>NW_027223753.1:79433198-84233198 GCF_028538775.1 Myotis yumanensis | reverse complement strand
AGTACATTCTCAAAATAATCTATTTGCTTTCACTATTCTGCTTTAAAGGTCAGTCAATAGGAACTATTCAGTGAGCTTGCATCTCTGTAGGAGCTAGTTTCATGTATATGATAGAAAGCTAGACTCTATTTGTAGCTATAGGAACCCAGAAACTTAATCTCTCATGCTTTCCAGAGGATTTAGATGAATGTTTATTAAATCTGTTGATAATTTTATCTATTAAATTAATGCACAAAGTTTATAGCATTGCTAGGGGATATTTGCATTTTAATTACATATTTAAATGCAAATTGTTTATTTTAAATTATTTAAGAAATTAATTAATAGTAATAGCTCAAGCTATGAGAAAATTTGCTTATTAAAAACTTATATTCCCAAATATGCCTAGTTACAATTATACATTAACTTTTTAGAAAGGGAATAACCTTCTTTGGTTATCTATTTAAAGAATAAAAACATTTGAAAGGAAATTATTAGTGGACATTGTATCTGGGTAATATTTTTATTGTACTAGGAAGTATTTTGACTTGTAAGTGGAAATTTCAGCCAATTAACCTGGCCAAACCATTTTTTTATAACTTTTTAATGTGAAAATTCTAAAGCATACAAAAAAGTAGAGATTTGTATGATAAACACTGATATGCCCATTGTTTAAAAATAATTATTGATATTTTGCCATATTTGCTTTATATTTTATTTTTAAGTGTATTTAAAGTAAATGTCAGATGTGGCCAACCTATTTAAGCCATGTTATCTCTGGAATCATAGAGCTAGGCAGAGTTTGATGAATCCTAGATATTATCTAGCCTGTGCACCCTCTTACCTGAACCCTGATGCACTAAGCTATGGGATGTGGTGCATACTATCTAATGCAACAATTGGCTTGAACAAGTGTGACCAGTTCCATAGGCTTAGTGCAGTGATGGCGAACCTATGACACACGTGTCAGAGGTGACACGCCAACTCATTTTTTGGTTGATTTTTCTTTGTTAAATGGCATTTAAATATACAAAATAAATATCAAAAATATAAGTCTTTGTTTTACTATGGTTGCAAATATCAAAAAATTTCTATATGTTTTTCAAAATGCTGACACGCCGAGCTCGAAAGGTTCGCCATCACTGGCTTAGTGCATTCTTAGTGGAATCAAGGCTCTATAAATATAGCAATTTTCCAGGTCCTTCAACTATTGCAAGCCCAACCCCTAGACGGATGATTGAGACATTTTTAGGTTTTCTAAAAACTTATTCTCAAATCCTAATTTGCCCTGCTTACCAAACTCAGTATGTAGATTTTATTTTCTCAAAGGAGATGGTTTTCCCATTATGGCACTTTTGTGTGTGTGTGTGTGTGTGTGGGGGGGGGGGGTCTTCTGCTTGGTATCCCCAGAGGAATCTGAGCTCTTCCCCTGCACTAATGATTGCCTCGGGCAAGATGCCCAATGGTTCCCACTTAGCCTGGTAATACTTACAGAGGTCCATACACCAGCTGCCCAAGGAAACACACCTTTAGAGATATTACTGTGAGACTTGTAGTCAATACGGTGAAGTGAACTTAATGCAGGGAGTTCTTTTCTTAGGTTCCAAACACTCAGAATTACTGTTTTTAATGTAATAACAACCAAATATAGTTTCTAATAGTCAAGCTCAAAATTGAAAAAGGCTCATTCCTAGGTACCAAAAATAAAAAAGAAATTCCAAGATAGCATGTTGAACAGATGCTTTAAAACAAAAAAAAGCCATCAAAGCCAGATATATGCCTACAGCATTCAAATTTTAATGCTGGTGCTGAAGTGTCGTTCAAGGCCTCTGAAATAAGCCTGGCGTCCCTGTGCAGTGACTGTGGACCTATGTGGGGGGGAAAGCTACCTGCTGAAAAGCAAAACCCTATACCTATGCCAAAACAAAACAAAACCCGGCCAGAATTAGTGGTATGAAACCATTTAGGTCCCAGGCAGAAGCAATTGGAAAATTAACCCAAAGAAGACATTATTCAAAGTAGAAGAGTCAGATTTGAAAAAGAGAAACTATTACTAATAAATAACCAGGTTTCTACAACATATAGACACCAATATTTTCTTTTTCCAAACTTTAGTCATTGGGATTGTATGACCACAACCTGTACTTTCACTTGAAATAACAATGGAATTTGCCAGTGTTGACAAATGCAATAGCAAAATAATACTATGTAAGCTTAGTAAACATTCTTTTCCCTTAAGGAAATCTGACAAAACACATGAAGTCCAAGACACATAGCAAGAAATGTGTGGATTTAGGCGTCTCAGTAGGTTTAATAGATGAACAAGATACAGAAGAATCAGGTAAGGCTTTATTCCATATTTTTCATAAATGCTATTTATAATGTACTATTTTTTTTGCATCCATATTCTTCTTCCCATTCCCATTGATACTGCTTAGTTTCTATTTTCATTATATTATGCGATAGAATCCTCAGTTTGCTCATCTCTAATTTGTCTTCCTTCTTCTCCATCTTCCCCACTGATGTCCAATTAATCTTCCTGAAGCATGTGTCTGATCATACTACTCCTCTGCCTCAAGTCTTTATTAGTTTTTATTTGCCTACCAGATAAAGTATGAGCCACTTGACTTTATAGCCTCCACCCTTCTTTCTCCTTTCTGTCTTTTACCTACCCTAATGCTTGTATTTCCTGCTTACCTGACATTGATTCAGCTCTCTACTATACAGCCCTCCCTGCACCCTGCCCCTCACTCCCCACACAAACCTGGCTCCAGTCTGCATTGGTCGAAGTCTTCCTTTCCTTCAATTCTGCTCATACCACTGCTGTCACGAAGCCTTCTCTGATTTTCCCTTCCCACACTACTTTTGGGGGAAGCAATTTTTCCCTTCTCTGAACTCCTAAAATATTTTAGTTTTCCTCCTGAAAGTACTGAATCCTTTTCTGCCTTATTTTGTGATGATTGACATGCTTACCTTACCTCCCCCCTGAAACTGTTGAGCATACATGAGCAGAATCGATGGCCGAATAATCTTTGCTTCACCCACAGCCATTAGCAGAGTGCCTGGCTCCTAGTAGCTGCTCCACAAATATTTGTGGAATAAAACATTTGCTTGCTCCCCAGAGTGTTTTCTATTTTGGAAAACTTAACCAATTGTTTTCTTAACAATGTTAACTCAACAAATGAAAGTATTTATCTTTAATCAACTTTGAAGCAAAGTAAACCTGATTATCCGTTCTGACCAATCAGAGAATAGAATTATCCTTTCCTACCACATTTTTAAACACAAGCAATTAACAAAAGAAAAAAGTTGTCCTACTGCTTTTTTGAAAAATGTCCTAAACATTTACCTGCTTGCTTGTTTTATTTAATGAACATTAGTTTGATATAGATAAATTTTCCAAAGAAAAAAATGGTGAGGACATCATTGAAAATACAGGTAACAAACCAAATGCATCTGATTCCACTTGATGACCAGTAACACACTGAATGAATCAGTCTGAATTTATTTCTAAATATGCTAGAAAATGGACTCACATCTTAAGTGGTACAGATAAAATGATGTAATATGGAAGCACTGAAAAGGACTGCCTTTAACTCTTTTTTGGAGAATAAACTGATGTATTCTTAAAAGAAGAAAAGGATAATCATAACAAATTTGGGACAATATGGAGCTTTTTAGGATTTATGTACAATTTGATGCTTTGATACATATTGAGGATGGCAAAGTTAGGATTTAAAAATACATACCCAATTAACATGTGTAACTTTTTTGTCCGAGGAACATATTTATTAAAAACTGATTTTTCCCCAGCTTTATTGAAATATAACTGACATAAATCCCTGTATAAGGTTAGGATGTGCAGCACAGTTGCATAACTTAAATACATATTGTGAAATGGTCACCACAGTAAGTTTATTTATAATTCATCATCTCTTGTAGATATAACAAAAAGAGAAAGCAAATAGCTCTCTTAACAACTTTCATATATACCATACAGCACTATTAACTATAGTTATCATGTTGTACTTCTAGTACTTCTATTATAATTGGAACTTTGTACCTTTTGACCACCTTTTCTCTAATTCCTTCTCCCCTCACCTCCTGCCTCTGGTAACCACAAACCTGATCTCTTTTTCTATGGTTTTTTTTATTTGTTATTTGGGGGCTTTTTGGTATTTTTGATTCCACATAGAAAAGCTAATTTTTTAATTGCTGGGAATTTAATTATGTGTCAGTGTCTTTGTTTAATTCTATGTCAGTGTCTCTATTATGCTGAGCATTTCAGAAGTAAAATGCTAGGAAAAATGAGTAACATTTTCAGCAAGTGTCTTTATTGCCCACAGAAGAGAAAAGGCATAGAGGTTGCAATATGAAATACTGATACCTGAACTTATGTAAATGTGAAAGGTATTATTATTATTATATATACTACTATATGTTTTACTTCTTCAAGAAGAGGGGTCTTATAAAAAACTAGAGGCCCAGTGCACAGATTTGCACCCTCTTGCAATCCAGGACCCCTAGGGGGATGTCGGACTGCCGGTTTCAACCCAATCCCCGAAGGCCAATCCAAGGGACCCCACTGATGCATAAATCCGTGCACCGGGCCTCTAGTATGCATATAAGATCTTTGGTTAATCTCTTTCCGCCCTTCCCTCTGAGATTCATCAGTCTGTTCCATGTTTCCATGCCTGTGTGTTGAGCGTCTGCCCCCTGGTGGTCATTGCGCATCATAGCTACTGGTAAAATGGTCGGATGGTTGGACAGTCACTTAGGCATATATATATATAGACAAACTAGTGGCCTGGTGCCCAGATTCATGCACATTGAGAGGAAATCAGGAGCCTGCGCCTTTGTGCCCGGGGAGTTTCTATGTCTTGGTGAGCTGCCAGGAAGTCGCTTGGGGAGTCCCCGCAGCTTCCTGAAAAAATATTTCCAAAAGTCCGTTCTGCAGCCAAAGTCGCACCTTGCCGGCCAGGAGGTCCCCGGTGGACGCCTTGGGCCGTGCTGGACGCTTTCCACCACTCAGAGCCGGATAAGAGACGCTCTCAGGTGAACAATACAAAGTTGGGGATTTTGGGGGTTGGGGTGCTCTGTTGCCTACGCCCCCAACCTTCAGATCCATCTCTTTTTTACTTTTACCCAGATTGTCAGTAGCCACCTTGTGGCCACTATTATATTGCTGCATTCCTCTGTACCTCCGGGGCAATCGGTAAGAGATGAGATTTGATCTCAATGCCCGATGGCAGAGTTCTAGGAGCTCGGTGGCAATATCAGGCTCGTCCTGGTTACTCCAAGTGTCCATGCTTCAACCGTTCTCCAGAGATTGTAACTGCAGGCTTATGGGGTACGAGGGATGTAGCAGTGCACTAAGCAGCAGGTGGCCGGGGAGGAGCACAAGCCGGGACTGGGAGCTGCGCTGCTCCCACTCACCCCGGCCCCACTGCACCTGCCGCCACCGCTGCTCGGCTCCCACCTCTGCAGCTGCACTCGCCACCCATGAGCTTGGCTTCTGGCTGAGCGGTGCTACCCCTGTGGGAGCACACTGACCACCAGGGGCAGCTCCTGAATTGAGCGTCTACCCCCTGGGCGTCATTACTTGTCATAGTGACTGATCGACTGGTCGTTTGGTTGTAACAGTTGCTTAAGCTTTTACATATATACTAGAGGCCCGGTGCACAAAAATTTGTGCACTGGGGGGGGGGGGGGGTCCCTCAGCCCAGCCTGTGCCCTCTTGCAGTCTGGGACCCCTTGGGAGATAACGACCTGCTGGCTTAGGCCTGCTCCCGGGTGGCAGAGGGCAGGCCCAATCCCTAGGTACAGCCCCTGGTCGGGCTCAGAGCAAGGCCGATTGGGGAGTTGGGGCGCCGCCCCTTGTCATGCACAGAGCAGGGCGGATCCGGAGGTTGCGATGCCACCCTCAGTCACACTCAGGGTAGGGCCGATTGGGGGGTTGTGGCACCGCCCCCTGTCACACTCAAGGCAGGGTCGATGGGGAGGTTGCGGCGCCACCCCCTGTCACGCACAGAGCAGGGCCAATCAGGGGGTTGGGGCGCTGCCCCCTGTCACTCACAGAGCAGGGCCGATCAGGGGGTTGAGGAGCTCCCCCCTGTCACTCACAGAGTAGGGCCTATAGGGGAGTTGGGGCACCGCCCCCTGTCACACACAGAGCAGGGCTGATCAGGAGGTTGGGGCGCTGCACCCTGTCACACTCAGGGCAGGGCCAATGGGGAGGTTATGGCTCTACCCTGTCACACACAGAGCAAGGCCCGTGGAGGGGGGTTGGGGCGCTACCCTCTATCACCCACAGAGCAGGGCCGATCAGGGGGTTGGGGCGCCGCCACTGTCACACTCAGGGCAGGGCCAATGGGGAGGTTATGGCTCTACCCTGTCACAGAGCAGGGCCCGTGGGGGGGTGGGGGGAGCGGGTTGTGGCGCCACACCCTGTCACACAGAGCCGCAGGGCAATCGGGGTTGGGGAGCTCCCCCCTATCAGGCACAGAGCAGGGCTGATCAGGGGGTTGGGGCGCCTTCCCCTGTCACGAACAGAGCAGGGCGGATAGGGAGGTTGTGGCCCCGCCCCCTGTCATACACAGAGCCGCAGGGCGATCAGGGGGTTTGGGCGCTGCCCCCTGTTACGCTGATCCCGGTGCCGGGAGCCTCGCTGCTCCGCTGATCCGGTGCCGGGAGGCATATTACCCTTTTACTATATAGGATAGAGGCCTGGTGCACGGGTGGGGGCTGGCTGGTTTGCCCTGAAGGGTGTCCTGGATCAGGGTGGGGGTCCCCACTGGGGTGCCTGGCCAGTCTGGGTGAGGGGCTGAGGGCCGTTTTCCGGCTGGCAGGTCACTGAAGCTCTGAAGCTCCCAACCGCTCCTTTTTTCTTTTTTTTTTTTCTATTCTGAGCCAGCTTTAGCTCTGAGGCCTCGCTGCTGAAAACATTGATACAGTGTTGCCGTCAGGCTGGATGAAGCCCATCAGCCGGTTTCTGGGGTTTTGTTTAGCTTCTATATTTGCAACATAGTTGCTTAGAGTTGCAGCTGAGAGGCCGGCAAGTTAGGCGGGGAACGTTGGAGTCCGCAGTCACTGGAGCAAGCAAACCTCCCTGTTCGCTTCAGTGCATGGCTGCCGGCCGCCATATTGGCTGACAGTTAATTTGCATAAGGATATGCTGATTAGCCAATGGGAAGGGTAGCGGTCGTACGCTAATTAGCATGTTTCTCTTTTATTAGTGTAGATAGATGAAGTAGGTTTACACTTGTGAGTACGTGAAACACAGTTTATTCTTGTATTATTATTTATTAATTATTGTGTTATTTTCTATATGAACAACTATAAACCTACTTTGCCCCACCCTGTAAATATTTTCTCACATTTTTTTCAAATCTTTTTCATAAATAATGTATGTTTGTAAAAACAAGCTAAGTAAGGCATTATACATTATATGTAGTTTTCCTTACCCATCAATTCCAGGCACTCTCCCCCTCAGAGGCAAACACTAACTGCATTTAAGGGTTTTCTTTCAATTCCTTTAATGTACATATACATGTATGTATATATACATATATGTGCATATATATATATGTGTGTGTGTGTGTACATATATATATGGTTTTGTTTGTAAATTTGCATAAACAGTCTCAGCTTGTATGTAGACACCTAAAAATTAATTTTGCTTTATAATTGTAAACTGTTCTCTAGAGGAAACTTCATTTCTGTATATCCTAAACTATATATTGTAAGAATTTTAAATTTTAACCAATTTGATGAATGATAGTTTGCTATCTTTGTGTTTTCTTGATTATTATCCTAAGGTTGGGTCTTACTCTTTAAAAAGTTTCATTCCAATAAATTGTGATATTCAGAGATGGGATTTTGCTTAGCAATTCTTCAAATGTTCATGTGGGTAGAGAGGAAAGCCTGAAGGTTGTACTATTTTCTAGTCTAACACTAGCTATTCCTTCTCAGTCTCCAAGGCTGACTTCTCATCTCCCCAGCCTCTAAATGTGGTCTCCAGTCTCCTTTCTATCTATACTCAATCTCTAAGTCAGCGGTTCTCAACGTGTGGGTCGCGACCTTTTTGGGGGTTGAACGACCCTTTCACAGGGGTCGCCTAAGACCATCGGAAAACACATATATAATTACATATTGTTTTTGTGATTTATCACTATGCTTTAATTATGGTCAATTTGTAACAATGAAAATACATCCTGCATATCAGATATTTACATTATGATTCATAACAGTAGCAAAATTACAGTTATGAAGTAGCAATGAAAATAATCTTATGGTTGGGGGTCACCACAACATGAGGAACTGTATTAAAGGGTCGCAGCATTAGGAAAGTTGAGAACCACTGCTCTAAGTAATCTCACCCAGTCTTCTGACTTTAAATACCACCTATATGCTGATGATTCCCATATTTACTCCAAATTTACATATCCATCTGCTTACACATCATCTCCACTTGAAAGTCTAATAGGCATTTCAAGTTTGACATGACCACTTCTGATTTCCTCTTACCTCTAAGAAGCATGCTTTCCCTACAGACCTCTCCCATCCTTCCAGTTGCTAGACCAAAAATCTTGATGCCCTCATTTTGCTTCTAATCCACCAGGTTACCTTTCTGCTCTTCCTTCAAAATGTATTCAGAATTCAACCACTTTTAACTACCTTTGCCACTCAACCCTGGTCAAAACTACTATCACCTCTACTAAATTACTCATAGTAGCCCCTGTGGTTCAACCTTTGCCCCTTTACAGATTGTTTTCAATACAGCAACCAAAGTGATTTGTAAAAAACTACCTCATTACTTTGCTTAAAACCCTCCAGCAGTTCCCGGTCTCCATCAGAGCAGTGATCTACTGTACCCTCTGAGCTCTCACCCACTCACCCTTCCTCACTACCATCTCTGGAACTCTTCTCTCACTCCTGCCTCCCTTGCTCACCGAACTGCAACCACACTGATCTTGTTCTTTACTGAACACACCCAGCAGGCCCCTGTCTCCCTTTTGTACTTGTTGCCTGTCTTTGGAATGTCCTCTACTGGATATTGCAAGACGTACCCATTATCTCCTTCAGATGTCTCCTACCAGCGAGGCCTTCCTGAACCAATTTTAAAAAAAAAGCACCTCAGTCTCTTACAGCCAGCATTACTTATGCTCCCTGTCCTGCTTTATTTTTTCTTAGAGCACTGAGTGCTACCAGAGGGGAGGACAGGGATGTCATTGTGTTTACTGCTCTGTCTCCAGCACCTTAGGATTGTGCCTAGCAAGTAGTGAGAACAGTAAATAGTTATTGATTAAATGGATGACTGGGAACAAATGACCTACAGTCTGTCAGGAAATAATTCAAGATTACTTTTAGAATGTGATATATTAGTTATCCATTAACTTCCTTTACTAAAATCAAATGGTAGCTATAATACAATATTTAATGCCTTCACTTACAAATAGTGTTTACGTGATAGGGCCAAAGTCAATATAGGTATTGTTAAAGTTGTGCAGGCAGTTGTTTGGTAATTTCTTATTTTCGGTCATTGGCTTAGAAGACTAAAAGATAATTTAAGTTATCTGACTATTCCGTTTTTGCATCCTCAGTAATGATCTCTCCAGATTGATAAAATTTGTTCCTCTTTTTTTTTTTCAGTAGTTCCAGAGAAGAAAAGTTCATTCCCTTTCAGATTCCTTCCTTTATCTATTTAGCACCCCAGCACTGCTTAATAGGTGTGGCCATACCCCAAGAGCTCCTCGCCCTGGCGGTGAGGTTGGAGCTTGCTCTGACTTGGCAGGGTTCACCTCCCAAGCCTGGGATCAGAGAGGGAGCCGTGACAGCCTAGTTGGTTGCAGAAGGGTGACTAAGTGTGTCCCAGAGGAAAGGGAAGGAAGTTATTTATTCAGACATTGTTTTATTTCAAAAGGTATCAATGAGGGGGTAGGATAAAGGAAGGCAGGCATTCTGGACTTGTTTGAGCAAATGTCCAGAGGTTGAACAAGAATAGGACATTAAAAGTGTAAATGGCACAGGATGAGAAAGTTGGACAGGGCACACCCTGAGACAGTGGTTGGTGAATAGGTCATCCTATGCATGGGAAGCAATCATTCTAGGTTTCAACTATACTCACATCTCCCTAGATATAACCAGTCTCTGCTGCGGCAGTTTATATCAATTTCTTGATGTTTGGACACTTGAAAACCATTATCCTCTTAGGTATGATTTTTCTAGTATTTGTATTCTTGTAAACATTCAGTGATATATAGTGTTCCTTTTTTTTTTTTTTAAGAAAGCCTGAGTTTTTCGTGTATATTATTTAAAGCCATTTCCTTTTAGGCCCATATGTTTCTGATTTTTAACCCAGATTATTTTCTCAAATGTTTTTTGAAACAAAGAAATAAATGATACTCTGTGACCCTGGAATTTTCATTGCTATGATTTTTACATTTTTTCCCTCCCACTTCTGTTTTATTTTGTGGTGGGAATTTAGACAATAATGACTAAAAGAAGCATGATTTCATTAAGTTATATTCACCACCAACAAAAATAAATAATACCGTAGAGAAAAAAATCTTTGTCTGGAAGGGTGTTTTTATAAACAAAGTCCATTCCTCACTCTCCCCTAAATGGAGTTTACAAATTTGGGTGGAAAGTCTGATGTGTCTTTTCCCTTGTGACATTAGTTTGTATATATGAGTATAAATGTATGATGACTAATTCAGAATCCTCACTCTTCATTTATTCAATTAGGGAGCATTATTCCCCCTGGAATTAATTTCTGTTCCGGCCCGGCATCACTGTGGTATATAGACTTTTCATTGACTATCATGAAAGATAAGGACTTGATTTGTTTCTACTTCAGTATTTCCATATGTCTTAAAACATTGCCCTTATCAACTCCATAAAGACATTAAAGGATTAGCAGCATGTTATGAAGTGTTCAATTTTATTATCAATTTCATTTTCCAAGAAAAAATACACATTTTTTTATAAGTAGCTATAGTAGTGGATGAAGTAGCTGGCTTTTAAAAAATTAGAAGGGAGAAAATATTTTTAAGTTTATAGTTTTAAGTTTATAGTTTTAAGTTTATAATTTTAAGTTTTGAAATATGTGTCTGCTAGGAGGACAAAGCTCTGGAGTTCGGAGACTGGTCATTTTCAGGTGACCTTGTACGCTGGTTCTCCTCCCTGCGTGCTCCTTGCCCATGGGAGTTTCTGCCTCCCTGCTCACCAGGCACACTCATCACCCACAGTCAGGCGCATGGCAGCGTCTCCTCTGAGACTTCAGCTGCAACATGGGATTCTCTTCCATACTGAAGTTCCTCCCTGACAACATATTCTCCATTTTCTTAGCCCAGTAAGCGAAAATAAGTGATAAAATTGCATTGGGCAATGTAGAATCTTTTGACACATAACTTGCTGTTATGGTGAACAGTTTTCTCAAATGCTTTTGTGGCAACCTGGAGTCATGATATCATTTTTCATATTTTGTGTTAGATTACACAAACCTGACCTTCAGCCCTCCTCATAGTACACTCCTGGAAATCACACTAAGATTCCATTTGGTGCATGTTTACAGTCAAAATTCAGGGACATGCTAAGGGGCCGCAGCAGTTATTACAGTTTACTTTCCAACCTGCATCCCAAAAGGTAATGTTTAGCAGCTTTTTGGTTGCCTTTGTTATGCCTCCACAACTGCACTTAATTTCACAAGGGACGTGGTCTAGCCACCTGAGAAGTGAGAGTCTAAAATAATTAAGAAAAACTATGGACAGAATATCTTTTATCACCCAGTTATTTTTAGACAGTTGAAATTCCTCCTTTAATTATGCCAGTAGATTACAGATGCCAATTAAATAATACAAAATCATTAAAGAAAAATAAGTAGCCAAATTCAGGAGCCACGTGTCTTTTGGGAAACCAGTACTGTAAAACATCAAGTCTTGAATTACATGAAACCTTGTGATATTGTCTTCACTGGACACTGAATAAAATTCCTAGGTAGCCCTGACCGGTTTGGCTCAGTGGATAGAGCCTCGGCCTATGGACTGAAGGGTCCTGGGTTCGATTCCGGTCAAGGGCATGTACCTTGATTGCGGGCACATCCCCAGTGGGGTGTGCGCAGGAGGCGGCTGATCGATGTTTCTCTCTCATCGATGTTTCTAACTCTATCCCTCTCTCTTCCTCTCTGTAGAAAAAAAAAAAAAAAATCAATAAAATATATTTTAAAAAAATTCCTAGGTAGCTTTGCTAGCCACACTTCACATTCCACATTTAAAATGAGGTGGTAGTTTCAGCAGCAGTGGAGTCCTGCAGCGCCTTCTGAAGAACTGGTGGATTTGACACATTTGTGTGACAGTCACACATCCAGTCAACTAACAGATCTACAAGAACTTGCTACATGTATTTAAATTTTGATTATCTCAGACATCTGGGGAATGGGGTAAATCTTTTCAAAGAAATCAAAAAAACACCTCCAGTATGGTGTTATCTGGGAGACAGGATTCTTAATCTAGTCCTTCCAGACTTCGCAGAACAGCACCCAGAAACCTAAAGGATAGTGTTTTTAGGCTTTAGGATAAATTTGGGGGCTTGGTCATTTAAGTGATATTTTTTTGTAGCACACACATAATCATCACCAAGAAATTTCATCTGTGAGCTTTCAGTCATTCAACAAAATTCATTAAATGCTCACCAAAGGCCAGAGAGTATTGCTACACAGGATCCCATCATAATGTTTATTTTGTAAACATCATTACCATTTGGTAACGTCTTGGTCAGCTTATGACTTTGTGAGCAAAGTCTTAAGTCTTTTTATTCTGCGTTTGTATTTAGTTATGACTTTATATCTGCCTTGTTTTATTTTCACCAAAGGTTTACTCCAGATTTATTTCTGTTTAACTTTAATACTTCTTTTCCTGGCATTGTCTTCAGTCTTTCCCTTTTTTAAGGATCCTAAACTCATTCTCCACTGTACCAACCACACAATACCCAGGATGTCATTCATCAGCATAATATGCAAGTTCCCTGGTGATAAAGAGTGCTTACTAGAGGTCAATGTGCAGGTGGTGTGATGAAGGGCCAGAAGACTCAGAAGACCCTTGGTCTTTTTACTGCTTCATTACCCTTGGCAACAGCGGGCTGTATGGCTATCTACTTTTTCCTTTAGCAGATGAGTTCCTGTTCTAATTTTTAAATGGATTAAATTTAGAGATATTAGGAAATGTTTATTTTGAATTTAGTGGCAGGAATTAGAAATTTTTCTAAGCCAGACATTAAAGTCTGTACATTTTGGCATTTAAAAGAAGTTTCCATTTAGTTTAAAATTGGCAACTCAAGCTGTAATTATAGTATGTGCTTATGAAATCCTTCCAGCCCAGCTGCACATGCCCTTTATTCTTGCCATGAAAAATTATATAGCCTGGGGAATTTTTTCCTGTGTTCTTGGGGAAATTAGGAAAACTTTTTCCTTTTCACTTTTTGTGTCAAAAATCATACTGCCAGCTATTTACTTTTCATGCCTTGATCCAGAGAATGTTTTTGTCAACAGAATGCTGACTTCAATATGAGGAATGTTAATAATGTGCCTTCAACTGTCAAATTGAGGAAGCCATTCAATACGGCAGAATAACTAGAAACATCATTCTTGATAACGTGTGTAAAATGATGATCTTAGATCACAGGATTTAAAGCCTTCATCACACTGGCCCTTAAAAATAATCTAAGTGATGTTTATAAAACATCTAAATAAAAGCTGTAGAGTGTATTTTTATGTAGAATGGGTTTTTATGGAAAACTATTATTCCTTTTTAAGAAAAATTTTCAGGCATAATATGAAAAAAGAATAGATAGGGCTTAGGAGTTATAGTTAAAATAAAGTATTATATCATTAATGAGTGACACATATGTGATAGTCTCATGGTTTACTTCCTAAAGTGAAAAATATTAAACTCTGGCCCATTGTTCTTAATGATGTTTTCATCTTTAAAAACAAAAACAAAAAAAGCACTACTGTAGCAGTTACATGGTTTTAAAAAGTTGTTTTCCTCAGGTTGCTTTTGTTTTGTCTGGATTTCAAAGTAATATTTCTAGACAGATGAGAAAAACAAAAACAAGCAAACTACAACAAAGAATGCCGGGGCTGGGGCTGGGGCTAGAGGGAGGGGCTGTGGCTGGGGCTGGGGGCTGGAATAGGGGCTGGGGCTAAGGCTGGGGCTGGGGGCAGGGAACTGGAATAGGGGCTGGGGCTAAAGCTGGGGCTGGGGGCAGGGGGCTGGAATAGGGGCTGGGGCTAAGGCTGGGGCTGGGGGCAGGGGGCTGGAATAGGGGCTGGGGCTGGGGCTGGGGGCGGTGTTGAGGACCCTGTGCAGCCTGTCCTGAAAGGCTTCCTGTGCTGCCTCTGGATCAGACTCTTCCAGCAGGTGTCACTGTCCGGCAGTGCTGGGAGGGCAAGGTGCAGTTCATCCAACTGACCTTCAAAAGATACTTTTGAAATACATCCGTAGGAAGATGTTTGACATAAATTTATCAAAACATTTGCTTTTTAAACAGTATTGCTGCATTGCATACGTCTTTTTCCTCATGAATTCACACAAAAAATAAAGGAATTAAACTTCTGTAAAATTGTACTGCATTTTGGAAGAATTTATTGATAATGAGGGGGAATGTATTTGGAGGCTGTAAATTAAATAGAACTTTAAAGGGCCATGTGTTTATGAATGTGTTAAGCAAGTATGTGGGTTCCTTCTGTCCCCGAGTGCCTGGGGGATGCATGGGCTAAACCAGCTTATCCTCTTGCAGTTTTACAGTCTGTTGTATAAGCCAAGAAAGAACAGTTGTAATATAATGCTGAAGTCAGCATATCTATTTGGATTAATGATGGGATTCATAAATGTATAAAAACCTGGTTTTAAATTCTGGCTTCCATGTCTTCTAGTCCTATATAAATTCCTTCGCTTCCTTGTGTAAGTTTGATTTCAGCTCCGTCACAGGGTGGTTGTAAGGTTTAATCATGAAATAGAGTATAGATGTTGGCAGAATTTCACTGTAGAGGACCTAATTGCAACTATTTTAGTTTAGGCTTTTGGGGCCATACAATCTCTGTTGTAACCATAAAACTCTGTGGTTGTGGTGCAAAACCTGCCATAGACTAAGGAGCCTGGCTGTTCCAGTAAAACTATCTACAAGAACAGTCAGAGAGCCACACGCATCCAGAGGCTGCATTTCATATATTCTGCTATTCATAATCAAATGGTTATATGAAGCTTTTAATGTCTGTACCTAACTCATGCATATTTATAAGCTAGCTTATTGACTATACTTTTATTTATTTATTTACTTTTTATTTTTTTATTGTTTAAAGTATTACAAATAGTAGTACATATGTCTCTTTTTTACCCATTGACCTTCCCCGGCCCCTCCTCCCCCAACCCCCCAGCACATGCCCTCACCACCCCAGTATCTGTGTTCATTGGTTAGGCGTATATGCATGCATACAAGTCCTTTGGTTGATTTCTTACCCCTCCCCAACACTCCCCTGCCTTCCCGCTGAAATTTGACAGTCTGTTCGATGCTTCTTTATCTCTGTATCTATTTTTGTTCATCAGTTTATGATGTTCTTTATATTCCACAAATGAGTGAGATCATGTGATATTTATCTTTCTCTGACTGCCTTATTTCGCTTAGCATAATGCTCTCCAGTCTATTCATGCTGTTGCAAGTGGTAAGAATTCCTTCTTTTTTACAGCAGCATAGTATTCCATTGTGTAGCTGTACCACAGTTTTTTAATCCACTCATCTGCTGATGGATACTTAGGCTGTTTCCAAATCTTAGCTATGGTGAATTGTGCTGCTATGAACATAGGAGTGCATATATCCTTTCTGATTGGTGTTTCTGTTTTCTTGAAGTGGTATTACTGGGTCAAATGGGAGTTCCATTTTTAATTTTTTAAGGAAACGCCTTAGTGTTTTCCATAATGACTGCACCAGTCTGCATTCCCACCAGCAGTGCACAAGGGTTCCTTTTTCTCCACATCCTCACCAGCACTTGTCATTTGTTGATTTGTTGATGATAGCCATTCTGACAGGTGTGAGATGGTACCGCATTGTTGTTTTGATTTGCATCTCTCAGATGATTAGTGACTTTGAGCATGTTTTCATATGTCTCTTGGCTTTCTGTATGTCCTCTTTTGAAAAGTATCTATTTAGGTCCTTTGCCCATTTTTTGATTGGATTGTTTATCTTCCTTTTGTTAAGTTGTATGTGTTTCCCTGTAAATGTTGGAGATTAAAGCCTTATCGGAGATAACATTGGCAAATACGTCCCCTGCAGTGGGCTTTCTTGTTGCTTTGTTGATGGTTTCTTATACTGTGCAGAAGCTTTTTATTTTGATGTAGTCCCATTTGTTTATTTTCTCCTTAGTTTCCATTGCCCTAGGAGCTGTATTGGTGAATATACTGCTTTGGCATATGTCTGAGATTTTGCTGCCTGTGGATTCTTCCAAGATTTTTATAGTTTCCCATCTTACGTTTAAGTCCTTTATCCATTTTGAGTTTATTTTTGTGTATGGTGTAAGTTGGTGGTCTAGTTTCATTTTTTTGCATGAATCTGTCCAATTTTCCCACCACCATTTATTGAAGAGACTGTCTTGACTCCATTGTATGTTCTTGCCTCCTTTGTCAAATATTAATTGAGCTCAATGGCTTGTGTCAATTTCTGGGTGATCTGTTCTGTTCCACTGGTCTATATGTCTGTTCTTGTGCCAGTACCAGGCAATTTTGAGAACAGTGCCTTTGTAGTATAGCTTGATATCTGATATTGTGATCCCTCCAACTTTATTCTTCTTTATCAAGATTGCTGCAGCTATTCGTGGTCTTCTTATATTCCAGATTAATTTTTGGAGAGATTGTTCTAGGTCTTTGAAGTATGCCGTTGGCATTTTAATGGGGATTGAATTGAATTTATAGATTGCTTTGGGTAGTATGGACATTTTGATGATGTTGATTCTACCAATCCATGAACATGGTATATTCTTCAATTTGTTTATGTCTTCCTCTATCTCTCTTTTCAATGTCCTGTAATTTTCTGAGTACAGGTCCTTTACCTCCTTTATTCCTAGGTATCTTAATTTTTTTGTTGCAATGGTAAATGTGATTGCTTTTTTAGTTTCTCTTTCTGTGAGTTCATTATTGATGTATACAAAAGCCATAGACTTCTGGGTATTAATTTTGTATCCTGCTACATTGCCGAATTCATTTATTAAGCCTAGTAGTTTTTTGATGGAGTCTTTAGGGTTTTCTATGTACAATATCATGTCATCTGCGAATAAGGACAATTTTACTTCTTCCTTTCCAATTTGGATGCCTTTTATTTCTTCTTCTTGTCTTATCACCATGGCTCGTACTTCCAGTACTATGTCAAACAGGAGTGGTGAGAGTGGGCATCCCTGTCTTGTTCCTGTTCTTAGGGCAGTGGTCGGCAAACTGCGGCTTGGCAAACCGCGGCTCACGAGCCATGTGCAGCTCTTTGGCCCCTTGAGTGTGGCTCTTCCACAAAATACCGGCTCTTCCACAAAATACCGACTTCTGCGCATGGGCCACGAAGTTTCAATCGCACTGTACATGCACGCCCGCACGTGGTATTTTGTGGAAGAGCCACACTCAAGGGGCCAAAGAGCCACATGTGGCTCGCGAGCTGCAGTTTGCCGACCACGGTCTTAGGGGAAATGGTTTTAGTTTTTGCCCATTGAGTATGATGTTGGCTGTAGGTTTGTCATATAAGGCTTTTATTATGTTGAGGTATGATCCTTCTATTCCCACCTTGCTGAGAGTTTTTATCAAGAAAGGATGTTGGATATTGTCAGATGCTTTTTCTGCATCAATTGATATTATTGTATGATTTTTATCTCTCAATTTGTTTATGTGGTGTATCACGTTTATTGATTTGTGGATATTGTACCATCCTTGCATCCCTGGAATAAATCCCATTTGGTTATGGTGTATGATCGTTCTAATGTAATGCTGGATTCAATTTGCTAGAATTTTGTTGAGAATTTTGGCATCTATGTTCATGAGGGATATTGGCCTATAATTCTCTTTCTTTGTATTGTTTTTATCTGGTTTTAGGATTAGGTAATGCTGGCTTCATAGAAAGAGCTTGGAACTATGCCTTCCTCTTGAATTTTTCAGAGTAGTCTGAGGAAGATAGGTTTTATTTCTTCTTTGAATGTTTGATAAAACTCCACTGTGAAGCCGTCTGGTCCAGGGATTTTGTTTGTTGGAAGTTTTTTTATTACTGCTTCAATTTCCTCCATAGATATTGGCCTATTCAGATCTTTTATTCTTCCTGGTTGAGTTTTGGAAGGTCGTATTTTTCTAGGAACATGTCCATTTCTTCTAGGTTGACCAGTTTGTTGGAATAGAGTTGCTCATAGTATTTTTTTAAAGATTCTTCATATTTCTGTGGGGTCTGTTGTTATTTTGCCTCTTTTGTTTCTGATTTTGTTTAATTGGGTCCTCTCTGTTTGCGTCTTGGTGAGCCTGGCTAGAGGTTCATCAATCTTGTTTATCCTTTCAAAGAACTAGCTCTTGGTTTCATTGATCTTTTGTATTTTTTTTTTTTTTGTATCTATGTCATTTATTTCCACTCTGATTATTATTATTTCCTTTCTTCTGCTCACTCTTGGATTTTCTTGTTGCTCTCTTTCTAATTCTTTAAGTTCCATAGTTAGATGGTTTATTACCAGTTTTTCTTGTTTTTTGAGGTAGGCCTGTAATGCTGTGAACTTCCCTCTCAGGACTGCTTTCACTGTGTCCCATAGATTTTGGATTGTTGTGTTTCATTGTCATTTGTTTCCAGGATGTTTGTTTTTTTTTCTTCTTTGATCCCTTTGGTAACCCACTCATTGTTTAATAGCATGCTATTCAGCCTCCAAGTGATTGAATTTTTGTGATTGTTTTTATTGTAGTTATTTCTAATATTATGCCATTGTGATCTGAGAAGATGCTTGATGTGATTTCAATCTTCGTGAATTCGGAGAGACTTTGCCTGTGCACTCTTATGGGGTCTATCTTTGAACATGTCCCATGTGCTCTTGAGAAGAATGTATATTTTGTAGCTTTGGTGTGGAATGTTCTGAAGAGGTCAATTAAGTCCATGTGATCTAGTGAGTCATTTAGGATTGCTGTTTCTTCGCTGATTTTTTTTGTCTAGAGGATTTATCTAGTGATGTCAATGGGGTATAAAGTCTCCTACTATATCAGTCTCTCCCCTGATATCTTCCTGAAGTTTTTTATGTATTTGGGTGCTGCTGGATTGGGTGCATATATGTTTACCAGAGTTATATCCTCTTGTTGTATCGACCCCTTTAGAATTGTGAAGTGGCCTTCCTTGTCTCTTGTTGTGGTCTTCACTTCTATTTTGTCAGATACCTGAAAGATATTTTTCCATTCCTTCATTTTCAGTCTGTGTGAGTCCCTTGTTCTGAGGTGGGTCTCTTGTAGACAGCATATATATTGGTCATGTTTTCTTATCCATTCAGCCACTCGATGTCTTTTGATTGGAGCATTTAATCCATTTACATTTAATGTTATTATTGATAGGTACTTGTTTATAGCCATTTCTTTTTTTTATGCCCGTGTTCCTTCTTCCCTTTCTATTTCTTCTTTTTACAACATTCACTTTAGCATTTCTTGCATTGCTGGCTTGGTAGTGATAAACTCTTTTAGCCTTTTTTTGTCTGCAAAGCACCTGATTTCCCCTTCAATTTTGATTGATAGTCTTTCTGGATAGAGTATTATTGGACTCGGTCCTTTGCTTTGCATCACTTTGTATACTTCATTCCATTCCCTTCTAGCCTGATTTGTTTCTGTTGAGAAATCATTTGATAATCTGATGGGAGATCCTTTGTAGGTAACTCTCTGTCTCTCCCTTGCAGCCTTTAAGATTCTCTCTTTGTCGTTAGCATTTCCTATTGTAATCACGACATGTCTTGGTGTGGTTCTTTTTGGGTTCATCTTTCTTGGGACTCTCTGTACTTGTGTGACTTTTTCTTCCCCATATCAGGGAAGTTTTCTGTCTTTATTTCTTCAAATAGGTTCTCTAATCCTTGCTGCTCTCCTTGTCCTCTGGCACCCTTATTATACATGTTACTTCATTTCATGTTGTCCCAAAGTTCCCATAGGGTCTCCTCCTGCTTGTAATTTTTCTTTCCGTTTGTTGTTCAGATGGGGCTTGTCCCTCTACCTTATCTTCTAACTCACTAATTCAGTCCTCCGCTTCTTCTAGTCTACTGTTTAAACCTTCCATCGCATTTTTTATTGTAGCTATATCACTTTTGATATCTTCCTGATTTTTGCATAGATTGGTGATTTTCTCATCCCGTTTATGAACTGTATGACTGTTACTCTGAATTCTTTTTCTGACACATTGCATGCCTCGGTTTCACTTATTTCCTTTCTTGGAAATCCCTCTTTTCTTTCCTCTGGGGATTGTTTCGTTGTCTCCCAATTTAGTTAATGATCTTCACCAACCGGTGGTCCGTGATGTCTGAAAGGTTGGCAACTGCTGATTTAAAGTGTATCTTTTTCCAAACTTTACTTTTAATCTATTTATATATGTACTAGAGGCCAGGTGCTCAAAAATTCGTGCACGGGAGGGGGGTGGTCCCTCAACCCGGCCTGCCCCCTCTCACACTCTGGGAGCCCTCAGGGGATGTCCTACTGACAGCTTAGGCCCGCTCCCTCTGTGGGAGGCCACTGGGCTCATCATGGGAAGCATCGCCCCCATCACCCCACTGCTGCTGCCATTGCCGGCCACAACAGCTGTGAGGCCTAAGCCCCAGGCCTCGCAGCCTCCAGACCTTGCAGCTGCCTGAGCCCATGGCTGCTGTGAGCCCCAGACCTCCCAGCTGGTCTGAGCCCACAGCTGCCATGAGCCCCGGGCCTCACAGTCACTGTGGCTTTGTCAGAATGGACGTCTGGAAGACATCTGCCCTAATTAGCATATTACCCTTTTTATTAGTTTAGATATTTAAAATGGAGTTTTTGTACATAGTATATATCTGGAACTTAACTTTTTTATCAGTCTGGTAAGCTCTCTGTTTTAATTCATGTGTTAGACCATTCCTTTTAATGTTCATACAGTTGGATTAGAACTTGCCATCTTGCCAGCTATTTTTTATTTGTTTTCTTTTTATACCTTAATTGAGCATTTTTATAATTCTATTTTATCTTCTTTATTGACTTGTTATTTGTACCTTTTAAAAATTTTAGTTGTCTACCTTTAAGTGATATTACATTGTTTTACATGTAGTATAAAGACTTTATAACAGTATATTCACAGATTCTTTCCATCTTTTGTGCTAGTGTTGTCTTGTCTTCTACATCTGCACGTAATGCTGTAAACATATAGTACATTGTTACTGCTTTGCTGTAAACATTCAGTTAGATTAAGAACAATTTAAATTTATAAAAATTTATTTTACCTTAATTTTTTCTATTTTTGATGCTCTTTATTTTTTAGTGTAGATCCAAGTTTCCATTTGCTACCGTATTCTTTCTGCCTAAAGAAATTTCTTTAACATTGATTATGGTCTACTGGCAGTGAAACCCCTCCTTTTGTTTTTCTAAGAAAATCTGAATTGCTTTCATCTTTGAAAATTATTTTCAATGGGGATAGAATTCTGGGTTTGAGACTTCTTTGTTACTTTGTTTTTCAAATGTAGCATTTCATTCATTCTTTTTTGTAGTTTCCATCTCTCATCTGAAGTTCCCATTTGATATTGTATGTTGTCCACCTTTCCCATTAAAGTTTTTAACATATTAACTAGAATTATTTTAAATTATCTGTCAGTTTTAGCATCTGTGTCATATTGACTGGTTCTGACTGCTTTTCCTCTTTTAAGTAATGTTTTTTCCTTGCCTTTTGTGTGCCTAGTAATTTTTGTGGAAAGTTTGACATCTTGTACAAGGTGGTACAGACTAATGTAAATAGTATTTTTGCCTGGTAATGGGCATTCCACTCCTTCTGCTAGGCCTAGTGTGGGAATTTTTCTAGTTGGACTGGGTTTGAAAGATTTCTTGTTTGATGTGGCTACCCTTAGTGCACCAGAGGCATCAAATTCCTGTAGAGATACTTCGTGTTTGTATTGGAAGATGGACTACAAGACCAATGCCTATTCAATTTTAATTTTAGGTCTTCTCTTTGTATAGTGCCTCACAGATGGTTGCTCTGTACATTGTTGTTCTGCTGCCTCTCTCCTAGCAGTATTTTGTGGTCACTAGTCACATAAAGCTCTTTAACTTGGCATTAAGGGGTGATGAGGAGATTGTGTGCCATCACTGTGTTGATCTAGCCTCAGTCTTCTACAGGTACTGTGTTCTTAAATTTCTGGGCTGTGGCCCTCTCGTTCTCCTTCCTATCCCCCCTTCAGCTGGTAATCTATTCCTCCTCAAGGAGTAGAGTTGTATCTTCTCTCCTATTCATTTCCCTTCTTCACAACAGTGAGTTTCTGAGGGCAACCATGCGTATTTCCTTTACCAATACAGGGAAAGGTTTTTCTCCTCTAGTGGAGAGAGAGGAGATGGATTCAGATGGAATTCCTTGCCCTCCTGTATGGCTGCTGCTCCTTTTCCCCTAGCTCTGGACCACAGTGGACACTTGGTGCTCTTTTCTGTGAACACTTTGGTGGGGTTCATGGCATTGAGCTGCAAGAGAGTGTAGCCCCAGAGTATGTGCACAATCCTGCCAGCCCACACTTGACTCTGATCAATCTTTCAGCTACTTAGCAGACTTCCATTGCTCAGTATCCTGTTGTGTGTACCCCCGATGAAAGAAGCTTGTGTCTTCAGTCTTCCTACAGACACTGTCTCTGCTTAGAGTTTGAGCTATTTGATTACCTGGGACCTGAGCTTTATGATGAATTTTGGAAAAGTCATAAATTTAAAGTTAGGCCCACTTTTTAAAAAAGAAAAAAGTAATAGTTTTTAAGGTAAAGTAACTCCCTACTTAGACTTTGCAGCAGGTTGGTCTGTAATGAAATCAGCCCCCTCTTGGTTCCCTATCCTCCCAGTCATCCAGCTTCTTCTGTTTTTATTTTCTACTTTCCCCTTTAAAAGAAAAGGCCTCTCTAAAAATATATTGATTTGGCACTACTGTGGCAAATTTAAAACAAATTGGGAATGACTCTAATTTTAGAATTTCAAATATCAGACAGTATAGGGGAGGTATTATTGAAGCAGAGATCAGGACATTTACCCAGAAATCACCCATTCCATTTCCAGCATTGGCACCTGCTAGGACTCAATAAATTAGTATTATTTATTTATTACTTTACAACAAAATAGTAGAACCCTTAAAACAAAAAGCTTATGAAATCACATGTTAAAGGAACCTGTATGCATATATTTTATCTTTGATCATTTTAATTATAAAACACCACGTGCTTGGGATAAACACATAAAAGCTGCAGTCTGCTCCACCTTAGAAATTATTACCTGCAAATGTTGGTCCTGAGCCTTTGAAACTTTTCTCAAAGAACTTTGTAATATAGAAAAAAATGGTAAAATAAATTAACATACAGACCATTTGGGGAAGCCAGAAGATATACCGATTGCGTATTTCTTTATTTACATTTTCTTCTTTTTAAAAATGTACATGTAAGTGCACAATGTATCTCAGCTAAGCTGCACATGGTCTGGTATCTTCTCAATTCAGCTCAATGAGGAAGAAATGCCTGTAGGTGTTTTGTATTCTTTTCCTATTTAACTTTTAAAATTTATTTTCTAAGGGAAAGAGCCTCTAACTTTGCAAGATGTTGACTAGATAAAGTTTATGAGCTAATGAAAATGTTGAGACTTTGTTGGACCATCTTGAAAATTCCTCATCGGACACAGTCTCACATGACCTTCAGAAGCTGTTGTGAATGAATTTTAGTTAAGATTCCCCTTCCTGGGAGGGTTGGGTTGAATCATCATAGAACAAAAATGATAGGAAAATTTAGCACCTAAGTAAAAGAAAGTAAAAGGAGACTTAAATATGAGAGAGTATTACTAATCAGAGAACATACAAACATGTCAAAAATACTATTCAAGTATTAAGGAAAATTACTCTGCTTATAAATATGAAATGCCATTTTGTTTTTGTTTAGTTTATTTTTAATTTGTTCAATAAAAGAGAAATGCAAAGAACTATATATAAAAAAAGAACTCAGGAAAAAAATTGTATTGAAATCTGTTAAATTTTTTAATATAGTTCAGTCTTTTCGGGGGGGGGGGGTTTATAAATATATTTGAGATCTTTATTGTGATGTTTTTTATATATGACCCTCTGCCTGTCTGCTTTTTCGAAGCTCATTTCATGTTCTGCATCTGCAACAAAGCCTGCCCTGGCCATGCCACTGTCTATTAGTGCCTCACTTCTCTGATTCCTGCTGCACTGATTGACTCATTCATTTTGCCCCATGTCATTCTCCTCTACTAAATTGCAGGCTTTTTGTGGGTACAGTCCTTGTCTTTTATATTCCTCACAGTATTGCCAAGCTTATGAAAAAAAATAAAAGATTGCATTTGTCCAGTTGCAAAACATTCTGTAACATACCCTCTTGGTTGTTTTTATTAGACGATAGGCAAAGATTCGGTTACGAGCGGTCTGGGTACGATCTTGAGGAGTCTGATGGTCCAGATGAGGATGATAATGAAAATGAAGATGATGATGAAGACAGCCAGGCAGAATCCGTTCTTTCGGCAGCTCCCTCCGCCACGGCCAGCCCGCAGCATCTTCCATCTAGAAGTAGCCTTCAGGACTCCATGGGTGCTGACGAGGACATCAGGATCACCGATTGCTTTTCTGGGGTCCACATGGACCCAATGGACATTCTGCCCAGAGCATTGCCCACTAAGATGACCGTACTTAGCACAGTGCAGTCAGACCACAGCAGGCAGGCAGAGTCCCCCCTGAGGACCAGGCAGCATGCGAGCGAGGAGGATGGGACACCTACTCCAGCAGACTCTTCTGGGTCACCTGAAGCTGCACCCAGGTCTCCATGTCATCAGATGTCTGTGGACTACCCGGAATCAGACAAAATTCTGAGAAGCTCTGTGGGCGGAAAGGCTATTGCTTTAATACAGGTAAATGGTTTGTTGTTTTCCTTTTGTTTAACCCATTTAATATGGGGAGCCTAATAGCTTAAGAAAATAATGTTCTCAAATTACTCACTTATGGCTAACTCAGTGTGTTTAAGCCTCTTTGTTAATTTGTTTTATTTAAGGGCAAAGGATATTTATTTCCTTCTGATTCTGGTTAGGTGTTTTAGTCAGAGTTCACATAGTGTATTATAAATCTGTGAAAGAACCAAGTGGATCTTTTAAAATATACTCATTTATTTTTATTTGCTTTTTTTTAACATCTTGAAATAAAAACGTGTATGTGCCTGTTGAGAACGTGAATCTTGGACATATTTATCTGTGGCTGTTCTGAGTTGTTTTTCCAATGGCATCGATCTGATGGATTTGCACTAGATTATCCAAACGTTTTATACTTTGTCCCTGTTGGCAAAACAGCTACCAGTTTCTATGACAAAGTTAATGTGACACAAACAAACGTATCAAGAAGTTCATTTTGCTTGAATGATCAACTTACTGTGGTCGCTTGGGAAAGCTTCCTGCCCAAGAACCAGCGCAGGGCCAGACACAGGCCTCAGGAAAGTCACTCTGGGCGCAGTGATGGTTCCTTGCTTTTAGCCTGGCGGCTGCGTGGGACATCTAATTCTTAGAGGAAGGCATTCTCCTGCCATCGAAAGGTCTCTGTCCTCTAGCGTATACTGACAGTTGCACTAGGATTTATTTCTTCATGTGGTTTACTAGGTAACACTGGAGAAAAAGACTGAAAGCATGCATTTCTGTAGATTACCCTAAATTTGAAATTAAATTATATTAACATTTAAATATTAAATATTTAGAGTAAATTATTATGTAGGTTAATGCAGCTCTGTAGTATAGATATCAAGAAAGCTGATATTGCCCTAACCGGTTTGACTCAGTGGATAGAGCGTCGGCCTGTGGACTGAAGGGTCCCAGGTTCAATTCTGGTCAAGGGCATGTATCTTGGTTGCGGGCACATCCCCAGTAGGTGTGCAGGAGGCAGCTGATCGATGTTTCTCTCTCATTGATGTTTCTGGCTCTCTATCCCTCTCCCTTCCTCTCTGTAAAAAATCAATAAAATATATTTTTTTTAAAAAAAGAAAGCTGATATTTAAGTGATAACTTGGATGGATGAGAGGATAGGCAAGATTCCTCCTCCTAACATTCATACTTTCATATGGGTTACCGGTGCTCTAAGCTTCTCTGTCCCAGAGTCCCTCACAGCCTGCCAGTGCCTGAAAACCTGCTTTTCAGGAGACACTTCATAGACTTGTGAATGGATCAACCACCAATAGAACTTTTTATCAATGGCAACTCTTTATTTTATAAATGAATGATTCTCCAATTAATTCTTACCTGAGTTTATACTTATTGTCAACTAATATCTCAATTTCTCAATGACTCCTCATCTCTAAAATAGGGTGGAGCTGGTGGAGCCAGCAATAAAAACAACAAAAGCTGAATATAATTATGGTCACATCACAGGATCAGTTTCAGTATAAAAGAGGCGATACCAAGGAAATGTGAAAAATGCAAAGTACTTTACAAAAATGTGCTGCTGTTATTTGTCCTAGAAAATAAGAGATTAAAAGGGCAATCTTTTTTTTCTCTATTGGAAATTTATGTTTTTAACCAAAATAGAATTTTTAGCAAACTCATAATTTTATAAAATACAAATGTGCATTCCTTCACCTCATTAGGAAGAATAGCATTTTAGCTGAGTGCCTAAGAAAGCGTTGCCCTGAAGAGTTCTTCTCTCTTGTCTTTTAGAATACATCTTCTGTGAGCCTTCCTCCTGCAGCAGAGCTCAGCCTCCAGACGGCCGCGGGGAGTCCTCCAGGGGCCTCACCTCAGCCTGACACTCAAGAACAGAAGCAGCAAATAACTGTCCCACCGACTCCGGGCCTGCCTTCTCCCCAGACTCATTTGTTTAGCCACCTTCCTCTGCATTCCCAGCAACAGTCAAGGACACCTTATAATATGGTTCCAGTCGGGGGAATCCATGTGGTACCTGCTGGCCTCACGTATTCTACCTTTGTACCCATTCAAGCTGGGCCAATGCAACTTACAATTCCTGCTGTCAATGTAATTCGCAGAACTGTGGGCACTCCTGGGGATCCGATCACAGAAGTTTCTGGCACTACAAATCCCGCTGGAGTGGCTGAATTAAGCAGTGTCGTGCCATGTATTCCCATTGGCCAAATCCGTGTGCCAGGCCTTCAGAATCTCAGCACCCCGGGCTTGCAGTCACTTCCGTCACTGAGCATGGAAACCGTCAACATCTTAGGCCTCGCCAATGCCAACATAGCCCCGCAGGCGCACCCACCAGGGCTGGCTCTCAATGCTGTCGGACTGCAGGTTTTGACCGCAAACCCTTCATCCCAGGGCAGTGCCACCCCTCAGGCACACATCCCCGGCCTCCAGATCTTGAACATAGCATTGCCTACTTTAATTCCCTCTGTTAGTCAAGTAACCGTGGATGCACAGGGAGCCCCTGAAACACCAGCTTCCCAAAACAGGGCACGCGAGGTGCACCCCAAGCCAACTTCTATAGCCAGTGGGAACCAGGGCAGCAGGACCGCATCTCCTCAGGGGTCACCTCAAGTCCAGCAGGAAAATGCAAAAAAAGTGCTCGATCCACCTGCCCCTGCAAGAGACCGCACAAGGCTTGATGGCGCTAGTAAAATGGACACAGGGAAGGCAGCCTCGGTCAGTCAAGTGAAGCCCACGCGTGAACTCCCTCCCATTCAGGGCAAACCAGCAGCCACGGCAGAGCCTCTGCTGAAGGCACATCCTGAAGGTTTCCCGGAGCGGTCAGGCCAGCACAGTCTCGCTCCAGACAGGCCGGTGCCCAGGCCCGCGGCCCTGCCCCGCAGGCAGGCCACTGCCCAGTTCAGCGACGTGAGTAGTGACGACGACGAGGACCGGCTTGTGATAGCAACCTAGTGGCTGCTGCTTTGGGGTTTTTGTTTTTTTTATATAACACTTAAAGTTTTTTTTTGAAAGCCCTCCTTTCCCTAAAGCACATTTTTCTGACATAAACTTATAACTAATCTTTGTGCAATCATGAACTTTGACCAATAATTGTTGTTTTGTGTCAGCTCCAGCCATTTTTGTACATGTTGTATAGACAATTGTGCCTTTTAGGAGTTTTATGTTTAGAAACTGTACAGATTGTTGAATATATATATAAAAATATATTATATATATGAAACCAGGTAGTTATTTGTGTTTAGTAGGAAAAACCTGTCAAATAAATCAACAGATTAAATTATATGTTGCACTGTTAAGTATAAATTTTTATGGCTGTGGGGCAGAGTGTCTGTAAAATTAGTATGTAAACTCCATATTTATTGTATTCATATTAGTCTTTGAAATGGGTCTGTCCTTCTTATGTAAGACAGTAACTTTACACTTCAGACAGATTTTCTGTGTTATGAAATGTTTCAGTAAAATATTGTTTACTGACTTTACATTGCTTTGGCTGTTCTTTCTTTATCATCATCTGGTGAGTGACCAGCCATCTGCATTCAGAAAATAGCCCTAGGTTACATTCTTTCCACACTTTCCTCCACCCTATTTGAGAAACAGGGACGTCAGTGGTATTACCACCATGTGAAACTCACCGCAATCCAGGCAGCTGAGAGGCCTATTTTCTTATTTCTGATGAGTAATTCTGTAGCTATTCACTTACTAGAAGGTTTGGTATTCAAGAGCACTTATGTATTTATAGCATATAGTCTGAAGTGGGCAAAGTCCCTCAATGTTGATGATTTCTGGTAAATGTAAAATAAGTTACAAAACTTAAATTACTCAGTGACTATCTTTAGACATGATTTCTTCCTGTCTTGGGAGGCTTACCTATCCTTACTCATTCAGAAAAATTGGGCAGGGAACCTACAATTACCACTGCAGTGATTTGCATTATTTACTAAGCATTACAGATGTTATATTTGTCAGAAAATATTTTAATGTTGGAATTTGAATACTTAGCACATCATTAAAACAATGTATTCATATTTTTAAAAGCCTGCTTCAGGAAAATTTCAGGGATATGAAGGTGAAACAAGAGAGCATGGGGACCCAGTGATTCCACTTCTGAGTATATATTCAAGGAAATCCAAAATACTAATTTGAAAGAATATATGTATGCACCCCTATATTCATTGCAACATTATTTGCAACAGCAAAGATATGAAAGCAACCAAATGCCCATTAATAGACGAGTGGTTAAAAAAGTGGTGATATATATATATAATGGAATATTACTTGGCCATAAAAAAGAATGAAATCTTACCATTTGTGACAGCATGCATTGACTGAGATGGTATTATGCTAAGTGAAATAAGACAGGAAGAAAAATACCATATGATTTCACTTATATGTGGAATCTAAAGAGTATAATAAATAAACCAACGAAGTGAACAGACTCGTAGACAGAGAACAGACTGATGGTTGCCAGAGGGGAGGGGACTTGGGGGACTGGGTGAAAAGGAGAAAGGATTGAGAAGTACAAATTAGTTACAAAATAGGCACTGGGATATAAAATACAGTTTAGGGGATATAGCCAGTAATGTAATAACTGTATGGTGCCAGGTGAGCACTGGAAATATAAAGGGGAACAACTTTATAAAGTATATGATGTCTAATCACTATGCTGTACATCTGAAACTAATTCAAAATAATATTGAATGTAAACTATAATTGAAAAAATTAATTTAAAAAATATATCTTTTTAAAGATAGGGAAAAAGAAGAGCATGGGGGAAGTAATGTAAGGAGTTTGAAGACCATTAATTATAATCTCTAGGATGAGCTCCAGCACCGGCAGGCTCTGATGGATCTGCCATGCTGTCCATACATACTTTACATTTACACTTTCCCACAGATTATGCAACAAAAATTTCAAAAATAATAACACTGCATTTTGTATTCTAAGATAGATTTTGAAGATAATTCTGGAAACTCCTATTATAGAAATTGCATTGCTTTATCAATGCAGTTGTAGAAACAGGTCTATTCTCTGTCAAGTTTTTCAAAATGAATGTTTTAACTTTGTCTCATGCCTTTATGGTCTAAAATTTTAAAGGCATATAATAAGCATATTCTTATTCCATAGTCCTATTTTAACTCTATGTGACTTCTAATTCAAAAGTAATGCTTAGGGGGTATAGCTCAGGGGTAGAGCATTTGACTGCAAAAGTAATGCTCGCCCTACCCGGTTTGGCTCAGTGGATAGAGTGTCGGCTTGCAGACTGAAGGGCCCTGGGTTCGATTCCGGTCAAGGGCACGTACCTTGGTTGCAGGTTCCCCAGCCCTGGTCGAGGTGCATGCAGGAGGCAACCAATTGATGTGTCTCTCTCACATTGATGTTTCTCTCTGTCTCTTCCTCTCCCTTCCACTCTCTCTATCTCTCTAATGGAAAAATATCCTCAGGTGAGGATTAACAACAACAAAAAAAGTAATACTTTAGCACTGAGGATTTTCTAGTGTGTATGTGTATATATATATATATTTTTAATATATTTTATTGATTTTTTACAGAGAGGGAGAGGAATAGAGAGTTAGAAACATCGATGATGAGAGAGAAACATCGATCAGCTGCCTCCTGAACACCTCCTACTGGGAATGTGCCCACAACCAAGGTACATGCCCTTGACCAAATCGAACCTGGGACCCTTCAGTCCGCAGGCTGACGCTCTATCCACTGAGCCAAACCCGTCAGGCCTATTTTATATTTTTAAATGTTATTAAATTTATTAGTATAAAATTGGTTAATAGGGCCATACAGTTGTTTTTTTCCTCACCTAAGAATATGTTATTATTGATTTTTTAGAGAGGAAGGGAGAGAGAAAAAAACATCCATGTGAGAAACAATCGGTTGCCTCCGAACAGCATGCACCCTGACTAGGGATCAAACCGTAATCGAACCTGGGACCCTTTAGTCCCCAGACCAACGCTCTACCCACTGAGCCAAACCAGTTAGGGCTTGACTTTTCTCTTTTTAACATTACATTTTTAGATCAAGCTTAAACAACACCAAAAAGTGACTTTCCTTAGAGCAGTGGTTCTCAACCTTGGCTGCACATTAGAATCACCTGGGAATCTTTAAAATCCTGATTTCTGGGCCTCATCCTCCAGAAATTCTGTTTCTTTGTTACTAATGTTGTGGCCCCACCCCATAACAAAGATGGCGGCTAATTTGCATACTGCAGGCAGGGCTGGCCAGCGCCAGACGCCATCCGGGACCCCCATGTGCCGCCTAAGCCCCCGCACCTAAGACCCGCCCCCAGCCGGGACCCCCATGTGTCGCCTAAGCCCCGTGCGCCTAAGTCCCACCCCCAGCTGGGACCCCCATGTGTCGCCTAAGCCCCACTGCCAGCTGGGACCCCATGGCGATCCCAGAGCAGGCAAGTGCGGAGGGCGGGCGGCCCCCAGGTGGGCCTGCTCCTGGGATCGCCATGGCGATCCCAGAGCAGGAAAGTTCCTCAGAGGCAGCACCCAGCAGGGCCTGCCCCCGGTCTCTGCAGTGATCCGGTGATCCATAAGCAGGAAAGCGCAGCCTGCAGGCAGCACCGCACCCTGGCCACAGCTCAAGGGAGAGAAAAACACACAGTGGAGGCCAGGAGCCTGAGAGATCAACACAGAGGGGAGCCTGCTCCAAGCCTCCACGGTGTGGCTGGTGGCAGGCCCCCAGCAGATACATACACACACACACACACACACACACACACACACACAGGACGCCTGCTCCGAGCCTCTGCTGCCAGACTGTGGCCGTCAGTAGGACATCCACTGAGGGCTCCCGGACTGTGAGAGGGGCAGGCTGGGCTGAGGGAACCCCACCCCCCAGTGCACGAATTTCATGCACCGGGCCTCTATATCTATCTATCTATATATATATATATATATATATATATATATATATATAGTAACCGTCTGTCACCAAAGTTATTGCAGTATTATTGACTGTATTTCCTATGCTGTTCTTTACATTCCCATGACTTATTTATGTTAAAACGATAAATTTGTACCTCTTATTCCCTTTCACCTTTTTGCCCTCCCACCCCCCTCCCAACCCTCTGTCAACTATCAGTTTGTTTTCTGTGTCTTTGAGTCTGCTTGTTTTGTTTGTACCTTTGTTTAATATGTTAGATTTTGCTGTATTTTGAAGGAAGTGTGCAGTTTGGGGTTTATAACAGAAATGATGCTAAGCAGCAGAACAAAAATAGACTAATAAAGTTTGAGATGAATGTTATTTAAAACTAGGGGCCCAGTGCACGAATTCGTGCACCTTAAGAGGAACTGTGGACCACAAGGCTGTGGTGGACACAGGGGCGGGTCTCAGCCTATCCTCCACACCCCCGCCTGGCCCCTCCGGCCGCGGCCCCCGGTCTCCCTCTGCCAGCAGCCCCGCTCCCACCACTGCCACTCCCACATGCTGACGGTGCCGACCCTGCTCGCACCCGCTGATGGCATGGAGCAGTTGGGGCCAGCAGCAGGTGCAAACGGGGCCATCGCTGGCAGCAGGTGTGAGAGGCGGCTCCCGTCCCTGACCACCCCTCAGGAGTAGGGGTAGGTGGAGAAGCCCTGAGGGGTGATCAGAGCAGCGCCAGCAGCAGGTGTGAGTGCCAGGTGGGACCGCGGTGCGCAGGAGCAAAAAATTTTCAGTAACCACCAGAGGCTCACACCGATGACAGCGACTGACACCCTGCCTTGGTCTGGCACCCCTGCTCACCTGCTCCACCATCCCGCTGCGGCTGACGCCCGCCATGTTCCGCGTGCACACCCTGTTGGTCAGCGCACGTCATAGTGACTGGTTGTGCGGTTGTTCCGTTCAGTCTATTTGCATATTAGGGTTTTATATGTATAGATTGTTCCAGGGAACATGCCTAGATGTAAATTTAATTCCAATTAAATGATATCTACCATTTAGAAGCTTATAGTCTAGAAAAAAAAGAGTAACTACAAGATGCAAAGTATGTTAAGTGACATAAAAGTAGTTCAACCAAGAGTGGTAATAGTGCAAATAAGGGAGCTCCCCTGGCTGAGTTGATCAGGGAACACTTTATGGAGCTTGTGGCATTTAGCTTGGTCTTGAGGGTGACAGAAGGGATGACACAAGGGATGTGGGAGGGGGACCAATATTTATCACTATTAAGTGATATTTGTAATCTCATCTAACCCTCTAGGCAGGTATTCTCCCATTTTACTGACAAGGAGGTTGTATGTCAGCCATTTGGATCCTCCTCATGCTAATGCAGCTGCTGGTATCTGAACCCAGGAGTGTGTGGTGCAACAGCATTAAACATAAGGAAGGTGCAGGAAGCATGAAGAAATACTGCAATGAAGGGAATAAACAATATTTGGGGGATTTAGCAAGCACCTGAGAAAGCCATGATACTACTATGGCGAACAAGAGATAGATTGAAAGCTGATTAGAACTGTGTGGGCTCTTCATGTGAAGGTTTACCCAGTGGGTCATAGTCATGCAGAAAAAGGAGAGTCATTTTTTTAATGTGCTAATAATTTGATGTGTATGGGGATGGCAATAAGAGGACAGCAAAAGTGAGGAGGAGAGGGAAATGATGCTAGGAACATAGAAGGCAAACACAAATGGTCCATTACCAAGCTGGCCACAGTATCTTTTCTTTTTAATTGGACTCAACATAATTATGAGACACTTGTTGTTGATCCAAATAGGTGAGGATCAGCGTCCAGAAAGATGTGACCCAACTAGAAAGATGAGCCAGATATAACAAAATTTAGCAGGGTAACAAGATGTTCTGGTACCTGTGTTAAAAAATTAGCCTATTAGAAATACAACAGTTTCATTTACGCTCAGTTCAATATTTGCCATCCTCACCCCCCTCCTGTCCCCAAAGCGTTATCTTGTCATCTTGGGGATTTTAGAAATAGATTATTTAGACCCAGGTAAAAGATAGCCACGCTCTGTTCCCTCACGAACAGAGCATCATGGGAGTATCCTTCGTAAATGGACTCTAAGCTTGAACAAAATAGAGACAAATGAGGACATTTCGAGGCCATCAGGCCCTGGAGGCCACTCCTGGAGAATGGGCCCCATGAGGGGACTGGGAGGCAGGCTGGGATGATTCATGAAGACAGCGAAAAGCACTTCAGGGGAGTCACAGCAGCAGAGGTAAGAAAGAATATCATAATAAAGAATAATAAGTAAGTTATCTTTCCAGTAGTGCAGAGAGTTTGGGGATTAGGAAACGAGAAAGTCTCTATTAATTTTTATATAAAAGCAGGATTAACCTCTCAGCTAGGAGCTAATGGAAATTCAAGGTTTACAAACTAAAACTCATATTTGCATAATAAACATAAATATGGAGAAACCTATTTATCTGCAAGGGAGACCGCAAGAAGGAAGGTTCACACCAATCCTTTAAGATATCGGGATCAGCCAGAGGGGGAATGCTTACCTGCTCTCCCCTCTACTTGACTCTGAAGAGCAGTACTTTCTCTCCCTGGCCCAGGTCCAGGTCGCTCTGGGACAGCAGAGGCAGCCGCCAGCCCCAGGCTCTATCAGTGACCCACACGCGTGCGGATATCCAGAGAAGGACCAAGGAGATGTTTCTCTCAAAGGCAAGAATTATTTGGCTTATTTTGCAGTTTGGGTCATTTATCAAATAAAAAGTGCCTAGACCGGCCCTGGTCACATGGCTCAGTCAGTTGGACATCTTTCCTACTCCAAAGAGTTGCGGGTCTGAGACCTGGTCAGAGCTCATACCTGGGTTTCGAGTTCAATCCCCCGTTGGGGTGGGGTTACATGTTGGGGTTGAGGGGGGGAGGGGGGAGGGGGAGGGGGGAGGGGGGAGGGGAGAGGGAAGGGGAAGGCGATCAATCAGATGTTTCTCTCTTCCTCCCTCTCTCTCTAAAATAAATTAAAAAACAAACAAACATATCCTCAAGTGAGGATTTTTTTTAAGTGCCTATGACAAATAACAAAATTTTATTATTAGTTTGCTTTTGTTCCCTAAGAATTTAGGGCTATCTCATTCCATAATGCCTGAGGGTTACAATGAAGAATTATTCCTCTGAGGCACCGATTTTGGTCGAGTGGGGACCACATGTTGGGGCAATGTTGGAAAAGTGAATGTTAAGGATCTAGGTAAGTTTTCAATTTTATTTTCCTACCATCCCGGTAATATATCAAATTCTGAAAAGATATAACTGACTTAGGTAACTGTAATGAAGCCTCAAATAAAGTGTGAAAATTAAAAGGATATGCTATGTTTTTGAAGTTAGGTAAATTTTCTTACTTGAACTAACAAGGTATTTACATAGATTTAAGTTTTGAGATTATAGGCAGGTCGTGCCCATTGATACAAAAACAGAGTATTTTATGAACAAGTCACATGATATATACTGTAGTATATCTAATTTTAACAATTATAACAAATACTAGATGATGTTATCCCCATTTTCTGGTTGAAAAACTATCTCAGGTTTACAAGCCAATTAAATAGTGAGGCTGGGATTTAAAACTACCAACGTCTGTTTTTTTCCTAATGTACCAAGCTGCTTTTTAATAATGCTTTATGGTAACTGGATTGTGATGTATTCATTTCTAGGTGAAAGTCTACTTAGTATTCATAAAATATCCCATTTAAATTCTTACTGAATCGACTATGTCCAGTGCCATTCATATTTGTATAGATAGTAGGTTTTATAACTTTTTTTCTACAACCTTCCTCATAATTGACCTAACAGGAGCCATGGGAAGATTCAGTGAGGAAATGTTTAAATAGCAGGAGGTAAAATGGCAATCTAAAGTGACAATCCTAATCAAGCATAAAATGGGAATTTCCAAAGTATATTATGTTTCAATTATTAATCATTATTTAGAAAAATGTCTTTGTTACACATCCTCTGTTGGTAAAAGGTAGATTGAAAGAGTGAAAGCTGAGCATTGCTTCGGATATAGACTAGGCTTGAGCACAGATACCATAATACTCGAAGGCAGTGGTTCTCAACCTTCCTAATGCTGCGACCCTTTAATACAGTTCCTCATGTTGTAGTGACCCCCAATTTCATTGTTACAAATTGAACATAATTAAAGCATAGTGATTAATCACAAAAACAATATGTAATTATATATGTGTTTTCCAATGGTCTTAGGCGACCCTTGTGAAAGGGTCATTTGACCCCCAAAAGGGTCGCAACCCACAGGTTGAGAACCGCTGCTCTAAAGTCTCTGGATTTGATCCTTTCAGAAATATTTCCAAAAACAAATAGAGCAATTTTTCATTATTTTTGATAGAAAATAAAATTATTTAAACATATTTCTTCTATAAGAGGGCACATGAAATCATACTAATTTTTTTTACTGTACACATTTAAATATGTAAAGAAAGCAAATATAGGAAATTAAGACATTTATAAATTCTTTTATGAAAGCAGTAAGAGAGAAAAAGAAATCATTGACCTATTTAGCAAATGATGCCATATCAAAATAAGCCAATAGAGATAACTATATAGAATTTAACTTTTTTCTTTTTTAAAATATATTTTTGATTGTTGATAGTATTACAGATATCTTCCATTCCCTTCCCCCCTCCCTGCCTCCTCCCACCCCCTACCCACCTACCCCCAGGTCTTCACTACCCTATTGCCCATGTCCATGGGCTAAGCATATAAGTTCTTCGGTTTATCTCTTCTTGTCCCCCAACCCCACATCGAGGTATGTCTGTCTGTTCCATGCCTCCCTGCCTCGGCTCTTATTTTGTTGCTCAATTCATTTTGTTTGCTAGATTCCACAAATAAATGAGATCATGTGATATTTGTCTTTCTCAGTTTGGCTTATTTCACTTAACATAATATTTTCCAGGTCCATCCATGCTGTCCCAAAGGGTAAGACATCCCTCTTTTTTACAGCTCTTTTTTTTTCTTCTAAGTCTTACTTTTGGTGTCAGGAATAAAGAGGTAAATAATTAGATACCTTTTATGATGTCCATATATTTGTGGGTTTTAAAAAGATATGAAGACTAATAGACATTTGTTATGTTGTTGGTTTTGCTTGAGACATCTTTCATTTATTCATTTTTAGTGGCTTGAAAGATGATATATGTAGTTATTTATCTATGAATGTTGCCACATGGGGTCTAAAGAAACCATGTTAGGTGAAAGACAGCAGGACTTCGCATTCCTGGAAGTCAGTCATGGGAAGAAAAGCCCGCTTTGGGATCAGTCAATTAGCCAGGCATGCTTAGTTTTCTTTGCTAATCGCAAGGCTTATTTTTGTCCCAAAGGGTCAAATGTTAAGGCTGGTTTGGATTCAGCAGTTGTATCCTTTGATATTTTTGAATTTATTACTTTGGAACACCTTTATACATTATGCATTGAGCTGTTTTATTACTTTGACACTCAGTTCTTTAAAAGTCAATACCTAGAAGTAGTTTACAATTTCATTCAGAGTCTGCTTATATATAACTAACCATGTACAGGAATAATGATTATTGATCAAAAGATCCAGTTTCATTAAAAGTATATTAACTATTCTGGTAGTTTAACTTGCATCTTTCATAGTCTACAACGGGCTCCAACCTTTTGAATTTATAATGTTGATTATAAGAAACTGAATTTCAGAACCCAATCTGTGAGGAGAAAAACTAATTTTTAAAACTTGTTTTTTTATTAATTTTAGAACCAAATCACTAATAACTTCTTTTTGTTAATTGCCATCAAATTAAATCCTTAATAAGAGGTATTTTTCTTTGTCTCAGCCTCTGTTGGAAATAGTTGCAAAATATATAGTACATAGTCCGTCAATGCTCTTTGATGCTTAAGCAACCCTGCATGCCTGCAGGTTAATGCTCTGCTGAAGGCCCTTTAAATGCAGATAAAGATCTGAACTGACAGGGGGACCCCAGGGGCCTACCCTGGAAAATGTTTTGTTTGTTTTTCTTTTTTGTAACTAAACAAATTCCTGTGAACTCTTTGTTGTCATTTTTCTAAATCCTTCAAAAAAGGGGAGATTTAGAAGACAAAACAGATTCAGGCGACAAAACATTTAAAATAGTTGCTATAGGTAGAATCATATTCTTTAGAATTTCAGCTGGAATAGACAAAATGTTTCATGACAGATTTTCTTAGAGATACAGCTTCTTACTGTTGTTTTTATTGCTGCTATTTAAATAAGTCTGCAGCATGTAGAGTACAGGCTAGATTTATTTGTAAATGATTTGTAATGGAATGGAAATAATTTGTAAATAAGTGATTTGTAAAACCTGCACGTTTCATTAATTCAGTCCAGATTTAAGGGACAATAGACCTGTTGGCTGGAGTGTGATTGAACCTTTAGTTTAAACTCTGCACAAGGCTTATTTTTACTGTTTCATTCATATCACAAATTTATGACTCAATGGGGTATAGACAAGAGAAAATGAATTTGTAAAGAATATATCAAGCTTCATGATCTACACATCGCAACAATATTATTAGTATAGATAGTGCTGGTGTTCTATAGTTTATCTGTTTGTCAAAGCATCAACATTTTTGGTGCTTATTTTTCAGACTGCAGGCCGACACTCTATCCACTGAGCCAAACGGGTTAGGGCATTGGTGCTTATTTTTAAGTATTACATAGGGAAACCGCATATTGCATATGGAAACAGGTGTCTTAAGGACAGATTGCCTAAATTCAAACCCAGGTAGACAATTTATCAGCTAATTGTCAAATTTTTTGTTTCCTTGCCTCAGTCAAAGGTAAGTATCCAACCCAGAGGGTTTGGGGGAAGATTAAAGCAGACAGTGTAGTATGTGCATTTAACAATTCCTGGTGCATAGTAATATCTGAATAAATATTAGCATTATTAGAACTTTTCAATAAGTTTTTAAAGGTTTTGTAATAGGACAGATAATAAGTCATCCAACACATACTTATGATACAAGACATTGGTCAGATCTTCATCTGAGACTATGTTGAAAACCATTTGCACCCTTTTTAAAAGCTGAGCTTTGTTTAAAATGTTTTCTGTTGTTTTGCTTTGCAGGAAAACAGGACAAGGTGGCAGTAAAATGAATAAACCAAGCAGGTCTCCTCTAGCAACTTACAGAATCTCTTCTAATAGTTTGAAAAAGTATTCCTGTCCTTTCACCAGAAGAAGATAGGCTGTCAGCTGGTGAAAAAAGTGTGTGTGATCTTTGCAGATGATGAAGGGAAGGTACACCTTTGCCGGGCTGTCCGGTGCTTGCCCTCGCTCTTGGCGGAGTCTAGCAGGAATGCGCGCAGAGAGTTTTCTTCACAGTGGGCCCTCCGTGGATGCCAGGCCTGCCCAGAGCATCAGCATGCATTAATGATGAAGCCTTTTGGAGCGCGGGGAACCCATGTCAGCAGAATCCGGCTGGTGCCTGTCAGCATTTCTAGCTATGCTGAAATTGGGGTTGCTTTTCATCACCTGGCAACTTCAAGGTTACTCTCAATTGGGGCAGGAGGATAGTTGAAGCAGATTGTTAAGCAGGGATTAGAAACATTTGATTAGTCAGAGAGCTATGTGGTTCAAATCTAGATAATTTTATTTTTAAAGTCATGTGTGTGTTTTTAAGAACCATAAGATTTTTGATGTCAGAAGCAACTCTAGATAATGCCTCCAGTCTCCTCATTTAATGAGCGAGGAAAATGATATATAAAGAAGGGAAATACAGTAGAACCTCAGTTCTTGAACTTAATTTGTTCCAGAAGGCTATTTGAGAAGCGATTTGTTTGAAAATGGAATCATTTTTCTCCATTAGAAATAATGTAAATTGCATTCATTTGTTCCACACCCCCAAATGATTCCATGTTTTAACCTTTCTCAATTAAACTTGTGATCATTGTTTTATGAGCACTTCACACTCTTGGCAACATCAGCACTCTTGGTGGCCTCTTTATGTTTTAAAATTATGCTAATCATCAATTTAGCCACGTCATACTCGGTAACCAGATCAGACATGTGAACACCTCTGTCATACTTTGCAATTATTTCTTTTTAAAGCTCTATTATTGTTCTCACAACTTTCCTTTTCATTTTACTGCTATCACTATCACTAACCTTCTTAGGACCCTTGGTGACTTACTGTATGTATTTAATAATAATAAACAGCAATAAAAGCAAAAAAAAAAAAGAAAGAAGAAATTCACAGCACAATTTCCTAATTTCCTGAGATATTATCATGAGGCTTAGTGGTAAACTCATGCATTATCTCCTTTGTTTGTCACCTGAGAGACATGTGACTGATCATATAGGTATCAGCATGGAAGGATTGTCAGGTGGAGAACCGAAGCTTTGTTTGACAACCAAGGTACTCTCCCCCCCCAACCCCCGTACCCAGAACAACTTAGTTGAGAACCAAATTGTTCGAGATGGGAGATGTTCAAGAGCTGAGGTTTATCTGTACATCCTTTAAGAAAACCACAACATGGCCACCAATTCAGGCTCTGGAGACAGTGTCTAAGATTATATCTTTTCTCTTCCTACAGGCTTTCTAAACTTGGGAAGGTCATTGAACTTCCATGTACTCAATTTCTTGATCTATAAAATGAGTATAATCACTGCTGGTGGAAATGGGGTCCTTCCACAGAGTCTCAAGATAAGCATTTCAGGAGACTCAGATGTAGGAGGTTGAGGTTTCATGGTAAAATTCACTGTAGAAGCAAAATCAAAGGACTGCCCCTGGGTTCCCAGTGTTTCATCTTCCTCTGTCCAGCCGTAGAAAAAATCCAATCTTGTCTTTATCAAGCCCAGAAACATGGCCAGTGTCCAGCTATTTCGCACCACTGGCTCAGTCCATGTTAAAGCTTAGGCCAGTGTAGTCTTTGTCCCCATCCAGCTAGCTAGTCTCTTCTCAGCTGTGCTCTGGCTGGTGCTGCTGTACCCAAGGTCACGCTGTCTGCCTCGGGCCCCAGGTGGCTGCTGGGGTCACATGCTGCCATGGAGAGAAAATGAGCGCACCAACAGGGTACCCCAGGAGCAAGAGAGCTTTGTTACGCTCGGGTGATATTATCTCAGGCTTGGGAAGGACCAGGCGCTTCTTTAACTAACCCATCAACTTCCCAAGCTCTCACAGGCTTGTGCTGGATCCTCCCCCTAACCAATCCACTTCCTAGATCTTCTGTGATCCTGTGTCCCTTCTCCAATAGGATCCTTTTTCCAGGCTAGACAGACAGGCCTCTGTGGTTGCCATCTTAGTTCCTACCGCACATGCCTCATAGTAGAAGCACCTCCACCTGTGCCATCTTGGCTTCTACTGAGCATGCACCCAGAGAGAGATTTCCCCTTTATTGTTCCATCTCTCCCCCCTAGCAATCTGCAGGGAATGACCAGTAGTTCCTGGGGAGTGTGTGAATCTGTAGCTTCCCAGTGAAGCAAGCGGGCTTATGCTCCCTACTTTATTATGCTTAATAATGTCTGATTCCCTTTGCTCCCTTCCTTTATTAATACCTAGCTACCTAAGCTAACACAACAATATCAACCTCAGAAGTCAGTGTAAGGAATCAATGCAGTATGTTTAGTAGAGGGCTTACCTTGCTGTAATAAGCATTCAGTCACACTTTTATTATTATTACTACTACAATTATACTTATTGGCATTATTTTGGGGAAATCACAGAAAGAAACCAGAAGAAAATGACTATAAATCAAATATCCCTTCATGCTCTGAAACTGTCATTCTAAACCTCTAATAAGCTAGCTTAATGATAAGGAGAATTTTTATGCTTAGGATTGTTTTTGTTTTTAATTTGTAAGACTCCCAGGTCAGTATTTGACATACTTGACAGAATTACATACATAAAAGCTATGCTTGTAATGTTAAGTATTTAAAATAACCTAATTGTTGTTTGAAAGGATTTGTTGGGTTTATGTTTTTGTGACTTTAGTATGAAATGCTTTAGATAATATTTCAAAGTATAACTGAAAAAGGGAAGTTATAAATCTAGGAAAAATATGATACTATATGACACTGGGGTAGGAAAGGGCTCTTAGGCAAGAAATAAACAAACAAAAATCATGAAGACTTATACATTCAAGTTCATCAAAATGCAAAACTTTGGTTTAACACAGAAACATTAAAATGTTAAAAAATACAACTTAGCCTACCTGGTTTGGCTCAGTGGATAGAGCATCAGCCTGCAGAGAGAAGGGTCCCACGTTCAATCCTGATCAGGGTACATGCCTTGATTATGGGCTCAATCTCCAGTGTGGGGCATGCAGGAGGCAGCCAATCAATGATTCTCTCTCATCATTGATATTTCTCTCTCTCTCTCTCCTTCTCCTTTCCTCTCTGAAATCAATAAAAATATATTTTAAAAGATACAACTTAGATAGGGAAGATGGATTTGTCTTATATAACTAACAAGATTCTCATCCAAAAAAATTTAAAATATTTTATAAGTCAGTAATAAAAAGTCAAAAGACCCAATAGAAAAATGTTCAAAAGGTAAAAGTAAGAAATTCATAGTAAAAATAACCAAAAATATATTTTAAAATGTACACTCTGAATAGAAATTTAAAAATGGAAATGAATTCATCAATCTGTCCCATGTTTCCATGCCACTGGTTCTATTTTATGTGTCAGTTTATTTTGGTGGGAAGAGATTAACCAAAGAATTTATATGTATATATGCATTGCCCATGGACACAGACAATAGGGTGGTGAAGGACTGGGGTGGAAGTGAGCCATCAGGGGAAAAGGGGGGACACCTGTAATACTCTCAACAATAAAGATAAAAAATATATTAAAAAATAAGAAAAATAATGATTTATAAATAAGAATATTCCTTAATATATTTTATTAGTCTGGAATTAAGTGCTGCTTCCTAGATAATCTGAGGGGAATTCTGCTAACATTTATTGCATTATAATGAGCTCTATTTTGCATGAAACTATGATTCACAGCATAAAGGAGTTTGATCTAAGATACAAATACTTAAAATGTTAAATAGCAGTTAGAGGCTTTTCTTGGTTGCAAAGGAAACTAAGAACTCAGACTCCTAAAGGCCCAGAACACTGACCCTGGCTATATGAAATTAATGTATGACATAAAGTTAAAAAACAAAAATGCAAATAAAATGAGATGTGGTGTTTTACTAATCATGTCTGGTATGGGTAAGGCTGTGGAAGATGTAGAATTTTCAGACCCAGCTCACAAAATCTGAGTTGATGGAGATATTGGAAAGACAATTTAGCAATATTCATTAGAACTAAAAATGTGGTCTATGCCTCACTTCTCCATATCAGCATAGAAGAACATGTGCCAAGGAGACATGAACTGAAAAATTAATTATGTGATATTTTTCTATTCTGAACAATTATAAACAACTTAAAAGCCCCCAGTAGAGAAATGCCTGAATTAACCATATTACATTCTTTCTCTGGAATTCTAAGCATAAATAAAAAGGAAAGCATTAGATAAATGGATGGAGCCCCAACACATATCTTGAGATAAACAGAAAAATTCATACGATAGATATACTTCAGAACAAACAATCCTAAAATCTTTATGGAACCACAAAAGACCCTGAATTGGCAAAACAATTTTGAGAAAGAAGAACAAAGCTGGAGCCCTCACACTCACTAATTTCAAACTCTCTTACAAAGCTATTGTCAACAAAGTAGTGTGATACAGGCATAAAAACACAGATCAATGGAACAGAGTAGAGAGCCCTGAAATAAACATGCATATATGGTCAATTAATTTATAACAAAGAAGCCAGGAACATACAAAGGAGAAAGGATAGTCTTTTTAATAAACGGTGTTGATAAACCTGGCCAGCCACATACAAGAGAATGAAACTGGACTCCTATCTTACACCATACACAAAAATTAACTCAAAATGGATTAAAGACTTGAATATGGACCTGAAACAATAAAAGTCCTGGAAGAAAATGGGCACTAAGCTTTTTGACATAGGTCTTGGCTATGATTCTTTTATCTGGCACCCAAAGTCAAAGCAACAAAAGTAAAAATAAATAAGTGGGAGTACATCAAGCCTATAAACGTCTGCACTGTGAAATAAAGCAACAAGATAAAAAGGCTCCTACTGAATGGGAGAAAATACTTGAAAATCATGTATCTCATAAAGGGTTAATATTCAAAACATATAAAGAGCCGATATAGCTGAAACCGGTTTGGCTCAGTGGATAGAGTGTTGGCCTGCGGACTAAAAGGTCCCAGGTTCGATTCCGGTCAAGGGCATGTACCTTGGTTGTGGGCATATCCCCAGTAGGAGATGTGCAGGAGGCAGCTGATCGATGTTTCTCTCTCATGTTTCTAACTATCTCTCTCCCTTCCTCTCTGTAAAAAATCAATAAAATATATTTTTAAAAATATTTTAAAAAAAGAGCCGATATAATTCAGTAGCAAGAATACAAACAGTTTGATTAAAAATTGGGCAGAAGATCTGAATAGATATTTTTCCACAGAAGGCAGATAGATGGCCAACAGTTACATGAAAAGATGCTGAACATAATTGATCATCAGGGAAATGCAAATCAAAACAAAATGAGATAGCACCTCACCCCTGTTATAATAGCTATTATCAAAAAGACAAGAATTAATAAGTGTTGGCAAGAATGTGGAAAAAAGGGGAACCCTTGAGCACTGTTGCTGGAAATGCAAATTGGTGAAGCCACTATGGAAAGCATTATAGAGGTTCCTCAAAAAATTAAAAATAGAATTACCATATGATCCTGCAATTTAACTTCTGGGTATTTATCTGAAGAAAACAAAAATATTAACTTGAAAAGATATATATACCCCCATGTTCATTGTAGCACATTTACAATAGCCAGAACATGGAAAAAAACCTAAGTGCACATCAATATATGAATAAATAAATTGTGATATATATATTATTCAGCCCTAAAAAGGAATAAAATTTTACTATTTGCATGAGTGGACCTCGAGGACATTATGCTAAGTAAAATAAGTCGGATAGAAAAAGACAAATGCCATGTAATCTTTCTCATATGTGGAATTCAAAACAAAATGAAGTTAAACAAACAAACAAAGAACCTCATACAGAGATTTGTGGTCGTCAGAGATAGGGAGAAATGGGTGAAGGGGAATCAAAAGGTTTACAAATAAATAAATAAGTAAATAAATAATCTTTTAGAATAGTTCATAAATTTAAAAACTCAAATAATTAAAAATAGGTACAATCTATATTAAAATATAAATAGATGTAAACAAATAGAGTGTAGATTTTTGGAGTCATCTATCTTTACATCAAAGCATAGGAAAGGCATAGAATGATAAATACAATGCATATCACTGGACATCACTGAAGAGGAGCTAAGGATTGTGGGAAAGGTGTTCAGGGAGTGATTGGGTTTTAAGGGGCTAAGCAAAATACACCCTTTTCTACCCAATTTGAGAACAAACTAATATATCGATGGGGACAAAAATGTCAGATGGTTTAGGTTCACAACCAAAATGGGCTTGCTGAGGTCTTAGTCCCCCACCTCCCATCACTTTTACCTGCCCTGCATGTCCCCTCGCTACACCAGTTTAAGCCCTGGGAAGGTCCACTGCAGGGGAGCTTAGTTCTGCATAATGTCATATTGTTCAGAGCAGAAAGGAGAGTGAAGGGACTGGTTCCCCAATTTCATAACTTTCATTAGGTTGGCTCCACCTTACTTAAAAATATGAACCAATGGCTGTCACCCACCAGTTAGGTAGCATAGTTCTCTCCTGAGCCTCAGAGGAAGTGAGGATGGAAGGGCAGAAGGCAAAACTGCTCTTATTATTGCTGCTTTTACTGTTACTCTTACAATGTTCTTTGAGGGCGATGTGTTTTCCCAACAGTATTGCTAACAACTAATGTTTTAATGCATAAAAAAAAAAAAAGGAAACGTATTCTTGTAACTCAAGTGAACAAAGCCAACATTAAATAGAAATCTACACTGGATGTTAAGCTTGCCCCCAAACAGCAGTCACATATAACCAATGTTTCAATGCTTCCAAATAGAAAATATATTCATGTTACATTCACACAATAAAATAGAAACTAAGATAGAAAACAAAATTGGAGGTTAAATACCTATACCATGAATTTTCTTTAAAAAGACTAGAAATAGCCCAGCTGGCATGGCTCAGTAGTTGAGTGACGACCAGTAAACAGTAGGTCACAGTTTAATTCCCCATCAGGGCATTTGCCTGGTTGTAGGCTCAATCCTCCCAATCATGCAGGAGGCAGCCGATCAATGATTCTCTCTCATCATTGATGTTTCTATCTCTCTCTCCCTTCCTCTCTGAATTCAATTAAAATATATTTTAAAAAATAAATAAATAAACTAGAAATAATTTCTATGAAATTTAACAGAATTTCATAAGCTTTACATCAACATTCAAGGTATTAAAAACTATATGTGAAATAATTTACAAAATAATAAAATAGTAGTTATTAAAATAAATAAACACTTGTTGTGTGCCAGGTAATCTGTTATGTATTTTACATGTTTTTATTTTTCCCCACTTAATTCTTTTATTAGCACTATGGAGTCAGCGCTTCTTTTCAGTTAAGGCAACGAAGGCTTAGAATGGATAAATATTTGCTCAAAGTCCCAGAAAATTTGAGCCCATTTCAACTACGTATTTTTATCTCCCTTGTTCTCCACCCATATTCTCTTCTGGCGTCCAGGCCATCATTGAGTAAGCTGAATATATGCATTTAAAATTAAAATAAATTCAGTTGTTTTCTTGGCATATCCATTTGTAGTAATTCACAAACTTGAATATCTACTGAGAAGAGAGAGTCCTTTATTCTTATAAACTATAATTAGAAGCCTTCAATATTTTTAGAGAAAAAATGTATCTGTTTATGGTAGGTATTTAATAATCACCTACAGATTTGCTTTAATTGTCAGCTTCTCCAAAATTGCTATTGTCTCCTAAATTTCTTAACAAATCATTATAAGTAGATGTTTTGGTATGAAAACACTGCAATACAGTGTTTCCTGTATTTCATAAACATCATAAATTTCCAGTCACCACAATTTCCACTTGTGGATATGAAACAGTGTTAGGCCATACGGGGCTGAGGGCTGTACTGGAAGCAGACACACATTCTTGTGCTTCTGGATTACCTCAGATCTTACACTGTGATGGTGGAAATTTACACAAAAGATTAATATTTAAATACATGAACATATATTTTTATTTGCAGCAAAGGCTTGTTTTATTGTAAATGCTGTTTAACGTTATTAAGCTTGAGAGGATATATCAAATATGGGCATAAACAAAATGTGCTAGCAATGATGGCCGCCTGGTCGATGCAGCGGCCAACAAAGGTATGTCAGGTCAGGTAAGAGCTGGTTCTCTGAACCTGCAGACTGCTGTATAATTCCTACTGTTCATCTGTTTAGCTTGGCCGTGAATTTTACCTAATCTGTTTTTTCCAGAGAAGAACTGAGATAATCTGAAAGAAAAGTATTTGGGGACTTCCAGTAGATTCTCAAGCCAATGGAAATACACCCAAAAGCTGAAGCATGAGTCCCTCGCTAACTTCTATTCGTGAAAACGTGGATGTCATCCTGGGCGCCACTGGGCTAATGCAAGGGTGCAAAGCTTATGTTTGTCCAAGCACAGATTTGGTTCTTCTTATATCGTAAAATATGGAAGCTACTAGCTTGATGACTCACCTTAAATTCCTTTTTTCCCCTCTTTAAATGCAGTTATAGTAGATTCTGAGGTACACACAAAAGAAACTACTCTTTCATCTGCCAAAGACTGGGATTATGATCAAAGCTAGATATAGAAACTATGAGTTACCTCATGTTCTTCTCCCAAGACTTGACTCCCCAGATACCCAAATCCAATCATGCTGTCATTTATTTACAGCTCCTAAAATCGGGGGATTAGACTGCCTATACCCGGGGCCCAAAGCTCCACTGCTTTATGTATTAATAATAGGGAACAAAATTATCACACAAGAGAGAAGGCAATTTAAGATGCTGATTAAGTCAGATATTTAGAAATCTATTTTAGAACTTGTCATGTAGAGAAGTCAGAGAGAACAATTCACACATAAAATGTCAGTACCATCCCCTCACCCCCTCATTTTGTTCTTCAAAATTTCCATTTCATTTAAAGAAAACAAAAAAACTAGAACAAAGAAAACACACACTGGTATGTGAACCAGCACACTCAGAAACTGCTTCCTCATGCCTCAGGGGTGTGAAGCAAAATGATAAGAGCAATCTGTGTGCCGATCATCAAGCGAGCAGATTATTGGCAACTCGTAGAGATCTGCTGTTCTTCCAACTAGTAGCAAAAGTTCCGATCAAGGGACAGCCAAATGAAAACAGAAATTTCACAGATGTGCCCAATACAGTTTTCACTTTAATTCAGGGCTGAAGGAAATGAAATGCCTGTTTCCTTAAAGGGACAAGTTGGGGTAGTGGATTGAGTCTCAGACCAGGGGCCACAGAGAAAGTGGGTTCTCCCTCCAAGTCTACCACCTACCTTCTTTGTGACTCACTGTCTTCCATTTCTTCCTTCTTAAAGGGTAATGCCTGCCATGCCTGCCCCAAAAGAGCCTCGCGAGAGAGATCCAATGAAGAGCTAAATTAGAGTCACCTAATTAAATACACTACTGTACACGTAGAAAGTGTCATTGTTAACATAGGAATTCCCTTGTGATTACTAATGAGTGTGGCATCTTAACACAGGAGACCTACTTTTTAAAAGTGAAGATGCAAAAACAGTACCAGAGACCAAACTGCAATGTAATGTTACCTGTGAGGGAGACTATGTCACAGGACATTTCAGAGGAGACATTTTATTAAAAAGAAAATTTATTTTCAAGTAGAACAGCTAAGAGAGATGGGTTTTTTTGAAAATTCCAGGAAAACTTTAAGACAAAGGAAAACAAAAGAAACAGGAGCATACCAATTCTAGTTTAAATCATTTGAAAAACAGGAAACCCTGAGAACAAATGAATTCATAAACATGGTAAAACAAAGCTGTTGTTTTTCCTGGTCTTAATGTTTTCTGTAGTATTAATCAGGTACTTTAAACACTCAGGGCGAATTGAGAGAGAGAGCCAGAGAAAGAGAGGGGGTGGGGTGGGAGAGAGAGAGAGAGAGAGAGAGAGAGATTCAAAGGGTAAGCCTCTTATGTGGAGCAAATTCTGGCCTCAGCACCCTCTTGTGCTTATTAACTATTCCATGCAGATGTCTGAGCAGCAGGCTGCACTATGGAGCTCCTGGAGATGTGCTCTACAGTGATCTTGCCGATAAAGCCTCTACTTTTTAGATGAGAAGGATAACTGACATAACTAAGCTTTAATCATTCCATTTGATCTTGTCCTGCTTGGACTAGAATGCAGATTTCCAGATTCCTAATCTTTTTTGCTGCCTTTCATCATTTTTCACATTTATATGATATGATCATTTAATTATTAGACAGTTTTTGAAATCCATTTTTGGATACTATCTAGCCATCACTACTCAAAATTATATTGCAGCACATACTTCCTACATGTGGACATGAATCAAAATTAATTATATCTTGATAATTTTGTATATTCCTTGAGATTAGAGATACAAACAAAAGGGATAGAATCTATGCTTATATTTTTCCATGTGCAGTGAAAAAAGTTTGAAATATAAATTGCTAACAAAATAAAATGTAAAAAATGTTAGATTATTATACTCAACATTACTTTAAGAAAGTATAGTGGCAGGGATTCTAGACCTAATCACCCTTACTAATATTGATAGATAGATACATAATCTTTGGGAGAACTGTGAGCTATTTGTCAGAATTTAAAAGGGGGCTGTGAGAATCCTGTCAGGTTAACTTTCACTGGGAATGCTTATCAGTGATAATGAGATTGCCTTTCTTTTTTGGCTTCCAGAAACTATAGGCAGAGTGTTTTCAGCAAAGATCCTTTGTATTGAGAATGCAGATGATATTTTTGTTTCTACTTTGTGGGCTGATGTAGAATTTTCTAGAATGTTACCTACAATATTTAGATACTAATCCCTGAAATAACATTTAGCATAAATATACAATTTTTTTTCTTAACACAACTTATATTTATAGTATCATCAGACTAAATATGGCCTTAAACAAACTTCTTTTCATTCCACTATTCCAGAGCTGCACAAAAAGTATGTTTTTATTGATTTTAGAGAGAAAGGGAGAGGAAGAGAGAGAAAGAAAGAAAGAAACATCAATCAATTGCCTCCCTTATGCACCCTGACTGGGGTTCAAACCTGAAACCTGAGCATGTGCCCTGATGGGGAATTGATGGGAATTGAATCTTGGACCTTTCATTGCATGGACAATGTTCAACCAATTGAGCCACAGCAGCCAGGGGCACTAAATATGTTTTGATCTGCATTCATTGCCATCTATAATTGTGGCATTCACAAACAATTCCACTTTGGCAGACTATATTTACATTTTGAATTTCATTGTGATTAGAATAATGAGGCTATTGATGGCTTCTTCCATTTTCCCTTTTAATAGCTCCTTAAATTTGAACTTCAGCCCTTTTGTGCATCAATCTGATCTCACACAAATTTTGTGAGATCATGCATTTTATTTGGCATGCATTTTCAGTCTCTATGAAGCAGTTAGAATAAAGTCACTTCATATCATAAGTTTAAATTTCATTAATTAAATCAAGACTTTTGTAAATGATTATTTAATTGTCCCATAGAGCAAAGGTTCAGCTGGAAAGTGATATGCATTATTATCTTATTACAAAATTCAAACTCTTCCCAGAAGAAAGCATTATTTATTTAAAATAAAAAGCAGTGGCAGTTTTCAAAATATTTTAATAAAATTTTGGACATAATTAAGTAATAGGTATTAGATTTAACTACCCAAAGTAATCAACTATAAAACTGAACAAAATATATGAAGTAACTGTTTTCAGACATTGGACCATTTACCACACAGGTCTGCCATTTTTAAGAAAAGGAAAATATGTGAATTTAGATACAGCTTACATTCCCAAATAAGGTTGAGAACGGTGGTCTTGCTAGGTGGAGGAGATGGAGATCAAAGTTCAAGGCCGCTGAGGCAACTGTAATTCTTGGAGAAGCGTATCCAGAGAGGAAACAGTTACCCAGGGAAGTAGCTCTAGAGATCTGCATGTAGGTTCCTTTGAGTCTTTTGCCTGTACCAGCCTGGGGATGCTCAGTGTGAAACTCCATGATTACCAGCCAAGAAGAGCAACCAAAGCGTGAGCACTGGGATACTGGAGGTTACACAGTGCAGGGTGGCACTGGAGTTCTGACCAGTCAGGGTGTAGTCATATCACTGAGTACCCCAGGCATTCTGTTGAAATCATAGAAAAGCCACACCTTAAAAGTAGCACTATCCACTGAATTAAAAAGTTAACAAAAGATCTGAATATATATTTCATTTTTTTAAAAAGATATATGATTGGCTAATAAACACACAAGAACTTGCTCCATATTCTTAGTCATCAGATGTAGTAAATAATAAAGGCACCCCACTACATATCCACTAGAATGGCTATAATGAGAAGTCTGACCTTAACCAAGTGTTGGCAAGGATGTGGAGAAACAGGAAAGTTCATGTATTCTGAAAATGAGAATGGCACAGTTAATTTGGATAGCATTTCTGTAGTTTCTGAAAGTGTTAAATATAAATTTACCATTCAACCTCGCAAATCCACTTCTATAAATCTACCCAAGAAAAATAAAAATAGATCTACACAAAGACGTGTATGTGAATGTTTATAGCAGTATCCTATATAATAAAAGGCTAATATGCAAATTGTCCCCTCAGGAGTTTGACCTACCAGGAGATTGACCAACCGGGAGTTTGACCGCTTACTATGACATGCACTAATCACCAGGGGGTGGCACGGAACAAAGGAAGGCCCCGGCCAGCAGCCGGGGGAAAGAAGGTCCCAATTGGCCCTGATTGCTGGCCAGGCCTAGGGACCCTACCCATGCATGAATTTCATGCACTTGGCCTCTAGCTATTAATAATAGCCAGAAAACAATAAACAATCTAAATGTCCATTGATTGGTGATTGGATAAATAAAACATGTATATGCATACAATGAAACTATATTCAGCAATTAAAAGGAATGAACTGCTAATACATGCTATAAAATATATTAAGCTAAAAATATGCTAAATGAAAGCCAGATGAAAAAAACTATTTAATTTATATTCAATATTTAAAAAAGGCAAAATTATAGTTAGAAAGCAGGTCAGTATCTGCCTAAGAATTAAGGTAGAAGCTAGAATTCACTATAAATGGCACAAGAATTTTTGGGGATAATGAAAATGTTCTTAAACTAGATTGTGGTGATAATGATACAATTATATAAATTTACTAAAATTTTTGACTTGCTAAAAAAATAGGTCTGTATTAACCAAAGAGTAAGTGCCACTCTTAAGCCATTCTAAACAGCCTAAAGTCAATCTGACCCACCAGTAAATTAATTGCCTGCCAGAATCAATATTATTTGGGAGGCAACAAAATCCAGAATCCAAACAAAATAGAAACTGTAATACCTAACATATAATAAAGAGTTAGTAGGCATGCAAAGAAGCAGGAAAATGTGTGCCATAATCAGAAGGCAAAAAAGTCAATAGAAACAGACCTGAGATGACCCAGAAGGTAGAATCCTATCTAATAAAAGACAAAAAGGGTAATTAACCATACCTCCACTATGCTTCCCATTGGCTAATCAGGGCGATATGCAAATTAACTGCTAACAAAGATGGCGGCCGGCAGCCACACAGCTGAAGTGAACATGAGGCTTGCTTGCTCCAGTGATGGAGGAAGCCAAGGTTCCCCACCTGCAGCGGCCAGGCTCTGAGCCCGAAAGCAACAAAGTTTCAATTATAGAAGCTAAACAAACCCCAGATACCTGGGAGCACCAGTGACGGCAACAATGTTTCAATTATAGAAGGTAAATAAATCCCAGAATAAAAAAAAAAAGAAAAAAAGGAGAGGGTTGGAGCTTCAGTTTCTGACCAGCCTGAAAATGGCCCTCAGCCCCTCACCCAGACTGGCCAGGCATCCCAATGGGGACCCCCACCCTGAAGGGGGTGTGACCAGCTGCAAACAGCCATCAGCCCCTCACCCAGGCTGGCCAGGCACCCCAGCAGGACCCCCACCCTGATCTGGGACAAACTTCAGGGCAAACCAGCTGGCCCCCACCTGTGCACCAGGCCTCTATCCTATATAGTAAAAGGGTGATATGCAAACTGACCCTAACAGCAGAAAGACTGGGAATGACTGGTCACTATGACACACACTGACCACCAGGGGGCAGACGCTCAATGCAGGAGCTGCCCTCTGGTGGTCAGTGCACTCCCACATGGGGGAGCTCTGTTCAGCCACAAGCCAGGCTGCCAGCTGCCAGTACAGCGGTGGTGGTGGGAGCCTCTCCTGCCTCCTCAGCAGCGCCAAGAATGTCCGACTGCAGCTTAGGCCTGCTCCCCGCTGGCAAGTGGACATCCCCTGAGGGCTGCTGAGCTGCCAGAAGGATGTCTGATTGCCATTGTAGGCCCAATCCCCCAGGGAGCAGGCCTAAGCCAGCAGGTGGTCATCCCTCGAGGCGTCGCAGACTGCGAGAGGGCACAGGCCAGGTTGAGGCTGCCTGCCTTTCTTCCTCATTCTCTTGGCTCTGGTGATCACTTGCTCAGAGAGATCCCATCCTAAACCATCCTCTCTGAATCGTGTTTTTGTGGCAACTAATTTTTTTCTATTCACACTTACCACAGAGTAGCATATATACTACATATATGACTTTTTAATCCGTTGGTTGGTTTGCTCGGTGCCTTCCTACTCCCCTCCTTCAGGACTATAAACTCCATGAGGCACCATTTCTATCTTATTTTCTGGTCAAAACCTATGATAGGGGCTGACACATTCCAACTTGGTTGGAATACATACATTTCTTGAACAAATTATTTATGAAAAACCAAAGTTTTACAACAAGTTAGAATAAATGTCTTACTAATTGGTACATTGGTGTAGAAATGTGGTTTCCTATGGCAGTGGAGTAAGAGGCCTGCTGATGTATGCAGGTTGTGAAGTAACCACACTTGTATAGGAGGGCACTTAATTCATCCCCATCAATTTGTTGAAACACCTTTTATTGTCATCCAATCGAAAAAGTAAACAATAAAATATGTACATAAATTGAGACTCAATATTTGATTATTTTTGCCAAAGTCCAACACACAGTATAGTTACAGAGCTAAATTTGAATGATTAGTACCAATGTAAAATGGTATAATGTTTTTTATAGTTTAAATTGCTTTCATAAGCATTATCTCATTTGATTCTCATTATAAACACACAGCAGAGGTCATTTTGGTCCATGCTTTTGGAAAATCATAGAATTTTACTAGTAGATCTGAAAAATCTACAATGTCATTTAATTCTGTTGCTGTTTGTATAGAGAAGAAAGCTGAGGCCAAGAATCGTGACAGAGGTGAGCTCAGGTCTCAGAACTCATGAGGCTCTGGATTCTGGTCCTTTCTTGAGCAACTGGAAAATGACTGAACATGCTTCTGCAACACTTTAACATCATACTAATGACTTTTAAAATGCACTATTTTATTTAAATAAATTGCATTTTTTTCTGAAAACATGGACCATAAAGCAATAAAAAGATCATTTATGCCCCACTACTGAAATAGAACAATTGTTTCATTTTTGTATATTACTTTCTAGTATCTTTCTTTGATTTGCATGTTTCATAGAATTATATACATATATAATTTCATTCTTAACATGTCCTTCTTATATTTTTATTCTTGAAAGATTTACATAATCAACACTTTAATACATATTTAAGATGCTGCCTAATGAACATAGTGTAATTTATCTCATTTCCCATATTGGACATTGAGGTTGTTTTCACTTTTTGCTTTCATGAATAATTCTGATTATTATGATTGGTATTCCCTGTAGGATGATTAGAAGATCAAATGGAGTGAATATTTTTAACATCATTGACTCACATTGTCAAAGGGTTTACCTCAAAGGATGTGTCAATATCACTAATAGTGTGTGAGAAACAGTTTACCAGGTTTTATTCTCACTGGGTGTTATCATTTAAAAGTAAATCACTACTTTAATGGGCAAAATAGCTCCCAAATGTTCTTTTATTTTGCATTTATTCGCTTATTAATGAGATCAAACATTTTCCAATTTGTTTGTTTACCTGATATCTTTTATAGCTAGATTAAGCTACTATTTTTTTATGACAAGCTAAGACACTAAAGATGAAAAGCAATGGAGAGGGGAGATAAAGAAAACAGAGGCAAAAATGATTACTGACCCCCTACAAGGCTGTTGATTATTTCAAATAATATTGTCAGATACATTAATATGCAAATTATGAGAAAGAGGAAGTAAAAATCACAAGACTTGAGCTCATAATATAGTAAAAATTACCTCTAATTGGCTCAGTTTAAGGTACTTTTATCCTTTGTCAAAGTTTTTACAAACCAAATGCATTAAGTAAAGGAAGTGCTTAATATTAAAAGAAAATAATGAATACATGAATAAGTTCTGCATGATGGGTTCACAGCTGTGCTGGGCAATATGGTAGTCAGTAGGTCAGGGGCCCATTGAATGCTTGAAAGGGATCTAGTCTGAATGAGATGCTCTGAAAGTACAAAATACACACCTGCTTATGAGGACTTAGTGCAAAAATAATGTAAACATTTCATTAATAATTTTTATTGATTACATTTTCAAATGCTAATATTTCAGATATATTAGTTTAAATAAAACATACTATTAAAATTAATTTTACCTGTTTTATTTTACTTTACTTTTAAAATGTGACCTCTAGAACATTTATAATTGCATATATGGCAAGTTGACCAGTCCAGGTCTAAAGAATCATTACAATTTCAGATTTTAGAAGAGCTTTTACAAAATTTCAGTGTTTGGGCCAGAGACCTAAATGGGTATAGGACGCAAGAGAGAAAGAGAGACTGAATGCACCATGCAATTAAATTAAGTAAGAGTGTGGCATTCAGCAACCAATATGGCCAGCAAGGATGGCTCTGGTGAGCTTAGATATTTGTTCATAAGTTCAGATTTTAAAGGACTTACTACAAAAGACAAACATAGAAGAACATGACCAGCTACTCTCAAGACTCTTACATAGAATGAGCTAAAACAAGCCAAGGGGCTTTGAAAACTATGTCCAGAAAATCAAGAAGAACAAAGAAGGACAGGTACTGCCTAGAAACGCTGGGAAAATATTATTATGCTAGTGGGCCGGTGCACGGATCCATGTACATTGAAATAAAATTAATTAGAAGAAATATTTTAATGTCACTATTTGCCCTTTCTTTATAATAGAAGTGTCAACCTAATTCACAATCGACAATGACAGATCAAAACACATGCGTGAGATTGGCACCAGCAAGAACTTTATATGTATTGTGCATGCGCGAGTCTATATATATATATATATATATATATATATATATGGTATTAAACTTGCTTAATTAGACCTGCTTTCTGATTTAGCTAAACTTTTTCCAGCCCAGTGAAACACCCTAACTTCTCTTTCAGGTAATTGTCAGCAACACAGCAGTAAATATCAACATGAAACAGATTAGTATTATAGATCATGTAGGGAGAACAAAGGGCAAAATATTTAACTGCAGCAGTGTTTGACTATATTCTGCGCAGTGAGAAAACCTGAAGTCATTTTCAAGGTCCACCATTTCTTACTTCTTTTCAGTCGGGTGAAGTTTCTAAACTTCCTAAATCTCCATTTTCCAGCTAACAAAAAGAAAATAGGATTCTACCAATTCTCCTATCTACCTACTCCAGGACTTCTGTGAGGATCAAATGAGATGAGGCATGTGAAAAATGCTTCACAAACATTTGGTTAAAGTGTAAAATGTTTGCACCTGGCTATAAAGCAAGTCGGGTTCCTGGGCTGAAGAAACTCCAAGGATGCTAGTCGGTAGGAAGAGGAAGCTGGGTGTTGCTATGTGGTGCCATTACCCAGTGCCCACAGCCGCCGTTTCTGGTCTGATCTGGGCTGGGCTGTGGGCTACATTTTGCACCATGGGATCTTGGCAGCATTGGCTGCAATTTGATGGGCTGTCACTCTGGGGTGGTGGCGGGGCCTGTGTCCCACTTGGAGGAAGCCTATGTTGATTTGTCGGCACCAGGTCCGTGGTGCCGGCCAGTGCACATCACAGCAGCTCCTGCTTTGAGTGTCTGCCCCCTGGTGGTCAGTGCTCATCATGGCAGATGGTCAGAGGGACACTTAGCATATTAGCCTCTTATATATTTAGATGAGAGAGTGAAGATAGAATTATGCAACCCCTATTTTGCTTCTCTCTTCTAAAAAAGAATGATCTTCAATCTGGAAACCAGAGACAAAATCTCAAGAGAAAAATGAACTCAAGATAAAAAAGGAGACACTTGAGAACATCCAGGTGTTAAAAATAAGTGTTTGTCTCTAACTGCAGAAAAATTTTATTTCTGGGTAATGAAATCATCAGTAGTCTTTGGCAATTGACTTGTTCCAAATTTGAATTCATCCAATTACTAGATTATCAGTTCTATGAGAGCAAGATCTTGATCTCTTTTATTCACTGCAACATTGACTGGCATATAGTAAGTACTCAGTAAATACATGCAAAATAAATGAGCAGAGAACATAGAACTGACAGATAATTAAAATGGAAAACATATCCAGATCCTCAAAATGAGGGTAATGAGAATTCTGGATTGTCTAGATTATACAAACAACAGGTCAATAGTGGAAAAAATATTTAGAGTGGCTTACTAAAAAAAATTCATGATGTGCCAGGATTCATCTAGAATTGTACATCTAGTTTAATCTACAAAGCCATTAATTGGTGTTATACACATTTGGGAGATAAGAAACCTGAGACCCAAAGAAGTTAAATAATTTGCCTATGGTTCATCTGACTGGTAAGCAGAAAATTTGTCACACAAAACACACCTACTAACTCCAAAGTCATTATTTTCACTCTACTAGTTGTCCTTGGGAAGGGAAATGATTACTTTGAACTGGCATATTCACAATAAGAATGATAGTGCTAAACGCTCCTAATTTCCTTTTTTTTTAAAATAAATATTTTTATTGATTTAAGAGAAGAACGGAGAGGGAGAGAGAGATAGAAATTTTAATGATGAGAGAGAATCATTGATTGGCTGCCTTGTGCATGTCACCTACTGAAGATCGAGCTGGGCATGTGCCCTTCATCGGAATCAAACCTGGGACCTTTCAGTCTGCAGGCTGACTCTCTATCCACTGAACCAGACCAGGTAGGGCTCTCCTAATTTCCTCTTTAATCAGGGTGCTAAATTGGTTGATGCCATAGATAATAAGTTTATACACCTTTTTTTTAAAAGCAGGGAAATATCCCAAATCTGAATATATAAAGAAGTTCCTAATAGAATTTTCTAGTTATTCAGTGTGAAACAGCGATTCAGAGGCCTATCCAAATAGCCACCCATTCACCTTCACAGAACATCATAATCTATTGCCATAAAGAAAGTGTAATCAGATTTCTGCAGGTCATGTGATAAAATTGCTTTTACAAGTCTTGGAACTAAGGCTGGATTGTGACAATCTGTCCAAGTAGTAGTATGTAGAACCACTGGCCCCAAGTAGTGTGAATTAATGAACTGATATGAAACTCAAAGAAAGTCACATGGCATAAAGCTCATTTTTATGAGGCTAATCACATTCTCATTTTCAGCTGATCACACAATTTTATATCAATTCCTGTACTTGGACAGTTAGCCTATACATTCCCATTTACACGTATCCTTTTTTTTCCTTTCTTTTTTTTTCTTTTTTATTTCTACTTCCTCTAGATTCTAGAGTCTCTAGAACAACAAAAAGTGCCCTGAATGGAGTTTCTATAAAAGGTGCATTGTGCTTCAATGTTTAATCCTTGCATCTTCATGTGCACTTCTCAGAAAGTTTGTGCACTTCTCAAGAAAGAATCAAGAGAATCTGTGTCTCCTCATTCCTATCATTACTCCAGAAAGGATTTTTGGATGTGGACAAGCATTCTCCTTGGTAAGCGTTCAAGTTCTCCTCTCCAGCTGCAAAGTCCTATTCTCTCTATGTGACCACTTTAGAATATCTCCACTGCCCTGTTATTCTTCCTGATAATGGGAACTGACATTACAACGACTTTGAGGTTAGTTGCTGTCACATTGACACAACTCCCAGCTGCAAATCATTCCTTTCTCTCCTCCGACCGCCATCATCACTAGCCACCTCAATCACCCTTTCCATTTCCGATACATGCGCTAGTGGAGATCCAGGAGAAATCTTCATTCCATCAATGGTAGAATCCTTTTCCTAGGCCTCCGGTGAAAGTCGCCTCACTCTTTTAGTTAATCACAAGCTGTCTGAGTGTCACAGTCCATTTATTTCATTTAATTAGATTTATTTAGCTAGGGACTGACAAGAAAATTGGTCATTTCATTTAAATAAGATCCTTTGAACAGCTATTCTATGCCAGCACTGAGCTAAGAACGAGGAATAAAAAATGCATGAAGACAAATTCCTTGCCCTCAAAAATTGGTAAGTTTAGAAAGATGGAATTAAAGTAAATCAAATAGATGGGAGATGCTACTAGAAGTACAGATGTGATGCTGTAAGCTCAAAGAAAGAGTATCTAAACCAGACTGCTGAAGGCGGTGTGGAAGTGAGACTTAAGAATGAGCACAAGGCAGCTGTGTAAATAAAAAGGAGATGGGTTTCCAGAAGGAAGTGTCAGCATGAATAAGGGCAAGAGGCCTGGTGAGGTGACATTTTGGGAACTGTATTCAGTTTGACACAGGGAAAGAATAGGTCAGGAGGGATGAGGGGCAAATGTGAGAAAGGTAGGTGGGCTTTGGATCACGAAAGATTTTAGACTTTCCTTCTTAATGCTGTGGGGAACCAAGGAAGGGTTTTAAGCTGGGCTATGATAGGATCTCATTTGCTTTTCTGAGGGACTACTTCTGGCAGTCACGGAGAATTAAGACAGCAGGAAAAAGACAAGAAGAAGGAAAGACCATTGAGGGGTTAGGTAGTAATATAAACAGAAAGTGGTGAGGTTTTGAACCAGGGCCCCGAAGAGAAGATGGATTTTAGAGTGATTCATGAAGTCAATGGAAAGAACTTTATGAAAATGTGTAATTGCAGGTGAGGAACAGGGAGGAAGTATAAGGGAACCTGAGTTTCTGGCTTGGGCAAGTTGGGTGGACAAGAATAACACATACATGCCCTAATTGGTTTGGCTCAGTGGATAGAGTGTTGGCCTGCAGACTGAAAGGTCCCAGGTTCGATTCCGGTCAAGGGCATGTACCTTGGTTGCGGGCACAACCCCAGTAAGAGGTGTGCAGGAGGCAGCTGATCGATGTTTCTCTCTCATCAATGTTACTAACTCTCTATCCCCCTCCCTTCCTCTCTGTAAAAAAGCAATAAAATATATTTTTTAAAAAAGAATAACACATACAGAGGACACATGAGAAGGGTAAGTTTGGGGAATGAAATGGCTCAGTGTTGGATGTTGAGATGATTGTGAAACACAGGTGGGGGAATGTGTATTACGCAGTTGTCCCAAAGGACCTGCCACTCCAGGAGAGTGGGCTGGGCTAGAGTTCAGGATACAAATGGATGTCATCTACCTGTTATCACGACCGAAACTCTGGGTTTGATGAGGTGACTCAGGGAGTGGTGTAGAGGAGAGGACAGAATGGAGCAGAGGGAAAGTCATGGTTGGTCTTTACTGTTTTGTTTTGTTAATATGGAGGCTCTTGAAGGACCTTTTTGGGTTTTTTTAGTGTTGAGAGGAAATAGCCAAAGGAGAAAGTTCAAAAATACAAAAGAGGGCAGGTAAGTGCTAGAGAAATTTTTCTGAGAGGGCAGAAGGCATTCATTCATTTTCACAAACATTTACTAAGGGCCTTTAGGAAACCTATATAATAAAGAGCTAATATGCGAATTAACCAAACAGTAGAATGACCATCCAAAAGACATTCCAGACGACTGTCTGGACGAAGTTGTCTGGACAAAGTTGTCCGGACCAAGCCGGGGATTCGAGGGCCAGCTGAGGCTGGAAGGGGCTGCGAGGGGCTGCAAGGGTCAAGCCCCTTGCATGAATTTTGTGCATTGGGCCTCTAGTCTAGGAATAAAAGATTCCTGCCCTCATGAAGCTTACATTCCTGTGGTAACAAGAGAAAGCCAACAAGACGTATGTTAGAAGGGGCAAGTGCTACACAGAAAAATAAGGCTGCTTAAGGAGGTCAGGGTGTGGTAGAGAGAGTTTGTGTGGGTGATTTAAATAGTGATTAAGGAGGAATACTGAGGAGCTGACAAAAATTTGAAGGAGATGAAGGAGAGAGTCATACAGAGATTGGGGGAAATGTTCTAGACAGGGGAAGAGTGAGTGCAGATAATTTGAGCCTCGGGGGACCGTCAGGAGTGTGGCTACAGCAGAATGGGGCATTGGGAGGGCAGATTGCACTGGACAGGTACAGAGATCGTGCAGAGAGTTGTAGGTCCTTGTAAGAAGCATGACCTTTTCTCTGACTGAAATGGGATCTACTGGGAGGTGAACAGAGGAGAAACAAGGTCTGACAGATTTTAAGGATCATTTTAATGACTGAGTTGAGGGTAGACTATTGGAGGCTACATTAGTCAAGGTTCTCCAGAGAAATAGAACCATTAATATGTGTGTGTCTGCTTGCATGTGCACACACGTGTGCGTGTGTGTGTGTGTGTGTGTGCCCATGCAATTGTGCAATTGTGAAGGTTTGCAAGTCCCAAAATCTGCAGGCTTGGCCAGCAGCCACAGAGGAGTTGAAGTTTGGGTTGGAGGCAACCTGTTGTTCTTCAGAGGCCAGCCTTTGGTAAGACCTTCAACTGATTGGAAGGGGCAGACCCACATTATGGTAACTTGAAGAAACTTTATTTTGTGGAAGTAAAAAACAACTCATGTATATTCAGTAAGAGAAATTACCTTTTAAAGAAGTTTTTTCTAATTGCTCCTTTCTAAGATGCTTTTGGTAAACTTTTTATAGGTTAGTTTTATGTCTATGTATGGGGCCTCATGAGAATAATACTAACATAAGCTTTTGCTGACTTGGAAGATAAAAGGAAAGGGGAAGAAATCTAAACGTGTTCTATCAGAAATGGTTCCCTTTACAAACCTAAGAAATTATTTTTCTGTAATTCAGTGATTTGGAAAAACACTCTGATCTAAACCAGTAATTTCTAGTATTGCCTAGGAGTAAAAATAAATTCAAACTACTTTAAATACTACAGGGGACAATTTTTATTTTCTACTATTTTCTATCATAGAGAGTTTATTATTATTATTATTACTTTGAAAGCTTATTTTCTATTTCACAATTTAAAAAACAATTTTTTATTTTCATGCTTTGTTTTCAGTAACACAAAATTATTGACTTTTTTTAATTGGTATTAATTATTCCCCATAATTTAATTAGGGCATTTCTGGGTCACTCTCCCTTTCCTGCATCTTCTCTCTTTCCTTCAAACCTTTCATCTCAGCATAATGTGTTGCTGATAAATTCATTGTAATGTTAAATTTAAAAACATACCCCAAGAAAGGTAAATGCATTCCTCTCTACAACCTGCATCAGATACAATGGATGTTGGATCTCTGTGTCCTTTCTTGATCCATCCTCCACAGTGTGAACCTTGAGTTAAATGTCAGAAAAGTTAGTTACTAAAAATTACCTGGAGCCCTGGCTGGTTTGGCTCAGTGGATAGAGCGTGGGCCTGTGGACTGAAGGGTCCCGGGTTTGATTTTAGTCAGGGGCATATGCCAGGGTTTCGGGCTTGATCCCCAGTGGGGGGCGTGCAGGAGGCAGCCCATCAATGATTCGCTCTCATCATTGATGTTTCCATCTCTCTCTCCCTCTCCCTTCTTCTCTGAAATCAAATAAAAATATATTTTAAAAAATTAACCTGGAAATCAGAACTCTCTCCTCTTTCTATTTTCTGAAAATGAAGTAATCATGGGGCGCCCTTTCACATCTCTACAGTGAATGTCAGTACAGAATGTGCATCTGTGAACTGTGACCCCAGAGTTGTCTTTCTAGATTCCAGAAAAGGGCATACATTTTTGAATGTCCAATGCACATTGATGTCAGGCATCATTACTGGCAGCACATTTCTACATTTTGTGGTCACACACCCAAAGGATCTCATCCAAGAGGTCTCTCCCTCTTGCCCTTGATGTGGGGGGAGAATAGTCTGACACATGAAGCACCACTTTGGCAGCCGGAAATAACCTTATATAGTAGCATCACTTCACACCCCTTTTCCTAGGAAGATCAGTATGGAATGTGGCGACTAATAAGGCCAATAGGGACCTTCCTCAGGAGAATGCTGGGGTCCGGCTGAGGAAGGATCACTGCGGCACAGTCACCCGTACACACTGGCTCTTGTTTCAGTCCAGTGGAGAGTGGTGGCTGGTAGTTTTCATTAGTCATAGACGCTATGACCTGGGCCAGGCTTGCTTTTCTTTATAACATTTGGAGTTGCCAACCTAAATGCCCTTCCCATGAAGTGAGTTTACCTCTGCTACCATTTCCAAGTGACAGTTTATTATTATAGGGGTGACACAGGCACCCAGAGTCACTAGTAAGCTATTGTTTCCTTTGCTGAGAACAGCTAGAGACAGAAAAGCCTCTCAGAAAGTAAGTTATCTAGACTTTTGCAAGCCAATAAGAAAGTGCATTGACACAAGGCTGAGCAACTTGCCCTGTCACTGAGGACAGAAAAGGTCCCCGGAGGTGACTGCATGTCTAAAAGTTTCACTGTGGATCTTGGTACTGCTGAGGCTTAGAGAAGTGCTGTGCAGGGATTCTGAGAAAATCCTTTCTTCTCACCAGGGAGAAATAAAGAACGGAGACATTCAGAGTCCTCTTCCCTGCAGACAACCAGGCCAACAGAGGTAGAGTGGCTTTGCCACGCTGCACCATCTACCATGGGACAGCATCTCACTGGCCCACCCTGGTCTTTCATCCTCATCACCAGCACCATAGCAAGCATACTGCTCAGCACATGTGGGCATTCAAATTTCTTCCCTTCCCTGTCTTTCTCCTTTGTTGTCCCCCATCACCCCTCTCCTCTCTGTTCTTTCCGTTCTCTTCTTATCATGATCCTTCTTCCTCAACCCTCAGGGACTGAGAGCTCTTATATCCCAGGAGCTGTGCCCAGGTACAATGTGGAGAGCCTGAAACATGGTGAGTTTCAGCAACATGCATTCTCCTAGATCAGTGGTTCTCAACCTTCCTAATGCTGCGACCCTTTAATACAGTTCCTCATGTTGTGGTGACCACCAACCATAAAATTATTTTCGTTGCTACTTCATAACTGTAATTTTGCTACTGTTATGAATTGTAATGTAAATATCTGATATGCAGGATGTATTTAGGTGACCCCTGTGAAAGGGTCGTTTGACCCCCAAAGGGGTCGTGACCCACAGGTTGAGAACTGCTGTCCTAGATGTTAAAAAAAATCCCCTGACCAAAATCATTTGATTCACAACCCAATTTTCTACCATGTTCAAAAGATTTGTGTTTCTAAATTAAGAATTGCAATTATTATTTATAAAATATGATCAGGCCTCGTAGTGTCACCTAATTCATTGATTCATTTATCCATTCGCAAATACTTATTGAACATCTGACTTCCACTAAGAACTGGGTAAACAGTGAGCAAACAACCAAAGATTATCTATGCTCATGAAGGGAGAGAAACAATAAGCAAACAAACAATAACATTATTACAGTAGGTGGTAATGAGTGACATGAAGAAAAAAAAAAACAGCATACGGTGCATAGAAGGTGGCCAGGTGGAGAGATGGGTGCCTTTTGAGCAAAGGACTGGAGCAAATCCTGTGGAAAATATAATGGGAAAAGCATACAGTCAAAACAGGGAACAGTGAAGGCAAAAGCCCTGGGTCAGAATGCCCGAGTGTTGAGGAACTGCAGTTTAGGTGGAGCAGAAGGAATAAGGGCGATCACAGGAGATGAGGTCACAAAGCCCGTAGGTTGAGATCTCCCAGAGCCTTGCAGGCCATAGTCAGGACCTGGGCTTTCCTTCTGCGTCAGAGGCAAAGCCAGTAAACTATTTCGATCAAAGTTAATGATCTATAACATGGAATGTGAAGGCCCAGTGGGCTATTGGTGGTAGGCAGAACTGGCGCTGCTGGTGAAGTCCTTAGTGCCTGGGCCAGGCGGCTAGTTTCTAATGTGCCTCTGCTTCTTGCTAGTCCTATGACTGAGGATACATCACTTGGCTTTTGCATGCCCTCTAGGTGACCACTGTATCTACCTCCTAGGGCTGTTATAAGGTCATATAAATATTTGTAAACCTCACATTTGTTAAATATATAAAACAAATACATTTCTAAAAAATCACTTTAAAAAATAATTGCAAGGTAGATATTACCCACCTTTCAGCAATTAATATAAGTAACTTCCAAGTGGCAGTTTATTATTATAAGGGTGACACAGGCTACAACTCAGATGACGAGGTCAGGATTTATATCCAGGTTTGTGCGACCCTGAAGCCCACCTTTACCACACAACATGGTACCTGCCCCTTTTCCTCAGCAACTTCAGAGACGTCATTAATGGGATAGTAACACTGTGTGCTGTGGGTTGAATCCCCCATCCAAGTCCCTGTGTTGAAGTCCTAACCCCCAGCACCTCAGAATGTATCTGTATTTGGAGATACGGTCTTTACAAACGTAGTCAAGTTAAAGAAGGTCATCAGGGTATCCTTAGAATGAGGGAAATTTGGACATAGAGCATATGAAAAGGGAGAACTCCATGTACAGGTTGGAGTTGCAAGGCCCAAGCCAAGGAATACCAGAGCTAGGAGAGAGGCCTGGCCCAGATTCTGCCCTCAGGCCTTTAGAGGGGGCAAGGCCCTGGCTGCGCCTTGATCTCAGACGTGGAGCCTCCAGAGCTGTGAGATAATACATTTCTGTGGTTTAAAGCACCCACGTGTGGTACTTTGTTATGGCAGCCCTAGGAAACTAATATGCTGTGTTTAAGTTATCATTAATGTTTTATACACTCACATGGATCCTTGCCAAGTTTCTAGCAAAGGCATAGTCCTAGCTAAGAATCCAGAGTCTATACAACTTCATTGTGTTCCAAGCACTGCCCAAGTGGTGTAGGTGATGTAGCAAATCATCTACAAAGCAAGGTGACTGCAAGTAGGAGTGATCACCTAGGCCTCCGATGTGCGTTAATTTCCTCCTGTAATTAACCTGTCAGCACCTCCTGTTAATAGAACTAGCGGGTTGCCAAGATTGATCAAGTAAAAGTAAGGAAATTGGATCCCATGGAAAAATGTCACATCAAAGTATCAGAAGCATTTAAAACAATCTCTTCTTATTCTGCTGACTTTTTAAGTAAGACAGATCATCCCTGATGAGTCAAGATTGCTGGCACCTGGGTAGTCTGGTGGCAACTTGTTTTAATTGCCCATTGTGTGGTTTCCTTTCAGTCTGAGAGCTTAATTCCTTCAAATGATTCCTGCAGCATGCACAGTGACAGGTAATGTGCCAGCCGAGGATGGTTTACCACACTAAGCTCTCTGTTAAAAAGACCTTGCAGGGACTGCATCTTTATTTTTTAAACATTTGTACTGAGCAGTGGCATATGAGTGCTTAATAAATAAAATTTTTATGATTACATTTAATATTTTCCCTCAACCTTGATCTCTTCCCACAGATCACTTAAATATTTTTAAATATATATTTTTATTGATTTCAGAGAGGAAGGGAGAGGGAGAGAAACAGATAGAAACATCAATGATGAAAATCATTGATCGGCTGCCTCCTACATGCCCCCTACTGTGGATCAAGCCCACAACCCGGACATGTGCCCTGAACGGTAATAGAACTATGACTTCCTGGTTCATAGGCTGACCCCCAACCACTGAGCCAGGCCGGCTGGGGTACTTAAAATTTTTTATGTTAATAATGAACTAAGGATTCCCACTGCATTCCTACAGTTTGCACACTCTTCTAGAAATAGTTGAAACATTGCCCTGTAACTATTGTGAAACAGCCTCTGAAGCCGACTGGGACAACCAACTGAAAGTCAGAGCCATTGTCTAATAATTTCATTACTTTGCAATCAAGAATCTAAATTTAAAGATCATGGGTATGGAAGGCTACAGACCTTTATTTGAAATCAGCTCTGTCACCCACTAGTTATTGGTCAGGTTATTGAATCTCTCTGGGCTTCTGTTTCTTCAACTGTAAAATAAGGATGATAATATTTCTGTTGGAATTTTTCTGAAAATTAAATGAGATAGTATATGTAAAGTGCCTGGCACTGAACAATCACTCTTCAAATGGTCGCTAGTGTAGTTATTATTCACTACAAGCTGTTATTAACTGAATAACATTTTTAGAAATACCTTCTGAGGCTATTCCCCCCAAAATAATAATAATAATAAATATATTTTCCTCTTAAAAAGCATTTGTTAATTACAAAAGAAGGAAAGCGCATAATGATTAGCAGTAGTAGTTAATTTTGCCAATTCTTTGACTTATACATTCCATTAACTCAGATGTGTGCTTTGCAGCACCCAATGTCCTTCTGCTTTTTGACAATTTCCCAGAAAAAGATACTAAAATGACAACATTTCTATACTCCTTGCCAGGACCAGTCACTAATTTGGATTATGCATATTTACTCTTTGAATCCTCCTAAATCACCCTAAGAAGTAGGCACACCCGTTCCCATTTTTCAGATAAGATAAGGCACAAAGAGCTTAGGTAACCTGCTCAAGGTCACACACAGCTGGTAAATGGCAAAATACCAGAACCCAGAGGAGCTTATGTGCACCTTTTATCACATGGTTAGAATATAATAAATTTGGAAAAAAAATCCCAAAGAAATGGTTTACAAACTTAGAACTTTTTTATTTTATTTTAGTTGGACTTGCTTTGACACACTGAATGTGTGGAGTGAAGGTAGGAGTGAGGATTTTTCTAATTAAGGAATCAGTGCAGAGAAAGGAAAAAGACAAACGAGAGATTTGTGAACCCAGGAGTGGTGGGTAAGAGCAGAACTTGTAGGGCCAAAGGCTCACCCCAAACTGCAGGGAAGATCTCCAAAAAATGGTGTGATTTAGACCATGCTTGTTCGGGAGCATGAGCTCTGGGCTCCGTTAACAGAGTGAAAAGCAATCCTTCAGCCAGAGTTCCTGATCAATGGGCACTCCCCAGGCTCCACAAAGCAGGAGAGAGTGGAAGGCATGGAATTTGAGATGGCTGACTTTTGTCACACATTTTGAAGAGAAATGCTTATCAAGCACTTTGCTCATGTGCTGAATTTATGGCTGTTAAATTAGAATTTTTTTTTAGTACCAGCCTTAAAAATTAGGAACCTATCAAGTAGCTGTTTTCCCTTACAACTACATTCTTTCTCTTCTCTCAGCAGTTGTCTCTGTGCCTTCCTACCTTTCTACAGAGGTTATACATGGCTTTATTTCACATAGCCAACTTATGATCCTCAACTTTTCCTACTGTGAACCTTGGGAACATTCCTAAACTTGGTGAGAGCAGTCAGAAAATATATGCTAACTTACAAGCAATTTCATAAATGCAAAGTGAGGCAATGGGATCATCTGACACTAGAATCCTACAACCAGACTTGGAAATAGAAAGGAAACCTTGCCCTTGTAAGGCATTCCACCACAGTGTGTGTGACCATGAAGGAAATTACTGTGGGTGTTGTGGACTGTTATGCAAATTGCGTCCCCTTCTCCACATTCATATATTGAAGTCTAAACCCCCAGCACCTCATAATGTGATTATATCCTATATAATAAAAGCCTAATATGCAAATTGTCCCCTTGACCAGGAGTTTGATCAATCGGGAGTTCGACTGCTCACTATGACATGCACTGACCACCAGGGGGCAGTGTGGAACATGGTGGGCATTGGTGACATGATGCTGGCAGCAGGCAGCAGTGGAGGCACTGCTGGCCCCAATGGACTCTGACGAGAGCCGGACCACAGTGAGATGGCGGAGCAGGTGAACAGGTGGCACCAGGCCAAGGCGGGTGCAAGCAGGGGCCCCGATAGATTGTGCCTCTGCAGCCCAGCTCCCAGGCGCTGAGGGAGCCGGGTGGGGGGCCCATCCCCAATTGATTGCCCTTCAGATGGTGACCAGCAGCGGCAGGGGTGGGGCCGGTGAGCGCAAGGCGCCAGGCGCCAGGCCAAGGCCGGTGGCAGCAGGGGCCCAGATTGATGGTCCTGCAGATGGCGACCAGCAGCGGCAGTGGGGGCCAGGGCGAACAGGCAGTGCCAGGCCAAGGCAGGGTGCCAGGTGGGGCTGCAGGGCTGTGAGACTGGGGGTGTGACCTAGGACCCGATCTTGGCAGGCCACCCCAAGAGACTCCACCCATGCATGAATTTCATGCATCGGGCCTCTAGTTTGGAGATAAGACCTTTAAAAAGGTGATTAAGCCCTGGCTGGTGTGATTCAATTAGTTGGACATTGTCCCATGCACCAAAGGGTTGCCAATTTGATTCCCGGTCAGGACACAGGCCCTGGTTATGGGCTGTATCCCCAGTAGGAGGTGTGCAGGAGGCAGGCAATTGATGTTTCCCTGTTTCCCTCTGTCCCTCTCCCATTCTCTCTCTAAAAACCAATAAAGATATTTAAAAATAAATAAATACAGAGGTGATTAAGTTTAAATTGTGGAGGTGTTTGGGGAGGGCCCCAATCCAGTGGGACTGGTGTCTTTATAAAAAGAGATTAGGTCACAGACATGTACAGGGAGGAGACCATTGAGGACCCCGGAGAACACGGTCATCTGCAAGCCAAGATGAAACCAACCCTGCTAGTACTTTTATCTCTAGCCTCCAGGACTGTGAGGAAATACATTTCTGTTGTATAAACCACCCAATCTGTGGGTCTTTGTTATGGCAGCCCTAGCAATCTAATCTTGTGGGTGTTGGGTTTACATAATCATTTCATTCACAGAATGAAACCCTTCTTTTTACTCCCAGGTTCCCTTTGGTTTTGCTACCTTGGCTTCCTCACTGTTCCTTGCACTGCTATTCCCACTGAACATACTTTCTGAGATATCTTTCTTGCTCCTTCTCTTCCTTCCTTCACATCATAAGATTTGTTCTAATCTTACCTTCACAGCAAGGGCTTTTCTGGCCACCTCATTCAAAATTACAAATCAACTACCTCCTACCTTCCCTCAATACTCTTTACTCTTCTTTATTGCTCCAGTTTTTTCTATAGTGCTTATCCAATATAATGTACTTATTTAATTGGTTGACTTTTCCATTAGAATGTAAGCTCTGTTATGCCCAGATTTCAGGATCCCCAAGAAACCACATCAGGGAGCCAGCCAGTCCGATGCAAAAGCATAAGAGTCTTTATTCGAGCTAGCTCGGCTCCCTCACCTTGCCGACGCAGCGACAGGAAGCAGAGAGAGCGAACTCTGTATGGAGACGGGTTTTATAGGTGGTTGGAGTAAGGGGAGGAGAAAGGGCTGTGGCCTTGCCGATTGGCCAGGCGCAAGTCGGTGTCTTGTTCCTGGGTGTGGCTAGCAGAGGCTTAGACTTCCGGGAAGAAGCTCCTTGCCAAGCACATGGCCAAGGTAAGATGGAGCACTTACCCTGGGGCAAGATGGAGGGCCTAGCCCTTGCCCTTTCAGCTCCAGGAAAGAAGAGAGTTTATCTATTTTATTCACTGGTATATACCCAACACTAGAGCAGTGCTCAGTATGTAGTAGACCCTCAATGGATATTTGTGGAGTAGATGTATAAATAATATTAGCAGTTAGCATGCATTAGCAATATGTGCCAGATACCGAGTACTTTACATGTAATGATTTATTAGATATTCATATATATTTAATATAGTACATACTATATGACATATAACTGCCTCTTGCATACAATGGAAATATTCCTGTGGTAAAAAAAAAATTGACATTTTTCTCTTTATTGCATATTGTGCTAGTGTAAGAAATAGAGAGGCTAAGGTATTCATTCAAAGTCAAAGAGTTGGTGATGAAGCAGAAATTTTATGGGAATATAGGCAGGTTTAGGGATTTTTTAGAATTGGGGTCCATGGAAAAACACAGGGCTACAGACTGGGAGAAGGTACATTTCTATAACACAAGGAAGCCAGGTGCAGTTACATCTCCATAAGACAAGGGAGCAGCAACAGGTATATTTCCATAAGACAAGGGAACTGGAAGTAGCAAAGAAAGGTCCATATTTACAAAATAAAGAGAAGGAAGCCCTTCATTCAGATGGAAAAGAAGAAAGCCCAGAGGAATGGAAGGACTATGAGGGAGGAGGGCCTCAGGAATCACTATAATAACCAATTTGAAGGGGAATATTGACCAATCAGAGGGGATATCAGGACACAGGAACTACAGCCTTTATAAACCATGAAAACAGGAGCTCAGTGGGACCTTTTCCCCCTCCCTACTTGGGAGTTCATTCCATGGGACTCTTTCCCTCTTCCCATGTGGGAGTCTGTACTTGTTCTTCAATAAATCTCCACCTTTGCTGTACCACTTCCTGTCTGTGGATTCATTCTTCGATTCCTGTGGACAAAGAATCCGGGTTCCAGTCCAAAAATTCCGTATCAGTGATAAAGGGAAACTTTATAGGAAAACCTTGATCCAAGACAAAGAAAGATTTATCTTCTCAAGAGGAAATTATGATAAATGGGGCCTGGGGTCTACCGGACACCAATGACTGATCACTCACTCTGTGGGAAGAAGTCCAGCCTGGGAACCAGGGAGAGAAGGGGTAACATAGTCTGCAAAGGAGATCATGCAGAGAAGAAACATGAAGACTGAATTAAAAAGTATAAAATTATGCCATAGTCCAAACAATCCTTACCATACCTACCAAAATAGGAAATGCCATTTGATTAGCTGGTGTATCTTTGAAACACTAAATTTCAATTTCTGTTGTGTGTGTTTTTTTGCTTTGTGATTCTTATTTATTACCTATTTTAGCCTAGTTAGAGTAGTTTACAGTTGCTAAGGTCAATTATAATGCAGAAAACATCAAGAGCACTGTTAGATTTTTTAAAAAAGAAACACATATAATTTTAAAGCACAACAGGTGTGAAAAGTGCTGCCTCTCCTAATGGGTGTTCTCATCTTCTGCTACAGGATATTGGTTACAATCCCTGGGGATGGAATTGAATAATTTAAAAGGAGAATAATATTGTAACTGGACAAAAAATGGGTCCGTGCTGTCACTACTTCGCCAAATGAAACAAAGAGAGGGTTGAATCATATATGAGCGTTTATTCCAATATTGCCAGCAGAATGGGAGAGCAGCAGGCAGTCCACAGAAATCTGCCCTGCAGCTACCATAAGCCAGCTGTTTATATAGCAAAAGCACAAAGGAAAAATAGTCAAAAGGGCAGTTTACAGATATGCAAAAGGGCTTAGTGATATGCAAGGACAGGGTTACAAGGGGAAATAACCAAAGGAAGTGCCAAAATTAACAGGTAAGCAGGCTGGAGGTTTGCAAAGGCCTGCAGGTATGCAAAAAGGCCTCAAGGATCTTCAGAGGGCTGAGGATTCTGGTTTCTGCAGCAAATCTTTGTTAATTTTTCCATGATAACAGGCAGCTCCAAATGGGGAGGAAGGGCTGCATCTCCAGGTCAGCTCCAGCCAGGGTAGAATGTACCTTCTTTGATCAGAATAAAACAATCATGGTTAACAGAGCATGATTAATATTTCTTACAATACTAGTTGGTTCCCCAAATTCAATTCCATCCCCAGGGGGCTGAATGGAAGCCCCCTTTCAATATGAGTTTGTAAGTTAAACACAATCATCAGGAAGATTAATCAAATAGAATTTAACTAAAACCTCATTATATAACCAGATTAAGTTCCTTGTCAGCCTTTCTTGAGAAAAAAAAAGGAAAGAGATTCAAATGCAAAGGTGGTGGCATAGGTAAACACCTGTACTCACTGCCTTACAGAACAACCATCATTCAGAAGCATCTGAAACCTGGATGAATGGAAGTCCTACAACTAGAGAAGTAAAGAAGAAAGCACACCGAGACTTGTAGGAGGGGTGGAGGCCCAGAATGGGCTGGTCTGACACCCACGTGGGCCACTTTTTTAATCAGGAGGGAGGACATCTCTGAAGAGGCCTCCTGGGAGGAGCAAGGGGTCCCAGCCCCACACCAGACTTTCAGCCCAGGGTTCCAGAGCTGGGAAGAGAAGGCTCTGTAACTATGGGCTATAAAAACCAGCAGGGATTGTGGCTGAGAGACAGAGGCAGCTGGAAATAATCTTATATAAAAGAAGAAGAAGAAGAAGAAGAAGGAGGAGGAGGAGGAGAAGGAGGAGGAGGAGGAGGAGGAGGAGGGAGGAGGAGAAGAAGAGGAGGAGGAGGAAGAAGAGAAGAAGAAGAAGGTGAGGGAGAGGGAGAAGACAAAGAAGGAAAAGACAAAGAAGGAAAAGAGATTTTAAAAATCCTATATAATAAAGAGTTAATATGCAAATGGTCCTCGTGCTCTTGCACCAGGGCTAGGGGACCTGAGGCTGTGCCCCCTGCCTAGTGGGGCTTGACGAGAGACCTGAAGCTGTGCCCCCCACCCTGTGAGGCTTGATGGGGGTGGGATTAGCCAAGTCTGGGTCTCGTCCGATTTTGAGGTGCACATGGGTGGGCAGGGACTTGACTCTGGGTCCCCCTGTGTGCTCCAGACTCTGACAGGAGGGAGATTTTCATGTACATTTTACTGATTTTCTTTCATCTCTGATACTTCTATTATAGAGAAAGGACAAATAGCAATATTACAATATTTCCTCTAATTAATTCCCTTTTAATGTGCACAAATTTCGTGCACTGGGCCACTAGTATGAATAATAAAATGGTAACAAATACATATCTATCAACAATCGAATCTAAAAATCAAAATAAATGAATAAGAAATCTAATGAACAAAATAAACTGGTGAATAAAACAGAATCAGAGGCATGGAAGCATGGAACAGACCGATGAATCTCAGAGGGAAGCGGGAAGGGAGGGAGCTGGAAGAAATTAACCAAAGATCTTACCTATGGACACAGACAGTTGGGTGGTGAAGGCCTGGGGTGGGGTGGGAACTGGGTGGAGGGGAGCAATGGGGGGAATAAAGGGGACATCTGTAATATTCTCAACAATAAAGATTTTTAAAAATAATAAAATTTTGAAAAAAAACCCTAAAATTCCAAAAAAAGAAAGAAAGAAAGAAAGAAAGAAAGAAAGAAAGAAAGAAAGAAAGAAAAAAATATCTCCCTAATTTGAATTCTAGGTGGTTTCCTCTGGAATTGACCTTTTTTTAATGTTTTCTTTTTGTGGTATTAAAAATATTATTTTTCTGCTGCTGTTTAGAAATCCTGAAGAGTTTTAATGCCTGATAAATAAATGCTTCATATTCAAGTTCCATTTACCTTTATGTATAGGAGAGAGGATTCCCTGGTGTCTGAAGATTATAGTAAAATCCATCTGCTTCACTCAGGGGAAAGTACTTAGGCTATCTCCAAGGGTCTGCACTCTTCTTTCTTACAAGAATACTTTGCATCATTTTCCTTCACCACTTTGCAGCATTTATATGTATATAAACATGTAATTATGTATGATATATGTATATTCATGTAGGTATCTATATATTCAAATACAATGCCTTTTTTAAAGATAAAAATGATGTATTTTTATCATAAAGAAAAGTCAAAGAATGCCGAAAATTACAAAATAAAGTAACAATTCAAATATAATCACACCTCCCAAGAGACAAAAACTCAGTATTGGCACTTGATGAACATCATTCTACAACTCTCTCTAAGCCACTGTTGCAGACTGAAATGCCTTCCGGTCAAATGGAGCCCCGATAACTGAGATGGGCTGGGTTTAAGAAAACTCACTCAGCCGCTGTCTTCCTTTGGATTTCCCACATGGTTGTTAAGAACTATTTCTCCACTTTAAGAAAAATCAAAGTGAGAGTAAAATGATGAATAGGAGCAAAGCTCTCCTCATTGCTGGGACAAGTGGGGAGTGGTGGAAGCGGTGGCCGACTGGAGAGGCATGCCGGGCAGGGGGAAGGTGTCACTCAGGGGGACCAGATTGTTAGAAGTGGGAATGTGGCCCCAGTGCTGTCAGACCTTCTGATTCATTAGAAGATGTGAGGCATGTGTGTTTGTACTTGAAGCTTTCTCATTTTGAAGTATTCTCTCACAAGGGTTTGAAAATACTGTGCAGATTAAATCAAATATGGAATGTAGCTTGCTGACTGACATTTGTTATGGACAGTTGGATGGATAGGTAGACCTGTAGAAAAGTAACCAGCATAGCCCTAGCCAATTTGGCTCAATGGATAGAGCATTGGCTCATGGACTGAAGGGTCCTGGGTTCGATTCTGATCAAGGGCACGTACCTCAGTTGCAGGTTCCCTGACCCTGGTCGGGGTGTGTACAGGAGGCAACCAATCTCTCACATAGATGCTTCTCTCTGTCTCTCCCTCTCCCTTTCACTCTTTTTAAAAATCAATGGAAAATTATCCTTGAGTGAGGATTAGCCAAAAAAAGAGAAAGTAACCAGCATATAAATAGTTATTTCAAAATAAAATAATCCTATAGATCAGTGGTTCTCAACCTTCCTAATGCTGCGGCCCTTTAATACAGTTCCTCATGTTGTGGTGACCCCCAATTTCATTGTTACAAATTGAACATAATTAAAGCATAGTGATTAATCACAAAACAATATGTAATTATATATGTGTTTTCCGATGGTCTTAGGCGACCCCTGTGAAAGGGTCGTTCAACCCCGGGTCGCGACCCACAGGTTGAGAACCACTGCTATAGATGCATACTTCTTTGTTAAAATCACAATTTTATTTAAACTTGGTGGAAGAAAAATAAACTGATAGTAAGATAAAAAAATTGCTGACCTGCATTAAGCATTTCTTCACCAACAAAAATTTTTCCTAAACTCCAGAAATAAATTTATGAATGTCATTAAGAGATTGTATACTTTATAACTGTGACTGTATTTTTAACTAGGTGTTTCAGTTTTAGATGAGATGGATTGGCTTCCTATTTTTGAAATATTTGAACTTTAGTTTTTTTTCCCCTTGGTTTATCTCAAGACTTTATCCCCCTTAATCCACTTTTCTCAAAATTGTAGAATATTATAATTCTCTTCTTTCCTTCTGAGGATGGAGGTGTGCTTAAGAACCATGGCACTTCAGAACTCTCTGCTTCTTTTTTTTTTTTTTTTTTAATTAAATCTTTATTGTTCAGATTATTACATTTGTTCCTCTTTTTTCCCCCCATAACTCCCCTCCTTCCAGCTCCCACCCCACCCTCCACCCTCACTCCCCACCCACTGTGTTCATCCATAGGTGCATGATTTTTGTCCAGTCACTTCCCGCATCTCCCACACCCCTTTTTCCCCCAAGAATAGTCAGTCTATTCCCTTTCTATGTCCCTGATTCTATTATAATCACCAGTTCATTCTGTACATCAGGTTATTTATTCACTTGATTCTTAGATTCATTTGTTGATAGATGCATGTTTGTTGCAGAACTCTCTGCTTCTGTTTCTGACTATGATTTTTTTAAAAAATATATTTCTTTATTGATTTCAGAAAGGAATGGAGAAGGAGAAAGAGATAGAAACAACAATGATGAGAGAGAATCATTGATTGGCTGCCTCCTGCACACCCCCTACTGGGGATTGAGCCCACAATCCAGGCATGTGCCCTTGGCCGGAATTGAACCTGGGACCCTTCAGTCCACAGGCTGACACTCTATCCACTGAGCCAAGCCGGCTAGGGCCTGACCAGGATTTTTTAATGTTCCTGGAATAATACTATGCCCTTTCCTTGTTTGGTTGCTGCTGAAGAATTTTTTGCCTTTTAAAAAACTGTGTTTTTATTTAAGAGGTATCAGAGAAAGTGATTTCTGTAACCCTATGTCATTTTGCCATATTTATCTGAAAATCTTTTCAACTAAATTTCAAATTAAAATATAGTTAACATATAATAATATATTAGTTTCAGGTGTACAACATAGTGATTTGACATTTACATACCTAAACAAGTGATTTCTATAATAAGTCGAGTACCCATCTGACACCATGATAAGTGATTATAATATTTTTCTTATTATATTCCCTATGTTGTACATTACATGCTCATGACATTTATTTTATGACTGGAAATTTCTACCTCTTATTCCCCTTCATCTTTTTCACCCTTCCTCCCACCCCTTTTTCTTTGACAATCATTGATTTGTTCTCTCCATCTATGAATCTGTTTCTGTTTGTCTTGTTTGTTTGTTCATTTGTTTTGTTTTCTAGTCTCCACACATAAGTGAAATTATATCATAATTGCCCTTCTCTGACTGGCTTCTTTTAGTTATCATAATATCCTCTAGTTCCATCATGTTTTTCAACTGGCAAGAATACATTCTTGCCCTAACTGGTTTGGTTCAGTGGATAGAGCGTTGACCTGCGGACTGAAGAGTCCCAGGTTCGATTCTGGTCAAGGGCATGTGCCTTGGTTGTGGGCACATCCCCAGTAGGGAGTGTGCAAGAGGCAGCTGAATCGATGTTTCTCTCTCATCGATGTTTCTAACTCTCTATCCCTCTCCCTCTCTCTTCCTCTCTGTAAAAAATCAATAAAATATATTTTAAAAAAAGAATACATTCTTTTTTATGGCTGAGTAATATTCTGTTGTGTCTATATACCACATCTTATTTATCCATTCATTATTAGTGGCCACTTAGGTTGTTTCCATATCTTGACTATCTATAATAATAAAAGGTAATATGCTAATTAGACCGGACGTTTTCTGGACTTCATTCCGGACGTCCTTCCTGACGAAGTTGGGGCCAGAGGGAAGCCAGCCCGGGTCCCAGGTGCCTGCTGGCAGCCAGAGGAGGGAAGCACGGGTCCTGGATGCCAAAGGGAAGCCGGTGCTGGCAGCCGGGGGAAGGAAGGCCTACTCTTGCACAAATTATCGTGCATCAGGCCCCTAGTTGTAAATAATGCTGCAATGAATATAGGGGTATACGTATCTTCTCGCATCAGTGTTTATGTTTTCTTTGGATACCCAGAAGTGAAATTGCTGAATCACATGGTAGTTCAATTTTTAAATGTTTGAGAAACCACCATACTGTTTCCCACCAACAGTGCATGAGAACTCCCTTTTCTACACATCCTTTGCCAAAAGTTATTATTTGTTGTCTTTTTGGTAATAGCCAATCCAACATGTGTGAGGTGATATTTGTGGTTTTGATTTGCATTTCACTAATGATTAGTGATGTCCAGCATCCTTTCAGATCTGTTGGCCATCTGTGTGTCTCCTTTGGAGAAATGTCTATTTGGGTCCTCTGCTCATTTTTTAATTGGATTGTTTGTGTGCTTTTTACATTGAGTTGTATAAACTGTATGTTTTGGATATTGACTCCTTGTAAGATACATAATTTGAAAATACATTCTCAGATTCAGTAAGTTGTCTTTTCATTCTGTTGATGATTTTCTTCACTGTGCAAAAGCCTTTTAGTGTGATGTAATTCCATTTGTTTATTTTTGCTTTGTTGCCCTTGCCTAGGGAGACATATCCAAAAATATATTTCTAAGACTGATGTCAAAGTTTTCACTGCCTGTTTTTTTTTCTAAGACTTTTATGGTTTCTGGTCTTATAGTAAACTCCTTAATCCATTTCAGTTTATTTATTTTTTTTATATGGTGTAAGAAAGTGGTCCAGTTTCATGTTTGGCATGTATCTGTCAAGTTTTCCAACACCATTTTTGGAAGAGACTGTATTTTCCACATTGTATATTCTTGCTTCCTTTGCCATGTATTAAACGGCCATATATGTGTGAGTTTATTTTTGGGCTCTCTATTCTACACTATTGATCTGTCAGCGATTTTCAACCAGTGTGCCACAAAAAATTTTAAAACATGCAATTCCTGACTATTTAGTCAGAAACATTGACCTTTTTCCCCTTAGACTGTCAAAAAATGACAACAGCCAACAAAATAATAGCCTTTTAGTGTGGATGAATTAAAATTAGACCTATATTTTTTGGTGTACTGCAGAAATTTAGTAATCAGTTTATGTGTGCCATGAAATGAAAAAGATGGAAAATCGCTGATCTATGTGTCTGTTTCTGTGTCAGTACCATTCTCTTTTGAATACTATAACTTTAAAGCTAGTATAAATTCTACCAAAAAATTGTTACATAAAATTTCTATTATTCAAATAGCATGACTCATAAATTCTCAGGTACTTATAAGTATATAATTAATTTAGCAGTCATATGCTACCCTAAATCATGAGGCTATACTTGTATGTTTGTGTAGCCACACACACTATATATTAATCTCTTGCATTATTCAATAATGGTGTCTCCAGTTAGATTTTTTGAATTTAATATATTTTTTTAAATATACCTTATTGATTTCAGAGAGGAAAGAAGAGGGAGAGAGATAGAAACATCAATGATTAGAGAGAATCATTGACTGGCTGCCTCCTGCACCCCCCACACTGGGGATTGAGCCCAAAACCTGGGCATGTGCTCTGACCAGGAATTGAACCAGGACCTCCTGGTTCATAGGTTGATGCTTAACAACTGAGCCATGCTGGCCAGGTGGAATTTAATATTTTTTAAAGCTTACAGAGCAGTTGATTCTTTCATCTTATAGATAATGTAACTGAAGAATACAGAGATCAATTTGGAAAGCTTTTATGTTTTTCAAGGAACTAGAAACCTCTCAACCTTTTTGCATATCTACTCCTCCCCCCTCATTCATCCTTGGTGTTTAGAATTGTGCTTTCTGTGATCACAGGTAGATCAAACTCAACAAGTAGTATGCTGCCTGGAGCAATAGCACTGAGATGCTGCTGGTGATCAGCAAAGAAGCTTTTCACATCTTGAAAGTAGTCCTTCCCCAGAACTTCACAAGCACATCAACCTGTGCTTACCTGTGTTAGGTGCTGGGTTTCATGGTAGGTAAAAATGTGTGTCTCCAGGTTTGGCAAGGAGACTTAGACTAGTGACTAGAGCTCCAGGAAAGAAACGCTTCTTTTTTTTTTTTTTTTTTTTTTAAAATATATATTTTTTTATTGATTTTTCACAGAGAGGAAGGGAGAGAGATAGAGAGAGTTAGAAACATCGATGCGAGAGAAACATCGATCAGCTGCCTCTTGCACATCCCCCACCGGGGATGTGCCCGCAACCCAGGTACATGCCCTTGACCGGAATCAAACCTGGGACCTCTCAGTCCGCAGGCTGACGCTCTATCCACTGAGCCAAACCGGTTTCGGCAGGAACGCTTCTTTAGGCTCAAAACTACCCAATGAAAGAATATTCAGATTTTAAAGTTTGATCACCACTTGTTCACAACTTTTAATAAAAATTATATTCATCTTCCTCTGAACATTTTCTTTTACTATAAAGTGCCTTTTATAGTGTAGTTTTACAAGAGGTCTCCCCCCACCCCACTTTTGTAAGTCTGGATGCTGTAGTCAGCACAAATGATCCAGGAGTCACTTGTAACACTCGTCCTCTCTCTTGGTTCAAGATGCTTTCATTTGACACAAAATTATAGACATGAACATGCAGGTGACAGTCAGCCATAAAATCATGTACATATGTAACTGTTTCCTTTGTGGAAGTAAAATTACTTATGAGTTATTTTCTAAGGACACAATGGACTGTACAAGATAGATGTGTGTGTGTGTGTGTGTGTGTGTGTGTTCAACACAATAATGCCAAAAATACCATTGATATTTTACATTAAAAAAGAAAGATAATTCTAGGCATGGAATAAAGTGGATTATCAATAATTTATTTATTTATTTAGGGAAGTTCATTTCATTTCAGTAAACATTCTTTGTAAACTATATTCAAGAAAACACGTGAAGCACCTTTTACGTCCCATTAAACAGATTGTGTCCTTCTTTCTTTTCTTACCCAGCTCATATTTCCTGACCCATAAATAAATTAGTCCCTTCCATATAGTATGGACAACCTGCCCTTTTTCCTTTCCTTTAATCTCAATAGCAAAACCACATCTTTGGCTTAATCGAATCTTTATTATTTTGCTCTTCCCTCTGAGCTGAACCTAGCAGACAGCACAACTCTGCTGAAGGACCCACTTCCCCTGTGCAACTATGCAACTTTTGAACACCCTCAATTCCACCAGGCCATCCACTGTATTTCCCTAGTCAGTTCCCTCTCTCAGACTCCTCTTTCCCTCCTTCTTACACTTCTGACTCTTCACTCTCAAACAATGAATTTTCTATTTTTCCTTTCACAATATAAAACCATCAGAGGAGAACTTTTTTGCATCTTCCCACCTCCCAGTGTGTCAGCCTTCCTGCTCCTGTATCCGTACACTCTGCCTGCCCACCTGCCAAAACAGGAGACCTGACCTTGGTCCTATCTAAAGCCAACCTGTCTTCTGAGGCACTATGTCCTTTCTCTCTGACCTAACCAAAGGTTTTTCTACTCTAATGTTCCCCATTCCTCCTACACCTCTTCCCCTCTCTGCTAGATCTTTCTCATTAGCACACAGACATGACATAATACTTTCAGTCAAAATAAAAAGGAATTTTCTCATGTTCCTGTCTTTCATGTCCTCAGTTATCTGCTTTTCTTTATAGCAAACTCCTCAAGAGTTATCTAAAACTGATTATCACCACTTTTTCATCCTCTTTTGACCCACTCAGTGAAACCACAATTGCCAAACCACCGATAATCTCTGTGTTACCAAATCTAATGGTCCGCTTTCAGTACTTATCAAGCTTCCAGCAACAATGCAATCAGCAGTCTCTTAATGTCGGCAGAGGCAGGAGCTCAGTTGCTGATTCAGGTCTAAGATGTGGATTTTGGAGTCGGTCTGCAAGTTCAGTCTAGAATATGTAGCTCTACTTGACTTTCTTCACTTGGCTTTTTAGATATTCTCCTGGTTGTTCAGCCCCTCCCTGGATCCTCTTCTCCATCTCTGGATCCTCTTTTCCTCCTGCCCTCTAAAGGTTTAAGCACCACAGGGTTCAGATCTTGTTTCTTCCCTGTGTATAGTCAGCCTCTGAGAAGACCTCATTTGTCCCATGGCTCAGAATTGCATTGAGATGCTGGTAACTCCCAAAGAATATACCTACCATCCCCTTTAAGTGGCACAGATATGTCCCACTATTTACTCCACAGTTCCACAGGGATACTCATCAGGCACCTCTAAGGGTGCCAATACAAAACAGAATTCTGGATTATGCTTGTCCCAAACCCCCTTCCCTAGTCTTATCCTCATCCACAAATAGCACTACCCTCCACTCAGTTTCCCAAGCTACAAACTAGGTGTCATCCTTGAGTCCTCTTTTTCTCTCACAGCTCATAACAAATTTTTTAGCATGTCTTATCATCCCAAATTTAAAAACATCTCCTAAATCGGAACCATTTTCAGAACGCTTCCCACTACCATCCTAGTCCAAGCCATTATAATCTCTACAGTAGCCTCCTAAATGTCTCTCTGCCTCCACTCTTGATCCCACAGTATGTTTACAGAACATCAGACTACTGTTTTATTGTTTTCTTTCCCCTTTAAAAACATTTATTGAGGCAAAACTTACATTTAGTAAGGTGTTCAAATTTTAATTTTGACATATGTATATTTACCCATGAAGATATAGACCATTTCCAGCACCCCAAAAGCCTTGCTCATTAACCCCCAGTCAATAACCCCTAAATATAACAACTTTTGTGAAGTCTATCATAATAGACTAGTTTTGCCCTTTAAACTTCATATGAATGTACACTTCCACATTTGGCCTCTCTCACCTACACATTAGGTCTGTGAGAATAATTCATTCTGTTGTATGCAGCTGTACCTTGCTATTTTTCTTTTTTCATATATTGTATGAATATATCGCCATTCATTTATCAATTCTGCAGTTGTTGAACATTTGGGCTGTTTCCAGTTTGGGGCTATTATTAATCAATATGCCAAGAATGTTCTCGTGGATGTTTTTTGGTGAACATAAGCTGTGTGGTTTTTTTTGTTTTGTTTTGTTGTTTTTTTTAGATATCTACATAGGAGTGGAACTGCTTGGTCAAAGGTATATGTGTGACCAGCTTTAGTAGATACTGCAAGTTGGTTTTCCATTATGGCTTTACCAATTCACACTCCCACCTAAGATATCAACATTCTAGTTCCTCAACATCCTCACTAGCACTTTAATTTTAGTCATTCTTTAGAGTCATGGCAATCTTTTTAAAATAAAAGTCAAAGCACATCTTCTCCTGGTGGAAATTCCAAGTGGCTCCGCATCACACTTAGCGCAGGACTTGTCTGCCCAGGCCTTGCTCCTGCTTCCTCCTCTGCCCTGCCTGCCTGGCTGCTCCAAAGCATTGCATCTACTCAGCGTGTTTCTGCCTCTGGGAATTTTCTCTCTGTGTTCTTCCAAGCCTGTTCTTCTCTTTCCCCAGTTATTTCAGTCCCTTGCTCTCTCCTTTCCTTTTTATTCTCAAATATCACCTCCTTAGATCTTTGTCTCCTTCCACCCTCTCATCACTCTCCATCTCTTTACCGTGTGTTATTTTCCTTCACAATACTTGTTAGTTCCTGATATTCCATCACATACTTATTTATTTGCATATTCTCAGTCTCCCTCACTAGAATGCATAGTCATGAGAGCAGGGACATTCTCTTTCTGGATCATCACTGTATATTCAGTGTTCAGTGCTTAGCAGAGTGGCTAGTATTTAGCAGACACTTAAGTGCAGGATACAAGGGGGTTTTTCAATCTGAACTAATCCTTTCCTCCCAGCAATTTCATCCCATCACTTACACTTATAGTCATATCCTGTTATTTTTCCCCCTCGCATCCCATATTCATTTTCCTTTTCTACTCACCTTACTTGTCGTTTCTCTTTCCTTCCTCCTACCCCTATTCCATTATTCACACCAGCCTTTGGAATCACAGAGGGAGTAAGGCATTCAGTTGGGTTTTTAACACTGAAGCTCTAAACTGCATCACAGCCCCAGGGGAGAGAGCAGGAGAATTAACACTTACTTTTCAACATTAAGGCACATTATGCTTATGCGACTCTACAATTTCTCTTTAATTTAGCTGAAGGGTTTTAAAGAAATTCGCCTCTCTGCTCATCTACCCCTCTGTCTCCTTTCTTTGCTCTACACGTTCTGCTAGACATTTCACAAACAAGTCTCTGGAGTGGAGTCTAGTGTTCCACTTAACAATAAGCCCCTCCTGCAGTGGGAGTCACAGAACTACACTGTCAGACACAGCAGCAGCTGCAAGTCTTGCTCTCCCAGATGGAGAGCAGCCGGAGTGGGGATTTAGTAGAGGGAGTTGGGAATACATTAGGCAAGTCTGTGGTGAGAACAAAAGAAGCAGATGACTAGTCACCTCTCCATCCTATTGGGCAAGAGTGCAGCACTCCATTTGTAATTGCCTTGAGCCTGGCAAGTTATTAGCATATTTCCAATGAACAGGAGAGAAACAGAAAATATCCAGGGGTGAGTCTGCCTGCCTCTGTCTTAGGCAAACAACACCTGGAAAGTATGACTTAGTCCCCTACCCAGGAAGGAAAGAAAAATTTGGAACTGTTCTGAGACGGTAAAAGAATGGAGCTCAATGAAGAGGTCAAAATGTTGTTCTGAGCCTGAAAAAGAGAAAAAAGATCCATCTTCATTAACACTTACTGCAGAGAGTACAATCGTCCAGGTAGAATCTTCTCACACTATCACCCTGTCAGAGAGGGGAAAGGGCGTCTGGCACACACAAATCTGTGCAAATGGTACAACAGTAACCCAGGAAGACTAAGGGAAGTTATGTTTAAGCCCCCAGCTAGACACAGGGTTGCATTTAAGTGTAGCTTTGCCCAGTCCTATGTCTAATGCCCAGGCAGAGTGTATTACAAGCACTGTGCCATGGATATGCATTGCACTATGAATATGCTCGTAGAAACATTACGAACAAAGTTTACAAGTAGCACAATTACACAGGGAAAATGATTGACTTATGCAAGTGAGGATTTATATTAACCATCCCATTCTATGCCTTAGGGAGTTTCCTGTGTTCTCTAGCCAGGCAAGTCTAGGCTAACATCACGCTTGCTCTTAATCAGCTCCAATCTGAAATGCTCATTCTCTGTGGTTGACATGAGTATGTGTGGAGTATTACTCTTGTAATAAAATATAACTGGCATTTGCTATAGCTCCCCATCAAAGACTACTCCTTTCTTCCCCTTTTTTTGGTAGAGGTTGCCTGCTGCTGTAGCATCTGAAAACGTCAGATAATCATTTTCTTGGTGTATTTTGCAGCTCAGCAGAGCAATGACACCCAATCCTGGCCACAGAAACTTGAGGCTTTCAGAAAAATTTCTTTCTTTTCCTAATTTCTCTTGTTCCTTCCTTCTATGGAAGAAGCATATGATGCTCGGCACTGCAGCCACTGCCTTGTGACTGTGGGAACAGCCCCAAAGATCCTGAAGATGCTGACCCAGATCCTGGACATCACCAAGCAACTGGACTAGTCTCACAATTGCCTCTTTAGGCTTCGTGTTACGTGAAAATATGAACTTATCTAAGCCCCTTTCAGTCAGATATTTTGCTTCTTACAGCAGAGAGCATTAACAATAAATTACAACACATTTGTTATGAAATGCATAATTAAAACTCACTTTTTATAGGTCCTCTCCTTGGTCCACCAACCCCTGCACAATCAACCCCTCCACCTCTCCAAGTACTCTCAGGCCTGGCGTTATGTGCCCCATTCCAAGGGCTCCTTCTTTACTTTCTGGTTTGCCATCACTCTCAAATTCCTACCTCAGGGCCTTTGCACACACTGCCTAAATCCTACTCCTTTTTCAACACTCAACCTTAGAGGCAGCTTTCTCAAAAAGCCTTCTCTATTATCCAATTTAAAGTAGGTATCTCATGCTATCCCCTCTGAGATTTCTCTTCTTTTTTCCTTGATGACTATGGCTGGCTGGGTGGGCTTCCTTGATATGCATTCTGGGCTTTTTCCAGAAGTCAGGAACTTAAGTTAAAATTGCCTTTCGCAGGCTCCCATGAAGCTGCGTTCTAGAAGTGGTTTGGCTTCTGCTTACCAGACATATATGTGGGAGGTGGTTTTTACATGCTGTTGCGTGAGTAGAGAGAGGTTGATAGAGGAGTTCATTTGGCAGGCTATGGTCCTGGCAGGGGACATATGATTCTAGTTCTACAATATGTTTTGGGACATTGAGCCCGGAATGTTTGCCTAGAGTCTGTTTCTTCTTCTTTTTTTAAAAAAATATATGTATTTTTGTTGATTTCAGAGAGGAAGAAAGAGAGAGAGAGAGAGAGAGAGAGAGACAGAGAAATATCAATGATGAGAGAGAACCATTGATTGGCTACCTTTTGCATGCCCCCCACTGAGGACCAAACCTACAACTCGGGCATGTGCCCTTGACCAAAATTGAACCTGGGACGTTTCAGTTTGCAGGGCAATGCTCTATCCCCTGAGCCAAACTGGCTAGGGCTAGAATCTGTTTCTTTAGGCCTATTTAAAATGTGGAGCTAGCTGTATCCCTTAATACATCCTTCTCTGTTTAAATTGTCTGAAGAGGATCCTGTTGTCCGTAATTAAGAACCCTGACCCATAGAGAAATATGTTCTCACTACAATTTATAATGATATATTCATTGATACATTTTCTTGTTACCTGTTATCTCCAATTAGCCCCTATGCTCTGAACATATAGGATCTAGTATATGTCTAGAGCTGAAGTTATTTACTGAGTGGATAAATAAGTAGATGATTAAAATAACAGACATTGCATATGAAGTGATTAGAAAAAATAACGTACTAAAGTCATATCTTTATCTAGACATCATTATCTAGTGATGTCTAAGAAGCCAGAAGCCAACATTTACAATGAGTTTCCAACTGGCTTGTTCACCTGGCAGACTGATTGCCATGATAACCAAATTAGAAACACTGAGGAATGTAAACTCTTTTATGGCTTGGGATAATAATCCTGACCATAGCAATTTTGCTTCTTAAGAAATGTAATTTTCCCCAGGGAGATTTTCCTGATCCTTTTTTGTCCCTCCCAGATGGCAAGTCATACTCTGAGACACTTTTAGTTCCATGGAACTCTCTGTTAAATACGCAGCCTCCAGCTCTCTCCTGGCAATTTTTAGATTAGACACTGGCAAGCCTGCTGAACTGTTGGATCTGTGAGGGCATGAACCTGTGTCTAGCTTGACTGATCATTATTTCCAGTGCCTAGCACAATGCCTAGCAAAGAATCAGCATTCTGTAAATAAATGGATTGTGCTGTATAGTATTTAAGCATACATTTTGAGGAATTTCATAAAGGACTAAAATTAGTATTATATTTTCACTAATTAGTATTTCCTTTTATGTCTTATTTGCTTATGTGCATAATTATAAATGTATCATACATGTAAACATTTGTTTTCTATTGGTTGCAGCCTTCTTTCATTATAGTAGGCTGTCTAGTCTACTGTGATCTCCCCCCTTAACTACTAAAAATAGCACGTAAGTGTATCTCTTGCTCTCATTGCCCTCCCTCCATGTAGCTGGGCTCGTTCCCTGAGCCCTTCCTCTATTTGATATTTCCACTTATACTCTCCAACGTTGTCCTTTGTGTGAAGTTGTTCCTGGCTCACTGACTCTCAGCATCATAAATATTAGAGAGGAAGCAGTGGGGACTGAGGGGACAGAGGGAAAAGAGGAGAAACCATATACCTCAGAAAAGCCCTCCACAAAGATCATCTTCCCAGGAAGCAAGACAAACAGAGGTCTGTGTTTCTTCACTGTGACCAAATGTTCCCACTCAGAGGTTGGTGTTAGCTGAAATCAACATGCTTCTGTCATGTTTCTCTGTGTTTAATTCTGTTCTGTTTATTGATCTATAAGTTACATTAGTAGGTATAGATTTGACTGTTTTAATCCAATATAATTTACAGTACATTTCATCTGACACATAGTTGACATATTTGACAAGTAGATCATTGATGCAAATAAATAATGTAATCTCTCTTTTCTTTCTATCACTTCTTTGATGTCTATAATTGGCACCAATGTCCAAAATCATTATTGACTCTAATAGAGCTCAGGAGCATACAGATCATTACAACCTCATTTTATGCCACCAATAGTTGAGATTCCCTAGTCCTGGAATGTTCTTCTTGGTGACCCAAAGCTGAGAACTTCACATTTACTCATGTCTTCCCACCACACCCATCTTCTTGCACACATACGCACATACACACACACACACACACACACACACACACACATACACACACACTACATGTCCCTATAAGTTCATGTTCCTCAGGGATCTGGACTCTAGAGGGTGCTGCCATCAGCCTATCTGAGGGTATAACACACATGCCAAGCTACAGGAGTGAAGGTGAAATTCACACACAAAGATATGCATACAGAACAGGACAGATGGCACAGAGACCCTGAGCCTGGAGCCCTGAGTGTCTGAGACTTAGGGAAGAGGGAAGATGAAGGATGGTGGTAAGGAACTAACCTTGCTACTCTACAGTACCTTTATCTCAGGACTCCCAAGCATCCAAATCAGTTTTACCTTGAAGTAGCTAAACCAAGTGTGCCGTCAGGACTGCAGGAGACCTAATTTTTAAAGCTTTTTAAATCATTTGTAGTATTCAAGTCATGCAAAAGACTATATGTAGCTTGTATAAACTTTGTCATATAAAGATAACAAATACATTTGGGCATAAAGTTCACACTCAATGGTGGGCCTTGTATCTTAGTTCCCCCTAATTTTCCACAATTACCTGAAATTTCTTTTATAAAACACCCAAGCTTTCATACTAGACATTGAAAAAAAAAAAGGCTAGATTGCAGCTACCAGGAGGAGCTGACTCAATGGTATGAATGAGCTTCAGGCAAAGCAAAATGGTGACAGTCCAGTATTTCTGCAGCAGGAGGGTGAGGTGGGGTGGGGATGGTCCACACCTACGGAGGAGGAGGAAGAGAAGGGCTCAGATATTCTAAAAACAAATGCCTACACTTTCCAAGATTTTTTCCACCCCGGTGTCACTCATTTCTTTCTATTAAGGGACAAATGAAAATAGTGGACAGAGGTACTCCAAACCTGTATTGTCATAAGTGAGCAAATGCAGAGCCTTATAGAACTGTTTCCAGGGTGATATTTATATTGGTGATATTTATAATATACTGAGTGTGTAGTGAGTGTCTTGCACTTAACTCTGGGGTCACAGCTCTGAAAAAAGCTGAGATTTAGAGTTCAAACACCATGTGATTCTAAATCCCACATACTTGTAACACAGAAAAGAGCAAAATGCTGAATGTCCTTTCATAAAATTGGAACATGAATATAAAAAAGACAAATCCCTGATTTCAAACACACACAAACTCACACTCTACTTTCTCATCTCCCCTCTCCCCCCAAACAACACACACACACACACACACACACACACACACTCACACACACACACACACACACACACACACGTAAAAGCAGATCTCAATTTCCAGGAAATGCAGTCTGGAAAATATTGGTCAGAATATGGCCAGTGGCCCAACTCTGATCCATACATGGGGTTTTTCAGATTGGTTAATTCCATCCTGGGGAACCGTTCCACGCTATGTGCGTTATGAGTGTTTCTGTTGAAAGATTTTTTTTAAGCAATTTTATAAATAACATCAGTTCCCTTTTCTTTTTTTTTAAAGATCTCTAGAGGGGGAACTCCATGTCCCAAAGTTGTATCACCCTGATCAGTAAACTGTTCCACGTGTTCCCATCCAACCGCCCCTGCGGCAGTGTAAGACCTTTTCTCCCTTCTTTGATCCTTTATTGGAATGGGGATTAGAAAGGCTCTAAACATGTCTCCTCTGTGAACTCATCAAGTCCCAGATCCTTTTACTTTCCATCCTAGAATTTATTTTCTCTCTTTATAAAAATATCTTGCCCTAACCGGTTTGGCTCAGTGGATAGAGCGTCAGCCTGCAGTCTCAAAGGTCCCAGGTTTGATTCCGGTTGAGGGCATGTACCTTGGTTGCGGGCACATCCCCAGTGGGGAGTGTGCAGGAGGCAGCTGATCGATGTTTCTCTCATCGATGTTCCTGGCTCTCTATCCCTCTCCCTTCCTCTCTGTAGAAAACCAATAAAATATATTAAAAAAAATTTCTCTTCCCCAAACTTTCTCCTTTTCAGTTTCTTTTTGGAAAACAGAAAATCTACCAGTGGTAGTTACAGTGGTTCTCATTAGGGGTAGTTATGTTCTATAAAGTCACTGTGTACATTGAATTAGAGAATACTGAGTCATTGCTCCTAGGGGAACAAAGGGTTCCTGTGAGCCTCTGGTCATATTTTCATCAGTCATTCAATACCTAACCTTGTTTTATGTGTGTTTCTGTTGAAAGACTCTTTATGTAATATATAATGTTGCTTCTTTAACATTGAACTTATGGCCAACAACACTATAAGTCATGCCTGAACACAATAAATGAAACACACACTTTTTCCCCATAAGGCACATTACAGCCTTCTTGCACTTCATCACTATGCTTGGGGGCAATTTTAAACATGAAATTATCTCCAAAAGCACAGAAATGAAAAGAATATGGCACTAAATAGCAAAAAGGGCACTATTTAAGTATGAGGACTGAAACAAGAAAGCAGAGCATGGTCTTGTTCAGCTGGGAACTCTTATTTTCCCCTACTGTCTACATGTTCATGAATCACCGTGAAAGTGCTGTGAGTATTGATTTTGAGGTTACAAATAAGGTGGACTTGCCAGTATTTGTTCCTATGAAGTGATGGGGGCCTGTTGCAGTAGAAAAAAAGGGTGAGAGGAAAGAACTGGGCATTTCTGGGGCACCCAGGAAAAATGGTTTGTGAGAGGCACAGTGCCAGAACAGTAGCTAACTGACTAAGGTGGAGGAATATAATTCCTCTCATTTCCAGCAATCTGTCTGCAGCTCTCCTACTATAAAAAAATAGCTTGCCATCATATGCAAGCTTTGTCACCATGTACGTGTAATTATATCTTAATAAAAATAGATTTATAGCCAGACAACAAGTCATGATGGAATTAAACAGCTCAGAAGCTGTTGTGAGCTTTCAGTCATCAAACCCTGGACCGCCGCCTCCACAGCAGCACAGACTCCTGTGGGCTGGGTAACTGAGCACCAGTGTGCTGGCCCGCAGAGCGTGCAGTGGCTCCTGTGAGCCATGTTCTCTGCTTGACATTTTCACTTTAAAGACCAATGATCCACCAAAACTCCAATTTGATGAATCAAAAGTCAAATCCATACTTAGCAGGAATAGATAGTATCATTGATTTAAAGGAGTGAATCAAATTGGAAAACTGGATGGAATAATCATGTAGTGAAATCTACTCAAACATCTACTCTTGTGTATGTGTTCCCATCCACATTGGCTGCTCTAGTTCAACTAGAAAGAAATGACTTTTCCTTCCACTAGAACTAAGCTATAACTTGACTTCTAGATTCTTCCAGGGTCAACTTTTGAACAGAAGCACAATGAAAATATTTCAGTGGCTATTAGACAGTTATTGCAAAAGAAAACAAATGGTTATCTGTAAAGTTGTAGGCCAAAGCTATGAATTTAAGTTATTAAACATGAAGGAAATGGGTAAAATTTAAAGGTACTGTAATCCTGACCTTGTTTTCTTGGAATGATATTCTTATCTGATTTATTCCTTTAGTTTTTACTCAGAGATATTACTCAAAATACACACCAATAGTAATGTCTTCTTTTTGGCACACTTTTATCTCTTGTATAAGTCTGATGTATTCAGCAATGAATTAGGATGATACCAAGTTTTATAAAAAATCCGTAGACTTAAAATCATTAAACACTCAGTCGCGTTTGGATTAAATTTTAAAAAGGATAAAATGTTGACATTTTTTCCCCAAGAGGTAGCAGTTCTCCAAATTTTTATAAAACCTTTTGAAATGCAACATCTAATACATATTATAATGATGTAAATTATTATTATAAATATATAAACTTCTAGTAACATGATCATTGTTTCCAACAATACACATAGCTGTCTAGATTACCATATGGGAAGCCAGTTCATATTTTTAGTAATTGAGTTTAGTTTTTTCAGCAAACAATAACATGTTCAGAATCAAATAAATAAGGATCATTTGATCGCCAGACAGCATGACCATAGTGCTCATAAAATTTGAAGAAGATGAATCAGATCAGGGATGAATGCAGTGCTCCTCCAAGTTCAGTAACTTGTGGAATGCAGTAACTCGCCTTGTGCTTTCTGTGAGTCAAGCAGCCTGGAGCTGTCAAGTTCATCTGTCATCCCCTCTGCCTTCTGCCAAGTGTTCCTGTTTTCATTATTAGAAGAAAAAAAATAGGAATTTCTTAATTAAAATTAAATTCATTCTATTAAAATGAAGTTGATCCTAATTGATGCTAATTGATTCTTTCACTCAAAATATTAATAGACTAAAGGAAATGCTGTAAGATATGAACCAGTGGTAGTGTATTGACTGTAGCTGTCGTGACTCTTGTATTGGCCTTTTAGCTATTTTATAATGAAAGGTTGTTTGGTGCAGACTTAAGAGCAATAAGAAAATCAACAGAATGTTCTTGGAATGACTGCTGGCAAACTTTCTTGTATCTGTCTGTTCTCATTAGTAGAAAGAGGGGGCAGGTCACTTTCAGAAGGATTAAAAGGTCAAAGAACTTGGTGAAGGGAAGTCTATAGAAGCCTTTAGAAAGATGTTATGGGAGGATCAGCTAGAAAAGAATCCTAGAGCTAATCCTTTGTCTGGTTCCAAAGAAAACCCTTTACCCTTTTTTCCTTTTTTCCCCCTTTTCGAAAGCCAATTCCCACATGCACATAAAAAACTTCTCACTTTGCCTTCATGTCTTAGCTCACGTTTACAGGATCCAAGTTCTTGTCTCTGGAGCTCTCCCTACTTTTCTCAGTACCCTCTCAGTCTCCTAGTTCTGTCCTTTTCCTGCCTTTCTTTGGCCTTTTATGTCTTTGCTTGGTTTTATCTGGTTCCCTCTAATACTCTCCTACCCTGCACAACAACCCAAGTCATAGCTGATACAGATTTCTTCTGAGGGACAAATGAAACCAACTTAGAAAAATGGCATTAGAGAGGGCCTCACATACATCTGGTCTACCTGTTTTCTTTCCCCATCCTCATATAGGAGAACAAAATTCATGGAATTGCCGAAAATCACACAGCCAGCTGACTGAGCCAGGACTAGGACTCAGAACTGTAAATTGCTTTTCAGAAATGGCTGCAAATTGGTTGCAAAGTCCTTTAGACAGTCTGAGTTGCTCTACTATCTCAGGTAGTTAACTGAGCTGCTCCACTACCTCAGGTAGTTAACTCAATAGGCAAGACTGCTCTTTTTGATGTGATGCCAACTCAATGAAACCCTGTGGCATGCATGTTGGCAACTTAAAAATTAAGAGGAGTGGGCACTGGCTTTACACTCAGAGCCCTATGATCTTCACTCATGGCCCCAGGCTTCTGTCACTGCACCTTGAGGGGGAAGTGGATTTTTACCACTTGAGGGCAGTTGTCACAATACCCTCCTTCTCTTCCTCATCACTGCACTCTGTGAACCATTGCTTCCAGGAGACTGAGTAACACAGAAACTGGAGAAAATCAGTGTGTGTGTGTGTGTGTGTGTGTGTGTGTGTGTGTGTGTGTTTCACAGAAATATACATAATGCTATAGAAAAAGAAACCAAATAAAGGTTTCTGTTTTGCTGGGGATCTCCCCATCTCTCTCCCAGTTGGAGAGCAGAACAAAGAGGAGTGAATGCTCCATATGGCATGTGCTCCTTGGTCATTAGTTAGAGAGAGCAGAAGCCCACCTGGGTATTTGTATTAAGGTTAGAAAGTTGGCACTTGATAATGATGTCGAATGCCTTTTGCTATTTACTTTTTATGGTTGGAAAAGCCTGCTGATATCAAACTTAAGAATAAAGCACCACCTTGTGGTCTGATGCATTTATGAAAATGACAAAATGTGAGAGGGAAAGCTGGAAATGCTCCCTCAGCTGGTGGCAGAGAAGCCAGGATCTAGAAACTGACTCCTGAGTGGCTGATAAGAAGAAGCAAGAAAGCCAAAGTGTCTTTTTGCTACTTCTTGGGGTTCTCAGATCAGTTAACAATGGCATCACCTTTCATGGAGTGAGTCCCATATTTTTGACACAATGCTCTTCACATGTGGTAACCAAATTAATCCATTTAAAACCACAGGGAAATGGGTCTTATTAATTCAAATTTGTAAGCTAAGAAATTGAGGCTGAGATCACCCAGAAGCCTGACCACTTGTGAGTGGAGAGCTTGGATTGGAAGTCAAGTCTTGAAGCAAAAATTCTGCTCTCAACTACTGTTCTGCTGATCCCTAAGACCAAGACAAGACCAAGACCAAGATCAAGACCAAGACCAAGGCCAAGACAAAGACCAGGGGCCACTTCAAGCTCTCCTAAGTGACGGTGGCTCTGGGCTCTAAACCAAATTGAAAGCAGCTAGAATCTTACCAGACGTTCACTTAGGGTGTTGGAAGTAACCTGTTCTTCAAGGTTGCCCTGGACAGGAAAGTCTGTACTCAGAGGTGGGGACCTCACTGGCACCCATCCACCTTCTGAGATGGCCAGAGGTGAGGAAGTCACTTTGAGAGTGGGTCAAAAAGCTCTGAGCAAGTAACCAGACCCTAAATTGTTTCATGAAGAAGCAAAACCAGGAAGAGATATTTGACAAATATTCGCCCGTACAATTGTAATGCTTTCCTGAGCCATAACGTTTTATCTTACAAAAGACAAAACAAAACAAAACAAAACCAACACTAATTATTTTATCACATAATTTGCTTTAAAGGGAGGGTTTGAGTATCTGTTTGGCTGGCATTTTAGGTAAGTAGGTAGTAGTAATGTGAGTGAAACACAAATGAGACCTTGCCTGGTCTGTTCCAAGGACATTGTAAGTATCCTTGGGCAAGTCACTCTTTTGTCTCTGCCTCTCAGTTTTCCATTTGTAGACTGGAGGGTTTGACTTCACTAAAACGTAGATGGTTCCATAATAGTGTACAATGCAACCACATGGAATATATGAGTCGGAAACTTCAGCTTTCTCCATTTCCTTAGAAAGTCTGTCCTGCCCCCCACTTCCTTCCTATTCTCAACCGAATCTACTGCTAATTTTGGTAACACAATGACTCCCACACAGTGATGTTCAATGACGTTTCCTAATGACAATGATGAGGGAATATATACTTCTCTGTTTTCCCAAAGGATATACATTCACATAGTTCATGACTTCTAGCCCCTTTGTATCCACCAAAAAGAAATATAAAAAGTGTTTTAGAGTACTATAGAAAGAAGAAGCAGTGCTAAGTCTAGATTTTCTGTCCTTGGATGGCTAGTGTGTGTCACCAAGCCTGTGCCTGTTGGTTTCAAAGCCTCTCCCATCCATTTCCTTCCTGTGTTCCCACTTTCAATGCCTTTCTCTGGAACTCTATTTGTTGAGCCATCTTTTAACAGATGATCTACGTTAGAGTAGTCTCTAGAACAGAACTGTCCAATAGAACTTTCTAAAATGCTGAAAATGTTATTTATGCTTTGAAATGTGATAATTAGTAGTCACACGTGATTATTGAGTATTTGAAACATGACTAGTAAGACCGATCAACTAAATGTTTAATTTTACTTAATCTTAACTTAAATTTCAGTCTAAGTCACCACATGTGGCATGGTACCATGTTGAACAGCACAATTCTATAATATTGTTATAACACAGGTTTTTACTGCAGCTGTTGAGGTTTCTGTAGGACACCAAGCATCTATCATAACAGAGCTATCCTTAATAATGGCTTTATAAGCAGACTTGTGAAAATTTTTTTCTCTATGTTATTTTTCTAAAAAACAGGATTTTATAAAAATAATGGTATATCAATCTTGTGAATGTATTCTATCTTTGAGATAACTGAATTTTTTGTTAATTTCACACTTAGTGAGAGATAAAGATTCTTGTTTGATTGCATGGGAATAGAACTTACACCTTGGTGGCAAGGGAAAAGAAAATATTTTCTCACTCTGTAGATTCTTCCAGCCAATAACAGAATAAATTTGAATGTAATCTTAAAATGCCTTTAGTTAGTGAGTATTTTTTAAAAAATATATTTTATTGATTTTTTACAGAGAGGAAGGGAGAGAGATAGAGAGTTAGAAACATCGATGAGAGAGAAACATCGCTCAGCTGCCTCCTGCACACTCCCCATAGGGGATGTGCCCGCAACCCAGGTACATGCCCTTGACTGGAATCGAACCCAGGACCCTTCAGTCCTCAGGCCGATGCTCTATCGACAGAGCCAAACCGGTTTCGGCGTTAATGAGTATTTTTGATGGTAAACATTTAATAATACAAGTCAATTCTGTATCTAAAAGTTGGATGTTATATGTGTGTATTTTTCCTAAAATATTTAATATGGAGGACTAAATCTTTAAAAATGCAACTAATAAAAGTCTAAATGCTTTATTATATAACTAGAGGTCCAGTGCACGGAATCGCACAGGGGTGGGGTCCTGAGGCCTGGCTGGCGATTGGGGCTGATCAGAGCATCTTGCCCAGTTTCGATCAGGGCTGATTGGGGCGTCTTGCCCAGTCCCGATGGGGCCAATCGAGGTGGCTGGCCAGAGAGGTAGGGGCCATGGGAGGTTTCGATTGGGGTGATTGGGGCCAGCAGGCTGCGGGGAGGGGCTGTGGGAGGTTGGCTGTGGAAGCGCAGTGACCACCAGGGAGCAGCTCCTGCATTGAGCGTCTGCCCCCTGGTGGTCAGTGCGCATCATAGTGATTGTTCAACCAGTCGTTATGGTAGTTCCGGTCCTTAGGCCATAACGATTGTTTAGGCTTTTACATATATACACTAAGGGCCCAGTGCACAAATTCGTGCACCTTGAAAGGAACTGTGGGCCATGAGGCTGTGATGGGCACAGGGATGGGTCTAGACCCATCCTCCATGCCCCTGCCCAACCTCTCCCACAGTGGCCTCCAGCCCCCTGTCTGCCAGTCCCATTCCTGCTGCCACCGCTCCCATGTGCTGACGGTACCAGCCTTGCCTGTACCCACTGCTGGTGCCGGCCACAATTGCTCTGCACCATCAGCAGGTGCAAGTGGGGCCAGCGCTGTCAGTGGGTGCAAGCAGCGGCTGCTGCCCCAATTGCCCCTCAGGAGCAGGGGGAGGTGGAAAAGCCCTCGGGGGTGATCGGGGCCAGCAGCTGCTGCTCACACCCACTGACAGTGCCGAGTGATCGGGACTGGTGTCGAGCGCTGCCAGTGGGTGCAAGTGGGGCCAGCACTGGTGTAAAGGATCAAAGAATTTTCAGTAACCAACAGAGGCTTGCCCCGATGACAGTGACCGGTGCCCTGCCTTGGTCTGGTGCCCCCACTCACCTGTTCCACCATTTGGCCGCAGCCAATGCCTGCCATGTTCTGTGCACATACCCCCTGGTGGCCAGCACACATCATAGTGACTGGTTGTTCAGTTGTTCAGTTGTTCTGCTGTTCGGTCTATTTGCATATTAGGGTTCTATATCTATATCTATATCTATATCTATATCTCTATCTCTATCTATATCTATCTATCTATCTAGATATATACCTATATAGATATACCTATATATAGATAGATATAGATACCTATCTTGAATGAGTTTAAGTCACATCCAAATATGTTCCTAACTCATTATCCCAGCATTTCTTAACTGGAACAAAGATTGAGTAGCATTATCCTGATTTATCTCAAAATGAAGTCTTTTGTTGTCATGGACTATAAAGTGGTTTTCAGATAGGTGTCAGTCCTGAGAAAGTGATAACCTAGGTAGAAGAGAAGATTAAAATGTGCTATAAACAATTTTGATAAATGCACCAATGCTTGCATTAAAAAGCATGCTGATGTTTTTCAGAATTTGTGTGTGACATCCAGTCAACAGCAGATTCTGACTTTCATTCAGAATGAGGGAGTGGCACCCTTAGTGTCTTTTCTCATCTGTTACATTGATTCAGGAGTTCAAGGCCCCAGGGACTGGGGGTTCCAGGGATCCGAAGGTCTGGGGATTTGAGGGTCTGTGACCCACTGTGAGTTTTTGACGTCACCTAGGAAATAATTCAAACATGAACCAGCATAGAGTTTAAAGTGAAAGTGAGTTTATTAGTGAAGCAGTGAGACAAGAGAGAATGGGCTACTCCACAGGCAGAGCAGCCTCCATTTAGTGGAATTTGCTTCCTTTATTGAGGTTCATTTAATGGGGAGGTGTGGAGTGGGTATTCAATGAGGGGGAGGGATATTCAGGGTCTTCCGGGAAAGTGGTGGAGATTTCTCAAAGGAGCACCATGGGCCATTTTGTCTCCTTATATGAGCTTCCTGTTTCTGATCATGATAGCATGGGGTGTGGTTTAGTATGCTAATGTATTACAATGAGTGCATAATGAGGCTAGGGGTTACTGTAGGTGAAATTATTCGCTGTGTTGGATTGAGCTGGTCAGCCTGGTTTAAGCCATAAATCTGGTGGGGTGTGGTCTTTCTTCTTGACAGTTTCTGAAGCTTTTATTTATTGCAGCAGCCCTGTTACATACCCCATCTCAATGTGACTGAGGTTTTCAAGCTGGGACCCTGGGATGGCCTGGTGCTTTGGGCCTGCCCTTACTCTATGATGATGATACACAGGCATCTTTATTCTGGGGACAAGAGCTCTATTTGCAGAATTCTTCATATGCTTTTACCCTTGATGCAGAAATCATCTCTACTCCAGAAAGTGACTTCACATCACTAACTGCATTTCCTGAGAATGAGCATTTCTCATGTACTCAAGGGCAAATAAATGCAAATCAACCTTAAAAGAAGCCAAAACTCTACAGAAAACAAATTAAGCCCATGTTCCTATTCCTTTGTAATTTGTTTTTCAGGGGCTAAGACCAGTCTATATAGCTCAGTGGGGTCACTCCTCAAGGCCTATGTCATGTGGCCCACGTAGAGCAAATAGAGGTCCCTGCCTGTCCTGTTCACTCCCACTCAAGTGACTGTAGCTCCATAGGTCAAGGCATATCCTACCCCATAGGACAGAAAGTGTCCTAGACTCAGTGACCCTCAGAGCCACAGGAAGTTGGTCTAAAGCATTCATCAGAGAGCTGAGAACATGTACACAGAGAACCTTTTCCAGACTTAACTGACATAACCCTCAGATTGCCAAATGTCTTCGTGGAGGAAAACAAACCTTCTGGGAACCGTGGCTGATGTAAACCATGCTTAGAGAACGGACATTTATCTCTTGCAGGAAGAGAGATTGAGAATCTTCCATTGCAATGGGTTTGCAAGCCTTGACACAAGGAAATCACCATGATAACCACAGAAGTGAAACCAAAGAAGGAAATGAAAGAACATAATCCAAGCAAGAGTTACACCCAACTAAAGGTTTCCCAATTCCCCAGGGAACATGAATTAAAAGCTACATTAGAACCACATACTCTTATCATTTCTAGATTAATATATACAGTGGAGAGGTCAGAAACTGCATCCATCAATTGGGTGAGTTTAATCATTCCCAATTGATCTTCTATGTAGTTTACATAAAATTCCATCTTTCAGAGACTTCTTCAGTACAGACAGACGCATGACAATATCCATGTTTGGCCTATTATTCTCATACCCATTCCCTAGCACATGGTAGGCCTCACTGTGTGTTGGCTGAAGAACCACAATCAACATTAAGATTGTTAACATTCTGGGCCCAGAATAGTCAAATGAGGTAAGCAGGCTCTCTTTCACAGTGTCGCATGGATCGTGCTTGTTCCTCTCCTGTGATATACATTACAATCCCTACAGCACCTTTACATGTAAGTATAATAAGGCTGCTGGTTATTCCGGAATGTTCGTGTTCCCCTCTTCCTCAATAATAAAGCCACCTAGAAGAAAACGACGTGTTCTTGGCACGCCCTGGCAGCCAGATGTGGCCAGGTGACTAAGCCTGGGCTGATGGATACATACAGAAGGCATGTATACAGTTCCAAGGGTGTGTTATTAGGAGTGGGGGCCAGCTATTATCCAGCCTTTTTCTCCTTCCTGCTGGTTTTAACCCAAATCTGATGGCTCACGCTAAAGAAGACATCTTGGACTGTGAAGTAGAAACTCTGTTGAAAATAGGTGGAGCAAATAATAAAAGGAGCCTACTTTGAGAGAGAGTATTTGGTGGGATGTAGAGGTTAGGAGGTTAAATAAAACAAAGATATCGCGCATAAAACTATGTCCAGACAACATCTATGTGGTTGCTTATAAGCAGAATTGATTTAATTTTAATAGGCCAGAGCCCACTAAGTTTTGTACTGACAGAGAGTCACAACCTGGCTTATAAAAGCCTTTGACTATTCAACACTAAGGTGATTCCACTCTCGCAGCCAGCACCAACAGAAACACTATGAAAGTTGTGAAGCTTCAAGAAGGGCACATACACACCTGGCTGGCATGGCTCAGTGGTTGAGCATCGACCTATGAACTGGGAGATCATGGTTTGATTCCAGGTTGGGGCACATGCCTGGGTTGCAGGGTTGATCTCCAGTGTGGGGCATGTGGGAGGCAGCTGATCGATGATTCTCTCTCATCATTGATGTTTCTATCTCTTTCACCCTTCCTTTCCTCTCTCTGAAATAAATAAAAAATATTTTTTAAAAAGAAGGGCATATACTTCCAAATATCATGGATAAGAAAACATGTCCCAAGGAAGAAAGCCAGAGCCCACAGATGAAGGGAAAAGGGGGTCCTTCCCAGTAAACAGAATGAGGGCCTACCAGAAGACTGGACATATTTTCCTTTTTTTGCCCAGAGGGATCTGATCATTTTTAGGGATAAGTCACCATTTTTTTTGCTGCTTGTCTTGTTCTTATTGCACTTTTGGATGTGTTATATCAGGTAACTTAGATTTCTTTAGACCCAGAGCATGAGCAGTCACACTTAGACCTGATGAAGATCGCTAAGTATTATTTGAAAACCTGAATTTCGGTGAATCTCTTGAAACTTTGGGATTTTTGTTTCCTCTGGGGGGAAGAAGTTGAATGTGTTTTAAACATAAAATGTAACTTTACACAGAGATACTTGGATGGTCAAAGGGAGACATAATTGTCCTCTAACGTCTATTCTCCCCTTTCTTCTTCAGTGAAAGAAACTAAGGACTATGAGTGGCAGTGGTATGTACAGTGTCTAGGAAGTGTCACCAAAGGAGATAACGTGGCCTAATCCTGGCTCCTTTGTTTGTATCCTGCTGTCTCGAGTGCAGATGTGATGGCTGGTGTTGGCTCCTGTTGTGTGCTGAGAATAATGGCGAAGCCATCACTCCAGTCCTGGATCAGCCACATCCACTTGAATGATCATACAAATGTTCACCAAGTTTAAAGCCACTTTGATTTGGGTTTTCAATTGTTCTCATATGATTCTAACTGCTCTAGGAACACATTTTCACTATGGAAAATTGAAGATACATATTTGTAAGCAGGTGTCTTTAGAAATCATGCTGGGAAAGATGGCTCAGGAGGAAGAAAGGGAGGCGTCGGCACAGTAAGGTTTCTGCAGGCTAGCACTTATTTTATGAAAATTATTTGCAAAAAATCACAGCCCTACATTTTTCCCTGATGAGATTTCCCACTGCTCTGTGGTAAGTGGTACATCAATATAATTGCTCACCTGTTTTCTTTCTTCAGAAACTAAATGTAGTTTACAATTAAAACCCGTTTTTTTCCCTCTTACTCATTTTAATAGGAGGCACTCACATGAGTAACACTTTTCTAAAGACTCAATCATTGTTTCTAGTCTCTTATATTCCCTAGCAAAAGCTTTATATTAAGCAACTTTTGCAAAACTTCTGCAAATTTCCATATATGCCTGATACAGATTTTAACTTAATAAAACAAAGAAAGCAAGGGTGTGTTGGTGGGAATTTTTTCTGAAACAATAAAGAGTGCACTGTGTGGGCTGCTCCCATCTTCACTGTTTTCCCATGTAAGGCTTGAGAGAAGGAAGTCAAACCACAACCCCATTAGGTAATAGGCTGTGCATTAATAGAATTTATCTGGAATGAGGAAGGGAAAGATTCAACTTTGAAATATTTTCCTCAACAGCGTATTTTCTTTTGCTGCAAAGCTGTGCCTGAAACGTCCGTCAGGTGAGACACAGGAAGAGCCTGGAATCCCTCATCCATCCTATACCAAGGGCTTTCTGGAGGTGTGCAATCATTAGGGATATTGAAGGTGTCACTCAATAGATGTATGATTTAACAACCAGTCCTCACCAGGCTCATTTCCAGTGGAAATGGGAATGAAGTAGAGTGTTAAGGAGCTTTGACTTAACCCAGACCCTGACTGTGAGTATCGGGTCAGCCACCAAGCAATTGTGTGGATTAGGAGATGGTGTAGTAAGTGGTAGGAGTGTGAACTCTGAGGCCAAATTGCCTTGGTACCACTTCTGCCTCTCTTACTTCTTCATTGTGTAGCTTTCAGCATGTTATTTTATCTCTCTGTGCCTCAGTCATTTCATCTATAAAGTGGGGATTTACCAGTATATGCACCTACCTCATAGGGTTGTTGGGAGAGACACATGCAAATAAAAGTGTTGTAATGTGTATCCATGGTGTGTGGCACATTGTAAACACTAAACTATAATTTACTTTTTTAAGTGGAATTAGTGAGGTACTAGTTAAACACTGTAATGAGTCAGATCCAGATTTGAATTTTAACCTTGCTACTGACTAGCTAGTTGACCTTGGATTTCTGCTTACCCTGCTAGCCTGTTCTGTCTCTATCTTCCTCTGGCTGTCCTTGCTTTTGCCACAAGGACCTTCAGTTTCTCTAGCTCTCTTTGTAGGCAGAATATATTATTTCCTCTGGTTGGAATGGCCTTTATTAACTAATAATATTAAAAGTCACCTCCTTGGGAAGGCTTTTTTTGTTCTCCCAGACCAGGTTCAGTTTCTAGGGTATCTTTCAGAGTGTTCTGTATCTCTCTTCCACAGCACTTGTCATAACGTAGTGAAGTACTCATTTCTGTGATTATTCCTGGCTTTGTTGAGAGGCCATGAGCTCTGAGAAGGGTGAGATAGAGCCTGTTTCTGTCAGTCCAGTATCTACACTGGTACCTGGCTCAGGGTAGACACTCAACATCTGACGAATTAATACATAAGTAAGTAAAATGAGTGTGAGAAGAATGTCCTTTTTCCTGGTTTTATAGACTATGAGCTTTTTGAAGACAGACATATTTCATTTATCTTTCTATCCCGAGTGCTGGCAATTGATAGGAACTCAATATATCTGTTAGATGAATGATTCAAATGTTGCATTTCAAGCTAAAATGCAACATTCTGGCTTGAAAATATGCATTATTATTATTTCCTTTGAGAGGCTTTTGTTGAATATAACTATCTATATGAATATTATCTTCTTTTCTCTCTGGATTAAGAAAGTATTACTTGTGTTAATTTCTCTTTTATGATGTTAGGATTATTTCACTAAAGTATATAAAATATTTAGACAGTGATTTTGAAAGCTTTGATCTCAGAATCCCTTTATACCTTAAAACTATTGAGGATCCCAAGAAGCTATTATTTTTGTGGATTATATTTAGCACAGAAAATTTTTAAAAGAATATTTAAAATATTTATTTATTTGTTTAAAATGACAATGAGAAAGTCTGGCAGAGTAGCTCAGTTGGTTGGAGTATCATTCCAATAGGCCAGGGTTGTAGGTTCAATCCCTGGTCAGGTCACATTCAACAATCAACCAATAAATGTATGAATAGGTGGAATGGTGAATCGATGTTTCTCTCTCTCTCTTTCTCTCTTCCTTCTTCTCTCTCTAAAATCAATCAATAAAATAAAATAAAATGACAGTGAGAAAGAAGACATTAATATAGAATAACTAATTTTTATGAAGTTAAAATGGAAAAACATTTATTTGTTTAACAATGACAAACTCAGTATACCTTAGCAATATTAACTAATTTTAATGAAATTAATTATATTTTCCTAATGGATATTTTTAAAAATATATGATTTTTATTTATTTTAAAGAGAGAGGAAGGGAAAGGGAGAGAGAGAGAAACATCAATGTGAGAACGACACAGCAATTGGTTGCCTCCTGTACTCAGCCACACCAGGGATTGAACCTGCAACCAGGGTATGTGCCCTAACAGGGAATCAGATTGGCAATCTTTCAGTACATGGGAGAATATTCCACCAACTGAGTCACACCGGCCAAGGCCTATTGGATCTTTTGCTCAAGCATGGTTTTGCTATATAATACATTGGTCATTCGGAAAATACTGATTCATTGAGTGAATACTTGATCTTCCAAGTGTTGGCTATACAATATTTAAAAATTTACACTTGTTAATATCATTAATCTCATTAGAAAAGTCTTTAAGCATTGGAACCTGTCAGGTTTACATTAACAGATGCAAGTTTTTCAAAATTTGAAATTTTCCTTGAAGGCTCAAATTTTATCTTTGGCAGCAAATAATGTCTGTTGTTTTTCTTCAAGTGGCAAGCTCTCTTTACTCAGTCTCAAGAAATGTCTGTTAAATAGCCACGTGCAAATAACAATAATTTGCTGTCAGTTGTCTTTCAAAGAAAAATGTTACTCCATGAGAAAATAAGTTATTTCTGCTTGCAACTCAAACAATTGTATATATATTGATGTAGAGTGATGAAGTGCTTTGTGCATACTTTCTATTTTATCACACAAAATATTGAAAAGACATCTAGTCAACGGTCAAGATTAACTAAAGTCAATCATTTTTCCTGTCTTATTTGAGGTGAAGCATACTTTTCTCAGATAACAAAGCAAAAGAAAATTCGCCACCCCAAGATGTGTCTCTTTGGCATGAGGATTATTTTAGGCTGATTATTTCTCAAAATAAAGGGCTCAGGAAGAACCTTTGACCTCCCCAATAACTGCCTAAAAAAATTTAGATAAAGGATCTGCTCCAGGAAGGGAGCTATCTTCATAGATAATTACAGTATAGTATGAGCTAGGTGAGGTAGACAGGGAGGAACCTAGCAAAGTCTATTTGTGAAAATTCCTCCCTGTGACACATTGTTTCTGTATGGCCCAGCAAACACTGATTTACCAAACACTTATTCTTTTTATTCTTCTTGTAAATTGCCTTCCTTCCCTTTGAAATGCCAGACCCTTCCCTACTTTGTTCTTCTTAGTCCAAAATGATATACCTCATTTTGCCTGTCTTTGAAATCTCTCATCTTTATGTGGATTCCCTGTATGCAGAAAATTAAACTTGATTTTCTCCTGTTAATCTGTCTTGTGTCAATTTAATTCTTAAATCAGCCAGGAGAACTTGGGTGGAGTAGAAGGTTTTCCTCCCCAACAGAGCATATAAAACCGTTTGCCCCCTTTTTTCTGCAAGTATATGGTGATAAAGAATACAGAGACTACCAGTACAGGCTAGAGCTCTTGTCTCCTTTGGTCCTAAGGCAGCAGCTATTGTACCACTTTTGCTTTTGCACAATTAGTGTAAATGTCAATACAATGAAAAAGGCAAGTAACATCTTAGTAGTATTATTAAAATAGTTTTCGATTTCATGGACCAATAAAAAAATCTCAGGGAGTCCAGGGGGCAACAGACCACCTTTGAGAATCGCTATAATAGGGTATTCTAATATTAAATTAAGACTCACTGGGCCCTGGCTGGGTAGCTCAGTCGGTTAGAGCGTTGTTTGAGTTCGATCTCTGATTAGGGCACATACAAGAAGCAACCAATGAATGTATAAAAGAGTAGAACAACAAATCAATGTTTTTCTCTCTCTTTCTCCCCCTTTCTCTCTCTGTCTCCCTTCTCTCTCGCTAAAAAAGACTCATTGACATCACATGGATGGAATTTACAACAATATGGTCTTTTAATTAAGCACCTTTCTGTGCTCTCTATCCCACCAGGAACAGAAAAACCAAGAACATCAAAATGTTACAAAAGTTTACGATGACTAGAGTTTAGATTAACATACAAGAAATATCTCACCAATAATTAGTAATGTAAAAAAGAAGTTTCAAAATGTCTTTTTAAGAATTTCTATTCCTGAACACGTTTAAGAATTCAAGAGATGACAATAATAATCCCTCTATATAAAAGCCTATGCGAACTTTATGACTGGACGGCCAGTAGCTATGACGCACACTGACCACCTGGGGGCAGATGCTCAACGCAGGAGTTTCCCCCTGGTGGTCAGTGCACTCCCACAGCCGATCTCCTGCGGTCCCTCACCCTGGCCGGCCCCAATCAGCTCCGAACACTGGCCAGGTCAAGGGACCCCACCCATGCACGAATTCGTGCACCAGGTCTCTAGTAATGAATAAGATCCTATTTAAATGCACTTCTAACTTCTCTTCTTAGAGATCTATCAGATATCCTTTTTATTTTAACTTTAAAACATGTCTGTGATGCGGTTACACAGGACTTGATATCGCCTTTATTTTACAGGTGAGAAGGAGTCGGGAGTTTGAGACTCAGTCATAGCCACGGAAGACATTGGAGATTGAACCAGAGGAGCTTTCCTGTTTCACATTCAATGACTTTTCCCTTTTACCTCTGAGTCTCTTGGTCCGTCCAGGCTCAGCACACATATTTCACTTTAATAAAAAGAGAAGGTCCCATTGAACTCTAGAGTTTGGAAATCCCCAAGGTTGAGTTTGCAAAATAACTAAAAACCTGCAGGGAAAGGGTGACTCCTCAGAACTTTTCCAGGTTCCGTTTCTGGTGATAAATGGAAATTCATAGGAAGGAAGAAATTCTCTCAGCCTGGGCTACATCACTTGCTAAATTTGGAATTCCAGATTTAGAGAAGCTCCCTGCGATGATGCAGACTTCCATCCTGATGTCCTGGAAGTGCAGATAGATTTTTCCTTCCCTTTTGGAAACTGGGGGGAAACCTGGCTAAGGAGTGTATGGCATGACCTGCTGTGAGTGACTGGGGATATTATTTGGAGATTTAGACCGAATGTGTTGAAGGGGAACAGGATGTGGGTGGGGACCTGTGATGAGTGAAGAGAAGGGAAATGTGAGCTTCTGGTCCTGTGGCCGAAGTAGTTTCAAAACGTCACGTTCCTATTTACCAGCCTGTTTCAGGTAACAGAATCTTCCCTACATGTCACCAGTGAGTAATTGCCATAACAACGCTGTATTTATGTGACCCATATTTTACCTCCTCAAAGCAGAGGAAGACCCTTAAAGAAACACAAAGACCTCCAATTGCGTGTAGGGAAGAGCAACTGTTTTCCCTCCTCCTCCCTGTCCTAAGGTCCTTGCCTCTTGAAAATACTCTTATCTTTTTCTTATTTCCATTGCACCCTCTATTCTTTAAATCCTAGCACAGGATTTAAAGGGAAGGTAGAGGTGAAGTATTTCTGAATGGAGCCTTCCTGACCCAAGCCACCTGGTGGGCAGGCAGCAGCTGAGTAGCCTCCTGCGGCCCAGGGTCAGAGAGAGATCACAAGAAGGCACATTGCTCAGATGCAATCACTTCTTAGCCATTTGAAAAACGCTTGCCTGGGTGGAAAACCAGACAAGATTTGCCTACGAGTTGCAATGGCATTGTTCTTCTGTGCCAAGAATATCAATCAGTTCAAAAGTCCCTGTCCTGTGAGCGTCGGTGAGATGTGGGCATGCACAAACAAGCAGCACAGGTAAGCCTCCTGTTTGGGGCTAGTGTAAATGTCAAGGCTGGATAGTGGAATTAATTGTTTATTCTGCCACTGCCTGGCTTTCCTATCCCCCTCTCACCCCTTCTATAGAACCTCATAACTTTCTCCCCTTTCTTGATCCTGTGGTTTCCAGCGGTAGTGTGCTCAGCTTAGGAGCCTGAGCTCTTCAGAATGAGAGGTGATAGGACACCTGGGCAGGATCAAAAAGCACCTTAAAAGAAAGAGCACCTGTCCATGGGCCGGAAGAGCTACGCCCTAGTTTGCAGTCACTGATTAGCTTATACTAAGCCACTAACTTCTCTCTGCCTCGGTTTTCCATTTTAAACCGAGGATAATAGTGCTCTTTTTGCTTTGTAAGAATCCATTGCTATTATGTAGCACTATTTATTTAGTGACGTAGTATTTATTTACATGCTTCACTCCAGTTCCTAGAAGAGTGACTGGTGCATTGCAGGTGCTCAATAAACATTTGTTAAATGGATGACTATTTTTGGAAATGTTTTATAAACTGTAAAAACACTGAACACATGTTTTTATTATACTTCTTGCAGGTGATACTAGAGGTGGGCAGCGTTCCAAGCCCTTCTCCTGTGGTGTGTGGTATATGAGCAGGCTGGGTCCTGCCACACCTGGGGTTACCTGGGGTCTCTTTCTAGGCCATGGCATCTGCTTGCTCTCCACGACCCCATATCCTTGTGTGGAGTGGCCACACTGCCCAGCATTTTGTAGTTTGGTGCAAATGTTGGTCCCTGGAGGGCGGATCTTATACATTCATAACATGCTCTCATATAATACAGAAGACACAGATACTGGTATTGGGAATTTTATTGGTCTGGGAAATTTCAAGGGTGTTCCAGATCAAGTAAGGGACAACAGTAAATACCATGATTATAGTGAAAGAAAGAATTTTAGAAGCATTCTTATGGAGAATTCCTATTTTTTAAACCTTATTACGGGATAAATTGTGTCCCCTCAAATTCACACGTTAAGTCCTAGCCCCCAATGGGACTGTGTTTGGCGATAGGGCCCATAGGAAGGTAATTAAGGTCAAATGAGATCATAAGGGTGGGGCCCCAATTCTATAGGACTGGTGTCCTTATGAGAAGAGGAAGAAACCCAGATGTGTGTCTCTCTCTTTATCCCTTCTCCCTCCCCCCTCCGTAAAGGCCATGTGAAGACAGACCAAGAAGGCATCTATCTGTCTGCAAGTCAGGCAGAAAGCTCTCACCGGGGACCGAGTTGGTTGATCTGAGACTTCTAGGCTCCAGAACTATGACAAAATGAAATTCTGTTGTTTATGCTGCCCTGTCTGGTCTTTTGTAAATGAGGCCTGAGCAGAGTAAGACAGTCTGTGTACAGGGAAGTGGGGTGTTACTATAGCAAATACCTAAAATGGCGTTGGAACTGGGTCATGGGCGGAGGCTAGAAGAGTTTAGGGTAGGTGCATGCTAGAAAAAGCTTAGATTGCCTTGAAAGGACTGTTGGTGGAAATGTGAAAATTAAAGGCCATTCTGTTGAGATCTCACACACAAATAAGGAACATGCTTTTAGAAACTGGAAGAAAGTTGATCCTTGTTATAAAGTGTCCAAGAACTTGGCTGAATTCTGTACCAGTGTTTTGGGGGACGGTAGAACTCCTGAGTGCTATTTAGCTGAGATTTATAAGCAAAGTTAAAGGAGTAGCTTAGTTTCTCCTTACCCCTTATAGTAAAGAGCAAGAGAAGAGAGAGGTAAATTGAAGGAATAGTTACATAAAAAGGAACCAGAACTTGAAGATTTGGAAAGTCCCAGCCTATCCATATTGCAAAAAATGAGAAAGGCATTCTGAGGAAAACACTAAAGGTGCTCTTATCCATTTGATAAGGAGATTAACATGGGTGTGAACCATGGATTCAATCAACCATTTTAGCAGAAACCCAGACTAGAGATGGAATTACACCATCAGAACACACTTCCAGCTAGGACTAAATGGAACGGAGAAAACAGAATAGAGTGAAAGAAGGCTGTCAGACTTCCTGAATTCTTATAGGAGGGACCATTAGAGCTATCCAGCTGCAAGCATGCATTATCCTTTAAGAAAAGGGAAGGATGACCCCAAAAGTGATTCAGAGATCATTGAGATTATTACTCCCACATAGGTTTAGGGAGCAGCGCTGGTTTCTCCCAGGTTTCAAAGGGTGGGGCTAGCTCTTGGTATTAGCAGGCCTGGCTGCCCCTGCCCAGAGTCTTAGGGGCAAGGCCATCACCTTGGGCTATGGGGATGACACACATGGAACACAGAGGATTATTCTTCAGTTTTTGGATCAAATGAGATTTTTGCCAGGTTTTGAATTTGCTTGGGACTCCCTCCCTCCCTCCCTCCCTCCCTCCCTCCCTCCCTCCCTTCCTCCCTCCCTCCCTCCCTCCCTTCCTTCCTTCCTTCCTTCCTTCCTTCCTTCCTTCCTTCCTTCCTTCCTTCCTTCCTCCTGATTTCTTCCTTTGGGAATGGGACTGTCTATCCCATGCCTGTCCCTACACTGTGTTTTGGAAACAGATGAGTTGTCTGGTATCACAGGTGCATAGCTGGGGAGGAATTTTGCCTTAGGATGAATCAGTTTTACTCATATATGAGTTAGATGATATTTAGATGAGACTTTGAATTTTAGACTTTAAAGTTGACATTAAATGAATTAAGACTCTGGGGACTATTGGAATGAGGTGAATGTATTTTGCATGTGAGAAGGACATGAATTTTGGGAGGCCAGAAGGTGAAATGTTGTAGACTGAACTGCATCCCCTTCCAAATGTTGAGGCCTTAACTCCCAGTGTGGCTGTATTTGGGAACCAGTGCCTATAAAGAGGTAATTAAGGTGCCTAACCGGTTTGGCTCAGTGGATAGAGCATTGGCCTGTGGACTGAAGTGTCCCAGGTTCGATTCCAGTCAAGGGCATGTACTTTGGTTGCGGGCACATCTCTACTGGGGGGCGTGCAAGAGGCAGCTGATCGATCTCTCTCATCGATGTTTCTAACTCTCTATCCCTCTCTCTTCTTCTCTGTAAAAAATCAATAATATATATATATATATATATATATATTTTAAAAAAGAGGTAATAAAGGTAAAGTGAGGTCCTGAGTGTGGGGTCTTAATCTGATGGGGCTGGTGTCCTAAGAAGAGGAAGGGACACCAGATGTCTCTGTCATTCTCTCTCCACACCTCCCCTCCATTACCCCCCCCCCCCCCCCCCGCAACCGTGTCTCCAGAGGAGAGGCCATGTGAGGATGGATCATGAAAGTGTTTGTCTGCAAGTGAGAATCAGAGCTCTCACCAGGGACCCATTGGCCAGCACCTTGATGTGAGACTTCCAGTCTACGAAAGTGAGAGAAAATACATTTCTGTTGTTTAAGCCATCCAGTGTATGATATTTCGTTATGGAAGCCTAAGCTGACTAATGCAATCCTCCTCTCCTTTTGATTTCTCTGGCTCACTGTGAATTGTCACCCTAAGAAGCATAGCTCTGTCTTCACCCTATGGCACATCGCAGCCAGGAGCTGGGTGCACATGTCTGAATATCCTTGTGATCCAAGCATGATGGAGAGGAGGAAACAGCGCAGCTACAACCCACGGAATTACTATAGGTTGTGGAGAGCAGCTCTTTAGCCGGCCTGGCCTGAAATAATTCGGAAACCTCGGTTAGGCTGTGAAGTTTCCTGAAAACCACATGTATAAGGTATATGACTTTCTATTAAAACAGTGCTTCCAAAATTAGTTGTGATAAATCAACTTTGCTCACACAACTGTGATTGACACTCAAAGTCACTCCTAAGTGATTTGGCTAGTGTACACGCACAGGGAAATTATTATTTGGGAGAAACTACTAGTATTTTACACAACGTGGGAACAGAATAAATGTGAAGACTGAATTTGGTACCTCAGTTTTAATTCTAAACCTGCTACAGTCTTTTCATTTTTTAGCACAAATATTAAAATGATTTGACATAAACGAGTCAAAATTAGTCTCTTACATTTTTTCCTCAAACTTTAATGTTCCTGCAAGTCACCTGAAAAGCTGGTAAAGATACAGGTTCTGACCCAGGGGGTTGTGGTTGGAGCCCCAGCCTTTGCATGTGTAAGTCTCAGTTTATGTTGCTGCTGCTGATCTAGCAGAGGTGGAGTGTGCTGGGTATTAGACTGAATATTGAAGTGTAGAATTTTCTCCATGGATAAAATAACATGTGGGATTGAGATGTTGCTTTATTTTTCAGTAATCAGAATTCCTTTCTAAAAATGGTTCTAAACCTTGCAATTCATTGACATGGACAACAATGGTGATTGTAGGGGTGTGGAGGGGGAGAAGGGGAAGGAGAGGCGAGGTGGAAGACGATAAAAGATGATGGAAAAAAAATAAAATAAAATACTATTGAAGTGCATTAGCCACCCCCCCCCCCCCCACAACAAACAAACAAACATCCACATGCAAAACAAAAACACAATCTCTATGGAGATTGTAATAATGTGAGCAGCAATTGCTTGACACGAATATGTGCTTAATACTTGTTGATTGGTTGATTTGTTGCAAGTAGATCTTCTGAGATGAAGACAAATATCTTCTAGGGCTATAAAATGATTTAGAACAGTGATGGCGAACCTTTTGAGCTCGGCGTGTCAGCATTTTGAAAAACCCTAACTTAATTCTGGTGCCGTGTCACATATAGAAATTTTTTGATATTTGCAACCATAGTAAAACAAAGATTTATATTTTTGAAATTTATGTTATATATATAAATGCCATTTAACAAAGAAAAATCAACCAAAAAAATGAGTTCGTGTGTCACCTCTGACATGCGTGTCATAGGTTCGCCATCACTGATTTAGAGGATCTACAATTCTGTGCATTTAGAGACAAGGCCAATTGAACAAGTGCCAGTGAGAAAACATGGCTCATTGAAGACTAGCAACACTGCACCTCTGCAAATAGCCACATTCATTTGGGATGAGCAATTACTTTGGGAAACTGTTAGGGAGATTGGTTTCATTCTTTTATCACTGGGTACCTCCTGGAGTAAAGGAAAGGCACTGAAAAGTTTAGCAAGAGTTGGTAAAGCTGAGTCCTTATTTGCAGGCTTGGCAAGTATGTGGGTGTGCCATTGTTCAGTTCATTGTGATTTATGACAAGCAAATTCCTACTGCTGATTATACCTGTCTGGCCTACTTAGGACATCTCTCCCTCTAGGGACTGCCAGAACCAGGCTTGCATGTGGGTGCAACCAGAAAATTCCCAAGGGTCAAGGGAAGGCTAAAACTCCTATTTGAAGTAATCATTTGTGCACTTTCAGGATATGTGTAAATGTACTTGTACACATATTAGGTAAGAGATCATAATTAACAAATTAAAATTCAGAGCATATTCACTTATTTTTGCTAATCCTCATCCGATGATAGTTTCCCATTGATTTTTTTGTTTTATAGAGAGAGTGGACTAGAGAGAAGGAGAGAGAGAGAGAGAGAGAGATGTGGGAGAGACACATTAATTAGTTGCCTCCTGCACATGCCTTGACTGGGGCCAGGGATCGAATCTGCAACCCAACTATATGCCCTTGACCAGGAATCAAACCAATGAGCAACACCGGCCAGTGTCATTTTTTTATTTTAAATCTTACTGAACCAGATCCCTCAAAATATATATGAGAAATCAGTTTTACAGAGTTATAAGGAAGAGTGTTTGTTGAATGTTGGAAATAATATGCTGTCACATTTGTTGCCAATAAACTGAGTTGGATGAAGGTGGTGCTTTTGTTTTGTATTTTCTTTGTACCTTTTTTTCTTTTGTAAATTGGACTTGACCCTGGGATTGACACTCCAGCAACAGGTCTTTATGACTATTGCCAGTAGAAAAAACAGCTAACAGTTTTGGAGGATGATTGATTTGAAGCAGGGTTTTCGGATTAATTCACTTCAACGCTTTGCCCAAATAATTTTGAATTTCTGGTTTTCTTGACATTATCAATGAGTAGAAAATTTCAACATTGATAAAAGTTTATGTTCCATGGGAGAAATCTGGGTAAGATTGAATTTTGAAAAAGTTTCATGTTGCATGAAAGTTGCCTGTTCCTGCCTACACCTAAGCAAACTCTGTAACTGACAGGTTCAGTTTGCATTGTTCTCCATTTCACTTGCTCCCCAAATCTGGTTGTAACACAAACATTCTTTTTTTAAAAAAAATTTCTTTATTTTTATTTTTATTGATTTCAGAGAAGAAGGAGGAGGGAGAGAGAGAGAGAGAAACACCCATGATGAGAGAGGGTCATGGATCGGCTGATTTCTGCACTCCCCCTATTGGGGATTGAGCCTGCAACCTGGGCATGTGCCCCGACCGAGAATCGAACCCGGGACCCTTCAGTCCGCAGGCCGACGCTCTACCCGCTGAGCCACACCGGGTATATTGTGTGATCATAAATGATTGCTGCTGAAATTCTGACAAGATTCTATTTCCATGGACAGAAACCAATTTGGAGGTACCCAAGGGAAAAATATAAAAAGAAGAAAAAAACATTTTTCAATCTTACACATAATTTTGTTTTTATGTCTTTGACAATGATTTTGTTTTACTCAAAGAATTAAAAGCTTAAAAAAATTAGGTTTCATTTTTGTTCCTTATCATATCAACTCTCCTTAGTAAAAGATTAAGTGTTTTGAGGAGGGCTCTGAAGTTTGCTAGATAATAAAGGCATTGAAAGAATGGCTAATTTGGGTTGGGTTCTAATAATTGCTTTTCAGGTCTTGGTAATTCTGAAAAACACATGTATAAAGTCTATGAATTTATATGTCACGTATATAATGACTATAGTGTGGCATATCTGATTACTCTTAAGTTGCTTCAATGTCAGCTAAATTTCGGATTGATAGTGAGGCAGAGAAACTGTGGTACGACTTTAAGTTTACCTAAACTTAATATGTGTCTTTATTCATGGATGTATTCATTTGGTATTCATAAGCCATATGCTCTGCAAGATATTGGGTATACAAAGATGAATGAACGTATCTTCAAGGAACAAGTAATTTTAATGTTAAAAGATAAAGAAAGATATCCAGCCCTAACCAGTTTGGCTCAGTGGATAGAGCGTTGGCCTGTGGAATGAGGGGTCCCAGGTTCAATTCCGGTCAGGGGCATGTTCCTTGGTTGCGGGCACATCCCCAGTAGGGGGTGTTCAGGAGGCAGCTGATTGATGTTTCTCTCTCATCGATGTTTCTAACTCCCTATCCCTCTCCCTTCCTCTCTGTAAAAAAAAATCAATAAAATATATTAAAAAAAAGAAAGATATCCAATTTGCATTCAAGAAGGAAAGAAGAGGATAATCCATAGAGAAATGAAATCCAGGTAATCTCAGATTTTTTTAAAACTCTAAATGCCAAGGACAATGAAGCAACCTACAGAACTGTGGGAGAAAAAATTGTGACCAATCCACACTCTATATGTAGTCTCTGTGGTGGAGATCAGAAAATACACCCTCACATACTCTTTCATGGGAAAAAATGTTTGAACATATATTATAGCCAATCAGAAATTAAATAAAATGAGGAGCTTAAATTGAGTGATTAAAATGAGCAACAAAATGAGTGATTTATAAACTAAATGCAACTGTTAAAAAAGGAGAAGATACATAATTAAAATATAATCTTTTTTGACAAATATCTATCAGATTCCTCCCATAAGCTAGATACTGTTATGGACAGTGAGATTATATTTTAGTAAGGAAGTCAGAAAATAAACAGGACAAGATTTTAAAATGCATAATATGAAATAACACAGTAGCAATAATTTGGGCATAATAGCTAAGATTTTACTAACAAAAAAATGGAATTTGGAGAGAAAATAATAGAAGAAGTAAGTAAAAGAGTGATAAATGCCTTACCTTATATTCAAACAAGAAAAAAAGCGTTTGATAATTTTCAGGTATTTATACACATGTGCACACAAAAAAAACAAAACATAGAAAAGTTAATTTTTAGATAAAATAGAAACCAAAGTAAACAGCATTAAACAGGACAACTTATACTGCTACTAGTAACGATAAAATGTCCGCATATCCAAAGTCAGTCTTCTTCATCTAACTTGGTTTCTGCTCTTGCCTCCCCAACTCAGCTCCAAAAGTCAAGCCTAAAACCTGGGCATCATTCTTTATTCCTCCTCATATTCTACACACCCAATCCATCCCTCTAAATTCTGTTTTTCCACCTCTCGCCTACATCTCAATCTGTCTCCTTCCTTTCATGCTTTCTGCTGCTTTTCTCATGGATGGCGCCGCCATCTCTTATCTGGCTTCCTACCACAACCACGAAACTGATTTCCCTGCCCTTTGTCTATTCTTCACAGAAAGATCAAAGTAATCTTTCAAAGTCATCTTTCTATACAGGGAGATCAAAGTAATCTTTTAAAAATGTTTGAAATGCAAAACCATTAAAAATGATTATGTCATTTTTCTGTATAAAACATCATTGGCATTCCATTGTTCAGACTCCGAAATACCCCCCTTTGTAGTCTGCTTCTAGGATCTTTCATGGGTGATATCATTCTTGTTGCTTTTTATACTCAGCATGTGGACATTTGTAATTGCCAAAAACTGGGTCAGGCCCTTTCTCACCCTGGGACCCTGGCTTTTCCCTTTGCTTGGTACTCTCTTCTCTCCTTCCATCTTCCATTGCCTGGCCAGTTCCTACTCTCAGGCATCGCTTCTACTTGTAAACCTTTCTTGAGTCTCATCTCTCGCAAATCTAGTTGAGCTCCCATTGGAAGTGTTCCTTTAGGACCTTGAACTTCCCCTATAATAGCACCTTTCCCACTTTTTTACAATAGCCTGTCGATGTGTCTGCAAACCAAACTGCATTGTAAACCCCATGAACCTGTGGGCCATACCTCCAGGTAATGATAATAAAAAAGCCAAAATGAATCAATGAAAGGACTCAACCAAGATAAATAAATAGATAGATAAATAAATAAATAAACCCAAAACCAGAAAAAAACTCTTCATTTGAAAAGAGGCATGTGCAAAATAAAGCGCATAGAGCTGTGGCAAGCATAATCAAAAGGAAAAGTACACACACACTTGAAAAATTTGGTATGAAAAAAGGCAACAAATATCAAGGATATTTAAAATTGTGCTAAGGATTTAGGACACCTTATTAAAATAGTAAATTCCCTGGATAAACATGAATGACCAAAATTGTCTTAATAATTCAGAAGTCTGAAAACTCCAATAATTATAGAATGAAAAAAGTTCTCAAGTAAGTACATTTAAAAAGGCTTATAAGCTTGACAGATTTACATCTCTCACATTTTCAAAGAGCAGATCGTTTCTTTTAGATAAATTATTCCATCATATAGAACAAGATTTTAAAATCTATTAAATTAATTTTGTGTAGATGAAATGAATCTGCTTCTAAAAGCTGAATAAATTACTAAAACCTGCTGCTTTAAATAGCAATCTCATCTTTGACTATATCTTCAGAATCCTTAAACTAATTACAATCAATTACAACAGCACTTTAATCAGTCACTCACTGCATCCAAATAGGAGGCACTGTACCTTGAATTCCTGGAATTCAAGAATGACTTAATGGGAGTAATAGATTAGCATAGTACACAAATGATTCCAATGAGAATAAAAATAGTAAAAAATATGAAACCATTTCAACACCAATCTGGATAAAAATTCTTAGAAAACTACAACACAGTGAATACTTACTCAAATTGCTGATGTATATCCAAAGGCTAAACAATAGAAGTACTCTCATTAAAACCAGGAACATGCCTAGGAGGCTTAATGTCACCATTGCTATTTGTAGGAATGCTCTGAACAGGAGTTTTGGATTATAATTGACTAAAATCTGCTAGCATATTTTTGCTTTGATTTTGATTGTGGAAGACTACATAGACAAATACCAGCTTTAGATGGAATTTTGGCATCCCTGAGGTCCTGTCTGATAAAAAAATCACATGATAAAAGGAGACATAGGTACTACTATTTGTAATACTTTAAACAATAAAATAAAATTTAAAAAAAGTAAAAAAAATCACATGGTTATGTAAATGATCATCACATCTGATCAGTGATGACTTGCAGTTAATATTGGTCTAAAGCCCTAAGAGATTTTCATTTTAGTCCCAAAATAAAAAATATTACCATGTATCATGATTTAGTCTAGTACAGGTATTGAGAGAGAATGGCTTTAGGGAGAACGTTACATCTGTGAAGATAAGCAGCAGTGTCTCATGAATGAACCAGACACTGTTACAAGATGTGTGGAAAGGAGGGGTCTGTATTAATTGCATTCTCTCTTAATCCGGTGCTTCGCAACACTCCTAAAAAGCTTCGCAACACTCCTAAACACCTGAACTCAGAATGTTCTTTCCCATTGCTCACCTCCATTCCCTACTGAGCCATCAACCCAATATCAAGACAGAGGAACAAGGCATGGAGTTCTGCTGCTGGGGCACAGCCCCTGGTCACATGAAGCTGTGACCAGGGAATGCATGTCCCCCCCCTCGAGATGCCAAGAGAATGAACGCAAAACCTCTGACTTCCTCCCTGTGAGCTCTCTCCTGCACTCAGTGATGCCGGCTGTGCTTTGCCTGAGTCCGTGATATGACAATATTCATTTTAAACCAATGACGGTTTGTAAATACCACTGAACTATGTACTTAAATGGATAAGATGGAAAATTTTATGTTATATGTATTTTACTGAATGTTTTTATATTGATAGAATATTTCATTATTAACTGACCTAATTGATGTCAGTTAATAATGATAATTATAGGTATCTCTGGGAAGACAGGAGGTGGTAATAACTGGGAATCACGGAATGCTAGGAATGTTCCATTTCTTGATCTGGATGTACATAGAGATTTAGAAAACAGTAAAAATTATTTGCACTGTACACTTAAAATTAGTGCATCTGACATACTTTACTGCATGTCAAACAATCAAAATAACAAGTCATGAAAAGACACTTTATCCAAAAAAGAAATACAAATCCTCAGAAAACATAAGTAAATATAGTCAGCCTCATTGGATATTAAGGAAATACCAATTAAACTACTACTATAACCTGCACAAGACTGGCTAATACACTGTTTGATCGGTCAAGCACATTGACTAATACACTACTTATGGAAGTGCAAATTGGTGCAACTGTTTTGGAAAACTATGATGTTGCCGGGCCAGTGGGGCTCAGTGATTGAGCATTGACTTATGAACCAGGAGGTCATGGTTCGATTCTGGTCAGGGCACATGTCCGAATTTCAGGCTCAATCCCTAGTAGGGGGTATGCAGGTGGCAGCCAATCAATGATGCTCTCTCATTGTGAAGATGGGTTAGCAGCAAAATGTCAACTGTATCAGCTCAAATTTTCATGAGAAAGCAAAACTCTAAAATTACTACAACAAAATCTCAATGATTTACCTGGTATAATGAAGAGTACGAAAAAGCATATAAGAGAAAAGCGAGGAACCCAAAACACAGTTGATGTCACTAATCTACCCTCAAAAAATATGTGTAGTAAGAATGCTCCGATACCCTTCAGTTGTGTTGGGAAACTAATTCAAGCACAGCCTATTTTAACAGGACTACCTACCCAAGAATTAAAGGCCACAGGACTCTTCAAGTCTTATTCTTTGATCAGAGACAAACTACATGGTATGAAAGGGATTTTGGAACTGACATGCCATGTTTAGACAAGGTAGGGATGCAGCTATTACATGTAAAAGGTTGCTTAAACCAAACAAAGCCTCCATACGGCACGTTACAGATAATGGTCTGAGCCCAGGATGTAGTTTGTTCATAGGAACCTGCTCAAGAAATAATCCAACTGACAAGTCTCAAGGGTATAAATATTTCATACATGACTTCTGGTATAAAAACATTCCTCTCATTCCACTCCAGAGAAGATGCTGGAATTACTTTACAGGCAGTGGAGGCCGAGTCACGGGGAAAGTCAAAGATTACTAGTGTCCTGGATCCTGAAAGCTGATTGCATTCCATCTTGACATTTTTAGACCCTAAGCTTGAAAGATATTTTTATCAAATGATTTATTTGAATGCAAAGTATATTAGAAATAAAAGTGTAAGTGAAGGGAAACATCTGCAAGTTCTTAGAAAGCATCTGGCCCCACAGTGGACAACACTTCAATGCGTGAGATTATTGCAGTGAAACTGCATCATCACCATCAACCAAATCTTCAAGGCCAACAGTTGAAGGGAAAGGAACTTTCCCTTCTTCTTTGCTGTCAGAAAGGAAGGAAAGCTTGTTGGCAACATGTCCATTAGCAGTACTTATTCTGGTAGAATGATGCAGAATATCTCTCCTTTACCACATTGCTAAAACTGAGCATTTATTTAATGTCATCAGTGTGCAGTGTGGTACCCACAGGACCAATTTAGTGACTAGCAGCGTTGAGGAATTAGCAGTCCTAAACCATAATATCAACTTAAAAAAACTGACTACTAAAAATTTTAATACTAAAGTAATAATAATAAAATCCTATATAATAAAAGTCTAATATGCAAATCAACCGAACGGCAGAATGACTGGTCGCTATAACGCGCACTGACCACCAGGCGGCAGATGCTCAATGCAGGAGCTGCCCCCTGCTGGTCAATGTGCTCCCACAGGGGGAGCACCACTCAGCCAGAAGCCAGGCTCACGGCTGGTGAGCGCAGCGGCAGTGGCGGGAGCCTCTCCCACCTCCACAGCAGTGCTAAGGATGTCCCACTGCCAGCTTAGGCCTGCTCCCCGCCGGCAGTCGGACATCCCCTGAAGGGCTCCCAGACTGTAAGAGGGCGCAGGCCAGGCAGAGGTACCTCTCCCCCGAGTGCATGAGTCTTGTGCACCAGGCCTCTAGTTTAACATAAAATTTTAGGTTAATTTTGTATTCCTGAAATTTATTCTATGTTGATGATATATGGCTGTGCCATGGTTTTGGCTAAATATTAATTTTTAACATTGGCCTTTTGATATTCCTCCAAAATGTGTAGCTAATATCCCTCTACTGAAAATGGTTCTGGCTAATATATCTAATCATAAAATAGAAATGAAGTATAATTCCTAAAGGGGAGGAGATAAAATTACCATTATTTACAGATGACATGAATATAATGGTAGAAAACTTATGAACAGCAGCTGAAATATTCTTAAGTTAATGAGAGTACATTAGCAACTCGGAACTTTAGCAGCTTGGAGCTTTAAAATAAGACTTGAATAATTAGAATGATATAACTTTTATTAGCGAGAGACAAATTAGCATTGCAAAGGCATAAATACTTCTTAATTTGTTGGAATTTATTTTGGAGCTTAGTGAAAAATATCTAAAGATCAGCTAGGGCAGCAATTTTTAAACTTTTTCATTTCCTGGCACACATAAATTAATTACTAAAATTCTGCACCACATCAAAAAAATACATTATATTTTTTGCCAAGGTGACAAAAAATAGGTATAGTTTTGATTCATTCACACTGCATGGCTATTGTTGTGTTGGCTGTTGTCTTTTTTTTTTTTTTTTTTTTGACAATCTAAGGGAAAAAAGGTTAGTGTTCCTGGCTAAATAGTCAAGTATTGCATGTTTTAAAAATTCTTGTGGCACACCATTTGAAAATTACTGAGATAGAGGAATAAGTGGGTAAAGTGGCTAGGAATTATATTTAATTAAAGTGATGGGAATATAATTACTCTTTTATATGTAAACTATAGAAACTAGGGCAAATGTAGGTTTATAGCTGTATGTGAAACATAGAGTTTATTTTTGTATTATTATTATTTTAAATTCTCACCTGAGGATATTTTCCATTGATTTTTAGAGAGAGTGGAAGTAACGGGGAGAGACAGAGAGAAACATTGATGTGAGAGAGACACATTGATCGGTTGCCTCTTGCACGTGCCCTGACCAGGGCCCAGGATCAAGCCTGCAACCAAGGTGCACACTTGACTGGAATTAAACCAGTGACCCTTCAGTCTGCAGGCTGATGCTCTATCCACTGAGCCAAAATGGCCAGGGCTATTCTTGTATTATTGTTTATTAATTATTGTATTGTTTTCCAGATGAACAACTGTAAACCTACTTTTGCCCAACCCTCTATTATAAAGTAACATTAAGTAAAATGGTATAATTTTACTGAAAAAAAGGAAATATAAATTTGAAACAAAAAGGATTGTCAGAAATAGATTCAAAATCTATTGAGAAGAAAGTGTTTGTGCTAAATACTGTAAGGAAAATTAGTTCTTTTGGGAAACAATCAAGTGCCTCCTCTCTCTCAGATACCTTTAATTAAATTGATATTTAAGAGTGCCTGACATATAATAGACATTACATAAGTGTTTGTTAAATAAATAAAATATAAGATATCAAGATAAATTAAAGCCTAAAGTAAAACAGTAAGCTTTTAGAATTAAAGAAAACAGAAAAATTGGGGAATTTTTTATACAAAAAAATAGAAATTAATATATTTGGCTATATTTTGTCCAACAACAGAAAAAAAATACAAAGCAAACAAGCTGGGTAACATATTTCCTAGTAAATGCAGTAGACAAATAAATAAAAAGTTCTTACAAATAAATAAGGAAATCAGTAACATCTCAATAAATAAAGTACACAGGCAAGTTACAAAAGAAATAGGAAAATCTTATAGCTTTAAAAATGCTAATTCAAAGTAGTAAAAATTTCAAAAATTGATAAAGACCTTAAATAATCATAACTTTTTAGACATTGTTAAAATATTTTTAATCAAAGTTAAAATGTTCATGGTTAAAAGGGTCTCAGAATTAAAATTAATAGGCTTCTTCCCTTCTCCCTACTCTGAGTCTTACTTTCTTGAAGGCAAGTGCTTAACTCTGTTTCTTCTCATATTTATGTTCATATCTTCAAATAATATGTTTAAATTGCTTTTCCTATTATTATCACTTTTATGCCTTGGTTATTGATCTCTGCAGCAACAAATGAAATTTCACCCCATCCTACCCATGCAATTACTATATCCTTATTTAAAGTTAACTCATTGCACTACTATGACCATGTAACCAGCGTTGCCTGCAAAACCAGATCATGTTTTATGATTATTTATCTTTTTTTTTTTTTTTTTTTTTTTTTTTTTTTTTTTATTTTCCTCTTAAAGTATTACAAAGGGTATTACATAAGTATCCTTTTTCCCCCCCCCCGCCCTTGACAAACCACTACCCTCCCTTACCCCCCAGTGTCTTATTTATCTTTTACATTTTTTTTGTCCCTGGTCCCCTGAGTTTCTGAATTGCCTTTATTTTTTTATAGCACTAATTGCATTTATCATATTGTCAAGATTTTTTTTCAAACTTTCCTTCATATCAGGCATGCTAGCAAATCCTCTCCTGGACTTAGACCACCCTCCCAGGATCCTAGATCTTTCTATTCCAATCTGGATTAGTGGCTCTGCAGAGATTTACTGAAAGATTATATAGAAAGGGTGTGGTGAGACACTGAAACAGTGATGATGGAATGTAAATTATTATAGCCACCCTAGAAAGCAAGATGTCAACATGTGTCAAAAGCTATAAACGTTCAAAGACTTTGACCCCATGTTTTACTTCTAGAATTTTTTTTCTAAGAAGATAACCAGAGATGCTATATAGAATTATATGCAAGGATAGTCACTGCAATGATGTTATGTAAATGAAAAATTGGAAGGTGCTTAAGTGTCTGCCTATTTGTGAATTGTTACTAGCTGATGGAGAACTCTGTATTCATTTGAAGCCATTGGGGAGCCTGGCCAGTATGGCTCAGTGGTTGGGTGTTGACCCATGCACCAAGAGGTCTCTGGTTGGATTCCCGGTCAGGGCACATGCCTGGGTTTTGGACTCAATCCCCAGTAAGGGGTGTGCAGGATGCAGCCGATCAATGTTGATCTCTCCCTCTCATTGATGTTTCTATCAGTTTCTCCCTCTCTCTTCCTCTCTAAAATAAATAAAAACATATTTTAAAAGAATTCATCAGTGAAACATTTGTTTAAGTCTACTTTGGAGAAACACCAAGAGAAAAGTGGCTATCTTCAAGCAGCTAAAACTGAGGTGTAGTAAGGAATACATGTGATTGTCAACACCCTAAGCCACCTTCCTCATGCTCAGAAGTGGAAGACAGAGCAAACAAAGTCTGCTGTCAAAGTGATCTGCAAATCACATGATACAAGTATGTGCACAGCAAAGTCCATGTGTGGAATCATGGGCAACCTATGTAGCATGTATTCCCCAGATGGATAGCAGGGGTTTTATTTTTAAAATTAATGATGCTACTGATACTCCCAAGCAATGAGGAGCATAGTTGTGAATGAATGGGTCTTGGGAGTTAAGTCCCTATGTGAAACTGACAGGAAGGGAAGAGGCGTATTGGAGAAAGACTGAAAGTTCACGGGGGAGCCCAGGCTCTAAGGTACTGCGGAAAGGGTGTGTGGGGAATGCGTAGACTCACCTTGAGAATTCCAAGGGATATTATGTCATCAGGGGAAATCCAGGTTTCAGCTGGGATGAGGCAGAGGACAATGTATTTGAAGAAAATGTTCCAAAGCTTCTTGGCAGCAGAGCAGGCCTTCCAGAGAACATAGTTTAGGCTGGGGTTAAGGGCGAGTCAGGGAAGGATGTGAGGGAGAACCATCAAGTGCTCTGAATGGAAAGGAGAGTTGAACTATCCTGAAGATGAGAAATTCTGGAAATGGAGGGGTAGAGACGCAGGACAGCAACAGAATCAACTGGTGGAGCTGACAGCTTCAGGATTACAACTGAAACTTTGGAATGATCTTGTGAATATGTCTCCACAAACAATTGTTTCAAATACCTCAGGTCCACCTAATTGCCTTAGGCTTATCAGGATCTTTAAGGTTGATTTTATGCGCAAATATGTCATTGAACAAATGCTTTGAAAGAGAATGAAGAGCTAAAAAGGATGGATTTAAGATTATCTGTTCATTTAAACAAAAAGCACAGATGAGAGAGGGTTTGAGGTACACTGATAAAAGACTCAAAATATAGTTCTTGCTCAAGACAGGTATGGGAGCACTCAGGGATTATGTAAAATGCTGGCTAAATTTTGAGTCAGTGTGGACCAACGTGTTTATCTGGCTTGCTAGCAGAATGGACTTTACTAAGTCTGCCAGATGTGGCTCTGATTTTGGACCAAAGGAAGGACTAAGAGTAAATTAGTGACGGAATACCAAAAAAGGGAGCAAAAAGGACCCATGCTTCAGAAGTAGACATACAAAAAGTTTCAATTAATCACCTGATGACGTTTTGCTTTCCCACTTCCCCAGATATTAATTTTTTTTAACCCAGAGCATAATTAAAAGTGGGTGGGGTTGTGGGCAGTGCCTGTGTTAATAAGTGCTTTCTTGTTTCTGAGTAATTGAAGCAGTCAATGTGCACAAAACTCTTTAGAATAGACTATGTTACTGTGAAGAAGTCAGACCTATCATCTTATAATTTTTAATGGTTCTATGGCTCACATTTTAAGAAATGTTTTTATAGATAACAGAGAATGTACTGCATTTTCTGAGAAAGAAGATGTAGAACAACTCGAATACTCTGAGGCCAGCTTGTGATCTCATTCCAGATTCTTAATCAGTTGCACTTGAGTTTCTGAATTTTACCAGCTAAATACAATTTTTTAAAAATAAATGTACGGAATATAGTTTGTCTTCAAGAGACTGCATCCTATACCTACAACCACATCTACCAAAACCAGTGGAAAGAATTTCCTGGAGTGACTAGCACAGAAAGAATCTGTCACAAAGGATGTATAGAGGCAAATTATTGATGGAGAACAGAAACACACCCAGTTCCGCGTGTCACCTCTGCCCTCACCAGGAGCTGGGCATTCAGAGTGACCTCATTTTTCATCCCCTTGACATTGTCCAGCCTACCATCCTGGGTTTGCAGAAAAGCTTCTATCTTCCTAGTACTTTTCTTCCACCATCAGGGTTCTCACAGAAAAATCTTTCACCGCCATAAATCAACTTGGCCATTATCGATGCTTGGCCTGAAGTTACACAAACACTATGAGATCTTGGGAGAGAGGGTTAAGTGGATTATTCTGGGCATCTTTCATGAGAGTTACATTCTCCTCACATTTTTCTGCTGTGTTTTCCTTTTCTGAGCAGCATCTTAATTTCAGTGTAATCATTTTCTCTATCCTTTCCAGTGCTTTGTTAAAAAAAGAAAAGAATGTGTTTCTAAGAAATCATCATTGTGAACTGATCTTTGCAATTTAAATTAGAGCTCTCTTGTTTTGATTTCTAGAAAGAGTGGAAGGGGAAGTGATCAGATAGGCCTAACTCTTCTTAAACTTAGTTTATTGAGTAGCATCATTTACTGAGTTTACTGAACTAGGTTTCTTTTGAACCTCATTAAAATATTTAATGTTATTTTTATTAAGAAACAAAATGCTATTTACCAATCGATCCAATATAATTATTTTTACCTGTAACAATCAAGAGTTTCTATTGGGTAAAGAATAAAGAGTAATTCCTAATGTAAAATCAATACTCATGTAAGCTCTGATCATAGTACTGATATTCTCACCAAGATTCTGACTCTCACGAGAGAAGAAAGCCAGGCACCTGAAGCAGGATGGAATAGGGGCTCATGATCAGGAGCGTGGGATTTTGAATAAGAGCAATGTGGCCTTGAAGCCATTGTCTCAATAACTTATAAACTTGAAAAGTTTCTTAACCTCTCTTAACGTCAGTGTGTGTAGGTGATCGGCGGAGGTGTGGACAAGTGGATTTCAAGTAAGAGTCCTGAAGGACAGGATAACCATTTTCCCCCCAAATGAAGAAAGAATTTATAAAAGGGGATTTTATTTGAGTTTCGTGTTTAAATTCAGTGAGAGGGTTGGAAGGGAGGTCACTGATGGGAGGGTACTGTAGGATAAAACGTGGCGGTGCTCTCAGACATGGCAGATGGGGGAAGCAGAGGGAAGATGAGCTGGAGAGTGGGAGTCTTTGAGGAAAGTAAAAGGTGACTAAGGCATTCTTCTTTGCCCACATGTTTCATAATATTAATAATGGCATATTTCACATGGAGTTTGATATCTTAGAGCACTTGATTTCTTAACTGGGGATTTCCTTTGTGAACCATATTTTCAACTTTGCTCAATCTCTATTTCATTTGTTTGAAGAGACAGGCCTAACACACAGGGAACAAGGAGATTATGAATGTAATAGCAATGCAGAGGCCGAGATGAGCACAGCAGGGGGGACTGCAGCAGGCTGCCAGCAGCACTGGGCTTTTGAGGAAGCTTCCTAGATGCCAGCAGCAACAGGAGGTCTTGAGTTAGGTCTGAGTTAGGTCTGACTCAGTCGTAGGAAGCTTTGTAACAGACCATGTCCAATACCAAGCTAGCTGCTTGCACTGACAAGTAATAATTTCTGGATTTTTTTAAGAAAATGAAAATAAGAATCTACTTATTACAGGCTGAACTATGTCCCCTCCCAATTCATATATTGAAGCCCTAACTTCTAGAACTTCAGAATGTGACTGTATTTGGAAATAGGACCTTCAAAGAGGGAATTAAAGTAGAATGGGGTTGTCAGGGTGGGCCCTAATCCAGTGACTGGTGTCCTTATAACAAGAGGAGATTAAGACACAAAGAGACACCATGTGAGGACACAGGGAGAAGACGATCATCTGCAAGCTAAGCAGCGAGGCCTCAGAAAAAATAACTCTGCTGACATCCTGATCTTGGACTTCTAGACTTTAGAACTGTGAGACAATAAATTTATGTTGTTTAAACCACCCAGTCTCTGGTACTTGGTTGTGGCAGCCCTAGTAAACTAATGTATTACCCTTCTCATTTAACTACCTCTTCAGATGACAATTGTGCCTTAGTTATATTTGTTTTCTATCCCCATAGTAGCAACGCATATTTTTTTAATAATGAAACTGGGGGAGAGGAGAATATTAAGTTGAGAAATATGGTCATACGTAGATGGGGAACAGAAACAAGAGTCTTCATGAACAATGCAATTGAGATGGTGTAAGGTCAACATGATACAAGGCCAAGGTAACCTTCTCCACCCTGTACCAATGACTCAGACACTGGTCACTGTTTGACAGAATTTTTCCCTAGAGAATTCACTATTATTCAGAGGAGAGGTAGAAACCAGGGCCATCAGGTATGGGACAGGGGGGAATGTGATGCTGAAGAGAAGCTGGAATTTGGGCCTAGGTTAAGGAAAGAAGATTGAAGCCAAAGACAGAGCTGGGTCATGGAAAATTAACCATGTGACTGCCTCCTACATTTAAAAAATTTCAGAGAGGAAGGGAGAGGAAGAGAGAGAGAGAAACAACAATGATGAGAGGGAATCATTGATTGGCTGCCTCCTGCACATTGGACTGAGCCTGCAACCCAGGCATGTGCCCTTGACCGGAATTGAACCTGGGACCTTTGGTCCGCAGACTGATGCTCTATCCACTGCACCAAATGAGCTAGAGCCCTCCTACATTTTTATACATGTAAAATAATTCAGAACAAATATGAAGAAAGAAAAGAGAACTAAATACTCATTGAGTTGTACCCTTTGTGGAATGTGTGCCAAAGACCAATTTGAAAGGGAAGCAAAGTGGAAAGATACCCCAATCCCCAAGTTGAATGTCAAGAGTGGTCAAAGGGAGTTTGGGGCATGGGAAAAGGGTGTAGAGGGAAGCAGAAGAAAAGAATGTAATGGGAGTGGTGCTACTCCAGTTATTATTAAATGCCCATGAATTGCACTCATTTATTTAATGGGAATCCAGGCATGAAAGACACAGCCCAAGAGCCCAACCTCGCAAGAATCTTCCAATCCAGTGATTGAACACTGAGAAGTAAATTGTTCAGAGACTACAGTGGCATAAGTCCTGAAGGGAACACATGCTGTGCCTTGGGAGCAGAGAAGGGACATCTTGCCTGTGGCTGGGGGGATAGGAGGCCTCCCCAGAAAAGGTAATTTCCCGCCAAGTCCAAAGGGAAAGTGGGAGTTAAGCAAGTAAAGAGAGAGTGGAGGTGCATTTCAGGCATGTGAAAAGTTTGTGGGAAAGCATGACTCATTCATGGAAATATAGATAGATTATTATGGCCTCTGTGTAAAACAGTATTTCTGAATTCTGCTCTTTTCCCAGTGGTGGGAGGGAGAGCGAGGGAAGAGAGCCACAGTGTCTCTCAGCACTTAGAATGTAAAATGTAAGTTCATGTATGCATGGTGTGAATCATCTGAATGATTTACATAGAATTAGGGGCTATTGCAATAAAGATAATTTAAGACAACACCAAATTTTGCAGTATATGTTTTTTTTCTTTTAAAGGAATGTGTTTAAACACTGGGGAGAGATGCAACCTTAATTGTAGATAAGACTGTACATTTTAAAGTTATGACTTGTCTTAACATTCCTGGTTCTAACAATAGCTCAGGGATTTGCAAATTTTAGGGAACTGAACTAGCACCCAAGTCATCAGGCCACGGGAAAGGCTAGTGGAGTCAGGTTCAAGTGGGGTTCTTGTGCTGGCCTAGAATTTCAGTAGGTGTCCTTTGTGCGGAGGATCCTGAGGAACTGAAGCTGTGAAGAGAGTCTTCTAATGTGGAAAATGAAACAAAAACGAGCTAGCAACTTGAATGGGAAGTGTGATGTGGTTACTCACTAAAAGAATAGTCTCTGTTAAGAAATAGCACTGAGGGTGGGGGTGGGGCACTAAATAAGGGGCAGAATTGTTTCTTTTTTTCTTTTTCCATTTATTTCTTTTTTTTTGAGAGAGAGAGAGAGAGAGAAAGAGAGAGAGAGAGGAAAAGAGAGGGAAAGAGAGAGAAACATCCATGTGAGAGAAGCACATCACACATCGATTGGTTGCCTCCTGCATGAACACCGACCAGGGCCTGGGCTGGGGAGGAGCCTGCAACCAAGGTGCATGCTCTTGACTGGTATCGAACCCAGGATCCTTTGGTCTGCAGGCCGATGCTCTATCCACTGAGCAAACTGGCTAGGGCCAGAGTTGTTTCTTAGCACATGGTTTACTTGCCTTGTACTTCATCTGGATGAAATTTCATCTGTTATCATTTGATCTTCACTGTTACATAAAAAATACCCACAAAAAACCTTCTGCCCTTAGAAGCAGGTATTTGGTCCACTTTCATTGTGTCTTTTGAGCAGTGAATTGTAAATATGTACACCACACCCCATAGCAAGCATGTCAAACTCAAAGGCTGACATGGGCCAAATAAACAAGGTTTAAGTTTATGTGGGCCGCAAAAAAAACAAAAGCTTCAATTTTTATAGAAACGTAGATTTATTTCTATAGAGACATGCTGAATACAAAGGGCTGAAATAAATGAGTAATCATTAACATAAAATAATGGAACATTTTAATAAAAATTAATATTTGTTCTTGAACATTAGCTTACCAGACACTGAATAACTGCACAAATTAATAAGCGTAACACAAATAAACCTATTTTTTTTTGTTCTCTGAAAGTGAAATATTTCCTACTGCGCACACCAAACAAGTCAGTCCAAGACTAATGACATGGCAATCGGCTTCTAAAATATTCGCTGCTAGTATTAGTGGGGAGAAGTGGTGTGCCTGCAAGGGAAATGAATGCAACACAATTATAGTAATCAGTCATTATCGAACTTTGTAGCTCGTTATTAATAATTACATATAACAGGATATTGTAAAAGTTAAGTTAGGGAATTTTTATTAAAGCGTTTCTTACATACCGTTATATTGGCTGGGCCGCAAAAATATTCGTTGTGGGCTGCATGCGGCCTGTGGGCTGTGAGTTTGAAATGCTTGCCCCATAGGATGCATTAGGCCAGATAAAATTGGAGTTTGAGATGCAACAAATTCCAATGGATTTCATTTAGATACAGATAAGTACTAAAATTTGAAGGACTGTGATGCAATTAGCAACTTAAGAACTTTTATAAAAGGCTCTGACTTCTTGGCAGAGTGCAAAGGAGACTGAGTGCAAGAGCAAATAGGTTGCATATTAGTACAGAGCCCTGTGACGTAACTGAAATACATTGTGCATATTTAATAAGTCTTGAAAGGTCTCCAGTAAAAGAAGATAGTTCTCTGATGGAAAAAGTGGCAATTTATTTAAAAAAAAATATTTTTACTGATTTCAGAAAGAGGAAGGGAGAGGGGAAGAGAGAGAGAGAGAGAGAGAGAGAGAGAGAAAGAGAGAGAAACATCAATGATGAGAGAGAATCATTGATTGGCTGTCTCCTACTGGGGATCAAGCTCACAGCAGGGCATGTGCCCTGATTAGGGATTGGAACCATGACTTCCTGACTTATAGGTCGACGCTCAACCACTGAGCCATACAAAGCCGGGTGGCAATTATTTTTTAAATGTTGATTTCATTTCAGCCCAAATTCTTATTTCTTGTGTTTCTCTTCCAGTTAGAATTTCAGACCTGAGCTCAGGGGCTGTGTTGCTCATGACTGTATTACCAGCATTCAGAATAACGCTTGGTCTATGATACACTCAACATAAATATCTCCAGAAGGAACTAAAATCTTTGCACACCTATTTTGGGCTAGGTGCTTTTTTGTGTCGAGTGCTTTAAAAATCTTTGTCTTATTTGACTTTCAACATAGCTAGTCAGGTCTCCTGTTGGCCTCTGTGGAAACGGAGGCTAGAGAGGCTAATTAACTGTCCACAAACACATAGCAAGCAAGCGTCAGGTCTGGCATTTGTCTCAGGCCTTCTAATTTCACTCTCAATAATGTTTCTATTTTCCTTGGAATAAAGAAATAATTCTGGTTCTTTGTGGGATGACTGGGTCCTGGATGCTATAAAATTTCTGCATGTTTTCTTCTTTCTGCTGGCATACATTCCCACAGATCAGTAAAGCGAACAGGGTAAGATATTAGCCAATTTCCTTCCAGATCTAAATGCGTAGTGATATACCAGGACACTGTGCAACCTCAAAACGCTTTTTCATCCCCAGAGCATCTCTAGCCCTCTCTCAAAGGGCTTTGCTCATATATTGCCCATCAGGTACCAGGGCCCCTAGTGTGGCTGCTGGCAGCCCCGCTCCTTTCCTTGCACACATGCTTCCTCAGGAGTCACACAAACAAACAGAAGATTTTGCCCCATGAGTCATTTTTGGCCCTACAGCCACTGCTCACTCAGGATGCAGGAGAGGGTTAGAAAGGAGTCTTGGCATGAAATCTTGAAGATAGAGACTTGGCCTGGTTACACATATTTCTTTTATTATAAAATTCTGATTAAAATAGACATTTTTCACTTGACACAGCAGATCTGAAGTTTGTATTTTTCTTCTTCACTGTAACCAAAATTCACTTTCCCTCCAACCTTTGAACTTGACCATGAAGATGATAACTCACCATATAAATATAAAATTCTCCACTTTCTTCATAGCAGGATCCAGGGCAAACACTTTCAGGTAGGCCAAACAAATGCTGTTTTTGGAAGAATCACAGAGGACATTGAAAGGGCAGAGGCCTTGCATCCAAATCTCCCCTCCTAATTAGATGGTTAGAGGGCAGAGGGGGGGGGGGACTTGAAGTGAGAGGGACTTGGCGTGTGTGTGTGTGTGTGTGTGTGTGTGTGTGTGTGTGTGTGTAGAAGAAGAAGAATTCTAACACACAAAGAGTTTTGTTATTTACACAAAGATATTGATAGTTTTAGGGCAATTCCTAGGAAGGAGAATTTTTACCCAGCTGGCACTTCCTAACAGGGGAAGAAAGGGGGAACTAAGTGACTGTTGGTACAGGCATGGTGCTGGGAACTTTATGTTCTTGTGAATTTAATTTGCATTTAAAATATGTTTTACTGAGTACTTTCTAAACGTAATTTACTGTGTAAAGCTGGAAAACAAAAATGAATAAAGTACATTCCTTTATGCCAAGGGATTTACAGTCTAGAAGGTGGGGCAGGACTCACCTTATAACCGGTGATTGTAATCGGGTATAAAAGTGTTAGGTAAGAAGTCCATACAGACTTATTAAGCAGGAGAACTTAGGAGGGGCACCTACCCTTCATGTCAGCCAAAGGATAGCAAGCCTTAGCCCAGACAGTCAGACAGGCTTGGAAATGTGCATGTGGAGGGGTTTAGAAAGACTTCCCCAAAGAGGTGATATCCACAAGGGTCTCAAAACATCAGAGCAGAAGTGTAGGGCCAGCTCCATTGCAGGAAGAGGAAAAACATAAGGAGGCTGCTAGAGGCAAGAAAGAGCTTGAGAAGTTCAAGGACCCTGCTGGAATACACACAGCTGGGGCAAGGCCGTTTTAAAGAGTTTAAATTCATCTTGATGACCGCAGGAGAGCAGTGCAGAATTTACTAGTTTGTGGGGGAAATGGAATTAGTTTTGCATTTTATAGAAATAAATCAGTCGACATTTTGAATAAAGACATATGATTATTTTTATTTGCTTATTTTTGCACTTTTAATTATCTGGAATGATAAGGAACGAGGGAGAGGGACCTTGCTATAAATGGAAATTTATATGATCTCGCCATTCTTATGCTGGTTGTTAATCTAATTATTTCCCCATGAAACTTTTTATGGGAACATCTAGCAAGTTATGTATAAACTTATTTAACACTTTGAATAATTCTATGGAGAGAGACTAGAGGCAGGAGGCCAGTTATGAGGTTGTTGAGCAATCCAGAGAGTGGAAATGCCACTAGGAGAGACTTGGGAAGGAGAGGCGGAAGAGGCACGGGTGTCACAGATGACTTGTGCATTTGTGGCGTGGGAAACTAGGAGGATGGTGGTAACGCAACAGCTAGCATTTACAGAGTACTAACTACGTGCCAGGTAGTATTCAGTAGGCTTTACATATATTAACTCATTTATTGCTCACACCAACACAGTGAGGTAAGTCCCACCCTTGTCACATTTTACAGATGAGGAAATGGAAATGGAAGAAGGATAAGGAGTTTGCCCAAGGTCACATAATTAGTAAGAAACAAACTTGGGAGTGGTCGGTTCATATAGGTCATAACAAAAAAAACAGGGGTAAAATGACCCAGAAGGCATCTGTTGGGTGAGAAAAGGAAAGGCTCAAAGGCAGAACTTAGGGAAATTCCAATATTTCAGGAATTGGCAAAGGAAAACACTCCTGCAAAAGAGGTGGAGTTGGAGCAGCCCAAGAGGTTGAAGACCTCAGGAGACAGTGATATGATAGATGCCAGGGGCTCCAGGTTGGGATTGCACCTGCTTCTTCCAGATGAGGAAGTGGATCTGGGAGGTGCTAGGACTGGGGCTCACTGATGGCCTGCTGGGGGCGCTGTGCTCCTCCCACCGCTCCATGGCCCTTTGTTGCTAAGGCAGAGTTTGGAGGATAAACAGGATTTTTAGTTTTGGACTCTTGATTATCTGGGATAATAAAGAATGAGGGATTGGGACTTGGTCATAAATTTAAAAATTTAGATTTTCCTCTTCTTATAATGCCAGTTATTAGTCTAATTTCCTCTTTTTGTAATCCTTCACTGGAATATTTAATAAGTTAGAAAATTAACTGATTTAAATTCTATCTCCTCTTTTCTCTACATTAAGAACTGGCTAGAAAGTGTTTAGGAGGAGAAGCAAGAAACCCCCATTATTCAATTATCCCCAAATACTCGTTGTTGGGATCGTCACCTGGGTAGCTTATAGCTCAGAGTTTATTGGCAACCCTTGTTATTTACGGTAATTGCTAAGGTAACCTCTTTAAATATTTTCTCTGGAGTAAAACTCAGCAGATGATGAGTTCACAGGGATCTCTGCCTTTGTCAGGCCATTGGGTACCAGCCACTGTCCTTCCTTTTCTTGTCAGCAGCTCTAGAGGCGCTGCAATCCTGTGGGAGCACAGCCAGGTTGCTGGGCCAGCTCCGGTCCCTGGTGCCTGGCCACTGTCCCTCCTTCAACCAGGCACAGCCACATATGCCTTTCTATACAGGACATGTATACCACACGTTCACTTTTATTAATACACACGTTTATCTTTCCTTAAACTCTACCTTTTAAAATCTCTCGCAAAAGCCAGCTTGGAAACTTGAGTCCTTTATGAAGTCTAGTGCTTGGCTTACTTTTTGAAAGAACACCGCCTCTCCATCTGAGTTTCTATGTTCTCATTCCCCCTTTCCTCTGGCAGTGCTTGCAACACGACTCTCACTACAGTCGGCACAAACTATCAGGGCCCCTGCTCAGATCGCTCTGAGCAGAACCTGTCAACTTTTGCTTATTTACCTGTTTACTTACTTGGCTGACTCTCCCACAACCTTAAAGAGCTAAGGAGACAGGACTGGTGTCTTTTTTTACTCAGCAGTGCAAATTTGATTTGTAATTCAAGTTCAATGCTCTTTTCACTACAACACACAGGGACCAGAAGCAAGGAGGGGAGGTGCATCCTATGAATATAGTTCCTAGAAACGGAGGTGGGAACGGCCTGAGATTTGTCCACTCCAGAAACTACCCAGAGATGTGCAGTGCTGAGTAGTCAGTTTGGGGTGGGGGGTGGGGAGGGCTGGGCCTGCAAGGCACAGAGGAGCTGGGAACTCAAGATGAAATGTTGAGAAGTAGGATAGAGGAGCTAAAGCAGCACCCACAGAGAGATCAGGGTCAGGCTGGTTTCAGATAAATTTTGCAATTCGAGAGTGTCAGAGAACGGATTTCCTCTCAGGCACCATTTTACATGCCCTTGCTCGGCAATGGTATTTTCCTGCACAACCATTTCTCAGAAAGATGCCTTTAGGAAAATTTGAATCTGGCTGGTGAAATGAAAATGATAAGAACCTCAAATGAAACTGTGACCTATTATTCCTTTCAACAATAAAAGAAGGAAAATCTAGGATGAAGGCAGACAGATACCATAGATTCCTGGAAAGTAGATTACAAAATTTACGGTAAAAATTAGGTGCAACTCCCCAGAGACCGTGAAAAGGAAAGAGTTCAAGGAGAAAGGGAAACTAAAAATAGGATTCGAACAAATGTAACTACGAAAAGTTCAATTGAAAACAGTCTTGATGAAGAAGAAAAATGATAGAAATCTGTATAAATAAAAATTCTTGTTAGAATTGTTTGCAAAAAACTACATTTAAAAATGTGAGGAAGGTAATATAACCAATTCCAGATGTAAAGGTGGCACTACTCTATCTCTGGAGAAACAGTTTTGCAATGAAATAAAAGGAAAGAAAAACTAGTTTCTAGAGTGAGCTGAAGCTTGCAAAACAGAAACAAAAACAAAACAAAAAAACAAACCAACAACATCTACATTCTCAGTGAAGAGGAGCAGCACAAACTCTGCTTTTTCAGCGTGAAGGTGAATTTTAATAGTATAAAAATATAAAGTCAGGAGAGTAAATGTCTTCCTTTATATACCTTGATAACTTGGTCTGATTAATAGCGTATTCTTTAAAAACTTTTTAGAGGTTTTCTTTTTTTCAATACTCACCCAAGGATATGTCTTTATTGATTTTTTATTTTTAGAGAGAGAGAGAGAAAAGAAGGAAGAGGGGGAGGAAGAGAGAGCAACATCTATAGGATGCCTCCATCTGGGCCCAGACAGGGATCAAACCCAAAACTTAGGTATGTACCCTGACCTGGAATTGAACCTGCAACCATTTGGTGTACAGGGATGACACTCCAACCAATGGAGCCACCCGGCCAGGGCAATAGCATATTCTTTTGACATTAATAGTAATGGTATGGTCCACAATGACCTTCAACAGGCACTAATGAAGAGCATATTTGAATACTTTCTCCTTAACAGAGTTATAAATTGGAAAATTGAAATTCTTCATTCTCTGTTTTCTTACTTGAGGGATTTTAGTGCTTTGCTTTATATATGATTGTTTTAGTATCTCTAAAGCCCAATAGAAAATTTCTATAACAAATTTTATCCCAGATTTTAAAAGATTATAGTCAAAGTGAAAGGGACTTTTAGCCTCAGGTAATTTTTTTCTCTTTTGATATTTACAAATTACATTTTCTCCACTGCTCACTGTATACCTTGAGTTCTAAGTGTTCTGCTAAAATTAGGAAGATCTCATGTGCTCAGCCTCAGAACCATATTTTCATTATGATGGCCTAATCCTTCCTCTTTCAGACATCTGTTACACTGTCCTTGTGTTTCAGTGGTTGTGTGTGTGTGTGTGTGTGTGTGTGTGTGTGTGTGTGTATGTTTACTTTTCATACTGAGGATCTGTACTGTTATTTAAAATTTTGATATTAAGTGTTTTCCCCCAGTCAACACCCAGTAATAGAATGTTTATAAGACTGTTTTTCTTTAACACCCTCTGTCCTTCTTTAATACTTCTTTTACATGCTCCACTTGGCAATGCCTTCCTTCCCCCGCCACCTTTTTTTCTGTATCCTTGTCTTAAAGAGAATTGCACATGGATCTCTGTATGCTTCACTAATTAAACTTTTCCAATTGACATGGTTGTTGCCATCCTTTGATGTACAGCCTCAACTAACCACTTTCATTTCTGCCTCTTGGACCAGGAGCAGATGGATGCTATTTTCTCATTTTGCAATGGGAAAGGCAGATAGAGAGGCTATCAGCCGTGGGCAAACTACGGCCCGCGGGCCAGATCCGGCCCGTTTGAAATGAATAAAACTAAATAAAAAAAACCGTACCCTTTTATGTAATGATGTTTACTTTGAATTTATATTAGTTCACACAAACACTCCATCCATGCTTTTGTTCCGGCCCTCCGGTCCAGTTTAAGAACCCATTGTGGCCCTCGAGTCAAAAAGTTTGCCCACCCCTGGGCTAAGTACTTGGTCTATGTGAAGGGTCATTTAATTGCTTGATACTGGTTCCTGCTGAATTGTAAAACTTATATTTGGACCATGCCATTATTAAGAGTTTCACTTTCCTAAGAATTGGGTGTTGTCATAACTTGACATCTTGGTTAAGTTATAGATTAGGTCACTTTCCCTAGTTAAATTCTATTTTTCCAGTGTGTTCTTTTTGCTCCCATTCTTCAGTTGGGTGGTGGCTACTCCAAAAGTGATTATCTTTTTAAAATTCTGGTTTCCTTGGAAGGGACCAAAACCATTGAAAAAATTACTGAGAACTTATTACTTATAATTTATTATGTTATGTATCTAGGCTTTTGAACCAATATTATATCATCTTTAAGTGAAAGGAATAAAGTAAGTATAAAGTTGATTGAAAGAAGCTAAAAAGCATAATTGGGATTAAAAGGTCCTAGCTGTTTGCCAGTCATCCTTTCAGAGCAAGGGGAACACACATATCTTCATTGACATATATAGAAGAGGATGTTAACCAATCACCATTGGAGAGGTGGTTGTTTGGCTAGAAATCTCTGTGCATGCTGAAAATCTATGACCTTTGTCCCATGTTGTCTCATTCAAGTCATCAAGTGGCAAAATGCTCCTGAGAAGGAGGAGGGGAATGGGAGAGAATTGGGGGAAAGGAGGCCACTGGTGCAGAGATCTGGCCATTAGTCCAAAGAGATAGTTTCTCCCAGATAATGTGTAAAAATAGAATGGGTGCTGGGGGAGAAGGAACATTCAGAAAGAAACAATGCTGTAAAATGCTTTATCTAGAAAATATTAGTCCTCCCTGACAAATCTTGAAACAACTTTGGAAAAAAATGTCTTTAAACAAACTACTTTGCAGTTCACAAGATCTTTTCCATTTTGCAACAAGATAACGTGCTTTACATGGACATTATCAGTTTCAAGATTCTCTAACTCATGCATCTCTGCTTCCCTCACACCCGGGAGGGGGGAGGGCTGCAAACTGAGCGGGGGCTCCCTGTCTGATCCTTTCCTCCTTTTCGTCTCCCTCCTCACCCCCTCTCTGCTCCCCGTTCCTCTCTTACAGCGGGTCTTCAATACTGCTGTCTCCAAAGTCCTACAGCGGCCTGAACTTCAGCCATAAGCAGATGGCTCTTATATGCCTTCATTTCATTCCATTTTTCTTTCTCCGTATTTCTCTAAAATAAAGTACATAAGGTAGCAACAAACACAATGTCATCACTCCACATTCTTTGTTCTTATGAGTTATATGTAGGAAAGGAATATATGTACTTCAATGCCTTTGACTGACCTCACTGTCCATAGTAAAATCTACACTTAGGGAAAGACAATAAGTAGGGCATTTTAAATAATAGTAACAAAACGTACGTGGGATTTTTTTAAGCTTCACAGAAAAATAATTTTAAAGGCATCCATTTCCAGGAAAATGATTCTCGCAACCACTCCAAAGATTTTTTTTTTTCATCAAAAGAACAAATGGAAAAAAAGTGCAAATGCCAAATGAAACAAACCCCTTAGCATTAAATATATTCTGGAGCTTGTGAAACAGCATTTGCATTTTTAAATGAATCCAAATGCCTCTTTAAAATAGTAACCCGCTTTCCCCCATCTTCCCCCCTAAGATGACAACCAGTAATAAATATTCTTTTCTTTTCTTTCTTTCTTTTTTGCTGCATACTCATATTTGGAAAAAAATTATTTGAAGAGAAATTTCCTTTTTTCAAAATTATAGTTTAGGGAAGGAGGTTTGAATTACTTATAGGTAGGCAGCAGGTAGGTATAATGAAATTAATTCTTGTATTAAATCTTTTTTCAGGAAGGGAGACAAGAAGAAACGTGGGAAGCCAGAGAACTTTTAAAAAACTCTATGGTAAATATTTTCTTCCCCTTGCAAATGGCTGAGTCCAAAAAGGAGATTTGCAAAATGTGGGAATAATTTTAATTCATTTAATATTTTTTAATACAAATAACATCCAGACCTTCTAACAGTGACATAGTTCACATGATGAACTGTCAAAATCTTCTGAGCTTCTGCACTAAGAGGAGTTGTTCATGGTTCCTATGGCTTTGCCTTTTAGTGGTCACGTTCATCCATAAGACTACAGAAATCACAGTGTAGAAACTATAGACATTCTACATTCTACTCGCACATTACAGAGATATTGGAAATATTAACCCTGTATTTCACCTACATCATCATTGGCCATCTGGTCCTACTGAAATCCAAAAACTTAACTGTCTCGTTAAAATGTCCTGCCCCTCTTAAATATTTCCTGTCCTTTTCCACAGCTCCTAATTCCTCTCATCTTTGAAGATCTTTCCTGCTATCCTTTAAAACCTCCATTCAGCCTCTTTCATTCCAAGATTATTTCTTGAATCACTTAGTACCTTGTGTTGTCATAGCCCTCACGTCAGCTTCCTTGTAGGTACCTAAGCTTTCCTCAGTTCAATGATTATGCTCCAACACCCCACCCCCACCCCCGTTGCTTTTCCCCTAGTGGCTTTAATTAATCCCATGTCAGCCTATTGACTCTTGAATATGAAATCCACCTTACCCTTACCATTGGAACACAAAGTACCTAGAATTACAGTTGACACCAAATGGGAGCTCAGTAAACATATATGCACATGAAATTAGAGAAATTGAATAATAGAATCTTCCTGGTTTCAGATTTCTAATATAAAAATGAATTTCAAATGAATAAGTTTCTTGCTACTTTCCTAGGATATCTTTTTAAATTTCAGCAGGACACCAAAGACCTTTTATTACATAGAAGTTGAGAAAGAGATAAGAATTTGGGCTTGTTATTTGCCTTTATATATGAGGTGGGAAACAAAACTTATTTGGGGGATAGAATTGATAGATAACATTGTATAAGTTTAAGGTGTACAACATGTTGATGTGACACATTTATGTATTGCAAATTATTACCACTCCATCATCATAATTACCATTTCATTTTGGGGGTCAGTACATTGAAGATCTACTCCCTCAGCAACTTCCAAGTATAAAATACAGTATTGTTAATTATATTCACAATCCTGTGTGTAAGATACTCAGAACTTATTCATCTTTTAACAGGAACTTTGACCAACATCTCCCCATTTCCCTCACCACCCATCCCCAACCCTTGGTAACCATAGTTCTTAAAAAACAAACAAAAATTGCTTGGTTAGAATTAAATGGAGTCATGAAAAGGGGTTGACAGCAGTGGACTTGAAACCACAGTCAGCCTACTGAATGTCACAAATACGCAATCAGCTGAAAGAACCATAAAGGCAGGCACATTTATATGGCACCTGCCCTCCAGAATTAGTTCCTTTTACCATCTCATTCAAACACATGGAAGGGAGGCTCATCTAGAATGACTACATAAATTAGGTTTAATGAAATGACTTGACTGTACCACACTCACCCGCAAGTGGTCATCTTTTTAAATCCCTGCATCAGAATCCCTTTGGTTCCACATGTCATAAGTGACAATTAAAATTACAGAAAGAAATATGATGTGGCAGTCACTGACCATCTATTTTTGTAGTCTCTCTCTGATGTCTGACATTACAATTTCGTTCCCATTTCAATCTATAGCGTCAGGTGTGTGTGTAGTGGAGAGGGTGTGTGTGTGTCAGTGAAGACACTGGGAAGAATATTTAAATTTGGGATAGAGAGTTGAAAATATGATAAAGGATAACTGCTTAAAGGGAAGTATCAACTAGGAATTTTTGGATATATAGAAAGTCTTTGTTTTTCTAAATTCTATTTCTTTGAAGTGCATCCATATGACAGTTTGATGTGGAATTGTTAGAGCTTATCTTGGAAAGTAGAGGTCAGAAAGCGGAACTAAACCAGGTCTTAATTCTTAACATAATAAGGTGTAAGGCATTGCAGCAGAAGGAACAGTGTTCCTCAAGAGTGGTAAATATGCTCGTGTTGGTTTATAGGGTACATGGTCAAATGCTTTTTATTTCCAACTGCTTGATAGACACATAATTATGTTCATTTTAACGTGTATTAGGCTATGATTTCTGTACATTATTTAATCATATAAATATGTATATCATTTAACTATACAAATCATGATATCATGTATATTATTACTTAGAATAATAGTGATAGTAAATTTCCTTAACATCATTCAAGTAAAGGAAGTCAGCTGGATGGAAAAATATTCAGTAAAAATGTGTGGGTGGCACACAAATATGTCGAAAGTTGTGAAAGAGGCGTATGAATTACTGAGGTTTGAGAAATGCTAGTCAAAGAACTGGATATATTCTTTTAAACTAAACACTTGCTACCTGTCATTGTTTTATGAATGAAAGTGTTAAGGAAGTAGAGATGCATACGTTATTTGTTTTTAAAGTGCATGAGATGAATCTGTCCTGAGTATCATCAACCGTGTTCCTGTGCTAAATCAACCATTCCGTTGTGGGCTGTGAGAGAAGCTGTGTTTGTTAATAACTCCGGGAGGTGTATAATGAATGTCTACAGTGCACTCTTTCACAACAGCGCTATGCAAAGTAGGAACGTGAAACAGTCAACACCATAGGACTGGTCCAGTGGCCTGGATAGCTTCACCGGGCCTGCAGTAAGCTAGTTCCCCATGCTCTGTGCTGTCATCAAGTGACTTAACGGCTCTTGTTTTTGCTGAGCTAAATGCAACATCTCGAACCAGCTTTATTGGCCTGGCAAAGTTGCAAATTTTATTACGCAAAAGTTGAGAAGGAGCAAAGCTAAAGAGTGCTAAAAACAGTACACTTTGCTTCTGTGTAGTATCTGTATTTGGGACTCAGAGGGTTTATTTATAGATATCTATTAATACATAGCAAGATATACAGAAAGAAACATAAAAATACCTTTATCAAATAGTTTTGAGAATTCAAGTGTAACAGCCAAAGAACAGTAATAGCAAACTGTTCTACTGGGGGGGAGGGGGGGAGAAGCCATCCTTGTCACTTCTTCTCTCCCTTCCCTTTCCTTTCTGAGGACTGTGGCTACAAAGAGCCTCTCCCTTCCTAGGTCTTGGAGGGGTGGGGTGTGGAGGGAGGTGGGATCTCCAAATATATTCCTTTGTCCAGCTCTTTTAACCTCCTCCTCTCCTACCTCCCTCTCTAGCAATGCTTCAAGTGAAGGAGAGGTGGGAACTTCTAGCTTGTAAAACTGGTTTGTTGGGCTTCTTTCTCCTTCCCCTCTCTTGCTTCTTGGGAAATTTACTTGCTGGGCAGCTGCCTGGCAGTGCCATAGCTCCCTTTTCTGGGTTTGAAAGGGCTTCTCCTTCCTTCTAAAGAGGGCAAAAGGGGCTGCCGTGAGAGGTGGGGTGGGGAGATGGACAGAGAAGGCAGATGCCACCACTCCCCATGACACACAAAGAGAGAAATGGAAATACACACACGTACACAACTGTACACATGTTGGAAACTTGGGATTCAAAGACATGGGCCAAGATTGTACAGTACTTGGAACGATGGGGCCCTCCCAGGTCTGAAACCCTGTGCGTTTGCTTTAGCAGAGCCCTAGGAGACCCAGGGTGAGGAGTGTGGGGCCAGATCACTGCCACCCACTTTTTGTTTTTATAATTAAAATACATTCACAGGGGTTTACAGGATGACACAGACAGGAGATGAGAGGAGGGAGGGCTGTGGGAAGGCGTGTGGGCAGTTTAATTTTGCTGCATTTCTCCACCTGATTGTTGGGTGCTGTTGGCACCTGCAAGGGCAGCCTTACCAAGGTGGGGGTGGCTGCGGAGAGACGGGCTTCCTTGCTGCGGGGTAGCCAGGCCGGACCCAGAGAGACTGGGAAGGGGGAGGGCCATTATTTCTAGGGAGGAGCTTAGGACAGGTTGGTCCTGGCTGTGACCAGTGTTTCGTCAAAGTTGCAAGGAGGTTAAAGAAAGGGTGTGTGTGTGGGGGGGAGGACCCCTGCCAACACACATTTCCCACACTACCTTTCCCTTCATGGGACAAGCTTGGATCTTGTGAATGTGACATCAGCTCTCCTCTGCTGTCCCTGTGGTCTCCTGGGGGGAGGAGGTTGGGACACACTGGCCAGAGCTGGCTTCCTGCTTGGTGCCACCCAGTCCTAGGGGCAGCTGTGCCCTCCCCAGCCCCCAGAGCTGGGCTGAGGTCAGCATAGGGAGAAAGCAGAGGGCCCAGGCAGAGGCCCTAGGGGAGTGGGTGTGGAGGGAGGGTCCTTGTCTCTCCTCCAGCTCCAGCTCTTGCTGGGTGGCTCTTTTAGGGAACAGATCTTATTATGGGACGGACACTGATGCTGTTACTGTCTCCCCAACTGTGGTGGCTCCCAGGAAGGTCCAGGGGACCCCAGTGTGCTCAGGTCCACAGCTTTGGTGTTGGAATAAGATCTGTCCTTTTGATTCTAGAGGTGAAGAGCAGGCAGGGAGAAGGAGGAAGAAACCATTCTTGGGTTCCTCGTGAGTATAGTATTGGAAATGGGTCCACATTTGAATCCTCCCCACTTCCCCCTCCACAGGTGAGGACATTGGAGTGATGCAGGATGAGGACATGGAGGAACCATCTATCTGATGGAGTCCCTAAGTGCTGGGTGTAGACTCATCCTTTCCTGTGCAGAGAAGATGCTCTGAGTTCATCCCATCGGCCTTCGCAGTGCCCTGTGGTTACCTGGTGGGGGTGAGGGGGTGGGTGCGTATTTCAAGGTTAAGCAGGCAGGAAATTGCTTTGATAATGTAAATGCATTACTAAATGTGAGGCATTATCTGATCCCTTTGTTCAGCATCCCATTTCTCCTTCCCAACACCACCGAGCTTTGTACAAGAACACCCCTTCGCCCTAAATGAAGGCAAAGGAAAAGTCCCAGGAAAGGTGTCCCTACGCAGGGAGTAAATGGCATGTTCTGAGGGGCACCCCTTTCCTATGGGAGGCGCCATTCCTTGCCCTGCCGCAGCTCCCACCTCAGGTGGCCTTTCCTTATGTTATTTGGAAGCCAAGGCTTTTATTTTCTGTCTCCATAAAACATCAGCCCTTTGCTCTTCGTCTCCCCCTGGCGTTCCTCTTCTGCTGTTTCTTAAAATTCGTGTTACTGAACGCGGTGTTCCCCGCAGGAGAGAAAGGTGGGCACAGGAAAACCTTGGGGGTGACTCCTCACCACTGACACTGAAAGAATTGGGTATGACCTGAAAGCGCTCTATTTTTTTTAAAAAAACTTCCTTTCTTTGCGATGACCTCTTTAGCCGTGGACGCAAAGAAGTTCAGCAAAAAGGACTTAGGGGAGGGGCTCAAAGAAAGAGAAAAAAGTTGGATATTCCTAAATAATTTGTCCCCCAGTGGGGGGAAGTGACTAGGGAGAGCACTCCCTTGTTTGATCAACGCTAAGCAATCGGAGGGACATAAAAGGAAAATGAAGCGAACAACAATTTTAAAAAAATTCCCCGCACACAATACCATCTATTTAAACGTACTCATACTTTTCATACCAATGGTATGACTTTTCTGGAGTCCCTCTTGTGATTCTTGAACTCTGGGGCTGGCAGCTTGCAAAGGGGAAGCAGACTCCAGCGCTGCACGGGCAGGTTTACCAAAGGTCTCCAATGGGTATTTTCTTTTTCTTAGCCCTGCCCCTGGATTGTCAGACGGCGGGCGTCTGCCTCTGAAGTCAGCAGTGATTTCCTCTAGAGCCCGGCCTTATCTCCGGCTGCACGTTGCCTGTTGGTGACTAATAACACAATAACATTGTCTGGGGCTGGAATAAAGTCAGAGCTGTTTACCCCCACTCTATAGGGGTTCAATATAAAAAGCCGGCGGAGAGCTGTCCAAGTCAGACGCGCTCCTGCATCTGCTGGGGCGAGCGCCGCGAGGGTCCCTGGTCTCGCTGCTGTCCCCGACGCCACCGGCTGCGCGCGTCCTCAGACCGCTCCCACTGCCTCTCTCCGGCAGAAACTTCTTTCCTCCCGGCCGAGGAGCTCCGGGGCTGCCGGATCGGATCGCTCTGAGAGCAGAACAACCAGAAGCGCTTAGGGGAACTGAAGCGGCGTCTCTTCGTTTCTACTCTGGGCTTAGTTTGCAGGGAATTCTGATTGTTTTCAGAATGGATTACTTCCCCGTGATTTTCTCTCTGCTGTTTGTGGCTTTCCAAGGAACTGCAGGAACAGGTAGGCGCGTTGGCTTGTAAATCTCTGGATGTGAATGTCTTCTTATCCGTCTTAATGCTTTCCTTGCTTCTGTTTCCCCCCTTCTTTTTATTTCTGTAGCTCAGATATCAAGTCTCTGGAAATTACTACTCAAAGCTACTTAAATTTTCTAGTGGGGAAAACAATCCACTATTGAACACAATTGCTCCTGGAGCATTAAAATGACATTATTGTTATTGCACAGTGTACTTAATTGGCTTTTAACAATGAATCCAAGAAACGTAAAGACAAGCTATAATTTAGCCAAATGTATATTTGCAATGTATGTGTTCATACAGGTAATAGGACGCATAGGAACGGAGATCTTATTCAAATGCTGTTTTATTAGTGTGTTAATCTGCAAAATATTTAAACCTTTCAGCTTGAAGCCAAGGAATTTTATTCAAGCCATTCAAGCAATATTTGAGCAGTAAGATCACCTGCAGAACAGTCTGTTGAATAACCCCCCCAGGCGGTTTCAGGGCGAAGCAGATGTTTTCTTTAAAATTTGTCATTATTGACTGTAGGTTTCTTTTGGCAGATTTTTGGCACCCAGAACAGTGTGAGCTCTATCTTCAGTTTTGTTCACCTGTCCTGGGAGGGGAGCGGGGATAAGTCTTGGCTGCTTACAGATTTAGAAAGAACGTGTGCATCTGCCCAGTCCCCCTTCTAGGGTCAATGCACTTGTTTTGTCTTTTCATGACCCTGACTAAAGAGAAAGGATGTCAAGGGAATGAAAATCCTGGAATGTGTCTGATCATGTGAAATGTACAAAATTGGGCAGATAAGCTGCATGGCTAACTCATCAGGAAGAAGAGCCGGTGCTGCAGCTGGAGCGGGAGGCGGTGATCCCACACATGCCCGCTGCCCTGGGGACTCTGAAGTCAACATCCCCGGAGCCTTGGCTAGGTCCCCCAGCCGCTGCTCAGCTGCTCCTTAGGTCAGTGGTTTCTGTGGAGGTGGCCGCCTGGAATGAATATGAAGAGCGGCTTTCTCTTCTTTCCCTCCAATCATCCCCCCAAAGTTCTTGACCTCCACCTAATTTCAAAGGGTATATATCACCTGGGCCACTCTCTGCCCTACACACATGTGAAGTGGTGGGTACGCCCCTAACCAGAAGGTCATTCTGCATGGGACAGAGGCTCCAAACCTAGGAACAGGCAGGGGATTTATTCAGTTCTAGCCTTTTTGTCATCCGTCAATTTTAAGCCACTGCAGGTTGTGCTGTCTGTCCTACTAAGTGTCAGGCAGGAGCCAACCCAGATTCTAACAGGCAGCAGTTACACGCATTTCCTTGAAGGTTGCTTCGAAGGGGCTGGTAACTCCCTTTCCAGGTGGTTGTTTCTTCTGCACTTGTGCAATCTCTCCGAAGGTCGATAAGGCAGTGGGGTAAAGGTGAAGTCATGGTAAGGAGGGAATAAATGAAGAGCCCTTTCCCTCTGTGTTCCCTGCTGTGGGCAGGCTGTAGGCTTCATCTGCTCTGCTCTGCTCTGCTCTGCTCGTCCTGGCGTCCATCTGTGATGCAGCGCACCCCTGGTCTCCGATGGGACACCCCCACTGACCTGCTCTTTCTCTCCCCAGCCGTCTTGGGCGCTGAGCTCAGCACGGGGGCGGACAGCGGAAGAGAGGAGCCCTCTCCCAGTGCACCCCGCCGCTCCAAGCGCTGCTCCTGCTCGTCCCTGCTGGATAAAGAGTGTGTCTACTTCTGCCACCTCGACATCATCTGGATCAACACTCCCGGGTGAGTCTCTAGAGGGCATTACAACCCTAGTCATTCCATTGCTCTGCCTTAACCAGAGAGGGGAGCCCAGTTACTTTTCTGGAAAGCATGCAGTTTGCTTTTCTGCCAACATGGAAATCACCCCTGGGGAGGGCGCAGTGCCCCTCCATTCCTGAAAAGAACAAGGCAGCTTGGTTCTTAGCAGCAGAAGGGAGGGTCTTCTGAGGCCTGTGGCTCAGACCACTCATGGCAGGAAGACTGTGAAAGAGCTAACAGCAAGCAGGAGGCTGCCACACATTCTGAGGAGAGACTTCAAGTGTGGGGACAAGGGAATGGTCTCTCAGTGGGATCTGCTGGGGTTCAGGGAATAAGTTGCTGAGGTCACATGGCTTCTCATGGGAGGGTAAAGACTTAAGAGGCAGAGAGATCAAAGAGATTCATAATCCAATCCCTCCACTTTATGCAGACAAAAACGGAGACCCCAAACATTGAAGCCACTTGTGAAGGAAAGAGTTCATGGCAGTGCTAGACTGAGAACCCGGGAGTCCTGACTCCTCTGTACTTTGCTGTTAGAAAAGCCTATTTCAAGACAGTAATAGAAACATGATCCATAGATGTCTTTTTTGCTTCCAGAGTGAGGAAGGCACTTTCCGCCCTTTCCCCCTGAAAAGTAGTTCACCCATCAGAAGCAGTCATAAACAAAACCACCTTTATGGTGCCTGCAGGGCCCCAGTATAGTAAAGGACGACCAAAATCAAATCACATTAAACACACCTACAGAAGCCTAATACTTAGTAAGGTGGATAATTCTCCCAAGGGGAGGACTTTATTTCTTAAGCAAGAATCAAAACAAACACATTGGAAATTACTGGAGAGCATTCTGGCAAGGAGTCCTTCTATGGTCATATCAGCAAATTGCAGACATGCCAACCTGGGCATCCTCCCGCCCCCTCAGAGGGGACTTCTAGCCTTATCGTAGGATCAGAATTGAACATAGGTATTCCAAGTCTTGTGAGTCATGGTTTTCAAGTCCCTATACCCCTCCCCCCAGTATCTATTGCTAAATGGAATGTTATAAAGGGAAGGAAATATGAAACAGATACTAAAACAGAGATGTCATAATTTTGGACCAAAAAACAATGCTGCTTGTGTCGAGAAGAAATTGAACTTTGTTAAGAAATGGAATGGAATTGAATTAGAAAACTGGTTTCTCCTGGTTGGGTATATACATACACTCAGGGCCCCTGTCAGACGTGTGATCTTAACTTGTCACACCTCATGCTCCCAAGTTTTGCTACCAAACAGCATGTGGTGAGCTCCGTGTGTTCCAATGGGATGAGTTTACCCCATAGAATGCAGCGTTTTGAAGACTATGAATCATGCTAATATCTTTTGTTTCTCTTTTGATAATAGGAAAATTGTTCCATATGGACTTGGAAACCCTCCTAGGACCAAGCGATCCTTAAAGGATTTATTTCCTACAAAAGCAACAGACCGGAGGGACAGATGCCAGTGTGCCAGCCAAAAAGACAAGAAGTGCTGGAATTTTTGCCAACCAGGAAAAGAACTCAGGTGAATAGAAATACCTTTGCTTTCAAACAGTTTTATGTTCTCCTGACCTCTTTCCTATTATAATGCTGCAAATAAGAAGCACAAACTTCCAGTAGTAAAATAAGTAAGTCATGGGGAGGTAGTGCACAGGACAGAAAAAATGCCAATATTATCGTAATAATTTTCCACAGTGACAGATGGGTACTAGACTTATGGTGATGATCACATCTCAAAGTCTATAAATGTCGAATCACTATGTTGTACACCAAAAACTAATATAATACTGAATGCCAACTATACTTTAATAAGTATTTTTAAGAAAAAGAGATGAACAGAGACATTGTGAACAACTGAAGGTACCATTGCTGAAATGTTTTTCCCTGCGTGTATTTTAACAGGGGCCAAGACACTATGGAGAAAGGCTGGGCTAATCGCAAGAAAGGAAAGGACTGTTCCAAGCTTGGAAAGAAGTGTATTCATCAGCAGCTGGTGGAAGGAAGAAAAATGAGAAGGTAAGAGGCTCCTAAGAACCACTAGTTCCACCACCAATGCTAATGGACTGCTCCCCCAGCCACTCTTAGCTTGACTGGAGAAAGGCTCAGGAAACAATAGCAAAGGGGCTCTTCATAGTCTATAGATTAAAAAGAGCAAAGGAATCCCTCTCAAATCTTTTTTTGAAGGAGTTGAAAGCAGGTCACTGCCGACTTTGGTGATCTTTAGCACACGCCCGTCAGTCTAAAGGTCGATTTTTCCAAACAAAGTATATCTCCAGACACCTTTGTCATTTGGTCATACCCAGTCTTTGCCTCTCTGAGTCAATAGATTTACTACTTTTCCTGAGAACCTAAAAAATATTTCAGGGAGAGGTCTCTCTCTCTCTCTCTCTCTCTCTCTTACTCTTTTTAAATCAAAGTGTCATGTATGATCAAGTTCTTCAAACAGCAGCAGTTACTCAAATGGCCAAAGGGAAAATAAAGTTATTAGGTAAGGTTGGTGAGAGTTAGAACATGCCGTTTTTAGGATTTATTTATTTATTTTTAATAAGGGAACACATTTGGTGGAGAGCCAACACCATTCCCAAAAGCTCGCTCGTTTTCTCGTTAGGCATGAGCTGGGGCAGTCAGGAACCTGGGTTAGGCAACCCCATAGGCTTGCCTTGAGCAGCTCCACGGTGATGACCCTTTCAAACCCTAAACGTTGTGGAATTCACAACCTGGAGGGAAGAAACTTGCTTTCAGATCTGTCACATGTCCTCCACTTCCCTCTCATGGCCTGTGGAAACTTTTCCTAGAAACCCAGTGGCAAGGCGTTCTATGACCGAAGTGTTCTGCGCACAGGCCTGGCCGTCATGAACTGCTTCTGGGTTGTTTACTACGAGGCATGGGACACCCTCGGCTGTCTGTGGCTCCAGACTTGCCAGTGCAGTTTCCGTAGTTATGTTATGACCTCAGGCCACTCATGCTCCCTAGATCCCAGGATTACATAAACCAGTTTCTGAACTGACCTGGAAATTATTTTTTATCAGTTTCTGTTATATAAACTATTATATTATGCAACTTGTCCCTCTTTCTTTCTCCTGTCAAAACAAACAAACAATAACAAAAATATTAAAACTTCAAAAAAATTTTGTTTTAATTGTCAACATTTGCTTTGGGCCTATGTGTACACCCTTTAAAACTTTTTTCCCCACTAAAGGTGGGATGGGGATACAAAAAAAAAAAAAAGAAAAAAGGAAAAGAGCTTACCTGTAGTTTACCTTAAAATTGTACTTTAAAATTGTATTTAATGCCCAATTACCTTTAGATATGAGCACATTACTCTTTCTCTCTGCACCCCTTCCCCATTTTAGGCACCAAGACAGGCTTTATTTGCACCTGGGGTTAGCAAAGGGCCCATGGTGGTGAAAGTTCAGAAACCAGAATTAAATTTGTTTGTGCCAGACTCTAATTTCAGATATTTCTTTTGCCCAGTAATGATTTTTTTTTTTTAAATCACATTTGTTTTCTCTTGTCTTAATAGGTTGGAGGCCATCAGCAACAGCATCAAAACTTCTTTCCGTATCGCAAAGCTGAAAGCCAAGCTCTCCGGAGAGAAGAAAGTGACCCACAACCGAACACACTGATTACAGCCGTCGCGTCCAAAGCCTTCTCCTCCACAGAGACAGCGTGCTGCGCGGCTGGCTGACCGCTCTCTCTCCACACTGGCCTGCATCAGAGCAAAAGCATCCTTCCTACTTAGAACATTTCTTGCTCCAGCCTGGCGGCGGATCAGCATCCTCCTTCTAAACATTCCAAAAACAGTTAAGGAGTCCCCCGACCCATCTTCATTGGCTTCCATCAGTGGTAACTGCTTTTGTCTGTCCTCCTTTGGATTGACAATGGACCATTCTGAGAAAGCAGAGAACACGATGACTTGTAAATTATGGTGGCTTCCTCCACAGGGAGGAGACTCCACTTGCCGGTGGGGTTCCTGAAGAGGGTAGGAAGGAAGTGTTTGTGTCTCACTCAGGCGCCCGGCACAGTTCAGGGAGAAACTGCATAGTCCAGGAAGAGATTTCCTAAGGAATGCACAAATTGAAAACATACTCGAGTTAAAAACAACAACAACTCCAAAATCTTTATTTTTTAATTCACAAAATGCAAAACTGAAACTGTTACTACTATAGATCAGGATGTGTTTCATAAATATGAGTCTACCTCACCTGTATTGCACTCTCGCACAGATATTTTCCCACCTTTAATTATTGCCTCCCAAACTCTTCCCCCTCCCCTCCTGTTACCCCCCTCCCCTGATACCTCCATCCTAAATCCTAGCCTCATAGAAGTCTTGTCTAATGTGTCAGTGGTAGATATAACATTTTCATGGTAATCTACTAGCTCCAATCCATAAGAAAAAAGATAATTGAATCAGAAGATTCCCTTACCTTGATTTTTGGAAACGCAATGGTATAGGGTTGTTTATGAAAGACATTGAAGAGTAAATGTTGGTTGTGCTTTAAAGCAGTAAAATTATTTTTCTTTATGTAACTGGCAAATGGAAGAGATTGGATTAAATTTTGATGTACTTATTTTTTTATAGATATTTATATTCAAACAATTTATTCCTTATATTTACCATGTTAAATATGTCTGGGCAGGCCATATTGGTCTATGTGTTTTTTAAAAATGTATTTCTGAATGAAATTGAGAAAATGCTTTGTTTTGCCTGTCAAGGTAATGACTTTAGAAAATAAATATTTTTTCCTCTACTGTACTGATTTTGAGTCATTTCTGAAATTCCTAAGAAGTGGGCCAAAGTGGTAAGAATTCTGAAGGGAAAGGATTAAAGCTGATTTGTAAGAAAGGTGACAATTAGAAGGAAAAAAGTCTTGGCTATTTGTTTAAAAAAGAACTTGATCTGCAACTTAGTTGCCTTTGGATCACATTAAAGTAAAATCAAAACCGAACCCAGCTTTAACCCCCCTGTCTTTCCCGAGTGGCAGCCTTCTGTTTCCCATTCACCTGAAAACACTCCAGGGACTTCATTCATTAGCTTTGCTTAGGCTACTAGGCAGGATCCAGCAGTTTAAGCTGATGTTGTGGTGAGAGGTGCTTTCTCCATTAATGGACTGAAGGAAGCAATGGCAAGGCGACCTCCCCAAATGTGCCCAATTATACAGTTTCACACCCGCGAGGAAATGGCTGGCTCAGAGTAAGCCAGGGGCCCCCAATGGCTTTATATTTGCACAGAGTAAGCATGTTGTTTATTCAGGAACACTGAGTACCCTTGATTCTTCGTGGTAGCCCAGGACTGGACACATGCCTATGGAGGCAGAGGAACCAAACGCTGATCCCAGGTCTCCTGCAGCCCAGCACCACCCTCCTCTCCACTCTGCCTCAGCTGGCTCGGCAAGACCATTGGGGGTAGTAGTATTGTAAATGGTTGTTACCAACTGAAGCCCATAGAGCCTGATCAGCTTATAAGAATCCTCACCACCCTTCTCTACTAGTGTCTGAAAGAATGTCTGGCATTCAAGAAATATTAGCTCACAGGGATCACTGTTGTCCAAACAGTGACGCATCTGAAAGATGTTAAATAACAGCCTTCAGGTGTGCTTCATTCTTTGTCAGTGTCCTGGACAGAGTTTCTATTCTTATTGGCATTGTTTCCCGTCTTTCACTTTTTTTTTTTAAAGGGACAGTGCAATGTCTTTGGGGAATTGCTTATAAAGCTCACTTTATCTAGCGAACTGTTTTCTCAGTGTGTGGTTCCCGAGGAAACTGTGACAATTTGTACATTTTGACAAGGGACTCGGCCTGAATTTAGCCACTATTTCACCCTCAGCAACCATTCAGTCTCCCTGTGTTTTGAGTTTTCTCATCTGTTAAGGGGGTTGGGGTGGGGATTTCTCTAACAGCTTTCAGAAAGGCTGAGACCAAAAACAAGTTGTGTTGGGCGTAGAGGACGTGGTCTAATACTTTTAAGAGGGATTGTGATAGGAAGAAACCACTGAGGAAAGAACAAAGGTGATAACATTTTCTTCCTCTTCCTTTTAAAAAAATATTTTGACTTTTAAAGCTGCTTCCCCCAAGTTCCCTGCTTGAGTAACTGGCAAGAAAAGTAAAAAGTATGAAGCCACTCTCCTAGGGCATGAGGGTCAGTAGTAAAATAAATGAAAAGGTTCACAGAAAATGAATATTTTAAAAATATACAGAAGATTCAATATTATTCACGGCTCATGCCGGCTTGAGGGGTGAACTGATGGGACAGTCTGTCATACTTCCTGCAATATTTTTAGGCAAGTGTGCTTTTTGGAAGCCCATTTAGGACAGATTTCTCTCTTCACACTAATTGCCAGGCAGAGCTTTGATCTCAGGACTCTCAGGACTCCAAGGACGAGAGGATCCTGGGTGGGCAGTGGTGACCTATGGTGAAAGGAGGGGAGCCCACTAATGGATACTTCATCCCCCAACCCCAAGGGAATGACTTCTTTTGTGAGGGAAACCATTGGCTTTAACCCTGCCCCTGCTTCCTGAAATACGTAGGGCATTATATACCAAGTAGAGTTCTCAGCACTCAGGGTATCACACTAAGCTAGAGCTCTGCTAGGAAGACCCTAACGATTTAACAGCAACCCCTTATCATTGTAGAGGACTGTATTTCCCATAGACTTTCACATCCCTTCTCCTATTGGACCCCCTCTGCCAACAATCTTTTTGGGATGTTGGGGCCATATTTTTATACCCATTTGACAGCCCAGGAAACAGATATACTGTGACTTGTCCAGACTCCTCCCTTCATTAGGCAAATAGCAATACTGAAACTCAGGACCCCGACCCTTACTCCTTAAATTTCCCCAGAACTGAGGGGATAGCACTGGCCCCGAAGTTAAATTATCCTGCTAAAACTTAGGAGGGTAACAAATTTAATTATATTGAAAATCTTAAAACAGCACAACAGCAAATGGAACAGAATTCTTTTATTTTCAAGTGGTATTGAAATTTTGGGACATGCCTTTAAAAATAAAAGAAAAACAATTCTAACAGAGTTTGACTAACTTTAGATAAATTAACTAAACTTGTATTTAACAAAGTGAAATAATTCCACTGGAAGTCTCTTTCCTTAACCAAACAAGAAATCATTTTATAGCTCAAATGTTCTGCCAATTCCCTTTTTGCTACATGATCAAAGATGTGCTTTCACCATGTCAAGAATTCTCACTTGATATACACATAGAAATTGCTCAACCACCTGTCAACTTAAATATCTTCTTCAGGAACTTGATAAGATGCCAATTACTCTGCTATGGACATTGCTCACTGGTTTGTTCCCTCATAACTGGTTCATTTTGCTCTGAACAATGCCATAGGTGGTGTCCCTCAGTTTGGTGAAAGACAAATGCACAAGACAATAAGAATATGATTTTATTCAGGATATTACAATAAAGAAAATGTTCGTTAATGAAGAATATTTCAAGTGAAGGAAGGAGGTCTGGGATTTTACAGAGGCAGGTAGACAAGAAGTTGTCTACGAGTCTTGTGGGAGTCATGAAGAAGAATGGAGATGGTCTTCTCCAAGTTGTTGAGAAAGGATTGAGGGGATTAAGCAAGAGCAGGGTGGTCTTTTGGGGTTAGCCATTTCTTAGAACACAAAAGGGGAAGGGAATTTCTTGACCCTTGCTTTTGGGGAACACAGGGCTCAGATCAAGTTCAACTTTATCATCCACCTTTTTGTTCAAGATGAATATCATTCATCACTAAACAACTCAGCAGTGATCATAAACCTTCTGAGTGGGGTAAATTGGGGTTTCAGAAATAGTTTCTAAAGGAATCTATCTTCTACAAAATCAGTTGAACCATCTGTACAGAAGTGATATAAAAGGTTAATGATTTTAGGGTCTGGGAGATCAGACCCCTTAGAAAAGAATGCCTAAAATGAAAAAGAGAAATCTATACTAATAATAGGCTAGGTGGTCATCACACCCTCACGTAGTCACAAGATGGCCATCACAAGATAGTTGCACACACAGTTGAGGTGGGGCCCAACAGCCACTCCCCTTAGTGAGGACTGGGGGTCCTGTGGCTCTGCGCAGCGTGAAGGAGGTTGGTCCCAGTGGAGGAGGCGGGTCGCGGCAGGGGTGGGAAGTTGTGGGTGATCAGGCTGGCAGGCAGAAGTGGTTAGGGGCAAACAGGCAGGTAGGCAGGCAAGCAGTTAGGAGCCAGTGGTCCCGGATTTTGAAAGGGATGTCTGACTGCTGGCAATCAGACATCCCCTGAGGGGTTCCAGATTGGAGAGGGTGCAGGCCAGGCTGAGGGACACCTCCACCCCATGCATGAATTTCATGCACTGGACCTCTAGTGTTAATATAAAAGGTTGTATTAAAGAGCCAGGAAAGATTGAAAATTTGATAAGGATTGACAATTTGGGAATGTAACAGGAGCTAGTCCAATTTGCAGTTAATAGCAAAACCGATTTTTCCACAGTTGGGGAGCAAGTCAATTAAATAACCACCAGACAAGATAGAGTTTGCATATGCATCAGTTATTCACAATTTAAAAATATACCTAAAATTGCTCAAAGACAATGAACAGGGCTAGAATCTGCTAAACTGGAAGGATGTGCTATATGATGTATAGATGTCATTGAAACACCAAATGTCTCCTTACACTCACCCCACTTTTGATTAAAAAAAAATCTCAAAGTATGATTGTTCTTGATGCTAAAATAAGGCCATTTTAATTAAATTTGACATAGTTATTTAGAAAGGTATAGAAAGTGGTAATTTACCATCTAGGCCCTTTTAAGTTTGCTTTCTGGAAATGTTCATAAGGAATTTCAGTTTGAATGTTTTAAAAAGTCTCTTGAAGTTGGGGAGTTAAGCTGGGTATTCCCTATCAGATTTCACCTGTGGTAGCTGTATATTCGGAAGCATTCCTCTCTTCTTAAGGTCCCTCTAATATGCAATGATTCATGGACCTGTCAAGAGTTGCCTTTCTTACTCACTGGAAAGTCTGGGAATCTGTATGCCAGGTATCAGGCCTATTTGCCCACGAGGGCCTTGTTCGCATTAGCTCTATAAAGCCAACTTTTGTTCTTTAAAAATTTCTGGACATATTTAATTAATGAGCATCATTCTCAAATATGACATTCCAGGCAAAGCCTTGGTTGCATAACCCATATTTTCAATTATGTCATGGTAACAAGAAAGACATATTCTTATTGAACCTCCACAAAAATATTGCCATGAAAATAAAAATACTCAACAAGAGTTTCTGAAGTCTGGAGGAATCAGATAAGAAAAATAAGAAGTTATTAACAAATGTTTCATTTCAGTTTACAAAAGCAGAATCTATTAGATTACTTGCATAGATATCTTCAGAGGAAAAAGAAAGGGCTTCCTTATGTATTAAAAAAAATAGAATATTAGGAAAACCATATTCAAACAAAAAACCACAGTCATTCCTCATCTGCTCATTCAGTCTCATGTAATTAAATCTTGTTCCATTTAAGCTGCAGTTGGCACTATCATGAACCCATCTGTTTCTCAACTGGAGTTCTAGAAATCCTGACTCACTCCACTGGGATGATCTCAAAGTCAATAGATGCCACCAGAACTCCGTATCTAAACTCTGTAGTTGGTATAGTCCTCTTTTACAAGTCTCTGAGACAGTACTTCTATGTTGAAAATGATACACTCTGGCCTGTAGCAAGAGCTTTCAGGGAAGCATCAGAGAAAAACAAAAACTATCTGCAGATGACAAAAGACTTACTAGTAAGATGGCTGTGGGACTGAGTACCGATAATTTTCAATAGTGAAAGATCTGATAATAGTTCATTGCAAGAACAATGCAACTGGCAAGGAAATTTCGTTGTTTATGTGACATGCAAAACAAAGATAAGAAAGTTAATACAAAAATTTTAGACAAAGTAATAATAAGACAGTGATTTCCCCCATTTTCAGGAAGAATTATATCTATCTAATTCATAAAAATAGATGAACATTAAAAAAAATAGATGAAAATTATCTTTACAAAGAAAAAATCTTCAGATATAACTGTAATAATCCTGACAAAAAGTCATGAATATTGTATACCAAACATATAGTTGGAATATACAAGAACATATCAACTGTCAAATAGAGAGATTCTGTAGGTCTAGAGTGCCTCCTGAACAGCCACATGTTAATCAAACTCCATAGGTGAGTGATGTAAACCCCAAAATGAAAATCACTGGCTCCGAAGATGCCAGATTCAAATTAAAGAAGTAAAATTGTGACCAAGTTAATATTTTAAAGAATAACTAAAATTATAACTGATAAAACTATATACTGTCATCCTATATAATAAAGAGGTAATATGAAAATTGACCATCACGCCAACACACAAGATGGTTGCCCCCATGTGGACACAAGATGGCCAGCAGGGGAGGGCAGTTGAAAGTGACCAGGCCTGCAAGGGGGGGCAGTTGTAGGCAATCAGGCCAGCAGGGGAGGGGCAGTTGGGGGGGGGGAACCAGGCCTGCAGGGGAGGACAGTTGTGGGTGATCAGGCCTGCAGGGGAGGATAGTTGGGGGGGGACCAGGCTTGCAGGGGAGGGCAGTTGGGGGGGACCAGGCCTGCAGGGGAGGGCAGTTGGGGGTGACTGGGCCAACAGGGGAGGGCAGTTAGGGGAGCCCAGGCCTGCAGGGGAGGGCATTTGGGGGTGACCAGCCTGCAGGGGAGGACAGTTAGGGGCAACCACGCCTGCAGGGGAGAGCTGTTGGGGGTGACCGGGCCGGCAGGGGAGGGCAGTTAGGAGCAATCAGGCAGGCAGAGGAGCAGTTAGGCGTCAATCACGCTGGCAGGGGAGTGGTTAGGGGCAATCAGCCAGGCAGGCAGGCAGGTGAGTGGTTGGGAGCCAGCAGTCCTGGATTGTGAGAGGGATGTCCGACTGCCCATTTAAATGGGCAGTCAGACATCCTTCTAGGGGTCCCAGATTGGAGAGGGTGCAGGCTGGGTTGAGGGACAACCACCCCCCCCCCCCATGCACGAATTTCATGCACCAGGCCTCTAGTTGTATAATATTAAGCAAAGTAGCACTAAGACACTGCTAAATAGAAACATGCCAATGGTTACAATGGCATTGACAATTCTCTGGGAATTTTGAATGTCAGAATCAAATCTTTACTGCGCTACTGATGGACAAAGGTCTGTAGCATGGGAATTGGACTTACCTTTGGGTCCCTGAATCACCAGTCAGGAGCATGGAGGCCTCTGGCTGGCCTTGTGCCCCCACAGGAATGGATTTCCAAAGGTGAGGCCCAAGTCTCTCCAAGTCATTGCACCCAACGGAGGGAGTCCTTGTTTACCAGGAGAATGTGGGAAGAAAGTGGGGCCAGGTCCACATGAATGTATGGAGCAAAGTGGTCCAAATGCAGTTAAATGACTAAGAGCATAGGCATAGTTACTGGGTTTCAACATACGTAGATTCAGATCATAAGTCCACCACTTATGTGACCTTTGGAAAGCTATTTTACCTTCCCGAGTCTCCAACTATTCATATCAGTATATCACGGAGATAATAATACCTGCCACAGAGTGTGATTATAAAGATTAATATTCCACAGAAAAGAAAACTCCAGAGACCAGCCCTTTGTACGTCACCAAAACCATTCACTGTGTGCCTCCAACTAACTTCTTCTGTGTGATCTTCACCCTCCACTTATACCTTCGATTTTAGGTACTATTTTCAGGACACATTTCTCAAATTTTGTGTAAGGTTTGCCAAAAAAGTAAAGATTCCCAGGCCACAAACCCAGAAATTATGATATAGTACATGGTGGGACACAGGGAACTTCATTTTAGCAAGCATCGGGTGGTTCTGATGTAGGTGTTCTTTAGGTTGTAACTGAAAAAAATATTATATTAGCTGTTCCTCACCCTGTGTGACCCTTCTCTGCACCCTGATTTTCATATACTGCTTCCTCTGAACAAATGCCCTTCCTTCACAATTCTGCTGATGAAACTGTTTTTATTCTTTAAGGCTCTTTCAAATGTTTTCTCTTGTACAGGGTCTTCCTGGACTTCTCAAGGCAAAGGGGCTCTGTTCTCTCACCTCTGGTATTTCTTACACATCAGATTCCCCACTTGACAGTGAGCTCTTGTAGGGAGGGACTGAGCTTATTTATCTTCATGTCTTCAACATCTAGAGAAGGCATGATCTGAATGACTGGTGAGTGAAATGACAGCCCCAACCCTGTATTTCCAAGAAAATGATTGGAATCTCCCATCTTGGCTTTAAAAATACGCCGAAGCCTGAACTGAGAGTTTCGAAAAGGTTCAGGCTGGAATACAGTAAGGTCTGTCAAGCAATAAATTGGAATTATATTTGTAATACATGTATATGATAAAAGACTGGATAGTTTTCTAGAATACCAGTCTCTAAGAAATGGTGCGAACACATCACTGCGATAAGTCAGAAAACCGGTGCCTGTTCTCTGAGGTTTCCACATGCAACTCCTTTTATTGCTGGCAAAATAGAAATTTGCTAACTAGATAGTTTCCTTGAGTAGAAATAAAACCTTTCCTAGCCTCAACCAATCTCTGCATTTTTGTGCATGGATATGTCACTAGGGCAATGACAGGCTGCTCCCTCTCTGAGTCCTAACAATCACCCCAAGTCAGCAGAGGCAGCTGACACTCTGAAACCAAATGAGGCGTGATGAGGTGCTCTTCCCAGGGACGAATGCTGTGTAGCGATGTATATGTGAATGACACCATTTAAACTGTGAGGAAAAATTGCTCTCTGGCCATGGGCAACAAAAGAAGCCTTGAAATAAAAGATAATTACAAAAAAAGCTTAAATGATAAATTTAGCTATATATAAACAAAGAGCTTTTCAACTTTGTGAATAAAAAAGCGGTTTCAATGTTGGGAGTCAAGAGTGACTCCCTTTGGGAGGTGGTCGTGACTGGCCGAGCGTGGAGGACTTCTGATGTTCTATTTATTTCTTGGTCTGGGTGCTGAAAACATGGGTATGTTTGCTCTGTGGGAATTCTTCCAGCTCTCCATTACATTATGATATATGCTCTTTGCTGTATGTGTTATATTTCAAAAGTGTACCTCCCCCCTCTCAAAAAGCAGCCTTTTCCTTTCTTCAATAAATAAATGCTGAACAAATATGTGCAGAATAATAGTTTGAAGGGCTGCCAGATTGTAGCATGCCTCAAGGAGCATAGATGTCTTGGTCTGGCCCGGGCATCCGATGTGCATTTTCACCTGATGGAGTTCATTTCTTTGTTGTTCCATGACCTAGCTTTCCTCTTCAGAGCAAAAGCCTCCTTAGCATTTTTTTTTTTTTCTTGAATGATGTCCCCATCTTCACTGTGTACAAAAGGTTCCTCCAGAGCCATTTCCCTGCCTCAGATTAGTTTACTTGTACGTGTTGCCTGGCTTTGTCAAGTCTTGATGTTTTCCTGAAGATGGTAAAATGAGCCAAGTGATTTCATCTCTCATGGCACACCTTGAGGACATTACTTGGACATGAGCCAATTTACTGCTCACTGCCTGAGAGACATTTTTCCCACGAGCTAGCTTACCTCCCCCTCTCTCACAAAGAACTTCTTCCATGGGAAAGGACACATCAGAGAATTCGGAGCATTGTAACCAGTGGGAAATATACTTGACATGGGAGATGCTGTCCCCACTCCCTCCTTTCACACCCACTCCATACTGACGTGTCAGCTCTAATTTCTTACCAATGCTTGGGTTTCACCTAAGCTCTCTTTGCTTGCTAATGCTCACCAACAAATGGATCCAGTAAAACAGTGGTTCTCAACCTTCTGGCCCTTTAAATACAGTTCCTCATTGTTGTGACCCAACCATAAAATTATTTTCGTTGCTACTTCATAACTGTAATGTTGCTACTGTTATGAATCGTAATGTAAATATCTGATATGCAGGATGGTCTTAGGCAACCCCTGTGAAAGGGTCGTTAGACCGCCAGAGGTCGCGACCCACAGGTTGAGAACCGCTGCAGTAAAAGAAAGAGTATCAGGAAAGTCTGGCCTAGGTGTAAACAATTCTTCCCTGTGGCCGACTGCGTTGAACCGCTTAGAGAATTGGACTCTAGGCACTTACTGACAGAAGTAGGCTTCCTATGGACATGTTTCTTTCCACTTGTGATCCAAAACCAAAGATGATGATGAGCATCGATTGGCAGTACGTATTTGTTCATTGACACGTTACTTCAAGTCCAAATTGAGCATTTGCTTTCTTTTGGTCAATTTACCTAGTCCTTTCACTAGTAATTCTGTGATTCTCTGACCCAGGGCCAGAAGAACTTTGCATCTCTGCTAAGCTGGACACATTGCAACACCGGAAAGGCTCGTGCTGCAGTACACAGGAAATAGATGCAAAGAGGTAGCCTTCTGTCAGGTTGTAGTAGTGTTGGCAGCCAATTGGTTTTAGGACATTTTTGTTTGTTTTTCCTCCAATAAATGTTTTCAGAGATTTTTACCTTTAATTTTACAAGCAGTTTTATAAACTACTCAATTTTTCTTATTAAAAATATTTTTTATTTTATATATTTTAAACATTTTTAATTGAATTTTTTTAAATTTTTTTTTTTTTTTAAATTATGAGTTTGGTTGGTTAGAATGTTGTCCCAATATACCAAGGTTGTAGGCTTGATCCCTGGTCAGGGCACATACAAGGAGCAACCAGTGAATGCATAAATAAGTGGAACAACAAGTCAATGTTTCTCTCTCTCTCTCTCTCTCTCTCTCAAGTCAATAAATAAAAATTAAACATTTTTATGAGGTATAAGTCATATGAATTAAAATGCCTAGACCTTAATTATTCAGTTTAGTAAGATTTGACAATTGTATATACCCATCCAAAGGAAGATGTAGAACATCTCCATCACCTAGACAAATTGATCATGTCCTTTTTCAGCAGATCCCTCATACACACACTTCCTCACTACCCCTAATGAAATTTAAAGGAAATCATTGTTCTGATTTCTCTCATCATTAATTAGCTTTGTCTATATAAAATGGAGTCATACAACATGTGTTCTTTTGGGTCCGGCCAATTTTCCCCAACATACTGTTTTTGAGATTTGTCCAGGTTATTGACCATATCAACAGTTTGTTCCACATCATTCCTGAGTAGTATTCCATTATATAAAAATATCATAATATGTCTATCAATTCTCCTGTATGCATATAATTGAATTGTTTCCATTTTGGAGCTATTATTAAGACTGGTATGAACATTTTCATAAAAGTCTCTGTGCACATTTTTTTTTCATTTCTCTTGTGTAAGTAGAATTTCAGGGCCATAAGTAAGCATATGGTTAACTTTATAAAAACTTGGAAAATTTTTCCAAAATGGTCATACCATTTTATACTCTTGCTAGAAATATATGGGAGTTTCAGTTGCGTTATACTATATGGTATTGTCAATGTTTTAATTTTACTTATGCCAACATTTATTTTCACTTTTTGTTTATTTCAGCTATTTTGGTTTGTGTGAATAACATCTTATTGCGGCATCGGTTGGTACTCCCCTGATAATCTAGGATGATCTGGGATGTTGGCACCTTTCTATGAGTGTATGGGCTATTTGCTCTTCCTTTGTGACATATGTGTTCAAATCTTTTGCCTATTTTTACAGATTCAATTATTTGTCTTTTTATTGTTGGTTATTAAGAGTTTTCTGTATATTCTAGATATTTCTCAAATATATGTATTGCCTGTATATTTCCCAGTCTGTGGTTTGACAATTCATTTCTAATTCTGATTTTTGATGAACTGAAATTATTAATTTTCATGAAGTCTGACTTAGCAATTTATTCTTTTATGATTGTCTTTTTATTCCTTTCCAAATGTTGTGATTTTTTCATATGTTTTCTCCTAGAAGGTTTATGTTTTCAATTTTTATACTTAGGTTTATGACCTATATCAAATTAGTTGTTGTGATTAGTAAGAAATAGGGGGTCAAGAACCATATCTTCTCCTAAATATCCAGGTGTTCAAGCAGTGTTTGCTCAAAGACTTTCATTTCCCATTAGAATAACTTGGTGCTTTTGTTGAAAATCAGTTGGTATGCGTGCCTGCCTATTTCTTGGTGCTCTATTCTGTTCCATTGATCTATTTGTGAACTCAATTCTGTAGCTTTCAAATAAGTCTTAAAATTGGTTACTATAAGTCCTCCAACTTTTTTCTTCTTTATCAACATTGTTTGGTTATTTTGAATCCCTGGATTTCCATATTTATTTTAGAATCAACTTGTCACTTTTTTTAAAAAAAGTCAGCTAGACTTCTTTTTATTGAAATTGGGCTGAATTTATCATCAATTTAGGAAAAATAGACATCAACATATTGAGTCTTCCAATTTATAATGATGGTATTTATTTATCCTATTTGTATTTTTTTTAGTTTCTTGTAATGTTTTTATTTTTCAATACAAAAATCTTTGTGCATATTTCACTATATTAATATCTAGTTATTTAATATTTTGGTGATGCTTTAAAATTTTATTTGTTAATTTTTCATTGCCGGTATATAATGCATACTGACTTTGTATCCTGAAGTTATGCTGGATCCACTTTTTAGTTCTAATAAAATTTGTGTAGATTCTATGTACAAATTTTTTTTTAATAACAACAGTTTGATTTCTTTCTTTAAGATCTTTATGGGTTTTTTTTGTATTTACTTGCCATATAAGAATTGCTATGTCTTGTAGAATATTGCTGAATAGAAATGTTAAGAATGAACATTCTTTCCTTACTCTCAGTCTTAGAGGAAACACATTCATTGTTATTAGTTTGAAGAATGGCTTGTAATTAGATTGAGAAAGTTTTATTCTCTTTTTAGTTTGCTGATAGTTTTTATTAAGAATTGGTGTTAAATTTTAGCAAGTGCATTTTCTGTACCTATTGAGATGATTTATTTTTCTGTTTCATTCTACTAATATGGCAAATTACGTTGATTTATTTTCACATGTCACCTAATCTTGCTTTTCTGGATAAACCCCAGTTGGTCATGACTTATTTGTTATAGTACCTTTCTGAAAATACCAATATTTAGGCTACCTGGAGGTCTGGTTATAGTGAATATTTTTGTTGTTTTGTTTTGCTTATTAGCTTTCTTGCTTTTTCGTGTATTTATTAATTTTAGATTTAATACCAGACAGTGTGTATTAAAAAGAATAGTAGAGACTGAGACAAACCTTATTTCCACCAAAAAAAGAACATGTCCCATCTTCTGTTAAAATTTTAGTATGGAGGCTTGATCGCTAACATTTGCATTTGAGGCGGGCTGAGCTCTGTTGTTGCTCCGGGCATGCCGATGCTCCACAAGTTTCAAGTTTACCCAGCAATCCACTTCTGCAGCCTCCTATTTAGTATAAGCACTGAGGAGCCAGAAGGTGTGCCTCAGGTCTTCTGTTCTGCCCACGGACTTCAGGAGGCCCTGTGCCCCTGCACAGCAGGAGGGGGCCCCTCTCAGCGTGTCTTTATTCCCTGCAGTGGAAGGCTGCATTCCTGGCACTTGGTGTGAAGCCAGGAGGATGGAAGGGTTTCTCTGAGTTCAGACCACTTAGGCAGGTCTTCAGCAGCTGTGGCTGTCTCCGAAACTCTGCTCCCCCCACCCCCAGGTGCATTATGGTGCCTCATACTTAGCTTATACAGTCCAGAGGCTGAGAGGAGTTCTCTTCATTTCCCTGCTCTGCCCTCAGCCTCAGGCAGATCCATGTACCTGTGCTTTGGGGAGCTCACTCTGAGCTCTGAGGCCCTCCTTGTGGTAGATTAGACCGTTACTGCCTAGGCCAGTGATGGCGAACCTTTTGAGCTCGGCGTGTCAGCATTTTGAAAAACCCTAACTTAACTCTGGTGCCGTGTCACATATAGAAATTTTTTGATATTTGCAACCATAGTAAAACAAAGACTTATATTTTTGATATTTATTTGATATATTTAAATGCCATTTAACAAAGAAAAATCAACCAAAAAAATGAGTTTGCGTGTCATAGGTTCGCAATCACTGGGCCCTACCCCTATGTAAGCTCTGTAGGGCAGAAAGATTTCTCTCAGTTCTCCTTTGCCTCCACCCTGCATTCTCCTGTGTTCCTCAGAACTTCTCCTTTCCCAGTTGCAGACTGTCACTCCCGATGGTTCGGTGTGAGGCTGAAGGATGGGGCAGTTTCTTAATTCTGCTCTCCCTCAGGTTTAGGCAGCTGCATACTTTGTTGGAATCCATCCACCATTGGCTCAAATCTTTTAGGACAGGATCTGGGCTTGGAATATGAATATCATTGAAAGTCCAAAGATCTCTTTATGTGTCAGAATTCAGCTTTCTGAGTCTTGGGGTATCTCTCTGCTTTATAGTCTGGCTGCTAGGTGCTTATATCAGGTTTTGCTCTCTGGTCACACCACTACTATTTTGCACGTTGTGTTTTGCATGTTGTGAGGTCTTTCTTTCCTCTTTCTTCTGTCTCTAGACAGGCAGCTACCACTTGTCCTGGGGGAAAGCCTGCTGCACCTGATCCCAGCCATCAGCAGGCCACTGCGCTGTCCTGAGAAAGCCCTGGGGTACCTCAGGGAACATCTTGTAGCTCTCCTGCCCTGTCTCCAGCCGTTGGCAGCCCCTGTCTTGCACCATAGGTCCCATGTATGTTATGGATGATATTTCTCAGGAATTCTGCCCTGTCCCCAGCCTTCTGTGTACCTTCCCTTTGTCCTTGATGAAGGCCTACAGGAAAATATTGTAGAATTATTTGCAGACTCAATTTGTGATTAGAGCACTTCCTAGCCAACCAGTAGGAGTCAAAAGTCCATCCAAAGTTCAGCTGACTTCTTATCCCATCCACAATAGATTCCTTTCCCCACCTTTGGCAAGGGCTAAAAGCAGTGCTGAGATTTTCTCTCATGAAATTCATCTCACTTAAGTTTTCTTGCTCCATAGTCTCTGATGAGTTTCTTAAAACTATAATTATGTAGCATGTCTGGATTTGTTTCCCTGTATAGATGGAAGCAATGATCTCTTGCTATTTTTTTATATCCTAACAGGAAGCAAATGTCTTAAAGTGGTGTTGAAAATTATTAGGCAACTGAAATTCCATATTGCCCATTTAAAAAAACACATGCACACTCTCTATTTCCTAGATTTCTCTTAATTCTTTCCCTGTTTAGTCATCCATATCATCTTCTGCTGTTCACCTCTTCAAAGTCAGTGGTTCTCAATTAGGGATGCTTTCGTTCCCCAGGGGAGATTTTTGATTGTCATGCTGGGGAGAGAGTGCTGTTGACATGTAGTGGGTAGAAACCAGGAATCCTGCTAAACATTCTACAATTATCAGAACATTCTCCAACAGCAAAGAATGACCTGATCCACAATGTTAATGGTGTTGAAGTTGAGAAACCCTGTTCTAAAGGAATATGAACAAATATCCATTGCAGATTCAGTCATTGTTTTTCCACCAGCAAATTCTGGTGGCTATCAAGCAAATCAAAGCAGAATGGAAAGAAAGGGAGAATATATGTTTTATCTCCCTAATTCCAGGAAGACAGTGAGTGGATCTTCCACAATGCCACATCTCCTGTCACCATGACTTGCCATATTAGGGCCAGTCATAAATGTTTACTGAATCAATACGAGAAGGAACGATTCAGTGAATGATGTTTAGATACCACCTGCTATTTGATAAGCCTTTTCTATGAAGTCTTTCCCTGAGCACTCTAGTGCTTGTCAGGGGACTAGAGCATTTCAAATATGTGTCCTAGGAGTTCATACAGTTGTGTCCCGCTTTTAAAAGTTATCTAGTGCAAGTACCTTCTCCCTTTGTTTGGGTGTTCTTTCCAAGCCATCCTTTCATTTCTGGATTTGTTATTGGCCACTACTGAGTTGGGCTCTGAGATGACATATTGACTACTGCATGGGCTCTGCCTTTACAGGCTCCTTCTCTGTACATGCTCGACAGAAAAGCATATTTTCCCCGAGTCACCAAAGTCATTTTTATGATCATGGCTAATCTGAAAGCACAGCCTTAGATACTGTTGACAATTCTGAAATGATAGCAAGATACTTAAGTTTGCTGTAGTCTTGATTAATAAATTTAACTTTCTTGCTGAAACTCAGCATTTTTATTTTACCAATTATCAGTAGAAATTTATATTTTCCAAAATCATTTTGGGGACAAGATACAAAACCTACAACTGATTTACCCAAACAAGAAGTACTATGAGTTACATTGATGTGGGTTGCCGGCTTTTATTTTTGCTCTAGTTATTTGATGCAAACATTTGCATGGATGACTTATTATTATGCTTGAGACCTGAGGCTTTTTAACTGGGGCTTGAATAGCTAGTGAGGAAATGTGTTTCAAATTCAAATAATTTAGATATATTGTGTGTGTGTGTGTGTGTGTGTGTGTGAGAGAGAGAGAGAGAGAGAGAGAGAGAGAGAGAGAATGTATATTTGTGCTCTGTGTTGTATGAGAAGATTCCAGCAGTTTTTCTTTTTCTTTGAAAAGCTTTTCACACCAATCAATAGTGAAAACTGCATAAGTGGATGAAATGAATTATCTTCATCTTCTTGATAACCCTTTTAACTCCCCCCCTTATTTATCCATTTGATTTTTCTATAGATATCCTGGGTTCATGAAATTTAGACTCTTTTTTAAAATTACTGTAGCTTTAAGAGTTTTGGTTGAGGGCTAATAGTCTGGCATTACCGGATCCTAGGCACAGGTGAGTAGGTGAGTATTTGGAGCACTTGCCTGTTCCCATCAAACTCACCATGAATCAGGACCCCAGCCAGCTCTATCTGCTCGTGGTCATACTCTACGTGTTCATCTCCCAGTGATGGGTTCCTGCTAGTGACCATATAAGTTAAAAGGGGAAAACCCCATCTTAAATGAAGAAAATCTGTGGTTAGACCTACAAAGGAGTGCAAGGCATACAGTGCCCAGCGACTTGTTTCTACGGGGCTCGAGGATGAGGCATGTCCTACATGTGATTCTTGAGCATGGAATTTGCTCAGTTATCTTAAGGAGGCCACAGGCCATATTTGCTATTGGTGCAGCAAGCACCCTTTATTTAGCCGAGAACCCAGCTTGCTAAACAGGACTGTATGATTCTGAATTTAATAGGGGTGATCTCTAAAGCAAAGGCTGGAATCTTTGTTGATCTTGGTGTATCTACTCTGTCGTAAACCATGAGGGAATAATTTCCTTTTTATTTCTCATAAGATCTGGACTCAGGAATGCTGAGCTTGTCACTGAAAAATGAAGCCCAAATCAATATGCCTTCTATGACAGGTTGTATTTCCTCCATACTGACTTCTTTTCTCCTTTACTCAAGCTGTTCCTTTGTAATTACCATGGAGATAAGGTCAGCAGATATCTAGTGAGTGCTTAAAGTGACTAATTGAGAATTTACCTTTCTCAGGTGCCTCTCCAGCAAGGATGTGGTTAGGAAATACAGGGACAGGGAGGCACCCCCATCCCCAGTTTAGCAGGTTATCTCAATGTCCTGGAAGTGGCCCTGCCTTTGCCTTCTCAGTTTGTAGTACCCCTAGGGGTAAGGAATATAAAGTGAGTTGTCTATCACTTCTGGGTGGTAGGATCCCAGCCAGCTCTTGGTGGGAGATTCAGCTCAGGAGGGACCTTGTCAACATCCTGGGGGTGGTAACAAGGGCTCCCTCATTAAGCCTTTGTTTCAGGATCCAAGCATCTAATAAGGATTCTTTTTTCTTCTGGAATTAGAAGTATTCCTTTTTTAAAGTGATTTAAAAAAAAGGAATGGGATTAGGATGAACATAAGTCAATCTTTAAACATATAGTAGCTTCTGAGACCTAGAGGAATGTGATACAGACTTTCAAAAGAAAGAATTGCTCAACACATTGATGTTAAGACTAAAGAATATTGTGAGATTTTATTCCCTGGTGATTTTATTGCATATGAATCATAAGTTCTCTATAATTAGCAAGATAAAGCCAGCCTTGGATGATTTATTCACTCACTCAGAAAAGATAAGTCAGCACCTGCCAAGACACAGGCAGTGTGCAAGATTGCTCTGGAGAATAACAAGTTAATTGGACCCAGTCTTTAACTCTCATGTAACTCATAATCTACTTACCATAGAATTTGATGATTTGTTGACAGTCCTTGTTTATATATATATATATATATATATATATATATGGCTAATCTGCAAAGTGTCCTCTTGGGAGTTCGACCAGGAGACTGGGGATTCGGTCACTCGCTATGATGCGTGCTGACTAACCAGGGGGCAGCACAGAATGAAGGAAGGCCCCAGTCAGCAGTCTGAAGGCCCTGATCAGCCCTGATCACCAGCCAGGCCTAGGAACCCTCTGCATGCACAAATTTCATGCACTGGGCCTGTAGTTTTTTAGAAAAAAAACATACATAGTAATTTTGACAAACTAGATTTTAATGGTTGGCATTATGTATAGATCAGGGTAGATGGTAGAGATCTGCTATGCATTGCAGTTTGCTTTATTAAAGATTCGTCTCACAAATGAGCTTGTGTGTTGGTTCTGCTCTTTGGCTTTTTGTGCTGCTGCCTTGTAGCTGCCCTTCATTCCAAACTACATTCAAAGAGATATTGACAGGGAGGTGAGGAAAGTAGAACATACAACAGCCAATTGGCAGTAGTTATTGGATACAAAGCTGTCTAACCAGATGCTATGGGTCAGAAGGACCTACTGAATTAGGTAATTCATCCATATTCTGCTCACTGTGAGCAGACAAACTGCTAGGGAACGTGTACATCCTGGAGTGATCCCAAGAGCAACATGTACCAAGTGCTGAATAGAATATGGAGAGACTAGATTCCCACCCCTAAGTTTCCATTCTCCATGGAGCACTAAAGTTCCTCCCCTCCTCCAAGAATATTGCAGATGATTTAATTGGCAAGGCAAGAGGAAGGCTCAGAAACCAGTGAAATCTATCCAAGAATGAAGAGGAAAAGAAAGAGAAGAAGGAAGGTGAGGCTTGTATTACTGTCTCAGGCAAGAATTATACTGGTACTTAAACTTCTATACTCCACTTTGGAATCCAGGGTTTTTACTTTGCATACAGTTTATAAAACTCAGACAAAGCATTAACCCATCAGCTCTAAATCTATATAGTTTGGTTCATCAAAAAATAGTAAGGTAAAGATTTCTGTCCATTTGGTTCTGATTCAGCAATGTTTGCTAAGTGACAGGCACTGTGCTAATGTTAGCAATGTGGGGATAAGCAAGGTGGCCTGTAAGGAAATTTACATCTGCCAGAGGACATTGTCATGAACAAACACAATTAATATGAGACTAAGAGAAATATATGCTAGATGTAGGTTTGATTAGATATAAAAAAGATTGATCAGCATAATTTTTTTTGTAGACAATACTTTGTTTGGATGAACTCTTTGGAATAGGAAGTAAGACTGCAAAAGCATTCTCCAGTAACAATGGGTGTTTTTCACATTACCTTAAGGGGAGAGAAAATCTTCTTAGCCAAAGGGTGCGCTATATCTGAACACTACAGGGGAGTTGATTAGGTATTTCTGGGGCGTAGAGGCTTGTGCAGAGATGAATACCTTTGCATAGTAGGGAGGAAAAAAATTGAGTCAATAGGGAGCAGGAATCTGGGCAGAGGAAGAGAGCTGTCCACTAAAGAGGAGCACAGGAGAGCATAATGGTCAAATGATGCTTTCAGCATGGCTTGCTGTGGTATTTGTGATATACAGTCATGTGCCTCATAACAACATTTAGGTCAACCACAGACTTCAGATATGATGGTGGTCCCATAAGATGATAATAGAGCTGAAAAATTCCTATTGCCTAGTGATACTATAGCTGTTGTAACATCATAGCACAATGCATTAGTCACATGTCTGTGGCGATGCTGGTGTAAATAAACCTACTACACTACCAATTATATAAAAGTATAGCACATACAATTATGTACAGTAGATACTACTTGATAATAAGAATCAATAACTATGTTATTGGTTTATGTATTTACTCTAACGTACTTTTTCTCATATTTTAGAATGAACTCTTTCTACTTATAAAAATGTTTTCTGTAAAAACAGTATGCCATGTTACACTGGTAGCAGCCTCATCTAATTTCTGTTTAGTGTGTCTTTCTTTTTTTTTAATCATTTAAAAAAATTTTTTTTTCAATTACAGTTGACATACAATATTCTATTAGTTTCAGGTGATTAGATATTATAAAACTTATCAAGTGATCATCCCCCAAATCTTATACCCACCTGACACAATAAGTCGTTATTAGAATATTATTGACTATATTCCCCATGCTGTACTTTACACCCCAAGACTACATTATCACTACTAATTTTCACTTTTAAATATCTTCACCTTTTTTTACCCATTCCCCAAACACCCCTCCCATCTGTCAACTATCAACATGTTCTCTGTTTCGATGAGTCTGTTTACGTTTTGCTTGTTCATTTATTTTGAATTTTAGATTCAATTGTTGATAGGTATGTATTTATTGCCATTTTGTTGTTCATATTTTTTATCTTTTTTTTCTTCTTAAAGAAGATTCTTTAACATTTCACGTAATACTGGTTTGGTGGTGAACTTCTTTAGCTTTTTCTTCTCTGGGAAGCTCTTTATATATCCTTGCATTCTAAATGATAGCTTTGTTGGGTAGAGTAATCTTGGTTGTAAGTCCTTGCTTTTCATAACTTTGAGAAATCAGCTGACAGTCATATGGGCACTTGTAGGTAACTTACTGCTTTTCTTTTGCTGTTTTTCAGATTATCTTTGTCTTTAACCTTTGGCATTTTAATTATGATGTGCCTTGGTGTGGGTCTCTTTGGGTTCATCTTGTTTGGGACTCTGTGCTTCTTGGACTTGTATGTCTATTTCTTTCATCAAGTAAGGGAAGTTTTCTGTCATTTTTTCAAATAGGTTTTCAATTTCTTGCTCCCTCTCTTCTCCTTCTGGCACCTTATGATGTGAATGTTGGTACACTTAAAGTTGTTGCAGGGGCTCCTTACACTATCTTCATATTTTTGGAATCTTTTTGCTGTTCTGATTGGGTGTTTTTTGCTTCCTTATGTTCCAAATTCTTGATATGATTCTTGGTGTCCTCTACTCTACTGTTGATTCCCTGTAAATTATTATTAATTTCAGTTAGTGTATCCTTCATTTCTGACTGGTCCTTTTTTATGTTGTTGATGTTCTCAATAAATTCCTTGAAGTTCTCATTGAGCATCCTTATAATCATTGTTTTGAACTCTGTATCCGGTAGTTTTCTTACATCCATTTCATTTAGTTCTTTTTCTGGAGATTTCTCCTGTTCTTTCATTTGTGACATCTTTTTTTTTTGTCTTCACATTTTGTATGCTTCCCTGTGTTTGTTTCTATGTAGTAGGTAGATCTGCTATATCTCCCAGACTTGGTAGAGTGACCTTGTATAGTAGGTGTCCTATAGGGCTAAATGGCTCAGCCTCCCCAATCACCTGAGTTGGGCACTCCAGGTATGCCCCTGGATGAGCTTTGTTCACTGTCCTATTATAGTTGAGCCTTGATTTATGTTGGTGTCACTGGGAGGAATTGACTCCCAATCAGAGGATCAGCTGTAACTATAATGGAAGAGCTGCTGTGCAGGAGCTGACCCTGTGGAGCAGGACTTGCTTCAGTGGGGCTTTGGTGCTCACCAAGTCTGCACCTTGAGTATGTCGCTTGTGGAGGTGGTAGGGTTGTAATCGGCATGGTCAAAGTTGATCACTGGATGCACTGGCTCTGGACCCACTTGGGAGGTGCAAAGTCAGCTACTGCCTATGCCTGCCAGGAGCCACCCAGCATGAGCTACAAAGCCATTTTCAGATGGCTGATACTTGTGTTGATCTTAGAGGTGCTTAGGAGAGGCCAAGCTGTGAGCCAAGGGAGGCTACTGCTAATGCCAGGCCTGGGGCCATTTACTGAGAAACATGGGGCACACTGAGGTCAGTTGTTGCTTGTTTGAGATATTTTAGGAAAATCTGAGGCATGAGGCAAGAGAGGCCAGTTTATGGAAAAGCCCCTGGAAGTGGCTTGGATGAGCCTGCAAGTAGGGGGGTGGTGGGGTCTCAGGGTGGGATAAAAAATGTGAGGCTGGTTGATGGATACTCAGAGATAGTGCCTGTCTGTAGGCTCTGTGGTGGGGAGGGCTCAGCAAAGGAACTATGGACTCTGTCAGGACATCTGTCAAGGAGAAAGCTGCCACTCCAGGTCTCTCCCCGATTTTAGACACATTATTTCCTCCCCAAATGTCCCAGGTTCCTTTCAAGTGGCTGCTCCAACACTGGACCTCAGAGACAGTGAGTCCGAGTAAATCTCTGTGCTGGCCTTTTAAGAGGAACTGCCTTGGACTCCAGCAGCCTCCATGCCACTCAGCCACAATCCCTGCTGGTTTTTACAGTCTGAAGTTACGAGGACTTCTCTTCCTGGCTCTGGAACCCTGGGCTGGTGGGTCTGGTGCAGGGCTTGGATCCCTTGCTCCTCAGGAAACTTTCACAGCCAAGATATCCCTCCCAATTTTAAACTGCCACACGTGGATGTGGACCAGCTGGTTCTGCGATTCTGCCCTGCATCTCTGCCCCTCCCAACAGTCTCAATGTGCTTCTTTAATTCCCTAGTTGTAGGACTTCTGTTCAGCTTGATTTCAGGTGATTCTGAATGATGATTGCTCTGTAGTTTAGTTGTAATTTTGATGTGGTTATGGAAGGTGACGAATTCCTACACTTGACAGAAATCCTGCATCTTTCAATTACATCATTTTCTCTGTGCTATATTTATTCTCCTGTTGTTTTGTATAGTAACACACTATACAGGTTTGTAGCCTAAGAGCAACAGCTATACCACATAGGCCTAAGTGTGTAGTAGGCATTGTGGAAGTACATTCTATGATGTTCACAAGGCTGAAATCACCTCTCAACTCATTTCTCAGAACTTATACTATTGTTAAATGGTGCATGACTGTAAATAGTTCCCCTCTTTAGGCCTCTCAAAAAATCTTTGGCAAAGTAGACAATAGTTAGTATCACTTTTGTGTATATTTTTGAAGAATTTGAAACCTCATTTGAAGTTCTGTTTGGGTTGGTGGTAAGAGGGTGAGCAAAACAGCCTGTGCAGACTCTATTACCATTAGCAACTATCCACAGTATTAGGAGTCTGGCTTGTGGAAATAGGCTTCTAACTGGTCCCCCGGCTCTTACCCTTGTTCTCCAGTGGTCTTCTCTTTACCACGTAGCCCAAATAATCCTTTTAAAACATAAGTCAGATTGAAGCAGACCTCTGTTCAAACTCTCCAATAGAATCCATTTCACTGAAAACAAAATCCACTTTCCTAACCATGGACAAGTCCCTACTCGCTGGCTCCCTGGTTGCTCCTCTGAGCTCATCTCCTGCCGCTCCTCTAATTCCCACTCTGCTGCAATCTCATTTCCTTCTTCTTGTTACTTGAACACTTGAAGCACTTTCTCATGGCAGACATTTGCATTTATTGTTTGCTCTGCTGGGATGTCCTTATGGAGACCCATTTAATTTATCTTTCCTTTCTTTCATGTCTTCCCCCAAATGTCCTTGTTGATAACATCCATTTCCCCCCTCTTTCTTACTAAGCATTTCTCCTCTCTCACCCACCACCCCCAATCTGGATTTCTTTAATTTATAGAGTTTATATGTTTGTTTATCTCCCCTATAATGTAGAATGTGTAATCCATAGGAGCTTGAGCATTGTCAGTGTTGTGATGTTATATTTCTAAAGCCTAGAATTGCTCCTGAAATAAGATAGGTAATTAATAAATAAATGTGGAAAAATGGATGGATGAATGAATAAATGAAGTTGTACAGGGAGAGACCATAGAGTAAAACAAACAAACAAACAAGCACACATACTTGAAATATAGTGAGAACCTAGCTAACAACTAAGGTTTCCTTTGAGTACTCATAACAACAGTGGTGGGGAATTGTTTGAAAATAATCTCATTCTTTTATTCTGGGTTTAATACAAGGTATGACAATTTTGTGCTTTGTTTTTATCAAATAAGCCTTCCTGAAGGGGGCAGAGGGGAACGGATGGGTCTGGCCCCTTCCCTGAGGATGCACAGTTCGCCTCTGGACAATGGAATCCCAAGCCAAAGAGCCCTGGGAAGACAACTTAGGCAAATGTGTACCATCATCCAGGCACCAGACCTTTCTGTGTGCTTCAGTGCTATGGGGTTCAGGTCACTTCCTGTTCAGATGACTGACTAAGGTTTCTTTAGGATGGAAGCATAGATAATAAATTGTAGTTGTGACCACTCAGAGAGCAGAGCAGAGAATGAAGAAGAGTGAAAGAGGAAAAGGAAGTAGTGAAGCTAAGAAAGGATTTTAGAATAAATATGATACGGAAAAAGCAGCCAGGAGAAATAGGAATGGGCACCTAGAATCTACTCACTATTTGTCTTCTAGGGCATTACTCTTGCCTTCTTCTCTTTCTCTCTCATACTTTGTATCCCCAACTAGAAGAGGAAACATAGAAGTTGCTTGGCTATTTTCTTGCTGGATCACATGATACGTAGGCTACAATTTAAGTTTTAGAAAATAAGACACTACAAATAACATCTGTCATCATGATAGTGATAATAATGACTACTGATTGCTGAGTGCCTCCATTTACTAAGTTCAGTACAAGGTTCTTTCCATATGTTATCCCGAATACATCAGAATTATAAGGTGGGGATTATCCCAATTTTACATATGAAGAAACAGGCTTGGGAAATCTAAATGAATCTAAAACTTTTGTTGGTTGTAATTATTCCTCTTTGCTATTTTCTCTCTCAGGAGCTGATGTGCAGCATTGAGTAGAATTGATAGTTATTCTAAGCAGCAATGAATTGAAGGAAAGTAAAAAAAGCAATAAGAATTAGATTTTAATTATTTTGGACAATGTAATAGTGTGTACTTTAATAAATTTCTGGCAGTTTGGAGCTAAGGGAATGAATGAAAATTTCAAAAAATTAATGAAAGCAGATAGAGTGGCAACAGGAGGGACTCATGTGCATATATATCATTCCCCCACACAGTCTTGCCTAAACCCATGTTAGAATGTCAATAGTATGTAGGTAAAAGTGTGAATTATTAGACATAGGAGACTTATTTTGTGGGGAATGAAGTGAAGCGTTAGAACTGCAGCAAGCTCTGAAATCAGTTGCTGGGTGGGAAAAACAACAACAGAGAATGAAAGAGAAAATCTCAAGGAGATTGTGCGGAAGTAAAGATTTGTTCTAAAACCAATGCTTGATTACTCATCATCAAGGGGCCCGGAGTGAAGGAGGGGACATCAAAATGTATGAAGCAAACAAACAAAAGCTCAACCATCTCAGAACCTCTTTTCAATTTCCTCCAGCAAGTCTGCTTGGAAGACTGTCACTTACATTTCACTTTCCTTCTGTGTCTTTCTTCTCCATTCCCCAATACAAAAATGAACAGATAGAAGTAGCTCAGATTATTTCAGGACTCTATCATAGAATGATCAAGATTTGGTTGCTTGCAGTTTTAGGATTAAAAAAAAAAAAGGTTATTCTTTAATTTGTGTGTGTGGCTGAAGGCTGTCTGACCTATCAGGTGACCACATAAAAAGCTTGCTAATTCACCCATTAAAAGATTTGTCAAATAAACAGCCCACCACCCATGAACTGCCTTAGGCTTCAGAAGAAAGAAGCCAAAACAAACATTAGCGGGCCCATGGATTTGGATCACTGGAATACAAGGAAAAGAAATTTCTAAGGTGACTGGTTTGTATTATCTCTTTCCAGGCTGCTTGCTCTTGGCGTTGACTGCTATGAGGCCAAGCAGCCAGATGAAGTTCCTGGTTGAGAGGACCAAATCATTCACTCAACCCTATTTTTTAAAATTCTTTGAACCATTCATTTGTCAACTATAGCTGACTTCCTCTGTAACTCTGAAAGTTGGGTCTGTGGGAGTTTATAGCAACTCCGAAGAGTCTCAGGTTAACTAGATTATAATTAACTTTGCTATTACTTTAAATATGAAAGAAATTCTTTTGTTAATATAGCTGATAAATCCTTGGCAGGAGGGGATGAATAACCCAGAAACCCATAACATCTGAGCTTTCACCTATTTCAGGTCTTATCAAACTGTAGTGTAACCATCTGTTAATCTGTTTTCTACTCAGCATTGAGCTCCTTGAAGTCTTACATCCCAGCACCCAGCATGGTTCTTGGCAAATAGTAGGAGTTTAACAAATATTTGTTGAGTAAATTGAATGAGATTGGGCAGATTCCCATGATGTCAGCCCATGAGATCTTTTTCATGAGGTAGCTCAACTCAACAACTCCTCTGGGGCATTCTAGAAGGAGGAGTGAGTACCTTGGGGGCCTCTCATTTATTCCTGTATCTGGAGAACACTGTTTGCTTAAGGAATGAATGAAAGTCTGTATTGCTCAAGGAGTGTGTGTGTGATAACCTTTTGGGATAGTCCCACCACATCCTCAACTTGGAAGGCCCTCAGGAGATGAGCTCAGGGATGTGTCAGATGGATGCCTGGCTTTTGCTGAAAACCTCCAGAAGAACCCAAATGGGGGCACTTTCTACGGGCCATGCTAAGCTGCTAGCAACAGCTCAATGACTTAAAGAGGTGGCCAGTGGGCAAAAAGGCCAAACCCCGTTAGCTAGTTTGGGAACAGAAATAACAAGAGTAGAAGGGATGGGATTAGCAATATTACTTTATGATGGCAAGAAACCACCCAGAAAGCTCTTGGCCTACTGTTGATAATGACAGACAGAACATGACAAAATGAATAATAAGATGAAGACATAAATGAGTAGTTTAATGGGAAAAAAGAGGCCCACCCTCATAAATGTATCTTACCTAAGAACATTCATAAAAATAGATACAGTATAGATTTGAATTAAATATGAAAACTGAAAACATGAGTTAAAAGAAAATATAAGAGGATCATTTTTTATCTGATCTCTTGAAAGGGAAATGATTTCTAAGCATAAAAGCAAAAGCAGAAACCAATTACTAAACAGCATCTTAACACTCCGGTGTGGGGTGAATTTCCCGCCAAAATATAAGATGGCGCGGGCAATTATTTAGGTTTCCCGCGCAAAATCAGGGATTTTTATGATACCTATTACCCCAATGGGTATGAAACGGTTCGCATACGCAGGTAGGTATCTTTGTGAATGGCAAACAAACAAATATTTGGTAATACGCAGTTACAATCGGCCCGAGTTTACACGTTTCCCGCACTCCACCGCAAATCTGTATGAACCGAGTTAAGACGGCTCCCGCGGAGTACGCGCAATTCACGCGAGCCGACTTAACTCGTTTCCCCCACTCCAAGTGTTAATTGTGTTATATTCGCATACATAAAGAAAACTTTATTTTCTTCTTTAAGACTTCATTTCCATATTTTAAACATGTATAACTGTTGAAATTGGAACACAATAAAAGCATGCTTTTAATAATTAAACAAAAGTGGAAAAGGTATGCATTTATTCTGTCACATCTCACACCAGGAAAAACACCACCTTCCTTCTCCCCTTAGGCACAAATCATTTTTGTGTGCTTGCTATTAAATTTCCAACCTATCTTAAAAAAATGTCATAAACACATATGTGGAGGACTAAAGAAGGCTGAGAAAATACACAGTACAATTTACCTTCGGTCCTGGGTCTCAACGAGAAATGATGTATAGTCTTAGATGCCCGTTTCCTAATTATCCCAATGCCCAAGTATTTTGTCTTGAGAAAAATTTCTGTTTTCACTGGATCTAACATCTTACATTTTATACTTGCTTCTATCTCTTTCTTAGAATGACATTCTAAATATCTCACAGTGGATTCTGGCTACCCACATTCCCAGCCTTATGTCCCATTTGGCTCATACACACATAGTATACTTCTTTTACCATTGCTATACCTGGAACATCTATTGCACTTTACACTTCACATTGTTCTCTCTGCTTGGACTTTTTCCCATCTAACAAACTCTACTCACTTTTTAAGAACCAACTCAAAAAATGATTTCATGTATTATCAAGCCTTTCCTAATGCTCTGCGGTAGGAGGCACCTCCTCTCCACTCAGCTCCTGCAATAATGCCCCCACCTGTCCAGTGTCTCAATTTATCACATTACACCCATTAGTAGAGTGTGTGCTTACACCTCTGACCTAACACAGTCCAGTACAGAAACCATGTCTAATTCCTGTCACTTTCAGCTTCGTATACCCAATACCTTGCACAGTGCCTGAAATAGATGAACAAATGTTTCATGAATACATGTGTGCACGCATGCCTTGAATGAAGGAATAAATGGCATCGTGAATGATAAAATAGAAGCTGGTTGTTACAAACCATTCCTTAGCATTTTGGCCTCTCAGAAAAATAATTCCCACTTTAAGTCACATTTGTTTTATGTCTCATTTTTTAACTTCTTTTATATTGAAATCTGCTACATCTGGTGTTAGAAACGTATGATTTACCATAAAATATTCATAAAAAAGGTCAAAGAAAACTTTGGGTCCTAGTTCTTGTTATTGTGTATTTAAAGGTTCAGGTATTTCCAGTTATTTGGAAGCACATAATAAAGCTATAGAGGTTTCTCTTGTCTGATTTATTTATTTATTTATTTATTTATTTATTTATTTATTTCCTATGACCTTTATCACATTACTCTTGTAATTCCGGAGTAACTAGAAAGCTCCCAGTGTAGGCAGGTATCATATTTTTAGTGAGTAATTTATTTACTTAACCACAGGAATTAGTCCACTCTATGCTAATAGACTGCTAGATTTGCTTCCTTTCTGGAAGGCCAACCAAAACGTTTTTGCAAGTGTAGGGGCATTCGAAGTGAAAGGTCAGCCTGAAAGGCCCAGTTTATTATCTGCTGACCAACAGGTAACTTTTATTGAGGGTGATCATGGCCTATACATTGTGCCAAGTACCTGTCATCTATTTTCTCATTTTCAGTGTTCCCTGCATTACACTTATTATTATCACTATTATTAATTTATCATTATCCACAGGTAATAAAAGAGAACTTATGAGAAATTAAATCATTTGCCATAGCTCACATAACCAGCACATGCAAAAAGGTACAGCCAAAGTTCTGCAGGTTCCAAAGCCCTGTTCTATTCACTGGACCTTGTTACCTCATGAGAGTAGGCATTTAGTAAGTCAACAGGGGGTGATAATGGGTTTTTATCAGAGTCCTTAAAATACTGCACTCACCATGAAAAAGCAAGAACTCTGGACAGCCAGGGTTTCTCTCAGGTAGGCTGATTAACTGAGCCTCTCAAGGTTACTCCCTCAGGAGAAGCAGGTGTGAGCTGGTGCCAGTCTTACCCAAGGTTACCTGCACAGAAGCGGGTGGGGACTGTCCCATTTTGCAGTTAACTCAAGGGTTTTGTTGTTGTTTTTGTTTTCTCAGCAGCCCAGATTTCCCAACTGTCTTGTTTTCACAGACTAATCTTTCAGTCTTTGTTGCTTTCATAGGTTCCTTTCCTGAATGTTTGTTCATTTGCTTATTTGGGATGAAATGAGGAAAGACCATGTCCAGACTTTCCAGGTGGGTCAGAGATAGTAAAGTTACCCCCTCCCCTGAGGAATCCTTCAGGGCAGAGACTGGCTGAGAGTTAACATGATTTCACACGCCTACTGACAAACATACAAATAAAGATGTTTTAATGGTAGTTACAACAACAATAACAAAACAACAAAAAGCTTCTGTAGTCACAGCCCTGCTGGCCTTAAACCTGGAAGAATCCAGAAACAATCCTTGAAGCTATGGCAGGCTACTAAACTTCACCTGCTCAGGGCCATAAAGATAACTCTAAACACAACAGGGAAGAACGTAGGGATTATCTCTGGACCTTCGTCCCATGCCCCTCACCTGAGCAGTGTTGTGGTATCAGTTGCCAGCTGATAAGGGCTTTCCCTTATCACTTTCCTACAGGGAAAATTTGCCTTTTGACAGATGAAGTGGGGAATTCGCCAATACTAATTTAGTGTTGAATGCTTATTTCCTCTTGTGTAGTTCTATTTTATATAGTCTTCTCTTTCCAGTTAGAATGGATGAATTACTTAATCAAACAAGCGTTTAATGAGACCTCTTCCATTCCAGACACTGTCACATGTAAACTCTGGTTACCCAGGCACATTTTACTGACCTTCTTCACCCAGGTAGCTTGAGTCAGACAACACCTAGAGCTTCGTGGGCCATTCAAGCTCAAAGCAACAGTAGAGAATCACAAGATTAATCTTTCCTCTTATAGTTCTTCCTTCCAACCCTGCCCTCAGCCCTGGTCTGCTAGAAACTTGTTCTCTCGGTTCTTACTTCTCCATGACTGTAAAGGAAATTTGGTGTTTGTGTGCTTGCACCTAGCTTTGGTGATGTAAAATAGGGAAAGTGCAAAAGAGAGAGACAGACCACAGAACATATACGAATAGCCCATGGACACAGACAACAGTGTGGTGAGGGCCAGAGGGAAGGGAGGGAAGGTCTGGGTGAGAGGGGCAAAGGGAGGAGAAATGGGGGGGCAAATGTAATAATGTCAACAATAAAGATAAAATATAATTAAAAAGAGAGAGAGAGCCCTGGGTGGGGCTTGGCTGGTGTGGCTCAGTTGGTTGAGGATCAGCCCACGCACCAAAGGGTCGCCGGTTACTAGTACATTACGGGCCAGGGCACATGCCTGGGTTGTGGCTCAGTCCCCAGGGGTGCATGCAGAAAGTGGAAGATCGATGTTACTTTCTCATCATTGATGTTTCTAGCTCTCTCTCCCTCTCCCTTCCTCTCTCTCTAAAATAAATAAAAACATAAAGAATAAATGAGAGAGAGGGGGGGGGAGGGAATGGGACAGAGAAAGTGAGAGATCACCTAGGGAGGAAGTGAGGAAAGGAGAAGGAACCCAAAAAGCTGGGGCCAGAGGAGGCTGTGTCTGCAGAGATCAGGGATACTGAGCTGAGAGTGAGTGAGGCTTTGAAGTGTAAGAGGTTTATGAGCAGCAGTGGGTGTGTAAGAGAACTGAAGAGATGAGGACAGAAGTTTTAAGAGGGATTTCTCAGGGTTGTGAATTAGACCTCCTGCCTTAAAAATTTCTCAAGACACAGTAATGATTGCAATTCCTTTTTAATTTATATTGGTGGGTACTCAGCGTTTTTTTGAATAGAAGAGCAAGTCAGGAATAGGTCACATGGAGTCTTGGTTTTTAGATGAGTTGCACAATCATTTTACAAGCATTTATTGAACACCTATTTTGTTCGAAGGCTACAAAGATAAACAAGGTAAGAGCTTTACCATTAAGAATCTTATAAACAGGTGTCTCCCTTCCTACCTGGAATGATAGCTAGAACTTTGCCCTTCTTGGCTATGTGCCTGATGGATGGATCTGTCCCCAATAGGACACAGAACAAAACAAATTCAAGGTTCTTGGCCTAGGAGGGATGGACTATAACCCACAATATCAGAATTGAACTCAAAGGCAACTTATTCTAACCCCTTTGTTTTACAAATAAGGGAACTGGTGCCCAGAGATGCAGTGGCTCACCCAGGGTCATGGTGTAGCAGAACCCACCAGGGACTGGAGACACCTCCCCATCTGTCTCCTTTCACAGGCTCTTGGGCATTACTGAGTCTAAGACCCCCGCATGAAATCCCATCTCACTGATCCATAATTGGGAATGGAGGGCAGTGTCAGGGACTGAGAGAGGGGCTGAGTAGATGCCAGAGCCTGGAGGATCCTTGCATGTTGCCATGGAAAATGTTTAGATTTAAGTCACACACTCACATGGAGCCAGGGTGAAGGTCTTTTGGCTGCTCTCAAGTCCTGTCCCCTCTTGGATTCAGTGTTGGCTCCCCTTTGGTGCAGGCCAGAGGACTCCTGCATTTAGTGTTACCTGTTGTTGAGGGGAGAGGGACAGAGAGCTACAGAGGCTCTGTTCTTGTCTGGAGAGGGCTGACTTTCTGTTTGTCTCCAGCCCCATCAGTGGGAGGCCCACTCATCAGTGATAAATGGACACTTGGGAAGATCAAAGGTTCATCATGACCCAGCTCATCCGGTGATTTATCAGCCGTTTGGTTTTGTCTGTGTGGAGACAGAAAGGGCAGTTCTGCTTGAGGTGCCACCAAAACGCTGCCTGCATGGCCCTGGAGCCAAGGAGGCTGGGCGGCTGGACTTGCCCCATGTGGGCCATTAGTCAGTGATGTCAGTCATCCTGGCACCTGATTTACTTGCTCATTTGCCACATGGGACGGAGGCATCCTAGTGGTGATAATTTTGGGTGGACCAACCTGACCTTTCTTAGTCAGACCAGCAGGAGCCTGCCACCCTCCTGTGGAGCAGCTCAATCGCTGGAATTCAGTGTCAAGACAGAAGAATAGGGGTGGGGGCAGGTTTGGTCCTCAGGGCTGTGGGTCTGCCAAGCCCCACAGCTGAAGCAGGTAAGCCGGTACTTTCCATTCCTCACTTTCTCTCAGATGCGCAGGGCCCAACTCTGTGTTGTCCCGAGAATTGTTAAGCAGGCTGTTGTACTGGTGGCACCATGGCCTGGGGCTGGCTCTGGGCTCCATGACCCTAGCCTTTCCTACTCCTCTCCCAGAAATGCAGGCCACACCATGAATTTACTGTGTCGTCTTGAACAAGCCGACTGTCTCTGGCACTGGACTTCCCATCCATCAATAACTGACCTCTGCCCAGCCCCGACTGCGTATCAGAAATCCAGGGGAGGTTTACCTACAGGATGTTCCTGAGATTCCATGCCAAGCAATTGTGAATTAATGTTACCGGGTTGGCCCAGGTATCTGAATTGTTAACTAACTCCCAAGATGATATTTTAATGCATTTTGCTTCCCTAAATCCATGTCATGGGAGTAAATGGAAACATTTCATTTAGTGCTATGTCCTGTGATATATTGTGCTGATTCTGAATTATTTCACTCACATAATGGTAGTCTGCTTTGCCTAGCATGCAAGTTCCATATGAACCAGCATTTTATATAAAATCACCCTAAGGGGAGCTGGATTAGAAAGGGGCAAGGGGAAATTTTCTAGGGTGATAGAAATATTAGGGGTGTAGGTTCACACTGATGTAGCCCTTTGTCAAAACTCATTGAATTGTAACAAGAATACACTTGGGATTGCATTTCACAGTATCTATGTTATACCTCAATTAAATAAATTAAATCAATTAACATGAAAAAAACCCCAAAACACTGACTCCAAATTCCCTGATAGGTAACACAAAGGCAGATGGTGTGAGTCAGAAATGCTTCCTTTGAGGGACTGTCAGCAGCACTGGAAAAGGCTCTGTCACTGACTCAGATACAGAGGACATTTTGCTAGATGGGAGAGGTTTGGGAGGGAGGGTGAAAAAGGTGATGGCATTAAGAAGTACAGATTGGTAGCTACAGAATAGTCATGGGAGTGTAAATATAGTCAATAATATTATAACTATGTATAGTGCCAGGGGGTACTTGTTATATTGGGGTGATCACTTAGTTATATGTTGTTTAATCACTGGGTTTTACATCTGAAACTAATGTAATATTGCATGTCAACTATAATTGAAATATATATATATATATATATATATATATATATATATGTCACTAACAATTTCTTTCTAAACTTAACTGTTTCCCACCCTCGCCACCAATGGGAAGGCAAGCCAATCACAGGTTTAACAAGTGGAGTGGGGATTGGCAGAGACTTTGGAATGACTCAGAGAGGCTGCATGGAGAAGGAGGAGTGTCCATCTGTCCATCCCTTCCTAGACTTATATCTGATCTGAAAACCATCAATCCTAGCACTTCCTCCCTGTGTACAGCCTCCTGCCACTCTCGCCAGGATAAAGCTGTGAAGACTACCAATCTTCATTCCAGACATTTTCCTCAGCTGCTTTCACAAATAACATGTGAATTCATTAATTCATCCCACATTAATTGTATCAGGCACTGGGCACGCGCTGCAGTTGCAGAAATGAAGGAGAAGCAGTTCCTGCCCTCACACCCACACAGTCAAGGGGACCAGTTAATTTTAGGATAGGATATGAACCATCTATCAGTTGTCACAGGTTTAGTGAGCCTGTGACCCCAGAGAAAGAACATCACTATGGGGTGTGGGGAAATGGCTCCTGAGGCACCAAGGAAGGGGCTCTTGGTGGGAGAGGAGGGGCTCTGGGAAGAGGGTGGCATCATTTTAGCTGGGGGAAGTCATGCAAAAGGAGGCTTAGGAAAGGGGTGGACCATGAATTGTCTAAGGAGTTTGTACTTTATTCTAAAGCAGCAAGTCTGGTTTTGTTTTGTTTTTTAAATTTTTTTTAAAAAGTACAGGAGTGAAAAACTTGCATTTTATTTCCATCTCCTTTTAACCTAAGGAAATGCACAGTAATCTCTACCATCCTTGTCCTGTTTGGGATTGGACGCCCTTGGGTGCCACCTCCTCACCACTCCTTTTTTAGTAATGAGGAAACCCAGAGGCACACTATGTGAACCTCAGGTTCTTCAAATGCCAGCTGGACATATGAAGCTTTATCTTCCACAATTACACTGGGGCTCCTACACTTCTCACTGCTTTTAGTGACTGCCATACTGTCTCGTTAAATAACTGCTTCCACCAGCTGAAATACACCGTAGCATCTCTTCTGTCTCAAGGTGGTTTATCTGGTAGTCTCAACCACACCAAAGACAGCTGGGAGTAAGAACATTTCCAGATATATAAAGTCAATGCCATTAAATGCATGCTCTAGATATTGTAGGGATGTATTCAGTTATTCAATTCTTTACTTGGAGGCTGATCCACTTATGTCAAACAAAATTGGGGCAAGCCTGGAATTTTCCATTTCAGCCCAGTGCAGATTAGAACTAACAGCTGTGAGTGAGGGAAAGAACAACTCCATAGTTAGCAGGTGAGAAGGAAAACTCAAAAGGCACAGCTACCTGCTGCCACCAAGGAGAGAGACCAAAGGTCTCATACTCTCTGTGGCCATGGGGGCATTTCTGTCTAATGCAGCGGTTCTCAACCTGTGGGTCGCGACCCCTTTGGGGGTCGAATGACCCTCAGAAAACACATATATAATTACATATTGTTTTTGTGATTAATCACTATGCTTTAATTATGTTCAATTTGTAACAATGAAATTGGGGGTCACCACAACATGAGGAACTGTATTAAAGGGTCGCGGCATGGCCGAAACCGGTTTGGCTCAGTGGATAGAGCGTCGGCCTGCGGACTGAAAGGTCCCAGGTTCGATTCTGGTCAAGGGCATGTACCTGGGTTGCGGGCACATCCCCAGTGGGAGATGTGCAGGAGGCAGCTGGTCGATGTTTCTCTCTCATCGATGTTTCTGGCTCTCTAACTCTCTCCCTTCCTCTCTGTAAAAAATCAATAAAATATATTTAAAAAAAAAAAAAAAAAAGGGTCGCGGCATTAGGAAGGTTGAGAACCACTGGTCTAGTGGAATAAAAAGTTTCATTGTTCCAGTGAAACAACCATTTTAATAGCCATCCTGTAAAGGCTACTCATGTTTGTTGTACTCTGTTTAATAAGATAGGAAGATATGGAATATACTTCAGAAAAAATTCCATCAAAATGATGACAATATAAAAATATTGCTAATTCTGGGAAAATCAGTTGTTTGAAAATTTCATTTACAAAGACTTCATCACTCTCCCATGGTATGGGTGAATGAAACATATCTGTGTTTGTAAATTATATGGAATTGGTACCAGTTAGATCATATTGCTGAAAAGGCCTTTACAGCTAACCTTACAAATGGACTTTGAACCCTCTTCATTCCCACAGTCTCAACTCCCCTCCATGGATAACAAAGTACTTAGAAAGGGCTCCTTTACCCTATTTTACCCTGAGGACAAGGGACACTCATTGAGGCTGACTCAAGGGTCTTTCGCAACACCTGGGAGAAGACTCCGGTTCCTCCCTGCTCCTCAGGACTGAACTGGAAACGGTTGTATTTCCAGGTTGGGCTTTCCAGCAGCACCTGTTCTTACATGAAGGGACTATCACAAGTGGATTCCACATATATTAGCATCTGGTGAGAGTCTACTGTGCCCATGATCAATGCAGCTTTGATCTGTGAGGTATTGGTGCAGTGTTTGGTGGAGGTGAGATTCTGACACTTGAGGCTGAGTAGGCTGCTGCCATCCTTGCTTGGTAGCCTGGAAGCTTAAAATTCAGGGTGGGGTGGGTGGACTAAATAACTCTAGGACAGTGGTTCTCAACTGTCCAAGAATGGCAAGTCCAAGTTTCTGTTCATTCAGTTGACTAAAGGGAAGCCTCTTCGTGACATAACATGTGGTTTTCTGTTCTCCTTCTGCTAAAAAAAAAAAAAAAAATCAAAGGGGAAAATGAAAGTATTATTTTCCTTTTTCATGTTTACTCACATCTTTCAAATTCTTTCCTGTTGCTTCTGACCAATGGTGTGCTAAGTGGGGTTCAAACACTCATGCTCAAGTCAAGCTTTGTGTTAGGTTTGTTCATGGACCCCTGTTTCCTAGACTTGCTTTGAATGGAATCATAGCAGCTCAAACTAGAAAGCATGAAAGACCACGCTCAGGCCATTTAGCATATTCATGCTTGTCTTCCTGGGCTACAGCAGGAAGCTGACATACCTCTCTCTGTTGTTGCCTCTCTCACAGGTGGGACGGCACTGTTTAAAGTGTGAACATTTACTACACATCAAGACAAGGTTTAGTATCCAGGACAGTAGTGGATTGCAATTCCCAGGATTAGAATGTGCCCGTCCCACTCCTTGTGGAGTTGTTAGAATTAACCCCCAAACCAAAAAACTTGCAGAGGTCACCTATGAGTTTTTGGATATAATGTCAAATTCCTTGCTTCTTATCAGTTTATACAACAGTGGCTCCCTTGAGAGATAGCAGGGTTAGGGTTGTTAGATGTAGTGTGTTAGCTATTCACCCCGGGTATTGTCTGAAGCAAGAGTAGGAAGAATATCAGGAAAGTCCGTTTGCATCTGCTCTTTACTGAAATGTTTTCTATGTACATATATTCTGATTTCGGTGTGTTTGAAAGGGTGGTGAGACAGCCGGCTGCAGCTGCGGGGACTCCTGAGGGCTTTGTTGCAATGAGTCCCATTGTGTGAAAAGATAAGGTCAGTCACACGTCTTGTGGCTGATCACATTTTTAGCTGCTAACACATGTCCAGTAGGGGTGGGGAGGAGAGGCTGTATAGTGTCTGTGGTATGAATGCAACCTTCCTGACATTTACTACCTCAACAGTCTGCGAATCTGGATGGGTGCTTTATTTGCCTTTCACCTGCTTTGCCAGGCTCCCAGCTGGCTGGTATTTCCACCTCCCGGTTGTCCACCGAAGCTGGGGACTTGTTTGTGTTTGGTTTTTCACTGATTGGAACTAATCATTAACTCTGTGGCATCGGTTATTGTTTTATGTTCATAGCATTGTAGGGAGCTTTGAGATGTCGAGGCCTGATAAGACCTGAGGCTGTTCTCCTGGGGGCTCCTGGAATGGCACCCTGACCCTAAACTGGGACTGACTTGATTTCCTCAGGAGGAAATGGTTCCCACTGAGGGCTGGGAGAGCACCCTGTCTTCAGTCTGGCTTCCTGATCTAACACCAGGAACCTTAAGCAGCCAAAATCCTTTAGGCAGGAGGTTCAGGTTTCACAGAGAGCTGTCCTATTTGTCATGTATATTTTGGACCACTCCTCTGGGCTGCCTGAGGACACCTGCAACCTGTTGTGCAACCTGCTTGTTGTGCACAGTTAGGGAAAGAACAGTTCTAGAAAGACATCCAAAGTCAGTCAGCTGAAGCTATGTATTGAGAGTTCCTTTGGGGTGTATGCCACATAGACTCTGGGCAGAGAGAGGGGTTAGGGAGAGAACAATGTGGTGAAGGAGAAGGACTAAAGTGGGGGAGAGATGCCCCCCACTTTGGCCGTTGAGTAGTGAGCACTTTAGTGAGCACTTTAGCACAGCACCCAGGCCCATGGAACTCTCCTAGAGGTTTAAGAGGCATCCTTGCCCTTAACTGTTGCAATCACAGATAGTCTGAGTGAGGCGAACAGGACTGAGCGTGCATGCCATTTTGGATGTACAACAAAGATCTTTGTCTGGTTAGTTTCAACATTTCTAAGACTTTACTATGAAGTAATATGAAAGCCATCAGACTGGTGATGAGCACTAGTATGAAACTGCCCCCCTTTCCATGGCCTAGGCCCACATTTTGTCATCTATCTACCCCTGTCTTTAGTTGCTCAGGGGCTTCTTGTCATCTCTACAAGCTATCCTGACCCCCAAACAAAGCCTGCTCATGGAATACCGCCTAAACCAAGACCATTCACACTAAAAAGGCTGATATGTACTTCTTTCAGTAATATTGGCATAATTGTTATCCTCACTAGGGGGGAAAAGCTCTAAGTCAGAGAAAAACCTACCTAACAGTAAACTTTTGAGAGAAGTGGAACAAGCATTTATTGAGTGCCTACTATGTCCCAGGGATCATGCTGTGCCCCTGATTCGATCTGATCTTCAAAACAATTCTCTGAGGTAGCATATTTATATTCATTTACCCAAAGAAGAAAATGACAGTAACCTCTTTAAAGCTACATAATGATTTGGGCTTAAAATGACTTCAGACTAAATTGTGAAAGCCCTGGTCCATCAGAACCCAGGATTACATGGAGGTGTCTCAGAGCTCCTCCCAGGACCCAGGGGAAGCTGAGCAGGTGAGGAGAGAGGATCTAGGCCTTTCTCCCCAGCTTCCCCAGAGCAGTGCCACTTGCATACATTTTAAATATTGGATTTCAGAAAAGCTTCCATATTGAGTTCAATTAAAATAAAATTTTAAAATAACTTCTCTGGAAAGGGGATCTTTTAAAGGGATTTAAGCAGAGTATAAAATGGTCATATTCATTTTTAATATATCAGCCTGGGGCTGTGTGAAGAATGAATAGAGCTACCAAACAATTCTCCAGGGGAGAGGCACAGAGGATCTGAACTCAGGCAGCAACAAGGACACGGAGACCAGAGAAGGGGCGTGAGAAATGCCAAGTCAGTTTCCTAGACTCTGATGACGCCAAGTGTGGTCTTTGGACCAGCAGCCTCAGTATTACTTGGGAAATTGTGAGAAATGCAAGTTCTCAGGCCCCACCTGGATCTACTGGATCAGAATCCGAATTTTGACAAGATCCCCAGGGGATCCATATGCCCCTTTGAAATTTCAGAAGCACTGTCTAAGACTGCTTGCCTGGCAGGGTGGGATGAAGAAAGTCTATTCGGTGACCTTGACCCCATGTTCAGACATCACAAAATAGGTGAGACCTTTCAGAAGAGTACTTCCCCCTCAACAGCTTCTTGGTCATGGCATGGCTTTCTGGTGCCATGACCTCTATCTAAATGAGCTGGCAACAATGACATTAATCCTCTACTTTAGGCACATCATGAGAAGGCAGAGTTATTTGAAAAATAAATGATGCTGGGGGAAGTAGAAGGCAGCAGGAAAGGAGGAAGAACAGATATGAGATGGATTGACTCCATAAAAGAAGTCATAGGCATGAGTCTACAGGAACTAAGCAGAGCTTTGAGGACAAGATATTGTGGACATCACTCATTTAAGGTACAGTGTTGCCAGGAGTCAGGGCTGACTCAATGGCAAGTAACACACATTTGCTTTTGAATTACACTGTTTTCTGTTAGTACAGATTTTTTTCAAGCACTCAGAACCATTTCCCCTGACTTGGGTGTCCTACAGATTGATGCCTAGGCTAATTTTGTTTTCTTTTTTTTTCATTAGACACTTTCTTGTCTAATGTTTCTTCCTAATTTAAGCTAAATTTAAATCTTGCTAATTTAAGCTAAAATGCTGATGTCAAATAATACTCAGATATTATACTTTTTTAAAGACACATTTCAGTATTATCAAAACCTTAATTCAAAGCCATTGCAGATGAGAGTATTTCAAGCATTGAGTTAATGAGGAAATAGTTGGAGATATGGGGGTCTTTAAGGTCTCCTAAACTAGACAGCATCATCTGTTGCTCTTCCTTGTGCTCCTGAAATTCTTGATCTGAAAGGACTATGTTCTTTCATACCTGGAATGCAATGCCCCAGCTCCCCTGCCACCTCCAGACTGAACTAGGTGCCCCACCTGTGTGGTCTCCTTCGGCATACTTTCATCACAGTGTGCTATCACACTATTCTAATTGTTGATTTACATGTCCCTCCCACGCTTGCTTCTGTGTCTTTTTATCTTTATACCCTCAAAGCATAACAGAGTGTCTAGCTCATACTGAAGGCACAATAAATATTTGTTAAATGAGTCAATGAAAGAATATGTAACTGTAGATGAGGCTGGTTTGTGGGGGGTGGGATGAGTTTAGGGCATCAGCACAGCAGTGCATTGAGCAGTAGGAATGCATTTAGCAGTAAAGATTAGAACTCATGAACTTCTAGACTTAGCCTGAGGTCAGGGAGCTACCCTGTATTCTGACGTGGGTTTTGAGTGTCTCTGAATTACTCTTAATACCATAATGCACCCTTCTGGCAAAATGTAAGCCAGAACATTCCTCCCCACCTAAACTCTATGGGCAAGCACTGAAATCTGCTGCTCAGTGTTATTTCCCTTAAGAAACTCGATACCGCTGACTGTAAACTGGGTTTGGTCACTTATTTTTACTTTTACGGGTGTTTTATTCTTAGTTGAGAAGATATTTTTAGTTTGCCTTTGCTTATTGAACAGTTAAAGCTCCAGGAACAATAAATAGACTTGCCCTTAGCACAAGTCCAGTCAGACACCTCTGTTTGCAGAGGGATTCCTGGGCTTAAGAAATAATGCACTTTACACAGTCTCACCACCCCAAACAAATTCCACGGCAGTACAAGGGATGTCAAAAATACCAAAGCAGAAAATACTTTTGTTGTAGCTTCAAGCTTAAAGGATACATTCCTCCCCACCTTTACTTAAATAATCTTTATACAGAAAGAAGAAACAAAGATCCCTGGGAACAAAGGGTAATAGAGTATGTGTGTACATGACCGGACAAACGTGCATTTTTTTGTTTTTGTTGTTCTTTTCAATGATCCTTTGTTGTTGCAAACACAGACTATAGTTTATCCTGATTGGCAAGCGGGACTTGTGATTTATCTTTTAATTCTTCTTTCCTAATGATCCCCTGAACACCCTACTGATCACCTCTTCCTTGCCCTTTACCCTTTATAAAACACCTCTGCAATTTCATTCTCACTGTTCGAGCAAAACCCACACAGTGGCCTTCTCTTTTCTTTAGTTCAACTCTTCGTTTTCCACCGCTCCATGTAATGTATAACATCACTAATGTATTAATGTATTACAGGTACAAACAAGTTATATGTGGTTATACATTGGTCATTATACATGGGTCTTTTTTGGTCATTACCACATACATATTATATAGGAATATTAAGAATATCAACTTTGAAAATAAACTCAAAATTTATTCTCAGCCCTTTCTTTCCCCTGGCATGGGAACACTGCTGGGCTTACTAGAAATCATAAATGAGACATTCATGGATCAAGATTGTGTTTCTTGCTCCCCAGCAGAAGGACTGTAGCTCACCCCTCTTGCAACGTTGGATAAAAATAGCCCAATTTCATGTTCTGATTATCAGAATTTGATATCATGCACGTGGTCAAGACTAGGAGATTTGACAATGAATGGAAGTCCTGGAAATAATGCTCACTGGAAGGAGGGAGGCCCCAAGGACCCACTTTGCCTCTTTCACAGTGTTTCTTAGAACCAGTCCCAACGTTGGTTACACTGCTTTTGACTTAAGAACCTTCACTAGATTTATCTGGCATCTGCTATCGTTTTGCCAATTCTCACAATGATATTGTTTCAACTGTAACAGACTTTTGGAATCTAAGATTGAATTACACAAGGCCAAATAGGCCTGAAATGATTAATATGTTTTCAAGTTTCTTTGTTGCGTTTCTAGAGTTTAATTCATGTCTAGGGGTAGATTCATACTCTATTGTGAACTTGGGTTACCACTACCATTTAATCAATATAGTTGATCAAAGTAGCTTTCAACACAAAAGCGGTGGCTGGCGATGGTGTGTAATGATGGCAAAGCAACAACTCTTAACTTCATTATGTGAACTATTTATGTGCTTCAGTTATTATGGAGTAGCCACAAAATAAAACACCGTGACCAAATTAAAAATACATTAATCATATACTAGTGACAATAGAAGATTTTTCTTTTAACACCTACAGAATGGGTATGAATAGATTATATTGGGAATCCTTCATCTCATAAATGTCCCGTACTGCATTTCAAGTCCCGTACTGCAAAAAACATTATTCCTGGCTTCGCTTTGATTCTTTTATTTCCTTTCCTTTTTAGGGGGGAGGAGGATACGTCCACGTGTTTGTGTTTTTGCTGGCTGGAAGATGACAATTTGTATAGTTCAGTGACATAAATTACCTGAACAATTTACTGGAAAAGTTCCCGGCAGAACTTTTTTCCACGTAACTCCTGTGTACCCTTCTTTGCTGCTGTGAGAACATGATGTACCCTCGAGAGCCTGGTGAAGCCTGGTAGGCTGTATTGTTTTTACATCCACGGTCAGCTGTTTACTCCCGAGGTAGTACGTACCCTCCCCCTCGCTCTAAGAATGGTCATGCCAGACCTTGTTATTGCTCCTTCAGTTCTGCTATTCTGCCTCCAGTAATGTTAAGGATTTGATAATTTAGGGAAAAGAGACTACCAGTTATGTACCTAGACAATTACAAAATAAATCCTGTTCCCGGCATGTGAGGATTGTATAAATTCCAGCCTGTGGTGTCTGATGGTGTCTATCTTTTCTGGCATATTCGCAAATAAGATATAAACATAGTTATTAATCATCTGGCACCTTTAGAGAGACATAATCATCCCGCTGTCTAGCTTTTGGTCTATTAAAGTCTGATGCACAGTTGTGGGAGGTTCTAGTGTTTCCTTTAGTGGCTCCAAGTCAAGGATGTTTAAATATTTGCCAACAAAGGCTCAGCCAAACCTTTCAGCAGCAGAGGCTCCTTTCGCCTGACCAGAAAGTGGTGGCCCTACCCGTTTCTCCAGGTTCTTCCTTTCATACTTCTCCCGTGGGGCACACGTACAAATACATGGACTATGCCAGAAGATAACAAGTGTGGGTAATATGTTCTCAACTTTAGTCAGTAGTGAGCCTTGCTGATTCAAAGCATTCCAGGACAGGGCATGGAATGGGATTACCTGCCTCTCTTCTTCTCTGTGGTCTAGTCATTTGAAATGTGAATTTGGTGTTGCCCAAATATCAGACACAAAACATGCCCAACACCAAAGAGAACAGTGAGTTAAAACCATCAGTTTCTCCCCCGGGTGGTCACCTAGTCCCCAGTTCCCCATTTCTGTGACTAATATCCGCATCCCAGGTGTAATTTGAACGCCTGATCCCCTTTCACCTTCTAAAGCTTGGGACAGTTCTTAGATGCTCCTCCTGCTGTGATCACTGTACTACACCCCAAGTGATGTCCATATCTGGATTGTGGAAGCAGCTCCTAATCAATTTATTGGCCTTTATCCTTTCTCTCTGCTCTTCATGTCAGAAGCTTCTGTTTGCAGTATATTCAATGGTGCAATAAAAATTTCAGCCTATTTTTAGTTTAGCCCTCCATCAACTGACTTTATTTTTACTTCTCTTCTTCCTCTCGTTTTTCTCCCCAACATGTCTTTTCTATTTTCAACTCAGAAAATGTGCTTATACTTTCCAAGACTGACTAGATGTTTGCCCTTTAGGCTTCACTCAAATATTTCCCCTAATCTGGCTTACTGTCTTCCCTCTTCTCTCAGCATCTCTCAAGACCTGAACTGCTCATCTAGGAAACCACTCTCTTTAATCAGGCTGCCACTCTGATGACCTCTTCACGCTGCTTCCTCTGTTCCCTGTAAGTTTTTAGTCTATTGAAGTCTGAGTCAATGTCAAATAATTTTACACTGATGAGATTTGTTTTATAATTACTCACAAATTACTTCTACTGCATTTTGAATGTACCCCAACCAAACTTCCCTCAACCCACTGACATGATAGAAAACGTTTTGAAGTAGGAACATGTCTTCTATTATTTTTATGCCCATTCTCCACCCCAATGTCATGTATCTATTCAGCATTAATCCAGCAAATGTTCATAAATACATAAGGGCTACAGATACAGCAGTGGGGAAGACAGACTTAACTCCTTTCTCTCAAGAGCCAGAGTGGAGTAGGCTAATAGAGTTAATGTCCCTGAGAAATAAAGAGAAAAACAGGCACATATCTTTTCAAGGGAATAACAAAGCATGTGTGATAGCTTCACAAATAGTGACAAGAGAAATGGGAAATTACATTCCATTTTTTATTTTATACGGCAGCAATGCAATTAGAAAATAATATGGCAAGATATTGGAGACAGGGCACCTGCCAGATTCTGTAGAGCAGTGGTTCTCAACCTTGGCTGCACATTAGAATCACCTGGGAATCTTTTTAAAATCCTGATTTCTTGGCCTCATCCTCCGGAAATTAATTCTGTTTCTTTGTTACTAATGTTGTGGCCTCACCCCATAACAAAGAAACAGAATTTCCAGAGGATGAGGCCCAGAAATCAGGATTTAAAAAAGATTCCCAGGTGATTCTAATGTACAGCCAAGGTTGAGAACCACTGCTGTAGAGCTACTATGTCCTCTCAAAATAGTAAGACCAGTGTTCAGAGGGGCTCAGAATGTTCTCCATTTTGATTTGGGTATGGGCTACTCAGGTGTAAACAAATATAAAAATTTATCAAGCTGTAAAAATGTTATACCTCAATAAAAAGGTTATTTTTTAATTGAAAAGGAAAAATGGTCAGAAAAAAAAGCAAAGTGTTGGCTTTGGGCATGTCCTCTTATGCTTAGAAATTCAAAGAATAAACTTTGCACAGATATCTAGGTCTAGGCTGGAGATATTATTTGTGAGCACAAAGTGAGCACAAAGTCAGCTGAATAGATTCTTGCCTTCTCATAGGCATGTGAGCTTTGGGGTGAGTAAATGATTCTTAGAATGCTGAGGGATCAGTAAAAGCCAGAAGATCAGTGCAGTGGTTCTGAACTCTGGCTGTACATTAGAACACGGGGGCATTCTCAAAGAAACACCGGAGCATGGACCCCACCCTCAGATACTCCGATTCAGTTGGTCTGTATCACTGCCCTTTTATAGGTTAAGGCAGTGATTTTAAGCCTGCGTGCTGCAAGAATTTTTAAAACAATGCAATAACTGAAAGTTTAGGCAGGGACACTGATCCCTTTTCCCTCAGATTGTCAAATAAAACACCATACCTGTCCAGTGTGAATGAATAAAAATTATATCTGTTTTTCTTTGTCAGATTGGCAAGAAGTAATTTTTTGGTGTGCCACAGAATTTTTGTAATTAGTTTATGTGTGCCACGAGCTGAAAAGGGTTGAAAATCGCTGGGTTAAGGAAATGGAATTTCACAAAGTTTAAGTGATTGGCCTGAGGCAGTGCCCTGGGTGCACTTCTCAATTATGGGAGGTGGGGTGTACCCAGGCCTGAGAAGAACTGCTGGCTTGCGATTACAAAGCACTATAAGGTCAGAGCCAGGAATGAAATCTAAGTGTTTTGATTCCTAACCTGTAGTTTGTTCTACTTCACCTCCCTCAAATGGAGACATCATTATTGGCCAGAGCTTTTGAAATCAAAGTTACAGCTATTGCTTTAATCTAAATGTGAACTCATTAGAGCAACCCCACTGACTTGAAACATTAGAAAGAATCCAGGAGGGTAAAATTTACTCTTCCAAATTCTTTGTATGAATAAACAATGCCAAGGGACCTTCCAGGTTCTTTTCTTTATTTTCCTCTTGGCCAGCCTGCCCTCATCCCCCCGTGGTAAAATCTGTCAGCTGGTTCATACTTTTGATTTAGCAGGTTTTGTGGCTTCACTCTGGCACACTCTCACATTAAAATATAATAATTAAAGAAACAAGAGAAATAAGAAAAAAAGAAGAAACTGATTTATATTTAAATATTTACATGAGAAAAAGCATTCATGAGATCTTTGCAAGCTAGCTTGACTTTCAGAAACATAGAAGTTGCCCAACCTAAATGACTTCAAGACTCTGCATAATGGTAAATTGAAATCTATAAGAAGCTATTTAAGACATTGAATAAAGTGTCTGTTTTTAATGGCTCAAAGAAAATTCATTTAGAACAGTGGTTCTCAACCTTCCTAATGCCGCAACCCTTCAATACAGTTTCTCATGTTGTGGTGACACCCAACCATAAAATTATTTTCATTGCTACTTCATAACTGTAATTTTGCTACTGTTATGAATCATAATGTAAATATCTGATATGCAGGATGTATTTTCATTGTTACAAATTGAACATAATTAAAGCATAGTGATTAATCACAAAAACAATATGTAATTATATATGTGTTTTCCGATGGTCTTAGGTGACCCCTGTGAAAGGGTCATTCGACTCCCAAAGGGGTCGCGACCCACATATTGAGAACCCCTGAGTTAGAAGAAAACATGAAGGACTTTCAGAAATCCATTATCCAGATGGACTGTAAATAGTCCATTTTTATAATGCTTTTCACCATAGCTTTCCTTTAAGGTAATCAGAATGATTTCTTTATTCCTGTGTGGTGACTGCTTTTTCCATTATTTTATCACTTTCATCTGGCTAGTCATGTAAGATTTACCTGGGTAATGATTATGTTTTTAGTGAGGGTACATAGTATATTCAAATACAAAAGAAAGATACATCTGTTACACTCATGTAAATATTGTTGGATAAGTTTATGTAGGTGAGAGATTGGTTTAGATAGGATCTAACCTTTCAGGATTGGCAAATATGGGAAATAAATTGCAGTGGAGCTCTAATGCCAAATAACACTCTGAATATAGCTCTGGTCTGACAAGATGAAGGATGGCATGGAGAATTTGTGTTTAGATGCTCTCATCCTTTCTTTCTGACTTAGAGAAAGAGTGAGTTGCATCATCATCCTTTACAATATTAGACTCCTAATTTTTATTCTCTGTCCTCCCCAACTACCTCCTCCAGGAACTTGCTATATCAGTCATCTATGTTTTTAATTCCCTTCAATTTCTAACCTTCATGTAAGCAGTACTCTCTGCTGAAAACATGAATAGTCTACTTCCTTTGAAAAAAAAAGAAAAAAAACAAACACAGACAAAAACAAACCAATAAACTGATGGTTGATCATGCTGACCCTTCAAGCTTTCACTTATTTAAGTTCTTTCATTTTCTATCAACTGTATTGTCCAAACTCCTTGAGTTCTCTGCATCATTTGCTATCAATGAGCACTCTCTTCTTGAAATAATCTTTTCTCTTGGTCTCTGGATCATGTCAATTCTAATTCTCATCCTTTCCTTATCTTCTTTTCTTTATCTGTATTTATCTTCACCTCCTAGTTCTTAAAGGCAGTCATCACACTTGATTTTACTTTTATCTTTTCATATTCTTCATCCTAGAACTCATTCACTTTCATAATTTCAACTATTTTCTGAATGGGATGACTTTCAAGATTGGGCTAATACCACTTCTTTAGTGTCTCTTAAATGGTTTCTTTTGAACAATTTCCCACTCCCTAATAGAATTCACAAACTACTGCCTATTAAACTAGCTTTTTCTTAAAATCCTTATTTTTGCCAATGATACTTCTTCTTTCCAGGTATCCATGCTCAAAACATTTGAGTCATCTTGCTCATTTTTCTTACTCTTTTTGTGTGTGACTGCTATAATTATTCATTTTTAAAGATCTCACTCTCAGTTTTCTTTTATTTCAACTTCCATTGTGCGGCCAAGTTCAGTCTCTTATTACATCATGTAATAACCTCCTTGCTGACCCCATTGTATCTAGGCTCTTACCTATTAGCACATTTTAGGCAACATGACTGAGTATTTCTTATACATTGTCATTTGTATAACATTTCTTTAACTGAATTGTAAACACAGCAAAACCTTTAACCAAATCCACACATTTTAGATATTTAAAAATCTTTTGTTCATTCATTCATGTATCCGTCCAACCAATATTACAAAGTTGCCAACTGTTTGACTATCTCCACTAGGTGTTAGACTATAAATGTGAGTAAAATACAGTTCATGACCATAAAGGTTTTGTGATTCCTTATTGAATGAATGAATATAAGGAGGGAAGCAAAACAAATATGTAGAGAAATAATAATAGTAGAACGGTGTTGAGAAAACACGAGCTTTTGAGTCAGGCCAATGTTGGTTTGAATCTAAAAATTACTTTCTACCTGTTCTGTGACTGTAATCAAGAATTCATACGAACACAACCATTTATTCAAGTTTGTTTATGTTATTGGAGAAGCAGAAAACAAAACGAAACTAGGTATGACAAATTTATTGGAGCAAACACCTGTGAATGGTGATGGAGGAGGGAGAAGTATAAGCCACAATGTAAGTCTGATCCCTGAAAAGAAGATAAGGAAGGAAAGAATTTTGGATAAGGAGAGTCTTAGATTCTAGCTCAGTTGCAAAAAGTTTCCGCCAAGTTGATGGGAGTCCTGAGCCAAAGCCTTGTTGGAGAGCCCCGCTTCTTACAGAAATGATATCTGTGGTTAGGCATTGGGTATAGGTGGTGTGCTTGAAGTGTGGATTCCCAGAATACAGTTGTGTATCCAGAAGGCAGGACCTGGTCCCTGCAGCAGGACATTTGATCAGCACATGGCCACCAGATTGCTTTCGACTGAAAATGAAAGAAAAATCAATACTTGCTTAAGTCAAGAGTTGGAAAACTTTTCTGTAAAGGAGAAGACAGGAGAATTTTTTCAGCTTTGTGGGCCTTACAACTCTGTTGTAGGATGAGGGTTGCCATGGACATTGTGTAAATACTGGTATATAAGCATGAGTCTATTCCAATAAAGCTTTCTTTGCAAAAACAAGCAAGACGCCAAAGTTGGCCTGTGGGGCATAGTTTGTTGACACCTGTTTTACATGATATTTTCCTCACAAGATGAGATTTCTAGAGTTAATAGATTGTAGGTGATGCTTCAGTAGCTCAATTTGCCATAAGACTTTTCCATCTTTTTGCTCATTTATTCTCAGCATTTTTAAAGACAACAAGGACTTCTCGAATGCTTGTTCTTTATAAAAGGGAGAACATTATCTCCCCTGAATTGCCCTGCCATTAATGACCCATTTAATGATTCACATATTAAACAGCTATTTCAGGTCAGGTATCATTCTAGGTGTTCATGCAGTTAAAACAGAACAAATCTTTGGTCAAATGAAGCTGACATTCTAGTGAAGGGAAACAGAGAGTAAACAAGATAAATAGTAAAATATGTAGAACTAGATGGTGACAGGTGCTATAGAACAAATAAATCCAGAAAGATGGTAGAATGTTTCACCTGGTGGTGGTGAGGAGAGGTTGCATTTTGAATGGAGTGGGTCACTGAGTAGGCGACATTTGATTACAGACAAGAAGGTGTTAAGGGAATAAACCATGCATGTAATTTGTGAGTAAATTTTACAGAGAGGGCGGTCTATCAAGTGCAAAGCTCTGAAACAAGGTCAGTGTAGCTGGAGCAGAGTGAGCCAGGGGAAGAAGGTGAGACAAAAAATCAAAGATGTAAGGGGGCCAGGTCATGTAGAAACTTCTGACTTTCTGTGATGACTTTGGCTTCTACTCTGAGTGAGACAAGAAGCCATAGGACCATTGTGAGAAGAGGACGAACATGGTCACATTTATATTGGTATGGACTCACTCTGGGTGCTATGTTGAGACTATACTGAAGGAAGTGGTAGGATGGAAGCCTGGAGATCCATTAAGAGGCTGCTGAGCAAGAGATACTGGTGACTTGGGGCAGGCTGGCAGCAGTGGGGGTGAGGAGGAGCAGTAGGGCTTCAGAACCTGGAAATTGATTGTATATGGATGGAGTGTGAGAAAAAGAGAGTAGTCACCTTTGGTGCCTTGTGCACCTGGGGTAACAGAGTTGGAATTTACTGAGATGGTAAAAACCGACTGAGGGCAGAGATAGCTAGAAAGTTAAAAAGGGCAGATTGGACATGTTAGGCTGAGATTCTTATTAGCTGCCCAAATAAAGATATTGAGTAGGCAGTTGGATACATAAGTTTGGATTTAGACTAGAAGTCCAGACAGAGATGTAAATTTGGTAATCTTCTGAATATGCTTACATATCATTAACTAGAACTTTGTCTTATAATAAGGCTACCCCTAGCTTCAAAGAAGACAATTATTTACCTTTTCCACCTTCCATAGAGAAAAACAGCAAGAGAGAAATGGATTGAATATGTCTGTTGGATCATTCAGCTAACAATGTCTATACTTAATTTCTCCTTAGTTCTTTGTGTATACAATAAAGATAACAAAATCTACTTGGTGTTGGTGAAATTTCTGAGGTGAGCTATAGAAAGCATCTCTCGTATGCAACATTTTAAAATATATGAGTACCTCTTCTTTCCCTATCAGTGACTTGAGATGTCTTGGTAAGTTGTTAATTCAGTCTAAAATACTTATTTTTGGACTTCCTCAGTTAATGAAACAATGACACTGCTATTATTACAATTGCTGCCATGGTACTTCCCCCTAAAGCCACATATTTTCCGGAGCTGGACTGGGTTTTGTTCCTTTCAGTCATTCTTTCTTCTGATTTTTAGAGTTTTGTTTTCACTCTTACATGCCAGTTTCTGTGCACAATAGTAGTTCAAGTATTTACAAATTCTTGGTAATGATTAACCATCCCAAGAGAGGCGTAACTTTCCCCGAACCCAAGATTTCACTGGGGAGTGTCTGGAAAGAATGCTCACAAAGTACAAAGAAGTCCAAGGTAACCCGGAGGATGCCCAGTTAAAGGTCAGGTGAAGGCCTGTGTTTGGGACACTTTATGGAACAAAGTCAAAGAGAACCCAATGACAACAGAGGAAAAATAACTCTAAAGACATTATTGTTCTGGAAAGAGAGCCCTCACTCCCAAATCTCGCAGACAGCTGCGTGCTAGCATTCTTAAGTCCTCCCCTGGATTTATCAGTTGACTTTGTATTAACTTTACACTCCTTTCTCTCTCTCAGTGTATGGATAAGGCAAGATGTTTGTAGTGTTTATACCTATAGATAGTGGCCACAAAGCTTGACTTTTAGATAATATTATTTTATTATTTATTGTGATGTGATAGCAATAAATCTTTTATTTTACTGTTTCTTCCTAATCTTTATTGTTGAAAGTATTACATATGTTCCCCCTTCCCCCCATTGACCCCTTTTAGCCCACTCCCCCTTCTGACACCCACTTCAGGCCTTCACCATACTAATGTTTGTGTCCATGGGTAATGCATATATGCATATAGGTTCTTTGGTTGATCTCTTCCCATCCACACCTATCTTCCTTCTGATATTCTACAAACTGTTCCATGCTTCAATGTCTCTGGTTCTATTTTCTTCATTAAATTCCAAATATGGGTGGTATCATGTGATACCTGTCTTTCTCTGACTAGAGCACAGTATGGAATTTCCTCAAAAACTAAATATGGAACTGCCATTTGACTCAGTGATCCCACTTCTAGGAAATATCCTAAAAATTTCAAAATACTAATCAGAAAGAATATATGCACCCCCTGTGTTCATAGCAGCACAACTTAAAATAGCTAAGATCTGGAAAAAAACCAAATGCCCATCAGTAGGTGAGTGGGTAAAAAAAAGCTATGGTGCATTTACACCATGGAATACTATGCAGCAGTAAAAAATAAGTATCTCTTACCCTTGAAACATTATGAAGGGACCTGGAGAGTATTATGCTAAGCAAAATAAGTCTTTTAAAATTTATTTTTCAATTTTTTCCAAACATTATGGCATGTGTGTGTGTATGTGTGTTTGTATTAGTTTGCTAGGGCTTCCATACAAAGTGAAACAGACTGGGTGGCTTACACAACAGAAATCAATTGTTTTCATAGTTCTGGAGGCTAGAAGTTCAAGATCAAAGTGTCATCTTTGGCTTGCACATAGCTGTCTTCTCCCTGTGTCCTCACAAGGTCGTACCCCTGTGATCTGTCTGTATCCCAATCTCCTCTTCTTAGAAGGACACCTGTATTATTGGATTAGGGTCCATCCATAAGACCTCATTGGAACTTAATTTACCTCTCTAAATAAAGCCACATACTAAGGTACTGAGGGTTAGGACTCCAAAATATGAATCTTGGAGTGACACAATTCAGGCCATAACAGTGTGCCCATGTATGTATAATTTTATATATATACTAGAGGCCCAGTGCATGGATTCGTGCACCAGTGGGGTCCCTTGGCCTGGCCTGTGGGGATCGGGCTAAAACTGGCTCTCCGACATCCCCTGAGGGGTCCTGGATAGCGAGAGAGTGCAGGCCAGGCTGAGCAACCCCACTGGTGCATGATTGGGCTGGGGAAGGATGGAGGAGGGCTCCAGGGCATGTCTGGCCCATCTGGCCCAGTCCTGATCAGCTGAACCCCAGCAACAAGCTAACCTACCAGTAAGAGTGTCTGCCCCCTGGTGGTCAGTGCACTTCATAGCGATTGCTTGAACGGTTGGACACTTAGCATATTAAGCTTTTATTATATAAGATAAATATCTATCTACATTTATTTATATATAGTTATATATATAAATAAACATAAAATATACATTATATTATATAATATATTTATACCTTTCATACATACATATATACATACATATACACGCATATACTACACATATACAATTCTTAGATATCCAATTTGTGCTTGAAACTTCCTCCTGTCTGTAGAAATGCCAGTCCCATTACTGCCCGGGACAGCTTCCTGTGGAGCTGATGTTCCCCTTCTCCATCAGAGGCTGGTTGTCCAGATTAGTTAATCTTTGCAAAATGCTTTGAAGGGCAGGCCACTTTAACCTTCTAACCTCGCTAAGAAGGGAGGTGCTCTACTCCTGGGGCAACTTCACCTGTGGAGCCAAACAGCAGAATCTCAAAGCAAAAAGGCCTCCTGGGTGGGGGATGGAGTGACTAGGGGGCTCTATACTTATGTTTTCCTAAAATTCCTGTAGCAGCAAGCAGGAAAAGTGACCACAGCAGGGTATACTTCTGTTTAGGTAAGGAAGCAGGGAGTCAGCCATAGACCAGGAAAAGACCCATGCTTCTGGGTTAAAGATAAACCTAGAAGGTATTTTAAGAGCTAGCTGTTAGTTCAGTGGGAACACAGATAAATTAAAGGCCTGGGGATTAAGCCAATTTCATCTCTGAGCAGTTTTATTTATTTATTTAGTTATTTTTAGGAAACTGTAAGTGACCTAAAAGTTGGCAACAATTGTTCACATGAAAAGAGATTTTTCAAGAAACCTTGACTTTCCCTTGATAGGTGGTAAAAATGGGCACAAGGAGATTATCTTTCATTATAATCCATACTTCATTCATTGGAGGTGACTTCTCTACTTGTTAATGAACAGGTTTGTCTATTTATTTGAACTCATATGTAGCTACTAATTTGTCTAAGTCCTTGCTACTCAAAGTAACAAGCTTGAACCAATGAGTCCATATCTCCTGGGAATTTGTAAGAAATGCAAAATCTCAGGCCCCCCCAGACCTACTCAGTCAGAATCTGCATTATAACAAGATCCCCGGTTAACCTACATCCATATTAAAGTTTGAGAAACAGCCCTAACTGGTTTGGCTCAGTGGATAGAGCGTCGGTCTGCGGACTCAAGGGTCCCAGGTTCGATTCCGGTCAGGGCCATGTACCTTGGTTGCGGGCATATCCCCAGTGGGGAGTGTGCAGGAGGCAGCTGATCGATGTTTCTCTCACATTGATGTTTCTAACTCTCTATCCCTCTCCCTTCCTCTCTGTAAAAATTCAATAAAATATATTTAAAAAAAAAAAAGTTTGAGAAACAGTGGTCTGAGGCCCATTAATGACTCTTCTAGAAGGAAGAGACCACGTACTCTATTAGAGATTGTTTCCACATAGTACTTGATGATGAGCAGATGATAAATAAATTGGTGTGTTTTAATGATTGATAAGTTCAGCTTCTTCTTGCTTTTTAGTCTATAGATTCTTAGCTTTATTATTAATCTAATTACACTATTTTTATGCTGTGCTATCCTGGGTCAGTTACTTGACCTCCTGAGATTTAGTTCTTTCTTCTGTAAAATGGGATTTTAAATAACATTTATTTCATAAGATTCTTATAAACTTTAAATGAGTTAATACCTGTGAAGCACTCATTGGCATATTGTGAAAACCCAATAAATGTTAGCTAAAAATACAACATAGCAAGACCTTCATAAAAACGTATGCTATTAAACTCTTTTCAGGTGAGAATTGTTATGATATTTTGCTTTCTTGTGTTAACTGGTTTGCATTTGTTTACTATCTACCCTATTGCTCTTTAGGTTGCATAAAGGAAGAGTAAAAGACAATCACCATCTTCTTATACTAAATAACACAATTCTTAGCACACAGTCGATTCTTAGTATTGTGAAATTATCTATGTTCATGGGCACAACCATTTTAATGTTAAAACTGATTTGACTTGTTTGATATTTTTTCCTCTGCTGCATTGGCTAAATAGGCTGAAGTTGTGCATTCATTCATTTGATAAAATTTTAAATTTCAGAGAGGAAAGGAGAGTGAGACAGAGATAGAAATATCAATGATGAGAGATAATCATTGACCAGCTGCCTCTTGCACGTCCCACACTGGGGATCGAGCCCGCAACCTGGGCATATGCCTTGACCGGGAATCAAACCGTCTTGACCTCCTGGTTCATAGGTGATGCTATTGGACAGGCTATTTGATACATTTTGAGCACCTACTATGTTCCAGATTCTGTCCTAGGTGCTAGAGCTACATTAGGAACAAACCTTTTGAAAATCCTTGGAGAAATTGTGCTCTAAAGAGAAGTAGAGAAATTAGGTAGAGGGAGATAGGGAAGTGAGTGTCAAGAAAAGTTTATAAAGATTGGAATTGAGATAAGATGATGGTGATGATGCTGATGAGAGAAAAAGAGAGAGAGAGAGAGAGAGAGAGAGAGAGAGAGAGAGAGATCCTCAAGAGAGAATGGAATCTAATGCATAAATGCAGCAGTTGGTCTCTGTTGGCAACAATGACAGCTTATCTTTAGAGAAAGGAGAGAAAGCAGAATGTATGGATATGCACAGATAGCAGTTGGGTAGATGTGATGGTGGGAGAATGGGGAATTTCTCTTCTAATTGCTACTTAATATCCTGAAAGAGGAAGCAAGGTCAGTATCAGCTTAGGGAGATAAAGAAGGAGAGATTGAAAGTTTCAGAAGAGAGAAGTGGGAAATAGTCATCCAGGAGTGGAAAGGGAATGGAGTCTGCACATACAGAACGCTTGCTGACAGCAGGAAGATCCATTTGAGGTTTTTAGTCATGAGTTCAATGTGGGATCAGGAAGCACATTAGTGTACTTTCCTTTGCCTTCTTTCAGTAGTCCAAGTGTAGGTGTGGAATAGGCCAAGGGTTGTACTTCATTAGGTTATACTCATGATTTGGTACCATGTACACAGAGCCACCTGAAAGGGTTAATGCAGCTATTTCCCGGGCTTTCCTATCCCTTCTATGTCAAAATATTGCCTATTTTATATTCAAATTGAAACTTTTGTTTCTCCCACAAGGTGAGGAAGTCCTTAAAGACAGATTGGTGGTGGCACCCAAATTTCCTGTCTTGTCTCTTTCTCTATAGTGAACTTACATTATTACTGAACTTGCATGACTGTCCTTTACCAGGAACAGTGGTATTTGAAAGAGTTCTTAAGAGCTTAGGGCCCCAACAAGGAGGAAATGAATGAGCTTCATTCTTTCAAAAATCTTTTGCAACCTCCTGCGGTGAGAGCAGGGGTTGCCCTATGCATTCTCATTTCCTTGATTGCTGGGCCTCTCTTGGGCAATGGGAAGCTGACTGTGTTCCTGGTCACTAAATTGTCCTTGACATGGTCTTGTACGCATTGCTGGCTGCATATTTCTTACCAGGTGCAGGAAGTACCCAGGGGGCTTCCCCACAGCTCTGATTATGCACATGTTTGGCTTGATCACACCCTGTACCTTCTTCACACATTCCCTCCCTCAAGTCTTCCCTGATAATGCCAATGTAGGTACATTCTGTCTCAAGTTCATTAGTCAAGAATGTTACCAGACTGCTTCAAAGAGGGTTTTCTCTGGTGTAGGTTCTCCTTGATTGTGTAGAAAATCTGAAAATCATGCGGTTGTTGTATTGAGATAAACTCAGGATTGCATTTCCTCACCTGTGTCAAGCCATTAGTTAGATGATCTCTTATGATTCTAGCAAACTCACAAAAAAGCCCAAAATAATCGTTATGCAGCATGTGGAAGACTTTGAGGGCTCTCTGGGATAGTCATTCTTGGACTTATTTTCCAAATGGTTCAAGATTTGGCTTTGTCTTGCTGGGATGAGTAGCGCTGTTAATGCATTAAATCAGAGGAGGTAACATTCTTGTCTGTCTGCAGCCTCTTTGCAGGAATCTCTGAGAAAGCTAAAGGGTCAAACATTTGATTCATGACTATTTATCAAGTGCCTACTATGTGCCAGGTGCTGTAAGTTAGACAAGTGATTCTCAAATTTTGCTGCATTTTAGAATCCTCTGGGAGCTTGAAAATAATTCCAATACTCATTTCATATCCCATACCAAATAAATCTCTGGGGAAGAGACCCAAGCATCAGTTTTAAAGCTCCCAGCAGATTCCAGTGTCTAGTCAAGGCTGGGACCAGTGTTTTTGACAGTGCTCAACTTTAATGTGAAAACAAGTCCCTGGACATCTCCTTCAAAATGCAGGTTTTGATTCAGTACGTCTGGGTGGGGCCTGGGATTCTACATTTTCCTGAAGTTCCCAGAGAACACTGGTGATGCTGGTCTGTAGACCACACTTCCAGTGGCAAGTAGTAAACTTCTTTGTCCCTTGGTGGATCAAACTTTCCTACCCCTGAGCCTTCATACAGGTTCTTGTTTTTCTTCTGGAATCACATCCCCGGAAATCCCCAGCAAAGGTGCCTTTCATCTTTCTGTCCTTCAGGTTTTCCCTGACCACCCAATATAGAGTGATCTCAACTCTCTCTCTCTGTAATTATCTATGACTATATTGTTTGCTGACTTCTTAGAATTGTCAAAATTCATAATTATTTGTTTGTTTCCTAGTTTCCTTGTTGTCTCAATGGTTCCTTCCATTTGTGTAAGTGCCAAGAAGCCAGGAACCATGTCTATCTTGTTCTATATCAATTATACTCAACACTTAGCACAGTGTCTAACACCGAGAAGGGAGTTGTTAGATACTTGCTGAATGAGTGAAGCAGAAGTGAAAATAATTTAAAGTTTTCCATGAGATAGAAGAGACTATCTTTGAGCATGTCTTTTATGGCCCTTTTTCTAAAATGAAATTTGAAGAAGTATGGTCTAGCTCAAGAGATGCAGACCCCTTCTTAAAAACAGAGCTTGTGGTAAAACACTAGAAAGATCTATTGCATTGCCTAGAGAAGTTCCCCAACTCCTATAAAAGGTTGAATCATCAGCTTGCCAGTATTATCTTTTTAGCTAACTGCAGCTCACTAAGATAGCACCAAGGTAAATAATCAACAAAGAAATGCCATAAGCATCTCAGAAATTGAGGTGACCTTGGAGCTGATTCATTACTAACCTGATACCATATCAGAGGCCTTAACTAGCTAAAGGCAGAATCTCCCTAATCCTTTGCCATATCTGGGACTTAGATGGCTAGGGTACCAAAAATCTTGTTTAACTCTTCATTTTAAGTTAAATTTATGAACACACAGAAAGTCCTATTGATTTCTTATGGGTGGTATAGAGATCAAAGATAATACCAGGTAAGGGCCATGTAAAGCCTAATGGGTATTAAGAGAAGAAACACAAAATTTATCCAGTCTCACTAAAGCCCAGAGGAGAAAAACATTATTGTTTCCCTTACTCTTGGGAAAACTAAGGTATACAGGACTAATTGATCATCTAACATCACTATACCACCTTACGTTGGGAAGATGGGGTTGAAGAATAGGACCAGAACATCTCTGTTCCCAATGGAGGTCTCAATTTACACAATAATACAGTTTCTTCCTAAATTTACTACAAGTGATGTATGCATTATGTTTTCTTTAATTTTTCTAAATGGGGCATGACAATCTCAAGCTTGTTTAAAGCATATACATTCTGAAAGTAATGAATTTTTGTGTTTGCCTGAAGTGTTTATTTATTTTTTTCATGTTGAAAATCAGCACTTGCCATCAACCTCCTTTGTGCTAAGAATGCCCATGTGTTGTGTTTGCTACAATAAACAGGGAAATGGCCAGAAGGGATTCTGGCAATACTTACAGAAAGAGCATATATCTATGAATTTGGCGACTGCTTGAATCAGTGCCACAGTATTATTTAACCTGATCCACATGTGGAAAAGGAAACTTTTGGTAAGATTGTCCATCTTGCTCACATTGTCAAGGTCTAGAAGTTTCTATGATACCTGGAACAGACATATTCTGTGTGATTAAAGCCTCTAGACATCACTACAGCAAACATGTAAATCAGTGAGAATAGATGTGTGCCAAGGGAAGTTTCTCTATTTATCCTTCAAGCATTCAGTTCTAAATTCTAGGTAAAGGGAATGAAATTCATTTTGTTGTGGGCTGTAGGATAATCTTTGGAAAACAGGAGTTTAATTGGGTACAATATCTCATATTGCCAACAAAGCTTAAGAAGATGCCTTGAGAGATCATAAAAGTGATAGGATCTCTGCACTGTATACCACCTGGATGGTCTCACAGTCATCCTAAGGGGGCATTCCTATAGACCTGGCGAAGAATGGAGAGCTCAGATCGTTGGAACAGTCTTTCTTTGTTGGTTCTAATTTTAAAGAGGTCCTTTTAAAAATATGTTTTTATTGATTGTTTTTTTACTTTTTTAAAATTTATTTTTATTTTTTTATTATTATTATTTTTTTAATTCAAACCCTTGTGTCGAGGGCTGACTTTCAATAGATCGAAACGAGGGAGCTGCTTTGCTATGTACAAAACCCCAACCCAGAAGCAGGTCGTCTACGAATGGTTTAGCGCTAGGTTCCCCATGAAGGTGAGTTTCCTGAAGGGCATGGGGGCAGCCCCCTTTCCGGCCGCACCCCGTTTCCCACGAAGAAGGGCTCTCCACACCGTGATTGTTTTTTTAGAGAGAGAGAGGAAGGGAGAGGGAAATAGAGACAGAAACATTGATGTGAGAAACATTGATCATCTGCCTCCTACAACCTTCCCTATCGGGGATTGAATCTGCTGAGTATGTGCCCTGACTGGGAATTGAACTGGTGACTTTCAGGGCCTGGGATGACACTCAACCAATTGAGCCAGGGAAAAATAGGTCTTTCGTAATTTGAGTCTATGTCTAACTTCTACACGTTTCTTATTTTCACCTGTAACAAGTAATTGGATTTATATATGTGTATACACACATATGATATATGATATATAATAATCAGTATCATGGCCATTTCATGTCCTTTTAGAAGTAAGTAGAATTTAAGTTGTAAGTTTAAAAATGAGAGAATCCTTCTTCCCAAAAACAATCCAACAATACTTTGGACACCTAAACAAAGACAAGACCTTTAAGACCTTTCTTACTTAATGTTATTTGGTACAGTTGGAATGTAAATGATTATTTTTGTGTGTGTATGGTTTTAGACCTCTCATGCTAGATGTCCTTCATGCATTCATTTATTCATAAGCCAATCACTTATTCCCACAATGGTCTACATATTTTCTGAAATATACAGAGTGCAGGCAGGACCACTATTTGCCTCATACCTTCACTAAAATAGGCACATTGACTGTCAGCTTCTTTAGTACCAGCTTTGTCACATAGTTCAGATCTACCTTTAGCTGAGTCCACCTCCTTCTATCTGGGACTGGGGAGATGCTGTCAAAATATTCATAGTAGATATCTCCAAATACACGTTAAACCTGTCTTGAAAATAGTTGATGTTATAAAGAGGCAGATAACTATGAAGAAACATAGACAACTAGAGTTAGAAAGAGGTAATGGGTTGTCTTGTGGGGTAGAAACTATCCCTTCACTGGAATTCTTTTAAATGTTGTTGCGGGGCTTCCCACCACTAGTAGCATAAACTGCAAGGTTTGATTCAATTATCTGTGAGTTTACAGGTCTCTGTGTCTTTTCAGTTATTTGATGTTGTTTTCAACACTGTAGATAATTAGCCCTTCTCTCTGTTGCACTGCTAAATAAAGTAACCAGCCCACTCTTTGCTCCATGGAGCTATCTATCCATGACCTAGGCAGAGATTGTGCCATATACTCGATTTTAGGCATGGCTCTAAGACCTTCACATGCATTTAACCTTGCTATTCTTCTAATAGTTTTATAATTTTAGCTCTTACATTTAGGTTTTTTATTCATTTTGAGTTAATTATTGTACATCATGTAGGATAAGGGTCCAACTTCATTTTTTTGCATGTGGATATCCAGTTTTCCCAACATCAACTGTTGAAGACACTGCCCTTTCCCCTTTAAATGGTCTTGGCACCCTTGTCAAAAATCATATGACTCTATTACCAGGTTTGTTTCTAGGCTTTATATCCAATTCCATCACTCTAAATATCTGTCTTTATGCTACTACCACACTGTTTTAGTTATTCTAGCTTTGTAGTAAGTTTTGAAATCAGTAAGTGTGAGATCTTCAACTTTGTCCTTTTTAAAAAATATATATGTTTTTATTGATTTTAGAGAAAGAGGAAGGGAGAGAGAGAGAAACATTGATGAAAGAGAAGCATCCATGAGAGCAAAACATCAATTGGCTGCCTCTTGCATGCCCTCCACGGGGGATGGAGCCCGCAACTTGGGCAAGTGCCTGGACTGGGAATTGAAATGGAGACCTCTTGGTGGTTAGGACGACACTCAACTGAGTCACACGGGCCAGGCAAATTTGCCCTTTTTTAAAAAAAGATTGTTTTGGCTATTTGGTGTCCCTTGAGAGTCCATATGAACCTTAAGATGTTTTTTTCTATTTCTGCAAAAATGCCTATGGGATTTTGGTAGAGATCATATTGAATCTGTAAGTCACTTTGGGTATTATTGACATCTTAACAAAATTAAGTCTCCCAATCCATACATGGGGTGCCTTTCCATTTTTGTGTCTTTAATTTATTTCAACAATGTTCAGCAGTTTCCAGAGTATAAGTCTTTTACCCTCTTGGTTAAGTTTATTCCTATGCATTTTGTTCTGTTTGATGCTATTGCAAATTAAATTGTTTTTAATCTTGCTGTCAATATCCTGTTTTATAGATGACAACACTGAGGCACAGAAATGTTAAGTGACTTTTCCCACTAGCAGTAGTAGTAATGTTGCCACCAAACTGTGACACAAGGGTTTGAATTCAGACAGCATGAACCCAGAGTAATGTTCTTGAGTGCCTCACTGCATTGTCACTGCAGGAAGTAGACAGACATGACCCTCAAGAGCTTTCAGGATGGTGAAAAGTCTAGCTGATTTACAGTAGAAACTCAGGATTTCAATGGTTTCTGACCACTCCTCCCTGTCCTTCCTTCACCCTTCCAAATTACTTCTTTATAACAGTTCCTTATGAAAGGGAGACAAATTGTAAACAACGGACCTTCAGCTTTCAAACTTCAGAAAGTTGATGAAGATTTATAGCCCATTCTCTTTAGAGTGCCCCTTTTCCTTCCTTTCTTAACTGGACTGTGAATAACTCTTATATACTTAATTTTTTTACTTTTTTTACATTTTACTAAAATTTCCCAGAATAATTTCAATAAATGAGTAGGAACTTGTTTGGACACATGGCAATAATTTTTTTTAATTGAGCTTTGTAGTAGCGACTGTGGCATTTTCCTTATTATGGATATGTCTGGACTGTACAAGGATTTCTTTGTATAACCAACCTCAATAAACTGATGGTCCAAACAGAGACTTCATTTAAATCTGGTACAGTAGCATTAATGTACTTCAGGTGTTAGACATGAATTATTATAATAATCTCTCTCATAAGCCCTGGTATCAAAGACCATGAAAATGCTCAGGGAAGTACCCTAATGTTTCACTTGTTTTATTAGCACAGGGTTTTATGAACTCAATGGGGAATCCCCAAATGAGATTACTGGGAAAATGTCTATTCTGTAACAACCTCCACGTAATTAAATAAAAAATAATGGAGAAAAAGAAAAAGCAGTGGTTTTTTTTTTGTTCTTTTGTATCTCTTCTTCCATCAAATTAAGCATCAAGTTCTACTGAACCATATCCCTAAGTATTCTTCCAGTCTATTCACTCTCTATCTCCACTGCCACTATCTACTATTATTATTTGCCTAAGTCACTTCTACAGTTTCCTGATTGGACCCCTTGCAGTCTCTTTAGGGAATCATCCTGGAAAGATTCTCACCAACTAATCTCTTCACCTGCAAACACTTGATCTTGAATCATTCCACTTCCCATTTCCCTCTTCTCCTCCCATTATATTTCTTTCTTTTCCGCTAGCTAGATTAACTTTTAGGACAAGCTATTCTCTTTCTGGAGCATAAGCCCTCCTTATCTTGTATATGAAGGTCCACTCAGGAATATGAAACCACTGTAAGTTTTCATACAGAAAGAACTTTAATAGAAGGAATTGGCCAGATAGATGGTGGAAGAACTGCGAAAGCTAGCAGGGAGGTGAGCAACCCAGTGATTGCTAAGGGCAAGAAATAGCTATCATCCTTAGGCCTGGACAATAAAGTGAGGAGATGGTGTTAAAAGATCCCAGAAACCAAGTAGATGCTAAAATCAAAGCAGAATCAGGGGCAATGGAGAAAGGAAATATCTTGTGAGACCTGGAGTCATGAAGGAGATGCAGCCATCACTTGGAATCCTATTGACAAAAAAAGGAAGAAGGGGACAAATACTGAACATTTTTTCTCTTCTCATTGTCTGATCTCCCACAGTGCTTCTCATGAACTGAATTTACATTAAAGTCAGAAGAGAAAAGGACTAGAAAATGTGAGTCCCTCCAATACACAGCAAGGCTGAGAAGGGTGGGGGAGTGATTTATATATTCAACTAATTTCCTCAATTTAAGATTCACCTTAAATATCATATCTTCTGGAATACTTTTCCTGGTGTTGCTATAGTTTCCAGCTGTGGCTCTCTTATTATAGATGCCCACTTAATTATTTTTTCTGAGTTAACTTGTAAGGTCTCTCAGAATACCAAAGGTACCAATAGCATAGAGGTATAATAATAAATATTTGTTGAATAAGAAAATAATTTTGGTAATTGCCCTCCACAGAAGTTGCATCATATCCAAAATCATAATGGAAGATTCTAGAACTCCTTTTTCAATAACCAATAGAAAAAGCAAATAATAAAATTAGAAAAGATGTGGAGTGTGTGAAAAACATTATTAACTAAGTTAGTTTAATTGACAATAGAGAATATTGTATCCAAAAACGATGGAATTAACATTTTCAGGGCACACAGAATATATCTTAAAATTGACCACATGTTAGGCCATAAAGGAAGTATCAACAAATTTCCAAAGATTGAAATTATTCACTGTGTTTCTTCCCCACAAAGGAATTAAACAAGAGATCAACAACAACAATACATGGGAAATCCCAAAAGCATAGAAATTAAACATACATTTCTAAATAATCCACGAGACAAAGAAAAGATCAAAATGGAAACTGTAAAATATGAAAGGTAACAAAAATACAACTCAGGAGACTTATGGAAACATAGCTAAAACAGTTATTGGAGGGAAAATAATACCCTGAAGTGTTACTGTTGTAATTAGCTAGTTATTAATAATGTAAAAGGAGCAAAGAAAAGGCCAGACATTATAGGCATGTTCCTTGCCAAACACTGGGGAAACAGGACAGGACAAAGGGAAGATAGACACTTGCCCAGTAAAGTTGGGGTGATAGGGAATATGCTGTCAGTCACACCTGGCAACAGAGGTCATTGGCCAGAATGGGCTTGGCCATTGCAAGCATGTGTAAATTTGGGGATTTATAATCCCCTAAACAAAGGAGCTCACCCTCTTATGCTCTTGGTTCCTCTAGGCACACCTGGCTATGGCTCATGCTTGACTTCCTGGCATTCTCACACATGGCGCACCTCCATGTGGATCCCCCCACACAATGAACTACAACCAGCCTGTTGCTATACTGGACTCTGCTCAAATACAGAATGGAAACTCTGGACACTGGGTTTGCTTCTAGCTCTACTAAAACCCCAGCTATACTTCTATGACTGGACTAAGGGAAATGGGACTTTGGAAACTCAGGGATTAACTCCATAAAAATTAAGCTTTCTACCATATCTCATCCTCCCTTGGGGGCCTCCAGAAATGTTTTTCCAGTGTTACCCCAAGAAGCCAACTCTCACTAGCAAAGGGGAAGAGAAGACATGTTTTTCTCCAGTAACAGAAGTACATATATTAGAAAATAAGAAAGTTTGAAAATCAGTGATTTAAGTTTCAATCTCAAGAAAATATAAAAATCACAACAAACTCAAAGTAGAAAAGTAGAGAGAAAGTAAAAATTAAATAGAAAAGAAACAAACAATTAAAAAAATCAACAAAGCCTAAAGTTGGTTATTCAAAAAAAATAATATTAATAAAACCCTATTAAGAATGATCAAGTAAAAGAGAAAAAAAAGAAGTTTGAACTATTAGTAATGAAAGCAGGACATTAGTGCATATCCTAGACACATCCAAAAAGTAAGGAAATATTATGTACAGTTTTATTACAATAATTTGTTAATTAAAATAAAATATATAAAATAATTCTCAAAAAATAAAGCTTATGAAGCACAGAGGGAAATCTGAGTAGCTCTATACCTATTCCAATAATTGATATTTATTAAACTCCTTTTCACAAGAAAATGGAGGTCCAGATTGTTTCATCTCTGAAGTCAAATATTAAGGAATGAAATTATACTAATGTTGAATATTCTAGGGAGTTTTAAAAATAGAGTAAACAAAGGTTTCTTAGGACACAAAAAATTTAATCATAACAAAAAAGTGATGAAAATGATATTATCAAAATTTACAACTCTATTTAACACAAGAGATATTAAGAAAGTGAATAGCAAGCAACAGCCAAGGAAAAATTATTACAATATATATGTGTATATGACAAAGACCTTACATTTGATCTAGGATATATATTTTTAATGAATCCTACAGATTGATTTAGACATCAATGAAAGTATGAAAATGACCTGAGCAGAAACTTCATAAAAGTTATTCAAATTGCCAATGAGAATATGAAAAGTTATGTGCAATATCATTAGTCATAAGGAATACAAAATTAACTACAATGAAATACAATTTCATGACACAAGAATGGCTTTTAAAAAATATTGACAATACCAAATGTTAGCAAGAACTTGGAGCAAATAGAATGCTCATACATTGCTGGTGAGGGTACAAAATGGTATCGACATTTTGAAAAATTGATTGTCTGTTTCTTATAAAGTTAAACATGATTCAGCAATGCCTCTCTTTGGTATTTCTCAAAACAATGAAAACGTATATCCAGAATGACCTTATTCATAATAGTCAAAAGTTAAAATAAATGTCTATGGGCAAGAGAATGAATAAACAACTTATGATATATTCATACATTAGACTAGTACTCAGCAATACAATTAATTACTGATACATGTAACAACACAGATGAATTTCACAAACATTATATTTGCCAAAAGACCCACACACAAAGTTTTGAATATACAGTGGGGCCTTGACTTACGAATTTAATTCGTTCCGAGACCGAGCTCATTAAGGAGCTCATTAACTCAAATTACTCTATCAACTCAATGCAAAAAATCGGCATAGAGACAGCTGGTATCTCAAAAAACTCGTTAGTGGGGACACTTGTAAATCAAGGCCCCACTGTATATTGTACAATTCCATTTACATAGATCAAGAACAGGCAAAATGGGTGATTTTTAATGGGTGTTAAAAATCAGAAAACAGTTGCTTCTGGGTGGGAAAGGAGTGTGAGAGGAATGATTAGATTAATGGAAATGTTCTATACCTTGTTTTGGATTTATACCATTGTCAAAATACATTAAACTGAAGTTAAATTTACTTAGCGTATTAACATCAGAGAAATCAATGATTATCATAATAGGTACAGGAAAAGCATGTAACAAAAACTCTTAGCAAACTGTAAATAAAAAGGTATTTCTTGGTCTGATAAAGAAAGTCTAAACAGAAAAAAACCTACAGCAAACATTACACAGCCCACTGGAATATAATACACTTCCCCCTGAGATGAGGAATAAAATAACACTGTCTTCATAAGCACATGTTAGGTGCGTGTATGGTGCTTGGAACAAAATAAGCACTCAATAATTAATATTAGATACCTAGCAATCTTTAAAACTCTCTACTTACTATTTTTTTTTCAGATAACTCCCTACATTTTTATTACTATCTTTACTTTTTATGGCTTTTATTTTTATGTATTTGGTTTGTGTTTAGCTTTTGGGTTTGTTTGTATCTTATTTTTAAAAATTCATTACATTTCTAATTTTTATACTTTTTTCACCCTTTAATTTTTAAATTAATTTTTGATCATTGTTATATTAATGCTTTTGTAGTTACTGGTTTCAACAAGCACCATTTTAACTACCTCCCAGCAGTTGTTCTTTCCATACCTTTGCCAATATAATAGATAGATGCTTTTTTAATTTTGATAATATGATCCTTTTTGTAATAATTCTTAAATTTTCTACCTACATATGTATTTTTATTTTATTTTCTAACAAAATAAAAAATAGTGTTGGTGAGGATGTGTAAGAAAATGGAATCTTTATATACTGTTAGTGGGGATGCAAATTGGTATTGCTGTTGTGGAAAACAGCATGGAGGTTCCTCAAAAAACTAAAAGTAGAACTACCATAGGATCCAGAAATCTCTCTTCTGGACACAAACTTAAAATAAATGAAATCAGTATCTCATGTTCATTGCAGCATTATTCACAATAGCCACATATGGAAACAGCCTAAATCTAGTGGCTGAAGATAAAGATAATTGTGGTGTACGTATAAAATGAAATATTATTCAGCCGTAAAAATGAGATCCTGCCATTTGCAACAACATGGATAGAACTGAGGGACATTATGCTAAGTGAAGTGAACCAAACATAGAAAGGTAAAAACTGCATGATCTCACTTATATATGTGGAATCTGAAAAAGTTGAATACATAGAAGCAGAAAGGTTACTAGGGAGGGACTACAAGGGGAAAAGGGGAATGTTGGTCAAAGGGTACAGTTTGACATTCCCAGTTAGGTAAGATGGGTGAGCTTAGAGATGTAATATACAGCATGATAGTCATAATAATGGTGTATTGAATATTGGAAATTTTACTGAGAAAGTAGATTTCAGGTACCATCATCACACACACAAAAATATGTTAATTAGCTTGACTGTAGTAATTATTTCATTATGTATATAAAATTAACCATTGTGTACCTTAAGTGCATACAATCCTATATAATGAAGAGCTAATATGCTAATTAGACCGAATAGCCAGACATCTTTCTGGACGACTTTCCAGATGAAGCGGGGCTGCGAGGGCTGACCAGGGCTGTGAGGGCCAAGCCCTTTGCATGAATTTCGTGCATCGGGCTTCTAGTTTTCATTAATAAAATAAAATAAACACTTTTATATGCAATAAAAACAAACCAAGACAAAAAAAGCCATTGATCTATCTTTATCCTCCTCCCTACACAAGACAAGGTCCGAACATGCTGCATTGTCTTCTTTCCAATGTCCCGACCTTCATGCTAGTGATGTATAGAACTTTAGGTTTACTGCATTTTAAACACAAAAGGAAAAAGTTAGTATTTAAATATTAATTTTTTCTATTCAACATTTCTTTTGTTGCTCTTGGTACTTACTACTTAATGCTCCTTTTTTATTCTCAAAAGCACACATTTGAATATTCTATGATGAACAAGGGTCAAACCTCCCGTAGTCATTGTATCTATTTTTATGTATGAAACTAGAGGCCCGGTGCACAAATTTGTGCATGGGTGGGTCCAGCCAGCCCACCCCAATGGGAACCGATTAGGGCCAGGCCAGCAGGGGGTAGGGGCCATGGGTGTTTGGCCAGCTGGCCCCACCCCCAATTGGAGTGGGGGGGGCAATTGTGGGTGGGGCCAGCTGGCGGGAGGGGTTGCAAGAGGTTGGGGGGCACTGATCAGGCTGGTTGGACACTGCAGTGTGCGTCATAGTGACTGGTCATTCCAGTTGTTCCATCATTCTGGTTGCTTGGCTTTTATATATATAGATTGTCTTTATTTTTCACTTACTCTTAAATCATAGTTTAATGCAACCAAGTAATCTAGGGTCATGGTTTTTTGTGTTTTTTCTTCAGTACATTGAAGGTTTTCTACTGACTTTGGTTATATGCTTATGCTCATGAGAAGGTAGATGGCAATCTTTGCCATCTCTTTTCTGTCCAGTAGCTTCACTGTGATTGCTCTAGTTGTGAAATTATTTTTATTCATCTGGCTTGGTGTATGCTGACATAGTTTTCCAAACTGAAGACATGTTTTTCTTTACTTTAGAAAAGTTTGCAGCCATTTTCTATTGGATTTTTATCTCCCATTCTCTCACTTTTTTTCTTTTGACATTCCCAGTGGGTAAAACTGATTCTATCCATGCTTTGACATGTTTTTCTGTGGTATTTTCTTATTTCAATCTTCCATTCATCAATTATCTTTTCTTTAGCTTTGTTCATTCTACCATTATACCTTAATCACAAGTTTTATTTCAAATATTATATATTTATTTAAGACTTATAATAAATATGAGGTTCTTATTTTATAACCTCATGTTTTTATGTTTTACTGCTTTAAAATATTAATCTTTTATCTCATTGAGAATTTTAAACATCTAGTTTTATCTTAGAATAACTTGCTTCATGTTTATTCATCACAAATACAAAACAAAAGGAAGATTTTTTAATTCAAATCAATTACAGCAATTTTATTATGAATCAGTAATATTCTCAAAAGGTGTCATGCTTTAAATCATGGGATATATTTCTACAAAAATAGTCCTATAACAGATAAGGAATAGAGGCATCTTAGGAAAAGACTATTATTCAAAATTATTTATTTTAATTTTAATTTTTAGTTTTATATCATGGGTTATAAAATTTGTCAAATATTTTTCTCTTATTTCAAGTCAATCCATCAATCAGTACTTTAAGCTGATTAATTGAAATATAACAAGAATATTTAATTTTGTTTATTGAATTCACTCTCCATTCTTCCCCATCTTACTCCTTTTGCAGAGAGGCTTACTTTTATGGACTGTATTAGTGGGCATCCTCCCCTACTGCCTTCTTGTTGGGTTTGGCCAATGGAAGACCCACAGTAGGAGTCCAGGGGCAAGAAGAGAGAGAGTATGAAGTCAGGGTATTTATTACCTTAGCTTCCATCCAGGAGGTAGCTTGCATCGCTCTACTTAAGGATCTATTTCTTATTAGGAGACCTTCTGGCTTTTAGCAACCACGCCCTCTCTTTTTTATCAGGTTTAGTAGTGGTAATGACCCCTACTGTTGTGCTGGGGTAATGGACTACTCCTGTTGGCTTCCCTAAACCTTGCACACAAACTTTGTAATTAGGTTTTGTACCAAATTCTTATTAATTACTTATTTGAGTACGTTTTCTGCAAGAACTCTGATTGATATATAAATATTTTATATCTCCTTTCAAAATATTTCTTATTAATGCATTCCAAATCTTGAGATAGAACATATCAAGTTATGCAGGCCAGATATCTAGCTGACATCCTGGTACATTCTTTTTCTCTCAGCACTCATAGCTTATTCACAACCAATTCACATCTCTTTATACTTATCATGCTCACTGACTAGACCCCTATAATTCAATATTTATGTTTCCTAATATAACTCCCTTCCTCAGGCTACACTCACCCATCTGTCCCATACATTGGTGCATTTCAAAAATACAAAACTGGGAACCTCTCATCATCCTTAAAATCCTTTGATGTAGCCTCCTCATCCACAGATCTGAGTTGGAAGTCCTGAGAATGACATAGAAGACTCTTCAAAGTCTAGATCTGACTGCCTCTTTCCTTTCCTTTGCACAGGATGCTTCAGACACACTGACGTGGTTGACATTTTGAGAACTTACTAGGCTGATTCCTGTCCCCATGCCTCTGTGCGTGCTGAGTGCTCTGCGGGCAGCCCCTTCTTGACCTTGTCCACCTTGTAAATGTATAATTATTTTTTCAAGATACAATTCAAATATCAAATTCTCTTTGTATTCTTTCCTGATTTACTTGAAAATCATGTAGAATTTGTCACTACTTACATTCATTCATTCAATAAATACTTATAAACACTATATATGACACTGTATTCTATCATTAAAGATACAGCACTAAACAAAAAGGTATGGTCCCTATTCTTTTGAAGCTTATAATCTAGGAGAGGGATAAAGACAATAAATAAAAACAGTTAAATATATAGTATGCAAGTGTGATTAAGTCTGGTATCATGAAGCAAGTTAAGGAACCTTGGGATTCCTAGGAGGAAATGCTATTTTATACAGGATGGTCAAGGTAAGTATCATGGACAGGTGATATTTGAGCAGAGACTTAAGTGAAGTAAGAGAGCAAGCCATGAGGGTAATTGAGATAACAGCATGCTAAGCAGAGAGCCAGTGATTTCAAAAGACCAGTGGCAAGTATGCACTTGACACTCTAAAGGAATAGCAAGGTGGCCAGTGTGGTGAAAAGATATGATTAATGTAGAGAATCATAGGAAATGAGATCAGAGATATAGGAAACTTGAAAGACACTTGCATTTTACTCAGAAAATGATGGGGAGCCATTTTGAGTGAAACACTAAAGTGGTCCTACTTACATTTTAAAAGGATTGCTCTGGCTCTGTGCTGAGAGCAGTTTGTAACTCAGCTAGGGCAGAGACAGAGAGGCCGATAGGAGGCTCCTATAATCCAGAAAAGGACAACGGTGATGTAGACCAGGGTGGTGGCAGTGGAGGTAGTGAGAAGTGCTTAAGTTTAGGATATATTGTCATAGTAGAGCCAACAAATATATTAGAGGATTAGATGTGAAGGAGGTAGGGAGATACTCATAGGGAAGGAGAGGTAGAAAGAGGGAGGGAGAAAGGATGGGAGCAAAGGGGAGAGAGAGAGAGAATGAGATAGAGAGAGAATGAGATGAGAGAGAGAGAGAGAGAGAGGAGTTTTTGGTGGTGAATGAGTTTAGTTTAGGACATATTACATTTGAGCCATATACTAAGCACTCAGTGGGGCTCTCAGATAGACAGTTGAATTATATAAGCCTGGAGTTCATGTTAGAGATCTGTGATAAAGACCTATAGTTCGTGGAGAACTTCAGTTCTCTGTAATAACACCTATGATATTTTATCTTATCTTAAGTAAACTATAAGCTCCTTAATGCCAGCAACTTATGTGTGATTCAACTTTGTATCCTTAGAACATAGACCAGTGCTTAATAAATGCTTATTGAAAAAAATGAATTTGTGCATGACCCTCATTTACCCTCCTCTTGTCCTTCTCCCTTTTCCTCTCCAATTCTCATCTCCTGGAAGAGAGGAGACTTGCTGGTCCATCTAGTTACTTTAGGACCCAGTAGGTCCTCCATATATACTTTGTTACATTGAATTAATATACCATACTTTATTCAGGTCAATTCACATCTGTATTTAGGACAAGTTTTCAGATTAAAAGCATAATTATATTTTGAGATGGGCTTGCCTACAAACCACATTTCCCTCTATCTCTGGGTACCCTTTAAATGTCAGGCAAAATAAAACATAAGTGGGAAAAATTGAAAAATTTATTCCATAGCCAAATACAATCAACTTTTGTATGCTCAAATATTATCAGTAGCATTAATATGGTCTTCCATTTTATAGTGTCTTGTAGTTTCCAATGACCTCTTGTACACATTTTCTCCTATAATTCTTATAACCACTCTATGACTGAGGGCCAGTGGGGACATGACTTACCAAATACTGCACAATTATTAAATGGAAGAGCTTGGACTCAAACTTGTTTTTGTGTGTGACTCTTCTCTCTATATCATTTTATCTTACTGGTCTCTACATTTTTAGTGAAAAATGTTGAATTTTAAAGCTTTATTTTTTACTGAAGATGTGTCCTCTGTGTCATAATGACTTTTTAGAGCAATGTGGAAGACGTGTGGTGAAGTTTGAAGGTGACTCCTCACAACTGTTAGAATGGCTACTATTAAAAAAACACATCACAAAAAACACAAAGGATAACAAGTGTTGTTGAGGATGAGGAGAAATGGAAACCCTGTGCGTTGTTGGTGTAAATTGGTGCAGCCAGTGTGGAAAATGGCATGGTGGTTCCTCAAAAACCCCAAAATAGAATTGCTATCTGATCCAGCAATCCCAATTATGAGTATTTGTTGAAAAGAATAGAAATCAGGATCTTTGAAGAGATAGATATACGCACTCCCTTGCTCATTGCAGCGCTATTTACAATAGCCATGTTCTGAAAACAACCTAAATGTGCACTGATGGATGAATAGATAAAGAAAATGTGAGACACACACACACACACACACACACACACACACATTCACAAAAAGGAATATTATTTACCCTCCCCCCCAAAAAAGAGGAAATGCTATAACATAGGTGGACATTGTACCAGTGAAATAAGCCTGTCATAGAAAACCAAATACTACATAATTCCACTTACATGAGGAGTCTAAAAGAGTTATACTTGTAAAAAGAGAGTAGAGTGGTGATTGCCAGGGCTGGTGGGAGGGGTTGGGGAGGTTGCTGTTCAATGAGTATAAAGTTTTACTTATGTTATTTGATTAAATTCTAGAGATCTGCTATGCAACATTGCACCCATACTTAACAATATTGTAGTGTACACTTAAAATGTTGTTAAGAAGGTAGCTCTCAAGTTAAGTGTTCTTACTATGATAAAAAAACACCTGGGGGTTATTTGTTGCCCAGAATAGAGAACTTAGGACTCCACTTTCCTGACAAAATGATGGAAAGGTCACTGATTTGCACAGCAGGTTGTAAGCATGAGGCATGAGCAGCATGGTCGGCTCGCCACCGACCCCTGCCAAACGAAGGAGATAGTACTGCTGGCCTCAACTGGCGATTTCTGTCTTCACATTTTCAGTTGTCATTGGGATGACAGTCTTTTGCTGAATTACATCTTCTCAAATTTTAAGTTAATGTCATTGTTTGCTTCTTTTCATACCAGCCAGACTCATTTTTCTTTCTTTTTTAGGGAACTCCCCCACCCACCCTGCCCACCAAAAGGTACTTGGCATTTATTCCATCAATATATCCCCTGAATATTTAGGAAAGGACCCGGAGAAGAGGTGGGATTGACACCATGGCCATTGCTCTTATCTTGGACACTTGTCCTTTCAGAACCAACACTCAGAGTGTTTTCTTCCTCTCTTAAGTTCACTGTAGTGCAAGGCAGACATCAAAGGAGGCTGTTTGCATTGCTTACAAGATGCAGGCCACATAGCATCATACACAACATGGTGTATCGTGGTGAAATATCCAGGCCTCCCTCCCTCTCTCTGAGGGGGTCTTCGTGAGTGTTTTTATTCCCTCCAGTGAGGAAAACGCATTCACACATCTGGAACGCTTCCACAATCTGTTTGCACAAAGCTGGGGGGGGATTAATGTACCCCAGCTCTGCGGTCTCACGCCATCACAGCACGTCACAGAACCTTCCCTGGAGAAGCTCTAGGGTGTCCACTGCCGCAGCTGCAGCTTCATTCCAGCTGGTGGAGGCTTGCCCTTGATGGAGGCATCCTTCTCTTCATGCTGCTCACTGGGCTACACTGCAGTGGGGACGTGCCACCTGGATCATGCTGGAATCTGATCTCTAACTGTAGTTGCACGTCCACCCAGACTCCATCTCCCTTCTCCCCAGCATCTTGTGCGTGTGTCCAAATTTGACAGCTAAGTCTGAATTCTGCCCTCTACCTGGTTGCCCATGTCATCTTCCTGACAGTTGCCTTCCTGGGTCTTTTTACTGGTTTGTGCAGATCAGGACCATTCCTCAGGTGTTGAGCTAAAATAACCAGCATGGTTAGGAAATTTCTGTGTTTTCACAAAAAGCCTTTATTCAATCATGCCTTCATAGTTTAGTCGTTGAGGTCAGAATTTTAATGGTGTCCATTACAAGGCATCTTCAGCAGACATAATAAGGCTATGGATCCTCAGTTGCTATCATGGTCTGAATTAGAATCTAAAATAACACAACTCTACTGTTGTATTCATTCTCTGCACCAGTATTTCATGGAAATCCAAGTGTGGAAAGTATTATTTTCATTTACAATTTTTACAGAATATAAAAATTTCACACATCTAAATTTCAAGTTATCTTAATCCTTTCTTTAAATTTTATGGAGCTGCCTACCCTTTGCTTTGGTCAATATAATATTTACTTAGAAATGATAAAGAGGGAAGCAGGTATTGAAATTGTGGGAGCACATGAGGTGCAGGTCTCAATACTTGCTACAAAGAACAGATGCTTAGGTCCTATCTTGGTCTCTTTCTCTAAAATTGGGCATTATATTAATTCTGTATATTTCTTGTTCTCCAAACTGCATATTTTTAATTTACTCCAACCTTTATAGAAGCACCCCCCTGATTTTCTCTGGACCTGTACCTTTGTCCCTAGGAAATTTGAGAAACATAAGCTTCTGATTTAACCAGGTCTGAGAATTCACAAGAAAAGGAGACCATGAAAAACATGAGCCTTTTGTAGGAACTAATACATATTTTTAAAAATCCAATGTGATTCGAAGCAGTTTTCAATTGGTACCTTTCAAATTTATTTTTAGCAAAGTGCATACAAATTCATATATTTATTGCAAGTCATGCGAAAGCCAGAGCCGCTGGGTCATGAGGGTTTTTCTGTGATGGCCAATGTCTCCTTGTTCTTTCAGGCACACTACTCCATGAGAGGAACAGCTCCCTGGGAGAGACTCATTACCATTTCCAATCTAAGGAGGGGCAATGAAAACACATAAATGTACTCAGAACAAAACACAAATATAAATTAATCATAATAACAGAAACATAAAACATTGTGGAGCCAGCACTGTAACTTCTTCAAAGTTTAAAGTAACAACTGTGGAAAACTGAACTCTAATGGAAAATATCTTAGATTTCTGGCTTGAGTTCCTATACCAAAGAGAATTCATATATTTGCTGGTATATCATCCAGTCCTTGGAAGTTTACAGTTATTGTTCTTATACACTATTCCCAGTTAATTATTAATTTTTTACTTAACCCAAGGAAATCAATCTCTCCTATTTAATATTCTTCAGGTATTAAGACTCCCTAGATTAGTTCAGATTATAAAGCAAGACTATTAAAGATACTCTCTGAAATAGAATAATCTCCAGCAACATACACATGCTCATGTATTTAGGAGCACATGTACACGGCACATATGTGTGTATGCACAGACATGCACTATTTCAGGGGCTGGCAGTAGGACAATTGAGTTCTTCCTCAAATATACTGTGTGCTCTATGAATCCTCCTTTCACTAGAGCCCGTCTGTTAGTGGTTCAGTCTAAGGGATCGGAAAGACGAGTGGCATTTTAGGAGTCTGCTCTAAAGATGATTAAGATGGACTGCTTACAGAGAAGAGTAGAACATCTTTGCTGTGTATAGAACACAGCAGTAGGCCTGCCAGGTTCCTGACCCATTTAGTCTGCTTCATTGACCTGGGGACACTCTTACTTGGCACTGAATAAAAACTGATCTGCCATATTTGGAAATGTACTCCTTATCTGGGCTGCCCCCTTTCCGTTACTGGCTCTCTGTACGCTGCATAGGGTTATGTAGTAGGTATATTGAGGACATATTTATTGTCTCCAATTTATTTTAAGAGTTATTTACCATTCCAATTTCCATTATACTATTGAGGATATTGAAGATTAGAGAGGTTGCCCTGGCTTCAGTCTTAGGGCTAGTGCATAGTTTGATCTTGGGTCTGTTGGATTCAAGGTACTGCTTCTAAACCCTCTGCCCCACTGTATCCAGAGTTCTGAAATCTAGTTTGACTAAAGGTGCCATCCTAAATTCAAATTAAGAAGCAAAGAGAGAAAATCTTACATATTCATTTAATTTATTTATAGGACTATCCTCCAGAATAACAGTAACTTCTCTTACAGAAAAACCTTATTCAAGAAGTTTCTTGAGTCACAATAGCCTGAGTTTCAATAGGATTATGATAAACTAGAGGCCCGATGCACAAAATTTGTGTGAGGGGGAGGGGGGTTTCTCAGCCCACCCTGTGCCCTCTTGAATTCTGGGACCCCTTGCTCCTAACTTCCCGCCTGCTCCCTCCTAATTGCCCACCTGCTTGCTCCTTACCACCCTTCTGATTGCTCCTTACCACTTGGCTTGCTGCTGCTTAGCCCTGCTTCAGAAGCAGGAGAGGCTCCTGCCACTGCCACTGCACTCGCCATCCCCCTATGGGAGCACACTGACCACCAGGGGGCAGCTCCTGCATTAAGTGTCTGCCCTGTGGTGATTAGTGCTCATCATAGCGACCAGTTGTTCTGGTAGGTCTGCCGAAATGGTCGCTAGGCTTTTATTATATAGATAACAACAATGAAACAGAAATCTATGGCTTAACACCCATTAGTCAGTCACTAGAATCCCACTGTAAACCACAATTAATTTTAGACTGTAATAAAGAATAAAATGCATTTATTTGAGCTAATGGAGCCACAGCTCAGGTGACAAAGATTAAGGTAGCAACTTAAACTGTGTTCCTGGAGACAAAGGGGAGTCTGGCTGCCTTTGAGAGCAAAACTGCTTGCCCAGGCTCCCAATTAGGTCCATTTTATGTAAATGAGGTATCCAAGCAGTGCAGTTCTGATTGGATGGGGCACGGCTCAGTCCATTGGTAGAAAGATGAAACCAGAGATTCCTTGCAGTGGTTACTAAGATGGTGTAAACAGGCAGAGCATAGTGTGGGGAGCAGAAAGTTTAGTCTGAGGTTCTTCCTGGTACACAGGGTATGATAGAAGCCCCTGTCAGCAAATGGTCACTAGGCTCTTATTATTTATAAAATTTGGGCCCTGGGTTGACCATGGGGAGTCCATCTCAGCAGATAAATCCCTTCTCAGGTTTCACAACAAATGAACCTTTCCTTTTGGGGTCCACACCAGGTATCTTAGAGAATTTTCCTGTGAGGGCTCCTATGTCCTTCCACCTCTCAAGGTGGCTTTCTCCTCCCACCCCTTCATGTTGGTCTCTGGTCTTCACCCATGGCCAGCCTTGGGGTTGGCATTCTTTCTCACGTTCCTCATTAGTGATAATGTTGCTATGATCCTTACTGCTCTTCTCCTTGACTCACTGAACTAGAAAGATTATACCCTCATACTTTATTTCCTAGGACACCAAGCTGCACTGAGTTCTTAGTTTCTCATTGTTCTTTCAGCAATCCAGCATTCTATTTTCCATTTCTTTCTGGTCCCCTAGTTCTCTAGTCACCAAGTTCATTCTACTTGAGGGCAGTTGGGAAGATAATCTGAGTGCTGTGCCCCACACCATAGTTAGAACCCTAAGCCAACCTCAGTCACCTTGCCTTTCCCTCCCCATTAGGAGCCTGGATGTCAAGGAGTGGCCTCTATTCCAGGAGAGCTCTCTTTCTGGACTTCAGTCCTCAGCCTCATCATGTCTAGTCACTGTATTTTTCCTCAGGCCACTTGGGCCTCCAGGCAGGCCCAGACATAACTAAATTCTTGGTTTCAAATGATTGAGGCCCTTGCTGTGAGACCATTGCTTCCTTTTTTTGTGCCTTTTTTCAGGTGTTCTCACTTCAATAGTCATCTGTCAGATCTTGCTAACACTCTGAAAACCAGCTCTTGTCTTTTTAATGCCCCCACCTTTACCCATCCAATTCCTGAATAATATAATACCCTCATTTTTATGACTTTTATGATGAGTGTTTCTATACTATTTTTTCCCTAGGACACAGGGCCCCATAATTAGGTTGAATGAGGTCATATACATCCCTGTGATGAGACGTGCCAGACTGCTGCACCTGGAAGCACTTCCATTCCGCATCCGATGGCTCCAGATTGAGATATTCCTACCTTTGCTGATGAGCCTGGGAGTCTTTTGGCATCAGAGGAAGATAATTTGAACTGCCTTTATGTTTCATCTAAAGAGAAGTAAACAGTAAACTACGTGGTCTCTATGTCTTGACAGTGTTGCCTTTAGTTTGAATGACAAAGGTACCTTCACACACATGGTCCATGAGGGATCCTGGAGGAATGACAGTCATTTGGTCACTGATTGTCTGAATCCCTATTTGGTCACTATGTTTGTCTAGTTAAGCAGATTACAGGTTATGTTATTTGACTTTACTAAACTAAACCTCACCACATGGTTCAGTGGCATACAAAAATGGCTGCAAAAAGATCACGAATTAAGATAATACTAATAATTCCAGCAAAAGGAAAAGAAAAGATGGTGCTGACTCTTTTGCATTCCATGTAAACTGTCAAAAGCCAAATTAGGAGGGGAAAATATGTAATCTGACATAAAAAAAAAATCAAAATAATTGGGAATTCAAAAAAGAATCAGGAAGACTCTTTAATATATGGATTAAATGGAAATACCAGGCTGGCTTCATCTAAGATATTAGTATACTAATACTGTGAAATTAAGGCCAAGCACATTACATTCTCATTCCACATCCTACACTGCTTTCCCATGTCCACACCCCTACAATAGCCTTAAAAGTCCTATAGGATCTCTGCCCTCCTCTACCTTCCCAATGTCATCAACTACAATCTCCCTGTCTTTACAAATCCTGTTGGCTGGCCCCTCTGCTCCTCACACATGTCAGACAGCTCCTCCCTCAAACTTTTGTTTTCCCAGATTTTCACATGGTTGAGGTCCTGACCTACTTGGGTCTTTTCTCAACTATTACCTTCTTAGTGAGACCTTTATTGGGCCCCCAAACCACTCTTACCTTTTTTCCTTGTATTATTTATCTCTAGACACTTATCACCATCCAACATACTATCTATTTCATTGATCTGTTTTATATCTGTGACCCTCCAGTAGAATGTATGTCCAGGAGGGCAGAACATTGTGTTTATTTATCCAGCCCTAATGCCTGAACACTGTCTTGCACATAATTAATAAATATTTGTTGAAAAAAACAAATATATTGCATGTTATCTTTAAACTTAATTAAAAGATAATTTAGTTATAATTTTAACTCTTATAAAACTTAACTATTGTAGTTTTATAACACACTAGAGGCCGGATGCACAAAATTCATGCAAGAGTAAGCCTTCGCAGACCCAGCTGCCTCGGTGCTGGCAGCCCCGGTGGCTGCCTTGGCCCTGGCAGCCCTGGCTTCGTCCTGAAGGTTGTCTGAAAGGTCATCTGGAAGGTCAGTGGAAGGGCATCTGGAAGGTTGTTCCACTGTTCGACCATTTGGTCCGCTGTTCGGCCGTTTGGTTGATTTGCATACTATGCTTTTATTATAATAGATGGAAAGAAAGACTTGATTCACTCAAGCACCAGGACTTCTTAGAAGGGCTCAATATGGTTGTTTTGATGCATCTTATTTGAGAAGAGGACAAAAGATTTCATCAGAAACAATTTGCCCTTTCAACAAAGAAAATATTTAATTTTGAAGACCTATGCATCTTTAAAATTGCAGAAAATGTATTTAGAAGAATTCTCTCTCTTTTTATAATCCTCACCCAAGGATATTTTTTCATTGACTTTTAGAAAGAGTGAAAGACAGAGAGAAATATCGATGTGAAAGAAACACATAGATTGTTTGCCTCCTGCGTGTGCCCGACCAGGGCCTGGGTCAGGGAGGAGCCTGCAACTGAGGTACATGCCCTTGATCAGAAAGGAACCCAGGACCTTTCAGTCTGCAGGCCGATGCTCTATCTGCTTAGCAAAACTGGCTAGGGCTAGAAGAATTCTCGTTTGATAAATTTATTTACTGGAATATCAAAAGGCTCTAGGTAGAAAATACTTAGGGAGTCTAAGATAAATGACTCAAAGTATAAATGAAGATTGAATTGATAATGGAATCCTCCTTAAGCATTTTCTATGGTCTTTAGAGAGGATAAGTTCATGGATAAGGAATTGGGAGTAATATAGATTAAAAGTTATTTAATTTATTCTCTATTGTTATAGAAAAGTAACCAGAAGTAAACTACCTGTGGAGTCATAGAGATACCAATTTTGGGGAAAATTAAATTCCAGTGGTGCCATAGAATGATTTAGGAAGCAATATGAAAGGATGAATCCATTGAAGAAAAAGACATTTTATGAATAACTGTAGAGAAGTGAAACAGCACGAGAATAACATTAACTTTAGAAAGCATGAGCATTGGGAGCAATTCCCACTTTACAAAACAATCTGTCCATCTTTTGGAAGGGGAGAGATCTTATAGGATGACCGAAGAGCAGGTTTCTATCAGTGAAAATAAAGAACTTCTGCAGCAATTTAGTCAGAGTTATTACCAAACTTCACAGAAAATACTCACTTTAAAGGGATTTGATAACTCAGATACTTCCTTCTCCTGTGGCTCAATGTAATTCTGGCCTGAAGGTAGTGGAGAAAATAAGAACTCATGGGGATGATGGTGTCTTTAAGTTATTTCCTCTTCTCTGCTAGTACCACTCCTTTATCAGCAAGGAAGGCTTTGAGGAAAGAGGTCATGCACCAATTATCATCAGTTGCATACACAACTTGGCAGGACTTTCCTGAAGTCACACATTTCCAGGACATAACTGAGATAACTGCAAAAATGAACCACATGGTTACTTTTCATCTGCCCTAACAAGACCCCTGTGCAGCATCTTATTCTTCAGAAGCTCTTATAGAGCCATCGAGCTATCAATGGGCTGATGAATAATTGGTCTTACTTTTTATTGTTTCTGATCTTTCAGGTAGAGACACTAATTATAGGATATACAATTTATTGGATAGCATTGTTGGGTTGGCCAAAATTCAACTTTTTATGATATCATGTATGTATTAAGTTTTAAAAATGTAATCTTGCCTTCATTATTCTGATGCAAGATACCTCTACATTCTTTATAAATGGAGAAATATCTTTTAATGGTAATCAATTGTAATATTGTAAAATTTGTTATGTAGAAGAGCTTTCTTGCTAATTTTAAAATCCTTGAAGCTAAGGGCTTTATCTAATTTTTCTTTCTTTACAACATTGTATTTGCACATGATAGATGCTCAGTAAATTTTCTTAGATAAATGAATCTTAACATGTAGGTGAGGAGACAATATACAGTGGGGCCTTGACTTACGAGTTTAATTTGTTCAGAGACCGAGCTCGTTAGGGAGCTCGTTAACTCAAATTACTCTATCAACTCAATGCAAAAAATCGGCTGAGAGATAGCTGGTATCTCAAAAAACTCGTTAGTCGGGACACTCGTAAGTCAAGGCCCCACTGTACAATCTAACGGAAACATTAACATGGAGTAGTAAATGTCAAACAGGTGTTACAGATAAATTCTAACGAACTCCTGCAGTGAAGTGACCTCCTGGTGGAAGCTGAATTTAAACGGTATATTGATAAATGAGTAGGATTTCAATAACTGGAGAAGATGTTAGGGTACCCAAGCAAGGCAGTGATAGGAGTAAAGACCTAGAGAAGGAAGTATATTAGGTGTGTTCTGGGCATTGTGAAGAGATTAAATTAGCAGAGGGAGCAAGCCCAGAATGACAAAGGAATGGGTTTTAGACTTTATCCTGTGGAAATGTTGAACTGTGTACAATTATAGAATTCATCCATTCACCAACTACTAATAGACTGCAGGGGAGGTGGTAGAGACATAGGCTATGGACAGACATAGTCACAGAAAGTGCCATAAAAGTGATAGGTGCTCTGAAGAATGTGTGGATTAGAGTATGGTAGTTGATTCTGTCTATGTTGGCTTAGTACACAGGGCTGCTGGGCCCAAGCACTGTCTTTTAAGTTGAACATTTTTCCATTGTGCTCAGATAGAGAAAGAAAGCAATGGCTGCCTGAAGAAGGGTCCCAGACGCCCAAACCCATAAGCGATCTCCAGGCAATTCACCTCATTGTCCAGTGTTTTCCATGAGAGCTGAAATCCTCCTTGACAAACCAGACAACTTCCAACAGCACTAATTATTAGTGTTTTTCAAGGGCTCCAAATTTATCATGAGTCATGTAGAAAATTTCTAAATTATTTTCAAGTTCTTCAAAAATCACAGGGAAGAGTCATCATATTCTTTAACAGTTAACACATAGGAAGGACATTAATATTTTCTTTCCTTTGATCAAAACAGACAATAGAAAATGACCAGGATTTCCATATATTTTAGTGACTGTGAAAATAAAAATAAAGGCACACACAGAATTTTCATCATTTTTTACCCCCTTTTAGGGAGTACCAAGAACTAATAAGTAACCAATTTAATTTTTGCCAGTGTAAAGAATTATCACATTGTTTTAAATCTATACTAAAAAGACATTCTTTTTCCTAATCAATGACACAGACTTTTAGCTTTCAAGTAAGAAGAGACTCTTTATGTTTTAACTACATCTGTAGTTAGCCCTTACTAGAAATTTATCTTTCTTTAAAAGTTTGTAATAGTGTCAACAATAAAAATAATTTTTTTAAAAAAAAAGTGAACTTCAAGAAAACAAATCTAGCCCAGCCGGTGTGGCTCAGTTGCTGAGCATGGACTCGTGAACCAGGAGGTCAGGGTTTGATTCTTGATCAGGGCACAAGCCTGGGTTGCAGGCTCAATCCCCAGTAGGGAGCGTGCAAGAGGCAGCCAATCAATGATTTTCTCTTATCATTGATGTTTCTTTCTCTCCCTCTCCCTTCCTCTCTCTGAAATGAATAAAAACAAACAAACAAACAAACAAAAACAACTTTTTTTTTTAAAGAAAGAAAACAAACCTACTTACTCAGCATCTTACTGTGGGCGCAGGAGCTTTGCTACAGCTGAGACAGCTGATGGCTTTCCCAGGCCAGCTCTCAGTCCCAGAGCTTCGTGGACTAAAAGGGTTGCTGTGAACTTGGGGAGCAGCTGTTCTAGAACCACCTAAGCACAACCGGATTTGGTGTTAATGACTCTGGCAGTTTAGAAAAATGAAAACTGAGGAGTATGTCCTCTCACAAGGCTAAAAGAGGCAAGACGGTGTTCATATTTCCAGGGAAATTTGGTGTTGGTAAGTAGCTGTGGTTAGGGTCCTTGCCCTGCTGTGGATGGTTCAGGGGAACACTGAAATGCTTCCCCTCTCTGTCCTAAAGAAACTCCACATCAAGGACCGTATAAGCAACCTTGTTAGTGATTGATCTTGTCTACCAGGAAGAATCAGTTTTACCTCAGGATTACCTGCTTGTAGGTGGTTTTACCTGACTTTTTTTCAGCTTTTCAGCATTTCCCCTGCCTAGACCTCACATTCCTGTCTTCCCAATAGCCTATGACTGATCGCCCTGGCTCCCTACCTTTGCTCCTTGCTCTGATATGTAACTCGATATGCTGTGCATCCTTTACCTTGACCACCTGAACTTCTGACAGCTAGCTTGTGCTTGCATTAAGCCAGAAGTGCACTCTCATACAGTTGTCAGGTTTGCTAGTCCTGACCTTCACTTTGGTTTTCTTGCTGAACTGCCATTCTCAGACAACGTACCACTGTAAGACCTCATTAGGGAGGTTTGTGGAGTCACTTCCTTGGGAAGTTTTCATAAGAAAGGCTGAATAAACTTGCTTAGATATATGAGTCTGGTCTTGGACTCAGAGGCATCCTAATGATTTGATAATCCTTACCAACATTGTTGCTACAAACCACACAGTGCCCTGAAGAGAGGAAGAACTTCTGTGAGTTGAAAACATTTCCTGATAACCTTGTCTCAGGTTCAATTTCATGAGATGTGTCATGTATGTGTGGACCCAAGTCTCAGGAAAAAACAAATGTGGAATTATGATTATATAAACCAAAGCAAAAATCACAGACATGAAGAACTTTTATTTTTTCTCAAACCATTGAATATTTATGGTAACAAATCTAAATTTATATTTGTTTCCCCTTTAAAAAGATTTATGACCACTTGAAGACACTTTTATTTAAATGGTTGTGTCTTGAGATTAATAACAATAAATATTAATTAAGAAATAAATTGTTGAGTCTTGTTTTTTATTTAAGGGGCTAAAAAAAGTCAGGCCTGACCTAGCCATCGTTGCTCAGTGGTTAAATCATCAGCCTGCACACAGGAGAGTCACAGGTTTGATTCCCGGTCAAGGGCATGTACCTGGGTTGCAGGTTCAATACCCAGCCACAGTCAGGGTGCATGCAGGAGGCAACCAATTGATGTCTCTCTCACATCAATGTTTCTCTCTCTCTCTCTCTCTCTCTCTCTCTTCCTCCCCACTCCCTACCACCCTCTCTAAAAATCAATGGGTGCGGGAAGCAAAGCTTGAGTCTGGAGCCTTAGACCACTTGGCCATCCTGGTTTGCTTTGGGTGGGAATGGCTTGGTGGTGGGGGGAGGTGGGGGTGTCAAGCAGGGAAAAAGGAGACATATGTAAAACTTTAGACAATAAAGAAATTTTTAAAAAATCAATGGGAAACATATCTTCAGGTAAGGATTAACAAAAAAAAAATGGCCCTCATGAATTAAGCCTCCCATATACATCTAGGAGAAGGAGAGAGCTCCCATATACATCTAGGAGAAGGAGAGAGCTCCCATATACATCTAGGAGAAGGAGAGAGCTGTGTGAAGGAAAGACTGGCTCTCTAGCCCAGGAAGGTGCAAAATGAGAGCATGTCTTGAAAACAGAGGACAAGATGAATCAACATCAGGCATCAAAGAGCCTGGGAAGGATAAAGCCCTGGCTAGGCTGCTTCATATCGACCCATGGTGGCATGTGCAGGGCCCCTCAGAGGTGAGGTGAGGCAGGTAATGGGATTAGGCTCAAGGAGGCCTTCTCTTTCTCCCGGTGTGTTGGTGTGTTGGTTTAGCACACACGGCTGCTGGCTTGGCCCTGCCTTTCATGTTGGGCATTTCCATTGTGCCCCGTTAAAGAAAACAATAGCTGTGTGAGACAGGGCCCCCAGTGCTCAGCCCTGGGAGCTATCTCCAGGCAATTCATCTCACTTCCAACTGTCCAGTGTTTTCCCACAGAAGCTGAAATTCTACCCTACATACTGACCACCAGACGGCCTGAGTGAATTCCACATATCTTTACAGGAATTCTGACCCAGAAATGCACCTCAGTAGGTAAGAAGTTAAAAAAACACAAACAAACAGGGGAAATAAACTGAGAGATAAAACATTCTTGAGCTCCGGGGAACTCAGAAAGGGTATTTGGAGCACAATTCACACTTGGGCCAGCCAGCTCTGTTCATGCTGATAAGTCTTTTTGAGAAAAACAAATGAATTCATATCTGATAAACTAGCACATTGATAATACCAAATTCCTTTTGCCTTTCTAAGGCTCTATCAGGGAGGGGGATAGATAAGTTCTTGCTGTGCAAGGGCTGAGGGAGGTCAGATTTACTGTAGATGCCACACAATGGAATATTTCTGAGCTAACTCAGTTTCACAGGGATTGTACTGATAAATGCCCCTTCCTCCAAGTAATTAAGACATGCCTTTATCCGCATACCTGCTATTAGAATGGCAGTTGATAAAATCTGTTTCAAGAGTGTCTATTGTTCCAAATCAAATAAGAACAGCTGAGAGAATCCCAGGGGAGTTTTTGTGATAAAAAAAAAAAATGTTTTTGAAGGGGTAGTTCAGGTGTTGTCCCTTCTAAATGGTACTGCCCATCACATACATAAAAGTTATTCTCCTTGTAAATAGCCCCGGACAACCAGCAACCCCGTGACCCCAGAGAAAAGCAGGGTAAATCAATTAGAGACTCGGTCTGGATTCTGATCTGCTAGTTCTCTGGGTTACAGAGCAACTTCTGAATTCTGCCTCTGGAGTTAGCACTGACTTACACTTGTCATTTATTCTTCATGATGTTAAATCATCAAACAAAAAGCAAAAGAGTGCCTGAATAATCTAGTGTCTGTAAGCAGGGCTTATACAAAATGGAAAGAGAAACCAGTGGAGCAATTTCTGATTTTTTCCGGGCAAGCTGAAGATTAATTTATACAAAATATCATGTGTAAGCTGGATCTTGAAAGAGGAGTGGTAAATAGACAGGTGAATGCTCATTTCCAAATACACCTACCACAGTGTAGGCATGTTTAAACATTCATTCATCCATTCATTCACCTACAGAAGCCTGGGATATAATGATGAATAAGATGGATTTAGTTGTTTCCATCAGCCAAAATGATGTAGTTGTTAAAGGACTAAAGAAAGGTAAAAAGACAATTATAACACTGATAAAACTTAAAAAGGAGTAGGAAAGGGGGGCAGGGTACTTTAGCAGAGCATAGTGGAAGGACAAGGAAGATTAGGCTCTTACTTGCACTCTGTCCTTCTCGGCCCTTCCAAACTGAAAGGTAGAGGAAGTATTATGTTATTATTATTTTCACAGTAATTACTCAGCTCACTTCTTGGAATCCCTTAGGGGAATTGTCTGGTATAATTTTGGTCAAAATATTCAGCATCAAGGCTAAATTCATCCTCCTGCTCTGCTCCCGTAAGTCCAAGTTAAAGGAACTTTCTTAACATATGGATTAGATTTTGTTTCTACCACCATGCACAGGCCTTGGCTTATAGCTGCCCTCACTATTCTTTGTTCCATGCTGTGGGTCCTAAGATAGTTCTGAGTCACAGAGAAAGTCCTGGTCCTAATTGAGATGTAGACATCAGCCCTCTGCTACCTGTGGCCACTCCACCTGAGAGTAGGAGCAGGTGTCTCTCTGGGCCTCAGATTCCCTTACTTTTATTTTTTTAATGTATTTTTCTCTTCTAGCTAGTGAACAGGAATGTCCTTTTCAACTCTCTTACATTCAGAATTTCCTTTTTGGCTTGTTTGTTAGGAGATAAGTCTTTGAAATCAATAGTGCGTTTGCATCATTAGAGGGCAGACTTTCCTTGGAGTAGGAAATGAAGGAGAGTTTTGAGAAATTAAAGTATTTGATATGAAGCATTGGATTTTTCTCTTGGTGAGTGAGCATTAGAGAGGGGAAGAATGGAGAACAGTGGAGATAATGAAGAAATTTCCCACTAACTCTGAGCAAATGTTCACTATTAATCAAATGCTTAGTGTATAACATTTGCCAAATGCTTAGTGTGTCAAACTATGGGTCCCATTAGTAGGTCATGAATCAGTTTATGACATCATAAATATCATTAAAAAATAAAATAGAACAAAATAGAAAATGGTGCATTTTGTGTAGTAAGAGGAAATATTTCATGAAATTATGTTTTTTATATATGGGCATGGGATGTGTACCGAATCAATATAAAGTTTATTTTTAACTGTATTCAGAGGTCAAACACTTTGAGAAATATTGGCCTAAGGGATCAAATGTTACCTTTAGGGTTAAATGTTTAAAATATTTATATGCTAACATAGAAATTATAGTCTATAGCTGTGTGTGCAGGGCAAGACTCACACAGATAAACCAGAATGATAAGTACTGCAGACCTAATAATATCAAAGAAATAGAATACATTATATTTCATCCACAGACACCAATATTTTTGCCTTGGAATTTGCAGTACTTTTCCTCTTTTATAAATCCTTTATTTTTAATATGTATAAACCAATTATTGAATTCAGACCTGCATACACATCCCAATGCCACGATTCCCTATGTGTGAAACTTTGGGAAATTATCCAGCCTCTTTCTGCTCAGTTGCCTTCTCTTCAAAATCAGGATAAATGTACTTTGCACACGGAGTTATTTTCACTACGTCAGCTAATGTATGGAAAGTGTCTAGCCCAGTCCCTCGCACATAGCAAGCTCTCAATGATAGTTCTCCTGGTTAAAAGAGGATTAAAAAGTTTTTCCTTCTGCTTAATATAGGAAGCCTATGTGCAGAACAAGCCATGTGACGGTTGATAAGCCAATGGGGAGATCCATCCAAACCTGAGCAGTGACATCTTTGTCCTCACCCACCTCTGAGAATCTATGTATTATGTAAGAATAATGAATTAGCATAAACATCAAAGAATAAAAGCTGATCTCGGCTCATATTCACCTTCTTCAAACTGCTACTTCAATCTGGCTAAGAAGCTGTATCATTTGTGGGCTGTTTTCTAGGTGAAAAACTAAAGAACGTGATGTGTCTGCTTAGGATGAAAAAGTTGGCTGCTGACAACTCACTGCCCAGAACAGCATCCCTCTTCTCACGTCTGCTCCAGGGCACGATCCTAAAGAATAGCATGGAATGGAATGTTTACTAGTACATGTAGCCTTTAGAGTGCTCCATGGCAGAAGAATTCCATGTAGGTATACAGCTGTTTTTTAATGAGTATCCAAAAGTCTTATTTGTGAACATCACCAATTGGAGGTGATAAAGTTCATATAACATTTATGAAACATGAAATGACTTTTATTTCAAAGGTCATCTGTATCCTTCTCATGATCAAAAATTTTAGGGGACCTAGGCTTGGAAATTTCTAGATTATTTCTACAATGACTTACAACTCAAAAATTACATAATTCTGTCATGTGCTTTAGACAAACCATCAATCTATCCACCAGCACATGTCTACAAAGTTATGTGTGCTGGTGAATAGGTTGATGGTTTGTCTAAAACACATGACAGAATTATGTAATTTTTGAGTTGTAAGTCATTGTAGAAATAATCTAGAACAAATCCTTTATTTATAGGTGAGGAGACAAAACTCAAAGATATGAAGATTATCTGCTCATATTTCATCACAGGGTCAGTTTGTGGCTCAGGACCTGCATTCAGACATCCTGTCTCCAAGCCCTGAAACCTTCTCACTGCATTCTAGATTCCCAACAATGGCTATGAAGTAAAGGCGGTCCATATAGGTCAAGGTCATGACAGGACTATTTAGAGTTGCCTTCACAAAGCACGCTGCTAATTCTCCCTCAGCCTGGCTGTAGGACAGACTTTCCAGGAGAGGCAGGAAACTGGGCTTTCTGCCACTCAATATGCCATAAAGCACAAGAAAGACTGATTCCCTTTCTGAAGGGCATTTGACTACATGCTTCAAAGCTTGGTGAATATTTATGACTTTTACCTCAATGATCCCAGTCTTAGAAGTTAATCATAAAGAAAGAATATGGATGAGGGCAAAGATTTAGCTACAATAATGGCATGGCATTTTTTTTAATATATATAACAGCAGCAATCTTGGACCCAGGAAGAACTGTTTAAATAAATGATGATAGATATAAATATATCATCGTTTACTTTAGAACCATGAAAAATGTGATTCAGAAAATAGCATCTAATAACCTGGGGGAAATGTTCTTGATATATTGCTCAGGAAAAATACCTTACAGAACAGAGTATACAGAACAATTCTATTTTTGTAACAAAAATCTAAATTTGTGCCTATATTTATTTAAAATAAGGATTCAGATTAAATATGTTAACATATCTTGAGTGGGTAGTAAAATGACTGGCTTATTAATATTTTTGCCTTTGGGTTTTGTTGTATTTTCCAAAATTTTGAGCATGGACATGCATTATTTTTGTAATGAGACAAAAATATTATTTAAAGCTAAATTCTGATTTCTTCCTTTACTGGTATTATGCTGTGGGAATAGTCGCAATAAGCTGAAAATATAGGGTAGCCCTTTAGGCCTTAAGTGGGGGTGCAGTGGTGAGAACAGGGGAGGATTATGCTCTGAGATTTATTATATGGAGTATTTACAGTCCTTTGGGTCAATCATAAATTTCATTAAAAACAAGATTAAAAACATGTTTTCTTATTAGACTGCTATCTATTCCCATTCTCCATTGATCATATAAAATTGGAGAGAAACAAAATAAGTTGTAGTAAAATTATTTCTGGTGATATATAAAAATTATTTACTACATGTGAAAAATATATGGATTTATACACATGATTTCAAGTTATAAAGCCATGTCATGTAAACCTAAAACTAATGGAGTAATGTTATTATATTTATCTTGCTAATAAGTTGCAAATTACTTAAATAGAACAAATTATAGATTACACTTATCACGTGGAGATGTTACCATTCAAGTATATTTGAGAGTGTGGGGGAGTCATAGTTAAATAATAATATACATATATCTTAGTTTAGTAATTGGGTAGTTATAGTCCAAAAATAAACTTAATGCAAAAATGCATCACTACACATTTCAGGGTCGATCAAATAAACTACACCAAACTAAATTGGTATTAATGAAGCTAGATAAAGAATAATTTATCATTGAAAGGCAAGAATGACTGCCATTGAAAATTGCATCCAACCAAAGCAAAAATGACAAGGTACTGAGTTGAAAGTCACCTTCTCAAAAATTATGGAATTTCAAATCTTGACATGTACACCTATGCCATAGGGCCTGGCCAGTGCTGTCACAAAGCTCGATTTTTTTATAGACCTTCAGATTAGAATCCTCAGAAAAATCCAATAAATTCGATAATATGCTTTTCTTGGGTTATGATTGCAAGGTTTATGTAACTTGTAATAATAGAGATTAGGTTTATGCAAATAGAAATCTCTAGCCCTACATGCCTGTTGCCTGCCTGAAGGATTGTAGGAAAGGACTCCATTTCAGAATCAGCATTCTGAATGAGGCCCACCAGTGTCCCAGGTTTACCCTTCTGATCACTGTGAATTTAGGGTCCTGTTGAACCATGTAAAGTGAAGAAATGAATGAGAAGTTGATTCATTGGTTCACCCAAGGCCTCTGAACATTGGCTTTAGGGACCAGAGGGCAGACTAAGAGACTTCTGCTGGAGAGTGTGCAAAAACCCAGAAAGCTTTTTTTCATGTTCTTTTTGCTCTTTTTTTCTTTTCTATCTCTCTCTCCCTCAAGGTCTAAGTAGTGGCAGAAATAGAAGATTGTTCATGGAGGACATGCCATGAGAGTGTTTTGTTTTGTTTTTTCCTGGTGATTTTTGTTGTTGTTTTTGTTTTTTCTTTAACAAGCCATTTTTTTAAAAATCTCTGAGGAATAACTTTCCTTCTCAATTGCTATACATCTGTATTCCACAAAATTAAGGAGGAGCTTTAGAATTTACACACAAAGAAAAGATGTAGGAACCTCATTAATAGCCTCCATCTTTGGGGAATTCATGATTATGGGAAAATTCCTAACTAGCCCCAAGAAGAAAACCTAGGAATTCTAACCACTAGACAGGCACTGTGATGCCTGGGCCTTTGGAGAGTTTAAGAATTAGCTGTGATTTATGAAATGGGGTGGAGGATATGTATTAATTTCAACATCTGAAAGGGCTTTGCACAAACCCCTCCTTTAAAAATTGGTTTGGCTTGTCAGATGTCATCTGGCTCTGACAATTTATGCATCTCCCCCAAGGGGGAGGATCATGACTACAGTAGCTGCGGTCTGGAGGCCTCATGATCTAACGGGTACCGAGGCGACATTGGGCCGGGGTACGGACTCTCTGTTTGTTCCCCAGCCAGGCTCTGAGGCTAATTAGGGCGACCAGACTTAAGGGCGCCCCTGTTCACTCCTGCCCTCTGCATGGGTCCCCCAACTGCTGGAGTTGTCTGGTCAAGATGAGTCAGGACTTGGCGCTCTTGGACATTCACGAGGTTTATCCTCTGACCCCCTCTCTCCTGCTGTCTTCTCTACTCCATGCAGCTTCTTAGAGATTCCCAAGGGTTTCCAACTCCTTTTCTTCCTCAACTCACACTCAGAGAAGGTGCTGATCTGCGCCTGACACTCGAGTATCACCTTAGGTTGCCTTACCTTTCTGAATGGAATTGTCATTCAGTGTTTTCTTCAGATGGTACATAGAAGGCCATGTCCTGGAAGACTGGGACCTGGGACTAATATTGGGGACCAGGGGGATTTCCCAGATTCCCTGAAATCACAGAGGGATTGCTTCTTCCTCAGATAAGGTTCTGCTCCAGAGGAAATGGTTAAAATATGTGAATTCAAGCCGGAAACCATCACCGGCTGCTTCCATCTGTCTGTTGAAAGACTTCCAACAAAGAATTCTGATTATGTTTCCCCCAGGGAAGAAACTGGGTAGATCCAGAAATGTGGCCGTCACATCTTCACTTTCACTCTGGCTATAAGGAAGGAACTGTGCAAGTGGCTTCAATTAGCAGTGCCTCAGTTTTCCTCATCTATAAAAGAGGTCTAATAAAAATAACACTATCTTTTAGGAGAGTTCAATGTTACAGTATGTGCAAAAAGGCATTTGCAAGAGTGCTTGCCACACAGAAATTACTTTTGGGCCCACCTCTGAGACTTGAGGGGTAAAGAATTGGGTCTTAACGTTGGAAGTACTCATAGGTAAGGTTTTGCTTGTGTTTGTTTCTAAACTGAAAATCCAGTAGCAGGCCATCTTTTCTCACCTTGGGCATTTTGGTCCCACATGGCAGAGGCTCATCTCTAGGAAGCCCCTTTGCCTAAAGTGGTTCTCCTAGACCAGTGGTCGGCAAACTGCGGCTCGCGAGCCACATGCGGCTCTTTGGCCCCTTGAGTGTGGCTCTTCCACAAAATACCATGTGCAAGCATGCACGTACAGTGCAATTGAAACTTCGTGGCCCATGCGCGGAAGTCGGTATTTTGTGGAAGAGCCACACTCAAGGGGCCAAAGAGCCGCATGTGGCTCGCGAGCCGCAGTTTGCCAACCACTGTCCTAGACCAGTAGAGTGTGCATGCCCATGATTGCCTCCATTGTTGGGAATTCATGACTATGGGAAAATTCCTAACTAGCTCCAAGAAGAAAACCCAAGAATTCTAACCACTAGACAAGCACTATGATGCCTGGGCCTCCTTCCCTCAGCCTCTCTTCTAAAGTAATCATTTACTGGTTTGGCTTGGTTCGCTATGTACTTTTATCTATTAAATTTGGTTTGTGTCACCCACTGTCCCAAACCAAGAACCACTTTCTCAGCACACAATACCAATAAATAAATAAATAAATAAATAAATAAATAAATAAATAAATAAAAAAAATAAAGAGCTTGAGAACATGTTCAATTGGCAACTATAAGGTTAGTCCCCTAAATCTGGGTTGCCTTCCCTCTACAAGATGGAGAGAGAAGAAATCAAATGCAATCCACTAGGAAAGAAATCCAAGAAGAAGAAGAGAATCTACAAGAGAAGTGTGGTGAGTAGTTGATCTAAAACTGAGAGCAAGAGCTGAAATAATGTTTTACTAAGTAAAAAATTTGCTACATCTGCTATTAGAATCTCTGTCCTCTTTGTCCATTACCCTGTCTCCTCAGGCATGGAGAAAGAGGGACCATCAGCACAGGAAGTCATCCCTAACTGTACTCTCCCTAAGGTGAGGGTGGGCCTTGTCGTGCTCCTCTCCCCTGGCCCCAGTGAAAATCCATCATCTCAACACTTGCCATAGGTTAGTGAAATTAGCTCTTTCTCATGGAAACACATTAGTCCACTCAGGCATGGGACCAACTTATTTATCTTTATACTTCAGGGCCTAGTATGTTTAAGGAATATTGTTGAAAAGAGCTGAACAGTTTCTTTTGCTAAAACACAGTAAAACAAATAATGTTGGCATTTTCCCGGTGGATTCAGCATCCTTACATAGAAGCCACTTTGTAACTTACTCTCTATTCCTGTGACCATTGAGAGAGTAAATGACAGTCCTTACTATGGATAGAGCAAGAAAGATTGCAGTTCATGTAGGACCCATGTGGATAGTACTGGCAATAAGGTATGACGACAAAGTGCATTATTGTTGTGGCTTAGCATGCCTCTCTTTTGCTGAGCTGAGGTCTGAAGTTGGAAGACAGGTCATTACTACCCGGAGAGCCCCGGCGAGCTGACAAGAAGCACGGAGTGTACCCAATCCTTAGTAGCAGCAGAACACAATGGGAAGTGGGGGCCTTTGATGCTTTAGCTGCTGACAGGGATGGGGAAGGTCTGGCCCGCAGGCTGTATAAGGCCCAGGAAATTATTTGGTCTGGCCCTGCTAAGGCATTAGGGGTGAGTTAATTAAATGTTTGACCAAACTTATAGCTGGCTAATTTTTAAGTTGATAATTTTGTATGGCCCGAAAATGATGTTATAAGTATTTAAATGGCCCTTAGCAGAAAAACAGTTCCCCAACCTTGCAGCACTCCACAGCCATCAAAACCAAAATGTATCCTGGTTTTAGAGGTTTTTTTAGTCCTTCCCAGGAGCCATTTTTTTCTCTTTTAAGTTTCCTGACAGGTTGTCATAGAACAGTTCTATGGAATAAGATTCATGTAAGCAAATTGTTAGCTCAAACAATAACAGCAACAAAGAAAACACTTTGGGTGGCTCATCGTCCTCAATACAACACATCTCAAATAGATGTTATTTGAAATGATTTAAAATAAATAGAGGAAGTAAGATGGCCCAAACTAGATAATATCTTAATCACAGTCTCCACCATTGCATCCTGACCCCGATCCCTCTGCATCGTCTTCTTGCCAGGTACCCTCCCGTTGTGCATTCCTGTATTCTTCTTCTTATTATGACTTGGCGACCTCTGTTCTGCTCAGAATGGCATGCGAAAGGACTGCTTGTGGAACGGCTCTCCATTGTTAGGGAGACAATAAAAGGATGTCTGATAAGCATCTTACGACAGACTTTTCTCCCGCTGAAGCATATTGGCGGCACTATTTTCCAGATTTGCATTCTACCTGAGGCTCCACAGAGCTGACTGAGACTCCTTGCCAAGAGAGGACATTGTTCCTTCATTTCTAGAGGCTGCAAGCACTTACTGGATTGTGGGAGATACCGTCTTAGAGCTGGCTAATTCTCACACTATTGACTGGCAACTATAAATCTCGAAGGACATTTGAACTGTTTCATGTTTCAGGAAAATCTACTTGATTGAATAGCATTTGAGCAGGTATAAAGGAGTCTGTGTTCAAGAAGGGGTAGATTTACTAGTAAATTCGGTCGCCCCCCCGCCTTATTTGCGGGGGGGGGGAGGGGGGGAGTACCATGTTTCCCAATGGGTGCCTCAGATAGTACCAGAACCTGTGTATACCATTTGTTTTCCTATGCATATATATCTGTGATAAATTTTAATTTATAAATTAGGCACAGTAAGAGATTAACAACAACAAATAATGATAAAATAGAACAGTTTACTTGAACACAGCACTGTGATACCGGGACAGTCCATCTGATGACCAACACAGCTAATAAGTAACTCATGGGTGCGGAACACACTCGGCATGGAGATCCTGAACAAAGGGACAAATCATGTGCTGGGCAAGATGGAACGAGACTGCGAAATTTCATCACGCTACTCAGAGCTGTGTGCAATGTAAAACTTATAAACTGTTTATTTCTGCATTTGCCATTCAATATTTTTGAACTGAAGTTGACTGTGGGCAACTGAAACCGTGGAAAACAAACCGTAACAGTCAGAAAAGAAGGGTAGGAATTTTTCAGACTCTGATGTAACAGCTGTTTTTCTTTCACTGGAGGTTTTCAACAGAGGCTCAATACCCAATTTCAAGAACATTCTAGAGGGGTATGTTTATCTGGGTCACACACACTAGGTGGGTTTTTAATCTCTAAAATCAACTCTTTCTATGACTCCTTTAAATGAGAATAACCTTATATATTTAACATAAAATTCAATTCAGAAAATTTCAAGATAGTTGCCAATTTGTGGGAATGTTTGTTGGCTGAAATACAACTCTTATCTGTGACGCTCTAATAAACTATATGTATTGTGTATAATGTATAAGACACTATCCTAAGCATTCTGGAAAGCAGGAAACTGAAGACATTACCCACACCTTCAATGAACTGAATTATCTATTGAAGAAACAACTTATAAGTAGATAAAAAAAACATTTTAAATACAAAATTGTTGCCTGAAAATTTTGCAGGTGATGTGGTGATTCGGATCCATAGAGAGAACATTGCAGGCCATGATGCTGAGGAAATATTAAAAAGTGGAATTTGAACTATGCTCTTTGAAGAAATATTTAACTTATGTGTTCCCACTTCCATTTAATCATATATTTGTGATTAATCAGAAATCAACTCAGAATAATAGTTCACATTGTTGCTTTTGCATGTCTCAGAAGATCACAAAAGCAAGCAGGAGCATAGAAGATAACTCAGGAGCAGATTTGCAGGGCAGCTAGAATTTAGAAAGATAAACATGATGGGGGAAGGAGGAAGTTGTTTATTGACAACCCATATCCTCAAGGATCTTGGTCATGATTTAGCATCTTGGCTTCATTCATTCAGTTTAAGCTTGAGTGTTTTCAACATAACAGTCACCAAAATAAGAAGAAACAGCTGGAGGCAAACCCTTGGTCAGTATCATCAAAAGGACAATGATTGCAACATTTTTAAATTGTTCAGAATAGCCAGTGTGGTTCCTACTAATATGATGTGAATAATAAGGAAGAATTTCAGGGATGAGACTGCATTTCTGCACTTTGTAACATTTGGCAAACATAAAGCTCTTCTATTTCTGTTTACCATATGTGCCATATTTTCTATTAGCATAAAACTCCAGTGACCCTTAAATAATTTAGATTCAGTGACAAAAGATGACTGAAAGTCAGTTAAAATTAAATAGATGAACAATGTTCTATTTAGTCTCTTACTAACAATCTCTTGAGGCCACTCAGATATTTTTGGTAGATTTCTTATTCTTGAAAACATTTTTAATAATATAAAGTATTGTTTATAACCCAAATATTTTTATAAACTAGTTTTATGGTAGAATAATAGCTTTTGCTTGACCTTTTTGTTAGAATTGATAAGATGAGCTTTCCCACATACTTAATTTTGTTCTCTAAGTAATGGAGTGTCAGTAGTTTTTCTTTACTTGTTCTGATGTCTTATATAAAGCAGGAAAAAAAAGCAAAATCAATGGACAATAGCACACAACTCCATCCACTTGGGGAAAAATAAATAGTTCACAATTATTTGTAGAGTGTGTACTCAGCCTGGTGCTAATTACTTTTGTATATGAAGAATTCATCTTCAGTCCATTCCCAAACAGAGCTTTCCATCTTGCTAGAGAAAGAAGATTCCTACAAGTGACCTAACTAACCAACAATATCTACCTTGAGTAATTCAGAATCCTAATCTATAGGGAAGAGGTACATAACTGGGAATCAGAGCCAGCGGGGAATTTTCAGAAGAAAATAGAACCTGAAGTCATCTTTGAGATGGATTTCATCCTGAACAGGCTTGAGGGCAACAAATATTGGAAAGAGGCCATTCTGTTTATGGCCAGTGAGAAACAATCACTTAATCAAACAAAGAAACTGAAAAAGGAAGGAATTCCTACCATTTGCAACAGCATGGATGAACCTGAAGAGCATTATGCTAAGCAAAATAAGTCAGTTGGAGAAAGATAAATATCACGTGATCTCACTCACTTGTGGAATATAATGAACAACATAACCTGATGAACAAAAACAGATCCAGAGACAGAGAAGCATCGATTACACCATCAAACTTCAGAGGGGAGGTAGGGGAGGGCGGGGATAAGGGAGAGCGATCAACCAAAGGATTTGTATGCATGCATATAAGCCTAACCAATGGACACAGACACCAGGGGTGTGAAGGCATGAGTGGTGGGGTCAGGGTGGGGGGTAAAGGGGGGGGGGGGTTAAGGACACATATGTAATACCTTAATCAATAAAGAAAAAAAAGCAACATTAAAAATAAATAAAAAATCTTCCTGAATGGAGTGGAGGTGCCCTTGGGGAATAATGGACACAAGTGAATCAATAGCTAGGGTGTGGCCAGGTGATGGTGGGTTTTGTAAGTTAAGCAGAAGAATCTATAGTGATATGGTAGATGCTTGACTCCCATACAATCCTGAGGAATTCCAAGCTGAATGAGATATTTCACTACTAGTATAAAATTGTGTTTTTGTTCAATTAAATTATAGAACTAATCATGAGATAAAATTATCTCATTCTAAGTGATGTTAGGTTTTTAAACCCATAACTTTTCTTGAACTTTTGGTGACTACTGATGATTGTTTTATAGTTCTGAAATATGTTAGGAGTGAGAGAGCCATTTCATCACTTGAAATTTGGTATCTTGTTTTTTGCTTTGTCTTTAAAGAATGCTTGTGCTTGGGACTCTAGTATTTTTTTTTAACTATTTTATTACCAGAGTCATCTTCATGAGGAGAGAAAAATGCCTTGATTAAATAAAAACTTTTTTATTGATTTTTTAGAGAGAGAGGAAGGCAGAGGGAGAGACAGAAATATCCATGAGAGAGAAACATTGACTGGCTCCTGCATGCCCCCCACCTGGGATGGAATCTGCAACTCTGGCATGTGCCCTGACTGAGAATCGAACCAGTGACCTCTTGGTTCATGGTTCAACGCTCAACCATTGAGCCACACCTGTCCAGGCTGGACTCTAATATTTTTGTTACATATTTTTATTACCATCAGATATGGCAGCTGTTCAGTGTAGTAACGTAGTGTCCCGGTAAGATTGGATTGAATCCCAGCTCTATTTTTACCAGTGTCTGACCTTGAGGAAGTTATTTTACTTACTTTTGCCTCAATTTCCTCATATAGAAAATGGGGATGATGATGATGGTAATAGTACCTATCTAATAGAATTAAATGTGCACACAGGATGTGGTAAAAGTAGGTTTACAGTTGTGAGTATGCAAAACACAGGGTCTGTCATTATTTATTAATTAGTGTCTTATTTTTCATATAAACAATTATAAACCTACTTTTGCCCCACCCTGTGTATAGTATAATGTACGTTTTATATATATATATATATATATATATATATATATATATATATATATATAGTGCTGGGCATAGAAGAAGGAATTAATAGGTGTGAGCTATGATTTTCTATAGTAGCAAAAGTGTCCCTAATATTACGCTACAGTTAAATAAATTCACATTTTATTGTATCTACAAAGAACAATATAAAATATTGATAGTGTATAAAAAGTTTGAGACTCACTGAGCCAAAAAATAGGAAGCAATTATAATCTTTGTTAAAAGATGACATGATAAAAATGATTTTCAGGAAGATTAGTTAGCTTTTTCCTCTTCTTCACTTATTTTTACTGAAGATATTTTACTTGAATAATCTTATCTCTCCCCATGGCTATATTTACAGGATTGGATTTTTCATATGCTGAATTTCAAATTCTTATTTCCAAACCTGGCCTTTTTCTCTAGTTCCTAAAGGGTATATCCAATGACCTACTAGAAATCTATTACTCCTTCAATGAACATGGAGGCATGTTTCAAACTCAGCTGTTGTCTAAACCTGTCACATTGATAGAATTCTAATGCACAGGTTCTCAGACTATGATCTCTACCACCAGCAGCAGCATCACCTGACAACACGTTAGAAATACAATTTCTTAAGGCCTACCCAGCCCTATCAAATCAGAAACTCAGGGAAGAGGGGTCAACAATTTGTGTTCTAACAAGCCTACAGGTGAACCTGATGCATGCTAGAATTTGAGAACTATTGGTCTAAAACTAAGGCTTATTCTTTGTTCTGTATCTAGTTTGTGACGCCCTTAACCTTTACATGAAAGGTTCAGATTTTCAAGAAGGAAAGTGAGCTAATGAGAGGGTGAGGTGGAGGGGACAAGACTAGTGCTAGAAACACCTATCTGGTGATTAACAAAACAGTACAGATAAGAGCCTCACCTGGGGCAGGATAGTGTTTGACGGCTAACCTGTGAGTGTTCCAGATCCCATTCTTTTAAGTCTACTTCTTCCCTCTAACTACGTACTTTTATTAAGCTTCAATATTTTAGTGAAAATTTTTTAAATTTTTAATTAAAAGTTATGATCATAAATTCTTTAAAAAGTTTCAGAAAGGTGTCTTATTTGCCAAAGATAAAATAATGTAACTAGATTTTCTGAATCATGAGTGCTTGTGCCCATTAAGAACAACTTTCAACTTCTAAAATTTACCTGGGTGATGAAGACAGAGAGATTTTTCATATAATTCAGGAAACGATATCCATAACATTTTCCCAAATATAATGTATTTGGAAATAGTCTTTTACACTAAAATCAATCTGAGAATTAAATCATAAGACAAGATGAAACTTTTCAAATATTTTTATTTTTTATGTTTCTAACCTAAAAAAATATCACAGGCATTCTGGAAGCTCCTGTTCTAAATGGCATTTAGGTGCCATTCTTAACAAGCCACCTGCCAAATCATTTTCTCTTTATAACAGAATGTAAGAACTCAAAACCATCTTTATTCTTTAATGAAGTCTTTAGTTATTGCAGGTGAAATATCATTCAAGAAGATAATACAGAATGCAGATAATTTCAATTTTAATCAAATTATACTTCAAGTTCCAATAACTATAGGAAAGAGGAATAATCCAAGATATGTTTGAGACAATTTGGACCTTAATATAATTAATTTTCAAAAAATATTTATCTTGGTTCACTTAGAAAGCTTGTAGGAAAATTATATAACTATACCTTTGTTCTTTCTCTTAGTTTTCATTTATTAAATTTTAAGTATTATTCAAGTCTTTGTTTGGTATTGGTTATAAAAGTGAATAAGACACACAGAAAAACTATGCAAAAATAAGTAAATATATAGATATAAATGCTATAAACAACATTGATCTATTTGGTATTTTAGAACTTTATATTCAATAACAACAGAATACTCATTCTTTATATGGTATTTCCATGACCATAGACCATATGCTGAGCCAAAGAAAAGTTTCCATATACCAAGAGAGGATAAAAATTATGCAGAATATCTTTATGATTTACAGTAGAATAAAATTAGAAGTCAATAATGATAAGATCTCTCAAAAACCCCTGAGTATTTGTAAATTAAACAACTTCTACATAATTCATAGATCAAAAAAGAAAACACAAAGATATTTAAAAAATTTAAACATAATGAAAATTAAAATAAAACATATCAAAATTTGGAGTGCAGTTAAAAATAGTACTCAAAGAGAAATCTACAGTTTTAAATGATTAGAAAAAGAGTGCAATATACAGATTACTAACATAAATAGAAGGAAATAATAAAAAGTAAAAAATAATGGAACAGAAAACAAACAATAGAAAAAATAAACAAAGCACCAAATTGATTATTTGAAAGATCAATCTTATCAACTTCTAGCTATACTGATTAGAAAGAGAGAGAGAGAGAGAGAGAGAGAGAGAGAGAGGAGAAACTACTAAATTACTAACATTAGGAAAGAAAGTGGAGTTATCACTACAAATTGGTGTGTACAAAAGAATTACTGGGAGATAATTATCAGTACAGAGAAAACATTAACCTCAAGTTTAAATATAAATAACTGTTCCTCTGAGAAATAATTTCAAAATGAAAATATTGTACATTTAACTGAATGATGTAATTAAGAAGTTGGGTTATCTCATTCATGTAGCAAAGTTGCCTTATATTCTTTCCTCAATAAAAACAAGCAAAAAATAATGGCATTCAGAAACCATAAGAAAAACAGCAAAATTTTATGAGTTAATTATAATCTGAATATACAAAAAAAGGCATAGAATTTATTATTTCTTCAATAGTACTATTTGGTTTTATAGTAAACAATATTTTGCAATCAAGATAATTTATGTTGTATTGATTTTACTTTTTTACAGTTTCTAATTTTTTGCTGAAATACTCAGTCATGTCTTTTAATTCTTTGAACATATTAAATGTGGTTATTTTAAAGTTTGTATTTAACTGTTTCTGAATCCCTGTGGATCTGTATCTATTATATATTGTTTCTCTTTCCCCTTCTCCTCCTCCCCTCTTCTTTTTCTTCTTCTTCTTTCTCTCTCTTCCTTCTCCTTCTCCTCCTTCTCCTCCTCCTTCTTCTTCTTCTTCTTCTTCTTCTTCTTCTTCTTCTTCTTCTTCTTCTCCTCCTTCTTCTTCTATTATTGTCCTCTTTATTATTAATTACTAGAGGACCGTTGCAGGAAGATTCCTGCAAGAATAGGGCTTCCTTGGACCTATTCCTGCAAGAACAGGGCTTCGTGAGGCCAGAGTGAAGCAGAGAAAGGAGCAAAGCCAGAGGTGGGCTTCGCTCCCTCCCTTCCCCACCACCTCAGCTCCTTCCCATGTCCACTGCCTCGGCTCCCTCCCTTCCCCGCCGCCTCGGCTTCCTCCCATGTTCGCCGCCTTGCTCCCTCCCTTCTCTGCCACTTCGCTTCCTCCCGTGTCCACTGCCTCAACTCTGCTCCCGTCTCTGCTACCTCTGATCTGCTCTCTTCTCCGCCACTTGACTCCCTTCTGCAGTGCTTGGTTTCCTTCTATACTGTCTTCAGTTTTCGCTGGGCACCTGTGTATGCAAATTAACTGCCATCTTTGTTGGGTTAATTTACATACTCTTCTGATTGGCTGGTGGGTGTAGCAAGGGTACGGTCAATTAGCATCTTTGTCTTTTATTGTGTAGATTTTTGTTTGAGTGCTAGATATTATTTATGAAAAATCATAGAATTAATTTGAGGCCTACAGTAATATTTCTCTAGAGAGAATTTATGTTAACTTTTGAAAGATTGAGATTTTTCCAGAGCTGGGCTTTAGTTTCATCCTATTTCTGTTTCACTATTTTTCAGGTATAGCCCTTTAGAGTCCCAAGTCAAAGTCTCACTGGTTTACCAGGACTCATCTAGCTTGCAAGTCCTAAACTCTAATTTTTATCACATATCTTGGTAAGACTATTGGAAAACTTTAGCTCATTTAGCTCCTCAGCCATTTGTACTTGAATTAGAAGCTACTTCTAAGTGAAAGACAGTCCCAAATGCTGGGTTACCTCTTAAGGTATAAATTACCTAGGATGTCATTACTAGATACAGAACGCTCTTTTATTCATTTCTAATTGAGACAAAATATTGCATACAAAGTTTAGAAACTTAAATATATCTTCAATACAAAAATTATAAAACTTGGTAACATGGAAGTAATGGTTTCTGTGAAAGAAGTAAGAAAGTGGAAAGTGAAAAAAAATAGAGGGTATATGAGTATATGAGTCATAATTCCCTCATATTACAAATGAGGGATTTAAGATTTACTGCCTAAAGTTAATGGGACTTAAGAGGTTTTACATATATTATTGTTATACAGTATAGTTATCTATCTATATAAAAGCCTAAGTGACTGTTCAACCGTTCGACCATCCAACTGGTAGCTATGACATGCAATGACCACCAGAGGGCAGATGCTCAATGCAGGAGCTACTGAGCTGTGGTGACTTGGCAGCTGCGGTTTTTTGGTGACACACCCAGACCCAGAGAGGAGAGAGCCCAACTCCCAGGTGCTGTCATCTGAGAACCACACTCTCACAATCCGGGACTCCTCTGGGGGAAGTCGGACAGCCGGTTTTGGCCCAATCCCCGTAGGCCAGGCCGAGGGACTCCACTAGTGCACTGCACTGAGCCTCCAGTAAAATTATAAAAGAGTATAGTTCTAAAAGTTATAAAAATAGTAGATGAGTCTAAAAAGCAGCAGCAACAATGTAACTGAAAAGTTTATGAGTATTAGGAAGATGGGGAGAAGCATAAGAACTAAATCCTCCTCTTTCCTATCAGTAGTCAAAATACAATATAGAACACTGGCAAAACTTTACTTAGAAATGTAGAAAAAAAAACCCCAGCAAACCTAAACACAAAATTTAAAAAATGGTTACTTGGAAGTGAGCTTGGAGATCAGAAAAGTTGGTGAAAGACTTTTTTTTTTTTTTTTTTTTTTCATTTAGGGCCATTCTGAAATATTTAACTTAAAAAAAATACTAATTCCGTGGAAATCATAAAAGTTGTACAGAGATATAACACTGAAGCTGCATTTTAATGGATAACTTGCTTTTTCTCTCCTTAGTCATAATAAAAGGGTGGTCAGTCTGAGCAGAGGAATGGTATGAAAAAAGACATGGACATTTGACATATGGCTTGTTTTAGAAATGACAAGACATTCTGAACATTGGAGCATCCAAATGAAGAAGGGAAATGTTAAGAAATGAGGCATATGAGTGAGGTATGGCCAGAGCAAAAAGGGTATTGGAATTCTTTATATTTTTCCAAAAGGTGTTTTATTTGAGAATCTAGGGGGTGGTTTTCTATTTCCTGAAACAAGGAATACTGGAGATAAAGCGATCTCCAGAGGAGAAGTCATTCTTCCAATATTACACAAGAAGCATCTTGAAGCTCAAGAAGCTCCTTCACCATTGTATGTAGTATATTAAGTGTATGATTATTGCAGCGAGTAAAGGAACTCAATAAATATTTGCTCATTACTTTGGCATGACAGTACTTTGAGAAGATTCAGTAAGATGATTCATCTAAAAGCTTCTACTTATATCAGACTTTCTGAAGAAAAGAGCTTTTGAAATTTATTGTGTCTCAATGTGTTTTGTGAAACATTGCTCTCATTCTTTCTCAGCCCAGATAATCATTATTGGCATCCTCAAAAGTATATACAGGTTATTTTAACTTTGAATGTGATGGATAAACATCTATACTGCAATAGTGAAAAATAATACCCATTTTGATCATGAAAAACTGTGCTGGTTTGATGGGCTCTTTAAATTATGAAAAACTTCAGATCTTCTCTATTATCTGCAAGGGGAACAAGGGGAGGGCTTGTGTATTTTAAATCCCTTTTTAAAAATAAAATATTAGTTTACAAAAAGTGTTTAATCTGTATGAGAGCCCTTAGGTTTGTTAAGAGTCCATGCAGTGCAAAAGGAAAGTTTGCAATGTGATAGAGACACCAGTACTAACGATGCATGTTAATCTCTTGTATTTTCAAAGGGTGATGCAAGGGTATGGATTCTTTTCTTGATTTGTAATTAAAGTGGAGATTGGTCCCACTTTCTCATCTAATTAACTGAGGGTTCAAAGGCTTATAAACAAAGATGCTGAGAATCCAAAGTGAGGCAAAGTGAGGACACAGATGCTAGCCTAGTTGCACGACCACGATTGATATTACACTCTTATGAAAGGAACTGAATGTCTTCTAATAGCTGGGCTAACTGTCACCCAGATTCATACAGGACGATCATTCCAGAACAAGAGGCAATCCAGGACATCTCTGGACAGACACCTCTTATCAAATCCCTTCAGTGAACCAAGATTTGTCAGTATATCTGATATCATATATCTTCTTGTTATGGGTTGAATTGTGTTCCCCCCTCCAAAAAAATAAAGATAGGTTGAAGGCTTACCCCTTAGTACCTCATAATGTGACCTTATTTGAAAATAGGGCTGTTTGCAGATGTAATTAGTTAAGTCATACTGGAGTAGACCAGGATCCTCATTCAGTATAACCGGTGAGCCATGTGAAGACACAGAGAAACAGGGAGAAAGCCATGTGAGGAGGAAAGCAGAGAGTGCAGTGATGCAGCCAAGGAATACCAGAAGCTAGAGGAGGCAAGAAAGTTTCCTCCTTAGAGGCTCCAGAGAGCATGACTTCAGAACTGTGAGAGAATAGATTTCTACTGTTTTAAGACTCCCAGTTCATGATACTTTATACAACACCTCTAGGAAACTAATACACCTCTCTTGAACCTTACATGCAGATAATCTGGAATATAAAATTAACCTCAGTTAAATTCAGCAATCTCATTATAATGGCTCTTAATATTTTGGTCTCACTACTATCTGTTAAATATTTTTACCAGTTTTTTAAAAAATGTCTTCCTTAAAGAGAACATAATCTTCTTTGTGGATACCGTAATTTATTATATAACTTCTCTGTTAGATATTTAACTTGTTTATTTCTCATTTTAAACTTTTTTTCTATTTTTCTAAATAGTGTCACCATAAACATCTGGTATACAAATATTTTCTACTTCTTTGATTATTATTTTAGGATAAATATGTAAAATAGAATTACTGGATCATGGGGCATGGCATTTTTTAATTCTTAACATATGTTATTAAATTGCTTCCCATTGATGGTGTAGTCATTTGTTATTTACACCAGACATGCATTAAAAGGGTTCTTTTCAGAGCAGTATCCAAGCATTCAGAATTTTCATTAAAAAATATTATCTGCTTATTTGACTAGTAAGAAATTATTTTAATTTTCATTACTTTGACTACTGAGGTAGAGTTTTTTCCTCCAAAATGTTTAATTTTTAGTACTTATTCCATGACATTGTTACTCTTGTTTTCCATTCTTTTTTTTTTAAAGGGTCTTGATATTAAATCTTTTTTTTTCTTGCGTGTGAAATATATTAACACTTTTAATGCCCTTATTTGTAACATGAAGGTAAGAATAAGTGTTCACTAGCATTGCAGTAAAAACTAGATATGTTGAATATAACAAGTACCAGGCACTTAATAGTTCTTAAAAATGGGGATAATTTATTATAATTTCTTATGAGGCTAAAATCAAATGACCTGCATATACTCTCACTTGCTAAGATTTAGCAGCACAGTTACTTTGACTTTTCAAATAAATTTGATTCCCATTTGTGGAGTGACCTTGATAATTTTCTTTTACACTCTCTATAGTCTTTGTTAAGGTTGAACCAACGTGGAGGAATTAAGCTGGTCTGGAGACTCAGTGTGGGGAAACACAGAGGCCTGGAATGCTTGGGTAGGGTAAGGATGAGGACTTTGCACTCAGACCACCTGGGTTCAAGTCCTGAATCTATATGTTGGCAAGTAGTGTCTTTGGAGAAGTAAATTAATATTTTTATGCCTGTTTTCTCTTCTGTAAAATGGGAATTAATGGGGTTAACTATTTCACATATTCTTATGAAAATTAAATAAGCTCTATTATTTAAATATAACATTACTCCAAATCTAGCTGCTTAAGACAATAATAAACATATTATACAGTTTTTGTGGGTCAGAAATCCAGAGTGGTTCTAATTTGCCATCTTTTAGGAGATTGTGCTCAAGATGTTATCTAAGGTAGTAATCATCTAAAGTTTGACTAAGGCTAGGATCTGCTTCCAACATGACTATTCCTGTGGCTGGCAAGTCAGTACTAGCTCCTAGAAGCAGGTTGAAGTCTCTTGCCCTGTGAATTTCTTCCCAGGACTGCTTGAGTATCCTGACAATATGGCAGATGTCTTCCACCTGAAATAAGAAAGACAGCAAGGAAGAAGTTGCAATGCCCTTTTGGTCAAATGTTGAAAGTCTCCCTCTGTCACTTTTACTTCTGTCTAATCATTAGAAGCTATTCACTATTTGTGGCCTATACTCAAGGAAAGGATTATTAGGCTCCATCTTTGGAAAAGAGGAGTTTCAAAGAATTTGTAAACTTATTTTAAAACAACCACATGAGTTAATGTGTTCTACATGTAGTTGAGATAGCATATAAAAAGACCTCAAAAGATATTAGCCATTGTGTCATCATAACCATCATCATTATCCACAGCATTTTCATTAAGGAACTGCAAGTTGTTCTGTAGTGGTGGCTTTTGGGCGCATGTGATGTATAATAGAAAATGAGGTTGTAAGAAACACGGGAGATAGGTCTAAAAGGGCCTCATATCTGATACACAGCATTTGCATTTTTTCAATAGGTTTTTGGTTTTCAAACTGGGCTACTCCCAGGGCCCAGAGGCACAAGGAACAAGTGCTATTTAAAGCAACAGGACACACATGTCAGGTCTACTGCAGTACTATTTTATTTGAAATAAAAAAGTAAATCTAAAAACAAACAAGCTACAAGCCATGAAAAGACACAGAGGAACCTTGAATGCATATTGCTAAGTGAAGGAAGATAAACTGAAAAGGCTCCGTTCTGTATTGTTCCAACTATATGACATCTGAAAAAGGAAAAACTATGGAGACAGTAAAAAGATCAGTGGTTTCCAAATGTTAGAAGAGAGAGGGATGACCAGCAGACACAGAGGATTTTAGGGCAGTAAAACTATCCTATATAATAAAAGCCTAATATGCTAATTGTCTGGTTGTCCGGTTGTCTGTTCAACCAATCAAAGCATAATATGCTAATGATATGCTAAGGCTGCTCAACCGTTCACTATGACATGCACTGACCACCAGGGGGCAGATGCTCCGACTGGTAGGTTAGCTTGCTGCTGGGGTCCAGTTGATCTGAACTGAACGAGGTGGGCCACACATGCCCTGGAGCCCTCCCGTGGTCCCTCCCCAGCTGGCCAACCTCCCATATTCCTCCCCTGCCCCAATTGTGTGCCAGTGTGGTCCCTTGGCCTGGCCTGCACCCTCTTGCAATCTGGGACCTCTCAGGGGATGTCGGAGAGCTGGTTTCGGCCCAATCTTGCAGGCCAGGCTGAGGGACTTCACTGGTGCATGAATTCGTGCACCGGGCCTCTAGTTCTGTATAATACTATAGTGGTGAACATATGTTATTACATAGTTGTCAAAACCTATAGGATGTACAACACCAAGAGTAAACCCTATGTTAACTATGGACTTTGGGTGATAATGACATGTCTATGTATGTTCATGAATTGTAAGAAATGTACCACTCTGGTGGGAGATATTGATAATGGAGGTGACTATGCATATGTGGGAGTATAAACAAAACCTCTGTAATTTCTGTTCAGTTTTGCTATGAATCTAAAATAGCTATTAAAAATAGTCTGTTGACAAAAAAAGATGTTCTGGAAAATAGATTGTGAAGTTCCTAAGGTTTTAAAGATGAAATATTAGACTTAAGTGGCATGTTGCTCTTCTGATGGGCTGCTTTGGATTATCCTCCTGATCCTGACTAAATAATTTCCTTTTCTCTCCATTTGGGGTACTTTAGTGGAGAAATTAAGTAACTCATTTAGTTGATAGGGAGTCACTGAAGGATCTTAGGCAAGGTAAAAACTTGGTTATTTCAAAAACAATATTGCAGACAAGAATATTGAAGCAATTTTTTGTTGAAAGAATGATGAATATTTGAATTTACCCCAAAGATATTTGGGCATTGAAATGGCCTAGTAATTCATAATTAGGATAAGAATAAAGAAATAATCCATTTATGAGTTTAGTTGAGTCAGAGATAGATGCTGGTATAAACCTAAAAACCTAATATAGAACTAAGAAGGTATTACTAATCAAGGGGGAAAGTAATGAATTCAATGCATGTCGGAGGAAAATTGTTCTTTGTGGGAAAACTCCATTCCTAGTCTTACCTTGCATTATATATAAAAATAAATTCCAGATAGATATGATAAATGTGAAAATAAAATCATAAGACTTGAAGAAAATAGATGTTTGTCTACTTATTACCTGGATGGAAAGGAATTTCTAAATATAAAAGTGTTAAAAGGACTCTAGGGAAAATAGTCAATAGATGTATCTAAGTACGTATTAAACTTTTATATAATACATTATAAATTTTAAAACAAACCACAAATACTAATAGATGGCATTCACATGTAGCAGCTATGTGCCAAACACCATGCTTGGATCTTTGTCTTAATTACTTATCTTTCACACTCACAAAAAATACAAGGGGCTCAGTAGTATTATCTCCACTTTACAAGTGAGGAAATTGAGACTGCAAGATTTCATCAGTTTACAATTCTGGCTGCACATTGAATTATACTCCTAGGCCCCATCCCAGAACAGTTTAATCAGAATTTCTGAGAGTGGCACCTGGGCATCAAATGCTTTGCCCAAATTCACACAGCGAAGACAGAGAGGTTTTTCTGCCTCTTAAACATCTGGACTTTTCCTATACCACACAAATGGATTTCTTTAAATATAAACAGCTGCTTGGCTCTCCAAGACTGCAAAAACCTAAATGAAGTTTTAATTTAAAGCAGAAAAATGTTTAGACTGGACAGCCAAATGACCTTCTGGACATCCTTTCGGATGAAGCCGAGGCAGCGGGGGCCAAGGCAGAGGAGGTTAGGAGCAATCAGACAGGCAGGCAGAATGGTTAAGGGCAATCAGGCAGGCAGGCAGAGGTGGTTAGGGGTGATCAGGCAGGCAGGCAGAGGCAGTTAGGGGTGATCAGGCAGGCAGGCAAGCAGTTAGGGGCGATCAGGCAGGCAGGCGATTAGTTAGGAGTGATAAGGCAGGCAGAGTGGTTAGAGGGGATCAGGCAGGCAGGCAAGTCGTTAGAGGTGATCAGGCAGGCCGGCAGAGTGGTTAGGGGTGATCAGGCAGGTAGGCAGGCCAGCAGTTAGGAGCCAGCGGTCCTGGATTGCAAGAGGGTTGTCTGACCCTGTGGGATCGGGCCGAAACTGGCAGTCGGACATCCCCCGAGGGTTCCCGGATTGCGAGAGGGTGCTGGCTGGGCTGAGGGATCCCCCTCGCCCCCATGCTCAAATTTCATGCACTGAGCTCCTAGTGAGGATATATTTATTGACCCATCTGCAACATGGACTCCATAATTGGTGTTTGGAGGCATTTGTAAAAACCAACAGGGCTGGAGTGGATGATGTTCTGAGAGTCCCTTCAAAGCTGTATGCTAAAAGAAATAGAAAGTGCAGGGTGACTAGGGGAAGGATAGCATTTTGGTGGTGTACTAATTTTTAAACAATTGACAGTGCATGCACAACATGTATGATGTTTACATAAATTGACTTTCTTTGGCTTATTATTACTATTGTAACTTCTTCATTAAGTGATACTTAACAATATGCATGACCAACTTTATTGTATCACTTTTAAGAGCACAGCTTTTACAGACAAATCACCTAATTTAGTTCCCAAGTATACTCTTTATGATTGTGTAATCTTAGGGGTGTTGCTTAACTTTTTCATGACTCAATTTCCTCAACTGTAAAATAGGAATAATAAAGCATGATATTAATGCTGCACAACAAATCACCTGAAACACTGGTGGCTTAAAAACTCTATGGTGTTATGGGTAGGAACACAGGAGCAGTTCGGTTGGGCAGTTCCATCTCAGGGTTCTCTAAGCTAGGGCGACAGTCACCTGACTGTCGGGATGGAGTGTCCACTTTCAAGGAGGTCCACCCACATGAGTGATAAAATGGTGCTTGCTATTGGCAGGAAGCTTCAGTTTCTCTCTGCAAAGACCTCTCTACAGGATTGTTTGGGAGTCCACATGGCATCATGTCTGACTTCCTCCAAGTAAGTGATCCAAGAGACCAAAGTAGAACATGCACTGCACTGTGTGACTTAGCCTTGAGGTCATGCATCATCATTCCTGCAGTTTTCCATTTGTTACGCAGATCAACTCTGGTTCAGTGTGGAAGGAGACATTGGAGATATTATATAACTAAATAAGAAATTCTAAAAGTGGCTTCTGGGTGTTAGTATTAGTAGTTTAAATATCATTTCTGGTGATTCTAATATGCATCAGGTTTGAGTACCTGATTGCAACACTTAAGCTTCATGATGATAATTAATCCTGGAGTCCTAGTAGAGAGGTTCTCTACCTCAGCTGCACAGTAGAATCATCTGGAGAGCTTTTAAAAATATAGATGTTCAGACTAAATACTGATCCTATTATCTCAGAATCTCTGGGGCCTGGGACCCAGACATCAATATTTTTTAAAAACTTTCTAGGCCATTCCAATGCACAGTCAAGTTAGAAACACACTGCTCCAATTATTTAACTTATATGATTGTATTCCAAGTCCCTCATTTCTTCCATGAGCTGAGCTCTAACTCATCCTCAAGACCTAGTTTTATTTGTTGAAAACAAAGGGAAGACCTTTGACTCACCCTAATATGCCAGGAATGCTGAAGATGGGTGGGAATGTGCAGCATGGCGCCAGTTGCTCTCTGTCTATGCTCTGTGTGTCTGGAGGATTTGAGCCTCCAGCATGTCAGCCAGGCTCTATTGGCCAGAATTTGCCTTCATGCAAGAGTAGAAACCTCCTAAGCATGTGATTGCCGGGCCAGGAAAATGTCACTATTACCAGAGAAGAAACAGCCTTTCGCCACACTAGAGTGAATGACAAATGAAACCAATGTAGCCAAAGTGGTTGGAGAAGCATTGGAAACAATGTGATTGGCCATTCTGGAAACAGTGCCTAAAAGATGCACCTGGTAATGTTTACAGGTGCCGTTCAGCCACAGAACATGCCCCAATATCAAGAACATGGATCTGTCTATCTGCTGATCTAGCTGGGTCTGCTTTTTTAAACAAGCATTAGTGTGGCATAGAGAACAATAATTGCGATTTGGGGAAGACAAGCAATAGAGAACAAGTGAGACCAGACAAATACTAGATGAATGGCTATTTCTAGTGAAAGATACCATCAAACTAGGCACAGAAAACTTGTGGCGTGCTGAAAAAAAAGTCAACCCCTTTTACAAATATTTGGGATTGAGAAAAACTTTAAACAGACTTTGCCCATAGTTTTCTCTTCACATTTAAAACTATGTTTTAAGTAAAGCTTAATCCATGTGTTTCAGATTTCTTTATACATAACTCATCTGAGTCTATATTTTGGAAGCCAATTATTCAATGTTTAAGATGCCTTTGTTTTTTATTTTTCCTGCCTGGAGAAGGACTCAAATAGCATGTTTGCCAGGGCTAGAGCCCACTCAGTTTTTGCAAATGCACAATTTTGACCTCTGTTCAGGATTTGCATTTCTTCACATTTGCCAAAAATGTGACTTCCTGTTTATTTTAAATACAGAAATATCTTTTTTATTTTTATTTTTTTAAAGAGTTTGATTTTTAGAGAGAGAAGAAGAAAGAGGGAGGGAGAGAGAAAAACATCAATGTGAGAGAGAAACATCAATCCACCCCCTCCTGTTTGCTCCCTACCTGGGGATTGAACCCCTAACCCATCCCTGTGCCCGGACTGGAAATCCAATAGCAACCTTTTTGCGAATGGGATGATGTTGAACCAACTGAACCATACCAGACAGATCCCTTTTTAAAATTGAGTTTGAGACTCTCAGTGAACCCTGAATGCAGTGGACTTGCTCATCCACAAACTCTCCCCACCCCCCATGCATTTATATTACACTTTTTCTGAGCCTTTGGAACAATTTCAATTTGTATTGCCTAGTAATAAAAGAAAAATATTTTGAACTTGCGATAGCACCTTTTACCATCTCAAACTGGCTTGCAAGTGTGAGCACAGAGCTATGACAACATTCCTCTCCACATCCCCTGACATGAATGCAGCATTTGATTTGGAGAAATAAGAAAAATGAGAAGTAAGAATGTAAAAGGAGAAATAAGAGCTAAAAGCAAGCCAAATCGGGCATTAGTACCCTAATAATTATTTTCACATATATCACTTAAGAACACTAACTAGGTGTCTCTCTTTTACAATCTTTATTTCTTAGAATGAAAAGAAAGGGAAACTAGCCATATTAGTTGTTTTGAAAATAATGCAAATCACCTAATAAAAGCTGTGCTGAAATAATGAAAATCACCAAATAATTCTTAGCTATTCAGATATATTTATCTACATAATGCCGCGTGCCCTTTTATTTGGAAAAGTTTTCCTTCATTAACTTTTTAATTATAGATGCTTGGTTCAGATAATCAAGAAACAGGAAAAATAAAACTCAAGAAAGTTGCAATGAACTATTGTCAAGAAACTGAAATAAATGTTATTATCAAAGATGCAGTAAACTGATATGTAATTTGGTCACCAGATGAGTAATTTGGTCAACACCACCTCTTATACATTGTTATTTGGTTATGTGGGGATATTTGTACGGGAAGTGGAAGTCATAGTTCTTGTCCTTGAAGAACTTACAATTAGGAAGGAATAAAATTTTACTACCAAATATAGACCGTAAAGAAAAACAGAGATAAATATATAGCAATGACAGATGTTCAAACAACTCAGTATTTAGGGAAGTAAGGAGGACAGAACATCAGCAGAGAGATTGAGTAACCATATCCTAGGAGACTCACAGCCCTTAGGCTGCCAGTAGGTATGAATTTTCACACAAAGATTCATATTTGAAAATAATGATATAATCTAAATCATTCGTTTTTAAACAAGTAGTTCCACAATTTATATATATATAGAGACCAAATTGAATATTCCAGTGGAAAGGAACATACTTTAATAATTACTATTGGCAGCTTGAGTCTATTTTCTGTCACAAGGTTTATATCTACTATCTCTACTTAATATAATCAATTGGATCAAAATATTTGTATTACTGTGATCAATTGTATTTTTAATCCTTACCAAGGATTTTTTTTAAATTGGTTTCAGAGAGAAGAAGGGGGAGAGAGAGAAAGAGAGAACCATTGATGTGAGAGAAATATACTCGCCCTGACCGGAGATGGAACCCACAACCGTTTTTGGTGTATGGGAGGACAATCCAACCAACTGAGTCACCCGGCCAGGGCTATAGTTATCATTTTTTGAAGTGAATGCTATTAAGACTAGTCTTCATAATGGTTTTATATTTGATAAAATATGTAAGTACATTTCCTTATTTTTATTTTATCTTTTGCCTGTGTAGACATTTTATCTCAGGGTTAGGCTCTTAAAATGCCAATGATTTATATGAATTGCAGCTGTCTTTTGAAGAATATACAGCAACTTTCTTTTTAGTAAAGAAGAACAATCAGACCTTTTAAGGGCAGATTTTAAATGTTTTCTCTGGTCAGCTAATCTTAATTGAGTTTGCCTCCCAGTCCCTTTTTCTAAATGTAGGGCTGTCACTTCCCACAAAAAAAAAAATGTGGAGAGGAAAGATTTGGACTTCATAGCTATGAGAATTATTATTCCTGGGATTCTGAAAAGATGGTAGAAGCATGAGAAATTTCTCTCTCAACCTAGACAATTGTACTGGCAGAATCTGTTTGAATTAGCTATTTGGGAACTCTACAGTTTATTGAAGGCGTGCAACTTCCTGGGGAAGACTTGGATGATAAATTGTGTATAATTTCCACCAATTTCAGCTCTTAGCACAATAGCCACTACCTCTCCTCTACCTTCCAGCCCCTTGGCAGGCAGCTGTGCACATGATCCAGAAGTATCTTACACACAGCTTTGGAAACCGGGTGAGTATACTGATCAGGATTCTCCAGAGAAACAGATATATGTAGATATAAGAAGAGGAGATTTATATAGGAATTGGCTCATGTGATTATGGAGCATGATCTACTTACTGTCTGTAGGCTGAAAAACCAGGAATGCTAGTGGTGTAATTCAACTATCTGGGCATCCCTTAGTCAGCCAAGCTCGCATGCAAAATTAACCATCACCATGGGCAAAAATGACCCTGTTCTACAAATATTAAGGATCTTTGTTCTGATGGCTGATTGCTGCTTCTAATGTCAAAGGTGGGCAGTCCTTATTGTTGTACCTTCTCCTATTGTTGCAGGCCCCTCTCCCTCTGGCTGAAATGACTTCCAGGGAATTTAAAAAACTGATGCTCTTTCTTCCCCCTTCCTTCATTTTTCTTATTTCCCCCTATGGGAGTCATATTAATATTATATGCAAAAAAAACCCTGCATATAAAAGGGACAATTAGAAAGTCATCATTCATGTTCAACATCACTAATCATAATGAAAATGCAAATTAAAACCATAATGAGATATCTTATGCCTGTTAAATGGTTATAATCGGGATAACAAGAGAAATGTTGGCAAGGATGCAGAGAAAAGTGTACCCTTGTGCACTGTTAGTGAGACTGTACTAAATTGGTATAGCCACTATGAAAAATAGTGTAGAAGATCTTTAAAAAAATAATAGAAATACTATGTGATCCAGCAATTCCACTTCTGGGAATATAGCCAAAGAAAATGGAAACACTATGTTGAAGAGATACCTGCTCCCGCATGTTTATAGCAGCATTATTTACAATAGCCAAGACATGAAAACAACCTAAGTGCCCATTTATGGATGAATGAATTATTCAGCCATAAATAATTCCTGGCATTTGTGACAACATGGGTGAAATTTGAGGGCACTGTGCTAAATGAAATAATTCAGAGAGGACAAAATCAGATATATGATTACCAGAGGCTGGGGATGAGGGAAGGGGGAATTGGATGAAGGCAATCAAAAGGTACAAATTTCCAATTATAACATAAATAATTCCAAAGCTGTAATGTAACATGAACACTATAGTTAACTCTGCTGTATGGTATATTTGAAATTTGTTGAGAGAATAGATCTTCAGAGTTCCATCATAAAGAAAAAACATTTTTTTTTCTTTCATAGCTCTGTGAGATGTGGGATGTTTCACAATATATATAAGTCAAGTTATTATGCTGTACACCTTAAACTTATGCAGAGATATATGTCAATTATACTTCAATATAACTGGAAAATAAGATAAATTATTTTTTAAAAAGAAAGCCACCATATATGCCTATGGAAAAGCACAGGCTCAGAAAAGACTTGAAAAGACCTTAAGTTTACACCTCAGGCTGAAAAAGACCTGATGGCAGATCTACTAGACAAAGACTTAATTTTTTTTTAAATTTAAGTATAGTTAGTATACAATATTATATGGTTATATTAGTTTCAGATGTATACTATAATGATTCAACATTTTCATACCTTACACTGTGATCACCCCACTAATTTTAGTGATCATCTGTCACCATGTAAACTTATCACAATGTTATTCACTATATTCCGCTTTTTACCCATTTCCTCACTCCCTCCCTTCTAGTGATCATCCCTTTGGTTTCTGTTTCAGCAAGTCTATTTTTGTTTTGTTTTTAGATTCTGCATATACTAGTAAGTGAAACCATATCATATTTGTTGCTCTCTGCCTGACTTATTTCACTTAGCTAATAACCTCTCTATTCATCAATGTTGTTGCAAATGGCAAGATTCCATTCTTTTTTATTGAGGTGTAATATTTTTTATTTTTTGTCATTGAGTTGTAGAGTGTCATATATTTTAGGTATCAATCCCTTATCATATATGTTATTTGCAAATATATTCTCCCATTCAGTAGGTTGTCTTTTTGTTTTGTTGAAGATTTTCCTTTGCTAGCCAAAGGTTTTTATTTTGACGCTGCTATATATATAGTCTTCTTTATCCATTCATCTATTCATGGGCACCTACATTACTTCCATATCATGATTATTGTGAATAATGCTGCAATAAACATAGGGATGCATATATATTTTTTAATTAGTGTTCTAATTTTCTTTGGATAAATACTCAGAAATGGAATTGCTGGGTCATATTGTATATCTATTTTTAGGTGTTTTTTTTTAAAGAATCTGTCTAGTTTGCAGTCTGACCAACAGGGCACAATCATCCCCTTTTCTTCACATCCTCGCCAATACATGTTATTTGTTTACTGTTTGATAGTAGCCATTATAACTAGTGTGAGGTGGTATCTCATTGTGGTTTTGATTTCCCTGATTATTAGTGATGTATCTTTTCATGTATGTTGGCCACCTGTACATCTTCTATGGAGAAATGTCTTTTCATGTCCTTTGTCCGTTTTTTAAACTGGATTTTTTATTTTTTGTCATTGAGTTGTAGAGTGTCTTATATATTTTGGGTATCAATCCCTTATCAGATATGTTATTTGCAAATATATTCTCCCATTCAGTAGGTTGTCTTTTTGTTTTGTTGAAGGTTTTCCTTTGCTGGCCGAAGGTTTTTAGTTTGACTCTGTCCTATTTGTTTAATTTTGCCTTTGTTTCCCTTGCTCTAGGGCAGTGGTTGGCAAACTGCGGCTCGGCAAACCGTGGCTCGCGAGCCACATGCGGCTCTTTGGCCCCTTGAGTGTGGCTCTTCCACAAAATACCGACTTCTGCACATGGGCCACGAAGTTTCAATCGCACTGTATGTGCACACCCACACGTGGTATTTTGTGGAAGAGCCACACTCAAGGGGCCAAAGAGCCGCATGTGGCTCGCGAGCCACGGTTTGCCAACCACGGCTCTAGGGGATATATCAAGAATATATTATTCAGAATGATGTCAACTAGTTTACTTCCTATGTTTTCTTCTAGAAGTCTTATGGTTTCATGCCTCACATTTAAGTTGTTAACCATTTTTAGTTTATTTTTATAATTGATGTAAGAGAATTGTCCAGTTTCAGGTTTTTTTTGCATGTATCTCTCCAGTTTTCTCGATATCACTTGTTGAATACACTGTCCATGTATATTTTTACCTCCTTTGTCATAGATTAATTCAGAATATAAGCAAAGCTTTACTTCTGGCCTCTCCATTCTGTTTCATTTATTTATGTGGCTATTTTTGTGCCAGTTTTAATTATTGTAGCTTTGTAGCATAGTTTGAGATCAGAGAGTATGATACCTTACACTTTGTTCTGCTTTCTTAAGATTGCTTTGGCTATTCAGGATAGTTTGTGTTTTCATATACATTTAGGGTTATTGGCCCTGGCCAATGTTGCTCAGTTGTTTGGACCATTGTCCTGTATGCTGATAGGCGGTGGGTTTGATTCCCAGTCAGGGCACATACCGAGGTTGAGGTTCGATTCCTGGTTTGGGAGTGTACAGGAGGCAACCAATTGATGTTTCTTTCTCACATTGATGTTTTTTTTTCTCTCTCTCTCTCCCTTTAAAATCAATGAAAAGTGTATTCCTGGGTGAGGAAATAATTTTTTAAATGTTATAATTGTTTTAATTAGTGTTATTTGATCTAGTTCTGAGAAGAATAACATTAGTATTTTGATAGGAATTGAATTGAATAAGTAAATTGCTTTGGGTAACATGATAACTTTAACAATATTTAATCCTTCCAATTTATGAGCACAACATATCCTTCCATTTATTTGTGTCTTCTTCCATTTCTTGATTCAATGTTTTCAATTTTCAGAGTACAGGTCTTTCACCTCCTTGGTTAAATTTATTCCTAGGTATTTTATACAGTTATAAATGAGATTTTAAAAAATTTCTTCTTATGATAGTTTATTATTATGCATAAAAATGCAACTAATTTATTCTAAATATTTTGTATTCTATTTTACTGAAATCTTTTATTAATTCTATTAACTTTTTTGGTGAATTTTTTAGAGTTTCCTATATGTTATATCATGTCATCTCTAATAGTGACAGTTTTACTTCTTTCTAGACAAAGACATTAAAACAACTATCTTAAAGATGTGCAGAGAATTAAATAACTAAGTGAAAAAATTAAAGAAAATGATATATGAAAAATGGAAATATCCATAAAAATATAGAAACCTAAAATTAAATCTAAAACTTTCTAAAACTGAGAAGTACAGTAATTGAAATAACAAATTCAGTAAAGGAAATGAACCAACACATGCATTGTGGTAGTTTCTAAAGGAGACAGGAGAGAAAGAGGTGGAGAAAATCTATAATAATAAAAGTGTAATATGCTAATTAGACTGAACAGCCAAACGACCTTCCAGACATCCTTCTGGATGAAGCCGTGGCAGTAGGAGCTGAGGCAGAGACAGTTAGGGGTGATGAGACAGGCAGATGAGGGGTTAGGATGAACAAGCAGGCAGGCAAGTGGTTAGGGGTAATGAGGCAGGCAGGCAGAGTGGTTAAGGGGTGATCAGGCCTGGGAGGGGTTCCAGATTGCGAGAGGGTGCAAGCTGGGGCTGAGGGACCCACTCCTCCTCACCCCCAAGCACTGGCCTCTAGTATTTAATAAAATACTGGCTGAAAACTTCCCAAAGTGACAAAGACATGAATTGAATATCCAAGAAGCTCAACAAACTCTAAGTAAGATAAACTCAAAGAGACTCACATCCAGACACATCTGATCATACTTTTAAAAGAGAGAGAGAATATCTTGATAACAGAAAAAGAGAAGTGACTCATCACATGCAAAGGATCTTCAATAAGTTTATCAGCATATTTCTCATTAGAAACTTTGGAGGCCAAAGGCAGTGAGCCAATATATTCAAAGTGCAAAAAGAAAAAAAAACAACAACACTTCAAACAAGAATTCTATAACTCATACATTTTCAGGTAAACAAAAGCTGAGAGAATTTGCTACTATTAATGCATCTCTGTAAGAAATTTCAGGGGAATTCTGCAGGTTAAAATAAAATTATACTAGACCGTAACTCACCAATGTCCATATTTCCTCTTCTTGGAGGGCCCTATTTCTCTTTAGATTTCAGGCTTGTTAGTTTCCTTGGACAAGAAAAGTTATAATAGGACAGTTTATTCAATTTTCTCTTGTCAGAGTGGGAGCTACATTGTTTCCTAGAAAGAAATAGCATTCTCTCTATTATTTGAATTAGAAACTTCAAATCAGTAGTGGCTTGTTGTATGAAACCATAAAAAATTTGAAGAGTTTTCAAATTAATTGGGTAGCCTGCCTCCATTTCATTAATGCTAGCCAAAGGATGAGACTCTTGAGTCAGATAAAATTTAGTTTTTTACAGCAATAAGAGTAGGCAGCATATTATCATGTTTGTGCACATTCCTCAAGCACCAATTTCCATAGTGCAATAAGCAGGGGCTGGGTGATACCTCCACATGCAGTGGGTCACATTACAGGCCAACCTTAAGTTTAAGGAAATCAAATCTTTGAAAGTGGCAGTAAATGTAAATGCCCTTTGCTGTGGAGGGAGACACTATTTCTCTTTTGTATGCTGCACAAACGTTCTTGAAGAGATAGTTCAGAACAAAGGCAACTAGTGCCTCTGCTCCCAAGACACACAAAAATGTGAGACACCTATGGGGAATTAACTCCCAATAGAGAAAGCATCTTATGAGCTGTTCTATTTTCTCAATCTACATTCTCAATCCAATTATATCAATTACTTAATTCTATATTTTGTATCCCAGAATCTATTTCTATTCATTTCAATGATATTTATTGTGGACCTTTCATGTATTATCACATTTTTCAGAAGCTTAAGATACTATAGTGAACAAAATTAACATGGTGTATATTTCTCTGAGCTGATAAGTAAAATAATTGGAGTTTTTCAGGTTTTTAATCAAACCATACAAAGCTCCAATGGGCTAAACTGCCAACAACAGGAGAGTTTAGATATTCAGACTATAATAACTGAATGCTGTTTACATTTTTATTCCTAACCTGATCATAATTCCTTTTCTATTATACATGCTCCTGTAGGAATTTCACTACCTGGCTGTGAAGTTTTTAAAAGCAAGAAATGCATTTTATTATATTCTGTTTTGCTGTAATTTCTCATATGCTATTATAGCATAGGAGACGAGAAATTTTTTTGTGAATTTGCCTTTAAAGGTGTCCTCTACGCTTCACATGTTATTTCATTAGAAAATTATACTTTATTTTACTTTTCTATAGCATGGTAAGTAGCCAAATAATTTTTACCTGGATGTTTGTTACAGCAAAGAGCTTTGAATCATTAGGCTTAAAATGAAAATTCTGATATTTTATCTCCAGCAACCTTTCCACCTCATAAAATAGATACGGTGCTTCCTATTTCTGTATATGAAGGTGAGAGATAACAAAATTGAAGGAAGTTTGGATTTGCAAATGACTTGGAATCATATCTTGAACACCATTTTTTATCACATGTCCTTTTCAAAACAGATATAAAATGTAGTGTTTTCTTCTTTTTTTTAATTGCCAGGAATAGAAATATGATGGCATTTCATTTCTGATAAAACATCACAAGGCTATCTATTTCCCCCAAATAATACCTTTGACCTAGGTATGTTTTCCTCTTGATTATTAAGTTCCATAAATGTGTATGTATGTACACCGATATCTCTATATGTAATTTAAACTATAGTTTTTTTATTCATTTATGCTTAATTTATGTATCTTGAGTACATGTTTCTGTGCCTGGGGTATCTTGCCAAGACACCTTTGTAAGTGCTGACCTTTGAACCTAGGAATTATGTTTTACCAGCACTCAACTAGGGAAGGTCCAAAGTTCACCTCTCAACCCTGTGTGTGCTGCTTGATTTAAATGTGAAACTTGGCACTGAGTGTCTCTCTGTGCCCGGTTATTATTCTTGGAATGCAAAAGGTACATGTTTTTGCAATTCTCTGAGGAGCTCCTCTATAGCTTTTCCAGAACCTAAGTCAGATTTTGCTTCCAAGGCTATGTTCCAAGGCCTCCAATTCATTATTTACCAGCTCCAGACAGATGGGCGCTATTTTTGAAATCCATATGGCTTTCCTGACTGCTAGGTCTATTTAATGGTCTGTGCTACTACTGCAGAAATACACTTCAGCGTTTGTTCTTCCCTTGCTGCAGAGCGGTTCTGATTTCCACCTAATACTGAAGCAGTCCTGGAGAGTAAAGGGAGAGCACTCATTTGCAAGTGAACTTTGGTCAACATTTCTGAACTTCCACAGATTCCATTTCAACATTAATTTGGAACCTCAGGCATTAGAAATAGTAAGACTATGATGCCTGTAACTACCTGTGAAGCCAGGGAAAAGGAAATAAAAATGACATATATACATATGCTAGGAAATTTATAGCTGGTGTATTAATGTTTGGAAAATTTAATAAAATTTTAAATGCACTAGGAAGGCATATCAGAACAGAATCCGAATTAAGTAAAAACCACTTCTGTCTTAAAAGGACCACTTGGTGTTCATTTTATAATTCCTGTTTTTGGAACCATGACCTATCCTATCTGAAACTCACTATCCTGTAATTCCTTCCATTTAGAATGTAACCCAGAGTCACACAATAAGCTAAATGTGTTGCTGCAGGCTAAAACTGATACACAGTGTTTGCCTACTAAAGCCTAGGAACTTGACTCAGTGGCAAGCCCCACTTCAAGATGTATTTATTCACAGTTCATGTACAATTCTAAAACTAGATATTTTCATTTCTTGTTTGTATTAGTTGGCTAGGGCTGCCATAACAAGTACCACAGACTGATTAAACAGAAGATGGATTAAACAAAATAAATTTATTTTCTCAGTTCTGAAGTCTGGAAAGTTCAAGATCAGGGTGTTGGCAGGGTTGGTTTCACTCCAAGGCCTTTTTCCTTAGCTTGTGGATGGCCATCTTCTCCCTTTTTCTGCACATGGTCTTTCCTGTGTGTGCATGTATGTGTCTAAATTTCCTCTTTTTATAAGAACAGCAGTTATATTGGATTAAAGCCCTTAAGACCTCATTTAATTGAATCACCCCTTTAAAGAGCTCATTTCCAAATACAGTTGCATTCTGAGGTGCTGGGGTTTAGCAATTCAACATATGAATTTTGGAGAATGCAATTCAGCTTATTACATTATTCATAGAAGCTTTGAAACACAAGATAGAAACAGTGACTATAGAAATATAGCATTAATCAGTTTCACTGATAGTGGTAATAAATCAATAACCAAATGGCAAGAAGGAAGATAGCACATTTACTTAAAAGCATATGTAAGTACATATATTAAAAGCACAAAAGCCTGGTGTAAACATCCTTTCATCTCTCAGTAGGTCCTGGATCATCTGGTTGGTAAGATTAGAGGCATGTTAATCTCTGGCATTCAGAAGAAACCATATAACCTGATGAGTCATGGCACACATGTACATTGTGTCAAGAAATATGCCTTAAAATGCTGCCAATGCCCTCAGCCTTTCTCTTTGTCTAATGTCCTAAGAAGAAGGTCCTTGTCCTAGATGGAAGCACACCTAAGAGTTTCTCTTTGCTTGAAGACAATAAAAATCCACCAGGTGTCAAAAATAAATTCTTCAGTCCCTTTATCTAAAGCAGTTAAGGATTGGGGATGGCATAAAAAATGTCTAGCAAGCAAGAACATACTTTCTCGGGCTCTAAGTGATACAGGGTTGGACATGTGAAGATAACCTTCCTATGATCTAAGAGTGACAGACCAGTGTGAAGTATTAACACCAGGAATTTAGAAAATAGGGCAATTCTTCTTCAGCAGAGTCTACAGGCATACAGATTTTGAACTCCCAAAGGCAATTCAAATTTCACATCAGCAACCAAACTCATTATTCACCACTCCCAAACTAAGTCTTCTTCTACAGTAAGTCATTTAGGCCAGAACTAACTTCCTGTAACAAGGACCAACTGATTCCATCTCCTATGTATCTTTCAAATCCATTCCAATCTCCTATTTTTATTATGTGACCCTGGTTAAATGTCTCTACCTGCCTCTAGTCTTACCAATTTCTAGATCATCCTTTATATAATCAACAGATTATCTAAATAAAATGCAAATTTAACCATATCACTTCTCTATCTAAAGCCACTAAATAGCTCCTCATTTCCTTCAATGAAAGTCCAAACTCCTCAAAGAGCATATAGGGCCTTCTGTACTTAACCCCCTTTGATATGGTCATTCTACTCACTTCCTTTAACATTTCTCATTTTCATCCTCCCATTCCAACTTTAGAATATATAGATTCTAATCCATTTGCATCTCTTTACACATTGATTTAACATACATAATATTAGAAAAGCAACACAAATATTGATCATTTAACAACATACATATCTTATGATAATTTTATTGATTTTCTGGAACCAACAAGTTTTTAAAAAGTTTAAATAGTAAAAACCATTTTCTTTCACAAAATCATAATTTACTAAGACAAGTATTAATATTTTATGACTTTACAATGAATACAGAACCGTAGAATAAAGAAAGATAAGAGCAACCTTTATAAACCAGCAAGTTGTTCTTTACTATGAGTATAAACTTTGCACCTTACCAGACAAAGTTATATTGACTACAATAAATTGATTTACAAGTTTAGAAATAGTAGGGAAACAATCTAATAGTCCTTTGATTAGTCTTGTTTAGTGCAAGGCATTTCTTTCTGTAGGCATAAGCATAACTAATATTGGGGTGTGATGGGGAAGTAGTGGAAGAAACTAGAGCTACTGTCCATGGTCCTGATACACAAATACACACTATGACATGGTTGCTTTCTGTGGGCCATGTGCCTCCTTCCCCATTTCTATAACCCACGAGCATCCAAAAGATACATCAGGACTGCTGACTATAGTTTTTGAGAAAGTCAGTGATTTAAGTGAATACTATTATAGGTTGAATTGTGTCTCCCAAAAAGATATGTTGAAATACTAACCCTTAGAATCTGTGAATATGACCTTATTTGGAAATAGGGCCTTTGCAGATGTAATCAAGTTAAGATGAGGTCAGACTGAATTTATTTATATTGTTCTAACAAGAAGGAAATTTGGACACAGATACACAGAGGGGAAAAAAACACATGTGAAACAGAAGCAAAGATTGGAGTGATGAATCTATAAGCTAAGAAACATCAAGGATTGTTGGCAAACACCAGAAACTACAGGAGGCAAGAAAAAATTCTTCCCTTAAAACCTTCATAGAGTACATGACCCTACCAACACCTTGATTTCAGACTTCTAGCCTCCAGAACTGTGATATAATACATATATGTTGTTTAAGCTACCCAATCTGAAATAATTTGTAGGGAAGCCCTAGGAAATTAATACAAGTCCAATCTAAATATTTCTTTGGTTTTTATTTTTATTTTTGTGTTACTTTTCAGCCAAAATCATAGCTCATTGTCTTACTTTAAGCTATAAGTTTGGTGCACTCATTAATATGTATAAAGGGTAGTAGTGTTCAGGACTAAAATATGGTAATGCTTACAAGTGAGGAAAATCACATTGTCAACATTGAGTCAGACTTTAGGTCTTACTTCCATGATATTCCCATATTTCTACTTCAGCTCAGGCTTCAAGTATGTCTTTTTCTTAAAGGAATAAAATAGACATATCCATATTATTAAAAAATACTGTTTATTTTGGGGTAATTTATATAAATTTTGCTTACCTTCTCTTTTCTTTTGTATCTTAAGTATTTCCCTGAATAGTAACAGTGATTAATATGTCTCTTTACTTTTTAAGACATTGTTAGGTAAGCAAAAATAGGAGAATTATTTCTCAAAATGTCAATTTTCCTGGGTCTACTTTGCACTAGAGGGCAGACTGGTAAAGAAGTAGCTAGGGAGAGAGGGCATGGTGAACATAGCATGCTTTACAAATTGTAAAGGTTCCTGGTGACTTGGTTCCTCCTGTCTGCAATGATAACAGGTTGCTTTCTCCCTCTGCCATGCATACATTCAGTGGCCAAGAAAGTTATCTTCATTATTCTTCTTGTGTGTATGCTGTTTTGTTGTTGATGAGAGCACAGAAGAATTCCTGCCTTTATTATTTTTTATCTGGGATGTGTATGTGACCAGGAGGCGTGTGCTCAATGCTCTGCTTGCTGATGTTATCAAGACATCTTATAGGGTACAGTGTTGAGGGGTTTCCTGTTCTTTAGAACAGAACAGCCAGACTAACTTTTTGAGACAATGCACTCTGGGTACATGGTGCTGACAGGCTGCACGTTAACTCAGAAGGAGCCTTTTGCGTGATTGGCAACACCACATCTAATTCTTAGATTGTTTTATTCTTTTCTTTTTAAGAGTGAAAATTTTCTCATTGTATACTTTCTATATATTTCTAAACTCATTGTGTGCCCAATGTAAACACAGAAGATGTCTCTGGGGGACAACTTCCTGAGATAAATTTTCTGGCGTGAATGTTGGGACTGGCATCAAATTACGCTGTATAGAAAGGTTGTCTTCGCTGGAGTTGCCCTCAGGTTGTGGCATTGTTTATTAGAATTGGACACAGAATCAGAACTCTTGCTGGACTCATTTATTTTATTGTTATCACTTGAAAATATACACAGCAAAACCAGGAACTTTATTTCAAGATTATTTTCATAATTGTTAATTGAGATAGGCAGTCTCTTAAGGATAACTGGTCTTAACTTGTGAGATATGAGTCTAAAGCCTTAACCCTTTCTTTAGGCCACTCTGAATAAGGGAAATAATTTTTCTTTGTCAAAACTTTTTGCCATGTGAACTAATGACTTATTTAAGAAAACTATTTCTGAGGAGAATGATTGAGATGGCAGAGTAGGAAGATTCTGAGCTCACATTCTCCCATGGACACAGCAACACTACAACATATAGAACTATTACTGAGAATGACTTGAAGACTAGCTGTAGCTGTACAGATTTTCTGGAACTAAAAGTATAAAGAAAAACCCACGTTGAGATGGGCAGGAGGGGTAGAGATACAGTTTAGTCTGGATGCACATCCCTGGTACCGCATCCCACAAGTGGGAGGGATATCCCAATCAGGGAGCTGCCCTGAGGAGTGAGGGAAGCAGCCAGGGGACCTGCACCAGAAAGAGAAACCCCCATATCACCTGGCTTTAAACCCAGCTGGGCTTAAACCCAGGAGAGCTGAAGGGCTGTAAGAAACCACTAATTTTCTCTTAAACAACTTGCACACAAACTCACTCTCAGTTCCAGTGCAGAGATGGCCATTTGAAAAGTGTCTGGGTCACTTTGGAAGGAGATACATTGACCATTTTTAGAGTGAGTGCTGGAGGGGCAGGTGTCTGTTGGTACTTACTCCAGGCACAGAAGTGCTGGTGGGTGCTTTTTAAAAACTCTTTCCACCTAGCTGGTCCAGCATGGGCAGACACCATTTGTGACATTATCCATCAAATATTCTCAATCAAACTTACTAGTACCATTCATTCACCCCAACCTGTTGTTTCCCTGAGTGCTAATCCCATCCAACCTGCTCGCCCTAATCAGTGCCTAGGTAGTCCACATGCCACCACACCCAGTGGATGACTTCAGATGGTACTGGCACCCCTCTTAAAAGGGCAGGTCCCCTCACACCAGCACATCCACAGTAGTCATGGCAGGGCCTCCTGGACAGTGGGTGGGGGGCCAGCCCCAACCATCACCATATTTGCAGCCAATGCTGTCTGTGGCTGACACTGGCTATCCACCAGTGTGTCTGCAGCAATTTCAACCTGATCACAATAGGAAGGAACTTAAAACCCACATAGGGGACACCCCTCAATCACCTGGCTCTGGTGACCAGGGAGAATTTATATGGAACTACAAAGACCCTCAATATCAAAGCAGTTTTGAGAAAGAAGAATAAGATTAGAGGTATCATGCACCTTGATTTCAAACTACATGACAAAGCTATAGTAACCAAATCTGTATGGTACTGGCCCTAAAACAGACACATAGATCAATGGAATAGAATAAAGAGCCCCAAATAATCCCACATTTACATGGTCAATTAATCTACAACAAAGGAGGCAAGAACATAAAATGGGGTAAAGACAGTCTCTTCAATAAATGGTGTTGGAAAAAATGAATGATACATACACAAAAATGAAACTGGACAACTTTCTTACACCATATACAAAAATAAAAAGGATTAAAGGTTTATATGTAAGACCTGAAACAATAAAACTCCTAGAAGAAAACATAAGCAGTAAACTCTTTGACACTGGCTTTAGCAATATTTTTGTTGGATATGTCTCCCTAGGGAAAGGTAACAAAAGAAAAATTAAACAGATGAGACTACATCAAAATAAAAAGCTTTTGTACAATAAAGGAAATGATTAGTAAAATGGACAGGCAACTTACTGAATGGGAGAAGATATTTTCAAGTGATACATCCAATAAAGGGTTAATATCCAAAGGTATATATCTATAATAATAAAAGGGTAATATGCTAATTAGACTGGATGTCATTCTGGACATCCTTTCTGACAAAGCCAGGAGTGGAGGGAAGCCAGCCGGGGTCCTGGGTGCCTGCCAGCAGCCAGAGGAGGGAAGCACAGGTCCTGGGTTCCAGAGGAAACCGGCGGCCTGGGTTCTGGCAGCTGGGGGAAGGAAGGCCTACTCTTGCACAAGTTTTCGTGCATTGGGCCTCTAGTATATATATAAAGAACTTATACAAATCAACATTAAAAAAACAATTCAGGAGATCCAACATGGCAGCCAATAGGATGGCAGGGAGGCAGAGAATTTGACAAAGTAAAGAAGTGAGAGGCGCATGTGTGGCGTGTGTGTGGGTGAGCTCGGGATAAATAGATATCTTAGGAGTCCCAGGGACTGACAGATCGGGCTCTTCTAGATGGGGAGCCCTTGCTACCACTGCGGGCACCTCCAGGCCTGCTCAGCTTTGGCGCAGAACCAGGCCATCTTGTAGAAGGGAGAAACAGAGGCCAGGAGTGCTGCCACACCAACATCCAGACCAACCTGGGACAGCACCCCAGGACCTGTGCAGGGAACTGCTTGCCACCATAACTTGCATGGAACCACCACTGAGCTCTAGCAGTGAGCAGTGTGGTGCCATGACATGGGTCCCAAACATTTGCAATGAGAGCACACTAGACAGACCTCCCTAGCTGTGCCTCCTAGCCAGAGCCCAAACCCAGCATCCCAGGATCCCATGCTTCAGGTCCCCAGGCTATGAGTTCAAGCCATGGATACCCTACTCCCCACTCCATCCCTCATCCCAATACAGAACCACAGTCAGGTGTGTGCTACACCTCTGTCCAGACTGAACCCTCGATGGGTGAGCACCCCACCCCTGGCACAGACAGTCCTCACCCAAGTGAGTGCCTCTGGTACAGACAGACCCTTTGGCTGGTGTGCACCCCGCCCCTGGCACAGACAGAGCCACAGCCCAGTGTGTACTATGCTCCCAGCAGAGACAGATCCTTGGGCTTGTGGGTGCTCTGCCACCAGCACAGACAGAGCCTTCAGCTGGTGCACACCTCATCCCCAGCATAGGCAGAGCTTTCACCCAGTATACACCCTACCCTCAGCCCAGGTCAGAGATGCTGGTGCAACCAGCTGTGTCCAACTACAGGTTACAGGACCATGCTGCAAGTGCATTGCCAGAGGGACCTAGGGCACCATCCCACCTTAGGAGCTTGGGCTGCACAGTGAATTGCATGCCAGAGGACTCTGGGCCTTCACAGAAAGTCACACACCAGAGGAACTGTGCATCCGCCCCCACTAACCACAAGAAATGGATAACTGAGTGACCACAACCATGGGAGAAGGGGGTACAACTCAGAGAAGAGCAATAAATGTATGAAACTTAAGGCATACCCAGCTCCCAGGACTAATGAGTCCAGGACCATTCTACTGCAAGAGGCTTCAACCCCTCAAGCCCCAGGCAGGAAGCCCAGGGCCAGAAAGGAACAGCAAAAATGGAGAGACAAAGAAACAACCTCCAAAAGAAAGAAAAGGCGGCATTGCTAGAAAAGGAACTAAATGAAATAGAGTAATGCAATATGACAGAACAAAGAATTCATAGTAAGGGTCATACTGTTCATAAACCGATGGATGAGAAAATCAACAACTTACAAGAGAATCAAGAGGAAATTAAAAAATGATATAGCTAAAATAAAATAAATTAAAAAAAACACGATGGAGGGTTTCAACAATAGACTAGAAGAAATGGAGGACCGAATTAGTGAGCTAGAAGATAGTGCAGTAAAACATATCCAATCTGAACAACAATTGGAGAAAAAAAATTATGAAGCAGGAGGAGAGCCTAAGGGAGCTTTGGGACAACATGAAACGAAGTAAAATATATATAATAGGGGTACCAGAATGACAAGAAGAGGAGCAAAAATTAGAAAACCTATTTGAAGAACTAATGAAAGAAAACTTCCCTGATTTGGAGAAGAAAAAAGCCACACAAGCACAGAGAGTCCCAAACAAGATGAATCCAAAAGACCCACACCAAGACATGTCATAATTACAATGGCAAATGTTAATAACAAAGAGAGAATCTTAAAGGTGGCAAGAGAGACAGACCGTTACCTACAAAGGATCTACCATTAGATTATCAAATGATTTGTCAACAGAAACACATCAGGGCAGAAGGGAATGGAATGAAGTATACAAAGTGATGCAAACAAGAGACTGAATCCAAGAACACTATCCGTCAAGGCTATCATTCAAAACTGAAGGGGGAAATAAGGAGCTTCACAGACAAAAAAAAAAAAGGCTAAGGGAGTTTATCATTACCAAGCCAGTAATGCAAGAAATGCTAAAGGTACTGCTGTAAAAAGAAGAAATAGAAAGGGAAGATGGAACACAAACATAAAGAATAAAAATGGTGACAAAAAAGTACCTATCAATAATAACCTTAAATTTAAATGGACTAAATGCACCAATCAAAAGACATAGAATGGCTGAATGGATAAAAAAACATGACCCTTATATGTGCTATCTACAATAGACCCACATCAGAACAAAGTATTCACACAGGTTGATAGTGAAGGTATGGAAAAAATTTTTCCAGGCAAATGGAAATGAAAAAAAAAAAGCTGTGGTAGCAATACTTATATCTGACATAATAGACCTCATAGTGAAGGCCATAATAAGAGCTAAGGAAGGCCACTTCATAGTACTAAAGGAATCAATACAGCAAGAGGCTATAACTCTGGTAAATATATATATGCACCTAATGCAGGAGCACCCAAATACATAAAAAAAAAAACTTCTGGAAGATATCAAGGGAGAGGTTGACAGCAATATAATCATAGTAAGAGACTTTAATATTCCATTGACATCACTGGATAAATCCTCTAGATAAAAAATCAGCAAAGAAACAGCAATCCTAAATGACTCATTAGATCACATGGACTTAGTCAACATCTTCAGAACATTTCACCCCAAAGCTACAGAATATACATTCTTCTCAAGTGCACAATGGACATTTCCAAAGATAGACCACATATTGGGTCACAGGCAGAGTCTCTCCAAATTCAAATGGATTAAAATCATGTCAAGCATCTTCTCAGATCACAATGGCATAATATTAGAAATCAACTACAATAAAAATAAAAAATCAAATACTTGGAGGCTAAATAGCATGTTATTAAAAAATTATTGGGTTACCAAAGCAATCAAAGAAGAAATAAAAAAACATCCTGGATATAAGTGACAATGAAAACACAACAATCCAAAATGTATGGGACACAGTGAAAGTAGTCCTGAGAGGGAAGTTCATAGCATTGCAGGTCTACCTCAAAAAACAAGAAAAACTGGTAACAAGTGATCTAACTCTACTACTTAAAGGATTAGAAAGAGAGCAGAAAGAAAAGCCAAAAGTGAGCAGAAGAAAGGAAATAATAAAGATTAGAGTGGAAATAAATGACATAGAGACTGAAAAAACAATACAAAAGATCAATGAAACCAAGAGCTGGTTCTTTGAAAGTATAAACAAGATTGATGAACCTCTAGCCAGGCTCACCAAGAACCAAAGAGAGAGGACCCAAATAAACAAAATCAGGAATGAAAGAGGGGAAATAACAACAGACCCCAAAGAAATACAAAGGATTGTTAAAAAAAAAATACTATGAACAACTCTATTCCAACAAACTGGTCAACCTAGAAGAAATAGACATATTCCTAGAATGACTTTCCAAAACTTAATCAGGAAGAATAAAAAATCTGAATAGGCTGATAACTATGGAGGAAATTGAAGCAGTAATCAAAAAACTTCTAGAAAGCAAAAGCCCTGGGCCAGATCTGGGCCAGATAGCTTCATATGGGGAGTTTTACCAAACATTCAAAGAAGAACTAAAACCTATCCTCTTCAGACTATTCCAAAAAATTCAAGAGAAAGGAACACTTTCAAGCTCTTTCTATGAAGCCAGCATTATCCTCATCCCAAAACCAGATAAAGACACAATAAAGAGAATTACAGGCCAATATCTCTGATGAAAATAGATGCTAAAATCCTCAACAAAATTCTAGCAAATCAGATCAACATTATATCAGAAAGATCATACACCATGACCAAATGGGATTTATTCCAGGGATGCAAGGATGGTACAATATCAGCAAATCAATAAACATGATACATCACATAAACAAATTGAGAGATAAAAATCACATAATCATATCAATTGATGCAGAAAAAGCATTTGACAAAATCCAACACCCTTTCTTGATAAAAACTCTCAGCAGAGTGGGAATAGAGGGATGATACCTCAACCTAATAAAAGCCTTATAGGACAAACCTACAGCCAACATCATATTCAATGCAATATCTTTACCAATACAGCTTTTAGGGCAATGGAAACTAAGGAGAAAATAAACAAATGGGACTACATCAAAATAAAAAGCTTCTGCACAGCAAAGAAACCACCAACAAAACAACAAGAGAGCCCACTGCATGGGAGAACATATTTGCCAATATTGTATCCGATAAGGGCCTAATCTCCAAAATTTATAGAGAACTCATACATTTTAACAAAAGGAAGATAAACAATCCAATCAAAAAATGGGCAAAGAATTAAATAGACACTTTTTGAAAGAGAACATTCAGAAGGCCAAGAGACATACGAAAACATGCTCAAAGTCACGAATCATCTGAGAGATACAAATCAAAACGACCATGATATACCATCTTATGCCTGTCAGAATGGCTATCAGCAACAAATCAACAAAGGACAAGTGCTGGTGAGGATGTGGAGAAAAAGGAACCCTTGTGCACTGCTGGTGGGAATGCACACTGGTGCAGCCACTGTGGAGAACAATATGGAGTTTCCTCAAAAAATTAAAAATGGAACTCCATTTGACCCAGCAATCCCACTTCTAGGAATGTATTCCAAGAAATCAGAAACATCAATCAGAAAGGACATATGCACCCTTGTGTTCATATCAGCACAATTTACCATAGCTAAGATTTGGAAACAGCCTAAGTGCCCATCAGCAGATGAGTGGATTAAAAAACTGTGGTACATCTACACATTGGAATACTACACTGAAGTAAAAAAGAATGAACTCTTACCATTTGCAACAGCATGGATGGAACTGGAGAGCATTATGCTAAGTGAAATAAGCCATTCGGAGAAAAATATATATCACATGATCTCACTCATTTGTGAAATATAATGAACAACATAAACTGATGAACAAAAATAGATCCAGAGAGATAGAAGCATCGAACAGACTGTCAAACCTTAGAGGGAAGGCTGGGGAGGGGAACGGGGGGTAAAAATAAACTATATTTTTGGTGGCTTTTGAAAACCACCCTGGGGGGTAAGAGATCAACAAAAAGACTTGTATGCATGCATATAAACATAACCAATAGACACAGACACTAGGCAGGTTAGGGCATGTGCTGGGAGGTGGGGATGGCCAGGGAGTGGTCAATGGGGAAAAAAGGAGACATATGTAATACTTTAAACAGTAAAGAATTAAAAAAACAATTCAATTAAAAAATAAGCAGAGGCTCTAGGCGGTTTGGCTCAGTGGATAGAATGTCGGCCTTCAGACTGAATAGTCCCGGATTCGGTTCCGGTCAAGGGCATGTACCTTGGTTGCAGGCTTCCAGCCCTTGTTTGGGGCATACGGGAGGCACCCAATCGATGTGTCTCTCTCACATCGATGTTTCTCTGTCTCTACCTCTCTCTTCCACTCTCTCTAAAAATCAATGGAAAAAATATCCTTGGTTGAGGATTAAAAAAAGTAAAATGAGCAGAGGACCTGAATAGATACTACTTACTTCAAAGGAGACATACAGATGGCCAACAAACACATGAAAAGATTCTCAATATTATGCAGCATCAAGGAAATGCAAATCAAAACCACAATAAAACATCACCTCACACCTGTCAGAATGGCTATTATCAAATTTGGGCAAATTTGATAATAGTCATTATGGACAAATTTTTTACCTTTCTGAATTTTAATTTCATAATATTTAAAGGGAGGAGAATTGTGTCTACTTTGGGAGGATTAAGACAGGTATTAAAACTGCCTGATATGTGCTAGTGGTATGGACTGAATGCTAGTTGTATCTCCTCTAAATTCATATATTGAAACCTTAACTCCAAACATGATGATCTTTAGAGGTGGGACCTTTGGAAATTAATTAGGTTTAGACAAAGTCCTGAGGCTGGTGCCCTCATGATGAGATTGGTGTCCTTATAAGAAGAGAAGAAGCAGGAGAGCTTTCTTTCCTCAAGCACACATACCAAGAAAAATGCCATGGGAGCACACAGGTAGTCATGTATAAGCCAGGAAGAGGGCTCTCACTCAGAGCTGAATCTGCTGGTGCTTGGACCTTGGATTTCTTAAATTCCAGATCTATGAGAAAGTAAATCTATGTTGTTTAAATCACCCAGGTTATTTGCTGTATAACTCCGAGCCAAGATAGTAGGTACCAGTATTTCTAAAAATTTGATCTAATATCTAAAAGATTCTGAAAAGTAGTTTTATTTCACTGTAAAGAAGAGCTTTCTTATACTAAAGCTGTATTAACAATGGGGGGAGGGAGTGAATTCCTTCTTGCAGAAATGCTCAGAATGGTTGGTAACCTGACTGGTCTTTGTATCCTTTCTGCTCACCTCTCGGTATTGGCTTCACCTTTGCTATTTCCTAGAAAATCAAGGCACAGACAAGTAATCTCTCTATAAAAGAGAGGTTAATTTGAAAAAGAGCTATCATAATTTTGATCTACTTGATAGGTTTGTAATTCAAACTTCTTGAGAGAATGTGTTCATTTATTTCTAATTTGGATGTGTTCATTTATTTTAGCCAGTTATACTTGCAAAATTATATCTTTTCATATAATATTAGTTACTTCCAACCAAATAAATGACTATAGGCTTAAAAGGAGTATTTATTCTCTTAAACTAAGTTTGTTTTTTTAATATATTTTATTGATTTTTTACAGAGAAGAAGGGAGAGGAATAGAGAGTTAGAAACATCGATGAGAGAGAAACATCAATCAGCTGCCTCCTGCACACTACCTGTTTGGTATGTGCCCACAACCAAGGTACATGCCCTTGACTGGAATCGAACCTGGGACCCTTGAGTCTGCAGACCGATGTTCTATCCACTGAGCCAAACTGGCTAGGGCAGAAATGAGTTTTAATTGCTCCAAACAAAACATACACTGTTTCCAATAGGGAATTATAGTCTTAAAGAGAATAAAACTGAAATGCAAGAATGCATCCTTTCTATTTTCAGAGACAACATGAAAACTCAATGTATATATATCCTGAAAGAAATGTATAAATAATCCTCTATAAGTCACAGAGAGTCCCAGTGGAACACTGAATCTAAGTTATGGCTCCATGAAGTTGTATAAGTGTAAATTATGTGCCACTAATGATACAAACTTCATTAATATTAAAAAGTAAAGTGTTACTATTTCTGTGTAGATAAACTGTATTTCTTTGGTGGCTTTTGAAAACCACCCTGGGTGCATAATCAGAACTTTCATGGGAATTGCGATTCTGTGTATAAAAATTAAAGTGCATATAACATCTACTGTTGACAGCTCATATTATTACTCAATGTAACTTACATTAATAAATGAAAGTAGTGTAGCCCAGCCGGCATGGCTCAGTGGTTGACCATCGACCTATGAACCAGGAAGTCACGGTTCAATTCCCAGTCAGGGCACATGCCCAGGGTTGCGGGCTCAATCCCCATTGTGGGGTGTGCAAGAGGCAGCTGATCAATGATTCTCTCTCATCATTATATTTCTATCTCTCACTCCCTCTCCCCTCCTTTCTGAAATCAATAAAACAATATTTTTAAAAAATAAAATAAATTAAAATAGTGCCAAACTAATAGAATAAAGAGAGGCAGCATTGTGGGTTTTTTAAAGATTCATTATCAACTTGTTAAATGCAATAAGAAGGAAGATTCTAAAATTTGGCTAAAATTAGGAGTCACTCAAATCTAAAGGAATGGACATTTTAAATTCCTTTCTGGACAATAAATTTGTCTTCCAAATATAACATGTATCTTAAAAGTTTGGGGAACTTTATCCAGAAATCAAGATAAAATCATCAGAGTGTTTTGTTATGAATTATGACAGGTCTGATTAGATTACTCTTTTTCTGTAACAGAGACATTCATCATATTTTCCCTCAAACAGGAATTGATTGAAAAATCATTTAAGACACCTCTTGGCTGGCAAGTTGGACTTTCCAAAGAAATTTTTAAAATTCTTCAAGATTTGGTGAGCTAGGTATCTCAAGTGCCTCAGGTAAGGATAGTCATTCTAAGGTCTGAACTGATAAATCCACCTAAGTATTAACCTGTTCTACTTATTGTACAAATATATCAATCATTTCTTAGAACGAAAGCTTTTAGAAATAGGAATACAATTCTTATAAGCACTGTATAAAAATCTATGATTACATGTTATTTGTCTCATTAATTCCTCACACTTTAAGAAATGTTATTTTAATCAAATCAAAAGAGGAATTTGCTCTTTTGTGCATGCCTCAGGAAATTACAAGTGGCTCATTTTGAGACTTATAAATATGCCTGCAGTAATTCTCCAAATTCAAAGGTGATCTTGAGTTTAGAGAAGTTATTTCTCCATGTGAACAATGGTAAGTGGTAGTGCTGGGACTCAAACCCAAGTGAGATTGTCTACAAACACTCTCATAGTTTTTCTCAATACACCACCTTCTCTTTTTGGAAACATTTTCATCCCCTTTGCTACTTAAGACCCTTTATTTCACTTCTAAATATCAGAGTTCTTTGGGGCTCTGGACTGGGCTTTCTTCTCTCAGTATTCTCTTTACATGGACAACCTCATTTATTCCCAGTGCACAAATGCCACCTGAATATTGACAATTTCCATTTTAATATCTAATTCAAACATATCGTCTGAGTTCTAGGTTCATTCAATTAAATGATTTATAATCACTGCATACTTAAAATTTTACAAGCTTGGCTTCCTTCATAAAACAAAATGTACCATCTCCAACTTTTCCATCTCAATAAATGGCACATCTGTCCACATGCCATAAGCCAAGTAGTTACCATTGATTTGTCTGTGTCCCCACATTCAACACATAGCCTAATTACGTTCTGTTGAAATGTTTTCTAAGTATGCATTGAGTCCATCTACTTGTCTCCATTTTCTGGTGATGAGGCTCAAGAAAGTGATTGCTGATTCAAAAAATCCAAGTTGATACAATCTCATGACAAAAATGTGTAATGGCTTCTACTTCTTGCTTTCTGGAACTGTGGTCACAAATATGCTTATTTCGATCAATAACGTGTTGTCCTTGCTTTAACACATTTTGAACTATTTTCAATTTTTTGTGGCAAAAATAATTTAAGAGTTTTTTTCTCATGTCAATGCCTCCTCTTCTCCTTTCTATATGTGGCATTTCCTATGTTTTTTAGAAACCCTTCTGATTCCCACTGGGGACTTTTTTGCTCAATTATTACATCAAGGGTTTCTTTTGTCTAGCCTGTACTTAAATCCTGGTTCCTAGGGACTAAATTCTAATAACCATTGTTTAGATATTAGCATATATTTCATAGCCAACATGTGAAAACATGTTATTTAAAATTTTCTCTTATTTAAAAACAGAAACAAAACATAAAGTGGTATTCTTTTACTCCAAAGAAAGATGGCAAAGCAAAGTCCCTAGATTTTGCCACAGAATGAATACATGATCAAGTTTTTTAAAACATCACACAAGTTTTTTCTTTCCTCCATCAATACATAATCCCTTAGTTAGTATTTTCATATTTAAGAGACAGCAGTGCACATGGCAAATAAATCTGACACACTTCCCATAGTAGCCACATTTTCTCTCTCAAAAGAGAGATACTTGACAGAAAGGTCCAGATATCTTTCTCATCAAATACCAGTCCTCATTCTGCAATAGATGAGCTGGCTAATTTCACATGCAGTCTTAGAACACTGTGTCACTTTAGAAAAAGAGATTTTTAAATTATTGTAATTCTGTTGTAAGGATGGTTTGGTTTTATAGTTTCCAGAAATAAATATCAAAAGAGCTAGCTTCTGAGAATGCAAGACAAGGCAGGACATGAGTCTGTATCAAGGTCTTTAGGCATATACTTGCAGGCCTGGGAACCGATAGAAACCACAAAGAGAATAAATGGATTTCTGTAGGTATTTGATATGGAACAATATCCCTAACAAAATTTTCATTAAGTCTACCTCATATTTTGGGGTAGTTAAATGCAATTCTACATTATTTCATGATATAAACTTTGAGTTCAAAATAAGGCAGGAGAAAATGTCTCTTTTTTAAAAAGGAAACATTGATTTGAGAATCAAAACTCTAGAACCAGAAAGATAGATAATGAATATTGTCAGACTCAGCCCAAGGCAGAACAGAGCTCATGGGTTTGGAGTCAGGCTTCTGCTTTGCCACTTACTAGCTGTGTGAACTGAGCTAACAATTTTAACATATTTCCTTATCTTTAAAATAAACATCTATTTGTAATACAATAAATATTTATTGAGCATCTGTTACGTGCCATAATTTATGCTGAATTGGGATGAGTTGTGGTGATGGAGATACAGTAGTAAACATAACAGGCAGACAAATATTTCCCTGTTTTCAGAAATTTCATTTAGTCGTGGGAAATATTAAAGAAATAACCAAGAAAATAATTATTTAATACAGTTGTGGTTAGAGCTATGAATTAAGAGAACAGGGTGCTTTGAGAACCTGTTACTGGAGTTAACCTGATGTAATCTGGTAGTAATATTAGCACATGTGATAGGCGACCAATGGTCCTCTCCCCAAGATGTCCATGTCCTAATCCCTGGAACCAGTGAGGGTTATATGGCAAAGACTGTGCAGATGTGATTGAGTTAAGGATATTGAGGTGGGGAGATGATCCAGAATTATCTGGATGAACCCTAAATACAATCACAAGCATCCTTATCAGAGGAGGCAAAGGAAGGCTGTAATCGGTAGAGGAGGAGGCAATGTGGCCACTGAGGTGGAGATTGGAGTGATGCAGCCACAGCTAAAGAATGCTGGAGTCCCCAGGTGGTGGGAGAAGCAAGGAACGGATGCCCCCCAGAACCTCTGCAGGAGTTGTGGCCCTGCTGGCTCCTTGATTTAACTCAATGAAACTGATTTTATACATTAGGCTTTTTGATCTGTGAGGTATCCTATTGTTAAAAGCCACCAAGTTTGTGGTAATTTGCTACAGCAGCCCCAAGCAATTAAAAGTCCCCATGTCATAGGGATTGCCAAGAACAGCGCCTGCCAGGAATATTGTAAATCCTCAGTTTTTATTTGTTGTCATCATTATCTAAACCACATAGGTTAGTGGAAACTCTTGCTCATGGGAAAAAGTTTGATTAAATTAGACATTCATTCTTTCAAAAGAAAAATGAACTTCTCCCTGATTTTTTTCAGCACTCTATTCACTTTGTCAGATATACCAACACTTACTGTCTCATAATTATATTTACCCAACATCCAGTCATTTGTGTCTGCTCATTTATTAATAATATTATTATTACTATCATTTCCCCCTGAATTAGCAGGATGTCGTAGAGATCGTTAGTGACAACGTAACTTCTAGATATTAGCAGAATTGGTTTTACTTCTTTCTCTTTGCTATACATGTTTTTTCTCTATAAGCTTAGTCTCTTCTCTTTCCTCTCTCTTTCCATGTTCTCTCTCTCTCCAGTCTACACACACACACACACACACACACACACACACACACAAACACACACATACACACACACACACAACATGCCTTACACCTGACTTTCAAACATTTGGGTGCTCTTTACCACATTACTGATAAAATGCACAACTCTTGCCCTTTCTTTTTGCAGATTTAACGACTATAGCGCACTTTACGGTGTACAGTCACTTACAATTTTATTCCTTTTTGGAGTAATTGAAATGGAGTCATGACTCAACCCTTACTGAAACACCACATTGTGAGGCTGCCAGATTTGGAAAATACTGGAACTCCTACCCTAACCAAAGCTGTCTTTCTAGTCTCTTATTCCATTATTCCTCCCATCAACTGCTGTCCATGCTTGGAAATTCTTTGTCCTACTTAATGTAGTTGCATGACTAGATGTATAAGAATCCTAATTGCAGATGGCAATGAAAAAAATAGTGCTCCGTCTTCAGAGAAATTAGTTTAAAAAATCTCTGCATGTGAAAGATTGAAAAACATCAGAGATCTAGGAAAGAAAATAATTTTGGACTCCCTGAATTGTAATTAATTGGTGTATATGTTGGTCCATTTTAAGTGGTCCTGGTTAAAATACTGACCTGGTTCTAAAGGTTGGACATTTATAATTTTCTCTTGATTAAACCCCATTGCTTGTGTGACCTCATTATTTCCATGGACTTTCTTATTTCATGAAGAAGAAGTTGACATCCTGAGAGCTAAGAATGAGTATAATTTTGTGATACAGTAAGATCTGGAAATGGATTTTAGAGCTTCTGTCCAGATCAAAGGCAGCATTGGCTCAGACTCCATTGGTCTCACCAGGCCAGCCAGGTGCCATTCCTATGGCCGTCACCCCGTGGGCATCAGTGACATCCTGACTGCTTCACTGACCAGGGGTTCTCAATTCAGATACTTGTTTTCTTACAATGCAGAATTACACTAATTTATTTTTTATTTATACCAACTAATTACTTGTGACTATTATCCCTATACTTTTTGCCCTCACTCTCTCTCCATCCTTTCCTCCCCCTTCTCAGCCATCTTTGCATGATAAGGAATGGGATCATTGTAGCCAGACCACTGAGACATGGAGTCTTTGCTCTGCTTCTTTATGATGGTGCCTGGACTTTGCATTGCCACCTCCTTAGGTACTCCTCTAGCTCATGCTCCTTTGATGTCAGAGCTCTTTGCACACTTTGAATTGGCTGGAAGCCTGATATGTCCACTGTAATTATGAGCTCTCATCTCCATGAGAAGTGTTGTGCTGTTGCCTGGATTGAGGGGTGCCTTTTGTGAGCTCTGTGTTATGTTTGCACCTTGAACAGAATTTTCTCTGCACTAAAGGCTGCACTTGCTCTTTGGCACAATAAGGGAAGGTTCCTAAATTTACAGCCCTTGAGGGACTCCACCAGGGGCCACAAGCCGATGACTACACTCATCACTTTTCTAATTCTCTCTGGGCCCCTCCTGATTGCTTTTAGGTGTTCTTCTGGCCCCTGGTCCCATTGAGAAGACATGTCTCCAAAGCCTGCTAATTGGAGTCCGTGGGCCTCAGGACCTTGGTAGGCACATACTGGCTCTCAGATCTTTGTGGTCTTTTGTGGCTCCATTGACTTCTCTCCACAGTCTGGAAGACTGCTTGTCTTTTTGAGCAGAAAGAAATCACTTCTTGGCAGTCAGGCAGCATGGAGACTCGCTCTCCAGTAAAGCATAGATTCTCATTCCATAGTTTTCTCCTGCTCTCAATTTCAAACACTTCTCCAAAGACAGGCTCATACCCTCTTCAATGGAACCCAGTCTGCTAGAAGGGTCTAGAGCAGAAAACATTAGCTCTTTCTGGCCTACTATATGAGCAAACACGTTGTATAGATTCTTATTTTGATAAGTTTTAATTCAATCCAATTTGGAAAGCCAATATGATGGGAACAAATAACATTCTCTCATAGGGTATAACATTATTCCAAATCTAGTGAAAGAAGACGTGACCCTGACTTTTAGGCACATACATTTTCTTATAAATACATACAGTAACACACACACACACACACACACACACACACACACACATTATATACCAATACCAATAGAAAGGTTGAACACACACTTCACAACTCTCACTCATACATACACCAATGGAAATTATTCTCAAAATAATTTTTTATTTAACCAAGTTTCATTTTGAAAATTGAACATTAAGATGTAAATACTGCCTTGTCATGCTTTTCCAAGATTTCCTGCATGGACAGATTTATTTCGTCTTTCTAAGTTAAATGTTTTTCCAACTATTTACTCTAGAAAGATCTGACTTGTTTCTCTCCTGTGCTATTTCAGGTCACACTGTTTACCTGGAAAGCCTCAATTACAACTCCAGACTTACTGGTACTCTACGAAGTCCTCCTTACTCAAAACAAATGGTCCTGCTCCTCTTTCTCCATAATCAGGTAGCACTTTTTACATTTGTAACACTTTAATGTAGGGGTGTAACTATTTGTATACAAAACTGTCTCTATATTATGCTATGAGCTCCTTAGAGGCAGGCACTTCTCTTAGTAATCTCCATGGTCCCAGCACTTAGCATAATGCCCAAAACAGCATAGACCCTTAATAAATTGCCACAGACATACAAATTGCCAATAGATACATAAAAAGATGCTCAATAGCAGTAATCAGGGAAATGTAAATTAAAATCAAAACTATATATCACCTCATGTCTGTTACGATGGCTACTATCAAAAAGTTAGGAGATAAATGTTGGTGAGGATGTAGAGAAAAATAAATTTTATACACTATTGGCAGGAATGTAAATTGGTACAGCCACTATGGAAACAATATTAGTGTCCACCAACTGATGAATGGCTAAAGAAAATCTAACACACAAACACATACACTGGAATATCACTTAGCCATAAAAAAGAAAGAAATCCTGACATTTCCAACATGGATGAATCCAGCGGGCATTATGCTAAGTAGAATAAGCCAGACAGAGAAAAACAAATAATGTATAGTATGATTTACATGTGGAATCTAAAAAGCAAAATTCATAGAAACAGAGAATGGTAGTTGCTGGAATGCCAGAGACTGGGGGGAGGAGGAAATCAGGTGATATAAGTCAAAGGATACAAACTTTCAGTTGTAAGATGAAGTTCTGAGGATGCAATGTAAAGCATGGTGACTATCCTAACATATAAAAAGCCACAGGCCGTCACAACCTAAAGGACTGGGCGGACAACCAAACACCAGGCTAAGGTCCCAGTCCGCGCCGGGGGAGTGAGTCTGGGTCCCAGCTGGCACCGTGGGCATGAGTCCTGGGTCCTGGCTGGTGTGGTGGGAATCAGTTTGGGTCCCAGCTGGCATGGCAGCAACAGGGAACTCTGGGCCCTGGGTTTGAAGCTGGCCACACCCCCGATCACGGGAGACCCAGAGTTCTGCCTTACCCTGGCCAGGGCCCAGAGCTCCCTCCCACTGCTGGGCCCTCGCTAAGGCATGGAGTGACAGGGGATGCTAGGCCCCTGATTGCGGGAGACCCAGAGTTCTGCTCTACCCTGGCCAGGGCCCAGAGCTCCCTTCCGCCGCTGCACCCTGGTGGGAGGGAGCTCTGAGCCCTGGCTGGGGTACAGTGGCGATAGGGAGCTCTGAGCCCTGGGGAACTGGAGCCATGCTGTGATTGGACTGGCCTCTGGGTCCCTCCCCCTCCCTGCAGGCTCTGGGGAACTAGAGCCATGTTGTGATCTGGGAATCTTGGTCCCTATCCCCGGCCCACAGGCCCCAGGGAAAAGGAGCTGCGGTGCGATGGAACTGGACTCTATCCGAGGGGTTCCGGATAATGAGAGTATGCAGGCTGGGCTGAGAGACCTCCCCCGAGTGCACAGATTTTCATGCACTGGGCCTCTAGTAGTTAATAACATGGTATTGTAGTCCTGGCTGAGTAGCTCAGTTGGTTAGAGCATCATCCTGATATGCCAAGGTTGTGGGTTTGATCCTAGGTCAGAACACAAACAAGAAGAAACCAATGAATGCATAAAAAAGTGGATATATATATATATATATATATATATACAATCAATAAATAATTTTTTAAAAAATAACATGGTATTTTATACTTGCAAGCTGCTGAGAGTAGATCTTAAGCTTCTCATCACACACACACACCACACACACACACAAATGTTAACTATATAAGGTGAGGATGATAATTATCTTTATCTTGCTAATCTTTCTCTAAGGTATATGTATGTCTAATCATCATGTACACTTCAAATGTGTACAATTGTACTCGTCAAAAATTTAAAGAAATAAATTTCCACAGAATGGCTGGCAAGATGAATAATTAATCTTTAATTGATTTACCATTTTAGTCATGCACTCAGACGTTAAACAGTGTGGGGCAAAACCAGAAGTACTGAATGATGGCGTATTGTAGATGTGGCCTAGTGGTCTCCAGGGAGAATTCTACCAGGAGGACCAGTTGCATTTCCCACTTTATGATTTTGCTTTTTCTAGTCCATTGCTTGATCATATTTCAGGATGTATTCCAGGATACCTTTAGATTTGATTAATTAAGTAGGGTCTGTTCTTTCTTAAGTTTAACATTTTCTCTAAGCGTTGAGTGGACTAGTTCCTCCAGTTTTCTTTCTCTCAGCAGTTGTTTGGGGAATTTTCTTTCCATGGGGAAATCGAAGGCCTTGTCTGTCAGCGTGGCCCTTCTGGTGGGGTAATTGTTTTCGCAAAGCAAGGATTAAGGACATTTAGTCATTTGGACATAAATGATTTTTATTCTGTCATTTCAGTATAGGAGTCAATGAAGACATCTTAGTCTTCTTAATAAATTACACATAATCTTTCTCTGCACGCATGTTTTTCTGCTTCTAGCTTGGAGCAAAAGATTGCTCATGCTGAAAAGAATGATGCATACGTGTTTGTTTTGCTGTTAACTCTATTTTGTTATATAGCACAATTATGTAATTCAAATTGTTACCCCTAGCACGTTGTACCACATATGCACTTTATTTCTTCTCAGTCATGGCTGTGATTATCTTGCCTGTTTCTTTGTGTAACATGTTCTTTGTGGGTCTCTGTGTCAAACTTCAAATATTTGGCAATTATGAAAATTCAGGCCACAGTTTAACTTTGCATTCTATACATATGAGGTTTTCTAAATAAGCTTTATGAGTGAAACAATTTAAAGAAATAATATTTTAGGGAAGAACTTTCAAATACATAGTAATTTCCTTTACTCAGGAGTAAAACTTAGTCTGGAAACATTTTGTTGAATTTGTCTACATTACCTTATATGTATAAAAATAATTTAAAAATCATTTAAAATATACCTGTAATTCCTGTTTGAACTTTGATTGTATTTTTCTATTAATTCAAGTGAAAGCTTCTACAATCCTTAGATTTGAATGGAAAGATCAGAATACAGGGATAGGTTCCATTTGACCGAGTGATCCCACTTCTAGGAATATATCCCAAGAAATCACAAACATCAATCAGAAAGAATATATGTACCCCTATGTTCACAGCAATGTAATATACAATAGATAAATTTGGAAACAGCCCAAGTGCCCATCAGCAGATGAGTGGATAAAATCCTTGGTACATCTACACAATGAAATATTATGCAGAGGTGAAAAAGAAGGAACTCTTACCATTTACAACAGCATGAATGGACCTGGAGAGCATTATGCTAAGCAAAATAAGCCAGTCAGAGAAAGGTAAGTATCACATGATCTCACTCATTTGTGGAATATAATGAACAACATAAACAGATGAACAAAAATAGATCCAGAGACATAGAAACATTGAACAGACTGTCAAACCTCAGAGGGAAGGCAAGGGTGGGTGGGCAGGGGTTAGTGGTGGTAGAGATCAACCAAAGAACTTGTATGCATATAAGCTTAACCAATGGACACAGACAATAGGGGGGTGAAGACATAGCCTGGGGGGCAGGCTGGGAGAGATTGATGGGGTGGGGGAGAGTAACATATGTAATACTTTCAACAATATGAAAGAAAGAAAGGAAGAAAGAAAGGAAGGAAGGAAGGAAGGAAGGAAGGAAGGAAGGAAGGAAGGAAGGAAGGAAGGAAGGAAGAAAGGAAGGAAGGAAGGAAGAAAGAAAGAAAGAAGGAGAGAGAGAGAGAGAAAGGAAGATTATTATAAGTATAAAAACAAAAAAGAATACAGGGATATCCACATTGTACTGTGAACTCTCCATTTCTCAATAACTTTTTCTTTCTTTCTGCCAAGCCCAGGGCAAAGGCCTTTCCCAGGATTTGCAGCAGAGACTCCCGAAGTGTGTGGGAAATAGGGCAGGAGCTGGCAAATGTTTTCTGGAAAAGGTTTGCAAATAGTAAATATTTTATACTTTGAGGTCCATATGCTATCTCTTGCATATTCTTCACTGCTTTGCTTTTCCTCCTTTCCACCCCCAACAATATCTCAAATGTGTAAAATCTCTTCATATTTACAGTATTTGGGGGGACTTTTTAGAAATTGCCAGTTTTATTCTCTTGAATGAGAGCCAAAGCTTTCACAAATAAGTAAGTACAAAAAAAAAGCATGAGACAAGCACATTAGAATTTCTTGAAAACTTATGTTGATAAGGAAAGGAAGTAAAAGAATTTGACTTTCTTACTAGGAAGTAAATGACCTTCAAGAATTTACTGTCAGTCTTACTTGAAAAGCTATAACAAGTTCTGCACAGTATTTATTTCACCCAGTTTATCTGTTCCATCTTCAATTCTTTTTCCACTTGACTTAAGCTCCAAATTCTCCATGAGCCCCTTAGGCCTATGCCTTGTATAAGGCAGTGGTCGGCAAATTGTGGCTCGCGAGCCACATGCAGCTCTTTGGCCCCTTGAGTGTGGCCCGGAAGTTTCAATCGCACTGTATGTGCGCTTCCGCATGTGGTATTTTGTGGAAGAGCCACACTCAAGGGGCCACAGTTTGCCAACCACTGGCATAAGGCATACTAAGAAAAAAGAACTTAACTGCTGTTTAAAGTAGTATTTTCTGTTAAGTAATTTAACTTCAAGTAAGCCACAAATTTCAGATTATAGTGAAATAAAGATGATTTGAAATATAAAATTCAACTTAGTGTTTGCTTTTATATTGTCCATACCAGCTGAATAGTTTTGAGCTCTATAGATACAGGAATGTCTATTAACAGAAATGGCCTGGTATTAAATGTTGGTAGTAGAAGTTTTGATGAAAAATGCTAAGTTTCAACCACCTAGTGTTTGCCATGGAAGTTGAAAAGATAAGAGCAAGTCAAATTGCATCTATACCATAAGTGCTACAAAACATTAGCCTAATGCCTTATCTACAACTGTGAATTTGAAATATACATAGTATTCTCTTTATCTAAAAAAGTTATACACGATCAGCAAAAGGAATGAAAGTGAGCATTGCTTTTGGTTAGGGGCAATGGGCTGACTGATAATATCCAGGGATCTAAAAATACATAGAGCCTTCTTGGATGATCAAATGGCTCACTTAGAGGATATTTTCAGAGCCAATTCTCCTGTGCACAAAATTCACTTTGCCCAGAGGCAATTGCTAGGTGCTTTGGAAACCTAGAGGGATAAAGGTGATCCCTAAAGCCAGATGCTAATTGTGAATAAGCCTGCCATAATCTTCTTCCACTCACCATCTTCACTCCACTTGATGGTTTACAAACATTGGTTTCTATCATTGCAGGAGAAGAAACTGAATCTCAAAGAAGATAGCTGCCTTATTCAGGGTCTTGCTCCTAGGGTAATTGGACTCTAGATCTCAGATGGCTTTCAACACATCTTCTCTGTGACAGAATTTGAAGAAACTGTGACATTTCCTCATCCAAAGAAGCTCCCTCATGTACATGTCATGATAGTTTCTCATTCTGCTATAAGAGATATTATTTTGGTTTAATCACTTTTAATGATAAAGAAAACATCAAGAATTTGTGTAATTTGTTGATGAAAGCCATTCTGACATGTGTGAGATGGTACCTCGTTGTCGTTTTGATTTGCATCTCTCAGATGACTTCGAGCATGTTTTCATATGTCTCTTGGCCTTCCTTATGTCCTCTTTCAATAAATATCTATTTAGGTTCATTGCCCATTTTTTGATTGGGTTGTTTAACTTCCTTTTGTTAAGTTGTATGAGTTCTCTGTAAATGTTGGAGAATAAATCCTTACCAGAGATAACATTGGCATATTTTTCTCCCATGCAGTGAGCTTTTGGTTTTTTGTTTGTTTGTTTGTTTTTGTTTTTTTGGTTGTTTGTTTGCTGTGCAGAAACTTTTTATTTTGATGTAATCCCATTTGTTTATTTTCTCTTTAGTTTCCATTGCCCTAGGAGCTGTATTGGTGAAGATATTGCTTCAGCATATGTCTGAGATTTTGCTGCCTGAAGATTCCTCTAATATTTTTATGGTTTCCCTTCTTATGTTTAAGTCCTTTATCCATTTTGAGTTTATTTTTGTGTATGGTGTAAGCTGGTGGTCTAGTTTCATTTTTTTGCATGTATCTGCCTAGAAACTAGAAACACCACTCAGAAAGGATATGTGCACTCCTGTGTTCATAGCAGCACAATTTACCATAGCTAAGATTTGGAAACAGCCTAAGTGCCCATCAGCAGATGAGTGTATTAAAAAAAAAATGTGGTACATCTACACAATGGAATACTATGCTTCAGTAAAAAGGAAGGAACTCCTACCATTTGCAACTGCATGGATGGACCTGGAGAGCATTTTGCTAAGTGAAATAAGACAGTTAGAGAAAGATAAATATCACATGATCTCACTTATTTGTGGAATATAATAAACAATGCAAACTGATGAACAAAAACAGATCCAGAGACAGAGAAACATTGATCAGACCGTCAAACCTCAGAGGGAAGGAGGGAAGGGTGGGGGTAAGGAGAAGAGATAAAACAAAGGGACTTGTATGCATGCATATAAGCCTAACCAATGGACACAGACACCAGGGGGTGAGAGCATGAGTGGGGAGGTGTGTGTGTGTGGGGGTAATGGGGGAATAAGGACACATGTGTAATACCTTAATCAATAATAAAAAAAAAGAATTTGTTTAACCCTCACAATGCTACTCTCTGCAAGGTAGATTCTTTTTTCCAACTGACAGTTTTAAGTGTGTGGTTTGGAGCAGTGACATTACTGCCTTAGGCCCCACAGCTGGAAATGGCACACCTGGCACTCAAACTCGGGGCTCTGAAAGACCTTTCTCTTTTCTCTCTAGGAATAATAGCTCAAAATAGAAATTTCTTTCTACAGAAATTTTCTGGCTGAAAATGCAAGGATAATTGACTATATGAGTTTGATGATGCTCTGGGTGGATAACTCAGTTGGTTGGAGCATCGTCCGATACACCAAAAAGGTTATGGGTTCGTTTCCAGGTCAGGGCACATACCTAAGTTGGGGTTTGATCCCTGGTCAGGGCACATATGGTAGGCAACCAATCCATGTTTCTCTCTCACATCTCTCTCGCTCTCCCTCTCTCTCCCTCTCTGTCTCTCTCTAATATCAATAAACATATCCTCAAGTGAGGATTTTTTAAAAAGTTTGATAGTGGCTGGAAAGAGAAATCCAGAAAGAGGGGCAGGAGATCTAAATGACCTGTGGAAATGATAGAGCTTGGAGGAATGTGGGTGCATTTAGGGAAGAGCATTAACAGCATGGCCTATGGCTATCGGATACTGTGCACTTTAGGCAAGTTATTTAATTTCTTTTCGTATCAGATTGTCCTTATCTGTAGAAATAATAATCCCTATCTTCCTGGGTTGCTGTGAAGAAAGAAAAAAGAAGGTTGTAGGGTATCAAACATAAACTGCAACTACTTCAAAATTTTCCCACAATAGCCCTTTGTCTGAACAGAATCTATTTTTTACTCTCTACTGAATCTTTGTCATAAAAACAAAACTAAACATAATTTTAAAACCTTTTCTTGGTTCCATTTCCCCACAGCTATTGCTCCTTAAAAATGTGGTTTGTTCTCACTGTCTCCCATTCCTCTCTCCCTAGTCTTTCTTAAACCAACTCCAGCTTCACTTTCATCCCATTACTTCACTGAAACTGCAGTCTGACCTCTCATGGTCAATTCTCCATCATCATCCTACTTGACCTATCAGTGACACAGTGTGTCACCCCCTTCTTCTTGATTAACTTTTTAAACTTAACTTATTAGACACTTAGCTCTCTTGGTTTTTCTCCTACACAATTGGTCACTCTTTCTTTATTACCTTTGCCGGTCCCTCTTCTTCTTCCCAGACACTGGGCATTGGAGTGCCCATGGCTTCAGTTATCATTTTCTTCTTCTGTCTACTCAATCCTCTAGTGATCTTATTAAGAGCCATGAATTTAAATGACATCCATCTGCTGGCAATTTCAATTATACAAACCAGATCTCCTCTTAAGCTCCAGTCTCATTGAGTAAACAACTGCCTACTGCCCATCTCCTTTTCGATGTTTAATTGACATTTCAAATTGAACATGTCTAAAACTAAAATTTCAATGCCACTCTTACCCCACTCCATCTGTGTTTTCTGTATCCTACCCTATCACAGTTCATAGCTATTCGTTCTAGTTGCTCAAAAACAAAACCTTGGAGTCACCTTCACTCTTTGTCCTCTCACAGCTCGCATCTAATCCTCGTATCTTTAACTAGTTGAACATTTGACTGCTCCTCACCACCACCACCGCTATCACTCTGGTTTGAACACCATCATCTCTCATCTAAAGTAGTACAATAGCCTCCTGAATTTTACTCTGATTCCTACTTGGAAGGCAGAGTGATCTTCTCAAATGTGATACTATCACAGCATTCCTTTTCTCACCCACTTACAATGTCTCTCTACTGTATGAGAATAAAAGTAAAAATCTTAAAGTGGCCTACTAGGTTCAGTGTCATATGGGCCTTATTCCTTCTTGGGCTCCATTTCCTACTACTCTCTCCCTCCTTTCCAGCCACACTGCCCTGCTTTCTGTTTTTGAAGGCAGAGCAGCTTTGCTCAACCAAGTCTTTGCCTGGAGAACTCTTCCACCAGATATTTATATGATTAATTCCCTTCCCTATCTCAAGTCTTCTACAAGTGTCAACTTTTCAACAAGGACTACTTAACCAGACCATTCTGTTTAACCCCAAATACTGTTCACCAACCCACTATGGGCATTCCCATGTCTCCTCATACTCATGTACTTCTTTTTTCCCCCATAACACTTATCATCTTTGAAATCCTATATAATAAAATCCTAATATGCTAAGTGTCCGGTTGTCTGGTCAGCCGTTCAAACATACAAAGCATAATATGCTAATGATATGCTAAGGCCGCTCAACTGCTCACTATTACGTGCACTGACCACCAGGGGGCAGACACTCCAACCGGTAGGCTAGCTTACTGCTGGGGTCTGGCTAATCAGGACTCAGCAATATAGGCCAGACACACCCCAGAGCACTCCCCTGGTCCCTCCCCAGCTGGCCAACCTCCCACATCTCTCCCTGCCCCCAATTGTGCAACCATGAGGTCCCTTGGCCTGGCCTGCAACCTCTCGCAATCCTGGACCCCTCAGAGGATGTCGGAGAGTCTGTTTTGGCCAATCCCACAGGCCAGGCTGAGGGACCCCACTAGTGCATGAATTCATGTCCCAGGCCTCTAATATTCTATATAATTTACTCATCAATTATGCTTATTTTGTTTCTGTCTTCTTCCACTAGAATGTAGGCTCCTCGAGGGCAGGAATGCTTATCTGTGTTGTTTAGTGATTACCAAAAATGCCTAGAACAGTGGGTTATACATATTGGACACTTAATAGCTATTTTTGAGTAAATAATTGAATGAATAAACTGGAAATGAACTGAATCTGATTCAAGAGCATGGTATTCATCTCTTCTATATCTGTCTGTGGGAAAATTTTAGGTACAAATCTAATATGTCTAAAACTAAAATTTCAAGTCATCCCCCCCCATCCCAAGAAATCTGTTTTTTTTTTCTGTAGCCTTCTCCATCACAGTTGATGTCAAACTGTCCTTTGTTCTTCTACCAGCAACCATTCTCTCATTCAATTCCACTGGGGAGATGTGATTTCTTTTTTAATTTAGCTTATCAACTTCAATAAAAATGTGTACCAGTCACCAGGAATGTGTACCACATCAGTTGCTTAAATCTGCCATGTTGGTAATATTGACACTATGGAAATAGGCAATTGGTAATAAGCACATGTTGTAAATTAGGCCTAATTAGATTTAAATAAAATTTAAATTAGAGACTTGGTTGTTAAACATTTACTATTAAACAAAATCCACCTTTGCATGTTAAAATTGTGGAGATGTCTGCAGGGTAAGTTAATTTAACTTTGTCTTCCAGTCTTATTAAATGTGCATAACTGTGGAAATAGCTTTTAGTTTAGGGCAGTGATGGCGAACCTATGACACTCGTGTCAGAGGTGACACGCGAACTCATTTTTTTGGTTGATTTTTCTTTGTTAAATGGCATTTAAATATATAAAATAAATATCAAAATTATAAATCTTTGTTTTACTATGGTTGCAAATATCAAAAAATTTCTATATGTGACACGGCACCAGAGTTAAGTTAGGGTTTTTCAAAATGCTGACACGACGAGCTCAATAGGTTCGCCATCACTGGTTTAGGGTTTTGGGGGGTTTTGAGTGTGTGTGTGTGTGTGTGTGTGTGTGTGTATGTGTTTACCTTGGAATACACATTAGTACTCTAATTGAATACACTTTGTAAAATGCTATGATAATGAAATGTTTGAGTCTAAAAAAGTCTAGGTTTTCAAATGTGTAATCTTAGGCAAAATATTCTTTCATGTGAACTTAGGAAAATATCTAATTTGCAAGATTTTAGAAAGGCTTAAAATGAAACAAAACATATAAAACTTCCTGACATATACTAGGCACTTTAAAAAGCTAATTTTTCTTTTCCTCACCCCCATTTCCCAACCTGGTTTTGAAAAATATAAAATGATACTAAAATCTTCCTATCGTAAGAATGAGAATTATCATCCTGAATCTTATTTCTTATTATGCAATCAGATATCCAAATTCATAATCAAAAATAAGAAATTTCTTATATTTAGCATTTTATTTGTAACACTATTTGAAAAGGTATTTATTCTGAACCTAGATTTAAATTTAATTCATCATAAAATGGTTTTCAATTTTACCATAAATATTTACCAAATAATATTTTCTTCCCCCTTTTAATTGTGAACCTTAGCAAGATGAATTGCTTTGGGCAAGGAGTCTTTATCTAAGAATAGGCAGTCTTTTTTTGTGGGGGGGGGGGAGTGACACAAAGTTTTCTTTAATTATTCTTTGCAGGGAAGGGACGCCACACTTCTACTCAATTAAGAGAAACATTTTTATCAGCACAGAAGTCTTTTTTATTTTTCCCCACTTATCAGGCCATGAATTCATAGGGAATGGGTTCCAGCAGCTCAAGCTCCTTTCCATTGGTTCTCACAAAGTGTGCTTCTCTGGGTGGAGCAGGCTGATGCTTCAGTTGAACCCAGGTACCTTTCTCTTTGGCTTGCTTCTTTTTCTGATCATTTTCCTTCACACGTTTCAGGAAGCTATTTCGGCTCTTAGAGTGCTTAATATGCTCAATATGTACATTAATTCTCTTGGCAAGAATCTTGTTCTTAACTTGCTTGTTCACAATAATGCCCACTGCATGCTGGGTGACATTCTAGACTCTTCCAGTTTTGCGCTGGTGACATTTGTGGGGCATTCCTTTTTGAACAGTGCCCATTCCCTTGATGTCCACAATATCACCTTTCTTTCTTTTTTTTTTTTTTTTTTTTAATATATTTTATTGATTTTTTACAGAGAGGAAGAGAGAGGGATAGAGAGTTAGAAACATCGATGAGAGAGAAACATCGCTCAGCTGCCTCCTGCACATCTCCTACTGGGGATGTGCCCGCAACCCAGGTACATGCCCTTGACCGGAATCGAACCTGGGACCCTTGAGTCCACAGGCCGACGCTCTATCCACTGAGCCAAACCGGTTTCGGCAATATCACCTTTCTTGTAGATTCACATGTGTGTGGCCGAAGGAACAAGTCCATGTTTTCTAAAAGGCCTAGAGAACATATAGTGGGTGCCTCTCCTCTCTCCCTTTGTGTTAGTCATTTTGGCAAATTACTGGAAGATGGCGATTCCAGCTGAAAGGAAACGAGAATAGGCAGTCTTAGGTCTTACTTTCAGCTACTTATTAACTGTGATCCTGGACAAGTCCATTTATTCTTCTGGACCTCAGTTTGCTTGTCTGTAAGTAGGGGTAATAATATCTAACAGCCAGAGTCATCATGGGAAAATGCAGCACAAGAGTGGAACTAAGTCCCTGGGACATAATTAGAGCCACTAAGAATGTTACTAGTGTTCACCTCTGACCAGTTAGTTGTGAAAGGCAAAGCCTGAAGATGACCTACTGGTCCTAGCTTCTGCGCAGTCTTTTTCCTACTTCTTCCTACCTAGTCACTCTCTGAGCTCATCTCCTCCCCTTAGCTCACCCCATTTGCACCACACTTGTGACCTTACTGGCTCTAAAATCTGCCTCACATCTTTCTCTTTCTATTTTCTCTCCATGGTTGTTTTCCCAGATTCACACCCGGCTTAGTCCTCCACTTTTGGAAAGTTTTTGTTCAGCTGATCCCTATTCATGGAGGCCTTCCCTGAGCACCCCATTTAAAGTTGGACTACCTGCAGCACTCTCTCTCGTCCTTGTTTATTTTTCTCCACAGCACTTCCCATCACAACATTTATTATGTATTTGCTTATTGTCAGTCTCCCCCCACCCTGCCCCATGACAAAATCCTCCTCCATGGGGTCAGGGCTCTTCAGCTGTGTTGTTCATACGTGTATCCCCAGGGTTGGCAGTAGTGTCTGGTACATAGTATGTGCTCCATAAGTTATTGTTGAATGAACATATTATTGAACATTTTAGGTTATAGTCTCTGGTTCAACTGGCTAAGGAGTGGGGGAGATGATCAAACCAGAGACTAGAAATGAGGGAAAAATTTTAAAAAAATTTAAACCTGATTCTTAGATATTACCTATTTTCTATACACTGAAAAAAAAGTGTTTGAAAACTGCAAGTTGCACTACCCTTAGAAATCATAATTTTGTGACATTCTCTGTATAACTTGGGAAAATTAGACTTACTCTTAGCTTTTAGCTTACACAATCAGATAAAGACTCAAGAGATGTGTAACATTGCACTTTGTTCTAATGTTCTCCTCTTTATTATATTTACCTATGAGAATTGCAGTAATCTCCTAAACAGTATGAGCCATACTACCAAAAACCTGTCAAATAAACTTTTCTCACTCCTATAAACTCATGGACATGGACTCCCAAAGGGTTGACACGAAGGGAATGTTTTGCTTTGTCTTTATCATAACTTTTTCCAAGCCCGTATAATCTTGTTTAGTGCATCCTTTTTTCATTTTTTCCTATTTGCAAATGATTCATAGAACTCCTTACCTTTCCTCCTCAGAAATCTATCTCTTTGCATGACTAGAAAAGCCTTACTTAACATTATAAAACTGGGGAGAGGTGAGTAGTGACTTCACTCTCTAAGCTGCGATTCTTCCATAACCCTCTTAAATCTGAAGCAGAGCCAATCTGCCAGAAAGCATTTTGTTGTTGCCTTGGCAACCCCCTGACTCATTGACTAATACCTGCTCCCAGAAGTCCTTAAATAGTTGAAGCCCATTTAGCCATGATCAGAATCCCTGCTTTGGCCCATGTTTACTATTGCACACCCAAATGAAATGTGTCTTTGGATGAAGGTAAGACAACCAGTAATTGCTTGCCCATACTTGAAGAGAAAGGCATCTCAAAATCAGGTTGCCTTGCCTGGTACAACCAGAGATGACTCAGATGAGTTGGATTTGAGGGAAAATGCTTGTTAAGATTGTATAAATCAGCCAGCAGCATGGTGCTCATTTCATTGACAAAGACTTTCTCTGTGTCATATTGATTAATGCAAATTTATTTTGTTCTCTAAAAACAATAAAATGACCTAAAAAGTTTTTGTTCAATCAGTGTTCACATTGGACACCTAAGTTTTTATAATTTAAGTCTTGCCTCGACCTTTACCTCTTGGTTGTTCATAGTAGAAGAGGATTCTTGGTGAGCATGTGTGAAAACCACCAAGAAAATCCCAGAAATAACTGGGAGGGATTTAGGTTGATGGGGTGAGGTCCTCCTTGTGCAAGTAAATGCAGTGAGCCAGTGAAAATTGCCTATTACTCACCGTTACCTTATTTGTACCCATATGTTGAAGATTATTTTCTTGAGATGATTTTTGGAGTCTCTCCAACATCTATGAAAAGAATGTTGGTGAGGCAGTTCTTTCCAGGACACAGCTAGTTAGAGAAGGAACAAGCCAAGTGGAGAAAGTGGAGAGGTTCGAAGCCTGGTCCATCCTGCAAAAGTGAGGTGAATGATGTGAACATTATTTTCTTTCTCTTCTCTTTATCCCATTAGAGGATTTGTGGTGACTGAAATGGCTTCAGAGGATTATAAACCCCTGAACTGATAGAGAACAGGAACAGAAGGAAATATTCGAATGGATGCAAGTAACATATTGTTCCTACATAAAACACTACATTTACTTGGAAGGGAACGCTCCAAGTGACCACACACTCTCTGAAGGCTATTGTTTCTCTCTCCTGCTGCCTCAGTGAGGCAAAGGTTGATTGCTGTGTGCACTAGGCAAGAAGTGAAGTAGAGGCTCAGTTAATACATGCCACTCTTAATGATTAACAATTGCACATGAGCATACTTCTTCTAATCAAAAGGTCATCAAGTGAAGATGGCTGTTTATCTCTTTGAATAGTCCTGCCATCTCCACCTTCCTCCCTTTTATTATCTGACATTTGATTGAAATCCTACTTATGTTAATACAATAATCAGAAGCCTGAAAAAGCATCTGAAGCTAGTCCTCTCCTATTTGTTGTGACTTCCACAAGCTTGAAAAATGTTTGGAAGTGTCTTTGTTGGCATGTTACTCACTTTTGGAAAACTTATCATAAGAAGGTTAAAGCCAACATGCAAGAAAAAGCTTTTATAGATTATATCATTCCCGGCTTCCCTTTATTACCTCCAGAAATAATTGGTTTTAGGAATATTTCATTATTGAGTTTTAGGATGAAAATTCATTTGATAAATTGGTATATTCATTCTTCTCTGAATATGATTTAAAATAAAATAATAGATCTCAATTATAAATAAAATCCTGGAGGAAATATTTCATGTTTGGTTTGTTTTTAAAAGTACCCATTCAAAATAAAATTATTTTAGATATTCCATATATCAGAAATGGTGAAGGATCTAAGATTTCACCTTACTTAGAAGCTAACGAGTTGCACTGCCATTGTTTCATAGATGCTGGCAGAGGACATGAGACTCTTGTGTCAGAGACAAAGAACTTTGTGACTCAGAGCAATAACAATAAGCCAAGTAGTAGCATCCTCTTGTGCCATTCCTCAGCCCCAGGTACACCGTGCAATTCAAAGAGATCCAGGTGACATCTGCACACACCATGAGCTGCATTACAAGATAGGAAGCCTGAGCCTAGGAAATCAGAATCTTTTATAGTAAGCACGCCTGTCTTTTGCCCCAGAGAGAAACAACTTTCTCTTCAAAGGCTATTCACTACACAGACATCTTTGAAAACATAGTCTATATCAAAGGCAGTCAATACCTCTGCTCACAACAAGTGCAGAACATGAGCTATTCATTGCAAATTGTCTCCCAACCACTCACATATTTTTAAAAAGTGAATGTCCATATCATGTCAAATTATATATATTAAATGCTATAGGTCTCTCAAAGTAACACTGCAATGTGAATTTTACTTTATAATATATAATCTTAACTTGTATGATTGGATTCACTTCCCAGTTAATATTTTTATAAATATAAACAAATAATGGTGATCAAATAAAAAGTCACACTTTTCTAAGGTAACAAAGTTCTATTTAAATTGAGATTTTTAATAATGTTATAAATCAAGTTGAAAACCAATTAGAGAATACCTTTGCAAAATGAACCCAGTTACAAGAAAATTTGGAAGATAAATAGATAAATAGATGTTGTCTTTTTCAAGTATTGATTTGAATGGAAAAACACCAGTATAAATGAATAATCAAAAGGAAGGTTGTTTGTTGGCCTTGGGAAGAAGTTCTTGAGCTGAGCATTGGCCAGATGGGGGACACAGCTGTATAGTGGGAGTCAGTCTAAAGTCTATATGATGGCAAAGGATACCCAAGGAATACAAGATACAAAGAAAGAAAATTGATCCAATTCATTCTTCCAGGGGAAAGATAAATACTAGTTGATTAGTGTTTATTTTGTGTGTGTATGTGTGTGTGTGTGTGTGTGTGTGTGTGTGTGTGTTTACTGCTAGAAATACTTGATTTCTGAAATGCAAATCTTATTTTTATCTTGTTTTATTTTTTTATCCATTACACTTTCCCCATCTCAAACCAGGAAAGATAATAATCCTATAAACCCCAAATGCACAAAATTTATTCAGATATTGAAAATTTGAGTGGGATATGCTTCCACCCTCCAGAACGTGATATAACTTTAAGGATTAGCTAGTTGAAAATAAATTGAATTTAAACTCTTCCACTTATTGCTATAAACATCCATCCCTTTGGCTCTGGCATTTTCAGATGCTCAGGCACTAAGTCTTTATGATCCATGATGATGTTAATATTGACCTGTGTGAGTGGTCTTGAATGTGCTGGAAGCTGTCCCTTACAACTTTCCCCTAACCTAGTGACCAAAAATAAATAAATGAATAAACCAACAAAATTACATTCTGGCATCAAAGTGCATACTTTTGTAAATTGAATATTTTTTTACCCCACAAATGATGAAAGTATTGATTTTAGAACCAACTGCCTGGTCCAAATCCTGGCTTCACCACTTACTAGCAGTTTGACCACAGGCACTTACTTCACCTGCCTGTGCCTCAGTTTCCCCAGCTGCAAAATAGAGGTCATAATAGCTTTCACCTTAAAAGGTTGTTATGAGGACTAGATGAGTTTAATATGTGAAACATCTTTAAACAATGCCTGACACATAGGAAGCACTTTATAAATGTTCACTATCATTATCTCAAAACTAGCATTTTTTTTCCTTCATTTTTTTTTTTCTGATCAAAGTCAAGTTACACCTTGGCAAACATTAATTTTTTTGTTGAATAAATGGTTATATTAACTGAATACATAAACTGGTGATGCTCACATTCTTATCTCTTTATTCTCATTTTATCACAAATCCAATAATTACATTGAAAACTCAGTGAGAGGGAGCTAGAGGATAATCCTGAGCCTGAGCCAGTGCTTGTGGGAATCTACTGTGTCGCTGCCTTTGTCAGCACTGACTTCCCCCCTTCTAGACTGTCCGATGCAGTCTCGGTCAGTGTGCATCTGCTTTTTTCCTTCTTGTGGCGGTAACTGTCATGGTGGCCTTCTGGATGGAAAAGACAGATGTGTGCCGGGTGTAAATTAGATAATGAAGGGGGAGTAAAATGTACCCAGTCACATGATGCCCTTTGAGATGATATGGAATGAGAAACAAAATTATATTCAAACCGCTCTATTTAACAAAGTCATGCATTTCATCCATATCAGATCCACTGATTTTACCCTCCATCACCTGTGGGTAAAATCTATTTGTAGTGTCATTTTGTCAGAGAGCTCTTTAGTAGAAAAGGTTGTTTCTGGGGTGTGTTTTATTTTTAATTCTACATAATGACTCAAACTGTTCTATTTCACTCCTGACTGAGAGCAGACTAAAGTAACTTGACAGATGTTTTTTTGACATGTCTTGACAATGTCCTGATGCCCCACCAAAAACATAGCTATGACAAGAAACCAAGTGTAACTTGGCCGTATTTGGAGTGGACTCAGTGTGGGGAATTGTAGCAGCACAGCTCCTAAGCATCAAGGACTGTATGAATAAGAGGGGCGGGTGGAGCCTCAGCAGATATTGAAGATGTCAGTAAACTTTTCAAAGCTGTGGCAGCACTGCTATTTCTGTTGGAATGTGAAGGACTCCTTTTCTTCTTAAGAAAAATAAACTTGTTGGGACAAGTTAACTCCTGATATTGAACTGACATGGAAGGAGGGGGCATAATATGTGTAGTTTAGATTTATTGTAGTAATTCCAGAAAGCCTCCACTACAGAGTAAATGGAAGGAAAACACTTTAAAGGAGACTGCTATGGGCTGAATTGTCTCTTCTGATGCCAAAATGCATGTGTTGGAGCCCTAGCCCCAAGTTTCTCAGAATGTGACCATATTTGGAGATCAGGTCTTTATAGAAGTAATTACATTAAAATGAGGTCATTAGGGTGGGTCCTAATCCAATAGGACTGGTGTTCTTATAAGAAGAGAAAATAGAAGTATGGAACAGACTGACAAATCTCAGAGGGAAGGTGGGTGGGTGTGTGGGCAGGGAGAGATTAATCAAAGAACATGTATGCATATATGCATAACCCACGGAAACAGACAATAGTGTGGTGAAGGCAGGGGGCGGGTGTGGGGAACAGGGGGTCAATGGGGGGGTGTAAAGGAGTACATTTATAATACTTTCAACAATAAAGGTAGATTTTTTAAATATTCAGAAAAAAATATTTTTAAAGAAGAGGAAGTTTGACACAGAGGCGTAAAGAGGGAAGATGGGAAAATACAGAGAGAAGGAGCCATCTCCAAGGCAAGGAGAGAGGCCTCAGAAGGAACAACTATGTGCAGCACCTTAATCTCAGACTTGCAGCCTCCCTGAGAAAATAAATTTGTTATTTAAGCCACTCAGTTTGTGACCATTCCTTACAGAAGCTCCAGTGGCTAATACAGAGATGAAAGACTGAAGACATGCAGGGGCTGGTAAGCAGTGTCTCAGACTTCCATGTCATGAAGAGGGCAGCAAGTTTGATACACACGAGCAGTGTAACATTTTCATACCCAAGTTTCCACTATTTAATTTCATACAATCAAGGTCAACTTTAACTCTGAAACTTGATTCACTCATCTCTAAAATGGGCTATCAAGTCCTTAAGGCAACCACAGGGAATTTTCTATCTTTTTTTATTGTGAAGCTAGTCCACAGGAAAAAAAAACTTTTTTCTAATGAATGAATCAAAGATTCTAGAAAAAGAAAGAAAAGGAGTCCACCCTCTTCAAGGAGGTTACATCTATTTGTAAATTCTGAGTACTCAAAAGAGTGAGGGCTCTAAAACTCCCAGAAAGAAAGACCCTTGAACCTGGGGTGATCATGGAAGGCTTCAATGAGGAAGTGAAGTTGATTTTTCTCTTTGACTGTTGAGTAGAGACTGAGTATGACAAAAAAGATGTTCCTGAAGAAAGCAGTGGTAGAAAATGCATTGTATGTTATAGGGATAATGAAAGGAACAGCTAGGCAATATGGAGCCCTTTGCACACTGGAGAAAAGACCTTTAGGTGATAGTGTTGTAAGTTATTTCTTTCTGAACCACACCTTAAAAAACAATAAGGTAATTTGACTAGTTGTTAGAGGGAAAAAAATTGTCTGACTATTAAAATCAATCAGGGCTATTATGAATATTATAGCAGGCAAATGTTTCATCCTTTGACCTAGAAAATGAAACCTTACTATTCTATTCCATCCCTTTGACACTTGAGGTTATTTGGACAGAGAGTGCACTATGGTTACTTTTGCTCCATCTAAGAAGAAAATATTTGCCAAAGAAGAGATTAGAATAAACAGTACTCCAAAAGGAATGCTTCCAGAGCTTTAAGATACAAGTTTCATTCCAACTAGTATTCTGATTATGAATCTTTTTAAGCTTTCCATCAAAGTAGTAATCCAGAGGATTGCCATTTGGCATTGCCCTTAGGCCTAGTTAATCCATCCCATGTCTTTGAAAGCACTAGCTGTATTTTACAATTTAAGCTTTACTTCAGATTGACCTTTACTATAGTTTTCCAAATGATCACATTTTACTGCACTGTTAGTCTCCTATGAATTAAATCAACAAAAACTTATTGACTTTTACCATGCTCAAAATTAGCTTTAGAGAATAAATAACCCTAAAATAATTTATGATGATGCTGTGTGATGTACATATTTTCTATTAAGGCCATTAAGGGCTCCAAAATCTTGGCCGTTGATAATTTTTTTTTTACTCAAATTGAGGTAAGGATTGGTGTTTGGATTTTGAAGATGACAAAATAGATTGCAGATATATTGAAGATGGTGTTACTCGGTGAAAGATGACAGGTCTGTTGCCATTAGCATCTTTAAAGATGAAAGGTGGAGAGGGCAAGCAAGCATAAAACTCCTAATTAATAACATGTTGCTCCTTATTACCCACATGGACTAGAGCTTACTGAGTATAACTGTTGAAGGAAGCTTTGTTAGGAAGGAAAAAAACACACATAAGGATTAGAAAGAGAAGTAAGTATTAAGAGAATGGCAGGGAGAGACCAGTTCATAATCTAGAGCAGCGGTTCTCAACCTGTGGGTGGCAACCCCTTTGGGAATTGAACGACCCTTTCACAGGGGTGGCCTAAGACTGTTGGAAAACACATATATAATTACATATTGTTTTTGTGATTGATCACTATGCTTTAATTATGTTCAACTTGTAACAATGAAATTGGGGGTCACCACAACATGAGGAACTGTATTAAAGGGTTGCAGCATTAGGAAGGTTGAGAACCACTGATCTAGAGCTTGGCTTTACTCTTAAAGGTAATGGGAAGCAATTGGTGTCCCTGGGGTAAGGATCTGATAAGATCCGAGTAACATTTCCTGAAAATTATTTTAGTAGCTGTCTTCAGAATGCGTTTCAGTTAAAGAAGCAAGAAGGCAAGCGATATGAGATTTGCATCAGTGAGACCTGATTATAAACTGTTGTTCATCACAACACTGGTGATGGGGAAGAAGGTAAGAATACAAAAGATGGCATAAAGATCTAATGGAACAACAAAATGTGGGCAAAAGTAAAATAAGGAGACCAAGGTGTCTCTGGAAGTCGGTAGACATGTAGTATAGATGGGGCTGCAGATAGAACAGGCTGTTTCAAAGGTCATTTAGGATAATTTCCAAGGAGAGGGATAAGAAACACAATTAGTTAGTGTCACAGTTGTTGCCAGTGTCTTACAATAATTTCAGAAGTTTATGTGCACTATGACACGTGCACAAGTTAATAAGAGCCTAAAGTTTCTGACTTCCTTCTCACCTATGACAAAGATGCTAACGAGCCTGGAGGTAGGTAAAAGTTGTCATGAAACATCATTCTGAATAGCTATGGCTTCACCTCTTACGGTCTTCACAATCCAGTTCTCTCTACTAAGTCTCACCTTAACTGGAGGAAAATTGGGCACTTCCTTTGTATTCATGAGAGTGCACATCACACACCGGGCATTATTAAATTCATGCCACCAGATTAGGGGACCAAAGTAAGAGCTATTTTAAATAGTAAAATTAAAAATATACATACATACTCAAAGAAGAATATACCAACTTCAGAATATATCCCCTCCACCTTTTCCAGCCAGATAGAGTTATGCATCTCTCGTCTCCCAAAGATTGAAGTTCCATGACCTGGTAGTCTAGGCAGTGAAAAGAGGAAGAGGACCAAATTAGATACAGAAGATCTGTTTTTCAGTTTGAGGTTTGTCACTTTTTAAGTCTAAGACCTTAGGAAAGCTACACAGATATCTGAATAACACTTTCCACCTCTGTAAAATGAGGCTGTGCTTGCAAGACTTATAAGCATGTCTTCCCATGGCCTAAGCACCAATGGCATTAGTTATTACTGTTATTACTTTGTTGTTACTTTTATTGTGTCGTGCCTTGCTATAAAAATGGGCTGTGAAATCAGCTATTTTCTGCACCGAGGTGGGAGGAGCTCAAGTCTAAGGCTTGTCTTTGGTTCCCTCTATTCCCTATTCTGACTTCATGTCATTTTATTTTTATGGAAGATTGAGGAAGGAGCATATTTGTTTCTGTGAAAGTACTTTGTAAACTATAAAATGTTTTAAATGACAGCAGTCTTTTGATAGGAACATTTTGTTGGGAGTTCAGAACTTCAGGTAGAAAAGCAATGGGTGGTGGTGGACAAGTACAGCAGTTAGGACTACTGTTGATTATTACTTAAATCACTGACCTTAATGATGTCTAATAATGACATACTTGGATGAAAACATATTTAGGCTTAAGATGTATTTTATGGATTTGAACTAAAATCAAGAATCATCCTCCTCAAATAGGGGAGCTTCATGTGGGTTCTTGGGCTCTTTTTCTAAAAGCAGTAGTTCAACTTTCCAGTTTGGTCATTGAGCCTTATGTCACTCATGGACAGCAGCTCTGTTTTCAGATAAGCAGTCTACAAGCCAATGTTTTGGCAGAAAATCACATTCTGGGTAATAGGTCTGGTATCTGTAGGAATCCTATCTCTGCCCCAATTTGCCCATTTCCTCTCTCTCTCTCTCTCTCTCTCTCTCTCTCTCTCTCTCTCTCCCTCTCTCAGGATATGTTTTTGTCGACTTTAGAGAGGAAAGGAAAGGAAGAAAGAGAAAGAAACATTGATCTGTTGCCTCCTGCGTGCCCCCTACTGGGGATAGATCCTGCAACCCGGGCATGTGTCCTGCTGGGTGATCTAACCAGCCACCGCTTGTGCATGGGACGACACTCAACCAATTGAGCCACACCAGCTGGTCTTACCTCTCTTCTTTAATTGAATTTATTGGGGTGCTCACCTCTCTTGTGTGACACAGTCTACATTCACAGCTGAAGTACATGCTTCTTAGAGTGAAGTGGTGGGTGCTCTTCCGGTTCTGTGGGAGACTTTGCAATTTGTGACAAGCCACAGAAACACTTTGTGAGTTAAAGATGAGTTACTCCCACTCACCTCCCTCTGACAGGTGCTGTCAGAAATAGAAAGCTCTAAAAGATCCTTAAACATAGACTTAAACTAATAATTACAATTTATAATAGTAATTAACTTTCTTCACAGGTGAGTCATCTATAGATTAGAGATTTAGTGATCATTTATTTCAAAGTTCCCCTTACTTAACATCTCCCCATTCTCCCCAATCTCCAACCTGGCAACAACCATTCTAGGTTACATTTTAAGGAAAATTTTCTTTCTTAGCTTTTGAAGAGATCAGAGAGAATATTTCTCATCTTATATTTAATGCATGTGGATGACTGATATTGGCAAAGTAATGTTTTCCTTAAATCAGAAAAAAATGGGTTAAATGTTTTCTAAAGTAATCTGTAATTGTGTCAATACTGATATTTTTGCTCTTAAATTCCTTTAATATTCAACAGGGCAGCTTATCTCTGTGAAATGTTTCCTCCTTCCCCTGACAATAACAAATGGATGGGAAGTTCAAACATTTGTACTGTTTCTTTGAAGCAATTGCCCTAAGCCAATAAAAGCTGTTTCATCAGCTACAACTTTGAATATTTTTATTTCCTCCTGACAAAATTTTAGGTCTGTGTTCACGAACAAGATATATAACTGTCAATAACCATTTCTTCAGCAGATAAAGTTAGTTCATTAAACAGTAATCTGCTCTCCTGGTCTCTCCCCACCCTGACATATTGCCCATTTATTTCACATTCTTGTAGTGTAAAATAAACATGCTAAGTCTGTTGAGATACTCCCATGGTTATTTACTTTTCAAATTTAATAAGAAGGAGGAGATGACCTTTCTTCCTAGGACAGGAAACAAAATTAGACCTGACAGTAATATACTATCAATTTTCACAACTATGAGAATATTTCATAAAGCAAGCATCTCTCTGTGCACTTTGGTGACTGCAAGCTGGCCAATGAAGTCATAAAACCCAAACCCTTTAAGTTCCTTCTGAGTTAATTTTCCATTTACTTGCAGGGTTTCATTTAATCTGGCAAGTTGATAACCATGCATAATTATGTCAGATTTCTTCCTCATCAAATTCTACATTTCTCAGGACAAAAGGAGTCTATGATACTTTTCTTGATGCAGATAGGAAGAGCATGGGGACTCTGCAAATGCTTAACAGAGGGACATGCCTTTGCAAATTAGCTTCATGAAACTAAGCCAACTAATTTTATTTCATTTCTCATACAATCAAAGGCAACATCAAGATTCTCTTACCTACAGTGTTATAACCATGAAAATGCATAATAAAGTTAAAGACAACTACATCTCCATATATGTGCTGCCCCCCCCGCCGCCCCCCCCCCAAAAAAATGTGTCGGCAGTGCCAGGAAAAACGTCATACATTTAGACTCATTTTTTGTGTGTTGTGTTTTGTTTTATTTTATTTTTTCCCATAATCATTTATCCCTCTATATACCCTCTTCCACCTCCCTCTACCCACCCAGCCCCCGCAATCACCTCACTATTGTCCATGTCCATGAATTCTCTCTCTCCCTCCTTTTTTTGCTCAATCCCTCCACTCACTTTTTTATTATTCTTCACCATCTTGGATTTGGTCTCACAGCCAGAGGCATAATACTGATATGTGCAAGATAGTCAGGGCAGCAACATATGAAGATTCAGAAATATTACATTATTTAGAATGAAGAAAAGTATTTCTAGACCTTGTACAGACACTGCAAATTCTGTGGCAATGAAAGAAAATAATAAAATGGTCAAGGAGATGTATACATACAGCTCTCCTCTGAGAGCTTAAAGAAATAGAGATACTTTTTTCAATCCTCAATAACACTCTCTAATTTTCACCTCTACAGTTGTCTTAGCTTGAATCATAGTTTTGTTTTATTTTTTTTTAATATATTTTATTGATTTCTTACAGAGAGGAAGGGAGAGATATAGAGAGTTAGAAACATCGATGAGAGAGGAACATCGATCAGCCGCCTCCTGCACATCCCCTACTGGGGATGTGCCCGCAACCCAGGTACGTGCCCTTGACCGGAATCGAACCCGGGACCCTTCAGTCCGCAGGCCGACGCTCTATCCACTGAGCCAAACCGGTTTCGGCAGTTTTGTTTTATTTTGAGGAGGATGGGTGTTGGGGAAAGGAATGGTTACTGATTTCCAGATTAAAAAAAATACAACCCAGCAAAAATTCTGATGAGGGAACCTCAATGGCTGGAGTTACTATTTTCCCCACTCTAGGTGGTGGTTTGGTGATGAGAAGATACAACCCTGTTATTATCACTCTCTTTTCTAGGAGTTTCATCATAAAGCAATCTGTTCATTGTATGCAAGCTACAAGAAATTTGGTTCAGAAAAAATAAAATTGTTAAAAAAGATAAATGTGAGATATTGTGTATAGTGTTAGGTTGAAGACTATGGGATATATATATATATATATATATATATATATATATATTAAAGTCAGGTTTTCAATGTGAAGGTTTGTATTTTTATGGTCCAGGTGTTAGGTTTCAATATTGGTTCCATTTACTGAGGAAGCAATCCAGGTTAAAGGTAGAACCAACAAAGAATACCCCAGTCCAAAGCAGTCCAGATTTATTATTATTACTTTTAATTTATTACTATTATAAAATATTCCTTAGACATTATTAACCATGGAGTGAATCAGGATAATATTTTAAGGATTATACTTTCTTGCATTTAAATTCTAGGTAATACATTTTCTTGTATTAATAAATGCTATTAAGGGTTCTAAAGTTTTTCTGCATGCTCCTTTCCAACTTCTCCCTCTTCTCATCTTCACATTGTTAATGTGTCCCTAATTAATGTCAGATATAAGCCAAGTGTTTCTTGTATGAATGAGTAGCATGCTAAGTTCTCTTTGAGGACATATTTACACATTTTATTTTAAACTTTAATTTTTTATTGTGTTTGTATTTCAGATTTCATGATTATAGTTGTTTTCCTTTCCAAGTAAAGTTTTTCTCGTTGCTAAAACACCCTGATGTACTTTTTTAAACATTCCAGTTAACAAATTTCTGCCCATTGCTAACAAGAGTAAACAACTTTGCTTCTTCCTCTTAATTAGTCATTCATCTATCAGTGATTGAAAGTTACCATAGAGGTTCCCACCAAGACAAAACATCCTAATGTTAGGCCTATGATTCACTTTTTCCTTCAGGCTTTCCCCACCCCCCATTCAATATTATCTTGGATAAAGCATTTGAGAAATTCTTGATGGAGACTAAATTCTACTGTGATTAAGACTTATTCTTTCTTGGGATGAAACAGCCACTAAGATCAGGCAGAAAGTTTCAGTCAGACAGCAGCAATGTTTTCCAGTTCACAAGCAACTGAGTCATCTGCACCCTGGAGCTGTCCTACCTGTTTACAGTGGGGAAAGGACTATTTCAATTTCTGTTACAAAGGACTGTAACAGTTCAATTCTGTTAGAACATGGTCTTTTCTCACATGATGGTCCCTTGGCCTTCTGAGGTTAAATCTCCAGTGAGTAGGCTGGGCACATTCCAGTTGAGGATTTGGCACTTAGCAGGGAGAGACTAGCTCTGCTGTCAGTTCTCAGTGAAAAAACAAATAACTCCAGAGAACAAAAGAAAAACAGTCCCTTTCTAGTCTTTGCCATGAATTTTATACAAAGTCAACTTTCTAACAGCTCCTCTGAGATAGTGACTGGCCTAACAGGACTTTCCTTCTTGGTTAAACCAGATGCCAAGGGAGAAGGAAGGGGAACCTGGGGGAGATATCTGTTTCTTTCCACTCTGCTGCCCAGTCTCTTTCTTGATGGGATTCCAGGATGTAAGTACGCAAAAGACACACATGGAAGCAAGCTACACAAGAATGGCTTAAGACTCTGGGGTTAGAGGCCCACTCCAAATTGGTGGTTTGACTGGAACTTGGTCCACAGAGATGCTCTGAGTAAATCAATGCATGCAAGAAACAGATAAAAGGACAAACCTCCTGACTTTGTATATCTGGTATCCAAATATCCAGATTTTAAGAACGTGTTCACATAAATCTGAATGGAAGAGTGAGTCTTAATTTTAAAGACTGTGAAGCAGTCAGAGCTCTGACTTGTACTCTCTTAAGGGAAGATATTGGACTTTCTATTGATAGTCCGTTGGAGAGACTAATTCCCACAGTTCCCTTGAGACTCAACTATATTCATTGGGTAAAGATCTGATTGGTCATCAGGACTCTAACAAAAGTACTCACTGAAGAGGAATTGACATAGATACTGGAACATCCTGCATCTATCCTTTACTTGAAAGTACCTTAAATGGCTGGTATTTTCTTGCAACAGAAGTAGATGATATCTGCTTCAATTATGCAAAGAAAAATGTGGAACAGAATAACTTATCTGATCTTATAAAAGTTGTAAAAAGTACCACAGAGGATGCTTCTGATGGATGCTCTTAAAGAAGAATCTGAGATAATCTATGACTATTGCATGTGCAATCCTCCCTTTTTTGCCAATCAGTTGGAAGCCAAGGTAGTAAACTCTTGAAATCCTCGAAGACCTCCAACTAGTTAGGTAAACACAGGAGATATCACAGAGATCATGGCAGAAGGAGGTGAATTAGAGTTTGTTAAAAGGATCACCTACCACAGTTTACAACTTAAACAAAGATTGCTGTATGCTGGGAAAGAAATGAAGTCTTGCTCCTCTGAAGGAAGAACTTGGAGTGCAAGGGGTTCCTAAAGTCACCTACATGGAACTCTGTCAAGACCGGACAATGAGATGGGTCATAGCTTGGAGCTTTCATGGTGACGTAACAGTACCATCACCACCAAGTAAGCAAAGAAAATTAGAGAAACCCATCACATTTGTAGTGTTGGAGTCTGTGATGAAAAAATTATCCCTCAAAGCATCACCTTTGGGCTCTGAGACAATGGAAGAAGGCACGGTAGTTGTGACAGCATGGATTGAAAAAATTCTCACTGATCTAAAGGTCCAGCATAAATGAGTTCCATGTGGAAAGGGGGAAGTTAGCCTTTTCCTAACAGCCATAGACAACTCCTGGATTCATTTAAGGAGAAAGAAAAGAGAATGAGCAAGACAATTGAGAGAAGTTCCTCAAGCTCCTGAGGACGTCATCCAAGTCTTGGAAGAGAAAAAGCTAACCCCTGAAGAGTCTGGCAGTAGCCAAGATTTGGCCTAGGGCCCCTGGAAAAGTGTCCTGTGCTGGCCTGCTCTACAGGAAGGCGAGTCAGCAGCCACTGTTGAGGGCCATGGCCCAATCCAGGTTTTGCTTTCCCAGGAAGGAAACCCAGAACCAATGGAGGTTGAAAGGAGTGAGGAAAAGGAAGACATGGAGGTTGGGGAAAGTTGTAAAGGCTCTAGCAATGGAGTCCAGGACCGAGAGGCTTCTGAGCAGGTCATTAACCCAGTGTCTGAAAAAGGGTATCCTTTCCAAGGAGTGGCTGGACATTACCTTTTCAAGTGTTTGATGAACATTAAGAAGGAGGTAGATGATGCCTCAGTTGAAATGCACTGGATTGAGAGTCAGAACAGGGGTTTGATGAACCAGCTTTGTACATAACCAGATTTTCAGGCTTGTTGCCAGTTAACTCTAAACTTCTAGCACAGTTGTAAAAGTTCTATAAAGCAATTTGCTTTGGAGTGGCCTGTGGGGTGGCAAGAGAAATTCTACCATAGGCTTATTGGGAGCATTAAGTGGAATTATCTTTAAAAACAAAAACAAATTAATTCATTTTTAGAAATCCCCCCAACCCTCTTTTTTTTTTAAAGAATTGCAGGACATTGTAATATGGTAGTTCAGGAGGAAGAATTATAATTATCAGCATCAACAAAAAGCCATCAGAAAACTCATAAGGGATTTAAACCTGACTTAAACTGATTACCCTAGCTTTAGACTGCTCCACTGAGGCCAAAAGGATTATTTTTGGAATCTGCTTTGGGTCAAAACTGTACAGAGCATCGGGCTTTCTCATCCCCCAAGTGGAGTCAGTACACCTGGGAAGATAGGCTCTGTACCCTCTTCTAGAGTCACCTTCACGACTGAAGACTTTCTCTGGGTACATAAGATTGACTGCCCCTGAGTCAGTCCTAGGAAAATAACTGGCCTGGTGGTAGGTGGTAGAAGAGTCAGGGAGAGGAAGCTTAGTAATGCCAGAAGAGGGGGTGATCTAGGGAGCACCTGGAAACGTCACATTCCTGGCTCATGTCCGTTTTGATGTTGCTTATTCCAGAAACAATTAGGTAAGCAAAACTCCCAGATGTGAATGACTGAGACACAACAGAATGAAGCCATACCCCTACTTCCAACCTATTGAAAGTACTGTTTGTAGTATTTTTACTAGTATATGACATTTGAAATGGAGCTTTGTTTTGTTTTTAATATAAGAGTAATTTTAAATTTAAAAATAAAAATAATGTTCTTTGTGATCCCCAGGGATCTCAGACAGACTTTTCTAAGGCAATAAATCTCTCAGAGGAAAGGCCCTCATACCCCAAACCATACACTCATCTGAGACTTTTGGTAATCAGGTATGGAAACCTAATTCAAGCTAGTTTAACAAAAGAAAAAAAGGGGGCGAGGGGGAGTAAGGAATTGCTTGCAAGTGTAGATATAATTGGATTCTGGATATGAAGGCTGCCCTCTGCAATGCATATGCCTGTTCTACTCTTGCATTCACACACAGGTCCTCAAGCAACCCTGAGCCAAAATAGACCTTTGAACTTCTAATCTGAGAGGAAGGAATCTTATTTTTTTCCAATAGCTTTGGCAAGGGTCAAGTAAGGGCTCTGATTAGTTTGGTTTGGATCAAATGACCATCCCTAAATCAATCTTTGTGGTCAGCAAGATGAGTGGCCAGAATTGAGCCAAGTGTTCATTCCTAAGACTAGGGGGATGTGTCAGGGGTGAGGGTTGGGCATAGATGAAGGGTAGGAAATCACCTGAATCAGTTGGACTAAAAGGTATTATGAAAGATTGAGGGAGAGTTGGTTCCTTATGGCAGTATTGGAAACATAATAAAAGATATGTCCACTGCATGTATGGGAAGACCTAGATGGGCTGTTCATTAAAGGAGACCATAAGTTTATCAGTGCTTGGAGAAATAGTGGGTTCTGAACCAGGTTTGTATAAATCATAATGTGAATTGGAGAGTGAAGCTGCAGGTTGAGGTTTAGCACCCTCAATTTTAAGTAATTTCATTGTACTTTGCTGGTTGGTCTAGTCCTGGGTAAGATTGTAAATCCAGTTACACTTGGGTGTTGGGTTTTTAATCTCTTATTTATATGGTCCTGTTTTCATTCCTGCCTACCCATTGTCCACCAAAGAACTTACACTTCTCAAAACATCTGGCCCTGGTGTCCCACACCTAAGTAATGACATAAACATTCTATCCCTCATTCTTTGCCAAATGACCTACCCTATGCTTTAAACTCAAAGGATTTCAGGGAAATTGATGGTTAATATAAATTAAAATGAGTACTATTATTTACCAGATAAGATACTATTATTTTTACTTTAAATGTTTTTTTTTAATTACAATTGACATACCATATTATATTAGTTTCAGGTACACAAACCAGTGATTAGACATTATGTAACTTACTAAGTGATCATTCCAATAAATCTCATATTGACTTGGCAACATACACAGTTACTACAAAATTATTGACTACATTCCCTATACTGTACTTTACATTCCTGTGACAATTCTGTAATTACCAATCTGTATTGCTTAATCCCTCCAACTCACTTCCCATCTGGCAACTCTCAAAATGCTCTCTGTATCTATGAGTCTGTATCTGTCCTGCTTGTTTATTTATTTTGTATTTTAGATTCAATTGTGGATAGATATGTATTTATTGCCATTTTATTATTCATATTTTTTTCTTCTTAAAAGAAGGCCTTTTAACATTTCATGTAATACTGGTTTAGTGGTGATGAATTCTTTTAGCTTTTTCTTGTCTTGGAAGCTCTTTATATATCCTTCAATTCTAAATTATAGCTTTTCTGGGTAGAGTAATCTTTTCTGGGTAGGTCCTTGCTTTTCATCACTTTGAATATTTCTTGTGATTCCCTTCTGGCCTGCAAAGTTTCTGTTGAGAAATCAGTTGAGAGCTGCCCTTATAGGTAATTAAATGCTTTTCTTCAGTTGCTTTTAAGATTCTCTTTGTTTTTAACATTTGGCATTTTAATTATGATGTTCCTTGGTGTGGGTGTCTTTGGGTTCATCTTGTTTGGGACTCTCTGCACTTCTTGGACTATATGTCTATTTTCTTCACTGGGTTAGAGAAGTTTTCTGTCATTATTTTTACATAGGATTTCAATTCCTTTCTCTCTCTTCTCCTACTGGCACCCCCTTGATGTGAATGTTGGTATGCTTGAAATAGTTCCACAGGCTCCTTATTCTATCCTCAGTTTTTGTATTCCTTTTTGTTTTTTTTTTGTTTTTTTGATGTTCTAAGTGGTTGATGTATGCTTCCTCTCTTTCAAATCGCTGATCTGATCCTCTGCTTCATCTATTCCACTGTCAATGTCCTATAATCTATTCTTCATTTCAGTTAATATATTTTTCATTTCTGACTGGTTCTTCTTTGTTTTCTGGTTCCACTTTTAAGTATCCTATTTCTTTGTTGAAGTTCTCGCTAAGTTCATCTACTCTTCCCCTAAGTTTATTGAACATCCTTATAACCAGTTTTGAACTCTGCATCTAGTAGATTGTTTGTCTCCATTTTGTTTAATTATCTTTCTGAGTTTTGTTCTATCCTTTCATTTGGGACATGTTTCCTTATCTCCTCATTGTGGCAGCCTTTCTGTGGTTGTTTCTTATATTAGGTAGAGCTGCTACATCTCTGGGGTTTGGTAGAGTGGTCTTACGTAGTAGGTATTCTGTAAAGTCCAGTAGCACATCATCCCCAATCACCCAAGCTGGTCACTTCAGGTATATCCCCCCATCGTGTGCGAAGTGTATACCCTCCTATTGTAGTTGATTCTTAATTATTGTTGGCACATCAATGTGAGGGATTTACCTCACAGGCCAATTGGCTGCAAGGATTGGTTGTGATCACCCTGGAGGATCAGCTGTGCAGTAGCCCACCCCAAAAAACAGGACATACTTCAGTTTGCCTCTGGTGCCTGCTGAATCTACCCCTTAAAATGTGCCACTTGTGGAAGTGCTTGGGTGGTGCTTCTACATGGTCTGAAACTATCCACCTGGTGGGTTGGCTCTGGGGCCTCTCAGAAGGTGTAATTCAAGTTCAGCCACCACCAGTGTTCTATTTGGGGCCACTGGAATGAGCTATAAAACAACTGCAGATGACTGCTACTTGTGCTGGGCTTGGAGGTGCCTAGGAGAGGCCAGGGTGTGAACCAAGGCTGGCTGCTGCTTGTGCCAGGCCTGGGGCTACTTAGTGAGAGGTATGGGGCATGCCAAGAGTAGATACTACTTGTTTGAGAGATTTTAGGAAATTCTAAAGCATGAATTAAGACAGGCTATTCATGTGGAAAAGCCACTGGAAACAGCTTGGTGGCCTGAAAGTTGAGTGGGGCGGGGTCTCAGGGAATCATTGGGGTGGAACAAGCAGTGATAGGTTGATAGAGACTCAGATATGGCACTAAAATTCTGACTGGGGGATGGGTAGGGATGGGCTCAGCAAAGGAACAATGGCTTCTGCCAACACTTCTGTTTGAAAGAAAGCTGCCCCTTCAGCTCTCACCCTGATGTCAAACAATTCAGTCCCTTCACATATGTCCCTGATGCCTTTGTAGCTGCTTCCCCAGTGCTGAAGCTCAGAGTGAGTGAGTCTGAGTAAGTCCTTGCACAAGACTCCATCAGCCCTCTGTCTCTCTCAACCACAATCCCTGTTGGTTTTTACAGCCAGAAATTGTGGGGACTTATTTTCTTGGCTAGGAAACCAGGGCTGGGGGTGGGGGGCCTGGTGTGTGACTGGAATCCCTCCCTCCACAGGGGAACGTCCACAGCTGAGATATTCCTTCCAATTTTTATTCACCATACATGAGTGTGGGATCAGCCTATTCTGCATCTGAACTCTCCTACCAGTCTCAATGTGGCTTCCTCTTTATATCTGTAATTGTAAGATTTCTGTTCAGTTAGATTTCAGGTGGTTCTGAATGATGGTTGTTCTGTAGTTCAGTTGTAACTCTTATGTGGTTGTGGAAGAAATCAAGTACCATATTTACCTATGCTGCCATCTTGACCACCAGACAAGATACTATTGATATTGCAAATAAAGCTATCCCTTTGCCTTGTGAGAAGAAAAGGGAGAGGTAAGGGAGGGGAAAATATTAAGAACTGGTTTTTAAGAATTTTATTTTGGTAAGTTAAGAGCCTTAAAAATAGCCACAACAAAATTACTATTTGGTATAAGAAATTTTATAAAAGAAAGGATATTTTAATATAAAAAATTGGAAAAGGTTTAGTTTCATATTCAAAGCAAATTCCTTAAATTTTAGAAATTCAACTTTTTGGAAAATCCATTGAAATGTCCTAAATTAGAGATCATTTAATGCTTCGTCTCAAAGCAGCCTTTGCTAAAGGTTAAGGTTTAGGAACCTTGGAGTTTCCCCTAAAGAGTTTAATGGTAGGAGTTTTGGAGCTGTGGTTTATCAGTGGGAAAATTTTATGGCTAACACGCCCTCATACTATGGAGATAAAACATGGCCTTGGTTTTAAGTTATAGAGTCTGATAGAATCTACACAGATGGAATCATTCTTGATAGGGACCTTTCATGACTTAGAAGAATATCCTCTCTCTGTAAAAAGGGAAATTGAGGTTCAAGAGGTAAAAAGACTTGTCTAAGGCCACACTCTGCAAGTGAATCCCATAGCCAAGGCAGAACTTTTTACAAACCAAGACTCAGCTGGCATTCAGACAGAATGCAGAAAGAAGGGTCAGAACCTGAGATGAAACATGTCCCTGCATGGGCCCACATGATGAGTAAGCAGAGATGGCCATAGGTGATGGGGAAGATTCTAGACCAGCAGGTGGAGCATTCCAGCAAAAGACAATGGTGTCAAGGAATGGATCTCAGCATGGCCATCTGTGAGTTTGTATCTGGGATGTGCAGCAGTGAAAAATACCCAGACCATATCTTGAATTTGGAAGTTTCCAGATAGGCCCCATGAAGTCTAAAGAAAACCCTACTCTCAGAAACACTGGATTACAAGATAGGAGTTTGAATTCCCTAGAGGGAAAGTCAGAACATTAGTTTCTGGAAATGAGGAGTGAAGGTAGATGGACAGTATCCAAACTAACTGGATTGGCTGCAGAATGTCAGAACAATTGGGTGGGCAAGCCAATTCTGATATGATGAGTACAATGGTAGCAGCAAATGTGGGACTTGGAAAGAAGAAATGTGTAGAATTGTTTTGCCCAGTGAAATAGCCATTATTGTGAATATTTTACTGTCACTTGAGCCCCATTGCTGACAAAGAGCATATCAAGCACTGTGTCAGAAAAGATATAGTCACATTTGTATGAGGAGACATTTGGGTGAGATTGTGAATTTATAAGGTATTTAGAAAGAAAAGAAAAAAGAAAATTTTGCTAAACCATAAGGAAAGACAAAGACTAGCTCTTCAAAGAAGTAGAAATTAGCTGAAAGTAGAGTGTCACAGTTTTGTCAAAGTGCTCACAAAAAAACTCAACATTAGCATAGGAAGAAGGGCAGTTGGGACTAAACAAACTGCCAACAAGATAGTGTAAATCATGATAGACATTTAACCTGCTTAGCTAGTTAACTGATTTGAAATCTGGTAAAACCATGGAACCTTCACAGAACCCTCACCCAAAAGAGGTGTCCTGAGCCTTGAAGTAGGAATGATATAACTTTTTGAGAGTTTTAAGAGGCTGAAAGAGAAAGTTCAGACTGAGTTCCAAGGGAAACACAACAGTGATCAGTGGGTATAATCCCCATGAAAATAAAGACAAAAGGGAATGCCTAAAATTCTTCAGTGCTTTCAGATCATAGGAAGCTGCACCTCAGGATTAGCTCCTATTGCAGGGAAATTCAGATATGTCACTTGTAAATTGATTAATTTAGACCTAGGGATAGTGGGGTAGAAAGTGTGGCATTGCCTACTTATTTCTCCTGTAACACCACAGTCCCCTGGAAATGGGAAATCAGCAATCAAAATATTAATAATTAAACTTTCACATCTCCTACAACAACAAAAAAACAATACTCAGAGCACAGGCATTACTGGAAATTCATGAAATGAACCCTCTCTTTTTGGTCAGTGTTTACTACAATCCTGATTGTTTCAGAAAGAAAACTTTATGAAAGGAAATCAAGAGCGTTTCTCTAACTCCACAAGCACTGCAATAACAGGAAACAAAACTCCTATTTCTGTACTTTGCCAGATAAGAACTGAATAGTAGATTTTTTTTGAAGGGATGTGTCAAATACAGTTAAAGACATATAAATTACTGTCTTTTTCATGGTCTTGGCTGGGTGACTTACATTGTAGCTTCTATTTCTGATGAGGGAGACACATTTGTCATTACTCCAGAAAATGGTAGAAAATGACAAGTTGGCAAAAGAGAAACTGTTGTTCAGAGAATGGCCATTCCAGCCTTGTTCATTTGGTGAAGCCACTTTACCCCAAGAACATTCCAAACAATGGATTAGAAGCAAAGCAAAGGCCAATTTACTAAGCAGTTGGAAGTAGTTCCCAGTGAACAACTAAGATACTGCAGTTCAGATACTTTCTAAGAAAAGAATAAATAAAAGCACACAGTGGCCTTAAATGGGGTCTTCTTTTAAATATGGAAGGAGATGTTCAGGGCATATTTGCTTATTATATATTTTATAATTCAAGTACAATAGCTAGCTATTCTATTATAATACACTAGTGGCCCGGTGCATGAAATTTGTGCACGGGGATGGGGGAGGGGGTGGGAGGACACATTCCCTCAGCCCAGCCTGCACCCTCTCCAATCAGGGACCCCATGGAGGATGTCGGACTGCTGGTTTAGGCCCAATCCCTGCGGGACATCCCTCTTGCAATCTGGGACCACTGGCTCCCAAGCGATCACCTGCCTGCCTGACTGATCACCCCAAACTGCCTCTTCCTGCCTGCCTGATCGCCCCTAACTGCCTCTGCCTGCCTGCCTGATTGCCCCTAACTGCCCTCCCCTGCTAGACTGATCTCTCCCCCAACTGCCCTCTACTGCCGGCCTGGTTGCCCCCAATGGCCCTCTCTTGTTGGCCTGATCTCACCCCTAACTGCTCTCTGCTGCTGGCCTGATCACCCCTAACTTCCTCTGCCTTCCTGATCGCCCCTAATTGCCCTCCTTTGCTGGCCTGATCTCACCCCAAACTGCCCTCCCCTGCCAACCTGGTCACCCCTAACAGCCTCTACCTCAACCCCCACCACCATGGCTTTGTTTGGAAGGAAGTCGGACACCCAGAAGATGACCAGTTGACCCAGTCTAATTAGCATATTACCCTTTTAGTAGTATAGATAGATTATATAGGATAAGATTGCTTAAATACGGAAGGGGGGAAACCTTTTTCATCAGGAGGAGATGCTCTTGGCAGACAAAAATACATAATCTCTATATCTGGACTGATAGCCAGCCATATGCACTATACTGCCAAATCGGTCATTAAAAAATTGAACTGCTTTCTTACACCTTACACCAAATAGCTGTTGCCCTTAACCCCTCCTCAGCCCCCACCTTAGGTTCTGCCATTGCAGTTCACCCAGATTAGGTTCTGATTGGTCAATTTCTATGCCAGTCAGCGTCAAAAGCTCCGTCTCCTAGGCAGCCATTGGCTTCTCACACTTCAAGATTTGGTTCTGATTGGTGAGTTTCTATGCCAGTCAGCGTCTCTGGGCCTATCAGCAGGCTTGATCAAAGAGACGGTCTGATCAGCAGCCCCAGCTGAGGCTGAAGAGAAAGAGAGGCACACCTGCTGGCCAGGCCCAGAACGAAAGAGAGAGGCAAGTGCTGATCAACAGCTGCCGTGGAGGTTACAGATCAGACCCTGCTTTTCTCTCCATGTCTCTCTTTGGGCCTGATCTGCAGCCCCCTTGGCAGTCAGTGCTGGGTCAGGGTGCCCGCAGAGGCAGCAGTCAGTCCTGGGTTGCCGTGGTGCTTTACTCAGTCAAGCCTTCGGTCATTTTGGATATGATGGACCCTGGGTTTTTATATATTAAGACTAGAGGCCCGGTGCACAAAAATTTGTGCACTCGGGGGGAGAAGTGGGTCCCTCAACTGGGCCTGTGCCCTCTCGCAGTCTGGGACCCCTCGGGAGATAACGACCTGCTGGCTTAGGCCTGCTCCTGGGTGGCAGAGGGCAGGCCCAATCCCTAGGTGCAGCCCCTGGTTGGGCTCAGAGCAGGGCCGATTGGGGAGTTGGGGCGCCACCCCCTGTCATGCACAGAGCAGGGCAGATCGGGAGGTTGCAATGCCACCCTCAGTCACGCTCAGGGTAGGGCTGATTGGGGGGTTGGGGCACCACCCCCTGTCACACTCAAGGCAGGGTCGATGGGGAGGTTGTGGCTCCACCCCCTGTCATGCACAGAGCAGGGCAAATCAGGGGGTTGGGGCACTGCCCCCTGTCACTCACAGAGCAGGGTCCATCAGGGGGGTTGGGGAGCTCCCCCCTGTCATGCACAGAGCAGGGCCCATGGGGGGTGGGGTTGGGGCGCCGCCCTCTATCACCCACAGAGCAGGGCCAATCAGGGGGTTGGGGCTCCGCCACTGTCACACTCAGGGCAGGGCCAATGGGGAGGTTATGGCTCTACCCCGTCACACACAGAGCAGGGCCCATGGTGGGGGAGTTAGGGCGCCGCACCCTGTCACACACAGAGCAGGGCCGATCAGGGGGTTGGGGCGCTGCACCCTGTCACACACAGAGCCGCAGGGCGATCAGGGGGTTGGGGAGCTCTCTCCTATCAGGCACAGAGCAGGGCTGATCAGGGGGTTGGGGTGCCTTCCCCTGTCACAAACAGAGCAGGGCGGATAGGGAGGTTGTGGCCCTGCCCCCTGTCACACACAGAGCCGCAGGGCGATCAGGGGGTTTGGGCGCTGCCCCCTGTCACGCTGATCCCGGTGCCGGGAGGCCTCGCGGCTCCACTGATCCCGGTACTGAGAGGCATATTACCCTTTTACTATATAGGATAGAGGCCTGGTGCACGGGTGGGGGCCGGCTGGTTTGCCCTGAAGGGTGTCCCGGATCAGGGTGGGGGTCCCCACTTGGTGCTGGCCAGTCTGGATGAGGGGATGATGGCTGTTTACAGCTGGTCACACCCCCTTCAGGGTGGGGGTCCCCACTGGAGTGCCTGGCCAGTCTGGGTGAGGGGCTGAGGGCTGTTTTCAGGCTGGCAGGTGACTGAAGCTTCCAACCGCTCCTTTTTTTCCTCTTTCTTTTTTATTCTGGGCCAGCTTTAGCTCTGAGGCTTGCCTCCAGCTCTGAGGCCTCGGCTGCTGAAAGCAGGTATCTGGTTTGTTTGGGTTCTATAATCGAAACACTGTTTCAACTCCAGCTCTGAGATCCCGGCTGGCTGAAAGCAGGTTTCTGGGGTTTTGTTTAGCTTCTATATTTGTAACAATGTTTCAAACTGCAAGCTCAGAGGCCGGCAGTGGCAGGCAGGGAACGTTGGAGTCCTCCGTCACTGAAGCAATCAAGCCTCATGTTCGCTTCCAGCTGCCTGGCTGCCAGCTGCCATCTTGGCTGGCAGTTAATTTGCATATCGCCCTGATTAGCCAATGGGAAGGGTAGCGGAGTGACACCAATTTGCATGTTTCCTTTTTACTAGTGTAGATGTCCCTAAACTTTTCTTTAAGTTATGTTGTAACAGTAATTAGGGAGATACGTGTGTTTCATTTTAAAGTTTATCCTCTTCAGTAGCCGTTAAAAGGGCAGGAAAGAGAGGTCAAAAGTCAGTGTGTTATTTAAGACACAAATCTTTCAAAATACATCTTCTAAGCATATATTGAAATATGTACACTGAGGGATTTTTTAGGTTATAATTCAAAGGTTCTTTTCTGGTCATGGTTTTCAGCTTTTTAATCGTGACAATTGAGTATCAATTTCCTTGTTTGCTAAGACATTGCTGCTGTCATCCACTGTTGACAAGGCACAGAGAAAATAGTTTTTAATATATGGTTATGTCCACAATTGTGAAATATTACTGAGACCAAGTAACAGAGGGTGCAATCACACCTTTGTTAAATGTAGTATTGTCACCACCAATAGGCAATTGTAAAGATGCAAAGTAATGCACCATAATTCAACCTCCAAACTCAGCTTTAGTCACTGCTAACATTTTGATATATTTTGCTATGCATTTTATTTTTTGTCTATACTAGAGCTCATTTATCCACAATTTTGCAGCCTGAATGTAGTCCATTTTAACTTTATATCATAATTAAGTTCTATGTTATGAATTTTATGTAAAGATTAGAGACCAGGTGCATGAATTCGTGCAAAGGTGGGGTCCCTCAGCCTGGCTGGTGACTGGTTGTTCAGTAACATAGACATATATATATATATATATATATATATATATATATGGATCATTTTTATAAATGAATCCATTTTACATGGAAATACCAAATAGTAACTGACACATCAAGGTTGCTTTCAGTGTTTCTTATTATAAATATTCTATGAAAAACATCCTTGCAAATATATCTCTTTCTGTATTATTTATGATTACATCAAGAATTTTAGGAGTGAAATAACAAGATCAAATATATAAATTTTTTTATAACTCTTGATACATATTTCCAACTTGTTTAATAGGAATGTTGTACCAATTTATAACCCAGCAGAAGTTTATGAAGGTAAGCAAGAAAATGCACTTAGTCTTCTTAACTTGGTCAGGTTCTGTGAAAATTTATACAATGGTAAACAGAACCTTTGTAAAAGACAAACTGCTGAAATATTTTTTGTTTAAGATAAAATGAAGGAGCAAGGCATCTTTAAGTAACTACCAAATGCTAGGAATTAAAAGATATATTTAAATTTTATAACTGGCAAAACATTACAGACAATTTTTAAGTCAATTTTTTAAGAATAAAAATAATCTCTCATATTTGCTACCTGCTTAACAGTTTAGAAATACTTTCATAAATGATTTCTTATTAATTGTTATAAACTTTAGCTAACTTTAGAAAATTCTGAAATAACACTGGCCTATCATAAACCTTCAAATGCAATTACATTAAAAATATACCACAAGGAGAAAATAAACAAATGGGACTACATCAAAATAAAAAGCTTCTGAACAGCAAAAGAAACCATCAACAAAACAACAAGAAAACCCACTGCATGGAAGGACATATTTGCTAATGTTATCACCAATAAGGGTTTAATCTCCAACATTTACAGGGAACTCATACAATTTAACAAAAAGAAGATAAAAAACCCAATCAAAAAATGGGCAACAGACCTAAATATATACTTTTCGAAAGAGGACATAAAGAAGGCCAAGAAACATATGAAAACATGTTCAAAGTCAGAAATCATCTGAGAGATGCAAATCAAAATGACAATGTGGTTCCATTTCACACCTGTCAGAATGGCTATCATCAACAAATCAACAAATGACAAGTACTGGTGAGGATGTGGAGAAAAAGGAACCCTCGTGCACTGCTGGTGGGAATGCAGACTGGAGCAACCACTGTGGAGAACAATATGAACTTTCCTCAAAAAACTAAAAATGGAACTGCCATTTGACCCAGTGATCCCACTTCTAGGAATATATCCTAAGAAACTAGAAACACCAATCAGAAAGGATATATGCACCCCTATGTTTATAGCAGCACAATTTACCATAGCTAAGATTTGGAAACAGCCTAAGTGCCCATCAGCAGATGAGTGGATTAGAAAACGGTGGTACATCTACACAATGGAATACTATGCTGCCATAAAAAAGGAGTTCTTACCATTTGCAACAGCATGGATGGAACTGGAGAGCATTATGCTAAGCGAAATAAGCCAGTCAGAGAAAGATAAATTCTACATGATCTCACTCATTTGTGGAAGATAATGAACAACATAAACTGATGAACAAAAACAGACACAGAGAAGCATCCATCAGACCCTCAAACCTCAGAGAGAAGGTAGGGGAGGGTGGGGGTAAGGGGGAGAGATCAACCAAAGGACTTGTTTGCATGCATATAAGCCTAACCAATGGTCACAGACACCAGGGGGTGAGAGCATGAGTAGGGAGGTGGGGGGACAATGGAGGGATAAGGACACATATGTAATACCTTAATCAATAATGAAAAAATAAATTAAAAAATATATAGGGAAAATCTAACCCCCCTCCAAAATACCACAAAATTGTCTTATATTTTAAGTTTATTTTCACAATAGTTTTAAAATTTATATTCCCAATAAATATCTCTGCTTTGGGTAAAGAATGAATTCTATGTCATGGTTCTTTCACTTTCAACTGGTTTTGGAAGGCAGTTCTACATTCAGGAGACAGATCTTATCACCACCTCACTCCATGTAGCACTCCTAGCCTAAGCTGGTTATGATTATTGCACATGAAGGTGACAAGACAATAACACAGTTGCACTTCTAGAATTGCTGAAAATTCCAACTCATCTGGAAAATGGATTTGAGATAAGATTGCATTTTGTGAACCTAAAAGAAATGTTACGTGAACTCTAAATGCTTCGCCATGGCTTGGTGCTACTGATGATTCCCTTCCTTCTGACATTCATGTTTTAGGCAGGCAAATAATAATAAGGCATCGAAACGGCATAATTAACTTAAAAATATTAAAAAAGAGAAATCAGCCCTAGCTGGTTTGGCTCAGTGGATAGAGCATCGGCCAGAAAACTGAAGGGTCCCAGGCTTGATTTCAGTCAAGGTTGCGCATACCTTGGTTGCAGGCTTGATCCCCAGCCTTGGTCCCAGTGTGTTTGGGAGGCAGTCTGTCAGTGTGTCTTTCTCATATCAATGTTTCTCTCTCTCTCTCTCACTGTCTCTCCCTCTCCCTTCCACTCTCTTTAAATATCAATGGAAAAATAACCTCAGGTGAGGATTAACCAAAAAATAAAATAAATAAAATAAAATCAGTTAATTAGAAACACACTGGTGTAAATATAAACTTAGAAGTTGTTATTATTATTATTATTATCTAAGAGAAAAACAGGAAACTTTAAGAACATTACATGAGAAAAGAAAAACTTCAAAATAGATCTGTGTTGGTAGTTAGCCAGGCATGAGTCTCATAGACAGAAATCCCAGCTAGCAGGCAGCCTTGCTCAAAAATAGATGTGGTTTGCCTGTTTTGGAGGTATGCTTGTTTGGTTTCTGAATCAGCCAGAGATTTCATATTATGTAACTATTTTAGGTTTTTAAAGAGTCTGACAAAATGAGGTCAAGGGGCAAAATGAGGTCAGAGATGAACAGAGAATGCTCACATTTTTGCTGCTCTTGACATTTTTATTTCATTGGAAAGGAAAGAGAAAATAGTTCATTGTAAATAGATATCTTTATTATCAATCCCCCAAAAGGATATCCAAATAGAAATAAGCAAAAGTGACAAGACACACCAAATTAGATTAGACCATTTAGTGTCAAGACCCATCATCTCAATTTAGATAAGTTGGTAACAGTTTATCTGCCTTTCGTCTAGCATGCAATATGAGATAAATAAGCCTTGAAGGGATGTCTTAAAGATTGGATCATATGTCCATCTAACTCAGTTTGTTTTGGACCACTGTGTCACTTTTATGTTCCACAGTGTCCCTCAATAACTGCACAGAAATAGGAATTGGTAGATAAACTCAAATTGTCATTTTCTTTTATCTGATCCATAATAACTATACCCAGGTACCTGTCCCAGCCCAGACTGATGCATGTGCATTTCTCTTGAGACATCCAGAGTTTACATTATAATTTCTTTCTGGTTGTTAAGACAGTGGGCATGTCAGATCTAAGCATGCCTTCTTGGGCCTGCTTCTGTGCAGGGACACAGTAGCAAAATAATGCCAAGTTATTGTCAGTGCCAATACTGATTACTAGAAAGAACATGAGATTTTGCCTCTTAATCACAGTTTCAGAGTCCCATAAGTGACAGAAGGGAAGGGACCAAGTGCTTGCTGGGTGATTCATGGTGTCTATGGTAGAGCTCTTAGATGCATCCTTACACCCGGATTAGCAGTCCTGGAGTCAGGAGAAAGGCATTTTTATGCTCTTATCATGTCTTTTAGAGATAATAGTATGCACAGTTCTAGCCTGTCACTCTTTTAAAATTAAGGAAGGATTTAGATCTTTCAGAAAATGCATTTGAAGCAGGCCTTGCAATGTCAACCTTAGAAGTTTATAGGACACCATCTATGTTTAGTGCAGCTTGCACACATTTTGGACAAAACAGAACTATTTATTTTGAAAGTAAATTGTCTCCAAACAACCCTGTATTACAAAATACTTTAGAACGCCTTTCAGTGATGGCTAGGGAGAATTTTTCATATTTATGAATAAGCGTGTGGAGATAATGGGCATAAAACACCATTTGCAGCTTCTGACACTTCTGGAGCCTGCTTTTTGTAGAAAGAAGTAGCAGTGATTCGGCTGCATGCAATGGCCTATTCTATCCAGCATCTTCAGAGTACAAACTTTTCTTTTTTCCACATGTGAAGTAATTACACATGATGTAAATTGCAAGAGCAATGCTAAGGTTTATTTCAGGGAGGTATATCTCTAAATCTATATTTTGAGGTAGTTAACCTGTTGGGAAAAGGGCCTTTAGGATCAACATTTCCTGTTTTTTTCTGGTATTCTTTTGATAAATGGAAATGCCTATTTCAGAATATCTATCAAATTCTACAATGTTAGAGCTAGGTAGGAATATAAGCCATAAGATATTAAAACCATAATTATTATTTATTAGTATATTTATGTGGCATTTGCACAGGCCATTTCTAGAACTTTATCGCCCTGGTTGACAGGGGGATGGAGATTAGACAATATTGTCTCTCCAATATAGGCAGTCATACTTTTTTTTTTAAATCCTCACCCAAGGACATATTCACTGATTTGAGAGAGAGAGAGAGAGAGAGAGAGAGAGAGAGAGAGAGAAACATTGATGCGACAGAGAAACATCAATCAGTTGCCTCCCGAAAGCACTCCGACTAGGGATCAAACTCACAACCTTGTGGTATACAGGGACAATGCTCCAACCAACTGAACCCCCTGGCAAAGGAAGCAGTTATATTCTTGATGCTCTTCTGTTGCTAGGGCAACTCTTAGTCAACTGTGGCAGGACCTAGCTTTTGGGATTCACTTCTGGTTTGTCAGTGCCTCATAGAATTGGTTTGTATTTGAATTTTTTTCTTCTATGTGACCATGAACATTTTAGAAACCTTTCTTTATTTGTCCAGGGATGATACTTTAGTTGAAATTGTGTCTTGGCAACATTCTGTGTTATAGCAACCTAAAAACAATTGCTCAGTTAAATATAATTCAAGTTTCATACCTCAGCAAAAATTGTAAAAAAAAAAAAATCATTACATACTGAAATCCTTGCTAAGCTCACACCCTCTATTGAGAGCATTTAGTTTGTCTAATTCCTCAAATTCTGGCTCTAAGCAAATTCTGCTTCTGATTTGTTTCCCCATGTAGGTCTGACTCCAGGGAGAGATTTCACTGATGATGCCAGCATGAGTATTACAGTTTTATGACACTTTTTAAATTAATTAATTGCAAATTAATATATTAGATTCACATAAGTGATGTTCTACATGCATTAATTCGAGTCTGCCTGCTCTCATTGCCTTAACAAAATCCAGTTTCAGAGTCACAGGCTCAGAGTACCAGACGCAGGTGCGTGGTGGTAATGTCTCCAGGGCCCTCCTGCCTTGTCAGGGTGTTGTGTGCCCCCCTGGAGGCAATTCTCAGATGTCACCGTATGAAAACTGTTTCAAATTCCTACAGACCTCTTCGAATTTTTGTTCTAGCGAAGTTTAGAATTCGTGCGAGCAAAACTATTATGGGATTGGAGGTGCATTTGAGGGAAATTGAGGTGATAATAGTGTAGAGGGAATAGTTGCTTTGAAGGGTCAGGCAAGAATAGATTCCACATCCTCCTATAGAGTGTCCCCAACATTGCTGGCATACCATTGTGAGGGGAAAAGAAAGGCTTCCACAGGAGGAAATGTTTATCCAATGAGAGCCAAATTTTGGAGGATGAGGAAAATAACAGTTCCCTATCTATATTACATTGGATTTGTCTCTACCCTTTATCATTAATCACTGCTCCAAACAAAGTTAATGGGAATGTTATGGCTGAATTTCTGTGAACTGGGGAAGCTTATCAATGGGGCTTGCCACTTCCTACCTACTTGTGGAATTTATCTGTGTTAAATGAGTTCACTTAGAGGTGTCACACACATTATAAACCCTGTCCTGCCAGGATAATGAAATATTACAAAATAGTCACACACACTTTAGGGAAATAAAAGAAAGTTTCTAAAATCCAAATTCTTTCCTCCATTCTATCCTGAACTTCTTGCTCTGAAAACTTAAATGGACCTTTATAACTACACACAGTGTAAACATCAATAGAACTTAATTATATTTAAAACCCAAATTGTTTACCACATAGTTTTTGAAATACAGGTTGTGATTATTTAAGGACATATCCTTTTAAGAAGGAATATTGTAAAAGGACATAAATGATAAATTCAAAACACAGTGAAAATTTGCTTTCTTAGGAGTAAATCTACCTGAATAGCCTATAGCCTACCAGAGACATTCACATTTAATCATATAAATATATGAAGTTATTTTATTCAAATAGTCATAGCGATGAACCCTTGATTCCTACAGCAAAGAAGTGAGACCACATCAAGAACACTGTAACTGAGTTACAAAGAATTGTAAAATTCTTACCCAATATGAATAACTAGAAAACTAGTTATAGAACCAAATCTTCCGGTTAAAGATACATCTCCTAAGTTCATTAGTCTACCCCATATTTCAGTTAAATTAGGCCTTGGAGCAAGACAGTGAAAAGCCAATGGTTTAGAGAAAGTAGCATTACTAAAGAAATAACCCTGCTATTTGTCTTTGCTAAGCTCTGTGCTTTTTACATGAAGATTTATGGTGTTGAGAGCACAGATACTTTTAGTCATTTTACATGTTACTGCAGGGGTGGGTTGGGAAGGATTAGGCACTAGGAGAAGGACACCTCACTAAAGAATGTCACACACCCAGTCTTCCTTTAAAGCTTGTAGAAGAATTCTGCACCTGAACTTTAACAGCCATATTCAGGTTGAGTTTCTTAAATGTACTAAGATAGGCTTTTCTGGAGGGATTGTGTGATATGAAGCAACTAAATTAATCGAAGCAGCTAAATTTCACAAAATATTTTAAGGGTTACAAAATGCTGGCTTAATCAACATTTTTAGCTGCATAACTGTATTTCTTCTCCTCAGCCCAAAACTTTATTTCTACATTATTTACAAAAATCACATTTTTTGTGAATTGCAATTGACTTAATTAGATTTATAATTTACTTTAGAAATGTTCTCCTAATAACTAAAATACTAAATGTATATATTAATCCTCACCTAATTATATTCTTTTATTAGTTTCAGAGGGAGAGAAAGGGAGAGGGAGAGAGAGAAACATCTATGTGAGAGAGAAACATTGACTGGCTGTCTCCCATACCCACCCAAACTGGGTATTAAATCTGCAACCAGGATATGTGCCCTGACTGGGACTTGAACTTGCACCTTTGGTGTATGGGACTAGGCTCCAACCAACTGAGCCACACAGGCCAGGGCAATACTAAAATATTTTTATATAGTATACATTCCTAACAATTTTGCTAGAATGCTAAAAAGGATGATTTTTGTTTCTCATTTTCAAGTGCTGTGGGCCCAAGACTAAATAAAATGATATTCTGTTCACAGCTGGATGCTATTTCAATTCTCTGAATTTGGGTATATATACTAGTACATATATAAATGAGGCTAATGATTCCCATGATTCAAGGTAGTCATGAGGATTAAATTGGTTAAACTATATAAAATTTTAGGTGCCTGGATTATAGTAGATATTCTCATATTAATGCCCCCTATCATCCATTCAACCCCAACTAGATTTCAGTCTTCACTGGTACCATGATAACCAACTTTACAGGTTATTAGTGGATTTAATCATCAAAATATGATCTACAAATTGCTCATGATGGAATGTAAATATATTTATTATAACTATAGTCAAAGGCATTTAATATGCTTTATTAGTATTATTTTTTCAATAATATAATACTTAACACCATCAAATTTTAACATTCATATTCTACTGGCAAGAGAATTTTTTAAAGGGATCTGACATATAAAGAAAAAGAAGAAATGATAGGGCTTCTGCACTCAAAATCAACATATTTTATTCTTCAGCCTTTGCGTAGTACATAAAGTTGAGCTTCTCAGGGTTTCAGAATGTGGTCTTATGCTACATATTAAAATGTGAATTCCACTATTCCAGCTGTCTCACTCTATCCTTTTCCCTCCCTCTCTCATGCAACATTTTAAAAAATGTATACATATATACAGTATACATATGTCTATATATATAAAAGCCCATCAACCAGAATGGCGGAACAACTGGAGTGACCAGACTGACTATGATGCGCACTGTGGTGGCTAAACAGCCCATTCCAGGCACCAATTGGTCCCCTCCAACCTCCTGCGGTCCCTCCCCATGGCAGGCCCTGACCCCAATCACCCCCCCCCCCCAATCAGGGGTGGGGCCAGCCAGCCAACTGCCCACAACCCTTCCCCCCGATGACCCCCCCCATAGGCCCTGATTGGAGGGACTGGCTGGCCAACCTCCCAGGGTCCCTCTTGTGGCTGGCCAGCCCCCCGATAGGCCGAGGGACCCCACCTGTGCATGAATTTGTGCACAGGGCCTCTAGTGTGTGTGTGTGTGTGTGTGTGTGAATATATATCTTTTCTCATACATATTCCCCTGCCAAGAATCCTGTCCAAATCCTACCAATGGCTCAAGATCCCAATCAAGTACTGCCTCCTATAATAATTCTTTGGCTGTTATTCTGCAAATAAAGGTATTATTAGAATGCAGGCAACCCAGCTATAGAGACAAAGGAGATGAGTGAGTCCTTCAACAGATTCACAACATAACATAAAGTCAAAAACAAAATATCATAGATACTAGAGTAAGGGGATTTGGAATCTATAGAGGGGATCCAACTGATCAATTTAACTTGGTCAAGGTGGTGCAGTGGGAAAAAAATGCTTAATGTAGATGACACCATGAACCTGGTCTTGTACACAAAAGTAGTATCTTGCATGCATATGTAGGCGTCTGCCAAGTAGGATGAATGTAGATGATGGTGGAAGGGTTAGTCCTCAGAGAAAGACCTCAGATGTGAAGGCATAACAACTTGAAGCATGTTGGCTTGTGAGGAGCTGCAGGAACTTGGGTAGGACTGATGCAGAGGGGTGACACGAAAGATATGTTGGGAAAGATAAGAGATGTAAAGTCCTCATGGTATGCTGTTTATTCTATAGAGGTTGGACTTTATCCTCAAGAGAATTAAGAGCTCATGAAAATTTATAAAGAATGAGAGCAAATGAGAAGATGCACATTTCAGGAAAGTTTCTGGAAGTAGCAAGGAGGACGCAGGAAGGCTAGATTGGAGGTGGATTCTAGGTTGGAGACTGCCAGCTAGAAAGGGGGTAACATTCTCTTATTTGAAATTCTATTGTGTTGATCTCCAGCGCCATTTATTTTACCACTTAGTTGTCCTCTTCTTTCATGCATAAGAATTTTCTCTTTACAACTCTCATGGAAAGTATTCCTGTCTTGACATTGCTTTTGGTGCCTCCTCTGCTAACCCTCCACAAATCTTTATACACATACACAGCTCATATGCAGGATACATACAGAGAAAATAGACAGAAAATGCTTGTAATTGTTTGTTGATTTATTGATGACAGCAAATCTGGCACGTGTTGTTTTAATTTGCATCTCTGATGATTAGTGACTTTGAGCACTTTTTCATATGTCTCTTGGCCATCTGTTCATCCTTTTTGGAGAATTGTCTATTTAGGTCCTTTGTCCATTTTTTAAATTGAATTGTCTTCCTTTTGTTGAGTGAAATTAGTTCTTTATATATTTTGGAATTTAACCCTTTATCTGATATGTCATTGGCAAATATACTCTCTCATACAGTGGATTCCCTTTGCATTTTGAGGATGGTTTGTTTCTTTTCTATGCAGAAGCTTTTCAGTTTGATGTAGTCCCATTTGTTTATTTTTTTTCCTTTGTTTCTCTTCCACTGGGAGATGTATCTGAGAAAATTCTGCTGTGAGATATCTAAGTTTTGTTTTTTAATATATTTTATTGATTTTTCACAGAGAGGAATGGAGAGAGATATAGAGTTAGAAACATCGATGAGAAAGAAACATCGATCAGCTGCCTCCTGCACATCTCCTACTGGGGATGTGCCCGCAACTCAGGTACATGCCCTTGACCGGAATCGAACCTGGGACCTTTCAGTCCGCAGGCCGACACTCTATCCACTGAGCCAAACCGGTTTTGGTGAGATATCTAAGATTTTGCTGCCTATGTTTTCTTCAAGTGCTGGTGAGGATGTGGAGAAAAGGGAACCCTAGTGCACTGCTGGTGGGAATGCACACTGATGCAGCCACTATGGGAAAAAGTATTGAATTTCCTCAAAAAATTAAAAATAAAACTGTTGTTTGTCCCACTGATCCCACTTCTGGGAATATATCCTAAAAACCTGAAACACCAATCAGAAAGAATGTATGCACCCCTATGTTCATAGCAGTGGAATTTACAATAGCTGAGATCTGGAAACAGCCCAAGTTCCCATCAGTAGCTGTGTGGATTAAAAGGATATGGTACATTTACACCCTGAAATCCTATGCAACTATAAAAAGGAAGTATCTCTTACCATTTGAGAGAGTATGGAGGCACCTGGAGAGTATTATGCTAAGAAAAATAAGCCAATCAGAGAAATACAAGTATCACATGATAGCACTTATATGTGGATTCTAATGAACAAAATAAACCAACTAACAAAATAGTCCCAGAGCCATGGAAGTATGGCACAGGCTGACAATCTCAGGGGAAAGGGTGGAGGGGGACACAGGCTGAGAATAAACAAAGAACTTATATGCATAATCCATGGACACAGACAATAAATAGTGTGGTAGAGGCCTGGGGTGGGGGCAGGAATTGGGTGTAGGGGGCCAATGGGGGACATCTGTAATACCCTCAATAATAAAGATAAATTAAAAATAAATAAAAATAAAATGAAATATCTGTCATAAACCAGAAAAGAAGGAAGGAAGGAAGGAAGGGAGGGAGGAAGGAAGGAAGGGAGGGAGGGAGGGAGGGAGGGAGGGAGGGAGGGAGGAAGGAAGGAAGAAAGAAAGAAAGAAAGAAAGAAAGAAAGAAAGAAAGAAAGAAAGAAAGAAAGAAAGAAAGAAAGAAAGAAAGAAAGAAAAGTGTTTTGGCTTCACAAGTAGTCAGTTGTACATAATCAGTAGGAATGAGGTCAGCCGCAGTAAATGTCATGCACACATAAGAGCTCCTAAAAGATGTTTGAAAGCTAAAGCAACAAGAGCATTAGAATATGTGTTTGGTAATTCTTTAACCTTTGGCTATTTATTTTATGTGACCTAATTTAATTTGAATATCTATAATAATAAAAGCATAATATGCTAATTAGGCCAGACATCCTTCCAGATGTCCTTCTGGATGACCTTCCAGATGAAGCCAGGGCTGCAAGGGAAGCTCAGGTTCTGGGTGCCAGAGGGAAGCCGGTGCCGGCAGCTGGTGGGAAGAAAGGCCTACTCTTGCACGAATTTCGTGCATCTGGCCTCTAGTTTACATATAAAAATCTTGGTCACCATTAAATAATTTATAATTAAATAATTAAAGTCTATTTTAACTTTGCTAAATGTATGAGATGATTGTCCTAATCACATTGCCTTCATTGCCCACATCTTTCAAACTGAGTTTTTTAAAGCCTTATCCAACTCAGGGGAATTTTCATCCAAAAGTATCCATTCTTTTTCTTGCAGAGCTATTTTTTTAATCTTATCTTTTATGTGACCTTTTATCTGTAAACAGATTAGCCTTCTCTGAATGCACCATCTTAATTGATAAAGGATTACATGGTAGATGTGTTTTAAAAAATGCTGTTTAAGTGTAGTAAAATTCTGTGATGTTTTGAAAGGAAAAACTCCTTGTCAGGTATACCATAATTTTTTGTTTTAAAATTCATGAAATTACATAATTATGTTGTCTAAGACAAGATGACAAGCTTCTACTTTGAAATCAAAATTTCCTTAAATATAACAAAAAAACTTTTGTTGGTTTCAGAACATGTTGCAAAACACTTTTAAAATTCTTGCTTTGTGGTAGTGATAGAGATCTAAATGTTTAAGGTTTTAAAATTTATATGGATGTTGCCAATTTGATTCCCAGTTAGGGCACATGAGAGGTTTGTGGGCTCAGTGTAGGAGCAGCCAATCTCGAAGTTTCTTTCTCACATTGATGCTTCTCTCTTTCTGCTTTTCCCTTCCTCTCTAAAAATCAATACAAATGTATTTTTAATTGTTTTAATTAGCAAAGCCATGCTAATGCCTCAGCCAGAATTCTTTGTAAAACCTTTCAATTTTATAAGTAGGTATTACACAATTAAACATTATACATAAATATATTTTCAATGTAAAAAAGTCAGACATTAAATTATCCAAACATTTTCTTTCTTCCCCCATCTCGGATCACTTCCCTAACACTCTCTATTCTAAATTCCATTTCCTTCCCCAGAGCTACTATATGTGATTTATTATGTATCTTTTCAATTTCTTTCTGTGCTTCTTAAGACACACACACACACACACACACACACACACACACACTTACATACAGCTTTTTCTTTGTTAGTTTTTGCAAAAACATTATTATACTATATATATTATTCAGCAGCTTTATTTTTTCCTTAATAATTTGTCTTAGAGAATTTTTCATGTAGGTATATAACACAGTGATGGCGAACCTATGACACACGTGTCAGAGGTGACACACGAACTCATTTTTTGGTTGATTTTTCTTTGTTAGATGGCATTTAAATATATAAAATAAATATCAAAAATATAAATCTTTGTTTTACTATGGTTGCAAATATCAAAAAATTTCTATATGTGACACGGCACCAGAGTTAAGTTAGGGTTTTTCAAAATGCTGACACGCCGAGCTCAAAAGGTTCACCATCACTGATATAACATCTACCTTGTTCTGTTCAACTGCTGTAAAATATTTTATAGGATGGATATATTGTGATTTATTTATTAACATTCAAGCCTATTGCAATTCCTCACTCTTAAAAAAAGTGCTCCATTTGTGTGACAGACCTGTTTCTATAGAATAGACTCCCTGAATGCAATGCTGGTGAAAAGAATATGAATTCTTTTGTATTTTATAAATGCTGCACCAAATCATATTCTAATTTTTTTCTTTATTGATTAAGGTATTACATATGTGTCCTTACCCTACTATTTGCCCCCAACCCCCCACTCATGCTTTCACCCCCTGATGTCTGTGTCCATTGGTTAGGCTTATATGCATGCATACAAGTTTTTTTGGTTGATCTCTCCCCCTTACTCCCACCCTCCCCTACCTTCCCTCTGAGGTTTGATGGTCTGATTGATGCTTCTCTGCCTCTGGATCTGTTTTTGTCCATCAGTTTATGTTTTCATTCTATTACACAAATGAGAGAGATCATGTGATAGTTATCTTTCTCTAATAGGCTTATTTCACTTAGCATAATGCTCTCCAGTTCCATCCATGCTGTTGCAAATGGTAAGAATTCCTTCTTTTTTTACTGCAGTGTATTATTACATTGTGTAGATGTACCACAGTTTTTTAATCCACTCATCTGCTGATGGGCACTTAGGCTGTTTCCAAATCTTAGCTATGGTAAATTGTGCTGCTATAAACATAGGGGTGCATATATCCTTTCTGATTGGTGTTTCTAGTTTCTTAGGATATATTCCTAGAAGTGGGATCACTGGGTCAAATGGCAGTTCTATTTTTAGTTTTTTGAGGAAACTCCATATTGTTCTCCACAGTGGCTGCAGCAGTCTGCATTCCCACCAGCAGTGCATGAGGGTTCCTTTTTCTCTGCATCCTTCCAAAACTCAATCAGGAAGAATCTTAAAATCTCAATAGGCCGACAACTATGGAGGAAATTGAAGCAGTCATCAAAAAGCTTCCAGAAAACAAAAGCCTGGGGCCAGACGCTTCACAGGGGAGTTTTACCAAACATTCAAAGAAGAACTAAAACCTATCCTCCTCAGACTATTTCAAAAAATTCAAGAGGAAGGAACACTTCCAACCTCATTCTATGAAGCCAGCATCACCCTAATACCAAAACCAGATAAAGACAACACAATGAAAGAGAATTACAGGTCAATATCCCTCATGAACATAGATGCCAAAATTCTCAACAAAATTCTACCAAAATTGGATCCAACAGTACATCATGACCAAGTAGGATTTATCCCGGGGATGCAAGGATGATACAATATCCGCAAATCAATAAGTGTGATACATCATATAAATAAATTGAGAGATAAATATCACATAGTCATATCAATTGATGCAGAAAAGGCATTTGACAAAATCCAACACCTCTTCTTGATAAAAACCCTCAGCAAAATGGGAATAGAGGGATCATACCTCAACATAATAAAAGCCTTATGTGACAAACCTACAGCCAACATCATATTCAATGGGCAAAAACTAAAACCATTTCACCTAAGAATAGGAATGAGACAGGGATGCCCATTTTCACCACTCCTGTTAGACATAGTACTAAAATTTTTTTACCCATCAGTACTATTGTCAATCTCTACATCTGATTTTATCTTTTAAATCTTTTCAATTATAATGTTAAAATATGACATTTACCTATTGTTTTAATTAGTAATGCCAGAGATATTAAACATACTTTATGTTTTTGCCTGAGACCTAGATTTCTGTGTTTTTACAAATATATATTTTTGTCCATTTTAATAGATTCTGTAATTGATTTGTATGAATCTATCTTTTGATTGTTTAATTGAACAATCACTCTGATATACAGAGCTTCTGGACTTTTTTTCTTGCTTACACTGTCCTAACCATAGATTTAAAAGTTATTGTATATTTTTTTTTATAATCCATTGAGAATTCATATTGTTGATGCTGTGAAGTAGGAGAGTCCTATCTTTAATTTTTGCAAATTGATAGGCAATTGTTTAAGACATTTTCTTGCACAGTTGGTCATTTTTTCGATGATGTGAAAGGCCACTTCATAATAAACTACAACCCCATATGTGCATATCTGATTCTGGCCTCTCCATTTCCTTTTATTGATGATTTTATGTTTTATTTTACTGTCACAATGTTTTAATTATTATAACTTCATGACATGTTCATATAGCTAGTAAAGCAAGTTCACATTTTTGTATTAAAATTATCTTGGTTATTTTTACAAATCTTTTTTGTCATATGAAATTGAGAACTTATCAAGTATCATTAAACATCTTATTGATATTTTAACTGGGGTTATATTAATTTCATGGGATAATTTGAGGGAAAAAGAACACATCAATTTTGCATCACTGAATCTTCTCATCCAAGAACATGGATAATTATTAAGGTCTTTTAAAATATCCTTCACTATATTTTTATGGTTTTGTTTTACATCGTTTCTTATACACTTCTTAGATTTATTATTAGGTCTTCTGTTTTTATTTTTGCAATTGCAAATAAAATATTTTTCTTCCAATAATTTCTTACTTAGTCATTTCTGCTACTTGGGAAAATTTTTGATGTTTTAAGTTTTAGTCTATCTACTTTTTAATCTTAGAACTTTGTGTTCTTCTCCTAACTTCTTGCATTTTATGCTTTGTATCTGAGAGCCCTGGCTTGGCTCTTTTTGGGTTATCATCACCCAGCGTGCACCACTAGTTGTTAAAGGATCCTGTCCTTTTCTTTTTTAATTTTAGTGAGAAATAATTGACAAATACAATTGTATATATTTATAGTGTACAATGTGATGATTTAGTATATAGGATGATTTAAAAAATCAAGATAATTAACACATCCAAGACCTCCATAATTAGCAGAGGTAATGTGTGTGTGTGTGTGTGTGTGTGTGTGTGTATTGATAATGCTGAAGACCTATTCTCAACAACGTTAACTAATCAATACCCTATTAATAACTACAGTCATTATGGAAAACAGTATGGTGATTCATCAAAATATTAAAAATTGAATCACTGTAAGATTTGCCAATCCCACTCCTGGGTATGTATCCAAAAGAATTGAAATTAGGATATGAAAAGATATCTGCACCCCCATGTTAATTGCAGCATTATTTATAATAGCCAATATATGAAAACAACCTATCCTTTGACAGTTGAAAGGACAAAAACAATGTGATATCTACAGATATAATTTAGCTATGAAAAAGAAGAAAATCTTGCCATTTGTGACCATGTGGATGCATCTGGATAGCATTATGTGAAGTGAAAAAAGCCAGGAAGAGGTCCCCATCTTTCTGAGAGGCTGCATCTTCCTGGAATGCTTCTTCATCTTCCTGGCTACAGTGCCCACCCTCACTGGTTCCTGCTAGGTACACACCATGACTGCTCACACATAGCCTAAATGAGGAAGGAAGAAATGGGGGGAGGGGGAATCCAGCTGCTTCAACCACAATCTGCAAGTGAGCTCCGTGATGCTTCCTCTCTGGGTCCTTTGGAGTTCCCCAAAGTTGCTCCAACTACTGTAGAGAGCTTTTTCTCCCTGAAGTGTAGACACAGGAGAGGCTGAACACATTTTCTTTTATGCTTTCTATTCTCTAAAATTCCCTCAAAATCTCAGGTCCGTCAATGATACTAATTTCTTATTTTCTAATGTTATTCATTTATTCTCCTTCTTTCATCTTTTTTTGCTGTTTAATGGGCTTGGAGACTGGCAGATAAGTTGAATTCAGTTCATTATCCTGGTCAACAGGATGATTTCCTCCAGATGTATATCTTAACGTATCATTTCCCCCCTAAAATGTCTTGGTGATTGTCCAACTTCCACCTCTGCTTCACAAGACCCTGCACCATCTGGTGCCGCCACTTGTCCAGCCTCACTCCTTCTCACCCTTTTCCCAAAGCCCAGCTCTCATTTCCAAGCTGGAGACACACTCGTGTTCCTCAAACACACTCTATTTCAACCCATCCTTGTTACCTGTTATTCTTTACACTCTTCATTAGTTTTGTCCATTTTATCAGTTAGATGAGCTAAGATGCCAACTTTAGGAAGCTTTCCCTGACCTTCAAAATTAGGTTAGAAGCCTCACACCTATTCATCCATGGTACCTTCTGCTTATTTTCATCATTGCATTTGTCACACTGTGTATGACAATTTGCTTTAAACTTTTTTTTTTTTTTTACCTCTTTAGCCTGTATTTTATGTGAAGGGCGGGGATTGTAATTTGTTCATTATCATAACCTCTATGATGTAAGGAATTGCAATTAATTCTTATCTGTATACTTTCTAGAACCTGATACAATGCCTTAAATGTAGCTGTTGTTAAAAGCAGGAGCTTTGAAGTAAGGTAGACTTGGATTCAAAGCCTAGTCTTTCACTTATTAGTTCTGAGTAGTGGTGATTACACAACTTCCAGGGGCCAGGAAGAAAATAAAATGTAATCCATTAATGTGGTGGGAACTCAATCTCCCTTTCTCATAGGTCCACCTTCCCAATCCTCGGATGACAGACAATCGCCAAGGGGTTGGGACCTCTGTGTTGGGATGGGATTGGTACCTGGATTGGGGGCAGGCAAGTAGCTCTTGCCATCACCTATCTGTGAAAATTATAAACAGAAAATTCACTTAAAATGGAATTAGGAGGCTCGAAGGGAGAACGTTTATGCATGTGCCACTCAATACACACTACTGACCCAAGAGGTAGAGATGTACCTTGCAGGTCCTACAGGAAGTGATGTTACTTTACTAACTCAGCAGGAAGAAGAAAAAGATCACCCAGTAATAGCTCAGCCAATGGGAGACTGCCATAACCCAGAAAATGAAAAGTCTCTATACTTGGAAATTTCTGTCTCCTCCAAAGGACTCTTCGTTTACAACAGCCTCTTCTGAATCCATAAAAGAGGAGTCTTCTCCTATGTTTCTCTTGCCTTATGCATGGTTTGCCTTTAAACCACATGTCCTGAATTGCAGTTTTTTGTTGTTCCCAAATAAACACAGTTTTCTAGAAAAACAGTCAAAACAAAACCAAGCCAAAACATCTACCAAATGTGACATGACATTGTCAGATCAAGGCAGCAGCCTTTTTGTCTGATCCTCCCAAGGACCCCAAACTCTCCCTGTGTGTGTGTCCGGGCTTCCCAGGAGGTTGACCAAAAAAGTACAACAGGGGTCTCCCCATGCAGGTGGTCACTGCCCTGGTCATAGGGCAAAGGTGATCACAGGGTTTGGAGAAGAGGAAGAGGCCAATGGTATCTGATAGGTGATGGAAGGCAGAACCACTTCTAAATGAAGGCTCCCACCCCTGGTGCTCCATTGTGCCCTTGAACTTCACTATAAAAATTCAATAATAAAACAATTAAAATGTTAGGAGGAGACTATAGAGCATCAATTCTAAGTATAGGGATCCTCAGGGTGGCAGGCGGTAGGGAGGGAGGTGGTGGAAACCTGTGCAGCTACACCAGTTACAAGCCCACAAAGCTTGTCCTTACTCTGTGACCTAAGAAAGGGTCACCTAAATTTTCTGAGTTTCAATGTCTTCACCTGTAAAATGGACATGATGAAACTTACATCACCAAGTTATAGTAAGCCTTGAAGAAGCAATAGCCCAGGGTTTGGGTGATATATGAAAAGAAAAAAATTTAAATTAAATAAAAAAGTTAAAAAAGAAAACAAAACATCAGGCCTGCAAAATGAGTAGAGTTGGTCTCATCCAAAAAAAAAAAAAAAGTCACCAAAGCTTATTAGCACAGCACTATACAGCATTTTGGGGGAAGTTAAATATCTATTGCTTGAAAGTACACAGTACAATACAGTACAATTTTTTAATGGACTATTTTTGTAATCCTTAGAATATTTTGAAGTTCTCAGTCATTAACCTTCTAGTCATTAACCCTTCACTAGTCATTAACCTTTTTTTTTTTTTTTTTTTACAGAGAGGAAGGAAGAGGGATAGAGAGTTAGAAACATCGATGAGAGAGAAACATCGATCAGCTGCCTCCTGCACACCCCCTATTGGGGATGTGCCCGCAACCAAGGTACATGCCCTTGACCAGAATTGAACCTGGGACCCTTTAGTCCACAGGCCAACGCTCTATGAGCCAAACTGGTTAGGGCAGTCATTAATCTTTTTGGGTTGGGTTATAAAATGGAGGAACTGGCGGTAATTTCACAATATTAACCTATACCCACCCAAACCATGCTGTACGGAAATTGGTCCTCAGCATACATCTCAGAGCAGCTGCTCGTGATTTTCCTGAGGTGCACGAAAAATACTGGTTCCTGAGCTCCACCCTCAGAATACCTGCAGACAAGATCGAGGAACATATGCTCTCTGCAAGCCTCCCAGGTGATTCATTCACACACAAATTTTTTTTCCTCAACATTTTCTTATGCTTTTATTTCTTTCTGAGGTAAATTTACATACACAGAATGGACAACTTAGTTCACACTCACCACCTCAACAGATTCATAGACCTTTGTGATCCAAAGCCCAAATAACATATGCCATGGACTGGAAGCTTGTGTTTTCCCAAAATTCATAGTTTGAAACCTAATTCCCACTGTGATAGAATTTGGAAGTGGGACTTTTGTATCAGGGCGGAGCCCTGAGCAATGTGAATAGTTCCCACAAGAGAAATAATATCTCTCAGGCATGACAGGGCACAACCAGAAGATGGCTCTCCAAAATCCAGGACTCTGGCCTTCACTGGACACCTGGTCTGCCAGTGCTTGATCTTGTACTTAAAAGAGAAAAGTTTGTTTTTAAGCCATCTTCTCTGTGGTGTTTTTGTCACAGCAGCCTGAACTAAGACTGTTACCATCACTCCAGGCAGTGTCCACATGCCATTCCTAGTAAAGAGACATGCCCGCCTCCCAGAGGAAACCACTGTTAGGATATTTTTCCTTATAGATTTGTTTGCCTGGGTCAGAACTTCACATAAAGGACTTCCTTATTACGTACACTCTCCTGTAGGCTCCTTTAACTCAGCGTGTTTTTGAGATGTTGTAATCTCCAATGCTGGGTGTATTAATAGTTTGTCCTTTCTTTTTGCTCAACAATATATGAATTATAGGAATTCATTCATTATATGAATATGCTACCATTTGTTTATTCATTATCCTCCTGATAGACACCTGGGCTGTTTTCAATTTGGGGCTATTATGAATAAAGATGCCACAAACATTTTTGTACAGGCTATTTTGTGGACACAGTTTTCCATCTTTCTTGGGGAAAATGTTAGAAGTGTACTTGCTGGGTCAGAGCAGGTGTATATTTAATTTCGTAAGAAAAGGCTAGTTCTTTTTCCAAGGTGGTTGTACTATTGTGCTTGAATGGCCTCTGAAAGGTAACTTCCAAGGAGGTAGACTCGACAGGCACTTAAAAAAAGTCTACTGTGCATGCAACAAATGTTTGGTAGCTATGATTATGTGGAGAAAAGGACAGCTGTCTTTGTTTCCTGTTCATATTTTTCAGAGACACAAATTCCTTTCCGTGTTTAAAAATTCCTAACAACACCAAGCTCAAGGACACAATTTAAAATCTTCAGAATTATGAACTCACAGTAAAGTGGGAAGGGGTAGATTTGGATGCTTATAGTGAATGCTCATTTTTTAATGCTCTGTATTTAGAAACAATCATCTGAATATCTAGTAGCGTTTGACAGAGTTAGGATGTAAAGTGCATCTCTTCAGTGAGAAAAAGCAGACATAGGAACAAGGCACTTTGCCTCAGGCCACCAAGGGGAGCTTGGAACAGAAGCCAGTCCCCTATCAGGAGATCCCAGTTGCCTCTGAAATTCCATGATCAGAACAGGCAGAGCACAAAAGAGAAACCGGCTGAGGAGAGGAAATGTTTTCCCACAAAAGCAATTTCCTCCAATTTGTATTTCAGCAACAAATTCGTTTCCAGTTCCAGATGCCACTATTCAAAAATGACCTGTTGCCTTTCGAATATAATAGAACCTCTCTCATTCTCAGTGATATGCTTGTAAATATTTATCAATACAGCTTGGCCCTTAGCCCCCTTTCTCTGCGGTGAGCCCCCAACCCCTGCCAGCACTCCTCAAGCCATGATTACTGTTATGCCTTTCACGTGGGCTGATGTGTTTTCTCAAATGGTCTATGAGGTGCTATGAACATTTACAACTGAACTGTCAACATGGATAAAGAAAGCACTGTAAATTTTACAGTTCGGTAACCTTCATTATGCTTTTTATACTCTTGCATAGGCCCAGAAGACTTGCTTTATCTCAAGAGAAATAGATTAGATTAGAGTAACTATATTACTCAGTGCCAGTTGCACTCAAATTGCCAAATTGTCTCATTCTTAGAATTGTGTGTGTTTTTGTGGATTTTTAAAGTTACAATCTGGTTAATTAATGATAGAAACAAAACCTTGATTTATATTTCAGTCTTCCTGTCACTGAAACTATAGCTGTTTAAGACAGTGGTTCTAAAACTGTAGCAGGCATCAGAACTCCCTGGAGGAGTTGTTAAAAAATAGATTGCTGGCCCCCACCTCCACAGTCTTCTATGGTTCAGAAGATCTGAGGTGGGGCCTGGATACCTGCCTTTCTAACAAGTTTCTGCTGCTGCTGCTGCTGCTGCTGCTGGTCCAGGCATCTAAATAATTGATTTGGTTCTTCAAACTGAAGAATCAGGGATATGTTCCTTTTTAGTTTTGATTTCCAGCAAGTGGTTGCTTTACTTCTAATTCTGAGCTATGTAGGGGACTAAGGCTTTGTCATCATAGAAAGCAAGACTTTCCTTAGCAAAGTTGGGGAGTGTGACCCTCACATGAGGACAAATACATACCTCAAGGTACAGAAGGTACCAGAGAGTAACCTGCCCAGTCTCAGTAGCCTCCAGCTGCTTTGGCCTCTCCTCCTTTGGAAAGGCCTTGTGAGAATGCTCTGACCCTTTCCCCCACTCCACATTACCACCTCTTTCTACTCAGCTACTTTTCCACTTTATCTGCAGGGATATGTTAATCAGGAGGACTCCCTTCTCTCTCTAGCTGCCCTTCTACACACCCACTATTTTAAACATGCTCTTACACACAAGTCAAGGTTCAACTCAACCTCTCTCTCTCTCTCTCTCTCTCTCACACACACACACACACACACACACACACACACACACACACTTGCTCCATGAAACCCTAGAACTTTCAGTGCCTCTCTGTGGTCCAAAAGCATTTTGGTCCCACATCTCAACACATGATTCTATACTTTTCTGGTTATACGTTGATCCCTCTCTATGAAACTCAGGCTCTTCTAGATCGAGCAGTATCTTATTTATATATATTACCCTGCAAAGTCACATTTAAGAAATGAAGGGAAAAAAACAAAGTGGAAGGAGGGGGGAAGAGAGGAAGTTCTATTCCCAGGAATATGTGTACATTTATTATGGAAGGGTGGTATGGGAAGATTATAAAACAAACGTTAGCTACTAAATAAACAACCACAATTTCTCAAAGTAAGAATAATTGCCTAGGTTTTCTTCCAGGTTTTTTCTCAGAATCATGGTTTGGACAAGTGGGCCTGCTACACTTACAAACCAAGTTAAGATAGGTGGTTATGCTTATTCTTAAAACCAACAAAAATATCCTCCACTAACTCTCAGTCCAGGATCATCATAAAGATTTCTTAAAATAAATGCTTTTCCCCCCTTACTTCTGTCTTTGGTTAAAAGCAATTCTGCATAGCAAATGCTTAAATGAAAAAAATATCTTATTTTTCATAGATTATAACTAGAGATGAAATAACATCTACACTAATAAAAAACAAAGATGCTAATTGACCGTACCTTTGCTACACCCATCAGCCAATCAGAAGAGTATGCAAATTAACCCAACAAAGATGGCTGCTAAATTTGCATACTGCAGGTGGGGCAGGCAGCGCGGAGACGCTGCCCACGGGATCCGGGCCTCTGATCTGTGACCCGGGGAGGTGGGGCAAGCAGCGTCAGATGCCGCCCACAGGTCCGGGCCCCAGATTAGGACAGGGGAGGCGGGGCAGGCAGTGCCAGACGCTGCCCGCAGGATGCGGGCCTCTGATCCATGACCTGGGGAGGCAGGGCAGGCAGCACCAGACACTGCCCGTGGGATCTGGGCCTCTGATCTGTGACCCGGGGAGACTGCGAGAGGGCACAGGCCAGGCTGAGGCACCACCCCCCCCCCCCCAACGAGTGCACAAATTTTTGTGCACCGGGCCTCTAGTTAAATATAAGTAAAAATAAATATGTAATCAGAAACAAATTTGTATCTTCAAAACCAAAAAGTAGACTCTTCCAGCACACCCTGTTTTGCCTTGTGTGCTGTTATCTGTTTCAAACATGAATATAAATGTGTGGTTTTCTGTGAGTATCCGCTTTCACATATGTGCTCCACTGGGGCTTCTCTGCTCAGGTAAAGATTCAAATGCAATGTTGGTTAATCTTCCCCATAGGATGTTGGAGAGCCTGCATATTCAACGTTTATTTCCAGAAGCTTTATTGTACAACAGACTTTCCATTTTGTCATGAGAATTCCACACAGACACTAATGCCTAAAGAGGTGGAGTGACCAAACCAATGAGATCCAGTATTAAAGTGACCCACCAATCCTCACATGCCTTTTTAGACAGGTAACCTTCCAGAGGGAAATTTAACCTGTCTTTCAGGGTGAGACTTTCTGAGATTACAATTGTTTTGGTTTAGATTTAGGCCCCAACTACCCAAAAATAGAGTAGAATCAGTATGATTCCAATCTTGGCTATCTGTCTAAGGTTTTTTGTTTTTTGGGTTTACTTTAAGGAGTGTGCTCATTCTTATACTTTTGGCTTTTCAGTTCATAATTGTACCGACACATCAAAAATCCAGATTAAAAAAACACACTTTATTGTTGAGAGTATTACAGATGTCCCTTTTCCCCTTGCCCATTGTCCCCCTCCACCCAGTTCCTGCCCCAACCCAGGCCTTCACCAACCCATTGTCTGTGTCCATAGGTAATGCATATCTATCTATATATAAAAACCTATTATGCTAAGTGTCCCTCTGACCATTTGACCATTCAACTAGTTGCTTTGACACATACTGACCACCAGGGGGCAGATGCTCTGACCAGTAGGTCAGCTTGCTGCTGGGGTCCGGCCAACTGGGATGGGGGAAGATGGGCTAGACACACCCTGGAGCCTTCTTGCGTTCCCTCCCTGGCCCCAATAGTGCACCGGTTGGGTCTCGAGGCCTGGCCTGCACCCTCTCACAATCTGGGACCCCTTGGGGGATGTCAGAGAGCCGGTTTTGGCCCAATCCCTGCAGGCCAGGCAAAGGGACCCCACTGGTACATGAATCATTGAATGGGGCCTCTAGTATGCATATAAGATCTTTGGTTAATCTCTTCCTGCCCCACCTTTCCTCTGAGATTTGTCATTCTGTTTCATGTTTTCATCCCCCTGATTTTATTCATTAGTTTATTTTGTTTATTAGAGTTCTTGTTCATTTATTTTGATTTTTAGATTCAATTGTTGATAGATATGTATTTATTGCCATTTTATTATTTATATATTTCTTCTTCTTCTTTTTCTTCTTCTTCTTCTTCTTCTTCTTCTTCTTCTTCTTCTTCTTCTTACTCTTCTTCTTCATCTTTAAGAATACCCTTCAACATTTCATGTAATACTGGTCTGGTGGTGATATAAACTATTTACAGTAAAGGATTTCATGTTTTAAAAATATAAATCTATTTTTTTCTCCTGACCTATTTCATATGGAAAGAAAACAAAATGTTGGCTAATTACCTCCTCTTTCTGGGCATGTTAAATTACATATAATCATTAGAAGGCCCCTGTCTATGCAATAGTTTAATTTTTTGGTAAAAAGCAAAATTCATTGTGGTATATTAAAATTGTGAAAATACTTTGTTACTCAACCAGATGCCTGTTTATGATGCATTTATTTAAGCAAGTATCTCTTTAAATATTCAAGGGCATCTTAGGCTCTCTCTTTTCAGAAAGGCTGGAGTCTCTTAGCGTCATCTTGGGCCCGCGGGTCTGGTTGGGTACCTTTTCTCATTACCCTAGAGTGGAATCCACTATTGCTTTTTCTAGAGAACGTTCCTGGTCTTTGAAAGAAAAATGTTCTAAGATAGTGATGGTGTCTATGGGTGAGGGAGGTTGGGAAATTGCTGGGAGGTTTGACCAAGATATTAATACAGGTTTTCTATTCTACAGATGTCTACAGTCCAGTGGAAGAAAAACATACACTTCTACCAACTCCAGTACAAGAGGTATAGGCATCATAGGTGTCTGTCCAGAGCATGTGTATCTTTGGAAGTCCTTCTCACAGCACTCCTCACAAGATTACCTGGGGCTGAATTCCCCCTGTGGGGAATAGAGAGATAAATTCATGTTATGGGTGGTTATGTTACATTTAGTCTTAATTGATGCCATTACTGATATATGCTATCACCAGCTGGTGTTGAATTGCACTCCAGGAGTCAACAGTTCTCTGCAGTTATTCAGCTCCATTCCTGAAAGAGACTGAGCTGCCAAACCACATTCTATTACTCCAGTAACGCTCACTCTCATTTATAAAAATGGAGGCAAGTATATAATCATGCCAACTCCCTCCAGAATTGTCCTTGTCTAGATTTTATCAGAAACTTCTGTCAAGGGAACATGTAATATCAGGGGAGGAGAAGGCCTATCGTCTACAACAGCTATCTTTAAATTAAAATTCAGCTCTGAAAGAAAGAGCTGACATTCTGTTCCATGCCAGAGAACCAGACTTGGTTGCCAGATAGATCTCTCTTAAAATTAAAGTTGCTAAACAGAGGTTCTCTGTCATTAGTAGGATCATGTTGCAATTTTATGTCTACCTAGAATGATGGGTGGTAGAGAGAAGTCATATTTAAGTGAGAATATTGGAGTGGATAGTATCTAAGGTTTCTTCTAATTTTGATATCCTGTGATGCTATAGAAAAGTAGCTACAGGTATAATGAATGCTGCATAGAATAAATGAAAGGCATGATAGATTTCTCTAAACTAGGGGTTAAAGAAGGCAAGCAAAGCATATAATTCTGAATAGTATTGAGGAGTGGGTTGAGAGGAAAGAATTAAGGAATTGTGCTTTATTGACATTTATTTTCTCTTCTGGAAATTTTATGAAGTGCGTGGAAGGAAGATTTTGGACAGCTGCAGAATCTTTTCTTTCCTCAATTTCCCAAAAAGTATAATCTACCTATAAATGTATATGTGTACACACACACACACACACATAAATGACTAGTGACATGGGTCACACTAATGAGTTGGCCATTTAATAGTTATTTTGTTTTTGGAAACTGAACCCTTTAAAAATATTCTAGAAATAATTGAAAGAAATACTTGAGATAAGAGCCTCTAAACTGTAATTATTTGTCCTATGTCTGAAAAATATTATAAATCCCCCCTTTCTCCCCCAGTAAAGAGGGAAACTCTAGGAAGATTTTGTAAACATACCCAGATAAAATCCCTTCTATTGTCAATTATGTGTTCTTCTCTATAATATTAAAGGGCATTCAGGGTTTGCATCTGCACAGCTGCTGTTGCCAAGGAAACAGAGGACCTCATCAGAATGCAACTGCATTAAGTCTCAGTGACCCAGTTACTGGGTCTTTTGACACACATGAATCTCTCTATACCAACAAAAGTTAAGTTCTTCATATGATCTATTGCACAAACATATTTGTCAGCTGGGTCCAGACAGAATACTATGTATGGTTATAGGATTAGAGCTTGTTAATAGAAAGAGGAACAGCAAAGCTAGAGAATGGGCCATTCCCATCCTTCCCAAAGAGTAGGTGATACTAACAGGCCCTTCTCTACTCAGGGCCTTCCTTGAAGGAGCTCTCCAGAGGCCAAAGGAGCTTAAATATTTGTTTCTGATAGGTATGCATTCCACCTTCTATGAAGGCATTACACTTTCCTATGGCTCAGGTAAATTCAACATGGGCTGCTTTTCAACTAGAATTGACACAAAATTATCTAAATCTTTAAAGCTGGGACCACTTGTCTGAACTTCTTGGCCCTTGGGTATTGTTGAAAGGTCTTCCAGAAGCAAGTCAAATTCTTATTGTAATTTCAGGTTTGTTCCAACTCGACAACTTACCAAAGTGATTTCTAGAGATTAGGTGAAATGATGCAGACTAGATTGAGACTATTTTGAGTTTGATAAAAAATCCTACTGAGATATTATTCATTTATATAATCATTTGTCCAAATACTTACTGACTCAATAATCCAATTGGCCAATCTTTTTCTTGTAAATAAGTACCCTTCAAGAAAACATCTTCATCCAATTTTTATTTTACTGATGATAAGTAACATGACTTCTTATTTATGTTATAGAGGGTGACTTATGAACATGCTGATGTGCTTGTCCAAGAAAATGTGAAATGTGGTAATTTCCATAGCTCCTTCTTCGGGAAGGAAAGACAATGTGGTGAGTGTCTAATGATGAATGCTTGTTTCATATGCATTTAGTCATTGAGTAAAAGATTTTTATGTTAAGTGAAACAAGACAAACTGAAAAAGACAAATATTACATGATCTCACTTATTTGTGGAATCTAATGAACAAAATGAAATGACCAACAAAATAATACCCAAAGCAGGGAGGCATGGAACAGACTGACAAAACTTGATGTGTGTTTGGGGGGACGAGAAGAGATAAACAAAGAACTTATATAATTATATGCATAGCCCATAGACACAGGCAATAGGGTAGTGAACACCTGGGGATGGGTGGGTAAGGGCTGAGAGGAGGGAGGAAAAAAAGGGTGGTAAATGGGAGATATCTGCAATACTATCAACAATAAAAAAATATTTTTAAAAATGATTTTCTTTTTTCTTTTTAATTTTGTTTTATTGCTTAAAGTATTACAAAGAGTATTACATATGTCTCCTTTTTTCCCCCTTGACTTTCCCCCCATACAAGTCCTTTGGTTGATCTCTTACTCCCCCCCCGCCGCCCGCCCCCCCCCCTCCCCCCCCCCCCCCCCCCCCCCGCCAACCCTCCCCGGCTTTCCTGCTGTAGTTTGACAGTCTGTTCGATTTTGAAATTTAACTTTCAGAAAAACTTTATGCCCTTTCTCTACTCTGACATTGCATTTCCCTGTGCATGGTATTAATACTTCCAGATTTTTTGCTCTCTGCTTAGAGTGTACCTAAGGTAATCTATTTTGTATTTTACTTTTAAACTAGTCTCTCAAGGTTTCTTGTTTTCATCAATTATTGCCATTAACTTACCATTGTATTTCCAAAGGACATTCCAGAACATTTTTAAACCTATTTTCTGATCATATCTTGCCTGACAATACCATGATTTCAAATGGAATCCATTTTACTTCAATATGAAAATTGGGTTAAAATAGCCCACATAATCAAGGACTTACAAATGTGATCTCCTTTGAATGTGTATCCTTTATTCTTATATCTGGGTCATTTAGCAAGTCTAAAATGATTGTTTAAAGCAGGTCATTTAGCAAGTCTAATATGATTGTTTAAAGCAAGATCTGCCTATGCAGTGGAGTGTATAACATAAAGCCCTAACCTAAAAGATTGACACTTAAAACTTGACAGAAACATTCCTTGTGCAGTAAAAAAAACAGTTTTCTCTTCTCCTAGATAAGGTAGAGTAAGTTTTTGATTAATCCATATGGCTTGTCCTCTTGCCTAGGAAACCACTAAACACAACAATTTTTTTTCCCTTCCTCCAAGTTTTCATTATCAATAAATGCATGTGATATCAGCTGAGATTAGCCCACACATCCGGCTTGTATCTTAATTGCAATAACTTCTTGTCACAAACAGCCACTGCAGTGATGTATAGAAACACTTGATTTTTTCTTCTCCCCCTGCTCCCCCCGAAACCTCCAGCTCCCTTCGCGCCTTTCCCCATTCCCAACCTCACGGAGCCCGGAAAGTCTTGCAGCATTCCTGAAAAGTTACATAAGACACCAGAAGCAGATAACATTGTATGATTCAAGTTTAAAATGCAGAATGTTTATGCCTGTGTGGAGAGAAGAAGGAAAGAATGTCCTTTTCAGGAATCGTATCTGAAATGATGGGAAGCTGACAAGTGTTTCCATTTTAGTAAAATGATATTTAAGGAACTTGAGTATTCTTTACTACTTGTTAAATGGGAAGTTCTTTATTCTTTAAGAATAAATAATAAGAATATAAAGGTCCACATTATGGCCAGCTAGGCTGAGATTTCCTAGGTTTCTTTTGAGGCAGGAGCAATGGAAGAAGAATTTTAGATCTAAGAGCAGTACCTCTGTGCCAAGAACCAGTCTTCTTTAAAATATATATATATATATTGATTTCATAGAGGAAAGAAGAGGGAGAGAGAGATATAAACATCAATGATGAGAGAGAATCATCAATCAGCTGCCTCCTACATGTCTCCTACTGGAGATATAACCCAAAACCTGGGCAGTGCCCTGACCGGGAATCAAACCATGACCTCCTGGTTCATATGTCAACAGCCAAGCATTGAGCAACACTGGCTGGGTGAGCCAGTCTTCTTTTAATGGTATAGAAGGAAATGGGGACACAAGTCTTGGCTTGGCATAAAAGGAAGGCAATCTAGGTTCTCTTGTTGACATTTGATCACCTCTCTAATGCCTAACTGGCAGTTATGGAAACTTAGGTATATCCAACACCCAGAGTTTTTTGTTTTTTTTAAAAAATATATTTCATTGATTTTTTACAGAGAGAAAGGGAGAGAGATAGAGAGTTAGAAACATCGATCAGCTGCCTCCTGCACATCCCCCACTGGGGATGTGCCCGCAACCCAGGTACATGCCCTTGACCGGAATCGAACCTGGGACCTTTCAGTCCGCAGGCCGACGCTCTATCCACTGAGCCAAACCGGTTTCGGCAACACCCAGAGTTTTTAATCCTTCTCATCGGGCATAATATAAGCCTTCTCTGAAAACAGTAGTGACTGCGCTATAATTTAGAAGATGAGATCATTTATTTGGAAAATGGAAACACCAAAGAGGGAGAGGCTTAATGTATAAACATATTTGCCCAAGGCAATATGCCACACAAAATTGGTTCTTTGGAAGCCTCCTGACCTTGTCCTTCCCTTTGGTGAGGTCAGTAGCATCAGACATGCAGCCCCAAAGCTGATTCCAATACATTACAACAGTCTCCAAGGCAACACGGGCTTAAGGTCATCACAGAGCTGTCCAATTGCCAGGAAGTGTCTGTGGTCTGGTAAGGGTGGAAAGTTTAACGGGAGCACAAGTGGAGGCTGGTCAGTTTCTCCAGACTCTTCGTTGTTTTCTTGGGTGGGTCAAGTTTGTGAACAAGAATGGCCCCCACCTATAATGTAAATATTTTTGAAAGGTTTGTAGACTGTAGACATGACCTTTGCCCAATGAAATTACCACCCATCTAGATAAGCAACAACAGAAGGAAAGTATGGTGAGCATCTTTGCTCATTTCCTTAGAAGGGGAAGTGACTTGGGAAAAGGAGTGAATGAAGGAAGAATGAACAATACAAAAACATTATTGGCCCCTATTATTGTTTTTTTGACATCTTACTGAGTTCACTTATTCTATTTTTTATAATCGAGTTATGTTATGGGTGAGACTGGGGACTGCAGGATACAATTGAAATAAAATGGAATATTTACCAATGACTCTATCACAACAATGACTCCCCTTTATTTTATTTATTGTGGTATGATTGGCATACAAAAAGAGCTGTACACATCTAAGTGAGTTTGAGATAAGTATTCCTCTTTATTTTAGAAATTGTTGTTAGCCAATGTTTTTCTCTCATGAGCACTTTTATTTAATAACACTGGTGATATTTTTTCTTGTGTCACGTAAGTAATGTTTAAACATTTAGAGAATTTTTATGGGTTTATTTGAGCCAAACTGACTACAATTGGAGAAAAGCAAAATCTCAATGAATTGAGAAAATACTCCAGAGAATGGCAGTTTTGCTCCGTATTTTATACATTACAATCAAAGGAAGAGATGTAAGGGAGGTTACATGAAATCATTGGTGGCAGATTAAGGAAGTGGGAGAACGCAAAAGGAGAAGGGGAATTTTTGGGGTTGGATAAAAAAATGAAAGGAATAGACACATACTTATTTTACATTTATGGGGATAGGATAGTTAGCAGTTAACAACACAATAACAATGAGGGGTTTTGTGACCTCTGCTCTGGTGCAGTGAGGAGTCTGGAAAAAAGGAAACTAGCCTGACATTCCAAAGATATGTCATCATAGATGCAAAAAGGCAATAGGCTCAGTTAAGATAAAGATTGGTCTTTGTCAGGGAAGATACCAGCCTAGGCCATAAGTACCTGCCATGACTCACTTTTAGAAAGTTTTAATTTCAGACCATCCTTCTGTGAACTTTAGGTCTCTGAGTTTGAAAGACCACCATGCAGTCCTCCCCTGAGCTGATCAGGTTTCATATGTGAGCCCCTTTTCATCCACACTTACATGTATTCATCAAAAGTTTATGGAACCCTTCCCTATTAAGCACCAGACATTGTGCTAAACTGTGGGACAAAACTCACACACACACACACACACACACAACAAAAAAACAAACAAACAAAACCAACCAAACAAAAAAACACAGATGATTGCAGTGCAATCTGTAAGTACTGTGGGAGTCAAGAGGAAGCAATGACCCATCCTGATATAGTGGATGGTCTCAAAGGGATGCTCTTGAGCACAAAGTAACCTAAGGATCCTTAACTCGGTAAGATCCATAACCTCTCTGTTCTTCAGTTGCCTAATCTGTAAAATGGGGGCAAAAATAGTATTTCAAAAGAAGCATCCTATGAATTGTATCCTAGTTTAAAGTGGCTGTGCCTTCCACTAGTAACTCATCATGGCCCAGCAAGTTCAGGGAGGCTACACATTTGCTCTCTGAGTTACAGTGACTCCCAGTGCTGAATGGGGTAGGTATCCTTAATGAGAATGAAAGGGGGATTGGATTTTCTTCCTTTGTTAGGACTGATTCTCCCTGCAGCCTCCCTCACTTTGTAGGATTAAGTTAGACACAGATGTGGCAAGTTTTGTTCAGCTGGGTGTAAATCAACTTCAATCATCTAGGCACTGGGCAGAGTTTGAATCACCGAATCCCCTGACATTCTAGAAGGCATGAGAAGGCTCATTTGTCTGGTGTTTTAGTCCAGACAGACCTAAGAGCAAAGAAGGCAGTTGTAATTCACACACCAACAAAAGCCAGTATTGCTTTTACAAAAAGGATCTGGTGTTCCATGGTTCCATCTCAAGTTGCCACATCTCAACAAAATAGCTCCCCAACAAGGGAAAATCCCCAACAAGGATTTTTATTTTAATTGTTCTTAATATTAATGAACCAAAGCAGTGAAGCTGATTCAACTATTTGAAAGACATTATCACTAGCTGTGAGAAACTTTAGCAGTAAAACCAAAAATTTTTATTTAACCTAGAAGATCAAGGTAGAATGAAGAGGTTTGGGGAGGTAGAAATTAGTGGTGATGTCTCTTATCAAAAAGATTTACAACAAATGTGGCAGCCAAATAAAACACACTATAAAAACTCTCAGTAAAAAATTTTATACTCAGCATTTATGACAAAGAGCCAAAATCTAGGGAGACAAAGTGAAATAAGTAAAATAAGCACTCAACAATAAAAACTCATAATTTTCACCACCATCTCATGAAAGAGATGTTATCCCCATTTTACAGATGAGAAAACTAATGCTTAAAGAGATTAGTGACTTGCACAAGGTCATCCTAAATCACCTTTCACTGGCTCCAAAACCTGAGAACTTAATATTGCAGAACTTTTTCATGTCGGGATTTACTTACATCAGGTGCACAACTTTCAAAAAGGGGTGACACCAAAGGCTACCTAAGACAATAGAGCCTTAACTATGATACAATATTAGCTAATATTAAGGGATTACCTTCAGTAAATCTTCTAGGGCATGGTCCAAATTAAACTGTCTTTCTATGTTTCTAAATAAAATTGTATTAGAATATTCTCATTCCTTTATGTTCAAACTACAATGGCAGAGTAGAGTAGCTTTAACAGAGACCATATGTCTTGAAAGCTGAAATTATCTATTTTTTTAATCTTTAATTTCTTTATTGGTTAAGGTATTACAAATGTGTCCTTATTCCCCCATTAACCCCCAACTCCCCCATCCCAATTCATGCTCTCATCCCCCTGTTGACCGTGTCCATTGGTTTGGCTTATGCATACAAGTCCTTTAGTTGATCTCTTCCCCTTACCCCCACCCTCCCCTACTTTCCCTCTGGGGATTCATAGTCTGATTGCTGTTTCTCTGTCTTTGGATCTGTCCCTGTTATCAGTCTATGTTGTTCTCTATATTCCACAAATGAGTGAAATCATGTGGTATTTAACTTTCTCTGACTGGCTTACTTCACTCAGCATAATGCTCTCCAGTTCCATCCATGCTGTTGCAAAAGGCAAGAGTTCCTTATTTTTTTACCGTAGTGTAGTATCCCATTGTGTAGATGTACCACAGTTTTTTAATCCACTAATCTACTGATGAGCACTTAGGCTGTTTCCAAATCTTAGCCATGGTGAATTGTGCTGCTATGAACATAGGGGTGCATATATCCTTTCTGATTGGTGTTTCTGGTTTCTTGGGATATATTCCTAGAAGTGGGATCACTGGGTCGAATGGGAGCTCCATTTTTAGTTTTTTGAGGAAACTCCATACTGTTCTCCACAGTGGCTGCAGCAGTCTGCATTCCCACCAGCAGTGCAGAAGGGTTCTTTTTTCTCCACATCCTCTCCAACACTTGTTGTTTGTTGATTTGTTGATGACAGCCATCTGGCGGGTGTAAGATGATACCGCATTGTCATTTTGATTTGCATCTCTCATATAATTAGTGACTTTGAGCATGTCTTCATATGTCTTTCAGCCTTCTGTATGTCCTCTTTTGAAAAGTGTCTATCTAGGTTCATTGCCCATTTTTTGATTGGATTGTTTATCTTCCTATTGTTAAGTTGCATGAGTTCCCTGTAAATGTTGGAGATTAAACCCTTATAGGTGATATCATTGGCAAATATGTTCTCCCATGCAGTGGGCCTTCTTGTTGTTTTGTTGATTGTTTCCTTTGCTGTGCAAAAGTTTTTTATTTTGATGTAGTCCCATTTGTTTATTTTCTCTTTAGTTTCCATTGCCCTAGGAGCAGTATCAGAGAATAAATTCCTTCGGCATATGTTTGCGATTTCGCTGCCTGTGGATTCCTCTAGTATTTTCATGGTTTCCCGTCTTACGTTTAAGTCTTTTATCCATTTTGAGTTTATTTTGTGTATGGTGTGAGTTGGTGGTCTAGTTTCATCTTTTTGCATGTATCTGTCCAATTTTCCCAACACCATTTATTGAAGAGACTGTCTTGACTCCATTGTATGTTCTCGCCTCCTTTGTCGAATATTAATTGGGCATACTGGTTTGGGTCGATTTCTGGGGTCTCTATTCTATTCCATTGATCTATATGTCTGTTCTTGTGCCAGTACCAAGCTGTTTTAAAAACAGTGGCTTTGTAATAAATACAGCTTGATATCTGGTATTGAGATCCCACCTACTTTGTTCTTCTTTCTCAGGATCGCTGCAGCTATTCAGGCTCTTTTTTTATTCCAGATGAATTTTTGGAACGTTCATTCTAGAACTGTGAAATATGCCATTGGTAATTTAATGGGGATTGCATTGAATCTATAGGTTGCTTTGGGTAGTATGGACATTTTGATGATGTTGATTCTATCAATCCATGAACACGGTATGTTCTTCCATCTGTTTATGTATTCCTCTACCTCTTTTTTCAGTGTCCTGTAGTTTTTTGCATATAAGTCCTTAGTTAAGTTTATTCCTAGGTATCTTAATTTATTTGGTGTGATGGTAAATGGAATTGCTTTTTTAGTCTCACTTTCTGTAAGTTCACTATTGGTGTAAAGAAATGCCATAGATTTCTTGGCATTAATTTTGTATCCTGCTACATTGCTGAATTCATTTATTAAGTCTAATAGTTTTTTGATGGAGTCTTTAGGGTTCTCTATATACAGTATCATGTCATCTGCAAATAAGGACATTTTTACTTCTTCTTTTCCAATTTGGATGCCTTTTATTTCTTCTTCTTGTCTGATCACAATGGCTAGTACTTCCAGTACTGTGTTGAACAGGAGTGGTGAAAGGGGGCATCCCTGTCTTGTTCCTGTTCTTAGGGGAAATGGTTTTAGTTTCTGCCCATTGATTCTGATGTTGGCTGTGGGTTTGTCATATATGGCTTTTATTATGTTGAGGTATGATCCTTCTATTCCTACCTTGCTGAGAGTTTTTATCAAGAAAGGGTGTTGGTAGGTGGGATCTCAATACCAGATATCAAGATGTATTACAAAGCCACTGTTCTCAAAACTGCCTGGTACTGGCACAAGAACAGACATATAGATCAATGGAATAGAATAGAGACCCCAGAAATCGGCCTGAACCGATATGCTCAATTAATATTTGACAAAGGAGGCAAGAACATACAATAGAGCCAGGATAGTCCCTTCGACAAATGGTGTTGGGAAAACTGGACAGATATATGCAAGAAAAGGAAACTATACCACCAACTTACACCATGCACAAAAATAAACTCAAAATGGATAAAGGACTTAAATATACGACGGGAAACCATAAAAATTCTAGAAGAATCCAAAGGCAACAAAATCTCAGACATATGCCAAAGCAATTTCTTCACTGATACAGCTCCTAGGGCACTTGAAACTAAAGAGAAAATGAACAAATGGGACTATATCAAAATAAAAAGCTTCTGCACAACAAAAGAAACCATCAACAAAACAACAAGACAGCCCACTGAGTGGGAAAACATATTTGCCAATGTCATATCTGATAAAGCCCTAATCTTCAAAATTTATAGGGAACTCATACAACTTAACAAAAGGAAGATAGACAATCCAATCAAAAAATGGGCAAAGGACCTAAATAGACACCTTTCAAAAGAGGACATTCAGAAAGCCAAGAGACATATGAAAACATGCTCAAAGTCACTAATCATCCAAGAGATGCAAATCAAAACAACAATGAGGTACCATCTCACACCTGTCAGAATGGCTATCATCAACAAATCAACAAACGACAAGTGCTGGAGAGGATGTGGAGAAAAAGGAACACTCGTGCACTGCTGGTGGAAATGCAGACTGGTGCAGCCACTATGGAAGACAGTATGGAGTTTCCTCAAAAAACTAAAAATGGAGCTCCCATTTGACCCTGTGATCCCACTTCTAGGAATATCTCCCAAGAAACCAGAAACACCAATCAGAAAGGATTTATGCACCCCTATGTTCATAGCAGCACAATTCACCATAGCTAAGATTTGGAAACAGCCTAAGTGCCCATCAGTAGATGAGTGGATTAAAAAACTGTGGTACATCTACACGATGGAATACTATGCTGCTGTAAAAAAGAAGGAATTTTTACCATTTGCAACAGCATGGATGGAACTGGAGAGCATTATGCTAAATGAAATAAGCCAATCAATGAAGGAAAAATACCACATGATCTCACTCATTCATGGATAATAAAGACCACTATAAACTTATGAACAATAATAGATACAGAGGCAGACCTGCCTCAAACAGATTGTCAAACTGCAGTGGTAAGGCCAGGGAGGGTTGGGGGGCAGGAGGGAGGGGGGTAAGAGATCAACCGAAGGACTTGTATGCATGCATATAAGCATAACCAATGGACAAAAGACATTGGGGGTAGGGTAGGCCAGGGGATTGTCAAGGGCGGGGGGAAAAAAAGGGACACATATGTAATACCCTTTGTAATACTTTAAGCAATAAAACAATAAAAAAAAAAGAAAGGGTGTTGGATTTTTCAAATGCTTTTTCTGCATCAATTGATATGACTATGTGGTTTTTATCTCTCAATTTGCTTATGTGATGCTTTGAGTTGTATTGTTAGGTAATTTACTATCATTGTTTCTTGTTTTTTTTGCAGTAGGCTTGTAGAACTATGAACTTCCCTCTCAAGACTGCTTTTGCTGTGTCCCATAGGTTTTGGATTGTTGTGTTTTCATTGTCGTTTGTTGCCATGACGTTTTTTATTTCTTCTTTGATCTCTCTGGTAACCCAGTCATTGTTTAATAGCATGCTATTTAGTCTCCATGTGTTTTATCTTTTTGGATTGTTTTTATTGTAGTTGATTTCCAGTTTAATGCCATTGTGATCTGAGAAGATGATTGATATGATTTCTATCTTCTTGAATTTGAAGAGACTTTGTCTGTGACCCAATATATGGTCTATCTTTGAAAATGACCCATGTGTACTTGAGAAGAATGTATATTTGTGGCTTTGGGGTGAAATGTTCTGAAGATGTCAATTAATTCCATCTGATCTAGTGAGTCATTTAGGATTGATGTTTCTTTGCTGATTTTTTGTTTAGAGGATTTGTCCAATGGGGATAGTGGGGTGTTAAACTCCCCTACTATGATTGCTGTCAATCTCTCCCTTGATCTCCTCCAGAAGTTTTCTTATGTATTTGAGTGCTCCTATATTGGGTGCGTATATGTTTACCAGAGTTATTTCTTCTTATTGGATTGCTCCCTTTAGTATTATGAAGTGCCCTTCCTTATCTCTTTTTATGCCCTTCACTTTGCGGTCTAATTTGTCAGATATAAGTATTGATACCCCAGATTTTTTTTCATTTCCATTCACCTGAAAAACCTTTTTCCATCCCTTCACCATCAGTCTGTGTGTGTCTTTTTTTTTTTTTGTGAGGTGGGTTTCCTGTAGACAGCAAATATATGGGTCATGTTTTCTTATCCATTCAGTTACCCTATGTCTTTTGATTGGGGCATTTAATCCATTTACATTTAAAATTATTATTGATAGATACTTGTTTGTTGCCATTTTTATTCTTTACCCCTGTGTTCCTTCTTTGTTTCTTATTTATTTATTTATTTTTTTTACAGCAGACCCTTTAGCATTTCTTGCATTGCTGGTTTGGTGGTAATAAACTCCCATAGTCCTTTTTTGTCTGTGAAGCTCTTGATTTCACCCTCAATTTTGATTGATAGCCTTGCCAGTTACAGTATTCTTGGATTTAGACCCTTCCTTTGCATGACTTTGTATATTTCATTCCATTCCCTTCTTGCCTGATGTGTTTCTGTTGAGAAATCCGTCGCTAGTCTGATGGGGGATCCTTTGTAAGTAACTTTCTGTCTCTCTCTGGCCGCTTTTAAGATTCTTGCTTTGTCGTTGGTGTTTGCCAGTTTAATTATAATGTGCCCTAGCATCGGTCTTTTGGGGTTCATTTTGTTTGGGACTCTGTGAGCTTCTTGGATTTGTGTGAGTTTTTTCTTCCCTCTCTCAGGGAAGTTTTCTGTCATTATTTTTTCAAACAGGTTTTCTATTCCTTGCTTAGTTTCCTCTCCTTCTGGCATCCTTATTATGCAGATGTTGTTTTGTTTCATGTTGTTCCAAAGTTCTCTTAGGCTCTCCTCCTGCTTTTTAATTTTTTTTTCTAGAAGCTGTTCTGCTTGGGTATTTTTTCCTACCTTGTCTTTTAGCTCACTGATGTGGCCCTCTGCTTCTTCTAGTCTACTGTTGATGCTTTCTATTGAGTTTTTTATAGCACTGATGTCATTTTTCATTTCTTCTTGGTTCTTCTTCATTTCCTTTGGTTCTTACACATATTGTTGATTTTGTCTTCCATTCTTTTCATCCACCTTATGACCATTTCTTTGAATTCTTTCTCTGACAGGTTGCTTGCCTCCATTGCCGCCATTTCGTTTACTTCCTTTTCTGGTGATGGCTGTTTTTCTTTCATATGCGGGTTGTTTCTTTGTCTCCCCATGATCTCTCTTCTCCAGGTGTTTGGTTATGTAGTTCTTTCTCTGCTGCATTAATTTAAAGGCACAAAATATAACACAACAAGGTACAACGCACAAGGTACTGAACACAAATGTATTCATGATACTAATACCCCAAATAAAGGTGACCACCAGATCAAAGAGAATTAGGGGATAAAGAAGAAAGAAGAGAAAAAGAAAAAAGAGTAAAAGAAAAAAAAAGGAGTGCAAAAATGAATTGGGAAAAAGAAAAAAAAAAGTAAGAGAGAAAAGAAAGAGAATGAAATAGAATAGGGGAAGAAACTATTTATATGGGAAGAAAACTCCAATAGAACAGCCACTAATCCCAACAAATTCCAGCAACAGATCCCCAGAGATGAATGCAAACTACAAACAACAACTAATATCAAGCGAGGCGAGGGAAAACAGAAGCAAAAAAATAACGGGAAAAAAAACCAACAGAAAAAGCAAAAGCAAAAGCAAAACAATCTCACAAACAAGCATTAAAAAAAAAAAAAACCCTTGCAATTTCTTGGGGTATCATCTAAATTATAAAAAGGGGAGGTGAGAATGAGGACATATGTAATAGTGTCAACAATAAAAATAACGTTAAAAAAAGACACAAGTCTATTTAATGCAGCTATGGGGTTAAGTATATTTTACACCATTTAAATCCACTTTAGGGCCCTGGCTTGTGTAGCTCAGTTGGTTGGAACATAGTCCCATGCACCTAAAATTTACTGGTTCAATTCCCAGTCAGGGCACCTGCCTCGATTACAGGTTCAATTCATGGTGGGGGTGCATACACTGGAGGCAAGGGATCAATGTTTCTTTCATACATCAATGTTTCTATCTCTTTCTCCTTCCCTCCTCTCTCCCTAAAATCAGTAAAACATATCCTTGTGCAAGGATTTAAAAAAACTTCACCTTAGGTAAACAGTACAATTCTTTTAGCCAAAACATCCTATTGCCCAAGCATCCTGGAGCAATAAAATCTTAATGTGAAAATACTCTACAATCTCTAGTGTAAAGCTCAAATTGCTATAGTTAAAAGCTACATACTGATTGTGGACGCAACAATTTATTCATATTAAAACATGGTTTAGGTTTTAATTTTGTCTTACAATCCTCCACTTGTACACTTTTATGTCTGATGCTTTCAGTGGTTTTATGATAAGCAATGTATCTCTCCTCCTTGGCTTGTGAGCTAGCTCTTGCATTCTCCTACATTTCAATCTTCAAATAGCTATATAAGTAAAAGGCAATGGCTCCTCTTTTTTTTCTATACCATCTCTTTTCTTTCTCTACTGATGTATTTCCATTAGCTTACAAACATGCTTTCATTATCTCATCTTAAAAACAAAGCAAACAAAAAAAAAACACACCAAAAAACAAACAAACAAAAAAACAGAAAAGAAAAGAAAGAAAAAAAGAAGCTTTCTCTGGATCAAATTTTCTCTCTATGGCCCTGTTTCTTAACATCTCTTTAAAGTAAAACTCCTTCAGAACCTTCTTCAAGTCCTCTTCTCTCTTTCCTTTTAAATTTTTTCTGGTCAGGCCTCCCACTCCCACTCCCACTCCAAGGACTCTACTGAGATTGTTCTCAACTGGGTCAGTAATGACCTTGTTTCTCAACCTCATGCCACATGAGCTACTACCAGAGCATCTTGCTTGCTCTATTCTTCCTGATATACCTTCTTACCTTGACTCCAGGATGCTACACTTTCTAGGGATCTTTGGTTTTGTCATAGTTCATGCCTAGGCACGTGACAGGTGCTCAGTAAATAACTGTTTAAATAAAGGAAACTGGGATATCTAACCTTAAAATAAATAAATAAATCCTACAAAATAAATCCACACCACTGCTAACAGGGCACTATTAATGTTATTTGAATATTTGTTAGGAAAATATATGTTTATACTAAAACCAAATAATTACATTTCAATGTAGTAAAATCAAGTACTTTTAACAAAATACCCATTCCTCTTCAATATACTATTTACTGACTTCCTGTAAAGTGTTTATAGAAATTATAAAATTTTGTTTTTGTTGGGTTTTTTTTCTTACCTATGATATTTATTTATTTACTTACTTATTTTTAATTACATTTATTGGGGTTACATTGGCTAATAAAATTATATAAGTTTTAGGTAAAGGGATTAAATTTAAAAAATGAAGTAAAAATTTTTACTGATAAAGCAATGACAGTATTTCATTGTACTGAGAATATCACCCATTTTCAAGAAAAAGTTACAAACCTGGGTAGAGTAGGTCACTGATTGAAAAGCACAGCATAACATCTCTTTGCTTAACTCTGCATTTTACAATGAATTGTAAGACCCTTGGAGTTATATCAGTGGTGAGTAACTATAATAGTAAAGCACTTTCAGAAGAAAGACATCATCATTAGGTGACACATTAGCTAGGGTCTTGTCTGTTCTAGTCAGCTCATGTGGCATGTGTGTTAGGGAAACCTTCTTCCCTGCCTTCCCACTCCCTGAAGTGACAGCAGAGATGCTTGTTATGGGTGTTCAGTCATACTTAGGAATGGAATGAAATTGAGAGGGGGGAGGAGGGAAGTGTCCTGGTAAATTTTAACTGACTTACATTTGATTTAAGAAATATTTTTATTCAGTATATCTTTCCTAGATCAAAATGCTCTATGTTGTATATAGAAACTAAGAATCCAGACTTGCACCTTATTCAAAACAGCCTTTAAGAAAACTCAGCGTCTGCACGTTCTATGAGAAGACAAGCACGTACCATGAGCCTGCTGTAAACATTGTGCGACAACAAAGCTGGGACTCTGATGCACAGGGCTTCCTCTGGGGGAGCAGGGATGGGGGGGTGACATGCCACCAAGACAAATGGCATTCCAGCCACTCAGTTGGCCAATGTCTAAGATTATTAACCAATTTCCGTCCTGTTCTTTCTTTATGGGTTTTAATGACCAGGCGAGATTTCACTGTTTAATATTTAAACAAATGTTTTTATACTGAGACAATAAGTCTCTGTTGAGACTGGATAGGACTGTTTAATATTCTCCAGTATGGCTGACTGCCATCCCACTAGAGTAAATGGTATTAAGTTGATTTCTAGAAATGTTCAAATTTAAAGCTCACTCTTTTGAGACACAGGTGGAGACTCTACCTGAGTTGCGCACACAGCATGCCAGGTGTGTGTGGCCAGCCCTGCAGACTGACTTTTTCTATTGTAGCAGAACAAGCTTAAGTCAGCATAGCTTGTGTTGGCTAAAGAAACTGGCTTGCTTTCATATGTGGCTGCTGCTCTGCACTGACCCTTACCAATTTACTGACAATGGCCTTTGGAATCCCTTTTCATTACCCGTCATCAAAGGCAGCTGGGTGGTGAACTTTGTTTTGGGTTTGGTATTCCTCATTGGCAAGAAGGGCTTTTGAGAACCATTGAGGTAAACTTACTTAGTGTGAAAGCTTGTTTCACATGAGGCAGGATCTTTCTCAAAATCCACTTTGACCTATTTAAAGGGTAGTTAATTTTTTCCTTAAAGCTGAGTGGCTCTGATGTGAAGCAAGAAGTATAACTTTACCAAATGCTTAGGATCTTTATGTGTCTGAAAAAAACTATGATGGATAGCTTTGCAAAAGATCTTTGAATACACCCCTAACAAGATATTATATCATAAGGATTGAGTGTGGATAGAACAGGCTGCAAATCGCTGTCATCATCATCATGATAGATTTTTAGGCACAAAACTATACAATATTGAAGTTATAAATTTTACTTGTACCCACAATATTTTCACTACCTTCTTCCCATAGAAGAGATGAAACCCAACAATTGGAAAGAATGATGTAAACCATCTTAAGTTGAACAATCTCAGCAAAAAAACAGGTACTTATTAGAATTTTAGAAAAGTACTTGGTTGATTTTTATCGTTTAAGCTTGTTTGCTTCAATAATAATAATTGCATATATATCAAATGTAAAAATAAAATTATTTGAATATTATCTATAATAAAAGCATAATATGCTAATTAGACCAGACGTCCTTCCAGATGACTTTCTTCTGGAAGAAGCCAGGGCTGCATGGGAAACCTGGATCCCAGGTGCTGCCTGTGGCTGTAGGGAAGTGCCAGTCCCGGGTGCAGAGGGAAGCCAGTGCCAGCAGCTGGGGGAAGAAAGGCCTACTCTTGCATGAATTTCGTGCATTGGACCTCTAGATGTGTATAAATTCTAAAGCTTCTACGACATACTCTTTGATAAGAAGATGCTTCCCACCCAAGGCCCATAGGATATGCAATAGAGAACACACTTTCTCAGAAAGGGCATTCTCTCACCCAGCTCTCTCAGACTCTATTATAATCATGGCTGTCTGAGGCCAGGAAGGGAGGTAAAGCTACCTTGCCGCAGGGAAAAGTGTTTCGCAAATTCAGATCGGAAGGATTACTTGGAGCATTTGTTAAAAATATAAATTCCTGCCCTGACCGGTTTGGCTCAGTAGATAGAGCGTTGACCTGCGGACTGAAGGGTCCCAGGTTCGAGTCCAGTCAAGGGCAGCAAAATATATATATATATATATATATATATATATATATATATATATATATATATATAAATTCCTAGCACCCTTATCCGCCCACCTTTCACTTCAGGTTGACACATTAGATATGGGTTGGAGCCCAAGAATATGGATTGTTAATAAGACAATTTTTTATATCAGGAAATGGTGTGAAACATTTCTCTAGGCTATAGTATCCCCAAATCATGACTTCACTAACTAAATAAATACCAGTTTTATGGCTTGATATATTTATAAAGAGTGGACAAGAGAACTTGCAGAAGAGGTAAGATGTGAAAAGAATATATGAAATATGTAATAGGAGAAAAATTAAGTATTACAATATAATATAAGCAACGAGTAGTGACTAGAAACTTAGGACATGAAAAAATTGTGAGGGAGAGAGAGAGAGAAAGAGAGGGATCCAGAAGGCTGCTTTCTCATATCTTGAACTTGTGTTCAGGGTCAAGGTCCCCTATTCTCATTACAGTGCTCTGCTCTATAGCCATGGCCTCTTTAGTGCATATAATATTAGACACCTGGAAGCAAATTCCCAATGATTGTGGTTTCTTTATTTATGTATTCATTTTAAAGTGGGAATCATTAAGGAAAATAAGTAGAAGAAATACATGTGTTTACAAAATGGTTTCCATTTATTGAGCATCCAGCTAATGCTATATCATTTCTTTATTGATCTTCACAAAAACTCTCTAAGAGAAGCTTTATTATATTTCTTATTGATAAGGAACAGAAGCTCAGAGGAATGGTTTATCGAAGGTCACATTACCTACACGTGAACCCAGATGTACCTCTTTCTAATACACCATCTGTCAGTGACCTATGGTGTAGGAGCTAAGAAGCTTGAATTCACTTCCTAGGTTGCCTGATAGCTCATTGTAAAAATTTAGGTTCCTTTGTGCCTCAATTCCCATGTCTTCCAGAATACAGGCAACTTTACTGTCAACTGATTTTGAACAACCCCTAATTTTGCACCAGTAGAAGTAAGTATAAGACTTTTCTTTGGATTCTAAACCTGGTGTGAAATTGTGAGGAACATTTCAGAAATCTTCCAGTTGCTATCAAAATGGCAGCAATTATCCAGGGGTTCAGGAGCCCATCAAAGCAGTCCATCTACCTCACTGGGCACTGCTTCATATGTTACTATTGCCTTTTGACCCTGTCTCACACTTGTCAGCTTGCTAAGCTCTGACAAAAGGGAGCTACTATCTAAAACAAAGCAATATAAAACAAAGCATTCTGTTCCAGTTGGAAAAAGTCAAAATGATCTCTCAGACATTCTTGCCTAGAAGTAACTCTCTAATGAATTTCTGTTTGTATTAAATATTATGTAAAGTTGATTCATCTTCTTGGATTATAAGAGACACAAATATAACACAATGTGCTTTTCCTAAGCAGAAGCTGTTTGCAGGGTATGCAACAAGTCCCAGGTGAATTTCTGCAAATCAGTGATATTTGTACAGATTTAAAGAGGTTTGTACAAAGCTTTGAAAGAATTGAAAATAAGCATTTTCGAACAATCGCCTCTGTCCAAAGGACTGTGTTCCCTGGTGTCAATGCGTATCTTTGCAAGAAAGAGCTAGGGGATATACAAAAGAACATGAAATTAATGTTAAAAAAACAGATGTCCAGAGCCTTAGAGACTAGCAAAGCAATGCTTGAGCAAGAGAGCTATAAAGTGCAAATGAGTCCAGGAAGGAAATGTGATAATGTGGGGGAGTGATATCTGTTGGGTAGGTCCTAGGTCTGTAGGGGTTTCATATTTTCAGCAATGACTCAGTGATGGCACCAAGAATATATTTGTGCTTATTATGTTAATAGGTGACCCCAGACTGACCCAAAGAAAATTCAAATTCCAAATGACTTTTTTCAATGTGGGGGAGGAACTTAGTGCCGATTTTAAGGATGTGTTCCAGGCAATGTGCACATACAGAATATAACATGGCAGGAGACAATCGTTTGGAGTTTACAATGAACTTCATGCTGTCTCTAGTTATCAATGCACAGCCATAGCATTTTTCCAAATATACATGTAGAATGTACAGTGTTTAACTGGAAAGGAAGTATATGGTGGGCTCCCTTATCTTGAGTCAATAAAGCCAAAGGCAGAAAATAGGAGGGGATTGTAGAATGGAAGATTCAGGTCAACCAAAAGGATGAGATTTGCAATATGGAGAATTGTTTAGTACCAGAATATATGGGTAAAGATGCTATAATCATCCTTCTTAGTACTTTTCTGAGATCTGTAAAAAAGCAGAGGAGTTGCCATCCAACTAAGATAACTTGCATGCTATTATGACTACCAACACATATGGCATCCAGGTTTAGGTGATTATGTAAGGTCCTCTTCACCTGATGTTTCTGTGGACATCAGGAGAGGAAATGCAGGCCTTAATAGAAATTTCCCTGGACTTCTGCTCTCATCCTGGACCCAGAGAGTTCTCAGGATAACACAGGCTTAGGTTGTGTTGGCTTTTCATCTCTCTATCCTAATTGACTCTAAAGTTGGAACACACCCCTGTTTTATTCCCATTCAGGTCCTCAAAACAGAACTGGATGACTTCATTTTCTCCTGCCCTGCACTAACTCTGACTTGGCTAGTTCAACTCCACAAATTGTATTGTCCCCCTACCAGACTGGGAGGAAGAGACAAAGAAAAGGAGATGGAAAGCAAGAAGACAGATGATAGGCATGCAATAAATATTTATTAGATGGATGAGTGATCTATGATTCCTGATATCCCTTCTTGTGTTTTCCCACTCATGAGCACATATTAGCTCTTTAAAAAAATCTGAGAACCAATTTAGCTCACTTTACACCACTTCAAGCCCTGAAATGACCTAATATTTTATCTTGGAATGCTCCACTGTGTTTTCAAAAATTCCTAGTATGTAATGGTGTGGTTTAGCTTAATTCTGTTTTCATAAAAAATGTTTGGCTAAATGAGCCCTTCACAAAAACTCCATTGTTATCACCAGACTCAACCTTTCACCAATGAAAAAGCATCCCCTTATTAAATTTTTGGTGTTTTGACTATTAGGCTTTTCCTTTACTCTATATAACAAATTTTCCCACTTTCAAAACTGAGGCAACTCTTCTATGTTGGCTTATAGCTAGAGTAAGTTTAGACTACCATAAGCCACATGCAAGTAAATCTCACTATGTATAAATTCTGATACCAGAAAATCTGATTTCAAAACACACATATTGCAGCCAAGGCCAATTCTTTTTAGAACTGAAGGATTCACCATAAGATTTCTTTAAATATTGATCAAGGGTGTAAATGTGGTACAAATTGCATGCAACTTTTTAGGAACACATCTATTGTGCAAGAGAGGTAATGTTTCTGAAATGATCACAGGGTAGGCCAAGCAGCCAACTGGTGTGGAATTCAGAAGGGACTCAGGGTGTTAGGAACTAGAGTTCCCAAAGACCTTTAACGCATGTAGACTCTTTCAAGCTCTGCTGGTCAGGAAAAATCTCAGAACTACCCAACTTACAATTGCTTGCTTCACAGACATTTAAATCCAGAGATGAAAAATGAATTGGAATAGGGAAAGAACATTTTAACTGCTCCTATCATTCCAAATGTCCTAGTCCTAGCTAGCCTTTATTGACACATGACAGACACTAACACTTTGACAATGAAATATTTACATAGTCTACATTTTTTTGAAAAATTGAATAACTCAGAGGAATACAAAATGCAATAAGATAGATAAATGGAATATACCTGAGAAAAAAGATAGGGATATAAAAATAAAGAGAGCAACTAATTCAACAAAATATGCTATAATGTATTCTCTTATGGAAGACATTAATGTGACTCCAAGCTTTTCAGCAGTCAATGAGAAACAGGAAACTAAATAGTTACATAATTTACTATCTTCCTAAGATTTAAAAAAAATGCTCATGAAAGTATACCAGAAAGAAATTTGTCACCTAAGTCCCCATAAAGATGGCACTGGGTAAGTAAAAAATAACATCTCTAATGATATACTTACTATACTCCAGTGGTTCTCAAACTTTAGGATGCATCAGAATCAGCTTTAAGACTTGTTAAAACACAGATTTCCAATGGCACTCCAGAAGTTTCTGGTGCAGCATAGCTAGGGTGGGGCCCAAGTATTTTTGTTTTTAGTATGCTCTCAAGTGATACTGATGCTGTTGGATCAGGAACCACACTGGGATAACTATTGCTGTAAGCACTAGACCAAATTTCTCGAGTTCACTTCTTAAAGCATCCCTCCAGATAGACTGATGACAATGCAGAAACTGCACCTGATCAGTCCCACGGATTAGTGCAAGAGTCCAGGCGCATTTCCTCTGTGGGTCCAGCCCACAGTGAGTGGACCAATGTGGAGAGGTGATGGCCACACATTTCTTATTCAGTATATTTGTCATATTGTTCCCTAATGCAGTTTATCACTGTTGATTTATCCATTGTATAACCCAAACAAACTTACAGATTTCTTTCTTACTCATCAAATCTTGTTTGCCATTCAGAGCAAAAGGATTTCTACCTATTGAACCCCAACCATCCGTCAACAGCAATCACAAAAGCAGCCTTTTCTGAAGGATAGCTTCTTTTTAACTGTCACAAAATTTTGCATTTATATTAGTTAGCTGTTATTCATGTGTTCTTTCATTTTTATCAACTTTTCAAGATTGAAATTCCTCATATTTTTCAATCACAGTTAAAATTCTACAAACTATGTCAAATGCTCCCTGGTATCTCTAAAGCATGTGACATAGTGCTTTGTATAAAAAGGGCATTCAATTATTTTGAGCACCAAAATGCTTAAGAAGAAAACTTTAAAAAAAAAAAAAAAAAAAAACCTGTGCCGCTAATAACTAATGTCAACAGAGGAGATTCCTTTTAGCCAACTCAACATACCTTCTTTCTCATAAAGCTGGACTGCTTTTAGATTGACAATGTTCTATTGAGAAAAAAATGTGAACACAAGAAAATATGGTTTTATTAACAATGTAATCAATGCGTGGCATGGTTATTCCCTTTGAACTAGGATTTTTTCCATATTTTAAAGCTGAGTTCATTCATTGATTCAACAAATATTTGCTGAACATTTATTATATGTAAAATACCTTCTTAAGGAGCTCACACCACAATAGGGAGGAGAGACACATAACTCATAAACAGGTCACCTGCTGGGGAAACAAAGAAGAAATTTTTCAGGCAGGTGGAGGGCCTAGACGGTTATCATATTCAAGGTAGCAGAACACATATTGAGGGTGGCAGAAACACTGTAGGAAAACAGAACTCACACTGTTAGGAATTAGTATGCCTTTTACCATAACAGGTGAAACAAACAAACTAATCCATTAATCAACATCCTCCTGTGAGCAAGGGAAGCATGATGAGTCAGAGGACGAGCTGACACACAGTGAAATGTTTTGAAAAAGAGCCATAGAGGATGACTGACCAGAGATAGTCTTCCACCGATTGCCACGGTCGTGACATTTCACTGTGAAGAAACCATACCTACACATCTTAAAGGCTTTCTGGTTTTTAAAAGTCCTCCGGTAAAAGCCATTTTCCTAAGACAGGGTTGCTCAGCCTCCCAGCACTATTGGCATTTGGGGGCAGACAAGTTTCTTGCTTTGCAAGGTTGTCTTGTGCATTATAGGATGGTTCGCAGCATTTCTGCCATCTACCCCCTAAAAGCCAGTAGCAGCTCACCCCCTAGTGATGACAATCAAAAATATCTCCAGACATTGCTAAATGTCCCCTGGGAGGCAGAACTGCCCCTCCACCCTCACTGAGAACCACTGTCCTAGGAGGTATCACACCCTAGGTCAATGATGGCGAACGTTTTGAGCCCGGCGTGTCAGCATTTTGAAAAACCCTAACTTAACTCTGGTGCCGTATCACATATAGAAATTTTTCGATATTTGCAAGCATAGTAAAACAAAGATTTATATTTTTGATATTTATTTTATACTAGAGGCCCGGTGCACAAAAATTTGTGCACTCGGGGGGGATAGGGGGTCCCTCAGCCCATCCTGTGCCCTCTCTCAGTCTGGGACCCCTCGGGAGATAACAACCTGCTGGCTTAGGCCTGGTCCTGGGTGGCAGAGGGCAGGTCCAATCCCTAGGTGCAGCCCCTGGTCGGGCTCAGAGCAGGGCCGATTGGGGAGTTGGGGCGCCGCCCCCTGTCATACACAGAGCAGGGCGGATGGGGAGGTTGTAATGCCACCCCTAGTCACGCTCAGGGTAGGGCCGATTGGGGGGTTGGGGCACCGCCCCCTGTCACACTCAAGGCAGGGTCGATAGGGAAGTTGAGGCGCCACCCCCTGCCACGCACAGAGCAGGGCCGATCAGGGGTTTGGGGAGCTCCCCCCTGTCATGCACAGAGCAGGGCCGATCAGGGGGTTGGGGCGCTGCCCCCTGTCACACACAGAGCAGGGACCATCAGGGGGGTTGGGGCTCCGTACTCTGTCACACACAGAGCAGGGCCCATCAGGGGTTTGGGGAGCTCCCCCCTGTCATGCACAGAGCAGGGCTGATCAGAGGGTTGGGGAGCTGCCCCCTGTCACACACAGAGCAGGGCCAATCAGGGGGTTGAGGAGCTCCTCCCTGTCACGCACAGAGTAGGGCCAATAGGGGAGCTGGGGCACCACCCCTGTCACATACAGAGCCGGGCCCGTGGGGGGGGGCGGGTAGTTGAGGCGCCACAGCCTGTCACACTCAGGGCAGGGCCGATGGGGAGGTATGGCTCTACCCCGTCTCACATAGAGCAGGGCCCGTGGGGGGGGTTGGGGCGCTGCCCTCTATCACACACAGAGCCGCAGGGCAATCAGGGGGTTTGGGCGCTGCCCCCTGTCACGCTGATCCCGGTGCCGAGAAGCCTCGAGGCTCCGCTGATCCCGCCCGGCAGGGTCACAGGTCCGGGTCCCAGACCGCAGACAGCCTTGCCTGCTGCCGCCTGCCTTCAGTATGCAAATTAGCTGCCATCTTGTTGCTTCAGGGTGGGGGTCCCCACTGGGGTGCCTGGCCAGTCTGGGTGAGGGGCTTAGGGCCGTTTTCAGGCTGGCGGGCGACTGAAGCTCCAAACCTCTCCTTTTTTTCTTTTTTTTTAATTCTGGCATTTATTTACCTTCTATGGCTGTCACTGGAGCTGAGAGCTGGCTTTCTCTCTCAGGCTCGGCTGAAAGCAGGTTTCTGGCCTTTGTTTTCTGTATTCGAAACAATGTTGCGACTCCAGCTCTGAGATCCCAGCTGACTGACAGGAGGTTTCTGGAGTTTTGTTTATCTTCTATAAATGTTACTATGTTTCCAACTGAAGCTCAGAGGCCGGCGGGAAACGTTGGAGTCCACAGCAAGCAAGCCTCCTGTTAGCTTCCAGCTGCCTGGCTGCCGGCCGCCATCTTGGCTGACAGTTAATTTGCATAAGGATACGCTGATTAGCCAATGGGAAGGGTAGCGGTCGTACGCCAATTACCATGTTTCTCTTTTATTAGTGTAGATATTTAAATGCCATTTAACAAAGAAAAATCAACCAAAAAATGAGTTCGCGTGTCACCTCTGACACGCGTGTCATAGGTTCGCCATCACTGCCCTAGGCGGAGGTCAGCTGTGATTCTGACCAATGAACAGCAATCCTCTCTCTGGGGGCACTGACTTACCCACCATGCAGCTAAGTGAGGAGTGACAGACCACTGAGGAAGCAGGATGACAACTGCCTGCCAACTTTATTGCCTATACCAGCTGTGGCTGACAATGGGGTGGCAGGTGTCCTCTCCAACAGAAATTTAGGAATCAAACCATTTCAGTACAGAAAAGATCTTGGGAGAGGGAAGGAGGTGAATCAGAGTATGCTAAATCACAGCCACCCAATTTTACATGAGCTTGCCAAAGAATGGCTAAATTGAATCCTTTCTTTTTAGGTATAGCATACAGCAAAAAAAGGATATGATTGATGATATATTGATTGATAAAATGTCTATAAAGTACACATTGTATATATATTATTATCAACCATAAAAATAGCAATTTTCTTTATACACAGAATGCTTTACAATGTTTAAAATATTTTTTCATATACTACCTTTTCCAAAAATTGTCAATACATTCTGATGTTTCAAAAATCAAAACAATCTGAAAAGGGAAACAGTGAAAAGTCTCACTGCCACCCTTGCTTCATCCACTCCATTTCCTCCTCACTAAAGATAAATAACTATTTTATGAGTTTCTTTGGTATTTTTCTAATATTTCCTTGTGAAAATACAAGAATATAAGTATATATTTTTCTATTTCTTGCACAAAACATTATCATGTTATCCATTCTGTTTTGCAGTTTGCTTTATTTTTTTTTAACCTCTTGGAAACTGTTCTATATAGAGAACTTTCTCATCCTTTGTTTCCATAGTTGCATTGCCATCTATTACGTGGATATGCCACCATTTGCGTAGATTGTCCTCTATTGATGAACCTTGGATGGTTTTCAATTGTTTGCTATTGCATGTAATGCTGCAGTCATTATGCTTGGCCTTGCATTGTTTTACTAGTATATGTGTATGTGCTACCTTTATCTGATCCTCACATCAATCCCATGAGATAGACAGGAAAGGGACCTTTCCCTCATCTTACAAAGTGTTTCTTTTAGTGTGTGTGGTAAAAACAAACAAAACAACACATAAAAATGTATGATATTAATTCTTCTTAAGTGTGCAGTTCGGGAGTGTTAAGTATGTTTACATTGCTGTGAAGCAGATTGCCAGAACTTCTTATCTTGCAGACTGAAACAGTACTCATTAAACAATAAGCTCTTTTTTTGCCCTTATCCCCAATCACTGGTAGCTACTATACTATTTCTATGAATTTGACTACTTTAGATACTTCGTGTAAGTGGAATAATATAGTATTTTTCTTTTTGTGACTAACTTATTTTAATTAGCATAGTGTCTTCCTGGTTCATCCATATTGTACTACAGTGCATCAGAATTTCATTCCTTTTTAAGGCTGAATAATATTTCATTGCATGTATATACATTTTGTTTATCCATTAATCTGTTGATGAGTCCTTCTACCTTTTGGCTATTGTGAATAACGCTGCTCTAAACATAGGTGTGCAAATATATCTCCAAGATGCTGCTTTCAATTATTTTGAATATGCACCCAAAATTAGGATTACTGGATCATATGGTAATTCTATTTTTAGTTTTTGAAAAAACATCATACTGTTTTCCAGAGTGGTCACACCATTTTATGTTCCCATCAGCAGTGTACAAGGGGAAAAATTAATTCTTAAATACTCTTAAATTTTGATAGTGTCATATATGCAGAGACCAAGACATATGCTACAGCCTCACAGGTAATACAAGGCAGAACAGGAACATGCCCACAGACCTTCATGACACAATCTATTGCCTTAAACCATTCTATTTACTGAATCAAAGTCCCAAGTAAAGCAAACAATTCAAATGCTATTTTCTGTCATCATTAATTACCTCTGTTAGAATCTCAGCAATAATTTTAGCCAATGGATTTTTCTACCCTTTGAGAGGATAAATCTTCCCCTTGTTCCTCAATTTTACTATTGCTCTCTCCAGCCCCACCATCCTGCCTTATACTCCAAAAATATAGAAGATTGGTATTCCAGCTTATTAGTTGTTATTCATGCAGGTTGCATTCATCCTCCACTATTCATAAATTAACTTAGAGCTTGAACTTGGAAACAGAGTGATGCCCCATTAGCCAAGCTCTGGTGAGAGTTCTGAATGACTAACACAGTAACCTGGCTAGATGGGTTCGCTAACCCCAAAAGCTGTGATCTCTGGGCCAGGAACGTGGGGCCAGAGGAAGAACTAACTCTTGGCTGTATTACTGGATTTTTCCACAAAAGAATTATTGCAGGAAGACAGGTCGCAAAGTCAAAGCATATATTGCCAAGCAGGGAATACCATCAGAGGCAAAAACAAACACCAGCAGGAAAAAAGGAAAGCCTGGCCCACTCTTCCTCACACGTCTCACCTCAAAGATGTTGGTAGTTGGAAGCTGTTTCAATAGTGATAGCTCAAACTGATAACAATGCTCTCTAGAACTGTCCTTGCAATCTGGTTGTTTTAGGTTTCATAAAACATTCAATGAAGAAAAGGAAGGTCATTACCGTGGGGAAGGATGTTGACTGAATGTTGTTCAGCAGAGCTAATGCCTTCCTGATCTACACATGCCTCAGATCAGTTTTCAAAGGTTTTGTACTCTAATTGTCAAGGAGCTTGCCACTAACAATAAAATAATAATCTCTGACACTGGAGTGCACTATCGATGATGAAGAAAAAGATGGTGTCTGTGCATGAATGGGACAGCTACTAATCAGTTCACAAGTAGTAGAACCTGACATGTCAAGGTGAACTAGAAATTCACAATATATAGGAGGAAACATTGAATAAACTATCATGAATGTGTGCCTGTCTTGAACTTGCCATTGGACAAGAGGAAGAAAAGGGAGGAAAATCTCTCAGAATTCATAACCACACTCTGACACATATGTAAGTTCACTACCCAACTTTGTATTTATAGTTTGATACAAAGAAACCTAAATCCAATCCAAGACCTTTGGAAATATGCTTTGTCCTCCAAATTCTATTTCCCAATGATCAAAGACTGAATCTGATCATAAATTATCTAATCCATTATCTTAACACTTTAATTTATTATGTAATATAAACACTCCCAGAAAGAGTAACATATGAAGATATTATTATCCAGGTATCTATCATAACTCTATTACCGATATAGTAAAGGTAATTAACTCTTCTGAGTCTCAGAATTCATAAATTCTAGAAGATTAAAGTGTCAAAGAATGAAAGCTAAATAGACACATATTTAATCTATGTCTATTCTATTAAAATGTTTTCTTATTTAATTCTCATAAAATCCTAATGTGCAATTTATCATTATTAATATTATTGCTAAGTTATTGATGAGAAAACTCATGCATGCTAATTAAGTAAATGGTGGTAATTTGCTTATTACAGAATTAAACTAGGATTCATTCCATGATAGACCCCAAATGCTTTACTACTATGCTATACATGCTGCCTCACTAAGTTTCTTTCCAGTATTCACATTCTATTGTTATAATAAAATTTAGAAATCAGAATTATTTTCTATTCCATAGTTAAGAACATGTCCTTTGTATATATTGCAATACTAAACCCCTCTTCAAAGATTAGGTTCTTAGTGTGAATAAAGCTTCTGAAAGCAAGTATGACTGGCTCTTGAGGAAAAGGACAGAAATTGTTCATTCATTTCTGAATATTTTAAAGGGCCTAATATATTCTGGGGCATATATAGAGATAAGAAAATTGCTCTTACGAAGCTTACATTCTAATAGGGAAAGACATAAAATAAATACCTAGAAAAGTTATAACATTTAAGAAAATGTTAGTTTCTGTAAAGAATAGAAAAATGGAATAGAAAATGATTGACAGGATGGGGCTGCTGTTTTAGCAAGGAGGTTAGGAATTGCCAGTCTGAGATAGCAATACTTGAGAAAAACCCTGAATGATGAGTTTAAAAACCAGTCATGCTGAGATCGTTGGTCTCAGAAAGAACTTCCCAGCCTAAAGGAAAGCAAGCATAAAACCATAAGGTAAGGGGGTACACTCAGTGGCCTGGAGTGTAAAAGACAGAGTAGTTGGAGATGATTTTACAGAGGTAGATGGGTCTACCAGCCATGGGCAAACTACGGCCCTTTTGAAATGAATAAAACTAAAAAAAAAAAGACCGTACCCTTTTATGTAATGATGTTTACTTTGAATTTATATTAGTTCACACAAACACTCCATCCATGCTTTTGTTCCGGCCCTCCGGTCCAGTTTGAGAACCCATTGTGGCCCTCGAGTCAAAAGTTTGCCCACCCCTGGTAGACTCTAGAACAGGGCTGGACAAGGGTGGGCAAACTTTTTGACTCGAGGGCCACAATGGGTTCTTAAACTGGACCGGAGGGCCGGAACAAAAGCATGGATGGAGTGTTTGTGTGAACTAATATAAATTCAAAGTAAACATCATTACATAAAAGGGTACGGTCTTTTTTTTTTTTTAGTTTTATTTCAAACGGGCCGGATCCGGCCCGCGGGTCGTAGTTTGCCCAAGGCTGCTCTAGAAGATCATGTGTAGGCTTGTCATTAGTTGGAAACTACTAAGGAGTTGCCAAATAGACTTCACCTAGCTTCCTCCAGGGTTAATATCTTACATAACCACATAACAATGATCAAAACTAAGAAATTAACTAAGATTTTACAGTTTTGTTCACTATTGTTCATTTTCTCTTTCTGGATCCCATGTTTGCATTGAGTTGTCATGTCTCCTTAGTCTCCCTCAATCTGTGACAGTTCTTAGTCTTTCATGACCTTGATATTTTGAAGAATAATTGTCAGCTACTTTTGTAAAATGTTCTTCAGTTTGTCTCATGTTTCCTCATAATTAGGTTGAGGTTGTACATTTAAAAAAATTTTTTTTATTGATTTCAGAGTGGAAGGGAGAGGGATAGAGAAGTAGAAGCATCAATGATGAGAGAGAATCACTGATTTGCTGCCTCCTGCACGTCCTACACCAGGGACTGAGCCCCCTACCCGTGGATGTGCCCTGACTGGGAATCGAACCGTGACCTCCTAGTTCATAGGTCAACGCTCAACCACTAAGCCATGCTGGCTGGGCATAGTTGTACATTTTGGAAAAAATACCACAGAAATTATTGTCTTCCTTGTGCATGATCAAATCAGAGGGAATATGTAATAACATGCTATTACATGTTATTATTGGTGATATTAACCTTGAACATTTAGTTAAGGTACCGACTGCTGAACTTCTCCACTGTACGGTGTCTTTTGTTAAGCAAACATCACATCACAAATATATTTTGGAAAGAGTGAGGTATAAATTAGTCCAATAAATAAAATATGAATCATAAAATAGTGTGAAAAATATATTTATATCGTATAATTAGGAGATATATGATGTTCAGAATAGGGCTTATGCTACTCAAATCACAATTGATAATATTTTGCTGAAATTGGGTGCCTGGAATATACATATGTTAACAGTATTCTTTCATATGTCAATTCCTTTTTGTTACATACTCTGTCTAGAGACCTATTATGTCCTAAATATGTCTTGATGCTATGGTAGTTCACAAAAATCTAGAATTTCTAGCCCAATTAGAAAGCTCTCCAGTCCACGTTTTTTATACATTTTAATAAATGTCAACAATTTGTATAAGGTAAAGAGCAATTAAATTAAGCTGCTGAGTGGGAAATGCAATCCTTCAACTCTCTGAAGCACACTATCTCTTTGATATATATTCTTATTGGCACATTTCAAAAGAGATTTAGATTACAAGTTTGCATTAAAAGCACAGGGCACATTCATGTGAAGTCTATAATCCCAGGGACAAAGTCATCAAGGATCTCCCTGAGGTAAAAAAAAAAAAAAAAAAAAAGAAAGAAAGAAAGAAAAATAAAAGAAAAGAAAAAAAAAGACACTGTGACATTCTCAGCTGGAGAGAAAGAACAAAACAACCTGTTTATCACTCTCTAAAGATTTGGATCTAATCAAAGACTAAATAGCAATCATGTTTTTACAGGAAGAACACCATGATGATTTTCTAGCTATAAAAAAAGAATGGAAGTAAATCAGTGAGCTTCACAAATTTGAGAGTTCTGAAAATGACTCATCAAGCAATCATGTCAGGAATGCCTGGTTACTACCAGATGTCTGGATTGGTTTTCTGACTGCATTTTTGAGATCCATATTGAAGGAGAGCATCTCTCCTTCAGACCAGATCTCACCTTAAACTTGTTGAAATTTAAGCCAATGTGAAAATGGAGATTGGGGTGTTCCAGGGGTGCATGGCTAGTGTTGTGTTAGCTATTCGGTGACTTGTGGAAGGAGCAGATTTGCCTCAATTCTTTTCTTTGTATCCCAAAACAAAGAAGCAGGCTGTCTTGGTGGGACTTCAACTTGGTATAGCACATTTCTGGAATACACATACATGCGGGTGGTAATTCAATTCATACCCATATATGCACTTAATGTGACTCACACTACCTTGTCTATCTTTTCATTTCTATTAATCATGTATTGCCTTGTGATGCTTCATATTTATTGTGTAACAAAAACTTTTATAGTATTTGATTTTCATTTATCCTCTTATCTACCTAAGCCAGCTGTAAGCTCATTGAGAACAAGAATCATGCTTTTTCTTCTTTTGTGACCCCCACAGAATCTAGATTGCATTGGAATTACAACATATTATGAATTTCAAATTAATGAAAAAATGTGATATTTTTCTTATAAAGAAATACCATGAGCAAAAAAAAAAAAAAAAAAAAAAAAAAATGAGAAGAAGCATTTCCCACAAGCTCATCTTGTTCTTACTGGAACCAAATGACAAAAACTTGTTGGATGGTCTCTGCAATTGTTGGTCTGCATGTGGTCCTCATAGATATGCTAAGTCCAGCATTGTTCTTCCTGGTGGTGACTTCCTCTGGTTTTCCCTTCACATTGGATATCATCATAAACAAAATTACCTTAAAAGTTCATCTAAAATGTAAAGCAATCAATCAAAATATTGTTATTGAGAGTCTACTATGTCCATGAACTACTTTTCAAAAGTGGGTAGGTATAATAAAATCAATAACAGAACATGATAACACCCAAACTGGAAATCACTGTGGTGTGTTAAATATGACTTGCAGTGTACTTATCTACACTAATAAAAGAGAAACATGGTAATTAGCGTACGACCGCTACCCTTCCCATTGGCTAATCAGCATATCCTTATGCAAATGAACTGTCAGCCAAGATGGGGGCCGGAAGCCATGCACTGAAGCGAACAGGGAGGCTTGCTTGCTCCAGTAACAGTGAACTCCAATGTTCCCTGCCTGCCGCTGCCGGCCTCTCAGCTACAACTCTAAGCAACTATGTACTATGTTGCAAATAAGAGGCTAAACAAAACCCCAGAAACCGGCTTTCATTCAGCCAGGTTCAGCCAGCCAGACCACAACATTGTATCGATGTTTGCAGCAGCAAGGCCTCAGAGCTAAAGCTGGCCCAGAATAAAAAAAAAAAAAAAAAAGAAAGAAAACAAGGAGCGGTTGGGAGCTTCAGTCACCCGCTTCCGGAAAACAGCCCTCAGCCCCTCACCCAGATTGGCCAGGCACCCCAGTGGGGACCCCCACCCTGATCCAGGACACCCTTCAGGGCAAACCAGCCAGCCCCTACCCATGCACCAGGCCTCTATTCTATATAGTAAAAGGGTATTATGCCTCCCGGCACCGGGATCAGTGAAGCAGCAAGGCTCCCAGCACCGGGATCAGCGTGACAGGGGGCAACGCCCAAACCCCCTGATCAGCCCTGCTCTGTGCCTGATAGAGGGGAGCTCCCCAATCCCCTGATCGCCCTGCGGCTCTGTGTGTGACAGGGGGCAGGGCCACAACCTCTCTATCGGCCCTGCTTTGTTCGTGACAGGGGAAGGTGCCCCAACCCCCTGATAAGCCCTGCTCTGTGCCTGATAGGGGGGAGCTCCCAAATCCCCTGATTGCCTTGTGGCTCGGTGTGTGACAGGGAGGAGCTCCCTAACCCCCTGATTGCCCTGGGACTCTGTGTTTGACAGGGTGTGGTGCACCAACCCCCTGATCGGCCCTGCTCTGTGTGTGACAGGGTAGAGCCATAACCTCTCCATCGGCCCTGCCCTGAGTGTGACAGTGGCGGCGCGCCCCAACCCCCTGATCGGCCCTGCTCTGTGGGTGATAGAGGGTGGCGCCCCAACCCCCCTCCATGGGCCTTGCTCTGTTTGTGACAGGGTAGAGCCATAACCTTCCCATTGGCCCTGCCCTGAGTGTGACAGGGTGCAGCGCCCCAACCTCCTGATCAGCCCTGCTCTGTGTGTGACAGGGGGTGGTGCCCCAGTTCCCCTATCGGCCCTACTCTGTGAGTGACAGGGGGGAGCTCCTCAACCCCCTGATCAGCCTTGCTCTGTGCATGACAAGGGGGAGCTCCCCAACCCCCTGATTGACCCTGCTCTATGTGTGACAGGGTACGGAGCCCCAACCCCCCTGATGGGCCCTGCTCTGTGAGTGATGGGGGTGGTGCTGCAACCTCCCCATGGACCCTGCCTTAAGTGTGACAGGGGGCAGCGCCCAACCCCCTAATGGGCCCTGCTCTGTGCATGACGGGGCAGCGCCCCAACTCCCCAATCGACCCTGCTCTGAGCCTGACCAGGGGCTGCACCTAGGGATTGGGCCTGCCCTCTGCCACCCGGGAGCAGGCCTAAGCCAGCAGGTCGTTATCTCCTGAGGGGTCCCAGACTGCGAGAGGGCACAGGCCGGGCTGGGGAGCCCCCCCCCCCACCCCCCCGCAAGTGAACAAGTTTTTGTGCACCAGGCCTCTAGTCTATATATATAAAAGGCTAAGTCCATCCATCCAACTAGTAGCTATGATGGGCACTGACCACCAGGGGGCAGATGCTCAATGACGGAGCTGCCATGATGCCCACTGGCCATTTAAAAATAAATGGCATCATGGACCTGGCGCTGACAAACTAATACTCAGCTTCCCCCAAGTGGGACACAGGCTCCACCCCACCCCGGAGAGACAGCCCACCAATCACAGCCAATGCTGCTGAGACCCCATGGCACAAGATGCAGCCCACAGCCCAGCCCAGCTCAGATGAAACAGTGGCTGTGGGCGCAGGGTAATGATGTCATGTAGCAATACCCAGCTTCCTCTCCCTAGCGACTAGCCTTCTTGGAGTTTCTTCAGCCCAGGAACCCAACTTGCTTTATAGCCAGGTGCAAACAGTTTAACCAAATGTTTGTGAAGCATTTTCCCATGCCTCATCTCATTTGATCCTCACAGAAGTCCTGGAGTAGGTAGATAGGAGATTCGATAGAATCCTATTTTCTTTTCATTAGCAAGACATGAATAGCAATATTAAAATACTTTTTCTAATTAATTTCCTTTCAATGTGCACGAAACCATGCACCAGGACACTAATTTGAACATAAACTTTAAGACTGAGTTCTTTAAAGGGAGTAGCTTGCTAATTTAACTATTATAGATGCAATAATCATGACCCTAATTGATCAGGTTGGCACTACCAAGTTTAACAATACATTGGAGCAGTGTTTCCCAAACTGTGCTCCTTGGTATACTGGTTTCTGGTAAGCAGTCGGTAAGTGTTCAATAAAAAACTCACTAATTCAGTGAAAACAATGATGAACTAAGTTTTGGAAATGGTGCCGACTGTATCGCTTTCAATAATTCCCCTTGCATGTAATCATAGTAATGATTCTGAGAAGCCCTTCTGTTAAGAAATCTACTTAGCTTCATTGAACCTAGTGTTTCTCAAACGAATTTGCTTATAGACCACCACCACTGCCCCTTTTATCTTAACGATTTATTAACATTTCAAAGGTAATGGTGTTCCAAGGAGCACAATTTAGAAAAAGTTTTCTTTGGAGTGTATTTTTTAATTCAGTTCCTTTTGGAGATAATAAAAGGATTCCTTGAGAAAAAGAACACCTGTTTTCTGTAATGAGAACCACGTGCTGTTGACTCTGCAGAGACCTGGGTATCCTAAAGAGCAGGTAATAAATTGTAATCAGTGGGTAAAAGAATAGTTTCTATTCTATCTAATCTTTATCTTTTCACCTTCTCTCTCCCATTCTCTGGTTTTGTCCATCCTTTTTTGGAGCTAGGGTATTTATTTCTGTTTTTTTTGCCCCATGTTACTTAATGTAGAAAAGTTATTAATATTTCTTTTAGTAACCACAAAAATTACTTGTTGCTTATTGCTGAATTTCTTAGTCTTACAACTTGTCTGAATTCTCTCTCAAAGATTAACATTCTATGATATTTGGAGAAAGAGAGAGATAGACTAACTGCTCTGTTAATAATATATTTTCCTGTATCCCCTAGAATATTCAGAAACAAGAAATAGCCCATGTCTTCAACTTCTTCCCTTAACTGGTTTCATTCTCTTACCCCATAAATATGTTCAAGTCTCCTCCATGCTAATCAAATTCTCTTGACTCTCCTGGTTATTGCATTATTCTTCATTCTATTCTCAGCAAATTTCTAAGATAAAGTTATTTTTACTTATTGTGCTTACACCTCCAATTTACTCTTCAGCTTTCTATATCTAGTTTGTAGATTCTTCGCCAATCCACTCTACTAATATGGTTCTAAGAATACCAATAACCAGTTATCATCTTTCTGGTGCAGCTGACTCATTAACCAGAACCTAAATGAACTCTCTACTCTCATAGTTTTAATTACAACATACCTGCTTGGTTATTCTCATTCTTAGTCACTTTGCAAGATTCCCTATGTCCTCCAACCCTAACTCTGATGTTCCCTGGTGCCTGTTCTTGCTTACTCTTCTCACTCTATTTATTCTTTCTGAATAATTTATTCATTCTCAGATATTTAGTCTCCACTTGTTTGCTGATGACTTGTAATTGTCTCTCTCCACTAGGAGCACCTCCCCTATATTTCAGATTCATATAATTAAATGTTTCTCAGACACCTTTGTCTGGATACTCCATATAAACTCACACTCAACATATTCACAATAGAACTTTTCACCCCTTCCTCCTACCTCAGAACAATGTACTCTTTCAAATGTAATTCTTACTATCATTGGTGGTAACATTACAGTCTTTGTCATCCACAAAAGCAACCTCTGTTCTATCTTCATGCAGTCAGCTTCTTCTCTTATCTCTCCCTCACTTGCAACATTTAAGAATAACTTGGTCCTCTCAATCTTATCACATTACCATACTGAATAGCCTTTGAACTCATGGTCTCACTCATTTAAGTTTATTGCCCGCACAGCTGATAAACTAATCTACCTAAAACACAAATCAGGTCAAATCACTGCTTTGTTCAATGCCTACCAGCCAAAATCCAATAGGAAGCTATTGTCTACAGTAGCAATTCTCACTCAGGTGTTCTGTAAATTCTTCGCATTTCTATTTATCTCCATAAGCTGGATTTTCTTAATCAAAAAAATATTGCAAATTGAATGCAGAAACAGATATGAGAACCCAGATGTCTTCTCTTAACCCAGACATTAAAGAGATTTGCAAAAAAATGTAAAGCAATGCCACTCTTCTCATTAACTTTGATTCTTGTTTTGGAAAAATGAAATTGCTTTTCATAAAAATAGATTATTTATGTTAACATATAATACATTTATTATTTTAAAATAAATGAATTAATAAATGTTTTTATAATTAAGAAATAAATGTTCATTTCTAACAGTAAATTTAGATTGATCTAACCTTTATAATCAAAAGGTCTTTGAGATCCTCAATCATTTTTAACAGTGAATTCAAAAACTTTATAAACTTCTGATTTAAAGGTTACTATGAAAGCTCTTTAACATGCAGGTGTTCACTCACCTATTTAATGCATTTTCTTTTTTAGGATTCATTTATAAAATTATATTACACCTGATCTACCACTGACCCAATTAATTACATGGTCACCTCCTTGATAAAGCATTCCTCAAACTCTAGTCTAGACTAGGTTATTCCTTTTTTCTGGTCCAATTGTGCTGAAATAACTTATTTTTGTACATCTCTTCCTAAGGCTTGTCAATTCCTGAAGAAGATACTGTATTTTATTAACCTTTATATTCTCAGTCCCTTGCTCAGTACTTCAAGATAATCAATAACTGACTGTTCACAGGTCTATGGCTGATTTTCAAAAAAGGTTTTAGTATTTGTGGCTGGTTTTCTTCCTATTGCACTCAAAGTTGGAACAGTTTCAAATTCTCCTAATTCATAATCACAAATCTTCCATTTTATTTACTAATCCACTGATGCATTTATTAAACAAATACTGAGTGCTTACTGTGTCTTAGGCCTTGGCTAGACACAGAGTTTTCAATGATGAGACAAAACACTCATTTTCTGTTTCCATTTGTAGCAAATTGTCCATAAATAAAATTCACCATTGCACCAATAAATACAGAAATAAATGTATACCTATAAATAGCCATATGTGTTGCTAGAAGCAAAAAAAAATACATGGGATACATGGTGCTATTCGAAAGGCTCAGGAGGGGGCACATTTTATTCTAATAGTTCAGGCCATCAGAGAAGGATTCCCTCAGAGGATGATATTTAAGATGAAACTGCCGAAACCGGTTTGCGTCAGTGGATAGAGCGTCAGCCTGTGGACTGAGAGGTCCCAGGTTTGATTCCTGTCAAGGGCATGTACCTGGGTTGCAGGCACATTCCCGGTGGGGGATGTGCAAGAGGCAGCTGATCGATGCTTCTCTAGCATCGATGTTTCTAACTCTCTCTATCTCTCTCCCTTCCTCTCTGTGAAAAATCAATAAAATATATTTAAAAAAAAAAAAAGATGAAACTGAAAAGGTGGAAAGAAATAGCCAGATGTGGAGTAGATGAAAGAACAGGAAGTGTGAAGGCACAGAAGTATATTTGTCATATTTGAGGAGCAAAAAGACAAGTGATATGACTGAAGTAGCATGAACAAGGGGCAGAAGAGCCTGACTTAATATTAAAGATGCCAAAACATGCAGGATTTTATGTCAAGTCATCATAACTTATCATCTAAACTGAAACATTTTGTGAATGAAAGGGCATGGTCAGAATAAGAACTTAGTCATATAAACGACTGTCTTTGGCAAATCAAAACAGATGGTCACCTTACTTATAAACCATGTTAAGGTGATAATATTACATTTCAAATGAAATTGGAAGCTATTCAAGAATTTTAAGATTACTTTGGCTGCTATCTGAAAGACAAAAATGAGAGAGTAAAATTAAAAATAAGAAAACCATTAGGGGAACTCTTGCAACAGTCTAGGTAAAGGTAATATTGGCTTAGAATAGGGTGGGAGTGGAAAGGCTTAATATCTATTTAGAAATAAAATCAATAAAGTTTGGTGATATGGAGGTGGTGGTTTGAGGAAAAGGTAAGAGTCAAGAATTATCCTACATTTTTTAATTGAGTAAATGAGCAGATGGCCAACATCCCATATCCCTTCCCGGCAAGGATCGTGCACCTGTGGGGTCCCTCAGCCTGGCCTGCACTCTCTGGCAATCCAGAACCCCTTGGGGGATGTTGGAGAGCCAGGTTCAGCTCAATCCTGCAGGCCAGGCTGAGGGAGCCCTCTGGTGCACGAATTCGTGCACTGGGCCTCTAGTTTGTTATATAAAAAGGGTGGCTTCTAACTTTAAATTTTGAAATCCTTGCTAGGGCAACTTGAATGACTGATTATATTGCATCTTTTGAAAGATGAATTGTCAAGTTTTCTGAAAAGGACTTATACTACAAAGTTGTAGCATTTCTTAACTGTTTGAGAATAAAGCACTTGAAAAAATTATTTTGTAAGTATGTGAGTGAGGTCAGTTGTTATGGGGAAAGTATTTATAAATTAAGAATCCGATTGCTAAAATATCGTTCTCTGATATTTTCTTTGGTAAATTTGGATTTAGTAAAATAAATTTTCTTGAATAGGTAAGACCTGAATCTTGTTTGTAAAGCTGATATAATTATTTTCTCTATGACAAAAGGCCTACCAGCCTATCTAAGTCAACATTATTTCATTAATTATGACTGAGTCTCTTTCTATTTTTAGACTTGAAGCTAAAACTGAAATGATTAGGTCATGACTCTTTCTTCCAAGTTCATGTAAGAACGCATGCCTGTGGAATTCTCTCACTGAATTAATGATTTCAAGAATTTTAGAGGATAAAGCTTTCAAAGGCCCGTTACCTCTCCCATTGGTACATGTAACAAATAATGAAAAGAAATAATCATGATTTGCTAACAGAACTTAGCCCTGATCTACTTTTACTATTACATGAAGATAGAGCTCATGCATACTTGAATAAATATATCTAATTAAATATTTTACATAGTAGTTTCCAAGAGTTACTAGACATAGAAATTTTTAAGTAATACGTTACCCGTCTTTCATCTATCCCTTGAAAATTTTGATAAGAATAATGATGTAATGATTCTGGCTAAGTAAATTTATATGTGTGTGTACTTGTATGTGTATGTATATGTTTGTGTATGTATTGATGTGAATATGTATATATACATGTGTATAAATATATATATATGTGTATGTATATATATATATGTATATATCCATAACTGAAAGGATAGATACAAAACTATTGATAGGGATTTACTCCGTAGAAGGGAGTGGAAATGTAGGGATGCATGATGTGAACACAATACAATATTATGTATGTCAATAATATTTTAATCTTTCAACATGTCAATGTATTAACATTTCTTGTGTAATTTAAAAAGAAATAGAGAAACAAATAAATAGATGGCATTTTATTTTAAAAAGCAAGATAATCAGGAAGAGGAGAATAATAGGATAACTATAAAAAAGTAGAAATATGGCAAAAGTATCTAAACTTTACTTCTCTTTGGGAAAATTGGTGCAAAGATCAAAACTTTTTAAAATGTAACCATCTGAACTTTGGCTAGACCAAATGTTGCCAGTAGCAATTGGCTGGTTACTTATCTATTGGTTTTGTGTAGAGAGAGACCCACCAGCCCCGAGATCTCTTCTTTGGCTGTGCTCCTGCTATCCCACCTCTAACTGCAGCAGAGACCCTTCAGCAGAGGAGTCCATATGAACATTATGCTCTTGGTCTCTGTTTTAGGCTTCCTCTATTTAGATGGTTGACCTTGGCTATAATCCTATCATTTTGTTTTTATTAAGCTCTTTAAAAAAAAACAACAATCTTGTACTGCTCTCTTTTTCCCTTGGTTATGGTCAACCAAACTTGATGAGTCATAAGGTCACTCCTTTAATCCTCATAAGTACTTATTCAAAATGCAACCCTTCAAAGAAAGAATTTCCATGGGTAGCTCCTCTCAGAGAGGCAAAAACCCTCTAACCCCTGGGGAGAATTTCTCTGTGTTACATACACCCTGCCTTCCAACATCTGCAGATCCCCAGATCAGGACATTCATTATGGACAGGGTTGAAGAAAGTCCCTCAAGAGTTGAGTAAGGTTTTGCTACCAGGAACCCAGTGGTACTGGATGAACATATCTTAGGGAGCCAGAATGGAAATGGGTTTAATTTCTGATAACAAAATGCCCTGTTATTCCTTTGTCTCCTTCTGTTCACATCCCTATTTTCTTCCTTTCCCTTCTTCCTCTTTCCCTCCTTTCTATTCTCTTCATTTTATGCCCAGTGCCTCCTAGAGTTTTTGTTTTTCAGAGGTTTTCTGCCCCTGGAAATGTGTGACTTTGGGGGAATAAAGCCCATTGACATTTCTCAAAGCCTCCCTGGCATTGCAGCTCAGAATGATGAAGGACCCTCACAGCAGGAGATGGCCTGCAGCTCTCCATGGTAAACCAGAGCAATCAGATTAATCTGACAGGCAGCTTCAGTGACTTGAAGGAATTCTCAAGAAGCATTTTTCCTCTCTTAGGTGAGTCCAAGTGCTCTCTGAAAATGACAGTCACTCCTTGCCTGGGGCAAGTTGGAGATCCTAACCCACACTCTTTGGACAAAAATAGTGCTGCTTCTTTGCCTCACATGCTAAGAGCAATAGGATTTTAAAATGCTTTAAAATTGCCCAATCATCATGCCCCATTGGATTAACTGTGCAACCTCCCCCAAAAAATAAAGGAAGAAGGAGGAGAAAATGAATAAGGAGAAAGAAAAGGTGGAGAAGAGAAAGGTAGCTCGGTAATCTTCCTTAAGGTCACAAAATACTCTATATTGTACAGTGAGACGTGGCACTGCTTAACATAGGCTGTTAGGTCTTCCCGGATGTTTGAGGCTGGCATTTAATGTTGCTGTGGGAGAAACTGATCCATTAGAAAAAAAAATTAAACCCTATTCATTTATATTTTAGTGTAAAATTAATACAGAACTTTAGGTCGACAGACTGAGATGCAACATTTCTTCAAGGCAAACATGTCTTGCCTTGATAACTCTGAGATTCAGGTGTGAGCTGTTGGGTTTGTTGTCTCAAGAAGTCAGTGAATGAATTCACTGCCAAGGGAGGAGTAAGCAAAGGGAAGCAAAGTCTATTACAATGAATGTAATGAGAGGTGTCCAAGAAAAGGGTTGCTGCAGAAGCTCACTAGTCTAGGAGTTTATATTTCCTGCTCTTGCCCTCTATTGGCTCTTTAAAAAAAAAAAAAAATCAGCCAATCTCCTTTGCCCTCATCTACCTGATTTTAGTTCCTACTCTTGGGTTCAGGGGGAAAGGCAGCTCTACCGGTGACTGGTATTGACTGGTACATTCTGCCTATCTTGCTCACATCCTGATCATCTGACTCATTTTCTCATCTACCATCTTCCCTCCCCATGGCCCCTTACCCTAAAATGTCTGATTCCATCTAACTCATTGGTACTCCTGCTCCAGGACCCTGTAGAGTGTCATTCTCTGAGTTTATTTGCATCATCTCAGTGACTTAAACTAACAAGAGATTGAGTATGGAACTGAACATTTTAGAAATCAATTTAATGTTTGATAGACTTTTGATAAGGACTGTCTGTTGAACAAAAAAATAGTTGACATTGTACTCATGAAATTTTCCAAATTGTACATGTGCAATATTTCAAATGTGTGGGTAAAGTCAATCAAGTGCAACTTAAGTCATATACTACAAACTTCCAAAGCTTCTACTGAACAAAGATGACAAAGTTATCTCAAATAAAGAAATGAAGTCAAGAGAATTGAGATTAATTACCTTAACTATACTTGGCATTTTGAGCTCAGTACTTATCTTCAGGGCAATTCTCATCCTCTGTCTATTAAACTAAGAATCAGAGAATCACTTGTCAGCTTGAGAAAACCCACCCGGAAATTATCCACCAGCTTTCATTTCTCACAAAGCAGAAGAGTTGCCTTTGCTAAGGAGATTGAAGACACCTCCTATCTTTAGGTACAGGACTAGGCATTTTGATGTGTGTTAATCCCCCAGGCAACCCAGGGCATAACATTTTCTTGTTCTGGGTTCTTTATTAGCTTTAGGTTTGTACTGCACCAGCATATAGCACCTAGCACTGCTGATTTTCAATAACGCAACAGGTCCAGACTCATAGGCAAGAATTTCAGAGCCATCGCCCAGACCTGAATCAGCCAGGACTAAATCTAGTTCATCACTTTGCAATGATATTTGTTTTTTCTTGTTCCAATTGTGGTTCAAAGGAAAACAAAACCCAGAAATTTGGGTACAATTTTTTAGCCTGCAAACAGCAATGATTTTAACAAAACTATGTAAAATAGACCTGGTACCATATTATTACAAGGACTCTTTTGATCTAGTTTCATTTGAAGTGACCAAGAGAATCAGAAATGAATCAACATTATTATTTCTTGTTCTTAAAAAGTGAATGATATTCAAAGCCTTTTAGAAAAATGACATACCAGAATATTCATAATTCTTTCATTGTCCATAGTTTGGTTATCTAATTCCCAGTCTGTTTTTAAATGCCCTTTGAAGTGAGCCCAAATTTGTGTTCAGGAATTATCTCAGAGGATGTCTGTCCCATGAATCTCCACCTAATCTTTTGCACCTTGGTTGAGGTGATCTAATCTTATTATGGATAAATCACCATTTCTTCTATTAATAATCTGTATTTCCATTTGAGGAGCAATAAAGGCTGAAAATCTGGAAATATGTCATTTCTTCTTCAAAGTCTCAGAATTATAATTTATACTGTGTTCTGAGACCCAACCAATAATTCTCTCCAACTTCTAACATCTCTAGAGAATGCATTCTTGCTCTTTGACTTTGGAAAGATGACCCTGCCCATGGATGGAGTGAAATCCCTAAGAAGAGGGAGGTGGGGAAGTAGCCTCTTTCTCAGCCCTAGAACTAACCCTGGCTGCCTCTGACTTTGGGAGGCAATGCATCCTGTTTGCACAGTACAACAATGATAACACGACCAACCTAATGATTTTCAAAGGGTTCCTTGCTTGTGCCTTAAAGACAAATTTAAGAAAGAGAGAGGGATGTGTTTAGTCCCAACCTGTTGGAAAGAATTAATGAGGAGCAGGGGAAACTGATAAAAAGTGCCACTGCTTATAAATAGGAAAAGTTTCTTCTTTTGTGTGAGTTGAGTTAGTCAATGTTGTGAGAAAACCTGATAATTCTCCTCCTTACCTATAGTAGAAGAAACATTTCCCTGGGTTCCTTCATGCAAGAGGGTGGGTCTGCCTCTGAGCTTAAATCAACTACCTCTGGCTGTTCACAGAGATGGTTAGAAAAAACTCTCCCAAGGTTATTTCCATATAATTGACTGCTATCAGTCAGGATTACAGCTATACAAGGGTTCTTTAAAAACCATGATAGCAAGGAGGTATTTCTGATGGTTAAAGTAAGATACTTCTTATTATAACCTTAGGTGGGACTATTTATTTACTAGTCATGAACACTCTCATAACCCTTGACCAGACACACTTTGTCTGCATCTTTCTTCAATTGAAGTAAAATGGATTTCTCAGAAGTCTATAAGAAGCTCCAACTTCCAATAATGAATAAGAAAATAAGCCATACTTGGGTTGCTTTTGCAAGAAGGTAACTTATTAAAGCAAGCATCTTGGGGATTCCGTACAAAACATAGTTGAACAGAGCTACTGGCAGATTAAACTCTCTGATACTGTGTGCCTTTACCCTCCTGATGGCCTGAGTTTTATTTTGAGTCTATTAATATTTAAATGGGGCTTCTCTTAGCACTTTATTCATAGCTGTCTTTGGAGATTCATCTCTTTTGATTTGTATCTAAGTAAAGCATGTGCTCATACCCTAACTCCTTTATCAATAATACCCATGTTGGCTGGATTCAGATCTGAATTACTTTTCTTTACTCATTACATACTCCGGGTAAATGAATTGTTAGTGAGTGTAAATATATACTTTCCTAAGAAAATTTCCTTTCTTCTAAATAGAAAGGCACACATTTATTCATAGAGAATATGTTGATGACTATAGGTGAAATCTTAGGACTGAGAATGTCCTTGTTTTAATTTCTAGGTCAAATAATATTTAAATTCTTCTAGAAAAATTTTTGTATCATAGGTTTGCAAATATTTCAAAAGAAGGCTAAATAGAAATAGTGATGTTGATTTTTGCAAACTTGATTTTTATGTTGTGTTGTTTTAAAAAAGAAAAGTCAGTCTAAAAAAACCTTTAGAGTCCTATCAAAATACTATTTATTCTTAATTATGAAGTAATATAAACTATAATTGATATAACATTATGGTGAAAACTTCAACCAAAAATAATTTTTAAAACAATAGTTTATTGATTTTGAGAGAGAGAGAAAGGGAGAAGAGAGAAACACTGATATGAGAGTACATAAAATTTGCTGCCTCTTGCACGCGCCCCCTTGGACATGTGCCCTGACCAGGATTTGAACCAGGAATCTCTTGGTGGATGGGGTGATGCCCAATGAACTGAGCCACACTAAAATAATTGTTATCTACCTCGCAGCACTCTAGGATAAATGCCCTCAATATGCCAAAAGTGCAATTCATTTTGGTCATCAGACCTTGGGGTCTATTGAATCCAATAGTTGGACAGAATTTTTGTCTGTTCAGACAGACACTAACTTAAAAAGAAACAAAGAAAAAAAAAGCCAAGCATCTTTTTGATCTAATTTAAAAAGCATTGTCAATGTCAAGAACATGGAGACTGAGACTGTGAGTTGTTTATTATGCTAGAAGGAGTCTTCCGTGTTGTATTGTTTGTGTGGTATGAGGTGACATTGTATGCCTGCTGTCCCTCTGGGACCCTCATGAAAAAAAGATATTTTATCTCCCAGCCCTATTCCCGTAAATGGATTCTACAAAGTAAATACAATATGAAAAGCCGAACCTGGTTCCAAAGTCATGCTATGTGCCTCTGTTTGGCTATGGAGGAAGTTACTCATGCTTAGCAGAGGGCCAGTTTGATGTGCCATTATTAGGTCCCAGGCAAAATGGTAACAGGACACCACGAGGTGGTTTTTATGAACAGGGTGTGCCAAGAAATGGTCTCCCGGCCTACTGGCTGCTGGGCAAGTGTTCCTCACCTTATCTATGAGGTAGGTGAACTTTTAATTCCATAAAGGAAGTCAAATCTTTCAGAACTGGCATAAGCTCACTAGTTCATCAGGGAAGGTTGAAACTACATTTTCACTTCCGTGGCACTGAATTTTAGAAAACTGGAATTTATTTCATTTTATTGATTTAAATCAATCAGGAATTACTTGCCTCCCATGATGAAACCAAATATGCAGGAATTTAGCAACTTAACATAACTATGACCACATTATAAGTCAGATAATAAGAAAGGACAATGGAGAAGAAAAACCAAGTTGAAATTACATTGCTTCATGACTGAATCATGCCACTTGTTTCCTGTCCTAACTCACAGCATCTTCTGTCCATAATATCAGTTCTGTCCAATTCTTTCCTCTTTCTCCAGATTCTTCAGAACATTTGTGTCTGAAATCTGTTGTCAATGCAATTGCATTATTGGGGTTAATTAAAATTGCTTTGAAGCCATGAACACCTAGACTCAAAACCTGAGTCTGCTACTTGTTAGCTATGTGGCTTTACACAAGAACTTTCAGAGCCTTGCTTCTTTGTAAAAGCATTATAGATTTTATAAAATCTCGATAGGACATCGAAACACAGAGCAATTTCATGAAAAGTGGGGATATGAAAACAGATCACCATCCTAAGTTATATTTTGAGAAAAACAATTAATTGAAAATACTTGTGCTAATTTTTTAAGATAAATGATTAAACTGGGAAGTATTTTATATTTTTAATATTTATATTTTAGTATTTTACCACCCTATGACTGTTAATACTTACTATGTATAATGTGTTAGCATAATTAAAGATTTAATTATTACCCAAAGGTATCAAACTGATAATCCTTAATACTCATGTGAAAATACTGGTCAGATATTAGTGATTTTATTTAAAATTTATTTTTATATATTTTTATTGATTTGAAAGAGAAGAAGGGAGAGAGAGAGAGAGACATCAATTGGTTGCCTCCCATACACACCCCAACCAGGGACCAAACCTGAAACCTGGGTATGTGCCCTGACCAGGAATTGAACTGGTGACCTTTTGATGTATAGGACTGAGCCACACTGGCCAGGGCTTAAACTTAAACTTTAGAAAATAAAATAATGTAATTAAAGTTTTTTTATTTTTATTGATATGTAAATGACATAACATTATACTAACTTCAGGTATACAACATGAGATAATCTTTGTATATATTGCAAAATGGTCACTACAATAAGTCTAATTAACATCCATCAGCATACATAGTTACAACAATTTATTTTCTTATGATAGAAACTTTTAAGATCTACTTCCTTAGCAACTTATTTAAGATCAAACATGGGCATCTATGAAAACATAATTGAGAGTCTTATAAGATTTTTTTCTTTATTTTTCTCCTAAGGAAATCTTTCTCAGAGGCTTAAAATACTTTTGTCAACATTTTGTCCACTCTTCATCCTATTTTAAATCTGCTGAAAAGCTTAACAGGGTGTCAGCTCAACCAACATCTCAATCAGGCCCAATGCTGAAGAATCAGGATTGATTCTGCAGTTCCACATTTTATATACTGACTTTATAGCAAATGGGGAAAATATCTCTTTAGTCTGTTTTGGTCTGTCTCCTCCTTTATACTCTCTCAGAGTATAATTAACAACCTGTCAAGTACCAAATAAAGTTGGAGTGGAATTGTTCAACAGTGAAGAGTACCTGTTTTCAAGGGGTAGCACCACTGTTTTTGTTTTTGTTTTGTTTTTCTTTCTATTACTGAGTGGAGAAACTCAAGGACCAAACTTTTATTTCACAAACTTGTTCCGTGAAAAAAGAACCATATATGGAAAGAATCTCTTATGATTCTGGTTAGTGTTCATCTACTTGCTTTTTATGAGTTTGTGTAAATTGACATTACAACAAATGAGAAACAACTCACACTAGTCTCAAACTAGTCTCAATGCTGTGAGCATCTATTTTGTTTCCTTTGGTGACTTAAAAACATCTGTGTCTGGATGTATGTGCTTTGGAAACTGCAATTTGTCAACCTTGTTGTTGACAGATGGCATTTGTAAGTTTGATTCAGGCTTGTCTTTAAAAAAAAAAAAAAAAAGCTCCTTAAAGCTGTAAGCCTTTATCAGAAGTCGCCCCTTGGCTATTTACAAGTGCCATGGTTACGGTCCTGCTAGACTGATGATATTCACATGCAGGAAACAATGCAAGGAAAACAGGATTTGCACGGCTCCGACTGCACTGACCCAAGAATTCCAGGAAGTGATTGTACTTTATGAAACCGTCTGTGCTCCGCTAGATTGTCTATAGCTTTTAAGGTCAAGTCCTATCACACTGAGTTTGCAGTGCCCTTTGTAACGGGAGTGTTTATGAAGCTGGGTACATGCTGTATTGTTTACCAGGCCTCACGGTTTAAAGGTGCGATATCCCAATCTGTGCTTCAGGATGGCACTGGGAATCCATCATGGCTTTTCTGACACAGATTTGGGATCAGTTCAAAGAGTCATTGGCAACAGCGAACACGCACCAGTCCAGGGCATGGCGAAAGTCACGAAGCCCACTGTCCCTGACAGGAGAGACAGACGAGGGTGTAGAAGATAAATGCGGGGAGCGCTGTGAGTTTATCTTACAAGATTTCTGGGCTTCCTGGTGTGGTCGAGCAGTCTCCTTAGGGGAGAGAGGTGCTGGCGTACAGTAACTGCTGATCCCGAGAGTGCGGAAAGAGGAGTGAGACAACAATAGAATTTACTTCTTCATCAGAAAGCTGGGAGGCAGCCAGGCATTCCAGGGCTTCGTTCTGGAATTCTTTGATTTCTCTACAGTGCATGACTGGAGACTCCTGGTGCCGCTGCGGAGGGACGCTGGCGCAGGACGGGGGACGCCCAGACTGCTGCCAAGCAGAGGCCGCATTGCTGTGAACTAACCACTGCTCTGCCAGATCTCTCTGTAGCTGTCAGACGAGGCAGGGCTGACCAGACCCCTACCTGCTCCCTTTGCATGAAGGATGTTGAAGCTCCTTAGAACAAGCGATAATCCATAGCCATTGTTAAGGATGCTATAGCAACCGGATCATCGGGGCCCACATCCTTTCAACTAGAACTGTCCACTGCTACCCAGGCTTAAGTGAACTATCTTTCTGAAAATATTCCCATGCCATGCACCGAAGTCATGGTGACTGAATATACGGACTGAATGAACCTTGCTGGGTGATTGTTGATATCAAATCAATCAATATAAATTTAATGGAGCCCATTGGTTTATGTGACTCGCCACTAGCAGCTGTTTTTTTCAGGATGGAAAACAAATGGACAATTGTGAGATACATGTCATCCAGCCCTACAATGAGTACTCTAATACTGGTTTTAGACATCTAAAGGGTTGTATTTTGTTGAATAAATTTTACTTTATTTTAAAATACTTAGGCATCTTGAGGCTCATATTTAAATTAATAGGTTCACTGTGGGAAAAATTGCACAGCTTTTTTTTAAGCCTTTTAACCATTATTTCAAGTAGGCTGATAGAGAACCATTGCTGGATGGAATAGTGAGCATAAATGGTGGCTAATTAGTGGTCAAAACTAAAGAAAAATGAAAAGCATCACTTATCAGGTAAGAACATGACAGAAAACACCAGGTCAGAAGAAAGATCTTTATTTTGGTTTTGGCTCTGGTACTAACTACTAAAACATTTCACTTCACATCTGCTGTTTATAGACAGTGGGATAATCATTATCTAAACCTTCGGTTTTTTCATCTGCAATTGGAAGAGCTTTGAATATGTGATCTCCAGGGGCTTTCATGTCTATAAAGATACAATCTGCGACATGTGGCCTCTTTGGACAGAGAAAGTGAAGGCTTTCTGGAGGAAATACAAAAAGGCACACATGAGAAAAAGAACCGAGGTATAAACATTTGAGGATTTATACTGACAGAGAAAGAACAATAATCTTTATATTTGCATAGAACTTTTTAAAAAGTGCTTCCATATTCATCAAATCCTTGGAATATATCCTGGGAGGTTGATGTTATCATTTTAAATTTCCAAATAAGGAAACCAAGGCTTCTAAAGCTTAAGGGACTTGCTGAAGGAACAGAGTGATGAAGGCTTGAGTATAAAAACAAATCAGGCTCATGGGCATCAAGACTAGGCCTTCTTAACAGTCTGAATGCAAAGGCAGTGGTGCCTAATAAGAAAGAATTTCGCCTTAACTGGTTTGGCTCAGTGGATAGAGCGTCGGCCTGCGGACTAAAGGGTCCCAGGTTCAATTCGGGTCAAGGGCATGTACCTTGGTTGCTGGCACATCCCCAGTAGGGGGTGTGCAGGAGGCAGCTGATCGATGTTTCTCTCTCATTGATGTTTCTAACTCTCTATCCCTCTCCCTTCCTCTCTGTAAAAAATCAATAAAATGTATTTTTTTAAGAATCAAGTAGGCCAATTTGTGAGAGATTTCTCATATATCCCTGTGATCTTTTCAGATTTCAAACTTTTAAGCTTTCTCCTAAATAATGAACATTTGCTGGTATAATATGGTTTGAGTGACAAGGGAAAGGAATACTAGAAGAGAAGCCACTGAATTTGCAACTCATTTGGCTTGCAAGAAGCAACTTGAGAAAGATTCCGCAGCAGCATGTCAATAAATGTAAAACAGCATTTAGTCAGCAAAAGAGACACCTAAAAGTAGGGAAGCTGTATACCAGTTTGCCTGCTATAGCCCTTACTATGTCCTCTGTCTCAGAATAATTATTGAGTAGCCCCTTTTGCTCTCAAAAGTGTCCCAATATGACAATAAATTATGTGGTCATTTTATACATAAAGGGAAAGATGTAAAGATACTGTGGGCAGTGAAGGATTCATCCAGGAAGACTTCATAAAAAGGGAGCATCTGGAGCTAGATGCTATGGCTCTAATTTGCAAAGAAGAACAGAGAAAATTTGTTTTAAATAAATTATCAGAGAGAAATAGAGAAGGAGAGAGAGAGAGAGAGAGAGAGAGAGAGAGAGAGAGAGAGAGAGAGAGAGAAGAAGAAGAAGAAGAAGAAGAAGAAGAAGAAGAAGAAGAAGAAGAAGAAGAAGGAGAAGAAGAAGAAGAAGAAAAAGAAGAAGAAGAAGAAGAAGGAGAAGGAGAAGGAGAAGGAGAAGGAGAAGGAGAAGGAGAAGGAGAAGGAGAAGGAGAAGGAGAAGGAGAAGGAGAGAAGGAGAAGGAGAAGGAGAAGGAGAAGGAGAAGGAGAAGGAGAAGGAGAAGGAGAAGGAGAAGGAGAAGGAGAAGGAGAAGGAGAAGGAGAAGGAGAAGGAGAAGGAGAAGGAGAAGGAGAAGAAGAAGAAGAAGAAGAAGAAGAAGAAGAAGAAGAAGAAGAAGAAGAAGAAGAAGAAGGAGGAGGAGGAGGAGGAGGAGGAGGAGGAGGAGGAGGAGGGAGAGGAGAAGAAACAAAGAGAAATAAGAAAAGGAGGAGAACTGTTTGTGTATTTGTTTAGATCTATATTAAAAAGAAATCTATTGGGAGTAGCTATTGTTTCCTTGACCAACTTTTCTTCTGTATGAGTTTCTAAAGAGCATGCCTGAGGTTTTTTTTCACATCAATTCCCTTTTCACACGAGGTAAGTAAAAGATAGATTGGAAATAGTAGTAGAGTTGATTTAGAAATTAGAGAGGGGTTCATTGCTAGCCCTCCATCTTGTCTGTGGAGGAAAGGATGGAATCTTCCTACCCTTTCTCATCAAGCAGCTTGTGACCTGTAATTCTTGCTATTTCTCAATATGCATTCTTGTGGCTGTGTTAGTTAACAGAATGCTATAATCCATGAGCTTTCTTCTTTTGACCCTTCCAGCTGAACATATCAACACTTTCCAATTTTATTAACAAAAGAAGCTATTTTTAGGTGTGATGATCACATAATGACACATCAAGGCCATTCCAAGCAAGCAGCAATTCCAGTGTTCCTGTGAGATTTTCTCCTTCATGTGGTCTCAGCTCATAAGTCATTGTTTTGCAAAACTTGTGCTACGTGAACTAAGTAAAAAAGTTTTTGTTTATTTTTTTCTTTCAAAAATATCAACTTGCATATAACCGTATGATGAATACATATTTTAGGGGATGGGACAAGAGATAAAACAGAATAAAAAGGAGTGAGCAGAAGGAATAAAATATCACACAGAAACCAGAGAACTAGAAGTTATTATGGTGTGTGTGTTGTGTTTTATTTTTTCATTTATCTTCTTGCATCTTTTTCTAAACAGTGGCTAAATTGGGGTAGGCCAAATCTGATCAGGATCCCACCTGCATTATCTTTGTGGATTTGTGAATGAGGAGATGAGGAATTGAACCAGATAGGAATCTCTTGAAGGAAGGGGATTCAAATGAACAAGTTTCAACATTCCTCAGGCAAATCCAATCCTGAGTGTATCTTAGCTTCCAGAGATTCCAGGAAAAAAATAAATGGTAGAGTCACTAGGAGATAAGCAATTTTATTTGACTCAAGAGAATGAGTGGGAAAAAAAGGCCCAGGTTCCAGCTTTGAAACAGGCATTCCTAGGAGACAAAAAGAAGTGTCATTTTCTAATTTATTCATGGTAGTCAAAATTAATAACAGCAATCAAGTCATGGTTTAGCTACAGGGAAAAAAAAAACTTAATTTACTGGTTGAAGATATGGTAAGCTCTAGGTATCAATTTTCTGGGTATAGGAGAATCACTCAGAATTATTCTACATCATATCCAAAAAGGTACTTGTCAGCGAAAAGACTCACACCACATGCATTTAAACAAGTTAATGCCAATTCTAAGGGCTCAGTAAACATTATCAGTGATGTCTTCATTAGCCATGGTTTTAAAGCTGCCATTTTTTTACATAAACAATTCAGTTCTTCCATTTAGTCTCTGCTGAGGAAGAGATACGAGTCATAAAGTCATGTTAGATTATTCCTCAGCATTTCATGGCCAAAGGACTATGTACCTAGTACTGAAACTTATGAACATAAAGGACAGGGAATGATAGGGAAACCTACAAGAATTTCTCCCTGTTAACACAGACTCCAATAAATGTCATAGTTATTAGGACTTGGCAAGTCAAAACTTTTCAGTAAGGGATAAGGTATAAAAAGAGTTTAGTTTGGAGCAGGGAAGAGAGGCATACAATTTGTGTTTTAAAGCATGGATATCCACCATATAAATACAATCCTTTTCAAGTAGTATGCCACATGTTTATTTTTCCCCAATCCTTTTCAAAATAATGGGGGAGATCAGCTCTTTCCCAGAATGAAAAAGGCGATGGTGGCAACTTTCCCCTCTGTAAACTAGCTGAGCCTGTTAGCAGAGATGCCAAAGGGAAGCCACACAGAGACAAGGCTTCCAAGTATTAGGATGGGATTTTCTTCTTAATAATCAAGCTCATTTGCTTATCTAGACAACTTTCAGTGTCTCTCCTTTTTAAAACAAATGCACTTGGGAGGAATGTTCATTTTTAAGTGTTGTTTACATTGGGATTAATTTTTGAGTGGTGTGTTGGTAGAGATTAGTATATATTTAACTGAGAACAAGGATGACTGCTTCAGATGGGTCAACTGATGGATGTGAGAGGTGAAGGTTGATGAGAGATGACAAAGACATCAGGAGGCAGCCCTAGCTTGTTTGGCTCAGTGGATAGAGCATCAGCCTGTGGACTGAAGGGTCCCTGGTTCAATTCTGGTCAAGGGCACATGCCTGGGTTTTTGTGGGCTCAATCCCCAGTAGGGAGTGTGCAGGAGGCAGCCAATCAATGATTCTCTCTCATTATTGATGTTTCTATCTCTCTCCCCATCTCTCTTCCTCTCTGAAATCAATAATAAATATATTTTTTTAAAAAGACATCAGCAGGAAGAACATGATAGATAAGAAGAGGGGAAGATGAGAAAAAGGTGAAGATTAATTTTACTGAATGAAAACTTTTATCTGAACTGGCTCTGGCCATTCCAGGAATTAGCCCATGCAATACCATGCAATATCCATTTATCTGGCAAATTTGAACATTGGTATATTGCAGGTGCTCAACTAAAGTTTAGGGATTCAAAATTGAACAAGACATAGTGAGCTTATGTCACAGATTACATCCCAGAGGAAATTACGTCTAAATTGAGCTTTGCGGAATGAATAATAATTCACTGGCAGTAGTATGTAGCAGTACATGACCAGTAGTGACTTCCAATTCAAATGAACACTCATTCATTACTTGTAGTTCTTTGACTGTTTCTCACAGTAACTCTCTACATTTCGTCTCCTAGTGCCTTCAATATTGCCCCATATCTAGTTACTGTCAGGAGACGACCTAGACTCCTATTTGTCAGAGGAAAGAGGATTCACCATTCATGAAATTCTTCCATTTTCCTCTATCATCACCCATCCATATTCCCACTTCCTCATATTGTCTCATAGGAATATGTAGTAATTCTTCTCCTTGTTATAATCAAGACTGTCTTCAAATCACTGAGACCTGGACCTTTCTTATCTCATCTGGTACCTATGACACCATTATCTCAATTTTTTCCTAAGTCTCCATTCTCTTCCTTAGCCATAATTCAGCATGAAAACAAACAAACAAAACAAACAAACATCTCTTCTTAAAAAGTAAGCACACACACAAACATATATTAAAACAACTCCAGTCTTTTTTACTCTACTTGACTTAAATTGTTTTATTAATCCCCTCACTGACAAATCAACAAACTCTTCTGATTTTTCATGCTAATTGAGATATCTGCTATTAGATATTGCAGATCATTTCTCTTTCTTGCAATGCACTTCTTTCTAAAACATTATCTTCTTCCCAATTATCTTACCCATAAAAGTATTCCTCCTAGATATCTTACCATTCTTTATCCTTTAAATGTTTGTAGTCCCCAGAGTTCAGGTCTTGACTTGCTTCTCATTTCACTAGCTTTGCCAAGTAATTTTCTTTACTTTTTACTCCCAACCAAAAGTAATTTCTGTTTGATCTTCCTTCTTTATATTTATCAGTTCTAATCTTCTCTCTATAGCCAACCTACTGCCATTACTCAGTGTTGGCCCTCTTTATCTATCAGCTAGTTTAGAATTAAAGCCTCTTAATGCATCTCTCACCTCAGTTCTGGTGACTCTCCAATTTATCTTGCACACTTTGCCAGAGTGATCTAAGTGATGAATCATATCATTTTACTCCCCTACTTAAAACACTTCAGTGGCTTCTCATTGCCTTCAGAATAAAAGTAAAATTCTTATGAAAATTCTCATTGTGGTACAGAAGTTCATTTAAAATCTGTCTAAATCTACTTTCCTAATGTATTTTTTCCTTCTTTATCATGCACACAGTTGGGGAAACATATTTTATCATTCTTCAACCATGCCATGATTTTCACACCTTTTGCCTTTGCTTCTGCTTAAATTTGAGCCTAGAATGCCTTTTCTGAGTTGCTCTACCTGAAAAAAATTAAACTTATTCTTCAAAAAAAAACCCATTAATTACATCTTCTCTGAAGCATTTCTTGATATTTCTCCTTATTTTCTCCACCCTGCAAAAAAATTCTTGGATAAAATTCTTTTAAGCAATCTACACTAATAAAAGACGAAGATGCTAATTGACCATACCTTCACTATGCATCAGCCAATCAGAATAGTATTCAAATTAACCCAACAAAGATGGCCGTTAAATTTGCATATTGCAGGTGGGGTGGGCAGTGCCAATCACCACCCGTGGGATCCGGGCTGCAGATCGGGGACCGAGGAGGCAGGCCAGGCAGCGCCAGATGCCACCCAGGGAGGCAGAGCCGGTAATCAGAGCGGCATGGGGGTCCCCTGCCCAGGCCTAATGCCCCAGCCAGAGGCCTGAGGCCTGGGAAGGTGCAGAGCTGGCAATCGGAGCGGGCTGGGGGTCCCCTGCCCAGGCCTAATGCTCTGGCCAGAGGCCTTAGGCCTGGGCAGGGGCCAAGCCGTGGATCAGTGTGAACTACATAGGAAACACCTTTTCTGACCGCTCATTGGCTAAGCTCCCTGTATGCCACTGGTAATATTCTTAGTAACTTGGGTAATAAGAATCCAAGAAGGTGATGTAGGGTTTTTCCACCTCACTCCTGGAAAATAAAACGAAGGTCTGCTGCTGGAGGGGTTAAGAAATATCATATCCTGCCCTAGCTTGTTTGGTTCAGTAGATAATGCCTCAGCCTGCCCACCACAAGGTCTGGGGTCAATTCTGACCAAGGGCATGTACCTAGGTTGCAGGCTCTTCCCTGGCTGGGGCCCAGGTCAGCGCTCATGCAGGAGGCAACCAATCAAAGTGTTCCTCTCACTTTGATGTTTCTCTCTGTCTTTCCCTTTCTCTTCCACATTCTCTAAAAATCAATGGAAACATATCCTCAGGTGAGGATAAAAAAAAATAATAAAGAAATATCATATCCTATGAAAGACACATCTTAAAAATGCCTAAAGAAAGACACATCTTAAAAATGCCTAAAGAAAGTTTCATTTTTTCATGGTGAAGGGACTGGAGTCTGTGTTAATGTAAATACCTTGGAGGCTGCAGTGGCTGGCAGTGGCTGCAGCAGTGGGGTGAAGGGGCTGGTGCCTTCCCCTGATCAGCCCGGTCGCCTCCCACAAAGGGAGACCAGACTGCGGCTTAGGACCGCTCCCCAAGGAGAGCAGAAAGCGGGCCTAAGCCGTCAGTAGGACATGCCCTGAGGGCTCCCAGTATGTGAGAGGAGGCCGGCTGGGCTGAGGGACCACCCCTCCTCACCAGTGCACGAATTTCATGCACCTGGCCCCTAGTCCTATATAATAAAAGAGAAACAGGCAAATTAACCGTCCCTCCGTAACGCTCAAGCCATGCCCACAAGCCACGTCCACCAGCCAATCAGGAGCGAGTATGCAAATTAACCCAACTAAGATGGCAGAGGCCACAGAGCTGGAGCCAGCAGGAGGCTTGGGTTGCCCCCAGCAATGGAGGAAGCCAAGCTCCCCACCTGCCCTGGCTGGCCCTGGGCTCTGCTCAAGGCTACAAAGTTTCAATTATAGAAGGTAAATAAATCCCAGAAAAAAAAGAAAAAAAGGAGAGGCTGGGAGCTTGGGTCGCTGGGGGGTATGGTCAGCCTGAAAATGGCCCTCAACCTCTCACTCAGGTGAGACACACCCCCATGGGGTGGGGTCCCCTCTGGGGGGCTTGGCCAGCCTGCAAACAGCCATCAGCCCCTCACCCAGGCTGGCCAGGCACCACAGCAGGACCCCCACCCTGATCTGGGACACCCTTCAGGGCAAACCAGCCAGCCCCCACCCATGCACCAGGCCTCTATCTAATCTAATAAAAGAGAAACATGCAAATTGACCATACCTTTGCTATGCCCCAAGCCATGCCCACCAGCCAATCAGAGCGACTATATACAAATTAACCCAACCAAGATGGCGGCCAGCAGCCATGGAGCTGGAGCAAGCAGGAGGCTTGGTTGCCTTGGCGATGAAGGAAGCCAAGCTTCCTGCCTGCCCTGGCCGGCTGTGGCCTCTGCTAAAGGTAACAAAGTGTCAATTATAGAAGATAAATAAATCCCAGATACCTGCTTCCAGCCAGCCTCCACTGGGAGCTTGGGTGGCTGGGGGATGAGGCCAGCCTGCAAACAGCCATCAGCCCCTCACCCAGGCTGGCCAGGCACCCCAGCAGAACCTCTCTCTGGGAAGAGGGTGTGGCCAACCCGAAAACGGCCCTCAGCCCCTCACCCAGGCTGGCCAGGCACTCCAGTGGGACCCCCACCCTGATCCGGGACACCCTTCAGGGCAAACCAGCCAGCCCCCAACCATGCACCAGGCATATAATAAAAGGGTAATATTCAAATTGACCCTAACAGCAGAATGACTGGGAATGACTGGTCACTATGACACACACTGACCACCAGGGGACAGATGCTCAATGCAGGAACTGCCCCCTGGTAGTCAGTGCGCTCCCACAGGGGGAGCTCTGCTGAGCCACAAGCCAGGCAGATGGCTGCCAGCACAGTGGTGGTGGTGGGAGCCTCTCCCGCCTCCTCAGCAGTGCTAAGAATGTCCGACTTCAGCTTAGGCCTGCTCCCTGCTGGCAAGTGGACATACCCTGAGGGCTCCCGAGCTGCCAGAGGGATGTCTGACTGTCAGCTTAGGCCCGTTCCCCCAGGGAGCAGGCCTAAGCCAGCAGGTGGACATTCCCCAAGGGGTCCCAGACTGCGAGAGGGCACAGGCCGGGCTGAGGGACCCCCCTCCAAGTGCACAAATTTTTGTGCACTGGGCCTCTAGTAGTTTTATAATAAAGAATAAAAGTTGTGGGCCCAGAGTGAGAAATATGTCATCCACACAAAATGGTAGCAGTTCAACTTGGATATTTTACCCTGTTCTTCCTGGGAGGTGGTAGAGTAAAGGATGTGAGAAAATATGGTCTGAAAGTGAGAAGGAGCTTAGGTCTCTAGTATAGTTCCTCTCTAACTGCTTGTGTGACTTAGAGGAAAGCAGCTTCCTGGTCCTCATATTCTCTAAAACAGTATGGATGAATACATCTATTTGACAAAGAGATATGGATAAATATAAGTGAAATGGTAGTTGCCTTGATTCTTTAGAGAGGCCACACACTATAAAGCTTATTTATTTGTCTCTATTGTATTTTTTATTCACCCAGCAAATAGTCATTGAGCACCTACTATGGATCAAGCATTATTCTTAGTAGAGAACAAAAGAGAGAAAAATCCATTTTGTTTAAGAGCTAATATTTTATGGCAAAAAGAAAAACAAACAACAAACAAAAAAAGAAGTAAATTATACATTAGAGCAGTGATGGCGAACCTTTTGAGCTCGGTGTGTCAGCATTTTGAAAAACCCTAACTTAACTCTGGTGCTGTGTCACATATAGAAATTTTTTGATATTTGCAACTATAGTAAAACAAAGACTTATATTTTTTATATTTATTTTTTATATTTAAATGCCATTTAACAAAGAAAAATCAACCAAAAAAATGAGTTCGCGTGTCACCTCTGACACGCGTGTCATAGGTTCACCATCACTGCCTTAGAAGATGAGAAGATGGTAGGTAGTATGGAAAAATATAAAGCAGGGAAGGAGGAACTCTGGGGTTGGAGGTAGGTTTCAGTTTTGATTATGAGGCTCAGGAAGACATCACTGAGAGGGTGACATTTGAAAAGCACTTAAGGAGGTGAATGAGATGAGATGTGAACCTTAGGATATCTAGAGGAAGAACAGCCTGAGCAAAGGGCACATGGGTATGTAGGGCTTGAAGTGGTAGCACAATTGTGTGTTCAAAGAACAAACAAGCCAAGGTAACTGGATGGTAGAAGGAAGGTCAACGAGTTAGCAGAATGTTAGCTGCACAGAACCGTTATCCCATTGAAGGGATTTGTTTCTTTGAGGGCAATGGGGAGCCATTTGGGGGCTTCAAGCAGAGGAGGAACATTGTCTTTTTTTTCCATACACAAGGTCATTTATTACAGTATTAGAAAATTTAGAACATACTTAAAACTCAAATGTCTGTAAATATCATTATTAAAATTAGGCAATGGTAATAAATGATATTAATAATTGTTCAAATAAAAATTGTGAGATGTGGCAAGAATCATTACATTGAGAGAAATGTATTATAGACTTGCATCTTAAAGGTATCCCTTTGGCTGTTGTTTTAAAAATTAATTAGTAAGGACCTGCCCAGGTAGAAATAGTTAGGAGGCTGTATATCAATGCAGTCAGTGGTTAGAACCAGTTGGGTAGCAATGAAATCAGTAAGAGGTGGTCAGACACCGAGTATATTTTATTGGTAGAGTTCACGGGATTTCCTATTGGTATGAACTTGAGGGGAGGGGCGGGTAAGAGAAAGAAAGGAGTCAAGATTGGCAGTAGCTCTTATCCAGGCAAATGGAAGAATGTATTGGCCATTATAAATCCCCTGACATAACATTAGTTTACTTTGGGAAAACTTAAGACAAATAATTTAATATGACGTCTTCTTCTACATTTGTAAAACTTGTCAACTGAGAATTTTTGAAGATTTTGAGTGAAAAAAAATGCTATAAAATAATTTTTCTTGCACATGTATATTACTTTAAAAAGTTCACTTAAGCCCTAACCTGTTTGGCTCAGTGGATAGAGCATCGGCCTGCAGACTAAAGGGTCCCAGGTTTGACTCTGGTTAAGGGCATGTACCTTGGTTGCCGGCACATCCCCAGTAGGGAGTCTGCAGGAGGCAACTGATCGATGTTTCTCTCTCATCGATGTTTCTAACTCTCTATCCGTCTCCTTTTCTCTCTGTAAAAAAATCAATAAAATACATACATTTTAAAAAGTTCACTTGATCCTAATAAAATATTTATGATGTAAAAAAGTTTTTACAAAAAATATCCTTGAGAAAGAGACAGGAGGGTATTATTACCCAGGTTTTACAAATGAAGAAACTGAGGCCCTGAGAAATTTTCATGAAGCTAATAGTCAGTTCTTTTGATTTCTCCAAAGAACTTTCTACCATAAACACTGCATCTCTGACCTCATGAAGCCTCATGCATGATACTTCCATAATAACAGTAATGATTTTTACATGGAAAGACTCTCGGGTTTTAACAACTAATGAAACCCTCATCTAGAGACCATAAATCTATAATAATAAAAGTGTAATGTGCTAATTAGACCGGACAGCCGAACGACCTTCTGGATGAATCCAGAGTTGCGAGGGCCGAGCCCCTTGCATGAATTTTGTGCATCGGGGCTCTAGTTGTTATTACTATAAGACAGTATAATGCCAGATTTCTTTCTTTAAATTCTATTTCCCCACCTTTCAAGTTAGCATCTTTAATCTGCTACTTCTGTTGTTCCCTCTGAATTAAATCTAAAATGTGAAAGTTGGCTTGAAATGCAAATGATGTTTCAACATCTTTCCAACAAATACTTCTTCCTATACTATATATGCTTGAGTGTGTGTGTTAAATAGATTGAAGTTCAGTTTTTTCTCCTTTTCAATTGTCTACTTGCTATTTTAGAATGTTCTGAAAGGCAGCAAGTTTTGCTAGAAGAGAAAGTTTATAACAATTTGTATTTCCTCTACTGCGGGGCAAAGAAAACCTTAAATGTTGGTTTTATAGTCTTCTCTATTCTCGAGGGAATTTAGGTATGCGGAGTTTTGGCTGAGATAGGAAAGGAACAGCTCAGAGGTGGGGACTGCTGCTTAAAATGTTCCTTTGTTTAATTTTTTTCCTGTTATTGTATATGAAACTTTGATACCCTCTTGACTTTCCATTCCAACGGCACACTCCAGTGCAGGTGCCAATTGTGGTTACTGCCTAGATGAGGAGTATATGTACATGACTAGTGATATTTATGGGGCTCAGAGTAAAAGCAGAGGGGTTTTCGTGAAGAAGGTTGACTTATGAGTTTAAGATGATTGCCTTGTTAGGATAAGCTGTAATTCTTTGTCACCTTTGGGTGAAGGGCATCCTGTTGGGAAATTCAACAATGGAGATTTCCAGGTTCGATACAAACAAGCATAAAGCAGGGTAGTAACAACCCAAGAACCGAGTGGAAACTCAGAGGATATGGATTCTAAACTCAATCTGTGCTCACTTACTTTGTAAGCTGAGGAAAGTTGCTTTAAATTTCCTTCACTTCTATTTCTTATCCATTGAGTGAATATGCCACAGGGACAGGTGTTATGTAAATACAGAGATATCATAATTTCTCAAAAGATTCATACTTTATTTAAGCAACAGGGCCTATTTGATGTAGACAGGGTGAGAATCAGAGCTCCTGAGTCTCGCTGCAAATTGTTGTTCTAAAAAAGGCACTTTCTTTGGCTTTCGATACATTACCCAAATGCTGTGCAGAGCCAGTGCTATCTCTTTAATGGCAGAGTTGGGAAATCCTTTTTTATTTTTTTCTCTCTGAGATATCCCTCTGAAATGATGGACTTATGGATATGCTGGGCTGGCCACTTCTACTATGTTGAACAGCAAATCCCATTATTAACTTGCTAGATTTGTGCCCCATATTCTTCCCTATACCACCACTCCATCCTCCTACACACACACCCCAAACCTCCTCACACTGGTCATTTGCCTGACCTAACTATTACTGTGATTTGAGGGGTGCCAAAATGCTTCATGTTGCCATGTATATGAACCCCTAAACTTTTCTCCTGTTATGTCATCGAAACCTGTTAATAAAATGGAGAGCACTTTATATCATTATCACCTTTACTTCACTTTTACTTAAAAGTGATGATATAAAATGCTTAAAATATTACCTGATACATAATAAACACAGCTTCTATGAGTATTATTGCTAGTCAATCTCCAGCTAGAGCCATACACAATGGTGCAGAAGTAGACAAACTGTGATGGTGAAGACAGAGAGGCAAATCATATATTTTCACTGACCATTTATGAATGTATTGAGTCAATTTTATTCTGATCCTGCTAATTTAAAAAATGATAACAGCCAACACAACAATAGCCGTCAGGTGTGAATGCCCTGTCTCGAACCATAAATATATAGGTCACATAATAGAGTTGTATCTTGTTGGTCACATTGCATAATAAGGTTGCAGCTGCTTGGTTAATTCTTGGTACCAGAAATCCTTGTGAACAAGTATAGGCACCTGATATTTTAAAAGTCACTTTGTAGCAAAAAGGGTAGATAATTGCCTTTTTTAAATCAATAAAAATTAGACTTATTCTTGTCAGATTGGCAAAAACATAACTTTTTTTTTTTTTTTTTTTTTTTTGGTAAGCTGCATAATCTTACTAATTAGTTTATATGTGCCATGTAATGCAAAAGGTTGAAAATCGCTACTGTAGACAGACCATTCTAATCACTCTGTTGCTAATGACTGGAGTGACCTCTAGTGGTGCTGAATTTTTCATACTGGGGGAAAAAGGCGCCCAAATAAAAGGTCACTCTTAGCATCATCTTTCACTACTTCACTTGTAAAGTCAAAATTCAGAAGTTGATTAAATGGAAACGAATGTAGTTTTTCATTGAAATGACTGATTTCATGATGAAAACTTTACCTCCACAGAGTGGTTTCAATAATCCCTTCTGAATATCACCACACCCTCACTTCCATCTGAGTTTCTGCTCATTACTATTTAGCTATGGGAATCATTCTTTCACATTCAATTAAAATGTGTTGAGTGCCTCTCATGTACCAGACACTGTGATAGACAGAAAGGGACATATAAATAGGAAACATGGCCAGTCACCTGCCCTCAGGGATGTCTTATTCAGGGTATGTGTGGCGGGGAGAGGCATGAGGGAGTTTGAAGAGGGAAGAAAGAGCTTTAAAAAAGTATCTACTTCTTAAAACATACTAAAATAGATGTCAGTACAAAGAATTACCAATGTTTTCTGGCTTTGTAGACAACCTTTCTTTTTCTCATAGGAGAAGAAACAGACCCTCATTGAATAAAGCAGAGTAAAGCATGTGTATCCATTGAGAAAAAAGAGAATTCTCTCCCATGGGCTTGGAAATGTTGACTGAGAAAAGAGCCAGGTAAGAAAAAAAGCACTTTGCTATGGTTTAAAAAATATCAATGTGAAATTTAGCAAAATTCAAACTTTAAAAAGTATTTAAATAAATTATTTTAAATTTGTTTTCTTTATTCAGTAACCATATCTCACTTAGTTTCTGGATAATTCTACTTTCAAATAAACACTGTTTCTTATAAAAGCAATGAATTAAATAGGCAAGTGAAATGATAATTCTATACTTTTATATAACTTTTTAAAGATCAAAAGTCACAAAAATATTTTGTAGAATATTGGCAATATGCATCTAGTTTGTGTCTAAAAAAAGTAAGATTCCCAAAGACAATGTTAGTGCTCTGACATAATGCTCATATTTTAAGTATTTTTATCTGATGGCTATATTAAACTAAGAATATTCTTAGCTACCCACACAAATTATGATTGTCTCTTATTTCTTCACTTACTCTTCATGAAGATTTTAGTGATATCTAGTTGACAAGCTAATGGCTTTATCACAAAGAGATATTCAGACTTGGCAGAAACTTAGAAATTCCTTAAGCCTAATTCAAGCCAAAAGGCCACAGAATAAATGCACAAAGTTTCCAATTCTCCTTTATAACAAATTGATTTGGTAGTATGTAGAGGATTCACTCCAGATACAATGTCACTGGAATTTTCCTGAAACACTGGGTTCCATCATTATGAATTCTGCTCCATTTCTTTTTAGAGTGTCTACTTAAGTGTCATTTATGTTCATTTTTATGTCCTGGGTATATAGAAATAGTCCTATAGAAGTGTACAAAAATTATTTTTAAACGTATTTGTTGATTTATTCTTACTTATTTTTTCTTTATTCTTTACTTCTTACTATATTTCTTTATTATTTTATTCTTCACTCTTTATCACTTATCTTTATTCTTAGCTGGTCTTCAGTTTGAATAAGCTTTAATATATTCAACATCTTAAAGATGTTGACTTCTACAAGGTGGAACTGGGTCTGATTAGGATGGAAAGAACAGTTCATAAAGAAATATTACAGGAAAGATTTATAGGGAAAAAATAAGTTGAAAATTAGAATGTTATCTGCAACTGTGGAGTCTGAGATTTCTCATTGTCAGATTTTATTGATTCAATGTTTTGTTTTACATTTAAACTATAATAACAATCTAAAAGTGTTTCATAGGCAATTAATATGCTTAGCCAACACTGAATGGTTATTTTTACATAATTGAACAGTTCATACTTTTTAAAGCATTTGTACTAATCGGTGGGCTGAGAGTAAATTTATTTTCTACATTACTTTCAATTATTTCTATTTAAATGTTACCACTTAAAACATCCATAAGCAGGTATCTAAAACAAACAAGCATAAAAGAGAAGTTAGTTGACAACACAGGTTTAGAGATAATATATCATGATAAGTGGGAAAAGCTATGATACCTGTATATCTGTTTGTTACTCCAGAGAAAAATGTTGGGTGTATAATGCTACTATGTGCAGTTTAAAAGTAAGTAGATGTAGCTTCAAAAATGTTGGAAGGTACAATAATTATAATTATGCCTTTGAAGCTTTGCAACCAAGTCTATTCTTTCATGCTGTTCAGTTGTATCCACATGCCATTTGCATCATCTTCCTTTGAGTATCAAAAACAGTTTTGACCTTCTTTGTCCCTTGGCTAATTGTTAAACTCAGCAGTTTGCTCCCACCTCATGTCTAGGACATAGCGTCAGGACGTGGTGTCATCTATTAAATCAGATTTGGTAACTGACAGACAAACTTGACACTAGTCACCAGAGAGCACACAATGCAAAAGCCAGCATATGTGAGTGATATGATGGTGATTCCCACATTGATTCAATAATGCCATCACATAAGAATAAATTCTCATTAGTACATGTCTCACAATAGAAATGGGAGGGGAAAAATAGTTCCAGCTTCAAATTAAATTAGGAAACCACTTTACACATTTCTAAGTATCAGAGTTTCAAAGCTCTTTTAGGCAATTATGAAAATTCTCATCACTCCATCCCTACCTACTATATGACTTTAGTTAACACAGTTAAGAAAGTTTGGGTAGAATTTGGGGGGAACTTACATTGAATTAGGGCTACTATTTTTAGGAATACTTTGGGGTACTAGGTCTTAGTATAAGGGAAATTTCTTCTTATTTTGACTACAAACATTTAGACTTTCTCCACTTAACGCTTCCATTTATATCTAGCTACAATTGGATTGTGTCTCACCTCTGAAAGTCTATTGTAGCTAGGATGTGACAAACAGCATTTGACATCCACTTTTCTTTCTGAGCCTGTTCTACTTACAGCTATTCTGAAGAACATATTTCATTTTGGGAAGTGAACACAGCTGTTACATAAAGTCTGATTGATGGGAGTTAAGGTGGAAAGAAGTCATCAAAATCTGAAGATGAAGTGTTTGAAAGGGAAGGAATGTATTATCATTAAAGAGGTGGGAGGATAGAGTTGCTTGCTCTAACTAAATGGTGGGTTGGAAGCACCAGCCTCCATTATACATCCCAAGAACTGAGCTCAGTGTCCCCAAGAACTTGCTCTGCTCTGCTGACCTCCTCAGAACATATAAAGCCACTTGCTGGAAGAAGTCCTCTTCAGTAATCTAGTCACAAGCAAAGACTTGTTTGGTCATCTCCCTATATGTCTCACTAGACTGAAATATTAGAACACTCAAAGGAATGACTTCAACATTCTAGAGCCAAAATGAATTTAGGCAATGAGAGAGAGAAAAATATTCAGCTTCACTATTATGTGTATTCTAACATCTCTCTCCCCTCTCCTCCATCTGTTTCCTCCATACTGACTCTCTCACAATTCTTTCCAATTCTCAGTCTCCCTCATGCACAGATACGGGTACTCATACATTTATCTCTACACTTTGTCTTCTGTAAGAAATATATGCTGCAGAATCACTCTCCTGAGAGTGGAACAACCATTGGCTCATTAAAGAACCTATAGTTGTCTTTTATATCCAATCATCTTTCTAAGGATACTTCAGTTGTTTCCATGTCTTGGCCACCGTGAATAATGCTTCAATGAACATAGGGGTGCATATATATCTTTGTGAATAAATGTTTTCAACATTTTTAGGTAGACACCCAGAAGAGGGGTTGCTGGGTCATAAAGAAGATGTGGTACACATACACAATGGAATACTACCCAGCCATAAGAAAAGATGAAATACTGCCATTTGTGACAACCTGGATGGACTTTGAGAATATCATGTTAAGCAAAATAAGTTAGTGAGAAAAAGCTAAGATCCATATGATTTCAATCATATGTGGGATATAATATTGAAAGTAATAAATGAACAAACAATAAAAACCAACAAATGAAAACTCATAGATACAGACAACAGTATGGTGGTTACCAGAGGGAAGGGGCTGGGGAATAGTAAAGTGTAAAGGGGGCCAAATATATGGTGATCAAAAATTATTTGACTTTGGATGGTGGGCACACAATGCAATATACAGATCATGTATCATAGAAATGTACACTTGACACCTATATACTCTTATTAACCAACTAGAGGCCCAGTGCACGAAATTCGTGTACTGCAGGCCATCCCCCAGCCCTGCCAGTGCCCTCTCGAAGTCCAGGACCCCTTAGGGGATGTCCACCTGCTGGGGATCAGGCCTAAGCTGGCAAGTGGAAATCCCTCTCGAAGTCGGGGATCCCTCTTGCAGTCCGGGGCCCCTCACTCCTTACCGCCCGTCTGCTTGCTGCTCCTTACTGCTCAGCTCACTGATCCTTAGTGCTGCTGTGAAGGTGGGAGAGGCTCCCGCCACCACAGCTGCACTCGCCAGCTGTGAGCCCAGCTTCTGGCTGAGCAGCACTCCCTCTTGTGTTGAGCATCTGCTCCCTGGTGGTCAGTGTGCATCATAGCGACCAGTCATTCCAGTTGTTCTGCTGTTCAGTCGATTTGCAGATTAGGGTTTTATTATATAGGATGTCACCCCAATAAATGTAATAAAAAGAAAAAAATTTAAAAACCCTACAGTTGTAAATTTTATTCCTACTTATTAAAGTTCCCAATCTTTCTCATTCATTTCCTACTTGGCTATAGTCTTAAAATACTGAGACATAACACAGAGGATCTGTGAATAAAGCAAACATAAAATTTATCCTTACTTAAATAATTCTGAATATTTTCACTTAAATAATTTCATTTGTCAGGTCTAGCTTCTAGCAAAGGTGAGACTCTATTTTTTTTTTTTTCTTATAAAGTACTTGGAAAGGAAAACTGAATTTTGAATGAGGGTTTATTCTGACCATATTGTCATGTTCCTATCTGTCCAATGGCACTTTTAATAAAGATAGCTCATTAAACCCATCATACTGATGAAAAACACTTAATTGATAAAAATAATACAAATTGCATGTATGTGTGGAGATGTATATGCACATATATATCACAGAGGTGCTAGAGCCAAGAACACGAATCTTGATTTAAATATTAGTGCGGTAAAGAAAAGCTCCTTTTGTGAGAAAGTGACCCGGAAATACATTTTTCCAGTGAAAAACTGGAGTTACCAATTGCTAGTATTCACAAGAAGCCTGATAATAATGAAATGTCTATTCTTTGTTTTCAAAATATTTCTTGAAACCTAGTGTGTTACATAGAGAAGGCTGGGAGTCCTTTTGCACACTGTTCCGTGAATATAACAGAAAGTATCCATCAGCTGTGACAGTGACTCTATTGATGTGGCCTTGGTAGAATGCTAAGAACAATCCCCTCTGTAAAAAGATGACAAACAAAAGCCTTGAGCAGGGAAAGATTGCACATTCCAATAATGTTAGCTAATTTCCTGCAACACAGCACAATGAAAGGCCATGTGGACAGTGCGTGTTATTGTGCTTTATCTGTGAAAAAGAATAAAAAAAGAAGCAAAAACATCACCATATCTTCTGGTAGCCAGACATAGAATTCTGAGTTAAACAATAATTTTGAGCAACTTTGAAAAGATCATCAATATTATATGCTATTTTAAACAACAAAAACTTTCTTTTTTGTACCTCTAGTGATCTTACGTTTTAATGACACAGACTCAAAATAGCACAACACATATTTCTAGGTTTTGGTCATTAAAATTCTTAATCTGTAGACTACTAGCCTCAAATGATCAACTTGAGAAAATAAGCCAAGCACGATGGCTTTCTTGTTCTAACTATTTCTGTGTTTTGTTTTTTAAACTTCTCTTCCTATAATCTCAACCAAAGATAGCCTAAACAAAGAAAATCCAGCCATTCGCCCAAGGTTTTCAATCCAAACTTGCATAAATCAAACTGGAAGTGACCTGATTCCCTGTTTCACTAAAAGGGATTTAGTGGTGTAGCTAAAATGTGACCTCCTGTAGAAATGAGCAATAGGATGGGCCAGAAAAATTACAAACCAGTAAATCAAGGTTTACCATAGAAACAACAGGAAATATCTATGAGGCTGTTTACAGCTTATCAAGCTGACTAATATAAAATTACATATGTGACTTACCTTGACAATAGTTTAAACTCTGGAATTTCCTTCCACTGCAGTAGAGTTTACGGTGCCCTTGAACTAAGGAAGCAGTAGGGAAAGGCACAGGCTTTGCTGATACACAAACTGCATCCCCAACAACCATTTCCCAGCTGGGTGGCTTTGGAAATTTCTGATTGAATCTGAGCTTCTTTATTGTAAAATGGGTAGAAAAATCCATATCTAATATCAGTGCATAAGAAACAAGAGACAATATACAAAAATTACCTAGAATACATCTTTAACCATGATTGAGAGCATTATGGGTGTTGAGCTACAGAATATATAATGTCAGAAGATTTTGTTGAGGACACAAGTAGAACAGGGCTAGGATTTAGAATAAATCAAATATCAAGGTAGGGAAACCAGATGATAGAGATTTTATGAATATAGTATACATTGTCTTAAACCGGAACTGCTCTAATGTTGTCTATCAGATACATTTCCAAAAGGCCCTTCTAGAATAGGCACACATTACAGAATCCTAAGTGTCTACAACATATCATTTCAGAATATAATAAAAAATGATTCAGTAAAGAGGAAACTATCATCCACACTCAAGAGAAAGGACAATCAATGGAGACGGAACTCCAACATGGATCAGATATTGGAATTAGTGGGCAAGGAATTTAAGGCAGATATTTCAACTATGCTAAAGTATGTAAGAGTGCTCATAATGAAAGAAAAGATAGGAAATATGGAAGAGAAATTGAAACTAGAAAAAATGGAAATTTTAGAACTAAAAAAAGCTGACATAAAAAACTCAATGAATGAGTTTATAGCATATTGGAAATTACAGAAGCATTACTGATCTTTAATACAAAGAAACAAATTATTCAGTCTGAAAAATAGAGAGAAAAATAGGATTAAAAATAATGAATAGGGCCTCAAGAATGCCTGGGACAATATCAAGAAGTCTAACAGAATTTTTGGACTCCAATAAGGAGAGGAAAGACAGAATGAGGCCCCCTAAAAATAATTTAAATAAATAATGGCTGAAATTTGTCCATATTTGTGAAAGACAAAATCTGTAGATTCATGAATCTCAGTCAACCCTGAGTCTAAGTGCTAGAATATGGGGGCTCATTGTACACATATTTCAATATTTCTCTGTTTGAAAATTTTCATGATAAAATGTTGAAAAGTGACATAAAAACTCATCAAAATGAACACTTCGATCATATATTATATATTACATTAATTATATCACTTTTAACAGTAATCTAATTCTAGACTATATAAAAATATTCAAGCTTCAAGCATTAATTGAAAGGTACAATCAATATTCAATACCTTTATGTTTTCTACTTATAGAGGTAAAGTGTGGCGCATGGAAAAGGGGGCAGATGCCTCACATCATCTGACATAGGATCTACTCCCAAATAATCCGTCAGCTCATCAACTCATCAACCCTCCTGTCACTCAGTAAAAGCTCTTCATCTCATCTCATGAGTAAATGTACATCTGCAGAAAAAAAGGTTTTTTGTTTAAGGCAAGAATGGGAAGGTGGGTACAGTATACCATGCACAACTACTTCCTTCCCACTCTTGTGTTGGTGATCTGTACACTATCAGCAGGAGTACCTATTAACAGATACACCAGAGTCCAATCATTCAGCACTGTATGTGGGCACCCGATGATAATACTATTCAGAAGGTTAGTGTCCTACCTCTGTCATTAATAGTTATGTGGTTCTAAGCAAACCCCTCAATTTACTCAAAACTCAATTTTTCTGAATGTGTATAGTTTAAGAAAATAATTGCTCGCCTCGACCCACGCTTTCCCAGCGCGCCTCTCGGCCTCCACTGTTGCTAAGCCTTGGATACTGGGCCTTGGGATGCTGGGATGTGGCTGGTGAGGATGGTGGTCACCCAGCCTCAGGTAACCATGAAGGAAGAGCTTCGGAATACCATTCTTTTCGATACATACAGAAAGGAAATATTTACTGCCAACAATGGCTACAAATCCATGCAGAAGAGACTCCAGGGCCTTTGGAAGATTCAGAGCTTAGAAGAGAATTACACCTGAGAAGTTAATTGGGCTGAACCTGTGGATTTCAGCTGGACCAAGGGGAATATTTACTGCAGTTGAGTGTGAGGTCCTGAAGAAATACCTTGACCCAGTGGATATATCCTTGTGATGCTAGGAGAGAGTGGGGAATCCAGTTTTGACACCAGTATTAACTTTCTCCTGGAAGAACATGAAATCATGGATAATAATGGTTCTGTGATTAGAAATGTGTTATTATTTTCATCCTAAAGAAGCCCTGGAGTCCAATGGAGTCTTGAGCAGGGCAATCAGCCGAGCTGCAGGGGAGGCCGAGCCTGGAACACTGAAGAAAGCAGCAGAGCAGGCCAGGTGCTCACCTTTGTATGTCCTCTCGGTGCCACCTGGAGTGTCATGGCAGCAGCAGTGGCTGTTCTGTTTCCCACTTAACAGACCCATCTAGCTTTCTGCCACTCAAAGAACCACAGTGGGAAGCTGGCAGTGCTGGGCTCATGTCACATGTTTAGTGACCAATAGTTGGGAAAGAAGAAAACAGCCAAATCATGGATGTTGTTTTCCAGTGGCTCACAACAGAAGACATCTGCCTAAACTAGACTGAGGCTGAGGACCCAGAGGTGTCCAACTCCATGATGCTGCTTGACATAGCCACCCTGTCAGAGTGCCTTCGACTGGATCGCCAGGGTGGCGAAGAGAACCCCTGGACTTCACCACCCTCTTCACCCTGTCCATTTACCTGCTGGGTACCACTTCTCTCCCCAAGGTCCTCAAGGCACACGAACAACTAAATGTGAAACGTGATTCTCTTCAGTTCATCCAACCTCAGTTTCAGCCAGCCCTTCAGTCAGGGGTTTTCCATCTCAGTGTCAGGGAATTGTCACCTCCTCTGCTGGAGCTGTGTGACTTAGATGAGACCTTCTCCTCTGAGATGGCAGGGCTTGCTCAGATTTCCAATAGGTATACTGCAGAAGACCTGGAATTCCATGCCAGAAAGGATGCTGACATTCTTGGACAACCAATAAACTACCAAGGACCACCAAGATGTCAAACATATCTTGAGCACATTTTCTAAGTGGCGGAGTTCAAGAAATTGAACCAGGAACAGGACATTGACACAACTGAAACTGCATCCCAAGATAATTTCTAAGGATCTTGCCTCCTGAAGCATTTCCTGTCTCCTGATTCTCTCTTTCTAAACAGTTTCTAAATTGTTCCTCGACTCCTTTATCAAAACTGTCTATCTACTACCTACCTGTGGAAGGTTTGTGTATCTTCTGTAATGCCTAGGTAGGTATAACATCTCTAACTTAGAAGATTCTTATGTAAGACATGTTCCATTTTTTCAATTAAATCTGATTGAATCTCTCCAATAATAATAATAATAATAATAATACTCCCTCAAGCTCCTTTCTTGTCTAATATTTGTTGTTACTCCTCCATTCTTTTGAAAAGGATAATAATTCTGTATTTCTGAGAATTCTCCTGTGATGCAAGGTGAGCCAAATTTGTCTGAGATGATCTCTCTGGCCAAAGTTTAGGACCAAGTTTCAGTTGGCCCCATGTGAACCCAGCAGATCTGAACATTTTCAAATAAGGCTCACAAGCTCTGAACAATTGTTCTTTTTTTAAAAGGAACTGACATTAGCAACCAGGTAGGTTTTACAAGTTATGAAAATCTCCAAAAAAAAAAGGAACGTACTGCGATTAAGTTCATACAGAACTGACATCATGTAGGGGGAAAGGGAAAAATCCACCTACAATAAAATGTTATGCCTGTCCCTGTTTGCAATTTCCTCCCACGCATCTACTGCTTCTGTTGAAACTTGTTATTGCTAAAGTACTTTTCTCATCATAAAAAGACCTATGGTTATAAAAGAGACTATTGGCACCCAAATTCAGCTTTGTTGTTAGAGGCAATTAAATTATGTTTGGTAATTTCTTTCCTGGGCATTTAATTTCATTAGTGTTGTCAGTGTGCCCAGAAGAGAGGTACTCTCTCTAACCCATAAATACAGAATGCATTGCACTAATTTTTGAGTATTTCTTTTGGAAGACAAAAGTCTAGATTATATCAAGCAATAATGGTAGAAATAAAAGCAAATCTAGCTACCGGTAAAACATATATATATTCAATTGCTAATCAAAACATAAATGTATGCAATTATAAGAGACTCATCTTCTAATGTGAGGTCTTTAAATCCAGAATGTTGTTTCCAAAGTTAAGTCTAAAATATAACCAAAACCTTCATTTAAAAACATAAAACCTAGTTTAGCCTAATTCTCTGAATGAGGATTGATGAGCTAATGATCAGTGTCTTAACCTTTTGAGAATTAACTATCAGTGTGGCTCTGATCTGCACTGTTCTCCCTTTCTTTCTAGGTCTTCATTGGCATAAATAACACCAAAGCAATATCTATTTTAGGATATGCTGAAATCTGTTTATTTTATAATTAGCCAACTGGGTATGCTTTTCTCAGAGCTTTATTTCTGGCTGCCACTAAGCATATGTCTTTTTGGGGGGAGGGGGTAAGAATTCTATTAATTTGCAATTATAATTCAGAAAGCATTTTATGCTAGGGTGAACAAGACAGAGATTGCAGTGTTTTCTAAACTCTGCTTTCAGAAGCCTCTTGAGTTCTATGGAGATGCATTGATGCCTGGCCCAATTTTAAAGAAATGTATGGTTTCTTTAAAAAATAAATTGGATAGAAACTATGGATTTTGTCCAACTCTCAATTTAAAGTTCAAAAAAACGAAAGCCCGAAGGTATGCAATGGCCTTCTATAAGGTAATGCAGCTAAAGAATTTGGATAAGTGACAATGATTGGATCAATGAATATAAGAGAGAGAAGGAGAGAGAGACTGGAAATACTATCCCATGGTAGTACACAATTTTTCTGTGTTACCTTGGGTGAATTTTACTTGCCAGAGGCTAAGACCAACAGTAGTTAGCATATTAATTCAGCAGGGTTGAAAATCAGCATAATATTGCCCTGCTCTTGGCCAAATGGCTCAAGGCAATTCCCTAATCTGATAATCCCTTTACTGTTTACCAAACTTTACCTTTGATATGCTTGTTTGCATTCCTAAAGGGCAAATGTGTATTCAAGTGAATAAAAAGCAGATGGGATCCAGTTTTGAGGGAGCTTCTCCACTAGAGGGAAGTTTTCTGCCTGGCCCTGCATGCCTTCTAAATTCATATTTCTTGTTTAGTGTATTCATTTGTGTGTGGCCCCTTCTTCAGATCCTGAACCCTAGCTGCAAATGGATGCAGCATTCACATTTACTCTCATGATTTATCTTATGTCTATTTTGTCCTTTTCATGATTGTTCCCAGTACCTAAGTTTAGACCTCCTTTACTCACACTGGAACTAGAACTTGTCTCCTCTAATCCAGTGTCTCCTTCCTCCAACCCATTATACTTCCTGCTACCAAATTCCCAACTGCTCTGATGAGAGGCCTCCAATCTTCAATGACACTGCTTTGTCTCCTGCAGTGCTTGTTAGAAATACAGTTTCTTAGTCCCCACCTCCGACCTATGAATCTGACACTCTGAGGTTGAGGCCTAGTAATGTGTGTTTTAACAAGCCCTCCAGGTGATTCTGAAGCATGCTAACATCTGAGAACCGTGCTCTACAGAATAAACTTGAAACTCTTTGTACAAGTATTCAAGATTGTGCATCATCTATCTTCCCATCTTTATCCTCTATTGCTCCTAAAATGTCATCCATGTTCCATATGAACTGGACCACTCTTTGACCCCAAAGATAACTGAAGTTTTCCTGCTTCCATGCCTTTCCTCATTCTATCACATTAGGTGGGTGTCTCCTTGACTCTCATTTATCTCTGTTGAAAACACATCTTCTTTCAAAGTCAACCTCAACTGCTCTTTCAAGAGTACTTCACAATATCCACATGGTGATGTAACTTCTTATTCTGAATACCTACATCACTTTAGTTTCCTATATCCTCACTAAATTATGATTATTTGAGTATATGTATTGTTATGACTACCATTGCTTTCAGCCCTTAATGTGTTTGTTTTATCATTTTTGCATCCCACAATGCTTTGCACACTATATGTACTCAGTAAATATTTGGTAAATGAAACAATGAAGATTTCCTGAGATCAAGAACCATGTTCTTCTTGGCATCAAGCACAAGATACTGCATATAATCTATACTAATAAAAGGATAATATGCTAATTAGACCAGGCATCTTCCGGATGTCCTTACGGACAAAGCCACGGTGACAGGGGCTGAGGCAGAGGCAGTTAGGGGCGATCAGGCCAGCAGGGAAGGGTAGTTAGGGGTGATCAGGCAGGCAGCAGGTGAGCAGTTAGGAGCCAGCGGTCCCGGATTGCAAGAGGCAGTCGGACATCCCCTGAGGGGTCCCGGATTGGAGAGGGTGCAGGCTGGGCTGAGGGACCCCCCTCCCGTGCATGAATGTCATGCATTGGGCCTCTAGTGTTTAATAAATACCTGCTGAGTTTGGCTGGAATGAGTACATGTTTCATTTCAACCCATTGCAAAATTTAATAATTCAATGAAAACATTCAAAATTTAATAATTGACTACAGTTTCCTCTTAGAATTTTTAAACCTAGAAAATTTAGGGAGGTGGGGGGACAAAAACAACCTGAGATTCTGCTGTTCCATTGAAAAATCTTAAGGTTTAAAAAAGGATGGTGGTTCCATATTTGACTTGGAGTTTTTTAAACTGACACTTTCTTACAGCCAAATAAATTGGTAGTGGCAAAATTTAAAAAAGAAAAACAACAACAAAAAACAAAACACATGATGACGAAAATAACACCAGGCAACAGAAAAGAGGTACAATCTTGTAAATCAGAAGGCGGAAAGTCTGAATAACCCAAAAGTCTATATTAAGGATAGTTACCTTAGTACACTCTCAAATCTTAAAATGCCTTTTCTGGGGATAACAATATCGTGAGATATACATCTTGACTGTGCTAAACTTAACCATGAGTAAGAAGAGATGTTCCTTGGTAGAGAGTTCTGTTTCTCAGGTTATGCCTAGAGAAGGAAATACATCATACTGTTGTCTGAATGCTCCAGTGGGATTCTTCCCAATCAACTTTTGAGGAAGGTATTCTTCCACCTGGAATTATATGAGGGAAAATATTGTTTCCAATCCTGAGATGGGAAGAGTGAGGTAGGGTGAGCATGAAGTCTCACCAGACTTCTTCTTATAAAAATATGGATGTTGTCCCTCCTTATAGTTAAAGTATCCCCACCTCTTTCCCCAGAGTATAGGCTGAAAACCAGAGATATAGAAAAGGAAAGAGATGATCACTTGGAAAATTGTTATTATCAGGTGACTGTATGTTCATTTATAGCGAGACAATTTTGACTTTGACGCTGTAGCAGACAAAGGCCAAAAGTGCCCTAAATTAGACATGAATGGAAAACTCCTGGGCCATCTTCCAGTGCAGAAACAATAGAGGAAACATTGCCTCAAGGCTGGCAGAGCAAGAATTTCAAGACCCAGATTCTGGTCCTCAGGCCTGGGTTATGTAATTTGCCAAGTAGCTAATTTATTAGCTTATTTGGTGATATGAGTGGTTTCTGGGCACTGATAGAACTGAGGGTATAAAAGTCAGCAAAATCACTGATCCCCATTCCTCTGGCCTAAAGGTGCTGCATGCTATATAAGTTCCCGAGGCCTCCAACCTTAGGGTGGAGATAGAAGAAAGAAAAAACATTTACATCTTTATGTCCTATACGTCCTTTGCATTTCTTATTACCTGTTTTGAACAAAACCAGTGGTCGGCAAACTGAGGCTCGCGAGCCACACGCGGCTCTTTGGCCCCTTGAGTGTGGCCATGAAGTTTCAATCACACTGTACATGTGCGCCAGCACCTGGTATTTTGTGGAAGAGCCACACTCAAGGGGCCACAGTTTGCCGACCACTGAACTAAACCATGTGAAATAAATTGTGAACTCTTTCCAGCTTTACACAATTACCATCCCTGAAATGAAACCACACTCAGTAGTCTATTCTTACTCAGAAGCCCAGGCTCCTCAAAAGAGCCTAGATCAACATATCTGGCCCCTTACAAGTTGGGTTGATGTGGTGGAGTGTATTTTTGTTTTCAATAGTCCCTGCCTATGATTTGGGAGAATTAAGCTTCCCAATATCATTAGCTGGCTGTGTGACTTGCTTTAGCTTGTGGAATGTGAGCAGAAGTAATACTCTGAGAAGAATGTTTAGAAGCCAGTGTGATTCTGCCACCTCTTCTGTCCCTCTGCTGAGGTCAGTGGTCCCAGTTGGGGCCGCTCCTCCAGAAGGAAGAGATTATGGAGAAAACCTGTATCCAATGTATAACAGACATGAATTTGAGCAATAGACTTTTGTGACTGTAAGCCTTTAAGTAGAAAGGTCATGTGTTATCATATTAAGCTTAGCCTCAGCTTAATGCAATTACTTAATGTAATTACTGATTGATACAGTCGTGTCAGGTTGTAGAAATTCTTAGCTGTAGGAAAAGCATACCAGACTTCTTATTTTCAAATAACAGCTGGGACATTTCAAGTACAAAGCTTCTTTATCCAACATGTTTTTATCATGATGGAATTTTCTTTATATTTTGTGTTTTGGTTCAGTACCCAAAGAAGATGTAAGGTGGTAGAAGCCAAATTATTCTCCAGCCCATAATATTGCATACTTTTTGTCTCCTGACCAGGTGGGAAACTGTTATCTCAGAGATACAGGTCAGACTGCAGAGGGCTTTCTGTCTTAAGAAATGATAGAAAAAATTTTTATATTTCCCACAATTTCACTTTAAATTTTGAAGATGCAAATTTTCCCATGGATTATTGTATGCATTAGTTTTCTCTATAGCAAAATTTAAATTCACTTATTCTTCCAAGCTGAACCAGCCAGTCCTCATCCATGCCAAGTCTGACAGTTTTTGCCCTCTAACTGGAGTGCTTTAGTCTATTTACACTTAATGTAATCACTGATATAATAGGTTTAGGTCTGGTATCATATTACTTGTTTTCTATCTAGTCCCTCTTTTCTTTATTGCTTTTTTTTCTTCTTTGGGTTAATCAACTATCTCTTAGTAGTTCTTTCTATCTCTTCTATTGGTATTTTAGCTATATCTATCTGTAATTTTTTTCTAGTGATTCCCCTAAGGATTTTAGTATACATCTTTAATTTATTATAGTCTACCTTGAATTAATACTATACCACTTCATGATATAATGTAAGAGCCTTAAACAATGTAATTCTAAGTACACTCCCCTCCTTCCTTTTGTTCTATTGTTATTACATATTTTATTTTAAAATATGTTTTAAGCTCTATAGTACATTGTTACTAGTTTTACTTTTAATCATCTTTCAAATTAATTTAAGAAAAGAAATAAAAACATTTAAAAAATATTTACCCACATATTTATCCAGTGTTGCTTGTTCTTTCCTTGTAGATTTGACATTCTGACAACATAGAAGAAGCTTTCACTGGCATTTCTTATCGTATGGGTCTGCCAGCAACAAATTATCTCAGTTTCGGTATATCAAAAAATGTCTTTATTTTGTCTTTATTTTTTAAAAAGCATTTAATAAATGTGGAATTATAGGATGATATTTGGTTTTGTTTCAGAACTTTAAAGATACTATTCCATTGTGTTCTGACTCCATTCTGATGAGACACTAGTTTTCGTTCTAATCATTGTTCACCTGTATCTCCTAAGTTTGTTATTCTTTGGCTTCTTTTAAAATTTTTTATTAATCTTTGGTTTTCAGGAGTTTGACTACAATGTATATAGGGCTTATTTTCTTTGTATTTACCTTCATGGATATTAGATTGCAGCTTTGGTAAATCTTAGTTCTCCTTTGGGAACTATCTCTTCCTCCTGGTGGGCCCTGTGGCCAAACTCATGAGACTACTACCCTTAAACATGATTCCTCAGGTATGCAAGATTGTGAAACTGTGAGGCCATGAGAATAGGGGATACATTCATTGACCATGAGACATAAAGCCTATGAGCCTGTAAAACTGGACACCATAAGAATGTGGAATTATGGACTGATGAGATGCTGAGACCATAAGACTTCAAGACTACCAGTCTCCAGATTGCAACTGTCCATGTGAGATTGTGAGGTCATGAGTGTGTGATAGAAGGCACAGTCTCTTTTCCTGCCCTGAGACATCTGACCTAATGTTCTACTAAGCAGTTAAATGTTAAATGAACATCAAAAAAATGTATAGATTCTGTGAGTTTATTTGGAAATAACTAATCTTGGATCTCTCTGTGTTTTGTAAAAAAATCATTTAGAAGTTAATCTTCACAGATTAATTAAAATGATAGAAAATTTCTGACCTTAGGATGGTCAAGCAGAGACATTTCTTCAACCTCTTTCATTTCTTCAATCTGCAACTTTCAAACCCAAAATGGAAAGATAGAAAGCACTTGGAGAAATAGTACTACTAGCAGAACAGTGGACTCTCAAATCTAAGTTTTGCAGAGAGTGATAGCACTAACCAACAGCCAATTTGCTCTGTAGACCTCAAGAAAGGCTAAAGCATAGGAAACACCAGAAACTTTGTAAGATGAAGGTCCAAGCAGGGTATAAACACAGTCATTTCATCGGAAATCTATTTTAAGATTGCTTTACCCTTTCCAGATAACCAGGCAAATTCTCTTCCACTTGTACAATTAAATATGAGGCAATTTCTTCCAATAAAGAACCTCAGAGGCCCCCGATTCAGAAATACCAGGTACAGAGGAAGGTAGTATTGAAATACTGAATGTAATCAGTAGAAAAGTCTGTATACTATCTATTTTCTATCATTCCCTGAATGACAGAATGCCAATAGTCAACTTAATGCACCTTGCAGACAGGAGACTGGAGTATTCATCTCTGGAGAAAGTGAATCAACCCAGGAAAAAAAACACCAGATACTGGTATTTCGGGGTTCCCCCTTGTATCACTTAGAGAAAACAAACAACTAGCCCCAAAATAATGCTGAAAAACATTTATGTTTAGTTCTTGCTCATGTGTGAGTCTTGTCATCACACAGGCACCGGAGATGATGGAATCTCTGCCATCTTTAACACATTATTACCAAGGTCATTTTATGTGGGTCATTTTCATCCTAGACATAGGGGAATACACTAAGGTATTTTCATGGGCCAGCCCTGGAAGTGGGAAAAATCATTTCTACTAACATTTCATTGTATAAAACTCAGTCACAAAACCATACTCAATTGCAAGGAGGCGGGGGTGTGGATTTTGGTGAGCAGCTGGAAGTTTTCATCACTCAACCAAACAGCTAGACTCAAGACTGATGACAACACAGACACTCTCCAATCAATAAGCCTTGTCTGTACAGAGAGACTTTTAGTGCTCATACGTGGCTAAATATGACCAAGTACCCTTAAAACAAGACTGGAACAAAATAAAAATAGAACTGACACATGGATGAACTTTAAAAATATTATGCACAGAAGTCCACATATTATATGACTCCATTTACATGAAACTTCCAGAATATGCAAATCTATAAATACAGAATGTAGATTCATGAATGGTAAAGCTAGGAAATATGGGGAGGAAGGCTTGAGGGTAATGGCTAAGGGGTGCATAATGACAAGTTTTATAAGTGATTGTGGTGATGGTTATACAAGGCTATCAACAAACTAAAAGCCATTGAATTGTACATTATGCATGGGTGAATTGTAAGTAGTATGAAATATCCTATATAATAAAAGCCTAATATGAAAATTATTCAACTGGGAGTTCAACCGCTCGCTATGACATGCACTGACCACCAGGGGGTGACGTGGAACAGGCGGGCATCGGCGACACGGTGCTGGCAGTGGGCGGCAGTGGAGGTGTTGCCAGCCCTGATGGTCCCTGATGAGAGCTGGGCCATGGCAGGATGATGGAGCAGGTGAGTGAGAGATGCCAGGCAAGGTGGGTGTGAGCGGGAGCCCGATCACCCTGCCAATCACCCCACAGACTATGACCAGTGCGGTGGTGGGGGCTGGCTGTTGTAAGGCTCCCAGGCTCCTAGGCACTGAGGGATCCGGGTGGGGGGACCCAGCCCCCATCAGTTGCCCCGCAATCGGGATAGTGGAGCAGGTGAGGGGGCGACACCAGGCCAAGGCGGGATCCCAGGTGGGACTGCAAGGCTCGGAGTGTGAGCTGGGGCTGTGAGCCTCGGGGCACGAGCCAGGGCCCGATCCCCACAGGCCACCTTAAGGGACCCCACCCATGCACAAATTCGTGCACCGGGCCTCTAGTACCTTAATAAACCTGTTAAAATATGTCTTTGTTGGTGCTCATTTTAAAGAAAATTTAGATTTATGTTACTTAACATTAAGATGAGATAAAATAACCATCAGCAATCATAAACATAAACAATGGCCAAAAAATACATAAAAGATGGCTCAGAACAACAAAAAAGTTAATGTATTTTGCTTTCCTGTGTTTTATCTTATTAGATTCTCACTCTAAGCTGTGCTAGAAAAAAAATTCAAATGCCAGTTTACCACTCTGTGATAGGCTCACCCATTCTACAAATATTATGGGCCACCCATCTGCTGCCAGAAACTCTGCCGAACACTGGGGATAGAGTGACAAACAGAACCACAAAGTTCACTCAGGAAATGCATGATGAAGATCCCAATTTTTAAAAAGAAACTAAAGAAGTTAGCATTTGTTGAACACATTCTATATACTAGTACCAAACACCATGCAAGGCATTGTACATAGGTTTAAACTTATAATAATGGCCACTGAAAAACCATTCATTACACTGCAGTTAATAATGGTTGACTATTAAGATAATTGAAGTTGTTAAATTGTTCAGTTGACATCTCATAAATAAAGCCATTCATTGTCTTATTTATCTACGTATCTCAGGAACATATTCCACTACTGATCATTAAAATACAGTTCACAATAAAAATTAGTTGTCCTTTCAAAGGCTGATAACAATTTAGGGTTATGTTGGCCTTGTGACTGTAGGCAATTAAAACCTAAAGAGCTGTCAAGCAGTTGTCATATTGATGCTTTTAACCTCTAATTCAAGAGACCAGAAAAAAGTGGAAATATTTGCAAATATGGATAGTTAGGACTACAATTTGACCAATGCAAGTTAATGGACTATCATGAATTGTGGTCTGATAACTTTCCAAATGATTTGGAAGACTAAATCTGATTTATTTCTGATGCCTTCCAAGACCCCCTTAGGCACAATGGTTGCTTTATTCTTTTGTACTTAAGCTTGAAAAGGAGTTTTCTCTTTATTACATATGCTTTTAGTACATGGCATGTGAAGGCAGAGGAAAGCTTGGCCAATAACAACATTTGCCCCTAATGCAATCAGGTGTACAATATTTACCTTTCTAACTGTGACTTTTCTTCTGAGAACAAAGTGCCTTACAAGTATTATCTGAGTTCAGAACCCCAGCGGAGAGACTGGGAGATAGGGACTAGTATTAAATTATTTTATACCTGAAGAAATCAAAGAAGAAGAAACTGCTTGATTGAGCTGGAAAGAAATTTTAACCTTCAAATGACTATAGGCAAATGCTCCAAGAAATCATTTGAGGATGAGTCCGCTTCCTGCAATGGCAACACGGCCAAGAGAGTTTGGGAGTATTTTGCTTAAACTGCACAGATCCTGGCATTGCAGATGGTGCCTTGTGCAAGGCATTGCCTGACAACAGTGTCTTGAGCCTAGTGGGCACTTGTCAAATGACTGCTGAATTAATTTTGGAAAATGTAGCAGCGATTTCGTAGTGTAACAAGAAAACAATAGCTGTAAGCATGCTGCATAAGACAGCCTGCAATGATTACTACTGTGACCATAATAGGGAGATGTTGGCCACAAGAGGTCACTTGTGATGGACTTGGAGGTTATGGAAATTTTACACACACACACACACACTTACACTAAATACTTATGTATTTAATTCAGTCAAGCAATAGTGAATGAAAAGTTACAAATAGAAAACTAGGGTTTGAATTAAAGCAACTTTTTAATTAATTGATCTCCAGGTGTGAACATTTTCCCTCAGTTATTATTTGAAATGATAAGAAACAAAAAAATAATATGGTTTTGTCCTGCAAAGGTTAAGGTTTCAGTTGAAAAACTGACTTTCCATTTGATGAAAATGAGAATCCTAATCTTAGCTCTCTCACTGACTAACTCTATGACCTGGGCCAAGTTATTGAATCTATGCCTCAGTTTTGTCATCTGCAAAATGGGAATAATTATCAGGTCCACCTTATTGAGTTATGATATAAAGATTGAATGAGTTACTAATATGACACATGTATAATAGTGCCCAATAGAACACATAAATTCTAGTTGTTTCTCTGTTGTTACTATTGTTATTTCATTCATAGAAAGTACTTATAGTCCAACAGTAAAACAGACATTAGGCAAGTAATTACCATAAAGTGTGACAATCATTAGGATGGAAAATAGAGGATGTGCCTTGTTCTTGAATAAATCCCTATACCTCCTACAGGTGAAAGACCTAGGAAAGACATCTCATCCTTAAATTCCAGACAGACAATTTTGACTCATGTTCTTCCTTTGAACAAAGGGACTAAAATGAAAAGAGCCATGAAACCCTCGAGAACTATTGCAGCAAAATAGCCCTTAAACTTGAAACGGAAACATCAGCAGTATTGGAACCAGTCAATAGCAGCAGAAACAAGAGGTAGCAAGGACTGGCTAGTGGCCTTCAGTGGCCTCTGGTGTCAGGCAATAACACCCATGGGAAAGACAGCTTTAAGGCTCAGGGTAGATACCATGGGCGGGCATCCACAGCCCAGCAAGACCTTACATTAGACCTATGCCATAGATACCATTTTCGTCATTGGCAGCAACATAACAAGGGACCATGGAACTGGAGGATGCCAACTAGTATCCAGGATAGTCTGTGTCCTGTCTAACTCTTCATGAACCAGGCACATCTTAGGATGGATCTTCAGACCAGCCTGCATTTGAGAGGCTGCCATTGTCCTGGAGACTCCCAGGTGGAATTAGAAGAGGAGAGGGGATTTCTGCAGAACAGAAGGAATAGTGTATCGGTATAATAATTATGGCATTATTTTTGCCCCAGATCACCTTTGCCAAAAAAAAGATGGTATGTTCACCTTTCGAAAACTAATATTTTTTTAGTACTTAACAACCCAATTATGAGAAGCCTAATCCTATCTAATAAAAGAACAATATGCAAATTAACCATCACTCCAACACTCCGTCACAAAGATGGCGAGGGCCACGGAGCTGGAGTGAGCAGGAGGCTTGGGTTGCCCCCCGGTGATGGAGGAAGCCAAGCTTCCCACCTGCCCTGGCTGGCACTGGGCTCCTCTCAAGGATACAAAGTTTCAATTATAGAAGATAAATAAATCCCAGAAAAAAAAAAAGAAAGAATAAAAGGTGGCCCTCAGCCCCTCACCCAGGCTGGCCAGGCACCCCAGTAGAGACCCCCACTCTGAAGGGGGTGTGGCCAGCCTGAAAATGGCCCTCAGCCTCTCACCCAGGCTGGCCAGGCACCCCAGCGGGACCCCCACCCTGATCCAAGACACACTTCATTGCAAACCAGCCAGCCCCCACCCATGCACCAGGCCTCTATCCCATATAATAAAAGGGTAATAAGCAAACTGACCCTAATAGCAGAATGACTGGGAATAACTGGACACTATGACACACACTGACCATCAGGGGGCAGATGCTCAATGCAGGAGCTGCCCCCTGGTGGTCAGTGTGCTCCCACAGGGGGAGCTCTGCTCAGCCACAAGCCAGGCTGATGGCTGCCAGCACAGCAGTGGTGGTGGGAGCCTCTCCTGCCTCCTCAGCAGCACTAAGGATGTCTGAATGCAGCTTAGGCCTGCTCCCTGCTGGCAAGTGGATATCTCCCGAGGGCTCCCGGGCTGCCAGAGGAATGTCTGACTGCCAGCTTAGGCCCGATAAAAGGGTAATAAGCAAAATAACTTATGTTCACCTTTCAAAAACTAATATTTTTTTAGTATTTAACAACCCAATTATGAGAAGCCTAATCCTATCTAATAAAAGAGCAATATGCAAATTAACCATAACTACCCGATAAAAGGGTAATTATAAAATAACTAGAGGCCCGATGCACAAAAATTTGTGCACTCGGTCGGGGGAAGGGGGGTCTCCCAGCCTGGCCTGTGCCCTCTCGCAGTCTGGGACCCCTTGGGAGATAACGACCTGCTGGCTTAGGCCTGCTTCCGGGTGGCAGAGGGCAGGCCCAATCCCTAGGTGCAGCCCCTGGTCAGGCTCAGAGCAGGGCCGATTGGGGAGTTGGGGCACTGCCCTGTCATGCACAGAGCAGGGCCAATCAGGGGGTTGGGGTGCTGCCCCCTGTCATGCACAGAGTAGGGCTGATAGGGGAGTTAGGGCACCACCCCCTGTCACACACAGAGCAGGGCCGATCAGGGGGTTGGGGCGCCGCCACTGTTACACTCAGGGCAGGGCTGATGGGGAGGTTATGGCTCTACCCTGTCGCACACAGAGCAGGGCCTGTGGGGGGGGGGGGGTTGGGGCGCCGCACCTTGTCACACACAGAGCAGGGCCAATCAGGGGGTTGGGGCACCGCCACTGTCACGCTGATCCAGTGCCAAGTGGCCTCGCGGCTCCGCTGATCCCGGTGCTGGGAGGCATATTACCCTTTTACTCTATAGGATAGAGGCCTGGGGGCCGGCTGGTTTGCCCTAAAGGGTGTCCTGGATCAGGGTGGGGGTCCCCACTGGGGTGCCTGGCCAGCCTGGATAAGGGGATGATGGCTGTTTGCAGCTGGTCACACACCCTTCAGGGTGGGGGTCCCCACTGGGGTGCCTGGCCGGGTGAGGAGCTGAGGGCTGCTTTCAGGCTGGCAGTTGTTGACTGAAGCTCCCAACCGCTCCTTTTTTTCTTTTTTCTTTTTTTTTTTATTCTGGGCCAGCTTTAGCTCTGGCTCTAGTTCTGAGGCTTCTGCTGCTGATTGCGTTCTATAATCGAAACAATGTATAACTCCAGCTCTGAGGTCCCGGTCGGCTGAAAGCTGGATTCTGGGGTTTTGTTTAGCTTCTATATTTGTTACAAAGTTTCTTAGAGTTGCAGCTGAGAGGCCGGCAAGGCAGGCAGGGAACGTTGGAGTCTGCAGTCACTGGAGCAAGCAAGCCTCATGTTCGCTTCCAGCTGCCTGGCTGCCGACCACCATCTTGGCTGACAGTTAATTTGCATAAGGATATGCTGATTAGCCAATGGGAAGGGTAGCAGTCGTACGCTAATTACCATGTTTCTCTTTTATTAGTGTAGATGTTATTGTTCTAATCCTATAGTACCAACAAGAAAAATAAAACCCCAAAATTAACTTCAATAAAGTTTCTTATAGGCTTCTAAATGATACAGAGATTGTAATTGTTCAAAGAGCCTTTATACCACAGAAGTCTTGCTTATTTTTTTTATTTGTTTTTGATGTCATGATTATTCAGATATGTTACCAATGAGCAGCCTAAGTCAAGGGAATAGTTACAATATAAATTATAATTTATGCCTTGTCCTTTATACCTATTGCTACTGATAACAGCACACTGTTTTTATGTATCCTGAATTAGAATTTCTTTTAAATGCTTCAGGATATCATTTTTTCCCCTAGTTTTCTTTAACTTACCAGTGAAGTCAATTTTATATCAATCAAGGTTTTGAAATGCCTTTCTCCTGAGTCATGTTTATCAGAGATATAAGCTCAGGGTTGCTTTAGATAAAATTGTAAAAAGGCATCATTCATTATCATTCACCCAGTTTACCTGATATGCTTTCTCAACTTTCCTCAACCCCCAAATTGCACCTTCTCTCCTGTTCTCCAGAGAAAACTGTGTCAGTACGACCTACCTGATTTAACCCATCAACACCTGTCTTAGCAACAACTATGGAAATTAATTCACCTTCACTCCCTTTTATCTCAGTATATTTTCCCACAAAGCGAAAACTGATTTTTTACAAGAAACAATGCCTGAGCATCTCACATTAGGGTATCATTGATCTGAGGGGTACATTTGGTCTGCCAGAATATGCAAAATCTCTGGAAATATATGGTACATCTTCTTGAATGTAATATTAATTTTTATATTAAAACAAGCATGGCTTTATAAATTGGGATTGCAAAGTATGCAAAAATTATAAAGATATAACACAAAACTGAAAAGGAATCTTACAATTGTGGAAGGCTATTTGAGCTAAGGCCCCCAATGCCTTCATTTTTCTGTTATTTGATACAACTTCCCTCTGCAATCAGACAGGAATCTGCAGAAGAATTTAAATTGCACAGGCTCCTACTAACGGGATGAAGTCCTTATGTGTAATTTCAGTACCATCCAGCTGGAGAGATAAATAGCAAGAGAATGATGACTTTCATGTCTCAGAAAGAAGTTGAAGTTTCAACATTTATTGACTGCAACCACTTGAGTAAATTTCCTTATCTGTGTTCTAGGAATGAACACTCTCAATCCAACATTCTCCACAAGAACTGATGAAGGTGAAGGAAGACAACTGTGAAACACTTTATAAATTGTAAATGCTCCCTAGCCCTGGCCAGGTGGCTCAGTTGGTTGAGGCATCATTCCTTACATCAAAAGGCCACAGGTTCGATTCCTGGTCAGGTCACATGTCCAGGTTGCAGTCTCCCTGGTCAATCTCTCTCTCTCTCTCTCCCCTCTTTTCTCCTCTCCCTCCCTCCCTTCCCTTCTCTCTCAAATCAATAAAACACATCCTTGGGTGATGATTTTTAAAAAAAGCTACATAAGTGTAAGTTGCTACTATTTCTGTTTTGGTCAATTACTTTTGGAATTGTCTACAGGATTTCTCCAAACCCTGAAATCAAGTATCTACTGCTGAACCCCACTCTGTTGCTAACCAACTGCTGGTCTCCCCTTCTGGTGGGGTGCACTTGTGGACTTCTGAACTCAAGTTGACTGTCAGCCTAGGGTAGAGTGTCAGCATTTGATCATAAATAACCATCCTTGTTGCATATTAAGATTTTACACAGAAATAGACAACAAGTCTACAGTTGAAAGGATCCGTGCATGTGATTTTTGCTCACATCTGTCCTCCACCTGAAGGATCTGTAGAAGCTTGTGAGGAGGGCAGGACTGGTTCTGGTAATGCCTACTTCAGAAATCACATGCCTTTCTTTAGGGCTAAGATTACATCTATCTTTGGTTTACTTGCCATCTGTGCTGGTAAATCCTTTGGAAAGAGACAGATATGTAGCTCTAGATAGATGTGGGGCCCTCAATGAGCTATTTGTAAAAATAGAGAAAGTGTCTTAATCTGAACTTGGAATTCCTGGTAGTGGGTTTGGACATTTTTTAAATGTCACTTTCTATGTAGAAAGGCAATCCATGCATATGCACACAGAAAAGTCATGCGGGGTCTTCACTCCTAGAACGCACCCCAGGTCCCTTTCCATTGCTACTACATGCTCTTTGGTGCAGGGACAAATGGGAACTTGAGTCAGCCCCAGGGCTTAGGAGCTGTCATCTAAGAGATATAAAACAAGGCATGGCCACACTAAAGCTCCAAGAATAGTATCTCTTGGGAAATACTAGTATATTGGCAACCAGAAATTAAGAGTGTGTTTTCCTAGAAATTGTTCCAGATAATATGATCTGATATATGCTCCTCAAGCTTGAGAGTTAGCACATCTGGCCCCTAATGCCAGTTTTCCCACTGATTGTGCAACTGGTGGACAGAGCCAGGCTGCTGCTCAGCTGGCATTCAAGGAGGATTTGGCTGAGACCAGAGACCTGGACGAACATTCTAAGGGGATGAGAACATTCCCAGATCTCATTTTTCCTTTAGCTTTAAGCAAATTCAATCAAATTTCACAAACTTACTTTCAATTAATGTTAGATCACATTGCTCTTATGTTTTTTTCTTTTCTTTTAAGAGATCATTTCCTTTCGCACTATTTTATGATTACACAGATAATGCACGCTAATTCCCAAAAACAAGAGGTAGATGCAAAGAGAAAAATAAAAAGGACCACTGCGAACATGTTGAAATACTCCTTTCAGGCTTACAGCTACGCATAAAAAAATGGAATCATAACACATAGAGTCATTTGCATTTCTTAACTATTTGTGGCCCTTGCCCACATTTTTAAGGAACCATCCATCTTTTCCTGATTGATTTATAAGCATTAAAAATAGTAACACTTCATTATAAATGGAGCAATTTTGTACCTGGTTTATTCTTATTCTTTAAACCCATTAATTTTAAGTAAAAGTTAATTATAAAATTTTTGAATAACCAAAGCAAAACTTGTCACTGTGGAAAATTAGCAAATATTAGAAAGTAAATAAAATAATATGTTGCCCAGCCGGCATGGCTCAGTGGTTAATCATCTACCTATGAACCTGGAGGTCACGGTTCGTTTCCTATTCAGGGCACATGCCCAAGCTGTGGGCTCGATCCCCAGTTGGGATGTGCAGGAAGCAGCTGACCGATTATTCTCTCTTTATTGATGTTTCTATCTCTCCCTCTCCCTATTTCTCTCTCTCTCTCCCTTAATCTTTGAAATCAATAAAGGTATATTTTTTAAAAATGTTGAAAAATAAAAGCTCACCTTAATCTGCACCTTGAGATAAGCACTATTAATGCCTGTTATGTATCTTCCCTACTATGTGTGCCTACATGGGCATGTGCCTATATTTATTTTGATTGTGTTAACCTGAGACTAACAAGTTATTATTTTCATTTTTGACTTAGCCATGTTCTTATACATTAAATCTATGGCTTGAAAGCTCCACAAAATTGGGTTCTGAGACTTAATATGGTAGTTAAAGCCATTTACTCTTCTACAAAGTTTTCCCTTTGCTATTCTTTTTTTCTTTTTTTTTTGCTATTTCTTTTTCTTTCTGTCTTTTTCAAAACAAATTCTCTCTCTCTCTCTCTCTCTCTCTCGTTCTGTCTCCCTGTATTTTAGTTTTACAGACAGCCCATTTGTGCTTTCTGTTTTATTAGTATTACATTCTATTTATCTCCTTCTAGCTTTTGTTTCCTTGACATAATCTGGAAGTCTAGACTTAGATTATTACTATGTAACTAGAGGCCCGGTGCATGGATTCATGCACCAATGGGGTCCTTCAGCCTGGCCTGCTAGGATCGGGCCGAAACCGGCTCTCTGACATCCCGAGGTGTCCCAGATTGCAAGAGGGACAGGCCAGGCAGAGGGACCCCACTGGTGCATGGTCGAGGCCAGGGAGGGACCTTGGGAGAGCTCCAGGGGGTGTCTGGCTCATCTTGCCCAATTCTGATTGGCCAGACCCCAGCAGCAAGCTAACCTACTGGTCAGAGCATCTGTGCCCTGGTGGTCAGTGCATGTCATAGCAACTGGTCGAACAGAAGAAGGGTCAGACAATTAGTATATTAGGCTTTTATTATATAAGATTACTGTTAATTAATTATTTAATTATTAGTGTTTTAATATTATAATAGTTTCCCTGTCAAGAACTTCTGATACTTTTATTATGTTGTATGTGCATATTTATGTAAGTTGGGTATATCTCTAATATTAATTAGTTTTAATATTAGGAATATTAAAGTACACATTGCCATTTCTTATTTCCCATTACCTACACATTTCCAGTTTTCTAATTTGAGTTTTCACTCAGTTAGCAGGACTGACAGAGACACAAGTGCATCTTCCAATATCATTGTGTGTACTAGACCTGGACAGTCATCACTATTTTGTCATCAGTATATGGTGAGCCCTTCTCATCTGTAGGTGCCAGTGTTCAGGAAAATGTTCCTTTCTTCAATCATTGCTTTGAGTTCATCAATAGCACTCTCTCCCTCTGAAATTCAGTTCTATATAAATGTAAGCTCCTAATTGTGTTCTGCACATCTCACCTTTTATTCTTTCTTCTCTCTTTCATTTTTTAAAAATATATTTTTATTGATTTCAGAGAGGGAGAGATAGAAACATTAATGATGAGAGAATCATTGATCGGCTGCTTCCTGCACAACCCCCACTGGGGATCATTCCCACAACCTAGACATGTGCCCTTGACTAGAATGAAACCCAGGACCCTTCAGTCCGCAGGCTGACACTCTATCCACTGAGCCAAACTGGCGAGGGCTCACTCTCATTTTTATCTCCATACTTTCTGCCCTCATTTCAGGAAAAATTCTTGTTTCTCTTCAACTTCAGAAATTTTATATTTTCGGCATCCAATTTACTATTCATTGCATACATCATGGTTTCTATTAGATACTTGTGTTTTTCATCCCTATAAATACCACTTGGATTTTAGAACTTCATGACTACTTTTTTTGGATTCATATATGCAAATTTCTTTAAGGCATATTGATAACACAGCCAGAATCATTGAACTTTTTTTCCAACTGCTTCTTGAGGCAAGTCTGTTTCAGAGGGAAGCATTTGCCTTGCTCCTTCAGCACTGTTCCTCATATTAGGTTGAAGCATTTGACATCGCTACTATTCCAGTCATTTAAAAAATTTTAAACGTGGCAATTTTATATAGTTTAACATAAAAGAAATGCTTTACCTTTTCTAGGATTTGCGATTTACTAAACCTGTCAGAAGCAAGCCCTTGCTGTCCATATTGACTTACAGTCAAGTCAAAGTGAAGACGGGTTTCTGAGAGATTTGTTTGTGTCCTTGTTACTAATTTTTCAGGTCCAGGTCCATAGGGAGAGTGAGTATTCTCCTTAAGGTAAATTTGCATCATCAGTTGAGCTGTCCTGAGAACGAGGCGGTTGGATAGAAGCATCACCAGCAGTCCCAGCGGTCAGTTCTGTCCTTTCCATATGTGACCGGGATGCTGTGCACGAGAACACCCCACATCTCCTCAGGACGGCTGAGCTGACATTCCTCTTCTCAGTAATTGTGGCAGCAAAACCAATGTCAGTGTGTTCTTTGCGGTTACATATGGCTGCCAGATTTGGTAAATAAAAATGCAAGATGCTCAGTTAAGTTTGGATAAACAAAAAAATAATTTTGTAGGATTAGTATGTCCTATGTAAAATTTGGGACATAATTTTTTTTAACAAATTATTTATTGGTTAGCTGAAATTCAAATTTAATCGTGCATCCTGTGTTTTAGCTGGCAACCTTCATGCTGAGCCCAGTCACAGCATTAAATTCTTCTCAACACAACCAGGCAGTCAACATAAATCAACTGGAGTTTACATGTCAGTTGGTATCCATTTACCATCCTATAATAGAGCTTACCTGGCGGGGTCCAAATTCAGCCAAACAGGTTATGCTTGTCTCTACCCCTCACGTCTCTGAGTGTTTGGATGTTAGCCAAGGTCGGTGGGGTTCTCCTCCACGCATGCTCAGAAACATTGCTCTTGTACAGGAGGAGTGGCATGGGTCACTCTGTGACTCACCTATCTGGGTCCGTCTCACCACCTCTCCCATAAATTCCTCAAAGGTTAGGGGTAGTCAGTAGTACCCTTCTCCCATTCCCAATGGTCTGCAAGTTTTTGTTAATTATTTCAAAGGGATTTAGGGAAGAATATTAGATGACTGTGATAGAGTCATCTTGCTATCTAACCCGGATAGTCAGGATTATTTTCTTGAAATGAATTTTTGTACATGGTCAAATGAACATATTCCACCAAAAAAACTTAATTATTATATAAGCACAATTGTTTTTATATACACATAGAAATGTTAATAATTTCATGAATAGATTGTGCTTTTGGTTGAAAAACAGTTTTTTAAAAGAAAATCTTTACAGAAATTACCTCTTGCTCCCCAGTATGAGTGTGGGGCTACACTAAGACTTGTTAAATGAGTATCATGAGTTAGGAACTGTAGGAGGAGCACAAATGAAACTTTGGTGATTTCACATTAAGATAATTTCTATTTCAACACACACAAAAATCAACTTAAAATGAGAATCCATCGAGAATAAAAATCAAATAAGTTAGGTGGCACCCTCAACATGATCACATATGGCCTCTTTTTTTTCTCTGCATTTATCTTTTCCTTTCTGCAGGTGACACATGACAGAAAAATAATATTCTGTAGCATTAAATAATATTTCATCCTCATGACTATAATCATATGCACGTCAATAATACATGTCCTACTCTTGCTTGCTTAAATCATGGACATTATAAGGAAGTGTTCCTTTGAAGAATTCACTTCCCCCTCCCCCAGTTTTATAGGTATTTAATGCTAGAAATATATAAGATTTTGTTCTAGGTATTCAGGATTCATACTTTCATTTGAAATTTTTAGTAAATACTACTAAGGCCACTGGCCAAACCTATTATGACACTTTAAATGTAATATAAAATTACAAGTTTGATTCATTTTCAGGTGAAAAGTATGTTGTTAATAATGTCCTATTGTTCCTGTAGTAAGTAAGGAGATTTTTTTTTATATAGAAATACCTTTGATTTTTTTATTTTAAATTTTATGTATAATACATATTTAAATAAAATGGTATAAAATTATATAAAATATGAAAAATTTACTTTTAACTCAAACACTGTGAGGTCAACTTTGCCATTATATTGGTTTATCCTTCGGAACTTCTGTCTATCATAGATAGAAATACAAATATGAACATTTACATGAATAAAAATGTAATCAAAATAGTTTTATTTTAGGTGTAGTATGCTTTATATTTTATTTTAATTTTTTAAATTTTAAAATCTACTCTATTATCATTCTCAATTGAAAGATGAAGAAATTTTGAGGACAAAATATGTCAGCTTGCCCCAAATCACACAGTAGCAAGTGGTGAAGCCAGAATTTGAAATGAGGCAATCTGACTCCCAGCCCACAGTACACTAGGTGCTGTTAATGACCTACATTTTTCACCTAACGATGTATCATAGATACCTTTTCATATTAATATATAATGAAATACATCTTTTTGGCTGCATAATATTCCATTAGATAGTTGTACAACAGTTTACATAAACAATCTCTTTATGACGAAGTTTAGTCTTTAAAAAAATCTAAATTCATTGGGGTGACATGGGTTAATAAGATTATTTAGGTTTCAAGTGTACATTTCTATGATACATGATCTGTCATTGCATTGTGTGTCCTCCACTCAAAGTCAAGTCATCTTCCATCACCACATATTGGGCCCCCTTCACTCTTTACTGCCCCCAGCCCCCTTCCCTCTGGTAACCACCATACTGTTGTCTTTGTCTATAAGTTTCAGTTTCATATAAAGGGTGTCCCAAAATTCACGCAAGATTTGAATTTTATGCCATTTGTGCCGTAAAGTGTTGCCAATGAAAAAAAAAGATAGCATGACAGCTGACAGTTCAGGGTTATTAAAAATGGAGCGCTACACGAAAGAACAATGTGTTTTCGTTGTTGAGCAATATTTTAAAAATGATGAAGGTTTGGCAGCTACAGTTCACAATTTTCGTGCAAAATATGGTCAGAATAATGATTTAACTTCATCAACTGTGAAGAGATTAATTTAAAAATTTAGGGAGACTGGATCAATTAGTGATTTTAAACACTCTGGCCGTCCTTCAACAAGTCGTTCAACACAAAACACCGAAGCAGTTCGTGAGAGTGTTGCTGAGAGTCCAGGGACATCAGTTCGGCACCGTGGTCAAGAATTGGGCATTTCGAGAAGCTCTCTACAGCATATTCGCACCAAAGATTTGCATCTTCATGCTTACAAAGTTCAATTGACTCAAAAACTGAAGCCTACTGACCACGCACAGCAAATAGAGTTCATTGAATGGATTATGGAACAAGTGGATGCTGATTTTTCTAACAAAATCATCTTCAGCGATGAGGCTCATTTTCATCTTGATGGCTTGGTTAATCGACAAAATTGTCGCATTTGGGGTTCAGAAAATCCATGAGTGATTGCTAAGAAACAAATGTATCCACAACGTGTCACTGTTTGGTGCGGATTTTGGCCTGGAGGCATCATCGGACCATTCTTCTTCGAAAATGCGACTGCTCAGGCAATAACAGTTAATGGTGCTCACTATTGCGACATGATAATCCAGTTTTTTTGTGCCTAAATTACCTGATATGCTATTCCATACATAACCTTATATTGTATACTTTATGAATCAATAAAAAATTTACAATTTTTAATTATAAACCTGTGTTTTCTATCAAAATTACTTCTTGCGTAAATTTTGGGACACACTTTATGTATCACATCTTTTTTATCCAATCATCTCTTGAAGGACACTTTGGTTGTTTCCATGTCTTGGCCACCGTGAAAAGTGCTGCAGTGAGCATAGGGGTGCATATGTCTTCCTGAATAAATTTTTTCAAAATTTTCAGGTAGCTACCTGGAAGAGGGATTGCTGGATCATATGGTAACTCTATTCTTAATTTTTGAGGAACTTCATGATGTTATCCACAGTGGCTGTACCAGTTTACATTCCCATCAGCAGTGATAACGGTTCTTTTTCTCCACCTCTCCAACACTTGTTATTACTTGTCTTATTGATAACTAGAAGCCCAGTGCATGAAAATTCATGCACTGGAGGGGGGTCCCTCAGCCAGCCTCCCTCCTCTCACAGTCTGGGAGCCCTCAGGGGCAGGAGGCAACCCAGGGATCAGGTTGCCCCTGGTTACCTGAGCCTCAGGCCAGCCCTGGGTGGCTGGGGGACTGAGGGGACTGGGGGACTCTGGAGGCAGGTGCACTGCCTGCCACCCTGGCAGAGCTGAGGGAACTGGGTGCTGCCATCTTGTGGCTGTGGGCACTGCCATCTTTGAGGGCGGGGCAGCCAATTAGCATATTCCCTCCTATTGTCTGTGGGCACCATCTTTGTGATGTCATGAGGGTCAATTAGCATATCCCTTCTTTATTAGATAGGATAGTCATTCTAACAGGTGTGAGGTGGTATCTTGTAATTTTGATTTGCATTTCCCTAATATTTAGTGAAATGAGCATCTTTTCAAATATCTGTTGGCCATTTGCATGACTTCTTGGAACAAGTGCCTATTCAGGTCCTCTGCTCAGTTTTTACTTGGATTGTTTATTTGATGTTAAGTTGTATGAGTTCTTTATATGTTTTGGATATTAATCCCTTGTCAAAGCTGTTATTTGCAAATATCTTCTCCCATTTGTTTGGTTGCCTTTTTGTTTTGCTGCTGGTTTCTTTTGCTGTGCAGAGCTTTTTAGATTGATATAGACCCATTCATTTATTTTTGCCTTTACTTCCCTTGCCTTTGAGATCAAATTCATAAAATCTTTTCTAAGATGAAGGTCCATAAATTTAGTACCTATGTTTTCTTCTATGTGATTTATTTAGGGCTTTGATCCATTTTGAATTAATTTTTGTGCATGGGAATAGACTGTAGTCTAGCTTCATACTTTTCCACGTGGCTTGTCAATTTTCCCAGCATCCTTCATTAAAGAGGTTTTCTTTTTTGTCATCATAAGCTTTTGGCCCTTTTGTAAAACCTTATTTTCCCAGCCTTGGACAGCATTGCTCAGTGGTTAGAGTGTTTACCTGTGCACTGAAGGGCCACAGGTTTGATTCCTAGTCAAGGGCACATACCTGGGTTGCAGGTTCAATCCTCAGCCCCAGTCTGGGCACCTGTGGGAGACAACCAATCAATATGTCTCCCTAACATTGACCTCTCTCTCTCTCTCCCCCTTTCTCTCTCTCTCTTTTTCTTTCTCTCCTTCCCACTCCCTTCCAATCTCTTTAAAAATCGATGGAAAAAATATTCTCATGTGAGGACTAACAACAACAATAAAAAATTATCTGCCCATATACATGTAGTTTTATTTCTGGGCTCTCAATTCTGTTCCATTGGTCTGTGTGTCTGTTTTTCTATCAGTACCATGCTGTTTTGATTATCATAGTTCTATAGTGTAATTTGCAGTCAGGTAGTGTGATACGTCTGGCTTTCTTCTCTTTTTTTTTTTCTTTTCAAGTTTGCTTTGGCTATTCAGGGTCTCTTGTGGTTCCATACAAATCTGATCATTTTTTGTTCTATTTCTTTAAAAGTATTCATAGGTACTTTTATGGGAATTTCATTAAATTTGTATATTTGTTTGGTTTTTATCCTCATTTTTTTCACTACTATAATAATGCTTTGAATAAGATCCTTGCAATATATCTTTGCTAATTTTTCTAATTACATGTTTAGTATAAGTTTCAAAAAATAAATTTAGGGGGTTCAATTAACTTTGACACACATTTCCAAAAGGTACTTCCTAAAGATTAAACCAATCTATGCACCTACAAACAATACATGAGAATAATTTTTCTTCATATTTGCTCCACTTATAAAAATCATTCTTAAAACCTCATATTCCAATACACTTTGAGAGCAAAAATCTTTTCCAGGAGTCATCACGGTAACTTCCATAAAGCCTAACTGCTTTGAACACGACTATTTTATTGATGTTTCTCTGTGTGAAACACTTTTCCATGATCCCTATTGTGGCCAGCAGGCGGCGCTCACACACAGGTTAGAAAGATCTTTATGGTCACAGTCCCTCTAATGCACAAGACCTCATTCATATCATCTGAAACTCTTGGACAACAATACATCATGGCCTGCTTGCTCAAAATGTATGTAATGGTTTGTCCAACAATATATTAAATTCAGGGAAGAGTCAGGCAATAGCCCCCTAGTACCTATTTCAATGAGTTTTCAAGCACCTGACCCTAAACATGTATCAGAAACCTTAACCTCCCACCTCTTTATCTATACTTCTTGTCTATAAGGAGTGGCCTATGCCAAAATACCATATAATGCTCGTTGTTTTCCATACTTCAGTTTTCTTTATCACATATTTCTTATAAAGGAGGTGGTTGAAATATTCATCATGGCAAGCTGGAGGCAGATGAAAGTTTCTCAATGTTTTCCTTTCTGCCAGTTTATTTTTTGAATGTCTTATATTTGGACCCCAGTTTATTTTTCTTTGAATGTCTTATATTTGAAACTACCATGCTGCCACGTGCTTAATAAGAGAACATTTCTGACTCCTCTATAGTTTGGTTGCTTACACCTCAAAAAGCAGAATTCAACTGGAAAGGTTAAAAAATGTAACCACACAAAATAAAGTCTAAAATCCAAACTAGAAAAATATTAACACAAGTAAGACCCACAAAAGATGATGTCCTTAAGAGATAAAGAGCTCCTATATGTCTCTTAAAAACAATAGAATCCTAACAGAAAGATATGGACAAGGGACTGAGTAGAATTTATAGAAGCACAAGTAACTGTGGGTGTATTTTAAGAAAATATTTAATTTCATTAGTTACGAAAAATACAAATTAAGACGACCTTTGTTTAAATTAGCAAAGAGTAATCCACTGTTAACAATGAAAGTTAGGATATGGCAAAGGTCAAATTCTTACCTCACACATGATTAATACAAATATATAACCATTCTAGAAAGAAATTCCACAATGCATAGCAAGTACATTAAAATTTTAATATTATATGACCAATAATATGCCTCTGAGATTATTGTAAACTTAATTAAAGCAAATACATGAAAAGCTAATTCTGTCATTATTTATTCCAACAAAATATTATACAGAACTCAATATCCAGTAATGCAATATAAGTTTTAATATAGATGTATTTTTATTACATATATGCAGAAAAAAAAGAAGAGAAATATATCCTAATTGTGACATTTGTGGGGTTTTGTTGTATGTAATGTTTTTTTGTACTTTTTACACAAATTTTGTACTCTTTGTACAAATTTTAATTTGTTCTTTTTTGTTTCTAACACTTTGTATAAAAGATTATACTACTTTTACAATGAAAAAGCCCCCACAGATTTTAAATATTGAGGTATAATTCCCATATAATGTAAGTGTAGAATTCAGTGAGTTTTGACAGATGGTGTCCTAATGTAATATCCACCACAATCAAAGAGAATATTTGCAGTCAAATCTCTTCACCTTCACCCCCAGCAACCACTGGTCAGCATTCTGTCCTTAAAGATTAGTTTTGCCTTTTGGAAAATGTTATATAATAAAATCGTACAGTATGAGTCTTTTATGTTTATTTTCTTTCCCATAATGTTTCTGCAGATTTAAACATGATGATACATATATCTAAAGTTTGTTGATGAGTATTTACTTTCCAGATATAAAACAATTTCTTTATCTAACAAACTAATTATGGAAATTTGGGGTGTTTTCAGCTTTGGGTTATTATACGGAAGGCTTTGAATTACATGTCTGCAAAAGGCTTTCTCTGAAAATGTGCTTTATTTTTTCTTAGGTAAATATCTTGAAATGGATTTTCTTGATAGCATTGTAAATTAATATTTAACTTTATTAACAAACAAACAAAACTACCTGCCTTGGCCAGGTTGCTCAGTTAGTTAGAGAGTCGTCCTGTATATTGAAGGGTTGAAGGTTTGATTACTGATCAGGGCACATACCCGTATTGTAGGTTCTTTCTCCAGTTGGCAACCAATCAATGTTGCTCTCTCTCTTCCCTTCCCTCCAACCCCCCGCCCCCCGTCTCCTTTCTTCTCTCTCTAGAATCAGTGAAAAACATTTCCTCGGGTGGGATTTTAAAAAAATCTGTTATGCCCCAGCTGGGTGGCTCAAGTGCTTGGAGTGTCATCCTATACAGCAAAGGGTTGTGGGTTCGATTCCTGATCAGGGTACATGCCCAGGTGTGGTTCAATCCCCTGTCAGGGCACATATGGGAGGTAACAGATCAATGTTTCTCTCTTACATCAATGTTTCTCTCTCTCTCTCTCTCTCTCTCTCTCTCTCTCTCTCTCTCTCAAATAAACATATCAAGTGAAGATAAAAAAAAAAACTGTCATGTTTGAAGAGTAACAGATTAGTTGCTCCAGAGGGTAATATTAAGTTCAAGCAGGAAATACTAATGAAAGAAGTAGATTGTCATCCATATCTATGAAAGTCTTCTTTTTACAGAAGTGAGCTCCCCATTACTGAAAGTGTCCAAGCTGAGGTCAGATCATCTTCTAACACAGTGATGGTGAACCTTTTGAGCTCAGCGTGCCAGCATTTTGAAAAACCCTAACTTAGCTCTGGTGCTGTGTCACATACAGAAATTTTTTGATATTTGCAACCATAGTAAAACAAAGGCTTATATTTTTGATATTTATTTTATATATTTAAATGCCATTTAACAAAGAAAAATCAACCAAAAAAATGAGTTCACGTGACACCTCTGACATGCGTGTCATAGGTTCGCCATCACTGTTCTAACAGCTATGTTCTGTGAAAGAACCCTGCAGTGGGTAACATGCCAAGGGCTTATAAATCCCTCCTAGCTCTGCAGTTCTGTGATTCTATTTGTGTACATGAACTCGGTAGAATACTTGAAAACTTACATCTTAAAAATCTCAGTTTCTGAAACCCAAATAACCTATGAATAGCTATCTTTTTATCATAAATTTAAATACCAAAATAAAAGAACTACACTACTTTTTTTGTTATCTCTGGAAGTAAAAAGACTGTCTTCCAGATTCTAAAGTACTAAGGGCTTTCCCTTTCCTCTCTAGTTCAGAAAATTCCTATATAATAAAAGGCTAATATGCAAATAGACCGAACAGCGGAACAACAGAACAACTGAACAACTAGTCGCTATGATGTGAGCTGACCACCAGCAGGTGCACATGGAACATGGTGGGGGTATCTGCTGCAGTGGGATGATGGAGCAGGTGAGCAGGGGTGCCAGACCAAGGCAGGGCACCAGTTGCTGTCATCAGGGCGAGCTTCTGGTGGTTACTGAAAATTCTTTGCTCCTGTGCACCATGGTCCCACCAGGTGCTCGCACCTGCTGCTGGCATTGGCCCTGCTCACACCCGCTGCCAGCACTGGAGCCACCACTTGCACCCACTGCCAGCAACATGCTCTGGCCCCAATTGCTGGGCACCGTCAGTGGATGCGAGTGGCGGCTACCAGTCCCCATCACCCCGGAGGTCTTTTCCACCTCCCCCTGCTCTTCCGCACTGTCAGTGGGTGCGAGCGGGGCCAACACCATCAGTGCATGGGATCGGGGCTGCCGGCAGACAGGGGACTAGGGACAGTGGCCTGGAGGGACTAAATGGAGGCACAGAGGTTGAGCCAAGACTCGCCCCTGTGCCCACTGCAGCCTCACGGTCCACAGTTCCTTTCAAGGTGCATGGATTCATTCACTGGGCCCCTAGTAGAAATATAAAACAGCTTGTAGAAAAGAGGTGTATCTTTTGCCCTGCAAACCAAATTAACTAGGTCCCACTAAGGCTGGAGGGGAAGTAGGCTATCATTGCAGGAAATAAGACTACAAATAAGAACTTTGGACTACAGAGAACCAGAACATCACTCTATATATTACTTTATTACCTGGTATATATTCTTTAGCATCAATTGCACTCAAAATGTTCATAATGAAGGTTGACATTTATCATGTTTTCGAATCAATTCTATATTTTGAAGTACTTTATTAATATAACTCTGAATATTACATATTAATTTATTGTACCCTGTTGTATTCATCAAAGACCTCCATAAGTGATGGTCAGTGCTTTTGATTGGCATGAGAAAACCAGGTTAATTTGATAGAATTACTCCTGCAGAGGATGTGGTAATTGCATATGGTCCCAATTTCTTACCCCTTCCTTTTTCCATAGCTTTTGTCAAGTGACTTCAGAGTTCCTTCTCTAAAGATGGACTATTTCTCCATCCCATGTGCCTTGCTTTGACCTTTAGAATGAGTGGGGTACCAGTGGTCTGGTTCTGAGCCTAGGCTTCAAGGAGCTTTGCAAACGTCTAAATATCTGCTTGTTATCTCTTGTCCTCCCACTATCCCCATGACAACATGCCCAAACTAGTCTGTCAGAAGATGAGAGACACATTGAACAGAGCTGAGTTGTCCATTAATTTCAGCCATGGCCATCCTAGATCAGCCAATCCCACATAGGTGAGTAAGCTCCAACAAGACAAGCAGAGACTCCTGGTTAACCCAAGGCTGACTTTATGTGAAAAGCACCCCTCACTGTGCAGTAGCAGATTTTTATGGTTATTAAGGCAATAAGTAACTGAGACAGTTATTCTGTGAGCTTTCTTGCACATAATGTAACATATCCATCTCACTTTTAAACACACTGAAAATAACCCCCAAAATGTTTTGGGTTCCTTGAATATCATCATAACCTTGGGTATTACAGCTTACAAACAGATCTCTACTGTATGTGTGATCATAACCTTTGCTATACACATGCAGCACGACCTGTCAGATGTGAGTTTGTGAAACTCAAAACAAGAATGACTGCCTCCAAATGCTTTCATGCTTATTTGTAGTCTCAAATTTTTAAGTGAAATCCATACAGCCAATAGATCTGGATTTAATATAGATACGTGTAGGTATGTATATATATGTGTGTGTGCTGTATTAGGACCATTCTTTTTGAATGCCCTTGAAATATTTTTTAAAGGGTCATACACTAGTCCACAAGAAAACTTTAATCAATTAAAAAAATAAAATTATACAATTTTCTCCTATCTTACTACATTAACACCAGAAATTTATAAAAAGTTTAAGCCCAAAACATTAAAAATTACTTTAAATAAAACTCTCCTAAAATATTTTTATGCCAAGCAAAAATAATTCTCACAAAGTATTAATTAACTAGGAATAACAGTATACTTCTGAAACATAAACAGTTTTAGTCTAAAATCAAAACATATATACATTAAGTATATCGCGTGTACTTAATGATGAAATATTTGACTTATCACATTTCTATTAGAAACAAACAAAATGTAGGATGGCACCACTTTTTATTAGTATGATAGAAGTGAGAGATTATGTATTAAAATAAACAAAATATATCAATATTGGAAGAAAATACATTTATCATTATTTGAAAGCAATAATGTTTTTAAGTAGGATATTCAAAATATTGATAAAAAATTCAGTCATAAAAAGTTCAATAAGGTAGCTAGCGAAAACATGGGTAAAAATCAATTGACATTAAACAATCCAGCAAGACATTTTAATTTTTATCTTTAAGAATTGACTGTAATCATCTAGAAAAAAATGTGCCTTCTCCCAAATGTTACTTTACTATTTAACACACTAAGAAAGGGCATTACATATGAGAATTTTAAAGAACTTGACTGTAAAGTAATACTCTTTTTACCTAGGGATAGTTTGAAGGAATGCCAAGTCAGATTTGAAAATTATATATACAGGGTGGGGCAAAAGTAGGTTTATAGTTTTTTTGTATGGAAAATAATGCAGTAATTAATAAATAATACAAGAATAAACTGTGTCTCAGATACTCATAGCTGTGAACCTACCTTTGCCCCACCCTATACATATTTATATAACTTTTTAAATATCCAAGTCCATATATATATTAGGAAAAAAGAATCTATTTATGTATCTAAATAGATAATATATTATTTAAGAGTGGTGATTAAATAGATAAAGATGGAAGGAAGGAAGGAAGGAAGGAAGGAAGGAAATAGATTATTTTTACAAATAGAATTAATTCCTTTTTTTGTTTTTATCCTCACCCAAGGATATTTTCCCATTGATTTTTAGAGTGGAAGAGGGAGGGAAAGACAGAGAGAAATATCAATGTGAGAGAAACACATTGATTGGTTGCACGCAGCCAAGGAGCAGCTATGTGCCCTTGACCAAAATCGAAGCCAGGACCCTTCGGTCCACAGGCCGATGCTCTACTCTAGCCACTGAGCCAAACCGGCTGGAGATAGAATTAATTTCTATAAGAGGCTAACATTGTTAAAAGAATATTGAAAATACTAGTAGCCCGGTGCACAAAATTCATGCACTGGGGTAGGGGAGGAGAAGGGGACCCTCAGTCTGGCCTTCACCCTCTCCAATCTGAGACCCCTCAGGGAATGTCCAACTATCTGTTTGTGCCCACACTTTTAACAGATAACAGCTCCATTGTTGTTCCTTTCTTATGCTTAAAACCATTGGAATTAGTAGGTATTCAAAGTGTGTATACATTTTGGGGGGACACCCTGTATATCTCTAGTCAATGGTGAAAGAAACCAACAGCAGATTTGGAACCCCCAGACAGGGAACCTTGCTCATTCCCCACATGTCTCCCCACTTCACTTTCCACCTTCGTGGGCAGCAGGAGAATCAACGTTTTCTCTCATTAATTGGGAAAAGCACGTCCTGTCACCTGTTGCCCGGCAGGAGTGCGCTAGGCCCCAAGCAAGCGAGGCTCAGTCAGGGCAGCCTTCACTCATGGGTGCTGGCACCCAAAGTGCACATTCCTCCTCTACAGTCGCCCCGACTATCCCACTGTTTCATTGAGAGGACAGAATTCCTCTCCGCCTCTGGGCTCTTGATCTTGAACGCTGACCAAAGGCACCTCAGAGAGGGCCGCACTCACCCACCAGGTGTGTCTGTCTGCACCTGCTCCTGCCTCAGCACCTGCATTAACTCCCCAGAGGTGATCTCGTAGCTGCACTGGCCTCAGTGGGAACAGGGCATCACCACTCCGCCCTCTCACTGTCATCTCACAGGCATCCACTCTCAGCACCCAGAACACCCAGACACTCTCCAAAGGACGTGAGCGCATCAGAGGGGATGTGTGCACAACCTGTGGGGGTGTTAGGCATGCTGGGTTGATGAAAGTGCGGTGGAGAGGCGGGGGGAACTTGTGCAGGCCTTGGTTTGCAACTGTTGCAGGCGTGGGAGGGTGACAGTGTGCTGGGGGATGTTCGCACTCCTGGCGGGTATGTGCACACCTGAGGCCTCTGGCTTTGCAGATCTGCAAACCCCCGTGGTGCGGCCAGGAGGACGTCAGTCTGGCCCGCCATGGTGGCTGTCCCTGCGATCCTACACCTTCTGAGCCAGGAGGCGGATCTTGCACAGTCACTCCTGGGCGCTGATGGCTGCCTTCCCGCCGTGAAGGGTCCCGGGACCTTGCACAGCCTCAAGCGCTGCCCCCCGCCTGGCAGGGTCACAGATTCGGGTCCCATACTGCAGACAGACTCCCGTGCTGCCCCCCTGCCCACCAGGTCACAGATCCGGGTCCCGGGACCACGGACAGCCTCAAGCACTGCCCCCCACCTGGCAGGGTCACAGATCCGAGTCCCGGACTGCAGACAGCCTCCTGCGGTGCCCCCCGCCCCGCAGGGTCACAGATCCAGGTCCTGGGACTGCGGACAGCCTCAAGCACTGCCCCCTGCCTGACAGGGTCACATATCCGGGTCCCGGGACTGTGGACAGCCTCAAGCACTGCCCCCCGCCTGGCAAGTTCACGGATCTGGGTCCCAGACCGCAGACAGCCTTGCCTGCTGCTGCTTGCCTTCAGTATGCAAATTAGCCGCCATCTTGTTGCTTCATGGTGGGGGTCCCCACTGGGGTGCCTGGCCAGTCACCCCAGGGGGGAGGGGCTGAGGGCTGTTTTTAGGCTGGTGGGCGACTGAAGCTCCAAACCTCTCCTTTTTTTCTTTTTTTTTTTTATTCTGGCATTTATTTACCTTCTATGCCTGTCACTGGAGCTGAGAGCCGGCTTTCTCTCTGAGGCTCGGCTGCTGAAAGCAGGTTTCTGGCCTTTGTTTACCTTCTGTGTTTGAAACAATGTTGCGATCTTGCTGGCTGAAGCCTGGCTGACTAAAGCCGGTTTCTGGGGTTTTGTTTAGCTTCTATATTTGTTACAATGTTTCAAACTGCAAGCTCAGAGGCCGGCAGCGCAGGCGGGGAAGCTTGGCTTCCTCCGTCACTGAAGCAAGCAAGCCTCCCTGTTCGCTTCAAGCTGCCTGGCTGCCGGCCGCCATCTTGGCTGGCAGTTAATTTGCATATCTCACTGATTAGCCAATGGGAAGAGTAGCGGCCGTACGGCTAATTACCATGTTTCTCTTTTATTAGATAGGTTAAGACTTGGAAAGGAGTATTTTTATCATTAGTTAACACTAGGAAGATTAGAATTTAGTCAGGGCATGAAACAAGAACTATGAAGTAAAAACTGGTTAATTTTTTAAAAATTTATTCTCAGGCATATTATACCATGCACATCATCAGTTAATTGACAGAAAATAAAAAGAGCTATAAATATATAATGGTTATCAACATTTCAATTTATACCTTAAAGTCATTTGTATCTGTGATTGTAAATAGCCACATTTGTATAATTATTTCAAATAGCAGTATTAGAAAGTATCAACATTTTAAAAAGTGTTTATTGTTTTTAAACATATCTTTAACTCTGACATACTCATATACTCTTTTTTTACTCTGTGTGAAGCGAATGTCATTTTACTTTTGGCCTTTATGCTTTTTGTGTGTTTTACACCTGGGTTGAATAAGAATCATTTCTTAGTGAGAATCAATTCTACTTTACACTATGAATTTGAAAAATGCTCTAGCATGCAAATGAGGATAAGATTCATGCAACAAGAACACGGATGGATAGAGTTCATCTTCTCTTCCTCCTTCCACCTACTGTCTAGAAAAGGTGTTAATTAACACTGAAATGACCATATACTTAGTACAGCCAGAAGAAACACAAAAAGAGAAAAAGAACCAATACAGCCTGTTCCCCAAAATCCAAGAGTTTGCTAGACCCAAAGACAACCTAATAGAAAATGAGTAACAAATATTAAATCATTAAATAATAAATAAAAACAATATAAGAATATGAAAAGCTAACCAAACTCACCAATGAGAAATGAAAATTAAAATAATGGACATAATTTTTGTCCACTGGATTGGAAAACATTTTAAAGTTGAAAATATTCAGTGTCAGCAATAATGTGGTGAAACTGGCATTCTCAGAAAATGCTGTTGAGTAAATAAGTTTGTACAACTTGTATAGGGTAGTTTGTTCACAAATAATAGAAAACCAACTAACAATGGATTAGAGAAATAATGTTTTTTTTTAATTTTATTTTTTATAATGGAACTATAGGCCTACTGCACAAATTCATGCATGGATTGGGTCCCTCGGCCTGGCTGGAGATCCAGCTGATCTGGGGGGCCAGCCAGCCAGGGGGAGGGACTGTGGGAGGTTGGCCAGCCACAGGAGGTGGCTGTGGGAGTGCACTGACCACCAAAGGGCAGCTCCTGTGTTGAGTGTGTGCCCCCTGGTGGTCAGTGCACGTCATAGCAACTGGTCGACCGGTCGTTTGGTCGCTTAGGGTTTTATATATAGATTTATTGGGATGACATTGGTTAATAAAATTATACACGATGCAAGTATACAATTCTACAATACACCATCTGCATATGGTATTGTGTGTTTACCACCCCAAGTTAAGTCTCCTTCTATCACCATTTATCCCACGTTTATCTTCTTCTATCTCTCCCCCTCCCCTCTGGATACTGTAGTCTTGTGTCCATGAGTCTTTCTTTTTTTTTCTTTGCTTAATCCCTTCACCCTTCTCACCCAGCCTCTAACCCCCTCCTTTTTGACAGCTCTCAGGCTATTCTCTGTATCCATGAGTCGTCTCCACTTTGTTTATTTTGTTCATTAGATTCCACATATAAGTGAAATTATATGGTACTTGTCTTTCTCTGACTGGCTTATTTCACTTAGCATAATGCTCTTCAGATCCATCCATGTTGTTGCAAAAGGTAAGATTTCCTTTTTTTATGGCAAACCCAACCCATGAACTCAGTGCTTCCAGTCAGCTTTTAGTAACTCATTTTCATCATAAGCAGACAACCCAGAATTACCAGAACTTAAGGAAAACCTCTAATGCTTAAAATAGAGTCAAAACAAACTAACAATAACAACAAAAACAGCAAAAACAGCAAAAAAAAAAAAAAAAAAAAGGAAAATCTCAAACTAGAGCCCAAACAAGCCCACCGCTAACATCAGACTCAATGGTTAAAGGTTGAAAGCTTTTCCTTTAAGATCAGGATCAAGACAAAATCTCAAAAAATTAATCTTCTGCACCCTTTGACAAGAAACTACTGGAGGAAGTGTTCCTTTGAAATGAGCATACAAACCAAGACAGAGGAAGAGATGGGTATAGAAAATGGGTCATTCAATGGAGGAGAGAAACAAGGAGAATTTTCAGGAATTCCCAAGGAAAAGAGAAATATCAGAATAATCGTTATGCTCTAGATTAGAAGGCAACAGTTCAGTCTGAAGTAGTATACCTCAAGCAACAAATATCTAGAAAGCAATCTTCATCAGGATCCCTGCTGCTCTCTAACCCAGAGTGACTGGGTGTGTCTGCTCCAGATCCTAAGGTGTCTTAAATTGCTTAAGCATGTGCTGCAGAAATTCCTGTTCTCCCATCCATGCCCCAATAGTAGACCATCTAAAGGCACCTGCTTCAAACCACAGGGTGTGCTTCATTCACCTTTAACTCAGAGCATAAAGTGAACAGTGACAATATGCATTAATCAGAGTATCCATGATTATGCTGTTTGACAAATTAACTCTCAAAATTTGGTGATGTTTCACTCACTCACACTACAGGTCCATACGGCATAGAATGAATATCTGCTACACATAGTCACTGAGCACACAGGCTGATAAGCACTCTGGTTTTTTGTTTGTTTGTTTTCTGAGCAAAAGCAAAGTTTCTTTATAGATAACCTCCCTGCAGGGAGGGGACCCAAGTGGGTTGATGGGGCAGTTCCTTTATCTAGGGTTTAATATGTGCCCTGCTAACTTCCCATTGATTGGTTTAAAAAATTCTGCCCTAGCAACATCCATACATTTTAAACTTCAGGGTTCCAGCTCATTTTCTCCGCCCTGTGTGTTCAGCCCAGGATCAGGGCCCTTTCTTCTTGCAGTTTTACATGGGACAGGGTGTTCTCAGGGTTCGGTACACCTCCCCTTTACATTTCCTTCCCCTAGGCCAGTCCCAAGCTGCATAGCTGCTCCTAACTCCTAATTCCCTCTCCAATCAGGAGTTCCTAACTGCTATTAGGGAAAAGGGACATGACTGCTCTGACTACTTCAGGCTGGTAAGGGGCATTGTTGCTGACGACAGTCCTTGGGGCTCCATCTGAGCACTCTGATGCTTAACATCTCGTTTGCACAGTTGCTGTGGAGGGTTAAAAGAGGTGGCCTAGTACCTGATCTTGAATCTGCCACACAGAAGTAACACACATCTCCTACACACCCTGCACATTGGCAAGAGCTAGAAACATAACCCCATCTAACCACAATAGTTCTAGCAAATGTGGCAGGCCACGTGACTATATGGTGAGCAATAAATATCTCTGCTATATAAACTGGGAAGCAAAAGCCACAAAGCCATTCAATCTCTCTGACCATATTTTTTATCAGATGTCCAGAATCCAGCCACACAGTTCACTTGCCAAATGTCCCATTTTTATTAATTTTCTTAAATCTATTTATCTATCCATCTATCTACTATTTATCTATCTTTCTACCTACTTATCTACATACCTATATGCCTAATGAGATGTATATGTATCTAATTTCTTGTTATGCAGTAAGAATTAACCTAATTAAATAAAGGTTTGGTCCTTAACTAGCTCCTGAGAAGTAACCCCTATGCCTTTAGAATATCCTGTCTGGTAAAAATGTGTTTGTATTTGGAGGTATTAGACCATGTGATATTATTTTGACCTGTAGAGAGTTTGGAGATGAAGGTCAGCCATGTGATTGGTTGGTCATGCCTATGTGTCTGATCCCAGTGAAACCCCAGATGCCAGGGTATTGTTTAGCTTTCTTGTTTGGCAATACTCCATGCATGTTGACAAACATCATTGCTGTGATAGGTGAGCCCTGACTCCACTGGGAAAGAACATATGAAATCTCACACCTAGTGTCCAGGATGCTGCCCTGGTGCCTCTTCCCTCTGCTGATTTTAGTTGGTATCCCTTTGCTGCAATCAACTATTACTGTGGATATGATAACTTTGCTGAATCCTGTGAGTCCTTCCAGTAAATCATTAAACAAGAGAGTGATCTTGGGGATCTCCAAACAGCACCTGTATATAACATATCTTCCACAATTATTTTTTAAAGGTATAGTGGATGACTTTTCCTAAATATAGGAATAACTCAATCTGCAGAACACAAAGACATTTTGTATTCTGTGGAAGATTTATTTTAATAGGAGGTGTACATCAAGGCATGTCACAAAAAGTTACTGAACATTAAGTTTAATGAGTGAAGAGAAATCTTTAGTCATCCAGTGGAAACGCAATTCACTTACAAAGAGAAAAAGTAACTGCTAATAAGTTCTAGGAGGTAATATAAAAACATTTATAAAAATCTGAGGAAAAGCATTTCTGAAGAATATAATACTTGGCTTAAATTTTTGCTCAAGTATTAAATTAACAGCAGACATTCTTATTCAGCAATCAGGGGTTAGTGCTCCCACAGGCCTTTGCTGAAAACAGTTACTCCAAAGTGAAATCCATGCAATTAAAAGATTAATCAAAATAACAATCTCAGAAAGGGAGATTACTGAACTAAAATGATGAGTACTGAGCATTAAATTCATTTCAATATAGAACATGATTAAACAACTATTAGAATTATGGGTGTAGAGGAGAGATGTTAAAACTCTTAGCTAAATAAAAATAAAATAGAAGTCAGGATGTGAGTGGGAAGGAGGTGAGAGGAAGGAGGAAGAAAAAATTATAAATATCTTCACCTTTCATAGTAAAAAGTCATTAACTTTTTTAAATGTATGAACCCAAGAACATGACTATAATCTTTGAAGTTTTTCATATGGTTTTGTATGAAAACATACAAAATAAGTCTATATAATTGAGCTAAGATAGAAATAACTGACATTTATAAATCACCATGTTCTAGATAGATACTGTTCTAAATGTTTTTTTTATATTATCTCTTTTTATCCTCACAACATCCTATGACTTAGGTGCTATAAATTCTATGTTACAGGTAATAAATCTAAGGCTCAAAAATTTTAAGTAATTTTTAAAATAAATCTTTATCATTGAAAGTATTACGTATGTCCCTTTCTTTCCCCCATTGCCTTCTCCCATCCATCATCCCCAACCCCCAGCCCAAGTCTTCACCACCCTATTGTCTGTGTCTATGGATTATGCATATACCCATATGAATTCATTGGGTGATCTCTCCCCACCCCATCCACCCTCCCCTGCCTTCCCTCTGAGGTTTGACAGTCTGTTCAATGCTTGCATGTCTCTGGGTCTATTTTTCTTCATCAGTTTATGTTGTTCATTAGATTCCACATATGAGTGAGATCATGTGATACTTATCTTTCTCTGACTGGCTTATTTTGCTTAGCATAATGCTCTCTAGGTCCATCCACACTGTTGCAAATGGTAAGAGTTCTTTCTTTATTACAGATGCATACGCTGTATAGATGTACCATGGCTTTTTAATCTATTCATCTGCTGATGGGCACTTAGGCTGTTCCCAAATCTTAGCTATTGTAAATTGCACTGCTATGAACATAGGAGTGCATATATTCTTTCTGATGGTTGTTTCTGAATTCTTGGGATTATTCCTAGAAGTGGTATCACTGGTCAGGAATAAACTGAACCAAGGAGGTAAAAGACCTGTACTTGGAAAACTACAGGACATTGAAAAAATAGATAGAGGAAGATATACACAACTGGAAGAATATACCATGTTCATGGATCGGTAGAATCAACATCATTAAAATGGCAATACTACCCAAAGCAATCTATAAATTCAATGCAATCCCTATCAAAATACCAATGGCTTATTTCACAGACATCAAACAAATATTCCAAAAATTTATATGGAATAAAAAAGACCCTGAATAGCTGCAGCAATCTTGAGAAAGAAGAACAAAGTTGGAGGGATCACAACCAGATATCAAGTTATATTACAAATCCGCTGTACTCAAAACAGCCTGGTACTGGCACAAGAACAGGCATATAGACCAATGGAACAGATCAGAGAATCCAGAAATTGACCCAAGCCAGTATGCTCAATTAATATATGATTAAGGAGGCAAGAGCACATAATGGAGTCAAGACAGTCTCTTCAATAAATGGTGTTGGGAAAATTGGACAAATACATGCAAAAAAAATGAAATTAGATCACCAACTTACACCATACACAATGGATAAAAGAGTTAAATGTAAGATGTGTAACTGCCAGGGCTGACCAGCAGACCCTGAGCGATGGATGAATGATTACTCTGACACAGGATTGCTGTGAAAGAGAGGGCTAAGGGACTGCCTGGCTAAAGCAACCATGCAGTTTGCCTGCCTCTGCAGGCTTTTATTGTAACTGCAGTTTGAGATAAAGTTTATCTTTTAGATACAATCAGTGGGGTAAGTAATCTTGGGTGGACTCGTGTCTGCAGTGTCCTTTAAGCAAGGACACCTAAAGATTAAGCATGAAGATTCTGGTAAACACCTGAAGTTCTGCACATGCACAGACTTGTTTGGAAAGGTCAAAGAACAATTAGGGGCAGCTGTCTTCAGCCAAACTCCCCTAAGTAGGAATTCCGATGAACAGGGTGTGCCACCTTCAGCCCACTCCTTTTTTGGGAATTTTCCTCCTTACAGACTTTCCAACCAAGTCTCCTGTGCTTCCCTACATGAAACCATAAAAATCCTAGAAGAAATCATTGGCAGTAAAATCTCACACATCTCTCTTAGCAATATGTTTACAGATACATCTCCTAGGATAATAGAAACTAAGGAGAAAATAAACAAATGGGACTAAATCAAAATAAAAAGCTTCTGCACAGCATAAGAAACCATCAATAAAATAATAAGAGAGCCCACTCCTTGGGAGAACATATTTGCTAATGATACATTACATAAGGGTTAATCTCTAAAATCTACAGAGAACTCATACAACTTAACAAAAGGGAGATAAATTTAAAAGCAGGAAAAGGATCTAAATAAACAGTCCTCCAAAATGGACATACAGATAGCCAAAAGGTATATGAAAAAATGCTCAAAGTCACTAATCATCAGAGAGATGCAAATCAAAACGACAATGAGGTACCATCTCACACCTGTCAGAATGGCTATCATCAACAAATCAACAAATGACAAGTGTTGGTGAGGATGTGGAGAAAAGGAAACCCTCATACACTACTGTTGGGAATGTAGACTAGTGCAGCCACTGTGGAAAACAGTTTGGAGTTTCCTCAAAAAATTAAGTAATTTGCCTAAGTTCCTCCAGAAAGTTAAGTGGTAGATCCCGGAAGTAACATTTTTCATGTATGGAAACAATTCTATAAAGTGTGACTTTAGTTTTCTTCTCCCTCTGTTATGTTCAATTATAATTAAATTTGAAACATTTTACTCAAAATTGTATAGTATAATCTCATTTTTATAAAATTTCATTTTTTATCTAGCTATTTTTCTAACTGTGTATATGTGTACAGAAAAATTTTCAGGAATTCTGCTCTCCTAACATTAGAGAAGGTATTTCTTTTAAAAAATATATATATATATTTTATTGCTTTTTTACAGAGAGAAAGGGAGAGGGGTAGAGAGTTAGAAACATTGGTGAGAGAGAAACATCGATCAGCTGCCTCCTGCACACCCCCTACTAGAGATGTGCCCGCAACCAAGGTACATGCCCTTGACCAGAATTGAACCTGGGACTCTTCAGTCTGCAGGCCAACGCTCTATCCACTGAGCCAAACCGGTTAGGGAGAGAAGGTACTTCTGAGAGTTAAATTTTAGGTGATATTTTGCTTCTGCTTTATAATTATATTGTTTGAACTTATATCATTAGTAAGGTATATAAAATTAATAAAATATTCTTTAAAAGTGTCTTCTGATATTTCAAAAACAAACATGTTTCTGTTGCACCAATGGAATTTTAAGCAATGATTTGAAGTACTGAATTAGCCTGTCAGTATGGCTGTCATCAAGCAGACAGACCATACGTGCAGGCAAGGATGGGATGAAGAGAAGCCTTATACATTTTTGTTGGGAATGTAAACTGGTCTAGCCACTATGGAAAACAATATAGAGGTCCATCAAAACATTAAAAATAGATCTACCATATGATCCAGCAATTCCACTTCTGAGTATATACCCAAAGGAAAGGATGTTGATGGAATACTGTATATGCACTCCCATGTTTATAGCAGCATTATTCATAATAGTCAAAATAAGAAAAAAACACAAATGCCAATCAAGGGATGAATAGATAAAAATGGATATGGTGCATATACACAATTGAATATTATTCAGCCATGAGTAAGATATCTTCCCATTAGTGACAACATGGCTGAACCTTGAGCGCACCATGTTAAGTGAGATAAATCAAACAGAGAAAGATATTCTGTATATCACTTATATATAGAATCTAAAAAATGAAACCTTTAAAAACAGAGTAAAATGTTGGTTCTCAGGGGTTGAAGTGAGTGTATAGAGTGATGGTGCATCAGGGTACAAAATTATTATGAGTAGTAAATAAGCTATTGAGATACAATGCGTAATGTAAGAAATATAGAATCCTGGACAGAATGGTTCAGTTGGCTGACCATCATCCCATGTACCAAGAGGCCACTGGTTCAATTCCCAGTCGGGACACATGCTGAGTTGCTACTCCATTCCAGATGCCCAGTGTGGGGCTTACAGTAGGCAACCGATCAATCGATGTTTCTCTCTCTCATCCATGTTTCTCCCTCTCCCTTATTCTCTCGCTGGAATCAATTAAACATATTTAAAAAGAAAAAAAGACAAGAATATTATACTATAACTATACAATGTGATTAATATCACTATATCAACAATCATTACAATATATAAATGTATCAAAGTAACATGTTGTACACCTTAAACTTGCACAATATTACATATAAAATTTATTCAATAAAAATAATACATAAAGTACCAGTGCTGATTAAGACTTATCAATAGGTAAATTTAACTTTTGTAAAAACAGTCAATTTACAATACAACACGAAGACTGAATGTAATTATGTAACATTAAATGTGGTGTGTGTGTGTGTGTGTGTGTGTGTGTGTGTGTGTGGTGAGACTGACTTAGAAGTATGTTTTTCAAGATATTTATAGTGGTTAAATCTGAATATTAGTATTTTAGATAGTTTTTACTTTATTCTTTATTTTTTTTTAGTTCTCATCAAATTATTAACCATGTTATTAATTTAACTAAAATTTGGGGGGAATTAAAAAGCTAAAATTTGGGAAATGGTAAAAGCATTTGTCCCTTTCATTTCTCTACTCTTGCTTTTATGGCAAATGTGGGTGTTTGGAGGTTTTCCTGATGATTGCTGAAAACCTCAATTTTGATTACCTACTTTGAGAGGTAAGACAGAAGGAGCCACCTGGCCAGGGGTGGCTCAGTGATTGAACCTATGAACCAAGAGGTCATGGTTAAATTCCAGTCAGGGCATGTGGTCAGGGCACATGCCTGGGTTGGGGGCTCAATTCCCAGTAGGGGGCGTGCATCTTGATGTTTCTATCTCTCTTTTCCTCTCCCTTCTCCAATGAAATAAACAAAAACAGATTAAAAAAAAGAAAAAAGACATCAGGAGCCTTTTGATATTGAGTCATTTTGCCTGGGAGGGGGAATATGCTCCAGGGCAAGTTGAATGACGAGAACTAATTAGATTTTTGACATGTTGCTGCTCAATTACATAAATTTGACCAGCTGTGGCAAGGTTGCCCTAGTAGACTGCTGCTTGGGGAATACCCCATGCTCAGTCTTTTTCTAGACCAGTGATGGCGAACCTTTTGAGCTCGGCATGTCAGCATTTTGAAAAACCCTAACTTAACTCTGGTGCAGTGTCACATATAGAAATTTTTTGATATTTGCAACCATAGTAAAACAAAGACTTATATTTTTGATATTATTTTATATATTTAAATGCCATTTAACAAAGAAAAATCAAACAAAAAAATGAGTTCACGTGTCACCTCTGACACGCGTGTCATAGGTTCGCCATCACTGTTCTAGACTGACTCAGCCCCTTGCTATTTAACATGTGGTTTGTGAAGAGCTGCACGTTCTCACGTGGGAGCTTATTAGAAATGTAGGGTCCTGTGTCCGGCCTCAGACTACTGACTTAGATCCTGGGAGGTTCTTAGGTGCATTAAAGCATGGGAATCAATGGCTTGGAGAATGCCATGTATCCTGATTATCTCTGAAACTGCATGAAGGTTAGGGAATCATAGAAGGTTAAATGGAAAAGCTCCATATTCACAGAGGAGAAATGGGGCTGAGAATTACCTGACTTAGAAGAAGAACTAAACCAGACTCCTTGCCACAAACCATACCCTGGACAAATAAAGGCTCCACAACCTACAAAACCACAATTCAGAGATATAAATTGACAGCTCTAGTTAGGAATCTGAAAACAGTAATATTTAGGTGAGAAATTGGTGGTAAGACCACACTACTTGAATGTTCTCTGTAGTCTCTTCAGGGTGCTCATTTCCCAGCTCTTAATATGGTGTCTGGCACATAATAAACCATTCAACAGGCATTGTTTTTAACCCAATAGACAATAAATTAGATGACCAAGAAAAGAAAATTAGGACAGTCAGAGTTTGGCAGGCCAGCTGAAAATCAATGCTAAAGAAGGTAAATCCAGGATTTGGGTAAGATCTTTTTTTTTTTTTTTTTTTTTCAATGTCTCCCCATTCACAATACAGACCAGGCAAAGAGCCTGAGCTGAGGTGTATATGGGGTAAGTTTACTCTGCCTCCTATTTCTGTACAGTCGGTGTAAGAACACAGCCTGTGGTGAGCACCAGGAGGCCCAGGTAAGATCTTTGGATTCCTGTTCTGTGTCCTTTCCTGGTGTTGCTTTTCCACTTGTTTCCCTTTTTATCTGATTTTCTAAGTAATAAAACAGATCCAATGGGAAATTACAATGTTCTCAAAAGCTTCCAAAATGAAAACTAAAAAAATAAAAAGTCCCCATCTTTTCCTGCTTGGTAAAATTATCAGGTTAATGTGTGCTTTCTTAACAAGCTAAGTATGCTTGGGGGTGAAACACCACATTTGCGGGGGAAGGGAACCCACTCACAATGAGCAACAACAAAACTAAAAATCATAGAATACCTGGAAATAGACTTAATAAATTCAGTGTAATTCTAGTTAAAACCCTGGAAAAACAAAATGTCTTTCTTTAGGAGTTGGTACAATGACTCCAAATTTCATCTGGAAGAATAAACAAGAGGATATAGACAGTAAAATTCTGAAAGAGAAGAGTAATGAAGTGAGATTTGCCCCCAAGATAGTTAAGCATATATGAGACAGTATCTTACTAGTGAATTTAATGTGTAGTTTAAATTGCATATTAATGACATTTTTATAACATTGAGTCTTTCTGGCTAAGAAAAGTATGTGTGTCCCTTCATTAATCTATTAGTACATGTCCCTTCATAGAGTTTCATATTTTTTTTTTAAATATATTTTATTGATTTTTTACAGAGAGGAAGGGAGAGGGATAGAAAGTTAGAAACATCGATGAGAGAGAAACATCGTTCAGCTGCCTCCTACACACCTCCTACTGGGGATGTGCCCGCAACCAATGTACATGCCCTTGACCGGAATCGAACCCGGGACCCTTCAGTCCGCAGGCCGATGCTCTATCCACTGAGCCAAACCGGTTTCGGCAAGTTTCATATTTTGTATATATTTATATCTTATTAAATTTATTTCTAGGTACTTTTTGGGAATTGTGTTACTTGTTTTCTTGCTGCCAGTCTTCGTGTTGCTACTACTATGAATGGATCTTTTCCAACATATTTTCCATTCTTTATAAAAAAACAATTCAATGTTAGGAAATTGACCCTGCAGAAATACAGAAGTTAAAGATGCATACACACAATGTTTCATCACAGCATGGCTTCAAATAGTAAAAATAAGGATTTGATAAGTAAATTATATATCTATATAGTGACATTCTATGGAGTCATTTTTAAAAATGGCATGTGGATATAATGAATTGACATATCATAAAGAAAAAGAAAGTTTCAAAAACAGCAAGTAATATATACCATCTCTTTTTTTTAAAAGATATATATATATATATATATATATGCACACACACACACACAAACTCATTTGTATTGAATAAGTAATGAAATAATGTCCGGCACTTTATTATGGTTTGTATTTCACAAACTAGGAAAGTAAGGCCTAAAGAGATTAAGTAATTTTCTTAAGATCACACATTATAGCTGGCTATCAAACTCAGGTATATCTAATTCCATGCTGGTAACCTTTACCTAAGATGTGGTGTGCATGTGCATGTGTGGGTGTACAAAAAATATTTCACAAACTTATAATAATTTTCGCTGAAATGTGAGGTTATAAGAATCCTTATTATCTAATTTATGCATGCCTACAATGTTTGCATTTTTAAATAAAAGTCCATATTATTTTGTAATTAGGAAAAATAAAATATTTTTGTACAATGCTCAGTTTATAGCAAGCATTGTGGTTAAGTTGAGAGAAATAAATAAATAAATAAATAAATAAATAAATAAATAAATGGTGATTTCACGCATTTTCTGACTTTTATCCGAAATACTTCATGTGCTTGATACCCAGAATAATTTAACAGGGTGGAAATTGCTTTGAATCACAGTCAAAGGTCAAAGGTCAATTCTTTCTGTTAGTGTTTGAGGCAAGAATTTTTAAAACTGACCTATAACTAGAATATGGGGAAAAGGCCTTAATATTTTTTAATTTTATTCTTAAACCCCCATTTAATTAATAAGAATCCTATCTAATAAAGAGGGAATATGCAAATTAACCATCACAAAGATGGCAGCACCCATAGTCACAAGATGGCAGTGCCCAGTCCCTTCAGCCCTGCCAGAGTCTCCCAGTCCTTTCAGCCCCACCAAGGGGTGGGGGGTGGCAGACATGTGGTGCAGCCAGACCTGCCCTCAGCGCCCCTATTGCCCAGTCCCTGCCCAAGGTGCAGGCAAGCCTCGGATGTCGGCTGTTCAGCCACCCAGGGCCGCCCGAGGCTTGTGCTGCCAGCAGTGGCAGCAGCAGAGGTGTGATGGGGACATCACCTTCCCCTGATCACCAGGTCACCTCCCACCCCTGAGGGCTCCTGGACTGTGAGAGGAGGCTGACTGGGCTGAGGGACGCCCCCTCCAGTGCATAAATTTTCATGCACTGGGCCTCTAGAAAAAATTATAACATTGAAAATTAGTAGCATGCACCAAAAATAAGCCTTATTATTAAAGACCACTGCTGAAAATAATCAGTGGTTTCACAAGCTTTTTCAGTGCAAGAATTTCAATGTCGTTAATGAGAAAAATGAAACTATAGCACACTAAGTCAATTATGTGATTCGATCAAGTCTCCAGGAAATAAAGCTCATAATGCTTAACCAGGAAGGTATGTGATTTCCAAGGCTACAGCTGCATATGCCATTAATAATCCAATGTTCCTTATTGCTACAAATAAGGAAAATATTATATATGTCTAAGTACTCTTTTACTGCTCCTTTTTCTCACCCTCACAACATTTCTGAGATGAATTTTGAGTTGGTATTTATATATCCATTTTACAAAGAAGAACTGACTCCCAAAGAGATGAACTCTCACCCAAAGTGATTTTAAATGCCACCCAGACATGTTCTATTTGAAGACCAATGATTCTCCATGAAAGGTAGCTCTGATTTTTTTGTCTACAAATCAGAATACTCATCAAATAGATCACTTTTAAAAAGTAAAAGGATTATGTGAATTTTCAACTACTTCTACATGATATAATCATTCAAAGAAGTCATTAAGTGGCATTTAACTGTTTTAAATCTAAAGGTGGATGAACATCTATAGTTCACATGAGTGAGCTTTCTATGTGGGTGGTGATGTCCTAGAGGGGTGGATAAATACATGATACATGAGTATAGTGAAATTCAGTGGTACAATCTTGTTACATGTTCAGTGTTTGTTATAACTTATTTTAGCTTCCTGTATATTTGAAAATTTTCTGCATGTTATAAAAATATAAAAAATGTGAAAAAAGGCAAACATTTTATTTTTTTAAATATATTTTATTGATTTTTTTTTTTTTTTTTTTTTTTTTTTTTTTTTTTTTTTTTTTTTACAGCGGGAAGGGAGAGGGATAGAGAGTTAGAAACATCAATGAGAGAGAAACATCGATCAGCTGCCTCCTGCACTTTCCCTACTGGGGATGTGCCCGCAACCAAGGTACATGCCCTTGACCGGAATTGAACCTGGGACCCTTCAGTCCGCAGGCCGACGCTCTATCCACTGAACTAAACAGGTTATTGCAAAGGCAAAACATTTTAAATGAAGATTTAAGTCAATATATTTTAGAAACCGGAGAATCGAAGATGGTGGCATAGGTAAACACCGGGGACTGCTGCCGCAAGCAACCACTTTAAAAATACAACTAAAAGACGGAACGGACATCAACCAGAACCACAGGAAGGCTGGCTGAGGAGAGACTCTTCAACTAGAAGGAAAAACAACAGCATTACGAGGCTCAGAAGAGGCGCAGTGTGGAAAATTTAAAGGTACGGTGGTGCACGCGCAAAGCAGGCTGGTGGCTGAGGGCGAGGTTGTCGTTTTCAATCAGGAGGGAGTCTCAGACTCTGGGCTACAGATCCGGGCGAGTCTCTAGGGACCCAGACTCAAAGGGAGAAGCGGGACTGTCTGGCTACAGTCCCTCCGAGGTTTGCAGCGGTTGCTGGGACAGAGAGGCGGAGCCCCTGGGGACAGACTGAGAGCAGCCATAGCTGCTTCCTCCACCCGCCCTGTTGAGCCCGCTTCACCCAAGCCCTGCGCAGAGCCATTTGCTGGATAGCCTCAGGCAAAGGCTAGATTAGCACCTCCCCAGAGGACTGAAGTTTTCCCACAGCTGATTCTCACAGCCAGTCGGCCTGGTGGCCAAATCCCTCTAGTGTTAACTACAACAATTAAGGCTTAACTAGAACAAGACTGTGCACAAAGACCACAAGGGGGTGCACCAAGAAAACATAAAAGATGCGGAGACAAAAAAACATGACAGAAATGGAGGATATGGAGCTAAAAAACGCAATTTTGAGGGCTTGCAATAAACTTGAGCAGAGCCTCACGAAAACTAATGAGACCCTCGATGCTATGATAAAGAAATTAGAAAGTAAGCATACACGGACTGAAATAAAGAATATTATACCCAATAGCAGACCAGAGGAGCACAAGAATCAAACCAAAGATTTGAAAGCAAAAAACACCCAACTGGAAAAGCAAAAGGAAAAAAGAATCCGAAAGTGTGAAGATAGTGTAAGGAGCCTCTGGGACAGTTTCAAGCGGACTAATATCAGAATAATAGGAGTGCCAGAAGATGAGAGACAGCAAGATATTGAAAACCTATTTGAAGAAATAATGGCAGAAAACTTCCCCCACCTGGTGAAAGAAATGGACTTACAGGTCCAAGAAGCGCAGAGAACCCCAAACAAAAGGAATCCAAAGAGGACCACACCAAGACACATCATCATTAAAATGCCAAGAGCAAAAGACAAAGAGAGAATCTTAAAAGCAGCAAGAGAAAGAGACTCAATTACCTACAAGGGAATACCCATACGACTGTCAGCTGATTTCTCAACAGAAACTTTGCAGGCCAGAAGGGAATGGCAAGAAATATTCAAAGTGATGAATAGCAAGAACCTACAACCAAGATTACTTTATCCAGCAAAGCTATCATTCAGAATTGAAGGTCAGATAAAGAGCTTCACAGATAAGGAAAAGCTAAAGGAGTTCATCACCACCAAACCAGTATTATACGAAATGCTGAACGGTATCCTTTAAGAAGAGAAGGAAGAAAAAGGTAAAGATACAAATTGTGAACAACAAACATGCATCTATCAACAAGTGAATCTAAAAATCAAGTGAATAAATAATCTGATGTACAGAATGAACTGGTGATTATAATGAATCAGGGACATAGAAAGGGAATGGACAGACTATTCTTGGGGGGGAAAGGGGAATGGGAGATGCGGGAAGAGACTGGACAAAAATCGTGCACCTATGGATGAGGACAGTGGGTGGGGAGTGAGGGCGGAGGGTGGGGCGGGAACTGGAAGGAGGGGAGTTATGGGGGGCGGGGTGAAGAGGAACAAATGTAAACTGAACAATAAAGATTTAATTTAAAAAAAATATATATATATATATATTTTAGAAACCAATGTCTAGGCTTACAAGTCACCTATATCTATTTGAGAAACACACTTGAAAGAATGCCCATAAAAATTATATTCTAGGAAGGCATTGGTTACCTTACTGTATTTCTTTGGAAAATATTGATTTGTTCACATTGTACTATAGCCTCACTAATGAAACCTGAGATTATTTGTTCTCTGCTGGATATTTGAGAAGTATATTTTGTGTTCAGGATAATTGATGACTAATGAATTTCATTACTATTCTTGTCAGCAACTAAATAGACATTTCCAAATTATTTTATTTTCAAATAATTTTAGAAATTTAATTTCTATTTCATTCTCTTTTCAAATAATCTCACTAAGAACAATTTGGAAAGAAAGAAACGCAAAATATTTCCCTTAATTTAGTATGTCTGAGGTAACCTTGCCATCAAGTTTGATTGCATTGTTCTTTTTCTGTTGCAACGGAAAAAAACTACTTCCTCTGTCAAGGCGACACACTCCCGTGACAGGCAGCTGCCAGTGCTGGTTGAGTTAGCTTGCCTTGGTTTCCTCCAGTCCACTTGTCTTTTGATTTCACAGTTCAAGGAGAGAAGGCAAAAATAAACAAACAAAAAATCCTAAATACCCCCTAGGTGTTACTCTCAAAGGAAACACTTTGGGCCAATCCTCTTAAAGAATAAATAGCAGTCTTTTTCAAATGACCTTAGTAATGAAGTAGTTTTGCTTTTTAAAAAACTATAAATTGATGAAAGATGTTTTCTCTCTGTAGCTCTATTGGCACATGGGTATAAGCTCAATAAGCCAGGCAGTCACTGCACTTTGTTCTTTCTTAAACTGGGCTGTCAGAAAGCCCACCTTGTTTGGTTTCTCCTACTACAAATGATGCAGGTGACTTCTGTTTGTTGAAGATATGAAAGCTCACTAACAATTCCTTGTTGATATTTATATACTAGTCAAGGCATGTTCTGATTTTTATGTGTTTAGCAGGCTATCTGCCTTTATGTCATTTACTGTTGGGAGCAAACCCCTGTTTTAATGACTATTTCTAATTCTCTTTAGAATAGTTCTGTTGAATTTTTAACAACTTTTGGAAACCAGAGACTATTTGTGAAAGTTGTTTGCTAAATTATCAAATAATTATTATGAATGATGCATTTAGTGTAATTTAGTCAATAATATAGGAGGGATGCCAGGTTGCTGACATAAACATACTTGAAGGAAAAGTAACAGAGATTATTGGGTCATTCTCAGGAATCCAAAGAGATAGATGATGCAGAAGTGAGGGAGGAAAGAAGTGAGTCTTTGTTGAGTCACTGTTGCTCTGTATACAGCAGGAATGGCAGCTGAGAGCCAGGAAGTGGGGATAGGGAACCGAGTGGGGAGCACATTTTACTTGTGTCCTTCTCTCTCCTCCATTACTTTGTCTGCTGTCATGGAGTAGAAAAACTATAGCGCCAGCCTAATGCCAGGTAGAGGAATAGGAAACATCAGATAAACTCTGGATCCTGGTTTGGGAAGAAGGTGATAAAAATGGTGAGATAACCTGGCAAGCCCTCTGCACATTCCCTTCTCCTCCCACTCCAATTCCATTTCCACCATTGGCTAGATAATTTTAAGTGAGGAGGTTCTTCAAAAAGAGCAGTATTGGGCAGAGGTGCTGGGGGATTCCTGAGGAATAGGGCCACTTTATGGCAGGGTTGGGTGCTGGAGGCAAAGACCAACACGTAGTTAGTATGATAAATGCAAGAGGTCCGTCAGAAGGCTGATGGACCTTGGGGGCTTTAAAGCTATGCACCGTTTGTCCTGTAGAGACAATGGTGGCTGTAGGCAATCCCCTAACCTGATAATCTTTTACTGTTCACCAAACCTTACCATTGATATGTCTGTTTGGTTTGCTAAAGGGCAAATGTATATTCTAATAAATAAAAAGCAGTGGGTCCAGAGATTCAGAGAGTCACTCCACTAGAGAGTAGGTTTCTGCCTGCTCACCCCGCCACATGCCTTCCAAATTTATATTTCTTATCTGGTATATCCATTTGCACATGGCCCCTTCTCCACATTCTGAATCCTTGCTGCAAAAGTTTCAGTGTGGAGTACCTCAGATGCTACCTCAGAAGCTCGCCACTCTGGGAATAGGCCCCTTCACCTGCCTAACTTGAGGAAGTATGAGCCTGAGATGAGGCCTTTGTCCCTCCCTCTGTGTGTACATCACCAGCCAATATGGTTTATTGATCCAACAGAATATGTGCTTATAGAGAAAGTAAGAAAACATCTGCAAAGCACAAGCAATATAGAAGTTAGATCACATATGGAAAACCTATGCTAAAGTAAGTAGAATTAAGGAGCATAGAGAACCAGAATTTAAAATAAGCTTACTATTCATAGAAGGCCATGGGAGAGAATTCTTCCTTACCCCTTCTTAGCTTCTAATGATTGTCACTAATTCTTGATGATCCTTGGTTTGTAGCTGCATCACTCCAATCTCTGTCTCCATCTTTGCATAGTCTTTTCTCCTTTGTCAGCGTGTCTCTGTGTCTCCTAATCTCTCTCCCTGTAAGGACCCAGTCATTGCATTTATGGATTACCCCAATCCAGTATGAATTCATCTGCAAAGACCCTATTTCCAAATAACTTTATAGTTATTAGGGGTTAGGGCTTCAACATATCTTCTTGGGGTGCACAATTCAACCCACAACAATGGTATATGCTCAAACATTTAAAATAATAATAGAAATATGCAATCAAAAACCACTAATGTAAACCTGGGATAAGTACCATGGGAGATGTAGGCATACATGTGGCTCCTGGATTGAGCATACTAGCAACCTGTGGGTGACATCACCAGTTTATAAATTACCACAATATATGTTTAAAAAGTTAAATGTCATTACACAAGTCCTGAGGATATTGAAAGGCAGATCAAAGGAAAAGGGCCATATCCAGGTGAGAGATCATGAAAGGCTGTGTTAAGGTGATGATATTTGCTTTGAGCACCGATAGCATTTCTTCCAGAGAGATGCATACTCTATCATATTCATTTCTGGCACAGGCACTGTGCCCAGGAAAGGACAGAAACACTAAATATAGTTTTGTTTAGAGTGATGGATAGAAAAATAAGATGAGATCAGATTGCAGAATCCTCTGGAAACTAGAAGGAATGTTTTATTTTATTGTTGCTTTTCTTTTATGGGATTTTTATTTCTCTATTTGGTGGCAATAGAGAGCCACTGAATGTTTTTGAGGAGAGTGTTATTCTGGCAGCAGTGTGTTGCGGTGGTTGGGAAAGTGGAAAGGCAGGAGATGGCGGAGAACACTGTTTAATCTTTAACCCAAGGAGAAATAAGAGCCCAAAGATGGCGTAGAATAGAAAGAAGCAAAGTGATTTGAGGGCTGTTACAAAAATAGGAGAAAATAACCTGACAATTGATTGTATTGAGAGACAAACTGAAAGAAGTCAGGGTCTTGAATAATCAGAAGACCAATGAAAACAGAGGAGTCAAGAGAAAGAAACTGTTTGAGGTTGAAATTTTGATGTATTGAGATTTAGAACCAGCAAATAAGGATGTTAGACAGAAAAGTAAGGAATAAGGCATTAGCATGCAGGTATGACATCCAGGTTAGAGATGTAACTTTGGGAGTCATCTGCCCAGATCAAGGCAACAACTCTGGGAGTCTATGTGACCTCGAGGAAGAAAGTAACAAAGAAAGCAGAGATGGGGTGGGATAGAGCTAGAGATCTTAATTTAACTGTTTTCTCTTTAGTTATCTTTCATACCCTCCAACAGATTTTATGAATATAATTGCTGAAGGATGCTTTTGTAGTTAAACAGTTCTTTCCTCTACAACACATTGCTTTTCCCCTCCTTGCATACTCATTGTTTACTCTTCACTTATTGGATCAGCTAATTTCAAACTAATTGCATAGATGGCCACAGAGAATTCTGGGGTAAGCCGGCAAGAATATTCTCTCTCTTCCCTACTTGGACAGCTGGGCAGCCTGGAGTGAATTCTGAGTACTACATTTGACCATCCATCAGGGACCCTACTTGGCTGCTTTCTGTGAGTGGTACCAGAAACTAGCATGAAGCATGAAGAGGGTGGGAAGGCTGTGTCTACACTGGGAGAATGGGCAGTTTCTCAGCGTCCTTTGCTCCTGTACCTGAAATTACTTTCTTAATGCTCAGCACACCCTCTTGTTTCATGAACGTATCCTCCAATTTTTCTATTTGGTTTGTAGGCTTACCTTTCTCACCTGCTGGGAATCGGCTGGGAGTCATTGACTTCCCTCTCTGTAACCTGCTTCTTATCACTATAGGCATCTCAGGCTGGACAAGTAGCAAATCCGAATGCCATGATATGCTGCCTAACTACAGAAAATAATTATATGTAAAACTAATGTACCATGTGTCTCAAGGGAGAGAGGGCACTTTGATATTTGTTGATTTTTTTCCTTGCTTGCCTCAGGTCCTTCTGTGTTAAGAAGAAGAAATGTCAGTGCCTCCAGTTTTCTTTGCTGGAGCATCAAAGAGCAACAAGGTCCCCAGCAGGACCTCCTGTCACAGCAAGCTCAAGCTGTGCAGAGAGTCAGGCAAATTACTTCAGAGCCAGCCCTGCCATGCACAATGGTGTTTCAGGCAGTTTAAGTCGTGATCACTCCTCCACACACACCTCCCCACTTCCACCCAAATCCCAGCCACCTTCCAACGTGGGCAGCCCAGATTGGAGTTCTAGGTGCAAGGAGTTCATTTTAACCCATAATATCAGTAGTAAAAGGATCCTAGTTCCCAGTGTCCAGTTTAGGAAAGGGGAATAAGTCCCTTGTTCAACAATGAATTCAGGCACTGGTCCAAGGGATGGAAATTGGAAATACAATGTACAGAATAAAGACCAGGCAGGAAAATAGAATGGAATATAATTGTACACAACGATTTAAGAGAATGAGTGCACTTCTCCCTTAAATTGTAAAATTGGAAAGGTAGCCCTATTTTGAAGACCATCTTCTTCACTTGGCATATAAGCATAAGAATTAGCAGGAATTCTAGAGGGCAACAGTCAAGCATAAAGACCCCACATGTGAATATCCCATCAGAGGAAGCAACAATAGTCATAGCAATACCATAGAAAAACAAACGAAAGTAGAATGGAAATATGAGGCCATAAAGTGCTCAAACTGTCCATAGAGTGCTCAAACAACAGATACAGCTCCAATGGAGGTTTTAATGAGGATGAGCTTAGTGGGATATGAGGCAGGGTAAGAATAGAAACTAAGGTTAGAAAGGGTAAAAGGACTGTAAATTGGTAAACATTTTAAAAATGAGAACATATACTTTGGAGATAAGTTGAAAAGGCAGAGCAAAAAATACAGATTGAAGAGTCTAAGGGGAGAGAGCTAAGGTGAGAGGGCAGAAGAGCAGAATGTGGGATGCAAACAAGGACAGGAATGGGAAGAGGCATACAAATTAGGGTAGGGGTGTGCATAGGAGAAGGGTAAGAGTTTGAAGAAAACACATGAGAGCACAACTTTGAAGAGAGAAAGTCCCTGATTCAGATAGATCACAAGAACATGGTTAATAAATTAGTGATGGATAACAGTTAACTAATTATACAACTTCGTTTTTTAAAAACTTAAAATTTTGGCAGACAAAAGTAAAATTTCAAATTATTGAAAGTGATTAGAAAAAAGTCAGTAATAGGAAATATGTCATCTTAACTTGCTTCAAGTTCTGACCTGAATTTCACCCAGCTTCCCAAGTCTACTGCGGTTGCTGCTTTTATTAGTCATCAGGTACTTGAACAGATTGAATTTATATCATGAGAGGCAATGAGCCTATTATATAATACAGCCTATTTGTATTTTTTTTCTCCTCCACAGCTTCTGAATAGAGATAGACTTTTTTTGGATTAAGTTGACTTACCTAGATGTGACCCTCTGGTGACATCATCCCACAAGACCCCAGCTCCACCCACTTATTAGGCTTTTTTCCAATCATTAAGCTAGTCCTAGGTCCCAGAGGGCAAGGGTAATAGGGAGAAAAGGGAGTAACAGGAAAAAGTGCTTCTACCTTACCCATCACAACTGCAATGTCACTAGAGGGAAATTCTAGAGCCCGGAATTCACTTAGAACAATATTGCAGTATTGGAAATAGATGATGATGGTCTGTGTTGGGGTGGAGGATAGAGCAGAGAAAAACTGACAAATTAGGAAATACTTAGGGGGTATTGTAAGAACTAATTGGTTTGGGATAAGAAAGAGGAAGCAAGAGATTTATGGCTTTAGCAAATTGATAAATATGGTGCTTGTTACTAACAGAGAGAACAAGGAAAAGGAGTTTGCGGGCGAGTGAGATGATTAATTCAGTTCTGACTATATTGAGTTTGAGGGGCCAGAAAGACATCAAATGGGACTATCCAGCAGGCAATTAGAGGTTACATCTGAGACTCAGGAGGCAGGTCATCCTGGAAATACAGACTTCAGAGTTAGCAGAATTTAGGTGGCAATGAAAGCTGTGGAATTGCATGACAACTCCTAGAAACCCATAAGAAATCCATAAAGTAGAAGAGCAAAGGGCTATGAGAAACCCCAATGTTTAAGGAACTGGTAGAAAGAGGAGTTTAAAAAACTAAAAGGTGTGGTAAGAGAAGTGGCAAAGAAATGAAAAGAAATAGCTGGAATTAAAACTGAGCTAAGAAAGTGCTTCAAGAGTGACTGAAAGATGGTGGCAGGGCACACAGCAGAATAATTTTTAAATCTTTCTCAATTTTCCAATTAAAAGGATCTAGTTAGCCTGGCTGGTGTCGCTCAGTGGTTGAGTGTCAACCAGGAGGTCACAGTTCAATTTCTGGTCAGGGCACAATCCCAAGTTTCAGGCTCGAGCCTCAATAGGGATCATGTAGGAGGCAGCTGATCAATGATTTTCTCTCATCATTGATGTTTCTATCTCTCCCTCTCTGAAATCAATAAACATATATATATTTTTTTAAAGGAGCTAGAGAAACTAAGTTGCAAAACCAAAACATAGTGACAACATGTAGAACAAGATTCAGTGACAAGACAGATTCAAGAACCCCAAAATATGAGGGCGTGACAATAAACCATCAACAGTCACAACACCCACATGGTCTCAGCATCTGTGTGGGAGAAAGCAGATGGAAGCGACAGGGCCCCCGGCAGAGCTGAGAAAAGGAGAACCCCAATTTAGCCAAAAGGAATTCACGGCAAAGCACAGTGGGCCAGTTTGAGAATAGCAGCTGAAATGGTCAAGGGTTCCCTCACTCTGACACTCTTTGTTTCTGAAAATGGAGGCACCCACAAAAAGATGGTATCCAGGAGTTGTAGCAGCATCAGCCTCTGAACCTGGGGGACCCACATTAGAGAGAGAAGCAAAATTAAAACTGAACATCTGAAAGACAAGTCTGGCTCAAAGTACCAAAGGGAAACAAAACCAGAAAATCTTAGAAAACTAGCCACTGAAATAAATGTATGTATGTATGTATGTATGTATGTATGTATGTATTGTTAATTCTCATCCAAAGATATTTTTCCATTGATTTTTAGAGAGAGTGGAAGGGAGCGGGAGAGACAGAAAGAGAGAAACATCAATGTGAGAAGGACACATCAATTGGTTGCCTCCACACGTGCCCAGACCAGAGTGGGGGACTGAGCCTACAGCTGAGGAATGTGACCTTGGCCAGAATCAAACCTGGACTCTTCAGGCCCCGCAGGCCAATGGTCTATCCACTGAGCCAAACCAGCCAGGGAACTAACGAAATTTTTAAACAAAAGATGAAAATCATAGAAAAATTATATAAAATTAGAACAGCGATCAGAATAATTAATTTGCTATAAAAATGAGTAACAGAAAGTTACCAAGTTCTAATTTTTAGTCTTCATAAGACAAAGAAGAGTAAGAAGCAGAGCAACATCCTACAGAGAATAAAAGCATGCTAAAGGTATGCTTAAAAGTTGATCTAAATGGTTACATGTATAAAATGACCTAAAGACATTAAGAAAATTACACTTGAAATGAAAGGTAAACATTTATCAAAAATAGAAAACATCAAATGAAGTCAGAACTCAAAAATAATTAGAAATAAAAGGAAAAAGTCATTTTAGAAATGAGGACCAAACTAGAAGGAAAAAGCCTGAATAAATACAATAGATAATGCCTGAAAGAAATAAGAAGTAGACATTTTTTACAGTCATTATGAAGTTTGTATGAAAGAGGGGAGGGATTGGCATATGCAGAAAAAAAAGTTAACTGCTTTAGTAATGATAATTGACTAGAGGCCTGGTGCACAAAAAATTTGTGCACTCGAGGGGGTCCCTCAGCCTGGCCCGTGCCCTCTAGCAGTCTGGGACCCCTCGGGGGATGACCACCTGCTGGCTTAGGCCCACTCCCTGGGGGATCGGGACTAAGCTGACAGTCAGGCATCCCTCTGGCAGCCCGGGAGCCCTTGGGGGATGTCCACTTGCCAGCAGGGAGCAGGTCTAAGCTGCAGTCGGACATCCTTAGCACTGCTGAGGAGGTGGGAGAGGCTCCCACCACCACCCCTGTACTGGCAGCCACCAGCCTGGCTTGTGGCTGAGCGGAGCTCTCCCTGTGGGAGCGCACTGACCACCAGGGGGCAGCTCTTGCATTGAGCATCTGCCCCCTGGTGGTCAGTGTGTGTCATAGTGACCCGTCATTCCCAGTCGTTCTGCTGTTAGGGTCAATTTGCATATTGCCCTTTTATTATATAGGAGTGCCTGGCCAGCCTGGGTGAGGGGCTGAGGGATGTTTTCAGACTGGCCACAGCTTCTTCAGGGTGGGGGGGGTCCTGCTGGGGTGCCTGGCCAGTCTGGGTGAGTGGCTGATGGCAGTTTGTAGGCTGGCCAAGCCCCCCCAGTGGGGACCCTCACCCCATGAGGGTGTGGCCAGCCTGGGTGAGTGGCTGATGGCTGTTTGCAGGCTGGCCACAGCCCCTTCAGTGTGGGGGTCCCCGCTGGGGTGCCTGGCCATCCTGGGTGAGTGGCTGAGGGCCGTTTTCAGGCTGGGCACAGCCCCTTCAGGGTGGGGGGTCCTGCTGGGGTGACTGGCCCGCCTGGGTAAGGGGCTGAGGGTCGTTTGCAGGCTGGCTAAGCCCCACAGCGGGGACCCTCACCCCATGAGGGTGTGGCCAGCCTGGGTGAGGGGCTGATGGCTGTTTTCAGGCTGGCCACAACCCCCAGCCACCCAAGCTCCCAGTGGAGGCTGGCTGGAAGCAGGAATCTGGGATTTATTTATCTTCTATAATTGAAACTTTGTTGCCTTTAATGGAGGCCACAGCCGGCTCAGGGCTGGCAGGAAGCTTGGCTTCCTTTATTGCCCGGGAAACCAAGCCTCCTGCTTGCTCCAGCTCCGTGGCTGCCGGCTGCCATCTTGGTTTCGTTAATATAGTCATTCTGATCGGCTGGTGGGCGTGGCTTATGGGATAGCAAAGGTATGGTCAATTAGCATCTTTGTCTTTTATTAGTGTAGATGGTAGTAGCATTAGTATTTTTATTCTGAGACTGTGTGTATAATATGGGATAGTAGGGTTTCTCAATTTTGGCACTATTCACATTTTAAACCACATGATTACTTGTTATGAGGGCTGCTCCTATGCATTTAAGGTTTAGCAGCATTCCTGGCCTCTACCTCTTAGATACCAGTAGCCCCAATGCCCACTTCCTTTCCAATTGTAGCATCCAAAATGTCCCCTGAGGTATAAAAATCACCCCTGGTTGAGATCCACTTGGATATTGACTAAGGGAAATGAGCAATCATGGGCTATGTGAACATCCCCTGTACCCTTATAAATCAGGATTCTTGATATAAAGGGAAAAAAATACAGATTACAGTATACACAGTGAGGAGAGAGACTGTAGCACTCAGATTGTAGTCTTAAAATATTATTTTCTATTAACAAACAAACATGGCTTATTGGAGAAACACTGACTCCAGGTTTAGGGCAGAAAATGTTCAAAATAATCCTGGAATACCTCGGCATACCAGATGACAAAAAGAAAAGACAACTATTAGGATCATGTCAAAAAGACTCAGGATCTAACTTAAAGAGGCCCTCCCTGGCCAAAGTTGAAACAACCAATTTGATCTTCAATAAATATAAGATTTGCTATAGATTATAAATGATTAAATATGTTTAAATCTATTAGTTCATAAGAATATTTTTTAAAATGATCTTTGGTTCTATTCATAAGATAATATAAACAAAGTCATTATCTTAAAAAGTTATAAAAATATGAATCAAGAATCTATGTAATGAATAAGATAAACTGAAGAACAAAATACATCCAGGATATAAATACATGGAACAGACTGATGAATCTAAGAGGGAGTACAGGGGTGGAGAGAGATTAACTGGGGGACCGATATGTACAGCCCATGGACACGGAAAATAGTATGGTGAAGACCTGGGAGGGGTGGGTGTGAGGTGGAGGGGGATCAAGGGGGGAAAAAAAGGCTTTCAACAATAAAGATACATTTTTTAAAAAAGTATTTATCCATCCTTTCCTCAATTAACCAAATAGTAGGACAAACCAACATAATAAATCTCCTGACAAAATGTACTGAAAAAGACACAACATCCTGTCCATTATATTCCTCCCAAAATAAATAACCTGAATTCTAATGGTGAGGAAAATCCAAATTAAAAGACATTCTGAAAAGTAATTCATGTTTATTTTATAAAATTGTCATGGTCAAAAAAGATTTTAAAATGGGTAAGGAGTGATTCCAGATTAAGGAGACTAAAGAGATATGACAACTAAATCCAAGAGTCCACTGGGATTGGATTCCAGAACATAAAAATAAAGTAACTGTCAAGGACATTCATATTAGGAAAATGATAGAATTTGAATACAGACCATGGATTAAATAATAGTATTGTTATCAATGTTAAACTTGATGATTTTGATGATTGCATTATGGTTATGTCAGAGACTGTCATTGCTCTTAGGAAATACACCCTGCAGTATTTAGGAGGTCAGAAGTGTGCTATCCTTCCAATGTATTAGAAATGATTCCTAGGAAGAGATGGGAAAAGGGAAAGGGAGAGGGGCAAATGGGGCCAAATGGAAAAAATTGGTGAATCTGAATACAAAGTATGTGGATTTCCTTTTATCATTCCTGCAACATTTCTGTCAGTTTGAAATTACATCAAAATTGAAGTTAGAGGAGAGAGACGATGGACCGATGGATGGATAGAGGTTACTGAGGAGATGAGAGGGAACAGGACTTAGAGCATGTGCAGAGGAAGGACCTTAGATGGAGGAAGGACACTTAGTTCTTTGTAAAAAGCAGAAAAGGGGAAAAGATGGATTCTCATGTGCATTTTCTATGTTGGTTGAACGGAGGGACGAAATGATTGATTTTTATAATCTTATTAGTAAGAAAATAAATCTTTGTATTATTTTCTTAGAAGCTTGAAAATTGATGAAGGAAAGAGAAAGCACGAGCCTGGAGCAGATGGACCATTACTTAGCAGAGGGCATTAGTGCATGTGGGGTACGCAGTGAAGGTTTTAGGTTGACTGTGTGAGCACACAGCACAAGCCCACTCTTGTGTATGTAGGGAAGACAGAAAAGGAGAAGGAGACAACAAATAATGGGGAGGGTCTTCCTCTCATTGTTACCAGAGAGACAGCAGTTAAGGAGACAATAAGGCAGTTCCCCTCCATTAGTGGCCAAGCTAGGATGCCCTTTCTGGACCTGCTTAAGATTCATCCTTAAGCTAGTTTTCATAGAATAAGTGTTTGTGCTATTTTTCAACTAAGACATAAGCAGTATCTCACCTGCAAATTGCTCATATAACTCCTTTCCTTAGCAATTGCTCATAATTAAAACCTATTCTTGGAAAGATGAAAGACTACAGTGAAATATTCAAGTTACAAACCCATCTCTATAAGTATAGAATAGCATTGCTTTCATAGATTTCTATTAAAATGCCCACAAAGAATCCAAAAGCCAGGACAGATCCAATGCACTTTCAGTGAAAAGTAGATTTTCTTTCTTCTTATGTCTCAAAATGTTCACTATTACCTCTCTTTAGTTTGTTAGAGTAATGATTTGACCAATTGGAAGATGCACTGTAAAGACACTCTAATCATTGAGCAACATTGGCCAGGCTCAATACTTTCAAACATTTTTTTTGTAATAAACTTAATTTTGCGACTTACAATGCTTAAAAATAAATAAGTAATTATCCTCCAGAGATATCTTTACCTTATAATGGTAAGACTACTCAGGTACAAGTTTAAACTTAGTATTTTTTTTTTTTTTGCACATGGGAGAATATAAAGCCATCAGAAAACAATTTTTATTTTTTTTTCTTTCTTTTTTTTTATTTTTTATTTTTATTTATTTATTTATTTATTTTTATTTTTTGCTTAAAGTATTACAAAGGGTATTACATAAGTGTCCTTTTTTCCCCCCCGCCCTTGACAAGCCCCTGCCCTCCCTTACCCCCCAGTGTCTTATGTCCATTAGTTATGGTTATATGGGTGCATACAAGTCCTTCGGTTGATCTCTTACTCCCCTCCCTCCTGTCCCCCAACCCTCCCTGGCCTTCCCACTGCAGTCCGACAATCAGTTTGAGGCAGCTCTGCCACTGTATTTATTATTGTTCAAAGGTTTGTAATGGTCTTAATTATCCATGAAAGAGTGAGATCATGTGGTATTTTTCCTTCATTGACTGGCTTGTTTCACTTAGCATAATGCTCTCCAGTTCCATCCATGCTGTTGCAAATGGTAGGAGTTCCTTCTTTTTAACAGCAGCATAGTATTCCATCCTGTAGATGTACCACTGTTTTCTAATCCATTCATCTACTGATGGGCACTTAGGCTGTTTCCAGATCTTAGCTATGGTGAATTGTGCTGCTATGAACATCTGGGTGCATATATCCTTTCTGATTGGTGTTTCTGGTTTCTTGGGATATATTCCTAGAAGTGGGATAACAGGGTCAAATGGGAGTTCCATTTCCAATTTTTTGAGGAACCTCCATACTGCCTTCCATAGTGGCTGCACCAGTCTGCATTCCCACCAGCAGTGCACAAGTGTTCCTTTTTCTCCACATCCTCTCCAGCACTTGTCGTTTGTTGATTTGTTGATGATGGCCATTCTGACAGGTGTGAGATGGTACCTCATTGTTGTTTTGATTTGCATCTCTTGGATGATTAGTGACTTTGAGCATGTTTTCATATGTCTCTTGACTTTCTGAATGTCCTCTTTTGAAAGGTGTCTATTTAGATCCTTTGCCCATTTTTTTGATTGGATTGTTTATCTTCTTTTTGTTAAGTTGTATGAGTTCCCTATAAATTTTGGAGATTAAGCCCTTATCAGATATGACGTTGGCAAATATGTTTTCCCACGTAGTGGGTTTTCTTGTTGTTTTGTTGATGGTTTCTTTTGCTGTGCAGAAGCTTTTTATTTTGATGTAGTCCCATTTGTTCAGTTTCTCTTTCGTTTCAACTGCCCTAGGAGCTGTATCAGTGAAGAAATTGTTTTGGCATATGTCTGAGATTTTGTTGCCTTTGTATTCTTCTAGAATTTTTATGGTTTCCTGTCGTACATTTAAGTCCCTTATCCATTTTGAGTTTATTCTTGTGTATGGTGTAAGTTGGTGGTCTAGTTTCATTTTCTTGCATATATCTGTCCAATTTTCCCAACACCATTTATTGAAGAGACTATCTTGGCTCCATTGTATGTTCATGCCTCCTTTGTCAAAAATTAATTGAGCATATTGGTTCGGGCTAATTTCTGGACTCTCTATTCTATTCCACTGATCTATATGTCTGTTCTTGTGCCAGTACCAGGCAGTTTTGAGAACAGTGGCTTTGTAATACAGCTTGATATCTGGCATTGAGATCCCACCTACTTTGTTCTTTCTCAGGATCGTTGCAGCTATTCGGGGTCTTTTTTTATTCCAGATGAATTTTTGGAGAGTTCGTTCTAGATCTTTGAAGAAGACCATTGGTATTTTAATGGGAAGTGCGTTGAATTTATAGATTGCTTGGGTAGTATGGACATTTTAATGATGTTGATTCTACCAATCCAAGAACATGGTATGTTCTTCCATCTCTTTATGTCTTCCTCTATCTCTTTTTTCAACGTCCTGTAGTTTTCTGAGTAGAGGTCTTTTACCTCTTTAGTTAAGTTTATTCCTAGGTATCTTAATTTTTTTGGTGCAATAGTAAATGGGATTGTTTTTACAATCTCTCTTTCTGAAAGTTCACTATTGTTGTATAGAAATGCTTCGGATTTCTTGGGGTTAATTTTGTATCCTGCTACATTGCCAAATTCATGTATTAAGTCTAGTAGCTTTTTGATGGAGTCTCTAGGGTTTTGTATGTATAATATCATGTCATCTGCAAATAAGGACAGTTTTACTTCCTCTTTTCCAATTTGGATGCCTTTTATTTCTTCTTCTTGAATAATTGCAATGGCTAATACTTCCAGTACTATGTTGAACAGGAGTGGTGAGAGTGGGCATCCCTGTCTTGTTCCTGTTCTTAGGGGAAATGGTGTTAATTTTTGACCATTGAGTATGATGTTGGCTGCGGGCCTGTCATATATGGCTTTTATTATGTTGAGGTATGATCCTTCTATTCCCACCTTGCTGAGAGTTTTTATCAAAAATGGGTGTTGGATTTTGTCGAATGCTTTTTCTGCATCAATTGATATGACCATGTGGTTTTTTTCTTTCAATTTGTTTATGTGATGTATCACATTTATTGATTTACGGATGTTGTACCATCCTTGCATCTCTGGGATAAATCCTACTTGGTCATGGTGTATGATCCTTCTGATGTACTGCTGGATCCGATTTGCTAAGATTTTGTTGAGGATTTTGGCATCTATGTTCATGAGGGATATTGGCCTGTAATTCTCTTTCATTGTGATGTCTTTACCTGGTTTTGGTATTAGGGTGATGCTGGCTTCATAGAATGAGCTTGGAAGTGTTCCTTCCTCTTGAATTTTTTGTAGTAGTCTGAGGAGGGTAGGTTTTATTTCTTCCTTGAATGTTTGGTAAAACTCCCCTGTGAAGCCGTCTGGCCCTGGGCTTTTGTTTGCTGGAAGCTTTCTGATGACTGCTTCAATTTCTTCCATAGTTATTGGCCTATTGAGGTTTTTAGATTCTTCCTGATTGAGTTTTGGAATGTTGTATTTTTCTAGGAATTTGTCCATTTCCTCCAGGTTGTCTAGTTTGTTGGAGTAGAGTTGCCCATAGTATTGTTTAACAATCATTTGTATTTCTGTGGGGTCTGTTGTTATTTCGCCTCTATCATTTCTGATTTGGTTTATTTGGGACCTCACTCTTTGCTTCTTGGTGAGCCTGGCTAGGGGTTTGTCAATCTTGTTTATCCTTTCAAAGAACCAGCTCTTGGTTTCATTGATTTTCTGTATTGTTTTTTTGGTCTCTATTTCATTGATTTCTGCTCTAATCTTTATTATCTCCTTCCTTCTGCTTATTCTGGTGTTTCCTTATTGCTCTCTTTCTAATTCTTTGAGTTGTAGAGTTAGATGATTAACTACCATTTTTTCTTGTTTTTTGAGATAGGCCTGTAGAGCTATAAACTTCCCTCTCAGGACTGCTTTCATTGTGTCCCAGAGGTTTTGGATTGTTGTGTTTTCATTGTCATTAGTGTCCAGGATGTTTTTAATATCTTCTTTGATGTCATCGGTAACCCAATCAATATTTAATAACATGCTATTCAGCTTCCAAGTGTTTGAGTATTTTGGGTTGTTTTTATTGTAGTTTATTTCTAACATTATGCCATCGTGGTCTGAGAAGATGCTTTTTATGATTTCAATCTTCTTGAATTTGTGGAGACTTTGCTTGTGACCCAATATGTGGTCTATTTTTGAATATGTCCCATGAGCACCTGAGAGGAATGTATATTCCACAGCTGTGGGGTGAAGTGTTCTGAAGATGTCAATTAAGTCCATCTGATCTAGTGAGTCATTTAGGATTGCTGTTTCTTTGCTGATTGTTTGTCTAGCAGATTTATCCAGTGATGTCAGTGGTGTATTAAAGTCCCCTACTATGATTGTATTGTTGTCGATCTCTCCCCTGATATCTTCCAGAAGTTTTCTTATGTATGTGGGTGCTCCTGCATTGGGTGCATATATGTTTACCAGGGTTATATCTTCTTGTTGTATTGATCCCTTTAGTATTATGAAGTGGCCTTCCTTATCTCTGGTTATGGCCTTCACTTTGAGATGTATTTTGTCAGATATAAGTATTGCTACCCCAGCTTTCTTTTCCTTTCCATTTGGGTGAAAGATATTTTTCCATCCCTTCACTTTCAGTCTGTGTGAGTCCCTTCTAATGAGGTGGGTCTCTTGTAGACAGCAGATGTATGGGTCATGTTTTTTTATCCATTCAGCCACTCGATGTCTTTTGGTTGGAGCATTTAGTCCATTTACATTTAAAGTTATTATTGAAAGGTACTTGTTTGTAGCCATTTCTTTTTTTGTGTGTGTGTGGCTGTTTTCTTTCTGAGCTTGATATTTCTTCTTTTTACACCAGTCCCTTTAGCATTTCTTGCATGGCTGGCTTGGTGGTGATAAACTCCCTTAGCCCTTTTTTGTCTGTGAAGCTTCTTATTTCCCCTTCAATTTTGAATGATAGCCTTGCTGGATAGAGTATTCTTGGATTCAGTCCTTTGCTTTGCATCACTTTGTAGATTTCCGTCCATTCTTTTCTGGCCTGATGTGTTTCTGTTGAGAAATCATTTGATAATCTAATGGGAGATCCCTTGTATGTTACTTTCCGTCTCTCTCTTGCAGCCTGTAAGATTCTCTCTTTATCCTGAACATTTGCCATGGTAATTATGATGTGTCTTGGTGTGGGTCTTTTCGGGTTCACCTTGTTTGGGACTCTCTGGGCTTGTGTGACTTTTTTCTTCCCCACCTCAGGGAAGTTTTCTGATATTATTTCTTCGAATAGGTTTTCTAATCCATGTTCATCTTTCTGTTGTTCTGGCACCCCTATTATTCGTATGTTGTTTCGTTTCATGTTGTCCCAAAGTTCCCTTAGGCTCTCCTCCTGTCTTTTAATTTTTTTCTCCATTTGCAGTACAGTTTGAGTGTGTTTTGCTTCCTTGTCTTCTAATTCACTAATTCGGTCCTCCACTTCTCCCAGTCTACTGTTGATACTTTCAATGGTGTTTTTTATTGCAGCTATGTCGCTCTTCATTTCTTCTTGGGACTTACTTAAGTTGTTGATTTTTTCATCTGTTTCTTCTAGCTTCTTGCATTAGTTGATTTTTTCATCTGTTTCTTCTTGCTTCTTGAACATCCGGTGCATGTACTCTAGGAACCTTATTCTGAATTCTTTTTTCGTCATGTTGCATATCTCTGTCTCACTTAGCTGCTTTTCTGGCGAGTCCTCCTTTTCTTTCCTTTGGGGGTTTCTTTGTCTACCCATGTTTGATCTCACTGACATGACTAGTTGTTGAGTCGTTCAGTGGCTGGACCCTGGGTGGCAGTGGCTGCTCCCTGGGTGGCAGTGGCTCCTCGGGCTGTGGTTGCTCCTTGGGCGGTTGTGGTAGCAGCGGCTCCTCTGTTGATAGCAGAGCCTCTGGTGGGTGCTGTTCACAGTTGTGGTGGCTCTTCTGGCTGGTGGAGGGAGGCTTCACACACAGCAACTGTTCCCCAGGCAGAGCGTGTGGTGATCAGGAGGCCGCTGTTGCTTGAATCTGCTTTCCGTGGAGGGGTGCAGGTCTCCTCTGGGCTCTTGCAGTCGCGCTGCTTGCGAGTCGTTGCCTCCGGGTTAGTAGCCGCCGGGTTAGTAGCCGATCTCTGGATGCCAGTAACCACTACCCAAGATGGCGCGGTCTCGCCGCTGCGCTGGTGCCCAGGGGGAGGTTTCAGCCTTAATCTCTAACCATCTGCATTTTTTAGGAGTTCTCTGTCTTTCCTGGCTGCAGACTGTCTCTCAGCTGAACCTCCCCAGCTTGATCGGGCTGATTGTTACCCGTTTCAGCTGCTCGCCCCTATCTGCTCCGGGACAAAGCACCAACACGTCCGTCTAAGCCTCTGCCATTTTTTCTCCTCAGAAAACAATTTTTAAAATAAATGTTTATCAATTCAAATGAAGTAAATACCTACTTGCAAAATTTTTTAAATTGAAAAATGTATCGACTGGATGTTTCTAGATTCTGTTCCTCTTGAAAATTTTTACTGAAATGAATGTATAAATTCACCCTAGAATCTAAAAGAGAAGGAGGCTCATCCAGTTTTCCCAGGTGAGTATCCAGATTAATGTTCTCAAAATTGCTTCTTTTGAGGGGCTTTCCATTGGGGAAAATACAGAGGCCTTCTCTCTTATGGGCATTGTAATTGTCCTATAGTTCAAAGAATTGCCGTGAAGCCTCTGAGGTAATTCTTTTGAAAGGAATAAATATGTGGAGAAAAATTGTGTGTGTTTCCCCTTTCAGCTTTTAACTGAGCAATCAGAGTACAGAGAAGCATAATTGGGTAAAGTCAGTCCTGGAATTAACAAGTAAAGAACTCACAGCAACACCCTGGCCAGTGTGGCTCAGTTGGTTGAGCATCATTGTCCCACATACCAAGAGGCACCAGATTCAATTCATGGTCAGGGCACATGTCGGAGTTTTGGGCTCAATCCTCAGTAGGGGGCAAACAATTGAAATTTCTCAACCATATTTCTCTCTCCTTCTTCCTTCCTTTCTCTCTCAAATCAATAATTAAAAAAAAACCTTCGCAACATTTTATTTTAAAATTTCAAAATCATTTATTCACAAGTTAGTAAAAATATTTCCTTCTCTTTATGAAATATATAGTACTACAAAATAAAATGAAATAAATCCCTCACCAATAGTTTATCAGGCATGGATGGACCTAGAGAACAGTATGCTAAGTGAAAAAAGCCAGTCACAGAAAGATAATTATCAAACAATTTCACCTACATGTAGAATTTAATGAACAAACTGAACTACCAAGCAAAATAGAGACTTTTAGCTAGAGTAGACAGATCGCTCTGTTGGTGGGGAGGAGTGGTTGATTGAGGGGGGTGGAGGGATTGAACAAAAAAGAAAAAAGAGAGATAACTCATTGACATGAGCAACAGTGTGGTGATTGGGGGATGGGGAAGGAGGTGGGTGAAGGTGGAAGAAAACACAGAGGGGATAAATGGTGATGGGGGAAAAATAAATAAACAAATAAGAACAAAATAGTTTACCAGTTTCCTCATAGTGTCTCAATACTTTTGTTTGTTGTTAATCCTCACCAAGGATTTTTTTCCATTTACTTTTCTTTTTCAGAAAGAGAGAGAGAGAGAGAGAGAGAGAGAGAGAGATGGGTTGGTTGCCTTCACCACTTGCCCCATGGGACCAGGATGGAACCTACAACCCAGGTACGTGCCCTTGACCAGAAATAAAACCTACAACTTTCCTTCCACAGCAGGTGCTGTAAGCACTGAACACACTGGCCAGGCTCAATACTTTTAAACTTTTTTTTGTTATAAACTTAATTTTGTGACTTACAATGCCTAAAAAGAAAAATCAATTTTATCGAAATGGTTGACTCTCTCATTACTTTGCACTCCAAGGAGAATTTTCATTCTTAAAAAAAGAAATTGCCTCAAGATTGTTTGGACTTTGAATGGGGAGGTGAATAGAGGAGGACGTTTAGTGAGGCAAAGAGGAAACAGGCTACATCTCTCTTCTTGGAAGTTCTAGTTTATTATGTGATGCTGCTACTGTGAATACGTTTCTTAGTTTCTATTTAAAGTTAAAAAACAATCAGCCTTAAAAATACATTGTGTTACAGTCATCTATACATAACTCCATAATTGCTGCACCACTTTTTCCCCTTTTTGAATATATTGTTGTTTTTTGTGCCAAGGTATTTTCTATAGCTGTAACAATTGATGCATTTATGCATTTTTTTATTATATAAGTTATATTAGGAATCTGGGGGTCCTGCCTTCAATGGCAGTTCGTCTTATTTCCAACTCTCTGATGAGATTACTCACAGAGTTTGACAAAGGACATCTGTTAGAAACAGGAGAGCTGGCCCCATCCAGCCATATCTCAGGCTCCCAGAGAAGGTGCAGAGCCAGGCTGTGGAGGGAGGGGCATCTCTGCACTGTTATGTGCAGTGCTTGTGGAGATACGGAGGAGGAGGCAACAAACCACAGGAAAATTGGCACCAGAGGCCTGGGACAGATACATTTCTATTGATATATGCTGAAGACAAACAGGTTTAAATATGACTGTTAAAACTATGAGTATAGTCACTGAAAAAAGAGAGAGAGAGAGAGAGAGAGAGAGAGAGAGAGAGAGAGAGACATATAGCAGAACCTTTCATTTGTTAAATATTCACTTTTGGATATGACGTTTAAATATCTCTATGTGTTTACGAGTCACTTTTCCTGTTTGTTTCATGGCTTTTGCCAATTTATCTATTGAGTTATAACTGGTCTTGTATATTAAGGATGGTGATCTTCTTTTTGTATCACTCTATGATGTCTCCTATTTATGAAAATTTTTATTTTTATATAGCTAAATATTCAAGTATTGCCATTTGTCATCATTGTTTGTTCTTTTGATATATCAAAAGTTTTCCCCACCTAAATATTTATTAAATATTCATGTAAAATTTCTCTTGTTTTTATGCTTTCATTTTTACATTAATTTTTAAAGTGCATGTGCAATTTGTTTTGTTCCATAGTATAAAATAAAGATATAAATAGAAAAGTGGTTCATAGCCTCCTATAAATAATATAACAATGAAGATCATTAGCATATATTTTTGCAACTATTGAATTAGTTTCTTATGATAAACTATCATTCTTAGTATCACTAGGTCAAAGTTGTCTATGACTTTTAGCTATATTCCTTTGTCAAATAAATTAAATTCACTAAAATATAATCATAATGAATGCTGTTGCCAGTTAATTCTGCAAGCATTTGTTTTATGTATCTTTACACGCCCCTCCCCCATCCTCAGAAATATCCTGCCACAGCTGAATATGATGAAGTCTGTGGGAACCAGGACTGTTTTGGTGGGACCTCTTGACGTTATGTGACATACTTTACATGTCAGTTTCCTGATGGGAGCAAAAACTAACAGAAAGCGTAAACTCATCTCTCCAGGGACTCTACAAAAACTACATGAATTTTAATTTTGTGTATAAAAAAGTGATAAGTATAAAGAGGTAACTAGTAAAATGAGTTTAACAATATGGAAAATAGTATTAATAATATAAGTGAGTAATGCAGGATCTCCGTTAATAAGAATATGCATAGATATTTAAAAGATAGTAAGCTAATGAGGGCTGCCACATCAGACAACTCTAGCAGGTACAGTTCACATTGATTTCTGTGTAAGTGGTGCATTCTGGTGTTCCCCAAAACTGTGGGTCTGCAGGTGATAGAGGCATATTGATATCCAAACATTCTTTTGAACAATATGATTAAGGATAATGCTTACTTTTTCTGTGTATTGTTCTATATTTTCAACTATATTTGATATAAAAGCTCTAGTACTTTAAATATATATTTGAAAACTACTGACCTAATCATGGCACCTTATAATCCCAAAGGAAATCTGAACAAAGAGCATTTGAACTAGAAAACACACTAAGCCACTTATTCTGTTTGATAATTAAATCTGGAATTTAAACTAAATAAGTCACTGGACAAACAAACTTAGCCATTGGATCATATAGTGATCAATTCAGTTATTGACCTAACATATAGTAAATGTCAGTTTTAAGAACTGCACTAGGTGATCAAAGGCAACCACATTCACCCCTAACTATAATATAATACCACTTAATAAAGTGTAATGAAACATGCAATGGAAGTACAATTGATTTTAGAATTGTTCCTCTCACATAGTAAGTGTACAATAAATATGTGTGAATAAATGATGAATGAGGAATGGCTCAATATTATACCAGCTCAGATGTCAAAGCAAAAGTGGCATTTGGATCTCATATGGTTCATTTTACCCAACAGGAATGGGCTTGAAAGAGGGAAGATTGTATTAGGTTTACTCAAATACTGAAATCAAGCATAAATTGCACACAACAGATGCAAAATAACGTGTCAGATATGCTGTAAGGTGCCTTTGGATCTATTACCATTATCATTGGACCACAGCTAAAAGCCAACATTTCATAGATAGCTCTTACTATAAGCCATCTAAAAGGCATATATCTGTGAAATATGTACTGTGATGCTTTACTCATTCATTCTATAGGCAGTATTATGTTCGAGGCCCTGTGTGAGAAACTGAGGATAAATAAAAGAATTAAATAGTTTTTATTCCAGAAAGCTCACAGCATAGAGCAAAATACTTGCTACTTCCTCCCCGCCCCCTCCTCCTCCTCTTTCTTCTTCACCAATAAATACAGTGAATATATACAATAGAACATGGACCTAGTATGTTCGGAGTATCAGAGAGGGAAACATAAGCAGGCTGTTAACTCTCAGTCACTGGGAATTGCTGTAAGCATCTGAAGGATAAAAGAGACTCATACAGGGAGAGAAGAGGACGCTACGCAGAAGGAAGAGCACGTACAAGGACAAGGAGGCACGAGAAAGCAAAAATACTTTTAGAAACCAACGACGTTGGTCTGACTGGAGGGGACAATATTTGTGGAGACGCAGTGACGTAGGGCAACTGCTGAAAGGAAAAATCTGGGGTCCTGTATGTCTTACGAGGGAGTCTGAACTACTCCTGAAGAAAGAAGGATTCATCAAAGTTTACGGTTGTTGACAGAGCCAAAATCTTCGTGTTTTAAAGGTTTAGACTGACCTCCATTTAGGGCTATTGAAAACAGAAGCTTCTAAGAGGAAACACATTTTGAATGACTGAAATTTACACTTACAAGCTGTGTGAGAAAGACAGTCAGGGTGACCTGTTATCAAATTTTAGCATGCAAAATATTTATCTCAACCACTAACTAGAATGCTTAGAACTTTGTTTCTCCTCTTCCTTGAAATTATTGGTATAATCATCCCTCTCTAGATTTTTACAAAAATGTTTGTTGATGTGTTACCTGCAATCTTTCCTATTAGTCTCTTTCAGGATCAGATCCAAATGGTCTCTCTCCACATACCAGGGAATGGTGGTGCAAAGAGTCTCATGTAGTTGGGACCAATGCCAGTCAGCAGTATAAAAACTGACACCAGGTCCTGAAAGACACCTGGGCGATAAGGGGAGACTGACAGATTCAATAATGTGTCTCACCCTCTTCATGGTAGTGGCACTAGGAATTTTAGAAATTTAGTTTTGTCTTAGGGTTATAATTCCTTGAGAAAGAGGCTTTGTCTTATAGTTTTCTCATCATCTAAAGGATTATACTAGTGTCTACTCAGAAAGCTGTTAGTAATAACAATTTCCACCCTCCCTAATAACTTTCCAAAGCTTCTCTTATGTGAATTCTGTACATCCATTTATTAGCAAAACTTTAGCCTCAAAAGAATCATTGTAATGAATTTGTTTTAATATATTTGAAACTAGAGGCCCAGTGCATGGGATTTGTGCACTGGTGGGGGTGTGGCCTGTGGTCCGCTGTGGGAGCGCTGCTCATTCTGGTCTGTGGAGCAGCTGTGGACCTGCCTTCTGAGTGGCTGCTCCCTGGTCCGGCATCTTCTGTGGAGCCAGAGCACTCGCCTCTCCATGGGACCTGGTTGGGGCCGGGCCCAGGGACAATAGCACTGAGGCAGCGGAGAAGGCCTCAGTTTCTCAGTGGCCATAAACCTGCCTCCCAGCCTCCAGGGTCAACTCTGCCAGTGTGGCGGTGGTGCTGCATGGCCTGCAGGCATCCAGAGGAGGAGCCTGGGGCGAGGAGGCGACAATCGCAGCCCAGGTTCCTGCCCATCAGCCCAGGTTCCTGCCCATCAGCCTAGGTTCCTGCCCATCAGCCCAGGTTCCTGCCCATCAGCCCAGGTTTCAAAGCGGGAGCAGCTGCTCATTCTAGTCAGCCGAGCAGCACACCCACTATGGGAGTGCACTGACCACTAGGGGGCAGCTCCTGCATTGAGCGTCTGTCCCTGGTGGTCAGTGCACATCATAACTACTGGTCGACCGGTCGTTCTGGTCACTCCTCCATTCAGTCACTGGGCTTTTATTATATAGGATGTTAACCTTTTATTCAAACAATCATATTGCCCAACCTTTGGCATGACAATATTTCTTTACAGATATGAGGAAAGCCCATTCTAGGTTTGAAAAATCAACATTTACAATGGCCCTTGGGAATGGGAGTGTACAGAAAATTTCAGAAGAAGACCATGTGGTTACAACATCTGGCACATCTGAGAAGTGAGGCTTGAGCAGGAGGTGGTTTTGTTTACCGAGGAAAGAAAGGAGAGACACATCCTGAAGGCTGTCTAGATGTTAGTGAAGGATTTCAGGCAAGTGAATGACAGGCTCAGTTTGAACTTTAAGGATTCATTCTAGCATGATTGAGGGGAATGCTTGGAGGGGGGCATGCTTGGATTCCAGAGCCCATTAGAAACCTGTTCAAATAACTGAAGCAAAAAATAAAATAAAATGATAAGGTAGTGGGAGTAAATGGCATTAAAGATACTTATAAGGTGAAAAATTGAGTGTACTTAGTAATTGGCTGGATCTTGTTGGATGGAGAAAGAATAGGAATTTAGGATGATGCTCAGCTTCCTGGATGGATGAGATTCCCTGCATGATAATGTGCTGTTCATAAAAAGAAAAGAAAAGAAAAGAAAAGAAAAGAAAAGAAAAGAAAAGAAAAAGAACAGTTTTGGAATATGTAATAATAGTAGCTAACATTTATTCAGTGCTTATTCACCGCTGTGTCAAACTCTTTGAATTATCTTATGTCAAAGGGGAGTTCTATTTGGAGCATGATGAGTTTGAGAAGTCTGTGACTTCAAGAGAACATCCTCACCGGCAGCCCCAGGAGGATACATGAGTCTGTAGCTTAGAAGAGTTAGTTGGTTTTGAGTGTCATGAAGATAATTATAGCTAACATTTATTGAGTGTTTGCCACATGCCAGGCACTGTTCTAAGTACTTCATGTGTATTGTCCATTTAATTCTCACAGCAACCATACGAGGTATGAACAATTTTATTGTTTTCATAAAAGAGGAAAAAGAGTTCTACTAACAAATATGAGTTGACTTACCCAAGGTTACTGGGCTAGTAAATAGCTGAGCCAGAATCTGAGCCAGAGACCACATTCTTCCATTGAGACTGAAGACCCAAAGAAAGTTGCTAAAGTAAGATCCCTGAACCACACTTGGGTTCCCTTGAAAGTACATCCACTAGATTGGATTTTCAATCATGTAGTGATGTTCTGAAACCCAGAGAGCAAATGTCATGTCCTACAGGAATTTAGGTTAAAAAACTGGGTTTGAAATTCCCTTTGTGTGATTTGAGGGAGTAACTTTATCTCTGTGAGTGTCATTTTTTTTCAATCTGTTTAAGTTGTATAATACCACCCAAAAAGATTTTTCTAAGAATAAACTGAAATGGATTTATTTTAAAGTGAAGCAAATAGTGAGTATGCACTAAAAGTCTATCATATATTTAACTTCCTTTAATCTGTAATAGCTCTAAAATAGCCATCAGAAAATACCCAGGAGCAGACAGGCTGGTGTATGTGTATGGGGGGAATATTGCAGAAGAGGCTTCCTTTACATCTTCTTTGAAAAATTAACTTATTCAGGTAAGAAAAACAACAATAATTTTGCCCACCCTATTTCAAGCATTGGAGTGAGAGGTAAGTATGCTTATGTTCTAAGTTAAAGAGAATTATAGAATGTTACAACTTCTCAGGCTAGTATTCTGTGTTCCTAAGCTGACATAATAATTTTCTTTAAAGTATTGCACCAGAAATAAAACCATCTGTAGCTATTTTGCGCTCATCTATCATTGAAAATATTATTGCTGTTATTCAATTTTTAAAACCTTGAGTATTACCACTTCACAGATTTTCTCAAGTTTAAGTGCAATTTATTGCATCTTGAAAATAAAATAGTTTTCTTAGATGTACAACTCTAATTGCTTTTATTGAACAAGTGTTTGAACTCCTCAAGGACAGAGAGAATGTCTTGTAATTCTTTCATACCATCCACAGGTACTTAGGATGTTTTGGAGAAATTAACAAGCAGCTGTTGAATACCACAAAACTTTTAATAAACATCTGATAAAAAATAATTTTCTGATCAATCACTTTTGAGATTACCACAACACTTTAATTATAACATGATTTGCACATTTGGAAAAAATCTTAAGATCAGTGCATAACACATTCTCATATAGTTAAAAACTCCTAAGTTTTTGAGATCTTATTTTTTTAATTTAAATTCTTTATTGTTGAAAGTATTACATATGTCTTATTTTTCCCATTGACCTCTCCCTGGCCGCTTCCCCCCATCCCCAGTATATGCCCTCTCCCACATACTGTCTGTGTCCTTTGGTTATGTTTATATGCATTTGAGATCTCCTTTTACACATTTGGAGCTAGCCTGCCAATGAATACGCTATATGCTAGAGAAATTTGCAGAACAATTTAAAAATGCATGGCTTAAATCATTCTCCATTATTGGAATTGGGCATAATTTATCTGATTAAATGATAACTCAATATAAGCAGTACTTTATAATCAGTCAATACAGTGCTTCCTTCTCCCCAACTTGATTTCAAAGGCAGAGGTATAAAATTTCCATCATACTCTATAATTTAGGTATTAATCTTTGACGCATCCTTGACATTCTACTTACACCTACACAGTCTTTCAGTCTTCCAAAATGCCATCGTTTCAAGGTTGAGCAAATTAAGGCATACAGCGTTTTACCACTAAGAGAAAAATAACTCTCCCTTCTCCTGACTTCTTGCTCCCTCCCTCTCTCTCAAACTATTTTAACATAAGACGACTTTTTATCTTGTCTCTGCTAACTTAAAAAATATCATTGTATAACTTTTCTAAGTTAATTGAAACTCTCACAAGTTAAGAGCTTTGTAAGAACTCAAGGGTTCCCTAAATAATGTACCATCTTCTATTTCATCAATAATAACACTGTCCAGAAGTTACCTTCACACATCCTGTTGAACAGCAACTAAGGCTTCTACTATTAATATATTCTAGCATTAGTCTCTCATCATAAAAATCCTATTATACTTTATTGAATTTAGAGTTCTGCACAATGATTCTTTTTCATATCTATACAGTAGAATCAGCTGGAGAGTGCCTGGGCCTCACCTCAGAACAAATAAATCAGAATCTCTAGGGTTTAAAGCTGCATGTTAGTAAATGCTTAAAGTTATGACAGTTCTTTCAGTGTGCAGCCAGGGTTTAATTATAGGCATATCTCGAAGATATTACGGGTTCAGTTCCAGACAACTGTAATAAAATGAGTATTACAATAAAGTGAGTCATGATCTTTTCACTGGTGGAGAGTATTGCCTTCAATTTCTAAAAATCAAAAACAAAAACAAAACACAACACCTGTGAGCTCAATAAAGCAACACACAATAAAACCAGGTATGCCTGTATTATTCTAATAATTCAGAGGTAACTTCAGTTGGGTATATCCAAGTCTGTCCAATTACCTTCTGAGTATGATCCTGGTGGAGTCTAACATATGAAGTAGGCTTTTAAACTTTGTGTGCATAGACATCTCCTACAAATCTAGGGAAAATGCAGATTCTGATTTGGTAGGTCTGGGGTGGGGCCTGAGAGTCCACATTTCTAACAAGCTACCAGGTGATACAGGTGCTGCTCTGTGGAACCTTATCTCCTTGATCACACTTGTTTTCACTGCTTCAACTTCCACATATGCTAATTAGGAAGCCATAACTGTAAGTATGGCCCCTCCCTTTAGGCCCCAAATTTTTATTCCCTTTTACACATCTACAATTCAATGTTTCTGAGACACTAGAAATTCAGTGTGACTCCACCTGGATTCCACTGTCTTAAGTCAAGTCTTCGTTGTATTTTGCCTTCATTGTCAATTACCTCTTAACAAGATTCCCTGCCTGGAGTCTAGAAAATAAAGCCAGAAGAGGATATCCTTCAGAGTGTGGTTTCTGCTTACATCCTTATCCTCCTCTGCCAGCATCTGAGCCTGTCCTCTGGAGGAGGCCTTCATCTACTCCCTCCTCTTTAAATAAGCGGGGCTCTTCCTTGCTTCCATGCCTTTCTCAGGCTGCCCCTTCCTCACCTTATCTTCCTGCTTAATGAAGACCTATTGGTCAAATATTGTCAAACAACACCGGTTCTTAAACACTTAAGTTCAAGATGAGTTGATCAGCTTCCCTCTTCCTTGTCTTCTTTAAAACACTTTAAACTCTAAATTCAGTTGTTTTACATTTTCCTTTAACAAAATTACAGCCACCCCTCTGCTTCTGCCCTAGGAAAGGAACCTGGTAGTTTCTTTGTTGTTATTTAAGCACAGATCCTTTCGAATCAACTAAAGAAACTGCAAAATGAATGGGTAGCACTAAATGGTCACTATTGTTGTCTTCTTTGACTCTCTAAGAATTCAAGTTTTGTTCTCTTCATTCTTTGTTCAATAAGCATTTATTTGATTAAGCTCAAATTGATTGCTGAGCTGCCCTAGAGAACATCAGAGTGAAGAAATGTAGATTTAGCAGATAGAAAAATCAAATATTTATGTTTTAGGATAAATTCAAATGCATAAAAAGTGGTTTTTATTAAGTAATGTGGTTGCTTGTCTCTATATCCTTCACTCTACAGTTAGACCCAGATAAGTGTCCTGTTCATCATCATAAAAGCAGCTCAGGTTCTGTCTGAAAAAGGTGAGGCAGTTTCAACTGCATTTTTGTCACACTTTGCATGGCTTTCCAGCCATTGCAGTTCGAACAAAGCCAAATTTCCAAGTTAAGTTCTATAAGTAGAAATCGGAGGCTATGATTAAGTGAACAGAAATAGAACTGACAGCCAAAATGCGTCAACATCAATGAAAAGTGACATCAGCTGGTTTGCTGTGCTATTGCTCTTTTTTTTTTTTTTTAAGGTGAGTAGGTGTTTAAAACTTTGAAATGTTTAGGAAGTATTCTCTTCAGCTTATTTTTCTTTATGCATTTTTTTTTAAACAAGAGAAATGTTCTTTAGAAGGGTTAGAGTACATATTAATACCAACAAATGTAAAATCGTGTATCTGGCTAAAAACAGGGTGTCAAGGAAGACTATAACCATCTCCCGAGGAATAAAATTTGGGGATTATTATAATAATCTTGAGTAATTAGAAGGAGGGCTCTGCAGCTTAGATCTGATCGTTTAGACGTAGATGTAGCTAAACCTACATCTCTTAACTCTGATATTCACCATCTACAGAGCTGATTGCTGTGGAATAAAGTAACATCACTTGTCAGTTCCTTATGAACATTGGATGATGGTATCCAAAGGAATTTCAAATGAATGTTGTAAGAGAAAAACAGATTAAAATTTTTTATCACAAAAAGATGAAACATTCCCAGACAATCATTCTGCATAAGATTGTTGATTTTATTACCTTCAAAATGAATTTGTGAGCCCAAAAAAGAATATGTAGGCTATTCTCTTGAAATACCAGCAATGTCATATTGTTTAAGTTACTAATTAAAGAGTGAGTACTTAATCAACTACTTCATATTGATATCCCATTTAACAGAATTGAACTTTTCAAAAGGAAATTCAGCATTTATTCTATGACTTTCATGTATTACAGTATTTGTGAAATGATAAAAAGGGTCAATTAGTCTATTTTTGGCTTACTACAATGGAGATTTGCAGTTTTTTTGGCATAAACAATTCAGACATAGTAACCAAATAAGACCTCTGTGCCTCATTATAGCCTGAGAAATGAATTAAAATGTTACAGATTTTTTTTATTATGAGAATGTTTGTTCCTAGGAACAGTTTTTCATTCGGTATATACTAATATTGGTCTTAAAAAAGAAGAAAATTCTGCCTGGCCTGGTAACTCAGTTAGTTGGTTGAGCATCATCCTGTACTTCAAATGTGGCAGGTTCAATTCAGGTCCGGGCACATACCTAGGTTGTAGGTCCCATTTCTGGATGGAGTGCAGTACAGGAGGCAATTGATCCATGTCACACATCAATGTTTCTCTCTCTCTCTCTCTCTCTCTCTCTCTAGGAAATATCACTGGGTGAGTATTTAAAAAAAAGTTAGGAAATATCGCCGGGGCCGGTTTGGCTCAGTGGATGGAGCGTCGGCCTGCGGACTGGGGGGTCCCAGGTTCGATTCCGGTCGGGGGCATGTGCCTGTGTTGCGGGCACATCCCCAGTGGGGGGTGTGCGGGGGGCGGCTGGTCGATGTTTCTCTCTCATCGATGTTTCTGGCTCTCTGTCTCTCTCCCTTCCTCTCTGTGGAGGATCAATAAAATATATTTAAAAAAAAAAAAAGTTAGGAAATATCACTGGGTGAGGATTTTTAAAAAAGCATACTATAATGTGGATAAACTTTGAAGACATTATGATAATCAAATAAACCAGTCACAAAGAGACAAATACTCTAATTCCACTTACATGAGGTACCTAGATTAGTCAATTTATAGAGACAGAAAGTAGAATGGTGGTTACCAGGAACTGGGGAGAGAGGGACACGGGAGTTATTATTTAGTGTGTACAGAATTTTGGTTTTGCAAGATGAAAGGAGTTCTGCAGATGGATGGCAGTCATGGTTTCACAACAATGTTAATGTACTTAATACCACTGAACTATATACTTTAAGATGGTTAAGATTATAGGATTTATATTATGCATACCATACCACAATTAAAATGTTTTAGTTAGAAAAAGTATCACCAAGAAGACACACTATCCATTGCTCTGGTTTTGAAATCAGCACGGATGCACAAAGCAGCAAGTGGGAAGCACAATGAATATTCTGAATCAAACACAGTATGGCAGCAATGATATAATACCGGGCTTGCCACCCAAACAGCTGAGCTTTTCTTGGGCTCTGTGACTTGGGATCAAAGAAGTAAATTCAATTTTCTAGGCTTTGAATCCTATCCCTTCTGTAAAATGAAGGGATAATACTTTCACCCCCAATTTTCATGTGATGTTGTCACCATAATTAAATGATGATTTTTTAAATGAAAAATGCTGTGGTAAATTGGGAGGTGGGGAGGGTCATACAAAGCACTTCTTTGCTATGAGACTATCAGTTAATAAACATGGACAATCTGAAGAAGGCTTACTGGACATTCCTTATCCCTCTTAGCTGACTGGAGATATGGAAGTCTACTTTAAATCTACTTTGGCTTCACCACTTCATAATCTATTTATTGTGTGACTATAGACAAGTTACCTAATTTACTTTGGCTTTCTCATCTGTTAAATGAGAACAGTAACAATAATAACTGCAGGGGGTGAGAGGAAGGTAGATCATGGTGCTGAAAACAGTTCACCTTGCTGCCAACAAATTTATCAATAGAAACACAGCCTCTTTCAGTACTCAATATTAGTGGTTTTGAAAATTTTTAAAAAGTTCTTTGTTGATTAAATTATTACATATGTCTCCATTTTCCCCATTGACCTCTCTCCAGCCACTCCCACCCCCAGCACATGTCCTCATCCCCTAGTGTCTATGTCCATTGGCAATGCTTATATGCATGCATACAAGTCCTTTGGTTGATCTCTTACCCAGCCCCAACCAACCTCCCCACCTTCCCTCTGAGGTTTGACAGTCAGTTCCATGCATCTCAGTCTCTGCATCTATTTTTGTTCATCAGTTTATGCTGTTCATTATATTCCACAAATGAGTGAGATCATAGGTATTTATCTTTCTCTAGCTTGCATATTTCACTTAGCATAATGCTCTCCAGGTCCATCCATACTGTTGCAAATGGTAAGTGTTCTTTCTTTTTTACAGCAGCATAGTATTCCATTGTGTAGATGTACCGCTATTTTTTTAATCCATTTGTCTGCTGATGTGCACTTAAGCTGTTTCCAAATCTTACCTATTGTAAATGGTGCTATGAACATAGGGGTGCATATGTACTTTCTGATTGGTGTTTCTGATTTCTTGGGATATAGTCCTAGAAGTGGGATCACTGGGTCAAATGGCAGTTCCATTTTTAACTTTTTTAGGAAACGCCATACTGTTTTCCACAATGGCTGCACCAGTCTGCATTCCCACCAGCAGTGAAGGAGGGTTTCTTTTTCTCCTCATCCTCCTCTCTAGTAATTGCCATTTGTTGATTTGTTCATGATAGCCATTCTGACAGGTGTAAAATGGTAACTCATTGTTATTTTGATTTGCATCTCAAGGATGATTAATGACTTTGAGCATGTTTTCATATATCTCTTAGCCTTCCCTATGTCCTCTTTCAAAAAGTGTCTATTTGGATCCTTTGCCCACGTTTTGATTGGATTGTTTAGCTTCCTTTTGTTAAGTTGTATGAGTTCCCTGTAAACTTTGGAGATTAAACTCTTATCAGAGATAATATTGGCATATATGTTCTCCAATGCAGTGGGCTTTCTTGTTGTTTTGTTGATGGTTTCATTTGCTGTGCAGAAGCTTTTTATTTTGATGTAGTCCCATTTGTTTATTTTATCCTTAATTTCCAATGTCCTAGGAGCTGTATCAGTAAAGATATTGCTATGACATATGTCTGAGATTTTGCTGCCTGTGGTTTCCTGTAATATTTTTATGGTTTCCCATCTTACATTTAAGTCCTTTATCCATTTTGAGTTTATTTTTGTGTATGGTGTAAGTTGGTGGTCTAGTCTCATTTTTTTTTTGCATTTATCGGTCCAATTTTCCCAACACCATTTATTGAAGAGACTGTCTTGACTCCATTGTATGCCTTTGCCTCCTTTGTCAAATATTAATTGAGCATAATGGCTTGGGTCAATTTTTGGGTTGTCTGTTCTGTTCCATTGCTCTATATGTCTGTTTTTGTGCAAGTACCAGGCAGTTTTGAGGACAGTGGCTTTGTAATATAGCTGGATATCTGGTATTGAGATCCCTCCAACTTTGTTCTTCTTTCTCAGGATTGCTGCAGCTATTTGGGGTCTTTTTAAATTCTATATGAATTTTTGGAGAGTTCGTTCTAGGTCAGTTAAAAGGCCATTGTTATTTTAATAGAGATTGCATTGAATCTGTAGATTGCTTTGGGTAATATGGACATTTTAATAATGTTGATTCTACCAATTCATGGACATGGTATAGTCTTCCATTTGTTTATGTCTTCCTCTATCTCTTTTTTCAATGTCCTGTAGTTTTCTGAGTAGAGGTCTTTTACCTCCTTAGTTAAGTTTATTCCTAGGTATCTTAATTTTTTTTGTTCCAATGATAAATGGAATTGTTTTTTAAATTTCTCTTTTTGTGAGTTCATTATCTATTTATATAAAAACCCTGGATGTAACATCACGACCAAGGCTCGACCAACCGGAAGGAAGTCAGTTCTGCAGGGGTTGTCTTGGAAACGACTGCACCCTTCCCTAGCTGTTTCTGGTAAGGGCAAGGTTTGAGGCAGGAACCGGCTTTCAGAGTGTGGATGCACTGAGTCCTGGGTCACATTGCCAAGGGCTGCGCCCTCCCTGAGCTATTTCCTGTGAGGGCAAGGTTTGAGGCAGGAACTGGCCCTCAAAGCATGGAGGCATATCTTTATAAAATTGTAATACATTATATTAGAGGTTGTAGAAGTACTGTTTTACCCACAGAATCTACAGGAATTGCTGCAAATTTACTTCTCTGTGGAAGCAACTTTCATTCTCAATATAAATTACCCATTCCACTAAATGAAACTTTAATTTCTAGACTCAATATAAACAGTGAAGTTGCTAAAACTATTAAAAAGGCCCAACTTCTCATTATTGATGAATGCACCATGGCATCCAGTCATGCTACAAACACCATAGACAGATTACTAAGAGAAATTGGAATGTTGTATTTGGTGGAAAGTTCTCCTTCTTGGAGGGGATTTTCGACAATGTCTCATTTCAGTATTGTACCACATGCTATGCAATCGGCCATAGAACAAACGAGTTTAAAGTACTGCAATGTTTGGGGATGTTTCAGAAAGTTGTCTCTTACAACAAATATGAGATCAGAGAATTCTGCTTATAGTGAATGGTTAGTAAAACTTGGAGATGGCAAACTTGATAGCAGTTTTCATTTAGGAATGGATATTATTGAAATCCCCCATGAAATGATTTGTACTGGATCTATTATTGAAGCTACCTTTGGAAATACTATATCTATAGATAATATTAAGACTATATCTAAATATGCAATTATTTGTCCAAAAAATGAGCATGTTCAAAAATTAAATGAAGAAATTTTGGATATACTCAATGGAGATTTTCACACATATTTGAGTGATGATTCCATTGATTCCACAGATGATGCTGAAAAGGGAAATTTTGCCATCGAATTTCTTAATAGTATTACTCCTTTGGGAATGCCATGTCATAAGTTAAAATTGAAAATGGGTGCAATCATCATGCCATTGAGAAATCTTAAGCCAAAACCGGTTTGGCTCAGTGGATAGAGCGTCGGCCTGCGGACTGAAAGGTCCCAGGTTCGATTCCAGTCAAGGGCATGTACCTGGGTTGCTAGCACATCCCCAGTGGGAGATGTGCAGGAGGCAGCTGGTCGATATTTCTCTCTCATCGATGTTTCTGACTCTCTGTCCCTCTCTCTTCCTCTCTGTAAAAAATCAATAAAATATATTTTAAAAAAAGAGAGAAATCTTAATAGTAAATGGGGTCTTTGTAATGGTACCAGATTTATTATCAAAAGATTATGACCTAACATTATCGAAGCTGAAGTATTAACAGGATCTGCAGAGGGAGAGGTTGTTCTGATTCCAAGAATTGATTTGTCCCCATCTGACACTGGCCTCCCATTTAAATTGATTCAATGACAGTTTCCCTTGATGCCAGCATTTTTGATGACTATTAATAAATCACAAGGACAAACTCTAGACAGAGAAGGCATATTCCTACTGGAACCCATTTTCACACATGGTCAGTTATATGTTGCTTTCTCTCGAGTTCGAAGAGCATGTGACGTTAAAGTTAAAGTACTAAATACTTCAGCACAAGGGAAATTAGTCAAGCACTCTGAAAGTGTTTTCACTCTTAATGTGGTGTACAGGGAGATATTAGAATAAGTTTAATCACTTTATCAGTCATTGTTTGCATCACTGTTGTTTTTATATCATGTTTTTGTTGTTTTCATATCATGTTTTTGTCTTTTTATATCATGCCTCTATTGTTGTTATATCCTTTTGCTACTATTTATTTATTAATAAATGTATATATTATTTTCATATACATTTTAAAAATTTCCTTTTATCTCTCACACTTGTATTATAGAGAAAGGGCAAATAGCAATATTAAAATATTTCCGCTAATTAATTTCCTTTTAATGTGCACGAATTTTGTGCACCTGGCTACTAGTTAGTGTAAAAAAACCATAGATATCTGGGTGTTAATTTTGTATCCTCCTACATTGCTGAATTCATTTATTTATTTTTTTAAAAATATATTTTATTGATTTTTACAGAGAGGAAGGGAGAGGAATAGAGAGTTAGAAACATCGATGAGAGAGAAACATTGATCAGCTTGCCTCCTGCACACCCCCTACTGGGGATGTGCTTGCAACCAAGGTACATGCCCTTGACCCAAATCGAACCTGGGACACTTAAGTCCGCAGGCTGATGCTCTGCTATCCGCTGAGCCAAACCAGTTAGGGCTGAATTCATTTATTAAGTCTAATAGTTTTTTTATGGAGTCTTTAAGGTTTTCTATGTACAATATTATGTCATCTGCAAATAATGACAGTTTTACTTTTTCTTTTCTGATTTGGATTCCTTTTATGTCTTCTTTTTGTCTAATTGCTATCAATAGCACTTCTAGTACTGTGTCAAACAGGAGTGGTGAGAGTGAGCATTCCTGTCTTGTTCCAGTTCTTAGGGGAAATGGTTTTCGTTTTTGCCCATTAAGTATGATGTTGGCTGTAGGATTGTCATATAAGGCTTTTATTATGTTGAGGTATGATCCCTCTATTCCCACTTTGTTGAGAGTTTTTATCAAGAAAGGATGTTAGCCCTAACCGGTTTGGCTCAGTGGATAGAGCATCAGCCTGCGGACTAAAGGGTCCCAGGTTCGATTCTGGTCAAGGGCATGTACCTTGGTTGTGGGCACATCCCCAGTAGGGGGTGTGCAGGAGGCAGCTGATCGATGTTTCTAACTCTCTATCCCTCTCCCTTCCTCTCTGTAAAAAATCAATAAAATATATTTTTTAAAAAAGAAAGGATGTTAGATTTTGTCAAATGCTTTTTCTGCATCAATTCATATAACTATGTGATTTTTATCTCTCAGTTTGTTTATGTGATGTATCATGTTTATTGATTTACAGATATTGTACCATCCTTGCATCCCGGGAATAAATCCCACTTGGTCATGGTGTATGATCTTTCTAATGTAATGCTGGATCTGATTTGCTAGAATTTTGTTGAAGATTTTAGCATCTATGTTCATCAGAGATATTGGCCTATAATTTTCTTTCTTTGTAGTGTCTTTATCTGGTTTTGGAGTTAGGGCAATGCTGGCTTGATAGAAAGAGCTTGGAAGTGTTCCTTCCTCTTGAATTTTTTGAAATAGTCTGAGGAGGATGGGTTTTAGTTCCTCTTTGCAAGTTTGGTAAAACTCCCCCTGTGAAGCTCTCTGGCCCAGGGCTTTTGCTTGCTGGAAGTTTTTTGATGACTGCCCCAATTTCCTCCAACTTTATTGGCCTATTCAAAATTTTTTATTCTTCCTGATTGAGATTTGGAAGGTCATAATTTTCTGGGAATATGTCCATTTTTTCTGCGTGGGGAAGCAAGGGACTTGGTTAGGAAATCTGTAAGGAGGATTCTATGAAAGGTTAAGGGCCTCTAGGGGAACCTTGACGAAGGTGGAAGACCCTACCTTGACTTTTTCAAACAAGTCTGAGCTCCTGGGTGTTTTACTAGAATCTTTCTGTTTAGACTTCAAAACACCCTTGTTTAAAAGACACTGAAGATACATGGATCTTCTCAAGGATGCTTACCCTGCTGATAGTATCTAATAGTTAATTTTAGTTCGGCTTTTGTTATAATAATAGCCTAAGGAGACAGGCAAGCAGGCCTGTCTGGCTCCTTTAGCCAGGCAGTCCCTTAGTCCTCTCTTTCACAGAAACATGTGTCAGAGTAATCATTCTTCCATTGCTCAGGGTCTGCTGGTCAGCCCCAACACTTCTAGGTTGACCAGTTTGTTGGAATGGAGTTGTTCATAGTATTTTTTTTTTTACAATCTTTTGTATTTCTGTGGAGTTTATTGTTATTTCACCTCTTTCATGTCTGATTTTGTTTGAGTCCTCTCCCTTTGTTACTTGGTGAGCCTGGCTAGAGGTTCACCAATCATGTTTATCCTTTCAAAGAACCAGATCTTGGGTTCATTAATCTTTTATAATGTTGGGGTTTTTTTGTTTTTTGTTTTTGTTTTTGTTTGGTCTCTATGTCATTTATTTCTGCTCTGATCTTTATTATTTCCTTCTGCTCACTCTGGGATTTTCTTGCTGCTCTCTTTCTAATTCTTTAATTTGTAGAGTTAGATAATTTATTACCAGTTTTCACAGGTTTTTTTTTGTTTTTTGTTTTTTTGAGGTAGGCCTGTAGTGCTATCAACTTCCCTCTCAGGACTACTTTCACTGTGTCCCATAAATTTTGGATTGTTGTATTTTCATTATCATTTATTCCCAGAATATTTTTAATTTCTTCTTTGATCTCTTTGGTAACCCAATCATTGTTTAATAGCATGCTATTTAGCCTCCCAGTGTTTTTGTTTGTTTGTTTTTATTGTAGTTGATTTCCAATATTATGCCATTGTGATCTAAGAAGATGCTTGATATGATTTCAATCTCCTTGAATTTTAAGAGACTTTGGCTGTGTCCCAATTTGTGATCTATCTTTGAAAATGTCCTATGTGTACTTGAAAAGAATATATATTCTGTAGCATTGGGGTGAAATGTTTTGAAGATGTCAATTAAGTTCATCTGACCTAGTGAGTCATTCAGGATTGCTGTTTCTTTGTTGATTTTTTTTCTAGAGGATTTATCCAGTGATGTCAGTGGGATATTAAAGTCCCTTACTATGATTGTATTGCTGTTGATTTCTCCTTTGATATCTTTCAGAAGTTTTCTTATGTATTTGGGTGCTCCTGTATTGGAAGCATATGTTTACCAGAGTTATATCCTCTTGTTGTATCAATCCCTTTAGTATTATGAAGTCACCCTCCTTATCTCCCGTTATGGCCTTCACTTTGAGTCTATTTTGTTAGATATAAGTATTGCTACCCCAGCTTTTTTTTCATTTCCATTTGCTTGAAATATATTTTTTCCATCCCTTCACTTCCAGTCTGTGTGAATCCCTTGTTCTGAGGTGGGTCTCTTGTAGTCAGTATATGTATGGGTCATGTCTTCTTATCCAATCAGCCATTTGATGTCTTTGATTGAGCACTTAATCCATTTATGTTCAAGGTTATTATTGATAGGTACTTATTTGTAGCCATTTTTATTCTTTATGGCTATATTCCTTCTTGCCTTTCCATTTCTTCTTTTTACACCAGTCCCTTTAGCATTTCTTGCATTACTGGCTTGGTAGTGATAAACTCTCTTAGCCCTTTTTTTGTCTGTGAAGCTCCTGATTTCCCCTTCAATTTTGAATGATAGCCTTGATGGATAGAGTATTCTTGGATTCAGTCCCTTGCTATATATCACTTTGTATACTTCATTCCATTCCCTTCTGGCCTGATCTGTTTCTCTTGAGAAATCAGTTGATAGTCTAATGGGAATTCCCTTGTAGGTAACTTTCTGTCTCTCTCTTGTAGCCCTTAAGCTTCTTTCTTTGTCATTAATGTTTGCCATTATAATTATGACATGTATTGGTGTAGGTCTTTTTGGGTTCATCTTGTTTTGGACTCTGTGTTTGTATGACTTTTTTCTTCCCCAAATCAGGGAAGTTTTCTGTCATTATTTCTTCAAATAGGTTTTCTCATCCTTGCTCCTTTTCTGGCACCCCTACCATACATACATTACTTCATTTCGTATTGTCCCAAATCTCCCTTAGACTCTCCTCCTGCTTTCTAATTTTTTTCTCCAATTGCTGTGCAGATTGGGTGTGTTTGCCTTCCCTGTCTTCTAATTCAGTCCTCTGCTTCTTCTAGTCTACTGTTGAAACCTTCCATAGGTTTTTTTTTTATTATTGTAGCTTTATCGCTTTTTATTTCCCCTTGATTCTTACATATGTTGTTGATTTTCTCATCCAGGTGGTTTAGGAACTGTATGACCCTTATTCTGAATTATTTTTCTGACATAGTGCATGCCTGTGTTTCATTTAGTACCTTTTCTGGTGCCTTCTTTTCTTTCCTTTGGGTGTTGTTTCTTTGTCTCCCCATTTTTGCTTTCACGGAAGGGTCCAGGCGCCAAGATGCAGGGACAACTCCACATTCTTGGCAGGCAGGGAGTGCAGTCCAAGGCTTGCTGGTGGGACATGCAGGGCCCAAGAGGTTGCCCCAGGCTTGGTGGGTGGGGAGCACAGTGTGAGGCTCAGCTACAGGATGTGTGGGCCCACACTGTGGGCTTGCCGGGCAGGGAGTGCAGTTTGAGACTCACCATTTGGACACAGTGGTCTGGTGGAGCGGGGTGCACTCTGGGACCCACAGGAGCCCACGTCCAGGAAGGCTGGAGTCCTGGTGTCTGTGGGTCTGCAGCTGAGGTAGCAGGTCTTTGGCCACAGTGCCTGTAGGATCCGGGGTGGTGTCTGAGGGCAATTTGGGTGGTGGTGAGGCTGGGCTTTTAGTCACAGCAGCTCTCCCCTTCAAGATGGCATGGTTTCTGTCAGAGCTGGCTGCCCCGGGAGTGATTTCAGTTGTAGCAGGGGCTCTTTATCTAGGAAAGCCCGGTCTGCCAGCCCCTGAAAGTCCTGCAAGATTTAACTGTCCTTCACTCACACACACATACACACAACACATCCACATATCCACACACTCCCTTTTCACTCCGTCACTAATTCACACTCTCTCCCTCACTGCTTTCCTGCCAGCCGCCATCTTCTGTAATGGTTCTTAAATTTTAATATGCATGTGAATTTCCAGAAGAGGTTGTTACCCTTCTGAGTCTGAAACAGTAGGTCTGGAGTGCAGCCCAAGATTCTCCAGTTCTCAGTGCCCAGGAAATGCTGCTGCTGCTGCTCTGTGGACACATTGAGCAGCAAGACTCTGTACCATGGGTCTCACAGTGAGGTCCACCCTTAAATACTCGGGTTTCACTTTACAAGAAGGAAGAAAAAGTCAGAGCTTTAATCAGGCCCCAATTCAATTGACTTCAGTTTTAGTAATTCTAGACTTTTGAGCAATAAGATACCTCAGACTTAGAGACTTCATAGTTTAACATCTCCATCTTATAAGTGAAGGAAAGCACCATATCTAACATCACAGAGCAACAGATGATATCAACACCTGTGTTTTCCAGTTCACAGTCCTTACACTTACCAAAAATACAGTGATTGATAGCCTTAACTCAACACCCCTTAAATATACATCCTATCTGAGAAATCATGGGGGACAGAGGGACAATGGTTGGCTCTGGAAAGAAGTCAACAAGGGTAGCATGCTTCATGCTGAACCATAATGTTCCTCTGGACTTTCCCAAAGGAACAGAAGTGAGTGACTAGTCCACATTTCATCAATATCTTAGAAGCCAAGCAGAATTTCATGCACAACATCTCAGCCCATCTTCATCCTGAATTTTTTTTTCTTGGAAAATTTTTTAAAAAAGTCAGAAGTCAAGCTGCCTTTGCTTGGCCTTTGGGTCTTCACATCTCAGGTTTCAGGTTCTCACTCGCCCTCCAGGAGAACAGAACCACTGGAGTCCTCCTTGAAGAACAGGCAGTAATGGTGACAGCCCATCCCCAGTGCCTATGAGACAGTCAGCGGAGAGGGGCTTTTTCTCCAAACCCATGACTAATCACTCAGCTTCCTAAAGATGTGTTATAAATGTTCCCAGAGCTGTGCTGCAGCCCAGTGGGTGCTTTTTGGCTCTGTCTCACCACATATGTTATCTTCATGGTAGCTGGTCCCAAAAAGGGTTATAACTCAAGGGAATCTCTTCACAGATTCATGTCTGGCTTTAAAACAAGAAGCTCTCAAACCTGTCAAATCAGGGAAGCAGACGGCATCTCTATTGGGGGGTACATTTTCCCTCTGGGTTTGTGAAGGTTTCCTCTGGGAGGACTCCCTCCTTTTACATTCCTGGGTCTGATAGCTGGCATGTTGAAAACCACCTCTGTGCCTGAAAAGGAGCCCTTTTCAAGGTGTACAGTTTCATGAGGTTCAGGTTGAATCCATAGGGAGGGAGGTAAAGGAGGTGGGGGAGGTTTAATGTACCCAGCATGTAGCATTAGTTGAATACTTCTGTTGGTTGCCATAGGAATGAGAAGACTTTTGAGCTTAAATCCTAGCTCCTCTGGAGCTATATTAAAAATGTGATGGTGTATTCTTGCTGTTTACCAATACCAGCTTTTCAAATAGGGGCTCTTTAAAAAATGCAGCACAGCCCTGACCGGTTTGGCTCAGTGGATAGAGCGTCGGCCTGCAGACTGAAGGGTCCCGGGTTTGATTCCGTTCAAGGGCATGTACCTTGGTTGCGGGCACATCCCCAGTAGGGGGTGTGCAGGAGGCAGCTGATCGATGTTTCTAACTCTCTATCCCTCTCCCTTCCTCTCTGTAAAAAATCAATAAAATATATTTTTTTAAAAAATGCAGCACAAATTCTTACCCTGCCAAAGAAGGTTACACTAACCTAAAAAAATGTCACTCCCAAGGCCCTAACAGCTAAACAACAGGGACTTTCCCCAGTTACCTTGGACCCTACAACTTCCAAGCTGGTGAAACATAATGTAGTTCTGTTCCTTTCCACCCCAGCAGGAATTTGTGAAATACACACAAAAGCCTGTAACAGGTGGTAACTCACTGAAGGCAATCATCATGGAATTGTTGTGGGAGAATATTTAAAAACCAAACAACTGGTTTATAACCAATAGCTCTTGAAACCATTTTAAATGTTAATTGTTGGAAGCATAGTGGCACCCTCTTTGTATGTTTCTCTCAGCAGCCAGCTCTCTAATTCTGTTCACTGGTGATTCAAAGTCCCAACATCAAGGCCCAACCTGCAAACTCAGTGTTAAACACCACACCAAGTTTAATTAGTGCCTACTCCTACCTTCCCCCCACCAATTTGAAAAGCTATGAAGGCATTATGCTAAGTGAAATAAGCCAGGCAGAGAAAGATAAATATCACATGATCTCACTCATTTATGGAATATAACGAACAACATAAACTGATGAACAAAAACAGATTCAGAGATAGAGAAACATCGATCAGACCGCCAAACCTCAGAGGGAAGGTAGGGGAGGGTGGGGGTAAAGGGGAGAGATCACCAAAGGACTTATATGCAAGCATATAGGCTTAACCAATGGACACAGACAACAGGGGGGTGAGGGCATGACTGGGTGGGATGGGGGGTAATGTAGGGATAAGGACACATATGTAATAACTTAATCAATAAAAAAATTTTTTTAAAAAAGGAAATTAAACACATTGAAAGCTGAGCACATTACATATAGTTTCCCAAATGGCATGCCAAGGTGTTGCCTCCTCCGCTCTGGACAGCTGAATCCCTGAATCTGCCTGCCTTTAGACACATTTGCTCATTTACAAATATGATCATTTTTGATGTATACTTAATATGAAAAGAGTTGAAAGAATCTAAGTTTAACTAACTTATAATGTCCTTGGTGATAGGAATTGGTCTGGTTTATTGTGTATTACCAGTAATTCATGCAATGCCTGTTGTATAGCAAATGATAAACAATTATCTGCCAATTAAATAACTATTAACAAATGATTAGTGACTGAACATTTAGATTCAACATCTGTGGACCAAACCCTGTAAGAATAGAAACTCTGCTGTTGAGCCTTTCATTATGCAATGGGTAAAGCGCCTACTCTAGGCCAAGCATCTACATATATTATGTTTATTAATTTGGCTGAAGAAAGAGAAGATGAGCTTATGGAAAACAGTGGCCAAAATGTTACTATAGTTTAACTCCTTGTTGCAAACATCTCTCAAGAAATCCCAGTGGTGAAAAGAATAACAGATGCCCTTTTGGTGAGGACATCTTGGCATGGATCCTTTACGTTCCCTTATTTTGCATGGCTCTCCAGAAAAAGAACATGAGGAGCTCACTAAAATCCACCTGCTCTCTATGAGGGAGAATAATTATAAAAATTACCACTCTGCGAGAATGTACTATGGACCAGGCACAATTCTAGATGCATTACACATATTAACTCATTTAATCCTCATATATGCATACTTAACTATAACACAAGTTAGAAATACAGACAAAATAGATAGTTCAAGATTAACACTACCTCTAAGTTCATTTTGATTATTTATTTATCTCTATCTATCTCTATTCCTATCTCTGTCTCTTTCTAATCTTTACTTCAACCTACCTATATATCTATCCATCTATCTACCATCTATCCATATAGCTAATCTATCTATTGGCAATCCTCACTTTGAATAGCACTTTAGGATTATAAAAATGACAATTTCAATGACCTAAAAATGACTTATATAGTCTTGATACAATTTAGAGTCACTCCCTGTGGGTTCTCACCACTATAGCCAATCTTATTTTCCTAATGTGCTTTGAAATTTCAAGAGCCACACTTCATGTGCATTGCCCTTAAACAATCCCTTTGGAAAGCATGTTGTTCTCTGTCACCTGCCTAACTTTGGGGGGTATATGTTGCTGCTTTTTACCAGCATTCATTTGTCTCAGACCTAGGCATCAGGTTTCCTATTGTCCCTGTTTCAACAACATGTGTAACGTTCCATTGCCCAATTCATTCAATAAATAATCATTTAACACCTCAAAAAAAAAAAAAAAAAGAAAGAAAGAAATTTCAAGAGCCATATCTTCTCTGCAGGGTCTGTATGCCTTGTGGCCCAACACAGATTATTATTCTTTCCTTCTTCAACATATCTTTGGATACTTTATGTTACTATCTGGATTTTTAGGAAGACTAGGAAAACACAATTCAACTTGTGATTAGTTTTTCAGCCCCCTCCAGGATAGTTGAAAACAAATATACACAAGCACAAAAAGAACTGAGGGCAATATGATTGTCTTGCCCGAGGAAATAGTCAAATATCATTATTACATATTCTCAAATTCATGTTTAAAAAAGCTACTACTGTCGGCACATATTCTATTATTAAGAGGCCATTTTCATGTCTTTCTATTTAGAGATTTGAGAGTTATAGTAAATAGAGAGTTGCTTGAGAATTCCTCATTTCCTATTCAACATTTCTTCATTTTCCTATTTCCAGATCAATTAGATAAACACTGAGATACTGATATAATTTATGAGTGGTCTTTCTACCAAGCAAAGAAATTTACATATTGTAAGCAAGATCAACTTACTAGATTCCAGTTGGCAGATGGGGTAAAATGACATTTTGAACTCTTGTTCTCCACTCTGTGAACCAGCCTTTCTACAAAAATCGGAAAGGGTATTTTCAGAAGTGGGCAGTGAGCAAGTAGAGGCAAAGGCTTGACTTCTCTTGGCTCTGGCCTGCCATACTGGCCAATGCCACCTCTCTTCCAGTGTGGCTCTCCCCAGTGCAGTTTCAAGAACAGAAGACTGCATGATTGTGTTTTGAAAACTCTTCTTGCTAAGGATTGGGGAACCACTGGAAGAAGCATTTCTGGAGGTCCCCACAGGAAGATGAGATGTGGGAGAAAGCTTTATTTGCATGGAATTACATCCCTCATGTTGCAAAGTCCCATTACCCTTAGTCTAGTCCGAGAAGGGGATTCAGCAGAGTTAGAAGCAAAGTGAGAGTCCAGAGTTTCCATTCTATGGTGGAGCTGGGTCCAGTGTAGCATCAGGCTAGTCACAGTCCATCAGTCCATTGTGTGGGGTCCACATGGCCCTGAGCCATGTGGGCCAGTGCAGAGGAGCACACACCCTGCAACAAGAGAGCCAGGAGCCCAGGGGCACAAGAGGGAGGACACTGCTTTGTTTGGGAGTTTAAATATTCGAAATATTCCTGTGCTTGCAGTGGCCACACCTACTCTGACCAATGACCTGCTCCCAGTTGTAACTGAGAGACAAGTACCTCCCCTCTTTCATGTGCATACATCTATTTGGCCTTCCCTTTGTTCCTTCCCTGTTAATCAATAACCAGGTTATTTACAATGGTATCAACATGACCTCTTACCCAGAATATTTGGGCCTTGTGCCTTCTAATAGAAAAAATAAGTACAATAGAAAGATAAATTAACACAAGCTGATATTTTTATTGGTCTCTAGATTCCATCTTGAAATATACCTTCCTTTTTGAATTAATCAAATACTTCTCTTTCTTTTTCTATATAGATATCTCTTCTTATTACCAAACTGATCAGAAAAGTATATACATCTCTATGTGATGTGTTTTTAATAATCCTAGATTATTTGTTTCAGCCTTCCAGTTCTAAACTTTCATATTGAAATGCCATCAATTAAAAGATAAAATTCTGCCCTGGCTAATGTAGCTCAGTTACTTGGAGCATCATACACTGAAAGGGTGCAGGTTCAGGTTCAATTCCTGGCCAGGGCATATACCAAGGCTGCAGGCTCAGTCTCTGTTTGGGGAGCATATGAGAGGCAACCAATCAAGTTTCTATTTCTCTCTGCCTCTCTCTAAAATCAATAAACATACCCTTGGGTGAGGACTTTAAAATTTTTCTTAAAGATAAAATTCTATTTTGGCTTAAAAAAATTTTTTTTTATTTCTGGCTCACTGAGATGTTAACACTGAGTTAACTTTTAGAGCTGATGGCTTGAGGATGTTTGGGGTGAGTTGTTCAGTGCTGCATGAATGTTAGTCTGAATACTTGTTCTAACTTTTCCTTCTTCTCTGTCTGGTTCTATTATACCTCAGAACAATGGGCCATTATAAATGTTGCTTTTGAGTAGATTAAAGTTATAAAACAGAGCTGAGCTGATCAGATTTTGACACTGGCTTTTGAACATTACAATGCTTCCCCACCTTAAAAAAATTCCTCACACAGATATTCCTACCTGTAACCTAGTTATGCTCCCCAGAGTGTAAAATCATTTTTTGAAGAAACAGGTTGATTTTCTTTAAATAACCCAGTCATTAATTATTCAGTAAAATGAAATCCCTTTTTGCAAGTGAATAATCAATTATCCTCTTTTAAAATACATTTTTTTAAAGTTGAAATTTGTCTTTCTGAGCTTTCTTAAATTATGGGCCTTTTACAGGACATTTCAAATTTCCATTGCTTGATCAACTCTAGAAATGACTGACTTCTAAACCCATCCCCCAACCCCTGGGAATCAACTCTATTTTTCAAATTTCCAATTTAGCATCTTCTTCAATCACACATTCATTTGTGTTCACCTAAATGATTGGTGTTTGTCAGTAAATTGTGTATTCTCTCTCTCATCCCCCCCCTTCTCCCTCTCTCTCCTATGAGTCATTATAATTTCAGTAGAATCACAATAGAGAGTTCAGAACCTCTCGCCTACACCTTACTGTAAGCTAAAGGAACTAGGAGACAGCTTTCTCTTGTAAATGTCAAGTGTTCAGCATGTCTCCATTGGGGCTGAATAGAAATGTAATCTTAGAAAAGTTAAGTCCCTGGGTCTGGAGGACGGGCTTGGAGCACGGGCACACCTCATATGGTGTGCTTTGCTTTATTGCAATTCACAGGTGTTGCATTGCATTTTTGTTTGTTGTTTTTTTTACAAATTGAAGTCAAGACCCTCTACCAGGGAAAAGATTACAACTTGCTTTATTGTGCTGGTCTTGAGTCAAACTCCCAGTATATCCAAGGTATGCCCGTATTCTGAGTCCAAAGTTGACTTTTGACTTTGCCTACAAGGGCATATAATTGGTTGTTTTAACTTCCTCTTTTATCCAATTTAACTCTCTGCAACACCAACTTCGTGTCTAATTTATTCTGACTGAGAAGGAAAATGCACAAGACAAACAGTTGAAGATTTTCATGTTAGGAGGGAGGAGTCTAGTGGTCTTCATTCCAAGGTTTCTCAAATGTAGCTTCTCTGAAAAACCCAGCAGGTCCCACTCCACATTGTACTTGTTAGCAATTCCACTTGATCAACAAAGGGTGTGAGAAGGTTGTAGAAAACCCAAGGCTTGTCTTTGGCTATCATTACGCCTTTCCTGAGCAAATCTCAAGCATTGTGCCTTACTGAGTAAAATCCTTGCTGAGGTTTGGTAGGGAGGATTCCAACCAGAATAAGCTCAGAAATCTAACCAAAGGTTTTTGTTTGTTGTTTGTTTTGTTTTGCTGTTGGGATTATTTTGCTACATTCAGACAGACAGAGAGGAATGCATTTAGACAGATTGGCATGATTTGAGCTGAAGATTTGACCAAGCAATTAAAGGCAGGAAGAGGAAGGAAGGCTAGGAAAAAGGGAGGGGGTGAAATCAAATGTGCACTCTGCATTTCACTCTAGAAAGCAGCTCACAATTATAATTACCCACCTTGCTTTGCAGCTCAGAATAAAAGTGGCCTTGCACCCAACCCCTACCCAGGCAACCATCGTGATTAAAAAGTACTCCACACCTTGGAGAACCGAGGAGACATGAGCATAATTTTAAATGCAAATTAAATTGAGGGGGTAGTGGAGAGAACACATAAAAGACAGTAAAACAAAACCTTTCAATTTTCTTAAATTAGCAGCCTAATGTGTTTTAAAGAACAGCTCCACTCAGATCTCTTTTAGGGGTTGCATTTCATCACAATATAAAATGGGCAAATCCATCACCTTGCTCTGCTCAGTGCTCTTGAATTGGGATTGAAGGGAAAATTAGAAGCTGTTCCCTTGGGCTTGCAGGCTCGGCATCGCGCATAGCTTTGCTTTATGCTCTGTGATGTCCTGTTGAAAGGGGCCAACAAGTGCTGGTGAGTACCTGCTAACTTTAAGACTCTTCCTTTCATACATCTTTTTGGCTTTCCTTTCTTTTGGCGGGGGGTGAGGGGAGCTCACAAAAGATCTATGATATAATGCTTCTTTTAAAAGCTGGGAAATTTCAAACAGCTTTTTAAGCGTCTTCCAGTGACTGATTCACAGAAGGCAAGAGAGTTATTTTCAGCCTAGATGCCGATGGCTGATGTTTGAAATTATTATAGCAGGAGAATGTTTAACATGAACTAGCTGAAAATGACCTGTCCCTATCATTCTAGACAGCATTAGGGTAAGAACTGGTGCCCCTAACAATTGCTAGACAACTTTCTTATCACATTAACTATTTAATCATGTAATTCTGTTTTAATTTCAAGTCAAACTGGGACTTGGAGCTATAAAAATATATTAAACCAAAACCATTTTTTAAATGACTAAGACACTTCTCTGCAAAAGAGATGGGCGGGGACAGGGAGATGCAGAATGGACCCACGTGATGGTTACATATAGATTTTAATGGGGATGGTTTTCTGCCAAAGTTTTACACAGGAAACCGGTCATTTTCTTCTTTCACAATAGAGGATACAGGAGACGGAGGCTGGCGTCACCTTCTGTTGCTAAGGTAACGTGCTCTGGCCGTTTTATCCGATAAAACAAGTCCAGTGGATGGTATACATTATTCATTGCTGTAATAAGCAAACAATCAAAACTGTTTACTTCCACCGGGAATATTTAGTGAGATCAAAGACTCTGGCTGAAATTGCTCCTGCTTTTATTGCCGGCAGCTAGCCCTTGGTTTTCTTTTTCTTTTTGCAGTAAGTATGATTTGCTGTTGGGGTACCTTTGGGTATTTGTTAAAGTTTCCTCTTACTGGACTAGAAAGAGAAATAGCTGGATTAGCCTTCTGAACTTGATTTTAATGACTCTGTCTTGTTGATTCTTTCCAAAAGCATCTTGCAGAAATAGAGTAGTTCATTTGTGCAAGTGTCAGGGAAAGGCTAATATGCTCGAAGGCACCCACCGGGCTGAATGTTTTGTAGTGAAGTGTACAGTATTAGCTTCCTGACAGGCTGGTGCAGATAATATTATGGGGATCGTTGTAATTCTGAAATAATTGTCACTGCTCTACAGACCAGAATTCTTCCTTAACAGCAGCCCATGCCAGGGGTGAGCAGGTAATAATGCTGTAGCACTTTGTAAAATGTACCGAGGGAATCGCTATAAAGGAAGGGATTCAAGGCGTTTTACAGCAAACATGTCAGCATGTGCCATAAATGCAAAGCATCTATAAGCAGAGGCTCTGGTTCCCAGGCAATTCCTGCTGCTCAAGGGGAATCAGAGCTCCCTGGATTAACTGAGGATCAGTACTACGAAAGGCTGACACTTAATGATGCCATTTATCAGACAGACCTTTAGAAAATGGATAGCATATGAACTTAACAGTATCTTTTCCAGTTAATATACAACAAGGAAAGACTGGTATGTTATCTCTCTTTAGCCTGGATCATCTGTTTTTCCTGAGTGGGATAGAGGACTTTAAATGAATGTTGGTTAAATGTGGCATTTTCTCACACAAGAGGAAAGCTATGTTGAAGGGTGTTTTTAGAATTGGATGTCAGTCAAATAATGGGATATTCAAATGAGATAATTTAAATATATGTGTACATATATACTTATAATATAAATGCATATTTGAGACTTTTAAAATCTATTTAACAGTTTAAAGTACTGTGATTTTTTTCCCTCTTTCATAGGCAAACAAGTGACTATTGTGTCTTAAAACTCTGTTTTTGAAACATCAAGGATGGATTATCCCAAAATGGATTATTTTCTGGATGTCGACTCTGCTCACAGATTCTTGGATGTTGAGTCGGCTCACAGACTTTTGGATGTCGAGTCGGCTCAAAGATTCTTCTACAGTCAAGGAGCTCAAGGTAATACATAAAATGGGAGAAAGCGAGGAAAGCATAAGTTTGAAAGGCATCCCGGATGCTTCCGGCCTCCACCCCTCTGATAGGGCTGCGTTTGCAGGCACTGCACTTGCAGAGATCTAGGGCACCCTGGCCTACCTGACTGAAATCCAGCTGCAATAGAGGCTCCTGAGCTAAGCCTCTAGCTTTGCAGCTGCCTTGTCTATTTTAGATGAATGCAGCCACTGCCTCAAGGAATTACCAGCACACTTTGGGGCAGTAGGAAACATACCTGTTGTGAAGTGCTACTGATGTGTACATTTTTATTACGTGCTTCAAGATGGTCAGTTAGGCTCCAGTTTACTCGGTCTCCTGTTCAAGGGTGCAGTTAGAATGTTTTCCCACCACATTTCATATTTTCTTTTTTCCACGGAATAGTTAGGGTGTTCACTCAAAGCAACCTGATGCTGGGCATATCCCAAATGGTGCAACAGAAGCTCCGAGGAGAAGGGCAATGCCTGTATTCGTAATAGGAGTGTGGTTGGATTCTTGGAAGTCACAAGGCAGAGCTGAGAGGGAAATGCTGTTTTGATAATGCTGGCTTGTTTCACGTTTAGGTTGTCAAGTACTTCACACAGAGCACTGATAATAGTCTGCCCTGGCTTTCCAAGTGCTGTCTTCTAAATTGATTTTACCTTGCTCTCAAGCCAATTTCTCATGGCAGCCTTGAGGGCTTGCAAGATTCTTCCTTCTCTGTTTTCATTTTTCTGGGCATGACCCAGTCTTCTTAAAGTCAAGAGGGCTTGGAATTTATCTGGTTTATCTGTTTGTGTCAGTGCACCCATCAGCAGAGCCTAAATCCACAGAAGTGATCTAATAGCTAGCTCTGTTCATTCCTCTGCTGTAGGCAATTAGCACTGCTACTCTCCACCCCTTAAAAAGACATGAGGATGTTACTGAGGTAGGAAAAGGATAAGAGACTGACCAGGACCTTCAGCCTCCTCTGGGTCTGCAAGTCAGAAGATGCTAGAAGGAGATGGAGAATGGAAGACTAAAGGGAAAGGGCGCTGAGGCAGGGCTCAATGCCACCTCCAGACCCGGGGTAAACGTTGCTGGGTCTGGTCCATTCAGTGTGTAAGAGAGAATAATGTTCGGTGGTGGAGTGACCCCCCTGAGCTGCATGACTGTTGGCAGGACAAGAGGAGGAGAGTGGCAGATAATTGACGATAATAAACGTGCCCACTTCGCCTTGCAGTTTAAGGATTTAAGGAGACTTAGCTGTGGATTTTTACGGAAGGAAAAAAGGCAGGATGTGGGAGTCTCAGAGGATCTTCAGGCAGCCTGGTGGCTGTTGGCAGATGGCGCTGGGGGTGGAGTGGTCAGAATTGTCACCATCAGTGACTGGTTTAGCACTAGAGTTGGAATGACTAGAAAATGTATGGGAAGTGGTAGCATAAGCTACTGCTGCTTTCAGATATCACATTCATTTTAGGGGAATCAGAATGATGTTTCAAGCAAAGAAGTTTGGACTTGTAGTAAGGGTGGAGGTTCCCTAAACATCATCTAGGTCTATTTCCAAAAATCCCGGACTTCCTGAGTCAGAAATCCAGGTGTAAAGCTTAGGAGTTTGAATTTGAAGCAAGAGCTCCGATGATGATGACCAGGGCAGCACATTTAAGAAGCCATCCATCCAGTCTGGCTTCTCTCTCTTCACCCTGAACAGGACCGCCCTCCTGTCTTAGCGGCAGGGTAATGCCGTGGTCCAGGGTAACAGCCTGGACCCTGACAGCCCAGGTTCAAATCTTGGGACTGCCACTGTGAAGCGGGGCCAAGTAACCGCTTCTGCAAATAACAGTGCCTAGTTTGTAAGTTCTTAAGTGTATTAATGAGGTAAGATTTTAAGGTGCTTAAACAGTTTTTGCAACACAGGGAATGTTATACATAAGTAAATCAATAAAAGAAACATCTCTGGCAAAAGGCCATCTCTGTCCTGTTTGAAATGTCACAAGGAAGCCACCACCTTTCAAACAAATGAGGTCTGGCAGGAGTTTCACTTCTTATTTTGAGTAAAGTTTTTTAAGTAAATGTTAAGATACATTGATCATTTTCTTCCCTCATCAAAACATAACTTAGAGAAAAACTGAAAAATGGTAACATTCTGGCTTGGTACTCACCATCTACCTATCCCTTCTTTCCCTTGAAAGAGCCCCTTTTCCTTCTAACACCTCATCCAGAGCCTCGCCACCTAGGACTGGGCAGCCCCAGAGTCTCCGTTCCGGGCCCCTGTGGCCTCTATAATGCAGCTGGTCACCGCACTGCTCCAGCCCCTCTACACCGGCTTCCTTCCACTCCGCACAGGTTCCACAGTCTTTCCTGGATAACAAGCCCCTTGGCCTGATGAATGGCTCCAAGTGATGGGCAGAGGCCTGGGGGCCGTGGCTTGTACCCCTGTCTTTCTGACCCAAATGTCCATGCTTTAGAGCGATGGCTAACGCCCACCTCTTACCCCTGGCAAGGCTCTGAGGACCAGTGGAAGGGGGGCAGCATGGTGGCTGGCTCTTGAGAAAGGCATTTGAGGCCATTCGGGCCTTGTGCTGCTGCTGAATCACAGCGTGCGGTGCTCTCTCCTAGGTCAGCCCCACTCAGGAACAGAGGGACGTCCGTAAGGCCAAGTAGCCCCATTGCGGGAGACGTGGGATGTGATCAGCTAAACTAGAGTGCGATTATTACCTTTTGAGTTGTCTACTCTAGAGCTCATGCAAATACTTCTAAAGGTGAAAGCAAGAAAATATGAGTTTCATTTCCTATATTACCATTCTTGTACCAATTTATTTACAGATTGATAAACTTCTTGGAAACCAACCGCTTCTTTATTAATTACGTGCAAAACGGTTATCCAAAGCAACAGTCCCAGAATTGTAATGTTTTAGTCCCTATTATAGTTTTTCAATTATTCTTGTAAAGTGGTAAGTGCTTGTCCCTAAGAAGAGGCTGTTTCTAGCTAGTTAAGAGCAAGAAGAATCCAGGAAGGTGAGAAGAGAAAAGAAGGAAAAAGCTATTCATTCTCTCGTGGGACAGATCCTCCTGGATGTCCTAGAGATTTTCAAGTCAGTCATCTGTGCTGCTGAGTAGCACAACTTGTTATTGTCTCCCACCTTCACTTTTCCTTGGTTTGACCCTGAGGCCGGAGGATGAGCCCAGGTCTCCAGGGATTCTGCTTTGAAGCATGCTATGTCTCAGAGAACAGAAAAACGCCTAGATCACTTGTGCATCCCCTCGGTGAAGGATTAATCTGTGGGTGTTGTGTCCACAGTAAATCCTGCTCACACAGAGGGAGTTCTTTGAATGTCCCCATTAACTCTGGAGGAGATGCTGGAGGTGGAAGATGCACAGGGCATACAGATCAGCCATATGTTGACATCACATCAGCTGAGTTCACCCATCTGTCAGGTTCTGACAATGATATCTCACATACTCAGCTTCAGGCTCTAATTTATTTTACTGAACAATTGAACTGGGAGGGGAGTCATATTATAAAATCACAAAATTAGCATCACCGGATTTTCAGGTTGAAATGGACATTTTGGATCAGTGGTTCTCTTGGCCCCTCCCTAAACCAAGTGAAATAAATCTGTGAGGGCTGGGCCCAGGTCCCAGTGCCCCGTTTTCAGCAAGCGCTGGGTTATCTTGATGAGCACTGACCGTTGAGAACCGCTGTTGTGGATCATTAATCACTTCCTACACAGAGTGCAGTCCAGGCTAGCAGCATCAGCTTCACCTGCCAGCTGGTTATAAATGCAGAATCTCGGGCCCCACCCCAGACCTAGAGAAGCATTATCTGCATCTTAACAAGATTGCCAGGTTATTTATGTTAAGTTGGAGAAGCAAAGATAGAATCCAGTGCACATTAGAAAGAGCTGACAAGCTTTTATGAACTCAAGGCTGGAGTCCCACAGCAGACCAATAGACTCATTCTTTGGAGGAGAGCCCCAAACCTGAGAATGTTTTTAATTGTCCTCGGTGATTCAAATGTCCAAACTGGGCTGAGAACTGCTGACCTCCCATTTTATGGAAAAGGAGGTTTTAGCATAGTGGTTCTCAACCTTCCTAGTGCCGCAACCCTTTAATACAGTTCCTCATGTTGTGGTGACCCCCAATTTCATTGTTACAAATTGAACATAATTAAAGCATAGTGACTAATCACAAAAACAATATGTAATTATATATGTGTTTTCTGATGGTCTTAGGCGACCCCTGTGAGAGGGTCGTTCAACCCCCAAAGGGGTCGTGACCCACAGGTTGAGAACCGTTGTCTTAGCATATCATGCAGATATTCTTACCTGAGTATCTTTATCTCCCAGGTTTTTCCTTTTAAATGAATCCAAACCATTGGAAAGGTTCAAATTGAGTTGTTTTCTTTGTTTGTTTGTTTGTGTGTGTGTGTCTGCGTGTGTGTGTGTGTGTGTGTTTAAAGGATTGGACTATATATCTGTGCTGTACTATTTATTGTATCCATTAATCCAGAAAGAAATTTTGGGAAAGAGGAATTATGGTGCTCATTTTGCAGTTTAGAAAAGACTACACATGTAAAGAGAAGCAGAGCCAGCATTTGAATTCAAGTACAGCATATACGATTCCAACAACCCCACAGGAAATGAAGGTAACATTCATGACCGAATTACAGGACTGGAGATGCTGAAGTTCAGAGTGGTTCGGCCACATGCCCAAATCACACAGCTTATAATGAGAAGGTGAAAACTAGAACCAGATCTCTTCTCACCACACACATCTCTGTCCTTCCCACTGTGCTAGGTTTCTCTTTTAAAAGGCCATCAAAACCCTTAGACATTTACATTACCTTCAAAAAGGAAAACATATTAAAATAGAGCAAATTGACTGAAGTCACAAGGCAATCAAATTTATGACTCCTCTCACAATTCCCCCTCTTTTATCATTTTAAATAATTTTAAATAATTCTTGGCATTAGAACCAGGTGCTATAGTCATTGTGACTTCATCAAAATACATGTTTTCTGTCATCTCTATTGTCTTGTTCAACAAAGGGAAATGCCAGTTTTGACAACTGATGAATGCCACAGTGAGCAGCTAAGAGTCTCTTCAAGTTGCATTTGGAAGTAGAGAGGAATTCATCTAAACCCCCTTTCAACCATTTCTCCCCACTCCCCAACTGCCTCCCGGCTCTACCTTTAGCCTAGGCTGTCAAATCTGACAGAACAGCTGGTTTTTCCACCTTTAGCTTTAACTTCAATGTATTCTCAAGCTAAACTCTAAACCTTTGGGACTTCTTCAAAGGGCCCCAAAAGACCAAGACGTTTGGAAGCACTTAATTATTTGCAAAGCATTGCCAACAGTCAACCTCACAGAATGTGTTCATGCTATTTTCTTTCTTGTGCTTACTACAAGACCCAGCCCCGATGTCACCTCCTCTGTGAAGCCTTGCCTAACTTCTCCAGGCCTCTCTTTCCAAGCCTTTTGTCCAGACTTTATTGCAGCCATTATCATACTGAATTATTCTGCTTTCACTACTTATTAGATGCATGAGCTCACACAAATGGTTTCACTTCTCCAAGCCTCAGGGTTCCAATCAAAATGGATATAATGCTAGCTCTGAATGTATAGAAGTTTTTGAGAATTAAGGGAATTATGCCTATTAAGTGTTTAGGACATTCTTCATTATCATTGGTTAGTTATTGATGCTATTGTTTTATTATTACTTAGGTGTCTGTTACCTACCAAGATCATGATAATCTCCTTAAATGTCATTTTTCTGGGTGCCTGGTGCCATCTCTGATATACAGTAGAAGCATTAAGATTTATCAAATGTGTCTATTGAACTGAAGGAAAGGAACTGCTTAAATCTACATTACAAAGAGAGACTTGGGATTCAAGGAAAGGACTTCTTAAGACCTTTAAAAAACTACATCTTTAGTTGAAAACAGAGAGTCTCTTAAGGCCAAAGGGAGGGACAGGTAAAAATAATTTTCAAATACATAGAGATGCAGGAAACAGCAGAAGGTCATCAACTCTTCAACATCTCATATAAAACAGAAGAAATTTAAGAATCAAAAGCAATAACAGAATATAGCAGGAGGGAACTAGTATACTGTTGCTGAGAATTAACCTTTTAAAATGTATTTCCAGGGATCCCCGAATAGCGCCCTTTTATAAAAGCTTTTTTTTTTTAAAATATATTTTATTGATTTTTTATGGAGAGGAAGGGAGAGAGATAGAGAATTAGAAACATCGATGAGAGAGAAACATCGACCAGCTGCCTCCTGCACATCTCCTACTGGGGATGTGCCCGCAAGCCAGGTACATGCCCTTGACCGGAATCGAACCTGGCACCTTTCAGTCCGCAGGCCAACGCTCTATCCACTGAGCCAAACCGGTTTCGGCTATAAAAGCTTTTTAATATACAATAGTCTGTGAAGACTGAGTTTTTATTCTGCCTAAAAGTAAATGTATGGAAGAGGTGACCACTTGATGTTTGCTCTGATGAACCTAACTGAGATCAATTCAAAAGCTGTTCTGAATATGTTCAGGAAACCAGCTCTGAGCTACACCTTAGTTGAGATCCCTTTTCCTTTCCTTCTTTAGATCTGGCCTGCCTGGTCCAGTTCTTACAATTCTTGGCTGATTAATCCTCAAACCAGCTAGCATTCGCTCTCCTGCTTCTGACCAGACTCAAAAGGAGGTGGCCGTAGGTACCCCTAGAAGCCCCACACCTAAGACGTGCACTTTGAGCACAACTCACTGCAAGCCTGGCCATGGTGTTTCTAGGAGCCTTGCTGAGCAGGGCCTGGTTAATTCTGATCAGTAGTATACCAGTTCCTTCTCTGTGTCTTTCATATAATGGTCATAGATGTAGCTCATATCTGAATTTGCAGATCTAATTTGCTCCATAAGGACGGAGGTGGGAACAGTGATTGCAAAGCCACTGGATCCTGTTTGGGGCATGATTGCCAATTGGGTTATAACCCTTTGCGTTCACCAGTCTCGTGTGCTCCCACTTGCCCCTCAGAGTCCTGCTACAACCTTCACAGCAAAACCAGCCACATCTTCTCTGTGCCCTCGTGGTCATGCCCTAACCATGCAGTTTACATGTAATCACACTGTTCCCAGACCCTTGTCTCCATGAAGTGCTTCAGAGGACACTTCTCTGATAGTTGACAGCCTTGTTTGCATGGTGCTTAAGTCGTCATCCGCAATGAAGACCTGTTTTATTGGTCTTTGATTTTTTTCTCTGTAACTCTAGCCAGGAAGCAGCTCGCTGTGCTTCACTCACGGATGACAAGCTTAACTACCAAGCCTTCCTTCCTAACCTCCCACACACTCCCTTTTAGACCTCTAATTGCTCACACCCAGGCTCTCCAAACCGGTGTTTAATACAGGGAACATTTTGTGTGCAAAAGAGGGTGAAAGCAGATCAGAAGGAAAAAATATTGTGCAGCTAGGCAGCCTGCCAATTCCATCCATATGTAGATGGCCATGAAACCCAGCCGCCCATTTCTGGAGTGTGCCCCTGAAACAGTACATGGAGTCACATTCTTGCTACGGACAATTCATTGGCAACTGGCCTTCTGATGCCCCTCATGCCTTTGCCCCCAGCAAACATCTGCTGTGTCACATATTGTGATTCAGGGCTCAGATGTAAAGTAGGGCTTGAAGTAAAGAGGAAAAGAGACAGAAGATGAGAGAATAAGAGACAGAGAGGAAGAAAAGCATATGAAAATACAAAGAAATAATTCCAATCAATTAATAACTCCTACTCTCACATAAGACATATGAGAGAGTGGATTAATGATGCAGCCACACACAGCATAAACAATTTGCAGGTACTTGGGAAAGAATTCTCACTCCTCATTTGCCCAAATAAATCTGCTCCAACCTCAAAATGCTCAGAACCATGCTCTGTGCCTGAGCTGGCAGAGGCAAGGATAGGGAGTCTAGTGCATCAAAATCAGCCCATGGCTGATACCACTTTTTATATTTCAAATAATATCTCAGTAAACAGTCAGACCCACACACTCATAATACCACTGAATGAATATTGGTGTTAAATTAGATTTCAGAAATTCTAGTACTGAATAGATAGATTATTTTACAGATCTTTGTATCATTTTTGTAAAAGCAAAATGTGGTAAAATTAAACTACTTGGAAAAAAATTGAAAAAGTCGAACTTATGCATTTATTTTAATATTTTTATATTTTCTGTCACTTTCATACACATTCACATTTTACAAAGTTGCAATTATGGCATATAAAAAATTGGGAGTAGAAACGAAATTTCTTCCAGAACTGGGTAAAAAATGTCGCAGTGTTTTAGGGCTTGGACTTCAAAGTAGTCAAACTACGATTTCCCCTCTTTAGCTTGTGACATCAGGAAGGCTATTTGACCTCTCTTTGCCTCACTTTTTCCTTTTGAATGCAAATGATAATACTGTGTTCTTAACCCAAAGGGTTATTTTGAAGATTAAATGAAACAAAATAACATTTCACAAACTGCAGTACAATTTATGATTTTTCAGGTAATACATGAACTCTTTTATAATAATGTATTTTTTCTCATTGTGTTTTAGAAAAATATAAATGCAAAGCATTTAATTGCAATATAAAATCTATAACTAGACCTCATATGGGCTACTTAGAACAAGGGGTAAAATAAGCTGACTAAAGTCCATTTAAGGAAAAACAATAAGTAAATAATAATGCAGAAGGCAGATGTAGCAAAATCCATACAAGTGATACAGGGATGACTAAAGTTTGGGAACCAATAAATATAAACTAGCAAAATGCCATGTACCTAATGTGTAATCAATAAGTGTTAGCTCTTATATTGATTCTATTTTAATTTTTTCAAGCCTCAGAGGAAATTGGCAGAGCCTCAGCTTCCCTGAGAGACACCCCCACTCCTGTCCCATTTCTTATCTCCTTTGCTTCCATTTATTCCTAATTCAAATGTCTAGACCAGCGATTTTCAACTGGTGTGCCACACAAATTTTTACACCATTTAATACCAGACTATTTAGTCCTGGGCACTGACCTCTTTTCCCTTAGGTTGTCAAATAAAAAAATGGCAACAGCCGTCCAGTGTAAATGTATCCAAATTATATCTTTTTAAAAAATCAGATCAGTTAAAATGTGATATATTTGTGGCATGCCACAACATTTTAGTATTACTTTATGTGTGCCCTGAGGTGGAAAATGCTGAAAATCGCTGGTTTAGACCCTTTGGAAATGTGAGATAGTCTTAACACACAAGAAAAAGCATCAAAACTTTGAGTTTTAAAATAAAATTGCTGACAAATCTGAAAAGAATCCTCTTTAAAGTTCTACTGCTGGGGATTTTTTCCCCAGTCTCTTAAAACATTACCTAAACTGTACTGATCTCTGAATTTACAACAAACTAGTTTATCAGAAAGTGGCTTCCTGGTAGTAACATAAATGAGTCAGCATTTACCTAGAAATGAGGAAATAGATTTGGAAGAATTCACATTAAATCATAGTTCTCTTCATTAAAAAAAAAAATGATTCCTTAAGAAAAACATGGTAATGTGAAGAAAGCAACATCAGAAATACCTGGGATATAATTCTATTCCAACCATTAAGCAGCCTTGTGACTGGCCTTTGTTTCCCCATTTGCAAAATGATAACAAATGCAGTAGTATTATTATGAGGATGAATGATATAAAGTATTAAATGTAGATAGATAGTAGCATCTCAGTAAAAATTGAAGGAATGAATAAATTGCCACAATAAAAGAGGAAAAACATTCATTAAGTAACTGTTGTCTTCAGGAAGCTCAGGCAATCTCATACAACAAAAAGTGCTCCAATAGAAGCAAAAACAGGATATAAATGGGGAAAGGAAAGAATTCAGACAATTCTTTATGGAGGAGTTGATGTCTAAGCTTCATCCTGGAGTTCACACAATAGTGGGGCACTTCTTGCAGGAAAAGCCAGCGTGTATGTGTCTCTCTAAAAGCAATTCAGTATGACTGGATCATCAAGTGCAAGCAGGTGAAGGTGATACCTGAAGATGGAGAAGAGGTGAGTTCAGGGAAAGAGACCTTGAGCACCAGATTAAAAAAAAAATGAACAAACACAGTAGAAAGAGACTCATAGGTACAGACTGATGGTTGTCAGAGTGGGGGAGGGGAGTTTGGGAGACTGGATGAAAAAGGTGAAGGGATAAAAAAAAAATACTAATTGGTGGCAACTTTATAGGGATGTAAAGTATAGCATGGGGAATACAGTCAGTAATATTGTAGTACCTATGCATGGTGCCAGGCGGGTGCTGGAAATATCAGGGGACCACTTTATAAAGTATATGATTGTCTATATATGATGTACACCTGAAATCAATATAAAATAATATTGAATGTAAACTGTAACTGGGAAAAAAAAGAATTTTTTAATCTATTAATAGGAAACAGAATATTTGAAGGGGTTTTAAAGCTGAAAGAGAATCCCTAGGACAGTTGTTCCCAAACCTGTTATAGGTCAGAAATGCACAATCTACAGCCTCATACCTGGTGTACTGATCAGAATCTTGGGCAGTCAGGTGTGATAATCTGGGTTTTTCTTATCTTTAAAAGGTTGTTTTGTTTTATTTTTACAGTAGATAATATGAGGTTTGGAATTTGAGACCCATTGACTAGTCTAAATCTTTACTTTTATAGATGAAGAATATAGAGCCCAGAGAACTAAATGAATGAAATGGAAGAAAAATCCAAAATTATATTAATTTACAATTCACTATTTGTTAAACACTAACCATGTGCTGGGGATTCAAATTCAAAATAAACAAATCCCCTGGCCTCAAGGAATTAACCATCTAATGTAGAGATAGATAAACAAATCAATAATTTCTGTTTCAAAAGATAAATGCTGGGAGAATGTTCCCACTGGGAGTTTTGTAAGCACAGATGAGGGCATCTGAATCAGGCAAAGACATGTTAATGTGTGTATATGTGTTGGGAAGGGAGTTCAATGCATTTCCAAGTTAGTGTCCAAGAGGAGATGCCACTTAATCTGCTTTTAAGTTAGACTTAGGCAGGAAATGGCATGGGATAAGGCATGAACATATCTATATATATAAAAAGCCAGTGACCAGAATGCCATAAAGACCAGAAAGACCAGTTGCTATGACACCCACCACAGCCAGTGAACTGGCTGGATCAGGGGGTGGGACTGGCCACCCAACCTCCTATGGCCCCTTCCCCCAGCCGGCCTGCCCCTGATCAGACTCTTCCACCTAGATCAAGGGTGGGGTGGCTGGCCCACAGCCCCTCCCCATGGCTGGCCCCACCCCCAATGGGATCCTCCCACCCCAATTGGCCTGCAGCCCCTCCTGCCAGCCAGCTCCAACCCCCGTTCAGCCCTCTCCACCCCAAAAGGGAGTGGGGCTGGCAGCCAACCTCCCATGGCCCCTCCCCTGGCTGCTGACCCCTGATCACCCCCACACACACAACCCATTCAAGGGTGGGGCCGGCTGGCCCACCACCCACAGCCCCTCTCCATAGCCCCTCCCCCCCACCATCACCTCCTCCCAACAGGCCCAGCCCCGATCCGCCCCGATCCTCCCCGATTGGGGCTGGGCCAGCCGGACCCCACCCTTTCACAAATTTGTGCACTGGGCCTCTAGTTAAGAGTATAATACAGGATTGGGTGAAAGTAGGTTTATAGTTGTAAGTACAGGAAACACTGAGTTTATTCTTAAATTATTATTTATTATTTACTAGAGGCCCGGTACACAAAAATTTGTGCACTCGGGGGGGGGAGGCGTCCCTCAGCCCAGCCTGCGCCCATTCACAGTCCAGGACCCCTTGGGGGATGTCCACCTGTCGACTTAGGCCCACTCCCCAGGGGATCAGGCCTAAGTTTGCAGTCAGGCATCCTTCTGGAAGCCAGGGAGCCCTCAGGGGATGTCCGACTAAAGGCTTAGGCCCCCAAGGGATCAGGTCTAAACCGTTAGTTGGACATTCTTAGTGCTGCCACAGAGATGGGAGAGGCTCCTGCCACCACCACTGCACTGGCCAGCCATGAGCCAGCTTCTGGCTGAGTGGCACTCCCCGTATGGAAGTGCACTGACCACCAGGGGGCAGCTCCTGCATTGAGCATCTGCCCCCTGGTGGCCAGTGCGCATCATGGCAACTGGTCATTCTGCCATTCAGTCAATGTGCATATTAGCCTTTTATTATTATTATTGTATAGGATTGTATTAATTTCCATATGAATAACTGTAAGTCTGCTTTTGCCCACCCCATATATTAGAGGAATTCTATACATGTTCCAGAATGAGAGGTACCTTGTAGGTATGGGGAATAGCAAGCAAAGAGACTAGAATAATATGTAAGACTTTGTGTTCCCAACTAAGGAATTCCAAATCTGATACTGAATCTAATAATCTACTAATACAGAAGAGATCTGTTGTCAGAGCAGTTTTTATCAGAACACAAATATGGAGAACAGATTGGAGAGAGTAATATTAGAGGCAAAGAGAACTATTGGGAAGCTAGTGCAGGACCCCAGCCAGAAGTAAAGATAGCATGAAAAGGGATATGACGGGTGAATTTGTCAGGAAAGAGGGTCCATTGACATACTTTCTGTGGATTATATCGTGGTAGGGTGAGAAGACAGGAGGTGAGAGAGGAGGTATTTTGAATAATGTCCAAATGGTTTCTTGGACCCACTGGATGGATAATTGACCTGTTCACTAAAAGAGGAAATTGGAAGAAAACCAGGATGGAGGAAGGAAAAAGATAAAGTCAAATTTAGAATATTTTTAATTTGGAGACCCTATAGAATATCCAAGCATAGATTACCAGTTAGAGAATAAGTTCTATAGGCGTCAAGTTTGGTATAGAGATCTTGGAAAACCATCCACGCTATTGTGTGCCTTGGTAATTTCTAAAATAATTTCACTAGTGTGTTTTATATCTGCCTCTGAATATGTAGTTCACTGAGCCTTTAATATTCCTCTCATATTATTTAGAGGATTGAGAGATTGTTAAAAAACACACATTTATTTTCTAAATTAAAAATCTTCACTATAAATACAGTATTTTCTCGCTAGCACTGGTACTTAAAATCAATATCCCACTTGAAATATTTAAATGACCCAAACATTTGAAGGCACCAACATTATTTCTAATTCTGGCGTGTTTTTTCACTAGAAATAAAATTCCGAGTTATCATTTATGAGATCATCTAAAGAACACAAGTTTATTGTTTTTTAATCTCAATGCACCTCAATCACTTTACAGAACTTATAGGCTGTCACAGAATGTGGCAAAGGAAGAAGGAAAAAAGAGACTCAGATATAGCTAATTAAAAATAGACGTTACTTTTCTTTTGAACCTACACAGTAAGAATTTTCTCTTCCATTTAGTTGATTATGCACTATTTAGTTATTGAACTTGATAGATGACAGGCAGAGAAAAAAACTACTTGGCTTAGCCTAATTTGATCCTTATATCTGGAAAAACAAGACCACACTCAAAACATCATACTGCAAGGCTGATTTTTACATTAGCCCTGTATCCTATGCTAGCTCAATAACCTGGAGGTGTATAAAAGTTGCAAAAGGAAATGTGAGTGAGAAGAGGATTCACATTTATGTGCCAGGGTCTTGGTATTTATTATCTCATTTAGTCCTGGAAAAGAAAATTTGTGAAGTACTTATTATTATCCCCTTTTACAGAAGTAATCCATGTTTCCAATAATCAAGTAACTTCCCAAGCTCACACAGCTATTAGAAATGGAGCCAGACTTACAATCTTAAACCTTTTGATTCTTCCTACTTCATTATAGTTCTATATTATATTGACAACTATGACAATATTAAAAAATTGTGTGGACATACATGGCTCATTTATTTCCACACATTCCAAGATAGAATGTCTCAATATTATAAGGACCCCAGATATAATATGGCAATGGAGTTGCTTTGTGTATTACTTTTAGGTCCACATCCTTAAAGTAATTTTTTACTTTCATCTATTTTGGAAGCTATCACTGTGGGATGGTTGTTCCTTTCCTCTAAGTTAGGTCATGGTAGAGGGAGGTAATCTGCCTAAGTGTTTATGAGAGCTTCATATGATACTTATAACTTGCTTTCCCCTCTCACTATTGATGTAACACATAACAGCTATACAAGACTTAGAAAATATAGAAAAACAACAAAACTCAACTATAACCATCATCTAAAAATAGGGATTCTTGCCCTGGCCAGGTAGCTCAGTTGATTAGAGAATTGTTCTAATACACCCAATACATCAAAGTTCAGGTCCCAGTCAAGGCACATACAAGAATGCATAAATAAGTGAAACAACAAATCAATCTCTCTCTCTCAAAAAAAAATAAGTAAATAAGTAATAGGTATCTTTACAACCTGGTAAATATTCTTATATTATTTTTATACACATGGGCACACACATACATATTCTTTTAACCTAAATCAAGCCCTTCAGATTGATTACTTTTAATTTTCTGTCTTAACAGCAAAAATAAATAAAATCTTCATATATTGGGGTAGTTGATTTTAACTGATATAGGAAATAGTCAAATACAATTTGGGCTGAGAGAGAGATATCCCATGCTTTGTTTTGGCCCAAAGAGTTAATGGTCTTTGCCAGCTGGGTTAATGGTCTGGGACCTGTTCTGCTATTGTTTACTAGACAGAGTCTCTGACTCATAACCTATGATCTGATCACTATATGATCAAGTCATCCAAAGACACAATAGAACACAAATAAAATATCTACTGAATCTATATTGAGCCAGCCTTCTTCTTAGCAACATACACGTAAGAATTTTTGTGTTTTCCTCCCATTCACAACCACCATATATTTTTATTCTTATTATAACCATATAAAACACTTTATTACATACCAAGAGCAAGTGCCCAGATCTTTTTAATATTGCATTGATTAGTATACTTTCTATAATAATAGAACATTAGAATCAGAAGGGACTTCATTCAACTGGCTCATTTTACAGGTGATAAAACTGAGACACAAAAGAAAGGAAAAGCAGAAATACAAAACATATACCAGAAGCTATACATGTTTATTTTATTCAAAATTACAAATTTATGAGTAAAATATGATTGCCCCAATTTATAGGAAATTAAGACTCATTGAGATTTCACATCTATGAAGAGGTAGAGTCAGGATTCAAACATGAGTCGTGCCGACTCAGCTTTCCCCTAAAACAACCTGGTTTTCTAGAAAGAGGTGACTTATCTAAACTAGATAGTAGAAGGTGGCAGATCAAGAGCTAGAATCCCATCTTATATTACCTAGTCTAATAACTCTACATTCTGTTGTTGTACAGGAGGCTCAAATGGGATTCAAGCCCATGGTCTTTGCTTCTAAGATCAAATTGCAAGTAACAAGGCCCAGCAGTTTGCCACACAAAGATATGTTCAAGTTTATGCCACCCTTTTGTACATTGAACATAAATTACAAATATTTTTTTTAATATATTTTATTGATTTTCCACAGAGAGGAAGGGAGAGGGATTAGAGAGCCAGAAACATCGATGAGAGAGAAACATTGATCAGCTGCCTCCTGCACACCCTCCACTGGGGATGTGCCCGCAACCAAGGTACATGCCCTTGACTGGAATCGAACCTGGGACCCTTCAGTCCGCAGGCCGACGCTTCATCCACCGAGCCAAACCAGTTAGGGCAAATTACAAATATTAAAACCTCTAGATTTCAAAGTACAGCATTAAATTACAGCAACTATATTGAAATCAATCATGTAGAAAATACAAAATTAAAATGAATAAAGTTTAACATTACCTGACTATTAAACCAGATTGGAAAAATGACTTGTATATCTTAACCAGGCATGTTCAACATTTACTAAATAATGGAAAGCTGTTTGGGTTTATGTCCAACTCAGTTCAACATACAAAGCCTGAAATACAGTTCCCTTTCTAGCATTTTTTAACAGCCAGCCTCCAGCCACTCTGCACAGTATCCACTTTAAGAAGCTGAGAAGAAGGAAACAACGAACATTTGTTGTCCGCCTACCATTTGTCAAGCTCTGTGTTAGGTGTTTTACATTTATTATATAATGTTTTATCCTCCAAAGGCCCAGTGAGATGGTTGATCTTATTTCTAGCTTACATATAAGGAAACAAGAGCTTGGAGAGCTTACTGACTTTTTTCAAATATCTAATAAGCATTAAACTTGGGAATTATGCCAAGGTTTAATTTCACAGTGACAGCCTTAGTTGGAGCTGGCCAGTAACAATAGTTTTAACACAATACATCTTTATTGGGACTTTGTGAATCCTCATAAACCCTAAGGCATATGTACTATGCAGTCCCATCTTATAGATGCACAAGAGGTTGGTGACTTGCATGAAATCACACAACTATTAAATGTGGAATATGAGTACTAACTCAGGAAGGCTAACCTCAAAGTCTGTGCAGTTAACATTTATTTCATTCTGTCTGGAAGGATATTAATAATGCACATTATAGTGTTTATATATTCATACAAGGTGGACATTACAAAGTGCCACAGATGGACAGAGATAAAGAAAAAAGAAAGGTACTGCATCCTCACAGTTTTGCTGCATTGAGGATAGGAATAAAAACCCTCCAGCCACAGAGGATGGGCAGAGTTTAGACATGCAAAGATGAGAGGAAGAGGAAAAGAAAGGTTTTCCAGTGGAAAGATTTGTACTGTCATTTGATGATGTTTGTTCAATTTTTGTGTAGATCTTCTGCCTTAAAATTTGTTAATTGATCCATAAAACTGGCTAATATTTGGATTTTATGATAGTCATAGATAGCATCTAAGCATTCATGGTTCGTGCTTTGAGTCCATTGAGAACCTATGAGTATTACTTATCTAGTGCTGCATATCCAATTACCCCCAAACATTATCCTGCAGTTTCTTTAGGTCAGGAATTAGAGTGTCTTAGCTGGGTGGTTCTGGCTCGGGTCTGAAGTGGCAGTCAAGATGTTGGCTAAGATTGCATCATCCAGATTCTTGACAGGGGATTCCAAGGTGGCTCACAGATGTTGTGCTTGGCAAGAGGTCTCAATTCCTTGCCATGTGAGCCTCTCTGGCATCTTGGGTGTGTCCATGTCATTGCAGGTGGCTCCTCCCAGAACAAGACATACAAAGTGAATGCCAGGTAGAAGTCACAGTGTATTTTATGAGCCTCATTTGGAATGACTCACCATCATTTCTACCGTATTCCACTAGTCACAGAGAATAAGCTTGTTTCAATATGGGAGGGGACATCACATGTATAAATACCAAGAGTTGGGAATCATTGTGGACCATTGGAGGCTGGCTACCATCACATACAAGTTTTTGCAGGAGCAGAATTTTTAAAAGATAAACAGAAAACATGGCTCCTAAATTTGAACATGTTTTGCTACTCTATTTTATACCTTTAAGTGGTTTTTAAATTAGGCAAAATTTTACATAAATCAATATGTAGTCCCTCTGGGGGAGAAGTCGCTATGCCAATTTTAGGGTAGCTATTAAATAGTCTGGCATTATCCAGGCATCAATTTGAAGAAAGCTAGGTATTCAAGCCTTAAAGGAAGAATCAGAACAAAGTAAATGTTAGACCCACATTGTGATAGGGAACAGAGCTGGCCTGCATGCCCAAGCATGGAACCATCTCTTCAGGAAGCCACACCTTAGGTATGGCTGCACAAGTTGTGGACTTCAGGTCCATTAATTCTATTCACATAGACTATGATCTGAGTGGTGTAGTCCTAAAGTTGCACAGCACAAAGACCTAAATTAGGCAGTAGGAACACTGGGGAGCTGCAGTACCAGGCAACAACGGTAAAAGCAAGGCAGTCATCCCCTTTCCTTTGTGGACCCCACAAAATTAATAATATAGGAAAAGGAATTAATATCAAAAAGTTGCTCCTTTAATGACAGGTTTAGGCAGAGAGCACTACGATATACCAATAACAATTCCTCAGATTCTTGGTTCTCTAGCAAAGTATTCATATGTATAGGAAAGAAAAAACATCTCAATGGCTCCATACTAAATGTAGTTGTAATATAAAGTCCAAACGCCTTTTTGGAATGTTTTTGCTAAACCATTTAAGATATGCAAGTTAGTACTGCGATCTTATTGGTTTGATATTGTAGTTAATATTCATCTTCATCATTTACATTTTCTATTTTCTACATGAATTATTTGGAATATATCACTGTAATCAGTGACATCATACTGGTGACATTAATTGTGAGGTGTAAAGGTCCTTATATATTTTAGTTCATGTTAGATATGCAAAATGGTAATATATGTGATTAATTCATCTGTATAGCCAACATTCTTAATCTGTTCTACTCTACTATACCAGATTCAATTTTTAACAAAAGCTTAAAGACCTTTCACGTAAATGCAGACAGAGTACCCTTCAGATCTATACTGTAATTATCCAAGCTTTTGGAGATGCCCGACAATGATAATTTTTCAGAAATTTTTGCAAATTCTCCTAAATAAAAAAAAAAAATTACTGGTACTTTTTAACTTTTAAGAATTTAAAACTTATAGAAAAGTGACAAATTTACCTATTTATAGTGTTTTGCCCCTTTGCTTATCATTTGCTATCTCTTGTCTTTATCTTCCCGTCTATCTATCTATCTATCTATCTATCTATCTATCTATCTATCGAGGATTGTAAAAGTGTTTATGTAGAGATAGAAGAAGAAAGAGACAGAAAGGAACAAGAAAGGAAAGGAGAGAGAGAATATACATGTGTGATTGTGTGTGTTTGGTTTATTTATTTATTTACTTATTTATTTTGATCTTGTTTTTAAAATATGTTTTTATTTATTTTAGAGAGAGAGGAAGGGAAAGGGATAGAGAGAGAGGGAGAGAAACATTCATGTGAAAAAGAAACATTGATTGGCTGCCTCCTGCACACCCCCTACTAGGGATCAAGCCTGCAACATACTAGTAGGCATGTACTCTGACCTGGAATTGAACTGGCACAGAATGACACCCAACCAACTAAGCTACACTGGCCAGGACCAAGAAGGTTCTTTACAGCACTTTTCCCCTGTAGGGCAGGATCCAGTCTAGGGTCAGTTCAGGATCCTTCTAGGTCAGATGCCCTTTTCTTTCTGTTATCTGTAAATTTCCACAGCCTTAATTTGTCTTTTAGAACACTGACATTTTTTTTAAAGAATATGTCCCCTCCCTGGCTTTAATAGATCATTCTTACTTTAATGTTGTGTGATGTTTTTTCCTCATAGTTTGACTCAGGTTATGCTGGGATACTCCAAAGGTGAACTTTAACACCATGAAAATACCCTTTTGATCAAAATACCCCCCTAGAGTTGGCATCCATTATTGATTCTTGCTTGATTTTAACCATGATGGTTGCAAAATGGTGATTTTGTAACTCCAGCATCCCTCTGCACTGACTGGCCAGCCCTGGCTTTCTACTCTAAGCAAGAGCCTGCCCACCCCTCTTCTGTATTTATTTATTTAGATATTTACCCATTTATTATGTTTTATCCATTTATTATTTATTACTAAAAAATACCTATTACTAATGGTTTATAATTTATTAGTGGATTTAATTGCTTCTGTACTCCAATTGTCCCAGATTTGGCCAATATTAGCCCCTTTAAGCTAACTCCTGTGTTCTTGTCACATTCTTCCTTTGGGGGAAAATAAAGTGATGTTTTGTTTCTGGCATATCAAGAAGCCTACTGTCATCATTTTTTATTTATTTGTCATATACATTTCCCATCTATTTATTTGTTATTATTAATGTAGCCCAGAATGGTGGGAGCAGAATATTTAAAAGATCATGGTTATAAATGAGATATGATGATAGCCTAAAAGTAAGTCTGAGACAGAAAAAAACTTACAGAATTTTAGCATAGTGGAATGTTGATATTCACAAACATGACCCAATTTATTAAAAAACTAGAGGCCCGATGCACAAAATTCATGCCAGAGTAGGCCTTCCTTCCCCTGGCTGCTGGCACCGGCTTCCCTCTGGCACCGGGGACCCGGGCTTCCCTCACAGTTCTGGCTTCGTCCAGAAGGATGGAAGGATATCCAGAGGGATGCCCGGTCTAATTAGCATATTATGCTTTTTATTATTATAGATTATTTAAATTAAATTTATTATGGATAATAGTATGGTTTTGTAAATAATTGGTACTTAAGTGCAATAATTCTCACTTTTTTGTGCATTTTAATAAGCTGGAAGGTTTATTTTACTTTTAAAAAAAGAGCTTGTGCTTTTATTTTTAAATTGATAATGATTGGTATCAAATAACTATGATCCTTACATATTATGATATTCTCCAGGACACATATATTTGCTTACAAAAATTATGTAACAGTTTTCTTTGTAAATATGCATCTAATGGTAACTAGCAAATTTTTATTAAAGTTAAGCATAATATAATTTTACTTTTAGTGGTATATAACATATGTAGATGATGTGAACAAACATACAATGTAAAATTTTGTGAACTTTTATGAAAGTAATCATCTTTTTTAAAAGGTGTAACTACCACCCAGATCAAGATACAGAATATTTGCTACATCCAAAATGGATCCCTTGTGCACCTTCTAAGACAATATCTCTCTAATCAAATTTCCATTGTTGTACTAATATATTAGCTTTTCTCTTTCTTTTTTTTTTTGAATTAAATCTTTATTGTTCAGATTACATTTGTTCCTCTTCCCCCCCCCCATAACTCCCCTCCTTCCAGTTCCCGCCCCACCCTCCGCCCTCACTCCCCACCCACTGTCCTCATCCATAGGTGCACGATTTTTGTCCAGTCTCTTCCCGCATCTCCCATTCCCCTTTCCCCCGCAAGAATAGTCAGTCCATTCCCCTTTCTATGTCTCTGATTCATTATAATCACCAGTTCATTCTGTACATCAGATTATTTATTCACTTGATTCTTAGATTCACTTGTTGATAGATGCATGTTTGTTGTTCACAATTTGTATCTTTACCTTTTTCTTCTTCCTCTTCTTAAAGGACACCTTTCAGCATTTCGTATAATACTGGTTTAGTGGTGATGAACTCCTTTAGCTTTTCCTTATCTGTGAAGCTCTTTATCTGACCTTCAATTCTGAATGATAGCTTTGCTGGATAAAGTAATCTTGGTTGTAGGTTCTTGCTATTCATCACTTTGAATATTTCTTGCCACTCCCTTCTGGCCTGCAAAGTTTCTGTTGAGAAATCAGCTGACAGTCGTATGGTTACTCCCTTGTAGGTAACTGACTTTCTTTCTCTTGCTGCTTTTAAGATTCTCTTTGTCTTTTGCTCTTGGCATTTTAATTATGATGCATCTTGGTGTGGTCCTCTTTGGATTCCTTTTGTTTGGGGTTCTCTGCGCTTCTAGGACCTCTAACTCCATTTCTTTCACCAGGTGGGGGAAGTTTTCTGCCATTATTTCTTCAAATAGGTTTTCAATATCTTGCTGTCTCTCATCTTCTGGCACTCCTATTATTCTGATATTAGTCCGCTTGAAACTGTCCCAGAGGCTCCTTACACTATCTTCACACTTTCGGATTCTTTTTTCATTTTGCTTTTCTGGTTGGGTGTTTTTTGCTTCTTCGCATTTCAATTCTTTGGCTTGATTCTTGCACTCCTCTGGTCTGCTATTGGGTATAACATTCTTTATTTCAGTCCGTGTATGCTTAATTTCTAGTTTCTTTATAGTAGCATCGAGGGTCTCATTAGTTTTCGTGAGGCTCTGCTCAAGTTTATTGCAAGCCCTCAAAATTGCGTTTTTTAGCTCCATATCCTCCATTTCTGTCATGTTTTTTTGTCTCCGCATCTTTTATGCTTTCTTGGTGCACCCCCTTGTGGTCTTTGTGTGCAGTCTTGTTCTAGTTAAGCCTTAATTGTTGTAGTTAATGCTAGAGGGATTTGACCACCAGGCCGACTGGCTGTGAGAATCAGCTGTGTGGAAAACTTCTGTCCTCTGGGGAGGTGCTAATCTAGCCTTTGCCTGAGGCGATCAGGCAAATGGCTCAGTGCAGGGCTTGGGCAGGGAGGGATCAACAGGGCGGGCGGAGGGAGCAGTTATGGCTGCTCTCAGTACGTCCCCAGGGGCTCTGCCTCTCTGTCCCAGCAACCGCTGCAAACCTCGGAGGGATCGTAGCCAGACAGTCCTGCTTCTCCCGTTTGAGTCTGGGTCCCTAGAGACTCGCCCGGATCTGGAGCTCAGAGTCTGCTACTCCCTCCTGATTGAAAACTACAACGGCGCCCTCAGCCACCAGCCCGTTTTGTGCGCGCACCCCAGTACCTTTAAATTTTCCACACTGCACCTCCTCTGAGCCTCCTAATGCTGTTGTCTTTGCTTCTAGTTGAAGAGTCTCTCCTCAGCCAGCCTTCCTGTGGTTCTGGGTGATGTCCATTCCGTCTTTTAGTTGTATTTTTGAAGTGGTTGTTTGTGGCAGCAGTCTCTGGTGTTTACCTATGCCGCCATCTTCGATTCTCCGGTTTGAAGTCAGCTTTTCTCTTTCTTAAAGTTCAGATAAGTGGAATATATACCTACCCATACAATATATATTACTTTAGGTCTGGCTTCTGATGTTCAACACTATGCCTGTGAGAGTTATCCATGTTGTTGCTTGTAGCAATAGCTTCTTGCTTTTCATTTGTATGTTGTATAACACTGTATGAAATAGTACAATCATTCTCGTATATTACCTATGTTTATGTATAGAATTGTATAGAAAGTTTTCCAGAGAAGTTTTATAAATTTACATTCCTACCAGCAATATATAAGAGCTTCAATTCCTCCACATCCTCACCAATCTTGGCATTGAATGGTTTTTAAGTTTTAGCCAAATTGGTGATATGTAATGATATTTCACTAAGGTTTCTATTTGAAATTACCTTTAAGTAATGACATTAAGCATCTTTTCTTTTTTTTAATCCTCACCTGAGGATATGTTTATTGATTTTTAGAGAGAGAAGAAGGGGAAGAGAAAGAGAGAGAGAGAGACATCCATCAGTTGCCTCCTAACAGGGAATCAAACGTGCAACCTTTCTGCCTTTTTGGTGTCCAGTATGAAGCTCCAACCAACTTACCCACCCCACCATGGCAATCATCTTTCCTTATGCCTATTAAACAATTAAACATTTGGATATCTACCTTTGTGAAGTGCCTATTCAAGTCTTTTGTCCATTAAAAAAATGAGGCGGGCTGTCTCTCTTTTCATTATTGTTTTAGTTCTCTATATATTCTGGTTACAAATCCTTTATCATATATAAAATTGAAAATATTTTCTCCCAGTCTATTGCTTTCCCTTTTCACTCTCCTAATATCTTTTTGTTGTTGTTAATCCTCACCCGAGGATATTTTTTCCATTGATTTTTAGAGAGAGTGAAAGAGAGGAGGAGAGACAGAAAGAAAGAAACATCAATGTGAGAGAGATACATCAATTGGTTGCCCCTCCCCCACAGTGCACCCTGACCAGGGCCAGGGATTGAGCCTGCAACTAAGGCACATGTCTTTGACTGGAATTGAATCCATGATCTTTCAGTCTGTGGGCTGACACTCTAATCATTGAGAAAACAGACTAGGGCCTAATATCTTTTTTAAAGAGCATGTCATTTATTTTTACTAAGTTTTTAAATATATGAGCAGAAAGATGTTTGCAGTATTATTTTATTACCCTTTTAATGGATATAAGATCTATAGTCATTACTCCCGTTTGATTCTTGATATTGGTGATTTGTATCTTCTCTATTTTTTTTTAATTTATTGATTTTAGAGGAAGGGCAAGAGGAAGAGAGAGAGGGAGGGAGAGAGAAGGAGGGAGAGAGAGAGAAAGAGAGAGAGAGATATCAATTTGTTGTTCCATTTATTTTTGCATTAATTGATTGCTTCCTGTATATGCCCTGACCAGAAATGGAATTTGCAACTTTTTGTATCCAAAAGATGCTCTAACCAACTGATCTACCTGGCCAGGGCCTCTTCTCTATTTTTATCTATGACAATATTGTTAAAGGTTAATCAATTTTATTGATCTTTTTTGAAGAGTGAGTTTTTCATTTTATTTTTCTATTGTCTGCATGTTTTTAATTTAATTGACATGTGCTCTCTATTAGTTTCATCCCTCTGTTTGCTTTAAATTAATTTTTCCCCTAAATTCCTGAGATAGGAATTTAAATAATGAATTCAAGGTATTTTCTCTAATATAAACATTTAATACTATAAATTCTGCTATCAGCACTGTTTTAACTGTATTCCATATATTTTGTTATGTTGCATTGTTTGATTGTCTTGTTCTTTATTTTAATGGCACAAACATGGCCTATTTATTCTCTTATGGTTAGAACTTTTCATGCCCTTTTTAAAACAAGGTCATAAAATATTCTTTCTTGAAAAAATTTTCTTCTAGAAACTTTGTTGTTTACTTTTTAAATTTAGGTTCATTTGGAATTGAAGTTTATGTATGATGTGAGGTAGGGATTAAGTTTATTTTCTTCCACATATGGATATTCAAGTGATCTAACATTGTTTATTGAAAAGTCCATCTTTCCCCATAACACTGTAGTGGGATTCTTGTCATAATCAGGTTACTGTTTTTATGTGAGTCTATTTTTAGATTCTGTATTCTCTTCCATTGGTCTATTTACTTTACTTTGTTTTTTGAATTCTATACTTTTATAAGACTTGATATCTTCTACTATAAATCTTCCAGCTATTTTCTTATTTGTCAAGATTGTCCTGGCTAGCCTTGTTCCTTTGCATTTTCAGATGCATTTTAGAATCAGGTTGTCCAAGTTAAAAAAAAAAAACACACAAAAATCAGTTGAGATTTTGATTGAAATTTCATTGAATTTATAGATCAATTTGAAGAGACTGATGACTTTACAATAACATGTCTTTTAATCCATGAGCATAAGCATATGTTCATCCATCCCTCTTTTATTTAGGTCTTCTTAATTTCTTTCAGGAATGTTTTGTAGTTTTTCATATAAAAGTGTTTATCATCTTTTGTTAGATTTATTCATATTTTTTATTTTTATGCTTTTCTAATTATATTTCATAACTTTGCTAGTGTATAGGAACAAAACTGATATTTTACATTGCTATTGTATCCAGTAATGTTATAAAATTCACTCATTTCAAAGAGTCTGGATTCTTATGGATTCCGTATGTACACAGTCATAACATATATGACTAATCACAATTTTTCTCTTGTTTTCCAATACTTATATCTTTTTAACTTATTTCACTTAACTTATTGACTTGACCAAGACCTCCAGTATAATGTTGAAAACCAGTGTTGAGAATGAGCATAGTAAGGAGCCTTTTGAAAATCTAGGTACCAAGGTATCATCCCCTCAAAGTTCAATAAGTCCATGTTGGGGGCCTGGTAAATCTACATTTTAACACATATTCCAAGTGATACCAATATATGGGTGCCCTTGAAACACACTTTAAATAATATTTTAAAGGATACCCTTCACTCATCTAAATAAAGTGTTTTCTTGACGAGGATGGAATAGTGAAGTCTTCCTCCTTTCTCTCCTTCCCACCTCCACCCTCTTCTATGCCAGTGGTGGATGTATAACATGTTATTTGTTGAGCACTCTATTATGCTGCTTCTCTTTCTCTGGGATCTAGCTGTGGTTATAACTTTCATGTCAGGGTCTTCAGTATTAAGAAGTTGATCAGCTTTATAAAAGAAAAGAATAAAGGAGCCCCTGAGTCAGCAAGTATATTAAAAAAGAAGCAATCTTTAAAATGAAGAAAACAAACAAAACAAACACCCACTATATTTTGAAGTTGTTGTGGTCACAATTGAATTCAATTTTTTCTATACACACACCCACATCCACGCATGTACACACACAAATAATTCTATTTGTGTTGCTTCATAATAGAAATGGTATGAGAAAAATAATAGATTCTAAAGGATGTACCGTTACCTAAAATAGACAAATAATATGAAATTACTTGAAAGAAGTATGGATACCATATGTTTTCCTCAATATGATTAGTTATAAATCAAAGGAACAGTGTATTTTCTTAGATTAAGAGAGAATATATGTTAAGACACTGATAGAGTTAGAAGAATACCTGCAAATATTCATGGAGTATTAAGACTTGGTAGGGTCTTAAGATTGTTTATCTGATCCTTGAATTTTTATATGTTTTTATTGATTTTTTAGAGAGAGAGGAAGGGAGAGGGATAGAGAGATAGAAACATTGATGAGAGAGTAACATTATTGATCCACTGCATGCCCCCTACTGGGGATTGACCCTACAACCCAGGCATTTGCCCTGGGTTGGAATGGGTAACCTCTTGGTTTCTGGATGGATGCTCAACCACTGGGCAACACTGGCTTGGGATGACCCTTAAAGTTTTATAGCTGAGGTGACTGAGACCCATCCAGGTAGAGTAGGTTGTCCAATGTTAATTGATGGTGGTGGTAGTACTGGGGGCAGCACACACCATCCCTGATTTCCACCTCAGACTCTTCCCTGATGCCACTCAGTCAAATATTTTATGATACTAGATTATGTATATGATAGGAATCCCAGCGAATAAAGAATGTGGAAACATTGGGACAAGCCCACAAAAGTAAATACTTCATATAGAGGGAGATAAATTAAATGGGACTGACTTTGGAAAGGAATTGTTAGAAAGAACTAAGAGAGGTGTGACAAAAGAAAGGCGAAGTGAAAAGAGAATGGGAAATATTAAGTGAGACAAAGGTGAGAGTAAATTAGGAAAACCAAAAATTAGAAGATTAGAGTCAAAACTGAAAATAAGATAAAATAATAAAAGAACATGAAGATAGATTAGTGTTTTGTATTATTTTTTTGTAAAAAGCATATCTATCTATAATTATACCAATAATAAAATAGCTCATAATGAAATAATATAAAAGTGCATTTAAACTTCTCTAAGAAAGGTAAATCTAAAGTGGTAGTGATAATATTAGCTTCCTAGTCCTCTAAAATGTTGAACAAATAAGAAATAGAAGTCCAAATATGTACTTCTGTGTATCAAGAATCATTAATATGTAAAATCTAAGAAACACAGGGAAAGCTAGCCTAAGGATTCCTTCAAATGTCTTTATTGATTTTAGAGGTATGGCTGATGAGTGAACAGACAAGAAGGTGGGGAATCCCAAACATTTTAAACAACCAAATAGCACTGCATTAATTCAAAGAGAGGGAAGTTTATACAGTATTCAGAATTGTTTGCATTTATTTCCTTGCTTTTGCACCTCCTTACTAGCCTGAGCATAAATGCTACAATCATAATATTGGTTTGCAGCCTGATTAGTCATGGTTCATTTGATGAGCCAAATGCCCCCTTGTGCCTCCTGGGACAGGAGGCATCCATTTTTAATCTATGTTTTACAAAGATAAATGGGACATAATAATGAGGCAAGTGTCACAGAAAAGTGAACTTAAAATGTGGCTAATAAGCCAAATATAGATACTTAGCAGGTCAATATACTGGTTAAGGACACATGATTTGAAATGAAACAGACATGGATTTGGCCCCCAATTCAGCTACTCTTTAGTTAGTAACCTTCATTCAGTACTTTTTTTCTCTTCTCTGCTTTCTCTTTTCCTCTCCTCTCTTCTTTTATTCAAAAACTAGAGGCCCAGTGCACGGAATTAGTGCATGGGTGCAGTCCCTAGGCATGGCTGCAATCGAAGAGTGAGCGTTTGGCATGGAAGGGCAGGTCCTAGCTGACCTCTGGGCCCTGGGAAGCACCTGGGTCTCCGCTCATACCCGCCTTGGCCTGGCACTGCCCCCTCACCTACTCCATTATCCCTCCGTGGTCCCGCTCTTGTTGGGGCCTATTGGGACCGGCAGTGCCTCCATTGCCGCCCGCTGCCAGCACTGCATCACTGAAGCCTGCCATGTTCTGCGCTGCCCCCTGGTGGTCAGCACACATCATAGCAAGCGGTCGAACTCCTGGTAGAACTCCAGGTCAAACGACCACCCGAGGGGACAATTTGCACATTAGCCTTTTATTATATAGGATATCTATTGAGTATTTACTGTGTACTGGGTTCATGCCATAGACTACTGAGTCATTTATCTTATATTCCTGAGGGAGAACATGGCAAGTTTGTAGGAAAGAAATTTGTGTTGTAAAAACAAGCAAAGGTACAAATGCATAAATAAGCCAGACTTGTTAGGACAACTCCAAGCAGACTGGAGGTAAAAAATAGATAAATTTGGAAAAACAGGTTGAAATCATATTGTAAAGGGTCTCAAATGCCAGGATAGGTAATTTTAAATCAACACACAGAGAACTGGCTGATAATTAGAAATCAAGTTGTTAGGGAGTTAGTTTAGTAGAGAAAGACCAGAGGAGATTATTTCAAAACAGATAGATTACTACATACTTTAAAGAGGCCAAGAAAGAAATGGATTTAACTGTTAGGATGGTGTTAATGACCTTTAAAATAACTGTGATTGGGAGGTGGGGATAGAAACCAGTTATAAAGACCAAAGGAGGGAAATGAGAGTGAAAATAATGGAGCCTTGAGAGCTTGTTTGGACACAGACAATGCGGGGGAGGGGGGGGGCATGAATGAGGGGAGGACAATGGAGGGATAAAGACACATATGTAATACCTTAATCAATAAAGAAATTTAAAAAAAATAATGGAGCCTATGGGGCCAAGAATCCCACAGGAAAGTTAAACAGAATGGGAGGGAGAGTATGATAGAGACTGAGAAACAGTAAGGACAAGTGCAGGTATATTTTTCCTAAGATGTAGAGTTACTACCTGTGTGTGAAGTAAGAGACCAAAGAAGAGCGACTGAAGAGGGGTGCAAGAGTACATGATGTGCGTAAGAATGGACAGCTGAAGGGGAGAGGAAGTCTTGCAGAGTCAGAGCAGCACTTCCTCCTCTGACACCGGAGGACATGACCTTACACTGAGATTTCCTCTGTAGCAGGGAGACAATCAAGGTAACATTTATCCATGTACCCCAGGTGGTCTCTTATTAGAAAGAACATCAGGCCACAAAAAGACCAAGTGACTGAAGCTGCAGAAAGTCAGACATAAAAGAGTTAAGCCCATCAATAGCTTCTGTAAGAGCATCAGACCATTATGATTCATACTCCAGAAACCTTTCCAGGTCCTTCTGCTGGGTAACATGTGAAGGTAGCCATGCACACATTCAAAGAAATGTGAAGGCAGGGTGTCAGTCCACAGACACCCTGCCCTTGATCTTCCCCTCGCCTTCAGAAATAACGGTATGGGGTTATAGAGACCACAGGTGCAATACAAAGACTGTTATCTGTGCCTGAAGTCACCAAATAAAGATAAAGTTGAAGGTTAAACGAACAGATATTTATGTAAAGATAAACACATCATAGAAAATCATGGTTATAAAAAAGAGCCACTCAGTTCTGTGTGAATATGCCTATTCCACATTCAAAACATCAACTCTAGAAAGTTTCCTGCCAAACTGCTCTTAAAGTTGTACATACTTTTCCTTTCTTTCCTCCTCCAGGGCTCAAGGGAGCATCTGAGAATTTCCTGATCTGACTTCATCTCTATTTGAGCTCTGGGTTGGGAAAGAGGAAGCAGAGGGGTACCCTGGGTGCAATGCTCTCCTCCATGGCCAATGGGGCCTGGGATTACACCCTAGTAGTAAGAAGTCCATGCAAGGAAAGCTGAGGCAGGTACCTCTGGCTGGAGACTCCTGTGGGTTAAGGAGACCCTGGTGTAGCTTGAAGAGCAGAGTAAGTGCATTTGGCGGGAGAGGGCATGGTGCTGACTGAGCATCTTTGCTTTGGAGTCTTTCGCATCAGCCTGTCTGTGCCAAGAGCTGGGAATTGGCTGCGGGCAGGAGGCAGGGTGTCAGTCCCCAGCACTCGCCCGTTGGTCCAGGCTAGGAGAAGAGTTAGGGGGAGCCCTGGGCTCCAGCCAGAGGCAGCCTGCCTGATCTCTGCTCCAGTCCACAAATCCTTAACGGATTTTCTTTCTCTCCCCTCACCCTTTTCTCTCCTTTGCTCTCTTTCTTTCTCTCTCCTTCTTTCTTCCTTTCCCCCTCTTTTCCCCTTTCCTCCCCATCCCCTTTCCCTTCCTCTCCCATCCCCCCTCTCCCCTCCCCCTCCGGGTGTGAGCCTCTTCCTTTCCCCTCCTCCCCTTTCCGCCTCTCTCCCTCTCTCTTCTCCTTCTCCTTCTCCCTCTCAGCTCGCCGGGCGACCCTGCTCCTGCCTCCCACCTTAATGGCGGCATCTTCGGAGGATGATATAGACCGGCGGCCCATCAGGAGAGTCCGCTCCAAGAGTGACACGCCGTACCTCGCGGAGGCCAGGATTTCCTTTAACCTGGGGGCAGGTAAGGACGACCCTCCAGCCTGCTCTCTCCCCACCAAGCTCCCCTTTCTACCTTCCTCCTGCCGGCTGGCTCAACCCCCTGTCCTCCTCCGGTGTCCGCTCCTGGCAATGCCCTCCCTTCTGCCCCCTTTCTGCCCAGCCCAGCCCAGAACTGGCTCGCTCACTCCCTCTCTTTGTGTCGCTGGTGCTGGTGCGAGGAGGGTGTGTGTGTGGGGAGGGGGGGAGGGGGGAGGGTGCACGCGCGCGCGTGCGCTGCAGAGGTGGGAAGGGTAGTGCGTGGAGCCCTACATTGGCCCAGGAGTCACCCGCGGGGTTCCCCTTTCCGTGAAGAGTGCTGTCACTGATAACAATGACCATAGTTATTACCCAGAGCTGGGTCAGGATGCCAGTGCGCTGGTGTGAGCTCTGCTGGTGAGGTTTGCTGGCGGGGCTACTCCAGGGTGGGTGGAACTTGCTGGTGACATTCAGACTCTGGTGATTTTGCCAGGTTGGTACCACTGCTGTGGTGTTGGAGTGGGGACAGGGGTCGCGGCTGACAGCTGGGAACAGGACTTTTTCCTTGCACCAAGCAGTTGGCAAGCAACCATTGTGATCATCATAATAATATCATGGTCTGCAGGGTACAGGTTAGGTGATTTGACTGGGTGTCACTGGAACTGGGGCCCAAAGTGACTCAGATGGAATTAAGTGAAAGGGTAATTGAGGTAGCAGAGGGAGAGAAGGAAAGAAGAAAGGGAAGGAAGGAAGAAATAAAGCAATAGAGAGGACTAAGGGATTCAGAGAGTCAACTTGCTTCAGTTGAGATCTCTCAGGGTTGCCTGAGAAGCACCCAGTGTCTGCTGACCCCACTGCTGCTACTGCTCCAGATTCACAGGCAGACACCCCTCCCCCACCCCTTTACTAGTCTGTGGTCACTATCACTGGGAAGAAGCTGTTCCCCACCAACTTCAGTGCTGCCTTTCTGAATGACTGCTAAGCCTCCACCTTAGCTGTGTCTCTTCCTTTCTAGAGCCCCTTAGTATTCCAGTAACTCCATGCAAAAGGAGGGCATTTCCCTGAAGACCCTCCTTCAAAGAAAGTTTAAAAACCAGATGATACCTTTTATCTAGGAAACTAAACCCTTTAAAATGGAACTGAATCAAAGTGTGTGTGCGCGCCCGCTCACACACTCTGATGTAGCAAAGAGGACCTTCAAATTATGAATATTTTACATACTATCAAGAAGTTTGGACCAAAAAAAAAAAAAAAAAGAAAGAAAAACTCTGCATAGAGAAACAAGATGTGCTCGCTCAGCAACAATATCTTTATGACTGGAAGGATGGTAACTGGAAGTGCCAAAGTAGACAAGTTACTTAAAGTGTAATTTTCTTGTCTTGGTGATTTTGGTTTTCTAAGTAAATGTTTCCTTGTTGCTCCTGAGCTGTGTGCGTCTGGATTGGGGCTGGGGGGAAAGGGACTTTATTGGGGGAAGTTTTGGCAGTTTTTATGGTGTGCTGTACAGCCAAAGGTCTCACTGTGCAACTGTTAATCCTCTAGTTGTATGTTCCAGATTAAGGATAGGGTTGTGAAGGGTCTTGAAAAGGACTGGAAAGAGTTTCTTTCAAGACCAAGATTACTTTTCCACCCAGTGATATTAGGACTTATTCTGTTGACTCCTTTATTATCACACTCTGGTATATTGCCTTGGTGTCTTTGGCTATCACTGACTTACTGAAACCATTTTGCCACCAGATTAAACCCAAGGACTTGCAATCTTTTATTCTGGTTAAATTTCTCTAGTGGCCAATTAAAAGAATGGATTTTTCTGAAAGGATGTGTCTCCCTTTCTCCTGAAGAAAAAAAAAAGTCAAACAAGCTCCCAGTCGTTTTCATATGTCCCTTAGAATACCACTAAAAGCAAAGTGTCCAGAAGGACACCAGCAAAAGAGAAATTCAGTGGAGAGCATGGTAAGGTAGTAAAGGAGGGAGGGCAGTCCCTGCTGGCTCTTAGTTTAAGGGAGCTGTCCTTCCTCGGTGGTGCTGAAGAGGACTCCGTGACTGTGAGTTTATTGTAAGCTTGACAGCGGAGGGAGGGGTGCTCAGTCTCTGTGATGGAATCCCCTTGAAAATGCAGATGATCTGGCACTTAAAACTTTCCTATCCCTGCCCACTTAACGTTTGTCGTCTGTTTACTATGCCTCACGCCTACTACTCCACTGCTCAAATCAGGCGGTTTTGCTCTAATTTTGCGCTGGCTGCTCACTCCTGGGGCTTTATTTTCCAGCTGCGTTCTGTGGTTTCCTGACATAGTAAACTCTACTTGCAGATGTGTCTGTCCCTGATATTTAAAGTAATTGTAACCCCCGGCTTAAAAAGCAAACAGCTTTGTTTATCTTCTTGAGCAGCAAGTTGTAATTAAACTATTAGTGTCCTTATCAGTGTTGCTGAGCAAAGGAGCCTGTACACTTGGGATAAACTACATAATTTGGGCATAGAGAGCATTTGTCTGTCTCTGAACACAATTTATATACAATTAAACAGGGAAGCTTTCATCTGCCCTTTCTTCCCACTTCCCTCCTACTCCCCAGTCACATTGTTTATTCTTTCCAGAGAAATTCCTTATTGGTTTAAACTACGTATGTTTAATATTTGCTTCCTAACACCTACTCATTATATATGCATCCATGTTTAATGTTTTATTGATTTAATAATGCTTCAAGAAAATAATATACATGTACTCAGTTTACTTGGATATCATGAAATAGTTTGGGGCATTTTGAATACTGATTAAATAGTTAAGAACTTCTTCAACTTTACACTGTCCCTTATGATACTTAGTACTGTCATTTCAGAAATAACTCCACAGCTTGAGTGAAGGACACACTCATTCACCTATAGTCCCAAGCCAGTCAGAGAATAGCAGCTAAATATGGGTCTTTCATAACTTTATGAAGATGTTAATTTAAAGCTCAGCTTAAATTGAGACAGTGAAGAACAATAATTTTCTGATTCATGACTTTTATTTTTCGAAAAGAGCCCCAATGCAAATATTAATAGATGATTGTTCGCTGAAGATAGTATATAAGCTATAAAAAAATAAGTCCAGCCCTGGCTGGTTTGGCTCACTGGATAGAGCGTCGGCCTGGGGACTGAAGGGTTCCAGGTTCGATTCCGGTCAAGGGCATGTACCTTGGTTGCGGGCACATCCCCAGTAGGGGGTATGCAGGAGGCAGCTGATCAATGCTTCTCTCTCATCGATGTTTCTAACTCTCTATTCTTCTCCCTTCCTCTCTGTAAAAAATCAATAAAATATATTTAAAAAATAAGTCAGTGTATTTGCTAAAAGTTACCCAGACACATCAGACTTCATTTAAAACATTGGAAGAGTTGAATTTGAGAATTTCAGATGTGTTAATAGGACATTTTGTAACTGAAGAGTGTGTTCACACTATTAGTAGCAAGTTTTTCTAATTGTGTTCTCACTTACTAATGAACATCACTGACATTTTGCTTGTAAGAGCTTACCCTGCCTTATGAGGTCATTTATTCACTATATTAAAGAGAATGCAATGAAGAGTTGCAGCTCATCTGGCAGATACTTTCTATGAGCTCGTGTATTCTATTTTTCTGTATACTGACAGTATATAGAAGAGTATTCCATACATAGAAGATTCTGAAATGGAAAAGTGCTCCATAATTACACACCACAGTGGATGAAGTTGTTCTGGTAAATAGAGGATTTAAGCACAGCTAAAATTTCTTAAAGGGATATCAGAAGAAGGAAGGCTAATCATCTGATGATTTAGGATTAAAACACAAACCAATATTAGTCACTTTTGAGAAAAGTAAGTTCTCTTCTAATCATCAGGAAGTTTAACCTTTGTTGACATTTCAGAATTGCTTTGTATGCTCAACCCTGGCATAAGCTTCCTCCTTGGAAGGATACTTTTTAGTTCCTGATGTCACTCAAGGGTTCCTGTTTATATCTTCTATTGATCTCTCCCTCTCTTTTGGGCCCACAGAATAATGGCAGTGAAAATGGACTTACTCTTGCTACCTGTAAGAATGGATGGGTCAGCCAGATTAAGTGATAAACTGAGTCTCAGGAGATCTCTTTCCTCTTTTCCTGAGGAGAAAGACCTTTATTTCTTAGCTAAATTATGAAGGCCCATGATATTGAGAAGTGATAGTCCATGATGTGCTCTCATTACTTAGCCATGAGAGCTGTTCCTGGGCAAAACTGTGAATATTGTCATTGGAGAGCCAAGATTGTTTCACCAATCTAAGGGTCTTGGTAAGCATTCTCCTCCATTCTCTCACTGAAGAATGCCTATGTATTCCTCACAATATTTTGCTTGTTTATTTTTGGTACTGATTTCAAAGGGAAAGATAATTGATCATATGGATCTAGCTTGTATTTTGTTGGCCAAAATTCTTCTTTTAAGTATTGCTCTCATATTAAGTAGTCATAATAATCCAAGTAGCTGACCAGGTAGATGACCGGAGTCCCTACTACTAGGCTTTCTGGGGCTCTGCCCTCCTTTTGTACCATCGTTAAAGCTAACTAAACTGATAGTCTCATTAGGTCATGCATTAAGGTGACACTAGTGAAGACCACTTCAGATAACATAAACAATATGAACAAGGTAGAGGAAAGTAAGTCATTAACACTGTGAAGAAATATAATTTGTTTGCTTCAAATATATCTATAAATATATGATATATAAACCAAGTTCATGAGACAAACACAAAATCTGTGTTGATTTTGAATATTTTGCCTGTGAACTATTAATTTTTAAACATCTAAGTACTGTATTTACATTTTCTTATGATGGAAGGATAAATTGTTTGTTCTGTCCTTATGTGTCAATATTATTTAATTTCATGGAAAACCATGGAGCTGTGTTTTAAATGGAAAATGTGAGGCAAGAATCAGAAGAACTTTATTTTAATGCATCTCTTCCACTAAGACAGTGGACAGGTCACTTAATCTTTTTGGGCTTGATTTTCTCAGCTCTAAGAGGAGAGATTTGGAATTTAAAATCTCTAAAACTCTATCCAGTAAAAAGTTTGTATAAGTAGCTGCTACTTCTAGCTCTAGCTGTGCTATTAGAAACATATTATACCCTGACTTTACAAATCATCTTATTTATGGTATAAAACATATAGAATAGCATAATTACAATAAGAATCAAGACATTTGATTTCAGCTAAGTTATGAACATAACTTAGAGCTAATATATAACTTAAAAGAGAACTAATATATATTTAAGGTATATTATATATACAATATCAATTAAAATAGTTTGAATATTCAGGGATTAGAATATTTAACATAGTTGATGCTCTATAAATATTTAATTGAATAAGGTATTGAAGAGGTTTTAGCAAAAACTGGAGAGTGAGAACACTAAATATTAATATGGTTCCCAAATAGCACTTAAGTCTATTAGCCTGTTCTCTTATTTAATTAAAATGAAATGGGAATATATGATCTATATTTTCCCTTTATTCCTTTAAATTGCTAAGGAGGATAAACATGTATACCAATGAACTTAATGGCAGGATTTAACCAAGCTACAATGTACCACTTTTCAATTGGCAGATAGAATAATCCTAACTTCTAGGCATTGACTATAAAATTTAGCCATGAACCACAAAGAACTATTTTTTCCTTTTTCTTTACAGGCATATAAGCGGACAGGAGCAAATAAACTATTGGTCAGAACAAGTGTAGCAAGTGCATATTAATACATTTTTATAATACAATTGAATACTAGGCAAAATATTTAAAATTACTTAAGGAGTTACTCTTTGAGATAAATTACAACTTCAATTCATGATCATTATTTATTGTACAAGTACAAGAGTTAAAATTAAAGTGGAAGAGAAGATAACTTGTAGAGCTGACTATTTTTATCCTTGACTTAATAAGATGAAAAGGGGGACATACATTATAGCCAGTGTGTTATGTTACACAAACAAAACGGACTTGAAGGAATTGTTAATAGACATAACATTTTCCTCACTGTGTGGTATAAGAAGAACTCAAGCACTTTTGTATTTTCTTTCGTTACACTCCCCACCCACTTTGATAGGTGATAAAATTGATATCACTTTAGAGGGGGGGAAAGAGTGGGCCATGTTGATATTTTAATTGCTTTATTTTACAAGCCTTTTTCATGTAATGAAGGATAGTTAAATAAAAAACAAAATCAATTTTATTGCCTTATTGAATGATGGTGGATTCTCCTGATTTTCTAAACAGGTTATTGAAGGACAACAAAAATAATCTTCTTTTGATAGTAGTTATTTCACGCTTATGAAGGCAAGTGTTGTGTAAATGTCTTTAGGTTTTCTATTGATCTTCTCACCACATTTGTCTGCCCTGAACTAACAATTCAGCAGAAGAATCTTTGAATAGTAAATATCGGTGCTATAATGGTAGAAATGAAGATTCAATACACATTTGGTTTTGAGACTATACTGAACTTTATCAATATGCTACTTTGCCTTTTATAGACATAGAGAGCCTATTATTTCTGGATTTCTACCAATTAAAGAACAAATTTGTTTAATATTCAATCACAATTAAATCAAAAGTATAAGAAGAGCTTTGTTATTCTTGAATTTATTCTTATCCCATCTGAGCCATTTTTGGGGGGTGGTGGTGGAGAAAGGTGAGAAGAAATACTAATATAATAATGTTCATTCACTCAACAAATATTGAAAAATTAAATATGTATTAGACCATATTTTAGACACTTGGGATACATTGGTGATAAAAACAAACAACTTTTTATTCTCATGAATTTTAACTTCTAAAAGTGCATTATGGATAATAAACAATATAATATTTAAGTACATTGTATAGTATTTTAAGTTAAGTATTAAGGCCAAAGCAAAGAAAACTAAGAGTATAAGGCATATGGAGGCAAAGAAAGGGGTGGATTGCAGGATAGGCAACATTGAGAAGAGGGAATTTGAACAAAGTTCCCCCAGCGTAGGTGAGAGAGTAAGCCATGCCAATATGGGGTGCAGGACAGGGTGTGAGAGACCTGAGGGAAAGCAAGTATAAAGACCCTAAATCAAGAGTGTTCCCAGTATGTTCAAGACCTGTCAAGGAACCCAGTGAGGCTGAAGAGGAGTGAGTGAAAGGGAGGTGACAGGAGAGGAAATTCATGAGGGAATGGGGACTACATCACATAGGATCAGGTGGACCATGGCCAAGACTTTGGCTTTACTTAGTGAATGTGGAGCAATTCAGGGACTTGAGCATAAGAGTAACATGATCTGAATGAGATTTTAAAACGGTCACTGGATCTACTATGTTAAGAACAGATGACAGTGGAGCAATGAGGAAATGGAAGCTGACTTGGAAGTTGCTACAGTAATGCAGAGAACTGGTGGTGGCTCAACAGCATGGTACAGCAGAAGCAGTGGGAAGTGGTCAAACTTTGTATGTATTTGACTTTAATGATGGATTGGATGTAGGTTGTGTAAAAAGGAGAGGAGCAGGGAATAAGTACCTTAAAGGTTTGGCCTGAGCAACCAGAAGTACAGTAAAGCTCTTTTGGGGCATGCATGGGGAAATGGTCAGAAGTTCAAATAAGGACATGTCAAGTGTAAGATGTCTGTTACACATCCAATTGAAGGTATCAAATAAGTAGTTATACAAGTCTAAGGTTAAAAATGAGACCTGATCCTGAAATAAATATTTGAGTTGTCAACAGATATAGAGAATTTACTAACAACTGTGTCGAGGGCTTGTTAAGCATTTGCTCATTAATTCTTCATAATGACCCTATGAGATTGGCGTTATTATTACTTTCTTTATTTTATCCAGGTGGGAACTAAGTCACAGAGAGGTTAAATAACCTACCAAAGGTATTATAGCTAATAAGAGAAATAAGAAGAAGAATGGAGTTTGAATCATGTTTTATGACTTCAAATCTATATTTTTAATGGCCATTATTTATTACAAGGAAGCAAACATATTATCAGCTTTGTTATGAGATCACACTTCCAGCTGAACGTGCCTAAGGGAAGGAAAGAAATGGAGCCAGAAATGCATTCTAGCTCAGTATTTAAAAAAAATACTTGGTTAGGATTCACTGTAAGAAATGCACTTTATATCACCTCACATAACACACATTCATATTTATAATTGGAATAAAATATAGTTGACCATTGAACAACATGGGGTTATTTGACTAATGTACAGTGAAAAATCTGTGTAAAATCTTTGACTCACCAAAAACGTAACTACTAAAATAGGCTTACAGATAACATAAATAGGCAATTGACATATATGTTGTGTGTTTTATATATTACATACTGTATTCTCACAATAAAGTAAGCCAGAGAAAATTTTAAAAATAATAAGATAAAAAATCATAGGAAGAGAAAGTACATCGATAGTACTGTACATATTTATTGAAAAACTTTGCCTATAAGTGGACTTGTACAGTTAAAACCTGTGTTATTCAAGGGTCAACTGTATTCCTCAAAATACCCTTATAAGGTACAAATGTATTCTGATGCTTTCTATGTTATCCTGTTTCATTCCTTCCCACTCCATTCCATTCTAACAAAGTTTAGTCACAAAAAATGTTAATTATGATCCATCTAAATGATTTTATAACCCATAGTTTAAAAATATTACTTAATTGGTAGCTTCTAAGGGCTATTTCTTAATTCAGAAAATGTATTTACAAGGAAATCCCACTTTAGTACTATTCCACTAAAAGAAATTCATTCTCTTACCTGAGTCAAGGTGAAAGAGAAAAATCCCAGGGTCAGGGCCAACTTAGCGATTGGGTACAGTAGGCACAAAGTCCAGGCACACGATACATATAGAGGCTCATGAAAATGTTTTAATTTCTTTAAAGTCAAAAGTATAAATAAATATAATCCAGCCTGCTTCATATTGGTTTTATACCAATACAGCCATAAAATATAGTTTTTAATATTTTTTTATGGTAAAAGTAGCCTACGAAGGCAAAAGTACCACCGTGACCAGGTGGCTCAATTTGTTGGAGCATCATCTCATACACTATAAAAGGTTTTGGGTTTGCTTCCCAATCAGGGCACATTACTCATGTTGTGGGTTCCATCCCAGGTCAGGGCACATATGGGAGGCAACCAACCAATGTTTTTAATGTGTGTGTTTTTTCTCTCTCTCCCTTCCTCAATCTCTAAAATCAATAAAAAACATATCCTTGGATGAGGATAAAAAGAAAAAGGCAAAAGGACCTAGAACCCACACAAGTTATAATGCAGCCCTGTGAAGAGTGGGAAAATGAGAAGTGAGAAAGAACTCTCTCTTTTTTGAGGTAGTGTAGTAATTATGAGGATATACTCTAGCACCAGACTTACCAGGTTTAAATCTCTACTTTTTCACCTCCTAGATGTGTGAACTTGGGCAAGACATTAAACCTCTCCCTACCTCAGTTTTCTCACCTGTAAAAAGGGACCTGTAATGGTAAGGTTTGTTTTGAAGGACAAATAATTTATCAAATACAGAAACATAGAATAATGCTTGTCACATAATGAATAATCATTACACAAAGTGGAGAGTGAGCTCCATTGTATTTCTGTGTTCTACTTCAAAGGTGTTCTATTCATCTAAGATTATACCAAAAAAAAGCTTTCTTCTAGTTACCACATCTTACAAGATCAAATGAGGTACAAATTGAGAAAATACTACATAAAAAACTAAAACTAATTTTCTTAGTTAAATTTTACCCCCATTCAATCCCTCTTGCTTATGCTACAGGATAAATATGATCAGCCCCACATTAGAAAGTCACCCTCAAACTCTGAAAGTTAAAGAAATCTACATTAAGAATATTTTATCCTCTGTCTAGACTTGAATAGATCAAATGGCCATGTGGAAATGGCCACATGGAGAAGAATAACGAACTGGACTTTCCAACAGTCCTCTGAACTTGGAGGAGGTGTTGTAAACAAAAGGTATAAAAAGAAGAGCAGAGAAAGAGCTATAGGGAGAAACAGGGAGGTAGGCAAAAAGGGAAGGGGAAAGAGAGGACACACAACTTTCATCTGTGTAGCTCAGAAAAGTACATAAATCTGAATCTGCTACTTATGAGCTGAATCATCTCAGAATCTTTGAAACTTACAGAATGCAGATAACACTGGGACTAATTTTCATTGTTACTTGAAGGACCAAATGTGAACACGCTTTACCAACAGCCAAGTGCTATACAAAGACAAGAAACAGATGTGGTCTAGTGAATTGGACAGCTTTAAATGTCTAGCTCTGGCTGGGCCAGAGTGGCTCAGTTGCTTGAGTATTGTACTATGTACCAAAAGGTTGTAGGTTCGATTCCCATCAGGACATGTATGGAAGGCAATCAATCAATGTTTCTCTCTTCTCTCTCACATCAATGTTGTGTTCTCTCTCTCTCTCTCTCTCTCTCTCTCTCTCTCCCCTCCTTTCCACTCTCTTTACCTCCCTCCCTCCCTCCCTCTTTCTAAGCATATCCTCAGGTAGGGATTATAAAAGAAGAAATGTCTAGCTTTGGCACAAAACACAAGACTGAAAATGTGAAAAATAGACTAATTCTACCTAAAATGTTGTCTTTGCCATGGTCAAAAATTTAACACAGCCTAATAGTCCAGAAAAACTAAATACAGCATCTACCTATTGATAAATGTAGGCTATATTCATGCCTCCACTGTCAACTCTCATCACTATGAAATGTGGTCACTTTAGGATGTTATCATCCATTCATAAGAGACAAAGTGTTTGAATGTTTATGAGTGTTTGAGAATTGCAGAAATGTTTAACTTCTTTTTAAAAAAATATATTTTATTGATTTTTACAGAGAGGAAGGGAGAGAGATAGAGAGTTAGAAACATCGAAGAGAGAGAAACATCGATCAGCTGCCTCCTGCACACCTCCTACTGGGGATGTGCCCACAACCAAGGTACATGCCCTTAACCGGAATCGAACCTGGAACCTTTCAGTCTGCAGGCCGACGTTCTAGCCACTGAGCCAAACCAGTTACGGCAAAATGTTTAACTTCTTAGTGCAGTCCCAGCCTCACATCACTTCAACTTTTCACTTGATAACAGTGCCTGAGATGGTACTGTCATTTTGAAGCTAAAAGTAACTGTACTGCACACTGGAATTACTGGCCAGTGCCAAGTGGTTTGGCCTTAGACAGACAGCCAGTTAACCAGGTGCATCCTTATTTTTTTCAGTCTCTTCCCTTTTCTTTACCCTGTTCCCCCAGAATGCCCTACTTTTTTTTTTTTTACTTTAAGGAAACACAACCAGAGGTTTCAGGCAAAACCTTCATTTGTGAGGGAAAGAGTGGCCTAAATGCCCCCTGGGAACCTGCGGAAGTCTAGGACTGTTCTTTACCTCCCACTAAAACCATAGGGTTACACAGTTTGCACAGCTGTGAAGTCACTTGCCCTGCGCTCACTCCAGACCTCGCACCATGCTGCCTTCCAGCAACATCCTGGCCATAACTGCTCATGACTGACTGTAATCAGCTAAGGGCAACAATTTCAATGAAAAAAAGTGCTTTATACCAGCAGTTCTGGCATATTACTCAGAGCAACAACTTTTTGTTGTTGTTGTTAATCCTCACCTGAGGCTATTTTTTCCATTGATCCTTTTTTTTTTTTTTTAAGAGAGAGAATTGACAGGTAGAGACTGAGAGAGAGAGAGAGAGAGAGAGAGAGAGAGAGAGAGAGAGAGAGAGAGAGATACATTGATGTGAAAAGGACACATTGATTGGTTGCCTCCCCCACATGCCCCGACCAGGGCCAGTGATCAAGCCTGCAACAGAGGTACATGCCCTTGACTGGGAATCAAACTGCAACCCTTTAGTCTATACTACAGGTTGGTGCTCTAACCATTGAGCGAACTGGCTAGGGCTAGAAACACTTTCTTCATGTTCAATGTGCTCAACTAAAATAGAGAAGGCAGAAACAAAATTATGAGTAGTTGGGTTTTTACTTTACTTTTAGTCTTCAAGTTTTACCGTTTGGCGGCTCCTCCTGAGCGATGGATTTTATTCACATAAATGCAAAAAATTTCAGCCAATACCTAGGTCTGGAGTCCATGATGGGTAATGCAGACCACGCCAAATTTTGGAATTTGATTCTCCATTGTACACAACTTATACTACATGATTTTCATGAGGGAATTTTACTGCATTTTGATGTAAAAGGATATTTGATTAACAGACTGGAAGCAAATTAAGTGCTTGATACCTTGTTAAAATTTTACAAAAATTCACAATGACTAAATCTTTATTCAAATTGTAAAATGCCTGAGGTAGTTTTCCTTTATCTGCTCATGTAAGAAGTTCATTTTAAATAGGCAGGAATAAATCGTTAGTGTGGTTTCTGACCTTTTAGCAAAGGTGGTACCTATACATCATGTATCATTCAATCCTCACCACAAAAATCCTCCCCATTTAATGAAGCAATCAGACAGCACAGTCAGTGGTCACTGTAAATGATGCTTGGTTTGCTGTTTAGTTGACTTGAAAATTCTTTGTTTCTCTAAGTTCATTCATATGTTTGCATGTACTTGTTCAGGTCATATCCTTTCAGGTATCTTAAGGACATTCTATTTCTGGAGATAAAAGGTTTGCTCTTATTTTTCTTATCCAAGACAATCTGAATCAAATTGTGTCACCACTTGTCTTATAGATGGCAACCACATAAATGGGAGTGTGTGTTAAGCATAAGGCACCTAGGACCATCCATAACAATAAACCATGTCAACCCAAAGTAAGCTCAAATCAGCTTTAAACTCACTTCATTGGCCTCTAGGTTACAGCTCATATAATATGGTCTGTATGGACAATTTCAGCTGTAAAGTTACCTCGTAAAGAAATATATCACCTACAGAGTCCTCGCATAGACCCAATTTTAGGAACAAGTCCACAGAGTTATAGCTATGAGGATTTGTGTTCTATCTCCTCCTTGGTTCTACTTATTAAAGACACTGAAGTGGAAATAGTGAAGTGGGAAGAAAACAAAGACTGAATTTAACCAAGACAAAAAAGGCTGGCATAATCACTCAGATGTAACCCTAGTTCTCTCTTATCGCTGTATTTCCTGCCTCATTTATTATAGGTGATTTATAAGCAGGAATTTTGTACATAAATATAAATACACTATCAATATCTTATTGATATATTTGGACAAAATTCTGCATGATTTATTTGAAAGTATTAGTTGGTTATGTATTTTAAATTCAATTCAATAAGGAAGAGCTTTGGTGGCAAGTGGCACAGAGCAAAATAACAATAAAATACATTGTTAATTAATAATTAATAAAAACATATTGTTGGGGAAATAATCTAATTGTGAAAGATGTGATTCCTTTTCACCTTATACCAAGACCAAAAGGTATTGATATTAAATTTGTTATCCCACACAGAGTTGAAAAGAGATTGCATGTTATAATGAAAAGGCCTAACTGATGAACAAAAATATATACAGAGGCAGAGCAGCATCGAGCAGACTGTCAAACTGCAGCGGGAAGGCAGGGGAAGGTTGGGGGGCAGGAGGGGGGGTAAGAGATCAACTGAAGGACTTGTATGCATGCATATAAGCATAACCAATGGACATAAGACACTGGGGGGTAGGGGAGGCTGGGGGAATGTCAAGGGGAAAGGAGACATATGTAATACTCTTTGTAATACTTTAAGCAATAAAACAAAAATAAAATAAAATAAAAAGAAAAAGCCTAGAAAAGGACAAAGATGTTAAGGTTAAAGTAAAAGCTTTTCTGCAGCCAAGACTCCTCCTTCAGAACAGGGGGGAAATGAGAAGCATGTTATGGCAACTATCGCACCAGTTCAAATATTTAGTGCATTTAATGCAGCTGGAAAAACACACTCAGCAACACTGGTGTGTATTAAAGCCAGTGTAATTTTCTTTCCAGTTGCTTGTTCCCTGTGCACTTTATTCTATCAATCTCTAGAAACCTCAAATACAGTCCGATAACCACAATGCATCTTGAACGCATTCTAGTGTCTTTTCTAAATTATAACTGGTTTCATCTCTCTTGTACTTGGTCTTTAGTGACCAAAGGGAAAATAACTGTGTTGTTTTGTTTGTGTGGGCTCATAAGAACAGAAAATTTTTCCATAAGTCCTCAGTTTCCATAAATCTGTTGCTGAGGTTCAATTACTTTCCTCCCCTGAGTGGGAGAACAGTTTCAAGCCTCAGGTTCACATAATTTCTCCCATTACATTCCTGGCTCTGACTCGTGTTAGAATTAAATGCCTTCCTGTGATGAAGGTCTAGAGGCATATAGTTAGGAGTAGATAAAGTACAGTGGCAAGTAATAGGTAAAACTCTAGCTTTCCCAGAGATAAACTGCCTGAAGGGCCCACTGATTTGTATTACATCATCATACATAAAGGAGAAAAATTTCTGGGGATTATTGGTTCACATAAGAATCTCTGCTGAGGCAATGGTATAATCACCATTCTGACCACTCTCAAAGCATTGCCCATAGAGGGATAAGCAGGACCTGTGTCAGTCAGACCTGGATATAAAGTCTGACTTAGTGGGGCCATTGTAGGGCAAGGTTACTATTTTATGGTCTTCCGTTTTTGTTTTTAATATATTTTTATTGATTTCAGAGAGGAAGGAAGAGTGAGAGAGACAGAAACATCAATGATGAGAGAGAATCGTTGATTGGCTGCCTCCTGCATGCCCCACACTTGGGATTGAGCCCGCAACCTGGTCATGTGCCCTGACTGGAATCGAACCTGTGACCTTTCAGTCCGAAGGCCGATGCTCTATCCACTGAGCCAAACCAGTTAGGGCGGTTACTATTTTTATGAACTTTAGCTTGCTTACCTATAAAATGGGAATCCTCATTTAGCATAGTTGTTGTGGGAATTACATGAAAGGGGGATATAAAGCAGCGCACCTGGCATAGTAGCTGCTCAATAACCACCTTTCAAATGTGTCAAGCAAGAAACATACTCAATTTAGTTTATTAACGTAATATCTTGATGTCTCATCACAGTGACAATTATGTTATTAGTTTACCAAAACCTGCTTATAAAAACCTGAACAAAATTTTAGAAAAATAAAGGATGAATTGTTATTGTTTATTCTGACTCATTTTATTAAATATCAATATAATCAAGTGTTCATCAAAGGCCTTCTGCTACATGCTCAACATGGATTTAACAGTTTTAACAACAACTAAATCCATCAGTCAGAACATTAATATCCACTGAACCCCAAGCTTTAAGGGAAGGGATCAAATCTGAATCCTCGGGGCTAGCATAAGGCATGGCCCATACAAGGTGTTCAAAAAGTACTTGTCAAGTGAAGAAATGTATCAGGGCAGTGACCCTTTGCTTATGGGTTCCTCTTTATACCAAACTTATTGGATTTCTTCTTCATATTTTTAAAAAGGACTTTATTTTTTGCATTTTGAAATATTTTATTGAGATATAATTAACATAACACTGTGTAAGTTTAAGGTGTACAATGTGTTGATAAAAGAACATTTTTTTTTAAAGATCAGTTTTAGGTTCACAACAAAATTGAAAGGAAGGCAAAGAGATTGCCCATATATCTCCTTCCCCATAGTCTCCCCCAATTTTGACACCCCCCACCAGAGTGGCGCATTTATTACAATTGATGAACCTACATTGACATGTCATTATCCCCCAAAGTCCATAGTTGACCTTAGGGTTCACTCTTGGTGTTGTACTTTTTACACATTTGGTCAGATATATGCCATATATCCATCACTATAGTAACATAGAGCATTTTCACTGCCCTAAAAACCCCTCATGATCTGCTGATTCATCTCTCCTGCCACCCCCTGGCAAACACTGATCTTTTTATTGTCCTTATAGACTTTTCCAGAATGTCATATAATTGGAATCATACAGTATGTAATGAAAGAAGATTGGCTTCTTTCACTTGTATGCATTTAAGGTTTCTTTTTGTCTTTTCATAGCTTGATGGCTCATTGGTTTTTAGTGCTGAATAACATTCCGTTGTTTCTATATATCACAGTTTATCCATCCACCAATGGAAGGACATTTTGGTTGTTTCCAAGTTTTGGCAACTACTGTTTACATCTGTGTGCAGGTTTTTGTGTGCACATAGTTTTTAACTCTTTTGAGTAAATGCAAAGGAGTGCAATTGTTGGGAGTGTATTTAGTTTTGTAAGAAACCACCAAACTGCCTTGGAAAGTGGCTGTACTATTCTGCATTCCCACCAGCAATGAATGAAAGTTCCTCCTCTTCATGTTTTAGTAATGCCCATAGACACTTTTACATATCTGGTCCTTGTTTTTTTCTAAAGATTTCTGTTAGCAGATCCTTTAGAGCAAGGTGGCAAACGTATCCCCTCCAAGCAGCAGTATTTTCTTTTGTTGTTGTTGTTACAGAGAGAGGGAATGGAAGGGACGGGGAGAGACAGAAAAATCAAGAGGGACACATCGTTTGGTTGCCTCCTGCACGCACACGAACCAGGGCCCAGAGTTGAGCCTGACTGGAATCGAACCAGCAAATCGAACCAGCAAATCGAATCAGTCCGTGGTCTGATGCTCTGTCCGCTGAGCCAAACTGGCTAGGGCCAAGCAGTATATATATTTTTTCAGCTGAACTATAGAAACTGACATCATGGTGACACAATCATGGGAGCCTCCACATCACATAGTTCTGAAAACTATACATAAATTTTATAAAAATAAATCTTACTGAAATAGGAATAAGGTGCTCTCTGTTTGCGACCAGCTTTCATCTTCAAATTCTTAGAGTGTAAACTTGGACTCACTGGAATTTTTTATTTAATTCTGAAGTCATACTCAGGCTGCTTGAAAATTCAGAAAACTCTGTGGTCCCCAAAAAGAGAAAAAAGAAGTAGGAGGGAAATTCCTCAGAATCTAGACATTTAAAAATAGCTCAGTTCCAGAGGTGTTTTGGAGCCAGCAGCTCATATTTGTTGTGAGAGCCAATGATGCGCATCTCTCCCCAACTCCACATTCAGGACATCACATAAAGTCAGTCCTGGGGGAGCACTGACACCAAGGAAATCAGTGAACACTGCTGTGAATTAGAACTTTTTCAGAAAGCTGGTTTCACAGAGTTAAGTCTGACATTTGATGGACAAACTCTAAGCACCATCTAAGTTTATATGTGTGTGTGTGTGTGTGTGTGTGTGTGTGTGTGTGTGTGTGTACTGCTATGTCTGTGTGGTTTGGGGGTGTTTTATTAAATGTTTAAAATATTAAAGGAGCCCAGCTGATGTGACCCTGTGGTTGAGCAATGACCTATGAACTGGGAGGTCACGGTTCCATTCCCTGTCAGGACACATGCCTGGGTTTCAGGCTTCATCCCCAGTGGGGAGCGTGAAGCAGGCAGCCAATCAATTATTTTCTCTCACTGATGTTTCTATCTTTTTCCCTCTCCCTTCCTTTCTGAAATCAATAAAAATATATTTTAAAAAAATATTACAGAAAAAGTAACAGAATGGTTTTGCTTGACCAATTTAATTTGACAACTTAACTTTCAAAGGTTTATTTACTTCAAAGGTGATGTGTTGATGGGTAAAATTATTATTGCTACATGTTCTTTTAATATGGGAAAAGCAATATGGCTAAGGTAAAGAATATAAGTTTGTCTTAAAAATAGGCTTTCATCTTTAGACTAGATATAAATATGTCTGATACCAATATTTAGAAAATATTTTATCACCTTACATGGTACTTGGGACACTTATGAAGAAGAAAGTGGATTTGTTTTTTCAGTTTATTCAGCACTAAAAACAAGTTGGTCACATTCCAATAGAGTTTGCAGCATTTCCACCTTTCCCATCTAATGCTACTGTAATACATTCACTCTGTTTGGGATTCATTTTTAATCAAATAAGTGGTGAATTGGGTGTAATGTCCCTATACCAGTCTTGCCAACTGGAGAGGTGCATCTTTTTTTTTTTAATATATTTTATTGATTTCTTACAGAGAGGAAGGGAGAGGGATAGAGTCAGAAACATCAATGAGAGAGAGACATCGATCAGCTGCCTCCTGCACACTCCCCACCCGGGATGTGCCCGCAACCAAGGTACATGCCCCTGACCAGAATCGAACCCAGGACCCCTGAGTCCGCAGGCCGACGCTCCATCCACTGAGCCAAACCGGTCAGGGCTGGAGAGGTGCATCTTGAAGCAACAAGGGAACAGCTATTTAAGCTTCTCCCAGCCTATCTGTCCTTAGTGCAATCGCTTAACTACATCAGAATAAAAATATTAAAAAGTCATCACAGGCTGGCCTTTCGAAGAGAGCCTTTTAAAATTACACTTTAGCATGTGCAGGTCACACATGTTTTTCAAGGAGCAGAAAGAAGGTTTTGCTGCTGTTGTTATTGTTTTCTGAATAATTGTCAATTTACAGTAAATGAAGCTGGAGAAGGAATGAGATTCCCAGAGGAGCTGTAGGGCATTTGAACAACCTCCTATACACTCTTTTATTTCATTTTAAAATGCGATTCAAATGACAATCATAAAGGAGTGCATGTCCATAAACTAAGAAACCAAATTAGAATTCTGCATTATGCCTAAGGGCAGTATAAACTAATAAATGAGAGTATTTGCTCTCTTGGTATATTTTAAAGCTCCCCAGTTCATTTGTGGGCATTCTGACATAGAAAAGAAAATGTATATAGGAATTCAGAATGAGGGGTCAATAATTAAGAAAATGGCCTAAGGATGGAGAATGCTAAGAAAAATGACAAGACATAATTAAAATGAATTAATACACTCTATTGGAATTACTTTGATATATTCTAACTGAATACATGAATAGCAGAAAGTGTTAATGTGCGTGGCCCATACATTATTGGATAGTGGGCTTAGTGTTTTTATTTTGATGTAGAAAGGGAGACTTTGTGCATTGGGACAATAGATTTGTCAGTGGGGAACTGGAATTGCCTGATTCTGACATCTTTGATGTGACTAGGTACAGCATCACCTGTTTCTATAGGGATAATTACTTTGTGATCAAACCCTTTTCAGGAAACAGATCCTGGGAAGAACACTCATCACCATCAAACCCCTGTTGGGCAAAAGCTCCTGAGAAAAGATTGGATTTTACCTCCTTTTAGGTAAAATGTAGGATGAATTAGTATGTAGGGCCAGAAATTTTTCACCTTCTTTTTCTTTTTGATAAAGGACTGTGTTCTGATCTTGGTTTGGGTGGGGTCTGTGGGATAGACCATGGACTATGGTGTCTGGCCCCTGGGTTTGCATCCCCCCCTCCCACTTCCAGCCTTCCCTAAGTATTGGAGTGTGAGTTCGTTGATGAGCCCCTCTGTGGCTTTCTTCTTTTGCAATAAATCAGGGACAAGAATAGCATTTGTTTTACAGTTATGGGGATTAGACAAGGCAATATGTGTGAAGCTCTTAAAGAGTTTCTGATACATAATAAGCACTCAGCAAATGTGCGCTGGTATTATTAGTAGGAGCTGCTGGCCCAGTCAGCCCAGGATGCTAATAAGTGTTTAGAGACACAGCACCTGCTGAGACCAGAGCAGCAGTCAGACTCCAAGAGCACAGCCAGCTGGCTCATCAGTGAGCTCCCTCTGCGAGTTGAGGCTTTCGCTTGCCCCTCCCCCCTCCTTCTGCACAGATCTGCTTAGAGGCTCAGAAGAAAACCTCTTTAACCCCCTAGGTCGAGCATTGGCAACTGTCCCAAGTCGTTTCCAGGCTGTAACTAAGCAGATTCAATATTCAAGCCTCTTTTAGATAACTCAATTTATGGGGGTAAGGATATAACTTGGTAAGCAGGTAAAGAAGTACATACCAGGGTTTAGTCACTTATAATTCTAACTGCTTGAGTTGATTATGTAATTTGAAATGCCACAGGATGTGGGGAGCGTGATGTGAGTCAGTGAAGGCTCAGGTCCTCTTACCCTTTCATTTGGAAAACCTGGGTGTAGCCTCCCATGTGGGGCCCTTTAAACCTGGTTTCTCAATTATCCCAGAGGGGTGTTAGTAGGACCAGAGTTCCAGGTATTAATACAGCCAGTTTACACCAGGCCTCTGTTTAGCATCCCTTACAACCAGATCCTACACTAGCATTAGCAACACAAATGTAGGTAGGTAAGCCTAGTTCTTAGGAGCCTGAGTCTGCTTGGGTAGAGAGATAGTAAATAGATGGCTCCAATCCAAAGTGACAGTACTTACACTCAAGGCACAGGCGATGAAGAGCCACTGGATACAATGAAGAGACCAGCCCTGCCTGGTAGAGGCGGGAGTCTTTATTGAGGAAAGCACTTGGGCCCATCCTGGGAGGATTAGTCGGATTTTTCCTGTGGATGAAACCATGTGTGGAAATATCTGAGGGGAGGGCTTCAGAAATTGAAGGGCATTCTAATCAGAGGAAACAGTCTGCACAAAGTATATTTGGCAATTAGGTTACTCTGATTCACAACAATTTCATATGCAGTCCTAAGATATATACATATATGATCTGCAGTCAGTGACCTGGCTACAGACTTCTCTGCCATTACGAGCACAGATGAGAGAGAAGGGAGTCATGTAGGGTGACTGTGATGCAGTGTCATTGCTCTAACAGTCAGAAGGAAATGGGGATCCCACCTGGAAGCACCACAGAATCCAGGGGGCTCATGCTGAAGGTGGTGCTCAAATCCAGTCGGGTTTAAGGAATGAGTGATGTCCCCCAGGAAGATTGGAAAAGAGTGTGTGTGTGTGTGTGTGTGTGTGTGTGTGTGTGTGTGTGTGAAGGCATGAAGGCAATCGCATGCACACACTACAATCAGGAAAACTGGTGGGACTGGAACACATTGTGTGAGCAGGGAATTGCAGAGAGGAGACTGGGAGAGAATAGGGTAATTCAGAGCCTCATGTGATAGGCAGCAAGAGTGAGGAAGATGGATTAGAAAAGGCCAATGCTGGAGGCAGTGAGGGATGTACTTTATCTTAAGCATTTGGCAAGAGATGATAGAGGCTGCTCTGGGGCAGTAATAGCAGGAATGAAAAACTGATTTAGAAACAAGATATTTTAAAAGGTGGACTAGCCAGAACCTAGTAACCAATTCACTATGAGAGCTTAGGGAGAGGGTGGAAGACCTCTGTTTCTTCCTTTGGCCGACTAAGTTCTATTTACCAATTCTGGGAACAGAGGATGGGGGAAATAGGAATGGGATAGGTCAATGAGCTTGTACTTAGACAGTTGGGTTTGGGGGTCCCTGTGTGACATCCTCGTGGGAGATCCATGAAGCAGTGAATACATGGTTCAGGAACTAGGGAGAAGTGTAAGATCCAGGTCATAGATCCTTGTTCAGCGTGTTATCTGTGATTGCATGTGCCAAAGTCTAGGTATATTAGTTTTAGATGTACAACATAATAATTTGATATATGTCTATATTACAAAAGGATTACCACAATAAGATTAGTTAACTTCCATCACCATCCCTTTCTATATTCTTTCCATATCTGACTGTACATTAAGAAGTCCTTTACTAGGGAAACCGTGGTGAGAGACTGAAGAGCATTGGGGATGACCTTCAAGGAGCATGCATTTTAAAGGGGTGCAGAGAAGAGGAGTTAGCACAACAGCTGAGGAACAGAGGACAGAGGAGAAACAAGAGCGAGGTAGGGGAGAAGGGATTTTCTAGGGAAATACAATGGCTAGCGGGTCCACATGCAGCGGAGAGACCCATGGGGGACAAAACCATGGTCCTTGTTTTTGGTGCTTTTGCCAAAGGTTATTTATCAAGTGGCAGAAGCTCAGTGTCAGTGGGTAGAAGGGTTAATAGAGGTTAGAAAAAGGGGGCATGAAGCATTGAGTCCTCATTCCAAGGTTTTCATTGGCTGAGGAAGAAAGGTGAGAACAAGTACCCTAGTCAGTTAGAGTGGACAAACGTCAAAACAGATTTTTAAATTTTGTTTCATTTTTCAGTTATGCACAATGGTGTGGTTAATCTGATATCCCTAGTTAGGTGTCAAACTCCCCAAAGAAGCGATCGTGTTTCCTCTAGCACTGGGCATAGTCCAGATGCTAACTCAGGACATGAACATTCTCACAGTGATTTTTGTCACAGAATTATTCACATGGTAATTGCATGTGCACCAGTTTAAAATGTCTTTTCTTGATAAATTTGCAATGTGTGTATATACTTGTTTCATAAGGAGAGAGAGCAGATTTTGTGACATTAACTAACAATGATGAATTTATTAAAAATATTGTGATTCAATAGACAATTATCCTCTTTCTCTAAAGGGTTTCTTTTATCTAGACTTATTTTAAAGTGTGACAAGATGTTTTGTGCCCACTTTTCTCTGCTCAGTGGCTTTTCTCCTACATTCATCTGTTAAATAACATTTTCTCCATCAATGTTTGCCTTCTGTAGTGCTTCTGACTTTTTTTTGGTGAGGTAATTGATACTTGGGGGTGGGTGTCATTATTCTCAAACACCAATCCAATATACTAACTAAGCTTAAGCATTAAATCAACTCTTTCTGGGCAACAACTTGATCAAAAATACCATTCTAACTTGGCTCTTAAATTGAAAGGTATGTGCTGGTGTATACTGGGTAAAGCATGCCCTCAGAGCATGGTAGTCCATGTTTAAAGTTTCTGTTTGAACTAGAATGTGCTGTTTAAGCGCAAAACAGTATTAGAACTGATTACAGATAAAAGCAAATGGACTCTATCTTCAACTCCCATTTTTAATTTCAACTTGTAGCAAATCCAGTTGGATTTGCAGACATTTATATAAAAGTTACCATATGGACATGATAAGAAAGAGACCCTTAAATAAGGAAATATGCCCTTTACAATAAGAGAAAGAATAGAATATCCTGGTGGACAGATGGAACACAGAGCAGAAGCCCCTCTTTAGTGTAAGTTTGAAAGTGGACATTAGTGCGCAGTGGTTTCTGCTTGCATTTCTCTCAAGTGAAATTGGGAGTGAAAAAAGAAAAGATGTTTAGGTCTCCAAATAAAAAGACTGGTTATCTCAGCTAAATTCCACTTCATGCCTACACTTCTCAACAGTGTGTGACAACGAAGTTTCCTACCTGGGGTTGTGCTGTGTCCCCCTGAGGATAGATATCGGTATAGCAATTCAGTGCTGGGACAAATGGTTCTATTTCCCCCAGTAATTTCCAGTGGCTAGAACTTGTACCATCCAGCCTCTCCCAACTCACCGTGTATTTTGCAGGCTTGCACAATTTGTCACCTTCCTAGAGGGACAGAAAATGCAATCTTATTTATTCCATGACCTTGTTTTAAATCAGATATTTGAAAAACTCAGATCTCACACTAGCCCTAAGAACCACGTGCAATACAACCAGAAGGCTGTCAGTTAATGTCATGTCTGAATTTTAATATAAAAACCTCAAATTTCACAGATCTTATAATATCTGAGCTGTGAATATTTGCTTCAGGCATCAACTTGGCATTTAAAAAAAATCTTTAAAACCACATGGACATTTCACTTTGCCAGAATATCTACTTTTCATAAAATGCTTAAAAATATCAAACTTTAAAACATCCAATTTTGTCACATTCCAAGAGTCAGAGATCTCCTTTGCTCGGTGAGTTCATCTTCCTTTCTTTCCACTTCCAGGCTAGAACTCGCCTGTCACTGTTTTGTATTGATTAGTTAATTGACAAGGTAATCAAATTTACTGCCCAGAAAAATGCATTCTAAACACACACACACAAAAAAAACGTATTTCTCTCAGAGTTTTTGCTTAATGCTTTCACTCTGGGAAATTAAAGAGTATATAGATAGAAGCAAAGGACCATAGAAAACAGTGGTGGGTAAAGAGAAAGGTGTTTGCCTGGAAGGTGAGTGAATAAAATTTAAAATATGTAGCAATGTCTCTTCCAGATGAGACAGGTATATATTTATTAGGGAAATACTATGTGTTTTTTTACTTACATATATATTTGTAGTATCAGCTATCTTTGTACATAGTATTCATGATTAATGTTTGCCTAATGCCCTCCGAAGTGCTCTCAGCTCTTCTAAAATGCAAGGTAAACTCCCAGAGACCCAGAGGCATGTTTATATTTCCCTGACACTTCATAGAGATTTGAATATGTTCAACTCAACTATTCTTTGAGCCTTGGGTATCTGCGGTTTTAAGTGCAATATCACACCCACAGGCACAGACATATTACACCCGGTACTTTTCACTAGAGGAATTGAGAAAGAGGTGCAGGCCTTGGCATCAGATCCAGCTTAGTACCCAAAAAGCAAAACCATTTCAGATAAAGTAAGGGAAGATATTCCTAAGAAGCACCCGAGTCACTTTTAGAGTCTGTCTACACCATGGCTTTCTGTTGTCTTTCCAAGGAGACTTCCCACTTAGGAAGTGCTGACGAGATGAGGGTACCAGGCCTCCCAGCCTCCTTAGGTAGAGTAGCCCATTAAAAGGATCAGCAAGAAAGTGTTCAGGGACCTCACTGTTTTCTCTCTCCAGGACTAACCTAGTCTCTCAATCTTTCCAACACATTAATCATCCAGGGAGTTGCATACTATATCATATCATATTTAATTTCCCAAAAATAATTTTCATAATACTTGTAACCTTATGATAAATCATTGTTCTGCCCTTTGAAAAACACACCTAAAGAAATGACACCTCCTAATTTTAATTTATTTTAAAGAGTTAAAATAAATATCTTAATTAAAAGATTATTTAGAGAACATTAGATCTGGCCATCTGTTGCCACAGAATTAACTAGTAATGTTGTAAATACAATATGAGGATGTAAATCTAGTTCCATTCATTCAACTCATTAATCTTGTTGCTAATGTGACTGCAGAGCACCACTTACATTTTAAATGTGTATTATGATGGCAAAGGCTAACCCTGGGACACTTCAATTATTTTTGATTTCTAAATAAAAAATTAATATTGTGGGAGGAGGGTTATTCCTTTATGGTGGAGAAAATATGAAAATTGATGTGAGATGCAAAATGGAATGAAATGCAATTTGTACATATTGGAATCCAGGAGCAGGTGGTTCTTTAGCTGTAACTGTAGTAATTTTTTAAATTTATTTATTGTCTAAAGTTTTATATATGTCTTCTTTTTCCCTTATTGACCCCCCTCCCCCAGCCATTCCCACCCTGGGCAAGCCCCCACCACCCCAGTGTTTGTGTCCATTGGTTATGTTAATATGCATGCGTACAGTCCTTTGGTTGCTCTCTTACCTCCTCCCCTCCTCCCCTGCCATTTGTCTCTGGATCATTCTTGTTCATCAGTTTATGTTGATCATTATATCCCACATGAGTGAGATCATGTGATATTTATCTTTCTCCAACTGGCTTATTTTGCTTAGCATAATGCTCTTCAGTTCCATCCATGCTGTTGCAAATGGTAAAAGTTCCTTCTTTTTTATAGCGGCATAGTATTCCATTCTGTAGCTGTACCACAGTTTTTTAATCCACTCATCTGCTAATGGGCACTTAGGCTGTTTCCAAATCTTAGCTATTGTAAATTGTGCTGCTATGAACATAAGGGTGCACATGTCCTTTCTGATTGGTGTTTCTGATTTCTTGGGATATATTCCTAGAAGTGGGATTACTAGGTCAAATGGCAGTTCCAGTTTAACTTTTGAAGAAACTCCATACTGTTCTCCACAGTGGCTGCACCAGTCTGCATTCCCACCAGCAGTGCACGAGGGTTCCTTTTTCTCCACATCCTCTCCAACACTTGTCGTTTGTTGATGATAGCCATTCTGACAGGTGTGAGATGGTATCTCATTGTTGCTTTGATTTGCATCTCTCTCGGATGATTAGTGACTTTGAGCATGTTTTCATATGTCTCTCTGCCTCTGTATGTCCTTTCGAAAAGTGTCTATTTAGATCCTTTGCCCATTTTTTGATTGAATCATTTATCTTCCTTTTGTTGTAACTATAGTAATTTTTTAGAAACTTGGTATTTGAAGAACTCCAAGTTCAAGATTCTCTGCTGCCAATAGTTTCGACTGGAACAAACTGTATTATCAGGCTTACCTACCTCCAGATTTAGTAGAAGATAAGAGATTCTCAATCATTTTCATAGATTCTTGGGCATAATTAATTTATTAATTACTTATGTTAAAAGCAATTAAAACTAAATAATTAAATAATTACTTTATCTATTAAATGCTCACTCTATGCCAGGCATTATGTTAGAAGGTGAAAGATGATGGTGTTGATGAACATAATAGTCATATTCCCTGTTCTGACAGATCTTACAATCTTGAAGGTCACCTTAGTCTCTGAACATTCAAGTGATATTTGAAAAAAAAAACTATCTAAAGATCTTTTCTCCTTAAAATGCATATACAATATTTTAACCAAACAAACAGAAGGTTTTTATTCTACATCTCTTGGCTATAAATGTTAATTTTTTCTTTATAACTACATGTATACATGTCAACAGAAAAAAGCAATGGTTATATAGCCAAACTATCTTTATTTTCATTTTTCTGTTTACTTATAGAATGAAGGAAAAAGTGAGAATTTCTTTTGTTGTCTTAACACCCTCCTCATTACCATTTACAAATTTAGGTTAGCCCAAAATAAGGAAACAACCTTTCTACTTCTGCTGATAAAGCTTACTGTGTAAAGACTGAATCAGTACTTTCAGTGCCTTCTGGTGAGCCAGGTGCTCCATCACATCCCCAGCTGACACCTGTGGACCCTGTAGTGGCCCTGGCCATCTGCACAGCCATCCTGAAAAGGCTTCTACGCAGCTTTGACGAGTGTACTGGTTGTCATTGGGTAGATGTGGACTCAAGTTCCAGGAAAAATCAGAAATGCCTTATGCACATTATGATCAGGTCTATGGCTTCATTTTCACATTTGGAGTTTCACATATTCTGAGTAATATCCCACCCAACTATTAAGTATAGATATTCAAACAAAAGGGATGTATTATTTCAAAGTATGGTTTTATTTTCATTACTCTACTATCCTATCTTCTCCAACTTAAAAACATAAGAAACCTCAAGTACTAGTTATGTAACCAAATTGGTGTTTACTTCTTGCTCCCTCGCAGATTGAAAAAATAAGATATTGGACTGTAGAATAATATGGAAGATTCTCAAATTCCGTAGGAAAGGAAGAAAACTAGGTAGGGTTCATTTACATGACATATAGTCTGTTATAAAATAGCATCTTTAAAACATAGAAAATAAGTCATGACATCCACTTTGTAACAAAATAGCCAGTAGGTTTCCAGAGTAGTAATTGCCATTCACTGTTTTTATTTTTTATTTTCATTTTTTTCAATCTTTAATTTCTTTATTGATTAAGGTATTACATATGTGACCTCATTCCCCCCCATAATCTCCCCGTCACTCATGCCCTCACCCCCCTGTTATCTGTGTTCATTGGTTGAGCTAATATGCATTCACTTTTTATTAAAAACACTCATGGGTTAGAAATTTTCAAACACCCCCCTATAAAGATGTGTGCATAGCATTTGTGTTTAATATCCATTGGTTGGTAAAAATGAAGAATTAAGTCATATTCAAATATTTTTATTCCTTATTCAATGCAATAGTATTTGCATACATCTGAAGAATAATAGCATGAACATATTAGAGATTAACTCAGACTACACTAAATAACCGGTATACACACATAGATGAGATGACTTCTTGCAATAATTCCATGGTCCCACAGTAGTTCAAAAGGCATGGGTGTTGTATGGAAGTATAAGGGGGTGTCTCAAGGTTCAGTGATGCATGAATCCTTTTAAAAAAAAATGTTATTGGACCCCTGGCACTGACTTGAATTATTTTTGTTGTGCATGTATGCAGCATAATAAACATGTTAAATATGTACATATGGGAACCTGCTTATAAACTTCTTATACACAGAGCCCTTGTACAACCATAAAATCAAAACAAATTAACAATCAAATACAGGCTACAAGATCAATTAAAATTAAATTAATAAAGTTCATTTAATGTGGAAAAAACATGGTTTTTGGCTTAAATTAAATTACCACTCAAAATATGAATGTGGTATTGACCACTGTGGCAACGGGACTTTCTATTTCAGCATGCCTATGTATTTTAAGTTCGGAGTGATAGTTTTCTGGTAGAACATAGTAAAGACTTCATTTCTTTGGATTTACTTGGTGCAAATAACTCATTTACTTACTAGGTTCATCCTATAGTTGTCATTAGTGTGATTTGTTGCTATTGAAAAAGAGGTCATATTAATTTGTTAGTTTATTATCTGAATAAAATAATCAAATCAAATCCACTCCTAGAGAAAATTTGCAGAAAATGTAAAACATGTCCAAGTACTACCCTACCCTCATTCCCAATGACCATGGACACCAGTTTGAAACCAGTGCCCTAAGGTAGTAAAACTTGCTCTGAACCTGAACTAAATGAAAGGGTAGTCTGTAATAATAACACAAAGGTTTGAAAGCATTTAAATGTACAGTTTTATTTTTCTACATAGTATCCTGCAGGTTCACTGCTAACTCATATTGTTCTTTTGTGAAAATTACAAAGAATGCCCTTCCCAGCACACAGCCCCAACTGAGAGCTCAGAGCTCCACACAGGCCCAGGTGGGAGGCCAGCCCCATTGGCCTCTGGCTCCGTGCCTTCATGCTGTGACAACTGCACAACTGTACATGATATACCCAGTATATTAAAAAATTAAGGAAGCAAGCCTCCTTTCCTTCATTTCATTTTCCAAAGAAAGACATCCGGACTCTCAATTGAGCTCATTAGCTAAGTTAAACCTTTTTGTAATGTCATATTTACTTCAGTTAATTAAAGCAAATGCACTGGGAGACGGTCTCTGCAGTTTCCTTCCGGAAATTATTCCTGGTGACCTCATCTTAAATAAAAGACACCTCCTACCAATGCGTTCCATTTCCACTCATTTCCCTAACTTTGTTGCACTCTTTCCCATTTGTTTTCCATTTGACATAATTGATCAAGTAGCCAAACCCTAATTTCAAGTCGCTCAAAACCTACTTGATTAGCTTTTTATTGAAAAGACTTTATTTTCTTACTATATATGCAATATTGTGACTTGTAAGAAATACTTATTTGGTCAGATGTAATGGACACTTATTCTCATATATATTTGGTCTTCATTCCTGTGATAAGAGCCAACGGGTGTCTTCTGTTATGTTAATGGGTGACTTTTGGAAAGCCTTGGGTAACCTAAGGTTGGGGACTGGTTGTCTGGAGAACCAACCTTGAGATTCCAGAGCTGGAACTTTCAGTCCTACTTTCTGGAAAGAGAGAAGGGCTGAGATTGAATCATGTAACAGCCTATGATTGAATCAGCCATGCCTCCATAAAAACTCAAAAGGAGGGGCCTTGGAGACCTCCTAGCTTGGTGAACACATGGATATTTGGGCAGAGGGGCATGTTCAGACAGCATGGGAGCTCCATGTCCCTTTCCACATACCTTGCCCCATGCCTCTGTCCCATCTGGATGTTCATCTGTATTCTTTATCATATCTTTTGTAATAAACCAGTATTCCCATAAGTAAAATGTTTCCCTAAGTTCTGTGAGTCCCTCTAGTAAATTAACCAAACCCAAGGAGGGGATCCTAGGAATCTCTGGTTTATAGCCAGTTGATCAGAAGTACAGGTGAACCTGGGCTTGGACTACAGCTAGGGAGGGGCCCGCCTTGTAGGACTGAGCCTTTTACCTGTAGAACCTATGCTCTCTCTGGGTAAAGAGTGTCAAAATGGAATTGTACTGTTGTTACTGAGACCCAAATAATTGAGTCCATATGCCTGTCTGCACTGGTCCAAAGGAAATGTATGAGCAGGAGTTTACAGTATAGAAATCAGATTTACTAGAGAACTAGCCAATCTAGGGTATAGGGAGCTAATGCTCTAAAGACCCAACACTGGATGGTACGTAAGATACAGATTATATTGGGCAAAATCACAGGACACTGTGGATTCGAGGTTTGGCATCGTGCTGGGAGCTGATTGGCTGGAGGTGAGGTTAATGAATCATTTCTTCAGGTCTTGAGGACAGCTCTGAGGTCTGCTCTGATGTCCCTCTGTCTGGTTTCAAGGGACAATAAGTAGTGAGGGGATCATTCCACCTTAGGGCTCAGGAGCTGAAATATAACTTAGGTCAAGATGTTATCGTTAGCTTGACAGAGCCCAGACCCTGTGACCATTAGTCAGGTCCAGGCTGCTGTCTTCTGTTGCCTCGGGGTTGCTGGTTATCCAGGGTAAGGCTCGGTCTATGAGGGGCATTGAGAGAAAGATGATTTCTAGGGTTAGGATTTAAAGCTAAATTTAATTTCAGTGTCACAGTTAAATTGTAGGACACTTAGCTGTTGCCCTAGCATTGCTTGTTAGTGTGGGGGAGCCCCCACCCCCACATTGGAATTGGTGATCATAACCACCCATTTCCTGTATGATCATGCCTAGAAAGAAATATTTTTACTATCTTCTATGGCAGTGTTTTCTCAGCAGCAATATAGGGATATATATATTCTTCTCATTTACACACTAAAAATATAGCTTAGTTTAAATAAAATCTTTTTTTATATAGAGCATTCTGAATAGGAATACATCTTGGAGAATTATGTAATACTGTTATCTTGAATCACTGGACTTTTAAATGCTACCTACAGGTCATTTCTTAACGTGCAGGTCCTTGAAAAAGTCCAATTGTGTTCCCATCCTGCTCGAGCTCAGAGAGAAGGAGGGAAGAGGAACCTTAATAAAGAACTTGTGCAGAGAACTCTGAGATGAAACCTGGAGGTAGAAATTAGGAAGCTTAGGAGAATTTAGGGTTTTAAGAACCTGACTATATTTTAGTATAATAGTTATTATTGTTTAAATATTTTAAACCTTTGACAGGTATGTGCTTAATATAAGATATAAAAGATAGAGGAATGGAAGCATTCCAGAGAGAGAGAGAGAGAAAGAAAGAAAGAGAGAGAGGCTCTGTTTTGTTTGTGTGCATGCAGAGGCAACTTTATATATGAGCATCAGGGCCTGATTTATAGAAATAGATCATTTGTGTTATGTGATTGTCAGCTTATATAGTAAATCCTCAGTCATACCCAGCAGCATTATGCAGAGGCAATTTTACTTAGTGTATTATGGCCATTTATCACAGAGCAAATCTTGCCAGAATCCTGCAGAAGGAATAGAGCTCTGGAAGCTATTTTCTATCTAAAGAGTTAAGCCTTGAGTATATCCCGATACCTCTATTGCATGCACAATGACCTCCTCTGGGCGAGCCAATGAACAACTGCATGCTCAAGGCAGGTACTTTCATATGCTGCCATGCTGCCTTCCCGGGGTTTGCATACATTCATTCAAGCGGCCTTATGGTCATCCAAGCACATGGAAGCAAAAGTGAGCCCTGAAGCCCTGAAAACATGCAGATCTTAAATGGATAATTTCTGAAGTATTAGAGTGCAAACGGATCCCATGCTTCATCCCTGTCATCCCCTATGTGATGATTGTTTTAAAGGACAAATGAATGAGGAAAGGATGGGGAGAAAACTATTGCTGCTCTTTCTCCTTCCCCTTGGTTACTGCAGGCTGCAAAGGACCTTTAGCACAATTTGGCTCTCACACTGTTCTCAGGCAAATTGCTGGAAGTCACTCAAAAACTAAATTGCTTGTCCTGGCTGGGTGGATCAGTTGGTTGGAGCGTCGTCCTGAACAACAAAAGGCTTCAAGTTTGATCCCTGGTTGGGGCACAAAGGGAAGACAAACAATCAATGTTTCTCACATCCATGTCTGTCTGTCTGTCTGTCTATCTATCTATCTATCTATCTTTCTATCTATCTATCTTTTTTCCTTCCTCTCTCTCTGAAATCAGTAAACATATCCTTGGGTGAGGATTAAAAAAAAAAAACTTTCAAGCCCATGAGGAGTCTAGGGTTGCCCTGCTCAAGAGAACATTTTCATCAAGCGCATCCATTCTTAGGTAGGGTTTCATTTAGAAGGAAGAGAGAAGTCCAACTTGCTCATCCCAATCATGGGAGGTTACTTTCATGAAAAGCACAGTAGGTCAGACCTTTCATGGCAGTGAGACATTAGTCACTGTCTACATGCCTTCCTGGTGGGCCCTCCAGGGCTTAGGCAGTTTCTTCCCATATCATTGCCATCTCAGACCCAAGAGTGTTTGTGAATTTTTTTCTGATGCTCTTCTCCTTCCTATCTCTACTTCTTCCTGGAGGAAGGTGGGGTGTTAAATTTTTAGTTTTCTCCCGTTATTATCTGACTATTGCAAAATTTTTCTTTCAAAATTCCAAGTGAAAGAATGTGTTTGTCCTGACAAATGAATATGGACTCTGGTGGGACTGAGCTCCTGTACAAAGTCATCTCACAGTTTTCTGGCCAACCCAAGGGTTGGCAGTCAGGTGCCCTTTCTTGGTCCAGTTCATTAGATGTGGAGATTAAATAAATGCCACAGAACATGAGCGGTCCCACAGCATGCTGCCTATGGCTGCTTTCTCCAGCAGGGCACACGGACAAGGCCACTGTCCTCAGAGAGCACATCAGTTGTGGTAGGTGCCATGACTGACTCTTCCGGTACAATGTCAGGCCATATGAAGACTCTTTACAAGGACAAAATATAATCAACTCGTGTTTCTAATTCAGTTTCTAAGACTGTTTCCAGTGTGAATATAGATATGGCTAAGGTTTTGCAAAAAATGTATTGGCAGCAAAAGATGAATTTTTCCACCTAAGTCTTAAAATCTAGTATATTACTTTTCATGATCTTGGACTGTTGTGGCACATGGGATAAAATGAGGAAAACAGTAATAACAAATTACAAGAGCTGAAATGAAATGTGCTTAGTCTTCAGAGAATGTCAGATAAGGCAGAAATGTGGCCAGCAATAGATTGTAAAAAGATGACTACTACTAATTAGGTGGGCAGAGTAACAGAGAAACAGAAAATAATAATTCTGATGGCACCCTGATGATAGGAAATGACGGGCTACGTAGCTATCAAAAGAAAAATTATTCAGTAAGTACAGTAATTATCATATTGCCTATTATTTTATGAAATATATAGCCAGCTGGAAACTCAATTGGCAAACAGAGAAAAAATAAATACAGGATTTTTTGTTCAATCTGTATGGTCAAATATTTACAGTGCTCAGTTATGAATGCTCCTTATAGACTATGGCCCTTGTATTAAATTTAGCCTGTTTTAGGCAAGACAAGTGAAACCCTCTCAGAGTTTACGTGTTAGGAGAGCATCCGAGCAGGGACTGGAAAGGAAAGGCTGTCAGCAGCTGTTGCTTTGCTTTTGTATTACTTGTTCAATGTCAGGAACCCTGGTTTCAAGTCATCTTGTTCTCTTGTCATCTCTCTGCATCCATTGCCCCGATGGGCTGTGCCAAATGCTCAGATTGTTTTGTGCTGGGCATCCTGGACGGTAACTAGGAACACATAGGTCAGAACCTGTGTGGGGGTCAACTTCCTCACATTTACAAAACCCAGATCCACCTCAGCTGGTGCAATGTAAAAGAATTGTACTTAATAGCATTAATCTTAAGGTGCTTATTAAAAAACATAGTTTTGCTCCCTTTGTGCTTGCAATATATGGTGCTCCGTGACAGCTGAGGTGCAATGGTTAGTTAACAAAGGCAATAGGGAATGTGAATGGGCTTCACCGATGTTCTATGGCTGTGAGATAGCTCTATTTTGTTATAGTCCAAACCACATGGGTTTTTCAATGTAATAAACACATTTATGGAGTGCCGTTATGTGTTTACTGCTTTGAATAATGAATCCACGTGGATTCCAAAATGGCATTTTTTAGCCTCCAGGAGCTTTTGATCAAATTATGGAGAAAGGCAGCCATAAAAATGACAATGACCTTGACAATAAATGTTTTTTGCATGTTAGATGCACTGTATATGTTTCTAACCATTATACAAAAATATTATAAATTATTTTTTTCTTTTTCACAAAGAAGAAATTAAAAGTCAGGAGGGTTATGTGACAAATTAAGTAACCAGATATAGAGTTCAAATTCAGATTATGGCTTCAAACCCACATTATTCTACTATATTATGTTAAATAAATAAAATGGTAAAATAAAAAATAAGAGTTATATGGATAATCGCTCTAGAAATTCATAGATCAACATAAGAGGTCAATTAGTCCTGTATTTGCTTGATAGAATTTTTAGAAGACAATGCTAAAATGGATATACACACGATATATACCAGTACACATGCATACACATACATATAAGTGATAATATGCATGTGTACACAGACACACACATATATATTAGAGAGAAACAGAAAAATTAAAATCCCCTTAGAATTTTATAGTCTAAGAAGAAATATAGGCCATGCCATGAAAAAGATGCACTCATTAGAGCTGACACGTAGACAAGCGCTGAACCTCACCAACTGTAATTACATGTATTTCCATCTGATAGAAGAGGCTAGTCTATCTACCCGCCCTTTGTCTCCATTGCTATCCACAGCAGAACCATTACATAGGGTAATAAATGTAAGTGTATGCGTGAGGTTGACATATAAAGGTAGACAGTGTGTTTTCTGGTTTTGCTCAGGAATGAATCCTCAGACTGCAGTTGCATCTTGTGTCTGGCCATCTCAAAGCAAAGCACAAGAGTAGTACAGGGGTTGACTAATCACTGCAGACTGCCAGGTTTGTTGCCAAAAGCAGCAGAAAAACAGAAGGAGGATTCCAGTTTCTCTCTTGTGTTGAAGCAACAGTATTTTTTTGCATTGCACTGAATCAAGACTCTACATACTTTGTTTAGAATACACTGGTTTTATCCATTTATTTATGTTATTAGAGGCCCAGTGCTTGAAATTTATGCAATCAGGGGTGGGGGTCCCTCAGCCTGAATTGAGAGAGGGTGCAGGCCAGGCCAAGGGATTACACCGGTGAACCATTTGGGCCGAAGAGGGAGGTGGGAGCTTGGCCAGCCGGAGAGGGACTGCAGAAGGGCTCCAGGGCATGTCCAGCTCATATCACTCAGTCCCGATCGGCAGGACCCCGCAGCAAGCTAACCTACAGGTTGGAGGATCTGCCCCCTGGTGGTCAGTGCACGTCATAGCAAGCGGTTGAGTGGACTTAGCATATCATTAGCATATTACACTTTGATTGGTTGAACAGCCAACAGGACGACCAGACACTTAGGCTTTTATTATATAGGATTTTATATATTACCTATATTAATAATCATTTATATTATTCATTACCATTCACCATGACTTCTTTTATGTATTCATTCATTTAACAAATATTGAGTATCCACCTTGACATCAAGGTCATGGTGTACACTTCACTGATCAGACTCACCCTATTGCAGATGTTTATTTGACATTCCTGAAAGAAATGTTTTTCTTAACAAGAACCCATCACAAGTCAAGGGTTGTACTGTACTGATATTTGAGATTTTAAAACCAAAAGTAAAAATTTTCTTTTTTTAAATTTTATTTTATTGTTTAAAGTATTACAGATAGTAGCACATATGTCTCTTTTTTTCCCCCATTGACCTTCCCCCGGCCTCCACTACCCCCTGGCACATGCCCTCACCTCCCCCCGACCCCCAGTGTCTTGTGTCCATTGGTTATGCTTATATGCATGCATACAAGTCCTTTGGATGATCTCTTACCCCCCCCACACCCCCAAATTTAAAATTTTTTCTTCTTAAAATAATTTTTCATTCTGCCTTTGGGTACTTGAAAATATCAACATGGTGATAAGAAAGACTGCATATTTTCAAGTAAATGAAAACTTTATTATAATAGTTTGGCTACATAACCTTTCGTGCCTTTACTATAGCACAACTTTCAATTGTGAAGGAAAGTGTCTGGTTTTCTTATGCTACTCATAAACTGATAGTGATCCAAAGCTAGCAGCTTTTAATTGTGTCTTTGGTGTGTGTGTGTGTGCATTTACCTTCCTGTGAGGTGACACTTTTGAACAGAAAAAATAATATATAGTACAAATATGATATTTTGTTAACAACTAATTGAAAGCATCCATATAGGGATTGATAAGTCCAGAGTGTGATGTTTGCTATACTATTGCGCCTAAGGTTCAGAAATCAGTATTCAATAAGAGAGAAAGAAGGGGGAGAAATTGAACACATTGTTCTGGAAATTGTCAGTTTTTACTAGTTGTACCTATTTGGAATATTTAAGTGTCAAGGAAGCTAAAGATCTGGAAATTAATGTCCTGAAGTTGAGTTAAAATGACAGCACTTAGCCATGCCCCAGTAACAGAAAAAGGCATACTTGAAATTCTGGCCATGTATAAAATATCCGGTTTATAAAACTGCATGTTTTATAACTCCAAAGTTAAGGTGTGACTTTTGGGAAACAAGGTGGGTCAGATGTCATGCCCTAACTTTAACAACTGAAGGAAAGTTATGTTTTATATAAATTCAGAGAGGTTAGGAAATAAATTGTTAGGACATGAGTGAAGTACTGCCAAGGAAAATATTTCAATGGGTGAGCAATTGAAAGTCAGTTTCCAATTGACTGAAAAAGAGATGGTTTGAGTGGACAGTTCTTGTAGAAGACGCTTAGAGATCACCCTCTCAGTCAACCAAAGTGTAATACGTGGAGGAAACTGTGACAGGAGAAAACATGAGACTAAATCAAGTGTTGATGGTCACTTGATGCAAGGCCGGAACAGCGTGTCAGTTTCTTTCACTAATAATGTTGTCTTTTTAAGTTAGAATTTAATGCTATTATTATAGGTTAGAACTCAGTAACTATGAGGTTAAAAGTGGGTGTAAAGCATGAGAATTTTGAATTTTGACTTAAACTCTATGCAGTTAAACTTTGTCTATAGAAAAAAACACTTCCTTTAAAAGCAAACAAACAAACAAAAACAAAAAAAACCCCACCAATATTCTCCCATGATTGCAATTGGAAAGACAGAAGGGTCTTTTGTGGGGTAAATCTTATGTATTCAAGGCCAAGAATGGAAAAGTTCTGATATATCCTGAGCAAATGGTTTTCCAGAGTACTGATAAAAAGAACAAAGATATATTTGGGAGTTTAATCCAACTTGCCTTTGCACAAAGGTTATGAAGGCTGTGAGAAAAAGCTCAGTTTGGTCTTAATTCATAGTCATCCAGTATAGGGATTGATAAGTCCAGAGTGTGATGTTTGCTATAGGCTCCTCAACAGGCTGGCAGACACTGCTCAGAATTAATCACATGTCAAGCTATGGTCAAATGCTGAATCGCAGCACTCTCCTTGAAAGATTTTGGTAAGAATCAGGCTGGTGTGTTGACCTGTGGGGTCCCAGGGCCTTTATCAATTGCACTGCTCTACCCAGAGTGACCTTCCCTGACTGGAATCAACATCTCAGGATGAGTAAGGAAATGAACTGTGGAGATTACAGTTGCCACCTCTGCCCTGGCCTAAGCCTGGGATTCAACGGGGCTTTGGGGTTTATTAACAGCAAACTCAGGCAAATTAAGTTAGGGAAACAATGCTACTGGGGACACAGCTTTCCTCCCCAAGTTCTCCACAACATCAGCTGGGTTATCTGGTTTTATTTTCAATTTGCAAGATGTGGGCTTTGCAGAAATGAAACCCCTTTTCTTGTTCGCAGAAACAAAAATTTAGAGACTACAGGCAAGAGAGAAGTATTATCTGGTCAGAGTTATTTTTAGGGATTTTTAACAAACTAGCAACAGTATGCAAAATCACATATTATTAATGTGGAGCCTGTGGGGTGATGGAGAGGAAGGAAATCATTTCATCAGGACACAGGCTATGTTGGGCTCTAATTTTCTATGAAATATTATTTCATGTTGATACATTGTTCTGATTTTTAAATGGAATAGATACCAATATTAATTTCATATTTTGTTGTTTGTTTTAAATATATTTATGTTGATTTCAGAGAGGAAAAGAGAAGGTGAGAGAGATAGAAACATCAATGATGAGACAGAATCATTGATTGGCTGCCTCCTGCATGTTCCCTACTGGGGATCAAGCCAGCAACCCGAGCATGTGCCCTGACCAGGAATCAAACCTTGATCTCCTGGTACATAAGTCAATGCTACTAAGCCACACCAGCCAGGCCATATTTGTTGTTTTTATTCTTACCTATTGAAGTGTTAATAAAGTGAGGATTAGTTAACATACCTTGGAATATAAATTAATCTAACAAAGGACAGTGGCCAAGGCCTTACTGGATGCCCATTGTGTTTATAATATTCTAGTACTCATTTATAAGAATCAAAACAATCTAAAACACTTTCTCTGCCTTTAAGAGCTAATAATTTTTGGTAAAGGGAATATAGAGATGGAACAGAAGAGTAAGAGTTAGAGTCAAAATTTGACTGAATGCTGAATGAGAGCATAGGAAATAAATGCTAAAGCCCACCTTCAGGGAAAAGAGGGATAACAAGAGTTGGATTTTGAAAGGAGAATGGGAACTGGAGAAGTAAGAGCATTTGGGGAAAAAAGGAAGAAGTCATTAAAGAACTGAATAGCACCCTAGCTGGTTTTCCCAATGTTTGGAGCTTAAGCCCATGGACTGAATGGTTTTGGGTTCAATTCTGGTCAAGGGCACATACCTAAGTTGCAGATTAAATCCCCAGCCCAGTCAAAGTGCATGAGGAGGCAACCAATTGATGTGTCTCTCTCATCATGTTTCTCTCTCTGACTCTCCCCCTCCCTTCCACTCTCTCTAAAAATCAATGGAAGAATATCCTCAAGTGAGGATTAACAATAACAAAACAAAACAAAAGAACTGAATAACTATATTACTTGTCTATCTGTTGAGGTTCTTTGGAAGATATAAGCCATCATTTCTTTATTCTTCTTTGTTCATATTCACTATCCCCAAGTCCTCTCTTCTCATTTCCTCTTAAATTACTTGGGTTTACATTTTTTTCTTCACACTTCACTGATAGTGCTTTTTCTGAGACCACTAGCACCTTCCTTCCTATCCTATATAATAAAAGCCTAATATGCTAAGTGTCTGGTAGTCCAGTTGTCCATTCAACCAATCAAAGCGTAATATGCTAATGATATGGGAAGGCCGCTCAACTGCTGGCTATGATGTGCACTGACCACCAGGGGGCAGATAGACAACCGATCGACCGGTCACTATGACATGCACTGACCACCAGGGGGCAGACACTCTCACCAGCAGGTTAGCTTGCTGCTGGGATCCGGCCGATCAGGACTGAGCAAGACAGGCTGAACGTGCCCTGGAGCCCTCCCGCGGCCCCTCCCCAGCTGGCATCCTCCCTCATCCTTCCCTGCCCTGATCATGCACCATTTGGGTCCCTTGGCCTGGCCTGTGCCCTCTCACAATCTGAGACCCCTCACTGGATGTTGGAGAACCAGTTTCAGCTCGATCTCTCAGGCAAGGCCCAGGGACCCCACTAGTGCACAAATTCGTGTACTAGGCCTCTAGTTAAATACAAAGGTCAATTCTGACATCTTGTCTTTCTAGACCTGTCCCCATAGGACCACACCCAAGCCCCCATTTCCCATTGGCAAACTTACCTCATGTTCCTGGCTTCCAGGACAGCCCCTTCCCTGGTTTGCCTGGAAGTCACTGAGGACTTACTCCCAATCTCCTTTCACAGTCCTATTCTGTTCGTGATCTGTTAATATTGGACTGTCTTTTGTCCTCTCTTCCAAATCTGCACCAACTCCCTCTGTGATCTTATCTGATCTCATAATGTTAAATACCATATATGCAGATAAACTTCTAAATTTATTTTTTTAATATATTTTATTGATTTTTTACAGAGAGGAAGGGAGAGAGATAGAGAGTCAGAAACATCGATGAGAGAGAAACATCGATCAGCTGCCTCCTGCACATCTCCTACGGGGGATGTGCCCGCAACCCAGGTACATGCCCTTCACCGGAATCGAACCTGGGACCTTTCAGTCCGCAGGCCGACGCTCTATCCACTGAGCCAAACCGGTTTCGGCCTAAATTTATTTTTTAAGTCCAGACCACTCTCCCAAACTGTGTGCTGCCTTTTGACATTTCTACCTAAATACACAACACATGTCTGAAAAATGAACTCCTCATTTCTTCCCATTAAAACTTGCTCTACCCTCAGACTTTCTATCCCAGTTAATAGATACTCCATCTTTCCAATTTTGGCCTTAAAAGCCCAGGAATCATTCTTGACTCTTTCCTTCTCTCATTACCTACATCTGTAAATCCTGTTGGCTCTTCCATGTCTAGTGTCTGACTAGATCTTGCCACTTCCACTGCTACTACCTTGGCTCATGCCTCCCTCATATCTCTTCTGGTTTATTCCAATAGCCTCCAAAATAAGTCCCTGTTTCTACTTTTTTTTCACTGGAAATCTATTCTCAAAAGAGAAGCCAGAGTGCTCTTTTAAAATGAAAGGTCATGTGTCCTCAGTGATGTGGCTCAGTTGGTTGGACATCATCCTGTGCACCAAAAGGTTGCTGGTTCAATTCCCAGTCAGGGCACATGACTGGGTTTTGGGCTTTATCCCTAGCAGAGGCTGTGCAGGAGGCAGCCAAAGGATGTTACTCTCTCACATCGATGTTTTTCTCTCTCCCTCTCCCTTCCTCTCTGTAAAATATCAATAAACTATTAAAAAGAATAATATTTTAAACATAATAATCCTAATATATATATATATAAACCCAGTATCTGTAACGACTGACCGAAGGCTTGATCAAACATCGAAAGTCAGTCCTGCAGTCAGTGCTGGGTTGCCGAGGGGGCTGCGGATCAGGCCCGGAGAAAGGCCAGAAGAGAGAGGCAGGGTCTGATCTGTAGCTTCTGTGGCAGCTGTTGATCAGCCGTTGCCTCTCTTTCTTTCCGGGCTTAGCCAGCAGCTGTGCCTCTCTTTCTCTTTCTCTCCTGGCCTCTGGGGGCTGCTGATCAGGCCCGCCTCTCTGATCAGGCCTGGAGATAGGCTCAGAGATGTTGACTGGCACAGAAACCAACCAATCAGAACCAAGTTGGCCGGCAGGGGAGGGCAGTTGAGGCAGAGGCAGTTAGGGGTGATCAGGCAGGCAGGCAGAGACAGTTAGGGGCACTCAGGCAGGCAGGCAGGTGAGTGGTTAGGAGCCAATGGTCCCAGATTGCGAGAGGGGTGTCTGGCAGTCGGACATCACTCAAGGGGTCCCTAATTGGAGAGGGTGCAGGCTGGGCTGAGGGAACCCCCCTGTCCATGCACCAATTTTGTGTACCGGGCCACTAATAATAAACAAAATAGATGGAAGGCCATGTCACTCCTCTGCTCTACCGGTTTTCACTTTCTGTTAGAGTAAAAGCTAAAATCCCTATGATGACCTTCAAAGCCTTTCATGATCTAGGATCTTATTACCTCTGCAATTTTCTAGAATTGTCCTGCTTTCTCACTCTAATACAGCCACAATGGCCTCCTTCGTTTTTTAAACACACTGGTGAGATCCTGCCTCACAGCTTTCTTGCTGTCTGTTCCTTGTGCCTGCAGTACTCTCCCCATATATCACATGGCTCTCTCCCTCATTTCCTTCAAGTTCTTGCTCAGGTGTCATTCATCTCAGTGAGGCCTCCTCTAACTACACTATTTTAAATTGCAAACTACTTTCAAACTTCTATCATTCTTCCTTTGTAATTGTTCATTGTCTCTCTCCCTGATAAAATGCAAGTTCCAGAAGACCAGTGATTCCTGTTTGTTTTGTTCAATGGTAAAGACTACATAGCATGTGCTCAGTGAATATTTGCTGAATGAATGAACAGAGACTGGCCATGGCTAGCTTATGGAAAAGAGGATATTATTGGAAGTACATGGCTTGGGTCAAAGAATTTAAGAGAAAGTGATGAACTAAGCTTTGAGATTGAATCCCGTCTCCTCAGGTTTCCACCATCAGGCTAAATCATGAGCTCTATTTGGATATAGGTTGACATTCCAGAAAAAAAAGGCTTCTGATTGGTCTCGATTGGTCACATGCCTGGTCCTTGGCCAGGGGAGGGTGAGGCAACTTGATGAACATTTCTATCAAAACTGGATACAATGGAGAAAGACCATTTCCTCCCTTTAAAATTAATGTGCTGTTAGTTTTTAAAAGAGAGATGAATAATGAGCAAGCAAACACAATAGATGGCCTATTCAGTAGTCATTCAACCAACATTAAGCACAAACTATATGTCACACATTGGATTGCACAGATCAGAGAGTATGAGCGGTATAAACAGTCTCATAAGAATTATGTGTAATACAGTAGTCTATAGGGGGACCTAGAAAAGCAAGTGACTGCTTCTTTCTGCAAAGAGGGAGAAGTAGGTGGAAGTTTTAAAGGACATGGAGATGTTTTATTAGAGAGGATCTGGGCAGTCTCATCCTTCAGCTCTTTTATCTCCAATTGCTAAAGTGATGCTTAATTAGAGCCCCTCTCATGGCAGTTTGATGTATTTGCTCTGGTTCTCTCCCTGGAATGGAGGGATATATTTAAAGAATTAGATAGGTTCAAATATTCAGAGACCTCAGGAACTTGTTGCTGATCTCATTTTCTCCACAAATGAAGTTACCTGATCAAAAGGTTTACAATGATATATGCATATAGTGTCCTCAGGGAGAAGTCAAGCGACCAAACATTTGGCAAAGAAGGTGCATGGCCAGTACTCTTATAAAAGAGAAGAGAGGGGCAGCAGAGCTGAGTGGTTGAATGCACTGACAGGCAGGGCGTGAAGCTGGCAGCTTGATAGAATTCTTCACCTCTCTAAGACTAATGCACCAAAGTCATAATCTTTATTCAGAAAACTGAATGAGAACATGAGTTGCTGTGCATAGAACAACTAGCACAGTGCCCCACACAAAATAATCAGTGATTAAATGTCATTTTTTAAAAAATTGATTTTGAGAGAGAGAGGGAAGGAGAGGGAGAGACAAAGAGAAATATCAACATGAGAACGAAACATTGATTGACTGCCTCTGGCACTCGCTCTACCAGGTATCAAGCCTGCGACCCAGGCATGTGCACTGACCAGGAATCAAACTGGCAACCTTTTGATGGATGGGATGCCACCCAGCCAACTGAACCATACCTCCCAGGGCAAATGTTCATAATTTCAATGCATGATTGCTGAACATATGTCAAACTCTATGCCCAGATAGTGTTCTACGTATAGCAACGACTAACACAGAAAAAAACTTGCCCTTCTCTGGGAGTTACACCTTAATAGGAAATGCAGGCAGTAAATACATAATCTTTCATAATATGCAGGTGGTGATAAGTGTTGTGAAGAAAAATAAAGCAAGGGAAGAGGATCAAAAGTAAGGAAGTAGAGATGGATAATAGTTAATAAAGGGTGGTCAAGGGAGATCTCTCTGATAATGTGACATTTGAACAGAGACCCAAAGGTATCTACACTAATAAAAGAGAAACATGGTAATTGGCATACAACCGCTACCCTTCCCATTGGCTAATCAGCGTATCCTTATGCAAATTAACTGTCAGCCAAGATGGCGGCCGGCAGCCAGGCAGCTGGAAGCGAACATGAGGCTTGCTTGCTGTGGACTCCAACGTTCCCCGCCGGCCTCTGAGCTTCAGTTGGAAACATAGTAACATTTATAGAAGATAAACAAAACTCCAGAAAGCTCCTGTCAGTCAGCCGGGATCTCAGAGCTGGAGTCGCAACATTGTTTCGAATACAGAAAACAAAGGCCAGAAACCTGCTTTCAGCCGAGCCTCAGAGAGAAAGCCGGCTCTCAGCTCCAGTGACAGCCATAGAAGGTAAATAAATGCCAGAATAAAAAATAAAAAAAAGAAAAAAAGGAGAGGTTTGGAGCTTCAGTTGCCCGCCAGCCTGAAAACAGCCCTCAGCCCCTCACCCAGACTGGCCAGGCACCCCAGTGGGGACCCCCACCCTGAAGCAACAAGATGGCGGCTAATTTGCATACTGAAGGCAGGCGGCAGCAGGCAAGGCTGTCTGCGGTCTGGGACCCGGATCTGTGACCCTGCCGGGCAGGATCAGCGGAGCCTCGAGGCACTCCCGGCACCGGGATCAGCGTGACAGGGGGCAACGCCCAAACGCCCTGATTGCCCTGTGGCTCTGTGTGTGACAGGGGGCAGCGCCCCAACCCCCTGATCAGCCCTGCGGCTCTGTGGGTGATAGAGGGCGGCGCCCCAACCCTGATTGCCCTGTGGCTCTGTGTGTGACAGTGGCGGCGCCCCAACCAACCCCCCCACGGGCCCTGCTCTATGTGAGACGGGGTAGAGCCATACCTCCCCATCGGCCCTGCCCTGAGTGTGACAGGGTGCGGCGCCTCAACTACCCCCCTCCCCCACGGGCCCTGCTCTGTATGTGACAGGGGGGGGGTGCCCCAGCTCCCCTATTGGCCCTACTCTGTGCGTGACAGGGAGGAGCTCCTCAACCCCCTGATGGGCCCTGCTCTGTGTGTGACAGGGGGCAGCTCCCCAACCCCCTGATCAGCCCGGCTCTGTGCATGACAGGGGGGAGCTCCCAAAACCCCTGATTGACCCTGCTCTGTGCATGACAAGGGGGAGCTCCCCAAACCCCTGATGGGCCCTGCTCTGTGTGTGACAGAGTACGGAGCCCCAAGCCCCGATGGTCCCTGCTGTGTGTGTGACAGGGGGCAGCGCCCCAACCCCCTGATTTGCCCTGCTCTGTGCGTGGCAGGGGGTGGCGCCGCAACTTCCCTATCGACCCTGCCTTGAGTGTGACAGAGGGCGGTGCCCCAACCCCCAAATCGGCCCTACCCTGAGTGCGACTAGGGGTGGCATCACAACCTCCCCATCCGCCCTGCTCTGTGCATGACAGGGGGCGGTGCCCCAACTCCCCAATCGGCCCTGCTCTGAGCCCGACCAGGGGCTGCACCTAGGGATTGGGCCTGCCCTCTGCCACCCAGGGGCAGGCCTAAGCCAGCAGGTCATTATCTCCTGAGGGGTCCCAGACTGCGAGAGGGCACAGGATAGGCTGAGGGACCCCCTCTCCCCCCCCCCCCCCCCGAGTGCACAAATTTTTGTGCACCGGGCCTCTACGATATATATGAATGTATATGAAAGTAGTCATAGGCATATATATAAATGTGTATTTTTACATATATACATACTTCTTATTCACATATTTGTAACATAGGCTATGGTTAGAAATAAGAAAATGAAGAATTCTGACATGAACCTGACAAAATTTAAATCTACAGAATAATTTTTATTACCGAGAAAACTCAAATACAAACTCAAATACTTAAAAACTCAAAAACTGCAAACATCACATTCATGCACATACATTTCTAAGCCTTCTATGGTTATGAAAATGTCAATGTTTTGTGTTTTAGAAATTAGTCTGTTATGATCATACTAGAAGCCTGATGCATGAAATTCGTGCAAGGGGATCGGCCCTCACAGCCCCAGCGGCTTGCCTTGGCCCTGGCAGCCCTGGCTTCATCCGGAAGGTCATCCAGAAGAACATCCAGAAGGTTGTTCAGCTGTCCAGCCTAATTAGCATATTACAATTTTATTATTATAGACTAGAGGCCCGGTGCACAAAAATTTGTGCACTCGGGGGGAGGGCGGGGTCTCTCAGCCCGGCCTGTGCCCTCTCGCAGTCTGGGACCCCTCAGGGGATGACCACCTCCTGGCTTAGGCCTGCTCCCCGGGGGATTGGGCCTAAGCTGGCAATCAGACATCCCTCTGGCAGCCTGGCAGCCCTCGGGGGATGTCCACTTGCCAGCGGGGAGCAGGTCTAAGCTGCAGTCAGACATCCTTAGCGCTGCTGAGGAAGCAGGAGAGGCTCCCACCACCACCACTGTACTGGCAGCCATCAGCCTGGCTTGTGGCTCAGCAGAGCTCCCCCTGTGGGAGCTCACTGACCACCAGGGGGCAACTCCTGCATTGAGCGTCTGCCCCCTGGTGGCCAGTGTGTGTCATAGTGACCAGTCATTCCCAGTCTTTCTGCTGTTAGGGTCAATTTGCATATTACCCTTTTACTATATAGGATAGAGGCCTGGTGCATGGGTGGAGGCCGGCTGGTTTGTCCTGAAGGGTGTCCTGGATCAGGGTGGGGGTCCCGCTGGAGTGCCTGGCCAGCCTGGGTGAGGGGCTGATGGCTGTTTGCAGCTGGTCACACCCCCTTCAGGGTGGAGGTCCCCACTGGGGTGCCTGGCCAGCCTGGATGAGGGGCTGATAGCTATTTTCAGGCTGGACACACCCCCTTCAGGGTGGGGGTCTCCACTGGGGTGCCTGGCCAGTCTGGGTGAGGAACTGAGGACCGTTTTCAGGCTGGCCGGCGACTGAAGTTCCCAGCCTCTCCTTTTTTTCTTTTTCTTTTTTTATTCTGGGATTTATTTACCTTCTATAATTGCAACTTTGTTTCCATCACTGGAGCTGAGAGCCGGGCTCCTGCTCACTCCAGGTCCGTGGCCACGGCCTGCTGAAAGCAGGTATCTGGGGTTTGTTTAGCTTCTATAATTGAAACTTTGTTGCTTTCAGAGCTCAGAGCTGGGCCATGGCAGGCGGGGAACCTTGGCTTCCTCCATCACTGGAGCAAGCAGGCCTCCTGCTAGCTTCAGCTGCGTGGCTGCCGGCCGCCATCTTGGTTGGGTTAATTTGCATATCTCACTGATTAGCCAATGGGGTGTAGTGAAGGTATGGTCAATTACCATGTTTATCTATTATTAGATAGGATTCTTCCAATTTTTATTCAGAATTCTGAAAATTTTACTTGAGCTAGGATATTTTGGACACTGAGGCTTTATAGACTCTATTAAAATAGAATTTGAGATTTAGGGATATTAAATAGAGTCATACATTTTTGAGCTTGATATTCCCACTGTATTTGTACCTTAAATATAAGCTTTTTTCAAGGAGCAATCAAAGGAATTTTGAAGCTTTAAATTGACTACACCTACATGTTTGCTATTTTCAGCAAGTTCCCTTTTAGTCAAAGACATTGCTTAGATTTTAGATTTTTCTTGCCTCCAGTCAAGTTTGTGAGATTTGTCATTTTAATTTTACCTTCAAAGTTGTATATCCTTCCCCAAGGTCATTATCCACTTTTCCTCCATGTTAAAAAGAAAAGGACAATTATTAGGCATCATTCACCTTAGGGGTTTCATTCTCGAGTGCTCTAACATGAGATTATTAAGTCAGTATTTCATGAGTGTTTTAGAATCAGAGTTGAACATCTGTCAAGTGTTTCCTTATTTGAAAGTTGGCAACCATTCCCAACAGCACTGATTCTCATTTTATTCACTCATAAAATCTTATAACTGCAAAGTTTTGTATATAATTTTTCCTTTATTCATATTTGCTGTTTGGCATTTATGATTGGCATTTTTTAAAGAAAGATATTCAGCAAGGGACAAGGCTAACTGAACGGGATATTGCAGAATTTGGTTCTTTTATCTTTTCTCCATCTTCTCTGTATATCAAGTGAATATAAAGAGAATTTTTATATAATGTTATTCTTTATGCTTCAAGATTTAAAAGAATATGTAACGTTACAGAAAAAAATAACATTTTTATGAAAAATTGGAAGGAAGGCACCTAGTGCCCAAATTCTAATTGTGTTAAGAAACCAAACCCAGAAAAATGGAGTGTTTTCTGTACGTTAATATAGTGACAGAAGCCACATGAGAATTTGGGGTTTGTGATTCCTTACCTAGTGGCATTTCAACCATAACATTCTATTTTCCAAAGGCAAGGGGAAAACGTTATCATGTAAGTTAGCTATTCTGAGATATATTCATATTTTTGTTTTCTTATGTAAGAAGCCATCTATATGTTCATTTAATCTATATCACTCTCCCAAAGTTTCCTCCAAAACTACCCTATGTAAGTTAGTAATTTGAGTGAGAGTACTCTGTGTGAATTCATATGAACCAAAAATAAATTTGATCCAAAAAACACTTACTGTGAATGCCGAGCAACATGCTAAGTCCTGGAGATAAAAAGACAAATAAGATGGGAAGGGCAGAGTTTGAAGTCAGAGAGCCTTGAGTTGGAATCTACCTCAGCTGGTTAGCAGCTGTGGAGCCTTAGAATAATAAGTTAACCTTCTTTGAGCCTCACCCCACTTGGCCTACTTGTAAGGACAAATAGAACATGACCCTTTGCAGAAGGCTTAATCCATTTCACACATAGTAAACTCTAAATGTGAGACCCCTCCATTTATTTAATGCACAGATTAATCAATCTAGTAAGAGACCAAACTAAACAGATGACAATGATACAATTTGATAAAAGTGAGTTACTTTTGAAGTGCTGAGGGCATCCTTGCTTTATCCTGGGAGGATGTGTGAGGGAAAACAGAGGAGGTATTTGAATGGGAAATGCCATTTGCCAAGCAGACGAGGTAAGGAGAAGAATTTTAAACCAAGAGAACTGGCCAAGCAGATCACAAGCCTGGATGTGTTGGACATAGAGCAGCACCAATTCCACAGAAATAGATGAAACTATTTTTTCTAGTAGCCACATTTTTACAAAGGAACCATGAAAATTAATTTTGATCCTGATATTATTTTAGATAAAATAGTATCATGTCAACATATCAGTATAAAAAATTAGTGAGATATTTTATGTTCTTTTCCTGGTTCTAAGCTAGGAGACATATGTAATACTCTTTGTAATACTTTAAGCAATAAAAACAAAAAAGTAGTTTACTGCTGGGATTCTCACCTTTGCCTGATATTAAAGGAACTGCATGTAAAGTTTTTCTATTAAAAACAGCTTTTGAACGAAAGTATTGGTCAAATTGAGGAAAGTTTTAAGGAGTTTTTCAATTAAAAATGGATATTAAATTTTGAATTAAAACTTTTGTTAGCATCTAAAAAAATTATTTTCCTTTTATTGGAGTGACACCGGTTAACAAAATTATACAGGTTTGAGGTGCACACTTCTACAACCCATCATCTGTACACTGTATTATGTGTTCACCACCCCAAGTCAATCTCTGTCCATCACTATTTATCTCCCCCTATAATCTCCTCATACCCCACCTCCCCCAGTAATCACCACACTGTTGTTCCTGTCCATGAGTTCCTCTTTTTTTTTCTTTTTTACTCAATCCCTCCACCCAGTCCCCCCTTCCCCGACAGCTGTCAGCCTGCTCTCTATCTCTGAATCTGTCTCTATTTTGTTTGTTAGTTTATTTTGTTCATTAGATTCCACATATAAGTGAAATCATGTACTTCAGTAACAGTTAACATTCAATATTATTGTGTATTAGTTTCAGGTGTACAGCATTGTAGTTAGATAACCATATACTTTAAAGTGTCCCCCCTATATTTCTAGTATCCAACTGGCACCACACATAGCTTTTGAAATCTGGTGTGGATTTCACACAGCACATTTCAATTCACATGAGCGACATTTAAAGTGCTCAATAGTCAGATGTGGCTGATGGCTACTGTAGTGGACAGCAGATATAGACTAGTGGGTCTGTGGGTGTGAGACACCTGGAGATTAGAGAAAGAGGAGATGAGAGAGGAAGGCAGGGACCGATGATGGAGGGTCTCGTAGGCTGAGTTATGAGAATAGACTTCACAATTTTAAGTAGGAGAATTATATAACCAGATCTGTAATTTATAAAGATACCTCTGTAGGGCGGGGGTAAAAGAAGGCCCCTCACCCAGGAGGCTGTCACAAGTTATGTAGATAGACTACTGCTTCTCCAACTTCAGTGTGTGCACATATAGTCTGAGGATCTTGCTAAAAATGCAAATTCTGATTTTCTATGTCTGGGTGAAGCCTAAGGTTCTGCATCTCCAACAAGCTCTTGGGTGTTGCTGATACCACTGGTCCAGGCACCATAGTTTGACTAGTAAGGATAAAAAACTAAAAAGTAATGTAAGGGATTATTTTGCCTAAAGAGAAGATAGAAACCTTAGTTGAATAATAAAAATATAAACAAATGACACGTGTACTTTATTGTCAAGAATTAACTACTTACGACTTTGAAGTCACCTTTCTCTGATAACTAGCTGTGTCGATTAAGAATGGGCATGACCCATGGACAGAGATAGCAGGGGGATGAAGGCATATACGAGAGTGGGGTGGGGGGGGGCAATGAGGGGATATGGACACATGTAATACCTTACTCAATAAAATAAATTAATTAATATTTTTAAAAATATATTTTATTCCAGGACCATTTAAGATCTTGTTCTCCAGCATGTGTCATCAGTTGGGCTTAAATAAAGTCTTATAAAAATTCCAAAAAAAAAAAAGAAAGAAAAAGAATGGGCATGGCGCCCTACCCAGTATGGCTCAGTTAGTTGGAGCCTTGCCCCATCTATCCAAAGGTCTCAGGTTCAGTTCCCAGTAGGCCACATACCCAAGTTTTTGGTTTGATCCCCAGTCTGAGTGCATGTGGGAGGCAGCTGACCTATGTTCCTCTATCACAACGATGTCGCTCTCTCTCCCCTACCCCCTTCCCCCCTCTCTCTCTCTCTCTCTCTCAAATCAATAAAAGTATGTACTCAGGTGAGAATTTAAAAAATATCTTTAAAAAAGAAAAAAAGATTGAGCCCGGACAGTGTGGTTCAGGTTTGAGAGTCGTGGTTCAATTCCTAGTCAGGGCTCATGCTCAGGTTTTGGGCTTGATCCCTAGTAAGGGTTGTGCAGGAGGCAGCAGATCAATTATTCTCTCTTATTGTTGATGTTTCTATCTCTGTCTCCCTCTCTCTTTCTGACATCAATGAAAAAATATATTTTAAAAAAGAGTGGGCATGACATCATTTTCCTGCATTTCAATTTTTTTAACCTTTTCAGAAAACTCATTTATTCATGTTAAAAGATAAAGACATTTTGAGCACAAACTGCCTGTTATTTAATGCTCTTGGGAAGAGCATATTGATTCACAAATAATTTGGAAACCGCAAGACTGTAACAAAATTGCCCACACAAAGGTTGGATGCATGATTAATTGATCTTAGTATCTGACATAGGTAACATGCAGCTAAGTGTTAGGGGAGCGGCGGGGGGTGGGGGGCGAGGATGGGAATAGAATGGGAGCATATTTTCAGTAAACAATTTGGGAGAGGTCAGTGGACCTATATGGAAGAGTAACATTATGGTTTTTGAACTTCATTTTATTCCACATACTTTTTTATTTTTCTACTTTTTAAAGGCCAATGTAACTTAGCCCATTCTGTTGACTTACTTTACATCTTTCTCTTTTTCTTTCTTTTAGTAAAAGAGTGTGATTTTTTTTCAGGGAAAATTCTTGATGGAAAACTTGTCTTCCCTTAACCAGAATTTATATTTTAGGAATAATCAATTTTCAAGCTCATTTATGAAGAAACATAAATTATTGTTCTCAAAATTCATAAAGATTCCCCAATGAATTTGGCCATTCAGTGAATTTAAGTAAATAAAAAATCAATACTTTAAATTAGAAGAATTTCAACATACAGTGGGCCCTTGACTTATGAGTTTAATTTGTTCCATGACGGAGCTCGTAACTCAAATTACTCGTATGTCAAATCTTAAAGTGAACGAGTGAGACACGTGATGCTGGGCTGATGTGGCGTTCACTGTGACGTTCGCTGCGCCAACTAGTGGTGGGGTATCTGAAGCTGGCTCGTAACCCGAATTTTAGCTCGCAACTCAAAGCAAAAAATTGGCCAAGAGACGGCTCTATCTCGAAAAACTCATTAGTCGGGACACTCATAAGTCAAGGCCCCACTGTATATCTGTGTTCCTTAGAAATCCAAAGATTTAAACTGTATAGCTTACTTAAACTTTGCAAAGGTCAACAAAGTTGATTTTTTTTCTCAATTAAGTTGAAAGAACTTGGGGGGGAAAGGGAAAAAGAATAGCATTGGGGATATTAATTGAATGTGGAGATTTAATTGCTTCATTTCTAAAGATATGCATTTTCTCTCAATATTTTCAGTATTCTCTGACTTAAGTTGGCATTCATATGGTTTTGGATTTATAGAAATTATGTATAAAATCCAATTTGGATCAAAACAATTTGTCCAAGAAAATATTTTATTTTCCCAGGGCATGCTACATGGAAGATTGCTTACTGTCATGAAACGAGTGCCCAGCACAGACTTTGAACTGATAGCAGTATCAGCCTGTTGACTGAGTAACAGAACACTTTTTAATAGTCATGCTATATAGAGCAAGAAAAATCTTTATGATGCCTCTGCAGAATAAACCATAGAGTTTGGAAACACTGATTTTCAGACACATGGTACAGTATTCAATTTTCTTCCCATCTTTGATTTCTAGGTCAGATTCCCAACATACCTTCTAGGCATTGGTGCCCAGAGTTTCCACAAACACCTAAGGAGAAAAGTGAGGTGGGAGGAATAGTTTAGGGTAAATGAAGGAAGCAGCATGGAAAAGAACTCTCACTGGGCCTCATGGCAAGTGAACAATGGGGATGCTCCAAGGCTAGAGTCCAGGGCAAGGTTTAAGCAGGAGCATAAAAAGGCAACTATCTTCTGTGTTTGCCCGTTGTGTTTCAGATGCTGAGCTAGACGCTCCTGAAAAAATTCTTATGTACTCTGCATACCAACATCGAGGAGCAGTTTTTGACACTGCCATTTACAGAACAGAAAATTGAGATAGAAATATTAACTCACTCATGAGCACAAAGTAATTCAGTGGAAGAGCCAAACCTTAGTCCTGATATGCCAAACTCAGGAAAGTCTATAAACAACCTAGCAGTGTATGGGGATGTGACTGGGTGCGTGGGGGGAGAGAGAGAGAGAGCGAGAGAGAGAGAGAGAGAGAGAGAGAAATAATGACTGAAGAATTCCAATTGTAGAGAAAAGAAATGATCCTGGAACACCCAAGACCCTCTGGGAGTAATGGAGATGACTAGTTTGGGGCTTGCACAAGAGATGCAGTAAGACAGATTGGTGGAATGAAAACCCACTGAAAATTCTATAGCAAACAACTAAGGGGCAAGCAGGCACTTCCAGTAGCCCCTGGGCCAAAGGTCTATAACAGAGATCAACAATCAAAAGTCATATATTCATGGACTCCTATTATGTAGTGATTCAAGGACATTAAATTTTCACTCTGATAATCAGTAAATTTGTTATCCACTGGCCCTTCACAGGCAGATCACTAGAGCAGCTCTAAGCATGGAACATGCAAGCCAAAGGTAACTCACTCATAACTTCTTTTAAGAAATTCTTTGAGTACCTGCTGCATAATATTTTGAAGCTTACTAGTGCAGACATTAGGAAATGGGAAGGAACAGTAATAAGGCAAGGGAACAATTTACTTGCTTTGGTGGAGGAGATATCAAGTGCAATGGGAGTGCAGTGGAAAGCAGCTGTAAGCTTTACCTCCATGGCCAGTGGAGACCCTGGTCCATCTCAGGTCACCTACTGCACCAAGCTCTTCTTAGACTCCTCTCTTCCTCCCTCACTATATTGCAGCCACACTGCCCTTCTGTGGGTCAACTCATTAAGCTCATTCTTACCTTGGGACTTTGTACCACCTCTTCTCTCCATCTAGAACACACCCTTCTTCAATAGCCACAGGTCATTTCATCCAAAGGTCATTCCGGATGACCATATTTAAGGTAACCTCCTCCTTCTACCCTGTCTTTATTACATCTCTATGACACTTACCACTGTTTTACATATGCCATTTCTATTTGTCTCCATGGTTATTTTCTTGGGCTTCTCATCCTTCCCTCCCCCAAACACGGGTACACACGCATTTATGAGTATATAAGTGCCATAAAGGAAGGGATTTGTGTTATTGCTGTGTCTAGTCTCTATGCCTGGCTTAGCAAAGTCTCCAGTCAATAAATATGCATTGAATGAGTGAGAGAAGGAGAGAGGGAAGAAGGGAGGAAGGAAGGAAGAAAGAGAAGGGAAGGAAGGTTTCACTGAAGAGAGCTGAGAAGTATTAGTGGTGTGTCTTTGAATAAGACAAGCAAGGTTGGGTGAGGGATGGCATATATAATAAATGCCAGTGATATAATGATGGACATGAAGTTGAGGAGGAGAAGGTACCACTGCCTGAGATGGTATGGAAATGTAGGGAGAGAGGTAAGAGGTGATTTCAAAAGATTGTTATGAGTCAACAAGGCAGTGAACATCAAAAGGGCATTTTAGGTCCAGGCACAGTCTAGGCACAGTGGTCAGCAAACTCATTAGTCAACCGAGCCAAATATCAACAGTACAAAGATTGAAATTTCTTTTGAGAGCCAAATTTTTTTAAACTTAAACTATATAGGTAGGTATGTTGTTATTAACTTAATTAGGGTACTCCTAAGGCTTAGGAAGAGCCACACTCAAGGGGCCAAAGATCCGCATGTGGCTCGCGAGCCGCAGTTTGCCGACCACGGGTCTAGGTTATCACTCCTTAACTCTTAGGTAAATAAAGCATTATAGCATAAGTGACTTTGAGTAACAAATGATGAATTTAAAGTCAATGCTTAGGTGACTGCACCAAGGCTTACATAAACAGTGCATGTCCTGTTTTCTAATTAGGAGAGGGGTGGCTTGTCTTGTATACTGTACATTGAATGGTCACCTAAGAGGTCAGTGTACCGCAAATGAAGCTGTTTTGAATGCTGGGCTAATTTTCAGAGCACACCTTTCTATTGTCTTGTAATTTTTGGTGTATAATCAGCATGAATACCATGACACAGTGTTTAGAACAAACTCACATGGTTTCAAAATGTCAACAGTTTATGACCGCTTTCATAATCTTCAGAATGTCCCCCAAAATGTATAACACTTTAACAGCTGATAGCTCATTGATGTTTCTTTCTTTTAGACCTAACCCACTGGAATTAATAATTATTCAAAGTGTGCATACATTTTTGGGACACCCTGCATATAATGGCAGTTGCTGATCTCTCTGTTCTTTTATTCTAGTTGGTTGCTGTTTCCAAAACAATTCTACAAGTTCCACTAAAAAATATTGATTCTTTCCACTCTAAAAATTTTTTTCTTTCCTTTGTGAAGACCTCCAGGCAGCAACTTGAAGCATTTCACTGATTTAAGATTATGTCAATTTGTAAAAAGACTGAGAAATGCCTTCTAAGTGTCACACTCTATCATGGTCACTTTGGGGAAGAGGAATATCCATTTTTTTAATTTGATCTTTCTTAGGAGCATGTTTGGTATATGTGATTCACTTCAGTTTTCCTCAAGTCACCTACATATCAAGTTTATAAAGGACCTCCACCGAAAGGATGTTTTACACATGCTGGTGTGTGATGAGAGGTGAGGCTATGCATCAAGCTGAGGTCACACTGGAGTTGACACTTATTTGGAGAGAATTCATCTTCACATCTTTCTATTTAATACCTGTGTAATACCTCCAAAATCAAAACACATGTGTAAACAGGACATTGTTAGCTTTCAAAGCTAGACCCAGTTATTAGGTCTTCAAAATATTTTTTCATAATTTCTTTTCTGGGTGAAATATAACTATCTTGTCTTCTTGCTATAATAAGAAATCATCTCATAATATGAGGTGATCTTATATTTATCAACAGGATTTCACAGGAAATGAAAAAGCTGCATTTCTTTGGGGTGTGGACAAGAGACTCATGAAGAAGGCACCTACATCTCCTAACACAGATTCATTACTTGAAACTGACATGTGACAAAGTTCTGAGGTGTCAGTAATCTTGATGGTCCTGTGTGATGAGACTTCATGATCATCAGGTGTCAATCATGTTTTCCTCTTGAGGTAACCTGAGTTTAATTTGACCTTGAAAACAATTAAAGGAAAGGGGGTTTTGATAAAAGTCTTCATAGGCAAACTTTATCCAAGTGGCCATTTATACTGAAAGACATAGAAGAAAGGGAGCTGAAGAAGATTTTGGTAGTAACAGTAATAATAACTCAGAATTCAACATGCTTTAATACTACAGCATGTTATACTATTTTGCAATAGACAAAAAAAATTTATATTTCCACTAACACTGTGTGTGAGTTTTTAAATATTCATATTACTCCCATTTTATTGATTAAAACATTGATGCCAAAATAAATGAACAACAAACAGCAATAGACCCAAGTCTCTGACCTCCAACCCCAAGTTCATTCCATTGTTCCTTTGAGAACGAACAAAGAACAGTCGTAAAAGCTAGAAGCAGAGGCAAAGAAAAACTTAAAACTCCATAACTTTACAATCTCCAGTCTGGATGTTTATTCTTTACTTAGTTAGAATGACTTCAGGGGATATGAATCGCTGGAGTTAATTTTTTAAATCCAAGGATTATTATTCCATATGTGCAAGAGAAAATTCTCCAAGTTTGTGTGTCTCACCAAAAGGCTGCAACCTGAGAAGAAAATAGGGAGACTGACTTGATCCTTTTGGTATTTTGTGCCTACTACACACTTTTCCTAGTCTCAAATTGAACAAATTGATTTTATGTCCCATTGCATTCCATTGTTTTCGTGTGTTTTTTAAAATATGTTTTTTTATTGATTTCAGAAAGGAAGGAAAATGGAAAGAGAGATAGAAACATCAATGATGAGAGAGAATCATTGATTGGCTGCCTCTTGTACAAGTCCACACTGGGGATTGAGCCTGCAAACAGAGCATGTGCTCTGACAGGGAATGGAACCGTGATCTCCTGGTTCATAGGTTGATGCTCAACCACTGAGCCACATCAGCCAAGCTGCATGCCATTGTTTTTTCCTCTTAAAGTCAGCAGAGTGATTCCTAGTTTTAATATGTGTTGTTCATTAGGGAAGTCATAACAAAGAGAGGGTGTTGTTCTATCTACAACATATTGAGTTAAAGAGTTCACAAGTCAATTTGAGTAGTTCATCTCCAGGGCCCCTTCCAGCTCTGTTCCTAAGTAGCGAATTATGCCAATACATTTGGGAAAGGGGATATTTTTTAAAATTTTTAGTGCATTTATTGGGGTGACATTGGTTAATAAAATTATATAGGTTTCAGGTGTACAGTTCTATAATATATCACCTGTATGTTGTATTGTGTGTTCACCACCCAAACTCAAGTCTACTTCCATCACCATTTATCCACCCTTTACCCTCTTTAACCTCCCCCCAACCCCTTCTCCCTCTGGTAATCACCATACTCTTATCAGTGTCTATGAGTTTTGGATGATTGTTGTTGTTGTTTTTTGCTTAATCCCATCATCTATTTTACTCAGCCCCCCAACACCCTCCCCTCTAACAACTGTTAGACTGTTTTCTATATCTGAGTCTATTTCTATTTTGTTTCTTTTGTTCATTAGAGTTCACATATAAGTGAAATCATATGATATCTGTCTTTTTCTGACTGGTTTATTTCACTTAGCATACTACTTCCCAGGTCAATCCATGTTGTAGCAAAAGGTAAGATTTCCTTCTTTTTTATGGTCAAGTAATATTCCATTGTGTAACTGTATCACAGTTTTTAATTTATTCATCTACTAATGGGCACTTGGGCTGCTTGGGCACTTGGGCACTTGGCTATCTATAATAACAAAAGCATAATATGCTAATTAGACCAGATGTCCTTCCGGACGACCTTCCAGATGAAGCCGGGGCTGCGAGGGAAGCCTGGATCCCGGGTGCCGGAGGGAAGCCGGTACTAGCAGCCAGGGGAAGGAAGGCCTACTCTTGCATGAATTTCATGCATCGGGCCTCTAGTTGTAAATAATGAACATAGGGGTATATATATTCTTTCCAGTCAATGTTTCATGTTTCTTCAGATATATTCCCAGAAGTGGAATCACTGGGTCATAAGGCAGTTTCATTTTCAATTTTTTAAAGAAACTTCATACAGTTTTCCATAATGGCTGCACCAGTCTTCATTCCCACTAACAGTGCATGAGGATTCCCTTTTCTCCATATCCTCACCAACATTTGTTGTTTGTTGATTTATTGATGATAGTCACTCTGGCAGGTGTGAGGCAATATCTCATTGTGGTTTTAATTTGCATTTCTCTAATGATTAGTGACATTGAGCAACTTTTCATGTGTGTTGGTCATCTGTATGTTCTCTTTGGAGAAGCATCTATGCAGGTCTTTTGTCTATTTTTAATTGGATTTTTTGGTATTGAGTTTTATAAGTTCTTTATAAATTTTGAAAATTAGCCCCTTATCAGATGATCATTGGCTAATATGTTCTCCCATTTAATGGGTTGTCTTTTCATTTTGTTGGTGGTTTCCTTTGAGTACAGTATTTTTAAAAATGAGATAAAATTACTGGAAAGGTAATAGGCAGTAATTATGTACTGGGGTTCATTAGGGACTTTCATTTTTGTATTCAAAATACTGAAGCTAAAGACAAATGTAACCATGTGCCTTAGTTTAATAATTTGTATTGGTAAAGTAATTGGAGAAAGATTTTGAGCATATTAATATATTTCCGTAATTGTCTAGAGGGGAGAGTCTAGAAAGGAGCAGTACAAAGAAATCTCGGGAAAACGCAACCTTATTTGCAATAAAGCTCAATTGTGCAAGTAAATTAGTGAGGTGACCAATAGGACCACAGTGCTAATGGTCTGGTAAACAGTGTTGCACCACATGCTCCTTGGACAGACATTGATAGACTTCACCTACTCAATGAAGTATGGCTTGGGCATCCCATTCTCATAAAGAACGTAGCAAGAGAGCATGAGTTCAGGCAGGGGCCACAAAAATAATTATAGGGGTTCACACGGAAGAATAAAAATAAAAAAGAACAGACTATCCTCACTGCTTGGCTGACAGCTATGCCAGGCGTAGATGGCAGAAGGAGGAGGAATTAATTGCAAAGGAGCTAAGAAGTCTGTAGAAGTTTAGGAAGGAAGTGTTTAGTAGAATCTTAGAATTTTAAAGCTGTAAGTCATGTTAGAGATCATCTGGAGATTTGGCTGGAATTAATGAGGCTAAATTAAGCTGGAGAAACTTGAGATAAAAGCAAGAAAAACCTTCTGCAAATAAGAATCTATACTAATAAAAGGGTAATATGCTAATTAGACCAGATAGACCGACGTCTTCCAGAGGTCATTCCGGACATCCTTCCTGACAAAAGCAGGGGCCCATCCTGGGGGAAGCCACCTGTGATCCCGGGTGCCGGCCCAGGTGCTGGCCCAGGTGCCTTTAGCTGGCTGGAGGGAGGGAAGCCCGGGTCCTCGGTGCCAGATGGAAGCCGGCACTGGCAGCCAGGGGAAGGAAGGCCTACTCTTGCACAAATTTTCATGCATCGGGCCTCTAGGTACTTAATAAAGCTTTATTGAGAAAAGTAGAAACTCTGCCTTAGTTCTTCCCTAATATAGTCCAAGAATATGAAATCCTTGCCCTAACCGGTTTGGCTCAGGGGATGGAGCATCGGCCTGGGGGCTCAAGGGTCCCAGGTTCGATTCCGGTCAAGGGCATGTACCTTGGTTAAGGGCACATCCCCAGTAGGGGGCATGCAGGAGGCAGCTGATCGATGTTTCTCTCTCATCAATGTTTCTAACTCTCTATCCCTCTCCCCTCCTCTCTGTGGAGAATCAATAAAATATATTTTTTTAAAAAAGAATATGAAATTCTTTTCCAACATGTAAGCCAATGCTTTTATTTATATTAATCAAGAATTAAGACTGAGAGATGACTTAATAAATTGTTCTCAGATCCAGTCTTTTGATATACATTTCAGCATTACTTACCCAATATTGGTAGCCTCATTTGATTCAAATTAGTGGAATTGTATAGAGAAAATATAATTTTGAGGTTCTGGTGTGATAATTAACTTCACATAACCCTTTAAATTTATATATTTATTAAATCATAGGGAAATAAGCTATATATAATTTTATATAATTAAAGTAAAACTTATGTATAGCCAGTTAAGATCAAGATAATGAGTAGATACTAACTTTTTCTTATGTTCTATTCCAAGCTTAACTTATTTCTTAGAGAAAACAAATATTTTTAGTTCTTATTAGTTTGTAGTCCTCATTCATAATTTATGATAATATAAGAGAAACAAACAATTGGATACAAAAGAGCTACACACAAAATTAATCATTTTTATGTACTGTCAAATGGAATTTGTAACTAGGTGAAAATAGAAGCTAAACATGAAGCAAATTTTAAAAAACAAAAGCGATGTTTATATAAGCATCAAAACAGGAGCCACTTTAGATCTAACCTGCCTAATGCAAGTGATTCTAAGAAATTTGGAAAACATTTACTTTATTTCACTGCGTCTAAATGCCATCAATTGTGGGATGCACCATTATTTTATCTAACACCAAAAAAAAAAAAAAAGAAAGAAAGAAAGAAAAGGAAAACCAATTAAACCATGACACATGCTTTCTTATCTTGTTAATTAAAAGATGCATAGTGTTTTCTTAAATGTTATTTTTTTAAATATGCATAGCAGAATTGATCAATATGGTGTTTTTAGCCTAGACATATAGGAATTGATTACCTCTAAACTCAATGTTGACAATCTTCCCAGTGGAAAGCCCTTGATATCCAACATCCTATCTTTTCATTCTGAAAGAATAAATTTTTTAAATGACCACAAATTTGGGACTTTGTCTTTTTTTATTTTAAAGAAAATAAATTCAATTTAAGCCTGCTATTGGATAACAAGAGTGGCAAAATAAAAACCTTATGTGAAGATAGCTTATATATGTGGCTTTTTAGGGCGGAGGAGACACGTTCCATAATATGATGATGCTAAGCATACATGTTAAAGTACCAGTCCACCCTTTCACAGCCTGTGTATTCAATTGTGATCTGTTGACAAGCTGTGCTGTCTTATCTGAGCTCTGTTGGAGTGCTCTTCTGTTTGGCCCCATTATTTTATCACTTCTCTGTGTGTTCTCTTATTTGAAAGTGTGTGTCAACACTGCTGCACTCAGTAATTCACACAACTCCAGTGCCTTTGAGCCAAGTGTGGAAGCTAAGTAGGACCTAAGCCCTGAGAGGAGGCCTGGCCAGAATTAGAGCTGTGATCTAGCTTTTCTGTTTCTCCCTTTCCACCCTTCACACTTGCACCCCTAACTCTGACCAGGCCCACCACCCTTCACAGGGAAGGGGAAGGAGGAGGCAAATTAAGGAAGGAGAGTGGACTGGAAAACATTCTCCAGCAGGCTGGGCGTCGTGACCTACAGGAAAAAGATGAAATTAAAGATCAAAATACATACGAACCATGCCACCCTCAGGTAGTGACACCATGAACTAAAAGATGTGCACTCTTAAAATGTGAAATGTGTTTTAGTAAATAGGAAAGAGAAAAACATTCCTATCTATGCATACTAAAAAATACTAAAAGTATCCGGAGCGCAACCATGTTCTTTTCTAAATTCCTCTAAATTGCTCTCCGATTCAGAATGTCTCCACTTTGGTACTGTGGGCATTTGGACTGGGTCTTTGTTGGAGGGAGATGGGCTGTCCTGTGTATTGTAGGATGTGTAGCAACATCACTTTCTTTTACACTAGATGCCAGTAGCACCTCTCCCCCAATTGTGCCAAGCAGAAATATCTCCAGGTAATGCTAAATGTCCCCTGGGAGGCAACCCCCCCCCCCCCCCCCCCACACACACACACTTCTCCCTCCCACTCCACTCCATTTGAGAAACTCTGCTCTAATCTCTTCAGAAAGAAAAGCTCCAGGGAATGAAGTGCAGTCCAAAATAACAGCAAATTATCAATGGCTCACCTACAAAGGGTTGAAAGGGGTTTCTTATTCTAGAATTGACCAACACCATGCAGAGAGAAAATACCGGATTAGAACTGTTTTATACTATTAGTCTGACCTTGGCATAGCGGCACGTTTTTTATTTTACTTTATCATAAAGACATGATCAAACCCACCCAGAAAACATTGCCTAAAACTGTCTTGTGCCTATTATACTTCTTTTACATTTTTTATTTTATTTTATTTTATTTTTAAATATATTTTATTGATTTTTTACAGAGAGGAAGGGAGAGAGATAGAGAGTTAGAAACATCGATGAGAGAGACATCGATCAGCTGCCTCCTGCACATCTCCCACTGGGGATGTGCCTGCAACCCAGGTACATGCCCTTGACTGGAATCGAACCTGGGACCTTTCAGTCCGCAGGCTGACGCTCTATCCACTGAGCCAAACCGGTTTTGGCGTTTTTTACATTTTTTAGTTTAAAACCAAGTAAATGCCATTGAATTGCAGGCCAATTGAATTATCTGATGATCCTCATATTTAGGTCAAAGGAAACAACTCCGCATTATGTCTAGTGACCTCCAGGAGGCCCTTTCAAGTGTTGACATGTTTAAATAAACGTATTTTAAAATCTTTTGTGCCATGAATTTTTCCAAGTTCTTCCCATCAGCTATATCTTGCTTGGAATGGTGTAGGGGACGATAGCCTAAGGAATGATGAAGCTTATGCCTGGGTTTAACTACCTAAAAAGAAAAAAATTCACTGAAATCAGATTTATTTGAAAGAAGATAATTAGCCCATTTACAAAATGAATTTGCTGTATTAAAATAATTTCTTGTCATAATTTTATTAAGATTATTTTAGTCAAATTTATAGCAGCCATCGATTGAATACACTATTATCCTACATGTATGAAAATAAATATTTCTAAGAATGAACAATAATTCATCCATGGAAATGTACTCAAAAATTTTATTCTAATTTACATAGTTATCACAAAAAAAGAATACAGTGACAGCAATCACTACTTCAAAATCTCACTCCTCTTACCTCAAAATATATATTGCAAAAGAATTTTCCCTTTTGGTTATATGTGGGTTGTTTGAGATTTGGCTTTTTCACATTTTCTCTTTGGTAAAGTTCGGAGCAAAAATCTATCAAGCTGCCTTGTTAAGTCAGAAAATTTTCTGTCTAAGGAAATGACTCATATGTGCTCTTGAAAATATCACACTTGGAATACATCAATTAACACATTGTATGGAATTTATTTAACAATGCATTTTTAGGTGTCAAACTCCAAGTTTTTTTAAAAAAATAAATCTTTTTAAACAATCTGGTTTACTGGAGGTCATAGTACCTCAAATATTTCACTTTTCTAGAAGTGTGAATATTTGTGTCACTTTAATTGTGGTTCACATTCTCTGTCTCAAACAATCTTCATTGGCCCTCAGCAACCTCCATGTACTCATCTCCTGTTCATACCTGTGGGGGCACTCACTGCTCTATCCTGCCAACTGGACCAAGTGTGGGAGCACGCGCTCCTCAAACCCACACATACTTCTGAATCCTGCTCACAGCACTAATTATCAGAGCAAGTTCCTCCTGGAATCTTGCTCGCTGTACTAACTGTTGGGAACTCAGTTCCTCCTTTACCCTGCCCTACTACGCCAACGTTTGGGTCCCAGCTCCACTGCCAGGGGCTGGACCTTCTTGGATGCTGAGTGATAGATGGAGAAGCCATAAGTTGTAGGTCTATAAGAAAGTCTTTATTGTAGAAGCCAGTGGCCATGTAGCCATTGCTAATAAGGAGCCATTAGACAAAGCAGTTCTCCAAAGTAAAATCCTTTACAGTAGGTAGTCCACACCAGCTAGTTAACAAATCACCTTTCCCACAAAGTAGCAGCAGCCTCTGTCCTTACAGCCATTATCTGAGCAGCCACGTGCTCCCTCTGGACCCACAGCCTCTCGTAGTGCAGCATCTGAGTTCACTGAGCTCTCCAGCCTCAGTAACATTCTTTAATACTACTTAGACAAAAGAGGCTTTTCACCCACTACTGACCTCAGTCTTTTGGGTTATAGAAGGGCACGCTTGTTCAGTGTGTTGTGAGATTGCTGCATCCTTGCACCTGTGTATAGTATCTTAGCCTTGAATACTTTGTGTGTGTGTTTTTTTGTTTTTTTTTTGTGGTTTTTTTTTTAATATATTTTATTGATTTTTTACAGCGAGGTAGGGAGAGGGATAGAGAGTTAGAAACATCGATGAGAAAGAGACATTGATCAGCTGCCTCCTGCACACCCCCTACTGGGGATATGCCTGCAACCAAGGTACATGCTCTTGACCGGAATCAAACCTGGGACCCTTCAGTCTGCAGGCCGACGTTCTATCCACTAAGCCAAACCAGTCAGGGCAGCCTTGAATACTTTGATTAAGATTTCCATGCTCAGAGTGGCCTTGGCCATCTGGAATACTCCGGCATGGTTCCCACAATACCTCAGTCCCCAACTCCTTCCCCACAATGCTCCTAGAATGACACTCTCTGAAAGACACTAAAGACTTACAAATTGTCAACTGGCATGGCCTCTTATTTGCTTCCTCAAATTTTTGGTAGCATATTCCACTGTTGATATAGTTCCATCAAGAAACTTCCATCCATTGGCTTCGTAATTCTTTATTCTCTTCTTCCTACTTTCCAAATCCAAATTCCCCACTCTCCTATCCCTTCCTCCTAAATATATCTCAATATTGTATATTTGGCCCAATTCTCTCTATATAGCCTCTTTGTTAGAAACCCTTTCCTGTTCCAGGCTTAACTATCTGCCTCCAAAATATACATCTTTTGAGTTCCCAATCTGCATTTTATAACCTAGGTGGGTCTCAATTTTCCACAGCTGTATAACTAAGTCCACCGTCCTCTCACTTAAATATGTTCCTAGTTTCACGAGCACCACTGCTTTTGCCATCACCCAGACGTTAAATCTAGAAGAAAGCTTTACTTTCCCCCTTTCTCTCATGCCACATATTGTATCAGTTGCAAATCAGGTAGGAGGCACTTTTGTGATGGCTCTGACATTCCTTCCCTTTCTTTTCAGTCTCAACATCCTAGTTGAGGTCTTATTTCCTCTCTTAGAAAGTAAGTTCCTCTCTGATTTTCTCCCTTTTAATTTGTCCCAAAAGCTGTTGCGAGAGCCTACCTCTTTATAAAGAATGACTCCTTCCCCTGAAATGACCATGCCTTTCTCATGCTCAGAAACCTTAAGTGGTCTCTCAGTTTGTTCAATGCCTTGTACTTTTTAAATAATTTTTAAATATATTTTATTGATTTTTTTTTCTACAGAGAGGAAGGGAGAGGGATAGAGAGTTAGAAATATCCATGAGAGAGAAACATCGATCAACTGCCTCCTGCACACCCCCTACTGGGGATGTGCCCGCAACCAAGGTACATGCCCTTGACCAGAATCGAACCTGGGACCCTTCAGTCCGCAGGCCGACGCTCTATCCACTGAGCCAAACTGGTTAGGGCTGCCTTGTACTTTTTGACCTTAACCTACCCTTACCTGCTAAGTCCCATGTTCTGGCTAACCAGACAATTTGCCATTCCCTGAATATATTCCAACTGTTTCACCACTGAGTTTTTCTACTTACTCTGTGTGCCTCAAAGTGTTATCCCAAAACCACAGTATTTAAGCACCTGAGAACTTGTTAGTAATCCAAATTCTCAAGACAGCCTCACACTTGCTGAATCAGAAACTCCAAAGTTAAGGCCCAGCAATCTGTGCTTCCATAAGGTGATTCTGATGCAGACTAATGTTTTTGAACAGGAAATGCCTTTTCCTGTTTTCCCTGCTAAAATTTTTTTTTGAAAAATTCTTAAGTATGACTTTTCTGTGGCGTGGTCTCCAATTCTCTGCTCTGCTCCCACAGCCTTCTCTTGTGCCTTTATCATATCACATGCAAAGTCCTGCCTGTGTCTTGGCTATATGCACATGTTGGATCTCCTCTGGTAGCTTTAAGCTCAAGGATAGGGAACGTGTGTGTGTGTGTGTGTGTGTGTGTGTGTGCTACTTTGCTTTATATCTTGTCTTTGTATTTTGTGGTTTGTTTTCTGTTTCTAAAAATAGATTTAAAAGGGATGAATAAAACTAATTTGTGAGTGTTGTAATTCATCAGAATCTGGAAGCTTAACAGGAGAAATGAAATAGCACTTAAAATTTGGCAGACTGACTTTCATCTTCTAATAAAATAAATCCATTCTTTATTCTCACATGCTTATTAAATTATGAGAGGCCTGTCTGATACTGTGGTATTGACTTATGAATATTTTGACTATCTAATCCCTGGAAAAAAACCTCTACCACACAGTAGTATCATAGAGATAGGCGGCTGTGTTTTCCGTATATGCCTTATTTCATAGGAAACCCATGGCTACTGTGGCAGTTTGTCTGGAGGCAAAGAAAAAAATGTTTTAATAGAAATGAAATTTAAATATTAAGACAAATACATTTAAATGCACCCAACTGTCTTACCTACATATGTGATTTGAACTCTAATTACCCCATTTTGTAATATTGATATTTATTGACTCGTTTAAAGTATTATTCAGTTATAAGACTTCATATAAGATAATATTCACTGATCCAATTTTCTCGGGTAGAGAGCAGAATATGTGGGGTAGGAGAGTGGAAAGCAGAAAAAAAGAAGGCAGGAGAGAGTAGGGTCTAGTTGTGTCACACGGGTGGTGGTAACCCAATCTACAATTTTAAAAGTAGCCATAAACCGCTGAAAACCTTGCTTTAATTTTTTTGTTTATTTGCAAATGGATAGGTAATTAAAATAGTGGTTAATTCACCCTTCTAGTAGTTGACCAGAAAGAATTCAAGGTAATGATTTCTAAATTAGGAAAATCAAAGGGTCTGCTCTATATTTAGCACTTCAAAGATGACACTTTCATCCTTAAAATGGAACACACAACATCCCCACCTGACACATGAAGATACCCAAGCAAGGGGGAGTTAAAACATTTGTCCAAGGTCTACAGGCTGCACTGATGAAACTCACCCAGACTTAACGCTCCTGGGATCCCCTTAAAAGATGGACTTTAATGGCACGCAACGGTTTTCTGCTTATAGTTGTTTTGAATTCTAGACATTCTGGCAGTGCATTTAAAAGGATTAAAAGACTCAGAGCAAATCAAATCCGCACTCACTACAGTAAAACCTTTTCCAGTGAGCAGCAGCTGGGTGTCCTCCCAAGCATCCTCAGCTCTTCCACTGTTATTCATGAGTTATTCCCCTCTGTGTCCTGTGGATAGCGATGGGGATGTGTGTGGCTCCCACTGCGCTCTTACAGATCAAGGAGGCTAGTCCAATGCTCCGGTGAGGGGATTTTTCCTTGATGTAGCTTGAAGTAGCTATCATTTGTTACACATCCTCTCAACTCAACACTTTGACTGATAGTGATTGCAGTGTATTCAGTTACAACAAAAATAAGCTTTACATATTGATAACAAGTATGTGATAGGATTACAATACACAGAGGACCCCTGGAAACATCATTTCATATGTTTTGAATGATTATATCATGGAATAGACAGCTTTTATCTGTTATATAACAGAAATGTAGCTAATGGAAAATTTTTAATGATGCTAATTGGATTTTTAAAAGTCTTTTTAAAATTATGATGTCTGCCATTCATAGCATGATTTAGTACTAGTAATTATCTCTTACAGTGTATTGTTTAGTCAAACAATGAATATTTTATAATTCAGATCTGCATTATACATTTTCACTAGTAATAGCTATAAATTCAATCTTTAGGATGATTAAAATACTTACCATTCATCAAATTCCCTGGTCAACATGACTGTCCTTAAAAACTATAGCCAGTAGGACATATATTTTCAGAATTATAAATTTGTTTGCATTATAAACTGTAATTACAGTTCTTGAGTTTTTAATCTAGTAATCAGATGACAAGTTGAGTAGTTACCATTCCATGCTTAACTATTTTTTATGATGACTTTTTTCAAAGTAGCTGTTGTGGTTAAAAGCACAAAAATTCCTATTTTTTATTCTAATGCTACAATTTTTTGACAAACAAATCTCTGTGTTACAAAACATAAATATTCTTATTCTGAAAGATGATGATGTTGTAATACATGTGTTCTTTCATAGATTTTCCAGTGCTTAGTTATCTTGTAAAAATGGGCTTTAAAAAAAATCACCGTGCATAGTGCAGAGCAGATCTTTGATGAATAGCTCATGAATGGATGAGTGAATGAATAATATTTGGATTATTTAACCTTATCTTTCTAAAAGTGTGTGTGTGTGTGTGTGTGTAATAGCAACTGAAAAGGAAAGACCAAAATATTTATCGACGCCATTTTCTTTTCTTCCCTGACAGGCTAACCATTCAAGGGATAGATAGTGTTTCCCTGGAGAATTTCAAACCAAGATGCTAGGGTGCTCTGGATAGTTTACTTCTCCATTTTAATTATTATATCAACTCCAGAAATGCAAAGAATTGAGAAAGATAAGATGGATGGTGGATAGACAGATGCTCCTAATTGTACTGATTTCAGATATTTCTGTCTCCCATTAGACTGCTTTGTTTGGACCAGAGACATATGAAATCCTTACAAAGGGTGGGCAGAAACTGATAAAAAACAACAACAACAAACTCATACCAATCCCGTTTCCTAGTGAACCGATATTCTTCCTTTATAAAACCCTCACTAATAACCACAAGCATAGCTCGCTGCTTCCACTTGCCCCAGTATATTGTACTTACATCTATTCTAACTAGCACTTGTTACCTTGATTCCCAAATATTTACCTAGATATTCTTCTAATAGCCTTATGATATCTTTACTGGGTGACCATGCTTTAATAGTCTTCACATTCACTGTGTCTGGCATCGTTTGGTTGCCCAATGAAGTTTGTTGAAGCTGTTGAAAGCTATTGTGGATAAATGTATTAGACATTCACAACTCAGCCATGGTCATTTAAAGCAGATTTATAGTCTACAGTGTAATCTTCTGAATTTTCCAGGACCATTCTCATAATTTTAATAGGTCTGGTATTAATTTATACATCAGGTGATATGGGAAGCAGGGATCACAGTGCCAAACTCTGCACTTCCTATTTGACCAGCCAACTGTCCGACCGAACTTTTTCTCATTCTCTCTCACACATCTCAAAGCAGAGTTTAGTATCAGGTCCTGAACCAACTAACGAGTCAAGCAGGTAAATACCTTTGTATTTAAAAAAAGTATTTTGTCACCCACATAGTTCCAAATAGGAAATTAATATGATTCATTGTAATTATGTCTGAGGAAACCAGTTTTTGGAAAGCTAATTGCTAATCTATACAACAGAATTCTTTATCAGTCTCTTAAGTCTTAGACTATATTCATTCTTTGGCCACATTTTAAAATATACTTTCAACTTTTAAAAAGTTGATGGAGAATAATTTTTATAATATTTCATAAATCACATCAAAAGTAATTTAAATGTACTTTGTCCCAGTAATTCCACTCATGAAAATTTATCCTGATATAATAATCATGTAAGGGCCAAAAGATATAGCTACAAAATTTTCATGGTATTGGGATTATTAAAATAGTAATTATCAGAATCCTTCATAATATATAAGAATTGTGATTAAACTATATAAAACTGATGCAAGGGACTATAAGAAAAATTTAAATGATATAGGAAGATTTTCATGTGACGTGATCAAGCTTAAAACATCAGGTTGTAGCCCTCACCGGTTTGGCTCAGTGGATAGAGCGTCAGCCTGCGGACTGAAGGGTCCCGGGTTCAATTTCGGTCAAAGGCATGTACTTTGGTTGTGGGCATATCCCCAGTAGGAGGTGTGCAGGAGGCAGCTGATCGATGTTTCTCTCTTATCGATGTTTCTAACTCTCTATCCCTCTCCTTTCCTCTCTGTAAAAAAATCAATAAAAAAATCAATAAAATATATTTTAAAAAAAACACATCAGGTTGTACCTGGCCAGTGTGGCTCAGTGGATGAGCATCGGCCCATGAACCAGGAGGTTATGGTTTGATTCCTGGTCAGAACACATGCCCTAGTTATGGGCTGGATCCCCAGTGGGGGTTGGGGGCAAGCAGGAGGCAGTCGATTGATGTTTCTATTTCTCTATCCCTCTCCCTTTCTCTCTAAAATCAATAAAATATACATATAAATTAATAAGTTACTCTTGAAAAATCATCAGGCTGTAAAACTACATGAGCACAGTTCCCTTTTTAGAAAATAATATCTAAATGGGAAAAAAGGAGAGAATATCTATCAATCTTGTTGCTGCTTCTCTAAGTGACAGAATAGTAATGATTTCTGTCTTATTTGTTGCTCTCTGTGTTTTCTAACTTTCTACCGTGAACATGATTACTTTAGCAATAAGAAAAATAAATGCTATCATTGATATTTACATACATTGTTTCACTGTGGCATTGAAAAAAGCAACCAGCCTATGGCAGGAATAGCAGATGCTCCGTATTCAGGCAGACCCAGTGGCCAATCTCTTTGCCCTGAGCAACCTTGAGGAAACCTCAGTTTTTCTCAGCACAATGCTCTTGGCAGCCAGTATCCATTAATCCAAGTTGGCATGACAGATGAAACTTATTTGCCAGCTCTACTCTATCTAAATAAAACAAAACACAAAACTTAAGTATCTTCTTACATTCCATTTTATATATGACTAGAGGCTCAGTGCATGGATTCGTGCACATTGAAAGGAAATTAATTAGAAGGTGGCTGGCAGGGTGGGACTAGGCGAGACAGGTGGACACAATCTGGAGCCAACCTCCCGCAGTCCCTCCCCGGCCGGCCACACCTGGGATGGTGCCAGGGGCTCAAAAGGCATCTACAGAGTGAGTGGGGTCCCTCCAGCAGGTGGGGTCCCTCAGCCTGGCCTGCAGGGATCAGGCTGAAACCGGCAGTCTGACATCCCCTGAGGGGTCCCAGAATGTGAGAGGGTGCTCTGCAAAGTTGCTGTCACACAGCAGCTCCTGCATTGAACATCTACCCCCAGGTGGTGAGTGTGCATTTGTAATACCTTCTCTTTACTTTCAGGGAAGTAATATAGACTAATAAAATGGTATATGTGAGGACAGATGTGTTTCTTGAAAAACCCACAAACAAAATGATGCTTCAAATAAGCTTCATAGTTCAACAGTTCTTACAAGTTCAGATAGAGATGGACAAGTCTATGGATTAGAACATTCCTTCCATCCAAAAATAAAAATAAAAATTACAAGATGTCAAACACTGCCTTTTGTGGATAGCAAACCTTATGATTTGTCTATCCTTCTGATTAATGGTTAGAACAATGAATATAAAAAACACTAAAATCTTGCCATTTGCAATAACATGGATGAATTGAAAGGGCATTATGCTATGTGAAATAAATCAGGTGCAGAAAGATAAATACTATATGGTTTCACTTAAATGTGGAATCTAAAACAAACAAACAAACAAACAAAACAAAACAAAACAAAACAAAATAGATTTCTAGAAACAGAGACCAAAGAAATGGTTACCAGGAGGGAGAGAAAGGGAGGATGGGTGAAGAGGGGAAGGGGAATAGAGTCATTAATATTGTGGTAAGTTTACAGGGTGACAGATGATCACTTGAATTAGTGGGTGATCACATTATGAGCCATAAAAATGTCAAATCACTCTACTGTGCACCTGAAAATAATATGACTAATATAATATTTGTATATGAACTTAATTAAATTAAAATAAATACATATATTTAAAAAGAATTATTATCTTATTTGCATTAAAGTCCAAGGTCCCACCTTTGGAAGGAAAGTGGTCTAGGATCCTAATACTAGAAAATGATAATATGGAATAAATGAACTGAATTTACTTAAAACTTATATCTTGACAGCCTATCTCCTTTGCCTGGTTAGTCATATTTGCTTCTCAAGAAGTGGAACAGAACTAATCAAATCAAATCCATCTGGTTAAAATGAAATATTCCCTTAGATTGTTTCTCTCTTTATGCAATACACACATTTTAAAAGCTAGATATTTTTAAACTCATTTTTTTCCTCAACGTTCATTAATTTTAAAAAGGAGGGCCAAAATTGCTCCCGGTTTATAACAATTTGGTCTTTTATGCAGCATTTTCCCCCTAAAATAATTCCTACTGCTCTTCCTGTAGACCAGATGGTCCCTCCATTCCCCAGGCTATTATGAAAGCCGATTCCCTGCACTTTATGTAAGAGAATTGGTGAGGCTCCTTCAGGTTTCAATAAACGGAGATGCACTTAGATTCTCTCAGAGGATGGGTTTCAGGTAAAGGTCCCTGAGCGGTCCCAGCAGCTCAGAGTCCAGGCCATTCCCTCTGTCAGGAGCGACAGTGGTGTGCGTTCCAACATCTCTAAAGTGACCCCACAGTAACAGCCCGGTGTGCCCTGCCCAGACCTCGGTTGTTGACCCGCTTCTCTCTCTAAAATCATCTTCCCCCTCCTCCACCAGCTGCCCCCTTGCGCCCTCGTTTTCCTGTCATGGTGTCTGCTCGCTTCTCCTCTCTCTGCTTCATTGCTCCTGGACTCTATTGCTTGTCGTCTCTCTGTGTCTCACTCAAGATCCTCAAGAAAGAGCGGGTGGGTGGCCATCCGGTCACCCTCTAGCAGCAGGCAGAGCGCGCCACGAAGCAGCAGGAGTATTAGGCTGCCCCCAGAGTACAAATGGCCGGCGTTGTGTCTGCTGCCCAGCCTCATGTCCAGTGTTTCTTTGTGTAAGAAACACCTCAAAAATGACTATGGATTGGACAAGTGCTCTGAGGCCCCCTTCCACAGTGTGTTCAGTACAAGATTGATTTCCTAGATTATTTTGTGCGCTGTAAGGTGACATGGGATTTAGCGTGACAGGAGGAGGCCTCATTGCTTGTTTTACTGCCAATCATATGTTACATAGGGAGTTTCAGAAATCATAGGTTGCAAGAAATGTAATAGTTTGAGAAAATGTTGGAAAATGTAGTGGATTACAATTTTCCTGGTCACATAAATCTTCAAAATAAAATCAAGACAAGATCTAGCCCGGGTGTGTTTAAAACCATTACATAAAATGCGCCCCTGATTATAGGCTATACAGTGACTATAGTTCCATTACTGAAAATAACTGGTGGGTTTTAATAATTTGACTCCTTTTGAGTACATATGTTTTCTTACAAGGAGTGCTCTATATCTTAACATGGGTGGTGGTTACAAGGGTATAATACAAATGGTAAAAATCAGAGTTGTACACTTAAAGATTAGTATACTTGATGAATTTTATTTTGTTGCTATTCTTCAATTTGAAGATTGCATAATTTCTTTCTTACTTCTCATCCCTATCTTGACCAAGCCTTCTCCAGTTTGAGGCTCTTCTAGCCTAAATGCACCCCGCACAGCACTCACTCCCTTCTGTTCCTATTATTCTCAGCACCTCAGAAGCAGCCCTGGTCTGGGTGGGTCTGCCCTCATCAGGTTTCCTTATTTAAATAACTCACATGTGTGTCTCTTACTGCCTACTTAGCAGTAGATTTGTTTTTTTCTAAGAATGGTTTATTGGGTTTTAGAGTTTATTGATAAAAGGAGAAGAGAGAAACATCCACGTGAGAGTATAACATCCATCGGCTGCCTCCTGCATGTCCCCTCCTGGGGACCGAGCCCACAACCCAGGCATGTGCCCTGATAGGAATCGACCAGCAACTTTTTGGTGCCCGGGAGGGAGGATGCCCATCCAACTGACCACACCTGCCAGGACAGCAGTAGCACTTCTGAAAGCAGATACTATCCTTTATTTTTTTTTCTATGTTTCCATGGCAACCAGCACAGGACTTACCTGGGTAGGATTTCATTAAGAACATAATAAGTCAGAGAATGTCAGAACTGCAAGGAACCTTGGAGGTCCATGGCCCTTCGTTTTTTTCTGAAACAGAAAGCTGATCTACAGGGTCTGTGTGGGGGAAAAGATGAGCAAACACTAATTTTTTATTAATAAAATTTTATAATTTTTGTTTATGCACATTAGATAAAAATAATCATTTTAAAGTATACAATTCAGTGGCAGTTGGTACATTTAAAGTGTTGTGCAACTACCACCTCTATTTAGTTCCAAAACACTATTATCACCCCAAAAGAAAACCCTTTACCCCTTAAGCAGTCTCCTTTCCCTAGCCCCTGATAGCCACTCATCTGCTTTCTTTCTGTATGAATTTGCCTATTCTGGACATTTCATTTAAATAGGCTCATACATTATCTGGCCTTTTGTGTCTGACTTCTTTCATTTAGCATGTTTTCAAAGCTCACCTACAGGTAGCAGGTACTCCCTTGCATGTATCCAGAAGGGGTTCGTTCCTTTGTGTGGCTAAAGTACTAACTAACATTTTGAGCACTAACAAAGCACCAGATGTGCCGGGCACTTTACATGTGTAACCTCATGGGAGCCTTGTAGCAGCCATACAACATAGGTATTATTCTCCCCATTTTATATACCTGAAAGCTAAGGTTCAGAGGTGTGTCTAGCCCAAGGTTATAAAGTAAACAAACCACCCAACCTAAGTTTCACACTCGTCACCCCAAGTATGGTTCCTCCACTACACTGGGTTGTCTGTCTTTTCAGCCCAGGCATCTGTAAGATCCTACTTTACATCCTCGTCTGTCTCTCCGTTACCCCTTGCTATGTTTTCCCTTGTTTGAAATCACATGTATTAGTTTTCAAAATAGACACTGAAAACACTACAGACATTTCCATTGCACTTCAGTGATGTGTAATTGACGTTTCATCCAATTGAGGCCCAAAAGCAATTTTCCTTCAGCATCTGGTGATTGTCAGAGAAGGAGGCCTCTTCTGTTTAAATTTTAGAAGGGGGGTGGGGAGATGCTTTGAATATGAATGTACATCACCGACACAGCAACATCAGAGGTGGATCTTAATCATTAATTCACTAGGTCAATTTATTTCTCTAATTGGTTGTGAGGCTTTGTAAACCAGGAGATAATAAAATCAATTAAAAATTTAAAAAAGAAATTAAACTTGGTAGAGTTTGGATATTAACGATGCATAGAGAGATGAAAACAGACCGAAGGCCCTAATTATTTCTTAAGTAAGTGTTTAAATATTTACAAATTGCACTTCAGTGAAGCTCATTTTTACTTGTATAGATGTGTGCTGCCTCTTTGTGCTGGGATAAAAGTTCCAAACACAAGTTCTGAGGGCCCTTTTAGAGTGGAAGAGAAACATTCTTAACCTTGGGTTCAGGACCAGCTTCAGGGGGTCTCTGACTACCTTGGAATTATCTGGAAAATGTCCCATGTGTGCATTTTTCTGGGGTGAGTATGCAGAGCTTTTGTCAGATTTTCCAAGTTTAGGAACTGCTACTTCATAGCGTCTATCTGACTCTGTGGCCTCAGCCAGCAGTAGCTTAGCAGTCTATCCCTAACTCCCTTTGCAATGTGAGGAGGTACATCTTCGGTGTGTGTGTGGCGGGGGGTGGGGGAGGTGCTCTACCCTCCCAAAGTCCCTGGTGGCACAACGGGACTCTCAGAAGACACTTGGAGTCCTTCCTGTGGCCAGAATATTGGAAAGTCACTACACCTTCCACCTGTCCCTCTCTTCTAGTGAACCAAACTGTACAACCAGGCCAGAGACTGCAGGGAGCACTGGGGTCAGCTAGACAAACGCCAACACTGGAAGCAAGGCAACCACTGGAGGCAGTTCTCCCAGGCAGAAAAGGGAATTATCAGAGCCTTGAGACTCAGTGTGGTCCACAGACCAGCAGCATCAGGGAACTTGTTAGAAATGTAGAAGCTCAGCATAATATGCTAAGTGAAATAAACCAGTCAGAGGAAGACAAGTATCACATGATCTCACTTATATGTGGAATTTAATGAACAAAATAAATTAATAAAGTAGAGACAGACTCATGAATACATAGACATTGAAGTATGCAACAGACTGAGGTATTTCAGAGGGAAGTGGGTGGGGGGGAGAGGAAAGAAAATAATCATAGTGGGGGGAGTTCCTGGGCAGGGGAAAATGGAAACGGAGTGGAGTGGGTCAATGCGGGGAGTGAGGGGGGAAAAGGACATCTGCAATACTTTCAACAATAAAGATAAATTCTTTAAAAGTTACAAAATAAACCTTATAAAACAGCAGGGGGGAAAAGGAAGAAATGTAGAATCTCAGGCCCCACTCAGACCTGCCAGATCAGAATTTGCATTCAACCAGATGCCCAGGGGATTCTAAAACATGGTAGAGTTTGAGAAACACTGGTGCAGCCAGTGTTCAGTTCTGTACTCTGCTTTCCATTCCCAGTACAGTTCATTTCCTTCTGTCTCCTATATGAAGCCATATCCTCTAGCATCTCCACTCCAATTCCAGCTCCTTGAGTCACATGGAATTTCTATTGTTCTTTCATGCCACCTAAGGAAGCAGCAGTGCCTGGTATCTGTGATCTGAGTTCCAGCCCTTTCTGGTACATGACCTCCTGTGATGGCCTCTCTTAGTGGTGCTGTTATAAGAGAGCAAGGAATCAAGTTCTCCAATCAGTTTCTCCACAAGCCATATAGTCATGGGCACGTCACAATCTTCTGTGCCTCAGTTTCCTCATCTCCATAGGGTGTGGCAAGGATCAAACATAGATATTTTTGTTAAGTACTTGGTGCCTGGCACAGAGTAGATGTTTCAAAAATGTTCCTTTTCTTTTTTTTTTCAACAAACTACTTCATTGAGGTATTATTGACATGCATAAACTGTATATATTCAATGTGTATAGTACAGTTCAATGAGTTTGGGGTCAAGTTCAACTCTGAAACCATCACTGCCATCAAGACTGTAAACTTGTCTTGCAAAAGTGAAATTATATTCAACTCTCTGGAAAGGGTCCTGAACTGAGAGCTAGTGAGTCTGCTTTTCTTGTTTCTAATCAAGCTTTGACTACTCAGTTATGTGTGAACTTGGCTAAGTCCTTACCACCTCAGTTTCTCCACCTAGGCTTTGAACGCAGTGCTCTCTAAGATCTTTTCTAACTCTTTTTATGTATTGTCTCCCAAAGAAAACCACCATCCACTACTGTTCTATTGTATAGAATTACTCAAAGGCTAGACAGGTGTCCTTTGAGACAAATATATTTTCATTGTTCCAATTCCACAGACCTTATTCCCTCTTCATTAGTAATCCTCAGTTGCTGTAACTACTTTATGCAGCCTAGAGCGCAAGTCCTTAGTCCTCTGTGAGAAATCCTCCATTAAGTTTGCCTCTGAAGACAACACACTTCACATGCATTGAGCACAGTTGTAAATTCCTCTGTGACAAAATGAGAAGATTAATTTTGAGCTTCAGTACTTTGTATTTATCCGTCATGGTGCAACTGTCATTGTAATAATACAGTCTCCCATGCAAACAATTAAAAAAATTATGCCCAAGGAATCAGTTCTAAATGCTTTGCTTTGAATTATAATTCATTGTAGAAACATTACCCATCCTTTGTTAGAAGTTTCAGAAATTCTTTACAACCTGTAGATATTGCTTTTTCTCTCCAAAACATCTTCAGAGGCAGTCCAAAGCCAGGAAAATACAGAGTGGCTTCTGGTAGTGCCTAGAATTTCCCCCCTCTATTCCTAGGCCCCAGGGCTGGCCCCTACCCCATGTTACCCAAGATTCACTTATCTATTGAGATCCACACACTTTGGAATTTTCTCCCCACACCAAACTTACCTGACTGATCATTCCCTCTGAAACCCAGATCACTGCTACTAAACAGCAAATATGAGAAATTAATCTGTTCCTAAGTATTCAGTGAGTGCTAATAAAGTTACTCTTGCTTCTCTGTGCTTTAAAAATAGAAAGTGAAGAAAATTATCAGCCTCCCCTTTTTATTGGAAATTATGTGGGAATTGATGCAGAAATAGCTGCTTAACTCCATCTCCTTCCAAATTAAGTCAAATTCTAGAAATCCCAGCTATCATCCAAAACAGGGAGCCAATTCAGGTCTTTGAGGAAAGTGATGAAAGAGAAATTTTTAAAATTATCCTCCAGTTAGTTTTTAGCCTCTTTTTGACTCTTTGTCTCTTTTCTTGCCTAGCCTACTTCTGTTACCTGACTAAACACAAACAGTATGTCACATCTTTCCACAAGAAGCTAAAGGTTTCTGTGGAGTAAAGTTACCTACCTTTTCCTTACCTGTGCCCATCTTCTGGATCATGGTAGGTCGTCATAGCCTAGGGCAGGGGTGGGCAAACTTTTTGACTCGAGGGCCACAATGGGTTCTTAAACTGGACCGGAGGGCCGGAACAAAAGCATGGATGGAGTGTTTGTGTGAACTAATATAAATTCAAAGTAAACATCATTACATAAAAGGGTACGGTCTTTTTTTTTTTTTTAGTTTTATTCATTTCAAACGGGCTGCGGCTGGCCTAGGGTGTTTCCCAGGGGAATAATCTCTCAAATATCGATAGGACAAAAGAAAGCTAACTGAGCACACCTCTTCCCCTCTGCAGTGGATTATATTTTGTATGTGAACAACGGCTGTACATAAATATTAGCATTTATGTACACCTTCCACCAGTGCTACCTTAAATGACTCTATGTCAATTCAGAATTGAACTGAGTAAATGATTCTTAATTTGGAGATTTATGAACATTGGCATTAACATGAAGAAGTTGTCAACTCGCCTCCTTAATATACCTGGTGATACCTGATATATTCAAAAGAGGTAGGAGCCACTTAACCTCTTATGAGAGATGTTTCATCATAGATTTCAACTCTTAAACATTTTATCCCTCTCTTAATCTGAAGTTTTCTCTGGGATAAATTCAGTCGTTCATTCCCTTTAGACTTTTAGACTTATGTAATTAAACTCTGTGGGTGTGTATCTCGGATTTTATGTCAAGGAGAGATAAAGCCCAATTTGGCTAGCTCCCCAGGGTGGAGGGGTGGGGGAGTAATTACTCTGAGACAGGTCCCCTTTTATTCTTGAGGGTTTTGCACTGTATTACATCATGATTTGGAGACATCTGATAGTGTGTTATTGTCCAGTGAAATCATGTCTGACAGACACCTTTCTGCTATCCTGATATACTTGGTCATACTTATGCAGTGTCTAAAGATGATGCTTTTTCAAACCCTTTATTGCCTTTGGTGTTTTTAGTGAGTGATGGGAAATTTTTTACAAAGGGAATTCTAACCACAGAAACAGTGATAGAAAGCAAAATTATGAAGCAGGTGAAATTTATCATTACATCTTAAGCTTCTCTTTCCTGCAAATGTTTTTCTTCTCTCTGCATCTTTACCAACCTTTAATACCTGTTAAATCTGGGAAAATGGTCTTAAATTTACTCATAGCAACAAATGACTTGGCAAGTCATGAATTAAGTGGCTAAAACTCAAAAATATCTGGGATTGAATCCTGTCTCTGTCACATACTGTGGGATTTTGGATAAACTTACCCGTCTGAGCCTTAGTTTAGAAAATGGACAGAATAAAATCTTCTGTGCTTGAGTGAGATGATACATCTAAAGCAATGACCATAGTACCTGGGATACAGTAAGTGTCTAATAAATGATAGGCTTTGTTATTGTTATATCCATCACCCTGAAGAAAAGAGATTTAAAATCTTTGAAATTTTTCTAACAGTAAGTTGAAAGACTTTGCTTATATTAATTAGAAAAGATGAGTGCTGAAATCAAATCACCTTCTGTTAGCTAGTTAGGCTCTCTATCCTATATAATAAAAGGCTAATATGAAAATCAACTGAACAGCAGAATGACTGGTCGCTATGACCCACACTGACCACCAAGGGGCAAATGCTCAATATAAGAACTTCCCCCTGGTGGTCAGTGCACTCCCACAGGGGGAGCGCTGCTCAGCCAGAAGCCAGGCTCATGGCTGGCGAGCGCAGTGCTAAGGATGTCAGACTGTTGGCGTAGGCCCGCTCCCGAAAGCAGGCCTAAGCCAGCAGTCGGACATCCCCCAAGTGGTCCCAGACTGTGAGAGGGCACAAGCTGGGCTGAGGGACCCCCCAAGTGCACGAATTTTGTGCACCAGACCTCTAGTATTGTATAAGAACACCACTAATTAAAAATAAGTAAAGGTTTAATTTACTTTTCAGTTTCATTCAGTATAATTGACATATAAAATTATAAGATAGTTACAGTGTACATCATGTTGATTTCACTGTGAAAAGATTTCCACCATCTAGCTAATCAATATACTGATCACTTCACTTATTTATCCTTTTTTTTATGAGAACATTTAAGTTCTCCTCTCTTAGAAAATTTTGATTACATAATACCATTGGTGGTGTCAACTATAAGCACCATGTTTTACATTCTGTCCTCAGAACTTAATCACCTTATAGCTAAACATGTGTTCCATTTTACCAAACTCTCCCTACATCTTTCACCCCCTGTAGCTACTTTCTAATCTGTTCCTATAAGTTTGATGATATTTGTTTATGTTTAGACTCCACATATAAGTGATACCATGTAGTATCTTTCTTTCTTTGTCTGGCTTATTTCACTCAGCATACCAGGTAATGTCCTCCAGGTTCATCCATTTTGACCATATATTCCTCGGTTTGTTTCTGGGCTGCCTACTCTTTCCCCTTGATCTATGTGCTTGTTTTTATGCCTGTACCATGCTGTTTGAATATAGCTTTATAATGTTGTTTGAAATCAGGAAAAGTAATGCCCCCAGCTTTGTTCTTTCTCAAATTCGCTTTGGCTATTTGGGATCTATGCCATTGGAATTTTGACAGCATTGCATTGAATCTATAGATTGCTTGGGGGTAGTGTGGACATTTTAAGCCAATATTTACTTTAAATTATTACTTTAAATTATCAGTTAGCATTTGCTATGTAACAAGCTACCCCAAAGCAATTATTATTTTTCATGATTCTATGAGATACCTGGGTGCTTCTAGTGGTCTGGCCCAGCCCTTCTGGGGTTGTATGGTCTAGGATTGTCTCACTCACATGACTGGGGACTCAACTGCAATTGTTGATATGGCTGGGCTAAGCCTCCTTCAGGAGGCTCCCTGGACTTGTTCACATGATGGCAGAATGGTTCCCAGCAGCTAGAAAAGCAAACTCCAATAGGCAAGCACATTCTACGCCTATGTGTGCTAATTAATTAGCCAAAGAAAATCACTAGGACAATGCAGATTGAAGGAGCATAGCCTCCACCACTTAATTTATATGGTACAGGGGTTTTGGGTGAGCCAGTCCTAATCTCCAGACACAGCTATGAAGAGAGTCCTTTAGAATATTCTGCAATGAATCTACAACTCTGTTCTAGTAAAAGTGCAACACTTCTTAGAATACAGAGTCATTGTCTACATCTAATTCTTGGCCTTTGACCACTAGCAATGTAGGTATAAATTTTCCAATGTCATTGTAGAAAAAATTGATATAGAACTCTCTATACAATTCAGACTCCTGTTTACTCTTTGGAAAGCGTGTTGAAAAGTGGAGTGGTTATTTATTTCTACATTCACTCAAGACAATGCAGGTATAGGAAATGCCAGAAATCTTTGCAGGAAACATTAGCTAGAAAAAGCAGGTTTGGAAAACATTTGAACCAAACAAATAACTCTGCAGCTACATATGTCGCAGCTTCTCAACAAAAGCACTAATTCATGGTGACTAAACATCAAGTATTCCATTTGAAAAATCTTAGCACCTTCAAATTGACCAGTTTGTCTTGTCTACAGCTCTGTTTCCATATCAAGTTATTTTTCTTTTATTGGATTATTTGGATTTTTGTAGGTCTTTTATTGCTCATCATTCAACATCCAACAGTGGTGATGAGAAAAGAGACATATGCATGTGTCATGGAATGCAAAATTATCTGCAGTTATAACATTACAGTTGATAACAATACTTTTTGCAAACAAAATATTCCATGGAGTCACTGGATTTGCTCTCATGTTCTGCAGTGGCATATACATAGTATGTCGGTGAAAATCAGAGCAGTTTAAGCAGCCAGTCTCTGGATTACTCACATATTTCAACTACAAAGGATGGAATATTTGAAATAGATGATAATTTCATACTTATGTAATAAGGAGTCTGGAAAGAAACATAGGTTCTAATTTTAAATTCCCCCCTTTTGGCTGTGTTTATTTGGGCAATATAAACAACTTCACTCCATCTTAATTGCTTTTTTTATATAATGGAAATATACATTTTTGCCTATCCCAGGAGGTATTGTTGTGACGATCAATGAAGTTGTATGTGGCAAAGTGATTTGTAAATAATAAAGAAATAGAGAGTGAGATGATGTTATTATTATCATTATTATCGTTTGCCTCAAAAAGGCCATGTCTGTAATCATTCACAACAGTAAAGGACTCAATAAACCATAAGGTCTGCTTCATCATTTTCAGATTTGGATAAGTAATAAATGTAATATCAGGTGAGGAGCAGGAAAGGCATTTCTGGGGTCAGGTATCTTCAAGTTCAGCTCAGTAATCATCCTCATTCTAGCTTATTCTTGGGATGTTCAAGATGTCAGAACTTACTGTTATTTAGAGACTATTTATCTAAATTATGGATCACTTGCTTTCTGTTGTTGCCAAAATTGGTAGCAATGCACTTCTTGGTAACCATTTTATACATTGGCAGTACTTGATTCGGACATGGGAAAGAAAGGAAACACTGAAAATGTAAATATTTGAGGGATGGAGTGAGCATTTCATGAGGTTAAATTACCTATTATCTCCCTAACCTTTTGGCATACCTGACTGAGTGTTCACTCTGTCACAATACCATCAGTGAAAAGTATTTTTTAATGTTTCTAAGGACGATGAAAACTTATTTCAGAGCAAAGAGATGCTTTACACAGTCTCCCTCCAGTCCTCTCCTATATGTTTTTCCTCTCCTTGGGACAGTCCCTCCTCTGCTTTTCCTTTGATCTCTTATCTTTGTGTACCATGTCCTTCTGGAAGGGTTACTTGCCAAGGTAATTTACAAACGCACAGCTTCCACTTTGACAAGAGAAAATGGAAATTCATTTAAACATTTTATTTAAATTTTGAATTTTTTAATTTGTTCCAAGCTGGTTAAGAATAGAAACTGAAAAGCTAAAATATGAAAACTTGCTGTATAAACTCTATTTTAAAAAATATCATTATTATCACCAAAAACCAAACATGTATGTATACAAAAAAAGAAACTTGCCCTATCTGCTCTTATGAGATGATCATAATGCCATATTTTGTTTGTCCCTTTAACCATTTTAAATCACTTCCAAATATTTTCTTACTGGAAAACCTAATACAGAGATTTAGAATTTCAGGAAAGACTTTTAATTTGTGAGCATTTATGTAAACTAGATGGTCTTTCTGGGGTACATCAATGTGCTGAGTCAATGTAGTTGTATCTTCAACTCTCAGATGAAGGAAGACAAATGCACAAGAAGCTGAGTATCAGTGAATGTGGCTCAGATCTAAGCCACAGGCCAGAAACCCGAGGGCATTTTTTTTATCTCTCACCCTCTTAGACTCTAATCCAGGGGTCCTCAAACTACTGCCCGCGGGCCACATTCGGCCTGCAGAAAACATTTATCCTGCCCGCCGGGTGTTTTTGCTGCCACTGCCTGTTGCTTAGCAGCCGACTAGTTTTTTTTTAACTATAGTCTGGCCCTCCAATGGTCTGAGGGACAGTGAACTGGCCCCCTGTTTAAAAAGTTTGAGGAACCCTGCTAATCTGTATATAATCATTTAATCTTTCAATGACTATATATACATTGAGATGACTCAGGGCTAGTTTATTAAAACATGATAAAAGTTTTATATGATAATACCTATAGCTTATTGACTATCTTCTGTGTGCCAGGATATTGAGTTAAATGCTTTATACGTGTATTTTTCTATATTTAAATCATCTCTAGGTATTACTAGCACATTATACAAATAAAAGGAAGTTAAATAACACCAAAATTTACCCAAGATGATCCATATATGAACCCAGAGCTGTGAGTAAATATATTCAACAATCAGATTTTACTATGTCTTAGTAAATAGTGTTCAGTAATCAGAAAATTCCTTGAAAAAAACTTTTGGAGAAATTCATTTTAGTTGAGGAGACCATACTTGATGTGCACCCCCCTGGCCTCAAGCCAAATAAGAGAAGCTTTAAGAAAAATCGCAAGAGTTTGTTTTGTGTCCTGTGTTGCTGGAGGTCTGGAGCCTGAGAAAGAGAAGAGATAAGAACCTGGTTATGGCAACGGATAAGAACTCTGTAGTTCTGGAAGTCACTGCACTCCTATGAAGTAAAGGTCAGAGATGTGTGTTTGGGGGACCAGATGTGACCAGGAGCTCTCAATGGACTCTGCAAAAGAGGGACACCCAGAGGGACAGTGAAGTCTCAACAGGGGAAACCTGTGGGAAGATGGACTTCTGAGAATCAAAGACCTAAGGGGCAGCCACAAGCAACCAGCCAGACACCTTGGTCAGGGAGCCACAAGGGAGAGACACCAAGTGAATGAGAGCTTGGGGACAGCCCGGTGATGAAGGCCTAGCAACAATCCACAAAGCTCTCCATGAGAGGGAGTTGACTTTAGAACTTTCTCTTCCTGCGATGGCCAGTAGAAACCAAGGCCAGCTCACAGCAGTTCTAGGCAACTAAGACTCACTGCTCCTTATCTCTCTCTCTCCTTCCCCTGTCTTTCCAAGCCCTGGAGGAGCAGAGCACCTAGCAAGAGTGTGGCAGGAGGTCAGAGGCAAGGGCAGTAAGGAGAGTTGGAAGCTTGAGTCAGGAAAGAAGTAGAGCATAGACAGGCCTCTCCTTCCCAGGAGAGGCTTCTAGTCTGCACCTGTCCTGACCCCCAACTTTGACTGCACCTCACGTTCAGCAAAATAAACCAAAGTGGACATATTAATTATGGAATTGAGATGGCTTCAAGGTCTAAAGCAGTGATGGCGAACCTATGACACGCGAACTCATCTTTTTGGTTGATTTTTCTTTGTTAAATGGCATTTAAATATATAAAATAAATATCAAAAACATAAGTCTTTGTTTTACTATGGTTGCAAATATCAAAAAACTTCTATATGTGACACGGCACCAGAGTTAAGTTAGGGTTTTTCAAAATGCTGACACGCCGAGCTCAAAAGGTTCGCCATCACTGGTCTAAAGTGAGAAAAGGGTTTTTTTTGTGTGTGTGTAGCTTTATCTCCGAGAAGGTAGATAAGTAATAGACCATAGAGGATTTGAAGAGAAGTTAGGGATGGGGAACTGCCTTCTGATTTTATCTTCAAGTCCACCTTTAACAATGACATTTGGGATGGGGATACGGTGGCTTAGAGGTGACAACAAATAAACCTCGTGGTGCTTTATTAGTAGATCTACTGAACAATATTGTGGTGATGAGCATCTCGGTGTCCAATCAGAAGGATCATATATCAAGGCAAATTGCAAAACCTGACCATCTGCAGATATCCTTGAATTGCCGAGGCTCTGCCACCTGCCCATACGGCCTTAGGCAAGTCACTTAAGTCCTCTATGCTTCAATTTCTAATTCTGCAAAATGGGAGGAATAAGTCACTTTTCCATAAGATTTCGGGAGGAGAGTAAATAAGTTCATGTACTGAAAGTGCTTAGGAGAAAGGTGGATGACTCATGGGGAGCACTTCATTTGAGGTTTAAATGGACTTCATTAAAATCAACCCAGTGTGTCCAGGAAGTTAATTTGAAAGCATCCATTTATCAAGTGAATGGTGAGTTGAAAAACAATAAGATATAAGAAATATTTCAATAGTTCCAGTATCAATAAGATGCATGAATTTTGTTTTGAGTGAAGTAAAAAAACAATTAATAGTGTTAATTGTACTTTGTTGGTTATTCTATGACAGCAAGCTGGTCTCTGGATCTGGACAGGTCTGTCCTGCTGATTTCCAGACTCATGAAAGATCTGCATGGCGTGTGAAAGTCCTGGGAGCCCGCTGACCCACTTTCATGTTCAGAACACAGTGCTGTATTGAATTACACTAATTGATTTTTACAAAATCCCTTTTTCAGTAGGTGCTTCAAGTTCATTCTCCATTTTGAGTCCATCTGTGGTTGCCTCTGTTATTAAAATAGGCTAAAGTAGTTTCCTACCACTTCCTAAGGTTCTACTTAGGTTCATTCATCACATCTATTTTCTCTCCTTATTTTGCAGACAAACATAAGCTAGAACTCATTAGCTGTTAGGAGTCATTTGCTGCTTCCTTGGGGTGTGACTGCATATTGATTTGATGCATTCCTGAATTGCCTTTTTCATGATTTTCTTTCCAAGGAAAAGGAAAGAAAAAACTTACCTGTGCAAAGTAATTAGAGCAAAAGTTACTAATACTCTCCTTCCAAGGGAAGGAAAATTCTGTCACCTGCCCAATGCTCCTAATTGGGTTATACATCTGCATATTAGGAAAAAAGGAGAAGCCAAATAAATATTTTTCTTCCTCAATCTCCTTCTCTGGAAGATGGAGGTTTAAGGATGAAATTCAGAAAGTTTGGAAGGAATAGTGAAGGCAGGCATGGAGCTGGAAAGGAAATAGATAATGCTGTCCTATTTCCTAGCTCTATTTTCATGTTCAGTTCCTTCTCAACCATGTAATAATGGGATCTACTCGTGTACTTGGTTCTGGAGTTGCAGAAGATTAACATTAATATACGTGGCCTGACAATGTGTGCTGTGATACAATACATAGTGTAGTGGTTAAGAGAGCACCGGTTCTGGAGCCAGAGTATCTGGACTTGAATCTGGGCTTCAGCGTCACTTACCACCCCTGTGACCTTGGGCAGGTAGCTTTTGCTTTCTGTGTTTGCATTTTAATATCTGTAAAATTAGTGCAAAGAAAATTAATATCTTTAAAGCACTCAGAAGAATGAATGGCACTATTGGTTATTACTAGTTATTTCTCCACTCTTATTTCTGAATTAAATAATACTAATTATTTAGTGTTGTTTCTCCATTTTATTTAGAAACATACCAACATATTGCAAATGGAATAGAATAAGATGATATGAAAGCATCAGTTTGTATTAATACAGAGGAGACTGTTTCATAATATTAGGTTTGCATTACTAATGAGACTTTTTCTAGATCAAAGTATTCTTTGAATTTTAATTAATAATTTGAATAGACTGGAAGTGTTTCTCAGAATGGATCTATGCATTCACTTAGATTACAATGCTCTATAATGTGAGAATGAAAGTAATTTTCCCCATGGCTAAGTCCAAAAATTTGAACATTTTGCTGATTGACTTAGAAACAGGAAAGCCAATAGCAAGTACATGTATTACATTTTTAAAATTTATGTATTTACCTTTTTTTCTGGAAAGGAACTCAGCAGCTTGCAAAGATATATACGCTCTAACAAGATAACCTCAATTTTTGTGTGTGACACCTCTTACCCCAAAAAAGAGTACAAGAAAAAATTAAAAATAAAGTTGGATGCAAGGTCGAGCTGAAGAGGCTAAACATATGTATTGTGATGACCCGAAACTCTTCTCTAGGTGAGTTCACATAGTAGGCTGGTAAAACAGAAACCTGATCAAATTAATAACAAGTCCCAATATTTTCCCCACCTCCACTTATAGGACAGATGACTTAACTTTTACCTATGAGATGCAGTTCTCTGTGGGAACACAACTGTAGCCAGTTTGCTACTTGTTATTCATTCTTTCTGCCACTCAAGAAGAAAATATATGGGAATTCAAATGCCTATGATATAGTTATAGGGTATCCTTGAGTCTTCTGTAATTGATTTCTGAAGTACATACTTTATAAACTTTATTAGTTTAATAGTAACAATAAAAATCATTTACAATCTATCTTAAGCACTCTGTGCTAGATAACATCCAGGTGCCTTAGCACAATTCTCAATGTCCATAAATCAATACAAAAGGAATAATTACTTATGTTAAGGACAATTAATTTTGAAGCAGAGATCAAGTGGGGATTCTTCCCAGGACTCCTCATGAAGATGGGCTCACTGCAATGCAAGGAATGCCTTTCCCCATGACATCCTGACAGAAGTGTCAAGACATTCCATTGAACGAGTTATTTTGCAGCCTTAAACATGGGCTGCTAATAACACCCTAATAAGCACCTACATAAAGGCAATTCTCTGGGATACTGATATTTTTTCACTTATCATCGCTCTTAATTGTGTATGGTTATAAAGCTGATTTATCATTAATCTGTCCATTATTTAGAAAAACAACTCATCTTGAAATCGTGTTATTAGCAAAAATTCCTAGAGTTTTCGTAGAAGGACTTTTCCTGCCTTTTGCTTAATTGCTTTAGATACAAGAACTATCCAGAAAACTGCTATAACTTACCTGCATGAACATGAAAGCAGATTTGCTCAACTGTATTTAATGTAGAGCAAGGGTTATTAGGCATTTTAGGGTCATCAGCCCGCAAGAAAATGCACAAAGATTGATAACAATATGTCATTTTAGAGATTTTATAGACCTCCTAAAGCCTACACAAAGCCCTTCTAACCCAAAGATGCCATTTCTTCTAACTTAAATAACTTGACTCTAGTTATTTTAAGATATATCTAGACATAGATACATATAGAAAAACTCACCCTGGGACTTCATTGGGAATGACAACATCAGTGTTAATAGCCAGACCTTGAAGGTGTTTTCATTCATGTAGAAAGCATCAGAAATCTCTACACAGATGCAGACCCACTTACCAAGATTAACAGAGCCTGATCTTTATAACTGAGATATTCCTGGAGCTGCCAAATTTTAATATTTTTATGAACACAAAACCATTTAAAAATTGTCCACCCTTCCTGCAAAGACTGGCCCTCAGTAAGCATACCAATGATATAAAAAAGGGGCTAAAATGGATTATAATGAAACCTCCCAAACACATTATATAACAACATAATAATGCAAAGAGCTTTCTTTTCCGTCTTATGTGAGGGAGGTGGTCCTGCAATAAATAGAATATTTAGGAACTATTATGACTTGGTAGATGGGACTTTTTGATACTCATTAGTCACTTGGATTTTCGTCAGTTGTTTAATGTCGCTCTTTTCCAGCAGAAAACTTAATTTTGGAATGTGATTGTCAGGTTAATCAGAGCTGGAATTATCTATACAAAGAAGTATCTGTGGGCTTTGATTACCTACCTAACCTTAACCAATCACAGTTGACTGAGTGGGTAGGCAAGAATGTTGTCATTCTGTGACTTTCGCTACATACATTGCCAATGAGGCAAAAAGGTTTATTTATAGAACATCATGAAATTCTCAGCTTAAAGTGAAATATCAGGCTTTTCTATTTTCCTTTCAATTAGGAATTTCCACTGATTTTTGCAGGTACCTACTTAAATATTACTGGGACTGTACATTTTCTAGAGCATATTTATATGTTTCAGCACAAAAACATTAAACATGAGAACCCAGAGTTTGAAGTAAATTTAGATTGTATAAAGGGAATTATGTGAATGTGTTCTTTTTACAAGAAAAGAACTATGAGAAGTAAATAATCAAAGTGTTCTACAGTGGAGTTTCTATTCATTTTCTGTTTGTAATAATTGGTGTCTAGTTTAAATCTACTTTTGAGAACTTTTGAAAGGGTAATATTCTTGTAAAAGAAAGAGGAAATACATGAGAATTCAACTGTAATTATCCCTGGATAGGTAGAATTATGAATGATTTCTATTTCCCACTGTTTCTTTAACTTTGTAATATATATATATATATTTATATATATATATATATATATATATATATATATATATATATATATAATGACAATGTGTTTCTTTTGTAATGAGCAAAAAGCAGCAAAAGAAACTTCATTTCTGGGGAAGTGGGGAGGTAATGGTCTATTGTAAAGGATGCAGGCCCTTTTAAAAGGCGATTTGCTAAAGAGACAAGACATGCATTACAGCCCGTGGCCAAAGGGTGAATTTACAGAGGCATGGCAAGGCAATGACTGACTTTAAGGAGCATGAGTGGAGTTTCTCCAAAGAAAAAGGCGTAAAAAACACAGGTTTAGAATGCATGAGGAAAGTCTTTATGGTAGTGGAAAGAAATATTTGCAAAAAGTTGTATCTCAGCCTATTATAGCCTTGAGGGGCTCTTAGGCAGCTTAATTGGAGAGTTTGGGACCACTTTACAGCCCTAGTATAACGTGAAGAAGTTTGTGCTTGATTTAGGAGATGATGAGAACTCACTTGGAAGTGTTTGAATGGGTGGGTGATTAGACTGGTGCTATGCTTTAGAAAAATTAATATGCAACCCTGAGTAAATAGCTTGGGGTATGGAATAATAGAGAATGAGTTGAAAAGCATTGAGACTCTCTTAAATGTCCCAGATGAGATCTTGACTTGGACTTTAGTTTTATGAATGAAATGGATAAGATGAATAAAAGATGGTAAAAGAAAATTAAAGGTGTCTTTAGTCCATGTTATCTAAGGCACACCATTTATTTCATTTACAACTGACTGAAATATGAAAACTGGGAATGGACAAAAACTTTGATATTCAGCTGACTTGATTTCCCAGAATCCTACTCTATTCTCTGTGTAGATTACCTTCAAAATAGTATTCAAGGACCTTAGAAAAAAAGAATCCATAAGAAAGGCATTGATAGTAATATAGTTATTTCTTGAAATTCTATTTATGGAACCAGCACATTTAAAGCTCACATTGATAATTTCTAAATTGACATGTAAATAAAAATGATGAATTGATGGAGAGAGGGAAAAAACAACAACACTGAAACGCATGGAGTTTAGACCACCAGTCTATTATCACCTAGTGATAGCATATACTAATTAAAGACTCATTTCTTCGAAGACATAAATAAACAACATTTTTAAAGGTTTAACTGTGTAAATCTAAGCATACAAAAGAATTGTTATGTTTCAATTTCCTCCAAAAAATAAAGTTGAAATGTTTATGTTTTCTGACTAAAAATCTATTGCAGTATACATAGTAGGTGCTCAACAAATATCCATTGAATAACTAGATAAATAAACAAATCAATAAATAAACACTGAAGTTATGGTGCATTTTTATAACTATGTGAATATTGGTGGGTATAATCGTTGTCATTTATAGACATTAAGTGTGCAGGAAATAGGGAGTGTCATATTACCAAAATAAGGAAACTAATCGGGGAAAGAACCTTTCACCCAGGACCTTCGACCTAAGAGCAAGAGAGGATATATTAACTAGGAGAAAATTTCACATATCATTGCATAACTGAGTAACTAGAATGTAGACCCTACCTGGATACAAAGACATAAAACATACGTCAGGTGTCTGCCCTCGTATTTAAATTCACACTGCACACTACAGGTATGGCTCCTTTAAAGAGTGTCTTGCCTCTCAAACACATCAGAATATATTTGTTATGGAAAGAATACTTAGAAATAATATGTTATATGAACTAGGATTCTGAAGTAGAATCCACACTGTATATACCCTATAATTGAGACATATGCTCATATACATTTAGTTTTAGACTAATGGTCTCCTTGGCAGGTAAACGTATTTGTCATATTTTAACATGAAAATAAAGCAAGTCTAGTTATGGATGTAGAACAGCAAACATTAGAAAATAATTTATGGCTGTAGCATGTCTCAAATGGTAGACAATTCATCTTGTGAACAGAAAGTATTTCTGGGCTCTTTCAATCAGGCCCTGGTGAGTGAGTTGCAAATAGAGTCTTTAAGAAGTCCAGAACTTCTCATTTAAATGTGTATGAGCTCTCAAAGCAAGCAAAATTGAAATTCTCTTTTTAAATTTAGTATAATGCTTAAGATTTCATTTACTCTACTGCTTGTTCCAAAGTTCTCTGACTCATAAAATAATTTAGTTTCATATCTTTACATCATTACTGGGAGGAAAAACATCCCCCCACTTTTGTTCCCCTTGTGTTATCAGGCACAAAGAAGTCCCAATAACTTAGGTTGAGCATCGACCTATGAACCAGGAGGTCACAGTTTGATTTCCTGTAAGGGCACATGCCTGGGTTGCAGCTCAGTCCCTGATGTGGGGTGTGCAGGAGGAAACTGATCAATGATTCTCTCTCATCAATGTTTCTATCTCTTTTTCCCTCTCCCATCCTCTCTGAAATCAATAAAAATATATATTTTTAAAAAAGAAGTACCAATAATGGACACAGGGATATAGAAAGGTAGTCAAATCTCTGTCCATCCTAAACTCTAAAATACCCTCTCTCTGAGCCAGGACACTTAACTTCTCTATCACAGCCAATCAAAATCTTAGAAAATCTGAGGTGCCTATCTATACTAATAAAAGGGTAATATGCTAATTAGACAGGGAGACCAGCCGGGGAGGGCAGTTGGGGGCAATCAGGCTGGCAGGGGGGACAGTTGGGGAACAGCAGGCCAGCAGGGGAAGGCAGTTGGGGACCATGAGGCAGGCAGGGGAGGGAACTTGGGGGCCATGAGGCCAGCTGGAGAGGGTAGTTGGGGGTGAGCAGACCAGCAGGGGGGGCAGTTAGGGGCAATCAGGCCAGCAGGGGTGGCATTGAGTGGCAAGCAGGCCAGCAGTGGGGGCAGTTGGGGGTGAGCAGGAGAGCCGAGGAGGGCAGTTGAGAGCCATGAGGCAGGCAGGGGAGGCAGTTGGGGGCAAGCAGGCCAGCGGGGGGGGGGGGGGGGGGGGGAAGTTGGGGGCGAGCAGGCCGGGATGGGGGGGGCAGTTGGGGGCGAGCAGTCCAGCAGGCAGAGTGGTTAGGGGCAATCAGGCAGGCAGGCAGGTGAGCAGTTAGGAGCCAGCAGTCCTGGATTGCGAGAGGGATGTCCGACTGCCTGTTTAGGCCCGATCATGTAAGATCGGGCCTAAACCGGCAGTCCCTAAACCAGCAGTTGGACATCACCCGAGGGGTCCCAGATTGGAGAGGGTGCAGGCTGGGCCACTAGTGTCTATATAATCTTTCTGAGATTTTCTTTAAGAAACCTGCAGCTTTGAACTATCAACTATAATGTGACCCAAAGGGCAAATTTCAAATTAGCAGTGAGCCAGACAGGGTATGAGAGGTAGCTTTGGTCTGGAGTTAGTTAATTGCATGTCCTTGAGTAAGTAAATTACTTACCTACAAGTTTCAATGTCTTCTCATCTGTGAAGGGACCCCTGATGTCCCTTCTACCTCAACAATGCTGTAATGTAAAGTAACTGCTCATGTGCTGTTAGCTTTTTTGCATTCTTTTCTGTGTTAAAGCTGGGCACATATAAGGTATTGTTTGATATGCCAGATAATCACTGTTCTAGGAACCTCTTGTTGCTTAAATAACATAATCTGAACCTATCTACTTCTCTCCATCTTCACCACTATTATCGTGTTTGAAAATACCATCTCTCTTATGTGAATAATTTACTGGTCTTCTGCTTCCACTCTTGCAAACACACACACACACACACACACACACACACACTTCATGCATAATCTATTCTCTATCTGGCAGTAAGAGTGAGCATTATCATCTCTTACTCATTTGGAATAAAGTATCATTGTCTTAGTCTGCCTTAGAAAACCCTACATGATCTGGCCCTAACTCTTTCTCATCCTACTCAGGACCTTATTCACCGTGTCCATAATTTGGCTTTTGTGTTTGCCTCTCTCACACAATATTTTAGGGCTTTTGCATTAATGGCTCCCTGTGTCTGTAATAGTCTTCCCTCATCATCACATTGCTGGGTCCTTTTAATTCAAATCACAGTTTGGATGCTGCCCCCACTTAGACAGCTTTTTCTGAATCCCCCCACCTGACAGTATCCCCTGGTTGCTATTCATTCGATCATCCTGTTTTAATTCTACTACAAAACTAACCATTATCTGAAATCATAGTGTGTGTTCACTGCTTTTATTCCCACCCAACCAACAATTTTTGAGAAGATTCTGTTTATTCTTTCCATTCATGCATCACCAGAATAGTGCCAAGCATGTGGTAGGTACTCAATCACTATTTTTAAAAAAAACTTTAGGAGAAAATAAAATTATGTTCCCTTTGACTGAAGTTATTTAGTTTAGTCATTTCTGAAACCTGATTGGTCCATAGATATTTGTGGAAATGTCTCACCCTTGCTCCTTGAAGAAGCCTAATCTATTAAAGTCTGCGTCTGAATTTTTTCAGAATTGGCAGAGTTAGGCAGATTTAAATTCATGGAGAGAAATGGTAATGTCAATCTGCAAGGAGTTAAAATAGAGGGTGCAAGGTATCTTCATGCAACTTACAGTTTTAAATTATATACAGCTATCTGCAAATTAAACACCCAAGAATAAACCTGATGTAAAATGTAGCTGTTTCAGACAGGAAATTCACACAGATATAAATATGGTCAGTCCACACACAAGTCCAGATAACTGCAGCAGTTGATGAAAACAAAGATATTAATTCAAGCAAAACATAAGATAATATATCCTTGCATTTGGAATGTGAAGTCAGGGGTGTATATCTGACCAGGCCAAATTATAAAGAGATCTCAGCCATAAGGAATAAGATTATAAAACACATCTGAGTGTATAGGTTGAAATCAGTGATTCTCTTCATATTGTCTTCAGGATGAGCCAGAACACCAGGTCTTCTCCTTGTAGGCAGATAGATGAAATCAGTCTCCTGATGGCACTTGTTTTGATGAGTTGCTAAAACAACTTAGAACATCCTAGTCCAGAAAGATGTACTAATAGCAGAAGAAGCATTTGTACCTTTGCAAACATCCCTTTCCCAAATACATATGCCTGACTCCTGGGGAAGTGAAATTATTGGCTTTTGCCTGACAACTGGTCAGCAGTGAAGGGAATTCAGAAACAGGCAATAATGAGAGTAGATGGGAAGCTTTTAGGACAATGTGAAACTTGAGCCTGGATGGCATGTGAAAAGGTCATGGTGGTGGGAGTAGAGATGGGTAGAGGTAAGCAAACCCAGAGAGAGAGAGAACCTGTAGGACTCCATTGAATGTGTTCTGAGACTGAGAGCAGCCCAAAGTAATAGTATGCTTGTTAAAGGAGTGAGAAGTCAGGTGAGGTACATCGGGCGAGTCCAAAGTATGAAGAGGGTTCTTCCCTTCCAATCCAGCAAAGGAATCTGACCAGAGGAAACTGCGACATTTCTGGAGATGCCTATGTCAGAGTGTGAGACTCTGGGGACAGACCGAGCACAGCACAGAGGAAGTTTGGACTGCTCCCTTGTCTAACCCTTTGTCTGGGAGGCAACCATGGTAGTATGACAGGCCTAAAGGATTTGGCCTTGAAAAGAAGTTCAAGTACAGGGAACATGCTTTTTAAATGTTTAGTTATTAGCTTTAATTGTACCTACTTATTTTTGATTAGACAATACATTCTTATTCAGAATTTGAAAGCTTAAAAAGGCTATACAAATGAAACAATTCTCTCCCTACCAACTAATGTTATACATTTTCATGTACCCCTTTTGAAATATATTTTAAAGAAGTATATGATGGGGAACATATTATTAATAATACTATACTGTTTCATACAGTAGTTCATTTTCTATAGTTTCATGTTATCCTATCAACACCCTGTCAGGTAGATGGGACAGATGTCTTTATATCTATTCTACTGCCAAGGAAATAGGCTCAGTAGAATTAAGTAACATAACTCAGGCTTAGTAACATTTTAGTGGACATATCTAGATTAAGATACAGTTTTGTGAAACCAAAGGAATATAGCTACAAATGAAATTTCACACATACTAATTCTATCCTCATTTTTTAATACCTAGAAAACAGAAATTTTTAGATTCTTTTTGAGGCAAAAATATTTAGATTGTTAGTGTTTCTACAGTGTTTTTTTTATAAAATCCTATAAAGCACAATGTTCTTTTATTTAATATCAGAAAAGCCACAATAATAAAAGTTGTGATGCTATGAACTAAGTACTAGGGCCTTTGTTTCAGCTTGAATTACCTTCTGAAATTTATCAACCTCACCTGACTTCTAAAGGCATCTGAAAATGCATTCACAGGGACTTAAAATATTAAGTTAAAGCCGGGCTCTGAATTTTAAATTCTGTCTCTTTCTTTCCCTCGCCTGCCAACTCTGCTTCTTTTTTCAGGTTCAATTTCAGGATAAATGATGGAACAAGATAATTGTTTTCTCTATTGGCCAGGTAATTTATCTGAATGCTTCTAGTGGCACTGTTTGGAGGATTTAAAAAAGCAAAGTCAAAATCTTGATTTCTCTTGAGTTTTAGTTGTCAGGATTTTATCCCTTTTTTCTATCCTTATTTTGGAAGCTAATAACATTTGTTCAGCATGAAGGATTTTAGGCTGAATATAGGAGTGGGAAGTCTCTAGCAACATTTAGAAAACTGAAAGGTGAAGAGACATCTTCAAGTGCTAATCAAGCTCTCATCTTTGCAAATTTTGCAGGATAAATGCAATGAAGAATTATAAAAAAAAAAAAAATACTATTTTTTCCCAGACAGGGATTCATTTAGCTTTAGCGTCCATTTCTAGAAATGATAGTTGAAATACTTTCTGTATAATATTACTAGAGTCTAAATTATATACCTTTTAAATCACTGTCTTTTAGTTACAAAGAAGTAAGAATTGTTCAAAGAACCCAAGTACCTCCGCAGTAATCTACACTAATAAAAGAGAAACATGGTAATTGGCATACGACCACTACCCTTCCCATTGGCTAATCACGGGCAATATGCAAATTAGCTGTCAGCAAAGATGGCCGTTAACCGCCAACCAAGATGGCGGCTAATTTGCATATTGCCGGCAGGATTGGGCAGCGCCATCGTGCCTGCCCCTCCCCCATCCAGGCCTGCTATCTGTGACCTGGATGGCGGGCGACCCAACCCAGGGCTGGCGGGGCGTGACCGCAGCTGTCCCCTACTGGCCAAGACCCCAACCGGCTCTCCCACCAGCAGACCTGGGCTGGCCTGGCGGCTTCGGCTTCCACCCGCAGTCACGCCCCCCAGACCTGCTGCTGCCAGCAGACCAAGGCTGGGGAGGCAGAGGCCCCCAACCCCCTCCCCCTGGCAGACTAGGGCTGGGGAGGCTGCTGCAATCGCCTGCACTCACGCCCCAACCCGCCTGATAGCCCCCCCGACCCGCTCCGGCTGGCAGCCCAGGACTGGCGGGTAATCCTGGACCCGCATTCCTGAGGGCAGACCCGGGCTGGCGGCGTCAGCCTGCAGTCACGCCCCCAACCGGCGAGAGCGGGAAGAGGGTGGGGGGAGGGGGCGATCGCCCTCACTCACGGCCCCAACCCGCTTGCAGACCGGGGCTGGCGAGTTGCCCGGACCCGCATTCCCCTGCCGCTGGTGGGGTGGCTGCGGCGTCTGCCCACAGTCACGCCCCCAACCCGCGAGAGCAGGTTGGGGGCGTGAGTGCAGGCGATCACCCAAAAACCGCTCCTGCTGGCAGACCGGGGCTGGCGGATTGCCCTGGACCCGCATTCTCATGTGTGCACCTGCCCGTGGGATCACAGCCGCGATCACGGAGCAGGAAAGGGCGGCCTGCAGCCAGCCCCTGTGTGCGCCTGCCCGTGGGATCGCAGCCTCGATCACGGAGCAGGAAAGGGCGGTCTGCAGCCTTTCCCTGTGTGCACCTGCCCGTGGGATCACAGCCACGATCACGGAGCAGGAAAGGGCAGCCTGCAGCCTTTCCCTGTGTGCACCTGCCCGTGGGATGCAGCAGCGATCACGGAGCAGGAAAGGGCGGCCTGCAGCCAGCCCCCCTGTGTGCCTTTCCCTAGGTAGCCCTGGGGATCCCACAGTAGGGAAGGGCGCCCCACCCTGGCCACAGCTCAGGGGAGAGTACAACATGCAGTGGAGGCCAGGAGCCTGAGTGATCAACAGAGAGGGGCGCCTGCTTGAAGCCTTCAGGGTGTGGCTGGTGGTAGGCCTCCAGCAGATGCGCACACACACACACACACACACACACACACAGCGCCTACTCTGAGCTTCCAATGTGGTTGGGAGCAGACCACCAGTGGACACACACACCCGGCAACTGCTTGGAGCCTATGTGGTGGGGCTGGGGGCAGGCCCCCAGCAGACACACACACACACACACACACACACACACACACACACGGGGACGGCTGCACCGAGCCTCTGCTGCCAGACTGTGGCCATCAGTAGGACATCCACTGAGGGCTCCCAGACCGAGAGGCAGGCTTGGCTGAGGGAACCCCATCCCCCAGTGCACGAATTTCGTGCACCGGGCCTCTAGTCTATATAATAAAAGTCACAACTGGAACGACTGGTTGCTATGATGTGCACTGACCACCAGGGGCAGATGCTTAATGCAGAAGCTGCCCCCTGGTGGTCAGTGTGCTCCCATAGGGGGAGCGGCTGCTCAGCCAGAAGCCAGGCTCACGGCTGGTGAGTGCAACGGTGGTGGCGGGAGCCTCTCCTGCTTCTGTGGCAGCACTAAGGAGCAGTGAGCTGAGCAGTAAGGAGCAAGCAGGTAGGTGGTAAGGAGCAAGGGATCCCATATTGTGAGAGGGATGTTTGACTGCCGGCTTAGGTGGACATCCCATGAGGGGTCCCAGACAGCAAGAGGGCGCAGGCCAGGCTGAGGGGACCCCCCCCCAAGTGCACAAATTTCATGCACCCAGTCTCTAGTATACTTATACTTATTTTGTAATTCAAAATATTTAAAATTATTTCAAATGTTAGCTGCATTTATAGGTTTCTCCAGGGAGCAAGGACTTTCTAAAAGGTATTGTCTCATCAGTCTGAATGTGATGAATAAATGGAGCAGGTGTTTAAAATCTTTTTCATCCCGCTTATGAAAAGTAAAAGATAAGCAAAGACACCATTTATTCAAATTGGCACATTTTGACCAAAACAAGAGATGAAACAAGAAACCACAGAAATCTCTTCTCTCTATGAATTGCAACTATACCTCAAGGAAGATGAGTGGCCCAGGCAAGTTATTAACATCCTCAAGTATCAGCTTTCTCTCTATAAAAATGTACAGAAAGCCTTCTTCACATATATAGTAGAGCTATATATGGCAAAGTAATAATCGCATGACTGGTAACAATAGACATCTGTATAGTGTTTTCAAGCTGCATAGCCATATCAGCTCAAACTTAGCGGCTTAAAAACACACACATGTATTATTATCTCACATTGGGCAGGAGTCTGGGCACAGCTTAGCTGTGTCCTCTGCTCAGGGTCTTACAAAGCTACAGCCAAGGTGTTGACCAGGGCCACAGTGTCATCTGAAGGCTGGGCTAAGGCTAAGCTTCCGTGGTTGTCAGCAGCATTCAGCTCCTAGCAGTTGTAGGATTGGAGAACCTGGGTGTTTACTGGCTGATGACTAGAGGACCTTCAGTTCCTAGGGGCCACCCTTAGTTCTTTGCTTGTGAGGCACCCGATCAAGACCACCTGTTTATGAAGCCAGCACAGGGAGAGTCTCCCTGTGTTACATAATTACAGAGTGACATCCCGTCACCCTGGCTGCATTCTGTGAGTAAAAGCAAGTCACAGTCCACACTCAAGAGGAGAGGATCACACCAGGTGTAAAAACAACATGGACGAGATCAGGGTTCTGGCCTAGATTCTGCCTACCACAGTGTCTGATACCCAAGTTTCCTTTCCTGTCTTATCACCCCTTCCTTTTTTTATTTCTAGGGCAGGAGACCATGACTCCTGCTGCCTATCAAAATCTTATTTGTCTAGATAGTTAAAGACAGTACTTTTGAGTTTCATAGGAATAAAATAGAAGAAAAACCATAATTGGAAATTGTGTGTGTTTTTTAAAACAAGTTAAATTATGTTTAGTAAAATTAATAGTTAAGTAAAATTACCTAAAAATAAAAGGCTTTTTTTGTTTTCTCCTGTTTGTTTATGCTTTGGATGTTATTTTGTTGGAGTGTATTCAGAAAATGATTCTGAATCTAAATTAATGAAACAAAAGCACTCTTGAAACGCAGGAACTACAAAACAATTTCACTAAAGGGTCTAGGAATGGTTGTAGATCTGTTCCCCTCAGTGTGGTTAAAAATAGCCACGGTCCTCAGCATGAGGCAGAATGGCATCGATACAGGTATTATTCATCCTGAGTGGTTTGGCCATGTTTGGTATGACCTACCTGCACGGCAGGTCTCTTGCCTCTGAGAACCAGGGCTTTCCAAAGATGGTAGGACTTTTAATGATCCTAAGGCTGTTGTAGCTGCTACTGATGATGATGGTGGTAATAGTTAACGTTTACTATATTTATTACATGCCAGTTATTCTAAAATGCTTCATATATGCAATTTAATACAACCCTAGAGAAAAGAACTATTATCCCTACTTCACATATGCCTAAACCTTTTGAGCTCGGTGTGTCAGCATTTTGAAAAACCCTAACTTAACTCTGGTGCCCTGTCACATATAGAAATGTTTTGATCTTTGCAACCATAGTAAAACAAAGACTTATATTTTTGGTATTTATTTTATATATTTAAATGCCATTTAACAAAGAAAAATCAACCAAAAAAATGAGTGTGCTTGTAACCTCTGACACGCGTGTCATAGGTTTGCCATCACTGGCCTAAACTGAACCTCAGAGAGATTTAAGGTCACATGACTAGAAGTGTCAGGGCCTGGATTCTCACCATAGAGGGGTACAATTTCAGAACCTCAGAACTTGCTACAAAAGACCAGGAACTTTAAGACACAAACAAAAAGACAAAATGTGGGCCAAAATATTCTCCTCAAAACATTATAGGGCTATCTCATTGAAGATGAATAACAATGCACCTGTGGCACTTGCTCTGACACTCACCCAATCCTACTGCTGTGAATGTGCACCCAGGTACCAGCAGGCTGTGTCCCCTTCTCTCTGAGCCAGTCAGTAGGGCGTGAGAGAGGATCTTCACCAACCGTTCCACCCCACTGAGCCCTCAGAGGGATTCAGTAAGAGCCAGGCTTGTGCTATGTCGATGAGGAGAGTAGCCAGGGTAATTCTGAGGCAGACTGCCCCATAGCAATTCCCCCTGGGTCCTGTGGGCTGGTCCCCTTCTACCTGGTTCTGCTGGCCCATAGTTTGGGTACCAAGATTACCTGTGACCCCTCAGGGCTCAGCCTCTCAACTTGATCCCAAAGTCTGATCCAGTTTATAGAAACAGAATTCCAGGCACTAAAACATCCAAATGTACACATTTTGATAGACAGTGAGGATATACATCTCATTACATTAAATGGAAAGGAGTAAGACCAGCTGGTAATATTACAGGTGCTTAACCTTGGTCAGATGTGGTGACGGTAGGCTGTGCAGGAGCAATTAATGGTCTGTGGCATGAAGGCAAGAATGTAGAAATACAGCTAGAAAGTAAGAACAAAGGAGCATTACCTTATAGTTTTGTCACCAGCCTGCTGTAGAGGAGGTATATGTTGATGAGCAGAATTGTTATGTGGGTGTATTGTAGGAGACTTCAAGAAGACACTGTTTTATCTCACCAACCAAAAATTATTTTCAAACATTTATATTCTGTTTTTTTTTTACATTAACTCCTTCAAAAATGCACAGTACAGATCTCTATAGAAACTTATCTAAAAATGCAGAACAGCTGATTTTAGTCAAGCCAATATTCTGGCATGTCTAATCTGATTTCCTTAAACACTGGTCATTCATTTCATTGGCTCGCTCCATCATGCACATGACCTAACACAACAGAGAAAAAGCTGTCATCCATGAGAGAGGGGCTAGTGGAGCCTCTATCCAGGAACTGCCTTGCAGAAGCAAACTTCCTGACACTTGAACATGTAAAGGGACTTTTTCTACACGTATACCTGCTTCCTCATCCACATAGAGACACACCAATGCACTACAAAGGGGAACAATCTGAAGCTACCTTATAATGCCTTACTCGGTGAAATCTCGTGTATTACTGGGTAATTTAGGCATAGATTTTTGTTCTATCCACACCTATGTTTTTTATACCAGCACACTTTTCACTGTCGCTGCCAAAAAAGAAAGTACATAGGTCTATACCCTTCATCTCAAAATGTATACATCTTTACAGATAGCAACCATTTCTTCTTGCCCTTTATAAACATTTCCAGGAGTGTTATCCATGACTTAAGGAAGAATGCTATGCATGAAGGAATGCTTTAATAAATGCTTGTTGCATTGAACTGGGATGTAAATAATGCCGCAGACTTGACAGCTGAGCTGACTTAGTGAATGACTGGTACCTCCCTCGGCCATGTTCAGACAAGACTTTGAACAAGTGACAGATGGGGACACTCTGTAGGAGAGGGCACACCGGCTGCATTAGCATGAATCACAGTGAGAAATTGATAAGAACTAACTTTTTTGTTTTACTGTGTTAAGCTCTTTGAATTTAGTTACTTCATGTGATCCTCACCACATACTCTGAGGTAGGAAATAAGAAAACTGAGATTTGGAGGAGTTAAGTGACACAATCAAAGTCAGATATTTATGTTATCAAATGGGCTCTGACTCCAGGCCATGTTCCTTCCATTAATGACCAATGTGTTACTTCCTTCTTGTTTTCCTTTGCTGCACAGTCACATCGTTCTACTAAAGATAAAGATGGTACTCCTACAAAATTTGCACTAGGGCGATATGAGAGGCCACTACTTTGAACCTGCCAAGTTCTGGGAGTCTATCATCGAGATTAAAATGGAGGGGACTTCACAGCTTCTCAGCTCTATACACTTTTAGTTATGAAGAGAAGAGCATAATATACATAAATTGAGCATCAGATATCAATATTTTGTTTTGATATATCACTAGGAAAATAATATTTTTTGAGATGCTGATGATTAGAGTAAAATTAAATTCTACCCTATCCGGGAAGAAATGTTAGTCAAACAGAACAATTTTGTATGTCAATGTTTGTTATAACCATCCAGCTATCATTAAGGGAGACGGGAAATGATAGCTTTAAAAATAAGTACTCTATTTAAGCAATTATATAGAACTGGCCAAGAAGGAGTGCTGTAAAGATTTCAATTTTATACCAAATTCATTTTTATAATTACCCTGCCTAAGCTGGCATATTTCTTATGAGAATCATTATGCTCTGATGATGTTCTTTTCTATTGATATTATCATTTAATTAAGCAGCTTATTTGAGTTGCTTAAGGGCTGCTTACACCTTTATTTTAAAACTAAAACGGACTCTTTAGAACCTCTTATTATTATCTTGACAATCCACTTCAAGTTTCTGGCATCAAATAAAGCAACCATGACTGGTTTCCACTAGAGATGTTTTATTCTATAAAAACTATACAAGTCTGTTTGTCTAGCATTTAATAAGAGATACCAATGAAATAAATAAAAATGAGAAAAATATATTTGATTAAAAAAATACTGCTTGCTCCTATTCTACCCTTAAAATTTTAATTGAAAAATATATAGAAACAAACAGATTATTTCTTGCATTATCAGGTAAAATTAACAGTTATTTAAAACATAATTTTATGACCTATTAGTGTCACTTCCCTCAATATTGTACACTACATAGACAACCTTCAACTTTTTCCCATGCTATTGAGAAAAATAAATTATGTGTGTCACATTTTTCTGTAAAAACAAAGTTGCAAGTAGGGGACTGTGTGAGCTTGACCCATGACCCAGTGTCAAAAATTGCTGATCATCTGTTAAAAGGAAGGAATAGAATTTAAAATCTTTGAAACTAAATTTTTAAAAACCCAACATTAATGTACTGTACTTATTGGTTACTTAAGGAATTTAAATGTATTGTAAGGTGTATATCTAGCACAAAATTATATATATATTTCTGGGTCACAATTTGACTTATCACCCCTTTTTTGCTATCCGAAAAAAAACAACACATTTTCTTTACAAAGTTGCTTATTGTCATTGGAATATAGAAAGACTTTGAAGTGATGTCTTGATGATCCAAGTATCTTGAAGTTAGAACTGGGAAGCCTTTCTTGTGTTAAATGCCCTATAGCAGTGATAGCGAACCTTTTGAGCTCAGCATGTCAGCATTTTGAAAAACCCTAACTTAACTCTGATGCAGTGTCTCATATAGAAATTTTTTGATATTTGCAACCATAGTAAAACAAAGACTTATATTTTTGATATTTATTTTATACATTTAAATGCCATTTAACAAAGAAAAATCAACCAAAAAAAATGAGTTCGCGTGTCATAGGTTCGCCATCACTGCCTTATAGCAAGGAGAATGGTCACAACTTTCTTGTGACCAGCTAAGGGCAATAATCAATTTGAGTCAACCTTTGAAACATTAAAAGTCATTTCTGTAGCTCTACTGAGGACTTTAGCTCTGGGAGGTTAGGAAGAAGGAACCTCATATACCTTCTTTTGACTCATATTCTTTTCATTTTAACCATAATTTTACGGAAACCTAGAAGAAAAGAGGAAACACAAATGGGGAGCCATAGAATCTGGTGAAAATGCTAAAAGGCTGGGGAGGTGGCAAGTGTGGAAAGCAGGGCAGGAGAGTGGAGGACAACTGTTACATTGGGGATGCAGGAGTTACCTAGAAATACCTATTTCTTTTGAAGCTGAGGAGCAAAGCAGTTGCTTGGAAACCATGATTCCTTATAACTCATGTGTCAAACTATGCATCATAAATGGATAACCACACTCTCGCTGGTTTGTTCAGTGGATAGAGTGTCAGCCTGCAGACTGAATGGTCCTGGGTTCAATTCCAGTCAAGGGTACATACCTCAGCTGTAGGCTCGATCCCTGGCCCTGGTCAGGGCTTGTATGGGAAGCAACCAATCGATATGTCTCTCTCATATCGAGGTTTCTCTCTCTGTCCCTCCCCCTCCCTTCCACTCTTCCTAAAAAATCAATGAAAAAATATCTTCGGGTGAGAACTAATATTAATGCACAACCTCTTCCCAAGGCCAATGAAAATAAGATCTAGGATCTTAGTCCTATATGTACAACTAAGCTTTTCATATATTAAAAAAAAATGGTTAAGACCTGACATTAAGTGAAGGAAAAAATATAGGCAACAGGCCCCCTACTGGATGTGAGACCTGCTAGGCAATCAATAAATAAAGTCCCCTTTGCCCCTCATTGAGAACAGACCAATTTAATATTTGTATAGTATAAAATGTTTTCTATTGTTTTTCTTTGAATAAATGTATAGTAGTAGAAACCAAATACGTCTCAAAGTCAAATAGATATGGGTCTGAATTTCAGTTTTGTTCTCACTAGCTGTGTAACCTTGTAAAAAGTGGTTGACGTCTCTGATTTCTGGATTCCTGTATGTAAAATGTGATTAAAAGTCCAACTATAAGAATCAATTATCCAGCATTAGGATTAGCAATCAAACAGGTGAGGGCACAGGTCTTGGTACACTTAACCGTGTTTTAGGCATGTTCTAAGCATCAGAGACACTGAGGTGAAGCATACAAACTAGATTTTGCTCTTACATAATGGTAAGCAGGTTCTATAAATGGGAGCATCTATTAATATATCCCATACACTGTGCTATAGTGTAAAGAGAATTATTATATGTTATATCTGCTATGTAGAGCCTGTAGTGATTCAAGAAATACTTGAGAAAAGAAATAAATGTGAGGGGGGATGGGAAACAGCCGCTGAAGGTACTACTGGAGAAATCAGGGAAAGTGGCTCTGGGGTGAAATCAGAACCTCGATTAAAGCACCTATGGGCCCAGAAGAGAAAACTTTCCCTCATGTTCTGCCCTCTATTGGTGGAAACAAGTAACTTCAATCAAGACAATATGCTACAGGCAACCACAAATTAACTGCTTGCCCAGGGTCACTTTGTTTCAATTCTCTGTAAGATTTTGAAGAAGAAAAAGTTAAATGAAACCATAAATATGTATGTGTGGCGGGTGTGTTTGTGTGAATATTTATACACAGCTCCATCTGGGTGTTAGAGTTGATATTTTTCAAAACTGTGGTGTTTTATTTACAGTGTGACTATGTGCTTGTGTGCTAATAAATCTTTGCATGAACTATATGAGGGAAAGTGAAGAAATGCCATAGGTTATTTTGGTCTCTTTTCTTCTTCACCAGCTCTCATGATGCATAGGTGTTACCCATCACTTATGCAACCAGATCTTTTGTAAATTTTCCTCACTCTCCCCTTTGCATCTTAGTCTCTGCTGCCAGGTGCTCATTCTTTTTCTGAGGGGAGTGCAGTGCAAGGATGCCATTGTGAACAAAACCCCTTATAGCGAGCATTCTTCCTGCTGCTTTGCAGCATCAGATGGCAGTATTGTCATCCGTGGCACAGCAGGTATTTCACCTTGGGGATTACTATTTCTGTTCAGTATGGAGACAGTCTGATGTGCTGAGATTATTATCATATATATGGCTTTTGTGTATAGTTTACAACAAATTCTCCTGAAAGAAAGATAATGACTGAGGTCAATGCATCTATTTAGCGCACGCCCCCACATCTGAATACCAGATCTCTGGGCTTTATTAGGTTCCTTCTGTGGGCTCTAATATGGAATTGTTCACATGGTCCTTGCAACGCTCATTATCTTATTCCTTGTAAAAGGCTGTTTGTCTTACCCAAAGGCAGCAGTCTCTTAGATTCTGAAAGAGCAAGCTAGACTTCTTTATTTAAAAGAGCTCTTTAAGTAAAAAGTATGTCTCTCTTCCCTACCCTATTCCTAAATCAAGCCAATGAGTGACTAGTTTTTTTTTTAATATATTTTATTGATTTTTTACAGAGAGGAAGGGAGAGAGATAGAGAGTTAGAAACATCGATGAGAGAGACATCAATCAGCTGCCTCCTGCACATCTCCTACCGGGGATGTGCCCGCAACCCAGGTACATGCCCTTGACCAGAATCGAACCTGGGACCTTTCAGTCCACAGGCCGACGCTCTATCCACTGAGCCAAACCGGTTTCGGCGAGTGACTAGTTTATATGTAATTTGTTTGCAGGTAGCAGAAGGGAGGACTGTGAAAAGGAGCACACAACAGACAAAACAAAATAATACTAAGGCCTAAACACTCTGGAATAAAGACTTGCATTTGGAAGGATGACTTTGGCCCCATGTTGATATTCAGCTATTGTTCTGTGTGCCTGGTGTATGGCCTAGCACATTGTGAGAGCTTATTGAATATCTGCTGAGGGAATGGATGGATAGATGTTCACCGCTGAGAGAGAGATCTGAAATTGTGGATGTAACCTTAAGTGTTATGGAAATGGAAATTTTTGATTTGATGCCACATTTCAGATACTTCTCTTGAGATTATGTTGCATTTTCCTTCCCAACAGTGACTGTTCTAAGGGCTCTGCTCAATTTCCTTTCATGTATGAGGGACCTCTACTGCCAGGGAAGTGACCTTATGGTGGATGCTCTTCTTGTAACAAAGCTTTGGGTAGACCTCAATCTAAGACTCTGAGCTTTAAGGTGTGAACTGATGTTGATTTATGTGTAGAGTGACCCAAGAACTTGGGCTCTTTATTGGGCTTTTTAGTTAGACATTTGCTTGTTACTTTTGAAATGTAATTGTTAAAAGGTAACCAGAGACCTATTAAATGTTTTAAGAGTTTATTTGAACAAAATCTATTAAAATTGGGCAATGCCAAACGGGATGTGGTTAGGAGCATTCCACGGACCCACAGACAGAAGCTAGGGGAATGATATTTATAGAGAAAAGGCAGAAGCAAAGCAATGTAATGATTTAATTGGCTATAGCTTACAGGTTGCCTTATCTGGAAAAGGTTGTTTGTGACTGCTTATCGTTAGGTTTTGATTTCTTAACCTGAGGCCTTTATAGGCTTTGGTTAGGATTTGCTTACATAGGCTGCTAAGGTATTAGAACCCCTTTCTTTAATTAATTTTAAAATATCAACCTAAAGAAATTTTGAAAGTGTAGAAATGTATAATGTTATCAGCTTAGCCCAATAATGTATGCCTCTTCTTGCTTATCTTTTTGGCCTTTTTTCACAGCCTTAAAGAATTTGTGATCATTGCAATTATAGTTTGTACACCACCCAGCATCCTGCTTTTTAAAAAAATATATAATTTTTAATACTAAGCATTTTATGTTTCTGTATAGTCTCCACAGTTGTAAGTGATTCAACAACACCTGGTATAATCACATTCAGTGATGTCATTATCAGTATCAGCTGTGTGTGTATGTGTGCGTGTGTGCAGACATAGCCTATTACTTAAATAATAGCCCTCAACTATTTGTAAATAAGCAACCTCATCTATGGCAAAATTTAATAAGTAAACAAATCAAACAGGTCTTTCAGCAACCAAACTAAATGACACAAAGCTCATGAATCTTAATCATACTTTTTTTAGCACTCAGGAGAATGTATTACTCTTATTCAATGTGAATTCAAACACACTTGTTATTGGTATTGATGTAGGATTAATATTGATATTGATACTGTCTAGGATCTACTACCCTAAAGGGAAAGAAACAGCAAAACTATGAAACAAGCATAAAACCTCAATGAGAACAGCAACCTGAGGCCATCTAGTACAAGAGAAAATTTACAAAATACATCCCCAAATAGGTCAGTGTCACAGTATTGTGGTAATAGACTGTTTAAAATGCGCTTCTTTATATTCAGTATGCTATATGTCCAAAGGTAGGGAAATAGCTAATATATTTGAAGATATTTCCATCTAAAATTGATTTTAAAAAATTAAAGTGTAGATTTAAAGGAATGAAACAATATTCCTCAGAATTTACCTCTTTAAAACAACTTATTCCTCAATGATACTATTTAACTGAAAATTTTTAAATGTTCACTATTTCCTATATATCACCTTTTAGTTGACCTTTGATATAGTCCCTCATCCTGATGTGGTTAGGAGAACATTTTCTGGGAACCACAGATGTTCACTAGGTGATGTTAGAATTGAACATTGTATACATAAGGAAGAAAAGTATAATATACTAGAGGCCGGGTGCACTGCAATAAATCGCCCTTAACAGAGGGAGGCCCGCCCACCCGCCGCAGCCCACTGCCAGTGGCCTGGGTCTCCCTCTGCAGGGAAATCATGGCGATGGCCGGGCGGACCAATCGCATCGCACCTGCCTTGGCTGGCCTGGCACCAATGAGTATCATAGCGTGTTCGTCCAGACGGTCATTCCACTATTCAGCCATTGGGTCAATTTGCATATTATGCTTTTATTATTATCGATACTCTATAATTAAATGTTATCCTTATGACAATGAACCTGGATTTTTCATCAATCCATCCATACTATAGGCTCAACCAATAGCACGTATTGGTTATGAACATAGTAGAGCTAACCAATCCACATGGAGATCAGGCCTGCTTGTTAATATATTTACTTTTAACCATCAGAAATAATCACCCACCAATGGAAGATCAAGATATGTCCATTTCCTCTGTTCATACTCTTACAAATCTATAATAATAAAAGTGTAATATGCTAATTAGACCGGGCGTCCTTCTGGACTACCTTCCGGATGAAGCCAGGGCTGTGAGGGAAGCCTGGGTCCCAGTGCCTGCCGGTGTCCGGAGGGAAGCCCAGGTTGCGGGTGCCAGAGGGAAGCTGGTGCTGGCAGCCAGGGGAAGCAAGGCCAACTCTTGCACGAATTTCGTTCATCACGCCTCTAATATATGTATATGTACATGTCTGTATTTTAAATATGCAAGATTTTACATAAATATAAATAAGGGCAGTTAACTCATTTTTTTCTCCTATCTTCTCTTCCAAGCTTTGTAAGGCTCCATTGGACTGAATCGAGGCGCCAATTCATTTCTGTTAAAAATCTAATGCAACTGGTAGAAACATTCTTGTGGAAATTTAATAGGAGTTCATTTAGGAAGGGGCACAGTGGAAGAGTCTGATAAAAGGTTTTTCAAGGCAATTGGTTGGCAATATGTCTCGACACTATCTCACTTTAAATGATATTTGATAGCTTTCTCTTTCACATCCTGATAAACATTGTGGTATAACTGATCATTCTGAAAACAAAATGAACTTAAGCAGAAATGAGGAAATCGCTAGATTTTCTGGTTCTAAACTTATTTTCAAATGGCTTTCTGCTGTTAGAGGACTAAATGAACTCCCTGAGAAAGAAATTCACCTCAATTTAAAAGAAGCACATCTTTTTTTTTTTTTTTTAGAAAGTGTTATAAGATTCTGGGTTTACAGCTGAAAAATCAAAAGACATTCACTAGAACCATTAAAATGCCAAAGAAACTGAGACTTTTTCTTTGGCATTTCTCAAAGCCCATTTTATCTGACTGCCTCTAATTATCAGTGATTGTTCTAGCTAGGATTTCAAAGGTAGGCAATATTCTTCTTTGCTACAACTCCAATTACTTTGCAGATGGTGGCTACTTCATTCTTCCCAGTGCCGCTCCCTGTAAAGGTGATGTGGCTGCCTCTTTCCAGGCAGCAAGTCCCGGTGTGGCAGTGACAAGACTGCTGAGTTAAATGTGACAGTTTCTCCAGCTTCTGAGCAACAGCAGAAACTCCCTGGGAGTGTCTGAGAGAATGCACCACTTAAGAAGGCCTTGCCCCATTATTACTATTTCTGGAAGGCTTAACAGCAAAGCCTCTGTATAAAGCACTTACGTTTAGGTGTGGTGAGGTCCCATGTAGGCAATCATGTCAGCCAGCCCTACAGGCACCTCCCTGTAACACACACATCCTGGGAGAGGAGGTGCCCTGAGATTGGGGCAGGGAGAACGAGGATGGTAGGTAATCTGCAACCTCCAGTGAAGAGGGGCTGCAGGCAAAACCCAATGAAGACATGGATTACAGGTCAGGTCTGAAGAGAAAGACTGTAACAGGCAGCAGCTGACAGCCTGGCATGGGAGCAGATAGGAGAGGTAGTCTGCGAGTCCTAGAAATGACAGGTGGAGTTTGGAGGCCAGAGATGCCACGTGAGCAGGAAGGGCAAGAGCCCGTGAACTTTGAGATTTTGCTGTTACTATGGTTCCATTGCTGTACCTGACTGAGCCAGAGAGGCCTGGGAGAGTTCAGATTTTATCAGCTATGGCCCCAACAGTTATATTCATAAATATCATGTTCTGTGCAACGTTTAATGGTTTCCCATCCTGCAGATGATCAGACAATGGTGAAAATGTCTTCCTTCCTTGTCCCCAAGACTCCTAGAAATATTTAAGCAAAAATACAGAATTCCTGGCCAAAGTAATGTGAAGAGGTTTAAATTTCGAGAAAATAAAGACATCTTCATTCAAAACGAAGTGAGTAGACTGCTTAGAGTCACTGATTTTTTTGGGGGTGACTTTAATCTATAAAAATCAGAGCCTGCTCTTTTTTCCTGGACTGGCTTTGAGACCTGGAGGGTTGTCTTCTATGTCTCATTGTCTTCTATTGTCTCATTTCCCAGCATGTCAGGGATCTGACTGAAACTTGGAACAGCCCAAGATTCCTTTTTCCTTTGCCTCACTCAAATTGTACCTCTTTATCTCTACGCCCCATTCTTATTCCCAAGCCTACCCCACCCTGGATTTTCTCCCTCCTTCACAACTTCCGGGAAGCTCCTCTAATATCAATACAGTTGGCCCTTAAACGACATGTGTTTGCCCTGCTCAGGTGCACTTATAGACAGATTTTTTCCAATAAATACATATGTACTATAGATGTGTTTTATGTTCCTTATGTTTTTGTGATAACATTTCCTTTTCTCTAGCTTACTTTATTGTAAGAATACAGTATATAATGCATATAACATACAAAATATGTGTTCATTAACTGTGTATGTTATCAGTAAGGCTTCTGGTCGATAGTAGGTTCCTAGTAATTAAGTTTTGGGGGAGTCACAAGTTACATGTGGATTTTTCACTGTGTGGGGAGTCAGTGCCCCTAACCCTTTGTTGGTCAAGGGTCAACTGTACTCGCTGCTGCCCTAGTCTAATAATACCCCTTCCCATTCTCCTCTGCATGGATGCCTGTACTCTTTCCCACCAAGCTGGGTGCAGGTGCAATATCCCTCTCAACCCGAACTCCCAGCAGCCTCCTATTAGTAAGTCGACTTTGCACACAAGATGAGATGGATTTGCCATTCTTTCTATATGACGGTGCCTAGAAAAGGTAACTGTACTTCATCTTTTGTCTCAATTTACAAAAAAAAATCACTTTCTATCCCAATTGGTCCTCCAGGGTCCTTGTGCCTCATTCAGTATTCGTGTTAGTGTCTATGAGCAACTGTAACAAAGTACCAACAGTTGAATGGCTTAAAGTAGCACAAATGTATTTTCTCATGGTTCTGGAGGCTAGAAGTCTGAAACCAAGGTGTCAATAGGGCCATGCTCTCTGACAGCTCTAGGGAGGGTCCTTCCTTGCCTCCTTCACCTCCTGCTGTTTGCCAGAAATCTTTGGTGTTCCTTAGAAGGTAGATACATCACTCCAATAACATGGTGGGCTTCCCTCTGTGCATGTCTGTGTCCCAATTTCCCCTTCTTATAAAGACACCAGTCACATTGTACTTAGGTCTACTCTCGTGACCTCATATTAAATTCCTTAAACCAGCAAGATTCTATTTCTAAATTAAGTCACATTCCAAGGTACTACAGTTCAGGACTTCCACATATCTTCTTTGGGGGTCATAGTTAAACCCACAACAGTATTCCAATACCTTGTTTTAATGCATCCATAGAGTATCTATTATTAGTCCCAATTTTATGAAAGTTTGTGTGTTTGCACATTTAAAAAAATTCTACTTCACCCAGATTCCACAAACTGGATATGATCATTCTGCCTCATACATAGGCAGTAGATTCATGTAAACCAAACATGCCCTGAATGGACTGATCAGCAAGAATACTTACCATGTACCAGGGAACTGAGTGCTGAGCAGGAGGTGCAAAGAGTATAAGACACAGCTTTGGACTTTAAATAGCCTACTTCAAAGGATGCATTGGAGATAATGCATAGATGAAGATTTAAATAACAAGCTAGCACATTAATAAGGCAATACAAGGAAATACAATACTATTGAGACTAGCAATGGGTTGTGATGGTATCAGAAGACATAAGTGCAAGGGAATCTAAGAATAACCAAATCTTCCCTTTCAATTAGTCAATCCCCTGCAAGTTTCCTGATGAAGACAGACATAAGCAATAATAGTCTAGTGCAATAAAAAGTACTTTTTACCATTAATTACACAACTGCCCAATAACTCACAATGCAGAGCAGTGGTAAAGTTGTGCTGAAATAGAGCCCAGCATCTGAGCAGTAACTCATATTTCACATATCTCTACTTTGATTTTCCAGATCACCTCAATAATCTGACAGATTTCACATACTCTAAAGCATTTTGAACTTTAAGCTCTGAATTCTCTCAAAAAAAGAAAAATCTTACACAATTATGTACTGCTCTGCTAAATGTTTTCCTTTCTTGCTACATATATCATGAGCTGTGGTCTTATCACTTAAGAGCATTTGTAAGTATGTTCTAATGTGTGGTGAGGAGTATTAAAGTCCTAAAAAGAAATTATTGAGAAGCCAATTTAAAGTGTCAATGACCTAACTATGGCCATGCAATAGCCCAAAGCTGGGGTGACTCATGCCTTTCTCCCTTCCTTCCACCCTACCCTGTGAAAACAACATAACTAACAAAAGAAAAAAAATCTTACAAATAAAGTCATAAAATAAGTCAGAAGTCTCTGACTTAAAGATATGATATGCAAAGCTTATAAAACTTGCTTTTGGTATGCACTCTTTATTGCCCCATGCTAAAATAATAACACTCTCTATAAATTGGTGACTCTTGGATCTGAAGAGCATCCAAGAGATAATTAAATGCATTGTCTGTTTCAGCAAAACTAGACATAAACATCATACAGAGTTGTAACCTGTGTCCTAAAATCTCTAGGCAGGAAATCATTACCTCTGTCAGACCCTTCTACCATATCACAACCTGAATCATCAATAATCTATCCTTACTTCTTTATTTTATTTTATTTTATTTTACTTTATTTTTTCCATCACCATATATCCCCTTGATGCCCTCGTATGCCTCCCTAAGTCTTCAGCACTGCTCATTGCAATTCATTGTATTCAAAGGTCATATCTTAAGTATCTATTAAGTGTAAAGAAGCAAGGCATTGTAGGATGTATACAATTAAATAATAACCCCAGCATCAAAAATTTAATCTATTGCAGAAACAGCAAACCTATAGCACTGTGCCATCACTACCCTGCTTGTGTCCCTTACAGACATAATTAATTGATTGCTACATTTTTCTTCCACTGGTGGAGTTTCAGAATCCTCAACACAACATCTACACAGGCAAAAGACGTTGATACGATCTATTTGTTAACCATGGTTGGCATGTCACCAGTGACTCAAGATCATTTTTTTAAATGCTAAATAGAGATTTCAAGAGTGTTCTGAGAGAGTGAAGAGAAAGGACAACTTATTCTGAATGGTTGAGAAGGTTTTATGGAGGAGAAAGTATTTAAGTAAGACTATCCAGAATGAGGGTGATGTCAGTGGGTGGATTTTTAGAGTATGAACATTCCTGACTGGGCCAACACCAGGAACAAAAGCATAGAGGGCATGCATGTGGAACTGTGTACACAAATCCTTATTGCTGGGTAAGGGGGTGTATAGGATATAGTGGGAACAAGAGTAACTTAGAGTCATGCCTTTGAAGACGGTCAGTGTCTCAGGAGATTTATTTTTTTCTGAGAGAATGGAAGTGTTTCTGGAGAAAATAACAACATACTACTTTAATCAACTCATTAAGAATAGAACAATAAGCACCAGGAGCACCCAATTCTGCAAAGAGCTGCCAAGTGCAAAGGTCCTCCAAAATCCATTTAAAGTTTTGCCATGGAAATGTGTGTGTTTCCTTTTTATTTAATTTACTCAGATGTAGGGTAATAGGCCAAGCTAATAGGGTGTATTTTTGGTTGACCCACTTGTCTCAAAAGATATTTGCTCCTTGTGATCATTTTCTTCATTTCTCTCAAATCCTATTAGAATGCTCTGTTGTGTACCTATGGAAGTGTCACTGTGTGATGGATGGCTTTTGTCCCAGGACTTCCTGAAACTTAACTTTTGAAAGTTTGCATCAGAATCTGAAAATAACATGAGAACAATTTGATATGAGAATAGAATACAGTTAAGAATTTTTTCACTTTGGTTACTTCCTGGCAGAGTGTTTTATGATAAATTCCTGATTTCTCTTCATTTCAGAGCCTTACAGCCCAGAGTATATTAAACCTTGGAATTAATAGTCACAATCAAAAGCTGTTAAACTGGAATAAGAGTGTGACTAAACGTAATATCTATTTTTAATGATGGCTCTAAGTGAGGCTGGCAGTGGAAAAGCTCAGCTAATCTGAATTCAACGACTGCCCTATCTTCTTGGGTCCTGAGGGAGTAAAATATTTAGTTTCTTTAACTCATTAAGTCACTGTCTACTTAAGTTTAATTCCAAAAGTGCACTCTTTTTTGAATTATTTAAATGCAATGTTAATCTTCCTTTATGATCAAGCAACTGTACAAGAGTCCTTTGGTTACAGAGAATCCCATTTCCCACTGCATTATTATTATTATTATTAATTATTATTATTATTTTAATATATTTTATTGATTTGAGAGAGGAAGGGAGAGGGAGAGAGAGATAGAAATATTAATGATGAGAGAGACTCATTGATCGGCTGCCTCCTGCACACCCCCTATTGAGGATCGAGCCCACAACCCAGGCATGTGCCCTTGACCTTAATCGAACCTGGGACCCTTCAATCTACAGGCTGACTCTCTATCCACTGAATCAAACCAGCTAGGGCTGAATTTTTATTATGAAGGTCACCAGGACTGAGGGCTATCAAGGTCCTAAATTCCTCCCACTTTGGCTGTTTGCCTTGACCATATCTCAGAAGTCCCAGGAAAGGGCAGTACTATGACCTTGGACAATCTCTCAACAAAGCATTGCTATTCACTTGAAAAATGAGCCAGGAACACTCTGAGCATCCTCACCTTCACAAATGACCTGAGACAGAGAACGTGCTCTCCTGAGCAATGGACCATGGACAAGGGTCCTGTGATCCTAATGACATCTCAGAAGCCTATGAAAATGAAGGCCTCAGTCATTTTCATTCTTTGTTGAAACTAGGGATTATGCTGTTTGAGGAATATGGAGTTTCAAACAGACCCAAGTAGCCAACTGAGAGAAGTATGATTCCCAAACCCAGAATCTGGAAAACAATCTCCTGTTCTTAATAACTAGCTCTGCTTATGAAGTAGATCAAGTGTTGATTTTATTCACAAGATATTTGTATTCATTTTTTGTATTTGCTACTTCCTGTTGATGCTCCACAATTAGATGAAAATTCATTGCCATAATTCGATGTTTGCTTAGATAAAAATTAGGTCAAGTGTTATTCTAAGAAAAATATCTATAAATTACATGAAAATCACTTAAAGCCAGATTAATATAGAGGCTTGCCTGTGCCTCGGGCAGCCCTGGGTGGGCTGGGGGGCTGAGGGGACTGAGGGACTCCAGAAGCAGGCACACCTGCCGCCCCTGTGGCACTAAGGGGACTGGGCGTGGCCATCTTGTGGCTGTGGGCACCGCCATCTTTGAGGGCGGGACAGTCAATTAGCATATTCCCTCCTTACTGGCTGTGAGCACCGCCATCTTTGAGGGTGAGGCAGTCAATTAGCATATTCCCTCCTTATTGGCTGTGGGTGCTGCCATATTTGCAATGGTGTGAGGGTCAATTAGCATATTCCCTCTTTATTAGATAGGATAACAGCAGCAAACATATTTCAAGAATCAGTCTTAGAGAGCAGGGCTCTGAATTAGACCACCACCCAAGCAGACTCCGTCCCACAAATGCTAATCGAGCTCTCCTCTTGATTACGGATGGCGCCTCATCAACCATTCCTTTGAGGCCTTGTCCAGAACCAATGTGTTCACCATCAGTAACTAACATGGACTCTGACACATGTTGACAACAGATGTTAATTCCAAATTCTCCAGGGAGAATATTTCAAAAATTGATGGTATTATTAGACACAGGGCTTTTACAGCTAGGAGGCATTGATATCACTAAAGTACCATTGACTTTTCTGTAAAAATTCTTAACCGTGGGTTTAAAGTGGTATCTTATGTGCGCCATTCTTCCAAGGTTTTGATATCAGGATTGTTTGACAATTGCAAGATTAATTACTGGTGTATTACATAAACTGTACCAATTTGCTGGGCAAGAAAAACAACATTATACAGTAAATTTACAGTTTCAGACCACTCTCAAAATATCATTGCCCTGGACATGTGGTCCACAGAAGAATGCCATCACAGGGGCCATGCCTTTGTTCCCAAAACATCACACATGCCTTTGGTATGACTGGAGACTGAAGACTATTTCCTCAATAAATTAGAAATGAATTTTAAAGACATAAATATTTTTGGTTGTGTAGGCATTTGAAAATAAAGTCTATGGACACACTGTCTCACATTGCACCTTGTGAACTTTGAAGACTTGCCTGTTAGGCAAATGTTGTAGTTTTGATTTCTTGAGAGAAGACTACCATGAAGACAACAATCCTGTTCAGATGACAAAAGAAAGCATGTGTTCTGATCAGCCAATCTGAATTTAATTTATCCTACACACAGGTCCTGTTAAACAAACATATGCAAATAATAATAATAATAATAATAATGCCAATTCTCAGTCTTCCTTAGACAAGGAAGGACAGCAGATGCATAAACTTCAAGCTTTAGCCATGTGTTGTAATGAAATTTATATTGAGTTGAAGAGAAGAAACAGAGAAGCTAAGCAAAACCTTTACCCAAAGATCATCCATCAGATGAGTTATCTGCTCTCAGAAGAATAAGCTCTGTGCTGTAAGAAAGGGGACACAGGTATCCTCTTTGTTTTACTTATGTCAGTTATGAAAATGAAGTTTACATAAGTTTTCCTTCACAGTTCTTTTCTTTAAACCCACAGTTAACATACTCTACAGTGTACAGATAATAATTGAGAGATTCTAACCACAAGCTAGAAATCAAATGCACATTTTGACCTGAGCCAAAAACTGACCTTACACCACTATAGTTAATTTTTATTAAATCACTTTTAATTAACATTTGAAATAAATATAAAATACATAATATTACATATAAACACATATTTGTAAATATATATAAATGCATATATATGCTTTACATAAACTTCTTGATACACTAATATATATATACTGGTATACAATCCATACTAATGTATAATATACTAGAGGCCTGGTGCACAAAAATGTGTGCACTCAGGGGGGTCCCTCGCCCGGCCTGTGCCCTCTCGCAGTCTGGGACCTCTCAGGGGATGTCCACCTGCTGGCTTAGGCATGCTCCCTGGGGGATTGGGCCTAAGCCGGCAGTCAGACATCCCTCTGGCAGCCCAAGAGCCCTCAGGAGATGTCCACTTGCCAGCGGGGAGCAGGCCTAAGCTGCAGTCGGACATCCTTAGCTCTGCTGAGGAGGCGGGAGAGGCTCCCGCTATCATGCTGTGCTGGCAGCCATCAGCCTGGCTTGTGGCTGAGCAGAGCTCCCCCATGTTGGAGCACACTGACCACCAGGGGGCAGCTCCTGCATTGAGCATCTGCCCCCTGGTGGTCAGTGTGTGTCATAGTGACCAGTCATTCCCAGTCGTTCTGCTGTTAGGGTCAATTTGCATATTACCCTTTTATTATATAGGATGGAGGCCTGGTGCACAGGTGGGGCCCTGCCCTGAAGGGTGTCCTGGATCAGGATTGGGGTCCCGCTGGGGTGCCTGGCCAGCCTGGGTGAGGGGCTGAGGGCTGTTTGCAGGCTGGCCAAGCCCCCCAGTGGGGACCCTCACCCCTTGGGGGTGTGGCCAGCCTGGGTGAGGGGCTGAGGGCAGTTTTCAGGCTGCCCACAGCCCCTTCAGGGTGGGGGTCCCCACTAGGGTGCCTGGCCAGCCTGGGTGAGGGGCTGATGGCCATTTTCAGGCTGGCCACGGCCGCAGGCTGGAAGCAGGTATCTGGGATTTATTTAAACTTTGTAGACTTGAACGGAGCCCAGGTCTGGCTGGAAGCAGGTTTCTGGGATTTATTTATCTTCTTTAATTGAAACTTTGTAGCCTTGAGCAAAGCTCAGGGCTGGCAGCACAGGTGGGAAGCTTGGCTTCCTCCATCATCGGGGGCAACCCAAGCTTCCTGCTCGCTCCAGCTCCGTGGCCACCGCCATCTTAGTTGGGTTAATTTGCATGTTCGCTCCTGATTGGCTGTGGGTGTGGCTTGTGGATGTGGCTTGTGGGTGTATCAGAGGTACGGTCAATTTGTATCTTTCTCTTTTATTAGATTAGATACTATGGTGTATAGTATCTACACTAATAAAAGAGAAACATGGTAATTAGCGTACGACCGCTACCCTTCCCATTGGCTAATTAGCGAGATATGTAAATTAATCACCAGCCAAGATGGCGGTTAACTGTCAACAAAGATGGCAGTTAATTTGCATATGTAGGCACAATGCAGGGAGGCAAAATGGAAAGCACAGAAGAAGCCCCCTGGCACTCCCAGGGGGGAGCTAAGAGCCGGGGGGCAGGGCAAAGGCAGCCCCCAGGGCCGCCTTTACCCTGCCCCCCAGCCATGATCGGAGAATCCTGGCCTTTGCCACACTGGCCAGTGATAGCGGTAAGTAGGGGTGGAGCCAGCAATGGGAGCTGGGCAGGGGTGGAGCCTGGGATCTCGGGGTGGCTGCAGCTGCTGCCCGGAGCCCACAATCAGGGAGCGGTTGCAGCTGGGTGGGGGGGCGGCTGCAGCTGGGGGTCCCCGCTGCCCTAACGCCTCGGCCAGAGGCATTAGGCACGGGCAGGGGCAGAGCCCATCAGGGGGCAGCTGCAGCTTGGGGGTCCCCACTGCCCGGGCCTCAGGCCTCAGCCAGAGGAGTAAGGCCCAGGCAGGGGTGGAGCCCATGATCTTGGGAGGCTGCAGCTGCGGGGGTCCCCTGCCCAGGCCTAATGCTTTGGCCAGAGGCATTAGGCCTGGCCAGGAGCAGTGCCCGCGATCATGGGGAGCAGGGGCACAGTCGCTGATGGTGGGAGCTTGGGGTCCCCTGCCCAGGCCTAATGCCTTGGCCACAGGCGTTAGGCCTGGGAAGGGGTGGAGCAGGAGGTCCCTTGGAGAGCTGTGGGTCCCCTGCCCAGGCCTAATGCCTGGGCGAGAGGCATTAGGGCGGAGCGGTCAATTGCAGGGAGCAGGGGCCGAGTTGACGATGGTGGGGAGCTGGGGGTCTCTTGCCCAGGCTTAATGCCTTGGCCAGAGGTGTTAGGTGTGAGCATGGGCAGAGCCAGCGATCGCGAGCAGGGGCGGCGTGGGCAATCGTAGGGAGCTGGGGGTCCCCTGCCCACCCTGATCTGAGACACCCTTCAGGGCAAACCAGCTGGCTCCCACCTGTGCATCAGGCTTCTATCCTATATAATAAAAGGGTAATGTGCACATGCAATTTTTTTCCCCAAATATATTTTATTGATTTTTTACAGAGAGGAAGGGAGAGGGATAGAGAGTTAGAAACATCGATGAGAGCGAAACTTCGATCAGCTGCCTCCTGCACACCCCCTACTGGGGATGTGTACGCAACCAGAGTACATGCCCTTGACGAGAATCGAACCTGAGACCCTTCAGTCCGCAGGCCGATGCTCTATCCACTGAGCCAAACCCGTTAGGGCGGTAATGTGCAAATTGACCCTAACAGCAGAACGACTGGGAATGACTGGTCACTATGACACACACTGACCACCAGGGGGCAGATGCTCAATGCAGGAGCTGCCCCCTGGTAGTCAGTGCACTCCCACAGGGGGAGCTCTGCTCAGTCACAAGCCAGGCTGAAGGCATCACATTGGTGATGGTGGGAGCCTCTCCTGCCTCCTCAGCAGCTCTGTGGATGTTCAACTGCAGCTTTGGCCCGTTGGCAAGTGGACATCCCCCAAGGGATGTATCACTGCCAACTTAGGCACAATCCCCCGGGGAGCAGGCCTAAGCCAGCAGGTAGACATCCCCGGAGGGGTCCCAGACTGCGAGAGGGCACAGGCTGGGCTGAGGGACCCCCGAGTGCACAAATTTTTGTGCACGGGGCCTCTAGTCCTATATAATAAAATCCTAATATGCAAATCAGCAAAATGGGGGAACAACCAGTTGCTATGACGCACACTGACCACCAGGGGGCAGATGCTCAACATAGAAGCTGCCCCTGGTGGTCAATGGGCTCCCACAAGGGGAACGCCACTAAGCCAGAAGCCGGGCTCACAGCTGGCGATTGCAGTGGCAGTGGCAGGAGCCTCTCCCACCTCCACAGCTGCACTAAGGACCCCTTGGGGATGTCTGACAGCCTGCTTAGGCTTGCTCCCCAGCAGGCGGACATCTCCTGAGGGGTCCTGGACTGCGAGAGGGTGCAGGCCAGGCTGAGGGACCCTCCCCCCACACCTAGTGCACGAGTGTCATGCACTGGGCCTCTAGTATACTCATATACTAGTATATGTAAAGTATTAAGCCAAGTATTTATATGTTGGTAGAGGTGAAAATGAGAGGAATCTATGATGAATCAGATGTTATTTGTGACTTTCAGTGAGCTCATATTGTAGTAAGAGAGACCAACATGAATCCCCATGCAATCTAAGGGTATGAATGAAAGGAGAGAAGATAGACAGAGAAAGACTTCTGTATGGACTGGGTATACTAGTAAAAGAGCCAACCTTAGTATTCCAGATGAAAACACCAGTATTAGGGTGCAGGCAGAGAGAGAACTTATAAATTCACTTCAGGATGCCAGCACTGGCCAATGTTGGTGAGATCTGGAGCCAGAATTGTGTGTCGTTGAGCTTAGGGTGTCCTACTGAGACACCCTAAGGCAGTGGTTCTTAACCTTCTGGCCCTTTAAATACAGTTCCTCATGTTGTGACCCAACCATAAAATTATTTTCATTGCTAGTTCATAACTGTAATGTTGCTACTGTTATGAATCGTAATGTAAATATCTAATATGCAGGATGGTCTTAGGCGACCCCTGTGAAAGGGTCGTTCGACCACCAAAGGGGTCGCGACCCACAGGTTGAGAACTGCTGCCCTAAGGAAAGAACACCCCTGGAGTCACAGCCCAAGTGGAAAGCACTAGAGCCGGGAGACTATGAGGGAAGAAGATGCATCTCGGCTGTCCTTGTCAGGGTCGCTGGCACACATGAGTAATGATACTTTTTATTTTCATTTATTTTTATTGTGGACATTATTAGAGATGTGCCCATCCCCCCCACCCCACCCCTTTGTCCACATCCACCTAGCTCCCTCCCCCTGAGTATAAGGAAAGTCGTTAGTGGCTCATGACTCAGCTGTTGAGAAGTCTAACAATGTCTCACACTTCTGCTGTAAAGGGTGTCCCAAAAATCACGCAAGAAGTAATTTTGATAGAAAACACAGGTTTATAATTAAAAATTGTAAATTTTTTATTGATTCATAAAGGATACAGCATAGGGTTATGTATGGAATAGCATATTGGGTAAATGGCCTCCACGGCTTTGCTGGCACATACCCACTCTTTTGTTGAAATTCTCCATGACCGTTTTTGCATAAATGTGGCTGAATTTCGATGAGGCTCATTTTCATCTTGATGGCTTGGTTAGTCAACAAAATTGTCGCATTTGGGGTTCAGAAAATCCACGAGTGATTGTTGAGAAACAAATGCATCCACAACGTGTCACTGTTTGGTGTGGATTTTGGGCTGGAGGCATCATCGGACCATTCTTTTTCGAAAATGCGGCTGCTCAGACAATAACAAAAGCGTGCGTATGTGCCAGCAAAGCCATGGAGGCCATTTACTCGATATGCTATTCCATACATAACCTTAGACTGTATACTTTATGAATCAATAAAAAATTTACAATTTTTAATTATAAACCTGTGTTTTCTATCAAAAGTACTTCTTGCGTGAATGTTGGGACACCCTTTATTATCACACACCACAGGGTCACAATGCGCTGAACTTCATGCAGTCTGCAGAGTATGGGACATGGAAGAAAGGAAATTGAGAAAGTCCCACTTTAGCTGACATGTCGGGACAAGTGAGGGACTTCTAGGGACCAAGAATATCTCTGCGCACCTTCTATTACCAATGAATTAGAGCATGCTAGGATATAAATGAGCTGGTACCAGACTCTATGTACTCAAGTCTGGAGGTGACCAGGGAGACCCGTGTGCAATCTAAACAACTATTAGAATAGTAGGCAGAACACTGACCTCTGCTTCGGAAAACATGGGTTCTACCAAAGCACCACCCAGCAGTGTCAAGAGCAAGTCATTTCAGCTCCCAGAACCCCAGATATTTACCATTAAATGGGGACTTCCAATAATCCACAAAAGGGTTTTATGAACTCTAATGTTTTATAATTGGCAGCATTATTTACTAACCAATAGTGTAGGTAGAGAAGTTATGAAGTTGGATCTTTACTGTATGTATTAGTCATCTCAGGCTGCCTTAAGAAATACCACGGACTTGGTGGCTTAAGCCACAGACATTTATTTCTCACTGTTCTGGAGGCTGGAAATTCAAGAGAGGTGCTGGCAGATTTTGTTCCCAGCCCTCACATAGTGGAATAAGAGAGATTTCTGGTCTTTCTCTCCTTGTAAGGCACTAGTCTCACCATGGTGCCTTCATTCCATCCTCATGATCTCACCTAAACCTGATTATCTCCCATAATACTCTCCCACCTCAAATACCATAGCATTAGGGCTTCAACATATGAATTTTTGAGGGATGCAAACATTTAGTCCATAACACTGTCATATTAAGGTAACCATTGTTTTAGTAACATAAAAGAAAAAAAAGGTAATGACTTGAGATTATGAAATGTCTGGAATGAGGTGGTCCACTCAAAGGCCCAGAGCCCCAGGCTGGATCTGACCACAGGACAGCCTGGTAGGGCATTCTTAGAAAATAAATGTGTTTTTTAAATGATGTTGGAAGAATTGGGTTTCAGTAATCATGATTTCATCTTATACTATAGGATGTAATTGATTTGATGCTTCTCTGCTTCATGGAATGTAGTTGTTATGTTTTCAAGCTTATAATATAAACTATCTTCACTGTGATGCTAAAATAAATGAAAAGCCCATTCTGTTCTTTGCAGAATTGCAAGAACAACTAAGTGCTGAGCAGCAGCACAGTGAAGGCTGGCACTGTAGCAACTCATGACTTATGAGGTTAACTTGTGAGCAAACATAGGCAAGGTTGCGTGAGGAGCAGAGAGGATAGCATTGTTTGAGTGTCATGCATGATACTAAGGTGTTATGACTCTTGTACCATGTGAAATATTTACTGTTGGTTGTGATATCTAAGATTTTTAATTGCCTGTCCCTGACATAGAGTAATATAAAAGCTAGACTCAATACCTGAATTCTTTGGGTGTGTCTTACTAATACATTGGGTGTCAATCACAAGTAAGAAAGATATGGTGTGGATACATCTAATTCAGTCTTTCTCAAATTTTTGCTGCATGCCTGAGAGTTGGCTAAAGGGGTCAAGCAAACAGAGATGCTGAGTCCCATCTCCAGAATATCTGCTTCAGCTGGCGTGGGGTGGGGCCCGAGAAATTGCCCCACATGTTCCCAGGTGATAGTAATACTGTGGGTGATGCTCTTTCTAACTCCACGTAATTAAGAGAGAAATTACACTCCAACACTGAGTCTTATATTCTAAGTACAGTGAGGCCTTGACTTACGAGTGTCCCGACTAATGAGTTTTTTGAGATACCAGCTGTCTTTCGGCCGATTTGTTGCATTGATTTGATAGAGTAATTTGAGTTAACGAGCTCCTTAACGAGCTCGGTCTCGGAACGAATTAAACTCGTAAGTCAAGGCCCCACTGTAATAATTGCCGCAGCTAATCTTTTCCTCAGATGAAAAATCATGAGATAAACATGGAGATCTCGGGCGAGCACCTAGGACTTCGTTTCTACTGTAGGTTTCCTCCATAGCTGAAAGGATTTCAGATTTGATTTATAGAGCCCCACATTTTATAATCAATTAAACTTTTTTATCTTGATTTTCTACCTTATGTTCTTAATTGAATATTCTTCATCTCTATCTACACAACTAAGTTGTGTGTGCTAATGCTGGTGAGAGTTAGCCAAGTGCAAGAAGTAGAGGGTGGGGGAGAATAGGTGCATGGGCCAGATGAACAAACCATACCAAATTTCCCAGGTCCTGTGATGGGCAAACCAGGAGAATTAGTCGCTCTAGCAGAAAGACAGCTTGCCAATGAACTTGGGGGAGAAGGGAAAGAATGACTACTGATCCTGTTACTTACACTAACCTTGCTGCTTCAGACGGGTGAAATCTTTTGACAATAATGGTATCACAGGAGCAGAACAATATCCTTCCATACTCATAAATTAAGTTGGCAAATAGCAGCAAGGTCATGCTGCTGCCTCTGTCTGGATTCCAGTGTGAGGATATTACTGAAATGCTATGCAAGAGCTTAATGGGTCCACATGTGATAGACAATTCCTCCTCCCCAAGCTCTTTTCATCTTCGATTCCCTGGTCCTTTCACTCTAATGAGCATCTTTGTACACTATCCCTACTGGCAGTGTGCTGGTTGCTCAGTGGCCTAAAGCTTTCATTACATGCATTGTGAGCTTCCTCATTCTCTGCCTAGCAGTTCCAGTCAAATATTATAGTTTGCAAAGCTACAAAATTAGAGGTTTTAACTTCTTGGTTTTGCAGGAGACTCCCACTTTCAGAGAGCTTGTTACATTGTCCTCACAGATATCCTTGCCCTTGTGGGATTTGGGGGATCAATTTTTAGCATGGGAAGTTTGATGTCATGTTTTCCTCCATCTATAAAACCTTATGATTCTATTTCCCGAGGAATGCCAATGACCCAATAATAAAGTTCAATGGGAGAACTTAAAATTTTGGCCCTTAGTCCCATCCTTTACTTTTCAGCCTTTCACTTCTTTACACTCACGCTAAGAAAGATCCACTCCTCCAACAGGAGGAGCCAAGGGGGCTCCCAGTTACTCTCTGACTGAAAGCGGTTCAAGAAGGAGATGCACAACTCTTTCCATTAAGTTTTGTGTCCTGTGTGAATAGGCACCTACCCAGCCACAGTGGGGGAAGAACCCTCCTGATAAGTAGGACGGAAGAGTTCACACTTGTGCTTTCCTACCTAATTCAGGCAGATGGTGGTGTGATTGCAAACAGAGCTTTCCACCTCCTGTCACCAGGACAAATGGGAGATCAAGCAAGCAGATTTCATTATAGGACCTGAGTTTTTCCTGGTAAAGGAAAGAAGTTAGAAAAATATTTGGGTTGCACTAGAAAGTTCACTCATGAGCTGTTTTAACCTCTTCTTCTCTCCCCACCCCTCCACCCACATCCCTACAACTCTGAAATTCTCTTGTCACTCCCTGTCTCCCCAAAAGAGAATGAACAAATTTCAAGAATTCTCCCCCTACAGCTCAGAACTGCTATTCTTTACATGAGAGAGAATCGGTGCCTAAAGGGCTCAGCCTACTCAGTCCTCTTGCCTCCCACAGGCATGTCGCATTGTTGCAGGTTTGGGTGGGGCAACTGAGGAGGCATATTCAAACTTCCCATTTATGTTCATAAAGGCCGGGACAACTTCACAGCATGCCTAACTTTCCTATGCAAATAACACATTTCTGCAAGTTGCCTTGCTCAGAAGAGACTGGGCTTTGGTGAAAGAAAAGAAATAGCAAAGATTGGTGGAAGGTGTTTCTTCAGGGTTGTATGCTGGGGGTTCAGCTCGCCTGTAGGTGCCCTAATAGTATCTGTTTTTCACTGTTGTTAAGCTAAAATGAAGCTTTCAAAGGAATGGTTACTGAGTTAGAGCCCCACTTTGCAAAATTCTTTTATTTCCCTTCCTCTCCCCTCCCCACATTGCCTGCTGTGTTACTAAGTCTTTGCCTTAGCTAATGGTTAGGAGCTGGTAGTGGAGAAAAAGAGAGAGACTTAGGTATAGAGGTATGGATAAAGAGAGAAAAGAGAGAGAGAGAGAGAGAGAGAGAGAGAGAGAGAGAGAGAGACATAGGTACAGAGAGAAAAAGAAAACCACATATAGTAGATAGATCTATTATATAAAAAGCCTGTGGTCATCATGCCGTAATGACCAATCAGCAGAAGGCTGTGTGCATCAGGTGGGGGTGGGGACTTGAAGGCTGTGTGCGTGGGGTGTGGGGGGTGACTTGACTCCGGGGGACTTGACTGAAGGCACAGGTGGGTTTCTGGGTCCTGCCGGGGCAGTGGGTGGGTTTCTGGATCCCATCTCCCATGGCAGTGGCGACCTCAGGACTCTTTCTGGGTGCCTCCGAGCAGCGGGACTCTGGATCCTGGGTCTCACGTGATTTCACGCACTGGGTCCCTAGTATATTTATAAAGGAATACAGACAGACAGGGAGAGGGAGAGGGAGAGGGAGAGGGAGAGGGAGAGGGAGAGGGAGAGGGAGAGGGAGAGGGAGAGGGAGAGGGAGAGGGAGAGGGAGAGGGAGAGGGAGAGGGAGAGGGAGAGGGAGAGGGAGAGGGAGAGGGAGAGGGAGAGGGAGAGGGAGAGGGAGAGGGAGAGGGAGAGGGATAAAGATACACTCATGCACCACCTGATGTTTCGGTCAAGGACAGACAGCACACACAATGGTGGTCCCATAAGATTACAATGAAACTGAAAAAGCCCATCACCTAGTGATGTCATGGCCGTCACAGTGTCCAGTGTCATAGTGCAGCGTTACTCACCTGTCTGGTGATGCTGGTCTAAACACACCTGCACACTGATAGTTGTATAAAAGTTTGCACCTACAGTTATGCACACCATATACTACTTGATAATGAGAATAAATGACTGACTATGTCATTTATTCTCACTCACTCACTCACCCAAAGCAGTTTCCTGTCCCGCAAGCTTTAAGCTTCATTCATGGTATGTGTTCTATGCAGGTGTACTACTTATTATCTTTTAAAAATTTTTAAATTGATTTTTAGAGAAGAGGAAAGGAGAGGGAGAAAGAGAATCATGAATGTGAGAGTGAAACATTAATGGGCTGCCTCCTGCACCCCACTTACAAGGGATCAAGCCAGAAACCCTGGGAATATGTCCTGACTGGAAATTGAACTGGTGACCTCTCATGCTCAACCAACGAAGCCACACCAGCCAGGGCACTATGTTTTATCTTTTATACCATACTTTTTCTATGTTTAGATATACAAACACTTATTATTGTGTTACAATTTCCTAGAGTGTTCAGTAAAGTAACAAGCTATACAGGTTTGGACCCTAAGAGCAACAAGCTATACCATAGCGCCTAGGTGTGTAGTAGGCTGTACCATCTAGGTGTGTGTAGGTGCACTCTGTGATGGTCACAGAACGATGCAATTGCCTAACCACACCTTTCTGACAACATATCCCTATTGTTAAACAGTACATGACTGTGCAGAAAGAGAGAGTCAGAGACAGAGCGAGAACTGGACTTAAATGTCCTCTATTATGAGGGTGACAGAGACCTCTATAGGCACAGACCTTCTGGGAAGAGTAGACAGGATGCAGACCAGAAGGAGGCATTGAACCTGACTTTCATGGCTTGTCTGGGCCCACATAGTCAACTATGGACAGTGCAATTTACAAGATTACTAAACTGCTTCAGGCTCTGGTGAAAGAAATCAGACTCCCAACAACAAGGGTTTCACAGCAAGCCTGAGCAAGGGCTCCCTTTTGGCCACCAGTCTGGTAATTTGTGCTAAAAAAAAAATCAGTTCCGAGGTCAAGACCCAAGTTCAGGTCACCTGACCTGGCCCCTGTGCAGCTCTCTGAGTGGAACAGCAGACTCTACCTCCTGTGTCTGCTGGGGTCTTCAGTGCCTGGCTACTGTTTCAAGGGTCTAGAGGAGAACCAACTCTCACTAGGCTCATTGCAAACTGGAAATAACAACACCTACCTGGTCAGGTTCTTTCAAGGATTAAATGAAAAGTCACTTAGCAGATACTGGTTGAGCCCTTCCTATTTGTCATACTTTCTTCTAAGTGCTTAACATGCATTGATTCATTTATCTTTAGAATAACAATAATTATTGTCCTCACTTCACAGATGAGGAGACTGAGGTACAGAGAGAAGCCGATTGGTCCCAGAGGTTAAAAAATTCAATGTGCAACAAGTTACTAGTAAATGGAAGAGTTAGAGCTTTAACCCCAGCCACCTGACTCAAGAGGCCAGCCCATTATCACAGCCTTATCCCAACACCTGGCATATGGCAACTCTTCACAAACTATGAACTCACTGTCATTGCCAATAGTAAGAGTTTTGGAGTCATGGTGACCTGAATTGCAAGTGGGGAAGAATAGATCTACAGATTTGTTTTTCTTCCTCCTCCTTCTGTCTCTTGCTTGATTTAACCAGAATATCAGCAAAAAGAAGGAAGGGGGAGGGAGGAGCTTGTCTGTGACTGATGTGTGGGTGAAGGGCTGGGACAGTCTGTATCTCAGTGCCTCTGTGTTTTCAGACTAACATCGCCGCACATCCTCAGCTATCAATGTTCGCATCTCAAACAGCACATTCGGTGGGAATAAGAAGTTCATGCACTACCAGTACATGAGAGGCCCCCCTCTAACACTTTAGTACTTCTACAATTTCTTAAGCAATGATAATGATCTTTTTCTTTCTTGGTTCTCATGCTGCTATCTAAACCCACACTCTGAAGATGTATTTTGAGTGAAAATACATTTCTGGAGATGGCAAACTCAATAGAGAAGTGGGGGACAGGACATGTGAAGAAAGAGGGAGTGGGAGACAGTCTACAATTTATCAAGACATGTGGGTCAAGACCTTCTCAACAGTTTTCACCAAAATAGCACCTGAGGCAGAAAACAGATATACTGAATAGAAAGTGGAAGAAATAGGATGAAAAGGGGCAGGGAGAGGGTGAGGTGAGGGAAAAGAGAGGAAAGCTGTCAGATTCTTTCTAACTACCCTGAAATAGCAGAAGGCCTATGTCCTGGCCTTTCCCCAGAGGATCTTGCAGAATTAGGGAGAGTTTATGCACATGTCAGGACAGTGTAAGACATGCCCAGGATCCAGACCCCAGATAGCATTCTAGTCATTTAGAACAATGAGAAATTAATATCTTCTAGTAGTTCCTTCACCAAAATCTGGGAACCTCATTTCTATCCATAGATCCGCTTTATAAAAACTCTTGTAGGTGAGAGTAGCTTTAAGCTTGCCCACTATTAACTGTCAGGTCTTGGGTAATTTGTCCTCATGAATTCACTTTATAATCAATAACCAGGGTCCAGCATACTCCCCTCTTCATCCCAGCCCCTCCCCACTGCCATCTGCATCTTCTAGTTTGCACCCAGCTGGGGACTACAGCTGTGCTTCAGGTATAAAAACACTGACTCATGAGAGAGACTCAGAGCACTGATAGACTCCAGCCTGGCACTGACAGGATTTCCCTAGGGCATGGAGAATGAGGAACAAATTCCATATGACATCCAGGTCCTTCCATCATCTATCTCAACCTAAAAGATAAGCCCTATTTCCCATCCCTGCACCTTGTATCTCATAATTCAGTCCTATATCACATTCCCTGGGTCTCTAACAAATAGTTCAGCCCCATCCCCAACCCCTTGAGACTCTGCCTTCTTGTTTACCCCTATCTCCCACTCTTGTATCACAATAATGATCTTACTGCAATTCTACCTGATGGTCCAGTCCTATCTCCCACCCACCCCCAAAACTCTACCTGAATTTCAGCCCTATATCCCACATTCTAAATAAACTGGACTTCTCACTGTGCAGCTAACCCATCTTCCTTCTTCCTGCCAACCACGGGTACCTTTATTAATAATATTTATTCTGCTTAAATGTTCTCCACACTGTCTATTATTGAAATTTTACCACCTGCATGAATTCCTTTGAATCAGAATTTCTCCTTCCATCTTCTCACTCTCTGGCGTACTTAAGCATATATTATTTTTAGAGTTATATGCATCATGTATATCTTGCCCCTGCAAACACACACAGGATTGTTAAGGTGATGAATGGGTGCAATGCTAGGGTTATAAGGTGGCTGACTAAGACATGACCTTGTATGACCTTCTTTTATAATCTGATAATTTATATGCTCCTATAGCACCTCGCAACATGCCAGTGACAGGTATAATTTTTTGAATAGAAAGAAAGTGGGGAAGCAAATTAGCTGGCTGAATGATCACTGTCGCTGAATAGGGACACAGTAAATAAAACCCCAAAGCTTCCCATGCATCACAACATCCCTAATTGGCTCAGGGAAAACATGCACATTTTCTGCAATAAGATGTTAGGGACTGTGGCAGTACATGTGGGTGTAACAGCACATCATTCAGTCAATTCAAAGAGATTCTTTGACACCCTCATCTCAGAGAAATGTGTATCTTATTTGGAATGCTTTTCTTTTTCATTTTTCCTCTTTTTATTCAGACTGTTGCTATACAGTCTAATTCAACTCATCTAAATGGAAGATTCATTAATGTATGATTACAAGTTTTATTAAGGGGATTTTATCAATCCCCATTTTGAAAAGGGAGTTGGTAAAATGATTTTTTATTAGAAAATGTCAGCCTCTAAAAAGTTTAAAATTATAATCATTCAGAAAACACACTGGAGTTGATTCCTTGAGATGTTTATTTGAAGGGTCTTCAGCAGGCACGTGTGTAATTGTACACATGCAAGCATCCCATGCATGCTCCTCTCTCTTTCTCTTCATTGCATGCTATAGCACACTAAGTCTCCCTCATAGGCTCATCAAAGTTTCATAACCATCCTCATTACCACAGAGGGTGTTGTGGTGCATTGAAAGAAAACTTTTTATTTGTTAAAGATGCATAGTGCAGTACTTCGTGATATATGACAAGATAGTTTATATATGTTTTTAAATATCCTAACATTTTAAAATAGGAAGATGAACAAATAAGCTTGAAAAATATTGGCTCCTCCTACAGCTTCCCTGCACTTTTCCTGGGTGCCCAGAATCCTCTGGAATGCTATAGAATCCTCTGGAACCTTCCAGAAGCTTCAAGGCTCATGTTCTAATTAGTTTCTTTTTCCTGGTTTTCATCAAATCTAATCTGTGACCCTTTCCTCAGGACCTCCGTGCCCCTGTCAGAGACTAATACAAGCTAGATCAACAATAACACAGTAAGAACATTGGTTTAGTCTAAGTACTACATATTGTTTGTCTTTATTTGAAGAACTCTCCGAAGCAGATGCTATTATCATCCCCATTTTTTAGATGGCAAAACCAAGGAACACAGAGGTAAAGTGTCAGGATTTAAAGCTAGGAGGTTAGACTCCACAACCTCCACTCCAACACCACACTTCTTTCACAAATAATAGCAGATGAATTTGGTCCACTGGGCAATTCTTCTGTTCTTACACGGTACTTTTCTCTGTCCTCATAATAGTTGGAAGACTTTTATGCACATATTTACTGGCTTGAATGGATTAACGTTGAAAGGAAACCCACTAAGGCCACAATATTCCCAAAATGCCATGCTGGGTTGGGATGCAAACAGCTAGCATTTGCTGAATGTGTACCATGTGCCGGACTTGCGACAGGCTGTGTGCATTCGCTCATTTAAACCTCCAGACAACACTGTGAGGCAGGTGCTATTATCATCTACTCTACTTTGTAGATGAGGAAATGGATCCCCACAGATCACATGGCCGCTCAGGGACAGATCTGGGATTCAAACTCTGAGACTGTGCAGAGGCATTCGCCCTGTTAGTCACCATGCTCTGCTGCAAAACAGGAATGCTGGAATGCTGATGCTTAAGTAGGGAAAACTTATGCTTGATCAAAAGCCAAAAAGATCAATACCAAAATAAGAAGGGATGTGGGACTTAGAACCTCAGTGAGTGGAGAATGCCTCACTGAGGAGAGAAGTAAAGATTAAGTGAGATTTGAAAAAGCAAAAAGGAAGGCGCAAGGCTTTCCAGACACAAGGTCAGTCTGAGAAAATGTGATGGGTGAGAGAAAAATAGATTTACTGATTATCAGGGTCAGAGACTTCATGTCGAGGGAATGGGAGAGTTGTGGTTCAGTTTGGGGCCTTGTTTATTAGGCTGGGAAATATGGCCTTTTTCATGGAGATGTTTTTAAAAAGAAAACAAATGCCAGAGTGAAGGCTATGATCCAGGGGGAATACCAAGCCTCAATTTCTCCATCTATAAAACAGAGCTATTACTACTAACTTGCAGATATATGAGCCAGTGTATGTGAAGTGTCAAGCAGGGTGCCTATAATAGTGTAAGTTTGCAATAAATGCTAGTTACTCAACTCACTGTGGGTCACTAGATGAGATGAATAGTGTAGGTAAAAATTCTGGCACCAGGGAGCTGCATTAAAAAGTGGAGGATGTAGCCCTGGCCAGTGTTACTCAGTGGTTAGAGTGTTGGTCCACACACCTAAGAGTCATGGGTTCAAATCCCAGTCAAGGGCACATACCTGGATTGTAGGTTTGATCCCCAGTCCAATTGATGTTTTTCTCTTACATTGATGGCTCTCTCTCTCTCTCTCTCTCTCTCTCTTTCCTTCCCTCACTCTCTCCCTTCCATTCTTTCTAAACATCAATGGAAAATATATTCTCAGGTAAGGATTAACAACAACAAAAATGGAGGATGTAAGCATGGAAAGGACATGAGGGACACTGAATATTAGGAAAGAGGTGTCTCTTGTTCCCAGCCGAACTGGCCCTAGCAGAAGAGGTGGAGAAGGCAGGCAGAGAGAGCCGCTGTGTGTAGGAGCAAAGAGTTTAGTTGTAGATAAACTGTATCTGCAGTGATGCTGTAACAACAGGAGGGAATTGGAGAGAGAAAGAGAGCTCTTTATGAGTCATGCATCATGGCCCTGAGTTTGGAGTCAGCTGTTTCAATGTCATTTATGCTCCACTCCCCGGATACTCATCTTGCAGAAATGACGATGGCTTCTTTATCACTCAAGACTCAGCTCACATGTCATCTCCTACAAGGAGCCTTCCCTGACCACCCTAAGGTTGGTAGCGCCCCCTGCACTCCCTATCCCATCACTCTGTTTTACTTCATAATACTTACCACTCTCTGCAGTTGTAATGTGCCTGTTCACTTGCTCACAGTCTGCCTCCCCCAAGAGAACAGGCACTTGGTCCTGAACCCGACTGGACCCAGGGCCTACAACAGAGTCTGGGAAGTAGCAGGACTCAGTATTCCTAGGAAATAGCTTTGAGTATTGTTAAACTCAATAAATATAAATACATTTGAATAAATGAATAAATGAAGCTACATTGTTGGATGTAGGCAGGGGTGAGGGCAGAGCAGGGAGAGGGACTGGATTGTAACCAATCCATGTGCAGGAGGCACAGATAAGCTAGAGAGCACATAGGAGATCAAAGAGGTGGGAAAGAGAAGTGTCCTGAAGAGCAAGGGCACAAGACATATCAGAAGGAGGAGGAAAAGGAAGAGAAAATTCAACATGCAGAGATGTTAAGGAGAATGGAATATAAAAGAGCAAAGAATTTGTTGGGGGCTGGGCTCCACTGGACTGTGAGCACACACTGAGGGTGAGAGGGAAGGTGTGATGGAGGCAGACAGACACTGCTATCCACCAACCCCTGGGAAGCTGATCGGGAAACAGGGCTGAAAACTAAGGCAGTAGTTTCAGGGAGAAGAATGTAAGAGAAAGTAGCTCCTGGATAGGAGAGAATGAGGCAGGAAATGGGAGAGAAGGGAGATGCTTATGAAAAAGAGACAATGATCACAAGGAGAGGTCACCTGTCCGGAGAGGGAGGCAGACAGACTGAGCAAATCCATGAAACTAACGGCCAGAATCCACATGATGATTTTTGCTTGACTGGTGGAAATTGGTCCATTATCTGTGAAGAGAAATATAAAAACACATAAAACAGATCCTAACCAAGCTTTAACCCTGTGCAAAGAAATGCTTCATCTGCTTTAAATCCACTTAGGGGCAACATGGAGCGTCCAAAACAAAATGAGAAAATAACTAGCAAAAGATGAAAATACTCAACATAAAAAAAGAGAGGGAGAAATAGTGGGACCTTCACCACGTCGGCTAACTCCCTGGAATGGCAGTCGACCCTAGAAAATGGGACGGTGCCCTGGCTCTCCCCCGTCTCGTGAGGTTTTCACATACGTTCGATATAAAAAGAATATGCTGTGAGGCACGGGAGCATATTCTAAATGAATGCGAGCTGGTGTGGTCAGGCCTGAGAGCGATGTCATTATCCCAGATGTAATGAGACAGCTCTATGGACACCCGCTGAGGGGTGACTGATGTGTCTGCAGCCATCTCAAGAAAGCACCTGTTTGGAGGAGGTGTTGGGCCAGCAGGAAACTTAATGACTGTAGCCCAGCAATTTTCCACCCGTGTGCCTCAGGCATTGCTAAAACACGCAGTACCTGACTATTTAGTCAGGGGCACTGACCTGGTTTCCTTAGACAGTCAAATAAAAAATGACAACACCAACATAATGATAGCTGTCCAGTGTGAATGAATCAAAATTATACCATTTTTTGCCTGGCTGGCATAGCTCAGTCATTGAGTGTCCACCTATGAACCAGGAGGTCGAGGTTCGATTCCCCGGTCAAGGCACATGCCCAGGTTGCAGGCTCAATACCCTGTGGGGGGCATGCAAGAGGCAGCCAGTCAATGATTCTCTCTCATCATTGATGTTTCTATCTCTCTCTTTCTCTCCCTTCCTCTTTCTGAAATCAATAAAAATATATTTTTAAAAAATATATACCTTTTTTTGGGGCAGAATTTAGTAAATAGTTTTTACTAAGCTGTTTTTGGTGTGCAGCAGAATTTTAGTAAATAGTTTATGTGCCATGCTGCTGCCCAGGGCAGGAATTGACACAGCCCAGCAGGGGCCTCACAGGGGATCCTAAGGACAGAGCTGTAGGGGGAGCTCTGTGGGAGGACCCAGCCCTGCCTGAGGGGGAGCCACCTCCGTGGTCTGCATTCCCAGATACACAAAACAGGAATGGCAAGCTTTTCAAAACAGGTATCAGATCTTTTTAAAAATCACACAAAAGAGAAATAGAAATGTCCCAAACTCCAGGCCCTGAGAGAGTTGAGTTCTCAGAGTCCCTGCTCCCTGGGGAGGATTCAGTTCCTGGGGCCCCACCTCCTCTGCAGGGTCAGAGCTGGGACTCTTGATGGAGCTGGGGCCCCAGGGCGGTGGGTCCTGCCTCTTGATGGCTCTCCTGCCTGGGTCTTTCTCTCCTGTTTCATATCGTCCTCTGCATCCTCCTCCTCCTTTCCTCCTGCAGATTGGCATTCTCTTTTCACTTGTACTATTCCTCTGGCCTCAGCAGGTACTGTCTTGTAAGATTACAGAACATATATATGATTTTCATCTGCACACACACACACACACACACGCAAATCCCTGCTCTCTACTAACTCTGTTTTGTAAAAGAAATATCAATCATAAGTCAACAATGATAGGATCACTTAGCATATTCCAATAGGGCAGGAGCCATGGAGGTTGTCTTGATAATTAAGCAGTGGTCACAGGGAGTAGGGTCCTCGAGGATGAATAGGAGCACCCTTCCTTGGGGAAAGCCTGCTTTACACCCTGTAATTCTAACTCATGCCCTTCCGCTCCCCTGGAGCCAGCACAGATAAGGGAACCTCTGAGGTTTGCTTATATCTGCGGACTAGAGCCAGGTTACCAGGCACCCTGTGGAGTGCAGGGAGGGCACCCTGGAGTCTCTGCGCATTAGGCCCAGACGCCCCAGTGGAGCAAAATGCTTTCATCTGGCTCCAGAGTGGCCACTCCACGTTCATCTGGAGCTGTTTGAGAAAGTTTTGGGGGGAGGGTTGCCCACAAACATCTGTCCAAATCTTTTGCAGACTCTTAGAATGCTGACGAATTTATTAATTTGGGTGTTTCATGTAGGCAATTATCATTTGACTCATTTAAAGGGAAATGCCTGCCTGCCTTTGCTCAGAGAATTCCTATTATCTGGGAAATTGGTGTTCTAATAAGTTGGGGTAGAGGATGTTTGAGACTTGAATTCATTTCACTTTGAAGTTTTAAATTAGACTCTGGCTTTAGAAATGGCCAAGATACACTTTCTTTCTGTCTCTCTTTGCCACTCCCCAAACAATGGGCTTGTTTCATGAGTCATTTCACCAGGAGGATTAGTGTTTGAAAGTTTCCCATTTCAATGACACAGCCACTGTGTGGGTCCATTCCTAGAAGAGGGACTGTACATCCTTACAACATGGAACACAGGGAGGCTCTCCGCTGATGACAGGGACACTGGGGATAGGTCTGAGAACACAACCGACCATTTAAAACCCTGTCCAAGCTTACTGACTGGGAAAGAGTTCTCTGATTCTACCTTAAGGTACTGGCTCATTGTTGCATGGTGGTAAAGAAAATCACAGGAAGGTGTATCTTCACATTAAATTTGTCTTATTGCTATAAAAGCAACTTGAAAAACACGTCCAAGTGTCACAGACTTACACGTTCTTGATAATGAATAAAAACCTTTGCAAGTTAAAAGGTCACTCTCAATGCTAGCAATTCTCAGATTAGAGACAAGTGTCTCACTAATAATTTCTGCTATGAACATTCTTGCTGAATTCTTGTTGGCACAAGCCACTTTAAACACATTTCTATATTAAATGTTCAAATAAACTCTTTAGAGAAGTATTATTATGCCCATTTTACAGATGAGTAACTAGAGAGAAATAGAGAGATTGGGTAGCTTCCCTGAAGCCATGCAAGCAAAACAGCAGAAGAATTTCAGTTCTCAGATGCTACATTTGCTATTTCCACATTAGCTAGGGAAGAAAGGAGATGCAGAAAATATGGATAAATGAACCAAAATCCTAGCTTTAAAGACAGTCCTGGCTTCACAGACAAAACCCAAACAACACAGACCCAAACAAGATCCACAGAGAGAAACCCATTAAAGGCTCATGATGAGGGGATGATTCAGGAAAGGAATGAGATGGGGCAACAAAAAGGACAGAGAATTGCTCTGTCGCTGCTTGTGTCTGGCACTTGCCTTTGTCTTTGTTTGTCAAGATTCTGAGCAAGTGGAAACTTAAGGAAGGAAGGCCAACAACGCTTTAGCTGCCCCTTCAAGAAAACAGTGGAGCCCTAGCCAGTTTGGCTCAGTAGATAGAGCGTCCGCCCACAGACTGAAGGGTCACGAGTTAGATTCTGGTCAAGGGCACATACCTCCGTTGCAGGCTCGATCACATCGATGTTTCTCTCTCTGTCTCTTCTCCTTTCTTCCAGTCTCTCTAAAAATTAATGGGAAAATATCCTTGGGTGAGGATTAACAAAAAAGAAAACATTTGAGGAGAGGGCTAAAGCATTGTAGATCACGAGGCAAAAAAAAAAAAAAAAAAAGAAAAGAAAGAAAGAAAGAAAGAAAACAAAAGTTTGGTTCTAAGCCTGGGATCCCAACAGAAGCCGGTGCATAGCCGTCTTCAGACCGGGATGCTGCTCCCTGTGATCAGAGGGCTCCTTCTCCTCTCCTCCTCCCCCTCTTCTGTTGAATGAGCTGAAGCCTTTCCCAGTCAGCGAGGTGCTGTTTCATTCATTCAGCCAGTTCCAGGGGCCTCTTTGTCCTGGAGTTTAGCCAGTCCCTCCCAAGTATTGGAAATAAGGATCCCTCCTGTGTTCCCCAAATCCAACTCCACCTGTCCTCCTCCTCTTGGACTTCTCTGGTCCCCTGAACATCCGCCAACAGGAAGAAGGGGAAGACTTTCATGCTAGAATGCCCAGCACCTGCAGACAGTGAAGGGGAGCTTTAACATTATATAGTGCTGCGTTCTGCTGATCTTTGTAACTATGGCATGCACCTCTCATGCGTCTGTCCTTCATTTCCCCAAATCTTCCTGGCTAACTCAGAACCCCCCCAGCAAAGCTGAGCACTCAGAATCTCCCTCCTCTGCTCCATCACTGACCCTTGTCATCAGTAATGTCCATACATGAATGTTACCTTTTCAATCCCCAAAGCAAAAATTCTCCAGCACTGAGAACGCAATATCAGCACTTGCTGTAATTCTTGCATTCATTTGCCACATGCTTCAATAAACATTTACTGAATTCAGTATATGCCAGGCATTATTTTAGGTGCATCGTATACAAAGATGGTTATAACACTAGCCCTAATCTCAAGAAGCATATCATTTCATAGAAAAGTTTTGAACAGAAATCCAAATTTTAATAAATTATATCTAGTTTAGCATTTTATAATCCTATATAATAAAGAGGTAATATGCAAATTGACCATCACTCCAACACACAAGATGACCGCCCCCATATAGTCAAAGATGGCCACCACAAGATGGCAGGCAGGGGAGGGCAGCTGTGGGCGATCAGACCAGCGGGGGAGGGCAGTTGGGGGCAACCAGGCCTGCAGGGGAGGGTAGTTAAGAGGGACCAGGCCTGCAAGGGAGGGCAGTTGGGAGCAATGAGGCCAGCAGGAGAGGGCAGTTGGGGGCAACCAGGCTGCCAAGGGAGGGCAGTTGGGGGTGACCAGGCCAGCAGGGTAAGGCAATTAGGGCAATCAGGCCAGCAGGGGAGCAGTTAGGCATCAATCAGACTGGCAGGGGAGTGTTTAGGGGGTGATCAGGCTGGCAGGGGAATAAATAGGGGGTGATCAGGCTGGCAGGCAGAAGCAGTTAGGGGCAATCAGGCAGGCAGGCAGGCAAGTGGTTGGGAGTCAACAGTCCTGGATTGTGAGAGGGATGTCTGACTGCCCGTGCAGGCCCAATCCCATCGGGCCATAACAGGCAGTTGGACATCCCTCGAGGGGTCCCAGATTGGAGAGGGTGCAGGCTGGGCTGAGGGACACAACCCCCCATGCACGAATTTCGTGCACCGGGCCTCTAGTCCTATATAATAAAAGGCTAATATGCAAATTGACCAAATGGCGGAACAACTGGTCGCTATGATACACACTGACCATCAGGGGGCAGATGCTCAACGCAGGATCTGCCCCCTGGTGGTCAGTGTGCTGCCACAGGGGGAGCGCTGCTCAGCCAGAAACCCTGAGCTGGGCTTACAGCTGGCAAGTGCAGTGGCGGTGGCAGGATTCTCTCCTGCCTCCGTGGCAATGCTAAGGATGTTTGCTTGCCAGCTTAGGCCATCAATTGGACATTCCCCAAGGGCTCCTGGACTGCGAGAGGGTGCAGGCAGGGCTGAGGGACACCCCTGAGTACATGAATTTTGTGCACCAGGCCTCTAGTTAATTATAATTTTTTAAAAAACAAAGTCATCAGCCAGCCAGCGTAGCTCAGTGGTTAAGCATTGATCAATGAACCAGGAGGTCACGGTTGGATTCCCAGTCAGGACATGTGTCCAGGTTGTGTGCTCAATCCCAGTAGGGGACATGCAGGAGGCAGCCAATGGGTGATTCTCTCTCATCATTGATGTTTCTATCTCTCTCTTTCCCTCTCCCCTCCTCTCTCTAAAATCAACAAAAATATATTTTTAAAAAGCACAACAAACAAAGTCACCAAAAACTTTTATTTTACTTAGCCATTGAACTCTTTTTATAGGCCATAGATTGAGTAACATATTTTTTGGTAAGTAAAGTGTGTGTTTTTAACTACATTTGTACTTTAAGAAATAAACCCTTTAGCAATCTGGAAAATGCACTCATCCAGAATGGCTTTGTATTAGTCAGCTTTGCTGCAGCAACAAACAATTCCCAAAATCTCAGTGACTTGCAACGTTTATTTCTCACTCATGATACATGTGGGCTCTCTTATCAGCTGTGGGTCTGCTCCACATGCCTTCTGGTTTCAGAGCCCATGCTGAAGGTATCTGGGACATACTGATCTTGTGAGAGGAAAAGGATAAAAGAACTGGTGGAAGCATGCACTGTCTCTTACAGCTTCTGCCTCCATGCGTGTATGTTATACTCACCTTATTTCATTGTCCAAAGCAGGTCATAGCATCAAGGTCAAAATCAGTTGGGTATATACTCTTCCCACAGACAAGGGGTCGGAAAGGAGAGCAAATATTTACTGAATTCCAAGGCCTTCAGTAAGCCTATTTTGCTGGCTGGATGAGGCTGTATCTATATTTTTGTCTATATCTGTCTCAAAGAATATAATGATCCAAGCATGCTGGGAGAATTATAAATGTCAAGAAAACATGATACTTGAGGTGGTATGCTAATCTGACACCAGGCTTCTAGCACTCTTCCGCCTTGCACTCAAGAGGCCTGGAAAGGAACTGAAGTGATTTTGTCAGCCTTCTCTCAAATTTCTGTGACATTTGGGAGCAGATGGCAGCAAGAAGATGTTCTGATGAGGGAAGCAGTCTTCCTTTAGCCAGTATTTTAGTGCTGTGCATTGCCATTTTGATGCATTTAAAATGGTTGTTTTCATAGATTCATTTATTTAACAAATGAGATCACTGAAAGATAGATTTTGAATCTGATTACAGCAACCATCTGTGGTTCAATTTTTCTCTTCTTCTGTTTGTTTGTTTTTTAAACTATCCCCAAACTGAAGTCAAGCTTCCAAGGATCTTACAAACATACAATCCCACCTGTGAAGTCTATCTTGCCAGTTTCTCTGCCTTCACTGCACCCACCTGGCCCAAGGTGCCCTCCAGTCACCTGGATGCTGGCCTCCTTCCCCTGACAGACCTCCCTCCTACACATGCTCTGCTGCCTGCCCTACAGTTCTTAGCACTGCAGCCAGAGTGAGCCTGTGAAATCAGAAGTCAGATCATGTGTCTTCTCGGTTCCAAACCCTGAAATGGCTCCATTTAATTCAAAGCAAAAGACAACTCCATCCAATCACTTACAGGGCCCTACCTGACCTGGACCCTGAGACCCCCATCACCTTCTCTATCCTTCCCCACTCACTCTGCTCCAGCCTCACTGGCCTCCTTTCCTGGAACCAAATTGCTCCCTTGTATCTTTGCTCCAGGTGTTCCTCTTCTTTTTGCCTGAGTGATCTTCCCCCGACATCTGTTTGATTAATCCCCCCACTACTCACTACTCACATCTCACCTTCCCGAGGAAGCACAGGCTGGTCACTTTGTGCTCATGACATCTGCCCGCTACTGCGGGCCCTCCTCACCTGCTCTGCTTGTTCTCTCTTCAATAACTTCATCACCATTTAACCTTCTTGATAGTGTGCTGGTTAGATTTACCATTTAATATCTGTCTTCGCTCTTCCGTAAGTTTGATGGGACTAGCTTGGTGTCTTTGTCTATTTTGCTCACTGAGGTGTCCCAGGTGCCAACAATCATGATGGGGACATGATTGATGATCTTGAATGATGGAGTAAATCCCTATCTTCATTCCTTGAAGTAAAAACGTGTAAAGAAACTTTTTGGATTGTTAAGTTATTCCCTTTATCATTTCACTTGCTTTTCAAACAAAAACTGTAAAATATCAATTTGCACTTTATTCTAATACTAGAGGCCCAGTGCACAAATTTGTGCACTGGGGGGAGGGGCGGTCCCTCAGCCCGGGCTGTGCCCTCTCGCAGTCTGGGACCCCTCGGGGGATGACCACCTGCTGGCTTAGGCCCGCTCCCTGAGGAATTGGGCCTAAGCTGGCAATCAAACATCCCTCTGGCAGCCCGGGAGCCCTCAGGGGATGTCCACTTGCTGGCAGGGAGCAGGCCTAAGCTGCAGTCTGACATCCTTAGTGCTGCTGAGGAGGAAGGAGAGGCTCCCACCACCACCAGTGTACTGGCAGCCATCAGCCTGGCTTGTGGCTCAGCAGAGCTCCTGCTGTGGGAGCGCACTGACCACCAGGGGGCAGCTCCTGCATTGAGCGTCTGCCCTTGGTGGCCAGTGTGTGTCATAGTGACCAGTCATTCCAAGTCTTTCTGCTGTTAGGGTCAATTTGCATATTACCCTTTTATTATATAGGATTCAGGCCTGGTGCAGGGGTGGGGGCCGGCTGGTTTGCCCTGAAGGGTGTCCCGGATCAGGGTGGGGGTCCCGCTGGGATCCCTGGCCAGTCTGGGTGAGAAGCTGAGGGCTGTTTTCAGGCTGGCCAAGCCCCCCTGGCAACGGAAGCTCCAAGACTCTCTTTTTTTTTCTGGGATTTATTTACCTTCTATAATTGAAACTTTGTAGCCTTGAGAGGTGCTCAGAGCTGGCCAGGGCGGGCAGGAGGGAAGCTTGGCTTCCTCCATCGCCAGGGGCAACCCCAGCCTCCTGCTCACTCCAGCTCCGTGGCCATGGCCAGCTGAAAGCAGGTTTCTGGGGTTTATTTACATTCTATAATTGAAACTTTGTTGCTTTGAATGGAGCTCAGAGCTGGGCACAGTAGGGGGGAAGCTTGGCTTCCTCCATCATTGGGGCAACCAAGCCTCCTGCTTGCTCCAGCTCTGTGGCTGCCAGCCGCCATCTTGGTTGGGTTAATTTGCATATAGTCACTCTGATTGGCTGGTGGGTGTGGCTTAAGGCATAGTGAAGGTACAGTCAATTTGCATGTTTGTCTTTTATTAGTGTAGACTAGTGTTCTATGAAACACAGTTTGGGAAATTATGCCTAATGTTATTTAATTTTGATGTTGATTTCAGGAAATTAAATAATTTGATTTATTTTTGACTTTTAAAGAAAGATAGCTTTCTCTAATGCTTCATATTGGTAAAAGTGATAATTATGCAGGATTTGCTGGTGTGACTTTGGAGATGATGTGTCTCCTACCACAAAAGCAGAGAATAGGAAGGCAAACTCTTTCATAAAGATGTTACAAAAAGTGATTCAAACATTAGAAGTGTCACTAGGTTAAACTAAGTGTTTCTTAAATTATGTCATACAGGGCAAGTTGTACATATAGAGAAGAAAGTTAGAATATTATATTCCTTGTTGCTATCCTTTTTCATGAAATTTTGAAATAAGACTAGGATTTTACCTTTTCTTTTACATTTCCATCATAAAATTATTACTAAAAGACTAAATTATTTTTCCAAATATTAGGACACAGTTGTAAATTGCATCATTGTTCACTTGACAATAATTTTTTTTATTGATCGAATTTTTTCAAAATATAGAAAAAGAGAGAGAGAAGCATTAATTTGTTGTCCTACTTATTTATGCATTCATTGGTTGATTCTTGTATGTGTCCTAATAAGAGATTGAACCCACAACCTTGATGTATTGGAACTACACTGTAACCAGTTGAGCTTCCTGGCCAGAACTCTCGACAATAATTTAAGAAACATTTAGCTGACCTAGTGAGACTTGTAATGTTTGAAGCTAGAATTTGCCTTCCTATCCTCCGCTTTTATGGTAGGAGCTATATCACCTCCAGAGGCACACTATTTCTTCTTTGTCCAGAAAATTAGTGCTGTCAAAATATAAAATTGACCATCAGAGTTCTTATATCTGGCATGTAGTTGGCATTTGAGAGCAGAATGGAGAGATTTGTTGATTATCTATAATTATTTACTTTTAGGAGTGCTTTTAGGTACATCCAAATTAGTTTATTCAGCACACTTTAATTAAGTGTCATCTCCGGTGTAGGCATTGTATTAAAATACTAGAGGCGCCGTGCACAACATTCTTGCACTGGGGGGGGGGGGGCCTCTCGCAGCCCGAGACCCCTCACTCCTTACTGCCTGCCTGCAGTGGAGGTGGGAGAAGCTCCCGCCACCGCCACTGCGCTCATCAGCTGTGAGCCTGGCTTCTGGCTGAGCAGCACTCCCCCTGTGGGAGTGCACTGACCACCAGGGGGCAGCTCCTGTGTTGAGCATCTGACCCCTGATGGTCAGTGAGCATCATAGTGACTGGTCATTCCGCCCTTTGGTTGATTTGCATATTAGTATTTTATTATATAGGATAAGCCTTCATTCATCATGCTTAAGGAAGCAGCAGTTTTCAACGTGGTATCAATTTCCTGTGGGGGGGGATCAGAATTTTTCAACATCATCAGATAACACTTGGGTGATCAATGTGCAAAGCTAGACATTACTCTCCTCATTTTACAGTTCATGCCACTGAGCACAAGTGAGTAGATGTAATGTCCCTCAGAATTCAATCCATATCTTAACCCTAATCTTTTTAGTTACACTTTTTCTACTGGGTTACTCAAATGTGACTTGAATGCCAAATGGACAGAGACCACCCTAATGATTTGAGTTTATTACAGAAATGAAGCTGTCATTGCATCATTTGGGAAATGTATGCATTTCTTCCCTCTTGGGAAGAAATAACTGAAATTTGAGGATGCTACCTAAATCAGAGCCATGTGATGGATAAACCTTACCAGTGTCTACTCCAATATCTCCTTTTTAAAAAATGACCTAACTTACACTGATGTGAAAAGCCATCCCAGTCCCTCTGCTCCATCTGCAAAGTTCCAAAAGGCTCGGTGATCCTATTAGTGTTTGTGCCCCTGTTAGCAGCATTTGTCAGAGTCTATCCTATCTAATAAAAGAGAAACATGGTAATTAGCGTATGACCGCTACCCTTCCCATTGGCTAATCAGGGCGATATGCAAATTAACTACCAGCCAAGATGGCGGCCGGCAGCCAGGCAGCTGGAAGCGAACATGAGGCTTGCTTGCTTCAGTGAAGGAGGACTCCAACGTTCCCCGCCTATCCTTGCCGGCCTCTGAGCTGGCAGTTTGAAACATTGTAACAAATATAGAAGCTAAACAAAACCCCAGAAACCAGCTTTCAGCCGGCCGGGATTTCAGAGCTGGAGTTGAAACAGTGTTTTGATTATAGAACCCAAACAAACCAGATATCTGCTTTCAGCAGCCGAGGCCTTGGCCCAGAATAAAAGAAAAAAGAAAAAAAGGAGCGGTTGAGAGCTTCAGTCACCCACCAGCCTGAAAACAGCCCTCATCCCCTCACCTAGACTGGCCAGGCACCCCAGTGGGGACTCCCACCCTGAAGGGTGTGTGACTAGCTGCAAACAGCCATCATCCCCTCATCTAGGCTTGCCAGGCACCCCAGTGGGGACCCCTACCCTGAACGGTGTGTGACCAGCTGCAAACAGCCATCATCCCCTCATCCAGGCTGGCCAGGCACCCCAGTGGGAACCCCCACCCTGATCCAGGACACCCTTCAGGGCAAACCAGCCAGCCTCTACCCATGCACCAGGCCTCTATCCTATATAGTAAAAGGGTAATATGCCTCCCAGCGCCAGGAATCAGCGGAGCCTTGAGGCCTCCTGGCACTGGGATCAGCATGACAGGGGGCAGTGCCCAAACCCCCTAATCACCCTGCGGCTCTGTGTGTGACAGGGGGCGGGGCCACAACCTCCCTATCCGCTCTGCTCTGTTCATGACAGGGGAAGGTGCCCCAACCCCCTGATCAGCCCTGCTCTGTGCCTGATAGGGGGGAGCTCCCCAACCCCCTGATCGCCCTGTGGCTCTGTGTGTGACAGGGTGCAGCACCGCCCCCCCCCCCCCATGGGCCCTGCTCTGTGTGTGATGGGGTAGAGCCATAACCTCCCCATCGGCCCTGCCCTGAGTGTGAGAGTGGCGGCGCCCTAACCCCCTGATTGGCCCTGCTCTGTGGGTGATAGAAGGCCGAGCCTCAACCCCCTGATCCTCCCTGCTCTGTGTGTGACAAGGGGCGGTGCCATAACCTCCCCATCGGCCCTGCCCTGAGTGTGACAGGGGGGAGCTCCCCAACCCCCTGATGGGCCCTGCTCTGTGGGTGACAGGGGGTGGCGCCGCAACCTCCCTATCGACCTTGCCTTGAGTGTGACAGGGGACGGTGCCCCAACCCCCCAATCGGCCCTACCCTGAGCGTGACTGAGGGTGGCATCACAACCTCCCAATCCGCCCTGCTCTGTGCATGACAGGGGGCAGCGCCCCAACTCCCCAATCGGCCCTGCTCTGAGCCCGACCAGGGGCTGCACCTAGGGATTGGGCCTGCCCTCTGCCACCCGGGAGCAGGCCTAAGACAGCAGGTCGTTATCTCCCGAGGGGTCCCAGACTGCGAGAGGGCACAGGCCGGGCTGAGGGAGCCCCCTCTCCCCCGAGTGCACAAATTTTTGTGCACCGGGCCTCTAGTATTTTATAAACATACAACCCACCCTTGATTAGATTATGGACAATGAACCAAAAAGGACCTGGTTTTACTAAGCCTTACAATGATTTTCTCATAATAGTTGACTCTGAAATAAAACGGGGGTTGCATCTCATCTACCCGTGGACTGTGTAACCCTCAACAAGTCATTTAAACTTCCCAAGCCTGTTTACTCATCAGTACAATGGGCATAATAACAGGAACTATTATATAGAGTCCTTGGGAGGATTAAGTGAGATGATGCAAGTACACCTTCTATTAGCTCTTCCAACAATCACTCTCAGGTAAATGAAGAGTCTACGTGGGAGATGACACTCCTGCTTGTTAACAGAGCATGTTAACCATCCATACTAAATATATGAGCAATGCAGCACTACTTATAAACCCTCAACCTGTCCCAATAACAGGCTGGAAAACTGAGCTCCTCTTGTGTAGCTAAACCTAATGACATGAGCAGGCAAGAAGTTTCACTCAGTGTAACTTCCTTGTCAAAAATCAGTAGTCTTTGCCAAAGAAGTGCATTAGAGAAAATTGTCCTTTTGGGAAAAACTGAAAAGTCTGGGACAGTGTCCAGCTCATTTATAAAGTAATGCATTGAATGCAGGCTTCACCTTATGCAAATAGCACACTACACCTGCACAACCCTTATTTGGTTAGTGGCTCTTCAATCTAGGATAGAACTGTACCTGGGCCTGCCTGAGGGAAGTGTTGAAACACACTCATGTGGATTTATAATTACATGGGGGGAGGGGTTGGACTAGTTGCAAAATCTTTACGTGTGGGATCCAGTTTGGTTGAAATAATACGGCCTATTGAAATGGTTCATTTCCTTTGACTTGCTCCCGCTAATGGTCAAGCATAGCAGAAGCAATGGCAGCTACTGTTTCAGACACACTTCTAGATAGTTTTCCTTCCCGTGCAGACAGGACAGTATGAGTAACTGAAGTCCATCCTTCCACTTGTTCAGAGACGTATGCAGACCTGTGAGACACTGTCATTATCTCCATCTTAAAGGAGTGTACAGTGGGAAACGGAGGGCAGGAAACATGGGAACCACCACCTCTACTGAGTAGGACACGTTCTGCAGGAGCTACGCATGATGCCGGTCGAAGAAGAGAGGTTTCCTTTGGTTTTTCCAAATTGTCACAAATCGGGGCTGGGTTTCGAGGAAGAAGCAGGGCTACCTGAATCTGGCTTTGAAATAGTGCTGCAATTTCTAAGGCAAAGAAGGGAGATAGAGGCTTCCAGAGACAGAAGAGGAAGAGAAAAAGTATAGAGTCTTGACAGTATAGGAATAGCTCATTTTATTTCAGTTCACTTTATTGTACTTCACAGCAAAACATTACAGCTCACATTGTGACACTCGCTTTGCGGGGGTGATCTGGAGCCAAACCCACAGTATCTCTGAGGTGTGTCTGTATAAAGACTATTGGGACAGTAATGTGGCTGAAAACCATATCAGAAAGGAAAGGAAAGAAAACCCCATTTAGTCAAGCCCCTACTATGTGCTGCGCTTTGCTAGGTACTTTAAAAGGATTCCCTGACTCCTCCTGTAAGCCCACCCACAGATGAGACAACTGGGACTCCGAGAGGTCAAAAAGGTCACATAGCCAGTCAAGTGCAAATCTGAGGCCAAGCTCAGCTGTGACTCGGGGCCGGTGCTCTTTGCATCAGATACACAGATGTTGTGTGGACTGGGAAACGGAAATCCAGAAATAGAGTCAAGGGGAGCACGACTCTGCTATTAACTTTCAGTAAACGTGTTTGTCAACAGTAGAAAATTAATTGCTGCTTTAAGGGTCTTCCACTCTTCCTCTCTCCACACAGAATTGCTACCTGGATAATAACAACAGAATGTCCTAAAAGTTAGTAATCAGCAAGATAAATCATAACCTAATGGGACAGATATGCAGGATGGTCCTGAGATCTCTTCATTGTTATATACCGTTGATCCTTGAACAAATCAGGGGTTAGAGAAACTGAACTGAAAATGCACGGATAATTGTTGACTCCAAAAAAATGCTTAACTACTGGTAGCCAACTGTTGACTAGAAGCCTTTCTGATAACATAAACAGTGGGTTAACACATGTTTTCTACATTAGACCATATGTGTTATATTCTGTTGTTCATGACATACCTAACTTGATTCTTAAATTTTTCCATATTTCTAGGTTATGCAGTTTGTTAGTTTTTCCAAATTGTCACAAATCTCAAAAACTATTCCAATATATTCATTGAAAAAAAAAATCTGTGTCTGAGGGGACACACACAATTCAAACCTGTGTTGTTGGAGGGTCAACTGTATGTGATTTTTAAAACTTGTGTTTTGTGACTCCCTTATCCCTCCTCCGTGTGACCTGCTGTCCCCTGGGCCTCTGTGCTTGTGAGGTAATAACACCAATAGCTTCTTTAAAATTATTATCATTTTTTATTGTGGACACTATTTCGGATGTCGCCCACTAATAACAATAGCTTTCAACCAACCTGTCAGCCCCTCTTTTCCAGCCCTCAGACTGACCAAAGGTAAAGAAGCCATTTGCTTCCTTCTTTTATTTTCTTCCACTGCAAACACTACTTCTCCCTCAAAGACCGGCAGCTCACTCGAAGTGAAAACCCTTTTCTAAGTCGGGAGTCATGTGGGCCTCCAGAATCAGCAAAGCAGCCCTGTTGGTAGACGATTCAAGTGCCCTCACTTCTATTTACCTGGGCCAGATGAGCCCTCTGCAGAGCAAGATGAGGGAAGAAAGGCTCCCTACGCTGGCCATAAGGTTGTGCTGTCAATTAGCTCACATTAATGGCAATTTGCAGGGACTACCTCTTCCACTAGGACCTGTGGCATTTTTATTGCAGCCCCTCCACTTTCACTTTTTAAGCTTTATCGCCATCTTGTGGCTACTTCCTACATTGAATGTGAATGATTCCGCACAGGTAACCTGCCTCGCAATGACTCATTTACTCAAGTGCTTTTTGAGCCTCTAATACCCAACCCACTTGCCCAGAAAAAACAAACTGATAGAAGTAAAGAATAACAAAACCTAGAAGTACTATTATAATTATTATTTAATACCCTTTAAATCCAAGTAGTCAGGCTTGCACTGACCTGGGTTTAAAGAGGCATTGAACTTCTACAGTCTCCAGCTGACTTCTCAGTCCAGCCACACTGTTGCCCTATGAGAACTAGACGTGTCCTGCTATATAATAATATCCCATTAGAGTTGTGGGACACCTGAGAAGCAGAATGTAGTCTCTAGCTTATATACATAAAATTACAGAAATAATAAATGCACAGCATAGGAAAAAATCCAAAAAGTGAAAGAATTAAAATTGTCTTTGTTCTCATCACATAGAGATAACTATCTCGATTAACATTTTAGTGTGTATCTCTCATATGTTATGCATATATGTTTCAAAAGCAAACCATAATGTACATGCTGTTTTTAAATTTTTAAACTGAAACTTTAAATAGCATTAAGGCCTCTTTCTTGTTGGCTGCTGTATTCATAGAGCCTTGAATAACATTCGGCACACACAGGCTTCTCTAAAAGTAGCTGTGAAATAAGTTAATATGAATAAACAATGTGCATAATTGCTTTTAGTACCTTATAATATTCCACTTTGAGGTTATCCCATATTTATTTAATTTACTCTTATCAGATAGTGTAATTTTTTTCTACTTTTACTAGAGGCCCGGTGCACAAAATTCATGCACTCATGGGGGGGGGCATCCCTCAGCCTGGCCTGTACCCTCTCACAGTCCGGGAGCCCTTGAGGGATGTCCGATGGATGGCTTAGGCCCACTCCTGAAGCCATCAGTCAGACATCCTTAGCACTGCCGTGGAGGTGGGAGAGGCTCCCACCACTACCACTGAGCTCGCCAGCCGTGAGCCTGACTTCTGGCTGAGCAGCACTCCCCCTGTGGGAGCACACTGACCACCAGGGGGAAGCTCCTACGTTGAGTGTAGTTCAGCTGATCTATTGATTTGCACTTAGCCTTTTATTATATAGCATTATTAAAAAAACTATAGTAAGTTTTTGGGGTTTGATTAGAGAATGACATAGTAAAGGGCCCCTCAGTCAACCTTGTAATAATGAGACCAGCAGCACCAATGTGGTACCTGCTTTCTAAGTAAAACAAGAGTTCTGATGCAGAAGGGTGCTATGTCCCTGCAAATCTTACCCATCCAAGTGAGACCAAAGTGGCATCATCTTCCTTGGAACTTTTATCCGCGATCCTCAATTCTATCTGCAAACTAGAATTACCTCAAGAAATTTTAGAACTTGGGATGCCTGGATCCCAGCCCCCAGAGATTCTGACTTAATGGGTCTCAGGTGGGTCTCACCCATGTGTAGTTTCTAGAACTCCCAGGGAATTCCATGTGCAGCCAGGAAAGAGAAACTCTTCATGGAGTCACCCACTGATTTCATGTCAGGGAGACCTCAGGAGCGGGGAGACAGCCTAGTGAAGAAGCCCTCCTCAAGTGTGTGACCCAAGATGAGCACACAACATCATGGGCATTGTGGCCTCTCAGACACAAAGCTGCAAGTTCTGCATCCTCGTGCTAATTGGAACACCTTGGAGCCATTTCAAGGAACTCATAACAGAAGCAATGCAAGTAGAGCAAGTACTTGCTTGCCAATACCACAATGATTTTATATACATCAGTCATACCCTGTGCACAAAGACAGACTGCATCTCTCTATTGTAACGTAGTAAATCCATTAGCAGGTGATATCCTTATAACTCAACTTGACTCTTACAATAGGCTTCCATTGTTAGGTAGGAGGACATGAACTTGGGAACTATATACATACATTGCCATTGGTTTAGCACCATCTGGTAGACTTATGAGGGGGTTTCTTCTCTCAAATTCTTTAGAAATGTAGACCACATATCCCTTTGACAATTTCCTTACCTGATTAGTTTGCTCTCACATATACCAGACTTCTGAACTGAGCATGCCCAGATCACTTACCCCTCACCCCAAGGCACAGTTAAGTGCTTCACACAGGACCAAAATGCCAGACAGCCCCACAGGACGAAAATGAGATAAAGGCTCCTGTTCCCCAGGAGATTCTAGTTAAAAATAAAAGAAAACAACGAAAAAACATTCTTCAGTGCCAAAAACAGTTCTAACCACATTTCTTCAGGGACTGAAGCACCTCAGTTTTAAAACTCCACTGAACTGACAGTTTCTCGTGTGTCTTTCTTCCCACCCACTTGCTTTTGATCTGCGTAGCTCTTTCTCTCTTCATCATCACTCCTGTATTTTTTTTGGAGGGGTGGGAGGGTCTCTCTGAGAATTGGAAATGTCCATTTTGTATCTATCTCCAATGTGCTAAGGGTGGAATTCGAAGTAGTCAGAAGTTCTATGGATGTCTCCTTGGTGAAGTTTAAAGTCCCTGCAGGCTGCCTGAGCAGTTTGCTGTCACAGTGACTTCCACCTAGAACCTGTCACGTGGGCCAGCGGCAGGTGTGGAAAAGGTGATTCAAATACAAGTTCTCAAATTGATATCAGCAACATTCTTCTCCGAGGAGCCCTTTCTGAAAATAGCACCTAATTGAACTGAGTAATAAATGAGAGTCATCGCCAGCCTTGGTTTCTCTGTCCTTTTGTTCTGGAGTGGACATGGAAAATATCTCACAGCCTTCCCTTTGTCTGCCTTTGACTAGAATATTTCTATTAGCATTAAACACACCTAATCCCTCCCATGCCAAAAATAAACCCCCTCCATCCCACATCCGCTTATTATTGCCATAGGCTGTACCCTAACTTCTCCTACTCCAACACATGCACACACACACCCCTAATTTATAGCGTCCACCTTCACTTATGTCTTCAATCTGACCCATTATGTCCTCCTCCCCAAACATAATGCGCACCTTGTAGTCTGTCCCTTACTTGACTTTCTGGCACCATTCAGCTCCGTGGACCACTTCTTCCCTGAAACACCATTTTCCAGACATCAGGCCACCAGTTTTCCTTAGAAATTTGTGCATATTTTGTTGGCCATTCCTGAGATCTTTTTAGCCTCTATTCCTCCTTCTGCTCCCCTAAATTTTGTGTTATACTGTCTTGGCCTCTCCCTTACTCTTCTCTCTGTAGTTTCTCTGCCTCTAGGATCCATCCACTCCCACATCTCCAAACATCAGCTGTGACCTGATGCCTCAAAGAACTCCCTTCCACCCAATTACTCTCCTGGCCCTAAAACCGTGTGTCCAACAGACCTCACAATCTCAGCCTCTCCCTATGCTGCCTGTCCCCACAAGTGACAACCCCAACAGCCCATTTGCCCAAATGGAAACCTGATGACTGAACCCCCACATCCTGTCACCTAAATATCTCAGACACATGGTCCCTTTCCATCTCAGCTACTGTCTTCGTCCCTTCAGACCTCTATAACAGGACCAAGACCAGGTGGCTCACAGAACAGTAATTTCTGTCTCACGGTGTTGGAGGCTGCTGGCAGATCCCACGTCTGGTGAGAGCCTGCTCCGAGTCAGGGATGGCCGTCTTTTCCCTATAGCCACATGGTGAAGAGAATGAGGGAGCTCTCAGGGTCTCTTTTGCAGGGCACTAATCCCACTCATGGGGCTCTACCCTTGTGACCTGATCACCTCCCAAAGGCCTCACCTCCAAACAGATCACATTGGGAATTTGGTGTCAACATACAGGGTTGGGCAAATGTAGGCTTACAGTTGTGAGTACTCGAAACACAGAGTTCGTCCTTGTATTATTACTTATTAATTATTGCATTGTGTTCTACACGAACAACCACAGACCTACTTTTGCCGCACCCTGTATAAGTGGAGAGGTGAGGATGCTGCTTTAATCTAGGCAGCTGGCATCACCTCTCACAGGGTCACCGCAGCCACCTGGCCAAACATGGCTGCCTTTCATTTGACCCAGAGTCCACACTGCAGCTAGAACGCCCTCTCTACACTGCAGTCCACCCTGGTTATCAGGATCCCCCCCATGGCCTTTAGAGCACAAACCCCTTTGCATATGCTCTGCAAGGTTCCCTCTGACCTCCCACCTCCTGATCCCTCCAGCCTCCTATGTCCACCAGCTCCACTGCACTCCAGCCCAGGACTCAGGCACTAGCCCTACTGTGTCCACCTCAAGCTGCTTACATACGCTGTTCCCTTGGCCTGAAATACGACCTCCAGTAGAGCAATTCCATCTCATTCCACTGCTTTGCTGAGTTATAACTACATATCCTACACATCCTCCCCAGGGAAAGCTCCCGCAGCCCCCCAAAGCTGGGATAGGGGCTCCTGTGTCCCCCCAGAGCAGGTGAGTATACTTCAATCCCATCACTCATTATCGTGGACCGAAGTGGCCTATATGCCTGTGTCTTCTCCCTTTAACTAAACTGTAGATTCCACAGGTAGAGTGAATTTTACTTATCATTCATCCACAAAGTCTGTCACCTGCCTGACATGCAGTGAGTGATAGATGAATCACAATTAAATGCAGCATGATTTTACTTTCCTAATTCAGGGATGGTATGAAGAATTGTGACAGAAGTGACCATTTTAAAGACATTAAAGTAATAAAAGCAGACCCAGAAGGAAGAGAACAATCAGCCCTTTACCTGATACCCTGGTTAATGTAATTTTAGTCGGGTCTGTATGTTACCAACAGTTATAAGATCCCAACTAACATGGTTCGTTTAATTTGTCCAAGTGAAGGAAATTACAATTGCAGGTGTGTCTCTATGTAGATACTTGCAAGTGCTCATAAATGTTAACACTAACGTAATTAGGCAGCCAGGTGAAGGAGATAAGCTAACATTTCCTAGCGATCAGCGTGTGTTTGCCTGCGCCCTCTGCTGGATTGACTGAGAATAGCTCCAGTGTGAAAAGACTCCGTCAGGAATGATTGTTTAGGATCAAACCAACAGTGAGGTTCTAGGTTCAGATCAACTCAGACTTTGTAGAGGAGAATGAGTGGTTAAAAGCCAAGATGAAGCTGTGTGACATCACCATTGGACAGGAAACTGCTGTTCTGCAGCCTCGTGCAAGCTCATTGGTGGGAGGCCCACACTCCCTTGTCTGCACACTTCCCTATGTCCCTCCAGCTGAGGGGTGTGGCTTTCTGGTGGCAGCACAGGGCCCTCACCTCTAGGCATACAGCCCTTCCCTTCCACCACCAGTGGCCACTGCCCTGGCAGCCAGAAAACCAAGTCTCTGACCAGCTGACCCTCTCTAAGGCCTGGTTGTCAGATTTCACAGGTATTCTGCAAATATGTCCTTTTATCTGGCACCCTATCTCTGACACACTCAGCTCTACCACCTTCTGGCTGCCTGATGCCACCTTGCTTCACTTTTCAACCCACTTCACTTTTCCTCTTAAACTTCACTCATTTCTAAAATTGCTCAAACTTTTAAAACATATCTTTCTTCATTATTTTTCACTTGTCTTAATCCTTTCCCCGTTCTTGTTTTTATTTTTTATTGTTTTTGACTATTTCCTTTCTTCTCATTATTTTCTCTAAGCTATAAACTTACGCAGTGACTTATTATTTAACCTCACTTTCAGTCCTCCTCATCTTTTCACTAGGAGGCTTTCAAGCTTTAAATTTCTTGGTCTCTTAAATCACTTGCCCTTTTATATTGTCTTCTCTTATTTTAATATTTTATCAACTTTTTCCTATCCTGCCCAGTTTCAATGTTTGAATCCGCATGTGAATTATTTTTTTTACCAGATTTTTACTTTATTTACTTTTCACTAGTCATTCCTAACCCTTGTGTGTATGTTTTATTTTAATTCAACATTTTATTTGACATTTAAACCTCCTTTGCTTTATTTTTTTTACATTGTTCATAGAAGTATGATCTACTCTTTTTATTTTTAAATTGTTATTTCTTTCTATTACTATACAAAAGGCAGTTGAAGAAGCGTGCTGACAGAGGTGACAAGGGGGAGGTGACATGCACCGGGAAGGAGCGCACATACTAGTGGGTGCTTGACCTTCCCTCGGGCAGAGGCAAGGGCAGCAGGAGCCGCGGCAGGTGCTGCCCTGCACATGGAGTCCCTGTGAGCAAACAATGAAGGCCACTGAGTCAGGAAGGGAGGCAAAGAGGGGCATTTTGGAGGCGCTGACTCTCAGTTTGGCCGCCGGCTAATGAAGATTCTGTTTTCTGCTTATCACAGTCATTGGGCAGCAGTATCTGCACATGCATACCCAAAACATCACTGCAGGTAATTTCAGTATAGACGGCTGCTCCCTGACCTTCGTAGGAAGTGAAGAAAGTTGAGGAGACCTGAGGACAAGAGGCTCCCATTATATGCTCCCCCAAAGATGGTAATAAAACAAAACAAAAACAAAAAGGAGTTAATGAAAATGAAGACAAGGAGTGATGGGGGGGGGGAGGAAAAAGTGAAACTGAAGTTACAGGAAGTTTTATATCAACTTTCTCCTTGTTCAGCCTAAGAGGGACGAGAGGAGGCACCTTAGATAGACCCACGTCCCTGAGAATTAAACTCTGTCTGTGCTTGACCTCTGCTCTCCAGAGGCGGGTGGGAGGCATCCCGCCCCCCAGGGGACATTTGGCCATGTCTGCAGACTTGTTGGGTTGTCACCATCTATGAGGAGGGTGGGGTGCTACTGGCATTAGCAGGTAGAAGCCAGGGATGCTGCTTAACACCCTGCAATCTACACAACAAAATTCACCCAGCCCCAAAGGCCAACAAGCTGAGGTGGAGAAAACCTGCTGTAATGACAGTTCTTCTCACAACATTGCTCTCACATTAAAGGGCTTTTATTCACTCTCAGTTGATGATCTCTTCCCCCAAGTCCCCTGTGGTGAAGCAGTATCAACCCCATCAACCAACCATGGCCAGATGTCCCAGTCCCTCTCTTATTTCCCTACAAATTATTTCTCCACATGTTTCCCAGGAAGAGGATTCTCTTCCCAGTGGTTGTTTCTTCCTCCTGAGCCACAGCCCCGAGCCCTGACCAGAGCCGAGTGAGCCCGCACTGCCCATCTCAACAAGTCACTAACCAGCAGCCCGGCCCAGAGAACACTGAGCTCGCTAAGGACAGGGCTCAGCTGTTCCAGAACCAGTAGGTTCCTGTGACTCCTTTCCGCCACCAGCCCTGCATATCCCTGGGCTCCTACCTGTTCAGCTTACAGGTTTGAGGATGAGGGGCTACGGAGGCAGGGAAGCAGACATCCACATAGGCAGGACAGAGTGCGGGGGTGAAGGAAACCCCCATGCCACCCCCAACTCTTGGTCATGTTCCTTAACCGCTCGGTGCCTCGGTTTCCTTATACCTAAAGTGGGGATATCTTAAAGGGTTGTTGTGAGAATCAAGTGAATTGGGACAAGGAAAGCGAAGTGCCAGGCACAACAACTGCTTGGTGAAGGACAGGAAACATGAATCTGGGCAGTGAATCAATAGCCAGGAAGTGCATGTTCTTGTTGCTAATGCTACCCTTAAACAACATGGTTACAAATGTATCAGCCAGATGGTCAGCGAGACCAAAGGTTACCTCTCTCCAAGGGTAAGCGAAAGCCAAACAAGTCTCAGGTCCTTACAAGGGCAGCGGGACTGGACTGTCCTGGCTCAGGTTGCTATTTGAGGATGCACTCACCAAGCCCAAGGCTCCAAGCTTCCCTGCTGCCTTCTTCTCAGCTCCTTCTCCTTGGCCCCAGGGGAGTCCGTGCCTTCCCGCGTATAATTCAGTACATAATGAAGTGGGATCTTAATTATTTTATTACAGGTAAGAAATATGGCTATAGCCTTGAGATGATATGAACACAAAATAGTTTTAAAATTATTGGCCATGGTTATGTCTTTCCACCAGCTGAGTTATAAAGTCTGTGAAAAGCTTGAGGTTAATTAAGAGGATTGCAGCCTATTAACAATCCCAGACAGTTCTAAAGAGGTCAAGAACTCAGTTGTAATATCTATGGGTTTGTGGTTCCATCTTATTTCCTGATCATACTACACATTTTATAATTTTAACATCTTATTAAGGAGGTAACTGCCTTAAAACTTTAAAAATAAAATCCTGTTTTTTTAACCTTCAGACATACTTTTTAATGGAAAGTCTGCTTATTACTTTAACAGAATACATCCATCCATTTTTAGATGCAGGGGATAATCCAGCTATTATTTCATATTCTCAGCACACAATACAGCATCTGGAACAGAAAGCACTTCTTAGTTATATTTATAAATGAATAAAATATACAGATGAGCCCTTACCGGTTTGGTTCAGTGGATAGAGTGTCGGCCTGCAGACTGAAAGGAACAGATTCGATTCCGGTCAAGGGCATGTACCTTGGTTGCAGGCACATCCCCAGTAGGAGGTATGCAGGAGGCAGCTGATTGATGTTTCTCTCTCATCAATATTTCTAACTCTCTATCCCTCTCCCTTCCTCTCTGTGAAAAATCAATAAAATATATTTTAAAAAAACATATACAGATGAATTAACACATGAACTGTAAAAGCCACAGATTTTATTTTGTTGGTTTGGGTTGTGTTAGGTTTTTTAAACTAGTCTCTTTTATAGAAACTACACTAACAATAGTTTCCCTGGAATGAGAGTCACAATAAACCTTTTGAACTTCATTCTCCTGACACCTCTCTCACCTGGGGAAGGATAAATGGCTCATCACCCAGAGGGTGAACCAATTACATACCTCTAGGTCACTGACTATTTCTCAGTCTTGTCTCATCCCACCAACCTAATATAGAATTAAAAGAATGGCCTGGCTTCTGCGATCATTGTATCCCAAATCCAGGCTCTGCCGCTTCTTAGCACCTCCAGCCTTCATGTCCTTATGTAAAGGGGACGATTGTGATTTTGTTGCGATGATGTATGTGAAGTGCCTGGCATACAGAGAGCATTTCATACATATGTTATTTGTTAGGCCACGATCCCAACCACCTCCACAAACAGAGCAGGAGGTCATAGGAAACCAGACCTAATGGTAGGGAGGACTCCACTAGTTAATTCAGTGTTTGTCAACGTTGGGTAACTGTCAACTTCATCTGCTAACCTTTCAAAAAATTCCGATGCATGGTACTCACCCTTAGGGAGCCTGATATAAATGGCGACAAGGTATCTGTATGTTTCTAAGTTGCCCCTGTCACTGTTTATATATGAGATAGAAGAGTGAAAATGTCAGTTCTGCTGTGAGTATAAAATTAATTCCCAGATAGTTGGCCTGTTAACAGGTCTGGTTTTAACCTTTCAGTCAGAATTATTAAAAGATATATTACTTCTTGCCTGGTTGGTTGGATCATAGTCCTCATGTGCCATGGTTGTGGTTATATCCCCGGTCGGGGCACATGCAAGTGAGTGGGTGGAACAGTGAATATCTCTCTCTATCTCTAAATAAATAAATAAATATTCTTGTGTTCTGTGATCTTCCACCATAGACTATTAAATTTAGGGAGAGAAGTCAAAGCACTGCAAGACTGATACTTGACTCAGAATATACATACATTCTGTATTTCCATGTTCTCATTTCCTATTATCATAGAGCTAGACTATTCAGGGGTCAACTTTTTCCCCTTTCAAAAACCCCATGTTTAAAGATGTTTTCTGATCTTTAAATTAGAAGTGCTGTTGATAATAAACTAAAAGGCTTCCTTTCCTCAGATAATTTGTATGTAATAGCTTTTAGAGCTCAAAAGCACAGTGCAAAGCAGGGTATATAACTAGTCAGTATTCTTTCCTTTGAAATTCAAACTTAACTTTCAGAAAGGGAGAATTTATTGGTTCAAGGGATAGTAATAACACAGGGCGTCCCAAAAATGTATACACACTTTAACAGCTGATAGTTCAGTTTTGAAAATGAAATTTGTATAAGTACTGCCTTTACAATTGTTCAAAGTGCATGTATACATTGGGGTGGGGACACCCTATAGTTCAGGCAAGGATAAATGCAGACCCTCGACTGAATTCATTACGACTCTCACTGGGTCTCTTCATCTCCCAGTTGTGTTACCTTCATTCTCTGGTAGTTTCTCTTTCCACAGAGGGCATGCCGGGCCCTGACAGGTAAAGACCCCAAGATGAATACAGTTCACGGTCTCCCAAAGGGAAACTCTCTCTCAATGAATGTCCCAAGTCCCCAAAAGAACTTTGCTTGGCCCTTTGGGTCAGGTGCCCAATCTGGACCAATCATTGTGTCTAGAGAAATGAGGTTTTCTGATTGACACCTGGCTCCACCACTGTGGTGAGACAGCATCCTGGATGGACATCCTCACCACAACCATAAGGAGGAGAAACGAGCAGTTCCCATGAGAAAGGAATTGGGAACAGACAAATTAAAAAATGACCAATACTGGTTGCCATGTTATTACTGTATTTCTCTTTTTTCTCCTTCCAAATTTATTATTCATACCAAGTAGAAAATGAAGGCCTAACAGAAAAATTAACTACATTATATAGTTGCCATTTCTTCCCTTTTGAAAATTCTACCATAAGCTTTGTCTAAAAGTCACAAAATTCTCTTAAGTTTTAAAGTGGATCAACAAAGAATTATGATTTTATAAAATAAATATGAATTAACAAAACAAATTATCTTCAGTTTGTTATTTCTCCAGAGAAGCAGATGGGGGTTGGAAAAGAAGAAGATAAAGTTGAAATTATAAGCATTTTTATTTTTGGGCTCTTCACTGTAGAAAACTTCTATGAAAAGTTCTTAGTGCCTGGTATTTCTGTGTAATCATTGCAGTTTGAAAGGCATTGGAACTTGGCACTGGATAGAATCTGACAGGCTAGAACTACTTTGGAAAGGTCATTTCAGTCTAAGGTTAGTCCTCAGTTTTAAAGATCCAGAAAAGTAATATTTCCCCCCAATATATTCAAGCATTATGAGTATCTGCAAGTTTGGGTAATACCAAACTCACAAAAAAAAACCAGAGTATCTTCTTGAAACCTCACTTCACCTATATTTCCATAGTGACCAAGCCCTCCTAATTCTATCTTCTTAATACCATCCCTCATTCTCATTCTCTCTCTTTTATCCCTTGTGCCTCTCATAAACAAACCGTCATAATTTCTAACCTAGAATATGCTTCTACACTTCTAATCTCCTGACTCAATCCTTCCTCCTCATTTAATCGACTCTTCATGCTGAGGTCAATATTCACATTCAAATGTAAATTTGGAATAAACTTGCTAGCCTGGAACACTGGGAAAGAGTAAGTAGGTCCTCAATTAATATTTGAAATGGTATTATTTGAAATGATAGTTCAAAGAGAGGAGACTGTCAGTGATTTTCCTCCCCCAGGGGAAATTTCTAGGAGACGCCAAATGTTAATCTCAAGGTTGCTCAGAGAACATGAAATACTAGCAAGATTTATGACTAGGATAATCCTAATGGTTAGTGGTGTCCAGCTGCGCCAGTCTGATGCAGCCATCCCCTCTTTGGATCCTTGGGCAACTGGTTAGAGGATCCTCTTCTCAGGACTTTAATAAAGAAAATTCACAATTTCTCTTATTCTTAATTCTATTTCTAAGTTTCCTGCTTACCATTTCCCTTCTGATGGTTTATTCTTTTTTTAGAAACTGATAGAACCAATAGGCTCTAGGTGGACACTATTCTTCCAGTGTTAGGCTTAAGAGATCGTTTTTAAGGAGAATAGATGATAGATTAGAATTCAGGGGTAGGGAACCTTTTTTCTGCCAAAGGCTATTTGGATATTTATAACATCATTTACGGGCCATACAAAATTATCAACTTAAAAATTAGCCTGCTATATTTGGTCACACATTTAATTCACTCACCTCAAATGCCTTGGCAGGGCCAGACCAAAGGATTTCTCCAGCCTTATACAGTCCGAGGTCTGGATGTTCCCCACCTCTGGATTAGATTGATAGATGAGAGAGAGAGAGAGAGAGAGAGAGAGAGAGAGAGAGAGAGAAAGAGAGAGAGAGGTGACAGATGATAGATAGATAGATAGATAGATAGATAGATAGATAGATGATAGATAGATTATAGATAGATAAGATAGTCTTAAAAATATATGTACCTGTTTTCATCTTCATATATGGATCTCAACCAGTTTAACTGGCGGACCCAATGAGATATCTATGTTATATTGCCTAAAAAAGTGTCTGGACTCTGCTAAGCAATGCATAAATATGTATTGATGATATGATGAAGGAGGAAGTATGAAGAACTACAATCTATTACATGAGAAAATGTATTTACTAATAACACATAGAACCATACAGAAATTAGGCACCAAGGGAAAAATAGCCTAATATTTCAAGTATCTACCAAATTAGAGCTGTCCTAACCCATCTTCATAGTGGCTCCCAAAGATAAGCCTTGACTACTGCTACTTCCATAGAAGTTTCTGCTGAATGATTTCCCTAGCACTAGGAGGGCATCTGTGGCTGGCTAGACTGTGGTCTTACTGATAGGTGCCAACACATGGCACAGAGGGGCCATGTGGTCCTAGGTGTCAGCAGGTGTAAAGTGAATATGAAACACCACTGCCTGGCTGGATGCCCGTTTGGTGACTTGGCAGATTCAGTATCTTGAGAGGTGTTTGCTGACATGCTGGTAGTACATTTCCAGACTGACTAAAAGAATGGGGAAATATGATTGCTATTCTGTTCAATCATGCAAGAAAAAGGTCATTCCAAAAGCCATTTTATCTGTCCTGAGCCTAATTTGAAAGACTTTGCCTAATTTACAGCCAAAATGCATTTTCAGCGACAACACATTTCCAATAGCCATAATCATTTTTAAGAGGATACTTCAAAACGAATGTGAGGTAAATTTCCTCTGGGGCTTTATTTAGATAACACAAAAGTGTACTCATGAGATTGCATAATACAAAGGAGCCTGATTTGGGACTGTGCAATGTTTGGCAGCTGCAATAAAACCGGAGAGGAAAAGTGACCAATTAACTTTGTGCTACCATAATGGTCCGGCATCTCAGATTCACCAGAATCATTTTATCCAGCCCCTACTACTGGAGGAAAAAAAAACAGCATAAAATCTTAATAGTGATGGGATTGTAAAGGAATCGTTTAAAACTTTACAATATGAATTCTTATTATTTCTCAAAAGGTACAGCTAATTCTTAGCAAAAACGGAAAAGGCTCAATCAAACAATTTGAACAAATCAAACCATTAATTGAAAATATAAACTGTGATAACAATCCTAATGCCACTGTAGGATTAAGTGAGCAAAGCGGAAACTTTCTTTTCAGTCCCAACAAGAATCATCACCACCCCCCCCCCCCACACACACACACACACTAAACATGAAACATCATTTGTAAAAATCAGAATCTCAGATGTGAAGACCTTTCTGGAGCTACATCAGATATTCAGTAATTATCCTGGTGAAACAGTGTTGACATCTTTAACATTCAATATCAGTATCAGGAGTCTGAGGAGAATGACATAGGCAAATCTGGGTCCTGACTTCATTTACAGGTTTATTCTCTCTGAGAGCTCGGGTAATAAAACATCAATGCCATGTTTTAATTAGTATACCACCAAACAGAATGACAACAAGAGATACTCAAATAATTCCTTCAAATTTTCCAGCTGAGCCTAAGTACCTCAGTTATCACATAATCACTTCCAGTCACAAGAGGCAGCTGGTTCTCTATTTGAGCAGCTGACATTTTTTTAAAGCTGCTTTATATTGACTTCTTTATATTGACCACTATGTCTCACTGTGTCCATGCATCAGCCACGCTTCACACCCAGGCCCAGGTAGGACGAGCCCAAATCCTTTTCCGTGTGCCAACCCTTCATATCCTCCCAGACAGATGTCAAGTCCCCTTCCATCTTCTCTTTTTTGGAGGAAACAATTTCTTTTTCACCAATAGAATTCAACAAATATATGGAGATTGGTTATTTCAGATCAGGCTAAGTTCTAGCATTAAATAGGGGGTCAAGATTGGTGTTTGCCTTTAACAGTTCAGTTTAAACAGAGACAATGCATAACCAGAATGAATTAGAAAATGTGATAGGTGCAGTTGTATAGACTAAAAACAAGATGTTGTGTGGTATGTGATGGAGGAGGTAATCCTGTTGGAGGAGTCAAGAAAGGCCTATGATTGAGCTGAGTCAACTGATGAACAAAAACAGATCTAGAGACAAGAAGCATGGATCAGATGCTCAAACCTCAGAGGGTAGGTAGGGCAGGGTGGGGGTTAGGGGAAGAGATGAACCAAAGGACTTGTATGTATGCATATAAGCATAAGCGATGGACACAGATAACAGGGGGTGAGGGTGAGGGCAAGACTGGGGGGATGAGGGGACAATGGGGGGATAAAGACACATTTGTAATACCTTAATCAAAAAAATTTAAAAAAATAAAAATTAAAAAAAAAAGAACTGGGCAAGTGAGTAGGAGATGGGGGTTGGCAGGGAAGAGGAGTTGGCTGCCTCTGCACAAAGAGGAGGCACAGGAAAATGCAAATGTGGCAGGGGTGGGATGGGGGTAAGAACAGTGTGTTCATGCGATTGCAAGTCAGCCAGGCACTGGACACCTGGCAGGAGGAGGTACCTGACATGTAGGAAGCACCTCTTCTGGGTCCTTATAGGTTTGCTTGGCAACATGAAAACCACTCATCCTTCAAGTCATCAGAGGCACCGAATGAGCCTCAGCAGAGAAATGACACTATCAGATTTGCATTTGGGTAAAATGTGTCAGGTGGTTGTGTAGAAAGGACGAGGTGAAAGGCAAAATTGTTGGCATGTTACAATGCGTGGGCAATGGTGATGGGGAGGCAAGGCAGGGGCCCAAATTGTCATGTAAATAAAGTCCTCAGGACCCAGTATCTGACTGGAGGTCAGTGAAACGAATGGTCAGAAAGACTTCTTCTTAAAGACTCCAACTTTTTCAATCTTTACATATCATACTATTTCCCATGTCCTCACCATTTTGCTTACTTTTTTGATATTGATAGCACCTGGTAATCCTTCTACCATAATCTAATTGCCACCTATTCCTCCTCACAGTGTAATGATCCTGAAGTCATGGCAGTGTCACTATTTATACCATGGTGTCAACTTAAACTGCAATTTTTAAGTCACAGTTCCAGGCTATTAGGAACGATTGTCATAATCGCTATGGCTTCCTCTATCTGCAAATGCCGAGTGGTGAGATATAGACTTATATGCAAAAGTAATTTGTTTCAGATTTATTTTTGTAATTATATTAATGGAACATGGGAGTGAAAAAATATGAAGGGCATGACATTAAGCCTGATGCAATTACTTCATAACAAGTAGATTAAAGAAATGATATGACCACTCTCTGGAAGTGATCCTTGTACGTCTGCAATAGTGCAATGGAGTTACCCAGGCATCCCCTCCAGGTTCAGTGGCTGGTCAGTACACGTGGCATTTGCAGTCTTCATGAGAGTCCCTTTGAAAATGAACCACTGCCCAAAGCAAGACGAGGGCATCCTGGTTGCCCTTCTGAGGCTTGGGATCTGCAGCATTCCCTCAGACATCACCATTGAATACTTGAAATTCCCTTGGAGACGTGCTCAATAGCATCAAAACTCACCACTCAGACATGCCCATGGCCAGGCCTCCCAGGGTTCTCTGACTTCTAACAAAACAGCCATTTGTGATCTCCCTCATCCTAAGATTCTAATGCCCCACATCCATGCAGCCCTACTCTGGCAAGCTGTACAGCCCTCCTACTGGTCATGGCAACAAGTCCCGCAGAATAAAGCTGGCTAACCTCGCTTGGCTCAGCTTCTTATTATGCGCCCATCTGCTCTTCAATTCTGCATAGATCAGAGCCCAGCCCAGCCTTGGTGCCATGCACACCCGGGGCCCAGGCAGCCAAGAGGGAGGAGTGGGCAGGTGCCCCTCCCCACACTTCTTAGACCGGCTCTATAATATGCCAGAGAGCTGGTAAGAAAAATCTTTCTGAACAAAATGCTTGCAATACTGAGTCATCTGCTAGAGGGCAACATATGTTAAACAATAATGTGGCTTTTGTCTGTGGATGACACAAGTACTTTTTGTTGTTTTGTTTTAGTTCAAAGCAAGGCCTAGAGCCTATGATATATCCAAATGATTCTCTGTTGTTTTTTTTAAAAATTACAATGCCAGTGGGCATCTCAGCTGAAAACAGCAGCCTTTGAGTTTTTTCTATTTTTCAATAGATTTATAGTGAACACCTTCATTATTGCTTTTGCCACCTTCCGAAACAGATTCACATAATAACCTCAACATGAGTCAAGGCAGCTAACCATTTCCACCACCAACAGTGAATTTTTCACCTGAAAGCTCTATTAACATCACTACCTGAAAACCAGTACCTGAGAGGGGAAGCTTGAAGTAAAATACATTACAGAGGACAAAGAAACATTTTGTGATTGTTGCCTGTGGCGAGCTGGCACGGACATGGCATACTCAGCCCCAGGGCACCTTATGTGCCGCACCAGCTCAGCCTGGTTCAGTGACCCTGAGAGGGGGCGGCGAAGAATAGAGAAAAGACAGACAAGAGAAGAAAGCTGGGTCTGGGAAGGACGTTGCTCCTGGATGGAGAGACAGCACCAGTGCCCACAAACCGTGTCTTTATTTTATAGCCAGATTCCACAAGGCAAAGTAAGGGCGTGGTCAAGATGTTTACAGCATTCTTGTGAGTTTCGAGTCTACTCATTTACATACACCTGAACTCTATCAAGCCCACATCACTCAGGCACGTGGACACGTGTTCGGACCATAGGTTCAAGCTTACAACTATAGCTGTTGGCTGTAATTGTGCTGGGAGGGCTCTGGCCTTTAAGCTGGGACTTGCACGTGGCAATGAGAGGACTGTGCCCTCTCATCAGTCCAAGGCTTGAACCTGTCCAAACATTGTGGCCGTTCTCCACAGTTACCCTTCTCCAAAAGTTCTAACCTCAAGAGTTGACATGGCCAGGCTTCCAGGGGACCCCATTTCTAAAACTAACCAGGAAGTCCATGTTAGGGATTTTATTTCATTATCTGTGGTGCACACATTGTGTTACCCAAAGGGAATGTTTCATTTTGAAAGGTTTTGTCAGCTGGTAATTTCTGTGCATATCTATGAGCTAGGCTCTGCCACTCAAGAAAGAATACTGGAGAGGTGCAGACTCTCCCCGTGCTGAGCCCTTCTCAACCACACCTCCCATTTCCCCCACCCCAACAGCTTGCCTTCTCTGATAGTTTGTTTTGTTCTTGGGTATCGAGAAATGAAATTCTAAAACACTGGCATGTAGAGCCACCATAAGTGCTTTATAGGATGTATCCATCCTACTTGAAGGCTTCATATGTCCCCAACCCCAAGGAAGCATAGTTTATCAGATCAGATACTGAGTTTCCTACAGAAAATCCCAATGTAGACATATGACCAAACCATAAAAAGCAAATGCCCCATCTGCTAAGAGCACAGAAGGTGATTTCCTAGGTCTCCATAGAAAGAGATCATGTGGACTACAGAACAGCACTGGGCCCAGAGGTGGGTCAAGTGACTTATCTAAGCAGCTAATTACCAGGCACATTGACCTTGAGCATTCAAAGGGCACTTAAAGTGACACAAACTGCCTGCAAATTTTCATGCTCAAAGTCTTGCTACATATCCAAAGGGCCATTTGCTGGTTATGAAATGGGCAGCTTAGAACTTGATGGGAATGATCAAATGCTAATAGCTTCCCTTTTTCTTACCACATCTCCCAGGAAATGTCTGCATGGATCAAACAGTTCTCAGGTCATCCCAGGGGCTCCCAACCGACTTCATATTCACTCCTGAGGCCCTCCAGTCCAAGAGCACTCCTAAGAGGTGGAATTATTTCCTGGTATCCTACCAAAGTCCACCTCTGAGTGGCTAAATACATTGCACACTTTCCCCAGGCCCTTTGCATGTGGGGGAGGGTCTCAGGGCCTCCAATCCTGAGGGAGCTGAGTGATTGTTACAGTCCAGAGATACCATCCACTGTAAACCGGAGGGTGGATTTCACAATGAAGAAAAGGCAGTAATGTACCCAGTATCCCATAATAATGTTTCTCTCTTAGCAAATGGGAAGTGGTCACAGAGGTAACAAGGTCACACTCTCTACACTTAGACATTCTTGAGGATATTATTCTGGAGAGCATACTGAACTTCCAGGGAATCTCTGAAGACACCCTGATCCTGCTGAATGGCCTGAGACATTGTCATTACCTTTTTCCTTGGCTCTGCTAGTTCTCCTCCCACTTCAGGGACTGCTCCTCTTGCCTCTTTTGTGGACTCCTTCACTCTGCCCAGTCCTTACACTTTGGATTTCATTCATAGTCTTTCTTGCCTCTGAGACTCTACATGTCTTCCCTGGGTGACTTCCCTTCAACTACCATGTATGTGATCAGACATCTGTACAACCAGTCTGAGGTCCAGATCCCTGTCGCAATCACCTATTAGCTTTCTCCACCTGTACCTTCAATGCTGTAATTGCCAATGGAGTTCATTATCTTTACCATCAAAAGGTGTTCTTCCTCCTTTGTGTCAATTAGGGCCACCACACACACATGCTCTAACAGCTGGGTCCAGTCAGGAGAAGGAGACTTCACAGTAACTGAAAAGAAGCAGCTTAATATGTGAATTATTAAACTATGATAAGGGAGGAACTATAAAGATGTAAAAAGGACTCTCAAGGGCAGCCTGGGGCTGAGGGATTGTATCTAAAGAAGGATGAGTTTGGAAGTACCTCCTACCTGGGGTTGGGATTCAAATCTCATTGGAGGTGTGTGCAGTCCACTGGGTGATGGAGAAGTTGTCTGTACATCCAGGCCAAGGCCGATTGACAGGCACTGGGCAGCAGGAACACTGGGTGCAGATGAGCCCAGGCTGGTGGGTGGGTCACAGTGAGTCGGGACACCACAGTGAGAATGAGGCCCGAAATGTGCTGTGTCTGCATAGGGAGGGCTACAGCAATATGGTACCAGGCCAAGCCAGAGCTGTGAGATGACAGAGGGACTACACATTTTGGGTGTGCAGGAACCGTTGGATGTCCCCACACATCTGCACCACTGCAGGACCATGCAGCAAGGGCAAGAAAGAGCAAAGCTCAGCACAACAACCATTAAAGAGTAGCTCCCTTTTTCCTGCAGTGTTCCTCCAGTGCCCTCTACTGGCATGTTAAAGGAGAAATGCTTACATCCGATGCATTATGGCAGAGCAGGTACTGAAGGGTGAATTTGGAGCTGAGCAGTAATAAATTGATGACTGGCACAGCTGCCCAAATTAAACTCCTCCCTCCCACTCACTTCCTCGAATTTAGTTGCCAAACTTTGCTAACCACGTAGCGATGGATGTGGACTCTAGAATAGACTCCATCCTCTCCCTCATCCTTACCACTTCTGCCTTGGCTCATCCTCTTCTCAGCTGTCATATGGATTTGGCCATGGCCTTGTGACTGGCCATCCCGCCACCAGCATATCCTGACTGTAGTCCAATCACCACACAAATACCAGGTATCTTCCTAAAATAACAAAATCATCCTTATTATGCTCTTGCTTAAAAACCTCTGATGGGTAATTGGCTGGTGTAAGATATTCATAACTGGAAAACGCTGTGGGAGGAAAATGATTCTATAGAGATTCTCTGTACTGTCTGCACAGTCTTCTGTAAGCCTAAAACTGCTCTTAAAAATATTATCTATTAATTTAAAGAAGGAACACCTCCGTGTCTCCCCTGTGCCAAATTCCTCCTGGCTTCAGACCATTGCCACCCTTCATGTCTGTGCAGCCTCATCTTTCAGTTCTCATCAGACTGAATTCCACAGACCAAGCCCTGAATTCCCACAGCTCTCCTTCAAAACAAGGCATCCCCCTTGTGTGGAATACCCATCCTCGCTTTCTTCCACTGGGAAATGGAGACTCATCCTTCAAGTCCCAGCTCAAATGTCAACACTCGGCAATACCTTTCCAGACAACCAGGAGAGCCAGTTGTTTATTTCCCTCTGCTCTCATTTCATTTCCTGACACGAAGTATTTTAAATTAGCTGTGTTACATGTCAAGTTCTTTCAACTGTTTATAAGCCAGAGAGCAGGGACTGTTTCCTATTCAGCTCTTTATCCCCAGAACCTAATATAGTATCTGGTACAGAGCAGGCACTAAGTAAATGTTTGTTGAATGATGAGAAGAGCAGTGAGCACCTGGGTAACAGATGTATGTCCAAATCTCTACAGTCAGGTAGTCAGGATATATATCTTGGAAGGGAAAATCATAGGTCACAATAAAAATTCTGGACATTCCTACATATACATCCTTAATAAAAGTATAATGTTAACAGTCAGTAAATTTACAATTGCTAATTCAGAGAGATTAATCATTATTAAATTTCAGAAGAATTGGACACTCTTGGGCCTGGGCCTGTGCTCCTGAATAGAATAGTTTTCAAAGCGATAAATGACTAATGTTTCTTAATTTCAGCATTTCAGTATTCAAGGCTGTAGTTGCACTTCACCCAGAAACCCAAATGGCTTCTAGGTGAAGGGCACTGTTCCCCTAAGGTTAGGTGGAAATGAGCAGCAGGGCTGGGCAGAGTGCATACCTGTGATCATAATTTAGATTTCCATTAATAGTAAGTAAGCGTGCCAGGCTCCTGGCTCAGGCTGCACATAGATGATCTCACATAATCCTCAGATTGGCCTAACCCAGTGGTCGGCAAACTCATTAGTCAACAGAGCCAAATATCAACAGTACAACGATTGAAATTTCTTTTGAGAGCCAAATTTTTTAAACTTAAACTATATAGGTAGGTACATTGTTATTAACTTAATTAGGGTACTCCTAAACTGGCCTTTGCTAAAATAATAATAAAGCCACCAACACAAAATAATTACAATTCTTATTTTGATGACGAAAATACCTGTAGGATTTGCAGCTGGTTGGAAAAATACAGGTAACTTTATGCTTCGAGTAGGTACTTTTGTCACCCACGCGCGATTTGCGGACGCAACTAGCACTAACCACTGCACAATGAGACTGCTGACTGACTGGCTCACTCAGCTCATGCATGAATCACGTGCGCCTTCCCCACTCTGCGTATCCTGCGGCCCGCCTGCGCCGCATCTCCCATCGCCCAACCAACCAACACCCTCCACTTCTTCTAACGCCACTTCTTCAAAATAGACTAGCCCAGGCCGAAAACCAACTTCTGTGTATGGGCCATGAAGTTTCAATCTCACTGTACGTGCACCCCCACGTGGTATTTTGTGGAAGAGCCACACTCAAGGGGCCAAAGAGCCAAGGTTTTCCAACCACTGGCCTCACCAATTCCTTTTTCCATGACTGGGGGCAGTACTTCAAGTAGTCCACCAGTTTATTCTTTCCATATCAGCCTCGCTATTAGTAAGAGTGCTAGTAGCGTTGAGTGTATTTGCCTCATGGGTGTTTCTTAGCCAGCACAGGGAGGCACAGGGCAGGTTGGAGCCCAGCTTCAGGCCCACCGCTTTTCAGGTTAACCCTAAGGAGGGACCAATGCCGTGCTCGAATTGCCCGTGTTCATTGTGAGCTTGCTATCTTTGGTCAACTCCTGGGGAAAAGGCCACAGATGAAAAGCAACTCAAGCCAAAGGACTGACGCTCACTCACTGAGCTGTACTCAGGGACTTATAACAGCAGGGACCGGTAATCAAGCACCACTATTCTGATGGTACTACTAAAAACAGAATCCAGTTTGTGCTTGATGGTAAGCAAAAAGAATCACAAAAACACTACCCTTCCTTAAACCACGAAGCTTTAGCACCACCCATAGTGATACAGGTACACTCTCACCCGTAGTGATACTAGTACGACGTCAAGAACAGCATATCCCCTCAGCTTGCACCCTGTGCTCTCCCTGTGTGCCATGGCACTCCTAGCCAAACAGAAGCATTGCACAACGGCTCATCTTTCAATCAGTCAGGAGCCACATGTGGCTTCCACCAGACAGGACTTGTTTGCAGCCTCAGAGTGTGCTGCCCAGGTGCCCAGTGCAGATCTCCCAGCCCTTTCCTCCTCATCTTGAAGTGTCAGGCCGCTCTGCGGAAACACTGGGCTGACATCCTCAAATTCCCATCCCTCATTCTGAACAGCGTAGAATACTTGTCATGCTAGAGCACTTTCCAAGCCTGGCACCTGAAATAAATGGCCACGGACTCGGAATCTGCAGAGAAGGAAATGAATATCTTCACTGGCCCTTCATTAATGGTAATCTATGCATTATTGAGTTTTTGCTGCTCTTCCTGTTCCTTTTCCCCACCTTGCACTTTGTGGAGTGGGACTGAGTGCAGTGATGAAGTAAACTTTTGTCTGAACTACAATGAGCAAGCTGTAGAATTATAGTGATGTTTCTATCTCTCCCTCTTCTTTCCTCTCTGAAATAAATAAAAATATATATTTTAAAAAGAATAAAATGCTGATGCACTGTGAATCCCAACACCTCACCCAAGCTCAGAGAGAAGAAGAAGGAAGGCTGGACCAGGCATCCCCTGCATCTCTGTATGGGCTGGCTCCAGTGCCAGCAGCTTCTATTGGAAATGGCTCTGAAACTTGAATTCTATGAGACTCATTTCCCACCTCTTTAAAATGGGAAGGATGGTACTTTTACTATCCGCATCACAAAGTCACAACAATGACAAGTATCTAAAGGAGATGGTGTACTTTGTGGGACTCTAAAGCAAAGAACCAAAATGAGCTCCTTTTAGAAGGAAAGCCAAGTGCATTTGGAGTTGGGATCCCTGGGTTCTAATTCTGGCTTCACCTTTAGCCTCAGTGTGACCTCAACTCACAAAGGACTCTTCTGGCAGGAACTCGCTTCCTTGTTTATTAAATGAGAGAATTGGATTCAAAATTCTCTAAGATTTCATAACCACGTGCCTGAAGTATTGAAAGAAGTGCTTAGTAAAAGTTTGTAAAAGTGTTTGTAAACCTATCTTACTGTACATAGATCAGTACACTTGGACGGTATATCGCATTTCTGCAGTATGACCCAGGAGAGAATCATATTTACAAAATTATATGAAGGTCTTCTGCATTTTCCTAATATTGATAGGGCAATAAATTAAAATATTAAGAGGTAAATTTTGCCTGAGCACAAGGAATAACATTGTAACAGTTCAGTTATTCAAGAAACATTTATGGAGCACCATGAAAGGATTAGTTGAATCTGTTGTCTCCAGAGTCCACACCCCTTGGTCTTCCACTTCACTGCATTGTCTCCCATGCTAAGTGACAGACTGGTGTATCGGAGAAACCAGGAAGCTTTGGACGCAGCTGCCCTAAGTTCAGATCTCTCTGCCACTCACAGCTCTGTGGCAGCTGCTGGGTATGTAACCTATCTGAGTCCAATATCCCAGTGAAGCTGATGCGACTTCAGAGTGTTTTCATGAGGACTCAGTTATATGGTGCTTATAAAGATCCTTACACATAGTAGTAGTCAATAAACTGTAGGTAGTTGGCTAGCATCCGTGTGGATTAGCATCAGAACTCTAGTCCCTGGTGGCTGCTGGATTTATAGATTCTGTTCTTCTCCACCTCGACTACACTCTCTTGATGGTTCTCACAGGCAGGACAACCCTCAGCTCTAAACATCTCACACAGGTGCTTTATTCATGCGAAAGGAGAAGGGTGTCTCTACAACCTTCTCAAATGTGAGTTCCCAAGTACATACCTGGGTATGTCTCCTGCTATATCAGCCCCTCCTCTCAACTCCACTAATTTGTACTCTGCCTCCCTAAGTCAGCCAGTAGGAAACACAGCATAATAGGGAGTGTTTTAAACAGGGGTCCTCAAACTACGGCCCGTGGGCCACATGCAAATACAAATATTGTATTTGTTCCCGTTTTGTTTTTTTACTTCAAAATAAGATATGTGCAGTGTGCATAGGAATTTGTTCATAGTTTTTTTTTAAACTATAGTCCGGCTCTCCAACGGTCTGAGGGACAGTGAACTGGCCCCCTGTTTAAAAAGTTTGAGGACCCCTGGTTTTAAACTTGGAATCCAAATACCGAGACCTAAAGAATACCATCTCTTTGAGCTTTTGTTTTGTCATTTGTAAAATGGGAATAATGGTACATGTTCACATACTTTTCAAAGTTTGAAAACTACATTGTTGTAGAAACCTACTGCAGAATGTGGTGCTGTGCCCCGGGGCACATGAAGTGAGAGCGTTGAGTGAATCTGCACCCAGCCATCATCACTCTCAGATGAAAAAGCGAAGCTTACACCCCAACATTAGTAACATGGAAACTATCTTCGGTTTTGATGTAACATTCTCTGTTTATTGAGAGCAGAAAGTATTAAGATTGACACTGCCTTTGGTTAGGCTCACAGTAATTAAAAGAAATAGCACCTCCCCCACAGCCCTACCCTATTCCCAGGAGTCTGCATTAGAAGCTGGAATAAATTGAAAGAACTTTATTCATCTCGCAAATATTTACTGAGCGTTTTCTACAAGCAAGACACTGTGTCAGTGGCTATGGGAGATGACAAAGGTAGAAGCAGAAACTGAGCTTTCCCTCACAGATTGATTGCCTCTGCAGCCAGGAATATTTAGAGAGAATTCCAATAGCTCAAAATGGAGGGCAAAGGAGAAGAGGCATGTGCCCAAACTAGAAGAGAATCAGAAATGAATGGATTTGGGGATCTAGGATATGATGGATAGGTCTTTATCAAAGGCCATGAAAGTGAATCTACTCCAAACTTTGCTGTATTTTGATAAAAGTAGAAAAGACGTATGACTGAGAATGTACCTTAAAAATTAATTTGCATAAGCTATTTCATCTTATACTTAACAACATTTAAAATAAAATATTACTATGCTGTAAGTCATAAAACAAATACACAAAAAGGATGTTATTTAAAATAATTTTGCAACAAATATTATTATAGCACAATGACATTATATCTCATTTCTGCAGTATGATCCAGGAGAGACTCACAGTTACAAAATTATATGAAGATCTCTTGCGTTTTCCTAATATTAATCCCTTGATATTGAAAGTATCCCACTGAAGCATCTATCATACTATCTTTGCCAAGTTTCTCCTTTTTCAATTGCTAACTAGTCTAACCCTTTCACGAGCTCACGTTTCAATAGCTTTGCAGTTCTCCATCACCATTTTCACTCATTTTGTGAAACCATACATTCTTCATTAGATTTGCTGTTTCTCTTTATAATTGACCTTCATTGTGTTGTGAGATAACATCACATCAAACATCAGCAAGAAAATGATCATCCAAGACAGGATGGGCCTGAATAGGCACTAGTGCAGATAAGTGGTTGGGTGATAACTTGTGTTATAAGTGGTAGGTTTACACATGACATGTTTACATCATAATGATCTATCCTTCTCTAAATACCATAAATGAGGAAGTTTAGAGAATAGACATTTCTGTTCATGATAATAAAGTAATGTTCTAAAGTGAACTCTGAACATCAAACACTGTAATTTATTAATTCAGTTTGAAAAGATATAATCACCAAATACGAGCTGTGGGTTTTTTTAGTTTTTGGCAGTATTTTTAAATATTTTAAAGATTTTCACTTCAGGTTAAATTGACCTATATTATAGATTGTGGAAACTATGTACTTCTAGGTAGTATATACATATGTACATAAACACATATATGCATATATATTTTACATAGATATGATATAGATAAATGTGTGAGTATATATACACATACATTAACATTTGTTGATTCATAATTATATGTATGTTATTTAAACTATATACAAATAAAATACAAGTTTTAGTATACGTTTCTATAAGTAACTACAGAAAACATGTTAAATTTCCCATTGACACTGGTTTGCCAAGCTTTTGGCAATGCACTAATTTCTGTGAACTCTTAATGAGATATAAAGTAAGATGAAAATTCTTAAATTATAGTAACTAATCATGTTCTGCAGTCTCACAATCATTTGAACCCATCTTAGAAATGCATAAGTGGTTTTTCTTCTGTATTTGTTATTACAACTTGATGATCATAACAGAAACAGACATTTTCAAGTCTTTTCTCTTGTATTTATATTACCATTTGATACATACCATTTATGATAGAAATCATCTGTGAAAAGCTCATTGTGCCAATGTGGACTGTTTCTCTGGTTTTGATTCTCAGATGACCTAAGTTTCTTCTTTATCCTGGCACATGACTCCCTGGCAATAACCACCAGTAGGGACGCACAACAGATGTCATTTGTATTTTATCTACAATCAAATATCTCACAGGAAATGTGTGATGCAAATTTCAAGCACAAATAGCTCCCAATAAGTTTATTACCTTTCATTGAGGGCTCCACTGCCCTATTGATATGACACAGTTAAATTGTGATACCAGGTATAGGTTGAAAGTATCTTTTTTTTATCCACATCCTATATAATAAAAGCCTAATATGCAAATCGACCGAACGGCAGAACGATTGGTTGTTATGACACACACTAACCACCAGGGGACAGACACTCAATGCAGGAGATGCCCCCAGCCCGCAGGCCCCAGGCCAGCCAAAGCAGGTGCCAGCTGGGGCCCCAGATTGCCCTGCCAGTTGCCTCACAGATCAGCCCTGATCGCTGGCCAGGCCTAGGGACCCTACCCATGCAGGAATTTCATGCAATGGGCCTCTAGTTATAAATACATTCGTGTAAGCACAACACCCTATTAATTAATCAAAAAGTACTGGGAGCCTGTTAGTTGTTCAAGACTATGGGGGAGAGGGGCATAGAAGGGTATAAGATATAGTAAGTGCTCTAAAAAAATACAAATATAAATGAAAAGAAAGTAAGTGCTCATTACTCTGCTATTATCTGGGATGAGCAGTCGTCCAAGTCAGCAGTTAGTTTTTTTGGACCCTTGGATTGTCTTATTAAGAGTACTAGAGGCACGGTGCACTGGGGCGGGGGGGGGGGGGGGTATCCCTCAGCCCAGCCTGCACCCTCTCTAATCTGGGACCCCTCGAGGGACTGCTGGCCCTCAACCACTCACCTGTCTGCCTGATTGCCCTTAACCGTTTCTGCCTGCCAGCCTGATCACCCCCTAACCACTCACCTGCCAGCCTAATCAATGCCTAACTGCTCCCTTGCAGGCCCGATCACCCCCAACTTCCCTCCCCTGCCGGCCTGGTTGCCCCCAACTGCCCTCCCCTGCCGGCCATTTAGTGGCGGCCATCTTGTGAACACATGGGGCCGGCCATCTTGTGCAAGGGTGTAGCGGTCAATTTGCATATTATCTCTTTATTATATAGGATAAAAACTTGCCCTAGCTGGTTTGGCTCAGTGGATAGAGTGCTGGCCTGTGGACTGAGGGTCCTGGGTTCAATTCCGGTCAAGAGTACATGTCCTAGGGTTGTGGGCTCAATCCCTAGTTGGGGACATGCAGAAGGCAGCCAATCAATGGTTCTCTCTCATCATTGATGTTTTCTCTCTCTCCCCCTCTCCCTTCACTCTGAAATCAATAAAAATATCCCAAATGTCACATAAACATACATACACAAAAGGTTGAATAAAATATTGAGAACTATGTGTATTCTTAGGTTAAGAACCTCTGTTCTGAGAGAAAAAATTCCTACATCATATAGTTATTCTGAGGATTATATTAGATGATGTACATAAAACTTTTAATTCATGGAGTAGAATTCATCAGATGTGCAATAAATATTGGTACATTTCCCCTGTTCCTCATAATATTTGAAATTTGTATTTTATTTCAAAAGTACAAGATTTGGCTGGTGACTTTGTTCCCACTGGAGAAACACACAAAAATAGCATCCCATCTTACAATTGCATTGATATTATAGAAAGCTCGGAATTGAATTCCAAAGGTAAACAAAAAAAAGGGCAGGGGGGGGGGGGGCTTTTGCCACCCCAACCAGAAATACATAACCCATTTCTAGGAGCCTCTCTCATAAATCTTCAAACTCATCCTGATAGACCTGCCTTCCCCTCAAGCCATTATCACATATCTCTTTTTCCTTTCTTCATGCATATATTTGAAAAGAGAAAAATCTATATTCTTTCCTCCCATTTCCCCTTAAATTCAAGCCATCTTCTCTGCAGTGTGGCTTCTGACTTTCCCTCAGTACTGACTCTTCTTTGGTTAGGCCCCAATGAGGTCCTAAATGCTACCCCTCAGACCTCACACAGCTAGAATCTCTGCAGCTATGGGCCCCATTGGCCTAACTTGTTCCTCTTCCCGAATTATGCTTGCCTTTGATGTCTTTCACTCCTTCCATGCTCTCGCCTGGATCTTCCCCATCATCTTGGATTCATTCATTAATTTTTATTAGTGTCTCCCAAAATATTGTTTTGGATCTTCTCTTTTCATTACATACTCTCCCTGGCGAATCCCATCCATTTCTATTCCTTCAATTCTACCCTATAAATTGATGAGTTCCATGTCTATGCCCTGACTCTCCCTGACATCCAGTTCCATACCTATATTTGTATACACAACGGGCACCTCAAACTCTATGTTTCCCTAAACCCAAGTCCTTGACTGCCCTTAATCTGTATCCCACCTGCTCCCTACCCTGTTTTGCAGCAGCAACATCCACCAAACCTCCTGCGCTTGATGACTTGGACTAACCTTTGATTTATATTTACCAATAGCCATAGAAAGCTGCCCATCAAGTCCTGAAGATTCCTCCATAGTAGCACTTCTTGCTTTGACTATTTCTCCATCACAACCTGCTTTGGGCCCTCATTCATCTTATCAGGATGCATGAAGTGGCATTCCCTCTCCACTCTCTGCTTACAATTGCATGTTGCAAATATCCAGCAGGCACCAAGTTCAAACAGAGCTGATCATGAGCTCCCAGTACTTATTGACAAAGGACCAGCTTCTTTTGTGTGGCATTCAAGGCCCTTCCCATCCTGGTCCCACCTGGCAGTCTAGTCTATGAAGTCACCAACCCCGTTCATTCTCTGTCCCTGTTTCACTGCCCTTTCTGTTAAATCTTGAGAGGCTTGTTAAATTGAGACATCACATAAGTTGTAGCTCAAATGCCACTCACTCTAAAGATTTCGTTTATCTTTCCAACTTCAACACAATAATCACAATTTTGTTAATGCTGCTGGCATATAGCACATATCACCTGTGGTCATTATGCACAGTTGTTCAGATTGTTTACTGAGAAAGGACACCTGGCCAGGAGGGCAGGGGTCTAAAATCCAGCCCACCTTTTCTGAGTCACATGAAGGAACAGAGTGGACTAGTGCTGGCCCAGCATCAAACTGGACTTCAGTTCAGTTGCTCCTGAATGCATTCTCTCATCGTCTCCCTCCAGACTGTGAGCTCTTCAGGGCCAGGTTTCCCTTGCCTCTTTATCCTCAAGACCTCGTGCCCTCTCTTGCATAGGCTTGTAAAGATTGTTCCAATCTTAGAAAATTAATAAATATCAACAAGAATAATAATATCAACATCTTAAATCCCTTATTATGTCATAGGAACAACTCTAAATATTTTTGCATGGATAATCTCACTTAGTTATTACAAGAAGCATATGTCAAGGGTATTATTATTATTTTCAGTTTACTGACCATACAACCAGGGTTGAAAACATCTCAGTCACTAGCTTAAAGTCACACAGCCAGGATTTGAACCCAGGCCTGTCTCATTCCAGAGCCTGGGCCCTTATACACTATGGTGAATGGAATAGGCCCACGTGTGCCCACACCTAAAGGGCACTCACATGTCCATGATAATCAAGCCCTGGCTCAGGCCCCTTTGAGAATGTGAAACGTTTTTGTACAGAGCAGTCTGATGAAGGCAAACCCAGAGGCATCCTGAAGCCCACCTGAAATAAGATGGATGTAACCTTTCTGCACAGGAACAGGGCGAGCTCAGCCCCTGCTGGCTCCTGGAAACCTAACAGGAATCATCCTCCTGGCAGGTGAGCACCTCTCAGAGCTGAGTGCTAAGCCTCTGACTGCTGCCTACTGCTCTCTTGCCATCAGCATCATCTGTCTCTTACCGGTAATGAACCTCAGCCGGACTGCTGGCTCTCGTTCAAGTCCCAGGCACAGCCAGGCTCTGTGTTAGCTGTGGAGCCCCTCTGTCAGGCGCAGATGAGGAGGGACAGGAGAGCCATCTATCATCACCAGCACCATGTGCCTGCCCCCACATGTCACACGGATTCATTAACACACTGAATGGGAAGACAGACACCTCCTGAGAGGAAGGCCTGCTGACGGATGAGTGATCATCTAACGACCATGGGAGAAGGGCAAGATCTCTTTCCAAAGCAGTTTTCACTACGTGTGTTAAAAACCACAGTTAGTCAGAGGGAGGGGCATCAGGGGTCTGCGTGAAAAAGGTGAAGGGATTAAGCAAAGAAAAAATAAAAAACCTCACCAACACAGACAACAATATGGTGATTAGCAGAATAAAAGGGGGGTGGGGGAGGTAGAAGAGAGTAAAGGGAAGATAAATGGTGATGAAAGGAGATGTGACTTGGGGTGGTGAGTACACAGTGGAATATATAGATGATGTATTATAGGACTGTATCCCTGAAACCTATACAATTTTATTAACCAATGTCACCCCAACATATTCAATGCACTTTTTAAATTAAAAAAATATATATACAGTTAATGCTTATGGAAGGCTGTTGAGAGGTGCATTAAAAATGCTTGGATCGTCCAGCCTCTATCGCACTACCTACCATCAAAATGGGCTTAAAATTACCCGCCAGGATTCTAGCTAGACCTAGAAACTAGGGTATTACAGGGATTTGTTTTCTTTCTTTTTCTTCAGAATCTGGTTTAATGTCCACCTTTCCCTCAAAGCCTACTCCAGCCCTGAAGGTTGCTTCCTGTGCACAGCTTTTGGACCATCTGTGTCCATACCATTTAAGTAAAATGCTGTAGTTCTACCCATTCATTCATTTGTGAGGCAAACCCTGATGTTGGCCTCTGTGCTGGGCACTGTGGTAGGGGCCAGATCAGACAAATTAAAGCCCTGTCCATATCCTCAAGTAGAGCCCAGGCCAATGGAGAAGGCAGATGGATGGATAGAAAGACAAATTCAAAAGAGAGTGATTGATTCTATAACAAAAAGAGGCACAGGTGCCAAAGACACCAGAGAGTGGATGTGTTCCCCACTACAAGACAAGGCTAAAGGAAGGCTGCACTCAGGAAGAGCATATGAATCATAAGGGGAAAAGGGGGCGGGATCAGAACGTTTCAGGCAAAAGGTCCTTAAATCACAAAATCTAAATGTGGAAGCAACACAGTGGTATTGTGTAAAGATCTCAGGTAGATTCCAGTGTTTAGCAGAGTTTGAGGAACTCTGCTCTGGAGGTCCACCCAAGGCAAGAAGACTTGTCACTGTGGGGGGTTATACCCACCCATTCACACCCCAATGGGGAAGGGGACAGCTGGCAGCCATGAATGCATGCGGAGCAAAGGACTGCCCCCTTTGCCTAAATGGGGGACCCTTTCTGTGAGGCGATTCATGCTTCAGAGCGTCTGGTGGAGTGAAGCTGGAGCTGGAATCCCGCTAAGATCACATCCTTGCTTTAGCCCCTTCCCTGCTCCAGCCTCCCCCGCCCACTCTTTCCTCGGGAGTGTATCCACCTAACAAGTCACAGACACCTGGATCTCCACCTGGGCTCTGCTTTAGGGCACCCGACTCCAGACACTGCAGTCCTTCAAAATATTCATTACAGACACTCAATGTGGATTTATTGGTAGTGATGGTGATAAAATTTCCCAGACACAGGATACATGGACTCTAAAATGTTACTCACAAATGACGCCCTGGTTTTTTATTGGAAGAGCTTGGAGGACAGTCAGTGGTCTAATTCAAGGAAGTGGAGGCAACAAGGTGACTCTCAGACTCGAAAGAGAAATATTTACAGAACAAATGACTCATTGTTCCCCAGTTATACCACATAAACAGCTGCCAAGCTCACCTCCTTTGAGGACTATTTAGTCACAGCCTAAGCCTACAACTCCTTCACTGTGTTATCTTAGTTTTGGGGGAAAATAATCCTTGGTCCTTAGATGATATTCTTGAATAGTTTTTAACTGATCAGCTTCAACTAAGATTGCTCCTTCATTCAAGCTTGTCAGAAGTAATCCTTTTCATTTTCTGAAAATGCCTTTGGGACACTTCTTGGCTGAGTAATTATTGTTTAAGACGCTGATGCAAATGACAATGTATTTTGATTAACCAACATAACTATTGTCTCCCTTTATTTTTTTTTTTTGCACTGCTTTTTTGAAAGAAAATATTTTAGCCCCCATATACTCAAGTAAAAGACTTTCTAATCTGTTGGTTAAACCTCCAAATACTCCTGTTGAACAGAGATTTTTGTGTGTGTCTGGAGAACCTCTTTGGGGACTACATGTAAAGAAAGAAAAGTGCCAGAGAGCTGACTATCGGTCCTGAAACAATTACTCTACTATTTGAGAACCATTGTCTTTGTCTGTGCTGTTATAACAGCATCTTTATATCAGCACTGCCAGCCAGGTCTTCCCTTCAGCATGTACTTGTCCCCTGATGAGTAAGCACCCTAGGTGGTGAGTCACTGCAAAGAAGGGCACAGGGAACTAGATCTGGGACTCTAACTGCTGGGAAAGGGTGGAAACAAATGCCAATTCAAAGCCAGTTGGCAAGTAATGAGATATGAGAATGGATGCATCGGTACCATAATTGTAAAAGTTTGGGCTGTGTTTTTAGTTAAGAAAAGTAACAAATGCAAAGGACAACCATGAAGGCAATTGTATTAGTTCAGGTTAAGGTTAAGCTGCTATGATAAAGAGGCCCCAGTACTCAGTGGCTCAAATGAGATAGAAATTAGTTTTTCTCTAACATAAAAGCCTAGAAAGGATGGGCCTGGGCTGGTGGAGTGGCTCTGTCAACCTCAATGTGGCTTCCAGGACTGTCCCAGCCCCTGTCACTTCTCAGAGAGTGGGAAAGGGAGGAAGAAAGTTTGGGAAGCACCTTTCTCTTTAAAGAAGATAACCTAAAAGCTACACACATTACTTTGGCTCATCTCCTTTTAGCCTCAGTTTAGTCTCATGGTCAAACCCAGCTGCATGCAAGGTTGGCGAATTTAGTTTTGAGTATGATGACCATATGTTTACCTAACTCAGGGGGAGATCTTTTCTCAAAAATGAGGATTCAGCAGTCTCTATCATCACAAGTTAATATAAATGTCCAGGGACCCAAGATGAATTCAGGAGAAGACTGGAAGTGGAGTCTAAGTAAGCACATCCCATAAAGCTATGCACATTGTAAACAATGAGTACACAACTGAAGGCTGAGTTGGTGAGTGAATGTGTAAAAGGATGAATGAAATGAAAGTGCTCATGTCAGCATCCAGAGACTTCAATTAAATAGGGGCAGAATTCCACCCAAACACATTCATTAAAGCACAAAAGACCTACAAGTGTACACCCTGTCTTGCAAAGGCTCAATATATGTTACCAATTGCTACAATCCAATGTATGAACAAACTCCACACATGGTTTGGAGAATAAATAAGAACCCAAAGCACGATATAAACACTGATGTTGCAATATAGAAGTTCCGATAAAGGAAAGGGAGCATCTCAGGTATTGAGTTAGTATCTAATTTATGGCATGCGTGTGTTTGTGTGTGAATGTGTAGAAGTGGGTAACTCTGTGTGTTGTGTGTTTGGGTTTGGGGTAGTTTGATAACGGAGCATTCACCTGGGACTGCAAAGAACTTAGGACGCTCTCGTCCTCATCTTGTTTCCATCTAACCACAAAGCCTAAGGACAAACTCTAGTCTGTGTTTGGTCCAGCACTCAGGTGGTTGCCAGCCTGCATGGCTGTGTGACATGAAATAGGCTCCTGAAACATCTGTTGGACCTGTGCCCTGAGCTAGGAGGTCACCCCATGACTGTGAGATGTATTTGCCTCACAACCTGCTCAACCTCCCTGTTCTCTGGGAACTTTTGACCAGGCCACTGCCTTATGATTTCAGATGGAGCATCATAGGAAATGAGATAAACAGACAGTCTTGTTGCCCCTTAAAACACTTTTCACATTTGTAGCAAAGAAAGCTTGTTGACATAGCACCAAGAAAAATAAAAATAAACCCTTTATGTGTCTTTAAGACATTAGGAAGAATCTCATCCTTGTACTTCAAAATAGTCCAGAAGAATGTTCCACAGCCAGGCTCTCTTTATTCAAAATTAAAGTAATGGATCTGGAGCTACTCAAGCCACCTATCCACTTATATTTATATGGTATAATAACAATTGTAGTATTAATTGATTAATCTAGCCCGAGGCACTCAAGTGTCTGCACACAAAATTAGAATGTAATTGCAACAATAAAGAGATCAAATGAGATAATTAAAACACAAATGATGACAAATGCTAAGCCGGGAAGTCTTTTGCATGCACTGACGCTGGGCTACTTTTTTATGAAGCATTATCTGCAGATTCCTAAGGAGATGTACAGGCAGAAAAATGTCAGTGTTCGGCTTGCACACCTCACATTAAAGCACTCGCCTGAGGTCGGATTGCAGTACAATGGCAGGTCCCAGCATATATTCCAGAGAGCATTGTTTAGATGCTCTCATTCACGGAAGTCACATTGAACTGGCATTTGTGCTCACATTTCTCCCAGAGTTACACACTGAAGAAGAAACAGCAACTACAAGAAACATGGCAACAGGATGATGGGACAGGAATTGAGAAAAATCCTGTGAGGGTTAGATATATATTTTGTGTTCATGAAGTTAAAAAGAAGGAAGAAGACAGTCTGGGCAGAGCTGAGCTACCAGAACCAGAACACATAGGCTGCCCTTTGAAGGGCCCATGGAAGGTGGGGTGACTTTGGGCCTCGGACCTAATTTTTGTCAGTTTCTCTTCATGTTGCCTATAAAAGAGTCTTAGGTCACGGTAGCCTTCATGCTCACAACTTTCTAAAATGTAAGATATCTCTTCTTCATCACTTTAGTAACACTCTCGGGCCCTCATCTCACTGTTTCAAATACCTCATTCAGCCCATGCAATCTCCTAATCCACAGAGTTAGAAATGAAAGGAGATTGGATGTCACCAATTAACTCATGTCAGGTCTCCTTTCTGCTCAGCTGCCTCCTTGTGTTAGCCGAGCTGTGCAGAATCATAAGGAACCATAAGCCCGCATGTGCTACCAACAACGATGATGACAAAGATAACACTGCATGCTGCCACCATCCCGGCACCAAGGAGGGTTCTTGGAGACAATGCAGTTATTCACTTAGTCAACACTCAACGCATTCATTCAGTGACTTTCAGCTCAGTGAACAAAGCGAAGTCCCTGGTCTCAGAGAGCTTATGTTCCAGGGGAGGGAGACAGAGGAAGCCAATAAACAAGGCAATGTAGAGTACAGCACATTAGATAGTGTCGGATGGTGGTAACTGTTAGGAAAGAAAATAAATCAGGCAGTGGTCTAAAGAGTGACCGTGGGGGAGCTGTTTTAGAGCGTGGCCAGGAAGCAGCTCCAGACAGGGTGCTGAGCAGATCTGAAAGGCTGCATCAATGTGCCCGGCTTTAACATTCCTTAAATAGACTAATGAACTCAAATCTTATGTAATGAGATGCAAAAGATAAAACAGCACCCTTTCTCAGTGGTTCTGGGAAAATAATAAGCGCTAGTTCTTATTAAGCACCTTACAAGCATGAACTCATTTAATCTTCAAGGCAGCTTTGTGAGGTAAGAATATCATTACCCTCCTTCCTCCTTGAAGTTGATAACATACAGAAGGTGACACAGCCAGTCGACAGTGAAGCTGCGTTTCAACTCCAGGCCTTCTGCAGGCTTTTTTGGGGGGGAGGAGGGAAAATGGGGGGGTCACTTCCCTGTCTGGGAATCAGGGTCTTCATTTGCAGAATGAGGATCCATTCACACTATCCCAGTCTCTCTTTAAGTTAAAATCTGTCCTTTACTAATGCAAAAGATGCCAGGTGCCAATGAAGGGATGATGAAGGGATGACTCCAACTTCCAGAACTCTCCTCCTTGCCACACCCCTACCCTATTGCTGTGGGGGGTGGTGATAGTACTCTGAGTTCTGGAGGTGGAGCTGGGCTTCCTAGCAAACCCTCCTTCACCAGAGGCCTCACCTCCCGGGCCCTTCCTGATCACCAGCATCCTGGTATCTCAGAGCTGCATGCAACCTAAGAAAGCATTTAGAAGACCAAGGCTGGGGGAGCAAGGTGCCCCCACTAGTTCCTGGCAGAGGGAACTCAAATCCAGGTTTCCCGCCATCTAGTCCAGAATGTTCCCTCCTACACCAAACTGCTGCCTGTCGTTTGCTTGAGTTTTACATCAAGCAAATGTGCTGAATTAAAGGAGTGTGTTCTTTCCCTGGTGCAATGACTTAGGTGGCGATCATCTGGGGCAGAATGTTTACTATACAATTGTGATCAAATCGCTGATGCTCAGGCCCTCAGGACACAGCGTAGCAACTCCTCACTAGCTAGATAAATGCTACAAGAAAGGAAACACTTTTGGGGAGAGAAGCTGTAATAAGAGTGACAAATAAATGATTCACTCCTCCCCTGCTGTTAGTTTAAGTTATAATTACCCACACTTTAAAAATAAAACCTGAACGGCATTGCTGTCTCAGCCACACGACAGCTACAGCACACTCTGCTGCATCAGCTCAAGTCACACCTTCGACAACTGATGCTTTAGGTTGAGACTAATTAAGGACTGATTCTTGGTGCATGCATCCCTGCTGCAAATAAATAACTCACAGTGTGGGCTGGAATTGTTCAGACTCCCTAGAGCTCCTTTCCATCTCTGGGTGTTAAACGATGAGTTTCCTATATATACATCACAGTGGTAAGAGGTTTGCGCTTTAACTGCGAGCCTCAATATATTGGTTTAGAGCGGCTCTTCTTCAGAACACCTTAAATGACAGGGTAACAAGCTGGAAGAGTTTCCATTTAGGATAGTGAAATCTTCAGTGGAGATGAAATCACTTTCTAGATGGCTGACCAGAGCTCAGTTCAGAATTCATAATGCACATCACACCTTGAATGGAAGGAGGCGTGAGAGCTCACAGAGCTTTGTTGGTTGGGAGCCATGTGTTGCCAGGGATGGACTAAAATGCAAATTTCCAGCCACCCCAGTCATGTCCTGTGTACAACTCATCCTGGCTTTGCCAAGTACAACGTGAACAGGTTAGAGGTTTTTGTGTTCATGGACACGTTTACTGAAGTTCTACTAGTAAGTGTTACGCTCACTTATGCCATCTAAGTTCCTCAGCCTCTCCAATATTCCAACAAGCTTGCTTCTTGATATGTATGTCGGACATAGACACTTGCTGTCCTTTCATTGCAGGTGCTAAGGCAGAAGATTGGGATGGACGGAAATGATTCTTATTCCTTCACTGAAGACAGTGGTGGCTTCAAAATGTAGTAGTAGAGCTGGAGGCATGCAAAGGAGACTGAAATGTTAGCATAGAGAGCTTACAATCAAAATACCATAGGGGAACCCGAGTTAATAAAAATAAATCCAATACACTCAGAGTTCTTAGCTATTCTCTTTTGGAAAAACTCCTCCCCAGGTTTGAACAACTTTAAACAGGAAACACCAAGTTCATAAATTTGCCCATCCCACCCACAAGTGATGTCACCCACAAAGTGCTTAAGTGAAAAGCACCCATGAGTGAATTGCTACCTATGTCCATGACACTGGCTCTCCAACACCAATTCCTATCTCTTGCTCACCCTTCAGGAAGTGAAATATTCTAACACACAAGCAACAAAAACCCCCTCCCACCACCACCACCCTTTTTTAAAAAGGGAAGAAGGAATGGTGAAAATGATGAATTTTATGTGGTGTATTTTTAAAAAAATGCATTGCCCAGCAAGTGAGCATCAACCCATGAACCAGAGGTCACTGTTTGATTCCCAGTCAGGACACGTGCCCGGGTTTCCAGCTCCTTTCCCAGCGAGGAGCATGCAAGAGGCAGCTGATCAATGACTCCCTTTCATCATTGATGTTTCTATCCTTCTATCCATCCCTCTCTCCCTCTCCCTTCCTCTCTCTAAAATCAATAAAAATAATAATAATAATAAAAGTTGATCTGCTCTTTAAAAAAGTATTATGGATCTGGGATAAGATGTTCTATGAGGCATTTTTAGGGGTTCATAGATGTGCAAGACACATTCTACATCCTCGAAAATTTTAGAAATAAGCTGTCTGATAAAATTAAAAGGTACATGTCTTTCCTGCTTTTCTGTGACCATGACAGGGTCTTTGCTTTTATGATGAAAGGTGGATTCAGTCAAATAATGTTTAATTATTTGGTGGTTGAATTGACACCTGTCAGTGTGTGATGATTTATAGGGATTATAAAACATTTGGGAGTTCATAAGATCTGAAGAGAACATATGCAGTTCTTTTCTATTTGAGATTATATTTAGGATTGAATTTATGATACTGTAAATCTGTAGACCTTGTTTGCATCTAGTCTTTGAATTTTCTTGCTTTTGTTGAAACAATAGAAAAATGTCTGATGAAATATGATTGTTCTCCATATTTAGATCCTAAGTCATTTTATGGATTATTAACTTTGCCAAACTGCATGTGGGATTAATTGGAAACAATTGCAATGTTCTCACTACATTGCACCACTTCCTTCTGTTAATTAAGAGGCATTACCCTCTATTCTACAGATGACAAAAAGGATGGCTTTTTTTATTACCAGAGGGCAGCCAAAGGAAAAAAGGCAGGAATTACAGTGTATTGAGAATTAAGGCAACAATAGAAGAATCTCAGTATGGTGGCTACTGGGAAAGATGTTGATTCAAAGTTCTGGGCGTGTAGGTACACTCAATTCTAAGTGTCTAGTTCCATCTGCCCAATTACAGTTTTACTTCTCTATTTGCTAGATGACAAAAGCAAGCCACCCAAGAATGGAAAATATGTTAAAGAGGATTAGACAACAACGGAGTTAATTAAGAAAATCATCTAACCATTTGCAATTATATATCTATGTTTAATTAAAAAATAAATTAGAAATAAAGTTAGTAAAACAACATCCATATACATTTTTAGCAATAAACCTTTTTTTAAAACAACTCCCTTATTTTGACTTTATTAAAAGTGTTAGGGATGGTATGTGTACATTGGGGGGCGGGGCGTACCTCTCTGTGCTTTAACATATCCTATCTGTCTCCCTAAAATAATAATATGATCAAATTACTAAAGGAATAGCAGTTCAACACTCATTTATTAAACATCCACTTTGTAAGCCAGATAGAGTGGGGGGGGGAAGGGAAGATTCTGAGAGGGGATGCAAGGTTGACCTTTGGGTTGAGGTATTGCCTAGTTGCTCAGTCATTCCCACACTCACTTGTGTTTCAGGACTTTCACACAAGCAATTGATCTTGCCTACATCACCTTTTCCCTTTCTTCCCCTAACTCCTATCTGGCTAATTCCCACTTCTCCTTCAGGTCCTCATGTAAAGCCCCTTCCTCCAGGAAGCCCTCCCTAAACATTCCCCCAAACTAAGTCCCATTACCATGCACTGACTTCCCCTTATGATAGCTCTTACCACACTTAGTGGTTGTTGCATGTTTAGTTATGTGCCCTTCAGGAAAAATTGTAAGCTCATGACTATGTCCATCTTGTTTTCTATTTTCCCCCAGTACATTCTCCAATGCCTGGCGTGGTGTTAAATAAATACTTGCCAATTACATGAGTAATGGACATATAAAGAATACATGAATAAAAAGGATTTGAAAAGTTCAGTATTTCCAAAAATATAGTTAATAAACTCTAGTATTTAAGTGTTTTCAGAAAAAAAATTCAATGTTTAGGAAATTTTGGATTAAACAAAGCTAACCCGGTTTATGTGTTGCAGGACTTCTTAGAGCATTTGAAATGCTAATGTGCATGTAACCTCCAAGGGGAGAGAGGACAGTATTACCCAGAACTGTTTATCAGCGCTCCTTTTCTTCAGTAGAGCATTTCCTAAGGTCAGAATTCTGAGGAGCATATAGTGGGAAATGTTGCAAGAGATAGAAAATAAGTGCATTGTCTGATAAGAAGATCTACCTAGGGGAAGATGAAAAATGTATGGAATACCAAGAAGTATGTTGTGACAGAGAGTTAGGCATCGGGGAAGGATGCAGTGAGAGAAAAGATGGGGATACAGAGCAAATCAGGAAGAACCTTGAGTCTCTTGTTAAACACTTGAACTTTATGCTCTAGGACAGTCATATCAATCTTTGAGGAGTGTCACATACTAGCCTGGTCTTAAAAAAATAATTCTGGTCAGTGTGAAAAACAAAGATCAGAGAAACAAGCAATTTGCCAATGGAGACCAGTTGGTTATTGTGATAGTTCTAGTGAGAGAGGCTCAGAATGTGAATTAGAGAAATTGCAATTGATATAGAAGCAAAGGCTCCTGAGTAGTAGATTAAAAAATCAGATGTGGGATCATAAGGTGATAAATAAGACCAGGAGACGATTTAAGAAGCAGATAAATGGTGAGAAGAAAAAGAGATAAGTAGTGTTTGCTTGTTGGTTTGTTTAAAAGTAGCTGAGAGGAAGTGGTGTTGCAGAAGGCAAGAGAAGAATTGCAATGTGTGTCCAATAAGATGGAGGGCTCAGAGGTCTCAAAAGGCTTTATGAACAGTGCAGTAAGACCGGTGGATCTTTATGACAGTCCCCTAGGTCATTAACACAATCTTGTAATAATTCCAACTTTCAAATATAGGAAAATTTGTTCATAAGTTACCAAATGGCCAGGTAAGCTTTTATGGACTGAATGCTAACTATGGCTCTTTCTGCTATACTATTTAGATAAGACATTTTGCATAACCTAGCACTTCACTGTGGCTTCCCAAGTATCACTTATAGAAAGATAGTCATTCTTCTTTTGTGTGTGTGATGACACTAGTTGCCTTGTGATTTGCATATCAGTCAATGCTTACTACATTGCTTTCTGCAGAAGGGGGATAAAAAAGACATGGAAAAGCAATATTTTAGATTTTTGAATGAGTGATGGATTGAATTAATGACTTGGGGGGAAACAAAAGTAGTGAGACTTAAAATATAATTATAATAATTAGAAAAATCCCTTAAAAGCACAAATGTGGGATCCAGACATCCCTGAGTCTAGTGGCATCCTGTTAGATGACATTTGGGGAAAGAAACATACACACTGCCGGGTGCTGTGGTGAGCACTCTCCGTACATTAATTCATTCAATTCTCACAATAACCTTAAGTAAGAAACGGGGCTCAAAAGATGTAAGCAATTCAAAGATGTAGGAAGTGACAGAATCAGATTCAAACCCAGGGTTATCTGATGGTAGCAAATCCAGTTACTTTCCAGTCTGAAAATCTGCAAGGACAGAAATCCCATCTACTTGTATGTCCAGCCCAGCACATGGTAAACTGTTAATAACTATTTGTTGAATGACCAAATGAAAATATGAATGAATACATGGATGAACAATTAAACTCTAATGCTATTTAAGTATAAAGTTATACTTTATCTTTTCGAACCGTAATTTTCTCTTCTGTTGGCTCAGTGTAGGTATCCAAAGGCTGAGCTGAATGGCCCAATAGACCTAGGGATAGATAGTTCTACATCTTTGGTTAAAACAGATTTTCTGCTCCAGAATATTTGTCTATTAATAGGTAATGATGACTGAGACAGTTGAGACTATTGAGGGTAAAGTGATGGTTGATTGTGGGTAAGCTGTACAAAGCAGCTAAGATTGATTGGATTGTTTAAAACAATTCCTCATGATTGTGATATTAGCATAAAGGCTGAGAGATGCAGTCGTATAGACAGACTTGGGTTGAAGGGAATGTCTACAAGGAAGAAAGTGTGACTAATGAAAGAAAGGGGTCTATTCCAACCAGCTGTAAGGCCTTAGGAGCAAAACCCATAATAATGACTATGGAATAAAGTTGTTGGTGGTGGTGGTGTCTGCTTTGGTAGTATTGGGAGGATGAGGATGATGGTGAACAACATTTAAGATGTGTGCCTACTCTGTGGGTGGTTTTTCGTGTGTGGGTTTTTGTTGTTGGTATGATGTGAGAGAGACACATTGATTGGTGGCCTCCCGTATGGGCCCTGACTGGAGCCAGGAGACAAACCTGCAACGATGCCCTTGACCAGGAATTGAACCCAAGACCCTTCGGTGCATGCACTGATTCTCTAACCATTTAGAAACACTGGCCCAGACTACTCTGTGCATTTTGATGCTGGTCTTAACCTTAACTACCTCATTTACCCTGACAATAATTCTTCGACCAAGGCATTATTGTTATCACCTTTTTAGACTTATGGACTTCTCAAAGGCCACACAGCTAAAGTAATGGAGTGGATTTAAACCCTAGTTCTCCCTGATAAAAGGACCTAAGCTTTGAACCCTGTATTCTCGTACTCTATGAAAGTACAATGGAGATCATATTTCTCTTCCAGTTAACTTTTGTTGTGCATTCATTATCTATTTCATTAACATGGTTCAGGAATTCAGGAAGCACTCAGCTGGATGATTCTGGTTCCAGTTGTCTCTCATGAGATTGCAGTCACACCATGACTGTGGGGGGCAAGTAGGGCTGGAGAACCTGGGAACCCTCTTTATGCTAGGCATAGCATGGCAGCCTCGGTGATGTCAGCTGCTTACCTGCTAGCTGAAAACTTCAAGAGCAAGTGTTCCAACTAACAATGTATCAGCTGATATTGTCTTTTATGACTTAGCTTCTGTGGTCCCACCGAATTACGACAATCTTGTTCCAAGCCCAACCAGACTCAGAGAGAGAGAAATTATGCCACCACTCAATAGTGGGAGTGGCAAGGTTCTAGAAGAGCAGGTGAGGTGGGAGATACAGTTGTATCCATCTTTGGAAACTATAGTCTGCAGCATGGAGGTTCAGGGACAGAGGAGGTGGGAGGGAAGACACACACATGTGTGGCATTTACCATTTGCTGGAGGGCTCCTATCGCTTCCACCACAGAACTTTATAGGAAGGATTGTGTGATTTCTTTCCATTTTAGACAAGAGAAAACCTACCTGGCCAAGGTCTTTCTGTACACCAGGCCCAGGACAGATGCTTTACAAATGTCACAGACTCTCCTTCCTGCCTCCAGTGTATTATCGTCAGCATTTCACACAGAAACAAAGGGGAGATAACCTGGCCCCGGTGAGAAGGTGGCAGAACTAGAATTCAATCCCAGGTCTCCCTCCACCTCGCACATTCGACTTTATAGAAGGGTGGCTGTGTGTCTCATCTTCCCTTTTGTGTCTTTCTTGGACTTTGGTTCTGTTTGGATACAGATCCTCACATAAATTCCACGTGGTGCTTTGGAGAGAATTAAAGGAAGCAACTAAACTGCCTACCCCTCTGGGAAACTGCTTTTTTCTATTGCTCTCCCAAAGTAAAGCTATCACATACCATAGACAGTATGCTAAGCTGGCCAAAAATGCAATTTGAAAAATTGCCTTTGCGATTGGCGGTGGCATTGACTTGGCAGGGAGTGAGGTCTGAGATGCTCTGGTATAGATTATGCCGGAGGCCTCAGATCTCTCCCCTCTCAGACTCTGCCTTCCTTCTGGGACGCTCTGTGTGAAGCAGACCCCTGTGTTCTGATCAACCATCCTTTGACCTCATACCTCTCTTGTTTGGGGCATTGCAGGCCTTCCAACAGAAACAGGCTGGTTTAAGTTTAGCAACCTGGTGAGCTTAATATGGCTTTGGCAAGAAAACCTCAATACAAAAGAGCCTCAGTTAGTCGGCCAAGAATAGCAAGGGACAAAATAAACTCATTTTTAAAATAATACATGGGAAGGAAGAAAAAAAAGAGAAGAGGGAGGCAAGAAGAAAGATCATAAAGAAGGGAGGGGTGAAAGAAGGAAAAGAGAAAAAAATAAAGGAAGGAGGACAAAGGTTGTGGAAGTCAAACAATTCATCATCTTAATATGTGTCCATAGCAACTTGAGTAGAAAGAAGGTGGTGTGAGGTAGAAGATGAACTCACAGGCACCACCGACCTCTCTTAGCTCCCTCGTCCTATCTCTCTTTACTGTTACCATGTGATACCTAATAATACTTAATACTAAGAATAAGCATTTTTCATTAATTGACATAGACATTAGGCAATCATTCTGCCAAGCACTTTATAGACATGATCTTGTATAAAGCCCACAATATTCTCATCCCCTTTTTTCAGAGAAGGAACCGGAGTCTCACAGGGGTAAGTAAGCCCCTTGCCCAGCGGAGACAGCCCTGCTCTGTTTCATGTATAATAAATCCAGCAGGGGGTGGCCAAGGGCTGATCCCCAGGACATAGAGAGCTCTTCCCAAGCTTTCCCAAGACCCTGCTCTTCCCCTGGTCCTAAACCGGGACTCCTGGTACTCCCTCCCTCCAAGCCTGAGGCTGGCCCAAGCTCCAGAGTTTCCAAAAATCACATCAGTAATCATTCTAAAACTATCATAAGGTTTATGTGGGGGGAACTATGTATTTATTATGTGGTGCATTAAGTTCTTTATTTCATTTAAACAAATATTTATTAATCCCTTAGTACATACATTGCTATAAGTTTAGTGGTGTTGTGGAAACAAAATAGAAAAAAAATCAATAAACTTAAGCAACTGACAATCTAGTGGGAAAATACTTGTACCTGGTACCAAAAGCTACTGAGACAATCCCTGGGCACCCATGAGCAAGCCATTCTCTGGTCACACCACTTTAAAAAAACAAAACAAAACTTTATTTGTTAGAGTAGGTTGTAGTTCCCAGCAAAACTGATCAGAAAGTACAGAGTCCCTATATACCCCCTGCTCTCCTCCTTCCCCCACAGCCTCCACCACTATCAGCATCTGCCACCAGAATACTACTCTGGTTACAATTGAAGAATATACATTGACACATTGCTACAATGACTATATTGACACATCATTATCACCCAAAGTCCATCACTTTCATAAGATTCATTCTTGTGTTGTACATTCTTTAAGTTTGCACAAATGTATAATGACATATACCCACTATTATGGTAGCATGCGGAGTAGTTGTACTGCCTAATAATCCTCTATACTTCACTATACATCCCTCCTTCCCTCCATTCCCTGGCACCACTGTGTTTTCTTTTGTGTGTGTGTGTGTGTGTGTGTGTGTGTGTGTGTGTGTTTTACTGTCACCATAATTTTGTCTTTTAGTTGGAATTGTACAGTATGGAACGTTTTCAGATCAGCTTCTTTCACTTAGCAATAGACATTTAAGGCTCCTCTACATCTTTTCATGACTTCATTTCTTCTGGCACTGAACAATAGTCCATTGTATGGATGTACCACAGTTTATTTATCCATGTGCAGATTTCCATGCAGATTTCCAGACATTAGTTTTCAGTTATTTTGGGTAAATACAAAGGAATGTAACTGCAGGCTCCTATGGCAAAAGTAATTTCAGTTTTGTAAGAAATCACCAAGCTGCTCCTAAAGTGGCTGTACCACTTTGCATTCCCACCAGCAATGAATGAGAGTTCCTATGGCTCCACCTCCTCGCCATCATTTGGTGTTAATCACTCTACTTTTTAAAGCACTACTAAACTAAATTATGTGGAAATGACTAGAGAGCCAAAAATGACTGAGCAGCAAAACTCAATGTCACATCCTGCGATGTTCATGTGGCAGGGTTTCTCCCCCTTACTCAAAGTCATTATACTCTTACTCTGTACAAAATACTATTATGTTTTCTGTTTTCTTAGGCCACTAGGAATTGAACGTGTTAAAGATATAAAGTCACTAAAAATATAAAACAAAAGACACATGCATTAGTCCACCAACAAATAAATCAACAAACAAGTATGACATCCTGCACTCTTCGGAGGCATAACTGCACATCAGCTTGTCATAATAGGCATTATAAGAATCACTTCAGCCTAACTGACAGGGCTCAGTGGTTGAACAACGACCTATGAACCAGGAGGTCACAGTTCAATTCCCGGTCAGGCACATGCTCCATGCTCAGATTGTGGGCTCGATCCCCATTGCGGGGCATGCTGGAGGCAGCTAATTAATGATTCTCTCTCATCATTGATGTTTCTATCTCTTTCTCCCTTCCTCTCTGAAATCAATAAAATATATATATATATATATATATATATATATATATATATATATGTTTTTTGTGTTTTTTTTTTAAAAAAAGAATCACTTTAAAACACTTGCTGCAAGAAGGAAATGGTACTGGAAATATCTAGGGGGATATTTTGTCAAGTATATGATTATCTAACCACTATGCTGTATTCCTGAAAATAGTACAAAATAATATTGAATGTAAACTGTAATTGAAAAATAAAATTTAAATTAAAAAAAGAAAGAAAGAAATGGTATTAAAGATGCCACAGCTATTAAAAACTAAGAAAATTAAGTCCCTAACTTGCAGATTTGTTGTTGGAATTCTGTGAAATGTATGTAAAATGTTTAGCACAGTATCTGGTACATAGTAGTGCTAATAACTATGGGCTGCTATGCAATGATGGTGATGGTGATGATGATGGTAATGATGTACCAAGTGGTTAAACAATTGGAAGAAGGAGAAATGGAAAGGGAAAGGTATTGGAATTCCTCAAGCATTTATTAAGATCCTACTCAAATTCAAGGAAAAGGGTATGAAGTTCCTGTTTTTAAGGAAGTTCTTGTCTCACATTTCTACACTAATAAAAGAGAAACATGGTAATTGGCGTACGACTGCTACCCTTCCCATTGGCTAATCAGCATATCCTTATGCAAATTAACTGTCAGCCAAGATGGCGGCCGGCAGCCATACACTGAAGAGAGCAGGGAGGCTTGCTTGCTCCAGTAACTGCGAACTCCAACGTTCCCGGCCTAACTTGCCGGCCTCTCAGCTGCAACTCTAAGAAACTATGTACTATGTTGCAAATATAGATACTAAACAAAACCCCAGAAAAGGGCTTTCAGTCAGCCCCGGACGACAACATTGTATCGATGTTTTCAGCAGCGAGGCCTCAGAGCTAAAGCTGGCCCAGAATAAAAAAAAAAGAAAAGAAAACAAGGAGAGGTTGGGAGCTTTTAGTCACCTGCCAGCCGGAAAACAGCCCTCAGCCCCTCAGCCAGCCTGGCCAGGCACCCCAGTGGGGACCCCCACCCTGATCCACGACACCCTTCAGGGCAAACCAGCCAGCCCCTACCCGTGCACCAGGCCTCTATTCTATATAGTAAAAGGGTAATATGCCTCCCGGCACCGGGATCAGCATGACAGGGGGCAGCGCCCAAACCCCCTGATCGCCCTGTGGCTCTGTGTGTGACAGGGGGCGGGGCCACAACCTCCCTATCTGCCTTGCTCTGTTAGTGACAGGGGAAGGAGCCCCAACCCCCTGATAGCCCTGCTCTGTGCCTGATAGGGGGGAGCTTCCCAATCCCCTGATTGCCCTGAGGCTCTGTGTTTGGCAGGGTGCAGCGCACCAACCCCTGATCGGCCCTGCTCTGTGTGTGACAGGGTGCGGCGCCCCAACTCCCCACCCCCCCACGGGCCCTGCTCTGTGTGTGACAGGGTAGAGCCATAACCTCCCCATTGGCCCTGCCCTGAGTGTGACAGGGTGCAGCGCCCCAACCCCTTGATCCGCCCTGCTCTGTGTGTGACAGGGGTCGGTGCCCCAACTCCCCTATCGGCCCTACTCTGTGTGTGACAAGGGGGAGCTCCCCAACCCTCTGATCAACCCTGCTCTGTGTATGACAGGGTACGGAGCCCCAACCCCCCTGATCAGCCCTGCTCTGTGCATGACAGGGGGTGGCGCCGCAACCTCCCCATCGACCCTGCCTTGAGTGTGACAGGGGGCGGTGCCCCAACCCCCCAATAGGCCCTACCCTGAGCATGACTGAGGGTGGCATTGCAACCTCCCGATCCGCCCTGCTCTGTGCATGATGGGGCAGCGCCCCAACTCCCCAATCGTCCCTGCTCTGAGCCTGACCGGGGGCTGCACCTAGGGATTGGGCCTGCCCTCTGCCACCTGGGAGCAGGCCTAAGCCAGCAGGTCGTTATCTCCAGAGGGGTCCCAGACTGCGTGAGGGCACAGGCCGGGCTAGGGGACCCCCCCTTCCCCCCCCACCGAGTGCACAAATTTTTGTGCACCGGGCCTCTAGTATATATATATAAAAGCCTAAGCGACCATTCGACCGTTTGACCCTGTAGTTATGACTTACACTGACCACCGGCAGACGCTCAATACACAGGCATGGAAAGAGAGAACAGACTTATGAATCTCAGAGGGAAGCGGGGAGGGCAGGAAGAGATTAACCAATATCTTATATGCATACTAGAGGCCCAGTGCACAGATTCATGCACTGGTGGGGTCCCTTGGCCTGGCCTGCAAGGGTCAGGCCAAAATCAGCAGTCTAACATCCCCTGAGGGGTCCCGGATTATGAGATGGTGCAGGCCAGACCAAGGGACCCCACCAGTGCATGAATCCGTGCACCAGGCCTCTAGTATCATATAATTATAATAAAAAGTGATATATATTATAACACATTTTATAACAAATTTACAAAAGTTGTGTGAAAACATAGATGGGAAGACTATTCATTTTGACCGCAAGACCAGGAAAAGTTACAGTAAATGTTTGGGCTAGGCTGGAAGGATTTTTCTGTTTGGTGAGGGGTAGGAATTTTAAGAGAGAACATTCCAGGCAAAGAAAGAAGACTTTAAACAAAGGTATGAAATCATGGAAATCGTGGCACAGTCAAGTATGAAGACCAGGGTAAAATAAAAAATGAACAGCCAGATGATGGGCAGAAAGTTTCCCAGAGCCCAGCTGAAGGTTGCCTGTGGATCACAGCAAAGAGTTTTATTTGAAAGGCAGTACTTTGCTATTAAAAGCTTTAAGCTGAGAAGCTACATGACTGAATGTCTACTTTTAGGGCATGCTCCCAGTGAAGGCAGGATAGAGAATGAACTTGAATGGGTAGAGAGTGGAGACAGAGAGATCTGGCAGGGGTTCTTGGGATCATCTGGGTTGTAGCAGAGGCCCTGGGACTTGAGAAAAGGTGACAGGTAGACTTGATAAGACTTAGTTGTCTACTCAGTGGGATGCAAGGAGAGTGCAGAGTGTGTGTGGAAATTATAATCAAGCATGACTCTGAGGTCCCCAACTTGGGCAATTGGGGCAACCCAAGGAAGGAACTTGCTATAAACCAGAGATTTATTTTTAATCTTCACGGATTCTCTGGTGGCATGAAAGGAGCTGCATCCTTAATACCATTTAAATTCTAAATGTATTTTCTTGCTCCATTCAATAAAACACTGCTTGAATTGTGTTCAAGCTAGAATAAAATGAATGCAACTTATTGTTCTAAAATTTCCAAGTAGACAGTCAAATATACTCAAAGAATAATTTCCAAACCAAAAATGATCAAATATAGTGAGGGGCAGGGCCATCTACTGTGGAGGTCACTAGCCACATATGACTATTGAGCACATGAAATGTAGCTACTCCTAATTGAGATGTGATGAAGGTATAGGTTTTAGAAATGTAGAACAAAGAAAATAATACAACGTACTTTGTTAATATTTTTGTATTGATTATATATTAAAATATTTTGGATAGATTTCATTAAATAAAATATACTACCAAAATTAATTTCACCAGTGTTTTTTTTTAATGCAGCTATTGGGAAATGTAAAATTATATGTATGGCTCACATTATATTCTATTGGACAGTGCTGATCTAGGAAATTCAAGCTTTGCAATGTCAATATTTGATGACTTTATGTAGGCCAAGGTTATATTTTATATTATTGCTTATCTTTCTATTACTGGGGAAGGTCTCACCACCTGATGTTTTTGAATATCTTCCTATGTATTTTTATCTCATAAAAAACTAGTTGCCATAGCAACTGCCACAACACATTGTATTTACTACACCTGGAGGGAGAGATAGAAACAGTCATCATTCTGTCATTTAAGTGTACATATTTATAATTTTTTCATGTGTATCTGGGTCTTCCTTTGGAAAGCAGAGCACTGAGCACAGAAGACCTGACTTCTAATTTCTGCCTGTGTCACTGGCTTCCTTGGTTCTGTATAAAGAGAATAGAAACCATCTCATATCCCTTCAGGGGAATATTTGGATATTCCAAACATTAAAAGTATTTTGAAAGGTATTCTAAGGGCACCTTATCATCTAATGTCACACAGTTAATGTAATAATGGCATCTAATATTCCTTACAATGCTGGAGACAGGCAGGAAGGACCAGGAGGTTTCCTTTGATTGATATGGGCATGGGCCAGGGGTGCAGGTGGGGAGGAGATTGGGGGGATGCCGAAGAGAGAAAAGAGGCCAGACTGGGATAAAGCAAAGAAGTTTGATGAGTATTAGCATTTGTTCCCACAGACTTTAACAGTCCTTTCAAGTACCATGTTTTTCCATGTATAAGACTCCCCCATTATAACACTCCCCCTACTTTTCCAAACCCAAATTAAGAAATCAATGTTTTAAACATTTTGCTGGTTTTCCTCATTAGGCCTTCTTCTTTTCTGGCATCTTAAGGAGTTGTTCTTCCTGTTTTCTCCACTGTCTGATCATACACTCAGTGGGAGGAGGTCCAAATTGTCTCTCTGCAGCTCTATTTCCATGCTCTTTTGCATAACTGATTACATTCAGTTTGAATTTTGCAGAGTAAGACAATCAATTACCAGTATTTATCTTTTTATCTTTTGACATCTTTATGGGCTCAGAATATTCAGGTCCCAGTTGCATCTGCGCACTCTCTACCTCCACCTCCAATATCAACAGTAGCTGAGGTCAGTAACAATAAGGATCATAATTGCAGGGAGCCTGTTTGACACGGTATGGGCAGCTACGCACCCCAGCAGCTCCCTCCTCGTCTAACTTCCGTGTAGAAGACACCCCTCGATTTTCAGTCCAATGATTTTAGAAAAAATAGCGTCTTATACACAGAAAAATACAGTGCTTCCCATATTCAGCCACAGGGCTCCACTGGCTGGGAGATTGAGAGCCCAGAGCCCCTCTGCATATAGTTCATCCCAGCTCTGACATGGGAAAAGTGAACAGGTTGGAGTTTTTTTATGTTGGTCATCCTGTTTCATGATGCTTTAAATGTTATGCTTATTTACACCATTTAAGTTTCTGCATGAGCCTGTCACCCATGGGTCAATTCTGTTTTAACATGCTTGCCCTTCAGTATGCATCATTTGGACAGAGATGACTGAAAGGGAAGTTGGGACAGACTGAAACGATTCTTATTACCGTGACGGTGGCTTTAAACTACTCACATGGATTGGCCTTAGGGATTTCAATGTGGTTGAAAGCAGAGGCTGGGGGCTCAGCCTCTAAGACATCGGTTCTCAACCTGTGGGTCGCGACCCCTTTGGCGGTCGAACGACCCTTTCACAGGGGTCGCCTAAGACCATCCTGCATATCAGATATTTACATTACGATTCATAACAGTAGCAACATCACAGTTATGAAGTAGCAACAAAAATAATTTTATGGTTGGCTCACAACATGAGGAACTGTATTTAAAGGGCCAGAAGGTTGAGAACCACTGCAGGTGTTTGCATAGCAGGTATGCAGTTTTCAGTTGGACATTATGCTTGTTTGAAGTAGTTGGAGAGGGTTTATGAGGACCAAGGTCAGAGCTAAAGACCCCTCCACCCAAGCTACCCCTTTGGTATTTCATGGAACATGGATGTGTGGCAAAAGTAATAAACCGTCTGTGTGTTAGATTTTGTTATGCATGTGTCATAAATCTATGTGAGGCTTTCCCACTGATGCTGCACCCTAGCATCTGAAAATTCATTCAGTGGTTTATCTAACCTACGGGCAGCCGCCCTAAAAGAAAATCAAGAAACTGCTAGTTACACCTTGAGATGTTACATCTTGAGAAATCCCTAACTCACCAGTGGCATTTAGGAGGTCCTTGACCCAAAAGGAATCAAACCAAAGGGAAATAAAAATATGAGGCAAAAATGTAGCACTTCCTGCCTAGTTTCAAGAAAGGTTAATGGTCATGGTTTGTTTTTTAGTATCTCCCTTTCTGCCTCGCCCTCCACTCCGTGGGGAGGAGGAGCTTGGTGGGGAAGAGAGAAAGGGAGTGTGGCTTTCTGATCAGAACTCACATAGCACAGTTTGAATTATATAATGGAGCTGCTGAGAGTCAGGTGACAGGCTCACTGAGTAATTCCCTGCAGAAGGAGACAAACTGCATGTTAAAAAGCTCAACAAACACTCAAAAAAAAAAAAAAGGAAGAAGAAAGAAAGGAAGGAAGGAAGGAAACAATGAAGGAAGGAAGGAAGGAAGGAAGAAAGGGCAGCCCAGGCCTTGAGTTAGGGACTTCCAAGCTGCCGTTTCCTGTGAATTCTCTCCAGGCAGACACAGCTGGGCAGGTGGGCTGAGTCTGAGACTTGCAGCGGCTGCAGAGGGCCAAGTGCAGGTCGGGGGTCTGGTTTGGATCATAGACTTACTTTCTCTTTCATTTCGGAAATGTTCCCTGCTTCTGACACTGGTTTCCGCCAATGTCAAGTAAAACGTATGACTCCTTGGAGACTCCAACCAGGTTTTTAAGAACCGAGGTTTTGTGAAGGCAAACAGCGATCCCTGTTCCACAGGCTGGGTGCAGGGAACGCCAGCGAGTGTCTGCCAACTTGTTCTGGGATCTGAATGAGCCTGGAGAAACCATCTGTGGTGGGGGTTTCAGGTTAGGAAAGGGATCAGATGGACCCTTCCTGCCTACATGGGTGGCCACCCTGTCGTCCATGGTGAGTGTTGACCCCCTCCCCGGCCCCATTTCATCCCAGGTAGGAGCTGGCAGCCGTCAGGGAATTGGCACGGGCGGCCCGGGGGCCCTGAAGGGAGGCGAAAGGGCTGCCTGGCACTGAAAGGCTGGATGGGCGTGTGTAGCATGTGTATTCAGAGCCCACACTTGAGGAGACTGTTGCTCAGCCTAAGAAAGCACAGTTATCAGAGAGCCGGGGAAACAGCCAGGAGGAGGCTCCGTGTGAGAGCAAAGAGCGCTGGGAAATCTGTCAGGTAGGCATTTGAGTTTTAAATAATTGATTGCCTTTTGTGTGTTTGTTGGTTGGATTTTGTATTGGTTTTGTTCGGTTTAGGGAATTTTTCCTTTTTGGAGTTGCCAATATTAGTTGATTTGTTTTTGCAGTCCTCGGATAGGCTCCTGGGCTGTGCTGGAGCTCAGGGGCTGTGCAGATGCCTGGAAGTCAGAGGAGCTGGATTAGGAACTGGCAATGTTTTTCAGACCTAGGAGATTCACTTGCAAATCTCACCGTGATGGAGTCTTGCTGGGAGCCCTGGACGCCTGCTGAGGCAGGCAGCTTAGGAACCTTGGGGGAGTTTCTGACTTAAAGAGACAGCAAAGGGAAAACGGAATCAGGAATTGATATTTTGGGGGAAGTGGGTCTGGGGAGAAGTTGTTGGGGGTTAAATAAATAAGATAACTGGGAAAATAAAAGGATTAGATAAAGGAATAGGTTTGGTGGGACCCCCATCTGGGGCTGTGGCATTTTGAAACAAAATTTGGCATGGAAATAAAATCCACATGGGGGCTGATAACAGCTCACTGGGCGTGAAGAAGCAATGCTACAATGGATCTTTTTTCCACGGACTCCTAGACAACCTGAGAAATAGGCAAGGCTTTCCTTCGCAGGAGTTTATTTCTAGTTGTTGTTCTTTTTTGGCCACATGAGGTGCTCTAAACAAAATACTATGGTGGTGTTAGAAACAGGCCTAGAAAGAGACTCAAGTGTTTGCTGCCCTCACTCCTTCCTCACCTACCTCCCAGACTGGAGCAAATTATATGAGTTCAGTGCATTAATATAAACAACTCTGTAGAATGGTACAATTATCGCTGCAAGAGAATATTTGGAAATTAGAATAAAATTGAACTTGAATCAGAGGTTCTTAAATCTTTGAGATTATGGACCACACTTGGGAATTGAAAAGTGTCTCCACTGCAGCCTCATCACCTCCATCTCTTCTGATGCTGGACAAACAAAACTAAAAAATAACCACAAAGCCAAAAGGCATAGCATGAGCGTTCTAATTAAAGCCCCTTTTGCAATGGCAGCCCCTTAAGAAAGCACTGCTTCAGTAGTTCATATCAGCACAGTGAGTTCCTTTTCTCCAGATTTCCATCAGTTGAAAATTGCTGGAAACCTGCATTTTTGCACTCGAGTAATGTAATGAGGTCTGGGCTTCATAAGAATGAACAGCATACACTCCACAACCTGTCAGTGCCTTCTAAGTCACAGAGGGTAACAGATGCTCTACATTGCTTGGAGTGCATTGCTTTGCACTCTCATTCTCTGAAATTTGTAATCTGCCTAAGTCATGGCGCCTACATCATCCTCCCCAAGAACTGGGACTTGGGTCTTACAAAGGATGTTTGTGTTACTTTTCAGTCTGAGGGACAGTCAGAAACACAGAACTGTCCATTTCTGGGACAGTTCAATGGTTTATGGGACAACTGGTCAGAAGATGTGAAATAGGACAACTTTTGAAAATCCAGTCCTCAGAGTAATATAGATACTTTGGTGAAAAGCATACACTTTTTGTGTTCAGACCAACTTGAGTTTGCATTTCTATTCTGCCACCTATTCAGTGAATGACACTGGGGGCAAGTTTCCTGACCTTTCTAAGGCTCCATTTCTTTATCTATAGAATTGGATAGTAACAGTACAAACTTCATACATTGTATGGGAAATAAATGAAATAATGCATTAATAGAATAGCACATAGTACAGTGTCTAGCATAATCAGCAGCTAGTAAACATACCTGCTATTAATTAATATTATTTATGGGACCTAGTTACCACAAAATACTTGAAAAACCAGAAGGTGAAAATAGGTTGTGCAAATTCAGATCAACATTCCTGATCTTCAAAATGTTCGGAAATTAAGTAATGAGCATGTCTATTCTGCTTTATGAGGAGGCATCATTGTCCCTAGGTTTTGGACAGAAGCGTTCATTGAACTGGTTTAAGCCACACAGGCATCAGTGGTGGCAGCAGGTGGGCAATATGTGTGTGCAGACTCTCTGCCCCTAATGCCTTGACCATGCTGCTCCTGATGACCCGCTGGGGGGCACACCAAGGCTGGCCCATTAGAGGCAGAGTAGCCCTTGTCTCTGAAGAGCCTCAAACACTTGCCCATGGAAGTAGTTCTGGTTTGGCAGGCTTGGTTTGTCCTACTTCAGCCCTGCTATGCGTTGTGGCTCTGAATCTGCTGTGCATCTGCCAGCTCAAGCGGATGTGCGAGCGTGATCATGGCTACCCAGTTATAAGCTTCCGCTAGGACAGCACAGAACCTGCTACCCTTGTCTAGCCCCCTGAGGACTGAGTTCTTGTTTTCTCCTTGTAGTCTCCTAACATGGGGATGTCACGCCTCCCATAGAGCAAACTGCCAACCATGGACAGTAAGTCCTCACTTGACATTATTCATAGATTCTGTGACTTTAAGCAAAACAAGGTATAACAGCCAATTTTACGATAGGCTAGTTGGTATAAATAAGAGTTAAGTTCCTACCATCAAAGTTATAATGAAACAGCGCTATTCTAAATGACAAATTTGAGGACCTGCTGTATTATAAAGTTGAAGACGGTCATATAATGAGCCTAAAGGGCTAAAATGTCAAAAGGCTTTTACTTTTACATTCCATGGGTATTCAGCCACCTGTAAAATGCAGAATCCACAGTTATAGGGGAGGGGTTAAGAGAAGGGGTTTCATGGAAGGTCTTCCAGGTAGAGCCTGGGCTTCTCAAGGAAACTACCTGAATCAAAAGTCCCCCCTGGGATTGGTCATCAAATGGCAGAGTGATGAATAGTGTAGTATATCTACTAAGTCATCCACCACAATGACAACACCAAACTCTAAAATTAAGAGAAACGGGGGGGGGGGGGGGGGGGGGAGGGGAGCCCTTAGAATTATAGAGGGAAAAAAGGTACATGGTTCAAAAATAAAGAAACAAATTTTTAAATGTAAAAACACCCTAAATTTGGAAATATGTATTGTGATGCTAAGGAGAAAGAAAAGGAGTGAAAGGGAGAAACAACAGAGACAGTGGGATTGAAAGTCTTGGTTACAAATTCAGTCCTATTCTCTGAGTGAATCATCAGTTGAATCTGTTTTCTCATTTATAAAATGATAAAAAATAATTATTGCCCTACTCCCAAGGTTGCTGATAGGAACAAATGCGATGACGTGTCAAAACTGAAAAGATGACTAGAACCTTAGAGTATTCCCCTCAACAACTCAATCTCCACCTGGAACTATCACACATGTATTAATAACTCTATAGGATTAAAGGAAATTGCCCCCCCCTCCAAAACACACACACACACACACACACAAAAAAAAACAAAAAAAAAAAACACGCAAGACACAGTGTGTGTGTAACTAAGAAATGGGATTTTCTTCTTAATAATAGGGAAGACAATCACTTTGGATAATCCATAATGAATAACCAATATCTATTGTATTAGTTTGCTGAGGCTTCCATAACAAAACATCATGAGTTGAGTGGCTTAAACAACAGAAATTTATTTTCTCACAGCTCTGGAGGCCATAAGTCTAAGATCACGATGTCTGCAGAGTTGGTTTCTCCTGTGGTCCCTTCCAGTGGCTTATAGGTGGCCATCTTCTCACATGGTCTTTTCTCTCTATGTGCACATCCTTGGTGTCTCTTCCAGTCCTATCGGGTTAGGACCTCACCCATATGACTTCATTTAACTTTGATAACCTCCTTCTAGGCTCTATCTCTAAATACAGTCATATTTTAAGATACTGGGGGTTAGGGCTTCAGCATAAGAATTTTGGGAACACACAATTCAGCCCATAACCTCTCATTAAGCCCGGCCAGTGTTGCCCAGTGGTTGAGAGCTGACCTATGTGAACCAGAAGGTCCCAGTTCCATTCCCAGTCAGGGAACATGCCCAGGTTACTGGCTTGATCCTCAGTGTGGGGCATGCAGGAGGCAGTTGGTCAATGATTGCCTCTCATTATTGATGTTTCTATCTCTCTCCCCCGTCCCTTTCTCTCTGAAATCAATAAAAAGTTTTGTTTTTTTTAAAAAAAAAAAAAGGAAAATTCATTAAAAGGTATATTCTTGCTTTAGGAATTTATCAGGTCTGGAAAGGAAAATGATATTGCCAGACTGGTATGGGGAGACACCATTAAACGTAGCCTGGTAGACCTGGTCCAAGATTCAAGAGAAGCTTGACTTCCTGGCATATTTCAACTAACAGAGATAGTGAGGACCTTGTTGTTGTTTTACTTTCACCGAGGTGTTCTGTTAAAGAGCTAGCAGGTTGACCCTAGCAAGGTGGCATCTCTCTGGTGACAGCTGTTCTTGGTGACAGCTATTCTTGTTTGTAACTAGATGCTCCTTTGAGGTCAAAAGGATTATGGAATTTCATTGGCTAATTTCTCACTTACTTTGAATATTCTGTGTCATAAAGGAAGTGGAGAATTGATCCTATCTTCTGAGTTCATGCCTTGTGTGGTATGATCTTGCAGTCTTTTCACCACTTCTTCAGACTGTCCCCAACTGTTTCTATTCTCATTCAGTGACATGGTTACCTGAAACACATGCACATTTATTTATTCCTGAAATTAAATTTGTGAGAAGAGAAGATGATTTGTAAGTGATATTTACATATCACTTTCTAAATTTCAGATCTTTGATTCAGAGAAAGGTATGAGGCCCAGCTCATGGCGGAGATGTCACCACAAATATGGGAAGCAGAGGGAAACTGACACCTATTCTAAATTCACAGCCGTGAAGAGGCATGAAGGAGAAAGTGGTGACAAGGAGGAGCAGATGACTTGCAGGTGCACACTGATAAGGGGGACCGTGCTCACTGCCTTCCCCGTCCCCTCTCCACTTGCAGCTGCACCTGCAGGTGGACCATTTGCACCCTCTGGTAGGGGACATCCCAGCTCCCTCTTAGCAGTCTGGATGCTAGGTCCAAACAGGAAACACGGGGTATCACACAAGCAAAGATATGTACCTTGGTTTTCTTTTCTAAAACAACTGATGGTGGTAAAAATTATATTGGGAGGAACAAAGAAGCACACATTTACTAATTTTAAAACACCCTGCGGTGTCCTTTTTCATTAAAAATAAGGTATGCCTATATGCATATGTAGTACTTTCAACAATAAAGATTAAAAGATGTATAAGGTATGCCTTCAGTGAACAAGTGGAAAGAATCAGCTCACCAGGCCTCACGAGCATGATCCTTCTGGTACGGCTTCATCATAGCAAGAACACACTCCGTATTAGCAGGCAGTTTTCCCCTTAGACCAGGACCCATTTCAGAGGCAGGGGGTGTCATGCCTTATTGATCTCAATCAGTTTGCCCAACCTTCTAGCCATTTGGATACAATCTTCTCTCCCAGTGTCAAGTGCGCTTGTTTGGGAAATTAGAGAGAGCCTTTGGAAAGAAATGGGATGTAATTTGGAATGTGTCAGAAACTGTGTTATTTAGCCTTGATTTTAAGGTGCAGGGCTTGCCCCAAAAAGACCTGCCTCTTGTTTCAGCTCTAATACTGTAAACAAACATTTTTTTGCACTCTACTAGTATTTAGTATCATGTTTCTCACTTTATTTATTTATTTATTTATTTATTTATTTATTTTGCTTTTTGTTAGTGATTTTGTTGTTTAAAATCCTCCCCAGTGTAGTGCTGAATTCCTATGTACTGTTCCCAAGCACAGGAAGGCTGTGATGTGCTTTATGGAGAAAATATGTGTTAGATAAGCTTTGTTCAGACATGAATTATAGTGCTGTTGGCTGTGAGTTCAAGGTTAATGAATCAACAATAAACACTAAATAAGGTGTCTTGAAGCAGAAACGCACAAAGTATAAATGATCAGTTGATGAGAACATTGTGAGTGGAGATTTGCAGGAACCTAACCTGTATTTCCTTAGGAGCAGTGGGCCAATGTTCACTAATCCAGTTCACACCAATGTTACAGGACAGTGCGGCTGTAAAGATGGAGAATACCTAGTCATCTCCTCCCACAGGGAGGTAAGCTAAGGCTGGGAGAGATAAGGAGGCATGAACTACACAGCAGGCGTGAACCCAGTCTGCCAGCCTGGAGTGTTACAGAGCAATGACATGCATTTGTCACAACAGAACAAGGCCTGCACCAGGTGATAGCAATGAAGACTGGAGGGGAGGCGGTCAATTACAAAGGGCTTAGGAAGTTGAATCAACAGGACTTGGCCACCGAGAGCAAAGAGGAAGAAGAGGTCCAAGAGGACTCTGACATCCCTCAGAGACAGATGATAAACTGTTGGAACCGGGAAGGCCAGAGTGCCAAGTTTTCAGGGAGGGTAAGTCACAAGTCCAGCAGGGATAAGGACTGGGGCTGCGGGACACAAATTCCAGCATTATTTTTTGAGCACTCACTCTATTTCAGGTGCTGATGAGAGTCTCTTGCTAAATAATCCCATGTAATCCTCACAACAACCCTTTGAGGTAGGGACTATGATGCCCATTTTATAGATGAGGACACTGAGGCTCAAAGAAGTAAAGAAAGTTGCTCATGGACACCCTACTTATAAACAACAGAAAAGGAATTCAAACTCAGGCACAGGGACCCTGGAAGTTATAATAAAAGTGAGAAGTTTTGGAGTTTGAGATCTTGAAGGGAACGAAGAATTATGGTAGTGATATCCTATCTTGCTCTCTCCTTACACCACATATTTTCTTACCTTCATGTTTTTGTTTAAATTCTTCTCTCCCACAGGAATGTTGCTCTTCTCTCCTAAGCTTTAGAGGTGTTTGTTTTGTTCTGTTTTGTTTTTGATGTGGCAAAAGAGTGGTTCAAATTATTTGGTAGTTGCAGAAATTAGCATATGTTCTTTTATGGTGTGCTGGTTAATAACAAAAGTTAAACATTTCAAAATTTCCTAGAATGCATTGCATGTTACTTAAAAGAATTATCCTCCTAATCACCCTTGCATTTCACATGAATATAGCTATGGTTTATTTACACATGCACTCATTCATAGAGGAAAGCATGCTCATGCTATTTGTTTGCTCAATTTGGATCACCTGGCATAAAAACACATGGTCTTCATTTTGCTTTTCATCTCAGATATCAATTATCTTTGAACTTTTTTTAAAGACATGAAATTTATTTTTTAATTTCCCAAATCTGTATTGCTGAGAATTATTTAGCTATTTCCTTGACAGATAAAGAAATTAAATATTCCCCCTCAACACTTAGGTGTAAGGGCTATTTCCACTGTGCCTGGGGACTAAGGGTGTTTTGTCTACTTATTATATTAAAAAATATGTTAACAATGTATAATAGGAAAATACTCCTATATCAACATCTTGGGCCCCTTATTTCTTTCAAAAATGCCCCGCCAAGATATCCAGACGCTGAGCATCCTTTCTGACCACATGGAAGATACTCTCCAGAGCTGCGATACTCCATCCAAACACCTCTGCCCACAGAGTTCAAATGCTAGAAACAGCAAGAACAGTTAGCTTTATCCCTGTAGGTAAGTGGGAAAGGGTTCACCCACAAGAGAGCTTCTATTCTTTGAAATAACCCAAGTGTGAAACCCTTCCTTTATGAATCAAAAGGAAACCTCTTGCACTGTTCTAAAACCAAAAGAGATAAAGAGAATTTCAATGCAGCTGGAAACTACTCCCTACTCAGTCAACTGAAACTCTTAGATGAAGAAACTCTGCATTTGTATAGAGATCTGGTAACTCAAGAACAAAGGCTAAGACCAAAAAAAAGACTAAGAAATCTTTGTCCTCTTCCTAAATTGCCAAAGCATAAAAATGGAACTGGGAAAAATGAAGCATGTTCAATTCAACAAACACTCGAAACGATCTTTCAAATATTCTGGACAAAAGAAAGTCCAAAGTATGTTTTGCAAAACCCAAGGGAAATTCACTCCATATGTTTCTGATTCAGTTATAGTTTAATCATCAAAATATTGCTTTGTAAGGACTAGTTATATCCAAGAAACCTTTTATGAGCCATTTTAAAACACTGTCTTGAACACAGGAAGCCCTGTTTTGCCAAGAGCTAACAGATGCCTGAGCAAAGGCTCTGGACTTGGTCCTGGGGGCAGAGCCCCGGATACTGAGATGTGCAGATCAGACAGAGCTGACTGTGTAGTCTCTGTGGGGAATCTGTGCTGTGTATCTGTCTCCACTCAAGAGAATAAGAAAAACCCTTCAGGAGAAATAACCCAGGGAAGGCAACCATTAGCTACCGTGATTTCCACTCAAATTCATTCCCATTCATGGAATCTCATGCCCCATTCACTGTATTCCATTTGCTAAATGATAATATAGGTGATAATGTCTCTACTGAAATTATATTGTTACTATCTTAGTCCTCAGAAACCTAAGGTAGAATTTCATTAATGAGATTTGAAAACAGCAGCTTCAGACTAGCTATTGACCTACCAATAGAAAAAAAACACATTTCTCTTTATTTTTGAGTTTTTGAGTTGTTTTTAATGACTAAAATCCTCAAAACTGAATCTAAAATGGCCTTAAATAAAATAACGTTTATGCTGCTTTCTCTCTCATTGTCCTTCGTCAGCAGTTTTCAAAGTTCCCTGGTTAGTGAAAATTCTCCAAGCCCCCCTCACACCTGCTGCACTCAGGGGTTCTCAGATTCCAGTTGACTCAGAATCATTGAGTGCTCCTTAAAACAAAACTGCTAGACCCCACCCAGTATTTATGATTAGATAGGTCTGGACGTGACCCGAGAACTTGTATTTCTAACAAGTTCCCAGCTCATGCTACTGGTCTGGGAATCCACTTGGAGAAGGACTACCTACACCCTCACTACTGGTTTGAAGTTGAGTGACAGGAGATGGGTGCTAAAGCACAGGTGTAAGTTGAGACCATTCCAGACGCATCCACTAATGATTACTTGGGATGTGTTTCAATGATTGAACAAGGATGCCATCTCTCAAAATTCCTGTGGACCATTACTTGTAGCCAAAGAAATGAAGTAGTTTACATAATTATTGGAATGATTGTGTAAATCTGAGGCCATCACAAAGATTCAGTTTATTAAGTGGGAGTACCATCAGGCCAGTGTATATAGAACCTATAGTGTTTAGAGACTTTCATGAGTAAAACTATCTGTAAACTTTAAACTTGCATAAAAGGAGTAACTAAACTCATCTGGTGACATGAGCTTTTTCTGTTATTAAAATGTAAAAGAATGTTTATTGTGTGGGTTCTTGCATAATGAATATTGGGTGTACAATGGGAAAATGTCTTTGATGAGAATTGTGTAACTGACACAAGTGGACTGTCCTGATTCCAGGTCCATCCTAAAGCGGGAGCTCAGGGAAGGCATTTCAGCAGGGAGTTCTCCCGGAGTGCTGCTTTTTGATAATCTGACAATACAAACAAAGAGCTTATAGAACCTTCTAAAACACAGTGGTTTGCAAACCTTCAAATGCATTAGAATCACCCGAGAATCTTGTTTATATGCCAGTTGTCATTCGGCAGGTCCATAGTGAGGCTCAAGGTCATTTCTGACAATCTCCAAGGGGTGCTAAAGCTGCTGGTCCTGAACCACACTTGAAGAAGTGAGGTTCCAGATCAGAGGTTCAGGACCCGGGAAAACCTTTAAAAAATCTCTGGGTCTGGGTGGGACTAGGGCATAGATATTTTTAAAGAACCACAGATGCACATTTTACAGCCAGCATGGAGGGCCTCTGACCTGGAAAAGTAGTTAATATTTCTAGGCTGCCTCTCTCAAAACCATATCTCACCTGAGTTATTGATGAAATTGCAGTGAACTCATACTTGACTTCTCTAGTAAGAGCCTTAAGTGCCTTTTTCTATGTTGCTGATAAAAGAAAGAGCCGATGCTTTAGATTCCAGATGTGCTGTAGAGTTGACAGTCAGCTATGACACTTCAGCAACCTGTTTTGTAGTCTCACCTGTACAGAAAAGGTCTCCCTATTTACTCAGATAGGCTAGTAGTATGCAGATATAAGTATGGGTACAACCAACATTGATAGTCATATTAAAAAATTTTTAATATGCTCAAGTACTGAGACAAATATTTGAGAACTCGGAACCCTGCACAAAATAAACATCAGGAGAAAAAAATTGTCTTAAAAAATGTTAAGAGCAGATGTTACAATCTACTTCTCTCCAACATAAATAAATGTGTTACTATTTCAGTGGAACATCTGATTCTATGTACAATTGCACCCCGATGGACCTTCTTAGATGAGTCACCTGCAAAGTTCACCCCTGAGTAGCTGAATGTGCTATCTGTGGTTGGGGTAATTAAATATTGTGCACTAAACATTAGAGAATGCCTGCCAAACACAGTTATTTCAGTTTTAGCCTACTTGAATCCAAACTTCTCCTTTTCACAATAATCAGCCAACAATTGTAGTTACTTCTTAAGATCATTCTTAATGTCTAATAATAAAACTATGACAACACAGAAAACGTTGTTTCCTTGTTTATTGTGGCAGATGGCTGCAGACTCAATTTATCTAATAACTATATCAAGTTATTTTAATAACAAATCCAAAAGAAGGGAATTTACATGCATAGCACTATTTTAAAAGTAAAATTTAATCCACTAAATTTTAATGAACCATTCTTACCCACCCCCCTTTTTATTTTTATTTTTTGCAGAAGTATTATGGCAGGCTTGAAGAACTAAAAACTCTGATGCCATGTAATTGTTTCCCATGTTAAACTATGGGTCATTCATGGCCATGAGTCTGAGACTGATCAAAACATCATTGTAAAAGTTGCCTTCTTAACCATATCTCCATGAGTTGAAACTGTGTAGTTAATGGTCAGTAGAAAAAATCAGTAATGGAACAGACATGGCCAGGACAGCCACAAAGAGATGGTTCTTATTCTCCTGTTCAGTCCACTATTTGAGCCCTTTGTGCTCTGCCTGGTCCCTTAGATTGAACTTCACCCACTCATGTAGCAGGGTGAGCAGCAAAAACAACTAGAGGTTTAGGATCCCTTTTGCTAGTTTCTGCTCTGATTTAATCTTCACCCAACAGTAGCCTGAAACTCCTCTCTTGACCTCTTTGTACATCATACTTTCATTGGTGTTCTCTTCAGTGTTGGACTTCAGATGTTCTCACAGATTTAGCCTTGGCTACCTCGTGGCTTACAATATCCTGTCCCTCCCCACTTAGAAACTCTCTGCTCAACCTCACCTCTAAGGAACCCATTGGCACTGGGACAACTTTAGCCAGGCCCATCTAGCTGTGATTACAACAGACCTCTGGGAAGCCTGGGGCAACAAAATTAAATGGATCTGGCCCTTAGATTTCTGAACACAGCTATGTGAAGGGATGTAGGATGACCCTCCATGCACTAGGGAGCTGATGGAAGCCCTTGAACTTTGGGTCCATCTATATTCATCTCCAGAATACCAAGCTCTCTCATCACTGAGATGAGTTTTAGAGTGGAGGCTTGGGGAGGAGGAGAAAGACGGGGAACTTTTAAATTTGTATATTCCTTAAAAATCATGACTTTAAAATGTACCCTTTAAATTTCAGTTCACTATAATACTTGAAGTTCTGACTAATAAAACCCAGTTCCCCTCAGGGGTATTTTTAGGTAGATAATTTTTTATTTTTGAGAAAAGAAAAGCTAGTGTAAAATTTTGAATGGCAAATAAGCTCATGGATGTCTGTTTGTTTAAATAATGATATTTCCTTCATAAAGCAAGGTAAACCACATGGGAATTCGTCTGAGGGAGCAATGCCTAAAATCCCATCAATGGCAATCATTGGGTTGGGCTTTATAATTCTAATAAAGATTGTTTTCAGCTTTTGATGATTGATCAGATATTTTAGGGTATTTGGTTTTTCAATATGGAAATAAGCCAAAACAAGGGAAAGGAAACATTAAAAACAGAAAAATAAGGCACTGGTCAGGTAGCCCTGAAATGCCAAGGTTTCGGGTTTGATCCGTGGTCAAGATACATACAAGAATCAACCAACGAATGTATAAATAAGTGGAACAACAAATATATATATATCTTTAAAAATAAAAAAGAAAACAAAAACAAACCAACCAAATAATAACAAAAGATGGGTACACAATACCAGGCAGAAACAATACCAAGAATCACTGAATTAACCCAATCAGGAACCTTCCCTTGCACATTCTGTTAGGATAAGAGTTAGTTCTGTGGATGGACATTCTACAGTGGCACTGTCCAGTGTGACACCCAGCAGCCACATGTGGCCATGAGCACTTGAAAGTCCACACTGTAATGTGCTAAGTGTTAAATAACACTGGATTTCAAAGATTTAGCATAAAAAGGATGCAAAACATCTCACAATTTTTATATTGTGATTACATGTTGAATGATACCTTGGATAAATTGGGAAATTTAAAGGGTACACTTTAAAGTCACGATTTTTCAAGAAATTGAAATTGATGGGAAATTGGTGAGGTGTGAACCTGGAGAGGTAGCTATGGGCCAGGAAACTAGCCCATACATTATATGGTTTTGTGAAATGGTCAAAGAAATTATATTTCGTTAAAGAAAATATATTTTAAAAATTGATTTCACAGAGAATTCTGACCTTGGTCAAACTGGAGACTTTTTAAATCTATGGTATTGATAAATTTCTAGAGTACCAAGTACCATGTAAGATACTAAGGATACAATGATGAATAAGATAGATACAGGTCCTACTTTCCCAAGGCTTACAGGGAATGCAGACAGGCCATGACAATGTACCATGATGAGTTATGAAATAAGGAGCACGTTGCAAAGGCGCCTAACAAGGACTTCCTGGAAGAGCAGGGTCTCAGTTGAGACCTGAAGGATGTAGGGGTTGTTCCAGGCGGAGGGGCATGCGCATAGATAAGGCTGGAGGCAGAAGACTGTAAATTGTGCAAACTCAGAGAATTAAAAGGAATTCTGTTTTGCTGTCCATCAGGTGAGGGGATGGGAAATTGGTGAGGTGTGAACCTAGAGAGGTAGATATGGACCAGGAAAATAGTCCATATGTTGTATGGTTTTGTGAAATGGCCAGAAAAGGCAAATTTTTAGGTTAATAGTTGCATAGGGCTAGAGTGAGAGTAAGGAATGATGGTAAATGGACCCTGTTTGTTTTTTTTAGGATGTTTTGAATGTTCCAAGATTAGATTGTGGTGATGATTGCACATTTTTTAAAATATTCTGAAATTCATTGAATTGTACACTTAAAACAGGTAAATGTTATGCTATCTCAATTATGTCTTAATAAAGCTGTTAAAATAAAAGGGAATCTTACAAGTTCTGCTGAATTTTGATGCTTTTCCAGTTGAGGCAGGAAGATAATGATGATGCACATTCATGCACCGGATCCCTGATGTGTGAGGGTGACGTGAGGTGAATATTGATGACCCCATGGAGCATCTGCTGTGTAATAAACACTGTGTAGACACCTTATCCACAACAACGTACTGGTGCCTTGACTCTGTCTGGGCGGTTTAATATTGTCGCAATAGAGATGTAATTCTATTGGATCTGAAATGTAGACTAGCACTGCTTTATTTAGGGGCAATTCAAGCTCAGAGAGGTGAAGTGACTTGCCCAAAAGCACAGACAGTAAGTAGTGAGCCAGGATTGGAACTGAGGGATGTAGGATCTAAGGTAGGGGTCCTCAAACTACGGCCCGAGGGCCACATGCAAATACAAATATTGTATTTGTTCCCGTTTTGTTTTTTTACTTCAAAATAAGATATGTGCAGTGTGCATAGGAATTTGTTCATAGTTTTTTTTTTAACTATAGTTCGGCCCTCCAACGGTCTGAGGGACAGTGAACTGGCCCTCTGTTTAAAAAGTTTGAGGACTCCTGATCTAAGGCTTTGCCCTTTCTACTCCACCCTGCTGTGCAGAGACTGGGTGAATGAGCACGCACAGCATGAGGTTGAACTCTTTGGTAGATTACCCAGCAATAATACTTACACATACCCCTTGTAGTAGTTTCCTGTTGCTGCTGAAATAATTTGCCACACATTTATTGGCTTAAAGTAACAGTTCTAGAGGTCAGAAGACCAAAATCAGTCTCCCTCGGATGAGGCCAAAATTGGCTCCTACTAGAGGTTCTAGAGGAGAATTTGTTTCCCTGCATCTTCCAGCTTTGAAAGGCTACCTGCATCCCTTGGCTTGTGGTTCCTTCTTTGCAATGGTATCATTCCAACTTCCGCTATCATCACAGCTCCTTCTTCTCTGATTTGACCCTGTTATAAGGAGCCTTAGGATTGATTATATTGGGCCCATTGGGACATTCCAGGATAATCTCTTAACCTCATGAACCTGAATTCAAATCCCATCTGCAAACTCCCTTCTGCTGTGGAAGTTAACAACCTATCCATAGGTTTGAGGATTAGAATGTGGACATCTTTGGGGAGGGGCATTATTCTGCCTACTAAAACCCCTGCTCTAGAGACCTGTGTGTGAAAGGAGTCTAGGAATAAACATAGTCTTTCATATTTTGACCTTGCACACAAACACGAAAGTGTCTCTTTATTTTTGACAACCAAAATCAAAATAGTGCTATTATTTATTTGTTTTCAATTTTAACTGTCCTCCTCTTGAAACTTTTGAGGAATAAAATTAAAAAATTGAATTGTCATAAAGAATATTATTTTCCTTTGGAGGTATTATTATTAGTTGTAGGATTACTTTAATATATCAAACCCTCAGAGAGTTCCCATGCCACAGGAATGTGGAAATTTGGACAAATGAGAACAAACACACACATAGAGTAATATTTATATTGCTCATAAACTGTTTTTGAGGCATACTGTTTTTCTACAATGTCATTTAAAGCTCACAGTTGTTTTTAACTTTTTATTGATTGATGAGAGAGAGAGAGAGAGAGAGAGAGAGAGAGAGAGAGAGAGATTTGTTGTTCCACTTATTTATGCATTCATTGGTTGCTTCTTGTATGTGCCCTGATCGAACCCCCAACCTTGGCTTATTGGGAGGATGCTGTGACCAACTGAGCTACCCTGCCAGGGCTCTTAGTTGCTTTTAAATGGGCCAGTGTCTTATTTGTTAAGGTTCAATGGTGTCTATTTTGCTCTAAGTTTACCCTCTATGGCAATAGCTGTAAATTGCTAAAGTCAAGGTATCAAATTAACAGAAGATGAAGAACAAAATCAGAGACCATGCAACAGCCTTGAATCCTCTTAATATAGAGCAAGCACAATATAGAGCAAGGACTTATCTATTGTTATTCAAAAGTTTGGGGCTCTGAGGGGTCATCATTGTTCCAAAGGTAGGAGACCTTACCATATTTTTAAAAAGTATGTACATTCAAAACATTGAATAGTGAGAGTTGGTAAGTTTAAGAGAATGGGATCTCCTTTAGTTCTCATGCAGAATTTTTCTATATATTCTTGTCTCTCCCTGACTAATGATAATACCTTTCTCCATAACTCCTGTCACCTTTGCAGAATATATCATCCCCTTAATGTTTTGTTCTCTTATACTCAGCATATCACCATAGACTTTTCTATTCTTCAACTCAAATCCTATGACAGACTATGCTAAAAGCAGTATTTTAGTTTAAACATGTCCTGGGTGGTTAACAAGGTTTAAGTTTCACTCTCAGAGTAGAATCATGGGGAACTTGGGATATTTGCTCTTTGTCATTAACTGCTCCGCAGGGGGGACCTCCTGGACTGAGATACACCAGTTTTTATTTGCCACATGTGGTTGTGATATCAGTTCATTTCGTGTCTCTGACCCTCTTACCAGTCTGGATGTGGCTTTTTCTTTATATCCTTAGTTGTAAGAATTCAGTTCAGCTAGATTTCAGGTGGTTCTGAATGATGGTTGTTCCGTAGTTTAGTTGAAATGTTGATGGCCATTAACTGCTTATGTGACCTTGGGATCCGTCTGTCTGGATCTGAATTTTTCCATGTGAAAATCAAACTGATCAGGGTTTTTTGATATGACTGTGAGGTTCCTTTTAGTTCTAATATCTTATAGGCCCAGAACATTTAGTGCTTATGGGAACTATGTGTTGGATCTTGGTTTGGGTTTCCAAGAAGTTGACCCAGAGATAAGGTTTTGAGTACAAGAGTTTATTTGGGAGGTGCACTCAGGAAATACTGGCAGAGGCTTGGGGAGATAAGACAGAAAATAGGAGGAAGACAATGAATTTATTATCAAGCCAACTGCTACTATATGCAACACGCTTCCAAGTTACCCCAACTTAGAGGTGTGGAAACTGGGTATTTATTCACATACTTTTTCTCTATCATTGGTTAAAGAGGACTTTGTGTGGCATTGTCTGTACAGTACTTCTTGCTCCTTTATTCCTATATTTGAAAAAAAAAAGCCAACCCTCTATATAGTGTTATAGGGGTTCCCAGTAAGCTTTCTAATTGTGGAAGTAAATGCCAATGGGATTTGGGTGGGGTGCTAACTCCATCTGCTGCAATGTAGGGGGGAAGTAATGAATGGTCCATTGGGATATGAGAGAGCTGTGGTCTCACGTTGGGGTTTATTTTAAATTGTCATGAATGTTCCAGAGGTTACAAGGCATTGCTCTGAATGTTTAGCAGGTTATACAGGCTACCTCTGTGGTGGGCCTGGGTAAGAAAATTAATTTGTAACTCAGCATTAAAGAAGAGCTCATAAAAATTCTGACTAGAGTGAAAAGGGTGATATGTTAATAAATTATGGATGCTCTGTAATATTTACACAGAAATATTCTAAAAACACCACTCTACAAAAATCTGCAGTGCAATTTTCTCTCATTACCCATTCTTCAGGCAATGACATTAAAATGTTATGATTCCATGACATTTAAACTAACAAGGAGCTCATTCTTAATTACTTGGTGTAGAAGGTTCAGTTAGGCAAAGAGCCTTCCCTCATTTATTATGGGTCCTTCCTTTAATGCATAGCCAGTGCTATGTTTAAATGGCCCAGTTGGTTTTATCATCATCCCTTGCTCCTTGAAAAGCTCTGACATTCAGATATACTCTTAGAAATATGTGGAGTAGCCCTGGCTGGTTTGTCTCAGTGGATAGGGCATTGGCCTGCAGACTGAAGGGTCCCAGGTTCGATTCCAGTCAAGGGCATGTACCTTGGTTGTGGGCATATCCCCGGGGGGGTGTGCAGGAGGCAGCTGATTGATGTTTCTCTCTCATCAATGTTTCTAACTCTCTATCCCTCTCCCTTCCTCTCTGTAAAAATCAATAAAATCTATTTTTAAAAAAGAAATATGTGGGGTAGGAGGAATGGATAATTTAATTCATTCTCCCTGTTCTTTATCTCTGAGAACCCAACTTGCCAACATCTGTAAAATATCGAAGAGGCTTAGCAATCAATCACTAGGGAGAGAGGTGATGGAAAGGGAAGGAGACAGCTGGCCAAGGAACTCTAAGTCTCAATCATTACGTATTTCAGGACAAGAAGCAGGATTGCTGACTTTAGATTTCCTTTGAGAAGAGGCATTCTCGAGAACAGAATATTGAATATCCTCCTAAAGCCAAGTATAGGTGTAATTCCTTTGGGAAATAGACTGGTAGAGAGTGAAACTCAATGGGTGAATATTAAATGAGATTTGACTTACATGTAAATTAGACTCAAAATAATAAGAGACCTTCTAGAGCATCTAATTTGAACCTCTTATTTGACTCAGCAAGACACCAAGACTTTGAAGATTCAGAGATTTGTCCATCAGTATCCTAGGGCTTATGGATTCAAATATTCTAACACCCTGCTACCCTATCACATTGCTATATTGTTTCTCTCTCTCTCTCTCTCTCTCTCTCTCTCTATCTCTCCATTTAAACAACGAAATGACTTGAAAGGGCAACTATCTAGGATTCATTTCTTTTAGATTATCCCTACATGTAATTAATAGCTTCACACACACACACAGTTAAAAAGTTGTCCTTGACCCTAGCCAGTTTGGCTCAGTAGATAGAGCATCGGCCTATGGATTGAAGGGTTCTGGGTTCAATTCTGGTCAAGGGCACATGCCCGGGTTGCAGGTTCCATCCCCAGTGTGGGGCGTGCAGGAGGCAGCCGATTAATGATTCTCTCTCATCATTGATGTTTCTATCTCTCTCTCCCTCTTCCTTCCTCTCTGAAATCAATAAAAAATATATTTTAAAAAAGTTGTCCTTGCCTTTACAATGATATGACATTGAAATCCTTCACAGATCTGCAAGGATTTGTGTTTTGGTTATTTGTTTAAAACTGAGAACAAAATGATCTGCCGTTATGTAAAGACAGAAGTTGACTGAGCATGCTACTGATGGATAAAGGGGATGTTTTCACAGAAAGTCTTTGTCCACACCCTGTCTTTATTTGACCTCCATCTTGAGCAATATGCCATAGACCAGTTAGTTTAAAAAAAAAAAGGCAACATTTCTCTGGTGCTCTGTCCTGCTTCTCTCAGCTTCCCTTTGCCTAACCTGCTGCAATGTAGTTGTCATTTAAAATCTCTGAACCTCAGTCTCCCTGTGTTTGAATAATAGTGTACTTCTCGGCAAGGGTAGATCTTATTTTGAAGGGGTGTCTCTAAGAAAAAATACAAAAATATGTCTTTAGAAATTTAGGAAAAACAAAGGTCCATGTGAATTCATTGCAAGGTTCTCTCCTAGGGCTTTGAAAGGGGACTGTGCCTAGTTTAAGCGTCACTGTCTTTGCGACAAATGCACCCCTATATCCCAGTATCCTCTACAATGTTTCCTCCTATCACAAGAAATCTGGCCCATATCCGTCTGACTGTATGGTCGCACCCTTGGCTGGTCCTCTGCCTGCTCAAGTCCCATCCCCTTGGGCCCATCTCCCACTGGCTGCCTGAGGAAGTGTTCAAAATCTGAATCGAATCATGCCACCCTGTGTAATTCCTCCCTGATTACCCGTTACCTTGCAGTGGTTCTCAACCTTCCTAATGCCGAGGCCCTTTAATATAGTTCCTCATGTTGTGGTGACCCCCAACCATAAAATTATTTTCGTTGCTACTTCATAACTGTAATTTTGCTACTGTTATGAATCGTAATGTAAATATCTGATATGCTATATGTGTTTTCCGATGGTCACGACCCACAGGTTGAGAACCGCTGCCTTAAGGATAAGCCTAATTCCTTAGAAGGGCACCTCAGAGGCTCTAGAACAGTAGTTCTCAACCTTCTGGCCCTTTAAATACAGTTCCTCATGTTGTGACCCAACCATAACATTATTTTCGTTGCCACTTCACAACTGTAATGTTGCTACTGTTATGAATCATAATGTAAATATCTGATATGCAGGATGGTCTTAGGCGACCCCTGTGAAAGGGTCGTTCGACTGCCACAGGGGTCGTGACCCACAGGTTGAGAACAGCTGCTCTAGAAGGAGCTGATCCTTACCTCTCCAGTACTTTCTCTTGCAGGCCCTCAGGACCACGCCCACATACCAACAAGCCCCGCAGGTCTGCTGATCCAAAACAGGTTGGACTCTCCTGCCTACATCCCTGCCGTGTGACGCCCCTTCTTCTTTGCTGACTGTCAGGCATACCCCTCTTATCTGACTCTGCTCCCCAATCATCTGATAGTGAAGCCTCTTCAGGATTCTCAATAAAAACGGCCACTCCTTCCCTCACCGCACTCACCTGTATGTACCTGTGTCATAGCTCCTAGGACACTTTAGTCCTCTGATGAGCATCTTCATCTCTCCCCTACAGAGCCTGAGGGCAGTCTTTTCTATCTTTGGATTCCCAAAGCCAGAACATAGTGGTGGAATAAGTGTTTGATCATTGAAGTCCATGCCATGTTAACTCTTTACTCACCACAGCCATATCAGGTCTCAAGAGCAACATGCATTTGACAATTTTATAGAATGACATAAAGGAACTAATGAGATAAAGAACTCAGATCAACTCCATTCGAGTTGCTTTAACACCAGGATCAGGATCATGGATGTTCACTGGAATATTCCCAGTAGCCATCGGCCTGTCTGCCCCTTTCTTAGGCCTCTGCAGCAGGATAACAACGTGAGAAGACGGTGGGGATGCTCTGAGCATAGCTTTGTCCTTTGCATGCTCAAAATGATTACTGATTCTAAATCACAACGTTCTTGGCAATTCCAAAATTTGTCTTATTAGCCCATCTAAGAGGCTGACACCGTTTTCCATAATGTACCACTTATGCAGGGAGAGAGATCAAATGCAATATTGCCTGGAAGGAGTTGAAGAAGAGAGTGGCCCGAGATCTCTCACCTGAAAGGTGAGGTCACAGGTCTCTCTCCCTCCCCCACCTCCAACCCAGCTACTGAGCACATTGTTCCTGAGGGACCAGGGCCTGCCTGGGTCAGACACTTGTATTTCTCTTTCCTCAGGTGGAAGAAAGGAGAGGGTGAGTCCGGCTTCCTTTTTATTACTTGAAGAATTCTACCAGGCCCCTAGTTTCTCTCTTTGCAATGATTCCTTTAGATCATTGTTGTAATCATTAAATGTGATCTGAATCCATTAAGCGCCTCTCTAAATGTGCTGATGCTATGCTAGTCACTAAACTAAGGATGTGAAACGGCTGGTGAATCTTACCCTTAGGAGTTCATAGTGCAAACATACTTAAGAGAGAAAGGCCTCTGAGGCCCAGGGAGCCCTTCTGAGCTCCACTTGGCAGTTGGCAGTGGGTGCCCAGCGGTCAGACGTGGGGACTGGCAGTGTGTGTCTGCCTGGCACGCACCAGCCTGCGTTCCTTGCTTGCACTGTGTCCTTCTGGCACAACGTGGTCGCATTGGGAGCCTCACATATAGGCATTATTGTTTCAAGAAACATCCCCTTTCTGTGTTTGTGCATGGAGGGGATCCAATCCAGTGAGTTTTCCTTGCAAATGAATAGCCCACCAAGAAAACCATGCAACAAATGTTGCAGTGTATGCTTGGAATTCTGTAAGACACTATGATTCTTTCTAAAACAAAATCAAGTAATAAAAGCTCTCTCATCCTTTAGTTGTCTGATGCTTGCTAAATAACACAGCTGATTTGACTTATTTCTTGTTCTGAGGACGGCTCCCTGAATGCTTCCTTTTTGGCTGCATGGGAATGAAATCACTTTCACAGTTAGCATGATTTATTAGTCACAAGTAGAGTTTTCTTTACGATATATAGAAATGTTCAATTATTGCTGATAAAATGAAAACATAATCCAGGTCAAATTATGGAAAGTCATTTTGTGTCATAGCAAAAAAAAAAAAAAAAAAGGTGGAATAAGCCCTCCATATGACAGTTTCTTATTGAAAATGCTGGTGACTCTAAAAGCTTACACAAAAAAATCACAAATTGTGTGTGTGTGTGTGTGTGTGTGTGTGTACCAAATGACAAATGCTAGAAGGATTTATTATTTTGCCTCTTTCACTGTCTCTGCTCCTACACATCTATCCCCCAGAGGCCTTAAAGTGACCAGGCTGAGAGAAAAATTCATTATCTCCCAGCCCTCAGCCTTCCCCCGGCTCCCAAAGCTCAGTGCAGCAAAGCCAACGTGTCAGGCAAGTCCCAGAAAAGTGCTTTTATGCGTTCCCACCGCAGGGAATGTGCTTTGCGCCTGGACCTCTCTGATGTGCTCATGTTGCCTCCGTGTTCAGAATGTGCCTGCACCCTTTTCCCCACAGATGCCTGGCCAGGTCTCTACGTATGACCTTCCCCAGGACCATGTGCAGATGGTCCAAGCCGAAGCCTCTCATTCTGGTAGCACGTCGTGTGGGTCTTTCATACAATGCTAAGCATAATTATTCCTTGCATTGCTGTTATTCTGCTATTTGTCTTAGCATCTGAATACAGTGGGCTCTTGAAGACAATGAGCTCTCTCTGATCTCGTCTTCCAGGATAGCACAGATCAGTGCCTGCACTTCGGGAACATTGGACCGAGTGCACAGGAGAGTTAGGGTTTGAAATTGTGGTGAGTTTGGATTCACACATCGGAGTCACAAATAGAATGACTTCTATGCGTGGTTATGGCAAGGAGGTTAGGATGAAGTAGACAGGCTTTTTAAAAAATGTCCATTGCGTGACTATGAAAGCTGTCTATTTGAGACTCCCAGCTCCTAAGTCTTACACCAATTCTTTTACCGTTTCCTAGAGACACGAGTGCAGACCAAAGATATAGACAGCTGGAAGAAAGATAGCCTTGCTGTTATTTATAGGCCTTTATACATTTTCCCTTAGTCTTAATGTTTTCAGAAATTCCCATGTAGGACTGAATTGCCTACACAATTTCTTTAAAATGGAACTTGTGCATTCATAGCTCTGCCTACCCTTCCTCCCGTATTTGCGCTGAGTGCAGGTTATCCACGTCTGCAGTGTACTTCCATTCTGCCTGACAGAAACCTGGCCACCTTCCCCCAGGTTCGAGGGTGGGTTTGCTTCCAAACAGGATTACGGAAGTCCTTAGTCATGCACCCTGCAACGGTGGGGCTTGTTCATGCAACACTGCATTTGATTACTCTTCCTGCAGAAGTGTCACATTGCTAATGCCGGCCTTTTTGATGGACTGGTGTGACTACTTTTGGAATTGGCAAAGACTTTATAACTTTTCGAACAGGTTTTGTGAATAAAGTACTGGTGTAAAAGTGACCTGAAAAAAAATATATGGTCCTATATACAGATTTTGTAAATTAGTAATCCACACATGTAACCTATATGTTCATGCAGACTAATGTCACCCCAATAAAATTTAAAATAATAATAAAAAAGAAAATGCTAAAGATAATACTGTCAGAACTATTCCTTCCCCACATCTGCCTCCCTTGCAAAGCAAACTAATGTGAGTTGTTCAGCCAAATGTCTTATGATTATTGCAGGTCTTGGCACTTCCTGGTTTCTACTATGAATAGGAAGAAACCTTTTGGACAGAAAGAAATAGTATATGCGTTCTTCCTTTCTCCTATTAGAATATGAGCATTGGTAAGATTTCTATTCTGGCTCTTTGAAAAAATTCCACAAAGCATCCCCAAATGTAGGCATTTTTCTTTATATATTTAACTGCTAGACATTTCACTCTAGTTAAAGGATTACAAGTTTTCCAGTTCATAATCTTGTCCTATGTTCATTTCCAATGCTCACTGGGTCCTCCCATGACCAGTGAGCAAATTGGACCAGAAAATCCCTGAACCACAGAGGTAGGAAACTTCAGGATACAAATTATATAAACAGTTGTAGTAGGTAGCTTAATCGGGGCCTCAATGTGTCTTGACTTACATATATTTCATATATATTTTCAATCTTTTGTGCTTTATTCCCACGGCCTTGGTTAAGTCAAAACAACTTGACAGTTACTTGAACCCCACCAAATTGTTTGCATGCCCGGAATTCACTTTCCTACATCTGTTTTGCCTCTCCTCTTTCTTCTGAAATCTCAGTAAGCTTTTTTCCTGACTGTCCTCGGGAGGGATTAAATGTTTGCATATCGACTTGAAATTCCAGAACTGAAACTGAAATAAACTGTAATAAACCTAGCTGGCAGGCACCAACATCCCTAATCTTAAGGCTCTTCCTCGTTCAACTTCACCTCAGTAAACTGACCTCTCCTATATGCTGCTGCCTTTGCAACACCACTTACCGTATGTTGTTCTATGTGGAACTGCCTGAGTTCCATTCCCCAACACAGAACTTCCCAGCTGCTGTTTAAATCCATTTTAGTTCTTTCTCTCTGAGACATGGATGGTGAATTTCTACTGCTTGTCAGTTATTTACTCATTATAAAGATTAACCTATCTAAAGCTCCCTTTCTAGGTTTGCTCTCAAGAGACAATTTACCTAAACACTAGACTTGAAGTTAACCAAGTTTTATGAATCTAAATTCCAGTTTCTCTCACTGTTAGAGCCTCTGTTTTCTCATCTGTCCAGGGGATCAGTTCCTGAATCTCAAAAGATGTTTTTCCTTCCTAGCTACAATTAACGAGTTGTACTAGTATATTCACAATAACTATGTAATTGGAGATGTTATATTCAGTATAAATGGAAGGGTTTAATTTTTTTCTTTGATCATTAAGCCTAAAACCCCTAAAGATATGAACACCAGTGTTTGTTTGTTTTGTTTTACCAGTCAGAAAAGTGATGTCCCAAGATCCCACAATCAGATAATTAGCAGCAAAGCTAAGAACAAAAAACCATACCCCAGGATTTCCAGTTCATTAAGTTTTTGCTGTATAAAAGTCTGAATTTGCAGACTCAAATAAGTGCAAATTAATTTTATGCTTGCTGCAAGGAACTGTGTTAAGCATTGAAGATACGGAAAGAAATCCTACTTTCTGCTCTTAAAAAATTATGAACAATAGGGGAGATAAATATGTCACCAACTAGTTAATACAAGGCATAATGAAGTGGATCTTAAATAAAAACAAACTATGTTTGTGATTTCTCTAATTCAAAGAGGAGAGGGCATTTAAGCTGGACAGTAATTGTTATGAAAATTTTGGAAATGTGTAGAGATGGGGGTAAGATATGCATCCCAGGCAGAGGAAATTACAAAACTAAAAGCAAGGATTTCAAAAGTGCATGGTATGCACCGGAGATATAGAAGAGACTAGTGTTAAACAGAGTGTAGGATTTTGAAGGAGATGTGGTTTAGAATTTAGGGTAAAAACATAAATAGTTTGGGGCCATATTGTCAAGAGTTTTGTCCTCTTTTTGTAAACAGACAGCCGTTGTAGGTATTTGAGGAGGCTGGATGTGTGAGGTAATTTAATCTTTTAAGAAAGTAACACCTAAAAATTAAGTCTAGTTTGGTTGGGGAGGGCAAAAGGTCGTGGACAGAGGTAATGGAGAGAAGAGGGCAGATTCTGGAAATATGCCATGTCAGGATTGAATATAAAAGAACAACTCCAACCTCAGGAATGTAGGTCATCACTTTGTTCCTCTCAGCTGTCCCCTCTGGTGTTCCCATAAAGAGTATCTTTCTATAAGACTTTGTCATTTCATAGACACTAACCAGGTTACATCTTTTATTTACAGAATATTAGCTAAAACTAGTTTCTAAATACTTTTTGTATTATTGTGGAGAGAGAATGGGGTAATGTTGCTTACATGACTAAGTAACTTGCTTCATAAGGAAAAAGCAAACCTCCCAATACTGTATCTAAATAATACTGGAGTATCCATTTATTATTATTCGAGAACATGTGTTTAATAAACAGGAAGCCCATGGAAATTTTTATAGCACATTTATGAAAATGTAAGAACAAATATTAGCCAAGAGAAAAATCATTAAGATCATCATTTTGGGTTTGAAAGTTCTGATTTACAAGTTCTGAAACTAGTTCTATACTTGGAAAGCCCGATTGTCACTTAAGCTAATGTCATCTAAACCACAATATTCCACTGGTATATACAATGAAAATTTTGACCAAGTGAAATCGCATAAGATCAAAATTCCACTAATAGAACATGAGGTGTTTTGTTTTTCAGCCTGATCATCATTCTAAGTTAATATTTAAGAAGCACTTTGAAAAATACTCTGTTTATAATTTCTAATTCACACCGATCCACCATAAATTGCCTTAATAATCCAAAATTTCCTATGATTCAGAGTTCCTCCACAAATAAAAACCTAAACCTAAGATCTCACCTCTAAATGAGAAATTAACCTGCAGAAACAAGATATCTGAGTTTTTCATGGGTTCAACACAGCAGATAAAGGTCTAAAACTGATTGAGAGTAGTTATAATTGGATCTCCTGTATTCTATTAAGTGGCTCCCTTTAATTTTCATTCCAATGAAAATTGAAGTTTATTTGTATTTAAATATGGCTACTGTTTACATCAAACATACTGCTACATCAGAAGTGTGTTAAGTAGTGTGTTACATCTGCTAAGTGTGTTACATCTGCTACAAATTAAATTACATAGGTATACATTTATGAAAAGTAAATTTTCATATTTTATGCAAATATATATGTATTTATGATTTTTAAAGGAATGTAATTTGGAATATTATGATCAAAGTCAATAATCTATTGTGACTAGATTAAAAAGGATACAGAATCCTAAAGATTTGGATTTTATTCTATAGATAAACGAGAGATAAGGAAGGCCTATTTATAGAAGAGTAACATTATTAATTGAAATGACTGGAGAACAATTCAGAACAGTATTTGATCCGACTCCAATATGCTCTATATCAACATATACAATAGGTCAGAGAAGGAATTAGTACTGTAGACCAGAATGTTAAAGATGGGGTTTATGGAAAGACATAATATTGGAGCTCATCTTAGAAAGAGTTGTAATATTTAGATAGAGAAAGGGGAAGGGTAGAGGACATTTTAGGCTGAAGAAAAGTGTGAGCAAAAATAGTGATGAGGACAAATGTTTCTATTTGGAAATAATGAGATCTGGGAATGCACAGGTGAAATAATGCAGATTAGGACAGCTCCTTGTTCCAGACGGGAGCTGTGGACTTGATTGTGTAAACCAGGGGAGATTTTCAAGGAGGATAATGATGAGATAAAAATAGTACTTGAGTAAACCTCATTTGGCAGCAGTGTTCGGGGAGTTCAGCAGGAGAAGCACTGTTCTCCATGTGGGGTGATGACAGTAGAAGTAGTAGGAACAGAGCGGCAGAGGGAGCACATTTAAAATTAAAACACCAGTTAAGTGGGTGAAGATTGGCTATTAACTGTACAAGAGGAAAGAGTTAATGGTGCTTCCACTGCAAACAGAATCCTAACTTCCAGAAGAGAACTATAAGCTGCCATAGAGTCCCATGCATATGAAAATGGCAACACCAATCCTCATCATAAAGGTGTAAATGTTATGCGCTTTCCCAGTGATCTTGCTGGATTGAACCAACCCCTCATATTCTTCTGCTGAGGCCCCTTGGTGGTCCATTTATAAAAGGGATGGTCAGCCTCTGGCCATAGGAAAGAGCAAACCTGTCTGATAACAGGGGCCCACCTCCAACTCTAATCTTGTAATACCATGTGACAGCCAACTAATGTAATCAATTAATATTGAAAATAATTGGTTTGGGCTCCATTTCTAGTACATATTGGTGGGAAAATACATAGGGATTGAAGGCACCATTTCCATCAGAGCATCTTAAGAGATGGAGGAATTGTTATAGGCAATTACAAATTAAATAATCTTCATCCAGACTGATTGCTGTAGGTGACCTAGAAATCATCTCCAAGTTTTATGATCCATGACATCACATCACACAGATCACCAATTACCAGGGTTAGGTAGCAAAAGGGTGTGGCAAGGACTTGGATACCATGTCACATATTCATCATGAAGTAATAGCAGAAGGTTCACTTTTGATCCTTGGATTCCAAATTATCAATAGTATTGTTAGGGTGATGCATTATAAATGCGTGTGGATGATATGTCCATCACACATTCATGGAAAACCACCGCCAAGATTCAAAACAATAATATTTTCCAAGTATTTCAACACCCTTTTAATCTCTCAACCTCCCCTCTCCACTGTAGAGTATATTTTTCCTCTTTTTAGGTAGGAGATCTAAAACGATTGCTGATCCCAGCCAGCTTGGCTCAGTGGTTGAGCATCAATCTATGGACCAGGAGGTCATGGTTCGATTCTAGTCAGGGTACATGCCCGGGTTGCAAGCTCGATCCCCAGTATGGGATTGCAGGAAACAGCTGATAAATGTTTCTCTATCATCATTGATGTTTCTCTCTCTCTCCCTCTCCCTTTCTGAAACCAATACAATATATGTAAAAAATAAAAAGATTGCTGAGTGGTGGAACAATTTGACTGATATCATGATGGCAAAATCAGAGAAATGGCAGAGACTATTTTTCATTAAAAATATTCCCTCTTTTCTTCAGTTTAATCTCTTGACAGAGTCCTGTTCTTATTTTTTTTTTTTTGCTTTCTCTTAAAAACCAAACAAAACAATAACCGAAGAACTTAAACTAGCTCATCAGCATTTTGTGGCCATGAGGAGCTGGTCAGCTTTGGAGGAACAAGCTGAGACTAGGATGACGAGGCACATTTTCTAAAGTGGCCAGTACACTGTGGTGAGCCCCGAGGGGAAATGGACTTGGTTTAATTAGATTAAACTGTTATGTTGGGGCAGGGTAGGGGAATCACATGAACCGTATTTTATAAATACACTTTCTTAAAAGCAGGATCTCAAATAATGAAAATATCAAGTACAATGTATTACAATGCCCAATGTAATCAACCTTGCATATTTACATCAGAATACATGGCCTAACTCAGTTGTGGCATTGGCATAACTATGTTCCTGTGTGTGTTACTTTATGAAAAGTTTTCGATCCTAATACTATCTGCTATCTTTACATCCAAAATGCCACTGACACTATATGCATTGTTATTTACTGTGTCCAAAACGTAAACATGACTGAAAGTACTCTGAGGAAAAGGACAAATCCTAGGTTAATAAAAAACAAGGCTTTTCTTCCCTCCTTTTCCCTCCTCCAACCCCCCACCCAAATCCCCCATTGATAGGTGTCCAGGGGCAAATCAGAGTGCCCCTCCCTTGCACTGTAAGCAACTTGAAAATGAAGCATCCCAGAATTTTCAAGAAATTGAAGATCAAGGAAGATGTTAATTAAATTGTCAAAAAGCTTCTTGTCTCATTTCAGTGCACTGCATAACTAGGTAGCCTGAAGCTATCTATAGCATCTGGGTGCTATTCTTGGGTCTTAATACAGTTTTAATCATTTAATTTAAACAATGTTTCGAACAGTGAGGAAGAAGCTAGTTGAATATCGGGTCAGAACAGCCAGGTACCACAGACTTCTTCAAGTATCTCTCTCCAATCCTGTTTTCTCTGACTCATCTATAATAATCTATAATAATAAAAGCATAATATGCTAATTAGGCCAGACATCCTTCCAGAAGTCGTTCCAGACATCCTTCCAGATAAATCCGGGGCTGTGAGGGAAGCCCCGGATCCCAGGCACCAGAGGGAAGCCGGTGCCAGTAGCCGGGGGAAGGAAGGCCTACTATTGCATGAATTTCATGCATTAGGCCTCTAGTCTCTTATATGTGCCTTGGAAATATTCTGCATCATGCTGCAAATGTAGGGAACATTTTAGTAAATGTCAAACTCACTTAAATGAAAGCCGTTCATTCTTTCATTCATCCAATATTTGCTGAGCTCCTGTTTACCAAGTGCCAAGCCTATGCTAGAGGCTGGGAGAGAAGAGAAGCGTAAAATGATGGGTATTAAACTGGGGTGCTTGCCTTAAAGATGCTTACTCACCAGTGAGGGTGGCCAACATGGAGAGACACAATGGCAGCCTAGTGGACTGAACTGATGTTTCCATGGGGTGCCTGACCTGGATAGACATCCTAGACAGTGAGAGTTAGAGTTTCAATGACAACTTTAGGGACAAAGAGATGTGGCCTTGGCCTGGCTTAAAGCAATGAGCCAAGACCCTGCTTAAGGGAAGGGCCATAAGGGCCTGCCCATACTTAAACCTAGAAATGGGAAAATATAAACAAAACTGAACTAAAAACTCTGCCTGTAAGGGCAGGGCAGTAGTGAGAAGCCTCGAGCTCTGGGGATCTGGGTAGAAACAGGAAGGGCCTGGGAGAAACTGAAATGGCAAGCCTGTGCCACTATTTCTGTGGGATCCAAGTTTATACTGCCGACAAGATTCAGAATTCCTAGGGCTAAAAGCAAACATCACCTCCCTCTGCCCCAGAGCCATTGGAATCACTGGAATACTGATAGAAGCAAATGGAAAATAACTCTAGAAAATGAAAAATTATCCCATTGAACATAAATTCACAATTTTAAAAATCAAATCACATGAAGAAAGAGACCACAATAAAAAGAGTCAGCAGATGCATCAAAGGAAGCACTAGAAAAGTCTAAAGGTTATTGTACAATACAGACGCTGACTAAAAGTTAAAGGGGGAGATGGAAGACATTATGAAAGAAGAGACTACTATGAAAAACAAACAAGAAGGAAACAAGCACAACATCTACTAAATATATAGTCTGAAATGCAACACTAAGTGTTTGGATTAAATAGCAGAGTGGATGCAGCCAAAAAGGAAATTAATAAACTGGAGAATCCAAGGAAATCACTCAGAATGAAGCCTACACAAAAAATAACAAGAAACATATGATGTACTAAGAGATGGAATATAATAGCCATAAGCTCCCTGACACTTGATAAACCCTTACTGTTTACCAGATCTTGTTCACATTGCTTCTCTATATTAATTCATTCAACCCTCATACTGACCCTCTGGGGTAGGTACTAATACTATCCCCCATTTTACAGATGAGAAAACACATGCAGAGAGAAGTTACATGATGGGAAATAGACACAAGGAGGGAACTGGGCATCTTGTTCGCAATGAACTGCTCCAAGGCCCCATTTCTCCACAGGGATTCCCTGGCACTGTCTCTCTCCTGGGCCCTTTGTGAGGCAGTAGCCAGTGCAGTAATGCATAATTCAGCATGGCTTCCCATTCTTCTCCCTTTTATCAAGATTATAGCCCTAGCTTTTTACCCTGGAGATAAGTCATTAGCAGTTAATTGATGTCTGTTATTATAGGTCATTAATAATATTATAAATTTGTGAATTAAGAGAGTATTATAATCACACTATTTAAAAACATGGAGATAAATACCATCAGGAATAGTTCCCCCAAAATAGTTGAAAATTGTTATCTCTGGGGAAATGAGACAATTACTTTCAGCACTATTTAAAATTTTAAACTACTTAACATGCTTTTCATGCATAATAATTAAAATATATAAGATGGATGCTGAATTAAAGATATTTCAAACAGACCCTGAGTTTGTCATTTATGGACACTTACTAAATAAATGAATCACATACGTTCAGAAAGAAAGAAATTGAACCAAGGAAAAAAGTAGATTCAAGAAGCAGTTGTGAAGTTGACAAATATGTTCGCAAAATAAAACAAAACAACAATGGAATGGTTTTTAAATGAGGGGAAATTACAAACAAGAGATAACTAAAATCAAGGCTAAAATAACATGGAAGATAAAGATGGGTGATCGTATTTAAGATTTTAAAGTTGGAGAACCAAGATGGCGGCGTAGGGAGCGGACCTGTGTGTGCTGCTCTCTCACAGCATCATTGAAACTATCAACTATGAAGTAAACAACCACCACTCAGAACCATGGGGAAGTTGGCCCAGTGGGAGATCTACAACTGGAAGAAAAGAAAGAAGCGCAGTGAGATTGAGTGGGAGCTACGGAGGCACCAAAACCAGAGGTACGCAGTCACACGCCACGCGGGCTGCAAATGGATTCTCGGTTTTTTACGAACCCTCGAATCCTCTGGGCTTGCTCGGGGCGGGTCTCTGAGGCCCCAGATCCCACAGGGAGAGGCGGCCACGGCCTTGCAGTGGTCGGAGAGTGAGGGAAGCTCTGACACGCGGCTGCTCGCCGGCACTGAGGGACAAGAAGTCCTGGTGTCCCAGGGAGGCGAGGGGCGCGGAGACGCTGCCATCGCTATTTCCTCCACGCTGGCGACTCCCTGTGACCCCGCCCTACCCTCAGGGCTGTGCCAGAGGCACAAGAGGGAATGACTGTGCTTTTACTTTTACAAACTCTCAAATCCACTGAGCTGGTTCAGGCAGGTCTCTGAGGCCCCAGGCCCCAAGGCGAGAGACGGCAAGGCCTTCCAGCGGTCAGAAAGCGAGGGAGGCTCTGGCGCTCGCTCGGCTGCTCGCCGGCACTGGGGGATGAAAAGTCCTGGTGTCCTGGATAGGCAAGGGGCCGCTGAGACTCCGCCCCGGCGACTCCCTGTGACCCTGCCCTACGCAATTTACATTCCCATCTGGGCTGTGCCAGACTCACAAGTAGAAACGCCTTTGCTTCTGCAAACTTTCAAATCCACTGAGCTGGTTCAGGCGGGATCATGAGGCACCAGACCCTACGGGGAGAGGCAGCACGGCCTTGCAGCCATCAGAAAGCGAGGGAGACTCTGTTGCACAGCTGCTCGCCGGCACTGGGGGACACAAAGCCCTGGCAGAGATTCAAGGGGCCGCGGAGACTCAGCCAGTGCTATTTGCTCCGCCATGGCGACTCCCTGAGACTCAGCCCTAATCAATTTACATCCCCATCCAAGCTGTGCCAGGTGCACAAAAAGACCCACCTGCGCTTTTGCAGCCTATCCCAACAAATTGCAGACTTCAACTGCTCGCAGCCATGGGAGACACACTCAAGAAGCAGACCCAGGAGAACCAGGATGGCGGCATAAGGAAGAGACCTGTGCGTGCTACCTCACACAACAACATCGAAACTACCAAATATCAGACAAACACCTATCATACAGAACCATGGGAAAGTTGGCCCAGTGGAAGCTCTACAACTGGAAGGAGAGAAAGAACATTGAGACTGAGTAAGATGTGACACCAAGTACAGAGCCCAACCCAACAAACTGCAGATTTCAACTCCTCGCATAGAAAGAAGCGCATTGAGACTGAGTAGGATGTGCAGAGGCACCAAGTACAGAGCCCATCCCAGCAGGCTGCAGATTTCAGCTCCTTGCATCTGGGAGGGACGCAATCGGGGGCAGAGTCGGGTCCGGGGCCGGCCAGGGCTGGGCCTGACTGGGCCGGCACTGTGGAACTGCTGTACCAGCAAGCGCACAAACATGCCCACTGGTCCCAGTCTCTTGTGGGGCGCTGGGGGACAGCAGACAGGCAGTCTGTGCACTTGATGGAGGGCAGGAGTGCTGGATGTTCAACCACCAGGAACGCCTGGAGATTTTGTCTGGTGGGGAGCCGCCGGCAGGGGACAGAGGGCCAAACTTCCTGTTTCCCCGGTAAGGCTGGGATGGCCCCGGTGAGGTCGGGATGGCCCCGGTGAGGTTGAAACGGCCCCGGTGTGGTAGGGACGACCCCGGTCAGGTCGAAACGGCCCTGGTGTGGTAGGGACAACCCCGGTCAGGTTGAAACGGCCCCCGTGAGGTAGGGACGACCCTGGTCAGGTTGAAACGGCCCCGGTGTGGTAGGGACAACCCCGGTCAGGTTGAAACGGCCCCCGTGAGGTAGGGACGACCCCGGTGAGGTTGAAACGGCCCCCGTGAGGTAGGGACGACCCTGGTCAGGTTGAAACGGCCCCGGTGTGGTAGGGACAACCCCGGTCAGGTTGAAACGGCCCCCGTGAGGTAGGGACGACCCCGGTGAGGTTGAAACGGCCCCCGTGAGGTAGGGACGACCCTGGTCAGGTCGAAACGGCCCCGGTGTGGTAGGGACAACCCCGGTCAGGTTGAAACGGCCCCTGTGAGGTAGGGACGACCCCAGTCAGGTCGAAACGGCCCCGGTGTGGTAGGGACAACCCCGGTCAGGTTGAAACAGCCCCGGTGTGGTAGGGACGACCCTGGTGAGGTTGAAACAGCCCTGGTGAGGCTCAGACGGCCCTGGTGAGGTTGAGACTACTCCAGTGAGGTTGGGACAAATAAAGGGGACCAGTATGGACTGATGAACAGGGGTAGATACAGAAGCAGAGCAACATTGAACAGAACGTTAAACTACAGTGGGAAGCCTGGGGAGGGTTGTGGGGGAGGATTAAGAGACCAACTGAAGGACTTATATGCATGCATATAAGATTAACCAATGGACACAAGACACGGGGCGGGGGGGGCGGGGCGGGGGGTAGGGGCCGGGGGAATGTCAAGGGGGGGAAAAAAGGAGACATATGTAATACTCTTTGTAATACTTTAAGAAATAAAAATTATTAAAATATTAAAAAAATAATAATAATAAAATAAAATTAATTATTAAAATTAAAGTAACAATAAATAAAGTTAAAGTAAATAAAAAAAAAAAGATTTTAAAGTTGTTCAGGATATATTGGTCAGATATATAAGGCCAGAATATGTTAAAGTTTTAATGGTTAATGTAAAGAAAATAGAAGTAAAACTATAACTTCCAAGTCAGTGGAAGGAAAAAATGGAATAAAAGAAACCTTATCAATCAGAGACCTAGAGGAGCAAAGACAAATAGGATATCAAAATAATATGATACAAAAGTAACAATAATTGTAAATAGATTAACCCTCCCTGCTAAAAGTCAGTGGGAAAATAATGCAAAGATGATATATTCGAGCTAGGCAAATATTAACCAAAGAAAACCAGTAGAGCAATATTGAATAAAGTAGATTTTAAAACCAACAACATTATTAAACACTAGAGGCCCAATGCACGAAATTCATTCACGGGGTCAGGGCAGGGGCATTCCTCAGCCCACCTGAGCCCTCGGGGGATGTCCAACTGTGGGTTTGCGGGAGGCGACCACAGGGTGCTCACCAGCCTGCCCTGCCCCATGATTGCAGTAGTTGGTCACCTTCCTCTGTGGGGGGAGGCAAATGCTCAATGCAGAAGCTGCCCCTGGTTGGGCCTCTGCCCCCTGGTGGTCAGTGCACATCATAGTGACCCATCATTCTGCTGGTTGTTCCCCCCATGGGTCAATTTGCATATTAGGGTTTTATTACATAGAATAGGGAAATTTTTGCTTAATGATAAAGGGAGTATTTCATAGGATAATATAAAAAGCTAAATGTAACTGATCAGAATTATAAGGAAAAAGTAAATGATCAGAATTATAAGGAAAAATTGACTAATCCAAAATTATAAATGAAGATTTTAAACACCCTTTCCTTTAACTGATAGATCAGTCAACTTAGTAAGTACACTGGAGATTTGAACAACTCAACTAATATTTTTTTTTTATTTAATATACACATTCATCCAACCAGCATGACTCAGTGGTTGAACATCAATCTGTGACCCAGGAGGTCATGGTTCGATTCCTGGTCAAGATATATACCCAGGTTGCAGGCTTGATCCCCAGTGTGGGGAGCGCAGAAGGCAGTAGATCAATGATTCTCTTTCATCATTGATATTTCTATCTCTCCCTCTCTCTTCTTCTCTGAAATCAATTTTAAAAAGTATTACTCAGAACATATGTTTGGAATTAAATAAATATCTAAGAGATTCATAGGTCAAAAGTAAATCATAATGAAATTATGAAATATTTAGAACTAAACAGTAATTTAAAACTGCTTACAAAATAAATGAAATTTGGAAGTAGTGTTTAGAGAGAAACATAGCCTTAAATGCATATATTAAGAAGTAATTAATATTTAAAGTTAATGAGCCACACACTCAACTCAAGAAGAAGTTTTTTTTCTCCAAAAACTGAAGAAAGGAAATAGAAATAAAAGATAAAATTGTTGGAAAGGAAAGCCAAGATACAACAGAAGACTCAAAAACAAACAAATCAGAAGCGAGTGTTAGGAAAATATTAAAAAAAGAAGCAAATTTCTGGCAAGATCAATCAAGAACAAAACAAGAGTAGTCACATATAAAAAATATCAGAGGGGAATAGTTAACAGATAATTTTAAAACATCTTAAGGGAAATCAGCTTTATGCAAAAAAAATTGAAAACTTAGGTAAGGAGTTTTCCAGATAAACTATAAATTACCAATATTGACTAAACAGACAATAGAAAACTAAAATCTCTATAATCTCTAAGAAATTAAATAAAAAATCTACTAACCAAAAATCATTAGTGCCAGAAGGTTTTGATGGTGAGTTTTAATAAGAATTCAAGAAGAGTTATTACTTTTAAGTTATGTAAGCTGTGCTAGAGAATAAATATGTAAACCTCTATCTTATACAAAATGTTCAAGGAGATAGAAAAAGAAGAAATAAAACGTTTGGTATAAAAACTTGATGCGAAACCCTTGATATAAAAAGACTGTATGACAGAGAAATTTTATAGACCAATCTAACTTATGAATATAAATGTAAAAATCCAAAATATAGTGTTTGAAACCAAAATCAGCAGATTATAAAAAAGTAATATACCAAAGTCAATTAGGATTAAGAAGGTAATGTTGGCTTAACGTCTATTTAGAATTTCACTACATTAATAGATCAAAGAAAAAAATTATCTTAATAGGTATGTAAAAAGCATTCACGATAAGTCAATACATTGGAATATGACAAAAGTCGCTTTATAAATCATTGGAGAAAGAATGTACTTAGTAACTGATAGGTCAGTCAATTTAGTAAGTATGGTAGAGATTTGAGTAACTCAACTAACATTTTTTATTTAATATACACAGTCAATAACTGGAGACTACAATAAACAGTACTGAGGGAGAAATGAGACTTTCCATACTGAAAAAAATAAAATTGGATTTCTAGCTCATATCATATATAAAAACAAATCCTAGGTGGATTAATGGCCTATATATATAAAAAGCAAACTTTGACACTTTAAATAGAGTATAGTGGTGACTGTTATATTACTTCACCATAGAAAAGAATTTCTTAAAATTCCTAAAACAGAACAAAACATAAACAACTGGTAAAAATGGACAAAAATATGAGCAAGCAATTTGCAAAAGAATAAAATCTGAATTCCTAGCAAGTAATCAGTATATACCAATTAAATCACACCCAGCACACTGACAAACAAATTAAAATATTGCTACCAAGTGATGATGAGGTGAAAGGGAAGCTTTCATACACTGTGATGAGATGGTAATTGTTATGATCAGTTTGAGATCTGTCTGTGTCTAGTTAAAGATGTGCGTATTCTATGACACAGCTAATCCCAATTGTAGTTATATTCCTTAGAGAAACTATTGCACAAAAATACAAAAGAGAATGTATAAGGAGGCTCATTGAAGGACTGTAATTGCCAAAGACTTAGATACCAACTGAACAACCCTCCAGGAGGGAATATAGAAATAAGTTGTTATATAATCCTGTATTGGAATACTAAAAGAGCAGGAAATATGAATGGACTAGATTTACAGGAATCAACATGCAGTAATCTTAAAACATAATGTTGAATTAAATGTAGAATATTACAAAATGATTCTTAAAATGTGATACAATTTATGAACTTTTGAAACCCACAGAACAGTATTGTATGGTGCTTGCAAATGAATACATATATAGTAAAAGTATAAAAATATAGATAGGATACATATCAATGTTAGGGTAGTAGTTTTTTCTGAGAAAGGTGGGAAAAGGGAGGATTAATGGTCTTTGGCTGTGCCTGTAATTTTTATTTCTTTATATCTTGTTTAAAGGAATAAGACAACTAGAACACAATGTTAACACTTAAAACCTGACTAAATAAATGCACACATGTGTAGTACAGTATTTATTGTCTTTTACTGTGTCTTTGAAATGTATCATAACTAAGAAGCTCATATTTACTAGATGATACAATAAATGTTCAACTTGTGCTATGTTTCAAGGAGTCACTGAGGACTACGCAGATAGCTCTGTCTGCCCAAGTGTCCGAGAGAGCCTTCAAATGGCACTCTTAATGCTATGATATGCAGAATGAGAAAGAGGCTCCTGGGAGAGAGAAGGGAAAGTTCTTCCAGATGAGGAAGTAGCATGTGGGAAGCCATGGTAAGGCATGATATTGTGGGAACTGGGAGTCACCTGGAGTAGCTGACCACAAGCTGGTAGGACATATGCAAGGTGGAGTAAGATAAGGCCTGTCATGGCTGTGGGTCAAGATTTGGTATCTTAGAAAGGCAAAACACTCACTGAGGGCTCTTGCTTCTAGCTAGAGTAATTTTTCTCTTCCCTTACAATCAGTTATTTGTGTATCTTTCCTCCTCAAGACACTCTTCCAATCTTTGCAATTAAACATCTATTAGAGTCAAAGAATTGCATTTTTGGAAAGGCCTTAGCAATCATTTACTAGTCCAATCCCCTCTTTTACTCACCAAAGAATATATTGGTTACCTTGAAGGCAAGCAAATCTGAAAGTTTTTATCTTTGCAATCTAAGTTAACTCAATTAGCTTTCTGGAAAATTGATTGTTAGGAAAGATTTATGAAGGAATCAGGAGAAAGACTGTGTTCAGAGAAGTTGTTCATCGATGAAAGTAGTACTGTGATATATACAGATGGGTGCTTAATAACTTACAAATTATTTTGATGGATTCTTAATCATAAAAATTGATTTTAAAAGTAGTCTCTTTAATTCATTTCCTTAAAATGAGATTCCCATCTCATTCCACCCCCAACTTTGGGGATTTTTATTATAAATGAAAGAAGGACTAAGAAGAGAAATTCATAAGACTTGATTGCTGAACGCAGCAGATGAAGAAGGAGTGATCATAGATAGCACAGAGGATTCAAGGCTGGGCGAGAGGGAGGAATGGGCACCCTGGGAAGTTTGCACACGGATTGTTGAATTTCAGAATAAGACTACACATTGCAATCAATTTGATTCATGTCCCTCCCCCAGCACAACCACCTGAAACAGCAGATCAACGTAATCAAGGTTTTCTCAAGAATTCTCTATAATGTTCTGAAATATAGTTTCTACCATAAAAGATAATCTCTTCACCCTGGCCAGTATGGCTCAGTTGGTTGGAGCATTGTCCCATACACCGAGAGGTAGCAGGTTCAATTCCCAATCAGGGCATACACATGAGTTGCCAGTTCAACAATTCACAGTTGGGTAATGTGTGGGAGACATTCATTGATGTCTCTCTCTCTCTCTCTCTCTCTCTCAAAACAAACTCTCTCTAAAAATAAATAAATAAATAAATAAGCAAGCAAGCAGCAACTTCAATGCCCAATGACAGGTGTGATGTTCACAAGTACCCAGAGGGCCAGTTCCTTAAAAAAATAAAACAAAGACAATCTCTTCTTTTTCTTGATTCAACTTCATCTCTCAATAAAAAAAAAATTCTGGCACCCTGGGAAGTGAAATCCAGTAAAGAATATGCCCTCACTTTGGGGAAGTGCTCTCTTATTTCTGGTCTTCTCTCCTCTTTCTCACTTTAGTTTGAAACCGTTGTGTTTCCTGACCTTCCAGGTCATGCTTGATGGATATCCATGAAGAATTCCCCTCATTTAAAAGACTGCTACCACTTGAGATTTTGGCCCAGGTGACACTGACAGGTGATTAGTATAGATAGTAGTATCTCTGGATTTGAAGAGAAAGACTTGATTCATTCATTCATCCCTTCAATAATTAGTGATCTAAACAATTCTGGGCAGTGTCTTTATGTTATCAAACTTATGCTTTATTTACAATTAACACCCAAAACTATATACTGTATTTGCAGGTAATAGATCCTTTCCTTCCTGGCTTACCAATGTCTGCCCTGTCTTATACAGTTCTGAGCTAAGGTCATTTTGGAGAACACAGCAGCACATTGCTCATCATTTTTAGCAAATAATGCAGTGTCTTGGGTAAAATAAAAATGCTTGCTCTATTAACTCAGCCACCCAATTTCTTTCTTGACCTGGCAAAATGCCACCAAACACTACAAAGCATTATATACATTTCTGCTTGCTTTCATTGTTAGGTGTGAATATTATTCATAGAAAAATAGATGAGCTCTCTTTTTATGTCAATATTACATGTAGAAATACCTCCATTTCTTATCATTTACAAATTAACAAAGTCTGAGGAAAAATTTAAGCATTTCCTATTATTATTGTGTGTTTCCTGGATTATTCTTCTGCTTCAAACACAGTAACACAATGAAAAAGCCTTTCTCTGTCAGGAACTATATTAACATAGAAGCAATGCCAGCTATTGGTTGATTGTGTACAACTGTCAAAAACGAAGCTTAGTTTTGCCAAGGCCTACCTTGGGAGGTTATTCTAAATGAATTTAATGATGGTTAATAGTTTCCAAACTATGTATAAAATGTTCTGAACAATTCACAATTGATTTAACACACACTATTTAAGAAAAATTAGCAGATCCTAATACAGGCATACACTAGTATGTCCTGTATGGGCTTATGAACATATTAGTAAGAAAGCTTTGTGAGCGATGCTTTTCATTCATATGCAGTGATGCCTCTGAGCATGTCTGAGAACTCTTAACTCGGAGCATGAGATTTAGGAGGCTGCCGAGCAATGTCTGTTCCTCCTCTTAGAAGCAGAACAGGAGTATTTTCTTTTTGAGGTAAAGTTCAGGGTAGGATTTGGAAGAGTAAAAGGCTTCTTTGCCTGTGAAGTATTGACAGATTATTTTTGGAAGGGTTACTAGCCTGGGAAGACATGGTTGTTCACTTGAAATCAGGGATGTTAACCCGGGGGCTCCAGGCCTCCCCTGACATGACATATTGTCAGTTTAGGAAAAGAAAGAGAAAGGGAGCCTGGAAAAGGGACTTCACACAGTTAACGTTTTTGCAAGATTTCATTTAAATAGTCTCTATTCCTTAGGTTTGGTAAAATGCAAACATATGTGGATTTAATGTCCATCCTGTAAATGTTTCCTTTCAGTTTTTAAATTATAACTCACATATTTCCTAAGAATTGATTGTTTGTCAAGGTTTAATAAGTCTGTTTTTTCACCTGAGTTTTAAGAAAATAAAAAGGTATGTTTTTAAAAGTAAGTTACTTATAAGATTTGGGAATGGAAAAAATATTAATTTCATACTTTTCTGTTACTATGTAAATTGGAAAGGCAGATTTACTTCCAGCAGAAGGGGATAGACCTAGCATAGAACAGGTTTGCCCTTCAACTTCAGGAAGTCCTCCAGGAACTTCTTCCTGCCTTGGCTTAGAAGGATAGTTTCCCCTTCACTGGAGCCTCTTTCTATGGACAAATTTCTGTGCAGCAGCACGACATAGTGACAGTGAACGTGTCTCTGAAGGGTGAGCCGTCTGCATGGGTGTCAGTCTGGGCTCTGCCGTGTCTGCCCCAAACAGCTTTGTGCCACTTCTTCCATCTCTCCGGCTTCCTCCTGGTCAGGTGGGGGTCAGAACCCCTCAAACCTTAGAATTGTTATGAGGATTAAATGATAATTATTTGAGTTAAAAATACACATAAGATATACAATATTATATAACATTTCATTGTAATATATATTTATTATGTGGTTATACTTTATGAATAAGTATATACATTAAAATATCTATTATTTGTAAAAAACCTCAGCAGTGTATTTGACACGCTGGAAGTTCACCAACTCACCAGGGCACCTGTCTCTCCCTGCTTCCCCTACAGCGGACGGTCTTTCCCTGCGAACTCGTCATTGTTTCCCTGAGTGGGTTTTTAGAGTGTATCCTTATCTACATATACATGCTTATCTATCCTCTACTCTTAAATTCCAAATTAGCTCTCTTAGCTTTTTCATTTACCCTTCCATTCCTGTAAAAAGCCTTTCTTTTACATGTGAGATGGCTACAAGCTGTTGTTATAATAATTTGTGTGGATATAATATATACCTGAGAGGAAAGCGTATGACATTTAATGTATGAAAATAAATATAATTCTTCTTCAGCTCGACTTCTCTACTGTAGAGACCTGCTTTAGAAGCTCATCAGATCACAGGATCCTGGAGTGTTGGGAAGAGGCGTACAGCCTGGCTTGTTAGAAGAGATACTCCTTTGATCATTCATATCACAAGTCTTAGAGCTAATGTACTATGTTCCTCAGTGAATAAGGCCATCTTTTTTCCATGGAAGAAATAATTTGCATGTCATACATTTATACACCTGTGGTACCCACTTAAAATATCCCCAAAGCTGGCTACTCACAGCCACACCCCTCCACACATGCACACACAGTTATGTTTCCTGTATAACTAAAGTTTTCACACTTGAAAAACTGGCCAATTTGTGCTTCTTGCCAATGTTACATTATCCTATTACCTTGTCCCTGCACCTGCTCTGTACAAACACAATTGTGATTCTGTCCTAATGGCCAATTATCGTTAGCAGATCAAGAGCTTTTGTTAAACGGCTCTCCACACTGTAGATACGATCCTAGCCCTGAAAGGATAGCATCGGTGAGTATCAATTGCAGTCTGTTTTCCAGATTGAAAGGGCAGGAATCCGCCAATATAGATGGCAGATAAGAACCAGCTCGTCCTATTTTTGCCCGTGTTCTCTACCAACAGCGGCTCTGCTCTGCATGGCAGGCAGGTCTGTGCCCTGTGCCTGTGGTCTGGTAGCCTTTCTTGGTGGTATTTCATGATGCATATGCTTCTGTGCTAACATAGCTCTGTGTGTCCCCTGAAGGAAAGCTGCCGCACAGCTCTCTGTGTGTCAGGGGGACACTTGGCGAAGGAAAGGTGTGCTTTGCTGTTAAACATATTTTGGCTCAGATTTCTAGTTGATGAAATGCTAATTGTGTAACCTGGGAAATTTATTTAATCTTATTGAGCTTCTGTTTCCTGAAGCATAAAATGGAAAGAATAGTTCCATTGTATGGCGTTGGTGTGATGACTACATATAACAAATACGTACACATACGCATGCACTTTTGCCGTTGTTGTGTCAGTCTTGACAGACTAGGTTAATATTTAGTAAAATCAGTAAAATCAACTCCAAAATTTTAGGAGTTGAAAACAACACAAAGTTCTTTTCTATACTTCATGGCCCTTGTGAGTCAGCAGATGAGCTGGATTCAATCCAGACTCCAAAGAGAAGCAGCAGCCACTATCTTCACCTTCAGCTCCTCACTAAGCTCAGAGCTCCATCTACCCTCAAGGGGATCTAGATGTACAAACTGTAGCCCTACCATGGACTTGAACATAGCAAATCAGAAATATGTGGAGTATTCATGTTTGCAATATTTGTCTTTCAAAAACAAAATCAGCCCTAGCTGGTTTGGCTCAGTGGATAGAGTGTCAGCCTGAGGACTAACAGGTCCCAGATTCAATTCCCGTCATTCAATTCAATGTTCCTGGTGGGGGCAAGTATGGGAGGCAACCAATCAATGTGTCTCTCTCACATCAATGTTTCTCTCTCTGTCTCTCCGCCTCCCTTCCACTCTCTAATTCTCAATGGAAAAATATCCTCAGGTGAGGATTAACAACAACGACAAAAAAATCATATTGCAGTCAGTTCTCTGAATCTTAATTTTCTCATTAACAATACATTGTAGAAATTTTTCTAAGCCAATGTGTTTACCTGGAACTAATTATTTTTAGTGGCATCATGCTATAAATATACTGTAATTTATGCAGTCATTTCTTTATTGGTGGACTTTACTTTTCTTTATTGCTATATAATCACACTTAACATCTTTTTGTTCTGATGCTTTTATTTCTATAAGATAAATATCCTGAAGTGTCTAAATCTACCCAAATTGACCTGTTTTTTTAAAAAAGAAAATATATGGCTATGTTTAAATGGAATTATATAGTTTGGAGCAAAATGTAAAGAAACTACATCAGCCCTAGCTGATTTGGCTCAGTGGATATAGCGTTGGCCAGTGGACTGAAAGGTCCTGGGTTTGATTCCAGATCAGGGCACATGCGGGGATGGCGGGCTCCATCCCCAGTAGGGGGTGTGCAGGAGGCAGCTGATCAATGATTCTCTCTCATCATTGATGTTTCTCTCTCTCTCCCTCTCCCTTCCTGGTTGAAATCAATAAAAATATTTTTTTTAAAAGAAACTACTTCAGAACAACACACTTCTCACTTAGAATCTCTAACAGTTCTCGGCCTCTATCTAATCTGTCCTCTGTTTTTCCCTGGACATGATCATATAGGGACATATGAGCAGAAATGCCTGAGCCTCCCTTGCATGTAGGCGATGTGGGCCTTAACGATGCCTGACATAACAAGACCTTGCAGGAATTTCCTACCAGACCCGATCTTCCTTCCACTGCAGCCACAAAATTACATTCACTCTGACAGCATGACCTGCAATGGACAAGGTCCTCTCATTTGAACTTAAGAACTAGACCACTTTACTGCTCTTCCTATCCATGCAGGAAGAGAAAGAAACATCCCAGAATAACACTGCAATCAAGAAGTTACAGGAGTTGTCTCCTGACAGTGTTCCCTCAATCACCTTTCAAACCACCTGTTTGTCTAAATGCTTCCCATCTTCCCTTCTCATCAGGTTGCCATCTCCTAAGTGTTTGCAGAACGATTTGCACAGAACAATCCCTTACTAAGCATAATTATCACAAGCATAGAAGTAAAATTGCTTTCTACTTAAAGTTTTTTTGGGGGAAAGCAAACCCATAGCAAAACACACACACACACACACACACACAAATTGCTGAGATCATTTAGATTCTCAACTATATTTTTAATAACTCAAAAATCTAAAAATAGAGGTATGAAATTGTTTCCTCAAACCCACTGCCTATGACCTCTCTCTGGCTCTCATACTCAGACCCCAAATCTGCCAGGTTGGATTAAATGAAGTCCAAAAAAAAAAAACTTTTGCGATAGGCTCCAAACATTTTAAAGGAAAACACAGTAGTAGAAAACCTTTATTTTAGGAGAATAAAACTTGCCAATTGTGCAGCTGCTTTTTAATGTTTATCTATAGGAGTGATATTAAAAATATTTAATAACTAGACTTTTAAGAGTCAGAAAGGATGCTGGAGCAGACGCCAACCATAAACCATCTATGCAGCTGGACCAGTGCACAAAGACTGCACATGGGCTCCCCTTCAACATCCCTGAATTGCCTCAAGAATCCTCACTGGCCTCCCACAGCAAGCTCTACCCATGTCTCCTTTGTCAGAATGTAAATGCAAAACACTAAATAGTAAAAAAAAAAAAAAAAAAAAAGCCTGAAGCTGTATCCCCCCCTCTTAATGACAGTCTACCTTCCATTCCATTCCATACTTCCATTCCAGCATCTGTAAAAACAAAAACAATAAAAAAAAAAAACCCACACACACAGCATACACACATGTAGCAGCAGTGTGGCCCAATTCTGTGTTTGTGAACCATTTGAAAGTCACTTAAAACCCTGTACTTTATAGATGAGCTTAACATATACATTTAGATCAAATGTAGAGAAAAATAGATATTATTCTTATACTAGAAATATAACATGTTCGCATTTAGGGTATACATTAGTGTTTTAGGGATGCTATAATAAATAACCACAAATATAGTGGTTTAGAACAGACATTTATTCTCTCCCAGTCCTGGAAGAAAGAAGTCCAAATTTAAGGTGTCAGCAAAGCAAGATCCCTCCAGAGGCTCTTGGGAGATGCCACCCCTTGCCTTCTTCCAGCTCCTGGTGAAGAGCATTTCTGCTTGTCTATGCCCCAGCCTACTTCAACTGCTCCGCAGTCGTTAGGCTTATAGGAAGTCAAAATCAAAGTTAAGAGTAGAAATTTGGAAACTCTCACATAGTGCTTTAACTCTTATGACAAAGATAGAGTTGGCATTCCTGTGACTGCATCGCTCCAGTCTCTGCCTCCATCATCGCCCTTCCCTCTCCTCTCCTGTCTGTCTTCTCCTCTCTGGCTCTGTGTCTCTCCTATGTGAGTCTTTCATCAGGACAGTTGTCATTGGAGTTAGGGCCCACCCGGACAGTCACGGTGCTTGCCTCATCAGAAGATCCTTCATCACAACTGCAAAAAACCTTTCCCCAAATAAAGTCATATGCACATGTTCCAAGGATTTGAAATGGAGGAAGTGGGGAACCATTTAACCCTCTACAGGGAGGATAGGAACCAGAAAAGAGACAGAAGAGGAGGAAATTTAATGGATAGCTTGAGTTTAAATTAAATATATATATATGAAGAAAAAATATTTTCTAAATATTTTTTACATCAAATATGTGCAGTGATATTTATCTAAGTACACCCCTTTAAGTGGTTCCACTGCTTTCCCTTATATTGACAATAGTATTTTGTATTTCTACTCTATCATAAGAGTTAAAGCACTATGTGAGAGTTTCCAAATTTCTACCCTTAACTTTGATTTTGACTTCCTATAAGCCTAACCACTGCGGAGCAGTTAAAGTAGGGCAAGGCATAGATAAGCAGAAAGCACAGCCAAATCTTAGTCCCACACACCCTTTCTCACATTCAGACTTGGGGGGTTTCAAGATCTGCAGTCGCCTTCCCATCATCATAATGGTAGTGGCCCCTGGAAAGCCCAATTTTCAGTCACTGACTTGCTGGGTATAGCAGCCCTACCAGGCTAATGACCAGCCTTGACCATTCTCTACCCTGAGCTCCTTCTAGCCTAAGAGCTTGTATCCTCCCCACTCAGCCACCACCGCCAGCACCACCCCTCTGCTCCCACCTGCTTCAGATCAACTTCCCCAGTGAAGCCCTCCTCATCACCTTCACCCCTTCCATGTCATCACTGAGAACTCCCTTTACCCTGGGCTCCCATTCAGCTATTAAAGGCGCATTTCTCCATGGCTACTCCTGGTTACAAATTTGCACCCATGCTTTCAGCTGGGTGTGTTTGGTTATTCTTCTGTGTCCTTTCATTGAGTGGATCCTCTCTTTTATTATATCTTAGGTTCTATGAGATCAGGGGTCCTATTCGTTATTTACATCAGAACCAAAGTGTGCATTCCACTGGAAGTCATGTAATACTATGATTGCTCTGGCTGCCAGGGGTACTTCTCAGCCCTGATGTGCCTCTAAACCACCTGATGGTCTTGGTAAAATGTAGGTTCCAGAGGAGAGCTTGAAATGCTACATTTCTCCCAGAATCCAGGATCTTGCTAAGACCTAGCAAGTTGGCATAGCAAGGTCTTAGCACCCCAATAAGTTTCAAGGAGGGGGTCCTACAAGTTAAGTGTATCCTAAAGAAAAGATGGGAATGAGATTTCCAGGCAGCTCAGGGGCCTCTCTCCCATTCAGGTCATCTGGGTAAAAACCCCACGCAAGCTACATAGGCCCTATGTTGAGAACCCTGTTATAAGTGATAGAATGTTTTGGACTGTCCTTCCTTTCAATATTTCCCTACCTTTCTAAAAGTGGGAAAAAAGAATCCTACATTTTTTTTCTGAATCATAATGCCAGGATCATAATGAAATGTGGTTTTGTCTTATGGGATGAGAAAAAACAGATTGTAAGACATCTCTTGGCATCGAGAGCTATAGGGGCGTTATAGTAGTGGTATCAGAAGAACTCTTCACTGAGGCAATGTTCAGGGTACAGAGCAGGGTCAAGAAGAAAAAAATGCCAGATTTGTGTGCACATCTGCCCCACTGCCTGCACAGGGTCAGAGGAAAGGTGGTGCTGGAAGCCGCCAGACTCAGCCACCATCTTGCAGACTGCTGCCAGCACTAGGGCACACTCCTCCCATCCGGTCCCCTCCCCATCCACCGTCTGTTGTAGCAATGGGAGAGAACACTGCTCAGCTTCTGACACTGAAATCCATGCATCTTTAAGAGCGGCATGTCAAACAGAACTTTCAGCGACAATGGAAATGTCCTGCCACTTCTAGAGCACATGTGACTATGGGCACTTGAGCCATGGCTAGTCCAACTGAAGAACTGAAATTTAACTTAATTGTAATTAATTTAAGTGCAAATAGCTACATGTGGCTAGTAAATATTATATTGGACACACAGTTACAGAGTTAGAAGCTGTAGACTCAGGGAAGACAGTTTAGGAAGATGGATCACCTAACAAGGGAATCGCCCTCTGAAGGTACACCTTACTTCATTTGTTTGTTTAATTATTTATTTTTAATCCTCACCTGAGGATACGCTTATAGAGAGTCAGAGAGACCGAGAGGGAGAGGAGGAGAGAGAGAGAGAGAGAGAGAGAGAGAGAGACCTTAATGTGAGAGAAACATCCATCGGTTGCCTCCATTACACGCTCCACTGGAGATCAAACCAACAACTAGGTGTGTGACCTGACTGGGAATCTAGCCCACAACCTTTTGGGGTAGATCTTAGTGTTTTTACATACTTAGCATCAATAAAAAGCCCCCCACAATTGTGGACCATCTCCTTTAACATTTGAGCCTCAGCTGCTGCTTGTGTCAGTTCTTTATGCTACAATGCCATTTGACCATTTAAGTCAGAGACCTCCAGAGGCCTTAGGTCTGGTTTTGTACCTGGTGAGTGAATAAAAAATTACTGCAGGCTCAGGTGTTTTAATAAAACCCTATGGGGTTTATGCAGGCCCAGTATTCTGACCTGTGGGGCAGAGAGTAAGGCATGTAATTTTAAAAACTCACTTAAGAAAAGATGTAATGAAGAAGTAAGTTAAGAGGAAACACTGCTTGGGGAAGAGACCTGAAGATTAGAAAAAGAGAATAATAAGTGTTTGCCTATGACACAATACAATAAATTCCCTCATAACAAATGGGTCCCTTGCTAATAAGGCTATTAATTAGCTAGGGACCGACTGACATGAATCTGACATGAGCAGATACAGCGAGATTTACCTGTGGCTGGTTTGGCTGGTAATCCAGGCAAGAAGGGAGGGTTCCCCAAAGGCCCTGAGGGGCACCAGGAGAGACTTGGTCGTGATCTAATTAAAGAGAGCACAAGTCCAACACTTGACTCTCACGTCAGTCCCTGACATGTCCTCTAGAGCAGGCTATGGTGGCTGGACACCTGATGTTCCTAACTACAGTGTGGAAATGAAACTGAATGTGATGATTTCAGCAGAACGTTTTGCAGTTGAGAAGTAGCATAAATGACAGAATGGTAGAAGTGGAATGATCAAAAGCATATTGTAACACAGAATTTAATATCCCCAGTGGATTATTGATCTTTTTACCTGTGAGCTGAGCAATAAAGTTAGAATTTGGAGGAAAGACTAGCAGTGGCCTGCCTTCTGTGGAAGTGTCAGTCACAGGGTATTATGAAATTGACTTTGGAGGAGTTTCTGGAAACAACTTGTAGTGATAGCGCATCCTTTAACTGACACTATTTCAGTAGGCCGGAGGAGGGTAGGGGCTGTGGATCCCAGGGAGTGGGAGTGGTGGGAAGACAGAGGCTCCGAGTCAGACACACTTGGCTGCAAACAACTGTTTCCCCATTTATGTTTTGCATCAAGATCACTGGGGAAATACCAGATATCAAGCTATATTACAAAGCCACTGTTCTCAAAGCTGCCTGGTACTGGCACAAGAACAGACATATAGACCAATGGAACAGAACAGAGAACCCAGAAATCGACCTAAGCCATTATGCTCATTTAATATTTGACAAAGGAGGCAAGAGCATACAATGGAGTCAAGACAGTCTTTTCAATAAATGGTGTTGGGAAAATTGGACAGATACATGCAAAAAAAATGAAACTAGACCACTAACTTACACCATACACAAAAACAACCTGGAAATAGATAAAGGACTTAAACGTAAGATGGGAAGCCATAAAAATCTTAGAAGAATCCATAGGCAGTAAAATATCAGACATAAGTTGTAGTAATATCTTTACTGATACAGCTCCTAGGACAATGGAAACTAAAGAGAAAATAAACAAATGGGGCTACATTAAAATAAAAAGTTTCTGCACAGCAAAAGAAACCATCAACAAAACAACAAGAAAGCCCACTGCATGGAAGAACATATTTGCCAATGTTATATCTGATAAGGGTCTAATCCCCAAAATTTATAGGGAACTCATACATCTTAACAAAAGTAAGATAAACAATCCAATCAAAAAATGGACCAAAGACCTAAATAGACACTTTTCAAAAGTGGACATACAGAAGGCCAAGAGACATATGAAAACATTCTCAAAGTCACTAATCATCCAAGAGATGCAAATCAAAACGACAATGAGGTACCATCTCACACCTGTCAGAATGGCTATCATTAACAAATCAACAAATGACAAGTGCTGTTGAGGACATGGAGAAAAAGAAACCCTCATGCACTGCTGGTGGGAATACAGACTGGTGCAGCCACTGTGGAAGACTGTATGGAGTTTCCTCAAAAAATGAAAAATGGAACCGCCATTTGACCCAGTAATCCCACTTCTAGAAATATATCCCAAAAAATCAGAAACACCAATCAGAAAGGATATATGCACCCCTATGTTCATAGCAGCATAATTTACAATAGCCAAGATTTGGAAACAGCCTAAGTGCCCATCAGCAGATGAGGGGATTAAAAAACTGTGGTACATCTACACAATGCAATACTAGGCTTCTGTAAAAAGGAAGGAATTCTTACCATTTGCAACAGCATGGATGGACCTGGAGAGCATTATGCTAAGTGAAATAAATCAGTTGGAGAAAGATAAATATCATATGATCTCACTTATTTGTGTAGAATATAATGAACAACATAAACTGATGAACAAAAATAGATCCAGAGACAAGAGAAGCATTGGACAGACTGTCAAACCTCAGAGGGAAGATGAAGGGGGGGCGGGCAGGTATTAGGGGAAGGGGGAGGGAAGAGATCAACTAAGTATGCATGCATATAAGCATAACCAATGGACACAGACACTAGCGGGGTGAGGGCATGTGCTGGGTGGTGAGAGTGCCAGGGAGAGGTCAATGGTGGGAAAAGGAGACATGTAATACTTTAAACAATAAAGAATTAAAGAAGAAAAAAAAGATCACTGGGGAGCTTGTTAAAGCTACACATCCCTGGCCCCTAAACTGGCCTGCTAAACCAGAATCTGAGGGCTTGAGGCCCCCAAGTCCCTATTCTTAGAATAAGCACCCAAGGTGATTGTGATATGAGGCTTTTCTAAACTTAGTCTCTAAAGGGTGACGTGGGATTCACAATACCCGAGTCAGGATTATTGTACAGACACAGTGTGATTTCTTTTTAAAGTGCAGAGCAAAGAAGCTCTATAACTTCTGCTGCTATTATTACGGAGCCATCGGTGCCACTGCCTTGCTAAGGCTGTGCACTGTGCTAAAACAGCTGGGGAGTCTTCAGCCAGACTAGCCGGGATTCCAGAGTTGCAAGTTGTTTCTGAGTTTTGATCAAACCTCTTTTGGTCCTTTTTACTCAAAGTTTTAATGACACCGGTGTAAGCCCTTTCAGGTTGGGGAATGTCTGTTGAGGGTGAAAGCATCAATTATATTGTAACAGGTTGCGGGCTCCACTGAGAGTCCAGGACTGGGGGATGGACCCACCAGAGAAGGGTCATTTGTTCTGGCCCAAGAGAGGCGCTTGCTCTCCAGGGCTCCCGGCGCAGCTAGCTGCCTTCTCTGTGTGGAACCTCCTGCTTTCCTTTGGCTCCGTGAGGCTGGGGGGAGAAGGGGAGGGGGAGGCTGGCGTCTGCCCCGGAGCGCCAGAGAGAGTGAAGGTAGCTGCTAAACCAGCGGGCTCCAATCGCTGGGGCTGAGCTTTACTGAGGGGTGGGGCTGCCAGGGGAGGCTGTGCGCGCGAGGCGCAGGTAGGACCGAGGAGTACCTTCCGGAAACCCTCCTCCAGCCCTGGGGTTCGGATTGGCTCCGTCAGCGAGGTCAGCGAGGACAAGACCCTTCCCGCGCCTTCCCCTGACCCGACCCGCCGCGGTCGCTGTAGACACGCGGGTGCAGCGCGGGGCGGGGGCATGCTGGCCTGGCAGCGGGGTGCGAGTGGCAGCGCGCGGGGGCCGGAGCAGCGCCGGGCCCGGGGCGTCCGGGGGCCGGATGGCGGAGCCCACGCGCCTTGCGGAGCCCGGGAGGTTTGCGCTCCGCTCGCCGCGCTGCAGGGAGGGCGCGGTGCCAGGCGCGAGCGCCCAGAGACCCAAAAAGAAAGCTTTTTATTTGCTGAGGATGAAGCCCCTGAAGGAGCCCGCCCCCAACAACAACAACGTGTCCTTTGTGATCCATTGTCAACTAGGCAAGGAGATCAAACACATTTGCAGCAACTGCAGTCGCGGGGAAGACACGCGGGACGGTGAGTGCCTGGGCCCGTCGGGGCGGCGGCGAGCGCGGGAGGCGGGGAGGTGGCTCCGCTGGTCCCCAGTTCGCGGGCGCCACCAGCTCTGCTGCCTGGAGAACTGCGGGGACTTACGCCCGCTACCCAGGCGTGACACCTGCCCGCCGGGCACTTTGCAGAGTGATGACAGGAGCCAAACCCGGACTGCATCCCCCCAAAGGAGACGTTTGAAATGGGGGTTTGAAAAGGGGTAAATCTGGGATTTTCTCTTGGGAAGGTGGGGTTTTAGGTTATTTGTTAAGGGCAACATTATTCGCTTGGAGAAGACGACCGCACCTGCTGTCTTAGCTTTCTGGGCTTCTTAGCTGTTCTTACATCTTTGCGTTATGGCAGGATATAGCGTTTGCTACCGATGGGCGGTGTTACGGCTGCCCGTTCACTTTGGAGAGGTGGTTTGGCCTTGGCTACAGCACCCAGCGCCCTGGGGACTTGTGGAGTTGTTGGATGGTGTCTGTTTGGAGCAAAACATGGCCGTGATTTTTGGAGTGCCGCTGGCCCCTCTTGGAATGATGCCTAATGTTCGAAATGTGGGAGTGGGGGAGGGGCGTGCAGGGGCTTCTTCCGAGCGGGCGTGAGCGGGCGCGGGCGAGCCAAAGAGCTCCCCCAAATACCGTCTGAAGCGGGGCAGTGGAAGGGTGCCCGGCTGCCAGCGACCGAGGCAGAAGGAGCCAAGAAAGAGGAACAGCTCCGCGCCCAGCAGGCAGAAGCCTCTGCAGCTGTGGGCGCGCCCATGTGGCAGTGCATTTCGCAGGAGCCTCCAGGCGGTTGCGAAGCAGCTCACGGAGCAGTCTCCGACGAGCCACTTAAGGTCTCGGAAAAGTTTTAGGCAGCCGATTTTGCAGGGAGAGAATGAGCTACCGGCCAGCCTGAAGCTCAGTGCCTCGCTTGACACTCGCACCTGCTTGGGCAGACAGAATTTCCTATTACCCAGCGGGTCCTCTTGCTCCCTTTGGAAGAACAAATAATACTTAGGATCCCTCGTGTTCATTGATGGCCTCTGAAGTGCAGAGTAATGAAGCGACTGTGGCTTGGCTAATAATCTTTTCAAAATAGCATCCTGCTAGTCACTAGCAGCTAGTGTAATTATACTTTTCTTTGATTAAACTGCCGGAGAGGCTGTGCAGCATGGCACTAGGCATCCAAAAGGAACACTGGGGCCCTGCTGGAGGAAGGCAGGCGTGCACAAAACACACTAATGCTGCTCCTGTTGGTTTAGGGGAGGATATGCTGAGAAGCGCACACTTACTGTGTGTGGTCCTTTGGTTATGATATAAGCTAATGACACCTATGGAATATAAATGGTGAACGAGGTGATGCAAAGCCAGACTTTTACCATATACTGTAATGTAATAGAGCATGAGATGCAGGCTGGAATATATATTAAATGAATCCCTCGGCTTTCTGAATTGCTTCTCAAATGGGCTGCTTTCACAATCTTGGGATTTTATTTAAGTTAAAGTTTCTAAATGTGGCTACTACAAGGAAGGGTCTGTGTCTACACTCAAGGATGTGTGTTGACATGTGTAATTACGAACATGATCAGTGGTGAACATTGTGGTATACACTGCTGATGGAGACAGGCATGTTCTAGCCTACAGCACACATTCCTGCTTGCGTCCTCTCTGCCGTCTCAGACACTCCAGAACATACCTATGGATGTTCACATATCATCTGATATGACTCAACTATTTAATTTCAAAGGATTCTTAGGTGAGAGACCTCACGTTGTAGTGACTAATGTTTTGCCTAATTCCACACTGGGAACCCTGCCTTCCTAATGGGTGGTATGCTCATTTAGTCCCTGAAATAGAATGAGGTCAGGAGTTTAACCCTTCTGCTTTTACTGGCAGAGCCCAAAGCAGCACTGCCCCCTGTAAAAAGAAAGGGAGTTCAAATAAATGTCATTTTCTGCAAGGATTGACCGTGCATGATTTTTTGTCATGAGTGGATGTTCTGTTAGATAAGTTCTCTAGAAGCTATTTTCTATTCTTTTTTTAGATATGTTTATTCCGAACTCCTATTAGCAACAGTTTTTTATGCAACGTCATAAAAACTCATTTATTATGTTTATGTAACAACAATAAGTAACAGTTAGTTGCTTTTCATTTTTATTTCATTTATTGCACAGATCAATCCTATGAGCGATGCAATCTTTTAATTTCCATTTCACAGAGAAGTAAACTGAGACTCAGAGAGACTTCATTCATAAGTTATATGTGTGGTAAATGAGAAGGTGGGCTGTAAATTCGCATTTGTCTGGCTTCAACACCATGCTCTTTTACAGTATACAACAAATTGTGACCACTTCTCTTTAAGTTATAAGAATGTTTTAAAATCTTTTCTTTCGGTCTCAACTCCATCACCCCACTTCCTTCCCCCGTATTTTATTGCTTCTTCAAAAATCAACCAAACATACACTGTAGAAGCTATTTTCAATCTGAGTCATCTGTTCTGTATGTCAGGAGAGCCCGCTATTTTAAAGGGAATGTGTGGTAAAGGGTACAATAATGCAAACAGGTTTGGTGGGGCCCCATAGAAGAGTATGTTTCTTGTGGTGGGCATACCTACATTGTGTCCAGCACCATCGGTATGTTTGGCTCCTCATTTAGCACCAAAGAGGCCATTGAGTGGCAACCAGTGAAAATGCTGGTCCAGCCGAAACCGGTTTGGCTCAGTGGATAGAACGTCGGCCTGTGGACTGCAGGGTCCCAGGTTCAATTCCGGTCAAGGGCATGTGCGTTGGTTGCGGGCACACCCCCAGTAGGAGATGTGCGGGAGGCAGCTGGTCGATGTTTCTCTCTCTTCGATGTTTCTAACTCTCTATCCCTCTCTCTTCCTCTCTGTAAAAAATCAATAAAATATATTTTTTTAAAAAAAAAGAAAAAGAAAATGCTGGTCCAGTAGCAAAGACCTCACTTGAAATTTTACATAGCTAAAATTTTACAGAGTTTCTCTTATTCTTAATTTCTTTGTATATAAAAATGGTCATTATTTTGAACATACTTAAAACATAGTTTACTAACTTTCAGTTTAAAGACAATCTAGAATTTAAAGTATTTGGCTGATATGGAATAAACATTAAAAGAAAAAATATTCCCAGATGGTTGAGCGGATATAAAAGGTGAAATTACATTTTTGCAATTGCTGTTTTACTTAGAGGTATTTTTTCAAAGTTCCTCATATCCACTAAATAATATTAAAGATGCTTTGCTGACCTTATTTTAAGTATTTTTTAAACTGTATGATATAGTTTAAAATTAATGGCCAAAGATAGTTTGCATGTACTTTAGCTTTACGGATTTGTTTTAATATTGAAGCCACTTTCAGATGAGAAAGCAAGCTTATGTAGCACTTCAACGCTAAAGGCTACAGAGCAAGCACCGGGTAGAACAAAGATCCACACCCTTGTTTGCCTGTCTTTCAAAGTGAGGTGCTTTCCACCATGCTATCTAGTTGCATTTTTTAAATGACACCTACACTGAATGTAGAAAATCAGGTACTGTGATGTGTATGTGTTCTATACATGTGTAGGTTTGATAAGCCAGGTTTGTTAGATACAGTTAGAATGAATTGCAGAATTTCCTAGTACATTTAATTATTTTTATCTGCTTTACCTAAAAATAAAGAGCTAGCATTAGTAGGAGTAGAGGGAGAGAAATTTTTAACTAAGTATATTAGAAGTTATGTTCATTGTAAAGACAAAAGTAGCTAAATCATCACTAAACATGCTGGAAGTCAAGAGAGAATGTGATTTAATTTACAAATAGTTAAAAATCAAATTTAGGGAGAAATCTGTTCTAGGAAGCCAGGTATCCTATGCTAGTATAATAAAAGGCTAATATGCCAATTAACCGGTGGAACAACCAGTTGCATGATGCACACTGACCACCGAGGGGTAGACGCTCAAAGCAGGAGCTGCCCCGTGGTGGTCAGTGAGCTCTCACAGGGGGAGCGCCACTCAGCCAGAAACCAGGCTCACAGCTGGCAAGCACAACAGCAGTGGCAGGACCCTCTCCCGCCTCCACTGCAGCACTAAGGATGTCCGACTGCCGGCTTAGGCCCACTCCTTATGGGAGCCATCAGTTGGACATTCCCTGAGGGCTCCCAGACTGCAAGAGGGCGCAGGCCAGGCTGAGGGTCGCCCCCCCTGAGTGCATGAATTTCGTGCACCTGTCCTCTAATTTCTGTATATAATTTCATAAACATTTTCTATTCTCATTTGAAATCCTTTTGAGCTTATTAATAGTGAGAAAGTGTCATAGGAATTATAACATTATTAATAATTACATTTTAAGATGTAATTTAAAATAAGTAAAACATTTTAAGAGTTTTAAAACAGTTTTCAGAAATATTTTGAAGCCTGTCTTATAGCAGTACACTTAAAAAGTAGTAATTAATCATAAATAAATTCAGAAACAAGATGGGGCTACTATTACTCAGTGCTTTAAAAAAAATTTTTTAAACATATTTTTATTGATTTCAAAGAAGAAGGGAAAGGGAGAGAGAGATAGAAATATCAATGATGAGAGTAATTGATTGTCTGCCTCATGCATGCCCCTTACTGGGGATTGAGCCTGCAACCCAGGCATACGTCCTGACTGGGAATAGAACAGGGACCTTCTGGTTCATAGGTCAATGCTCAGGTGCTCAACCATTGAGCCACTCAGGCTGAGCCTCAGTGCTGTTTTACATGTAATTTATCAATATTTCAGGGTTGTCTTCATTTCACTAAATATGATTTCTAGCTTTAAATATTTGTATACAAATGTATTAATTTATTGATCCACTAGCTGCATTTCAAAATTTTGTTTTAGGGATATAACTATTTGACAAGTTTTCTAATGTATTCCAATACGAATTTTTGGAATGACAATGTACCATAATACTTCTCTGTTACTCTGACTGTAGGGTTTATCAACAAGACAGCCTTTTAGAAGAGAATGCCTTATGAGTTTTTGTGAGTGAGACCCCTCATTTTGCAGATGAGACAACTGAGGTGCATAAAGATTAGGTGAGCAATCCAAATTCCAACCACCATGGGTGTCAGAGCTGCTCACAGAACCTGTCCCTCATGGAGGCTCAGAGCTGGATCCTGGAACCTCGCTGCCTATTTTCAAATAGTGGCTCATCCACTCGCTAGCTGGGTGACTTTAGGATACCACAGCATTATTTACCGCATGGAGTTGTGAGGATTAAATGAGGTAATTGGTACAAAGCACTTAGCCTGGCAAAAGAAAGTGCTGGAGAAATATTAGCTGTGATTACTATCATTTGTATTGTTACCGCCAAGTCCAATTTTGTGTCGAGTGTTTTCCTCCTGCTATTATTCTGCCCTGCTTGGCCTCTTCGGTAATTAAACGTCCTTGGATTGGGTCCAGGTGAAAGCACCTAATTCTACTCTGCACTTAACAGGTAAACATTTATTTCTAATAAGGCAAGTGAAGTAGAAGTGAGACTGTGGAAGGGCCTCTTCAACATTGCACATGTCAAACTATTTTTTTTGAAGTTTTAACAATCATGACCAGGATGTTCTAGGTAAAAGTACTCATGTATATCTATATTTACAATGACTAAGCATTTTTTGTCAGTTGAGTAAAAATGAAAAAAAATAGGCAAGGTAAGATCCTTGCAAGGAAGAGGAAAGATTAATAGCTGAAGGAAGTAGTTACTGGAGAATTTTGTCTGCATGGGTCCGAGGGGTATGACTCAGAATCAGAGTGACAGGTATGGAGGACTTGGCCTGAGGCAAAGGACACAGCCAGGGAACTGCTTTCTTAAAATCAGGAAAGCCTGGGCAAAGCTCTAACTTGGGCAGAGTATGGAACCCTGAAAAGAAAGACCCTTGCTCAGATAGTAGGGAAGAAAAGTGAAGAAGGGGTGTAAAGAAGGCATGTACAAGGCAGGGAGAGTCTAATGAAGTTGTGCTCTTACAGTGTTATTAAAGGACTGTGTACTCAAACAGCTAGCTGTTGATTCTCTTACATTAGTTTGTAAAATTAGCAGCTTATGTATGCAGAGCCCTCTCAGCTTAAGGGAAAATCGCAAAAGGTACAACAACCAGTTATTGCCTTTGAAGAGTTTAGATTTTAGTGAGAGTAGCAGGAAAGTGAACTGCTACATTATTGGAGGAAGCCATCATGGTATGAGTAAGGCAGGAGGGCTTCGCAGAGGAGGTGATATTTGGACTGGAACCTAATAGAGGAGTTTTCTCAGATAACAAGGGAAGGGCATTTCAGTAAGGAAAAAACTGTACACAGACCATTTAAACTGTGAAAGAGCATGTGTTGGGGAGAAAGTAGGTAAGTTCAGCAGGTAGAATGTGGGGGGAAATAACACGAATTAGTCTGGAAACATGTTGGGGCATATTATCATTTTCCCCAGCAGTATATTTGTGAAGCATTTTTTATGTGCCATGTTAAACATTGGAAATATAAATATCACTAAGACAGTGTGGTCTTTGCTCTCAAAGACCTTATACTGTAGTACAGGGAGGTAGACAGGTAGACAAATATATGCACAGAATTTTTAAGTGTTTGAGAAAGGAAAGTGTTGTTTTAGAGACAGAAAGTAGAAAGAGTGGTTGGTACCACCTTGGGCAAGAGAGAGGTCAGAAAATTCCTGACACAATTTATGAAAGAATTCAGATTTCATCCAGTGAGCACCGACGGTGGCCCAGGGGTTTTTAAGCAGAGGTGGAGTGATCACATTACCTTAATAAAACCAACAACTATTATTATGGAAAAGTTTACACATATACAACAGTAGACAGAACACGGTAATGAACCCCATGGACTCATCACCCACATTCTCCCCACTCCTGTATGAGGATGAAGTAAATTTGAGTGGGATTTTATGATGGCGTTGCTGGCAGTGCTAGGCAGGGACCAGACAAGAGAAAGGACCCAGAAGCCATGAGCACTTACAGCTCAAGAAAGTCTGTTTCAAGACCTTGAGCAGTAAGTGTCAAAAAAAAAAACCCACACACACACACACCAGGATTCTTTTCTTCTGTTACAGACACATAAAGAGGCCCAGTAACACTTTCAAGCACCAGCAATTCAAAGCCAGTTTGCCTTATTAATTTTGACCTCATATGTAATTTTACTAGTCGTTTTCCCTTCCATTCTTATATCTTCCCGACACTTTATAGACTGCCGGAAGCCGGTCCATCCTTGCTGCTTGACACAGTCACTGCAGGAAAGAAACATCTGCACAGCATATGTTTCAAGGGATCTGGCATATATAGCATATTGTTCTTAATATGTTTGCTCTCCTTAGTGCCATGTGTTTTAACCAAGGTCACCTCTCTGAGAAAGGTTGTTTCCCCAGGTAGGGATTTTTCCCTGAGGTTAGGGAGGGGATACAACCCCTTAATTAAGTGTCAGGCGGGTAGTTAAGCTACATAATCTTTACTCCCTGGAATGGAGATAAGAAACGCCCTAACCTTTGTAATAGAAATTGACAGGATTAAAATCGGCTGGTATAAATACGCATGTAACAAGACAATAAACATCAGATCCTCATCAGTCCCTAACCAGAACTCCGACCAGAACTTTGGCTGGAGATCCTGGGTAGAGGTCCTGACTAGGCTGCTGATCAACTGAAGGCTGTCTTCGTGTCATTCCTTCTTCGCCGACTCCGTCCACACCTTTGGGGACCCCTGGACCCGCTGGGATTGGACCCCAGCAATAGACAACATCTGTAAATATTCACTTACTTTAGGAAAAGAAATGTTTAAAATATTTAGAAAATTTGTAGCTTAAAATATATCTGTATGTCTAAAGGAGATTAAAGATTAATAGAAAAAATATATACATAAAATGTTATTGGAAGGGGGAGGGATCAATACTGGCATAGCCCCAAACATTCATTTCTGTAGTTTGCGAATTAATATGAACAATATGAACATTTTAACTTCAGGAGGCATTTAGAGTTTAAAAGTGTCTGAAAGGAGGGGGCAATGTGAGCCAGTTAGGAATCACCTTCAAAGGCTTCAAGGTCAGTGCCAAGTAGGCAGTTGTAATGAAGGCAGTGAGATGCAGGGGAGCCAGATGAAGGCCAGAAAGCAAGGGGTAGGAGAAGGGATGCGATTCCCTTCAGCCCAAAAGTTGATAAGGGGGAATAGGAAAGACCAAAGAGGCCAAAGTTGCAAAGCTCTGGGTCAGAGAACCAGGAGCTAAACAAGAATCCAGGTGTTGGGTTGGGAAAGAAGAAATAAATAGTAGAGATTTTCTGCCTGGGGAACATTCAGCCAGAACATTAGCAGTGAACCACATGAAAGGAATAATGTGCTGGTTGTTCTTACAGTTGTACTCTTTCTATGCCCAAGGCCAGAAGAAAGGTAGAATATGGTCTTTCGTTTACTCACATAACAAGAATTGATGCCTATAGTGAATTTGATGTGCAAACAGAGAGATAAAGGATGAGTTCCTGCCCTTAGAGAAACTTGCAGTCTAGTGAGGACATTGCTATACAGTATTCTCCCCTTATCCATGGTTTCAATTACCCCGTCAACCACAGTCTGAAAATATTAGATGGAAAATTCCGGAAACAAATAATTAATAAGTTTTAAATTGTGTGCCATCCTGAGTAGCATGATGGAATCTTGTGTCCTCCTGCCCTATCCCACCCAAGAAACAAATCATCCCTTTGTTGTCTTTGTACTGTATGTGCTATCTGCCTGTTAGCTGTCTCCATCAGATAGGTTATCAGAGGGAGGGAGGGAAGGTGAGAGGGCGGGAAAGAGAGAGAAACCACATTCACATAACTTTTATTACAGTATAATGTTATAATTATTCTATTTTATGTTAGTTATTATTATTAATCTCTTACTGTGCCTAATTTATAAATTAAACTTTATCATAGGTTATGTATGTATAGGAAAAAACAGTATATAGAGTTCAGTGCGATCTGCTGTTTCAGGCATCCACTGGGAGTCTTGGGCCATATTTCCTGTGTATAGAGGGGGTAGGTTCAGGATGCTGTGGACTCACAGGTCGGAACTCCATCTCCTTGAGAGAGAAGGACAGAAGGTCATGTGGGAGGAGATGGCAATTGAGCTAAATTGTGATGGGAGAATAGGATTGTGCTGGCAAAGATGCCTGAGGTAGTCGCTTGGGCAAGATGAAGAGCATGTGCAGAGAAAGGTTCAGAGGCCAGAGGAGGGCAGGGTCTTTCTTGTCTCTCCGCTTCACTGCTGCGTTTTCAGTTCCTGGAACAGTGCATAGCTATTAGACATTTTAAAATGTGTTCAACATATGAATATACATGTTAACTTATTAATTATTAATCTATTTAATTAAGATGTATCCATTTATTAAAGTGACTACAGGAGAGTGATTTGATATGACTGGATAGAGCATATAAGATGGGGAATAATAAAAGGGAGCCCAAAGAATAGGTAGAGGTCAACCATGAAAGGCTTTTGATACCATGCTGAGGAGTTGGGTCTTGCTCTATGATGGAATACAAGATTCTCTGGAGGATTTTTTAAGTAGCTTTAAAATTGTTTTCTATTTATTGTTTTTGTTTTTAATTTCAGTTTTGTTGAGGCATAAATGACAAAAATATTAAGATTTTTAAAATGTACATCATGGTGATTTGATCTATGTATATACATTGTGAAGGGATTCCCCCCATCTAGTTGATTAATGCATCCCTCAACTCTTATCTTTATTTGTATGTATGTATGTATGTATGTATGTATTGGTGAGGACATTTAAGTTCCATTCTCTTAGCAGATTTCAGTTATATAACAGTGTTATCAACTGTAGTCACCATGTTTACATTAGACCTTATTCATTTGATAGCTGAGCATTTGTACCCTTTTTACCAAACTCTCCCTATTTTCCCTGCCCCCTCACCTCCCATCCCCCAGTCCCTGGCAACCACTTTTCTACTCCCTGTTTCTGTTTGACTTTTTTTTTTTTACATTCTACATATAAGTGATAACATGCAGTATTTGTTTTCCTTTGTCTGGCTAATTTCACTTAGTATAATACCCTCAAGTTTCATCCATGTTGTAGCAAATAGCAGGATTTCTTTCCTTCTTGTGAATGGACCACATCTTCTTGTGTGTACATGCACCACATCTTCTTTATCCATTGATCCAGGGGTGGACGCTTAGATTGTGTCTGTGTCTTGGCTATTGTGAATAATGCTGCAGTGAACAAAGGAGTGCAGATATCTCTTCAGTATCCTGTTTTCATTTCCTTTGGACATATACTAAGAAGGGTGAAGGTTGTTGCATCATATGATATTTCTATTTTTAATTTTCTGAAGAATCTCTCTGTCATTTTCCATAGTGGCTGCACCAATTTACATTACAGTGCACAAGGGTTCCCTTTTCCCCACATCCTAACAACACTTGTTATTTCTTGTCTTTTCTTGTCTTCTTGATCTATAGTCAATCTAACAGGTGTGAGATGATAGCTCATTGTGGCTTTGATTTGCATTTGCTTGATGATTAGTGATGTTGAGCACCTTTTCATGTTGGCCATTTGGATGTCTTATTTGTAAAAATATCTATTTAGTTCCTCCGTCCATTTTTTAATGATGGTTTGTTTTTTACTATTGAGTTGTGTGAGTTCTTTATATATTTTAGATATTAATCCCTTATCATGTATATGATTTGCGAACATCTTCTTCCATTTGGAATATTGCCTTTTCATTTTGTTGATGAATTTCTTTGGGGTGCAGAAGCTTTTTAGTTTATGCAGTTCCACTTGTTTATTTTTGTTTTTGTTGCCAAATAAAAAAATACCATTGCTAAGACTTATGTCAAGGAGCTTAACCCCTATGTTTTCTTATAGGAGTTTTAGGACTTAACATTCAACTCTTTAATCCATTTTGAGTTGATTTTTGTGTGTTGTAAGTAGGAATCTAGTTTCATTCTCTTGCATGTGGCTGTCCAGTTTTCCTAACATCATTTATTGAAATGACTATCCTTTCCCCATTGTTTATTCTTAGCTCCTTTGGCGCAAATTAATTGACCATATATGCAGGGGGTTATTTCTGGGCTGTCTATTCTGTTCCATTGGTCTGTGGGTCTGTGTTTATGCCAGTGTCATATTGTCTTGATTATTGTAGCTTTGTAGTGTAGTTTGAAATCAGGAATTGTGATTCTCTTCTTTCTCAAGATTACATTGACTATTTAGGGTCTTTTGTGGTTTCATACAAATTTCAGGTGTGTTTTTTTAAAATATATTTTTGTGAAAAATGTCACTAGAGTTTAGTTGCTTTGTTGATATATTATTCACATGCCATACAATTCATCCATTTAAAGTGTACGATTCAGTGACCTTTAGTCTATTCGGAGTTGGGCATCCATCACCATAATCAGTGTTAGAACATTTTCGTTATTCCAAAAAGTAGCCCTGTTCCCCTTAGCATGTTCCCTCCAGTTCTCTGATATCTGCTATCCTTAGGTAACCACTAATCCACTTCTTGTTTTTATAGACTTCCTTATTCTAGATATTTCTTATACATAGAGTCATGCAGTATAGGTCCCCTGCCTGTCTTCTTTCACTTAGCATAAGGTCTTTAAGGTTCACCCATGTTGTAACATAAATCAGTACTTCATTTCTTCTTATTGCTGAATCATTGTATGGATATGACACATTTTGGTTATTCATTAATCAGTTGATGGACTTTTGGGTTGCTTCCACTTTTGGGCTATTAAGAATAATATTTTGGTAGCATTTATGTACAAGTTTTGGTGTGGTTATTTGTTTTCATTTTTCTTGGATGTATACCTAGTAGTAGAAGTGCTGGACCATATGGTAACATGTTTAACCATTTGAACTGTCAGATCTTTTCAAACTGGTTTCACCACTACATATTCCCACCAGCAATGAATATATGGAAGTCCCATTTAGCTATATCCTTTCCAATACTTGTTATTACCTATGTTTTCTATCATAACCACCCTGGAGGATATTTTTTAAAAATCTTTGTTGTTGAAAGTACTACATATATCCCCTGCCCATGCTGTCATCTCTGAACTGTCCTCTAGTTCCTCCTCTCCAGCCACGGTTGGCTGCCTTTGAGATTTGAACCTCCAAGAAAGACTAGTTGTTTTGTGAAAGACTAGTAATTAAATGTGAAAATGATTCTTTTATGACAATTTGGGCAAAAACCACCACCCCAAGCAAACTGTCAATTTATTCAAAAGTGGAAGATGAAATGACTGGCAGAGAGTGTATTTGGTGAGAATGAGGAAGCCTTAGGGACCACCGATCCCCTCTACTCACTCTTGGGTCACCTCTATCCTGTGTTTCTCCCACCGCTAAAATGAGTTTACTTCTCTTCCCTGAAGATGTTACTGAGGCGCCTAAACCCATCTAGATCAGGGAGTGGTAAGCTGCAGACCAAGAGCCTTCTGTTGGTTTTTGCAGGTTGAGAATTTTTTTCAATTCCCAATGGTTGACCAAAATCAAAAGAAGAGTACAATTTCATGACAGAAGACACTTGTATGAATTCACATGTCAAGATCCATATCCAAGGTCTGGGGGAGCACAGCCACACAGTCATTCCCGTATTGTCTGTGGTGACTTTGCACAGCCACTTGCAGAGCTGAGTGACAACCGAGGCCCTCAAAGCCTGAAATATTTACGTGAAAATTTATAAAATCCTCTCTGGTCTTTATAAAAAACGTTTTCTGAGCCTGCACTATCACAGATTTGCTATCATGAGATGTTACCCCCTAACTGCCTTAGCACCATGTCTGAGCTTAGACTTGAAAGGGACCCACCACATGTCTGTGCTATTCACCTGAATTGCAGTTTCGGTCTTTTTAAGAGGCTACTTGATGCCCTAGTGACTCAGAGGGACAGATTTTAAAAGAAAATCAGCTTCAAAGAAACAACTGCTTTGAACCATGTTTGTGGAGCATCTTTGCTGCCCCACCCCCCACCCTGACCTTCCAGTGGGGCTTCCGGCTGGCGCATCTGACAGACAGCCTGGATTTCTAATCCCCGCCTAAGACCTCACCATCTTGGCTGTTATTGTGAACTTCAGAGCAATCACTCTGCTATTTTGGCACATGGAGATTTGACTCCACAGTAATTATTTTGCAACCCACAAAAGTAATTATAAAATCCAATAATTATCTTCTAAACAAGCCGTAACCCCAGAGGTGGCTGTTGGTGGGGGGAGCTCCTGGCCCTCTTACCTCAGTTCTTCTGTTATTTCAAGTCCAAGAACAACCTCCTCCAAACAGTAGCACTGCTCCAAGTTCATGAGCAGAAAGATAGAGGAGTAAGCAAGAAAAGGGGAAAGCAAAGCCAGGTGCAATTCTTCTGATGACAGGAAATAACGTTTAAAAGCCCCGAGTGCATTACTGGTTGGTTGGAATTCATGGGAGCTGCCCCGTAGCAAGGCCTCCAGATCCTGAAGGTGTTCTCAGTCAGAGTTGGCACCAGCGTTTCCTGGCACAGAGGGAGGGATGAAATCTGCCACATAGCCAGCCACCATCCGTCTCTGACAGGGAGGCATGTACCAGAATTAGGTTCTTTCTTGAGAGACTTAGAGTCTGTTTATGGGCGAGTGTTTGGCTCACATGTGCAACAGATTCTGTAGATAACTTTTATTTCTACATTTGGAAACTGTCACTTGTCTGATAAGCCAGACTATTCCACATGATGAAAGAATGTATAGAGAAGCAGATCTTGGTGACAGGGACCATGGCAGATGTGCTCCGTGTTCAAGAATCACCCTCTCCCATTTTCGGTAACTCCCTGATGTGTGAGTCAGTCCGCCAGCCCACTCAAAAAACCAAGCAGGCCCCAGACAGAAGCTGGTCATCCCCCAAATGAACACTCAGTGAAGGCTTCCCTTGCCCAACACCCTCATGTTTTCCTGTCCAGAATGAATTTCCTACTGGCCATGACATGAATTATTCATGCACTGTTAAGCAGCCTGTGGTCAGAGCACTACTACCCAAAGTAAAACTGGATACAAAAGGAGAGATTTTAATATTTGCAGCTGAGTCCTTTGCAGTGGAAATAGAGATGGTGAGCTCCTGGACCCCGCCCATCCTTGTCCCAGGTCTTTGAGGTTGAATCATGAATGAAAATGTAGATTTCTTGGGGTAAGACACTAGAAATAGCTTGAAGTACCTGCTGAGGGTAGCAATCATTAGGCTGCAGGCTTAGGTTAAATTTTCAAGAAGAGGGGAACATATACAAAAGGGAGCATCTACATTCAAGAAATAAAAGTAAAGACAAGAAACATATAACCAAAGGAAGAGTTATTCTTTGGAAGAAGAAAACAGTTATCTTAGAAGATCCCCAAGTACCAACCAGGTGAAAGGGGGAGTGCTCTGGTTCAGGCCTGCCCCCTCCGAGTGCCAGAGGGTCCCAGAGCTTTTCAGAACCACAGTTTAAAAGTTGTTCTCTGCTCTACTCCATTTAGATGACATATAATACATTGTGGAGCGATTATTGTATTTCTAAAATATAAAGATCAGATCATAAGAGGCTCTATTATAACCCACATTTTAATTCTTTGAAGATGATGAAACCTCTAATAGAGCAAGCAGCTTGAGACAATAATGTATAGCCAAATACACTCTAAGTTATTCATGTGAGTGTTTGAGTGTGGTACACCAAGAATAGAGTTAGTTTGGGGAAATATATATATTGACTAAATAATTACATTACACCATGCATAAATGAATAAGAATATAACATTTTTAGATTCAAATTATTTCAATAGGAGTGTTGAAGTTAGTGCTGACATTAATAATCACGTATTAAATAAAGGCAACTGTTTACAATGGAATTGGATCAGGTGTATAGTCCCTTTTGCTCCCTTCTTAGCATTGCTGATGGTTCTGAAGTTCACCATGGCATCTATAAGCAAGTGTTGAGGACCAAACAGGAATGACATTCAGCCTTTAAACCATAAGTATGACATATGGGTCCGTGTGTGTTACTAGCTCAAAGTGCATAATTCACTATGAATGAAACGGCACAAATTTACTTTGAAAACATCATAGCCTAAATTACAGTAAGATTTAACTAGGTACTAGGAGGATTTCTACCATGATTTTAGAAAGTAAACAGGCCTTATTTTTATTGCAAATCCTAAGAGTACAATTCCTGGCAGTGTTTACCAGACAGACGGAATTAGCCTCCAGGGGCAAGTTAGGAAAACAGAGCACCCTCTGGGAATTAGGCACAAATTGGCCTCAGACAGTCGTTCAGGCCTGGCCTCTGTTTTCCTTCTTGCGAAAGGGGGTGAAGGATAGGAGGAGGACAGTGCTGCTTTTTCCAGAGGGGCCAGAGCCTATTCAGGAGGCATGTGGAACATTTTCGAACATTGAACACACAGGGTGGTGTCCTGCTTTTCTACCCATGGTGCTGGCCTGCACATTCCGAAGGGAGGAAGGAGGTGAGTGTCTCCTCGCTCCGTGCTCTGCTCTCTGTCCGTGGATATGATTGGTGGGAGAATGGCTGTATGCCTGTAGGACAGGGGAAATGATAGTCATTTTATCTCAAGGTGAAAAAGTAGAGGGATCCCCTGCGTTAGGTGAACAGATGGCAGAATCATTGCTGCTACACTGCTTCTGCCTGTGCGTGTCCTCACCCCCATACTCAGCCGAGCCTTTCAGGCTGTTCAGGTCACAGAGCTATGGCGAGCCCTATAGAGCAGTGGTCGGCAAACTGCGTCCCCTTGAGTGTGGCTCTTCCACAAAATACCGTGTGCAGGCGCGCACATACAGCACAATTGAAACTTCATGGCCACACTCAAGGGGCCAAAAAGCCGCATGTGGCTTGCGAGCCACAGTTTGCCAACCACTGCTATAGAGCAATCTGCTGAAGGCTATTCTAGAGGCCAGAGTCCTTGCTGATGGCCATTCCTCCTGCCCAGCAGAGGAAGGCTGCACACTCATAAGCAAGGATGGATGGGCTGAGGTCCTCTAGGAACACCAGATCCTCTTCAGAATTCACAGTTCTCTGCGAGTCAACTATATTCATAGATGTCACAGAGTTATAAAAATGAACAAACCTGTCTGTGACTTAGGGATAGAAGATGTTAGAATGGGTTAGGGACTAGTGAGGAAGTGGATGGGAACATTGAGGTACTTTGCACCATAACCTTTGGTCTTAATTGGCTCCCTTGCTTTTCTTCCTAATGGGTATTCAAGGTATATTCATAAGTCATTTGGTTCCTCCTCACTCAAAAATTTAAATTAGCCCAATAGCTTGTGGAAAAATACGAGTAATACTTTTTTGGCCTGGGGTCTAAATATGTTGAAGTCTGTACTGTTATAACCAATGCAAGGATATAAGGTGGGAGAGACAATTTCTTCGTGCCATCTGGAAATTCGGTCTGCCCGAATTCCAGCAGAGACCAGCAGGTGCTGTCTTTCTGCCAGAGACCTCCGAAGTCGAGGGCGGCTGTGTCAGCTTCTCTCTGTTCCGTGTCCCAAAGCAGCTCTGATTACAGTGTGAGGAACTTTAGAGTTCAAGTTCTAAAGTTCAATGTTGAGATTTTTGTCAACTTTAATGAGCTGTTTCCAAAATGGGTTCCACATAGCACTTGCTTCATTGGGTGGAAATAGATGGTATGGGAAACATTTCAAGATCAAACTAATTTGGAAAACTGAGCTACACAAAGTTAAGTAGACTGTTTCAGTTTCTGACCCCTTGGTCTGCCCATGTGCACTGTGAAACTTCAAAAACAGAGAGTATGTACTTCTTTATTTATTTTATTTTATTTTATTTTATTTTATTTTATTTTATTTTATTTTATTTTTAGCACATACTGGTTTGGGCGGTGGGGAGGTACAGCGCATCACAAGTGACAGACACACTAGAGGAAAATGAATGGGCTGCTTCAGAGCCCTCCAATAGCGATCATGGATTTTTCCTTCCCACCAGAAGCTGTTAGCACTAAACTTTACATAGTAACTGAGAAGAAATATTTTCATTTTTGCTGAACATTCAGTGATTTTTTTATTTATTAAAAGAGCCATAACTACAAATTAAACTATTATATTGATTGCCCTGGTGGTTCAGCCAATTCAGGAATCAGGGACTTCCTCCTTTTCCCAGGTCAGGTTGAGCAATAGAACGGATGGCAGAGCTGGGCTTCCGGAGGCCTTGTGATCCCAGTGTGGGCCATGTTAGGTCAGGTTTCTCAACTTCAGGACTGTTTCATTTTGGACTGATTATTCTTTGTTTGTGGGGAGTGGTGTTCTATGCATTTCAGGATATTTAGCAGCATCTGTGGTCTCTACCCACTAATAGCATCCACTGTCTTAAAATGTACCTGGGATTTGTTTCAGTCAGAGGTGGCAAGGGGCAGACATAGAGACAATGCCTTCGAAAGAAGAGTTTATCACTTATTGTTTCCTAGAGGAGGAGGCGCACCTTGCCACATAGGGCCAGCCACAGAGGGAAGTACCAGGGTCATTCAGAGGCAGGACAGAAGGGAGAGCATTTGCAGGGGAGGAATGGGAGGGTCAGGGTAGGCAAAGTTAGGATTGAACAGTTGGAATGATTTAGACTGGCATAGGGCTACAGAGCTGGTCTTTAGTTGTCAGGTACCTGGCCCTGGGATGATTTAGGACAGAGGAAATATTAGCTTGGTGTGTGAGAGTTAGACAAAGGAGGCGTTTGGGGTGTAGGCTTTGGATTGGTTGCTTTGCCTATGAAAGGCAGCAGGCAAATTGTCCACTGTCTCTGGGAATTAGCTAGCCCTAAAAGGGGAAACCTCTCAGGGCCTCAGGGAGTCAGGGCATCATAAAACACAGAAAATATAAAACACATGGTTAATATACCCATCTCCCAGTTGAGACAACCAAAAATATACCCAGACATTGCCAGTGACCCGGGGGGCAGGTGTGTGTGTGTGTGTGTGTGTGCGCAAAATGACCCCAGGGTAAAAATCACCGATTAAGGGCCAAGGTGGTAAATGCCAATTATGAGTGAGTTCACCAGAGCAGGAGATCGGTGTGGCCTAAAGCCCCAGGAGAAGGCTTTGTGTGAGGATGCTGAATTTGATTGGCAGCAGGAAGAAGGGAGGAAACCCTAAGTGGAAGGATTCACATGAACAGGAACAAAAGTGGGGAGGAGTGACGTGTACTGTTTTTCAGATAATAACAATAACAACTCTTATTCACTTACTCTATGCCAGGCTCTGCCAGGGATGGGAATTACGTACTTAATCATCCCAAGAGTCCCATGAGAGAGGTCCTATTTATCTCAGCTTGGCAGAAAAGGACACTGAGCCTCAGAGGGATTAAGCCATGTGCTGGGCCTCACTGGTAGTAAGTGTTGCTGTTTTGATTTGAAATCGGGTCTCTTTTAATATGACTGTATTAATATGATTAGAAATAATGTCAGGTAAGATTACAGACAGAAGTGTCTGGACTTAAAGGGCTGTGCTACTCAGAATGATGACATAGTCTTCATCAGGTGAGTAATATGGTAAAAATAGTATCTTGGTTTCTCTTGCAGCATCAGCTGTGCATCAGACGCAGGGTATTGGTTGGAGGTGAGCTGGGCTGCTGTGGGGCTGAGCAAGGTCAAGTAATCTGGTGTGATGGTCAGTACTTGGCCAAGGGTGGTGCCAGTAGGATTGGCGCAGAAAGGGGTGTCAGAAAGATGTTTCCAGACAACAGGGATACAAGAAATGAAGAAGAAAAGGTTACTCTATTATGTCTGAGACAAAAACCTAGAAGAATGGTGAGCCCCTCCCACCCATCCCCACTGGGAAGGGCATAAGTTATTTATATTTAGGGTGCAAGCAAGCTGGGATCTCAGGAGCATGGTGAATTGGGGCTCTCTTAAAGATTTGATTTAGTTCATTTCCCTGCCTCATTTTTAATTTTCATCATAGTATATACTCATACTAAATTTACTAAGAGCCAGGCATTGCTCTTTGATTTACATATATGAACTTGCTTATTACTCACAAGGACCATTAAATATGATCTCCAGATTGCAAATGAAGAAACCAAGGCTCAGAAAGTTGCTCCAAGTCTGGCTGCAGGGTCCCACTCCAAAACGCATGTGGGTTAATGCTCAGCTCCCAGGCACCCAGGGCAACCTCGTCGCCTCTCGCTGCTCAGTACGCGTACAGACCCCTTGGTTTTCCCATCTGTGAATTGAAGAGGCTGAGCTTGTAAATCTTTTTAGCTCTACCATTCTATGTCTGAACAGTTACTTACTGAGCAAATCAGACATAATTCTGTTATTTAACTCAAGATAATGAGTTAAATAACAGAATTTTCTTAAACCCAGAAATGGATTTTCACATGTCTTTTTTTTTTTTCTTTTTTTTTTTTGAGGCCTTGGTTGACTTGGGAGACTCCTTTCCTGGAATCCTAGGCCACTGAGCCTAGGCCCTAGGAAGTCATGTGTGTACCTCAGTTTTCCCTGCTCATCTGTGAACTCCTTGAGGGCAAGATTGTGTTTTATTCATTTTTGTATTCCTGGCACATAATGTGTGCCCAGTAGAAGATCAATAAGTGTTTTTGCATTTAGTTTTTGCTTTTTAATGATTTCAGACTGTGAGGAAATCAGTTTTAATAAGTTTCATTTGCATAACATCACTATTATTCAGGTAAACTCTTTGCTAAAGAAAAAGATAGTATTAGCCCTAAAGATGGCTATCAAAATAAAAGCAGGGGTCATACTTAAAGAAGGTGAAGCTACCACCTAACTGGAGAAGTATGTAAAGGACCTCCAGTGCCTAACAATATGGAGCTTGAGGTCAAGCAGACATTACTTACTATGGAAGAGTTCAGGCAGATGTTAGCAAACTCCTGCTGTAAAGGGTCAGATAGTAAACATTTTAGGTTTTTACCACATGGTCTCTGTTGTAACTGCTCGATTCTGCTTTTGTAGCACAAAAGCAACATAGGCATAAGTGGAAGAGCATGGCTGTGTTCCAATAGCATTTTATTTACAAGGGAGGAAGCAAGTCAGATTTGAACAAAGGGTCATGGTTTGCCAACCCGTGGTGTAGACCCTCAGGAGTGGCAGACAGAGCACAGATCCCAGGAGTGCCTCTTGCTTTCATCAAAGTAAGCCTCCGTTTCTGCATCTGTAACATGGAGACTAACAACATCTTCTACACCAAGGGCTGGTGGTAGGATTAAATGAAACAATATATCAAAGCGTTTGGCAATGAACTGCATATAATAAGCACTCAGTAAGTGGTGCTATTATTGTAAATAGTATTGATCGTCTCCTGGCTTTTTTCTTTTTATTGTACTAGATTAATTCACATTGAATTGAGACTTGTGAGTGCTATGGTCAAATGTTTTATTTTCAGCCCCCTTTTTCTTCCTTCAGACTTCTTGAGTTTGAAGAATAATAAGGAAAATGATGCCATAATACCTTATTATCCTACCAAGTAGGATTGTTATAACTATAAAATTCATTTGTAGTAATTCATACAGTGCCTGGAACATAACACTCAATATATTGTAGCTAGTAGAAGAGGAAGAAAAGAAGTTGAAAATGTAAGATTTTCAAATGAAGACTATAAATAAATTCACTAATTACTTAGAAATCTTGTGGAATTTCAATTAAATAGGAATTCTGATGGGGAGATGTTAGCCCTCAGTGTACATAAACAACTTAGTTTTTAACACTTGGCATCAATTAATTGCTTGGTTTTGTTAATCAATGATTTCCTAAAGTGGAATCTATTGCTCATAAACCAGGAACTTTAAAATTAGTCAAGCTATTTGCTTTTTGAAATGAGCTGTTTATATTATAACTGAAACAAGATAAGTCACACATGGGAAACAGCTGTCTGTTGGTAGGGACTAGTCTTCTGAGCATATTGCAAACATTCATGAATGGTCACATGTGAGCTGAGCCAGTGATTGTTCAGAACCACCTAGAAGAGGTAAAAGAATTTATCCAGTTAGGCCTGGCTTTGTTCAAGTCTTTTGTTCTAAGCCATGGTATATAGGGCAGGTTTTCTCAACCTTGGCATGATTCCTATTTTGAGCCAGATAATTCTTCATTATGGGAGGTTGTCTTGTGCATTGTAGGATCTAGCAGTATTGTGGTCTCTACCTACTAGATGCCGGTAACAACCCCCCAATTGTGACAACCAAAAATATCTACAGCTGTTGCTAAATGTCTCTCCTCAGTTGAGAACCACTGGTATAGATTAAACAGTGCGTGGAGGCATCATGTTCCAACAGATCCAAGCAATTACTTATTCCTATGAGAACATGCATGCCAGATCTCTCAAAATGTTCTTAATTTCAGGTAATCTGACCCATTTATTCAACATGTATGCCTAGACTTAGAAGCCCACATAGGCCGATTTTCTTAAATTTGAAACTATGGTGACCATCCCTATGCAGTTTGTCTTTTTCGGCCTTAAAGTTTGAATGCATTTATTGTACCACCATTCATTTTTAGTCTTTATGCATTTTCCTTAGGCAGATGATTATTGTATTTCATGGTGGTTGATGACATTAAATGTAATTAGATCCTAACAGTGATATGAGTCTTCCATTAGTTTAATTGAAAGAAGTATCTTTTAAGACTTTTATAAATGAATCATTATAAATTTTTGGTTTTGTTTTTTCCATATTGGTGCTAAGGTAAAGCTTTTTGGGTGACTTTCTCATGTAACATGACCAATGACTGGTTTAATTATGTGTCACATTTCATGTGGCTGGAAAATGATGTTCATTTGGAATGCATAGGAATTAGGTATTGTGTACCTGTACACCAGGTACATTCTGGCACATTGGCTATACTACCTAAAGCAAGTTCATTTATCTTTAAGGTTCATTTCATTTGTAAAATAAGGCTGATATTACTCATATTTTTAAAATAAGCATCAAAATTATCAATTTTCTTTTAAACTCAGTTTGCCCAAGGAATATTATGATAACAAGCAAAATGAAATCAAAGTTTGTACTTCTTTTTTTATATATTTTTATTGATTTCAGAGAGGAATCGAGAGGGAGAGGGAGATAGAAACATCAATGATGAGAGAGAATCATTGATCAGCTGCCTCTGCACACCTCCTACTGGGGATTGGGCCTGCAACCCGGGCATGTGCTCTGGATCAGAATTGAACCCGGGACCCTTCAGTCCACAGTTTGATGCTCTATCCCCTGAGCCAGACTGGCTAGGGCAAAGTTTGTACTTCTTAATAGATCTTACACCAAGCGCTACATGGGAATGTGGCTGTCTAGCCTATAATAAGATGATAAATTATAAGGGGATATTGAGAAAAGTGTCAGTATTTAAATTGTGTCGTGAAAATATTTATGTGTAGAAAATATATATCATTTTTCATATCACTATTCTGAGTCTATGGAATTTACGAGTCTAATGAAATATCAAATTTCCAGCATTGGGTAGAGGAATTCAGGAATATAATATTTTACCAAATGCTATAGAACAATTACACATGGAGGTATTTTTCTGGTATATATGGCTTGGGTATAATTTTGCCAAATTATTCCTAGACTATTCTATATTTACCATTTATTAAAAAGGTACATTTTACACTGGACATCAGTACCTTGAGAAGTAATTGTGTCTCATAGTATTGACTATTTTTAAAATGTTGGCTTTCCCAAAACAATTTTTAAAGCTCAATTTATTTTTTCCTAAATCTTTGTATATGTATTGCTCTCCCTACAATTTTATAGCATTTAATACAGAAGAGGAACTATATAAACAAATGAGAAAGTATCTGTATTAATTTTGAGCTCTCAGTCCTTGTGAGATCATGGCATGGTAGAATAAATACTACTGTTGCTGTGTTTACAAGAGTATTTTCTAGATATTTCCTATTAGTATGTACAGAATATCCATTGTGCCTTGGTGTGATGTTTAATAACTCTATCATGAGTTTTTATATTGTCTGAGAACTTGGATGATAATATGAGTAGATATGTTTGTTGTTTTATGTTGCCATTTGGACTTCTATTTTTCTTTAATGTGCTACAGTGTTAATCTTAACTTGCAACTGTGTTTTTAAGGAGAAAAATCAGTAGAGGAGAGCAACTGATTTAACAACCAAATTACCTAAAACAGTGGTTCTCAACCTGTGGGTTGCGACCCCTTTTCAATGAAAGAAAAATACCACATGATCTCACTCATTTATGGATAATTAAGACCATTATAAACTGATGAACAAAAATAGATACAGAGGCAGAGCAACATCGAACAGACTGTCAAAATACAGCGGGAAGGCTGGGGAGGGTTGGCGGGGGTGTTAGAGATCAACTGAAGGACTAGTATGCATGCATATAAGCATAACCAATGGACACAAGACACTGGGGGGTATGGGAGGCTAGGGGAAGGTCAAGGGGAGAAAAAAAAGGAGGCATATATAATACTCTTTGTAATACTTTAAGCAATAAAACAATATCAATTGATGCAGAAAAAGCATTCAACAAAATTCAACACCCATTTTTGATAAAAACTCTCAGAAAGGTGGGAATAGAAGGATCATACCTCAACATAATAAAAGCCATATATGACAGGCCCACAGCCAACATCATACTAAATGGACATAAACTAACACCATTTCCCCTAAGAACAGGAACAAGACAGGGATGCCCACTCTCACCACTCCTGTTCAACATAGTCCTGGAAGTATTAGCCATTGCAATTAGACAAGAAGAAGAAATAAAAGGCATCCAAATTGGAAAAGAGGAAGTAAAACTGTCCTTATTTGCAGATGACATGATATTATACATACAAAACCCTAGAGACTCCATCAAAAAACTACTAGACTTAATACATGAATTTGGCAATGTAGCAGGATACAAAATTAACCCCAAGAAATCTGAGGCATTTCTATACACCAATAGTGAACTTTCAGAAAGAGAGATTATAAAAATAATCCCATTTACCATCGCACCAAAAAAATGAATATACCTAGGAATAAACTTAACTAAAGAGGTAAAAGACCTCTACTCAGAAAACTACAGGACGTTGAAAAAAGAGATAGAGGAAGACATAAAGAGATGGAAGAACATACCATGTTCTTGGATTGGTAGAATCAACATCATCAAAATGTCCATACTACCCAAAGCAATCTATAAATTCAACGCACTTCCCATTAAAATACCAATGGCCTACTTCAAAGATCTAGAACGAACTCTCCAAAAATTCATCTGGAATAAAAAAAGACCCCGAATAGCTGCAGCGATCCTGAGAAAGAACAAAGTAGGTGGGATCTCAATGCCAGATATCAAGCTGTATTACAAAGCCACTGTTCTCAAAACTGCCTGGTACTGGCACAAGAACAGACATATAGATCAGTGGAATAGAATAGAGAGTCCAGAAATTAGCCAGAACCAATATGGTCAATTAATATTTGACAAAGGAGGCAAGAACATACAATGGAGCCAAGATAGTCTCTTCAATAAATGGTGTTGGAAAAATTGGATAGATATATGCAAGAAAATGAAACTAGACCACCAACTTACACCATACACAAGAATAAACTCAAAATGGATAAAGGACTTAAATGTACGACAGGAAACCATAAAAATTCTAGGAGAATCCAAATGCAACAAAATCTCAGACATATGCCAAAGCAATTTCTTCACTGATACAGCTCCTAGGGCAGTTGAAACTAAAGAGAAAATGAACAAATGGGACTACATCAAAATTAAAAATCTTCTGCACAGCAAAAGAAACCATCAACAAAACAACAAGAAAACCCACTGCGTGGGAAAACATATTTGCCAACATCATATCTGATAAGGGCCTAATCTCCAAAATTTATAGGGAACTCATACAACTTAACAAAAAGAAGATAGACAATCCAATCAAAAACTGGGCAAAGGATCTAAATAGACACCTTCCAAAAGAGGACATTCAGAAAGCCAAGAGACATATGAAAACATGCTCCAAGTCACTAATCATCCGAGAGATGCAAATCAAAACAACAATGAGGTACCATCTCACACCTGTCAGAATGGCTATCATCAACAAATCAACAAACGACAAGTGCTGGAGAGGATGTGGAGAAAAAGGAACACTTGTGCACTGCTGGTGGGAATGCAGACTGGTGCAGCCACTATGGAAGATAGTATGGAGTTTCCTCAAAAAGCTGGAAATGGAACTCCCATTTGATCCTGTGATCCCACTTCTAGGAATATATCCCAAGAAACCAGAAACATCAATCAGAAAGGATATATGCACCCCTATGTTCATAGCAGCACAATTCACCATAGCTAAGATCTGGAAACAGCCTAAGTGCCCATCAGTAGATGAATGGATTAGAAAACAGTGGTACATCTACACGATGGAATACTATGCTGCTGTAAAAAAGAAGGAACTCTTACCATTTGCAACAGCATGGATGGAACTGGAGAGCATTATGCTAAGTGAAATAAGCCAGTCAATGAAGGAAAAATACCACATGATCTCACTCATTCATGGATAATAGAGACCATTATAAACTTTTGAACAATAATAGATACAGAGGCAGAGTTGCCTGGAACACACTGTCAAACTACAGCAGGAAGGCCGGGGAGGCTGGGGGGGCAGGAGGGGTGGTAAGAGATCAACCAAAGGACTTGTATGCATGCATATAAGCATAAACAATGGACATAAGACGCTGGGGGGGGTAGGGGAGGCCAGGGGATTGTCAAGGGTGGGGGAAAAAAAGGAGAAATATCTAATACTCTTTGTAATAATTTAAGCAATAAAAAAATATATTAAAAAATAAAAAATAAAAAATAAAAAAAGAAATATCAAAAAAAAGGATATTCACAGTTAAAAAAAAAAATAAAACATTAAACAAACACAACCAAATTACCTAAAGCAGCGGTTCTCAACCTGTGGGTCGAGACCCCTTTGGCGGTCGAACGACCCTTTTACAGGGGTCACCTAAGACCATCCTGCATAGCAGATATTTACATTACGATTCATAACAGTAGCAACATTACAGTTATGAAGTAGCAACAAAAATAATTTTATGGTAGGGTCACAGCATGAGGAACTGTATTTAAAGGGTCAGAAGGTTGAGAACCACTGATTTCTGCACAATAGCATAACTATAGCATTGGTGCATGTTCTTGTCACAGAAAGACCCTGTGGCACCCACCCCATCAGATTCCAAAATAGGAATTATACAAAAATCATCTTTAAACTCTTGAACATTAGATTTGAATGTCAGCAAAATCTTTACCAATTTTTTTTTGGCAGGGAAATGATTTGGATGAATGAAATAAGGATAGTGTTCCTTCTGTTCAGGCTCAACTAAATTATAGACATGTAACTATTTGAGATTATTTTGTACTTTCAAGATTTAATAACTGCATACACTTGACATATTCTATCATTATGACAGGACTATACAGAAAGAATTAATGCTAGAGTTTCATGGGCATGTTGTCTCCTATGGGCACATTATTTTGAAGTGTATCATTAAATCATCGATTCTTTCTGTACAAAAAAACTAGACAAAAAATTAGGATCATCATATAATGCTGTTTGTTTCCAGCTGTTTATCCTGCTTGATTGGCCTCAGAACCAGAAAGGACAATGCTATATGTGTATGGATTCAGTCTATCAGAATTATTTTAAAATATATTTTTATTAATTTCAGAGAGGGAGAAAGAGATAGAAAGATCAATGATGAGAGAGAATCATTGATCAGCTGCCTCCTGCATGCTCCCTACTGGGGATTGAGCCCGCAACCTGGACATATACCCTGACCGGGAATTGAACAGTGACCTCCTGGTTCATAGGTCAATGCTCAACCACTGAGCCACCAGGCTGTCAGAATTTTGAAGCTTAATTCATACAACCTAACTACAAGCACAAAAGTTTCTCCAACTTCTGTAGTATGAATTGTTCTAGAAAATAACTTTCTTGGCGCTATAAAGATAGAGCTGGTTTGCCTTCTTCCTGTCTCACAGAATGCCTAAACAAAGTGCTAGTTCATGCTTTTAGTTCATGGTTTTTAATAAAATCATCTATACTGTATACTAAATATAACAGAGCAAAAATGGCTTCAGGGAATATTTCTACTAAAACCTCTTCATGATCTATCCTCAAAGAATTCTGAGAAGTTCCTCCATATCTTGTCTCAGCCTTTGGATGACTGTGCAGGTGTGTGTGTGTGTGTGTGTGTGTGTGTGTGCACGCGTGCATGCATGTGTCCCACAGGAGTGTGCATACTTCTGAAGAGCACAGGCTCAGCTTGGTCTGATTCACAACACCGCACAGAGAGCAAGTGCTCAGAGATGTTTGTTGAATTGAATTCATAAAAGGTGGTTTGTTTGGGAAGCCCATTTTTATTAATCTACTTAATATAGACTTTCCTCCCTGTAACCACTTCCCCTCATACTTTATCTTAGAAGCCCAGTTATTGCTCTGTTGGTTTGCTGAGGAGCTCAAATGGACAGTTACTGGTTTCCCCTCAGAGGCTGAGTTCTCCAGATAATTTTAAATATCCCATTGTTGGCCTGGGAGTTGGGGTTGTGAGTACCTATGTGGTTTAGAGAAGCCTAGTTGCAGATAAGTATTCCCTTAACCTGGCTTGACCTTCTGGGTTGAGTCTTTCTCAAATCCATTCAGTTCTGTAACTGCATCTAATTTTTAAATGAGAATCAAGAGAACAAGTTATATTTGCATCTGAGCCAGTATGAATGGCAGAAGTTTACTTTTCTGGGTAGCAAAAGCCAGGAAATAGATCAAGAAATTACTTTCAATGTCCCTTGAAGGATAGTTCAACAAATATCAAATGCTGTTAGAAAAACCTGTGGAAATATTGACATCATGGTATTCAATTTATTTCTGCTTAGTGGATCTACACCAGATCTTGGGCAATTTCCATTTAAATACACACCCCTAAAGCCATTGAAGTATTCATGGAGTTTGCTTTGCACATTGTATGATAACATTCTGAATATATTTGAATTATTCTGCTTTACTGGTCAACTTAACCATAAGATTAAAGCCCAAATTATTTTATTTCCCCCAACACAAAAATTATAGCTATGTTTTATTAGACCAGCTAGTGGGTTCTGTTCTTATCAGTCTGTAAAACACTATACTTCCACTTTACATTAGAGTGCCATTTTATGTAAATTAAATCTGTGGAATAAAGATGAATTTTGCATCCAAGTGAATTTGAACTTACTTTATTATATAATCTCCTCTCACGAAGAGCCTCATCCTATGGCACCCTCCACTATTTACATAGGAATTGATCTCCTTTCAAAATACAACTATTCCAGAAAAGTTATATGTGGTTGATTTTTTTTAAAACCAGCAAACCATTTTAGTGCACTGTTCTAGTTTATATTTTAGTAATTCCTACAACTCTATTTTAAAATGCAAGAAATTTGCTGGGTAAAATAAATATTACTAATGGAATATCAAGGCAATTATTTATTATATTTGAAGTATAATTTTTACAATGAGTTTATAACTAATATTTGTTGGTCTCTTAACTGTGGCTAGAAACTGTATTAGGCATTTAAGTACATTATCTTATGTAATACAACAACCCTATGAAAAAGATATTTTAAAGTGAAGAAACTGCCGTAGGTCCTGAGTGTGACCACTCCAAGGCCATGCTTTTAAACGCTGTATCATACATATCCCAGTGAAAGCCTCTGGTAGGAGCGGTAACATTCAGTTGTTAGAGATGCCTTTCTGCCCTCTGCACTCAACCATAGCTCCACTAAGTACCATTTGTAGCTCTCTATTAGACTTAAACACAAAAGCAATATTCACATTACAATAATGGCAATATACTTTTCATAATATAATCACTTTAGCTAATATGCTGGATACTGTACTAAATGCTTTACAGATATTCAGTCTTCATAACAACTTAAAAAATAGGTTCTCTTATTTTCTCTATTGCCCATGGCTTGTGGATGGCAGAGATGGGATTAAATCCAATCCTCACCCTAAACCAAAATTAGAAAATAAAATTATAGGGAAGTTTAAGATCATCTATGACTTTATCACCCAAATAGAACGACTACTTAGCTGAGTTTCTTCTTGCAGATCCTATGCCTATGCATAGATAGATACATAGATAAGTAAGTAGATACTTTTTTAGAAAAATTGAATTATATTACACACAATACTTGGCAACTTATTTTCCACTGAACAAGAAATCATGACAGTCTTTTCCTGCCAATAGTGAGAGATATCCATCATCATTTTTTAATGGCCACATAGTCGTGCATTTGATTGTTGTCCCTTAATTTAGTTCATCAGTCCCTCATGGTTGGACATTTGGGTTTCTGTCTTTTTATGCTATTAAAATACAAATGAAATTTAGTTTGTGATGTCAGCCTTCAATAATATCTCAAACTTGACCCAAATCAGTAAATATCTTGTGGTTTATGAGATAAACTTTTGTGAAATGCTAGTGATCAAGTTGAAGCAAAGGCTTAGTTCAGTTGTATTTGAGATGACATTTATATCCAAGACAGATCTTTAAAGAAACATGAGAGCCCCTCATCTTTCCCTTGCATGTGAGAAAAGTTTCCCTGTGTCGTTTCTTAACTATGGCTTGGAGGTAGACACTGTTTTCTATTACATAGCCTACTTCCAGCCATGGCTCTACCTAGAAGTCAGTTGTTTGTCCTTACCATAGACATTCCAGGAGATGAGAAATATTATATATACCCAGGCCAGAGTCTGTGCTCTTTTTCTATGAAATATTTATTTAGTCATTCATTCAAAAAATATTCAGTGATCATTTCCTCTGTGTCAGAATAATCAATTTCATTGGGGCATGTCAATTAGGATGCTTTTTTGCATCAGTAAGAGAAGACCCTGTGCATCTTGACCTTAAACAATAAGATCATTTATTGTATAACATAAATTTGTAAGAGGCAAGCTCCAAGCCTGATTCATTACCCCATGATTCTATGCTCCACCTTCCTTTGCTTCAGGACTCCATCCTCAGGCCAGTTGGAAGATGGCTACAACAGTTCAGGCATCACAACCAGACACCACAGTGACCAGAGGTAGAAATGTCTCTTGTGTCTGTCTTTAAGAGCAAGGAAGCTCATCTTAGAACCCCTGCCACCTACAGGGATCCCTTACAGATCTCAACGGCCAGACCTGGGCACCAGTCCCTTAAGCAATCACTAACCAGTGATCTCACCACAAGCGCTGGGGTGGGCTCAGCCTCTGAGAAGCTCGTGATCCTGTAGAGAAAGGATGGATAGCTGAGCACTATCTGTTAGAGAGGAAACTGGCATTCAGAAGTGACACAATCATCCAGGCAGCGGGAACAGCATGTGTGAAGGCCTTGATGCAGAAATGATGTGTTTCTTGGGTTTGAAGAAAGAAAGATGAGCAGTATTGGAGCCCATGACGGGGGCAGATCCTGTCCCTCTAAGTTGCTATGAAGACTCTAGGACCTTGTCCTAGAAGCAGAATGGCTCACTGGTGGGCTTAGCACAGAGCATTGACATGCTTTCATTGATGTTTAGGACAGATTCCCAGGCTGCCATGTGAAGGACTTGGAGGCCAGTAGCAAGAGTAGGGACACAGAAATGGTGATGCAGACAACGCGTCTAACCTGAGGAGAAAAGTGGAGAGAGTTGAGAAATATTTAAGAGTTAGTGTTGACCAGTACCGGTAATTAATTGGACCTGGGGGAGGTGAGGGAAGAGGTGGTATGTCCGGGATGACCCATGGATTTCTGTCTGAGCAGTTAGACAACTGGCATTGCCATTCCTGAAGAATGATCAAAGTAAAAGTAGAAATAATTCACTTTAAAGAAAGTGAATCTGAGGTGCCTGTGAAATATTATTTGGAGATGAAGAGTGATAATAATAGTAGTAGTGGTTCTGACAACATCCAGTCTTTTGTTTGTGTGAAACAATCAAATTTTTACAATAACACAATGAGGTAGATGTTGTTATTATCCCCACTTTATAGATGTGGTAACTGAGACCCAGAGAAGTTAAGTAATTTGGCCAGAGTTACACTGCTAGTAGATGTTGTGTCAGGTGGGAAAGCTTTCTAGGCTAGAAGTATAAATTTATAAATATTCATCTTATCAATGTTAATTAAAGCCACGGGAGCAAATGAAATTGTCTAAGGCGAGCTGAGCTCTTGGAAATACCATGATTTAAATTAGAACCTGAGAGACACAAAGTACCATAGAGGATGGAGGTAAGGGGGAAGAGAGGAAAAAATTCTTCCTATAGGTTGGCTTTTAAAAAATAAATGTTAAGCCTGGCTGGTGTGGCTCTGTGGTTGAGCGCCATCTCACTTATGTTTCTGTCTCTTTACCCCTTTCCCTTCCTCTCTCTCTCTCTAAAAATATCGATTAAAATAAGTGTCAAAATAAAAACTTAAAGTATTTGACTCCTTTACGAGGTAAGGAACAGTTTATGAAAGGTCCTAAAATTCTGCCACAGAGTGTGTGGAATAGGACATGATATTCTGCCTCTTACAAATTATAGTTTGCATAAACTTAAGCAAGTCACATCTTTGCAATAGGATTAGCTTCTGTTGCATAAAGCAAATAAACTGAAAATAGTAATAATTTAAACAAGATAGGGGTTTATTTCTCTCAGAGAAAGAAGTGCAGAGGCAGCCAGTTCAAAGCTTCTGTGTATGATGGTTGCACAGAGCCCTTAAGGACCACAGCTTACAGCTCCTCCAATTAGTATGAGGAGGCCCTTGTCCTCGTAATGGCTGCCAAGTACCAGCCACCACATCTCTGCTTTAGAAAAGTAAATGAAGGGAAAAGTAGAATAAAGAAATGGTTCATCCTTTCGTTTAAGATTTCGCAGAAATCTCTCACAAAACTTCAGCTTAGAGCTCAATGGCAAAGCTTGATAATATGGCCACACCAGCCTTCCGAGGAGGCTGGGAAACAGTCTTTTAGCTGGGCATGAAACCAAGAAGCTGTCACTAAAAGGGTTGGAAGAGTGGATAACGGTGAGCAATGATCCATCTCTGCCATTGTCAGTTTGCTCTTTTGTAAAATAAGGATTAGAAATATTTGCTTTACCTCGCTTGTTGGTTTGTTGTGGGGATCAAAAGATATAATAACTTGGCAAGTGCTTGATAAATGATAAAACACTAGTCAGAGAGTTGTTATGAGAATGATTATTGGTTCCTTTGGGGCACAGTATTTATACTTTGAATGAGAATATCTTGAACAAAGTTAAAAGTTTTCTCTAATTTGTAGGAATTGTGAATTTGGGAGAGAGAATATTTTTCTACGAATCTTGCATTTCAATGAGAAAGCCTTCATTTGCTCTCAGAACCAATTTCAGAATAGCCAAGGTTAATATTTGATTTAGCTGTGCAGTAAAATGTCCCATCAGCATTGCCTTGTGTCTGGGGAACCCAGGCACTGTCCAGTGAATGCTTTCTGGCAGTTAAAGCAGGACAATTACTGTGGGGACAGCAGCTCATGTCATTAACCCACCTGGCCTTCACCATTCTGACTGTCTGGTAACATAATGAGGATTCCAGATCATGGTCCCTTGTGATAATTGCATTTAAGGGAATGGCTCTCTCATTAGGAAAATAGTTGCAGTGATCATTAAGAAATCGAATGCAAAGCTAGCAGGGCATTTTAGATACTGTAGCTACTGATTGAGCCTGGAGATTCTCAGGCACAGGTAAAAGCAAACGAAGTTCTTTTTCCGGTTAAAATAAATCTAAGGTACTCAGGAATTATCTGAATATTAATATTCTTTTTAAGTTGTGAGTTTGAGTTCAGAAAGATGATGTTTTGCATTAAATAATGACTTTTAAGATTATTCTGTCACAGCAAAGAATTCCCGTTATCTTTCATTAAATGTGCTTTATATGTCCACATCAATTTCAAATTCCTCCTAAAGTGGAAGAGAGTGTGCTTTTATGTGATACTTTTCATTTTAGGATTTTAAAGATTAGAAACTTCATCTTTTCTTCCTTCAAATCCCCTCTTCCATCACTCAAGTTGGACAATAAATGTGTAACCAGTGTTTGCTGAGTTAGTGTACCATAACCTCAGGTGTTCATACACCTTGGTACTTCCTGAAAGTGCCTGAAGGGACAGATATGAGGACAAAGCCTCTTCCTTATACAGTGCTGGGGAACGTCCGGCCCATGGGCCATCGAAGGCCCACAGAATCATTTGGTCTGGCCCTGCCAAGGCATTAGGGGCGAGTTAATTAAATGTGTGACCAAATATAGCAGGCTAATTTTTAAGTTGATAATTTTGTATGGCCCACGAATGATGTTATAAATATCCAAATGGCCTTTGGCAGATAAAAGGTTCCCCACCCCTGCCTTATGACATCCCTTTTTTCCTTTCCTTGACCTGATGCCTTATTGTTTAGTGCCTGGGAACTTCACAAAGGAAAAGGGGATAGCACAATTCGAGCTAATTTAGTTACGACAGGTTTTGTTATGTAACCTCAAAGAAAAACTGGAAAGATGCTTTATAAATTAAAATACCATATTGCAAGTAAAATGGGGAAAAGTGATTGACATATTGTAAACCAAAATTCTAAAAATTCAAATTCAGCAATTTAGGGTTTTTTCCTGGCTGGAAGTGGTGTTATTCAGTTAGTTTCATTGATGTTCTGAAGCATGAGTCTTATTTGATAGTCATTCATTATGCTTTTCTGATGCCCTCCAGCTAAGACACAGCAGCCCTCCAGCTCCACACACCTTCAGAGGAGATTCCAGTGGAACCTAGAGTGAATTCAGACAAAGAGTAGTGGGCAAAATCAATCAACACCCTAAACTGGAGTCAGGATGTATTTAATGAACACACGCTAAGTGCCAGTTATTACTCTAAAGTTGTTTTTGTTTGTTTGTTTGTTTTTGGTAGTTTTGTTGTTGTTGTTAATCCTCACCCCTGAGGATATTTTTTTCTATTGACTTTCAGAGAAAGTGGAAGGGAGAGGAAGAGACACAGAGAGAGAAACATTGATGTGAGAGAGACACATCGATTGGTTGCCTCCCGCACATGCCCCTGCCAGAGCAGGGTTGGAGCCTGCAATCGAGGTACTTACCCTTGACAGGAATTGAACCTTCGACTCTTCAGTCCCAGGGCCGGTGCACTAACCAGTGAGTAAACCGGCGAGAGCTAGGCTAAAGTTTCCATGTATTAATATAATAATTGTACAGAGAAGTACATGTTGTTATCATCCCTATTTTGCTGTTAAGTGAATGCAATTCCGAGAGGTTAGTTAATATGCCAATAATCACAGAGCTACTTGATGATTGGCACTTAAACTTCTGTATTCAGAGTTCAAATAATAGGCTCTGAGGTCAATATAGTCATTAGGAAAAAAATAGAAATTTTAAAATAAACTACTAATTCAATATGAATTTAGAACTTCCAATGGGCAGAAATTAACCAATGACTCCCTGCTAACACCTCTTTAGAAATTGAACATCTTTCATGCAAAATAATAAGAAAATGTCCCCAAAGGAGTTATTGACAGGCCAGCAAAAAATAGGACATTTACCTCTGAAAAAAAAAACAAAACAAAAACGAATGGAACTCAATTTCTGTGTCCTGAAATGAAGGAAATTAGGAATTCCTTATCAAAGTCTCAAAAAATATATAAGCAGAGTTCCTTACTTTGTGGGTAATGGTCAAGGCAGGCCCATGTTAGAGCTGTTGGTGGGAATTATACACCCAGGGAGAGAAAACAAGGACCAACATTCTTGCTAAATTTTTTCCCCAGGAATACTATTTAGATTTCACACCATCACTATACAAATGACAGTTGACACTGAAAAAACTGGTCTGTGAACTAATGGGAGGTAAAGAAGAAAACTGTAATGTCATCAAAGAAATAAAATGAGATCTCTGATCCTGAAGGGATTCTTCAATGGAATGCAAGGTTTCATAGGTTCTCTATCATCCTTATGTTCAGTAGATAGTTGAGTAGCTATTATTATGAAATCTTGGAATGGGCGCAAGGGAGGGAAAATACTGAAGAGTGTATTAACCTTGACAGTATTGTGGAGGGAAAGACAGCTTGAAAAGAGTTGAATCAAAAAACCTACCCTGCCTGGTCTTGAGCATTCTCAAGCCACCCATGATGTAGGAGGACTGAGTGGTGACTGACCCATCTCTAGAGTCAGGAGACCTGGGCCTCTTTAACTGCCTGTGTAAGTTGACACTTGACCCTTCTTTGTCTCATTTCCTGCATCTGTAGAAAAGGACAAAACATACACTATCATGGCATTTCCCAAATTGTGTTCCATGGAATATGGGTCTACTATGAGACCTCAAAGTTGCCCCTCAGGGAAACACCAACCAACCATATTTGTGATTAAATTAAGTTTGCAATGTGCAAGGTTAAACAGTTTACATGGCTTAGAGGAGGCCTTTTCAGAGTCTTAAGAAGGCTAAATTTTGATGCAATTCTTTGAGAAAAAATATTATGTCAATTATAATTATAGGGAAACAAAGGAAATTTGATGCCTTGCCTAGCTAATAGGTATGCTATGAAGATCTAATGAGATAATGGATGTAAGAGCACTTGGGAAGGATAAAGCACTACATGAACATTAGGCATCTTTTTTCCCCCCTAAAATATGTTTTTATTGATTTTAGATAGGAAGGGAGAGGGAGAGAGAAACATCAATAATGAGAGAGAATCATTGATTGGCTGCTCCTATACACCCCACACTGGGAATTGAGCCCACATCCCGGGCATGTGTCCTGACCGGGAATTGAACTGTGACCTCTGGTTCATAAGTTGATGCTCAAGTACTGAGCACACCAGCTGGGCCATTAGGCATCTTTAGAGAATTCCCAATGATTTGAGGGTTTGGGGATAAAGCATGACAATTTTTTATACTAAGGATCTTCTTTCATAGCCAATTTCCCAAAGGCTATAGACTTAGCTGGGGAGAAGGGAGTAGGATTCTAAGCTTCTGTAGGAATGCTGTAGAATGCTCCCCAGCGTGGAGTCTCAGAACACTTGCATCAAAATGATCTGGGCTGCCTGTTCAACATTCACATTCCTGGTTCAGCAGGTCTAAGATGGAGACCAGCAATAAAAATTTTAAATACTACTTTAGTTGATTCTTGTATACACTAAAATTTGAGATTCACCAGGCTGGTGGGTCATGGCACAGTTCAAAACCTCCAAAACTTTAAAAATTCATGTACCCCCTTAAGGGGCATCCTCGTGGTGAAGTGATGAGGAACTTATCCCAGAAGGAGCCTTATTGAGCAGGTACGAGTCTGTCTGGTACCAGAGGAGATGATTCATATTTAGATAACTTTTCTTGAGCTCCTGTTCTATAACCCTGCAGGGTGCTTTTAGTATACTAGTATACTTGTTCATCCTTATACATTGTATTATTCCCATTTTATAGGAATAAAAGCTGACTTTCCTAAAGAGGTCACCCAGTGAATTTGTTAGAACCCTTTTGGTTGCAAGTGAGAGAGAAACCAACCCACCCTGGCTTCAGTAAAAAAGAGAATTTATTGGTCATATAAAGAAAATCTCCAGCGTTAGAATGGTTTCAGGCAGGGCTGGATCCACGGGCCCAAGTGATGCAATGAAGTCTCAGTCTCAGGCAGGCTTTCACCTCAAGATGACAGAAAAATTACTGGCAGCTCCATGTTATAGGATGAGGGCTGGAAACTTGTGGTCCCCAGGGCTGGCTGCTTGTTTTGTAAGTAACATTTTATTGAACACAGCCTTGGTCCACATGTGTACATTTGTCTATGGCTGCTTTCATGTTGCAACAGCAGAGTTGAGTATTTGCAACAGAGCTGGGTGGCCCATAAATCCCAAAGTAGATATGATTTGACTTTACAGAGAGAGTTTACTGACCCCTTGGGAGAAACCAGGTTTTGTTGAAGTTTGATTTGGAGCTCTGAGAGGCACTGTTTACTGACTTTAAGATTATCAGGCCCTAGGGTCTGAGATTTTAAGATGAGCAAAGAACCTACATTATTTAAAGATTGTTGCTTTGGATTAATACATGACTCGGGAGTTCATTTACAAGTTAGATAAACAAGTTTCATTCCCAACACAAATATATTCTGTGGATTAAATGAACAATAGAATATTTTATACGTTTTGTAGTCATTACATGCTTTGACAGTTGAAGGTTACATTCCTGGGAGATGAAACAGGAATTTTGTATTGAATATCTCAGAAAGAACTTTGCTGACAACATCTGTTAGCTCAATAAATAAAACAACACAGACCTGGATAAATTTAAATATAAATAAGAGTTTTCCCTACCAGTCTGGTCTATTAGCAGTGCTATTTATTCCCTGATTCTTGCGGTCATGGAATATAAATAGCCTCTCAGCACAGTGCTTAGAAAATATGAAGTATTTGACATAATAGTATTGTTTCCTCTCAAAGAATATGAATTGCCTTTGTGACCTAGAGATTCTTTTAATATTAACCAAATCTGAGTGAAAGGTTTTATATTTATGGCCCCTGCTTTGACCAGGCTCAGAGCCGGTCTAATCTACAACTCCAGTTGGGAGAGCATGTCTATCAATAGCCCCCAATAAAACCCAGAACTGCATCTCATTGCCTGGCTAGGCTCAATCGCTCATTTCTGAATGAATTGCTAGTGGTGAAGGGTGGAGAATGCAATATTCTGATTAGCCTGCACTGGGTCATGTGCCCAACTCTGGAGTCAGGAATGAGAGTCTTCTTTCCGGGACCAGCTGCCCTGGAAGTGGAAAAGGGATGATTCTCCAAAGGAAAATTAGGAAACCCATGCCACCTGCTGGGAAGACAAAACGAACTCAGCCACCAACAACTATTAAGCTGTAGATTTTGGATTTGAACTCACATCCTCCTGGTTTCAAAATTAATATTCTTCACACTATACACATATATAAAAATGGATAGTGTTTTCTAAATGAAGCAGATTTTACCTGATTTCAGGCCAAATTGGTACCTGCTGAGTTTTTAATTGTAGCCTGTGGTGTAGGTGGATGGCAGATAATGTGCTTATGGTTCCATGTGTCCTACTGACCGAGGGTAGGTATCCTCCAGGGCCCCTACACTCAGGTGTGCATATATTTTATGACATCTTAGGATACGACAGATAACACCCCATTTTTCTTGCTAGAATAGGATTAATGTATATTGGCAACTGTTTGTAGTCTTTTCAAGAAGAAGCTAATTTCTTCCATCATCCCTAAAGCCCTCTTATTACTTTAGTCAGTAATATGGAGATTCGAAAAGGCAAGATTTCATTGAGTGAGAAGGTGTTCTTGAAAATAGACAGTCTTAATAGCATGTGTTTCTCTTTGGGGAAGTATGTCTTCCTATTCATTAGTTCCTCCTCAATTTTCCCAAATGTAAGATGAGGATAATAATAACACTTCCTCATAAATTAATGTGGGTGTTACATACAGCAATACTTTAAGTGCTTTGGTTGGCACCAGGCACAGACTTAGTGACTAAAAAAACGGTAGCTCTTATTAATACTTTTATTATTATTACTAGATGCCCGGTACACGAAATTCATGCAGGGGGGCGGGGGGTGTCCCTCAGCCCGGCCTGCACCCTCTCCAATCTTGGACATCCCTCTCACAATCTGGAACCGCTGACTCCTAACCACTTGCCTGCCTGCCTGCCTGCCTGCCTGATCGCCCCTAATCGCCTCTGCTGGCCTGATCATGCTTAACTGCTCCCCTGCCAGCTTGATCGCCCCCAACTGCCCTCCCCTGCCGGCCTGATTGCCCCTAACCTCTCCCCTGCCAGCCTGATCGCCCCTAACAACTTGCTCTCCTGCACCAGCCTGATCACGCCCCTAACTGCTTGCTCCCCTGCCGGCCTGATTGCCCCTAACCGTCTCTGCCTCAGCCCTCACCACCGTGTCTTTGTCCAGAAGGAAGTCAGACATCTGGAAGATGTCTGGTGATCCCGGTCTAATTAGCATATTACCCTTTTATTAGTATAGATTATTATTATTATTATTGTCATTGTTGTCATCTAATCAGTTTGCCTAAGAAAGCACTGTCCTGTTTAGAATCTTCTTTCCTGTTATGAGGAACTGGAAACCGCTTAGCAGTATGCAGAGTTCTGTAGACCATATTAGTCATGTAGCCTCTTTCTGTTATAAGGGCCTATAATTTGAAAACCAGTAGAGCTGCTAAAATCAGTATCTCTCAAGGCAAGGGGTTGGGGAGTATTCTCCTATTCCTTTTGGATTTTAATTACTGCTTCAAGAGATGACGAACAGAAACATGACTTGGGCCATCTTTGGTCATGTGGATCCATAAATTCCCTTTCTCTCCTCCTTCCATTGCATGCTAGCATAGTCCTGTGCCCTTTATCTCAGGCCAACCTATTCATAGTGCCAAAGGCAGTGGCAGGCCTGTGGAAGCATCCTTTGGGTCCTGTCCTGGCCGTGGATAGAATTGCCTCCCACCAGGCAGCAAGCTCTGGAGCCAGAAAGAGAGGAGGAACTTAGCCAAGTGTCTGAGCAAATGTGCTGAGAAGTATGAGCTTGGGTATATGAGCTTGGATGTCTCCTCCCATTTCCCAATCCATAGGACTGTATTGTACAGTCACACCCACTGTTGCTGTTTCCACCATGAAGAATATCCTTCTTGTAGCAACAATACCGATTAGCAACTCTCTCAATATGAACATTTATATATCCCTCCAGAGGTGCAGTGGACAAGACTCAAATATCATGATGGTGTATGATGGCTGTGTTTGGAGTGTGATTTTGTGTGGCACAGAATTGGTATCTCTTCTGGTGGCTCCCATGCAGCCATCTCTGTGTCTAGAAAACTGAGGGACACCAGAGCTCTCCAAGCAAGTCAAGCAGACTTTGGATTAAGATGGATAAACCCTTCATCAATGCAGCTCTATTCTAATTAACACTGTGTTTGACTAGTATCAGTGTTCATACTTTAGTTCTGATCTACAGATTGGACCCATCTTCGACCTGAGAGTAAGGGATGAGGAAGAGGAGGGAGGTACAGAGGATGAAAGACTGGGGAAAGGTGGTGAAGGTCAAGTACAGGACAGAGTGAGAAGATGGTTGAGAGAAGCACCAGTATTCATACTCAGCAGTATTAACACCAGTGAGTTTTCAGGCATCATGTCCAAGTTTGCACCAAACCCTTTTGTAGCCTCGTGGTGAGTGTGGCATATTGTTTTATCCCCCAGCTCAGTACAGGCTTATAGGTGGTCTGCAAACCAAGCAACCTGCTCTGAGCAAAGCAGCCTCCCTTTGCCACTATGGCCTACGCCCTCTAATGCCCAGTTCTCCCCTCATACCCCCTCTCACCTTCATCCCACTCCTCAACTCATGGGACAAGGCAGGGGCTCCCGATTTTAAAATAAAAATGTATCACCCCTCTTTTTGTTTTATAAACACACCTTGGAGTTAATACAGATCAGTCCTAGATGACAGAAACTCTTCAAAGAGATCTGGCCTCTCTAAGAGAGCGTGGTGTAACTTATGGAATGAAAATGGGAAAATACTGTCCTTTACATCTGATCATTCATGTCCATCCTTCATTACCCTGCCTGAGGTATCTTTGTGAAACTGAAAGTACATTTTTAAAAGGGGAAAGCCGCAGTGGTTGAGAATTTTCTAAATGGCCAGGGACCTGTCTGACATCATTCTGCAGTTGTAAGAAAAAGCAACGCTGCTTGATGCAGGAAGGTGACAGGTTTAGCCCCTGGGCAGCTCAGTGTAGTTAACTGACAGAGAACCTCACCTCCACCCCCAGCTCTGGCCTCCACTCCTAGGGTGGTGAAATATGGTAGGAACATAACCCCTTCTAATGAAATTGGAAGGAAAAGCAAATGGTATCAGATCCTGCTAAATAAGCGTTCGATTTTGGGGTTCACATTGGGTGGAGAATCAAATATTAATTTGTGAGAATCTCAGGCCCTCCAAAAGTCCTGGGCACATGGAGAGATCTACAGTAGGGGCTCCTCATGTCCTGGCCCTCCTGCCTCTATCGTTGATTAGACACCAGACACCACAGACACCATGGCTTCCTTCTTTCAAACTTCTCAGGGGGACACTGCGTGCCTAACACTTTCTAGGCCAGCAGGACACCAGAATTGGTGCCTTTTGAAAACCAAGCAAGCCTGAGAAATACAATGGTAAGGGTGCCAGCTGAAGTTCCCCTTGCCCACTCCCACATTCTTGCATGTTCTGAGAGCCCACCAGGAGCAACCCCAGGCTACAACGGGTGGGCTTCAGAATGCCCACAGACACAGCTACTTGGGTTCTCAGTGATGAAAAGCATGCGTAAATCAAGAATTTTCTCTCCTGCTTTTCTAAAAGGAAAGAAAAATCAGCTCCCAACGATTTCCTGTCTACAGATAAAACAAATCCCAGTCAGGTCATGAAAGGCAGCCCAGACTGTGTAGTCTCTTAGGAGAGTATTTTTTGGAGGGTGATGGTGCAAATCATGTGGTCCAGGCCTCCCATTCTCCCTCAGTGCAGAATTAGCTCAGCTGCCCAGCTTCCCACCTTCTGATTCAGCATTCTCTCTCTGGGCGGTTGACAGCTGATTCATGTCTAAGTGAGCATTTTCTCCAGACAGCTGTCTCCTCTCAGCAGCACGAGGATGCCACCTTTGAGAGCAGTGGGCCTGGGCAAAGCAGTCTTTTCATATGGTTGAAAAGAAGGCTGGTTTTATAAACATACCTGCCCTGTGTGCCTTTCCTCTCCTACTCGTCTCCATCCCGCTCTCTCTCCTGTCCCTGTGGTCTTATTCTGAGCCCAGTTTTGTTTTCTTTTGTTCTTCCTCTTCAAACTGTATTCACAATTGGCCTCTTTCCTCACTGCTAAGCCTTCAAATTTCACTATCTGGTGGCAAAGCAGTGAGGTTGAGTGTAGCCCCTGTTATCAAATGAATTGGGGGAAAAGTAATGAGGGTGATTAAAATATAAATCACCTTTACTTACAGGCATCCAGTCTGCTCAATAATCTAGTGTACATTAGGGCTAAACATCTTGAACTTAATAGTATACTTATTAAGGATTCATTTAATTATGGCGTTATAATTATACCTTTATAATGCTCTGCCAGCTTCTTGCTATTCTAAGTTTTTCCAAGGCATTCCTAATGTCTTATAATTATTTTAATGTGGTAATTTCAGAATAATTTGCATTCATTTCTTAAAGACGTGATTATGAAATAGTTTTTTTTTTTGTCCCAGTGGTGTTTATTTCTTAAGACAAATAGTGATACTGATTTTCATGAGCTGTGTCAAATGCCCTCATTCATTTACTTATTTAACAAATCATTATCAAGTGCCAAATATGAGAGCAAATTTAACATCAAGCTTAAGTAACTCACATATTGATTTAAAAATAATTTTTTAACGATTCAATGCACAATCTTCCTTTAATCTTTAGCAGATATTTTAGGTTGGCTGAACCCAAGAAGCCTCAACCTGGATACTTTTAAAATTTTACCTTTTGTATGTTAGACCATTGGGGGAAACAAAAGAAAATGTGAACTGTGTCAACCAAATGCAGATACCCAATCACACATGAAATTTTGCACATAATTCCAGTCATTTGATGTCCATCAGGATCCACAGACCCCGGAGGAGGTTACTTGGAGGAGTGTTGCATTTTGGCTATAGTGTGTGCTGAGAGAGGGAATTCCAGGCAGGTCATTGGGGAGGTTTCTGAATGCCAAGACAGGAAATGTAAACTGTGGGAAGCCATTGAAAGTTTCTGAGAAAAGCAGGGTTCTGGCAGAGTAATCTGCAACAGTATAAAATACAGGTTTGAAGGCAGGAGATGGTGAGGGCGGGGGAGTTCGGAATGCAGGTTTGGAGATATGCAAAGTCAGGACAAGCAACAATCTACACTAATAAAAGACAAAGATGCTAATTGACCATACCTTTGCTATGCCCAAGCCACGCCCACCAGCCAGTCAGAGTGACTATATGCAAATTAACCCAACCAAGATGGCAGCCGGCAGCCATGGAGCTGGAGCAAGCTGGAGGCTTGGTTGCCCCGGCAATGGAGGAAGCAAAGCTTCCCGCCTGCTCTGGCTGGCTGTGGCCTCCTCAAAAGGCAACAAAGTTTCAAGTATAGAAGCTAAATAAATCCCCAGATACCTGCTTCCAGCCAGCCTCCACTAGGAGCTTGGGTGGCTGGGGGCTGTGGCCAGGCTGCAAACAGCCACCAGCCCCTCACCCAGGATGGCCACACCCACCTTCATGGGGTGAGGGTCCCCACTGGGGGGCTTGGCCAGACTACAAACAGCCATCAGCCCTTCACCCAGACTGGCCAGGCACCCCAGAAGGACCCCCCACTCTGAATGGGGTGTGGCCAACCTGAAAATGGCACTCAGCCCCTCACCCAGGCTGGCCAGGCACCCCAGCGGGACCCCCACCCTGACCCAGGACACCCTTCAGGGCAAACCAGCCAGCCCCCACCCATGCACCAGGCATATAATAAAAGGGTAATATGCAAATTGACCCTAACAGCAGAGTGACTGGGAATGACTGGTCACTATGACACACACTGACCACCAGGGAGCAGATGCTCAATGCAGGAGCTGCCCCCTGGTGATCAGTGCACTCCCACAGGAGGAGCTCTGCTCAGCCACAAGCCAGGCTGATGGCTGCCAGCACAGCAGTGATGGTGGTAGCTTCTTCCGCCTCCTCAGCAGCGCTAAGGATGTCCGACTGCAGCTTAGGCCTGGTCCCTGCTGGCAAGTGGACATCCCCTGAGGGCTCCTGGGCTGCCAGAGGGATGTCTGACTGCCAGCTTAGGCCCAATTTTCTGGGGAGCGGGCCTAAGCCAGCAGGTGGACATCCCCCGAAGGGTCCCAGACTGCGAGAGGGCACAGGCCGGGCTGAGGGACCCCCCCCCCCCCCCCGAGTGCACAAATTTTTGTGCACCAGGCCTCTAGTAAGATTATAAACTAAGGTAAGAAACAGTGAAAAGGTGATGGCTATATATGAAAGAGAAAGTGATCTTGTGGGAATTTGATGATCTTGACTTGGCTTGTGTGCTGGACTCAAAACCTCCTTGGAATGGTTTCTCACAATTGTCACTCCCTCTGTGGATACCACTGAGCATTACTGAAAAAGCACCAGCTCAACCAGCTGATAGCATTTCAAGAGAAGAATGTTCAAGTTCAGTTGTTCCAGAGGCTGCTTACCAACTCCATTTGGCTTTCTTCTCATTCCTCATTGTAGTTGGGTTTTTTAACTGCTCTCCTCAGCCACTCTGAAAAGTAGACTTACTTAAAGTCTCCTCAGTCATTATTTTCTTCCCTCAGTCTTCAGTAATCTCTTTTACCCACTGATGCTGGATTAATCTCCTTGAGGCCCACATGTGATCAGAGACCTCAATTCAAATTTTCAATAACTCAGCAAAAAGCCTTCCAATGACTAACCCTCCTGTATGTACTTTGGATTCCACCTCCTCTTCTTCTCCCTAAAAATACTATTTCATAAATTTCTCCACCTCTTTCCTACATCATCAGTCTCTTACATTCTTCTGGTTTTTGGAGCTCAGCCTACTGGCCAGATCAAGTCTTCTCATCCCATTCCGGCAAATTTCCCTTCGGTAGTTCTCTGTTATCTTAAATAAAATCCAAACCGCTCAGGAGACTTTGCAAAAAAACTGCGTTTTCTGGTTCCAAAGCCCTTGTCATTGATTAACCATCTCATCCTGTTTCTTGCTTTTCAACCCAAGCTCTGTTAGGAATGGAAACTTTTCACTACTCAGTCCTGAAAAACAAAAGCTGCTGCCCTTGTTGATTCCTTGTCCTCCCTTGTGGTTAGGAAGTTACCAAGATCTGTTGGTTCACCTCTGGCTGAATGTCATCTTCTCTGCGTCCCTCTGTCCCTGTGCTGCTTGGATTCTAGTCACTACCCTCCGACTATTGCAGTGGCCCCCTCATTACTCTCTCTGCACCTGTTTCTTCACACTCCGCTTTAGGTCCTATTGCTGTTGCAAAAATATTCCTAGAAATAAATCTAATTGTGTCCTGACCATGTACCTTCTCAATCAGGCTATTTAATATTGCCCACTCCCCGCTCCCCGCCCCAACCTAGACACTCTTGACCTCTTTTGCCAGGTTCCTCTTTGTCTTTTATTTTTCTTCCAAAGCATGTATTTTCTAACATACTCTACAGTTTACTTAGTTTTAATGTGTATTGTATGTCTCCCCCCCCCCCCCCACTCACTAGTGTAAGCTCCACAGATTGGTATTTTTATATGTTTTGCTTACTGGCATAGCCTAAGCATCTGGTTCATAGTAAGCAGTCAATGCATATTTATTGAATGTAGTAATAATGTCAATTTCTATTTTCTGATTCTCATATTTTTCCCCTGCTTGTGGGATACAAACACCTAATCAAACCTTTCAAAGGCTTGCATGATCTGGTTCTGGCTCCTCCAGCTACCACCTTTCACCACTGGCTCTCCATCTCACCAGCATAACCAATTCACAGTTTACTGTTTCTCGAAGTTCCTAAACATGCTACGTTCTCCCAGCCCTCTTTGTTCCTTTTGGTCTGTTTTCCATCCTGGGATCCATGTCTCCCCCTTCCCCATGTGGGGATAACAGTTCCTCCTCTTCAAAAATCTAGCCAAATGAGTGTGGCTGGTGAGCATAAACCAGGAGGTCACAATACTATTCCTGGTGAGACACATGCCCTATGTTAATGTAAAAACATTAAAACCTGTAAAGAATTTTTGTGAGTTTATTTGAACCAAACTGTCGACAATTGCCAGGAAGCAGTATCTGAAGGGATTGGGGTAATGCTCCAGAGAATGGCGGGTTTTCATCTATTTTTATACATTGCATCAAAGGAGGGGATGTAGGTGGGTTACATGAAATCCATTGGTGATAGATTAGAGAGGTGGGAGAAAACAAAGCAGGGGAAACCCCTGGGATTGGATAAAAAGTAAAATGATAGACACATACTTAGGTGGGTGCAGGATAGTCAACAATTAAGATGATAACAATAACAATGAAGGAATTTGTGGTATCTGTCCTGGCACCCAGGCACATTAGGTTGTGCCCCAAGGGGTCCAGAAAAAGGGAAGTTACCCAGACATTTCAAGGATATGTTATCATAGATGCAAAAAGACAGATAAACTCAGTTAAGATAAAAGTTGGCCTTGTTAGTGAGGATACTAGCCTAGGAGGTAACTATCCACCATAACTGCTTTTAAATTTTAATTTTAGACCATCCTTTGTGGTTACTTTAGGTCTCTGAGTTTGCAAGACCGCCATGCAGGCCTTCCCTGAGCTTGTCAGGTTAGCATGTGGCCCCTTTTGTCTACACTGGGTTATAGGCTCAATCCCCAGTAGGAGGTGTGTGGGAGGCAGCCCATTAGTGATTCAATTCTCATCACTGATCTTTCTATCTCTCTCTTCATCTCCCTTCTTCTCTGAAATCAATAAAAAATATTTTTTTTAAAAAAAATATATATAGCCAAATGTTACGTCCCTGGGGTCTTTTCCAACACGGCCAAACAGAATTAGTCATTCTCTTCTCTTTGTCTCCATTGAATTTTACATGGTTTCCTGTTTTGGCAGTTTTACACACTGAGCCTTTTATCTCCACCTCTAGACTCTGCTCAGCCATGTCCTATTCTTCTGTGTGTCTGCCCAATAAATGCTCACAGTGTCTGGCACAGTAGTAAGCAGTTACTTAACACAATGATTCAAAAGAGGAGCTCCCAGTGTATTGAGCCATGTAGTCAAAGCTTTTCAGTGCTGTCACCACACATCATGTCCAGATTCTTGCTGCCCTCACCTACAAAGCTGTGCCTCCCCCATGTTCCCTGCTCCCGTGAATGAAGGCTGCCATTCCACTGACCTCCCTCAGGCCATCCAATTAGTCACCAAGTCCTCTGGACCTTGCTTCCCAGACATCTCTCAAATTCATCTACTTCCTTTCAGTCTTGCTGCAAGGAGCCTTTACCAACCTGTCATCATCTGTCACCACAGCACACTGCCTGGCACATGGTGCAGGTTCCATATATGTTTGCTGAATGTATGAATCTCCTGAGTGAGAACCATTTCAAATGGCCTCACGCGGCCTACCAGGCTGTAAGACTGAGCTTCCGAGAACAGCCTGTCCAGGTGATTTTTCTGAAAGACAGTGTTAAAGGTCCAACAGAGGGTTTGGGATTGGCCACAGCTTTAGGTATAATTTGACTTTCTGCAAAGGCGATTCCTTTGTACCCTCTTGATTTTTGTCAAGGAGGTTATTTTCTCTGATTATTCCTGTCCCAAAAATTCAAGTTGCAGTATATTTACCTCACTGGGATGTGTACATGATCATGTAAGTTGGAAAAGAATTTGTTTCATTCCAAGTTATAAAAGAGGGCAGGATGACTGTGGCCTTAAACGAAGGCCACTAAGCATTACAGGTTTGAGCGTCCTCAAATGTAAAGTTATTGGGAGTGGTCTAAGAGGTCCCTAAAGTCACTCTCAGCTTTCAATTTCTAAGAATCTTCTTTCAGAAATTAAAGCAGAAACAAAGACTAGAGGATTCAAGGCAATTATAGAATCTAACAAATGGCGAGCGCTCTAAAATCAGTCAGCAACCCTAAGGTGGAGCCACTCAACAGAGTCCAGTGCTTCCGCAGGACTGGGTGAGCGGGCAGTAGGATAGAGAGCCGTGGGTGGTGGCACGTTGGCACTGGAATAGGCAGTTGATAAATGTTTTCTCCCTCTTTTCTCAGCAGACGGTGTTATAGTGATTGCATCTGCCAAGTCTTATTTGAGAAATTGCTGGGCCAGTAGTTACACTGACTGTCATTTGACTCTTCTGATGCCTCCCCGCCTTGTGGGGAGTGTCTGGTGTGTCAGGAGGGCTCTGCTCCTTCTCCTCCTCCCCCATGTCTGGGTCAAGGTTAGGCAAGTTTGGTTAGGGTCTTTGAATCCCTAGGATTTGGCTGACTGTCCCTGGCCTTTGGAGCGTGTTGGCATAACTTCCATTACAAAAAGACGAAAAGAGAAACGGAACTTCAGTCATGTGGCTTCTGTTATCTGTAACCATGGAAAACGCTGGCCATCTGTGAGGCTCCCATTTTAACACTTTTTTTTTCCTCTCTCTATTTTCATCGTTTTCTTGGGAAAAACAAGCTGAGGAAGTGGAGAGGCTGGCGGCGATGCGTTCTGACTCCCTCGTCCCAGGTACCCATACCCCACCCATCCGGAGGAGAAGTAAGTTTGCCAACCTGGGAAGGATTTTCAAGCCTTGGAAATGGAGGAAGAAGAAAAGCGAAAAGTTCAAGCACACATCTGCAGGTAAGATTATTTTTTCCTTCATTTCTCACTGGGCTTTTGTTGACTTCCACTGTGTGTGTTAATTAGGAGACTTTAATTACTGTAGGCTGTCGGAACCAAAGGAAAAAAACCAAGCCTTTGAATTGCTCTTGTCTCTAATAATTATTCCATATGATCGAGACTGGTTTTTAGATTCTGTGTATTTTCTTGTGTCTCGGGGGTGGGGGTGTTTTTAAAGAACCACTTTTATATGATTTATAAATATCTGCACTTACACCTCCACCTTTTCTATAATTGAATGCTTTCAGTCTAGCATTGACAATCCATTTCTTATTTTTCATCCTTCTTTTCATGGTTCCAGTAAAAATCAACACACAGCAGAAAATAAGTTATATATAGTTGTTGGCAGATAGGATAGGTTATTTCATGGAGGAATTGTCTTGAATAAGTGATTCTTGGACATGGCAGGAAAACACAGGAGAGTAGAAATGGAGCAGTACTGGTGACAAAGATAACTATACTTCGTAGCCTAGCAGACAGCAAAGGACCTTGTGGCAAGTCAGCATAGCTGAGGGGCTAAGAGCACAGACTCTGGAGTCTGAGTACCTGTGTTCAAGTCCCAGCTCTGATGCTTGGTAGTTACATGGCCTTTGCCCTGTTTATTTAATGCTGTACCTCAGTTTCCCCATGAATAAAATAGGGTTAGGAATTGTACCTTACATAACTTAAAATTGTGGAGAGTTCATGTAGCACACTGGATTTTTTTAAATGAGGAAGTGTGTGCTTGAGAGTAATATATAAGTGAAGGAGTTCTGATTTCACCTTGTTTTAGAGGAGATGCTAGAAAGGCTGTGTTGATTTTTTGTTTGTTTGTTTTGCTTTGATTTTGCTAATTATGTGCCCAGGTCATCCCAGGCCTACTCCAGCACTTTTATTTCTTTCTTCCTCTACGTTCCAAAAAACTCAACTTGCTCTCTCTCCTTCTCAGAATTGCCACCTCCTCTATTTTTCTGGCCTCTTTCCCTTTTTCTCTCCCCCAAACTAACCACGAAAATAGAAGATGACCTACTTTTTGTACCTGAACACTATTCCACAGATCCAGTCATTTTCCTGCTAATTGCTTTGGGGGAATGAAAGAGAATAACAAACATAGGAAAGTTGCAAAAAGTCTTAAATCTTAAACAATCCTCATGGTAGACATCTCCAGTTCATGTTCTGACTCTGTTTCTTAGATGAAAGCCCCAGTGCCCTGCTGCTATATATGACCTGTTAATTCCTGAGATTAGAACGAACTGCTGCATTCCATAAATCTCTATATTCACCTCACTGCATTCTCCAACCTCTTGGTCATTGCACAGATCTGTTAAGGTGTATGTGTAGGTCGTGCATGCCTCCCCAAGCACTACGGAGAGATTTACATGCAGGCGAAAGTCTAAATGGGTGACTCCTGTGAATCCCCTCTTCATGAGGTGACAAAGAAAAGGACACTTAGACCATTGCATTGGAGAGGAGAAATCAAAATGAAATACATTCTTTAAGCAAAGTACAGCGGCATCAAATTACTCATGAATCATTAAAAGTTTGAAAAAAAACATTCATTTAAAAGTCTTTGGGGAGAAAGAATTATAAAACATGTGACAGGCAAAAATGAAACTTTAATCATTCTTATTTTTAACTATTCTTAGCAAGTTTCTATGATTTCTGTGGCCAAACTAGTTAAACTGACAGCTGAATGTTATGTGTGTGTAGTTGTTGTTTCTCTTTAAGAGACATTCAGGTTCCAAATTAGAGAAGCTGGAGGACATACTATGGAATATATCTGTATCACAATAGATGGATGGGTTCATGATATAACTGAAGCTATTTTGTGGGGGGTTTTTTTTAAGTCAACAGTTTACACTGTAGTGTTCCTTGCACTTAACTGGATTCAGAAATGTTATATCTTGTTTTTGGAAAGGAGAGACTTTCTGTGCTAGTTTTTAGCCAAAATGAGAAAACTATTGTCAACATAAGGATGTTTAACATCATAAATTACATATATGTTTAAGCAGTACTTTGAATTACAAACTTCCCTTTGCATGGATAAGAATCAAATATTAAATATACAGGAGGATTGATTGATTGTGAGAATGTTAATTGGTTTGCCAGTTTTAGCTGGAATGCATATATTTGTCTTGGCTGTGTGTGTATGTAATGTCATTTCATATGCACAGTAATGTCCATGACTTTAAAAACAAAGAATAAGTCCATAGATTGCATTTTATATTATGTATTTGTATTTAAAATTGTATGCTTTTTTAACACATGAAATTACATTAACACAGTGCATGCTTGGCCTGTTATTATTACCACAATGAGTTACATTTATAATTTGCCATAATTCTCTATACTGTAGTTTTACTGTAACTCAATATATGGGACATGTGTTTCAGTATATATGCAACACCTTCAAATATTGCTTTGCAAGTTGTATAGAAATAAGAAAATTACATTAGAAAATTATGATCTCAAGATTTTCCTCAATTTTGGCATCAATAGCTACTATATGAAATTTTCAAAGATAGAGCTTCATGTCTCATGCTGCTTATATGCCCCTCCTATTCTAAGCGGAATGCTAGTGTCCTAAAGGCCTTCAGCATAAGACCCAGGGCTGAGTTCTGCATGGTGGTCAAAGCACTACAGGGCAGAGTTCCTCTCAGAAGCATCTCTACATCACCTGTCAGCGTAGGAGAGCAGTAACTCATAGAAGTAAAACAACAGGTCCTCAGGGAGATGATCTCCACCTGCTTTTCAACCTGTCCTCAGAGGCTCCGCCCAGGCCCTGGGGAGCAATTGGCCTGATGCCCAGCATCTTTTGTGTTATTGGCAATGGGTGTCCACAAAACATCCTTATACCTGCCCCAGGAACAAAACAGATTATAACATGTGAAATAGAACAGGCAGTGCCTCCTCAAATAGTCATCTGCAGCCAGCTTATCCAAATTTTTTGTAAATAGGACTATGTTTAGAAAAAAATAGCCCTGGCAGGAATAAGCTGTGAAGATGCCACCAAGTTGTGCTTTTGTTTCCTTTGAGTTGCAGGGGTTGGCCTTCAAAATCTACAATGTACCCAAGTTTCCTTTGTGTGTAAGCTTTACTGCATACCTATGGCCTTGAAGAAAAACAATAGCAAAACTCCCTGAGTGCCTACCACATGCTGAAACTGTACCTGGCCCTGGAATGTATCTGTGAGCAAAACTAGACCTTGTCAGTGACCTTGTGGCCTGCACAGTGTTGCTAGAGAGGCAAATGATCAAATCACAAAAAGAAAGCTAGGTCACAGCTATGATAAGGGTAGTGAAAGAAAGATCCTTGGGAAAATGAAAGACTTGACTCAGTCTGAGGCATCAGGGGAACTTCTTCTGAGGGAGGGGTAGGAATTTGTATCCCAAGCAATAGACCAGCATGTGCAGAGTCCCTGCAGTGGAAGAAGCAGATGAACCTTCTGGGAAAGTAAGAAGGACCAGTGGCTGGAGAAGGGAGAGCTGGGAGTGTGGTATGGAATGAGGCTGAGGCTGGAGAGATAAGATTGGACCTTCACTAGACCTGCTTCCTATAGAACAAATTAGACAAGAGTGTGAGTGACTGCAGATAGACCAGTTAGGAGGTCATTGGCAGATGATAGTAAATTGGACTAATATTTGGTGGTAGGAATGGATGGATTTGGGTGCTGTTATAAGGAACAAGTGATTGAACTTGATGACAGGTCAGATGTAGGAGGGAGAAAGAGAAGTGTCACGGTTGACATTCTCATGTTGGTTAAGGGTATGTGGAGGTGGCCTTTCCCAGAATGAGTATTTTGGGAGAGTGACAGGTTTGGAGGAGTGGGGGCAGCGTGGGAGTGAGGGGGAGATAAGATTGCATGTTTTGGTATGTGTTTGAGTTGACCTTGTGATAGCCAAAGTTGACAGTTGACTATATGGAAAGCAAAGAAGAGGTCTGTGCCTGATATGTAAATGTTGGGTCATTTGCATACATATGTCAATTAGTGATGACCATGTATGAGATCCTTAGGGAACAATTATAGAATAGAAAGAGAGTCAAAGACAGTCTAGTAGACAAAGGAAGAATATCATTACTAATGACTGGATGGAGGAGGATTAATCTGTAAAGGAGCTATAAGGGCAGGGGCTCCAGAGGTGGAAGGAAAACCAGGAGCATGTGGTGTGATGGAGCCAGGATCAGAAAATGCTGCAAGGAGGGTATAATGAACTGTGTTCAGTGCTATAAAGTCAAGTGATGTATAGAAAATCGCCCATTGACTTTAGTGATTCTGATCCATTAGAGGTCATTGATGATTTAGTAAACGCTCTCTGGGTGAATTATTTGGGGATAGATGCCAGATTAGTGTGGAATGAGAAATTAGAAGAAAAGGGAAAAATAAGGCTACATCTTTGACAAGTCTGGCTGTGGAATGGGGAAGAGAGATAGGACGAGGATGGGTGATGGAGAAAACATGTGTGTCTACAGAAACTCAAATGTGTGATTTGATTGGGAGGGGGCTGTCTGTGCCTTCTGATTTGTTGTTGCTCTTTTACGATAAAAGCGACATAATCATGACCAGCCAATGTGAAAGATCCCAGAGAGAAAGGGAGTTAGAAAATGTGTGAGACCAGAGAGATCAGGTAAGGGTGCTGAGAAGTCAGGAGTGGGTGGGATGTAAAGCCCAGCTGAAAGGGTTGGTATCAGAAGTAATGAGCCCCTCCTCCACTGAAATGGAGGGAAGCGGTGGGGCTGGCTGCAGAGAGAGGAGTCAGGAAGTTGGGAGCGACCCTCTCTGGTGGCTGAGTTTCTTCTCTAGGTAATAAGTGAGGTCATCTCCTCACAAAGAGGAGAGGAGGGATCATGCAGAGGTAAGCCCATTTCAGGTTGATAATTATGAATCTTCACAGCACTGCTGACTTGTTTCAGCCGCTTTGGCTATCCGGGTACAGCTATGGAGGAAGCAGGTAAGGTGAGGGCTGGAGTTTTGCCAGATGGGTAAAAAGAAGAGAAGGGGAGTAATAAATCACCACAAACTTAGTGGCACAGAGCGTCAGAATCATTCCCACACACCTGTAGAGGGCAGAAGTCCAAACTCAAGGTGTTGGCAGGGTTGGTTCCTCTTGGCTGGAGACTATGAGGAAAAACCTGTCCATGCCCCTGTCTTAGGTTCCGATGGCTGCTGGGCAATCCGTAGTGTGCCTTGCTTGTTGCTGCATAACTCAAATATCTGCTTCTGTCTTCACACGGCCTTCCCCGTGTCTCAAATCCCTCCATTCTCTTAGAACACCACCAGGCATTGGAGTCAGGGTCCACCCTAAACCGAATAACCTCATTCAGAGGTCCTTAGCTTCCAAGTAAGGTCATATTCTAGGTCCTGACGGTTAGGACTTGGATATGACTTTTCGGGCACACTATTTAACCCACTTTCGTATTGGACTTTAAATTGGCTAAGAAAGGAATGGGTTGAGTCAGATTAGAAAAATCAAGAATTTAAGCTCCTGGAGGTCAAAGAACATTAAAACAATAGGGGGGAACAGTGGCCAGAAACCAACTAGCACCACAGGAGCTTGTGAGCACAGAGCTGCATTGTCGAATTAGTGATTCTCAAAGTGGAGGCAAAACAGACTAAAGCCTTGGCAGTGGGTGCTGTAGGTGGAATAAGTCAGAAGATTATTTAAAATGTGGTAAAGATCCTGTATCTACTAACAGACAAAAAACTACATAACTTACTTGCAAAATTTTGTGCAAATCAAATTTGTCATTTTCAACCAAGAAACAAAAGGAGCTTTCCTTTTTTATTTTAACATTGAACTAATTGCTGAATTGATGTTTTCTTGGAAAGATTCTCTGTTTCAGTCCATCATATTCTTAGGCGAATAAAGTACTGCAATTTAATTGATTCAGAGAAAATCAAAAGTTGTATTTAAATTTTCATTCCAGCTATTAGCAAACCCAACTAACGTAGGTAAAATTGTAATAAGGCAGCAACTTTCAAATAGGATTAATTGATTGCCCTTTCCTCTACTATGCCACACAATTGAGAACCTTCTTACACTGGCCCCACCCAACTGCCAGTAATAATGAAGGTCCAGGCCTGAACTATATTAGGAGTTCCGTTGTACATATTGTGGGGTCCAGAAACAGTCTACTTGCTTTTGTCCACTGTTTTCTGTACAATGCAACACTGATGCAACAGGAGATTCTTAGGCACTCATGTAAGTGTGGAGCTCCAGCCTTCTCCTTTGGCCCCTCTGCCTCATTGGCCTTCTGCTGTAGGTTCCGCTTACCCCAAAATTTCCCAGTGGAACAAGAGTCAACCCTTAACCCTGACCTGTTAGCTAGCTATTTCACCTAGTTCCTGACTGCCTCTTATTCTCTGGGACAGACCTTTCTTTCTTTTTTTCTTCCATCAATATATCCAATAACTGATGACTTTAGCAACCACTAGGTTTCAAGATCCCCTTCCTGGGAAGCTCATCTCCAGAATTCCTAGTGTGCCATGGGGGAGTGCATTTGCATTTCTTAGAGGAGATAGACAAACCCTAAGGTTTGTGTCAGAGCTTTTCTAGATATCCTTTTATAGCATAGGATTGAAGAATACAGTTAGTAAATAGGATTATTACCTCGTATCCAGGATGGACCAACTGTTCCATTGTTAGGCCCTATGGAATATCTCTGCCATAGCTCTTGTGCTGGAAATTTATATTCTTCCCACTCAGGCAGCGAGGTAAAACTGATGGATTGACAACATTGATGAACAAGCCCATGTGTTCTTGAAAGGCAGCTGATTTAGGCCTTTGTACCCTAACTCTAATGTTCCCTTGAAGTTCCCCTTTTTTATGCTAGCAAAGCAATGTTATTTACCTGGTCAGAGCTTAGGTTTTTTAGACTTCAAGGGTCTCCAAGATGTTAAAAGAGACAAACCCAACTGAGTTGTAAGTTACCAGCAAAGGTTCCTAGAGAAATGAATCTTTAACCAAAGAGTTAAGGAATGAATATGAGAGAGAGTCATCTGTCCTGGTAGAAAGAACAGAATGTGAGAGCTCCAGGGTAAGAGAGAAGGAGAGATTGACAACCTGTAGTTTGAAAGGAGGTTATCGCCTGGAAAGGATTGTTAGTGGAGGAGCAGAGAGTAGTGAGAAATGAGGATAAAGAGGTGGACAAGGGTCTGCTCATAAAGGGTCTTCCACAGTGTGTTATAAAGTCTAGACTTTATCCTAATGCAGTGTCTTAATGAAGATATCAGGGAACTTGCCTTTTACAAGATTATTCTCTGTAGTATGGGGAAAGGTTGGAGTGATGCCAAATGTTGTTTCAAGTGTTTAATATAACTACTTCTGTATATTTGTGTCTGTAATGAGAGAAAATTTACTTGTAATAGAATTAAGAGGATACCTCATTGCAAATTGAATATTAAGTGTCCCTACTGATTCTGGTAACAAGAGAACTGCTTAGCAGGTGGTTGATTATAATGTGGAGAGAGATGAAGATAGACTAAAATAGTGACACCAGGAACTTACGACTGCGAACAGTTGCAAGAGATATTTAGGAGACAGAATGAGCAAGACTAAATTACATATTGGATGTGGAGGATGAGAGAAGAATAAAGAACTACTCTTCTGTTTCTCGATGAGCAGTTGGATGGGTGGAAGTACCACTCACTACATCAGGAACACTGAAGAGGAGAGGGTGTGTGGGGAAAGTGATCATTTACTTTGGGGAGTTCTGGCTTTTGTGGTGTTTCTGTGACATCCAAGATGGAGGGGACATTGGATATAGAGAAGTGGGTCAGGAGGGGTCTGGCTGGAAATGCAGATCTGGAAGTCACGGGCACCTGGGTCATCTTTGAGGTCATGGGATGAAAACTCTAAGGAGAGAAGTGGGAAGCAAGAGAAACTGCCTCAGCACCCTGAGGACTATCAGCCTATAAGCTAGAAGCAGAGACAACAGAACCTACAGAGAAAGTGAACAAAGCCCACAGGAGAGTTAGAAAGCCAGGGAGGACAGTGGTATCACCTGATCAGAGCAGGAGAGCATTTAAAAAAGGAGGAGGGTGTACTCCATCAGGTTCTGACAAGATAGTAAGGACTGAGAAGTGTCCAGTGGGTTCAGTGACACCTGGTCATTGGTGTACTTGGGGAGAACAGTATCAAGGAAGCTGGATCTCTGGGATTCACATAGCATATGGTTGAGGAATATGTCAGAGGAAAGGAAGCAGACTTCTTCTCTGAAGAAGTTTGGCTAGAAAGGAAGAGAAATATGTAATAATCACCAAAAGGCTATATGTGCTTGAGGGAAGTGTTGTTTGTTTAAGACTAATTGGATTGTGTTAAGCTGCAAAATTTGCCTTAACGTGGCTTTGGCATTCCAAGGAAAACAGAAACATCAGTAGAGTGGCTGTTAAGCCAAATAAATATATTTCCACACATTTTTCAGCAATGACAATTCTCAAGATTAGGAAAAATAAACATGCAAATAATTGAAGCACTATTTAACATCTGATTTTAATAAGAAATTATCAAACCAAGTTGTATAGCTTTCAGTGTCTGGCTGGAACACACATTCCTTTTGGGCGATTGGAGCATTCAGTTTCTTTAAGAAAGAGGTTGAGCAAGGACAGGAAAGAAATCTTCTTACCTGTGTATCCACCAGGACCCACAAAGAGAACATCTAGGTGTTAGACAGCAAAGGCGACTTAATGGCCCTGATTCGTTTTTTAAAATCTCTTATTAGATGGTATAGGCTAAAGACTGTGAAAATTAGTACTTTCCTAGAGCAAGAGTTATAAAGATGTAATTGTTTTCTCTCCAAGTGAGCTTTATCCATCACTCTGCTATATGTCAAGAGTATAAAATCCTTAGTGACAGTGACCCTGCCTTTCCCCCTCTGTCTCCCAGCATTGAGCAGAGTACCAGACATTATGGGTGCCCAAGTGAGGTGGTCAGCCCACTATATATTTTTTAATCCTCACCTGAGGATATGTTTATTGACCTGAGAGAGAGAGAGAAAGAGAGGGGGGGAGTTATTGATCAGTTGCCTCTTATATGTGCCCCAATGGGGGGATCAAACCTGCAACTTAGGTATATGCCTGGACCAGGGAATCGAACCCACAACATTTTGGGATGACACTCCAACCAACTGAGCCACCCAGCCACGGCCAGCCCACTATATTTTTGAGGTCTTTTGTTTATGATATCTGAGAGAGGAAAGGGCAGCACACAACAGAAGGTCCAGCCTTTGAAGAACTTGCCTTCATTCATGATTGCCTTTCAGTTTATCAGAGTTGTGCACATGTCATACTCAATGACAGTGTGTTGAATCTCAGGTCATTTGGGCAGCACTATTGTTTGGCTTAGCTGTTGCTAGGTAATGAAACACCCCCAAACTTAGTGGCTTAAAACAACAACTTAGTCATATTATCTTCTGTGACCAGAGGATTGACTGAGCTCAGCTGGGTGGTTCTTCTGCTGGCCTCTCTTGTGGTGTCTCATGTGTCCGAAGACATATGGAATCAGGCTCGTGGGGAACATGGGGAGAGCTGTCCCCTCTCTTCCATGTGTTTTCAGAGCCTTTCCACATGGTCTCTCCCCATGTCCTCTCCAGCAGGGCAGCTCAGGGTCCCCAGGAGCACCAAAGTAGATACTGCTGGGCCTTTTAAGACTCAGGTCCAGAACTGGCCCAGTATCACATTCGCAGTATTCTGTTGGTTAAGACAAGTCACAGAAGCAGTCCAGTTGGAGCAGACAAACAAGGGCATGAATTCAAGGAGCATAGTTCATCAGGGGCTGTCTTTGGAAGTCAGTTGCCACTATTGTTCAAGGTGTAACAAAACTACAGCTGCTACTTGTTCCCTTCTACCTAGGTAGAAATTGCTTCAGTAGTCACTATCATCTTGAGTTTTCCATGGATGTGAAATATGCATGACCCTTTCCATGCCTTGTTGACTTTAATTTCCCAGCAGACCTACATGGTGTTATTAATTGCATTTGACAGGTGAAGAAACTGAGGCTTAGAGAGGCTAAATAATTTCCAGTTAGATGGCAGAATTTAGCCTATGCTTGTATTACCTATGTTGTATTTCAGATCCCTGGAGTATGAGAACTCGTAATTCAGATGTTTTAAAACATAATTCATCTCTACTTCATGGTGATATTACAAGATGCTTTCCTTTTCTGACATATGTGTATATAGCTAAAATATGAAGGAAGAGAAGTTCATCAATAAAGTTGACAGTGGAAGTCATAATATGAGTCTTTCCTTAGTGCCCTTAGAGCAGTGGTTACCATGTCACTTGTCTTTGCATCTCAGTGTCCAGCTTGATGCCATGTATAAGGCAGAAACAACTTGTCAAATGGCTAAGAGAGTGAATTGATATTGGCTCCAAACAAACACCATTAAAAATCACTGCATTAATGTTTTCTATGAAACACAATCCCTTTCTTCTATATAACATATAGGAATAAAATATGCATGGAAAGGTAAGCAGACAATAATTACACAGGCCTCTGGGGTGGTTGCTTGATTTGGGGCTCAGTATTCCCAGAACTAACTCTATAAAAGGACACAAGCCTTCCAGCATTTATCGTGAGATGTGTGTTTGGTGACTGAGTTCTAAGTTCAGCAGGAGCTCCATGCGGGAAGGTAGTGAGAGACAGTGGTCACAGCACAGACCAGGCAGACCCGCTGCCAAGTTCCTCAGGTCAGGTCCTCCACTCGCTGCTCAGTTCCCTCATCTAAAGTAGGGATAAAGCTGGCACCTCACAGAGTTGTGAGGATTGAAAAAGAACTTAATTCTGGAAAGCTCTTGGGATAGTACCTTGCAGGGAATAATTCTAATTTTATCTATCATGAGTTCTTTTTCTAGAAATTCTTTAGAAAACAAACATCCAGAACCAAAGTAAGACTCCTTAGTTCCAGTCTTTGAATGGTGTGTGTACCAGACAACAACCCTGATGCAGTTTCTTAGATGTAGGTGGTGTTTCTTCCGGTCCTGGGTATCGGGGCCTGAATTCAGACATACTGTGCAGGTCCGCGGGGCTGGAGTTTATCCCGTGTTTTCCTGGGCTCCAACAAGTCAGTTCACTGAAGTATTTCCTTCTCTCCGTGAATTCACAACTAAGTGAACAGACACAATGGCCCTGAGGAAGTGCTCCCTCCTGTTGCCCCTTCGCTGCATCACAGACAGAAGCACGCACAGCATGCAAAGAGGTGTTCTTGGGGAAACAACGTGTGTGACATCTCTTTTGGAAAAATTAGAGCTCTGTGGCAAGTCAGATTGCTCAAAAAGGGAGAAAGACATAAACAGGGTGACTGTACGCTTTATTTCCCATCCCTAGATGTCTTTGAGAGTAAAATAAGATGCCATGACTATGGAGGCCAGGGCAGGACGCACAAACAGGCCTGTGTCAGGCAAGGTGGGGAGCAGGTCAATCTATACAAAACCACCGGGACCCAAGCTGCAGACCCTGAGGCCAGTTTACAAATAGAAAAGTACCAGTTAATTTCTAAGAGAACGTAGAAGGGACCATTGGAACCAAGACTCTTTAAATCATTAGAATGGCCTTCAACTGCCTGCCTTTCTGTGAAATTCATGAATGGGGCTTGAGTCAATTAGCATCTTTAGAGAATTGGATTTCTTTGTTCCCTGCCTCCTCCTGCACTTCTTAGACTGATGTCTTGATCGGAAGTTCTGTCCCAGTGACAATTTCCTCCACCAGCAATTTACTCTCCCTTCCTTCTACCCTCCTCTCACTCTCCAAAGTCCATGGCTGCTCCTGCCAACTGCTCCCACACCAGCAGGCTCAGATGCCTGTCCAGCTTCCCCACCCTCCAGGAGGGCACCACACACCCTGCTGCTGCCTCCCACGACCAGGCCTGGAGAGCACTTTGGACTTGGCTTGAGCACTTCTCTGTGTTCTGTACATTCTTCTTTCTTTATTTCTCTCCCGCCCCTGTCCTGGAGCACTCATTTCTACCAGCTCAAGTTCTGATGTCTCCGAAGTTCATTCAGTTTGCTGTATGGCTGCCCCCGACACACATCCCCACTGGCAGATCCAGCCTCCACCCCCAGGCTAGCCCTCTGCACGACCTTCCACTGTCACCCCAAATAAGTATGTCTACAGGGATGCCTCCTTTCTGCCCTGACAGGCTTCCCTCCACAAGCACCCTGACTCTGTTAATGATCATCATTCACTTAGGGGCCACCTTTGAATCAAGTCTATGGGATTTTACTCTGTATTCAGTCCAATTACAGACGTGTGCTTTCCTTTCTCCACGATCACTTTAACATAGTGACCCATCCGGGTCTCCTGTATTTCCCCAGCATCCTTTGACCTTTTCCCTTTGACTTTTTAAATTAACATAAACTGGATAATATCACATTAGTACTACTAATAACAATGGTAATTGCTAATAGGTGTGCCCACTAACTGACAAATACTGAACCAGCTGCGACGGAGCCCCCCGTGGTCCTGTGAGGCAGTTACCGTTACTGTTTTATACTAGTAGATGAGAATAAGGAGGCTGAGGAGGGGTCAGGAACTTGCCTGGGATCGCTTGGCTGGTGAATAAGTGAAACTAGAGGATTGGGATGCAAGCCTCTCTCACTCTATAGCAGTGGTTCTCAACCTTGGCTGCACATTAGAATCACCTGGGAATCTTTTTTAAAATCCTGATTTCTGGGCCTCATCCTCCGGAAATTCTGTTTCTTTGTTACTAATGTTGTGGCTCCACCCCATAACAAAGAAACAGAATTTCCGGAGGATGAGGCCCAGAAATCAGGATTTTAAAAAGATTCCCAGGTGATTCTAATGTGCAGCCAAGGTTGAGAACCACTGCTCTATAGGCTTCTAGGCTTTGCTTGGAAATATCCCTGCTATGTGTGACTGGAAAGCACAGAGAGTGAAAGGGTTAAGATTTATGTGTAGCTGGATCAGTGTTAAACACACTTGAATTCAGAAAACTGATCTCATTAACAAAAATAATATTGCAGATAGAACTTGGTGATTTCAATGACTATGCTAACCTTTTTGAGGCAGAGAAAGATCCCTCTATCATGCACAATAACTTGCCTCTTAAAAAAACATTTCCTTTATGTATCGGTTGGTTGATTTATTTTGTTGTTGTTGGTTTCCTTGTTGAGTTGCTGGAGATGTAGGAATGACTTTAGGCAAGGAATCAATTATGATTTGGGGCTTGTTTGACAAAAATAAATATCAAGTAACCTAAATAGAGAGAAATAGACCGTGAGGCCACTCATGAATCAAACAGTTTTTGAAGGTCAGTTTTAAAGGTCTTTCTTCTTCCTTTTCTTAGCTGGAGGGAGAGTTTGGGTGGGAGTGAAGTGTGAATATAAAATGTGTGAGATATTAATGAAGTCACAGGAATGAGAGAAAGCATTGTGTACGAAGAGCCTGCTTTGAGTGGCAGTCTGACCTGGGGACGGAGGACACGTGTGATAGCCTCACATGCCTCGGAGGACCTCGCCGTTGAATCACAATGAGCTGTAATTAAGCGATGCTGTAAGAGGTCTTTGTGGAGGAGAAGTCGGAGAGGGGAGCTAATGATGTTCAGATGCAGATATAATTTTGGCACAGAAGACTATTGTAACATTAGTCTATTTTTGTCCCCAAATTAACCAAGTGTGAGTCTGAAGAGAATGACTGTCTCTTCTATGGCATAGCAGCGTCTTTGTGTGCCCTGGAAGCTGTTCCATCCAGATTGCTGGGCCTTCCATTCCCTGGTTTTGGGGGCGCTGTAAGATGCTCTGAAATTGTTGGAAGCTGCTTGCCACCACTGCGTGTTGTTGTCAAGGGCACCTGCAAAAGGGCCTTTAAATGCTGCCCAGCATGTAGGAAGGGGTTGTTTAATGCGGGAGTTTGAGCATCATGCTGATTACATTTTCAGATGTTTCTATGAAGATTCTATGAAGTAGCTATGAACTGTCATTCCACAATAATATGTTCCTATGTAAAACGAAAATTTATACAGTTTATCCATCGTAGCACAAAACTCTATTTCATGCATGGACAACTGGAAGATTCATTACCAGAAAATTCGCCATTACAAGGAGGAGGATCCTCACCTACCTCATGAATGATCGAAGCATCACTCGATAGATCTGGGTTAGGTGGATATTTCCAGAGATAGTCGTAATAGTGGGGCCTTCTTGGATGGCCACAGCCCATCGTCTCTGGTGGTTCTGGAAAGACCAGTGAGCTTAGGTGTGCTGAATTCTAATCGTAGCTACTGGTATGTAACTACATATCTCTAAACAAGTCACTGGACATGTTCATCACACCCCCAAGTAATGTAAAGACAACTTAGAGGTGTTTTTAAAATAAAAATAATACATTCCATTAAAGTTTGAAAATAGAAAAGTTACCCTTCTTGACACTTACAAATTGTGATCATTTATACATGTTTCTGTGTATTGTTTCATAATAGTTTCACATACTTTAACTCAAAGTATAAATATAATTTCATCTTGCTCTCTTATTTTATTTTTCTTGTTTAATTTGGTGGTATGTTGTAGTGGAACTCTTATTCCTAGTCAGCTGCGTCACCTCCCTAATGACTGAACCAGCTGCGATGGAGCTGGGTGTACGGGATTATAAATACCCTGCTGCAAACATCGGCACCGGCAGCATTTGTGTGTTTTTTGTGTTTTCTTCTTTAGGGCGGAGACCTGGTTCTGGGGCACATTGGGTATGAATATGTTTTTGTGACTCTTGCTTTCTGAAAAGGTTGTGGTGTGATGTGTCGAGTGATGGCTCTGTGCTCAGCAGCATTGGAATCGGAGATGTGAGTGGTGCTGTTATGTGTGTGTCAGTGAGAAGTCAGTCGGCAACCATGGGAGCAGAGGCTCTTCCATTGTTGGCTAGTCTGTTCCTCAGGGAACTGGGATGGTCCTTAGGGAAGCTCTGATCATCGGCCTCTGTTTGGACTGATTTCTTATTTTGTAATTTATTCTAAAATCCTGGTGTGAATATTGTAATCCACTCATAGTCTAGCATTTTCCCCCTCAGAAAAACTGAACTTTAGTGAGAACGTTAATAAGGGTGAGCTGGTAGGTACCTGGTATTGTTACCAGTATTAACGAGCAGAAACTGTAAATATATCTTACTTACAGGTGGGCTCTGATACAGGATTAACAAGAAAAAATAAAATACTTGAGGGAATAGAGGAATGTTTCCTAATGGTTTTTTATTTCAGGTGAATTACATGAAAATTGAAATTCCTTTAGCCACTGATTTTGAGGCAAGGGGAGCAACCAAGAGGAGGCTTAGAAGGGACCAGATCACAGGCCCCTTTTTGTCATATTAGGGACCAGACTTTACCTGTAGGCAGTGAGTCACCCTTACAGATTTGATTCAGGGAAGTAGCACAGTTCATATTTTCAATTCAAAACAAATTGAGCAAAGGATATGAACTAGCAAATCAAAGAAAATTACAGATGCCCCACATACATAAAAAGATCTTACCCTCACTTGTAATGAAAAAAAAAACAAAACAAATTGAAACTAGGGAGATGCTGTTTTTCACTATGGCTTGGGCAAAGATAAAAGAAATCGATAAGTACACTGAGTCAGCTAGTAAAGTGGGAAACAGCCGCTCACTTACAGTGCTGGCGGAAGGATGAATCAGAGCAAGCTTTTCAGAGGACAATTTGGCAAGAGTACCAGAATTTCAAATGCACTTACCTTTGACCTTGCTATTCATCATATCTAGCAAAGGATGTTCAGGCAAGGAAGACGATGCCAGACAGGAAAAGAAGATGCTTCCTAAAAACAGCTGTGAGGAAGGGCATGCTCAGAGGAGCTATAACTTCCAGGAATTTAACCTACATGTGTGCTGGCAGAAGTACAGTGAGATGGATGTGCAAGGTTGTCCCCCACAGATTATTTATAATATCCGAGAACTGGAAACAGGAAAAATGCCATCAGTGGGCCTGGTGACATAAATCATGGTCTTTTTAAAACAGTGGAGTGCCACTGAGACACACAAAAATGTGAGGTGGGGATTTATACTCAAATTAGAGGCCTGATGCATGAAATTTGTGCAAGGGGCTTGGCCCTCGCAGCCCCGGCTTCATCTAGAAGGTCGTCCGGAAGGATGTCCAGAAGGATGTCCAAAAGGTCGTTTGGCTGTCCAGTCTAATTAGCATATTACACTTTTATTATTATAGATATGGAGAGAACTTTAAGGTGTACAGTTAGTGGAAAAAGAAAGGCGAGGTGCAGAGCAGTACGTGTGTTATAATATTATTCACGTCAATTTTATTTATTTTTTTAGTTCAACATTCCATCTTTTTTATTTTTTAATAGCAGCAGTTCTCAACCTGTGGGTTACGAACAATGAAAATACATCCAGCATATCAGATATTTACATTACGATTCATAACAGTAGCAAAATTACAGTTTTGAAGTAGCAACGAAAATAATTTTATGGTTGGGGGTCACCACATCATGAGGTACTGTATTAAAGGGTCGCAGCATTAGGAAGGTTGAGAATCACTGTAAGGTATGCAACAATGATGGTTTGATACACATATAGTAAAATGATCATTATTTTCAATCTAATTATTGTATTATTTCCTCACATAGTTACCAGTTTTCGTGCATGATGAGAGCACCTGAAGTCTACTCTCTTAGCAAATTCCCATTATTCAATGCACTATTATTAACTAAGGCATAGATTGTATGTTTAGTGTTGGTTTCTGAATAAAAATGTTTTCTGCAAAAAATATGGAAGAAACATTTGAGTGTGGTGGTTGTGGGGGAATAGAACTGGATATTGAGATTAGACAAAGGAGGAAGGTTTGGCATTTCATCATACTCCTTTCTTTGCATTTGAAGAATTGCCATTGGTATGTGTTACTTTTATACAAAATAATTACAAAAAATACATTCTTACTAAATTGTATGTAGCCACAAATTACCTTTGATTCATTTAATCTTAATTCATCAACACACATATTAAGTGCCATTCACTCTTCCAAGCTCCTTACATTTACTAGCTTACGTTAACTTTCACAAATCATACAAGACAGGAACTATTTTCATTCTCACTTTGTAAAGAAGGAAATGGAGACACAGAGAGGTAAGCCACATCCACCAAGGTCACACAGCTGTTAAAAAGCATAGGGAGGATTTGAACTCTAGAAGCCTGGCACCTCAGCCCACAATACTTGTGTTCAATATTTTTATTTTCCAGCATAAAAACAGGAATCTGTTTCCGAGAATGAGGTCTCGGTAACAACCGACTTGAACACTATTCCTTGTGGCCGATTTGAAGTTCATTTTGTTCAGTCTCTAAATAATTTTATTTAATAAGAAGCTGAAGTTGTTCTGGCCTCTGTTCCAACAGGTACCTTTTTTTCAGATGCAGAAGTTGCTCAGCCTTCATCTGCCGATAATCAGGCCATTACATAAAGGTGGGAACTGTTCCTTGAAGCCCCTCCTTCCTCTTTATCAACCTTAGTTTTACTTTCTGAAAGGGAAATCCATAGTTAGCTCTTCCAGGCATGCTGTGAACCTCACCAGTGGTTGGCCAGGACACATTCACATCTGTCTTCTATAAGCTGCAGGCTCCCGGACTGGGCCATTGGACTACCCCATCCATGTCAGAACCCATTATAGCTCAAGGTCATAAGCCAACAGCTCTTTCTGCTCTCTGACTCCCTGCATATTTTGCTTGGAAAACAAAATATACTGTAAGTTAGCTAGAAATCAGGCAGAGTGATTAGATGAATACAGCTAAACATTTCACTCTTTTTAGAATCATGTCATGGAAATGACAATAGTATTTGATCAGATATACCTTCTTAGCAATGGAGTACTTGAAAGAACAATGTAAGGGAGCATCTTTCTTTTTCTCACTATCTGCTGCTACTCAATGGTTCACAGTGCCCCATGGTGTAGCTCAGGTTTCTCCTGCAAATTCCCGTTCAACAAATACTTACCCAAGATCCCCTAAATGCCAGACCCAGAAAATTGGGAGCTAAATAAGACAAAGTCTGCCCACACTACACACACTGTTGGAATGAAACAGAGCTGGCAACCAATAATTATGGGTTGCAAGATTCGTGGTGGTGAGGTATATATACACAGTGCTCTGGAACCACAAAGGAAGTGATTGCCTTGATTTAGTCCCACATGAGAATTACTGCTCAGGGAGATGGCCTAAAGTCATCATTGGGAAATAGTAGTCCCTTGAGTTATTTCAGCCCTTCGCCTGTGTGTGCATACACGCAACACCTATGCTGCCTGGAACTGTAAGCACTGGTAGCTGTGTGAAGAAAACACTGTAGACCCCTGGCCACTGGGATGTTCACACCTGCGAGTGGTTCAGCATTTGGTCTTTGTTTCATGAGCAGTCATTTTGTACTTATTAAGTGTTAAGCACTGGGTTAGGCCCTTGGACACAAATATGAAAAAATTAGGTAGCTACCCCCAGACTTGAGTCTGGCCCAACGATTGCAGGGGTGGAGACGGCAATAGAGAGCTGAGGACCAGAGAAGTCAGAGGAAGATTCTGCGGGGACTTTGGAATTGGTGTCAATTGTCTATAGAGAGAAGAGATATTCCAGATACGGGAAGAAATGCTGCAAAGTCATGGACTTAGGAGAGGCATGTCCAAAAAATTATTAAAGACATTTAAGTGGTATAAGAGCAGATCAGTGCGGATGCTCTGAGAGATCGGGAGAGAGTGCTGTTACCCTCAACCTCTACTAAAGTGCTTGTGAATAAGAATAATAGGTGAGAGTTATTGTATCCTTAATATTCCAGGTACTACTCTGAATGTGGTTCATGCATTTTCTTGTCTAACTCTTACTGCAGCCCCATGAGCTATCCTTATCCCCAATTTGCATTTGTGCAAACTGAAATGCAGGGAAGTTCAAGAACTTGCCAACGTCTTGTCTCAGTGATTCGAAGAGGCAGAATCAGCCGGGTTCTTTGTGCTTCAGAATCTGCAAATGGAACCACAGCACCGCAGTTACAGTCCTTACACAGTGGCTAGAATTTGATGGGTAGAATTAGTGGAGAGGATATTCCAAACCAAGCAAATGGGATAAGCAAAGGCACAGGTGGGCAATCAGAAATGTGTTTTAGAAGTCTGTTTAGTTGAACATGGGCTCATAATAGGCAGGTGCAGGCAGATATGTTAGGATTAGATCATGGAAAGTAGTAAAGATTCCAGAATTGGGCTCTTATTCCCTTGGAGACTTTTGAGCAAGGAGGTGACATAATCACAGCTGGCCTTTGGGTGACTCACTGGCAGTTACAGACATAGCTGCCAGGGGAACAGTAGAGAGCCTGGCTGGGGGAGGCCCAGTGGAAGGCTATTGTAACTGTCTGCACAAGAGATAATTGGAGCCTGCATGGGTGGTGGCCTCAGCCATGAAAAGGAAAAGAGAGATTTGAGAGACACGGAGGAGGTAGAAATGACAGGACTTGGGAGACAAGATGTGGGGGTGAGAGAGGAGAAATCAAAGATAGCTCTCAGGTTTTGACCCTGGGTGGCTCATGATTAGTAGCACTTTGGGTAACAGTTGAATTTAGGAGATAAGAAAGGAAGGGCATTCTCTTTTTGACAAGGAATCCTCATGGCTGGAGAAAATGCAGAGGCCCCCATCACACAGTGAAGCAGAGGCCATCTGCTGGGAGTGCAGGGCACCAGGCTCGTTCCGCTGTGTCTTGAAAAGAGAGGGAGTCACTTAACCCTATGAGTAAGTTGTTTGTTCTCTAGGGCTCCCCTAACAAAGTACCACAGGTTGAGTGTCTGAAATAATAGAAACTTATTGTCTCACAATCCTGGAAGTCGTAAGACTGAGATCAAGGTATCAGCAGAGTGGTTCCTTCTGCTGTTTGTGAAAGAGAATCTCTTTGATGCCTCTCTCCTAGCTCCTGTGGTTTGCTGACAACCTTTGTCATCCTTGGCATATAGATGCAACATTCTGATCCCTGCCTTCATTTTCACATGGTGTGCTCCCTGTATGTGTGTCTGTGTCCAAATATCCCTTTTTTTATATAAGGATTTCAGTCATATTGGACTAAAGGCCCATCCTACGTCTAACATGACTTCATCCTAATCTAACTAATCACATCTTTAATGGCCTTATTTCCAAATAAGATTACATCCTGAGATACTGGGAGTTTAGGCCTTCAACATGTGAATTTGGGGGGAATACAGTTCAACCCATACCAGCAGTGGATGAGATGAAGGCCTTTTACTCTCAAAAGACAACCAGGTTTCTGTTCTTAAGCATCTTCTGGAGGTTTATGAACAAGTCATATTGACTTTAAAATATTATCACTATATCAGGAGAACACTTTGTAAAGCACATGATTATTTGACCACTGTGATGTATACTTGAAACTAACACAAAATAATATTGAGTGTAAACTGTAAGTGAAGAAGAGAAGTACAGATATATGTATATTATCACATCAATTAGATCTGAGGTCTGTTGGCAACTCCTTACTGGATGTGCAAATATTTTTTTTTATTTATTTATTTATTTATTTATTTATTTATTTATTTATCTATCTTTTTTTTTTGTCATTTGTGCAAACCTTTATTTTCTCAGCATTTTTTTTAATGTTTAAAGTATTACATATGTCTCTTTTTCCCCTATTGACCCTCCTATCCACTCCCACCCCCAAGGGTAAGCCCCACCACCCCAGTGTCCATGTCCATTGGTTATGCTAATATGCATGCATACAAGTTCTTTGGTTGATCTCTAACTCCCGCCCCTAAACCCTATCTCTGGATCTATTTTTGTTCATCAGTTTATGTTGATCATTATATCCCACATATGAATGAGATCATGCCATATTTATCTTTCTCCTACTGGCTTATCTCACTTAGCATAATGCTCTCCAGGTCCATCCATGCTGTTGCAAATGGTAGAAATTCCTTCCTTTTTACAGTAGTGTAGTATTCTATTGTGTAGATGTACCACAGTGTTTTAATCCACTCATCTGCTGATGGACACTTAGGCTGTTTCCAAATCTTAGCTATTATAAATTGTGCTTCTATGAACATAGGGGTGCATATATCTTTTCTCATTGGTGTTTCTGGTTTCTTGGGATATAGTCCTAGAAGTGGGATCACTGGGTCAAATGGGATTTCCATTTTTAACTTTTTGAGGAAACTCCATACGGTCTTCCACAGAGGCTGCACCAGTCTGCATTCCCACCAGCAGTGCACGAGGGTTCCTTTCTTGCAAATATTTTTAATTAGCAAAAGAATGTCAGTACCTCAGTTATTCCTGTGAGCAGCATCCTTCTGGTTTCCCCGGCTCTAGAGCACTTCTGAGCAGTGATAATCCTTCTCCCAAATATCACATTCCAGAAAAAGTGACTCCACAGCCAGCAGCATGTGCTGAATAACCGAAGAATTCTCACTTGGGAAGAAACTGCTTGCGAGAAAGAACAGGTGAAGACCAGAGCCTGAGCTGGGAGTACCAGGATGTTCAGTTGTGCATAGAGTTCCACATCCAGCTCCCAATGGGAAGTGACGTGTGCCCACTTTGTTCTTCTTTAGACATCAAGCTTTGTTAATGAAACAGTTTACAGTTTTTAATTCAAATACAGTTTTTTCTTCTTGGAGAATGAATTATATCACCATGTTAAAAAGAAAAAAAACAACAACTCTCCCCCCAAAAAACATTTTAAAGGTGTCTGATTTTTAAAAATTCACCCTCCTCCTCATAAGGCTTATAGGCTATTATGTCCAAGCTGGATCAGAGAAAAAACATTTAGATCAAGATACATGGGCCTTTCTCATAAAAAGGAAATGCCAACTCAGGAGAGCTGGGCTGGGCTCTTTATGTCAGATGGCTGTAGGCTTGGGCATCCCAGAGATGAACAGATGCCCATAAATGAATCACAAAGAGCTCTGTCCTGGGTGTTTATAATTCAGATCCAGTCCTTCCCTAAATAACTCCTTGATGGTTTTCCATTTTTGTGTGAATATATTTACATTTACACCCCATTTATATGATTTGCTAGAGCTTGAGGCTGATAGCTTAAACCTTTTCCTTCACTTCCAATTTTCATTGCCCTCCCAATCTCTATAGTCCTGAAAATGAGCTTTTCTGAGCGTCTCATTATTTTTTCACTTCTCTCCCTGTGGGAGATGCACAGATATACAGCACTAGGATTGCAGGCCAAAGAATGCTTGGCAAGACACTCCTGCGCCTGGCAATAGATTTCAGAAACACACCTCCAGGGATTTTGACACTTGAAATTCCCAGTACCTGCTCGCACTCTAATTACGGGGTTCCTATTAGACCTTCAGAAAGTTGCACTATTTCCCAGTATTGGGGTATGCAGTGATTTGCTCTCTATTTTTAAATTGGGTGTTAAATGAAGAGTTAGCAGTGTGATAAACTAGTAAGATCACTGGTCTGACTGTTACTAGCTTTATGGCCATGGACAACTGAGTTCACCCCCTGACCTTTATCTCTTCATCTTCAAAATGTGAGGCTCAGACTAGACCATCTCTAAGATTCTGTTACATCTAACCCTCCTGTCATTTTGACAGCAGCTGAGCACTTTTCTCTACAAGTATAAAGAAAAGTCATTTAACAAGTTGCCCTCTGTGTCACTGTTTCTCTAGCCAAGAACAGGATCTGTGTGTTGGAAGGCTTAAAAAATTTGCCTGCATCAGCTTGATGTAAGAAATATGCCACATAAAAATCTTCTAGTTAGAACACCTCATTGCTAGCTCTTTGTCTTGACATTGGGTGCTGTCTCCTGACCACCCCTGCCCTCTTCTCATTTGACCCATATAAACATCACTCCTGATTTAGCAGATTGAACACATTTCTTTTAAAAAATATATTTTTAAGTTTATTTTATTGAGAGGGAGCGGGGAGGGACAGAAACATTGATTGGTTGCCTCCTGCATGCCACCTGACTGGAGATCGAACCCACAATGTGGGTATGCACCGTGACTTGGAATCGAACCCATGACCATTCAGTGTACAGGACGAAGCTCAACCAACTGAGCCACACTGGCCAGGACTGCACACATTTCTTTAGGGACCTTTTAAAAAGTTATTTCAATACCTGGAGTTTCAGGTTCTGTAGGACAAGAGTGGGCCAGAGTCCTCTGTAATGAGCCATGACCATGAACTTGCTCAGCTGGTAAAATTAACCCTACTGAATTTTTACCCAGCTGGCTTAATTGGAACTGGGGTGTCTACAGAGTCCAGAGGGATAAGGCTTTCAGGATGCTAACCTAACTAAATCAGTGGTACACGTCATTTCCTGCAGCAAAGTCCTCTAAAAGAAGATAACCTTATGCATATATAGCTGGTCTTCCAAGAACTAATAATTCAAGTGCACAGTGAACACAATAGGATAATAGCTACTTTCATCACCATGCACTGCCTCTATCTGATGTCTAGATGTAATTATCTTGGGAATGAACTCTTTGGATCCGGAGCCAGGAATGCTGTTACTGAAAACTAAATTTCCTTACGTTGTCCTTGAAGACAATAAACAGTGTCTCAAGAAAAAATGTAAAAATAAAAGCAGGTGGAAAGAAAATAAAGATATGTTAAGGATTTAGTACAATGTTAGAAATTTCTCCACCTAAGTTTTATGACATCTTAGGTTTAGAACTTTTTGGAAAAGAAAAAAGTTTGTAATGGCCTGCTTCCATGACTAACAGAAACACTGAAGGAATTTTCAGGCTGAGCTGAAAATGAGAATATTTTTAGAAAAATACAGCAAGGACTTGGAGTGCCGACAATTTGTTACATCAACATTAAATCAGAATGTGTTGAATAACCAATAGATTAGTTCTTCATGTGAGCAGAGAGTAGAACTGAATACAGTATTTAAAACACTGGGGCGGGGGGGGGACAAAACAACCCAACAACCTAAGAGTGTCATTCTTTTCATGTACCCAAACAAATGTGTTAGGAAGTAAAATGTGGGGTTATAGCAATAATTATGATGAATGAAGCTCTGCCAGTATTTGAAGTCCTTGTGTAACCCCACCTCCCTTCCCAAATTGGGCTCTACTCCTGGATAGCTCCCCTAGAGCTCTGTTTCTCATGAATAAAGTGAAGGGCTCAGAATAGATGGTTTCTGAGGCCCCTGCCAGCCTTAATAGTCTTTGGTTTTAAATCAACACATGTGGGAAAAACATGTCAAATTTTATTAAGTTTTCAGTTGTACTCAAAAATAGTAAGAGCGGAAATGATAAACACACTCCCCACTAAATAGCCTTCTTTGCACAACACCCTCCCCAGCCACTGCTCCAGGCTCCAACTATTTGAAAAGAGTCTATGTTATCTGAAAACTTACTTAAATAAGCCAAAAAGAAGTCTTCTTTGCCCCTTTAAATGCTATAGCAGTACGTTTCCCTTCCAGGGAGTTTAGGAACATAATAACAAATGATACCCCTCCTGTCACTGTTCCTTTTCTAGTTGGACTAACAACTCACAGAGGATTACAGGTAAGATCATCTTGCCCATCCTGTCTTTTAAGCCAGAACAGACGTTAATACTTGGAGAGAAAGAACAATTATGGGCCAAGAAGGGATGGTTAGGTCTCAGCACAGACTTTTGGGGATACCACTCATGTCCCTTTATCATCCACTCCACGTTATTCTACTTCCTACCTCTATTCATCATAATGTCACTATACTTTTCCTTTTTCCCTTTTGAGTATCTTCTGCCCTCCCCACTGAGTCCTCAGTGACTCTCACCGTCACCATTTTGCTCAAAGTCAACACACTGGAGATGACGGACCATTAAAATATCTTCAGAGAACTGAGGAGAAATACTGTTAACCAATAATTGTGTGCCTGGATAAACTATTGTTCTGCTGTAATAAAAATATTTTTAGCAATAAAAATCATAAAGAAGTACAATGCAGAAAACAATAAAGAGCAAAGAAATTGGTAAAATATTATAAATATGAATAAATACTGATTGTTTAAAAATAATAAAAGTAATTATTATGAGAAGTAGGGGGATTAGTTAAATAAGGGCAGAACCTGCATTCTAGATAACAGCATATAAATAGGATTGTATGATTTGAGTAAAGACATTCTGAACTCATTGTTATTATGTTGGAGGTGGGGACAGAGACTCATTTTGAAGTTTCCAAGTCAAGTAAGCATTTTAAGTATTTAAGACTAACCTCTAAAAGAATAGAAGTAGATATCCTAGCTGGTTTGGCTCAGTGGCTAGAATGTTCTCCTGCAGACTGAAGGGTCCCAGGTTCGAGTCTGGTCAAGGGCACATGCCCGGGTTGCTGTCTCGATCCCCAGTAGGGGGTGTGCAGGAGGCAGCCAATCAATGATTCTCATCATTGATGTTTCTCTCTCTCTCTCCCCCTTCCTATCTGAAATTAATAAAAATATATTAAAGAAAAAAGAATAGAAATAGATCTATAACTTAAACCAGTGAAGAAGAAAAAGAAAGAAGAAATAAAACCTCATTCTTTATTACCTAAAAGAATGTATAGAGAAGGAAAATAATGGTAATTAGCAAAGAATAAGAGTAGAAATAAATCCAAATATACCAGTAATTACAGTAACCGTAAGTGGTTCATATGTTCCACTTAAAAGATTGGGGTTGTTAAAAAGTATATAACAAAATCCAGATATAAATTATTTATGAAATATACCTAAAACATAAGGATATAGTAAAAGTTTAAAATAAAAGGGCATACAAAATGCACCAACCAAGTTATTTGTTTGTTTTGAAAAAAAATGCTCACTTATCTACATTAATATCAGGCAAAATATATTTTAAGTCAAGGAGCATTTATGAAGTTAAGTCATTATATATTGATAAGAGAAGCAGTTCGTTAGGGAGATATAACAATTCAAAATATGTATGTAGCTAACTAATCTCATAGTCTCAAAATATACAGGGTGGACAAAAATAAGTTTAGAGTTGCATTGTAACATTCTTTTGATTTAGTAAATTTATTTTAATAATTATAACCTGCATGTCTTTTTTCCATCTGAACAACTATAAACCCATGTTTGCCCACCCCTGTATACAGCAAAAGAATGTTACTGTAAGTTGTTAGAATACAGGGATAAATGAATGAATCTATTAACGTATGTCTAGCAATAATTGACAGGTCAGGCAGACAAAAACAAAGTAAGGATATAAAAACAAAAATACACAATTAATAAGCTGTAAGACTGCCAAAGCCCATCATAAGTTTAGACACTTAAAAATAAACATCCAATTGCTTTATGGATTAAAGAATAAATTATACTCAATGTTAAATATTTAGAACTGACAGAAAATATGTTACATGTCAAGCACATGTGAAATATATCTAAAGCAGTAAATAGAGGAAATTTATTAACTTAAATGCTACTAAGATATCTATCTACATAGTGAGAAATCTATAGTACAAGACAATCTATAGAGGATTTATGACTAACATGGAAGTTTTGGCAAGATTGCTGAATAAAAGATTAATATATATTAAAATCAGTATAAGTCATATATAAGAGTAATAAAGATAATAAAACATAATGATAATTTTTTTAAGAGATCCTATTCCTGACAGCCCTCAAAACCACTCATTACTATGATTCTGCTTTGTATGTCATTCTCCATTTTACCCATAAAGGACCTGATATGCCACTAGGAGAATTTTGATTGGTCCTATGCTTTTTTACTTCCTTACAAATATCAGTTTCTGAGGTGGTTAGATCCTCTGTGTATGTCAGTATGTCAGTTTATTTTGTTCACAAGATTCCACATATAAGTGAGATCATGTGATACTTGTCTGTCTCTGACTGGCCTACTTAGCTTAGCAAATACTCTCCAGGTCCCTCCATGCTGTCTCAAAGGGTAAGAGACCCCCCCCCTTTTTTTTGATTGTTGTTTAATATTCCATAATATAATTTTTTATCTACTCATCTACTGATGGGCACTTGGGCTGTTTCCAGATCTTGGCTATTGTAAATTGCACTGCTATGAATATAGGGGTGCATATATTCTTTCTAATTGGTATTTTGGGATTCTTGGGATATATTCCTAGAAGTAGAATTCCTTGTTCAAATGCCCAAACCCTTATAAAACACTTACTTTTGTCCAGTACCTATTTAGTAAGTTTTCTTTTGTAGATCTAGAAAAATTCCTCTCTATACCTGCTCTTCATGACCTTCTAAATACAATTCAAATAGTCTTTGTTTTGATACCAGTTTCTATTTATAATATTCTTTTCTCCCCAACTTTGTCCACCTTTGATTCTGAGCCTTTGGATAATGTGAAATTGTCCCCATGGTAATCCTGAAAAAGGCCTTCTAATGTTAACTTCAACATTTAAATGACCCTTTGTCTGCAGAGAGACAGAAGTTACAGTGAGATGCACAATAAAGTACTTCCTATGTGCTCTCAGGAGCAGGGATGCATGCTGTCATTCAACTCTGTATCCTGTGAGCCTAACAGAGGGTGCTGCAAAAAGAGGGCCAATTAGTTTTAGATGGATTACAAAAACCTCCAGCATCCAGAAAATAGAGCAGTTTATTTTAGATTTTCTACAAGCAGGTGGGAAGTTGCTGCTTTGTCCCCTCTATCTCCTTTATCTTCACTGTCACCGTCAATCATTAAGTGACCTCTGGTGGGCCCCACACTATTATTTGCCAGGCCTGGAAAAGAGTACCAATACGGTCACTCTCCCCCTTGGCTTGGCCCCTTCTCTTCTCTTCCCACTCTAAGCCCATCTCCCAACTACAGGAAACCTCTGGGGCAAGGTATGGACACCCACCACTACTCCAGCTCAAGCTTCATCTTCTGGAAGGTCTTGGTCGTCTGGGAAAGGATTCAGTATCTCAAGTACCCAGCCCTCAGACTTTGATTTCAAAGTGGGTGCAGGCTTCAGGGTGTACCCCTGGCTAGACATCTTACCCTGTATGGGCTCAGAGCTGGGAAGGGAGGACCCTCGGTACCAAGCACAGGGCAAGCTGTCTTTGCTTCCTGTGCCACCAGGAATATATCCGTTTGTTGCCTAAGTAATTCTGACTTGTCATACCATCATTTTTTAGGTAGAATCATAACGTGTGTGAACTTAAAGAGACATTCAAAGTCATCTTATCCAAACTCTTCATTAACATAGGAAACCAAGGCCAGAGGAATGAACTGACTTGCCCATGGTCATACCACAAGGTCAGCATTAGACGAGTAATAGAAAACCAGGTCTCTGGAGTCCAGATGATCCCTCTCATTCCCATTCTTCTAGCTGTGATTCCAGTGCTGATCACTGCAGTTCCTGGATGCTTTGACAAACTATATTGCTGGTTCTGTTGCTATTAAATAAAAGTAGCAAATTGTAAGCACAGTGGAGCAAACTCATGGAAGACAGAGGAAAATGTAGCCATATGCCCTGCAGCATGTACATAACTTAGGTTTCTCTGAATTGTGAAATAATAAATTCCCTTTGTTGACTAGGATACCATTTAGAATCAGAAGTGGACACCACTGAGCTATCAGATAAGTTGAAATGCAGGGAGCCAAGTAATACAATAGAAGGGAATAAAATTGCATTGTTTGCATCCATGGAAGTGGTCCATTTTAACCCCTTTGAAGATCTCTCCAGAGTAATATCTGCAAGATAACTGTGCTGGATCCAGCGTGGCCTCATAGATCAGCTGTCACTCAGCCTTGAAGGCTGAAGCTGGAATTCAGTGAGTTTATTCTTTAGTGAAGTGAGACGAGGAGGAGGAATATAGTTTGGGTCTTTCTCTCTGCATTTGTTTTTATATTATTTGTTCTTTTAACAAAAATTTATTTAATAGTTCTTATACACCAGGTCCTGTGCTGGGTGTGAGGAGTATAGAGGTAAATAAGGCAAATATAGTCTCTGCTCTCGAGTAGCTTCCTGTCGACTAGGGAGAATCATATGAGATCTTTGAATGGGAAAGGAGGTGTGTGAAAGAGCTAAACCAATAATTTAGGGAGTCCTGATAGAGCAAAAGGAGAAAAGCATCTCTATCCATTAGCAAGCCCCGGTGGAGATGCAGATGCTCTGATGCTGAAGAGAGATGAGATGAGAACTGATGGTTTTCACCTTCATTGATAACAAAGTGAATTACAGCCTGAGGAATTCAGATGGGGAAATAGCATTTCCATATTTCAAAAGTTTTTAGAATAGGAAATAGGCATCTAGAAGAGATTATGGAGTATTCTTGTCTGATGGACTTTAAAATAAACCCATGCCTGGCCCTTGTGGCTCAGTTAGTTGGAGCATTGTCCCTTACACCAAAAGGTAGAGGGTTCCATTCCCAGTCAGAGCACATACCCAGGTTGTGGGTTCAATCCCTGGTCGGGCAATATGTAAGGCAACTGATATTTCTCTCTCTCTCTCTCTCTCTCTCTCTCTCTCCCTCCCTCCCTCCCTCCCTCCCTCCTTTCCTCTCTCTAAAAATCAGTAAAAAATATAACCTTGTGTGAGGATTAAAAATAAACAAACAAACAAAAACTAATGAAATAAAATAGACCCCTTAGCCCAGGATGATGTAGCCATGAGTTGTTCATGTCTGTGAGTGATGAACTAGGGAACCCCTCAGGGTCAGTCCCAGCTTGATTTGCCTTTATGTGGTTGACAGAATGCTTAGTGATTGGGCACGATGTGTCTACTTTGATGTTTGAAACTGGCATTACAAAGTTTAAAACTGATGATAGGTTTTGTGGGTGAAATATAGTTTTATCATGCTTTTTAATGGAATAATATTAAATTACAAAGAAGAGGCATCTTCTGAGCCAGCCATGGAGTTTCATGTTTCATGTGTATTTTTTTGCAACAACTTCAAAATGTGTTAGCTATCAGCTATATTTAGCCAGAAGCATATTAAATGTATCTAAGTCCATAAATTTAGAGTTAAGCCAAAAGTTCTGGAAAAATTCTATTTCCACTTACTAGAAACAATAAAAAATAAATAACCAATTGCTGTTATCATGTCTTATCGCTGTTATTATTCCAGCCAGCTTGTCACACCAAGCACTCTGATAGGAAGAGAGCAGTCATGCTACACTTTTAGCCCCATGTAGTAAGTAGCTAGACCTTCAGCACTGATTTCTCTAACTTAGTGCAAACAGGGCTCTAAGACAACAGACTGGTAACAGGGGCCTACATCCCCCAAATTAATCCATTTCAGGTTGTGACTAAAATGTGTCTCAATCTGTATCATCTATACTGGGTTTTAGCTAGGTTTTTTTGTTAATATGAATTTAGGAATAGCAATTCTATTAGAAAAAGACAAAAATGCCAGACATGGACCAAAAACTAAAATGGATGTTAAGTAAAGTCCAGTAAATAGATAGACTTGGGTTCAGGATAGAATCTGAAGAGCCGTTCTTTCAACAAGGTCTGCTATTTTTATTTTAGGTTAACGTGAGCTAAGCAAATTTTTAATTTTAAAATTAAAATATGTTAGCCACATCATACTTTTTGCATTGTTGTATTTTTTAAATGGTAATATATATTTATGGTTTAGAGAAGGGAGTAGGAAGTAGGTATGAAGCCTAGGAAAGCAGCTAAAGATGACAGAGATGGAAACATAAAATCAACATATGTATTTGATAACACAAATACACTACAATTTTTTGACATAGATGGGAGTATAAAATTTTGAATATCTGATTACACTAATATACTACAAAGTTATGAAGAAAAAATGCAGTATTATTTCATCACTTACCCCTTCTTTCTCCCTGTTATGGACCAAATATTTGTGTCTCCCAAAATTTATAGGTTGAAGTTCTAATTCCTGAATTGGAGGTAGGGCCTTAGAGGAAGTAATTAAGGTTAAATGAATTCATAAGGGTAAGACCCTGATCCAGTAGGATTGGTGTCTTTATAAGAGAGATACCAGAGAGCTTGCTCATTCTCTGTTCACACAAGGAAGAGGTCACTTGAGCTCACAGAGAGAAGGTGGCCTCCTGCAAGCCAGAAGAAGTGGTCTCAGAATGAAACCTACCTTGCCAGCACCTCAACTCCAGAACTTGAGAAACTAATGTCTGTTGTTGAAGTCACCTGGTCTGTTGTATTTTGTATGGCAGCCCGAGCAGACTAACACCTCCTCACTTCCAACATCACTCCTAAAGAGGAAGCCCAGTTAAAAATGTGGCACCTTTAGTGGCCTATATAATAAGCAAAGAACAGAGCATATTGTCTTTCAGTGTGAGTGATTTAAGTCACAGGGTGTCATTGGCATTCTTCATCACTACCCTCCATACTCACTTCCAGTGATGCTCTGCTAAATTGGCACAAGTAGAGCAGGCCTGGTCTCCACCTAGGCCTAGGGGCTTTTGTTTATTTCAGTCATTAAACAAAGAAGATATGTTGTAGAATCCCCACCATATCCTAACTTTCTTGTGGTATTCCTATGCAGGGATAGGGAGAGTGAAAAACTAAACCTACCCACAACGGGAAGGTCATCCAAGATTTAAGTGCATGAAGGGTGAAGGTGAAGAGTGGAGGGAGGATTGTGACCTTGAACTTAATTTGGAGATGTAAGTGATACTAGGTTTTAACAACTAAGGTGGATTATTTCATAGTTTTCTGTTAGATCAGTGGTCAACAAACTGCCACCCCTTGAGTGTGGCTCTTCCACAAAATACCACGTGTGGGCGCGCACATACAGTGCGATTGAAACTTCGTGGCCACACTCAAAGGGCCAAAGAGTCGCATGTGGCTCGCGAGCCACAGTTTGCCGACCACTGTGTTAGATCAAAGACTCATAAAACTAACTGGATAACTTATCGGGAGAAAGAGTTGGGTTTTGATCCATTGGCTTGTCATGTTTCATGTCTTTGTGTTCAGTCCTGTAAGCATGAGAAAGGAAGTAGATAGGAACAATTGCAGTTTTTGAAACCCAGAAGGTAGAAGAAGGTCTCTTCTGATTTATGTTTCATTTCTGTTAACTTGTGCTTTCCAATTGCTAGAGTCTGAAATTATCACAGCTGGGATAACATTCTTTCCCTTTGTGCTCCCTATTTTTTAAAACTCATCCCCACAAATGATGTTAACTTTTGAGTTTTTTTGCTACTCCGCAGCCTGCCAGTGTATTCAGGCAGCCTACGGAGGTTAAAATGGATCTTTCCAACCCATACTTTTTTCTCTCTTTTGCCCACATGATTTCCTGAATAGAAATCTAATGGATAAGTTAAGGAAATAAAATTAACCATTTCTACACCCCTGGTATTAATTCTCTTATTCTAAGAGCACACAAGTAATTGGCTCATTCACAAAACTCTAACAGTAAAAGAGAAATTCCTCCTCTGATTAAATTTTACACTAATGCTTCAGGTCCTTCAAATATGTAGGATAATTCGAAATAGTTGGATGGCTCTCAGGAGCAGACCCTCAGGAAGGTAGGTTGTTTACATATGTTTCATTTTTTTACTCTTTAACTTTGGAGGAATTATACTTGGAAAGTTTCTTAGGAAACCAAATAAAGTCTTGTGACATTGTGGGTACATATTTTTTTTTTTTTTTTTTTTTTTTTTTCGCTTAAAGTATTACAAAGGGTATTACATAAGTATTGTGGGTACATATTAATATTAGTCATGTGAGGCTGTGGACATTTTAAAAAGAAAAGACCAACTATAGAGATTGAAGACAGGACAGAACCCGGGGACGGAAGCCTGAGCAGAAACTCCAGTGGTCTTAGTTTTGCACTTGTTTTTAACATACTTGGATTTGGGAAATAAGTGAGTATTGTGCCAAGTTTGTTTATTAAGCGTAGCTTTAAGGGACAGCCCCCATGTGTAGAGGTGCCAGGAAAAGTAACATGTGAAGATTGGATCTAGTCTTTGAATAGTTTCAAGGGGCATGTATGACCTCTGGAATATTGAAAAGGTCTTTGATTGCATCTGTGCGCAAAAGGAGAAAAACAAAGATGGTATAGAAAGGCAGGATAGCAGAAGCTTTAGATGCATAGGGAAGAACTAACTTGATATTAAAAGAAGAAAACAACTCAGGCTCTTCTTCGTCATAAGTCTTCAGATGGTAGAGGGAAAATAATTAGAAATTGTGTTTCCCATAAATGCAAATTTAGACAAGGCAGGCATGCACTATTTTTGCAGAACAAAGTTAACTCCTTGCATCCCACTAGGCTGCAAATAGGGTCTGTTTAAGTTCCCTTGAGCTCTGCTGGGATCCTAGGTAAGGAGTACTGTTTCTAGAACTCTAAATGGTCCCCTGGATTTCTTTATATGTTTTCCCGAAGAATGGAAAACACTGTACTTACTAAAAATTGATTTATTTCTAAGAAAATATTTTCCAGGTCAATGCAAATTAATCTATGCCTTGCCCTCCCTAATGCCTTCTCCCTTAGTCCCCTAACACCCCTCCACATCCTGCCCAACTGCCACCAGCATTATTATAAAAGAGTGATTGTACTCTAAAATAATTTATTGAGGAGGCATTTATTGTTATTTTTACACTCATTCATGAGTTATTTGTAATAATATTCTGAGATTTAATGATCTGGGTTGTTCGAGAGGAAAGTTATTTTCCTTTTGAGCCTCACAAACCATGTATGTACCTTTAAACAAGGGAACTGGATTAAAGCTGAAGAATGTCCCTTTGCCCTGGCTAACTGGCTAGAATGGGCACTGAGTAGTTCATAACCAGGTTCACAGTCAACCATGGCAGACTGCCCTCCTGCAAAGCCAGCAGCTGAGCTGGGGCCTCAGCACCACTGGAGCGACCCTCCTACGTGTCTCCAGTGTGCTCACGTTCCCATCATCCTCAGGGACTCTTCTTCCTCTAGCATCTCAGGACCTCCCCTCATGTTCTTCTTCCTGCTCCCAATCCCCTGCCCCCATCCCACAGTATGACTTTACCTTAGGAGCCTAATACAGAAAACAGCAGCCCCTCAGACAAGCAAGCTCCCAGCTTCCCACCTTCTGCTCTACCTGTTCTCTGCATCCTCCTGTTGCGATGAAGACTCCTTCTACCTTTTAAAGAACCGTCTGGATCCTGTTCTTCCACTCCTGGTCAGAATCTCTCTCCATCTCCTTTTTCTCCTAGAATCCAGTTTTCATTTGTTACTAGATCTTTTCCTACCCAATGACTCTGTAGCTCCTCCCATTTTAGATACTCTCCCAGCCAGGGCAGTGGTTGTGCTTCCCACGTTGCTCACTACTTTATTGAAACTGCTCCTTTAAGGTCCCACACCCTCCACGTTGCTGCTTCCAGTTTTCCTCTTTCTTAACATTCCAAGAACACTCGCTCAGTTGACCAGTCCCTCCTTTCTAACACCCTCGTCTCTTGGCTTCTGTTTCATTGCACTTTTCTGCTTTTCCTTCTCTCTCCCCTGCTTCTCCCCAATCAGTAATCCTTAGAGTCCCCATGAGTCTGGTCCTGAGCCCCTTCTCTGCAGCACTCCGTCTCTACTGGCTTCTCGCCATGCACATGGCTTCAGGTATCATCTGCCTGCTGATAAACCCATGTTTACATTTCCATCCAGATCTTCTTCTAAGCTCCAGACTCCTGTTTGATTTCTCTACTCTGTCTCACTTGGACCTCAAGTTCAGTGTAGCCCAAATCAGACTCATCATCCGCCTCCCCAAACCTGATTGTCCTTCTGTGGCTCCTTCCTCCATCCTCTCTCTTACCCAGGACACACCTCCCTGACTGCCACCTCTCACATTCAGTCAGTCTCTAAGCCCTGTTCATCAGTAGCTCCTGTTTATTTGTAGGACATGTTCACTACTTCCTTCCTAGGCCAGCTCTAACTTCTCTTGTCTGGACTATCACAATAGGGTCCTCTGGTTTCCCTTCATCCACTTTGGCACCCTGCTATCTTGTAGCAACAGCAATGTTTTTAAAGAAAAAAAAATGCAGTCATATTCCCTCTTTAAGACATTTCAGTAGCTCCCAATACACTTAAAAAGTTCGGAGTCCCTGACATGGTCTACAAGGCCCTGCTTAATCTAGCCTTGCCTGCAAGCCTTCTGCATGCCCTGCCTTCCTCCCTGAGTCAGTTGCTTCAGCCACACAGCCTTCCCTATGCTTGTGGTTCCCACTCCATGGCCTTAGCACATGTCCTACCATTACTTATCCCTTCGGTCTTATCTAAATGTCACTTGCTCATGTCCAATTTAAATCAGGCACCACTGTCACAGTTGTTCATCAGACCTTCTTGTTTCTACAGAGCTCTTCTCAATTCACAGTCATTTGTCTCCTGTTCTGAATATCTAACATTTGTCACCCTCAGTGGACTGCTAGCTATGCACCCTCTGTCTGTTCAGTCCTAGATGTTTCTGTCACATGGTAGATGCCCAGTGATAGCTGTTGAATGAATCAGTGAGTAAAGGATGAAGAGAAACATCTTCCTGGAATTGACCTAGAACTCTGGTGGCTCAGGCTCTCTCATATACATATGAGCCCTGTTACCTTTTGCCGCTTTAAAAATTTCTAAATAGACATGAAGGATAACTTACCTACTGAAATCCAAACAGTTTATTGATCCAGTAAAATGACATTAACTTGGAATGGTTCAACGAGAGCTGTTCATGCTTGAACACATTTTTTAGCTTTCACTTTACCATGATAGTTCATAGGTGTGTGTTTTAAATTGGGAAATGAAACAAAATGCACATTTGGAAATTAGCACCTGCCCCAGTGAAAGTCTCTGTAATGTCTAAGTCTTATGGAAGACGGTAAGTCAGGGAGGCAGCTGATTTAATGTCACAGCCATTGCAGGTTTTACTCTGCTTGACTGCATACTAATCAACAACGTTCCAACAAGCACACATTGAGTGTGCTATGAAATCCTGGTGGTGAGGGAAGGAATCATAGAAATGATATTAGGAGAAAGAAGCTACATACTATTGCAAAAGACTGATGTGATGCCCCAAGCAATATTACTGTCACACCCAAGCCACCCAGCCACAGAATGTTTCATTTTCTCTTGATTAACAGAGGAAGTCTGTGAAATTTCCAAATTGTTTCTGTTCTAAATCTTTCTCCTTCCCACCTGCCTCATGTTAATACAGGCAATTGAGCCCAGAAAAGTCTTCAGATCATTGAACAGTCGCATTAGAAATCTTAGGCTCTGGGAATAAAACATTTTTTCCCTAAGATTTGCAAGAAAGAACTTACTAACCTCAATCAAAGACCTGGCCAACAGTTTAATTCCCAGCACAAACTTGATAAAGTGCCCGCTGGGAAAAAAACTATAGAGGCACATTATTCTGTAAAGGATTGGAGGGGGAAAAAAATTCTTTTTTCAGCTCCCCACCCACTCACTTCCAAAATTCTGTGTCCCTATACCAGAGGCCCACACTTATGCATGTTATATTTATTCGTGTATTTCTCTCCCACCCTATCATGGCACTTTTGGTATTCCTATTTCTCAGCTTCTTAACTCCCAAATTGTGAACTAGCTGGTTGGTTGGTATTTTAACATAGTTGCCTTCACCAAGTTATGACTATTGGCATAGGAAATCCTCTGTGGAATTGAACTAATCAATTAACAAGCACTTATTGTGTAACTATGAGTTAATAAGAAAGGGTTCTGCAGAAGATAAAAAGATTGATGCTTGAGCCCTATTCACACCTCCCTCATTACTTAACAAAGCTCAGGTCATGGAGATAAAGAAAATGGTAGAGAGAAGAGGTGAAGAGATGTCCCTGATACCAATTGTAATGATTCTAGCTTGTGTGGCCCGTTCTTCTCAAACTTTAGTATATACAGAACTTTTTTACAATCTTGTTAAAACTCACATTCCTGGGTTCCACATATCTACCCCCCACTCCCCACCCCCCACCCACAACCCTTGAGATTCTGACTTACTAAATCCTAGGTAGTGCCCATAGTTGCCAGTTTTACAAGCTTCCAAATGACACTGATGCTAGTGGTCTGACCACACTTAGGGTGGAACTGGCTTGGTCTAGCCAACAATAGGAGCAGCTGGCATAATTCCCCTCTCCCCACTCTTTTGCCACCTTTGCAATAAACCTCTGTTGAAAGAGCGGGGGGAATAGCTGAGAAAATACTTTTATGTAACTCACAGAGTATGGTGGGCGTGGAACTCAAAGCAATATATTAAGTGGTGGTAGTATTCCACCCTTGGTTCATGCAGCATAAGGACCAACCTTGGCAGAAACGTGTGGAAATTCATTGTGTATCCAGGTGCAGAAAGGATGTTGCTAGAATCTGAATAGGTAGGGAGGGACAAGGCATCTCTGAAGAGATAAAACAGGAGCTTAACTTTTGCAATAAGAATGCCAGTCACAAACTCAGTGATGCTCCAAATCAGGGAAGAGCTATTAACCCAGTGGAGGAGCCTCTTGGGTTAAAGTTGGATGCTTAGAACTCTGGGTTTCTCAGGGTGGAGTCAATGGGAGGCTCTTGTTGCCTGTGGGTTAATACCACCAGGCTTCAGCGAGATCCTGCTGGACATTCACTCTCTAGAGACATCCCAGAAAGCCTCTGGAAGGCTTTCCCCACCAACTAAAGGAGGCTTGTCAGAATTTGGCTAACTGGGAAAACATTTGTATTGCTTGCTGACCCAGAGCTGTACCTCTGCAATTAGAGTAACGCTTTTCTTTGTATTCCCTGAGGGTGAAGCAGTTGCCAAGTATCTAACAATCAGCTTCTAATGAGCCCCATGGAAGGAGCTATCGATTGGGCTGGAGGAGAAACAAGTGCAATTAAGTTTCAGACTAATCATCAGAATTCAACATTGACCGAATTGTTCCAGAGACTTATTAAAACCCCTGTCCTTGACTTGGAGTAAGGGAGTGTCCGGGTTTGCTAGAGAGGGTCATCGGCAGTGTGAAAAACTGTGGTTCAGCAATTTGGAATATTTTCTTACTCTCAAGGGACCAGGATGAAATGAATAAAAGTTGTAAATCCCCACAGTAGGCTCTTTAATTAGAAATGAAAGGTAGGGAGAGTCTTAGCATTTAATAGCATAGCCTGTTCGTTTTCAGCACTTACACTAGGAATCATGTATACTTGTTGTCAAGTTTATTTACTTATTTATTTTGCTTGGGAACATTGCAGAGCAGCCTAGGCTGTTGCCATATTTGTTGCAGGTGCCTGGGTAGTCTGTGTGCAGCTTCAAGGACAAACAGAATTGCATCGGGACAAAAACAGTGTTTCCTTTGGGTATATCTGTATTTAGCAGCAAAAAAATTGTTCTTATTTTGAAAAGCTCACAAAACATCCTGGTGTAACAACACTGTATATGACCTTGAAAATATAATTGATATTTAATTATGTATTATTCATATGCAAATCATGCCTTTTAAAAATAATGTCTAAAGTGACAGATGAACAGTCAGCCACTGCCTCCTTTGTGGCCTGTTGACCTCTATGACCTCTAACCAAGAAGGTACCTGGTTACAAGAGCTTATGACTGTATTTTCTTCACTGTTGGCAGTAAAAAGCAATCCAAACTGTGTTTCTTCATGGAGAGGCTCAGCCTGCCCATGCTCATATATAATTGGAATTCATTTTATGATACCATCAAAACAAAAGAGATAAATTTCTAACTTCCACCTATTAAGGTTTGTCACAAATAATGGCTGGGTAACATTCTAAATAAATCACTTTGCCCTGTTGGAAAAAAGTACCATGCTGTTAATTTTATTGCTTTTCTGGCAAGCATATTAGTATTAAGCAATAGATATAATTGGAGGCATATTATAAATTAGACATGACCACTGCTGTGTCCTATACCAGCTTTACATATAGGATAGCATCTGAATTATTTTCCAAAGAAAAACGAGAGAGATGGTAACAAAACCTTAAGTGGTTTGTTCATTGTTGTGAGAATTTGCAGGTACTTCCACAGTGTTTGAAAGGTGATTGTATCACATGTTTTTAAAATATATTTTTATTGATTTCAGAGAGGAAGGGAGAGGGTGAGAGACATAGAAACATCAATGATGAGAGGGAATTATTGATCAGCTGCTTCCTGCATGCCCCTACTGGGGATGGAGCCCATAACCTGGGTATGTGCCTTTGACCAGAATCAAACCTGGGACCCTTCAATCCTCACCCCAATGGTCTATCCACTGAGCCAAACTGGCTAGGGCATCACTTTTATAATAAGAAATTATATGTAAAACAAACAAACAAAAAAACAACCAGGTGTTACAATTTGCAAGACTACCATTATTTCACTGACATCCCCGTACCTATAGTAGCTTCTTTCTTAAAAATTTTCATTTTATTTAGTCCTTTTTATGGAGATTTCTCCTATTCTTTCGTTTGTAAAATGTTTTTTTGACTCTGCATTTTGGCTGTTTCCTTGTGTTTGTTTCTATGTATTAGGTAGATCTGCTATGTCTTCTGGACTTGGTAGAGTGGCTTGTGTAGTAGGTCTCCTATGTGGTCCAGTGGCTTAGCCTCCCCAGTCACTTGATCTGGTCACTCCAGGTGTACCTCTGTGTGAGCTGTGTGCAGTGTCCTATTGTAGTTGATCCTTGGTTAATGTTGGCATCACCCCCAGGCCAATCGGTTTCGAGAATCGGCTGTGACTATGGTGGAAGAGCTTCTGTGCAGGAGCCAACCTTATGGAGCAGGACTTGCTTCAGTGGGACTTTGGTGCTCACTGAGTCCGCACCTTGAGTGTGTCACTCATGGAGGTGGTAGGGTTGTAATCTGGCATAATCTGAAGCTGACCACTGGCTCCAGAGCCTCCTGGAAGGTACAGAGTCAACCACTGCCTGTGCCCTGCCTAGGGCCATCCAACATGAGCTACAAAGCCATCTGCAGACGGCTGCTACTTGCGTTGGGCTTGGAGGTCCCCAGGAGAGACCAAGCTGTGAACCAAGACAGGCTGCCACTAGTGCTGGACCTACGGCCACTCCTTGAGTGGTATGCTGAGGCCAGCTGCTGCTTGTTTGAGAGATTTTAGGAAAGTCTGAAGCATGAGGCAGGAGAGGCCGGTTATATGGAAAAGCCACTGGAAACAGTTTGGATGAGCCTGCAAGTAGGGAGAGGCGGGGTCTCAGGGAATCACCAGAGTGGGGTGAAAAGTGTGAGCCAGGTAGATAAAGACTCAGATATGGCTCAGCCTGTCAGCTCTGTGGCAGGGAGGGCTCTGCAAAGGAACAAAGCCTCTGCCAGCACCTCTGTCTGGGAGAAAGCTGCCCCTCCAGCACTCACCCTAATTCCAGGCAAGTTAGTTCCTCCCCGAATGTCCCTAGTTCCTTTCAAGCTGCTGAGCACTGGAGCTCAGAGAGAATGAGTCTGAGTAATTCCCTGTGGGCCCTTTAAGAGGAACTGCCTAGGGCCAGCAGCTTCTTTGTCACTCAGCCACAATCTCTGCTGGTTTTTACAGCCAGAAGTTGCAGAGACTTCTCTTCCCGGTACTGCAGTCCTGGGCTGGGGGCCTGGTTTGGGGCTGGCGCCCCTAGCTCCTCAGGGAAACCTCCACAGCCAAGATATCCCTCCCAATTTTAAACTGCCACACATGTGAGTGGAACCAACCAGTTCCGTGATTCCACCCTTAGTCTCTGCCTCTCCTACCAGTCTTGATGTGCTTCTTCTTTAATTCCCTAGTAGTAGGCCCTCCATTCAGATAGATTTCAGGTGGTTCTAAATGATGATTGGTCTGTATTTTAGTTGTAATTTTTATGTGGTTGTGGAAGGTGATAGTTGCAATTCATATGCCACTATCTTGACTTCACCTTGTAGTAGCTTTTTAAAATGAATGTTTCTCTTTCCAAAAAAACCTGCTTTTTAACGAACTATAGAAATGATCCCTGAAAGTATAGTCTTAAAACCTGCTTTTTAAAAATGTAAAAATGTTAATATGGAATAGAAATGTTTTCTTGTTTCCAACTTTTAATTATGAGCTAATTTTAGACTTACAGAAAAGTAGCAAAAATAGCACAGAGCCACTTTATATCCTGCTAGAGGCCCGATGCATGAAAATCGTGCAAGGGCCTTGGTCCTGGCCCCCCACCCGCCACCACCTCGGCCAGGGTCCTCTGCTGCCTCTGCCTCAGCCGCCTCTGCCTCAGCCCCTGCCCACTGTGGCTTTGTCCAGAAGGAAGGACATCCGGAAGAATGTCTGGTCTAATTAGCATATTACACTTTTATTATTATAGACTAGAGGCCCAGTGCATGAATTCATGCACAGGTGGGGCCCCTTGGTTTGTCCAGCAATTGGGGCCAATCTTGCCCAGTCCTGATTGAGGCCGGCCGGCCATGGGGAAGGACCGTGGGAGGTTGGCCAGCCATGGGAGGTCAGCTGTGGGAGTGCACTGACCACAAGGGGGCAGCTCCTGCATTGAGCATCTGCCCTTGATGGTCAGTGCACATCACAGTCATCTGGTCAACCGATCACAATGGTTGCTTAGGCTTTTATTTATATAGATACTTGCTCCCCTAGTGTTGGCATCTTCCACAACCATAGTGCATGATCAAGGACAGGTTATTAACAATGATACCATATTCAAATAAACTACAGACTTTATTCAACTTTCACTTATTTTTCCATTAATGTCTTTTTTCTTTCCTGAATCCTATTTAGAACCTCAAGATAAATTGAGTTGATATTTCTTTTTAGTCTCCTGAAGTCTGTAGCAATTCATCAGTATTTCTTTTTCTTTCATAAAAAAATGTTTCTTAAAGCAAATGTTTTGTTTATTATATAGAAGAATCATATGTGTGTTTTTTTCTTTCAGGGAGGGGGCATGGTAATTGTGTTATGCCCAGATTTCAAGATTCCCAAGAAGCCACCAGGGAGCCAGCCAGTCCATGCAAAAGCAAAGAGTCTTTTATTTTAAGCCCGGGCTTAGCTCCTCTACCTTCCTTACTGACGCAGCAGCAGGTGGCAAAGAGAGAGCCGTCTGTTCGAACCAGGGGTTTCATAGAGGGTTGGAGTAGGGGCGGGAGAGGGGGCTGTGCCCCCCGCCGATTGGCCAGGTGCGAGCTGGTGACCCATTACACAGGATGTGGTCATATCGATGGCGTGCACTTCCCTTGATTACCATTGGTTAGTCCAGAGAAATGGTGGGTGTGGCTAGCAGAGGCTCCTTCCGAGGGGGAAGGAGCCTTCGCTGAGCACATGGTTCCATACAAAATGGAGGTCCCTTAATGGATGGGAAGCCGGCCACTCGGCTCCCATGCAAGGCCTGCCGCCATGGGCGTCACCAGGAGGCAGGCCGCCCACCACCCCGCCTGGCCCTTGGGTCGCCCGCTGCTCGGCCCGAAAGTGACTCGGAGGCCGAGGAGGGCGGCCCAGGTCCTTCTGGGCGTCCGCGGGCCTGCGCCTATCTGGTCAGGCGCTGCCTTGGCCATGGCTGCCCGTGATCCTCCCTGCCGGATGCCTGCGGGGCCACGTGCCCCGCCGGCCCTTTCATTCCCCCCTTGTCTTGGAACTTCCGGCTCAATCATGAGACGGACTGCATTTTTATTCTATCAGAACTATCAACTGAACTATCTCTATAAGCTTAACAAATGGTTCAGTGGAAGGGAAAGAAACCATTTCAGATTTAATAAATTCTATTGAAATAGAATTTTTCTTCTTAAAATTCCTCCATGGCTATCAAAAAGCCAAATCAAGATTAATCCTGATGTTTGCATAAACACAACAAGAATGGTGACTGACTACCTTTGCTGGAATTTCATGGTTGAATCTTAATGTGCCCTGTAGGGCCAGGAAGCCATGCCACCCAGCTGCCATCAGGCCCGCCTGCAGTATCTGCTGAGTTAGGTGAACCCCTCACCTGTAGCAACTCCACCTGAGCCCACGCTCCAGGCTTTAAGGCCCATCTCAGTAGCCCTCCTACCTGTTGCAGTCCAGAGTGTGTGGGGGTTCCGCAGGAACGTAGAGGCATCCCTACTGCTCCCCTTCTACTCTTACCAACCGCCAGTGATGGTAGGGCATTGGCCTGACACTCCAGCGCCAGCCATCTTCAGGGCTTCCAAGCAGGATACCAGGCTTTCTTTGTGGCATTCTTACTGGCTTCAAGTCTTTAGAGCTCAGACAGGGCTCTTTAAAACATGATACTCCAGTCAAAGTTTTCCGTTAATAAAACCACTATTAGGAACCGGTCTTATTGAATCTACGCAAAGAAACGTATTGCCATGTTAGCATTGCCAAATTTCGGAGGAATTACATAAGAAGAAAGACATATTGATCTACTCTAAGATTTTTGACTTTCCTTGCCAATTCTTTTTGATAAAACAGTACTTGTTGGCATTAAACTTTCTTTCTATGCATAACCATGCCTCAGACCTTCTACTCTAAACAGGCTTTTTTCAGACTACCCCTGACATGGGCATGGTCACAAAGGTCTGCAAGACAGTATTACAGGCTGCCAACTGTTAGCTGTCTCTTAACAGAGACCAAAATCTGATGGGCACTGTTCCTGCCCAGTTGGGTACCTGCCCTCTTGGTAGCCAGACACCCTCTATTCTTGGGGTTCATCTCACACAGTCCTCTTCCAGGACAGCCAACATAAATTCAAACCTGCAAGAGAACTAAAGGTTAATATTATATATCAATACAATGAAACATAATATAGGCATTATGGCCGCTTTAGGCAGCCACATCTTCTGCTACTAAACATGTGATACTAAAGTCTATTCTTGACCTTCCTATGAATTGTCCTTGTCTTTTTGGAGCCATGTCCATGAAGACGCAGGCATTATCTAAGTCTATTCAATGTTACCAGCATCAGGCAGGTCGATCATGCTGTAGCTTGACGAAGTCTTTCCGGATCATGGATGGGTCTGCTGACCGGACGTGGGTGTGATGGACCCAGGTCGCACGTGCAGGGCTGCCAGGGCCTCGTCAGGCTCAGGACTTTCTGGCAGAAGGCTGAGGCTTCGGGGTTGGCTCCGGTCGGTGTAGCACACAGATGGGCACCAGACTGCAGATGAGTGTGAGCACCAGCAGGAGCACCAGGGCCCCCAACTTCACCTCCAGGCCCACAGGCAGTGGGGGAGCCGAGGCTACTGCCTCTGGGCGACACACCAGGAGCTCTGGTTCTCCCCAGGACCCCATGGTGGCCGGCTGCTCCAGTGACTCTCAGACCTCGCGAGGGTTTCACTCCATGGTCTTTACCAGGTTCAGCAACCAGGCCTTTTTCAAGGGAGTGTGTTAGGATCAAACCTTTTATCAGCTTTTATTCCCGCTTATCTTTACAGATTTTAAGGCCCATTAAGTCTTTGCTTCGGGGAACTGTGAGCTTCATTCTTAAATGTTCCAATCAGCCTAGAATTCTAAAATTTCAATCTAGCACTGAATATTACATAGTAAATCAAAGTTTCCAGCAGACAAACAGATAGAAATGTTTACTAGTTAGGCAGGTTGATTCCACCTCTGGCAGAGAGCAAGCGCCCTTGGGGAAAGATCCCAGCGGCCGCTCAGGGTGCTTTGCTATCCGTCAGAGCACTCAGCCTTAAGAAGTCAAGTGTGTGCCTTTCTGTTCTTTTTTTTTTAGATTTCTACATGCATATGAATAAACAACCATATTCAAGCAGATATACAAATATTAAATAAATATTTATACTTATACTCTTTTAGTGAACAAGTTCTTGATCTAAGTTTTATCCAGATAGAAATGGCATTTATTACAAATAAATAAATAAACAAATTCAAAACCAAAACCCGAGAAAACCAAGGCTAGAAGTACCCTCTGACGTTTCAGGGGTACCAAGGGAGAAGTTAGGCCATGTTTAGTTTTTTTCACAATCCACTAGTGACCAGTCCTAGCTTACTGGTCTATCATCTATTTAACATTTCTTTCCTCCCATTACACCAAAGCCATGCTTTCCAGTTAAAACTTTTAGCCTTAATTTTTAGGTGATATGTAAATAATTAACATTCCTCAGATTAATAATACATTTAAATTTAATAACAAGGATACATATTTACAGAAACCAGTTTCTACCTGAAATAATTGTACTTTTACTTTAGAAATTGGATTCAAGCACACTTCCTGCTTCATAGGTGATTTGAACTTAAAAGTTTTAAGTTTCCAGCCAATAAGCCTGGTATAGCTGCTAAATTTTAAAATGGTCACAATTTTCCTGCTGGGGCAAACCCCATAGCTATCCACATGTAAATTTGACTATCAACTTCCTGGTGGTTTTAAAACTTTTATATTCCTAGCTGGGGCGATCTCCATGGGAAGAGGCCGGCTTGCATCCAGAGCCGCAGCCGCCCCCGGCCTCCTGGGTGTCCGGCCGCAGGCTCCGCGGGGGACCTTCCCCCGGACCCAACGCCGACGGGGGCCTTCGCTGCTCCCACCTCCCGTGAGCGACGCGCCGGCCCCGCCCCCCGAGTTCCACAAGCCCGGGGCCAACGCCGGCCAACGCCGCCGCCGCCAGGCTCCGCGAACGAGTCCGTGCCCGGCCCGAGCCCCCAGGGCCGCCCCCCGAAAGGCGCGCCGCCGCTCATGGAGCCGAGCTGCGGGGCTCGGGCTGCCCGGGCTGCCGCCGCCTCTCCCGGCCTCCCGCCTCTTCCAGGCTGCGCCCCTCGGGCTCCGGCTCCGGCTCCGGCCCAGCGCCCGCTGCCGACCAGGCCGGAGGCCGAGCCCCCTATTGCAGAGCAAGCGGCTCCTGCGGCCCCAGGCAGTGATTTCCAGCTCACCCTCCCTGCCTGGGAGGCGCGCGGGCGGGGACTCCTCCCCTGCCTTTACACTCACATACTTTCATCAGACATTCATTCAGAGTTTAAACAATCCATTCAATTCCTAACAACTTCCCAATTCCCGAGGGAGCTCTAAAGCCTCCCCCAATCTCCTTGAACTGATAACATCCGTAAAACAAAAACACAGACAGACAAAGAGGGCCCGAAACAGCCTTCCAATTCCATGGAAGAAACAGACGGCGGCATTACGCTAAACCGTCTCAGATTGGGGTTTCTACAGACCTCCCGACTTCGGGAGCAAAGCTACAGATACAGATGGCGGAAGCTACCCGCCTACAGATCCCCCGACCTCGTCTCAAATCCGCGAGAGAAATACACATCTCTCATGAAAGGAATACACATCTCTCATGAAAGCAATACACATCTCTCATAACCGTGAGGAGAATACACATTCCTCGTGGGGAGCAGAACGTCTTCTAACTCTCCCCGGCCTGTGGTCGTACACGGCGCGTCCGCCAGACCCCTCAGGCACTTAGATTCCAGAAACGAGCTCACACAGATCACACAACGACACAGACACACGACACAGACACCTACCGCGGTCAGTCAGACTCACGGATGGGGAGTCCCTCGATGGTCTTGGGAATCCCGGACGAGCCCCCAAATGTTATGCCCAGATTTCAAGATTCCCAAGAAGCCACCAGGGAGCCAGCCAGTCCATGCAAAAGCAAAGAGTCTTTTATTTTAAGCCCGGGCTTAGCTCCTCTACCTTCCTTACTGACGCAGCAGCAGGTGGCAAAGAGAGAGCCGTCTGTTCGAACCAGGGGTTTCATAGAGGGTTGGAGTAGGGGCGGGAGAGGGGGCTGTGCCCCCCGCCGATTGGCCAGGTGCGAGCTGGTGACCCATTACACAGGATGTGGTCATATCGATGGCGTGCACTTCCCTTGATTACCATTGGTTAGTCCAGAGAAATGGTGGGTGTGGCTAGCAGAGGCTCCTTCCGAGGGGGAAGGAGCCTTCGCTGAGCACATGGTTCCATACAAAATGGAGGTCCCTTAATGGATGGGAAGCCGGCCACTCGGCTCCCATGCAAGGCCTGCCGCCATGGGCGTCACCAGGAGGCAGGCCGCCCACCACCCCGCCTGGCCCTTGGGTCGCCCGCTGCTCGGCCCGAAAGTGACTCGGAGGCCGAGGAGGGCGGCCCAGGTCCTTCTGGGCGTCCGCGGGCCTGCGCCTATCTGGTCAGGCGCTGCCTTGGCCATGGCTGCCCGTGATCCTCCCTGCCGGATGCCTGCGGGGCCACGTGCCCCGCCGGCCCTTTCAAATTGAACAGGAAGCATTTGAACTCCTTGTTTCTTTAAAATATTAGATGTTTTCCTATTACATTAATAATATATAACAACTTAATCTAGTAAGCTTTATTAATTCAGATTAATAGAAAAAGCTATAAACATTTGATTAAAAACAATTTTTTTCATCGGATTGTTTGGGGGTTTTTGAGTGTTGAGTAGTATGAGTTCTTTATAAATTTTGGATATTAACCCCTTATCACATGTATCAATGGCAAATATGTTCTCCCATTTAGAAGGTTGTTTTTTCATTTTATTGATGGTTTCCTTTGCTGTGCAAAAAATGTTTTTTTATATAGTCCCATTTGTTTAATTTTTTTAGTTGTTCATTTATTTTGTTCTTTAGATTCCACATGTAAGTGAAATCATATGGTATTTGTCTTTTTCTGACTGACTTATTTCACTGAGCATAATATCCTCTTGGCCATCCTGTCACAAATGGTAAGATTTCATTCTTTTTATGGCTGAGAAATATTCCACTGTATATATGTACTACAACTTTTCTTATCCACTCATCTATTGATGGGCACTTGGGTTGTTCCCATATTTTGACTATTATAAATAATACTGCAATGAACATATAGGTGCATATAACTGTTTTGGGTTTCTTTAAATAAATTCCTAGAAGTAGAATTGCTGGGTCACTTTTAAAAAGGCAGATCCATTTTTAATTTTTTTAAGGAAACTTCAAACTGTTTTCCATAGTGGCTACACCAATCTGCATTTCCACCAACAGTGTACAAGGGTTCCCTTTTCTCTACATCCTCACTAACCCTTGTCATATGTGGATTTATTTCTTTTAAAGTGATTGTTCCCTTTAAGCACTGTTTCAGCTGCATCCCACAAACTTGATAGGCTATATTTTCATTATTATCTATAAAATATTTTCTAATTTCAATTATGACTTCTTCTGGGACCCATCAATTATGTATAGTAGTACTAATTTTGTAATATTTAATTATATAAAAATATTTTTGTTTTTGCATTCTAATTTAATTTCATTGTAGTCACAGAACACATTAGTATGATTTCAGCTGTTTTACATTCAGTGGGCCTTACTGTATAGCCCTGCATATAGAATATCTTAGTGAGTGTTACAAGTGTCCTTGAAATATATGTGTATTTTGCATTTTTCTTTAAAGTATCCCAATATATGACAATTAGATTAAGCTGGTTGATAGTATTGTTCAACTTTGCATACACTTACTATGTATTTTTTTACTTTTCTAGCAACTACAAAAGGAGTATTGGAATTTCCAAGTATAATTATGAATTTGTCTATTTCTCTTCCATACTCTCAGTTTTTGATGAGTTATTTTGAAACCCTATTGATTGGGATTGTTATATGTGTTTTCTTCAAAAATTGAGTCATATCAGAGTGTCCTAGCATTTTTTATATCTGGCACAATTCCTTGTCATGAAGGCTATTTTGTCTGATATTAATGTAGCGATTCCAGCTTCCTAATATTAGTGTCTAAATAATATATCTTTCTTTCATGCTTTTACTTTTAACCAATCTGTGTGTTTATATTTAAAGGGTATTTTGTTTGTAGTAGATAGCATATATAGGTCTCTGTATTTTAGTTCTTTTAGTGGAGTTATCAATATGATTGGATTTAATCTATTATTCTCCTACTTCCCACTTGCCCCATCTGTTCTCTATTCCATTTCCTTCTTTTGGATTGAGTTTTCTTTGTCTTTGTTTTTTTTGTTTTGTTTTAACATTTTTTGGTTTATAAGCTATATTTCCTTATTTTATGTTTGTATAGCCCTGGGATTTACTATATTCATCTTTATCACTGTCTACCTTTATATATATATACTAGAGGCCCAGTGCACAAAAATTTGTGCACGTGGGGGGGGTCCCTCAGCCCGGCCTATGCCCTCTTGCAGTCTGGGACCCCTTGGAGGATGTCCATCTGCTGGGTTAGGCCTGCTCCCTGGGGGATCGGGCCCAAGCTGGCAGTCAGACATCCCTCTGGCAGCCCGGCAGCCCTCGGGGGATGTCCACTTGCCAGCGGGGGAGCAGGCCTAAGCTGCAGCTGGACATCCTTAGCGCTGCTGAGGAGGCGGGAGAGGCTCCCACCACCACCACTGTACTGGCAGCCGTCAGCCGGGCTTGTGGCTGAGCAGAGCTCCCCCTGTGGGAGCGCACTGACCACCAGGGGGCAGCTCCTGCATTGAGCGCCTGCCCCCCGGTGGTCAGTGTGTGTCATAGTGACCAGTCATTCCCAGTCGTTCTGCTGTTAGGGTAAATTTGCATATTACCCTTTTATTATATAGGATTATGCCACTTTATGTACAATATAAGAATCTTAACCCTAACTGGTTTGGCTCAGTGGATAGAGTGCAGCCTGCAGACTGAAGGGTTCCAGGTTCGATTCTGGTCAAGGGCATGTACCTTGGCTGTGGGTCACATCCCCAGTAGGGAGTGTGGAGGAGGCAACTGATCGATGTTTCTCTCTCATCAATGTTTCTAACTCTCTATCCCTCTCCCTTCCTCTCTGTAAAAAATCAATAATATATATATATTTTAAATGCCCTATCTGGTTTGGCTCAGTGGATAGAGCATCGGCCTGTGGACTGAAGGGTCCCGAGTTCAATTCCAGTCAAGGGCACATGTCCGGATTGTGGGCTCGATCCCCAGTAGGAGGCGTGCAAGAGGCAGCCAATCAGTGATTCGCTGTCATCATTGATGTTTCTATCTCTCTCTCTCACTTACTCTCTGAAATTAATAAAAAATATATTCAAAAAGGGATCTTAAAACAATAAACTATAGTAATTCTTTGAATAACTGGAGAAGATTTTTTGAATGAATATACTATCACATACATAAGAATCCTCCATAATTTACATAAGAACATCCACCCCAGTTGTAGTGCATTAATATTAATATCTAATATTTTATCATTTCCACAGGCTAAAATGAAATTGCTATGTCAAAGAGAGTAGCTATTTATATGGCACAAATTATTATCCCACACAAGTTGTTATTGGGGGAGTTGTGGTATCCCTTTCCCCACTGAGTGCTGAAGGTGGAGTCCTTATGATAACTTAAGAAAAAGAATTTCCTGAGACTCACATGAGAGGATGAGTGATTTTTATTTGTGTGGAATTACATTCCTGGGTTTCCAAAGTCTCATTTCTTTTCATCCAACCCTGGAAGAAGTATGACTGGGGTTTCAGTAGAGCTAAAAGCAAAGCCATGGTCCCGTGTTTCCATTCCATGTTGCAGCTGGGTTCAGTTCACCATCAGGTTAGTTACAGTCCATTAGTCCATTGTGTGGGAGATCCATGTGGCCATGGGCCATGTGAGCGAATGCAGGGGAGCCAAGAATGGGTGCCCCCCTGCAACAAGAATACCAAGAGCATCAAGAGCTCAAGAGAGGAAACTCCTTTGTTTAGGGATTAAATATCTCAAATCTTCACATATTTGCAATGGCCCTGCCCATTCTGGCCAATGACCTCTGTTCCCAAGTGTGACTGACTGCAAGCACCTTTGCTAGTCTCCCCAACTACACTGGGCATGTGTCTATCTTTCCTTTGCTAGACCCCTGGGGAGTGTAACTCTGCGGCTTCCTGTTAGAGCTGCCCAAATGGCATGCCTATAATATTTGGCCCTTCGCTTTGCTCCTTTGTAATTACTAAGTTAATTACAATGGTATCAAAATTACCAAGTTACCATCCAGAAAGATTATTTTCATTTAAACATAGCATTACTATCTGAGGGCATGCATATCACTGTGACCTTGCTAGTACTGGATATTTTTAAAGTTTTTAATCTTTAATTTAAGTAAAAAATTGATATCTTATTGTTGGAACATCATTTATCTGAACATTAGTTTTGTTATTGTGCTTGAATTGCATAACCCTGTTGGCCATTTACATGTGTTTATTTAAATTCTATCAATTTAAAATATGTACATGATTTAAAATATTAATAAGGGAAATGTTTTCTACAATGAAAACAGCTATCCTGTGTTCCATACCTCATCCTTCCAGTCCTGTTGTTCAAAGGAAACCAGTTTTTAACGCTTAGATTTCTAAATTAAGGCCTATAATGCTACTATTTCAGTTATTAGTTTCAGGTGTTTACTCTTTACTTTCTACTCTTTTAGGTAGACTCTTTCTCCAATCCTCTACCCTTCTTCCTCCATCCTCTCAATATACAGATGTAGTTAAATCAAGAAGCAGTGTCTACATTATTGTGTGTGTGAGAACCCATCACTTTCATCTTCCTGTTTAAGTGTGGGCTGTTTACTCTCTAGACCTGCCGTTTTGCCAGCAGGATGCTTTTCTTTATGTATTCTCTGCATGAAACCCATATTTTTTTCTGGATCCCACGTCTTTACTCTTTTTTATTTCTGCAGCATATTCTCCAGTAGTTATAAAGAACCTCACACATTGTTTGAATAGAGAATTTCAGGCGTTGAACAATTTTTATAAAAATTTGAGGATGTTATTGTTTTTTTTTTTTTTTTTACATTTTTTTTTTTTATTTTCCTCTTAAAGTATTACAAAGGGTATTACATAAGTATCCTTTCCCCCCCCCCCCCCCCCCCGCCCTTGACAAACCCCTACCCTCCCTTACCCCCCCAGTGTCTTATGTCCATTAGTTATGCTTATATGCATGCATACAAGTCCTTCGGTTGATCTCTTACTCCCCCTCCCTCCTGCCCCCCAACTCTCTCTGGCCTTCCCACTGCAGTTTGACAATCAGTTTGAGGCAGCTCTGCCTCTGTATCTATTATTCTTCAAAAGTTTGTAATGGTCTTTATTATCCATGAATGAGTGAGATCATGTGGTATTTTTCCTTCATTGACTGGCTTGTTTCACTTAGCATAATGCTCTCCAGTTCCATCCATGATGTTGCAAATGGTAGGAGTTCCTTCTTTTTAACAGAAGCATAGTATTCCATCGTGTAGATGTACCACAGTTTTCTAATCCATTCATCTACTGATGGGCACTTAGGCTGTTTCCAGATCTTAGCTATGGTGAATTGTGCTGCTATGAACATCTGGGTGCATATATCCTTTCTGATAGGTGTTTCTGGTTTCTTGGGATATATTCCTAGAAGTGGGATCACAGGGTCAAATGGGAGTTCCATTTCCAAAAAAATTTGAGGATGTTATTGTTGTCTTGAGTGGTTTTTGAGAAGTTGGGTGCATTCTGATTTTTGTTTCTTTGGATCCGACCATTTACCTTTTTGGAATATCTGGGGATGTTCTCTTTACCCTTGCTGTTCTAGAATCTCATACTTGTACATTGACATTCACTGTGACTGGCATCTGGCTGACCTTTTCAATCTAAAGGTCCTTGTCCTTTTAGCTCTGAGAAATTTCCTTTCATTATTTCTTTTTGACTTTCTCTGATCTCTCATTCTGGAAATTCTGTCAGTCAGATGTTAAATTTCATTGAGTGATTCTTTATCTTTATTCTCTATTTTCTGTCTTTTGCCTTTTATTCTAATTTCTGGGATCCTTTCTGTTCTAACCCATACACCCATGGCTTCATTCATTTTGGCACTCATTGTTGATTTTCAAGAGCTCTTATTTTCTGCTCCTTTTCTATAGCACAGGATCTGTACTAAAAGAACTTTCTATGGCATTTTTTGTTGTTCTTTATATTACCTATTTCTCATAAAACCATTCTTTGTTTTATTTGCCATGGCGCCCCTCTTTAATATAGGAGTGTCCCCTCAAATTCCAGGTGATCACTGGCTATGAGCTTACATTTAAGAGTGAGGCCTTGAGATTTCCACTTCCAGCTGTGTTATGGACCTGGTTCTCTGGAGTGCGTTCCTACTACAAAACAACTGGTCTTGGATAAGTCGTTTTATAATGCATTGTTGAGCTTTCAGGAAGTGACAGAAAATGTGAGCTCCCTTCCCAACATAAAGCAACCACTGCAATGAGAAGGCAAAAAACAAAAGCCTTTTGCTGACACCTGAGCAGAACTTGTTGAGCAGAAAGGCAGAGCTAAAGTAAGATTTCCAGTAAAGCAAATACTGATCAAAGGCAGCAGCAAAAAGATAAATTTTAAAATTCCTGTTATGTGTGAAACTTAAAAATATACATCTACTCGCTCCTGGGCCAAAGAATATATTACCATGAAAATTTACAATATTTAGAGCAGGCTTAGCTGGTTTGGCTCAGTGGATAGAGCGTCGGTCTGCAGACTAAAGGGTCCCGGGTTTGATTCTAGTCAAAGGTACATGCCCCGGTTGTGGGCTTGATCCCCAGTGTGGGGCGTGCAGGAGGCAGTCCATCAATGATTCTCTCTCATCATTGATGTTTCTCTCTCTCTCTCTCTCTCCCTTCCTCTCTGAAATCAATAAAGATATATTTTTATAAAACAATATTTAGAGCAGAACATAATTTAAACACTACATACTAAAACTTGTGGAATACAGGTAAATTCACAGCCTTAAGTGTTCATAGGGAAAAGAGCAAAAATTAAAACATCCAAGTTAACAAACTAAGCAAAGAACAAAAGAATAACTTCAAAGAAAATAGAAGATTTAAGAGATACAGAGATAAGAGAGTAATAAAATAAAAAAGTATACAATACAAAGGATCAATACATAGAAACACCTGGTGAAGAGATCAAGAGAAAAAATAAGAAAGGCATATCAATGATATTAGAAATGAAAAAGGGCACAAAGTTATAAAAGTTAGTAAGAGATACGACAACTTTATGTAGAACAATGCACAACTGTATGTAGATAAATTTAAAATTTTAAATAAAATTCATATTCAAAAAATATAATTAAAACTGTTCTAAGAAGACATAGAAATGTGAATAAATCCGTAACCATTAACTAATTGAATCAATAGATAAAATTATTTCAACAAAAAATGTGTCAGAGATTTCAAAGCAAGTTTTACCAGACTTTCAAGAACAGATGATTACAACCTGAGCCAACTCTGCCAGAGAAAAGATAAAGAAGGGACACTCCTCTTTCATTCTGTTGGCCTCAGTTCATATTTTAAACATTAATAAGAAAAACTACATATGATCATTTTAGTAACAGAAAAATTATATTATCAAATTTAACACCTACTCATAATTAACAACAACAGTAACACTGGAAATAGAAAGAGAGGTTCCTACTGGCAGCAGCAAAAACAAAAGCAAATAAAACAAAAAATACAGGAGCAAGCATCATCTTTAATGCTAAAATGTTAAAAAGCATTTAAAATCAGGAACAAGACAAAGATGCCCATTATTCAGGCTTCTATTTCACCACTGTAACCAGTGGCCTTCGCCAGTGTATTGAATCAAGAAAATTATATTAAAACTAGAGGCCTGGTGCACAAATTTGTGCACCGGTGGGGTCTGGGGGCTGGCCATGGGGTCTAATGCTGGAAGCTATAGCTTTCCCCCAGCTGGATCTAATTATACTTTAAGGATGGCCAAAAGAAAACCCACAACAGAACTGTTTTGCATTTCATATGCCATGAGATGACGTTGTTTATAAACATATATCCATATGGATGATGGCCCTTTAATGATTTTTGTGTTCTTCCCAGGGCTCTGCCCTCAGTTTCCCAATATGATCTTCATGTCTGTTTGTTTAAAAGTTTTTCTGTTTTTAAATGTGCCTGCCCTTCGCTGTTGCTCCTGGCAGCCTGTGGGTCCTCTTCGCTGCCCCTTTTAAAGAGAGATCAAAAGCTCACCTAATCTGCAAGGCACTGAAATTTCACAAAATCCCCACCCAGCCTCTACATTCCTCAGCAAAGGGCTGCCATCCCGTTAATGCTTAGGTCACCTTTTTTAGTTAACTTGGAAGGTCTCCTGGGGCTGCGGGCCATGGAGGGAGAATTCCACACCTTGGCTGCAGTATTAGCAGAGCCCTCTGGAGACTCTGGTTGGGGACAGAAGGGACTGATAATTATTTTCTTGTGCTTTCACTAAATGTACATGCACCAGGGAGCCTGGCAGTGTTTTTAGGGATGTTGGGGGCCAATTAGGGCCAGGCCAGCTGGTGGCGGGGGGGGGGGGGGGGGCGGGGGGGGGCGGTTGGCGATCAGGGCCCAGATCAGGCTGGTTGGCTGCCACAGTGGGCATCATAGCCACCAGTCATTATGGTCATTCTAGTCATTCCACCATAATGGTCTCTGGGCTTTTATATAGAGAGATTATGAGGATTGGAAGAGGATAAACACACTATCAGTATTTCATTATATGAGAGTTTATGTTTTAAAAATCACACAAAAAATCTCTAAGATTAGTTATTAGAAATAACATGTTGAGCAAGATGAGCTATGAATGTCTAAAACCAGGCTCCAACTGGATAAAAAGCAATATAATTCTGTTTATCTTAGAAAAATAAAATACTAAGAAAACTCAAAATGGAAACACAAAGATCTGCAAAAACATTATACTACCAGCCATGCCCAGCCCTCATTTCTGATCCTGAAAGTGGCTGCATGCCAGGCACTGGTGTCCGGTCCATCAGGTGGGCTGCCCTGCCCCCAGTCTTCCAGGGGCAGGTCCTCCCTCTGCCAGGAGCTTTTCCTGCTGCTCTCAGGGTTTGCCTCAAGAACAGAAAAGACTACAGTTCTTTTCTTTCCCAAAACTCTGTGTTCCCTTGAGAACTCTCAGAATTAAAGTCTCCGGAGCAGGGAGAGCATCTGGTCCAAGTTCAACCTTAGAGTTCTTATTCTTGGTAAATCCAAAGGAATAACTGCTTGGTCTTTCCAGGTTCCAATGCTTCCTTCTGACTTGGTCTGAGGAATCCAGTTAAATCTCCTTCCTCCTGGGAAATGTTGTTCCATTAGAGGATGGAATACCAAGATATCAAAAGTATTACCCAGCTAGAGGTCATGGTTCAATTCCCAGTCTGGGCACATGCCCGGGTTTCCAGCTCAATTCCCATTGTAGGGCGTGCAGAAGGCAGCAGATCAGTGATTCTCTCTCATCATTGATGTTTCTCTCTCTCTCTCTCTCTCTCTCTCTCTCTCTCTCTCTCTCTCTCTCCCTCTCCCTTCCTCTCTGAAATCAATTTTAATTTTTTTAAAAAAGATATTAAAAGTATTGAGACAACAGTATGGTGATTACCAAAGGAGAAGGGGGCTGGAGAGGTAAAAAAGGGTAAAGAGGGGATAAACGGTGATGGAGCAAGACTTGACTTGTGGTGGTGAACACACAATACAGTGTACAGATGATGTATTATAGAATTGTACGCCTGAAACCTGTATAATTTTATTAACTAATGTCACCCCAGTAAATTTAATAAAAAAGAAAGAAAGAATAAAATAAATAAAAGTGTTAAAAACATATACACATACAGGAAGACATTTTGTCACAAGATAAATTTATGTATCAGTAATCATTAGAGCCAGAACCTAATATCTCTCGCTCGGGTGTTCAACTAGGGAATATTTGTCCCCAGGGAACATTTGGCAAAATCTGGAGACACTTAGTTGTCACAGTTTGAGGAGATGGTGGTGGTGTGTGGCAGTGCTGCTGGCATCTGGTGGGGAGAAGCCAAGGATCTTGCTGAACATCCTACAACACACAGCCCCACAACAAAAGGGGGATCTGGCTCAGCATGTCAGTAGTGCTGAGGTTGCAATGCCTTCTCTAAACCAACAACTCATCCTCCAAAAGTTGTAAATCTAAACCATCATCACTGTAATAACAATTAGCATTTATTGAGCACTTAGCATATCCCAGACGCAGTGCTAAATAAATCTCATACATACGTTATTCGAAAGGAACCTCCATAGCTGTGCCTGTGAGGAAGGCACTAACTATTCTTATACCTACTTTACATATGAGAAAAATGAGGCTTCGAGAGGTTTTTAGAAAATGATATAAGATTGTCCAGTGACTAAAGATAAAGCTGGAATTCAAACTGGTCTATCTGACTCCACCACCAGAATGCTCAGCTAAGCTGTGTCCTCCTGAGTTTGGACCAATGCCCTCATTTTATAGATGAGAGAACTATCTAGGATCTTAATGTAGGCTTGTTCCTCTTTCAGTCTTACAGTTAGATTTAATAATGATGTGGGACAGGTTTCACCTAGAATTATTTTTACACTACCAGAGAACTGTTTGGTTGAAAATCTGTATATCTCTTACTACTACTCAACTCAACATAAAGTGATCTCTCTAAGGCTGACCAACTGGCTAAAGGTGGGACTGAGAAAACTTCCCCCACCACACACACACACACACACACACACACACACACTCCTAGGTATGTCTTTACAGCACTTGATTCTGCACCCCCCTCAAAAGAATGCTTTGAGTGCTTAATAAATATGTGTATGTCTATATATGTATGATATATCTATGTCTATATGTATTCACATAAACAAGGCTCTGTAAGAAAAATTATAGGTAGCATTATGGCATGCCATGTATTGATGATGTAATTTTGGCACTGCCTCTGTGTGGTATCGGAGCAGTCTGTCCCTAAGCCCTACAGCCACCACCTTCAGTAAGGACTCATCTCTGTGTCAGAATACTTGCCAGAATTTTCTAAATAGGAAACAATCTAATAATGACTTAGATCATTCTTAAGAGTTTCAGTACATGAGGACTTTGTTATTTACATCTAGGTGCCCTGTGTTTTCAAGAGTTATTTTTAATTGGGGTTGCAGAACCTATTACTAATTAACCCCTCAATACATATTCAGCTTGTGTCTGTAATTAAATGAAATGCAACTCTCCTGAAGGAAAAAGTGTTATCACACCTGGTCTGACAAGACCTTTGTATTTGTCAAAAGAAATTAAGCTTTAAAAACACAAGTTACATCAGCATGGTGCTTGCAGGTGAAGACATCCTGACAGTTTCTAGTAGTAGGAGATATACAGGTTTTCAACCAAACGGTTCTCTGGTAGAATAAAAATAATTCTAGGTGAAACCTGTCCCACATTTATATATATAAAGTCCATACGGGATTTTTATTCTAGAGATGGACTAACTTATTCATCAAACTTACAGGAATTATTGTGACAACTGAAAATGGAGGATGGGGCTTCATTGTAATAATCTCTCTACTTTTACACATGTAAAATCTTTCTTATCTCTGTCTTTAATTTTTAAGAAGAAGTCATCTTCTGGAAATTGGAAGGTACTTTTAGGAACTATTTCCTAGAGAGCATGTGGTATGAATTTAGGGCCGCTGGAAGGACCCCTTACCCCACCTAGCCTGATGCTTCCATCATTAGATTAACTCTGACTGACAGTTGAGGTTATTCATTGTCTTTAGTCGTTTTCAAAATAATAAGGGCCCTGGCCTGTGTGGCTCAGTTGGTTGGAGCGTCATCCTGTACACCAAAGGGTGGCGGGTTCAATTCCCGGTAAGGGCACACACCAGGGTTTCAGATTTGATCCTTGGTCAGGGTGTGTCCTGGAGACGGCCTGTTGATGTTTATCTCCCCCCATCCCCACTCCCACTGTTCCTCCCTTCCTCTCTAAAATCAACGAAGGGCATATCCTCCTTAAAAATAACAAGGGTTTCTACCTGGGAAACTACACACTGCCCACAGTATTCAGTAGATGGTAACACGTATTCAGTGTCTGATTTGTTTTATTTTGTTTAATTAGCAGGCAACCTCAAAGGCAGAGATGAAGTTTGGGCTTCTGGGGAAATGGTTCGTGGGATGAATTTTTAAAGAAGTAACATAAAGATTAAGAATCTAGCAAACTTCCCAAGCAGTGTGGCTTCCAGAACTTTGAAGGGGAAAGGGATCCTAAAAAAGTGAAAGAATAAGTAGTTTAGATGCTGAAGACAAACCTTTCTTACTTAGTTTCACCTGAAGCAGCTCAGGCTATACCCAGCTCCTGGGTATGAAAGTGACTTAAAAGGCAAATTTATTGCCTTTTTCTTCTTCCAGTGGCCAGGTTACAGCTGAGCTCCCACAGGAGCAGATTTAGTAGTGGGGACGTTTTTAAAAGTCCAGGGAATCTAAATCTGCATAGCCTTACAATTGGGAAAACAGTGAGCACTGAATGGGGTTGTCACAGGAATAAGAAATGAAGGACAAGAGGAGAGAGAAGCTTAACCGCATGGCTCGTTCTCTCACCCGGGTGCAAAGCATTAAACATTTACAGGCGTATAGCAGGCGTGTGTCTCTTGAAATGAGAGCTGGAAGGCCACTTAAGTTTAGATCCTACAGCTGATGTTCCCCCTGCTGGGGGAAAAGGAATGATATTAATATGCTCCGTCCAATTGGTAGATACCTGTCCAGGCTGATTTGAAGGGTGATGGGGATGGGTGGGGTGTTTTGTTGTTAATCAGAAATTTTGATGCGTGCCAGTGTCTATAACCATCCCTCTAAAATAGGCAAAAGAATAACAAGTTGAAATCAAGAAAATAATTATGAACTGTGTTCGTATATGTTACTACAAAGGCTGGCCCCATCACGCCCCTTCCATCCCCTGTGTCCCAGGCCAAGCAGACATTGCGTGCATTCAGGCCATCACATTGGCCAGTCTGAAGGCAGGGTGGGGGCTCAGACAGCCCTAAGGGGCAGTGGTTCAAATTGCTAGTGTGCAGATGAAGGCAGCCCAGAGGTGACAGCCCAGTCTCAAAGGGGCAAGAGAGCTTGCCGTCCGGAGCTCGGGAGGGGACAGATCCTCCCCTCACATGTTCACGCCGCCCGAGGAAACAGAATGCTCCCAGTATCCAGAAGGCTGGTCAGACCCTCATCAAAAAGGTGCAAGGGAGTCTCTGCCTAAGGCCCATCAGTTGACAAACCCTTCACCTCACTGTGCCATTCAATTCAGTGGCCCCCCAGCCACGCGTGACTCCTGAGCACTTGCAACGTGGCTAATATTGATGACTGAGATTTTATTTTTATTTTGTTTTCATTAACTTAACTTTAAATAGCCACAGGTGGGCAGCACAGTCCTAGACAACTGAGCAGTTTTTACTGAAGCAGTGGTTTAAGTTCTGTGCCCGACAAACAGTTCCTGTGGAATTTCCCTCCAGCCACCTGAACACACTTACTGTGTAAGGCATTGGTCCCATTCTAATCTCTCCTTTGCAACCCTCACCACCACGGCAGGACTTCCACATTTTGCACAAGCGCCATATCTATTTATGAGTAAGTGCCCCTGCGTCTGAGGAAATGCAATTTGTTAATGTTTATGTGGCTGTAGATTCAAGCCTCATCTTTCCAAAAATGCATGATTCTTTCCCAGTCATATTCTTATAAGCAAGTGCTGGAGTAAAGGTTTTAGGGCCATTTGATCATCCCTCATGGCTTCGTTTGTAATGAGAATAGAGTTGATCACTATTCACAGATTTCGTATTTATGAATTTACCTTCTCCCTAACATTTATTTGTAATTCAAAAATCATGGCGCTTTTGTGATGATTTTTGTGTCACGTACAGAGCAGCACACCTTTCCAGCTGAGGTCAAACAAGGCAATACTCCGCTTTCTTGTTTCCCTCCCACAGGGTAAATAGGGGTGCTTTTGCAGTCTATGTAGGGCCACTTTTTTCATATTGTAGTGCTTTCCGTTGGAGGCTTCTCTGGTTAAAGTGGCCAGGCGTCATGCTGATGTCTGTCTAGTGTTCCTAAGTGTGGGAGGCTGTGATGTGCCCTGGAGGAAGTATACAAGGTGTCCCCCAAAATGTATACACACTTTGAATAATTATTAATTCCAATGGGTTAAATCTGAAAAAGAAAGAAGCATCAATTGAGCTATCAGCGCAGTGTACACATTTTAGGAGATATCCTGTATGTGTGCAGTAAGCTTCCTTCAGGCACAATTACAATGAAGTTGGCCATGAGTTCAAGATTAATGAGTTAACATAAATAAATATGTGAGGCGATGGATGCGTTAACTCATTGGGAGAATCCATATCAAATCATCACATTGTACACTTTAATTTTACAAGTTTATTTCTCAGTTATACCTCAACAAAGCTGGCAAAAAAAAGAAAGAAAAAGAAACACACGTAAAACAAAATATGTTGATCAATTGACAAAAATGTGTGAGCAGAGGCTCACAGGAACCTCGCCCTCCGTTTACCCCAGAGCGGCGGTTCAGTGTTCACTAACCCAGTGTGCACACCGACGTTACAGAACATAGCTCCGTGAATGGTGAGAATCGAATGTCATTACTTCCTGCGATAGTTGTAGTTTTAGGTATTTTTAGGGGGAGTCTTCTTGAAAATGTGTGTCTTGTTCTGCTCTAATTTTTATTTGTATTCTTAGATTGTAACTAGTAACCCCAGTAGCAGTCGTTCTATTACAGATTTTGTAATAACTTAATTTAATCTTGTTTTCAAGGCCAACAGCTTTTTCAGGTTATTCTAGTTTACCTTTAGTCGTTGTTAATGTTACCTCCAATGGAAGAAGCCCATTGAGAAATAATTTATAACTGCTACTGATAAGGCTTCACCTTCTATCTCCCTCCAACAGAGTAAGAAATGTATCATTCCTAAAAATTCATAAATGATTTAAATGAGAAACCCCAATATTTTAAGGCATAATACTTGCGTTTTAAAAAACATTATATTGAACATAGTCCAAGTTAAGTAAATGCCTTTTGTATGAAGATATTTCCATGTGGAAGATGTCCAGGTTGTGCATCTGTGCCCAATTAATATTTAATATTAAGAATTTAATAATATTTAAATGAAAACATTTTTCTTATTTAAGTAAGATTTTCTTCTTGGGATGCAAAGCACCAAATAATCATGCAAGAAGACAAAAGACAGAAAAGTACAGTGGGGCCTTGACTTACGAGTTTAATTCGTTCCAAGACTGAGCCGTTAAGTTAACTCAAATTGCTCTATCAACTCAATGCAAAAAATCGGCCGAGAGACAGCTGGTATCTCAAAAAACTCGTTAGTCGGGACACTCGTAAGTCAAGGCCCCACTGTAGTTCAAATGATATGACTGAATTAGTTGTGCGTGTAGGTATGTTTCCATGCACATAAATTAGAAATTATTTAATCTCCTAATTCATGAAGATACATTATTGCTTTTATGTTTAAGTAACAATAAACGTCAATGTATGTGGAATCTATTAAGTACCAAACAAATGTTTTGGGGGAAAGGAAAAAAGAGAGAGGGAGAGGATGAAGGAGAAGGAATTTAGCTACCTAATTCTTCAAATGTGTAAGAAAGAAAATAGCCACAGGTGCTCATAAAATACTACTTGCGAATGGAAGCATGCAAAATGCTGGATAGACATTTTACGTAAGGAGAATGGGTGACTGGTTTATGGCAGGAGACTGAGGCCCTCCCACTACAGATTGGAATGGCCTCGAACAAGCCTCTTAGCCCTAGAACTAAAAAGTGTGACCAACCACATTCTCCAACCAAAGTGTCCACCATGTGTGAGTTTCTACCTGTACTCATTTAGCATCAAAGCCATCTTCTGTGGCAAACATTGCTATTTGTACCCTACAAACAAACAAACAAACAAAAAGGCTGAGGCTCGAGAAGCTCCGTAACTTGTTCAGGGTCACACAGCTAGTAAATGGTGGAAATGGAATTTGAGCTCAGATCTGTTGGACTCCAAAATCTGTGCTCCTAACCAAATGTCAAAACTTCACCATAAGCATCAACCCATTTTTCTAGATGCCCATTTGATTCTCGAGTGATATGCCTCAATATTATCTGCTATTTCTGTGTGTTTTAGGTGCTGCAGTAGGGGGAATAAAATAATATATTCTTAAGTGTTCTATATAGTGCTCACAATTGACACTATTTTTAAAGAATCATACTATGGAAGTTGGCAGTAGAAGTAAATCGTCTGACTAGGAGTTTTTTAATTTTGGTGGACATTGACCACCTGGAGGAATTGTAACTCTTAACCATTGGAAAGTTCCTTCTTCCTTTCCCCTTTCTCCCACCTGACTTCTCAATATAAGGTCTATATGAAACACCTATCAGGGTATTTTGAGGGAATAAAAAGACTCCAAAAGTGAAAATGCCAAGTAAGAGGTTTGTGTTTGACATGTCAATGTGCACCTGACCTTTCTGAGATTGATTCTTGCTGCAGTTCAAAGTACCCTAGATTTTAGCTTTTGTCTTGGTTGCTAAGTGTGAGCCTTGATCACCCCTACCATTGGAACCTCTCTCAGCCTCTGTTTCTTAGAAGGTTGGAATAGAAAATCCTTGAGTTCGCATCTATTTGTAAAATGTTTGATTTTACTTCTCTTTGATATTTACCATATACTCATATAATATGAAGACATGTGCTGTGTTTATAACTTAAGGAAAGAGTTTAAATTGACATGTATATGATAGTATACACACATGGATATCTCTAATACTATGTTGTGTAAAAATGATTCATTATGCTTGATAACCATGGCATTTTTTCTGTGCCCCATCTTTGGGTTGAACAGTTTATAAGAATTATGGCTCATTTGGAGTCAGATTTACATTCTTTTATGTTAAACCAAAGTTATTACTTAGAAGAAAGAGACCAGTGGGTTCCCCAAAGCATCCTCTTACTCTCTAAATGGTAGATGCTGTAGTGACAGCTACCAGAACTTTTAACTGCTGCTGACCTTTAGGAATCTAGATTTAAATGGACAAGGCTTGATGGGTGTTATATTGTGGAATTAGAACTGTGTTCTGATTTTTCTCACTGTGAAAGTTATCATCCTGAATTTAGAAAACACATGTTAAAATTGTTGAAGTCCTTCGAAAATAGTAACATCAATATACCTTTATTGAATTGTCAATCCCTTTGATTGATGTTTTTAATCAGGCACAACACACGTGGCATATAGCTCTGTAGCTAATCATGTCTCCGTGTGATTTATGTCGGTATGCATCATTATGGAAATATAATGCTTCATGGGGTAAATATTAGGAAATTAGGTGTTCTGTGTGAGTAACCTTACCAAAAGATTATCTCTCTTAAATGCTTTAAAGAACTTCTAAATCAGTCTTTAATAGAAGTCTCTTTAAAATATGTACTTTCCTATTTCTCCTTAGAGTATAGCAAACCTAATTTTATATTTTCTTGATGCTTTAGGGTTCTTGTTAAAACATTTCTTACTATGCTATGCCCTGAATAATGATGCTCACAGGGGCTAATAAAGGGTGTAGGACCATTTAGTCTTTTAAAAATCTCTGCCCGCATTTCTGTCAGGGGCTGCCTCTCTTATCTGCCTGCCTCTTGCTTTCTAATTTATGTTTCCAATCTGGTGTGGGCTTGGAAACCAGACTACCAAGCCCATTTAAATTGTAGCTAAAATTAACATAAACTAGCTAGGGGAGGGAGTCTGGGGAGCTCTCACAATGATTGAACTACATGAGGTTTAATGCATGGACTTGTGCCATCCGTGAGCTGGCTACGTTGCTTTTTTGGCTTCGTGCTAGCTGGAAACTTGACTGTGATTTAGATAAATGAGTGCTGCAATGATTTAAAGCTCTGGAAAGTATTTTAAAGTAATTCCTGTATTCATACAGGGAAAGAAAATTTGTTGGATCTATTTCAAATCATTAAGAAAGGTGAAATTCCCCTAATTTTAAATACATTAATATAAAGAAAAAAATACTAACTGTGCTGCAGAATCATACTTTCACTTAATTGATTCACCTGGTATTCCAGTGATTTCTTTGAATTGGGAAAAACGTAACACAACATGGAAGACTTTTTTCTTCCATTAACTTCAGCTCACAATCTGAAGGACTCTTTTTTCCATATTTTTTCTAAGCAACCATTAGCCCAATATAAATTTTGCAATTCCATTGAGGCAAATTAAAATTTTAACTGAACCTTCTCATAAACCAACAATGTGAGGCTTGAAGAGAGTATAATGACTTCATTAGGGAATTAATCCAACCTATGGTTTTAGGCAGGTGCATTTTGAAATGACCTTTTCTAAATGAACAGCGCCTGGCACACTTTAACTGAAACCCTTCCTGTAAAATTGCCACCTCAAATTTGTAAGTTGAAATTTGGATTTTCTTTCACCCTTTTTTCCTCTATAAACTTGTGTCTTATCTTTGGGGTTTTGATAAGAGAATAACAGTCTGGATTTTCTCTGTATCTGAAGATGTCAGTTGTAGGCAATTTTCATAAATGAAGTATTCATATAAGTTTGAATGTGTGATTTCCTTTTTTGGAAAATTAAAATGCCTTTCCTCGGCTATGCAAATTAGGACATGACAGTAACTTTAAAATGAACACTTAAAGAGGTAAAAATTATACTTTGAATATGAATGACAGTAAATCCCATTAGTGGTATTGTTCAAAAAAGTTACAGAAGCCTTGTATGAAATAGGGTAGTAGTACTTCTTACACATAATATTCAAGATGCCTAGAATTTGTTCGAGCTCACTTTCTGATGGCTTTGTTTTTCCCCTCTATATTTTGGTGAATATTTTTCTTTCAGCCTCATCACTATGGTGGTCTCTAAGGCTCAGTGATCTCCCTTTTGTTGTTTCTCGTCTAATTTCATTTCCCCAGGAAGCCCATTTCCTCCTTTGATTTTGTTCTGAGCTCTGTTTGGTTGCCTCTCTGCTTCTGATTTCTTGTCGGTTCTTCAGTTATATAGATGCAGTTGACCATGGGAGATTTTCATTCAGATGGCCCAACTCCACCTCCTTTACCCCACCACTGTCCCAAAGCAGACTTTTCCCCAACCTCCCCATCTTGGTTGGGGTTTCACTCAAATTTGATACAGGAAAGGATTTAATATAGGTTATCACTAGAAGAATGAAAAAGTGATGGGACGTTATGTGAATGCAATTAGGTGGGTGAGTAGTCAAAAGTCAGGAAGGTACACGGCAGAAACTCAGACACAAGCCGGATGACTCAAGTGTATGGTTACATTAATTCCCTAATAAAAATCCTTAGAATAAAAACGCCAGCAAAAAGCCCTAGTGTAAGTGTGGGGAACAGGAACTTAGTCCCCGCCCAGCCGGCTTGGCTCAGTGGTTGAGCATCGACCTATAAACCAGGAGGTTCGATTCCCGGTCAGGGCACATGCCCAGATTGCAGGTTTAATCCCCAGTGTGGGGCGTGCAGGAGACAGCCGATCGATGATTCTCTCTCATCATTGAGGTTTCTATCTCTCTCTCCCTCTCCCTTCCTCTCTGAAATCAATAAAAATTAAAAAGAGAATCTTAGTCCCTAAGAATAGAGAGTAAGGATGAAACTGAGAAGAGGACTCAGTTACTGAAATTAGGGTTCCAGGATCAGAACACTCGAGCAGTGCAGGCTCAGCCTGATTTTTAATGCCACATTAGGTGTCTCATTCACCACTCTATCCCCAGTGCCGAGCTGTGTGCCTAGACATAGGATGTGCTAAAAACAACAGCAACAACAAAGATTTGTTGTAAGCACAAATGAATGAAATCCACAGACAAATTGTCAAGATTTGCTTGTTGACTTGCAGCAGAGCAGACAGTTGAGGTCTGCTTGTCCTCCCTGCCCTTCACGCTCAGGGCAATGAGTGGGGCAGGTCCGCTGAGACAGAGCACAGCTGGTGAGATCCGTCCCTGGCATTTCCATAAAAGTAACTTCAGTCACAGGAGATGAAGAAGCTCCATTTAACTCATATAACTCACAGTAAGTCAAGAGCCAGGCTTATTTTTAAATTTCCTCAGTTAATAGTTCCCTGTTTCAAAAGCCTACCCAATTTGAGAAATTTTACCTTCATTTAATTTGATAACATGTGGCATTCTGCTTTTAAAATAATAATTTCCACATTTAAATATTTGAAAAGCTTCCTCAGCCTCTTCGACCTATTCAGTAGGCCTGTTAACTATTTCCAAGGGTTCATGTCAATTACTTCACTAAACATCAGACACAAACATAAAATCCTCTCAGATTCTTTTAATAATGTGGGAAGCCGGGGTTTAGAAAATTAAGTTGAACTCAGATGTCATTCAAAATTTGACCTTCATGATGTTTCCTAACTTTTCTTCCAAATCCTTTCCAAGTAGAATAGTGCACCAGATCCCTCTTCAGGGACAGAAATACAAATGGGCCCTCACATGGCTGAAATAGACATGAAACACATCCCAGGCATCAATTTCTTCTATTAAAGTAGAGCTTCCTATACTAACCCTCTCAAAAGAACCTCTCAGAACTGGTACCTCAGAAGGGTTGCAGGCCTTTGTTCTAGTTCTGATCAACTAGTGAAACTTCCTGGCTCAGGTTATCAGAGCTGAGCTCGGCCTTCCCTTCCAGCCCCAGCCCAGTGCCATCCGGCTGCACCCGGCAGGTGACCCCTCCCTCCTCAAACCCCAGCAGCCCCTCTTTCCTCTCCCCAGCAGTTGGCCCTTAGCTCATCAGCCTTCTCCAGACACCTGTGGACGGCACATTCTGCAGACATTGAGGCCTCCCACCATCCTCTGCATCCTGCACAGAGTGAAGACTTAACAAGTGTCTGTTCATGACATTGTGATCAATGATATGAGTCATGACAATAACTACTTCATTATGGGGGGATGACTGTCTTTAGAAGCACTAAGGGTTAATCAGTGAACAATCTTTCATGACCAGATGGGCTAGCTTCAGCCTGGGACATGAAGCCTTTCTTCCTTCCTTCCTTCCTTCCTTCCTTCCTTCCTTCCTTCCTTCCTTCCTTCCTTCCTTCCTTCCTTCCTTTCTTTCTTTCTTTCTTTCTTTCTTTCTTTCTTTCTTTCTTTTTCTTTCTTTCTTTTCTTTTCTTTTCTTTTCTTTTCTTTTCTTTCTTTCTTTCTTTCTTTCTTTCTTTCTTTCTTTCTTTCTTTCTTCCTTCCTTCCTTCCTTCTTTTCTTTCTTTCTTTCTTTCTTTCTTTCTTTCTTTCTTTCTTTCTTTCTTTCTTTCTTTCTTCCTTCCTTCCTTCCTTCTTTTCTTTCTTTCTTTCTTTCTTTCTTTCTTTCTTTCTTTCTTTCTTTCTTTCTTTCTTGTGTTTTTCAATTCTGTTTGTCTTTTTATTTCATAAATACATAAAATAAAAAGTAATTTTCCAATATGTACCCAGGAGTCAAGTTAATGGAATGCGCCTACTACCTGAAGCTAGTTCGGTGTTTTTTTAACTTATAAAGATATTTAATATTTTTAAATTTATCTTTATTATTGAGTATTACAGATGTCCCCCATTTTTACTTGGTGATTGAATAAATGAATAAGTCAATTAGATTGGACACAAGCCATCCTTTTTCAGATTCTACATAACTTTCAAAAGTTGCCTCACTGGTTTTTGCTTAAATCATTTGGAATAAGTCATCCAGATATAGTTTTCTACCTTCTCTTATCCAAAATAAAAATCACACTCAGGTTTCTGTATTTTGTAATCCTGTGGTTTGAGTCCTTAGTAGTCGTGTTATACTTAGGTGTGGCCATACTGCACAGGTGACCTTTGCATTTGGGGATGGGGAATGGGAATGAGTCTGTTGCTGGTGTAGTTCACCGAGACATGAAGCCTAGCTCTCCAGAAATCTGAAATGGACAGATCAGGCTCCAGGTGGTAGGAGAGGACTGGCTGCGAAGCATCAGTCACAAAGTCTACCTGGCCTCCTGGGATTGGAAGGAGTGATGTGTCTTAAGACATGCTAAGGAAAATATGAGTTTTGTCTATCTTGGGGCCCAACCATTACTGATGAAGCAGTATCCCTTGAAGGCAATGTGGAACAGGAACCACTGTCAGAGAGAAACAGAGCTAGACACTAGTTAAAGGCAGTGAGACAAATTTAATTCTTGAATGAGCTCAATTCCATGGACACAAAAGGCAAGAGGCCTTTTAAACACTGGTGTGTGCTACAGGGAAAGTGCTGAAGGGCATTAGGGATGTAATTAGGCCGTCTGTGTCTTTAACTGGCTCCTATGGACGGTAGGCGTCTTCTCTCCCAGAGACTGGGAGACAGAGGCTTTGTCTCTTCCTTGGTGATTCATTTTCAAAGGAATGGCTTCCAGGTCCTTGAGAAAGACACTCCTGGGTTGTAGACCTGCATACACAACTCAAGGAGGCAGAGACAGAGAAAGGCGTTACTATTGTACATTTTCTAAAGTAAATGCTTTAAGAAAAGGGAACTGGGACCTATGCTAGGTGTGGACTGGAACAAACAGGAAGTGCTTTTGGCAGCATTGAGCTTTCCATGCAGGGGTTTTCATTGGGTAGAATCATCATCTGAGGATGCAGCCTCAAGCTGCTAGGAAGTATGCTAGAGTTTCCTCAAGTCTCTTAGAGTGGGGTTGGACAAAATCATGTGTGTTGGCCTGAGTTTAAGGCCTAGTCAAGAGGAGGGCTCAGCCTGGCTGGCATGGCTTAGAGGTTGAGTGTCGACCCATGAACCAGGAGGTCACAGTTCCATTCCGGTCAAGGGCGCATGCCTGGGTTTTGGGCTTAATCCCCAGTGGGGGCATGCAGGAGGCAGCTGATCAATGGTTCTCTCTCATCATTGATGTTTCTATCTCTCCCTCTCCCTTCCTTTCTGAAATCAATTAAAATATATTTTAGAAAATAATAGTAATAAAATTCTTTCCTTGGAGTCTTATGCAACAGGGGTTAGCAAACTATGACCCATGGACCAAATCCATCTTCCAGCCTATTTTGTAAATAAGGCTTTATTGGTATACAGTCATGCTCATTCATCTTCACACTATCTATAGCTGCTATGTCAGAATTGAGTAGTTTCCATAGAGACTGTGGCTACCTAGCCCTTTACAGAAGAAGTTTGTCAACTCCTGCTCTACATATTCACAAACTATTTCTTTCCATTATAAATACATTTGCTGTCTATTTGAAACATGGGGCTAGAAGACGTATAGAATCTATATTGATACCTTTGGATTCAATTGTATCCCCTAAAAATTTTAATTTGAGGAGGTCAACTTTTGTTTTACACCCCAGTGAAGCTTCAAAGAAAAAGACCAAGTGTACCCTGGTCCTCTCTCTAAAAAGACGAGAGAGAGAGAGAGAGAGACCAACCAAGTGCCTACCTGGTAGCCAGGTTTCCTCATAGACCGCAGACTTCGTCTCACATAATTAAAGACCTTCATCACATACAATGGAGGGAGATGCAAATATTTGCAATGAAGCCACTGTACTTTAATTATGAAGAAATGTATGGATAAATGCCTATTTTGAAAATAAAAATAACTACAATAACACCTTTACTTCTTTCTTTGCAAAACATAACCTTTCCTCTTTTTCATCCCCATTCATAAAATCTATTCTGACTTGTCCTCTGTAAAGAAATCAAGTTTTATTATCCCAAGGAGGCCTTTAGTTCGTGATATTATTTCTATGACCTGAGGTGAAGAAATGACAACTTTTAAAAGCATTAAGCTCCCAGCCAAATAGTATATCTCTAGCTTCTCATCATTTCCCTTTCCCTGAGTTTTGACATCTTAAAACTAAGCTCATCATCTCATACCCATTAGGATGGCTATTATAAAAACAACAAATCAAAACAAAGCAACCCAGAAAATAACAAATGTTGGCAAGGATGTGGAGAAATCAAAGCCCGTGCACACTCTGGGTAGGAATGTAAAATGATGTAGCCACTATGGAAAACAGTATGACACTTCATCAAAAAATTAAAAATTACGATATTATCCAGCAATTCCACTTGGTATATATCAAAAAGAACTGAAGTGGGATCTTGAAGAGATATTTGCATACCCATGTTTGTAGCAACATTATTCACAATAGCCAAGAGGTAGAAACAACCCAAGTGTTCATCAATAGATAAAGAAAATGTGCTCTATCCATACAATGGAATGTTACTCAGCCTTAAAAAGGAGGGAAACCCCACCACATGCTACAACATTGATGAACCTTAATGACCTTTTGATAAGTGAAATAAGCCAATCACAAAAAAAGATAAATGCTATAAGACCCCACTTATATGAGATATCCAGAGTAGTCACATTCATGGACAGAAAGTATAATGGTGTTTGCCATGGGCTGGGGGTGAGAGGGATGGGGAGTCATTTAATGGGTATAGAGTTTCAGTTTTACAACATGAAAAAGTTCGGATCAGTTGCACGACAATGTGAACATACTTTACACTATTGAACTGTACACTTAGAAATGGTTAAGATGGTAAATTTTATGTTGTGTGTATTTCACCACAATTTAAAAAATACTAAGCTTATGGCATCACCGAGCTGACAGTTTCAACACAACAGGTGACAGAGTCCAGCCGGTTTCTATTTAGGCTCTGTGTTCCTGGTTTCACAGCAATTACTTTATCTAGGAAACTGTCAGGTGACAGGATGTTTGAATACGGGAAAGAAATTAAATCAAATTGATTCATCTATTTTCATTGCCCATTCCTGTAATGTCGTGTAGGTATAACCTTGGGCAAGATGTTCTATTAGCCTGCTTATGAGGCCAGCATAGTTCCTTTTATGGGTTTGCCAGGAATAAAGAAAATGAGTTGACGGCTCCATTGCCTTTGAACACTATTGAGACCCACTGATTCCCATCAGTACCATGGCCATCACACACTTCATCCCCTCACTCACTCAAGTCATGATGGCACCGAGAATTAAATTTGAATTCCAAACTGCTACCTTGGCCCCATCAACCCATAACTAGGAGCCAACTTCCGAAATTGAGAAACTGCTGGGCAATATCTTGGACTAAAGTTCCATTCACGGTGTCATAAGGAATCAGTCAAAAGCAAATGAAAGAAATTGAATTCTGTTTTGATTTGTGAATTAAGGATTGTACGTTTGTCAGCTCCCACTATGCATGCTCCAGTGACTTCAAAAGAAGTGCAAAAATACCCATCAGAAACAAAACGCAGAAGTTGCAATAACAAAGAACAAACGGAACGGCTGAGAATTCACCAAAGGGAGCAGTGTGCTGCTTGTCACGTCTCGCTGCCTTTTCATAACTGGGAGGACTGATGGCATTCTGTAAGAACAAGCAGTGCCTCCAGGAAAGCTTTGAGTAGCACTGTGCTTCTAGACCTTTTTTCTTTAATCAGATGTTACGCAATTCCTTCTTTCTTCACAGTGGTTATGTTTCTCAATTTTTCCAGTTGCTGTTATGGTAAGTGTTTGATTCACAAACCTGCTATTCAGATATTCTGGTTTGTTTTTCAGGGATAGTATTTAGGTACTAAAGGTTGATTTTCCCCCAATACAAATTAATAATTCATTTCTCCTTTTTGAGGATAATGGGCATTTGACTGTATTGTTTTTTCATCAATAGCTGGCGAATGCCTGGGTGAAGTACAGCCAAACGCAGTGCATCTCTAGGTGAAACATCTTCTCACACAGGAAGAGATGATAGAAACACAAATGAACAAAAATTTCTTTGATGTGCAGAATAGCAACGGATATTCCTAAATTGCTTGGACTTTTTCTTAGATTTGAAAATTTTTGACATTTAATTACATGCAGTGATTATGGGTGTGTTTTTTTTTCTTCTTCTTCTTCTTCTTCTTCTTCCTTCTTCCTTCTTCCTTCTTCCTTATTTCTTCACCCAAGGATATTTTTTCCATTGTTTTTTGTTTGTTTGGTTGGTTTTTGTAGAAAGAGTGGAAGGGAGGAAAGGAAGGGAGGGGGAGAGAGAAAGATGTGAGAGAGAAACATCAATTGGTTGCCCCCCATATGCTCCCCAATTGGGGCTGGGATGGAACCTGCAACCCAGATATGTGTCCTTGACTAGGAATTGAACCCGAGACCCTTCAGTGCATGGGCTGATGCTCTAGCCACTTAGCCACACTGGCTAGGGCTATGCATTTCTTCTTCATGAGCATTGCTGTTCTGCATTGGTGTAAATCTTGATGTAGATCTGTATTTCAAGGATAGGCACCAAAATACATAAGGAATCTTGCACATTTGTTTCCTGTGTAGTTCTTCCCACCTGAAATGACTGATGAGAAGTAACTGAGCAGATCTTCACTTTCCTAAACATGACCATTACTTACCATAAACAGGCATACCTCAGAGATATTGTGGGTTCAGCTCCAGACCCCCATAATAAAGCGAGTGTCACAATAAAGTGAGTCATAATCTTTTTGCTGATGGAGAGTCTTGCCTTCAATTTGTAAAAAAAAAAAAAAAGCAACATCTGTGAAGTGCAATAAAAGGAGGTATGCCTGTACTGAGATTAAACATTTGTGCATTTTCTCTGGCCAGTTTAACTTTTTCCTAAAGTGGAGCATGGTCATAATAACAATTGCACTTTCTCATTCAAGGAAAATTGCTAGTATATAACTGCTACTCATAATAGAATGATTTAAGACATCATAGTTTATAAGCTATAAAATTATGCCCAGGAAATAGCAAAAATTATATATTTAGTTCTTCTATGTATACACTATAGCCTATCTATATAAGATTGTTTATTTATAGATAGGCTGGACAAATATGAGGCATAATCCTAGCCTCCAAAGGCATAGATGGGCAGTATAATGTGATATTTAAGCATTCACACACTGGAGTCACACGGGCTTGGAATCTATTCCAACTGTGCACCTTGGGCAAGCTACTTGACATCCTCTTTATCCGCAAGATGGACAGAATAGTACCAACCTTGTAGAGTTGTTTTGAGACTTACATGAAGTACTATATGGAAAGTACATAGAGTAGCTCCTAACACGTAGTTTGTGTTACCATGGCAACAGAAGGGTGATATCAAGTCTTCACTAGGAATCTCCCTTTCAGACAACATATTTGTCTTAGTGGACATAATTCTGCATAGTTGTGATTTTTTTAATACTTTTCTTCAAAATACTAACTGATTTTAGTTCTGATTAATAAAAACCCTTGGTCTATGCTGCTGTCTTTCTCTGTATTATACAGGGTCAGAGAATAAATACCTTAGCACTGCCTTCTAAAGACTTCGTTGCAGTGGGTTGATCTGACCATGAGTAGAAAAACAAGCAGTGAAGCAGCAAGTTATTTCTATTAACTTGGCACCTCAAAAACATTTTGAACAAGGGCCCTATTATCTTTTGGGTAACAGGTGGTAGCTGGGGTATTAAGCTGTTCTGGGCAGGATTTCAGATTCCCATTCTTTGTTGCTTTAGGCAGTACACTTCTATCCTAAAGCGATCAATAATAATTAGGTGTCTGGAATGAAATACAGTGCAGCAGTATGCTTCCCACATCTGGAAGGAGAAACTCACTTAACTAGCCCTAAATCAATGACTTTTCTCTTTATTCCTAGGGGGCGTGTTAGGCAGCAGAGAACAGGATGGAAATGTGAATTGTGGCTCGGTGCACAATCACAAAACAATTAGCTATTATGACACACTTCTTACAGGTAATAGAAGCAAGCCCCAGAGCATTAAACCTTTATGTCCCACATAAACACTTTCATCACATTGCACTCTCTGTCACTGTAGGGCCATCTGTTTCACATTTAACGGAAAAGCCTGTCATATGAGGTGGTGTATCGGCGAAAGGACAAAGTGAAGGCTATAATCAGGGCTTAACGTAGACTACTTTTCAGCTCTTGGTTTTATTAAATCATGTTATACTATGTTCCCATAAGAGGTGGGGTGGGGGGCAGTAAACGAAGGAGTTGTTTCTTTTGTGGCATAGATCTCAGTAGAGAAAAGTAATGCCTAAGTGCTGTTAGAATTTGATTTGAAGTTTCCTGTGCAGATTGGGGTGGGAGATAAAGAAAATGGAATTTGCAACTTGTAGCATCAACTTTCCTCAGGGCACTCCGAACATGAGGAGCCTGATACTTGCAAAACTACTTCCCATACGTTGCTTCTTGCTTGTCACTTCAAGAATGGGGTCCAAGAACTGTCATCCTATTTTCAAAATTCAGAATCATTACTTCTGCAAAATTACTCTCCTCTAAAACTTGCTGCCAGCATTCACCACCGCCCCCCGCTCCCCCGCCCCTCCAAAATACTCCAGATCTCAGTCTCACTACCTAGAGACCTGCAAGCGTTAGGAGCAGCCCTCTACACTCTGGTCTGACCTATTTGAACAAAAGACCAGGAAAAAACTTGTGGCTTCTACTGCCTTATAATCACCCTTTCTTACATTTACAGGAGTTAGTTTGCTGGCCAACTGCATAATTTCATTATATGGTGGCTGAGTTTTTTATTCCCCTTTGGAGACTATTACAACAGTATAGAGAGAAGCAGGGTTAGTAACAATGTCTTCTTAATGTTTTTATTTTGGAAAATAGGACACATTGAGAAAATGCATCTAGCATCAACATGCAGTCTAACAGATGGTTATGAAGTAACACTAGGTAAGCACTGCCCAAATCAAAAAAGAAAATATGGACAGCACCCGGAAGCCGCTTAATGTGCCTTTCTAATTGCAGTTCGCCTCCCACCCAAGGTAGCGCTAACCTGATTTTTAGTGTGGCCATATCCTTTCTTTCCTTTGCAGTTTTAAATTTAGAGATATGTATCTCTAAACCACATATTTGGTTTTTCCAGTTCTTAAACTTTACATAGGTAGAGTTAGTATGTGTACTTTTGTGTTGCTCTGTTCACTCAACATTACTTATAAAGTTCATTCATTTACTTTTTATTTTGAAAATTTTCAAACAGAAGTGAAGTTGAAAGAGCTGTATAATGATCATATTATATAGTTGTATAGTTATATGACCATCACTTAACAGTTACTCGATTTGACCATATTTGTTTTTTCTTCTGAAATGTTTTAAAATAAATTATTGAATTCTCTAATTATGCATCTCTTTAAAAAAAAATAAGAAAAAATGTCCTCTATAACTACAAGACCATTACAATACGTAGCAAAACTGACAATAATTTACCAATATTTTCTTATACCCAGTCCATATTCATATTTTTCCAGCTGACCCCAAAACACTTTTACAGTTTTAACCAAAATCCATTTGCAAATCCATAGAGAATGTACTTTTAACAGCACAACTTACAGCTTAAAATGAATCTGTGATCCTCTCTTTTTCCCGTCACTTCGTCAGTGGCCAGAGCTCCTGTGGGACCTGGTTGTGGGCACGTCTCCCACGGTATTGAGAACAAATCGCCCCCTTCTGTGCTAATGACCCCGTCCCACTCCCATGCTCTGTGACTCCAGAGGAATTATACTGTCTGAATTACTGTCAGAAGGAAGTGCCTAATATCAATTATGTCCAACCCAAAATTGTTATTTGGGGCAGATAGTATGTGGTACTGAGCTGCTCAAGGTTAAACAAGTCTAGTCTTTATTTATCTGGGGAATGCGTGGGGGCAGTCCATCAGGAGGCTCATTGGAATGCAGATCTCCTACCAGCTCAAGTTCCCATCAGGAGGACAGTAGGTAGAGGGCTGGTCCCTTTGCTCCATCAGCATCTTCAGGTCAGTCATGTCTTGCTCAGTGATATTGCAGGACTTTGGGTTTTCTGTTGTGTTTGATACGGATCTTTACTGGAAAACTCTTGACAGAAGAGTTAGACGGATGGACCTCCCTGGTTCCCTTGCTTCCTACAACCTGGTATTTAGATCAGTGTCTCCCGGACATTCTCCTCAGAGTGACAGTCCATGGTACTCCATGAAAGGGTCACATTGTCAGATGAATTTGGGAGAAACACCGGGTCAAACTGAGTCAAGCAGGTTTCTTCACTGTAAGTATTTTTGTGCTAATGACCATTGTGATTCTCCATGGCCCATTGCGTTTCCCCAAACTATTGTCCTCAGAACCCTTTCTCAGAGCATCTCTGGGGTTTATTATTCTGCACAACAGACTTTAGAAAGTGCTGTTCTAGATGACTTAGATGTAATCACAAACAACAGGAAATAAACAATCTCACCTCCTACCTCATGGGCCATGAAGAGTTTATTCACCCTAGCGAGGCGTCATTACACAGAACAATATCAGAGACAAGGAACTTGGCCCATGTCTCCCTCCACTTACACATTCGCTGACGTTCATGCTGTAACAATGGGGCATCAGGATCTGTGACTGTTATCATCTGATGAGGACAGCTAAGCCTTAGGTTCTTTTAGATGGAATTTCCACCTGGTTTGGCATTTTAGAGGAGGGAAATGCTAAACTGGTCAGTGTCTCTGATTCTGAGGATCACTTGGCCTTAATGGACAAATATTTTTTAATTCATTTTGAATTAATAATTCAATAAGCTTTTCTTAGGTACTCAAGTTCTTGAAAACCTTCTTGCCTAGTTATTCCATATTTGGCAAGTGTTTAGATATTCACAGAACTCTTGAGCATCTTCTGAGTTAGTAAAAAGCACAATATTCGGTGCTCATACAAATTGCTTCTAGATTAATATGAGTTCTTGAACATATTTACCCATTCTGCCTGAAACTAGACATGTAGAGTTGCCTTCCTTTTTACTTTCTCTTCTTTTTCAATATAGCATTTAGATTGACAAGCTTGTTGCTCTTCTCATTAGTGTCCTTATGAAATGAGAAATCAACTGGCATTTGCCATTTGATCTTTCATAATGGAAGACCTCCAGGTTTACCCACGTCTCCAAATCCTTGCTTTCTTGTATAAATCTAATTTGAAACAGATCCTCTTCAACTTACATAAATGAAAGCATTTTCTCTGGAGATGGGATAAATGTGGGCTGAGGCATCATATCTTCATTACTCATGAAGTCAGATGGGAGTGGAGCTGAGGCCTAGACTCTCAAGGCTTACTCCGTTTGTCACTTGTAGATTTCTAGCCTAAATGCATTTTCACTGGAGTTGTAAGATTTTAAAAGGGTAAAAGCCACAGGTTTTACTTACAGGTTGACTATTTTAATGACTGAAGGTATAAGACTCTACAGTATGCTACTGAAAATTTCATCATTTCTCAGTTGTTTTCCCTCTTCAACCTTCTCTTCCCTACAGAATATAATGTAAAGGTAGTTGAGCAAAGAAATCAACAGAGATCCGTTATCCTAGAGAAAAGTATAAGTAGGTCCCTGCTATGTTACTCTGAGTAGAACCAAATGACTTGTTCCAGCATCAATATTGCTTTTTTCCATTTCCTCGGTTTTAAAATAATAAAGCAATACTTAATGTTAGAAAATATGAGTTCTTTCCTTCCATCAGTACTACCCTGCCCAGAAATTGTATGTCTAGTGATATATTTTTTAAAAATTCTTACTCCTGTTCACATGCATGCCTGAACAATTATATTTACAGTAGCAATGTTTGTATACCCCAAATTGGAATCAACTTACATTTACTTCAGTTGCAGATGGTTAAATAAAGTATGGTGCTCATTGCCCATGTAATGGTGTGTGCTGCTCAAAAAGAATGAGGTGCTTCTGCATGTGCTGATGGGAAGACCTCTTAAACATGCTGATAAATGAGAGGGGAAAAGACTGTAGAACATGTGAGCGTAAGGAGTCCTTTCATCTTTTAAAAGTATATATACAGTTTTAAATATATGTGGGGGATGAGTATGTGGGAAAGAGGGAGTGAAGGAGGGTGGAAAAGAGAGAGCCAATATCAAAGGAGGCCAATAGGGCGGTTTGGTGAGCTGGGTCTATGGAAGGAGGCAGGTATAAAAGGACTTTGTTTCCTCTATTTTATTTGAATTATTTAAAGTGAAAATATTTTCATAAATAAAAAATAAAAGCATATTGTGTATGCAGAAAGTAAGAAGAGAATGCCTAATTATTTTTAACAAATTCATCCAATCCAGGCATTGACTAAGGAGAATGAGCCCATTCAAGATCCCTGTTTGAAATTCATCGACATCAAAGACGCTTGGATTCCTTGGCTTGGCACAAGGAATCCATATGGATGAGGAGACTAGGAAAATAATTAAAGCGAGATGATGGGGAATGGGCTTTCAGTAAATGTGCCATGGACTGCAGTGGTGGCTCAGAAGAACTTACAAAAGTGATTAGACTGGAACTACTGTCACTCCATTATCCGTTAGTCTCCGGGGTACAGGGGAGTTAGCTGCCTAGGATCAGTTTTTCACCAGCCTTTCCATTTCTAAAGTGCTTGCTCAAATATAAACACATTTTTAAAAAATAGAATGGAACATAAAACTGTGGAAACTCCCTAGTTATTTTTCGTTGCTTACAAACCAGTGCAAGGATGAGTGTTTTTAAAACATAGCTCTTATGATTATTCAGGTGTGGGCCTGCTGATCAGGAGACACCTGCTGTTGACAAGATAGTTTGCTAGATTCACAGATCCCAAGAGGAAGGGTTATGCCATGCCACGGGGGCCATATGGGGAAGCAGCCCTGGCCTAGAAAGGATCTGTCAGGAGACAGAGAGCGTGGTAGGAAAACATGGACAAGAACCTTTTATTGTAGCTTCTATGGGAAGGAATGGGCAGGGCAGGGTAAGCAGGCTCACTTAGCTAGTTTGAATCATTTTAGTGACCTCTGGGGCACAGGGACAGTCTCTAGTGATCTGTTAGTTGCCCCAGTGGTTCTTAGGGCAAGAGGGAACAGTGGCCTATAGAACTGATAAAGGAGGTGGTTGAGGGTGTGGGCTCTGGATTGGTTGGTTTGCATATGAAAGGTGCACTCCTAGGCCAGTCCTTCACTCTCTGTATGAATTGGCTAGCCATGGGAGGAACAGCCTCTTCAAGATCAGCAAGGCCCCAAGACCTCAAGACTTCAAACATCCAGAAAACAAAAAGGCATGGAATAACTGCCTGTCAAGGTTTTCTGCATGGTTTTTATAGTAAGGTAGAGTTTGATGGCAAGCTTAGAAAGTCATCCTTGGACTTGGCAAGCTTTGATATGGTTTTTGGGAATGCCATTGTGGGCTATTTTTGGTACAGTGACTGAGAAATCCCTCTCCCACTCATTTCAGGCAGGACAGGTGTGTGAATCTTCCTTTGATGTGTTTGGATCTACTCAACTAATTTTTTTTTGTCAGTCTATAAAAGCAAATTAGTCATTTTTTCCTTTTTCCTAACCTGTAGGCTATCTCATGGTTGGCATAGAAACTTAGACTGGATGCCCCTAAATTAGTCTTTGCACATTTGCTGGCTTATGGGATTTTGTTTTAGTGTTTTAGTTCCCATAGGACCATCTCAAAAGCCTATGACAGAGTCCCGCATTTACTGCAGCCAGGAAACATAGTTCTGCTCTAAAGGCCAAGGAGCTGCATTGGCACTGTCTGAGCTGTGTCTTCATTTTGAGGGGTAATCAGAGTCCTGCTTTTTATATGGTATTTTGGTACCACCATGTTAGACGTTAAAAATTGTTTATAGAAATTTGCCAGTATGTGCTATATTTCCAATCCTTTTATTTTAATGTTGTCCTCTTGCTTACCATGGCCTAAAGTTTATTAATATAACTAGAGGCCCAGTGCACGAATTCGTGCTCCAGTGGGGTTCCTCGGCCTGGCCTGCGGGATTGGACCAAAACCGGCTCTCTGACATCCCCCAAGGGGTCCCAGATTGCGAGAGGGCACAGGCCATGCCGAGGGGCCCCACCGGTGCACGATCAGGGTCAGGGAGGGACACAGGAGGTTGGCCAGCCAGGGAGGGACCGTGGGAGGGCTCCAGGGTGTGTCCAGCCCGTCTCGCTCAGTTCCAATTGGCCAGACCCCAGCAGCAAGCTAACCTACTAGTCGGAGCGTCTGCCCCTGGTGGTCAGTGCGTGTCATAGCCACTGGTTGACTGGTTGACTGTCTGCCCTCTGGTGATCAGTGCACATCATAGAGAACGGTTGAGCAGCCTTAGCATATCATCAGCATATTATGCTTCGATTGGTTGAACAGCCAACTGGTCAATCAGACACTTAGCATATTAGGCTTTTATTATATAGGATTGTCTGCTTAGATTTACTAATTTAACTAATGTTTTTGCCATTATTGGAATTTTTCCTTGTGGTCACTATTTTTTTTTCCATTTCTTAACAGCTTTATTGAGGTAAAATTTACATGCCTTAAAATTAACTCACTATAAGTGTACAATTCAAGGATTTTAGTAAACATTAAGAGTTGTGCGACCATCACCACAATCCAGTTTTTTAACCAAAAACATTTACACCAGAATGTTTCCACATGTGCTCACTCAGTTTATACTGCCTTGTGCTGTAATAATGGAATAGCATTAGAGGGAGGAACCCTTATATTTTAAATAGATTTTCTTATTTTAAAGTAAGTCCTTATTGACTTTATTTTTCATTTATATGAAAATATTACTCACCCGTATGCTTTTTGCCAACAAGACAGTTTCTCAGGTTTCTTTTTTTAAAGAGATGGGTAGGTTTATTCTTTTAACTTCCTTTGCCCACCTCTCAAAGACCAGCACTCCTTGGTGGATTGGCTCACCATCATGCTCGAGTCCCATTTATCTGATGTGTTCCTGCTGTCCTTCGAGCAGGAGTAGTACACGTTACTTCTTCCGTTTTCCCCAATGCATTGCTCCTCTTCTTCTGGCTTCTTTAACTTTTCATAACTTATCTTTTTTGTTTTATTACCTTTTTGTTTTTTAATTACAGTCAACATATTAGTTTCAGGTGTATAGCATAGGGATTAGACATTTATATAACTTACAAGGTGATCACCGCAATAAGTCTAGTACCCACCTGACACCATCCATAGTTATTACAATATTATTGACTATAGTCTCTAGGCTGTACTTCACATCAGTAAGCTGTGGCTGTTTTTATAACTGGCAGTTTGCACATCTTAATCCCTCCCCCCTTTTTACCCCTCCTCAAACCCCTCCCATCTGGCAACCATAAAAATGTTCTCTGTATCTATGAGTTTATTTCTGTTTTGTTTGTTTAATTTGCTTTCTTAGATTCCACACGTAAGTGAAATCATGTGGTATTTGTCTTTCTCTGTCTGACTTCTTTCAAATAGCATATTACTCTCTAGGTCAATCCATGTTGTCACAAATGACAAGATTTCATGGTTTTATTCTGAGTGATATTCCAGTGTATGTATGTACCCTATCTTTTTTATCCATTTATCTTTTTATGGCCACTCAGGTTGCTTCCATATCTTGGCTTTATTTTTTTCTTTTTGTCTTTATTCTACCCCAAACCAAAATTATTGGTGAGGGGGGATTGGACCTAGCCTTTGTGAGCTGGTCATTATATTTCCCCCACATTAAATCCTCTTCTCCCTGTGTTTTATGGCTCCATAGTAGACCAGCTCAAATGATCTGAATTGACCTTCTGCACCAAACAACCCACTTTATTTCACTCCCTGGAGCGGTAGTGAGTTTGTCTTTGGTCCCATTTAAACTTTGCTCTAACTTAGGAAGGGCTACTAGAAACAAGATTAAAAGAGAGGCATCACACATACCTTGTTAAAAGAGATAGTGAGTAAAGAGTGCCTTAGAAGAGAGAAGCTCCTAAAACTAAAGTGTAATTATGTCATTTTACCATGATGTTGAGCCCCAAACAAGCTAATCACAAAATTGTCTTCCAGTTTTAGAGCCTTATACATTAGGTAATATTTAGAGACTGATATACATTATAGCCATCTTCATAACAATGTGGTATCATGGGGGGGGGGGGGGGGCGGTGCTGGAGGGAAGAGGCATTAACTTGCTTAGAACCACACACTTACTGCTGTGTGGCTCTGAGAAAGTTAATTTTTCTGGGCCTCGGGTACTTTACCCGTAAAATGTGGCTGATATTATTTCACAGGATTGTGGTAAGTATTGTGGAATGCGTTAAATTACATGACATTCCACCCTTCTCAAAATGACCTGGGCAAAGGGTTCTGAACTAGGAAATGCACAAAGCCAGAGAATAAATAAGCCATCTCTTCCAAAAATGTCAATCAAACTTAGAAATGTGTGGTGGTGGGCAGGGAATATTTTCGTATTTACATAAGAGCAGATACATTATGTGAAGTCTATCTTAGTTCTTAAGGGAAGACTCAATACGTTAAAGAAATGGCATGCTTAGGACAGGCAGCTTCAGTCATACCTCTGGCGCCCCTGGCATCACTCCTTGGCCATCAGGAGTCTTTCCATGGGAAAGGTGAGAAGCACTGGTACATGAGAGCGTCCAGCAAAGTCAGTATCACACACCACAGTCTCATTTAACTCCCATCTTCATCTCATGAAGGATCCAACTACATTTCCCTAGCACATGCTTGGTGTCTCCTCTTAGGCATGGCTAACACTGAGCTCTCCATCATCTCTCCAAACCTGATTCTCATCCTGGGTCCCCTACCTTAGTAATGGACAGACACCACCATCCATTCAGCTATGCAAGTCAGGAACCGAAGGAGTTGTCCTTGACCCCTCTCTCTTTCCTTCACATCCCACGTCTAATCCTTTACTTTAAGTCAGGGATCCTCAAACTTTTTAAACAGGGGGCCAGTTCACTGTCCCTCAGACCGTTGGAGGGCCGGACTATAGTTTGAAAAAAAAACTATGAAAAAATTCCTATGCACACTGCACATATCTTATTTTGAAGTAAAAAAACAAAACGGGAACAAATACAATATTTGTATTTGCATGTGGCCCGCAGGCCGTAGTTTGAAGACCCCTGCTTTAAGTCATGGCATCAATGCCACCTTCAGGTGCCCTGAATGCGTCCTTTGGCTCCATCTCCATCACCAGCATCTTAGTCTAAACTGCCATCATCTCCTGCCAAACTGACCTAATCACCTACCACTTGGCCTACTTCCGACCCATTTTCCTCACTAAAGTGGATATGATCTTTCAGATACTCAGCTAGTATCATTTATTTCCACTGTCCTTAGAATAACACGGTCCATGAGGCCCTGCATGCCCCAGCCCCTCTGCCCATCTCCACCTGGTGCTGGTGGCTGCAGTTACATCAACTTGCTCTCCTTTTGTCCTCCGCACCATGATTTCTCCCTCAAGAACCATTGCCCAGCCTGGAGTGTTTCCCAGAAGCCCATGCCTGATGGTCATTTGCTGAAACCGTATATCTTCCTCTTCCAAACTCAGCTCAGAGGTCTCTTCCTCAGAAAAACCGTTTCTAATGCTCCAGCTTAATTATCATACGTTCTGGTAGAACCATGTCCCTTTCTTTTAAGGGGCCTTCTCTCAGCTTGTAATCGCACATTAAGTAATGTCATTTGGTGACTGTAAATTCTATGAGGGCAGAGACTGTCCCTTTGGTCACCATCACCTCGGGACCTAGCAGCGTGGCTTTCCCCACCGGCCCCAGGTCCCTGTTGCTGAGAGTGCTGTGAGACAGCTGAGGTCCTGACGGCCCAGTGTGTGGCCCGAGGCTGTCTGTGTTCTACGGATACTTGCAGCCTGGGAACTCCATGCCCAGGGCCTGCCCCTCTTGCTGCAGGTACTCTGTTCAGCACTGTGGATCCAGTCCATCCACTTTATTCTGTGGTTTTGAAAAGCCCCGGGGAAACCCATTCTGTTCAAGAGAAATCTGTTCAATGTATGTGGTTCAGTACAGGGTGGCAAAGCGCATCTTTGTGTCACCCACAAGACCTGGCAACAAACTTCTTGCTTAACACCCTGCCCTCACCCCCCTACCCCCACCCCCACCCGGCTCCCCTTGTTCTCTTTTCCCACTGTGCTGCAGCCAATCTTTTTAAAGCAGGCAGGACTTTCTAACCTAGCTGGAGGCCATTCTCTTTCCCTTCTCTGGTTGTTCCTCTTCTGCATAAAGAATATCTTTCTGCTCTCCTGCCACCGTGTAGCATGCCATTGGGTATAGGTCAAAACTCCTCCATCGCCCCCAAATCAACACTGCTCCAGGGTCCCTACACCCCACCACTGATGCTTGTCCTCCCGTACAACCCTCCTGCCCTCACCTCTGTGGGTATATGTCTATATGTATCTGTTTTATTATTATGTTCTCAGTAAGCTATGTACAAGTGTAGCCTAACCTGACATTTCTTTTTCTGTCTTTTACCCCTTAATTCATTATCAGTTAACAGAAAGAGTTAGAACATAACTTTTTAAAAATAGTAAGTCCCAAAATATATCATCAGTGATTTTCAGTCTCGATATGGCTGAGAATAGCCCAGAGAGCTTTCTGTTACAATACAGATGTCCAGGTCCCACCTGAGCCTTTTACATCAGAGTAGCTGGGGCTGAGCGCATCCCAGACCCACGGAGTGGCCTAAGGTCACAGCCCGTGGGTATCCGAGATAGAAACACAGTCCCTGTTCCCTTGCTGGCTTCCTAGTTCTTATTGGTATTATTTGCACTAAATTATACTGTGTGTGTGTATAAGAGGGAAGGAGAGAGAGAGAGAGACAGAGAGACTAGTCTGTATCTGAATTTGTCTACATAAAATAGTTTCCTTGTTTTATAGCTGGCTTTTCTCCTGAATAACTGTGTATTGAAATGATGTAGATATTCTCAAACTGACAAAAGCAACCAAAATCACCTGCCTTCCCTGCACTGGGTTTTTACCCAAAACCGAAGTGTCAGCTGCTGGAATGGCTTTCTTATGGGCTGCTCCCTGCCCCGCCCACCTGGGGCCCTAGGCCTGCCTTTAGTGCTGCCCCTCACTGCTCCACTTCTGTGCCCTCTTTCCACTTGAATTGCCCTCTATCATGCCCACTGATTCAAGAGGAAATCTCCCTCCCCCCCACCCCCCTGCCCCGCCTCAGTTCCCACCTGCTGGAGCTTTTGGGTTCCAGTGAGGGGGGGTGCATTTTGGTGATTGAACAGTTCATTCCTCACTCAGGGGCTCCAACTTGGAGGGTAGAGAGGACAGCAGTAGTCCTCTGTCTCTCCATCCAAAGAGCTCACTAGGAGATAATTTCATACCATTTTTGTAATAGCCAGGGAGCAAAAACTCCTCAGTGAGGCCAGATCTACATGAACTAGAGCTTTAAGAAAGAAATCCCAGCTATGAAAAAATACCACACTCAGGAAACGCACTGCGAGGCAGAGGTTAAACTGAGATCAGAGGTAGTGTTTCTGATTTGAATCCTGGTTCCTCTTCTCAGTGACCTTGTGACTGACAGGTGGTTGAGCTTCTCTCTGCTACAGTTTCCTCAACCGTAAATCAGGATTCAGTAAAATGAAATAATAATGCCTACCTCATAGGTAATTTGAAGATCGTTTTAAAAATTAAATGAAATGTCTGATTAAAATGCTGATCATAGTATCATTATAATGTTAGCTGATATCATTAACTTTTTACTAGTAAAGTAGAATTTACACAAACTTTCCCATACATTACATTTCAATATGTTGAAATATGATTCCTTTGAAAACCGTTTTTGTTGCCTATTCACAACCGCTTCTCTGTTTGTGTTTTGCTTGCAGCGCTGGAAAGGAAAATATCCATGAGGCAAAGCAGAGAGGAGCTGATAAAACGAGGAGTCTTGAAGGAAATTTATGACAAAGGTAAGGGGAACTGGTCCACCCTCCACGGGCTGGGAAGGTGTGCATGGAGTCTGGGTGCATGTTTCTCGGACTTGGATACCATTTTCTGCGTCACTTTATCAGGGTTTGAACCTGTAAAACTCCAGACAGTTTTGGAGAGAAAAGAGAATGTGGCAGACGGTGATATAAGCTGTCAGCATTATAGGAGGCGGGGACACAAGCTCCCTTGTTCTCAGCATTGGAATCAAACCACAGGATGCTAAGAAAAACGACATGGCTCCAGGAATGATGTGGGTACTGCTTGTGAGCCTGCTGGTGTTCGAATACACACAGTTGGCATGAATGTAATTGCTTAAGCTCTTTCAGACACTGGGGTTCCCAAGACAAGTGTCAGAAATCCCCAGCATCTAGAATTTCCCTAACAGATTTTTCTGGACAGTCCACTTTCCCACAATAGGAGAAATCAAAGTGAGTAAAGTTATCAAGTATAACTGTGCATATGTGATATTTTAAAAGCCAATAGTTACAGCGATTCCGGTGTTCTGTGAATGTGTCCACAAGTGTCTTTGGCTTATTGGATTACTGTCTTTGAATCAAATGCATGGAGTGGTTCACACAGTATAGTAACTATTCTTCACTCCTTTTTTCTAAGAGTTTTGCTATTTTGAGTTCCACTCTCTCTTCTCTCCCAGGGCCACACATCACTGAAAGCTTTAAGTGAAATGACAGGCTGCTGGTTCCAATCTTGTAATTGTCTGTTTCACATCTTCCTACTCCGGGCTAGTGTCATTTGATGGGCCGTATTATTAGAGCACATTGTCTGCTCTAAAGATCCATCTTGATAACAAGGGTGATCCTGTAGTTCTGACAACACAGCCCGTTGTAGGTCTTCTGCAGGCCTCGTTTGTGTTCAGTTCAGAAAGGCAGGTGTGTTTCCACCTGCGGTGCCTCTCTCTGGCGCCATCTCTTTTCAGTGAGTCGGTCCCTACTCCCCTGATGCATTTCACTCACCCGTTCCTGTTACGGGGCTTCCCAGTGGCGCTGTTTGAGTATTTCTCTTGGCACAACGTGCTGCCGAGAAATGGGACAAGCAGGAAGAGGCACCGCTCTAGCCCTGCTTCGTGGCAGGGGATCTGGAGGCAGGATGTGAAGTCGTACTATTTCAAATGACCTTCTATAATCCTCGGAGCCTCCCGAAGCCAAGCAATCCCTATGGTGAGCCAGTTTATCCTGCTTCTGAGGAAGGCCACACCCAAGCACAGCTTCTCTGGTTGAGTAAGCTTTCCAAGGAAAGAGAATCCATAATTTTGTCACTTTTCTCCAATGTCTTGCTTTCTGTACAAAGCCTAAAGCCTTTCTCATACTGATCTTAAGTCTTCATGCCTCATTCCAAACTCCTTTCTTCATATTCACTCCCTAGGAGAGATGGTAGGTGCCTAACTACATGTATGATCCTATGTAATAAAACCCTAATATGCAAATTGACCAAACAGCCAGAAATACTGGGGCAACAACTGGTTGCTATGACATGCACTGACCACCAGGGGGCAGATGCTCAATGCAGGAGCTGACCCCTTGTGGTCAGTGCACTCCCACAGGGGGAGTGCTGCTCAGCCAGAAGCCAAGCTCATGGCTGGCGAGCGCAGTGGCAGTGATGGGAGCCCCTCCCACCTCCACTGCCAGCAGGCAGTAAGGAGCAAGGGATCCCAGACTGCAAGAGCCCCAGACTGTGAGAGAGATGTCTGCCTGCTAGCTTAGGCCCGATCCCCTAAGCTGGCAGGCAGACATCCCCTAAGGGGTCCCAGACTGCAAGAGGGCGCAGGCCAGGCTCAGTGGATAAAGCATCGGCCTGCAAACTGAAGGGTCCCACATTCAGTCTGGTCAAGGGCACATGCTTGGGTTGCTGGCTTGATCCCCAGTAGGGGGCTTGCAAGAGGCAGCCGATCAATGATTCCCTCTCATCATTGATGTTTTATCTCTCTCTCTTTCTCCCTTCCTCTCTGAAATAAATAAAAATATATTAAAAAGAAAATTTAAAAAATATATGATTCTTGGGTGGGGCTGTGACACAATTCAGTCCATAACAACATGTAAAGTAAGAATCGTAGCTATCATTCCATAGCTACGAATCAAGAGGTGGTGCATAATGAGGAATTGCCAGCCAGGCATATGGAATGGCTTCTCCAAATTTAGGAAATTTATCTTTGAAATGAACAATTTGATAAATGATCAAGAAATTGTTACCATACCATTATCAGTAGTAGTCTCATCATTATTATCATTATTGACATTTTTTAAAACTCTTACCCTAGGTCAGTAGGCCCAAAAGTTAGGAGGGAACATCATTGTCCCCTTTTATCTGAGGTGCAAAGATCTCTCACGATGGTCTTACCAATGAGTGTTTCTGATTTCTTAGGATATAGTCCTAGAAGTGGGATGATTGGGTCAAATGGGAGTTCCATTTTTAATTTCTTGAGGAAACTCCACAGTGGCTGCACCAGTCTGTATTACTGTCAGCATTATATTAGGGTTTCCTTTTCTCCACACCTCACCAACACTTGCCGTTGGTTGATTTGTTGATGATAGCCATTCTGACAGGTGTGAGGTGATATCACACCCCTATGTTCATAGCGGCACAATTCACAATAGCTAAGACTTGGAAACAGCCTAAGTGCCCATCAGCAGATGAGTGGATAAAAAAATATGGTACATTTACACAATGGAATACTACACAGCAATAAAAAAGAAAGAACTCTTACCATTTGCAACTTCATGGATGGACTTGGAGAGTATTATGCTGAGCAAAATAAGCCAGTCAGAGAGATATAAGTATCACATGATCTCACTCGTATGTGGAATCTAATGAACCAAATAAACTTATGATCAAAAATAGACCCAGAGCCACAGAAGCATGAACAGACTGTTGAACCTCAGAAGGAAGGCAAGGGAAGGTGGGTGGGAAGATATCAACCAAAGAACTTACATGCATATATGCATAACCCGTGGACACAGACAACAGGGTGGTGAGGGTCTGGGAGCTGGGAGATAGGAGTGGGCTGGAAGAAGTTAATGTGGGGGGGGGGGGGGGACCTATGAAATACTTTCTACAATAAAGATTAAAAGAAAGAAAAAAAAATGGTCTTACCAATGTCAGTGGCCGAGGAGAATCCAGCCCCCTGAGGCCTGGTTTAATGTCTTTCTCATGCCTCCAACCTGCCTCCCCTCAGTCTCCAAATGGGTTGCTTTCCTGTCATTCATTCTTTTCTTTCCACGATATCATTCACCTCACTGTATCTGGGATTCTTATGGGTAAAAACAAATTAAATTATTGCACACCCTGAGTGAATAGCAAGTGTCAAAGAGACCTTAATCATTTATCAAATTGTTCATTTCAAAGATAAATTTCCTAGATTTGGAGAAGCCATTCCATATGCCTGGCTGGCAATTCCTCATTATGCACCACCTCTTGTGTTAGCAAATGTGACTCTAGTCACCTGGCAGCAGAATGGTGTCCACCAGAGATGTGTGGTCCCTGACAGCTGCCCACTGATTTTTCACTCCTGTGTCAGCCGGCCGCCGAGCGCAGCTGCAAGGCCTCCTCCTCACGCTGCAATCATGTTGTTTTGTGCTAACATGGTAGAAAGCAGTTTAACTTTGGTAGATAAGCTTTTCTCTTCCAACTTCCTCGCATTATTGATTTTGCTTAGAATACCCATTAGTTCATAGAAAGGATAGAAATACACTGTAGTGATTTGAAATTTGTCACTTTGGGGGCAGCAGGGTGAAGTCAGAATTAATGAGGTTTTATTTCTCTGCTAGAGCTCCTCAGTTCTTGATATTTTTCTCAGCAGGTTAAAAGTCCCAAACCGGGCCATAAATTCAAATCCGGCAAAATGAGAGCTTGGGTTGAAGAGGCAGTGTTATCCCAAGTGTCTATAGCAGCTAGTACAGGAATTCCTCACCTAATACAATATGTCAGAAGTGGGGAGCATACACTTCTCAGTGGCTTGTAATTTTTAATTGGTTTACACAAAAAATCCCATAAGTTTAGAGTCCAAAGGAGCTTTAGGTTAAAGTTTGAAAACCAGAGAAAATCATTTTATCTTTGGATGTACTGAGACCACATAAGAATGTGGCTATATGCCGAAACCGGTTTGGCTCAGTGGATAGAGCGTCGGCTTGCGGACTGAAAGGTCCCAGGTTCGATTCCGGTCAAGGGCATGTACCTGGGTTGCGGGCACATCCCCAGTGGGAGATGTGCAGGAGGCAGCTGATCGATGTTTCTCTCTCATCGATGTTTCTAACTCTCTATCTCTCTCCCTTCCTCTCTGTAAAAAATCAATAAAATATTTAAAAAAAAAAAAAAAAAAAAAAAAAAAAAAAAAAGAATGTGGCTATCTTTGAAAATTATATAATAAAATTTTTTTTAATTATGTTAGCCGTGATGTGTATAGGAGCATAAAATTATAATTGTTTTTCTTCTGTTTTCTAAATTTTCCAGAATACTCATATAGCAGTGGGGTGAGGTTCAAACATCCTATCTAATAATAGAGAAACATGGTAATTAGCTGTACCTCCATTACCCTTCCCATTGGCTAATCAGAGCAATATGAAAATTAACTGCCAACCAAGATGGCGGCCGGCAGCCAGGCAGCTTGAAGTGAACAGGAGGCTTGCTTGCTTCAGTGATGGAGGAAGCCAACGTTCCCCGCCTGCCGCTGCCGGCCTCTGAGTTTGCAGTTTAAGAAACATTGTTACAAATATAGAAGCTAAACAAAACCCCAGAAACCTGCTTTCAGCCAGCCGGGCTTCAGCCAGCAGGACTGCAACATTGTTTCAATTATAGAACAAACGCAGATCTCTGCTTTCAGCCATCCGGGATCTCAGAGCTGGAGTGATCAGGACCGCAACAGTGTTACAATTATAGAACCCAAACAAACCAGATACCTGCTTTCAGCAGCCGAGGCCTCAGAGCTGGAGCCAAGCCTCAGAGCTAAAGCTGGCCCAGAATAAAAAATAAAAAGAAGAAGAAAAGGACAGGTTGGGAGCTTCAGTCACCTGCTAGCCTGAAAACGGCCCTTAGCCCCTCATCCAGGCTGGCCAGGCACCCCAGTGGGGACCCCCACCCTGTTCCAGGACACCCTTCAGGGCAAACCAGCCGGCCCCCACCTGTGCACCAGGCCTCTATCCTATATAGTAAAAGGATAATATGCCTCCCAGCACCAGAATCAGCGGAGCCTCGAGGCCTCCCAGCTCCGGGATCAGCGTGACAGGGGGCAGAGCCCCAGCCACCTGATTGCCCTGCAGATCTGTGTGTGACAGGGTGCGGTGCCCCAACCCCCGCCCCCCCCACGGGCCCTGCTCTGTGTGTGACGGGGTAGAGCCATAACCTCCCCATCTGCCCTGCCCTGAGTGTGACAGTGGCGGCACCCCAACCCTCTGATCCACCCTACTCTGTGTGTGACAGGGGGTGGTGCCCCAACTCCCCTATCAGCCCTAATCTTTGAGTGACGGGGGGGGGGGCTCCTCAACCCCCTGATCGGCCCTGCTCTGTGCATGACAGGGGGGAGCTCCCCAAACCCCTGATGGGCCCTGCTCTGTGCATGACGGGGTAGCTCCTCAACCCCCTGATCGGTGTGACAGGGTACGGAGCCCCAACCCCCCTGATGAGCCCTGCTCTGTGCATGACAGGGGGTGGCGCCGCAACCTCCCTATCGACCCTGCCCTGAGTGTGACAGGGGGCGGCACCCCAACCCCCCAATCGGCCCTGCTCTGAGCCCGACCAGGAGCTGCACCTAGGGATTGGGCCTGCCCTCTGCCACCCGGGAGCGGGCCTAAGCCAGCACGTCGTTATCTCCAGAGGGGTCCCAGACTGTGAGAGGGCACAAGTGGGGCTGAGGGACACCCCCCGCCCCCGCCAGTGCACAAATTTTTGTGCACCGGGCCTCTAGTTAAATATAAAAATGCTAAATCAATGGTGGAACATAATCTATAATTTGATGGACAGTTTATTTTTAATTGTTGATCCCCCAATCTCATGGCCTATTTGTTTGTGAACTAAAACTCAAGGATTCCCTTATGCCCCTGGGACATTCATTGGTTCATTCAGCAAATTGGTGTCGAGCTAAAGTGATAACCAAAACAGTGAAATCCTCACCTTTGAGGAGTTCACATGCTACTACAGGGAATAATTAAACAAGCATGTGATATATTGTCAAGGAGTGATAAACACTGTGTAAGAAAATAAAGCAGCCAGCTAAAGAGACAAACTCAGAGGGAGAATGATAATTTTAGGTAAATGCAATCATGGAGGACCTCTGGAGGAGGTGATATTTGTACAGAGACCTAAATGAAAGATCAGTAGCTGAAACAGCAGCATTGGTCCTACTTCAAAACAAATTGTAGCCGGAACCAGTTTCGCTCAGTAGATAGAGCATCGGCCTGCGAACTGAAAGGTCCCAGGTTCGATTCCAGTCAAGGGCATGTACCTTGGTTGCGGGCACATCCCCAGTAGGAGGTGTGCAGGAGGCAGCTGATCGATGTTTCTCTCTCATCGATGTTTCTAACTCTCTATCTCTCTCCCTTCCTCTCTGTAAAAAATCAATAAAATATATATATTTTTAAAAAACAAAAAAAACAAAACAAATTGTAACTTAATTCATGAGCTCTTAAGTTTTTTAAATTAACTCAGTGTTTCTTTAAAATTAAAACCTCTGTATTGCATTTGCCTCTCTCAGTTCTCGCAAAACAGAGCACATCATCCCTGCTCAGAGCATGCAGTGGCTCCACATTTAAGAAAAATTCCAAGTCCCCAGGACAGTACGAAGCCCTCCACGCCTGGCCCTCCAACCCCTAAGTTGCTTCAACTCCCTGGCCATACCTCCTGGTAACTTTCTCTCTGTGGCATCTCTCCATCCCTGCTGTCCAGCCCTAGAGGTTGGCATTGGCCACGCCCTCTTCCCAGAATCCTCTTCCCCAGATCTCCATCCACATGGTTCACTTCTTTTTCAGTCTTTGCTCAGATGTCACCTTCTCAATGAAGCTTACCCTAGGACAGTGATGGCAAACCTATGACACCTGTGTCAGAGGTGACACGCGGACTCATTTTTTTTGGTTGATTTTTCTTTGTTAAATGGCATTTAAATATATAAAATAAATATCAAAAATATAAGTCTTTGTTTTACTATGGTTGCAAATATCAAAAAATTTCTATATGTGACACGGCACCAGAGTTAAGTTAGGGTTTTTCAAAATGCTGACAGGCCGAGCTCAAAAGGTTCACCATCACTGTCCTAGGACCACCAGATTTTAAGTTGCCACCTCCTTCCCTAAGTCCTCAGTCCTCTGTCTCTGCTCTACTGTTTTCTTTTTCTCTTGTCACCTTCAAACATGCTCTATAAATTGTTTATCGTGCTCATCTTTTTCTCATCTGTCTCATCTTATTGAAATGAAAGTTCTACCAGGCCAGGCAGGATCTTCATCTGGTTTGTTCACTGAGATAGTCCAAGTGCCTAAGACGGTGCCTGGGACATAGCTGATGCTCAGTAAATGTTCACTGACAGAACAACACGTGCTGCAGACCGGAGGCTCTCTGCAGGCTCACGTGATGTGGTTTATTCGCCGATGTGGCAACGTCGAGAACACGAGGAACTCGAATCCCCCTGGTTTATTCGGTTTTATGGTCCATGAAACTTTATTGCCCGTTATTTTAATAGACACTATTGTATCATTTATTTATTTATGTATATAGATGCTAAATACTCTACTTCAAATAGTGGCTTTTCAGTGATACAGAGAAAAATCTCCTGAGAACAGGGAACTGTTTGGCCATGAGTAAAATAGTAATGGCATTTCTTGGACTTAACAAGGATCTCAGGAGGTCCCGTAGTCTAGCTCCTGTGATTTTTCCAACGTGAAGATGAAGCAGCCGCAGCCCAGCGAGGTTTTGACCCACCTGAGGGTGCAGAGCCAGTGTGTGTGGACTCTGAACACCCCGCTAAGACCACATGTCCTTCATTTGGAACTTAGAGGAACCCAGAAAATCTTTCTAATATGTAGCCTATTGGTAGCCAGAGGATCTTAATAAACATCGCTATTAGGTTATTGCAAATCATTTCTATGAATAAACATAATGGTGTGATTAAAAAATATTAGGAATAACAAAGGCAATTGTACTATAGTTTGACCACTAGGTTTCCTATGAAACCTCAGTTCTATCGCAGTGTCACTCACTTCCTATAGGATGGGTATGTTTAATGCACATGAATATATATTCCCCTGGTCAGGGGGAGGAGAGAGGCAGGAGACGATCTCTCTGCCGTGACTGAGTTGACAGCGCCATGCACATCACCCACGTCCACCCCCTGGATGGGAGCGAGACTCGGGCGCGTGTGGCAGCCGCGGTGATACAGGCGAGGCCACGCAGCTCACCTGTGGTCTCTGCTGCAGTCACACCTACACCTGGGGGGAGAGGATCAGGGCCAATGAGCAACGTCAGTTTCCACTGGGTGCTGGGAATTAGAGAACATTTCACAGCAAATCATGAAGTGCAGTGAGGTATGCTTTTTCCCCTTAATCAAGTTAGAGCAACGTTTTAGAAAGTGTTCATTTTAATTATAAACACAAGCAGGGGCTCCCTGGGATGGACAACTCTTTTATGCAGAGGCTGCAGTTTCTGTTCTTGGCAGTCAAGAAAAAAGAGCCTGGTATTTACATGAATAGGTCAACCATTTTTAAATATAAAAATAATTCTCTGTATCGAAAGAGACAATGTAGTCAGCTTGAGCCTCCTGAAATCCTGTTCTTTACCTGGTTTCCCAGATGTGCCGACTTTTAAAAGTCCTAGAAGTTTTTGGCAAATGCTTTTCACAACCTCTACCAGGCAGTTATTTTGTCACATGGTTAGCTGTTATTGATGTCTCACCTAGAAATGGCATGTTCTCAAAAGCTGTGATTTTGAGTAACGGTGAGAAAATGAAGAGGGTTTGCTTTCAGCATCAGTGACATATAATCATTGCGTAGCCCCTGATACAACACATTGTCCCTAGTGGGGTAACTGCAAAGCGGTTTAAGCAATAAAGAGAATAAAGAGAACTCGTGACCAAAATTCTCTTAAGCAACCCTGTTCTTTCAGAAAATCACTATCCCAAGCCAAAAAAAAAAGGGTAATAAAATTATTGTTAGAGCAATGAGCAAGCATTCCCCAGTAAATTGATTCACCTCTTGCGTTTTTGTTGAATAACTCTTATCTTGCAGGCGCCAGTCTGGGCGCCAGGAATCCCAGAAGGGACAGCCGGGCCCTCCTGGCTAAGAGAACACACAGCCCTGAGGACAGGCTCGGGCACTCAGCAGTTCGGTGGGGAAGGTACAGGGGGCATCACCCACCCATGCGGGGACACTGAGGGAAGGCATCCTGCGGGGGTGGTGTCTTAGAGGAAGCCTGAAATATAAGGGTTTTCATAGAGAAGATGGGACAGGGAGCAGGGATGCTACATGTGGCAGGACCAGCACATGTGGGGGCACCGGGCTGGGATAAGTGAAAGAGTGTCCAGCTGTCTGGGAGGTGGGGGGGGGCGGGGAGGTGGTGCAGGCAGGGAAATTAGTAGGATTTTATTCTTTTTCCTTAGAGCAGCCGGGAGCTTTGGGAGGGTTTCTACATGATCATATTTGCAGCCTCATCACTCTACCTATGGGGAGAAGGTCTTGGAGGGAGACCAAGACATGAGTCAGATGAGTTAGCGGACCGTTGTGGGATTCAGCTGACGTGATGGTAGACGGCCGGAAGGAGGGAAGCTGGGCTGTGGGGGGTAGGAAGGACACACTGGAGAATAGACGATGGAGTCAAGAGGGCCCTGTGACTGCTTAGATGGGGAGTGCCGGAGCGGGTTCAGGCATGGCTGACACGCAGGACTCTGGCTGGGGCGCACAGGGACATTCGGAGCTGGGAACCCAGAGAAGTGAGCTTAGGACACAAAACATTGTGGTGGTTTGGCCACATGGGGTTTATGTCCAAATGTCTAGGCAGACCACTGAATACACAGATCTGAGCTCAAGAGGCAGATCTGGGTTGGAGATACAGGAATGGAATTGTCCGTGTAAATGCTCATGAAGTCATCTTCATTAATGACATTTCTTGAAGATGTAGAATGAGAAAATGAGTGGCCCTGATAGAAAACCCATGGACACCCAGCATTGAATGATCTGGGAATGGAAAAATGGTCTGGGAGTAAGGAAAACCCTCAAAGACTGAAAAGTGCTCCCAAACTGGGGAGTAAACCAGAAATGTGTAGCATTATGGAAGCCAAGAAAGAGGCTGTGGTTCAATGATTGGGGTTTGGGGTGGGAGGGGGGAGGGAGAAGGTCCAAAGTGTCAAGTGCAGACACGTCTAACAGGGCTAAGAAGTGACCTTTTGATTATGTTCATGCTGCTTAATTGTAGCCTCTTTAGTTACCTGTGAAGCCAGTATACAGACAGCAGCATGTACCTTAAGATGCTTCTGCTTTTGGGTAATAAATACCCTCTTCCGAGGAGGCTGAAGCAGTAAGCAAATGTAGACTAAGGATCTTTGTGTTTTGTCCTCTAAAGTATTCCAAATGCTTTGAGCAACGCTTGGCATTTGTCACTACTTACTTCATATTTATTGCATGAATGGTTGGTGGGTGAGTCAGTGAGCAAATCTCACATAATAAAGTCCAGTGACAGGACGGCTCCGGGGTTGGTGAACTGATCACCGTGGCTAAGGGAGCCATCCACAGGCCGCAGCCCCTCAGAGTATCACGGTGGCTGCAGTCGCTCCGGCATTGCATGAGACACAATATCCGGAGGATCTTGGCATCTCTTTCTAAGAGCAAGAAAAGCTTGCCCAGAAGCCTCTCCAGGCTCACTCTCATATCTCATTGGCCAGAAATTTTGGAGATAACCACTAGGCCTTTTTTGCCCTATTTTGACAGTTGTTTCCATAAGCCTGTGTTGCAGGGGCAGTCGACTTGAGAGAGCTGCAGCCTGCTGACTTATCCTTGGAAGATCCACCCCAATACCACCCTTTCTAACGGCCTATATGCACCCCTTCTGTGAATTCAAGACAGGGCAGGGGACCTTGGGCATGGTGGGCATCCCTGCTCCACCAACGTGCCCACAGCCTTCTTATGCTTGGTCCCTCACAGCCACTGAGCTGCACTGGTGTGTGTAACAGGAAAGCAACTTTGGGAGGCTGGTAGCTAATAAAAGCAAAGCTGTACAGGCTTAGAAAACCTTTCCTGACTCCATGCTTTTGCCTAGGATTCGTGTGAGTCAGAGCGACCTTAACCCACATGAATATCTTTTAGATGACGGCACTCTCCCAGGCACCCCAAGCCCAGGCTTCTGATCCGTCTTCCTCATTTTTTATCGGCACAAAGTACAGGGCAGCTTTTCGTCTTTCTGGACCTGCTTTCTGACAGACTCTAACTGCAGGATCCTAGAGTGCTCCCGCTGGCCAGGCTGTGCTTCCCCTGAATCCCCTCTCGCTACTCCCAGCCCAGGGCGCTCGATGGAAGGCATCTGCTACCAACCAGGCGGCCCTCTGAGTGTCTGGATAGACCCGTGGACTGCAGACCCTTTGACTCCATTCGGCCCCTGCTTGTTCTCTCTTAGGGCTGTTGGAGGATCAAAGGACACATTCCAATCTGGGCTTTTTGCCTGTTGCCCAGAGTAAGTGCTCAGTAAATGTTAGCAATGATCTTCCAGACACTTGGCCTCTTCTGCTCTTCAGGGATGCCTGCCTTCCCCAGCCAGCCCCCCCTTCCCGACTCCCCTTCACCTGAGCCCAGGCTCTCCCCGTTCTGCCCCGGGGAGCTGAGATTCCATTATGAGACTTCAGGACATCTCCGAAGGCCATGCCCACCTGCGTAGTCCTGTGTTGCTGCTCGCATGTCACCCGTCCCCACACCCAAGCTTCCCACCATTGCGGTTTCCCTAAAGGAAATGTTATCCACTACCCTGACCACTCGTGGTGATGTGGACCCGTTTAGCGGCAGCATTTTAACTTCTCAGTTCCAGAAGTGGATTCACCTTTGTGTGTGCATTAGGCTCGTTGTGTGACTCCCACGTCTGCCTGGAGCGGTGCTGTCCAGTGGCGTTCTCGGCAATCATGGGCATGCTGTCACCTGTGCTGGCCAGAACAGCAGCCACCAGCCACGCGGGTGCTTGAGCACTTCGGAGGTGGCCAGTCTGATTGAGGAACTGCACTTTAAAAGCTGTTGAATTTTAACTGACTTAGCCGCAGGTGCCTAGTGGGTACGCTCTTAGAGAGCTCAGCTGGAGAAGCAGAGCTGCTTGTGTTTGCAAATGGCCAGCCCCTATCGCTCCCCCCCTCAACTCCAGACATTAGGAATTGTTAACATCTTGCATTTCAGCCCTGGCCGAGCTGCCCTGTTACCTATGGCATCTGCTACCAACCAGGTGGTCCTCCTAGTGTCTATATGTAACAGCAGAAAGGAGACTGGGACATTTTGTTCATTTTATATTCAGTCCCTGTCCCAGTTGCGTTTTTTTATTTTATTTTTTAAAAATATATTTTGTTGATTCTTTACAGTGAGGAAGGGAGAGGGATAGAGAGTCAGAAACATCAATGAGAGAGAAGCATCGATCAGCTGCCTCCTGCACACCCCCTACTGGGGATGTGCCCGCAACCAAGGTACATGCCCCCGACCGGAATCAAACCTGGGACCCTTCAGTCCCCAGGCTGACGCTCCATCCAGTGAGCCAAACCAGCCAGGGCCCAGTTGCGTTTTTTTATATCAAAATGTCCAGGAATAGCAAAAGGGTAAACCCTCTTTCAGCTACAAACCTTAAAGCCAGAGCTGTTATTTGGAAATAATGGTCATATCCATCAAATTTACATCACAGATGTTGTAAGAACCTATGAGCTTGGTGTGAATTTGATGAGGAGGCTTAACTGTACCCAAGAGAGATGAAAGAAACACCTTTGGGAGACAGACACTACAATTTGACACGGGGAGATATTTGTGGCTGGAGATGCGGTGAGAATCCCCGTGAGCAGTGGTTGGTTGACCAGGGTCCAGTAGAAGACAGCAAATGCTGACAAACCAGCAGGAAGAAGCTACAGGGAAATACAACTGAAACAAGCTAGGCACAGGCAATGTCTTGGCCACTTTTGTGCTAGGAAGTCATTGCTGCTCACATATTTAATTTGGCAAAAGCCTCTAAACAAGGGGGAGAAGACTATTAACATCCAAATAGGATTTTAAATCCAGAACAATAGCAACAATTTAAAAAGCAAGTGATTCTCCAAGCACAGAAACCTGTACCATCCTACTACATGTATGAAATCATCCACAGCATCACGAAATCAATTAAATTCTGAGATGTAAATAGTTTACACAGATTTCAAGGTAGGAGGTCCAAAATGATTCTGAGTCATGAAGATGCCTGTATCAGACAGTAAGAAACCTCATAGCTCTTGCAAAACTGCTCCTGCATCTAAGCTGGTCAGAAAATTCCAAAGACTCCTGGCTGCAAATAGAGATAAAAGATAAACTGGAAGATTCACTAACTTGTGGATTCTGAAAGTATAGGTTCCCTGATCTTACAGAATCCTGCAGTGTCTGCCTTAAATCCCAGTGGTGCACAGATATCTCTCTCTCTATCTCTCTCTCTCTCTCTCTCACACACACACACACACACACACAGAATGACTTTTCCTCACTGGGAAAGAAAATGCACCAGAAGAGTGAAAAAAGTCATATTTGTTTTTGCAACTAAAACTTTAAATTTGTCTTTTTAAGTGCTTGAGAGTCAAATACATTAATTAGCAAATAAGCAATATCTAATAGAAAAGTATTGCTTTCTATGTATGTTTAAAATACTACAAAATAATATCTGTAGCATCATTTAGTTTAATCACATCAACTCCCAGAACTCAGGAGAAATGAAGAAAATATCCTCAGTGAAAGTCAACAAATACCAGGGAGCCATTTCCAACTTCTAGGTTGAAAGCTCTTTAATCATTTAATAAAATCCTTAAATAACTTATTTCTTAGCTAACTCTTGCTTGGTACATCATCTCACTGGCTATGAGAACTGCTAGTGGCTTTAATTGCAAACATTTGAAATGTTACTGGGATTAGCAGAAGCTTTTAGTCACGTGCCACTTAATGACCGTTAGTCAACAATGGACCACATTGTATACGTCTCTCCCACGCTGCCTTTCCTCCTCCTGTAGAGCAGCGCAGTGTATATATCCGTCTTGCTCCTTCTCCAGAGCAGTGAGGAATCAATTCAGTGACTGCTGCCCACTACCTGGAGCCCTGGGCAAAGGTGTTGAGGAAACAGCACTCACAGCCGGCCCAGCGGGCACTGAGCACTCCATTACCGAGACCATGGCCATGGCTTTGCTGTTGGTCTCAATACAGCCATGAGTCACATAACTGACATTTCTGTCCACGAGGGACCACACACACAGCAGTGGTTTCATAAGATTCTAATGGATGCCCTAACCGGTTTGGCTCAGCGGATAAAGCATCGGCCTGCGGACTCAAGGGTCCCAGGTTCGATTCCGGTCAAGGGCATGTACCTTAGTTGCGGGCACATCCCCAGTGGGGGGCATGCCGGAGGCAGCTGATCGATGTTTCTCTCTCATCGATGTTTCTAACTCTCTATCCCTCTCCCTTCCTCTCTGTAAAGAATCACTTAAAATACAGTGGAGCCTTGACTTACAAGTTTAATTCGTTCCAAGACCGAGCTCATTAAGGAGCTCATTAAGGAGCTCGTTAACTCAAATTACTCTATCAACTCAATGCAAAAAATCGGCAGAGACAGCTGGTATCTCAAAAAACTCGTTAGTCGGGACACTCGTAAGTCAAGGCCACACTGTATATTTAAAAAAGAAAAGATTCTAATGGAGCTGGAAATTTCCTATTGCCTAGTGACGTCGGAGCTTAACGCATCACTCACATGTCTGGTGATGCAGGTAAGCACACCTACTGTTGCCAGCAGTGTAGAGTGCAGCACATGCAGCTATGTACAGTCCATACTACTTGGTAATGATAATAAACGAGTATGTTACTGCTTTATGTATTTACTATACTATGCCTTTTATTAGTATTTTAGTGTGTACTCTTTCTAATTATAAAAAGAAAGTTTGCTGTAAAACAGTATGTCGTGTTATGTGGGCAGCAGCCTCATACTTCTCGTGTGTACCATGTTTCTTGATTGCATCATTATCTCTTGTGCTTGGTTTGATCTTGTGTTGTTTTATAAGTTTAGTGTAACCTAAGTGTGCAGTGTTTATGAAGTCTACAGCTACAGTAATGTCCTAGGCCTTCCCATTCACTCACCACTCACTCACAGACTCATCCAGAGCAACTTCCAGTCCTGCCAGCTCCATTCATAAGTGTCCCATACAGGTGTACTATCTTTTTATCTTAGCCAGTGTTTCTCAACCTTCCTAATGCCGCGACCCTTTAATACAGTTCCTCATGTTGTGGTGACCCCCAACCATAAAATTATTTTCGTTTCTACTTCATAACTGTAATTTTGCTACTGTTATGAATCATAATGTAAATATCTGATATGCAGGATGTATTTTCATTGTTCACGACCCACAGGTTGAGAACCGCTGTGAGGCCATATTTTTACTGCACCTTTTCTATGTTTAGATACCCAAATACTTGCCATTGTGTTGTAATTGCCTATAATATTCAGTGCAGTAACATGCTATACAGACCTCTAGCCTAGGAGCAATAGGCTATACCACGTAGCCTCTGTGGGTAGTGAGCTGTACCATCTAGGTCTATATTGGGCACTCTGTGATGTTTGAACATCGTTGAAATTGCCCAAGAACACATTTCTCAGAACATGTTGCTGTTGTTAAGGAGGGAATGACTGTATAGTGTTGCTAAAATGACACCTTTGTGAGTTACATTGTTGCAGAAGACCAGAGAAAAACCAAGCGATGCTTTTAGAGAAAAGGAATGACACTGTTTATTTACGCCGGCAGACTCGGGGAATAACTTTCCAAATCTGAGTAAAGTAACATGCAGGGGCTTCTCTTTTATATCTTTCTGGGTCTTTGTCCCGCAAATATGGATTATGCTTCCAGTCCTTTTCACAGGGTTTTCAAGAAGGCCCCCAGGTGTAGGGGGTCTCCAGGCCATATCTGATGGTTTGGCCTGGTGCGAGCATTAATAACCCCCCTCCGGGGCAGTGCACTGTTCACAGTTTTATGGCCTCTGTAGCAGGTTCTACAAGACCAGTTTCTGGGAAAGCGGTAGTGACTTAATTATAGTTTATCAAGAATGTACACTGGGCTTGCTGACATGAATTCAGATTGCTAGCCCCCCAAATATCAAGGTTACATTGGAATTAGCCCTTTTTAGCCTTCTCAAAAGAGCAATGGTAATGCTCAAAGGATGGATATTTTTCCCAAAAAGAAATGCGTCTGTTTCATGGCTCACTGAGATCAGGACCAGCACCACCAGAGGGATCATCCTCTGAAAGGATTCTCGGCTCTGGGCTCCTTGTGAACATGTGCTTTCAGTCAGAGAGCATACCTGGGAACCTAACATGAAAATATGGAATAGGTTGGACAGCACTCGTGTCTCAAAGGGAAAAACAACTAGCAAATGCTCACATTAGGCTCTTCATACACAACTTCACAAAGATAAGTATTTGCTTTAACATAGGTGTGCTTTAATTAACCCTTGAGCAACACGGGTTTGAACTGCACAAGTTTACTCATACATGAATTTTGTTGTTCAATAAATATTGTACATGTATTTTCTCATGATTTTCTTAACATTTTCTCTAGCTCACTTTATTGACAGAATACAGTATATAATAGATATAACATACAAAATAGGTGTCAATCAATCGTTTGTTATTGATAAGGCTTCCAGTCAACAGTAGGCTATTAGTAGTTAAGTTTGGGAGGGAGTCAAAAGTTATACATGGATTTTCAATTGCATGGGGTCAGTGCCCCTAACCCCTGCATTGTTCAAGATGGACTATAGAGCCATTGGTGATCATTAGTATATTAAAATGTGTCTGAATTTTCACGTGTGCATGTGTACATTCTGCACATGTGCTTTACCGACAAAGATGCAGTCAGACTAACACTTCTAATGTTTTCAGCCCCAAATTGTCACATGACACTTCAGTTACACAATTTATTTACAATGGGAGCACCATCTAATCTAATAAAAGAGAAACATGCAAATTGACCACACCTCCACTACACCCACAAGCCACGCCCACCAGCCAATCAAGAACAAATATGCAAATTAACCCAACTAAGATGGCTCAGCCACAGAACTGGAGTGAGCAGGAGGCTTGGGTTGCCCCTGGCGATGGAGGAAGCCAAGCTACCCGCCTGCCCTGCCGGCCCTGAGCTCCGCTCAAGGCTACAAAGTTTCAATTATAGAAGATAAATAAATCCCAGATACCTGCTTCTAGCCTGTGGCCATGGCCAGCCTGAAAATGGCCCTCAGCCCCTCACCCAGGCTGGCCAAATCCCCATGGGGTGAGGGTCCCCACTGGGAGGCTTGACCAGCCTGCAAACAGCCATCAGCCCCTCACCCAGGCTGGCCAGGCACTCCAGTGGGGACCCCCACCCTGAAGGGGGTGTGGCCAGCCTGAAAATGGCCCTCAGAGCCTCACCCAGGCTGGCCAGGCACCCCAGCTGGACCCCCACCCTGATCCGGGACACCCTTCAGGGCAAACCAGCCGGCCCCCACCTGTGCACCAGGCCTCTATCCTATATAATAAAAGGGTAATATGCAAATTGACCCTAACAGCAGAACGACTGGGAATGACTGGTCACTATGACACACACTTACCACCAGGGGGCAGATGCTCAAGGCAGTAGCTGCCCCCTGGTGGTCAGTGCGCTCCCACAGGGGGAGCTCTGCTCAGCCACAAGCGAGGCAGACAGCTGCCAGCACAGCAGTGATGGCAGGAGCCTCTCCCACCTCCTCAGTAGCGCTAAGGATGTCCGACTGCAGCTTAGGCCTGCTCCCCGCTGGCATGTGGACATCCCCTGAGGGTTCCCGGGCTGCCAGAGGGATGTTTGACTGCCAGTTTGGGCCCGATCCCCCAGGGAGTGGGCCTAAGCCAGCAGGTGGACATCCCCCAAGGGGTCCCAGACTGCGAGAGGGCACAAGCCATGCCGAGGGACCCCCCTCCCCCGGGTGCACAAATTTTTGTGCACCAGGCCTCTAGTCCTATATAATAAAAGGGTAATATGCAAATTGACCCTCATGGCAGAACGACCAGAACAACCGCTGGACCAGTCACTATGAGGCGCATTGACCACCTCTTGGTCCCTTCCCTTGGCCAGCAGGCTCCAATCACCCGATGGTGAACAGGGAACCGGGTGTGGGTGGTGGCAGGGGGCAGGGCCGGCTGCAGGCAGCTGGGGAAGATGGCCCTGATCACAGGCCAGGCCTAGGGACCATACCCATCCACGAATTTTGTGTGCCGGGCCTCTAGTAATTTCATGATGTCATTTATTCTTCTTCTCTGCAAGTACTAACACTAACAGGATTTGAGTTTTAACTGTGACAACTGTGTCTTAATTATAAAGAATTGCTATGTTGTTCTTTTACCATACTTAAGTAACAAAAAATTAAAAATAAGTCATTTTAAATAAGCTCACACACACTCCTATCACTTAATAGCTCAGCACCTGCCAGCTATGCTTTGATCTACACAAGTTACTTAAACCATTGAGTGTTCAGTTTCCTTTATACAATGAGGATAATTTGAGTACCAACTTCATTGTGTTGTTATAAATATATGTATGTGTGAGTATATAGATTTATATATATATATATGTATATATATATATATATATATATATATATGTGACAGATATATATAATATATAACAATACATATATATAATGAGCAAAAAAGCCTGGCACATGATAAATTCCAAAAATATTGTTTTAGGTGTTGCTATTGCTACTATTATACATAAAATGTCCAGCATAGTGCTTGACACTGAAGACGCTTTAAGTGCTCCAAAAATGTTTCCTCCCATCCCGTCCACCTCTTCGCTCCTCCTTGCCCCTGTCTTTCTACCTTGTGTAGAAGCCTTTCATGTAGCACACAAGTCACTAGCTCTAGACTAAAACTTTACTTACCAGTTTTTTTAATAAAAATATAAAACTTTAGCCCTAACCGGTTTGGCTCAATGGATAGAGCATCAGCCTGCAGACTAAAAGGTCGCAGGTTCAATTCTGGTCAAGGACATGTACCTTGGTTGGGGGCATATCCCCAGTAGGAGGTGTGTAGGAGGCAGCTGATGGATGTTTCTCTCTCATCAATGTTTCTAACTCTCTATCCCTTGCCCTTCCTCTCTGTAATATAAAAATCAATAATATATATATATATATATATATATATATATATATATATGACTTCATTTAGCTAACAATAAACCTAAAATCCATCAATGTACTTCCTGGTTCTTGATGTACTATGCCCAGACAGAGTATGTCATACAATAAAAAGAAAACCGAGGTGAAAAATGATTTGCTATTTTAGCTTATCAGTTATCAGGGTTATTTGCAAGTAATTGGAGAAAAGGAGCTTATTCTATATCTTCCCACTGTCATGCAGATAATGCTTTGATCTGGAAGGAAGTTGGGCCTCAACTAACACAGTCCCTTCCTTTTCAAGGGACAGAAACTGATGTCCCAGGAGTTAAGTGACGTGTTGCAAGCTTGTGAGGACAAAAACAAGAAGACAGCTCTCCAGAGCTCAAGGTCTGGCTTTGTGCACTCCACCTGCTGCACCTGTTCCCGCCCAGCTCTCCTGAGAATGAGTCAGGGTGCTCACCAGCACCTCTGTTTGCTGGGCTGCAGGCCTCCCAGGGAGCATGGTCTATAACCGCACCCTTCCCATGTCTATCAGTGCCCCCTTCCATGTCTCTTTGCCTGAGGTGGGAGGGCATTCTCTTCCCTTGAGTTCCCAGACTGTTAAGGACTTGAGTGGCCCAACATTAGCACTCTTCTTCCTTCTGAGTTTCTGAACCATTTTAGAGGTGAGACAAGTGGGAGATCAAAGTGTAGGGAGACGGCACCTTTATTACTGATAAAGGCTGGTCTGGAGGAGGACATGGATGGGCCTGACAATTCTCTGTTCAACCCCCCACCCCCCAGCCTAGATCTCAGGGTCAGCCCAAGAGGGCAAGGCTGCCTCCTGAGTCACCACCAGCCCAGGTGGCAGGGAGGAGTGCCGAGCACACCCCAGTGCTCACATTGGGGCTCTCTCCACCCAGTGGGGAAACAGGGGCCAGCAGTGAGGTACCTGGAGGGGGTAGGGAGCTACGCAAAAATAAGGAGGGCTTAGGAAAACGCCTCCTCAAGAAACCAAAGGAGTGAGGAGAAGTTTTCCCCTAACAAAAGCTATTCTTTTTTCATTTCACTTAACAAAGCAGCATGCAGATTTCATGTTATTTTTTATGAACAAGCATTTTTACAGAAAAAAAATAATAATCATTAAACCCTACTTATATTTTGCCAGATTTACTTCAGAACTTTGCCAACCTGCATGCACACTTCATTTTGATGTTTTTATAATCACTGTGTACATATTGTTCTCCACTCCTGCTTTTGTACTTGACATTATTTCAAGCACATTCTTATGTATCTGCGTCACCCACACGGGCATTTCATTGCATTTGTTTCATTCCAAGCAAGGCTATCCATTTGGCAAGTGGCACGGGGACTTGGTTTTTATTTATTTGTACAAATACTCTTCATACTTGGAGTAATTCTTCTTTTATTAGCTGTGTTGAGCTCATGTTTCCCTGTTATTCTGGGCTCCTTTTTATTTGGTTTATAGCATTCTATTTTGCAAATTAAAAACCAAAAAGTTTTATGAGTAAGTCAAAACTATCCATTTTGCTTTTCTTTTCCACAACCTGAAAAATAAATATGTATATGTGAACACACATTTATTTATATTGCTTATTCTAACTTTTAAATCTTTTTAGTTTTTTATCTTTGAGAAATTTATTGCAGTAATGGCTCAATACGCAGACATAAAGCAGTTCTTTTTTTAAGTTAAATTCTTTATTGTTTAAAGTATTACATAAGTCTCCTTTTTCCCCCATTGACCTCTCCCCAGCCGCTCCCACCCCCTAGCACATGCCCTCATAAAGCAAGTTTTTATAGTCACATTTAACTATTATTTATTAAGTAAGGAGTTATTATCCAACTAGAAATACATTTTTAAACATAAGTTTTTTTTATATAAACCATAAAGCATATCCTAAAATATCAGATTCAGTGGTGAACTTAAGTTTATACTATAGTACTTTTGTTTTTCAAAATTAAAATTAATACTTTTTATCTTAAGCTGCAAAGTATCATAAACCCTGAGCCCACTCAGGAAAGTCCATCTTTCATATCATTTTTTAAAAGTAGAAACTGTTTTTACATAGGTGTCCACAAGAACCTGAAAGAATTCTAGTTGCTCATTGGTTTTTATGGTGGCATTCACCTATTTTATTTAAAAAAAAAGAACTTTAGTTACCTTAAGGTTTGAGAAAATTTAATTGATCAGAAATTGATGTCAATCACCCTAAAACTAGAAAGTATTCCTAAAGCAAAATAAATAACAATAGCAAAACAGTAATTTTTAAAAACCACTTGGAATGTAGTCACAATTCCCAAGCAAACAAGCAAACAAAAATTCAAATTATTCTTTTAGACCAATCTTCTAGAATACAACTTTTGCATAAATTGTACTTTTAGAATATTTTAAAAATTCAATGCAAGACAAGTTCTACCTCTCATATGTGATCTTCATGTAGCCTGAGCATATGTCTTCTATCTTCTTTCACCTCTCTTTTTTTTCAGCCACTTCTCAGGACTTCTCAGTCTGGCTACATTTCCCCGGCTCACCCCAGCTGGCTCACACTAATTCTCTCTGTGCCTGCTTTTCTGCATTTCTTCACCACATCTTGCCCCCCTCTCTCCCCCAAGCCATGTCTGATTTCTCCTGAGCATTTGGCACAATGCCTCCTGGCTTATGAGAGGAGAGGCAGGGCAGGGTGTGGTGAAGCCCAGAGCTTTGGAGGAAGCAGGCTGGTCTGTAGTTTCTATAAATCATAACGTGTATCCTAAGGAGCTCATAGAGAGCGTCTGCCTTTCTCACAAGGTCGTTGTGAGGGTTGGCAGTTTCTGGTGTGTGATGCATGTTGTTAATTATAAGCTCGCAACAGGAGTTTATCAATTGAGTTAATTCACTCTCACCTTTCCCTTCATTGTCCTCGATTTGGTATTACCAACATCTTCATTCGTTACGCCGCACAAGAAGAGGAAAGTCGGTCTGGCACAGCATCATGGCCAGTTCTGTATCTTAGATCCACGTCACCATGCTCCTCTCTCCCCTCTGTGATCTGATTTCCTTGTTAGATATGTCAGCATCTGACACACTTTACACCTCCACTCTACCCTACTGCTCTCTCCAGTCCCAATGGTCTTCAAGTTCATCAAACTTGGAACCACCAAGCCTTAGGAATTCCCCGCTGGTTCCTTGCCTAGAAGATGAATATATGAGGTCCATTACATTAATGTTTCTACTTTGTGTATGTTCAAAAATGCCATAATAAGAATGTTAAATAACAGTTACTTATCAATGATAGCATCATTCTATGCCCATGTTATATGAACCCAAATAAAATGTTTGTCACTTCTGTCACTACCAATCTTGGTCATAAATGATATTGACAATGAATTTTTGTACATATTGAATGGTTCTAATTATTTCTACTAGATGTGTATACATATGTAGTATATATATAAATACATACATGCATACATACATACATAGATAAAACATGATTATTAACGTTAATGTTGAAGAAATGACCAAAAGCTAAGAAATTAGTGTGATCTGGACATTGCTATTGTGTAAATAAAAAGAAAAATAAACCTCTAGAAAGACAATTTCAGAAGATCCAGGTATGTGTCACTAGACATTAAATTATTGATACACATAAATTTCATTTATTGGAATCTCTTTTAAAGGGGGGAATTCTAATGGCAGGAGAGATTTTATATAAGAAGATGGTCAATAGAACTTCCTTTTTTCATAATAGCATAAAACATTTGAAATCCCTTTGTGACCAACCATAGGGAGATAGCTGGATAAACATCAGTATATTCATTGTACCTAATAATAGACAAACATGTAAATTGACTATCCCTCCGCTACGCTCACCAGCCAATCAGGAAAGTATGCAAATTAACCCAACAAAGATGGCGGATAATTTGCATATGTAGGCACGAAGCGGCAGAGCGAAGACTGAAGGCTCTGACCAGAGCCGAGAAGACTGAAGGCTCTGCCCGGAGCGAAGGCCTGGGTCCCAGGTGCCGGAGGAAAACCGGTGCCGGCAGCCAGGGGAAGGGAAGGCCTATTGCACGAATCTCTTCGTGCAACAGGCCTCTAGTCTAATATAATTATTAAGATGGTAATTCTGCAAATTGTAATGCTATAATAGTAAAGAAAGACAAAATTTGATTCATAGTAAGAATATAACTGAAAAATATGTACTGAAAAAGAAAAATTGTATCTGTTAGGGTGGCAGTATGATCAGTGTCTTATTTCTTCTTTTTTCTCCTATTTTCATTTTTTTCAATGGAAATGTATATGTAGACATTATGACAGTGGAATTCCCAAGGTTGTTTCTTCTCTAAAGTGGCATGGGCCTTGTGACTTAGCAAAGGTACTTTTAGTTCATAGGGAGCTAAATTTTTTGAGGGGTAAATAGACGCAAGAGGAATGAGTGATATTGCTACTCTGTTACTAACAAAGCCTTTGGCATTAAGCCTGGGTGAAACCAAGGCTCACAGAGTAATCCAACCGCAGTTGTATCTTTCTCCCCAGAGTTGCTTCTGTGGCATTTCTAACTGTTAAAATGTGCACCAGAAAAAAAAAAATGTGCACCAATCACCCCACTGCGTCTTTGCCCCAAAGAAGCAGAACTTGGCAACAGGGCTGAAACCCCTTCTCCATTGATTGTCTTATCCAGGACTTTTATTACACTTGGAACATCAAAAATCAAAGTGGTTTCCAAGAGATGTATTAAACTGAATGGTAGCTGTGTCATTATTTCACCAACTGGGAACTTGAAGCAGAGCTACTTCCCACGGCGTCGGTTTGAGCATGCGAAATTAAAGCATGTTAAGAGGAATGGTACCATACATGATGGGATGTTGTGTAGGGACCCTCATAATGCAGCCCTTCCCACCCTACAGACCCTCGTTCAGCAGTGTCCTCTCCATGGCGTTAGCCTTGGGTCTGCACTGCTCGTATTAGTGAGGAGGAGTAATCATCTTGCTAATCAGTTATAATAACGACTGACTGCTACCATTTGGGGCAATAAAAAGGCTAAATGAGAAAAGGAAGAAAACAGACGCACAACACTCTTTTCCAGTACCATGCTTTATGTTGTCTGTTTCGGGTGATTTTTTTGCTCTCCGTTATGTTTTCTCTATGTTTATAGGACATTCAGGTTAAAAATCCTACGTCCTTGAGCCATACATTAGCTAAAGCCAGCTCATGTGTAGGTCACTCTGTTGAACATATATGTCATAGATAATTGGGGGGGGGGAGGGGGCTGGCAGAGGGTCCTTTGTCGCCATATATCATTGTGGATCAAGTTACAGCCTTGGGAAGGGCAGCGCAAAAGGATTGTGTTTCCCCATTTAACCTCGGAGTCATTCCACTGTTTCATTTCTACAAGTGAGTCATCTTGCTTGCAGTTGTAAGCCAGGTAATTGCTTTGCTCGTTTCTGTGTTCTGACCAAGCATCACGTAAGAGTCTTCCATCTGGGCATTTGCTCATTTTACTAGAACAGCCTTCAGTCCCCTTTAAAATTTTATTTTATTTCAGTGTCTAGTTATGGAGGATTCCCCTGAGCTAGGATGAAATCATACTGTAGGGTTGGGGGAGGTTGATTTGACACATGGCCACTGTGCAGGAGCCTTTGATCCTCCCCATGGTGTTAACTGGCTGCCCCTTGCTTTGCTGAGCTGTAAGCCAGATCAGAGTCTGCCCGCCCACAGGACCAGAGAGCACTGGTGAGCTCCGGAGAATTCATGCACTTCCCGCATTCTGGCTGCTGTGGCCTTTCAGAGGGAATTTGGGCAGACGCAGCGAGAAGACAGGATGACTTTTTTCCTAGGCGGGAGTACCAAGCTCCTGGCACTTGTTGCGTGATATGGAGCCCTTTATTCCCTGAAGTAGGAATTCCTAACCCTGGTTTTCCAGTCTCTGAGGTCTGCTCATTTTTTTCTAAGTTTCCAAGATTATGAAGAAAACTCAATTTTTATTCACTTTCATTAAAAAAAAATAAAGAGACAAAATATGGTGGATTGTGGTTAGAAAGATGGAGAGAAAAGAAGCAACTGACTAAAGATCATTGGAAACTCTTGGGCTGGTGGTTAGATGGCACATCTCTAAAAATAAAGTAAGTGTCTTAAAAGCAAAAGAACAAGTGCAGATGTTGATAAAGATGGAGACTCAGTTAGCAGGGCCTGGATGTCACCCTTCGCGGAGGCAGGCGTTGTCTAACGGCACTTCCTCTCCCTCGCAGATGGGGAGCTCTCCATATCCAATGAGGAGGACTCCCTGGAAAACGGACAGTCCCTGAGCGCCAGCCAGCTGTCTCTGCCCGCCCTGTCCGAAATGGAGCCGGTCCCGATGCCCAGAGATCCCTGCTCATACGAGGTGCTCCAACCTTCAGACATCATGGATGGGACAGGTAATGGCCCTGGGAGAGTTCACCACAGGCCCCAGCAGGGGGCATTAAGGCTCTTTGGCCTGACTGGACTTGGGCTTTATTGTCCACCACCCCAAGCGTTAGAATCCTAGAAATAGGGATACAACTGACCACCCAGTACATACTGAGTATAAAAATTGGGAAGATATTCAGTTATTATTCTAGATTTTAAAAATATTTTTATACCTTTAATATCTTTAAAGTGACATACCTGTTTTTGTACTATTGATTATGTAAAATGTCATTGTTTTGTTTCCTAACACTCATTTCTGTTAAGATCAAGCTAAAGAACCCTGCACTTCTCTCTGGTTCCCATCTAACTCACCTGTCTGCTTGCCCTGGCATTTCCTTTCATCCTAGCCCCAGTGTACCAATTAATGGTTGTATCAATTTAGCAAGTTGTACCAATTTACTGTATACAATCAATGTGTTCATTGGCCGTTACATTGTTTACCATTTGCTGGTTAACTTGTATCCTGTCAACAGATGATTTTGACGCCATCTAACTACTGCTCCCTCTCTGGTCCCAAGCCCTCTGAGTGGCCAATACTCATTCCTTCCTGGGACCCTCCCCAAGCCAGTAAGGATTGGTCCTGTTGTCAGGAGTCACGCCTGGGGGAAGGGACCTCTTGGAAGATCTGGCGTGGGTTAGGGAGGCCACGTCCTTTCCCCACAACAGATGCACAGTCTCCTCAGCAGAGTGCAGGTGGGAGGATGGCAGAGATGGTGTCTCACAGAGTCAGGTCCCGGGCTTCACTTTGGGACCAGGTATGTCCCACGCTGATAATAACAGTGTCCCTTGGGACGGGGGAGCATTGAGCACTCAGGGGGGTTATTGCCAGGGCTTGGGTGCTGCAGGGAACACTGCTACCCAGGTCAGAGAGGAAGAAGGCACAGAGAGGAATCACTTCTGGGCATTCTTACTGTAGCAGTGATGGGAGGAAGGAGTACAGGCAGCTGAGTTGCATCTCCCGTCCTGCAAGCTGGGGCGATTTTCCCAGCTGAAGCAGTGAATTGTGTTTTTATTCACCCTTCCCTGTAACATTGATCAGATGGCTTTGATGGGCATGGTGAGGTCTGACATCCAGTGGAGCCACAGTTTCAGACTGTCATCTGCCAGGAGGCCTATGCCTCTGCCCAAGACAGCTCCTCACTGGAGCCAGTTGGGGAAAAGGAAGAATCGGGCCCAGTGCAGAGCAAAGAGAAATGGGGCGAGCACATGCCAGTTCGGCTCAGTGGATGGAGCATTGGCCTGCAGACCAAAGGGTCCCAGGTTCAATTCTGGCCAAGGGCACCTACCTTGGTTGCAGGCTCCTCCCCGGCCCGGGCCCTGGTGCGGCTCATGCAGGAAGCAACCAATCAATGTGTTTCTCTGCCTTTCCCTCTCTTCTCTCTTCCACTCTCCCTAAAAAAATATCCTTAGGTGAGGATTAACCAAAAAAAGTGTGTGGGGGGGGGGGGGGAGAAATGGGGCAAATCAAAACAAGAAAACCATAATTCAGGCCAGTAAGAGGAAAGAGGGAGGGAAAAGACAAAATGGTATTGAGGAGCATCCTTCACCTAGTTGAGGTTTTTAGGAGCTACAGGGACAGGGAGGTGCCTGTAGAAGGCAGGGCGCCCACCAGCTCAGGGGGCTCCAGAGCAGCTGCCCCACATGTGTAGGCCGCCCCCCTGGTTCAAACTGTAGGCTGTCTTCATTTCCTGGTGTCCCAGACCTGGGAGCAAGGACGAGACCCAGCGGGCAAAAACAAGAACCCCCTCTCTCTCCCTGCCTAGCACAGGGCAGCAGGCCCCAAGGGAGGTGCTGGTGTTTGGTGGTGGTTCGGGTCAGAGGAGGCACTTCGTTCCAGACGCATTACCCTGCCGTCTGTGGGCCGTCACATTCTAGAGCACCCACAGAGTCAGCATTATAACCGCCGAGGTGGACGTGACAACGTTTTGAGAAAATGCCTTCTTCCTTTTTCTCCCTCTTGATCCTTTCCCCTCTCCCTTTCCTGCCTCTGCCTCTGCCTCCCCACTGTGCCCGAAGAGGGGTTTCCAGCGTCCTCTCTAGCTCCCCACGCTCTCGGGGCCGCCTGGAGGAGCCGGAGCGCTGCCTGTGGCTGCCCCGCCCCTGTCCTGTGTGCTCGCCAGCCCCACGCACTGCATCTGTGTAATGTCTCCTGTGTGTCCTGTGGTTGTCCCCTCAGTGTCTGAAGAGAGTCCCTCTGCCAGTGAGTCTGGAGTCCTCCTGTCCCAAGATCCTTCAGCCAAACCAGTCCTGCTACTGCCCCCCAAAAAACCTGCTGCTTTCTCTGGAGACCATGAGGAGACCCCAGTGAAGCAGCTGTCCCTCCTCAAGCAGCCCCCCGCCCTGCCTCCCAAACCCACAGCCAGGATTGCCAACCACTTGACAGGTGAGTGAAGACGTCTCTGGGAGCACCGCCCCCCCTTCCCTTCAAGGGAAACCTCTGCTCTTCCTTTTCACCTGAAGCCCGTGCACCGCCTCGGGGAGGCCGCTCTGTGGGACTGTGGGACGTGTGGGTGTTTCCGTGTGTGTCTTGGTACACTACACGCAGTCATGCCTGGGTTTGTGTCTTTGTGTCAAGAAATATTCGATATACACCTACAAGTCATGTGCCAAGAGCCTTCAGTCATGTGTATCTGTAAACGTGTACATCCATGTGAGTAATTCAAGACCACTTGCCCATCTAGGTGAGCTAGGTTCCATGTCAAAGTCTTTGCAAAGTTAAAGAGTAGCACCTTGTTCCCTTCATAATGAGTTTGCCAAAACTTTAAATTTTTGTCTTTAAATTATTGATGTGAAGGCCAGCATATTTCTTTTATTAAAATTTATATCTGTGCTGTTCTCTTAAAAATAGAAAAAAATAAATAAGCACCAGCTAAGTGGTTTGACCTATGAACCAGGAGGTCAGGGTTCGGTTCCAGGTTGCCCGGAATCCATGCCCAGTAGGGGGCTTGCAGGAAGGAGGCAGCTGATCAATGATTCTCTCTCATTATTGATGTTTCTATCTCTTTCTCCTTTCCTCTGAAATCAATAAAAAAAACTTTTTTTAATTTTTAAAAAGCAAAGACAATATCTGTAAAGTATTGTGAGAAATACTTTTAAAAGAAGAGTAAGCTTAGGAATGTTGTTCTAGAATGATTCTTGTATTTTCATTTTTAAATTGTTGCTTAACTGATGTGCCCACGGTATTAAATCAGCTGTCCAGTAAATTGCCCTTCCCTGAACATTAGCACGTGAATCGGATACCCCTGGGATTCGAGCCTGTGGTGTATCAGAGACTAAAGATTTCAGAGGGTTGTTCTCCAACCTTGATAGTAATCCCACCTGATGCTGATCAACTGCCTTTTTACAGTGTCTTTGGTATTCTTATTGTTTCTATTTATCTCCGTAGATTTTTGTAAGATGGAATGGGGATAGAGGTTGGGAAGAATAGACACTTATTTTATAATAGAAAATTGAGGTTCAAGAAAATAAGTGCCGTTTTCCAGGGTGGGCAAGAATTCTGCTGTAGAGCCACGATTAGACCCTGTGTTACCCGACACCTAGTTCAGTGAATGTTGTTCCAGGATCGTGGGATTCTCTCATGCGGTGCTGGGTTTTATTAGAGTCCAACCTAAACATGGAGCTGTGTCAAACTACTCCATCAACGTATGCATCTATCCCTGCAGATGTTTGTGGTTTAAAAGGGCAAATTTCCATGTATACCATTCAATTCATTAATAACACTTTCGTTCAGTGCCCCAAAGTTTAAACGCATAGAAAACCACAAGGAGAAAATGCTCGCAGAAGAGAGCCTCCTTCCAAGAGAGCACCCCGTCCATCTACCTATCATATCTATCTATCTATCTATCTATCTATCTATCTATTTATCTATCATCTATCTATCATCTACCTATCATATCTATCTATGATCTATCATCTATCATCTGTCTATCTATGATCTATCTATCTTATCTATTATCTATCTATGATCTATCTTATCTATTATCTATTTATGATCTATCATATATATCTATGATCTATCTATGATCTATCTATGATCTATCTATCTATCTATCTATGATCTATCATATCTATCTATGATCTATCTATCTATCATCTATCTGTCTATCTAAAATACTGCTGTACAGTCTTCTATCACTGCTCTGTGCACTCAGTGATATACCGTGAACTGATTCCCATGTTAGTGAAGATGCACATGATTTTCTTGGCTGCTTGGTCTTGGTCAGGATTTACTTGATTGCCCTCTTATGGGCTTTCCATCTTCTCCTTGTGAAAAGCACAATGGCAAACATCCTCAACATCATGTTTTTCTTTATAAGCATGTTTGAGTCTTCCCTAATTTATTTCTAAAATTAGAATTGCTTGGTTATATATACAGTGGATTCTTGAACAATGCATGGGTGTGGGGTGCTGGCCCCCCATTCAGTTGAGAATCCACATTTAACTTTTAACTCCCTAAAAACTTAAGCTGCCCCTCTGTCTCTGGGGGTCTTGATTCCAGGACCCCTGCAGATACAAAATTCCGAGGATGCTGAAGTCCTCTAACTTTGAACAGTGCGTGCAGTCAGCCCTCTGTGTCCACAGACTCCCAACTGTAAATAAAAAATTATTTATTGAAAATATCTGCATATAATGGAGCCACGCAGTTCAAACCTCTGTTGTCCAAGGGTCAAATATATATTTTTAAAAATAGGTTGGCAAAATCACTACCGTCAAGAGTGATCCTTGTAGTTCAGTGCATGCCATCTGATGAAAGGTTACTGGACAAGGCTGAGGCTTGAGCTGACCTTTGGAGCATGAAGGGCATCTATAGAGAATGAGGGAAGAGTATTCCAGGAAAGAAGACCCTGGATAAAGACTCAGAGGGGCCAACATCCGGGTCAGTGACCAGGTGGCTGAGCCAAGGCGGGCCCATCTCGGAATGTATTGAGAGAGGGTTCACTGGGGAAGGCATCCGAGGATTTAGATTGTATGCCTGTAGCAGTGGAAAGCCTGTAGAGGTTTTTGAGCAGGGGAGTGCTATGATTAAAACTAGCCTTTACAAAAGTTTCCTGGGTCACTGTGTAGACTGAACAGAAAGAAGACATGGTGGAAGACCTGACAGAGAAGCCACTGAGGCCAGACCTATGCCTCGTTCTCCAAAATCACTAGTTGAATTAAATCGAACAGCTTGAGCCTAGTTAAGAGGCTCCTCCAGTTGTTGAAATAAGAGTTAACAAGCATCTGGCTGATAGCAGTGGGAAGAGAGAGAACAGAACATTAGATAAGACATTTTAAAGAAGAATTGACAGAATTTCTTAGCCAGCAGCACCCTTTAATTTATCTAATTACTGAGGACACACTCCATTCATGCATAGCTTCAGCTCTGAGCCCTGAACTTGCGTAGCCTGGCATCCTCCGGACTCTTGTCAACTAGCCCGATCTCTCTGGCTTCCCTCGTTCTTTCCCAAGAAGAGTGGACTTTATCTATTACCTGTAAATCTCACCTCCATATCAAATGGATAAAAAAGTCATCCTTACCATAGTGTACTTGGTAGCTTCTTAAATATGACAAAGACAAAACAGGTACAGAAGCCTGAGGGCTATGATCCCGGTGCTGGGCTTTTGGGTTTAAACTCAATTAGACTTGCTTGAATTTCGTAAGTGAGTAATCAGTCATAATGAATCCCCATCACCATGAGGCAGCTACACTAACCCTGTGTTCTGTTACTAATTACCCGAGAGACATCTGGGCCATGTCAGAAGGAATTAATAAACTAAGAATTCTAGAGCTCTAAATTGAGACTTAGGAGTTTCAGCGTGTTCTCAGTGTCTTGTTCCGTTGACAATTTGAAAGGAAACACAAGACAATTTGATAGACACCAAGCCTTAGTGTTAGTGGTGAATTGTCTGATACAATGCTGGCCTGAACTGGGCTACACCCAGGTACACGATCAGGGGGAACGATGCAGAAATATCTCTGCTTTGGTATTTGCTTCCACTTTATCAGGAAATTAACTTGGAGACTGTTTATCATACAAATTGTCTCTGTCCTTGAGCCAGATACAGAGAAGCCCTCCTGCTCTCCCAAACTATTTCTTTGTTCTCCTAGTGCCATCCTTTTCCATCTCATCTTGTCCAGCACCAGCATGCACAGTAGCATGTACTAAAGGTCAGGAATGGCCAGGTACTGCAGTCCCTTCCATTCTGGAAGTGCAGTGCCCAGCAGAGCTGGTTGCATACTGAATATGATCTGAATGAATGATTCTCAAAATGTATCCTTCTTGGAATGATGGCTGACCCTAGAGGAAAAGGGTGGTTGAGACCAAAAACAAAAACAAAAACAAAAACAAAAAAAACACTGTTTTCTTCCTTTCTAAGTCTTCCTCAGTCACCTCTCCAGACATCCTATCTCCAGAAGTCAAATGTTAGACAATGCACAAATAATCCATGCCTTCTGCATAAGGGACTTGCAATTGTGTGCCCCGTGAGTGCCATTTGAATAAAGGATGAACCTACATGGTAGCTGGCCTTTAGTGTGACGTTCACACTTGGGTAGTAACAATGGCAGCTGCCAGATTTTAAAAACTTTACAACATACCATTCAGTCCTGTGAGGTAGGTACGATTATCATTATTCTGTACTTTTCCCAGTGGAGAAAAATGAAAATTTAGAGAATTGAAATGACTTGGTCAGGGTTACATAGGTAGTTGCTGGCAGAGATGGATCTATATTGTTGGACTCCAGAGCCCTAACTTATAACCATTAGTTTATACCATGTCCACCAAGATACCTCTTCTTAAAATAAAATCAAAATCATTTGCATTCTTTATGGTTAATTGTTGGGGGTTTTTTTGTTTCTTTGTTTTTGTTTTGTGTTTTTTAATCTATTTAAGACCAAAACAATGATCCAGTCTTTCAAAAGTATGTTCTGAAGGCACTTAATTATAGAGGAGGACCTGACCACAGTTGGGTCAGGTTTTAAAGAGCATGCTAGAAGGAGACAGTCTATAAGATTCAAGAACGGGGCAGATAACATCGGAGCATTTGGCCACAATTCAGCAAAAAAAAAAAAAAAAAAAAAATGGAAACTGTTGCTGATCCTTAAAAACAAGTCCTCCCATGAATGTGAACCTGCTGAGGGCTTGTTTGCACTATCTTTAGAACCTCAACTACCAGGAAACCTGCTTCATTATCAGAACTAGGTTGATTGCTAGTTTCAACATTACAAACTATTTGCAACTGCAAATTTACCTGACAAATGGCATCCGTGCCCGCTGGTATTTTTCAGCCACAACAGGTGTCTATCCAGTCCTTGTCAAGCCAAAGCCAGTATTCCTGTTTACAGCTGTCTCTAGTTTTGCAGACACGGTCTACAATGGACTGTTCTGCAGTTACATTCCGATATGTAATTTCACTTGGTTTCTCTGTTGTTCTCTGATTCTGTCTGGCCATTGCTTTCCAATCCCCATCCACCGTCCTTGTAATCCTCTTCCTGCCTCCTCTCCAACCCTACAAATCACCTGACTACTTTTGCCTCCCTCCTTGCTTTCCTACCAGTATTCTACCCTGACAGTGGGAGAAAACTGATGGTTAGACCACTGTGATCTTGGACCTCACCTGTGCCTTCAAATGTTAATGACTCCTAACCCAGAAGCCTCATGAAGTGGTTACAGGTTCTCACTCTCTCGATCACTGATCCCTTGAAGGAATGGGAAACTTACCTGAGTTCACTCTTTATATCCATTTCTCCATACTTTCCCAGTCCTCATCTTCTGTCTTCAAGAGGCAGAAACTCTTTTTTCAGTGCATGTACACACTATTGATTAAAACATTTTTAAAAGGGTGCTCTCTGCTTTGACCTCTATGATCAGGGTGAAATTGTAGCAAATATCTTTTTTTTTTTGTAGCGCTGTTAGGTTGGAGATTTAATTCACTTGGCACTTTTTTTAAACCAGTTTTAAGTACAGCCCAATAATGTTAAGGATAATCACCTTATTGTGCAACAGATTTCCAAAATTTTCTCATCATGCAGAATTAAAAATTTATACCTATCAACCACTCCTCTTTTTCTTTCTTCTCCCTTTAATTCCTGGTAACCAACATTTTAATTCTTGTTTCTATGAATTTGAATACTCCAAGTGCCTCAGATATGTGGAATTGTACAGCATTTGTTCCTTTGTGACTGGCTTACCTATTTCATTCAGCGTAGTGTCCTTGAGGTTCACCCAGGTCGCAGGTGCTGGCACTCCCCTCCTCTGTGAGGCTGAATGGAAGCCACATTCCAAGTGCCCACCGTGTGCGAGGTGCTCTGCCAGCCCTGATGTCATTCACAGAAAGTGTTCCCCCATCAACTGTAGGAGTTGTAGGCAGCTGTAAACTGTAGGAAACAGTTCATATGGAGATGTATAAACGTGGCTGTAAAGAAATTCAAATGGTAAGGGAGCAAATCATTTTTGAAGAATAAAAACAAAAGAGTGTCATAAAAAAGGATGTATTTGGGACAGGCCTTAAAATGAGTACAAATGTGATGGGTAGGGATGGTAGAGGAGGATGCTGTGCAATGAGAAGCAGGGTCCACAGAGACACGTGAGTGTGAGGCATGGTACGTTTAAGAAATAGCACTCTCCTCACTCAGTCTCCCTCGGGGGCAACAGCATTCGTCATTGCTGCAGAAACAAACTAATATCCTGTGTTTTTATATAGGTGATTTATAAATTCCAACAGAATACTTCTCTGTCAGATGTCTGTTCTCATGATTTACAGGGACATCTACAAGTTTAACTCTTTGAGGGCACTTTCCTGATAATGAATATGTGTAATTTTACTTTTTTAAAAAAATCTCAACATAGATGGACCTTGTGAATATTATACTAAGTGAAATAAGTCAGTCAGCAAAAACTAAGAAACATGGTTTCACTCATATGTGGGATATAAAACTGAAGCTTGTGAGCACAGGCAGCAGTGTGGTGGTTGCCAGAGGGAAGGGGGTGGGGAGGAAAGGGGGGTCCTAATATATGGTGACAGGAGAAGAATTGACTTTGAGTGGTGGGCACACGGTGCAATATACAGATCTTATAACATAGAAACTCACTCCTGAAACCTATATGATTATATTGACCAATGTTACCCCAATAAATTTAATATGAATAAATAAATAAACCTATAGTAAAATCTTCTAAAAATTAAAATAAAATAAAAACTAATTTAACTGCTTGCTCTGCAAAGGTAACATGCCCCAGTGACTCTGCCAGCGAGTGACCCCATCCACACTGCCCAGCCCCACTACCTTAGGGAGCATGTTCCCCTCACCTGACATCCCCCTGGTGTTCTTCGGAGGGCTCAGTTCACAAACAGAAATGTTCCTTTGTGGAAAGTGGGTCTGAAACAAAGCCGGTTGCTGGTGCTGGAGCTGCATGTGCCCTAAGAACCTGTCTGGAAGGTGTCAGGACAGATTCCTCACAAACGTCCGACACTTGCTGCAGTCCCCGTGTGCTGACCAGGCTTGGGAGAGCAGGCCGGGTTGGTGGGGACACAACTTCTTTCTTACTCTTGTTTCCCACCATACCACCCCTCTCACCACAAAGGGTCCCTCAATGCAGGTTGCCTTCACAGGCATTTGACCAAGGACTATCACAGAATCCCTAGGCTGGCCTGGAAAAATTGATGGAGCTCCTCTGAGTGTCTTTCTTTTCTTTTTTAATATATTTTTATTGATTTTCGAGAGGAAGAGAGAGGGAGAGAGAGATAGAAACATCAATGATGAGACAAAATTATTGATTGGCTGCCTCCTGCCTGCGCATTCCCTACTGGGGATCGAGCCTGCAACTCAGGCATGTGCCCTGACTGGGAATGGAACCATGATCTCTTGGTTCATAGATTGATGCTCAACCACTGAGCCCTACCAGCCAGGCACTGAGTGCCTCTCTTGCAGCCAGGGGAATCTGAGTGATACTGGACTCTTCTTTAAGTTCTTAGCACACGTCTTATGCCCTTTATGTCTTTGGGGAGAATGTCTGTAGCTATGAAAGGAGACCAGAAGTTCTGACCTGCTGTAACCAGCAAATAACTGGGAAATTCTTACATCTTTTTTCATTAAGACACTAAGTGCTACTATCATTAACAAGTACATCTGATACATCAGCAGTTACAGATGGCTTCTGCAGCAGGTGTTAAGTAAGTGAGAAGAGAGGCTGGGGATGTGATCACTTTGCCCAGACTCATTCTACAGCCCTCTGGCCAGAGAACCGACTGCAGAAGTAATCTGAGGGTTTCATTTTCCTTGTCCAGAGCAGCGTCATGTTTGGAAATACAGGCCCCTTGGGTTTTATGGCTCTTTGACACTCACAGTTTGGGTTTATTTTCCTTGTTCTCTGGAACGGGTTGTTTTTGCTCCTTCCATTCCATCAACAGAGACAGTTTTATGAATACACTGCATCTTGATCAGTCTGGCTGTAGAGGACTCATCCATTTCTAAGTCAGCAAGCAGGGAGCTCTGTGCGCCCCCAGCAGGGCCAGCCACTGTCGTCATTGCAAATGCAAGAGGTAGAGTGAGGCCTCAGACAATTCATAAGTGTCACTCAGCAACTCAGTGAGGGGCTATCAAGGTAAAGGAGGTGTTTTTATCCCTGGATTTTTAGAGGTAAAAAAACCTAAGTCCCAAAAAAGGTTAGCCATCTTTCTCAGCTAGTGAACCCAGGTTTTCTCACCTCCAGATCTGCATTCTTTGCCACTAGCTCTCAGTACCAATGCAGAGCCGCGCATGGACGCACACTGAGACCTGCACGGCCTCGCCTTTTGCCCTTCCCGCAGTTCTCTGTCAAACATGACAGACTGCAATGACGGTCCTTTGCAAGCCTCTTTGCTCCTCTGCTTGATTCACTTTCACCTGGTTTTTCCCTGCTTACCTTCAGGGGTGGGCAAAAGTGGGCTTACGGTTTGAGTACAGGAAATACAGAGTTTTTTCCTTGTATTATTATTTATTCATGATTGTATGATTTTCCATATGAACAAGTGTATACCTACTTTTGCCCTCCCTGTATAACAGAAACACTATACTCGCTGTTGCTTCCTTGGCTTCCATCTTCACATCCCAGCCTGAGAAGCATGAGGCCAGGTGAACTCTCACAGGTGTGGCAAGAACCTTGCTAGGCACACTGTGAATGCCTGTAGTGCTTTGTAATTCACAAAGCATGTCCACATTGTCTTGTCTCACCCTCACAACTACGCTAAGAATTTGGTATCTTGGAAAGAAAAGGTGGGTGGCAGGCAGCACAGCACCAGTCCATTCATCTCACTCTGTGGTTCTGACTACAGGAATGTCAGTGCCTTGCTGAATAGAAGTGAGTATTGGGATATGTTTATTTATTGTCTAACAAATGCATACATTTCACATAAGGCAAAGCCAAAACCAGCAAGGAGGAGGACAGAGGGGTCTAATGCATTGAATCCACACTTAGGAAAAGCTAAACTTCTGATTAAGTATTTGTTGCTTGAGACAAAATTTCATCGTCTGTCCCTCTTAAATGTATGCGCATGTGTAATGAAACAACCAAAAGGAAGATGCAGGCAGGAGAGGGGAAGAGAGGGTCCTCCGAGCCCTAGCTGGTCTTTCCTGGGACAATAAACAACCATCTCCACTAACTTGGTCCCACTGGTCATTTCCTCCTTGCCTGTTTTGATAGAATTCCTGCATACACTTGGCTGTTTCTCCAGTGATGAAGCCAAGTAAGCTTTGCTATGGAAGTATGATAAGTAACGCTGTGGAGCAGGGTGCGCAGGAAGTTAGAGCTTCACAAGATGGACAGAACCCAATGTCATCACTGTGCCTTCCTGGGCAGGCAGCTCCATGCCGCCTCCTGGCTCTGCTTTCTCCTGCCCGAGCATCTGAGCATCTGCCTACCATAGACAGACAGCTGGACCCACAGATGAGGGAATCATGGGTTAAGGGTCTCTGATGTAGAGCTTTAACACTTCCAGACACATTGCATTTGCTAGGTTTGTGCTAAAACGTCAAAGAGCCCCAGGAATGCTTCCTTTAGTAACAGGAACAGGACAAAGGTGGTGAGTTTCTGCTCTCAGCCACTTTGGAATTAGCACCACTGTGTCCTGTGCGTGGGGGGTGGTCAAACAGGATGAGCCTTCGGGGGAGAGCTTGGGGAGCCTTGTGGTTATGATTGATTCACATTTTGGTGTTAGGGGAGCCATCTCATCAGGCCCCTTGGAACCATAGGGCTTTTCTGTGTCACGGCTGTAGAATCAGCAGTTCAGTGTCCGTGCACCCACAGCTGCGTGATCCCAGAGCTGTGATCCATTTTATGCTCATTTCTGCCTCCTAGCCTATCTTCTGCGAAGGTGTGAATTCATCCCTCACAAGAGCATCATGGTTTCAGCTCATTCTGTAAACATGTTTTCAGCCTCTTGCTGTGTGAGCTGGGCACCTGTTCAAGATGCTAAGGATATAATGACAAATTGTTCACGGTCTTTGTTCTCCAGAGGAGCCGGCTATGTAAACAGGAGGCTCAGTTTGGAGTCTTCAGAGCACAGTGACGTTGTCTGTAAAAGTGAGATAATAACAGTGTCCACATCACAGGCTTGTTGTGAGGATAAAATTGGTTAGAAATAAAAAGCATAGAACAACATGGGGCACATAATAGGCCTGGTGTAAGTGCTGGTTCTGATGACATACTGACAATGTCAGCACTGACATCCGCGTGCCCAAGTGGGTCCCGTGGGTGCAGGATGGAAGGAGTGATGTAATGATCACAGAAATTTTTCAGGAGAGGACATTTTTGAGCTGGATCTTGAAGGTAGAGTAGGAATTGACCACGAAGACAGAAGAGAGAAAGTTCCAATTTGAGGGAAAGTGACAAAGGCCCAGGGGTATGGAAATGCCAGGTGATTTAGGGAGCTCAGAGGTTCAGGAGTGAGGGCAGTGCCGGTGGGAACAGGAGTGAGGGCAGTGCCTGTGGGTTCAGGAGTGAGGGCAGTGCCTGTGGGTTCAGGAGTGAGGGCAGTGCCTATGGGTTCAGGAGTGAGGGCAGTGCCTGTAGGAACAGGAGTGAGGGCAGTGCCTGTGGGTTCAGGAGTGAGGGCGATGCCTGTAGGTCAGGGTAAGAACAAGGCCTGATCAAAGGGAAGAGGGCCCATGGGGGCTCACCTTGGTTTCTCTGTGAAATAGAAGAGGTGGCCACTGAGCATGGGGAGCCAGGGAGGATGGCAACCCTCCTGTGAGAATGTGAGGGACAAAGGCCACCTGGTAGGAGTGAGCTGGGGATGGAGACTCAATTTGGGGGTGAGCAAATAAGTGAAATCTAGGGGAGAAAAGCAGTACATGTGGTAAGAAAGGCTGATCAGAAGTAAGATGGGAGAGGCTATTTCCAACTGGAGGAACCGAGCGGACTTCAGGGAGGTGAAGTGTGGACATGAGGAGATGAACTGATCAGGAAGAAGACCGTGGGAGCCTTGAGTGCTCTGTCAAAGCTGAGCTTTAGTCCTAGGTCACTGGCAGGTTTTAAACTGAGGAGCGACATGGTCAGATTTGTGCTCTAGGAATGTCATTTTGGCAGGACTGCGGCGGTCATACTGCCACCCTCGAAGCACACAGATAGTTGGAGAAAAACCTAGGGCCTCAAAGACCAAGAGTTTGAGCCCGGCACTGCTCCCGGCATGAACACCAGGTGTGAAGTGGACTGTACTTGCCCACCTCTCTCCCCCCGCTGCCTCCTGGCCGTGCAGCCTGCAACCAGAACAACTCAGCCTCCCACCCGCTCCCTGTGCTAGATGATGTCCAGGAATGTAGGGTACAAGCAGAAGACTGCAAGGTCATCCTAGAGACGCTATGAGGGCTGGTCTAACCCTAAGTGTCCCCCGATTCAGAGCATCTCTGGGAAGTTTCAGTGCCACTGTCATGGAACCAGGGGGTTGAGTGGGGGCCAGTTTCATTGGGCCCCCGAGTGCCTGTTGGAGCCTTCCTACAGTTTGAACAGCCCACCATGGATGCCATGTGAGTGGGTGGGCCAGGCCAGCCCCCGTGCTCACAGCTCACCCCCATATGGGGCACCAGAGCTCTCTGTGACAGCAGATCCTCCCAGGTATGGAGATCATCCCCAGGTTACAGATGAGGGGATGGAGGGTACATCGTTAAAGTCACCGGTGGAGTGGTATGCTGTTAGTAGACTTGAACCTAGGGCTGACTTCCAGTCTCTTGCCTATTAGAAAGTACCAGCTGAAAGGATATGTTCACATCATGATGGCCAAGTTGTAGGCATCATGGGGCATTCTAGAGCAGGTCTCGAAGGTCCATGGGTTTCCCTGAGCATTCACATAATAACAGCTATGTGGCAGGCACCACTAATGCCTGCGTCCCGAGGGCCCTTGCAGCCAGCACACGTTAAGCAGAAAAGGAGATGATGGGTGTTTGCTGAGAGCGCTCATCCTGCTGTGTCTTCAGTGGGTGCATTTTATCCCTGAAAGCCACAGCCCAAGGTAGTCATGTGCAACGTTCTGGGTTTCTTACCCCAAAACTCACACCTGTCTCTCACCTTCTGCCACAGATCCTGGAGCCCCTGTGAAATTGCCTTGTCTGCCAGTGAAACTGTCACCTCCGCTACCTCCAAAGAAAGTCATGATCTGTATGCCTGTAGGAGGGCCAGACCTCTCGCTGGCATCCTACGCAGCCCAGAAGAGCGGCCAGCAGGGTGGGGCCCAACACCACCACACGGTCCTGCCGTCCCAGATCCAGCACCAGCTGCAGTATGGCAGCCTTGGCCAGCACCACCCCTCCGCCAGCGGCTCCCTCCCCATGCACCCCTCCAGCTGCAGGATGATAGACGAGCTGAATAAGACGCTGGCTATGACCATGCAGAGGCTGGAAAGGTAATGGGGGGCAGGAGGGTGGAGGATGGAGGATGTACTTGGCTGGGGAAGAGGGAGAAGAAAGGCTGGTTATTTGATCATGATACAGGACTGTGAAGGCCACTGGGGGAAAAGTTTGAAAGTAAAATCAGACCAAAATCTGAATGTCAAGGAAAGTATAGAAAGAAAAAAAAAGAATCATGTTGGCCAATTGCCAAACTATGTAACAATCACATTTATCAAAAAGAAAAAGTGACATATATGTTAGCACATATTATATTTCTACTAGATGCCCGATGCATGAAATTCGTGCAAGGGGTGTGACCCTCACAGCCCAGGCTTCGTCCGGAAGGTCATCCAGAAGGACGTCTGGAAGGTCATTCAGCTGTCGGGTCAAATTAGCATATTATGCTTTTATTATAGATAGGCCTTAACATTTCTTGAAAGTATAAACACATAGCCCAACCAGTGTGGCTCAGTGGTTGAGTGTTGACCTATGAGCCAGGAAGTCACAGTTCGATTCCTGGTCAGGGCACATGCCCAGAGTGTGGGCTCAATCCCCAGTAGAGGGCTTGCAGGAAGCAACCGATCAATGATTTCCTCTCATCATTGATGTTTCTGGCTCTCTCTCCCTCTCCCTTCTTCTCTGAAATCAATTTTTTAAAAAAATTTTAGAGAAAGTATACACACATAATGATTAATAGTACTTACCCCTAGGTCAGGGAGTAGGGGAGAAAATTGTTTGTTTTCCTATTTCATATCTTCCTTACTGCTTAATTTTTTATTTTATAGATATTACTTTTATGATATAAAAAAATGCCTATTTGAACATAAAATAAGAAAATACGAGAGCTGGCAGAATGGCGGTGGGAAACCAGAGGGATGGGAAAAGTGGAGAGTGCCCTGTTCTTGCCAGTGGAGGAGGCGGAGCACGGCAGTCTGCTTAGATAGTGTGAGCCTCTAATGTTCAGCAACTGGTGCAGCCCCTCTTTCACTAGAATCTGCTTCCAATGGCATTGCTGGGGGATCTGCCAAGAGAAACCCAAGGGCAGGCCTTCAGCAAAGACCCTGATCCCCACCATCTGGGGAGAGCTCTCATGCTGGTTCTGAATGGCTCTGATGTGCGTGTGTGTGTGCGTGTGTGTGTGTGTGCATGTGTGTGTGTGTGCACATGAGCACGAGCGGTACATGAGTGTGTGTGTGTGTGTATGTGTTTGTATTCAAACACCACCCTTCTTGTGCCCAGAGCTGCCTAAAATTTCCAACTATCATTCCAAGGAGTGTTGCCTGACCTAGTTCCCTGGCCTGAAAAGAAGAAAGTGGCGATCTGGTGGGAAGGGTGTGTCTGAGCTGGGACCCTTAATGCCTGTCCTAGGTTAGTGACCTCTGTTAACTGGGCCCTATGGGAGGAAGATGGCACTGTGAGGTTCCAGCTGATCACCAGGCAGAGAGCCAGGGACAAGAAGGACCCTTCAGGAGCTTTCTGGTGCAGTTTCCCAACTGCCTCTAGGCCAAGCATTCTGTATTTGGGAAATTGTTGGCTCAAGGGAAGTCACTGCCACTAGGTATGCTAACTTTATTGCGCCACATTAATAGCTACCTTCACAGAAGAACAAAAAAAATGTATTTGGCCCCTTGTCATCATTTTCAACTACTGTTATGATAATGAGGATAATGCAAATTTAACATGTGGATGACACTTTTTAGTTGATTACACACCTTTGTTATCTTCTGAATCCTCACACTACCTTGCTAGACTAAGTGGAGAAACTAAGGAAGGCTGAGTTCCCCAAGGGCAGCTACTCAAAGAGTGATCCACAAACTGCTTGTTGCCCATCTGCAGCCAGATAGATGAGAGCCAGCCTTTACACACATTTATGACCATTTGACAGGCTAATGTTATGTCTGTTGAATCTTATAATAAAAAAGAATTTAACTTTTTATATTTATTATATTTTACAAAAACATCCATTTGTGATGGATTGAAAATTAAAATATGTACATAAGCCAACCAACCAACAAAAGTGGCCCTGCCCCCATAGACATACTGGCAAGCACTGCCCTCAGTAGTCCTTCAAGGCCATGCCTTCCAGCCCGGGCCTTCTTGCTACACATCCAGAACTCTTTCTACTCTAGTGCAAGTGCTTTCCCAAAGGCAGCTCATGGTCAGCGTAATTTCCTGTCCCCATGTCTACTATACATCCAGTAAGTTTTATATCTCTTGGGAGCTTTAATCAACTGAAAAAGATACTCAGGACAGTATACTAGGAGGATATTGCTAAATACATTTCCACTTAAAGTATGACATTTTCATAGGTTCTGTTGAAAGCACTGCCCAACAAGTTACACAGTGTTCCTTGGTTCAATAATTTCTGTGTATTCATAGGATATTTTAGTTCACTGTAGATCAATGGGTAGGTTTGTTGACCTAAACCGAGGCAGGTTCTTTATCAAAATGAATCCTTGAGAACAAATCAGGGTGGTGGGAGAGGAGGTGTTGTGATATTATGGGAGGTGGGGGTGGACAGGAAAACAGCATGACTTGGCAGCTGAGCCAAGGCAATCCCCAGGCTCTTCTTACCTCCTCTGTCTCCTCCAGCCTCATCCGAGGTCAAGGCCTAGGGTTGTTCTGATAGACCAGCCAGGACATAGGGCATGAATGCATATATCACTTTAGCAAGGTTGCCCTTCAGAAAAAGGAAGCCTTTATTCCCAAACAAATACAGATTGGGAGATTTTTATGAGCATCCACATTGTCTTCCAGGAGTCCTGACAGGACCTGGGAGCAGAACAAGGTCACAGGCCACCTGTCAGTTGAGTGCGGGAACTGCCACTATCTCCAGTGATGTTGCCATTTTTTTATTTTCTAAGAATTCTCGGTCAACATGACTTCATTCTTGTTCTTACCAAGTTTAATACATAAGGGAACAATTATTTTCTCTCTTCTAGCAATTTCCAGTAACCCCCCAAAAAAATACTACGAGAAGAAAGAAACATTACCAATCACTTTGGCACTCTGCCTCCAAAGGCCGAGTCCCAGAATGTCACCTGTAGGGCGTTAGCCCAGACTTCCATTACAACTCTAATGAAACACTATAGTTAACAAGAAAATTTAATGAAGAATTAAACAGCTTTGATGTCTGACTTCAGAAACCATACATTTGAATCAATAGTCATATTTTAATTAGAATGGACCTTGAGGACCAGGCAAGCAGCCCACCATTGCAGTGTTCCTGGTCCTTTGTCTTCTAGTCTCTTAGAGAAAGGGAACCTCCTTAGGTCCCAAGATAGCCCAATCCATTATCAACAAGGTCTGATTATTACAAAGTTCTTTATTACATTCAGCTAAAATGTTTACTTATTATAACCCCCGGTCTTATTTCTAATCTTCTTTTACTGTGAAAGGCTTTCAAATCCTTGAAGATAACTACCATTTACTTTATCTATCTTCCCTCTTCTATACTAATAATCCCAAGTTCATGTAATCATGTATTGAGATGGTTTCTAGACCCTTTACTATCTTATATTCTCCCAAGATTTTTAAAAATCTGTTCTAATTTTTATGAGGTTCTCAATCATTACCCTAATCTGAACCCTGTTTGATGACATGAAAAAATGACATGTTAGATAGGGACAACATTGACTCACCAGATTTGATGGGACAGTGCTGAAGGAGAGAACTAGAGACTGGCTGAAGCAAAGTTAGAGAGTTCCATATTTATCCAATGTGACAGGGCTGCCCTAGGCAGTGTGGCCACGATGGAGACAGCCCCCCACCATGGCTGAGTGCATGGGTTCCAGAATCTTACCGCCAGGGTTTCCGTCTCAGAGATGTCACTTCCTTTTGCCTCCGATTCCTCGTGTTTAAAACAGGAATATTAATAACAACCTCATTAGAGTTGTTTGTGAAGAACAAGTGACTTAATTCAAATCACTCATCTTATTGAGTAGCATAACAGTAAGTGTCCAAAAATTAGTGTCCCATAAAAATGTATACACATTTTAACAGCTGATAGCTCGATTTTGAAAATGAAATGTATTTAAATGAATATTGTCTTTACAGTTATTTAAAGTGTGTATACATTTTTTGGAGCACCCTATAATTTGGAGCAAAATTTTATAGCACACAAAAGTTGCCTACAGCCCAGCCAGCATGGCTCAGGGGTTGAGCATTGACCTATAACCAGGAGGTAATGGTTCAATTTCAGTCAGGGCACATGCCCAGGTTGCAGGCTTGATGCCCAGTAGGGAGTGAGCAAGAGGCAGCCGACCAGTAATCCTCTCTCATCATTGATGTTTCTATTTCTCTCTCCCACTCCCTTCCTCCCTGAAATCAATAAAAATATATTTTTTTAAATTGCCTTTAGTGCCCCTAAAAGGCATATTGCAAATCTATCTTATTGTAGATTTTGTTTGTATCAGTTTCCTCAAATTAGATTGTTTTCATTTGTTTTCTCTCTAGTGATAGTTCATATCTTTTTTGAAGATGACATTTCATCATCTCAAATATTATGCAATATTTACTTTTAATATCTGCAGTAAGCCCTGTGATCTAGTTGGCATCAATCTAGGAATTTAGGCTTCAAATCCTAATCAGCCACTATTTTCATTCCCATCTTAATTCAGTTGATCAGTTTTACTAGCTGGGAATTAAATTACTACCTACAAGAATATTAAGAATATAATAATTTCAAAATTGGACAGAAAAAATTGAAATCAGTAGTCCCCCAAATTCCTTCAATCTCTACAATTCTCTTATTCCATAAATATTTTAGGCATTTCAAAGAGTGCACATCATTCATTATCCTAGTATAGTCACATTTCATGGTGACAATGATTTTCTTCATGTGACCTCAAGGGTCACAGGAAATTCTAACAATGAATTCTTGGTCCTGAATTTGATGGGTTTCTTGTAGCCCTAACAGTCTGACATTTGCTGCATTGGCTTATGTTAATGACGTTTCCACCTGCAAATAAGAGTGTCCCAGGATGATAAGCAGAGGTGCATTGGTGCCCTAGCAAGAACTAAACTCTGAATGCCTGAGTGTTACTTGCTTGTGAAGTGGCATATTTGAAGAAGTTCAGCATTTTGTTTATCATCATGCAAAAGGCATACAGTTTTAAGTGAACTATGTTTTCAGGGAAAGATTCCTTTTTCTTATGTTGATGACCATCTCTTTAAAATCTGCAGTTCTGGTTAGACATGTGTCCCTAGCCCTTTAAGGTCAGAATTTTATCAGCCTCTTTCTTGGGATCAATTCTTTGAGTTTAAAGCATATATTTATTATTTGTAAGTGACTGCCTGTAGTTACTGTTTTGCCGTTTAACTGCTATTCCAAGGGGCATGATGAGATTTCAGTACAAAGTTCTTTCACTCTGAGCAAGAGAGATTGTCCCCTGCAAGGTTGGCGAGCAGACCGATTGGAGGAAGGTGAAAATGAGACTATATAAACCATTAACATCCTTTGAAGAATCAAGAGGATTACTAGTAAAAAGGAAGTGTATTTTCAAAAGAGAGAGAATCCACACCTGAATTCCTATGTGTACATCAGTTGAAATCTGCCTTGCCTAATGAATAGTGATTCTTTGATCTTACAAACCATTGTCCAGAAAGATTTTACAGACCAGAAATATAAAAGCGCTAAAGGAAGTGTTTTAATAAACTAACAAATAATATCCATAATGACTGGTTTATTGCCAATGTTTAAGCCCATCCCTGCTAAAACAGCAACTACCCGCATAGGTGTTATTTAAGCACAACAGCACCAGCATTATCCTCTGATCTCGCAGTGGCCTGTGAGGTGGGCAAATAGGTTTCTCCATTTCACTGATGAGGAACTGGAGACCCAGATGCACACTTAGTGAATGGCCCAGCTGGGACTCAAACATCAGCCTCCTCACTCCACGTCCTGCCCTCCTGGCACCACCATCCAACCAAGCGTGATCTAGGACGTTGGCTGATGTCTAGGGATAAAGTCTTGTGAAAGAGCCACCACTGAGTGGCTCCTCCATCAGAGATGGGGAATGCAGGGAAGGGTGGGCTAGTGGGCAGACTCTGCATGTCTTATTGTGTTCTTCATCACATCCCAAGTCCAGGCCATATTTCAGAAATGTGGGTCATTCGTCCCTGCAAGGACAGAGTAAGGGTGTGAATGAATTAATTTGAATTCATTACCACTGCTAGAAAAAGAAGACGCTCAAATCACATTCTCTACTCCAGGACACTCAGGACCCCAGTCTTTATATAGAAGGGCATAGTTTCTTGCTGACAGAAATCCAACAAAACACAAAGGCTCTAATATTGAGTCTTAATCTCAGAAGGCTAATCCTAGGCTGTGATGAAACACAGTGTGTGCCTGCTGTCCTAAAATAAAGCTGATTAACTCTGTTCTTGGGTTGCAGTGTTATTTCTGTCATTTTTCAGCCTCAGCCTCGGGCACTGCAATTTGTAGCACAGTTTCTCACACATTTTTGGTCTCTCAGAAGAAAACGGCTGATTGTTCTCTCTCCCCTCTGAAAACTCCCTTCATCGCTCGTGCAGGCTAAATTATAAAAACTGGTCCTCTTGAACTTTAATTTCGTTTTCCTTGTCATATTTGTATATAATACATTTTCTCTGTCCTTTGAAGAGATTAATGTCTTTTTTTTTTCATTTTCACAATGTTGCATTTGAAATTAGACACCTGAAAGCAACATTCCTTTATTACACGATTTTCTTTAGAAGTGATGGCGAAATGGTTTCCAGGTATTTTCAGTGAAGATTAAGGATTTAAAATGCACAGTGTTTTTTAATTTCAAAACCTGCCCCTGATTTTCTACAAAAGTATCAAAGGTGTTTGATCACCTGTAATCCCCGCCCACTTTGAGTCACCTGCTCTACTCTGCATCTGCCTGTTGCCACGTGATGGAGATAAAGCCAGGGTTATAAAGCTCCCTGAAAAGGGGCCGAGTGTTGTCATGACCTTGAAATGTTGTAGATGTCTTGGCCTTCATTTCTTTATGAATTATTAAAAATAAGCTGCCTGTCCCTCACTCATAATAAACAGGAAAGGTAGAGATGCTTAGCAGTGTGACTATATAAATGTAGGGAACTGGGGGAAGGTAAAGGGGATCTGAGAGGGGCCCTTGTTCTTTCCATCTATGTGTCTCCTACTCAGTTCAGAAGAGTTGAAGAAGAGAGTTGAATTTTCCAAACAGAGGACTCATTACATGTTATTCATGATGGAGCAGTACAGAGGGGAGGGAAGAAAGCGTCTCACTTCCCTGGCATGTCATGGGACATAATGAAGAAGAGAGTGTGGAATGCATGCTTTTGATCAATTGAAGACAGCCATTTACTCTCCAGCTTTCTGAAGTCTTCTATTTTTAGTATATCTCCTGTAAGTAGCAGCCCTCCTGTTTTAGGTAAACTACTGTTTATCCTTTGCTGTTCTTCCATCATTTTCATGAAGGAAGATATTCAGGCTGTGGCATCCTCGAGGGAGACAGGGAGGACAAAACAAAGTCCACCTCCTTGAGAGGTTACCTTTCAGTGGAAGAAATAGATGATAAGCCAGTGACTGTTACATTTTGTACAGTGGGTACAGGGAACTGAAGAGGGGCGGGGGGGAGCTGGGGAGCCTAAATGGTGATGTCTTTCTGTCCTAAAGAAACACATCATTAATGCGGCCACAATAAACCCACTGCACTCCTCCTCACTGACAACACTCCATTATCCAGGGCTGGGCTAGCCAGCTCTGTAATTATTCTCTCCTCTCTCGCATCCTATTCTCTCTGCACCCCTACTTGCCCCCAGCCACATGCTGCTCACACTAAACCTGCTGTATGGCTCCAGCCCAGAATTCAGACCCACCTCTGTTCCACAGTAGCCTTAACCCGGGGCTCCTCACAGCAGAATTCATAGTGAAAGAGTAGTCGAGTTCTGTGAGCATCTGTGCTTTCTCTTATACAGATAATTATTATATTTCATGTTGTTTTGAGTTTGTGGTGCATAAAATCAAGATAATAACAATACTGTTCCTACCTGCGTGTTTTTGTGAAGAGTGAGATAATGAACATGTACAAAGCACTCTGACAGGCCCGTGGGGAACAGCGTGTCAGCTACTGCAGTGGTTTGCAGGATGCCCTGCTCCTTCCTCCTGAGCTGTGTAGCCCCGCTATGTGGAGTAGAACGGAAATATCCCACAGCGGTGCAGCTGTCCAACATCTTGTGAATGTCATGAATGCCCTCAGGTTTTTGCATGCTCATTCCTGTTACATTTGTCAGGAAAATTATATCATTTGGAGCTACCAAAAGGGGAACAGAAGCTCATTTTTCTCCCTCTGGAATAATTTGGGGGTCTTTGATGTTTATTTAAATTCATTATAGAATGTCACATAAGAAGAAGCCTTATGGTTCTCTTTTACCTTACAAAGCAGACTTACTCTGGACAGTCCCCACTGAAGGGGCCCAACAGCCTGTGAGTGTAGAATTGGAAAATGGAATAACCTTAGGCTCTCTCTGTTACATCTGTGCTCACACAGCTGGTCCTGGGACCGAAGGCGTTCTTCCTTACATAGACCTCTTTGGATTATCTTCTTAGAAAAAACTCTAGATTACTATTTCCAAAACCTTAATTCTTCTTTCACAAGACTTTCCCTGCAACAGCAAGACCCTCAGGAACAGGGATGATTTTAGTGAATTAAATGATGAGAAATGCAATATGACATCTTCTGATTCCAAGAGACTTCAGCCCAAATACTGAGCTGACTTTTCCATCAGTTCCAAAAACATGCACAAAATGGGACTGGGATATGAAGGTAATTAATAACCAGCTCTGTCTTCAAAGTCACCAGGGGCAGGGAGCAAATGCGTAGACACATAATTATAACACAATGTGACAGGTGCTTTAATGGAGCTGAGAATGGAGATGTGGAAGCACAGAGAAGGGCTGATTTTCGTTGGGAAAGTTAGGAAAGACTGTTCATAAGAAATGGCATGTGAGCTGTCCCTGAAGTGCGGTAGGATGCTTCCAGCCAAACTCAGAGGATAGGCTAAGGCAGAGCGATGACAGGAGCAGAGGGAGGAGGCAGGGCGCTCACCGTGTGCTTGGGAAGTGGCAAGTGGCCCTCTGTGGCTGACACACTGGGCAATCAGTAAAGAGCCGTAACAAAGGAGACTGAAAGGAATTGTGGGGTCAGGTGATGAGGCCCCCCACTCCATGCCAAAGAGGATAGCATTCATCATTTACAGTGAGACCCTTCAGAGATTTTCACTGGGAAGATGGAATGATCAGACCTGTTTGACAACAGTTGAGAGTGTGCTGGGTGCTGGGGGCAGGGGGGTCAGAGAGGAAGGTTCTGGAAGAACAGCAAGGTCTGAGCCAGGACAGCACTGCTGCTTCTGCATGGGTGGTGTGGTGACATCAGTGGGAGGCCAGGTGCTGTAGTCCTGCTGCCCCTGTTCGGTAAGGCCTGCATCCCTCCAGCTGCGACCGTGGTTGTGGGCCTCGTTTTTCCTCTCTGAGATGGGGGGAATCCAGCACCCCATTTCCTAGGGTTGTTGTGAGACCTAAATGGATCAATACAGGATGTAGTGTCAGCACTTAAAAACAATAACTTTTTCATCACTGGGTTCAGCAATCCAGTACATGTTAAGGAAGGCTCCACATAGGTCAGGATGAGGGGCGTTACATCTACCTCTGGTTTTAGTACCTGGTCAGCCACCAGGAAGAGGAACAGAACACGACCCACGTGCTATGAGAGCCACTTGAATCCTAGGTAAAGTGAAAGTTGATGTGAAAGGGTCTCCTGATCACATGAATCAGCTTTTCCTCAGGGCTTGGCAGGTGCTCTGGAAGATGCAGTGACAGAGCATCATTCTGTAAATCACCAATCGGGGCAACGTGCTGAGGAAAGCTGTTGCGCTCAGGAGGCAGGCTGGTGATCTTACGTTCGGGGACTAGACCAGGGCTGCAAGTAACTGACTCAGTGGGTTGCTCATAGCATCAAATTGTTGGTACAGCCCCAGCGACAGTCTGAGACACAGCAAGCCCGGAATTTAGGAGACAGGATCTGGACACATGTCATCATCCCTCTAATCCTGTGAATTCCTCACAATCCGCACCAAAGCTGCTTTAGAAGTGACTTTTGTGCTACAATTCTGAGAATGCAGTGCATGGCACAACCATTGTGGATACTTTAGGCTATAGTTCCCCAATGGGCAGATCCCCTCCTGCAAAAGACTTTGGCCGTGTCTGGTGATATTTTTGGTTGTCACATTAGAGGAGAAGCCACTAACATCCAGTGGGTAAAGACCAGGGGTGCTGGAAACATGCTACAGTGTACAGGACAGCCCCCACCACAAAGAACTGTCTAACCTGAAATGTCAATCATGCTGCAGGTGAGAGGGTCTCCAGGCCATCACTCACCCAAGTGTGATGTATGCATCAATGGTGGTGCACAAAGCAAGCTTAGCACAGCCTTTTATAAAAGTTTTAATAGTCATTTAATTTAACCGTAAGTTATAAACACATAATTAGCATATGAAGCCTATGATTATAAAGATGTTATTGCTTAAGATGAGGCTAAATTAGTATTTAAGTATTTTTAAGTGTTGATTTAAAAATACAACATAAATAATAGTGTAAATGAGCTTCAGACATGGCACAGACCAAAAACACACTAAGGAGTGTGGCTGTGATCAAGGGTTAGGAATCCTGGTTTAGATCAGGAGTCAGAGAATTTTTCCATAAGAACCAGATAGTAAATATTTGATAATCTGTGGCACGTATTCAACTCTGCCATGACAATGGGTCAGCAAGTGACTCCTCTCACCATCCTGACCGTTATAATCCAGTGTCTAAGATGAATCCTTTAAACTCTGTGCCCCAGGTATGGCCTGACCATGGTGGGGTAGGACACTATTACTTACCCTGGCTAGCAAGATTCAAAATATTTAAAAAGTAATGATGCTCATTTTTACACATGTTGTTCATTCTCTTCACCTTACATGTGTACAATTAGTGGGGTTTGTGTTGAAACCAAGTACACAATCTTACAAGTAGCGTAATTCAGTTTTGGGATGTAATGCATTGAAGCAGAGTGGGTTCAGATTCTCTTCTTTCTTTATTCCCAGTGTCCTCATGCACCTATTTGTTACCCCCTTGGAGCTTCTATTTCCTGCTTAATAAAATGAGATAATGACACCTCTCCTGCAGAGTTATTAGAAAGATGAAATGAGATGCTGGATGTGAACGCTTCTAGAACAGTAGGCAACACATTCAATAAATGTTCACTCTGTTCACTCCCTCCTTTCTTTCTCTACCTCAGTTCTCCCACCTATTGGATCAGGATGCCCTTTTCATTATTAAAGCCATTGATAAAAGTGGCAACCAAGTCAGGGACACCCGCAGCCCTGCAATACACCACCAGACGCCCCCCTGAAAATTAAAAACAGATCTCTTAATACCCTGTAAAAATGATTTGTCAACCACTTACAACTGCACCTGAGTATCGATGATCACAGCCCATATTTCCTCCATTCAGCAAAAACAGTGAGCAGTTACTGAGTGTCCAGTTTGTGTCAGGCATGGTGCTAGGCATCTGCTACAAACATGCATTAGACATGGTCCTGGCCCCTCAAGCAGCCTACAGCATGATTGGGGAAGGAAAGATAGCAAGCAAACAGATGTTCCCAATTTTCACTATTGCAGAATCTCCCAGGAACACAGGCAACATGTTGCCTGAGCCAGTTATTAAAAGGTAAATAGAAATTAGGGTGAAGGTGGGATGGGAGCACACTCCAGGCCAAGAGTGTGCAGAGCATTGTTGTGCATGACCAAGGAGTAAATTGTATGGGGACAGAGGCTGGGTTCATAACATGGGTCAAATTTTGTAAGGCATTGCATGACTGCTTCTGGGTTTTTACTTTTCTTCAGCAGAGAGACCTTTCACATAGAACACAACACCTCCTAAGTGACAAGTCCAGTGTATAAAACCGGCATTGCGAAGACTGACGTTCAGCTGTGTGTTCTCCTTCCTGCCCACAACCAGGTTGGAGGCCAAGTGTAATAAGGGGCTACACTGAGTTCCTTGCCTTGAATAGTATAGCTCATGATGTGTTCACTGGATTTTCCATTTGTCGCCCTTGAAGCAGTGGTTGGAGATAGGGCAGGCAGAGTTGTAATGGTGAGACTAGATCTGAGTTTTAGAAAGTTGCTCTGACAGAGGTGTGGGAAACGAGACTGAAACTGGGAGTGTTTTGAAACCACTTGGAAAGCCATTTCTATAAATAACAAGTGAGGGTCTCCATAAGGGCATGGCCAGTGGATAATTTATCCAATAGTAAGTGGCAAAATTTGGAGTCAGATTTGTATCCTAACTCCTGAATCTGAGGTCGCTTAATCACCTCCCAACCTCCTCCTCAGCCAACCCATCACTCACATCTGTCTTTTCTTGCTCTCCTGTGCTTCTCCAGAGTTACCAGCTAGACGAGCTCATCTGGGTGTTTGTCCTCCTTCCCCTCAGAGTTGGCAGTCAATGGGTATTTATGAATAGAATATTTAAAAACCCTTTTGGTGGATTCACCTAGCTTCCTAGAAAACACCTTTTCACCCTTATGGAAAAGTAAACATTCTTTTTTCTTTATTCCTTTTTTCTCCTAGAGATGAAGGGAGAGGGAGAGAGAGATAAAAAACATCAAAGATGAGAGAGAATCATTGGTCGGCTGCCTCCACACACCCCCAACTGGGGATCAGCCTGCAACCTGGGCACATGCCTTGACAAGGAATCGAACCTTGACCTCCTGGTTCCTAAGTCAACACTCAGCCACTGAGCCATGCTGGCCAGAAAGTAAAGATTCTATCATGTGCTAGAGTCACACCTCAGAAGGATGACCTTATTGGCCAGGTGAGGTCCCAGCTGGGTCTATAGCACCCCTACAGGCAGTCGCTGATCTCCATGGCTGGTCCCCATTTCACAAAGCTAGTAGGTCACATGATACCTAGTACCTTCCTAAGCACCTGGGGGATCAGCCTTCCAATCCCATTCTACTCAGACTCACACTCCCTCATGTCTTTGAGGGAAGAGAAACCATAGTGCCCTGTTGATCACAGCTTTGTTTTTTGGTCTTCCTTTGCATAATATTTCTCTTTTCTTGGTCCTCTTGAGGCACTTTGGAACCCTTTGCCTTAAGGAATTTATACATTCTGCTTTCCAACTCTTTTTCCCACCAAACATAAATATCTATGGGCTGCTTTTTATCCCTCAGATCTAATATTCTCAGCTCTGTGCCTTTGTTGGAGCCATTGTTAATTAATTTATAGCTTAGGGAGTGGAGAAGACAGGTGGGGCAAAGCATGAGCCATGGAATTACATTTCTGCCTCCTCTCTCCCTGCTTCCTCTAATACCCAATGTAGAATCCCAAGCAGAATTGGGATGCAGTGCGTGTGGTTGCCTGAATGAGGGGAGCCTTGTGAGGTGGGGCACTAGTGCTGCCAGTCAGTCACCTTTCAGTCAACTGTTATATTTGTCATCCAGACACCATCTACCATGTTCTCCACCTTCCTGTGCTCATGACCATTTGTATTGAACTAGATGGAAAATGGACCCCTTTACCTGCTCATCCTATATAATAAAAGGTTAATATGCAAATTGACCAAACGGCGGAACAACCAGTCCCTATGATGTGCACTGACCATCAGGGAGCAGGTGCTCAATGAGGAAGATGCCCCCTGGTGGTCAGTGCACTCCCACAGGGGGAGCAAAGCTCAGCCAGAAGCCAGGCTCACAGCTGGCAAGTGCAGTGGCCGTGACAGGAGCCACTCCCACCTTCATGGCAGCACTAAGGATGTCCGACTGCTGGCTTAGGCTGTCTGAGAGGGCGCAGGCTGGGCTGAGGGACCTCCTCACCCCCCCCACCCATGCACAAACTTCGTGCACTGGGCCTCTAGTGTCTAATAAGATGCTGCATTTTTGTAAATATTTGATTTAATCTTAGTAGTTGAAGGGCTTTTTTTTAGTTGATTGAATTCATTGCCTTGAATGTCATAGCTCATAATGTGTTAACTAGATTTTCCATTTGTGTCACTGAAGAGTTATGTGAAAAATATAAAGAGCAAAACAGCGCTTTGGAAACAATGGAAGGAAGAAAGTTAATTGAATTTAAATTAGACATAGCAATAATTTAAAACATAATTGAAAGTTTCAAAGGAGCCTATCATGCATTCATATGTCATGAGTAAGATTTTTCTTTTGTATAAAAATATTTTAATGTGAATTCATTGATATATAGTATAACCTCACACTCCATTATTTTATGAATATCAAACACTTTTGGATGGCAAATGTGTTGAATTTTCTACGTTTTAGAAATTCCTTAAATAAAAGATATAAATCCCACTTCCAATTAATCTTAAGAAGAATTATAAAATTCAGCTGTGTGTTTCTGGCCCATTATTCTTGCTGGGCTTCATTCAGAGTCTGTCATGAAAAGGATTCTAAATTGCTTTAGGAGCCTAAGATAGAGTCTATTAAAAAAAATAACTACTTTTTTTTATGTTACGCATTTCCTAATTTTCCTACAATGGACTTATATGGGTTCTATTTATGAAGCAAATAATTTTTCATTAAAAATACATTTTATTTGAGTTGGCTCAATTTAAGAGGGAAAACAAGACGATGGTACTTGTGGCTGTTGAGGGGAGAGAACTCCCTCTAAGTCATCCTTGACCACATCCACCCTGATGTTCACGAATGAGTCGCCAGCCCTGTGGTCCCACCTCTTCTCTTTCCCTGAATCTCTCCATGCATGAAGTTTCAAACATTCTGTCCCACACTCAGCCTCTACCAGTCACACTGTGGAGCTCTGAAAGCTAGAACCTCATGCATTCTCTCTTCTCTGGACCTCTAGCTTCTCCATCAAATTAATCCTTTTACTCCTCCTACAAGACATGTCAGTGGCAAAGAAACTTTCCTTTGCCATTTGGAGGTATGGCTCTTAACCAGAAACACTTGTGGAATGAAATTTATTTTTCAATTTTGTGTTTTTATTTTTTTAATTGTAGATACACAGGACAAAAAAATTTACATTTTAACCATTTTGAAGTGTATAGCTCAGTGGCATTAGGGACATTCTCATTGCTGTGCCAGTGTCACCACCATTCATCCATAGGGAACAAGGATTCCTACTCCTACCCCATGCTGCTGCCACCATCAGAGAAGTCTGCTGCCCTCAAATGTTTAACTATAAGAAGAGAAATGAGACTTTAGTTGCCCTGGAGACCCTTTGTCTCTTAGGAACTGACCACTGAGTTTTAAGAAGGTTCTGATGCATGTATAGACATTAGCCAGAGTGACTGTCTTCTTTCCTCCTTCTCTTTGAACAGCTCTGAGCAGCGGGTCCCCTGCCCCACTTCTTACCACAGCTCCAGTTTGCACTCGGGTGACGGTATCACAAAAGCAGGACCTCTGGGCCTTCCAGAAATAAGACAAGTGCCAACTGTTGTGATTGAATGTGATGACAATAAAGAAAATGTGCCTCATGAATCAGACTACGAAGACTCTTCCTGTCTCTACACAAGGGAAGAGGAGGAGGAGGAGGAAGACGAGGATGACGACAGCTCATTGTACACCAGTGCGTACATCCAGCTCTTCATTGGGGGTGGGGCGGAGCCTTTATAGAAAGAGCGCTGACGAGCTGCCCAACACTGGTTCTAACTTGAGATCTGGTGTCAGCTGGCCCTGGGTTGCAGGGCAGCTCGATTAATCTCTTAGGGCCTCAGTGTTTGCATTAGCAAAATGAAAGGGTCAGTGTCCTCTGAACACCCCCATAGCTCTAAAAATTACATCTTGCTACCACCTGCTACTTGTTAGATGGTCCCTCCTTGCTTTGACTGCTTCCCTTTCGATGCAGCCCCCTTCCTCAAAAAAAGGGGTAGGAGCCCTAAAATTCTATTTGAATCTGCATAATACTCAGATAGACTCATCATTGTGTATGCAGCAAATTCACTTTAATCAAACCTCAACAAAATTAAGAAGGCCTGAATTGAAATTTCTTACTTAGGGCCTCAAATGTGCTAAGAGAGAAGAGATGAAGAAAGCAAAGTTCAAAATCTGTCATTCTGGCCATGAGTAATCAATACATTTTAGTTAAGTGATTAGAAACTGATATTTGGTTAACTTTGTAATAAATTAACTTATAGCAACTTTTCACTGAATATATACCATGCCTGGCCACGTGCTAATTATTCTGTTATCTACATCTTACAACACGCGGTAGCGTGGACACTATGGCCCCATTTTACAGAGAGGGGAAGAAAAGGGAGAGGCCAGTGACCTGCCCAGAGCCTCACATCTACTCAGGGGCAGTGCTAGGGTTTGATACCACTGTCTCATTCCAAAGTCCATGTTGTAAAACCAGTGAGGAGGGGAGAGGACTAGCCTACAAGATAAAATCCAGAGGAATCCCCCAAACTTGCTGCTGCCCAGTCTCCTCCTGCTGCTGGTAGGAGTCCTGGTGGCAATGCCATGATCAAGGTGATGTCCAGGAGAGGAGCACGAGGGGCGGCCAAAGGCCTAATTGACCCAGGCAGGAAGGAGCAGCTGCTCAGCCCCGGGCACTGTTTCCTGCCCAGAGAAGTGAATGTTTTACAGCAGCGTTTCTCAGCCTCGGCACAGGTGACATTTTGGACCAGATTAGACTTTGTTGTCCTGTGCACTGCGGGATATTTAATAGCATCCCTGGCCTCTGCCCGCTGGATACCAGAAGCGCCTCCCCCAAAACCCAGTTTGACAATCAAAAGTGTTTCTAGACTTTGCCAAGTGTCCCCTGGGGAACAAAATCACCTGGTTGAGAACCATAGATTTATTCCAGATGGAAGGCAGCCCTGCCCTGGTTGGCTGCTCAGAACTCCTTACATTGAAAGAAAAACTATCCCAGAATATTGACTATTTTAATGAACTCACTTCCACTCCCACCCCAAACAGACCTCACTGTCTGCCCAGCTTTATTTTCCTTCATGACTTGGCTCCATAGTCACTGATCTCCTTTGTCTCCTGTGACGACCTGGTTTATCTGTCACCTCTGAGCTTTCCCACATGCAGACATCCACCAACCTGCTGCCTGGGAGCATCTCACTTGTCCTGCGAGTGCCAGCCCCTCCTGCTCTGTGAAGCTCCCCGTGGTTACTAAAGGCCCCTGTCCTTTCTCCCCACTTTGCTTCTATTGCTCTCCAGTCTGTCCCTCCTTTATGGTGTTGCCTGCATACTGGCGGTCCCTGGAGAGCCAAGATCCAATCACAGGCTCCTGTGCCCCTCACATGCTCAACACTGTGAGGTGTACCCAGCTTGTTGCTTGCAGGAACTCTATGGAAGGGTCCTTTGGGGCCTTACCCATTCTCAGGTGTGAAGCCACTATCTTCCTGCCTTTCACCTTGTGACCCACAGTTGTTCCTGTGGGAGACCGGGCAGGTGTGTGTCAGCGTTTTTAACTCGTTTCCCCTCCTGTAGGCTCCCTGGCCATGAAGGTGTGCCGGAAGGACTCCTTAGCCATCAAACTCAGCAACAGGCCCTCCAAGCGAGAGCTAGAAGAAAAGAACATCCTTCCCAGGCAGACAGATGAAGAGAGGCTGGAGCTGAGGCAGCAGATCGGCACCAAGCTCACCAGGTAGGACAGCAGGACCACCAGCTCTGCAGATTTGGGTAGAAGACGTCAGTCTCCATCCCCCAACCAGTCCCGGGCTTCTCTTGGAGAGCTGACAGCAGAGAGTCCATGGAAAACATTCCATTTCTTCTCAGTCCCTTCCCCTTCACTCATTCAAATCTGGGGAATTTCACTTGAGGTTCAGGGAGAACCTGAGAGGCAAGGTTCCCAGACAAGAACCTCCTGTAAAAAAATCGCCACTGTCAAGTGGAATTGAGAGCCTGTATAACATTGGGGTTTGGTTAAGCACAAAGCAATCTAATAAATGCACTTTCTCCTCTACTGTGCAACCAGAAGATATCAGTGGCTGCTACGGATGCCTCGTCACTAAGCTGTGACTTTTGGGTGATTGCCCTTTGTGTACATTACAGACATGAACATAGAGTGGGTTATATTAACATACTAAACACCTGGATGTATTTGTAATCTAGAGCATGTTTATATGGTATTAGCTTGTGTTGTGGAGCACTGATTATTTGCCAGGTATTCTTCTAAACATTTAACATGCATTAAATCACTTAATCTTTGAGGCTCCCTATGGAATGGACATTTTGTGCCCACTTTACAGATAAGAACACCAGGTATAGAGAATTGAGTTTCCTGTATGATGTCACATAGACTGGCTGCAGAATGCTCCCTCTCGCGACCATATTGTGTTGCCTCTGTAATAATAGTCATCGCGAGCCCCACCTTGTCCCAGGCACTGTGCTAAGTGTTTGGGTGCAACATGTAGACATCCCTTGGGTTTCATCCTCGTCTCCCTCTTCCTAGCTGTGCAGCCTTGAGTAACTCACTTATTCTCTCTGCCTGTGTTTCTGTATTTGTAAAATGTGCAGTTGTAAGATATAAGCAATATAAGCAAAGCATTTAAAATAGTCCCTGGCCCATAGTAAACATTCAGTTATCTGTTATGTCATTTTCTTCTCCCCACAACCCCATCGGTAGCTTTCATTATCACCTTCGCCAGGACAACTGAGGCAGCTAGTACCCGAAGAGGTTACAGGGCACAGATGCCATCCACTGGGGCTTCTGGGGTTCTTCCCTCCACCTGATTTATTTTCTTAAGGACAGTTTCCCATAATTAACTTGGTTTCCTCCTGGAGGATGTTGTTTCAGTCTTACAGAGCTGTATAAAATAGTTAACACTGATGGATGATTTGTCCGTGAATTCTGCAGTCTTTAGAATCATGGGGTGAAAATATCTACCCACCTACTCGCCGCTGCCTTCCCCATTGGTCAGTGAACATGGTGCACATCCACAGCTGGCATCCCAATCTCTCTTAATTCCTCGGTGATAGTTACTCCCAGCCCTCTGGAGGGCCGGTGCCATGGTTGCAGAGCCTGATTGTTAAACATTCTACCTTCTGCTGACCTGAACTCTCTATCCATGCATCTCCCACCTATGGGTCTTCTTCTCTTTTCTGAAGCTACTCAATGCTTCAGGCCTCTTAACATGCATATATTAGGGAACTGGAGAGAATGGTCTGGCGTCCCAAGTATCCTCTCCTTGGCTGCAGATGGCCAGGTTTCTCTCTGAAGGTGGGTGGGGTGGGTGGATACAGTGCTTGGCTGATTCCTGACCAGCCTTTCAGTTTTATACTTAATATAAATAGGGCTGTTTTGTAGGGGGATGAGGAGTGCAGGAAAAAAAGAAGGAGCGTATCCTTGATCTCAGAGTTCTACTTCTCAGTTCAGTTCCACCACTTGAGTGTGGACATCCTTTATGTGCTCTCGGGTCTCATTTCCCCAGCTTTGCTGCAGTGCCTTTTATTCCCCCCAAAGTCATATTTAATCCACATGACTCCATTTTATTTATTTGAAACCACCACCCCTAAAAATGTCATCATTTAAAAATTAGACCCTCGAGCCCTAGTCGGTTTGGCTCAGTTAATAGAGCATCTGCCTGCAGACTGAAAGGCCCCGGACTCAGTTTCGGTCAAGGGCACATGCCTCGGTTGCGGGCTCCTCCCCAGCCCAAGCCCTGGTTGGAGCGAGTGCAGGAGGCAACCAATCGATGTGTTTCGCTCATCAATATTTCTCTCTGTCTTTCCCTCTATTTTCCACTCTCTCTAAAAATCAATGGAAAAATATCCTCGGGTGAGGATTAAAAACGAAAAAATTAGACATGGAGCCATGCTTCTCAAAGTTGACAGGGCGACCTGTCAGGGTGACCCCTTGATCAGCTAGGGCAGAGGTCTGGCCCTTCGCCACTTCCCAGCTTGGGACACTGATTGGTTGAAGAAGCAAAATCCCCCATAGGACGGAGCTCGGGACCACTGGGAATGGGGTTTCAGGTACTAGGGGGAAGTGTGATGCATGAAGAAGTAATGCTTTTGTTTCTGAAACATCACAGAAGCTGAATCTCTCTGTAAGTCACCAGGACTACTTATTTTAAATTTTGATTGATTGATTGATTGATGTTTAAGAGAGAGAGAGAGGAAGGGAGGGAGAGAGACAGACAAGCAGGCAGACATTGATATGTTGTTCCACTTATTCATGCATTCATTGGTTGCTTCTTGTATGTGCCCGACCAGGGATCAAACCCACAGCCTTGGCTTATTGAGATGGCTCTAACCAACTGAGCTACCTCTACCCAGCCAGGCAGGACTACTTATTTTAAAAGAAAGGAACCAAGACTCTGAATCATTACTGGCTCGTGGTTACTCCACAACCAGTGCTCTCAGGCCTCCTGTTGGGGAGTAGCTAGCTCTTCAGACCCAGCTTCTCTCCAGCTGTGCTCCTCTCCCTCAGCCCCCTCCAGTACCCTCTGTAATGTTTAGCTCAGACAGAGGGAGAAAAGGCATGGGAAGAAAAGGAAAGCAGAAGGTGTCTTGAAGTAGATGTGTAGGAATATGTCATCTAAATCAAGCTCAGGAGTAAATGAGGATCCAGACACTCTGCCTCCCTGACACACTTGTTCCCCTAAAATGTTTCTTCACTTGGTGTCACCCACCCACTCGGGGGTGACCTGTTACCATCTTTTGGCAGTCATGACTCACCAGAAGTTTGTCAGCACCTTTCCAGGTTTTGGAAAGAATGTTTCTCCTTGTCATGTCCTTTTTCTAGATGAGACATAGCCAGTGATTGAAGATACTTAATTTGAGCTACTTGGAGCTACTTAGTTTTCTAGGGCAGCCCTAACAGACTACCACAGACTGAATGGCTTACAAAACAAAAATGTATTTTCTCGTAGCTCTGCAGGCCGGAAGTCTGAGATCGAGGTGTTGTCAGGGCTGGTTCCTTCTGAGTCTGAGGGAGAATCTGTCCCAGCCTCTCTCCTGCTGCTGTTGGCTTGCTGGTCATTGTTGGTGTCCCTTGGCTTGTCGATGCAACACTCCAGTCTCTGCCTTCATCTTACTTCTCCCTCCGCATGTGACCCCTTCTTATAGGACACCAATCAGATTGGATCAGGCCCACTGTAATGACTTGCTTTAACTTGATTACTTCTGTAAAGATCCTCTCTCCAAACAAGGTCACATTCTGAGGTACGGGGGACTAGGACTTTCACATATGAATTTGGGGGGCCACAATTTAATTCATAGCATTTGGGGAAGTATAATGTACCTAGAACAGGGGCTTCAACCTCAAATGCATGCCAGGGCAAAATAGATGTTAAACATAAGCGAAGCAGGCAGTTCTAAGATTGTTGATAGGGAGTGTTGAGAACTATGGCGAGGTGGAAAGTTCACCCTTTATCTATGAGGCCTGTTACTATTCACCTTCAGTCCCTGTTGTTTTGTAGAAATGAAGGGCCAGTTTGTCAGATTTTCTGAAGAAAAATATGGATTTTTTTAAATGAAAATTCCAAAATTTTTAAACATTGTACAAAACAATCAATATATTTATGGATTACATTCAGCCCAAGGACTACACCTCAGCCTGGGCCCCTGGTTTAACCTCTGACCTGGAAGCCATGTGTTTCCTATCTAGAGTAGAAAGTTTGTGTGAGTGCCCTACACAGTTAGGTGAGATGAGACAGACTATTATGTGTACAGTGAATGCAAATGTGTGAATGTGCATGTGTGCCTTTGTAGTAAATTGAAATTGACATCTTGTATCTAAATTAATTTGAACATAGTTATGGATTGATCACTAAAGCAACATACCATATTCCTAAAAAGAATTTGAGTCCCAACTCTCTTTGTTTCAGGGATTTAGTCAGATGGTTTGCAGAATGTTTACAAATTACTCTGCTGAAGAATACATTAGGTTGGATGAAGAAGTTGGTTGAAATATCAATGGATGTAACTGCTTTCTTTTCCTTACTGCCCATGAGTCTGCGAATCAGATGGACTTGGGATTAAAGCCCTTGGTGATTGTTGATAGTTTGAATCTATATGTAACGCATGAAAACCAGCATTAAACACCATATGATAGATCGGATGTAGGCCCTCTTTTGGGGAGTACCAAACCTACCTTCTCTCTTCCCTACTGCTCAGTGCCATCACTTAAAAAGCTTCTGTCTTTCTGATGGCAGGAGGGTGGCGGATGAGATGGGAAGGTGGACAAATAATGGCCTGATCATCCCATGAAACCTAACATGGTATTCCTCCTTATTTAGTAATGAATACTATGCTAGGAAGAAAGCATATTCTGAGTATGTATTTTATGTTCCTAAGGAGTTCACACTGTAGTCACTACAGGCAGTTATAAAATGATATGTACAGAGGATTTTGTGCTGCTTTAAATTATAATACAATGATCAAGGGAGAACATTGAAATCCATTTTATGCTCCTAGCACAGGTAATAAAATACAGTAATGCTGACTTCTCACTGTAGCTGGAATACCGTTTGTAGTTTGGAAAAAATCGGTGCTAAGTCTGACACCCCAGAGCTTCATTCCAAAGTGGCAAATGCCGTCTCCCCCGAAAATCTAAGGACCTATGCTAAGTGTGCTCTAGCCTCTCCCAGGCTAGGTCATTTCTTCTGCTACAAAAGCACTTTCTAAAAATAGGAATAACAATCAAACGCACTATGAATGCAATCCAACTTTGACTGACTGGTGACCCTGGGCATGTGTTACGGAATCACTTGAAGAAAGAAGGGAAAAGAATAGACCTGAGTGACGTTTGGAGTAGACCTGGCCCTTCATCCTCCTCATCCTCATCCTCATCACTTTGGCTCACAGCACCTCACAGAGCGGCTCGGGGGGGAATGTAGAGAGGACACTTGGATCTGCTCATCCTCACACCCACAGGGCCTGGATGGGAAGGGGTCAGAGTGTGTGCTTTTCCTGTGGATTCTGAGACCTCCCATTAACGAAACTGAAATTGGAGACTCGTCTCCAAGCTGAGACCAAGGATGGAACAAGTGAAGTCAGGGTGACATGTGACTTGAATGTAGTTATGGAGTCCTGCAGCGTTTGCATAACAAACACGCCAGCTGTTCAGGTAGCTCGGCTGCTCTCAGATCATTTGACATTTCCCAGTACCTCGCTGCACAAAATAGACATTTCTCTCTAAAAGCCCTTTAGAAATGCTGACATCTTCTGAAAGGTGCTGACTTGAGTCAAGACCACAGCACTGCCTGTCTGATAGAAAGTTAAGGACAGCCACACGTTGATTGTTTGTTGGGTGTGTTTTCTAAATGAAATATGAGAAAGCTGTCCCGGTAAGGTTTGAGTGAAGCTTTGGAGAGGAGGTGGAATAAAGCTTCAAAACCACATGAGTTGAGGGCATTGAGGCTGAGCCACGCCCACCACAGGGACCCACAGCCACGGGACATGCCTCAGAGCCTTGCAGAGACATGCGTAGCCTCTTGCCCTCTCACCCCAGCTTCCAGCTGTTAGGAAATGCAGCAAAGACTGAGCTCTTGGCATCCTGTTACTAAGACGGATTCTGAGCCTGACAGTGTGCACATGGGAGGAGTCACAGTGTGCAAACCCTGCACTGGATGTCAGGGAGCAAAGCCACATCTTGTCAAGCACTTCCAGAGCTCTGCGTTTGTGACTTGCAGCTGCCTGGTGCATCTTTCAGTGATTTAGTAAGTGTGGAGGACAAAAGAGCTGCTTTTTACACAGCAGGAACCGAATCGATCTCAGTATTTAAAACTTGCAAAGTTGTGTATGTGTGTGTGTTTAAGTGCCATCATAAGTGGGTAGGGAGTCTTATTTTGTTTTCTATTTCATAGCTTTTGTAAATGGCTGATTATCCCAGCAGCATTTCAAAATTGAGGTGCAGGGGGTGGAGAAGGTACTACTATACTCAACTACAAACTAAGTAAGTAGGCAAATCCTCCAGGCTTCTCTCTGGCCACATTTAAGAGGTTCCACTTGATCTGGAATAGTTAAAGAGAGCCCTTTAGTTTTCCTGTGATTTTTTTCCTGGTCATTGTTGGAGTAATCTGCAATGATTTTCTTGTTTGTTGTTCACCTTAGCACCTGGCAGAAAGAAAGGCCCTCTTTCTTGGATTACTTGGCTAAGTAAAAGAAAAGTCAGCCTGTCTATGTTTAAAGATGATCACTGACATAACATTATCTAAGACTTTAGAGCCCTTTGCTGTTGACAGTATGCTCTCCCACCCGTGCCTCATCTGATGAACTTCACCACAGCCCTGTAAGGTGGGTGCTATTGGGAATCCCATTTTGTAAGTGAGGAAACTGAACTAATGATCTTAGAGATGAGTGGTCTAGATGTAAAAAAGAAAATATAATTTTTAGTTGTCAAGAGTAAATGAATAAAAATTTAAATTTAAAAATAAACTGGCTGGAAGAAGGAGGCAGCCGTGGCAGTTGGAATGCAGAGACTCACGGTTAATCTGAGAAGCACTGGAGTGTCAGGGGGGTCTGTGTTGGGGCCACTACACTACATGCCTATGATCTGCATCAATGAATGAATTGCTCCCGGGGTCCAGTTTAGTAAAGCAATTCATGGAAATTAAAACAATTCCAATGAGAGAAAAATGAGACCTAAAATAAACTTTGCTTCTCTTTAAAGGAAAAAATAGCTAAAGTACAACTGGGAGATCCCAAAGAGAATGGTGGGCCTTGAGCTAAATGAGTTTGTTTTCTATGAGTTTAAGGTTAGCTTTCCAGGGAAACAGTTACTAAGGAAGATCATGGAACTCCAGCTTCAACAAATTGAGTCTATTGAGATGTATTGATTAATAATCTGCTGTGTGCACAACCCTGTACGAGGTGTCATTTGGAAGGTAAGGTGTACTCATCATTAAGTCTGGGATGCCAATGGCAAGTTCTGGGAAAATGTAGGCCCTTTGGAGCACATTCTTTTGTTGGTTTGAATTTATTGTAGACTATTTTTCTTTCTACTTTTTTCCCCTAAAAATGTTCCCAAATGGCCCTAGCTGATTTGGCTCAGTGGGTAGAGCGTCAGCCTATGGACTGAAGGGTCCCGGGTTGAATTCCAGTCAAGGGCACATGCCCAGGTTGCAGGCTCGATCCCCAGTAGGGGGCGTGCAGGAAGCAGCTGATCCATGATCCTCTCTCATTGATGTTTTTATCACTCTCTCCCTCCTCTCCCTTCCTGTCTGAAGTTAATAAAAATATTTTTTAAATGTTCCCAAATGCATGGAAGTGGAACTGGGTTCTGGATAAGTTGAACATTAAATAATCTAAACATTTGATTCAGAGTTTATTCTCTCTTAAGTCTACACATTAATGTTAACTATTGCGAGTTCACAGAGCACTTTCTTGCAATATATTATTTTCTTTCCTACAATCTTTTGATCCTCTCATTAGGTCAGACAGTCCTGAGGACCCCTCATTTCCATCATACTTTATCCATGAAAGGATTTCTCAAAGCCATTTGTGAACTTATCAGAGAGCAATGAATAAACTGGGAGTTAAACCATCCTAGGAAGCATCCAAATATTTTTCAAACTTTGGTTGAAAGGAAATGTTGTTGCATGGAATACTACCTCAAATCTGGTCTAATGCTTTCAAATTGGCTTATTAAGAGATCCCACCGCACCCCACTCCCACTATGGGCTTTGTGCCTATATCTCAAGGAGACTTTTGTGAGTCTCTTCACCCACTTCACAAGTGCATCTTCTGGACTCAAAAATGTAATATAATTAGAGCACTTTAGAACTTCAATGAACACTCACCATCATTGCCTCTAACACCTTTAATTTAATAGATAAGGAAACAGGCCAAAAGGCATGAAGCTGCTAGCCAAGTGATGTAGCTATCTGGCTACACTAGGATTAAAAATGTGTCCCCTGCCCCCCACCAGTGCTAGAAATTAATATCCTTCCAGAAAAGGAGAAATGTACTCACTTCTTCTGGAGGAACAGGTCAGTTATTAGTTAGAAAGCACAACAAGTTATATATCTGGGTTGATTTTTCTCAATTCACACCTGAAAGAAAAACAAATGACTGAAAGCAAAAGTTTTGAATTAAATCTGTAAGAAATATGTTTCGTACTCAAAAGGCCCATGAGAAAGGAAACCTTGACTTCTCCCATGGTTCTTTCATGGGCACTGTTTCCTCCTCTATCCCACTTAGCTAAGAGAACATTTAAATTAAATGTCTAAGCAAGAGGTGTTTCCCCATCTTCATAGTTAATAGTTCCTGACAGCTGAGAAAGTCTCATTAGTAATTTCTAAAACTGAGCAGGTACTTCAGAAGATTCTTTAGCTGGAGCCTCAGCTTGAAGTTGCCCTATTCTATTATTCAGATTTAGATCAGTGAAGCTCTAATCATTTATAAGTAAGAAGATTTCTTTGTTCGTATTTCAGTGGTGATGTTCGCAGCATGATTTCCATGGTTGCAGCACTCTTTCTCCCTCGCCCACCAAAGCTGGCTTCGGGTTTACTCGTATGTGATTTTTCTGCAGCTCCTATATAGAGCTTGCACACCATCCTGAATATTTAACTAGCACAACTGGTTTATAACAGAAATTTCCAGTGCAGTTGTTTTTCATCTTTGTTTACTGGCAAAATACCTCAAATCTCATGCAAAATGCTAAACGAGTAATTCATTTTATTTATCTCCATTACGTTCTTTTCCTTCTTCTTGGTTAGAGTGCAAAGATTTTTATAATAACCACAAAAATTGCATATATGCTAACTAAGTAGTCATTTTTAGACAGGATATAAACAGGAAAAATCATCCAGAGATACAAAGCCTGGAAAATTGCTTTTCTCTTTGATTCTCAGGCAATTCGTTTGAAATATAAGTGAATACGTTTCTATTTTAAGAAGTATGATCATGAAAATTTTATGTTCTGTGCCCTTGAATCATTAAAACAATAGTTCTTTAATAGCAGCCTTGTTAGTTCCTTTGGGAAAAAATAGGCAGACAGATAAATAGTGGTGCTGACAGTAATCGGTGTATTGAACCATTTTACCTGCCTGAAATCCAATCCTCCTTTTGACTGTTACGATTTCCCCTTGTTTTGCTCATCTTTATGTTGTAACTTATCAAGCTCTCTCTTAAAAGATGCTAAGACAGGTAATTGCATCTTCCTGCATATTAGAATGATACTATGTAGGAGCTGCCCTCCCCGAATTTGATTGAACCAATGGATCTGCCTCCTGCACATTTCACCCCAAGAAGCCCTGTCCCTATCCCCCACAAGGAACGCCCTCAGCATCCTCTTGGTAAGTGTCATGGTTCTGCCTTTGTATTCCTGGAAGTTGAATGGGCGCCTTCTGCCTGGAGCCTGCCCTGTCAGTACAGCCCACCCTTGGTGCACCTCCCCTGCCCAGCCATGCTCTCCATCTCGATTCCCTGTCACATTGCCCCTCTCCTCAGAGTCCTTAACTAACAGAGCCATTGGGACCATAGCCTGTGGAATCTGATTCTCACCTCATGGTCAACAAATAGTGCACCAGGATTTGCCCGGGTGTCTCCAACGAGGGAGCTGTAAATTCACATCACATTGTCTAGGCAAAAATAAAATAAGCCTTTTTAGAAAGAGCCTATATATAATGTCAGGTTTAGACTACCTAAGAAAGTAATTTAAATTTGTCTTAAATTTACATCACATGTTACAGGATATCTGTTTACTAATTTATTAATAACAGAATGCTGAGGTATGTAAAAATATATGAAACATTTTCTAAAACATCAAACATTTCTATGAAAGTTTTCAGACTTCCTATTGGACATGCCAACTTGATGTAAGGGAGACATTCTGATCTCCTTAATGTATGTCAGTCATCCCCATGTGAAGTTGACGGCAGATCCCTAAGTCAATCCTTGTAAGGCTAATTACTAGATGAGGCGATAAATCCTAGTAAGAGAAGCATGCTTCTAGCTGCCATGCGTGAAGCAACTCACAGCTGCAGCAAAACCCTGCAGAGCCACCAAAACTAATCCTTGTGTGGCCAAAGCATAAGCAAGGGCCAGAAGGCCAGAAGCCAGAGAGGAGAATGAGAGTTCAGCATAGGAAGGATTGGTGTGAAAAACAAACAAACAAACAAAAATGCTTAGCAGTTATCAAAATAGTGTGCCAAAAAATTTAAATTAAAAAAAAAAAAGTGTGCCAGCCAAGAAAAGCCCATGCATGAGAAACATGACAGCTTCCCTAAGTTTCATTCATTGTGATGATGATGAAGTTCCAGGAAGAGGATAAGCTGTTAGGCCTTCCTTCCTTTATTGCCACCCACAGTCTGTGAATCAGACTGTACAATGTTGTCAGTCACCATTGTTCTTTGTGGCCTTTGTCTAATGCTCATATTTTTTGCCTAATGTGTTGAAGGACCCAGCACATTACATCCTGCTTGTGGGGTTAACAACTACACAGCACGTGACTAATTAATCACCCCTTTCACTGTGCATTGAGGCACCAAAATAATGCACGTTGAGTAAGCTGTGGCAGTTCTGTGGTTCCACTGCAAAGGTTGGTGCTTCAAGGACACTTTTCTGGCACTGGTGACACTCTGGAAGGAGCTGGCAAGCTACAGGCTGAGAGCCAAACCCAGTCTACTGCCTGTCTGTGTAAATAAAGCTTTATTAGAACACAGACAAGCTGATTCATTTCTGTGTTGTCTGTAGCTACTTTCGACCTATAATGGTGGAGTAGAGTAGCTGTGACTGAGACCATATGCCCTCAAACCTACAGTACTTCCTGTGGGACCCTCTGAAGAAGAGATGGTGTAGTCAAGGGTTCGGACTGGGGACAGTTGGAGAAGGTGGCCTTGCGCTCACAGCACTGGCAGAGGAGTCATTCAGGAAGTGCATACGCTTAAAGCATCTCTATTAGAGGGGTAAATTAAGTTTATCTACGTAAATAGAGTTTTTTATGTTAATTTCTCTAATCATCAAAACAATTTCACTTACTCTTACGTATTAGTCCAGATCGGAAGCACCATGTTGCTTTACCATGTATACCAGGCACAGTCCCGGGTCTTAAATTGACTTGTTACCTGAGGAGTTAGAAAGCCGTTTCAGGGACAACCAGGTGGCGTCGCAGGCAGTGCAGCTCAGCCGTTGGCAGCCGCTAAGGGCCTGATGCTGCAGGCACATGAGAGGGGGAACACGTTTCCAAAGTGGGTTTTTCCTCGAGAAAGGAAGGCCACACACCATAAACATCAACAACAGTGACAAATGTCTTCTTGTTTCAGCTGCAGAAGCTGCACTCCAGGCCCCACGGGAAAAGGTATGGGCTAGCGCAGTGATGGCGAACCTTTTGAGCTCGGCGTGTCAGCATTTTGAAAAACCCTAACTTAACTCTGGTGCCATATCACATATAGAAATTTTTTGATATTTGCAACCATACTAAAACAAAGACATATTTTTGATATTTATTTTATATATTTAAATGCCATTTGACAAAGAAAATTCAACCAAAAAAATGAGTTCGAGTGTCACCTCTGACACGCGTGTCATAGATTCACCATCACTGGGCTAGAGAGAGGGACCGCAGCAACAAGAGTCCAATGCTTACATGTGACTCCTTGGGCACAGGACAGGCCTAACCTCAAAGCTCAACCTCAGGGCAGGGGGTGCAGGTGACACCTAAGCCGAGTGTCACACAGGTGTCAGACTGTGGTGACGAGACTGACAAAGCCTCCACACACTTACTGCATGAAGAAAAGCATGTGTTCTATACCCACACTCCCAAAGTCAGCAGTGTCTGTCTTCTAATAGAGGAGAGAGCGCGAGCAGAGGCCTGTGCTTTGCTATGGTGGCCGTCCCTAGCCCTGGCCCTGGCTTCTTCCGGGAGCGCCGGCCTGGCTGAGAAGGTGGCTTTCAGGGCTCTGAGTGGCCCCGTCTGCTGTGTGACATTCCGCTTGCAGACAAGCTCAGCCTCACAGTGACCTCTTGGGAAAGCCGTGCGGAGGTGAGTGGCCAGCTTCAGGCGCTCCTCGGAGGAGGAGGAGGCAGCTGCTGATCCTGAGAGGACTGCTGTGCAGTCAGCCCTTTCCCTCAGGACAGCGCTGGGTGTTCATTTGACACCTCAGGCTTGGTTTCCCTGGTGCTTCCCGTGAGGGCGTTCCAGTCTCAGCCCAGGGCTGCTAATGGATTCTGTCCAGGCTGTCCCTGCTCCTCCTGTGGGGTGTTCTGTCTTGGCCAGAGTGTCTGTGGTCTCTGATCTCCCTCTGGCCGCACCGACTACATTGCACATGCAGGAGGGTGTTTGTGTGTGTGTGTGTGTGTGTGTGCGTGTGTGTGTGTGTGATATGTATGAGTGTGTGTGTGATATGTATGAGTGTGTATGTGTATGTGTGTGTATGTGTGTGTGATATGTATGTGTGTGTATGTGATATCTATGAGTGTGTGTGTGTGTGTGTGTGTGTGTGTGTGTGAGACCTATAAGTGTGCTGTGTATCTTTTGTGACAAGAATGTGAGGAAATTTAAGAAAACTATAAAGACTAATATTCATCAAGCTGGGAGCTAACAATCCCCAGTTAGATTTGTGCTATAAATTCACGATCCTTTTGGGGGAATATATTTGAGGGGAGACAGCGTCTTCTCTCAGGGGATCTCCCAATGTGTTGGATGGATAAGGCCAAGAAATGAGTGAGGAGTCCTATAAAATCAGCGGAAAGTCTGCTTGAAGCCCTGTGTCAGTCACCGTTTCGGTCCTTGCTCCTCTTTCCCTTTCCCATGTGAGCAGGTCCTTTCCTGGACAAACAAACCCATCCCGTTTTCAGAACTCCATGTTTCCTGACCTTTTTAGAATTAGCAGAAAGAGTTTCAAAGAATGCAAAGATGCAAATCCAGATTGGTGAGACATTCCCAAAATCCATCATGCTGCCGGAACCTCCCCCAAAAGGTCTGAGTGGGGGAGTCTTTTCTTGTTGTTACGCCACATATATAGAAAAACGTAGTTCTGAAAGATGCCAGGCGTGGGAAAGCACGTCGGGTTTAATGAGAATAACTACCCTATACCACGCCTTTGGGCTCTAGGGCTGCTGGTTTAAAAATGAAGCTTTGTATTTAAAAATGTACAGTGATGGATCAGGAGGCAGTAGGGGACATGAGGCATTTGATAAAGGAGAACTACAGAAAGCTATGCAAAAGAATTTGACCAAAATTCTCCACTCATGCATCTGACACTCCAGGATTTTTGAGATTCCTGCCCATGACTCCCTAACCTCCACTTCCACCCTCTCACCCTCCTTGGGAAGTGCCCCAGGGCGAGACTGGCCCTTTGGGAGTGAATGTAAAAATGGAATGGGCTGCACCACACTCTGAGGCTCCTGGAGGTGTCAGGGTGTCAGGGCAGGAAGGACAGGAGACATCCAGGGGCACTACTTCCTATTTTCCATCCCTTGCCTTCCTTTGCAAGTAATCAAGGGCTGAATATGTTGTTTATGGAGAACCCACAAAGCAGAGGCATCAGGGAAATCTGGAACCACCGTATTTTGTGAATGAATGAGTGGATGAATAAATTAAATGTATCCTCTATCACATCTTTTTGTTGTCTGAGCTGTGCACGCCCACATAACCATGATACTATCCTCCATAGCCACTCAGCAGTGACCCCAGAGCGCTCTCCCTTCATTTGAATCACTGTTTTTCCTTGCCCTGAGACCTGTGTTCATCAGAAGCAATATTCTTTAAAGAAGTAGCACACACAGTACATACAGGGATACCTAGGTAAGGCTCAAGTTAAGAAAGACTATCTGGATGCCCACGTGGACCAGAAGTTCCTGCATGAGCCTGAATCAGATCTTTCGCTGAGATTCAGACAGCTGTGGGCATGTTTGCTGAGCATGTCCTGGGTCCACCAAAGGCCTGCTTTCTTGTGGGAGGTCCGCCCCATTGACATGGACATCTGTGCCCTCATGTGGAGCATCACTTAGCGGTAAGGTGACCAGTGTCCTCACATGGCTTTTCCAGCAGTGAAGGCAGGAGACCTCACTGAAGGGGCCAGCACATACAAGGGGGAAAATAGCCAATGACACTTGATAACAGCAGGACTTGTTCTGGTGACATGTTAAAAATCAAGTGGGGACTCCCAGAAATAATTGGAATAATTTTCCAAGATTGGAGATTATATGTTTGTGTGACACAGAAAATAGTGTATGTAAGTCATCTGAATATTTTTCTTGACTTACTCTTCTTGGTTGGCACCTGATCCTCTACCTCTAAAGAGAAAAGGTACAAAGATAATCCAATTAGAATGACATCTGTCACTCTTGATCAGCAAGGTTGATATGTGTAAGTGACTATTAAAGCAAGTGTCTCCTTCCCCTCTGGTTTTCCTCAGTGTCTCAAATCTGAATAGCTTCACAAAAACTTCATCAAAGATTTCCCCCACAATGATCTTCCCATCCATCAAGGAAACAGAGGGTTCACTCATTATGATAACTTGAGGAGAAGTTATTCACAATAGGACTATTTACAAAGATGTGGGCAGGCTAAAGAAGCCTCTCCAACACAGAGCTTCCGACAATGTTTGTCAAACAACCGGAGTTGACGAGTGATAGGAATCTGTTTCTCAGTGTGACTCATGTATATTACTATTAATTATATCTTTCATTAGAACCAAGAAAGCAATGGACTGGGACTCTCTTTCTATATAAAGAAGTTACAGATATATGGGAACCCAGCTGGCATGCCTCAGTGGTTGAGTGTCGACCTATAAACCAGGAGGTCATGGTTCAATTCCCAGTCAGGGCACATGCTGAGTTGTGGGCTTGAGACCCTGATGTGGGGCCTGCAGGGGCAGCCAATCAATGATTCTCTCTCATCATTGATGTTTCTGTCTCTGTTCCCTCTCCTTTCCTCTCTGAAATCAATAAAAATCTTAAAAAAATTAAAAAAAGAAATGTGGGAGATTCTCAGATGCAAAGATTAAGAAAGGAGATAAGTTCTGAACCAAGAAAGACCTACCTATTAGCTCCCCAAGGCCAGTAGGCTAACACATCTCTAACTCCACAAATTTTTTTACATATACCATATTCATCTTTTAAATTCCCACCTACCTGGCACCTTATCTGGAAAATATTCAACAGATATATCTTGAATCACATTGAAGCAAAATAAATACTAAATAAATGTTATACCTATTTGTCTAAAGTATAGCTCCTAGCTCCTTCCAGATCTTTTTATTTCCATAAGATAGAAAATAAATCAGAAGTCTTCCTCTTGTGTGGAAGACCAATACCTTGCCTGCTTCATTTCTCTCCTAACTTCAGTGAAGTTAATGACTGAACCCCTTTCAGGTTGTACAGAATATCTTCAAAACCTCACATGCTCTCCAAGCTTACCTATTGCCTCTACTATAGCCCACCCAGCCGTGGAAGCAGCCTCCTCCACCTTTCTATAGTACCATCCAGAGTCCTTGTTCTCACACTTTAATGTGCATGCAAATCCCCTGGAGGTTCCTGTGTGGTGTCTCCTGTGTTAAAACAACACAGACAGCCCAGCCGGTGTGACTCAGTGGTTGAGTGTCAACTTATGAACCAGGAGGTCATGGTTTGATTCCAGTCAGGGCACATGCCTCAGTTTCAGGCTCAATCTCCAGTAGGGGGCATGCTGGAGGCACCCAATCTATGTTGATGTTTCTATCTCTCTCCCTCTCCCTTCCCCTCTCTCTAAAAATCAATAAAAGACATATTTAAAAAAACACACACAGATAGCTTCACTCCCAGAGTTTCTGGTTCCATAGGTCTGGAGTCCAAGAATTTGCATAGTTAATGAGTTTCCAGATGATTCAAGGCTGCTGGTCCAGGGACCACACTGAAGCACTGACTTAAAGGAGTGCCTCACAGTCCTGAATGCAAGTCAAATTACCTGGGAAGCTGTAAAAATTGTGTATCAGTAACTGAGCTCTGCCCTATTATAGTCTGATTTAATTGGTTAAGAGTGTGGCCCAGCCAGGGGTATTGTTAAAGGTAATACAAGTTATTCTAATATGCTTCAGGGTCGAGAACACTCACTCAGGAACCATGGAAATGACAGAGATTAGGAAAACAGACAAAATGCTACAGGAGGAGGACCGAGGATAAGTGTGAAGTTATAACTGAAGGATGGTGTTTGTTCCCACCAGACTAGTGAAGCATGGAATTAGGATGGTACTACTGTACTGGTTCTGACACAATTTCAGTCTTTGGCCTTGACCTCTGGTTCTGACACAATTTCAGTCTTTGGCCTTGACCTCTTACCAGATCGTATTAAACTTGTTAAAGGCCAATAGAAGGTTATTTAAAAAAATGCTTTGTGCTCCTAAGGAGAATGTTAACTTTTACAATAGAAACTCAGTAGAGCTATCTATTAGAGCCGTGGTCGGCAAACTGCGGCTCTCGAGCCACATGCGGCTCTTTGGCCCCTTGAGTGTGGCTCTTCCTAAGCCTTAGGAGTACCCTAATTAAGTTAATAACAATGTACCTACCTATATAGTTTAAGTTTAAAAAATTTGGCTCTCAAAAGAAATTTCAAACGTTGTACTATTGATATTTGGTTCTGTTGACTAATGAGTTTGCCGACCACTGTATTAGAGGATTGAAAGAAAGAAAAAAAGAAAGAAAGGAAGAAAGAAAGAAAGAAAGAAAGAAAGAAAAGAAAAGAAAAGAAAAGAAAAGAAAAGAAAAGAAAAGAAAAGAAAAGAAAAGAAAAGAAAAGAAAGAAAGAAAGAAAGAAAGAAAGAAAGAAAGAAAGAAAGAAAGAAGGGAGGGAGGGAGGGAGGGAAAGAGAGCAGAAGAGAGAGAGAGAGGAAGGAAGGAAGGAAGGAAGGAAGGAAGGAAGGAAGGAAGGAAGGAAGGAAGGAAGGAAGAGCCCTGACAGGATTGGCTCAGTGGATAGAGCATTGGCCTGCAGACTCAAGGGTCCCAGATTCGATTCCGGTCAAGGGCATGTACCTTGGTTGCGGGCACATACCCAGTGGGGAGTGTGCAGGAGGCAGCTCATCAATGTTTCTCTCTCATCGATGTTTCTGACTCTCTCTATCCCTCCTCCTTCCTCTCTGTAAAAAATCAATAAAATATATTTTTTAAAAAAAAAAAAAAGGAGGAAGGAAGGAGGGAGGGAGGGAGGGAGGAAAAGCAAAGCAAAGCTAAATTTTAGTCTTCATGCTTAGTTAGAGGCTAATGGCAAAAGATAAAACACTCCATATTTGATTGCAGACTTTAATATATCATCCATATGCAGTCATTCTTGCTAATATTGTTAGTGGCTTTTTTTCATTGAGTCTACAGAGAGGAAGAGAGAGAGAAACATTGATTGGCTGCCTAGCACACGCCCCACAACCAGGGATCAGACATAAAACCTGGGTATATGCCCCGATTGGAAATTGAACTTGCCACCTTTTGGTACACGGAACACCGCTCCAACCAACTAAGCCACACCGGCAAGGGTGGTATTATTAGTTCTTATACTTAGTACTAAAGACCCAGACCAAAGTCTAGTATGTAATAGATGGACAGTAGATGGACTCACACATGGATGGATTGATGGATAGATGTAGGCATGCATGCATGCACAGAGAGATAGATGGACAGATGTATGCATGGATATATGTACAGATGGATGGACGGACAGACTCATGCAGATTAAGCTAAAGGTGATCAAATTGTCTTGATCTCTTTAAATTAGTATCTAGGATAGTGGACATTTTCTTAATTCCCACATTCCTTATCTTTTGACATCACATTGTATGCACATTTGTTTTGATTGATTCTTCATGTAAAGATGGCCTTAGTGAAATGAGTATGTTCTTTGTTTAACTTCAGTAACTATCTTAATTTATATTGTAACAACTCAGATACTCTTTCAAAGTGTGATCTTCCTGGTTGCTAATATTGGATTTATGTCTCATAACCCTAACAACACTGAACATATGCACTATGAAGGCTCTCAGTTCATACTGTTGGGTCATTTTAATGGTTTTGATGCCTAGCAACACTCAGTCCCAAACTGATTTCAATATTACTTCAATGTTTTCCCTGGTTATTACCTTATGATACCTTATCTCATACCTTATTAGAGTAAAATAATTATATTATTTTATAACACCATGGGGGCCTTACACTGGGGCCATAGCTTCCAGGAATTAAATCAAAAAACACTTCTCTCTTGAGGTTAAGAGACTTTTCTCAAGTTACTAACAGTAATATTTCATGCTTTATATTTATTTTTAAAGGGGTCTTCCACATCTCATTCTCAGTCAGCCCTCTCAGCACTCCTAGGCACTGTTATGGCCTTTTGTCACATGGTGACACTGGGTGCAGAGAGGGAAAGCCAGGTAATGTACCCAAGCGACCTTCTGGTTAATGGTGAAGGCAGGCCAGGAGGCAGGGCTCTGGATCCCAATTCATTCCCCCTCTGAGCTCTTTCCTATGCTATAGGCAGGCTATGTCTTAATAGCTCGAGGAGAATGATGTGGGAAGGAATTGAACATTACTGACAGAGTGCTGTTGTAGGCAGCGAGAATAGCACCAGGTGTCTGACTGGTGGGGTCAAAACCAAACCAGTATTGAAGGAAAGTATTCAAAGCCAAGACCCAAACTGAGTATTCAAAGCCAAGAACGTTTGTTAAATCACAGAGATAGAAGTAATTTCTACAAGAAATGAGCTTAGGAAACAAGTTAAAGAGGTAAAGGAAGGGCCTCGGAAGTTGGAAGTGAGGAAGCTAATGGTAATGTTCCTGGGGCCGGGAGGGGGCGGTGCGGTCAGGAAAGGGAAGGGCAAGGCATGCTCCAGGATGGGAGTGTTTTGGGTATTAGGTCCTGAGGGTTTTAAGGGTGGAGATTTTAGGGGAGGTCCCAGGGGAAGATCTTAATAGAATATTCAGCAGTTTTCCAGGTGTGTCATTTCTGGGTTGTGGTCTCCACTGATTGACTAGCACCAGGGCAGGGGGTCATTATTCAATGCAGCTGGTCCTGAGTACAGCTGTGGCTGGTTTTGTTACTTATCTGGTCCTGGAGCTGAAATACAACTGAGGCCTAGATGTTATCTCTAGGGACAAAAGATCAGGGGGTCCAAACCTTATGACCAGCGATATGCTTGGGGAGGAAAGGTCACCCTAAGGGCGAGGTCCCCCCCGCAACCCCTCACCCCCGGCACCTGGGGCTTTCCACCTTGTGACCTTCTGTACCTGGCCCATCGTCCTTGCTCTGCTCATGTCTGTCTAGTTGCCTTCCACAATACCTGGAAGGAGTTGGGGATGGAGCAACAGTTTTAAGAGTTGTGCTCCCTGGTTTACAGAGAGAAGAGGTGGGAGGGATAGTAACTGAGATATAAAAGCAAAGCTGCTCTTCAGCCTGCCCAGAGGAACCTCTCTGGGGACAGGGACACCTTCAAGCCCTGGCTTCTGGTCATACCCAGGGGCACAACTCCTGGGTTATAAGGAATATTAAGTTAACCTATCAAACATCTCTCGAGCCCTTCCTGGTGCCAGGTACTATGTTACGTCTGTAAACACAGAGATAAATAAGGCATCATTTTTGCCTTCGGGGCATTCGCGGTCTGGTGGAGATCTTCGTGTAAATGTGTATTATCAGCATGATGGATGAGGCCATGATCAAGGTGGGAACACAGCAGGCGAGCTGCTGGTCTGTCAGGTAGAGCCAGAAGGGGGCATGGCAGCTTCCCTAATACGGGTGTGCATGACAGGGTTATCTTTAACTCAAGGAGAATAAGAAAGTGAAGGTGAACAAAGCATGTTACACAGCGCTTCGGGGCATGGTAAGGAGGCCGTTTAAACTTGACTCAGTGCCATGTCAAGCCACTGAAGGCTGTTAGCAGAGAAATGAAACAATCTAGCTATGGCCTTCCCTTCCCCCATCCTCCTCCTCTGCCCGTTCTTGGCACCAAAGTTCTAGGGAGTCTGAGAGACTGGCCATCAGTTCCCTTCTCCACTGCACAGAGGTGGAAAGGCCGAGGCTCCGAGAGGAGTGCCAGCCTGCCCGGGGGCCACACCTGTAGAGAAGTGGACTCAGCCTGGTCCCTGGCATGCATACAGAGCCTGACCCTTGAGTCATCCTGAATGAGGGCACCTCCGGGGCGTCCATTATCCGTGAAACCTGAGGAGCAGGAAATAAAGAGGTGGGCAAAGAGGATGGGAGGCCCCTGAAAACCTTGGGAAGAAAAAGGTTGAAGAAGTAGCTATTAGTCAAAGGTGTCATGATAAAGGTCAAGTAAAATGGGGGGCCCCACGGAGGCCACAGGATTTGGCAGTTAACTCATCAATGACCTTCACAAGAACTGGTTCAGTAGAGCAAGGTTTCTCCCCCTCAGCACTGCGGAAGCCCTGGACCGGCTCATTCTTTGTTGTAGGAGCTGTTCTGTGCATCATAGGATACTGGGCAGCATCAGTGGCCCTAACCCACTGCATGCCAGTAGCGTCCTCCACAGTGATGACAACCCAATATGTCTCCAGATGTTGCCAAACATACCTCAGGATGGGGGATGGCAAAATCGTCCCCCGTTGAGAACCAGAGTGGTACAGTGGTTACAGAAGCCACATTGCAATGGGTCTTTTGAGAGACCTGGCAGCCAGGAGCAGGGGGAGACGGAGTTCACTGGAGGAGGAGGTAGGGTTAGGGGGATGGTGTTGTTTTATCTGTTTCAAATGAGAACACACGTGTTTGCCCTAGGGCAGTGGTCAGCAAACCACGGCTCGCGAGCCACATGCGGCTCTTTGGCCCCTTGAGTGTGGCTCTTCCACAAAATACCACATGCGGGCACGCACATACAGTGCGAAGTTGACTTAAAACTTAAAGTAAAGTTTATTAAGTTAATTTTAGGGAACGCTGTGGAGTGAAAGAAGATGTAGTGTCGAGGATTGAGAAAGGTATGTTGAGATGGTTTGGACATATAGAGAGGATGAACGAAAGGAGATAGACGAAACAAGTATACAAGACGAGCGTGGATGGGAGAGTTAGAAGGGGTCGACCTCAGCGAACGTACCTCAATCAGATTGAGGACGTTTTTAGCAAAGGCCAGTTTAGGAGTACCCTAATTAAGTTAATAACAATGTACCTACCTATAGTTTAAGTTTAAAAAATTTGGCTCTCAAAAGAAATTTCAATTGTTGTACTGTTGATATTTGGCTCTGTTGACTAATGGGTTTGCCGACCACTGCCCTAGGGAAAGAACTAGAAAGAGGGAAAGATTAAAGACAAGGGATAGTCATTCATTTAATAACTTCACAAACGTTAAATATCTCCAGTTACCAGACTCAGTGCCAGGCTCTACAGATGCCATGGTGAGCAAATGAGGGGTTTCTGGTTCAAAAACTATGGAAATTTTCAAAATGACAGCAGAGCATTAAACCCCTTCTAAGGGCTCTTCTAAGCAGAGGCCCTGTGCAAGGGCCCAAGTTATATGCCCATGAAGTGACCTGGTGCTGCATGGGGTAGGCATGGCCCCACCTTACAGAGCTTCAGCCCCAGGGGCCAGCGCATGAGGTGGACAATAGGGGAAGTATAAGCAGCGCCGGGATAGGGGGTGCAGGACTACCAGCACATGCTGTAGAGCAGCAGTTCTCAACTTGTGGGTCTCGACCCCTTTGGTGGTCGAATGACCCTTTCACAGGGGTCGCCTAAGACCATCCTGCATGTCAGATATTTACATTACGATTCATAACAGTAGCAACATTACAGTTATGAAATAGCAAGGAAAATAATTTTATGGTTGGGTCACAACATGAGGAACTGTATTTAAAGGGCCAGAAGGTTGAGAACCACTGCTGTAGAGGCACCTTAACCAAAAGCTTGGTTACAGAGGAAATGGTGTGCAAGGTTTAAGCGCAGTGGGGATTATCATCAGTTAGCCAGACAAAGGGGAATGGAAAGAATGTTTAGATATAAGGAAGAGCGTGCAAATCCAGAAGGAAGCAAGAATGGACTTTTATGTCTGAAGGGGGAGATTCTTGGCAAGCGTCCCAATCATGAAGGCTCTTACAGGACACTGAGTGTTTTGACTCCCTCCTACAGGCACTGGGAAGGCACGCACAGTTTTCAAGCAGAGAGTATGTGATCAAACTTGCCTCTTAGAAAGACCATTCTCTCTGGGCTGAAAGAGGACTGGAGTGGGACAGGCTGGCAGCAACCAGGAGAGATGCTGGTGGCCTGCTCTCCCGGGTGATGGGACAGAAGGAGAGAAATGGTCTGGACTTGATGATTGATTGGCTGTCAAGGAGAAAGTACAGATGATGATGATGCCCAGTGTCCTGGCCTGGGCAGCTCACTGGGGGTGGGATCCAGAACTATCTGGACAGAAGAGAAAGAAGATGGATTTTTTCATTTGGAACCCTTTAAGTCTGACAGCCTGTAGGATTAAAAGGAAGCAGCTAGAAAGATGGTCTGGAACTCAGAAATACGACTGGAGGTACAGATTTTGGAGTCACTGGCATCTGGATGCTACCTGAAGTCCTGTTTGTTGCTGAGATCACATAAGGAGCATGTGTAATTGCCAAATGAGAACCTATTATGTTCTCCATGGCCTTGTAGGAAGTGGTGATGCGGTGATGACCAAGGTCAGACAGAAATGACCCAGTTCTGCCTGGCTGGTGTGTCTCAGTGGTTGAGCATCAGCCCATGAACCAGGAGTCAGGGTTCAATTCTGGTCAGGGTACATGCCCAGGTTTCGGGCTCCATCCCCAGAAGGGGGTGTGCAGGAGGCAGCTGATCAATGATTCTCTCTCATCATTGATGTTTCTATCTCTCTCCCCCTCTTCTTCCTCTCTCTAAAATCAATAAAAACATATCTTGGGGGGAAAAAAACAGAAATGGCCCAGTTCTCATGGAATGGACAGGTTCTCAGGAAAGTTGTGAGGGAGGTGGAGGGGAGAAAATTCAGTGCTTCTCCCCACACCCGTGTCCACTTGTGTTTCCCACGGAGGGCTTCTGTGGAAACCCTGTCTCTCCTGCCTTAGGAGACAAGACCTTGTTTTCTATCATTCTCCTTGAGTACCTGTGTCTCTCCTCTTTCCATCTGTCTGAAAAGGCATTATCTCCCTCTGGGGCTGAGATGGAGAAAGCCTAAGTTAATTCTGCTTTTATTTTTACTGAAATGAGATACTGCTTCAGAGATCCAAACTTTAAAATCAGGGCTCCCAAAACAACAAGCAGCTGTAAAGGCTAATGAAGGCTGTGACCTTGTTCTCAAGCCTGCAGAAGGCTCATTAGCACACACAGCAGAACGCATCTTTGTGGGCTCCCAAAAAGGGCATGGGTTTTGTCACTTTTTGGGAGATGCTGTGATGCACAAAGACAGCGCTCCCCGGCTTTGCATATATTTAAAGCATCTTGCCACCACATTCTCTAGCATTCTCCTTTTCCCAAGGCCAAACTGAAGTGCTGTCTGTTTGCTTGCTTGTTTATGGTTACTGGTGTGATAATAGTTGTTAAGACTGATAGAAAGATCCATTCTCAATGCTGAAATAAAATAGAAGTCTCATATATGGTGATTGATGGCATGTGGCATTTAAATGGAAATTCAGTGATTTTTCAGTTCACAGTAAATAGAATTCATTTAACTGTGGTCCACAGTAGAGAAGAAATCATTTGAGCCATGGAAACAATTTTGCTACTCAGAGGTATCTTATAAACCAGGTAATAGCAAAGTTATTTAAATAGATCACTTGAAAGTACACTGAATGTTTACTTTTGGATTTGTTTCATATAAATGTGTTGGATTCATTTTATTTTAATTTTTTTAATCTTCACCCAAGAAGTGAGAATATTTTTTCTATTGATTTTTAGAGAGAGAGTGGAAAGGAGGGGGAGGGGAAGGAGAGAGGTGGGGAGAGAGAGAGAAGAGTGAAGAGAGGAGAGAAACATCCATGTGAGAAAGACACATGGATTGGTTGCCTCTTCCCCTCACAAGTGGGAATCAAAACCACAACCCTCCACTGTGCAGGCCAATGCTCTGACCACTAAGCCATGCTGTCTGGGGCAAATGTGTTGGACTCATTTCATGTAAATGTTTAATTCCCAAAAAGGTTTCCTTTGCCACCTAGCATATAAATGGTCATGTCTAAATATATAGTCAGAAAAATAAGTTATTATTTAATATTAGCCTAAATCAGATACAATTACTTAAATCTATTAGCAAGTTGGGGGTAAGAGAGACAGGGCATTCAGAAGGCATCTCTACTTTTATTCTTGGAGTTTTGGGCTCCTTGGAATTATAAAGTTATCACTTTATTAATATAGCAATTGTGCTGTTATTCAGCTTTCTAATAACCAATACTTCTGCACCAGGTAGATCTTACAAGGAACCCAGCAATGGCTGCTTTACTTGGTGGCAGGCAGCCCTGGGTGTTCCCCTAAAATTCTGATGATTAGAATTCTGAAGCTAGAGCTTTCTCCCTCTGGTCTGTGAATTTGGCTCTGTTCAAAGACACATCCCTCAAGGAAAGGTAATATATTCAACTAACATAAGTCATCTTTATTATACTCCAACTTGAAAGAGTAAGAAGGAGCCATCAATTGGGAACTCCTTTCTTAATTCAATACCCAAATATACAGACCTTCATACAACACCCTCTACCCTCCTTCCTCCTGTCACAGTGAAGGGCTGTCTGCCCTCCATGTGAAAGGTAAGACCTTCTCTGTCCCTTGGATTCTACCTACCCCCCCTCCCCCCCCCCCCCCCCCCGCCGCCTTCTCAGAGCACCTGCACTAGCAGTTGTGACTTCTCCCTCCATATGTATTTAGTTTCTCACCACCACCACTTAATCTGGATTCTTCTCATTAAATGTGTTCAGTCTTCTCGCATGAAAAAATATAAACCTCACTACAGCCTCCTTCAATTCCAACTCTCTGGTCCCCTTCAAAGTCAGGCTCCATGGAAGAGTCCTCCATACTTGTTATGTCCTTTCTCTCACCTCTGTTCTTAACCCCCTGCAGCCTGGTTTCCGTCCCACCAGCCCCTGAAAGAGCTCCAGGTGATGTGGCTTATCATCTACCCGGTGCTAAACCCACTGGGCATTTTTTCAGGCCTCATCCGACCTTTGAGCAGCATGCAGACTCAGCACTCTGTTGGCCATGCCCGTCGCTTGCTTTGCTTTTTTAAAGAGGGGACAGTCTTCCTGGTGTGACAATCTAATTTTTATCTGTCTCCATGCACAGCCTTTCCTCTAACTTCCTGACAGGTTTGTCTTCCGTAGTCTTAGCATTAACTATTGGAATTCTATAAGGCTCCATCTTGTTAACACAAGAAACATTTAAACCTGCAAGGAATTTTTGTGAGTTCATTTGAGCCAGACTGTTGACAATTGCTGGGAAGCAGAATCTCAATGTATTGGGATAATGCTCTGGAGAATGGCGTTTTTTCACCTTGTTTTATACAATCAAAGGAAAAGACATAAGTGGGTTACATGAAATCCAATGGTAGGCAGGTGGGAGAAAGCAAAGCGGGGAAACCTCTGGGACTGGATAAAAAGTAAGATGATAAGACACATCCCTCTTTTACACAGGTGGGCATAGGATAGTTAACAGTCAACAATTAACCGGACAACTAACAATGAGGGAATTTGTGGTCTGCAGCTGCTCTTGTGCCATTTGTTGTGCCCTGAGGGGTCCGGAAAAAAGGAAGTTACATGTTACCCTGACATTCCACAGATACCAGATACATTATCTTAGATGCAAAAAGACAATAGGCCCAGTAAAGTTGATCTTTGTCAGAGAAGATACTGGCCTAGGACGTGACTGCCCACTATAAACTGCTTTCTAATTAAAAGGTTTTAATTTCAGACCATCCTTTGTGGTTATTTTAGGTCTCTTGAGTTTGCAAGGCTGCCACACAGGCTTTCCCTGAGTTACTCCAGGTTAGCACGTGGCCCCTTTCATCCACAATCCTAAGCCCCCTTCTCTTCTCATTCTATGTTCTCTCCATACTCCTGGCTTCAAATATCATCTCTTGCAGACTTGCCACAAATTTCTATCACTGGCCTAGACTTTTGCCCACTGAGCTCAATATCCAGCTGCCTTGACATCTCCATTCTGATATCACAAAAGCTTTCTGATTCAACAGATCTAAACCCAAACTCACATTTTCTTCTACCCTTCCCCTAAATGTGCTGGCTCCCTCCCGGTGTTCCCATCTCAATTATTGGCATCGCTATTCATCCTGCTGTGTAAGTTATGGGACCTGGGAGGTACCCTGTGTACCTCTTCCTTCCCCCTCCATCCATATAGGCTGTCTCTATAGTCTGTCAACTTGGCTTCCTAAAAACGTGCTCGCCTACCACTATACTTTACTTAGCCCACATGTCCGTCAGCCTCTACCAGGTGTGCAAACAGCCTTCTGAGGCCTCTACTCAAACTGCGTCTTGCCTCCCCCAATCCATTCTCTGTATAATGATCAATGTAGTGTCTTATAAATCTGAAATGTTCATTCACTCCTCTCCTCACCCACCTTAAAATTTACACTCTTTGATGGCTTCACATTGCTCCTCAGATAAAGATCAAGATCCTGCCCTAGTTTGGCTCAGCGGATAAAGCATCGGCCTGTGGACTGAAGGGTCCCAGATTCGATTCCTGTCAAGGGCACATGCCTGGGTTGCATGCTTGATCCCCCAGTGGGGGATATGTAAGAGGCAGCCAGTCAATGATTCTCTCTCATCATTGATGTTTCTCTCTCCCTCTCTCTTCCTCTCTGAAATCAATAAAAACATATTTTAAAAATTAATAAAAAGATCAAGATCCTGTGGGGCCCATCCGGTGTGACTCAGCAGTTGAGCATTGACCCAGGGACCAGGAAGTCACCGGTTCTATTCCTGGTCAGGGCACATGCCTGGTTTGCATGCCCGAGTTGTGGGCTCAATCCCCAGTGGGGGGCATGCAGGAGGTAGCCAATCGATGATGTTCCTCTCTCATCAATGTTTTTAGATCTCTATCTCTCTCCCTTTCTCTCTCCCTAAAAATCAATAAAAAAATTTTTAAAAAAAGAACCTATATGGCTACGCGGCCTGGCTCCTGCCTAGTTTCCCTCCATCCTTCTTCTCCTTGCTCTCTCCACTTCAGCAACCGGGCGTCCTCCATTCTTCAGATCTGGGCACAGTGTCACTTCCTCTGGGAAGCTTTTCCTAATGCCCTAATTTGGTCAGATCCCAGTATCGCTGCCCCAGGTGACTCATCATGGAAGCCCTTCCTACAGTTACATCTTATAGATAGTTCTGTGTGTGGTTAATGACTGTCTCCCTCAGCCCTTCCAGTCTTTAAGTTCCAGAAGGGCAGGGTCTCGATCTGTTTTGGCTCATCTCTGTACCCCAGAGCCTAACACAAAACCTGGCCCAGAGCTAGCACTCAAATAATTTGTGAAATGAAATAATTTACATTTGAATATGGCTGAGTATATAGCATTTGTTTGTAAGAACAGGTCTGGACAGGAATAAGATAGACCAGATTACTTCATTCCAGGGACTTGCGGGGGTAGGGAGGGGAACAGGAGGTAGAGTTAAGACAGAACTCCCACATTATCTCCTTCACAGTTTTGCCGTGTGCCCAGCTCTACTTCCACATAGGCACTGATCTGGCTAACTCTCCAGAGTGCCAACCTGAGGTGCTGCAAGAATCTAGATTGCCTTCTAAACTGCCATGGAAGTCTATATCATCTCCAAGTTCCTTATCATTTTATTATTACAGTCCAGCTCCTGAAAATTGTTGGTCCAATTTTCACATGCAAAGTTTAATCACTATTGTGCTCCTCTAAGCTGTCTGCTCCTTAAGAACTGCCGGGGTGCTCGGTCCTCAATGGGGCTCTTAGTAGATGATGGGTAGATTGGTGGATGAAAGAAGGAAAACAAAGGTTAGAATTCTTATGACTTGGTGATCTCATCCAGGGCTCTCAAACTCAGAGCCCAGGGGGCCAGAATGATTGGAAAGGAAGAATTAGGACAAAGGTCACTACACTCACACGTGTTCTCTAAGTGCTGAGGACTGGGCTATCGCCCTATCTAGAGGCATTCAGGTGGAAAATTCTAGCATCTGAGCCTGCTATGGAGAAGTTGTAGCCAGAAAACAGTCGGCTCGTGATAGCCCAGCGGAGATCAGTTTGCAGCTTCTGACTAGTAAGGCATATGGTTGTGGCACACAGAATATCGGCCCCTAAAAGATGTCCATGTCCTAATCCCCAAACCGATGAGCATGTCACCTTTGATGGCGAAAGGGACTTTTCAGCTGTGATTAAGGCTCCTGAGATGAGATTACTCTGTATAACCTGGGTGGGCCCGTTGTAACCACAAGGGTCCTTAAATGAGTAGGCAGGAGGGCCAGAGTCAGAGAGGGGTTGCAGGTGCAGCTCTGCTGGTTTGGAACGGGCACAGGGGTGTGGGAAGCCTCTCGAAGCTGAGAAAAGCCTGGGAACACTCTGTCCTTCTTCCAGAGGCTCACACTCCAGTTAACGCTTGCTTTTGGCCCCATGAAATGCATTTTGGACTTCTGACCACCAGAACTGTAAGATAATCAATTTGTGTTGTTTTAAGCCACTGAATTTGTGCTAATTTGTTACAGCAGCCATAGGAAGCTAATACACTAGTTAAGAGTATTGAGACTACAGACACAGAATGCCTGGCTTTAAGTCCTCACCCTGCCATGTGCTAGCCATGTGACCTGGGCAAGGTACAAAACTTTCTGTGCCTCCGTTTTCCCATTTGTACAATGGAAATGATAGTCCACACTACCTCAGAGGGCTGCTATGAAGAGTAAATGAATTAGCACACATACAGTTCTTAGAACCACGCCTGCACATTTTGGGTGTGACATCAGCATTAGCTATTAAATTTGTATTTATTTGCAGAAAAAAAGAGCACAGACCCAGCAGGGTCCAATGCTTTGTCCAAGGAAAATAGGCTCAGAGCAGAGCCAGAACTAGAACCCAAACCTTTTAGCCCCTGTGCTGTTTAGAGCTTTGTCATTACAATGCCGCAATCCCACTTTCCTACCGAATCTCATTTTCAAAGTCAAATAGCTAATTATAGCACGTGCCCTTCAGGAGGGCTTAGCTACATGTTATAGCTATGATTAGCCTGGAGGTCCTCAGATCCTTTCAAGAGAAACGAAACATAAAGGCCCTCATTAGAAACCATGTGTGATTGACAAAAAGCTGCCTGGTTAATAACAGAACTTTCTCTGGTTATAGTTTAGTCACTGTTGTCTTGTCCCCTCCAAACATAACCCTTAAGAAAAATGAAACCCAGACAGAACCAGGCAGCGCGTCTGAAATGGAACGGATGGGCTGCTTGGCACGAGCCAATGGGTGAATTCTGCAGACGCTTCCGGCCGAGACCCCAAAACAGTAGCCTGACTTCCAAGAAGCAAGCTCCACCTTGAATCTGGAGGGCTTGTTCAAAACATTGTCTCAGAGCCCTGGCTTCATTCAACACCTGGGTGCTACCAAATGGTCCCGTTCAGTAGCTGTGCATCCCTGTAAAAAGAAGCAAGTCTTCCTGGGGAAGATAAATTGAGAGCCTCTCAGAAGCTCATTCTAAGCGGAGCCAGTGGCTGCATTCCAGACCCATGACGTTTGCTCAGCTGTGTGATCTCAAGTCTCCTCCTGCAGATGAGAAGCCAGTTCAGAAAGGACTTCAAGACTGCTGAGTCCAAGTTTAGAACCTCCAAACATGCAGCTATAAACTTAAAATGCTTTGGAATACAGTTTCTAGCAGTTTCCAGAATGCTGACCAAAAGTTCTTTCTCTGGCACTGAAGCCCACTCCTAGCTGTCTACAGCATGTGGTGTTGACGCTGGGCTATCACGAGCCGACTGTTTTCTGGCCCAGCTCAAGTGACAATAGCATCGAATTTTAAATATTTACATTGACATCTGGGTCTCCAGATCCTAATGTGTAAAGAGCTGGCACTTCAGACACTGGTTGCAGATACTTGGGGAGGGACCGGAACCTCTACTATGAGGAGAGCGCTCCTTTCCACCCCGTCAGCCCCAGTGGAAGACTTTGAGACGCCTCCAGCTCCTTCCACAATTACTCGGCACACCTCTCATCCCAATGGGGGATGCGGAATGCTGGGTAATGGAGGGGTTGTTAAAGAATTCCCAAGAGACAGAACCTGGCAAAAGAACCTCGCTATGCTGATCAACTGAAAAAAAAAAAAAAAAAGAATTCCCAAGAGCTTCAAAAATACGAATGCCTCTGAATACTGAGGCCCACTGGGTTTGTACTGACCATTCCTGGAACGTCACACTGGTGTACACTGGTGTACAAGCACGTGGTTCTCCCCTTTGGTGCCCTTCCCATTCTCTGGTGACTTCTGTCACTTTGTGGTGCCTGACCACTGTCTGTCCCCACCCCTCGCTGTTGCATCATCTCAGGTTCATGGCCTTGCTGTGTTTCACTAGTTATGGTTAAATTATGTGCTGGGCAACAGGAGTGTCGCTTGGGTTCCGGTTCAGCTGTCATTCCAGAGCTAATAGGCCCGTAGTGATGGGTGGAGATGAGAAGAAGAGCACCTATTGTTCTTTGCAGACAGACAAGCTTCTTGCATCTCCCTGGGGCCATGGGCCTCTTTATATTCTAACCGGCTCTGCACAAACATGGCAGGAAGCACGCTCTAGCCTCAGGGTTGGAGAGAAAGGCAGAGGCCAAGGTCCCAAGTGCAGAGGCCACAAGGAAAGAAAGGGACTTCTGTGGAGAGAAGTCCCTTGACTGAGGCACTGGAGGAGCAGGCTAGGAGGGGCCTGCAGGAGGAAGGGGGTGGGTCTGCCGGTGCCGTGACGTGGGGCGCCTGTCCTGGGGTTGAAATTGAGGAACTGAGGCTGTGGTGCTAGTCAGTCCTTCAGAGCCCAGGATGGAACAGGAACTCGGGCCACCGGCTCTGCCTCATGTACCTACGAGGGGAGAGATTAATGACCCAAGGAGGATATGATATGGTCCAAAAACTTTTCCTGGACTTTTTCCGCAGGCGGCTGAGCCAGAGGCCCACTGCAGAGGAGTTGGAGCAGAGGAACATTTTGAAACGTAAGTGACTAAGCCTGTGGCAGTCCTGATGTTTGCGTGGTGGCTTTAGTTATGATTTAGTGGCTGGCCTCAAGGTCTGTCCCTTGTGCCTGGGTGGAAATGGTTGGGAAGGTGGTGGTTGAGGCTACCTCCCTGCGGGTCAAGACAGCCAAGGCCAGCTCCCCACCCAGGGCAGGTTCCAATCCACGTGGCTCCTTAGCGGCTCCAGACACCCCTTCCCTGTGGTGGGCTGTAAGTCAGAGATAAGCTGAAAATGTGTTGTGAGAGCACTTGTCACCCAAGGATTGTGAGGTGAGTGAGCGTCACCTCTAAACCAGAATTGCCTTGAAAACTGCAAATACTACATTGAAGGCAAAAATAAGGCAAATGGCCATTTGAAACCTGGGACTAGAAAACGTGACTTCCCGTTGCACCCGGCTGCTGTTGATCAAACCCTCCTCCCTCTGAACACTAAATTTACAGTCTAGGCAAGCATTTCCAAGAAAAAATGCTTTGTGTTCACCTCTCATTCTCCCCTCGCCCCCCGCCACCCCCAAGCTGGCTGCTGGGGTGTCTGCCTAATGCCCTCATTCAAGAAAAACTCACTGTCGCTGTGGCTGTGGACAGAAAAAATAAGCCAGCCCCTTGTTTGGTTTAGGACACAGAGATATTTGGCTATGTACAGAGAATCCACTTGGTGCTTAAAAATTTATATATATTAGTATTAGTATTAATATTAGTATTATATAATATGTATATAATATTAAAAGACATCAAGTACCTCGTGGACACTGGTACGACAATTAAACAATGAAGTCTCTGCTCACATTCTACTCAGCCATTGCTACCACACTCATGAACACTTTTTGCAAGATGGCCAACAAATATTCTTAGTGTAATTCAATACCCTGTCTTCCTACACACACATCCCCTGCTAATTGCTCTCCAGAAAAGAGAACTAGAATTTCATAGAAATGCTACGCTGTGCACGTGCGCCCGAGGTCACACACGCTCCAGTCATGTGAAACTTGTTTGCGTGGGAGGGTATTTCCACTTAGAACAAACTGAAATGTTCTTGGTTTTACGTTTCTCCCCTTCCTCCCTGCGGTCTTTGACCTGGTCAGCAGACCTGGTCTGCCTGGGATAGTTTACTGAGGGTGAGCTGTTCATTTCCCCTGGGAAGGCTGGGTGACAAGGGCCCCTCCGGAGCTCTCACCTGCCTGGTGACTGCCCTTGGCACCCTGCTGGCCACCTGTGCCCTCGGGCCACTGCTTCCTTCCTCAGTGGCTGCTATACTTAGGTCTGGCCTTTCTCGTCTAGAGTGATTCTGTGACAGTGAGGTCACAGATTCACAGACTTCACAGACTTCCTAGGTCTCTAGGAATTTATGTATATATTTCTAACAAGGGGCACCCACTAAGGTTTGTAAGCTTAATATGCTGTGAAACAGAGTTAGAACTTTTTCAGATGACTTCCATGGTCAAGAGAGCACTTTTGGCCCCAACCTGATACCTGTTCTATTATAAACTCTCTGTTGTTGGAGAGAAAGAAAAACAGAAAACCTTCTATTTATTCCTAAAATAACAAATCAGGTAAATGTGCTTCCTCCTCCCTCTGCCTCTTCACCCCCACGCACAGGCCTAACAGGGATCTCTTGTCTTCTGAAGGAGTGTCTGTACATGGGCCCAGATTATATTGGTGGCCTCTGACTAACTCCTAAACCCAAAGAAGCTGAAAACTTCAGGTTTCAGAAGATAGTTCTTCTCAGCAAAAGTGAGGGTTTTGAAAAGAGGTGGTGTCAAAGCCCAGCTCACCTCTGGCTTCCTGAAGGCACAGCTCCCACCCCACCCCCACCCCCACCCCCACCCCTCCCCACACACACACATACACACCCGCTTACCCAGACCCTGGGAGATCATGGCTGGCCCCTTGCCTTGGGTTTTTATTGCCATCCAGAAAAATACATCTTAGAGGCAGTTGTTCATGTCAAGTAAGCCTGGGGGGCTTAGATTCAGGAGACCCAGGCAGCTTAGAAGATTGTTTCCATGTTTCCTTCTAGTTCCTCCTCCTTGTCCTATTCAAATAGCTGCAAGTTAAAGAACTCGTTGACCGGATTCAAACAGCTTGATCATTTCACAGTTCCAAAACTTGTTGGAAATAAACTCATTTTTCCTGTGGGCTCTTATTTTTCCCCATCATTCTGGAACATTGTTTCCTAAATAAGTATTTCTTTTTCTTTTTTCCCATTTGATTGTGAAACAAGAAATTTTTAGTAGCTCCTCCATCAAATCGTTCTAAAGCAGTGGTTCTCAACCTTCCTAATGCCGCGACCCTTTAATACAGTTCCTCATGTTGTGGTGACCCCCAACCATAAAATTATTTTCATTGCTACTTCATAACTGTAATTTTGCTACTGTTATGAATCGTAATGTAAATATCTGATATGCAGGATGTATTTTCATTGTTACAAATTGAACATAATTAAAGCATAGTGATTAATCACAAAAACAATATGTAATTCTATATGTGTTTTCCAATGGTCTTAGGCGACCCCTGTGAAAGGGTCGTTCGACCCCCAAAGAGTCGCGACCCACAGGTTGAGAACCGCTGTTCTAAAGCTTATTTTCTGAGTTTAAATCATGTGAGGAGCCATCTCTCCGAGAGTGCTAGGGAAGTCTCCAAGGGTGCTAGGGAAGGCGCTCTATGAAGCACGGTCTGGGTCTGGCACCCAGCCCCACCCTGCCGGCCCTGTAGTCAGTGCTTGCTTTGCCAGCAACCAGTGAGGCACGGTGCACACCTGAGCACACAATGAGCACACTCTGATGGTGGCAGCAGGTGTGATGATGTCATGGGCCTGTCCTGGCCTCTCTCCCCAGTTGCCTAGTGGGGTTGCCTTGGTATCACTGGCCTGAGAAAACGTTACCCTGGGTTTGTAGATGGCTTTGAACTAAAGGTATAGATCCCATAGGTGGTCTTGGGGCCCCACCCCTGAGAGGGACCTAAGAATTGCACGTAGGAGACGACGGCTCTGTGCTCTGTCACAGAATGCCACTCGAGGCGTGCAAAGGGGCCTGTAGGGTGAGGGAGCCCTGACTAGAGCCTGAGGCCAGTGACCAGTAATAAGGAGGGCCAGACACTAGGGCAGTGTCCCCGGTGAGAAAAGAGTGGGGCTGTCTGTCTAATTAGCCGTGTATCCTGTGAGCAGCCACTTCATCCTCTGGGCTTTCCCATCCTCTTTTACAAATTAAGAGTGGGAGGCTTAGTGGTTTCTCAGCCCCTCGTGGCCCTAATACCCTGAACATTTTATTTTAACCAAGCGCCCTAGCTGCCTCCTTGGAACCCCAACCCAGACTAGTCCTTTCCCTCCCTGCCACCTGCAAATGCAGCTGTCTGGGCTCTCCCCTTCTTCTGAGTCTTGCTGTCTGCCACCCAACTTATTTATCTCTGTAAGGTTAGTGCATACTAAGGTGTTAATGGCTAACTAGTTTAATGAGTTTTTATCCAAAAGAAATTTGCATTTTTATAGGAACTCTGAGAGGGAGATCAGATCTTTACATCTAAAAGAAGGAGCTTTTGCATGGGTGGCTAGGGGCAGGCTACCGTGGGGACCCCCGGGGACCTCGGCCCACGGCAGGCCATGGCATTTCTGGTGCTGCCCCCATACAGCATCCTGATCCCCACAGGGATCGTGCCCCTGAGCTCTGCGCTGAACGGCATCGTTCCTCCAGTGGGAGGAGTGGCCCTCTGTGGCTGCTGCCTGCCGTCAGGGCTGACAGGAGGGCAGGGTGGGACCCACTTCTGTGCACAGGGGCTTCCCTCTGTTAAAGATCTGCCCTGTATTGAAACGACTGAATTGCAAGTGTGCATGATGCGATACATTAATTCAGTTATTGAAATATAGTTAAACACTAGTGATTTTAAGATGAGAGAACCAGTTTCAGAGGGCACTCTTTTGTGTGCTCTGTGCCACGATCAGCTCGAAGCAGCTACCTTTCACAATGCCATTCTAATCCAGTGGGTGAGAAGCAGAGACCTTTGACTCTCTTGCTTTTAAACAATTTTCTACTTAAAGCCATGCTTCCATTCCGCTCCCAGAAGCAAGTGATGTTCAAGGTCATTCCGTTAGCTCGAAAGGAGAAATAAGCCCATGGGTTCTGCCCTGCAAACCTCTGCTCCCTTCCCCAGACCCTCTTACCTGCGGCTCTGTAAACATCTGAGGAGCAAGTCACCCACATATTAAGCTGACAGCGTGCAGGCTCCGGGGCCTGCTCCTCTAAGGCACTCCTTAAAAGTCCCAATGCAGGCAGTTGTGCCCCACACTCTGGCCACACACATGCTCAGTGGACTTCTCAGAAGATTCAAAGAATTAATGGAAGCAGGGCTTGCGAAAGGTGAGCGTTCTGAAATTCCTCTTCGTGCAGCCAGGCTGGCCTTTGCTTTCCTCATCTTGTCTCTGCACAGGTGACAGGCACCCCCACGGGCCGGTCTTGGGTTCTACTCCCACAGTGCACCGACCTGAGGGCCACATCACAATGAGCCCTGCAGTGACTGTGAGGCTGGGGGGACAGTGGAGGGAGGCCTTTGTGCTGTCCAGAGAAGGGAGCCCCACCTCACTGCTGACGGCACCTGCTCTTTTAGGACTTCCCTCCTTGTCTTACAAGCTCCACTTCTCACCCAGCAATGCTGCCGGGAGACTGGAAACCCCAGGGGACAGACAGGAACCAAAATAGGCAGGTCAGCCTGCTTGCCACCAGATTGAAAGCGTCCCCACAGGCAGAAGCAAGGCCAGGGTAGGAGACACAAGCTTCCTCTTCCCCTCTCCTAACTGCGAGGTGCTTGGCCCGGAGCCTCAAGGGCTCATAGTATGCTCCTGTGTGCAACACTGTCTACAAAATCCAAAGCATCTTAAATGTTTCTTTCAGCTCGGAACGAACAAGAGGAACAAGAGGAGAAAAGAGAGATCAAGAGGAGGCTAACTCGAAAGGTGAGGAAGTTCACAAGAGCTGGGGCAGGAGAGGGCGGGCGGCCGTCCGCTCCTGTGCCCTCTGCTGGCCTCAGTGGCCTGCAGCTGCCCGGCCCACGGGGAGACATCTCCCCTGGCAGAGTGGGCAGCTGTCTTGACTCTCCAGGACCTCTCCACGGGGCCACGGTCAACTCAGCTGCGTGACTTTCAGTCTTGTCTGGTGACATTCTGTGCTGCCTGATTTTTGTGACACTCACCTGCCCCCAAGCAACTTGATGTCAAGTGCATTACCTTTTCAATTACAGTGACTGTTTTATTTTTAAAAGTGTACCATTAGCCATCAAGCAATCGGAAACTCATGGTCAAAATCAGTAGTTCGAATGTAAGTTACTTGCTATGACCTTGGGAAAGTGTGAATTGTTCTTGCCTCCCTGATAGTATTCCGTACCTATTAACTAAGAACAGTTTAACTTGATTATGCTAAATCAATTTGGAGTACTGAATCAGGAAAAAGCCTAAAGTACCGATAAATTTTTGAAGATGTTTGAAAAGCACTTAAGATAGAAGCCATAAACTAGAATTTTTATATATTTTTAACCCCAAAAATAGATGGCTTGGCAATGCACTGTAGACCCAAATGGGTTTAATTCTGCATGAGTGGTCTCTTTAATAAGAAACTCTTATTGAGGCTGTTCCTGGATGCTGTTGGCAAGTTTAATTAATTGATGACACACAAGATATTATAGTATGTTCTGTCAGACGAGAGTGGTCTCAGTCAGCCTCCTGCAGGGACCATCTTGAGAGAAAGGTTCTCAAAACTCAGAGACAGTTAAGAGTCCCATTAAAATCAATTTTTAAAATGTTTGTTAATGGATGCTTCTCCCTAGAAATATTATACAAAGGAAGACATTCAAAGACCCTAAAATATCACACCAATTACTAAGGTGATGACTTGTGTTTCTCAACGCTCTCCTCTCCCTTAGCGCATCCAGGACTTCTGGCGACGAGCCAAACGCCATCCAAATGAAAAGGAGTAGGATACACAAGTGCCTGAGGGCCAGTGACAGGCTGCATGCCCCTGGTGGGAACTACAGCAAGAGCTACGTGAGCTCACTTCATCCAGGTGCCCTCACCCCAGCCACCATCTGATTCTTTACCTTAAGACCATCCAGTCTTTGGACACAAGGCACCCTTTGTCCTGAGAGTGAGCAGTGAGGACGATGGGAGGAGAAGTATGTTAGCTTGCTCTAAGTGTGACCTTGAAATGACTACAGCATCAAAAAGAGGTTCATTTCTGGTACAGAAAGGTCTAGACATTCACACAAAAAATGAAAATCCAGTTTTCATAAAGTTCATTGGAGTTGATTGCTGGCACCCAAAAATTCTCCTAAACTTTAGGGTTTCTAAAAACTAATAATAGGTAAATATTTAAACATCCATCTAATTCTTATCTCTTTAAAAGAAGTATATAGTCTGGCGGGTGTGGCTCAATGATTGAGCATTGACCCATGAACCAGTGGTTTGATTCCCGGTCAGGGCACATGCCCGGGTTGCAGGCTTGATCCCTAATAGGGGCAGGAGGCAGCCAATCCATGTCTCTCTCATCGAAATTTCTATCTCTCTAGTCCTCTCCCTTCCTCTCTAAAATCAATTTAAAAATTCATATTTTAAAAGTATATATAGTTTTGTAGAGAAAAATTGCATCATTTGGCAAGGGGAAAGGGAGGAGGGTTCCTCTCACACCCACCTCCCCTGGGGTGGGTTGCACAGGGACAGGTACCTCAGAAAGCCCATCATGTTGGCAGGTCTCCCAGAGAAGGTCAATGCCTCTTCCTCCTCCTGGTTTCCTGTCCTTCCCCGGGGACTGGCTTGGGGAATTAGAAATAATGAGCTTGAGTGAAGCGGTCAGTTTTAAGGGAGAGACTAGAAGCAGCTTTCACGTCTCTTTGTGGAGAGAGATGTGAGCTCCTAGCAGGTGGAGAATCCACACCTCCGGGCTCTGGGCACCTTCCCTTTCTCTGGGGCCTTGATCGCACCAGACCAGATGCCAGCGCTGGTGGCTGCTTTTCAGTTACTTCCCTCAGCCCGAGGATTTCTAGTTCTTGCAGTTCTGGTTCATTTTAATGTACGAGTGAGAAAGATAAAACACAGTAGCTGATGCTCACAGCCACAGAGCAGCCATTTTCTTCAGCCAGATTGATACCTGAAATTTGTGTTTTGTCTTTTAATAAATGCCTTCCTTCCCCTTCAAAAAAATGCTAGCTAGCTAAATGGGCAGAAGGATGGAAAGAAAGGGAGGGAGGGAGGGAGGGAGGGAGGGAGGGAGGGAGGAAGGGAGAGAGGGAAGGAAGAAGTCCACTTGAATCAGGTTATATTAATACTGAAATATGGGTCTCAATTAATTACTCTTGTTGAGTATTTGGTTGCAAATAGTATTGCTGCCATAGGTTGATACATAGTACTACCAACCCCTGCTCTTACCTCTCTCTCCAGTCCACTATCCCTAGAAAACCACTCTAACTCCAAGATCACCTCCTCTGCATCTGAGGAGGATCCTGGATTCACATGCCCCAGTGGCTACAACCAGCCACAAGCTAAAGGGACACCTCCCAAGCCCCACGTGGCAGGGGCACGAGCCCACGCTCACACGGAATCCCGGTGGCCATTGGTTGGTCGGCCCACACACCGCCTGAGACTCTCCCAGCAGAAGTCCCCTCCTCAGCGCCTCCCTCGGCACTTGGGGAAGTGCCTTGCTGACTTGGAGAGCTTGGGTCTGAGGTTCCTGTGGGACACAGGCATGAAAAATGCTCCCTGACCTTCAGAGCTAACACTTAGTTTTCTGTTTATACCAGACTCTGCCATCGACAGGCTATTGATAAAATCCAGGTCGTGATTTGCAGAAACATAAACTACAAATTCCATGCTTAACAACGTTTTGGTGTCGTGGCACACTTTGAAAATAATACCTTTTGACCAGCACCCTGGGGTGAACCTTGCAAGTCCTAAGCAATACGAACTGGAGGTTGTGAGTGGGAACCTCCTGTACCTGGGGTAAATGTGGTGAACGTTACATGTTTTTATGTATTTTAATGGCAAAAGCTCCCACACTCACAGTGTGGAGGAGGCTGGACCGCCACTGTGTGTACGCCCTGGCCGTGGAGCCTGAGAGACCTCTGGTTTCCTGTGACGGGCCAGCACTGAGGCCGAAATGTCCTGTCCCAGGAGAACCAGGGCTGCTCTAGGGCAGACCAGAACCACCTGGCAGGAGGGGGGGGGGGGGTGGTCTTCCAGGCGGGTGGGCCCTGCCCTGGCCCCAGAGGCATCTGATCCCCAGGTCTTCCCAACACTGGCCTGGAGGAAGCTGCGGCTGCCTTGGTTCTATCTGGAGCCTTGTAAAACCCTTTGCATCCTTTTCAGTACCAGCCTGACAGGCATCTAGTCGTGCCTTCCACTGTGGGCTGTTGGTAGCAAGTAGAGCGTTCTGGCACCAGGAAGGTGTATGGCAGCGGCATGAGACAGTGAAATAGCCAGGTGGTTGGATTCCCTGGTGTGTGTGTGTTCTGTAGGCAATTGTGGTAGGATTGCATCTGACTGCATCTTCCATTTAAAGGACTAAATACAGTCCAGGGCCTGGAGAAAAAGTTGCTTTAAATCAGCGGTTCTCAACCTGTGGGTCGCGACTCCTTTGGGGGTCGAACGACCCTTTCACAGGGGTCGCCTAAGACCATCGGAAAACACATATATAATTACATATTGTTTTTGTGATTAATCACTATGCTTTAATTATGTTCAATTTGTAACAATGCAAATACATCCTGCATATCAGATATTTACATTACGATTCATAACAGTAGCAAAATGACAGTTAGGAAGTAGCAATGAAAATAATTTTATGGTTGGGGGTCACCACAACATGAGGAACTGTATTAAAGGGTTGCGGCATTAGGAAGGTTGAGAACCACTGCTTTAAATAATATTGGTGAAACATGAATTGACAGTATCCTAGGAGAGGGCAGGAGAGAAAGAAGCCTGGGGCCTGGTAGAAACGTCAGCCTTATGTCATTGAAGAACAAAAGAGGGTGTCGGTGGGTGCCACCGGGAGATGGTGGAGTTCTCTTTGTGGTTTCCGTCCCTCACCGCAGAGTGATCCGAAAGGCCCATCCAGGGCTTCCTTGGCACAAACGGGGCCTAGCTCTGCCTTCGTGGGCTGACCTTTCATTTCACTTGACCTTCCTGAGGACCAGAGTCTCCTCTGACCCGCAGACCATGTTTTTGTGTCTGGAACGTTTTTGTATGTGAAGTGATCCATAGGCCCATCTTTCAGAGAGCACTACATTTGACACAGATGTGGACTCACAAATCCAGAATAAGGTAAAATCTTTGTGTAAGATTCCTGTCACCTTGATTCGAGAAGTGAGACAAATGTGGGAAAACCCTGACAGACACCCATCCCCCAGGACAGGCTGCTTGCAGAGACCAAGACACTGCCATGTTACTAGAGACAGCCAGGCTGTGCACAGGCTGGGAGGTGGCTCCGGGAATAATGTAGCTCCATGAACAATGAAACACTCCCTCTCTCTCCTAGAAAAGTCCAGGTGAGGAGCAGGGAGCCCTACCCCTCCCTCGCTGTGTGATGCATAGTTGCCTCTGGACCGTATTTTGCTCACGTGTAAATCCACGATGGGCAAGCGATCCAAACTTCTCTTTATGACCGTGCCCCCCTCTTCCGCCTGCAGCTTAGCCAGAGGCCCACCGTGGAAGAACTTCGGGAAAGGAAGATCCTCATCCGCTTCAGCGACTACGTGGAGGTGGCTGACGCCCAGGACTATGACCGCAGGGCGGACAAGCCGTGGACCCGCCTCACCGCTGCCGACAAAGTGAGGAGAGGGGCAAGGAGAGGGGGGCAGGTGCCCACACCCAGGTTTTGCCCCTACACTGCGTTCCTCGCTTGCTGCCTGGGATGCTGTATTGAAATGAACAGCAAAGCTGTGGCCAGGGTCTTGGGAATGGAGCGTTCGGTGCCCGCTGGGCAGGCTGAGAGTGCCATGTCCCCACCACCTTTGCCCAGGGCTCCAGAGAAGTGGGAGCGGTCACTGAATTGATTTCTCACCGCTCTGGAGAAGGAGCAAGACAGACACGTAATATTGTGCCATTTTACGGGAGAAGGAAAGACAGTGTGGGAAGTGGTGCCCAGAGGAAAGAACAGCACCTGTGGGGCACAGCTGACCTTCCGGGTAGAGCCATTGGTTGCAGCACCCACAGGGGTGTCCCAAAACCAAGAGGGGCTGAGGCCACTGTCCTGGCAGTTGTTGTAACCTAGTGGCAAAGACACAAACCACAGAGACAGCAAAACACGTCCCTGCACTAAACCTCCATCGACTAGAAAGAATACAATCTGAAGTTGAGTTTGTTTGTTAAGAAATGCAGTGATGCAAATGATGCCATTCTTACCTGCCCATTGGACCATGCATTAGAATTAAACTCTGCTTGGTCATCGTTTGTGATTCTAGCCCAGTCACCACGAGGAACTGGAGGGCTTCTGACCTTCTTTCCCCAAATATTCTCGGGCCGGTGGCTCCTTCACCTGCCAAACAGGAGGAAGCACAAGGAAGGGCAGGGGAGCAGCTGCCCTTGGGGAAACTGATGAGGTCAGAGGCAGAGACCTCCCGGAAATGGCCTCCCACATGGGGTCAACCCACAGGTCTGATGAGTGGGAAACTCTGCCCCTTAAATGCAGCACCATCTCTTCCTGTGCAGGAACTCGGTGAGGCCCCAGGAACTGGCTCAGACAGAGCCTGCCCCCCAGGCGGTGGTGTCTGTATTGTCCGAGGAGGAGGGCCCTGGCCCTGGTTCTCTTGCTCACACTGGCTGCAGTGTGCTTGGTACCAAGGGTAGGGTTGCCGCAGGTGTCAAGAGGAAGGACAGGGTAACTCCAGCTCCTAGAGGCTGTTGGGTAGGGAGCGGACCCAGCTTCTCCCAGGCTGCTGGGGATGGGAAACTGGACACAGAGCCTCCTTCTAACTGGCCCTTAGACGCTCACATGCCCCCGTTTCAAGAGGAGCCACTGTGATGCTCCCTAAAGACTTCTCTAGCCTCAGACTCCCCGTGGTTTGACTTTCCCACCAAAGCCAGTGCCAACCTTACAAAGAGCTCTGCGGAAGGGCACACATTTAAAACTTCAGCCCCTGGCATTCCTGTGTCCTAGACCCTCCTCACCTGTCTCTGCGCCTGGTTCCCCAGCCCTCCCAGTGGGCTGCAGCCAGGTGGATGGGCAGTGCTAGAAGGATGAGGTTATTTAAGTTTATCACAGAATATACGAAGGTTATCTAAAACATCCCATCTACCCGTAATGGTGAAAAATACGGTCTCAGCTTCAAGAGTCATGAAAGAGGAGAGGGTTTATAAATCAAAGGGAAGGGGGGTGACCCTACCCTTCTAGAAGTATCCACTGTGAGGCACTGCTGTGGCTGTGATGAGTTCAGATTGTTTACCTAAGGAAGGTGAGAGGTTGACTTTTTTTTTTAATATGTTTTTATTGATTTTTTTTTAGAGAGAGAGAAAATGAAAGAGATAGAGAGATAGAAACATCAATGATAGAAGAGCATCATTGATCGGCTGCCTCCTGCACACCCCACAGAGGATTGAGCCCGAAACCTGGGCATGTACCCTGACCTGGAATCGAACCGGTGGCCTCTTGGTTTCTGGGTCGATGCTCAACCGCTGAGCTACATTGGCCAAGCGACATTTATTTATTTTTTATTTTTTTAAATTGTTTTATTGCTTAAAGTATTACAAAGAGTATTACATATGTCTCCTTTTTTTCCCCCCGTCCTTGACAATCCCCTGGCCTTCCCTACCCCCCAGTGTCTTATATCCATTGGTTATGCTTATATGCATGCATACAAGTCCTTCGGTTGATCTCTAATCCCCCACCCCCTCCTGCCCACCAACCCTCCCTGGCCTTCCCGATGTAGTTTGATAGTCTGTTCGAGGCTGCTCTGCCTCTGTATCTATTTTTGTTCATAAGTTTATAATGTCTTTATTATCCATAAATGAGTGAGATCGTGTGGTATTTTTCCTTCATTGACTGGCTTATTTCACTGAGCATAATGCTCTCCAGTTCCGGCCAAGCGACATTTAAATGTGTACTCAGGAGCCCAGGAGTGTGGGCAGGTGAGCACACTATGGATGCCGGATGAAACAGCCTGCAGACTGAAGGGTCCTGGGTTCAATTCCGGTCAAGAGCACATGCCCAGGTTTCCCATACAGAATCATTCGCGGTTTAGATTTCAGGGCAGGGGGTGTCATAGTAGGTCTAAAGGATATCCCAGGTGATTGGGGTTTTTTCTCCCAGTGAAAACTCCATTTTGTGTGGCTTTGTCAAAGGGAAAAAAATAGAAATAAAATAAGAAGTGAGCTCCTTCCCATCTGCCCCCTCGGCATCCTCATGGGCTTCTCTCCGTTCCAGGCTGCCATTCGGAAGGAGCTGAATGAATTTAAAAGCACTGAGATGGAAGTTCATGAGCTGAGTAGACATCTAACAAGGTGAGTATCGCGGTGTGCTTTTCCCTCTCAAGTTGTCAGACCTACTTCCAAACGACCTACCTGTTTCTGGGTCCCAGCGGTGTGGTGGGCGCGGGAAGGAGAAGATAAAGGTTCGCATTGAGTTCCCACTGTGGCCACTGAAACTGGGGTGCGGGGCATTCGAGGCCCCAGCTGAAAGCCACTTTTTAACTCATTCACACTGAAGAGCTAAGTGCCAGACCACCACTAACCCCAAGGTGGGTTTTCACAAAAACTTAAGCTGAGGAGAAAAGATCGTTGTCGATTGACAGCCAGTTGGCAGAGGCCAGCCCTAGTTCACTTCTGTCATTCTCCCAGGTGGTCTTGTGTGGTGCTGCTTGGGGAACTGAACACAGAGAGATAATGGGCTTATGTAGGGTCACTCAGTGACAGAACCACTGACAATTTTTAGACACGCCCCTTGGGGGAGCATTCTGAGAAATGGTGCCTGGACTTGCAGACACAAGGTTGAGGTCTCCACCTCACTGCCAAGTCCAGGCTGTGGGCCACCAGGGCCATCTGACTAGTCCATAGGAATTCTGATTAAACTATTCCAAAACCGAAGGTGGATTCGGTGGGCCTCAGGGGTTCTGTGGGAGATGTATACCCCCCTCTGCTATCAGAAGCAAGGACTCTGAGGATGGAAGGCGTGGGCCGTGGAACCAGACACCTCGGGCAGCCACTTGGTCTTGATTCATTTATTTCTTTTCCCAGGTTTCACCGACCTTAACAGTCAAATTCCTCTTGAGTGCTATGCTGTCTTCAAAACATAAATTTATAAGAACCATAAGTGCTGGTATTTATTCACGTCCCATCACGATGTAAATCTTCTGAACTGCCTTTTTTAAAAGAAAGAGAAGGAGAAGGAAAGGAAACACAATCAGGATTCTGTTTGAGAAACGCGATGGTCACCGCTCCGTGGTGAGAGCTGCTGGCACCACCACGGATCCTGAACCGTGCCCGTCCCCGGCAGGCCGAGAGCCCCTGCGGCCTCGCGGAAGACTTTCAGCCCCGGTCCTCACTTAGGCTCCAGCGACCTTTCCTCAAAAGCCCCTGTCACCTAAGTCCAAAGAAAGCTGAGGCACTGGGCGTGGCCTGGGAATGACTTTGAGAAGCAAATCATCTGGTTGGCCGATGAGACTTGGCTTCTGGTTTGGGGTCCCCTCAGGAGGTGGGTGCTGAGAGGGAGCACTGTCTCAGCTGCCCTGTCCTCTCCCTCCGGCCACCCTCCTTCCAGTGAACAAAAGGGAAGAGCCCTTGTCTGGGGGAGTCTGGGTGACTGTCACACCCATCCTGTCCCTCAGGCGGCGGAGCTGCCCGCGGGCAGCTCTGGGTTAGAAGGGGAGAGTTTTCACCTGCTCGGTTAACAGCCCAATGTCACAGGTGATCTGCACACAAACAGCCACTGCTAAGGTGCACCTACGGCCTCGTGTAGGAGCGTAAGGACCACGTGGAGGGCATAAAGGCTGGGGTGGGAACTCCACTTGGCTGGTGGGCTTCATCTTCTCTGCCTGCCCCAGGGCTGGTGACCCTGTGACTCGGAAGTTAATGGCTCCCGAGTACAGGCCCCCACACATGTAGGCCAGAAACCATTCCTGAAGGACCAGCCTTCCGGCCACTGACGGACTGGTACTCTAGAACCACGTGATGGCCTTCCAGTCTCCTTTCTTTGCACTGAGGGGTTTCTGTGGGTTTGGCAGAGGCCAGAATTGGGCAGCCAGCAGCCATGCCTGCCTTGTGCTGTACTTCCCTGTTCATGTTTCTCCAGGGGGAACCCTTCCTCCCTCATGATGTTGGCAAGGGTGATGGGAGATGCATCTCTAACTGCCCCCCTCACCTGGGACCACAGGAAGCAGTGCTCTGTTGACCTAGGGGCCCCGAGGGTAGCACATGCAGTGGGAGGAAGGACGAGCCCCAAACCCTGAGAGTTTGACTTCTCTTTTGTGAGGCTCTGTGCAGCCCCTTTTTTCCTCCTGACAGAGCTCGTAGGGCCCCCATCTCAAAGCTCTGCCTGGCCTCCCACAGTCACTGTGGTCTCAGTTACCACAGTCTTTCCAGGTGATGGTCCCCTCTCCACCACACATGCCCAGGAGTTAGAAGGATGCCCGCTTGGCCTTCACAGCAAAGAGTTAACCAGTCCCCACCCCGACCTGCAACCTGCGTGGGAAGGGAGTTACTGCTGGGATGTGCGCCCACCAGGGAGGCCGTTTACCTTCTGCAGGCATCCGCAGCTCCTGCGGCCAGCACCACCCAGGGCTGCGCGTGTGCGGGGGGCGCGGGCAGTGCTTCAGGCAGTGCCCACCAGCCGCTGCACAGCTGTCCTGTGCTTTCCTCACAGCACCTGGAACATGCCGCTGCCCATCGCTAGATCCTTTTTTTCTTTGCTGAATCTTAATAGTTCTTGACGTGGGTAGAAGTATTGTTCAGGGGAAATGTGTGGCTGTCAGCTCTATCTTCCCAAAAAGCTTCCTGACGTCTGAATGTGCAGATGGTGTGACGAAAGATGTAGGGCCCTTTCGTTTAACTTCTCTGCAGCGGGCACATGTTCTGGGCGGAGCTGCCTGCCTTGCCCAGAGCTGAGTCTGAGCTTCCTCTAATGGGCTGCTGTGCTTCAGGCGACTGGCAGTGCCCAGCAGGATGGGCAGGCCTTCCCCTGGCCCAGGAGCGAGTCCTAGGGGAACTCATTCCATGACCTGGACTCCTCCCACCAAGGCCAGTGGCTTCTCTGCTGGCCTTGCTTCTTGGGTCTTTCTGATTCCCTGGGGACATGAGGCCCAAATCAATTTCCCTGCAGCCCACCTGCCAGCCAGTAGTCCAGGTTTCTCCCCAAGTGCTCTACTGGGCAGTCCACTGTGCACGGAAGGTGTCGAACATGTTCCCCTTCTCCTCCTGCAGAGCACCGTCTTCCACTTGCAGGACTTAGGGTTGCACCTTCCATGCCAGTGACAGCACCCACCCCAGATGTGGGTGGTTTCAAACCCACTGTGTGTGGCTCAGCAACCTCTGTGGACCACAGCATGGCCCCTCTGCTGTCCCTTTCCCTTCCGGAAATCTTGAGGAAATCTGTAGAAATCCGTCCAGATTTCTTTTTTGCCACATTGTTCTGACAGTTGAAAAATGTGTGTTAATTCCCAAGATGACAAATAGACATTAACTAGAAGTGGGGGGTCAGAGAGATGGCCTAGCTGGTTTACAATGCTTTCCTTGTCTGAAAACGCTGCTGGTTTCAAGTAAAGGTTTAGTTTGTGTGTATAAATTTCCAATTGGGCCTCTTATCATGAAAGGGAAAGTGTGAAACTCCTCAAATCAAAAAGTTTCCTTCTGTAAAGGAGACCTTGCCCCGACCTCCCCCGCCCGTCTATGACAGAACAGTGCCATCAACCGGCCTGCGTGCTCTTTCGAGATTGCTGTGTTCCTCCCAAAGGCCCTCAAAGCCCTGGAAAACCTTTAAAACTTTAGCCTTTATGTCAGATTAGAGAAACCAAACGGTGTGACGGTAGTTGTGGTGAGAACCTCTGAGTTTCTTTTTCTCCCGCTTCCGAACGTGTATATTTGCTGAATGAAAATCGTGGTGTGTGCTCGACGAGTGGATGTCCGCTCTCCCTGTGCACAGCCAGTGTGCGAAGGTCACCTTAAGTGAAATGGCTTTTTCTTCCCATTTGTCTGTTAATCCCCAAACCGGTTGCTTTATCCAGTTGCTCCCCGGGTGTCTGTACATAGTTTGTCTTTGTATAGGAGCGCGCGCTCGTGTTTTAATTCAACAGATGACGGCTATATGAGGAAGACGATGTAAATAGAACACAAGTTAAACTGGATCTCTATGGCCTAGGTTTTGTACATACAGAAACTGCATGGTATTTAAATTATTGTTTGTCTCTGATGATGTATGCAGTTTCTTTAAAAACAAATCCAAAAAAAAAGTCTAAAAAAATCATTTTCTTGCCTTCTGTGTGTTGTATTAACCACCAGCAGGAACCACCGAAAATACTTGGCTTGCCTGGGGAAGGGGAAGGGGGCAGGGCAGGGAAGCCCATCAGCAAAATCCTGAGCTATGGAGACAAGACAGCCTTATACATCTGGTGTTATTGGGGGAGGAAGGATTGTTGCACTTGAATTAAGTGTCTAGATAACATTTGTAAGCCAGGACTTTTTTCTCCCAAACATTTTCTTAAGAATGTCTAGAATGCATTGTCCAGCTGTCCTTTAATGATCTGGGAGTCATGAATGTGGATGAACTCAGTAGTGCAGAGTCATCTGGGTCGTATCAGACACCAGACAGCCCTAGGTTACAGCAGTGCCTTGGGGGGGCCTTTGGAGTGACACTGCCCAGAAGCCAGAGCCTTGGCCCATTTTACTCTTTGAATACTGAAGTCTGACTTCTTCCTTGAGAAGCCTGAGTATTTGTCCTGTACAGCAAAGGTCTGATGGAGCAAGAGAGGCTGCAATACTTGCTGGCTGCACTTCAGGGGGTGAACTTGCTGGGTACCATATCCGTGGTCCGCAAACATAGGCGTGTGGCTAGGAGGAACCTAGCACTCCCTCTGCAGCCTCACTGGGAACCACCCTGGAGCTTGTCAAAGTGCAGGTGCCAACTCAGTAGGTCTGGGGGAGGGGGGTGGGGTCCTGAGAGTCTGTCCTTCTAACGAGCTCCCAGAGCATGCTGGGGCCTCTAGTCCAGGAAGAGGTTGGGAGAACAATCCAAGGGGAACCGCTCTTCCTTTGCCTGGGAATCTCCAGCCTCGGAGAAGACCACATGCGCTGTGATGTCTGCGACAGCAGCAGCGCAGCCCCCACTGGAAGTCGGCATCCTGCAGCCTTGCATCTGAGTGTCTGTCTGCAAGCTCTCAGCTCCACGGGCTCCAGGCCCAGACACTGGGCAGCAGTGGCCACAGCAGGAGGGCATGTGGTTTCCAGGATTTCCTATTCCAGACTTCTCCTCACTCTGCCTTCTTACCTCCAGAGCTCCCACTTAATAAATGTAACTGCCAGAGCTTGGCTGCAGGTTATCCAGGTGAGTGAAAGGGCCAGAGAGAAAAGCCTTGGCAGAACCCACAACAGGCCCTGCCTGGCGAGAGGGAAGGAACTGACCTCCATCCAGAGGGAGCCCTTTCGGAAGGAGACGGGGTTCGTGGCTCCACGTTCTCAGTAGGTAGAGGCGCTTGGTGTGTCCCTCGGACCTGTTTACAGTATCCTCGGACAGAGGAGCGGTGTCCCGGTCGTGACATCTAACTGGGCAACTTCAGCCAAGTCACTCAATTTCTTTGGGCCTCTATGGCCTGGTCTGGAACGTGGGGGCACTGAATTAGATGTCCTCTATTTCTAAGATTTGGGTTCATCTGAATTTTTAAGACACTAGACTTAGTGCTTAGGAAAGAGTAAGCTCTGGGTAAGTCCTGCCAAGGCAGCCTCCTCTCAAAGAACAGTGTGGGTTCCTCTCCAGACCGCCTGCAGGTCTGCCGTGCCTGCCTGCACCCCTCCCGGCCCTGGGTTGGCCTCCTGGGGGGCTGGTTGGTACTGAGAGCTGCCTGCTCCCACACATCTTGGTGGGGGCTTGTCCTAAAGCTGCAGTCAACCAGGTAACTCTGCTTCGTCCTGCCTGTCCCTTCCTCTGAGCAAAGCACCCTGGAGGGGCCCATGGGCCTGGAGCGGTGATGCTCACACACAGCCTGTTGCCCTCTATCACACCCCAGTGAGGCGCTGCAGAGATGTGGTCTTTATGCCTGCTCGTTAGTCCAATGAACGCTCCCTGGCTGGCTCTCCATGGGTCCTGGGAACAATCCTGGACTCAGGTGACTCTGTAGCTACAGCTGCAGCTCAGCTCTGCCCTGAGCTCCCGACGCAGGGGCCAGCTGTCAGACGTGAAGAGCCGAAGAGGGTGCTGAGCCCACACGCCCCCGGGGTCAAATTGTGGCTTCGCCCCTTATGAGCTGTGTAACTAGTCAACTTAATCTCACTGTGCCTCAACTTCCTCATCTGTAAAATGGGACTGACCGCACCAATTTTATAGGGCTGGTAAAATGAAACGATATGTGTAAGGGGTTTAACATGTTAGCTCTTAAGCTTCCTTCGCATGTATGTCTCTCACAGGCACCTCAACTCGGTGTGTCCTAGACCTAGATGATTGTTTCCATATCTTCAAATCCCGTCCCTCTGCCCCTCCTGAGCCTCCTCTTACTCCCTTCTTCGAGGAAAAGCATTGCCCAGAAGACGCCGCCTCTCCACTTCCAGCTGAGAGTGTGACAGACACCTGCCACCTCGCTCTGGAGCCATTCCACTGCCCTTTCATTGAGGCCTCCACTCCCCCCTGATGACAGTAGTCGTGCCTCCTCGCCTGGGGCGTCCACTCTCCCATCCGGCCACCTGAGTCCTCTAGCAAGCAGACTCGCTCACACCACACTCCTGCCTGGCGTCTGCCATGGCCCCCACTGTCCTTCCCATAAAATCCAACTCCAGTGTGCACCCTGGTGTCAGTGTGGTCCGCCCAGCCATGTCCTCCTGCACAGGGGTCCGGGTAGGCTGCACTGTGTGGCTCTGCAGCCCTGCGGAAGGCTGCGCTGTACCGATCACCGCAGGAACAACCAGGTCCGGCAAGGGGCCTCGGAGACTGAGTGCCTAAGCTGCCCTGGACGGAGTCCGAGAGAGGCCTTGCTCAGGTGACCGTGGACTCCGGTGGGCAGCCAGGGTACTCATGCGTGCAACAGAGACCAAATAGTACGAACAAACGCTGCCCCTGTGGAGCCTGATGCGTGCACCCTGATTTCTAGCTCTGGCTCTCTGGGCCCTCGGCTCCTGTTGACACCACCGCTGGCTGCTACCACACAAGACACTCGGTACACCCGGCTCTGTGCTACACCACTTTCATACACAGTTTTACTTAATCTTTACAACGCCTGTGGCCTCCAAACCCAGGTCTGTCGGACGCTAAAGCATTGCTCCTCCTCTCCCTGCTAGGCCTCCACTCTGTTCACACTTTCCAGCTTCTCTCCTGTTATCCCAGGGACCCATCGTAAGCGATCACATCAGTTTCCGAGACTGAGAAGCCAGATCAGAAGAGACCCACTCTCACCAAGCCTGCGGGTCGCAGAAGCTATTCCTTCACCAGCTCCTCCCTCCCTCCGTGCGCTGCCCCTCCGTGGGCAGGCTGCGGCTCCCTGCAATGGGGACCGCCCACAACCCTGAGACAGTCAGCCAATATTTATGACTTCCTGCGAGGAAAGTAATGTCACAGGAGGCACCTGCAGGGCATGGGGCCCACCTAGAGCTGCGGCGAAGGCGGAGAGAACAGCATGTGGCTGGTGCCAGACGGGAAGAACATCTGTCAATCAACCGTAGGCACACAGCCAGTCCCTTTCCTAAATGCTACTTCTGGTAAGAAAGGGCCCTGCTCTTTAGGTGCCATTAATAAAAAAAAACGCTCCTGACGTCATAAGAGCAAGTCATCCAATATTTTCGTGGCGCAACACCCCAGGTGACGGCAAGGCGCCCTTGTTAAATGAACCTGTTTGCAGAAGAGGCAGGAAGAGTAAACCGCGAAAGCAGAAGTGGACCTACTCCCCTTCCAGGCTTGGCAGCCAGTGACGATGCAGGAGCTGAGCTGGACACCCAGACGCGAGTTCCCTCCTCCCTCATCGGGGACGGGGACTATCTCGCATGTGCCCTCCGAGGTTAGGTGGTTCAGTCGCTCCTGCAGGGTAATGTCGCCGCTGTTGTTTCTTTAATAAAAAACAAGAGATAAGTGGTGGAAGGGAGGGAGGAAGTTTCTATCTGTTGTCACTGACACCTTGTCCGGCGGGGGTCTCGGGGTCCAGGAGAGGCCACGTCTGTACGAGGCTGTGATTCCAGAGCACCCTCCTCACCCCCACCCCCATACCTGTCTCTTCAGCTACGCAGGTAAAAATGCTTTACGCATCGGATGAGCTTACTGCCTCAGAAAGCTCCGCCATGGTCTGGACCAGGGTGAAGGGCCGGGTCCCAGCATCCCTGTGGGCCTGCCCCGCTGTGCCACCTGAGCAGCCTGGACAAGAGCGCTCCCAGGCCTGTTCACCTGGCACCTGTGTCCGCTGAAGTCCTCGGCCACCTCACAAAAGCTCCATGTGGCCTTGGCGGGTGGCACGGTTGGTTGCGCATAGTCCTATGTACCAAAAGGTTTTAAGTTCCATTTCCAGTCAGGGAACAAGCCTAGGTTGTGGGTTCTATCCCCCGTTGGGGTGCGTACCAGAGGCAATAGGTCAATGCTTCTCTCTCTTCCTCTCTCTCTCTCCCCCTCCCTCCCCCCTCCCTTCCTCTCTCTCTAAAATCAATAGAATCATATCCTCAGGTGAGGATTTTTTAAAAAGCTCCAGTGTGCTGGCTTTACAAGTCCCCGGGGTTAAAATAGCGACAATATCATCTGGCAAGAGGCTAACCTCTTCACACTCGGTGCTGCCTTGCTCATGGGGTGGAGGGGACATTTTTCCTAGCCAGGGTTAAAATGCTCACCGTCACCTGCACCAGCCCCAGCCTCACCCCACTGCTAACACCCATCCAGCCGTGGCAACAAGAGCCCCTTGCTGCAGTTTAACTATCTCAGGTTTTCCTAGGTTCTCTCACTGATGACTTACAACAGCCCCAAAATGGGCAGGATAAACCGCTGTGCTGCCCCTTCATCCTTCCTGGAAAGATACACGCAATACCATGTCCTCAGGCAGCCTAACAGGCATGCCTCTGAGGAAGGGAACTTGGGCTAGGGTGTGAAGAGTTACCATTCATTGTAAACCCTCTGGTCCTGGTTGCCTTATATATCTATAGTAGGGGCCCAGTGCACAAATTTATGCACCTTGAAAGAAACTGTGGGCCATGAGGCTGCAGTGGGCACAGGGGTGGGTCTCGGTCAATCCTCTGTGCCCCTGCCCAGCCCCTCCGGCCGCAACCCCCACCCCCACCCCCAGTCCCCTGTCTGCCGTCAGCCCTGCTCCCGCCGCCACCACTCCCATGCGCTTACGGCACAGAGCAATTGGGGCGGGCGCCAGCAATGGGTGTGAGTGGGGCTGGCACCGTCAGTGGGTGCAAGTGGCGGCTGCTGCCCTGATAGCCCCTCAGGAGCAGGGGGAGAAACCCTGAGAGGTGATCAGGGCCAGCAGCCGCCACTCACACCTGCTGACGGTGCTTGGCCAAGCGATCGGGGCCAGCACAGGGCACCAGCAGCGGGTGCAGGCGGTGGCTCGGGTGCCAGCAGTGGGTGCAAGTGCTGGGTGGGACCACAGCGCACAGGAGCAAAGAATTTTCAGTAACCACCAGAGGCTCGCCCTGATGACAGTGACTGACACCCTGCCTTGGTCTGGCACCTCTGCTCACCTGCTCCACCATCCCACTGCAGCTGACGCCTGCCATGTTCTGTGCTCTGCTGCCTGCTGCTGATGCCGACCATGTTCCACGTGCGCCCCCTGGTGGTCAGCGCACATCATAGCGACTGGTTATTTGGTTGTTCCACTGTTTGGTCTATTTGCATATTAGGGTTTTATATATTTAAATTTTTTAAATTAATTTCAGAGAGAAAGAGAGAGAGAGAGAGAAAGAGAGAGAGAGAGAGAGAAACATCAATGATGAGAGAGAATCATTGATTGACTGCCTCCTGCACACCCCTACTGGGGATCGAGCCCGCAACCCGGGCATGTGTCTGTGACTGGAATCGAACCCAGGACCCTTCAGTCCGCAGGCCAACACTCTGCTCACTGAGCAAAACTGGCTAGGGCCTATATCCCCACATATACATATCCCTTTTCCATTAAAAACTTTAGTTATACGTTTAAAAAGCACATACAGTGCTGGTTGCCTTTAGTCTTACTGAACAAGGACACTTACCTGTATATAACATGCCTACTTGGAAAAACCTGTTTCAATCATACCAAATTAAAATCTAGGAACAGGCCACGACACGGAAAAGCATGCATTTTTCAGACCATCTCCAGCTGGTCAGAATGGAGCCCCACAGGAAGCAGAGGTTCCCAGCAAGCAGTCCTATCGCAGGTCCCGGCCACCACCTGCTCACCAGAGATAAGTGCGCCCTGGGTAGTTTCAGGTCATTGCACAGACAGGGGTTTTGCCCTCCGGGGACCAGCTGGCTCTGCCTGAGTTGAAACAGGGCAAGGTGCCGAACAGAACTAATTAGGGTGAAGAAGAGGGAAGGACAAAGATGGATCCAGGCTTGGAGGATGGTTTTGCAAACTTGGAAGCAAAAAAAGTCTCTGATTTGGACAGAGGAGGTGTGGACCATTCTGCTGTGGTTGGAAACATTTTGCTATAGGTGCCAATCAGTAGAAGAGAGAGAACACCACTCAACTGGCTCGGGCGCAAGGAGCTGGGGTAGAGTCCTTGGGTTTCAGCAGCAAAGCAATGGGAGGAGTTGAGATGTTGCCTGAACGGACCACCCCCTACTCCCCCCCGACCCCCCCCACCCCCCCCCCCCCCATCCCCAGGCCTCAGCTGGGAGCTCACAAGCTGGTGGAGGGAAGATACTGAGGCGGGTTTTTCAAGACCCAAAGGAAGGCTACTTGTGCTCCCCCTCCCCTATCCTCCCTTCCTCTGAACAAAACCACATTCACAGAACATGAATGATAATGGGCTCTTAGTTCAACCCTCTTGGTTACAACAGGCAGCGGTGCTCTGCTGCCCCCGGCACACCAAGGTGGGCACCACAAGGGGAGTGCCGAGAGGCACATTGCTGCCTGTACCTAAGCATCACCCTGCAGGTCCCCTCACTGCTCACCTCAGCACCGTCACTGCTGCAGCTGGTCCTTATGTCCTCACACCATCTTCCTGAGCCACCCGCCCAACACCTGCAGAATGAGCTCTGCACGGGCTCAGTGCGGGCACTGCTTTCATCGTCATCCCCATCCTACAGGGGCGGGGACTGACACCAGCAACAGGATCACACTGCTAGTGATGGCAGAGCTGAGCTGAGCACCCAGGGCTTCTGACTCTCGACCCGTTTCCTTGCCCCCACATGACTAGGGAATCCCACAAATGCCTCTCAGAAGAATGATGGTTTTAGACCCAGAGTTAAACCTGTGGCTGTCCTGCTAAGCTGCATCTGCTAACTGCTGTCAGTCAGCACTGGGTTCATCCACCTTCACGAAACAGGAAACCCAAGTGGTGGCTGAAACAACTGGGATTTTTTTGGTGTGTTTTTTTGTTTGTTTGTTTTTTATGCAAAGAAAGTCTGGAGTTAAGCAGGGATGTGCCACAGCTCTGGTTTTCTGCCCCACCGTCCTTATCATGTAGCTTCCACCCTCGGAGTTGCCTCCTATGGGATGTGCCACAGCCTGGGTAGTGTTTCAGCTTGAAGCGAAGTACGCCCTTCCACAATGGCTGCTGGGGTTCCGGTCATTAATATGTGCTCCAAGCAGGAAGTAAGGGGAAAGGTTACCTGCTGGCTAAGAACACCATCTTTAAATAAAAACCTTTTCTGGAAGTCCTACTGAATGACCTTGCCTTCCATCCTATTGTCCGTTCCTCTTTGCATGAGAGGCTGGGAAATAAAATTTTCCTAACACATTCCTCCTTCAAATTGCATTTAGGTCTGGTTAGTAAGGAAGGAGAGGGTGCATGTGATTGGTTAGCTGCCACAGAGCTATCCTTGGTAATGAGTGGACTTGGGATAAGGTTATAGTGAAACCACTTTCAGTGACCAAGTGGGAAGACAGCAACCAGTAGAGAACATCCATATCTCAGTACTGAGACTGTCTTCTGATTTTGATGAAGTGCTTTATACACTTAAGCCATATCCCTACCATCACCTAGAAATGAAGTCAGATGGCAAGTGGCATATTTCTTTCTTTGCAATCAGGGCTGAACCTGGTACTCGGTGAAATCTACATTCCCTAGGTCAGGGGTGGGCAACCCCTGGCACGCGTGCCAAACATGGTACGCCAGTAACTTTTGCTGGCACGCGAAACCCTCTCTTATAATCTTCCATTTACAATTTTTTTCTTAATATAGACTTTTTTATTTTTCAGATAAATTCAGTGTAGGTGCATCTTAGATAAATAAATAATTTTACATAACAAGTTATCTTAAAGACCATAGACATGGATTGACGAGAGAGGGGAAGAGCAATTTCAATAGTGTCGAAAACAAACTATTGAAGACTTGGAATGCCATTCCAGAAAATTTTTTCTGTTTAAAAAACTTTGCAACAGCGTTACTCTCCATGTTTTCATCCACATACGCTTGTGAATCTTTGTTCTCAGGGATGAATTTTGTTAAGTCTCATAATAGGAGTAACCTGATGGATGAAAGTAGTAGCTCATGCATATCTCTGAAGCTCACGAAATATAAACCTGATGTAAAATCTCTGTCATCAGTGATGCAGCAGCAAAAGTCCCACTGATAATATCAAACGGAGTCATAAAGTGTTCTGTCGGACTATCAGTGTACATGTATACATTGAAAAATAAATGTATTTTTCATCATATACTGTGTTTTTGTTGCTCGAATGAATTTTATTATTTCTTCAAGGTTCTTCACATATGTGCACCTTAAGAGATATCAAGTAGGTATAACATGTTCTCAAAAAATTAGGGTTGGCACGCAGAAGAATTTTGAATCAGAGATTTTGCTGGTTTTGGCACGCACTCACAAAAAGGTTGCCCACCCCTGCCCTAGGTCCTCACAGCACTGGCAGCCTCAGGAAGACATGAGAAATGCAGAACCTGCCTCACCCAAGGCTGTTCATGGGATCTGCACTTTAACCAGGACCCCGGGGAGTTCTGTGCCCTTGAAGTTTCAGAAGCCCCTTTCTAATGCAGGACTTAAGAACCTGTAATGTGCCTGTCCTCAGACCTCTTCTCCCAAAGCAAACTCCTCTGAGACGGTCTTGATGACCCTGTGAGCCACACTGCCCCTCCCTGATAACACGCAATTATCATGTGTGACACAGTAAACCTAACGGCCACTGAGGGCTTGCTCCTGCCAGGCACTGAGCTAAGGGCTCTGTGTGTCCTCCTGCACTCCATCCTCTAACAAGTCTGTCACTTGACTATCACAGTGCTTTGTCCAGGGGAAGGGTTTTTATTTATTTATTTATTATTGTCAATTTAAAAAAAATTCTTTATTGTTTGAAGTATTACATAGGTCTCCTCCCGCCCCCCCCCACCATTGACCTCTCCCCGGCCCCTCCCACCCCCCAGCACAGGCCCTCACCCCCCTAGTGTGTGCCCATTGGTTAGACTCATATGCATGTGTACAAGTCCTTTGGTTGATCTCTTACCTCCCCCTCCCCCACCTTCCCAGGTGGAGGGTTTTTAAGGCTTAGAGAACAGCCTGGGTAGTGTTTCAGCTTGAAGCGAAGTACGCCCTGGACAGGAAGCCGGAATGCCTGGATTCTAGAGGCTGCGGGGCTACCCATGCGACCTGGTGTAACCCCTGGTCCCCAGGAAGCTCACTCTTCTTACTTGTGTGCTGGGAGGGTCTCCTCAGTTCCAACATTCCTCAGGTCCAGGTGTGCCACCTGGGGTCTTAATCAGTCGGCCTTAGCAGCTGCTACCCTGCCTGACCTCCTTCAGGTTCACCCAACTGTCACCAGGTCTGGCTGGAGCCCAACTTGCTCTAGAGACCCAGATGCTGGACACCCTGAGGGACCATGTGCCCTCCCCAGCAACCAGAGGCAAATAAACACAGCTGCTGCCGGCCACTCACCCCGGGCCAGGGAAGGAGCGGGGCAAAGCGGACTGTGCAGACTCCAGAATAAACTGGACCTGATGTGGAATGTTCACCAAAGGAAACACCTGCCATGTGAGACAGTTTCCCAGCACTGCAGGGGGCTGCTCCCACTCTGCCCACCCCCATCGCAGGACTGGTGTGCCACCCTCAGACTGGTTGACAGAAACCAGGAGTAAGTGATAAAGGACTTAGTTCAAGGCAGAAGCACTTTGCAGAGCACAGAGCAGTCAAGGGGCTTGCTAAATGGAGTGGAAAGCTTCTGAGAGTATCCTTCCAAGTCTCAGTGGACCCTGTGACAATGCCCCTCACTCAGTACCCAACACTGCCACGGACACGGGGCGGGGGGTTGGGGAGGGTGTTCCTGGTGTCTGTGTGTTTACTGTATGAGCCCTCTGTCTCCATGGCTGCGGATGACCCACACTGGACACAGCCTCTGCCCCTAGGTCAGAGACTAGACCTGGACCATACAAGATTCAGGTCTGAGGATAAGGCACCTTTCACACGAGCAATCTGGACTGAGAGAGGCGGGGGGGCGTGTCAAAGAGAAAAGCATCCAAGGGCCGAGTCTCTTTAGTCTTGTCCCAGATCCCAGCCCTACTCCTTTGGGTCTGAGCCTCACCCTAGTATCCTATACTAAAGTCTCCTGTAAGCAAGCTGGCACCAGAACAATTCTATTACTTGTCACCAGAGAAATCTTAACACTGAGCCAGGCACTCATGGATTCAGCTAATATTACGGAGAGCCCAGGCAGGCTGGGATGTGCTTGGCACTGAGGGAGTGAAAGAGAGAATAAGGCATGATCTCCACCCTCAAGGATCTCCACCCTCAAAGATCTTGCAGGCTAGTGTGGGACATAAATACATTGGTCACTCTGAACCAATGCATTAACTGTGGTGAAAAGGATACAGAGTGCCAAGGAAGGAAACAAGGAAAGGGCAGAGAGCCAGGAGAGCTTCCTGGAGGAGGGGGTGCTTGAGCTGATTCTTAGAGATAGGAGGATGTAGCCCTGCTGTGGGAAGAGGACGTTCCTGGCAGAGATGACAGTGTGCCCATGGATGGGTGGGAGGCCTGGTTTCAGGGAGGACATCTGCCTGAGGAACTGTACGAGGCTACTCGGAGTGTATGGGAGGGAACGAGACAGCCTCTGGCCGCAGAAGCCTGCCTTAGAGGGAGACGGCATGGGAAGGCTAATACAAGTTCAAGACCAAACGCGAGACTTCCAAACAACTCTCGCTACTTGAGGGGCCTGAAATGCTACAGAGGTCAGAGGAAGGAGGACGCACTTTCCGTGTGGAATGGACAGGAGACTTGCAGCGCCAGCAGACTGAGTCAGGCCTGGGAGCACAGTGCAGATCCAACAGGGGCCGTGCTGGCCACGCTCTGGCAAACCGTCTATTAAAATAGCCAGCATTCCATGGAGCTCTGGGTTTCTTAAAAGTGCCTTCACTTCACATTAAACGCATTTGATGTGCAGAAGCACATTGAGGGGTAAGGAATGTAATAGAATTGCCAATTGACAGTGGGGAAACCGAGGCACAGGCTGAGTGGGCAGAGGCTCAGGCCCTGCCCCACCCCCTCTTCCTCTAGCCAAGGTTCTTTCTGGGACCTCTTCCATTAATAAGGGCAGGGGACAAAGAAGCACACATCTCAGAGTATTCTAACCTTCCCCTGGAGCTTCTGGGCCAGCCCAGGTGACCTTCTCCCTGTGATGCAAGGTGATTTACTGAAAGACTAAGAGGACAAAATATGGACTTGTTTAATGTAACATTTGTCTTCTCTGAGTGGTTACAAATTCCAAGAGGGCAGATAGCATACGACTTAGTCAGCAATTAAGCCCAGTACCTGTCCCATATCAAGGAGTGCATTCAAATTTATTTCATGATTGAATGAGAACATATACAAGAACAAATGAACCAAACAGAAGAGAAGAGGGAGGAATGGGAGGTGGGGATGCAGGCTCACGGAGAACAGTGCAGCCTTCCGACATTTGGAAGCAAATCATCAAAGCTCTCCTCGGCCTTGCTGCCTCCCTCACACACCTTCGTGGTGCTATGCCCAGCGGGCAGGCAGAGGGAGGAAAGAGAGATGCTAAAGCTACCAACAAGGACCAGGAGAAGGAGGGTGATAGGAGAAGACTAGGAAGAGACTAGAAGTTAGGGAGAGTGCTAGTTATCCCCAGCGTGTGTGTGTGTGTGTGTGTGTGTGTGTGTGTGTGTGTGTGTAAGAGAGAGAGAGAGAGAGAGAGAGTGAGTGTGTGTTTTTGGTAAAGCACTAAGTAATGCCTAAACTTGAGGTGTGATTTGGGGGTTGAACACTAAGCTCCTGCTGTGATATTCTAGTTCAGTGGTGGCGAACCTTTTGAACTCAGGGTGTCAGCATTTTGAAAAACCCTAACTTAACTCTGGTGCCATGTCACATATAGAAATTTTTTTTATATTTGCAACCATAGTATAAAAAAGATTTATATTTTTGATATTTGTTTTATATATTTAAATGCCATTTATTTTTTTTAAATTAAATCTTTATTGTTCAGATCATTACAGTTGTTCCTCTTTTTTCCCCCCATAGCTCCCCTCCACCTGGTTCCCACCCGACCCTCTGCCTTACCCCCGCCACCCACTGTCCTTATCCATAAGTGTACGATTTTTGTCCAGTCTCTTCCCACACCCTCCACACCCCCCACCCCCCACACCCCCAGAATAGTCAGTCCACTCCCTTTCTATGCCCCTGATTCTATTATATTCACCGGTTTATTCTGTTCATCAGATTATTTATTCACTTGATTTTTAGATTCACTTGTTGATAGATGTGTATTTGTTGTTCATAATTTGTATCTTTACCTTTTTCTTCTTTTTCCTCTTCTTAAAGGATACCTTTAAGCATTTCATATAATACTGGTTTGGTGGTGATGAACTCCTTTAGCTTTTTCTTATCTGTGAAGCTCTTTATCTGACCTTCAATTCTGAATGATAGCTTTGCTGGATAAAGTAATCTAGGTTGTAGGTTCTTGCTATTCATCACTTTGAATATTTCTTGCCACTCCCTTCTGGCATGCATGGTTTCTGTTGAGAAATCAGTTGACAGTAGTATGAGTACTCCCTTGTAGGTAACTAACTGTTTTTCTCTTGCTGCTTTTAAGATTCTCTCTTTGTCTTTTGCTCTTGGCATTTTAATTATGATGTGTCTTGGTGTGGTCCTCTTTGGATTCCTTTTGTTTGGGGTTCTCTGTGCTTCCTGGACTTGTAAGTCTATTTCTTTCACCAGGTAGAGGAAGTTTTCTGTCATTATTTCTTCAAATAGGTTTTCAATATCTTGCTCTCTCTCTTCTTCTGGCACCCCCATAATTTGGATGTTGGTACGCTTGAAGTTGTCCCAGAGGCTCCTTACACTAACTTCGTATTTTTGGATTCTTTTTTCTTTTTGTTTTTCTGGTTGGGTGATTTTTGCTTCTTCGTATTTCAAATCTTTGACTTGATTCTTGCGATCCTCTAGTCTGCTGTTGGAACTCTGCATAATATCCTTTATTTCAGTCAGTGTATGCTTAATTTCAGGTTGGTCCTTTTTCATAACCTCGAGGGTCTCACTAGATTTCTTGAGGGTCTCACTACATTTATCAGCGGTTTCTAGAAAATTCTTAAAAAACCTTAAAAGTGTGGTTTTGAACTCTATATCCAGTAGTTTGCTTTCCTCCATTTCTGCCATTTGTGACTTGTTTCTTTGTCTCCGCATTTTTTATGCTTCCCTGTGTTGATAGAGTGGCTTTCTGTGCTAGGTGTCCTATAGGGCCCAGTGGCTCAGCCTCCCCAATTACCTGAGGTGGACACTCTTGGTATACCCCTTTGTGGGCTTTGTGCACAGTCTTGTTGTAGTTAAGTCTTGATTGTTGTAGGTATCACTGGGAGGAATTGACCTCCAGGCCAACTGGCTGTGAGAATCAGCTGTGTCTGCAGTGGGAGAACTTCTTAGCTGGGGACACCTTTCTGGGGCAAGACTTGCTTCAGTGGGGCTTTGGTGCTCACTGAGTCTGCCTGCTGAGTGTGTCCCTTATGGATCTGAGGAGTTATAATCTGGATGGTCCCACTCTGACCACTGGGTACACTGGCACTTGGATCTAAGAAGGGGCTAATTTAGCCTCTCCTTGAGGCTACCCAGCAGGAGCTATGGAGAGATTCCTCTTCTTTGTTTGGGGTTTGAAGGTGCCCAGATGAGGCCCAGCTGTGAAGCAATGCAACCTGCTGTGGGGCCTTGGACCTTTTTTTGGAAGTTCTGGGTCTCTCTGATTCAGCTGCAGTTTGTTAGGTAATTTTCAGGTTGCAAAGGGCCAGGCCTTTCATATGTAAAAGCCTCTGTGCACAGCTTGGGTGGGGCGGGGTCTCAGGGGATCAACAGGGTGGAGCAAGCAGCTATGGCTGCTCCCCAGTCCTTCCCTAAGAGGCCCCGCGTCTCAGTGTCCTGGTAATCGCTGCAAGCACCTCTGAGAGAAAGCCGCCCTGGAGTTCTGCCCGATGCCAGACAGTCCAGTTTCTCCCCATATGAGTCTGGGTTCCCAGAGACTCACCCGGAACTGGAGTTCAGAGCAGTCGGGAGCTTGAGACTCCCTCCCGATTGAAAAAGACAACCGCATCCTCAGCCACCAGCCCTCTTCACATGTGCCACGTCCTCAGCTGCCAGCCCTTTCGGCGTGTGCCTCCGTACCTCTGCACTTTACTTCCACACCACACCTCCTCTGAGTCTCAGTGCTTTTCTCTTCCCTACTAGTTGTAGAATTTCCACTCAGCCAGCCTTCCTATGGTTCTGGATGATGTCTGTTTTGTCTTTTAGTTGTATTTTTGAAGTGGTTGTGCGAGGCAGCAATTTCCGATGTTTACCTATGCTGCCATCTTGGTTTTTCTCCTATTTAAATGCCATTTAACAAAGAAAAATCAACCAAAAAAATGAGTTTGCGTGTCACCTCTGACACGCGTGTCATAGGTTCGCCATCACTGTTAGTTGGAGTTCCCCTCAGTCAGAACACGCTTCCTGAAGGATTCTTTCCCAGGTCCTTCTCACATCACATTCTCCACTCCCCCTGTGGGTGCCCTACAATAAAACCAGTCCCCAGGAATAAAGGGGGGAATGGTAATATCACTAGCAACTCACTGTCCACTTCATTTTTAACCTCCATCAGATACGGCTGAGAGAGAGACTGGAAAGGGAGGAAGTGCAGGGAAGCATGAAGGACAGCACCCACCCCCGCCATAGCCCTCCAGGAAAAGTCTCTCCTCCTCTGGTCTCATCACTCCCCCTCCCTTCACCCCTTCCTCCTACTCCAACGGGCACTGCTCTGGAGAAGCAACAGCTGATGCAGAGGCAGTTCCTGCCAAGAGCCACAAGCAGTTTCATTTGGCACAGACTCTGAAGGAGAAACAGCCCTTTGTTCATCCACCAGAGGGAATGCCACCAACTCCTGCTACAAAAATTCCCACGCTCCCATCAGGCAGAGCAGAGAACATGTCCTCCAGCCCTGCCAAAGCCAGCTGGAGACAAAGCCCTTCCCTGCCACGGGGCCAGATGCAATGCAGAGCTGGACACCCTGCCAGCACCCCCACCCCAACCCCACAAAGACTGCCTTTGGCTGAAGAGCTCAGGACACCACTCCTGCTTGAAATCTCCCAGCCCCCTCAGAGGCTGTCACCTTCAGCAGACACTATTTTTATCCTCCTCATCCCCACAGACTTCCCTCCAGATTCTTCTCTCAGGGACAAAAAAGAAACCTCAAGTCACGGTAAGGAGGTGATGACCCAAGCATGCCAGAGGCTGGTCAGAGCAAGGGAGGATTCTTAGCAATTCTCACCCCAGAGCAGCAGGGGATGGAGGCCTGCAGAGCGCTCTTTATACACCATGTGCGCTCAGTGTTGTCCACGATTTTCAGGCAAACTTTCCATAAACAAAAAAAAGCACTTCATGTGAATGAACCCTGACCTCATTTCTGAAGTAGCCTCACACATACACAAGTCTGTGTACATACAATTTACCAGGTCCACCTGTTATTGGGCAGAAGCTGCACACACACACACACACACACACACACACACACACACTCCCTCAGAGTCTCCTATCAGAGCAGATTTAGAGATTCTCTCACCTGTGTTTAAGAAGAAGACACTGTAGAAGGGAAGGACTAGAAAGTACACTTAGTGATGTTAAATCCCGGTTTTCCAAGGGAGAACTCCACAAGTTTGGCTACAACAGCAACCCTGGGCTTTAACACAGAGGAGGAATTCTGCAGAATCCTGACCAAAGTTTGCATAAAGGGAAGTAGGGGATTATTTTATCAGGAGCTGTGCTTCTCACCAAAGGAAGTAGACAGAAACATTTTCAAAATACTTAGCTCTTAGCTAAAGAGAATTCTGATATTAAAGTGAAATTGAATCCTCATAGTTTTATCACTGTCCTCACAGTACCTCCTAAAAACCCTCCTACTGAGGTGAAGCGCTTAGTTATCTAATAAAGAAAATTCTCTTGATGGCTTCAGAATGACTCACTTAAAAAATAATTCCCACCCAACACCCTGTAGCCAGAAAGACTCTGCCGAAGGTGTGCAGGCCCCCTGCTCCTGAGGGGCTATCAGGGCGCTCGTGGTCCAATTCCTCAGCAGGACAGCAGCGGTCCTCCCTCCCAGCTCCCTCAACTGTGTGGACCCACACTCAGCCCCTCAGCTTCCTCCCCTCCAACAGCCCCAGGTTGGTCTCCCCTGCCTCCCACCCTTACCCTCGGACACCTTAGTCTTCTCCCAGCATTTAGGCATAAGCAGGATCAAAAATCTTGAAATTATCCCCTTGTTGAGAGATGGCTAATTCTTTTTTTCTCCTTTTTCTGTAATAGAGATTCACTAACATCACCTAACTTTCTAAACTCTATTTTACTAAATACTTATACAAATGATATCTGGTACATAAATTAAACAGACATAGAGTTATTATTGCTTTATGACGTCTCTTTGAATTTCACATATTCTTGGGGGCAAGATCACCAGAGAGCAGACACTGGAGCAGGAATTCCCTCATGCTTTTTTCTTACATCCCCAACTGGACTGAAAGTTCGTCAGGGAAGAGGAATCAATGAATAAAGGGAAAGCATTAACTGTAGGCAGCAGTGGCTGTAAGAGGGTTTCTTCTGAGTGTATTTTTTTAAAAATGAACTTTATAGTTTATTTAATTGTAATATAAAGGTAATCTATATATATAAAACCCTAATGTGCAAATAGGCCAAACAATGGAACAACCGAACAACCAGTCACTATGATGTGCGCTGACCACCAGGGGGCACACGCAGAACATGGTGAGCATCAGCAGCAGGTGGCAGAGCATGGAACGAGGTGGGCACCAGCCACGGCAGGATGGTGGAGGTGAGTGGGGATGCCAGACGAAGGTGAGGCACTGGTCTCTGTTATCGGGGCGAGCCACTGGTGGTTGCTAAAAATTCTCTGCTCCCGCACACTGTGGTCCCACCCACCACTCACACCTGCTGCCAGCACCCTGTGCCAGCCCCAATTGCTTGGCACCGTCAGCGGGTGTGAGTGGTAGCTGCTGGCCCCAATTGCCCCTCAGGGCTTCTCCACCTCCCCCTGCTCCTGAGGGGCAATCAGGGCCAGCAGCCACCTCTCGAACCCGCTGCTGGCACTGGCCCCAATCACTCTGCACGGTCAGCACGTGCGAGGGGGCCAGCGCTGTCAGCGCATGGGAGTGGCAGAGGCAGGAGCAGGGCTGCCAGCAGACAGGGGACAGGGGGACACGGCAGGAGGGACCAGGCAGGGGCGCGGAGGATGGGCCAAGACCCGCCCTTGTGCCCACCACAGCTTCATGGCCCACAGTTCAAGGTGCATGAATTTGTGCACTGGGCCCCTAGTGTAGGAATAACAATGTAAGTAAGCCCTATATTGTATCTATGTTATATCTAAGAAGGCATATTTCTTTTTTTAATTTAGTTTTATTGTTGATAGTATTACAGATGTCCCCCAATCTGAGTGTATTTCTTTATTGTTGCTTTAAAAACTTAAATACTCTTAGGCCCTGGCTAGGTGGCTAAGTTGATTGGAGTATCATCCTATACACCGAAAGTCATGGGTTCAATTCCCAGTCAGGGCACATACACGGGTTTCAGGTTTGATCCCTGGCGGGAGTGTGTACGGGAGGCAACCAATCAATGTTTCTCTCTCTCTCTCTCTCTCTCTCTCTCTCTCTCATCAATAAAAACATCCTCAAATGAAAGTTAAAAGAAAACCACCTTAAATACTCTTAGATATGCTCTATTCAGGAGGACACGCTGGTTAACAACTCAGGCTGCTATGAACTCATTTTTGTCAGTTATTTCACACATTTAAGAGGACTGATTGCTCAGATGTATAACTCCATAAATGCATGTTCTCCCTCCTCTTTTGGGTGGGGTGGGGTGAGGAATCCAGCTCCCCACTCAGGCTCCTGCATGTCTGATAGCTGAATGGGTCTTAAACACAGTCCCAGAGCCTGCCACTGTCCAGTGAGCAGCTACCATTATGTGGCACCACAGGGCCTGGGTCACCAGCTGTTAACCCAAACCTGCTGTTTCCCCCACTCCTATTCTGGGTGACAGTGCTCCCAGAAGGCCACCCAACACTTAATGACCCACCAGGGAAAAGCATGAGGCCAACAAAATATCAACAAGTATTCTCTCTCTTGGGAGGTAAATTTAGACATATTTTGTTCAATATCTGTTTCATTACAAATGGGACAAAGAGAAAAAAATGCAAGTCCTTTATTTAAACCTACTTAGCAAAATGAAGCCTCAGAAAGCAGTCAGCTTAGATTTAAACAAGTGCTACATCAACAAAAGCCGACTCAGAGTTGTGAACAAAAGGAAGTTATTCTTTATTCCAGAAATAGACCTTAGCAAGTCACTGGCTTGGTGCTAATTAGAGAGAAGCAGGGTAGGGTGTGGTCATGCACTGCTTGTTAAAGCACCTACCCGAGCCCCTCCCCCACCCCACCCCCCCCACACACACCATCCCCCCGCCTCCACTGAACTGCTTTAGAAACTCCAACCACCTCTAAATTGTATTCAGAGTGGAACTTCGCACATCTGTGTAACCAAAAGATGCTGCTCCACAGCACAGCACCCCAGGCATCTTAATTATATAATTTTACTGGAAAAGCAATTACACTTTGAGCACAAAGCAAGAATCCTGTTTCAATCGGCCCTTAGACCATCCCACAAAGAACACTTAGTGCAGGCCCAGCGGGCTGTCCACGGCATTCAGGCTGAATGTACTGGGGTCCCACAGTGTTTGTGCCACAAGTCGATGGCCTTGCTCACAATTGCATCTGAGCTGTCCTGGGGAATCTGTGAACAAGCAAACCAGTTTCCGTGAGGTTTCAGTGCTTATAACTTCATCTCCTTCTCTCATTGGGCATAAACCTTACTGCCACAGGAGTTCTCACTGGCTTCCAGAAAGTGATCGCATAAAAGGCTGCTGATGGGATCTCTGCTTCACAGGCCACCTGAGGACATGCTAAGGAACTCAGACGGCCTGGCTCAAATCCTGCACTGCCCACCGAACCGTGTGCACCTGGCCAGGTTACCTAAGCTACGTGGGTTCAGATCCTATCTCTAAAATGGGGAAGATGGTAGCCCACTCCATAGGGCTGTTACAGGATTACATAAAATAATCCATGAAAAACACTTACCACAGCCCTGGCACTATTAGCCATTAATTATTATAATGTGAGTAATTTATTCAACACACATGCATGTGGTACTTATCATTTATCGGATCAGTGGTCAAATGGTAGTACTGACTGATAAAAATAAAAGAACAGATTTTGGATCCAGTGAAATTCCTCCAGGCATAAGCCTCCTCACTTCTGCCTCTTGCCTGGTTAAAGGTCTTCTGAGATACACAGAGGGAAAAGCTGATTCCTTTCCAGCGGTTCTCAACCTGTGGGTCGAGACCCCTTTGGCGGTCGAACGACCCTTTCACAGGGGTCACCTAAGACCATCCTGCATATCAGATATTTACATTACGATTCATAATAGTAGCAACATTACAGTTATGAAATAGCAACAAAAATAATTTTATGGTTGGGTCACAACATGAGGAACTGTATTTAAAGGGCCAGAAGGTTGAGAACCACTGCTTTAGACCCTTCCCAACACGCACTAAGTTTACACGTAAGCACATTAACAAACCCAACTGGGATTCCAACAGCGATGGTAACAGAAACTAAAGGGCTTACAAAATCCCCCAAACACCAGGACTCCTTTTCCATTAGCGAGGATGACTCATTCTAAAGTGACAGGTCTCACCTCTCCCTTTCCTCACAAGCCTCCCAGCAGCCCCATGAGCAGAGTGTCACAGTGACAGTCTCGCTGCTCAGACCATTGTCCCCCAAACAGGGGATGCAAACTATAATCCACTGATGAACTGTAAGCTACACGGTTTCAAGGAGAAATCTGTTTCTTATAATGTAAAAATATACTGTGTTATTTCCGAGATAATTTAATGAATAGGAAAATCCGGCTTGTAAACGGACTTCCTTTCTGGATTCAAAATGAAATAAAATGAAGCATACTTACATTTTCCAGAAACTTTGTTATCTTCTCTGAATTGTTCAGTGCCATTACTTTTAGTTTAAAGGTTAATAAAATTTCCACTGCTACAAAAACTAGGATCTTACAGGATCCACTTACAACTTTATCCCAAACCCTAAAAAATGAAGAGATGTACAATCAAATTAGGTGAGGTTAAAATTTGTTTACCTAGACATCTCAAATTACAAAATTAAATCAAAACACTCTTTTTTAAGTATAAGCTTCACAGAAGAGCTATAAAATAATTACTCTGATAATTCCTACATCTCTTAAAGTTGGTACTGCACTCTATGCTTAGTTATGTATTGTCCTGAAACGCTCTCTGTATTGCCTCTTCGCTCTCTGTATTGCCTCTTCGCAGCTACAGTATAACTAACACCTTGGAGGGGAAGGGCCAGGTCTCCAAAATAACCAGAATGACATGTCTGAAACTAGTGCTTTCATTAAACTTAGGGACACTGTGTTTGAGTCTCAACTCTTGACTGCCTTCAGCCACTTTCACGATGTCATGATGAAACTAAAAAATACCAGTATTTTCTCTTGATTAGGACTCACCACACTCCTGGAAAAAAAAGGCTGTGCCATTATAAACTCCTGGAGATGGTTTCAGATGTAAATATTATACATCATCTGACATATTGAGGGCTCTCAATTTTTATAATTATATATTCTAATATTTATAATGTTTGTTACTATTAAATTAATATTAATATTATTGTATGTATAACAAAATAATGTGTTATGTTAGCTGCTAGAGAAGTTAGCTTTAAATTACTGTGTTGTTCTAGAGCTAATTTATATGGTGAGGGATGATCACATGAAAACCAGGATTCTTCTCCGACTCCAGCTTCAGTATGTTTGAAAGAAATACTTGCCTCTGTAAACTGGATTCGGGCAAGCACCCCGCGAAGCACCTCTTGAACCAGAGATCGTAAGGCAGTCTGGACACTGCAGAACACATCTTCAGGTGGCTCAGCAGCCTGCTATCCTCCAGATTCAAGTACTGTTCAAAAGCCTTTGGCTAGTGATGAAACAGGAAGAGATTATGCACTTCCCGTGACATAACATTACCCACTCTTACAGCCTATGAAGAAAAAATGTACATGATGAATGCAAGCAAGTGCTAGGAACCAAAATTTCAGAATAATCCAAGTCACTGGTGATGCAGCGCTTCCCAAGTCAGCATATCCGGAGCCACTACCCATCGGACTGAGGGGTTTCCCAGGACAGTCCCAGGCAAAGGAAACAGCTGGTCACCCTAATGTCATTTGCCCTAACCAGATTCAACGGCCTAAGGCAAAAGTCCAAAGCAAAATTCAATTGTTCTGGGAGCTTTGATAGGACCTTGATATTCCTGGCTGCTCTAGGAAAAGGGGGAGAGGGAGAGGGGAGGACCAGAGAAACAGAATGGGAATGAAGTGGGAGCGAGAACTAGAAAGAATCAGAAAAAGAGCTGGAGATGAAAAGGGCCCATGGGTCACTGACCACACACATGTGCTGAGTGCCACTGTGCACCATGCCAAGGAGGTCCACCCACCAGGAATGTCCAGAGGAGGAGCTCTGTACCCAACAAAACGTGCGTGAGAACTCTGTCATCAGAGGAATACCGCAGGGGGATCACAGTACCTGGATTGGTAGCCTCTCCCATTGGTAGCCTCTCCCAGCAGCCAACTCTAGAAGATGGAGAGGCTAACAAAGCCAGCTCCCAGACCAGGCCCCATCCGTCTGGCCCACGCTGCTCTATTTAAGGTCCACTGGCTACCAATGGGCCGTAAAGGCTAAACCCTAAAGTCTATACTCCCTATCTGGAAAAGCACAACCTTATCACCAAGTGCATGCAAATGTTTATTTTACTAAATACCTGTATATGCTTTTGCCAAAGAGGTGATTCAAAACCCCGGTGTGTCCATTATAACCAGACACAGCTACATAAAGGGAATAAAAGAAAAGATAAGGTCACAACCCTGCCTTTGAGGAGCTTATAGAGCCCAGGAAAGAGGTAACCAGAACACACTGTAATAAAGCTGTGATGGGGATCACCACAGGATGTGGGCACAACCAGCTGGGAATCCTGACTCAGGCTTTAGAAGCCAAGAACAGTTTCCCTGGGAGCTGACATCTGAGCTGGCCCACAGAGTGCACAGGAGCTCACCAAGTGGGGCCACGCATTAATATCTGGTCCAGTTCTCCCCTCTCTCGTTTAGAGGACCTCTAACCTTTTCTGTTTATCCACCTTACCTCTCCTACTTAACATTTCCTAGACTTTCTCAAGAACACCCCACGCAGCTCCCCAAACCAGGAGCTTTTCTCTAAGTACAAATTGTCAGAGGGCTCCTGCGCTAGCCTTTCACCTCTGAAACTCTATTCTAGAATTTTGGTAGGTCATGCCAGTGGCGTGTAGGTATGCTTTTTCCACAAAGTGACATGGGTGAAAACACACACACAAACACATTTATATATTATGTCTCACAGCAAAGAAAATTTCTTCTTTGGGCTGGCAATACAAATAACAAACAAAATATAGATGAGTGAAGATCTAAAACTATTTATTGTCTTTTTCCCTATTAGACTATAAGCTCAGAGAAAGCAGGGGCTGTGTCTGTTTTGCTCACTGCTAGTTCTCCAGTATCTCAAACATTACTTGGCATAATAAGTACTCAATATATTCAATGAATAAATAAATATTGGAATTAAATGAAATTTTGAAATATATTAATCAACATCTTGATAATAACTCAATGTACATCTTTTAGCCAGTCTTAAATTCTTCTAAAGTATATTTTCTGATTTATAATATATGCTTATTATAAGAAATCTTGAACATACAGGAGAGAATAGCCCTAACCAGTATGGCTCAGCAGTTAGAGCGTCAGCTTGTGGACTGAAGGGTCCTCGGTTCAATTCTAGTCAAGGGCAGGCTCAATCCCAGGCCCCAGTTGGGGCCTGTGTGGGAGGTAACCAATCGATGTGAGTCTCACATTGGTGTTTCTCTCTTTCTGTTTCTCCCCCTCCCTTCCACTCTCTCTAAAGATCAATGGAAAGAATATCCTTTCCATTGTGAGGATTAATAAAACAAAACACAAAAAAAGGAAAATACAGGAAAGAATAAGGAAGGACATAAAGATCACCTATGGTCACACTCCCCAAAGATAACTAGTGATAATATTGAGGTTGTACAGCATTCATTTGTTTTCCTATATACATTACATACACGCTTTTCTTTTATCAGTTGAACTCACTCTGAACATATAATTCAGAATTTTGCTCTTTGTATTCAACATACTGTGGGCATTTTCCCAGATTAACAAACAACCTTAAAGGGTGAGTACCCTAAGTAAAGAGAACTTCTAAAAATAGAAAAGAAAAAAGCCACAAATTATATAGAAAAAAATGCAAATGGCTCTTACCCATATGAAAAGATGCTCCATGTTGTTAATAAAAGAAATGCAACCTAAAACTACACTGAGGTATTGTTTCTCACCTATCAGATTGGCAAAAATGGCACACCATGTTGGCAAGCTGTGGGAAACAGCCATGCTCATCCATTAGTCATGAGGATGCAAAAGAGTGTAAGCTTTATTAGGAGGAATATGAATATTTCTAGCAAAATAACATATGATCAGTCAATCCATTTCTAGGGAATCTATTCCAAAAGTATACTGGCATATATATGAAAAGATGTACACATAAAACTATTATCTGTAACAGTGGCTGCCAACCTTTCAGACCTCACAGACCACCGGTTGCCAACCACTGACCTATAACATTGTATCATAGTAAAAGACAGGAAACACCCCAAGTAGCCAGCAATAGAGGATGGGTTGAATAAACAAGCATATATACACACAATGGAGTAGTATGTAGCCATGAAGAGGAATAAGGAATGTCTCTCTATACTATTATGGCATGACTTCCAGTATATATCAAGTGAAAACAGCAGGATGAAGAAAAATGGGTATCATGTGCTACTGCTAATTCTAAGGAAGAGGGTGAACAGAAATTACATATAAGCTTTTTTTTTTTTTTTTTAGTGGAAGGAGATAATGTTTATATTACCTGAAATTTTAGTACTTAGCAAATGGTAGATGTGATTATTCTATTTTACATATAATAGGTTTAGGTTATTTACAATGTTTCTATGACCCTAAATTCTTACTTTATGGAGAAAATACAGCAAACCTCATCAATAGAAGGCAAAACCAGGCCAAAAAGAAACTTAACTACCCTGAGAGGAATTTATATTAAACTTAGATACCTACCCACCCATCTACCCAACCATGCATCCATCCACTCACCCCTTCATCTATTCATCTAGCAGCTAGTCAGTGAACCCCTGCTGTATGCTTAGGGCCCATGTCAGGCACTTGGGTTGCAGTACAAGCAAGACAGTTTTCCCACTTTCATTTGTGTGTGAATTTTGTAATATAAATGTGGAGACATAAAGCATTAAAGCAAGTCAAATGTTTCAGTGAACAAGTTTCAGCAGTTCAACTTCATAACAATATAAATAAACCTGTTAAATTTCTTTGTACAATGCCAGCATTTGGATTTTTTTTTAAACAAGTAAATTTCTTACTGAGGTCAACTAAAATAACAAAACTGCTTTTTAATCTTCAGGTTAGAAAGAGCTTCCTAAATAAGATACAAAAAACAAGAGAGAGATATTGACAAATCTAATTGTATCAAAACTTAAAATCTTTGTACAACAGACAGTGAGAAAATATTTTCAACATGTATAACAGACAAAGGATAAACATCCAGAGTTATCGTTAACTCTTACAAATGAAAAAGGACTCAAACAATGTATTAAAAAGGTGGATAGCTCTCTCTGCTTCCTGCTGCTGTGTCGGCAAGGTGGGGGAGCCGAGCTAGCTCGAATAAAGACTCTTATGCTTTTGCATCGGACATGGCTGGCTCCCTGATGTGGTTTCTTGGGGATCCTGAAATCTGGGCATAACATTTGGGGGCTCGTCCGGGATTCCCAAGACCATCCAGGGACCCCCAGTTCGAAGAGTCTGACTGGCCGCGGTAAGTGTCTGTGTGTTGTGTATTCTGTTCTGTGTGATATATGTTATCTCTAAGGGACTCATCCTGTATCTGGAGGAATGGCTTCTAGATTGTACTCACCATCAAAACTCGGACTGGCTAAAGGTTAGAATCTGGCCTATCTTTTAAAAAAGGTAGAAGAGAAGCATTCCTAGGCAGTTTTCTACTGCCTCTGTTCAGGGACTTGTTCTGTATCTGTTCTGTGTGAGCTCACTTCTGGAATCTGTGCCTGAGGGGTCTAGGACGGACGCGCCCGTGAACGACCACAGGCGGGGGAGAGTTAGAAGACGTTCTGCTCCCCACGAGGGATGGGTATTCCCCTCATGAGAGATGTGTATTCCTCTCGCGGATTTGGAGGGATGTGTATTCCCCTCATGAGAGATGTGTATTCCTCTCGCGGATTTGGAGGGATGTGTATTCCCCTCATGAGAGATGTGTATTCCTCTCGCGGATTTGAGACAAGGCGGGTCGTTCCCGCCGGTTTGGCGTAATGCCATCGCCTGTTGCTTCCATGGAGTTGAAAGGCTGTTCTTTGGGCCTCTGTTTGTCTGTGCCTGTTTCTCTGTTTTCTGTGGACTTACTGGACGGATGTTATGGGACAGACTCAGACTGCTCCTTTGGGTATTGTGATTGATCATTTCAAGGAGACTGGGGGAGGCTGTAGAGCTCCCTCAGGAGTTGGGAAGTTGTTATTGTTTAAACTCTGAGTGAATGTCTGGTGAAAGTGTGTGAGTGTGGAGGGAGGGGGCCTGCCCTCTCCCCTCCTTTGTGTGGCTCCACGACTTCGGTCAGGTGGGCATCTGAGTGAGGATCTGTGAAAACAGGTCACCCCCTCCCCAAGTAAATGCGTCTGGGATTTCTGTGCACGTGTAGAGAGAAAAGCTGGCTTAAAACTAATGCGCGCACTGTCCGATTTTGGATAGAGTTTTGAGCTAGAGTCTCTTTGCAGATGTGCAGGAGGGAGCCCAAGACTGATCATTTACCCAAAGAAAAAAACGGATGCTAGCTAGATTCTAGACTGATTGAGAAATGCTGAATATTTTGACTTGCCAGGTAAAAGTTTAAGGTTCGGATTGAATTGGGAAAAATTGTGTTATTGTGGTAACTAAATGCCTTTGCTTATTGGTACAGCCACCATTTTGGGCTGCAAGACTTGGCAGCTGCCATGTTGGCCGCATGGTTTGCCGCTCCCCTGGGGGCCGCCATCTTGAAACAGCAAAGGCCCCTCCCTCTGATTTAGTCAGGGGTGGAGCTTTAAGGCGGAGTTTTATGGGGCAGAAGTAAGCTTGCCTCGCAGATTTATTTTTAAGCTGATCTCTTAAATCTAGAAAACCCTGCTTTCCTTAACCTAAGGACAATCAAAGGTTATGTCAAAGTCTTTAAAAGGGACTGATAGCAGTAATCCAATTTCTAAAAGTCAGATAGAGACTGTGGTTTCATGCTGATATTCAAGGGCATATTTTTCCTTTGCCTGGGAGGGACAGTGCAGCTGTCCCAGGGTCGGGAGGGCTCCAGCTAACTTGCAACTCAGTGTTTGGGAGACGCAGGATATGCCTAAGTTTAACATAGGTTACCCAAGGACTCTAGATAATGTGTTTACCCACAGCTGTGGTTTGGATTGCATGCTGTCTCTGCTTCTGTAAATTAATCTGTCCTTATTGCTTAAATATGTATCCTTGTTGTTAAATTTGAATGTATTGTTAATCTGAGGAATGTTAATTATTTACATGTCACCTAAAAATTAAGGCTAAAAGTTTTAACTAACTGAAAAGTATGGCTTTGGTGTGATGGGAGGAAAGAAATTTTGAATGGATGGTAGGCCAGTAAGCTGGAACTGGTCACTGGTGGTGGATTGTGAGAAGGGCTGGACACTGCCTAACTTCTCCTTCCTTGGTACCCCTGAAACATCAGAGGGTACTTTTGGCCTTGGTTTTCTTGGTTTCTGGTTTTGAATTTGTTTGTTTGTTTGTGATGAAAACCGTTTCTATCTGAATGAGACATAGGTCAAGAATCCTGTCCTGGAATGTGGGAAAGGGAAGACCCCCACATCTGTTCCTGTCAGGCCCCCATCAGGGGATTTGGGCGATGTTCCTGTTATCAGCTCAAGAGCCCAAGACTGTAAAAATACTTGTTCACTGAAAAGGTGTAAGTGTAAATGTTTATTTGATGTTTGTAAGCATCTCTGTTTGTTTGCTGGGAACTTTGATTTGCTATGTGATATTCTGTGCTGGGTTGGGATTTTGGAATTCTGGGGTAAATTTACAAGGTATCTGTGGCTTTTCTAGTCTGATTGGGACATTTAAGGATGGGGCTCACAGTTCCTCAGGACAGAGATTTCATGGGCCCTTCCCCCTGCCTGTGAAAGGAAGGCAACGGGCTCTAGAATCTGTACGAGGCCAGCCCAACCCCAACTCCTCCTTATCAGCACAGACCAGGAGATTGGGTCTACAGCAGAAGGCACCGCCAGGAGACCCTCGAGCCACGTTGGAAGGGTCCCTACACTGTGGTGCTGACGACCCCCACCTCTCTCAAGGTAGACGGCGTCGCGACCTGGGTCCATCTGTGATCCGGGAAGACTTCGTCACCAAATGCAGATCGAGATCAACGCAACCCGCTCAAGCTCAAGCTACGGCATGCTCGACCTGCCTGATGCTGGTAACATTGCTCGCGATCACTCCTGCTACTGGGAGCCCCCACAATACTGTGTAATAGACTGAGATGATGCCTGCATCTTCATGGACATGGCTCCAAAGAGACAAGGATAATTCATAGGAAGGTCAAGAATAGACTTTAGTAGGATTTGGCTGCCTGAAGCGGCCATGATGCCAATATTATGTTTCACTGTATTGATATGTTATATTGACCTTTGATTCTTTTGCAGGTTTAAATGTATGTTGGCTGTCCTGGAAGGGAACTATGTGGGGTGACCCCCAAAAGTAAAGGGTGCCTAGCTGCCAAGAGGGCAGGTGCCCATCAGGTTTTGGTCTCTGTTGAGAGACAGTTGATAGTTGGCAGCCTGTGTACTGCTTGCAGGCCTTTGTGACGATGCCCATGTCAGGGGTAGTAAGCTGGAAAAGGCCTGCTTAGAATAGAAGTTCTAAGGCATGGTTATGCATAGAAAGAAAGTTTAATGCCAACAATTAAAAGGAATTGGCAAGGAAAGTCAGAAAATCTTAGAGTAGATCAGTATGTCTTTCTTCTTATGTAATTCCTCCGAAATTTGGCAATGCTAACATCAGGACATTTCTTTGCATAGATTCAATAAGACCGGTTTTATTAACGGAAAACTTTGACTGGAGTATCATGTTTTAAAGAGCCCTGTCTGAGCTCTAAAGACTTGAAGCCAGTAAGAATGCCATGAAGAAAGCCTGGTATCCTGCTTGGAAGCCCTGAAGATGGCTGGCGCTGGAGTGTCAGGCCGATGCCCTACCATCACTGGCGGTTGGTAAGAGTAGAAGGGGAGCAGTAAAGATGCTTCTGCATCCCTGCGGAACCCCCACACACTCTGGGCCGCAACAAGTAGGAGGGCTACTGAGATGGGCCTTAAAGCCTGGAGCGTGGGCTCAGGTGGAGTTGCTACAGGTGAGGGATTCACCTAACTCAGCAGATACTGCAGGCGGGCCTGATGGCAGCTGGGTGGCGTGGCTTCCTGGCCCTAAGGGGCACATTAAGATTCAACCATGAGATTCCAGCAAAGGTAATCAGTTACCATTCTTGTTGTGTTTATGCAAACATAATCTTAACTTGGCTTTTTGATAGCCATGGAGGAATTTTAAGAAGAAAAATCCTATTTTAATAGAACTTGTTAAAGCTAAAATGGTTTCTTTCCCTTCCACCAGACCATTTGTTAAGTTATGCCCAGTACGGGCCTCTAGCAACGGTGGAATAGAAATGCAGTCCGTCTCATGATTGAGCCGGAAGTTCCAAGACAAAGGGGGGAATGAAAGGGCGAGGGCTAGGCCCTCCACCTTGCCCCAGGGTAAGGGCTAGGCCCTCCACCTTGCCCCAGGGTAAGGGCTATGCCCTCCACCTTGCCCCAGGGTAAGGGCTAGGCCCTCCATCTTGCCCCAGGGTAAGTGCTCCATCTTACCTTGGCCACGTGTTTGGCAAGGAGCTTCTTCCCGGAAGTCTAAGCCTCTGCTAGCCACACCCAGGAACAAGACACCGACTTGTGCCTGGCCAATCAGCAGAGCACAGTCCTTTCTCCTCCCCTTACTCCAACTCTCCCTATATAACCAGTCTCCACACAGAGTTATCTCTCTCTGATTCCTGCTGCTGTGTCGGCAAGGTGGGGGAGCCGAGCTAGCTCGAATAAAGACTCTTATGCTTTTGCATCAGAAAAAAAAAAAAAAGTGGATAAATAAAAATGACTAGTAGATATTTAAAGCTGCTCAACTTCACTAGAAAATGAGGATATGCAAATTAAAATGGGTACCATTTCACTATCAGATTAACAAAAATTTAGGAGATAGATACTATCAAGTACTGTCAGTGGAGTGGAAAACAGGAAATCTCATAATCTCTTGGAGGAAGCAAAACTGGGTTGGTGAGCAAACTGGCAGTTAAAATTTTAAATGTGTCTCTCCTTCAAGTGCACACCCCCCTTATAGGTAACCCATCCTAGAGAAACACGCACGGACATACACAAAGGAACATGGATAAGGGCATGTTGAAGGTCAGCATGGACCTATTATGTTAAATTATGGCAAATTCCTAACAAGAAATACTATGAGGAAATAAAAAAAACACTGGTTCTAAATGAGTAGCTCTCAACCAAAGCCAAGCTTCAGAATCACCTGGAGCTTTTGAAAAATTACAATTCTGGGGCCCCACCTCCAGAGAGTCTGGCTTAATTGGTCTGCATAGAGGAAATTTTTAAAAGCTCCCATATGGTACTAATAGGAATTCAGGGCTGAAAACTGCTGACCTATCTGTACTAACTTGAAAAGCCTCCAAGACATTAAATTAAAAATAAAGTGTAGGGCCTTGGCCCACATGTGGCTGAGTTGGCTGAGCGTCATCCCACACACCAAGAGATCGCAGGTTCAATTATCTGTCAGAGCACATGCCTGGGTTGAGGCCTCGATCCCCAAGGGGGCATGCAGGAGGCAGCTGACATGCTACCCCCTCACATCAATGTTTCTCTCTCTCTCTTTCCCTTCCTCTATTACTAAAAATCAGTAATAAAAACATATTTAAATAAATAAATAAATTGCAGGGTTATATGAGCAGTGTGGTCATATTTATGTTTTTAAAAATATTTATACTAGTATATCTAAAAATATGTATCATTATATGTATGGATATGCACATATGCACACACACTCATCCATCCTAATGTACATAAAATAGTGTAGAAGAATACACATCAAACTGATAACAGGGTTTACTTCTTAGAAAATGGGGGATGAGGAGGTACTGTCACATATCTATGGGAACACAGGATTCATTTGGATTGTTTAATGCTTCAAGAATATATCTGTCTATTACCTGTGTTATCAAAAATAAAAGATGAATTTTTAAACAGAACCTTTCAAAATGTTACTGAATTTACTCCAATAATAAGAAAGAAGGCTAATTAAATCGTGGAATAATTTGGACATCTTGATTTAATGAGGCAACATTATATTTTCAGATGCTCCAATGCCATGCTTAAATTATTTTCATTGTAATAAACTAAATGAATTAAATTTTAAGATTCTAAAAATCATATTTTACTTAAATATTTAAAACCCTCTCTTGTACAGTACTCTCCAGAGCTGAAGGCTTGGCCAGCTGCCCTGCTGACTGACTAAGTTGGAGCAGTGAGCCACAGGGCTCATCCTTAGTGCCCCTCCTCGGGCCCTGCAACCCAATGTCACAGTGGCTGCTTCAACAGAACTTTCAAATAAAACTCAATGATTAAAAAAAAAAAAAAAGAAAGACGGATTCATTTTTATAATGAGAGAAATAAGGAAAGAAACGACAAAGAGAATGTCAAAGGCCCACTGGCTTAGGCGGATGAAGTAAACGCCATCGGGTTCTCTGGATTCCCAAGTGAGAGTACAGCAGACAGAATCCTGTGTTAATGGGAGGTCCCAGTGGGTCCAGTTAAGTAAAAGCACATTTCCCAGCCTCCGCTGCAGATGGGCGGCCAGGCAACACTGTCCTCCACTGACTGACATGCAGCAGGAAAGTCTGTTACGGAAGGACAGGCCTGACTACCTTGCCCCTTGTGTTCCTGTGCTTTTTTCTTCAACTTGCCCTTGTTGCCTGCCTAGATGTCACCACTGTCTCTACAGCATCCACCTGGTGAGCCCAAGAAGAAGGATCACACCTGAGCACGCTGCAGCAGGCAGAAGCCTGGGTCCCTACTGAAACTGTGGTGCTGGGATGCCAGCTCTGAAACGCCTTGCCTCTGCACTTCTCATTTCAGGAAACAAAACAATAAGCCTTCTGTTTTGGGGTCTTCCTATTATGTGCAGCCAAACTTAAACCTTACCTCATACACAGGGAAAATTCTAGATAAAGCCAGTGGATTCTAGACCAGCATTAAGTAATACTATAGAGCAGGAGTGGACAAACTATGACCCGCAGCAGCCAAATCCAGCCATGACCTTTCCTTTATGTGGTGCCCTCGGCTGCTTCTGTGTGACAACAGCAGAGCTGAATGACTGCAGTAGAGACACAGAGACCATCTGGCTCGCCAAGCTGGAAAGCGTTACTACCTGGCCTTTTATAGAAAACATGTGCTGACTCCTGCTAGAGGGGGTCTGCTCCTAATTGCAGCAGCACCAAGAGGTTAGAGCATTTCCCTAAGGTTCCCAGTACCACTGCTCACCCACCTCTCCCTTCCCTCCCCTCCCCACCAACAGCCAAAAAAGCGTCCCTCACCAGCTGGGGTAAGGAGTCCCGGTACTTGTTGTTTAACTGGTTCACAAAGCATCGGGTGATCCAGTAACAGTCGACACTATCTTCCACCATCTCTTCCATGGCCTTAGCAATGGCAAGAAACACTTCATCTTCTGGCTTCTGAAAGATGAATAATAAATCGCAAGAGGGAGGGAGCAGAAGGGAGGAATAAATATTTCTTTGATAAAAATGAGAATTTACCCTCTAAACTTTGAAGAGGCTGCATTAATAAGTCAAAGTGGAACCAAAAAGCACCCATCCTTCACTAAAGAGAGGAGCAAGGAGGAGGTGAGAATGAGCGACCACAGAAATAAGTCTATGGGAACGTGTGCTACTGATGAGCATCCAGGCTCGGGCTGCACTCAGATGTTTTCCAGCTTCTACTGCAGTGATGGCGAACCTATGACACCGGTGTCAAAGGTGACATGCGAACTCATTTTTTTGGTTGATTTTTTTTTTGTTAAATGGCATTTAAATATATAAAATAAATATCAAAAATATAAATATTTGTTTTACTATGGTTGCAAATATCAAAAAATTTCTGTATGTGACACGGCACCAGAGTTAAGTTAGGGTTTTTCAAAATGCTGACACGCCGAACTCAAAAGGTTCACCATCACTGTTCTACCGCCAAGGCTGGCGCTGCTTCTCTTCACCCTAAAACATTCTCAGTGCTGAGGAGCATTTCTTTCACAACAACGTGTTACACAGCACACATAATAACTGGAGACATTTGTCAATAAGGTAATTTCCAAAAACTGACTGACTTGGAAAGGACTAAGAAAGCATTGTCTTTATTTCAAAGTGTTCACACAGTCCTGCAGAATTTTGTTCTATCTTTAAGCACCGAAAACGTTAAAATGTCCCTCAAATCAGCATGTTAGGATTCAGAAGAATGGTACTTCTCAAACTTTCGTGTCAAGACTCAGAACATGAAAGTAAACCCTCAAGGAAACTTCAACAACAAAAAATCTTATAAAGTGAAATCTGTTGAAAATCTATTGTTTCCAAACACCGTATCTTACATGAAAATACATTTTCATCTAGGATTTAAGAGCTGAGTGATTTTAATGCTAAAAAAGAAACTAAAAGTATCTTTCTATTCTCCTAAGAAGTTCCAAGTTAAATCAAAATTCCTATTCTAATAAAAGTACTTCATTTTAGGCCTTCTTTCAACCTATTAATATTCTACTAGTACACAGGTGTGTGTGAATATGTACGTGAATGTGTGTGTACACACACATATTTCCTTGCACCTGCTGAGAGAGCCTAGAAGCAATGATACACTAGGAAGAATGACCGTATCTAGTGCCCTATTCTTGGTTTCTAAATACCACACTCCATGGGGATGGGAGTGGCTGATTCCAGGTCCAACACAGGGAAAGCACAAGATGAACCTGGAATATCTCTTTGTACCAGAAAGTAAGAAAATGCTCAAAATGATGGGACTTGTCAAAAAGACATAAAAATATACTGATATAAATAAATAAGCAAGGGAGAGGGGAAAACCTTCCTTATAAACGAATAAAGGAGTCAGAAAATCACTATTTGGCCATCTGCAAAATTGTTTCAAGCAAGAATCATAAGTGATTGGATATTTACATAGTATGAAACTTTCTTCCCAGAAGTTACTTATTAATCATAATGGGAAAAATAGTAACTTTACATTGGAGAAAGCTGGCAGACACCACCTTAACCAAGTGAACAAAGTTAGCAGCAACAGTACTAAGTATCATACTCCTGCCAAAAATGCAAAACCAGATTTTAATCATGAGGAAACATCAGACAAACCCAAACTGAGCAATGCTCTACTGCCCAGTAGTCTTAAAAAATGCCAGGGTTATGAAAGTTTGTACAAAGAAAGACAGAGGAACTGTCCCAGATTAAAGGGGACTAAGAAGACATGGAAATAAACATAAAGTGTGATCCCAGACTGGATCCAGGGCCAGAAGAAGGACATCAGTGGGACAATCAGCACAATGTCAGTAATGCCCACCAAGGAGTTGACAGTGCTGTGTCAATGTTGATTTTCTGGTTTTGATAATTATACTACAGTACATGAGATGTAACATTTGAGGTGATAGACGAAGGTATATGGGAACACTAGACTATTTTTACAACTTTTTCTATGTTTAAAATGATTTCCAAATGAATAGTTAAAACATTAAAAATTTTAAAATCAACAAATCAAAATTAGTGGGTAAAAGTTTGATAGGAAAGTTTGAAAAGGTTCTGAATTAAAACTTTTACTGTTTGTTTTAATAAAGCACATTATTGGAACACAGGGTCAAATGTGAATGAAGTGAGTAGATGTTTATATTGTATCAATGTCAACTTCTTGGTTAGCTAGGGGAGTGTTCTTATCTTTAGGAAGTATACACTGAAGAAATCTGAAGTAATGCAATATCATGTTTGTATCTTATTCTCAAACTAGAGGCCCGGTGCACGAATTCGTGCACGGGTGGGGTCCAGCCTGCCCGCTCCGATCGGGGTTGGGGGAGGGGGACTGATCAGGGGTGAGGCCAGCCAGGGGAGGGGCTGCAGGAAGTTGGCCAGCCAGCCCCGCCCTCTGTTTGAACTCCTGGTTAAACTCTCAGTTGAAGGAACAATTTGCATATTAGCCTTTTATTAGATAGGATGGTTTAGAAAAAATATCCTATATAATTAAAGGCTAATATGCAAATCGACCAAATAGCAGAAGGACAGTTCACTATGATGCACAGTGACCACCAGGGAGCAGACGCTCAATGCAGGAGCTGTCCCCTGGTGGTCAGTGCGCTCCCACAAGGGGAATGCCACTCAGCCAGAAGCCCTGAGTTGGGCTCACGGCTGGCGAGCACAGCAGTGGTGGCGGGAGCCTCTCCCACCTCTGCGGCAGCACTGAGGATGTCGGACTGCCCTCAAGGGCTCCTGGACTGTGAGAGGGCACAGGCTGGGCTGATAGACCACCCCCTGCGAGTGCACAAATTTTGTGCACTGAGCCTCTAGTGTATACATATAAAGGAAAAATGACAAAGCAAATGTTCAAAATTGTAGATGACTGGGGAACATGGGTAAAGAGTATATGGGAATTCTTGATAGTATTCTTGCAACTTCTCTATGTTTGAAATTACTTCAAAATAAAACATAGTATCTAAAATAATTAGGCAGATGGAGTCAGATGAATGTTGGGAAAAGATGTGTTGCTTTTAGTTTACAGACAAAGGGGACCCATTGAAAGTTTCTAAGGCAAAACATGATGCAATCTCTGGCAAGATGGGACAGTGTAGAGTCGAGCTAAGTGTCGAACAAACATATCACTAACCAGTGGGAAGGAGGGACTTCGAGGCAACTTTCCAGACTCCAGCTGATACATGCGGAGATAGACTTCAACCTGAGGTGTGGCATCACTGACAAAGCGAACGACTTTCAGGGCATGAAGGACATCCGAGTACTGCCCCTTACGATACATCATCACCTGGGTGTGTGACTCATGGTGTGGAGGCAGGATCCCTATACAGAGATCCAGAAAAAATAAAGGACAAAATATTGAGATACCAATCCAAATCCCTCCTCCATTAAAGAGAATCCTGGAAGAAGCCGCCCATCACAATTAAACTAAAACTCACACAAGTATTTACCATATAGATTCTCTTTTAGAAATTTTCACTATAAAAGAATTTTAAATACCCTCAATATTTGAATGGCAACTGTATAAAAGAGAAATGAAATGGCATCATAAAGCCCTTGAATAAACGTGTCATCTAAATTCAAGATAATAACCATATTAATTACAAGATAATAACCACCCTATATAATAAAAGCCTAGGTGGCATCGCGTGATGTCATCACAAGATGGCCACCATAAGATGGTCGCCCTCACATTGTCACAAGATGGTCACCACAAGATGGCCAGCAGGAGAGGGCAGTTGGGGGTGAGATCAGGCCGGCAGGGGAGGGCAGTTGGAGGCGAGATCAGGCCGGCAGGGGAGGGAAGCTGGGGGCCATCAGGCCAGCAGGGGAGGGCAGTTGGGGGTGACCAGGCCTGCAGGGCAGGACAGTTGAGGGCGATCGCGCCAGCAGGGGAGAGCAGTTGGGGGCGATCAGGCTGGCAGGCATTAGCGATTAGGGGCAATCAGGAAGGCAGGCAGGTGAGCAGTTAGGAGCCAGCAGTCCTGGATTGTGAGAAGGATGTTCGAGTGCCGGTGATTCAGACATCCCCCAAGGGGTCCCAGATTGGAGAGGGTACAGGCCGGACTGAGGGACACCGCCCCCCCCCCCCCCCCCCCCCGTGCACGAATTTCATGCACCAGGCCTCTAGTATCAATTATAATAATGATTTAATTCAATTACAGCTGCCAGCCTCGACAACCCTGAGCTCCTGGAGGCCCGTCCAGTTTTCCCACTTGGCCCATGCTATGGACTGGCTTGTGTCCCCTCAAATTCATATGTGGAAGCCCTAACCCCTAACGTGACTATATTTGGAAAGACGGCCTATAAGAAGGTAAAGTTAAATGAGTTTACAAGGGTAGAGCCCTAATCCAATAGGGATAGCGCCTTCTAAGAAAAGGAAGAAATACCAGAGCACTCTTATGCTCTGCCATGTGAAGACAGTGACATGGCATGAAACTTTCTCCCCGGTGTTCCATGTCACAGGTGGCCATCGGAAGCCAGGAAGTGAGCTTCACCAGGAATCAAATCAGTTAGCACCGTGGTCTTGGACTTCCAAGCCTCTAAAACCAGGAGAATATAAATTGTTTAAGCCACTCAGTCTGTAGCATTCTGTTATGTCAGCACTAGCTGACAATATAGCCCCCTTCATCTCAGAACCACCAATTACCCATCAAATACTTCTCTCCCCAACAACTGAAACTTGCTCACAATGCATCCTACCTTCAGGACCACAGAAATCTCTAATCTGCACTGGCAACACCACCATACATTACATTCTGATGCCATTTTATACTTATTAACTCACTTAAAGATAGCTTTGGAGCAAAAACCATGTGCTTTTTTTTAACAAATGGCATGGAGAAAACAGAGTGGAAAGAACACAGAAGGTCTAAGCCAAGGGGTGGGCAAACTTTTTGACTCGAGGGCCACAATGGGTTCTTAAACTGGACCGGAGGGCAGGAACAAAAGCATGGATGGAGTGTTTGTGTGAACTAATATAAATTCAAAGAAAATATCATTACATAAAAGGGTTCGGTTGTGTTTTTTTTTTTAGTTTTATTCATTTCAAACGGGCAGGATCCGGCCCGCGGGCCGTAGTTTGCCCACGGCTGGTCTAGCCCCAGGTCTAACAGCAGGACTCTGAGGAACATCAGCCTGGGCCCTTGTTCCCTCACCTATCAGGGGTGGGCAATGGGAGGGGTAAGCATTTCACCAAACAAGCTTTGCAGGACACTAGCTCCTAGAGTCTGCACGAGAAAAGGGTGCCGTGGTCAAATAGATTTGGAAAGTGATGACAATGAATTTTCAAGGTTCTAAATTTTGCTATAAAGAAAAACATGTTATTTTATTTATTCCAGCCCCATTAAACTTAACCAAATGGTATAGCAGCACAGACTATGGAGTCAAAGTTTCTGGGTTTGAATTCTAGCTCTACAATTAACTGGTGGGTGACCATCAGCAACTCATTTGATCTCTTTTCACTTTTTCAGCGGAAAAATGGGAATCATAATAGCTTTCTCAAACAGCTGTTGTGATGAATAAAAATATCTATATACATAAAGCACTTAGAAAGGTAGTAGAAGTGTTAGCTAGTACACCTAACTATGGATCACTCTTTGGTACAAAATGCTGCACATCCAGTGTTCTAAAGAACATTCTGGGAAACAAAAGTTGGATGAGCTTTAAGGACTCTAGCTAACATGATGCTATGTTAATTCTACAACCAAACTTGCTTAAATGTTCTTTTCCTGACATAAATCTTTATTTACCTTAGCTATGGGGCTCTGTGCCAGGCTTCCAGAAAAGCCAGAGAAATACACTAAAATGTCCTCCAAATCTGGACTAAAACAGTACAGATTAAATAGGTGTAATTAAATCCTTATCATACTACTAGAGGCAGCACAATGTTCTATGTCAAACCTCACATTTGTTTTCTAAGACCTAGTCCTAGAAAGTCTTTTCCTGATATTTACCTAAAACAATATCATGTGTGGAGGGCTGCTGGCTACCACATTCGGGGGTTTTTTAAATATCCTCGGCTAGACCCAGAGCGCAGGCAGAGCCACGCCCTGGGGGTGGTCCTAGTCAAGAGGCTAGGTCGCCACTCAGTCTGACCTTCCCACCCAGGTGCTAAGGGGGATGGATCCTATTAACTCAGGGCCCACCCAGATGTGATGTAACTTCCTGTTACTTCGAATATATATATTAAATTTACTTCCGGTGCTGTGCATCTGTCTGTCTATCCCTCCATCAGAGGGCAGACGCCACACCCAGACCCAGCTTATTCTATTTTTGTGTCCTGTCACTTTCATTTCTAAATCCCCAGCACCTCTACTTAAAAGAACCGGTTCACGTCTCTCTCTCTCTCCATGCTGGACGCAGAGAAGGGAGCCCCCGCAACAATCATGAAGTGGGCATGACAAGGTCCCTGAGTAATCCACAGCCTATGTAGGAGGAGTCAGCCTGTCTCTTACACAGCGTGGCAGCCCTAAATCCCCAGGGCCTCTACCACAAAAATAACAACAAAGACTTGCCTGAGAAAGATAGGTGGGGAAACACAGGTGAGGAATAAGCCAGATAGCCTGGCACTTGGGAAGTGTCACAAAGTACAACTGTGCCTCTCCCATTAATCCACTGTCATTATCCTATCTAATAAAAGAGAAACATGGTAATTAGCATACGACCGCTACCCTTCCCACTGGCTAATCAGGGCGATATGCAAATTAACTACCAGCCAAGATGGCGGCCGGCAGCCAGGCAGCTGGAAGCGAACATGAGGCTTGCTTGCTTCAGTGAAGGAGGATTCCAACGTTCCCCGCCTGCCTTGCTGGCCTCTGAGTGGCAGTTTGAAACATTGTAACAAATATAGAAGCTAAACAAAACCCCAGAAACCAGCTTTCAGCCAGCTGGGATCTCAGAGCTGGAGATGATACAGTGTTTCAATTATAGAACCGAAACAAACCAGATACCTGCTTTCAGCAGCAGAGGCCTTGGCCCAGAATAAAAAAAAAAAGAAAAAAGGAGCGGTGGGGAGCTTCAGTCACCCACCAGCCTGAAAAGAGCCCTCAGCCCCTCACCGACTGGCCAGGCACCCCAGTGGGGACCCCCACCCTGAAGGGTGTGTGATCAGCTGCAAACAGCCATCATCCTCTCATCCAGGCTGGCCAGGCACCCCAGTGGGGACCCCCACCCTGATCCAGGACACCCTTCACGGCAAACCAGCCAGCCCATACCCATGCACCAGGCCTCTATCCTATATAGCAAAAGGGTAATATGCCTCCCAGCACTGGGATCAGCGGAGCCACAAGGCCTCCCGGCACCGGGATCAGCGTGACAGGGGGCAGCGCCCAAACCCCCTGATCTCCCTGCGGCTCTGTGTGTGACAGGGGACAGGGCCACAACCTCCCTATCCGCCCTGCTCTGTTCGTGACAGGGGAAGGTGCCCCAACCCCCTGATCAGCCCTGCTCTGTGCCTGATAGGGGGGAGCTCCCCAACCCCCTGATCACCCTGCGGCTCTGTGTGTGACAGGGTGCAGCGCCCCAACCCCCCTGCCCCACGGGCCCTGCTCTGTGTGTGATGGGGTAGAGCCATAACCTCCCCATCGGCCCTGCCCTGAGTGTGAGAGTGGCAGCGCCCCAACTCCCTGATCCGCCCTGCTATGTGCGTGACAGGGGGGAGCTCCCCAACCACCTGATCGACCCTGTTCTGTGCGTGACAGGGTACGGAGCCCCAACCCCCCTGATTGGCCCTGCTCTATGTGTGTGTGACAGGGGGTGGCGCCGCAACCTCCCCATCGACCCTGCCTTGAGTGTGACAGGGGGCGGTGCCCTAACCCCCCAATCAGCCCTACCCTGAGCGTGACTGAGGGTGGCATAGCAACCTCCTGATCCGCCCTGCTCTGTGCATGACAGGGGGCAGCGCCCCAACTCCCCAATCGGCCCTGCTCTGAGCCTGACCAGGGGCTGCACCTAGGGAATGGCCCTGCCCTCTGCCACCCGAGAGCAGGCCTAAGCCAGCAGGTCGTTATCTCCCGAGGGGTCCCAGACTGCGAGGGCATAGGCCGGGCTGAGGGACCCCCCCTCCCCCCCAAGTGCACAAATTTTTGTGCACCGGGCCTCTAGTTCTATATAATAAAAGGCTAATATGCAAATAGACCGAATGGCAGAACGACCGGTCACTATGACATGCACTGACCACAGGGGGAGTGCCGCTCAGCCAGAAGCCCGGAGGGCCTAAGCTGTCAGTCGGACATCCTCCGAGGGCTCCCGGAATGCGGGAGGGCACAGGCCTGGCTGAGGGACTCCCCGCACTGCCAACCTCAAGTGCACAAATTTCGTGCACCAGGCCTCTAGTTAGACACATAATATTTCCCAACAGAAATAGATAATATCTACACTGTCACCTAAAAAGTATCCTTATTTGGATGACTACTGGAAACACTAAGATTTAAGAAAAATGCTGGGGGGAAACTAAAATAGCTGTCAACCATTTTCTAGATTTCAACTACACAGTGACCTACTAGAAATATAAGTACAAAGATGCATAATAAAAGTCATTATGCAGTGCTTTCTGAAATGGTTTGTAGCTGAAACCGGTTTGGCTCAGTGGATAGAGTGTCGGCCTGCGGACTGAGGGGTCCCGGGTTCGATTCCGGTCAAGGGCATGTGCCTGGGTTGCGGGCACATCCCCAGTGGGGAGTGTGCAGGAGGCAGCTGATCGATGTTTCTCTCTCATCGATGTTTCTAGCTCTCTATCTCTCTCCCTTCCTCTCTGTGAAAAATCAATAAAATATATTTTTAAAAAAAAAGAAAAGAAATGGTTTGTAGTCAGACTTGGGACTAAGAATTGCCAAGGCCTGAAAATACAGTACATTTTTTAAAGACAAGGTCTGTAATCTATCCTACCTTCAAATGGGCTCTACACACCTGAACTCAAAACCTAGCTTTGCTACTGAGAGGTTATAAGGCCTTAGACTAGTTATTTAGCCTCACATCCTTTTCTCCAAGTGCAAAATGGGGATACTGATATTTAACTCACAGGGAAATTCTAGGATTGCTCGAATTTTTTTTTTTTTAAAAGAATAGCCCACCAATTTCCAGAGAGAGAGGAACATCAATGTGAGGGTGTGACACTGATCACTTGCCTCCCGCACACCCTGAACTGAAGATCCAGCCAGCAACCCATACATGCGCCCTGGCTAGGAATCAAACCTGCAACCTCCTGGTGCACAGGACAACACCTAACCAACTGAGCCACACAGGCCAGTCAATTTTTTTTTTTTAAGAAAGGAAAGGAGGGTGGTATGTATTTCAGCAGGCTCAGCAATTAAAGAAAAAAAGACCTTGGCTAAAAGGGATAATGTCAGTCACTTCTGGAACCTGATATACTTTTCCTTCCACAGAAACTGAGCAAGGTCCGTTTTCCTTCTTTAGCCACTCATCACTGGAATTGAATTCCTTTGGGCTTCTAACAAGTATACATCTATGACTAGGAATCACAGAAATGACAAACTGATTGCTAAAACCTAAAAGTCAATTTAGCAAAAAATGAGGCCTAGCTAAGTCTTTCCCAAGGTTACCCAGTTGACAGCAAAGCCTAAACCAATTAGTTCTCCCAGTACAATGCTCTTCCCCCACCTTGTCTCAGGAACATACTTTACTTTCCCTGCTATCATTAATAAACTGACACTCAGGAGTAATATTTAATGTTTTCCCATTGAAGCCACCTCCTTAAAGGCAATCATAGTGAGCAGGAACTCAGTCTCCTAAGATTAGGCCCAATATTCAGTAACTTTTCCTTTTTTCTGACTGATTCAATGACAAATGAACATTTTTGAAGATAAATTTCTAATTCTTGGTCTCATACCTAGAAGCACCTTCCATACCAATGCACGGTACATAGACGGGAGAGGAAACCTTTGACTAAAAGTACAAAGTTTCTCAATATCTAAAGGAAGAAAAAACACAATAGTTAGAAGCTTTCTGTGCATTTCATTGTTTACACATTAAAGTATTGTAAGAAAGGGGTTCCACCAACTGTCTTACTATACTTTGTTTTTAATTACTTAAAAACGATTAGTGTTTCACAGCATAGGAAATACATTTTGCATATATTACTACATTTACAATAACATTAGCAGTAGTAACCATTTATACAATTTATTTCATTTAATTCACCTTGCAAACTTGTTAGCTAGTTCTTGTTTTAAAGATGCAAAAAACTGAAGCTCAAAGCAGTTAAGCCACTTGACTGAGTTAACAGCAAGTGAGTGGCATAGTCAGCCCTCAAATCCCACATTTTTCCGTAAAGCACACTCAACTGGTCCTGGATCTAAATTCCCCTGTTTGTCAAATGAGAATGACAATACCAGACATGCTTAAGGCACAGACTGTCTAGCCAGGATCAAAGATCAGGTGGGAAATGTTTTTGAAACTTTAAAAGCATGTAAAGTACTATTTTTAACTATGGTTCAGTTTATTTTACTTTAGTCAACCACAGAACAGACCTTATTATTACTGGCCTGGAAGAAACGAAAATGTTAATACATAATACAGTCTCAGTATTTCCATAAAGGAAAATCATGGCAAGAGCTGTTGTAAATGTACCCAGAAGCTATGATGACACCTCTGAAAATTGAGAAAAGAAAATATATGGGTCTAATATGAGAAAAAAATATTGATTTCTTAAGAGGCCTTTCAAAACCATCTAACTCTGTCTCAGTAGAAATATAAACTTGAAAAATCCATAACTTCTTCATATATATATTTATATATATACATACATACACACACACACACACACACACACACACACACACACACACAAAATTCTGCAGTCATCTTATCACTAAAAAATACATCAAGTAACAAATACCTCTGGATGCCCTTCAGGTAACATTTATTTCAGAACATTTGGGATGACTGAGAAGCAGTAGGCTTAATTTTACTTATATAACTCACCCAAACGGTCATCTTTTAGGAGAATCTCTAATGATTTCTTTTCTTCAACTCCACGAAAACCCACTTTCTCATAATACACTGAACGAAAGTTTCTCTGAGAATCCTCAGTCATGTTTCATTCTTGGAGAAGGGGGGAGGGAGGGAGTTTAGAAGCAAAGAAGGAAGAATTAAAATTTTTCAATGATTTTCTCCAACTTTTCAGTGAATCTGATATAATAAACTGCCTGCCCTTGCATGGGACTCAATATTAAATCTTTCCTTTCACACAACTCTAACACCACCTCACCTATGCACCTTGGCCAAAAACCAAGACATAAAACCAGCATCCTCTGAGTTGCTAAAATAGATGGCACAAGGTTCAAGCCTTAGGGATCCTATTTTACTTATGAGAGCACCTAGCCATACCACATGTTCAAAGAAAAAAATGAAATAGGAAGACAAGATGTCATACAAAAGGTGTTACCAAACAGTATACACTATGATTCTGTTCTTGTTTTATAAAACTATGCATTTAAAAATTAGACTGTATTCTGAAATGTTAGCAATGGTTATCTTTAAGTAGTGGAATTCCAGATGATGTTAAATTTTCTTTTGCTTAGCTGTGTTTTCTAAAACGGGCATTTTGTAAAATGGAAAAACTAAGTTATAAAAAGTAAAAAGTTACAAGTCCCTCACTTAGTTTTCCTTTAAACACAATTCTACCAAAGGTAATTATCAAAATTCAAAACCCATAAAGCTTAACAGCATTAAATCATAAACCTGAAGAGGGGCAGGAATGTAGCTGGGTGATAAATTATGGCATAAAGTTGGAGACAGAATAACAATTTATAATCTGTCTTCAGAACTCAAAAAGTTTAATAGTCTTAGGTTCTTTCACAATAACCTTCATAGGTTGATGGCAAGTCATCAGGAAAAGGTCAAATTAGGTTGCTGTTTTACGAATATAGTGGATGTAATGCATTTTCCATAAAAGTATTGTACTGCCCAACCCAAATGCTTGAAGTGTGAGTGCAAAAAAGAACATAATCCTCAGGTTTCAGAAATTCTGGCACAGGAGGCTTGAGTTGCACACAGCCAAGGTCTTCCTTATAAAAAAGATATGCTGAGTCAATGCAATCACAGGAAAGATTAGGATTCGCTTAAAATGAGAAAGAGGGTTCCGAGCTTTGGGGACCAAATATTCTTTTAAGGACAAAATTCCAAAGCATTAAAACCCTCATTGAATTTCGGGGTTTATTTAAAAGAAGCATCCAAACAGCTACACGGCGATACGTGTCTGCTGTCCACAGAAACCAGCCTCAGACTGCACCACAGCAAAGGCGTCTTGCGTCCTCTTGGAGGAAATACTGCAAATTGCATCCCGCCCTCGGCCGTGCAGCCGACGGCCCAGGAGGCACCTGCCTAAGACCCCGCCCCATCTCCAAGGCGCTTCACCTCCTGTGATGGAAACCCGGGTGCAGACCAGGTGGTCCGGGGGAGGCCGCGGAAGCCAGGCCAGGGGCGCTGACCGGCGGGCGGGCAGGCAGGCGACGTGGGGGCCGGCCTGGGGACCCGGGCGGCGCTAGCGGGCCCGCGGGGCGGAGGGAAACCGCGGGGCACCAGCGCCCGGCGCGGCCCAACCAGGAAACAGCCCCCAGCCGCCGCCTTCGCCGCCGCCACCGACACCGCCCTCGGCGGACGTGACGTCACTCAGCCGACGGTCGGTGCCGAGAGTGCGCGTGCGCGGAGAGCGTGCGCAGAAGCTGCCCCCTGGCGGTGCGGGGGCTCTGAGACGCCCAGCGCCGGACACGTGGGAGAGCGAAGGTAGCCAGTGTTCCCCGCCCCGAACACCCGTCCTCTCGCTCCCCGGGGCCACTCGTAACCGGGGATCACCTGTCCTGGCTGCCCCAGCGGTGCGTGCCCGGGGTGCTCTCCCCGCCCTGGCCCCCCAGGTGCTTGTCTGGACGCGACCGCCGCACCCCAGGACGGTACGCATCGAGCTAAGCTGTCTGGTGGAGGACCCGTTTTGTTTTCTTTCTTTTCTTATGGTGTGTGGAAATAAATGAAGACCAACCCCAAACGCAAAGGCACTTTATTCAGAGCTGCTATCCCCTCGCCTGCATTTTGGCAGCGACTCAAAGGCTGGCAGAGGAGTGGGAGGGGCTGACGGTGGAAAGAAGGGAAGGCGCCCAGCCAGCCTGGCGCGGTTGAGCTTGGACCTGTGAACCAGGTGGTCCCGGTTCTAGTCCCCGTCAGGGCACATGTCCCGGTTGCGACCCCCATCCCCACTGTGGGGCCTGCAGGAGGCAGCTGATCGAGGATTCTCTATCATCATTGATGTTTCTATCTCTCCCTCTCCCTTCCTTTCTGAAATCAATAGAAATACATGTTTTAAAAGAACGAAAGGAGGAAGGGAAGGCTTCAGGCGTGCCTTCAGTGGAGGCTGTTGGCACAGGGAAGCTGTAGGCATAGAAGCAGGGCATCCTCTGTCATTGGCTAGCCATGTCTGGCTTTCTCTGCTTGATTCTAAACTGGAAACAGGGACAACAAATCGGGCAGCTGTGAGTTCTTAATCTTGTTCTGGCCATTTGGGGCCACCTGCCAGAGAAGTTACTGTTTAGCTTCCTGGGTTGGTACTAGAGCTGGCAATCTGGCTTTCTGAAAGTCTAAGGCTGCCTTCCCAGGCTGATTATCGTAGATAAGAGGTGGTTTTTCTAGGCAGGTTGCTGCTTCAGGCTGTGGGTCAGAGTTCTGTACATTCAGCCTCTCAAGTAAAACACTATAAAAAATAAGTTATATGAATAATGAAGTTTAAAAACACAATATACTAACCATAAGCCCCAATTTATTAGCTTCAGCAGACATAAAATTACTCTTTAACATGGCTATTAAAATTTAGAAATACTTTTAAATTTTTTTTGCTTACCTTGTTACCAACTGGCACTAGTTCTGAAACATTCCTCCGAGCAGCACTGCCTGAGTGGGTTTTTAAACCACTGAGATTTAAAAGGAATCCCCTAGAGCAGCGGTTCTCAACCTGTGGGTCGTGACCCATTTGGGGGTCGAACGATCCTTTCACAGGGGTCTCCTAAGACCACCAGAAAACACATATTGAATATATAATTACATATTGTTTTTGTGATTAATCACTATGTTTTAATTATGTTCAGTTTGTAATAATGAAAATACCTCCTGCATATCAGATATTTACATTACGATTCATAACAGTAGCAAAATTACAGTTATGAAGTAGCAACGAAGACAATTTTATGGTTGGGGGTCACCACAACATGAGGAACTGTATTAAAGGGTCGCGGCATTAGGAAGGTTGAGAACCACTGCCCTAGAGGAAAGTTGGTTTGGTGGTGGATGCTGCCTCCTTAAAAGCCCAAACATGTACAGACAGACCACACAGAGGCCAGGCTCTAGAGCAGTGGTTCTCAACCTGTGGGTCACGACCCCTTTGGCGGTCGAACGACCCTTTCACAGGGGTCGCCTAAGACCATCCTGCATATCAGATATTTACATTACAATTCATAACAGTAGCAACATTACAGTTATGAAGTAGCAACAAAAATAATTTTATGGTTGGGTCGCAACATGAGGAACTGTATTTAAAGGGCCAGAAGGTTGAGAACCACTGCTCTAGAGAGAAACTTAGAAATCAACGGTACAGCAGTCAGTCCAGTTGTTGGCAAGTGTGTGGTGTAATGGCTAGACGAAACTTGAAAATGAAGAAGTGGTGGTGGAAATCGAACATCATGCCCCTCCCAGCTCCCCTACCACCACCTTCTTTGGTTCCTCAGCACTAGAGCACTAAGCCTCGGGCTGTGTTTCTTCACATGTGTAAGTGGAGACAGCTTTTAAAAATTCCATGTACTTCATCCAGACCGCGGACCAGTCACAAACTTTTACCATCTCCTTTTTCTTGTCTTTAAAACAAAGCTAGTAGTGGTGACAGTATCATAGAGGTATTGGAAAGACTAAATGAGAAGGTTTGTAAAGCACTTGGCACAGTGAGGATATCTGAATTGACTGCTGTAAGCTAAATTGTGACAGAATATGGTTGCCTTTAACTGAAATTCTCTGCTTTTTTTTTTTAATTGAATTTATTGGGGTGACATTGGTAAATAAAATTGTGCAACTTTCAGGTGTATAATTCTATAATACATCATCTGTATATTGTATTGTGTTCACCTCCCCAAGTCAGATCTCCTCTCATCAACATGTATCCTCCCTTTACCCTCTCCTACCTAGCCCCGCCCCGGTCCCTCTGGGTCTGTCTCTGAATTTTGGTTTTTCTTTTTTGCTTAATCCCTTCACCTTTTTCACCCAGCCCTGCAAACTCCCCTCCCATCTGACAGCTATCAGTTTGTTCTCTGTGAGTCTGTCTCTATTTTGTTTGTTAATTTATTTTGTTCATTAGATTCGACATATGAGTGAAATAATATGGTACTTTGCCGGGGTTCTTGTCCCAGCATCAAGAAGGGTTCAGGAATCTGGAAAAGGCGCTGCGCGTAGATGACATAGAAATCAAGAGACTAATAAAGAGTCCGGGGACGAGATATAATTTTGAAAGGCATTGGGGGTCAGAGGACCTTCAGCTAAAGGAACTGAAGACTCCCTCCTTGTCTAGGACCCTTGCTTTTATTAACACAATTTGTCCTAAGGCAAGGTGAAGATAATACACTTCAAAGGGTAAGGTTTCAAAGGGTACAGAAGCATTGTCAGAATGGGGGAATTAACCTGTGGCTATTCAGGTGTTTGGCCAGTAGGAGGCAAAAACATGTACATTAAGATGCCCTTTAACTGTCTGGCAGCCACAGTCAATTTAATGTATCCTATTCAGGTTTGGGGAAATGCCTTTAGCCATTCCCACCAGGTGACTACATGTGTGACTCAACCCTGTTGAGTCCCCAAGTTTCATCAACCTTTTGATGAAACTCTTGAAATTATGACATGCTGGAATTGGTCTACGGCAGTACTTGTCCTTCTCTGACTGGCTTATTTCACTTAGCATAATACTCTCCAGATCCAGCTATGCTGTTGCAAAAGGTAATATTTCCTTCTTTTTTACGGCCTAGTAGTCTGCTTTTTGGTGAGCTGTTAAATAGAATATTTGGAAGTTTCTATAAGAGATAAGTCTCTTGGAGACTATTCCTAACACTGCAGCCAAGTGACCCTTTAAAAATGTTTCCTCTGCTCAAAATCCTGTGATGGTTCTGCATTTCACTCAGAGCAAAAAACAAAGTCTTTCTGTTCTCTGCCTCCTTTTACCTCAAGCTCATCTACTACCAGGGATGCTCCTGTCTCATGTTTGTTCACTCTGCCTGAAATGCTGTTTCCCCAGAGAGCCACATGGCCTATTCCCTCACCTCAGTTTTGGTCAAAAGTCCCCTTTCTCCATATCTTGCTCTGTGCATCTCTCCCACTGGCACCTGGCTGACCCTGAGTTATATCCTTTTATAATATGTTGGTAATCTAGTAGAAAAATGTTTCTCTGAGTTCAGCGAGCCATTCTAGTAAATTAATCAAACATAAGGAAGTCATTGGAACCTATAATCTATAGTGGGTGGGTTAGAAACCCAGGTGACAACCTGGACTTGCAGTTGGATTCTGAGGTGAGGGTGGGGGAGAAGTCTTGTAGGACAGAGCCCTTACTATATGGACTGTGATGGTCTGTCTGGTAGAAGAGTTGAGTTCAATTGTAGGACACCCAACTGGTGTCTGAGAATTGCTCAGTGGTGTGGGGAAACATGCCCCCTCCCCCCCCAGCATACATGAACACGTCAGAATTGGGTGACATAATCTTAGCTGAAATCATGAAACATTTTCATGAAGTTTAATTGAAATAAGAATTTTAAAAGTCACAGTGATACCAAACCCAGGTTCAGCTTCCTGTTGCTGCAAAACCAATACTCAAAAGACAGGTGCTGATGTAAGGAAAGAGAGTTTATTCAAGTGCTGGCAGCTTAAGAACATGGGACCCTCGTCCCAAAGACCACCTTAACATGTCCATGCGGGCAGAGGTTTTTATAAGGACGGAGAAGGAAAAGAGAAAGAGTGGGGGGAGGGGGGGTTGAAAAATTCTCTGCAAGCAAACCAGCAGAGTCTCTTCTGATAAGGACCTCAAAACTGGTCAAGCAATGGTCTGGTGTGTGTCACCCTGGTTTTCGGCATCCTGGTTCTAACTTGAAGGTCAACAAATCTCCCAGAGCTGCAATGTCTGAAGGTTGGAGTCTGCATCCTTTGAAGTTAGTTCCTAGGATGCTTATACAACAAACATGCTCTTTATCTACAAGTTACATATTAGTCAGAGTCAGCATTTACAGAAACATGTCAAAAGAATGGTGGGTGGGTTACAACAGGCGCACTTCATGTGAATGCACTTGCTGTCCATTTGTGGCTTGAGACACTCCTTACTACCTTGGAACCTGAGTGCCCTCTAGTGGTTAATTGTTCATATTAAATTTGGAAATAGTCGTACTGCTAGTCAATCAAATCTCAAGGTCGAAAAGGATTCAAAGGTTAGCCATCCCATTAAGTCAGCGGTTCTCAACCTGTGGGTCGCGACCCCTTTGGCAGTCGAATGACCCTTTCACAGGGGTCGCCTAAGACCATCCTGCATATCAGATATTTACATTATGATTCATAACAGTAGCAACATAACAGTTATGAAGTAGCAACAAAAATAATTTTATGATTGGGTCACAACATGAGGAACTGTATTTAAAGGGCCAGAAGGTTGAGAACCACTGCATTAGGTGCAGTTTAGAGAGCTAGATTTCACGGTATGAAAACAGAAGAATATATTTAGGAATGGCATTGCATCTTTTAATTACTAAATTCACTTATGATAGGAAATTATCAAATAACATTAACCTCAATATCTTGTCCATCCTTTTCCAAAAGATAAGGAAATGGAGACCCAGTGAGGTTATAGCTAAGGCAACTGTCTTCATTTTTAGTAGTAACTAAAATTAATATAGTGAAAAAATTCATTACAGCATGATTGGCGAATAAGTATATAAATTCAGGGAATTGATGTATCAAATCACTTCTCGAAGACATCTGAAGAGAGACGAATCTGGGTCGTCCTGGATGCTCATTTTTTTTCTTCATTTTAGTCATTTGGCAGAGAACTGGCTCAGCAGGTGTGAACTGGCTCAATCAATAGGCAGTTACCAGCCATGGGACTCCGGGGGCTCCAACTTTCTGATCAGGTGGCCTTCCTTTAGTGTCATAGCAGTTCTCTAACTTACAAGACCTCATCACTGTAAATACACAAATAAGGCACAGGGGCTCCGCTAGATTGGCATGTTGGCCACAGTGCATGCAGACTCTCTGTGCCTGGCCTAAGCTTGGGATAATTGGATTTGGGAGCTTGCCTGCACTCAACTACTTTCTACTTGTAAGTTTTTCCTCTAATAAACCCTACTTTATACCTACATCATTTGGCACTAGCGATGTGTTTTCAGGACCCTTTTTCAGGATGCATCACTGTATACAGGAATGTCCTATTAGGGGCAAGAGATAAAACTGGGAGCATGTGTATTCTGTAGATGTGATTATGGACTTCCAGTACAGCCCTGGTATATGGACACCTCTGGGTAGAACCTCAGGTGCCTAGTGCATGTGAAGTCATTTAACAAAGAATGAATCCATTAACCACTGATATTACTTGGCCTTGGCCCTATCTCATATCTTTCATGAATCTTGGACCGTTCCAGTGTCAAGATGGCCTTTAAGGTCAGATGGGTAAAATGAAAACTCCATCTTCAGTGAAAGAATTATAAAGTAGGTGAAGAAATTTCCAAACACGGTGGCGATCAAACAGGGTACATGTAAGAGAGAGGGGCTCCGGGGCTGCAGATCTCTGAAAGAGCCAGCAAAACGCACCTCTGAAAGGTGTTTTTAAAATCAGGAACAGATGTTGGAGTTTGCCAAATGATTTTTCGCATATGTAGAGAGATAATCACATGGCTTTTCATATGTACTTTGTTAATATGGTGAATTACATTGATTGATGTTTAGATGTTAAACAGATTGTGCATTCTTTAAATAAACTCCACTTAATTATGATATATTGTTTTTATTTATTGGTGGATTTTATTTACTAAGATTTTGTTTATAAATTTTGCATCATTTTTATAAGGAATAATGTTTTGTAGTTTTCTTTAACTTGTAAAGTCTTTAGGGTTTTAAAAATTGATTTTGAGAGAGAGGAAGAAAGACAGACAGAGAGAGAGAGACATCGATTTGTTGTTCTACTTATGTATGCATTCATTGGTAGATTCCTGTATGTGCCCTGACTGGAGAACCAAACCTGCAACCCTGGCTCCTCGGGATGACGCTCCAACTAACCAAGCCACCCAGCCAGGGCCTTTATTTGCTTTTAATATCAGAACAAGTTGGTTTTTGGTTTTGACTCAGAACAAGTTGGGAATGTTGCCTCCTCTTCTACTTTGTGGAACAGTCTGTGTAGAGTTGGTGTTATTTCTTCGTGAGTGTTTGGTGGAATACACCAGGGAAACGGTTTGGGCCTACAGTTTTCTTTTTGAGAAGGTTTTAAACTATATATGCAATGTCCTTATAGATAAAGAGCATTCAGGGTATCTATTTCTTCTTGACTAAGCTTTGATAGTTTAGATCTTTCAAAACATTTTTCCATTTTATTTAACTTTAAATTTATTGTCATAAAATTCTTTATAATGTACCCTTACTATCCTTTTGTGACTGGGGATTTATAGTTATATGTCCTACACTGATGTCACTTCTTCCATTCATAATATTGGTAATTTGTATCTGCTCTTTTTTCTTAATCAGTCTGGCAGGAGGTTTATCAATTTAATTGATCTTCTCAAAGAACCAGCTTTTAATTTCATTGATTTTCTATATTATTTTTCTGTTTCCTATTTCATTGATTTCTACTCTGATCTTTATTCTTTCCTTTCTTTAGCTTCGTATAGTTTATTTTGTTCTTCTTTTCTAGATTATAGAGTGGAAACTACTCAGAGACTTTTCTTCTTTACTAATATGTGCATTTAGTACTGTAAATTTCCCCCTAAGTATGATTGTAACAGCATCCCATAAATTTTAGTATGTTGTGTTTTCATGTTCACTCAGTTCAAAATACTTTCTAATTCCCCTTTGATTTCTTTATTGACCCATCAGTTATTAAGAAGTGGGTTATTTAATTTTCAAATACTTGAGGAATTTTGCAGAGATTCTCCTGTTTTTTATTTTATTTTTTTAATCCTCACCTGAAGATATGTTTTTATTGATTTTAGGGAGAGAGATAAAGAGAAATATCAATGTGAGAGAGAAACATAAATTGGTTGCTTGCCATACGCACCCTCATAGCGGATCGAACCTACGACCTGGTTATGTACCCTGACCAGGAATGGAAACAGCAACCGGGTACAGGATGAGGTTCCAACCAACTGAGCCACCCAGCCAGGGCCTGTTTTTGATTTTTAATTTAATTCCATTGTGGTTAGATAATTTACTTCTTATTATTTGAATTCTTTTGAAGCTATTGAGAATTGTTTAATAGTTTATCTTATTAAATGCTCCAGGTATTCTTAAAGTATATCCTGCTGTTATCAGGGGAGGCTTTGATACACACTGATTCTATCATTTAAGTCTTCTGTATCCTTACTGATTTTGTCTACTTGTTCTATCATTTTTTCTCCACCTTTGTTGAAGTATAATTTTCAAATAAAATTGTATATATTTAAAGTGTGCAGTGTGTCTCAAACTAGAATTTCCAGTGTGGTCTTTTTTTATAACTTCCATGCCTCTAGCTTTTTAATGTAAGAAATAGTGTTATAATATCTGTATTAATGTCCTTTCTGGTAATTTTATCATCTGTGTCAGTTCTGGGTCAGTTTCAATTGATCAGGTTTTCTTCTCATTATGGGTAATATTTTCTTCCATCTTTAAATGCCTGGTAATTTTTTATTGGATGCCAGACTTTGTGAAGTTTACTTTTTTGGGTGTTGAATATAATTATACTAGAGGCCTGGTGCACAAAAATTTGTGCACTCGGGGGGGTCCCTCAGCCTGGCCTGTGCCCTCTCGCAGTCTGGGACCCCTCGGGGGATGACCACCTGCTGGCTTAGGCCTGCTCCCCAGGGGATTGGGCCTAAGCTGGCAATTAGACATCCCTCTGGCAGCCCGGGAGCCCTCGGGGTTGTCCACTTGCCAGCGGGGAGCAGGCCTAAGCTGCAGTCGGACATCCTTAGCACTGCTGAGGAGGCAGGAGAGGCTCCCACCACCACCACTGAACTGGCAGCCGTCAGCCTGGCTTGTGGCTGAGCAGAGCTCCCCCTGTGGGAGTGCACTGACCACCAGGGGGCAGCTCCTGCATTGAGCATCTGCCCCCTGGTGGTCAGTGTGTGTCATAGTGACCAGTCATTCCCAGTCGTTCTGCTGTTAGGGTCAATGTGCATATTACCCTTTTATTATATAGGAGTGCCTGGTCAGCCTGGGTGAGGGGCTGATGGCTGTTTTCAGGCTGGCCACAGCCCCATCAGGGTGGGGTCCCCCCTGGGGTGCCTGGCCAGCCTGGGTGAGGGGCTGATGGCTGTTTGCAGGCTGGCCACAGCCCCTTCAGGGTGGGGTCCCCCCTGGGGTGCCTGGCCAGCCTGGGTGAGGGGCTGATGGCTGTTTGCAGGCTGGCCAAGCCCCCCAGCAGTGACTCTCACCCCTGAGGGTGTGGCCAGCCTGGGTGAGTGGCTGATGGCTGTTTGCAAGCTGGCCACAGCCCCGTCAGAGTGGGGATTCCCGCTGGGGTGCCTGGCCAGCCTGGGTGAGGGGCTGATGGCTATTTGCAGGCTGGCCACAGCCCCTTCAGGGTGGGGGTCCCCCCGGGTGCCTGGCCAGCCTGGGTGAGGGGCTGATGGCTGTTTGCAGGCTGGCCACAGATCCTTCAGTGTGGGAGGTCTTGCTGGGGTGCCTGGCCAGTCTGAGTGAGGGGCTGAGGGATGTTTTCAGGCTGGCTAAGCCCCCCAGCAAGGACCCTCACCCCATGAGGGTGTGGCCATCCTGGGTGAGGGGCTGATGGCTGTTTGCAGGCTGGCCACGGCCCCCAGCCACCCAAGCTCCCAGTGGAGGCTGGCTGGAAGCAGGTATCTGGGATTTGCTTATCTTCTATAATTGAAACTTTGTTGCCATGAGCAGAGGCCACAGTGGGCTCAGTGCAGGGGGGAAGCTTGGCTTCCTCCATCACCCGGGCAACCAAGCCTCCTGGTTGCTCCAGCTCCATGGCTGCCGGCCGCCATCTCAGTTGGGTTAATTTGCATATAGTCGCTCTGATTGGCTGGTGGGTGTGGCTTGGGACATAGCGAAAGTACGGTCAATTAGCATCTTTGTCTTTTATTAGTGTAGATATCTGTAAATATTTGTGAGCCTTGTTCTGAAATGCTGCTCAGTTACTTGGAAACAGCTTGATCCTTTTGGGTCTTGCTTTTAAGATTTGCTAGGTGGAACCGGAGACGTTTATTTCAGGGCTGATTATTCCTCACTACTGAGGCAAGACCCTTCTGAGTGAGTGCTCTACCTGATGCTCCATGAACTACAAGGCTTCCCAGTCTGGATGGTGGGAAAGGCACTGTTTCCCCCCCAACCCATTGGACAGAGTTCTCTCTGATCCTTGGGTGATTCTTTCCCCAGCTTCAGGTTGTTTCCTGACCTGCATGCACTGACCAGTGCTCTGCTGAGGGGGGATCCTCTGCGTGTCTAGGTCTCGCCAATACTCTGCCCATGAACTCCAGCCATCATCTCCCTGATCTCTCAGTTCCTTCTCCTCAGCTCAGGGAATCTACCAGGCTACACATGGCATCCCTGCAGCACAGTTAGAAACTCACTGGAGGCCGAGAGCTAGAGGAGTCACGGGCATGCCTCGTTGTTTCCCATTCATGGAATCAGTCTTTTGTTGCCTGATATCCAGTGTCCTGAAAACCATTGTTTCACAGATTTTCTTCTGGTTTTTTTTGTTGTTTTAGGTGAGAAATAAATCTGCCCTTGTTCTGCATCATGGTTAAAAGCAAAAAGCAAAAAAGCTGTTTTAATCTTATCATTATCTTTATTAATTCCAAGAATTTCAACAAAACATTTTGTCAGGAAAAAACTTAAAAAGGAATTTACTCAGGTCTGCATTTGACAAGGGCAACCTGAGAAATACCTACGAAATGTTTAGACGTGGAGACACTGTTTCCTGGAGTGGTGAGAGAAGAGACTGTGGAGGAAACAGCATATGAGCTGAGGAGTAAAGGATTTTTGAAGAAAAGAGGGTATTTTTGACAAAAGAAGCAGCACCCACTAAACCATTAAGGAAAAGCTATGTGTGTATGGAAGGGGAGCTGGCCTGCGCAGCTGTGTGGGTGTCATGAGAGAGAAGGCTGCAGAGCAGTGAAGGTCACATGTAGAAGGCCAATGGAGCTTGGACCAAGTGTGGGCAGTGGAGAGGTGACTCAGATCAGAGACCTGGAAACGGGAGAGACTTGGAGGCAGGAGGGCCTCTTTGGAGTTGCTAGGAAGACCTTGCAGAGGGAGGAAGAGAAGAACTTGGGCAGCTGAGAGAATACGAGAGGTCACAGCTAACTTGGGCCCCGGGTTTGAACATCTTGGATATGGAGGAAGCAAGTATGGAGCAGGTTTGAGAACTTGCCGTTTTCAATTGCAGGTAGGCTGAGCTTGAGGTGACCAAGATCTGCGTATGATGGCAACGTCCAGAAGCAGTTATAGGTTGTGTGTCATGTACCATAAAAATACAAAGCTACGATGTTAGAGATACTGTGAGAAACAAATTCTAGGATATCCAATCGAATCCTGAATAAAGTACATAAAGATAATTGCCTCCACCTGAGGTTTAATTTTTGCCAGTCTCCCAGCAGTAGAAACTCAGTTCGGTGTAATTCTCAATGGCACCAGCAGAGGGCAACAAAAGTAGGTGGTTGGGATGTTCCTCTCACTAAGCTAAGGGAACTTCAGTCCTAGGGGCACTTAGGATTTGGCCTCCACCAAGGAACAGCAGGTATTTCCAGATGATGGGGAAGAGAAGACTGGGCCCGGCTTGCCAGGTAAACCACAGGTCCATCTTCTTGCAGATGAAAATGCTGAGCAAAGCAACAGGGCTCTCTATTCCCTCAAGTAAAAAGAATAAGAACTAAATTTATTGAGTGCCTACTGTCCAAGAGCTGTGTGCATATTATGCCATTTAATTGTCCTAACAATTCGAAGAAGTAGTATTTTTACCATCCACATTTTATAGGAAATGGGTTCCAGTGGCTACAACTTGTCAATGTTGAGTCCACATACTTAATCGTTACATTCTGTTACCTCCCTGTGACTGGTATTGTTATTGGAGTGAGTGTAGGTGTGTGTGCAGGGTTGCTCTTTGTTAGTTTGTTTAGATGGAGAACTTACAGATGTTTTGATCTATTAAACCAAACTCTGTAAGGCAGAAACAAGATGCTGTGGTTGGCTGGAGCAGAGTACTTGAAGTGTGGCCCTCTGCCTAGTGCTGGTCCAGGAACTACTTGTTATGGGTCTGCAACAGTCAAGTACAGGAATTCAGAGCAAGCATTAGATACTTACAGCAATGTGACAGTCATTCCATGCCTGTTGAACCTAGTAATAATAACTCTGGGCTTGTATGTTGTCTCTTTTATTTCATTTTTCTAGTAATTCATATTATATTTGAGAGAAGGTAAGTCCGCAGCAGATTAGAATTAAAAAATAAAAAGCTGGGGATTTTGCCACAAGATTGCTTGAGAAGCACTGCAGTCGAGTTCATGACTCGTACGTAAAGGTCTGTAGGCTGTTAGGTATGTTCCTTTTAAAGAGCAAATGAACATCCAAGATAGCTATTAAAACACAGAGGAGCTACCCCTTTAAATCCTCCAACAGCTCCACTGATGATCATGATTAAAATATAGTGAAGAGGGAGGAGGTGGAAGGGGGAACGGGAGGTGGGAGGCGAGGAAATGGGAGGAGGAGAAGGAACAGGGGGAAAAGGATGGAGAAACTTAATAAGACTTCAGAAACAGGATCCTCTTCGCTTCTTGGACTTGGGCCAAATCACTGCACTGAGGGCAGGGAAAGCACAGAGTATGAAGAAAGGGGTGGTGTGTGGAATAATCTTGTGTGAAACCTGCGCTTAGGTATTGCGATGCATCTTTTCCATGTACATTTGATCCAGCAAAGGATTCTGAGATCATGTGGTAAACCAAGCTTCCACGTTGATTTATTCCTCATCACTCACCATGAAAAATGCCTGATTTTCAGCTGAAAAACAAGTCCTTGCCCTCACTCCAGATTTGACATCAAAGACTTGCTATTTAGAAATAAAGGGGAAAAGTTCTAGAAGTGGCATTACTCGGAGAAAAACAAAAATCAAAAAGAGAACTTTTCAAGGCATAAGTAAAACTTAAAAATGGGGAGGGGGGAGTTTGTTAGAGTAAAAGAGAAAAAAAAATGAAACATTTTTGTTCACTTGCAGTTTTGTCCTTCTCTGGGGGAATGCTGAGCTCTGTCTTGATTCAGGAGTACCTGCTTAGCACAAACTCAGGGTAGATGTCCACACAACATGATTTGCCAGTAAGTTTTCCCCAGTTCCCCCAAAATCTTTCCTCCTCTGCCCTGCTCTGCATTGAAAAGCGATGTCTTTGGCTTAAGACTCTTTGCTATTAGAAAGGAGCATTCTCCTTTCTAATAGTAAAGAGCCCTGGAAAGGGCAACACATTCAACCAAATCGATCATTTGTGTACTGGTATGTAAGAGCTTGTCAGATTCTCCCCAGAAAGCATGATATGATAGAATTCGATAGAAATGGCTGGGGGTGGGGGGGTGAGGGGGGATGGTGAGGGGGGACTGGAAGCATTCATTCTTCTTCAACAAACATTTTTTAATCCTCACCCGAGGATATGTTTATTGATTTTAGAGAGAGAGGAAGGGAGAGAGAGAGAAAGAAAGAGAAACATCCATGTGAGAGAAACATCGAACAGTTGCCTTCTATACACATCCGATCAGAGATTGAACCCACAACCTAGGTATGTGCCCTGACCGGGAATCAAGCCCACAACCTTTTGGTGTATGAAATGACGCTTCCACCAACTGAACCACCCAGCCAGCAGCTTCAACAAACATTTGAGTCCCCACTATGTGCCAAGCACTGGGAATACTTGTCCCTGCCCCCAAGGAGCTTATATTATAATTTACTGAGACACAGATGAATCCAGAAAACCATGCAGATATCTGGTGCTTTAATGCATATACTAGGTCAGTGGTTCTCAATCTTCTAGACCAGGAGTGGGCAAACTTTTTGACTCGAGGGCCACAATGGGTTCTTAAACTGGACCGGAGGGCCGGAACAAAAGCATGGATGGAGTGTTTGTGTGAATTAATATAAATTCAAAGTAAACATCATTACATAAAAGGGTACGGTCTTTTTTTTTTTTAGTTTTATTCATTTTAAATGGGCCGGATCCGGCCGCGGGCCGTAGTTTGCCCACGGCTGTTCTAGACCTTTCAATACAGTTCCTCATGTTATGACCCAACCATAAAATTATTTTCGTTGCTACTTCATAACTAATGTTGCTACTGTTATGAATCGTAATGTAAATATCTGATATGCAGGATGGTCTTAGGCGACCCCTGTGAAAGGGTCGTTCGACCGCCAAAGGGGTTGCGACCCACAGGTTGAGAACCGCTGTACTAGGTGGTATATAGCAACAATCGCCAACCTTTCGGACCACTGGTTGGCGACCGCTGGTGTATAGCGGTCAGAGGAGAATTCATTCACACTGGGAGGGATCATAACAAGTGAAGAAATGGGGATTTGCTCTAAGAGCAGTGGGAAGGCATTGGAGGCTAACGCCTAGAGGTGGCACAACTGGGATAGAAATGGGAGCCTGAGTGGATGCTCACCGGTCTTGGGGTAGCTCAGGAGGATGTCAGGCTGTTTTGGTTCCATGTGGGCCTATTAAGACTGATTAAGGATGGTGTACTTTGGAAAATCTCATTTGACTTCCATCTCTCTGTAATTCAGCTCAGAAACAATTTTTAATTCAAACCAGGTTTGGCTCCCTCCAAATCAGTAATTGTCATTTTCATGACACAAAAGTCTCTGGCAACAGGGCACAGGCACATTTTGGCTTCTCAGTTTGCTAGTTAGACAGATAACTCTTCAATGCCTCACTTGTCTCTTCTGTAAAATGGGGATAAAGAACCTCCTCATAGGGCTATCATGAGGGTTAAATAAATCTATAAACTGCTGTAATTAATTATGTGTGAGGTCACACCCAGTAGTTTGGTCAACTGAGTGTCTGTGGGGGGAACCTCTTCTTTTACTCTGTGAATACAATAGTCCCAGGGTTTGGGAAGTGGGGGTTGGGGTGAAGGAGTAGCGTGTGGACACGAAGGAATTCTCAGAGAGGTTGGAGCCATTGACAGGGCCAGAGATGTTCCCTAGATTAGAAGCTGACACTGAAGAAGAGACTTGGCCCAGTTGGGTGGCTCAATTGGTTAAGTATTGTCCCATTTGCCAAAAAAAAAAAAAAGAAAAAAGAAGGTTGTGAGTTCAATTTCCAGTCAGGGTACATACCTGGGTTTCAGGTTTAATCCTGTGTAGGGACACATTCAGGAGGCAACCGAAGGATGTTTCTCTCACACATTGATCTCTCTCTCTCTCTCTCTCCCTCTCCCTCTCCCTCTCCCTCTCCCTCTCCCTCTCCTTCTCCCCCTCCCTCTCCCCCCTCTCACTTCTCTCCCTTCCTTTCTCCCTCTCCCTCCCTCCCTTCCCCTCTCTTTAAAATAAATAAAAAATATCCTCAAGTGAGGATTAAAAGAAGAAGAGACTTTGATACAAGGACAAGCTTTTAACAGGAAAAGAAAGTGACTTTCTGCTGGCCGTGTAATGAGCTGAAGTCTGGCCACAGGACACAACTTTTTGTTGAGGACACACACCAGATTTTTAATTGTCAACTAATGTTACTGAGTTCCTACTAAGTTCCGGGCACTTTTCTAAGTGCTTAAGGTATGTCCATGTACATAAATAAATAGATAAATAAATAATATATTTTTAAAAAATACCTATCCGTACAGAGCATTCATTCTAGTGGGTGTAAATGTACAATAAACAATATATATATATATAGTTAATATATTATTTAACATATATTATTAAATAATAAATTATATAAATAATAAGTGAATCATTTTTTGAAAAGAACACTTAGATGAGGGTATTGGGGTGAGATGGAGACTGCATGTCTGTTTACTTGAAGAATGACAAGGAGGCCAGTGTGTGTGGAGTGGAGTGACAGTGGGCAGGGGCAGCGCGGTGATGGCAGTAGTCAGAAAGGGTAGTGGGAGATGGTGGGGCCACACTGGTGACTGAGAACTCTGGCCTTTTCTCTGAGCGAGAGGGGGAGTGCCGAGCAGAGGAATGACACACTCTGACTCACTTGTCGCCTTGTGGACAACAGACTTCAGAGGGGTCTGGGTAGACACCCAGATACCTGTCTGGAACCTTTGCAGAAATTCAAGCAAGGGATTGTATTAACCATGTTTCTAGCTTCAGTAAATGTGATGTTTTAAAATCTCCCCTACACACCCCATTCTGGACAACCCGAATATGCCTGAGTCACCGTGTGTCTCCTGTCTCCCTCACTGCCCCCTCCTCAGGAGGACTCCTCCTGGGGGTGTGCTTTTCAAATACAAGCCCACCAATCTGGAGCCCCCACCTCAACCACCTCCCTCACTGAGCTCACACGCTGGGCCTGTTCCCAGCCCTAAGTATCCCAGAGCCTGGCATCTGACAACGAGGGACAGCCCCTGTGCCCGCGCCCCCTGAAACTGTTCACGCTAGCCAGTCCTAAGCCTGCTCACTCTGCCTTGCCTGCTCCTTCCCGTGGAAACCACAATAAAGGCGCTTGCCCACGCTGCCCTCCTCTCCCCTCTTCCTGACCCGACAGGCCCTGGTGCTTCCCCTGTGGCCTCCCGCAGCGTCGGCTGTGGCGTGCCTTCCCCTCTTGGGACGGAGTCTCACAGCCTGTCTCTCCAGTGGCAGTCATCTCCTGCCCTGTTGGCCTTATTATACCCCAACCCTTCTATTAATACACTGTAGTTTAGGACAGGGAAAGTAACAGTGGATAGGGTGACAAGTGGTCAGATTACAGAGCTGTTTTGAAGGCCGAGCCAAGAGGTTTTCCTCACCCGCTATATATGAGGAGTGAGAGAAAGCAAGTCAGCAGTGACTTGGAGTGTGGGGCCTGAGCAGCTGGACGATGGGAAGAGCACGGGGAGGGCAGCTTTGGGACACGAGTCCCGTTTTGGACACGGTAAGTTTGAGATGTCTGTCAGACATCCTAGTGGAAATGTCAAGTAGGCGGTTGATCACAAGTCTGGAGTTATCAATTAATTGCCCCTCAGCTCCAAAGTCCACCAGCTCTGTGGTGATAGAGCCAGACATTGTGAATAATTTTACTTTGCCCTCTGGCATGGTACTAAGTTCCTCGGCCCTAGCACTGGAGCGACACTGCAGGAGGAAGGGGTGCTCTTCCTAGTTCCTGTGAACTCTTCTTGGCAGGCGCTACAATGTGCACAATGCCCACAGTGCCCAGCCCTTACAGTGGGTACAGTGTCTGCAGTGCTCAGCCCCTACATTGGCACTGTGTCCACAGTGCCCATCCCCTGCAAAGGATACAGTGTCTGCATTGCCCAGCCCCTGCAATGGGCACCATGTCCACAGTGCCCAGCTCCTGCAGTGGGGCATAGGCGGCACCTGACAGCCAGCAGCATGAGATACCTCTTCATGGATGACTTCCCCAGTACCCTCTCATGCAGCTTTGCAGCAAGTTCCAGGGCGCAGCCCCAAGCAGCGGACAGCTTCCCCAGTGCCCAAGAGGAGCCCCACTGATACAGCAGCTCGGCAGACTTCTCCACCATCTTGTGAGCTATAGCTATACCCTCTCCAACTAGCTGCATCTCAGCCCTAGGGGAGTGGCTGTTCCCTATAGCTGCTATTCCTATATTTAGAGTTTTCTTTACTAATTGCTAGCCAATCCTCCGTACTCTAATCCCCTGTTACAATCATATTAAACTATCCATGATCAAATTACTGTGTGGTGTCTGGCTCCTAACTGAGCCCTGACTGATGGGTGGGGTTCAGCAGAGATGTCCAGGCAGAAGATAGAAACTTGGGATTTGTCAGCATTTTTTCCCCATTGATTTTTAGAAAGAGTGGAAGGGAGGGGGAGAGATGGGGGGGGAGGCGGGGGATGAGTGAGCCCTAGCCAGTTTGGTTCAGTGGATAGAGCATCAGCTTGCAGACTGAAGGGTCTCGAGTTTGATTCTGGTCAAGGGCCTGTGCCCTGGTTGTGGGCTTGATCCCCAGTAGGGGACATGTAGGAGGCAGCCAATCAATGATTCTCTTTCATCATTGATGTTTCTATCTCTCTCCCTCTCCCTTCCTCTCTGAAATCAATAAAAATATATATATATTTTTTAATGTGAGACACATAGATTGGTTGCCTCCCACATGTGCCCTGACCGGGCCGGGGATCCAGCCTACAACTGAGGTTTGTGCCCCTTCAGTCTGCGGGCCAATGCTCTAACCACTGAGCACGAGCTAGGGCGAGTTGTCAGCATTTAAAGGCTACTTAGATCCATGAGATCACGAAGGCAGATGGAGGAGAGAAGAAAAAAAGATGACACTCCCATATTTAAAGGACAAGAGAAAAGGATGAATTTGCATAAAAGATCAGGAAGGAACAACCACTTAGGAAGAAAAGTAAGAGATTTTCCTGGAAACCAAATTTAAAAAATGTACCAAGGAGGGAGTGATCTGCTCTGTCAAATATTGCTGATAGGTCCAGTAAAAATAAGATCAGGGACCGACAGCGGAAAGAGGGTGTCATTGATGACATGGACAGTATGGATGAGAGCAAGCGCCTGACTGAAGTGGTTTGGGAGAGACTAGGAGAACTGGAGAGAGAGCACATCAGCAGCCCTCTGAGAAGCTGTGTGGCAAAGAGAAGTAAAGAAATGGGCGATCGCATAGGACGTAAAGCCCAGATGAACAGCACGTTTGAATGGTTACAGAAATGGTGTGGTAGCACAGGAGTAACTGCTGATTTGGTGAGAAGGGAATTATATTTTGCACGTTTCTTAACCTTTCTGAGTTTGGGATATGTAAAAGAGAGTTACCAATCGCTAGGGTGGTTGTGAGGATTAAATGAAGGCGCCCTCACACTTCCCTGGCTGAACAGAGCCCAGCTTTCCATGGACAAAGTTCTTGCCACTTCTCCCCACTCCCGAAAACTCTCAAAAGGAAGCCACGTTGAAAAGGACCTGATAAGTATCATTCAGACAAAATCAAAAAGCTGCTTCCTCCCGGGGTATTTGTACTTCAGGGTGTGTAAGTCACTAACCAGTGGGGTAAAGTTCCAGGTATGAATAGGATGGAAGAGAAATTTGGGCTCCAGCAGTTCCAGAACCCTCAGATCATACAAGCTAGACCAGCTTATTTCACCATCAGGCAGGTTCTAGTCATTGTAGAATTATACAGCCATCTTGTCACTTAGGTAGCCTTAAAAAGACGTCTCGTGACACATATTATAAAAGCAGAAGGATGGAGAAGTCCTGGAGATGACTCTGTCTCATCAGGATTTAATAGCAGTTAGAACTCAGAACATCCCCTCAATTAGAAAAAATCCCATTAGTCATGAGGCTGTAGGCACTCCAGGAATTCATGTGTAGAATCTATACCTGTAAATACCTGCCTCCCTGAGAGACTTCTGGGGGCTGTGGGGGGACTGCAGACCTGGGGTCCAGAATACAAGTCTCAGCAGCAAGGGAACATGTGAGAGAATAAAGGGCACTCATCCTGGTCAGAGCACCCAATAAAAAGCATGGTGATTACTCTCGGCCAACTGCACTCAGTCTCCCAAACTCCAGCTGAGAACGCGCAGTCTGTACAGCTCCCTGGCTGTGAATGGCTTTTCCTGCACGTCTCTGGGGAAGGGGGTTCTCTGATTAAAGAAAGGGAGTAGGGAGTGGGGTAAGAATTGAAGGTGGAACAACAGGATATGGAACATAACACCATTGTCCCCACAGTGACCTGGGCCACAGCTGGGAAGACCTGGCAGTGTTTTCTGGCCAACTTCCTGGGTTTCTTTTATAGTTTTTCTTTCTGAAGGATTCCTAGACATTACAGGTCTTGGCTATTTACATAGTATGGTGGATACAATATCATCTTAAACCGGATTACCACCTTCCTCAGCCTTCTAATCTCATTACTTACTGCTGGGAGATGGGAGGGAGAGGAATGCAAAACTATCAATTGACCTATTCACATCCTCCTTCCTGGCTGCGTGACTTCTTTCTCATGGGAGTCTGTACATTGGTGGGGTGGGGTGGGGTGGAGTGGGGTGGATGAGCTCCATGAAGACTCACCATAGGCTCATTATTCTATAATTTTTTCAGAGTCAGAAAGAAAAACAAAAGAGGAGTTGGGAGGAAAGGTGGGTAGCTAGGTGGAAGTGAAAGGTCGTGGGTGTCCTTGAACATGGAGGAGTCGGGCTGGGCATGGAAGTGTGCTCTCCTGAGAGCGGCTGCCAAGGGCCCACAGGGACACTTTAGGGGAGAGTAAGAACACAAACCATTGTAAGGGCTTCCTTTCTGGCATCTGTTTGCCAGAGTTCTAACTTCTTTTAGACTCAACATATTTATAAATACTGAAAAAGCACAAAATTACCAGCTCACAATATTTTCTGCCCATCCTTGAGGGTGTAAAATCAATATTAGCAATTCTATGCTGAAGACAAGTTCTGACTTTGTGAAGACAGTGGTTCTCAACCTTGGCTGCACATCAGAATCACCTGGGAATCTTTTTAAAATCCTGATTTCTGGGCCTCATCCTCCGGAAATTCTGTTTCTTTGTTACTAATGTTGTGGCCCCACCCCATAACAAAGAAACAGAATTTCCGGAGGATGAGGCCCAGAAATCAGGATTTTAAAAAGATTCCCAGGTGATTCTGATGTGCAGCCAAGGTTGAGAACCACTGCTCTAAGATTTTATTTTTCTTTTTTTTTTTTAATATATTTTATTGATTTTTTACAGAGAGGAAGGGAGAGGGATAGAGAGTTAGAAACATCGATGAGAGAGAAACATCGATCAGCTGCCTCCTGCACACTCCCCACTGGGGATGTGCCCGCAACCAAGGTACATGCCCTTGACCGGAATCAAACCTGGGACCCTTGAGTCCGCAGGCCGACGCTCTATCCACTGAGCCAAACCGGTTAGGGCTAAGATTTTATTTTTCTGTTAGAAAAGACACCATGAGACTATCAACTAGCTCTCTCACTTGAAGAAAGGAAATAATTATTAATATAATTTCTGTTTTAGAGATGAGGTAACCAAGACATGGGAAGATGAGAGGACTTAATTTTCTCCAAGTCCTGCAGCCAGTAAGGGGGCAGGGAGGTAGAAACAGCATCCTGTAGTCTCTCTGGCTGATGAGTGATCATGATGAATCACAAGGAATAAATTACCTCTGTGCTGGAAGGAGGCAGTGGGAACAAACAGGTGGTTACTTACAAGGCTGCCAAAATCTGCAGCGAAGAGCATGAGTCCATTAGAGTTGTCTGAACAGCTGTGATGGGGCCATTGGAGGATGAGTGAAATCAGAACCTCTGGAGTGGAGCCAGGCTGTCCCCATAGTTTGTGAATTCCGCAGGTGATTCTAAGATGCAGGGCTGAGAGCCACTGTTCCAGAACAGTGATTCTTAGAGGGTGATAGATGGAAGGCAGACTCAGCATAGAGTGTGGGGCAGAGAGCATGTGTCAGCCCATCCAGATGGCATCCTGGGCCACCCCCAGAATTTCTGATTTGGTAGGTCTGGGCTGGGAATGAGGATTTGCCTCTCTCTCTCTCTCTCTCTCTCTCTCTCTCTCTCTCTCTCTCTCTCTCTCTCCCCCTCTCCCTCTTCCTCTCCCTCTCTCTCTCCCTCTCCTTCTCCTTTCTTTTTGTTAATCCCCACCTGAGGATATATTTTCATTGATTTTTACAGAGAGAGAGAAAGGAAAAGATAGATAAACATCCATGTGAGAGAGAAACCTCCATCAGTTGCTTCCCAGATGCATCCCCACCAGGGATGCCTGCAACCGAGGTATGTGCCCTGACCCGGTAGTCAAACCTCCAACCTCCATCCATCCCACTGGGCCATCTTGCCAGGGTGAGGATTTGCATTTCTAACAAGCTTCCCAGGTGATGCTGGACAACACTTTGAGAACTGCTGACCTAGAGGCTACTTTTCAAACAAACTACCCCTGCCTGGTCTCTAGCTTAAAAGTCTGTTGACCCCGCCTTGGAGTGGATTTGGGGTACACAGCTAGGGAAGAGGGTAGATCTGATTAAGAATCCAATCAAAAGTGATTGCAGAGAAGGTAACTCCCACTGTAGTCTGTGCCATTTCTCAGGTGTCTTGGAGCAGGAAACAAGTTATCAACTAGCAACTCAGAATAGAAAAACTAGAATTGATTATATTTCTTAAAATATATATATATATATATATATATTATTGATTTCAGAGAGGAAGGGAGAGGAAGAAAGAGATAGAAACATCAGTGAGAGTGAATCATTGATTGGCTGCTTCCTGCACGCCCCCTACTGGGGATCGAACCTACAACCCAGGCATGTGCCCTTGACTAGAATCAAACCTGGGACCCTTCAGTCCACAGGCGGATGCTCTGCCCACTGAGCCAAACCAGCTGGGGCAATTATATTTCTTTTATTACCTGAAAGTAAAGTCTCTTGAAACTTGTACTAGAACTAGTTAACACTTGGAAAACAGCTCTACAAAGACTATACATGGTCTGTTCTCAGGCACCATGGCAAGCCAGCAACTGAGGGCAAGAGCTTTATCTCAAGAAAACCAGCCTGCCAGGAACGTGGGACCCGTTGTGGCCTCCATGGGGCTTGTCCTGACTGCTTTACTTGACTTTATAGGGTCATTGCCAGGATGTCAGTCACAAAATGAGGTCTGAGGGCACCCTGATTTCAGAGGAAAGGCAGCAGTGAATTGAATATACAATTGGTATGGCGGCCCACAGTTCTCTGAATATAGCAGCCAGGGCACTGCCGCTTCTGGATTCCATGTCTTGAATTGAACCATGCTTGGGGCAGGCAAAGCCATAATGGCTCAAAGGAATTGTGTGTGAGCAGATAAAAATCCGATGGAGGGGACAGTGTAATTGAGTTCACAAATGCACAGACAGGGCAGGGGGAGAGAGATATGCAGTGAGACACTCCAGAGAAGTGCTGTTAGTGACGATGTGGGAAGTAGAATATTGGAAAATATCACCGATGAACTAATGAGATAAATTCAGAGTCATTCTTTCCCAGACCAAAGACTCCTTCCATGACCTGTTGGTGTCTGCACTGACGTGGGATAACACTTTAGGGAGTGACACGACATTGGGAAACTGATCTCCACCATCACCTCACCTGCAGGACCCCACTGCTGAGGCTCGGACACACTCAGGGAGTCAAGCTGCTTGAACGTTAACGGTGTTGAGACTTAAAATTGAGATTATAAGCGATTCCTTAATATGATTTGGAGACAAGAATTTGGGTACATAGTAACTTTTCCAGGTTACGGAAGGGACAGTGCCCTCAGTCTGCCATAGCCAAGGCAATACTTCCCGTGGACTTCTCTGTGACACGGATGGACGAGGCGCTGGGAAGACCTGCCTGGGGCGGACGGTTTTACAATGCTGCTCTCTGGACCAGCTTGTGTTCCCTCAGATCTGAGCCCCTCCAGAGTCCGTGGATCAATGGAGTACATCAGACCTTACAGACTTACCGTACGGCCTGACTTCCAGGGGCTCTCACTCACCTGAGCACGTCCCTGTGAAAAGACTTTCTCCAAGCCTTCTAGCTGGGTCAAGGACGCCGAAACGCCGGTTTCAGAAAGTACAAGGAGCCTTTCGCCCAGACTTTCTGGTTGTTTGTGACCAGACTTGCATTGTTGCACAGGCTCTGGCCTAATTTCCGCAAAGCTTTCAACACCGAGGATGAAAGGCATTCCAGGGCTGAAAAGGATTCTGTCCTCAGCCACACTAGGGCTGTCAGTGGTGATGCCAGCTGCCTGCCACTGCTGACAGGATTAGGGAAGAACCCTTTCATGCCACTAACACTGGTAACCGCCACCCGTGGAAAGGAGATCCGTTGTTTCCATAAAAAAATACAAATCGTCATTTTGCTTTCAGATTCCCAAGAATGAGAGGGCTCCGAAGGGTGGCAAAGAGGCAAATGAGAGTAGGTGTCCCCTAAATGCCAGGCTGCTGCCTGAGGCAGAAGATGGGGGGAGGGGAAGGTTGGGTGAGGAACTACAGCTCAGTTACCTGCGGGGCTTTACAAAAAGAAAGAAGATCCAGGATTGACCGGAGGACTGAGCCAGCAAGTCCAAGAGCCAGCTAGAGGCAGAGGCCAGGGCCAGCTGTAGCTGGTGAGCACCAGCCCTGCTGGCCTGGCCTGCTCCTCCTGGGATTGTCTTTAGAAACGCTCAGGTGAAAGAGGAGAGAGGAGATGCAGCGAGGGCCAGAGAACAGGGCCTCAGAAAGCCGAGGAGGGGTAAGAGACCCTGTGTGTGCAAGAAACGGCTAAATGTCCGATTCCTGAGTGCAGAGTTTGTACAATGGCCCCAGGAATATACTAATGGCCTTGAGGACTTCAGGTTTGAGGGAACTGCAAATAAGAAAGCAACAAGGAGGATGGGGTCCCAGGTGCCCTTGGGGTCAGGTGCTCAGGTAACACCATTTTTTGTATTAACACGTTTCTAGCAAATGCAAACAGTTTGATAGCTTCGAATAGCTTTAGCAGTGAATCAGACAGGCTTTTTGAAGTTCCTGTAAGAATTCCTCCCTCATTCCTTCCCATCTGATCTCCTCCTCCTCACACAAGCTGTTCTTAGAGCACAGACAGGACTGTCAGCCAGAGTGGGACCACATTTCAGATATCTTATGTAACATTTACTGATCTTCAGAACCTTCTGCTTCTTAAATGTATAGCTCTGACCCTTTCACCTGTTTTCCTCTTCATCTATATTTACCCTTGGCATAAATTACCACTTTTGCTCCCGCCCTCTATCCTCTTGCTGCCCCCCCCCCCCCCGCCCACCCTTTACTCCTAGGTCCTTCTCTTTTTTATCCCCATCCCTTCTCTCCTTCTTGCTTTCATGGTGCTACATGTAGTTTTAGCACTCCACAGCCCATGATACACAGCTGTGCTTCTCAGGCTAACTCTTTGCTTCTCTTTGCCTTCATGGCAGGAAGTTGAATGTCAAGTCCAGGTCCCTTAGCCTGACACACTGAAGAGTGACTGGCTTCTCCAGGCTCACCTGTTAGCCCCCACATCCCAACAAGCAGCCTCAGAAGGCCTGAAAAGACAGTGGGGACTCTCATCTTGTTCCCTCCCTTTAGTATCACTGGCTATACCTTCTTAGTGTTGGACTTTGAGGAGTCTGGAGTGATTCATCACTCCAAGTCAGCCTCATGCAGCCCTGGTCTGACTTCAGCCTGATTTAGACCCCTGGGAGTTAGTTAGTGGCCTGGAGGAGTTCAAGACTGTGGACTGCCTGAAACCTGTGGGCTTTGTGGACATGGTCTTCACGTTCTCTGCAGCCACTCAAAGCCCTTCTAGAGTTCCTCCTTCCCAGGTGTTCTTCTTCCAAGGCACTGGTGGCCAATGGGGCTTACATACATGTGAGCTCCAGACCGTAATTCTGGGATTGAGCCCCATCAATGTACAAATAATTGACCAAGAAATGAATTGATCTATACTTACACAAGAAGTTTCACTCATGGCTAAAGGGAAAGAGTTTTGTTTGAAGACCCAAGGCAATCAGAATCTGTAAAGTCAGCAGAATTTGTGTAAAATTAGGTGAGAAAGGTGTTCCCATAATCAGGTTTTTTAGAGGAAGTCCAAAAACCAACTTAGATACGGTGAGCTCATCTTGCAGAGTTGTTGCTGGACTCCAGCAATGCTACAAAAGCTCAAGTCCTCACAGGAGTTTACCCCGCAGACAGACTCAGAGATAGGATTTCAGAGGAAGCCTGCACTTGGATGAACAAAGCAAAGGATTTTGAATGTTTTGCATCAGCTTTTTTTTTTTTTTAGAGAGTTTGGCTCAATCTGTAATGCCATTTACCTGGTTGTGACTTGGCTCAGAGTCCGTAAGCAGGTGTCTTTTTCCATTTCTGTTGTGTACACTTCTTGGACAGCCTTCCAGCAGGGGGCACTGCTACAGCTAAGTGCATGTCAGGGCTGCCTAGGAACACTAGCACAGGGATCTGTTCTGCGTAGGCAAGCTGAGGGTAAATATGGGTTAATAAAATTCCCATTTAGCCGAAACTGGTTTGGCTCAGTGGATAGAGCGCCAGCCTGCGGACTGAAAGGTCCCAGGTTCGATTCCGGTCAAGGGCATGTACCTTGGTTGCAGGCATATCCCCAGTAGGAGATGTGCAGGAGGCAGCTGATCGATGTTTCTAACTCTCTATCTCTCTCCCTTCCTCACTGTAAAAAATCAATAAAAATATATTTTAAAAAAATAAATAAAATTCCCATTTTATTAACTTTGTAGCCTACTACTTTGAGGTGAACTTATATATTTTTTTCATGTCTATACAAAATTCTGCAACTCTATGTGTAATTCATTTTCATAACAATTATAGCAATAATTTTATTTTTGGAGATTGAATCACCCTATCTTGTCACGACAGGAGCTACAAATGCCCAAGATAACCGAAGCAGGAGATTATCTGTGCTGGGGGCAGGGGGAAGAGGTAGTGAGCATAGGAAGATAAAGATTTTTTTTTTGTTTGACTGTTAAACAACAACCTGAATGACTTCATTGCATCTGTTCTTTTTAAGCAACACTTCAGAGACCAAGGAAGCAACACTGATCATCTCCTGTGATTTAGTGGGAGGCAGTATAATCCCTGGTTTACAAAACAAGAAACGGGTTTAACATGAGAGAAACCAACATCAAAAAGAGATTCCTAATCCATGAAGAAACAACTAGCCCCTGGATTTAAAACATACATCCATGCGCTGGAGAGCAGAGTCTCTCATCAGGGCCGGGTTCCCAGGCAGAGGACTGGGCCCCCTGCAACCACACCTTGGCACTCTCAGCTGTGACAAAGTGCACTCTCTCCTCTCACTTCCTCCTTCAGATCTGCTCTTAGATTTATGACAGTATCATACGGTGTTTACACAGCATCACGAGGTGGGAATGTTATGTGTGCACTGCAATAATCCATACGAACGCAGGGATTGGCTGCAATTTACTATCTCACTGGATGGCTGTTCTGAATGCATGAGCATCAGAATCTGCTCCTGAAGGAATGAATAACAAGATCTCAGCTCTTGTATTATTCTTTCTCATTTTTAACTGTTTTAAATGAAGAGAAAGCATGACCAGAAGAATTACCTCTGTGTGTTCTCTAAAACAGCACAGGGTGGGAAGGAGAGGTAGCCTGTCCATGTCATGCAGATTGGAAATTAGGCTGAGCTCAGTTCAAGATGCTTGCCATTGAATACTGCTAAGAACAAAGCAAGCAGTATTCAGTGTAAATAGTCATCTGAGACTGTTAGAATGTGTCTTTCAGAGCTTGACGTTAGGTATTAGGTTAAGATAGTAAATTAATGGGGAATTCTAAAATTTGCTCTCCAACCTAAAATATTTGTTGTCCTCTTGTTTATCTTGACTAGTAGTCTCTCTCTCTCTCTCTCTCTCTCACACACACACACACACACACACACACACACAATCTCACTCCCTGGATGCACCACCGTTGTTCCCAACCCCTTTCTTGCTTCACTTTCCACAGACTGGCCACGTAGCTAACTCATGAGCTAGTGTACTTGGATCTAATAAACAGAAAAACAGCTGGAATTGCTCTTTTCTTCAGTCTTTATTTGCTACTGTCATTCCTTTATCCATCAATGAAAATTGTGGAGGACAGCAGGAGGTCATCCACGTGTGAAGTGGCATGTGCCAGCTGACTGAGTGATGCTAACCATGGCCCCACGTTAGCAGAGGTAACAGTGGGCATCAGCCCCTGGGCCTGGAGGGGAGGCCACCTCCCACAGTAGTTTGGCCAATAAAACATGAAGAACAGTTGCATTCTTTGTCCTTTTTATTTCTTTAATAACAAAAAAAGAAAACAAAAACCTATAATTTATAAGCTATTTTTGCTATCTACATTATATAGAAAATATAGACTCTGTTTACTTTATAACACACATCTTTTTCCCTTGATAAATAATTCTTTAAAATATCTAGTATACATGCCTTGACTTTTTATACATGTTTGGTTTTATACATATACATACATATATACTCAGCTTCTTTTAAAATCGACTTTCTAAGTCGATTCTGATTGTAGGTGATGCAGCAAACCAGAGTTGGGATTTTCAAAATGTCATTGGCTGATTATTATAGATGGCCTTGGAGTTTGCTCCTGGTGGTTGAGTATAACATAGGAAAATATCTTTTCTTAGGGAGTGGGCTTACTAAGTTCATTTTTTTGACTCAAAATTTAGCAGTGCATTGCATTTTTACCTTTACACCCTCTTAACTCTCACCCTGTCTCATAGCCACAGCTGTTGAATTTGACCTGTGGTTGTAAATTAGGTTTCTGATTCCATTGTCTTTATTCTGGAGGTGGGGGTTGGGTGGGATTCGGCATCCTAGTGACATCCTCGGTGAAAGTAAATGCAGTTGCATCTGCAGGGACTTTATCTCCTGTCCCCCAGAGGTTAAGTGATGGCCACACTGATTTTTAGTGGTAGACCCAGGACTAGAAGCCACGTTTTCTGTCAAAGTCACATCCTGCTGCACACAGCACCTTCATAACTCTCAGGTGGGGAGAGGGAGGCTCAGAGAGATGAAATGACTTGTCTGAGGTCCCATGGCTACTTAGTGGAAAAGTTGCAATTAGAACTCAGACCTGCAAATGGACTGTATTTCCTGAGTTGTTGCAGCTGAATCAATTTTCTAGAAACTCATTTATGTCTTGAAGGTACTCATAAAAACTAGCTGTTTAAGGTTTCCCACTGTGACTATAATATGAACAGTTATCTCTAATTTGTATGGTACTTGGCAAGGCTGGAGACATAAATCCAGATGTGGGCCTTTGGGATTTCCTGAGGCCAGTTCTAATAAACCCCCCCCCCCCCCCCCCCCCGCTTCCCCCAACACACACACACACCCCTCTCCTAGATACAGATCTGGCTTAGGACTCCTGTTCCACCCACTGCCCACGTTTATTGGCCATCAAAGTCCTGAAGTTTATGGAACAGAGGCCATGACATTGGAGAGCTCATGATTAAAAAACGATCAAAGCCCCGCATTTCAATTCCCTTTTGAGAACAGGGGGGAGGACAACGGAAGGAAAGCTGTCTGCGTCTGCTCTGTGGCTTTGTCTTTACCAGCAGCAGGCATTCCCTCCCTGCGGGCAAGTGTGCAGGTGGGAACGCTGGGTTTCAGGGGACAGCCCTGAGTCCAGCTTCGGGGACAAGTGAAGCTCCCTCCTCCCCCCACCCCCACCCCCACCCCAATGCTGCTTTAAGAGGTGATGGGTTCAAGTGCTCTCATTGGAGTCCGGAGGTGCAGCCAGTACTGTATCTGAGTGACCATATTAGTTAACAGTGGGAAGTGGGGGCCTACCAACCTTTTCCTTCCCCACATCACAGTCCCTGTTTCTGGAGCCCTTGGGAGGACCACTGAAGTGTCTGGCTCTCAGGCTACTAAAGTGTCGCACTGTTGCATCTTGACTCTTGCGCCCTTTTTTGTTTACACCAGCAGTGAGCAGAGGAATAACAAGACCATGTCCTGGGGGTGGCCCTATGCCTAGTGCGGCAATCACAAGCTTGCCTGGGCGGGCGGCCAGGGCTGACAGTAAAACCACGGGGTCACCCTGTCTCTGCTTCATAGTTGTGTGACTCTGGCAAGTTCCTCTTTCTTTCAGAGCCTTGATTACCTCATGTAAAGTGGGAGTAACAATCCCCAATACTAAAGGGTTGTTTTTGTGGACTAAATGAGATAATGAACTTAAAATCCCTGCACACAATGGATATCAAGAAATGGTGGAGCACAGGAAGTACTCGTTGGCTCTGGAGAGGAAAAAGGCTCTGGGAGAAGTTCATCATGAGCTGGAGTTGGTCAAGACTACCGCCAGGGTCCAGATACACTGACACAACGGTGTATTTGCTGCCAGGTAGGCTAAGGAGTTTCTGTGGATCCTGCTCCACCTCTCCCAGGGAGAGTCATGAAGAAGCTGAGAGTGGTCATGGACTCTCTCTCCAGAGGAAAACAGAAAGAATCCGACAAGCCCAGAGCATGTCCACACACTGTGGATGCCATGTAGGAACCCCTGGCCTACCCCCTCTCAGAATTTGGAATTTGAGACATCAGCAGAGGCAACCGGCGGCATGAGCCAAAACTTCCAGCAGCAGAGGCATCCACACAAGGATGGGACTAAATGTGATGACCCTGAAGTGGTGCCCCTATTACACCAGCTCCTTGAAACACTAAAAAAGTGGAAAGAGCTGGATTATTGCTGGGACTTGTCCGGGGTCAAAGTCAGCTGATAGTACCCAGACCCCCAAGGGTGCTGTTCGATGCTGGGCTTTGTTTCAGCAAGCTCTGTTAAAAGCTTGAGATTTTAGCTTCATAGTGCAATTAATTCTCTGCTAGTGGTAGGACAGGCGCAAAAGGAGCACTAAAGAAGCAGCTTAACCCCATTTACTACAATTTTTGTATTAAAAAAAATTAACTATCTCAGTCCTTTCTTCCTCTCATTCCTGCATTTACCTACTACATGCATGTCAGTAGGTAACATTTGACTACATTTACTAAAATATTTTTCATGCTTTTAAAAAGTATATTCTTTCTATATACCCTAGCCTCGAAGAAGAATTTTTGTTTTAGACACTGAATATTTTTCCGCAGAGCTCAGACACCTTCAGGGGAAAATAACTCCCAAGTAATTTGGTAAGTACAGAAACTTAAAACCCCAGGAAAATCCCTAGATTATAAATGACTTAGAAAAATGAGGCCCATACAGTCATTTAGTTTCCTTTTCCTTCATCCTTAATCACAGCCTTTCAGGCTAGCTAGGACACCACCACTTCCCCCGCCCCCCTCAAAAAAAAAACCCCACAAAAAACAAAACAACAACAACAACAAAACGGGAAAAACCACACACAAAAAGTTCCATTCAGTTTCCACAAAAGCTGTCCAGAGGGCAATTCAGGAGAACCTGAACCAAAACAGGCCATGGCATGACCCTCTGCTCAAATTATTACTGCGAGACTTCCATTCTACCAAATCTCTAGTTTTGGACACGTCATCGTGAAGTCTGAAAACACATCAGGGACTAGAAGGTACCTGGAGAGTTTCAGCTGACTAACCTGTGTTGTGGTAAGGCCCCCAAAGTAGAGTGATGTTTCCAGGGAGGCAGTCCTTGCTCCTCTGAGCTAGAAAATGACCACGATCCCCATGATGCTTACACAGCCACACCACACCCATGGACAGCCTGGGCTGCACAGTAGATTGACCCAGGAGAAGCATGGAGGCTGCAACTGATGACACTGTTTGTTTTCAGATTCCACCTTGGCAGAGCCTGGGAGTGAGCTCTTGACCCCTTAAGTTCCCTTCTAGCTCTACTGCCAGGCATAGGAAGAGAAGCCTGAGCCTCAGTTGTGAGCTGTGAACAAGTCCTAGTTTCTACATCCAACCTTGACAAATGCCTTGATGGGATGAAGGACTAAGAAAAGATAAAAGGGTAATTCTGTTTTCAAAATGTATTTGACTTGGCCTTGCTTTCAAGACTTGTCCTGAGTTTTTAAGAGCGATTTCAGTGACATTGGGTGGCAGTGAGCACTGACAAGCCCATATGTGTGTGTGTCAGGTTGTTCCCTTTTGGCTGCCTGTTCTGAGCCTGCAGTTCGCCATCTCCAGTGAAAGCTCTGTAAGCAGAGGGTGACAAGAGAGACAAGAGACCAAGGAGTAGAAGAATATGTTTTTTCCAACATCAGCTTCTCGATCCTACATGGAGATACACCTGAGAGGCCTCTAAACCCCATTTTAGAAACATTGAAACTTATGTTCCTTGTTGTCCTTTTGTTCAACACCTATTACATTTGGGAGGGTGGGCAGGTGGGGGGGGGGGGGGGCGGTACCAGAATCATGAAAACAAAGGTCAAAGCTAGAGAAAAGAGCCTTTACTTCTTTTTAGGGGAAGTGGATTATATCTGAGTGGAACTGAAGACTTGCCTTTTACATCCAGCCACAGAGCTGCGTGAAACTCCTAAAAGCCCTTCCCTGGCTTGTAGGAGGCATGGGTGTTGGAACACAAATCCAGGGCTGGCTCCTTTCCCTTCTCGGGGGAACCCCCAGTGCAACACTGGGGCACGCAGCTGCCCCACCTCTTGAGGGCAGCTATAAGCTTGCAGTCAGGCCCAAACCTCCTCCTGTCTCCTTGGCCTTAACTGGGGAGCCAGGTGAAAGGACAACCTCGATACTTCAGCATGGAATCCCTCTTACACTCAACTCTCCACCAGAAGTAGTGTTATAAGATGGCTTCTTGCAGTTTTTTAATTGCTGACGAGTTCAAAGGGATATGCTATTCTCTGCCCCGTCTGTTTCCATGCAGAATATGTTCTTGCTCTCTCATTTTGACTTAAAGAAGCCCTGTCTCTGCTGGCATTCCCAGCACTCCCTTACCCCACCTCAGGCCAAGTGAAGGGCAGCGGGCCAATTGGGAAGACACTCCCTCCTGCTTCCTATGAGGAAGACCAATCAATCAAGAAAGCTGTACACTTTGTTTCCAAGTACTTTTGCCTCCAGACACTTAAAGTGGCTTCCTGGAATTTGAACTTTCTCAGTAGCCCATTGCACCCCCACCTTTCCCCAGGCCAACAGGCTTGTGTGGACATGGGAGGATGTGCCTTCTCCTGCGAGATTTTTTGTGGGGGGCAGAATAGGGAGGCCACACCAACTGAGCTTGACCTCACCGGAGCATTTGGCTTGCAAAGGAGGCCAAGGTATGGGGAGTGGATGAGGTGAAGGGGAAAGGCATCCCTCCTTGCTCCTCACAGTAAAGGGCAGCAGAGGCAGCTAAATCTCCTCCCTCTCATGCAAGTGCCCAGCAGGGATGATCTCAGGAAAGGCAGGCCCTCTGAACACTCCCGGGCTATTTACTCAGCATCCTGACAGTCTTGTTTGGGCCCCTCACCTGGGCTGCAGTTCACCTTCTCAGATACCACCTATTCCCACTGTCCCTCCACCTCCCCATCCCCACGCTCCTGGACGCTACCTCTCTCCCACACCTTTCCCTCTGGGCCCCACACAGAAGGACTAAGTCCCCTAGGTTCCCAGTCTGCGCTAACAGTACAAGGACATCCTGCTCCGGCGCATGGCCTCGCTGATCAGGTAGGCGGGGCTCAGCTCCGGCTCCTCCGTCATGACTGCAATGTTCTGCCACTCGCCCGTCTGGCTGGACCTCTTGATGGTGTCTACCACGCACAGGGCGTACAGGCAGTCGTCGAAGGTGGCAGCCATGGTGAGCGGCCGGCCATCCCACGTGCGCCGGTCGTCCTGGTCCTGGAAGGCCTGGCGCACGGCCTGCATCATCTTGATGGTGCCCCGCAGGTAGGGCGAGGGGATGTCGCTGAAGGCCTTCTCCGGCAGCAGGGAGTTGCGGACAGGTGTGGAGTCCTGCAGCAGCAGCTCCTGCTCCGGGGCGCTATTGCGCTGCCCGTACAGGTCCGTGCCCACCGCCAGCAGGCGCCCGGCAGAACCCACCACGGTCACATCCTGCTTGAACTCTCCGGGCACGTTGAAGTTCAGGGTGACGGTGCAGCACACCCCGCCCTCCAGCACCATCTGGAAGGTGCAGAAGTCATCGCTGGTGATCTGGCGGATGCCCTTGATGTGGTCGGTCTGCTTCACGAAGGTCTTGAGCAGCCCGTGGACCTTGAGGGCCTTCTGGCCAGTGAGGAAGGTGAGCAGGTCGATGATGTAGGTGCCCACCGAGTGCAGGCCGCCTCCGCCCATCAGGTCGTCGCAGCTCCAGTTGTACTTCTTGCCCAGCAGGCTGCCGCTGTGCACCTGCACCTCGCACACCAGCAGCTCGCCCACGTAGCCCTCCTCGATGAGCTGCTTCATGCGCACGAAGGCCGGCAGGAAGCGCAGCACGTTGCCCATGATGCTCATGAGCTTGGGGTAGTAGTGGGCGGCCGACATCATGCGGAAGGCGTCCAGCGGCGTGGCCGTGCGGTCGCAGATGACATTCTTGCCTATGCCTGCGGGCGGGAGGAAAAACAGCGGATCAGGGCGCTGGATGCGGAGGGAGCAGAGAGTGGTAGGGGGTGCTATGCTCCCAACTGTTAATTCTTAGAATGGGAACCAGAGCGAATCAGATATCCTTATTACAATTAAATATTTTATAACACCTTTTTTATGCAAAAACAATATATTCTATATATTTCAATATTTTATATACAATTATTAAATAGCTAAGTTGATTTACTTAATTTTAGTATAAACCATCAGCAATGATTTAAATATTGATTTATTGAAACATTTTAAATAGCCTATATTTTGTTTAAATATAAAATACCTCATTTAATATTTTATGTTTATACAAATATGTTACTTATAAAGTATATTTAAAATATTTAAATATAGAACATGAGTTCTATTAAATTATGCAATATAATATTTTTACAAATATGAAATATGTATCATTACAATTATCTTACATAGGAAATGCTTTAAGTTTTATTTTATAAAATGCATTATTAAGAATATCATATGGAGAGAAAAGAATAGGTCTCTATCTGGACAAAACCAGAATACATAAGCTTAAATCAAGGCCAAGGTCATTCTGATTAGGTATGAGGAAGAATTTCTTAATGATATCCTTCAAAGGCCTAAGCTTTTAGCTGCCTCCCCCACAACCACCAACAAAGGATTATATTTTGAGTGTTACCTTGCTTGTTTACTGTGCATTATGGGTTAGGGCTGGCAGCGGTCACAGATGTGCTAGTTGAATGTTTTCTGCCTCCTTATGGGAAGAACAGATACTATCTGCGGGTGGGCAGTGACCAGTTCCTCCCTGACTGCCATCTGTCTCACAGTGAGGTTCAGTGCTTTTGGCCAAAGGAGCTGAGGCCCAATAAGAATTAGGCTTATGTGATGACTTGAATGAGTGCATAAATTGCAGGTGGACGCAAGCCCTTGAGGAGAATGGGTTCTGGGTGTAGAGAAAACAAAGGGCTAGAGGGAAGGAGAGTGACAGGGAAGGAGAAAGGGACTCATTCTGCAGAAGCCAAGAGTCAAGGAAGAAAAACAACTCAGCCGAACCTGGAGGAACAGCCAGCTGGAACTCCGAATAACACAACAACAATAACAGAATTATACAAATTTTGTTAGCAAGCCAGGAAGCTAGGTAAAAAGACTTAGGGAGCCCAGCCAGCATGGCTCAGTGGTTGAGCGTCAACCTATGAACCAGGAGGACACAGTTCAATTCCCGGTCAGCACACATGCCGGGGTTGTAGACTCGATCCCCAGTGTGGGGCATACAGAAGGCAGCCGATCAATGATTCTCTCTCATCACTGATGCTTCTCTTTCTCTCCCCCTCTCCCTCTCCCTTCCCTCTGAAATCAGTAAAAACACATTTTTAAAAAATTACTTGGGGAGCTTCTGAGTCAAAGCATGTGGCTACCCGTGGTAGGGCCCTGTTGTCCAGTCATACTCTGCACATAGACCCTCTAATGGGGACCCGGGCACTCTTAACACAGACACGGGAGATACCGCAGGGCTGTGGGATGATGAGACACACACACCCATGCCTGTCCCGACTGTGGGCACCCGACTTGGCAAAATCCATGAAATCTCACCACAAGGTGAGCTGAGCTGGGGTTCTGTGGACACCTGGACAAGGCCACAGCCTGGAACATGGCTCTCTCTTCCCATTGGAAGAACTAGTCCAACAACAGACATGGTCAGAACAGAGTGCAGAAAATAAATACACTCAGTGGCTATGAATTTCCATGTGCACATCTCATTCTGGCCCTGAGTGGAAGGCCTGGAGCCTGCACAGTGACATCTCCTTATTAGGAAAGCTGGTGGCTTCCTGATGACCATGAGTGAGCAAAAAGAAGCACTTTTAACTTTCGGCAACCAGGCTCCAGCAGAGGGATGAGGAAGCACTGGTTTAGCAACCAGAAATGCCATGCACCTGCATAACCTAACGTTCCAATAATATGATCCTGTAGGCATTAGGCTCATGTAACACCAGCTCATGTGGGCAGGAGCAGATTTACATGTAAGTGCATTGGTAGGCCACTGCAGGGACAGGTGACAAATGCTGCCCAAATCTGCCTCATACCAGTTGGGTACAGGCTGTGCTGTGGCCTCTCCTATATCCTACCTCAAGGTCCCCAAAACCAGGACCCCTGACTGCCATCTATCTGCTAGTTACGCTCAATAGGTCAAATTAATGGCACATGAAAAAAAGTTTATCTTATTTCTGTTATAAAAACTATAAAATAGTAAAAGAAAAAATTAATTGGGAAATTTAACTCATGCCCCCCCACCCCCCGCCCCCGCAAACGATCATTGGATGGTTAATTCTTTGCAGCTCTCTAGATGAAAAGATTCTGATGAAAGTTAGACTCCCTCTCCAGAAAATGCAATATGAACATACATGCAGACCTCTGCTCCATTCTGAACTCAGGCATGGCTCCCCCACGGTTCTGAGATACAGGCATCTCTTCCTTTAGGCTACTTATGTATACTGTGGGCTCACACTGCACAGTAAGTTCCTCAAGAACAACGGTGGGGTCTTCCACTGAGCCCACAGCACCTAGAGGCAAGGCGTGCGTTTTGCAGGAATCCAGTGATGCTTGGCCCCACCTCTCTGCCCACAGTCTTTTGCAACATCCATACTTTATAGATAGGTCTCAGCAACACCTTAACATACAGTATCATCAAAAGTCAAAAGAGAATCCATCATAAAGAAATAATCCAAAATGTAAGCACAGCTTCTTGCCAGAGATGCTTCTCATGCATTATTTATTAAAGTAAAAAGCCGGGAACAATGCAAATGCCCAACGCTAGAAGAAGGGGTAAGTACACTGTAGTACAGCCATACAATGGAATATTGTGCAGCCACTGAAGATAATGCTTATAAAGACTTTTTAATGGCAGGCAAGATGATTATGATGTAATGTTAAGTGAAAAGGGTTCCATTCATAGACATACTATGATCTCAACTCTCTCTTATAAAGACAAAAGGAAAAAACCTCGATGGGGCTATCTCAAAATGTTTACAATGATTAATTCATTAGTAAGATTATGATAGATTTTTATTTTCTTCACTACATTTTTCTACATTTTCTAAGTGTCTACTTTTATGGTCAGAAAAAAAAACCAATTTTTCTTTTGTAAGCCCAAAAGAGACAAGCAGACCTTTGAAGGGCAGAGCTCGTGGAAAGGCAGGAGGGCCCTCCACAGCTCGGATGGGCAGGCACATCCCAGAGCTAACAGACCTGTCCCTACACCTGTGCCCAGCGAGCTGGTGAAAATGCCACAGACCCTGAACTTGGACTGTTCCAGAGGCTCAGACTTTGTGGCCAGGTCTTCTGCTCCAATTCCTCAGGACCTCTTCATGATCCTGGTGAAAGCTATGGTCTCTTTCCAGAAGATGCATCGCAAACATACCTACAAAACTTTGCCCAAATCCCAAGCCCATGCACAACCCTCCCCCAGTTTCTGAGGAACAGGAATCTCCATCGAAAAGTGTTGGATCACTTCCTGAAACCTTTATGACATATTGTTAAAAATAGGATAATGCTTCTAGTTTTAAAAGGAATCCAAAATGCAGAGCTAGCAGACCCTTCACAGATGTCTAAAACAAAGATCGCTTTCTCTCTGTTCTGGACAGTCTACCTCAACCCTACCTCTTGGTGAGACATCTGCAAAGCCCACTCTGGAACTCCAAGATCCTTAGGTTCTCTTTCCCAGCCTTTTCCCACCCAAATATGCCCTATCAAAATCCCAAGGTTCTCAGTGGCTTAACGGGAATCCAGGGCTTAGACTAAAGTAATGTAATTCTATTTTTGTCATTGTTTGCTTGTTTTGTTTTATTTTAGCTTTATTGAGGTATAATTGACATAAAATTGTAAGACATTAAAAACGTACATCATGGTGACCTGATATTCATATATATTGTGAAAGGATTCCCACAATCTACTTAATTAACACTTCCATCACCCTTCATAGTTAACTTTTGTGTGCATGTGAGAACATTTAAGTTCTACCCTCTTAGCCAATTTCAATTATACAATACAGCGTTATCAACTACAATCACCATGTTTTTACCACCTCAGACCTTATTCATCTGATAGCTGAAAGTTTATACTTAAAGGAATACAATTTTATTTTATTTTATTTTATTTTTTTTAAATATATTTTATTGATTTTTTACAGAGAGGAAGGGAGAGAGATAGATAGTTAGAAACATCGATGAGAGAGAAACATCGACCAGCTGCCTCCTGCACATCTCCCACGGGGGATGTGCCCGCAACCCACGTACATGCCCTTGACCGGAATCGAACCCGGGACCCTTCAGTCCGCAGGTCGACGCTCTATCCACTGAGCCAAACCGGTTTTGGCAAGGAATACAATTTTAATTGTAGGCTTCCAGTCATCAGACACTGTGTGTATGCAGGTGAGTGTGTGTGCAGGTGTGTGTATGCAGGTGTGTGTGTGTATGCAGGTGTGTATGTGTGTGCAGGTGTGTGTGTGCAGGTGTGTATGCAGGTGTGTGTATGCATGTGTATATGCAAATGTGTGTATGCAGGTGTGTGTGTGTGTGTTCAGGTATGTGTATGCAGGTGTGGGTGTATGCAAATGTGTGTGTATGTATGCAGGTGTGTGTGGGTGCATTAGTGCCATGCAGAGCATTTCCTTTACCCCTAAAATCACATGCAAGGTAACAGGAACTTGCATTGTCCAGGCAGAGGATAGACACAGCCCACAAGCCTGGGTGTGTTAGATGCTACTGCACATACACTGAATTTCTCCCAAAGAAAGCAGATAGATAATACCTGCCTTCAAGTTGCCTCTGTCAGCCTGAGCTTTGGGTTTAGCGCTCTAGAAAGTTCAAGTCTTTGTTGTCTTCCTGATTTTCGTGTGTCTTACCACATTGCCTTTCTTCCCAACCCCAAGAAAGTGCTGGAATGGGCTCCATAGAGAAAAGCACTCCCTGTCCATTTTGCCCTGGAAAGGAAATAGTAAGGGCAAAATCTTGTACTCCCCGCTAAGCACATGGGTGTGCCCCCTCATACCCATGTGAAGGTAAATATATTCCACCCCAGACACAGAAAGCGGAGGGCTCAGTTTCTCAGGGAGACAGTCAGGGACAGGCAGAGCCCTTCATGAGCCTGCCTCTAACCCGGCCCAGGCTGATTCCTAATGGGAAGCCAGGAAGGAAAATACAGCCCTGGTCTCCGCTCCGCATCCCCTGCGAGGAGAGCTGTGCTTTCGCACTTGAGAGCCACGTTTACAGCCCTGCATTCATGTACCTTTCAGAGTATCATGCAAAGCACGCGCCCCTTAGGTTTGGCTTCAGATTCCCTGTGGTAAGATGCCGTGTCTTTCTAAGGCAAAAAGTAAAAAACTCTGGGACCTCAGACAGTCTTACAGAAAATCATGCCGTGGAGAATCAGGCCAAGGACGTGAACCATATGGACTCAATTTTACTCCAAATAAACAAGCAGTACAAAGGAAAGCAGGGGGAAAAATACTAAACGCTTGAGAAAAAGTGGTTTGTGTTTTGCCAAGCCCCAACATTTCCCGAGCAGTTGGAGTTTCAGCAAAGCCCGCTGGTGCTCACGATGATGTGAAGAGACAGAGGGAGCTTTCTGAGCACTTGGGGCTCTGGCGGAAGGCAGCAACCCTGCTGCTTCCCTCGCAAAGTGCGAGCCATCACCCCATCAAGCGGCACTCAGCTCACTCCACCGAGGGGGCTGTCCCTGACCCCAGAAAGGGATGTCTTAGAATCTCGCCACATTGTCAAGGTTGCACAGTGGGACTGTGGGTGTGGCAGAGACCGTATTGCACTGGCCTGCACATTCTGGGGAAGTCTTCCCAGCCCACATCCACAGAGACCATTACCCTTTTGCATGAGAACAGAATGCTGGGTCTTCCCGGGGAAGAGGGGGGGTGTCCTTTGGGCTGGAACCAACTTTATTTTTCAAGATGAGTACCCCTCACCAGCAAATAAAGTCAGAGGTCCCTGCCTGTACACTGGTGGAACTGCAAATCTTCTCACCTATGTCCTGGGGAGAAAATGAGCTGAATGGGAAATTCTGGAGGGTCAAAGTGCAGTGTGCAAGGCAGAATGCCTGCTCTTTGTCAGAAGCGTTCAAATTAAATAATTTCAGAGGGAGCTTTCCTGCGCTCCTGAGATCCCTCGGGAAATGGAAACGTGGCTTCCTGCAAAGGCCGCTGAGTGTGCTCTCTGTAACAGAGTCCAAATACCCACAGCCCCTGTGGGGAGTTAGTGCTATTGGAAGGCCATTCCAACCAGTAGACTCCAAAGCCCCCCTCAAACAGCTGCTCCCCTCACACCCTCCAGGCTCAGGGTCTCCAAGCTGTGGCCAAGCATCCATCTGTATCTTTTCCAGAGACCAGGCACTGCTCCATCCAAATAGATCCCTCCAGGAGCCGGGACACGGGGCTTGCCATGGACACCTCTAGGGAAAGACATGCTCCCTGCTGCCCTTCCCTGTCCTTGATCAGACAGGTTACCCCTGGGTACCTGGAGTATGGCTGCTACTGGGCACCGAGGCCAGAGCCCATCCTTAGCATAACCAGCCTGGAACTTCAAAGCATCCCTCCCTGCCACACACTTGCAATGACACACTCCCTTATCTAATCAATGGTGGGAATCTAGAAGGCCAATGCTACTTCCCACCAGTTCTTCTGGATTATTCCACTTGTGTTGACAGTCCTTTACCTTCTGAAAGCCAAAATGGATGCTGGTCTGCAGGCGGGCTTGTAGCCCGTCCTGGCAGATTGGCAGAGCCCTCAAGAAGTGCCATCAGATACGGCTTCCTAAGTTTTCCTCCCATTCACAGAAGGGAGGGAAGGCTTTCTCTGCAATCCAAGCAGGGAACGCATTATCTCCATTTATATTCCATTCCTTCCACATTTCTGTGCTGGCCACTGGACCAAAAAATGAGTAAGGAAGATGAATAGGAGCTCACAGTCTAGTAGAGGAAATGAGTGATTATGAGAGTTAATAAATTACAGGAGCTAATAGATTATGAGACCTAATAGAGGTATGGGCAATGAGTGTATACAGGAAAGGCTCCCTACTGATTTGGGCATGGTAGAAAGCTTTGCGGGAGAGGTGACATTTGAGCAGGGTTCTGAAGTATGTGTAAGAGTTTACCTGTTCCTTCAGAAGCTTCGGATCCCATTTAAAAAATAGTGTTTACCCCGGGACCTGACAAACTGCTAAACTTGGACTTTTTACAAAAATTGCACGTCTATTTTCTGATACTCAATTTTCTGAGGGTGAGGTTCATTTGAGTCTTAAAAGACTCTATGATTCAAAGCAGAGCAAGCAGAATTGGAGTTTAGAGTGAAGAAAGAGCTGAGTATCTGAACAGACAAGGCTATTTATAACAGCTCCTTAGCTGCACCTGAGATGCAGGGCGTTTGGTCGGTTTCACTCACTCACTGCACCACTCCACTTAGTTGGGGTCTCTCTCTTCCTTTATCCCTCCACGCCCCATCTGCATCTCCTCCCTTCCCCGCAACACACATGTTTTCCTTACGCTTAGAAAGTGCAAGAGGAGTGGCAGCATCAGTAGGGTGACGTGTGTAAACCCACTCTGTGCCCTCTGGGTCTCCTTCCATATACACTGGGAGGGAAGCCCCTGTGGAGAAATCCCTCACCCTAGTCCCCTGAGATTTCCTGATGAACAACTTCCCAACTCAAACCATGAATGTGACCTCTTCACAATAACAAGGACATAACTTAAAACAGCAACAAACATTTTTTTGAAAACTTTACTTTGTGCCAGAAGACACTGCGTATTTTACATGCACTTCCATTTCTTATGATACACAACCCCATGAGGCAGGTACAAATATTATCCCCAACTCACAGATGTGGAAACTGAGCCTCTGAGCGGGTAAGCAACTCGCCCACAATTAGACAACTCAGTGAGTCGTGCAGCTGGGATCGCACCCATGTTTCCAGAGCAAGCCTGGCCTTAACGTCTGCACTCCTACTGCCTTCTGGCCACCCTGGTCCTGAGACTGGTTAGGCTATTCTTCGTACCCACATCTAAATTGTATACACCACCGAGAGACGACAATCACTTCCCTGGTATCTGCTACCATCCTTGCCGGCTACATGAACCTGTGCACACGTGCAGGGCCTGCCCCACAAGGCCCCACAAGGCCCCACAGGCGGGCTCTGAGGAGAGCTGTGTAAGGAACTGTGGGGAGCTTCAGAAATGGGGGCACTGGGGGTGGGGATGCCTAATGCTCAGCTGCCGACAGCCAGAAGTCTCAGAGGAGCCTGATTAAGTTTCCATTCTCCTTTCAAACCTGAGATGGAAATGGGTCGGGGTGACCCATATTCGGCTCCTTTCGTCAAAGCCCCTGATGCCAGCTCTGAAAGAGGGGACAACCACAGAAAGGAAGCCAGCGCCACTGGTCTGGATGGGACTTGATACTGAACTGAGTTAGACATTCGAGTGCTTTCTACAGCCAACCTGCCCTTAAAGGCCCACACCTCTCCCACCAAGCCTTTCCAGGGGTTTCCCCTGCTACTCAAGCCTGTGGTCTCAGCCCTCAGAAATCCATCAGGAGTTAAATGTTCTCAGATGGTTTCATGCACCTTAGTATCATCTAGTCATGGAGCCCATAACAACCGTAACAGGGACAGTAATCCGGAAACATTTTTCATTGTTTATTTCCTCATTGGTAGATCCCACACATTTCTACCACTATGGCTTCCGTTTGTTGAGAATGAGAATTTGATGTTGGAAAGTCACTAGTCAGCTCCTCCCAGCCTGGGCATTCCCCAGGAGAGAAAAGAAAGGCTCGCCACATCTAGCCCAGGGAGACCATGAATAGGGGATTGGAAGCAGCAGGTAGGCATGTGGGAGCCAGAGACCTACCAGACTAGAGGCCAACTTCCCAGGTAGGTGGTCTGAGGCAGCCCTACCCTGCCTGTAGGTGGCACATCGAAACCCGAGTGTAAGGGGCAGGGAGGTGGTGAGTCCATGGGAGAACAGAGGCCCGGGGATGGATGCACTCACTACAGTGCTCAGGGACTTGGGGACAGCAAAAAACAGCCAGGACTGTGGGCCTCATCACTTGAGTCTGGCTACATTCGTCCCAAATAGCTAAGTGACACCGTAGAGTCCTTATTTTGGGGAGTGGCCTGAAATAATCCCTCTCGAGCCTGCACCCCCATTCCACACCTGGGGGAGCCAGGATTCAGAGGACACCACCTGGACCCAGGGAACATAGCCAGTCACATAAGCCACAATTTCCCCATTGGAGCAGCCACCTTCTGCAGTGGAGGGGTGCAAAGGGCAGAATGCTGAACAGCTGGGCCACCAGAGTCATCTAAAAGAGACGGGGCTACCCAAAGAGAATGTAGATGACTGGGTTGGGTGTGATTACCAGGTCGGACTATAATTCCATTCCCCACCTACCCACCTAAAGATGGGGGCCTAGAATGGTGATCAGATTGGCTGGAGAGAAATGTAAAAATCTGTCCTTTCTCTTCCTAAGTGGAGTGTGAATTCTCATCACACATCCAAAAAGGTGGGAGCCTTGTTATCTCCCAAAGCCCCCACATAGTCCCTGACAAAACCTCAGCACCTAACTGTCGATTGCAAGTCAACTTTTGGGATAAACACCACCCTCGCTGTGCATAGAGTATATAGAGTATGAAAGACAATGGGATTTAAACTACGCAACTTCTCAAAAAAAAAAAAAAAAGGTAGGAAACTCTCCATTCAAGAGGGGATATGCTTCCCCTGAAGGGGTCACAGTATACTGACATAGCAGATGTGTGTTTTTTAAGTCAGGATACTTCACACAGTCTAAGTTTTGGCCTCTTAAAAAATGGGGAGATTCAGAAACATTGGGTTTCTTCCCCCAAAGCCTCCACATGACAACTATGGGTTGAAGTTGAATAGTGACACATGCATCTCCAGTCCCCACCAGTCCCTATTGTCTGGCTGTATCAGTTTCTAATGCTGCCATAACAACTAGCACAAACGTAGGAGCTTAACACAACACCGCCTATTATCTCTGAGTTTTCTAGATCAGAAGTTCAGTGGGCTCTGCTGGGTGTCTGCTTAGGGTTTCACGATGCCACTCTGGGAAAGAATGTGCTTCTAAGTTCACAATGTTGGTGGCTGAATTCAGGGCCCTGGGGCTGATGGCCTGAGGTCCCCTCTGGCTGTCTAGCTTCTGGGGGCACCTGCATTCCTCATGTGCCATTCCATCTCCAGGCCAGCAGCAGCATGTGGAAGTCAGTCTTTCTCGGGCTTGGATCTTTCTGACTTCCTATTTTGCCACCAGCTAGAGAGAACTCTATCTTTAAAGGGCTCTGTGATTAAATTAGGCCAGAGGTCCTCAAACTATGGCCCGCAGGCCACATGCAAATACAAATATTGTATTTGTTCCCGTTTTGTTTTTTTTACTTCAAAATAAGATATGTGCAGTGTGCATAGGAATTTGTTCATAGTTTTTTTTTTAAACTATAGTCTGTCCCTCCAACGGTCTGAGGGACAGTGAACTGGCCCCCTGTTTAAAAAGTTTGAGGACCCCTGGATTAGGCCCACCCAGGTCATCTCCCTTTTGCCATATAACTAATCAATGGAGTGATATGGGGGTGGGGGGTGGGGGGGGAGGGTAGTGAAGGTTATCTTAAAATGATCCCAGCCCAGTCCACTCATTTGGGCATGTGCTTTAGAAAGCCCACCAGGAGGAATATTCTCAAGCATCCTGCCAATAAAATGCCTCAGACATGTGTGGACATTCCTTTTAAACCTCCCCTTGTTCCTATGTTCTTTCAGTAGCTTTTACTCCATTAGAAAGAAAGAATCAGTGAGGCAGTCTAGACTTTTAAAAACCTATTAATAGTCTCCTTGTTACCACAGAGATTGTGTCCCCAGTTCAGGGCTCCCTGTAGGCCCTGGTAATAGGAACAGGGTGGGGCAGGGCGGGAGCCTCTGTCTCCAGGGACACAAACAGTGCACCAGGAAGGGCTGAAGCCAATGTATCCACCAGGTGCCGCCAGGGCTTTCTATGTGCTCAGCACCATTCTCCCCATTTGTCCAGATTAGGACGCTGAGGCCAAGAGAGGCTATGATTGCCAAGATTGTAGAGATGTGGCAGGTCCTGCTGCAAGTTTAGGTCTGTGATCCCAAAGCCCCACATTTTCCATTTTCCATCTAGGGAATTGCTACAAGTGGAAGGGAGGGAGCACGATTCAATGACTGAGCTCAGCACTACCAGGCACGTTATTAAAAGAAGCCTCAAACCATTTGGGCCCACTGGCCCCCAACCCTGAGTTGAGAAGTGACTGGGGGTAGAAAGCAGGGAGGGCAGGCTAGTTAGTGCTTGAAGGAGGAAGAGTTGATGGGAAGTGGGTGGGAAGAGCCTCAGGTGGGAGAACCAGAGTGGCTGTTGTCCTTGGAAGGCAGGTGTCCAGTTGCCCCACAGCTATGGCTACAGACCAAGAGCAACTGAAAGAATATTATCAGGAAGGAGAGTGGCTGGGGAAATGGCCACTGTGGGGTCTGGGTTCCCACAGATGAACAAAGGAAGTCCTGCACCGATGGGCTCCAGCCTTCTGCACGCACATCTGCAGGCCCCACAAACGGAACGGGCGACACTTCACCTCCAGCAAGCAGTGTGCCAGCAGAGAAGCACTGCGGGGCCACCCCTAGACCCCTTCCCCCGTGCTGCCCAGGAGAGCAGATTCTTGGAAGAATAAACACCTTGGTGTGACCAAAACCTGCCCAGGAAAGGAAAGCAGCCCAATGCTCCATGCTTCCTCACAAGGAAACAATGAAGCTCCCTGCACCCTCAGCCAGAAGCAGATGGAAAAATCAGCTGTGAGACCATCTTCAATCTGAAAGCAAAAGCGCAGGGCTCTTGCTGATGAGCCAGACAACAGCAAGAAACCACAGGCAGCAGGCAGCCAGGCCCAGGGCTCCTGCCTGATCAGGGTCATTATTAACAAGCCACTTCCCAAGCACTTTCATGTACATCATCTCCACAACTTAGACCAAGTCTGCGATAAGGCTTGGGAGTGGTGGGAAGGTGGTGATGGTGAGAAACAGAGATATAACCTAGAATTAGTTGTTTGTGTGGGCTTGGGGGCGTGTAATGGAGACTGATAATTTTCCGGGGCTATGCAACACCTGAATCTCCTGGTTCTATGTGGGAAACTCCCTATTGTGTGAATTTCGGTGAGAGGAAGAGCTTGTTCCCACTGTGGAAGCCACACCAGGGGCTTGCTTTCCCAGCAGCCTTTGCAGAGAAGGCCTGGGCACACATCTGGGTTTGGCCAACCAGGGATACCATCTGGGCCTGGTACACAAGGAAGAAGGAAGGTGGAGAACCCAGTCTGGCAGTGGGGACAGCAACACCCAATTTCCCAGGGCTGGGGTGTGGGGATGCCAACAATGGCACCTACAGTCCACTGTCAGCACCATCGCAAGCAAAGGGGTCTGTTTACGTCAGCTGGGTTTCCTGGTGAGACATGGACTGTGATTCCAGCTGCTAAACCTTCCTTTATTCCTCTTGTTTTCCAAGTCGACTTCCCCAGCCTGCCTAACATCTCGTGATGAACTAATGTCCTTTCAAAAACTTTCATTCTGCTAAAATCAACCAGGTAGTTTCTGTTGTTGGCCATTCAAATGCTTCTCTAGGACAAGAGGTCTACAAGCTCTGGACCCTTTCTGAAAAGACTGATTCAGGCACTGAGAACCGCTGAGTGCCTTTTCATAAAGCAGCCCACGGTCCAGCAGCATTCACTGGAAAGGGAAGTGGGAGGAAGTTGGGGGAAGTGGATTGAAGTTCCGATTCCGGCACTGGGAACTGTGTGACCCACGCCATCTGACGTGGAGGAAGCTTTCATCACGTATCTATACAATCGGAGTAACACCTTCAAAGGCTGCTTTGAGGATGAAATGACATATAGCCACTGTCCTGACAAATGAAACGTGCTCAGAAGTGTCTGCAGAAGTCAGTAACAATCCAATTAAAACCTGCTCACTTCAGCTCTCAGGGCTACAGAGTTCAAAACAAGTGGAGGGCCAGGGAGGGAAGAGCAAAGCAGCATGGTGAATGGGCAAGGTATCAAGACTTGAAATCGAAATGGGGTCTACTAGTAAGTCTGGCTTTGCCACTGATTCAATGTGCAAAATCCATCTGTGAAACAAAGCTGATCCTTGACCCTGCCCACTATAAAGACTACTGAGGGGATGAAATGAGTAGAAAGTCTGCCGGATGGCATAAGCCTATTAGAAGAATAAAGTCATTGTGAGATGCAACAGCAAAGAAGATAAACAAACAAACCTAAAAAGCCAAACCTACCGCAGTGCTGTCTCGTGAATGAAAACAACACGCAGAGCCTGCAGGTGCAGGTCGGGGTGCCCAGGCACGACACCACACACCCAGGCAGGGACTTCTGCTGGCACTATTGGTTGCACAGAGTGGCAACAGAGAGGCCAGGCTGGGCAAATGTGAGGCAAAGGCGGTCTGGGGCCGTTAGCTGAGCACTGTATCAGCTGCTCCTAGTAAACACCTGAAGCTCAGCTGGTGATGAGACTGCAAATCAGAACCTCTTTCCTGAGAACCAACCTCACCCTTGGTTACAGCTGATCTTTTGACAGATCTGTGCTACCATCATCACTAGATTGAAGATCCTGCCACAGAGCTCAGAACCTCAGGAATGGGCAAGATGTGGGAGGTGACGGGGCAGGGGAGCTGTGTGAGCTGGAGGGGGAGCTTACAAAGCACCTAACAGAGTCTGGAAGCCAGGGATTCTTCCCTCCTCTAGCCTTCTCTCTTAAAGGCACAGTGCTCAGTTTTTCGTTTTGGGACCAGATGACAACAGCCTGTCCTCAACAAGGTGAAGGCCTCAGGGCTGAAAAGCTGAAGAACTGCTCACTGCTGGGTGCAGAGGAGTCGTACTGCCCCAGGCTATGGCTAAGATGAAATGTGAGACTTGAAGTTTTTTGTTTGTTTGTTTGTTGGGGGGACAACAATTTGCAAACTCTTTTTCAAGGAAGAAACCTAGTTGATAGGAACTCCCAGAAAACTGGACACAGTGGGTCTGCTGCTGCCCCAGCAACACCAGTTGAAAGCCCATGGCCTGCTTGATGAGGCCAGGCAGCAGCAGCCCCATTTCACAGATGAGGAAATGGGCTAGGGGTCATTTCCTCACGTGCTGGGAGGCCCCGAGAAAGCCAGGAGACTGGCGCACAGGTGGTGGAAGCGCTGAAGGCACCAGGTCCTGGGGAAAGCGCCATGGCAGGGCTGTGCTGACTCCCCGCCCATCCTGAGGGTGCTCCTGCAGGGAAGGCACTGTCCGGGACTCCCAGGAGAGGGCTCTGCCTGGGTCCAGCGCTGGAACAAATCCGGCCTGGGGCTCCTGAACACCTGGTCACTCAGGGGACTTGCACAGGACTCCGGCAGAGCCTGCAGGGAGATGTCCAGATGTCTCTGACTCAGCAGGTGCCCAGATACAGACGGACAAGGACGAGAACCAGGCGTGGTTTGCTCTGTTCCACAGTGGGGAGGGTGCTGGGCACCTGGGCTGTGTGACTGGTCTCCACCCTCAGTGAGCAGCCCTTCCTTCAGCCTTTCAGGCCCACACAGCAGAGAGGCTGGCCTCTGCGGAGGGGCCTCGCTGTAGCTTGTCCCTTTCCCTTGGCAGGGTGCCACCTTGCACCTTACCCTCACCCTCCTGGAATTAACACCTCTTCCTGAGGAAAGCTCGTCGTGCTCCAGCACACTGACGTCTAAATGCCCACCCAGGAGAGAGAGAGTGGAACTAACACTACTGATCGAAACACCTGGTCAAGTGCAGTTACACATTCGAATCCTCCCAAGATCCTGGGAGGTCCCTGTCATTCTTATGTCATAAGCCATGAGGTCAAACCCACAAGAGTCCTGCCCCATTCAAACCCACATATTCTGGCTCCCTGTATCTGTGGCTCATCTTGAACTCAATGTTGCCATTCTAAACGCAGCTTGACAGGCAATAAACACGGTTGCAAAGGGATCAAGTTGCAATCACAGATGTTCATGTAACCTTTGATTTGTTCCACAATCACTTATCAAGGGACCACTTGAGAAGAAATGGGATCTTGTATTCTCCACTACTGGTTTCCTTGCGTTAGAACCTGGGTTCCCAGCTGAATGCCTGGGCACCTGAGGCATTCGAGGTCCCACAGGGAACTCACAGGGCACTGCAGTTATTTTATATTTTGGTGGAAATGCAGTGGTATTTAGCATCTATGGGCACTCCAGGAGCTACTAGCTGGAGAAAGTTCAGTTTCAATATTGGATTATACTACACTAGAGGCCTGGTGCATGAAAATTCATGCACTGGGGGCGGGGCGGGGGGTCCTCAGCCCGGCCTGCGCTCTCTCGCAGTCCGGGAGCCCTTAGGGGATGTCGGACTGATGGCTTAGGCCCACTTCCCCCGGGGAGCAGACCTAAGCCACAGTCTGGCCTTCCTCTGCAGGAGGCGACCAACAGGCCGATCAGGGGACGACGCCAGCCCGAGAGTGCCCAGCCCCACCTCCCCCAATCACCGTCCCCTCCCTCTGCCCGTTGGCACCTGCCTTGGCTGGCCTGGTGCCGCCCACTCGCCGGCCCCACTCCCCGCCGATGGTCCTTCTGCCGTCCAGTCGATTTGCATATTAGGCTTTTATTATGTAGGATTCCGTTCAATAACATCTTATCTCTGTGAAGCTTGATTTTTGGCAGTTGCTTGTGATAAAAACAAAACAAACTGAATAAGTACCAGATAGAAATCAAGGTGGAATAGGAAATAAGGCTGGCTGTTCTCCATATGATTCCAAGGTCTGAGAAGCTGGGCAGTGCCCAACAGGCACACATATCCCATTATAACTCATCCTGGTTATTGAAGAAGGAAACACACATATTTATATTCTGTCAGTTTATGTGTTTTCTCAAGCATCTGCTGTGTTGTTAGGACCTAACTACTTACTACTTCCTAAATGGAATTGCTAGCTCTTTCTTCTGGTCAGGAGCACCATGAGAAAATTACTGAGACTAACTGCACTGTGAGAATATTTGGGAATCTGTGCTCTGGAATATTCTGTGTACTCCTTTCCCTCATCCATAAATTACAAGTTCTTTAAAGGTAGGAGTCCCATTATACTGGTAAATACTTTGGTTTCCCCTTAACATAGTACTTGGTTTGCTATAGATGCTTTTTAGTACTTATTCCTTGTTTATAATAAAAGACTAAACCTGCCACGAGAAGCCCTGGCAGACCCACAGAGGTTCAGTGAGGTGTGAGTGACATGGGGACGACTCACACTGCAGCTCACAGGTCCCAGCTGGGGCCAGAGCTATATGGCACCTTCTTACCCCTAGAGAATGAATACACTTTTCTGGGCTCTCTGATGCCACCCAAAGATAACCGTCATGCCCCCAGAAAGGAGGATAATGCATGTATACAGTGTGATAACTGCCTGATGTTACCTGTTGACTCAGAAATGCATTGTTCTCTCCAGTGGTCTATGTGACTACCCACCATATGGTTTTACTATTAACCCTTTATAAAAAGAGACCCTCTTCTGGGAGGGGTGTGGATTCTTCCCGGCCGGCCACCACTGGGAGCAGCTGTCTTGCCTGTGTAGATACGTTCCTCCTATTAAAGTCTTACGAATTTGAATAAGGCTACACGTCAGTTCTTTAGAATTTATCCTGAATTTAGACTTTTGGGGCTTTCCCGCAACAGGTTTTGAATTCAAATGAGGATATAGAATTTAGGTATAAATCACTTCAAACTTCTCTAAAATTAGGAGATTTCTCTGACCATGATGAGATCCTGTTCTATTTAAGCTGAATCTATTCTCATGTCCTTGATCTCCATCATTCTTTCCAGGCTGACCCTACTTCCAGGGCTCTCAGCACACAGGGAAGGGTCAGAAATGGTGAGCAGCCTCAGAGTTCAAGTTCTATCTAGCCCCTGGGGATCCCCAGCTGGACATCTCCAGGAGTTACAGGCTGTTTCTGTGTCTGCTGACCAGGAGAGCATTAGATGAACTGGTTGCTTAGTAACAGCTGTACCCCACTGCCAGGGGAGAGCAGAGGAGGTATGTGTCAGTATGAGGCTGACATCTCAGGACCCACCCAGGCACCTGCTCCCATGTGGCTCCCGTTCTAATAAACTGTAGATTACATCGGCAACCCCCAAAAGCCATTGGAAACCATGTTCATGGAACTGTTTTTAAAGCTGGCAAGTGGTGATGGTGGGACTATTCTGTAAAGACCAAGAATTTTGCAACAAGGAATGGATGCACTCCTGCTTGGAGCTGGGGGTAGGAAGATAGGGATCCGGGGCCTAGAGAAAACTCCTATCCTGCATTTCTGCTGGGCCAGGAAAGGAAATAACAGAACGTTTTTCTGTTCTTTCAGTGCGTTACAATTAAGCAGTCATCAAGGTTTTATGAGTAGAACTGGCCAAATGGTTCTAATTAGCTCATTGAACCACTAAGTGCCTTTTGTATACAGGTTAATTTCTTCTGGGGAAGGGAGAGCCGAGGTGAGGATTACATTGAGTAGTATAGGTGAAGGCGGGTAAAGCACAGCCCCCAAACCCTCTTCAAGGGCGTAAAGCCTGAAGAACGGACTTGATGAAAGTTAAAGCACTCAGAGTAGAAAAACAATAAATAAAAAATTTAACAATAAATAGTAATGCACAAGAATAAAGTCACTAACTGTTCTCTCCTCAGTAACCTCTCTGTTCCACAGAAAAGGACTCAGGTCTTTGCAGCTCACCCCTCCCTTAGCTGTTTTCCTGCCCATTTCCCCTCCAACACCAGTTTATAAGGCTTCTTATCCTTATCTTATCCCTTATCTTAGGCCAGTGAGTGTGGGTAATTACCCTTACTTTCTCAAACAATAACTTTGGTGTGCATGGTCCTTTTTTCTCCTTTCTTTCCCAGACCCTGAACAATCATTACACCGAAACTCCCAGGGAGTCTGCAGTTCGCCCCCAAACCACTTCTTAAACACAGGCAAACACACACACTGCATTTGTGCTGGACACATGCCCAGCAAGTCAGCAGCTCTAGAGCCACGGCAGGGAAAGCTGCCTCAAGGGGTGCCCCTGGCCTGACTGCAGAGGAACCTCGTGCTCCTTGGGGGACACAGCTGTCCCCCACCATCCAAAGTCAGCAGAAGTGTCATTCCCCTGGCAGACCCCGCTCTCAGCGGCCACCACCCACTGCCCCACCACTGCCCCACCAGTGAGCACCCAAATACCCCCATTCTGCAGCTCTCTGTGGTTGCTTCCAGTGGCAGCATTCACCTCTACACAGACCTCTACTGGTATAGGTTGAGTATTCAGTGTATCTGGACATGAGGAAGGTGACAAGGATTGAGACTTTTTGTGACTCCTGTTCCTGCATTCCAGTCCCAGCTCTGCCACTACACACTTTCTCATCTGCGAAGTAAGGGGACTGGGCTCAAGCAGCACCTCCCAATGTGCTTCTGAGGATATGAAAGCACTTCACATGTTGGGGAGCACATGCTACTTACACTCCATCACATGCACAAGTTCCCCCAAACCTTCTGGGCTTCAGTTTATTTTTGGTTTGTATAAAATAGGAATAACAATAGTATCTACCTCAAAAGGTTGTTATGAGGATTAAATGAGGTAATGCATACACCCTATTTAGCACAGTGCATGGCATAGTAAGTATGTAATAAGTGCTAGTATTATTAATCAGATGGTGAAACCCTTTAGAACAACCAGGAACCATATCTACTTCTTGGTGTCCTACAATGGCCTAGCACCGTGGTCGGCAAACTGCGGCTCACGAGCCACATGCGGCTCTTTGGCCCCTTGAGTGTGGCTCTTCCTAAGCCTTAGGAGTACCCTAATTAAGTTAATAACAATGTACCTACCTATATAGTTTAAGTTTAAAAAATTTGGCTCTCAAAAGAAATTTCAATCGTTGTACTGTTGATATTTGGCTCTGTTGACTAATGAGTTTGCCGACCCACTGGCCTAGTACAATGTCCATTTTCAATAAATCTTTATTGCTTGAAATTTACCCAACAAGGGAAAGAGAAAAGAATCAGAGGAAGGAAAGTTAAAAGGATACTTAATTATGGTTTTCAAGGATATAAAGGGTCAATTTTACAAAGGACATAAATATTAGATTTTTTGTTTCCTTAAAGGCAGAAGATTAGACATGGACTTAAATTCCAGTAATCTTAGCTGGAACTTTCTGATGATGCCAAAGAAGTTATAGCAGAGAATGTTGGCACAGGTAGGGAAGCCAGACCAAGGACAGAGTCTGGTCGCAAAGCTCTACCACTTATTTGGATAAGTAATTTTACCTCTTTAAGTCTCAGTTTCTTTATCTATAAAATGGGATCATAACAGAATCAACTTCATTGGAGAGTTGTGAGAACCATGTTAGCACATGCCCTGTCCAATTGGAGCTGTGCAACTATATGCTCATTTGCATCTTTACAATTAGATTGGCTCCATAAAGACCATTGTTTGAGTTTCAAAATTTTTAAAATGTTGATTCAAAATAACTTGTGTTGAAGTTCCCTTATATGATGGCAAAAGGGACTTTGCATTTATGATCAAGTTAAAGATCTAGAGATGGGGAGATGATCGTGGTGGACCCGATGTAATCACAGGGTCCTTATAAAAAGGAGGCAGGAGATCAGCACGGATGTTTAGAATTTCGGAGTCTGCTTTTTAAAGATTTACTTTAATTGTCATTAACCATAATCTTTTTCATGATTTATATAAATTTTATATTCCACATAAAAAAATAAGAATGCTCTTCATACATGACATGGAAAATTAAACAGAAGGGGCATGGTGCAGAATAAGACGTATGGTATAGAAAGAAGAGCCTAAATGTTTATTTGCTTATATTTATGTAAAATACTCTGGAGGGAACACTGCTAACAGTGCCATTGGTCGCATCTGGGAAGGAAAGTGGGTGGCTGAAGGAGAGGATTTCCAGTATATCTGCTTTTGTACTCTTTGAATTTAGAATTGGGCAACTGCATTGGTAATTCAAACATGAATAGATAAAATGACAATTTTTATTCAAAAAGGACAAAATAACCCTTACAATGCCTTTGGATGGACGTGGGGGCATAGGTGTCAGGAGGGAGGCAGAAGTTGGACAAAGAATGGGCTAAGCAGCAGCATGACAGCTCTGGCCCGCTGCCAGCAGACACTGGGGATGCGATAAAGAGCCTATAAATCATCTGATAAAACACATAATCATGGCCTTGCCTCTGATAGGGGAGGCTTGTTTTCCCTTTCTTGTAATACAATAGATTGATGGATTGTCCAGAAATTCAGATACTGCAGTCTCACAGGCTGGGTTGGCTTAGAAGTTGGACAGGTGCCAGGGCTGCCCCTTCGTAGCTGTGCAAACTCAGATAAGGGAGTTAACCTCTCAGGGCTTTAGCTTCCTCATCATGAAAATGTGGGCAGTAATATCCTGAGAAGCGAATAAAGATAACTTATGTAAAGTAACTGCTGCCAGTTCTCACCCATATATGTTGGCCCCTCCACTTGAGATAAAGGTCCCAGCAGCCACCACAGGAGGAGGCATCATGAGGAGCTTCCTGGTCTCTGCTCCCCGCAGTGGGTTTTAGAATTTGGGAGCCTGGGGAACAGCATTTATACGTTTAGTTTGATTTTCATAACCACAGAATTACCCATGAAGCCACCCAACATGCAAACTAAGCTAAAGAACAGTATCAGTCCTACCTCTACGCAGCTCACTAGAAATTCCCCAACTAATTACAGGCAGCATTTATTGAGCGCCTACTGTTTGCTGGCCACATGCTAGATGCTTTAATATTCTCTGCAAAGTTAGATTAACTGTCTCCATTTCACAGATGAGGAAACTGAGGCTCGGAGATCATTCATTTTACCTATGAGAGGTCACAGAGCAAACAACTGAGTCAGAATTTGAATTCAAGTCTGAGTGCCCATGTGCTTTCAAATGCAGCCCTCAAAGTGAGTGCCACACTAAGAGTCTGAGAGCTCCACCAGCTCACTGTCACCTACAGGACAGGTAGCTTTCCCAGCTGTGGGTGTCTCCTGCTGTGATAGGCTGAATGTCAACACCCTAATCCCAGAACTGGTGAATGATTCCTAATATGATGGCAAAAGGGACTTAGCAGATGTGATTAAGTTAAGGATCTAGGAAGGGGAGATGATCCTGGATTATCCAGGCGGACCTGATGTAATCACAGAGTCCTTATAAAAAGGAGGCAGGAGATCAGCATGGGTGTTAGGAGGTGTGGCATGTAAGCAAGAGGCTGGAGTGATACGAGGAAATCACCAAGAAATACAGGCAAGGTGGTGTCTAGATGCTGGAAAGGGAAAGGAAATGGATTCTCCCCTAAAGCTCCTAGAAGGAATGCAACCCTACTAGCACCTTAAATCCAGACTTCTCAGCTCCAGAACTGTGAAGAGAATGAATCTGTATTGCTTTTAAGCCACTAAGACTGATAATTTGTTACAGCAGCAACAGGAAATTCACATGCCCTGGGATGCTTCGTGTCAGAGGGAGATCAAGTTCCCTGAATGGCAGCTTGCACTGGCTCACTGGAGGACCCACACCTGCAGAGCCACAGAGAGGCCAGGGTGGAGAAAAGTGCCCAGGGAAAGGCAAGGACACCCACAACTGTCACTCAGTGAAGGCACAGCAGTGACTGGGGATGGTGAGGCCCCACAGAAGCCGGCCCTTGACAAAAAAGGGGAGGTCAGGCTTCAGGGCCCTCGCCTCTCCACCTACGGACAGCCAGCCTGCTGTGAGAAATTTCTCTGCACCCCCACTGTATGGCCTTTCACTTCCTCTTTCACTCCCAGACCCTGTATCAGCCATATCCAGAGGGGTGGGAGCCAGAGTTGTATCAGAAAATCCAGACATGGGCCGCAGGGGAGATCTGATGGCCGTTACCTCCTGGCAAGGCAAACATTGCCTCCATCTGCTTCCATGCTACAAGGCAACGCAAACCAGGAGGGTAGGTGGGAACAAGAAATATATTTGGCCAAACACCATTCCATCTTAGGAGTTACGAGAAGATGGTGGCGTCCTTCAGCAGGTGAGCCAGGAATGACACTTGGCTCACGTGGCAACTCTCTGGAGTGCCCTTTGACTTGACCACTGAGGGAGTGAACATTTTTATATTAAATACACTTTATATTAAAATAAACACAGATCTTGGGTAGCGGTTACCGGCATCCAGAGATCGGCTACTAACCCGGCGGCTACTAACCCGGAGGCAACGACTCACAAGCAGCGCGACTGCAAGAGCCCAGAGGAGACCTGCACCCCTCCACGGAAAGATTCAAGCAACAGCGGCCTCCTGATCACCACACGCTCTGCCTGGGGAACAGTTGCTGTGTGTGAAGCCTCCCTCCACCAGCCAGAAGAGCCACCACAACTGTGAACAGCACCCACCAGAAGCTCTGCTATCAACAGAGGAGCCGCTGCTACCACAACCGCCCAAGGAGCAACCACAGCACGAGGAGCCACTGCCACCCAGGGAGCAGCCACTGCCACCCAGGGTCCAGCCACTGAACGACTCAACAACTAGTCATGTCAGTGAGATCAAACATGGGTAGACAAAGAAACCCCCAAAGGAAAGAAAAGGAAGACTCGCCAGAAAAGCAGCTAAGTGAGACAGAGATATGCAACATGACGGAAAAAGAATTCAGAATAAGGTTCCTAGAGTACATGCACCGGATGTTCAAGAAGCAAGAAGAAACAGATGAAAAACTCGACTACTTATGCAAGAAGCTAGAAGAAACAGATGAAAAAATCAACAACTTAAGTAAGTCCCAAGAAGAAATGAAGAGCGACATAGCTGCAATAAAAAACACCATTGAAAGTATCAACAGTAGACTGGGAGAAGCGGAGGACCGAATTAGTGAATTAGAAGACAAGGAAGCAAAACACACTCAAACTGTACTGCAAATGGAGAAAAAAATTAAAAGACAGGAGGAGAGCCTAAGGGAACTTTGGGACAACATGAAACGAAACAACATACGAATAATAGGGGTGCCAGAACAACAGAAAGATGAACATGGATTAGAAAACCTATTCGAAGAAATAATATCAGAAAACTTCCCTGAGGTGGGGAAGAAAAAAGTCACACAAGCCCAGAGAGTCCCAAACAAGGTGAACCCGAAAAGACCCACACCAAGACACATCATAATTACCATGGCAAATGTTCAGGATAAAGAGAGAATCTTACAGGCTGCAAGAGAGAGACGGAAAGTAACATACAAGGGCTCTCCCATTAGATTATCAAATGATTTCTCAACAGAAACACATCAGGCCAGAAAAGAATGGACGGAAATCTACAAAGTGATGCAAAGCAAAGGACTGAATCCAAGAATACTCTATCCAGCAAGGCTATCATTCAAAATTGAAGGGGAAATAAGAAGCTTCACAGACAAAAAAGGGCTAAGGGAGTTTATCACCACCAAGCCAGCCATGCAAGAAATGCTAAAGGGACTGGTGTAAAAAGAAGAAATATCAAGCTCAGAAAGAAAACAGCCACACACACACACAAAAAAAGAAATGGCTACAAACAAGTACCTTTCAATAATAACTTTAAATGTAAATGGACTAAATGCACCAACCAAAAGACATCGAGTGGCTGAATGGATAAAAAAACATGACCCATACATCTGCTGTCTACAAGAGACCCACCTCATTAGAAGGGACTCACACAGACTGAAAGTGAAGGGATGGAAAAATATCTTTCACGCAAATGGAAAGGAAAAGAAAGCTGGGGTAGCAATACTTATATCTGACAAAATACATCTCAAAGTGAAGGCCATAACCAGAGATAAGGAAGGCCACTTCATAATACTAAAGGGATCAATACAACAAGAAGATATAACCCTGGTAAACATATATGCACCCAATGCAGGAGCATCCACATACATAAGAAAACTTCTGGAAGATATCAGGGGAGAGATCGACAACAATACAATCATAGTAGGGGACTTTAATACACCACTGACATCACTGGATAAATCCGCTAGACAAAAACTCAGCAAAGAAACAGCAATCCTAAATGACTCACTAGATCAGATGGACTTAATTGACATCTTCAGAACACTTCACCCCACAGCTGCGGAATATACATTCCTCTCAGGTGCTCATGGGACATATTCAAAAATAGACCACATATTGGGTCACAAGCAAAGTCTCCACAAATTCAAGAAGATTGAAATCATAAAAAGCATCTTCGCAGACCACGATGGCATAATGTTAGAAATAAACTACAATAAAAACAACCCAAAATACTCAAACACTTGGAAGCTGAATAGCATGTTATTAAATATTGATTGGGTTACCGATGACATCAAAGAAGAAATTAAAAACATCCTGGACACTAATGACAATGAAAACACAACAATCCAAAACCTCTGGGACACAATGAAAACAGTCCTGAGAGGGAAGTTTATAGCTCCACAGGCCTATCTCAAAAAAACAAGAAAAAATGGTAGTTAATCATCTAACTCTACAACTCAAAGAATTAGAAAGAGAGCAACAAGAAAACCCCAGAGTGAGCAGAAGGAAGGAGATAATAAAGATTAGAGCAGAAATCAATGAAATAGAGACCAAAAAAACAATACAGAAAATCAATGAAACCAAGAGCTGGTTCTTTGAAAGGATAAACAAGATTGACAAACCCCTAGCCAGGCTCACCAAGAAGCAAAGAGAGAGGTCCCAAATAAACCAAATCAGAAATGATAGAGGCGAAATAACAACAGACCCCACAGAAATACAAATGATTGTTAAACAATACTACGGGCAACTCTACTCCAACAAACTAGACAACCTGGAGGAAATGGACAAATTCCTAGAAAAATACAACATTCCAAAACTCAATCAGGAAGAATCTAAAAACCTCAATAGGCCAATAACTATGGAAGAAATTGAAGCAGTCATCAGAAAGCTTCCAGCAAACAAAAGCCCAGGGCCAGACGGCTTCACAGGGGAGTTCTACCAAACATTCAAGGAAGAACTAAAACCTACCCTCCTCAGACTACTACAAAAAATTCAAGAGGAAGGAACACTTCCAAGCTCATTCTATGAAGCCAGCATCACCCTAATACCAAAACCAGGTAAAGACATCACAATGAAAGAGAATTACAGGCCAATATCCCTCATGAACATAGATGCCAAAATCCTCAACAAAATCTTAGCAAATCGGATCCAGCAGTACATCAGAAGGATCATACACCATGACCAAGTAGGATTTATCCCAGAGATGCAAGGATGGTACAACATCTGTAAATCAATAAATGTGATACATCACATAAACAAATTGAAAGAAAAAAACCACATGGTCATATCAATTGATGCAGAAAAAGCATTCGACAAAATCCAACACCCATTTTTGATAAAAACTCTCAGAAAGGTGGGAATAGAAGGATCATACCTCAACATAATAAAAGCCACATATGACAGGCCCACAGCCAACATCATACTCAATGGTCAAAAACTAACACCATTTCCCCTAAGAACAGGAACAAGACAGGGATGCCCACTCTCACCACTCCTGTTCAACATAGTACTGGAAGTATTAGCCATTGCAATTAGGCAAGAAGAAGAAATAAAAGGCATCCAAATTGGAAAAGAGGAAGTAAAACTGTCCTTATTTGCAGATGACATGATATTATACATACAAAACCCTAGAGACTCCATCCAAAAGCTACTAGACTTAATACATGAATTTGGCAATGTAGCAGGATACAAAATTAACCCCAAGAAATCCGAGGCATTTCTATACACCAATAGTGAAATTTCAGAAGGGAGATTAGAAAAACAATCCCATTTACCATCGCACCAAAAAAATTAAGATACCTAGGAATAAACTTAACTAAAGAGGTTAAAGACCTCTACTCAGAAAACTACAGGACGTTGAAAAAAGAGATAGAGGAAGACATAAACAGATGGAAGAACATACCATGTTCTTGGATTGGTAGAATCAACATCATTAAAATGTCCATACTACCCAAAGCAATCTATACATTCAACGCACTTCCCATTAAAATACCAATGGCCTTCTTCAAAGATCTAGAACGAACTCTCCAAAAATTCATCTGGAATAAAAAAAGACCCCGAATAGCTGCAACGATCCTGAGAAAGAACAAAGTAGGTGGGATCTCAATGCCAGATATCAAGCTGTATTACAAAGCCACTGTTCTCAAAACTGCCTGGTACTGGCACAAGAACAGACATATAGATCAGTGGAATAGAATAGAGAGTCCAGAAATTAGCCCGAACCAATATGCTCAATTAATTTTTGACAAAGGAGGCATGAACATACAATGGAGCCAAGATAGTCTCTTCAATAAATGGTGTTGGGAAAATTGGACAGATATATGCAAGAAAATGAAACTAGACCACCAACTTACACCATACACAAGAATAAACTCAAAATGGATAAAGGACTTAAATGTACGACAGGAAACCATAAAAATTCTAGAAGAATACAAAGGCAACAAAATCTCAGACATATGCCAAAACAATTTCTTCACTGATACAGCTCCTAGGGCAGTTGAAACTAAAGAGAAACTGAACAAATGGGACTACGTCAAAATAAAAAGCTTCTGCACAGCAAAAGAAACCATCAACAAAACAACAAGAAAACCCACCTCGTGGGAAAACATATTTGCCAACGTCATATCTGATAAGGGCTTAATCTCCAAAATTTATAGGGAACTCATACAACTTAACAAAAAGAAGATAAACAATCCAATCAAAAAATGGGCAAAGGATCTAAATAGACACCTTTCAAAAGAGGACATTCAGAAAGCCAAGAGACATATGAAAACATGCTCAAAGTCACTAATCATCCGAGAGATGCAAATCAAAACAACAATGAGGTACCATCTCACACCTGTCAGAATGGCCACCATCAACAAATCAACAAACGACAAGTGCTGGAGAGGATGTGGAGAAAAAGGAACACTTGTGCACTGCTGGTGGGAATGCAGACTGGTGCAGCCACTATGGAAGGCAGTATGGAGGTTCCTCAAAAAATTGGAAATGGAACTCCCATTTGACCCTGTGATCCCACTTCTAGGAATATATCCCAAGAAACCAGAAACACCAATCAGAAAGGATATATGTACCCAGATGTTCATAGCAGCACAATTCACCATAGCTAAGATCTGGAAACAGCCTAAGTGCCCATCAGTAGATGAATGGATTAGAAAACAGTGGTACATCTACACGATGGAATACTATGCTGCTGTTAAAAAGAAGGAACTCCTACCATTTGCAACAGCATGGATGGAACTGGAGAGCATTATGCTAAGTGAAACAAGCCAGTCAATGAAGGAAAAATACCACATGATCTCACTCTTTCGTGGATAATTAAGACCATTACAAACTTTTGAACAATAATAGATACAGAGGCAGAGCTGCCTCAAACTGATTGTCAGACTGCAGTGGGAAGGCCAGGGAGGGTTGGGGGACAGGAGGGAGGGGAGTAAGAGATCAACCGAAGGACTTGTATGCACCCATATAACCATAACTAATGGACATAAGACACTGGGGGGTAAGGGAGGGCAGGGGCTTGTCAAGGGCGGGGGGGGAAAAAAGGACACTTATGTAATACCCTTTGTAATACTTTAAGCGAAAAATAAAAAAAATAAATAAATAAATAAATAAAATAAAATAAACACAGGTCCATTTGAAACCAAATACAAATATTACATTAATTTTTAGAAGAAATGTCTGACTATGGGCCATGTGCCCAGATACTCCCTCTGACTCCCAAAGTATGCATTCCCTTTCCTCTGTTCTTAGCAAGTATTTCAAAAGAAAGTCTGAGAAGCCTGGTTTAGGGAAAAGGGCCAACGCTGGAGCCTTCCCAACTGAGTTTAACTTCTAACACAGTGGCAAGTGACTAGTTATATAATGTTAGTTACTATACTATCATGTATTATGCTATATAATAACATATAAGTGAAATCATATGGTATTTGTAACATATATAGTATATAAACATATATGATGTATTGCATAATGTTATCTATAATAATAAAAGGGTACTATGCTAATTAGACCAGACATCTTCTGGACGTCATTCTGAACATCCTTCCTGATGAAGCTGGGGCCAGAGGGAAGACAGCCTGAGTCTGGGTGACTGTGGGCAGCTGGAGGAGGGAAGCCCGGGTCCCGGGTGCTGGAGGGAAACTGTGCCAGCAGCCAAGGGAAGGAAGGCCTACTCTTGCACAAATTTTCGTGCATCGGGCCCCTAGTGTAATATAAAGTTATATAAAATGACATGTACTTTGTACATGAATATTATGTCAGTCACTTCTCTGGGCCTCAGTTCCCTCATCTGTACAATAGACATGAGAACTAGTTTTGATGAAAAGCGTCCTGCACTCAGAAAGGGTCATTCTGGATGCCAGGACCTAGAGGTAGAGCACAACTCGGTTAAGCAGTGTGCCCCTCTGAGGCAGCTGCCTGTTCAGTCTCCTCAAAGGACATTTGGGGGTTCTGAGTCATTTCTGGAAGCCTCTCTATTTATTTTTATTTTTTCAATTACAGTTCATATTCAATATTATTTTCTATTAGTTCCAGATGTACACCACAGTGATTAGACAATTATATAATTTACGGAGTGATTTCCCAGATAATTCAGGTATCACCTGGCAACATACATAGTTATTACAATAATATTGACTATATTCCCTAAGCTGTACTTTATATTCCCGTGACTATTTTGTAACTGCCCATTTGTACTTCTTAATCCCTTCACCTTTTTCACCCAGTCCCTCAAAGCCCCCTCTTCTCTGGCAACCCTTAGTCTGTCCTTGCATCTATGAGACTGTTTCTTTTTGTTTATTTTATTTTTTAGATTCCACATATGAGTGAAATCGTATGGTATTTGTCTTTCTCTGTCTGATTTATTTCACCTAACATAATACCCTCAAGGTCCATCCATGTTGTCTCAGATGGTAAGATTTCATTCTCTTTTATGGCCGAGTATGCATGTAAGATGGCTTTTTTATGCATTCATCTATTGATGAGCACTTGGGTTGCTTCCATGTTTTAGCTATTGTAAATAATGCTGCAATGAACATAGGGGTGCATATATCTTTTCAAATTAGTGTTTTGGTTTTCTTCAGATATACACCGACAAGTGGAATTGCTGGGTCATAGACAGTTCCATTTTTAATTTTTTGAGGAAACTCCATACTGTTTTTCCACAGTGACTGCACCAATCTACATTCCCACCAACAGCACACAAAGCTTCCCTTTTTCTCAACTTCCTTGCCAACATCTGTCATTTGTGGATTTATTGGGGAGAGATACTGAAGACTTGATGGGAGGTGGAACTCTAGAATAAACACCATACAAGCTATAACACTGAAATATGCACAGTCCCTGGGCCTATATCCAACCAGCACACAGCCCGTTCAGGCAATCACACTAGAGGTGGAAAACTATTAAAACATACATTTCTCAGTTGGTAAATAGCTGCTACCCTGAGATTCCCGGGTATCTTCCCATTAGTCAAGAACCCTCCCACCTCCCCGTGGTCCAGCACTGTAAGGGTTGGCAGCCACACAGTCAAGACCCTACTCCAGCTCCAAGGTGGCTTCTGTGCCCATGGGTTGGTGCCTGGCCATACTGGATGGGGAAATATTTTAATTTGCCCTCTCCCATCCCCCACTGCACACAAACATAAATTAGGAGTAATCACGGCCTATAGTGTTTAAAAGAAGCCACATTTTGTCAGAACTGAGTGCTTTCAATGGAAAAAAAACAACACAAAAAGTGGGGTGTTGGTAGGTATGTACCATGTTGATCTGGAAGTGAGATATGAGTCTGTAATTAGGGTTAAAACAGGTCAACATTGAAAATGAGGGGAAAGGGAAGAATCTTGAAAGAACAGAGGAAAGGCACATCTGGTGATTAGAGGGCAGGGATATGAGGAGGGGGCACAAGGGGGTGAGGAACTCTTCTGTGGAACTCTCTACTCTATAAGTAAAGTGAGATGCCCAAGAGCCCTCTTGGTCACTCCGTACAGCCATCAGTTATTGACGCTCAAGTTCTAGGGGTGGGGACAGGAAACAATAATGTTCTGTCCAATATCTTCAGCAAGGATGCTCTCTCCTCAGCAGGTGCTTGAAGAGCCAACAATAGCATCACACACTTGTGTAGACCAGTGGTTCCACTGCTTGAGGAAATAATTGTATGGTCCAAATGCCTTTATATGAAATGAGGTAAGGGGGAATCTGAGGTTCATTGAATGAGGACTGTCAACTGAAGATGTTAGCCTTGTATGAAGTTGGAGACACAGTGTGCCTGAATAATACACATGAAAAAGAAAAGAGGGGCCATTAGAAAATGCAGAAGACTTGAAAGATATCATTGCCAGTTCTAAGAGAAGGACTGTTTGGATCCTGGTTTGAGAAGGCCAACCATGAGAAGATATTTTACAGACAATCAAAGAAATCTGAATCTCGGCTGTACAGTGGATGGGAACAGAAAATTCTTGCTAATTGTTATGGGTCCAACTAAGTGGCACAGTGACTGAGAAAGAAGGGAGAGGGGGAGGGAGGAAGGAAAGAAACTAACAGATGCTAGCTTGGGCACTTATGGGTAGAATCCTATATAATAAAAGGCTAATATGCAATTCGACCGAATGATGGAATGACTGGTTGCTATGATCTGCACTGACCACCAGGGGGCAGCAGGTGAGCGCAGTGGCAGGAGCCTCTCCCGCCTCTGCAGCAACTCTAAGCCTGTCCGACTGCTGAATTAGGCCCGCTCCCTGAGGGCTCCTGGACTGTGAGAAGGTGCAGGCTGGGCTGAGGGACCACCCTCCCACACCCGCCCTCCCCCCCCCCCCCCCCCCCCCAGTGCATGAATCTCATGCACTGGGCCTCTAGTATCATATAAGTATTTTGAATGGTGAATACTATTTTAAATTTGCAGAAAAATAAACAACCTGAAAATTAAATTAGGAAAATAAGTTATTTATAACCGCATCAAAAAGGAAAAATACTTAGAAATAAATTTAAGAAATGTAAAACTTGTACTCTAAAAACTAAACAACGCTGCTGAAAGAAATTAGAGAAGACTTACATATTGGAAAGACATCCTGTAGCCATGGACCAGCAGACTTAATAGTGTTAAGATGAAGCACTACAGGCACTCTCCCTCCAGGGAGCAAGCCTGTGCCATTCCCTTTCCTCTTCTCCTCTCCTTCCCCCACAGGCATGCATCTTAACCTCTAAGGGGCCCCATAAGACTTGCAACCAGAGGAGCAATGGGCAGCAGCAGCTCATCCTGGCTTCACCCCCTGAACCTATCTCCAAAGCCCCCTTTTCTCTGACTTCTCAGTGAGCCAAAGCAGCCCACCCTAAGTACATTTTTGCTGTGGTCAATAAATTCTTGCTTGCTTTTCTACACTTTGTCTCTTGAGTGAAATTTTTCCCATAAGAAAACAAGGACAAAAATTTCCTTGTCTTGCTGTTAACAGTACCAGTAGGGCCTCCTTCTATTGCCATGGCAACCCAAAATGTTTCCAGATGTGGCTGCTGGGCGGGGGGAGGGTGTCAGACTCATCACCTGCCTTGACTGCCCTGCCTCTACACACGTTTAGCTGTAAAATAATATTGTGTATGTTTGTGTGTTTTCCCAAATTTGCCTGGTGGTAGAGGTGATTGGCAGGTTCCAGCATCTTGGAGAGGGGTCAATGGGGTAAAAAAAAAAAGAAGAAGAAAAAGAAGAAGAAGAGAAAAAAAAGATGCAGCACTACACAAATTGATCTACAGATTCAACACAAACCCTATCAAAATTCTAGCTGCCTTTTTTCATACAAATTGGCAAGCTGATCCTAAAATTCATATGAAAATGCAAGGCGCTTAGAATAGCAAAAACAATATTGAAAGGTGACTAAGTTGGAAAACTTACACTTCATGATTTCAAACTTACTACAAAACTACTATAATCAAGATGATGTGGTATTGAGACAAGAATAGACAAATATATCAATGAAATAGAATTGAGAATTCAGAAATAAGCCCTCACACTGATGGTTAATTGATTTTCAACAAAGCTGCCGAGACTTGGGAAAAGAATTCAATAGGGAAAGAATACTTTTTTTCCCAGCAAGTGATGATGCTGGAACAACTGGATATCCACATGCAAAAGAATGAAGTTGAAACTTTACCTAATGCCCTGTGTGAAAATTAACTCAAAATGGATCAAAGACCTAAAGCGATAAAACTTTTAGGAGAAAACAAAGTAAAACTTTGAGAACTGTTTTGGTAGATTATGACAGTGGCATCCAAAATACATGGGCTCGGACCTTAGTTCTGCCACTATCTTTCTTTCTCTTTTTTGAAATAAGCATATTCTCAAGATTTTATTGTCACATAATAAAACAAAATATGAAACTTAGAACTGGATCACTTGGCTCTTTCTCTTCTTATCTCCTCCCAGTTCAAAATGCTTACATCTCTTAATCACCAGCATTCTCTTAGATCTGCAGTTGGGCTCAATCCATTCAGGCCTCAGCAGTCTTTATGGCTTTAGCCTTTTTGCGGAAAATTGGCTTAGCCTGCCCACCATAGCCACTCTGCTTCCTGCCTTAACACTGCTTTCCCTGTGCATACAGAGGACCCTTGCCCATCATGTACTGTGTTACTTTGTGGGCCTGATGCTCGCCCACTTCCTACAGAAAGTCCAGCGGGCTTGAGGAACGTTCGCCATGCTTGTGAGAGCACTATCGGCACAGAAAGGTCTGCCACTTTCTTGCTATGGCCAAGCAGATGGCGTACTTTCCCTAAGCCTCAATGCAAATGAAGATACAATTAAACTCACAGGGTTGTTACAAGAGCTAGATAAGATGGTACTATCTTGGCATCTCCCAGAATATGAACTCATTCAATATGAGTTCATGGTTAGCCATGCTCTTAGTAAAAAGAATGTAGGCTACAGAGTGGAACCTATGTGTAAACTTGGGTACAAAATTAAAAATAATGTCATTTCAAGATTCCAATTTACAAAGCTTGGTTTGAATAGTCTGCAAAAGGTAATTTTCATGGGATCTGTAGTGTAAAACAGTTTGTTTTAAAGATTTGAAGGTTCCAAAGATAGCATGCTGGGCCAAATTCCATTGGAAGACATTGCTTATGGAGCACCCAGCATTTTAAACTTTTAACTTGGATGCCTTTATATAGGGTACCTCATCCCAGAGAACCACTAGCCCCACCATTCTCTCTTACATAACCTCAGGTGTACCTCATTTGTTTACATCACTGTCTGGCTCCTGGCGGTGATTAAGTTTCTGGACTCTATCTCAAACTCTATGAAATCTCTTTGTTGGCTACCCAACTTTCTTCTTACAAAGGTGTGGAAAGTCTCTTCTTTTCTCTTAAAGACTTTCCAAGTTGTAGTAGGTTTTTATTTCTTTATTTTAAGACATATATATATATATATATATATATATATATATATTTATATTTATATTTCAGAGAGGAAGGGAGAGAGAGAGAGATAGAAACATCAATGATGAGAATCATTGATTGGCTGCCTCCTGCATGCCCCTACTGGGGATGAGTCCATAACCAGGCATGTGCCCTTGACTAGAATCGAACCCAGGACCCTTCAGTCCCCAGGCCAATGCTCTATCCACTAAGCCAAACCAGCTAGAGCAGTAGTAGGTTTTTAAAATCCTTTTAAAATATTTTCAATGACTTAAAAAATACAGCTCTACAGGATTTTAAGACATAACATAGACCACACTATCTCAACAGAAGCTAGAAATGCAAGCCACATGTGTGATTAAGAATTTTCTAATACCCACATGAAAAGAGTAAAAAAAACAGGTAGAATTATATCTAATAACACATTTCCTTTACACATGATATATCCAAAATATTATTAACATGTGGTCAGTATAAGAAATTGAGATATTTTATATTATTCTTTCAAGCTAAGTCTTTGATATCCAGTGTGTATTGTGCAATTGCAGTACATACCAATTTGGAATGGCTACATTTCAAGTGCTTCCTAGTCACATGTGGCTAGTGGCCCCCAAACTGGACAGTGCAGGTACAGCCAGCCAATGACAAACAAAGCAATTTAAGATTTTTAAGGAAAGAGTGAGTTTATACAGGGAAAGAACATCTCCATTGGAAAGTACTGAAGTGGCAGAGTCTGAAGCTTTGGTAGCTATGGTGGTGACAGTGGTCATTTTGAAGCTTGAGACTGGATAAAACTGAGATCACATTATAACAGTGTAGATGGGGAGGAGTGGATATTTGGGACTTTTATTTCTTCTGTTTCTATTTCTGTCTTTCCTACTCCACATGTATTAGGGGTGGAATTGGAGATGAAGAAAAGGTGAACAAAGAAAAGTAGAAGGTAGGCTGAGAGATCACCATTCCTAATATTATCTCTGCTTCAAGCCCTGGCCCCAAGGGATCAGTGCCCCGCGGGCCCCCGGGGCCAGGAGGATGCTGGGGAGGATTTTTCTTGCTGCTCCCAACTTTCAGAGGAGGCAGCCTTCTCTATCTCCAAAGAGCAGGCCTTCTGCCTCTGTTATTCAGTGCATATTATGTTCTCTTAACTGTGATATTTTGGGTCTGTTTGGCAGGAGGTAGGATGGGCAGGGGTGGAATAACTCACAAATGTTCTTTGAACAAGGAACCAGTAAAGTACAGACATCTGGCCCCGGGATTTTGCTGGCTCCAGGGACGTCACTGTAAACTCACTAACACTAATTGCTTTCACGTCTGCTCCCATTTCTAGTGGAAATAAAATGCCTCTCTGGCTAATGGAAAATGAAACGTCCATTTGCTGTCTGTTTACCACATTACATAAGAGCTCTCTGTACACCACTCCTCCCCCCAACCCCCACCCTGAAACCCTTAAAGGACATTTGCACAAAGCCTGCAGGGGTTCCACACGCGCAGGGCAATGAGGCTCAGAAAGGATGTCTGCATTCCCACTAGGACAGTGGGAACTCCTCAAGCCTAAAGGATGGGAAAAGGCAGAAAGAAGAGAGAGTGACAGGAAAGGGAAGAAATCGTACTTGTTTTTAATAGATGCTTCCAGGAATATTTTGGATCTCCCTACCTGCCATTAAATGCAAGATCTGAAACTCAACTTCTGATTTCAGTTTGACTGCCAAAGGGAAAATACAGGTTCAGCTGAAATTGGGGTTTAAGAAAATGGACTCTCAACCCATTGGGCCTAATACGGTTGTTCTTTAGAATGATTTACAGAAGCTCACTGAGAAGGCTTCTTTGACAGTCCCGTTCTAGCTTGGCTGCCTGTGTTTACCCCCGTGTTAGGACTTATTACACAATGTGATAGCAAGTATCCTATCTCCCCAATGACCACTGGCAGGACCACATCTGACACATCACATCCCAGTGTGCAGCACGGGTCTCAGCAAATCAGAGGTGTAGCATAGAATGCTGGCTGTCCCTTCCCTCACCCCAGTGGTTTTAGTAACAGAACCATTCATTTTTAGCTGGACCCATGGTTGGCAAGAGCTAAAACTACATTTCCCAGGATCCCTTGTAGTTAAATATGACCATGTGACTAAGTTCTGGCCAATCGGATGTGATGGAAGTGATACATAAACTTCTCATGGTGCAATTTTCCATTTCCCTCCTTCTTGTGTGAATTCTGGTGGGGTGAGGCCATAAAGGACCATGTAGGCAAGGACAACACCATAGGGATGGTGGAGCAGCAAGACAGAGGGTCCTGGATCCTAGACACTGTGGAGCTGCCAGACTGCTTTCAGGGGGACTATTATGTGAGAAAGAAATTCTTAATTTGGATCTGGTTTATAGTAACTAAAATTATATGCTTAGGATTTATTTGTTGAAGAGAAGACAGGAGGACCCCCTTAAAATAGATAACGCCAATGTGATGGTTATTTTATGTGCCCAGACGTTAGGTCAAACATTATCCGGGGTGTACCTGGAGGGTGTTCCTGGATGAGAGTAACATTTGAATAGATAGACTGGACAAAGCAGATTGGCCTCCCTAATGTGAGTGGGCCTCATCCAATCGGTTGAAAACCTGAAGAACAACAACAACAAAAAAAGCTGAGAGGAGGGAATTCCTCCTGCCTGACTGTTGAGCTGGGACATCCGTCATTTCCTGCCTTTGGACTCAAACTGAAATATCAGCACTTTTTGACTCTAAGGCCTGCTGGATTTCAGGCTAGAACTTATCCCATTGGCTCTTCTGGTTCTCAGGCCTGCGGACTTGGACGGGAACTATACCATTGGCTCTCCTCGGCTCCCAACCTGCCAACTGCAGATATTGGGACTTCTTAGCTCCCATAATTGCATGACCTAACTCCTTATAATAACTCTCCTCTTTTATTCTTGGCAACCATAGGTCCAGCTAAAAGGTAATGGTTCTCTTACTAGAGAAGAAGGGGAGAACTGATTAAGGGGAGGGGAAAAACAGCTAGCGATCTGTGCTCCACCTACGATTTGCCAAAACCTGGCAAGGCACTAGAGATAGAATGGTGTGTACGATGCAACCCTGACAACAGTCAGTGAGAAGATAGATAAGGCATTGTGTAATTACACCATATATATAATTGGTTCTGTTTCTCTGGAGAACCCTGACTAACAATTCTGGAGCGCCAGCCTCCAACTCTTCTTGCCTCTTGTTAATAAATAAGTTCACATCCCTAACTAGCCTATAGCTCTTGGACTACAGAGCATCTTCTTCATCACCTTTCATCTCCACCTCCCTTTACGTGCTGCCTACTCCAGGGCTGGATGCAGAGCAGCACTCCTTGACAACACTGACTTAGACACTTGAATAAAGGGTCATATTAAGAACAAAGCTTTTGTCATGTCTCTTTGGAGTACCTTTGAAACACCTGTTATAATGGCTGAGAAAACTGTCCAAAATGGCCAAGTTCAAAGGGTCTTTCTTAGAATCAAAACCTTTTTCAAAGCAGACATTGGTTTTTGTGTAAATACCTTCTGGGTAGCAGACTTTGAGGGAAATTAAGATCAAACTGTAATAGGACAGTAAGAATCTAGGAAAATTCCTAGGCAGGAGAAATAGGGAAACAGAGACAAAACTAAACAAGGCCAAACAGTTTGGCAGCCTGCAGCCAGCTTGCAAATAGCAAGTGCTTATCTTCCCCCAGCCAAGGACGCTTGAGAGCAAATGGTTAATGTCTCTTCAAAGAATGGAGGGAGAGGAGGAGGAATCTTAATGCAACCAGAGTGCATAGCTTAAACCACCCTGGAACTCCTGAAAAACAGCAGAGAGGAGGGAGGAGGGGGAAGGAAGAGTGCAGTCTTATTTTACCCCATTAAACAGAGAAGCCAGCAGTCTTGGGATTTAATTGGCAGGTGCTTCTCATAAATTCTGGGAAAGCCATAACTAAGTAAAATGGAGAGAGACTTTCAGAGTTAACCTGTACCAGGATATCTAGCAGAGGAATTTTAAAATCTATAGACAGAAAAGTATATAAATGCTACCTAGACCTCCACCCAACCTGCTCTTCAGATTAGCTAAAAGCCCATGTGCGCATTACGCTGCTGGATGATAGATTTGTTTGCCTCGATTCTTTTTTTAAAAAAAATATTTTTTTATTGATTTCAGAGAGGAAGGGAAAGAGAGGGAGAGAGGGAGAGAGAGAGAGAGAGAGAGAGAGAGAGAGAGAAAGAAAGAGAGAGAGAGAGAGAGAGAGAAATATCAATGATGAGAGAGAATCATCAATTGGCTGCCTCCTGCACACCCCCTACTGGGGATCGAGCCCACAATCTGGGCATGTGCCCTGACCAGGAATCCAACTGTGATCGCCTGTTTCATAGGTCAGTGCTCAACCACTGAGCCACACCGGCTGGGCTTGCCTTGCTTCTTTAATAAATTTGCATGCTTTAATTTTTTAGTGAATTGGCTTTATCACAATGCAATCATCTGGAGTCACCCATTTGAATTCATTCCTACAAGCACAACAAGAATTGAGGTGGGGACAGCCCTCTTCCTCTGACTCCGGGGCTCTCCAATAACACCTCTCTGGTGTCTGTGAGAGGCGCTTGTAACAAAAGGGGGCTCAGAGGATCAGCTACAACAACAGGATTTAGTCAGATGGTTTTTCCTCAGTCACTCAATTTAATCAGGAGAGGATTACAAACACATACCCTTTGTTTAAGGTAGATGGGAGTGAAATAAATAGAATGACTCCAATTCAACCACCTCTCTCCTGATACCCAACCAACTCTCCGAAATTGCGCAGCCAAGGTGCAGAAGTTCTCAGAATATCTCTCTTCTTGGGCCAGCTCCCAAAGGTTGGGGGCATTTGGCTTTGCTCCCAGAAAAACTGTGATTTGGCAAAGGTATGTGAGCAACGTGCCCTTCCCTACGGAATGCTGCAGAAGAGAGTGGCCAAGAGCACTTGTTCTCTGTATCGAAAGTGTTTATGAACTGACACATGCTCTATCTAGCCCCGGAAATAGCCACCTGATCAGAACACAATTGAGCATGACCTTGGGCCCCAGCTATGACAGGCGGAGGTTAATTTCCTTCCCTCCTTAGGGCAGGACCCAGTTCCAATTGTCTCACTTTGCCTAATTAAATTTTCTGCACAATATAGCAAGTGCCTTATCTTGGGCCATGAGGCAATAGCTTCCCCTTGTTCCTCCCAGTGGTTTGAAGTGTGGAAGTTTGATAAGGTGCACATTTTGCTTTTAAAAAAACAGCATTAATTGGGAACAGAAAGTACTTTTTCTACTGGTGGCTATTCCAGTAAAAATAGGTATTTGACTGTAGGGACCTCCCCATGTGACCTGGCAGGGGGGGAAAAATAAAGTAGGCAAGTAAAGGAGCTCAGGCGAACAACTTAGGACCTGAAGGAAAGTAGGCCAGTGGGTCGAAATAAAATCCAGCCACAAGCAAACAAAGGTCTAATAAACAGGAGATAATCTGATGCTGCACAGTCCCTGGCCTTCCACCTTCAGTGCTTCCATTGGCAACGGTGTCCAGTGCTCACCTGGTTATCAGCTCTGTTAAGGTTATCTGTTGGGTAGATACCTTTGTTTACTTATATAGTCATTATTTTGGAATTACTTTATTGCTTTTTGAAGAAATTACATGTATTAGTTTTGTATTGTTGGTTTTTTTAAATATATTTTTATTGATTTCAGAGAGGAAGGGAGAGGGAGAGAGAGATAGAAACATCAGTGATGAGAGAGAATCATGGATCAGCTGCCACTTGCACACTCCCTACTGGGGATCGAGCCTGCAACCCAGGCATATGTCCTCACCGGGAATCGAACTGTGACTTCCTGGTTCATAGGCTGGCACTCAACCCCTGAGCCACGCTGCCTTTTGTTTTGTTTTTTAATTAAGCAACACAGAAAAATCTGAAGAGGAGAATGAAACTCTAAATCGTACTATCCATCCAGCATCTATCAGGTTAGGTGACCTTAATCCAGTTATATCTTTATGCACATATACAGCTGGGATAATGGATAGATTTATAGGAAGAAATAATTTCAAAGGAATTTGCCACATACAAATTTTTAATAAAGAGGATTCCATTGTTTGAACTTAACAGATAAGAAACTGAAATGAAATTATTCTGCTGAGTTTCTGAAAAGATAGAGAGTTTTCATCTGGCAGGATTCTGAAGGCAGGTGAATGTAAATGACATCGCAAAGCAGGTAACATAGGAAAATAAAACCCCAAACCTTAAGTCATCTGAAATGTTTTCCTTGGCTCTCTGGAGAGATGCCTGTAGATAAGGGTAGAGAGCTACTCTGGACTCGGCGTTCTGGGAGCCCCGGGCCCCACCTCTGACAGTGCGGCTGGCTGGCCCTGTGTTAGAATAGATTACCCACCCTCTTCAAGAGGGAGCATCTACCAATGGGTGAGTCTGGTGACAACAATGAAGGTGGAAAGAAGGATGCTAATCACCCAATATAGTGGCAGGAGGAAAGTGGGGACTCATTCGAAAGCTCAGACGCCCCCGATGGACCAATGGAGGTCTGATCAGTTTGGATCAAAGAAGAAAAAGAGAAGAGAAAGAGGAAGGGGGAGGAAAGTAGGAGAAAAATACATGTCTTGACACTGAGAAATAAAATCTTTACCTAGCCTCCAAAACCACTCCTCACTCTCTGCTGGGGCAACAAAGGCCACATAATTACTAACACTACAAAGCAGTTTAACTTCAAGAAGTCAGTGGAAAACGCTTTGAAAGGATCCAGGATAATTGTATGGTAACGCCTTAAGTTCTCATTAGGACTGAGCCCAGGGCCTTACACACAGCCAAGCATCTAGGCATCCTATGTGTCACAGCAGGATGGGAAGGAAGGCAGAGCGACAAGAGGAAGGCTCCAGGCAAAGGGACACCTGATTGGGAAGCCAGTGTGAAAACAGCGACTCCAAATGCTGACAGATCAAACCTGTGGCTATCAGGCCTGGTGGGCATCAGCTGTCCATTTCCATCTAGTTTTCACTCGTGGCCTGTTTTCTCAGATGCAGTAAAGCGTGTCACCCGGAGGAGCGCCTTCCCACACGGAAAGGCTGGTGGGTGGCCACAGGGATGGAGGCGTGTCACCCCAGTATGGGACAGGAAGTAGTCATGAATGTGAAAGAGCAGCTCAATATTTTCTTTTCAATGAATTGAAATTGCACCCTTCCCCAAGCTGCTCAGGGACATACTGTCCAGTGAGGAACTCGGAGAAGGCCTCTGCTCCAGCGGCTGCAGGGGCCCAGCACATGGGTTCAGAGAGCCCAGGGCAAGTGCTACTAGCCCCTGCTTCCTGGCTGCTGGAGGCGAAGCACCCAAGTCCTCCGTTTCCTCCTCTGAACAGCAAGGGAAATGCTAGTCGCCACTTTAGAGCCAGTGCAGGTGATGGGGAAAATGAGACATTTTGGAGGGGGCTAGCAAGCTGAATCTGTGCCAGTAACCTAATGCACATTCTTGTTTGCCTATCTAGTCACTGCCCCTTCTTTAATTATCTGGTCCTGCAAGACCTGTTTACCTAAGTACTACTCCCAATTTAGAGAGGCCATGAACCATGAACAATACACAACCCCCAGACAGAGTTATCAGCACTGGTGCCAGGCCTTTAGATGTGGTCTCACGGCCCCCACCCCAACACATAGGGCTTTGTGCAAAGCCTGCAAAAGGTCCGGAAGTCCCATCCCCTATTTGGGGGACAAAGAAACCAAAAAGTATAAAGGGAAAGCTTCCTTCATATTGGCTTGCTCAGGATTTGGAGAGAAACAGTCTCCCCTGAGTCCTGCACTAGTACATGAGAAACATCTGAAAATAAATGGTTTTTTCCTGTGCCTTCTAGGACTCCTGTGTGTTCTTCAGTCGCCTGGTAAATTCTGTAACACAGGGATCAGAGAAGAGGCTCACACAGAGGCTGAGAGCAGTTCCAGGTCACAGGAAGGTGACCAACGCCACCACCAAAGACATAAGAAGTGCTATGGGCTAAACTGTGTCCCCGAAAATTCATGTGTTGAAGTCCAAACCCCCAGTACCTCAGACTGTGACTGCATGTGGAGGCAGGGTCTTTAAAGAGGTCATTCGGTAAAAGAAGGCATGAGGGTGGGCCCTCATCCACTATAACTGGTGTCCTTGGAAGAAGAGATTAGGACACAGACAGGCACAGAGGGAAGACCATGTGAGGACACAGGGAGAAGACGGCCATCTACAAGCCAAGGAGAGAGGCCTCAGGAAAAACCAAGCCCACTGGCACCTTGACCTCAGACTTGCAGCCTCCAGAACTGGATGAAATAGATTTTGTTGTGTAAGCCCACTGGTCTGTGGTGCTCAGTTACCGCAGCCCAGCACACTGACACACATACAGGGCAACTCTTATTTTAGCAGAGCTTATGTTCACACAGTATGAACCAGTGTGGAAACAGAGTCTGGGGCACATCTGATTAGTAATATCAGTTATAAATTATTTCAAATATTTTTTTAACATCTGTCCTCTCCCTCCACTTACTAGTCTTATCCCAGTGGCGCTAACCCTTGGATGAGAGAATCAGCCTTCGGCTATAGAAATCGGCGAGAGGGTATCCACTCTCCATCCCCCTCATCTTGCCTTTCCTTCTGTGTGCTCTGAGCGCCTCTCCCTCCTTCCTTTCACGCATGGAAGCTGCAGTGACCAAATACAGAGGCGGGTGGAGGGGGCTCCTCTGAGCAAAGCCATCACCAGCTCTTCATTGTCTGCTTCAGAGAGTGTGTGCGTCTGAGGAAGGAATATGGCAGGGCTGCTCTGACAATATGCACGCTCACCCTTGGCTCAGCACAGGTTCGTCTTTCATGTGGTCTCAGCGGCATCCCCTGTACACACCAGAAGCCCAGAGAAATCTGAACTGGGAAAGAGACCCAGGCTGACGGCCCTGTCACTGAGTTAGCCTTTGCCAACATGCTCCCCTGGAATGCCCGCATCCGAGACTACGTGCCGTTTTTACCCAACAGTCTCTCTCTTTTGTAAGTTTGCTGGCCACACACTTTGGTGGAGTGTTTGCCCATGGTGCCCTGACTGTTTCACATTCTCTTGGGTGGTAGCAGGAAGGGGCAGAGGTGAGCTGTCAGTCTTAAAAATCTGCGTGGGGATGGGGTCATCGCTTGCAAGGGTTGTCTAGCCTGCCACTGGCTTCCATTCTCTCTCCTGCCACAAAGGTTCCTTAGCACAGCCAGCATCGTCATGCATGATGGCAAGTATAAGCATGCTTTCCTGGTCCAAGGATAACCAAGAAAAGAGGTCAGATCCAAGAAAAACCAATAAAATCCTTTCTGATGGAAGATATCCACAGGGCGTTCAGCTCCAAAAAGGCAGGGAGCGCTCCGATGGCTGTAATTGGCTCTTTCCTCTCCTCACCCAAGGTAAGCCAAGGGTGACACAAGCTGAAAAGAATGTCTTAAGTTGGCCAAAACGGGGAAAGAATTAAAAACCACTCTGAAGCATGCATGGCCCCGCTTCCGTCCAAGGCTGCACCAGGCCGGCTACCCGCTCTGACCCGTCGAGCAGCCTGTGCTCCTTCTCAAACGTGTGCAAATCAACTCGCAGCAAAACCAAACGCAGACAACTGGCAGAGCAGACCCCAAGGCTCTGCTGAGCAAATCAGGACCAATCTCGGAGCTCCATTTGAACAGATTACTGAGAACAGCAGCACCTCAGGAATAATACAGCACAAGGATGCCCTATATAAAGAAGCCAATATAAAATGCACAAGGTGGCCAGGCCCCTGAAACATTGTCGGAAAGCAGGTTCTAGAGCAGGGGTGGGCAAACTTTTTGACTCGAGGGCCACAATGGGTTCTTAAACTGGACCGGAGGGCCGGAACAAAAGCATGGATGGAGTGTTTGTGTGAACTAATATAAATTCAAAGTAAACATCATTACATAAAAGGGTACGGTCTTTTTTTTTTTTTTTTAGTTTTATTCATTTCAAACGGGCCGGATCCGGCCCGCAGGCCGTAGTTTGCCCACAGCTGTTCTAGAGTCTACAGGTGATGTGGTCCTCTGCCTGACAGTTGCCAAAGCAACACAATTTTTCTCCAGAGACGAGGTGTGTTAATACCAGACTACTGCAAGTTTTAGCCACCTTAGAAGGCTGCCACTTAAGAGGAGGCTATTCTGTCTCCTAGTCATGCTAAGTGGCATTAAACCACTTACTTCTAAGCACCTGCTAACACAGTGGTCGGCAAACTGCGGCTCGCGAGCCACATGTGGCTCTTTGGCCCCTTGAGTGTGGCTCTTCCACAAAATACCACGTGTGGGTGTGCACGTACAGTGCAATTGAAACTTCGTGGCCCATGTGCAGAAGTCGGTATTTTGTGGAAGAGCCACACTCAAGGGGCCAGAGAGCTGCATGTGGCTCGAGAGCCGCAGTTTGCCGACCACTGTGCTAACATGTCAGATGAGCTGGGGCAAACCAGAGAAAAACAAAGCATAGGCACTGTTCATAAACATCTCACAACCCAGATGGGGAGAGAAGATGTGCATATTTGGAAGTGACTCGCGATGGCAGTATGGTCACACTGGACGGGTGCCCGGCTGTGTGACACACGTCTGCTATAGGAATTTGAGTGCCAGAGTTAGCCAGCCCCGCTGTGACTCCCACCCACTGGGCAAAACTAGCCAGCAAAGACAGAAGAGACCAAAAGCTGAGCTGCTTGCCCTAAATGGGGAAGGCGGTGCCTTTGGGAACCCCGGGTTCTCACGGCTGCCTCTGGCAGGACCCACTGCCCAGCACAGAGCTGAAGAGATCAAGTCCAAGAGCCGCTCTTCTTGGCTTCAATTTCTGGCACCAACACTTGCTAGCTGTGTGACCTTGGGCCCCTCACATGATCTCTCTGAGCCCCACAATCCCACCTGTTAAACGGGGACCAATAAGTAGTACTGACATCATTGATCGTTGTGGAAGGAGCTCTGGCACAGTGCCTGGCATGTAGTAAGGCAGTGATGAATGTTAGCTGTCATTATCATGGGCCTGAACTTCTAAAGGGCTTCTCCTCGCTTAACAGCAGGAATTAGGAAGTGCAGTCTAAATCATAGGACAGATTTGGTAGCAGAAAGTACTTTTAATTTTAAGCTAGATTGTATTGGGTGAACGAGGGGGAATCCCTAGATTCCTGTGAGTATGGTGTTAGTCAGAAGAAGCTATAACTCAGAATAAAGGCCGTGGTGACCCCAGCTACTGCAGTGGCCAGACAGAATGAGGCCAGCTGATCCTGCTGCTGATCAGTGAGAGGCTGCAGCGTCTGAATGGGAACAGAGGTGGCACTGAAGAGAAAGTGATCAGTGATTCAGTCCCAGAGCACCCAGCACAGGGAGGGAGCCCAGCTACACTCGACCCTCCACTGCGTAGGCTCAGACCACTCCCAGCACTGTTCTCCTTTGGGTGAGAACACTTAAACCCAAGAACCCCACTTTTCTCACGTCCCCTTAAAGTCGGTCCCCTCCCCTCTTCCACCCTTTCCAGAACTTGAACATACAGGTCTTCTCATGAGACATTTCTAGAACATGCTTGACTAGGGAAACATGACCTTTCTTTGCCAGCTAGTTTTTCCTGCCCTTCCCCACTGAGCCACTTCCTCACTGACATCCCCTCTGAGGGAGGGCGTTATCTTTATTTTAATGAACACAGTATTGCAGTATTGTTGCGTCACCCCTCGTCCTCCACCCACCTTGTTTTGGCCACTCAAACGTAGAGCACAAAACAATGTTCTCAGAAAGTGAGTGATACTGGCTGGTGCAGGCCCCAGGGTAGCTGCACATGGCCAATGCCTCCCCACCCATTTTTTCCTCAAGGTGGGGCATCTGTCCATGGCCTGGATCTGGGGAGAAGGATTGGCTTGATCTCCACAGGGCATCAAGCCCCACAGCAGCCCTCTGTGGGTTTGGATGCCATAGTGAGGCAAGTCGGCCTATTTGATGGCTCACTTCCTCATCAGAGGAGTATCTGTTTGGACTGTGGAGATGGCTAAGTGAGGTAATGAATACAAAGCACAAATTTAGATTCTGGCACACGATGGCCATTCTCCTAACCATTCATTAGCATTATTACTTATGGCTACTATGATTAGCATCCAGTTTTCCATTCATTCATTCAACAAACACTGAACATGTTTTTCAGATCAGCCATGTGCCAGGCTCTCAGTGGGAAAACATGGCCATGGTCCCAGGCCTCATGGAATCCTAGGTCCCGTGGGATGACGGGCAATGAACAGTAAACAAAGAGAGACATCATTTCAGGTTGTGGATCTATGAAGGAATCAAGTGGAGTTAGTGACAGAGAATAACAAGAGAGAACTTACTAGACATAGTGGCCAGGGATGGCCTTACTGAAGTGGCATTTAAACTAACATCTAAAGGATGAGAAAAAGCCAGCCAGGTAGAAATGAGGGGCAGGGCACTATGAGCAGAGAGAATAGTATGTGTGAAGGCCCTGGGGCACCGGGGAGAAGTTTCATGGGGCTGAGAAATGAAAGAGAGTCAGTAAGGCTGGTGTGCTGTCGCAAAAGGGAAAGTGTCATTGGGTGAGGTGGTAGAGTTGGGTAGGGGCTAGAGCTGCAGGTCCAGGAAGAAAATTTGATTGTTACCCTAATGGTGATAGGGAGTCTCTGAAATATTTAAATCAAGAAATGTTACCTCATATAGATGTATCACACTCTCTTCAATTCACAATAAACATTTTATGTCTACCCTTCATTGAGACTACGATGTGCTAGGCTCTGCGTTAAGAATTTTACGTGCATTGTCCAAGTGTGGCATAGCAGCGATGGCCTAGGGCCGTGGTCGGCAAACTCATTAGTCAACAGAGCCAAATATCAACAGTACAACGATTGAAATTTCTTTTGAGAGCCAAATTTTTTAAACTTAAACTATATAGGTAGGTACATTGTTATTAACTTAATTAGGGTACTCCTAAGGCTTAGGAAGAGCCACACTCAAGGGGCCAAAGAGCTGCATGTGGCTCGAGAGCCGCAGTTTGCCGACCACGGGCCTAGGGTAATGGCGATGGGGTCAGAGAAAAGTGGCAGATTTGAGAAGTATATACAAGATAAGTGTGTGAGCAGCCTTTGCTGATTGAATGAATGGGGCCCAGGGAAGAACCCAGCTCAGACACTGCCACTGGCTTCTCAAACTATTGCATCATCATCATCCTCATCACTTCTAAATTATAATGATCATTTAACCAAAGAACAGGATTAAATCAAGTACAGTGGGGCCTTGACTTACGAGTGTCCCAACTAACGAGGTTTTTGAGATACCAGCTGTCTCTCGGCTGATTTTTTGCATTGAGTTGATAGAGTAATTTGAGTTAACGAGCACCTTAATGAGCTCCTTAACGAGATCGGTCTCGGAACGAATTAAACTCGTAAGTCAAGGCCCCACTGTAGTCAGTTTCTTTATAGGGTACCTACTATACACATGCACTTTGAAAGATAACGTTCTCAATAAGAAACACATGGTATGGTAGGTTGCTCTGTACTCTAGAGCAACCATGTCAAACTCGTGGCCCGCGAGAATATTTTTGCAGCCCAGCCAATATAACAGTATGTAAGAAACGTTTTAATAAAAATTTCATAACTTAATTTTTACAATATCCTGTTATACATAATTATTAACAACGAACTACAATGTTCACTAATGACTGACTACTATAATCGTGTTGCATTCATTTCCCTTATGCACCTTACGCGCAGGTGCACCATTTCTCTCCACTAATACTAGCAGTGAATATTTTAGCAGCCAATTGCCAAGTCATTAATCTTGTACTGACTTGTTTGGTGTGCGAAACAGGAAATGTTTCGCTTTTGGAGAACAGGAAAAATAGGTTTATTTGCATTATGCTTATTAATTTGTGCAGTTATTCAGTGTCTGGTAAGTTAATGTTCAAGAAAAAAATATTAATTTTTATTAAAATGTTCTATTATTTTATGTTAATGATTACTCATTTATTTCAGCCCTTTGTATTCAGCATGTCTCTATCGAAATAAACCTATGTTTCTATGAAAATTGAAGCTTTTGGTTTTTTGTGGCCCACATAAACTTAAACCTTGTTTATTTGGCCCATGTTAGCCTTTGAGTTTGACATGCTTGCTCTAGTACTCCATGCTTGGGTACATTGTCTTATCTACTTCCCGTGGCTAAGTCTAGAAATAGTTCCTCAAAGAACCTGACAATTGCTGACTGGTCCAATTGATTTAACTCAGTTCCAAGAACAAAGCCAGAGAACTAACCTGAAAACACAAAGTACTAGTTCTGTTCACCAACGCAGCAATGCTGCCAGTGCAGACGGCGTCACCTAGCATGGAGCGTTCCCATTGTATCACGCAGCCTGACAGACAAAGACCCAGAACAATGGCAGGCTCAAAACAGCAACAAAGCCCTGAGCCCAGGGACGGCTTCTCATAAACGCAGCAGGAAAAGAATTGCCGGAACATGGGTTCTCTCAACCACGCAGCATGAATAACGCTATCAGTCACCACATCATCATTGAAACAATAATGCATGCCTGGATTGGAAACCTGCTGGGAAATGATTATGCTGACATAGTATAATCCCTCCCCTCAGTGTAGAACACACCCACTCGTTCTAGTAAGAATGCATTCTGCAAAACAGGGGCCACTTTCATCAACATACAAATGAATTCCACACAATAGGCAGCAGGAGTACTTAGAAAAGGAAAACATGGTAAGAGCAGAAAAGGACTTTCTTAGGGTGAATCCTTGTCTCCCACCTCCTATGCCTAGGAGAACATGTTGACTTGGAGGTAAGAAGAGAGAAAGGCATCGGGCCTACCTGGCCTGGCTTCAGCCTGGACTAAGACTGTTATGTCATCTTTGGAAGCCAGCCACTTGCCTACTTGGTAAAGTCTTACACCAAAGCCACTGCAGGGGACAGGCAAGCCTATAAATCATAACAACACAGGGAATAGGGGGCGGGGGAGAGAAGGCTGGAACTGGAGGAAACAGCCATCTCTTAGGTGGGTAATTGTCCTCTCATTAATTTCTCTTCTGAGATGCAAAACTCAAGCCAGACACACAGCCTGGTTGGCACATGACTGATCAAATTAGCTCCTTGTGCAGAATACACAGCCATCAGAGATGATTCTCTGTGCGTGGAAGAAGATTTATATCCAGTCTACAGTTTGCTCACCTTTCCTTAACAGAATGAATGAAGTCGCACAGCTTCTGATACCCTGCAAATAACGAATGCGGAGGCCCTACAGGGTGACACCCTGGAGCTTGTGACCTGGGCCACCACTTGAAAGAGCCTCTTTCCTAAAGCCCAGAGTAGTGGTTTCATCAGTCACCTCTGCTCCTTATTTCTCATTCGTACTTAGAATTGTAAGATGTTAGAACTGAGAGGCACCTAAGGATCAAGCTGTCTAGGACTCGTGTCAAAGATGAAGAAGCAGACTCAGCGGGGACGAACACCTGTAGGCACACATCTGGCAGGTAGAACAAACACCACGGTCTCCTGAGCACTGGTCTGTGAGGCCTTCCTGTTAGCCTGGGAAATGTTTCCAGCCCTGTTTTACTAATATTATCAATAATGCAAAGCCCTAGAAGGAAGTCAAACAGGTGCTGAAGCTGACAGACATTGAAACACATCCTGATGATTGTCTGTTCAGTGTTTCCTGGTCAGACGGTGTAGCTGGGGAACTCCAGCAGGTGGTTCCTGGTTTTGTGTTTGTTTGTTTTTTTCTTAAGTCCCCCCGCACTGCCCCCCCCCCCCCCCCCCCCCGCCACCCAAGCAGAAGGCTTGGCATGGAGGAAAAGAAACAGAAGGCTGTCGCGTTGGACTGCCACTGCATTTCCTGTTGAAGAAAAAACTTGAAAGGAAAGATTTGTGCCAATTTGAGAGCTGAGCATCTTTCCACAAGGACGTGGATGTGAGGATTAGTAAAAACTGTGACTGATACCTGGAGGTCAATGTTCCAAAGAGGGAACAGACTACTCTAGAGGCTCCTACTCTTCCCTGGGGAAGGAAGGGTACCAAGATGTCCAGGCCTCCACCAGCCAGAGCTCTGCTCCCAAGGGACGGAGTGAAGGTGACTGGCATCTGACCTCCCTGCAGTGTGTGCTCCCAAATGGGCCACTCCTCACTCCCCCCGCTACCACCATCCTCCCCGACCTGGACAGTGGCAACAGCTGCTGGTCTCCCTGCTTCCAACCCTGCCGAATGCAAACCAGAGCCAGAGCCAGCCTCTTCGAACAGGACTTCAGATCACATCACCTCCTATCAACCTTCCAAGGGCCCTCAGTACGTATGACATTGAACCTGAGTCGTCACAGTGCCTCCTCCTCCACAGCCCAAGTCTCCCTCCTTGACTTCTCCCCCTTGCTCATGCCCTTCCTGCCCACAATCACCTCACTGTCACAGAACTTGCCAAACACACTCCCGTTCCTTGGGGCTTACTGTTGCCTCCACCTGGACCATTCATTCTGGGACTGCCCCAAAACATTCATGCCTCACTCCCTAGCTTCCTTCAAATCTCTACTGAGACCCCTTCTTTGACCACCCAGGGAAGCCAGCACCTCCCTCACCCTACCACCCATCACTCTCCATCCTGCCCTGCTCTGCTCCTGGACACAGCACCTATGGCCAGCTGTGAATGAGGGCCTGCAGTCATTCCTTTGGTATTTCTCTCTCCCCGTGAAAGGTGTGTGAGCTCCATGTGGCAGCACTTGATGTGCTGCTGTCCTGTCTCCAGTGACTGGGACAATGGCTGGCACAGAGAAGGCACTCAGTACGTATGTTTTAGCTAGCATGGACTAAACCCATGCATTTAAACTAGGTCTGGATGGAGAAAACAGTTTCCACTAGAAAACCAAAGGCCAGCTCAGCCACTGGCTTCTTTGTATACAGATTTGTTTCCAAGTATATGTCCTCCCATCTACCCACATAGCCCTTCTACAAGGTGACAGCCAAGCTCAGGGCATGCCACACAAGGCCAGGCAGGGAGACCGAGGGAGAGGGAACGGCGGTAAGCCTGCCGAGGGAGAGGGCCTCCGACTGCTCAGGTCCCAAGCGTGGCCCAGGCCCTCAGGCCTCTCTCAGGGGAAGATCCACCCACCTCTTTCCAGCTTAAGAGCAGATTGCAAGGAAGCTGAGAGGAAGGGAAGGGCAGAGGGAAGAAGAGCTGCCATGGACCGAGACGGGCCCAGAGCCCTCCTAAAAACATCCGGCCCCATGGGAAGAAAGGCATGCTTCCCCTCTCCAAAGCAATGCCTCTAACTCGCAATGTATGGAAACCCAGGAAAAGGGCTGCTGTCTCTTTCCCTAAGTCCCTAGAATCAACTTTGTCAGGTGTTTATCTTAACTTCTGGGACTTCTGTTGATGCAGCAGTCTGGTGCCCCTAGTTCAACAAAAGACTGATTTTTCAGAGTTTGGGGGAGGGAGTAGGCACAGGCATGCACCTCCTTCCCGTGGGAGTCTAAGGTGGCACCAGCTCAATGCTGCGACGTGTTTCCAGAGTGTTTGTTTTAATTCCATGCCCCGTAACTGTGCTTACAGGAATCCACTCTAAACAGGATGTCATAAATCAGGCAAAGAGTTATGTGCAAAGACGTCCTAAGTACTTTTTGTAAGAAAGAAAAGGCTGGATACAACCTAAATATCTAAAAACAGGAATGGTAGCCCTGGCCTGTGTGGCTCAGACGGTTAGAACGTCAAACTGTGCACCAAAGAGTTGCAGGTTCAATTCCTGATCAGGGCACAAACGTAGGTTGTGGGTTTGATCCCCGGTCAGGGTGCATACGGGAGGCAACTGATCAAAGTTTCTCTCTCTCTGTCTCTGTCTCTGTCTCTCTATCTTCCTCCCTTCCTCCCTCCCTCCCTCCCTCTCTCCCTCCCTCTCTCCCTCTCCCTCTCCCTCCCTTTCTCTCTAGAATCAATAAACATATCCTCCAGTGGTGATTTTAAAAAAAGAATCATAATCCATGTAAAACTCTTAGCCCAGTGCCTGGCACACAGCGAATGTTCAGTAAGGGGTAGACAGAACATTTTTATTGTAATTAAAGCAAGTGTGGTACATCTATATAATGGATCATTTTCTGAGCTTTTTTTCCCCATTGGTGTTATCACATGCATATAAAAATCTGAGTAAAAGAAATACTTAATTACCTTTCAGCAGGAGACTGCATATCCACCCATATTTTCAGAAAAGCCGCATCAATCCTTTTTCCACCACCCCAACCCCTGTATTTGCCAATTGCACAAAAGGCACATGTCACCCATGAGCTCTGTTCTCTCCACAGGAACTACTGCTGCATTAGCCTCCCCTCCGAGAGGCAGGTGGAAAAATCGTTCTGTGCTCCAGGCAGCATGTTTTAGTATCTACCATGCTCCGAGCCCATCACCGCAGGAGGACCATCACCGCAGGGGCTGCTCGGACCTGGGCTGGGAGCCCGTCCTGCCCAAGGAGGGTCTCTAATGAGAGTCCAAAAGGGTTTGCTGGGCAAGGGCGGCCTTTCTCCAGGGCTGTCAATCAAACAGCAGCAGCATGTGATGGGCAGATCAATAACCGGTTTCTTCCCTGGGAATCACCAAGGGGCAAAATCTGAAGTGATTGACCTATAATTCATTTCAGGAGAAATATACCCAAGGACAGAACCAAATAAATCAACAGGCTCTCAGAATGCTAGAGATTGGTTGGGACCCCTCCCCCTTTACACCTCTCTACACACTTGTTCAGACACACACACACTCAGGCCTACTCACACACTCACATACATGCCAAACACACACATGTACACACACATACAAAACACAAGTGTAAATACATAAGGCACAAACACAATGCATGGACAGGTACAAACGCACATAAACAAACAGGCACAAACACTGGCAAACATACAGAGTCTCCCTTTCCTCTAATCATGCCCTTCTTTAATCAGGGCTGCAATCAACGCTAAGTTCTGGCAACATAAAAAGAACAAGTTCACTTTGATGGTCTGTGATGCGTGAAAACCCCAGTGGAAGCAGAGGCCCATGGAACACAGGCTGCCCAGCGAGGTTCTCAGGAAAGAAAAGGACTTGGCAGAAACCGTACGGCTGTAAGGGACTTGGGAGCACTACCCGCAGAGGGGACACTGAGGTTTACTAAGTGAGGCCTAGTGTCCCCGGGTGCTAGCAATGAGTCTCCATTCCCTCCACAGCTCTGATCCCAGTCGCTCCCCAATACATCCCTCCTTCATCCCCCCACTCCCCCACTTACTTGGCATCTATTTTAAATAATGCCTCCCGATACAGAAGTAGACACCTCCCAAAAAGCAGAGATGCTTTCATGTCTATACTTGACCCTTTGCAAGTCACTAGCTGTTTCAGGTGGAGAGAAGAAGGAAACCGGAGAAAGGAAAAGAAACCCACTGTCCCTTTGATTGGGATCATTTCCATCTCAGAAGGAAGCCTGTGTTCACCCGATACCAGTGGGCTGGGTCCTTTGTTTAAACTAAAAAGGCTTTCCTGGAAGCCACAGGGAACCAGCGGGCAGGGATTCCTAGCAAGAATTTTCTCCTAGAACAAGGAGGAGGTGCTCTGGTGGGAATGCCTAACAGAGGTTTGACAATTCTGGAAACAGCCAGCAGGGTAGACTCTGTGTGACTAGGAATTTCACCCAGGAACTGTTTTAAATCCAGCTTGCTGTAACTGCCTATTTCTTCTACATCTCATGCTGTTCTATATACATATCCTCCAGGAGGAAGAGTGTGGATGGGAATGAACTTGGCACTCACAAAGTGCCGTGTCCAGGGAGCTGATCGGTGGTTCTCTCTCATCATTGATTTTCCTCTCTCTCTCTCTCTTCCTCTCTGAAATCAATAAAAAATATTTTTAAAAAGTTATAGATAGATAAAATATTATTCAGCCTTAAAAAGACACAAAATTCTGTTACATGCAACAGCATGAGTTGTCCTCCTGGACGATCCTTGAGGACCTTATGTTACATGAATTAAGCCAGTCACAAAGGATCACATATTTTATTCCACTTACATGAGGTACATAGTCAGAATCATAGGGAAAGTAGAATGGTGGCTACCAGGTGCTGGAGAGAGAGGGAAATTGGGGGTTATTGTTTCTGGTTTGAGAGCCCCAGTTTTATAAGATGAAGGAGGTGGGCGATGGTGATGGTTACATATCATTAAGAAGGTATTTAATATCACTGAACTGTGCACTCAAAAAAGTTAAGATGACAACTTTTATATGACGTGTATTTTACCACAATAAAAATTGGGGGGCGGGGAGTGATTATAGTTCTTCTTGAATTTGTCTAGTAGGTCTTCTAGTTCTCACTGGAAGACACTCCCCAACTTCAAAATTTCTTTTGGAAAAAACTTTATTCATGAAAAAAAATAGGAAGATTGTGAGCTTGTTAAAGTCCCTTGTGGGGTTACTCAGAGAAGTAAACAAAAGTCACAGTCCTTGTTCAGGTTTAAAAGCTTCAAGGTCTCCACTCCATGCATGTTCTATTTTCATATATTAAATACAGACCTTTACTTTCTTAGTTAAGCCATAAAATTAGCTTCCCGACTTTTATGGAAATATGCACGGCACAGTGAGAAGCACTTCTATTCAGCAAAAAACAAAAGCGCTAGTGAAATATTCTTGATCTAACTAAAAATATTAGATCAAATAAATTTTGAAATATGCGTCTGAAAAGTAAAATTGCTGAAGCTGGTATGTGACTGATAAAAGCTCACCTGCCCTGAGTGCTCCCACCGCGGCCTCTGTCAAATCCCACCAGAAAGCCAGCTGGAAGAACTATATGTGTGGCTCTTCTAGAAATTACAATTAAACGACAGCTATGTTCACCAGTGCTTTCCGGAAAGAGGTCAGGGGCTGGGCCACTCTGCTCACAGTCGAGGCACAGGCACATATCACCAGGTTTGATGGGAGCCGTATACTGTGGGAAGCAGGTGAGTGAGCAGAGACTGGGTCTCCAGCTCTCTCCCCTGCTCCCTGGCTCCGCTATGCCTCCCACAACAAAGTTGTGAGCCAAGAAGGTCACATACAAGGCAGGCCACGGCCCAGACTGCCTGGCCCTACAATACAGAAGACATGAGTGCCAGGAAGCCATGGAAACAGCCAATCCTGGGTTGGTCCCACTCAGCCTTTACTGTGTCATCTGGTCACAAGGTGAAGTAGAAGCTCTACCTGGGGTGAGACACAGACCTGCCTGTCTTCCAGAAAACAACCACAATCTCTCCCCTGACTTCCTGAAGCCGGCCGAGGTCCCAGGTACATCGCCTGCCCCTTTGAAGCCTGGGAAGCTGGCTTGGGCCCCCTGGGATGCTGAATGAATACCCCACCGGTGTTCTGCAGGCACGCAAGGAGGGCAGGTCACAGAGCCTGGGGTGAGCGGAAGCAGAGGGCTGCGTGGATTGATGAGGCCAGTCCCAAGCAAGGAGCAACTCGGGACCTAACACGCAGGATGGACACTGGGAACGAAGCTAGGACAGAGGACAGAGAGCCACTGCCAGAAGCCACAAGTTCTCCGCAGCTCTCTCCTGCTCTGGGAGTGGCTGGCAGTGCCCACTGGGGACAGAAGGCGGCCCTAGTGCCCGAAGGCAGAGGTTCCAGTCTCAGCTTCTTCTCTGCTTACCTGTGTCTTAGGACAGATTATTTAATACCGCCAGGCCTCTGTTTTTCCTCTGCAGAGCAGGACTATAACAGTATTTACCTTATGTGGTTGCTGTGATGAGCAAACTATGGGAAGGCATTTATGAAAACCACAAGGAGGTTGGAAATGACCCCGATGTCATGTGTTGTGGGAGGCCACGGAACAAACTCGAGGTAACGGGCTCACTGCACACTGAATTTTTCCAGTTGGAGTGAATCATCTTGAAATTACATTCTCAAGGTCATGCAGTCTGCCCACCACCCAGGGCCACATGTCTTCTGTACACCTCAAGCCTCTGAATAGAAAATGCTTCTATGAGGGCTTGACTTTCAGAAAATCCAGTAACTGCAAAAAATCCAAAATGACAAACGGAAGGCTCAAGGGAGATAATAGACATGAGTGAGCTGTGAACCATTAAAAACTCGATTCTACAAAGTACTGCTTGTAGCAGACTTCTCTGATGTCTTTGGGACATCCCATTTCCAAAGGTCTGAGAGACTCACATTTCACAAATGGCGCCATCATGTTAGGTAATAGAGGAGGGTCTAGGCCACCCTCTGCTAGGCCTGGAGCTCCCCTGGATTGTGCACATGTCAGATGCCTGGGGCCCTGATGGGCACCTCTCCATCATTAGCAAGTTCCCGGGCCACAAACTGACCCTTGTGACATCGTGGCCCCCAAATGGAAAGGGACCACTAAACTTTAAGGTCAACAATGCCAAAGAGTAAAATGGCCAGTCCCTGACAGTTCCCTTCCAAATGACTCCCAGCCGGCAGCCCACAGAGCCATACGGCCGGACGGCGCTCCCAGCTCCATCGCCTCAACATGCCAAGGCACACAGCCTGGGAGTCCTGGGCACCATAGACAGAGAAGCCCAGGAAGAAGCAGGCTGCCTCTGCCCTCAACCACGTCTTCCTGGTGTTAGAGAAGGAAAGGAGACGCAGCCCGCTTCCGGCGTCTGTAGAAGGCGGTCCTTTGTCTTTGGCCCTGCAGCCCATGTGAAACTGCCCTTGCTCTGGCCCCGGCACCTCTTTTGACAAAAGGCGAGCCTTACGCAGCCCAGGGTGGCACTAGTCACTGAGTGGTGAGAAAAGAGGGGGCTGGGGAGGAAGTGGGGAGGGTGTGTGAGCAGAGAGGGGAGGAGGTGCCACTGAAGCCTGTGGCCAGCAGTGGAAACGCAAATGTGATGTTTTCATTTTCCTGTCGCCTCCTGATCTCAGGCAGCCAGGTGACTGCGCCGGCATTTCGTTTCCACTCCCTTTTACGCCCAGCACTTTAAAGACCGCCTCAAAAAAACCAAAGGCTTGAGGTTTTATATCAGGAAGCCGGCAGAGCCGGGCTGCCGGGCAGGGGCAGGGCCCACTGCTGATGACCTGCCCCTCTGCAGGGCGCTTTCCTCTCTCAACCCCTGGGCCCAGCACAGGAGCTGAGCACTTTCTGATTATTCCATTTTTCTAAAAACAGGGTATCCTATCTATCCCCTATGTACAGCTTCCTGCCTGCTTTTTCTCTGGCCTGGCTAAAATGCACCATGGTGACGAGGAGGTTCCTGACACCCAAAAAGTGGGCCTAAATATCTTGGTTAGTACCAAAGTCCCTAAACACTCGAAGCTAGCTTGCTAGAAACCCAGACAAGCTCCCTAAGAAAGTCAGCCCAGGCTGCAGCCACAAGAGAAATCAAGGTGGGCGGGGATCCGTCAATTTCACGGAAGAGAGAAAACTAAGGATATGGACCCGCTGAACCAGAGGCCCTGGCTGGCCACAGCACACCCCCCAGTCAGGGGCCTGGGTTCTTGCCAGGAAGCGGCACAAGGGGTTGCAGGGAGGAGCCGGCTCCTGTGTGGCAGGCACTGGCACGGCCAAGGGGCTGTGTGGCCCCAGCATGAAAGGGTGGCTGCACTCAGGAGTTGGTGCCTTTGCACACCGTTAACCGGATAATCTGCCCACCGGTTGCTGTCTCAGAACTGCCCACTGCCTGGTTAATGCAAAGGAAGAGGACGTCTGAGAATGGGAGCTCCCCGGTCCTCTCGGGCAGGAGGCTTGAGTTTCCCCCTGGCCGGGAACTAGGAGTCACTCAGGTGCTGCTGCTGCAGAAAGCTTGGCCAGAAACCCGGGTGCTGCCCTGGCCCCTGGGCATGGCTCAGACACTACAGTTCTTAGAAACTGCTCTTGGCCCAGGGCTTTCTGGAAGACCTAGACCAGAGCACAAGAGTGTGCTACGAAATTGATTGAGTGGACTGGTGAGGAACATCCTTCCTAAAAGAATAGAACAGAAAATAGAATATATCACATGTAGTAACGGCAGTATTATCTTGTAAAGCATATATTCATATATTTATATATTATGAACATATGTCATAGACACATTATTATACAAATATTATTATACACATATGCATACACACACACACACACATATACCTCAGTGTGGTAAATTCTGTTTTTCAAAAGTTTTTTTGTGGGTTTTTAAAAATTGATTTTAGAGAGGAAGGAAGAGGGAGAGAAAGACAGAAGCATCAATGATGAGAGAGAATCACTGATCGGCCACCCCCGGCCCCTGTATAGGCCCCCACCAGGAACGAGCCTGCAACCAATGGGTTCAGAGAGCTTCCAGGTGGGCAAACACATCTGTACTGGGTGCACGACACAGCCCAACTCCATGAAAACAACAGCTCCTGCACTTGGCTGCTCACCCGAACCCTTTATCAAACCCTTTAGTAAACCTGAGTAAGCATCCCTGAGTATTTCTAGTCTCATATATTCTTCCAGAGCCTTGCTACTTCCTGATGAAGAGGTAGAATATATGGCCTTCCCCTTGAATTTGGGTGGTTCTTTGTAACTGATGCAATAATAATAAAAAATGCAGAGGAAACAGTGCTATGTGACTTCCAAGGGTCAGTCCTTTCTATTACCCAGTCATTGTGCTAAAACCTGGTATGTGCTTTACCTTGTTTAATATCCAAAACCCATTTATACTTAAGGAACCTGAAGCAAAGAGCAAGAGGTTAAGACATTTACGTAAGGTCAACAGCTAATAGGTGCTGGGAGTGGGACTGAATCAGGGTCGTTGGGTTTTGCATTGTTCATTTTGAATCACCATGCAATATCCCATGAAGAAAGGTGAACTGGAGAAGGGAGACTGAAATCTGTGGTGCCCGAGGGTGGTGATGCTGGTGACAATGGTGGCAGGTCCTGCTTTATCACTGTCTGTGCTGGGTGCTATGGGGTCATGGTTTCTAATCTTCACCAGTCTAGCCAAGGAAGGACTATTATTTTTACCTATTTTGCAGATGAGGATACTGAGGCTCAGAAATACTTAGCCAGAGTCAGGAGTGAACCCCAGACCTCTTAGTCTTTGCTCTCTGCCTCTCATATCCTCTCATCATCCGAAGACTGCATGGTCAACCCCACCTCGCTAGCTACACTTTCACATTACTTGTTCAGACTTTCATTTACTCTGTGCTCTTTCTTTAGTCACGTGTCCTAACCCCTCTGTCCTGCCTTCATCTAAACTGCAATGGGATTATACACACAGGTTTCTCCACCACCCCACCCCACCCCCGCTTATTGACACACAGATCCTAAAACCCTTGCAATCTCCTGGTGATAGGAGTGTCCTTTGCTCTAACGAGGTGGCTCTGGGTGGCTCCTGGATGAGGGCTGGTTACCAGAAGGAGCAAACCATAATGAGAAGCTGGAATTTTCAGCCCTGCCCCCCATTTTCTTGAAGAAGGAGAAGTTAATTATCAGCCACGCCTACAAAAATCCCAAAAGATGGGCTCAGAGAGCTTCCAGGTGGGCAAGCACATCTGTACGGGGTGCACAACACAGCCCAACTCCATGGAGGCAACAGCTCCTGTACTTGGCTGCTCACCTGAACCCTTTATCAAATCCTTTAGTGAACCAGTAAATCTAAGTAAGCATCCCTGAGCTCTGAGCCTCTCTAGCAAATTAACTGAACCCAAGAAGGGGGTCAGGGGAACCTCCAATCTGTAGCCCGTTGGTCAGAAGCATAGATGTCTGGCTGGTGAATAGCACCTGGAGTATGAGGGGGTGGAGGGGTGGGGGGGGGGGCCGGGGGGGAGGTGTCTTGTGGGACTAAACCCTTAACCTGTGGGATCTGATGTTATCTCCAGGAAGATAGTGTCAGAACTGAGTTAATTGTAAGACACCCAGATGGTGTTGCACAGAATTGCTTGGTGTGAAAGAAAAACACCTCCACACGTTTGGTGACCAGAAGGGTCAGAAGTAGTGTTCAGTATGAGCAGTAAACAAGACTCACAGGGAGGAAACACACAGGAAGGAAGGACTGGGCTTTCCCCCACGTAGGAAGGAAACTTTAGAAAAGGCAAAGTCAAAAAACTGTTTCCCCATCCAGTCCTTTGGCCTCATCTCATCCATTCAGGCTGCTATAACAAGATACCACAGACTAAGTGGCTTAACCAACAAACAGTTCTCACTGTTCTGCAGGCTGCAAGTCTGAGATCGGTATGGTCACGTTCTCAGTGAGGGCCCTCTTCCGGTTTGCAGACAGCCACTTTCTCCCTATACCCTCACATGAAGAAAGAGAGCATCTCTCTGGTGCTACCTCTAGAATCGCACTAATCCCACCATGGGGGCCTCCCTCTCCTCACCTCACATAAACCAAATCACCTCCCACAGTTCTCACCTCCAAATACTCTCACAAATCGGGTAAGGGCTTCAACGTAAGAATTTGAGGGAGACACAACATTCAGTCCAGAGCACCTTCCTCTTATCAAGACCCCCTCCTACCTGGTTTTCCTTGGAGTTCCATGACTGTCACAGGCCTGTGCATGATGGCACCTCGCCACCGTGGCTGCTCTGGGAGTGGGCAGCAAGGGGATTTTGCAGCCTCTACCTCCAGAGTACCTCTCTGTCCCACCCCCTGACCATATACACTACCAAACCTGGGTCAACACCATGAGAGAAGGCAAAAGGCTTCAATGAACAACGTAGCAATCTGCCCACAAACCGACTTCTTCTCAAGCTCTCTGGTCCTAAAACATCCTATAGAACAGCAGTTCTCAACCTGTGGGTCACGACCCCTTTGGGGGTCGAATGACCCTTTCACAGGGGTCGCCTAAGACATATATAATTACATATTGTTTTGTGATTAATCACTATGCTTTAATTATGTTCTATTTGTAACATGAAATTGGGGGTCACCACAACATGAGGAACTGTATTAAAGGGTCGCGGCATTAGGAAGGTTGAGAACCACTGCTGTAGAATGTCAATGGTCATATGTCCAGGTTAATTAGAAACATTCATCATTGACACATCCAGCCCTAGTCTATGCAATCAACACGGGGCTAAGCCATGGTCCACTGTGCAGGATGCTTCCGTATCGTGGGGCTGGCTGACCTGGCCTCCGCTCACTAGATGCTGGTAGCACCTCCCCAGTTGAGGAAACTAAAAATGTTCCAGAAAGTGTCAAATGTTCCCTCGGGGGCAAACTCTTCCAGATAAGGACCACTGGGTTGACCTGCAGGAGGGCTTCCATGGCAGAAAGCCTGCCAGGGAGCTTTCACGGGCGACATGCTCCCTTTCTCTCCACCTCCACTTCACTCCACATCACGTTCTCTCTCTCTTCAATGTGTCTCTACCACCATGACAAGGGTACCTATGGCTTCCTCCCCATTTTCTCCTGAGGGTCAGGAGAGAACAGACCTTCCACTAAAGCTCTAAGGTTCTTCCAGTTCATACAGCATTACCTGCTCTGGTTCCTAAAGGTGCCTGCCTGCGGACCATTCATTCAACAAACATTTTCTGAGCCTTCTTGTACAGCTGCGCCAGTCCTTGAACAACACCAGGAGCCAGCACAGACCTGAACAGCACATGTCCTAGGAGAGCATGGAAGTCACAGGCAGACATTGTCGCTACAAGGTGCGGGGCAAGTGAAAGGCACTGTGGACACTTGGGGGTTAAGTGCCAGACCCTGAGCTTGGGGGAGTCGAGGGAGGAGTAAATGTCCCCCAGAGAGGTGATGTTCAACTACTTCTTAAAAGGCCAGTAGGAATCAGCGAGACAGATGGAGCAGGGAGGGCATTCCTTAAGGACACGATGGAGGGGAGCCCACATTCTCAGAAAAGCAAGCTGGAGGCCACTGTGCAGCAAAGGAAGCAGCAGGAACAAACAGCAAGGCAAATGTAGTTGGAAAGCCAGAAGCCTAGAGAATTCACCACATGCTCAGCTGGCATCTGACTCACTTCAACAGCCCACTCGTAGCAGCAAAAGGTCACTGCACCAAATCATATATCCTGAGGGGCACATGTCTCCCACCAAACACTCCCTTTCTATAGCTTTCTCATTTGGGCCCCTCCAAGCACATGCTGTGCTGCACTCCTGACCAACCAACCCCCTGCCCTTCATGTAAGGGGCTGGGGGCCTGTAGCTAGGCTACAACTGCTATCTCTAGTAACCACCTGGGAGGAGAGTTCTCCTAAAGAAAAAACAAGCACCTAATGCAAACACGGAGGGACAGAGAGCCCGTGAAGAAGGTTGTGGTAGGGGTGCTCAAATCTTCTGCTTGCATCATGATAAACCTACCATGTGAAGGCTTTACACATGCTGTTCCCTCTGCCTGGAATGCAGTTTGCTCCTCATTCCTACCTCTGCCCTCACTGCTTCTCCAAGTTAATCTCCTCCTCATCTTCTCCTTTCAAACAAGACTTCTTTTACTGATGACCTACTTCAGACCCCTGTAGATGCTCTTGCTTTCCTTCAGCTCCTTAGTATAATTGTAATTAAATAAGCAATTGTGTGTTGTCCTCCACCAGGCCGTTATCTCCAAACAAACAAGCCTATAGCAGTCTTGGGCACCACATCTCCAGGTGGGTCTGCCCAGGCATCACTCCCAGTACAACCAAGCAGGTTATTAAACCGCTGTGATACTTCTGTGCTGGTTGGTAAGCAGCTACTGTGCCTAACCCACTGCATGCCTTCCCCAGGACCTAGACTCAGTCCAAACTTTGCAATGACTTTTCATAAATGTGTTTCATTATACTTCCTGCGGACACAGTGCAGGCCCTACGTAATGGGCTAACCTGGGGTTTTGAACTGTTGTCTTTTATCTATGGCTTAATAGACTTGGAAAAGCTGTGGGTGTTTTTTTTTTCTACCACAAACTTTCTTTTTTTAAAACCTAATATTATAAATACAGGAATAGGAGAGGGAGGGGAGCAACGGTCAGAGGGTTTTAACATGCATTCATGTTTACATGTGTAATTAGAAAATTACTTTTAAAAACTTTTTTTATAGCCCAGCTGATGTGGCTCAATGGTTGAGCATCAGCCCACAAACCAGGAAGTCACTGATTTGATTCCCAGTCAAGGCATATGCCTGGGTTTGGGGCTTGATCCCCAGTGGTGGATGTGTAGGAGGCAACCTATTGACTTTTCTCTCTCATAGATGTTTCTCTATATATCCATCTCCCTACCTCTCTCTCTCTCAAATCAATAAAAATATACTTTAAAAACACTTTTTTATACATGCATGGAGTAGGTCTGGAAGAATATGCACAATATAGGTAAAGTGGGTGCTCCAAGAAGCAGAGTTGGAGGATCAGGGGATGGAGAAAGAGGGAGATTAGCATCTTATAGCTTAATCTTTTGGACCTTTGAACTTTGAATCACACGCATAAAATATACATACAAATGAAACAAATTTTTAAAACTTAAATTTCAAATGTAAGTAAGTAAAATTTAATTGTAAAATGAAAGCAAAATACAGACATGTTCTTTTTAAAAAGTCTAATACTACAGTAGAATATAAAGTGAAAATAAGTTTTCCCCTCTCAAACCCCTGGCCATTCCCTAAATAAAATGCTTGTAAATAGTTTCTTATGTAACTTTCAGGAATATCTATCTTTTTAAAATAATTAACCCAAATGGGGTCATGCTATACATTCTATTTCACATCTACGTTTTCCACTTAATATATCTTGGATATATTTCCATATCAGCATATGCAAATTCAAATGATAGTTTTACAAGTTGCATAAGATTACACTGCGTTATCGTGGCACAATTCACACACCCACACCCCTGTACATAGACACTCGTGGTGTTTCCGGGTATTCAATGTTATAACCAATGCTGCGGTAAATAGTTGTGCCACTAGGGCCCAATAAATCCCAGGTGTGGAGCTGCAGGGGTGAAAGGTGGGTGTGATTTTCACTTCAGTTGCTCTTGCTGAATTGCTGGGCCATAATCACTCTGTGGTTTATTTTCTCCATTGGTCAATCAGGAACTATTGATAGGCTATCAGGTTACTTTTGTAAAAGGCTTGGCTAGCCTGAGAAATACAAAGCAGGATCATTTTAGGTGACGTTCAGTCAAAGGCTTTGTGTTCATGCAAAGTTCCAATCCAGAACTGTGTCTGTCGTGTCCAGGAGGGTCTTGTGTTTTCCTCCTAAAGTCACTTTGAGAGTAAAAGGGTGTTGTCACAAGTAGGCTGTGAGAGACAGAAGGCCAACCCACAGGCAACAGGTCTCTGTGAAGGCAGTGATGGAAAGTAAAAGAAAATTCCAGCTCCAAAGCTTGGAGGAGCTTTGGGAAAATCCAAGAAAGCTGGGATTTCTGCTGCTTTTCTCTTTACCCTGCTCTATCATGAGTTCCCATGATAATATGCCAAGCCTCACTGCAGTTTTATCTTTGAAAACTTCCTTCTTCTAACCACAGCAAATGCAGGAGACAGGCTCGAAGAGGACCCTCTCGCCTCTCAAAGTCACTTTAGAACTCACTTGGCACCCACCCGCTAATGCAACATTGGCACCAGAACTCTCTGCAGTGAGGACATCACGCTCTGTGCTGTCCAGTGCGGGAGACACGGGCCACCTGTGACCACGAGCACTGGAAATGTGGCTAGTGCCACTGAGGGGCTGAGTTTCTCATTTTATTTTATTTTCAACACTTTAAACATAAGTAGTCACATGTGGCTGGTGTCCACTCTCTTAGGCAGAGCAGCTGTATTGGTTTAAAGTACAGATGCCCCTTTAGTCCTGATCCCTCTCAATCAGCCCATTTAAAAAGACAAATGAGAGGGGTGAGGGAAAGGGGACATCTGTAATACTTTCAACAACAGAGATAAATTAAAAATAATAATACATAAAAATAAAAAGACAAACGATCACATCATAGATAGATGTACAGCAATGAATACTCCAGGGGCCAAAATGCTGATCATGACCTTCGACAGGCATTGCTCCTGTCTGGCTGCATGCCGCTGCACCCTAGACACCATACAGGAGCACGCCACTGTGTGCTGGGGTTGGGGAAGAAGGGACTCTCGTTCCTCCTTGCATGAGATGCTGAGGGAGCACATGTGGAGAGGAGGAAGTCAGGGAGCCTCCAGGGCAGCAGTGAGTTGAGCTCTGCCTCATTCCAAAACTTGGCCCTGTAGATTTAGCACAGATGGCCCCAGCACTGGACATGCCCTCACCCCACCCCGTCCGCTGTTGTACTCCCTCTATGCAAACCTAGACTCAGGAACCAGTGCACGTATGGTCACACACGAAGGAGCATAAATGAGTGTTAAAATGTTGAGGAACTGAGGATGCAATTACCTTTTTTACAAGAACTGCTTGCAACCCCTCACAGACTTTTATCATATCTTGCAACCCCCTGAGACCAGTTCCCAAGCCTCAGAGAAAATTCATTACCATCTATGAATATAAAATTATACCTTATCAAAAAGAAGGCGTAAAAATTTTAATTGTAAAACACGAATGACTTGTCTCTTAATGATAACATATTAATTATAATATATAACATTGTATATGAAATACATTATGCACATTGGACATAATATTAATATATTAATCTACACTACTGAGCACTTAGCATGGACAAGACACATATATTATTTATTTTATTTTAACCTTTACCACATACCATCCTGGGAAATGAGCACCACTGTTACCATTTTACAAATGAGGAAACTGAGGCTCAGTGGCCAAGTACTGACCTAGGATCCTACCCAGAGCTCCTGAGTTCTGAAGACCATGCATTCGTGGTTTCTCGCAGCCTCACGGAGGTGCTATAAACTCTATTTCACTCTGGGAATGAGCCCTCATCATTGCAGTGTCCCACACATACCCCAGCACAGTGGTGAACATCTGGCCTCGTACAGTTGTCAGCATAACCCCCTGAACCAGGCTCTGTGGTTACAGATGTGTGGGAATTGGTACTAAGGTGAAGTTGGGGAGTGGTGATGTTCTGAGAGCAGAATTGCTAACCCAGATACAAGGTATTAATTTGTTATAATTAATATTTTTGGAGATGATACAAACACAGATTACTATCTCATAAGTTGACATGATTTCACATCAGTGAATGAGAACAGAATCATACACGCAGAGGCCAGTCTGCATTCTTGACTTCTAGAGACACCATCTCAGTAATCACTTGGGAATGAACTGTTCCAGATGTTTTAGGTAGAAGATTAGAGATAGATTACCCAAACTTTACTCATATTTTATTATCTGGACACTCTATAATCGGATCCATTCAAGCAGCAATACCTAGGCAAAGGAGAGGGAGGACCTGAGAATTAAACATTGAAAACAAAAGATCACCTGTCTCTGTGACTACAAATGGAGTTGGGTGTGCCTGCATCTGAGAAAGTCAGACAACGCAGCACGGCTGCCCTGAGCAGACCTACCCAGCAGGGGCTCCGACTCTGAACCCTCTTCAGCAACACCACTGCAGGAGAGAGGACACCAGTCTGTCTGTCTGTCTGTCTCAAAAAAATGCAAAACTGCCCCCCAGAGCCTTTTTTCATGGATGTGACAAATATCCCACCTGCATTTCAGGAGTTTTCTTTGTTTATGGTGAAGCTGAGTACTGATGAGGGTGCTGTTTCTGGAGCATTTGCTATGTGCTGGGCACTGGACTGAGCACCTGGCATTTACCATTTCTTTTTATCTTCCCAGGAACCACACACTGAGTGGCCAGATTATTATGACCACCTGACGTTTGTAGGCAAATTAGCTATAATTTTGCGCTGAAGTTGCTAGAGGGCCAGACCATTATAAATAGGGAAGCAGGTTGTTTACCACGACAGTAGAAGTGATTTTTTTCTGAAGATATGGGTAAACAACGCGATTTAACAGCCTTTGAATGTGGGGGATATATATATGTATTTATATGTTAGATAATATTTCCTCACTTTACAGATGAGGAAGCATAGCTACTGAGCTAGTCAACTTCTCCATGGTCTCACCTGACCATTAATTCCCAATATGGCTATTCGTTCCTGGGGCAGGGGGATATTTTCAAAAAAATAGCCACATCTGTGCTCTACTCCCAACTATTATAACCACTTGCTCTAGGATGCAGCCTGGGCGTGCAGAGTTTGAGAGCTCCCTGCGTGATTCTAACATACAGTCAAGATCGAGAACCTCTGCACTAAGACAAGTGGGGGACGTGGGGTCTGAACCAGGTCTCTCTAATTCCGAGGCTGTGATCTTATTGATTACATATAGTTTCCTCCATGCTGAAATGAAGAACGTTAGGAGCAAGCTAGCCATAATTATTATAGAAAATCCAAGCCAGGCCAACCCTTCCATTCCAAGCTGGCCAGGTCTTCCATGCAGTTCCAGGTCTTCCGAGTTAAGGGTTAACATGAGTTCCCTGTGAGCCAGGCCCACCCCCTGGACTGTAGTAATCGGATCAATCTCCAGATGACTGCTCTCCAGGCCTGCCCTTGGGCAGCACTCCTCATTTCTAGAAAACCAAGAGCTCTACTTCCTTGCATTCCAGGACTGGCCTGGTCTCCTGGCAGCAATTTTGCTAACAAATACTTTCAGAAATCAAAACCAGATATGTTTCCCATTAAATCAGAGAACAGCTTTCTATGTAAACAGTGCTTGGGTTATTACCCAAACAACCCCAGTTCATTTTAAGAAACGCAGAACCCTTTAAATACTTTAACATAAGTGCTTATGTTGTTATCCTTCAGTGCTTCGTTCAGCTTTGCCAGAACTGCCCTGGTGTGCCCCTGTCCTGCTCTCAATGCATTCTCTACTCTCTTCTCTCCCCTACTGCCTCCCCAGTGACAGAGGGGAGCCACTGCCAACCATGGGGGTTTTCAGATGGACAGGAATAAAAAGGATAGGGTGTGGCCTGTTACACTGATTACTTCATCTGCTAATCTAAAAGTAATCAGACCATTCCGAAGAAGTCATTCCACGATCCACATCTGCCAGGTTTGTATAATGTCATTATATTATAAGCATTTCACATTAAGTCCTGTCCTCCCCACCCCCTCTCCCACCCCGGCTGTCTCCCCTACAGAGGCTGGGACAGGGCTGTGCCCAGTGGCACCCTCAACAATGAGAGGGAAATGGGTTACAATCATGTCTGCGGCAAGCTCGGAGGACAGGGAGGTGAAAGGAGATGCATCTGTCGCCCAGAGCCGATACTGCCCAGTCAGGGTTCAAATGGTTTGCCCCTGTTCACGGAGAATCAGCCAAGTCCGGGTTGTCATGGAGACCACTGAGCCGAGAAAACAATAGGCATTTCTCACTAACTACAGTTGGCCCTTGAACAACACAGGTTTGAACTATGTAGGTCCACTTCGATGCAGATGATTTTTTCAATAAATACTGTAAATGCATTTTCTCTGCCTTATGATTGACTTACCATTTTCTTCTCTCTAGCTTATTTTATTGTAAGAATTCAGTATATAACACACATAACATACAAAATATGTTATTCAACTGTTTATGTGATCGGTAAAGCTTGTGGTCAAAAGTAGGCTGTTGGTAGTGAAGTTTCTTGAGGAGTCAAAAGTTATAAGACGATTTTTGACTCTCTGGGGGCGGGGGAGGGTTTATGCCCCAACTGAGTTGTTCAAGGGTCAACTGTCCTTCTAACTACCTGTGACCTCAGGCAAGCAACCTGGGCTGGGGTTGCCTGGGGCACAGCTCCACAGGTCCAGCACGGATGTCCACCTCGTCCTCCATCCTCTGACACCCATGCTGCCCCCACAAACAGATGGGCTCAGTCTTCCCTGGTTTCTGGTGGGGCTTTTGGTGAAAAGCTTCCCGGAAAACGACAGCTCTGAGATCCTCACCAACAACAGATGTCTTTAAAATGAAATGCAGCACATGTAAGTGACACATCCCACGGAGAAACACTTATCTGAGAGTCAAGGAGAAAACATTTGAATTTAAAGTTTTCTTCAATTTCATACTTTGTGTAGAGTTTATCTTGTAATCATCGCTCGGCTCCATTGTAAAGATCAACCTCCTCTAATTAAGTGCACCCCCAAAGGTAACCTGATTAATAAGAAGAACACCAGTCCTCCTGTAACAGCACACTTATCATCAGTAACACAGTGACGCATCAGCTTCTGTTAACAGTGATGGGGGCTAAACACACCAAAGAAACAGTTCAGCCCCAGCAGAGGGCAAAGAGGAGGAGAGGGAGGAGGGAGGGGGGAGGGGGGAGGGAGGGGGGAGAGAGGGGGGAGGGAGGGAGGGGGGAAGTGGAGGAGGGAGAGGTGGCAGGAGGAAGGATGTTCTGGTAAAGGCGATGGCTGGCAGCCTCCCGAGCCTGCAGATCCTCCACAACGCTTGTCTCCATAAAGGACCAGATTTCCTGATATCTGCCGAGCACCACTTCTCATATTCACATATGAATATTCAAGAATTAATGTGCATCTCAATAGGTGCTGTGGCCATCATCTATTTGATCACAATAATCATGTGTGCACTTATACTGGGCCCTTCATCTAAGAAGACCAAGATCCAACCCCATTTTTCCCTTTCAGAATATCCATTAAATTCCAATGATTTGGGAAAACGAGCTCTTGTTTCACATTTTCCAGAGGCAAAAGCAAATGGATCTTGTCCTCTGGCAATGCCTGGCTTTCTGCTCAGGGCTATGGTAGGAGAGAGGATTCCTACCGGCAAAGAAGCAGAGGCAATGACAGCTGGGTCTGGCATCACTGCTCTTCCTAACAAGCTCGCTTTCAAAAGAGAGGTAACATTTCTCCCTTATTCCTGCAGAACCAAGAGTTGAACTCTATAAGAAGACAGCTTAATGCTGCCGCTAGAGCAAGGCGCAAACATAATAAAGTGCAGGTTGAATCTTGAAGGGGCCAGTAGCCTCAGGCCGCACATCACACAGCCCCCCTACGGGTTGCACAGTCCACATGTCCAACCCTTGGCCATCCTAAGCCTCCTGGGCTGGACCCCACAGCACAGGTCTGATCTCTTTAACAGAGCATCATACCAAGGAGCAGCCTCGATTAGAAGACAGGCAAAGGGTAGTAGAAGGATGGTTGGGGGATGTCTGTTCAAGAGCAAAGGGGGAAAGTGATGCTGGCAGGGACCAAAACAGACTAGCCGAGGTGGAGGGGACCAAAAAGCCATCAGGCTGGAGTTCAGACCTACCACTCTGTCCACTTTGCTAACAAGCACAGCCCCATTCCTAGCATCATAACGAGACCATGAACTGAAAGTTAACAAAGCTACAACCCTTGGGTCTGTCACACAACAGGGAACAGGCTTTTGATATACCCATATCATTAAATGGAATTTGTTTCAAACCACCAAACACAAGTCTATTCCCCTGCAAGTCCCAAAATCAAATCCTAAGAACCAGCACTCCTGGGCTGCCCCAGGAGAATGAAGCCAAAACATCAAAGCAGAGACCTGTATGTGTTATAGCTCAGCAACCACGGTGGGGTGGTTACTTGTACCACCTGGTCCCCTTGATCGCTAAGCTGGAGGCTACAGCATGGGGAGGACCATCCTTCTGAAAATCCATTCAGCCCAGAAAGAGCCTGGGTGTGCAGTCCTAGGAGAGGAGGGTGAAGCCAGGAGATTCTGGGTGACATCCTGAGAGTCAATCCAGGCCTGTAGCCACCTGCTAATCCCAGGGACAGTCTCAAGTAGTGTCAGAAGATACATGCCCCAAGCCTGGCAGCAAATCACACATGTAGGCGGCATCTACTCCCCAAACACATCTATGTAGGTGGCAGTCAGTTACAGCAGAGGAGGCCCTGCAAGGAAATGGGGGTCCTAAGAAGGAGGGTGAGGCCAACAGGACCCCACTAGCCCATCCTGCTGAGGGTGGCAAGTGCTTTTAGAGGACAGAAGCACATTTGAGCCTTTTCTCCTTTTACCACTTGGCAGCAACCTGTCCGTTATCCTCACCAGACCCTCCGCTGCCCACCTCCTAGGGGCCCAATGCAGAAGTGGCTTTCCAAATTCTAGGCCTACCTGCTCTAGGTGTCAAAGTTTGTTGGCAAAAATTTGCTAATCTGAAAGGGAGTGTTGAAGGGATATTTGGGGAGCCTGTGTGCCCTCCTAGATACTAAAGTGAACAAAAATTAAAGATTCGGTTAAGTATAGCAGTCAGGTTGGGCTGCCATAACAAAGTACCACAGACAAGGCAGCTCAAATAACAGAAATGTTCTCTCTCAGGTCTGGATGGAGGCTGGAAGTCCACAGTCAAGGTGTCAGCAGGGTTGGTTCCTCTGAGGGTTCTGAGGAAGTACCTGTTCCAGGCCCCTCTCTTTGGTGGTTTGCAGGCAATCTTTGGTGTTTCTTAGCTTGTAGATGTGTCACCCCAATCTCTGCCTTTATAGTCACATGACGTTCTCCCTGCCCATGTGTCCATCTCCACATTTCCCCTTTTTAAAAGGATGCCAGTCATACTGGACTAGGTTCTACCCAATGACCTCATTTTAACCTCATTTTCCAAATAAGGTCACATTCTGAGCTATTGGGGGTTAGGACTCCAACATATCTTTTTTGTAGAGAGACACAATTCAACAGAATGGATCTTAGAGATTTTAAAAATGCTCTGCCCAAGGAGACTCCTCCCACAGGTATATACTTATCCCCAAACTCAAGTTGTACACACTAAAGATATATAGCTTTTTACATGTCAAGCATCCCTCAATTAAGTGGTTTTTAAAAAATAAAATATGTCTAAAGTAAAAGAGAAAAAGAGAGAGAGAGAGAGAGAGAAAGAGAGAAGAGAGAGAGAGAGAGAGAGAGAGAGAGAGAGAGAATATATCCTTTGGTCCAATAGATTTGAGAAATGTTCCCACTCTAGCCTAGAGATTCATTATTACAACACAAATTCACGAAGCACCTCCTCTCTGTCGGGCACTGAGCTCAGCTCTGAGACTCCAAAACAAAATAAAACCTGGTTGCTGCTGAGGAACTAGGTTTTCTGAGTGGTGGGGGAGAAGGGCACAGCACTGTAAATGTCATTACTACGGCAGTGCTATGGCAGAGGTGTGCACAGATCCCTGGGAGCCCAGAGGAGAGAAGCTTGCCTTAGCCTTGGAGAAGGGGAGGGTATAAGAGAAGGCTTTCTGAAGGGGAAAACTAGCTGGGTTTTAAAGAGTGCATAGGAGGTTGCCAATGAAGGTCATAGGGACAAACATTGTAATCAAGAGCGTAAAGGGAACTGGGGTATGAGTCAGCACACATTTAAAGCAGCATCACAAGCTGACTCCTAAGTGACTGAGAACAAGGCAAGCGGGGTAGGAGGTGAAAGATGAAGAGGCACAGAGGACTAAGGAGGGCTTCAGCTTATCCTGAGTGTGAGGGGAAGCCACTGGAGGCATTTATGCATGGAGGTGACAGAATCAGAACCATACCTGAATAGACTGGGGTGGAAAGGCAAGAAGAGAGGCAGGGAGGCCCATCAGTAAGCTGTTCATTACATTGATTCAGTTCAGAAATTAAGGTGAGGCTGAAGTTGGAAAATCATAATTTTGCAGCCATCATAATAAAGACTGGATGAGGTACACACCACCAATGGGTGCGAATCTAGGGAGAAATTTTGAAGGTGAGCCAGAGTCTCCCTACAGATTGCTTATTAGTTGCAACTAAAAAAAAAATAATAATACACAAAGGATAAATTGGGCACTCCCTGACTGGTGCCCAAAATTGGTGATCAAAATTAACAACACCACCTGACCGGTTTGGCTCAGTGGATAGAGCATCGGCCTGCGGACTGAAAGGTCCCAGGTTCGATTCCGGGCAAGGGCATATACCTTGGCTGCGGGTGCATCCCCAGTAGGGGGTGTGCAGGAGGCAGCTGATCGATGTTTCGCTCTCATCAATGTTTCTAACTCTCTATCTCTCTTCCTTCCTCTCTGGAAAAAAAAAAAAAATCAATAAAATATATTTTAAAAAAAAAATTAACAACACCAGAAGGATAGAGGGTGGGTAAAGGGGGTCAAAAGGTACAAACTTCAAGTTATAAAACAAGTCATGATGATGTAGTGAACAGCACAGCAACAGTTCATATGGTATTGCATATCTACTCTAAGAGAGTAGATAGATCTTAAAAGTCATCATCACAAGAAAAAAATGTTCTGTAACTATGTATGGAGACAGATATTAACTAGACTTATTATAAATGATCACTTATAGGTGATCATTTTGCAACATACACAAATATAAAATCATTATAGTTGACACCTGAAGCTAATATAATGTTAGATATCAATTAAACCTCAACTTAAAAAATTAACACCACCAATTCTGGTGTAACTCCAAATGTGATTCCACTGGTAATGTATAACCTGAATTTCACCAGGAGGAAACCTGGACAAACCCAAAATGAGGGACATTCTATTTCTAACAAGAAGAAAGAAACTATATTCATTTAAAATGTCATATAGTAAAAAACAAAGGGAGATTGGACAATGTTCCAGACATTGGCATTGATACTGACTAAAGATACATGACAACCAAACGTAATGCCTGGCCCTGGACTGAATCCTGCTTAGAGGGGAAATGTTATAAAAGGTATTATTAGGTCAACTGACAAAACTGGAATAGGGGAGGTAGACTGGAGAAAAGCATTGTATCGATGGTTAAATTCACTGAGGTTGGTAACTGTACTGTGGCTTCATAAGAGAACATCCCAGTTTTTAGGAAATAACATACTGAAGTATTTAGGAGTTAAGGGCGATGAGGTAGGCAACTTATTCTCAAATAGTTAAAAAGGTTAGAGGGGTGTGTGTGTGTGTGTGTGTACAGAGTGAGCATGCAGAAAAGGAATACAATATTAACAAGAGGGGAATTTGGGTAAAGAGTAAATAGTGTTCTTTCTTATTCTTAATTCTTGCAACCTATTTGTAACCTTGAAATTAATTCCGAATAAAAAGTTCGCAGGGAGGATACTGAGGGCCCGAACTGAGGCAGCACTGGCAGCAATGGGGACTGAAGTGGGTTAATTCTGGGAGACTGATCAAATTTTGAGGGGACGAGGGAGGGGGACATCTGGAATAACTTCCAAGTCTCTGGTGTGTGTGTAGTGTGGGATAGGGCTCCTGGTGCCCTGAACAGAGGCAGAGAAGAAAGAAAGAGAGCAAGCTGACCTCTGGGGAAAAGGAGATGATTCTGGATAAAAGCTGGCTTTGATGATTCCTTCAGAAAACCTCTTCCTTAATAATGCCTCCAGTTGGCCGCTCCTGCCTCTGGCTACAATCCACCCTACACAGGGATGCTCATGTATGCAGGTATTTCCCACTAACTTACATTTTTGCTTTGCAAGTGCCCATTGGTCTTTTCTCCCAGGTGATGGCAGGGGCTGCAGTGCTGCCCCTCACCCAGTGCAGAGAGAAGCTTTAGAAGGGAGAGTAGAAACCTCTTCTCCCAGGTGTCTGTCCTTTGGCCCCAGAAGGCACAGAGCACAGCACAGAGCATTCTCTGCACAAAGGACGCGCTCAACCAAAGCAGATGGCCAACGGTTTCCTTCTTACCATTTTAGCCCCAAGGAAATGATGCACTCTTACTGGTCTCCTACCAAATATGAATCTTGTGAACAATTTTGAAAAGAAAATGAAAGCTTCCAAATGCTGTACCAACACTCAGACCTCTTCTCAAATGCCAACGGGCGGAATATCTGCCTACTCCGTGCACATTACCAGCAGTGGCTTCCTGCGTGACTCAGTGCCTTGTCTCACTCTTCCAAGGATAAAGGCGACTGGGCTTAAGCCACATATAGATAAAGCCACTGACTGCCAGGGACGCACAGGCTCTTGGAACAGCCTCAGAGCGCCGTGCTTCTCGCAGTCTGGCGGGCGGAGGTGTGGAGCGCCGCCTGAGGTGCTCTGTACTTAACGCTGCTGTCTTCCAACTCTTGCTCCAGAGGCAGGGCCCAAAGCCTCTCTAAAGCAGGGACTAACTTTAAATGCTGGAACACGACACATGATAGAGGGATCCTCTGTCCTTGGAGAGCCAAATACTCAACCACTGAGGCAACCCAGGCCCATTGCAAACGAAAGGAGAGCTGCTTAGAGAATGAAGTGCTGTGACTTGGGTTCTCATGGTCCTTAAAGATATGCCAGCCAAACACCATAGCTCACGCTCTCCTTTCCTTACTCATAGACTCAGTTCTTACCAGTAAAGGTGCAAGTCTCTACCTTCCCAGTGAGAACTCTGTTCTACACAGAAAGCTTCTCTGACGCATTCAGAAGAAGGTATGTGTTTCTATTCCAAGTTCACACAAACAGACCAAACAGGCCAAGGTTAAGACCTTGATTTCCTCTCCAATGACCTTTCCTCCAGTGATTTCTCCCTAATTGATGTAAGACTGCCTGGCTCTCCCGGCACGGTTCTGGAGAATCTAGAACCTCATTTATGAAGAAGCCTGAAGCTGCTTCCACAGAGGCCCTGGTGAGCAGGCATGCCAGCAGCTTCGGAACGTCCCCGCCGCGTTCTGGCGCATCACACTGAGCCCAGAGGTCCTTGCTGAGTTTTACACCTGGACCACAAATGATGTGGCCTCTCAATGGACAGTGCAACATCTGGATTTCACAGGGCCGGTGGGGACGTTAGTGCTCAGGACACAACGTTCAACAACGTTCACGAATTTTAACTGGTCTGCAGCTCCTCCTAGAACAGGCAGAGGAACCGAGCCTGCACCATGGATTAGCTGGGGACTTGGGCAGGGGTGTGAGGCTTGTCTTTACTTGCTCTCAGTCATTCTAAAGTCCACGAGTGGGGGGGGGGGGGGGGGGGGGGGCAGGCCAGAGACTACTCCAGGCCTGCTAGGAGGTGAACTAGTAGAAGGATTCACAGGACTCAGTATATAGTCATACCCACAGCTACCACCCATTACAGTAAAAGAATACAAAGCAAAACCAGCAGGAGAAAGGCTCATGGGGTGAAGTCTAGGGGAACTGGTTTCTAAGACTCATCTCCCAGGGGAGTCACAGGACACACTTTACTCTTCTAGCATCAAATGGTGACCCCAGGTGTGAGTGGCCCACCAGGGAAGTCCATTAGAGACTTCGTGTCCGGGGTTTTATTAGAGGCTGGTCCCGTAGGCACCCTCCGCCTGGCCTGTACCAGATTCCAGACTCCCAGAAGGAAGGCAGGTGTTCAGTAAACCATACTGTCTGCACAAACAGTTTAGGCACAGTGAGCCGTGCTGGTCACTTAGGGAAAGCTTTACGTCGGAATAGGGAACGCCTGATGCCTTGACGTTAGCGGGGCTCTCGCCCAGAGGCTGGCCCGATCCAACATGCCTTCCCATTTCTCAGCCACAATGCTTGTTCTCTGTACACCCTTGGCAACTCCTGCCAAAGTTCTTAGCAGACAGCACAGAATTGCTCAGAACCAGAAGGGCCCTGGAAGAACATCTGGTCCTTTCCCCTGAGGACACAGATGAAGAAAGAGAGCCACCGGGAGGTTAAGTGACTTGCCCAGAGTAAGTCTGGATTTGAAAGCCTCTTTTCCTCTGCCAGACTCCCCTGGCCTCTGCCACTGACCAGGCCCTGAGAGAAGGGCAACAGACCGGCAACATAAACGCCTGAGCAGCCTGGCTGTGTGACCATTCGGCCATGACAGACGAGAGGTCAGGGAGCACGCAGGGTCAAGCCCAGTCTACCTAAATAGTCACTCAGCAGGCATGCTGAGACCTCACAGCAAAGCCCTCCTGGCAGCTGTCAAGCAGGTAGGGGTGTGGTGGCTCCAGGGGGTCTGAAATTTGAAGCCAATAGCTTGGGGAACAAGGACAGTCAAAGGCCACTCAGCTTATCATGGCCCCAAGTAAACAGGCTGCACTATCATCCCAGGGCAGCAGGAAGTCCAATCAGCAAAGGGAACAGAAGGCATCCACTGAGGTAGCAAGAACCAAGGTCAGGGGAGCGTTCGTTATGTATACTAGGTTAAGGTCAGAAAGACTGAGCATCCTGGATCAAATCTAGCCCCGGAGGGAGGGCGCCCACACAGCATGTTCTCTTTAACCAGCTCCCTCCCCAATTCTTTATCCTCACACACAGAAGGGAAGTAGACCTGTGGGATCTGGATTGGATTGAAGACTCCAACTCAGTCTGGTTACTACCTTTAGGAGGGTAAAGCCAGGTTTTGATGGTAATCACCGTTGTCTACAGTGTGGACTGGGAAGCAGGAGAAGTCAGCGATCAAGGCCCAGATGATAGGCAAAGGGAGAGCACTCCCTGGTTCTGAGCCTTCCCAAGGCCAGGCCACAGCTCTGTCAGGGGCTCCAGGAGACCCCGTACTCTAGTCATACCTGCCTGCCCCACCCATCTCCTTACACCTCCTCCTGGAGCCGGTTTCTGCAACTTGCAGGCCCAACAGGCTTACTGACCACCAGCAGCAGCGGCTGACCCGGCTTGCAGAGCCAGCCTCTGCACTCTTTATGACAAGAAAGCCTGTGGGAACGTTCCAGATCAAAGGAGGCTAAAGAGACAAGGGCCAGGGGTGGCAGGGCCCAACGGGCAAGGTGTCTGCCCCCAGTATGTCCCCAGTCTGACCTGTGGAATCATGCAGTGACGAAGCTGGGCCTTTGGAGCCTTGAGACCTGAGCAGGCGGTGTCACTCCTCGGGACCTCCGCGCGCCCCGTCTGTAAAATACCTAATGATGCAGACCCATCATCTCTTTCCAAAATCTCTGGGCCAGATTCAGGTTAGAATTTCCCAGGTTTTAGAAAGGTAACATGGTACATTTACTCCCAGTGTTTTACTGCAGAGAAATATGTGAGCATTTGCATGATGTCAGAAAACAAAAAACAGACTGAAGATCACAAAACCAGGAAGACCTCAAACAAAATAACACACACGTGGCAAGCAGCATGTGGAAGAGAAGCAGGATCGTCATCTCATTCTTCCGCTAAGAGTGTTCACCATAGTTTGTCTGCTGGTGACATGGAAAGCTGTGCTGAAATATGGTTATGTCTCAGAGAAACCAAGATGGTGGCATAGGTAAACACCAGAGTTTGCTGCCTTGAACAACCACTTCAAAAATACAACTAAAAGACGGAATGGACATCAACCAGAACCACAGAAAGGCTGGCTGAGTGGAAATTCTACAACTAGAAGGAAACAGAAAAGCATACCGAGACTCAGAGGAGGCGCAGTGGGGAAGTAAAATACTGAGGTGCGGAGGTGCATGTGGAGCGGGTTGGCAGCTGAGGGCGCGGTTATCGTTTTCAATCGGGAGTGAGTCTCAGGCTCTGAGCTCCAGTTCTGGGTGAGTCTCTAGGGACCCAGACTCATACGGGAGAAGCGGGACTGTCTGGCATCGGTCGGAACCCGAGGGCAGCTTTCTATCCGAGAGGCTTGCAGCGATTACCTGGACACTGAGAAGCAGAGCCTCTGAGGGCAAGTCTGAGAGCAGCCATAACGGCTAGCCCTGCCCTGTTGATCCCATGGGACCCGCCCCGCCCAAGCCCTGCAGGGAGACTTTTGCTGGATAGCCGCAGGCAAAGGCTAGATTAGCACCTCCCTAGAGATCCAAGAGCCAGGAAGCCCAGAGGTCAGAGTGGGACCATCCAGTTTGCAGCTCCCTGGAACCATAAAGGACACACTCAGGGGGCAGACTCAGTGAGCACCAAAGCCCCATTGAAGCAAGTCTTGCCCCAGAGGGGTGTCTCCAGCACAGAAGTTCTCCCACTGCAGACACAGCTGATTCTGACAGCCAATTGGCCTCAAGGTCAATTCCTCCCAGTGATAACTACAACAATCAAGGCTTAACTACAACAAGAATGTGCACAAAGACCACAAGGAGGTGCACCAAGAGTGTCCTCCTCAGGTAACTGGGGAGGCTGAAACAATAGGCCCTAGAGGACACTCAGCACAGAAAACAACCTTTTCAACACAGGGAAGCATAAAAAATGCCGAGACAAAGAAAGAGGACACAAACGAAAGAAATGGAGGAAAGCAAACTGCTGGATATAGAATTCAAAACCACACTTTTAAAGTCTTTAAAGAACTGTCTAGAAGCCGCTGATAAATATAGTGAGATCCTCAAGAAATCTAGAGAGACCCTCAATGTTGTGATAAAGAACCAAATAGAAATTAATCATACACTGACTGAAATAAAGAATATTATACAGACACTCAACAGCAGACCAGAGGATCGCAAGAATCAAGTCAAAGATTTGAAATATGAAGAAGCAAAAAACATCCAACCAGAAAAGCAAAGTGAAAAAAGAATCCAAAAATACGAAGATAGTGTAAGGAGCCTCTGGGACAACTTCAAGCGTACCAACATCTGAATTATAGGGGTGCCAGAAGAAGAGAGAGAGCAAGATATTGAAAACCTATTTGAAGAAATAATGACAGAAAACTTCCCCTACCTGGTGAAAGAAATAGACTTCCAAGTCCAGGAAGCGCAGAGAACCCCAAACAAAAGGAATCCAAAGAAGACCACCCCAAGACACATCATAATTAAAATGCCAAGAGCAAAAGACAAAGAGAGAATCTTAAAAGCAGGAAGAGAAAAACAATCAGTTACCTACAAGGGAGTACCTATAAGACTGTCAGCTGATTTCTCAACCGAAACTTTGCAGGCCAGAAGGGAGTGGCAAGAAATATTCAAAGTGATGAACAGCAAGAACCTACAACCAAGATTACTTTATCCAGCAAAGCTATCATTCAGAAGTGAAGGTCAGATAAAGAGCTTTACAGATAAGAAAAAGCTAAAGGAGTTCATCACCACCAAACCAGTATTATATGAAATGCTGAAAGGTATCCTTTAAGAAGAGGAAGAAGAAGAAAAAGGTAAAGATAAAAATTATGAACAACAAATACACATCTATCAACAAGTGAATCTAAAAATCAAGTGAATAAATAATCTGATGAACAGTATGAACTGGTGATTATAATAGAATCAGGGACATAGAAAGGGAATGGACTGACTATTCTTGGGGGGGAAAGGGGTGTGGGGGATGCGGGAAGAGACTGGACAATAATCATGCACCTATGGATGAGGACAGTGGGTGGGGAGTGAGGGCGGAGGGAGGAGGTGGGAACTGGGCGGAGGGGAGTTATGGTGGGAAAAAAGAGGAACGAATGTAATAACCTGAACAATAAAGATTTAATTAAAAAAACAAAAAAACAAAAAAAAACAAACAAAAAAGAAAACAAAAAACAATAAATTTCCTCACATCAGTTCAGCTCAGGTTCTGTAATCAAATGAGTTTGCAGCAAACCAAAGAAGACATTCCATTTTCAGACCTGGGTTTTGGGATGTTTTGTGTGTGTGTGTGTGTGTGTGTGTGTGTGTGTTTGGGGGGTGGGGGGCCGGTGCTGTTTAGAATTGAGGATTAGGGAGCATGGTCCTCTCTCCCCTCAGGTTATTGTGAGGATTACATGGATTAAACCGGGAGCAGTGCTTTGCACAATGCCCGTTATCACCTGCGATTACATCACTCCATGTCTGTCTCTCACCAGGCTGCAGGCTCCTTAAATCCCAGAGATATTATCTTAGTCGGCCTTTCTTATAAATCCACCTTAGCAACTAAGGGGAGTGTTCTGTGCACAGCAAAGCTTGAATAAATGTTTGTTAAATGATACTTTTTTTTTTCAGAACTCAAAACACAATGATCCTTGCCCAATCTCTGAAGGAGATAATTATTCAGTTATTTGAAGATGTATATATCTGAAAATTCAGGTGGTAACATCCTTACTCCTTTCAATTCACCCTTTTTAAAGCATCCTTGATAATATGTACCATGTTCTCCTAACTTCAAACAAATGAGAGATATATAGTATAGGTAGTAGCAGCAGCAACTTACATTCAGTGAGAATTACAATATGCCAAGTGTTGTTTGAAGAACTTTATGTTTGAAGAACTTTAACTTATTTGACCCTGTCAGCCTTTTTTTTCCCCACCCATTTTACTAACATGGAAGCAAAGTAGATAAGTTGCCCAAAGACACACAGCTAGTAAGCGGCAACTTTCAACCCCAGGCACAGGACCCCACCACCTATGCCCCCATGGCCTCTCACACAGGTGAGCACAAAAACCCCTTTACCCCCTTATGAGTTGAACTGTGTCACCCCTTTCCCCACACAAGATGTTGAAGTCCTAAGCCCTAGTACCTGTGACTTTATTTGGAAAGGAGGCCGTTGCAGATGATCAAGTTAAAGTGAGGTAACTGGGTAGCCCTAATCCAATGATTGGTATCCTTATAAAAAGAGGACAGTTAGACCCAGAGACAGACACGCACACAAGTAGAACGCCACTGGGCAAGAAAGCGGAAATGGAGTGACCGGGGGCCAGCAAGCCACCAGAAGCAGGAGAGGCCCGGAGTACCCTCCCTCACAGCCTCAGGAGGAACCAGCCCGCCAACACCTCGATTCAGCCTCTGGTCTCCAGAACTGTGAGAAAACCAATTTCTGTGGCTTGAACCAGCCCGTTTGTGGTTCTTGGTTACGGCAGCCCTAGCAGACTAAGGAGAGACCATCGAGCATTTAAAGGAACTAGGCTGGAGCCAGCACGGCCAACGTCTCCTCACAGTAGCCCTGCCGAGGCGCACGTACTCCTGATGCAATAACGCACCCTCGCTGGAGCCGGAGCATGAGATCCAGAACGCTGGGGCTTTCTGCTCCCGGGCACGTGCCCAAATCCTACTTCCTGGCCTTTCAGTGACTAATTATTTTAAGAAACCAAGAAACCATGAGAAGACACATTTCCACGCTACCCACTTGCTCCTCAGAATGAGCAATAGCACAATTCCTGCCCATGAGCACATTCATCCTCCCTCACGTCACCACACAAGGAAACTTCCCCCTCTCACCGCACAAGCCCACTGCTGGCATCCTCCACCTCCCACAGGCCCAGGCCCCTTCATGAATCAGAGATGACAGCTGACAGCCTGAGACAGATGCCAACACTTCCTGTGGGCTGCAAGCGGGGGGCAGATGTGGCCCCACATGGGAGACCAGAGCCGGAGTCAGGGAGGTGGTGGTGGGGGCTTTTTCAGAGCCCCGAACCCTGGCTTCATCCTCTGGCTTTCCCTCATAGCAAACCTCTGGCTGCTGCGAAACAAAAAACCACAGATAGATTATAAATGCATCTGGATGAGATTTTATACCATCGGATACTGTGGCTCCTGCTAGAGTCTAGGGTTTAGTCATCTGAGGCCCTCTGATCTAAATCTCCCTGCATGTGTGCCTGTCACATTGGAGCCCTACACACACACACACACACACACGCCCAGCCACCAAGGCTCCTGCCCCTGTAAGTGTCTAAGTAGAAGCGCACACCTCCTTAAACATTCTGAGAGCTTGGCAGTGAGCAGATACACCAGCGAGGTGTGCGGCGGTCAGGTTTCTGACCTGATCCAAACTGAGTTTTACGCTCAGGGTTAGTGCTTTCAGAAGTCCCTATCACTAAATCACCTTGGTAATTCCAGACGCCCATCTGGGTTTTGTTTCCTGAGAGGGAGGCCACCCCAGCTCACAGAAGCCATGGAGAACTGTCCAGGCAGGGAGGCTACCATGAGTGAGAAATCCCCGTCTCTGCTCTGAATATGGTTGCAGGAACCCCAGAGATGTGAACACGTTATTCTAAGGAGAAAATCCTCATGAGAGCTCACCAGAGACTGACAGAATGATGGGAAATGTCCAAAACTGGAGGCAAGGGGGTGTCACTGAACCAAAACAGCAGCAAACCAGAAGTCCTTCCACTGCCCATCCGCAGCGCCCTGCACAGGCCGTCTGACATTCTGCTTGGACCAAGGAAGCCCAGCAGAAGAGCAGTAAATGTCTAAGCCAAACTCAGCACGGACACCCACGCAAAGAGCCACATTAGACCAGCAAGAGCACCAAAGGTCAAACTGCCTGAATCCTTCCTGCACGTGCGTGTTCACACACCCACCCGCTGGCACCTGATGCGGGAGGGGAGACTGACCAACTGACGCACCTTCCCCGGAACGCCCAGATGTAGTTTAACATCTGCCTGGTCAGGCCTTTGTGGACAGCGCTGTCAAGCAGGGAGTGTAGTAGAACCATCCCTCTAGTTTGACTACTGCTAATTACTCTTAAAACACTGCCAGGCATGGTCCTGAAACAGCAGCCCTGGCAGGCCGGGCCCAGCTCAGTCCCAGGAGCTCTCATCCCACAGAGGACCTGGGTCTCAGAGGTGGCCTCAAGCACAACCAGCCACCTCGAAGCAAGATCACAAACGGCAGAGAGGAAGTGGGGCTTCTTATAGTTTATCTTATAGTTTTAGCTGTTTTAATTGATTTCAGGGAGAGGAAGGGAAAGAGAGAGAGATAGAAACATCAATGATGAGAGAGAATCATTGATTGACTGCCTCTTTCATGCTTCTTAATGAGGATTGAGCCCACAACCCGGGCATGTGCCCTGACCAGGAATCAAACCGTGACCTCCTGGTTCACAGGTCGATGCTCAACCACTGAGCCACACCAGCCAGGCAGCTTTTTAAAACTTTTAATAAATATTGTCTTTTGCCCATTTAATACAAGTTAACTTTAAACTACCCATTGTAGCCACCTCTAATAGTTTTAGAATAAAGCAAGAATCTAAATAAATATATGGACAGATCTTGATGGCTCTCTTGCTGCAGATGATCAATCCTGAACAGGAGTTTAGGCCCTGACAGAGCTGCACTTCCTACACTGGGCACTGCACCCCTCCCCACACACATGCCAGGCAGATAGGAGCCTCGTAGGAATAAACGCGTTCATATTCAGACAATCACAGGATTTTGCTGAATAGAATGAAAAGTTCACATGAATATTTAAAATGAGACTTTATTGACCTGCAGGAGGGGTTGAGCTATTCTGGGTTACCTGAACAGAGGAGTTTGGGAACCCTTTGCAAGGGAAACCATTCTGCTAACACACGGGGGAACATTCCCACTCCTCCTTGTTCCTATGACGAATAGGTGACTTTAGTGGCCCACACAGGAAAAGCAAAGATGGGCCTTTCTACCATACACAGGAGGTAAAGGGGCCACACTGCACAGCGGTGCAGATCAAAGCCATATCCACCAGGCACAGACCATGCACGACTGCAAGGGGAGCGTAACCTTCCCCGACGCTCCCTCCTGTGGATCCTGAGTCAGAACTGCCAGAAGCAAATGGGCACCTGCCAGGAATTCGAGAGGTGACCTGGACTGGCTGTAATTTTCCAGAGTCTACAATAAGGAGTAGCCTCTAAATGCTCTACAGTATGTAAAATTGTGCCTAACAGATAGCAGGTACTCACTCAATGTTTGGGAATGATGATTAATAAGCCTGCTACCTGCAGAGAGCCAGCCAAGGAACTTGGTTCCCCTGTCTACCAGTAGCACCAATACTGCGGGGTAGTGCCCAGGAGTCTCCATTTCTAACAGGCCCCTTGTCCACCCCCAACCCAGGGGCCTCAGAAGCTCTTAGAGAACTTGATGCATAGAAAAAGTCACATGCCCAGGCAATGATGGAGTTGGGACCAGAGCCTGGGCCTGGATAATGCCACACTTGATACTTCTGTGCTAGAGCATTACTGATTATTGATGGAGATCGGGTATTTACTCTAAGTGTTAGCACCCATCTATAATTCCTGCAGCTGGTTCAGAGTAAGAAAGACATCCTCGGTGTACCTCTAAACTGGCCTCTAACTTTTGTTCTTTGGAAGTGGTTGTCAGCCTGTTCTGGCAAAAAGTAAATAAACATGGAGCTTGCACTGGCTCAGCTTTCAGAGCTCTGAAATCTTTCCCTTGGGCGACTCCAACGACAGCCTTCAGTTTAACCTTCTATCCAGGCAACAGCAGAGGTTCCAGGTATGATTCCTGGAGCTCAGACGGGGGGTCAGATGACTTCTCTCCTTCCCATCAGCCCAGCCCATCCTACAAGCCTAGAGGTCTCAGCTCATCCATGAGGATGTCTACACTCGAGACAACTAAAACCCAAATCTAATTGATCTTTCCTAGTCTCTTGGCACTGTTTTCCTCATCCATATATTTAAAAACCTTCTTTGTATTATATGTCATCTTATAAGCCATTTCCAAACTCCTTTGAAATAGAGATGTAACCAATAATGCTCCCCACTGAATTCGTAAGGTGGCCTGGTATGATGGAGAGGTCAGACTGACCCTGACTTCAGTCCCAGACCCTCCTGATAGCTGTATGACCTTCAAGAAGTGACCTGAACCCTGAGCCCCATTTCCCACCTCTATAGAAGGTGCCGGTTCCTGCATTACAGCAGTGTTGTGAGGACAAAAAGAGATGACACGGGACTGCTGTGTGGGGGTGGTACGGCCCCAGTTGTTATTACTAAGGCAGCCAGAAAAAGATCCCACTGCCCCTCAGCTAAAGAAGTGAATTGAGAGGGAGGTGAGGGGGCACTTCTGGTGCAATTTCTTGTAACAAGTGATGTGGAGTGGTGAGAAGAAAAGCCCGAGAGGCAGCCATGACAGTAACCAATGGGTGAGACCAATGCTTTGCTCCTCAAAGGCAAGATGGACAAGAAGAAGAAAGGGATGTATAGGAAAGACCCAGAGATTCTGTCCCATCTTTACCAATTGTCATGGACTGAATTGTGTCCCCCCAAAAAAGATGTACCTCAGAATATAAACTTAAATAGGGTCTCTGGTGATGATCAAGTTAAGATGAGGTCATTAGGTTTGAACCCTAATCCAATTTGACCAGTATCCTTATAAAAAGGGCAAATTTGGAGACAGACACGTGCACAGGGAGAAGGTCACAGGGAGATGAAGACAGAGATCTGAGTGATGCATCTACAAGCCAAGAACCTCGAGATGGCCAGCAACCACCAGAAGCAGGAGAGAGACCAGACTCTCTTCACCACTTGGTCTTGGACTTCAGCTTCTAGGACTGTTGGACAACAGATTTCTGTTATTTAGGCCACCCGTTTTGTGGTACTTTGTTACAGCAGCCCAGGAAACTGAGACACTGATGGAGAGGAGGCCACTGTTATTATAGTCCATATTATTGTTGTTGTTATATTTTAACACTTCTGGGCACTAGAGCAACACTGAGTGCTGGCCTTAGCTCTGCCCTCGTCACTGCCATAGGGACCATTGTTGTCCAGGTTTCTATAGCTCTCCTTATCAGTGCCTTTCCCCCCACGCTGGAGCTCACATCTGGTACCAAGTTAACACACCTGGACATGTCCTCACCATTCACAGACTCAATTCTGAAACACTCTTCCACTTCATCCTGTGCTAACTTTCTGAGGCACTGACTGGTCTGTTAGTCCCTGTTGGCTGCCATCCTGGTGCCAACATTGCCAGCAATGCCCACAGATTCTGTCCCCTCTGAACTCTGACATGGAATCGGGCAACATGCTCCTTTGAGGGAACAAGTCAAATTGGGATAACAATCAACTCTGGCAGTGACCCTCGTATCTCTAAAGAATATGCCGCCATCTCCAGCTGAGAGCTTCTCTCGTCACTTCCTCCTGCGGTAGATGAGGGTTCAGTTCTCTACTTTATTTCTCTAAAAAGGCCTCGGTATGTTTAATTATATGCTTGTGGGTAAGGTTGGAAACACATCCACAAATCCCTTGATATTCCTCTCATCAAGAGGGAGAATATAGAGACAACGAAGATGACGGCATAGGTGAACACCTGAACTTGCTGCCGCGTACAACCACATTAAAACTACAACTAAAAGATAAAATGAATACCACCCAGAACCACAGGAAGGCTGGCAGAGTGGAAATTCTACAACCAGAAGGAAAGAAAAAAGCGCACTGAGTCCGGTAGGAGGTGTAGAGCTGCGGAAGAGCAGAGGTACAGAGGCTCACGCAAAACAGGCTGGCAGCTGGGTACGCTGTTGTCTTTTTCTATCAGGAGGGAGAAACAAGCTCCCGACTACTCTGAACTTCAGTTCCAGGTGAGAATTTGGGGACCCAGACTCATATGGAGAGAAACTGGACTGTCTGGCATCGGGCCAAAACGTGAGGGCAGCTTTCTCGCAGAGATGCTTGCAGCGGTCATTGCTCCTGCACAGGGCCACGGAACACAGATCCCGGGCCTCTCTGAGGCAGAGCAGACTGGCAGCCATTGCAGTTTGCTCCGCCCTGGTGATTCCCTGAGACCCCGCCTCACCCAATTTACAACCCCACCCAAGCTGTGTGCTGAGGCTTTGCATATGAATGGCCTGGCCTTTCTCCGCCTAAAAACCTGGGCAGACTCAGTGAGCGCCAAAGCCCCACTGAAGCAGTCCTGCCCCATAAGGGTGTCTCCAGCACATAAGTTCTCCCATTGTAGACACAACTGGTACTCACAGCCAAATGACCAGGAAGTCAATTCTACCCAGTGATACCAACAGCAATCAAGGCTTAACTACAACAAGACTGTGCACACAGCCCACAAAGGGGTGCACCAAGAGTGTCCACCTCAGGTGATTGGGGAGGCTGAGCCACTGGGCCCTACAGGACACCTAGCACACAAGGTCACTCTATTAACACAGGGAAGTAGCCAAAACGCGGAGACAAAGAAACAGGTCACAAATGAAAGATAAGGAGGAAAGCAACTACTGGATATAGAGTTCAAAACCACGGTTATAAGGTTTTTCAAGAATCTTCTAGAAACCTCGGAGAAATATAGTGAGACCCTCAAGGATATGAAAAAGGACCAATTAGAAATTAAGCATACACTGACTGAAATAAAGAATAATATATAGAGATCCAACAGCAGACTAGAGGATCCCAAGAATCAAGTCAAAGATTTGAAATACAAAGAAGCAAAAAACATTCAACCAGAAAAGCAAAAGGAAAAAAGAATACAAAAATATGTAGATAGTGCAAGGAGCCTCTGGGACAACTTCAAGCATATCAACATTGAATTATAAGGGTGCCAGAAGAAAAAAGAGAGCAAGATATGGAAAACATATTTGAAGAAATAATGACAGAAAACTTCCTCTACCTGGTGAAAGAAATAGACTTACAAGTCCAGGAAGCACAGAGAACCCCAAACAAAAGGAATCCAAAGAGGACCACACCAAGACACATCATAATTAAAATGCCAAGAGCAAAAGACAAAGAGAGAATCTTAAAAGCAGCAAGAGAAAAACAGTTAGTTACCTACAAGGGAGTACCCATACAACTGTTAGCTGATTTCTCAACAGAAACTGTACAGGCCAGAAGGGAGTGGCAAGAAATATTCAAAGTGATGAATAGCAAGAACCTACAACCAAGATTACTCTACCTAGCAAAGCTATCATTTAGAATTGAAGGTCAGATAAAGAACTTCACAGATAAGAAAAAGCTAAAGGAGTTTATCACTGCCAAATCACTATTATATGAAATGCTGAAGGGTATTCTTTAAGAAGAGGAAGAAGAAGAAAAAGGTAAAGATAAAAATTATGAACAACAAAGTGACAACAAATACATATCTATCAACAAGTGAATCTAAAAATCAAGTGAATAAAAAATCTGACGAACAAACTGGTGAACAGAATAGAATCAGGGGCATAGAAAGGGAGTGGACTGACAATTCTCGGGGGGAAGGGGGTGTGGGGGTGGGGGAAGAGACTGGACAAAAATCGTACACCTATGGACAAGGACAGTGTGTGGGGGGGGTAAGGGCAAGGGGTGGGGTGGGAACAAGGTGGAGGGGAGCTATGGAGTCGAAAAGAGGAACAACTATAATAATCTGAACAATAAAAATTTAAAAAAAAAAAGGAGGATATATTCCCTTCTCCCTCCAGGCCGTTCTCCCTCCAGGACCTTCTGCACTGCCACCCTAGGGGTCTTCTAATACAGGGCTGGTGGGTCACTCCTCACTCCTAGAGAACGGCTGCTCCTTGGGTAGTGTGAAAACCCTTTGCTGTGCTGTGCTCCATCTCCCGCTTTGTTCCCGACCACAGCCTGAACTCAGGGCACCCTCCCTGAACCCACCGTGCCCCCTCCTGCTGCTGCCCATCGGCTCACACTGCTTCCTCACCAGGAAAGCTCTCCCACTAAAGCTCCGCTCATACATCACCGCTTCTGCAAAGTCCCCCTTTGTGCCGCCACACCTGTCCCCTCCTCTGAGACCCCGTGGCAGTTACCCGAGGCCAGCACAGCCCTGTCACTCTGTCAAGCATTTCCCGAGAGACTGTATCCCCTGGAGGGCAGGGACCCCAATTCACTCTGCTTCTAACAGACTCAAGATAAGCAACTGCTGAATCGCATCTGAGCTGCCCGCAGGAATCCCAGGGGCCTCCCGGGAGCCACCAATTAGTGGTGTTGGACGGGAGTTTTTAAAGGAGAAAAGAAGGGAATTGGATCAATCCTCTGGCTGGCACCAGATCCTGCCTTAGTTTTCATTTCCCACCTCTCTTGGTGATGGGCATCAGCAATGCCCATGTCTATGGGTGCACACGGTGAGTCACGCATGCACCTGGGACACAGGGGTCACCTTGAGCTGGTCATGCCTGAGGTTGGGAGGCAGCAGAGCAGTGTAAGAGGCCAACAGCACATTCACATTGTGACTCTGACGGTCTGTTTTGTTGTTTTTGTATAATGTCTACTTTTGATCTCCTAACGTGTCCCTTTGGAAGCAGGAAGTCCATGTCGACATATATGGAGTCCCTGTTATAGCCCTGGCCGAGTGTCTTGTTCACGGTGACCCCTCCATCAGAGCTGCTCTCATGACCATCATGGGCAGCCCTCAGGCCCCTGGTGTCACTGAGCCGGAGCCTCACCAAGGGCCTCTGCCCTCCCCGTTCAGCCCCCACGTGTGTCACGCCGCCATTGGGAATACCTGGATCTCCCGAGTCCCCTACCACAGCTGTGATTCCTCCAGCACAGCCTCAATGGCTAATGAGTCAGCGCAGCCTCCCCGCTTGTTTATCCATCCATGGCCAGCTCACACCTTCCACCCTCCAGAGCAGGGCGGTACCACTCTGCCCTCACATTGCCCGTTCCTCCTTCAGCAGCTGTTTCCTGTCAGCCGAATCTGTGATGGTGTGCTGTTGATTTTCCCTTTATCTGGTATGTATGAGGTACACCCTCTCCCTCACCATGAATTCCTCCCTCTGACTTCAGCGAGAAGGATGGTCCTCCTCCATCATTCCACCCCACCCCACCTCCACCAAGGATGCCAGCAAGCACAGGGCCTGTGTCCCACCTCTCAGAGTGATGGGCACTGAGGATGCCAATGAGTGCCTCACATTCCATCTGCGAGAACCAAGGACTGTGCAGTGAGTCACCAAACCCCTGGGGCACCGCGGGCCCCTCCCACTTGTCAGGCCTGACATTGAGAAGCAGAAAGCAGTTTAATGGCCTGAAGGGCAGGTGCAGGTTCTGATGCTGGCAGTTGCTAGCTGTGTACCACTAGGTGAGTTACTTAGCCTCTCTGTTTCTCCCTCTGTAAATGAAGCTAATCACTTCCTCAGAGTGTGGTGGTAAGAATTAAGTGATATTCCTGGTACATGACACATATTACACTTTTAACAAAAGAGGTTGCCTTTCTGTGTAGGAGGAGCTGACATGGCTCATCTTGAGTGCTATCGTTGCACCATTTTTAAAACTCCTCTCATTATCTAGTCACAGAAAAAAAAAACAGAAGTGCACGAGATAAATTCTTCTAGCAGCCTGGAGCCATTTATTCCAATGGGAGCTGGTGATCTTGTTCCCATTTCTGAATGTCATGAATTAGGGCTCTTCCCAGACATAATTTCTGTCCCTCTGCTTACCCCTCCCATCAGAGCCAAAATGAATTGGCAGAACACCTCAGATTACTTGCCAACTCAGCACAAATGAGCAGGCCGTGAGCTTCCCACCCATCTCACCTTCAGTCCTCTCAGCCGTGAGGGCCTGGGAGAAGAAATCATTTTCTGACAAGTAAAATAAGCTGAGTTATGTGTTCTGCCAAAGCCCCTCAAGGTTGACTCTGACTACCAGAACTCTATGAGACCCAGAGAGAAAAAAATCACACCCCTCCTTTCCTGGGCCCCTTCATTTTTTCAGAAGGGCCTTGAGGTCAATACCAACTCGTAGAAGTCTGTCCTCCAAACCTCAAATGTACGCCTTAGCTTTGCAAACAACAAAAAACGAACCAACGCACTCTGATGGTAACCTATGCGCCCAGTTTCCCACTGTCGGCTTCCTTTTGGCCATTACATCTGCCTAGAGCTGTGGTCAGCAAACTGCGGCTCGAGAGCCACATGTGGCTCTTTGGCCCCTTGAGTGTGGCTCTTCCTAAGCCTTAGGAGTACCCTAATTAAGTTAATAACAATGTACCTACCTATATAGTTTAAGTTTAAAAAATTTGGCTCTCAAAAGAAATTTCAATCTTTGTACTGTTGATATTTGGCTCTGTTGACTGATGAGTTTGCCGACCACTGGCCTAGAGGGAGGTGTCTGGAAGAAAGCAACTGAGGAAAGCGAAGCACCTCATGTTCAGGCTGCAAATGCCATCCAAGGAGCTCAGCAAGTCGGTGAAGATGGGCTGCTAAGATTTCATTAAGCAGAAAGCATCTCTGTTTTCAAACTGTCAAGTCACACAGGTGAGCAATTAAGCCACTGAAACGGAAGAAGGGAAAGGTTTCTGAAGGATCATTTACAAATGCAAAGCACATTATCTGAACACCGCCTGGGGCATTTAATTAACTACATGCCCCAGGTAAGCATTAAGCCTGGTTTTCCTACCCACCAGGACCCAGAAAGGTGGAGCCGCGTCCAGCCTTCAGTTACAGGGCTGCACGGGAGGCCTGACGGTTAGGAACAGGACGGGACAGGGAGTGTGTGGGGTGGGGCTCACTGCCGTACAGTTAGTTAGAGGCAGAAGAAGGGCAGTATCCCAGATCCACCATAGGAGTCACTAGCCACATACAGCTACTTATATTTAAATTAATGAAAACCGAACACAATTTAAAATTCAGCTTCGCATGAGCCACACATGTGGCTACTTAAATTGAAATGCATTGAAATGGAATGAAATGTAAAATTCAGTTCTTCATTCGCACTAGCCACATCCTGCTCAACAGCCACCTGGGGCCAGCAGCTCCCAGGTTGGACAACGGTGCTGAACAGACGGTGCCCACCACCACGGGAGCTCTGCTGGGCACGCTGCTCCAGATCACAGCCCTCCAAGCTCTTTCCTCTCCACCAGGATTTGGGTCTCGTTTTTACCACAGGTATCGTCCATTAAGCACTGTGAAATCAGTTCAGCGGGACAGGACCAGCTTTCCTCCTTCTTAATGTAACAGAAGAGAAACTATCATAATGCATCACATGCCAATGAAATAAAAGTAAGTTTCAGGTCATAAAACTATCAATTTTGTGCCATTTTACTTACACACACACACACACACACACACACACACATACATTATCTATAGCTATACATTTATAGTTATGTATCTACAGGGCCACGATGTGTTTCTTCCTGTGGCTCAAGGTCAAAAGAAGTTAGACCCCCCTGCTCTACAGCGTGCTCCTTGTCTGCAGACATTTGGGTACTTTTGCCCCCACTCATCTTCCCCTTTTCGGGGTGACTCAAATCACAAGAGAGTGAGGCAGAGTACCTGCTGCACAGCCCCGCACATGGGTTTTCCTCCAGACCTGATTTTCCCCATGTGCTCTGCCCTGTAATCATTTCGCCTGGGCATGCAGCCAGGCAACTGGAAGGATCCAGACACTAATCTGGGCTCCAGTGCCCACAGGGGCAGGGGCAGAGGAGAGGCAGACAGACAGACCCACAGTGAAGCTCCCACCAATTCTGTGGCCTGTGAAGTCTGGCCCTTCTATATTGACAGCAGAACAAAGACCTGTCAGAGCATCATCCCCCCACGATGCCCCCTCGACCCTCCCCCAAAGGTTAAGAAGAGCCTAGAAGTCATTCTTGCTCCCTTAGCCCACAGCTCCATCCTCTCCAGCTATAGTCCCCAAAGGCCAAAAGAAACTGGAAAACCACTCACCTCATTGTGATGGTTAATTTTATGTTAGGCCCTGGAACCCAGATATTTGGTCAAATGATATTCTCGATGTTTCAGTGAAAGCAGTTTTTAGATGAGATTAAATTTAAATAGCAGACTCGAGTAAAGCACGTTATTCTCCATAATTGGGGAGAGGCTCATCTAATCAGTTGAAGATCTTAATAGAAAAAGACTGATTTCCCCTAAAGAAGAGGGAATTCTGCCAGCAGACTGTCTTCAGACTTGAACTGCAACACTGACCTTTCCCTGGGTCTCCAGCCTGCTGTATTGCCCTGCAGATCTCAGACTTGCCAGTGTCCACAGTGCATAAGCCAATTTCTTAAAATATTTTTACACACACACACATCCTATTGGTTGTGTTTCTCTGGAGAACACAATCAGATTCTACCCAAAGAAAGCCCCCTCATTGTTCCAGGGGCTCTCCAACGCCACCTCCTCTGTGCAGCAGCCCCGGATTTACTCTCAGAAGCACTGCTGCTAGTTCTGTGCTCATTTCGTAGTACAGTGCTCGTGCCACATTTTTGCAAACAGAATTATTGTGCCTTATACCACCGCTCCTATTTGGATCCTAAACCTTGTTACTCAAAGCTTGGTCTGTAAGCCAGCTGCCATCAGCAACCCTGGAAACTTGTTAGAAATGCAGAATCTCGGGCCCCACCCAGACCTAAGGACTCCGAGTCTGCATTTTAACAAGATGGTCAGATTATGTTAAAGTTTGAAAAGCACTCTTTTGTTTTATTTTTTTAAATAAATTACCTTTTTATTTTTTAAATGCTCACCCAAGGATATTTTCCCATTGATTTTAGAGAGAGTGGAAGAAAGAGGAAAAGACAGAGAGAAATATCGATGTGAGAGAAACACACCGATTGGTTGCCTCCTGCATGCGCAGGTACATGCCCTTGACCGAATCAAACCCGGGACCCTTGGTCCGAAGGCCAACGCTCTATCCACTGAACCAAACCAGAAAGCGAGAAGCACTCTTTTAAACAAAACTCCTTAACCTCGAGAAACCTTTAAAAATACCAGTGCCTAATTCCTACCCTCAGAGAGTCTTCCGTAATTGCTCTGAAGTGCAGCCTGCATGTCAGTATGTTCGAAGTCTTCCTGGGTGCCCGATGTGCAGCTGAGCTGAACCACTGTAAATGAGCCCCTCGTGGTTTTAAGAGGAATTGGGTCCGGCAATGTTAGGAAACTGTGTCAGGCCACAACGTAAGTTAGCGTCAAGAAGAGGACCCCATCAAGGCTCCTTTCCCTCTAAAAATGTCAAGGAGAGAGAAAGAGAGCCATATGCACCATTAGCAGATGTAAAACGAAACCGGGTCATCCAACACCCATCTGATGCGGACACTGTCAGCACACCAAGTGTCTCCTCAGCAAGGAACCCACAGGGCTCTCTGAACACAAAGATCCTCTGAGTTTAGACTGGATCTCAGGAACCTCCCTATTGATGATGAGCCTCAAACCCGGAAACCGAGTGTAAATTAGTGCTGGGAAAGACATGAGCCACCCTCCACCCCACCTCCCCCTTCTAGGGCAATCCAAAACATCCCCCACGGACACAGATCCTGCCTCGATGGGCTTCATTTTCTGCTGGCCCCCCGAGTCTTTGCTCATGTAACTCTGTGGAAGCTACAGGATGATATTATTGTGCCTTCTTAGTGTTCCCAGATGGCGTGGGTTTTCCACTTGAGTTAGGAGGTAACGGGGAGAAAAGATGGGAGAAGTAAACAGTTACTTTCCTTTCAAGACCCTCCTAGGGTTTGTCTTTATGCCAACCTGTGGGGTCTATTCACTCCTCTGCCAGGGGGATGATCAGTAACAACAAGCTTCCCACCCACAATGCATGCATGTCACATCTCTACCTCTTATGGTGATGACACGCAGAGGGGGCCCGACTTGGACGGACACTGGCATGACAAGTGGCTGCACCCAGGCAATGACTCAAGGGCGACAGGGTGATTCTCTGTGGTCTCCCTCCCTCTGGTCTCCTGTAGACTGTCCCCACTACAATTTCTGGTCTGGAGTGGCTTGGAATGAACCTCCCTTTGATCTGCTGCTGACAGTGCAGCAGTTCTTCTTGGGCAAAACTACATCTTTCCTTAGTGCAGTGGAGCACCATCTGCTTAATGGGGCACCTGTCGAAAAGCTAACCCCAACACCCACTGTGCCCAGAAGTTGTACCAATCACCACTAAACTCCTAGCTTGACAGCGGGTAGTAGCAACTACCCATACAGATGTGTTCTCAGTAGTGACATTAAAGGGGAAAAATCCACACCATCATGGGCACAGTGCACACCCACATACACACATACACGCACACATTCACACACACATACACACAGATGTACACACAAACTGCCGACTAAGCAGCTATCACACTAAGCCACACCATCCATGCCACTTTGTCCCCAGAATGCAAGCATCGCCTCCCTTGAAGATAAAGGAAAGACTGCTTCCTGCTATAAAGGAGACCTGTGTGTGTTTGTATAACCAATTTATATATATATATATATATATATATATATATATACACACACACACACACACACACACACACACACAGGCTGATCAACCAGTTGGCAGCAATGGTAATAATACAGCACTTAAAAATATTTACCAAACCAAATCATTTTTCCCAGCCAGTGCCAAGTCTTTAAAGTGAGTTACTGGAAAGAGACCAAGGGTGTACACCAAGCATGTCAAACTCACGGCCAGCAGGCCGAGGTATGCGGCCCACCAGCTGCGAGTTTGACATGCTTGGTGTACACACAGAGAGAAAGCACCACGTGAGGACATGGGGAAAAGATGGCCATCCGCAAGTCAAGGAGAGAGACCTCAGAAAATTCCAAAATTGCCAGCATCTTGATCTTAGACTTCCAGCCTGCAGAACTGTGAGAAAATAAATGTCTGTTGCTTAAGTTAAAAAAATTTTTAAAAAGTAAAGTTATTGGACTAGATGGATAAGGTGGGAACTGGCAGAGACTCATAAACCCACTCTGGCGCCTGCATTTTATGGGTAAGGAAATGAAAGTCTAGAGAGGTGAGGTCACTTGCCCAAGGCCACACAGCTAATTACTGGTGGTGTCAGGACAAGAACAGCCTGTCCGGGCTCCCTGACCAACACCCTATGGCTGCCCCACATCGCCATCCCAGACAGCAGTTCCGGCAGACGGAATGCATTTTCTCAGAACAAGGGTTCTGAAGCCACTCACCATCCACACCAGCACAGGTTTGGCTAAAAAGAAAAGTCCCTGCAAAGAAAAGGGGACGTGAACGCTGGACATGTTGCAATGCACCATTCCCGTTTCTTTGGAAGGCTGGAGCCAACAAGAGCTTTTCTTCCCACCCAGGAGGCAGGGGCCAGGCTGGGACCCCACCAACCCTTTCCAGCGGCATGTGGGTCTGGCTATACAAGGTTAGAATTACAAACAAATTACCCTACAACCAAGAGCCTACGGCTTGTCCCCAAATTCAGAGTCACATCCAATTATCCCCTGGAACAATAGCCAAGTCCTGGACCTTTAAACACCCACTTCCACTTCCTGGAGGACCCCCGTGCCCCTCGGCCACTGCTAGACTAACTTCTGCGCCACCATAACGTCTGCAGGTGCCTGGGACAGCTGTTCCAGATTCAAAGCATCACAGAATGCAAGAACTGGAGAGTAACCCCCGCCAAACAATTTGTCCCACGTATCGTCTCTTTCTTTTGAAAAATACATTTTTTCCATTCAGATCATAGTTTCAAAAAATTGAAAATGTGGGGAAGAAAAAAATCAAATCCCACAATCCCATAATAACCATCATTAGTATTTGGGCTTATTACCTATCAGATTTTAATTTTCTGGGCATGTGTGTTTTAAACAAGGCTACCATGATATACAAATATTTTTTCTTTACCTATAGTTATATCATTTTTAAAAATCCCTCTATTGGCTAGTCTTCCTATATATCATTCCAATGGCTATTTAATATTTAATCAACTGTATTTACCATATTTTCCTAACCATTTCCCTACTGTGGACCATTTGTGTTTGTTTCTAGTGCTTCAGAAATATAAAGAAGATTTCACTGAACACTCTTGTGTACACAGGTATTTTCACAGCTATTGTTTGAGGTAATTTCCATAGGAGAGCTTCCCAGAAGTCAGCCTCTCTGGGAAATGTTAGAGAAACGCACGCCCCGAGTGACTAAATATCTGAGAAGGGAAAAGGAACACTCTCTAAAGTCCAGAGTCCGGTCCTGACTCGGCTCTCACCGATCGGCTGTGTGAACACCAACAAGCCACTCAACTCCTGAGACTCGGTTTCCCTCGGGCATTAGAGAAAGGTCCCTCCAGGCCTGTCTTGCTGTTCTGATTGCCAGGAGTATTCTCTCTCCATGATTCTCACCCGCTTCCATGAGATGCCCGATCATTCACTTTCTACTCTGTGGTTCACATCAGCTGCTTTTCAGCTCAGGAAAATGACTTCTCAAAGCCTGCCGGAGGGGGGTGGGAGGACTGTGTAGATGAAGCATAGGGTACGCAAACCCTGGCAGCGGTCTCTCGTCCTGACACCGCTTTCTGAATCCAGGTCAGCTGTGGAATTCCTCATATCTGGGAGTGTTGACCACAGCATATTGTGACACGGACACACACACAAAGGCCTGCACTTGAGGACCTCCCAGAATTCAGTCCTGCGGGGGAGGGAGCTGGTCTGTGGCTCCTATCATGGTGCTCTGGGACAGTAAAGAGGCCTCTGTCACATCCCTAGCAGATCCCTGCAGGTACAAACACTGCAGAGCACACCGGAACAAAAGAAGGAATGCAGCAGTACTCTCCTTTCTATCTTAACCTCCCCACAGTTTGCCATTGATTATTGGCCTTTAAAAAATGAGTTAGCCCCGGCCACGTGGTTCAGTTGGTTGGAGTGTCATCCCATACACCAAAGGGTTGTGGGTTCGATTCCTAGTAAGAGCACATACCTAGACTGCAGGTTCAATTCCCAGTTGGGATGCATACTGGAGGCAACTGACCGATGTTTCTCTCTCACATCGATGTCTCTCTCTCTCTCTCCCCCAACCCCTTCCTCTCTCTCGAAAAAATCAACAAAATCATATCCTTGGGTGAGGATTTTAAAACAAAGAGTTCTAAGCAGTAGAGAAGGGAAGATAATTAAGTAACGTTTTTCCCAATCTTTCAACATCCTGTTTGACACGTGCAGTTCCTCATGCCACTGCCTCCTGGGTTATGGAATTAGATGGCGTGGCTCCAGTTCAGTCATTTCCCCCTTTTCATACGTCATCCGTGAAAAGCATACGGCCTTTGCAAACCAGGACCACGGACTCTGCAGCATGTTGTGGGGACAAACACATAGCTTTACAGTCAGACAAACCTATGTCGAATTCTGATTCCACTTCTTTTCAGCTGGGTGAACCTGACAAAATACACAAATTTTCAGAAACAAATATACCACTGCAAAGACCTACAATATTTTACTGACTATCAAGAAAGAAAGGTCTCTGCCAATTAAATTATGACATGACTTTGTAAGACAAACCGATTTTAGATTATAAAGTGTGAAAAGATGTCTTTGAATCAATGATATTTAACCTCTCTCCAGCTAAACTTCTCAGTTGTAAGATGGACATGCTAAGTGCCCACCTTGAAGGCTGGTTGGGAGGTGGGAATGAGATGACACTGACCATGCCTGACTCTGCAGCTGGTACGCAGTAAGTAGTTGTAAAATGTTAGTTCTTCTCATTTCCAAAGGGATGGGTGGGTTCTGGATAGATTACAAGGTCTTTCAGAGCAGATATCAGATTATACATCTTTGACCTCTTCTCACCTCCCATGATCTAAACAGCGGTCGCCAACCTTTCGGACCTCACGGACCACTGGTTGGCGACTGCTGATCTAGAATATTGCCATACACATTGTAAGCACTCAGTAAATGGCTGATGAATATAAATGAACTAGTTGACAAATGACAAATACCCAAGCAGGGGGCCCCTTTGGAGGATGGGCACATGTAATCCCACTGGCCTCCCCAGCCCTGGAAGGGATGAGCACAGCTATCAGTATCATCCTGGCCGTGGGGGCTGCAAAGGAGAAAAGCAAATGCCAGCTGCTCGCTGCATATCCCCTGTGAACTCCCGGTGCGCGCAGCTGTGGACCACAGCCCACAGCACTTGGGTAAGCACAAGTAGCTACGTCTCAGTCTCAGTCCCACAGACAAATGCAGCATTGTGGTATCCTTGGGCCTCCCGGGGAAAGCCAGGCCGCCTCTGTGCCCTAGATGTGAAAGGCTGTGCATATCAAGTCAGACAGGCTACATCCCCACAGGCCCTAAACCCGTCCCCCAGGACTCCCGGAGAGCATTACTGTGTGACATAAACAAATGTCCCACGTGGGTGGTGCTGGAAGGAGCAGACGTTCAGGCAAACAGAACCGTGAGGCGTTTTCCCCTCCGTGTCCATACCTGCTCCGTGTTCCCCTCTGGTGCCCTAGCTCTCCTGGAAAAGGGGAAGAGGCAGGGCCAGGGAAAGAATCTCATTTTCCACCGCCCACTTTTCATTATTCATAATCACGTAGGAGATGAGAGGAGCTGCCAAATGACAAATTTTTTCTTCAGCTAAGACAGAAGAGACGATTTATTGTACACATGTTACATGCAGCCACAACTGAGAACAGAACAGTCCATAATGTCACTGGTCCAGGACAAAGGACCAAAGGGGACTGTTTTTGTAAGAGCAGGTGGGTCTCTCAAAAGGTGGTCACAGCAATCAGATGACATGTATATTCTAGATCCATCGAGAAGTTCTATACAGCAGGCATGCAGTCCAACAATTGGTACCCATGTCCCTGGCCTCTGGCTGCCCTTATTTCTGCTCCTGTGGCTTCCATGGGTGCACAAGCTGGGCTTTACGTGGACCTCTCCCTCATCTTTCCTCTTTCGCGCTCCAGTCTGACATTCGTTTTTTCCTCCACTTGGCTCTCATGACACTGAGGTTTCTAAGAAGATGGTGCTAAGGCCCAGAGACCAATGGCAAATTGAAATAACAAGTAGTACAAGACCCTTACTTTGACCTTGACTTCAGTCAAGAGACCTTCTGTGGAGACACACTCGGCTGTGTGTCACACCCTCACACACGCATACATTCACTTCTCCCTCCAAGCTCCCACTAGCTGGAACTCCAGTCATGAGTGTTCACACAAATGGATATTGCTCTCACAAAGTGAATGGAACTTGAAGGGGGGAAAAAGCAACAATAATTGGGAAAATAGTAATTGCCTATTCGTTGAGCCTTTCCCCTTGGATAAAGAGAAGGGGGAGTGGAGAGACAAGGAAGTCAGTAGAAGCCCTCCTTCCCCAGAGTCACACAGTGTTGGCAACGGGGTAGAAGGCAACCATCCTGTGAAGTCGGTCTTCCCTCAGGAACCGGCTTGTGAGTGTCCGCTCAGGTTCTCAAGGGACTCAAAGGCCTGCCTCTAGTCCCCTCCCACCACTGCTCTCCTCTGCTTCTGTGCTTTGGCAAAAGGAAGGAAACCCTTTCAGCTTTGCTGAGAGGGCTGAGGAAAAATCTCTTAGGAGCAAAAGCTGCTCTGGTCACTCAGCCTCATCCGTGCCATCTGCTGCCTAAAGTACCTGTGATGGCCCCAAGGTGGGCAGGAGTGTCATTTATTCCCAACATGTAATAAGGATTTTAGGAAACTTCCCACACACATCTCCTTCTTATTAATAATAAAGTAATGCCCATCCCTTGTTAAACCTGTATTAAACACTTAGGACACACCAATATTCTAGTGTGTAGATGCCCTATCATCCTATAACTGAGAGAAAACAAAAATCCATGTTCAAATTGAGCATAAGTAACCACTATGCTCCCTGCTGGGTCTCCAGCCTCGAGATTAGTCCATGAGATAGAACGTCCCATGATGATAGGAATGCCCTGTGCTGCTCTGTCCAACATGGCAGCCACCAGCCCGCCACACGGGCCTTTGAGCACTCGCAATGTGACTAGGGCTACTGAGAAACTGGGTTCTTTATTTTATTGTTTTTAATTTATGTACGTTTAATGGCTACTGTATTGTAAAGCCCAGATCTAGAGAGTGCCAGGTATATAGCTGGTGCTCAATAAATATTTGCTCAAGGGAAGAATGAATGGATGGATAGTAGCCGCTCACCATAATAAGTTCTGATTAAGCAGGATTCTCATGTTTATTGAGCACTCACTCTAAACAAATCCCTGTTTAAGTCAGCAACCTTCTGAGCTAGGTACTTTTATTATCTCTGTTTTAAAAATAAAGAAACGAGGCTCAGAAAAGTAGAGAACCCACAGACACATGGAACGTGGCAGGATTGAAGCCAGAATCCAACCCCAGGCAGCCTCTTAAAACTGGTCAACTTTTCCATTGATGAAAAAAGTGCCTCATTTTATTTTCTACAGGGTGACACCAAATTCAACAAGGAACTTTTCCTTTGGAATAGAGCAATAAAGATACACAGTGTGTCTTGTCTGGGAGCTTTTAGAGTCTACCCAGTGCACTCACTCACTCATCATGTCGACTGACTATATGATGCCAAGTCAAGAACTATTTACTCCACCACCATGACATTTCCCTGAAACCACCTCCCAGGACAGCAGAGTACTCGGCAGCAGCCTCACAATCTCCAAGAGCTGCCATCTCCTGCTGTTGTACAGCATGTCCACATGTCATGCACTGAGTGTCCCTGTCCAAGGAGAGCCTTTCATCCAGCATTGACCCTTGGACCATTAGGGACTCAACTATGTAACAAAGGGACATGAGTCTCCACCACCATCCGGCACAAACACAAAACCAGGAACTGAGTGAGGCCAGCACACCCTCTCCTCAGCTGACCCTCCTCTCCACCATAGCCTGCCCCGGACCTATCGCACAGGGAGCTTTTGTCTTTATAAAGTTACTTGTTGACTCGATTTTTGCAGCTCCCTTTAAGGTGGCCACTTGTGCCCCTGTCAGCGGGGTTCTTTGCAGCAATTTTGCAAGCTTTCTCCTTTGCCTGCCCCAGAGCTGTGTCATCTGTCACAGTCACCCTGGGATCTGAGGGGAGAGAAAGAAGCAAGTGGAACTATGTCTAGTGGGGGGATGGGGCAGGGAATTGCTGGGAAAATAATTTTTTTAAATTCTCAGTAAAAGAAAAAAGTTTACTTTTGGACATTCTTAAACCACTCTTTGTCCTAAGTTGTCGACCGTAGGAAACACAGTTTTCCTGTGTTGCTACAGAACCAGATGATTCCTGGAAGGCGATTTTACATCACAGAGCCTTCTACGTGTTCTTTCTCAATGTTTAAATTCTAACTCCTCTTCATCTAGTTTAAGTCCCACCTCCTCCAAAATGCTTCCTGGGCCATGCTAGCTCTCAGGAACTCCTCTGCATCTAGTCCAGGCAGCACCATTCTCTGCAGGGCCACCTCCTCAGGGACCCATGCTGCCTCTCCTCACAGGTCCCGCACATTTTATCTCTAACCTCAAACTCAAGTTCCCCACTTACAAAACAAAAGCTCAGCAGTGACTAGATCCAGCCCTTCTGGAAGGCAGCTTAGCAACAACTCACCACCTATTAGACGAAGCTTTCGCTCTGCTGCAAGGCACCCATTTACACACAGATCACGCCTATAAGGGGATTCTGTTCAAACCCTTTCTCTATTTTGTCCCTTTGTTTTAGTACCCTTTGTTGGTTGGCACTGGTTACCCAGGTGGCTGACCCTTAATCCAATACTGATATTTTTGGGTTACTCAACTGTCTTAAGCAAACACTTCCTGGATTGCAGTATAACGATTCATTCTGTAGTTAATCATATATTTCATTGCATTGTTGTTGTGTTTGTGCAGGCTTATCTTCTCTGAAGGACAAAAATCATATCTTACTCTGTGGGGTATTTCCCACCACAGCTAAGACAGTGCTACAAGCATTCAAAGGCTTTTATTAAATAAAAATAAGTGGGGGAGGGGGGAGAGAAACACTGTCCAGACACTGTGCAAAACAAGTGACTGAAAGACCCTGGAGCATGTCCGGTAATCTTCAAATTAGAAATTTCCCTCAAAGAATCTTCCGTGCATTGTCAGGGCCCCAGGCAACGCTGGGGCCCATCATGAGCATCCGCTCACATGGCTGTCTTGCTCTTCTAGATAATGAACCATTTCAATGAATATCTGGCAAAGCTAATTTCATTTGGCTTGGGGGATTATTTCAACTGTATCTGGTTCTAAAATCAAAAATAAAGGGAAGCATTTTAAAACCAAAAAATTCTACCCCTGACTTAACAACTTAACAAAATCACAAAACCAATGCATACAGCTCAATAAGAAGACAAACCACCCAATTTAAAAATGGTCAAGAGATTTGAATAGACATTTCACCAAACATACACGACTGGCTAATAAGCACCTGGCTAATGATGCTCAACATCATTGTCAGGGAAATGCAAATCAAAATCAGAATGAGATACCACTACACACTAATTAGAATGGCTATAATAAAAAAGATTGACAATACCAAGTATCGGTAATGATGTAGAGAAATTAGAATTCTCATGCATAGGTGGTTTGACTATAAAATGGGCAGCTGCTTTGGAAAACAGTTTGGCAGTTTCTTAAACAGTTAAATCTATACAGACCTTACAACTCAGCAATGTTAGTCCTAGATAACTATACAAGACAAACTAAAAGATGGGTCTACAAAAAGACTTGTATGCAAATGTTCACAGAAGCATTATTCATAATAGCAAAAAACTGAAAATGATACAAACATCCATCAAATGGTGAATGGATAAATAAAATATGGTATATCCATACAATGGAATCTTGGAATATTACTCAGCGATAAAAAAGGAATAAGCTTATGATACATGAAACAAGATGGATGAACATCAAAAACATGCTAAGTGAAAGATGCCAGGCACAAAAGACTAAATATTATGATTTCACTTACATAAAATTTCTAAGAAAGGCAGAGACAGAAAACAGATCTGTAGTTGCCTGGGGCTAGAGGTAAGAACAGGGATTGGCTGCCAACAGGCATTAGGAAACTTTTTGGGACACTGGAAGTGTTCTAAACCTTTTTGTATAGGTAGCTGCACAACTATATACATTTACTAAAAAGTGACTGAATCACTTGGTAAATTTTATATATATAAAGTATATCCCAATAAAGCTATTTTTTTAAAGCACTGTTAAAGCTGCAAACAAACTTAATTTGGGGCTTCAAAATTCTGTAGCTTTAGTTTCTGGATATTATGCTAACAGATCATCTCAATACCATAAGTTCTATTACATTTGGAAATTGGAAACTTAAAAAAAATGTATCATCCATATCATTTTAATGTAAAGTTGTTTTTTTTTCTGCATTTTTAATGCTCTACAGGCCATTAACAATTCTCAAAGAGAGTCTAAACCCTAAGCCATTCCAGACTTGCCCAAACTTGAGTGGCCAGCTCCTCAAAGCCCTGCTGACAGGTGTAGAACTGCTCAAGGTGAAGGGTCACTATGGCTCTCAGCAGTGAGGATGTGGAAGCCTTTTTCCCAGCATTCTTTTGGCTTGAGTCTAAACCAGAAAGCACTTCTGCCTTCAAGGTCTTCCTGTGTAGAGGACAATGCTCAGAGATGCTCTCCTAAAGGTGAATGCCCACCCCCACCAGCTAAACTCACTGGAACAGTTTCTCCACCGACAAGCCTTTCCAGCCTTACACTTGTGTGACACACCTGCCAGCTATCTCATCGCCCAGCTTGTCTAGCCAGGTGGCCTTGGTCCAACCAAAATCTGTATTCGTCAGAGATCTCCAGAGAAGCAGAACCAATTGGATGTGTGTGTGTGTATATATATGAAGAGAGATAGACAGAGACATTGATTTTTAAGGAATTGGTTCATGCAATTATGGAAACTGACAAGTCCAAAATTTGCAGGGAAGAACAGCAGGCTGGAGACCTAGGAAAGAACTGATGCCGTAGCTTCCAGTGCAAAGGCAATCTGAAGGCTGAAATCCTTCTTCCTCCAGGGAGCCTTTTTCCTAATTCCTGGCTCCTTCCAGGCCTTGTGCTGAGACTTGAGCACAAAGGGCTATGCCTCATCTCGGTGCCCTGCTGGCACACACCATGCAGTAGGTGCTCGGTAAAGGCTTGTAAAACCAATAGGTAACCACAAAACTCCCTGTTTCTCTACTTTCCCATCACATACTTTAAAAATATATACATCCTAAATTTACTAATAAAAGCTATGACAAATGATTGCATCATTCCACTGTTTTACTATGGACATTATAAAAGCAGCAAAATACCAAATGTGTATTTCATAAAGTGGATAAAGAACCTATGTAATCAAGATATGTCTACATTTGCAAAATCTTCACCTAAGTCTGTTCCTATAATCAGCACCTTTGTGGAGTGTGGCCCAGCTGGGAATGACCATTCTTAATCCCTCTATCCTACATTAGTGGTTTCCTTGGCATTTTGTGATAAACTCCCCACATTATGAGATAACCTCCAAAAAGACTCAGCTAGAAACAGGCATCAGGCACACACAGGGACAACTGGGATTGGGGGACAGGGGCAGGGTGGCACTTTTCAGGTGGTTGAATGGTTGTTTGTCTTTGGGAGCTATGTGTGGGCAGCGTTCTATCCACCACGTGGGCCCTTGAAGCAGAGGAGGCTGGTCTAAAGAGAGATAATGATAAAGCCGACACATGAAGACGAGTAGAACACAGAACGGTCACATTCCCAGAGTTCATGGTTTCCACATACCTAGTGAGGCCCAGTTACATCTCTGCCCCTGAGTTCCAGGAGATGGCCCCACATCTTCTCACAGTAATAAATCTTCATAGGAGCATGGTGAGTTTCTGGTAACCCATCAGCACCTGCTAGACCACATATCTGTGAAGCAAGTACTGGATTCTGAGCTAAGACAACCTTAGACACTTAGCTTATGCACATTCCCTTTTAAAAATAAGAAAACTTGCCCTAACTGGTTTGGTTCAGTAGAGAGAGCATCAGCCTGCGGACTCAAGGGTCCCAGGTTCGATTCTGGTTAAGGGCATGTACCTTGGTTGCGGCCACATCCCCAGTAGGGAGTGTGCAGGAGGCAGCTGATTGATGTTTCTCTCTCATCGATGTTTCTAACTCTCTATCCCTCTCCCTTCCTCTCTGTAAAAAATCAATAAAATATATTTTTAAAAAAATAAGAAAACTTTCAACTGTATTTTCTGAATCTATCAGGAGGGACTCATCTCTTCTGAAAATTAGAAAAAAAAATATGTTCAAAAGCACTACTTGAAATAGGCTAAAGCATTGATCACATTGGGGAGAAGTAAAACTAATGTTTATTGAACTTATGCAGATAACTAAAGGGGCATGGCTGGTCTCTACATACCCTCACCCATTTTAATTGTCACACCAACGCTATAAGATAGGGTCTTTAACTCCATCATATTGATGAGAAAACAGGCTCAGGAAGGATGTTTACCTCTCCCAATGTCACACAGTTGTCACCTGCCAACCTTTCCTTTCATTGTTAGTCTTATGATTCACATCTTATACAATGATGCTCTTGGCCAGGCCACAATTATCCTGAATCAAAATATATAACTAATTGCCTGTATGTAACCCTTAACCAGTTAACTACCACGATATTTTGAATTTAATTTAAAAAGGTCCACCACTTGCATCTATAGACACTTATGGCATATAAATGGTTAAAACATGCTATTTACTTCCACTTTTTTTTTTTTTTTTTTTTGGTTCGTCCAGTTTCAGGTATCAAAATGTCCAACTTCTTCATTTGGCTTCGTCTCATTCCAGTTTAAACTTCTGCACAACTGTACATTTTCAAAGCCAGGCATCATCAACAAAATTATCATTCAACTGCACCTAATTTCAATTAGATGTGATGAGGTTGGTGAAGCTTCCCTTTCTCTAACAGTAAGTAGAGTCTTTCTTTCATTTACATAATGCCTTGGGGCTTCCTCAACTCTGCAACAAATCATCAGACCAGAATCATTTCCCTCAGTGCTCAGGGGCAGAAATCGCCTTGCCCACACAGTCTTCAGATAGAAAGAGCTCAAGAAGAGACTTCAAGGAAGAACCAGAAATGCAGGGTTTGCTGGGATTTCAGAAGGGTTACTCTCAAGTCCAAATGTGCCGTTTCATTATCTAACTGCAGCCGTATCTCTGCTAGTGTGGCAACCATGACCAGAGGGGCCTTGACTCAACCCGGTTTCCTCCTGCTCTCTCACCCCTGTTCCAGCGGCCCTCCTCAACCTTGAGCAATTGCTGACACTGTGAAGTAGGACAGGAAAGGGTGTACTGCTCCAGATCCTCAGCTGATGGTGCCAAACAAGTTGGGGCAAGATCAATGTGCGGCCCTATCAAAGCTCCGCGAAACCCTAAGCCTTATTCTCCCTCCCAAAGGAGCCTTCCATCCCACGGAGAGGCTTCCCTGAGAGCCTCTGCATTACTGTCTCCAAATATCAGGGCAGAGACCATGAAAACAGATGTGATCACATTACACACAAAGACAAGAGGCATTTTAGCACGGTTCCCCTGCCAGGTTCATTACTCACAGTAGAGAACTTCTTTTTCCAGAGGCGGGGAGCCAGCACAACTCCGTCTGGCTGCTGCAGCCTCCACATCGCCTGCGAGCTGGAGAGAAATTCTGAATCTCAGGTCCCACCTGGAATCTGCTCAACCTTTTGATAAGATCTCCAGGTGCTGTGACTGCATGTTAATGTTTGAGAGGCACTGGGCTATTGCATGCAGAACAAAAATGTTATGTACTGACTGACACATCCTGTTTAAAACCTTTTACCTTCCCCAAGCATTCACTCAGCAAATATTTATGGAGTGTCTACGAGGTGACTGACTCAGTGCCCGGCACTGTCTGGGGAGATAAGGTCTCCCTGGTGAGCAAAGCAGACAAAGGCTCTACGTCACCGTACTTACATTTTAGTTGGGGAGACAAATGGCAAGTAAGAGAAGAAGCAAACAAATGAAAGAGATCTTCACAAACTGTGATAGTGTCACCAGGAAGATAAAGAGGATGACAGAGGTATAAGTGACAGGTGGGGCGGAAAGATTTGGAAGGGGAGGATCCAGAAGAGCCTCTCTCCCAATAGAACATTTAAGCTGAAACTTGAAAGTGAGAATATGTGAAGGAGAAGCTTCAAAGGAGTGAGGGAGAACCTTCCAGACATGGGGATGAGCCGGTTTGTAAAGGCCCAGGGCTGGGAAAGGAGTTGGCGTGTTTGAGGAACAAAAAGAGGACAAAGTACCTGGAGGGTAGTGAGCCTGGGAGAATGTACTGTTGCCAAAGAGGTGGGAAAGAATACTAGGTAGGGCCATTTCAGACCAAGTAAGTCTGACAAAGATCTTGAATGTTGCTCCAAGTGCTACAGGAGCCACTGAAAGGTTCAGAACAGGGAATGATGCAGTGTCCTCCATTTGGTGTTCTAAAGAGAACACCTGATTAAGAAACAAGAGTGAACATGAGGAGGCAGCTGGGCGGCTCACTGCATAGTCTAGTAGCCCACTGCAGGAGGACAAACCGAGACATGTTTTGACTGACCCCAAAGGCTGGCTGGGGAGTTGCACTGGGCCCTGCACACCAGGCAGCTCTGGATACAAAGGTGAGGCACCAGGCAGTCAAGGGGCTTGAGGAGAGGGGCACACAAGGAAGTCTGAGATAGCTGTGTCATCTCAGGTGCCCCCTCATTTGGCACTGTCTTTGTTAAATGCAATGAGCACATGCTTTTTGACCAGCAGTTCACGTGTCTTTCCTACAAGCGGATTGGTGTGCGTTCATTACGATGTTTGTATAAGTAGAAGATTAGAAACAATGTTGAGTAATAGGGAAATGGTTAAATAAATGTTGATTTAGCCATACAATAAAATATTATGCAGCCAAAAATGGAAACAAGGATACTTTCACATTCTGAGTTTTTTTATGTACATATCTATCTATATAAAAGTCTAAGCAACCGTTATGACCGGTAGCTATGATGCGCACTGACCACTAGGGGGCAGATGCTCAACGCAGGAGCTGCCCCCTGGTGGTCAGTGCGCTCCCACAGCCAACCTCCTGCTGTCCCTCCCCCTGGCCAGCCAGCCCTGATGGCCCTGATCGGGACTGGGCGAGACGACCCGATTGGCCCTGATCGCCGGCCAGGCCGAGGGACCCTACCTGTGCACAAATTCATATACTGGGCCTCTTGTTTTTGTATATGTGTGTGTATATGTAATCTGAATATATAATAGGATGTTACCAATTGTGTAAAAAAGATTTTAAAATTCTCATGCATTTATTTGCCAGTACATTCCTTGAACCTTCAAAAGGAAACATAAAAATGGCCTCTGTTGAGGACAGGCACTGAGGGACACATACTTCTTTCTTTCTCACTGTGTATTTTTATAGCATTTAAAATTTGTTTCATGTGAATATATAACCTATTTTAAATAGCTAAATAAAATTTAAAATTTAAACAATGCATTAAAATAGATGCAAAATAAGATGGGGTCCCGTGGTGCTGAGACCACAGAAGGATATGTAGGGGACAGGACTGAGGGGGAGAATTCTAGAGCAGGTAACACTGGGACTGAGTCTTGAAGAAAGAACAGGCATCCATCACCAACATAAGGCGGAACCATGATCTGACAAAGGCATGGACATAAAATCCAACAGGGTCCATTCAAGCAGTAGTCTGGTTAGCTAAAGTTCATGGGGTTCCAGAAAAATCAGCAGTTCTTGCCGGTTATGTCAAAAAGTTGGGGCTTTTCCCAGAAGTGATGAAAGGGTGGAGCAGTGACATGATCAGGTCCACAGTTCCTTTTTTTCCCTTCATTTTTATTTATTGATTTTTAGAGAGAAAGGAGAGGGACACAGAGAGAGAAACATCAATTCGTTGTTCCACTTATTCATACATTCATTGGTTGATTCTTGTATGTGCCCTAACTGGGGATCGAACTGGCAACCTTGGTGTATGGAGACAATGCTCTAGCCAACTGAGCTACCCAGCCAGGCCGGGTCCACAGTTCTTCAAGATAATTCTGGCAGCAGGGTGGAAAGTGGACAGAGGCATGGGTAGGGAGGAGCCAACTGGAACCTACTTCACAAACTAGTTAAGGGCCTAGTTCCTTTTATGGAAGAAGCAATGATGCAGAAGAGGGAACAGAGACAAGAGGGATTAAGGAGTTGGCATCAACCAGATTTAGGAATTGATTCCATGGTGGGAGCGAGGGGAGGTAACAGGAGTAGAGGATAACTCCAAAAATCTCACTTGGCTACCGTTAACAGAGAGAAGAAACTGAGGCAAAAGAGCAAGTTTGGGGATAGGAGAGGAAGAAATAAGTTCCAGAGGAGGCAGAGTGATGGGTTCAAATCTCTAGGTACATGTAATTGAGCAGTTCGACTTACGTCTCTGTATTTTAGTTGCTTCATTTGTAAAATGGAGCTAACATCTATCTAAGAGAATTATTTTAATCATGCAATGAAATGTTTTATATACAGGACCTACCACACTGCCTGGCCCATAGTAGGTACTTAACAAGAGGCAGCCCTGGACATGGTAGAAATTATACATTATAGAAAAGTCTCTACAACAGAGAAATGCCTACTTCACTAAGATAGAGATTTCAAGGAAATTTTTTAAAATTAAATAATGTTATTCAATTGATTCCAAGCTTTATTCATCTACGTTATCTAGACCAACCCCTCTCCTTGACAATTCTGGATATAGACAACAGATCTCTCACCATTGCTGCCCAGGCTTTTGCTAAACAGACAATTCACCAGGACTAATCAAGATTGGCTTGTTTCAATCCAGACAAACTCTAGCATCTATAAACCCCCAACGGCCAGACCATCGTATAACTGTTCGGGGGTTTTCACTTCCTGTGTTGCCTGTGACAAACCTCTCACCGTGACATCAAAGCAAACCCAGACTACTACCCCGCCTGGTACTCGCAAGCACAACTCAAAGGAGAGTGACCTCCAGGGAATTTCCAGTGAAGATGAAGTCTAGAAAGAGACTAAACTCCAGTCCCTCTAAATCCGATGCCTCCCCAATTCTATGATCACAGATGACTTCAAATTACCTGCAAACTCAGAAATTCTTTTTTAAAAAGCCTATGACTTACCATGAAGACATGATCAAAGCCCTATTCTGTAGCATGAGTATTAAACCAAGTCTACTAGTATTTCCTGTGCCTCTTATGCTTGGTTTTGAAGATGTTCCTCGCATTAGTCTTGTCAAGAAAAAAATCATAGGGACTTTTGAAAATAAATATCTAGAAATATATAATTTGTGCTTCTCTTGAAACCAGTACCCCTACTCATGACCTAAGTACCCCCACTCATGACTCATGATGGTCAGAAAACAGAAACATCCTTGTTCCCCAAATTACCACTGTCCTAGAGACAAGCTCTAGGGCTGCTCCCTGGGTCTGACCTGCAGGACTGTGTTGCCCTAGAGGGAAAAGTGATGTCAAACATGATCTTTCTGATATGACCAGTCATATGCCCTCTAGGAGACATGGGGCTCAATATGGACCTGTTTTATACTAATTGACCAAACAGATTTATATTATAGGATGGCTATAATCTATTTGATATGCATAGACTCACTGTAAGCACAGAGGTTAACTACCCAACACATACGTTATATGAAACAGAAACAAAATATTAGCCAAAATCCAGTGACATTCAATTCAAGGCCAAAGAAACCAAGCAACAAAGGTCAGAAGCTTAATAAAAAGTAACCTGAAAACTGACAGCCTTGGGCAGCCTATTATAGCAGATGTCCCGTGTGAGTTAATAGCAGAATGGCCTGATAAGAATGGTGTTTTAGGGAGAGTTCTACATTCTGGTCATAGGTCTCTGAAGATAGAATTAAAATATATGTATGTTTCACCTACCCGAAACCCACACCTGTTTTTAAAAATAAAATATTCTGTCCAAGATTACATAAATTACCATTGGTTTCTGGGTGCCTTCCCAAATCTCCCTGTGTAATTTTTCTCTCATGTGACATCCTGTGCTTTGTCTCTTTCCTGGCTAATAAAATTCCGACACTTTTCCTGGGAGAGTGAGGACAAGCTCCCTGGGGTTGTCTTAGGTCTGAGTGAGAACTGCTCTCATGGACAAAACAGTTGTTCCTCTGGGGATGGCAGACATGCTGGTACCGTACTCTGAGATTGTTCAGACTGCCTGGGTTAGGTGGGGGGACCGGCTGGTGAGGGGCGGTGAGCGCATGCCCAACCCGCTTGTCAACACCAGCCCTGACGGGAATTCAGGAGGGATTACTGCTTGCCTCCACGTGAAATCGGCTGCGTGGGGCCTTTTCCCACACAAAGCCTCTGTGCCTCTGGAACTACTGCGCTCATGCCCTAAAAGCTGAAGGTCTATGACTCCTAATCTGCGCAGACTATTCTGGGGTGCAGCACTCGAAAGTTAAAACTCTCTGCTTTTATCCAACCAGTCTGTACTAACCTACGAACCTCCCAGATTCATAAGACGTCCCAGGAGATACCCCCAAACCCTGACATCCAACCACTCCCGCTATCCTTGCTTTCAGCGAAGACGAGATAATTGCCAGAGGTCTAATTTCACACTAAACTAACTCATAGAGGAAAGTAGCAAACTACCCCTAGCAGGGAGCCACAGCTGCTAATCGTCAGGTCTACCGCCCCCGGGGAAACCAGAAAGGTGTGTGGGGCCCTTTATTCAGCGTTCTGGGGCGCGCACTCGCCTCTCGCAGGCGCGCACGCACATTCTCCGGCACTACACACACGGCTGGGGGCTTAGTTTTCTCTCCCTCAGAGCAGCCATCCACAGTCCTCGACAGCTGATGCGCCTCATCCCCATCCCCGGAGCACGCGCCTCCTACAGCCTCCGCGCCGCACACGTGGGGAAGCGCGTCCAGGTGGAGCCAGAAGGGCGGAGGGAAGCAAAGAGGCGTTGAGAGCCAGGGATGAGGAAGGAGGGCGCTGCGAACGGAATGTGGGGTCTCAGGCCCTCGGGTCAGCGTAGATGCCTTGTAAGCTTCTGGGAGGAAGAGAGGGAGAGAGGAGAAAAAGCAGCGGGAAAGGCGAGGAGAGGAGGCAGGAGAGGAGGTGGGGGAGGGGCCACTCACCCAGGGTTTTGACAGCGATCTGCCTGGTGAGGGGCGGCGGCAGGTTGATGCACACTAAGTCCACGTCCTGATGCAGCAGCACCTCGTCAATGCGACTCGTATAGAAGGGAACGCTCATCTCTTTGGCCAGCTCCTCCGCTTCCTCCTGTGTGCGGCCCCACAGCGCCTTCACCGCGAAACCCTCGTCTTTAAGCAGAGGGATGATGACTCGGGCGGTGAGGCTGGTGCCGAACACGCCCACCCCGGGAAGCATGGCTGCTCAGGTCCACCTGGTTCTGCTTTAGCTTGGCTGTCCAGTCCAACACGCGCGCACACACCCCTCTAGCCAGTCCCGCACCCGGCTCTCCACGGCGCGCCAGCCGCCGTGCCCTGGGCAAGGCGCCCGGGTGCCGAGAGCACACCCAGCTGCAGGGCAGAGCAGTCTCGGGGCGCTTCAGTGCAGTGACTGCTGCAGTGTCCGCCACGCCGGGCTCCCGTCCTTCCCGGAGGCGGCGGCAGAGACCCACCCAGGGCGCCCGAGGCTCCGAAGCACCGTGAAACCTCGGCTCAGGCGGCACCTCCGCCGCAGCGCCAGCCGGCTCCGTGCGCCCCACCGAGGCCGCTCCATGGCCGGCTCATCCCCGCACACACGCCGCTGCAGCCCGGGACTGACTCTCTCCCGCGTCTTTTCCGCAGCCGGCGAGTAGCGCACGCACAAGCCTCTACACGCTGCCAGCGCCCGGAACGGCTGGGCTGCGGGGTCCCTTTGCTCCCCCGCCCTCCGCCTAGAATGAAATAATTCAGCGGCCGCCAGGAGGCCGGTAAGCACGAGGCTCCCAGGGCGTGGGGCGCGGATCTTAAACTGCAGCGCGGCGGTGGCAACGGCAGAGGCCACGACCCGGCGCCAGCCTTCTCATTCTGCTGCCATGTTCGCTCGCAGCGCGGCTCGGGCGGCCCGGGCCCTGGCCGGCTAGGCTCCGGGATCCCGCGGAGACGAGGGCGGAGTTGGGGAGTTTGGCTGTCAGTGGCCGGGTGTTCCTGCACCGCCCCCGCCGCTGCGCCGCGCGCCATTGGCCGCCGCGCGCGGCCCCCGCCCCGCCGCCGCCGCGGGCTTCGGGTGCGCGCCGCGCCGGGCCCAGGAACCCAGCCCAGCTCCTCTCTGGCCCCGCCTTACTCGCCTCCGGCCCCTCGGTTTCTTCCTTTCTTTGCCCTCCACCACCTCCTTCCCCTCCTCGCCTCTTTCCAAACCCCGCCCCAAGCAAGCTAATAAATTTATCAAGACAGGGCGCGTCCGTACCGACGCGCCGCGGGTCGCGGAAAAGACCGCCGCTGGTTTCTGCCAGAGGAGGCCAGGGCATCCAAGGTGGTGTGAGCGGCGGGTAATGACAGCGTCTGTTCCGGGAGCTTTCTCTGCGTGCGCGGGGAGCCGTGCAGGGAAGCTTTCCAGGCATTCTCCTCTAAACCTCTCACCATTTAACCGATGATGTAACAGTCTTGGGAAGGTTTAGTGACTGGGACAAGGTCACACACAACAGGTAAGCAACTGGCCTGGGATTAGAATCCAGGCTCCAGAGGAGCGGAGAACTGGAGAGTTCTCTCCTTCTAAAAAAAAGCCCGCTCCAGTGGTGCGCCACCCCTCTGTTCGCACACTCCTGGCCCAGCCGCCCTCCATCCAATCTATAGCTCCACAAGCTCCGCTTTCTTCCCGAGGCCGGCCCCCCCCCCCCCCCCCCGTCTAGACACTTGTACTCAGTGGCCACTACGGGGCAGGGGTCCCGGAAGCGACTGCCGCACATGTGTGTCTGCATCTCTGTTTAGAGACCTAGGAGTCACTCTGACCAGATGCCACACTAGACTCCAGCCCCTTCCTAGTACCCGTTTTTCTTCTTGGGTCCTTGCCAAAGTCCCCCCTGCACATGTCTGGTTTCCCGCCATTTTCTCAGCCCTTATCTCACTGCCTGCCTGGCATGTAGTAGACAATAAATATTTGCTAAATAAATGAATGCGTATTCATTGAATGCCTGCTTTGTGTCCACTTGGTGCTGGGAGGGGCACCCAACAGTGAAAGGCGGGGGACCTGGGGTCCTGTCATGTTATCTCTTCACCACTCAGCTCAGTATGGCACATGGTCTGCTTCAAATCATGAGTGGAAAACGTGATAAGTACTTGCAAGCCTTTAAAATGACTTGTAACAACTTGCATGAGGCAGGGCACATGGAGAGAGCAAAATACCAAAAAAAAAAAAAAAAAAAAAAAAAAGCTTGTGTGTGGCAATGTGGGGAGGAGGCTGACCTCAGGCATGAGAAGAAAGGCACAGAGGACAGTCTGTGCTCTGGGTGGCTACCAGCGGCTTGGGAAGGTCTGAGACCAAAGGAGGTGTTGCCATCAACACCAACAGGCTTCTTCTGAGCAGTTTGCAAAAAAAGCAAGCAGGAATGCCTATTGGGGCACGGCTGCAGGCAATACTGTTAGACACGGGCACCTCCTCAACACACAAGAGGCAGGATCACATGTCAGCGATGGCGTTGCTCACAGGGCCCAGGGAATGTGGAGCTTGGCATTGAGGTTGGAAGCAGAGCCAGAGCACCAGTGTTGACTCCTGGCTCTGCCATCTAGTAGCCGTGGGACCTTAACTTTCTTCACCTCTCTGTGCCACAGTTTCACCTGTAAAATCGGGTAATGCTGGTCTACACCCCAAATGATTTTAGAGAATTATGTGGGTTAATTTTTATAAAGACCTTAGAAGGGTCTGGCACATAGTAAACACTATATAAGTGTTAAATAAGCGTGGAGAGCAGGTCTGTTACCAACATCATTTCTTGATCTGGGGACAGTTATAGAAGGCCAGCAATATCTAGCCAGTAAGAGGGAGTTTTGTGTTCTTTTAAAGGGAACCCTACTCCTAACGTCAATGTGAATAAAGAGAATAAACCTTCCATCTACATAATATCAAAAAACAATGATCACATTTGATTCTCATTAGAAATGGATAAAACAAACATTATCTCCATTTCATAGGAGACAAAACTGAATCCTGGTAGCAACTCAACCAAATGGATCCAAAACACAACACTTCATTTCCAGTCCTCCCCCAGCCCCCAACTGCTTCTCCCTCAGTCATTCCCATCTCAACAAATGGCACTACCAGCCCAACTGACCAAAACCTTGGAGCCATGCAGGACTTCTCTCTGTCATAGTTCCACAACCAGGCCTCCATAGATCCTGTCTGCTCTGCTTTAAAAGTGTGTCCAGAGTCCATGGTGAGAATTCCTAGTCACCATGATCACTGTTGGGACCACAGCATTCACCTTTTCACTGCTCGATCTGCTTCTATTTGTTCCTTATAGCCCACCACGTTCTCTAATCAGCAGCCAATGATCCTTTAAAAGGTAAGCCCAGCCTGGCCGGCGTGGCCCAGTGGTTGAAAGGCAATCTGAACTAGGAGCTCACGGTTCAATTCCCAGTGAGGGCACATGCCTGAGTTGCGGGCTCGATCCCCAGTGTGGGGCATGCAGGAGTCGCTGATCAATGATTCTCTCTCATCATTGATGTTTCTATCTTTCCCTCTCCCTTCCTCTCTGAAATCAATAAAAATATATTTTAAAAAATAAATAAATAAAAGATAAGTCCAATCAGGTCCCACCAGGCTCCACACCTACCAGTGAGTACACCCAGGGTCCGCAGGATGGCCTAAAAGGCTCTGTCTGACCTAAACTTTCAACTCAAATATCTTATCACCTCCTACTTTCCACCCCTCATGCCCTGTACAGGCTGAGCCTGTTCTTGTCTCAGGGCCTTTGCACTTGCTGTTTCCTCTACCTGATCCCACCCCTCCAGCCCTACCCACCTATCCATGTGGCTCACTCACTCACTTTACTTGAGTCTCTGCTCAGATGTCCTCCTCACATGGCCTTGCCTTACCATCCCATCTAAAATGGTACATGTGTCACATTTCATCCTTTTGTCTAGCTGTATTTTTCTTTATAGCTCCTCTCACTACCTCACATTATATTATACTAGTGCCTGGGTGCACAGATTTGTGCACATTGAAAGGAAATTAATTAGAAGGTGGCCAGCAGGGCAGGACTGGGCGAGACCAGCCTGACACACCCTGGAGCCAACTTCCCATGGCCCCTCCCCGGCTGGCTGCACCTGGGGCACTGGCACCATGGCACCAAGCATGTCTGTGGAGTGAGCGGGGTCCCTCCAGCAGGTGGGGTCCCTTGGCTTGGCCTGTGGGAATCGGGAGGAAACTGGCTCTCTGACATTTCCCAAGGGGTCCCAGATTGCGAGAGGGTGGTTCTTGGGTGACGCACCCCAAAATTGGGCTCCCTCCTCTCTGGTTCCAGGGTGTGTCACCCAAGAACCACCGTTGCCAAGTCACTGCAGCTTGGCAGCTCTTGCATTGAGCATCTGCCCCCTGGTGGTCAGTGTGTGTCATAGCTACCCATCGGACAGTATGATGGTTGCTTAGCCTTTTATATAAGTAGACTAGTAGCCCGGTCCACGAAATTTGTGCACATTAAAAGGGAATTAATTAGAGGAAATATTTTAATATTGCTATTTGCCCTTTCTCTATAATAGAAGTGTGAGAGATTAAAGGAAATTAGTAAAATGTATATGAAAATAATATATAAATGTATTAGTAAATAAACAGTAACAAAAGGATATAACAACAACAGAGGCATGATATGAAAACAATAGTGATGCAAACAATGACTGATAAAGTGATTAAACTTATTCTAATATCTCCCTGTACACCACATTAAGAGTGAAAACACTTTCAGAGTGCTTGACTAATTTCCCTTGTGATGAAGTATTTAGAACTTTAACTTAAATGTCACATGCTCTTTGAACTCTAGAGAAAACAACATATAACTGACCATGTGTGAGAACAGGTTCAGGTAGGAATATTCCTACTCTGTCTAGAGTTTTCCTTGTGATTTATTAATAGTCATCGCAAATGCTGGCATCACGGGAAACTGTCGTCAAATTAATTTAAATAGGAGGCCAGTGTCAGATGGGGACAAATCAATTCTTGGAATCAGAACAACCTCTCCCTCTGCAGATCCTATTAATACTTCAGCTTCGATAATGTTAGGTTGTAATCTTTTGATAATAAATCTGGTACCATTACAAAGACCCCATTTACTATTAAGATTTCTCAATAGCATGATGATTGCACCCACTTTCAATTTTAATTTATGACACGGCATTCCCGAAGGAGTAATACTATTAAGAAATGTATATATTATTTTCATATACATTTTACTAATTTCCTTTCATCTCTCACACTTCTATTATAGAGAAAGGGCAGATAGAAATATAAAAATTTTTCTTTTCAGCATCATCTATTGAGTCAATGGAATCATTACTCAAATATGGGTGAAAATCTCCGAGTATATCCAAAATGTCTTCATTTAATTTTTGAACATGCTCATTTTTTGGACAAAGAATCGCATGTTTAGATATATTTTTAATATTATCTATAGATATACTATTTCCAAGGATAGCTTCAATAATAGATCCATTACAAATCATTTCACGGGGGATTTCAATAATATCCATTCCTAAATGAAAACTACTATCAAGTTTGCCATCTCCAAGTTTTACTAACCATCCACTATAAGCAGAATACTCTGATCTCATATTTGTTTTAAGAGACAACCTTTTGAAACATCCCCAAACATTACAGTACTTTAAACTCATTTATACTATGGCCAATCGCATAGCATGCAGTACAATACTGAGACATTGTCTAAAATCCCCTCCAGATGGAGAAACCAAGATGGCGGCATAGGTTAACGCTGGAGTTTGCTGCCTTGAACAACCACTTCAAAAATACAACTAAAAGACAGAACGGACATCATCCAGAACCACAGGAAGGCTGGCTGAGTGGAAGTTCTACAACTAGGAGGAACCGAGAATCAGAGGAGGCGCAGTGCTGAAGTAAAATACTAAGGTGCGGAGTATGCGCAGCGCGGGCTGGTGGCTGAGGGCTCGGTTGTCTGTTTCAATCTGGAGGGAGCCTCAGACTCTGAGCTCCAGATCTGGGCGAGTCTCTAGGGACCCAGACTCAAACGGGAGAAGTGGGACTGTCTGGCTACGGTCCCTCCGAGGTTTGCAGCGGTTGCTGGGACAGAGAGGCAGAGCCCCTGGGGACGGACTGAGAGCAGCCATAACTGCTCCCTCCTCTGCCCTGTTGATCCCGTGGGACCCGCCCCGCCCAAGTCCTGCACAGAGCCATTTGCCGGATAGCCTCAGGCAAAGGCTAGATTAGCACCTCCCTAGAGGACAGAAGTTCTTCCACTGAAAACACAGCTGGTTCTCACAGCCAGTTGACCTGGAGGTCAAGTAGTAATTACCTACAACAATCAAAGCTTGACTACAACAAGACTGCTCACAGAGACCACAAGGGTGTGCACCAAGAGTGTCTACATCAGGTAATTGGGACACTTAACGCGGAAAGCCACTCTATTGACAAAGCGAAGCATAAAAAAAATGCCAAGACAAAGAAACAGGCCACAAAGGACAGAACTGGAGGAAAGCAGGCTACTGGATATAGAATTCAAAACCACACTTTTGAGGTCTCTCAAGAGGCTTCTAGAGTCTGTCGATAAACTTGATGAGATGTACAGGAAATCTAATGAGACCCTCGATGGTGTGATAAAGGACCATCTAGAAAGTAAGCATACACTGACTGAAATAAAGAATATTATACAGACTCCCAACAGCAGACCAGAGGAGCGCAAGAATCAAGTCAAAGATTTGAAATGTGAGGAAGCAAAAAACACCCAACCGGAAAAGCAAAATGAAAAAAGAACCCAAAAATACGAAGATAGTGTAAGGAGCCTCTGGGACAGCTACAAGCGTACCAACATCAGAATTATAGGGATGCCAGAAGATGAGAGACAGCAAGATATTGAAAACCTATTTGAAGAAATAATGGCAGAAAACTTCCCCTACTTGGTGAAAGAAATAGATTTACAAGTCCAGGAAGCGCAGAGAACCCCAAACAAAAGGAATCCAAAGAGGACCACACCAAGACACATCATCATTAAAATGCCAAGAGCAAAAGACAAAGAGAGACTCTTAAAAGCAGCAAGAGAAAGAAACTCAGTTACCTACAAGGGAATACCCATACGACTGTCAGCTGATTTCTCAACAGAAACTGTGCAGGCCAGAAGGGAGTGGCAAGAAATATTCAAAGTGATGAATACCAAGAACCTACAACCAAGAGTACTTTATCCAGCAAAGCTATCATTCAGAATTGAAGGTCAGATAAAGAGCTTCACAGATAAGGAAAAGCTAAAGGAGTTCATCACCACTAAACCAGTATTATACGAAATGCTGAAAGGTATCCTTTAAGAAGAGGAAGAAGAAAAAGGTAAAGATACAAATTGTGAACAACAAACATGCATCTATCAACAAGTGAATCTAAGAATCAAGTGAATAAATAACCTGATGTACAGAATGAACTGGTGATTATAATAGAATCAGGGACATAGAAAGGGAATGCACTGACTATGCTTGGGGGGGAGCGGGGGGAGTGGAAGAAGCCAGGACATGATAGGGAATCCCTGTGGGAAGAGACTGGACAAAAATCATGCACCTATGGATGAGGACAGTGGGTGGGGAGTGAGGGCGGAGGGTGGGGTGGGAACTGGGAGGAGGGGAGTTATGGGGGGTAAAAAGAGGAACAAATGTAATAATCTGAACAATAAAGATTTAATTATAAAAAATAAAATAAATAAATAAAATCCCCTCCAAGCAGGAAAACTTTCCCACCAAATACAACATTCAAATTCATAATTCCTCTTAGTAATATGTCTATAGCATTTATAGCATAACTGGATGCCATGGTGCATTCATTAATAATGAGAAGTCGGGCCTTTTTAATAGTTTTAGCAACTTCACTGTTTATATTGAGTCTAGAAATTGAAGTTTCATTGAATGGAATTGGTAATTTATATTGGGAATGAAAGGTCCTTCCACCGAGAGGTAAATTTGCAGCAATTCCTTCCACCACGACTTCTAATATAATGTATTAAAACTTTATAAAGATATGCCTCCATGCTCTGAGGGCCGGTTCCTGCCTCAAACCTCGCCCTTGCGGGAAACAGCTCAGGGAGGGTGCAGCCATTGCCAAGGCGACACCTGCAGGACTGACTTCCTTCCAGTTGGTCAAGCCTCGGACATGATGGGCATTACACTCAGGGTTTTTATATAAATAGATACCTGTTATTTCTCATCCATTTGCCTCAACAGATTATAAGCTCACTGACATCAAAGTTTGTGTGTATTGTTCACTTCTGAATTCCCGGAGCTTAAAATAGTATTCAGCGCATGCTGGATGCTCAACCTATATGTGTTCTTCTAATAACCATGTGTTACTATGAGAATTGTATGAGTTAGTATTTATAAATTCCTTAAAACTCTGCCAAGTGCCATGTGCAAGAAAAGTTTAGGGCCTGGGAAGCAAGGCTGATTTTGACAGAGCCCCTGACCTCAGGTTGCTTCTGCCTGATGACCTATTGTTTGGAGACTTGAGTTGACAATACAGAGTGGCAAATGCCAGAGTGGGGGCCTCCAGGGGAAGATTTTGGAGCAGAGGAAGGCTTTGAAATCAGAACAGGAAGCCTTTAAAGACTTGCAGGGAGAAGAGTGGGCTGGATCCAGGTTTTGAAAGACTTGCTGAAGTTAGCTAGAAGAAAGAGGGGAGAATATTTTAGACAGAAGGAAGCTAAAAACAGCCTAACCTAAAGTGGAAGAAGCCAGGACATGATAGGGAATCCCTGAAAGACTTAAAGCAGGCAGTGAACAATCAGATCAGCATGTTAGAACCATCACTCAGGCTGCATTATGGAGGGTGGATTGCAAGGGCAAATTCAGCCCAGTCCTGTAAGGAGGCCACTGCAATAACCTAAGAGCAAAGGAAGGAGGATTGAACAAAGGCAGCAGGCATGGGGATGAAGATGCCAGGACAGGTATTTGCGATAATACAGGGCACTTGGTGCTATAACAAGAAGATGAAATTTCCCTGGCTTGGTAGTTCATTGGATGTGGCTCATTTTCCCTCAATCCAACCACTTCTATTTGCATTTGGGTGAAGACTTTCTGCCTGTTTTAATGTCATTGAAAATAATAATAAAAGGGTAATATGCAAATTGACCTAATGACGGAACAACCAGTCACTATGAAGCGCACTGACCACAGGGAGCAGACGCTCAATGCAGGAGCTGCCCCCTGGTAGTCAGTGTGCTCCCACAGGGGGTGCACCACTCAGCCACAAGCTGGGCTGATGGCTGGCGAGCACTGCAGCCCACCTCCATGGCAGCACTAAGGATGTCCAACTGACGGCTCCATGGGGAGCAGGTCTAAGCCGTCAGTTAGACATCCTCCAAGGGCTCCCAGACTGGGAAAGAGCGTAGGCCAGCTGAGGGACCCCCACCCCGGGGTGCACGAATTGGATTGAAGTGAATGTTGTGCACTGGGCCTCTAGTTGAAGAAAATGGTCATGTGACTCCAAAAAGAACATTCTAAACCTTTTAGAAATAAAAATGGGAAGGATTCATTTTTTATTCATAGCTTTAGAATGATGGTACAATGGAATTTCTTCTCATAATCATTTAGTTTAATGATAATTTAAAATATTTTTATTGTAAAAGTCACTTATACATATTACAGAAGTTTCAGAAAATAAGTTGCCTTCTACCTTAATCACTCCATTCTTACATAGCCACTGTAAATAATTTGGTTTATTTGCCTACATAATTTTGGAAATATTTTTAATATTTTAATGAAAAATAAAACGGGGAAGTCTTGTTAGATTTAGTTAGATTTGTTTATACGTCTTTTTAATACAAATTAGTTAGATACAAATTAGAAACAGGTTTTAGTTATTTTTAGCTGAATATAAATACACAATATCCTTATAAATATTAATAGTTGTGGGATGAAATATTCTTGGTCTTTTTTGAAATATAGCCTTGCAGAGTTAAAAAACTTGAATAGTTAATGACTACTGAAGACCCTAGAGCAGTTCTACCGAACAGTTCTAATATGCATAGTGCTGAAACTTATTCTCAAACTGGTTTTCATTAACAGAGTTTTAAAAAGTACCCATTAATCATTATCCTTTCAAAACAACAAGGGGTTTTCTTGTTGTTAGTAATAGCTACCATGTCTTGAGTGCTTGCTACAGATGACGCACTAAGCTAAGCATTTTGGCTGCATTTCCTCCAAAGCTCTTTCAGACACGTGCAATTAACCTCATTATTACAAATAAAGAAACTGCTACAGAAAAAAGTTAACTTGCCTGAGCTTGGTCATACAGGCAAGAATTTGAGTGAAATCACCTGACTCCAAAATCAGAGTATGTAACCACTGAGGCTGCTGCCCTTGAAGTTGTTTTAGATACAACAGCCCCGATTTGCCCCGACAACCGGGCACTTGGCCCTCTAGAGAAAAGAAGCACACTTGGTTTCTCTTCTATATCCTTCTCCCCCTCCCTTAACAAAGGTCAACTAACTCCCTCTGGAGGGGTTCACCGGTGCTGCCATCCAGTCAGGAAAAGGCTGCTCCTGGGGGACAAGGGCATGGATGGGACTGTATTGCCACCACTCTCTCCCTGGATGCCTACAGTAATTTCCTAACAGGGCTCAGCAGAGCTTTTAAAAGCCTTGGTCAAGCCCATCTGGTGTGGCTCAGTGGTTGAACATCGACCTATGAACCAGGAGGTCACCGTTCTATTCCTGGTCAGGGCACATGCCTGAGTTTCAGGCTCGATTGGGTTCTTTAACTTGGGATATTATCTGATTAGATTAGATTGGATTTAAGTGAATTAAAGCAAAGTGAATATTCATTTAGCTTGGCTGAAGGTTGGTGTTATACCTAAGCGTGGCTAGAGAAGGTCTGGGTCCTATAACAAGCCCTTCCTTCAGTTCCATTGAGTCTTTGTTGGGCTGGTTTTTTCCTTTAGCTAAGAGAACTGTCACAAGGAATTCACAGGGGCATGCAGGAAGCAGTCAACCGATGACTCTCGTCATTGATGTTTTTATCTCTCTCCCTCTCCATTCCTCTCTGAAATCAATAAATTAAAATACAAAAACATTGGCCACGCCAAGTCACTGACTTGTGTAAAACCCTCCACTGCTGTCCTCCTGCACTTGTCATGCAATCTAAACCCCTCAACATGCCCCAGGAGGGTCTCTTCTGTGTCCCCCACTCCTTTGTCGGATACCACTCACTCTTGAGTTGACTGTCAGTCCTGTGCGAGGCACACTCACCTCCTCTTGATTCTGCGGTCTTGTCTGGTTCTCTCACAACAGTTGCCCTTTTTGTTCCCTCTGCCAGGAATGCTCCTCAGCCCTTCATGCACCTGCTGGCTTGTTCTCAGCCTTTAGGGCTCAACCTACATGTTGCATCCACCCCACCCTATAATGGTAGCTGTTCCTACCAAACCCCCTTTCCAACACCACCCTGTTAATTCCACTTACAGCACTCCACACAATCTTCTTGAGTTTGCTCCCCTGACTATTGCCTGTCTCCCTGGCTGGAATATAAGCTCCATGGGTCCAGGGGTCTTGTGGGTCTCATTTATTGCTATCTCCCCACAGGCCAAAACAACACATGGTACCTCACTGGTAGCACATGGTAAATCTTTGCTGGATGAATATATTAACCACATAAGCATTAAAAAATTGTCTAATATGTAATGGCATGGAACATGCTTATAGCATAATGTTATGTTTAAAAAGCCAAAACAATATTGCATTTACAGGGTGGGGCCCTGGGGTGCCCTGAGGGAGGAGAGACCAGATCTCAATCAGGTCTCTAACCCACTGGAGAATGCTGGCCCCTCTGGCTGTGGGTTGGAAAGTTTGCTTCTACCCAACTGGAAGAATGTCATCTAGCAATGGAGTGGCATTCGGGCATGTGCAAAATCACAGCCAAAGAAATGAAAGGAAGATAAACAAATGAGCCCCTGCCTCCTGAAGAACACAGCAACAATGCTTGAGGAAAGCCTCGTCTATGAGAGTCCAAACTAAGAAAAGTAGGGAGAAGGCAACAAAAAGTCCCTGCCATGTGATTTCCCTGTGACAGTTCTCTTAGCTAAAGGAAAGAACCAGCCCAACAAGGACTCAATGGAACTGAAGGAAGGGCTGGTTATAGGACCCAGACCTTTCCTAGCTACGCTTAGGTGTAACACCAACCTTCAGCCAAGCTAAATGACTATTCAGTTCACTTTAATTCACTCAATCCAATCTGAGCTAATCAGATGATATCCCAAGTTAAAGAATCCAGTCAGTTATTGACAAAGGAGAAATATTCAAGACAGGCAGGGCCCAATTAGCCAGTGGAACGTAACTGTGCTGTCTGGGCAGACAGTGCTTCTGCCATCACCTGCCTGGTCACTGGGAGCACAGAGCATTCACACCATAAAGTGCTTTGGCATTTCCAAGGGCGGAAGTTTTACATTAGACCCTCAGAAAACTGGGAGTCAGAGAGGGGACTGGCTTTTCCAGGGCGAGGCGAAGGCTGAGGGCCCTGTTGTCCCAGGATCTTACTCAGGTTCTGCTTCTGGAACCCTTCTTCTTCACCTGGTAAGAGGTTTCCCGAAAGGCAGATTCTTTTTACTCCTCTTTTTCAAACAATGAAAACATTTACTTATGAAAACAATACGTGATATTTACATACAATAATAGAGATTTAGAAACAAATCTTCACTGAATACAGATCCTTTATAGCCCACCCAGAACATTTACACACTTGACCATTTGTTTGTCCACAAAGACAATCACAACAAATTCCAAAGGAATGATGTCATATCAATTATATTTTTTTTTTCACTACAATACACCAAAAATAGAAACTAACAGTAGGAATGTAGTCTCCCATTCCATAAATTTGACAATAAAAATATTCTAAATAATCTCTGGATTATAAGAGCAACCATGGTGAAGATAAAAAATATTTAGAAATGAAACACAATGAAAGAATGCATATAAAAGCATACGAGTTACAACTAAAATTGTATTCAAGGGGGAATTTAGAGCTTAAATGCATTTTTTAAACAAAAGAGATCTGAAAATTATTGGATTAAACACTCAATGATCTAGAAAGAAATATTTAAAAGGAGAAATTAATATAAAACTAATAGAATCTAAAACCAAGAATATAAAAATTATCAATGAAATCAAAATATTGTTAATTCAACAATAATAAAATAGGCCAGTCCGTGGAAAGTCTGATTAGAAAAAAAAGAAAAATCAAAATAAACAATATTAGGGACAAAAACGCTATAAACAAATTTTTGCCTATAATTTTGAAAACTTTCATGAAATGGACAACTTTATAGAAACATATCAATTCAGAAAGTGACCCCAAGGAAATAGAACATCTGAATATGCCTGTAACTATTGAAATGAGTCAATGGGGCCCTGGCCGGTGTGGCTCAGTAGGACAGCCTCAGCCCCAGTACCGAAGGGTCTCAGGTTCCATTCCCAGTCAAAGGCACGTACCTGTACCTGGGTTGCAGGGTTGTTTCCTGGCTCTATTCAGGGTACACGCATGAGGCAACTAATCAATGTGTGTCTCTCACATTGATGTTTCTCTTTCTCTCTCTCTCTCTCTCTCTCTCTCTCTCTCCCTCAATCAATCAATGGAGGGGGGAATATCTTCAGGTGAGGATTAACAAAAATAATAAATAAGTAAGTAAATAAATAAATAAATAAAATGAGTGAATGGGTAGTCAAATATCTCTCCTCAAGGAAAGCAACAAGCTTAGACAAGTTTATAGGCAAGTTTAACCAAATTTTCAAGGAACAGAAAATTTATCTTAGCCAAATAATTCCAGACAGCAGGGAAAAAGGGAAAAGCTACAGAGTTTATTTTATGAGGTTAATATGAGTGGAAATGTTACCAGTGGAAATGGGATTCTTCCATGGAGTTGCAAGCAAAGCGTTTCGGGGACCCACGTGGAGGAGGATGAGGTATAGTGAGATTTATTAGAACGGGAGCAAACACTAAGGATTGTCCCCAGGTGCCCAGTGTCTTATCCAAGACCAGGTGGCTCAGCTCCATCCTTCTGTAGAAGTCCAGCTTTGTCTTTTCTAAGCCCAGAAGAAGGGCCAGGGTCCAGAGACGTTGTGTCATCACCGGGCATGGGCAGGGCCTAGGACGCTGCTGTAGTTCAGTTCAGTTCATACCAAAGTTTAATTCAGCTTAGTCTCTGTCCCTGGCTGCACTCCTGCGCTTGGAACCCACAGTTTGGCCGCTGTCAGGCCTGCAGGGCTGCTACAGAGGGAGAATGCCTGAAGGGGTAAGTGCAGAACTAATGCTTGTGCTACTGAGAGGAGCCTTTGTTAAGCTCTGATTATATTACCCTGGCTTGGGAAGGCATAAGCTTTCTTTCAAACTAACCAATCTCTTTCCTGGCTGTTTGAGGGCTTGTGTTGGGTCCTCCCGCTATACCGTCTCTATCCTAAATCTTCTGAGGTTTCATGTCCTCATCCAATCCATTCCTTTTCCCAGGCTAGACACCTCCCCTTTATGCCATCTTGGCTCCTACTGCACATGTGCTTACCTCCCCCAGGGCCATCTTGGCTTCTACAGGGCATGTGCCCAGTAGAAGAATTTCCCCTTTATTGTTTATTCTCTCCCCAACCCCCATAGTCCAGGCAAGTGGACCAGTTGAACCCTAGGGAAATTGGAAAGCCCATCCTTCCTCCCTACACAAGGTGAGTGGGGAAGGGGAGAGAGGAAGGGAAACAACAGAGGGGTGTTAATCCCCTTGGCAGGGATTCAGCTAGCCCCTGTGTGTCTGAAGCTATAATTTCCAGATTTAAGCCTGATAGCTTGATTAAGGGTAACTTCCAGGCTCAATCAGGCCCAGCCAGTCTAGTTCCCTTCTCTTTTGTTAAGTCCTAGCTGCCTACCTATAATAATAAAAGCGTAATATGCTAATTAGACCAGATGTCATTCTGGACATCCTTCCAGACAACCTTCCAGACGAAGCTGGGGCTGTGAGGGAAGCCAGTGCCAGCAGCCAGGGGAAGGAAGGCCTACTCTTGCAAGATTTTCATGCATAGGGCCTCTAGTGGTAACAGAAAAGAATAGTAATTATTTTTAGAAGCACCCTAACCGGTTTGGCTCAGTAGATAGAGCGTCGGCCTGCGACTGAAAGGTCCCAGGTTTGATTCTGGCCAAGGGCATGTAACTTGGTTGCGGGCACATCCCCGCAGTAGGAGGTGTGCAGGAGGCAGCTGATTGATGTTTCTCTCTCATCGATGTTTCTAACTCTCTATCCCTCTCCCTTCCTCTCTGTGAAAAATCAATAAAATATATTTTAAAAAAACAAAAACCAAAAAAACCTACCAAATCTAATTTAGCATCATATAACTAAGGTTTATCCTGTTAAAATATATATGACTCAACATGAGAAAAATATATCAAGTTACTATAAAATATGAAGATGTTAAAGTGAAGAAAACCACATGATTATTTCAACAAATATGGGGAAATTCAATACTAATTCATTTTTTTAAAATAAAATTGTAAACAAACTTAGAATAGACAGAAACTTCTTTAACTTGGTAAAAATATTTCCTGCAAAAAACCCTATAATGGTATCATCTATATAATAAAAACCCAGTGGTTGTAACACTGTAATGACCAAAGACCGGTCACCAGGAGGTGCCTTGACGCTGCATCCTGCAGTGCTGGCGGGACTTGACTCTGGGTCCTGGGGCACACTGGGTCTGGGTCTCACACGATTTCGCGCTCTGGGCCCCTAGTATTTAGTAATAAAATTTTAAACACATACCTTATTACATTCAGGTACAAGTCAGGGTGCCCATTATTACCCTACTACCCAATACTGGACTGGGGGTCCTTCCTTACCAAAGAAAAGAGACAAGAAAAGAAGAGACAAAAGAATCAGGGTGAATTTGTTTGCAAATTATCTTCTTTGAAAATCCAAGAGATTCTTCAGACAAACTATTAAAATGAATAGAGTTCAGCAAGTTTGCTGCATACAAGGTCAACATAAAAATCATTAGCATCCCTTTATATCATCAATAACTGATCAGAAATGCAGTAGAAAAAAATAGCAACAAGCAATTATATTGAATCTAAGAATAATTTTAAGCAAATGATGTTTGGAACTTTATAGGAAAAATATAATGAGTTGTTGAAAAAGAAAAAAGAAAAGTTGAATACATAGACACAAAGAAAGGCTCTATATTTCTTTCCCCAAATTCATCTATGACTCCAATATAAGGTAATTTTTTCAAAAAGCAAGGATGTTTTAGTTCTCTATTGATGTATAACAAATCTCCCCAAAACCTAATGGCTTAAAACAATTACTGTGACTCTGGGGTCTGGGATGGGCTCAGCTGGGCATGTCTGCTGTCCCTGCAGGTAGTCACTCAGGTGCTGCACTCAGCTGGGGGCTCAGGTCTAGGCTGCATTCAGCCAGCTGCTAAGAAAATTAGACTTCCTCTTTCTCTGGGGAGACTCAGGGCCCCTCCCCTCCCACATGGGTTTTTCTCCAGCAGAGCAAACACTTACATGGTTGCTCAGAGCTCCCAAGAGCACAAAACAAAAGCTTAAGGCCCAAGGGCTGCTGAGATAGATAGGCTTCTCTCTTTCTCTAGGGATACTCAAGGCCCCTCCCCTTCCACGTGGGTTTTTCTCTGTGGGTCTCTCCAGCAGAGCAGTGACCACTTACATGGTGGCCCAGAGCTCCCAAGAGCACAAAACAAAAACTTACAGGCCTAAAGGTTAGACCAAGTATTGGCATAGTATCACTTCTGTCTCATCTTAAGATTAGGAGGTCTGGTCCATGGGCTATCTACCACAAGGGACCTATCACACATCAAGATTTGTAAAGTTAACCTACAGTGTTGGTGCAGGACCAGATAAATAAATCAAGGGGTCAGAGCTGAGAGCTCTTATAAACAACTAGAGGCCCGGTGCACGAATTTGTGCATGGGTGAGGTCCCTCGGCCTGGCCGGTGATCGGGGCCTATCGGGAGGGCAGGTTAGCAGTGGGGAGGGGCCGAGGGAGGTTGGCAGGCTGGCCCCCCGATCAGGGCTGATGTGGGGACTGGCCAGCGGAGGGGGAAGGGCCACGGGAGGTTGGCTGGCCCAGGGGGGGAGAGGCTGGAGGAGGAGCCATGGGATGTTGGCTGTGGAAGCACACTGACCACCAGGGGGCAGCTCCTGTGTTGAGGACTGCCCTCTGGTGGTCAGAGCATGTCAAAGTGACTGGTTGACTGGTCATTCCGGTCATTTGGTCGTAACGGTCGCTTAGAATTTTATATATATACTAGAGGCTTGGTGCACAAAAATTTGTGCACTCGGGGGGTCCCTCAGCCCGGCCTGTGCCCTCTCGCAGTCTGAAACCCCTCAGGGGATGTCCACCTGCTGGCTTAGGCCCACTCCCTGGGGGATCAGACCTAAGCTGGCAGTCAGACATCTCTCTGGCAGCCCGGCAGCCCTTGGGGGATGTCCACTTGCCAGAGGGGAGCAGGCCTAAGCTGCAATTGGACATCCTTAGTGCTGCTGAGGAGGCGGGAGAGGCTCCCACCACCACCACTGTGCTGGCAGCCATAAGCCTGGCTTGTGGCTGAGCAGAGCTCCCCCATGTGGGAGCGCCCTGACCACCAGGGGGCAGCTCCTGCATTGAGCGTCTGCCCCCTGGTGGTCAGTGTGTGTCATAATGACCAGTCATTCCCAGTTGTTCTGCGGTTATGGTCAATTTGCATATTATCCTTTTATTATATAGGATAGGGGCCTGGTGCACGGGTGGGGGCTTCCTTGTTTGCCCTGAAGGATGTCCTGGATCAGGGTGGGGGTCCCGCTGGGGTGCCTGGCCAGCCTGGGTGAGGGGCTGATGGCCGTTTTCAGGCTGGCCACGGCCTCGGGCTGGAAGCAGGTATCTGGGATTTATTTATCTTCTATAATTGAAACTTTGTAGCCTTGAGCGGAGCTCAGGGCCGGCAGGGCAAGTGGGAAGGTTGACTTCTTCCATTGCCAGGGGCAACCCAAGCCTCCATGGCCACCGCCATCTTAGTTGGGTTAGTTTGCATATTTGCTCCTGATTGGCTGGTGGGCGTGGCTGTGAGCGTGGCTTGTAGGTGTAGCAGAGGTATGGTCAATTTGCATGTTTCTCTTTTATTAGATTAGACTAGAGGCCTGATGCATGAAATGTGTGCAAGAGTAGGGCTTCCTTCCCCTGGCTGCTGGCACCAGCTTCCCTCTGGCACCCAGGACCCGGGCTTCCCTTGCAGCCCTGGCTTCATCCAGAAGGTCGTCTGGAAGGATGTCTGGTCTAATTAGCATATTATGCTTTTATTATTATAGATAGATAGGAACCTGGTAAACGATAGAAGTGTCACTATAGATCAGTGAGAAAAGGTAGGCTTTTAAAAGTAAGTAGAGAAGAGGCAAATAACTTTTTATACTTATGGTGGCTTTCAACTTCTTTGATATTCCTGCCTTGAAGATGTTCAGTGTCATTCCCCTCCTATTGAATGTGGGCTAGATTTAGTGAAGAGGCTCACTTCAAATGAATAAAGTACAGTGGAGGTGACAGCATGTGACTATGTCATAAAAAACATTTTAGCTTCTTGCTTGCACATACTTTCTCTTGAGTGGATCACTCATTCTGGGGGAAGCTAGCTACCATGTCATCAGGACTGTCAGGCAGCCCTGTGGAGAGCCTCCATGGGGAGGAACCAAGGCCTCCTGCTGACAGCCATGTGAGTGAGCCATCTTGGAGGAACAGACTTCACATGACTGCACCTTTGACCAACATCTAGATCCTAAGCCAAAACCACCCAGCTAAACTGTTCCCAGATTTCCAGCCCCCTGAGATTGTGAAATAACAAATGTCTGTGGTTCTAAGCTGCCAATTGCTGGGGTAATTTGTTTTACAGATAACTAATACAATATCCCACCACCACCACTCCACCAGAATGATAAAATAATAAAATTGGATCCTTCCTCATGCCTCACACACAAATCTTTAGAACTTTCCAGGAGATAATATTGGACAATATTTCTTATGATTATAGAAAATAGTTCTTAAACCAGACACATATACAGAGACACATGCCACAAAGGAAAAGATACTATAATCAAGGTTAAAAAATAAATGACAGCCCTGACCGGTTTGGCTCGGTGGATGGAGCGTCGGCCTGCGGACTCAGGGGTCCCGGGTTCGATTCCGGTCAAGGGCATGTGCCTTGGTTGCGGGCACGTCCCTAGTGGGGGGTGTGCAGGAGGCAGCTGATCGATGTTTCTCTCTCATCAATGTTTCTAACTCTCTATCCCTTCCTCTCTGTAAAGAATCAATAAAATATTTTTTTTTAAAAATAAATAAATAAATAAAATAAATAAATGACAAACATATAGTATACAGAATATACCAAGAACCCCATCAAATAAGATAAAAGACAAACAGCTGAATAGAAAAATAGAAAAAAAGTGATAAATAGGTAATTCATGGAAGAGGCAACCTAAATGACCATTAAAACATGTAACGAGTAACAAGATCAATGCAAAGTAAGCCAGAATGAGATTTTTTTTCTGATCCATCAGAATGACAAAAATTAACAAATCTAAAAATATCAAGGTTTGACCAGCATGTGGGCAAATGGGAATTCTCATACATAACTGGAGGGAGTATGTAGCCATGTGGAAGCAATTTGGCAGTCTATAGTAAAACGAAATATGTACATACACTGTGACCTGACAACTCCACTTTGAGCAATACTAAAATTTCCAGAGAGAATCCCTGGCACCATTCACAAGAAGACCCATACTAGGCTAGTTATTGCTGAATTACTTGAGGTATAGAAATACGTAAAACAACAAATATGTCCATTAATAAAATCTATAATAATAAAAGCATAATATGCTAATTAGACTGGACATCCTTCCAGACGAAGCCGGGGCTGTGAGGGAAGCCCGGGTCCCAGGTGCCAGAGGAAAGTCGGTACCAGCAGCCGGGGGAAGGAAGGCCTAGTCTTGCACAAATTTTGTGCATCAAGCCTCTAGTGCAGTGGTTCTCAACCTTCTGGCCCTTTAAATACAGCTCCTCATGTTGTGGCCCAACCATAAAATTATTTTCGTTGCTACTTCATAACTGTAATGTTGCTACTGTTATGAATCGTAATGTAAATATCTGATATGCAGGATGGTCTTAGGCGACTCCTGTGAAAGGGTCGTTCGACCACCGAAGGGGTCGCGACCCACAGGTTGAGAACCGCTGCTCTAGTGGATAAATAAAAGATGGTATATTTAAACCACATACCACACCAGGGTAAAGGAATAAACTGCAGTTTTGTTTTTGTTTTTAATTAATTTATTTATTTATTGTCTAAAGTTTTACCTATGTCTCCTTTTTCCCCCGCTTGGCCCACCACCCAGCCATTCCCACCCCGGCAAGCCCCCACCACCCCAGTGTCTGTGTCCATTGGTTATGTGCAGTTGTTTTTTTAAAATATATTTTATTGATTTTCCACAGAGAGGAAGGGAGAGGGATAGAGAGTTAGAAACATCAATCAGCTGCCTCCTTCACACCCCCCACTGGGGATGTGCCGGCAACCAAGGCACATGCCCCTGACTGGAATTGAACCTGGGACCCCTGAGTCCGCAGGCCGACGCTCCATCCACTGAGCCAAACCGGCCAGGGCTATGTGCAGTTTTTAATATCAATATTGATTGGCCTCAGAAACATAATGTTGATAAAAATATAATTACTTTTATATTGATAATAAAATCACATGCAAACAATTCTATGTTTTATGGATATATATGTGGATTGTGTGTGTTTAAAAGACATTGGAAGAACTCCTATGACTATACATTAAAACAGTATGCAAATTAAATTCAATATGAGACTTTTAAAAATAGATTGGAAAGACTGTAATGATTAATTTATGTGTCAACTTGACTGAGCCTCAGGGTGTCCAAATATTTGGTGAAACATTATTCTGGGTGTTTTTGTGAGGGTGTTTTTGGATCAGATGAACATTTTAATTGGTTGACCAAGTAAAGCAGATTATGCTCTCTAATATGGGTGGGCCTCATCCAATCACTGGAAGGTCTGAATAGAACAAAAAGACCAACTCTCTCTCAAGTAAGAGAGAATTCTTTCCTGCCAGACTGTCTTCAATCTGGGACCTCAATTTTTTCCTGCCTTTGGCCTTGAACTGAGACATCAGCTCTTCCTGAGTCTCCAGTTGCCAAGTTATTCTGCAGATCTTGGGACTTCTCAGCCTCCACAATCCCCTGAGCCATTTCCTTATAATAAATCTCTCTTATATATATTCTATTGGATTTGTTTAATATGTATGTGTGTTTGTGTGTATGTGCATCTCACATCTGTTTATCACCTCCCAGGTCCATAGAACATTCACACACATACACACACACACACACACACACACACACACACTTCTCTGAAAAACCCTGACATATTCAAGACAAACAATAAATACCTAATAGCATTTGTTTCTACAAATAAGGTAAGGGGAGTGGGACTAGCAACTTTAACTTCAATGTTTTATTATACTTTTCTTTATTTTTTGTAAAGTTCTTGAGAAATTTAAAAAACTGCCCTTATACAAAAAAATATTTAAAAGAAAGTAAAGTATAAAGAAGAAAATAAAAATTACTCATGATTCTACAATTATTGGCATTTGGGTGTACATTTAGGGTAGTCCTGAAGTCCCATTTCCACTTAGACGAAGAGAATTTCCTTTTGTTTTAGAAGTCATATATATTTTATAAATTTCTAAAATATATCTGTGTTGATTTCAGAGAGGAAGGAAGAGGGAGAGATAGAAACATCAATGATGAAAGAGAATCATTGATCAGCTGCCTCCTGCACGCCCCCTACTGGGGATCGAGCCTGCAACCTGGGCATGTGCCCTGACTGGGAATCAACCATGACCTCCTGGATCATTGGTCAATGCTCAACCACTGAGCCACACCATCCAGCAGAATTCATATATTTTAATTTCAAACACTCTTTGAAGGCTCCTAGAATTGCTAACCACATTCTGGTTCCTTTTTTTTTTTTAATTAAATCTTTATTGTTCAGATTACATTTGTTCCTCTTTTTTTTTTCCCCCATAACTCCCCTCCTCCCAGTTCCCGCCCCACCCTCCGCCCTCACTCCCCACCCACTGTCCTCATCCATAGGTGCACGATTTTTGTCCAGTCTCTTCCCGCATCTCCCACTCCCCTTTCCCCCCCAAGCATAGTCAGTTCATTCCCTTTCTATGTCCCTGATTCATTATAATCACCAGTTCATTCTGTACATCAGGTTATTTATTCACTTGATTCTTAGATTCACTTGTTGATAGATGTATGTTTGTTGTTCACAATTTGTATCTTTACCTTTTTCTTCTTCCTCTTCTTAAAGGATACCTTTTAGCATTTCATATAATACTGGTTTAGTGGTGATGAACTCCTTTAGCTTTTCCTTATCTGTGAAGCTCTTTATCTGACCTTCAATTCTGAATAATAGCTTTGCTGGATAAAGTAATCTTGGTTGTAGGTTCTTGGTATTCATCACTTTGAATATTTCTTGCCATTCCCTTCTAGCCTGCAAAGTTTCTGTTGAGAAATCAGCTGACAGTCGTATGGGTATTCCCTTGTAGGTAATTGAGTCTCTTTCTCTTGCTGCTTTTAATATTCTCTCTTTGTCTTTTGCTCTTGGCATTTTAATGATGATGTGTCTTGGTGTGGTCCTTTTTGGATTCCTTTTGTTTGGGGTTCTCTGCGCTTCTTGGACCTGTAAGTCCATTTCTTTCACCAGGTGGGGGAAGTTTTCTGCCATTATTTCTTCAAATAGGTTTTCAATATCTTGCTGTCTCTCATCTTCTGGCACCCCTATAATTCTGATATTGGTGCGCTTGAAGCTGTCCCAGAGGCTCCTTACACTATCTTCGTATTTTCGGATTCTTTTTTCATTTTGCTTTTCTGGTTGGGTGTTTTTTGCTACTTCGCATTTCAAATCTTTGACTTGATTCTTGCGCTCTTCTGTTCTGCTATTGGGTGTCTGTATAATATTCTTTATTTCAGTCAGTGTATGCTTAATTTCTAGTTGGTTCTTTATCACAACATCGAGGGTCTCACTAGATTTCGTGAGGCTCTCATCAAGTTTATTGGCAGCTTCTAGCACATTATTGAAAGCCCTCAAAATTGCGTTTTTTAGCTCTATATCTTCCATTTCTGTCATGTTTTTTTGTCTTCGCATTTTTTATGCTTTCTTGGTGCACCCCCTTGTGGTCTTTGTTCGTAGTCTTGTTCTAGTTAAGCCTTGATTGTTGTAGTTAATACTAGAGGGATTTGACCACCAGGCCGACTGGCTGTGAGAATCAGCTGTATCTGCAGTGGGAAAACTTCTGTCCTCTGAAGAGGTGCTAATCTAGCCTTTGCCTGAGGCTATCTGGCAAATGGCTCTGCGCAGGGCTTGGGCGGGTCGGGTCGCAGGGTATCAACAGGGCGGGCGGAGGGAGCAGTTATGGTTGCTCTCAGACCCGTTCCCAGAGGCTCTGCTTCTCAGAACCCCAGCAACCGCTGCAAACCTCGGAGAGAAAGCTGCCCTCATGTTCCAACTGATGCCAGATAATCCCGCTTCTCCCGTTTGAGTCTGAGTCCCTAGAGACTCGCCCGGATCTGGAGCTCAGAGTCTGAGACTCCATCCTGATTGAAAACGACAACCACACCCTCAGCCACCAGCGGGCTCCAAGCGCACCTCCATACCTTTGTATTTTCCACACTGCACCTCCTCTGAGCCTTGGTATGCTGTTCTCTTTCCTTCTAGTTGAAGAATCTCTCCTCAGCCAGCCTTCCTGTGGTTCTGGGTGATGTCCGTTCCGTCTTTTAGTTGTATTTTTGAAGTGGTTGTTTGCGGCAGCAATCTCAGGTATTTACCTATGCCGCCATCTTGGTTTCTCTCTGGTTCCTTTTTTAAATGAGACCTGCTTTCATAAAAGTCACAGGATATGCAGGTATCAGTGGCAGCATCCGTGTAAATGACCTGCTGTGCCCCTGCAAGGCTGTGGACCAGGGACTAGAGCCTGAGATTGAAGACAGGACATACCCCAGTGGCAGCATTGCCATGTTATCCAAAGGTCCCCTGTGCCATGCCCACATGGCCAAGGGTGAACCTGAGGAGGGGTGGTGAAGGATTAAAGAAGACAGACAAGAGAATACAGCTGGGGCTCCGTGGATTTCCAGTGCCTGGATGAGGACACAGAAAGAACCAGCCTGCAAGCTGAGGCTTTATTTTATAGTCAGATCAAAACAAGGGTAGTGGTCAAGGTGTTTACAATGTTCTTGTGAGTTTCACCTTGTTTTGGCAGCACTTGCTGCACCTCCCACAGCCCATTAGCTACCTAGGTAGGAACTAGGGAGGGCTATAAGGTTAAGCTTAATTATGCTAAGAGGGCTCTGCCCTCCAGAGGTGGAAACATCAGTTTCAATGTTATTAGTCCTTTAACTGCTCAGGATTTCTTCCTTCTATGGACAACTTTTGTTTTCAGTCATTTTCAACTTGCAAAGCACTCTGCCTGAGTGCCAAGCCCCTGACCTGTCTCTTCTTGCTGACACTGCAGAAACATAAATGAGGCTACATTTTTATTTCATGTTGTAGAAAGAGTCAGTAGAATAGTGCAGGGCAGCAACTGGAGCATCTTGGGACCTGTCCAGCACTGAGGGGGAGACACTCAGGAGAATGGAGACAAGAGGGCAAATGGAAACCGCAGCGTTCATTTAGAACGCAGTAGAGATAAGAGTGTAGGACTTCTATTGGAAACATCTGAGACAGCCACTTGAAAGCCAAGTTTTGGAAACAGGGGCTCAGGGTAGAGGCCTGGGGATGGAAGGATGAGGCGAGAAGTTTCTAAAGTAAGCTGTACTGTGTATGAGTGGGCAGGGGGTGACAAGGACTGAGAAACCCTCTACTGTGGACTCTGATTCTCAGATAAGCATGTCTCTATTCAAAGTTCTGCTAAGTAGAGCGACAGACAGCAGCCCTATTCTACCCGCCAGAGGGGTGCGAGAGAGAAGTAAACAAGAAGGGGAACCTGCAGCCTCTCTCTGCCTCTGCTCTGGCCTGCAGGCTCTTTACCTGAAAAATGAAGGGATTGTGTTAGTAGGTGTCAAAGGTCCCACCCAGTTTTTATAAACCAATATCCATTGTCTTGTAGCCACTCATTCCACACCCAGTCACTATTAACCATTCTGATGTACATTTGCCATGGGAGAAAAGAGAAGAGAAACTGAAAAAACAATGGATCCAATAGATTTTGTGTAATGAACACACAAATAAGTGGTTTGTGGTGTAACTACAGACCAGTCCAGGTCTTGAGCTAGAAGGGCAAAGGCTTCCTTTACTTTTTCTCCCTGTAATTCCCTCTAACCACAACATATTCTTTATTATACCTGTGCATAGTTTGTGTGGTGAAGCAGGACACTCCTTGAAAACAAGCTCTGAAAATCAGTGACCACATTTTTTCTCTGAGAACAATGGAAGCACTTATTGCTATATCGACTGTGTGGAGACCTAACTACCCAAATATGCCTGTCCTGGACACTATGCCAACTCATTAACATTCATGAGCTACCAAACACATAGTGGCTCTGGAAGGAAATTTTGGGTGGTTGGTTTTAATCCTTCAGGAACTCAATAAATAATCACTCTGAGCAGGAGCATGTAACTCATCGGTAAGCAAATTGAAATACACAGAAAACGTTTTATCATTTGACAACTTGAAAAGTTTCTATACATATGTTTGAGTTCCAATCCCATGTCAAGATTGTGTCAAGATTCGGAAAACCTTATTGCACTAGAAAGAGTGGAATTATTCGCTCTAAAGGTGAATTATTTGGGTTTTTCTTTAATAGAGCAGTGCATATTTTTAATGAATTATAAGAAAACTGAATCTTATCTATAATAAGAGCTATTAGAATCTATAACCAGGAGACCAATTTATTATTTTCTAAACTGTTATAGTGATGTCCATTCTGGGTATCCCAAATGATTCAAATACACAATTATATATTTTATAATCGAGGCTTCTGTAGAATTAGATGAAGCAAGAGGGATGAGATTTGGGGGAAAGGAATATATTTTCTCAGATTTAGATTACTCTCGTAAAATATTAAAACTTATGAGGTTTAGAATGCATTTTTTTTTACTTTAAAAAAACTTGTTTGTTAAAAAGCTCACTAATCGCCCAGCTGGTGTGTGGCTCAGTGGATGAGTGAAGAGCTATGAACCAGGAGATCTTGGTTCATTTCCTGGTCAGGGCACATGCCCAGGTTGCTGGCTCGACCCTCAGTAGGGGACATGGAGGAGGCAGCTGATCAATGATTTTCTCTCATCATTGATGTTTCTATCTCTCCCTTCCTCTCTAAAATCAATTAAAAATATATTTAAAAAGCTCACTAATCAAAAGTGGATAGTGCGTTATCACAATGTTCTCACATTTGGGAAACCATTTCCCAGGTCAGTAAGTAGAATATTCCCAGTTCTGCAAAAGGGTCCCTAAGCCCCCTCTATCTATATCCCCTTTTCACTCCCCAAAGATAACCACTATTCTCACCTCTAATAACAAAGATGAGTTTTTCTAAGACTTTAAAAATTTATATAAATGGAATGATATAAAATGTATTCTTTTTTTGTACAACTTCCTTTATTCAACATTACGTTTTGGAGATTTATCCAAGGTGTTATGCGTAACTATAGTTCACTCTTTTTAAAAAATATATGCGTTTTTTTACTGATTTCAAAGAGGAAGGGAGAGGGAGAGATAGAAACATCAATGATGAGAGAGATTCATTGATCAGCTGCCTCTTCCATGCCCCGTACTGGGGGTCGAGCCACTCCCCGGGCATGTGCCCTGACTGGGAATCAAACCGAGACCTCCTGGTTCATAGGTCAACACTCAACCACTGAGCAACACTGGCTGGGCTACAGCTCTCATTTGATTGCTATGTAATATTCCATTGTGCGACTATACAACAGTTTATTCATTCATCCTGCTGTTCATGGATATTTGAGTTTGTTAGAAATTGTGCTGGTGTGACCATTCAGGTCCATGACTTGAGTGCACATCTCTGCATGGATTTCTGTTGATGTATACTCAGGACTGAAATTGCTGGGTCATAGGTTATACGAATGTTCGATTTTGAGAAAGAATGCCAAACAGTTTTACAAAGTGTTTGTGAAGCTTCTTTTATTCTTGGCAGTCACTCTTTTTCTACTTCTGGCAACGGAAAGTAAAGTAGGATTTTTAATGTCTTACAGGTTTCTTGGAACAAAACATCTTTTTACAAACACTACTTGAATAAGTGTAGTTTAAAGTAATTAGGCTATAGGGATTAAATTTCTAAACTACACACTTAAAAAAGAAAAGTGAAAAAGCACTTGGGGCAAAATACATTGGGGATTTCCTTGTTGCCAAATATGTGAAAAGTAATTCCAGCTGCTCAGCTCAAATAATCCACAGCTGGGCTGGCCAACTTCTGACCTCATATCATCCTGAGATTTTCAATAAAATAAACAAACAAAATACAGAGAGAAGCTAGGATCCCCAATATCAAAGTGATGCCAGGCGCAGTGGGGGGTCCTTTTCCCCACTGGGTGCTGCTGGGATGGAGTTCTTACTATATCCCAAGAAAAAGAATTTTCTGAGACTTGCATGGGAGGACGAGTGATTTTTATTTGTGTGGAATTAATTCCCTGTGTTTCTAAAGTCCCATTTCCCTTAGTCCATTTATAGAAGTGTGGCTGGGGTTTCAGTAAAGATAGAAGCAGAGCCAGTGTCCAGAGTTTCCTTTCCATGTTAGAGGCAGGTCCAGTACAGCTTCACACTAGTTGCAGTCCATTAGTCCATTGTGTGTGGGGTCCACATGGCCATGGGCCACACACGAGAATGCCAGGAAGCCAAGCGTGAGCCATGAGCCAAGCATGCCAAGAGGAACCAAGAGAGCCCAAGAATTTAGTATCCCAAATCTTTAAAGGCTTGCAGTGGCCATGCCCATTCTGGCCAACCACTTCTGTCCCCAGGTGTGACTGACAGTAAGCACCTTCCCTAGTCATCTCAACTTTACTGGTCATGCGTCTATCTTCCCTTTGTCTAGTCTCCTTCCACCAATGTTTTGCTGGAAACATGCTTATAATGTCTGGCCTTCCCTTTGCTCTATTCCTATCTAAAAGCCTAGGCAACCAAACAACCGAATGACCAAATGACCAAACGACCAGCCGACCAGTCACTATGACATGCACTGACCACCAGGGGCCACATGCTCAACGCAGGAGCTGCCCCCTGGTGGTCAGTGCACTCCCACAGCGGGAGCGCCGCTCAGCCAGACGCCGGGCTCACGGCTGGTGAGCGCTGCTGTGGCAGCTCAAGCCTCTCCCACCTCTGCAGCAGTGCTACCAAGTGGTGGCAATGGCAGGCGCAGCTGACCCCGGTTGGGGCTCCTTCCCAGCCACCTGCTGCTTCGCGCACTGCTACATCCCTGCAGATCAGAATGACGTGCAGAGGTCAAAACCGGCAGTCCGACATTCCCCGAGGGGTCCTGGATTGTGAGAGGGCCCAGGCCAGGCTGAGGGACCCCACCAGTGCATGAATCCATGCACCAGGCCGCTAGTTATTAATAATTAGCTAATTGCAACAGTATCAACAACAATGTCAGCCCTGTGAACTTAAGCAAAAAAACAAACATTTTCAATATAGCCATAGTTCCACCAACAACTGGGACAGGTTTGAAGATTGAAAAAGAAAAGAAAGTTTCTAAGATTAGACATTTTCTTCTCTCTGATATGAAAGACAGGTAGAAACAAGCAATTGAGTGAGGGGAAGAAGCTTTGCAAAGGCTACTATAATGTGTGCTGGGCTGTCCCCTACCACCTGGGTCCTTCAGTGTAGAGCTGTCTTTCCTCCCCAGCCAGACCAGAAATTCACTCTCTGGCAGGACTGTGAAGCATGGGCTCACCAGTGCCCCCTAGGTTTCTTAACGGGTTTTGTGCCAAGATTAACAAAGTGTGAGAACTTAACTTTTTTGTGTGTACAAGCATAGGAAGGCTAAGTAGCAAGTTAAGAAAATTGGCCAGGTACTCCACATTAAAAATTATTCTTAAGAGTGTGTGATTAAAATGGGTAAATTGCAGTATACTCACACAATGGAACACGAGGTAACAATGTGGATGAAAGAACTGCAACTACAAGGAACAACAGACATAATTGTTATATAAGGGCACTAATAAGGGCACTAATCCCATCATGAGGGCTCTACACTCATTCCTCATCTAATGTGGAATGAAAGAAGCCAGGCACAGAAGTTCAAAAACAGCCAAAATTAACTTATGCTTCCAGGTCAGAATGATGTGCAGAGGTGGGATTCTGGTGTGCTGGTCAGGATCTATTTCTTGGTCTGAGTATTGGTTACATGGGTGAGCTCATTGGTAAACGTTTAACAAGCTGTGTACTTATGATTTGTATGCTTTTCTGTTATGTTTGTTATGGTTCAGGATTTTTTGAAAAAAATACAGTTGCTTTTGAGGGAAAAGGTGGGCAGACCTCAACTGCGATTCTTTTCACAGTCCCAGGGTGGTGTCAAATAGCCACTCCTACAAAGCCTCCCCAAATCTCTAGCGGGAATAATTACCATTTTATGGAATAACAGCCATGTGCTAGGCTTTGTGTCAAGTCCTGTACATACATTATCTCCAGGCCTTAAAACAAACATTCAGAATGGGTAACATTGTCCCCAGACTCGGATAAGAAAATAAAGGTCAGAGATGTTTAACCTTATCCCCAGGTCACACAGCTTGTGGAGGCTGAGCCAGAGCTGAGTCCTGCCTCCTGCCTCATCATCCAGCCCTTTAGGAAGTCCTCCTGGCTCCCCGCAGCGCAGGGCAGCGGGGAGTGTGGCTCTAGGCAAAAGGAGGATGTGCTGTGCAGTAGAGGCTCGCCCCCCTGTAAGCTCATGAAGGGGCCACATCAGACAATGTCCATTCATAAGAGGTAAATCCAGGATTACTCTTTAGTGACTAAACCCTGATGAAACCCAACTCTCCACCCAGGTTATCATCACCGTTTAGAGCATCCACTCCTCCCCTCCAAACCACGCACACCAACCTCCTCCTCCATGAAGCCTTCCCAGATACATGAGGCCACAGGGCTCTCACTCTTTTATTTTAGGAGTCCCTTCCACAGACGCTGTTTCATTAAATCTCCACAAGAAGTAGCCAGTAAGTGCTACCTCCTTTCCTTAGATGAGAACCAAGGCTTAGAGGGGTTAAATGCTTTGCTCAAGGTCAAAACGCTATAAAGTTGCACAGCTGGGATTCAAAGTTGGTTTTGTCTTCTAACCCCTCCCCGCCCTCTCTGACCTAAACCTCCATCCTCTGTTTCCTATAGTATATCTGAATTTATCACATCTTCCCGCAATCATTGACTGTTTTGTTTTTGTTTTTTTGGGTTTTTTTTGCTAGTTTACCTGAGTAGATGGTGAGGAGAACTTCAAGTGGTTTATTTGATTGTATTTCCCCCGTCCTCAGCTAAGTACCTGATAAATAGTAAAGACTCAAAAAGTTTACTGAAAGAATGAAAGAATGAATCAATGCCTCTAGTCCTGCATCCCTCTTAGCTAGATTTATGTACAGTGACTGAGAGGCAAGGCAGCTGGGAGGAGTCAAAGCACAGGCTGTGGAAGCAGTTCTGCTTCCACTCCTCTGCTTGCTAGTTGTGTGCCTGTGGGTAGAACAGGCAACATCTCCGGGTTTCATATTTATTAAAAGGATTTAAAAATTGTCCCCATTTCATAAGGTTGCTCGCCTATTTCAGGTTTCTAACAAAATACCATAGATGGGGTGGCTTAAACAACAAGCTTTTATTTATTACAGTTCTGGGGACTGGAAGACCAAGATCAAGAAGCTGGCAGATTCAGCCTCTGGTGAGGCTTGCAGATGGCCACCTTCTTGCTGTAGCCTAACTTGGCGGAGAGAGGAGCTCTGGGCCCCTCCTCTTCTTACAAGGGCACTAATCCCATCATGAGGGCTCTACACTCATGACCTCATCTAAACCTAAGTACCTCCCAAAGGCCCAACCTGCAAACAACATCACATTAGGAGTCAGGGCTTCTACACATGGGTTTTGGGAGGACACAGACTTTCAGTTCATATTAACTATGAGAATTAAATGAATTGAAATATGTCAAGCACTTTGAGCTCCGCCTGAAATATAATAAAAGTAGGCATCCCTAGTACAGGGTGAACTTAGCTAAGTTACCTGGGCAGCTTAAACACCAAATCACTGTGGGCATACAAAGGAAAGAAGGGTCACCTGTTGTTGCATGTACACTAGGTACCAGGAACTGTCGTCCACAGGTGCAGTCACCACCTCCACGCTGCACGGTAGGGGTATTATCTCTGTTTCATGTATGAGAAAACAGAAACTTAGAGAGGTAAGAACACTCACCCAAAGTCCCCCAGCCAATCGTTGTGCAGCTGGGATGTGAGCCCAGGTGGGCCGGCTTTTGCCATCCATGTCTTAGCAACAAGCCATAGTGAGGCTGACTGGGGCCACTGGGGAAGGCTTCAAGGGAGAGATGATATGTGAGGTGAATCTTGAAAAATGAGTCAAATGTTAAGCAGTGGTAACGTCTGTAGTCTTCATTTTGGCACTTGCTGTTCAGTATTGTGTTTTTGGCTAATTGCTTTGACTGTGTCAGGGTTTCTCAGTCTCAACACTACGAACATTTGTTGTGCTGACTGTCCTGTGCAGTACAGGTGTTACCAGCAGCCTTGATCTCTACCACTAGATGCCAATAGCATACCCCTACCTCCCAGTTATGACAACTAAAAATCTCCAGCTTTCCCTCCGTTGGAGAGTAAAATCGCCCCTGGTGAGAATCACTGCTTTATATGTGGTCTCTTAACTCACTTGTCAGCAGTATGAAGCCCACAACAGGTTATGCCTTTTGCATTCTCCAAACTAATAATCCAAGTCTGGAAACAGCAATTGCTCCATAAAATACCTGTTGAAATGAATTGAGTTGTCACCATAGTCACCTTACACCTTTGAAAATGACTCCTATTTATCCTTCAAATGTCACCTCTCTAAGGATGTGGTCCCCAAATCTAGACTTGTCAGTTTCTTCTTCTTCACTTTCAGCGAAGTGCCGCTGGTCTTTGGCCGAGTCTGGAGGGGTGCTGAGCTGCAGGTGGAGAAAGGAAGACTTCAGATGAGGCAGAGTTTACTCAGGTGTGGGCCCAGGTGTGTGGTCTCCTAGTGGGCAGCATTCACTGTCCTCTCCCAGCAAGATGTCAGGCATTCATTTAGTTACTGACGTAAGTAATTGGCACCTATTGTTGTGCTGGGTCCTGTGATAGGCACAGAAGATGCCAAGGTGAGCACAACAAGGTTGTCCCCATCTCTCAACCCTAACTAATTATCATGCAAATAAATGTTTAATTACAAACCGTGACAGGTATTGGGAAGGTTGGGCACAGCATGGCATGAGAGCATAGAACAGAAGGACATCCCCTGGTCTGAGGGCTGGTTTCCCTGCAAAGGTGACAATTGAGCTGAGATCTGAAAAGTGAGTAGGAGGTTATTATGTTCATGTGTGGGGGGAGGTGGTAGATGGCTTCAGGCTGAAGAAACAGCAGGGCAAAGACTCAGGCGGACCAGTGGAGGAAGGAGGCTGAAGACTGCAGGGCCATGGAACATACAGTTGAGCCCAATAAAGAAGGTTAAGGTGATTAGAAACAAAGAAAATAAAGCTAAATGCACCATTCAATGTCCTAGAATCTAGGACCTAGATGGTGGGAGTTTCCCCTGCCAACAGGACAAAAATAAATATAATACCCCAAAAAGAAAGATAGGCTGGCTTTGCAGACAGGGCCTGTCTCTTGATGATGGTAGAATATTGGTGGGGTGGTCAATCCAGAGTTTTATCTGAAAATGTCTAGTGATTCAGCTTTTCCGGTTCCTTCAGTCAATCAAATTCAGGGGATTGAGTCACATTGACCAAAGTCACAGAAAACAAATGTATAAATTAAAATGCCTGTGTATAAATTTGCCATAAGAAATACAACTGCCTGCAAACTGAAATGTTAATGTCTATTGGTCAATGCACTCCCTTCCCTATAAAGCAGTCTACAGGGGAAGACAAATGCCAATCAGAAGGTTAATGGGTGAGCAGAAGTTGGGACAAGCCAGATATGACCATTTAATGCACCATTTTCCACTAGAGGTAAGCATATTTTCTTAGCCCCAAATCAGAACACAGGGCTTAACAGAGAACTGTAACCTGATTTATTCGTTCATTCATTCATTTATTTGTCTTTATTGGGCCTTCACTAATACATAATAATATTACTTAATAACTATATAATAATATAATTGAATAATATAATTGTTATACCATATTATATATTCATATAATCCTATATAATAAAAGGGTATTGTGCAAATTGACCCTAACAGCAGAATGACCAAGAATGACCGGTCGCTATGACTCACACTGACCACCAGGGGGGCAGACTCTCAACACCGGAGCTGTCCCCTGGTGGTCAGTGCACTTCCACAGGGGGAGTGCCACTCAGCCAGAAGCCAGCATAGCGGCGGTAGCAGGAGCCTCTCCCACCTCCACAGAAGTGCTAAGGATGTCCGACTAATGGCTTAGGCCCGCTCCCCATGGGCTCCAGGGCTGCCAGAGGGATGTTTGACTGCCAGCTTAAGCCCGATCCCCCACAGAGTGGGCCTAAGCCAGCAGGTGGACATCCCCAGAGGGGTCCTGGACTGGGAGAGGGTGCAGGCTGGACTGAGGGACCGCCCCAAGTGCAAGAATTTTTGTGTATAGGACCTCTAATTATAATAATAAAATTAATATTTTATTATGTTTAAATAAACCACCATTATTAGAAAGAATAAAATTATATGAAATACAACATTCAGCAAAATGTATTTTTAATTGATTTTAGAGAGAGAGGAAGAGAGAGAGAGAGAGAGAGAGAGAGAGAGAGAGAGAGAAACATTGATGTACAAGCCCCAACCAGAATCAAAACCTAAACCTGGGTATGTGCCCTGACCAGGAATCAAATCAGTGACCCTTCAGTGCACAGGATGACACCCAACCAACTGAGCCATATTGGCCAGGGCAAAATATATAACTTTTAGTTCAATATTTGTGTCATCATTTTTTAAAGAATAGTTTATTGGTGTTTAGAGAGAGGAGAAGGGAGAGTGAGAGAAAGAGAGAAACATTAATGTGAAAGTGCAACATTGATTGACTGCCTTCTGCAGGCTCCCTGCCAGTGATGGAACCTGCAACCCAGAAATGTGCACTTGACCGGGAATTGAACCAGCAACCTCCTGGTACACAAGACTATGCCCCAACCAACTGAGCAACACCAGCCAGGGCTGTGTCATCATTTTTATAAAACATTAATCTATCCAAGTTGATAAGTTTAATTTTCCAACTTATTTTCTACTTATATTGTTTTCTTAATTACTTTTCTCTTAATCATATAACGCATCTTTTAAACAGTCTTTGAGTAATTTAAGAGATAGTGCAGTTTCATTCATTATTGAAGACATTTTCATTTCCTCAATGTTATTCATCAGACCAACAAGAACAACGCAGTGGCAGTAAGCAACTCCAGCACTGGATGTGGTTTCTAAATACATTCCTCACTAATAGAAACAAGGGATCCTTGGAGAAACAACCAATTCAAGCTCTGGGGTAGGAATTGTCAAGATGGGGCTCGAATATTTGTTATGCCTAAAATTGAAGCCACTATAAAAGACTCCTGGGATCATGGCAAAGGATACAGAAACTATCTTAAAGGGGCTCTCCCTGTCCACGGTTGAGTCAATTTGAACACCAATGAAAAATAATAATCATAATAGATGAAACACATCCAACATATAAAAATCCGATAGCTCACGTATGATAATTTAAAAACAAATTAGTGATATTCTCTGGAGGTTGCTAGTGTACCAACTCCTGACAGGCCTAGAACCACCTGTCAACTTAAAATCACTAAAGGTAGAAACTCAAGACATCATATCCTTTATCTGATGTGATGCAATAGGAATGCACAATGAACTGCCTTTAAAAAATGCTTGCCAAAATGAACCTGAATCGACTCAAGACTCTAGGTTTAAATACCTGTTTTCAGGAGACGTGGGGGTATAGGAACATGTAGATGACACCAGGATAATACAATCAGTCAAATCTGGAATGTGAGACTTTCTATAGGACAAATGACCCCGTGTCTTTGTAAAATAAATGGCATAAAAAGGGGGTCATCATGGGGGAACGTAAGAAACTTCGAAGTATATTGTATTAGTCAGCTCAGTCTGCCATAACAAAATACCATAAACTTCAAGAACAAAACTTTACTTTCTCACAGTTCTGGAGGCTGGAAGTCTGAGGTCAGGGTGCCCACAGGGTTGGGTCTCACAAGAACACTTCCCGGTTTGCAGATGGCCACCTTCTTGCTGTGTGCTCACTTGGTCTTTCCTTGGTGTATGCGCCTGGATGGAGAGATTGATCTCTCTCTCTTCCTCTTCTTATAAGGCCACCAATCCTATTGGATTAAGATCCCTACTCTCATGACCTCACTTACCCTTCATTTATCCTAAAAGCCCTATCTCCAAATATAGCAACATGGAGGTTAGGGCTTCAACACGGGGACTTGGGAGTTGGGGGAAAGGACACAATTCAGCTCACAGTATATATCAACCAGATGTCATGTGTGAATCTTGTTTGAAATCTGATTGCAACAAACCAGTTGTCAAAAGACATTTATGGGACAATCAGGGAAATCTTAATATCACCTATCAGAACACTAGATAATGTTAATTATTGTAGACTTGACAAAGATGTTCTGGTTATTTTTTAAAAAAAAACAAAACATTCCTGATCTCTTAGAGGTACATACAGAAGGATTTACCAGCCCTGACTGGGTAGCTCAGTTGCTTAGGGTGTCTTATTGACACACCAAGGTTGTGGGTTCCATCCCCAGTCAGGGCACATACAAGCATCAACTAATGAGTGCATAAATAAGTGGAACAATAAATTGATGTTTCTCTCTCTCCCCCCCCTCTCTCAAATCAATAAATTTTTTTAAAGCATTTACCTTTGAAATTATGTACCGTCTGGGACTTGTTTTAACACATTACATAGAGGTGCAGGTGGAGGTGAGGAAGAGGTGTGCAGGAAACGAGATCATCCATGTAACTATCAACACTATTGAAGCTTGTGATGCACACTTGGGTCATGTGAGCACACAGACAAAGGGCAGCTACCTACAAGCCAACAGATGAGGCCTCAAAATGGGACCCACCTTGCTGGCACCTTGGTCTTGGACTTCTCAGCCTCCAGAACTGTGAGAAATAAATATTTGTTGTTTAAACCAGTCTGTGGTATTGTGTTATGGCAGCCTGAGCAGACTAATACAATGGCCCAGCCAATTTGACACATAAAATTAACCATCACACAGGCATTTATATTGTCTTGAATTTGCTTTAAAATACTAAAACCAGCAACAACAACAACAAAAAACAGGGCAGATAGATGAAACATGATTGGCAAAATGTTGATAATTGTTAAAACTGGGTGATGGATAAGTGGAGTTTCATCACATTATTATGTGAAACTTTCTGTCATAAACGATTTAAAAGAAATATTTCAGAGACTATCGTGTTCTAATCCAATAATGACAGGAAGAATTCGCACACCCTCTTTATACTTGGAATATGAATGTTTTAATAATGAAATTCTTTACTTTTGTCCAGCTCTGATCTGCAGCTTCCCTTTTTCTATTCAGCCAGCAAGTTCTCATTAAGATATGACTCAAGGACATAGAGTTCATTAAAATGATCGTCATATCACATAGTGGGAGGAACACTGTCAAAAAATTCCGTCTCCTGCAGAGCGTGTCATTCAGGGTTTTCTGCAACTGAAACTGAATAGCTAATAGGGATGAAGACCTAGATAATGGGCCACATTAACATATAAATCCCTGTAACGAGACTCAAAATGCATTAGATGCCATTGTTATACGTCTCACACTTTGCCCAGTAAAATAATATTTTCTCCTAAAATTGTATGTAAATGCAGGTATTTATATACAACTTCCTACTGCTACATTTCTGTTTTAGCTAAGTGAATGCTAACAGTGTCATCAGTAAGAAAACAACCAGAACCAAAGCTGTTACTTAGGATCTTTGATTTTTCTCCCCCCTTAAGTGTAACAGGAACCTTTTCATCTAATAAAAAATGCCCTCTGAAGGTTGAGCATTTTTATTATTTGAAGAATAGGCATGTTCAGAAACCTCATACTCTACGTTAAAATTTGCAAATAAAACATCGTTACAGTTTCTCAGCACAGGCAGAACTGGGGCAGAGAGAGCATCGTCCCCGAAAGGGGGAGTCTCCCACCTGCTCTGTCCCCCACCCCTCCATGGGTGCCGCCGGACAGGTTGGAAAATGGGACTCGGCGTAACTGCTTCTGAGTGAAAGTGGAAATTGGGATTTGGGGGGAGTTGTTTGGTAGAAAATCTTGACCCATAAAATAAGAGCTTTGCTGTCCAAGGGCCCTGATTTAACATTTCAGCCCACGATTCCGACCTCTGATTGTCCTTTTCTGTTCTGAGAGGCGTGGACTGGGCAAGGCGAGAGCCAAGCTTCTCCTGCAGGTCACGTCCGGTCAGCCTGCCGGGGCTCCGGGTCTTGCAGGCCTGACGGCAGCACCTCTGAAACTGCGTGACAGGCGAGGCAGACTGACTCGCAGCACCTGCAGGTGTCCCTGCAGCTGAATAAAACAAAAACAATACAAGGGAACGGGGGGGGGGGGGGGGGGGGGGAGGGACGGGGGACATCTATCATCTGAAAATACCATCGGAGGGGCACAGAAACTTCCCGGCCCCAGGCAGCTGAGCAGAAGCCACGGAAGAGTACTAACTGGAAAAGGAAGCGGGCACCGGGAGAGCAGATGAACCTGGAGACGGAGAAACGTGTATTTGGGTCAAACGCGGGCACGACAGCCCTTAGGAGACAGGTGCTGGCAGAGCCTCATAAATAGCCTTTGGCTCACTGCCAGGGGGAGCAGCATGTGCGCCAACCTACCAGGCCCGGCTGCGAGCACTGGGGTCGCCTGGACCTGGCCACGCTGTGAGAAACCAGCAGGTTCTCAGAGGAGCCCGTGGGCACTGCCTGTGCGGAGCAAGCGGGATTCCCAGAGCAAGGGGAACTGGGCATATTCCCTGTGGAAGGCTGGAGCCAGAGCTCCAGGGAGAAGCTGAGACAAAGTAGCAGCAATCCTCGTTCTGCACCTTTTTATCACGAGTGCCCCAGAAAGAAGGGCCACTTTGGGGTGGGAGGGGAGGAAGAGCTACCCACCGTGCAGCAGCCAAAACACTGACTGGTGGAGAGAGGCCCATTTAAGGGGAAATGCAAGACCACTATCCGGGCAGCCTTAGGCTGCCACAGGGCTCAGGGTCAGATGGCCTTACATCGCACAGAACTTTCGAGTTGGCAAAGACCTTCCCCACACTGCAGCACATTTTGGTCTGACAACCACAGACTGAGGCAAGGTTTATTAATCCCCTGCTGTGAATGCAGAAACATCACTCAAAGAGTTTAAATGACAGTTACAATGTCACCCAGTTACCCAGTGACAGAGCTGGAATTCAAACCTCATCAATGGATTCCAAGTAAAATCCTTTCTCCAATAATCTATAATAATAAAAGCATAAGCCCTAACCGGTTTGGCTCAGTGGATGAAGCATTGGCCTGCGGACCCGAGAGTCCCAGGTTCAATTCCAGTCAAGGGCATGTGCCTTGGTTGCGGGCACGTCCCCAGTGGAGAGTGTGCAGGAGACAGCTGATCGATGTTTCTCTCTCATCGATCTTTCTAGCTCTCTATCCCTCTCCCTTCCTCTCTGTGAAAAATCAATAAAATATATTTTTTTAAAAATAAAAGCATAATATGCTAATTAGACCGGACGTCCTTCTAGACGTCCTCCCAGATGACCTTCTGTATGAAGCCAGGGCTGTGAGGGAAGCCCGAGTCCCGGGTGCCAGAGGGAAGCCAGTGCCAGCAGCCGGGGGAAGGAAGGCCTACTCTTGCATGATTTCATGCACCGGGCCTCTAGTAAAATAATAATAATGGCTACTATTTATGGAGATTTCCTACCTAAGTGCCATGCCCTATCCTATGTGCTTTACACACTTAAATTTAGTTAACCCTCATGAAAACCCTATAAGGTCATGATATTATTATTCCCATTTTGGACCAAGGAAAGCTGAGGCACAAGGAAGCTAAGTAATTGCCCAAGGTCACACAGCTAGATCATGCTAGTCAGTGCCTGCCTAAAACCTCGCTATTCATACTTCATTGCAAATCACAAACTCAGGCAGGAAACAATGTACTAGGCAGATTGGGACCCAATTTAAATGTTTGGGAAATTCAGCATCAACAGTCATTTACCCTGATGAGGGTGCTGGTCCAGGGGCTCAGCCCACAGCAGTGAGCTGTAGGTGTTTGCTGCTAGATCTGGGGACAGGCTCCACCAGCACATTCTAACCTAAATGAGAAGGTTTGGTGAGAGTATCAGCCAGGGCCCTGGCAGGAAGCAGATGGCATACTCCAAAGTGTTTGAAAATCCTATATAATAAAAGCCTAATATGCAAATTGTCCCCTTGACTGGGAGTTCAACCAGGGGGCAGGGCTGGTGGCGGTGGCGGCAGGTGGCTGGGGAAGGGAGGCCCCCCGGCTGGCAGCCAGCAGCCGCTAGGGACCCTCTAGTTTACAGTGATGGCGAACCTTTTGAGCTCGGCGTGTCAGCATTTTGAAAAACCTTAACTTAACTCTGGTGCCGTGTCACATATAGAAATTTTTTGATATTTGCAACCATAGTAAAACAAAAACTTATATTTTTGATATTTATTTTATATATTTAAATGCCATTTAATAAAGAAAAATCAACCAAAAAAATGAGTTCGAGTGTCACCTCTGACACGCGTGTCATAGGTTCGCCATCACTGCTCTAGTAAGTTAATAAAGGGACTATTTACATAAGGGTGGGCAGGATTACAGGAAGTGACGAGGGGTGCTGAGACACCCAGAACCACCAAATGCCGGAAGCTGTTACCACCAGGACTGTAGAAGTAAAGGGAGGGAATGTGTTACCAAATGCAGTGAGCATCTCCATCTCCTAGAGGTGCCCTCCATTAGCAGAGAGCCCGCCTTAGTGAGGCTGTCCATAGGCAGCTCCCCGGCCACCATCAGGGCGAAGGACAGAGAATAAAGGGGTGGAGCAAGCAAGTGGAGAACACCCAGCATGTGACCAACACATCTCGTCCTGAGTCTGTCCACACACGGCATTAACTGAAGCCAGACAGCGTCTGAGCTCCAATTGCCTCTAACAGAGCCAACGTGCTCTGGCTCATGCTTTCTCCCAAGACGCAGCTGTTTTACGCAGACCAGATAGTTCAGGGAGCATCAGATCTCGTCTGTCTCTTTCCCAGGGACTGCCCTGGGTTCAATCAGCACCGCGGAGCCTGCTAGCCCAGTGGCATACAGAGGAGAGTTCTTTCCCCCATTTCATCAAGGATGAGTGAGCAAAATCCCAGAGCTGTCTCTCTTCTCTGCACCTGTCTTTTAACCCTTAGCTGCTCTGACTTTTTAAAACATTTTACTTCAAGGGGAAGGCAGCAACAAAGAGCAAATGACTTTCCAGGCCGGTTGTGCTCACCTAGTCGTGGGGCGGAGTGCGCTGCGGTTGTGTCTGCAGGTAGGTGGCAGGGAGGGGCACCTGTGCCTGCCAAGCATCTCAGCCCAGGAAAGAGGGAAGGAAAGGGTGGGAGTCACAGGCAGAGCTCAGTGTGTTACCATGGAAAGAGGAGAGGAAGGGTTTTCTCCTGAGAATCAGAACTTGAAGAGAAGATGTACGGTAAGCTTCAAAACAAAAGCAGCCTCCAAGGCCTGAAACAAATACCCACACTGGAGGGACTGCTGTGTCAAACACAGGCCGAAGCAGCCTGCCGGGGGCGGCGGGGGGGGGGGGGGGGGGGGGGGCGCCTCCCCGCACTTGGTCCGGCCTTTAGAAGATCCAGGATCTCACAACTCAAGTGACAGCTGCCCTGCAACCTCTAGGTGGGCAAAGGAGGGGGCAGGCTGGAAGAGGAGTGTTCATGCTGTATCTCTTTCTTAGTGGTAAAGTGGATTTTATTTAAATTGTGGGAAGAAGGGGGGCTTTCCTCCCCTGTTAGACTTGTCACTCAGCTTCATCTCCCAAGGCACCTGGAAGATCAGAATCTTAATAATGTTTGACAAGAACTGCTCTCAAGTGGAGAACAATTATACAACATGGCAAGTTAGGATGAAGCCCATATTGAAAGATGAGCAAGTCACAAATACACTGGAGTGTGGGGGAGGGTGGGGTGGGGAATCGTAAGTGGCCCAACCATGTCTCCTAGTCTGGTTCTTAAGGGTCCCAGGTGTTTCCCTTTACTCATTGTTTACACAAAGGATCCATGATAGTGATAATAAACAAACAAATGAATGAATAAACAAATGGATGGATGGATGGATGGATGAATGAATGAATGAATGAATGAAGCCACTTTAAAATGGAGCAGAGCTGCCATGCCAGAGGAACTGCATTACATATCTTATGCCTCAAATCTTTGACATGTTAAACAGGGCAAAATAACCTTTGGATGGGACCAAAGCAACACTGTTTGTAAAGATAATAAGAAAGCAGTTATTATGTCTACTGACCTGATGTCTACTGAACTGAAAAATTTTTAATTGCTTAGAATTAACATCACCATGTTACATTATCTGCACAAATAGAAATGCCTTCCTTCTATTGATGTAATTGTCCCCCTTCCCTTTCTCATAAATACCATTGTTTGTGTCTCCTAATTGAAACACTATTTGGGTTTCTGCCTGAATCAGTACATTCTGAGTAGCTATTCTTATTGATCTTAAATAAATGCTTGTTGCCTCTTTCTTTGAAAGTCCTTTTATGTTTAGGTTAACACAGTGGAGAGAGACCAAAAAGGTCACTATAAAATGCCCAGTGGTCATAGTCTGGGCTGTCCCACCTCCAGTATTGCTCTATTAATGACATGCCTATCAGCCTCATCACTCGGACCCTAAACCAGGAAGTCATCTTAGACTCTTCCCTTTCCCCCAACATGCAATATTCCACCAGTCATCAATTCTGACTGAAAAGGCAAATAAAACATATTTATTGTGCAGCTATGATGTGCCAAACACAATCAAGGTAGTGAGGGATTATAGGCCTAAGGCCCTCACAGCCCAGGAGTTTACAATCTTATCAGATAGGACAATAATCAATATATAAACAAATAAAATAATCTCAGATTATGTGTGAAGCTGCTTTTGTCTGTTAGGTAAAAGAAACTGGCTTAATTGTAGTTGTGGAGAAGACTTCAGAGGTTCATGATCAGTGGCTGAGACTGTCATCAAGGACCCAGGTTCTTCCCATCTCTCTGCTCTGCCATCTTGTTTTGCTTTGTACTAAGGCCAGAAGCAAGGCGGCTGCAGCAGCTCCAGGCACCGCCTTCAGACATTACCAAGGCCAGAGGGAGCAGAGGGGCCCTCTCTTCTTGTGGCTCTCCAGGGAGAGCGGCACTAACTTCCCGTCATGTTTCATTAGCCACAATTGGGTCACCTACCCGTTCCAGAACCAAAGACTAGCAGAGGGACTGGGATTGCCTTTAGAACAAACAGGATGGAGTCTCTCCCACAAGGGGGTGTGGGGGAAGGTGATATCTGAACAAAATTAAGTTTCTTTTAAGGAGGAGGAAGAAGGGGAACAAATTCTCGGCTGGCAGTCAACAGTGTTGACAATAATTTTAAAAGGGCATTAAAAATAAGATGGGGCCTGGCCGGTGTTGCTCAGTGGTTGAGCATCAACCCATGAATCAGGAGGTCAAGATTCAATTTCCTGTCAGGGCACATGCCTGGGTTGCAGGCTCAATCCCCAGTAGAGGGCATGCAGGAGGCAGCCAATGAATGATTCTCTCTCATCATTGATGTTTCTATCTCTCTCTCTCTCCCTCTCCCTTCCTCTCTGAAATCAATAAAACATATTTTTTAAAAAAATAAGATGTGGTAACAAGACAGAGGGGATCAGGAAAGGCTGCCTTGGATCTCACCCCCATTGCCACCAGCTGGGGTTATGCCAGTAGCCTCCTAACTGGTCTTCCAGCTGCCAGCCTTCCCGCCCTCAGTCCATGAAACCATTTTTCATATTGCCCCAATGAATCTGCTGAAAATGCAGCTCTGCTCATGTCATTTTCTTCCTGTAGCTCCTATTTCATATGGGATAAAAAGAAACTTTTTGGCATGATGTGATAATTGAGTACTTATAATTGAGTACTTACTGCATGCAAAGCAGTATTCTACGCACTTTCTATTGTGTTTTTACTTCACCTCTCAGGATAGCACTGTGATGATAATGCTTTTATAGCTTCATGTATAGACAGGTGATCAGGCACTGGGATGTTAAATATCGTGTCCCTATTTACTACTCCAACACGTGATCACAAACGTACTACCAGCACAAATTGATTATCTTACCGTTTTGAAGGTCAGAAGTCTGAAGTCCGTTTCCAGTCAAGATGCCTGCTGAGCGGTGTTCCTGCTGGAGGCTCTGCTTTTTCTTGCCTCTTGCACCTTCTAGAGCAGTGGTTCTCAACCTTCCTAATGCCGCAACCCTTTAATACAGTTCCTCATGTTGTGGTGACCCCCAACCATAAAATTATTTTCATTGCTACTTCATAACTGTAATTTTGCTACTGTTATGAATCGTAATGTAAATATCTGATATGCAGGATGTATTTTCATTGTTACAAATTGAACATAATTACAGCATAATGATTAATCACAAAAACAATATGTAATTATATATGTGTTTTCCGATGGTCTTAGGCGACCCCTGTGAAAGGATCATTCGACCCCAAAAGGGGTCGCGACCCACAGGTTGAGAACCGCTCCTCTAGAGGCTGCCTGTATTCCTTGCTTCGTGGCCATGTTGCTCAACCTGTTTCCATCCTCACCTTTCCTTCCCTCCTTTCTGATTTCCTGCCTCCTCCCATAAGGACCGTTGTGATTACACTGGGCTCACTCAGATAATCCAGGATAATACCCCAGCTCAAGACCCTTAATCACATCTGCAAAGTCCCCTTTGGCGTGTAAGGTAACATAGTCACAGGATACAGAGAGTAAGAGAGGGACATCTGTAGGAAGCCTTAGTTATTCTGTCTACCACTCCCAAGGTCAGATGGCAAGGAAGTAGTAGAACCAAGGTTTGAATTCAGGCTCTGCAGCTCCCAGAAGAGGCCAGGCCCTACCTCCAAATCTGACAGTTTTGTCTAATATCTGGAAGACCTCTTCTGCATACCCCAGCCCCTCACATGCTAATTACCACTGAACCTCAGGACCCAGCTCACAGGGATCTCTCTGGGAAGCTTTCCTTGACAGCATTTTTCCTACTCCTCCACCCCTGCACCCCTCCTCTGGCTGGATGTCCCTCCTCTGTGCTCCCGAGTACCAGAGCTCACTACTAAAATAACACACAACTCTGAATGTGAATTGGCTTCTCATAGAGTGCATGGAGCTCAGGCAAACTGGCTGGTGGTTGGTTGGTTGGTTGGTTGAATAAATTAGCTGAAGGTAAGACACTTGAAAGAAGATAAAATATTTTAAAAGCTAATATGTATTAGGGAAGAAGGCTTTTTGGGCAATAGTCTTTTGTAATCTGTTTGAGGATTGAAGTACATTTTGGGGTTTGGAATACCTTATAATTTTTAAATTCATTGATTGACGAGAGAGAAAGAGAGAGAGAGAGACATCGATTTGTTGTTCCGCTTATTTATTTCTTCATTTATTGATTGATTCTTGTATGTGCCCTGACTGGAGATGGAACCCAAAACCTTGATGTATCAGGATGAGGCTATAAGCAACTGAGTTACCTGGCCAGGGCGGGAATACCTTATACTTTTAAGAACCAAAGGGATCGGTGTAGGGCTCAGAGAAAGAGGCAGGTAAGTGGCCCTTTCCGGTTGCTCTAGCTTTCTAGCTCAGTCATCAGGTGGGATAGGAAATGAGGAAATGAGTTTCAGGACAGGAGATGGATTCTACTCTAAAGAGTGCGCACGTGGTTGTGGGTCTCTCTCAGGGACAGCGGTGTGACAGATGAGGCACAGGGTGAGTGTCAACCCTTTAACCACTCCCTGATTTGTGGACGTCCAGTACATTAGAGCTTAGAATTTGAAGCCCACATCACACACACACACACACACACACACACACACTGGGGGAATAAAATTAAATGTGTAGCCACAGTCACAAATCTAGTAAGTACTAGAACCAGGTTTGGAACCCCACACTGTCTGGGTTCAATAATGTGTGCTTAACATTGCATCAGGCTACCCATCAAATACCAATTGTGCTTTATGTATCTATTTTAAGTTTTCTTTTTTTAAAAAAATTATCTTTATTGTTGAAAGATGCTCCCTTTTCCCCCCGATTGGCCCTCTCCACCCCGAACCTCCCCTTAAAACTTCACACTATTATCTGTTTCCATGGGTGATGCGTATATGCGTATGACTTCTTTGTTTAATCTCTCCCCACCTACCCACCCACATCTTCCCTCTGAGATTTGACAGTCTGTTCCATGCTTCTATGTCTCTGGATCTATTTTGTTCATCAGTTTATTTTGTTCATTAGATTCCACATATGTGTGAGATCATGTGATACTTGTCTTTCTCTGACTTGTCTTTAATGAAATTACTTTGGAAAAGAAAGCAAATATTTGGAGACTTTGGAGCCTGGCCTAGTGGGCAGCCATGTCACAGAAAGAAATAAAGTCTAGGAGAAGAGAGGGTGAAAGAAGGGGTGAGGATGAATTTCAAAGGGCGTGTCTCAAAACCAGATGTCAGGAGGGTGTGCATAGTACTAGGCCAATGAGCCATTGTCAGGACGTTTGTTTTCTAAATGACTTTGCTTCTCAAAATCTGCAATGATCATTCACTGAGGATTATGATTTTTACCAAGGAAAAAGGAATCTTAAATGTAAAAGAAATTTTATGCTATAACTCAAACTAATTCAATGCTGTGCAAAAGACACAGAATGACTTCTCACCCAAAAGGGCATATTTATTTCAAGTGTGCCATTTGCCAATGAGTTGAATCAGTCAGGGGTCTTAAAAGGCCCTGCCTAATATTCTGAATTGTGTTTTTATCTAATAAAAAAAACATAAAACCCTTCTGTTTCCCTGTTTCTAGGGAAGCTAAAATGCCAACATAGCTCGATATAAACCATGCTCCCCTAAGCAACCCAACATACACTTTTGTTGAATAATAAATGGACTAGGGATTTAATTCTTATTTCCCCAAAAGAGGTATTAATATATATTGACTAGCATGTGTGCACAGTTCAACTCTGCTAACCCAGCCATAGGCAGGTCCCCGAGATAAGCCAAAGCCTTAGCATGGTGGAGAGTATGGCAATTTTCCAAGGGTAGCCTTTTTCTACCAACATGAAGCTCTGCATTCATAACAATTGTGCTATGTCTTGCTTAAACATAACAATAACACCTAAAACGTTGAGGGTCCAGCCCATCATTTTACAGATGAGGAAGTTAGGGTGAGGTAGATGCATAACTTGAGGTCCTGGAGTTTGGGGCAGAGACCCAGGCTGAGGGTGTGGGTTTGGCAAGCTTCAAGATAATCAAGAGAGGAGGCAACCAGAAACAGCAACATTGAAGAGTAAACAGAGGAGAGAACAGTAAAGAGGCTCTGGGAGTGCTCCTAAACATGGAAGGAGAGAGAGAGAGAGAGAGAGAGAGAGAGAGAGAGAGAGAGACCAAAGTCTGGGAACCAGATGAAGAAAATAGTCAAAGCAGCAGTCATCCTGTCACAAAGCTGCACAGGGGTCAAGAAAGAGAAGAGCTGAAAAATCCCATGGATGTGGCGACTGGAGGCCATCGGTGGCCTTTGGCAGAGCTTCCAGCTGAGTTTTGGGGACAGAAGCAGATCTCAGGCGCTCCATGAGGGGTGGGAGGTGAGTGGAGACACACTTGGGGGCTTCCTTTGAGAAGGTGGCTGTAAGAAGAGAGGAGAGAGGGTGGGGGGAGACATCTCTTCATGCTCCTGACCTTTGGAGACAGGCATTGAAGAGGGAAGACTAGGAAGTATGGGAGAGATGAGGACTAACCGTCAGAGCCACGGAAGGAGACAGGAAGAGTTCCCTCCTCATTAGACACCCAGTTTGGCATACCAGCCAGAGGGGCCTGGTGAGGAACGTCCTACTTCCAATGACAGGAGAATTCACTAAAATCTCAGTTGATTGAAATGCCCAGAGAGGACTAACTTAGTGCTCCCTCAGTTTGTGATCTGAAAGGCTAGGGAGACCCCATGTCTCCCTAAACTACCCTGGCCAAGGTGCCCTGGTGCTGGCAATTTTCATTTTTCTGAGTCAGAAAAACACTACAGGTATGAGGAAATTTTTTCTAAACCAAGTCTATCAAAGAATACATTCTGCTCCTAATAAATGACCACAGAGGCGTCCCTAATGGTTCTTAATTTGGCATTTTGATCACAACCACTAATCTATTTGGAGGTAATTTATTCTCTCTGGAAACTGGCTGAAGACATTGATTCAGGCATTATTCAATGATTGTTATCGTTGTTTTACATGAAGATGGTTAATAGGCCCTGCCTGTTACCCCAAAACTACAATATCTGGATGTTCTTTCTTGGTCCAGAAGGGAATAAAATCCAGCACATTGGAGGGAGCGGGGGGGGCGAGCGGGGGGGGGGGGGGGGGTTCAGAAGGTTCCAGGTGTCTCCAAAGTTGCTCACAGACTTAGCGCAGCCCTGAATATAGAGTCACTTGAAGAAAAAAAAAAAATTTTTTTTTTAGATGAAGGGAGAAAGGTAGAAAGATAGAAACATCATTGAGAGACTAACATCGATTAGCTGCCTCCTGCACACCCCCTATTGGGGATTGAGCCTGCAACCCAGGCATGTACCCTGACAGGGAACCAAACCAGTGACCTCTTGCTTTATGGGTTGCCGCTCAATCACTGAGCCACACCAGCTGGACTGGAGAGATTTTTAAAAACAGTGGTGCCTGGGCCCCCCCTCCAGAGATTCTGACCCAAGTGACCAACAGAGGACCTGCGCAGTTTATTAAGGTGTCCAGGTGAGTCTACTATGTAGCCAGGATGAAGAATCTGTGGCCTAAACCTGGTCCCCTCATTAAATCAGTCCAGGCCAATGAATCAACCTTGAGTCTTACCTCTTCCACATCCTCCAATTTTCTACTGTGGCCTTCTGCCGCCAGTGATTATAGGGTGAGGAGAAACTCTACTTTGTTTCCCTGCTAATTTACCTGGGAAGTAAAACCAGCACCACCCTTTTCCCCCTTCTATTGAATTTGTTGGGGTGACACTGGTTAACAAAATTATACAGGTTTCAGGTGCACAATGCTACAAGACATCTTCTGTACACTGTAGTGTGTGTTCTCCACCCAAGTCAAGTCTTCGTCTATCACCATTTATCCCACCACACCCTCCTCCATCCCTCTATCCCCCCCTCCCAACCCCTGCAATCACCATGTTTTGTCCGTGTCCATGAAACCAGCACTAACTTAAACCGTCAGCCACTTATACCTTTGTGCTTTGACCCCTTCCTTACCTTTAGGGCACCAACCCTTTGGGAAGTTAACTGGTCAGAATTCTGGTGCCAAGAGAAGTGCAGAAAAAGGCAAGGAACAACAGAAAATCAACTCAATTCCTTCATCTGAACCATTCTCCCAATTCTCTGAATTCCACAGAAAGTTCCCATTCTGCTCATACGCCATCCTCTGTGGTACAGTGAGCTAAGCAACTCAGGCATGTAGCGGTCTCCAAAAATGGGAGGCTGTCAGGGAGGGCGAATGAAGAGAAAGATACATTTGTTGGGGTGGTGAGGCGTGCAGAAATTTGAGGAAGTTCACACCCTGGGCAGTAAATCAATCCTCTGTCAGCCACATGAACCTTAAGAGAAGTTAAATAGCTTTCCCGAGGCTTCAAAGTGGTTGCCAGGTGTCTGTGAATCCACAGTTGGTTTATTTTCTCTGAGTGGTGTTGGCATCATGTTGAAATAGGCCCACAGTTGCTTATTTGAAACCGCTGGGGCCAGAGTGGCTTGGAATTTAAATTTGGGGGTGGGGGGTTTAAAAAAGTAAAACATTAATATGTCTGCAGCGAAACTTACTAATATTTTTACCAAAGAGGTCAAGAAAGCTCAGATCAGCTTTTATCAATCAGGCCAGGTTGTACCACCAAATTTAGGATTCAGAGCTGTTTGGAATTTGGTAATTGCAGATAAAGGACTGTGGAGATGAATGTCAAGGGAAAGAATTGTATGTAGCAACAAACATTTATTGGAGAGTGCATATTTGCCAGACATTCTGCAATGCTCTAGACAGGCATAACCTTCGCAATAACCTTGTGAGATAAGTACTATTTCTATCCTTATTCTAAAAATCAGGAAACTGAGGCATGGAAGTGTGGATGAAAAATGGTTCTAGGAAAGTAATCTCACCGGGTGGCGATCTGATCATAAACCCTGAGCGAGGCGGGTCATGGCGGGTAGTCACCCCAGGCATATAACTTCTTTAGTAAAAGGTTTGTCTTTGCCTTAAGCAAGGCCTGTCCATTATTTTTTGTGCGTCTAAGTTAACACATCTTTGAAATAATACCTCAAGAGGATGTTACCATTATAGTAAACCTGGTTATTATTTAACTGGGAAGGAACCAAGGGACTGGAGAATAGACGCATGCCCAGTCAGGCCTGAGTGACATGAGAATAAAAACGATTACTTCTCCTGGGGGGACCTCTGGAAATGCTGATTCTAGGGGTACCCCAATCTTGTTAACTATCTTGTAATCCAATCCTTGCCTTTCTTTCTCCCACCTTCCTGTAATCTACCTTACGTCCTCGCCTTAATTCCAAATGCATAACAGAAACTGCAAGCTGCCATTCTCTGGAGCATTTGAGATCTTGCTTCCCAGCCATTGTCGTCAGTTCAGCTCAAATAAAATCTTATTAAAAACTGTGGAACTGTACACTTGAAACCTATGTAATTTTATTGACCAATGTAACCCCAATAAATTCAATACAAAAATTCATTACATGTTTGAATGTTCTTACCTAGACAGATGGGTTGAGTAACTTGCCTAGTCACCTGTCTAATAAATGCATTCATTTGTTCAGTCCCAGTTTAAATTAACATCTGGGCACTGGGCCCTGGTCTGAAAGTATAACAGAGTGAAATGCTCTCTCTCTCTGACTCTATCTTAATTCCAGCCTGCATTTCTCCCATGGTCTTCAGGAAGTAGCTTCTGCTATAGATGTGCTATTACAGGAATTCTGCTTGAGGCTTGAGCTTTTGGCAAGGATTTGAAGGAGCCTCAAAACCAGTCTCAGATCAGCAGGGGTCAAGAGACTTGGGAACAAAGAGATTTGGAGATTTCATGCTCTTCCTTGGATCCTTGTTGATGCCTAGATGTCACACACCTCTTGCCTTACCCATTTTCCCTTCCCTTGACATAAAAGAAGCCTGAATTCTGAGCTCTCTTAAAATGGATTTGTGGAAGCTGTAAGTGCCCCACCCTACCCCACCCTCATCTTCTTAAGCAGGCACCTTCTCGATTAATAAAACTTTCCTTACTCCAAACTCAGACATTTTCAATATTGGCCTTTTGAAGCATCTGCACATGAACCTTAAGCCTGTAACAAAATGCATTCATTTGCTGCTTGTTGAACACCCACAAAGTTCTGGCATGTTATCAGCATTAGATCCACTTCTGATAAAGCAGAGCAGTGTGAGAACTTCCACGAACGCAGTATTGTAAAATGAAGGGTGGACCGTTGAGGAAGGCTCTTCCTTGGTGATGAGACTCCACGTGTCCATGGCAGAACCTGGCGTGAACAGTGTGTTCTGCCTCATGTATAACTCAGTTTCCTCTGGAATGAGAACCTTTGCCTTCCTAAGTAAGCTACTAAAACTCATGCATGGTCCTACTACTGTTCCCACTACTGTTTTTTTAGGATACACTTTACTGTCAAAGATTTATCAGAAAAGTATCAATGTTCTAATAATTATTGAAACAGAGAGACTTGAACTTTACACAACCATTTAAAATTCTGAAAGAAAAATGTACTTTGTTGCCCTGAATGGTTTGGCTCAGTGGATAGAGCGTCGGCCTGCGGACTGAAGGGTCCCAGGTTTGATTCCAGTCAAAGACATGTACCTTGGTTGCGGGCACATCCCCAGTGGGGTGAGCAGAAGGCAGCTAATCGATGTTTCTCTCACATTGATGTTTCTAACTCTCTGTCCCTCTCCCTTCCTCTCTGTAAAAAATCAATAAAATATGTTTTAAAAAATGTACTTTGTTAATCTTTTATTTTTCCTTTTAGAACTGAAAATTATTGTGCAAATAGTATAAATAATGCCAGGGACCATGCATGTATTTTGTGATTAACTGAATTTTTTATTTCAGAAAAGTAGAAAATTGTCCTTTTTCCATAAATGCATTTTAAAAAAAATATCAGTTGTTATCTTAAGAGTTATTTTATTAAGCTTAGGTAATAAAATTATCCAGATAACACGATCCAAAGGGAAGAAAGGTTTATCCATGAAAAAAATCTATGGGCAACTTTGAACAAATTTATTCTTAAAAAAATAATAATGCGTCCTTATGCTGAGTGCGCTTGCCCTACAATATGGTCTACTACTTCTTCACAAGGCTCCCTCTGGTGCTTAATAAATCCAACTTTCCCCAGCTCTTTTCTAATTATCCTAAAAAGTTATCCATTGACGCCTCACAAATGATTTAAAAAGCTAGAACATTTGGCCACATTTTGAAAAACATTGAGTACATAGTACTTTCTCAACAAATGTTTGTTGGATGCATTGGGATATTCCTATCAACCTCACATCATAAACCAAGCAATGAAGGCAGACAGAGGTAATTTAACTTTCATCTATTGGCTATGCGACCTTAGACAAGTCACATTACTTTCTTTCTTTATTTATTCAACAAATATTTGCTGACTGTTAATCCATGTCAGGCACCATCCCTTTCCCCTCCCATATTGGTGCAGGGGACACAATAGTTGGGAGGCAGGTATGGTTCTTGCCTTCATGAATCTTACAAACTGAGAGGTCCTCCAACTTGGTGTGCATTAGAATCACCCAGGAGACTTGCTTAAAAAGAAAAAGGTTGCTGGGCCCAATGGGCCGAGTTTCTGATTCAGTGGGGTAGGGACGAAGAATTTGCATGTCTAACAAGTTTTCAGGGGATGGTGCTGCAGCAAGCCTGGGGCCCCACTGCAAGAGCCACTCCCCTAAGAGGAATACAGCCCCAGGAGCATAAGGGCTATGAGAAGCAGTCCATGGGGATAGAGGAAGTTTCCCCAGACACAGCATATTTAATCAATTCAAAGACCTTAACATCTCTGAGATTGGGATACAATAAACACTGACCATTCTTTTCACACTTTAAAATCTCCAAAATCAGCCATAACCTGTTTGGCTCAGTGGATAGAACGTCGGCCTGTGGACTGAAGGGTTCCAGGTTCGATTCCGGTCAAGGGCATGTACTGTGATTGCAGGCACATCCCCAGTAGGGTGTGTGCAGGAGGCAGCTGATCGATGTTTCTCTCTCATCGATGTTTCTAACTCTCTATCTCTCTCCCTTCCTCTCTGTAAAAAAATCAATAAAAAAAATAAATAAATAAAAATAAAATAAAATCTCCAAAATCAAAATCATTTGCTGAAATACTGCCACAACATTTAATTAGACAGAACCTCATGTGTGAAGGTCTGGAAAACATGAAGCATGTAAAAAAAACACACACACACAAAAGAATTTCAATAGGGTTGGCAGATATTCTCTTTGAGGGAGAGAAGACTGAGAATTAAGAAGAGTGGCGCCGGGCCACAAAGCCTTCCTGTTCTTCCTGCTTACACTCTAGGCCAGTGGTTCCCAAAGTATGGTCCCAGACCTGAGAACTTGTTAGAAATGGGAATTCCCTGGGCCCCACCCCAGACCTACTTGATCAGAGACTCTAGGGGTGGGATCCAGCAATGTGGGAGTTAACAAACCCTCCAGCTGATGACACTGAAGTTTGTCTGCTTAAGTATCTGACTTGGGAACAGAAACCAGTGTATGTCTAACTGTGTAACTCTAGTCTCAGCACTCCCTTGCTTAAAATCCTCTAACACTCCCCAGTAACTGCTTAGTAGGCAGAGGGCTGACCCTTGTGCATTCAAGTCTAAAGTTCAAATTCCTTAGAATAATTTAAAAAGAAATTACAGTCTTCCCCAATTTCTTCCATTCAGTTTCAATTGGAGGGGTTCTTGGTGCCTGGGTAGATGGAGGAGCTCCTGTAGGACCGCCAGCCTGGACTAATTGTGTTCCTTCATGATGTGAAAGAAAAGTGGGCTTTGCAATAAACCTGACAAGCTGGTGCGGGGAGGGCAGGGAGGGAGAGGGAGACACATGGCGAGCCTGACAGGTTCGGTGACCAAGGGTAACCACATAGGATGGTCTGATCATAAATTCCTAACTACACAGCCCATGGTGGGTCGTCACATCTCAGGCCTCTAGCTTCCTTAGCAAAGGTCTATCTTTAAGTAAGCTCTGTCCATTGTTCTTAGGCATCTAGGATAACATAGCTTTGAAATGTCAGAGTGATTTTCTTTTCTAGACCTCTCGAAGGCACAACTGCAGGCACCAGAGCATAGAACCCCTCATTGTTATCTTATTCCCTGAATACCGTCTCCATGTGCTGCCATTGTTAATTATTAACTATTCTGTACCCATCAATGTAAAAGAAATATGTGTTCCTCCATTTGGCTTATAACCTAATCCTAGAAATTTCCCTGATATGCTTTCTCCCACCTCCTTAACCTATCGCCCATGGATTTCATGAACCTTCCTAACGTCTTCTGCTTTGATTCTAACATATAAAAGGAACTGCAAAATCGCCATTCTCCAGACCATTTCTCAATCTGTTAAGATCTTGCTTTTGGGCATGCACTCAAAATTTGGCTCAAACAAACTCTTATAAAATTTTTCTCTATTTGAATGTTCATGAGGTCCAAAATGTCACCCGTCACACCACTTTTCAGAAAATTCAAGGTGTTCACAGAGGTAAACTGCCGGGGCTGACCGACAGACCCTGAACGATGGATGAATGATTACTCTGACACACGTTTCTGTGAAAGAGAAGCTAAGGGGCTAGTTGGCATAAGGAGCCAAAAAAGCCCCGATTGCCGGCCTCCTTAGGCTTTTATTGTAACAGCAGCTTTACCTAAAATTAACCTCTAGATACAATCAGCAGGGTAAGTATCCTTGAGAAAGCACATGCTTCTACAAGCTCAGGTCTAAAAGACTAAACAGAGACCTTAGCAAAACACCTGGGGGCTCCAACTTGTTTGGAAAAGTCAAGGTAGGGGCTGCCACTTTTGGCAAGGTCCCCCCAAAGGCCCCCAACCTTTCAGAGAATCCTCCTTATAGACATTCCAACCAAGTCCCGTGCTTCCCCACAGTAAACCTGGCCCCACAGCTACTCATTGGCAAAGCAAAAACCACCACCACCACCACCACCAACAACAACAACAACAAAAGCCAAACTCTGGCCTTTAGAGCAGTTATTCGGGCAAAAATTATGTTCCAGACACCAGTACCTTGATGATGCTAAAGATGACAATAGCTGAGAGAGGACAGAGGAACTGTGGTGTCAGCTTCACCAGGGAAAAACTAGTCAGGCCCAGTTATCCAGAATCTACAATTTGCATACTCATGGTTCTTTCAGAGATTATTCCTACCAAGAAATTAATTACAGCACTCTGTTTACCATTGCAGGGTGGGGGTGGAAGGTTCTCCTGTGTGCCTACTGTTTCCCTTCAAAGAGTAGTGTAGGGGTTCAGAACAAGCTGCCCCACTATGTGCCTCCATGGTATGCATATTACTTTGAGCTAAAGGCAGCCAAGATCCTACAGGCTCAAAAGAAACTTCTGCTCCACACTTAACTCTCTAGAATAATTAAATTAAGAGCCTGGCCCACAATAAGAGTTATCACCAGCAGCTACATTTTACCTATCTGTATGGCAGGGCAAATTCCTGATTACTGAACATGTGCTCTTCCTGCAATTACCTTCCGAGCCCCAAGGTGCCTTAGCTCATCCCTAACTTAGAATGTCTTATAGACCTTATTTTCTCTTTCTGTCTCTGAACCTCTTATGTATGTGTGGTCTCTGGCTCTCTCATGTATGCATGTAATGGGGTGACCCGTGGAGACGACCACCAGGGACTCAGATAAAAATTTAGGAGCCTTTATTAAGCTGGCCAGCGACTACAGTTACAGCACCCTGCCGAAGCAGAGGCTGAACTGCAGTCCCGACTACAGGAGTTACAGCGTTTTTATTTGCAAAAACCACAAAGTTAGTTACAAAGCCTTGTTTACACAATTTGTTCCCGACACAGTACAGTATCAGTACAGTGACTACCTTCCTATCTATGTGTTCTAGGACAGTGTACCCGCCTGGCCAAAGCGCCAGATATGCAGCCCAGCACCTCCGGGCCTTCTGAGAAAGAAGGCCTGTGTGCTGGGAAGGGGCCATGAGACCACATCTCAAGGCTTCTCCTGGTGTCAGCACTGACAACTCAGTCTGGGGCATAGTTTACGGCCTCTCTGGAATGGGAGTAGTCCTATTTTCCTTATTATTTAAGACAGAAGCCAGAATAGCAGGGTTAAAATTTCAAACAGCAGTTTTTATATAAGATGGATACTTCATGCAGAGTTCCCATACTTATGTATGTAATTCAATTTGGTTGTTTTCTTCTGTTACGCTGCCTCATGTCTATTTGATGATTAGAACAGAACCTGGAGGGCAGAGGAAAGAGTCTTCTTCCCCACAGGAGCATTGAAGACATCCCTACTTTCTTCCAAAGTTTAGAAATTTGCAGCAGCCTAATCATTATATCCTATTCATATATTTTTTGGTTTCCTTTCTGGCTTATTGAAGAACTCTGAACTTTGATTTCCCCCTTTGAGTCTTGATCATTTAAAGCTAGAAGTGAATACACAAATGCTCTGTACACATGGGACCTGCCTGTATTTTAAAGCTTTGACCTGCAGATCTGACTGAAAAACACCATGAGAGCAGCAAATGATTGTTCCAACCATAATGATTAAAAGTTCTTTTCTTCATAATTTGGTGCTTCTCACCTTTATTGCACAATAGAATTACCTGGGAAGCTTAAAAAGAAAAAAGAAAAAACCAATACTTGGGCTCCACTCCAGATAAATTAAATTCAATCAAAATTTGGGGGATGAGGGTGGGTAAAGAAGTCGAAGGATCTGGGCATCTGTTTAATACGTTTCCCCAGGCAGTTTTAGTGTGCTGCCAGGGTTAAGAACCATGTGACTTGCTGAGGCCTTGTGTAGCCACTGGTTCCTCTACTCATCACTATTCCTTGGTTTACCTCCTCATTTTGATTAAATACATCCTCCAGCAGCCTTTTAGGAAAGGTGCACAGGATGTAAGTTTTCTGAGTTTTAAAAATGTCTGAAATGTCTTTATTTGGTTCTCACCCTCCACTAAAGTATGATGAACTAATAGTTCACTATATGAGCTAATACACTAAGAGTTTGCCTATGCACAGAAGTTTATGTCACCATAATGATCCCTCGGAATTTTGAAGCACTGCTCAGGAATCCTGGGTTTTTCTTGGAGATTCTTAGAGTATCCTATAAAGCTATTGAGAAACCTCCTGCTTTTCTAATTCTCATTCAGTTAACTGGGATCTATTTTTTTTCTCTGGAAAGTTTAATCTTCTTTATCTGTGGTGTTTAGAAATTAAGCCTGAGGAAGGGAAGGGAGAGGAAAAAAGAGAGGGAGAGAGATTATGTTTATATATTGTATTGGAATATACTGGGCCATTTCAGTGAGGAGACCCATGTCAAATGTTTCAAAAATTATTTTCTTAATAATTTCCTCTCTCCATTTTCTCTATGTTCATTTTCTGGACTCCTACTTGTTGATTACCTGACCTCCGGATTTGATATCTCAGACATTTTTCTCACTCTCAAATTTTCCGTCCCCCTCGCCTCCAAAGATGTCTTTGACTGTTTTCCAACCATATCACCAAATTTCTTATTTCAGACAACAGTTCATTTCTTTTCGATGCTATTTAAATAAACACAACAAAAATTTTTTCTGGAAATATTCAAGCTTATTTTGACATTTATCTGGGAAAATAAACAATAAAAGCCCTTAATGTTCTAAGAGGTGATACACTGAGAGGGGACAAGCCTTGTCAGATATTAAAACACACACAAAGCCTTAGTAATGAAAGCAATGTGGTATTATGCATGAAAAGACAAACAGAGCCTTGTAGCAGAATAGAAAGTCCAGAAACAGGTTCAATCTTATAAATAAATTTAATTCATGAAAAAGGTAACATTTCCAATCAGTATAGTAAAAATAGCCTTTTTAGAAAAAGATATTGCAGTAACTGGGAAGCTATTTGGAATAAGCTGGAGTTGGATTCATACTTCACACCAGACTCAAAATGGATCAAAGTTTTAATGTAAAGAATTAAACTGTATAGCATACGAATATCTAATAGAAGAAAAAATGGGTGATTTTTTAAAACTAAGAAATAGAGAAGGCCTTTCAAATTATGACTAAAAATTCACAAGTCTCCACAGAAAAGATTGATACATTTAACTACACAGAAAACAAACAAACAAACAAACAATAATTTACATGGCAAAAACACCAAAAGAAAAATCAAAAGATAGAGTGGGAAAATATTTGTAAATTATATTACAAAGGTCTAATTTTTCTAGTGCATATAAATGACCCTTCCACATAAGAAAATATGAACGACTTCACTTATAAAAAGAAAAATATAAATGTAAACTGCACCAGGATGCCATTTTTAACCTATCAGATTGACCCCCCCGCCAAAAAAAAAATCTAAAAATTTGATATCACACTTTGTTAGAAAGGCTGGGAAGAAATAGGCACTCCCATACTTTGTTGGTGCAAAATCATACAACCACTTTTTGAGGGGAATCTGGCAATTCTACCAGAAATACATATATATCTTCCTGTTGACTCAGCAATCTTTCTTCTGAGGATATAGCCTACACAACCTTTTCCATAAGTAAGATTTAACATATGTACAAGTTTATTGATTGTGGCATAATTTTTAAAATTTAGATATTATAAGCAACTCACATATTTAGTGGTTAAATACTAGTTAAATAAATGAAGGCACGCCCATTTGATGGAATACTATGCAGCCATAAAAAGGAGTGTGGAAGACCCCTACTGATGTGAAGAGATCTATCTACAAGGCTGTATCATTAAGTAATAAAATGAAGGTACAAAATAGTGTATATAGAATGTATAGAATATGCTACTTATAGTGAAATAAGAATATCTATTATGTTCATCTTTATTTACATTAAGAAACAGTAAGAAACTAATAAAATATATTCTCTTTGGGAGGAATGGTTAATCAATACTCAATTCCTCTAAGGATACAAAATGGATTTGAGTGAATTGTGGAGGTTTTATTTGTTTTTCAGTTTCCTAAATGACTTACTTTGGTCTCTGTATCAGGAATGTTTTCAGCCACAAGTCACAAAAAGCTTAAATAAACAAGAAATATGGTGTTAGGCAGATGCTGGGCATTGGTTAGGGCTGGTATCTCTATAGTCTCTTTTTGCATTTTAAAAATCTTTATTGTTGAGAGTATTACAGATGTCCCCCCCCCCCCCCCCCCCATTGCCCCCATCCCTTTCTTCACCACCCTATTGTCTGTGTCCAAGGGCAATGCATATGCATATGTTTTTGGTTAGTCTCTTGCCCCCGCCTCCCTTCCCTCTGAGATTCGTCAGTCTATTCCATGTCTCCATGCCACTGGTTCTAGTTTATTCATCAGTTTATTCGATTCCACATATAAGTGAGGCCCCAAGCCTGAAGACTGTCCTGGCTCCTGGTCTCTTTAAGGCAGTGGTTTTCATTGGGGAGCGATTTTGTTCCCCAGGGAGAGTTGCCAAATTCAGCAAATAAATATACAACAAATGGTTTGTTTGTATAAGTCTGTTTCAAATATTGCATGATTTATCTGAAACTCACATTTAACTGGACAGCCTATATTTTATCTGGCAACCCTATTCCCAAGGGATATATTTGGCAACATCTGGAGACATGTTTGGTTGTCACGACTCCAAGGGTGGGTAGAGGCCAGGGATGCTGTTACACACCCACAGTGCCCAGTGCAGTCTCCCACCACGAAGAATTATTTGATCCAAAAAGGCAGGAGTGTCAAGATTGAGAAACCCTGCTCTAAGGCAAAGCTGTTTCCTTTCAGCTTCTGAGAATAAAGATCCAAGCTCCTGCCTGACATTTTGTTCCTAGGGTGGGGCACACTCATTTATTTTTTAAATTTCAGCATAATTTATTTTCCACAGTCATAGCAAAAGTCAAACATTCTTCTTAGTGTTCTTCTATCGCTAATAGGCAGGCCACAGAAACCCTGGCCAAGAGAAGACAGTATTTGCATTAAGTCCCTGGCACTAGGGCCAGCCTGCACATGCTCCTTGAGCCTTTCCTTGGTAAAGCCAGCCTCACAAGCAGCCCTGAGCTGGGGGTGGGTTTGGAGGGAGCCTTCCCATCACATTCAGGCGGGGAGTCCCACCTTCCTGGTGGTGAGGAGAGGGAAGGGCTGGCCACACACAGCTGCACTGCTCATGAAGAGAGGCTTTCTTTGCAGGCCCGGGGTGGGAGGGAGAGGCAGCAGAAGGTGGGGATGGTATGCATGGCTGTTAGAGGACGACGTTTAAAAGAACCGGAGAGGAAGGAAGCAAAGGGGCGGGGAAGGTTTTCTGGTTGGAGATGTGTATAAATTCATGGGAGGTTATTTGAGGATATTTACCCCAAGCCCTATTCACAGTTGTCCTTGACATGAATGCCGGAACATTAGAATTCAGGGTCATCGCTCCTTTTCTGCAAGTTCCTTCCCTCCCAGCCAACCCCTGGTCATAGCAGAAACTCAAACCCTCACACATGTTGGTGTGTATGCAAACAGAATGAACACGGATCCTCATTCACCCAGTTTGTAGGCTTTGATGTTCCTGGGGGAAAATTACTGGTAGGTTTTTTATCTCCCCTTTATTTTATTAATTTTTAAAATAAAGACTATAAAGACTTTTTTTTTTAATCACTAACTGCTGACTCAGGGATAGAGACCAGGGGTTTTTTCGTTTTTGTTTTTGAGAATTTAAAAATTAAAAATTCATCATTAAGTCAAGCATGATGAATCAGGCTGTTAGCTATATAAAAGTCTGGCTTTTTCTGGAAAATCTGTCTTAGCAGTTCTCTGCTTGCTGGAGAAAAGAATGCAAGAAGCATAAAAAGCCAGACTGTGCACGCAGCTTTATAAACACTGGGAAAACCCCTTTTAGGCTCAGCTGTGGTCTAGCACAGCCTAGGTAACAAAACCTATGAGTGAGGGGTGGAGCTTTGGGGGTGGGCGCTCATGACTGTACATTGTTTGTCTGCAGTAAAGTCCTGAATTGACTGCCAGATAGTGTTTGTAATTTTTGTCTGAACTTTAGTGACTTCATCTATTCCTATTGGAAAGTATTGCAAACTAAATCATATATGTCTAGATATTTTTAAAATAGTCTGATCTATTTATGCATTGTAAAGGTAGTAGAGATGTGTTAGGGGAAAAACTCAGAAAAATTTAAAGTAGAGAAAATAATACTTGAACCATATTTGAACCCATAGTTGTTCACCCACTGAAACAATCCTTGCCTTTGACATATGTCTTTCCAGGTTTTCTCTAAAGCTTAGTTTTTAGATTGAAATCTTATAACGACTCTTTAGATGTAAGGTTCTAGCTCACTCAAAAAAAAAACAAACAAAACAAAAACAAAAAGTAAGAACTATCATTTATTGTGCAATTACTGCTTGCCAGACATATTGCTAACACTTTATTTACGTAAATCCACTTACTAATCAAAACAACCTGATGGAGAAGATACTGTTGTTACTTCCCATTTTATAGATGAAAAACTGAGTCTCTTACTAGCCACAGAGTAAGTGGCAAAACTAAGCATACCCTACTTTTTTCACACTTAATTTTGAACATGACCTTTTCCCTGTTATAACTCTAAACATAATTTTAATTGTGGTCAATATATTGAGTTGTTATATCATAATTTATGAAACATTTATTTATCATTGGACATTTGGGTTACTTCCAATTTCTTGTGGTTGTGGGTAATGTTAAACTTTTATCTGTGATTGTGGATAATGTAACAAATACCTTTGAGCAAAATTATTTTTAGATTTAGATATTTTAGGAATAGATGGAATTTCTCTGGCCAGGTAGTTCAGTTGTTTAAAGCATCGTCCTGACATGCCAAGGTTTGGGGTTCAATCCCTGGTCAGGGCACATACAAGAATCAGCCAATGAGTGCATGAATAAGTGAAACAACAAATCGATGTTTCTCTCTCTCTCTCTCTCTCTCTCTGTGTCTCTCAAAATCAATCAATAAATAAAAAAAGAATAGATGGAATTTCTAAAAATGTGTTTAAGGAGTGCTACACATAGAGATCAACACTAATGTCCAAATAGGCCCCCTTCTCTGTATCTTTATGAGCAATGGGAATTATTATTGAAAAATAATTTAGTTGACTTTTTAGAAAGAAATTTATACTAAGTGGTTGAATTTAATTTTGCTTTATAAGTAACCAGATCAAAATATTTTTAATTCATTTTTTGGCCAGAAATAAATCTCCTTTTATGAAGTTTTTCATCCAGCTATTTATTGGGGCTTTAATGTTTTTCCAACCAAATTCAATGAGTAATTAGATAGTAAATATTTTGTCATTTGTCATGGTCTCAGTATTGTCCTCAGGTTTCTATTTTTCTTTTACATTTGATTACTTTTGTCATAACATTTAGAAATGTTTATTTTAAACCTCCCGGTGTTTTCCATTGTGCTATCTCTCATGTAGAGTTCAGACACTCCTTTTTTTCTCCAAGTAAACTGTTCTTAATACTTCTGAGAGATTTCTCAGTAGTATTTATAAAAATTAAGGTTCAAAATAACACAGAGAAAAACAACATACCCCTACCTCAACCCCAGCTTTACTTGAAAAATTGATTGCTGTGAGCTGTGGATTTCAAACCAACCAGAACTGATTTGTGCAAGCCAGCCCCAGGCACAGTTCTGGCTCCTGCATTCCCCTGGCAAGCCAACCCAGGGTTTAACTGCTCGCATTATGTGAGATCAAAAATTCTCCAGGACAGCTCATTTGAAACTCTTCTTCTGCCGTGCAGATCCATTTGCCTTTGTTCCATTCTCAGCACAGCCAGAACAGCTAGGCATTGTTCCCCTGGGGAACACTTGCCCAGTGCATGGTAGGCTCTCAATAAATAGTTTTTGATTAAAATTTATATTTAAAACCTCTAAATAGAGCTCCCTCTCTCTAAGTTAAATGAGCTAATAACTTTTTTTTTTTAACCCTTTCGATCATCTCTGTGTTTCTCTCTAACTTACTTCCTGGCGCTCCCAGTCTCTTCAGGCATTGTCTCCAAGCTGAGGCAGAGAAGTCTGTGTCCTTGGGTCTCCCCACCCCAGAACCTCAGGGGTAGGCTGACAGTCACTTAGCACCCTCACCTACAGTTTGGCTCACCCGGAGATGTGATATAGGTGACCTTTATTCTCCCTGGAATAGATACAGGCTGACACAAAGATGCAAGGTCAGAAGAGGTAAGATTGGCTGGGGACGGAACTGAACTCTCAGGCCCAGGAGTGCCAGGCACAGGCAATAGCTAGCTGAGGCTCACAAGCTGGCATTGAACTGAAGATCATCCTGTTTCAAAAATAACCCTCATTAGTGAAAATATTTAGCATTAATGTAAGTTGATACATTAATGTCAGCAGATAGTCCCATATGCTCTTTACTAGAGGCCTGGTGCACGAAATTTGTGCACTCAGAGCGGGGGGGGGGGGGGGGGGGTCCCTCAGCCTGGCCTGCGTCTTCTCACAGTTCGGGAGCCCTCGGGGGATGTCTGACTGATGGCTTAGGTCCGCTCCCCTTGAATCAGCAGTCAGACATCCTTAGCCCTGCTGCGGAGGTGGGAGAGGCTCCCACCACCACCACTGCACTCGTCAGCTGTGAGCCCGGCTTTTGGCTGAGGAGCACTCCCCCTGTGGGAGTGCACTGACCACCAGGGGGCAGCTCCTGCATTGAACGTCTGCCCCCTGGTGGTCAGTGCACGTCATAGTGACCCGTCATTCCACCGTTCGGTTGATTTGCATATTGACCTTTTATTATATGGAATAGTAAGCTAACTCTCAAAATATCTAAGATATTGTCTGAGAACAGCATGCATGCCCCCATCCTCAAAATATCCTCAGGAAAGATCAGACTAATACAAATAATAGCGCTATAAGCCTTGTTCCTATGTCACTCTATATTTGATGCAGAGGTCACCATTATTACTTTTGAAAATAATAATAAAGGAGCTGGAGACTGGAAAATGGAGGGGCTTTGATAGCTGCTATTTTACCTGAAAATGTATGTAGTTTTTATTTTAAATCATCTGAAGTTTCTCTTTCCAGTACTTGACAACCGTAGTTGTTACTAAAAGCGAATTAAGAATGGGTGACATGAGAGCTCAAATGCTGTGCAAAAACCTTGCTCAGAGGTGAAAGCCATTTTCAACGTAAGCCAAAAAGAGGTCAGTACCTTAACCTGCTTAGGGAAAGAAAAGGAAGAACCTAGTTTTTAAAAAAGATTTAAAAGTGGGATAGGGGGAAATATAACATTATAGCCACTACCAGCAGCTTACTAAGTGCCACACATCTTAACAAATGCCTTATGTATGATTTTATTCAATTCTGTGAAACAGGTATTATTTCCATTTTACAGATAAAGAAACTAAAGCTCAGAGAAATTAATTTAGTCAAGTCCATACAGCCAGTGAGCAGGGGACCATGATTTCAATTAAAATCTGTCTGATACCAAAGCTTAGACTTTTTAAAAAATATACTTTTTTATTGATTTCAGAGAGGAAGAGATAGAAACATCAATGATGAGAGAGAATCATTGATCGGCTGCCTCCTGCACCCTCCTACTGGGGATCAAGCCTGCAACTGGAACCAGGACCCTTCAGTCCACAGGCAACACTCTATCCACTGAGCCAAACCAGCTAGGGCAAAGCTCAGACTCTTAATCCTTACTCAGAGTTGTTTGAAACCTAGCTTAACCACTACCTTATAACCTTAACTAAGCTACTTAACATCCGGAGCCTTAGTGTCCTCATACATCAAATGAACTTCTGTAGTGACATCTGTCATTTTTGGCTGCCCAACATCTATTTCCCAGTGGACTTCTAATAGTATATTGATTTTCTCTTGGGTGATCACTCTCTTCCATTCTTATTTAGTGCATGTGGTTCAGATGCAGCTGACCTACCTCTCCACTCCTTAGGGGATTTGGGACCCACGTCTGGCCAATCATCATCTTCCAGGCTCCTGGCCCCAGTGATTATCTTTAGGGTGGTCACATGATCCAAGCTAAGCCAATGAGATTCAGCCCCTGTCTGGTAGCCTCACTGGCGCAGAGACATTCTCTTCCTACCGGTGTAAACCAATTGTGGCCACCTTTACCACTACCTAGAAAGAGCCTGCTGAGAATAAAACCGAAAAGAAGCAAAAACTGCTTGTCTCTGCACTTTATTGTTTCTGAAAATTCTCACACACATAACCACAATTAGATGACAAAAACACTCTGTTCCTTAAGCCAGTTTGCAGTAGGTCTCTGCCTCTTGCAATGGAAGTTTCCATTAAAGCATTATATAAAATGCTTAGCATCGTGTTTGGCACCTATGAAACCTTCAACAAATAATAGTTATTGTTTTTTAGGACATCTTCCCCAAAGTGCACGCACTATTTAAAAATTAAAAATAAAAAAGGAACTTTTGCTTTGTTTTACTTATTTAGCCTAAAAAGGAACTACATTCCCATCTCCCTCCCTGTCCCCATTTTAATATTTGTCAGGGGGAAAGGAGTTATGTGGCTTACTTAAATGTCTCATGTCACCTTCATTGGATGCTAAATATAGTTCCCAAAAAAGAGGATTTCACCAACCAGGAAATATGTCCATGAGCTTGGCGATGCTCAGCTCAGACTTCCAGTTAAGCGTTCTTTCCAACATCCATACCTGCTTCCCTGGTTCATGATCTGGACACTGAAATGTGGCAGAACCCCAAAGTCATTGGTTGTTTTGTTGGGTTTGTTTGTTTGTTTGTTTGTTTTTTGAGCCAGCAGCAGAATTACTGGATGGTCGATTTGGAAAATGGCCTTTCAATAGTTTAGCTGCTGGGTTTTGTTTCTCCACACTCAACAGGCTCTGTTCCCACCTGCCCTGGGTGAAATGACCCTATACCACTTGCCTTCTCTAGAATAATGCTTTCCACTGCCTCAGAAATAAACAACTGACAGCTGAGAGGTTAATTGGTATCCAGAGGATAGAATGCAAGAGTGAACCAAGAAGTTGATGTAGGCCCAAGCTTTTTCTACTGACCCTGCAGAAGATCCATTTTCTTTGGTTCTCTCATTAAGTCACTATTGCTTAGTTACAGGGTTCTCTGGAAGGCAAAGGAAACCAAGTTTGAATTCCCTTCCGAAGGTTTTCTTCAGCCTCTCTGAGGAGCGTAACAAGGAAAACTGGAAGACAAGCACTGTTCTGATGCTTGTCCGGAGGTAGCACCTATTGATTTTGTATGGCAGGGCCCTGGGTTGCCTGTGAGTGCTTTTAACCTTCCCTTGCTTGAGAGTCCTACACAAACGTATTGCATTTTTTGCCAAATACGTTTTAAACAGACCCTGCTACTAAGCAAAGAATAATAGAATATTAATTTCTAATCACATTTAAGAAATGACTCCTTAGCTTAAGCTAAAATTCTCTCTTTTTTAAATGATTTTTGAGAGAGAAAGTGAGAAAGAGAGAGAAACATTGACTTGTTCCACTTATTTATGCATTCATTGGTTGCCTCTTGGATATGCCTTGACCAGGGATCAAACCGGAAACCTTAGTGTATCTATGGGGGACGTACTAAGCAACTGAGCTACCCAGCCAGGGCTAAAATGCTCTCTTTTTAATATCAATTTTAGTGACCCGAGCTCTAAGTCACCTCTTCCATTAGCCCCTCAGAAGGTCATTTTTAGAACATGAGTGTGAATGTATAAAAACGCAGGGAGAAATGTCTGAAGTGGCAGTTTCAGTGTCTAAGCTTAAGGCCTTGAACCGCACTGATTTACAAGTCCTATCACAGCATGTTTATCAGCCCTTCTTGGCTAACACTCCTCCAAGACAAGTTTTAAACAGCTCATCACTTAATCTTTCTCTTTCCTTTGAGTGGCCTGGCTCAAGAGCAGCCTTCTTCCAATGAATGATATAGTGTTGGACTCTTCTTTTTGTATTGAATTGCACTATACAATCCCAGGTTTGACAGTGCCTCACCACCAGACCTTGGGCCAGTCACTTAACCTCCATGTCCAAGTGGCTGCACTTAAAGTGGAAGATGTTAACACTGACCTGAAAATTCAGGAAAGAATAACTTATTAATGATTTGAAAGCACTTAAGACCCATAAAGCGCTATAAAAATCTCTCTTGCAATAATATACAACTAGCATTAAATGAAGCATGATAGCCAATTGCCATAGTGGAAACGAACCACTTAAGCGCCGTTTTGGCATCCTGTGAATTCAAGCAAAGGAGGATATATACCCCTTTTCCACCACAAGGTTTTTGCCAAAGGACAAATCCATCAAAGTAAGTGGACACTTGTGAATTTGCCTTCTGCTCATTTCCCTGTGGTTGTACTGTAACAATTTGATGTAATTCAAATCTGTCTTTATGTGTCAAAAAGTCTGGGGTCTCCTCATTGCTGTTGTTTGTTTTATTATTTTTTTTTTCTTGACCAAGAAGATAAAAAGCAAAGCTTGTACTATTCAACAAGTTGGAACAGAAAATGCTAGCTGGTTTGGCATGTGTAAGAGTCTTGTCTCGAAACTGCAGTGGAGTATGTGGAAGGAGCGATGGACAGGCAAGTGGATCCCTGTCAACCATCTCAGTGTTTTGCAAGAGGTGTAGATGTGCTATTCTAATGCGAGTCATTTCTGGACCCAAAGAGGCCAATTTTAGACAACACTTTAAAGAGATAGTGTTTACTGTCACAGTGGATATTGTCCCCTTGCTGTACCTGCTTCCACTATTGGAGAATTCTCCCATCTTAGGAATTTTGATAGGAGGCAGAGTCTGCCTTGGACTCAAGAAGGTGAAAATGCAAGATTCTCACTTTCCTAGGACACAGCCACAGGACAGTGCCCGACAAAGGCACCTGCCCTGGACTTTGAAGACAGAGCTAGGAAGGGGCCAGAAGGAACTCTCTCTCTGACAGTGGTGAAGGATATGGAAGCTCAACTCCCTGGGCAGGAGAGAAAGTGATGCTGTGGCAGCATCCATATCCAGAGTGAGCAGAGTCCACAGCTCAAGTTCAGATGTGGTTCCCAGTGGGGCTGGCTATGGAGGTGTTCTTTCTATAGCAGCTCGACAGTGGGATTTTGAACATTGCTCCTGATCGGAGAACTCAAACTTGCTCCCAGTGATTCTGTGAAATACCTGGTACCCTTTTGCTGTTATGTACTTTTAAATGTGAAATTTCCAAACATACACAAAAAAAGAGGGAACAGTCTAACAAACACTCCTTACCTATCTGCTATCTCCCCACCCTCCACTCCTTCAGGTATAATAGAGCTGCTAGCCAAGATCTTTTTTTATGTTTTAAAAAAATATTTTTCATTTTGAAACAATCAAAAACTTACAGAAAAGTTGGGAGTACCATACAATTAACCTTCTGAACCATTTGGCAATAATTGCTGATCTGATGTCCCATTATTTCCAAGTACTTTAGCATGTATTTTCTACAAACAAGAGCATTCTCCTATATAACCACAAGACAACAATTAAAATCAGGAAATTAACTTTGATACATCACTACCACCTAATCCTCAGACCCATTAAAGTTTATTCATTTGACCCAATAATGAATTTCATAGCCAAAGCATGCAGGTCATGATCATGTGAAGCATTTGGCTTTCATGTTTCTTTAGTCTCCTTCTGTCTGGGACAGTTCCTTAGTCTTTCAGTGGCTTTCATGACCATGACCTTGATACTTTTCAAAGATAAGAGCCAAGTTATTCTGTAGAATATCCTTCAACTGGGTTTGTCTGATGTCTCCTCACTATTAGATGAAGTTATCATTTTTGGAAGTGATTGCATCCTATAAGTTCTGATTGTCCCATTACTGATGATGTCTACTTTCAACCCTTTGATTTAGGTGATGTATACCAGGCATAATAAGTATTTTGTGGCATGGTACTCGGAAAATACCTAAATATCCTGTTCTGCATCAAAGTTTATATATAGACAGTGTAATATATATATATATATATATATATATATATATATATATATAAAATTACATTCCTATGGTTTTCTTATTTCATAGGTTATAATCCTTTATTATTATTATTATTTTCATGTTTAAATTGTCCCAGATTTGGCCAGTTGGGAGCCCCTTCACACTGGCGCCTGTTACCTTCTGATCTTCACATCGTTCCTGGAGCATGTTCTTGCTTTCTGACACTACAAGATGTTCTGGCATCATTTCATTCTTTCCCTGTGCCAGGCATGTTAATTGATACTAGGGTATTGCTGCTCCCAGTCTTTCAGTAGACGGAACTAGGAATATATATAAGCATATGCATATACACACATACACAATCACATTACATCTACATTTCTATCTACCTATCATCTATCTAATGAAAACTGTAAGTTTACACTGATACCTCCAATTCCAAAACACTAGAGTTTATTTTAGTTTTTCTTCTTTCTTTTGACTGCCAGTGAGAAACATCGTTCATATTATTGCTGAATCATATGGCAGTTCTAATTTTAATTTTATTAGGAAACTCCATACTGTTTTCCATAGCGGCTGTGCCATTTACATTCCCACCAATAGTGCACGAGGGTTCCCTCTTCTCTATATCCTCTCCCCAACACTTGTAATTTATTGTCTTTTTCATCATAATCATTATAATAAATATGATGTGATATCTCATTGTGGTTTTGACTTGCATTTCCCTGGTGATTAGTGATGTGGACTACCTTTTCATGCATCTGTTGGACATCTGTATGTCTTCTTTGAATAAATGTCTATTCAGTTCCTCTGCCCCTTTTAAAATCAGATTGGGGTTGTTCAGGGCTTTTTTGCTATTGAGTTGTATAAGTTCTTTATTTTAGATAGTAATCCCTTGCCACATATATAATTAACAAGTATTTTCTTTCATTCCGGAGGTTGCCTTTTTATTTGTTGATAGTTTCCTTTGCTGTTCAGGAGCCTTTTAGCTTAATGTGATCCCACTTGTTTATTTTTGCTTTTGTTGCCTTTGCTTTTAGTGCCAAACCCAAAAAATCACCTGCAAGACCAATGTCAAGGAGCTCACTCCCTGTGTTTTCTTCTAGGACAGTGATGGCGAACCTATGACACGGGTGTCAGAGGTGACACACGAACTCATTTTTTGGTTGATTTTTGTTTGTTAAATGGCATTTAAATATATAAAATAAATATTTGGTTGCAATATAAGTACTATGGTTGCAAATATCAAAAAATTTCTATATGTGACACGGCACCAGAGTTAAGTTAGGGTTTTTCAAAATGCTGACACGCCGAGCTCGAAAGGTTTGCCATCACTGTTCTAGGAGTTCTATGGCTTCAGATCTTATGTTCAAGTCTTTAATCCATTTTAAGGTGACTTTCGTTTGTAGTGCTGTGGAGGTGCGACTGCTCTAAGATTTAACCTCTGCCTGATGCATGAGCTGGACTCAGATCAGGGGATAGAAATTGCTTCTCACAAACCCCTCTCGGAGACTGTCTGATTGTAATCAGTGTTCGTTGTGACATAAACCAGCATCCCTCTCCTGCCTCCCACTATATGCTGGTTCCTAGAACAGGCTGTTATCCTGACCTGGTCAAACATGTAAAGTAATTTTCTCTACCTAGTAGCATTCACATACTAGTACCCATGACTACCCTCCCACCCCCATATAATTCTTTGGCACCTGCCAAGTGGGGCAGGAATCCATATTGTCTTTAAGTCACTCAAGACGTACCTCACATGTAACTTTCCCTTAATAAATTCTATTAATTACCATAGTGGAATGACCAGCCTCTTTCCCTGCCCTCCGCTTGGGATGTAGAATTTCAGTTTTGGGACCTTTCCTTAGCTCTGTGTGTACTAACAGGTATAAGATAGAGGTACAGTTTCATTACTTTGCATATAGCTGTCAAGTTTTCCTAAAATGATTTATTGAAGATTATCCTTCCCCATTGTATAGTCTTGACTGCTTTGTCATATATAATTGACCAGATACACATGGGATTATTTCTGGGCTTCCTATTCTGTTCCATTGGTATGTGTATCTGTTTTTATGCCAATGCCATACTATTTTCATTACTATAGCTTTGTGATATAGTTAAAAATCAGGAAGTGTGATACCCTAGCATTCTTCTTTCTCAAGATTTCTTTGGATACTCAGGGTTTTTTGTGGTTCCACACAAATTTTAAGACTGTTTGTCCTATTTCTCTGAAAAAATGCCATGGGAATTTTAATAGGGATTGCATTGTTTCTATAGATTGCTTTGGGTAGTATGGGCATTTTTAACAATGTTAATTCTTCCAATCCATGAACATGGAATATCTGTCCATTTATTTGTGTCTTTCTCAATTTCTTTCATCAGTGTACAGGCCTTTCCTCTTCCGTGTTAAAATTATTCCTAGGTATTTTTGTTCTTTTGATAAAATTATAAATGGGATTGTTTTTCAAATTTCTCTGCCTAATCATTTGTTATTAGTGTATACAAATACAGCTGAGTTTTGTATGTTGATTTTGTATCCTGCAACTTTACTGAATTATTTATTGTTCTGACAGTTTTTTGATGGAGTCTTTAGGGTTTTCTATATATGATACCATGTCACCTTTAAATAGAGACAGTTTTACTTCTTCCATTCTAATTTGAATACCTTTTGTTCCTATTTCTTGCTTAATTATTTAACTAAGACTTCCAATACTATGTTGAATAAAAGTGGCAAAAGTGTGAATCCTTCCTTATTCCCTATCTTAGAGAAAAATCTTTCAACTTTTTACTGATAAATATAATGTTAGTTGTGGGTATTATTATGTGGAAGTACATTCCCTCTTTACCCACTTTATTAAGAGTTTTTATCATGAATTGATGTTGAAGATTGACAAAGGCCTTTTCTGCATTTATTGAAAAGATCATATGATTTTTTTTATCCTTCATGTTGCTAATGAGGTATGTCACATTGAAAGCTGATTGATTTGTGCATATTGAACTATCCTTGCATCCATGGAATAAATCCCACCTCACCATTGTGTATGATCATTTAACATGTTGTTGAACTAGGTTTTTAAAAGGACTTTTGCATCTGTGTTCTTTAGGGATATTGGCCTGTAATTTTCTTTTATTGTAATGTCCTTGTCTTATTTTGGTATCAAGGTAATGCCGGTCTCACAAAATGAATTTGAAAGTATTCCCTTCTCTTCTATTTTTTGGAAGAGTTTGAGAAGGATTGGTATTAATTATAATTTAAATGTTTGGTAAAAAGCACCAGTGAATCCATCTGGTCCCATACTTTTGTTTGTTGAGAGGTTTTTAATTAGTGATTCAACCTCTTTACTAGTAATTGGTCTGTTCAGATTTTCAATTTCTTTATGATTCTGCAGGTTGGTAGGTTGTACATTTCTAGGAATTTATCCATTTCTTCTAAGTTATTCAATTTGTTGATGTATAATTATTCATAGTAGCCTCATGATCCTTTGTATTTCTGTGGTATCAGTTGCAACATCTCTTTCATTTCTGATTTTATTTATTTCAGTTCTTTTCTTGGTAAGACTGTCTAAAGATTTATCTATATTTGTTTATCTTTAAAAAGAACAGCTCTTACTTTCATTGATCTTTCTATTGTCTTTTTAGTCTATATTTCATTTATTTCCACTCTGATATTTGGTATTTCCTTTCTTCTACTAAGTTTGAGCTTAGTCTGTTCTTCTAATTCCTTTAGGTATAAAATTAGGGGTTTTTTTTTTTTAGATCTTTCTTATTATTTAATGTAGGCATTTATCACTATGAAATTCCCTTTTTCTTTGCTCTTGCCGCATCCCATAAGTTTTGGTATGTTGGTCTCCATTTTCATTTGTATCAAGACAGTTTTTGATTTCTCTTTTTGTTCTTTCTTTGGCCCACTGGTTGTTAGCAGCATGTTGTTTAAGAACCACATGTTTGAATTGTCTAGTATTCTTCTTGTAATCCTATATAATAAAGCCTAATATGCTAAGTGTCCGACCATTGGACTGTTCGACCAGTCGCTATGACATGCACTGACCACCAGGGGGCAGACGCTCCAACCGGTAGGTTAGCTTGCTGCTGGGGTCCCGCAGATTGGAACTGGGCGAGACGGGCTGGACATGGCCTGGAGCCCTCCCGCAGTCCCTTCCCAGGCCCGATTGTGCACCGGTGGGGTTCCTCGGCCTGGGCTGTGCCCTCTTGCAATCCAGGACCCCTTGGGGGATGTCAGTGAGCCAGTTATGGCCCGATCCCCACAGGCCAGGCTGAGGGACCCCACTGGTACATGAATCTGTGCACCGAGCCTCTAGTTGATTTATAATTTCATACCATTGTGGTGAGACAAGATGTTTGATAATGATTTCAATCTTCTTAAATTTATTAAAAGATCGATCATAAGATTTATTATGAAAAATCTTCTGTGTGCACTTGAGAGAAGTGTGTATTCTGCTTCTTTTAAATGAAATGTTCTGCATATGTCTATTAAGTCCATCTGGTTTAACATGTTGTTTAAGTCTAATGCTTCCTTACCGATTTTCTGTCTAGGTGACCTATCCACTGATGAAAGTAGGGTATTAAAGTCCTCTAATATTATTGTAGTGCTGTCTTGTCTATCTCTCCCTTTAGGTGTGCTAATATTTTCTTTATATATTTAGGTGCTTTTATTTTGGGTGCTTAATCTTTATAAATATTATATCCTCTTGTTGGAGTGATCTCTTTATCCTATATAATAAAAGCCTAATATGCAAATCAACTGAATGGCAGAACAACCGGTGGAATGACTGGTCGCTATGATGCACACTGACCACCAGGGGGCAGATGCTCAATGCAGGAGCTGCCCACAGGCACCAGGCCAGCCAAGGCAGGTGCCAGCGGGGGGTCCCCCGTTTGCCCCACTGGTTGCCCCACAGATTGGCCCTGATGGCGGCCAGGCCTAGGGACCCTACCCATGCACGAATTTTGTGCATTGGGCCTCTAGTCATTATATAATGCTCTTCTTTGTCTCTTACTACAGTCTTTGACTTAAAGTCTATTTTGTCTGATATTAGTAAAGCTACTGCAGCTATTTTTTGGTTTCCATTTCCATTTTCTGTGCATATGTGCCCTTAAACCTGAAGTGTGTTGCTTAGAAGCAGCAAATAGTCAGGTCTTCTTTTTTTCTTGTGTGTGCGTGTGTTTTTTTTCATTCAACTACTCTGTCTTTTGATTGGAACATTTAGTTCATTTACATTTAAAGTACATATTGATTGGAATGAAAGTATTATTATTGTAGCAAGTGTTTGTGGCTGTTTTAGAATTCCTTTCTTATTTTCTTCTTCTCTTGCTCTTTTTTGTAATTGATGATTTTCTGTAGTGGTATGCTTAGATTCCTTTCTCTTTAGGGTCTTGCTTTGTTGTCACCATGAGGCTTACATAAAGCAACTTATATCTATAACAGTGCATTTTAAGTTAATAACAGCTTGTTTGAATGCATTTTTATTCTACCTCTCCCCATGTTTTATCTTGTTATCAATTAACAAATTATTTAAAGTTATTTATCCAATATCTTTAAAAATACATTCATTTTTTTCTAATTAAATCAGCCAGAATTACTTTCTGTTGCTGCAATTAAGAACCAGACTGCTGCCCTGGCTGGTGTGGTTCAGTTGGTTGGGCATCATCCTCTGCACCAAAAACTTAGGGGCTTAAAACAACAAACATTTTTACTATCTTACAAGAAACAGAAGTAGCTTAGCATGAAGATCCCTCAGCACCAGTCAAGCCTTCAGATGATAGCAACTCTTAGCTGACATCTTAGCTGCAACTTCATGAGAGATCCTGAGCGCCATCTCACAGCTAAGCTGCTCCCAAATTCCTGACCTACAGCAACTGTGAGATAATAAGTGTTCAAGTTTTGTCATAATTTGTTACATAGCAATAGATAATTCTAAATCTATACCCTCGTTTTTTGTTTATAGCCCTTTTTTTCTTTAAAAACATGTTTTTATTGATTTTAGAGAGAGAGGAATGGAGAGAGAGAGAAACATTGATGTAAAAGAGAAACATCCATTGGTTGTCTCCCTCATGTGCCCTGATCAGGGATCAAACCTACAATCCAGGAATCAAACCAGCAACCCTTGGGTGCACAGGACAATGCTCAACCAACTAAGCCACACAGACCAGAGCTACAGTTCTTATTTTTTAAAGTCAGGTTGTTGAGATATAATTTATATACAGTAAAATTCATCATTTTTAGGAGTACAATTTTATGAATTTTGACAAATATATATATATAGTCATATAATCCCCTCTACAAAGAAGAGATAGAATACTTCTATTTCATGCTTTTTTTGTAATCAGTCCTTTACTCCACCCACATCACTGTCATTTAATCTGATTTTTATGCCTATAGCTTGCATTTTCCAGAATGTGATACAAATTAAATCAAGCAAATTTTGAGTTTGGTTTTTTTCACTTAACATGATGCTTTTGAGAGTTGTCCATACTGCTGCATGTTATTCATTTCTCCCTTGTTATTCCTTAGTAGTATCTCTTTGTAAGGCTCTACCACAATTTGGTTATCCATTCACAATTGATGGACATTTGAGTTACTGCCAGGTTTTGGCAATTTAAAATACAGCTGCTATATACATTAGCTTTGGGATGTTTCTGTGCACATGTTTCCATTTTAATTGAAATACCCACGAGTGAGATTTCTGGATCAAATGGATCACAAACCTAAATGTAAAACCTAAACCTATTAAACTTCTGCAGCTACATTTTCCAATACAACTTTCTGTAGTGATGGAAATATCGTATTATCCTGCCCCCCTATCTTCTGTTCACCATCCCTTACAATTCAGTTCAGTTATTCGTGTCAATTTTATTTTCTTAAGTGTGGGTTGTGTGTATTGTTGCTGTATTAGATGCAGACTTGTTATATACAGACTAGAGGCCTGGTGCACAAAATTGCGCACTCGCGGGGGGTGGGGGGAGGGGTGGGTCTCTCAGTCCTGCCTGTGCCCTCTCACATCCTGGGAGCCATTGGGGTATGTCAGGCTCAGGGCTTCTGGCTGAGCTGCACTCCCCCTGTGGGAGCACACTGACTGACCACTCCTGCATTGAGTGTCTGCCCCTGGTGGTCAGTGCACATCATAGCGACCAGTCATTCAACCTTTTGGTCGATTTGCATATTAACCTTTTATTATATAGAACTAGAGGCCCAGTGAACAAAAATTTGTGCACTCACGGAGGGGGAGGGGGGTCCCCAGCCCGGCCTGTGCCCTCTCGCAGTCTGGGATCCTTCAGGAGATAACGACCTGCTGGTTTAGACCTGCTTCCGGGTGGCAGAGGGCAGGCCCAATTCCTAAGTGCAGCCCCTGGTCAGGCTCAGAGCAGGGCCCATTGAGGAGTTGGGGTGCCGCCCCATCATGCACAGAGCAGGGCGGACCGGGAGGTTGCAATGCCACCCTCAGTCACACTCAGGGTAGGGCCGATTGGGGGGTTGGGGCACCGCCCCCTGTCACACTCAAGGCAGGGTCAATGGGGAGGTTGCGGCGCCACCCCCTGTCACACACAGAGCAGGGCCCATCAGGGGGTTGGGGCGCTGAACCCTGTCACACTCAGGGCAGGGCCAATGGGGAGGTTATGGCTCTACCCTGTCACACACAGAGCAAGGCCCGTGGAGGGGGGTTGGGGTGCCACCCTCTATCACCCACAGAGCAGGGCCGATCAGGGGGTTGGGGCACCGCCACTGTCACACTCAGGGCAGGGCCGATGGAGAGGTTATGGCTCTACCCTGTCACACACAGAGCAGGGCCCATGGGGGGGGGAGGGGCGCTGGGGGCGCCGCACCCTGTCACACACAGAGCAGGGCCGATCAGGGGGTTGGTGCGCTGCACCCTGTCAAACACAGAGCCGCAGGGCAATCAGGGGATTGGGGAGCTCCCCCGTATCAGGCACAGAGCAGGGCAGATAGGGAAGTTGTGGCCCCGCCCCCTGTCACTCACAGAGCCGCAGGGCGATCAGGGGGTTTGGGCGCTGCCCCCGTCACGCTGATCCCGGTGCCGGGAGGCATATTACCCTTTTACTTTATAGAATAGAGGTCTGATGCATGGGTGGAGGCTGGCTGGTTTGCCCTGAAGGGTGTCCTGGATCAGGGTGGGGGTCCCCACTGGGGTGCCTGGCCAGCCTGGGTGAGGGGCTGAGGGCTGTTTTCCGGAAGCGAGTGACTGAAGCTTCCAACCGCTCCTTGTTTTCTTTTCTTTTCTTTTTTTTTTTATTCTGGGCCAGCTTTAGCTCTGAGGCCTCGCCGCTGAAAACATCGATACAATGATGCTAAAGCCCGGCTGAATGAAAGCCGGTTTCTGGGGTTTTGTTTAGCTTTTTATTTGCAACATAGTACATAGTTACTTAGAGTTGCAGCTGAGAGGGAGGCAGCGGCAGGTGGGGAACATTGGAGTCCGCAGTCACTGGAGCAAGCAAGCCTCATGTTCGCTTCAGTGCCTGGCTGCCGGCGCCATCTTGGCTGACAGTTAATTTGCATATACTCACTGATTAGCCAATGAAAAGGGTAGCGGTCATACGCTAATTACCATGTTTCTCTTTTATTAGTGTAGATAGTAAGCTAACTCTCAAAATAAACTGTGGGAAATAGTTAAAGTTTGATTGGGAAAACCAAATGTTAATGTAACTTTTTTTTTGCCCCAGAGTTCTCAGACCACTGCTCTTTTGGATCCATTGGCACGCTCCAAAGCAATTACATACATTCTAGGAAAAGTAGTCCTGGAGGTAAACCGGATTAAAGAAAAAGAAAGAGCCCTAACCACTTTGGCTCAGTGGATAGAGCATTGGCCTGCAAACTGAAAGGTCCCAGGTTCGATTCCAGTCAAGGGCATGTACCTTGGTTGCGGGCACATCCCCAGTAGGGGGTGTGCAGGAGGCTGATCAATGTTTCTCTGTCATCGATGTTTCTAACTCTCTATCCCTCTCCCCTCCTCTCTGTAAAAAATCAATAAAATATATTTTAAAAGGAAAAAAACAAGATGCCAGATTTTAAGAGTCGCCAGTCCTCGAAGCCCTGACACTGTTTCCTTCCCACGGCATGGGTAAGGACCCCGGCACCAGCACTCGGGTTTGGTGGGCTAGCCTGGGAACCCAACGAACCATCCCTGGAAAGTGATGTTCCCGGGAAAGCCCCAACATCTGAAACGCTCTGTCCTGATTTGTGCGATCCAGCTGCGGCTCAAGAGGGAAACAGGGAGTAATTCACGACATCACGACATATCTGGGAAGCTCTCAGAGACCAGGCTCGGCGCGGTCTCCTCCCTCGCCCCGCCGTCACCCAAACAGAAAAGCAAAGAAACGAACGTTAATGATGAATAAGACCCGGGACCGGCCCCCACCGCGCAGGTGTGGGTCTCAGGCAGGGGCCGCTGCAGCCCGCGCAGTTGGTCGCTCCGCCCGGCCCCGCCCCGCCCCGCCGCCTCCTGCCCGCCCCTGCCCCGGGGCGCCACCGCCTCCTGCAGGGGCGTGTCCGCGGGCCGGTCCCGGGGCCTCTCTCAGCTCCCGCCCGGGTCCGCCGACGACTCGCTCCCGCGAGCCGCGCGCAGCTCCCAGTGCGGACTCGGGCCGGCGTCAGAGCGCGCATGCGCAGCCAGTCTCTGCCCTCCCTCTCCCATCCGCACCCCCGCCCCCACCCCCACCCCCGCGTTCGGGGCTCCGGGCGTCGGCGGTTGGGCGGGGGAGGACGGGCGGATGCGGGGAGGGGAGCGGCCCGGCCTCTGCGGGAGGGCCTAGGCTCCTCGGCCCGGTGTCCTCTGGCCCCGCACCGGGGCGGCGGCTGCACGCGAGACCAGGGCGGGGGCAGGAAGCCAGGCTGCGAAGTAACGCGGCCCGAGCAGGTGGGCTGGTGGGCCGCTGCGAGGGGGGCCGGGAGCCCCTGTGCGGAGCGCCCCCTCCGAGCAGTCGCCCCGGTCAGCGCAGCGTCCGGGTGGCAGAGGGTAGGGGCCTGGGGCGGCGCGGCGGCCGTGGGCCTGGGAGGCGGGGTGGGATTGGGGCAGTGTGTAAGGTGCAGCTGTCAGGACAGTGACCGGCCTGGCCGCGGGGTGTGAGAGGGGCAGAAGCCGGCCGGGGAGGGAGATGCCCTAGGCTGTGCGGGTTGATGGTCCGGGGACAGTTCGGAGCTTGGCCCTTTGTGGGGAGCCGTCTGTCTGGAGCCCGGGGAGGAGGTGCCTCAGAGTTTGGTGGGAAACCAGGCGAGGGCGTCCCCCGGGAGCCAGGAGAAGCAGGAGGAGAGGTGAGCAAATGGGTCGGAGACTGGACTTCATCGGGGTTTGACCTGGCGGAGGTCGCCAGTGACCTTGTCGGGAGCACGTGGTAGAGGAGGGCGGGGAAGGAGCCTGCGGATGTTGATAGCCTAGGACCGGTGCATTGCATAAGTTTAGCTCATGGGTGTTCAAAGTGTTTATTGAACGCCTGTGTAAGTTTTTGGAGTTCCTTTGCAGTATACTTCTCATGTGCTTTAATTTTTTTTTTTTGCGTGAAATATTTTTCTCTTGCATTCCTGATATAACCTTTCATTTATTATATTTTTCAGAATTAGTAGGTTGCCCCCTTTTTCCCTCAGGGAACATACATTTTTTCTTTTTTCCTACTTCCATAGGTGAGTTTCAGGTTTCACAAGAAAGCCTGGTTACACTGGGGACTGCCATCCCAGCGGTTCTCAACCTTCTTAATGCCTCGACCCTTTAATACAGTTCCTCATGTTGTGGTGACCCCCAGCCATAAAATTATTTTCGTTGCTACTTCATAACTGTAATTTTGCTACTGTTATGAATCGTAATGTAAATATCTGATATGCAGGATGTATTTTCATTGTGACAAATTGAACATAATTAAAGCATAGTGATTAATCACAAAAACTATATGTAATTATATATGTGTTTTCCGATGGTCTCAGGCGACTCCTGTGAAAGGGTGGTTCGACCCCCAAAGGGGTTGCTACCCACAGGTTGAGAACCGCTGCATTAGACTCATGCCAGTGTACCACCTCGGGAAAGTCTGTTTGATGAATGAGTTTATTTCCTCCCCTGAGGCTTGTCTTCTCCCCCTGAAGATATAATCAAGGCAGAATAATTGGTAGTTTCACCCTGGGCAGTTTTCACCCTAGGGGTTTCTGAAGGGGATAACCTGAGTTCTCATTGCCCTGTGGCCTTTCCCTTTTCTTCTGGGAACTTGCTTTTACACTTGAACAGGGCTGTGAGCGTGTGGAAGGTAGGACCACTGCCCACTCCCACTCCCCCCAGGAAAGCAAATATATGTTGGCACACAGACAATAAATACTTTGTGGTAGCCTCTTTAAAACAGCCTTATGATCTGAGCATTTCTGATCTTGGAAATAAATTTCTGGTGGCACTGACCAGAAAAGATGCGACCATTTTGTTTTCATTCTCTGCTTTCACATTTACTGAGAGATTTGCAGACCATCTTGTAAATTAACAGGAAATTTGGCAAAACAATTCCCACATTTATTTAAAAAAAAAAAAACCCAACATGTGAAATGTTGACTAATAAAACTGGTAGTAGAATGGATTTTGTAACCTGGCAGACCAAAATTTTCTCACTGGTTCATTATGTCAGCTATACATTAGATTTTCAGTAATATTAAGTATGATAAAAATTTGAAATTTAAAAATATACATTTAGAGCATTTATAATTTTATACAATTCTTGAGTGTGTGTATACGTGTGTGTATAATACATGTATGTCATTAAACATAATTCACATGAGAACTAAAGTTATCTTTACAAAATACTTGCTGACTGCATTGCCTAGGCAAAGGATCTAGAAGCCAGTGATTTTTTGGAAATGTTGAAACATGAGCAAGTAAATCTTTTTTCTATTTTTTTACTTTGAGTGGAGTGCTATGGTGAAAATAATTATTACTTAATAATGAAAACATTTGAGTAAAGAAACTTAGATGAAAAATAGTAATATTTTACCCAGATAATACAAGTCCTAATGTTGTCAATCCTACAATTAAAAATTCCTTAATACTCTCTGACAACTCAACAGATTCAAACTCATGTTCACAGTAGAATGAAGACTTGTCTTCATTGCACAGCTACCCAGCAGATGACCCATCCTTAGATCCTCGTGTAGAAGAATTACACTGATAGCAGCATAGTCAACTGCCTCTGCCTTGTAAGAGCATCCAAACCTGTAGTGAATTTTTATAAGAATTTATTTGAGCCAAACTGATGACATTGCCAGAAAGCAAGTTCTCATTCTCTGGAGAATTAGATTTGCAGTTTCTTTTTCTTCTTTTTATTTATTGATTCTAGACACAGAGGGGGAGAGGGGAAGAGAGAGAGAAGCATTGATTTGTTGCTTCACTTATTTATACATTCACTGGTTGATTCTTATATGTACCCTGCCTGGGGATTTGAACCCTCAACCTTGGTATATGGGGATGATGCTCTAACCAACTGAGCTATCCAGCCAGGGCCTGAAGTGTCTTTCTTTTTTTTTAATCCTCACCCCAGGATATGTTTTTATTGATTTTTTTTTAGAGAGAGGAAGGAAGAGAGATATAGAAACTTTGATGTGAGAGAGAAAAATTGTCTGGTTGCCTCCTGTATGCACCCCTCTAGGATCAAACCTGCAACCTTTTGGTGTGTGGGATGACACTCCAACTGACTGAGCCACCTGGCCAGGGCTGCAGTTTCTTTTATGTATTGAAATTAAAGAGGTAGCTAAGGAAGATTACATAAACAAGATTATATGCTTTCTTGAGGGTGATTATGCTTATTTCAAAGGTGTATTAACCTAGATGCACAAAAACAATGGACAGGTCTTGTTTAAGGCAGAGATAAGCCTCTTAACTAAAAAGTTATATGTCTGCAGTGTGACTACCCACCATGACCTGCATAGTTAGAAATTTATGATGATCAGATCACCCTGTGAGGCTCCTTACCTAGAACCCATTTTTCATCCATACCTCTGTTGATTATCTGTTATTTTTTATCCTCACCAGAGGATATTTTTTCCATTGATTTTTAAAAGTGGTTATCAGTTTTCTCATTTTTAAAAAATATATATTTAATAATTTCAGAGAAGAAGGGAGAGGGAGAGATAGAAACATCAATGATGAGAGAAAATCATTGATCGACTACCTCCTGCTTGGCTCCCACTGGGGATCAAGCCCGAAACCTGGGCATGTGCCCTGACTGGGAATCGAACCATGACCTCCTGGTTCATAGCTCCATGCTCAACCACTGAGCCACACCAGCTGGACTTTAGGATCTTTTAAATTCTTTTTCTTCTGGTTATTTCTCCATTGATATTTAAAGAGAATGGAAGGGAGTGGGAGAGAGAGACCAAAACATCGATGTGAGAGAGACACATCGATTGGTTGCCTCTAGCACAGCCATGACCCGGCCTGGGGATGGAGTCTGCAACCAAGGTACATGCCTTTGACCAGAATTGAACCCATGACTCTTCAGTCCGTGGGCCCACACTTAATCCACTGAGCCAAACCAGCTAGCCTAAATTCTTTTTTAAACAATTTATCTTTATTGTTGAAAGTAATACAGATGTACCCCCCCCCCCTCATTTGCCCCTTCCAGCCTCTCCCCTGCCCAGGCCTTCACCACACTATTGTTTGTTTCCATGGATGTTGCACATCCTTTATAATAAAAGCCTAATATGCTAAATGTCCGGTCAGTCGGCCTTTCAACCAATCAAAGTGTAATATGCTAATGATATGCTAAGGCCACTCAACTGCTCGCTATGACGTGCACTGACCACCAGGGGGCAGATGCTCCAACTGGTAGATTAGCTTGCTGCTGGAGCCCTCCCGCAATCCCTCCCTGGCTGGCCAACCTCTTGCATCCCTCCCCAGCCCTGATCATGTACCCGTGGGGTCCTTGGGCCTGGCCTGGACCCTCTCACAATCTGGGACCCCTCAGGGAATGTGAGAGAGCCGGTTTCGGCCCAATGGCAGAACATCTGGTCACTATGATGTGCATTGACCACCAGGGGGCAGACACTCCATGCAGGAGCTGCTCCCCAGTGGTCAGTGTGCTCCCACAGTGGGAGTGCCACTTAGCCAGAGGCCGGCTCATGGCTGGCAAGCACAGCAGTGGTGGCAGGAACCTCTCCTGCCTCCATGGCAGCGCTAAGGATGTCCAACTGCCAGCCATCAGTTGGACATTCCCCAAGGGCTCCCGGACTGCTAGAGAGCACAGGCTGGGCTGAGGGAACCCCCCTTCTGAGTGCTCTGGGCCTCTAGTTTACATAAAGTTCTTTGGTTAATCTCTCTCCATCCCACCCCCTCACCTCTGCCTTCCCTCTGAGATTTGACAGTCTGTTTCATGCTTCTATGTCTGTGGATCTATTTTGTTCATCAGTTTATTTTGTTCTTTAGATTCCACATATGAGTGAGATCATGTTATACTTGTCTGACTGGCTTATTTTGTTTAGCAAAATGCTTTCCTGGTCCCTTCATGCTATCTCAAAGGTTAAGAGATCCTTCTTTAAATTCTTAATGACTTTTAAAATCTTACCTTCATGTCTGCCCTTGCCAGTGTGGCTCAGCTGGTTGGTAGTTGTCCCAACCACTAAAAGGTTGCCAGTACCATTCCCAGGGTTATAGCTCTATCCCCCATAGGGGACATGCAGGAAGCACCTGATCAATGCTTTGCACTCACACTAATGTTTTGGCCTCTCTCTCTCTCTCTCCCTTTCTCTCTCTAAAAATCAATAAAAAAGCCCCCAGTGTGGCTCTGTTGCTTGAGCATGGTCTCATGAACCAAGAGGTCACCAGTTACACCTGGCCGGTGTTGCTCAGTGGTTGAGTGTTGACCTTTGAACCAGGAGGTTACAGTTCAATTCCAGGTCTGGGCACATGCCCAGGTTGTGGGCTTGATCTCCAGTATGAGGAATGCAGGAGGCAGCCAATTGTTGTTTATCTCCCTCTCCCTTCCTCTCTCTAAAAAAGTAAAAAAACAAACAAAAAAACCCCACACATTTAAAATACCAATAAAATATTTTTAAAATGTAATTTAAAAAACAAAATAAAATCCTACCTTCATGCCTGAGAAAAAAATATGACAATTTATTCAGGAGTTATTCAGAATTCTTTGGCCATAAATGGGAATGTTTGCTAACATTTAAAATTAACAGAAGAAAAAAATTTTCTAGATCAAATTGATGTCTCCTAATTAAAATATTATAAAGCAACAGTGGAATCAAACATCTTTGGGAGAAATAACTAAAGACATATATTAAGCTCAAAATGATAACGTAGTAACTTCATGCAACATGTAAGGAGCTTTTAGTAAAGTTAGACAGTATTGAGTACTTTACAGTTTTCAAGATGTGCAAGTTTAACAATATCATCTATGACAATATCTTAAAGCCTCAAATGGATCTGAGAAAACTCCTTTTTTAAAATTTACCTTTATTGTTGAAAGTATTACAGATGTCCCCTTCTTCCCCCCATGGACCTACTTCATCCCACTCCACACACCCCCTCCCCGGGCCTTCCCAGCACTAGTGTCTGTCCATGGGCTATGCGTATATGTTCTTTGGGAAAAAAACCTTTTCTTGATCATTATTAAAGCTAGGTTGATAGAACAATAACTCGTATTTTTGTAGATGTTTAAATCTTTCCATAATTAAAAAATAAACTATAGTAACACCTTACTTATCCATTACTAAGGTATTCCGATAATTAATTTTTCCAAACAAATTGAAGCTTGTCAAAGCTTATCATGCCCTTGCTGGTTGAAAATCATGCCAAGCTATTTTCTCCATGGGGTGATTTTCATGATGGTTGGGCATTCCATTGTTAGAGTCTACAAGCTGCTCACCAGAGTGGCCTTCCTGGTGGTGGTGTCTGAGTCTGCCCACCTTCTCCACTGGTAACCGGTCAGCCAAGTGCCTTTTCTGACTCTGACCTAAATTCCCTGAGAAAATGACTCCAGGCAGCCAGAGGCTCTTGTCTCCTGAAGTGTTCTGGACCAACACTACCCCATTTTCTCTTCGGTATTCCAAGCTTCTTGTTTAGTTTTTTTTTTTTTTAATTACAGCAGAGACAGGTTACAATGAAAATTTGTTGACATGCTTTCTTGTCATTAAGTGAGGTTTATTGAAATACAATTTATATACTATAAAATTCACTCTTTTTATTATAAAGTTCTATGAGATTTGAAAAACAAGCACAAAATAAAGACAGAATTTTTCATTGCTTTTTTTATTGATTAAGGTATTACATATGTGTCCTTATCCCCCCATTGCTCACCTACCCCCACTCATGCCCTCACCCCTCTGGTGTCTGTGTCCATTGGTTAGGCTTATATGCATGCATACAAGTCCTTTGGATGATCTCACCCCTTACCCCCACCCTCCCCTACCTTCCCTCTGAGTTGCGAGAGGTTCATCAGTCTTGTTTATCCTTTCAAAGAACCAGCTATTGGTGTTATTGATCTTTTTTTTTTTTTTTTTTGGTCTCTATGTCATTTATTTCCACCCTGATCTTTATTATCTCCTTCCTTCTGCTCACTCTGGGCTTTTCTTGTTGCTCTCTTTCTAATTCTTTAAATTGTAGAGTTAGATGATTTATTACCATTTTTTCTTGTTTTCTGAGTTAGGTCTGTAGAGCTATAAACTTCCCTCTCAGGACTGCTTTCACTGTGTCCCATTGATTATGGATTGTTGTGTTTTCATTGTCATTCATTTTCAGGATGTTTTAAATTTCTTCTTTGATCTCTTTGGTAACCCAATCATTGTTTAATAGCATGCTATTAAGCTTCCAAGTGTTTGAATTTTTTTTTATTGTTTTTATTGTAGTTTATTTCTAATATTATGCCATTGTGATCTGAGAAGATGCTTGATATGATTTCAATCTTCTTGAATTTGGAGAGACTTTGCCTGTGACCTAATATGTGGTCTATCTTTGAAAATGTCCCATGTGCACTTGAGAAGAAGGTATATTCCGTGGCTTTGGGGTGAATTGTTCTGAAGATGTCAATTAAGTCCATCTGATCTAGTGAGTCATTTAGGATTGTTGTTTCTTTGCTGATTTTTTGTTTAGAGGATTTATCCAGTGATGTCAGTGGGGTATTAAAGTCCCCTATTATGATTATATTGTTGTTAATCTCTCCCTGATATCTTCCAGGAGTTTTTTTTTTATGTATTTGGGTGCTCCTGCATTGGGTGCATACTAGTATATGTTTACTAGGATTATATCCTCTTATTGTATTGATCCCTTTAGTATTATGAAGTGGCCTTCCTTATCTCTTGTTATGGCCTTCACTTTGAGGTCTATTTTGTCAGATATAAGTATTGCTATCCCAGGTTTTTTTTTTCATTTCCATTTGCCTGATTGATATTTTTCCATCCCTTCACTTTCAGTCTGTGAGAGTCCCTTGTTCGGAGTTGGGTCTCTTGTAGACAGCATGCATATGGGTCATTTTTTTTTTTTAATCTATTCAGCCACTTGATGTCTTTTGATTGGAGCATTTAGTCCATTTACATTTAAAGTTATTATTGATAAGTACTTGTTTGTAGTCATTTCAATTTTTTGTGCCTGTGTTCCTTCTTCCCTTTTTATTTCTTCTTTTTATACCAGTCCTTTTACCATTTCTTGCATTGCTGGCTTGGTAGTGATAAACTCCCTTAGCTTTTTTTTGTCTGTGAAGCTCCTTATTTACCCTTCAATTTTGAATGATAGCCTTGCTGGATAGAGTATTCTTGGATTCAGTCCCTTGCTTTGCATCACTTTGTAAATTTCCTTCCATTCCTTTCTGGCCTGATGTGTTTCTGTTGAGAAATCATTTGATAATCTAATGGGATATCCCTTGTAGGTTAACTTTCTGTCTCTCTCTTGCAGCCTTTAAGATTCTCTCTTTGTCCTGAACGTTTGCCATGGTAATTATGATGTGTCTTGATGTGGGTCTTTTTGGGTTCATCTTGTTTGGGACTCTCTGTGCTTATGTGACTTTTTTCTTCTTCACATTAGGGAAGTTTTCTGATATTATTTCTTCAAATAGGTTTTCTAACCCTTGTTCCTCTTCCTGTCGTTCTGGCACCCCTATTTTTCATTGCTTTAAAAAAGTTTTTTGCCGAAACCGGTTTGGCTCAGTGGATAGAGCGTCGGCCTGTGGACTGGAAGGTCCCAGGTTCGATTCCGGTCAAGGGCATGTACCTGGGTTGCGGGCACATCCCCAGTAGGAGATGTGCAGGAGGCGGCTGATCGATGTTTCTCTCTCATCGATGTTTCTGACTCTCTATCTCTCTCCCTTCCTCTCTGTAAAAAATCAATAAAAATATATTAAAAAAAAAAAAAAGTTTCTTGGGCCTCCTTGCCTCCTCCCTCCCCCAGACCCTGAAAACCATAGATGTGATTTCTCTACTTACAGTTTTGCCTTTTCAGAATATCATATAAATGGGAACCATTTGAAATCTTGCTCCTGGCATATGTCATCAGTTTGGCTCACATAAACTCTTATAAATATTTATTCTCTACAGGTTTGGATGTTTCTTACCTTCACATTATACGCTGGAAAGGGCATGGTGATGAAATTGACAAAAGGGTGCAAATGTAAACATGGTTGGAAGAGACTTCTCTAAGGAAATGATATTTAAGCTGAAATGTAATGCATGGAAAGGGCCAAGGGAAGAATATAATGGCAAAAAGAAAATCAGGTACAGAGGACCTGAGCAGAGACTAAATAAGGGTGTGGTAGGCAACACATTGAATGCAGGAACAGATATGAGAAGTGAGTTATATTCTATTTAACCCGACATTATAGAGATTTGCAGAAATGTAATCAATACCACTACTTTAAGTACATTTTTGTTATTGTTGAAAATATAGTTCTTTTTTAATAAAAATATGTAATGGGTTAAAAAAAAAGAATATCTCAATGGTCTCAAACATGTAGCCTTTCACTTAGTATAATGCTTATCTTCCTTTTTTTAAAGAAAACTTTATTTTGAAATATTTTTAAGTTTACAGAAATGTTGCAAATATAGTACACAGAGTTCCCATGTACTATTTACCCAACTTCCCCTAAAGTTAATATCTGACATAAATTACAGTACAGTGGTCTGAACTAGGACATTTACATCTATTCCGTACTATTAACTAATTTTCAGACTTCATTCAAATTTTGTCAGTTCTCTCACTAAAGATCTTTTTCAAGTTCTGAATCCAATCTAGGATATCACATTGCATTTAGTTGTCCTGTTTCTTCAATCTCCAACCTGGGACAAGTTCCCTGTCTTTATCTTTCATAACCTTGATAACGTTTTTAAAGAGTATTAGCCAGTTTTGCTGTAGAATGACCCTCAATAGGGATTTTTCTGATGCTTTCTTATAATTAAATTGAGCAAATGCATTTTTTGGGGAAAATACAACACAAATGATGTTTTGCCCTCCTCATTGCATCCTACCAGGAAGGTACATGAAGTCAGTGTCTTATTACTAGGGGTTCACTTTGACTACTTGGTTAAGATAGTGTCTGCTAGGTTTTTCCACTGCAGGTTACTATTATCTAATTCTTTAAAAATTCATCCATGTTGTTTTACGTATTAGCAGTTGGTTCTTTTATTGCTGAACAGTATTTCATTGCATGGATAGACCACAATTTGTTTACCCATTTATACGTTGATGGCCATTTGAATTGCTTACAGTTTTTGGCCTCGCACTATCTCATAGGCCTTGGTGTTCTCCTATTAAACATAAATAATTTCACAGAACACCTTTATCCTGTTTATTGTCATAAAAATATTTTTCTGCTTACTTCAGTTCTCAGAATTTGCATTCTTATAGAACAGTATTTTAATCAAAAAATGAGAGGCCAATGATTTTCACACCTTTTTAAAAGCAGCTGAACCTGTTTTTCAAATGAATTCTCACATCTAACCCCTTCTCAATCTTCTAAGGCAGATTCTAAAATTTGAGCATCAGAATCACCTGGACACAAATGTGAGCCCCCCATCCCCAAAATGTCTGATTCATGGGCCTGTGGTGGATCCCAAGACTTTGTATTTCTAATAAAATCTCAGGTGGTTTTGTTGCTACTGGTCTGGGGAACCACACATGAGAACCACTGCTCCAGGGCACATAGGTGCTCTTGAGAACCAATTGAAAACAGCTGAATACCATGAAGATCTGACACTAAAAATATTGTAAAGGCCTTCATATGTACATATATAATATATATAATATAGATGTACATATATATCTAATACATATATGTATGTAATACATACATGTATGTATGTATATATTTAGTACACATATATGTAATATATATGTACATATATAATGTATATTTGTGAAATACAAGTATTTTCTGATTGTTTCTATTTGTTTTTGTGATTTTTCTGAAGTCCATCTCAAGAATTAATACTATAAAGAAAACCTGATGGGACTTCTCCAGATTGTCCCCAGACGATTAATTTCCCAACTGTATTGTGGATTGAAGTCTCCAGTTGCCACAGGAACCAAGATTTGCCTAACAATGGCTCGTCCAAGTTCAAGTAGGTCTTTCTTAGCCTGCCATCTCCTCATCTCTAATGGAATTTGAAGTACCTGAAAGTTCCTACACTTTGAGGGGAATGATTATATCGAAGTGGGTGCTGGGCAAGATTTTGGAAGAGGCCATTCTGTCCTTTTCTCCTTAGGCAAGCCCCTTCCAAGACAGGTCAGAGATGATCTCTTAATAGTTAAGGTAAGTCTGTTTAAGACTTTGTTGCTTCTCATAAAATATTTGCACTTACGCCTTTCACACATGATTTGTATTTTAAACCCTTCAGCTCTCTGCAGAAGAGAAAAGCTGATGATTGTCCTACAGCAGGGGTGGGCAAACTTTTTGACTCGAGGGCCACAATGGGTTCTTAAACTGGACCGGAGGGCCGGAACAAAAGCATGGATGGAGTGTTTGTGTGAACTAATATAAATTCAAAGTAAACATCATTACATAAAAGGGTACGGTCTTTTTTTTCTTTTTAGTTTTATTCATTTCAAATGGGCCAGATCTGGCCCGCGGGCTGTAGTTTTCCCACGGCTGTCCTACAGGGTAATATTGGATTAAATTTTTTACTGGACAGAAATGATTTGTATCTCTAACCAAACACAGGTTTGGCTGCTTGCAGCAACCAAAGCCAAACTTGTAAGACAGGTGCTCGTGAGAAGGAAATAGGTTTATTCAAGTGCTGGCAACCTGAAAAGATGGGGGACTCTCATCCCAAAGATCATCTTAACACCTCAGTGCAGGCAGAGGTTTTTATTAGGAAGGAGAGGGAAAGCAGAACAAAGAAATCAGGGGTAGGTGGGGTTGAAAGTTCTCTATATGTAAATCAGCACAGTCCATTCCCAATAATTATCTTAAAGCTGGTCAAGTGGAGGTCATTTTTATGGTTGAGAGTAAGCAAGTCTCCTGGAGCCAGCATGTCCTTCCCTGATACTAGTTCCTGTAATATGCTCAGAAGGCTGCTAGTAATTTATGGCAGGCATGACAAGCCTGACCTTTGTTTTAAGGCATCCATCCTCTTCCCTGATTTGGGGAAATTATATGTTATTTAATCAAGAAGGTTATTTTGTTGATTAGCATAAGATTTCATGTATCCTCTGTAAATCTCTACCTGACAAAAACCTACAAGTTAACATATCTGGGCCCTTCCTCTGTAGTGGGTATAGAGTTTAACATATTTATATAATAAATGATCCTTTTAAACAGTGTTTCAATGTGACATTGAAAGGCCAAGTTGAACTCTTTTTGCCTCATTTTCAACTTTTGGATAACTTTTTCTAATACTACAAGTCTGCTGAATTGTAATAATACCTCCTTCCATTTTGCCCAATCTCAGGAACAATAAAGAGCCCAAATAACCCAGTTCCACTCATCTATCCAACCCTTGGTGTTCACAGCTATGCAGGACAGGCTGCTAGAGGCTGTGGTGGGACCCAGAAGCATGTGCTTGACAAAAAGTGGGTCACCTGGGTCTGAAACTGTAAAACATGCTGGTGTGTTTTCCTTGAGCAGTTAGGAAATGTCGTCTATAACACAGCTTTAACATTATTATAGCTTACATCCTGTTTTCCAAAAACCAAACCTGAGTTGACTTCTTTATCTGTTTCTAGAAATTGCTTAAAGTGGTACCTTAGCAGAACTCACTCTGACCTGGGAATCTATTCATCAAAAGGATGACAGACTTTACATTTGAGGTAGAAAAGGCATTCAGAGCGGGGGAAAGTTTTATGGGTGAACTTTGAAGTCCTTAAATATGTTTGTATGGTTCAACTCAGGAGTCATATAAATAGTTACAAGATGTAGTTAGCATCTTGTTCTCTCAGTGGATAGATCGGACTACAAACCCTGATTCACTCAGATTAGATATTTTTTTCAGAAATATTCTTGGTTGGACAGCTTTAGCAGGCCTTATTTTTCACATCAGTCCATTTCTGAAAGGTATGTGAGGGTAGGCAGAGTGTTAACATGGCTGGCAGGTAGTTGGGCTGGTTATACCTAAAGGCAACAATGTGCCTGAGCCATCTTCATTCCTTTGAGTCTTGCTGCGAGAAAAGTGATCCCAGAGAGCTCCAGGAATGTGGCCGGCAGGGAGCTGGAGCCTCTGCTTTTCTGTTTCTGAAACCAGTTCCATCTCTTATTGTGTGCTCAGTCAGCCCAAGGGTTAACCTTGGTTGCCATTGGAAGACCAGAAAGTCCACTCCATCAGCTGTGGGACTCACTTCCATTTTTGCTGAACTTTTCTGTTAGCACAGGTTGGCCACTCCTAGACGTCTGCTTCGCGGCCCAGGCCAGCCCCAGGCAATGCTGGTCTGGCACTCGCTTTTCCAGGTAGAGGGCAGAAAGGGAGTCTCACTTCTCCCTGAAGTTTATGCTCAGCTCTGTACGGCTTCCATCTGGCCTGCTGGAGCTAAGCACTTACCCCTCGCATGAGGGCCTGCAGAGCCGCAGTGTCTGTGAGAGAAGGGTGTTGCCCTCAGCCACATGCTGGGTCCTGACCTAATACTCTGCCACCCAAGAGACACAGTGGCACTGTCAAGTCTGGCTCCTTGTTTTTATCCTGGGATGAGGACATTCTCTTCAGGGGCAAACTCATTTTGTGACCCATGTAAAGTGCTTGGCACAGCCTGGGGTGCAGTGAGCCCTCACTCTGTAATGGCTACTGCCTGCGTAGGTCTGAGATCAGGGTAGAATGCCTGGAGGTGCAGAGCAAGGCCTTTGATCAAGAGGGCAAGCCATGGTCTGTGACTATGATTACGTGCTGCCGTGTTATTCTCTATGTTCAATTCCCTTTTGTTACCCCAAGTCTCTGATGACATCTTGTTGAAAAGTCTAGCTCTTATTTGAGCCGTAAAGGAAAAAGTCATGTGTCTAGGTTTAGGGCACAGCATTTGTTCACAGGGGAGGGGCCCTCATCCTGACCTTTGGTAGTGATGCTGAAAGAAGGTAGGACTCGCGCGCGCTGCGCAGCGCGCGCGCGCACACACACACACACACACACACATACAACTTGTCTTTACTTTCTTTACTTTCATGAAGGAAGTTGCATTCCCATCCATTAATCTTCATAGCAGTCCTGTTCTGGGGAGGACAGTATTGTGCACATTAAATTGCCAAGGGAGCCCAGGATAGCAGAAGGTCAGTGATTCACAGAAGATCTCACACATGAGTGGAGGTGGAGCTGAGATTCAGAGCCAGTGCTGTGTGCCTGAAGGCCCTGCTTCTTTCTTAAGATGTTGTACATTCACACATCAAGGGCGTGGATAGCGTTTTCATGATACAGGAATGATTTTTATTTGAGTATCTTAAAGTATAATTTCACACAAGGTCAAGTTTCAAAATATAGATATCTTCTGCTTTTCCAAAGCTTGCTCTACACCAGCGGTCACCAACCGGTGGTCCATGAGGTCCAAAAGGTTGGCAACCACTGCTCTACACCACTTCACTATTACAAAAAACTAAATTAGTATCTGTTTTCGCTAACCAAAAGAAAACTGAAGAGGATTTTGCATTGAAAAAAGGTTTAAGACAAAAATAGCATTCAGCATTAGTCTTGCAGCGAGTTACAGAGACAGGGCACACCCCAGCAGCAAGAGTGGCCCCCCAAGCTCCTTCTCTGGAAGCTACATTCAGCATCAAGCACTACAGCTTTGAACTGTGTCTGTGAGCATCTGTGCTTTATCTCCACTTATTCTGTGCATCCATTAGCAAAACGTGCCCTAAGGTAGTTGCTTCTCTGCTTTATGCAAGTTTTCATAAGAAACACTCTACTTTCAGAGAGCAGGGGAAACCTAGGCAGATGATTGGTATGAGATATAAATATCCAAATGGTGCACTGGATTGATAAAGATTTTATTCTCTCTTTAGGTATGGCCGATTTTCGGAAACTTTTTGCAAAAGCAAACCACATAGTCATCATTTCAGGGGCTGGTATTAGTGCTGAAAGTGGGATTCCAACTTTCAGAGGAGCCGGAGGTTATTGGAGGAAATGGCAAGCTCAGGTTAGTAGTGTTTCCAGAATATTAAGAGGCTGTTCTGAATGAGGTCATAACAGAGTTTGACTCAGAACCTAATGATGGCTGAAACCCAGAGAGCAAAGTTTTGAAATTGGCAGCGACTCTTGTCCTGTTCATTTTGGCATCGACACAATGTCCATATGATTAAGATCTGAGATTTAAGCAAAGCAGCCACGTCCCTTATTTTTTAGGTATGTATAATTTGCATTTTTTCAGATAAAAAAAGTAGAATCAGAAAACCCTGATTAGCATAATTCATTACTATAGATATTGAAATTAAGTATTACACATTTTTAAAGTTTCTGTGAACTTTTCATATTAACATTGAAGTTGAATTCTTGAAGACCTAGAGCTTAATATTCAAAACTTTATATGAAGGCCTTTAGAAATTAAGTTCTTTGGGGGTGTGCATTTTTTAAAAAAAATTTATTGAGGTATATTAGCCATACAATAAAATTCACCAATTTTAAGTATACAATTCAATAACTTCTAACAAGTGTATACAGAGTGTAGCTACCACCAAGATCACCTGTGGAACATTTCTGAACCCCGGATTATTCCCTCAAGGCCCTTTGCAGTCAGTCTCCACCACTCCCCCAGGCAATCCCTAATTTTGAGGGCAGGGAATTTTGTCTGTTTCATTCATTGTTCCTTCCCCAGCTCTGAGAACTCTGGAACAATGTAAGTGCTTAATAGATGTTTCTTGGTTGAATGAAAGCAATCATAAATAATTACTTCAATACTTGACTTCCAAATTTAGCAGGTGATTTCTTATTGAGTGAAGGGTTAATGAACCTGCCCTTCTTTCCTGAATGAAAGGTCTCAGGATGGCAAATGTTTAGGACAAGCATGTCAAACTTGCCGCCCGTGGGCCACATGTGACCCACAACGAATATTTTTGGGGCCCAGCCAATGTAATGGTATGTAAGAAACGCTTTAATAAAAATTTCGTTACTTGCCAAAACCGGTTTGGCTCAGTGGATAGAGCGTCGGCCTGCGGACTGAAAGGTCCCGGGTTCGATTCCGGTCAAGGGCATGTACCTGGGTTGCAGGCACATCCCCAGTGGGAGATGTGCAGGAGGCAGCTGATCGATGTCTCTCTCATCGATGTTTCTAACTCTCTATCTCTCTCCCTTCCTCTCTGTAAAAAATCAATAAAATATATTTAAAAAAAAAAAAAAAAAAAAAAAAAAATTTCGTTACTTAATTTTTACAATATCCCGTTATACATAATTATTAATAACTATAACATTTGCTAATGACTGATTGTTATAATCATGTTGCATTCATTTTCCTTACTCACCTTACGTGCCTTATGCGCCTTACGCACAAGACGCACAAGTGCACCATTTCTCTCCACTAACACTAGTAGCAAACATTTTAGCTGCTGATTGCCATGTCATTGGTCTTGTACTGACTTGTTTGGTGTGAAAAACAGGAAATATTTCACTTTCAGAGAACAAGAAAAATGGGTTTATTTGTTTTATGCTTATTAATTTGTGCACTTATTCAGTGCCTGGTAAGTTAATGTTCAAGAAAAAATATTAATTTTTATTAAAATGTTCTATTATTTTATGTTAACAATCACTCATTTATTTCAGCCCTTTGTATTCAGCATGTCTCTATAGAAATAAACCTATGTTTCTATGAAAATTGAAGCTTTTGTTTTTTTGAGGCCCACATAAACTTAAACCTTGTTTATTTGGCTCATGTTAGCCTTTGAGTTTGACATGCTTGGTTTAGGACAGTGGTTGGCAAACTCATTAGTCAACAGAGCCAGATATCAACAGTACAACGATTGAAATTTCTTTTGAGAGCCAAATTTTTTAAACTTAAACTATATAGGTAGGTACATTGTTATTAACTTAATTAGGGTACTCCTAAGGCTTAGGAAGAGCCACACTCAAGGGGCCAAAGAGCCGCATGTGGCTCGCGAGCCGCAGTTTGCAGACCACGGGTTTAGGATGTTCTGTCACCTCTCTGCTGCCCTCCAGGTAAAGCCTGGGGATGTAGACATGGCATCATCACCTTAAAGGTGAAGGAGAGGAGAAGGAAGAGTGAGGGCCATTAGGGTCCCACAAGAAAAAGGAGCCACAGAGAGCCTCCCCTGATTTAGAGAATCAGGGGATGGGGCTCAGATGGTGTCAGGAGGAACTTACAGAGGGTGGTCAGTCAGGTCAGAGCAGCTGATTTTGTGGGGAAGCAATAGATTACGTTTGACTCCAGCTGTGTTCCCAGGACACATACAGGGTGGGGCACAAAAGTAGGCTTACAGTTGTGAGTTCACGAAGCACAGTTTATTCTTGTTTTATTAATTAACTACTGTAAATCCACTTTTGCCCACCCCTGTATATCCAGGTTCGTGTGCTCCAGGCCACTTGTGCTCTAAGTAGAGGGCAGGAAGGAAGGAAGTACAGGGTTGAAATGGATAATCTACAGCGTAGATGATCCACTCCCCAAATGAAGGCTGACATGGCTACCAGGCAGTTAGGGACCTTTACAGTAAAATAAAATGCATGATAGCACCACTGCCACCACGGAGATACAGAATACTTTGGTCACTGCCAAGGTTCCCTTGTATGTTTCCTGTCAGCTTCCAGCCCTAGACAACTACTTCTCTGCTGTCTGTTCACTGTAGATGAGATTTGTCTGTCCTAGAAGAGGCTTTGCACCTTAAAATACATATTCGTCTATGTTTTGTTAATATAATGTGTATGGTGAGTGTGTAACTGTAAGTGATAAAAACTGAGTTTCTCAACTATGGCCATTATACTTCAATTGAACATTTTACATTTCACTTTTTTTCCTGGACAAATGATACTGACTCCATACATTTTGGTGCTCCAATCTAAATTATCTTCTTGCATATTACTTTACCTCATGTCCATAACTTCCTTGAGGGTCAAATGGGACAGGTTGTATTTTCTCTGAGTTATAATTGGGGAAATTAAAACCAATTTCTCCATGGTCCCTTGTTAGTCCCAGGATTGGGACACAGGCTGGTGCCCAGGCCCCTGCCCTGTGTCTGCCATGCTGCACGAACCTAAGCAGACGTGTGCCAGCTTGCACGCTCCCAGAGCTGCCTGCCCATTGTAGGGAAAGAGGGGCCTGCCAGTGTTTGCCGCCACTGCCCCGGCACTCCAAGGTTCCGTTCGCGCCCCGCTGCCTGTGCTCTGGACGGAGCATGAGCGCTTTTTCCCTCCCTGACTCCTGCCCCCTCTCACCCCCAGACCCTGGCCACTCCTGAGGCCTTTGCCCAAAACCCGTCCCTGGTGTGGGAGTTCTACCACTACCGGAGGGAAGTCATACTGCGCGTGGAGCCAAACCCCGGGCACATCGCCATCGCTGAGTGTGAGGCCCGGCTGCGTGAGCAGGGCCGCCGGGTCATGGTCATCACCCAAAACATCGATGAGCTGCACCGCAAGGCTGGTACCAAGAACCTTCTGGAAATCCATGGTGAGAACCCCCAGCCTCACACGGGGAGGGAAACTAGACTTGAAAGCATATGTCCTGCCATTTTCCACCTGGACTCACTGACAGAATCTGCATTTTGACAACACACCCAGGTGTCTGGCGTGCGCCTGTTACCCCGCGAAAGCGCTAGTCTGCACAGCTGCGTGCGTGCCCCTCCCTGAGCAGCTCTTGAGGGGGTTGTGCTAGAGACAACTGCCCAGCTGGGCTGAAGGGAACCAGGAGGGGTGGGCCATTGGACAGGTGGCTTTAGCAGGATCCGGCATGGGGGGCCTTGGCATTCCTGGGGCATCTATTTACTTTCCCTTTGTCCCACTTGGTACTGTCTGCTGAGGCTGTGCTTCTGCTAAGCCCTCCAGCCGTTCGGGAGCTACCCGCTCAGCGACCTTCCCTGAATCAAGCCCACCAAGTTGTGACACACATAGGTTTTGTCTTAGGTCCCTCTGGCTTTCCCTCTCTTCCCTGACGACAGCCTCCTTTCCCCCTCTTGTCTTCTTACTCCTTTCCCCTCTTTGATCTCATCAAAAATCTAATAAACCCATTCATACAAGAGCATCAATGGGCAAGCAAGGATTTTTCCCCCAAGGACATTTGCATTTAAGAGTCTACAAAACTTTAATTCCAAGGGATCCATTTCTAATAGTGGCTTTTCCAGGAACAGTGAGCCAATGGGGATGGTGCTTGTGTGCGTACACCGTGAGGTTGCCCATTTTTGCCTAGGCTTATGGTCACCCTGATAATGAGAGTTGACCACTGTGTGCTTGGATCCCATCCCTCTTTTATGTCCTAACAGTGTCAGCCACCTACTAACCGAAGTCTTTGGCACCTTCTTCTGTTGGATCTAGGATACTTTCCACATGGCTCTTCTCGTTTCTCTGCAGTGTCAGATTGTAGGCTGTCACTTGCCATGTAGAATGTATAAAATCGAAATCCAGTTATTTTAAGCATGAAATAAGATAATATATACATATTAGTTGGGACTTTTTTGTTTGCAAGTGATGAGAACTCTCTTCAAATTCAGGTAAAAACAAAAGGAAGCCCTTTCTTTCATCAAATTGAAGACGCAACATGTTTTTAATGTGATACTTAGAAAGAAAATAATCTGCCCAAACCATAATACCTTATTTTATTACTCCTTAGAATTCACTATTTTATACAAATAGAAAGGGCTTGTTAAAAGTTATTTAGATACATATTTTTAGAAACTATCACTCTCATGCATATAAAAAACAAAACATGGGTAAAATAGAGTGGTTAAGATATTCCTTCTGAATGACTTCTGAAGGTCTCCGAGGTGTCAGTGATTGTGTTGTCCACAGTGTGTGGGATCGGTGATGCAGCATTTCCTAAAGGGAGATCCTCTCTTATCTCTGGGTTTCCCTCCCAAGCTGCTGACACACATTCTGCAGGTTTGACGTTGGCCTTTCTTGATCTTACCAAAGGGTGTGAGTGGAAGGGTTCTAGATGACAACCAGGACTCATTTTTCTTCCCCAAATGGACCTTAACTGGTTTGTTGGCTGAAATATGCAGAGGCTGCCTTTGTCCAGTCAGGACACATGTCAGTCATTGGTGTAATCCTTCAACAAGTCTGTGCAAGTGCTGGCTATGGCAACCACATCACACCCGTCATATGGCCAGTGGCAGTTACAGGACGCGTCTGAACTTCAGAGATGTTAACGGGAAAGTAGCATGCTAAAACTGACAAAATAGGTACATTGGTTGGCAACACTGAGGAGCCTGGGAGAAGCTGACGTCAGCAGCAGGCTCACTGTCTTTCTCTCCCTGCCTCTCTGCCTCTCCTTCCCTCAACTTTGCTCACTCAGAGTTACTTTACCTCTCCCTCTGTAGTTGATCACCTACATGTGCCAGCAAAGTAACGTCTGGCAGCTCCAGGCTCACTCTAACTTAGCTCTCTCCTCAGAAAACAAACCTCGGGTAGCCTTGCTTGGGTCACTTACCTGCTTTTAACCAAACACTATCGCTAGAGGGATGGGGTACTGGGATTGGACCAGTCTGAAACGTGTATCCAAGCTTGTATTTTAGGATGTGATTGACACCTTCATCAGTTTGGCATGGGATAGAGGAGAGATGGGTCCTCAACAAAGTGACACTGGACAATGGAACAATGTGTATCCACCACAGTGTGTGTGACATGCTCAGCTCAGCACTGGGCACATGACAATATGTAGTGAATTGTGGTCACCATTATTGGGTGAGCTCAACAAATGGTTGCTAGTTTTAGCAGTTATTTTCTTCATTTATTAGTTTATTAATTATTGATTGATCTTGTTTTAGATAAAATATTCAAGCTTTATTCATTTAAAATTAAGATTTGTAAACACATCCCAAGCTACTGAACCTTTATCAATCATGTACTTAGTAAATCATGCCCTTAGTTGGTTGGCTTCATCTATCCTATAGATCAGTTCAGGCCTACCTGAGCATCACTCCGAGTAATGTGAGAGCTCCTTAGTCATGAATGATTATTTCATCTGTCTCTCTTCCCTCTAAGAGTACAAAGTCCAGGAGGACAGATGCTCCTGGCTTGTTCAATAATACTGCATGCCTTTACATTTCCCATGATGCCTAGGGTAGGCCCATTTGCTAAAATGAACATATAAAAACTAAGTGATTTTGTACCCTTTTGGACATGGAGACAATTGCTCTTGATGATATTATTTCTGGTCTTGCTTGACTTATGTTTTTCAGGTAGCATATTCAAAACTCAATGCACTTCTTGTGGGGCTGTGGCTGAGAATTACAAGAGTCCAATTTGTGAAGCTTTTGCAGGAAAAGGGTAATTATGCTGTACTATAGAATGAGCGTGTGTTGTTTTCTCTTTTAAATTGAACATAAATGCGAGGAAATAAACATTAATTTAAGATTTGCATGGATATTTATAAAAAATAGGATCCAATACATTATACCATATTATGAAAGAAATATTTTGCTCTCAATTTATAATATTAAGTGAAAACCACAGGATCTAACTCTATACAGTTTGATCCCAACTTTGTATTTTTTTTTTTAATCCTCACCCAAGAAATGAGGATATTTTTTCATTGATTTTAGAGAGTAAAAGGGAGGAGGGAAGATGAGAGAGAGAGAGAGTGAGGGAAAAGAGAGAGAGGGAAATATCAACATGACAGAGATATATCGATTGGTTGTCTCCCACATGTGCCCCAGCAAGGTGGGGATCAGACCTGCAACTCAGGTACAAGCCTTTGAGTGCCCTTAATAAGGAATGGAACCTGTGGCCCTCGGTGCTCAGGCTTACACTCTAACCACTGAGCCATGCCAGTCAGGGCCCAACTTTGTATTTAAACTCTCTCTCTCTCTCTCTCTCTTTCTTTCTCTCTCTCTCTCTCTTTCTCCTCCCATGTTGATGTATTTGTGTATAGATGACAGACCTAAAGAAAGCACAGCAAAATTTTAACAGCAATTATCAGGAGTGATGGGATGATAGGTAATTGTGATTTCTGCTTTATATCTTTTTGAATTTTTCAACATTTCTATGATGAATGTGTACTATTATTGTAGTTAGGGAAAGAAATTAAGAGTAGACTCAGAATATTGAGAAAAATTCTACCTGATCATTTTAAATCAGTATAAAGTATACAAGAAATATCTACACTAATAAAAGAGAAACATGGTAATTGGCGTACGACCGCTACCCTTCCCATTGGCTAATCACGGGCAATATGCAAATTAGCAGTCAGCAAAGACAGCGGTTAACCACCAACCAAGATGGCGGCTAATTTGCATATTGCCCGCAGGATGGGGCAGCACCATCATGCCTGCCCCTCCACCATCCAGGCCTGCTATCTGTGACCTGGATGGCGGGTGACCCAACCCAGGGCTGGCGGGGCGTGACCGCAGTGGTCCCCTACTGGCCAAGACCCCAACCGGCTCTCCCACCAGCAGACCAGGGCTGGCCTGACGGCTTCGGCTTCCGCCCACAGTCACGCCCCCCAGACCTGCTGCTGCCAGCAGACCAAGGCTGGGGAGGCAGAGGCTCCCAACCCGCTCCCCCAGCAGACTAGGGCTGGGGAGGTGGCTGCTGCAATCGCCCGCACTCACACCCCAACCCGCCTGATTGCCCCGACCGGCTCCGCTGGCAGACCAGGACTGGCGGGTAACCCTGGACCCGCATTCCCGCGGGCAGACCCGGGCTGGCGGGGCGGCTGCGGCGTTCGCCCGCAGTCACGCCCCCAAACCGCGAGAGCTGGGAGAGGGTGGGGGGAGGGGGCGATCGCCCTCACTCACGTCCCCAACCCGCTGGCAGACCAGGGCTGGCGAGTTGCCCGGGACCGCATTCCCGCGGCAGACCGGGGCTGGCGGGGCAGGTCCGCCCGCAGTCACGCCCCCAACCCGAGCGGGTTGGGGGCGTGAGTGTAGGCGATCACCCCAAAACCGCTCCCACTGGCAGACCGGGGCTGGCAGATTGCCCTGGACCCGCATTCCCCTGTGTGCACCTGCCCGTGGGATCGCAGCCGCGATCACGGAGCAGGAAAGGGCGGCCTGCAGCCAGCCCATGTGTGCACTTGCCCGTGGGATCACAGCCACGATCACGGAGCAGGAAAGGGCGGCCTGCAGCCAGCCCCACTGTGTGCCTTTCCCTAGGTAGCCCTGGGGATCCCACAGTAGGGAAGGGTGCCCCACCCTGGCCACAGCTCAGGGGAGAGTACAACATGCAGTGGAGGCCAGGAGCCTGAGTGATCAACAGAGAGGGGCGCCTGCTTGAAGCCTTCAGGGTGTGGCTGGTGGTAGGCCTCCAGCAGACGCGCACACACACACACACACACACACACACAGACACACAGCGCTTACTCTGAGCTTCCAATGTGGTTGGGAGCAGACCACCAGTGGACACACACACCTGGCAACTGCTCGGAGCCTATATGGCAGGGCTGGAGGCAGGCCCCCAGCAGACACACAAACACACACACACACACACGGGGATGGCTGCTCCAAGCCTCTGCTGCCAGACTGTGGCCATCAGTAGGACATCCACTGAGGGCTCCCAGACTGAGGGGCAGGCTTGGCTGAGGGAACCCCATCCCCCAGTGCACAAATTTTGTGCACCGGGCCTCTAGTATTAATATAATGTCGAAGAAGATTCAAATGATAACATATGAAATGTAAGTCACGAAACTCCCCCATTAGCGCATATGGCTGCTTTACATCCTCCCCACATACAAATTCCCTCTTGAGGTAAAACCATTAGTAATTAGTTGGTGTCCATTCTTTGAGTAGCTCATGTATTAATTAGGAGTTTTGTACCATACCCTGCTACGAAAATATACATACTTATTGGGTTATGTTATTCCTTTGTTCTTTGATGATACCAATGACATTTTCTCTTTTCTAATATTGTTTATTCAGTGCTCCAGAACCCGAAACGCAAGATGCCAGAATCCCATTGGAGAAACTTCCCCGGTGGGTAAAATCTTTAATCTATACTTGGTGTTCCAGGTTGCAAGAAAAGAAAATTAGGAATTAAAATCCAAGTTCATTTGGTGAGATGCCTCTTAAATCCTCAAATGTAAATACCAGCCCTGACCTATGAGGCCAAGGGCAGAAATAGAGAGGATGAACCAAACCTGTGGAAAGAGAACTGCTTTTCAATCCTTCTTGCTTTTCATTAGTTACTGTCATCTTCATCCTCTTCCTCCTCATCAGTGTTATTAATCCAGGTTTATGGAGACAGTAAAAGGTCTTGCAAAGATGAAATTATAGGACCAAAATGTTGTAGATTTTTTAAAAAACGTAGAAAGATTTTTGTCAGGTTTTCAAAGCCAGATATTAAAATAGCACTTCCAAAAGTGTTTCAGCAAGCACTATATCCATGTGATGTTCATAGGCATTGCTTGAAAAAAAGATGTTATGTGCTCAGATCACACTAGATTAAACCAAGTCAGAGTATGTTTGCTTTACTGTAGGACTTCTCAGAACATTTCATATTCTAAAGTACATTGTTACTCTCTAAAAAGTTGTTACAATATGCTAATATTTGACTGGTTTATTTGACCACAGAACCCTTTTTATTTTTCTTAATAAGGCTTTTCATTACTAAATGCTAAAGTTTCTATCTGAAAGAACAGGGAATCCTGAGGGGTTCCTGGGTAAGACATTAATATGATGAAAACTATGTTTGGGGGAGGTTATTTTAGAAGGTAGAATAAAATGGCTAAGAGAGAGTGTGGAGGAAATGGTGACAGATTTCTAGTAATTGATACTGGAGAACTTGACTATAGACAGGACCAGAGAGAGGCGAATCTCCGAGAAAATAAAAGGAGGTCATTGATGAAGTTAGGGGATGATTGGGGTGTCTGAGACAAATCTTAGTCCAGTGTGTCCTCCCAGGCCTGGGTCACTGAGCAGAGTCATGCCCATGAGGGTGATGAAGTCACTGTGAAAGAGAAAACTGTTTAAAGAGAAGGTCAAGCTTGGCTGAAACACATTTGTCTCTAAATCAACCCAATGCATTCAGACAAATAGAAACTTTATAAGGCAGTTAAAGTTAGTGCTTCATATTCAAGACAAGCTCCTATGGGCTGGGAGAGCAGGGATGGTGATCAGAGGATGAGGTGACCTATCTGGACAGACTGGATTTGGGGCAGCCCCTGGTCTTCCTCCGACCCACCTGGCAGACCTTCAGGCAAGGTTGAGTTAAGGATGATGTTTTTACAGGTGTGAAGAGGCAGGGTGCGGGGGCCTGCTGCGACCTTATGTAGTGTGGTTTGGAGAAAACCTGGACCCTGCCATTCTGGAGGAGGTTGACAAAGAGCTGACCCTCTGTGACTTATGTCTAGTGGTAGGTTTCGTTCTTACCTGATTGTGGGGATTTTCTGAAACACCAGGACTGGGGTGGAGATTAATGTTGTTCCCTCCCTCCCATCCTCCCTCCCTCCCTCCCTCCCTCCCTCCCTCCCTCCCTCCCTTCCTTCTTCCCTCCCTCCTTTCCTTTCTCCCTCCCTCCATTCCTTCCTCCTTTCCTTCCTTCTTTCCTTCTCTTAAGATGTGTTTTGAGAGTTGTGGTGTTCTACATAAAAACTAAAAAAACAGTGAATAAGAATTTATCTTAAAATACAAAACAATGCAAGACCATGTCTTCGGCTTCTCAAATCCTTTTCTCCCCACAAAAAATATCATAAAAAGAGCATGTTATTGGTTCTAATTTTTAAAATAATACATGCTCATTATTAAATTTAATTGAGAAAACACAAAAAGAAGAAATTAAAAATTCGATAATTCTACCATACAAAAATAATCAGTTAGCATTTTAGTATGTTTTCTTCTAGACCGGGGATGAGCAAACTGTGGCCTATGGGCCAAATCTGACCTGCCACCTGTTTTTGTAAATAAAGTTTTATTGGAACATAGCCATGCCCTTTATTCTTTGTATAGTGTATAGTTACTTTCACACTACATTGGCAGAGCTGAATGTTTGCAACAGAGACCATGTGGCCTATAAAACCTTAAAAAAAACAGCAGTATTTGGTCTTTTACAGAAAAAAGTTTGCACACCCCTGGTCTAGACCTTTCCACATGCAGATGTACACATATTGATTAAAATTTTTAAAAATGTGTTCATACTCCCAAAACACTAATTAGAAAGAATATATGCACCCTATGTTAATTGCAGCCTTATTTAAAATAGTGAAGATATGGAAGCAACCCAAGTGTCAATCAATAAATGAGTGGATAAGAAAGATGTGGTACATATATACAATGGATTACTACTCAGCCATGAAAAGAATGAAATCTTATCATTTGTGACAGCATTGATGGACCTAGAGGGTATTGTGCTAAGTGAAATAAGTCAGACAGAGAAAAACAAATACCATATGATTTCACTTACATGTGGAATCTAAAGAACAAAATAAATGAACAAAAAAAAAATTGAAACAGACTTAGAGATACAGAGAACAGACTGATGGTTGCCAGAGGGGAGTTGATTAGGGGACTGGGTGAAAAAGGTGAAGAAATGGATAAGTACTAATTGGAAGTTATAAAACAGTCCTGGGGATGTATATTATAGCTTAGAAAATCTAGTCAATAATCTACACTAATAAAAGACAAACAGGCAAATTGACCGTACTTTCGCTACACCTTAAGCCACACCCACCAGCCAATCAGCGACTATATGCAAATTAACCCAAACAAGATGGTGGCTGGTAGCCACGGAGTTGGAGTAAGCAGGAGGCTTGGTTGCTCCAATGATGGAGGAATCCAAGCTTCCCGTGGTGGCTCTGAGCTCCACTCAGAGCAACAAAGTTTCAATTATAGAAGGTAAATAAATCCCAGAATAAAAAATAAAAAAAAAGGAGAGGCTGGGAGCTTCTGTCACCGGGGCGGGGGGGGGGGGGGGTTGGCCAGCCTGAAAATGGCCTACAGCCCCTCACCGAGACTGGCCAGGCTCCCCAGTGGGGACCCCCCACCCTAAAGGGGGTGTGGCCAGCCTGAAAACAGCCATCAGCCCCTCACCCAGGCTGGCCAAACCTCCATGGGGTGAGGGTCCCCACTGCGGGGGGCTTGATCAGCCTGCAAACAGCCATCAGCCCCTCACCCAGGCTGGCGAGGCACCCAAGCGGGACCCCTACCCTGATCTGGGACACCCTTCAGGGCAAACCAGCCGGCTCCCACCCATGCACCAGGCCTCTATCCTATATAATAAAAGGGTAATATGCAAATTGACCCTAACAGCAGAAAGACTGGGAATCACTGGTCACTATGACACACACTGACCACTAGGGGGCAGATGCTCAATGCAAGAGCTGCCCCCTAGTGGTCAATGGGCTCCCACAGGGGGAGTTCTGCTCAGCCACAAGCCAGGCTGATGGCTGCCAGTACAGCAGTGGTGGTGGGAGCCTCTCTTACCTCCTCAGCAGTGCTAAGGATGTCCAACTGCAGCTTAGGTCTGCTCCCTGCTGGCAAGTGGACATCCCCCGAGGGCTCCCGAGCTGCCAGAGGGATGTCTGATTGCCAACTTAGGCCCAATCCCCCCGGGGAGCAGGCCTAAGCCAGTAGGTGGTCATCCCCTGAGGTGCCCCAGACTGTGAGAGGGCACAGGGCAGGCTGAGGGACCCCCCCCGCCACCGAGTGCACAAATTTTTGTGCACCGGGCCTCTAGTCTATAATAATGAAAGCATAATATGCTAATTAGACCTTCCAGACGAAGCTGTGGCGGCGGGGCCAAGGCAGAAGCGGCCACCACGGCAGCGGGGGCCAAGCCCCTTGCACAAATTGTATTGTAATAACTATGTATGATGTTAGGTGGGTACTGGAAATACCGGGGGAAGCACTTTGTAAAGAATATGATAGTTAACTGCTATGCTTTACACCTGAAACCAATATAAAATAATATTGGTGTAAATGGTAATTTAAAAATTTTTTAAATGGGTCCATATATGTTCTTTTTTGAAACTATTTTATTCATGTAGCAATTCACTTAGCATATTCCATGTCAGTACATCATCTTTTAATTGGCTATGCAGTGTTCTGGTGTATGCATTTAACCAATTCTCTATTGTTGGACGTTCAGGCTGTTTGAAATTTTGATATTTTAAACAACGTTATAGTGAATAGCCTTAGACATAACTCTTTTAAAAAAAAACTTATTGATTAATTTTTAGAGAGAGAAACATTGATGTGATATTCCACTTTTATTTATGCATTAATTGGTTGCTTCTTTTATGTGTCCTGTCGGTGGATCGAACCTGCAATCTTGGCATACCAGGATGATGCTGTAACCAACTAAGCTACCTCGCCAGGGCCTCAGACATAACTTTTAACATGCTCATCAAATTATTGTCTTAGGACAAATTTTCTAGAAGTGGAATTAACTGGACAAAGGGTAGGCATATTTCAAATTTTTCTTAACATGTGTTTAAAAGCAGAGTCACTTTTTCATGGATGCATACTCATTCAGCCAGTGTTTACTGAGTGCATCCTGAAGTTGAGTATAGGGTCAGTGGCTAGGTGAAAAAAGCTGGTTTGTAAAATATGTTCTGATCTTCCCATTCCTTCTCCCCAATCGCCCCCCTCTACCCTCTCAAAAAACCTCAGCACTTGAGTCCTGGCTAAGAAAGAATTCAGAGTGAAGACTCAAATATAAGCAAAAGTTTATTTAGAAAGTCACAGAGGTAAAAGAAGTGAGTCAGGGAAGAAATAAGCCAGCTAGTCTTCCCATTCTTGTAAAGAATGTTTATAAAACTACTAGAGGCCCAGTGCACAAAAATTTGTGCACTCGGTGTGGGGGGTGTCCCTCAGCCTGGCCTGTGCCCTCGTGCAGTCTGGGACCCCTCGGGGGATGACCACCTACTGGCTTAGGCCCGTTCACCGGGGAATTGGGCCTAAGCTGGCAGTCAGACATCCCTCTGGCAGCCGGGGAGCCCTCGGGGGATGTCCACTTGCCAGCAGGGAGCAGGCCTAAGCTGCAGTCGGACATCCTTAGTGCTGCTGAGGAGGCGGGAGAGATTCCCACCACCACTGCTGTACTGGCAGCCATCAGCCTGGCTTGTGGCTGAGCAGAGCTCCCCCTGTGGGAGTGCACTGACCACCAGGGGGCAGCTCTTGCATTGAGCATCTGCCCCCTAGTGGTCAGTGTGTGTCATAGTGACCAGATTCCCAGTCTTTCTGCTGTTAGGGTCAATTTGCATATTACCCTTTTATTATATAGGATAGAGGCCTGGTGCATGGGTGGGAGCCGGCTGGTTTGCCCTGAAGAGTGTCCCAGATCAGGTGGGGGTCCTGCTGGGGTGTCTGGCCAGCCTGGGTGAGGGTCTGAGGGCCGTTTTCAGATTGGTCACACCCCTTCAGGGTGGGGGTCCCCGCTGGTTGGGGTCCAGCCCCAGCAGATCCAGGGGTTCCCAAAGGTGTGGACGGAGTCGGTGAAGAATGAAGGACACAGAGACAGCGTTCAGTTGATCAGCAGCCTAGCCAGGTTCTCTAGCCAGGTTCTAGCCAGGTTCTGTGTCTTGTCTTGTTACATCTGTATTTATACCAGTTGATTTTAATCCTATTAATTTCTATTCCAAAGGTTAGGGCGTTTCTTATCTCCATTCCAGGGAGTAAAGATTATGTAGCTTAAGCGTGATTGTTCATAGTTAAAGTGATTAACTACCCGCCTGGCACTAGTTAAGGGGTTTTATTCCCTTCCTAACTTTAGGGAAAAATCCCTACCTGGGGAAACAACCTTTCTTGGAGAGGTGACCTTGGTTAAAACACATAGTGCCAAGAAGGGGAGCAAACATATTAAGAACAGTATGCCATATTCGCCAGGTCCCTTGAAACATATGCTGTGCAGATGTTTCTTCCCTGCAGCCACTGTGTCAAGCAGCAAGGATGGACTGGCTTCAGGCACCCGCTGGAGTGCCTGGTCAGACTGCAAACAGCCATCAGCCCCCAGCCACCCAAGCTCCCAGTGGAGACTGGCTGGAAGCAGGTATCTGGGATTTATTTAGCTTCTATAATTGAAACTCTGTTGCCTTTTGCAGAGGCCACAGCCGGCCAGGGCAGGCAGGAAGCTTGGCTTCCTCCATCACCGGGTCAACCAAGCCTCCTGCTTGCTCCAGCTCCGTGGCTGCCAGCCGCCATCTTGGTTGGGTTAATTTGCATATAGTTGCTCTGATTGGCTAGTGGGTGTGGCCTGGGGCATAGGGAAGGCACGGTCAATTTGCATGTTTCTCTTTTATTAGATAAGATATCCATAGGGGATAACCTGAAAGAATATCCATCAATATGTGAGCAGGGGTTATCTTGAGGTAGTAGGGTTATGAATGATATGTATTCTTTTTTCTTTGAGTTATCTAACTTAGAAAAAAAAGGATCATGGATTATTTACATCACTTCAAAAAACAGAAACAAAAACAAAACTAACCCCAAAGGTGATGAGTCATTTCGTTGCCACTTTCTCCGTTTGCACAACCCTCCTTTTCATAACACATCTTTCTGAGTTCCAGTGATCAGCCAAAAAGATGCCTCCTAACTCCTGATTTGTCCCTTAAATCCTCTCCATTTATCTCATCCAGCTTAATTTCCCCTCCCCACACCTGCAACCACAAACCTGCCTGGGCTTATGTGAGATTTTCTGAAATAATGTTTCTTCTCGCATAGTGTGGTCATTTGTCTGTTTCCATCTGTTTGCTTTGTAGGTGGGAACTTCCTCCTTGGTTTATCCTGCTGCCATGTTTGCCCCCCAGGTGTCTGCCAGGGGCGTGCCAGTGGCTGAATTTAACATGGAAATCACCCAAGCCACAAACAAATTCAGGTACAGGGATTACTAGGGTGGGAAATGGAAGGCATTGAGCAGGATTGGACATGGTCATCTAAAGACATTTTATCTACTGTTCTGTTCTAATTAAAAAAAAAAAAGACACTGAATTTGTGTTTTATTTGGTCTGTTGTTGCTTTTTTTGAAGAACAAAATATTGTTAACTGTAGACTAAGGTGGCTCTGTCATTTTACAAGCGGTTTGCTGTAAGACTTTAACTTTTTCACATTTTGAAAGCTTTCTTCGATTCCTTTGGCTTTGCTTTCATTTGTCTTTTTAAGTAGATTTAGTGATGGCAGGCATTTGGATGTAGGTAAACTGAACGAATGCAGAGCAGTAAGCCTTGGAGATACCAGCCAGAACTTCTTCCCACTGCTCTCATGGTGAGGCTGCTACACACATGTCTCTGGTCTAATTGCCAAGAATATTTGTACTTGTGGCTTTGTTATGATACTGATTCTGTTTCCCACCTTTGTGTGGAAAGAGTAGATCATCATAGTATGCATTTTTAGCCCGATTCATGTCTTCACCTTTTTTTCCTTTCTTGTTTCACCCCTGCTTTTTTGTCTTCACTTTTAATTTAGTTTATATTTTATTGTTAGTCTGCTTAATTCCTTTCTAGAATGAGATACAATAGAAATAACTAAGCATAAATAAATAAAATTCTAAAACACCACTGAAACTCTTGTCATTACTTCAGTCAGTGGTTTTCAAACTTGGCTACACATATTTAAAATACTGATGAGTTGGTACCACCCATGACATTCTGATATAATATCTTCTCCAGATATTTTTAATCAGCTACAGCCTGTGTGTGTCCTCAATACATAAGTGGTAGGAACTAGAAAGACATCCTTTAAAAAAAAATCACTCTCTATGTAAAACTTATACTCTGAAAACTACAGAATGCTATCAAAAGAAGTAAAGAAAACCTAAATATCTATAGAAGGACATCCATGTATACAGATTGGACAACTTAATATTATGAAGGTGGCAATACTCCCCAAATTGATTTGCAGATTCACCCATTCTCTATCTAAATTGCTTCTGGCTTCTTTGCTGAACTGACAAGGTGATCCTAAAATTTATGTGAAAATGCAAGGGACCCAAAAAGCCAAAACAAAGAGAAGAATAAAGTTGGAGAACTTATACTTCCCAATTACAAAACTTACTACAAGGTTAGTTTTCAAGATAGTGGGGTACTGACGTAAGGGTAGACATACAGATCAGTGGAATAGAATTGATAGTCCAGAAAAAAACCCTCACATTTATAGCCAACTGACTTTTGAAAAAGTATGAAGAGAAAGCAGTGATGGAAAGAATAATCTTTTTAACAAATGGTGCTGGAACAGCTGGATAGCCACATGCAAAAGATTGGAATTGGACCCCTTTATACCATATACAAAAAATAACTCACAGGGATCAGAGGCCTAAATATAAGAGCTACAAATATATAAAATTCTTAAAAGAAAATGAAGGAGTAAATCTTTGTGACCTCGAGTTTGTCAAAACCTTTTATATGACATAAAAATCATAGGTAACATAAGAAAAAATGGATAAATTATCGCTTCTAGGCCTTTTGGCTAAGATCAAGTGTGGAAAAATGGATACATTGGACTTTATCAAAATTAAAAACTTCTTTACTTCAATGGACACCATCAATAAACAGAAAAAGACAACCCACAGAATTGGAGAAAATATTTGAAAGTCTAATATTTGATAAGGAATGTGTATCCAGAATATATAAAGAATTCTCACAACTCAATAATAAAAAGACAAATAATCCAATTAAAAAGTGGGTCAAAGATTCAAATAGACAGTTTTCCAAATATATACATATGGTCAATAAAAACATTGAAAAGATGCTGAACATCATTAATCATTAGGGAAATGTAAATTAAAAGCACAAGATACCACTTAACCTCTAGTATGGCTCTGCAGAAGTCCCTTCTTATCCACAGGGGATATATTCCACGACCCTCCAGTGGATTCCTGAAATCACAGATTGCACTGAACCCTATATATACTGTGTTTTCCTATATATACATAGCTATGATAAAGTTTAATTTATAAATTAGGCACAGTAAGAGATTAACAGCAATAACTAATAAAATAGATTACTTACAACAATATAATGTAATAAATGTGATGTGAGTAAAAAAGTATGCAGTTACTCAAAGAAGGGAGTTGTTCTGATTCTTTGCAGCTTGTCCTGGGAAAATATGTTTCCTACTCACTCTGCAGCTGGCTTTATCTGTGTCTCTTATTCCCATCTGAGGGATGGCAGGGCTGATTTTCACTGGCCAAGCTCAGTATTACCTTTTCAATGTCAATTGTAATTCTTAGTTTTTGGTTTTTATAGATGGATGTACTGGGAGAACTGGGCTACATAACCCATGACATGAAAGGAATTTCAAATGGCATGGCCACTCAGATTTTGGACCTCCTTCCAAGTTACATGCTAAAATGCCATAGTAGTATCTTATTTCATTGTCTGTTAACTGACAATTCTACCAGACCCTCTTTCCATTTTATTGAAAGCAAGGATGAAAAGGCCTTATTTGCATAAGGATGTGATATCCAGTCTTCAGAAAGCATTTGTTTTCTTTAATCTACACCAATATTTCAAATGTCTCTTTAGTTAGCACCCGATAGGTTTTCACACTCTGGGCTAAGGCACCATCTAAGATTTGGGGTGAGTGAGGGGTACAGCTTGCCTTTGTGAAGTGGGGGAAAGGGGAAGTGAAAAGGGGCACTTGAGAGTCACTTTCTTAAGAAGGAGACCATGTGGGATTGAGGATATGGAAATTCCCTGAAAGCTCTCCATGCCTTGGAGGCTATAATTCAGTGGTTCTCAACCTTCCTAATGCCGTGACCCTTTAATACAGTTCCTCATGTTGTGGTGACCCCAACCATAAAATTATTTTCGTTGCTACTTCATAACTGTAATTTTGCTACTGTTATGAATCGTAATGAAATATCTGATATGTAGGATGTATTTTCATTGTTCGCGACCCACAGGTTGAGAACCGCTGCATAATTCTTGGACAGCCTCAAGGGACTATGACCACTGTGCTGGAGAGGAGCTTTCTAGCGGCCAGTGTTCAGCGCGCTGAGCGTGGCAGGAGTGGAAATGCCATTGGTCAGGGATGCCCATTAGTGGCACTTTGTGATGTGAACAGTGTTTAAGGGATAAGGCATTAACGATGTGTGTTGTATCAGAATTGGTAATATGATGAATTACATTAAGCAAATGCTTTCTTCATTTTTAATTGTGCTCAATTGGTTTTCTTATTAATAATATACTAGAAAACCCTGCTATTTTTCTGCCCTAAGTATTTTCTCTTGAAGGAAGCAGAAATCATTGATTTTTCTTCCTCCTCACTGCTTTTTCTTTTTTCTTTTTTTCTCCTTTCTGACTACAAGTCAGAGCTCTTTGTGAAAGGTATGGTTTGAGAGGCTGTTGGCGCAGCTAAAATCCTGTGGTCTGTATGGCGCATGCAGTTATTTTTCTCTTGTCCTTAGTACATATGAATGCTGTTTTAATGTAGTATGTAGATATCGTAAAACTTAAAACTTTCATTATGGCCCTGGCCCTGTAGCTCAGTTGGTTAGATAGTCATCCCAGTTCACCAAGGTTTCGGGTTCAATCTCTGGTCAGGGCACATACAAGAAGCAACCAATGAATGCATGAATAAGTGGAACAACAAATCAATGTTTCTCTCCCCTCTCCCCTCCCTCTCTCTCTCTCTTTCTCTCAAATCAACTAAAAACAACCTTTTATGAGTTTGGCAATATAATCATGAAATACAATTTACAATCATATCTCCCCTTGCTCTTTAAAATAAAATTCTTATTTATACCACCTAAATTCTAGGCATTTCCTTTCCTAAATTTTCTTGATCACAAGGACCAACCCATGGTGAAATGTCTATATCTTGAATTGTCAGAAACTAGATGAAAGAAGTGGGCACAAAAGCTCATAATGCCACATTTATGAGAATTTGGATTTTCCTCTGGGTAAAATTAAGAAATGTGTGACTTGCTGAAGTAGTATGTTGGTTTCGCTCCTAACTGCTGTATTTGTCCTTCTGTTTCAGGTTTCATTTCCAGGGGCTCTGTGGTAGGACCCTTCCTGAAGCCCTGGCTCCTCATGAAACAGAGACAGTTTCTTAATTGTCCTGGGAAGGAAGAGATTATAGTACATCTAAGTACCAGGCCACAGACAGATGACATACAATCTTGTGGATGGGGAGCTGAATATTGGAAGATCTAAAAATAGTCTCTGATTTCCTGGCTGGGATCCAACCTTTTGATAAGTGGTAGGGGCCTTGGAGGTAACTGTAGCAAATATAGTTACAAGAAGTCAGAGAACTGTAAAGTTAATGCATGTTATTTGGTTTGAACTTAAACATAACATACCTCTGATCCTCTGATGTGTTTGATTGATTATTGAGAGGGGGAAATTCTAATTAGATTGTCTTAAAAATGTAATTATCCCAATCATATTTTTGCTATTTGTCAAAGATAGAAGTAGAAAGGTAAAACATTGCTATTTCTGATTTTTATACAAATTTTGATGGAAAATAAAATCACTCTCTACAGGAGGTAATATATGGTATACAGATGTGACCCTGAGAGATACCTTTATTGAGGATTTTTTCTTTTCCGTGTTTACCTTGTTTGGCTGCTTTACCTCAAAATATGTGGGATAGCTTAGAACAGGAGCTCAAGAAAGAAAAGTAGCAACAAGGTAGAAAATCAGGATGAGGCCCCCACCCCAAAATGACACAAATATATAGATTCCAAAGGTATTCACAACTGACTAAAATGTAGTACTAGCCTTTTTAAAAAACATATGTTTTTATTGATTTCAGATAGAGGAAGGGAGAGGGAGAGAGATAGAAATATCAATTGGCTGCCTCCTGCATGTCCCCTACTGGGGGACATATGCCCTGACCCAGAATGGAACCTGCACCCTTCTGGTGTATGAGATGACGCGCAACCAACTGAGCCACAAGCTGGGCAATACTAGCCTTCTTAGCAGCCAAGGAGGAAAGGGAGAGGTGATGGTTGACTATTTCTTGATATAAACACAGAAGCATATAGGCCCTTCAGGGTCTGCCAAGCTTTCCCCGACACTGAATTCTGAAGGGAATGTTTTCCTTAGGACTTTACCTCAGAGTAAGGTAGCAAGAACACAGTTCTCACCTCAAGCCCCACACCTAATATAGTACCCAGGGCCCATGGAATGCCTGCTTGCTCTCAGGCAAGCATCAGAAGCCTGACTGGGAGCAGTGGCCTTTAGTAAACAGTGTAGGAAGGTCATACATAACAATGGCCCTTGGGTCAGCTGGCCCCCTGGGTGATTACACAGTCTCATCACCTCAGCCCCGTACAAGAATTGATTTAATGTTACATCCTTGGCTTTTGTGGGAATAGATGACAAGACACTATCATACAAAACTTTGTACTGCATTTGCAAGTCATCAATATGCAAATAGACCGAATGGCAGAACAATGGAAGAACAGAACAACCAGTCACTATGACATGCACTGACCACCAGGGGGCGCACGCGGAACATGGCAGCCCTCTGCAGCAGGTGGCAGAGCATGGAACATGGCAGGCGTCGGCCACGGTGGGATGGTGGAGCAGGTGAGCGGGGTCGCCAGAACAAGGCAGGGTGCCAGTTGCTATCATTGGGGCGAGCCTCTGATGGTTACTGAAAATTCTTTGCTCCTGTGCGCTGCGGTCCCACCCCAGCACTCACACCTGCTGCCGGTGCCAGTCCCGCTTGCACCTGCTGCCAGAGCCACTGCTCGCACCCACTGCCTGCACCCGGCGCCGGCCCCGATCGCTCAGTACTGTCAGCGGGTGCAAGCAGCAGCTGCTGGCCCCGATCACCCCTCAGGGCTTCTCCACCTTCCCTTGCTCCTGAGGGGTGATCAGGGCAACAGCTGCCACTCGCACCCATTGATGGCGCTGGCCCTGCTGGCACCTGCTGCTGGCACCGGCCCCAATAGCTCCACGCCATCAGTGGGTGCAAGCAAGGCTGGCACCATCAGCACATGGGAGCGGTGGCGGCAGAGAGGGGACTGGGGGCCGCGGTGGGAGGGACCAGCAGAGGATGGGCTGAGACCTGCCCTGGTGCCCACTGCAGCCTCTTGGCCCACAGTTCTTTTCAAGGTGCACAAATTTGTGCACCTTGAAAATTTTATTAAAATTTAAATCCAAAAGGTTCTTAGCATAAGAGGGATGTTCATGATGTTCATAACCTACAAGGTGTCTGAAGGGCCAGCCTTTGGGGTTCACTTCACACGAGTGGCTCAAGGCATATATACTGAAGGGACTTGTGATACTTATAATGTAGTTTTTGCACATAAAATACCATTGTTGTCTTTTAATAGGTTTGTTGTTGGGCTTCTCTGTTACTTTAAACATTTTCCTAGTGTTAGCAATGATGGAAATCAGTATGCTGTCTCAGTCTGATTATATTTTTAATCTCCATCTGCCCAAGGCCCAGATATTTCAGTACAGTTCTTTGCAACTCCTCTCAAATTGGGCCTTTGGTACCAGCAGCTTTGTGTGTGTGTGTTTTATCATTTGTGTTCACATTTTGGTTTTATTAGAGAAAATGAAAGGAGAATTGAAAAAAAAAGTGAGGTAGAAATTATTCAATTCAATTTAGTATTATTGAATGTCTACCACATAATAGGCATTAGAAATATAATTAGTAAGAGGTGGGCCTTGCCATCAAGGACTTGACAGAATGTTGGGACAACTGTCATGTAAACTATTTTACAATGTAGAAACTGCAGTAATAGAAATTTGTTCAAGATTCAGAGGAAAATGTAGTTAAAGATGGGCAGAGTGGGGATGGGTAGATGTTAAGGGTCTTTGAAAGACCTTTAAAGGAAGTCAGCCCTGGTCTGTGTTCAGGTATAAATAGTTCCACGTGGGGGAGTGTGTGTCATAAAGGGAACAGCATGTACAAATGCACGGCAAGTGTGAAACCTTGGTTTGATGGGAGAATGATAGATGACTCACTTAGTATTGTATAATGGGTGGGAGAAGATAAACACAGGTCAGGAAGGGCCATGTATATTCCAAAAAATGGCATATACTGAGGACACAGAAATAGTACTAGGGCTGCATTCACTGAGTGCAGGGTGGCATTCTTTCACTGGATTCAGGATTTGGGATGGGCTGGCCATTGTTTAAGGTCCTGGGGTTGCATCAGGTGGGCTCCCTACTCTCACAGAGCTTACATTTAAGTGGGGGTTGGGCGGCAGAGTCAGGTAATACACTGTTGGGGAAGTTGTCAGTGATGGACACAGAACAGAGGCATGGACAGACTGGTGGAGGAGCTGGTGGTCGGGGTAGCCTGATAAACGGGGCCAAAGTCGCCCAGCACACATTTGGTGCTGGGAATTGATTTAATCCGGTGTCTGTCAACTCCTCCGTGACAGCAGGTCCTGCCACTATAGCGGATTTCTTCCCTTTGAAACGCCACTACTCCCGAGCACGGAGTGAAGGGAGTCAGATCTATAAACACTGTCAGCGGTTCTCTGCCGGTGGGTCGCCACCCCTTGGGGTCCAACGACCCTTTCACAGGGGTCGCCTAAGACCATCGGAAAATATAATTACATATTGTTTTTGTGATTAATCACTATGCTTTATGTTCAATTTGTAACAATGAAAATACATCCTGCATATCAGACATTTACATTACGATTCATAACAGTAGCAAAATTACAGTTATGAAGTAGCAACGAAAACAATTTTATGGTTGGGGGTCACCACCACATAAGGAACTGTATTAAAGGGTCCCGGCATTAGGAAGGTTGAGAACCACTGGATTAACTGAATCCAGTTCCTGAGCACCGGATGGCGTGACCCCGCGCCAGCCCGCCTCGAGGAGGTGGGGACTCAGCCAGACCTGCCGTCAGCACCCCAGCCAGGAAGACAGCACGACGTCTGCCCGGCCTGCAAACAGCCCCGCGCCCACCGGCTCCCACGGGCGCCTCGGCAGCAGCGAGGAGGGAATGCGGCAGCCTGAGCGCTCAGCCTCCGGCCGAGCGGAAGGAAACGCCCCCAGCTTTCCTTAGGCCACGCCCTTCCCCGCCTGCGCATGCGCCTCCACTCGCTGTGGGGCTTCAGAACGTGCAGGGAGCGACTAAACTCGAGTCGCTAGCTCTTCGCGTCACGCTCGGCTTGTGGGCTGCTACTTCCGGGTCAGAGGTCGGACGGTCCGGCACGCCGTGGGCCATGGTGCAGCTCCGACCGCGGGCTTCCCGCGCCCCGGCGTCGGCTTCGGCGATGGTGGACGAGGGCCAGCCCGCCTCGGAGGAGGCGGAGCACGGCCTGTTGCTCGGGCAGCCCAGCAGCGGCGCGGCCGCCGAGCCCTTGGAGGAAGACGGGGACGGGGACGGGGACGACGAGTGGGACGACGAGGCCCCAGAGGAACTGACTTTCGCCAGCGCCCAGGCGGAAGCGAGGGAAGAGGAGCGGCGAGTCCGGGAGACGGCGCGCAGGTCGGGAGAGCACGGCGGGGCCGGAGAACCGTCCCTCCCGTCCCACTGTCTGTCCTCGCACTGACTTGTCTCCCTTTCTCTCAGGGATAAAACACTCCTGAAGGAGAAGAGGAAGCGGCGCGAGGAGCTGTTCATTGAACAAAAGGTTCGACTTGCAGGGAGGCATCTTCTTTTTTAAAAGAACCCGGTTTGGGGTGGAATTCCCGTGCTTGTTGCAAAGCTGGTAGGATATGGAGGTGGGGGGGAAGCCCTAATGTTTCTTCAGACATCGGTGAAAACAAAGATGCTCGTACTCTTGGCTGCCCACCGCTTAAAAATGGGGGCGGGGAGAGCTGTGAATTTAAAATCACACGGTTAAATGCCGGCCCTGCGTTCAGCTTGCCGGGACATCTCAGTCGCTTCTCGCCGGCGGTAGTTTATCTGTGTCGCTGGGTTGCTGTTGGACTTGGCTGAGGTGCTTTGGAAACTCAGGGCGGTGCCGACGGCGACTGCTCTGCTGTCGGGTGTTTGGCAGATGGGCCGCAGGGAGCTGACTCCGGGGGGACGTGACCTAACTGCGCTCGGGGCGCGCAGTGACGGGAGGGTCGGGCGCCCGGTCCAGTCTTCCCCGGGTCTTCCCCACAGTGTCGAGCGGGCTGAGCTCCGTGACCGCAGTTTCCCCCCAGCTTAGAGGCAGTGGAGGCAGCGGGCAGCCGACATTCTTCATTTGCCTAGGATAGAAGGCAGTCCCCGAGCCTGTAACGTCACAAGCAACCCAGTATGTTGCCATGTACCTCACGCTATTCTTTTAAACTGTCTTTAAGAAAAGGAAACTCCTTCCAGACACTGTTCTAGAGAAGTTAACCGCCGCTTCACAGACAGAGTAAGTAATGGGTCTTGTTATATTACTTGCTTACATACACCCATCTTTGAGATACATATTGGAGCATTTATTTGAATCCACATAATTAAAGAAATAATAAAGACTAAATTAGACAATAAGGCTTCAATTACACAGGTTTTTTAATTTGGTGGGAAAGATGGAAATGTTTTACCTCTTTGCAGTCTTTCCCCATTTCTTTTTGTTCATTCCCACTGCCAGCGCTAGCTTCTGAGTTCCTGATCCCAGAGTATTTATTCAACAATTGTGTATCTGTCATTGTACCAGGCAGGGTAAATGGTGAATAAGACAGGCGCCTTGAAATTTATCCGTTAGTGGAGTAGCAGACATGTACCTGCAGGCTCCTCCTAAAACTCAACTTGTCCCGTACTTGCCTTACCTGCCACCAACCTGCCCTTCCTCCTCGTTCCCCATTTCATTCAGCAGCGTTGCCACCCACTGAATGTTTGAAGCCAATGTCATAGTCATCCTCTTCCTCATCTATCCCATGAAGTCAGTCAGACCTTACTCAATTTAAACTTGTAAATATTTGTCTTTCTCTCCTCTCCCCTTAATGCTTAGACCTATATCTTTGACCTGGTTTTCAAATGTCCTGTAGAACTTTTCCAGTTATTCAGATCTTGAATACATTAAACGAAAAAACAAATGTATTTGGTGGCAAATTCCCCTTTTATCCTTTAAAACCAAACTCATGTCACCTCTCATTCTCTCAGTCCACCCACCCCGTTACTTCCTCCTTGTAGCTTTTCTACTGTGCATGGTATAGGCATCTCATCCTGTTTTGTCATTTTTCAGACCAGATTCCTTGAGCCTCGTCCGTCTCCCTGCTTGTCTCTTGTGCTTGAACTGTTGAATTATTCCTTTGTGACTTCTCCAAATAAAAATGAGGCCTACCACTTTCCACTTTGTATTTCACCTTTCACTTTAACTCCATTAACCACAGCAATCTGCTTCTTTGAAGCCTGTTGATATGCTTTCAAATTTTAAATTCTGAGAAGATACTCCCATCCAATATATACTAGTTTGTTGATTGGGAATTGGTGGCCATGAATTTTGGGGATGACTTGCTTTCTAAAACTGATTAAAGATCCTGAGTCAAAACTGAGGGTGGTGGTAATGAAAGGGGTTATCTTATTTGTAAAATCAGATTTAACTGTAATGAGTTGAGTAATCTTGGCTGTCTGCCATTCCAATCAGTGTTTTTGTGTTCTCCCTTAGCATAAAGAAATCACCAGGAAAGTTAAAAGAAGGTATGAACTATTCTAAATTAAGTAACTTCTCATGTAAGTGTCAAGAGCATTTGTAGTCCAATGTTATTGGGAATATGAATGGCTGGCCAAGTTTAGTTTGGGCCTGTTGCCTTATTTCTTACAAGTTGGTGTGAGTAGATATTTAACAATGAACTCCAGGAAATGTTCTTGATTTATTTTTATGTAAGTGCTAACTAGAAATAAAACTTTTTTATTTTTTAGATAATTTGCAGAAGAAAAATGAAGAATGTGAAAAAGGAAGTGAGTCCAAGAAAGCTAAAGAAAAAGTACAGTCTATTGGGTAAGAAGAGTCTTTTTTTCATGTAGGATATAAAGGTAACTTTTTGAGAAAAGTGTTGGCTTACGTAGGAAAACATTTTAATTAGTAGCAGTTTCAGATTGGATCCTTTGGAAAACCAGTTGTGATACTTATATAAAAACAAAATATTTGCTTTTACTAAAATGTGAATAAAAACAAAATTTTTGCTTACTAAAATGTATTAGCCCATTTCTTATAAAACAGCCCTGGAATTTATTTTTTATTTATTATCCTATCTGCATTTTGTTTTCACCTTTTGAGACAACTAAGAAAAATACTTTAAGCATGTTATCAACCTCATTCATTTTGACTTTTTGTTTTGACTACCAGCCAGAATAAAAGCTACGTGGCTCTAAGGCTAAAAGATCAAGATCTGAGAGATTCAAGGCAACAAGCAGCCAAAGCCTTCATACAGAATTCTTTGTATGGCCCAGGAACCAACAGAACTACTGGTAATTTCCTTATGGGCTGTTTTTCTCACTTTTTATATCAGTAAACAAAGAAATGATCAATAATTCTCTTTTGTAGTAAATAAGTTCCTGTCTCTTAACAATAAGAGGTTACCAGTGAAAAAGGCTGCAGTCCAGTTTTTGAATAATGGTTGGGGTAAGGTCCAGCTTTATTTTCTTGGTTATGATAGTTTTATATATTGAATAATATTCCTTTTAAGGAAATAGCAAATACTCAAGTATGACTTACCTTTTTTTCTTATAATGGCTTCTATATTAATATTTTTTAAGTTGCTTCTGGAAAATAGGTCAGCATAAGTATTTATGTATATCTGACATAAAATCTAATTTAATAGACCTAATTTTAGTATTTATATTCATATAGAGCAGTGGTTCTCAAGCTTCCTAATGCCGCGACCCTTTAATACAGTTCATGTTGTGGTTACCCCCAATTTCATTGTTACAAATTGAACATAACTAAGCATAGTGATTAATCACAAAAACAGTATGTAATTATATGTGTGTTTTCCCATGGTCTTAGGAGACCCCTGTGAAAGGGTCGTTCGACCCCCAAAGGGGTCACAACCCACAGGTTGAGAACCGCTGATATAGAGGATCTTGAAAAGTTTTTAATTCTTTTTTGGGAATATTTTCTCTCTAATATTCTTACTGCACAAACTTTCTATTCTAGGAACCCAGAAAAAACAAAATGCCAAGAGGTTTAAAAGACGGTGGATGGTCAGAAAGATGAAAACTTCTAAGAAGTAAATCAAAGCTAAATGAAGAATGAGAACTTTGTATGTATGGAACTTGCAGTTATTTAGTTTAGAAGATTAATTTGTCTTTAAAAATCTAATAAATCATTTTAAAGGATTACAAGTCATAAATCTATTTGGGGAAGTACCCCATCACATTTCATCCTTCTGGAATACAATTGTGCCTTTAGTCTTTGAGGGTCCTGGAAGAAATAGCAATTTAAAAGGAATTGTCTTCCTTTCTTTTTATAAATATTTATCCATTTCAATGAATACAAACGATACTGCTAATGGCACCTGTTTTGCCCCTCTTCCCAGTCCACAATGTGGGTGTGTGGCAGGAATGGCAGGGAGGAAGAGAAATGGATATCCAGGAAGTCTTTCCAACTGCAGCTCACAGATGCCTTAGAGTCTCAGATGTTTTGGTGCTACTGATGAGAATTTGTTTCACAAAATACAGAATGAGAAAGAAGTAGCTGTGAAAATGCAGTATCTAAGTGTAGATAAATACCTACTTTTCTTAAAGAAGATTCAAACCTCAGTGTACAAAATAATAGCCAAAGTGTATGGTCATCCTCTTGAACAGCTTGTTTAAATTTTACTTTTAACTGGTTTGGGGGTTTGCTTTACTGTCAAGTAACCTGTCTTTATTGTGATTATGAAAATAAGGACATTAATTTTCCCCTTTCTTTCTGTGTACCCACATTATTAGGTCTGACTCTAATACAGGGAGGCTAGTAAACTGAACAGTTTTAGGTTATAGAATTCAGACTTACAGTAAAAATTATTCATTAAGCTCTAATTTTATATTAATCATAAGAAATAGGTAAGTACCTAATATATAAATTCAGTTGACACTAATATCTGTAGAAGTAAATTTTTAATGGCTGGTTAATTATATCACTACATTTTTATTGCAATATAGTACTCATTTAAGCACTTAAAAATGGAAGGTGTACAAAGATTAAATTAAGACACAGTAAATTGACTAAATATTTGGTTTTTATATAAATAAAGGTCATAACCACACCGTTGACATATAATACTGTTATAATACAAGTTAAACTTGTGAGTCTACAACAGAATTCGTTGGTAGTTAAACAAGAAACAAAGTTGAAAAGACCATGTTAAAACAAAACTACTGGGACTAACAGGTCGGGATTGTAAGTAGCAACAAACATATTCACTCAGCTCCTGAGTATTTCAAGTTTTACAGTACACATTAAAAATGATTTCTTCCATCAACACTATAAATTCAAACTGTCAGATGTTTATGCATTTTGCAAGTTACACTGATTGAATGTTTATATGTGAGTGGGGGTCGGAACATCTCCCAATTTGAAATTTACATCACCCACATGCTAACACAACACAACTTGTTCCATTTCCTTCCCCCCCCCTCGCCCCCCAACAAAGAAGGCAGGATTTTTTGGTTTCTTTTAGGTAATTGTTTTAAAGGATTTGTGATGATAAATTTGAACGTCTGAGATTCAGTAATATTTAACTCTTAGACAACTAAGAGATTAAAGATGGAAAATAATTTCTCCTAACACTAAGTTAGAAAATCATTTGCATCATGCTGTAAACTAGGAAGCAATGTAAAGCGACAAAAACCTGTCCCCAGTACATAATTAAAAAAATCTAAATTTCAAATCAGCAGACCTGGTCTACTTCCATGTTGACTATATGCCACAATATAAGTGTGAGCTCCTTGAATGCATAGCTAATGTAGGTAGTCTTCCACTGTGGCAAATGCACAGGATCCAATTCCTGACCGAGCCATCAGTCCTAAACATTGTGTGGCCTGTCCCATTGCTAGGGCAAGTGGAGGTTGCTTTGGCAGATTGTGGGTTTCTGAGGAAAAATGATTAAAAATGAAAATAGCAATTAGCAAGACATTTTTAAAAACATTTTCAGGAAAATATTGCATTATCTACAAAATTATCAATATATATGTCACTCTTAACTAGCAAAGATAGTTTCTAAGCAAATGATTAATTAATTACCTTGGAAATACTACGCTGACAAGGTACTAGGTATTCAACTATAAGGAAAATTCTTGCAGAACTATACTTTTAAAGCATTAGATACTCTAAATCTTTTATTTCCATATTAACTATGATGGGAAATACATATTTTGGCTGCTATTTTAATGGGGGCATAAGGAATATTTAGTATTTCTCTTCTATCTGACTAAGTTAGAAAAAGGCACCAGGGTTTCACTAAGTTTCATTGATGGATTCTTCTGGGGATAGAACACAACTGAGGCTGCCTAATTGTTCCCAAAGCATATTGGTAAATGTTATTTGGGTTGGTAAGGAGCAAGGGGTGATGGTCACCATGAGAGACAATAGAGCAAAATTACTTACAATTTTGGAGGGGTAATTTACAATTGATAGTTCAAACATTTTAACTATCAAAATATTCAGGGTTCTACATACCAGAAATTTGTCAGACAGTTATAGTACAAATAATAATATTTGTTCTTTGCTAGAAATGAAAAAAAGTGAACGAATGATGAAAATGGCCAAACATAGAAGCTGGTACTTTTTCCTTGTGAATAGATGAACTTTAAATTTATATAAATTCCCAATTAATAAAATTAATGGTCCGTTAACAAAGGGACAAAACAGTGATAAATGACTAGTAAGGCTCCATATGACTTAATTCAAAGGTTGTAATCTCAGAGAAAGAAAAGTTCTAGAAGAGTGGTTCTCAACCTTCCTAATGCCGTGACCCTTTAATACAGTTCCTCATGTGGTGGTGACCCCCAACCATAAAATTATTTTTGTTGCTACTTCATAACTGTAATTTTGCTACTGTTATGAATCATAATGTAAATATCTGACATGCAGGATGTATTTTCATTGTTACAAATTGAACATAAAGCATAGTGATTAATCACAAAAACAATATGTAATTATATATGTGTTTTCTGATGATCTTAGGCGACCCCTGTGAAAGGGTCGTTTGACCCCCAAAGGGGTCGCGACCACTGTTCTAGAAGGAGTGAAGCAAAAATAATGAAGCAAGTTCAGGATTTAAAGTACAAGAGGAAAGAAGATATGATTAAGAATAAGACTATGCAAAGAAATATACGCAGATTGGTGAGAAGGAGTAGTTTGAAAAGGTCTTTGGGTTAAGATTACTAAAATACTGGCTATCCTGTGGCAAGATGCTAGTTAGCTAAATTTTGATAGTGCTAAACTTTTTTTTTTTTTGCCAACTCTACACAGGGTTGACTTTATAATTTTAAATAATTCTGCCTTAATTTGAATTAATTCCTTTCAAAAATGTCTCCTGAATGTTTTCAGGGAAATAACCTTGTTGAAAGGTAAGTATCTGGAGGTACTTTATTACAATTTTATTTGACCAGGGTAGGCACCTGGTTATAAACATTTAAAAATTTTTTTTTAGCCCGTCCACCGGTTTGGCTCATAGCTGATCATTTACCTATGAACCAGGAAGTCATGGTTTGATTCCTGGTCAGGGCACATGCCCAGGTTGCAGTCCCCAATGTGGGCAGCCAACAGATGATTCTCTCTCATCACTGATGTTTCTATCTCTCTCTCCCTCTCTCCTTTCTTTTAAATCAACAAAAACATTAAAAAAAATTTTTTTGGATATAAAATTTGCAAGAATTACATACAATTAATAAAACTTTAAGCACTATTTATAGATTACATAATTTAGAATTTATAGATATGCAGACACCCCCACTGCAGTTTAATAATCTTATTAAATTTAAGCACTATTTGTGGGTGAAATTACATAATATATAGTACAATACATAATACATAATATATGGATAATGTCCCAAGTAATGTACTATTTTAAAATTTAATCCCCTTGAAGAACACAAGATATAGAAAACTGTTTTAGGAAAACTGGTTACTTTCAAATTTTTCCAGGTCTGAATGGTACCTAAATGCAAAGCAATGATAGGACTTCATGATTACTGATACTGTAACTTAAAAAAATATAAGTATAGCAAGTCATAATTTGCCCTACAATCCCAGCACTGCTACTAAGCTTTTTTTTTTTACTAGCAGAGCTACATTAATTTCATAACCAAAGAAATTACAACATAATTAAACAATGAAAACTCACATCATTCATTACATACAAGTTCTAAATTTAAGAAAAACTATAACACAAAGATATTACTCTTATTCCAAAACTTGTGTGAGACCTTAACACGAGTTAAAAATGAGTTTTATAAGGAAAAAAAAGATTTAAGGCTCAAATATGTTGCTTGCTTTATATTCTGGCCATATGAGGGCCCAGGCCCTCATTACAAGTTTCCAGGTCTAAATACCCTTTACTCTGTGGAACTGTTCTATCTACCTAAAATAGTTTGAAGCATGTTGCTAAAAGCCCCGAATCCTAACAGGGCCAAATTGCACATAAAAGTTTTGTAAACTGGAGTCCCATTTTATCTGGGGAATTAGAAAAAGTCAGGTGAAAAAAATCACTCTTATCTGAATTACTGAAAAGAATTGCCCAGAAATTAAAACATAGCTTTACATAATTAACCCTATAGAGTTTAAATATAAATGCACAAAATATACAATTACATAATTCATATAAAAAGAGTATGTGTTCAACATGTAAACAATATAATTATATTCTGTAGTGAGCTGCTCATAGGAATGGCAATCAACCAGGGAAACACCAAATTCCAATTTTTCACTTCATGCTCACCCCTGGCTAAGCTTATTTAAATTTCTGTTCTCTTCCTCACACACTTTTTATTTGGTAAGGGCATGCAGTTGAATATGCTTAACTTTAATACAATTATAATTTGACTCAAAGGGTTAGTAGTGACAGGGCATTTGCAAATCACCTGGAAGCCCCTTTGTGCCTGTACCTGAAGCATGGTGGGAGCTGTAAAATGGGTGGCTCAGGCCAGAAATGTTTACATAAACACAAACAAAAATTTCTAATTTCCAAACTTCCCAATTACCACTGATATGAGTTTGACATAAAAAGGATGCATCCCAATGTACTGTTTTTAGTCCATTTGAATCCATTTAATCTGGAACTAAAATAATGGAGGAAGGTTACTATATTCTAATGTAATCTTAATTTTAAAATGTAGAAAACCTTTCCCTTATGATTTTATTAAAATATAAAATGCCAACACAAATAACCACCTCAAACATTCAAAGTATCTAGTTGGAGTTGTGCTTTTTAGCTTTACTTACCTAATATTGCACTGTTAAGAGCCGAGCATACAGGTTCTCTCTGAATTGGATCAAGCTGATTTCCAACAGGGCTGTTCCAAGGATCTGAATAAGCTAGTAAACTGAATGCATCCTGTTGAAAACAGCAATTTGGTTTTTAGTTCAAATAGTTCAACTACTATGCTCAACACGGTTACAAATTGAGACACTAGATGCGGCTTTAAGGCACTAGACTACTGTGACATTTAAACCCATTTACTAGATTATGAACCAAAGCCTAATTTTTCGTTCTTTTTGTAAATACATTCTCATTATCTTCCCCCTATCTCTACAATACATACAGAGCAGGAACAAATACTAAAAATTGAAAGAACGAATTCCTGTGAAATAGGCTAATACTGGTTAAGTTAAAGAGGAAGACAAAACATTCAGATACTTTATAATTTATTACCACTGATATGAATTTGACATAAAAAGGATAGGGCCCACCTTTATCCAACCATCTTCAAGCCACCCCTCCTCCCCCTAAAGTAGCTGACACATCATAGTCTTTTCAAATGACTTTTTTTAATGGGAGGCACACACACAGTGGTTTCAGACATTGACATCAATCACCAGCCTGCATCATTAGTGTAGCCTTTAGCAATTAACGACCTAAGTATCAGTTTCATCATTTGTGTAATGGGGATTATAAGAGATCATATTTCACAATGAGCTAAATGAAATTAGCAATGTTGGTTCATTCTAAACTTTCAATAAATGATGTATTATTATTTTGCCAAAGGGAATACCCTAATCTGGAGTAATATTATAATATAGGTACAGATATAGTTATAATTAGATACAGGGCACCTTCCCAATTCAGAACACATACATGGAGAGGTGCTGAGGAAATTGTAAATCAGTGAATTCAGTAACAACTTTCAAAATGCTGACTCTGGAAGTGTGGAAGACTGAGATTCCCAAAGATGATTATCTCCTAGGTACAGCTCCAGCATTCCTCTCAGTATCTTATTAGTGTTCTGAGAGAGTAGAGGTGGGGGAAAGGCTTCCTGGTCAACTGTATTCTTACCCTTTCTCATCCAAACTGGCCTATATATTGTGGAAATAAGGGAAGAATTGTCCATAAAGCAAAGCTGTGCCATCAGTCCACAGCTACCAGACAGGGAATACGTCCGTCTCTAAACAAACATGTGGGTCCCCACTGTCGTTATTGCTAAGTATTTCACATCAGACTTCTCACCCCGATTATTATAATGAAAGTTCTCTGAAGATTAAAAAAATTATACTGTTTTGAATCCCCTATAGTTACTGATAGGTGCTTGATATAGGGAAGAAGCTTCACACACCTGCTGATCACAAGACCTGCTTTTTAAGGTATTTTATGCATCCCACAAAGCTACTTAGGTTGTATTTCCTGAATGCCCCCAATCCTAATTTATTGATGGAAAGAATATTAATAGTCTATATCCTATAAAGCTAACTCTAATCAACCACATTACTTCTAAAGACTGAGCTTTGCTCAAGCCTTAATTTACCCCACAACTATCTAATGAGGTACCATCCCCAAATAAATTTTTAAAAGATATTCTAAAGAATTGTCCAGGGAATAATTGGTACATAAAAATTTTAAGCACAAAACTATCCTCTTGGGTCTATATATGCGGACATGCTACCAAAAAGGTGAAATGTCTCAAATCTCAAATCAAGACCATTTTTCTGTTTACACCTTCTAGTATTTAAAACAAAAACACAATGATAATGATGGTAGTAACTTATTATGCACTGTTTTAAGCACTGTTTTAAGCACTAATGTGGATCATCTTATTTAATCCTCACAAAATCCTTATGAGGTGGATACTATAATGTTCATCATACAGGGATGCAAATTGAGGCAGTAAGAAGTTAAGATCACACAGCTAGTACTTGCTGTATGTACTTCTTTTAGTAAGAGAAGTCCCTTTTAATTTTCAATATAAATTTTAAGAGGAAAAAAGTCCAAAATTCTGCCCTATTGTTTTCAGTACAATTCAAACAAATATTTATTGGACACAGCAGCCAGATAACTGAGGATACACGGATCACCGGGACCTTGTCACCGTTTCAAGGACTCACATAGTTTTGTGGAAAAAACAGACACATAAATAACATAGCATATTGCTTATTAACGTACAGTGTATTGTGTCACATGTTGTAATCATAGAAATAGGTGCAAGCTACATGGACACAGGCTGAGCGAAAGGAGAAAAAGGCATGGTTGGAACCATGGGTAAGGGGTTAAATCCTAAATTGCCTCTGAAAACACTAAAAAGCTTGAATTTTTTTTTTTGGCTAATAAGGCAATGGAGTTTTAAATACAGGAGTGGTATAGATTAGACTTGATTATAGAAGAATCACACAGCAACACTATGTAACAGTTTAGAAGTAGAGTGAAGCTGCAATCAAGAAAACTAACAAAACCTTAAAAAATAAAAAGGTTAACAGCATCAACTTCCCAGTAGTAAATACCTAGCACCATATCTTCCTTTACAAAGGGAATGAAATCAACAAAGCAGCTTCAATGTTTAAAATCCTGCTATATGCTGAACCGGTTTGGCTCAGTGGATAGAGCGTCGGCCTGCAGACTCAAGGGTCCCGGGTTTGATTCCGGTCAAGGGCATGTACCTTGGTTGCGGGCACATCCCCACTGGGGGACGCGCAGGAGGCAGCTGATCGATCTCTCTCATCGATGTTTCTAACTCTCTATCCCTCTCCCTTCTTCTCTGTAAAAAAATCAGTAAAATATATTGGAAAAAAAATCCTGCTATAAAACTTAATTGGTGATGGTAACCAAAGACATCATGGGTTACTTTTTATTTTAAAAACTAGAGGCCTGGTGTACAAAAATGTGTGCACTGGCGGGGGAGGGATAGTGGGGGGGGGGGGGGGGTGTCCCTCAGCCCCACGTGTGCCCTCTCACAGTCTGGGACCCATTGGGAGATAACTACCTGCTGGCTTAGGCCCGCTCCCCGGGTGGCAGATGGCAGGCCCGATCCCTCAGTGCCTGCCCCGCCTCCCCGGGTCACGCACACGGCAGGGCCGATCCGGGGGTTGGGGCGCCGCCCCGAGTCAGGTCGCACACGGATGCCCATCGCCCTGGGTCACAGATAGCAGGCCTGGATGGTGGCAGGGCAGGCGGGATGGTGCTGTCCCACCCCACCGCCCTGGGTCGCAAATAGCAGGCCCAGATGGCAGCGGGGCAGTCAGGATGGCACTGTCCCTCCCTGCCTGTAGTATGCAAATTAGCCGCCATCTTTGTTGGCGGTTAATTTGCATATTGCGCTGATTAGCCAATGGCATGCGTAGCGAAGGTACGGTCAATTACCATGTTTGTCTATTATTAGATAGGATATTACCTCAGTGAGAACAATTTCAGAGGGAAATGTGATTTCATTTAGGTAGGTTTCTGAAGCTACTAATATTTGCCTTAAAATCTGTAGCAGTTTATAAATAGAGTGAGTCTAAATGGCTCTACTGCTTCAATTACTGAAGTAAAAGTCCTGCTAGCTGGGGCTGCTCATGCACATTCGACTCTCCACACTGCCTATAGCAGTGCCTGGCCACACTGCGTAAGTTCAATAAATAGCTGCTGACCAAAGTCAGGTAGTTCCCAGGGAGCCTCTGGCAGGCTTAGACAGGTATGGAACAAAAAGACAGCAGGGAAAGAGGAAAGGAAGACTGACAAAACTAGAAAAAAGGTCAAGGGAAACTGGACTGCTGCAGGGACTCCCTACCATTTTACCACAGGTGGGCTGCAATGTGCCGGTTACTCCACAACTGAGGGAAGCAAATATTGTACATGTGCACCTTATCATAAAGCATTTTAGGTGATCTTACCTTTGACTTTACCCAAACCATTCTTTCCATATATATGTATGTGATTCAGCAGTTTATACAAAACCAGAAAAATAAAAAATACCCCCTACATCACATGTAATCTGAAGTGAAGAATAAAAAGGAATAAAGTCTAAATATTTTCAACTATGGCAAAAACCTTTATTCTTCACACTGCTTCAAATCCTTCAGCCTTGTTCTTTAGGTACTTATAAGATTACTCACTCGTTCCTATCTGGGTCAAGAAAAGTTTGGGGCATGGGAAAGCAGCTCAGAACATAAAGGAAGTCTTTAAAAGCAGTTGGCATTTGCTTAAAAGTCAAGAGATGCAAAATCAAAGCCATCTACATTCTTTAGATGAAGATGAATTACACTTTCACATAATTCAATATATAATTAAGGAATATCTTTGAGATTAGGCCATGTAATGCCATTTTCTGAGCTTCATGCAAATTGGAACCAAGGACAGTTAGCTGATTGAGTGGAATCTTAAATTTTCAAAGGCACTGCAGAAATCACACATTCCTTCATCATGTTCAATTAGCATAAAGTTTTAGCAAGAAAACAGATGACCTGCTCTAAAAAATGTCTATGAATTCTTAGGATCATCTCATATTCCCAAATATCCACTCAAACAACAGTTCTTAACGTGTAGTCCAGGGACACGGGTCCAAGGCCCTCTCAGAAGGTTTTGTGAAGTCAAAACTATTTTCATAGTAACACTGAAAGACTACTTTTATCTTTCTCCTTCTCTCACAACTATATAGTGGAGGTAAGTATGAGAATCCAGCTCATCTTGATTAAAACTAACATTAAAGACTTGTGAAAATGTAAAGCAATCCTATGCTTCTCATTTATTCCCCATGTTGGGGAAGATAGTTTTTTTTCCACAAAAATATTTAATTAATGGATTTACTGTTATTTCTAATGACTTGTTTTTAGTTTTAGTTCTAATTTCTAGTGTAGTGAAATCAATAAACTCTTTGAGAATCTTTAATAGTTTCTTAAGGTGTCTAGACACCAAAAAGGTTGAGAACCTCAGTATCTAGCAAAATAATTTCCTAAATGGATGACTTTAGCTATCTTAAAATCAACTTAAGAAAGGCCAAGAAATAAGTTTCTTCTTGCCACTCTTGATATGAGAAAAGGTTCTATGAAGTTGACAGTGATGAAAATACCCAATCTTGAAAAATCAGTTATACTTTTCAAATGAATTCAATCTCAATTGAATAAACATCCATTGAATACCTAGGTTTTATATGCATAAGATATATTTAAAAGGGGAGGAGTTAAGGAAAGGCCTAGCCTGACCTCAAAGAACTCATTATCTTATAGGGCAAATGTGGACAGCTATTTTCCTAATAGTATATGAATGTCTGATATGACTTTTTAAACAAAAAATAACTGCCCATGTGGCTCAGTGGTTGAGAGTTAGGAGGTCATGGTTTGGTTCCTAGTCAAGGCACCTGCTCGGGTTGCAGGCTCAATCCCCAGGGGGGCATGAAGGAGGCAGCCAATCAGTGATTCTCTCTCATCACTGATGTTTCTCTCTCCCTTCCTCTCTGAAATCAATAAAAATTATTTTAAAAAGGATGAATGTTTAAAAATAAAAACAGCTTAAATCACATAATCCACCAATTTTCTTTTAAACTTTTTCTTTAAGAGCTGATGATCACTATTAGAGTAGCAGTTTGCTATCCAGTAGATGAAGTACTATGTATAGTGACTACACCTCTCTTCCCACCTCAGATACTGAAAATACAAGACTGCATACCTTTAACTGGAGATGTATATAGGTGTTTCCTTAACCCATCCTAGATCAAGCAGATATGTAGGTGCATGATTTTTGCTAACTTTATGCCATATTCAGTGCTACTGGGTGTTGCTACTGGTGCACCGACTCTCAGTTTGAGTCAGGAAGGGAAGTCAGGGGCCTTGCCCTTTGCTACTACGTACATTACACCCAAGCAGCACAACATGAATCTCTCCTTGGTTTTTTGAACTTTCAAAAATTCAGGAGAAAATGTTTATAACTTAGCATCTTTGAGCCCAACCTGATACCACTGTAATAACCTGGTTATTAATAATTAGAAAGAAGCAAAGAGAAGGTTAGATAATGTAGGCATGCCATTTGCACAGCTTTGCCAGGAAGCTGCAGCTTAACGCTCTCCAGGTCTGAGTGACGTGGGAAGGTACTTGTCTGTCAATCACACCGGGGAACACGCCATAGATCAGAACAGGCATGGTCACTGCAAGTGTGGGAAGATTTGATATTCATTAGACTCCTAAACAAAGGAATTTCTCCCTTTGTTTGGCTCTGTTGGCCCTCCTGCTCTCTTAGCACTCTTGTTGCAGGGGCATGCTCCCCTGCATTCTCCCACAAGGCCCACACAATGGACTAATGGGTTACAATCAGTCTGATGCACTGTTGGACTCAACTCCACCATGGAACAGAAACTTTGGACACTGGTTTTGCTTCTAGCTCTGCCGAACCCCCAGCTGCATATTTTCCAAGACTGGTTTAAGGGAAATGGGACTTTGCAAACCAAGGGATATAACAACACACAAATAAACCTTTCAATATATCTCATTCTCCCGTGAGTCTTAGGAAATTATTTTTCTCAAGATATCCTAAGAACCCCACTCCCACTAGCAACGGAGAAATTCCACCCGTGCAATTCTCTGATAACAAACCTAACACAGGATTAAAAATATATATACAATGGCTAGGTTAATGTTTCATAGACTTACAGGGCTGGTAGGACTTTTTCGAGTCTGAAAGAAGCTTTTAAAGGAATAACATCTCCACAGCTAATTACAATCCTGACTTAAAGTAGGAGAAAACTCCAACTTCAAATGATACACAAAATTGTGCCTAACTTACTAAATTGTTTAAATTGTATCCATCTTACTAGCTATCATAAATGTTAACTAGAAAAGACCTGAAAATGTATTAACTAGATGACCCAAAATCCTTCACCAATCATCATCAAAATGAAAACCGTGTACATATTAGACTTTCAATTTGCTACAACTCTGAGCAATGTTTACTAAAATAAAAATATCTCAAATTTACAGTTTTATCAGCATACTCACATTTTTCCTAACTTTGCCAATTTTATAGCTGAGAAAAGACCAAGAAAAGTAAGTTGACAAAGTGCACACAATGCTGACAGGTTGCACAATTGGGGATTGAGTCTATACTTTTTACTTGAACTCCAGTGCTATTTCCAGTAGAGCAGAACTGCCCAAGCACATACAACACTTTCACTCTCAAATAGGAAGCCAGGGGGGAGTTCATGTGCAACAAGAATTTCTAGCTCTATTCTGTGTGTTACAAAACTACAATTTAGTTCCTTTGATGCATTTATATTTTACAGGGGAAAACAAATGTACCTTCAGCATTTTTTTATTTGCTGTGTTCTTGCCACATTCTCTCCTCAGCTGTTCACTCATTGCTTGTAGCTCTCTTCCAAAGTGAATCATTCTTTCTATGGCAGCTTGACTTCCTCCACACAACTGGCGTCTTAACTGACTTGAATCAACTTCTGTAACCAAAACAAGTATTTTACTACCTCACTGAATGAAGTGCAATGGAGAAATGAACATAAATTGTTTATAACATTTTATATGTTTAATTTAGTAACTATTACCTAATGTTTTTCTCTAAATATGCAGATTTATTTAATTTAATATGAAACTTTGCAGTTAAAAGGTATGTTTTATCTAGGTCTCAAGAGTCTAGGATCCAATATCTAGCATGCAGTTGAAAGTCAGGTGACAACCTTTCTCAGTGTTAGGATGTACCTATATGTCAAGGGAAATTTTATAAAAAGTTAAGCACAATTCTCTAAAACTACAATAAGCAACATTAAGAAAAAAAGAAAAAGTTAGTAACTGCCTGTCAGGCTACTTTAACTGCCATAGAATAGAGGCAGAATTAAATGATTCCTGGATGCTAAGAGAGGCTAAATAATTCCAATAAAAACATTACGCTCAGAAGAATACTACTTTTAGAAAATAATTTTAGGGTATATATTTTGGTTGACAATAATGATTAACAATGTAACCATTTAAATTACTAATAATACATGTAATCACAAATGATTATGATGATATGTAATAAGCACTTTGTTCTATTAGCTTTTCACAGATTAGCTCATTTAATTGTCACAATGATCTATGAAGCAGTTATTATAATATCCATTTTACAGATGAAGAAACTGAGACACAGAGCTCTTAAGTAACTTGTCCAACGTTACACAGCTAGTAAGTGGCAGTTGCAGAATTTGAATCCAGGTAATTTGGCTGTATAACTCTTGTTCTTAATCACTATGCTCAAATTACTCTTTGAATTTTTAAGTTGCTGATTATCTGATAAAATAAAACTAGGCTGCCTTTTTAGTCATACTCCTTGCTTGAAAAAAGGATTTCTACAGTAGAATACATAATCCCCAACAACAAGGTAGTTGTATAAATAATAAAATAATAACTACATTTTTAAAGTAGTTTCTTATATATACCCATAACAATTTGAAAAAATACCTTTTAACCTCAAAATACTAAGAAGTCTAATGTTGGCCATGGAATTCTGACAAAGAAGAATTTATAAGCTTTAATAATGTTCACTTTCCAACTGATGGGAAAGTTTGCTGGTTTAACTTTACAATGCAGTTTACTACACAAGTTGTCAAGAAAGTAAAATTAAGGATGACGTTTAATTTAGGGGAAAGAGGAGGTGGAGTCACACTTAAGTACCTACTAAGTGCCAGGCACTGAACTATGAATAGTCACATATATTCACATTAAATGAATTTAAGAAATTCTGTTTGATTAGAATTTAAAAAAGCATCTCTACCCATTTGGCCTTTATTGGCTACAGCAAAATGAGTATAAAACCTTTCTATATCTCCAACCTTAAATATCCTCTAAAGCAGCGGTCACCAATCTTTCGGACCTCATGGACCGCCAGTGGTCCATGGACCACTGCTTGGCGACTGCTGCTCTAAAGGATATTTAACACTAAGTTGGTACCGCTGCACTAATGACAGTGCTAACAGCGAAGAAAACTCTGTAGCATTTAACCTCAGAAAGTAGTATAAAGTAACTCTGCTCTGTCTAGCAACCCACTCTCACAAGAAAGTTTAAGAGAAGTAATGTGTATTATCAAATCCAATGGCACATACATCTATCTTTAAATTTGATTTATGCTCATCAGCTGTAAATCAGTACGAGTAAAAACATAACCTTGTAGTCATCATTTTTTATTAAAAATGTAAGAAATATCACTGCAGACCCATTTCGGTGTCACAATCTTCCATTTCGTGGTCATGTTTAGAGCTACCATTTAGGAAACCATTGGATGAAGTTTCTCCAACTCCATTGGAGTAGTGATCTGTTTCCATGTCTACATCATTACTGAAAATGAAAAAACAAACCTAATTTTAGAAATCGCATACTTGCAGCTTAGTTTAAAATAAATTACTACTCAACTACATAGCCTACTTATAAAAATGATTTCATAAGACAAAAGCAATCTTCAAAGTAGGTATTTAGTTAAGTCTTGAATATATTCAAAGCCAAATATGTAGCTGACTTTTAACAAAGTTGTACTCCTGGAGATAAGGGAAATAAAGTACACATACTAAAAGTATTGCCAAATCTTAATTTTAAAATGTTGATTTGGATATTTAGGGTGTTTTCAATTTTCACTCATTTTACATTTACAGAATAACTATGTGCCAATAACTACATTTGGACATAATATAGTAGTCAATGTAGGACCTTCAGATTCATCGACACAGGAAGCAACAAAAAATACCTAATCTTTAAGAATCGCCTATGATGATCTAGATAACGATTACACAGCCCAAAAGGAAACACTTGATGAAAATTTAGGAAATATTTAAATAAAAATGACCTTTTCTATTAAAAAAGCAAGGGATATTCATTTCTTAGAAAAACCAAGAACATTGAATGCAGATGAACAAAAAGCATTCTACGTATAATGCCACCAGAGATGGTTAACACCTTGCATGACTCGTGTGTGTGGTTTAAGTACCGTGTGTGTGTGGGTGGGTATGTGCACACTTCTATCAGTAAAATCTATTTGGTGAAAAGACAGAGATCGATAAAGAAGGTGGCAACTGCCTTAGAACTCCATGAGTCAGAAAAGCTTTGTATTATATTGGTGACCTTTGAGAGTTGTTAATTAACATTAAAAACAATGTTTAGTAGAAATCCTTAAGAACATAGCTTTTGGTGATCTTAATGATATACTAAACCACTTTTTAAGAAAACAATTCAATATACTATTTGAGAGGGATTCTTTCATTTAATACACATTCAAGAGCTCCTGAGCCAAGTTCTTCATGTTCCATGTTAGGTGCTAACGATATAATGAAACTGCCTCTGCCTTGTAGGAGCAAACTACCTGTTAAAAGCTAATAAAGTTATTGTATTGCAAAGGACTATTACTATGATAAAAGTTAATCACAAGGAGTGACACATGTGGAGGGGATATAAATCAAGGCAAAAATCCTGGAAGAAGTAACGTTAACTAGAACAGACATTAGCATGGAGAGGAGACTTTCAAATAGAGGGAAGTATAATGGAAAAAGCACAAGTCTGGAAGTCACAAATCCTGGGAAGTCGTCTCAGTTCTGCAACTTACCAGCTACTAATTATTGACCTTAAAAAAAGCCCACATATTTACTTTTTTGGTATTCAGCTCTACATCTGTAAAATGGTTTTCATAGTTAATACCATTTTTGCCTACTACACAATACTGTTGCAAGGAAAGCCATTACCAACTATAAAATAACTGTTACTGTTGAACAGTTTAAGGGGATTTAAAAGCTTATTTTCTTATACTGAACACAAGGGAGAATGCTGTGTCATCAACACCTTATGTTACATTTCCTTTCCTGAACTCAGGTAATAATAGGTCCCTTTAGCAACTTCCTGCCATGAGGATAGTATTTAAGAGAAAAACTCACCAACTGATTGCAAAAAATGGCAGAATGCTCTATTAATGATAAAGTACTAAAATCTTACCCTTTAAAATTCCCATACATAATTTTTACTACTAAATATTCTAATTTTGTTTTTACTATGTCATCTCTACTGTCAAAGACGACCCTGACCTCCTCAGCAAAAGATAGTTACTTTTTCTACTGTTCTCATATGACTTCTGTGGACCTCCATTATAGCCTGTACCACACACCATTACTTCAGTAAATTTTGGTCACTTCTGAAGGATAACATGGAGACTATGATAAATTGCCAAATTTGCAAATACAGATTTTTACATATATTCCTTTTTCTGGAGTCATATTTCCATTAAGATTCCTTGCTAAAAGTTAGGTTCTCTCTCCTTTGATAAAATCTGCACTGATGAACAATTTCCCCAAAATGTAGTGAGACCAATCAATTCATGTTATAAGACTAAACCAACATCAAATTGTAAAATCTATCCATTATTTTTTGTTATTTTTAAAATTAATTTTAGAGTGTGAGGAAGGGAGAGGGGGTGGAGAGAAAGAGAGAGGGAGAGAGAGAGAGAGAGAGAAACATCGATTAGTTGCCTCCTGTACACAATCCAACTGGGGACTGAACCCACAACCTGGACATGTGCTCAGACCAGGAATCAAATCAGCAACCTTTCAGTGCACAGGATAATGCTCAACCAACTGAGACACACCAGCCATGGTCATTATAATTATTTTTAAAATGTTATAACATGAGTTCTAAACCAAATTAAGATTCAAATGCTAGATGATTTGGGCAGGCTAAATTCATAGGATTTTGCTTTCACAACACTAGTACTGAATTCAGGTGATTACATTTCAGGAACTTTTAAAAGATTTCATGAACATTAAACCTGAGTATACTATGACATACTAGAGGCCCAGTGCACGGCATTCGTGCATTGGGAGGAGGGGGAAAAATGACACACACCTCAGCCCTCAGCCCTTTCACAGTCCAGGAGCCCTTGGGGGATGTCTGGCTGCGGCTTAGGCCTGCTCCTGCCAGGAGCGCACTGACCACCAGGGGACAGTTCCTGCATTGAGCATCTGCCCCCTCCCCCCCACGCCGTGGTCAGTGTGAGCCATAGCGACCAGTTGTTCTGCCATTCAGTTGATTTGCATATTACCCTTTTATTATATAGGATAGTCATCTTTTCTCTCAAAGCTCTTCCTGCCTAGCAAAATGGCTGACATCCAACGGTCCTTAATACTCTCCTCATGCTCTATGTTCTATATCAGTGGTTGCCAACCTTTTGGACCTCACGGACCACCAGTGGTCTGTGGACCATCAGTTGGCAATCACTGTTATAATGACTTAACCACATCTGCTATAATCAAGCTACATAAAGATAGGCTCTTAAATAAGAGTTTTTATAAAATTAGTTAATTGAAAGTCACTAAACATTCCACATACATTTACAGCAAAAAAATATACATAGAGAGAAAAAATAGTTGTAAACGTGTCATTTGTTAATACTAGAGGTTAAATATAATACTTTGATATAACTTGGAAACATAACAAATGGCATGTGTGTGATCATCTATATAGGACTGTGATGGCAGGAAAAGTAGACTGCAGAGCCCTGCATTTGTCCTTATAACCTCACTATAAGGGCAAGGGAATGGAGAGTAATAAGAAGGAACAAAGGAAAGAGCCTATGAGCATACTGAGAGATTGAAAAGCTTTGGGAAACTTATTTTCTAACCTTTTTTTCTCTAAGGGATTGGGAATTCCTAGACCTCCATTATAGGGCATACAACTCAAATTTTCCAAATTATTAAACATGATAACACCTGAATTAGGCTGCTTATAGTAACGTAAAAGCTAGAGAAATCACTTACCTGGTGAAGTTATTAATTTGCTGTGATCTTGACATGTTTATACTGTTCAGTTCTGGTACATTCAAATTAGTTGACTGGTGTTTACTATGGCAATATGATTGATGTGCTTTATTTGATATTACACCATTACTACAATTTTCAAAACCTGGAAAAAAGGGAAAAGATAGATCATGAAAATAAAAACAAACATTAATTTATTATTAGGTTGTAAATAATATACCCATATTTTGACTTTTGTATTTAAAATATAGGACTATTTAAATCAATGGACTATTTAAATGGTAAACAGTTAACTTCTTTGAAAAGATATATGTACACTTAATTGTGAGCTATAATTATCATCTCCTCTAACATTTATTGAAGGCTTCATTATGGATCAATCCCCCATAAGGGCAGTGTTATCATCACCCTCATTTTATTAAGGCTAAGAATTTGTCCAAGTCTGAAGTGACTATATATGATATTCAAGAGGGGAAGCAGCTAAGGATATAAACATGAGAATCATCTGCACTGTACAGGATAGTGATATAAAAAGAGAGCTCTATGCTGATTGAGAAAAAGCAAAGTTGTTACTCTATGAAAGGAAAGGAAAGAGCACTTGACTTGTTTTATAAAGTTAAATGTACTGAGGAAGATAACACCATGGGAAAAACAGAATGAAAGAGACAAGCAAAGAAGGAAGACTAAGGAGGATTAGAAATAAACTTGTAGAAATCATCATAAGAGAAACCAAGATGGCGGCATAGGTTAACGCCGGAGTTTGCTGCCTCGAACAACCACTTCAAAAATACAACTAAAAGACGGAACGGACATCATCCAGAACCACAGGAAGGCTGGCTGAATGGAAGTTCTACAACTAGGAGGAACCGAGAATCAGAGGAGGCGCAGTGCTGAAGTAAAATACTAAGGTGCGGAGTGCGCGCGGCACGGGCTGGTGGCTGAGGGCGTGGTTGTCTGTTTCAATCCGGAGGGAGCCTCAGACTCTGAGCTCCAGATCCAGGCGAGTCTCTAGGGACCCAGACTCAAACGGGAGAAGCAGGACTGTCTGGCTACGGTCTCTCCGAGGTTTGCAGCTGTTGCTGTGACAGAGAGGCAGAGCCCCTGGGGACGGACTGAGAGCAGCCATAACTGCTCCCTCCTCCGCCCTGTTGATCCCCTGGGACCCGCCCCGCCCAAGCCCTGCACAGAGGCATTTGCCGGATAGCCTCAGGCAAAGGCTAGATTACACCTCCCTAGAGGACACAAGTTCTTCCACTGCAGACACAGCTGATTATCACAGCCAGTCGGCCTGGAGGTCAAATCCCTCTAGTATTAACTATAACAATCAAGGCTTAACTACAACAAGACTGCGCACAAAGACCACGAGGGGGTGTACCAAGAAAGCGTAAAAAATGCAGAGACAAAGAAACAGGACAAAACTATCAAGGGAGGATATTGAGTTCAGAACCACACTTTTGATGTCTCTCAAGAGGCTTCTAGAGTCTGTCGATAAACTTGGTGAGATGTACAGGAAATCTAATGAGACCTTCGATGGTATGATAAAGGACCATCTAGAAAGTAAGCATACACTGACTGAAATAAAGAATATTATACAGACTCCCAACAGCAGACCAGAGGAGCGCAAGAATCAAGTCAAAGATTTGAAATGTGAGGAAGCGAGAAACACCCAACCAGAAAAGCAAAATGAAAAAAGAACCCAAAAATACGAAGATAGTGTAAGGAGCCTCTGGGACAGCTTCAAACGTACCAACATCAGAATTATAGGGGTACCAGAAGATGAGAGAGAGCAAGATATTGAAAACCTATTTGAAGAAATAATGACAGAAAACTTCCCCCACCTGGTGAAAGAAATAGACTTCCAAGTCCAGGAAGCGCAGAGAACCCCAAACAAAAGGAATCCAAAGAGGACCACACCAAGACACATCATCATTAAAATGCCAAGAGCAAAAGACAAAGAGAGAATCTTAAAAGCAGCAAGAGAAAGAAACTCGGTTACCTACAAGGGAATACCCATATGACTGTCAGCTGATTTCTCAACAGAAACTTTGCAGGCCAGAAGGGAATGGCAAGAAATATTCAAAGTGATGAATGCCAAGAACCTACAACCAAGATTACTTTATCCAGCAAAGCTATCATTCCGAATTGAAGGTCAGATAAAGAGCTTCACAGATAAGGAAAAGCTAAAGGAGTTCATCACCACCAAACCAGTATTATACGAAATGCTGAAAGGTATCCTTTAAGAAGAGGAAGAAGAAAAAGGTAAAGATACAAATTGTGAACAACAAACATACATCTATCAACAAGTGAATCTAAGAATCAAGTGAATAAATAACCTGATGTACAGAATGAACTGGTGATTATAATGAATCAGGGACATAGAAAGGGAACGGACTGACTATTCTTGGGGGGAAAAGGGTGTGGGAGATTGGGGAAGAGACTGGACAAAAATCGTGCACCTATGGATGAACACAGTGGGTGGGGAGTGAGGGCGGAGGGTGGGGTGGGAGCTGGAAGGAGGGGAGTTATGAGGGAAAAAAGAGGAACAAATGTAATAATCTGAACAATAAAGATTTAATTAAAAATATAAAAAAAATAAAAAAAGAAATCATCATAAAAGCTAAGAAAGGAGAGAATTCTAATCAAGAGAATACCAAAAGCCTTGGAGAATAAGGCTGGTGAGCAAACAAACAAACAAAAACACAACAAAAACAGGAGGCGGGGGGTTAGTGGTGGGGAACAGGAGAAAATGAACTGGTCTTGGTTGAGAAAGAATAAGATAGATAGCAGGCAGCCCAGCTAGATTTGGTGATTAGCAGCATAAGACATCACAGACACATCACCCCCTTTAAATTTAAACTTCATTAAAACATATAATTATGTTTTCATTACCAAATATTTATTATTTAATTTCTAGAGACAACTCGAACATTAGCATTTGTTTATGAAGATCTGCTATAATAACTTATTTTCAGAAATAGCTCAAGTTACTTCCTGGTACTAAAAACACAGGCATCTGATCCACATATAGTTTTTCTTCCAGACTATCTTGAGACCAAGTATACACATGTGTAAAACTGCTACAGAAGTGTCTAGATTTTTTAAAATTTTATTGTGATTAAAAAATATAAAGGGCAAAAACATAAAGATAATATCATAAGATTGAATCTCACCAGAAAAATGTGCAGCACTTCCTTTGCCTGATGCTAAACTGTGGATATTCATTCCATGGCTGGGGCTCATACTTGGACTACTAAAAGGTCGAGGGCTAACAGGATAACTGTCTTGAGATTTTGGACTTCGGCCTCCCAAACACCGTACTTCACTATCCGTACCATTCACCATTTCTATAAATTGACGCACTCTAAAAAAAGAAAAAACATTTACTTGGATAATCTTCAAAGAGCCATTTATTTAATAGCAACAGATTTCTGAAAGGAGACATTTTAATAACTTGTACTTATCAATAACTTTGGCCTTAAGATAGTATGCTAAAAGCACTAAGTATGATTTTATATACTACTAGTGGCCCGGTGCACGAAATTCATGCACATTAAAAGGGAATTAATTAGAGGAAATATTTTAATCAGCTTCACCTCAGCGCTGGGCGGGGACACAGGTAGGCAGCATCACATTCCAGGTCGGGGACACAGGCAAGCAGGGTCATGTCCCTGGCCAGGGACACAGGCAGGCAGCTTCACCTAAGCGCTGGGCGGGGACGCACGCAGGCAGCGTGATGGTAGCGCTGGGCAGGCCTGTGCGTGCCTCCGCTGGGAGCGGAAGTCCCTGCCCACCAGCTCCTGCCTGCACATGCCTCCATTGGAAGCGGCCTCCGCCTCCAAGGCAGCGTGACGTTAGTACTGGGCAGGCCTGAGCGCACCTCCGCTGGGGGCGGAAGTCCCCACCCGTTGCCGCCCATAGTATGTGTGCATGCAGCCTGTTGAACCGTTGCAACTGCGACACCGTTAGGACCAATTAGCATATTACCTCTTTATATATCTATATATCTATATTTATCTATCTATCTATATATAGATATAGATATAGATATAGATACTGGTTAGAATATTTTTTAATTTTCCAGAAAAATAGACTATATGCAAAAGCTGTATGTCCTTTAATCAAGATTTACTAAGAAAATGAAAGTTTATCTGTAGCTATAATAAAATCAAAATGGACTACCATTTTAGCCCCCAAATAATTTAATCAAAATAATATTTGCACTTGGTAGCAAATGAAATCGTATATAAGAACACGATGGGCCAAAACCGGTTTGGCTCAGTGGATAGAGCGTTGGCCTGCGGACTGAAGGGCCCCAGGTTCGATTCCGGTCAAGGGCATGTACCTGGGTTGCGGGCACATCCCCAGTGGGAGATGTGCAGGAGGCAGCTGATCGATGTTTCTCTCTCATCGATGTTTCTAACTCTCTATCTCTCTCCCTTCCTCTCTGTAAAAAATCAATAAAATATATTAAAAAAAAAAAAAAAAGAAAAAAAGAACACGATGGAATTCCAACAGATATTTCATCACCCCTATTAATAGCAGCATTATTCACAATACCCAACTATGGGAACAACTCAAATATGTAAGATGGATGAGTGAATAAACAAAATGTGGTATATGAATACAATGGAGTAACATTCAGCCTGCAAAAGGAAGGAAATTCTGACAGAGCTACAACACAGATGAACTTTGAGGACGTTATGCTAAGGGAAATAATCCAGTTAAATATTTCATAATTCCATTTATATGAGGTACACAGGGTAGTCAAATTCAAATTCAGAAAACAGAATGTTAGTTGTCAGGAAGTAGGGAGAGGAGAAATGGAGAGTTAATGTTTAATGGGTACCAAGTTTTAGTTAGAAAGGTTCTGGAGATGAACAGTTAGCACTGATTACAAAACAATGTGATGGACTTAATACTACTGAACTATACATGTAAAAATGGCATTTTTTTGTTATGCATATTTATCACAATTTTTAAAAATGCCACAGACTAACTATGAGGTACTTTGCAGAAGGAAAAATAGATTCCCATCTTCTAAGTAAGATTTTCACATTTGGAAACACAGAGATAGAATGACAGAAGACCAAACAAAAGATGCCATCTGTTTATACTCCTCAACACAAGTATTTTTGTAACCTGTTATTTAAACGTGCTCTATTACAAAACTTTATGTCAATATTTGAAAGAAGGTTAAACAAAAATTAAAACATGGAAATTATTTTGGTTACATATAACACACATATATAATAAATATAACATATTTTATTAAACAAACTCACTTCAATGTGAAAAGAAGATTAGGATTTCTTTCAAGTAAACTTGGGTATAACTGTTGTGTTGTTTCAATGGCTTCTCCCATTCTTCCTGCTAACACCAATTTCTGAATTCCTATTTAGAGAAAAAGAGCAAAAGATTAATTTTTTAAAGAATAGAAACACTATCATATAAGTAATATAGGAAAAACACCTGTTAATCAATACTGAAATAATAAAAACTAAAGTAAAAAAGATGGCCCTGGCTAGTGTGGCTCCGTTGGTTGGGTGTCGTCCTGTGCACTAAAAGGTTGCCAGTGTGATTCCCAGTCAGGGCACACACAGGGTTTTGGCTCAATCTCTGGTAGGGGGCATGGAAGAGGCAGTCCATTGATGTTTTGCTTTTACATCCATGTCTCTCTCTCCCCTACCCCCCCATCCCTCGCTCTCTAAAAAAATCAAATAAAAAAACCTTTAAAAAAAAAGATGGCTATTTTTATGGCATACATGGTGTGGTGATGGGTTCATGCACATATAGTAATCTCCAAACTTATCAAATTACATTCACTAAATACGTACAGCTTTTAATATGTCAACCATACCTCAATAAAGTGGTTTTTAAAAAGACCATAGGAAAGTCAAAGAAGTAATACTCAAAATGTCTTATCAAATATGATAACCTTTTAATTTTATATCTTTATTGTTGAAAGTAATTATGATAACCTTTTGAAGCAATACTAAAAGAATGCTAGACGTAGTAAGATCTGAATTCAACAGACACTCATTAAGCATTTCTTGTGTCAGGTATTTGTTATATTAGATGATGAGGACACAAAGAATTTGTGATCATTTCCTGTTCACAAGAGCTTATTATATAGTGAGACAAAGCATACAGTAGCTACAATATAATGTAGTCAGTGATATTATAGCAGTTTGACCTATAAAAAATTTTCTTTTCATTCATCATGATTTTGCCCATGTTTTGTTTTTATGCCTACACTCTAATCACGTTATACCCTTCCTGATGGAGATACCATTTTTATGATGACTAACTACGGTACAGTTATCATGCTGATTTACCTTTGTAAGAACAGGCCCCACTGCTCTGGCTGAAAACACTAGAACCTAAGCAATAAATGCTTAAGATCAAAACTATCTTAAATTTAGATAGCAATTTAAATGCAAAGGTATTTATCTTTCATGTATTACCTCCACTAACATCTAATTATGGGGATACTTTACTAATAAATAAAATCATTTTATTAAATGTTTATTTCCTAGAAGGTCAATAAAACTTTTTTTAAAAAGTGGTACACATTCTTACAAAGTCTCCAAAATTATATCTTTCTACATCCAGAATGCTAGCAAAGTCCTATGTGAATTTTTTTAAAGGTAATCTTAAAAAATATCAATAAAAATAAATTTCAGAGGCATCAATTTTAAAATTTATAAAAATCAACATAACCAAACCTATAATCTGAAAACAAGTGTGAGCCATGCACCATAAGTCCTTACTTTGTCTATTCTTAATGGAAGCTAATTCTTCTAGAACGGTCTGGTCTGTAGATCTGGCAAAGGCCTCTGCTGTGGCACAGTACCCATGGTGAACTAAGTAAGATGAAACCATTCTTAAAAAAAAAAGAAGAAGAAGAAACACAACTTTTAGTCAAGAGAATACATGCTTCATACGACAATTTACATAAACAAGGTCTACTCTGGTGTTACAAAATTAATCTATTCCCTTGAAATAATTAAGGCTTTAATAACCTCAAGTTTAAAGTTCAAAAAATAATTTTGTTCTTTCATGTAGTATTTCCAAAAAGGTAACTGCAAATGCTATGTTGAGACTACTGTCCCTAAAAATAAGTATTATTAGAGAATCAAGGACACCCCATTTTCTCCAGGTCCTTTATGATTGTTTCCTATCCTTATATTCAATCCTACTCACCATAATTCCTGTTTCACATTTATCACAACTTATCCCAGTAAACTGTTGTCATTTTGTAAAATAAAACAAATGTAAAATAACAGATTAACTCCTTGTATTCTGGACTTCAACCCCTTTCTTTATCTGTAAGTTATAGTAGATGGATCACAAGTTGTGAACACAAGAAGTACTAAAGTGAACTTGGATAATCTTCCAGAAAAAAAGTCTATAAAGGTGAAAATACTAATCAGCCTTCTAATCTAAATCAATTAGTATGGCTGTGCACCAGGAGATTAATTATTCAAATGTGATTTATATGTAAGTGACACTCTTCCAAAGAACAGGTTTATTTTGAATAAGCCATCAAGTGGCCAAAACATGTATTTACATTTAACCACAAACTTAGAAAAACTGCTGACTAAGCAATATTAACCCAGATAGTCAATAAAGCCAAATATTCAACTTTAAACCCGCCTTCATTTGGACTACTAAAGACCTGCTAGAAAATGGTAGGAAGAAGCAGTGGTTCAGGGAAGGGGGATTGACCAGAGGGTATTTTAAAAAACAGATTTTTCATTTTATTTCATTTAATTCAAATTATTTTAAGAGGCAGAACCTTTGAAAATAAACTTTCCAGGAGGTCATGTGAGTGTCTATTTCGTGAAGAATGGGGTTGGGGTGGGGGCTCTCATAGAACTCTGGCTGTAGGATAAGATGATGATTCCTCTGCTACTATCCTGCCATGATGCTTAGTGGTGACCATTTTTAAAGCATTAAAGGGCAGTGACCCCAGGAAAGCAACTTATCCTAGCTCTAATTCATGGCAACTATGAGAGTCTGGGTCAGGGTTCACTATTCTTTCAACTGCAGGACAAAAGTACTAGTGCAGATTCTGCAATACCTGATGATAATTGCTCTAGTGAAGAAGCATGTTTTCAGAATCATCAAAATATCTTCCAATCATTATCTCCTCCAAAAGGTACACACAAAAACCTTTATTAGATTTTTCAATTTCGGCCTGTTCAAAGCAATTATAAAGACGTTTAAGATGAACTGTGTCAGATTGATGGTATCTGAAAGAATTTGTCATTTTCTTTGGTTATAGTAGTGAAAATGACTATTTAAACTTACTGGTGTTTATTTCATTTTTAAGTTTATACTATTTCAAGCTTTATGAGCTACCATTTAGTACTACTGATATCTGGTGTCATCTTAAGCCTTTCAGTAAAGGTAAGTCTAAAAAGGTGACTGTCATAGGAATTATATTTTCCTGATTTCCATAAAGAAATTCTACTTTTTCATAAAAAGTAAGTTAATAAAACAAATTGAAATTTGTTGGTAAAAAATGAGAGGTTATTCATTTTACAGTACTTTTACTGACTCCCAGTGTGTACTCTGCTGCTGCCCACCCTCCCCTGCTGCTATTAACTGGATCCTAAGTATTTATCCTAAACTTAGTATCCTAACTTCACCTTCACTGTTCCTTGGCTTTATTTCCTTTACCTCCTTTTAAATGTCTAATAATAGCACATACAAGCAAATGGCATTAAAATAATCATAAGATTTTTAAAAATTTCTTAAGCCAGAGGTTATTGGTCAGATTTTTCTATTTAGAATAGGCGCAATTAGAACCTTCCTAAATCTAAATGATAAAAAATATTTAGCAAAAAAGGAATATTAGTAAACAAAAATAGCAGACATTATTCTTACAGAATAACTCATTCACTAGAAAAATGTAGCCAAATCCTGAAAACTGAAATATACATATTAAGTCTGTATTCCAGTATATAAACTTTATCATTATTTTGATGCTTATTCTTATTGGGTAATAATTCTTTTTTCCCCATAAATATTTAAACTACTGAACAACATAGTCAAATTCATGTCAAAAAACATGATCCTGAATTATGCAATCTAAATTATCTTTCTGAATTTATCTTTTGCACTGGCACTACTGTTAGTTGAATCATGTAACCTATGGAAATCATTAAATGCTATTACTAATGCTAGAAAATGAATTACCCTAACCTAAGTGATCTAGTGTCACTTTATTTCTTCCATCAAATTAATAAGTCAGACTAACATATTATTCTGTATGTTCAAATCAAACATTATTTTTAATTGTTCAAATAGAGTGAGTTATTTTTAGAGATTAAAATATTCTTTTGTACCAAAAGAATCACATCCTATATAATAAAAGCCTAATATGCTAAGTGTCCAACTGTTCGACCAGTCACTATGACGTGCACTGACCACCAGGAGGCAGATGCTCTGACCAGTAAATTAGCTTGCTGCTGAGGTCCGCTGATCGGGACTGGGTGAGATGGGCCAGACATGCCCTGGAACCCTCCTGCAGTCCCTCCCCAGTCCCAATAGTGCACAGGTGGGATTCCTTGGCCTGGCCTGCACCTTCTCACAATCCGGGACCCCTTGGAGGATGTCAGAGAACCAGTTTCAGCCCGATCCCCATAGGCCAGACCGAGGGACCCCACCAGTGCATGAATCCATGTACTGGGCCCTCTAGTATTTTATAAAAAAAGTACTTTTGAATAATATCCATTCAAATTTCTTCACTTACTTTTGTATCATGGTCTGCCATTCTCCTTCTCGATCTCCAATAGGAAACCGGTCTATCTGTGCCTGTATTTTGGTTCTCCACTCCCGCATGTAGTCTTCTATATCAAACACAAAAGGATGTTGCCCAAAATTGGCATCAACGACCTCTCCTGGTGTCTGGAGCCCAACAGTGGGATATAAATTTGGCTGTAAGACAACACATTTCGATAAGCATCTCTCCCTTTTATGTTAAAGACATTCATTCTTTCAAATGCTGTCTCTTTAAAATAACAACTACTAATTTTCTTTGCAAATATTTTAAAATATCAATCAAAAACTAGTAGAGGAAGACTAAAAGCAAATACTCTAAAATACAATCTATACCAGATGGAAAAATCTCATTTCTTGTAATCTAATCAGGGAGGGAGGGAGGGAACAAGGAAGAGACAACCTCAGTACTTTTTTATTTGTTCAGAAACCACATGAAAACAAACTTTTAATAATAAATTGCTCTTAAGAATATGTCATATAGGTCCTGGCCAGTGTGGCTCAGTTGGTTGGAATGGGTCTCATACACTGAAAGGTCTTTGTTTCAATTCCGGACCCAGGTCCAGGCCCATGTGAAGGCAACCGATTGTTTCTCTCTCACATTGATGTCTCTCCCCCCACCCCCGTCTCTAAAAAGAAAAAAAGAAATCAATGAATATGACCTTGGGTGAGGATTTAAGAAAAGAAAGTCATATACTAGTTACAGAAGTATAAACACATAACTCAGGTTTATACTTTTATATATGATACTAGAGGCCCGGTGCACAAAAATGTGTGCACTGGCAGGGGAGGGGGAGTCGGGGGGTGTCCCTCAGACCCACTTGTGCCCTCTCACAATCTGGGACCCCTCGGGAGATAACCACCTGCTGGCTTAGGCCCGCTCCCTGGGTGGCAGATGGCAGGCCCGATCCCTCGGTGCCTGCCCCGCCTCCCTGGGTCATACACACGGCAGGGCCGATCCGGGGGTTGGGGCGCCGCCCAGGGTCGTGCACACAGCATGGCTGATCTGGGGGTTGGGGCGCCACCCGGGGTCGGCTTGCACGTGGGATGCCCGGGCTAACCGGCTGATGACTGCTGCCCTGCCTGGATGCCCCGGGTCAGGTCACACACAGGATGCCCGGATGGAGGCCAGGCGGGCTGGCCGATCACTGCTGCACCGCCCGGCCACCCCGGGTTGGTTCGTACACAGAAGCCCGCCGACCCAGGTCGAAGATAGTAGGCTGGGATGGCAGCAGGGCAGGTGGGATGGTGCTGTCCCGCCCCACCGCCCCAGGTCACAAATAGCAGGCCCAGATGGCGGCAGGGCAGGCGGGGTGGCGTTGTCCCAGCCTGCCTGCAGTATGCAAATTAGCCGCCATCTTTGTTGGTGGTTAATTTGCATATCGTGCTGATTAGCCGATGGGAGGCATAGCAAAGGTACGGTCAATTACCATGTTTGTCTATTATTAGATAGGATATGTGATGCATTTCTAGAAATGAATGTGAAAGCTAGTTGCCACAAAAGTACAATCCTAACTAGGCAAGTGCTATTTTAAGTTTATTAATTTCACTTATTTGTCTATTTGGGATGCCTTTATAAAAGGACTAGAAGCCTGGTGCATGAAATCGTAAACTGGTGGGGTCCCTCAGTATGGCCTCCAGGGAATGGGCTGAAACTGCCAGTCTGTCGCTGCCTGCCACTCCTGCCTACTGCTCCTGATCATCCGGGCCCCACTGCGCCTGCCACGGGCTCGCACCAAGTCAGTCCACATTGGGAGAGGCTCACCCCGCCACGGCGGTGCTCACCAGCTGTGAACCCTGTGTCTGGTACCCACTGGTCACCTGAGTGGCACTCCCGCTGTGGGAGCACACTGACCATGAGGAGGCAGCTCCTGCATTTAGCGTCTGACCCCTGGTAGTCAGTTCACGTCATAGCAACAGTCAACCCATCATTTGGTTGTTCAGTTGCTTAGGCTTTTAGATATATACTAGAGGCCCGGTGCACAAAAATTTATGCACTTGGGGGGGGGGGGGGCCCAGCCCGGCCTGTGCCCTCTCGCAGTCTGGGACCCCTCGGGAGATAACGACCTGCTGGCTTAGGCCTGCTCCCGGGTGGCAGAGGGCACACCCAAAACCTGGGTGCAGCCCCTGGTCAGGCTCAGAGCAGGGCCGACTGGGAAGTTGGGGCGCCGACCCTGTCATGCACAGAGCAGGGTGGATTGGGAGGTTGTGATGCCACCCTTAGCCACGCTCAGGGTTGGGGCAACGCCCCCTGTATCACTCAAGGCAGGGTCAATGGGGAGGTTGCAGCGTCACCCCGTCACTCAAAGAGCAGGGCCGATCAGGGGGTTGGGGCGCTGCCCCCTGTCACTCACAGAGCAGGGCTGATCAGGGGGTTGGGGCGCTACCCCTGTCACTCACAGAGCAGGGCCCATCAGGGGGGTTGGGGCTCCGTACCCTGTCACACACAGAGCAGGGTCGATCAGGGGTTTGGGGCACTGCACCCTGTCACACTCAGGGCAGGGCCAATGGGGAGGTTATGGCTCTACCCTGTCACACACAGAGCAAGGCCCATCAAGGGGTTGAGGAGCTCCCCCGTCATGCACAGAGCAGGGCCGATCAGGGGGTTGAGGAGCTCCCCCCTGTCACTCACAGAATAGAGCCGATAGGGGAGTTGGGGCACCGCCCCCTGTCACACACAGAGCAGGGCGGATCAGGGGGTTGGGGCGCTGCACCATGTCACACTCAGGGCAGGGCCAATGGGGAGGTTATGGCTCTACCCTGTCACACACAGAGCAAGGCTCGTGGAGGAGGGTTGGGGCGCCGCACCCTGTCACACACAAAGCAGGGCCGATCAGGGGGTTGGGGCGCCGCCCTCTACCACCCACAGAGCAGGGCCGATCAGGGGGTTGGGGCGCCGCCACTGTCACACTCAGGGCAGGGCTGATGGAGAGGTTATGGCTCTACCCTGTCACACACAGAGCAGGGCCGATCAGGGGGTGGGTATGCCGCACCCTGTCAAACACAGAGCCGTAGGGCAATCAAGGGATTGGGGAGCCCCCCCCCCATCAGGCACAGAGCAGGGCTGATCAGGGGGTTGGGGCGCCTTCCCCTGTCACGAACAGAGCAGGGCAGATAGGGAGGTTGTGGCCCCGCCCCCTGTCACACACAGAGCCGCAGGGCGATCAGGGGGTTTGGGCGCTGCCCCATCACGTTGATCTCTGTGCCGGGAGGCCTTGTGGCTCCACTGATCCGGTGTCGGGAGGCATATTACCCTTTCACCATATAGGATAGAGGCCTGGTGCATGGGTGGGGGGCGGCTGGTTTGCCCTGAAGGGTGTCCTGGATCAGGGTGGGAGTCCCCATTGGGGTGGCCTGGCCAGTCTGGCTGAGGGACTGAGGGCTGTTTTCCAGTTGGCGGGTGACTGAAGCTCCCAACAGCTCCTTTTTTTCTTTTTTTTTTTTTCTATTCTGGGCCAGCTTTAGCTCTGAGGCCTCACTGCTGAAAACACTGATACAATGTTGTGGTCCGGCTGGCTGAAGCCCGGCTGACTGAAAGCCGGTTTCTGGGGTTCCGTTTAGCTTCTATATTTGCTACATAGTTGCTTAGAGTTGCAGCTGAGAGGCCGGCAACTCAGGCGGGGAACGTTGGAGTTCGCCATCACTGGAGCAAGCAAGCCTCCCTGTTCGCTTCAGTGCATGGCTGCCAGCCGCCATCTTGGCTGACAGTTAATTTGCATAAGGATATGCTGATTAGCTAATGGGAAGGGTAGCGGTCGTACGCTAATTACCATTTTTCTCCTTTATTAGTGTAGACTAGAGGCCCGGTGCACAAAATTCGTGCACTGGGGTGTGGGGGTTCCCTCAGCCCAGCCTGCCCCTCTCACAGACCGGGAGCCCTCAGTGGATGTCCTACTGATGGCCACAGTCTGGCAGCAGAGGCTCAGAGCAGGCGTCCCGTGTGTGTGTGTGTGTGTGTGTGTGTATGTGTGTCCCCACTGGGGGTTACCCCCAGCCACATTGGAGGCTCAGAGCAGGCACTGTGTGTGTGTGTGTGTGTGTGTGTGTGTGTGTGTGTGTCTGCTGGGGGCCTGCCCCCAGCCACACCATGGAGGCTTGGATCAGGAGCCCATCTGTGTTGATCTCTCAGGCTCCTGGCCTCCACTGCATGTTGTACTATCCCTTGAGCTATGGCCAGAATGGGGGGGCTGCTTGCAAGCCGGGCTTTCCTGCTCCAGGATCGCCATGGCGACGGGGAAGCAGGCCCAACTTGGAGCTGCCCGCAGGCCGGGCTTGCTCTCCTGCTCCCGGATCCCCATGGCAACTGGGGAGCAGGCCCAGCTGGGGGCTGCCCGCAGGCCGGGCTTTCCTGTTCCCTGATCAGGGGCAGCTGGGGGCTGCCTACAGGCCTCACTTTTCTACTTACCGATTGCCGGATCACCACAGCGACCCAGGGTCCAGCGGCACTTTCCTGCTCTCCAATAGTCATAGGGTCCTGGCTGGGGGCGGCACTTAGCAGTGCAGGGCTTAGGTGGCACGGGGGTCCTGGCTGGGGGCTCAGGTGGCACATAGGGGTCCCAGCTGGGGGCGGGGCTTATGCCCCGCTGCCCAGGGCTGCACATGGGGCCCGGATGGCAGCTCGCACTGCCGCCCTATCTGTAGTATAGGATAGAGGCCTGGTGGGGGCCAGCTGGTTTGCCCTGAAGGGTGTCCCGGATCAGGGTGGGGGTCCCTCTTGGGTGCCTGGCCAGCCTGGGTGAAGGGCTGATGGCTGTTTGCAGGCTGACCACAGCCCCTTCAGGGTGGGGGTCCCCACTGGGGTGCCTGGCCAGTCTGGGCCATTTTCAGGCTGGCGGGTGACTGAAGCTCCCAGCCTCTCCTTTTTTTCTTTTTAATTCTGGGATTTATTTACTTTCTATGGCTATCACTGGAGCTGAGAGCCGGCTTTAGCTCTGAGGCCGGCTCCAGCTTGAGGCCTCGGCTGCTGAAAGCAGATATCTGGGCTTTGTTTAGCTTCTATAATTGAAACTCTGTTGCCATCACTGCCGCTCTAAGCTCTGAGCTCGCTGCTGGCTGAAAGCAGGTTTCTGGAGCTTGTTTAGCTTCTATAATTGCAACACTGTTGCATCCAGAGCTTAGAGCTGGGCTGCCGCAGGCCAGGAACCTTGGCTTCCTCCGTCACTGGAGCAAGCAAGCCTCCTGTTCGCTTCAGCTGCCTGGCTGCGGCTGCCATCTTAGTTGGCAGTTAATTTGCATGTCCTGCTGATTAGCCAATGGGAAGCATTCGGGAGTATGGTCAATTTGCATGTCCCTCTTTTATTAGATAGGATATAGATGGTTATAAGCAAAACACAGTCTCATTAAGAGTAGGGATTCTCTAAATAAAAATAAAAAGCTCAAATGCACATATTTCAAGAGAGGAAAAGGATGAATTTAAAGTTCATGAAGAAATGCATTTAGATATACTCCAAGATTTTGAGGCTAATCAATTTAATAGCTTCAAGTATACAAAAACAAACAAACAAACAAACAAACAAAAAAATCAAAGTCCTTCTTTTGGCTCTATCACTAGTTCTTACATCTAAAGAGAGAATGAGTTACTAAATGTCTACTAAATGGCTGTGATTAGTCATTATAATAATCCTGTGAAATAATTATACTGTTTACAATTACAAAACTACAAAGATTGAGACTCAGGGGCAAATTAACTTGCTCATGGTCTTTCTACACTATAGCAGAGATAAGATTGGAACAGGTTTATCTGTCACCAAATCTAAGTCCAATTTTTCTTTGTAAAACTCCAAATCCTACTTCATCTTCATTCTATGTCTTATTTCTTTGCTTTATTGATTACCACAAATATTTTCTGAACAGAATTATGTAAAGATGATTAGGGCATACTTTGTGTATAATATAAGATGCTTAAACAGATTTCACAGTAAAAAGCTAGAAGAATGTGCTTAAAAACAACTGAACAACCGAGCAACAAAATCAGAAACAAGAGTACTGTGTTAAAATTCTGAGAAATATAGTTGTATTGGGCTAAGGGGAGAAATGATAATGCAATGCACAAAAATGCACTGACTCTTAATAATCAACAAAACCAGCAAGTTACTAGAGTTTTAAGCCAAACACAAGTCAAATATTTACTACGACCTTCCCATTTCACCAATGAGAAAACAGACCTAGAGTTTAAGGAATTTATCCAATAGAACACCACTTATTAATGACACACAGGGAAAAAACTCAGGTCTCTCTACTTCTAGCACAGTATTCTTCCCACTAAAACCCATTACAAAATTATAATGTATTTTAGAACAAAAATATATAAAGCCAGGGCTCTTAATAAGGATATAAATAGAATAAAAGCAAAAGACTCTTAATAAGAATATAAATAAGCCAAAACCAGTTTGGCTCAGTGGATAGAGCGTTGGCCTGCAGACTGAAAGGTCCCGGGTTCGATTCTGGTCAAGGGCATGTACCTGGGTTGCGGGCACATCCCCCGTGGGAGATGTGCAGGAGGCAGCTGGTCGATGTTTCTCTCCCATCGATGTTTCTAACTATCTATCTCTCTCCCTTCCTCTCTGTAAAAAATCAATAAAATATATTTAAAAAAAAAAAAAAAGAATATAAATAGAATAAAAAGCAATCCTATTCATTAAGCAGAGTTTATAATTCTGATGTTCAGCAACGTCCAAACAGAGATGCTTTTAAAATGGCTTGCTAATCTTAATTTTTCTTAACAAATTCAGGAAAAGAACTCAGATCAATACTACAAAAATCAGCATTCATGAATACTCTGATAAAAAATGTGCCATACAAAGGTTTCAGTAATAGTGTGAACAACAACAACAAAATTGGGGTGGGGGGGGGACAAAAACATTTTAGATTAAAAAAAAGCTTCAAACTTCCCTATGAGAAAACTTGCCATAAAGGTCAAGAAAAATAAACTTTATAGAACAAATATCTGCCACACATGTGAGAAAGGATCATTTCAAATATAAAAAATTCTCATAGCTGAAACCAGTTTGGCTCGGTGGATAGAGCGTCGCCCTGCGGACTGAAGGGTCCCGGGTTCAATTCCGGACAAGGGCATGTACCTGGTTGCGGGCACATCCCCGGTGGGGGATGTGCAGGAGGCAGCCGATCGATGTTTCTCTCTCATCGATGTTTCTAACTCTCTATCTCTCTCCCTTCCTCTCTGTAAAAAATCAATAAAATATATTAAAAAAAATTCTCATAATACAGGTAGACAAAGATTACTAGTTCAATTACAATGAAGACACTTCGTTCAATTTTAAAAAATGCAAATAAAAACAAGTTGATTTTTTTTGCACATCAGGTTAAGATTTAAGACTGATAATACTCAAGTATTGATGAAGTTTGAGAAAATAAGCCCTCTCTTCCACTGTACACAGAAATGTAAACTGATCTTTTAAAAAGAAATTTTGGCAAAATCTATTAAAATTGACAAAGCAATTTCACTTGTAACAATTTAATCCTAGAGAAAAACAAACATATGCAAGGACATATGTCCTATAGCATTCATTGTTTGTAACTGCAAATAAAAAATTAAAAAGAATGTCCATTTATAGGACATTCACCGAAACCCAGACTCCAATAATTATGATATGCCATTATTTTATGTCTAAGAAATAACACTGCCCATTAAATTCTGACAGACCACAGATCCTAAGATGCCCCATCTCATAAATGTTAAATTATAAAATTAAGCAAAATCAGTAAAAAAATGTGTACACTGACAAAGATGCCCAATATATATTACTAAATGAAGAAAGAAAGCTATAGAATAGTGCATAAACTATAACCCCATCTTTTCTGTAAACATTTATACAATGGACATACTAGTTAACATAAGTTTAGAAATCGATATGAAAGGCTATATACCCAAGTTAACACAGTCATCATATTTAAAGAGGCTGGCACATTTGTGTATTTCTAAACATTTCTATTATCTGCATACTAAAACTATATATTACTGTTGTAATCAGAAAGTGATATAATACTGAAAATTTGTTAAAGTCAGGTGGGCTCAGTGAAAAGTAACTAAGTTTTAATATCATTTACTTGATCTTAAAACTAAAGAATTTGAGGAAAAGGAATTAAGGACATAGCATTTAACTGGTCAACCATAAATTTTAAAAATGTAATAGAAATCTTAAATTGCAAGATTATAGATTTCTAAAAGTAGAATATAACAATGCAATGGTTTTTAGTTTACTCAGAGTTGTATAGCCACCGTCATTATCAAATTTACATTTTTATCACTCCAAAAAAGTAACCCATACCCATCACAGACTCCCCATTCCTCATCACTGTAACTCTGATAACCATTAATCTATTTTCTGATCCTAAAGATTTGCCCATTCTGGACATTTTGTATAAACAGAATTATACAATGTATGTCTTTTGTGACTGGCTTCTTTCAGTTAGCATAACGTTTCGAGGTCCATCCATGTTGTAGTATGTATCTCAATTATGGATTTATGTAAAACAATGTTTCCCAGGAAACTGTTTCTCAAAAAACAACAACAACAAAACAACACAAAAATCACTCCTGCACATGTAGAATTAGACAAAAGTGAGAATAATTTAAGTCTCTAATCAGATAATAGAAAAATAGATCTCCTCATTTCTATTGCCTTAGGAAAAAATAGATTCTATTCAAAAGCTAAATATACACAATAAAATTATGTTCTCAATAGCATAAGCTTTGTTTTATTTCATTTAAAATATTTTTTCTATGAAAATAAAAGCAAATAATGTATCTATAAAAAGATTTCAAATCAGCCTAAGGAACTGGAAAGCTGGATTATTTTAAATGAGAACTGCTTTTATAACAAAAGAACTTTACTTAATCCCATACTGAATTAGTCAGTTTATAAATGGACATTTCTCAAACTGGTGAGGGGAAGAAATATTATTCTGAAGTAGATCTAAGGTTTTCAAGTTGTATAAATACCCTGTGCTCCATAACTCTAATACAGTCTAGGTCAGTGATGGCGAACCTATGACACGCGAACTCATTTTTTTGGTTGATTTTTCTTTGTTAAATGGCATTTAAATATATAAAATAAATATCAAAAATATAAGCCTTTGTTTTACTATGGTTGCAAATATCAAAAGACTTCTATATGTGACACGGCACCAGAGTTAAGTTAGGGTTTTTCAAAACGCTGACATGCTGAGCTCAAAAGGTTCGCCATCACTGGTCTAGGTAAACTTTTTGTTCTGTAAATATACATACTCTCTACTAGAATTTAATGCTACAACTAAAGGGTAAGAGATCACAGGTACAAAACACAAACAAATACTTGTTTGGTGGTCCCTTTAAGGGAAAACTTTTTCCTCCCTTTTTTAAGTAGAAGAATGGTATGTTGCATGTGTAAGTCGCAGAAGATCTCAGTCATATAAATAAAGAACTCTCCAAACCACAATCACCATAACCACCACTTTACTCACTGTTACAAACTGAGTATCACCACTGGTTAATTATAGACAAGGCAAAACATAACTGGGGATTCTAAAGTGGGACAAAAAATAGTTATAAGGTTAAGAAAAACATGTCCACAACCAGCTAAGCCTTTTTCAAATAAATGATCACCATCTACCAAGAAACAAAGAATCTGCTCACTCTGACAAGTTGATTTTACTTTAGTGCCACAAAAAGAGGGGAAAAAAAATCCATCCGGGAAGTCCTTTAACCAATTCCAAATGAAACTTACAAAACATTTGCAATGGTTCTGAACATCAACCTACCTACCACCATCCACACCTATGCTCGACCACCCTTCCCTCCTACCCCCTTCACCACAGATGCTCTTCTTTTTTAATCCTTGTAGGGAGGACAAGCTTAGAGAGAGGGAGAGGGGGAGGAGGAGAGGAGGAGAAGAGGAGAGGGGAAGAGAGGAAAGGGGAGAGGGGCGCAAGGGGAGAGGGGGAGAGGGAGGGATCAAACCAGCAACCATTTGGTATATGGGACGACACTCCAAACCAACTAAGCTACCCAGACAGGGCCTCAGGTCCAAAATCTTGAAGTTAGATACTGATTCTCTTATTTTCACATCTAATTCATCAAAAAATTCTCTTGGCTTACAGTGGATTTTTAAAAAAACACTTATTTTTTTATTCATACTCTTGAATCCATCTGGAACTTACTGTGGTATAAATACAAAACAAAATCCTAAGATTATATATATTTTTAAAACAAACACTTGTTCCACTACTACTTATTAAATAATGCTTCTTGGGGGGCAATTTTGATCTGTAGACTCTGAATTTTCTTGGGTTAGCAAAGTTTTTTCTATAACTTTGAATTCTTCTGTTTTTCTAGGATTTTCTTGAGGGATATTAATATTCTATACCTTAGCCGTAACCGGTTTGGCTCAGTGGATAGGGCGTCGGCCTGTGGACTGAAAGGTCCCGGGTTTGATTCCGGTCAAGGGCATGTACCTTGGTTGTGGGCACATCCCCAGTAGGGGGTATGCAGGAGGCAGCTGATCGATGTTTCTCTCTCATCGATGTTTCTAGCTCTCTATCACTCTCCCTTCCTCTCTGTAAAAAATCCATAAAAAATATTTAAAAAAAAAAATCTATACCTTAGATGTCTATTCTTTGCCTCTGAGTATCCTGTCATCTCAAAACACCCCTGAAACTGGAATGTGTCTTAGAATTAATGGCACCCTACATCTGGCCAGGCAGCTGTTATGATGCAACTGTCACTGCCTGCACAGGTGTGAATTTGTTAAAAAATGAGCTCACAAAAAAATTTGGGACTTGATTGTTTTTCCTGATGAAACATCTGGATAACTGCAACCCTAAGACATTTTAGTCAACAAGCCAACTAAGAAAGGGATACAAGAGTCTTGGCTATTGTCAAAACACCTGTGGTTAATACTTTCTGGCAATATTAAGAAAGTGATAGCAACAAAACCTGTACAATGCAATCAGGAGCTTAGAAGAAAATACCAGACATAATGGAGAACTATTAAGAAATGTTCTTGATGGCATAGAAGACAATGTCATGTAGAAAACCACAGACATCAACTCTAAAAAAGTGTTAAGGACTTGGACTCTGAACATAAGAAGTTTGGGGAACACTTTAGTCAATTTATATTGCTATTTCATCATTTTTATGCATACAAGTAATATTGATTAAAAATATATTAAGTACACTCAAAGATCAATGGGTAAATGTAAAATAAAAATTCAAGTGATAAGAGAGCATATATATATACATCTCCTATCTAATAAAAGACAAAAAGGGTAATTAACCGTACCCCCACTACGCTTCCCATTGGCTAATCAGGGCGATATGCAAATTAACTGCCAACAAAGATGGTGGCTGGCAGCCACGCAGCTGAATTGAGCAGGAGGCTTGCTTGCTCCAGTTATGGAGGAAGCCAAGGTTCCCGGCCTGCTGCGGCCTGGCTCTGAGTCCGAAAGCAACGTTTCAATTATAGGAGCTCAACAAACCCCAGATACCTGCTTTCAGCAAGTTGTGGCCTCGGAGAGCGCAGGTGACCTCGGAGAGCGCCAGTGACAGCAACAATGTTTCAATTATAGAAGGTAAATAAATCTCAGAATAAAAAAAAAAAAGAAAAAAAGGAGAGGCTGGGTGCTTCAGTCCCTGGCCAGCCAGAAAACGGCCCTCAGCCCCTCACCCAGATTGGCCAGGCACCCCAGTGGGGACACCCACCCTAAAGGGGGTGTGGCCAGCCTAAAAACAGCCATCAGCCCCTCATCCAGGCACCCTAGTGGGGACCCCCACTCTGAAGGGGTGTGACCAGCCGCAAACAGCCATCAGCCCCTCACCCAGGCTGGCCAGGCACCCCAGCGGGACCCCCACCCTGATCTGGGACACCCTTCAGGGCAAACCAGCCGGCTCCCACTGGTGCACCAGGCCTCTATCCTATATAGTAAAAGGGTAATATGCAAACTGACTCTAACAGCAGAAAGACTGGGAATGACTGGTCACTATGACACACACTGACCACCAGGGGGCAGATGCTCAATGCAGGAGCTGCCCTCTGGTGGTCAGTGTGCTCCCACATAGGGAGCTCTGCTCAGCCACAAGCCAGGCTGATGGCTGCCAGTACAGTGGTGGTGGTGGGAGCCTCTCCTGCCTCCTCAGCAGTGCTAAAGATGTCAGACTGCAGCTTCGGCCTGCTCCCCGCTGGCAAGTGGACATCCACCGAAGGCTGCCAGGCTGCCAGAGGGAAGCCTGATTGCCATCTTAGGCCCAATCCCCCGGGGAGCAGGCCTAAGCCAGCAGGTGGTCATCCACTGATGGGTCCCAGACTGTGAGAGGGCACAGGCCAGGCTGAGGGACCCCCCACCCCCGAGTGCACAAATTTTTGTGCACCAGGCCTCTAGTATATATATAAAAGCCCAGCGACTGGAAAAAAAAAAAGCCCAGCGACTGGAATGGTGGAACAACCAGGCGCTATGATACGCACTGCGGTGGCCAACTGGCCCGATCTGAGCCCCGATCGCCCCCTCCAACCTCCTGTGGCCCCTCCCCCTAGCCCACCCCATCCCCGATTGGCCCCCCCCATCCTTATTGGGGGCAGGGCGAGCCAGACCCCACCCATGCAAGAATTTGTGCACCAGGTCTCTAGTTGAATTATAGTTTGCTAGTTTTCCCCTCCTAGTGTTATATGTGATGCATATATTACAACTAGAGGCCCAGTGCACAGATTCATGCACTGGTGGGGTCCCTCGACCTGGACTGCGGGGACTGGGCTGAAACCAGCAGTCTGACATCTCCTGAGGGGTCCCAGATTGTGAGAGGGTGCAGGCCAGGCCGAGGGACTCCACTGGTGCATGAATCTGTGCACCAGGCCTCTAGTATGCATATAAGATCTTTGGTTAAGCTCTTCCCAGCCTGGCTTGCACCCTCTCCAATCCGGGACCCCTTGGGGGATGTCTGCCAATTTAAGACCAGATCCCGCTAAACCGGCAGTCAGACATCCCTCTCGCAATCCAGGACTGCTGGCTCCTGACTGCTCACCTGCCTGCCTGGTCACCCCTAACCACCTCTGCCAGCCTGCCTGATCACCCCTAACTGCTCCTGCCTGCCTGATCGCCCCTAACTGCTCTCCCCTGCCAGCCTGATTGTCCCTAAGTCTGCCTCGGCCCCAGCCACTGTGGCTTTGTACGGATGGATGTCTGGAAGACATCTGGTCTAATTAGCACGTTATGTTTTTATTAATATAGATAGAGCCTTAGATTTGGTAAATAAGGTATCTAGAATCACACTTCTTACACCTCACCTGAATTTCTGTAATAGCCCCTCTCAAATCTGTTTGTCTCTACCCTTACTCTCCCGCCTCCCTTCCCCAGCCTAATTTTTCCATCCAGCTGCCAGTGGTCCTTTGAAAACTGAAGTTGTATCATGATAACTAAAAAACTCTGCAATGTCTCTGTATTTCACTCAAAGTAAATGCTGAAGTCCTTACAATGGCCCTCAAGGTCCAGATGATCTAGCCAACCCCCACACCCATCATTATCTCTGACTCATCTCCTACTACTCTCTGCCTTTCTTGTGTCTCTCTACCTCACTTCATGCTATTCTTCAAACATACCAGACATGCTCCTGCTTTAGTACCATACCTCTAACTGTTCCCTTTGCTTGGAATATTCTTGATCTATATATCCATTTAGTTATCTCCCTTACTTCTTCAAAAGCCTCCGCTCAAATATTACCTTGACCAAAGGTGAGCAAATTGTATATCCTGTGTTCTGTTTGGTATTCCCACACTCTTTTTTCTCTTTATTTGAAAAGTACTTAAAACCTTTTAAAATATTATAATTTGCCGAAACCGGTTTGGCTCAGTAGATTGAGCGTCGGCCTGCGGACTGAAAGGTCCCAGGTTCGATTCCGGTCAAGGGCATGTACCTGGGTTGCGGGCACATCCCCAGTAGGAGATGCGCAGGAGGCAGCTGATCGATGTTTCTCTCTCATCGGTGTTTCTAACTCTCTATCTCTCTCCCTTCCTCTCTGTAAAAAATCCATAAAAAATATTAAAAAAAAGAATTATAATTTACTTATTTTTAATGTATTGTTTATTCTCTAACTACTCCAGCTTGAGGACAGAGACCTTACTATTTTCTTGACTGATATATCACAGAACCTGCCACACAGTATGCGTGCAATACACACTAAATTAAAAAATGACTAGAATTGCTGTACAGGCACTCGCTAAAAAGTCCAATAATACCAAAGATACATATTTCAAATAATCACAATGACATTAAAAAGTATATTTTAATAATAAATTCTGATTTATTTTTTAGCTACAACGAAGTTCCCTTGTTCAACGGTGTGCAGTGAAATTTGGAGCTTAATTTCTGAAGATCCACACCAATGGTGACTAGAGAAATATCTCTAGTCTATGCACAGCATATAAATTGAATGTCAATAAGAATGCATTCTGAACAAGTTTAGTACTAGTTTTATACTTTGTTTCATTAAAAATGCAAAACTGATTTTTTAAAAAAAACAACACAAGTCTTACCGGTAGGTCAGTGAAAGCAATACCTGAAGGGAAAAAAAAGGTGGCATTAGAAGCTGTTTTGCAAAGGCAGACTATGGCGACAAGCTAAATTTCTAATTAAAATGAAGAAAAAAGAATGGCAAAGGCAGAGAAGAAAAAAAATTAAAAACCCAAATACAAAATAATGAGTGATTTTTTCTTAATAACACTAACAGGTCTGACTGAATGCTGACCCTTTTTCAAGATCACACACCAATTTTATTTTGGGAGTACTGCTATTGATTCCAGGATTTCTGAAATGATTTTAGATATGTCTTCAAAGCTATGTTAGACATCATGTAAGAAAATCAGTTGTAAAATAATCATTTGAATTTCGACCAATATCCAAGATGCTTTATCCAACCTTATCATTTAATCTTCCTCACTTAGATTTAGCTTTTAAATAATTTTGAAAGGGAAAGATTTTATGTTGCACTAAAAAGGTAAACAATGTAAAATACACTACGTTTGTTCTTTAAAAAAATAAAATTTCTTATAAAAGAATATTCTTGAATAACCTTTGACTACTCTGAAAAAAAAATTCCTCCTTCAAAGGATAAAGATATAAACAGTTGAGAATTTCTCTTGAATGTCCTCTGACAGTAATTTCAAGTCATGTTTCAAATACACTTGAATAATGATAATATTGGAATTAAGTCTCCTAGCATCCCAAAGTGGTTATTTAATAATCTCCCTTAAAATATTAAAATATATTACTTAGCTGAAAATAATAAACCAAACGTTCCTATAGCACTTTATTCATATGATTAAAAAGACTTGAGTTCTAGAATAATGGCAGGAGGTGATGTTGATGAATGGGTTAATATCAAACCTTCCAGTCTAAACACACATTAAAACAAACTGGAAGACCACACCAGCACTACCCCTACAGTGCTGATCACCACAGAAAAAGTGAGGGCATTTCTGTTAAATTGTCTTCCCACTTGAGATTCTTTAACTATATAATTGTACTGTACCATCAGAAAACTGACTCTATCCATGAAAGTACTAAAGTTAAAAGATAAACTGACCATATATCTTTACTATATATGCTTTAAAATAAAGGTGTATAAATAGTGCTTTGTAGTGAAAGTCTTTTTTGAAACTAGTAAATTAATGCCCTGCCACTCCAGTGAAATAATCTGATTACTTTTAGCTTCATTCATAGAAAAGCAAAGTGGCTGTGGGCAAACTATGAAAATTTATTCTAAAAATTTCAGAAAACTTTTACAGGAAATAAAGAATAAATATTTCAATAAAATGTTATCATACATAATTGCCATTTTCATAAAAGCCTAATCATTTATTTTCCTCAAAGATGTCTATTTACAAAACTGCCAAATTTATATTCCTTTAGTAAAAAATTCCTTTTTGCTATTAATTACTCAAATCGCTCTTTACTAAACACTCTCATAAAAACTCCAACTTAATTTCATAGATTATCACTTTTGACTACTGCCAAATATAGCTATCTAAACCTATAAATAGTGAGACCACAAAAAGATGCCAGTTTAATAAGTTGGTATAATTATTTAAATACACAAAAAGCAAGTTTTTTATATCTCTAACTTCCTGATTTGTCAAGATGCTTTTTGAAAAGTGATCTTCAATTGATGAATGATACTCATTAAAACTAAGTAAAAAAATTTCAAATTACGTTAACCTAAATTTTGAAATGTTTCTCCTTTAATTTGTTTCTCAAATAAAAACCTTTCCATTTCTCCTTTTATAGTAAATACATATTTTTAAAACTTTCATGAGACAGAAATTAAAGATGTATCAGCTTTTGGGCGAAACTTATTCACTTTGGGAAGTACTACAAGGAACAGTAACTGAATAATATTTTATCTTCTAGACGTTAGACTCTGGACCAGAGGTAAGCACAATTCTCCTACAAAGAGCCAGAGAGTAAATATTTCCTTCTCCTTAAGCCATATGGCCTCTGTTACAACTACTCAATTCTGCCACCGTAGCAGGAAGGCAGCCATACACAGTGCATAAAAATGGATGTGGCTGCATTCCAATAAAACTTCAGAAAAAACAGACAGGAGACAGATTTGGCACATCTAAAGAAATTTGGTTCTAAAGAAATGACTATGCTCACCGATGTTTTACCACTGCATCCCTGGCACCTGGCCCAGAGTGTGGCAAACAATGATAATAAACATTTACTGAGCACTCACTTTGTGTCAGGCAATCAGTTAAGAATTGTACATGCATCATTTCAGTTTAGTCTAACAACCTTAATAAGGTAGGCATCATAGTGAAACTATTTTACAAACTGAGGCACAGAAATGTGTTAAATAACTTGCATAAGGTCACATGGCCTAAACCAGGACACAAAATCAGGCAACTAAAGAAACCATATTAACCACTATATACTGCCTCTCTATGTGCTTAATAAATATTTATTAATTTATAAATAATGTCAAATGTTTCAAATTTACTTTAAAAAATTGAATGTAATTCCATCATTATGTACTCTTTTAAAAAAAAATCTCACATTTTAAAAAGTTTTCTTATTCAGGAGAAGATTTAAATATCTGTAAAAATCTAACAGAAAAAAAACAAAATCACCTCTTCTCATATTTCAAAATAAAATTTCTCTGGAATAAAGTTTAAAAAAACTGTAAAAAGACTGATTTTAATTTTAAAATATGCCTTTTGCATTTCTGAACCCAAACTCATACCTAAGAGAGGATTTCTCCTGGTTTAAGATATTCAGTATCTTTAGCAGCCAAGACATGAAGACTACCCCAATTAACTGCTTTGATAAATCAAAGCCAGAATAGTAACAATGAATAAATTGAAGGGGCTGTACCCTTATAGAAACCAGTTAGCTATAACAATCAAATTACAAATACACAACAAATTTGCATGGCATCCTTAACATTCTTACACTGATAAGAATACTTAACCCTTGAACAAAGCAGGGGCTTGGGACACTGACCCGTGTGCAGTTAAAAATCCACATATAACTTCTGACTCCCCACAAATGCTTAACTACTAATAGCCTGTTGACCACTACTCTTACCAATAAACAGTTGATTAACACATATTTTGTACATCATATGTATTATATCCTGTATTCTTACAATAAAACTAGAGAAAAGAAAATGTTATTAAGAAAATCATACAGAAGATAAAATACATTTACAGTACTGTTTGTATTTACTGAAAAAAATCCACATACAAGTGGATTAAAACCTGTTCTATGATGAACTGTGTATAAGGATCTTTTGTGGACTTGAGACAATCTTTAAGTCAGATAACACAGGACTTCAGAATCAATATTAATAATCAGAGAGAAGCATTTTAAGCCAAATATAAATATAAAGATACTCACTTTATATTAAGAATATGTTGAGACACTAATAAAAAATAACTATTACCGATACACTTAGAAATTTAGAATTTTTCTCTGAAATGAGAGAAAGAATAGTTTTTGTATTGAAGAATATACATTACATGTCTAAGCATACCATTTGCAATCTAATTTTTAAATACAAAGTAAACTAGAGGCCCGGTGCACAAAATTCGTGCGGGGGGGGGGGGGGGGGAGGTGTGTGTGTCGCTCAGCTAAGCCTGTACCCTCTCCAATCTGGGACCCCTCGAGGGATGTCCGACTGCCTGTTTAGGCCCGATCCAGGACTGCTGGCTCCCAACTGCTTGCCTGCCTGGCTGCCTGATTGCCCCTAACTGCTTCTGCCTGCCAGCTTGATCACTCCCTAACCATTCCCCTGCCAGCCTGATCAACACCTAACTGCCTTCCCCTGCAGGCCCAATCACCCCCAACTGCCCTCCCCTACAGGCTTGATCGCCCCCAACTGCCCTCCCTTTCAGGCCTGGTGCCCCCCAACTGCCCTCCCCTGCAGGCCATCTTTGACCACATGCAGGCGGGCAGTCATCTTGTGTTGGAGTGATGGTCAATTTGCATATTGCCTCTATTATATAGGATTGAAATTTCTGCCTTCTGGGGTTACTCAGTTTTTGACTCCTTTCACTTTATCTCATCAGAAATAGTTTGCTATGAATCAAAGCTATTTCAAACAGTAAAAGTACTGTGAAACCTTTATATTTTTAAAGCACTAATCTTGCTACCCTTTATGCTTTCCATAATGAGGAAAAAAAAAAACAACACAAAAAACCTAAAAGAACTGCTATGAAATGGGAGTGTAACAACCATATATAATTTTAAATTTGAAGTATTATGAGTTCCAATTTAACTAAAAACCCTATTTTTCTATTATTAGTCTTACAATGAATAGGTATCTTCATGTTTTTATTACTTTATTTATTTCTTAATTAGTCACCTACCTGTCTTTCATTCTTAGAAGTGTTGCTGCTATCTGCTTGTTTTAATTCTGATCCCTTTTGCAGAACTTATAGTCACCATCCTCTATCAATCTTTGTTAGCAGGCATGACCTTTGGTGTGTCAGTGCCCTTCATTTGGTTGGTAGCATCAAGCTTTTACTTTATTTTACCCCCATGCTGGACTAAAAACTGACAGCCCTTTTTCTTAGCACCTGTTAACCTAGAGAACTGAATCATACAGTGAAGGGCTTTATTCAAAGCAAAGCAGAAAACACTTCTATTATTACAATAAATATCTGAGCATAGGAATTATTTTTAGTTATTCCTATACATGTGATACAATGTGCCTGCACAGAATACAATTTTTCACCATTTTGTCAACTTTCACCTGGAAGAAACAAAGAAATAGCTTCCAGAGGCACCTACTTATAAAGAAGACTATCATAATGCAAGTACAATAATAACAATATTTGGTTATTTTACATGCAATACATTATGTTAGTACCTAAACTATGTCCATTCTTGGTGTAGAAGCAGGTATTGTTGATAAGGTTAACACAACAGCCAATGACATCACCAGTCGTAAAAGTTGGTCCATAAGGTTGTCCCGTTCCAGAAGAACAAAATGAATGTCCATCATCCCCATGATAACCATATGAATGTTTATCCCAGCCTAAAGAGAAAGTTCCAGTATATTTACAATGAAATGAAAAGTTCCACTGTGCTACAATTTATCCACAAAGATTATGGAAAAATAAGCAAGAAGAGTACAACAGATAACACAGACATAAAATTCCCAAATGTACATTTAAATTCTCAACAATTACACAACCTAATTTCTATATTAAAATACTGTTTACAGCCCACTGGGCATGGCTCAGTGGGTTAAGCATGACCTATGAAATAGGAGGTCAGGGTTCGGTTCCTGATCAGGGAACATGCCCCAGTTGCAGGCTTGATCCCCAGTGGGGGCCATGCAGGAGGCAGCCGATCAACAATTCTCTCTCATCATTGATGTTTCTCTATCCCTTTCCCTTCCTCTCTGAAATCAGTAAAAAAAAAATATACACACACACACACTATTAATAACATTAAGGAAAATGAACTCAACACACAGAATACAAAAACATGTATTAAACAGAGAGGACTCCTAAACAAAAAAAAAAACAAGACACGTTTTCCATGCATATTTCCTTTGGTAATACACCAAAGGAATTTTGCTTTGATTTGATTTACACACACACAAACAAATATACACACGCGCAGTTTAATATAAAATAGAAGTTTTCTATTTTGCTTTCTAGTTTCAAAAAGTTTACCCCCAAATTAATTTTAAGCATTAGTAAATAGAATACCAGAAATATAATCATCTGATTAATAATGGTTTTGAGAAACAGTCTGACATCTGAATTCACACCTTCCTTAGTTTACTTTTAACATCAGGCCTACATTCTGAGAATATTAACAACTGAAATATAAACAACTGAAATTGGGTTAAAAGCCAAGAATGTGTTGGGTAGCAAACAGAGCTAACCACATTAAAATGTTTAAAGTTGGTATGACAATGTACCGAAAGTCAAAAATACAATAAATAAATAGATAAATAAAACAAAATGCATGGTATATTTGTATTAAATTATGCCAAATAGCAAAAAAATTTCAATTTATTTCAACAACTCAGTTTCTATTTTGGACTCATAGTACAGGTAATTAAAAATACAGAAAAATCAATGTACTTTACTATTTCAAGTTATTAACTGAAAGTTTTAGCCACAAAGATCTATGAGACTACACTATATAGTTCAATTACAACTGTACCTGGTAATCTATTCATGTTCACACCTTGAGCAGACAGACCAATTCCCATGTAACTGTTAAAAAAAATAAAAAGGAAGAAAAGCAGGTTATTATAGTCATATTATATATATATATATATATATATATATAACCAATACCAACTTGAAATTCATAGGATAGCTAAAAAAGTTATTGCAATTCTTTAAATAGCAAAAGGGAAACATTAAGCAACACTAAAACTCAGATCACAGCAAATTCCAATAATCATTCATAAACACACCCAAAGTATCCTATATAATAAAAGCCTAATATGCTAGATCGTTCGACCAGTTGCTATGATGTGCACTGACTACCTGGGGGCAGATGCTGACCAGTAGGTTAGCTTGCTGCTAGGGTCCAGTCGATCAGGACTGGGCAAGACGGACCGGACACGCCCTGGAGCCCTCCCGCACTCCCATCCTGATCTGGACTGGGCGAGACAGGCCAGACACGCCCTGGACAAATCTGTGCACCAGGCAAGTTTCAGTCCAATCCCTGCAGGCCAGGCCAAGGGACCCTACTGTTGGTGCATGGCTCTAGTTGGTAATTATGCACTCTATTAAACAGAGAGGACTCCTACAAAATAAAAAAGACACGTTTTTCATGCAATAAAAATCTTCCCAATTTATCAACACATATTTAGGATTTAGACTTCTAACAAAAAGTAGTAAGGAGCTTGTGGAAGAAATCCTATATAATAAAAGCGTAGCATGCAAATTGTCCCGTTGACTGTGAGTTGTCCGGGAGTTTGATCAGGGGACACGTCTGGCGGGGGAGGGGAGGGGGGGAGGAAGGGAAGCCCTGACCTGCCCTAGGCTCTAGGGACCCTACCAGTGCACAAATTTCATACAGTGGGCCTCTAGTGTTAAATAAGAAATAAATGGGGCCCAGCTGATGTGGCTGAGTGTCAGCCCATGAACCAGGAGGTCACGGTTCAATTTCTGGCCGGAGCACATGCCGGGGTTACAGACAGGCTGGATCCCCAGTAGGGGATGTGTAGGAGGCAGCTGATCAATATTTCTCTCTAATAAATGTTTCTGTCCACCCCTCTCCTTTCCTTTTTCTAAAAGCAATTTTTAAAAAATTGATTTTAAACAAATGTTTCGAAAGGACACAGTAAAAATCCAGAACGCACAACCATACAAAATAACAGACACATACTTAGAAAAAATGTCAATTTCATAAAAAAATCTGAAATCCTTAATTACACTAAAAAGTATATACTGTAGAGTATCTATATATTAGTTTTTGAAAAGTGTTTTGGCAAATTGACAAAACTCACCTAAACGTAAGACTCTCAAGTATTAGTTTTTGAAACTAGAAGAAAATTATCTCCACAAAAGAAATACAAGAGAAGATAATTATTAAGGTATGCAATTAATTTTTAAAGTGTTATAAAATACTAATAAAGCCTGATAAAATAGTTCAAAAAGAGAAAAGTATAAAACAATACACTTGTTAGTACTGATGCAAAAAGAAAACCTAAAAAAAAAAAACCCATCTGAATCCAATTTGTTAAAAAGCTAATTAATTGACTGTGATTGCATCAAGACTTAAAATGGCATTGAACAAATTTCAGGTACCATTTCTAATAAAAACTTGAGTAAAAGTAAACTTACTTAAGTATGACACACTTTTTTCCAAATATATTCGGAGCAAGCAAAATATTCAAGTGAAATACTGGAAGCCATTTCCATTAAAATCAGAAATATGAAGATGCCTATAATGGTTAAACATTGTTTTTGAATGTTTCAGATAACTCAATAAAATTAGAACACTAAGTGACCTCTAAAAATATAAAAATATAAAATCATGTTCATTTTTAGTTGCTGCTATTCTGTACACAAAATCTACTCAACTCTGAATATTCACTGACATCTCACAAGAAAATATCAAATCCAGAAGATAGTGGAATGAAATATATAAAAGTACAGAAAGGGAAGTGGGGGACCCATGCCAATACAGGATATTATATTCATGGAAATAACCTTCAAGACTGAAAATAAAATGAAAACATCTACACATATAAAGAGGTGATATGCTAATTGTCCATTACGGTGTCCCAGTAATGACCAATTTGCATACTGACAGACCAGCAGGAGGGTGGGCGCGCACAGCAGGGGGCGGGTGGCAGGCTGGAGCCAAGTTCCCGGGGGTCTGAGGAGAGTGCCTGACACTAGCCTGGACTGCAAAGAAGGAAGAGGAAGCAGCCACGGGGAGCTCTTCCAATCCCTCTGCACAGACACCCTACCCCAGCCCCTGCACCACTGGGGGGAAGGATGAACACCCTACCACAGTCCCTGCACCCCATGGGGGATGGGGAGGCTGACTGGACGGGGAGAAGACCCAGCCTCAGAGGTAGCTGCAGGCCACACCTCTGACTCCCTATCTCTTGTCCCGCCACACCCGCCAGGGGTGCCCACAACAATAGCACACCGGCAACCACCAGTAAGCACCCCTGAGACACCCGGGGCCCATGGCCTGCTGCTGCTGGGCCCCCTCCACTGGGGCTGAGCACATCTTTCCTCCCTACAACTCCAGACCCGGGTGGAAGCAGACCTGAGCGGCCCCCCAGGGTCAGACCCTCCACCCCCACCCCCCCAGCAGCAGCGCCATCTCCTCAGCGGAAGCGTGCTGAACCTTGCTGGGGGCATGGCTAAACCCACCCTCCTAGCCCGCCTGGCTCTGCCCTGGCCTGGCCCCCACCCAGCTCTAGGAGATTGGAGCCCTGCCCTGAGCAGATACAGCTGTGAAACAGCCACATACAATTTAAAGAATGGCGCCAAGTGGGAATGTTTGACAGTTACTCCCCCTTCAGCCTTGCCGCCCCCCTAACACCCTGCCCCCCACCAGTGCCTCAAAGGACAACCATTGCTACAGGGCTGCTGGCCAGAGCCCGCCCCTCCGAAGCCTGCAGAACCCTCTACAAAGTTTCCATAGCTACAGTCCCAGGAAACAATCATGCCCTCCTCCCCTAATCAGCACCTGCTACCTGCAAGGGTACCCATGAGCTTGATGAAACATTTCTACGTTTATTAGCTCAGAACCTCCTCATGACAACCCAGTGAGGTAGGCGGAGAAGAGATTACAATTCCCATGGTATATGCGTATGCAGAAATGAAGCTCAGAAAGGAAAAGTGTCAAGCCCAGTGGCTCCCAAGGTGCTGCACACACCCAACGTGGGGGGGGGGGGGGGGGGGGGACAATTTGATTTTAAGTGGGGGCAATTCAAGAATGAGTTAACAGTGAATTTTTTGCATTTCTTATGGTTCTAGGGGGCCTCATCTACAGCATTTCCTACCTAATAAAAGTCTAATATGCAAATGACCAAATGGTGGAATGACCAGTCACTATGATGCGCACTGACTACCAGTGGGCAGACACTCAACACAGGAGCTGCTCCCTGGTGGTCAGTGTGCTCCCACAGGAGGAGCACCACTCAGCCAGAAGCCAGGCTCACAGCTGGCGAGCACAGTGGCAGTGGTGGGAGCCTCTCCTGCCTCCGTGGCAATGCTAAGGATGTCCGACTGACGGCTTATGCCCAGTAAGCCGTCAGTCAGACATCCCCCCAGGGATCCTGGACTGCGAGAGGGCACAGGCCAGGCTGAGGAACACCCACCGCCCCCGAAGTGCATGAATTTCGTGCACCGGGCCTCTAGTTTTTATATAAAACAAAAATAATAGAATGTGTTACCAGCACACCTGCACTAAGAAAAATGCTAAAGTAAGTCTGCCAAATTAAAATGAAATGACATCAGATAATTGGACTTTCAGAAAGGAATGAAGAGCACTGGAAATAATTCACACATGGGTACGTAATAAAAGACTGATTTCACTCTTAATCTTCTTAAAACATATCACTCTTCAAAGCAAAAACAACATGTATTATGCAATTTATAAGATATGTAGATGTAATACATATGAAAACTACAGCAAAATCAAGAGGGAGCCAATGAACCTATATAATTGGAAGTTTCTACATTTTATGTGAAATGATACAATGTTCTCAGGAGATTATGAAAACAGGCATCTATATATATAAAAGCCCAGCAACCGGTATGGAAGAATGACCAGAACTACCAGAATGACTGGTGGCTATGATGTGCACTGTGGCAGCCAACCAGCCTGATCCGGCCCCAATCGGCCCCCAACACCCCAATCGGGGGCAGGGCTGGCCACCAACTGTCTGCAGCCCCTCCCTCTGGCTGCCCCCCCACACACACACACACTGATTAGCCTAGGGACCCCACCCGTGCACAAATTCGTGCACCAAGCCTCTAGTATATAATACAATCTCTAGAGTACACACTAAAAACTTCAAAAAGATACAGTTAAAAAGCCACTAAGTAAATTAAGATGGAATTCTAGAAATATATCAAATAATAATAATATATAAACATCAGGTAGTGTTTAACCCAGGAATGCTAGGTTGATTTAACAAACACAAATCAATGTATTTTACTAAATTAGGCAAAAACACATATGATCATTTAAATCACTGCAGGAAAAAATTATTTAACGGAATTCAACATCCATTCACAATAAAAATTCTTAGCAAACTAAAAATACAAGGGAACTTCCTCAACCTACATTTATAAAAAAAAAACCTGCAGCTAGCATATTTAATAGTAAAATATTGAATGTTATTCCCCTAAGAATAAGGCAAGAATGCCATCTGTCACTACTTATATTCAAAATTGTACTGCAAATCTTAGACATTTCAATAACACAATAAAGAGAAATAAAAGGCATAAATACTAAAAAGGAAGATATAAAACAAACTTTATCTGTAGGAGAAATGACCATTTATAAATTTATTTTAAAAGCCCTAAGGAACAGGAATTAGGAGGAACCAAGATGGCGGCATAGGTAAACACCGGAGATTGCTGCCGCAAACAACCACTTCAAAAATACAACTAAAATCGGAACGGACATCACCCAGAACCACAGGAAAGCTGGCTGAGGAGAGATTCTTCAACTAGAAGGAGAGAGAACAGCATACCGAGGCTCAGAGGAGGCGCAGTGTGGAAAATAAAAAGGTGCGGAGGTGCGCGCGCAGAGCGGGCTGGTGGCTGAGGGCGCGGTTGTCGTTTTCAATCAGGAGGGAGTCTCAGACTCTGAGCTCCAGATCCGGGCGAGTCTCTAGGGACTCAGACTCAAACGGGAGAAGCGGGATTGTCTGGCATCAGTCGGAACGTGGTTTCTCTCCGAGGTTTGCAGCGGTGGCTGGGGTTCTGAGAAGCAGAGCCTCTGGGAACGAGACTGAGAGCAGCCATAACTGCTCCCTCCACCCGCCCTGTTGATCCCCTTCGACCTGCCCCGCCCAAGCCCTGCGCAGAGCCATTTGCCAGATAGCCTCAGGCAAAGGCTAGATTAGCACCTCTCCAGAGGACAGAAGTTTTCCCACAGCTGATTCTCACAGCCATTCGGCCTGGTGGTCAAATCCCTCTAGTATTAACTACAACAATCAAGGCTTAACTAGAACAAGACTGCGCACAAAGACCACTAGGGTGTGCACCAAGAAAGCATAAAAAATGCGAAGACAAAAAAACATGACAGAAATGGAGGATATAGAGCTAAAAAACGCAATCTTGAGGGCTTGCAATAATGTGCTAGAAGCTGCCAATAAACTTGATGAGAGCCTCACGAAAACTAATGAGACCCTCGATGTTGTGATAAAGAACCAACTAGAAATTAAGCATTCACTGACTGAAATAAAGGATATTATACAGACACCCAACAGCAGACCAGAGGATCGCAAGAATCAAGTCAAAGATTTGAAATGCGAAGAAGCAAAAAATATCCAACCGGAAAAACAAAATGAAAAAAGAATCCGAAAATACGAAGATAGTGTAAGGAGCCTCTGAGACAGCTTCAAGCGCACTAATATCAGAATTATAGGAGTGCCAGAAGATGAGAGAGAGCAAGATATTGAAAACCTATTTGAAGAAATAATGACAGAAAACTTCCCCCACCTGGTGAAAGAAATGGACTTAAAGGTCCAAGAAGCGCAGAGAACCCCAAACAAAAGGAATCCAAAGAGGACCACACCAAGACACATCATAATTAAAATGCCAAGAGCAAAAGACAAAGAGAGACTCTTAAAAGCAGCAAGAGAAAGAAACTCAGTTACCTACAAGGGACTACCCATACGACTGTCAGCTGATTTCTCAACAGAAACTTTGCAGGCCAGAAGGGAATGGCAAGAAATATTCAAAGTGATGAATGCCAAGAACCTACAACCAAGATTACTTTATCCAGCAAAGCTATCATTCCGAATTGAAGGTCAGATAAAGAGCTTCACAGATAAGGAAAAGCTAAAGGAGTTCATCACCACTAAACCAGTATTATACGAAATGCTGAAAGGTATCCTTTAAGAAGAGGAAGAAGAAGAAAAAGGTAAAGATACAAATTATGAACAACAAACATGCATCTATCAACAAGTGAATCTAAGAATCAAGTGAATAAATAACCTGATGTACAGAATGAACTGGTGATTATAATGAATCAGGGACATAGAAAGGGAATGGACTGACTATTCTTGGTGGGGAAAGGGGAGTGGGAGATGCGGGAAGAGACTGGACAAAAATCGTGCACCTATGGATGAGGACAGTGGGTGGGGAGTAAGGGCGGAGGGTGGGGCGGGAACTGGGAGGAGGGGAGTTATGGGGGGGGGGGGAAGAGGAACAAATGTAATCTGAACAATAAAGATTTAATTTAAAAAAAAAAAAAAAAAGAAAAGCCCCAAGGAACCTACAAATAATCAGAATTAAGTGAATTTAACAAGGTTGCAGGATACAAGGTTACTATTGTACTTGTATATACTGAAGCAAACACTTGGAAAAGGAAATTTAAAAAACACATACATGTACAGTAACACCAGAAAATATAAAACACTTCAGAACTGAACATAAGACATGCCATACCTTTACTAAAAATTACCAAACATTACTAAGGGGAATTTTAAAAGATTTAAATAAATGGAGAGATATATAATGTGTAGAGACTGAAAGACTCTGTATTATTTAGGCTGCAATTCTCTTCAAATTGATCTTTAGAATCAATGTAATCCAACTCATAATCATACTAGGAAGTCTTGACCAGGGCCAGTCATAGGCTTTTGCTGAGTGGTCTCAGAACCAGCACTGTCACTCACTGAGTTTGAACCTGTATCAATCTGGTAAACATCACTCACCTCTACCTGGTGACTCACTGAGAGCCTACCTCATGCAACTTGAGTAAAGCCAGGGACTCAGTGACTGAGCCTAACTGGCAGCCAACAGGCAGAGAAAGGCGGAGGTGAATTTACAAGTGTGTTGGGACTTTTGCTGACCTGCTCTCAGGCCAGTGCTGGTAAAAGCTGGCTTGGTGCACAACTTGGTTCTTCCCAGAGCAGAGGAAGCCAAAAATTTTGGATTGCTTTGTAGCCCCTAACAGGTTGCCTAGGGTCAGTCATAGGCACCATGTGACATTGGCCTGCACCAGAGTCCCTCCCAAGAAAATCCAGAACCAACACACCCAGTGGCCAGCTTCAGACCAACACCAGAGCAGGAATCTAATTAATTTCATAAACGACATATCCAAAGGGATATCTAGGCAGGCACCAGACACTACTGAGACAAATTCTGCTTCATGTGGACAGCATCAGTACAGCAGCTTGTAACACTGTGGTTGGGGTTGATCCTCAAACAGCCTGAGGATTGACCACATGCACAAGTGGGACAATACCAATCAAGACTCAATCACAAAAGGAGAGGCTACATAACCCATACAAGGGACATTCCTGGAGCACCAAACTCAGGTGAGCAAGAAGACTGTGCCACTGGGTCCAATAGGACACCTACTACATAAGGCCATCCTACCAATACTTGGAGTCATGGCAGATCTACCTAATACATAGACACAAGCACAAAAGAGGTAGCCAAAATGGGGAGACAAGAAAACATGCCCCAAATATAAGAACAGGAGATATCGATAAAAAAAGAGCAAAATGAAATGGAGGCAAGCACTGTATCAGATATAGAATTGGAAAATATGGTTATAAAGATACTCAAGGAACTTAGTCAGAACTATAACAGCATGAAAAAAGACAACGAACCCATAAAATCGGACCAGTCAGAAAAGAATACAACATCTGAAATGAACTATACACTAGAAGGAATAAACCATAGGTTAGATGCAGAGGATCAAATCAGCAATTTGGAAGACACAGTAGAGAAAAACACAATCAGAGCAGGAAAAAATGAAGATAGTTTAAGAAAAATTTGGAGTAACATAACAACATCTGCATCACAGGGGTACCAGAAGGAGAAAAGAGAGAGAGAAAGGGACCGAGAAACTATTTCATGAAATGACGGAAAACTCACCTAACTTGGTGAAGGAAAAAGACACACAAGTCCAAGAAGCACATAGTCCCAAACAAAATGAACCCAAAAAGGCCCACACCACGAAACATCACAATTAAAATGACAAAGGTTAAAGACAAAAAGAGAGTCTTAAAAGCAACAAGAGAAAGACAGTTAGCTACCTACAAGGGAGCTCTTAAAGGATGGTCAGCTGATTTCTCAACAAAATGATTTCAGGCCAGAACAGATTGGCATGAAATACAAAGTCATAAAAGAAGCAAGAACCTACAACCAAGACCACTTTATCAGCAAGGCTAGCATTTAAAATGGAAGGAGAAATAGAGAGCTTCCCAGAACACAAAAAGTTAAAGGAATGCATTACCACCAAACCAATATTACAAAAAATGATAAAGGGTCTTCTTTAAGAAGAAGAAGAAAAAAAAAAACAGAGGAACACAGTTAAAAGAATATAATGGTGGAGGATTAAGATGGTGACTGGCAAGAAGGTAGGGAGGTAGAGTGTGTGAGAGAGTAAGGGAGCGATAGAGAAGTGTGTGGTGTGTGTGTGTGTGTATGAGCTAGGGACAGTTAGATCCTGTAGGTCTTCCAAGGGACTGGCAAATCGGGCAGTCTTAGACGGCAAAACCCCGCTGCCACCACGGACACTACAGGGGCGGCCAGCGCGGGCACAGAGACCATGCCATCTTGAAAAACAGAACTGCTTGACTAGGATTCTAGCATCAGCACTACCCCATCTGGTCTCAGACGCAAACCGGGACACTGCAGCCACTAGCGACAAAGACCTGCGACCACAGCTGCAGAACCACAGACACCAAGAATCCAGACATCATAGCCACAGATTTCTGTGAGTCACAGAGCCCATCCCCCTACCCGCAGACTTGCTGCAGCACCATAGGAACTGCTGGTCCCGCCCAACGCACAGGACTGCAGCTCCACTACAGGAATTTGAGCCTGGGCGCGCATACGGACATTGGGAATCTGTTCCCCGTAATGCAATCGGGCAACCAAACTCCGCGTCCACGCAGAGCGGTAGTGCCACAGGACTTCGATTCTGGGAAAGCACACACGGATGTCTGTTTTCCACAACGCAGGAGTGGACCTCCTGCAGACACAGTGCGACTGTGCTACCCGGACCCCCAAGCAGACCAGGGAGCCTGACTCTCCACATGAGAGGCAGCACTGAGCATCAGTGACTTGATTCTGTTTCTCATTGTGTCCGCCTAGGATCCCTGATTTCCAGTGCATTAACACTAAGAGCCAGTGATTCCAATTCTTGGCGCATGCGCAAACAGGGACCCTGATTCTCAGCTTAAGGCCACACCAAGCAACAGAGATTCTGATACTCGATTCTTGATGCAGGCACAGGGGAACTCAGACTGTTGGCATGCCCTAGGGAACTCTGATTTTCAACACACTCCAACAGGGTCTCTCTTTCAGCGCAGCACAGGCAAGGTTCCTGATTCTAGGTGAGCACACGAGGCCACACTAAGCGCCGGTGATTCTGATCCTGGGCGAGCGTGGCTTCCACCAACCCACGGCAGCAACACGACTTGGTGTTGGGGCTCTTCAGTGACACTTGGGTGGCACGAAGCTCCCACTGCATACAACCCAGTCCCCTGCAACTTGGCATTTGAACCTTCTAGGGCTAGTTAGAATGAGGAGACATCGAAACAATCCCCAGAGGAAAGAAAATGAAGATCATCAAGAAAGGAAATAAATGAAATGGAAGCATGCAACATGACAGAAAAAGAATTCAGAGTAATGGTACTACAGGTCATACACCAGATGGATGAGAAAATCAACAATCTATGCAAAAATCAGGAAGAAATCAAAAGTGATATAGCTATAATCAAAAACACCATGGAAAATTTCAACAGTAGACAAGAAGAAGCAGGGGACCAAATTAGTGAGTTAGAAGATAAGGTAGAGAAACAAGCCCAATCTGAACAGCAACTGGAGAAAAAAATTAAAAAGCGGGAGGCGAGCCTAAGGGAGCTTTGGGACAACACAAAACGAAGTAACATACATATAATAGGGCTGTCAGAAGGACAAATAGAGCAGCAAGGATTAGAAAATCTATTTGAAGAAATAATGACAGAAAACTTCCCTGATATGGGGAAGAAAAAAGTTACACAAGTACAGAGAGTGCCAAGCAAGATGAATCCAAAAGACCCACACCAAGACACATCATAATTACAATGTCAAATGTTAACAACAAAGAGAGAATCTTAAAGGCTGCAAGAGAGAGACAGAGAATTACCTACAAAGGATCCCCCATCAGAGTATCAAATGATTTCTCAACAGAAACAAATCCAGTTAGAAGGGAATGGAAGGAGGTAAACAAAGTGATGCAAAGCAAAGGACTAAATCCAAGAATACTCTATCCAGCAAGACTATCAATCAGAATTGAAGGGGAAATCAGGAGCTTCGCAGACAAAAAAAAGGCTAAGGGAGTTTATCATTACCAAGCCAGCAATGCAAGAAATGCTAAAGGGAATGCTATAACAAGAAGATATAGAAAGGGAGGAAGGAACACAAGCATAAAGTACAGAAATGGCTACAAACAAGAACCTATCAATAATAACATTAAACATAAATGGATTAAATGCTCCAATCAAAAGACATTGAGTGAGTGAATGGATAAGAAAACATGACCCATATATATGCTGTCTACAGGAGACCCACCTCAGAAAAAGGGACTCACACAGACTGAAAGTGAAAGGATTGAAAAATATCAATCAGGCGAACGGAAATGAAAAAAAAAAAAGCTGGGGTAGCAATACTTGTATATGACAAAAAAGACCTCAAAGTGAAGACCATAATAAGAGACAAGAAAGGCCACTTCATAATTCTAAAGGGATCGATACAACAAGAGGATATAACTCCAGTAAACATTTATGCACCCAATGCAGGAGCACCCAAATACATAAAAAAAACTTCTGAAAGATATCAGGAGAGAGACTGACAGCAACACAATCATAGTAGGAGACTTTAATATCCCATTAACATCACTGGATAGATCCTTTAAGACAAAAAATCGGCAAAGAAACAGCAATCCTAAATGACTCACTAGATCAGATGGACTTAATCGACATCTTTAGAACATTCCACCCCAAAACTACAGAATATACATTCTTCTCAAGTTCATATGGGACATTTTGAAAGATAGACCACATACTGGGACACGGGCAAAGTCTCTCCAAATTCAAGAGCACTGAAATCATATCAAGCATCTTCTCAGATCACAATAGCATAAAATTCGAAAGTAATAACTAAGATCATACCTCAACATTGTTTAACTAAAGTAAAAACAATCACAAAAATTCAAACACTTGGAGGCTGAATAGCACACTATTAAACAATGAGTGGGTTCCCAAAGAGAGCAAAGAAGAAATAAAACACATCCTGGAAACAAACGACAATGAAAACACAACAATCCAAAATCTTTGGGACACAGTAAAAGCAGTCCTGAGAGGGAAGTTCATAGCATTACAGGCGTACCTCAAAAAATAAGAAAAACTGGTAATAAACCATGTAACTCTGCAACTTGAAGAACTAGAATGAGAGCAACAAGAAAAGCCCAGTGTAAGCAGAAGGAAGGATATAATAAAAATCAGAGTGGAAATAAATGACATAGAGACCAAAAAAACAATACAAAAGATCAATGAAACCAAGAGCTGGTTCTTTGAAAGGATAAACAAGATTGATGAACCTCTCGCCAGGCTCACCATGAAGCAAAGAGAGAGGACCCAGATAAACAAAATCAGAAATGAAAGAGGTGAAATAAGAACAGACCTCACAGAAATACGAAGAATCGTAAAAAAAAATACTAGGAGCAACTCTACTCCAACAAACTGGTCAACCTAGAAGAAATGAACATATTCCTAAAAAAACACGACTTTCTAAAACTCAACCAGAAGGAATCAAAAAGTCTGAACAGGCCGATAACTATGGAGGAAATTGAAGCAGTAATCATAAAACTTCCAACAAACAAAAGCCCTGGACCAGACAGCTTCATAGGGAAGTTTTATCAAACATTCAAAGAAGAAATAAAACCAATCCTCCTCAGACTATTCCAAAAAATTCAAGAGGAAGGAGCACTTCCAAGCTCTTTCTACAAAGCCAGCATTACCCTAATCACAAAACCAGATAAAGACAATACAAAGAAAGAGAATTATAGGCCAATATTCCTCATGAACATAGACGCCAAAATCCTCAGCAAAATTCTAGCAAATCAAATCCAGCATTACATTAGAAAGATCATACACCATGACCAAGAGGGATTTATTCTGGGGATGCAAGGATGGTACAACATCTGCATATCAATAAATGTGATATACCACATAAATAAACTGAGAGATAAAAACCATATAATCACATCCATTGATGCAGAAAAAGCATTTGACAAAATCCAACACCCTTTCTTGATAAAAATTCTCAGCAAGGTGGGAATAGAAGATCAGACCTCAACATGGTAACAGCCATATATGACAAACCCACAGCCAACATTATACTCTATGAGCAAAAACTAAACCCATTTCCCTTAAGAACAGGAACAAGACAGGGATGCCCACTCTCACCACTCCTGTTCGACATAGTACTGGAAGTGCTAGCCATAGCAATTAGACAAGAAGAAGAAATAAAAGGCATCCAAATTGGAAAAGAAGAAGTAAAACTGTCCTTATTCGCAGATGACATGATATTGTACACAGAAAGCTCTAAAGACTACATCAAAAACTACTAGACTTAATAAATGAATTCAGCAATGTAGCAGGATACAAAATTAACACCCAGAAGTCTATGGCTTTTCTATACACCAATAATGAACTCACAGAAAGAGAAATTTAAAAAGCAATCCCATTTACCATTGCTAAAAAAAAATTAAGATACCAAGGGATAAACTTAACCAAAGAGACAAAGGACCTGTACTCAGAAAATTTCAGGACACTAAAAAGAGAGATAGAGGAAGTCATGAACAAATGGATGAATATACCATGTTCAGGGATTGGTAGAATCAACGTCATTAAAATGTCCATACTACCCAAAGCAATCTATAAATTCAACACAATCCCCATTAAAATACAAAGGGCATAGTTCAAAGACCTAGAACAAATTCTCCAAAAATTCATCTGGAATAAAAAAAGACCCCAAATAGCTGCAGCAATCTTGAGAAAGAATAACAATGTTGGAGGGAACATAATACCAGCTATCAAGCTATATTACAAAGCCACTGTTCTCAAAACTGCCTGGTACTGGCACAAGAACAGACATATAGACCAGTGGAACAGAACAGAGAACCCAGAAATCCACACAAGCCAGTATGCTCAATTAATATTTGACAAAGGAGGCAAGAGCATACAATGGAGACAAGACAGTCTCTTCAATAAATGGTGTTGGGAAAACTGGACAGATACTTGAAAAAAATGAAACCAGACCACCAACTTATACCATATACAAAAATAAACTCAAAATGGATAAAAGGACTTAAACATAAGATGGGAAACCATAAAAATCTTAGAAGAAGCCATAGGCAACCAAAGAGCAAACATTTGTCTTAGCAATATCTTCCTCTTGAATTTTTTTGTAGTAGTCTGAGGAGGATAGGTTTTAGTTCTTCCTTGAATGTTTGGTAAAACTCCCGTGAAGCTATCCAGTCCTGGGCTTTTGTTTGCTGGAAGCTTTTTGATGACTGCTTCAATTTCTTCCATAGTTATTGGCCTGTTGAGATTTTTAGATTCTTCCTGATTGAGTTTTGGAAGTTGTATTTTTCTAGGAATATGTCCATTTCCTCCAGGTTGTCTAGTTTGTTGGAGTAGAGTTGTCCATAGTATTTTTTAACAATCATTTGTATTTCTGTGGGGTCTGTTGTTATTTCGCCTCTATCATTTCTGATTTTGTTTATTTGGGTCCTCTCTCTTTGCTTCTTGGTGAGCCTGGCTAGAGGTTCATCAATCTTGTTTATCCTTTCAAAGAACCAGCTCTTGGTTTCATTGATTTTATGTATTGTTTTTTTGGTCTCTATGTCATTTATTTCTGCTCTAACCTTTATTATCTCCTTCCTTCTGCTCACTCTGGGCTTTTCTTGTTGCTCTCTTTCTAGTTCTTTGAGATGTAGAGTTAGATGATTTACTACCATTTTTTCTTGCTTTTTGAGATAGGCCTGTAGAGCTATAAACTTCCCTCTCAGAACTGCTTTCATTGTGTCCCATAGGTTTTGGATTGTTGTGTTTTCATTGTCATTAGTTTCCAGGATGTTTTTAATTTCTTCTTTGATCTCATTGGTAACCCAATCAATATTTAATAACATGCTATTCAGCTTCCAAGTGTTTGAGTATTTTGGGTTGTTTTTACTGTAGTTTATTTCTAATATTATGCCATTGTGGTCTGAGAAGATGCTTGGTATGATTTCAATCTTCTTGAATTTGGGGAGACTTTGTTTGTGACCCAATATGTGGTCTATTTTTGAAAATGTCCCATGAGCACTTGAGAAGAACGTATATTCTGTGGCTTTGGGGTGAAATGTTCTGAAGATGTCAATTAAGTCCAACTGATCTAGTGAGTCATTTAGGATTGCTGTTTCTTTGCCGATTTTTTGTCTAGATGATTTATCCAGTGATGTCAGTGATGTATTAAAGTCCCCTCCTACGACTGTATTGTTGTCAATCTCTCCCTTGATATCTTCCAGGAGTTTTTTTATGTATTTGGGTGCTCCTGCATTGGGTACATATATGTTTATCAGGGTTATATCCTCTTGTTGTATTGATCCCTTTAGTATTATGAAGTGGCCTTCCTTATCTCTTGTTATGGCCTTCACTTTGAGGTCTATTTTGCCTACTGCATGGGAGAACATATTTGCCAATGTTATCTCCGATAAGGGTTTAATCTCCAACATTTACAGGGAACTGATACAACTTAACAAAAGGAAGCTAAAAAATCCAATCAAAAAATGGGCAAAGGACCTAAATAGACACTTTTCGAAACAGGAAATTCAGAAAGCCAAGAGACATATGCAAACATGCTCAAAGTCACTAATCAACGGAGAGATGGAAATCAAAACAACAATGAGGTACCATCTCACACCTGTCAGAATGGCTATCATCAACAAATGACAACTGCTAGCGAGGATGCAGAGAAAAAGGAACCCTCCTTCACTGCTGGTGGGAATGCAGACTGGTGCAGCCACTGTGGAAAACAGTATGGCATTTCCTCAAAAACTTAAAAATGGAACTCCCATTTGACCCAGTAATACCACTTCTAGGAATATATCCCAAGAAAAAAGAAACACCAATCAGAAAGGATATATGCATCCCTATGTTCAAAGCAGCACAATTTACAATAGCTAAGTTTAGAAACAGCCTAAATGCCCATCAGCAGATGAATGGATTAGAAAACTGTGGTACATCTATACAATGGAATACTACGCTGCTGTTAAAAAAAGAAGGAATCCTTACCATTTGCAACATCATGGATGGATCTGGAGAGCATTATGCTAAGTGAAATAAGCCAGTCACTGAAAGATAAATACCAGATGATCTCACTCATTTATGGATAATAAAGAACATTACAAACTGTTGAACAAAAATAGAGGCAAAGAAGCATCGAACAGACTGTCAAACTACAGCGGGAAGGTAGGGGAGGGTTGGGGGAGTAAGAGATCAACTTGTATGAAGGACTTGTATGCATGCATATAAGCACAACCAAAAGATGCAAAACACTGGGGGCGGGGGGATGAGAGCAAGTACCAGGGGAAGGGGAGGCCGGGGGGAGGTCAGTGGGGAAAAGAAAAGGAGACATATGTACTACTATTTGTAATACCTTAAACAATAAAATTAAATTTAAAAAAATACAATGGCAATACATATCTATCAATAATCACTTTAAATGTAAATGGATTAAATCTTACAATCAAAAGACATAGGATAGCTGAATCGGTAAGAAAAGGACCCATATATATGCTACCTACAAGAGACCCACCTCAGAACGAAAGATACACACAGACTAAAAGTTAAGAAAGGAAAAAGTTATTTCATGCAAATAGAAAAGGATAAAAGCTAGGATAGCAATACTTATATCTGGCAAAATAGACTTTAAAACAAAGATTATAAAAGAGACAAAGAAGGACATTACATAATGATAAAGGGAGCTATCCAACAAGAGGATATAAACCCCTATAAACATTTAGGCACCCAACGTAGGAGCACCTAAATATATAAAGCAAATCCTGATGGACATAAAAGGAGATATCAATAGTAATACAGTCACAGTAGGAGTTTTTAAACCCCATTGACCCCAATGAATAATCTTCCAGACAGAAAATCAACATGGAAACACCAGCCTTAAATAACACTAGATCAGATGGATTTAATTGATATCTTCAGAGCATTTCACCGCAAAGCATCAGATTATACATTCAGACCTTTCACATGCACATGGAACCCTTTCCAGGATAAACTACGTTAGGACATAAAACAAGTCTCAATAAATTTAAGAAGAATGAAATCATATCAAGCATCTTCTCTGACCATAATGAGACTAGAAGTCAACCACAAGAAAATAACTAAAAACACACAAGCACATGTAGGCTAAATAACATATTACTAAACAATGAATGGGTTAACAATGAGATCAAGAAAAAGCATTTAATAAAATCCAGCACCCATTTATGATAAAAACTCTCAGCAAGATGTGAATAGAGGGAACACCTCAACATAATAAAGGCCATATATGCATGACAAACACACAGCCAATGTCATTCTCAATGGGCTAAAAACTAAAATTGTTTCCCTTAAGATAGGTAATAAGATAGGGATGTCACTTTCACCCTCTTATTCAACATAGTACTGGAAATCCTAGCCACAGCAATAAGACAAGAAATAAAAGACATCCAAATTGGAAAGAAATAAAGTAGGATTATCATTATTTGCAGATGACATGATACTGTATGTAGAGAACCCTATAGATTCCGCACTAAAAGAAACTTTAGAATTGATAAATGAATTCAGCAATGTAGCAGGGCACAAATAAATATCCAGAAATCAGTTGCATTTTTATACACCAATTAGAGGCCCGGTGCACAAAATTTGTGCAGCGGAGTGGGGGGGGGGGGGATCCCCTCAGCCCAGCCTGCACCCTCTCCAATCCTGGATCCCTCTCACAATCCAGGACCGCTGGCTCCTAACTGCTCACCTGCCTGCCTGCCTGATTGCCCCAACTGCCCCTCCATGGCAGCCTGATCACCCTTAACCATCTCTGCCTGCCAGCCTGATCACCCCTAAGTGCCCACCCTGCTATCCTGGTCACGCCCAACTGCCCCCCCCCCCACTGGCCTGGTTGCCCCTTACTGCGCCCCCCTGCGGGCCTGGTCTCCCCAACTGCCCCTCCCCCCCCCCCGCCGGAATGGTCGCTCCACGCAGCCTGCTGCTCAGTCGTTTGGTCGTCCCTCACTGACCCCCCTGCCGGCTTAGTTGCCCCACGCAGCCTGCTGTTTGGTAGTTACTGTGATGGCATCCCAGACAATTTGCATATTCCTCTATTATTAGTATAGATAATGAACTATCAGGGAAACTAAGAAAACAATCCCATTTATGATTGCATCACAAATAAAATACCTAGGAATAAATTTAAGCAAGGAGATAAAAGACCTGTACTCAGAAAAGTATAAGACACTAAAGCACAAAACTGTAGAAGAAGATGCAAATAAGTGGAAGCATATAACATGTTCATGGATAGGAAGAACATCATTAAAATGTTCATACTTCCCAAAACAATCTATAGATGCAACACAATTCCTATCAAGATACCAATGGCATATTTCACAGAACTAGAATACTTCAAAAATCTATATGAACACACAAAAGATCCCAAACAGCCTTAACTATCTTGAGATTTAAGAATAAAGTTGGAGGCACATGCTATCTGACATCAAACTGTACTACAAGGCCATTATTAATCAAAACAGCATGGTACTGCCATAAAAAAACAGACATATAGATAAATGGAACAGAATAAAGAGCCCAGAAATAAACCTACACCTTTACAGTCAATTGATATTTGACAAAAGAGGCAAGAACATACAATGGGTAAAGACAGTCTATTCAATAAATGATATTGGGGAAATTGGACAGGTACATGCAAAAAAATGAAACTAGACCATTAATTTACTCAATACACAGGAATAAACTCAAACTGGATAAAAGACTTAAATATTATACTCAAACCATAAAAATCCTACAAGAAAACATAGGCAGTAAAATGTCTGACAATTCTCTTAGCAATATTTTTTCTGATACATTTCCTCAGGCATGGGAAGCAAAAAAAAAAAATTAACTAATAGGACTTTATCAAACTAAAAATGTTTTGCACAACGAAGGAAACCATCAACAAAATGAAAAGACAACCCAATGAATGGAAGAACATATATGCCAATGATGCATCTGGTAAGGGGTTTATATCCAAGAATTTATAAACAACTTATACAAGTTAAAACAAACAACAACAAAAAAACAATCCAAGACAAAGGACCTGAATAGACACTTCCCCAAAGAGTACATACAGATGGCTAATAGACGTATGAAAAGGTGCTCAACATCACTTATCATCAGAGAAATGCCAATGAAAACCACAATGAGATATCAGCTCACGCCTGTCAGAATTGCTATCATCAATAAGCCAACAAACAACAAGTGTTGGCAAGGATTCAAAGAAAAGACAACCCTATGCACCTTTGGTGGGAATGCAGATTGCTCCAGCCACTGGGGAAAGTAGTAAGGAGTTACCTCAAAAAGTTAAAAATGGAATGGCCTTATGACCCAGTGATTTCACTTCTGGGATCAAAAAAACCCAAAACATTAATTCAAAAGAATATATGCATCCTTATATTCATTGCAGCATTATTTACAATAGCCAAGATTTAGAAGCAGCCCAAGTGCCCATCAGTAGGTGAGTGGATAAAAAAGCTGTGGTACCTTTACACAATGGACTACTACTTGACCATAAAAAAGAAGGAAATCTTACACTTTGCAATAGCATGGATGAACACTATGTTATTGAAATAAGCCAGTCAGAGAAAGGCAAGTACCATATGATTCCTCTCATATGATGAATCTAATGAACAAAATAAACTAACAAACAAAATAGAAATAGGCTCATAGATACAAAGAACAGACTGTCAGCTGTCAAAGGGGGCGGGGTGAAAAAGATGAAGGGATTAACCAAAAATCAAAACCAAAAAAAAGGAAAATACCTCAGACACAGACAACAGTATTGTGATTACCAGAGGAAAAGGGGGATGGGTGGAGGTAGAAGAGGGTAAAAGGAGAATAAATGGTGATGGAAGGAGACTTATCTTGGGGTGGTGAACACACAATACAATATACTGATGATATATTAAAGAACTGTACACCTGAAACTTACATAATTTTATTAACCCACTAGAGGCCCAGTGCACGAAATTTGTGCGGGGGCGGGGGGGGGGGGGTTCCTCAGCCCAGCCTGTGCCCTCTCCAATCTGGAAGCCCTCAGAGGATGTCCGACTGCCGGTTCAGGATTGGGCCTAAACTGGCAGTTGGACATACCTTTTGCAATCCAGGACCTCTGGCTCCTAACCGCTTGCCTCCCTGCCTGCCTGATCGCCCCTAACCGTCTCTGCCTGCCAGCCTGATCGCTCCCTAACTGCTCTCCCCTGCTGGCCTGATCACCCCTAACTGCCTCTGCCTCGGCCCCTGCCACTGTGGCTTTGTCTGGAAGGATGTCTGGTCTAATTAGCATATTACCCTTTTATTATTATTGATTAGTATAGATGTCACCCCAATAAATTCAATTAAAATAAGAAATAAAAAAGAAAGTGAATTACTGATACATGCAATATGGATGATCTAAAAAATGTTATAGTGAATCGTATGACTCCTTTCATATAAAGTTGTAAAATCAGACAAAATGAGAAGGTAAAGACAGGGCCTCACTGGGAAATAGCACAAGGGAACTTTTCTGAGGATGACAGTATTGTTCTATATTTTGATAGAAGTTTCCATTTCACAGGTCTATGTATCTGCACAAGTCACCAAGTAGTACACTTAAAATTTGTGTATTTTGCTGTACATAAATATTATAATTTCAAAAGAGTAAACGATATCAAATTCTAATTAATATGTATACTGCAGCCTGGCTGGCGTGCCTCCATTGTTGAGTGTCAATCTATGAATCAGAAGGTCATGGTTTGATTCCCGGTCAGGGCCCATGCCCAGGTTGTGGGCTCAATCCCCAGTGGGGGGCATGTAGGAGACAGCCAATCAATGATTCTTTCTCATCGCTGATGTTTCTATCTCTCTCTCCCTCTACCTTCCTCTCTGAAATCAATAACAATATATTAAAAAATAAAATAAAATATGCATACTGCAGTGATTTGGTGTGAAGTCTACTTTGAAATGCATCAAAAAATAAGATAGACCAATGAATGGATAGATATGAGGTAAAGCAATTAGTTTTGCTATATCACAACATTTAAGTTCCTTAAAATCACCATACTAAACAAAATCATGCAATAAATAAATCTACAGTGTTTATGGGGAAAATAAGGTTAAGAGCAGTGTTCCAAAATTTCAACAGTAACACACACACACACACACACACACACACACACACACAAAGATAAAAATTCAATTTAATTTAAACTCAAAATTCAATAAAAAGTTTTACACAAGTTGTTAAAAAGAATACTACAATAAATGTGGCATATTACACTGAAAAAGACCTTAAGTTTACTTGGGGAAGTGGGTGACATAAAGATTACAGCTTGTAAATTATTTCAAAGTGGTGGAAAGAAAGTTATCTGAGAAGGGAAAAATTGTAACACCGGATATGCATGGGTGTGGCTTATAACACAGTGAACCAAGATAGCTGGTAGATGGTTGAGGTGTTGTATGACATATGAAAACACGCTCAAATTCAACAACAGTGAAGGAATGACAAGATTTAAGCACACAGGGCATAAGAAATTTATTATTGTGGTACTATGTGTTTAAAAAGGGAAATGGTCGTGGATACTTTTCAGAACAATATATCAATACATAATCTCAAATTATACATTTATTAGCATTGTTAAGTAGATAACAGTTGTACCAGATATCAAACAACAGAACTAAGAGGACTAAGAGCACTAGGTTAGTTTAATTCCTATTATAGATAGGAATTAGGTTACTATTACTGCTTTATATTGTTAATGCTATGTACTAGTAACCTAATTAGATTACCAACTGATTTCTCATCAGAAATCATGGAAGCCAGAAGGCAGTGGCATGACAACTGAATATAAAGCAGTAATTGTAACTCTCTGGGCTTGAACTATATAAAGCTACACTTTTATGACAATACCAAAAAGGAAACGGAAGAAAATGGAGATAAAATGGACCAAAGTTTAATATGCTATTAAAATCAAGTTGGTATTATTAATCTAAATTATATTAAGTTATGATCTGAGTAAGCCTCCAGAGCAACCACTAAGAAAAACTCACAACTTGAAATGAGTTTCCCTAAAACCAGCAACCCAATTCTTAGACATCGACCCAGGAGAAATGAAAATACATCCACACAAAACCATTACACGAATGTTTGTAAAATCATTATTCATAACAGGCAAAAAAAAAGTGTTTCATCTACTGATGAATGGATAAACAAAATGTGATATATATCCTTATAATGGGATATTAGTTTGCAACAATGGGGAATAGATTACCGATAAATGCTATAGCATGAATGAACCTTGAAAACATGCAAAGATAAATAAGTAAAAAACAAATGGTCACAAATTGCATGATTCCCTTTATATGAAATTTTCCAGTATAGGAAACTCTATAAAAACAAAATAGGTAAGTGATCGCCTAAGACTGGGAAAAGTGACTGCTAATGGGGATAGGATTTCTTTTTCAGGTGATGAAAATGTTCTAAAATTAAACAGTGGTAATGGTTGTGCAATTCTGTGATACACTAAAAACTAACCAAAATATGTTTTAAAAAAGCGTAAATTTTTTTGGTATGTGAATTATGTCTCAATGAAACTCACTGTCAAAACATAAACAAGAGGACTTCTGATTTTAGCTCCAATATGTAAAGAGCTTGAATTTTGTCACTTACCCTCAAAACAAGGAAAAAGTGAACAAATTGAAAAATCAACAATTCTTCTTAGTCACCAGAAAACTGAGTTCACAAGGCAAAAAGCCTCTAGGAAAATTGAAAAGAATCCGATTGAGATTGCCAGGAGCAGGAGCCTCCGAAGACGGTAACCGGTAAGAATATTTTAAAGGTATTTGTGTAAGTAAGCTAGCTTGGGCTTTAAAATCCTTTCCATCTTTTTTTTTTTTTTTTTTTTTTTTTAATATATTTCTATTGACTTCACAGAGGGAAAGGGAGAGGTAGAAACATCAATGATGAGAGAGAATCACTTATCAGCTGCCTCCGGCATACCCCACATTGGGGATCAAACCTACAACTTGGGCATGTGCCTTGATCGGGAATCGAACCATGACCTCCTAGTTCATAGGTTGATGCTCAACCACTGAGCCACGCCGGCTGGGCAAAATCCTTCCCATCTTAAAGAAGTCTCCACATATTCATGAGTTTTACCTTGGGAACTCCACCAGATTATTTTCAGAAAAAAAAATTCCTTCCAGTTTTGGGATGGGGGAGAGGAAGAGTGGATATGCCCAGGGCAGTCAGTTCTCCTTAACAAAGACTTGCTTCCAAGGGAAACTACTGTATTAGAGTCTTATCTGACCTAGAGTAAGGACAATTAGACAACTCCAGTCCCAGCTAGCCTTCCTGACTAAAAGGGGAAAAAATACTAAAACTCCTCTGAAGATCATAACCTGATCCACTACAACAACTAAGATTTAATCATAACATTATAGAACACATGTCCATTCCCCAGAACCTTATCACCACATCAACAAGGTTCCAGGATAAAAACAGATGACAAGTCAGAGAGCTGCAAGACACAGACTATAGGAGTTTCTAGGGAAAACCTAAAACTACCAGGAAAGATAAGGAAACAAGAGGAAAATAAAGCCTCTGGCACCTATAAACAATACAAACACACCTAGCAAACATTAAATATGGCATAAAAACAAGCCAGATAATTATGTACCTGAGTTCCTATCTATACTAATAAAAGGGTAATATGCTAATTAGACTGGGAGACTTTCCAGGAGACCTTCCAGACAAAGCCATAGTGCCGGGGCTGAGGCAGAGGCAGAGGCAGTTAGGGGCAAGCAGGCCTGCAAGGGGGGGGGGGGGGGCATTTGGGGGCAATCAGGCTGGCAGGGGGGCATTTGGGGGCGATTAGGCTGGCGGGGGTGGGAGGGTGGGAGCTGGGGGCAAGCAGGCCAGCAGGGGAGGGGGCAGTTGGAGGTGATCAGGCCAGAGGCGGGCAGGGGGGACAGTTGGGGGCAAGCAGGCTGGCAGGCAGAGTGGTTAGGAGTGGTTAGGAGCCAGTGGTCCCAGATTGTGAGAGGGATGTCCGACTGCCGGTTTAGGCCCGATCCCACAGATTGGCGAGGGTGCAGGCCGGGCTGAGGGATACCCTCCCCCCATGCATGAATTTCATGCACCGGGCCACTAGTTATACAATAAATCATATAATAGTCAACAAAAAATTACACTGCATGACAAAAAGCAATACAAATTATATTCTAAAGAGACAAAGCAAGCATCAAAACCAAAATCAGATACAGCGGAGATTTTGGAATTATAAAACTAAGAATTTAAGATAACTGCTACTTTATATGCTATTGGCTATAAGAATAAAAGCAAAATGCTAGAAATGAAAACCACTAACTCAAATCAAGCATGCTTTCGATGGGCTAAACACAATTGAGGAAACAATCAGTCAGCATGCAGCTATGTCAATGGAAATGTCCTAAACTGAAATGCCAAAAAGGGGGAAGAGAATATATAAAACCTGTGGAACAACTATAAGGGGTATAACATACATATAATGGGAATACTAGAAGGAGGAGAAAAATTGAAGTTAATTACAGACACCAAATCAAAATTCCAGAAAAATCAGAGAACACAAAAGAGGTTAATAGAAAAACATCAACACCTAGGCTTATAATATTCAAATTGCAAAAGTCAAACTATCAGGGATAAAAAAATTTACTTAATAATAAAAGGTCAATTCTGAAAGACAACATAACAATCCTTAATATTTATGTGCCTTATAACAAAGTGTCAAAAGATGTGAGGCAAAAACTGATAGAATTTTAAGGAAGAACAGTTACATCCACTATTATAACTGGAGACACCAAAAAACCTGCATCATTATCTTCCAGACAAAGCAGGCAGAAAACTAGCAAAGGTACAGTCAAACTCAATAGCATTATCAATTAACTGGATTTCATGACATTTATAGAATACTTCATCCAATAGCAGCAGAATACACATTATTCTCAAGCTCACAAAAATATTCACCAAGATGGACCACCGCATTCTGGGTCATAAGACAAATCTTAAGATATTTTTAAAATTGAAATAATACAAAATATGCTCAGACCACAATTGAATTAAACCAAAAATCAAAAAAAGATAGCTATAAAATCCCAAAGGAATATTACAAAATAAAACATAAACAACTATAGACCAGCATCTCTCTTGAACATAAATGTAAAAAATCCACAACAAAATATTAGCATATCAAATCCAACAAAGTACAAAAAAAATACACACTACAACCAAGTGGGATTTATCTCACACATGCAAAGCTGGCTCAAATTTAAAAATTAATTAATATAATTTATTTCATCAACAGGCTAAAGAAGAAAAATCCTGATTATAATAATAGATGCAGGAAAAGCACTTGACAAAATCTAACACGCTTATTCATGATTAAAACTCTGAGTAAAGTAGGAATAGAGGGAAACTTTCTCACCTTAAAAAAGAACATCTACATAATACCTAGTTAACATCATACTTAATGGTGAGAAACTAGATACTTTTCCACCAAGACTGGGAACAAGGAAAAGATGTCTCCTCTCACCCTTCCTATTCAACACCATAATGGAAGTTCTAGTAACTTAAGAGGAACAAGAAAAAGAAATAAAAGAATTACAGATTGCAAAGGAAGAAATAAAACTGTCTGATTTTTGCAGCTGATAAGAATGTCTATGTAGACAGGGGTCCTCAAACTACGGCCTGCAGGCCACATGCAAATACAAATATTGTATTTGTTCCCGTTTTGTTTTTTTACTTCAAAATAAGATATGTGCAGTGTGCATAGGAATTTGTTCATAGTTTTTTTTTAAACTATAGTTCGGCCCTCCAACGGTCTGAGGGACAGTGAACTGGCCCCCTGTTTAAAAAGTTTGAGGACCTGTGATAGAAAATCCCAAAGAACTGACAAAGCACTCTTAGAACTAATAAGGGATTATATAGCAAGGTTGTAGGATACAAGGTTAATCTGCAAAAGTCAATCCCTAGTGGAATTGTGCACCCTACACCTTAATAATTCTGTTAACCAGTGTCACCCCAATAAATTCAACAGAAAGGGGGGGAAGTCAATCCCTACATATTAGTAATGAGCAATCTGAATTTGAAATTGAAAAAATTGTGTCATTTAATTAGCACATGAAAAAGGAAACAGGTATATTGTTAACAAAATATGTACAAGATTTATATGATGAAACTATAAAACTGATTTAAAAATTGAAGAACTAAATAAATGGAGAGAGATTCTACATTTGTGAACAAGATAACTCAATGCTGTTAAGATGTTGGTTTGATCTGCTGATACAACATAATGCCAATCAAATCCCAAGCAAGCTATTTTATGGATATCAACAAGCTGATTCTAAAATTTATATGAAAAAATAAAAGATCCAAAATAGCAAACACAATGCTAAAGAAAAATGAAGCTGAAGAACTGACACTAACCAACTTTAAGCACACACACTATAAATCAACAGTATTTAAAGACCACATTTAGAAAAAAAAAAAAGACAAATAGATCAATGAAATAGAATAGAAAGCCCAGAAATAGACCCACAAAAATATAGTTAACTGACTTTTGACAAAGGAGCAAAGGCTATTTATTCAATGGAGAAAAGAGTTTTCAACAGATGGTACTGAACAAATAGATATCTACTTGAAAAAGTGAATACAGACAGAGACCTTATTACATCTCTCACAAAAATTACTCAAAGTGAACTAGAGACCAAAATATAAAACTCAAAATTATAAACTGTCTAAAAAAAAAATTTAGGTAACCTTAGATTCAGCTGTGACTTGTTAGATACAAAACGGAAAACAAGATCTGTGAAGAAAAAAAAAAGGAAAGTTGCACTTCATTAAAATTAAAAACTTCTGCTCTTCAAGACAGAGTTAAGAGAATGAAAGCTAGCCATATATTGGGAGAAAATATTTGTAAAAAATCTGAACAGATACTTCAGCAAAGAAGATCTACAAAATGGTAAACAAGCATATGAAAAGATGCTTAATATCATACGTCATTAGGGAATTGGCAAATTAAAACAAAGATAAAATATCACTACACACCTATTATAGTGGTTTTTCAGAAGAATAAAAAACCTGACATACCAATTGTTAGTGAGGAGCAACAGAAACTCTCATTAAATGCTGGTGAGAATGCAAAATGAAAATGGTAAAGCCAGTATGGAAGACATTTAGCAGTTTCTTATAAACTTAAACAGTCTTGCCATATGGCCCAGCAATCATGCTTCTAGTGAGCATATTTACTCAAGTGAGCTGAAGACCTGGTTCATACAAAAACCTGCGCATGAATGTTTATGGGAGTTTCACTCTTAACTGTTAAAAACTAGAAATAACCAAGATGTTCCTCAATAGGATAAAACAGTGGTACATCCATACAATGAAGTATTACTCAGTGATAAACAGGATCTATCAAGGCATGACGAGACACAGAAATCTTAAATGCATATTCCTAAGTGAAAGAAACCAGTCTAAAAAGGTTACATATTATATAATTCCAATTATCAAATTATGGAGGCAGTACAAAACATCAGTAGTTACTACTTTGAAGATGAAGCGTAGAAAGGAAATGGGGGGAGGGAGGAATAGGTGGACCTAGAGGATTTTTAGGGCAATGAAACCATTCTGTATGAAACTATAATAGCAGATACATGACATTTGGCATATGCCAAAACCCACAATACTACTCATCACACAGTGAACCATAATGTAACGTATGGACTTTTTAAATAAATTTAGTAAGTATCAATATTGGTTCAACAATTATAAAAATGTACCATACTAATGCTGGATACAAACAGGGGAAGCTGTGGGGGAAAAGGAGATAGGGGAACTCTATGTACTATTTAATTTTTCTATAAACCTAAACTCATAATCAACATAAACTGGAAATAACCTAGTCCTTCAACTGGTGAGAGGATAAAGAAATTGTGGTACATCCTTACAGTGGAATACTACTCAGTAATGAAAAGCAATAAACTACTGGTACAAGCATCAACATGTATTCATCTCAAATGTATTATGCTAAATTTAAAAAGTCAGTCTCAAAAGGTTACATGCTACCTAGATCCTTTTATATGTCAGTTTTGAAAAAGAAAACCTTTAGGGAAGAAGAATGTGGTTGTCAGAAGTTACAAGTGTAGGAAAAATTAATGAAGGGGCATTCCCTTTTAGGAAACTTTGGAGAGTGATGAAATTATTTTGCAACTTGATCGTGGTGTTGGTTGCAGGACTCTATGCATTAGTCAAAACTCACAGAATCAGACAAACAAAAAAGGTGAACTTTATGTTAATTACAAATGAATTTTAAAAAGAGGAATACTCCAATAAAAATGTCACACATCAAAGTAAACATGAAAAGTATGTGGCCTCACTAATATTCAAAGAAATTCTCCTCAAAATGGCAAACCAACCTGGCTGGTGTGGCTCACTGGTTGAGCATCAACCCATGCACCAAGAAGTCACCAGTTCAATTCCCTGTCAGGACACATGCCCGGTGGGCTTGATCCCCAGTAGGGGGGCATGCAAGAGGCAGTCAATCGATGATGTTTCTCTCATCAATATTTCTATCTCTCCCTCTAAATCAATAAAATCCATTTTTAAAAACTAGCAAACCATTTTTCACTTAATATATCCTAAAGAAAATAACCATGGATATATGCAAAACTTATCTACAAGAACATTTAATGCAGTGTTGCTTATGTTATATAAAAACCAGGGCTAACCTATATGTGGAACAGTAAATCACTGTACATGCATATATTTAAACGATGTGGCACTTCGGCCCCCCATCTCAAGAAGGCTCCACCCAAGCCCTGTCCACTATGCAAACTGGAGGGCTACAAGAAGAGAGAGCCCTGAAACAGGGAAGCCATCAAACTTTCGCCAGGCCCTGCTAGGACCCCCAAAGCTTTAAAAACAAAACAAACCTCCAAGGTAATTATAAATACTGCTATAAAAATAGTATTTAATGAATTGTAAAAATACAAGATTATAATGAGAGGGAAAGTATGTTGTAAAATATCTTGTGCATTTGTTAGAAATATAAACTGACAATGTTTTCCAAAAGGATAATATAGATGGCAGATATAAAATTCAATTTTCAGCAATTTCAAAAAGACTGGTAAGCTAGACATTTTTATCCTATAGGATTGGTTAGCTTTTAATTTACAAGAGAATTCATTTAACCAGTACCTTATTTGAAACTCAGTTTTATCACTATGATTTCTTAACACACGTTTATAAATTATAGAAATAAAGAAAATTTCAAATTATACTAAATGTTAGCTTCTCAGTAAGCATTCATCTAATGGGCATAATGGGCATCTATCTAACTCCTTGCTTGATGCTTTATTTTAAAAATTCAAATTCTGAATAACTTCTTCATGTAACTCAAGATACAAGAGGGATCTTTTTGTCTTACAGGACTTAAATTACTTAATATCTTTTGAAATAATCCGTTATTTCTGCAGAATGACATCATGAATACAATGACATGACACATAAATTAAGAGTACCAAATGAGCCCAGCTTGTGTAGGTCAGCGGTTGAGCATCTACCCAAAAACCAGGAGGTCACCTGCTCGATTCCCAGTCAGGGCACATGGTGGGGTTGCAGTGCTCATCATAGCAACTGGTCGAACAGTCAGACACTTTAGCCTATTAGGCTTTTATTATACAGGATGCCAACCCTAAACTGTTTACCCTGCCCTGCCCTGCTTTTCCCTTGGGAACCTCAAAAACACTCTGACCTAGGCCTTCCTCTCACTCCTGTCTTCTGCCACCTGTCCAAACCCTTATGCTTTCCCTCTGACACTGAGTGGCATTTGTGACCCCTCTCTGGGACCTGTGAGTATAATAAACTTCCTTCCTAGTCTCATTCTTATTTCCTCCTGGTCACAACAACTTTACCACATCACATCCAACAGGTGCATTCATAGAATAGCCACTGTTAGTATACAAAATTCAATATGCATATCCAAAATATTACAAAGTCCTAATTATCTGAGCCAACAGAATTGAGGTAAATAATTTACAATTGAAGTAACAGAAAATGAGAATTCTTTTTTTCAATACTACTATTCGAACCTAGAACATTTTGATTTCTTGTCTGTGACAAAATTTTGTTACAATTCTAATTCTATACTTACAGCAAAGCAGCTATTTCTCTCTATATATACAGCACCTGCCTGCATTCCTCCCAAAGCAGAAAGATCACAGAAAACAAAAATTGACAGGCTCTATTTCTTGCATCTAGAACAGGGGTGGGCAAACTTTTTGACTCGAGGGCCACAATGGGTTCTTCAACTGGACCAGAGGGCCGAAACAAAAGCATGGATGGAGTGTTTGAATATAAATTCAAAGTAAACATCATTACATAAAAGGGTACGGTCTTTTTTTTTTTTTTTTTTAGTTTTATTCATTTCAAACGGGCCGTATCCGGCCTGCGGGCCATAGTTTGCCCACGGCTGATCTAGAAAGTCCACAACAATAGGTATCAAACCATCAGTTCCATAATTCTCCCATTACCTCTCAAGGAATATATAAATACACAATACTAAAATGGACTTCAAGTACCTATTCATTTATCTTGCCTTTTAAGTAATAATCCTAGCTAATAAAAGAGAAACATGGTAATTAGCCGTACAGACGCTACCCTTCCCATTGGCTAATCAGGGAGATATGCAAATTAACTGCCAACCAAGATGGCGGCCGGCAGCCAGGCAGCTTGAAGCGAACAGCGAGGCTTGCTTGCTTCAGTGACGGAGGAAGCCAAGCTTTCCTGCCTGCCTTGCCGGCCTCTGAGCTTGCAGTTTGAAACATTGTAACAAATATAGAAGCTAAACAAAACCCCAGAAACCACTTTCAGTCAGCCAGGATTCAGCCAGCAGGATCGCAACATTGTTTCAAATACAGAAGGTAAAAAAAGGCCAGAAACCTGCTTTCAGCAGCCGAGCCTCAGAGAGAAAGCTGGCTCTCAGCTGCAGTGACAGGCATAGAAAGTAAATAAATGCCAGAATTTAAAAAAAAGGAAAAAAGGAGAGGTTTGGAGCTTCAGTTGCCCGCCAGCCTGAAAACAGCCCTCAGCCCCTCACCCAGACTGGCCAGGCACCCCAGTGGGGACCCCCACCCTGAAGCAACAAGATGGCGGATAATTTGCATACTGAAGGCAGGCGGCAGCAGGCAAGGCTGTCTGTGGTCTGGGACCTGGATCTGTGACCCTGCCGGGCAAGGGGCACCGGGGGAAGCTGTCTGCAGCCCAGGACCCGAATCTGTGACCCTGCTGGGTGGGGTCAGTGCGTGAGGCTATCCACGGGACCAAGATACGGATCTGTGAACCTGCCGGGCAGGGGGCAGCGCTTGAGGCTATGCACGGTCCCGGGACTCGGATCTGTGACCCTTCACGGCGGAGAGGCAGCCATCAGCGCCCAGGAGTGACTGCGCAAGATCCGCCTCCTGGCCCAGAAGGTGCAGGATCGCAGGGACAGCCACCGTGACGGGCCAGACTGACGTCCTCCTGGCCGCTCCATGGGGGTATGTGGATCTGCAAAGCCAGAGGCCTCCGGTGTGCACATATCCCCCTGGCGTGCGAACATCCCCTAGCACACTGTCACCCTCCCACGCCTGCAACAGTTGCAAACCAAGGCGTGCACAAGTTCCCCCCGCCTCTCCACCACACTCCATCAACCCGGCATACCTAACACCCCCCACAGGATGTGCACACATCCCCTCTGATGCGCTCACGTCCTTTGGAGAGTGTCTGGGTGTTCTGGGTGCTGAGAGTGGGCACCTGTGAGATGACAGTGAGAGGGGCCGAATGGTGATGCCCTGTTCCCACGGAGGCCAGTGCAGCTACGAGATCACCTCTGGGGAGTTAATGCAGGTGCTGAGGCAGGAGCAGGTGCAGACAGACACACCTGGTGGGCGCGGGCGGCCCTCTCTGAGGTGCCTTCGGTCAGCGTTCAAGATCAAGAACCCAGAGGCAGAGAGGAATTCGGTTCTCTCAGTGAAACAGTGGGATAGTCGGGGTGACTGTAGAGGAGGAATGTGCACTTTGGGTGCCAGCACCCCTGAGCGAAGGCTGCCCTGACTGAGCCTTGCTTGCTTGGGGCCTAGCGCACTCCTGCCGGGCAATGGGTGACAGGACGTGCTTTTCCGAATTAATGAGAGAAAACATTGATTCTCCTGCTGCCCACGAAGGTGGAAAGTGAAGTGGGGAGACATGTGGGGAATGAGCAAGGTTCCCTGTCTGGGGGTTCCAAATTTGCTGTTGGTTTCTTTCACCACTGACTAGAGATATACAGGGTGTCCCCCCAAAATGTATACACACTTTGAATACCTACTAATTCCAATGGTTTTAAGCGTAAGAAAGGAACAACAATGGAGCTGTTATTTGTTAAAAGTGTGGGCACAAACAGGTAGTTGGACATTCCCTGAGGGGTCTCAGATTGGAGAGGGTGAAGGCCAGACTGAGGGGCCCCTTCTCCCCCCTCCCCCACCCCAGTGCACGAATTTCGTGCACCGGGCTACTAGTTAAGATAATAAGACTCTAACATCAACAAAAGCATACTACTAGTTTGAGAGTTCCTCTAAAAACTCTTTGTCAAATAATGTCATCTGTAGTTAGTAAAAACAAATAAACATAACTTGGTTTCCTGACTTTTCAAAGTAGCTTGTTATAGTGTTAAATATAATGTAAGAAAAAGAACTTATCACATTACACATATAAAACAAATCCTACTTTTCACCTCATAGACACTAAATTATTTGACTCTAATAAAATAAAATTTTTATTTAATAAAATTCTATACATTGCAATAAATTCCATTTTAAAATCCTTTTATTTTTCATCATGTCCCTATAAAATTAATGAACAATGAAAAGCAGCAATTCCAAATCATACAAATAAGTCAGCAAGAAACTGCTGCAAATTTCAACTATAAATTTTACAGGCGCTTTCCATCATACTTAGTGACAAATAGCTATAAAACTATTAAGATTGATGCCAAAACCGGTTTGGCTCAGTGGATAGAGCGTTGGCCTGCGGACTGAAGGGTCCCAGGTTCGATTCCAGTCAAGGGCATGTGCCTGGGTTGCGGGCACATCCCCCGTGGGAGATGTGCAGGAGGCAGCTGATCGATGTTTCTCTCCCATCGATGTTTCGAACTCTCTATCCCTCTCCCTTCCTCTCTGTAAACAATCAATAAAATATATTTAAAAAAAAAAAAAAAAAAAAAAAGATTGAGATGTATTTCACTGTTTGGTTTTCGGCAATATTTTTCTTCACAAGTGTTATAACTTAAAATATACACTAGATATTTAAGTCTTTTTCATAGCAAGTCTCCAATTTTTAATTTAAATACGTGGGAAAATAGTGTTTTTATTTGCATCATGAAAGAATTAAAAGAAAAAAAAGAAGTGTTATATCAGAAATAAAGACAAACTAAATGCAACACAAGAGTGGAACAAACCCCACAAGAAAGAACAGAATGGAGAAAAATTTTAAAATAAACAAATAAAGAAGAAAAAGATTTTGTGAGCAAATGATATAGAAGTTAGGCAAAGAAGATCTAACACACTCATAATTGGAGTCCACCCTCCCACCCCTGTTCCTGCCCCAAAAGAAACCTATGTAATGAAACAGGACAAATACTGAAAACTCATAAAAGAAAAATTTTCTGAAATAAAAGACTTAGCCCTATTATTTAAGGCCATACATAAAGGTTAATGACAAGACATACTCAAGTATTGGTACTTTTTTAAATAGGAAAAATCTTTTCGGTATGTAAGGAAAATACCCAGTTTCATGTAAGGGGAAAAGCATGAGACTTTGACAATAATACTTCATATCCAAGTCCATGGAGCTCACAAGAAAATGTAAGGCATGGATTTTATACCCAATCAATCTTTCAAATATAATGGATGCAATGGTCACAAACAAGTTATGAACCAAAAAGGACTGAAATAATATTGTCTCCCATGAGCTCTTCCTGAGCTCTCTGGTAAAGAGTGAGCTTCAGACAACCAAAATACACAAGAGAAGTTTTGGGACAAGATCTGGTGGTGATGTTGAACATATTGAACTTAGAACTAACATTAAATGATGAGATTTCAGATGTTCTTTTACAACAGATAGATATACTAATACAATTAACAAAATGGAGATGGGGAGACTTTACCAAAAAAAGAACGAAATATTGATAGACTGGATTACCTAAAATGAATCTCAAATGCATCAAATTAAGTGAAAAAACATCATACTCAAAAGATTACATTTATGTGACATTTCCATTTATATGACATTCTGGTTTCAAAAGGAAAAACTATAGAAATAGAAAACAAATAAGTGGTTTCCAGGAGTTAGGGGTGGCTGGAGGATTTGATTATAAAAGGGCAACAGAAGGGGATTTTCGGAGGTGAGGGAACTGTTCCACATCTTGACTGCGGTAGTTATTACATAATTGTATTTTATTTGTCTAAACTCACAGAACTCTACCACGCCATCCCAAAAAAGTGAATTTTACTGCATGTAAATTGACAATAAATTTTTAAATGCCAAAAATATAGATACTAGGGAAGAGGGAAAGGAATGTGAAGAGGTTATTACTAATTCCATTACTGCTCACAAAAAGAGAGCATCTTGAAAGGAGAGGCCTGCAGGTATTAGTATAAAAGTAACTTTCTAAACGTAAAAATATACTAATCTCTAAAATAGCAAAGAAAATAAACTACATTATAAAAAAAACACACAAAATTCAAAACTGACAAAAATGTTTAAAGTTTCCTTTCACTATGTTCAGAAGCTAACCACTTCCCCTATCTAGAAAAGCAACTAGTGTCACCAGTTATCTGTGATACATGTTCAGAGTTTTCTGTGGCAATATTTACTTATATTTTCAAAAGGAAATGATAGAAAGATAAACCAAGAACCGTATGATGCCATTTTTAAACCATTCCAGAAACAACAAACTATAGAAACAGAAAACCAATCAGCAGTTGCCAGGGACTGGAGATAGGGCAGAACTGTATATAAAGGGGAATGAAGGAGCATTAGAGGGGTGGGCAGTAATAAAACTGTCCTATATATTGATTATAGTGGTAGTGAAATGACCATACACATCTGTCAAAACTCACAGAACTACACACTAAAAATGATAAATGATAAATTTTACTATATGTAAAATATAGCTAATTTTACAATTGGAAAAAAAAGAGAGAGAAAACCTGGCAATAAAGAGATAAGCCTGAAAAATTAGAAAGGAGTTCATCTTCATGAAGGACCCTAAGAAGTTGTAATGATAGAACTAGCTCAAACTGGCCCTATCCTGTTTCTAACAAGATACTGAGTTGTTTTTCAGAGACAACAAAACAAAACCACAAGTCATTCTTGAGAAGCACAAGTATAGAAATTTTGACCTCCAATCACACCCAGAGATATTCCACCCAACCTTCACCAAAAGCAAAGCCTGAAGGCTTTCAGAAGTAAAGTCTCCATTGTCCAGAAAATCCATTGCCTGAAGCCCCTACCATATCTTATCATGAATGACCCAAGTTCCAAAGCCCTTCTACAGAAACCTGCCTTCAGCACTTGTGCATACCAGCCAGTTCCCTTTAACCGCTTAAATCTCACCTAGAAGCCTGGATGAGGGAGACAGATTTGAGCTCTCCCTGTCTCCTTACCAATTCACCTCTCAATAAAGCTTTTTTCTGTTCTTAAAATCTGGTGCAATAGTATTGGCTTCTACCTGTGTCAGGGAGTGAGCCCTTGTTTGGTAACAAAGTTTTAGATTTTATCCTCAAAGCAACAGGTGTACTAAATGATCTCAAGAAGGGGAAGTCACAATTCAGTTCTGTATTAAGAAGAACACTAACAATTATAGAATGAAATAAGAAAACAGGGAGCCCTAGCCAGTTTGGTTCAGTGGACAGAGCATGAGCCTGCGGATCGAAAGGTCCCAGGTTCGATTACGGACAAAGGCATGTACCTCGATTGCAGGCTCCTCCTCAGCCCAGGCCCTGACTGGGGCACCTGCAGGAGGCAACGAATCGCTATGTTTCTCTCACACTGATATTTCTCTCAGTCTAAAAATGGATGGAGCCCTGACCGGTTTGGGTCAGCAGATAGAGCGACGGCCTGCGGACTCAAGGGTCCCAGGTTCGATTCCAGTCAAGGGCATACCTTGGTTTCGGGCACATCCCCAATAGGAGATGTGCAGGAGGCAGCTGATCGATGTTTCTCTCCCATCGATGTTTCTAGCTCTCTATCCCTCTCCCTTCCTCTCTGTAAAAAAATCAATAAAATATATTTTTTAAAAATAAATAAATAAATAAATAAATAAATAAAAATGGATGGAAAAATATCCTCAGGTGAGGATTTAAAAAAAAAGAAAAAGAAGAAAACGGGGAGCAACTAGGAAACCAATGAACCAACCACCTCAGGAATTTAAGGGATAAATTACCAAGACCTGACTAAAGTAGAGGCTTTAGAGATGGACAAAGAAAGTAAAACCAGGAAGTTCCTTGACTTTCTAGTAACTAACCAACTAACCAAGCAAGCTAGCATTGAGAAAAAGATTTCAGACAAGCTAAATTTAAGTGCCTTGTGGGGTATTCAAATGCTAACATCTGGTTAGATACTGGTCCAGAGCTCAGGGGAACAGCCTGAGATGTAGTTTAGATTTGAAATTCATGAAGGTATTTGCAGTCATGAAAATATAAAGTCGAGATCATGGCAAAGGTAGACTATGTAGTGTGAAAGGAAAAGAGAACCCTGGGAATCATCCTGCACAACACCAGCAGTATGGGGTTTAGGATATAATTTGAGTACAAAAGGAACTGGCTTACTAAATATGCAGCAGTAGAGTTAGAAATTATTACAATCATGCCTATTTCAACTTGGATCTCTCAACTCAGAAAGATAGTGTAAGAAAAGGCATGGGAAAATGACTCACTATCTCTATTATTTAATTCCAATTCTTCATTTTAAAGACAAACCTATCAGAGAAACTTGGTTAATAGAAACATTATGAATTGAAACAAAAATAATTACCCAAGAATAGCAAACCATTTTTCCCACCACAATTTACACTTACCCATCTCTTCCCTTACTGACAATTTTTACTTCAAAATAATAAATCCCACAGGCTGCTGGTATTGGATGTGTGGCACGAACTGATGCTGCATCTTTTGGGGTTTTGCCATGACCTGCATACAAAACAGAAAGGAAAAAAAATAAAATGAGATATCCAAATGAGAATCTTAACAAATAATTCAAGAACAAATATGGTTTATAGAATAATATATATATATTTCTGCATCCATGAGTACAAATAATTAAAGACTGAATGGTCATCACAATTAATCCAATATGCAAAATAGCCCAAGCTAGCCATGGAACTCTTCACACAGTAGTAGTTTTAATAAAATTTCAGAATCTAAACACACTGAACCTAGCAGTCCTTTAGGAAAATTAAAGTATTTTTAGAGTAGACTGTATTTTTAAGAGAAGAAAAAAAAGGTTGCATTTGAAGAACATGAGAATATGATCTTAATTTTATTCATCTAAATTTGCATATCATTTATAAAATTTCTAAACAATACTATTTTGCAAAATGGCCTGCTTTTTAAAAAAGAAGCATCTGTATCACAGAGTATATTTTTAAGTGAAATTTTATACAATTAGATTGAATTGGCAAAAGAACATTCTTAAAGAATTTATAATTTTGTTCTGTGACATATCATTTATTCTATATAAACGCTGACCTATAAATTTCTTCGGTCAACTACAGCATGAGAAATATCTAATCTCTAGTTGTATTTTCTTTCTTTTTTTAAAAAAAAAGAAAGAAATATAACCCCATACCATTGCTGACATTCTTAGAAAATCTGTTAGATAATAGCTTTAAACATCTTAAATTAGCTATCCCTCAATTTTGATCCCAGAGAGTGTCTGTCCTTCACTCATAATCACCTCCCTTGTCCCTTGCCCAAGACACAATTAACCTTGAAAACTAGCATGTACAAAATAAGCCCATAAAACCACAGAATATGAATAAAGACAGAAGCTGAAATAGCTGGTCAAAAAGTACTCAAAGAGAGTGAGTGAGACCAGTCTCCACAATCCCCAAAAAGGCTGTATGAGAAACAATACTCTAAAATCATTATTCAGGTGTTCTAGTTAGATATGTTCCACATAATACAAACTTATGTCATTAATCTCTTTTTTTAAATATATTTTCATTGATTTCAGAGAGGAAGGGAGAGGGAGAGAGAGAAACATCAATGATGAGAGAGAATCACTGATCGGCTGCCTCCTGCACGCCCCCTACTGGGGATGAGCCTGCAACCCAGACATGTGCCCTGACCGGGAACTGAACCGTGACCTCCTGGTTCATAGGTTCAGGCTCAACCACTGAGCAACGCCAGCTTGGCTAACCTTTCAGTCACACTATAACAATACCTTCATGGGGAGCAGAATTCCCCACCTCAAATTTACCATGATTGTTTTAACACTAAAAAACTTAATTCACAAATTCTATCTTAGCCATATAATAACCATCACAAACCAATGAGGTCATATCTTCCCTTACCATGCACTTCATCAAATAACCAATGTACATCCCATCATTAAACAGTTAAGTTTACAGTTGTAATGCAAATTAGCCCATGTTTACATGGCTTGAAAGAAAGTGTTGAACTCCACAGCTCCTTCCTATTACCATGAAAACTTGTGTCCATAGATGTCTTAAGTATATATGGTGTTGTGTTATGAAGAGAAATAGATGACCGCTGGCCGGTGATAAGCTTGGCTAAGAACATAAAAGTGGCAGCAGCAACATACAGACTAAAACTGCTTTAACATATGTAGGTAATAGATTTACACTGAGCTAAGCAGGAAAAAACAAACAACAGCACAAATCTGCAGAATGACACCAGTGACTTTTTAAAAATAGATATTTGGAAGGTTATGGTTTTAGCAAAACATCTTTTCAGTAAAAATATGTTAAAAATAATTGACTTGCTGGGGGAAAAGGTCATGTAAATTAAATACATTAAAAAAATTAGGCAGTTAAAATAAATCCAAAGAAAACCCTAATTAACTCTGGAGTCCTAAATCAACTAGCTTTTATATTTGTTTTAGTTTTTTTGGAAGGGAAATGATCGAAACTTTCAGAGATAAGATAATCTCAAGGCTTACTTAGTAATAATAATAATAAGTGGTAATTTATTATTTACACCTGTCATGCAAATTAGCCCATGTTCACATACATTTAATACTATGTGAAAGGCACTGGTTCTAAGAGCATTATTAACTTATTTAGCATTGAAAACAACTTATGAAGTAGATACTATTTATTTTTATTTCAAAAACCAGAGGCCTGGTGCACAAAATTCATGCACTCAGGGGGTACCTCAGCCCGGCCTACACCCTCTCGCAGTCCAGGAGCTCTCAGGGGATGTCCGACTGCTGTGGAGCCAGGAGAGGCTCCCACCACTGCCGCTGCACTCGCCAGCCATGAGCCCGGCTTCTGGCTGATCAGTGCTCCCCGTGGGAGCACACTGACCACCAGGGGGCAGACGTGGTCAGTGAGCGTCATATAACCGGTCATTCTGCCGTTCGGTCTATTTGCATATTAGCCTTTTATTATATAGGACTAGAGGCCCGGTGCACAAAAATTTGTGCACTAGGGGGAGAGGGGGCCCCTCAGCCCTGCCTGTGCCCTCTCGCAGTCTGGGACCCCTCAGGAGATAATGACCTGCTGGCTTAGGCCTGCTCCTGGGTGGCAGAGGGCAGGCCCAATTCCTAGGTGCAGCCCCTGGTCGGGCTCAGAGCAGGGACGATTGGGGAGTTGGGGCGCCGCCCCGTCATGCACAGAGCAGGGCGGATGGGGAGGTTGCGATGCCACCCCTAGTCACGCTCAGGGTAGGGCCGATTGGGGGGTTGGGACACCGCCCTCTGTCACACTCAAGGCAGGGTCGATAGGGAAGTTGCGGCGCCACCCCCTGCCACGCACAGAGCAGGGCCGATCAGGGGGTTGGGGCGCTGCCCCCTGCCATGCACAGAGCAGGGCCGATCAGGGGGTTGGGGCACTGCCCCCTGTCACACACAGAGCAGGGACCATCAGAGGGATTGGGGCGCTGCCCCCTGTCACACACAGAGCAGGGACCATCAGGGGATTGGGGCTCCGTACTCTGTCACACACAGAGCAGGGCCCATCAGGGGTTTTGGGAGCTCCCCCCTGTCATGCACAGAGCAGGACCGATCAGGGGGTTGGGGAGCTGCCCCCTGTCACACAGAGTAGGGCCAATAGGGGAGCTGGGGCACCGCCTCCTGTCACATACAGAGCAGGGCCCGTGGGGGGGGGGGGGGGTAGTTGAGGCGCCACACCCTGTCACACTCAGGGCAGGGCCAATGGGGAGGTATGGCTACCCCGTCTCATAGAGCAGGGCCCGTGGGGGGGTTGGGGCGCCGCCACTGTCACACACAGAGCCGCAGGGCAATCAGGGGGTTGGGGCACCGTCCTCTATCACCCACAGAGCAGGGCCGATCAGGGGGTTGGGGTGCTGCCCCCTGTCACACACAGAGCCGCAGGCAATCAGGGCGTTTGGGCGCTGCCCCCTGTCACCCTGATCCCGGTGCCGGGAGGCCTCACGGCTCCGCTGATCCTGCCTGGCAGGGTCACAGATCCGGGTCCCAAACCGCAGACAGCCTTGCCTGCTGCCGCCTGCCTTCAGTATGCAAATTAGCCGCCATCTTGTTGCTTCAGGGTGGGGGCCCCCACTTGGGGTGCCTGGCCAGTCTGGGTGAGGGGCTAAGGACCGTTTTCAGGCTGGCGGGCGACTGGAGCTCCAAACCTCTCCTTTTTTTCTTTTTTTTATTCTGGCATTTATTTACCTTCTATGGCTGTCACTGGAGCTGAGAGCCGGCTTTCTCTCTGAGGCTCGGCTGAAAGCAGGTTTCTGGCCTTTGTTTTCTGTATTCGAAACAATGTTGTGACTCCAGCTCTGAGATCCCTGCTGACTGACAGGAGGTTTCTGGAGTTTTGTTTATCTTCTATAAATGTTACTATGTTTCCAACTGAAGCTCAGAGGCCGGCGGGAAACGTTGGAGTCCACAGCAAGCAAGCAAGCCTCCTGTTAGCTTCCAGCTGCCTGGCTGCTGGCCGCCATCTTGGCTGACAGTTAATTTGCATAAGGATATGCTGATTAGCCAATGGGAAGGGTAGCGGTCGTACGCCAATTACCATGTTTCTCTTTTATTAGTGTAGATGAGGAAACTAAGGGAAAATAAAGAACTGCTCAAGGTTATACTGCTGTGTGAGAATTCTAAACCAGGATTTGTGCTGGGATTTAAATTCAAGAAGTCTGATCCAGTGCAGCTCTGAAACCATAGGAAGGATTTAGTTACAATGAGCATTCTGGGATCGCCTCACATGTATTCCCATCTCCTATCCTTGCTACTTCTTTGGGAAAAGAGATAGAAAATATTTAGGATAAACAATCTCTCAAAGCATTATGTGCTTTTCTATAGCTTCCCCTCATCCAACGTCTGTGAAATAGGTATTATTTAACCTCATTTTTTAAAATGGAAAAATTCTTAGAAATTATATAACCTTGTCCCAAATTAGTAGAATCATGTTAAATCCATTATGAATTAAAATCCCCTACATTTTTCCATTATGCAAAAATAACTGTAAAAAACTACACAATCATAAATCTTCATTATGCTCTACTAAGACATTGTAGAAAAATTCTATAAATATTTAAATATTTAGGAAAAAGTTTAGATGTAAGATTAAAAGGATTCATGTTGTGAGGCTGGGTGAAAAAGGTGAAGGATTAGGCAAAAACAACAATAACAAAAACCACCACCTCTTAGACAATAGCATGGTGATCAGCAGAGGGAAAAGGGGTGGGGGCAGGCAGAAGAAGGTAAAAGGAGGATAAATGGTGAGGGAAGGAGACTTGACTTGGGATGTCGAACACACAATATAATAACTGATGTATTGTAGAATTGTACAACTGAATCTATGTAATTTTATTCACCAACTAGAGGCCCGGTGCATGAAATTCATGCACTGGGGAAGAGGGGGTCCCTCAGCCCAGCCTGCACCCTCTCCAATCTGGATCCCCTGTGGGATCAGGCCCTAAACCGGCAGTCAGACATCCCTCTCACAATCCAGGACTGCTGGCTCCCTACCACTCACCTGTCTGCCTGCCTGATTGCCCCTAACCACTCCCCTGCCAGCCTGAGCAGCCCCTAACCGCTTCTGTCTGCCAGCCTGATCACCCCCTAACCACTCCCCCCTGCCAGCCTGACTGATACCTAACTGCACCCCTGCTGGCCCAATTGCCCCCAACTGCCCTCCCCTGCCAGACTGGTCACCCCTAACTGCCCTCCCCTGCCGGCCATCTTATGGCTGTGGGTACTGCCATCTTTGAGGGCGGGGCAGCCAATTAGCATATTCCCTCCTTATTGGCTGTGGGCGCCGCCATCCTTTGCGATAGCATGAGGGTCAATTAGCATATTCCCTCTTTATCAGATAGGATGTCACCCCAATAAATTCAATTTTTTTAAATATATTTTATTGATTTCAGAGAGGAAGCGAGAAGGAGAGAGAGACAGAAACATCAATGATCAGAGAGAATCATTGACTGGCTGTCTCCTGCATGCCCCACACTGGGATCAAGCCCACAACCTTGGCACGTGCCCTTGACCAGAATCGAACCTGTGACCCTCTGGTCCTCAGGCCGACACTGTAACCACTGAGCCAAACTGGCTAGGGCTAAATTCAATTTTTTTAAAAAGGATTCATGCTATTTCTTAGGTGAGACTACTATTATCAGACTGAAGGGCCTACTTCTAATAATGTTCATCAGCAGGAATTTTATTACCTAAAATTCTGTAATGACCAAAATACAACCTTACACTACCAAAATGTAAACTTTTAAAACACAAGTCTTCACTACTGAGCATTTTCTATATGGTTCAAGAAGAAAATACATTTACTGCTTCAAAACTCTAAGGCTAGAAAAAGTTAGTTCTTTCTATTAAATCTGTTGACTAGTTTTGTTGAAATGGAAAGGGTCTGAATAGTCCATCCCATCCCCCTCCATTCTCCAACATGCTACCAAGTGTCTTTCTGAAAATATAAATTTGCCTTCCTTGTACCACTATCCCTCAATACAATTAAAATTCCTTCTTAAAAGCCTCCTGTTAAACCTAGGGAAAAGATAAACTTCCAGAAAGCCTTGTTTGAGCTCCCCCTCCCCCAGCACTTTCTATCTCCTTTCTGCTCCAGCTACATTCACCAGGCCAGTCTTTGCCCCAAGCAATTCCCTCTAACTGGTAAGCTTGCCTTTCCTTCTCAGCCTGGGTAGGTCCTACTCTTCCTTCAGATCTTAGCTCAAGCTGTACTTCCTCAATTACTCTTTCTCTACCCTCTCTGACTTGGTCTAATTTCCTTTTTATATGTCCCTCATAGTAACACATATCTTTCCCATACATTAAAACACTTAACAGTTATTTGAGATTATTTCACATTTTTGAATTTTAATTCCTGAACACTTTTTGCATTTTAATTCCTACTGATATCCACCCTAACTTCAATCTTTCCTCCTGGAGCCACAATGATTTCCTCAAATGATTCCAACTCCGAAATATTAAATTCTCATAAAGTTTGTTCTGCTACAAAACACATTTCTTGAATACAAATTAACTGATATGCCCTTGATAAATGTGGGAATGATGTCAGCATAAAAAAAAGTCATCTTGTTCATAACACAGCTTTCCCCAGTACATTAATGAATGAAAGAGAAAAGTTTAGCATGTACAAGAGGCCCTAGGTCAATGAAGACTGGGATTCCTACAGAAGTGCATTCCTATAATGCCCAAAACTTAGTGACTTCAGGAACTACTTACACTTGCCACTATATGAAGCCATCTAAGGAAAATGCAAGTGCAGTGCAGATCAAAAAGTGCTAAGGTATTTCCTCTTTGGTTATATCTGTATGGACTCAAACATCTCATGCATGTTTACTTTATGCTTTGGGTTATAATTCAATACTACTTTATTTTGTTGCTCAAACTGTTCTCCCTTAGACTATTGGGAGTGCTTTTCAGTTGGCTCCTCTGACACTCAGACATATTTCCATGATGTGTCCTTGTTTGTTTGTTACTTTCTAGCACCACAAAATGCTAGTATAGTTCCTGCCCCCCTCCTAGAATGACAAATTTCACCAAAGAGCCCTGGCAAATGGCATTAGAACCCAGCTCTAGGTATTAGTATGCTAGTTGTTATGGAAGTACTAGAGGCCCAGTGCACAGATTCGTGCACACTGAAAGGAAAACAATTAGAAGAAATATTATAGAGGCTGGGGAGGGACCGCGGGAGGGCTCCAGGGAGTGTTAGGCCTGTCTTGCCCAGTACCGATCGGCTGGAACCCAGCAGCAAGCTAACCTACCGATCAGAGCATCTGCCTCCTCGTGGTCAGTGTGCATCATAGAGACTGGTCGAACGGTCGGACACTTAGCATATTAGGCTTTTATTATATAGGACTAGAGGCCCGGTGCACAAAAATGTGTGCACTTGGGGGCTCCTTCAGTCCAGCCTATGCCCTCTTGCAGTCTGGGACCCCGCGGAAGATGTCCACCTGCTGGCTTAGGCCCGCTCCCTGGGGGATCAGGCCCAAGCTGGCAGTCAGTCATCCCTCTGGCAGCCCGGCAGCCCTCAGGGGATGTTCACTTACCAGCAGGGAGCAGACCTAAGCTGCAGTCGGACATCCTTAGTGCTGCTGAGGAGGCGGGAGAGGCTCCCACCACCACCGCTGTGCTGGCAGCCATCAGCCTGGCTTGTGGCTGAGCAGAGCTCCCCCTGTTGGAGCGCACTGACCACCAGGAGACAGCTCCTGCATTGATCATCTGTCCCCTTGTGGTCAGTATGTGTCATACTGACCAGTCATTCCCAGTCATTCTGCTGTTAGGGTCAATTTGCATATTACCCTTTTATTATATAGGATAGAGGCCTGGTGCATGGGTGGGGGCCAGCTGGTTTGCCCTGAAGGGTGTCCCAGATCAGGGTGGGGGTTCCACTGGGGTGCCTGGCCAGCCTGGGTGAGGGGCTTGTGGCTGTTTGCAGGCTGGTCACAGTCCCTTCATGGTGGGCGTCCCCACTGGGGTGCCTGGCCAGCCTGGGTGAGGGGCTGATGGCTGTTTGCAGGCTGGTCAAGCCCCCCCCAGCGGGGACCCACACCCCATGGAGGTTTGGCCAGTCTGGGTGAAGGGCTGATGGCTGTTTGCAGGCTGGCCACACCACCTTTAGAGTAGAGGGTCTTCACTGGGGTGCCTGGCCAGTCTGGGTGAGGGGTTGAGGACCGTTTTCAGGCTGGCCAAGCCCCCTGGCGACAGAAGCTCCCAGCCTCTCCTTTTTTTCCTTTTTCTTTTTTTTTTTTATTCTGGGATTTATTTACCTTCTATAATTGAAACTTTGTAGCCTTGAGTGGAGCTCAGAGCTGGCCAGGGTGGGTGGGAAGCTTGGCTTCCTCCATCGCCAGGGGCAACCCAAGCCTCCTGCTCGCTCCAGCTCCATGGCCACAGCTGGCTGAAAGCAGGTAACTGGGGTTTATTTATCTTCTATAATTGAAACTTTGTTGCCTTGAGTGGAGCTCAGAGCCGGCCGTGGCAGGCAGGAAGCTTGGCTTCCTCCATCACTAGGGCAACAGAGCCTCCTGCTCACTCTAGCTCCGTGGCTGCCAGCCATCATCTTGTTTGGGTTAATTGGCATATAGTCGCTCTGACTGGCTGGTGGGCATGGCTTAAGGCATAGCGAAGGTACGGTCAATTTGCATGTTTGTCTTTTATTAGTGTAGATTATTACTTTCATGTGTCCTCATTGACAAGAGCAAGGAAATATGTGTTTTATACTAAACCCCTGCATATACACATATCTGTATTTCCATGTTATCATTTGTGTCAATATTAAATTAAACACGAGTTCATGGTGATGTCTCCAACTCTAATCATCACATGGATCACTCTAACCTCTGCTTTTTATCCATAAAATTCCACTCCAATGGTAAGAAACCTAGCTCCTATCATTTGCCATCCATTGATTTACGTGTTCAATTCTAGTATGTAGCAGTAACAGAACTGTTAACTCATATCCCCAAGAAATATGACTTTATCAAGAGTTCAGTACTCACCTAGTTTATTTTTTTAAAATATATTTTTATTGATTTCAGAGAGGAAGAGAGAGGGGATGGGGAGGGGAGAGAGAAACATCAATGATGAGAATGAGTCATTGATCGGCTGCCTTCTGCATGTCCCCTACTGGGGATCGTGCCTGCAACCCAGGGATGTGCCCTTGACTGGAATCGAACCTGGGACCCTTTAGTCCACAGGCCAACGCTCTATCCACTGAGCCAAACCAACTAGGGCTCACCTACTTTCTTTTACCTTTAGTTTAACAGACCCCACTGATTTCCAAAGTTATTTAGCTCAGTACCTTTCCCTTCCCCTTCTCCAGGCTGTTTCATACATTTGTAAAAGATTATGTGATCACATTCTGCATTCTATCCTGGGATTTCCCCCCTTCTTCTAAATAATTTTTTAATTTGCATCCATTAAGGTTCATTTTTCATCCTGTAAAATTCTATGGGTTTGATAAATAAATACAGTGTCAGGTATCCACAATTACATATCATACAGAATACTTTATTTTTTTAAAATATATTTTATTGATTTTTTACAGAGAGGAAGGGAGAGAGTTAGAAACATCGATGAGAGAGAAACATCGATCAGCTGCCTCCTGCACATCTCCTACCAAGGATGTGCCTGCAACCCAGGTACATGCCCTTGACCGCAATCGAACCCGGGACCCTTCAGTCCGCAGGCCGACGCTCTATCCACTGAGCCAAACCGGTTTCAGCCAGAATAGTTTAACTGACCTAAAAAATCCCCTGTACTTTGCTATTCCCACCCTTTCTTTCTTCCTTCAAAGCCCCTATCAACCAGTCATCTTTTTACTACAACTATGGTTTTGTCTTTTCCAGGTCATATAATTGAAATCACAGTATGTAATCTTTTCAGTCCGGCTTCTTTCAGTCAGCAATATGCACTTAAAATCCCTTGTGTCTTTGCATGGATGGGTAGCTCACTTCTTTTTATCACTGAATAATATTTTATTGCATGGATATACCACAGTTTATCCATTCACCTACGGAAAAGCATCTTTGTTGCTTGTTTGGGGCAATTATGAGAAAACCTGCTATGAACATTCATGTGCAGGTGTTTGTGTGGGCATAAGTTTTCAAATCAGTTGGGTAAATAGCAAGGAGCTGAAATGATGGATCATATGGTAAAACTATGTTTAGCTTTGTTAGAAACTGCCAAACCATCTTCCAAAGTGGTGGTATCACTTTGCATTCCCACCAGCAATGTCTGAGAGTTCCTGTTGCTCTGCATCCTCTCCAACAATTAGCACTGCCAGGTTTTCTTTGGATTTTAGCCATTCTAATAGCTAAAGGTAGGTATTTCCTCTGTTTAAAAAAAAAAAAAAGTGAAAAATACTAAATCCTGAATCAGATTTTTATTTTTGATTAGAGCTGTCAAGTGCTCACATCTCTAAGAAGGAAGCCAAAACCCTGAGGCTTAAGGATGTGAAAGATCAGCAGCCAGTGTAATATTGGGCACAAATGCCAGTGGAAATTTAACTGGGCTTGTATTTTATTAGGACTATTATTTTTGTAGTCTATGGTTACAAAGTTCCACAGGTTTTAAACGGTCTGCACAGCCTTCTTTTTCCCATAAGCCCTGCTACTTTTAGAGTGCAATTTTGAGGAAAACATGGGGTTTTCTCCAGTAACACATTTTTGGCATTACAGCAGAAATGCCTATACTTTCCCCTAGGACACACCATCCTATCATCTCCCATTTCTAAAGACTTCATTTCTATACTTTCCAACATCAAAGGAATTCCAATTCCCTGGACCCTTTCTTGGTTTGTTTTTATCTTCCTTTTTCCTCCCCCAGGATGGGCTTACATGGTAATCACTTAAAAGCTCCCAAATAGCCTTGATTTTCCTCAGATGCCTATCCTTCCATCACACCCCACCAGCAAAACCACAGCCTTAGATCAATACTATAATCTCCCTTCCCTAACTCCTGCTCTGAGCATTTGGCCTCTGCTGAATAAAGTCCAACAATCTTGCCAAGACCCACTCTTACGAAGTCAGCTGGGTTCTCCCACTGTTATCAACAATACACTCAGAAATCTTGAGTTTGTTCCCCATTCCCCTCTGTGTCTAGCCCACATTTTCACCATTCACTCTGAGCCCTCTACTCGAACTCATTGAGCACACTACCTTGACTATCTAATCTAATAAAAGACAAACATGCAAATTGACCGTACCTTTGCTATGCCTTAAGCCACGCCCACCAGCCTGGGACCCCCTCAGGGGATGACCACCTGCTGGCTTAGGCCCGCTTCCCGGAAGATCGGGCCTAAGCCGGCAATCAGACATCCCTCTGGCAGCCCGGGAGCCCTCAGGGGATGTCCACTTGCCAGCGGGGAGCAGGCCTAAGCTGAAGTCGGACATCCTTAGCGCTGCTGAGGAGGCGGGAGAGGCTCCCACCACCACTGCTGTACTGGCAGCCGTCAGCCTGGCTTGTGGCTGAGCAGAGCTCCCCCTGTTGGAGCGCACTGACCACCAGGGGGCAGCTCCTGCATTGAGCATCTGCCCCCTGGTGGTCAGTGTGTGTGTGTGTCATAGTGACCAGTCATTCCCAGTCATTCTGCTATTAGGGTAAATTTGCATATTACCCTTTTATTATATAGGATTATTATTCATTAATGTATTAGAAAACTCCTGTAAACCTACTTTTGCCCCACACTGTATATAATCCTGTGGTATAAATCACTGTCAATAATGCACTGAGGTTGGTGGTGAGCATAATGAACTTTTAAAAAAAGTTTTTAATGTAATAAAAACAAGTACAGTTAGTAATTATTTGTTAAAATGCGTTAAATTTTGTATACATTTATTGGGATGCCATACCTTGGACTGACATCTTACTGTCATCTAACTTATGTCTCTTCAGTTTTATCTACACAAACTAAAATGAAACTTACTTAGAAATGATATAGTAGTCTCTAACAGTACTTTCTAAAGGGGATTTTAGGGATACTTTTGGATTATGTGGATTTTCATCTTACATGCTGACATTAGAAGCTAATTGCCAGGCACAATGTAACTCCACTATTAGCCAGTCATTAAAAAACGAAACACAGACCTATTTAAAACCACAGACCTAGAGACAACCAAGATGGCGGCATAGGTAAACACCTGAATTTGCTGCCACGCACAACCACATTAAAACTACAACTAAAAGACAAAACGAATACCACCCAGAACCACAGGAAGGCTGGCAGAGTGGAAATTCTACAACTAGAAGGAAAGAGAAAAGTGCATTGAGTCCAGTAGGAGGTGCAGTGGTATGGAAGTGTGGAGGTACAGAGGTGCATGCGAAAGGGCTGGCAGCTGGGAACACTCTCATATTTTTCAATTGGGAGGGAGATACAAGCTCTCGACTGCTCTGAACTCCAGCTCCGGGTGAGAATTTGGGGATCCAGACTCATATGGAGAGAAAATGGACTGTCTGGCATCGGGCCAGAACGTGAGGGCAGCTTTCTCGCAGAGATGCTTGCAGCGGTCATTGTTCCTGCACAGGGCCACGGAACACAGATCCCGGGCCTCTCTGAGGCAGAGCAGACTGGCAGCCATTGCGTTTTGCTCGACCCTGGTGATTCCGAGACCCCGCCCCACCCAATTTACAAGCCCAGCCAAGCTGTACGCAGAGGCTTTTGCATATGAATGGCCTGGTCTTTCTCCGCCTAAAAACCTGGGCAGACTCAGTGAACGCCAAAGCCCGACTGAAGCAAGTCCTGCCCCATAAGGGTGTCTCCAGCACAGAAGTTCTCCCATTGTAGACACAACTGGTCCTCACAGCCAAAGGGCCTGGAGGTCAATTCCTCCCAGTGATACCTACAACAATCAAGGTTTAACTACAACAAGACTGTGCACAAAGCCCACAAAGGGGTGCACCAAGAGTGTCCACCTCAGGTAATTGGGGAGGCTAAGCCACTGGGCCCTATAGGACACCTAGCACACAAAGCCACTCTATCAACACAGGGAAGCAACCAAAATGTGGAGACAAAGAAACATGTCACAAACAAAAGAAATGGAGGAAAGCAAACTACTGGATATAGAGTTCAAAACCACGGTTATAAGGTTACTCAAGAATCTTCTAGAAACCTCTGAGAAATTTAGTAAGACCCTCAAGGATATGAAAAATGACTAACTAGAAATTAAGCATACACTGACCGAAATAAAGAATACTATACAGAGATCCAACAGCAGACTAGAGGATCCCAAGAATCAAGTCAAAGATTTGAAATACAAAGAAGCAATAAATACCCAACCGGAAAAGCAAAAGGAAAAAAGAATACAAAAATACGAAGATAGTGTAAGAAGCCTCTGGGACAACTTCAAGCATACTAACATCCGAATTATAGGGGTGCCAGAAGAAGAAAGAGAGCAAGATATTGAAAACCTACTTGAAGAAATAATGACAGAAAACTTCCCCTATCTGGTGAAATAGACTTACAAGTCCAGGAAGCGCAGAGAACCCCAAACAAAAGGAATCCAAAGAGGACCACACCAAGACACATCATCATTAAAATGCCAAGGGCAAAAGACAAAGAGAGAATATTAACACTTGGATTGCGGGAAACGAGTTAAGTCGGCTCGCGTGAATTGCGCGTACTCCGAGGGAGCCGTCTTAACTCGGTTCATATAGATTTGCGGTGGAGTGCGGGAAACGTGTAAACTCGGGCCGATTGTAACTGCGTATTACCAAATATTTGTTTGTTTGCCGTTCACAAAGATACCTACCTGCGTATGCGAACCGTTTCATACCCATTGGGGTAATAGGTATCATAAAAATCCCTTGTAAGTAGAGAACACTTTATGGCGCTGGTCGAGTACAATACCGTTAGGGTACCAATGTATTGTTTTCTCATTTTATAACCGATATCCCTGGATATCTCACCATGCAAAGAGAATAGTTATTGAGAAATACTTCTTGTGTCCGGACGTCTTTAGTTTTGAGTTTTGTGAATATTATTACGTGTTTAAATATTTAAATATATTGTGATAAAGACATTCATATAGAATTTTTTAACCAAATAAAATAAAATCGTTCCGCAAAGTGTTCGCATAATAATTATTTTTTTATATCAGATATCTATCGGAGTACCGCTATTTTCAGTTAGTATTATTTTTATTTGCTTTAACCTAGAATGTCGCAGCATTCAGACTATAGTGATGATGAGTTTTGTGCAGACAAGTTGTCCAATTATTCTTGTGATAGCGATCTTGAAAATGCGAGTACAAGTGATGAAGATTCTAGTGATGATGAAGTAATGGTGCGTCCCAGGACATTGAGGCGACGAAGAATTTCGAGCTCCAGCTCTGACTCAGAGTCAGATATAGAAGGCGGGAGAGAAGAATGGTCGCATGTTGATAATCCACCGGTCTTAGAAGATTTTTTAGGGCATCGAGGATTAAACACAGATGCTGTTATAAATAATATAGAAGATGCCGTGAAATTATTTATCGGAGATGATTTTTTTGAATTTCTTGTAGAGGAGTCAAACAGGTATTATAATCAAAATAGGAATAATTTCAAACTTTCAAAAAAAAGCCTAAAGTGGAAAGATATAACCCCTCAAGAGATGAAGAAGTTTTTAGGGTTAATTGTTCTCATGGGACAGGTGCGCAAAGATAGAAGAGATGACTATTGGACCACGGAGCCATGGACGGAGACGCCATATTTTGGTAAAACGATGACGAGAGACAGGTTCCGACAGATATGGAAAGCTTGGCACTTCAATAATAATGCGGATATCGTAAATGAATCAGATAGACTTTGCAAAGTGAGACCAGTACTAGATTATTTTGTGCCTAAATTTATAAATATTTACAAACCTCATCAGCAATTATCACTAGATGAAGGGATCGTACCTTGGAGGGGAAGATTATTCTTTAGGGTATATAATGCTGGCAAGATCGTTAAATATGGAATATTGGTTCGTTTGTTGTGCGAAAGTGATACAGGATATATCTGTAACATGGAAATTTATTGCGGCGAAGGAAAGCGATTATTGGAAACGATACAAACAGTAGTGTCTCCATACACTGATTCGTGGTACCATATATATATGGACAATTATTATAATAGCGTCGCAAATTGTGAAGCACTTATGAAAAACAAATTCAGAATATGTGGAACAATCCGGAAAAATCGAGGTATACCTAAAGATTTTCAAACAATTTCTTTGAAAAAAGGTGAAACAAAATTTATAAGGAAAAATGATATATTGTTACAAGTGTGGCAATCAAAAAAGCCTGTATACCTGATTTCTTCGATTCATTCTGCGGAGATGGAAGAAAGTCAGAATATTGACAGAACATCAAAAAAGAAAATTGTCAAACCGAATGCACTCATTGACTACAATAAACATATGAAAGGTGTTGACCGGGCCGACCAATACCTTTCATATTATTCGATATTGCGGAGGACGGTCAAATGGACAAAAAGGTTGGCAATGTATATGATAAATTGCGCATTATTTAATTCTTATGCAGTTTACAAATCAGTGAGGCAAAGAAAAATGGGTTTTAAAATGTTTTTGAAACAAACAGCTATCCACTGGTTGACGGATGATATTCCAGAGGACATGGACATTGTTCCAGACCTTCAACCAGTACCGTCTACTTCTGGAATGCGGGCTAAACCACCTACATCTGATCCACCATGCAGGCTATCGATGGACATGAGAAAGCATACGTTACAGGCAATTGTCGGAAGTGGAAAAAAGAAAAACATTTTGAGAAGGTGTCGCGTATGTTCCGTTCATAAATTGCGCAGTGAGACACGCTACATGTGCAAATTTTGCAATATACCTCTACATAAAGGGGCGTGTTTTGAAAAAATCATACGCTAAAAAACTATTAATTTCTATTTGTTTTGATTTATTATGAAAATTTTATTTTAAACTTTAAAAATATGTGTATATTTTTAGGTAATAAGTATTTTTTGGGTTTTTCGTATTTAGTTTATATATATCGAATTATTTATGTACTGAATAGATAAAAAAATGTCTGTGATTGAATAAATTTTCATTTTTTACACAAGAAACCGAAAATTTCATTTCAATCGAACCCATACTTCAAAAGATATAGGCATTTTAAACTAACTCTGATTTTGCGCGGGAAACCTAAATAATTGCCCGCGCCATCTTATATTTTGGCGGGAAATTCACCCGACACCGTAGTGTTAAAAGCAGCAAGAGAAAAAGTTAGTTACCTACAAGGGAGTACCCATATGACTGTCAGCTGATTTCTCAACAGAAACTATGCAGGCCAGAAGGGAGTGGCAAGAAATATTCAAAGTGATGAATAACAAGAACCTACAACCAAGATTACTCTACCCAGCAAAGCTATCATTTAGAATTGAAGGTCAGATAAAGAACTTCACAGATAAGAAAAAGCTAAAAGAGTTCATCACCACCAAAACGGTATTGTATGAAATGCTGAAGGGTATTCTTTAAGAAGAGAAAGAAGAAAAAGGTAAAGATAAAAATTATGAACCAGAAAGTGACAACAAATAAATATCTATCAATAAATGAATCTAAAAATCAAGTGAATCAAAAATCTGACAAACAGAATGGTGAATACAATAGAATCAGGGGCATAGAAAGGGAGTAGACTGAGAATTCTGGGGGATAGAAGGGGGTGTGGGGGGTGCAGAAAGGCACTGGACAAAAATCATACACCTATGGACAAGGACAGTGCGGGGGGGGGGGGGGGGGGTAAGGGCAGCGGGTGGGGTGGGAACCGGGTGGAGGGGAGCTATGGGGGGAAAAGGAGGAACAACTGTAATAATCTGAATAAAGATTTTAAAAAAATAATAAAATAAAAATTAATTAATTTTTAAAAAAACACCTGATTTAACCTCAATCCTCCTCTAGGCACTCCCTAACCTCTTTCCTCATCCATATTTCTCAAGAGTAATCTATATTCACTTTCTCTTTGCTTGGTCCCTTCTGTTTATTCTGATTTTTTTCCCCACCACTCAATTCAAACTGTTCTCCCTGAGATCACAATGATCTAATTTCCAAATTCAGTGGAAAATTTTCTGTGCCTATTTCACTAAACCTATCTGTTGCATTTGACACTAAAGAGCACTTCATTTCTGATACTCCTCTGCTCAGCTTCTGTGACACCACACTCCTCTTTCCAGGTCCCTCTTAACTATTCCTTCTTGCGATCCATCCAGTCTTTTCATGTTAGTGTTGCTCAGGGTTCCATCTTTGACTCACTGCTCTTCTCACTTCACTTACTCTTTCATACACTCCCAGAGTTCCAACTACCAAGAGGTGATTCCCAAATCAGTCATGACCTGGATCTCTCCCAAGCTCCAGGCAATAATGATCCCTGCCAATCTGCCTTACACACTTCCTTACTGAAAGAAGTAGAGCCCAGACCATCCTTTGTGCTAAGAGGATGTTTTATATATCCCTAGAGGCCCGTTGCACGAAATTCATGCATGGGAGGGGGGGTCCCCTCAGCCCAGCCTGCACCCTCTCCAATCCGGGACCCCTCTTGCAATCCGGGACCACTGGCTCCTAACTGCTCACCTGCGTGCCTGCCTGATCGCCCCTAACTGCCCCCCCTGCCAGCCTGATCACCCCTAACCGCCTCTGCCTGCCAGCCTGATCGCCCCTAACCGTACCCCCCTGCTGGCCTGGTCACTCCTCACTGCCCCCCCCTTCCAGCCTGGTTGCCCCTAACTGCCCCTGATGCCGGCCTGGTCACCCCTCACTGCCCCCCCTTGCCGACCTGCTCGCCCCACGCAGCCGGCTGTTTGGTCATTGCATTAGGGCATCCCGACCAATTTGCATATTGCCCTTTTATTAGTATAGATTACTACCCTCACACGCCTACAGCTGATTCAACACAGGTCAGCACCTGACATTGAAAGTCACCAATTCACACCACAGCATATAATGAAAAGCTATGCCAATGAAGAATGATGACAATTAGCAAGACCAACTTGGTAAGTCTCTCAGGAATTTGAAATAGGAAGGAAAGAATAAGTCAAGAGAAAAAAAGAGAAGTAAGAAAACGAGAAACTAGTGATTGCAGCTGAGTCACTTTAGAAGGGGAATAAAGTAACAAACCATGAACTCCAGCTGTTGTGATTACTGGAGCCACCTTAACCCAGAAGACCTATTCTTTGCGTAAGGCTTGCTTCTTTCGCTTTTTCTGGTTTCCATGAAGTCAGGTCACATGGCTAAGATTTCCATTTTCACTTATCTACAAATATATTGTAACTAGAGGCCTGATGCATGAAAATTCATGCAAGACTAGGCCTTCCTACCCTCGGCTGCCAGCACTGGCTTCCCTCCAGCACCCAGGACCCAGGCTTCTCTACTCTGGCCGCTGGCAGGCACCTGGAACCCAGGCTGGCTTTCCCCGGGCCGCCCACAGGCACCCAAAACCTGAGCTGGCTTCCCCCAGGCTACCTGCAGGCACCAGGGGCCCAGGCTGGCTTCCCCTGGGCTGCCCTCAGGCACCCGGGACCCAGCTGGCTTCCCTCCAGCCCCGGCTTCGTCAGGAAGGACATCCAGAACGAAATCCGGTCTAATTAGCATATTGCCCTTTTATTATTATAGATACTTCTTACAATTATTATTTGATTCATGGTTCCTCGCAAGAACCTAACAGAGTCAGAAACCCAACCATCAACTTTGATTTCTCTCTCCATCATCCCATTATATCCTGTCAGTGCTACTTTAAAACATTACAACTATGTTTGTTCTTCTCCACCCCTACCACTGATCAAGTTCAGATCCTTATTTCTGATGTGGTCTGCTGGAACAGTCTTCTAAATGGGTTTGATATACCCAATATTGTACCCGTTGAATCTATCTTTTAATTATTGTGTAATCTGACAAAAATGAAAATATGAACCAGTCACTTCCTATTTAAAATCCTTTAATGATTCATCTCCTACAGAATAAGATCTAAGATCAATAAAATATTCTATAAGGCCTCTCACAATCTTTTTCCAGCTGCTCCTTGTTGCACTTAAATTCCAATCACCCAAAACTGCTTGTAGTTCCAAACATATACAAGAATTCTCCGTGCTTTCTTACTTGTAATACCTAGCCCCTCCCCTTCCCCTATAGACTACTTATCTTTTAAGACTGACCACTAGCCTCATCCTCTCTAAAAGCTGTCCCTGACACCAACTTCATCCCTTCCAATGTCAGCCTGAGTAGAGCTCCTCCTGCCCTCCAACGTGTGCTCTTTATAACACTTCCTTTACCACATCATGTCCTTGGTGCTCTTTGAATAAAAAGACAGTATTGCATGCACCTCTGAGTGCCCAGAACCTTGCACAATGTAAACAAACACTCACTAAAAGGTTGCTGAATAAATGAAAGAATACGGAAATAGAGACCAAGGCATATACACAAACTAGAGGACCGGTGCACAAACAGATTCGTGCACCAGTGGGGTCCCTCAGCCTGGCCTGTGCCCTCTCACAATCCGGAAGCCCTTGGGGAATGTTGGACTGCCGGTTTCAGCCAGATCCCTGCAGATCAGGCTGGAACCAGCAGTCTGACATCCCCTGAGGGATGTAGTAGTGCACACAGTGGCAGGTGGCTGGGGAGGAGCCCAAGCCAGAGTCAGGCGCCACGCCGCTCCCGCTTATCCCAGCCAGCCCTATGGCGCAAGCCTCTGCCACCACTTGGTAGCGCTGCCATGGAGGCGGGAGAGGCTCGCGCCAGCGCAGCTGCGCTTGCCAGCCATGAGCCCAACGTCTGGCGCCCATCAGTCAGCTGAGCAGTGCTCCTACTGTGGGAGCGCACTGACCATCAGGGGGCAGCTCCTGTATTGAGCGCCTGCCCCCTGGTGGTCAGTGCACGTCACAGCAACCTGTCAAGCAGTTGACCAGTTGTGTAGGGTTTTATATATATAGACTAAAGGCCCGATGCATGAAAATTCATGCAAGAGTAGGCCTTGCTTCCCCTGGCTGCTGGCACCAGCTTCCCCCTGGCACCCAGACCCAGGTTTCCCTCCTCCCACCGCCCGCAGGCACCCGGGACCAGGCTGGCTTCCCCCAGCTTTGTCAGGAAGGATGTCCGGAAGGATGTCCGGTCTAATTAGCATATTACCCTTTTATTATTATAGATTATCTAGCAGGGTATCTGCTAAACAGCAACTGCTCAATGAACTATCATTACTATTGTCTATTTTACTACAAATATGATTATTAGACTCACTTGATTCTTTCAATTATCAGCTGGTATTTTTAAAGCTAAACTTCCCAAAAATCTGGCAAAGGGAACCCTGGGAAATGCTCAGTTTGGTTTTTAAATTCCTTGATTTTTGAGGAGCAATTTTATATCACCCCCATAATTCTTATAGGACATTTGTATTGGCAGGCAAGCAAATATTTATTGAGATATTTGTTCAACCTTAAGAAGTGAAAGAAATCAGATAAGCAATTAAACTTAGGTCTAATGGCAGTTGATATTGAGGGGGAGGGGAATTAGGCATACCAAAAGCTCAACCTATTTGGTTAGATACTGTTAATAATGCTTTAAATTAAAAATGCAATCCACTATTTCATTGCTTCCTACCATTCCCAACTTACACTTATCTTCTAAGCTGCCCTAAATTAGCATAATCAAGGTGTCTGGACTTTTTCATGGCATTAGTGTGATCCAGGTAACACTTTTCTCCAGTAGTTTTAATGTCAACTATTCTTCAAAAAGTTCTAAATGTGATCAATGAATTTTACCTACTTGAGATACTTAAAAATCTCACACAAGTTGAAATAGGCAATTCAGTATAGTGGAAAGAGCTACATTTAGAATCTGTGAAAATAAGTTTCAATCCTGGCTTAACTGTGACTGGCAAAATCTAACCTCTAAGTGCTCCCACTTTCTCAGATCTAAAATGAGAATTCCACCACCTTATCCAAATCTACTTCTATCAAAATGCTTTATAAAATATCCAAAGAGTGATAACTTCACAAATATAAAAATGAAATCTGTAACTGAAAACATTTCTGGTAATCAAAGCCATTGTCAAATTCATGAAAATGCTTTAAGTTGGAATAAAGTTATCATAATAACTTAAGTCTAAACTTTTGTCATATTTGTATTTATTCAAAGCTGACAACTGTAAAAAGGAAAGAAACATACCTGAGTATTTCAACAGTTGGTGTAAAACTGCTAAGCAAAAGGTTTTGTTGTGGGTTTGTTGTTGTTTTTTTAACGTACAGAATACACACCCTATTTCTCGTCAATCCAAACAACTTTGTCTATTTGTCTGGCATTAATATTAATCCCTTCAGATCACTTAAGGAGCCACACACTGCGACCAAAAACAGTAATTCCAACTTAAAAGAATAAACTCTTAAAAACAGAATGTGGTCAGAGCAAAAGAAACCAAGATATTTCTATTTCAAAGGTAAGGATAATTCTCATTCTGGAAAATAATTATCAATCCTTTAAAATTCTGTAATATGCAAAAAAACTTTGTGAATAGTAGTTATTAATGTCAAATGTGTCTCAAAATGCTTAGGTAAAAACAATGCAGCACAATGATAGGTTAAATAAAATCATCTCTGCTTATTTTGGGACTTCAAAGTTTTACTTTCCCACAACCTATTACACTTCCCCTTTTCTCCCTTCCCTTATTACTGGGACAGAGTTGCCCAGTACTTTTGGTGTGATCCACTCAGAAGGCACACAGAAAAACAACAGGAAGAAAAACACCCAACACATTAAAATAACAAGACAAGAGGAAGAGGCAGTAGAAGGGGGAAAAAAGAGACTGTGTTTGCATCAAGGGGGAAGAGAGAGACAAAGGGGAGAAAGAAAGGGACAAGAGAGCAAAAGGATGACAAACAACAAAATCTGTCCTTCCGGAAATAATGGTTTATGATTATAAAAGAGTGAAGTTTCCAGAAAGTGAATCTTAGTCTTACACAATAGAAAGTAATACAGAGGCCAACAGGAAAAATAATTGAGACAGCAGTGTCATAAATATTCCAAACGCCAACCAATTTCACACAAGCATGAACTTTTCTCTGACCTAAATCAACAACTTTAGGTAAAAGGAGTTAGTAAAACTAATCAAACCATGTTACAGTGCTAAATAAACTGTAATCATACATCTTAGATATCATGGAAATTCAGAGCTGGAAATTTCCTTCCCAGCCATCCAGCTCAACTCCCTCATCAGGCAGAGAAAGAAACTGATGCCCTGTTTTGTAACATGCCTAAAATCACAAATGATTGCAGAACTCAGGGAAGCTAGAACTCTTTGTTCAATAATCTTCCATATCTTCTGCTTCTGATTTTTGTAAGTTAATTATTAACCATCAACCATACATTTAAAAAGTTTGTCAAGTCTAACAAAAAGCTTTCTGGTGGCCAGATCAGAAGTAAACACCTCATAACATAGCACTGTTCACACAAATTAAAACACAAAATTAAACAGTAGCCTTGACAGGGTATTAACAAAATATCCGAACTTAAGAAAAAACAAAAGAAGCCCAGTATTCTGAAATTTTCAGCCATTTAAGTTAAGAAACATATGGGAAGCTTTTCTCTGGGTCTATGAATAAAAAGAAGAAATATTCAACAAGGCCTATTTTTGTACGTGGTTCTATGCAGCCAAAATCATTTGGTAGATTTGTCCCCATTCTCCTTTCTGATTAAATAGTAACTTACTTGTCAAGGTTCTTCTTAAATTTCAGTTCTGTATACTTTAAGTATTTAACCACCACAATTGTTTATACCCTCTCTATCCATGTCACTGGGACCTGATTAAAACCCTCCCTTTGTAGCCAATCAAAATACGGCTGCTTTGAATGTAAAAGCTCCAGATTCAGGTTTGGGGCCTAAAAAATTGGATTTGTTTCCAGGCAAATACATTGGATTGTTTCTCCCGGCCACCCCACCCCACCCCACCACTCACACAAGTAAACTTGATGCATGCTCTTAATTTGGGCTACATTTTTAAAATTCCCATTGCAACTTATAATTTTATATAAAACTGATCTGCATGAAGCTTTGTTTTAATATAGCAGACACTGATGAGGGAAGAGGGAGACAAGCACAAGCCTAAGGCTTTTTTTTAAAAACTGCAGGTGTAAAACCCAAGCCAATTTTCTTAAAAATACTAAATAACATTTTTTTTAAAAATCCTTGTTTTCAACCAAACTTCACATAATGCCAACACGTAAATATACGGCATTTCCAATCAGCAGTGGTAGATTTCTGCTCCCGGAAGAAAACGCGGACTCCTGAGGTTTCACCTCTCTTACCCTCCCAGCTGCCTTCCGTAAGACACATTGACGGCAAACTTGGGCCCCTCGTCCCTTTGTCCCCCCCTAATCTCTGGCCTAATTTTGGACAAAATCCCCCACTGATGACTCCTCCCCCTGTCTACCCCTGCACGCCCTTAGCAATTACACCTCGGCACCGGGCCTCTCTCCCCGCCGCGTAAGAAGAGAACGCCTGACCCACGCCACCTGGAGAACAATGTAACCCAACTCCGCGCCCATGGATTCCTCCATCCAGGCCCTAAGATTTATCTCCAGGGGAAATCAGAAAGCGAGTCGTGTCCTGTCATGCTGGCTTCCCCCGAGGTGTCCTAGTCCCAGCCGAGGCTGACCGCCCCGTGACGCCGAGGAGCAGGTTACTCACCTTCCCGGCCCCGGCCCCGGCCCCGGCCCGCACACCTTCCCCACGACCCCATCCCGCCCGCGGGGCAGCAGCGCGGCGGCGAGTCCCCTCCGAGGGCGCCGGGCCCGGAGGGAGGGAGGGGGCCGGGGGCGGTCGGGGCGGCGGGGACCCCTACCTTTGTAGTGCACCCGCAGGTTGTTCTGCGACAGGCCGATGTAGCTGAACTTGTCCTTGGGGCTCCAGGACCGCGGCAGCGGCGTCTCCTGCTCGTCCACGGCCGGGTAGAGGCGCTTCAGCCGCCGCTGCAGCTCCTTCTCCTGCTCGTTCAGGGCCGAGTCCCCGTGCGGGAAGGGCGCCGCGGCGCTGCTGCCCGCCAGGGCCGGGCCCGGGGCTGGGACGCCTCCGGCCGGGCCCGGGCCCGCAGCGAGACCCGGCGGCGCGCTGGCGGCGGCGGCCGAGGCGGGCGGCGGGGGCGGCGGGGGCGGCGGGGCCGCGGTGGCCGGGGGCGGCGGCGGCGGCGGCGGCGGCGGGTGCAGGAGCAGGGCGGCCGCCGCGGCCCCCAAGCCGCCGCCGCCGCCCGCGCCGCCACCGGGCGAGCCGGCGGGCGGGGAGCCGGCGCTGACGGCCGGGGGCGCGGGCAGGACGACTCCGGAGACCGGGACCACGGCCGCCGGCGGTGGCGGCGGCAGCTGCTGCTGTGGCTGCGGCGGCGGCGGCGGAGGCTGCCCGGACATCCCGGCCGCGACTCAGCCCGCGGCCGCCTCCACCTCTTCTCTCCTTCCTCGTCCGCTTCCCGGGGGCGCTGTCGCTGCGGCCGCGGGCACCAGGCGCCCAGTCCGCCCGCCCCGGAAGCAGGCGGCGGGCCGCGCGCCCAGGGAGAGCGCGACGGTTGGGGGTCGGGGTCGGGGCCGGGTGGGCGGCGGGCCCGGGAGCCCGAGAGAACGTTGGCGGAGCGCGGCCCGGGCCGGGGCGCCGGGGCGAGGCGAGGCGAGGCGAGACGGAGCGCGGGCGGGAGGGCGCGGAGGGCGCGGAGGCTGCCGCTGCGGCCGCTGCTCTCGCGGCTGTTTCCCGGCGGGCGGGCCGGGCCGGCGCGAGACGCTGCGCGCGGGCGGCGCTGGGCGAGGGGGCGGCACCGAGCGCGAGCGGCGCGGGGGGCGGGGAAGCGCCGGCGGCGGGGCCCGGGCGGCGGGGTGGGGGCGCGGCCCGATCGGCGGAGCCCGTTCCCCGGCCCGCAGGCGGCTCGCGGACGCGGCGCGGGGGTCCCCGAGGAGGTCCCCGCCCCCTCCGCCGAGCTCGGCCCCCCCCCCCCCCCCCACTATCTCCTCCTACTTTACTTCTTTTTGTTGTCGTCGCCCCACCTCCCCACCGTGGGGTTCCCGCTGGAGCGGCGGGGCTGCTGCTCGCCCAGGCGAAAGTAATCGAGCCCCGCTGGGGCCTCCGGAGCGCTCGGGCTCGGGGACCCCAAATCCGGTCCCCGAGGTGAGCAGTGTGGAGAGTGCCCCCGGGTCCCCCGGGACAGGTTCCGGTGGGCCTCCCTGCGGACGAACCCACTTCATACTTCACAGTATTCAATACCTTGACGTTGTCATTAGGGCGTGGAAACCTTTCCTGAAGGCAGGCTCACCCTTAAAACAGCGAGCATTGTGTGGCTTAATTTTACGAGGCCCTTATGCACGGACGGTGGTGGGCGGTGTAACAGGTACACCCCCAGAGCAGACGCTTCAGAGAGCAGTCAGGAGACAAGGCTCAGTGTGTACGTTATAGGAAGGGCTCCTAGAGACATCAAAACATTTTTATAGGCTCGTTAATTTTCATAACAGGGCTCTTTGGGTAGCAAAGAATTATGCTCATTTAAAAATATTTTTTTATTGATTTCAGAGAGGAGGAGCAGAGAGAGAAACATCAATGATGAGAGAGAATCATGGATCCGCTGCCTCCTGCACGCCCTCCGCTGGGGATGGAGCCCACAATCCCAGCATGTGTCCGGACCAGGAATTGAACTGCGACCTCCTGGTTCATAGGAAGCTGCTCAACCACTGAGCCATGCCGGCCTGGCTGTGCTCATTTTTAAAACCAGGAAATGTTCACTGAGGTCAGCAGAGTCAAAAATAGGACTTCCTACTTTGCAGTTCCCAATCGAGTGCTTTGCATGGTCCCCAAATTTGGCACAAGCTGCCAAGTGTTGCTCTCTGACCCATCCTAGAATTACTATTTTGTTTTCACCACTTCCCTTTATGTTATCCTTTCCTTAGTGGACAAAATTGGACTTTACATGTATAAACTACATGACATAAATTCTGGTATTTTGTTTGCTTCCAAAGATATTATCATGGCAGTTGACCAAATAAGCAAGGAACAGTTTGCTGGATAGAGAATTCTTTATTTTGTCTTGATGGTGATTGAACTGAAGGCCCTCAATGTCTGGCCAGAACTAATAGACACTTATCTAATTTCTCTCTCAATTACCCAGACAACTAGATCCCCTGTTGTTCTTTAATAAAAATATTTGATCTATTGTTTGATGACTTTTTCAAGTCATTGCACTTTAAATGTTGCCATTGTATTTAACTTGTTCTAAAACTTTCATTAATATCACAGTGACAATGAATCAAATGTAAGCCAATCTCTGTTTAATGTTGACTAGCCAAGGTAGACAAGCCTCACTCAAACTTTCTCAAAGTTCTCATCAAGGTTTTATGTGTGAAGGTGTAATTTTTTTCCTGTCAGCACACTTGGAAACTATGTAGAACTTTACGTATCCTGGGAATGGTTGAGGAAATATAAGTATCTGACATTTTGTTGGAAGCTTTTTATAGGAATGACTGGTTTTCTCCAAACAAGCAATCTCAAGAAATTAATGATTTCAGTTCAGGGGAGGATGTTGTGAAACAGGCACTTATACTGAAGGTGGCAGAGAACATTGATAATGTCATTCATTTTATTTTATTTTTTTTAAATTTTTTAAAAATATGTTTTATTGATTTTTTACAGAGAGGAAGGGAGAGAAATAGAGAGTTAGAAACATCGATGAGAGAGAAACATCGATCAGCTGCCTCCTGCACACCTCCCGCCAGGGATGTGCCCGCAACCAAGGTACATGCCCTTGACCGGAATCGAACCTGGGACCCTTCAGTCCGCAGGTCGACGCTCTATCCACTGAGCCAAACTGGTTACGGCATGTCATTCATTTTAGAAAGCTACCTATTTTGTAATTTTTATAAAGAGACATGAAGGTGTTCGTGCCTATTGACTTATTTCTACCAAAAACACAAAACAAAGTAACAAAATCTAAAATGTGGAAGAAATTTAGGCCTAAACATGTTCAACAGGAAGTACTGATGGATGAAATACGAAAGCAAACAAAATGCTCAGCATGAAGGGACTAGTTGAAGAAAGCATCGTATACCCCTCTCAATGGAATTAGGACTGCAGGAGCACATATAGTACTTTTTTTTTTTTTAATGCCTCCTCTCTGGGCAGGGAAATTGCCAAAAGAATGAGGCCAAAAATTAGAAAAAGACACTTCTTCCTGTTGATTTAATCAGTGGAGACTGAGCTCAATTGCAGATCCACTTCTGCCAGGCCTCTTGCACAGGCACAGGCTGAAATAAGTATTAGATGGCCTCTTTAAAAATGGTTTTTAAGACATGAAAAAGTGATGTGGATGTGCTACATGGAACAAGGCTACACCATAATTATAGTTTGCCAAAACTGTTACTAAAAAGACATGAAGGAAAATCCCAAACTGTTTTATAATGGACAATTGCAATACATAATTAAAAGTAACTTTTTTATTACAAAACTAGAGGCCTGTGCACGAAATTTATACATGGGGGGAGCGGGAGGTGGTGTCCCTCAGCCCAGCCTGCACCCTCTCCAATTGGGGCTTAAACAGCAGTCAGATATCCCTCTCACAATCCAGGACTGCTGGCTCCCAACTGCTCGCCTGTCTGCCTGCCTGATGCCCCTAATTGCTTCTGTCTGCCAGCCCGATCACCCTAACCACTCCCCTGCCAGCCTGATCGATGCCTAACTGCTCCCCTGCTGACCCGATTGCCCCTAACTGCCCTCCCCTGCCGGACTGGTTGCTCCTAACTGCGCTCCCCTATAGGCCTGGTCCCCCCCAACTGTCCTCCCCTGTAGGGCTGGTTCCCCCCAACTGCCCTCCCTGCAGGGCTGGTTCCCCCCAACTGCCCTCCCCTGCTGGCCTGGTTGCCCCCAACTGGGCCTGGTTGCTCCCAACTGTCCTCCCCTGCAGGGCTGGTTCCCCCCAACTGCCCTCCCTGCAGTCCTGGTTCCCCCCAACTGCCCTCCCCTGCAGGCCTGGTCGCCCTCAACTGCCCTCCTCTGCCGGCCATCTTGTGGCGGCCATCTTTGACCACATGGGGTGGCCATCTTGTGTGTTAGAGTGATGGTCAATTTGCATATTGCCCTTTTATTAAATGGGATATTAAACTTGTACATAGAGATATAAATGATAAAAATGCATTAGCCTTGAACTTCGCACTCTTTGTACCTGTTTTTTCAGTCTTTACAATGTATTGCTATAATACTGATATATATCCACTGAGGTTCTCAGTAGCCAACAATAAGCAGCAAGAACTTATTGGAAAGATATGTATGGTTCTCAGAATTGAGCAGAAGGCTGGAAAACTAGCCCACATTCAGGGAAGAGGATGATACAAAGGTATAAATACCAGTAGGCAGGGATCTTGTGACCATCTTTGAAAGCTGTCTATCACGGAGTCGGTGCAACTTCTTGTGAACCCAGAAAGACTGCATTGCCACACAAAGATCAAATATAGCTCTAGACCAGTGAGTGGCAAACTTTTTCTGTAATGGGTCAGTAGGAAATATTTTAGGCTCTATAGGCCATATGGTCACAGCTACTCAACTTTGCCATTGTAGATGAAAAGAAGCCGTAGAGGATCCGTTAACCAATGAATGTTGCTGTATTCCAATAAAACTTTATTACACACATATACACACACACACACACAAAGGCAGCAAACTAGATTTGGCCCACAGGTTATACTTTGTAATCCCTAGTCTAGATCATTTTATCGATAGTCCTTATAAACTATTCTCAACACTAAATGACAAGACCAAGTCACTGACAATGAAATTCCAGGAGCTGATAAGTTTATTACCAACAGTGCATGCTGTGCCCTAGAGTCCCAGACAAAACTATGCCATATGTGAATGGAATCAGGATATTTTGGCAGCTGGTGTGTGGTAAATTGAAATGCATGGCGAACAGCCGACCAATGCGAAGCAACTACAGCAGGATAAAGTCCAAATTGGAAGTAGGGCTCTGTCAGCATTTATTAAGCACCCATTATGTATGGAATCCTGTTTTAAGTTCTGGGCATGGAATAAGCAAAAGAGGAAAGAGGGATTACAAAGATGAAAAAGGCAGTATGGAACCTGTTCCTGCAGTGAGCAGAGTAGAGTTGGAGAGGCAAACTGGTACACATGAATTAGAGCAGGGCTTCTCAAACCTGAACATGGGGATTTGCTGAGTGGGACCTGAGATTCTGCATTCCTAGCAGGATTCCTGATGATGCCGCTGCTGCTAGACCACCCTTTGACTAGCAAGGCAAGCATGGCCGGCCGTGAGTTTGACATGCTTGGAGGCCAGGTAGACAGTCTAATGAGGGGAGGACTTCTTATGTTATCTTGGCCAGTCTGGGAAGGTGGAGCTGGCTATACCACCAAAACCAAGATATAGTAGCTCTGGGGCTTAGGGTTCAAAGTGAAAAGAATCTGTAGAATCACATGGGATAATACAAGTGCATTACTCCATATTCATGCATGAATGAAATGGTTACAGTTCAGTGTTCATTAATATATGTTAAAAACAAAAGTTATTACATTTTTAGGACAATTTCATTAACATGCTCTAGAACAGCGGTTCTCAAACTGTGGGTCGCGACCCTTTGGGGGTCGAACGACCCTTCCACAAGGGTTGCCTACGACCATCGGAAAACACATATATAATTACATATTGTTTTTGTGATTAATCACTATGCTTTAATTATGTTCAATTTGTAACAATGAAATTGGGGGTCACCACAACATGAGGAACTGTATTAAAGGGTTTTGACATTAAGAAGGTTGAGAACCACTGCTCTAGAAGAATTTGCACAGAAATTGCAATTTTGCCTGAAAGAATCTGAGCTAACAATTATTTAACAAATTAGTCTACTGTCAATCTCCTGATTCTCCTCTCAATTTTCCCTTCTCCTTTTTCTTTTTTTTCCCTCCACTCCTTTTTCTAGTCCATTAGAAACTTATTTGTCAAAACTCACATTTTTTCTTTCATATTGATTTTTATGTTTCCTCTTTCTTGTTTTCTTTTAGCAATATGTAAACTTGCATTCAAAATGGAGTAGCAACAGGGTGCAGATGGCAGAAGCTCACTTCCTCTGCATCGTCTCCCTCAGTGTTGTAGGGCAGGCATGGGAAGGTTCTCAGTGGAATCATGGAATGTGAAGGATGCCCCAGAATTTCCTGAGTTCCACACAATGCCACTGCTGGCCTAGGAAATGGCCATGGGTTCAGTGCATTCTATAGCCTCCAGGCAGTCAAAGTCCTGGTTGTTTTAGTTTATTCAGACCATTGTAACAAAATACCATAGACTGGGTGGTTTATAAACAACAAACAGTTATTACTCACAGATCTGGAGGCTGGGAAGTCCAAAATCAAGCAAGGTACAGCAGATTCAGTGTCTGGTGAGAACCGGCTTCCTGGTTCATAGATGGCCATCTTCTCACTGGGGTCTCTCTGGAGTCTCTTTTATAAGGCACTAATCCCATTCCTGGGGGCTCTACGCTCATGACCTAATCACCTCCCCCAAAGCCCCACTTCCTAATACCATCACAATGGGAATTAGGTTTCTACATATGAATTCTAGGGGTGGGGGGGGGGGTGGGGGGGGAGGACACACAAACTTTCAGTCTAGCAACACAGTTAGGGAAGAGATGAGAAAAGGGATGATAAAGATGAAAATAGGAAGAAAAAAAAAAGGAGAGGAAAAACAAAAAAGATGTGTCCTTAAAGAACAATGATAAGTAGTTCCCCAAAGTGCCAGATATCATTGTGGGCTATACAACTTGCCTACTCACTGGGGGTTAACCCCCTATTCCTGAGATGTAGGCTGCATTTTAGGCATGATTTATCGAGTACCTACTATATGCAATACACAGGGCTAGATAGCAGGTAGACATTAAAAAAAAAAAAAAAAAAGGAACTTAAGGTCCTTGCCCTAAAGGAGTTTATAGTTTTGTGGGAGAGAACATTATTTACACAACCAATTTTTCAAGGTAGATTGTGAAAAGTGCTATAATAGAGACAAAAGACCCATGGCTATTTTTCTGATATTCCAGGAAAAGTAATTCTCTAGTCTAAACCCATTGTTATAAGTAAAATGAATTAGTTGTTCAATTTAAATTTCTTTGTACCTAGTTTATAGCCTGGAGATATACACATAATCATGATGGTCCTCAAAGAAGGTGCAAGGCCTAATTTGCAATCTAAGTAAATATTTTTAAAAACAATTTAGTGAAACAATTCATTTCAGAATTCACTATTTCTTTCATCATGGCTGCATGATTTTATGTTTGGTTATTAATATTTTAAACATTTTTGTTTGTTTTCCTTAGGTACCTTTCAAGATATGCAAGGAAAAAGATGCTCAGGATTTGTGAGGCTTTTTCAAATTGTCATGTTTCAGGACATCTATATCTTGAAAAGCAACTGTTTCAAAAACTTCTTTAGTATTTTTCCACTTTCATTTGCAATTAGTTTATCTTACAAATATTTAACTTAGAAATAGTATCAATTAGTTAAAGAGGAGTGGCATTGGCTGTGGAATCCCTGGTCTGTTTTCTAATATCATTAACATTCTCAGTCCCTCATATGTGCTTTATGCCACTGTTCATCAGAAATCTTCTCATAGATAGTTGAGTTTTGGCATTAAGAGACCAAAGACATTTCTGTAGCATAATATGCCACCCCATAATATTCCAGGAGTATAATGAAAATCTACATGATTAGAGAACAAAGCCACACTTACATGAGGGGATGGGGGTTGGCTAGGCTACTCATTGACCAAGTGCATATTTCCATTCAGTGCACTAACCTCATCACACATGGGTTGCTATTTATGCTTGGCAAAATTATGAACCAAAATTATGACAAGAACCTCTGGCCTCCTTCTAAAGAGTCAAGACTGGGTATTCAATGTGAATATAAGTGTACAAGTACTGCCCTGATCAGATTCTTCAATTGTGCACATCCCCCTTTACCTTAGTGTGGTTGTATAAGCACACACAAGCAGTAGATCCAAAATTAACTCCCCAAATATCCACCTGTGAACCTGTGAATGTCATCTTATTTGGGAAGAAGGTCTTTGCAAATGCGATTAAATATCTCAAAATGAGATAATCCTAAGTTATCCTGGTGTGCCCTAAAGCCAAAGGCAAGTGTCCTTGTAAAGAGAGGCAGAGGGAGATTTGAGACAAATGAGAAGGCACACACAGAGAAGACCATGTGAAGGTAGAGCAGGGATGGATGCGGCCACAAGCCAAGGAGTGCCAACAGCCACGGGAAGCTGGAAGAAGCTAAGAATGGATTCTCCCCCAGAGAACTGGAGGAAGTGGGGCCCTGACAGCACCTTGATCTCAAACTTCTGACCTCCAGGATGATGAAGAGAATACATTGTTGTTGTAAGCCACCAAATCTGTGGCAACCACAGAATACTAATGCACACATACACTTCAAATATTTTTAGATCATGGGTTGGGGGGAAGTTGTATAAAGTTGTTAAGATTATGTTTCTGTGTATTGTGGAAGCAAGAGTAATACATTAGCTCATGTCCTTCATCAAATTGCAATGCTTTTTATTTGAATGTACTTTTTTGTAAGATTCAGAGCTCATGAGTCATGTAAATTATATACATAAATCTAGGTTTATTACTTTTCTTCATAAGTCCCTTTCTTTCTCTCACTCTCTGTCTCTCTCTCTTTCTCTGTGTTTTGGCCACAGTTCAGTAAAGGAAGGGGTTATAAGCACCCTGGTTTGATGGAAAAATAATTCTATGATTGGGGTATGCATTGAAATTGCTCTTCCATTGAGCAGAAGTCATAAATGCCATACAACTGCCTTAAGGACATTATTATAGGGTCACCTTGGCTTCCACAGCTCAGGGCTGTTACTTTTTAACCATTACATACCTAATGACATGTGTATTATGCTTTAACAACCATTTAAAAATCTACCCCATGAGGATAACTTCGTAGGATGGGTCAGGTACCTCACAGCAGGTTTCCTAGCAGCAGAACCTGAGATGGGGTTTCTGATGCAAGTGATATTTTTTTTAAAAGAGCATCTCCTCACCCTGGCCAGTGTTGCTCAGTTGTCCCATGCAGTGAAAGGTCTCGAGTTTTATTCCCAGTCAGAGCATATATCCAGGTTGCAGTTTCGATCCCCGGCTGGGGTGCATGAGGGAGGCAACAGATAAATGTTTCTCTCTTCTCCTCCTCTCTAAAATAAATAAATAAATAATTTTTTTAAAGAGCATCTTCTCAAGTGAAATCCATAGGGAATACGGGGAGCAAGATGGTGCAGAGGAAGAAGCCAGGTAAAGACAAGGGTTCAGTGAAGTCTGCCGTAAGCCTGCCCACACAGGGAGCCCTGGAGTGTATGGCACTGCAGCATTGCCTCAGCTTAGGCAGGAGTCCAGGACTTTTATAACCGGTATTAGTCATTCATTAGCTTAGACCACCTGCTTCCCTCGGGGAGCATAATATCTTGGGCATCTCTGGGGAAGGAGGCTCCTTTCAGGCAAGAGCAATTCTCTGGAAAAAGGTGTGGCAGGAGCCATTGGCAACCAACACAGCAGCCTGAGAGGGTGCACTGGCAGGTAATGGGAAATGCTCTGGGCACCAATAGCATCTAGGGATGCCTGGGCTCTGCTCCAAATGGCATTTCTAATCACACAGCTGATCATTTCAGTGAATACCTCTGCCATAAGAGAACTCTGAAAGAAAGAAATGTTTGCATTATTGAAGAGTGTTGGAATTTTACAAGGCTTGTAAATCATATTATGGAGATATGATCAGCAAATACTTGCAAATTTTCATAGGAATGCTCTGGGAAGAGTGTCTTTTGTAAAGAGTGACTTTTGTTAGCATGCATGTGTAGGCAGGAGCACAGTCATAAGTTTGGCTGTGGTATGGTGCTCAGAGCTGACCTCCGTCCTGTTCATTTTCATGGTCTGTATGTCTTTTCCACTCTCTATCGGCCCCATGAACATCTGTCTGTGTCGGTGTGGTTTACTTTAGTCTGTAAGGTTATAGTAGGTACAGGTCATATCTATTTATTGTTCTTTATGTAACATGTTGCACAATTACCTGCTTAACAACTGCTTCTTTTTGATGATGCAGTGTAGATACCTGACTGTTTGCTTTTTGATGATGGCAGTGATGTACAAATAATTGCCCAGGCTTTAAATATATGACTCAGGCAGGAGCAGGACATGCACATTCAGATGCCTCTTCCTAGGCAGATAATGTGAAAGAGTGAACCAGGCTAGGTATACATAAAACAACAGAGAGCTGTGGGAGCTGTAAAAGACTGGAGAGCTTAAAGGAATTCAAATCAGGATGTTTGAAACACTACATGGAACAAACAAACACTTCTGTGGGTCAGATGTGGCGAATGGGTCACCAGATAGTGGCCTGGAGGCTGGTCTGAACTCAAAGCTGAAAATGCAGGCCAATCACAGATGTCCTGAGTGTGCTCTGCGGCCTTACATCTCTGCCTGGCTCACTGAGGACCCTAAATTGTTATTATTTGCCTCTGCCCACAGTGGGTGGTTGGAAGCAGCAGATTTTTTTTTTGCCCACACTGCTTGGCCTGTAGAACCAGACCTAGAGCTCTTGAGATACTTCCTGGCTTGCCAGGGAAATCTGAGTCTTAAGTGCCCCATTATTTAACACAACCATGAGAAACACATTAAAACCCATTTCCTATTCTAGGGCCCTACATCAGGTAGGCACTCCTTAAATACTGCTTGATGCTACGAACACGTGAATTTCGTAATGCTTGATTCCAAGTCTTTATAACCCGCCCCGTAGTTTTCATTCTAAGAATGTTGCTTTTCATAGTTTGATTATGATGCCAAGATTACGTGTACAAATAGCGTGTTGACAAGGATGTGGAGAAGTCAGAATCTTCACATGCTGCTGGTGGGAATGCAGTGTGGGACAGCCACTGTGAAAAACAGTATGGTGGCTCCTCAAATGACCCTCCATTCCTACTTCTCTGCACATTCCCAAGAGGAATGAAAACATGTCCACATAGAAACTTGTACACAAATATTCATAGAAGTGTTATCAATAGTCAAAAGGTGGAAACAATCCAAATGTCTACCGGTGGATGAATGGATAAATAAAATGTATATATCCATACAATGGAATAGCATTCCCCGATAAAAAGGAATGAAATACTGATACAGGCTGCAACATGGCTGAACCTTCATGATTCATTTATATGAAATGTGCAGAGTAGGCCAATTCGTAGAGACAGAAAGTAAATTAGTGGTTGCCAGGAGCTAAGGGGAGGAGGGGATGGGTGGTCACTGCTAACAGTGTAGGGCTTCTTTCGGAAGTGATGAAAATGTTCTAAAATTCATTGTGATGATGGTTGCGCAACTTTTGATTATACTAAAAACCATTCAACTACATACTTTAAATGGATGATTTCTGTTGTATATGACTTATATCTCAACATATCTGTTATTAAAAAAATGATTATATGTGCCATGAAGGTTTGTGTCATAGCCACCAAATACTGTGTACATGAATCTACTACAGTATAACTTTCAATGCTTTGCTCACTGTGGGGTACATAGTAGGTGATCAATAGATGTTTGTTGAATGAATGTTAAACAGATTTCTAAAAAACTACAATATTCCATGAATTTAAGGTGGGAGAGTTTGGTCATTTTAACTGTCTAAATTTCTGGAAGATATTCTGAAAATCTATGAATTTTCTTTCCTACCAGAAAGAACCTAGCACAAAATCTGGCATTTGACATGCTCTCAATAAAAAGCAGTTCCTTTCTTCTTTTTTTAGAAACAGGTTTAAAATCTATTATTCCACTTTCTTTACTTAGTATCAACTTTGTCATCTTTATAATGGATCATCAATGGAAATAGAAGTAGCGACTCAAAAAGACCAATATTACTTGTGTTCAACAGTGGGAGTTACACTCAGCTAAGAAATGGCTTCTTGAATTTTATAAATGTTTTGAATAAATGGACGAGTGGTTCTCAAACTTTTAAGAGTGCATCAGATTCACCTGAAGGATAGGTCCAGGTGGGACCCAAGTATTTACATTTCCCCAAATTCCTGGTTAGTGCCGATTCTTCCAGTCTGGGTAGGACTACTCTGAGAAACACTGGACTCAAAGTTACAGGAAAGTTAGAAATAAAGTACAAAGAACTTTTATTTTACTGAGCCATTTGAGAATAAGTTGCTGACATAATGCCCATCACATTCTAATATTTTAGTGTGGAATTCCTTAAAAAGATAGTCTTCTGTATAACTAGAGTATGGCCATTATGATCATGAAAGGAACACTGATGCATTGTTGCCATCTAATCTTCACACCCTACTCAAATTTCACAAATTGCCTCAATAACATTGTTTATAGCCAAAAGATCCAGCTCAAAACCATGCATCACATTAGGTTGTCATGTTTCCAACGCCACGGTACAGTTTCTCGTCTCTCCTCGACTTCCATGACCCTGACCCTTGAAGATCACAGGCCAGCTATTTTTTAGAGTGCCCCCAAATTGGATTTGTCTGATATTTTCTCATGTTACACATGTTGGGCAGGAATGTTACAGAAATGTCTTTGTGTTCTTCTCAGTGCATCTGATCAGATGCTGCATGATTGCAATGTCTCCTATTAATGACAATGCTAACCTTGATCATTTAATAAAGATGGCATCTGCCAGGCTAATCCACTATGAAGTTATTCCTTTGCCTCTTTGCAATTAATATATCTTTTATACAGAGGTATTTTGAAATGATCTAAATATCTCATTTCTTACCAAACTTTCAATTTATTCATTTGATTATTTATGTCTCTACTAGAGGCCTGGTGCATGAAATTCGTGCACTGAAGCGGGGGGGGGCTCAGCCTGGCCTGCACCCTCTCGCAGTCCGGGACCCCTCGCTCCTTACTGCCCACCTGCTTGCTGCTCCTTATCACTCAACTTGCTGCTCCTTAGGGCTGCCGCGGAGGTGGGAGAGGCTCCCGCAACCTCTGCTGCACTCGCCAGCCGTGAGCCCCGCTTCTGGCTAAGTGGCACTCCCCCTGTGGGAGCTCATTGACCACAAGGGAGCAGCTCCTGCTTTTAGCATCTGCCCCTGGTGGTCAGTGCGCATCATAGTGACTGGTCATTATGGTTGTTATGGTCATTATGGCCATTATGGTCACTGACTTTTTTTAAAAATATATTTTATTGATTTTTCACAGAGAGGAAGGGAGAGGGACAGAGAGTTGGAAACATCGATGAGAGAGAAACATTGATCAACTGCCTCCTGCACACTTCCTACCGGGGATGTGCCCGCAACCAAGGTACATGTCCTTAGTCGGAATCGAACCTGGGACCTTTCAGTCCACAGGCCAACGCTCTATCCACTGAGCCAAACCGGTTAGAGCAGGTCACTGGCTTTTTATATATAGAGACTAGAGGCCCGGTGCATGAAATTCGTGCGTGTGTGTGTGTGTGTGTGTGTCCCTCAGCCCAGCCTGCACCCTCTCCAATCTGGGACCCCCTGAGGGATATCCAACTGCCCATTTAGGCACGATCCCACAATCCAGGACTGCTGACTCCCAACCAATCACCTGCCTGCCTGCCTGATTGCCCCTAACCGCTTCTGCCTGCCAGCCTGATCACCCTCAACCACTCCCCTGCCAGCCTGATCGATGCCTAACTGCTCCCCTATTGCCCCTAACTGCCCTCCCCTGCCAGCCTGGTCATCCCTAACTGTCCTCCCCATCCCCTGCTGGCCCTGTCACCCCTAACTGCCCTTCCCTGCTGGCCTAGTCGTCCCTAACTGCCCTCCACTGCAGGCCTGGTCTCCCCAAACTGCCCTCCCCTACAGGCATAGTCCCCCCCCCAACATCCCTTCCCTGCAGGCCTGGTACCCCCCCAATTGCCCTCTCCTGTGAGCCTGGTCCCCCCCAACTGCCCTCCCCTGCAGGCCTGGGTCCCTCCCAGTTGCCCTTCCCTGCTGGCCTGATTGCCCACAATTGCCCTCCCCTGCCGGCCATCTTGTGGTGGCCATTTTGTGTCCACATGGGGGCGACCATCTTGTGTATTGGAGTGATAGTCAATTTGCATATCACCTCTTTATTAGATAGGACTAGAGGCCCGATGCACAAAAATTTATGCACTTGGGGGGGGGGGTGTCTCCTCAGCCCAGCCTGTGCCCTCTCGCAGTCTGGGACCCCTTGGGGGATGTCCGCCTGCTGGCTAAGGCCTGGTCCCTGGGGGACCAGGCCTAAGCTGGTAGTCAGACATCCCTCTGGCAGCCCGGGAGCCCTCAGGGGATGTCCACTTGCCAGCATGGAGCAGGCCTAAGCTGCAGTCGGACATCCTTAGCGCTGCTGAGGAGGCGGGAGAGGCTCCCGCCACCACCGCTGTGCTGGCAGCCATCAGCCTTGCTGGTGGCTGAGCACAGCTCCCCCTGTGGGAGTGCACTGACCACCAGGGGGCAGCTCCTGCATTGAGCATCTGCCCCCTGGTGGTCAGTGTGTGTCATAGTGACCAGTCATTCCCAGTTGTTCTACTGTTAGGGTCAATTTGCATATTACCCTTTTATTATATAGGATAGAGGCCTGGTGCACGGGTGGGGGCCGGCTGGTTTGCCCTGAACGGTGTCCTGGATCAGGGTGGGGGTCCCGCTGGGGTGCCTGGCCAGCCTGGGTGAGGGTCTGAGGGCCGTTTTCAGGCTGGCCACGCCCCCTGGCAACCCAAGCTCCCAGTCTCTCCAATTTTTCTTCTTTTTTTTTTTTCCTGGGATTTATTTGTCTTCAATAATTGAAACTTCGTAGCCTTGAGCGGAGCCCAGGGCAGGCAGGAAGCTTGGCTTCCTCCATCACCAGGGGCAACCCAAGCCTCCTGCTTGCTCCAGCTCGGTGGCTGCCGCCATCTTAGTTGGGTTAATTTGCATACTCGCTCCTGATTGGCTGATGGGTGTGGCTTGTGGGTGTGGCTTGAGTGTAGCAGAGGGATGGTTAATTTGCATGCTTCTCTTTTATTATATAGGATGGGCTTGTGGTTTCCTATTTTATTCAATAAATTCATAATCCACTACTGTAATAATTTATTTTAATGCTGAAATCATTCTGAATTTGGCTTATGGGAGCCCTTTTAATCTGGGTTTCTATATCCTTTTGACATGTACCCATCATTCTTTGAGCACTTCCTTGTTTTCTGGCACAACAAAATGTTCTAGATTCATCTTATACTTTCTATGCTGCAGCCTTGGAATTAGTAATTTCTCTAAGAAGTTGAGGTTCCTTTTAGTTGAAAATGACATTTGAAACCCAGATCTGGGAACCAAATGTGCTTATTGTTATCGGAGCGTTGCTGCCCTTAAGCCTTCTCAGTGAGAGCTAAGGTATATATACTACATATATTGCTGGGTTACAAATTACCACAAATTTAAGACAACACATTTGTTTTCTTATGGTTTTTGAGGTCAGGAGTCCTGGCGTGTCTTAGCTGGCTCTCCGGCTTCAGGCTTTCACAAAGTATCAGCTGCGGCTGTGGTTTTATTTCCAGGCTCAGCCGGGACAAGATCCCCCTCCAAGCTCAGGTGGAGGGAGAATTCAGTTCCTTGAGGATTTGTTGGACTGAGGGCCTCCTTTTCTCACTGGCTGTTGGCTGGAGGCTGCCCTCAGTTCCTTGCCACGTGGGCCTCTCCAGAGGGCAATTCACAACATAGCAGCTTGTTGTAAATGTTTCCCCCCACATCCCGCGTGGTTCAGGGTTCAGGATCTGGAAGAGGAGCCGCACACAAATGGAAGAGAAGAGACAAGAGGCAATTTGGAAATATTGGGGGGCCAGGCAGGTAAGTCCAACTCAAGGGGAAGGACTTCCACTGGTGCTCAGGCCTTGCCAACCTTTTATTGGTTTGGGATACACCCATAGCCCTTAGGCAGACAAGTTCCAGTAACACACAGACTATCTTATCAATAAGGATTTACATGACTATCTGGTGGGGAAGTTGCTTCAGCTACCATTGTCTGGACTAACAGTGGGTGCACAGCTCTGACCTTTGCTAGGGCTTCAAGGGTCACCAGCCTTCCAGGTTCTCTGTCCATACCTCTCTGCTAGTGAAGACAATAGGCGGTTTCCCACAGCAGCTGGCTTCACCAACGCCGCCAGGGAGAGTGTCTCCAAGCAAGACAGACATATAATCTTATGTAACATAATACAGAAATGACATCCTACTGTCTTTGCTCTATATTCTGTTATTTATAAGCAAGGGGAGGGAAATACACAAGGGCATGAATACCAGGAGATGTGGGTTGGTGGGGGCCATCTTAGGAGTCTCTTACTGCACTCACCTTCCCCAGTGGCAGAAGCAGGGGACACCCAGGCTTCCCAAAGTGAATAACTGGGGGCCATCTCCAAATCTGTCTGCTACAATACACATTCGCACATGTACATCTGTTTACATTTCTATCCTCTATCTTATCTATCTGCCATCTCTCATTTTTCTACCGTGGTTTATACAAATCATGGTTTATACAAATACATCTAATTCCAATCCAACACCTCAGAGCCCATATTTCTTCCTTTCCATATGTGTGACTCCCTTCTATGACAGTGGAAAAACCTCATCTATTTATTCATGTGATCAATTCCCTATCTTTGCTGCCACCCCTCCCCTCTTACAGATGTTTTTGTCTGTGCTCAGGCTCTGACATCTACATCAGGCCCCAGTCATGAAGATGCCTCAGACTCTGACACATTCAGAGCCGCCTGAGTGTGGGTGCCCTCGCCCTCATGGGCTCTGGGCCCTCCACCTTGCTGGGGTTCTGACACACCACAGCTAACCCTTTCTCATCACAATATTAATGTCGACCTCACTCTGCCCCGTCTCATACCTTAGGGCTAAATCACCTGGAAAGAAGGGAAGGTAAAGGAAGGGAAAGAGCACATTTCTCTTTAATGATTCCATTATTTTCCTCCTTAAACACAATTCTCCTTCCCTCTCCCCAAAGATGGGAGAATAGGTAGAAAATATTCCCTGAACAGATGGTGTAAAACAGCAGTGGCTATTCTGTGATTTGCAGCCTGCTAGCTGGAGTTGGAGGAACTCTAATGTGTGAATCAGCAAAAGAAATATAGAGGAAGGACAAAGGGAAACACTTTTGCTTGAGCTCATCTATTTTCCACTCTGAAATGCCCACTTTTCTGTTCTTCACATTAGTTTGATTTCTCACTTCATGTAAAGGCCAGCTCCTGAGGCTCCTTCTTCCACAGAAGTCCCTTACTAACCTTAACCCAACCACTTATTCCCCTTTAAAATTCTAATCCATACTCAAGTCTTTGTGACCACATTCTAATGCTGGATTCTCTATGACCTTGTGTCGATCTCTAGCTCTTTTATGTATACACATCTTTTTTCCTGAACTAGATAGTAAGTTCCTTAAAGATATACTTCATTCCCTGGCCATGAGGCTCAGCTGGTTAGAGTTTGTCCTATACACAAAAAGATTGCAGGTTCAATTCCAGTTAGGGCACATACCCAGGTTGTAGGTTCAATTCCTGGTCGGGGCACATATGGGAGGCAACTGATCAGTGTTTCTCACATTGATGTTTTTCTCTCTCTCTAAAGAGAGAGCGAGAGAGAGAGAGAGAGAATGAAAACATATCCTTGGGAGAGGATTCCAAAAATATATATACTTCATTGTGTCTCTAATATGTTTGTTGAGTGATTGAAACCAGCCCTGTGTGGGGACATGATATTGAGGAGAGGAACCTTTTCAGATGGGTGGCCACTAGCTATTTCGTCTTTTGTTCTCTTGTTTTGTGACTGAAGGCAAGCACAGCACAGCATTGGAATATTCAGTAAATGTGTACTGAATGATAATTTAGCACATACAATTATCCCACCTCCCCAGGATACACGAGCCCCAGAAGCCACGTGCATCACATGCCACCTACCCCAGATGGATGGTCAGGGACATGCAAATAGAACTGGAGGAAGAGCTTTATTTCTACCCCTGTTTTTCTGAACCCTGTACATAATACGAGCCCCATACTTTAGAGGAGTCTCACTGAATGTGGATGCCCAATTATATTTACAAACCATTGAAAAAGTAGTACCAAAGATTAAGGCCATCTTCTGCTACAGAGTGTGAGTTAAGAAAGGCAGCACCTGTTGCCTTGATAAGAAAATAGTAACTTCCTAGCATGACATGTGCCCTCCGTCTTTTATTGTGTCCCAGACATGGGGTTAAGGGAGTTGCTTCTCATGGATCCCTCGGGGCTATTTAGTGGACTGGGCTACACGTGATTTAAATTTCAGACGTATCTATAACAACGAATCAGAAGTTTGTTTGTCTTACAATAAAATTCCTGGTAACTGTGTAGGGGGTGAACATTAGTCAGCATCACAGAAATGTTAACGTGTTAGACCCAAGGCACTAAAAAGCATCAGACCTGGAAAGGCTTTACTTTCTGTCCAGTAAACCTTCCAAGAGCCCTTGTGGGTCGTTATTTTTTTTCTTGTTGTGCTCATGATGAGTAACAAGATAGTGCCTTTGGGTTGTACGCCGTATTTTAAGAGATATTATCAACCAGCTTTCCCTAAACCCCCCTGATCTACAACCCCATGGAAACAGACCCAAAGCACCACACAATCACAACCTGCAGTACACCCGTCCTGCCACCACCGCTGGGGTGACAGCTCCAGTCCCACTCCGCTGAGCATGGCTCCTTTAAGGGGTGGAAGCAGGGAAGAATGCATGCGGGCGGCCAAAACAACATGTGAGCCTGGCGAGGAGGATCCCGAACCGAGCACGTGAAGGGAGAGCTGCAAAACGTAAACAGTGCTCTTGCTTCTTGGCAAAAACAAGAGACAAAAGACATCTCGTAGGAGAAAGAAAAGGCATTTTCAGATGTGACAGTGATAGCCATTTTTAGATCTTCCGTCCCCTCCCCCTCTGACAAACTTAAAACTGTTTTGCTTTTTGAAAAATAGAACATTCCAGTTGAGTTCTAGAAAGTAATTGGATACACATGTGTACACACACACACACACACACCACGTGCCCATTTGGAGGCCAGGGAATATCTGATGATATGAATAGAGCATGTTGACTTGTTATGTATGACAGGGATCACAGGGCTGCCTCTGAGCGTTCTTGTCCCTTCCGCAGCGCTGAAGGGAAGGCTGCAGTGCTTTCGGATAGGATCAGCTCCATAAGGAACTGTTTCTTAAGGTTCTCCTAGTCCTTTGTTTGCATAACTACCATTCCAAATCAACAAAGTCTCATGATGAGAAAGAGACCGGTTGAAAAAGGAGGCCGGACAATGGCAGGCAGTATAAATCTACTCAAACACACACGCTGTCGGAGAAACAGTAAAAATGAGAAGCTTTTGCTCAAGGCAGGTTCTGTGAGGAATTCTTTTGTTTAGCAATATTTTGGGATATTTCTGAAACTTCAGTTATCCGGTTTGCTTAATTTAAGTCTTACCTGTATTAAAAACCTGGAAATGATTGCTTTTCCATTTACCAGACTAGTAGGTAGTGGAAAGGGCGGGGACTTTGGGGCCACACCTAACTATAACCCACTTCTTGCCCCTAACTGAGGGCAGGGAGTCATTTTGCCTCTGATCTTAAGTTTCTACATCTGCAAAATGGGGGTCATTTGTCCAACCTCACGGAATAGTCTGCAGTACTCCCTCCAGGGCTGGCCCAGGCTGGGTACACAAGGAATGAAAGTGACATTGGTTTTGGTTAATTAGAGTCAGAAGCCTACAGAGGTTGCACATCACACAAGGTCAGCAACTCAAACTAATTTCTGCCTGGGCCATGGAGAGGGGCAACCTCCGGCTCTATGGATTCAGGATGCAGAGCGTGGATTGTGCAGGAAGGTCATTGAGAAAACGTCCTTTGAAATCCACTGGAGACATGAAAGGACACATGTTGTATGAGTCCACTTATACAAGGGACCCAGAATAGGCAAACTCAGAGACAGCAGGTAGAATAGAGGTTGCCAGGGGAGTTACGCTTTATGAGTACAGGGTTTCAGTTTGGGATAATGGGAAAATTATTGAAATGAATAGTGGTGAGGGTTGCACAACAGTGTAAATGTATGTAATGTCACTGAATGGTAAAAATGGCAAGTTTTATGTTATGTATATTTTACCACAATTTAAAAACTAAAAAAAAATCCATTGGAATGAAGCAAATCAAGATATATCCAATTGTGGAATACTATTTAGCTGTTAGAAAGAATGCAGTAGATTTTATTCTATGGACATAGAAAGATACCCAGGATATACTGTTAAGTGAAAAAACCATATGTGTACTCTAATGCCAGCTGTGTGTTTTTTCTGCTTGAGGTGCTTTACATTTATTAATGAATCTTATTTCACAACACCCTTATATATGAATTATCAACATTACCCCATTTTATAGACGAAGAAACTGAGAGGTTGCCTTTCTTGCCCAAGGACACTGATCAGCTATCTGGCTCCCAAAGTCTGAGTTCTAAACTCTGCAGCATTGGTTTTCCCTGGAACATATAGATCTGTGATTCTCTGGCCCCGCCCCAGACCCACTGGATCAGAATCTGTGGGGTAACAAGGTCCCCAGCAGATTCTTGTGCACATGGGTGACTGGGAAGACTGAAGCCCAAACCACTATGCAATACTTAAAGCGAGATTTATAAGAGTTGCACCAATATTAATATATGCATAGGAAAACTTTACTTGAAATTGTGTGGACATTTTTTTTTAAACTGAGCAGTTTATTCTAGAATTGGACCCCCCAAATTTTTTATTCAATTGCCCATGAACTGGGTTTATATCCAGTCTTATTATTGGCTTAAGAATTATTCCGTCAGAAGTTTAAAAATGTTTTTCTCTTGTATCTCCTGCCTTTTTTTAACAACATACTAAAACATTATTAACCTGAACTCAATTATGAATTGCAATACATTCATTTGAAATATGGTGAAGTCTTGGGATAATTTAAGAAGAAATTATTTAGTAAGTAAACTGACAGGCTAAATAAATAAAGCCAGACCCCTTTTTTAAATTTTAAGGATTTTTATACATTAATTATTCCTGATTGCAAATGAGACATTAACATTCAAAAGAAACATGACAGTGCTTCTTAATACACATTCTGATAGTACTTAACTAATCGGTTAAGTGTAGCTTAATGTAGTAGAACTAATTTCCTTAGGAATCATCATCATAATAAAAGGCTAATATGCAAATGGTCATCACGTCGTGATGCGCAACGACCAATCAGCAGGAACCTGAGGCTGTATGGTGCCTGGCCAGGGCGGGGGACCTCAGGCTGTGCCCCCTGCCTGGCAGGGCTTGATGGGGATGGGGCCGGCCGGGTCTGGGTCTCCTGTGATTTTGAAGCGTGTGCAGATGGGCAGGGACTTGACTCTGGGTCCCACGGTGTGCCCCAGACTCTGACAGAGGGAGATTTTCATATATTTTACTAATTTTCTTTCATCTCTGACACTTCTATTATAGAGAAAGGGCAAATAGCAATATTAAAATATTTCCTCTAATTAATTCCTTTTTAATGTGCATGAATTTTGTGCACCAGGCCACTAGTAACTCCATAATCCATATACTTTCACGTAGTGTAAATTCTACTACCTTTCCAACTGGGCTGAATTAATAAGGTTTTACCTTACCATGTGCTGAACAATATTATGTAGTTATCATGAGTTTGATTAAACTCATGAAGTTTCACTCACTGAGACATCTCTATGACTCAGTCTCTCCATCTGTAAAATGGGCACATTAAGAGCGACCAGCAGAGTCATCATCTGTGGTTGGGCAGGTTTTGAGAACTGCACAGTTTTAGGAGGCACTGGTCACAACCTGCACTACTGTGAGCCACTGCTCTGTGTGGAGGGTTCCTGAGAGTATCACATGAATTCATATACACAGAGCTAGTGGAACTGTACCCGGTGAAGAATAAGCACTGTTTGTGCTTGACCATTTTATCTGAATAGGTCTTGATTCAAAGAAGTATTGCCCTCAAATAAATACTGTGATGAACAAGAGAAATTAATTTGGAGAGCATGATGTGCTTTCCTCAATCAAAATCAATTGATTTGGTGAGCAATTATTACATCCTTCCATTCAAAAAGTCAGAAACCCTGCCATAATACAAGATGGACATAACATTTCTGCCTTCAGGGGGCCCAGAATGTAGTGACAGACACACAAATACAACTAGCTAGAGGCTCTGGGGCCACACAAACTCCAAGTCCCAGCTCTGCCATCACCAGCTTCACCTCAGCATAACCTCTTTAAACCCAAGTTTCTTTGTCAGTATAGTAGGGAGAATTATAACTGCATCACAGAGCTGTCAGGAGGGTGAAGGAAGACAAAGCATGCCAGTAATTCCTGTTATTTTAGGCAACAGTAAACTTTCAGAATGTGCTTGGTTACTCACCTGCTCATGATCTCATCCACAGCATCATTATCATACAGGCAACCGCCTGCTCTTTCCAGTTTGCCTTCTCCTTCCCCACGTGCCCATTTCTTTCCAAAGGCCACTTACTCCCGTCACTGTGCTGTTGCTGTTTTTCTCCTACCTGGCCTTTGCTCTCTAGCATTTATTCTAAACCCTTAAGTGGAGCCCAATGTAACCTCCTTAAACCAAGGCCTTGGAGAAAGGCCAAGAGAGATGGAAGTCTAGTTAAATTACTTACCAGCACTCGGCCTCTGCTCGTTAGGGTTAGCAAAATGACAAGGGTTCTGTCTTCATGCTGTAAAATGTGGGTTTGTCCTCATTAAGTCCTCAGTATAAATTTTCTCACATGTAAAAAATGTGCCCTAGGTTTTTCTTTGTTTCGTGTGTGGTTATCCCTTGCTTCTGATCTTGAAAATAGAAATATTAATTGTTGCCATGCTTAGTAACTTTAAAAAGTGGGATTTGTAAAAAAAAAAAAAAAAAAAAAAGCTTATTTGTTCATTAAATGAGTCTCCTGAACAGCCAGCTGCGGGTTAGACGTCAAAGGGAGCTGTGGTAGAGACTGGTCCTCAAGGAATTTACGAGGAAGTGTCAGTTATACCCACACACCCAGAGGGTTTGATTCATTCAAGGCACCACAGGCAGGAACTTAAGGCCTACAAGTTTTCCCAGAAACTATGAATATGTTTGAGTCCTGAAAAAAATATATTATGTCCAAAATATGAAAAGAAAATGACAATATCAAATACATGAGTAATTGAACATCTACAAAATGTAACTTTATGCCAACCACACCCAAATTTGTTATTTATAAAAAGTCACCCAGACTGTGGGGGCTAATCTGTTCCACACCTCTCCCATCTCCTGGGGGATGCGTGAGAGCAGTCCTGAAATATGTGCATTAGTTTCAGAGGGCGGCTGTAACGAAGTGTCACAGTCTGAGTGGCTTAAACAACAGGAATTAATTATCTCTATAAATTCTGGAGGCCAGAAGTCCCAAATCAAGGTCTTGGTAGGATTTGTTCCTTCTGAGGGCTGTGGGGGTGACTCTGTTCCACACCTGTCCCCTAGCTTCGTGTGGTTCACAGGCCATCTCTGGCATTTCTTGACTTGTGTCTCTGTGTCCAAATTGACCCCTTTTTGTTAAGACACCAGCCCTACTGGATTAGGGACCCACCCTACTCCAGTATGACCTCATTCTAATTGAACTAATTACATACACAACACCTTTCCCCTAAATAAGGCTACTTTCTGAGGTTAGGACTTCAACATATGAATTTTGAGGGACACATTTACCCCATAACAGTGGGTGAAGAAATGAAGGGAGGAAGGCCAGAGCAGAAAGCCAGGGAAGCACATGTGAAAGCTTTGCAGAGACCAGAGAACTCAGGGCTGTTCTGGGAAGAGAAACAGGAGGGCCAGATGCAGCTGGGGTGGGTGCAAGGCAGATGACAAAGTATTTTGTAAACCAAACATGAGTGTATTCTAAAGGCCAGGATTTCTCAATGTGATATTTAAAAAACAAAACAACAATAAAACAATCCTTATGCGTCTCTGCCTTCCTTTACCCTCCTCTTACGAAACTCTCCTAGCCCTAAGATCCTGAGCGTTAACTAAAAGAACACAAAGTCTAAAGGTTTAGGGAGCATCTGGATCACAGGTTTGTTCCTGGCACAGTCCAGGTGAGAATCCAAGAAACTGACTGTTCAGTGGCTTCTGTCTACACCAGCTACTTTTGTTAGTCTCATTTAGCAGGCAATTCTTTGTTGTTGTGGGTTCTTAGATCATAATTCTCTGGGTCCATTTTTTAAAAGTAGAATTCTGCGATTCTAAATGAAGTAATCTAATCAACATCACTACCCATATTTAAATGTTTTATGAAGATAGTGTAGACTGGTAATCAGGCATAGGAGAAAACCTGGAATTATCTGTTTCTGTGTCGATTTTCTCCAAGCACCTCCAGGTCAGGAACTATATTATTTCCATATCCTGTATTATTCCTGTATCCCACTGCTAATACCGCACTCAATAAATACTAAACCAAGGAAAAGAGACCCACCCCCTTCCTCAGCTCGGAGGCCTGTTCTAGGTTGGGTGTTCTGTAGTGCCCAGGAGGGGGCGCTGTGGACACAGCTTCAAGACCCCAGGCTGGGCACTATAAACCTTTTTCAGACCAAGAAGTTAATAGCCTATAATAATGTCCAGGAGGCTCAGACTATTCCTGAAAAAAACTCCACGGTATGCCCCAAACCTAGGAACAACCCTGCTCAAAATAGAAAAGCCAAATGTGTACCAGAAAGTATCCTTTTAAAAAAGACACAATTCAGAAGCCACAAGAAAAAAATGGACAGACGTGACTATATTTAAAAAATTATAAAACTCGCCCTGGCCAGTTTTGCTCAGTGGTTAGAGACTGGCCCGGGGACTGAAGGGTAGCAGGTTTGATTCCGGTTGCAGGCTCCATCCCTGGCCCTGGTCAGGGCTCATGTGGGAGGCAACCAATTGATGTTTCTCTCTCTCTCCCCCTCCCTTCCACTTCCTCTAAAAAGCAATGGGGAAAAAATATCTTCAGGTGAGGAATAACAAAAAACAAACATATATATATATATATATATATATATATATATATATATAGCCAGAACGACCATTCGCAATGATGCCCACTGCAGCCAGGAAACTGGCCCAATAGGGGGCGGGGCTCACTGGCCAACCCCCCCGAAGCCCCTCCCCCTGACCAGCCCTGCCCCTGATGGTCCCTCCCACCCAAATAGGGGGTGGGGCCGGCCAGTATGGACATTTTAATGATGTTAGTGCTTCCTATCTATGAGCCGGGTATATGCTTCCATTTATTTGTATCTTTTTCAGTTTATTTCTTCAATGTCTTACAATTTTTTTGAGTATAGTTCTTTTAAAAGAATGTATATTCTGTTTTGGGGTGAAATGCTCTGAAAATATCAATTAAAGTTATGTGGCTTAGTGTGTCTTCTAAGACCAGTGTTTCCATGTTGATTTTTTGTTTGGAAAATCTATCCATTTATCTTACTGGGGGTGTTAAAGTCCCCTACTATGATCTCTCCATTTTTCGTCAATAAAGATTTGCTTTATATATTTAGGTGCTGTGTGCAAAAATGTTTACAAGGATTATATCCTCTTGTTGGGCAGAACCCTTTATCATTTTGTAATGTCCTTCTATGTCTTTTATTATAGCCTTTGTTTTAAAGTCTACTTTGTCATATATAACAGCCTTTTTTGTTTGCATGAAATATTTTCTTTCATCTTTTTACTTTCAGGCTCTGTGTGTCTTTTGATCTGAGGTGGGTCTCTCGTAGACTGCATATATAGGAGTCTTCGTTTCTTATCCATTCAGCTACCCATTGTCTTTTGATTGGTACATTTAACCCATACATTTAAAGTGAATATTGATAGGTATGTATTTATGGCCATTTTTTCCGTTGATTTTTAGAGAGAGTAAAGGGATAGAGGGAGAGGGAGAGAGAGAGCGAGAGAGACACATTGATTTGGTGCCTCCTGCACTCTCCCTGACTGGGGCCAGGGATCCAGTCTGCAACCCAGGTACATGCCTGTGACTAGTAATTGAACCTGAGACCCTTCAGTGCACAGGCCAATGCTCTAAGCACTGAACAACACTGGCTGGGGCTATTTCCATTTTATTATACATACTAGAGGCCCAATGCACAAAAATTTTTGCACTCTGGTGGGGGTGATGCTGTCCCCTCAGCCCGGCCTGCGCCCTTTCGCAGTCCAGGACCCCTCAGGGGATGTCCACCTGCTGGCTTAGGCCCCCTTCCCAGGGGATCGGGCCTAAGCTGGCAGTCAGACATCCCTCTTGCAGCCCAGGAGCCCTCAGGGGTTGTCTGACAGGGAGCGGGCCTAAGCCGCAGTCGGATATCCTTAGTGCTGCCGCAGAGGCGGGAGAGGCTCCGCCACTGCCTCTGTGCCTACAGCCATCCGCCGGGCTTGTGGCTGAGTGGAGTGCACTGACTGCCAGGGGGCAGCTCTTGCGTTGAGCATCTATCCCCTCATGGTCAGTGCACGTCATAGCAACCGGTTGTTCTGCCATTAGGGTCAATTTGCATATTACCTTTTTATTATATAGGATTTATGTTTCTTGTTTTTTCTCCTTCTTAAAGAGGTACCTTTAACATTTTATGTAATACTGATTTGGGAAGCTATTTCTCCTTCAATTTGAAATGATAACCTTGCTGGGTAGAGTATAGTCTTGGTTGTAGGTCCTTGCTTTTCATCATTTTGAATGTTTCATGCCAATCCCTTCTAGCCTGAAATGTTTCTGTTAATAAATCAATGTCAGTTGAATTCTTAAGTAAGATTCCCTCATGGTAGCAAAAAAAAGTTGCATCAGTTCCAGGCTTCACATAAGTTGCTTCAGTTCCATGGTATCCAGAAGCAGAGAAGTGCTTGTGTCTCATAATTCTCAGCAAAAGACTTCAGATTTAATATTGATTGGTCCAACCCTGAATGAACCCCTGTGGCCAGAAGAATGGCAAGTGCTGATTGGCTTGAACCTATATACTCTAAATCAGCAGTTCTCAACCTGTGGGTCGCGACCCCTTTGGGGGTCGAACGACCCTTTCACAGGGGTCGCCTAAGACCATCGAAAAACACATATATAATTACATATTGTTTTTGTGATTAATCACTATGCTTTAATTATGTTCAATTTGTAACAATGAAAATACATCCTGCATATCAGATATTTACATTATGATTCATAACAGTAGCAAAATTACAGTTATGAAGTATCAACGAAAATAATTTTATGATTGGGGGTCACCACAACATGAGGAACTGTATTAAAGGGTCGCGGCATTAGGAAGGTTGAGAACCACTGCTCTAAATAAATCACAGTGGGAAGAAGGCCTGCTTAAGCCTAGATCAATCAGCGTGTCCCCTGGAACTGGAAGTGGGGTAGTTACCATGAAAATCAATTATGATGGAAAATGGGTGGAATGTTTGTTGAGGAAACAACACTACAATACACTTCTGCATTATTTAAAATTTCTACCAATTTTCTAGACACCAAAGCATCCAATATTTTGGTAATTTTAAAATACAAGAATGGACCTTCTTTTAAGAAAAGAAAATGCGTTGCAAATATTCAATTTTTATAAATGCCTTCCTTTGTTTCTCAAGTTCAAATATGTAGATGAACTTCTTATATCAAGGGGGACATGTAAAAGATGCAATTTAATTTGATGTAGAGGGACAGGTGCTGGACTGAGAATTAAAAGGCCTGGACTCAAATTCCACCTCAGCCAGTAACAGCAAGATCGTAGGAAAGTCACAGAGGTGCACTGGGCTCAGTTCTTCATCAACAAATGATAGTGCTGGATTAGACACCTTTAAGATCCCTTCTTTTTATGTGTATGTATGTTAATCCTCACCCGAGGGTATTTTTCCATTGATTTTTTATAGAGAGTGGAAGGGAAAGGGAGAGACAGAGAGAAGGAAACACCAACGTGAGACTCATCGATTTGTTGCCTCCCCAACACGCCCCGACCAGGGCCAGGGATCAAGCCTACAACCAAGGTATGTGCCCTTGACCAAATTGAACCCAGGACCTTACAGTCTACAGGCCGATGCTCTATCCAGTGAGCCAAACCTGCTAGGGCAAGGTCCCTTCTGTCTCTACTATTCCTTTTTTGTTTGTTTATAAGATTCTTCTATTATCTATCTATCTATCTATCTATCTATCTATCATCATTATCTATTCATGTATTTATGTTAATATTTTTGGTAAAATACATATGCACAAGATAAAAATATTCTAACAATAAAAAAGAAACACAGTGAAAAAATAAGTTTCTACCCACCCTTGTCACTCAGCACTCTAGTTTCTGCCCCACCCTAATCACTCTTAACAGTCTATTGCATATGCATATATTTTCCCTATGCCTTATTAATACAAGTAGTAACATACTGCACTTGTATTCTCCATTCTGCCTTTCTCATATAATCATTTAAAATTGGACCTACTGTGTCAGAACATATGTGCCTTTAAATTTTGATCCATATTGCTAAATTGTCCACCCAGAAGGATGATGCTTATTTCTTCAATACCTTATCAACACCTTATGTTATTCCTCATTTCTGTTATTCTGCAAGGTCAAAAAAACCACATCTCATTGTGGTTTTACTTTGCATTTCTTTTATCCTGTATGAGGCTAAGAATTTTAGTGTGTTTAAAAGCCATCAATATTTGTTATTTTGTAAATCATCTGTTCATATGCTTTGCCCTTTTTCTTTTGCACAACTACAATTTTTCTTAGAATGCACAAAGTGGGGGATCCTTAATGCCTTTCTCTTGGAAAGATGGAACTTAAAGGACATCACTATTTATTTAGGCTGTTGGGTTACAGGTGGGTGTTGGAGTGCCGGCCTTGGTGACATGGCCCAGGGAGAACCCACAGGTTGAGAGGAGAAAACCACACAGAATGGAAGTGCTCATCTAAGAATGGCTTTTACATTGGAAAGGATTTAAAACAACAGCAACATACAAAGAAACAAAAAAACAAAGAATATGTCTTGGGGACCATAGGGTCCATAAGGCCTGAAGTAGTTCCTATCTGGCCCTTTATAGAAAACGCCTTCTGATCTCTGGAAGGTATGAAGAGAAAAAGAAGAGGCTGAGGACAGTGCCGTTCCGGAGGCAGGATGAAACAGATAGATTGGAGTCTCAGAAACAGAGGAAGGGAAGGAAAACAGAGAAAAAGGGAGGACGGGAGGGGTGGGGAGAAAGCCTGGACATAAAACATGAGTGCTTAGTAAAGTTAGTTGAAAAAAAAAAAAACTGGCATGACTTCTTTAAGACAAACAATCATTATGAATGCAAATATTGTTCCTTTCTTTAAAGCATACCTTGAGGTCATTTTGACCTAAACTATGGATTCCCTTTTCTAATCTTACTCTATCAGGAAGTACATCCCTAATGGACATAAAAGTGGGAGTGTTAGAACTGGGAGGGACCTGGGGTGCAAGCTAATTCATCCCCGACATGATCCTGGTGAGGCAGCTGAAGCTCCGAGAGGAAAAGTGACATGGCCAGGTCACACCATGCACCACGCAGGAGCCAGAATGCTGGCTTTTAATTCTAGTTCTTTCTATGCTCTATGGCTGCCATTTTTATCTTCTTCGACAGTCCAATAGCATCTTGCTAGCATCTAGTACAACCTCCATAACTCTTTCCAAATACTATACATTTATTTCTAGACATCATATTTCATTCTTTTTCAAACTTCTATTTGAAAAACCCTCCTTCATTTTTGTAAAATCAACATTATTGAGATATTCTTTTTTGGTGTGGTAAATATGCAAAACACAAATTTTACCATTTTAATATTTTTAAGTGTACAGTCTATGGCATTAAATACATTTACATTATTCTTTTAAACATTCACATTAAATGCTAACCATCGCCACCACAAAAAAGAAAAACTTTTTCATCTTCCCCAATTGAAAATCTGTGCTCATTAAATAATGGTTGAGGTATAACTTATACGCAATAAAATCCCTATATTTTTTAAATCTATTTTTATTGACTTCAGAGAGAAGGGAGAGGGAGAGGGAGAGGGAGATAGAAACATCAATGAGGAGAAAGTATCATTGGTCAACTGCGTCCTGTACGCCCCCTACTGGGGATAGAGCCCACAACCCGGGCATGTGCACTGATGGGGGATTGAACCATGGCCTCAACCACTGAGCAACACTGGCCAGGCTAAAATTCCTATTTTAAGTATACATTCTTTTTTGGATTTTGACAAATGTATATTCTTCAGTAATCACTACCATAATCAAAAGATACAGCATTTCTGTCACCACAAAATATTCTCTCATGGTCCTTTGCAGTCAGTTCCCAAACTCCACTTGTGACCTCTCAGCTAGATTTGTGCTTGCTCAAAGCACATACTTTTGCTATCCTGAGGTAAAAAAAAAACATACTTCATTGTGGTTTTACTTTGCCTTTAAAAAAAATTGTGTATGAGAGTGAGCATTATAGATTATTTTCCCCTTTTCTAGAATTTCCTAAAAATGTGATCAGATATTTATACTCTGGTATTTGGCTCCTTTCACCCAGTTTAATATTTTTGAAATTTACCCCTGTTATATATATATTACCAGTAATTTGTTCCTTTTTATTGCTGAATAGTTTTCCATTATATGGTTATTCCAAAATTTGCTTAGCTACTCACCTGCTGACAGACATTTTGGTTATTTTCAGTTTTGAATTATTTCTGTTATTATGAATAAAACTTCTATAAACACTCATGTACAAGTCCTTGTGTGGATATATGTTTTCATTTCTCTTGGGTAAAAAACTATGAGTAGAATTGCAGGGTCATATGGTTGGATAACTTTATAAGAAATCACCAAACTGTTTTCCAACATGGTTGTTCTGTTTTGTATTTCCACCAGCAGTGTATGAGAGTTTTATTGCTCTACATCCTTGCCAACACTTAGTGGTGTTAGTTTTTAAGATTTTAGCCTCTCTAGTGGATGTCTACTGGTATCTCATTATGGTTTTAGTTTGCATTTCTCTGATGAATAAAAAACGGTGAGCATTTTTCATGTGTTTATTAGTCAGTTGTATATCTTATTTTGTAAAATGTTTGCTTAAATCTTTTACCCATTTTTAAAAATTAGGTTTTTGTATTATTATTATTGATTTGTAAGAGTTGTTTATACATCTGGATATGAATCCTTTGTCAGATATATATGAATATCAGGAGTTAAAATTTGTCTAATTTATCAATTTTTTATTATGTTTTTGTGTTCCCTCTAAGAAATCTTTGCCTAATCTAATATTGTAAATACTTTTTCAATCTTTTTTAAAGAAATATTATAGTATTAGCTTTTAGATATAGGTCTCTGATTATTTCATGTACTTTTATGATATGGTGTGAGGTACAAGTCAAGGCTCATTTTTCTATATGGATATCCAATTGTTCCAGCACATTTTATTGTAAAGATACCCTTATCTCATTGAATTACCTTGGCACTTGGTCAAAAAGCAATTGACTATATATGAGAAGATCTATTTCTGCACTCTCTACTATATACTATTAATCTCTACATCTGTTCTTATACCAATACCACACTGTCTTAATTACTGTAGTTTTGTAGTTAGAACTGAAATCATTTACTGCAATTCCTCAAACTTTGTTCTTTTAAAATTTTTTTTGACATTTCTATGTCCTTTTCAATCCCATATAGATGAGCTTGTTAATTTCTTCAAAAATGTGTACTGAAATTTTGATAGGGATTACATTGAACCTATATATGAAATTTTTTTTCATTTAAAAATATCACTGAGAATTTGCTGACTTGTGCATGAGGGCTTGTATCTTTGTGCGTTCTGATATTTTTTTTGTTGTGAGCTCATATCTCTTGGAAATCTATCTCTGATCATTCTTTGAGGCCAGAATTTAAAATGTGCTTTTTAGAGGAGATTTGTCTTTGTTTTTCCCAGCCATAATTTACTACCCTGGCCTACATTAAACAAAATTCCAGGTGTGGATTTTTAAAAAAATTCTTTATGATTTAAAGCATTACTTGTCTCCTTCCCTCCCCGCCCCCCATTGACCTCTCTCTGGCCGTTCCCACCCCCAGCACATGCCCTCATTCCCCTACTGTCTGTGTCCATGGGATATGCTCATATGCACGCATACAAGTCCTTTGGTTGCTTTCTTATCCCTCCCCCTCCCCCACCTTCTCTCTGAGGTTGGACAGTCTGTTCGATGCTTCTATGTCTCTGGATCTATTTTTGTTCATCAGTTTATATTGTTCATTATATTCCTCAAATGAGTGAGGTCATGTGATATTTATCTTTCTCCATCTGGCTTATTTCATTTAGCATAATGCTCTCCAGTTCCATCCAGGCTGTTGCAAATGGTAAGAGTTCCTTCTTTTTTACAGCCCCGTAGTATTCCATTGGGTAGATGTACCACCAATTTTTAATCCACTCATCTGCTGATGGACACTTAGGCTGTTTCCAAATCTTAGCTATGGTGAATTGTGCCACTTGGTCATGGTATATGATCTTTCTAATGTAATGCTGGATCCGATTTGCTAGAATTTTGTTGAGGATTTTAACATCTATGTTCATCAGGGATGTTGGCCTGTAATTCTCTTTCTTTGTAGTGTCTTTATCTGGTCTTGGTATTAGGGAATGCTAGCTTCATAAGAAGAGCTCAGAAGCATGCCTTCTTCTTGAATTATTTGGAATAGTCTAAGGAGGATAGGTTTTCATTCTTCTTTGAATGTTTGGTAAAACTCCCCTGTGAAACCATCCAGACAAGGGCTTTTGTTTGGTGGAAGTTTTTTGATGACTGCTTCAATTTCATTGGTAGTTATTGGCCTATTCAGGTTTTTTTGATTCTTCCTGATTGAGTTTTGGAAGATTGTATTTTTCTAAGAATATTGTCCAGTTTGTTGGAGTAGAGTTGTTCGTAGTATTTTTTTTTTTTTTTTTACAATCCTTTGTATGACTGTGGGGTTGGTTGTTACTTCACCTTTTTCATTTCTTATTTTGTTTATTTGGGTCCTCTCTCTTTGTTTCTTGGTGAGCCTGGCTAGAGGTTCATCAATCTTTTTTATCCTTTCAAAGAACCAGCTCTTGGTTTTATTGACTTTTTGTGCTGTTTTTTGGTCCCTATGTCATTTATTTCCACTCTGGTCTTTATTATTTCCTTCCTCTGTTCACTCTCGGCTTTTCTTGTTGCATTCTTTCTAACTCTTTGAGCTGCAGGGTTAGATAATTCATTAACATTTTTTCTTGATTTTTGAGGTAGACCCGTAGAGCTATGAACCTCCCTCTCAGGATTGCTTTCACTGTGTCCCATAGATTTTGGATTGTTGTGTTTTCATTGTCATTTGTTTCCAGGATTCTTCTTATTTCTTCTTTGGTCTCTTTGGTAACCCAATCATTATTTAATAGCATGCTATTTCGCCTTCAAGTGTTTGATTTTAGGTATGGATTTTTGGAGAACCATGTAGTGTGAATTACAACTCTAAACCCATGTAACACTGAACTTATAAGTCTAGTTTATTCTCTTAGCTTAGGTCAGGTTCCCCCAGAAACAGACCCTGAGACCTGATCTGAGTGCAAATTGTTTATTTTGGAGGTGATCTCAGATCACCCAGTAAAGAAGTAAGATAAGAAAAGGAATGGGATAGGTACATTTATGAAGAGAAGGCTACTATTGGATCACTGGGGCCCGATTTATCTAACTGATAAATTAGACAAATTTTAACTTCTGATATTCATATGCATCTGACAAAGGACTCATATTCAGATGTATAAACAACTCTTACAAAACTCCCCTAAAGGTGGTACAGAATGTGCACTGGATTTGTGAGGGGTGAGAAAATTGGGGTATTTCTCTACCAATTCCTAATCATTATTGGTTGAAGACTGCTCTCCCCAGATCAGTAGCTCCCTGCCTTCCAGCCTACCCAGCATGCAGATGGATCAGGCTCCTGTAGCCAGTGAGAGTCCTCAGGCAGACAGTCATACTCCCTTTCACAAAAAGAGATTTCCCTCTTAGGTTCCTTGTCATCCAGAAAATTCAAGTAGTGACTCTAACACTAACATGCTTCTCTGCCTCATCTGTGCTTCTGTGATGGTTAATTTTATGTATGTATCAAGTTGACTAGGCCATGGGGTGCCAAGATATGTGGTCAAACATTTTGTCTGTGAGGGTGTTTCTGGATGGGATTAACATTTGAATCAGTAGACTGGGTAGAGAAGATAATGCTCCCTATATGGGTGGGCCTCATCCAACCAGTTGAAGACATGCATAGAATATAGAGGCTGACTATTCTGTCAGTAAGAGGGATCTCTTCCTGTCTGACTGCCTTGAGCTGGGACATTGGTCCGTTCCTGCCTCCTGACTCAAACTGAGTCTCAAGCCTGACAGTTTTGTGACTGGAACTTACACCATGGCTCTCCTAAGTCTCCAGGTTGCTGACTGCAGGACTTGGGACTTCTCAGCCCCCATAACTTTGTGAACCAATTCCTTATAACAATTCTGTTTATGTATATACACAGTAGGGCAGAGTAGGTTTACAGTTATTCATGTGGAAAATAATACAATAATTACTAAGTAATAATGCAAGAATAAACTGTGTTTTGCAAACAACTGTAAGCCTACTTTTGCTCACCTCTGTATATAATATAATCTGGTTGTGTGTTTTTTTTTTTTTTGAGAACCCTGACTAATATAGCTCCCACAGTAGAAACTGAATATGAGCCTCCTAATTTCAATTTCCTTTCCCATCTGTGAGAGCTATGAATGGCTTTTCCTTAAGTTATCTATGGAGTAAATACATGACAGAAACAGTTTTGCTCAGGGCCCAAGGTCTATATTGAGGAAAGAATGTTCTTCCACTGAGCATAGCCCTTGTTTTATTCTTTAAGAACTATAAGTTCCCCTTGTACGGAGCAGGAAAGCTGTAAGCCCTCTACTGTCCTCCATATTTTGCAGGCATCACAAAAACCCAAAGAAGTGCTTAATTTCACTTTTTGTTATTGTAGCATGATGGTGCCCAATCTGATCATTTTGATTTTTTTTCAGTTTTCCCATGGATATCGGGGTGAGGAGGATTGACCAGTTTGTGTCATAATACATGTGTGAAAAAATTCAGGCGTTAGAATTGTTTTAAATTAGGCCAACTCAGAGGACAGTCCTAATGAACTAAAATGGGAATTTATTTAGAAGATAGAACAACTGAGTTTGTATCCTTTATTATAAAAATTGGAGACAATCAGCAACAGACTTGTTTTGATTCATCTTTTTTAAAAAACAATTGAACCATAAAAGTGTAAAAATAGATAAATAGGTTCACAATTTTCACCACTGTTGTTATGTGGAGGTGTGCTTTTGTGTGGCATTGCTAGACAAAGTGGGTGTGTAGGGTAGAGGGAGGTGCTTGAAAATGATAAGTGGATTTTAGAACTGGTAGGGAGGAGGGGGCAACAGAAACAGGTGGGAAATGGGTGCTTACTTGTAGAAGTTTTACTACATCCATCTGCCCTCTTCAGTTTTTAACACAGTGAGTTTTCCGTATAGATTGAATGGGCAATTCCTGTATCTCATGGACCCCTAGGCAAGTGCTTCTCACACTGCAGTGCATATGAACCACCTGGGTACCTTGTAAAATACAGATTCTGACTCTGGTGGGGCCTGAGATTCTGCATTTCTCACAAACCCCCAAAGGACCACATGTTGAATAGTAATGCCTTAGAAAAATACGTACTCTACAGTTCTCACTTAGCTGTCTCAAATTCCATCATTAACACTACACTGCTTCCTAAAGTGAGATATTATCATTAGGCATCAATATATTGATGTGAATTTGTTAATCAGATCTTTGTTGATTAGGTAGCAAAAATTTACAAGCAGGGAATCATTTTCAACCAGAAAGTACTTTAATAATGAAAAACTATATTAGCTGAATCCCATTTTACATCACAGAAGTTCACACCTGCAGGAACTGAAAAGGAACAATGATATAATATTGAACCACAGTGCCCCAGATATACAAAAGATAGTAGTGCCTCTTGTTTGGTTGCTGAACTGTAATCCAGGAATTGGAGGCCTTACGAGGAGAATAGGGTGGAAAGTGAAACAGGAAACAATAAAGATATTGTATTGAGATTTGTGCCAGATGCTGTGTACAGCATGTGCTATGCTGTGCTGTCTAATCTCTAAAGCAACCTTGAAATAGGTACGATTGTCATCCTCATTTACATACTGGGATACTAAGGCTCTGTAAATTCCCTAAAGTCATTTAGCTGGTAAGTTGCAGCCTTCTCTGTTCCCAGAGACCATCCTTAAATGTAATTTCTTTACTCATCCATTCATTTGTTCATTCATTCATCCATTCAACAAATATTTATAACTGTTCCCGGCAGGCTGGAATATGTTGGATGTACAATAATGGTTAAAGAGAGTTTGTGTCCTCACACGAGGCTCACCCAGAGGAAAGTGCTGCCTAACTGACACTGTATTGAAGGCCTGTGGGAAGGAGGTCTCTGGCATCTGCCAGTGTAAAGATATAATAGCCTCAAGAGCAAGGGTGAAACTTCTTAATTCCTCATTAACTGCAAGGATGTCTTCACCTGTTTTTCTACCTGTGGATGGCATTGCTCCAACAAAAAAAGCAAAGGATGGCTTGGTGGCAGCTGGCATTTTGTCACTGGGCCCTACCCCTAAAGTGGTAGCAAACAGTGGCTGTGGTCCTAGTGAGCGAAGGCAGTCTATGGTCCCTGGCATTCGAGGAAGTAGCCTCAAGACCACAAATCCAAACCATGGAAAGTCTTTGGCTAGTAGAGTCTGAAGTATCTTAGCCATGCTTGTCATTTGGGAGAAGAAAAACTTGGTAGTCCCGGTCAGTGTTGCTCAGCAGTTGAGCATGAACCTATGAACCAGGGGTCAGGGCACATGCCCGGGTTGCAGGCTTGATCCTCAGTGTGAGGCGTGCAGGAGGCAGCCGATCAATGATTCTCTGTCATCACTGATGTTTCTATCTCTCTCCCTTTCTAAAAAAAAAGGAAAAAGGTAAAGAAAAACATGGTAAAAATCCAGCAGACCTATGATAGTTGGGTGCTGTGTTTTGGTTCTGAGTGTGGGCATTCTAGTGATTGTCCTGATTATGGTGAGGGAAGACCAACAGCACTGACAGGGAACTGCGGAAGGTGTCACCCTAACCTCTGGCTGTTTCTCTCTCACCCTTCCCCATTCCAGTCGAATATTTGAAATAGTCAATGATGTGGGACCTTGAGAAATCTTTCCATGTGTTCATTCTCTGCTGGTACTTTAGTCAGAACCTCATCAAAATATGTCACTTAAAATCCTACACAGGAAGGTCTCCATGAACAATGGGAAGTTTTAAGGGCAACTTCTACACCAATCAAGGTTCTTCTCAGCACAAGAAAAAATAATTTCTAATTATGTATGGCAACAGATGTTAACTAGACTTAATTGTGCTGATCATTTTGCAATATATACAAATGTTGACTCATTATGTTGTAAAATTGAAACGAATATAATGTCATATGTTAATTATACCTTAATAAAAAGAAAGAAAAAACCCAAAGTGCTTCTCAATGATTATTTGGAATATTTTGCTGCAGGAAAACCTTTTGTGATCACTGTTTAATCAGGAGAGTGAGAAGTTTCCGTAAACATTTCCTGCAGCATAGCTAGCAAGCAGGTGAGTGTCTTTTCAGGAACTGGATATAGTGCTGCTGAGATGCTCTATCTCATAATCAGGTGGGACTGACTCAGAGGGGCGGCTGGAGGCAGAGGGGGAGCAGCTGGAGCCGGTGGTGTGTGAACAGGCTGTGTGTTGGGGGCTTGCATTAGGCCAAGAGGAACCAGGAAATCAGACCCAGCACAAGGTGAGAGGAGAACTGGGACAGCAGGTGCACCAAAGCCAAGAAGTGGAGGTGCTTGGTGTCACTCTGTACGACAGAAAGAGAAGAAAAGAAGGGGGAAGTCAGGAGGCTTTTCCTCCGTCGGAGCCCTGGGGTCCTGGAGCTGGGACGTGACGACCAGGTCAGTGCCTTGGCAGCCTTCCCTCCCCGTCGTCTGACATTGATTGATCCACTTATTCATTCAACAAATATTTATCAAACACCTACAACTTGCCAGGCATTCTTCCAGACTCCTGGAATACCACAGCGAACAAGGCAGACTCCCTTCCCTCATGGCAAGGAGGAGGTCAGCTAGTCAGCAAATAAACAAGTGAAAAGGTCATCAGAGACTAAGGCGAACCATAAAGCAAGGTAGGAGAGTTGGTGATGGTGTGGCCTGGGTGGACTTGCTATTTGTATAGAGTGTTCAGGAATGCTGTCTCTGATGATGGGAGACCTAGAGGACGGGAGGGGTGGGTTTTGCAGACCTCCTTAGCAAGAGTGATTTAAACAGTGCTTTATGGTCCTTAAGTATAGGAGGCCTGGAAAAGCTAGAAGATTATAGTATTACCATGGGCTTTAGAGTCCACACAATTGGCATAACTCACAGAGCATTTGTAATGGCCTCAATGATACCTTATTTAATGAGATGTTGACTTTTTTTTTATCCTCATTTGAGGATATGCTTATTGATTTAAGAGAGATCCGTTGCCTCCCAATTGCACCCGAACCAGGGATCGAACCCCCAACCTAGGTATGTGACCTGACCAGGAATCGTCCCATAACCTTTTGGTGTATGGCAGTGGTCGGCAAACTCATTAGTCAACAGAGCCAAATATCAACAGTACAACGATTGAAATTTCTTTTGAGAGCCAAATTTTTTAAACTTAAACTATATAGGTAGGTACATGGTTATTAACTTAATTAGGGTACTCCTAAGGCTTAGGAAGAGCCACACTCAAGGGGCCAAAGAGCCGCATGTGGCTCTCGAGCCACAGTTTGCCGACCACAGGTGTATGGGATGACTTTGCAACCTGGGCTCTTTCCCACCATCCCCTTTTCATTGTATTCTAAGGTTATGCCAGAAGAAATATTCGTAGCTTTCAAATTAATTGACCCCACAACTGGATTCAGGTGGAATGAAGCTGTCTTGGGGGTTTCCTACCAAGTGACATTCAGAGGGGACCTGAAGGATGAGTTAAGAGTCAGCCAGGGGTGGGGGTTAGGGCCAAGTAGTCCAAGAAGAGGGAACACCATGTTGAAAGCACCTGAGGTGGTGCACTCATCATGTCACTGTCAAGGTGGTACTCCACAGCCTTTAATCTCCAAGCTCAGGATGGATACCTTCTCCTTAGTGCAAGCCAGTGCTGGTAGCCCCATGCACCCCGTAGATATCGCGCACATCTTCTGTCCCCCTACTCCATGCTGCTCTTAGGGTTCTGTTTATATTAAACTAGTGGCCCGGTGCACGAATTTGTGCAAAATGAAAGGTAATTAATTAGAAGAAATATTTTAATGTCACTATTCACCCTTTCTCTATAATAGAAGTGTCAACCAAATTCACAATAGACAATGACAGATTGAAACACACGTGTGTGATTGGCACCAGCGAGAGCTTTATATGTATCATGCATGCACGAGTCAACTTAGCCTTTTATAGATATAGAATAAACTTGCTTAATTAGACCTGCTCTCTGATGTAGCTAAACTTTTTCCAGCCCAGTGGAGTGCCCCAACTTCTCTTTCAGGTAATTGTCAGCAACACAGCAGTAAATATCAACACGAAGAAGATTATTATTGTAGATCATGCAGGGAGAACAAAGGGTAAAATATTTAACTGCAGCAGTGTTTGACTATATTCTGTGCAGTGAGAAAACCTGAGGTCATTTTCCAGGTCCATCATTTCCTACTTCTTTTCAGTCAGGTCAAGTTTCTAAACCAGTGGTTCTCAACCTTCCTAATGCCACGACCCTTTAATACAGTTCCTCATGTTGTGGTGACCCCCAATTTCATTGTTACAAATTGAACATAATTAAAGCATAGTGATTAATCACAAAAATATGTAATTATATATGTGTTTTCTGATGGTCTTAGGCGACCCCTGTGAAAGGGTTGTTAGACCTCCAAAGGGGTCGAAACCCACAGGATGAGAACAGCTGTTCTTAACTTTCTAAATCTCCGTTTTCTGACTAATGAAAAGAAAATAAGATTCCACTGAGTCTCCTATCTACCTACTACTCCAGGACTTCTGTGAGGATCAAATGAGATGAGGCACTGGTAAATGCTTCACAGACATTTGGTTAAAGTGTGAAATTTTTGCACCTGGCTATAAAGCAAGTTGTGTTCCTGGGCTGAAGAAACTGCAAGGAGGCTAGTAGTCGCTAGGGAGAGGAAGCCGGGCATTGCTACATGATGTCATTACCTGGCGCCCACAGCCACCATTTCCAGGCTGGGCTGGGCTGTGCGCTGCATTTTGCGCCATGAAGTCTCGGCAGCATCAGCTGCGATTTGGTGGGGTGTCACTCCGGGGTGGTGGTGGGGCCTGTAGGAGAAGCCAAGTGTTGCTTTGTGGGCGCCAAGTCCACAGTGCCATTTCTCTCTGTGTGCTTCAAGGCAGCTGCTGCACTGAACATCTGCCCCCTAGTGGTTAGTGTGTGTCATAGTGACAGGTCAGATGATTGGACACTTAGCATATTAGCCTTTTATATATATAGATGATGCTCCCTTAATTTTTAAAGCCTTCCTAAAGCCTTGAAACGACGGCTGGTGGCTCCTGCTGTGGGCCCTGAGGGCAGCCGACTTTCTGGCCCTGAATTCCCATTCTCTTGCTTCATTGCTAGGCGCAGCCAGGCTCATTTAGTGACATCTGGACAATACTTCCTGCTCCATGTTTCAGCTTTTAAAAATCACATGCTGTTCTATGATCTCGCAGTCATATTTTGATGGCCTCGGGTTTTAAGAAAAATTTAGTATTCTTTGAAGAAAATATGTAGTTATATTTAGTTTTATACTAGATGTAGCAAAGAACCAAAAGTGTAATTATAGGTGTACCCAGTTTTTGGAAAAACGGATACATGAAAATTCTCTTAACATGATTATATTTGGAGAGGATTTTTCACATTAAAAACATCACCACTTCCCTGGCTGGTGTTTTTCAGTGGTTAGAGCATTGGCCGGCCCACACACCAAAGGGTCATGGATTTGTGTGTGTTTTTTAAAAAAAATTTTTTTTTGATTTCAGAGAGGAAGGGAGAGGGAGGTAGAAACATCAATGACAAGAGAGAATCATTGATTGGCTGCCTCCTGCATGCTCCCTACTGGGAACCAAGCCCACAACCCAGGCATGTGCCCTCGACTGGAATTGAACCCAGGACCCTTTGGTCCACAGGCCAATGCTCTATCCACTGAGCCAAACTAGCTAGGGCTGACGGATCATGGATTTGATTACTGGTCAAGGGCATGTACCTGGGCTGCAGATTTGATCCCCAGTCCTGGTCAGGCTATGTGTGGGAGGCAACCAATCGATGTGTTTTTCTCACATCTCTCTCTCTCTCTTTCCCCCACCCCCAGCCCCTGCTCCCTCCCTTCCACTCTCTCTTTAAAAAAAAAAATCCATGGAGAAAATATTCTTGGGTGAGAATTCACAATAGCAACAAAAGTTTAAGTTCCCAGGCTAGTTAGAACAAGAATAGAATTGTTTCCTCATGCTTCAACCTGCATAATGTTAATAATTTTAGCAGCCTAGTTAAAGAGACTCCATTTTATACATTCCCTATCCACACTCGTTCCTTGCATGATCTGGCCCCTGGACACCTCTCTGAGGCCATTTTCTGTTACTCTCCTCCAACCACACCAGCATGCGGTGGATGGTGAGAGGCACTGCCCATCACCCTTCAGGGATTGAGGTACTGCTGGCTGACAGTCCTCAGGAACTGAGAATGGCCTCCCCAACATCTCACCCCAGCCTTTCCCCATGGCAGCCACAGCTGAATGACAAGCCGGTACAAGGGCCCAGCCCCTCTCCCTGGGGTGGGACAGCTCTGAAGGGCATCCAATCTTCAGAACTCCCCCTGGACTGTCTGGGGGCACTTGTTGGGACTGTATCCCGGCTCATCTTCTGCCCAGTCTTGCTTCCTTCCACTCCAATCCCTTCTACAGGTTGGTCCCAAGAGCGCACCCTAATAAACATCTCTCGTGCTAATCGCCACCTCAGAAACTGTTTCCTGGGGAACCCAACCTGGGAACAAAGCTCTTTGCTTTTCCTCCAACACCTCAAGTACCCTTTTCCTCAGGGTTTTTGTAATTGCTGTTCCTTCTGCTTATAAGGCTCTGCTCCCAGATAGTCACATAGTTTACTCCCTCACATTTCAAAGTCTCTGCTCAAATGTCCCAGGGCGAGTGGTCCTTCCTGATGACCTGTGTGAACTAGCAGGCACCACCATCACCACATTACTGTCCGCCTTACTCAGCTGAATTGTTTTCTACAGTGTTTATCATCATTTGATATATCCTTCCTTGTTTATTTGTTTAATTATCTCTTGCTATACTATCCCCCTAAGGGCAGGGACTTCATCTATTTTGTTCACTGCCGTTTCCATGGTAACCAGACTAGTGCCTGACACATAGTAGAGACTCAGCACCAAGTCAGGCTGGTGCTGGTCTTGCTCTGACCTGATGCCAGACATTGGCCATTGACATAGTCCCTGCAACGGAAGTCCTGCCTGTGGGCTTCCATCTTGACCCGCCGATCCCTTGGATTCTGAGGCAATGCCTTCCTGGCTTCTATCCTCCATGACAAAGGGTCTGCCTTGTTAGTTCCTCCTCAGTTTTTCTAGAGATTGCAGTCCTGCTCCTATAGCGCAGTTCCTATTTACCTGCTATTAGATGAGCAGAAATCCAGATGTCATTGTATTGTAATTACCAGACTCCCCCGCCCTCCAATCCAAGTCCTCATCAATGTCCACCCATGGTCTGGTCAGCCTGCCTGTCCACGTCCAAACTATGAGCCACGCCTCTTACCTTCAGCACCAAGGAGGGCATTGACAGGCTGTGGCACTGCTGTAGGGAAAGAAGGGCCCGAGGGTGTACCCCAGCTCTGTCATTTACAGGGGTACACCCTTGTGCAAGTCTTTCACTTCCCTGAGCTCTGGCTTCCTCCCTTGGAAAGTGCAATCATTGATGTCAGCCTCTCCCAGTGGCTGCCAACAGCACATGGGGATGTATGAAAGGGTCTGGTGCAAAGCTGGCGGTCTGCAAATTTCTCCTGACTCTACCAAAATCCTCTGAAACATCTGCCCTAGTGTGTTCAGTGTAGTAACACCATGTCCTCAGCAGGAAACTCGGAGACTGGATAGCTCTGTGTGCCAAATAGAATATTTCCCATGGGAAAATATTCAGCATTACATGAAGTTCCATAATAATTTCAAACACATTGGAACAATATAACCATAACCTGTGCAGCCAAATATATAGTCAGCCAAGTACATACTAGGTCCAGGCATTCTCTCATGTATGGGGAAGCACAGCTTCACCCCGAAAAGGTAGCCTTGAGTAGACAGGTGGCACTGAAGCATAATGATTTCTCTCTCCCATTCACACATTTGCCAGATTTAATGGAAACATTTATACTTAACCCTTGCCAAATTCCCAGAAACTTTTCTAGTTCTCATTATTATGTTATTCGAAGGAAGGGAGCAATTGCTTCAGTGGTAGGATGCGGTACATTTAATAGAGTGCTGAAAGCAAGTTCAACACAAATGACCAATGTGGGCAGGTTGCACGAGTCTAGAGTTATTTCTGTGCGGGGCAATGTTTTCCTCCCTCTTGAGTTGGCTAATGATTTCCAGCAACTAGAACTCTGTCCAGTGCAATCCAGTTAGCCCACATTGAACACAGGGTCCTGAGAGGAGCTGTGTCCACTCTGTTTTAGCGGGCTCCCAGTAAAGATGGAAACGGGAATGTGATTGGGATGCTCGTTTGTAATTTCTACTCTCGGTGTAAAAGTGGGTCATCAGCTCAGCAAAGAGAGTCTAAGAATACACAGTAAGGTCACCACAATATCTGAAGTCTGAGCTAGCATCTCTTCGGGAATTAAAACCCGTGTGGACACATGATGAATGTGTTTAATATTCTTCCACATGGCCAGGTAGGGAGCTCCCCTGGCCAACCTGGATGAGCTGTTTCATGCTGGCTTGGCAGGCAGCTCCACGTCATGCATATGCCGAGCTCTCTGCAGTCCGTGCTGCTCTCACCGCCAGCTGCCTTTTCTCTAAGACTCTGCCAGGAGGAGTGTGTTTAAGTCATCATTGATTACTATTGAGTCTGAGAGACACAGTCTCTCCTCTCAGCACACTTGATCCATTTCGGTGGACAGTTTCCAAGAAGGCAGTCAGGTTCCTTGTTCCTGTCCAGCTCATGGTTGTTCAGAGGCTCCCAATTTCCTTCTGGGAAGCTGAGTGTAGGAGTCAAGGGGGCATGTGAACCAGCAAGTGTTTTCCAGGAGAAGCCTTATATATAGACTCCAGGCATACAGACTCAGGGTTTCATTCTCTAAAAAGTAGGAAATGCTGATGGTACGAAGAAAAAATTAAACAGGACACAGGGAAGAGTAAGTCACCTTCAGCTCACTGACCCCCAGTTCCCTTCCCCGGAAGCAACTACTGTTACTAACATTTTGTGTCCTTCCAGACAGTCTACACATATAAGAGGAGCTTTGATTTTTGAAATGCATTTTTATATGTTCAGCTGCAGTGGTTCATAAAATGCCTTTTCAAACAACTCTCCATGGTAACATAACTTTGGAACACACATAGCACACACACTCACACGGACATACACGTGTGCACACACAGTCATTCTCTTAAGCATAAAACAGAGGGGAAATGATGCAACAGAGAGTGACTAGATATATTCCAGTGAGCTGCAGTGGTTAGTGGGTTCTCAGATGGTTCCAGAAAGCTTTTTATACAGAAATAGCTCAGTGAGAACACCCAGCTTACCCAGCCCACAGAACCGATCCTAGGAACTTGCCTGTGTGCAATCTTCCCCATGAAGCTCAAGTGTAAACACATCAGAGCTCGGCAGGCCACATGGTTACCTTAATACTCTGGTTCCTCAGACTCTGCTGGCTTTCCCCCTCTGAGCCAGTGGAGTCTTCTTGTAGATTGCACCTGCTCCTTCTCCACCCCGAACAACATGCAGAAACTGAAAGCCCCCAAGTTTCTCTTAGCCATGCAGTTGACTAAAAACCCAACTTTCAGACTCTAAAGAAGAGGGGAAAACCCGCAAGTATAAAGCTAAGACACATATGTCCATGTTTGGCAGAAATAAGAAAAATCATCCTATCTATGAGGCTGTTCTGAAACTAAGTGGGTGCATGGTGTTTTGCAAATTGGGAAGGTCTGTTTGTCTTCAGAATAGAGGTGGTTGATGAGAGTGATACTGAGTAACTTGATAAGTTGTTGGTCTAGAGACTTTTTCCATAATTGAAATGTGAATGAGGACATTGAAGGACTGGCATTTACCTAGGTACTGACACAGAATACAAGCTGTCATAAATATTTGTAAAATCAGCCAATCTATAGGAACCTGACTTAAAAAAAAAATCACTCATCAAAAGCCAACATTGTAATATAGGAGCCACAATGAAACCAATAGAAAAGGAGCATTTCCATTGAACAGCAGATGTACTGGAGAGTGTGGGCTTCACTCCTGGTTCAGGAGTAAGTATGGTTTGGGGGACCCTGGAAAGATCACACTCCAAGAAAATATTGCCTAACCTTCTGGCTAGTGAGTTGCCTGAAAATCCTTTCTGGTTGAGAAAGTCTTAAATTCCTCAATAACAGATGAAGTGTAATAAGCAAAAGCCACTGAAAAGAACAGCAATAATAATAACTAGAGTCCTGGTGCATGAAATTCATGCTTGAGTAGGTTGCCTAGGCCTGGCCGGCAATCAGGGCGGATCTGTAAGGCAACTGTGGGGTAATCAGGGCCCCCCCGCTGGCACCCGCCTTGGCTGGCCTGGTGCCACCTTCTTGCCTGCCCCGCCTCCTGTACCGCCTTTGGTCACCTCCCTCTGTGGGACAACCGGTGGGGGGGGGGGGGGGCGATCAGGGGACCCCACTGGCACCTGCCTTGGCTGGCCTGGGGCCTGTGGGCTGGGGGAAGCTCCTGCATTGAGTGTGTGCCCCCTGGTGGTCTGTGCGCATCATAGCGACCGGTCATTCCACTGTTCGGTTGATTTGCATATTAGGCTTTTATTATATAGGATGCTCCTTCCCTGAGTGATACACGCTTTACTTACATTTATACTCAGGACTGTACATGAGTGAACTCCTTTAATCCCTTTGGTAGGCAGTCCCCAAGACAACCCCTCCATGACCCTTGCTTCTCTGCATAGTCATGCCCAAAGTCATAGAGGTGCCCTCCACTTGAAGCTGGGCTTGCCCTGTGACTCATATGTAACTATTAGGATGCAGCAGAAGTGACACTGTGTCATTTCCAAGGCTAGATCAGGAGGAGCCTTCCAGCTTCTCTCTTGGTTTCTTGAACGGTCATTCTGGGGAAAGCCAATTGTCATAAAAGAAATGTCACTCACCCTGGCTGGTTTGGCTCAGTGGATAGAGCGTCAGCCTGTGGACTGAAGGGTCCCTGGTTTGATTCCAGTCAAGAGCACAAGCCTCGGTTGCAGGCTGGATTCCTAGTAGGGGACATGTAGGAGGCAGCCGATCAATGATTCTCTCTTATCATTGATGTTTCTCTCTCTCTCTCCCTCTCTCTTCCTCTCTAAAATCAATAAAAATATATTTAAAAAAGAAGAAAAAGAAATGTCACTCTTCTGAGACCACACCAGGTTCCAGACATGTGAGTGAGGAAGCCGCCTTGGACGTCCAGCTCAATGTAGCTTTTGGGTGATTCCACCCTAACCAACCTCTTACCACACAACTGCATAGGAGGCGCTGAGTGAAAATTGTCCAGCTGAGCCTAGTCAACCCACAGAACCATTAGAAATAGCGAAGAATTGCTGTTTTAAGCCACTAAGTCATGAAGTGTCCTGTTGCACAGCAATGACTACTGAAACAATCCCACATGGACTCGGCAAGGTTTTGAAGATAGCAGTTAACTCTCCAATATCCATTACACTTGCGATTTAGTGAACTGACCTTAGTCCAGAGGCACCCCCAATTAGTCTATGCCAGCAGTTTTCAAAGTGTGGCCCAGCAGCAGCAGTGTCCTCTCAGAACTTGTTAGGAAGGCAAATTCTCAGGCTCTTTCCTGGACTCAGCGGATCAGAAACTCTGGGGCTGAGGCCCAAGCATCTGTGGACTAATAAGTCCTTCAGGTCACTCTGATGCATGCCCACGTTTGAGAACCACTGGTCTATGTACCAATCACGTCATCCTGTCCCTACTTTGCTAGTAATTGGTTTAGGAACCCAGGCCTAGGCCAATCAGCACACAGCATCCCTTGATGTGTTATTAGTTTGTGGTGGAGGGAGTGGCTCTCTCTGTCCTGCTGGCAGCCACTCTGACTTTGGAAGGAGCCTGAAGATGCAGCTGACACTGAGGATGGAAGGCAGAGTTGCAGAAAGAACTTGTGTTCCTGACACCAGGGTTCAATCAGTCTGTCCCACCTTTGAACTTCTGATTACGTGGGTCAATAAGTTTCCTTAACGGTTAAACCCCTTGCGTTGGCTTTTTGGTTACTTGCAGCTGACAGCACACTACCAGGTGGGGCTAGCGTTATTACCTGTATTTGACATGGGAGAGGGGTGGTCATGCACAGATTCAGAAAACTTGGCAGCAGCAGAGCAAGGATTGGAACCCAGGCCTCTGTTGTCAAAGCCCGCCTTCAAAATACAGCCATAAAACGGTGAGGTGCGCCCCTGTCCTGAGAGCAGAGGGTTTTGTATGTATTTTTGGCGGGTTATGGTACTGAGACTACAGGAAGGCGGTGGGCATTGTACAGAGGAAGGATATCATGGAATGAGGAAAAGGTTCAGAGAGAAGAGGGAGGATTCATACAAGACAGGTAATTGCTGCTGAATTCTATTCAGGGCTGGTCTATGCTCTGGTATTTCTCATGTCCTTAAATTGAATGATGTCCTTTCTCCTCTCTTTTCCCCCAAACAGATGGACATATGATGTTGTTTTGCAAGAACAACACTGGACGAGTGTAAAGCTAGTGTTCCTTTGAGGAGCAGCCTTCTTAGTCCAAGTAGTTCTATAAACTGCATCCACCCACACCAACTCCAGAGACACTCTGTAATTACAAAAGGAATAGTCTGGAAGATTCCACTTGTCAAGCGCTAAAATGTAGCAGCAGCAGACCTTGCATAAGACACAGATGCACAGCGTGAATTCAGGATTTTTCTAACCCTGGGGATCCCTAGGCTCTAGAGCCCCTCAGTGGATGCCAACATTTGAGGGGGCTCTTGTCTCTGTCCCTCCGCACCACTGTCACCATGGCAGGTCTGTCTCATCCTCTCCCACCACAATCCTGCCTCCTCTGTCCCCCCTCCCAGTGTGATGTGGCTAATTTTAACCTGTAGTCTGAAGCCCCCGATTGGGGCCCTGTTTGCTCTGAGTTCCTGCCCAGTGCAGGGCAGTCCCCAGTCCCGAGGTGGCTCTGGCTAAAGGACACTCTCAGGGAAAACATGAAACAAGGCTTCAAACAAGGTGATAACTCTTCTCTCCAACACTCACCCAGAGTTTAAAGTAAGGACAGGTTACCCCCCACCACAATTCTGACGAAGGACTTTCTCCTATTTGAAACAGACTGCTCTGGGAAACTGAGAAGCATTTATCAAAGTCTTTGCTGTGTGCAGAGCACTATTTAAGCCCTGGGAAAGGACACCGGTTAGGGGACAATCCTCCCAACAATGCTTAGAAACAACTATAAAACAACAAGTCAGTAAGTAGACAATGACACACAACAATAAGATGAGCTAACACAAGATTGTTTCTGGGTACTGGGTGTTTACACTAACTTAATCCTCATATTGATGTAGGTATTGTTTTCGTCCCCAATTTACTGATGAGGAAACGGAGGCACTGAGAGGTTAAGTCATTTGCCCAAGGTCACACAGGATTCCAACCAAGGCAGCCTGGCTCTGGGGGTCATGCTCCTAACCAGCCACAGCATACTAACAGGGAGGGACACGGAGAAGAATGGGGTTGATAGACAGCTTGCTGCGGGAGTTAAGTTTTAATTTTTAATCCTCACCCAAGGATATGTGTGCGTGTGTGTTTGATTTTAGAGAGAGGAAAGAATGGGAGAGAGAGAAAAACATCGATGTGAGAGAAACATCCTGCACGAGTGCTGACCAGGTTGAACCCATAACCTGGGTATGTGTCCTGACCGGGATTCTAACCTGCGACCTTTTGGGTTTATGGGAGGACGCTCCAAACAAGTGAGCCACACCACCCAGGGCAGGAATTCTTTTGATAAATTATGAGGAATCAGGGCAATGTTGGAGGTGAATGAGAATGAGTTAGATTAACTAATTTTATTATTTTTAATGACTGCAATAACCATTCTTTAATGGGAGGCCTTTTCCATAAATGCTTAAATTTTATCATTCCATTAGGCTCAGTGCACAAAATTCGTGCACGGGTAGGGTCCCTAGTGGCTGCTGGCTGCCGGTCACAGCCTCCCTTCCCTGGGTGCCGGCTGCTGGTTGGGGCCTTCCTTTGTTCTACGTCTCCACCTGGTGGTCAGCGTATGTCATAGCCAGCGATCAAACTCCTGGTCGGTCGAACTCCCGAGGGGACACTTTGCATATTAGGCTTTTATATATATAGATAAGTACTGGCTATTGGGGCCCTGTTTGCTCTGAGTTCCAAGATTGAAGTGCTTTAGAATGAGAGTTGTGGGTCTGGAAAGGATGATAAAATCACCTGGCTCACCTCTTTATGCTATAGACAAGGAAACCTATGCTCAAAGAGATTCTGTGGTGCCCAGACCAGCACACCCCCAGACTCCTGATTGTCAGTCTAGGGCCTTTCCTCCCCCACCACCCCTTATGTGACCTTCTGAATGCAGCTGCCTGAGTTGGACTGGGCCTGGGATGAGAGGAGCACAGTTGGACAAGTGTTTCTCAGAAGCTATTGCAGGTCTAAGATGGTCACAGTTGGGGAATTCTGAGGCATGCCTGGCTTACCTATGTTGGCTGGGTTAGCCCAGAGTTAGGGACATGGAGAGGGATTCAGTGAGGTCCTGTCAGAGAGCTCCTGTGGAGGGGACTGGTCGGGGCTCTCTGGATGGCTAACCTCTGGGCCTTCCTGCCTGTTACAGCACCCCCTACTGTCCCCACACTGACTCACTCCCTAGAAGAGGTCCTGTGGTCAGGATGGGTGGCTCTGCCTGCCTTGGCTGCCATAAGCACAATACTGGCTACTGTGTTAGATTAAAAAAAAGATAGGTTTCCTTTTTTTGCTAACCTATATTACTTTTAATGACTGCAATGAGCCTTCTTTAATGGGAGGCCTTTTTCTTTCTTTTTTTTTTTTTTTTTAAATATTTTATTGATTTTTCACAGAGAAGAAGGGAGAGGGACAGAGAGTTAGAAACATCGATGAGAGAGAAACACCGATCAGCTGCCTCCTGCACGCCCCCCAGTGGGGATGTGCCCGCAACCAAGGTACATGCCCCTGCCCGGAATCGAACCTGGGACCTTGAGTCCGCAGGCCGACGCTCTATCCACTGAGCCAAACCGGTTCGGCAATGGGAGGCCTTTTTCATAAGAGAGATAGAAACATCGATGAGAGAGAAACATAATCGATCGGCTGCCTTCTGCACACACCCCCTCCACCCCGGGGGATCAAGTCCATAATCCGGGCATGTGCCCTGACCAGGAATTGAAACAGTGACCTCTTGGTTCCTGGGTCAATGCTCAACTGCTGAGCCACACCGGCTGGGCTCAACATCAATCTTTTTATATAAAGACTTCCAAATAAATATGAACATTCACAATCATCTGAAATTTATGAGGGCTGGTGGGGTCCAGCACTTGAGAGCTCATGCTGATTTCCTGTAGGCTATCTTATTCCCCCAATACGTACTATTATCTATACCCTAGGTCTAGGAGTTCAAAGGGTTATGTACTTTTGCTAAGATCCTGCATCTTTTCCTGGAAATGTGTCTGTCTGGGTACTCTGGAGTGGTTGCTAAGGAGCATACTAAGGGAAATTTAGTTGTTTGGTGGTAATATAAGCCATACTACTAGTAACCACTACTAAGTGAATTTAGTTATGGTGCATGGACTGCATTATGTTTGTTATGCATGTATGGTTTTACAGTTTACAAAACATTTTCAGGTATTTGACCTCATTCAATCCTTACCAAGTGCTATGAGTTGGGTAGGGCTTCTATTCCTCGGAGTCAGAATGCTTGGGTTTGAATCTGGAGTCACCACTTAGCAGTTGGGTGCCTTTGGGCAAGTTATTTCAACTCTCTCTGCTTTGATTTCCTCTAAAAACAGATGTCATTATAGTACTTAATTCATAGGAATGCAGTGAAGATTCAATGAGTGTGTAAAAACTTTAGGATTGTCCTGGAATACAGCAAACAAATGCACTATACCCATGGTCAGCAAACTGCGGCTCGCGAGCCACAGGCGGCTCTTTGGCCCTTTGAATGTGGCTCTTCCTAATCCTTAGGAGTACCCTAATTAAGTTAATAACAGTGTACCTACCTATATAGTTTAAGTTTAAAAAATTTGGCTCTCAAAGAAATTTCAATCGTTGTACTGTTGATATTTGGCTCTGTTGACTAATGAGTTTGCCGATCACTGCACTATACTATTCCCATTATCATTACTGTTGTTATGCTTTTAGAAATGGGAGAACTAAGGCTAGGCAAGGTTAAAGGTTTAACATGGCAAGGCTGGGGAGCTGAATTCATCATATTAGTGGTTGTGAAATTATCTGCCCCTAAAAACTGGTGTTTAACAACTAGACTAAGATATTGTGCAGCTAAAACAAAATAATCATGGTTTTACTAACTGACAGAAAGCTGTTAATAGACTTTTCTCAATCTTAAACTTTGGGGATTGCTACTGCCTCTCTAACAGCACTTGCTGGTACTCATGACCATGCCACAGCATTCACAGAAATATTAATGGAGAAAACTCAGGACTGACTGACCTAGCCTGGTTCAACAGCTTTTTGTTTTCATAGCATCTGACCTTGTGATTGAATTGCACACAGGCATCATGAGCACACTTTTTTGTCCTAGGCCAAAGAAACCCTATATAATAAAAGGTTAATATGCAAATTGACCGTAATAGCAGAACTGGGAACAACTGGTTGCTATGATGTGCACTGACCACCAGGGGGCAGACACTCAACGCAGGAGCTGCCCCCTGGTGGTCAGTACGCTCCCACAGGGGGAACTTTGCTCAGCCTCAAGCCGGGCTGACGGCTGTGAGCGCAGCAGTGGTGGCGGGAGCCTCTCCCACCTCCTCAGCAGCACTAAGAATGTCCGACTAATGGCTGTTAGTCAGACATCCCCCAAGGGCTCCCAGAGGGATGTTTGACTGCCAGCTTAGACCTGATCTCTCGGGGAGTGGGCCTAAGCCAGCAGGTGGACATCCCCCAGGGGTCCTGAACTGCAAAGGGCACAGGCCGGGCTGAGGGACCTCCCCTACCCTCCCGCCGAGTACACAAATTTTCATGCACCGGGCCTCTAGTTGGACACAATCTGTAATTTGCAACATCCCACAAAGAATATATTGCTCAGTAGAGACCACGATGCCATCTAGGTCCACCCCCAAAGAAGCCCAGTCATCCCCTCCAACCTCGAATCCTAACACATATAGACTTACTTTTTATACTTCCTTCAACCCTGTGAATTTCAGATCAAGAATATATGTTCTGGGTTATTTTTAGAGGAGATAGCAAAGAGGAAACCAGGAAGCTGGGAAGAGAAGAAGAGAGATGGAGTGCAGGCGACATGCTTTCGCCACGCAGCTTAAAGTAACTGAAACAACATAAACCTGCAGGTGCTGAGGAATGCAGGGCCTGTGGGAAGGCTACCCTGCTGCTTTGAAGGGGTGAGAGTGGAGCCTGGGGTATGCTGTGGTTTGGCTCAAATAATATGACAAAGCTAAGGATACATAACCCTGTATATTGAGCAGTTTTGAGAAATATTCAAGTGTGTATGTGAATTTGTTAATGAACAACCTTTTCCCCCCTCAGTCATGCAAGTTTATTCAGAATAATGGTGGAACCCTGAAAACTGGTTTATAAAACAAAAAAAAGAGATTGAAGATTTGGTTGGAAAGCCAGTAAAAATATTACGCATCACAGACTAAAATTCCCACGTTATTAGAAATAAAGGGAAAGGATATTCTGAACTGTTTCTAGTCACCAAAGGATGGTCACTCCAAGTTAGTTGTATGGCTCTCTTCAGTGTGTAGCCTGTTTTTTATTTTCATGAACATTGTAACCAACACTGTTGAACGCCAACCAACAACCATTTCTAGCCTCTTTCTTCCTTGACCATATCCTACCAGAGGGGCTGAAGAATTGAAATATTCCCCTTTGCTACCTGTCTTGCTCTAGTGACCTAGTCCTGGCCCGAGACATAAGGGGATTTCTGCGGGAGGGGAACAGCATTCTCCCTGATTAAAAGGAGACATCTGAAAAGAGCTCTTTCCTACCTCTTTTTCTTTGGATGCTGCCATGCGAGGGCGTGCTGCCTGGAGCTGTGGTAGCAATATTGTGAGTAGGTTGGTGACCAAGGCTGAAGCTGAAAGCTAACAAATAGAGGAAGGTAAAAATGCCAAAGATGAAAAGAGATGGGTTCTTGAAAGCAACAGTGAGCTGCCAACCCAACCCTGAGGATCACCTATTTCTAGACTCAAGTAAGAATGGAAGTCATTAGGCACAAGCACTGTTTGTTTTGTTACTTGCAGTTGAAAGCAGCCAACTGACACAAATGCAACGAAAACATGCACAAGTGCTTGCATGGGTTCAGACTGTCTTGATCTCTGGCTTCCATCTCTTCCCCACAGTCTTCCCACTGAGTTTTTCACAGATAGCAATTCTTGAGGTTTGAGAGAGACGGTGCCTGTTACAGCATTGGCTTGGGTTGCTGTGAGGTTCATCCAAACCATAAATTACTGTAAAATTAAAGAGAAATGGTAAAAACAAAAAAAACCCCACACACTTCTATGTTAGGCAGACGCTGACTTTCATGTTGGAAGGCACAAGACACCACCACGCAGCTGTCTTTTCTCCTGGGAGAATGGGTGTTGTCCAATCTAAATGGCCGAGGAGGGAAGTTTTGAAAAAACCTCTCAAGACAGTAACTTCAGAAATGACACACTACCCGGAATGGAGTGCAGCTTCCTGGGCTTTAGTATTACACTGACCTTAAACTTCGAAATCATAAGCCACTGATTGGGGTTCACTGAAACAGAGTATACGCGCACGCGCGTGCGCACACAGGTTAGTATAAACAGAAAAGTTAGGACCTTGTAAAATGCCCAAGTATTTCAACTTCTTATTCCTCAGTATTGGCCTAAAAACAGTTATCTGCATATCTGTATGTACAAGACAAGCTTAGTGTTCCCTCTTTAAGGGCACCAAACCTCAGACCCGTGAGGTTGACAGTGGCTCTATGACCCCTCTCCCGGTTCCCAGTCTGATCTTTGTGTGGAAACTGCAGAGTTAAGGTAGAGACACCACTGCGTGGTGAAGCTCTGCGGTGGAATGCCAGAGGTTGATTCCAGAGAGAATGCAGCTTCTAGACATTTTATTTGGAAAGAAACCAAAGCCTCAAAGCAAAGTAAACGTTTTTGAGTTGGTCCGCACACCACAGCTGAGTGGAATCCAGGTGAGAAATGTGGATAGATGGCTTTCTAACTTTCTAACCACGGCACACCATTTTAAACACAGACTAAGTTTGCAAATTATTTAGTGCCTTTGAGAAACCTAACAGCTCATCCTCGAATCTACTTAGTTTATTTGACTCTAATTTTGGTAAAAGAGTTCTGGTGGGAGAAAATGAAATGTATCTAAAATCAATTTCCAGGCTATTTGCCATTTATCTGTCTTGCCAAGGTGTTCCTTTGAGTTCCTCCTGAGGAGACGTTTATTACTGCAAACATCAGCCAGGGCAGGCTGACTGAAGAGCTGATTCTCCAGGGGTGGGACATTTGCTCACAGGTCCTCAGGGAAGAAGCCTGCAAGGAACGGATCCATCTAGGGATCCCTGTGCTGGCTGCTAGTTTGCTTTGGATACTTCCTTCCAGGCTTTTTCAAAGTGGAACTCTAACCGTGAGGTTGTAGGGCACCTGCTGGCTATTTCCGGCTCTCCATACTTGAAGTTGGACTGAGAGAACTGGGCCTGCTTGGAGAAAAGGGAGTGGTAAGAGGTACGGAGAAGTGATGGTGTTTTGATTTTTTCTTCCTGAACTTTGATTACGTAAGTCAAAAAAGCAGTGCCTTTTTGCTCAAGCTGGTTCGATTTAGGTTATATCATTTGCAACCTGAATCTTCAACTATTGTATACTAGTATATACCCCACTTTCCCTCAAACAAGTCAAGTATTTCCTACGAACATGCTAAAAGAATTGTTTTGAAAAATAAAAAATTATTTTGTAAATCAAATATTTACTTTCAAATTTGTCTTTTATGCAAATTCAAATTTTTAGATACTAGGTTTTCTTATAATATTTGTGTTATCATATACAATGGGAGGGAATAACAGTTGAAATACAGTGTAGGCAAAGTTCTAGTGTTCAGATTCAGTTTGAACAAATAGAAAAGTGTGTTAGTCACACAGAGAGAATTAAATATTTTATTTTAGATGATAAAAATGTTATACCCACTCTAATATATCATAAAGGATAACTGAATATTTGCATAAGTAATGAAAGGGTTAAGAAATTATTTGGGTTATAATCAGAGGAACATAATAAGCGTAAATCTGTAGAAGGGTATTTTCCAAATAAATTCCAATAAAAGGCTAAACATTCTCAAACACTTTATATACATAAAGAATTATTTCTGATTAACATGTTTTTGCTGTAGTGTCAGAAAAATCACAACAAATTTGGTAAATGTATGTTAAAGTCAGAGTTTTCTATGAGTTCCCTAGTACCACTGTATATCTGTTCAGAAATGAGGCCAGAATTCTCAGAACATAGCACATTAGGGTAGGGGAAGAGAAACACTAGGGTGAGGGAAGAGGAATGCCTGCTGATGCTGACACGGTTAACTAACAAGCGGCAAAGCTGGAGACGACCAAAACGAAGTGGGACCATGTCACTGAGTGGGGCTGCGAAGGGAAAAGCAGAGCTGAGCCCAAGACAGTCCAATCAGGATCACGTTCACAGTGGTTCGGGGTTTTGGTTTTTAATGTGTTCACGGACAAATCCCAGCAAGACGCATGGTTTTCGTCATCAAGCCTTTCTTCTTGAATTTGTGACTTCTCAACTGAGGCACTTGGCATACTTAAGGGGGAAAATGAATACATTCAGATTTAGTTTTGTCAGGTATTAAGCTAGAAAACCAAAAATCCATGTCTCCTGTAAGAACTGCACACACAAACAGGGTTTGCTTATTAATGGGGCAGGTAAGAGGAAGTGGAGTTCAGCTCTTTCAAAAAGATAAAGGGGGAGGAGACAGTAGGAATGCAGAGGAGCCCTGAGGAATGGAGCAATTAGTACAAGGAAACAGTTTCCATCTGTGAGGTTCTGCTTCAGGCATCTGTACCTTAGGCACCTGTGCTTGAGAGGTATGCTTCAGGAGCTACCTGTGGTTAATTTCCCGAGGGCTAGACACAGATTTTCTGAAGCCTTGCCAGGCATCTGCCGCCTTCTGAGTGCGAATGCTTCATTTCCTAAAGTGATCTGAAGCCTGCCAAGCCAAGCAGGCTTAGGAAGTTGTCACACGGTGTCCCATCACGGCATGCTTACACTGTTCACAATATCTGGGCCAGCAGTGGGGAAGGGACACTTGTATTTTTGGCCCATATGCTTTTCAAGTAGAATACACTTGACTAAATAAAGGGAACATCATTCCGAACCCTCCGAACTTCCACATCAGCACACAATCCCCCCATCAAAAGGAGAGCTCCTTGTTCCCAAGGCGGAGGGGTAAAAGAGGCTGCTCTGTACTGCAGAGGACGGACTCTACAGCAAAATCAACGGCCCAAATAAGTGACGGGCTGATGCAGCCCACTATCAGCAGTAGGAATGTCATTTGGACCAGCGGTCGCCAACCGGTGGTCCGCAGATCACTGGTGGTCCACGAGGTCCGAGAGGTTGGCGACCGCTGACTTGGACTACTTTTGGCAGGTGAAAGAAAGTCACTCCACTGAATGTTACCTTAAAAATATTTTATCAGAATATAAGGCCACTTCACTGTTTTCAACCTGTACAAGTTGATGTCTGCTTTGAAACATAATCACATAGAACACTTTCTCCCTTGGGAGCTCTTTATTTTGGAGGAGTGTCTGTACTCCAAGCCTTTTCTCTGAGCTCTACCAACCGAAGTTATTAAGTAGCTGCAACTGTGGTCTTAATGGGATGTCATTTCCTTGAGTCTTCACTACTTAAGGCAATGGCTACATGTGCAGCATTTTTTGGGGATCCTTCTCTGAAAGAAGAATATATTGATAAAATATTTTATGAAGCAGTTAAGATCATTTTAAATCTAGTTGAAAAGATTAAGTTGTTATTCACTTAATGCAAAAATACTCGACTGAATTTCAGACTTATTTGGAATTCAGAATCTTTGTGCTACACAAATGTTTTTTTAAAAAAGGCAACGGCTTACACTTTCCGAAGTTTAGAAATGACATCCACAGGACAACAGGTGACTTTTTTTTTTTTTTTACCAGTGTGGTTGGAACAGTGATAGTGGGTATTCATTCTACCAGTCTGATCAGGTGATCTCAACGTGGTCTCTCCACTGTACCAGATTACGTACATGTCTGCCTGTGGAGGACAGCAAAGGTCCTACCAATGTCATCCGGTCTAAAATGCTCATTTTCTCCTACCTGCCAGTCATTCCAATAAGATGCTTTTGAGATGGTGCTTTCTCAAAATACCCTTTTATCTAGGAATTTATCTGTCTTAAATATAGAGGTAAGGTAGATATGAGAATATCTTTAATAACCAAAGAAATCAACCTAAACTCAGATGATACCCGGCATGAGTCTTCTAATTTTGAAAGCCTATGATCTGAGCTTGTAATGGGCCATTTCTAAAAGTGCATACACTCTCTAAATATCCAGATGCTGCCACAAACTGCCTCCCTTGTATAAAAGGCAGAAGACAAGAAGGAAGCAGACCCCATCCCACAAACTGAAGTAGACATCCACGCTGAGAATCAGCAAGTTTTCCAGGCAGGCACAGTGGAGTATGACCATAGCTCTCCAATCAGGAGGGAGGGGAAGAAGGGCCCAGTGAGAGAGAGGGAGGGAGAGAAACCCACAAGTACAAGAGTCCCCATTACAATTACAACACCTCACCAGGCAACAAGATTTTCTAGCCAGAAGGCACATAAAAATACCCATAACAGTAACTAAGACAATGGCAATTGAAAGAAAAAACCCTCGTTTGGAAGTAAAGTACAGCTGTTTCATTAGGGATGTTGATGCTAAGGTCGGGCAGGTGAAGCGGATTTGGTGCTCTTGGTTTACTTTCTGTGATTCTTCAGCGCTCAGTAAAGCCACTGTGCCTTTTAAACGGAGACCCCAAGTCCTCTGTGTGACAAAAGATTACAATGGTAGTTACACAAATATTTACTGTTGCTGTGTCCCACAGGTTAGGCCGAGTTCACTGATCCAGCTGAGTGGAGTCTTCCGTGTTTTGTCCACTGCCACTCAGCATTATAAAGTCAACCAAACAGAAACGAGAAAAGGAGCAATTGTGAAATTCCTGACTTCTCTGCATTGGTTATAGGTCCATAATTTGCATAAAATAAATAACAGGCTTTAAGTAAAAATCGGTGTTAAAAGTTGAAACGAGGGGTAGGGGAGCACAACAATCTGGTATTCTCAAGGCAAAACAATAGAGATCTCTTTAAATATACACTTTATTATATCCACAGTCGATAAAATCCCAGAGCTACTGTTAGGCATGTAAAAACAGACCCTGTAAGAAAAAATAATTAAGCACAGTATTAGTTATATTAATAGTTACTTGAGAGAACAACTCTTTATTAAGAAAACATATCCACCTATCTAACAAAGGGGAAAACACACACTAAGAAATTTCTTCACTGATGTGCCACATTCCACGAGACACCTGCCCATAAAAAACCCCACACCTTGAAATCATCATCGTCCAAGGACAAATGTATCCAATAATCAAGAGAATTTCAATAAGAGTTTAGAATCACAAAGTCTGTGGTCACAAAGCACATGTATATGTACTGGAAGGGACATAGCCTTAGTTTTATGCCTTAGTTACAATAGTATTAAGACACTTCTTAATACTATTGTATCTTTAAAATATTGATGAACCCAACATATTAAATTTGAGTTAAAATAATGGCTAATTTTTTTGTATATGAAGCTTTATTCCCTGTTTTGGCTCAAAAATTGCAAATAACTCCTTATGAGAAAGGTCACCAATAGAAGCAGAAACATCACAACTTAAAAACTTTTCGTTCTATCCATCCAATATTCCGTCTTGAATTCCACTTAAAATTTTTTAAATAACTGTAATTCAATGATAGTATCTTATCAGATTTAAGATTCCATTGACTGTAAAGTACATTTTATTTGCTTCTAAGAAAAAATTGCCAATATGATACTGTTTATCGGAAACCTAAGAAACTTGCCAAATTCAAAGATATTAAAATATGAAAAAATATGTGTTAGAATCAATGAAATGCAATATCTATCCAAGTTATTTTATAAAATTTATTTATTTTATTGTCAGCTTGTTTCAATTACCTAGATATAAAACAGCTTACCTGCTAAATATTTAATATTATCAAGCTTGTGCGACTCGAGCATGGTTTTGAGGCCAGCAACCTCAGTGTCTATCTTCCTGTCTGTCTGGGTGACGGCCCGATCTTGCTGGGCATGCTTTTAAAACAAAGAGATTCGCAGCATTACACCACTTGGGATATACTGTCCCCTCTGCTGTCAGTCCTGAGTTCCTGCCCACCAAGGTGCAGTCAAGGGGAACTGGGGTAAGATTAATGAGACTTGGGCTTTAGTCTTAGTTCTACTATCCTCATGCTATGTTGCATTGGTCAGGGCCTTTAATATACTTAGGCCTGTTTCTTTCTGTTTGAAAAAAGGAAAAAACAAATACCATTAGTCCTGCCTCCACACAGGCTATTTAGAGAATCCAGTGTGATAATCTACGTAAAATTGCTCTGCAAGTAATGTTAACATTATGAAGCCAGTCTGTTCTTAATGGCAATAAATAGGTTCCACCCTTCTAAGTTCGCCTTAATGAAAAGAATACAAAAATGCTTTAAAAAATGAAAAGAATCTTGGATAATTTAAAAGGAACAGTGCTTGCCTTGACACTGTTTTTATTCACATTTTTAAAAGTTTTCTTCTTTTATAGTTCAAACACCAAGTGTTTTATTATTATTATGAGGCTTGGCTATACCAAAGGCCTATTTGTGTTTTTCTCAAATATAACAGTCAAATTAGATACATAATTACCCCCAAAGAATGGTGAGTTTGGCTGATGTTATAAAGGGGTTGTCATACTTTACTAATGCGTCAAAGCACTAGAAATGCTTCACTAAAAATTCTAGGGCAGGTAAGTAGTTCCCTATGGCTAACAATTCAGGTAACAAATAAAAAAAACAAGAGCCTGGATGAACAGAAAAGTATTCCAGAGGAATATTCCAATATTCTCTCATGGAAATCTCCTGGGGGTTTCAGAGGTTCCAAGTAATATAGAATGGAAAAGAAGTAAATGCATGCCATAAATTAAAAATATAATTTAAAAAGTCCAGTCCTTATTATTCTTAAATCACTGAGGTTTAAAGTTTTATTATGATAATCAAGTAGTTGGTTAAGTGCAAAAAAGTCCTATGATACCCCACTTCCAGCTATATGCTAAAAAAAAAAAAAAATTGAAAACAGGGACCCCAACAGATATTTGTATCCCCATGTTCATAGTGGCATTATTCACAACAGCCACCAGATGAAGCAACCCAACTGTCCAGAGACAGAATAATCAAATGTGGCATAATCCATCTAATTATTGTTCAACTATATAAAGGACATTATGACACATGCTACAATATGGATGAAGCTAGAGGACACTATGCTAAATGAAAATAAGCCAGTCACAAAAGGACAAATACTGTATAATCCCACTTATATGAGGTACCTACATTAGGCAAATTCATAGACAGAAAATAGATAGAGGTAGTCAGGGGCTGGGGCGGGGGGGAGTTATTGTTTAGTGGGAGAATTTCAGTTTTTCAACATGAAAAGAGTTCTGTATATGGATGGTAATGAAGGTTGCATAATAACGTACTTAATGACATACAGTTAAAAATGATTAAAATGGTACTGTTTATGTGTATTTTACAACAATTTAAAAAATTCTATGACATTAAACCTGCACATATTTTCCTATAACACATCACTACAAATAGTAGTAACAACGCACAGAATGAAGCAGAGATTAATAAAATGACCAAGAAAAGTCAGTCTCAATTCTTACCAATGCCACCATTTCTGTCCTCATTTCCAGCAGCTTCCTTTCGTTTAATGAATACTGAAACAAACATGTCACATAGGTCAGATTCTGATTCCTTTCTCTCTCCTCTCCTCCTCCACTAGTATCTCAAATATTCTGGTCTCACTACTTCCAAGAATATGTAACACTAGAAACTGCCTCCAGGATAAAGGAGCATACGTGACCCTTTCCTTCAGATCTATTTTTTTTGAGGTTTCTTATTTATATTCACTCATCACTCCAGTATCTGGACTCCCTTTTGTCAGCCTTCACCTTTCTCTCTTTTTTTCTTTTCATTTCTTAGCTGTGATGTCTCTAGGCCCCTCCCACTCTCATACCGGCACTCTAGGGACCAATTTAGATGGATGCGGAGTCATACGTGTTTTGGCTTTGATAAGAGAAAGTTCAAAAAGTGGGGAATAATTCCAATAAAAATTGCCCCTGGGACTACAACAGCATTACTTGTAAATTAAAAAAAAAGAAGAAGAAGAACAAGGAAGAAGGAAGAAGAAGATGAAGAAGAAAAAGTCCCAAACTAAGGACTAGTCATAGTACCAACGAATGCTCATCTCCGTCTTTAAATGCCAGGGCTTCAGACCAGGAGAGCGCTATGCATCTGATCCCCACCAGAAGGCAGGGGGAACTGGATTTTCTTCACACCTTTAAATTCTGGCCTTCAGTAAGTCAGTATTGATTCAGCCACAAGAGAAAAGAAAAGCCTACATATCTTGATATTGCCATGATTTTTAAAATAAGTCCCATCTTCTTGTATCCCAAAACAGTTTACTTGCCACATAGTACGTTTGAAACTGGCTGTAAATATCACCCCCGTTAATGTAATTGGCATGATATTACAACTTTATTAAACAAGGGAATGAGAGGGTCAAATAACTCATCTTCATCAAAGCATGTTAAAGGCATACTAGCTGCATAATATTATGTTACTGTCCTGCACTTCAGAATAATCTAAGTTTAGGATTGCCAAAAACAACTTCTCAGCTAGATCAGTAAATCATATAAACTCACAGGCTTTAATCCAGGCTCACATCCCATATTTCCCAATCTTCTAGGTATATTTCTTCCCAGCTTGGTTAACAACAGGCATCTTCTTAAATCAAGTGAATTCAGCCCTGGCCGGGTAGATCAGTTGGTTAGAGCACTGTCCCATATGCCAAGGTTGCGTGTTTGATCCCCAGTCAGGGCATTTATAAGAATCAATCAATGTATGAATAAATAAGTGGAACAACAAATCTATGTTTCTCCCCCCCTCCACCCTTTCTCTCTAAAATAAACAAAATTTTTAACGAAGTGAATTCAGAAAATTTGTTAAGTACACAAACCATAAGGACAAAGGTAACCAAAAGAGTGTCTCCTCTTCCAGATATAGTCATATGCTAGTGATCACTAAGTATTTTAGAGATACTAAGTGATTTAATCTTCATGGTTGAAAAACGTTTTAAGACTAGAAAGACAGGTAACATGAACAGAATAATAATTATTTGGTATAATAAAGTTTAGCTTAACTATTGAATCCATATCCAGTTCCAAAATATAGTGAAATACTTGTTTGCATTTCAATGTTAGTTTCATTTATCAGCGTAGCATATTTTAGTTGAAAGCAAATTTTGAAAAATGAGAATACAATGAACAAATTTTGAGAACTCAGTTTCTGCATGTGTATCCAATTCTATATTAGTGAAAAGTGCTTTATATGCCCTTACTCATTATGCTAAGAATAAAAAAGATATCTCCTGAATGTTATTAAATCCAAATAAAGACTGAATAAGAAGATAATAGATGGGTTAAAAATCAGAGGCAAGCCAACACATAAAGATTAAAATATACAATTTATTGCCCCCATGTTCATAGAAGCATTTATAATACCAAGGTATGGAAGCAACCTAAGAGCCCATTGATGGGTGAATGGATAAAAAAAATTTGAGGTATATAGTATATATCTCAAATGAAATATTATTCTGTCATAAAAAAGAAGAACATATTGCCATTGCAACAACATGGATGAACCTTGGGAGCATTATGCTAAGTGAACTAAGTCAGACAGAGACAAATACTGTATAATCTCACTTACATGTGGAATCTGAAAAAAACAAGAAACCTCAGGAGCTCACAGATACTGAGAACAGATTAATGGTGGCCAGAGGCGAGGGATGGAGGGTGAGCAAAATGGGTGAAGTGAGTCAAAAGGTACAAATTTGCAGTTAAAAAATGAATCCTGGGGATGTAATGTACCACAGGGCAACTGGAGTTAATAATACTGTTCTGTATATTAGAAAGTTGCTATGAAAGTAAATCTGAAAAGTTCTTATAACAAGAAAAAATTTCTTTACGTAATATGGTGATGGATATTAACTAGACTTACTGTGTTGATCATTTTGCAATATATACAAATATCAAATCATTATGTTGTACACCTGAAACTAATATATGTCAATTATACCTCAGTTAAAAAAAAAAGATTACTGCAAAAGCTCTGAGGAAAAAAATATCGTATTTATATTTATATGCATTATCTTTGAAAAAGCAAGGGCAACAGAGCTGTATTTCCAGTTTTCTTAGTTTATCTTTTTGGTAACAAATGTGCAGCACTAACTTTCCTAATTAAAAGTTTCAATTTAACATAACTTACTCATTTAGAATTTGCATTTCAAAATAATAAAGTCATTGCGATTTCTTTATTAAAGGAAAAGACAAGAGGGAAATATTTTTTAAATCTTGAATTATAGTATAAAATTTAATATTATTTACTATCAAGTCAGGATTGAGTTGAATTTCTTTATTAATATCTAAGTGATAATTTAGTATCTTTGAAACAAAAAAGGATTCAAACTTATTTGACCAATATTTTAATTTTAAAGTTTTTGTTGTTGTTTTATTTTTTAGAGGAAGGAAGAAAGAGAGTGAGAGAGCGAGAGCGAGAGAGAAACATTGATTGGTTGCTTCTCATACGCTCCCTGACCAGGGATCAAACCTGCAACCTGGGTATGTGCCCTGACCAGGAGTCAAATCACTATCTCTTCTGTGTATGGGACGATGCTCCAACCAACTGAGTGAGCCACACTGGCCAGGGCAACATTTTAATTTTAATGTTACTTATGAAAGCATCAAATTTAAGCCCTAATCCAAAATATAATTAAAATAAAGAAAAAAACTGTGTCTTAATGACATGTAGGTAAATATTTAATAGTACTTGTGAACTGTGTATAAACTTAGACTTGACCAAGCATTCCATCCTGCAAAAAATTTAATTCATACTCTATTTTTAATAAGGGAACATACCAATTCTTTTACTCTGCTCTTTTCTAGATTGAAGTCTAATTTGGAGTTTGTGCGGACCTTGACCACTTCATCCTAGTAGGAGGGCAAACAACAAAGAAAGAAAGAAATCCAAAGTAAGAAATTAAAACCCACTGAGTGTGTGAAGCCTGTGGAAGCTGCCTCCACTCTTCTAGGTAAAGGGTCAGCCCAGGTGCTCACAGAGCTGGGGACCAGTGATTGGGGAGACTCTGGTCAATCCACATCTGGAGTCAGCCTTGCTTTGGGACTTTCCAGTTATATACAGAAATAATTCCCTTTTATGCTTAAATCAGCCCAGCGTGGGTCACTGTTGCTTTTTATCTCAAACTTCCCAAGACAATAAATAGCCTGTGGAATTTATGATTAAAGCTGTTTCTTGGACAACTTTGGAAAGCAGAGATGGATTCAAAGAAGTAAAATATTACATTCTTATTTAAATACAGCCTTCTTTCTGACACTCATCAAAATCTTTTCTTCTTTCACATCAATGTCCTTGCCATTTAAAAAAATCAATCTGAAACAGTGCTAATCATTTTAAAATCACATGTAATTCTCTAAAGACATGTGAGAACCCTTCAAAAAGAATATAAGGGTTCCACTTGGCTACTTTAGAGAATTTCTTATTTAAAAATGACTTAATTCCTTCTAGAACACAATTTTCTTAATGAATTTGGTTACACACATCAGTAATTTACTCATTGGCTGTGTTTTTAGCTAAATCTTTCAATGTGTACCTTTGAGGCATATCACACATTTAACATAGAATTAAGTTTTTAAGAACATATAAAGTATTTCTAACATTATATTTATTATTAAGCTTAGGTAATTATAAACAAGCAAGCAAATAGGAATGAGGATCTTACCATTATTTGTTGTTTTAACTGATGTAGTTCAAGTTTTATTTTCTAAAAACACATTAAAAAGAAACAAGTCAAAAACATGCTTAGAAGGTTAGAAGAAAAGAAAACTTGGTACCAAACTAATATTAGAACATGTACTTATGCACAAGGTCTTCCCTCATTCAATGCAAAGTTGCTACATTCAGAATACAACCTTAGCTGTATAGTCTCCATAGGAGAAGTGATTACTTGTCATGGCCAGGATGGTGCAATTTTTTCTTAACATACAAACTTGTCTTTAGAGACTTTGCTTTCTTGAATACCTCCTTTAAATTTTTTTTTAACTAAATGCCCTCAAACAGCTGACTTGAATGATAATTCTGAGAGTTTCAGGCTGTATCTTTTTCTAGCAAAAGAAAGCATCTTTGCTAGAAGGTTTCTTGCAAGACTAAGACTAACAAACAGGTAATTAGTGAGCTTCCTTTATGGGATTCTGATAGGACTAACAACACAAGGAAGATGCAAAGACAGCATTTATTTAAACGTTGATCCCATGTCACACTTTAAGAAACTAAGGGCTATTTTATAGCTGCATTTATTCATAATAACCAAACACTGGAAACAATTCTAATATGCATCATAGTAGAATAATGTGGCATATTCATATGATACCACAGACAATGAAAAAGAATGACCTACTGCTGCAAAACACACTGAAGATCTCATCACTTCTAGTTCTAGTATGGGCAAAACTAGTCAATGGTGACAGAACCCAAGACAGTGGCCACCTCTGGGGTGTGGTAATATTCTACTCTGGTACTGCATACTTTGTGATGATTCATCAAGATGTACTTACTTGTGCACTTCCGTTTATGTACATTATATCTCAATGTCTGAATATGAAGCATTTTATAAGGATAAATGGCTGTTTAGTTTTACCTCATTTTCTGCTCTGAGGGCTGAAAATTCACTCTTCTCCAAAATAATCATATCTTTTTTCACGTTAGAAATCTGAGACATTATTTGCTGAAGAGTGATCTCCTAGGAAAAGGAAAGCAAAACAGATAACCTAGTATAGTCTAGGAAATACACCTTTTATGGTCTCTACCTGGTATCATCTTAATGAGAAACTAGAAGAATGTGGACACAAGAAAAGAGGTTTCTCTCTTCCAAAATGAGAAAAGGAAAAGAATAAAAACTCAAGTCCAGTATCATCATCAAGTGGATGACAGTTAAAAGGGTGGCAGTCTGAAGACCACTGGCTCAAAAACACACTGCTATAATTCTGGCCACACCTCCATTTATTAAAGTACTAGAGCCCGGTACATGAAATTCGTGCACACATGGGGAGGTCCCTCATATTGGCCTGTGCCCTCTTGCAGTCCAGGCCTAGGGGGATGTCTGACTGATGGCTTAGGCCTGTTCCCCGCGTGATCCTGGCTTCTGGCTAAGCAGTGCTCCCCCTGTGGGAGCACACTGACCACCAGGGGGCAGCTCCTGCATTGAGCATTTGCCCCCTGGTGCTCAGTGTGCATCATAGTGACTGGTCATTCTGCCATTGGGCTGAAACTGGCTCTCCAACATACCCCAGGCCGAGGGACCCCACCAGTGCACGACTGGGGCTGGGGAGGGATGCAGGAGTTTGGCCAGCCAGGGAGGGACTGTGGGAGGGCTCCAGGGCATGTCCAGCTGTCTCGCTGTCAATGGCCGTACCCAAGCAGCAAGCTAACCTACTGGTCGGAGCGTCTACCCCCTGGTGGTCAGTGCACGTCATAGCGAGTGGTTGAGTGGCCTTAGCATATAATTAGCATATTATGCTTTGATTGGATGAACGGAAGACCGGACACTTAGCATATTAGGCTTTTATTATATAGGATGGTGGACTGAAACAGTTTTCAAGCAGAGAGACTTTTCAAATATAGTGAATTTCTAGCATAATAATTTGATTCTACAAGAGTTTACTAAATAGCTTTGAGCAAATACTTTTTATGCCACTGCAATAATTAGCCCCTCAACTATGATAAAAATTAACTACATGCTTTTCAATAGGACATTATCCAAAAATATATATTACAAATTTGCAAAGGTGCCCTGACAAAGCTAACCTGTTGCATCTTGGTGACCATGTCTTTGTAGACGATATCCATGTTGGCCTCCGTGATCTTCACCAATGCAGATACAATGATTTCTGCTTGTTGAGTAGTAAACCCTAAGCAAACACACACAGACAATCACACTTAGGAGACTCTAGTTGTCAAAGAAAAGCCTTCGTAGAAAGGGAGACAACACAAAGTTACACATGGAGCAAATGTCTAAATTTGAGAAGCAGGTGGAAAGCGTATAAGGCAAACAGATGAGGAGACTACAGTCACAGGCTATTATGTGTCTGTCATCTGGACAAGTATGACATGTCTGAGTGTTTCCTCATGTGAAATGAGCAGTTGGGCTAACTGCTCTCTAACGTCCTTCTGCACTGTCAAAACCATGTTCTCAGAAGATGTCTAATAACATAGGGGATGCCTGTCATGCAAGGTCAAGTGAAAAAAAGCAAGACTCAATATTATAGATACAATTTATCACTTTTGTGATTTAACAAAGATTCTAGATAATTTTGATTTTCTTCAATGGATGTGACTTCCTTAATTTTAAAATGTATATATTTAGCAAAAATAATTTACTTAAGTAAAAAAGCTCATTTGTTTTATATCTAGCATAAATCAAATTATTGACTATGGAAATTATAATTTTGCTGTTAATTTAATGTTCGAAGATAATGTTAAAATCAATTCTTTCGTTTTTCCTCCACAATTCTCTTCAGTCACTAGTGATAGGGGCCCACACTGGAAAAAATATATTTACTTTTATACTCAAGAAATGATGCTAAATTGAGTTATATAAAGATTCAACTCAGCAGTATTACTGTTTTTAATAACTTTAGATAGTAATTTATACTTCATATTGGAAATGCTAATAAAATGTTTAAAACCAAGTCCCTGGAAAGTAATTCTTTCTATTAAATATGTCCATCTATAAGAATTTCAGAAGAATCTATTGATTCTTTTTTTTTTTTTAATCCTCACCCAAGGATATTTTTCCATTGATTTTAGATAGAGTGGAAGAGAGAGAAAAAGGCAGAAATATCAATGTGAGAGAAATACATTGATTGGTTGCCACCTGCATGCACCCGATTAGGGCCTGGACCGGGGAGGAGCCTGCAAACGAGGTATATGCCCTTGCCAGGAATCGAACCTGGGACCCTTTGGTCTGCAGGCTGACGCTCTATCCACTGAGCCAAATGGGCTAGGGCAGTGGTCGGCAAACTACAGCTTGCGAGCCACATGCGGCTCTTTGGCCCCTTGAGTGTGGCTCTTCCTAAGCCTTAGGACAGTGATGGCGAACCTATGACACGCGTGTCAGAGGTGACACGTGAACTCATTTTTTTGGTTGATTTTTCTTTGTTAAATGGCATTTAAATATATAAAATAAATATAAAAAAATATACATCTTGCCCTAGCTGTCTTGGCTCAGTGGATAGAGCATCAGCCTGTGGAATGAAGGGTCCCAGGTTTGATCCCAGCCAAGGGCACATGTCTAGGTTTCGGGCTCAATCCCCAGTAGGGGGTGTTCAGGAGGCAGTCGATCAATGATTCTCTCTCATCATTGATATTTCTATCTCTCTCTCTCCTTCTCCCTTCCTCTCTGAAATCAACAAAGAAATATATTTAAAAATATATACATACATCTTTGTTTTACTATGGTTGCAAATATCAAAAAATTTCTATATGTGACACGGCACCAGAGTTAAGTTAGGGTTTTTCAAAACGCTGACACACCAAGCTCAAAAGGTTCGCCATCACTGCCTTAGGAGTACCCTAATTAAGTTAATAACAATGTACCTACCTATATAGTTTAAGTTTAAAAAATTTGGCTCTCAAAAGAAATTTCAATTGTTGTACTGTTGATATTTGGCTCTGTTGACTAATGAGTTTGCCGACCACTGGGCTAGGGCTCTATTGATTCTTATAATTAATTAATGGCACATTTGTTTGAATAAAGTTATAGCTGATATAATATGGATGAGATTAAGCATGAGACTATAATAAAAAAAAACAAGGCACAGCCCAGCTGGTGTGTGCCTCAGTGGATGAGCATTGACCTATGAACCAAGAGGTCACAGTTTGATTCCGTCAGAGCACATGCCAGGGTTGAGTGCTCAATGCCCAGGAGGGGGTGTGCAGGAGGCAGCTGATCAATGATTGTCTCTCATCATTGATACTTCTATTTCTCTCTCCTTCTTCCTTCCTCTCTGAAATAAGTAAAAAATCTATTTTATGTATTTATCTTTAATCCAATTAAAAAATGGGCAAAGGACCTAAATTGACACTTCTCCAAAGAAGACATACAGATGGTCAAGAGACATATGAAAAAAATGCTCAAAGTCACTGATCATCAGAGAGATGCAAATGAAAACGACAATGAGGTCCCATCTCACACCTGTCAGAATGGCTTCCATCAACAAATCAACAAATGAGAAGTGCTGGTGAGGATGTGGAGAAAAAGGAACCCCCGTGCACTGCTGGTGGGAATGCAGACTGGTGCAGCCACTGTGAAAAACAGTATGGAGTTTCCTCAAAAAATTAAAAATGGAATTCCCACTTGACCCAGTGATCCCACTGCTAGGAATATATCCCAAGAAATCAGAAACACCAATCAAAAAGAATATATGCACCCCTATGTTCACAGGAGCACAATTTACAATAGCTAAGATTTGGAAACAGCCTAAGTACCCATCAGCAGATGAGTGGATTAAAAAACTATGGTACATTTATAGCATGGAATACTATGCTGCTGTAAAAAAGAACTCTTACTATTTGCAACAGCATGAAGGGTCAGTATCATGCTAAGTGAAATAAATCAGTCAGAAAAAGACAAGTATCACGTGATCACACTCATATGTGGAGCCTAAGTAACAAAATATACTGATGAACAGAGTGGATCCAGAGACATGGAAGCATGGAACAGAGTGTGGAATCTCAGAGGGAAGGTGGGGAGGGTGGGTGGGTGGGTGGGAAGTAATCGACCAAAGACCTTGTATGCATATATGCATAACCCATGGCCACACTGACAATATGGTGCTGAAGGCCTGGAGTGGGGTGTAGGGGGTGGGCTGAAGGAGGTCAATGGGGGAAAGAGAGGGACATATGTAATACTTTCAACAATGCAGATTTTTAAATATAATGTTGATGGAGAAAAAAATAAAAAGCAGACACACTTAAAATATATATATATTTAAAAAAAGAGGAAAAAAAAGAACAAGGCACAGACTTAAAGGCAACAAAAAAGACCTTCAAAGACTTACGCCCATCACCCCATACACTAAAAAGTGGCAAGTTCGATTCCCAGTCAGGGCACATACCCAGGTTACTGGTTGGGGCATGTGCGTGTGGGAGGCAACCAATAGGTGTTTCTCTCTCTCCCTTCCTCTAAAATCAATAAAGTTCTAAAAAACAATTTAAGAAAAGAAGATCTATTCCCTTTATTTCATTCAAAATCCTTTAGTTTTCAACGTGTAGTTCATGCACATCTGGAAAAATAACCCAAAATGTTGACCCACCAAAGTGTTAACATTGGGATTCAGAATAGCTTTTCATGTTTCTTTTCTGTCTTCCTAATTTTTTGAAAATAAACATGTCTTTTGCAATTTTTAAAACTTTAAGAAAAGTTCATAGGTAGAGGGAAAAAATGGCGACCAGCAGGAAGGTAGGGAAGGAGAGAGTGTGAGAGCGCAAGGAAGTTATAGAGGAGTGTGTGGACGTGTGTGGTGTGTGTGTATGAGCTAGGGACAGTTAGATTCTGCAGGTCTTCTAAGGGGCTGCTAAACCCGGGCAGTCTTAGGCAGCGGAGTCCCGATGCTCCCGGCGCGGACACTCCTGGGCGGCTAGCACAGGCACAGCGACCACGCCATCTTGGGAAACAGAGCTGCTTGAGACTAGGATCCTGGCCTCAGCACCACCCAGTCTGATCTCAGACACATACCAGGACCCTGCAGCCACTGGGGACAGAGACCTGTGACCACAGCTACAGACCTGCGGACACCAAAAGTTCAGAGATCCCCGCAGCAGATCCGTGAGTAACAGAGCCCATCCCCCCTTCCCACAGGCTCGTGGGCAGCGCCATAGTAACTGATAGACCCACCCCTTGCCGGGGCCTCAGCTCTGCAGGAACTTTGGCCTGGAAGTGCACGAGCACCATGGAACTGATCCTTCGCGCACTACCTGCTTCTGAGCCCTGGGCTGGGAGCAAACACTCGAACGGGAATTTGTCCGCGTAGCACAGGGCCAGGGGCCCCGTTTCTTGGGGCAGGAGGCAGCACCAAGCACCAGTGACTCGACTGTTTCTTATCACCTGCGCCTGAGATCCTGACTCCCTGTGCATTCATACTAAGAGCCAGTGAATCCAATTCCTGGTGCAAGGGCACACAGGGACCCTGATTCTCAAGGCGAGGTGGCGCGAAGCAACAGAGACTCTGATACTGGCCTCTTGGGGAACTCTGACTCCTGGCGCATGCTAGGGGGCTCTGGTTTTCAACACGCTCCAGGGGGGTCTCTGTTTCAGCACGGTGCAGGCAGGGTCCCTGATTCTAAGGGCACGTACGAGGCCACATTGAGTGCTGGCAACACTGACTCAGAGTGAGCCTGGTTCCCACCAACCAACAACAACCACACATCTTAGTGTCAGAGCTCTTCAGTGACACTAGGGTGGTGGGAGGCTACCACTGCACACGGCCCAGGCCCACGCAACTCGACGTTTGAACCATCGGGAGATAATCAGAATGAAGAGACGACACAACACCCAGAGGAAAGCCAATGAGGAATCACCAAGAAAGGATATTAATGATGTTGAAGCATGCAACATGACAGAAAAAGAATTCAGAATGGTTATACAATTCATTCAATGGATGGATGAGAAAATCAACAACCTATGCAAGAATCAGGAAGAAATGAAAAGTGATATAGCTACAATCAAAAACACCATGGAAAGCTTCAACAGCAGACCAGAAGAAGCAGAGGACCGAATTAGTGATTTACAAGATAAGGCAGAGAAACAAGCTCAATCTGAACAGCAACTGGAGAAAAAAATTAAAAAAACAGGAGGAGAGCCTAAGGGAGCTTCAGGACAACATGAAACGAAGTAACATACGCATAATAGGGCTGCAAGAAGGACAAGAAGAGCAGCAAGGATTAGAAAATCTATTTGAAGAAATAATGACAGAAAACTTCCCAGATATGGGGAAGAAAAAAGTTACACAAGTACAGAGAGTCCCAGGCAAGATGAACCCCAAAAGACCCACACCAAGACACGTCATAATAACGATGGCAAATGTACAAGACAAAGAGGGAATCTTAAAGGCTGCAAGAGAGAAACAGAGAGTTACCTACAAAGGATCCCCCATCAGATTATCAAACGATTTCTCAACAGAAACACATCAGGCCAGAAAAGAATGGACGGAAATTTACAAAGTGATGCAAAGCAAAGGACTGAATCCAAGAATACTCTATCCAGCAAGGCTATCATTCAAAATTGAAGGGGAAATAAGAAGCTTCACAGACAAAAAAAGGCTAAGGGAGTTTATCACCACCAAGCCAGCAATGCAAGAAATGCTAAAGGGACTAGTGTAAAAAGAAGAAATAGCAAGCTCAGAAAGAAAACAGCCACACACACAAAAAGAAATGGCTACAAACAAGTACCTTTCAATAATAACTTTAAACGTAAATGGACTAAATGGCCCAATCAAAAGACATCAAGTGGCTGAATGGATAAAAAAACATGACCCATACATTTGCTGTCTACAAGAGACCCACCTCATTAGAAGGGGCTCACACAGACTGAAAGTGAAGGGATGGAAAAATATCTTTCAGGCATATGGAAATGAAAAAAAAGCTGGGGTAGCAATACTTATATCGGACAAAATAGACCTCAAAGTGAAGGCCATAACAAGAGATAAGGAAGGCCACTTCATAATACTAAAGGGATCAATACAACAAGAGGATATAACCCTGGTAAACATATATGCACCCAATGTAGGAGCACCCACATACATAAGAAAACTCCTGGAAGATATCAGGGGAGAGATCGACAACAATACAATCATAGTAGGGGACTTTAATACACCACTGACATCACTGGATAAATCCGCTAGACAAAAAATCAGCAAAGAAACAGCAATCCTAAATGACTCACTAGATCAGATGGACTTAATTGACATCTTCAGAACACTTCACCCCAAAGCCACAAAATATACGTTCTTCTCAAGTGCTCATGGGACATATTCAAAAATAGACCACATATTGGGTCACAAACAAAGTCTCCCCAAATTCAAGAAGATTGAAATCATACCAAGCATCTTCTCAGACCACAAAGGCATAATATTAGAAATAAACTACAATAAAAACAACCCAAAATACTCAAACACTTGGAAGCTGAATAGCATGTTATTAAATATTGATTGGGTTACCAATGAAATCAAAGAAAAAATTAAAAACATCCTGGAAACTAATGACAATGAAAACACAACAATCCAAAACCTTTGGGACACAATGAAAGCAGTCCTGAGAGGGAAGTTTATAGCTCTACAGGCCTACCTCAACAAACAAGAAAAAATGGTAGTAAATCATCTAAATCTACAGCTCAAAGAACTAGAAAGAGAGCAACAAGAAAAGCCCAGAGTGAGCAGAAGGAAGGAGATAATAAAGGTTAGAGCAGAAATAAATGACATAGAGACCAAAAAAACAATACAGAAAATCAATGAAACCAAGAGCTGGTTCTTTGAAAGGATAAACAAGATTGACAAACCTCTAGCCAGGCTCACCAAGAAGCAAAGAGAGAGGACCCAAATAAACAAAATAAAAAATGATAGAGGCAAAATAACAACAGACCCCACAGAAATACAAATAATTGTTAAAAAATACTACGAACAACTTTACTCCAAAAACTAGACAACCTGGAGGAAAGGGACATATTTCTAGAAAAATACAACATTCCAAAACTTAATCAGGAAGAATCTAAAAATCTCAACAGGCCAATAACTATGGAAGAAATTGAAGTAGTCATCAAAAAGCTTCCAGCAAACAAAAGCCCAGGACCAGAGAGCTTCACAGGGGAGTTTTACCAAACATTCAAGGAAGAACTAAAACCTATACTCCTCAGACTACTACAAAAAATCCAAGAGGAAGGAACACTTCCAAGCTCATTCTATGAAGCCAGCATCACCCTAATACCAAAACCAGGTAAAGACAACACAATGAAAGAGAATTACAGGCCAATATCCCTCATGAATATAGATGCCAAAATCCTCAACAAAATCTTAGCAAATCAGATCCAGCAGTACATCAGAAAGTTCATACACCATGACCAAGTAGGATTTATCCCAGGGATGCAAGGATGGTACAACATCCATAAATCAATAAACGTGATACATCACATAAACAAATTGAAGGAAAAAAACCACATAGTCATATCAATTGATGCAGAAAAAGCGTTTGACAAAATTCAACACCCATTTTTGATAAAAACTCTCAGCAAGGTGGGAATAGAAGGATCATACCTCAACATAATAAAAGCCATATGACAAACCCACAACCAACATCATACTCAATGGACATAAACTAACACCATTTCCCCTAAGAACAGGAACAAGACAGGGATGCCCACTCTCATCACTCCTGTTCGACATAGTACTAGAATTATTAGCCATTGCAATTAGAGAAGAAATAAAAGGCATCCAAATTGGAAAAGAAGAAGTAAACCTGTCCTTATTTGCAGATGACATGATATTATACTTAAAAAACCCTAAAGACTCCATCAAAAAACTATTAGACTTAATAAAAGAATTCAGCAATGTAGCAGGATACAGAATTAATGCCAAGAAATCTATGGCATTTCTATACACCAATAGTGAACTTGCAGAAAGAGAGACTAAAAAAGCAATCCCATTTACCATCGCAACAAAAAAATTAAGATACCTAGGAATAAACTTAACTAAAGAGGTAAAAGACCTCTACTCAGAAAACTACAGGACATTGAAAAAAGAGATAGAGGAAGACATAAAGAGATGGAAGAACATACCATGTTCTTGGATTGGTAGAATCAACATCATTAAAATGTCCATACTGCCCAAAGCAATCTATAAATTCAACGCACTTCCCATTAAAATACCAACGGCATATTTCACAGACCTAGAACGAACTCTCCAAAAATTCATCTGGAATAAAAAACGACCCCGAATAGCTGCAGCGATCCTGAGAAAGAACAAAGTAGGTGGGATCTCAATACCAGATATCAAGCTGTATTACAAAGCCACTGTTCTCAAAACTGCCTGGTACTGGCACAAGAACAGACATATAGATCAATGGAATAGAATAGAGAGCCCAGAAATCAGCCCCAACAAATACGCTCAATTAATATTTGACAAAGGAGGCAAAAACATACAATGGAGTCAAGATAGTCTCTTCAATAAATGGTGTTGGGAAAATTGGACAGATACATGCAAGAAAATGAAACTAGACCACCAACTTACACCATACACAAAAATAAACTCAAAATGGATAAAGGACTTAAATATACGACGGGAAACCATAAAAATACTAGAAGAATCTAAAGGCAACAAAATCTCAGACATATGCCAAAGCAATTTCTTCACCAATACAGATCCTAGGGCATTGGAAACTAAAGAGAAAATAAACAAATGGGACTACATCAAAATAAAAAGCTTCTGCACAGCAAAAGAAACCATCAGCAAAACAACAAGAAAGCCCACTACATGGGAGAACATATTTGCCAGTGTCATATCTGATAAGGGCCTAATCTCCAACATTTATAGGGACCTCATACAACTTAACAAAAGGAAGATAAACAATCCAATCAAAAAATGGGAAAAGGACCTAAATAGACACCTCTCAAAAGAGGACATTCAGAAAGCCAAGAGACATATGAAAACATGCTCCAAGTCACTAATCATCCGAGAGATGCAAATCAAAACAACAATGAGGTACCATCTCACACCTGTCAGAATGGCTATCATCAACAAATCAACAAATGACAAGTGCTGGAGAGGATGTGGAGAAAAAGGAACACTTGTGCACTGCTGGTGGGAATGCAGACTGGTGCAGCCACTATGGAAGACAGTATGGAGTTTCCTCAAAAAGCTGGAAATGGAACTCCCATTTGACCCTGTGATCCCACTTCTAGGAATATATCCCAAGAAACCAGAAACACCAATCAGAAAGGATATATGCACCCCTATGTTCATAGCAGCACAATTCACCATAGCTAAGATCTGGAAACAGCCTAAGTGCCCATCTGTAGATGAATGGATTAGAAAACTGTGGTACATCTACACGATGGAATATTATGCTGCTGTAAAAAAGAAGGAACTCTTACCATTTGCAACAGCATGGATGGAACTGGAGAGCATTATGCTAAGTGAAATAAGCCAGTCACTGAAGGAAAAATACCACATGATCTCACTCATTCATGGATAATAGAGACCATTATAAACTTTTGAACAATAATAGATACAGAGGCAGAGTTGCCTCGAAAAGACTGTCAAACTACAGCAGGAAGCCGGGGCGGGGGGCGGGGAGCAGGAGGGGGGGAGTAAGAGATCAACCAAAGGACTTGTATGCATGCATATAAGCATAACCAATGGACATAAGACACTGGGGGGTAGGGGAGGCCAGGGGATTATCAAGGACGGGGGGAAAAAAAAAAGGAGACATATGTAATACTCTTTGTAATAATTTAAGCAATAAAAAAAAAGAGAAAAAAAAAGTTCATAGGTAAACATAATGAGATCTGGCAATTATGAAGAAAATAAAAATAGAGAGTGGAAAAGACTTATGCTGATAATAAAAAGCAAATAAACTCCAAAGTCTTAAAATTTAACAAGCACCTGTGGAAGGTGAAAGGTAATAAGGAAAAGCAGAAGCCTTAAAACCTGCTGACTTACCAGATACAAATTATTTTTTGTAGGAATGAGAGAATAAGACATCAGGATTAGTGAGATTATAGACATAGCAAGTTTTGTTAATCAGGAGACATAACTGAAGAAAAAAAGGGTAAAGGAGGGAATATTCCTTGAAGGGTTCTTCCTGGCCTTACCCTAACCCAGACAACTTACACATCCACCACTGATCTCAGCACAGTCATGCCCTACACACACTTCAGTGGGGTCTTCACATCACTGTTCTTGAAATATGCAAATATTCATGGACCAAGGTTTGAACCCAAGAAAAGCAGAAAGTACATCTACCAAAACATCATATTTTTAACATATGCAATTTCTGTCTAAATAAGCAAATCTGAAAGAGGGAGAGGGGCAATAAACTCCACCTCTCGTTGGAAGGATTGGTGGCCATCTAGAGTCCACTGCAGCTACCTTGCATTGTTCCACTTAACAAAATTACCTGTGCTCCCTCAACGCCATCATACACCTAGTGTATGTTGAAATGTCGCCATTGTCTTTAATATCTCCTTTTACAATTGGTTACTTTGATTACAAACACACAGTCCCCACCCTACACTCCACCCCCCAAAAAAAAGAATAAGAAAAAAACTAGGAAGACTGCTGTTCATCAAGATAATTTAGATGGCCCTCTTCTCACTTCCACTTTTCTTTTTGGCCAATGAAAGAAATATTTGGTGAAAAACGACTATTATTTCAAGTTTGAGAAGAAAATGATTGCCAAAATTATTATATAGCATTTGACATTTTTTCCAGAGTACACTTAAGCACATTATTTCATTTAATATTTAAAAGGATCTTTGGGGAAAAAAATTAAAGAGAGAAAAAAAAGTAAAAGGTTCTTTGGAGCCCAGCTGGTGTGGCTCGGTGGTTGAGCCCATGCACCAAGAGGTCACGGGTTCAGGGCACATGCCCGGGTTTGGGGCTTGATCCCTGGTAGGGGGCACGCAGGAAGTAACTGATTGATGTTTCTCTCTCATAGATGTTTCTATCTCTCTCTAAAATCACTAAAAACATATATATATTTTTAAAAGGTTCTTTGGAATTCTTTTTATGCCCATGCCATCAATGAGGTAATGGAAACTGAGGATGATGAAAGGACTGCCCAGGCTAGAAACCAGCACAGCTTGAACTCAGAGCTCCTAATTGCCCCATAGGAACACAATTTATTCCATCACCTTGACCTGGACATATAGTACATCTACAGAGGGCAGCTTTTCAGATACAATCATGCACAGCTGGGTAAATAACTACACAATGAAGTAAAAGCACATATATTTATTTCCAAGGCATAATCTATGATATATGAGGTTCTGATTTTGAGAATATATGTGTCTCAGTATTGGTGTATTTGTCTTGATAAGATTAAATATAAGGATGTTATCTATATACTAGAGGCCCAGTGCACAAAATTCGCGCATGGGGAAGAGGGGGTCCCCTCAGCCCAGCCTGCACCCTCTCCAAACCAGGACCCCTTGGGGGATATCTGACTGCCGGTTTAGGCCGGGTCCCGGGGATGGGGCCTAAACCAGCAGTCGGACATTCCTCTCACAATCCGGGACCGCTGGCTCCTAACTGCTCACCTGCCTGATCACTGCTACCTCCTCCCCCCCGCCAGCCTCATCACCCCTAACTGCCTCTGCCTGCTGGCCTGATCGTCCCTAACTGCCCCCCCTGCCAGCCTGGTCGCCCCCAAATGCCCCCTGTGCTGGCCTGGCCGACCCACACGGCCTGCTGTTCAGTAATTTGGTAGTCCCTCACTAACCCCCCTGTCGGCCTGGTGGCCCCATGCAGCCTGCTTTTTGGTCGTTACTGTTATTATTACTGTGATGGCGTCCCGGACAATTTGCATATACCTCTATTATTATTATAGATTAAGTGCACTTTCAACAAAATTCAGAGCAATCTTTTACATTAATGAACACAAGAGCAGTGAGGGAAAATGTTAGTTTGAATATTTTTATAAAGAACACAATGAGTTGATATCAATAACTACTGCTCAGCAACATTTTAATTTCATAAAAATTGTAAAAGCACACAAGATGCAGTAATAAAACATCACTTATGTGCTTCAGATAGTCATCATAAGAACCACCCTTGAGTTTTGCTGACTTGTGTCTAACTTTGTATCTTTAGCGCTGTATTTCTGGAGTGATGTTAAAAGAATATGCTTCACCTGGACAGACTGTGTGAGAAAATCTCTTACTGCACTGATGGAGCAAAAACGTCCTTCAACAGAAAATGAGGACTTAAGAAATGGAGACTGACCAAAAGATTACTTGTAAACTTAAAAGTCAAAGAGAAATAAGAGAAATTAGATGAAACCATAAGAGAAGTCATAATTTATTGTGTTCTTCTATGGCACTGAGTGACCAAAGAGAGAGGATTACCATTTTCTTCAAATAAACACACTAAGGCATGGGTGTCAAAGTAGAGCTTCCTACTCCCAGCGGAGGTGAAATCTCGGCGTTTGTGCTCCAACTGTAGGCACCCAGCAGAGAGGCTTAGCTCTAGAACAGAAAGGACAATAAAGTTCAAACAGACATAATGGTAAACAAAAGCAAATCAGCAACATAAAAAAATCAGTCATACCTCAAAAGCCTGTTTGTTTTTCACGAGAGCTTTATTGAGCTATAATTCACATACTACTGTACAACTCACCCATTTCAAGTATATAATTTGATTATTTTTATTATATACTAGAGACCCAGTGCACAAATTCGTGCATGGGTGAGGTCCTTCAGCCTGGCTGGCGATCAGGGCCATCTTGCCCAGTCCTGATCGGGGCCAGCCGGCTGGGGGGAGGGACTGTGGGAGGTAGGCCAGCTGAAGGAGGTTGGCTGTGGGAATGCACTGACCACCAGGGGGCAGCTCCTGCATTAAGCATCTGCCCCTGGTGTCAGTGCGCATCATAGTCACCAGTCAACCGGTTATTCGGTCATAACAGTCACTTAGGCTTTTTTATATACATATACAGAGTTGTGCAAGCATCCCCACAATCAACTTTAAAACACTGTCATCATCCCCCAAAGAAGCCCTATACCTAAACTCCCAACACCCCTACTTCCAGGCAAACACTGATTTACTTTCTGTCTCCATGGATTTGCCTACTCTGGATACTGCATATGAACAGAATCATACGATATGTGGTATTCTGTACTGGTTTCTTTCACCTAGCATGGTGTTTTCGAAGTTCATCCACCTTGTAGTACGTGTCAGTACCATATTTCTTTTTATTGTTAAATACTATTCCATTGCATAAATATACCAATTTTATTTAACCTATTCATTAATTAAACGTCACTTGAGTTGTTTCTTCTTGGCTATTATGAATGCTGCTGCTATGAACATTTTTATATAAGTTTTTGTGTAAACATGTTTTCAGTTCTCTTGGGTACATACCTAGGAGTGGAGCTGCTACACCATACAGTAACTTTATGTTAAACCTTCTGAGGTTACACCAGACTGTTTTCCAAAGTGGCTGCACCTTTTCACATTCCCAACAGCCATGTATGAGGGTTCCAATTTCTACACATCCTCAACACTTGGTATTATCTTTTTTATTACAGTCATCTTAGCGGGTGTAAAGTGGTATCTCATTGTAGTTTTGATTTGCATTTCCCTAATGGCTAATGATGTTGAGCATCTTTCAATGTGATTATTGGACATTTGTATATCTCCTTTGAAGAAATTTCTATTAAGACCCTTTGCCTATTAAAAAAATTGGATTATCTTTTTTATTGCCGAGTTGTAAGAGTTCTTTATATATTTTAGATACATGTTCCGTATTATATATGATTTCATATATTCTCTCCCATTCTGTGAGTTGTCTTTCACTTTCTTTGTAGTGCTTTTTGAAGCACAAAAGTTTTTTATTTTAGTGAAGCCCAATTTATTTTTTTTCCCTTTTGTTCCTTGCTTTTAGTGTCATATCTAAGAAACTATTGGTTAATTCAAGTTCACAAAGATTTACATCTACGTTTCCTTCTAATTATTTTACAATTTTAGCTCTTACATTTAGGTTTTTGATCGATTTGAGTTAATATTTGTATACTAGAGGCCGGTGCACAAAAATTCATGCATGGGGGAGGGTGTGTGTGTGTGCCCTCAGCCCAGCCTGCACCCTCTCCAATCTGGGACCCCTCTCACAATTCAGGATTGCTGGCTCCCAACCGTTCACCTGCCTGATTGCCCCTAACCGCTTCTGCCTGCCAGCCTAATCACTCCCTAACCACTCCCCTACCAGCCTGACCACCCCCTAACCACTCCCCTACCAGCCTAATCACCCCCTAACTACTCCCCTACTAGCCTGACCACCCCCTAACCACTCCCCTACCAGCCTGACCACCCCCTAACCACTCCCCTACCAGCCTGATCACCCTCTAGCCACTCTCCTGCCAGCCTGATCGATGCCTAACTGCTCCCCTGCCAGCCCGATTGCCCCCAACTGCCCTCCCCTGCTGGCCTGATCACCCCCAACTGCCCTCCCCTGCAGGCCATCTTGTGTCCACATGGGGGCGGCCATCTTGTGTGTTGGAGAAATTGTCAATTTCCATATTACTCTTTTATTAGATAGGATGTTGTGAGAAGGGGGTTCAACTTCATTCTTTTGAAAGATGTGGGTGTCCAGTTGTCCCAGCACTACTTTCTCCCTTAAATTGTCCTGTGACTCTGGTAAAAAAAAAAAATCAATGGACTATAATGTGAGGGCTTATCTCTGTGTCTTCCATTCTATCCCATTGATCTATACTAGTATGTCTGTTCTTATGCCAGTGCCACATTTTCCTGATTACTGTGTAGTAAGTTTCAACATCAGGAAGTGAATCCTCTAACCCTGTTCTTTTTCAAGACTGCTTTTGGCTATTCTGAGTCCCTTGCATTTCCATATGAATTTTAGGGTCAGTTTTTCAATTTCTGCAAAGAAGGCACCTGGAACTTTGATAGAAATTGTATTAAATCTGTAGATAAATTTGGAGGAGTACTGCCATTTTAACAATATTAAAGTCTTCCAATTCACACACATGGAATGTTTTTCCATTTATTTATGTCTTTAATTCCTTTAATAATGTTATATAGGTTTCAGAGTACAAATTTTATGTTCTTTTGTTAAATTTATCCCTATGTGTTTTATTCTTTTTGATGCTACTATAAAGGGAATTCTTTTTTAGGTTTTTCAGATTTTTCCTTGCTAGTGTGTAGAAATAAAACTGATTTTTGTATATTTTATTTTATTTTATTATTATTATTTTTTTAATATATTTTATTGATTTTTTACAGAGAGGAAGGGAGAGGGACAGAGAGCCAGAAACATCAATGAGAGAGAAACATTGATCAGCTGCCTCCTGCACGCCCCACACTGGGGATGTGCCCGCAAACAAGGTACATGCCCTTGACCGGAATCGAACCCGGGACCCTTGAGTCCGCAGGCCGACGCTCTATCCACTGAGCCAAACCGGTTCTGGCGATTTTTGTATATTTTAAAAAATATATTGATCCTGTATCTTGCTGAACTTATTAGCTCCAATAGTTTTTTAGTGAATTCCTTAGAGTTTTCTATGTACAAGGTCGTCACCTGTGAATAGTGATGGTTTTACTTTTTCCTTTACAATCTGAATGCTTTTACATTTTCTTGCCTAACTTCCCTGCTTAGAAATTCTAGTACAATGTTAAATGGAATGATGAGAGCAGATATCCTTGCTCCTGACCTTTTTCTAATGGCCCCATAGGAACAATGAGGGAAAGCAGTCTGTCTTTCGCCAACCTATATAATAAAAGGCTAATATGCAAATAGACCAAATGGCGGAACAACCGGTCGCTATAATGTGCACTGACCACCAGGGGGCATGAGCGGAACTTGGTGGGGCACCAGTCACTGTCATTGGGGTGAGCCTCTGGTGGTTACTGAAAATTCTTTGCTCCCACGTGCCACAGTCCTGCCCGGCACTGACCCACTGCTGGCGCCTGTTGCCGGCCTTAATCACTTGGTGCCATCAGCGGGTTCGAGTGACGGCTATCAGCCCCAATTGCCCCTCAGGGCTTCTCCACCTCCCCCTGCTCCTGAGGGGAGATCAGGGCCAGCAGCTGCCTGCTGCTTGCACCTGCTGTCAGCGACAGCCCCACTCGTACCTGCTGCCAGTGCCCGAGCCACCGCTTGCACCCATTGCCAGCGCCAGCCCAGCTCGCACCCACTGCCGGTCCCAATCACTTGGCACCATCACTGGGTGTGAGCGGCAGCTGCCAGCCCTGATTACCCGAGGGCTTCTCCACCTCCCCCTGCTCCTGAGGGGCGAACAGGGCAGCAGCTGCTGCTTGCACCCACTGCTGGCGCCGGCCCCAATCGCGTCTTTGATGGGTGCGAGCGGGGCCAGTGCTGTCAGCGTGTGGGAGTGGCGGTGGCAGGAGCAGGGCTGCCCATGGACAGGTGACCAGAGGCGCGGTGGGAGGAAGTGGGCGGGAGTGCAGAGGATGGGCCGAGACCTGCCCCCACGCCCACAGGTCCTTTCAAGGTGCACGAATTCGTGCACTGGGCCCCTAGTTAAGTATGTTAGCCATGGGTTTTTCACAGACGCCCTTTATCAGATGAGGCAGTTCCCTCCTAGTCCTAATTTGTCAAGTGGTCTTTTTTTTAAATCATGAAGGGGTGCTAAATTTTTTCAAATTCCTTTTCTTTGTCTTTTGAAATGATCATGTGGTTTTCTCTCCTTTATTTTGTTAATAAGGTGCATTACATAAATTGATTTTCAGATACTAAATGAACTTGGTATTCTTGGGACAAAATCCCATCTGGTCATGGTGTATACTCCTGTTATGTATTGCAAGATTTGGTCTGCTAGTATTTTTTTTTTAATCCTTATTTACAAGAGACATTGATCTGTCATTTTCTTTCCTTGTAATGTCTTTGCAAAAGCCCATTTTTGGAGAGATGAAGTCTAACAATTTGTATATTACCACTTTTATGAATTTCTGTGCACTTAACCACAGATCCAACCTGTTTTGTATACTTATTTCAAGGTGCTCATTTAAAGGAGGTGGCATAGTAATGGCTTCCTGGCTTTTGTATTTCTTGAACCACAATAATAGTTTTATTTTTTTAATGGAACAACTGCAGTGTCAACTTATAATTTTGCCAAAAAAGGACATGTAAACCTAAGAGCTCCTTACTATTATAATCATACTAAAAAAAGACATTTTGATAGCAAAGGAAAAAAAAGAGATGGACAACATAAAATAAAAATCCTCCATTTAAATGTAATAAACACAGGTATGTAAACCTTGCTACATATTTGTTCTTACTTTTCAAATGATGCCAGGTGTTGTAGAAGAGTGGTAGAAGAGAGAACAGTCATCTACTAACTCAAAGTTCAAAGGTTTTCTCAGTAGATCTCCTAAATGACCAGAAAGATACTTCAGCTAATCAACTCCTATTCTCAGCCTTACACACTCTAACAGCAACTGCAAAGTAAGCAAAAAGATGACATGGACAGGACCCCACGGATCTGATTCTTCTCTGTAAGCCTAGAGCAGTGAGTGGTTCCTAACTTCCTGGTGACTTGGAATGAGTATGGCTGCTGGTCATAGTCAGCATCAAGTAAGATCAAGAGATCCAATAATCACTCTGTAGCACACAGTTTGCAGACTGACAAAATATAAAATGCAACAATTGTCTATCTGTGTTTAATGGTTAAAAGGGGCCCTTATATTAAAAAAAAAATCACTAGCCAGACTATACTATAAAGTCCTTAGCAAAGCACACAAAGCCTGTGCCAATTTGGCCCCCACTTACCTTTTCAGCTTTCTTCTAGCCGCCTAAGCTATTCTGCCTCCTGAACTTTCTTTCATACTTTGGTATTCCATCCTGAAGCTTGGTTTGCTCCCCTTTCTCAACTGGTAAATTTTAAGCACCTTCTTTACCCCTCCCCCCCGCCTCCATTTAATTTGACAACTTCCTAAGTCTTCATTATGTTCTGGTTATGATTATACAGTTTATAGTTCTCTCTGCCAACCCCACCCAGGTCAGGGAGCAGCCTTTATTGCTCCCTTATCTGTGTTCTCAGCTTGGTACAGATGGCTCTATCATAGCACTTGTTATATCATTTCCATATCAGTATCATGTGTTAGTCCATAACCCCAAGAGCAGCCAATCTTAGTCATTTTTGTATTGTTAGCATCTAGCAGAGGGCCTGCCATACTGCAGGCCAACAACATATTAAAAACAAAAATTCAATTGTATGATTTCTAAGATCTGGATCATGAGACTGTCTAGAACAGCGGTTCTCAACCTGTGGGTCAAACGACCCTTTCACAGGGGTCGCCTAAGACCATTGGAAAACACAGATATAATCACATATTGTTTTTATGATTAATCACTATGCTTTAATTATGTTCAATTTGTAACAATGAAAATACATCCTGCATATCAGATATTTACATTACGACTCATAACAGTAGCAAAATTACAGTTATGAAGTAGCAATGAAAATAATTTTATGGCTGGGGGTCACCACAACATGAGGAACTGTATTAAAGGGTCATGGCATTAGGAAGGTTGAGAACCACTGGTCTAGAAGGAAATTTTGAGATCAACTCCTTTCTCCTCTTAACCTATCGTCTTCCCTTTTTACATAAAAGAGTACCTCTTTTTTGTTCCTTTTTTTCTATTTTTAAAGGGGTGTGGAGAATCACACCATGCCTCTGCAGGTCCACTCAGAAATGACACCTACCCCTTCTATTCATAATTCATTGGCCAAATCAAGTCACAAAGGTCGGGAAGGAGAACCCAAAACATTCAGTGAACAGCTTGATGTTACCCCTTTTCTTAATCAGCTGTATCATAGACCCATCCTGCTTTAATGCTCTTCCTTGCACTGCTCCCTACTGGATATTATATTTACTTGTTTATTGTTTGCCTTCTCCTCCTAGATCTAACTTCTGCAAGGTCAGGGTGTGCCTGGTTTTGTTCACTATGTACCTGCAGCACTTAGGACAGTGCTTGGTATACAATAGGCACTCAAATGACTTGTAGTCACATGGGTCAGTAGTAACACGAATAGTTAATATCTAAAGGTACTTACCATGTGCCCCACAATGTGCTAAATACTGTTCATGCAGTAACTCATTTGATCCTCAGCTCAATCCTATAGGGGATATAGGTCTATTATGAGCCTCATGTTCCAAACAAGAAATATAAGACTCAGGGAGGCTGAGACACTTGCCCAAAGTCACACTGCCAGTTAGTGGCACAGCCAGCCATTTGACCTCTGAGAGGCCCTGCTGGACCCAACCATTTATGATTAGGGGGCAGAGTCATAATGTCTATGCATGCAGCTGAGTGTCCACCCCATGTGGGGACAGGGTTTGGGAGCATGCTCAGAGGACAGAGTAACAATGGCAAAAATTATAAGGTTGTCACCAATTATTAGGTGACAGATACCGTGCAAAGGGAGGCACATCTGATTATATGTTCACAAAAATCACAGGAGGAAGTGTTGCTCTTTGCCTATGGTCTTCCTTTTTCACATAAATGAGTACCTCTTTTTTCATTCTTTATCTACAGTCCTGGGACAAAAACTGGTCTCATGAGAAGAGAACCTGAATGTCTGCTGACACAAAACAGACCAAGCTCTAAAAACATTGGGTGGGTGAATGAATGAATGAATGAATGCACCTCTCAAGGGGTTCTCCACAGGCCACCTCATCCATCATAGAACTGTTCAGGACGGTGTAATGGGTTAGGGAGCTTGAAAACATTGGAGTCTAGATGCTGGTTTATGAAGAATTATGGGATTAGTCTACTCCCAATTTCCTTGTTTCTAATAATAATCTGCCCCCCTTCCCCAATAAAACAAAGCATTATGACTATTTTCTAAGCAAGAGCCAATTCCAACTTAGATACTGCTTATTTTTTTCAAAAAAAGTATTGGAATTTCAATTGCAAGCTTGTTTCAAAGAAATACTGTCATCTGAGAAGTGGAGAAAAGGGCTGGCCACTTCCCAGCTGGCCCTCCAACCCCCGCTGACAGAAGGTGAATGCCAGTTTGCTTTCTGTCAAAGGGTAACAGCAATACTCAGACATCCAGAACACCTCTGACTCACTTTTCCTCTTTTATTGTGACAACAAGACGGGGCCCACGAACTATAAATTCCTATTTAAAAACAGGAAGCAGGTAAACCGAGCTATGTTAAAGTGTAATATGAAATTCTCCTTGGGGGACCTTCAGTATATCAAAAGGATATTAAAAAAACACACAAAAGAAGCCCAAAGTTACCCTTGACCAGAGGAGGGAACCAAGTACAAATTTCCTACCCATAACATCCTTAAGTCTAAGTAGCCCTACTTGGAACCTTCGGCACCAAACAAACCATTAGGCTGAAGACAAAGGAACAAAACTCTCATTTACTGATGGTGAGTGGGCATACATGATCCTTAACTGTCTTGGCTGTGTTTCCCCATAGTATTTATTAATCCATCCACACTGTGAAGAATGACATAATCTGAGACGAAAACAACATTACTACCTTGCTTGTCAAAAAGCTGATGAGAAAGAACACTCTCCCTTTTGCCCCATAATCTTGAGTTTTTAGAGGAAAATAAATCACAAGTTTCCAGCTTGTCAAAAAAGAGCACCAAAAGGCCAAGTACAGAAATAAAGTTCAAAGCCATCTCTAACTCAAAATTACTGCAGGACACTGACAGAGTGCACTCACTACTTATTCGCCAACCTCTGTATGTCAAGCTTGGTTCACTTTGTTGCTCTACCAATCAGTATCTTCCCCAGCCAAACCTAGTAAATTGAACCTGTTTAGATTTCCTTAATCTCATGTAGGACAGTGACTGCTCTCATCCCCCTCAAGTATTTAGCCACCTTCTCAATGAAACCTATTCTGATGATGCTATTAAATTCGTAACTGGAGGCCCATCTCACTTCCTAACCCTTACCACCTCTATTTTTTCCTGTAGTATTTATCCATTGTGTACATTATGTACATATAAATATCACATGTGCATATGTAAATATCATATGTGCATATGTAAATTGTATATGTGTACAAAATTATATCTATATCTATCTATTATGTGTGTATTCATCTATGTGTGTATCATCTCCTCTGCTAGAATTAAGCTCCAAGAAGTGTGGACAAAAGGGGCCACATGCTAACCTGACAAGCTCAGGGGAGGCCTGCATGGCAGTCTTGCAAACTCAGAGACCTAAAGTAACCACAAAGGATGGTCTAAAATTAAACTTTAACTAAGATACCTAGGCTGGTATCTTCACTGACAAGGTCAACCTTTACCTTAACTGAGCCTGTCTTTTTGCATCTATAAAACATACCCTTGAAATGTCTGGGTAACTTGTGACTTCCCTTTTTCTGGACCCCTTGGGGCACAACCTAATGTGCCTGGGCTCCAGGACAGATACCACAAATTTCTTCATTGTTATGTTAATTGTTCCTGCACCCACCTAAGTATGTGTCTATCATTTTACTTTTTACCCTGCGTTGCTTTCTCCCGCCTCTCTAGTCTTTCACCAATGGATTTCATGTAACCCACCTATGTCCCTTTCCTTTGATTGCAATGTATAAATACAGATGTAGCCCGCCATTCTCTGGAGCATTATCTCAATTCGTTGAGGTTCTGCTTCCTGGCATATGTCAACAGTTTGGCTCGAATAAACTCACAAAAATTCATTACAGATTTCAATGTTTTTTTTACGTTAACAGAAGGAAGGCATTTTGCTGACTGATAGATCCCAAGTATCTAGGAAAGTACCAGGCACAGAATAGGAGCTAGTGCTTAATTGAAGGAAACAACGAACCCACTAGAGTTTCAACTTAAACTGTAAAACAGTCCCTTCATTTCCCAGAGCTCCGCTTCTCAAACGTGCAAGCCTTCCGCACACCCTTCATCAGAGTTGCTGGCAAAACAGCAACCTGTGCGCTAGCGCCCACGTGGTAGCTCTGCACAGGGGCGTGCACAAACTCTCGGCCCCGGCACGCACCACCTCCCCGCATCCCATTTCAATTTTGCGCCCAAACCCTTGGGCCGGCATTCCGAGTAACTCAGGTCTTCATAGCTGGCCAAGTCCTGGATACCGAGGACCAGAAGGGCGGGGCCAGACAGACCTTCGTCCCCACGCCCTAGGAGCCTGGTGACCTCAAGTGACCCGACCTCTGGGTCTCCCGGCCTTCCCCCCGGGAGGTCAAAGCCACAGCCCCTCCCCGCCCCACTGTCCCAGCCCCACGGGGCGAGCCCCCTCTCCTCCGACCGCCGGACCCTACCTCTCCGGGTGGACGCGAGGGCGGGCACTCGGCCATGGCACAGGTGGAGGGGGCCTGCGGCACAGGCGACGCCTGGGACGAGGCCGGGCTGGCACCTCCACGCGCAGCAGCGCCCGGCTGGGGGGCCCGAGGGCCCCAGGCGCGAGCGTTCCCGGTCTCCCAGGGGTCGGCGCGGGGCGGCGGCGGCCAGGCGCGGGACGGGCACCTGCACCAGGAGGAACAGCGCCGAGGCACGTGACGCGACGCGGGCCGCGGGGGCGCCGGGGCCCAGCGCCTCCAGACCTTCCGCGAGCGCGGACAGGCAGCGGCGCGCCGGGACGCCGCCCGGGCTTCCGCAGCGGCCGGCGAGTAAGAAGAGCAGAAGCCGCCGGCGGTCGGGCGGGCGCTTCGGCCCCTCTCCCGAGACGGAGCCACCGTCCATCCCGGAGGCTGTCACTGGCCCGGGCGCGCGCGCATCGCGTCCACGCGCGGCGCGGGTCACGGGCGGCTCCGGCCCGAATCCGACGGCAGGAAGCTGTGCCGCAGCGCCGGCGGCCCTTCCAGCCGGATGGGCGGGGCTCAGGGCGCGCGCCTGGGGCGGGGCAGGGGGCGGGGTGGGGCGGGGCGAGCGGGGCGGGGCGGGGCGGGGCGGGGCGAGCGGGGCGGGGCGGGGCGGGGGGCGGGGGGCGGGGCTGGCCTCCGTTACCGCGCGGGAGGCGATCCGGCCCTGCTGAGTATGGCAACCCCGGGAAGTGGGGTGGGGCTGCGGGCGCTCCGGGACCCAGAGCGAGCCTGTGCGGCATGATTTGCATATTTATTACACGGGGTTCCTTATGGAGACATTCACCACCCTGGTGCCCTTCAGACTTCGGTGAAAAGTCCCTGCATCGCCAGGCTGCCCTCGATTTTACTCTCCCCGTTCGAAGTCCCCCAGAGTATGGAGCTTGGGTGCGTTTTAAGGAATTATTAACAGGGCCAAGGGAAGGACCTGTACATAGTCAATACATTTAAAGGCTAAAGGTTCAGCGCCTTTATTTCCGGATTAGTGCACCATAGAAATGAGAAAGTCTCAATCTGGAAATTTAAAACGCGGGGCGTGTATGTTGAATGCGACCCACTGGTACAATAAAAGGATATCTGAAACTAGTGGTGCTCAGTTCTGTAAACGTCCTGAATGCCTGCCGCACCTATCTCAGTTACTGGTCCATTGTGCGAATTCAATAGACTTTCCCTGAGGGAATGAATGACATGCACAAGGCCCTAGGCTAGGAGATAAAGAAAAATTAGGTTGTTCTTGACTTTCAGAAGTTGTTTTCTTATACACCCTTAAGTATACATATACATGAGCCATAAGAGAGCTACAAAGTGTTCTCTTTGGTAAGATAGACAGTGCATATGCTTGTGGAAGAGATGTAAATGGATATCAAATTATAAAGAATTAAAAAAAATTAAGGTGCAAATAGACACGTTCTTGAAAGGTTAGTAGGGCCCTAGCTGGTGTGAGAGGCAACCAATCCATGTGCCTCTCTCTGTCTCTCCCCTTCCCTTCCAGTCTCTCTAAAAATCAATGGAAATTGGTCAACATGAACATATAGGTTTCAAGTGTGTGTATATTGCACCATGTGCCCACCACCCAAAGTCAAATCTCCTGTCACCATACATGAGGACAGTGGTTCTCAACCTTCCTAATGCTGCAACCCTTTAATACAGTTCCTCATGTTGTGGTGACCCCCAATTTCATTGTTACAAATTGAACATAATTAAAGCATAGTGATTAATCACAAAAACAATATGTAATTATATATGTGTTTTCCGATGGTCTTAGGCCACCCCTGTGAAAGGGTCGTTCGACCCCCAAAGGGGTCGTGGTCCACAGGTTGAGAACCGCTGCTTTAGAACCTCCTTCTCCCCCACCCCGTTCCCTCTGGCAACCACCACATTGCTGTTTTCGTCCACAAGTTTTAGTTTTACATACCACATCTATACTAATAAAAGGGTAATGTGCTAATTAGACCGGACATCTTCCAGATGTCCTTCCGGACAAAGCCACCGTGGCAGGGGCCGAGGCAGAGGTGGTTAGGGGCGATCAGGCTGGCAAGGCGGGGGCGGGGGGGGGCAGTTAGGGAGCAATCAGGCTGGCAGGAGGGAGCAATTAGGGGGCGATCAGGCTGGCAGGCAGGCGAATGATTAGGAGCCAGCAGTCCTGGATTGAGAGAGGGATGTCCCAATCCCCTGCGGGATCAGGCCTAAACTGGCAGTCGGACATCCCCCAAAGTGTTCTGGATTGGAGAGGGTGCAGGCTGGGCTGAGGGACATCCTCCCTCCTCCTCCCCCCTGTGCATGAATTTCATGCACCAGGCCTCTATATGAGAGAAATTATATGGTTCTTCTGATCCATATACTTTTTCTGACTGACTTATTTCAGTGAGCATAATATTCTCAAGGTCCATCCATGTTGTTGCAAATGGCAGTATTTCATCTTTCCCATGGCTGAGCAGTATCCATTGTGTATATGTGCCACATCTTTTTTATCCAGTCCTCTATCACAGGACACTTTGGTTGTTTCCATGTCTTGGCCACCGTGAATAATGCTGCAATGAACATAGGGGTACACATACTTTTGTGAATACATGATTTCGAGTTTTGTGGATATATACCCAGGAGAGGGATTGCTGGGTCATATGGTAGCTCTATTCTCAATTTTTTGAGGAATTGCCCGACTGCTTTCCATAGTGGTTGTACCCGTCTACATTCCCACCAGCAGTGAATGAGGGTTCCCTTTTTTCCCACAAGCTCTCCAATACTTGCTATTGCTTGTCTTGTTGATAATGGCCACTCTAACAGGGGTGAGGTGGTATCTCATTGTAGTTTTGATTTGCATTTCCCTAATTGCTAGTGAGGTTTAACATCTTTTCATATATCTATTGGCTGTTCATCTGTCTTCTTGGGAGAGGTGTATTTTCAGGTCCTCTGCCCATTTTTGGTTGGATTGTTTGTTTGGTGTTGAGTTTTATGAGTTCTTTATATATTTTGGAAATAAACCTTTGTCAGAGCTACTGTTTGCAAATATCATCTCCCATCTGGTTGGCTGCCTCTTTGCTTTGTTGTCAGTTTCTTTTTCTGTGCAGAAGCTTTTTAGTTTTATATAGTCCCACTTATTCATTTTTACTTTTACTTCCCTTGCCTTTGGGGTGAAGTTCATAAAATGTTCTCTATGACCAAGGTCCATAAGTTTGTTACCTATCTTTTATTCTATGTAACTTATTGTTTCAGGTCTAATGTTTAGGTCTTTGATGCACTTTGAATTAAGTTTTGTACATGGGGACAAGCTATAATCCAGTTTCATTTGTTTGCATGTGGCTTTCTAGTTTTCTCTGCAGCATTTATTGAAGAGATTATCTTTATTCCATTGTGTGTTTCTGGTTCCTTTGTTGAAAATTATCTGTCCATATACATGTGGTTTTTTAGCTGGGCTATCTATACCAATGTCACCCCAATAAATTTAATAAATAAAAATAAATAAATAAATAAATAAATAAATAAATTAACCTGCTAAAAATTAATGAAAAAATATCTTCAGGTGAGGATTAACAACAACAAAAAAAGGTTAGTAGGACTTATACATTTGTAGAACTAATAGGAAAACAATTAAGCAATATGTATCAACAGTTTTTCATGTTCATAAATTTTGCTCAAGCCCCCCAACTCTGAAAGTTTAATCTAAGGGAATAATCCAAAACATTAACATATGGACTTATCATTTTTATACATGGAAATATTGAATATTGATAATTTCATATGAATCAACCTAATATACTAAGATATTTATTGTATTATAATTTATTATTGTGACAAAGAGGGGGAAAACTAATGTCTATCATTAGAGAAATGGTTAAATAAACTACAGCACAAACTTCATTAATGATAGCCCTTTTAATTTTTGAAAGTTGAAATAAAATTTGCATATAATAAAAATCTGCAGATCTTACTTCAACTTGATGACTTTTAACAATTGTATATACTCATGTAACCACCACCTAAACAAGATATAGAACATTTTTATCACTTCACAAAAATCCCTTTGTGCTCCTTTCGTTTTTAAATAATCCCCTCACACAAACAACCATTTTCTGATTTCAGTCACCACAGATTATTTTTGTTTGTTCTTGAGCTTCATATAAATGGAATCAAGTATTGCCTTGAGTTTGACTTCCTCCTGCCTTGTGTCTGTCTTCAATATAATATCTGTAAGGTGCATCCATATTGTTGTTTTAGGAATTATTCTTTTTATTATTGAGTAGCATTTCGCTGTATAACTATTCCATAACTTAGTCATCCATTCTACTATTCATGGCTTTTGGTTTCTAGTTTTGGGTTATTATGAACTAGAGGCCTGGTGCATGAATATGTGCACCAGTGGAGTTCCTTGGCCTGGCCTGTGGGATCAGGCTGAAACTGGACCTCCAACATCCCCTGAGGGGTCCCGGATTGTGAGAGGGTGTATGCCAGGCCGAGGGACCCCACTGGTGCATGATCGGGGCCAGGGAGAGACACAGGAGGTTGGCCAGCCAAGGAGGGACTGTGGACAGGGCATGTCCGGCCTGTCTCGCTGAGTCCTAATCAGCCGGACCCCAGCAGCAAGCTAACCTACCCCCTGGTGGTCAGTGCACGTCATAGTGACTGGTCAACGAGTTGTCTGTCTGCCCCATGGTGGTCAGTTCACATCATAACGAGCGGTTGAACGGCCTTAGCATATCATTAGTATATTATGCTTTGATTGGTTGAATGACCAACCAGTTAACCAGACACTTAGCATATTAGGCTTTTATTATATCGGATAAGGCTGTTATGAAGATTCTTGTATAAGTCTTGGTGTGGACACATATTATCTATTCCTTGTATTGTAGTATTGTGATAATAAATAAAAATTTTGAGTATTATTGCTAATCCAAAAAACCCAAGAACTTTTTTAAAAAATATATTTTATTGATTTTTTACAGAGAGGAAGGGAGAGGGACAGAGAGTTAGAAACATCCATGAGAGAGAAACATTGATCAGCTGCCTCCTGCACACCCCCTACTGGGGATGTGCCCGCAACCAAGGTACATGCCCTTGACTGGAATCGAACCTGGGACTCTTCATTCCACAGGCTGATGCCCTAGCCACTGAGCAAAACTGGTCAGGGCCCAAGAACTTTTATTACCTTTTATTAATTCAAAGATTTTTCACCATGTGTGAATATTCACTTTTTCCATGGTAGGAAAAACTAAGTTTTATATTATAAAATACATACATATTATATATATTAAAATGCACATTTATGGATATGTATAGTAATCCTATATAATAAAAGGCTAATATGCAAATTGTCCCCTTGACCAGGAGTTTTTTGTTTTGTTTTGTTTTTTTAAAAATATATTTTATTGATTTTTTACAGAGAGGAAGGGAGAGAGATAGATAGTTAGAAACATCGATGGGAGAGAAACATCGATCAGCTACCTCCTGCACATCACCCACTGGGGATGTGCCCGCACCCCAGGTACATGCCCTTGACCGGAATCGAACCTGGGACCTTTCAGTCCGCAGGCCAATGCTCTATCCACTGAGCCAAACCGGCTTCGGCATGACCAGCAATTTGACAGGGAATTCAACCAGGGGTTGGGGCTGGCTGGCTCCATCCCCAATTAGACCCTGATCAGGGTGGGCTGTGCATGAATTCATGCACTGGGCCTCTAGTATACATATATTTATACATAAATATTTATATACTAGCTATAATAATCCTATCTAATAAAAGACAAAAAGGGTAATTGACCGTACCTTCTCTACGCTTCCCATTGGCTAACCAGGGTGATATGCAAATTAACTGCCAAGAAAGATGGCGTTTAATTGCCAAGAAAGATGGTGGTTAATTTGCATATGTAGGCACAATGATGGGAGGCGAAAGGGGAAGGACAGTGATCGGAAACCCAGACGGCAGGCAAGAGCCGGGGGGCAGGGCAAAGGCAGCCCTGGGGGCCGCCTCTGCCCTGCCCCCGGCCCTGGATCGGAGAACTGGGGCCACCTTTGCCCGCCCCCCAGCCGGTAATCGGAGAAGCCGGAGGGGGGCAGGGAAGAGGTGGGCACCAGCGCGGTTCGGGCAGGTTTGTCAGGCCCAGGGAAGGCGCCTTCGTTCTCTGCACCAAGATGGTGGCCAAGGGGCCCTCCGGAGACATGTGGTGACTGAACCCAAGCCAGGCCAGAGTCCTGCTCGCACTGAGAGGTAAGTAACTGGGCACCGCGCCCCAAATGCATGGGGAGCACCAGCGGCCTCCTCTCTCCTGCCCAGTAAGGTGGGAAGCCTGGTGGGATTCACAGGTAAAACGCAGACACTGATGGGTCCCAGACCCCTTTTCTTTGCACACACCCCTCACCCCCATCATTCTGTGAGGCTAAGGTTCCTGAGCTCAGATCCAAGGACTGCAAAGGGAACAATTCTCCCGGTGAGAACATGCAGGCAGGCGCCTCCTGCCAAGGCGGCCAAGTTTGACAAACAGCGCCTTCTGGGGTGGGGCAAGCAGAGTGCCGCGGAGCAGTGCTGGCTCCCAGCTACCCCGGGGGCAGGTGGCCACCGCAGCTCCCTGCTGGCCCCAACAGCTGGGTGGCGGCCCCTGTGTGTCCAGTGCACCTAGGCCTCGCTGACCTCGTGACCCCCAGAGCACGCACCCGCCTCCTGGTCCTAATTGCCTCTCCCCTCTCCACACACACACACATGCATCTGCAAAGGTGGGAACAAGGCCCAGGCGGCCACATCCACGCCCTTGCTGGCGAAAGTCACACTCCAAGTGGCCGGCTGTGTGAGGGGCAGTGGACACACATGCAACTTGCTCACTCTCTCCCTGGAAAATCCAGGGCGCACCTCGGCTCCTACAACGTGCGGAATTAGAACTCGAACTGTTTATTGTCTCCTAACTTTTCTCTGGTTTCTTTGGTCACTCACTGTGGCTACCCGCACTGTTCTGACTGGGCCCTGGGGGCTCCTCAGCCAGACCACAAATCCCCAAATCAAACACTCGCTTTCAGAAAGCCAGGCTTCTCTCAACGCACCCTGCAACCTAAAAGGTTGCCCCTCTGTGAAAAGCTCGGAGGAGCACCGAGCTGGTAAAGGACAGCTGGTGCGTGGCGGGGTCCCTGGGACCCAAAAAGGTGCAGGAAAAAAATATATATAAATTTTTAACACATTTCAATTTCAAGAAGTAAAAACAAAACCAAGAAAGAAAAACTACGCTTTCAGAGCCTGAACATCCACAGGGACCTCAGCGTGATCCCGAGCCGCCACCTGCCCCAGCATGGGATCTGGGCCTGCCATCTGCGACCGGGGGAGACGGGGCAGACACCGCAGGATTGGGCGTGCCATCTGCCACCAGGGGAGCGGGCCTAAGCCAGCAGGTGATTATCTCCCGAGGGGTCCCAGACTGTGAGAGGGCACAGGTTGGGCTGAGGGACCCCCCACCCCTCCGCCGGTGCACAAATTTGTGTGCACCGGGCTATTAGTAAAAGCATAATATGCTAATTAGACCAGGCATCCTTCTGGATGACCTCTGGATGAAGCTGGGGCTGTGAGGGAAGCCCGGGTCCCGGTGCCTGCCAGCGGCCAGAGGGAAGCCAGTGCTGGCAGCCGGGGGAAGGAAGGCCTACTCTTGCATGAATTTTATGCATTGGGCCTCTAGTGTATTATAAAAGGGATTATCAATGTGTTCAGAATTAAATTTCTTTAATATAGTACCTCATTTGCTTGGAATGGAATTTGAAGCAAATCTCAAGATTGAAGCTATAGGTAAAACATGTATTTTAAACACTGTAAAAAATAATTAGATACTTCTTTCACTCACTAACTGTGTTGTTGCTAAAGAAATTGAGATTCTGGACTAGGTAGTGTGTGCTGCCATTCTCTTAAGCCTGCTTCTATGCTTCCGTTGTATTTAGTCTACCATAGACCTATCTATGACACTTAGAAAGCTCCAGATCACTCAAATTAGTAGAGTTCCCATATTAATATAATTCCAGCAATTGGACCATCTTTCCGAGGAACAAAATCAAGAAATGGTTCCTTGATAATCTGTTTATGTCCTTCTTAAAAAAAATAGTTCTTTTGCAGTTTAGATTTATCTATACACTAAACTCACTTGAACTATTTGAAAATATTTTGAGTTGCATAAGCAATGAAAGAAAAAATATGGAGGTTCTTTAATTTATCTAATTCATAATTTTTCTAAGTTTGGCTCAAACATTTGATAATTTAATTTTGCATTTTAAGACTTAGCTATTTTAAATCCAAAAGCTGCTCTTGTGGAAGAGATATAAATGGCTGTTACATTATAAAGCCTACATTATACTCCATTAAAAGCTTTGTGCCCACTTTCCCACATCAACAGTTTAAAAAACCTTATTGTATAAAAAACGTTATGAAAATAATGATTACTTCAATAAGGTAAGCAATATAGGGGTTTATAATTGAGGTTTGAGATTTCCTACTTTAATTCTACCCTTTTGAAGTTATTTTTTCCATGATCAAAAAACCATATATTTATATAATATAGTAATTGAAACTTAAAAAAAAATGAATGATGCTAATTTTATTACTTTGAAGGTTTTTTTTGTCATTTAACATTACTTTATGGACAAATCTTCAGGTCACTGTATATTGTTCTAATTGATTATTTTTTTTCATTGCTGTGTGTTTTATTGTACCATTCTTATAACTAATGAATTTCTGTACAACTTTAGAAGGACTTTAATTAGTTTCTCAAAAAATTTTTCTACAAAAATTGTATTTTATCAATCATGTTATATTTCCCTAATGGTGCATATTTGTATTGGTGTAGAACAATTTTTGTTGTTCCTCTATGTTATTAGGAAAACAATAAGAAAAATGTTCCATTCATCCATTCATTTGCCTATTCTTCCAAGAACTAGTTAATGATTAGTTAGGACTTGTTCTAAAATAGGGGACTGGCCCAGAGCAGGTCTGCCTAGGGCCAGCTGGCAGTGTGTAGGTTCTTGACTTTGTGCAGGAAAGGTTTCACAACATGAGTCCAGGTGATTGAGAGTATGTTTATTAAAGGTGGGGAGGGTGAAACAGGAAAGGGTTAGGATGGAAGAAGCAACAGGAGAGAGTCTATGCAGGGTTGCTTTTGTTCTCTGAAAATGTCATAGGAAAGAAGTGAGCCTCGGTGGGGCTGCTTTAGCTCATTGAGAAGTCAGAGGAAAGGGGGCCTTGGAAACAGGTTCAGGGGGTTATCTTGGAAGGAGCCGCTGCTGTCCACTGCTCCCCTTGTTGCAAGCTCTTGGAAACCCTTAGAGTTTAAGAAAGATGCACGCCTGTGAGGGAAAAAGAGGGAGAAGAGAAAGGCACAAGCATGCTCCCGAGAGGGAGAATGAGCTCTGGAACCTTTGTTTTGAGGGTTTTTAAAGGTTGAGAGTTCAGGGGAAGTCTTAGGGAGGATCTCAATAGACTAATCATCTTTTCCTTTCAGGGTCTGGTCTCCACTTGTTGGTCGATGCCGGGGTCATTAGTCATTGCAGTTGGTTCTGGCATCACCCTCCTGGTTTTAACTACTTTTCTGGGCTCTTTTACAGAAAGCAATCAGGGAAGGTCACAATTGATAGGGTAGCTTTTGAACAGGGCCCTGAATTTAGTGTTGGAAAGGATCTAGTAAAAATCGGGAGAAAATTCCAAGTTGAGAGAACAGTAAATACAAAAGCCCCGAGGCAGGAGTGTGCTTGGTTTGTGTAAGGAGCAGTGAAGAAGCCAGTGTGAATTGAGAAAAGGGGGAGAGTTGGGAGAAGATGAGATTAGAGAAGCCCTTGTGAATCTCTACAAAGAGTAAGGCTTTTATGTGAGTGAGAGGGGAAGTCACTGGATGGTTTTGAGCAGAAGAATGACATGGTCTGCCTCACCTTAAAAGGTAGCTCCCTGCCCAGCTGGCGTGGCTCAGTGATTGTCGACCTATGAACCAGGAGGTCAGGGTTCAATTTCCGGCCAGAGCACATGCCCAGGTTGTGGGCTTGGTCCACAGTGTGGGGCATGCAGGAGGCAGCTGATCAATGATTTTCTCTTATCATTGATGTTTTTATATCTCTCTCCCTTTCCCTTCCTCTCTGAAATCAATGTATATATATATATATATATATATATATATATATATATATATATATATTAGCTTGGAGGATAATGCAGTAATCCAGAGAGATGGTGGTGTCTAGAACTAGTCAGGTAACAGCAGATGTAATGAGAAATGGTCAGACGTTGGATGTATTTTGATGGTAGAAGCAACAAAATTTGCTGCTGGCTTTGTTTGGGTGAGCGCTGTGAGAGAAAGAAGGAAGTCAAAGTTGACTCTAAGGTTAGAAGAACTAGGATGCAGTTGCTTTCTTCTTTTTTTCTTCAATCCTCACACAAGGATATTTTTTTCCCATTAATCTTTAGAGAGAGAGTGGAAGGAAGGGAGGAAGGGGAGAGAGAAACATCAATGTGAGAGAGATACATTGACTGGTTGCTTCCGGCACGTTCCCCAACCAGGACCAGGGATGGAACCTGCAACCGAGGCTCGTACCCTTTATCAGGAATCCAACCCTTGATGCTTCAGTCTTCCGGCTGACACTAACCACTGAGCAAACCCACCAGAGCTGGATGGAATTGTTTTTTATTGAGATGGGGCTGATGGTGAGAGTGTTATTGTCGTAATTAGCTAGTTTGCTAATATTAATAATAGGAAGAGAGCAAAGGGGAGGCCAGACATTATAAGCATGGTCATCTGGGTAGCTTAATCAGGAAGCTACAGCTCCATGCTCCCCAGGGAACCACCGGTCCATTTCCTGCAAATCACTAGGGAAAGAAGTTGAACAAAGGGGGAGATGGGCACATGCCAGTGAAGTCAGGGTGATATAGGGAGGGTGCTTGTCTGTCAGTTTAGCCTGCGAACAGTGGGTTGGCTAGGGGGTGGACTGCAATGCAAGCCTGGGAAATCTTAGAAGGTTAAAATCCCTAACCACAGAGTTCCCTCCTTCCTTATTCCCCCTTACTCTCTAGATCACTTGGTCCCTCTTGCTCTTGCTTACTCCATGACATGCATTCACCTGTTATTCACATGTTTTCTCTTTATAGCCATGTGGCATTAAGCAGCTGCATGACCTATGGTCATGGACTCCACATGCAGGATGCTGGACTGGACATGGAACAGAAATTCTGGGTAGTGGCCTTAATTCTAGCCCTGCTGAAGATAATATTGGACTTCTTCCATGATGAGACAGACAGAGATGGGACCTTGGAAGGGAACCCCCTTAATTTTACATCATCAACAAAGCTTTCCATGAAACCCCAACCTCCTGTGAGGGCCTCAGAATATCTTTTCCTCATGGCAACCCAAGAACTCCACTTCTACCAATAACAGGAGGAGCAGGTTTGGAGGAGGGCAGGGATAGCAGTTTGTTTGTGGATATGCTGAGTTTATGATGAATTCACATGGAGATGGTGTGCAAGCAGGTGGATTTGAATTTGGTGTTCAAGGGAGAGGTCTGGATTGGCAGCATGCCTTTTAACATTACAAGCCTGGGTGAGATGGCCAAGGGATTGAATGCAGACAGAGCAGAGAGGAGATCTGAGCTCTGGGGCATGCCAGCTAGTGAAGAAAACTTAGCAAAAGCAGCCCCTGAGGTGGACAGAGAACAAGAAGGGAGTGGTTAGAAATGTCAAGGAGGGAGAGAGCAAATGGGTCAAAAAATCCCCATAAATCAAGTAGGATGAGGACTGAGAATTAACCATTGATCAGCATGAAAGTCATTAGTAAGATCGACAAGAACCCTTTTTGATGGAAGAGCAAAGGAAAGCCAAATTGGAATGGGTTTCAAAAGAGTGGGAGGAGAAAAGTTGGAGAAAAATTATAGTAAAACTTTCCAAGAGTTCTACTGTAAAGAGCACAGAGAAATGAGGTGAAAGCTGGAGGGGTAAGTGGTATAGATATGAGATTAAATTTTAAAAAAAAAATATTTTTATTGATTTCAGAGAGGAAGGGAGGGGGAGAGAAAGAGAGAGAGAGAGAGAGAGAGAGAGAGAGAGAGAGAGAGAGAGAGAAATAGAGAGAGAGAGAGAAACATCAGTGATGAGAGAGAATCCTTGATTGGTTGCCTCCTGCACTCCCCCTACTAGGGATCCCACAACCTGGGCATGTGCCCTGACTGGGAATTGAACCCTGACCTCCTGGTTCATAGATTGGCGCTCAACCACTAAGCCATACAGGCTGGGCCAAAATTGTTTTTATGATTTGTATTACCATTTCTATTATCAGTAGCATAATTGCCTTCTTTTAGTGGCTTGTAATATGTTTAGAAAAAGAATAGACTTTACTTTGCTTGTGCATTTTCCCCCCTTAATCAACATTATGTTTACAGTAGACACCAGTAACATTTATCTTTTCTATAATTTAAAGAACTATATGAAATCTGACATAATTATTGTGCTTTGAGAATATAATTTGTATGGACATAAAGTAGTTACATAACTATAATTATTTGATACTGGTGAACCTGGAAAACATGTTTCCTTGCAAATTTGATTATGTTTTGTCTTGATAAAATACCATTTTTGTCAGTTGCTCACGACTCTCTGTGAAATATCCTCTGTAGGCAGTAGGCACTAAGTCTGTATTAAATGAAGCATCCCTTCTAATGAACTTCAGGACTTTTGGAGTCGTTGGGAAGAAGAGGGAAGAAGAACACTAGCCCTTTTCCAGATGGAGGGTCTGACTCTGGCCAGAATTGCCAGCACTGCACTGGCAGGCAGAGAGGTGCCATCTGTGGAGGCAGCTCAGCTCTGGCCTGTTCCCAAGAGACCAACACCAGTGCCATAGCTTCCTGTGAAACTAGAAAGCTACTTTAAAACCTTTTCTGTTCTTTCAAAGACAATGACTTTGATTATACATGGGAAAATAGCCTATATAATAAAGAGGTAATATGCAAATTAACCCTCATGCCCTCACAAAGATGGCTGCATACGACCAGGATGGCAGGGGGGTTAGTGAGGGCCAACCAAACTACTGAACAGCAGGCTGGATGGGGCAACCAGGCTGGTGGGGGGCAGTTGGGGGTGATTAGGCTGGTGGGGGGGGGCAGTGAGGGTCAACTAGGCTGGCAGAGGGGGGCAGTTCAGGGTGACCAGGTAGGCAGGCAGGTGAGCGATTAGGAGCCAGAGGACCAGGATTGTGAGAGGGATGTCCAGCTGCCGGACATCCCCTGGCAGTCAGACATCCCCTGAGAGGTCCCAGATCGGAGAGGGTGCAGGCTGGGCTGAGGGTCCCCTGTGCATGAATTTTGTGCACCGGGCCTCTAGTACATTTATAAAACCGAGATATTATGTGATAAATTTTCACTTAAGCATAGGGGTTAAAAGTCTAAGTTCACCTGGCTGGCATAGCTCAGTGGTTGAGCGTCAACCTATGAACCTGGAGGTCATGGTTTGATTCCCGGTCAAGGCACATGCCAGGGTTGTGAGCTCAATCCCAGTACAGGGCGTGCAAGAGGTGGCAGATCAATGATTCTCTCTCATCATTGATGTTTCTATCCCTCTCTCCCTGTCCCTTCTTTCTGAAATCATTAAAAAAATATATATTTTTAAAAAACCCTCTAAGTTCTACAGCCAGACTGCCTGAGTTTAAGTCCTGGTTCTATTACTTACTAGTCCTGTGACTCTGGGTAGATTACCCTATGCTTCTGTGCCTCAGTTTCCCCATCTGCAAAAATGAGGATGGTAACAGTATTTATCTCAAGGGTGTGTAAACTAAATGAAATTGAGTAGTTAAAGCACTTAGAGCACATAGTGAGTATCCAGTAAATGCTATTTTTATTTCATCATCATCATTTAGATAATGGGCTCCTTTATGTTTGAAATATTTCATTATGTGGTATAAATGAAGGATCACCGAGCTTGGATTCAGAATAAATGGGTTTTCATCCCACTTTTACCATTATCCCTATGAGATGCCTTGAGCACATTGTTAATCTCTCTGGGCCTGAGCTTCCCCACCTATAAAATAGGATATGATGATATCTAAATACTCTTTCACCACAAATATTATTTGCTTCTCTTTATGATTTCTGCTAAAACATAAAGATGCCTTAAAAAAACGATCCTAGGACTGAACCTACACTAGTAATCCTATCTAATAAAGAGGTAATACGCAAATTAACCATCACTCCAACACACGAGATGGCTGCCCCATGTGGTCAAAGATGGCTGGCAGAGGAGGGCAGTTGTGGGCGATCGGGCCAGCAGGGGAGGGCAACTGGGGAGGGGGGCAGGCCTGCAGGGGAGAGCAGTTAGGGGTTACCAGGCCTTCAGGGGAGGGCAGTTCGGGGGAACCAGGCCAGCAGGGGAGTGCAGTTGGAGGTGACCAGGCCAGCAGGGGAGGACAGTTAGGGGTGACCAGGCCGGCAGGGAAGGGCAGTTGGGAGGACCAGGCCTGCAGGAAAAGGCAGTTGGGAGGACCAGGCCTGCAGGGGAGGGCAGTTGATGGGCAATCGGGGCGGCAGGGGAAGACATTAGGGGCGACCAAGCTGGCAAGGGAGGGAAGTTAGGGCTGACTGGGCCAGCAGGGGAGGGCAGTTGGGAGCAACCATGCCTGCAGGGGAGGACAGTTAGGGGTGACCAGACTGGCAGGGGAAGGCAGTTAAGGGCAATTGGGCCAGCAAGGGAGCAGTTAGGCATCAATCAGGCTGGCAGGGTAGTGGTTAGGGGGTGATCAGGCTGGCAGGGAGAAGCGGGCAGGGGGTCATCAGGCAGTCAGGCCAGCAGTTTGGGAGCCAGCAGTCCTGGATTGTGAGAGGGAAGTCTGACTGCCCATTTAGCCCAATCCCAGTGGGAGAACCAGACCTGCAGCCGAGGGCAGTTGACATCCCCAGTGGGATTGGGCCTAAACGGGCAGTTGGACATCCCTTGAGGGGTCCTAGATTGGAGAGAGTGCAGGCTGGCCTGAGGGACACCCCAACTGTGCATGAATTTTGTGCACTGGGCCTCTAGTCCTATAAATAAAAGCCTAATATGCTAAGTGTCCAGTCGTCTGGTCGGCCGTTTAACCAATCAAAGCGTAATATGCTACTGATATGCTAAGGCTGCTCAATGGCTCACTCGCTATGACGTGCACTGACCACCAGGGGGCAGACAGTCGACTGGTTGACCAGTCGCTATGACATGCACTGACCACCAGGGGGCAGATGCTCCAACCAGTACTGAGCGAGATGGGCAAGACATGCCCTGGAGCCCTCCCATGATCCCTTCCTGGCTGGCCAATCTCCCACGTCCCTCCCTGGACCCAATTGTGCACCAGTGGGATCTCTTGGCCTGGCCTGTGTCCTCTCGTAATATGGAACCCCTTGGGGGATGTTAGAGAGCCCGTTTTGGCCTGAAGAGGGAACAACCAGTGCTATTATGTGCACTGACCATCAGGGGGCAGACACTCAATGCAGGAGCTGCCCCCTGGTGGTCATTGTGCTCCCACAGGGGGAGTGCCACTCAGCCAGAAGCTGGGCTCGCAGCTGGTGAGTGCAGCAGTGGTGGCGGGAACCTCTCCCACCTCTGAGGCAGTTGGACATCCCCTGAGGGCTCCTGGAGTGTGAGAGGGCCGAATTTTGTGCACCAGGCCTCTAGTGTATACCTATTCCCTCACAAACACACACACTCACACATACCTTCTTGTGGAATTTACTTTACACATTCCTAGGCTGATGCAGAACCAATGAGCAAAATAGAAATTGCATGAACTCTTTTTCAGGTCACAGAGATACCACACTGAAGAAAATAACTAGTTTTTGTTTGTTTGTTTTTCCTAACCCACCATTTAAAAAATTTAACAACATTAAAAAAAAAAAAAAAAAAACTAGCATGAAACATACAGGTTTTGAAAAAAATTACCATCATAGTATGGGTCCTTCTGAAAGTTGAGCCTGAATCAAACACTAGAGAGAGGGGTAATTCTAAGAAACAAGAAAATAGTGGAGAGAGGTAGACCAAAAAAGAGGTGAGTTATTCGGATGATGGGGGTTCAATTCCACCTGGATGAGCAAGGTTCAGGCAGCTTCCCAAATCTGTCTGTAAGATGAGACTGTGGGGCATTATCCACCACCAGCTCTTTCATCCTCCACTGATTGAGGGTTGCCTTAAAAGTGCTAGTTGCCCTATGTGTTCAGGCCATGTTTTTATGAGGGCCGAGTGTGCTCCTGAGAGTTCAGAGAAGGGCTTGAGGCAGGACATGGAGACTGAAGGCGAACGCTTGGGGTGGGTGCCAAAGGGTCTGAGTCTACTCTAGCAGGAACTGTCTACTACAGTTGTGACTAAATCAGAGCTGAGTCACGGGGATGGGACACGGGGCACCAAAAGAGGCTGCTGCAATTTCCCATTAATATGGGTACCTGATGTCTCATCCTGTTTGGACACACACTTCTTCTTGAGCTTCTTTCCATCATTCTGGGGGGAGTGCCTGCAAGGAATGGGACCAGAGGGGCAATGTGTGAAGCTCAGGGATGTCTGGATGTCTGTGGGGAAAACTGATAATGAAAAGAAACAGTGTTAACAATTTGGATGCAGTTGTTTCAATATGGAGGTAAGGAAATGGGATATGCTTAGTGATGGGGTGAGGCTCAGTCTGAGGGGTAAGTGTCAGTGTTGTTTATATGGAATATTAATAAGCACTAAAAATAGGATTTCTTCATTTTGATGCATTGCTTTGACACAATTGACAAACAGCTGGTGAAAATGTCTTCCTCTCACCCTCCACGTTAAAATGGCCCATTTGGATCAGCAGTATAAGCTCATCCCATCTAGTTGGATGTAAAAGAATGAAAATGTAAGTGGGTTTGGAGCAGGTAATATTTATGCTAATGCCTGTACTTAAGACAGATTCCAGGAGAGACATATTTAGGTGATATATCATTCTTGCTCTATAACTACGAAGGGGGCAATCAATATTTTGACACAACCATTTTGACAATGATAATTTGTTGCATGATAGAAATGTCATTCAGCTTTTAAAAATTACCAAATGGCATGCTTAACAGATACAGTCGCCTCTCCTGGACCCCATCCCATCTTTGACTCTCATCCTTCATTCCTTCTCTTTAAAAATGTATATCTTCATTTATGGATTTTCAAAATTTTAAAACTTGTGATAAAAATACATATAATCTAAAATTTACTACCTTAATGATTTTTAAGTGTATGAGTCAGCGACATTAAGTACATTCACATTGTTGTGCAACCAGCACCACCCTCCACTCCAGAACTCTTATCTAACTTGGAAAACTGAAACTCTATACTCATTAAACAGTAAATCCCCATTCTTCCCTCCCTTTAGCCCATGACAACCACCATTCTACTTTCTGTCTATGAATTTGACTATTCTAGTTACTCATTTAAGTAGAATCACGTATATGTCCTTTTGTGACTGACTTATTTCACTCAGCATAACATCCTTGAGGTTTATCCATGTAGTAGCATGTATCAGAATTTCCTTCTATTTCAGGGCTAATAATCCTACATAACAAAGAGGCAATATGCAAATTGACCATCACTCCAACACACAAGATAGCCTCCCCCATGTGGCCACAGATGGCTGGCAGGGGAGGGCAGTTGGGGGGAACCGGGCCTGCAGGGGAAGGCAGTTAGGTGCGAACAGGCCTGCAGGGGAGGGCAGTTGTGGGGGACTGGGCCTGCAGGGGAGGGCAGTTGGGGCAACCGGGTTGGCAGGGGAGGGCAGTTAGGGATGACCAGGCCGGCAGGGGAGGGCAGTTAGGGGTGACCAGGCCAGCAGGGGAGGGCAGTTAGGGATGACCAGGCCAGCAGAAGAGGGCAGTTACGGGTGACCAGGCCAGCAGGGGAGGGCAGTTAGGGGCAACCAGGCCTGCAGGGGAGGGCAGTTGGGGATGACCAGGCCGGCAGGGGAGGGCAGTTGGGGGTGACTGGGTCAGCAGGGGAGGGCAGTTGGGGGCAATCGGGCTGGCAGGGGAGCAGTTAGGCCTTGATCAGGCCATCAGGGGAGTGGTTAGGGGGTGATCAGGCTGGCAGGCAGGTGAGCAGTTGGGAGCCAGCAGTCCTGGATTATGAGAGGCAGTCAGACATCCCCTGAGAGGTCCCAGATTGGAGAGGGTGCAGGCTGGGCTGAGGGATCCCCCACTCCCCCAGTGCATGAATTTCATGCACCAGGCCTCTAGTATTCCATTATATGCATATGTCATATTTGTTTATGAATTCATTTGTTGCTGGACACTTGTGTTGCTTTCCCCTCTGGCTGTTGTGAATAATGCTGCTAGGAACATGGGTGTACAAATATCTCTTTGAGATCCCGCTTTAAACTCTTTTGGGTATATGCCCAGTAGTGGAATTTCTGAATCTCATGATAACTCTATTTTTAATTTTTTTGAGGAACTGCCATATAATTTTCCACAGTGGCTGCACCATTTTACAGTCCCACCAACAATGTACAAAGATTCCAATTTCTCACATCCTCACCAACACTTACTTTGCATGTTGTTGATATTAGTCATGCTATTGGGTGTGAGGTGTTCCTTCCCTTTTAACTGGTACAAGGTTGTGAGGGCTCCAGTTCCTAGGAATTAGTTGCCCGGGAGAGTTTCTGGGTAAAGGAAGCTCTTGGCAGTGGTTAAAGAAACAGAGCCCAAAATATATTGAGCTAGAAAAAGCATCACCCTGAAGGAGTTAATTGGGATCACAGAAAATGGTTTCATCACAGCCATTTATTGTGCTTTACTAGACTCGCTTAGGATAGAGGGAAAACAATCCTTATTAAGTGATGGTGCTGTGGTAGCTATGAGGGGAAGCGCGTACTTCTGTTTTGCTCCAGAAGTCCAGCAGCAGTAACAAGTAGTGAAGAGAGACCCGGGAGGACCAGCTGTGGGGCAGTTAAAGTTGCAGAGTTTTACTTTAGTGAAATGCTTCTCGGAACAAGCCCACCTCTAATTCTCATTACTGCTCACCAGGGAGCCTTGAGGCAGCAGAAGAAAAATGTCCCAGGCGGTGTTATCCAGGCTGAGGTCTTGGGGCTCAGCCAGCACCATCGGCTTCTGCTTTCATTGTTTTTCTTTGCTTCTGAGGGTGATTCCAGGCACTTTTTAACCTCCTGTCTACACTTCCAAGGTTTGTTTCCCCCCAGGTCCCCACATTTGTTTTACCAACAATCACTGGACACAAGTTCATGGCACCCATTTGGAGCGGTTAGGACGGAGCTTCACACCAGTGTTTGTGAATGAGGGGGCTTGAACAGAGGCAACAGGGATGTGACATGTTTGCTGTGGCAACAACCTAAGGGGCACTTTTGCACAAAGGAAAGACCTTGAAAGGACACAGCAAGAAGGCAGCTATCTGCAGGCCAAGGGAGAGGCCTCAGAAGAAACCAACCCTACTGACAAGGGAAAACAAACCCTATTAAGTGATGGTGCTGTGGACTTCAGCCTCCAGAACTTGCTTGGGGACTTCAGCCTCTAGAACTGTGGGAACATAGGGTGATCCCCCCAAATGTATACTCACACTTTGAATAATGATAAAGGCAGTGTTTATTAAAACACATTTCATGCCCTAGCTGGTTTGGCTCAGCGAATAGAGCGTCGGCTCTGGGAACCGAAAGGTCCTGGGTTTGATTCTGATCAAGGGCACATGTCCGAGTTGTGGGCTCCCTCCCCAGTGGGGGACTTGCAGGAGGCAGCTGATCCATGATTCTCACTCATCATGGATGTTTCTCTCTCTCCCTCTTCCTTCCTCTCTGAAATCAATAAAATATATTTTAAAAAAACCACATTTCATTTTCAAAATTGAGCTGTTAGTTGCTAAAGTGTATATATACCTTTTTTGGGGGACACACCCTGCATTTCTGTAAGTCCCCCAGTCTGTGGTACTTTGTTGTGGCAGCCAGAGCAGACTAACACAGTCACTTTGTCTTGATGAGGCAGAAACGGAGGAAAAACCGGTTTGTCGTGTGTGTGTGTGTGTGTGTGTGTGTGTGTGTGTGTCTGTGTGTGTGTGTGAGAGAGAGAGAGAGAAAGAGAGAGAGAGAGAGAGAGGTGGAGGTGAGAGCAGGATTTTCTTTTCTTTGGATAACAGAATTAATGAGTAGTGACTATATCTTCCCTCTGCCCTTCCTGTGAAGAAGGGAGTGTTCATATGCCTGTCCCATCCCATGCAAGGAGTTAATAACCACTTCTTTTAGAAGTTGGGTTCCCCAAGAGAATTAAGGTGGGGGAGAGCTTAGCATGCTGCGTGGGTGGGGAGGGACTTGGCCATGGGCAAGGGCACATGGAGGGCAGGGCAGGGTGAGTATTCTTCCCCTCTGGTTGTCACAGAGAAGCGGCCATCCCAGTGGAAATTCTGGCATTTCTTGTGGAACAGGATCTCTGCTAGACCTGGGGTGCTAGCAGGGACTCCCAGGTCCCCAAACTGCTCCCTCCCCTTTGCAGTCCCTGAAGAAATGCCACTGGCACAAGAGGCCCCCTTGGCTCATTAGGCGAAAACACCTGCCAGTCACCAGCGTCTGGGACCCGCAGGAAGGGATGCGGGACCAGGTGAGTTGTAGTGCAGCTGAGGCACAGGCACGGGCAGTCCCACCTGCTGTGGGAGAGGGGCTCCACCTGGGTAGTGACCTCAAATGACACATGGATGAAGCTAGTTTACTGACCTAGACTGAAATTACCTGAAGTTCTGAAATGCTGTTAATTATTAGCTTTCAAATTCTTCCTCTCTGGCTCCTAGGACACGGAAGGGGAGAGTGGGCGCAGTTCCACAAAGCAAAGTCATTATTACTGAGAAAGCTAAAACCTCCCCACATTTGTTCTGAGTGAGCTGAGAATCCGGTATCCTGAGAATCCTTAAAGAGTTGGTTCAAAGACCACCATTGGATAATAGCTATTGTGTAAGCAATACTTCTAGAATCTGGATTCCAGGACTAACACAAAATAAAGCTGTTGTAACTATGTTAACACCAGAAAACTGGACCTTATGGTAGACAGCATTCCTAGACATAAAAAGGATCACTTCATCATGATAAACATTAAATTTACCAGAAAGAAATAACAACACTTGTGTGCACTTTATTACAAAGCCTTTAATACAAAAAGAAAAGAAAAACATTAGGAGAAATAGACAAATCAACCTTCCTAGTGAGATAGTTTAACACACTCTTTATTGAAGATCAAAAGATGGTAAATCAATAAGGACATGGAAGATTTCAAAAATACTACTAACAATATTATAGTATAACATTATAAACCCTTGCATCCAAAAATTAGAGAATATATAATTTTTATGAGAACACATGGAGCATGTACAAAAATCAACCATGAGTGGGCCACAAAGTCAATCTTGACAAATTTCAAGATCATATTTTTTTTACCACAGTGAAATTAAGTTAGAAATCAACAGGAAAACTAAAAATTCTAATTAGTTTAGATTTAAAAAAAATACATTTCCAAATACCTCATGGATCAAAGATAATACTACACATTAAAATACAATGGATGGCCCTAGCTGTTTTGGCTCAGAGGATTGAGCAGGGGTCCTCAAACTACGGCCCGCTGGCCACATGCAAATACAAATATTGTATTTGTTCCCGTTTTGTTTTTTCACTTCAAAATAAGATATGTGCAGTGTGCATAGGAATTTGTTCATAGTTTTTTTTTTTTTAAACTATAGCTGGCCCTGCAACAGTCTGAGGGACAGTGAACTGGCCCCCTGTTTAAAAAGTTTGAGGACCCCTGGGATAGAGTATCTGCCTGTGGACTGAAGGGTCCCAGGTTCAATTCCAATCAAGGGCACATGCCCTGGTTGCAGGCTCGATCCCCAGTAGGGGGAGTGCAGGAGGCAGCTGATCAATGATTCTCTCTCATCATTGATGTTTCTATCTCTCTCTCCCTTCCTCTCTGAAAGCAATTAAAAAGAAAAAGTAATGGATGACTCTGGCCAGTGTGGCTCAGTTGGTTGGGTATTTGCCTGTGCACTGAAAGGTTGCTGGCTCTATCCTAGGTAGGGGGCATGCATGGGGCCGCTGATTGATGTTTCACTCTCACATTGATATTTCTCTCTCTCTCCCTCACCCTTCTTCTCTCTCTAAAAAACAAACAAACAAACAAACAAAAGAAGACAATAAAAATATTTTAAAAAACCTTAATAGATGTAGCTAAAGATGTATTTCATGACAAACGTTTAGTCTTAAAAAGAAAAGCTAGTCCAGCTGGTGTGGCTCAGTGGTTGAGTGTTGACCTATGAGCCAAGAGGTCATGGTTTGATTCCCAGTTGGGGCAGATGACTGGGTTGTGGGCTTGACCCCCATTGAGGTTTGCAGGAGGCAATCAATCAATGATTCTCTCTCATCATTAATGTTTCTATCTCTCTCTCCCTCTCCCTTCCTCTCTGAAATCAATAAAAATATATTTTAAAAAAAGAAGGAACTCTGACCCTTTATGAAAAAAGAAAAAGAAAAAAAAAAAAGCCAAAAATTCAGGAGAGAAAAAAAAGAGAAAGAAATACTAGTAGAAAATGAAGAAACAATAAAAAATATTAACAAAGCTGATTTATTGAAAAGACAAATTTCTGGGAATGATAAATAAAATGAAATGTGCAATTAGACACATGGTAAAAAAATTGCAAAACATCAAAGACAATAATGGAGGTACCAAGAGCAAAACAGAAACCAGAAAAAAGGGAAACTGTATTTAGTGCTGAAGGAGAATAGTTATCAACCTATCTATACTAATAAAAGGGTAATATGCTAATTAGACTGGGAGACCTTCCTGGAGACTGGACATCCTTCTGGACAAAGCCATGGTGGTGGGGCTGAGGCAGAGGCAGTTAGGGGCGAGCAGGCCGGTGGGGGAGGCAGTTGGGGGAGATTTGGCTGGCAGGGGGGTAAGTTGGGGCAGAGTAGGTCAGTAGGGGGGCAGTTGGGGGCGATCAGGCTGGCGAGGGGGGGCAGTTAGGGGTGATCAGACCAGAAGGGAGGGCAGTTGGGGGTGATCAGGCTGGTAGGCAGAGTGGTTAGGGGCAATCAGGCAGGCAGGCAGGTGAGCGGTTAGGAGCCAGCGGTCCCTGATTGCCAGAGGGATGTCTGATTGCTGGTTTAGGCCCGATCCCACAGCAGTCAGACATCCCCCGAGGGGTTCCAGATTGGAGAGGGTGCAGGCTGGGTTGAGGGCCACCCCCCCCCCCCCCCCCGCCACACACACACAAATTTCATGCACCGTTCCACTAGTAATTATATACTGAGCAAAATTGTTCTCCAGGAAGAAGGCTGACATATAGATAATTCTGATGAATAAACAGAGTTTATCACCAACAGATCTTCATTAAGGGAATTTCTAAAAGATACACCTCAAGAATATGGAGAACCAACTCAGAAGGAGCTGAGGTGTTTATCTGGATCCTTTTAACATGTTATCACAGAACTTAAAACAACTCTCTGAAATGCTGTATATATTTTTTTATCCATTTGGTTTTTGTCTCCCTCCTCCTCCTTTTATCTCTCACCCCATCACATAGAATATAAACTCCAGAAGGGCAGAGATTCCCAGGGAATAACACATAGAATCCCTCAATAAATATTTCTGGGGATGACAGTGTATTCACATCATAAGGAGGCTTTTACCCTCATAGAAAGATTTAAGTGATAAAATAGAAACGTTTTTTAAACTTTTCTTCTTACCCAAAATTATTACAGGATTAGCTCCCTAACCTGCTTACTGTGTCTGATTCACAGGGCAAGTCTGGCCCTGGCAACACTGCTCCTTTATTTTTTTTAAATTTTTTAATTTTTAAAAAATTGTTCTTAATCCTCATCTGATGATATTTTCCCATTGATTTTTAGAAAGAGTGGGAGGGAGAGGTAGAAACAGAGAGAAACAGGAGTATGAGAGAGACACATCGACTGATTGCTCCCTTCACACACCCTGACCAGGGCTGGGAACCTGCAAAGTACGTGCCCTTGACCGGGATCAGTCTGCGGGCTCACACTCTATCCGGAGTCAAACCGGCTCTGGCAGCACTGCTCCTTTAGTCACAGTCACAGAACGGCCCACAGGACAAATAGCACTACCATTTATCCTCTGTTAGGGGGAGGCTGTGGTTTGGCTTGTTGTGGGAGAGGCTTTTAAAGACAAAGGTTCAAGATCCTTGCTGGTTGGGGATTAACTACAATTGAGATAATGCATTTCTGATTGGGTCACTATTTTCCCTCCTCAAGGTATAGTTTGTACGATAAACAGGTGTTTCCCTGGCTTCCCGCTTGAATATTCATGGTACTAGTGGAAAACAGTAACAAGCAATGATTTGGAGACTCTGAGCAGTCCAGCTATGTCTGGCTTAACAATGCCTTAAAATTCTGCCTTCTGGTTAAAAGTGAGTGTATGTGCCCGGCACGTGTGGCTCAGTGGTTGAGCGTCGACCTATGAACAAGAAGGTCAGGGCACATGCCCGTGTTGCAGCTTGATCCCAGTAAGGGACCTGTAGGAGACAGCCAATCAGTGATTCTCTCCCATCATTGATGTTTCTATCTCTCCCTCTTACTTCCTCTCTGAAATCAATAAAAATGTATTCTAAAAAAAAAAAATAAATGTGAGTTTTTGTGTGTGTATGTGTGAGTGTGAACATGCAGGTCATGTGTGTGAATGGGTGGGTGGATGTGCCTGTGGGGTATGTGTGTATGAGTATGTATGAATGTGGTGTGTGGGTGTGTATGTGCACGTGTGTGTGTGTGTGTGTGTGTGTGTGTGAGCATGTCACTCATTGGGACACTTTATGACTGCCTCTCCTTCCTGGCACCATATGGCCCCTGGTCTCAGGTCACTGTGGAGACTGTACCCTGTCTCCCTGTCCTTCTGTAGCCACTGCTAACAAGGGCCACATGACACTGCTCTGGACGCTTTCTTCTTCGGCTCACTCCATGTGACCCTGCTGCTGCTGCTGCCCCTGCCCCTCACTTTTAATCTCACTGCTGCCGCTGACTTCATTTCTCAGGGAGCTGCCAGTAAGAATCCCTCTAGTCCAACCCAGCTGCCTGCTGATGGGCATTGTGCTTCCCCGAGGGCTGCCTCCTCCTCCTCCCTCTCCTCTCCCTTCTGTTCTGGCCTCTTTAGGAAGCTGCTCGACTCCCTCACTGCTGGTCTCTTCCTCTCCGTCTGGAGTGATCTAATCACCTCTTTTCAAAAAACACAGCGATTCCACACAACCATGTAGAGTGGTCTCAACACAATAGTTGTTTCCATTTTATAAATTACATTTTTATGACTGATATAAATATTTCCCTCATTTGTAACTTCGAACTTGAGCTGCTTAAAACAAGAAGCTTATACTTGGTAAATGAAACACTTTTCTCCTCTGGAGCATTACTGTTTGTCATTTATAAATCCCCGTGGACACATTTTCCTCCCCATCACTAGGGAGCAGAGGATGTTCAGCTTTTCGAAACAATACTCACCAGTTTCATAATTTTGCTTGTTCTTTTCTCTTCTTAATTGCTATTTGGATTTTCTCCAAAATGGTAATGTTCATCTCTAATTAAAATGTGCCAAAAGCATGGCCACATGTCTTCCCCTAGCTTGGAGCAAAGTTAACTCATTTCATAATTGAGTAAGTCCTCATCTAACTCCAAATTTGGCTGGGAGAGCTGTGAAGGGAAAAGTCAACCGTCAAACTCTAAGAAGGACATTTTATGAGGAATACAGTAGTACATTTTAAAATTGGGGCTCACCGTCCTATGTGTAACACAGTGCATCTCAAGCTTTGAATCAGATGGAAAGCTTTTTAATAAGGTACAAATCTAGGCCCACCTCATGCGAAATTAGAATCTTCAGGGAGTAGGGTCCATACAAGTCTAAGAATTGCTGCTACAAAGTGTAAATAGCTGAAAACAAAGGGCCTATTGCTGTAGAGTGGTGATCTTGAGATTGAATTGGTAGCAAATTGAGTTATTTTATTCACTGCAATAAGGCAAGGAAAGAAAGAAGGAGACTAATAATTAGTGAGCATGAACCTCAGGGCCTGCCTTTGCACTTGCTATTTCCTTTACCCGGAAATCATCTTTCTCCTGCTCATCACTCAGTGCCAGCTAAATGTGCCCTTGTCAGAGAAGTCTTTCATGATGGTTTTACCTAAAGAAGCAAGCCCTATTCTTACTCGCACTTTCTATTATCTCCCTCTGTTTTGTTACAGCCTGAAATTATCTTGCTTATAGACAGATACCTGTCTCCCTTTAATGGAATGTATCTCCTGAATTCTCAAGCCCAGGACAGCACCTGGCACATATAAGTACTTAAAAATGAATGAATGAATAAATACATATTCTAGGTTTAGCATATACACCAACCCTTAATAATCACTAATCGCCACAGCAACTCAGTAGGGTAGGTGCTACTCTCCATTTCACAGATGAAGTAACTGAGGCTCAGAGAAAAAAACCACCCACTTGTCCTAAACTCACATGGTCGATAGTTTGTGGTATTGAAATTTGAAGCCAGGTCTGCTTGACCTCAGAGTTCATGCTTTTTCTCGTAGCATTAGCTATTGTTCCAAGTGAACAGAGAGGTAAATTATTTCCTCATAGTTAAGGTGATGATATCTCAGTGGGGTGACATATTTGCGAATACATATAAAATGGGCTGGGTTTGCCCTAACTGGTTTGGCTCAGTGGATAGAGCGTCAGCCTGCAGACTGAAGGGTCCCAGGTTCGATTCCGGTCAAGGGCATGTACCTTGGTTGCGGGCACATCCCCAGTTGGGGGAGTGCAGGAGGCAGCTGATCCATGTTTCTCTCTCATGGATGTTTCTAACTCTCTGTCTCTCTCCTTTCCTCTCTGTAAAAAAAAATCAATAAAATATATATATTTTTAAAAATGGTCTGGGTTTGAATGTGATGATGGCAGTTAATGGGGTAACGGTTAACCCTGTGCTTTACTCCTTTTCCTGGGACGGGTTCCACCATCCACCCAGTTTTCCAAAGGACTCTTCCCTTTGTTTTACCACTGACGGTCAATAAATCACAATGTCTTCTTATTTCTACCTCTTTGTTGTGGCTCAGATTGGAAGGGTTCTCTATGTCCTCACAGCAGTTTCCCAGCTCAACTGATTTACTGCAAGAGCTTCATCACTCATCCTCTCCAATCCATCCTCCTCCTCCCACCTAATCCATTTCAGATGTTTCTCTGAAGAACACATTTTATTTCATCCCTTTGCTTTAAACCCTTCAATACTTCTCCGCAGCTATTCATGTGAGGTCCACAGTCCGGGATGGCCCCTCACTGTGTACTCCCTCAGCTTCCTCTCTTACGACTCCATCCCCTCTCACCCTACCTTCCACGCTTCTGTCAGTTAATATGCCATCAATTCTCACTTCCTTACTTTTGCACATGCTGGTCTTTATTCCTATATTATTCCTCCCCTCTCTCAGCCTAATATCTCCTACTCATCCAGAAGCCCTCCGTGACCACCCAAGTCTAATTAGGTGCCCCCATCTGTACTTTCACGATGCCCTCCAAGTTCATCCTGTATTATTGCCCTTTACCACATTATCGTAATTACTTTTTTGTTTATATTCTTTAAGAGGGCATTATGCCTGACAGGGAGAAGGTGATTAATATTATTATTTTGGTGGGATGAAACAAGTACATTGCTAGTTATGATAACAGAATTATAGGCAGGAATGGAAGACCTATTTAACAGATACAGGCCTGGCTGTCTGCATTAATCTGCTCAGGCTGCCATAACAAAATACCACAGAGTGGGTGACTTAAACAACAGGGATTTATTTGCTCACAGTTCTGGAGGCTGAAAGTCCAACATCAAGTGTTAGCACTTTGGGTTCTTTTGCAGCATCTCTTCTGGGCTTGCAGATGGTGGCCTTCTTTTCCGTGTTCTCACATGGCCTTTGTTCTCTGTGTGTAATTCTCTGGTGTCTCTTCTTACACGGACACAGTCCTATTGGACTAGGACCCACTCACATGACCTCTTTTAACATTAATCACCTCTTTAAAGGCCCCAACTCCAAACAGAGTACTAAGGGAGTACTAAGGGTTAGGACTTCAACATAGAAAAAAAAATTGTTGTTTTTTTTGGGGGGGTGTGCATTTCAGTCTGTAGCATTCTTTTATCTCAATTTGGGACAATCTAACGGGCTGTTCCAGTTCCAGAGCTCTTTGAAGGATTTGTTGAGGAGTCTGTCACAACTGTATTGCAAAGCAGCTTTTCCTTTTGCCTTCCTGCCTTCCTCATTTTTTTTCCAGGTGCATCTCCTGAGAGCACTTGCAGATGAACCAACTTCATGACCCTCTGTGTTAGACTCTGTTTCCAGTGAGTCTTTCTAGAGGACATGTAGCTATTTATTTTATCTGCGTATACTCATCTCTGCTTCAGCATTACTTACACTAAGTGTGACTGAAAATCTTATCCTCTAAAAATAAGCACCATTTATAAAAAAAAAAAAAAGGTGTGCTAATATTACTAGTCTAAAGAATGATCCTATATAATAAGAGAGGGATGTGCTAATCAGCAGGCTAATTAGTCATGACCAGTATGCAAATTGACCATCACTCCAACACACAAGATGCCCCCCCCCCCATATGGTCAAAGATGGCCACCACAAGATGGCCTGCAGGGGAGGGCATTTGGGGGGACTGGGCCTGCAGGGGAGAGCAACTAGGGGTGACTGGGTGGGCAGGGGAGGCCAGTTGGGGGTGATTAGGCCAGCAGGGGAACAGTTAGGCATCAATCAGGCTGTCAGGGGAGTGGTTAGGGGGTGATTAGGCTGGCAGGCAGGCGAGCAGTTGGGAGCCAGCAGTCCTGGATTGTGAGAGGGGATCGGGCCTAAATGGACAGTCAGACATCCCTCAAGGGGTCCCAGATTGGAGAGGGTGCAGGCTAGGCTGAGGGACACCCCTCTCCCCCAGTGCACGAATTTTGTGTACCCTCTAGTATTTGTATAATCCTTAATAGTTAAAAAGCCATGGAACAAAGAATATCAGGTGAAGTTTCAACCACTGTGACCCATTTTATAAACCCATTTTCTATTTCTTTCCGTTTATTTTGGAGTTGTCACGTTGCTAATAATGTGTGGAGCCTATTTTTAACTTTAGAGCTTCCTTTCCAGCAGGCTGCCTGTTTTGTTGACTTTAACTACAGACCCAGTAACCAACACTTTCAAGATAAGAAGGATTATGGCTGACTGGTGCTTGCATTGTAGCTGGCAGAGTAGCTTGGGGTACTTAGAAAATTGTCTAATTAATTCAAGACATACATTCATTCCTCCCCTCCCCCTTTAGGATTTTTCTAAAGAGTACAGAAAGAAGGTAACAGTCAATACATTTGAAAAAAATAAAAATTCTTACCATGTTCCCAGGTGGACTATAGATCTGTGTTTGTTTGGGTAGTCATGGAAACCTCTCGCTTCTCTAGCACTTGCCCTTCCTTGCTTTCCCTCCAGGTAGAAATTTGGTTCTTAGAGGGCTGTCAGCTATTTGTGATGAGGCATTAGCTAATCACAGCCAGGAATTTGTATAGTTTTAAGGTCATTGAAATTATAAATTCAATTTTGGATTGACAAACTGCTAAATGTGGCTTCAGCCAAAAGATACTTACTAAAGATAAAAACTTATGAAAACTCAGCAATTACTAAAGTACTCTAAGTCACACAATTAACTAAAAAATAGAGCTGTCCTCTGCCCAACAAAGAAATTCCTAGGACCAGATGCTTTTACTGGTGAATTCTTCCAAATATTTAAAGAATTAACATCAATCCTTCTCAAATTCTTCCAAAAAAAAAAAAAAATCAAAGAAGAGGAAACACTCCCAAACTCATTTTATGGGGCCAGTGTTACCTGATACCAACTTAGATAAGGACACTACAAGAAAATTAAAAGCCAGTATATCTGATGAGTACAGATGCAAAAAGTCTCAACAATATACTAGCAAACCAAATTTAGTAGCACATTAAAAGGGTCACACACCATTATCAAATGGGACTTATTCCTGGGATTCAAGGATGGTTCAATACATGCAAATGAGTAAATATAATAAAAAACATTGGTAGAATATAAGATAAAAATTATATAATTATTTCAATAGATACAGAAAAAACATTTGACAAATTTAGCATCCTTTCATAATAAAAGCTCTCAACAAATTAAGTATAGAAGGAATATACCTCAACATAATAAAGGTCACATATGACAAACTCACAGTTAACATCATACTTAATGGTGAAAGGTTGAAAGTTTTTCCTTTAAGATGAAAAACAAGACAAGGATGCCCACTCTCACCACTCCTATTCAACATAGTACTGGGAATCCTACCCAGGGCAATCAGGCAAGAAAATGAAATAAAAGTCATCCAAATCAGAAAGGAAGGAGTAAAATGGTCTCTTTCTGGTGATGACATGATCTTATACAGTCATCTCTCTATACCCAATGCATTCTATATCCATGGACTCAACCAATCACAGATTGAAATATTTGAGAAAAAAAGTTATGTTGTTGCTGATGTGTATACTATGTAGTTAAGTATACAATGGTTGCCTCTGTATTGAACATGTATAGACTTTTTTCCCCTTGTCATTATTCCCTAAACAAAACATAATGACAACTATTTACATAGCATTTACTTTGCATTAGGTATTATAAGTAATCTAAAAATGATTTAAAGTATATGAGAGGGTGTACATAGATTATATGCAAATACTACATCATTTTATGTAAGGGTCTTGGATTTTGGTATTCAAGGGATAGCTGCATATACAATACCTTAAATAGTCTGCAAAAAAACCAACCCCACAACCTCTTAAAACTAATAAATTCAGTCAAGTTGCAGAATACAAAATTGACATACAAAATTAATAGCACATTTATAACCAACAGCAGACTATCTGAAACATAAATAGAACATAAATGAAACACAGATTCAATGCAACCCCTATCAAAGTTCCAAAAGAATTTTCACAGGCATAGAAAAAATACCTGTATAGAACCCCAAAAGATCTCAAATAGCCAAAGAAATGTTGAGAAAGGACAAAGCTGGAAGAATCACATTCCTTGGTTTCAAACTATACTATAAAGTTATAGTACTCAAAACAGTATGATTCCAGAATAAAAACAGACACAGACCAATGGAACAGAATCAAGATCCCAGAAATAAACTCCTGCATGTAACTCAGTCAACTGATATTTGACAAGGGAACTAAGAATACTCAGTGGGGAAAGGATAGTCTCTTCAATAAATGGTGTTGGTAACACTCAATATTTACATGCAAAAGGACGAAACTGGACCACTGTTACACTCTTCACAAAATATAACTCAAAATGGATTAAGGGCTTAAATGTAAAACCTGAAACAATAAAACTCCTAGAAGAAAACATCAGCTAAAAGCTCCTTTACATCAGTCTTGGCAATACTTTTTTTGGATATGACACTAAAAGCACAAGCAACTAAAACAAACATAAACAAGCAGAACTACAACAAGCTAAAAAGCTTCTGCGCAGCAAAGGAAACTATAAACAAAATAAAAAAGCACCCCGTGGAATGGAAGAAAATATTTGTAAAACTATATATCTGACAAGAGGTTAATATTTAAAATATATAGGGAATACATAAACTCAATAGCAAAAACTGTGGTAATCCAATAAAAATGAGCCAAAGACCTGAATAGACATTTGTCCAAAGAAGATATACTAATTTTTTAGGAATACTTTTGGTTGCAAGTAATATACTAACAAACAGTTGCTGAAGCTATAAAGCCTTAATTATCCTAACAAGAAATTTGGGGACAGGCACTTTCAAGTTTGCTGCAGCAGCTCAACACTGTCTTCAAGGACACCTAAGAATTCCTTACTATCATTCTATTCTGTTATCTTGATTGTGTTGCTTTCTCATGCTAAGCTTGCTGCTTCATGGTTCCAGATAATACAATAGCTCCAGATAGTGTGACTACCTTTGAAGGTAGGAAGCAGTGGAAAAAGGGGGAAGGACAGGGTGGCAAATGTCTTCCTTCTTAGGAGTGGTCCATTATCAGATTGATATTCTCTGTTCTCCCAAGGAGATTTCTCTTACAAACCTTTGATAAGAACTGGATTGTTTACCTACCCTGGCTGTAAGGTAGGTTGGCAAAGCAAGTTTCTGAGGTTTTCATGCTCTGTAGTTTGAGGTAGGTAAGGCACAAATAGGCAGGGGATGATTCTGAAGTAAGCCACCAAGAGCAGCTGATATGGTGGGGAGGTTGGGCAAAGATAAACAAGTAAGTTTACCTTTCCCCTTTTCTGATTATATATTACTAGAGGCCTGGTGCACAAAAATTTGTGCACTCGTGTGGGTCCCTCAGCCTGGCCTGTGCCCTCTCACAGTCTGGGGCCCCTTGGGGGCCCCTTCCCCTGGCTGCTGGCACCAGTTTTCCTCTGGCTCCCGGAACCTAGGCTGTTGCTCTTCTCTGGGAAAAGCCGGCGTGGCAGGTGAGGGGCTTAGCTCCTCGCTCGCAGCATGTGGGGCCCAGGGGCACCTCTCGCTGCAGGCCACTCGAGGCCCCAGGGGCTTGGCGGAAGCTGGTGCAGCGGGCTTCCCTCTTTGCTCTTCACTCGCCATGCTGGCCTTTGCTTGCTGCTCCTGCCTGGGGCCAGCCGGCTTCGCTCCGTTGCTTGGTGCCTACGTATGCAAATTAACTGCCATCTTTGTTGGCGGTTAACCGCCATCTTTCTTGGCAGTTAATTTGCATATCGCCCTGATTAGCCAATGGGAAGCATAGCAAAGGCATGGTCAATTACCCTTTTTGTCTTTTATTAGATAGGATGCTTCAATTAAAGGGGTTGTGAGGTAGGCAGTTAGACATGAGCAGAGCAAGGACTATGGGCCAGGTACAGAAGATCACCAGGCTGGAAAGCCGCAGGTGTCTAGCAAAGGGCAATTGGAGGGTGGGACCTCCCCCCCAGGGTGACCTTTCCTCTCCTAGTATATTTCTGGTCATGCAGTTAGGACTCCCTGATCTTTCCTCCTTAGAGATAACATTTAGGCCACAGTTGTATTTCAGTTCCAGGCCTAGAAAAGCAGCAAAACCAGAGCAGTGACCCAAAGGCTGACCTCAGGACCAACTGCATTGACTTAATAACTCCCTGCCCTTGTGACCACCAATCAATCAGTGGAGACCTAGACCCTGAAAGGACACACCTGGAAAGCTGTTGAATATTGTATTAGGATCTTCCCCTAGGACCTCCCCTAAAATCTCCACCTTTAAAACCCTTAGGAAAGAGGACCCAACATGCTCTCCCTCCCAGGAGCACCTCTGTCCCTTCCCCTCCAACTCCCTCCTCCCTCACCTCCCACCCATGCACGTGCATTACCATTATCTTCCTCACTGCCGAGCTCCTAGGTCCCTTCCTTTACCTCTATATCTTGTTTTCTAAGCCCATTCTTCTAGGAATTACTTTTTCTATCTCTGTGATTTTATAAATAAACTAGCATCCTGGTGCATGGATTTGTGCACATTGAAAGAAAATTAATTAGAAGAAATATTCAAATATCACTATTCGCCCTTTCTCTATAATAGAAGTGTTAACCAAATTCACGATCGACAATGACAGACCGAAACACACACGTGCGATTGGTGCCAGCGAGAGCTTTATATGTGTCGTGCATGCGTGAGTCAACTTAGCCTTTAATATATATAGATAAACTTGCTTAATTAGACCTGATTTCTGACTTAGCTAAACTTTTTCCAGCCCAGTGAAGCATCCCAACTTCTCTTTCAGGTAATTGTCAGGAACACAGCAGTAAATATCAACACAAAGCATATTATTATTGTAGATCACACAGGGAGAACAAAAGGCAAAATATTTAACTGCAGCAGTGTTTGACTATATTCTGCTAATGAAAAGAAAATAGGATTCTACCGAGTCTCCTATCTACCTACTCCAGAACCTCTGTGAGGATCAAATGAGTTGAGGCATGGGAAAATGCTTCACAAACAATTGGTTGAACTGTAAAATGCTTGCACCTGGTTATAAAGCAAGTTGTGTTCCTGGGCTGAAGAAACTCCAAGGTGGCTAGTCGCTAGGGAGAGGAAGCTGGGTGTTGCTACAAGATGTCATTACCTGGTGCCCACAGTGACCATTTCCAATTTGGGCTGGGCTGGACTGTGGGCCGCATTTTGCACCATGGGGTCTTGGCAGCTTTGGCTGCAATTTGGTGGGGTGTTGCTCCAGGGTGGTGGCGGGGCCTGTGTTGGTTTTCGGAAAGCTGAGTGTTGGTTTGTCAGCGCCAGGTCCATGGTGCTATTTATTTTCAAATGGCCAGTGTGCTTCATGGCAGCTCCTGCATTGAGCATCTGCCCTCTAGTGGTCATTGCGCATCATAGCTACCGGTTGGAGGGAAGGACGGACACTTAGCCTTTTATATATATAAATGTTCTCTTACAGTTTGGGTCTTGGCCCTGAATTCTTTCCTATTGTGGACGAAAGGGGCACATGCTAAACTGACAAGCTCAGGGAAGGCCTGCATGGCAGCCTTGCAAATTCAGAGACCTAAAGTAACCACAAAGGATTGTCTAAAATTAAACTTTAACTAAAAGCAGTTATGGTGGGTAGTTAGATCCTAGGCTGGTATCTTCACTGACAAGGTCAACCTTTATCTTAACTGAGCCTATCTGTCCTTTTGCATCTATGATAACATATCCTTGAAATGTCTGGGTAACTTGTAACTTCCCTTTTTCCGGACCCTTTGGGGCACAACCTAATGTGCCTGGGTGCCAGGACAGATACCACAAATTACTTCATTGTTTTTGTTATCATGTTAATTGTTGACTATTAACTATCCTGCACCCACCTAAGTATGTGTCTATCATTTTACTTTTTATTCAATCCCAGGAGTTTCCCGCTTTGCTTTCTCCTGCTTTTCTAGTCTATCACCAATGGATTTCATGTAACCCACTTACATCCCCTCCTTTGATTGCAATGTATAAAAATAGATGGAAGAAAGTCATTCTCTGGAGCATTATCTCAATCCGTTGAGGTTCTGCTTCCCAGCAATTGTCGACAGTTTGGCTCAAATAAACTCACAAAAATTATTTACAGGTTTAAATGTTTTTACGTTAACACTAGCCAGAACCCAAGTACCGAGGTTGCTCAACCCAGGTCCAGTCTGACCTCATGGGTCTAACATCTTGTGCTGTCCCCGTCACCTACAACAGTTGGTGAAATAAGGATTTATTTTAAACTGCAGTTTAGGTTATACCTTTAGGATTAAAATGTTTACATTTATTATATTTTAGGCATATGCCACAAGCAAATCATACATACTTTCCCCTGATAACAAAAAATGCTGAAAACAATATCTCATTTCTTCACTTCCTGGTATTTAATTATGCTCATAAAAGTCAACTTTCAGGCAGGGTGCAAATGAGAAAATATAGCCACCTCATGTTCTTCATGTCTGACCTCCTATCCCATTCTCCTAAGTGCTGTCCAGATATGAACAACAACTTGAGAAAAGAGGGTGCTAGGTTCAGGCTTCTTGGTAGAAAGATAACACACACTTTGGGGTGGCCACACTGATTAGGGCTGCATATTTTGGGAGAAGTGGTTTCCTCTTCATATGACGGGAGATGGGATATTCAAGTCAAGCCAAGTCAAGTTGAGTCAAGTCAACATATTTTGAGCCCCTGCTATGTGCCAGTACCAGGTACCCTCATTCCAAGATGGAAAAAAAGTTCAGTGTTCTCTGGAAAAGCTCACTATCTTAGGGCTCTTATCCATTTCCAAGGAGGCAGTAGCAATGCTGCAGCAGAACTGGTCTGAACTCTGGTACCTGCTCCCTCCCTCATCCCCAGCCTAACTGAGAAGTAAAGAGCAGAAAACCCTCATGGAGAAAAACAGAGTTTGTGACATACTGGGGGAAGAACTGGGAGTCGGGAAGAGGAAGTTTGCATTTACCAATTTGGGACAACTTAAACACACCTCTTTTCTCCCTTCCTTCCTTCCTTCCTTCCTCCCTCCCTCCCTCCTCCCTCCCTCCCTCCCTCCCTCGCTTCTTTCTTTCTTTCTTTCTTTCTTTCTTTCTTTCTTTCTTTCTTTCTTTCTTTCTTTCTTTCTTTCTTTCTTTCTGTTGTTAATTTTTACCTGAGGATATTTTTTTCCTTTGATTTTTTAAGAGAGAGTGGAAGGGACCAGGAGATACACATCAACTGGTGCCTCCTGCAAGCCCCTGACTGGGACCGGGGATGGAACCTGCAACTGAACGTATGTGCCCTTGACTGGAATTGAATTTGGGACCCTTCAGTCCACGGGCCAACGCTGTAACCACTGAGCAAAACTGGCTAGGGCACACCTCTTCCTTCTTTTCCCTGCTCCTTGGCCTTGGGTGGTTCACGGCCTTTCCCCTTGTGGGACAAACAGCAATGTCCTGTGCTGTGGACATTGGGTGGTGATAACATCAGGGAGGCAGTGGAGCCACTACTGGGCATTCTTTCCTCTTCCTTTCCCACTGCGATAGGTGATTACACCCATTTTATCTCGATGACCAATGCCTGGGGCAGAGAATTAAAAGCTTACCTTAGGGTCAGGGTCAAGTGTGTATGTGTAGGGCTGGTGGTCAAATCCCTTATGAGACAGGGGACTTTTTGCTGTGACCTAACCCACATACTTTCCCTCCTTAAATCTAAAAAGAACGAAACCTACTAGAGCCTGAACTCGGGCCCCTTCCACAGATACACATTTCTAGCCAACATGGGGAAAAGGGACAATGAACTCCCAGGGGAAAATGAGCTCACAGACACCTGAGGGGCACAACACAATGAAAGAGAGACAGTAAACTAAGCAAGCTCCCCTTAGTGGAGATAACTGGTGCTCACCAAATGTCTCTGTGCTCCTCTGTCATGTTCCAGCCTTCCCTGCAGTTGGGTAAAGGCCACGTGTCTTGTTCTGGCTGATAGGATATGAGTTCTCCATTTTTTTTTTTTGCTATTGTTTTGTGACTTAGAATGAAGAACTCCAAAATGGTGAAGTTGCAATGTGGAAGCAGCTTGAGTCACAGTCAAAGAAAAGCAAGGGATGGATGTTTGCTCGTGAGTGAGAGAGATAAGCTTTGATTGTGTTAGCCATTGAAATTCCCAGGATTACTTGTTACTGCAGGATATCCTATCCTATCCTGACCAGTATGTCACTGTAGGAGTTGGAAATAATCAAATAGATCAAGAATAGGAAGAGCTGACATCAAAGGATCAAAAAGCGATGTCACTATGAATGCTTGGCTGCCACAAGCCAGTTACTCCTGTGGTAACTTTTCTGACATCTCCTGCTTAAAACGCAAAAGGTCTGGATCGGGAGGCCCCACTTTCACAGTCTAAGACAGAGGATATTTGTAACATGACAAAGGAGAATATACTGGATATACTGGTTATATTTTGTTAAAAAGGGTAAATTATCAAACTCAAGAGCCCTGCTAGTGTGGCTCAGTGGTTGAGCATTGACCTCTGACCCAGGAGGTCATGGGTCAATTCCTGGTCAGGCTAGGCAGGAGGCAGCCGATCAATGTTTCTATCTCTCCCTCTCCTTTCCTTTTTGAAATCAATAAAAATATTAAAAAATTTTAAATAAAAGATATATTTAAAAAAAATATATCATACTCAAAAGATAGGATACACAATAGAAAACACATAGTTGAAGAGCAAATTAGTGAACTGTCAAATCAGATCCAGAAGATTCCCAGAAGGCAAATTACAGTGCAGGTAGGAAACTAAAGGGAAAAATTGAATAAAATAAGACAGTGGAAATACCGATAATTAATGATATTGAACTATGTATTAAGGATTATAAGTAATTCAAATCTGTATCTGAGTTTAAAGAAATAGAAAAAGAGTAAAGTAAATATATGATTGGCATAAAGAGATCTCGGTTCTGGGACATCAGACAAATCATTCAACCCTTTGAAGCCTCACTTCCTTAACCTACTAAACTAGTAACTAAACCTAGTAACTAAATCTTCAAGAAGCCAGACTGCCTGGGACTGACTCCTAGCTCAGTCACTACCTTGATCAACTTTCTTATCCTCTTTATATATTCATTTATTTATTTATATATGTCAATTAAAGGTAATGATATCAATCTGATATGTTCCTGGAACACAGTAGGTACTTCCCATTCCCTTTAATCTAGGAAAATTCTAAGTCTAAAATTCAGATTCTAGTTCAACATAGTTGTTTTACAAGTGAAAAAGTTAAAAATGGGGAGATTAAATAACGGTCAGAAAGAATATCCCCTGAGTAAATGTCTGAATTGTGACAGGAACTCTACTCCTCTGCCGTTGGACTGTCCATCCCTCTAACAGTTGCTCATGTGTGATACTAAGCTTAATCATTAGAAGAATAGATCTCCTTTTGTGGGAATTTCATTTTTTATAAATTATTCAATTTCTTATTTAGCCTAATTTCACAGGTATTGAGCGAAGAAGTCGGTGGTTTGCTCCATAGCACCGGGAGAGTTGGGGGCAGGAGTAGGATTCGAATGGACCTGAGGGTGGAGTGAAAGAGGAAAATGTGAAGACATTTATATGCCAGGTCAGTCATATGAGTGTTGCTATCTTTAAGGTCCCATCAAGAGCAATAATTTCATTTTCCATTATAAATGTAGGAAAGATTAATTAGAAAATTGGAAAATATGAAAATGTGTAAGGCCCGGCTCAGTAGTTGAGCTTTGACCTATGAATCAGGGGGTCACAGTTCAATTCCTGGTCAGGGCACATGCCTAGGTTGTGGGCTCAATCCCCAGTAGAGGGCTTGCAGGAAGTAGCTGATCAATGATTCTTTCTCAGTATTGATGTTTCTATCTCCTTTTCCCTTCCTCTCTGAGATCAGTAAAAATATATTTAAAAAAAGGAAAGAAAATGTGTAAGGAAGAAAAATAAACAAGATTTTTATCTTCTAAACAACATTATTCTTAGCCTCTGGTAAATTTATTTCTAGTTTATTTTCTATTGAGAAATATTACTGCACACCTTTGAATATATAATTTTATATCTTGCCATTTCCCCTTAACATCTATAATAATAAAAGGGTAATATGCTAATTAGACCGGACGTCCTTCCAGATGACCTTTTGGATGAAGCCGGGGCTTCGAGGGAAACCCGGGTTCTGGGTGCCAGAGGGAAGCCAGTGCTGGTAGCTGGGGGAAAGAAGGCCTACTCTTGCACGAATTTCATGCATCGGGCCTCTAGTTACTACATAAGTATTTCATGTTATTTATAGTCTCCTTAACACTGCTTATTAAATGGCTACATAATATTTTATTGAAGATGGTAGTTTATTTAACTATTTCTCTGTTAACTACTTGGTTTGTTTCCAATTTTGTGCTATAACAATAGAATTATAATAAACATATCTACACTAATAAAAGAGAAACATGGTAATTAGCGTACGACCGCTACCCTTTTCATTGGCTAATCAGTGAGTATATGCAAATTAACTGTCAGCCAAGATGGCAGCCGGCAGCCAGGCAGCTGGAAGCGAACATGAGGCTTGCTTGCTTCAGTGAAGGAGGACTCCAACGTTCCCCGCCTGCGGCTGCCGGCCTCTGAGCTGGCAGTTTGAAACTTTGTAACAAATATAGAAGCTAAACAAAACCCCAGAAACCAGCTTTTAGCTGCAGGGATCTCAGAGCTGGAGTTATACATTGTTTCGATTATAGAACACAAACAAACCAGCAGCGGAAGCCTCAGAGCTAGAGCCAGAGCTAAAGCTGGCCCAGAATAATAAAAAAGAAAAAGAAAAAAAGGAGCTGTTGGGAGCTTCAGTCAATCGCCAGCCTGAAGGCAGCCCTCAGCCCCTCACCCAGACTGGCCAGGCACCCCAGTGGGGACCCCCACTCTGAAGGGTGTGTGACCAGCTGCAAACAGCCATCATCCCCTCATCCAGGCTGGCCAGGCACCCCAGTGGGGACCCCCACCCTGATCCAGAACACCCTTCAGGGCAAACCAACCTCCCCCCAGGCCTCTATCCTATATAGTAAAAGGGTAATATGCCTCCCAGCACCAGGATCAGCGTGACAGGGGGCAGTGCCCAAACCCCCTGATCACCCTGCGACTCTGTGTGTGACAGGGTGCGGCGCCCCAACGCCCCCCCCCCCCCACAGGCCCTGCTCTGTGTGTGACAGGGTAGAGCCATAACCTCCCCATCGGCCCTGCCCTGAGTGTGACAGTGGCGGTGCCCCAACCCCCTGATCTGCCCTGCTCTGTGTGTGACAGGGGGCGGTGCCCTAACTCCCCTATCGGCCGTACTCTGTGAGTGACAGGGGGGAGCTCCTCAACCCCCTGATGGGCCCTGCTCTGTGCATGACAAGGGGCAGCGCCCAACCCCCTGACTGGTCCTGCTCTGTGCGTGACAGGGTACGGAGCCCCAACCCCCTGATGGGCCCTGCTCTGTGCGTGACGGGGTTGGAGCCGCAACCTACCCATCGACCCTGCCTTGAGTGTGACAGGGGGCGGTGCCCCAACCCCCCAATCGGCCCTACCCTGAGCGTGACTGAGGGTGGCATCGCAACCTCCCAATCCGCCCTGCTCTGTGCATGACAGGGGGCGGTGCCCCAACTCCCCAATCAGCCCTGCTCTGAGCCCGACCAGGGGCTGCACCTAGGGATTGGGCGTGCCCTCTGCCACCTGGGAGCAGGCCTAAGCCAGCAGGTCGTTATCTCTCGAGGGGTCCCAGACTGCGAGAGGGCACAGGCCGGGCTGAGGGACCCCCCCTTCCCCCCTGAGTGCACAAATTTTTGTGCACCGGGCCTCTAGTCTATAATAATAAAAGCATAATATGCTAATTAGACCAGACAGCCAAACGACCTTCCAGATGTCATTCTGGATGTCCTTCTGGACAAAGCCGCAGCAGCGGGGGTCAAGGCAGAGATGGTTAGGAGCAATCAGGCAGGCAGGTGAGTGGTTAGGGGCGATCAGGCAGGTAGGCGAGTGGTTAGGGGCAATCAGACAGGCAGGCAAGTGGTTAGGGGCAATCAGGCAGGCAGGCAAGCAGTTAGAGGCGATCAGGCAGGCAGGCAGAGTGGTTAGGGGCAATCAGGCAGGCAGGCACAGTGGTTAGGGGGGATCAGACAGGCAGGCGAGTGGTTAGGGGTGATCAGGCAGGCATGTAGGCAAGCAGTTAGGAGCCAGAGGCAAGCAGAGGGATGTCTGACTGCTGGTTTAGGCCCGATCCCACAGGAATCCCTGTGGGATCGGGTCTAAACCAGCAGTCAGACATCCCCCAAGGGGTCCTGGATTGCGAGAGGGTTCAGGCTGGGCTGAGGGACCCCCCACCTCCATGAACGAATTTCATGCACAGGGCCTCTAGTTTATTAATAAAGATTTTTGGTATTAAAGATTACTGGACTAAAGAATATAAACATATGCAAAACATGTGGCACAGAGTGACTCTGTAAAAGACTATATGACATATAAATTGTCATTTTAAACTTTGTTCATTAATTTTAAATTTATTTATCTCATCTTTTTGGTGAGCATTTGGATTAGTTTCAAGTTTTCTCCTCTTAAAAGCAATGCTGCAATGAGAGTTCTTGCATATAAGGCCTATTTCTAATGAGCAATTACTGCTGTGGAAATGTGACTTGTGGCTCCATTGATTGGAGTGCCATCCAGAGCACATACCCAGGTTGTGGGTTCGATCCCAGCCTGGACACTGTCAGGATGCATCCAGGGAGGCATAGATGTTTCCCTCTCCCCCCTCCCTTTCTCCCTCCGCTCCTCTCTCTAGGATCATTGAAAACATGTCCTCAGCTGAGGATTTAAAAAAAAGCGACTTTGATAATAATTGTTAGCAAGATCATTCTTAGTGAGCTGAAACATACAGTGTTTAAACATCATTTAAATTTTTAAAACTTGAATTTAGTCATTTCCATTAAAGCCAGGTTAAAATCACAATGATCTTTTTCTCTTACATAGGTATGGATCTTCTTGCTCCAGATGGGCGATAAAGCTCCTTAAATTGAAATTCATTGCACAGGGGCTCTGATAGCCCTTAACAGATGGAAGAGCAATCTCATTTGGATGGTTAGGTTATGTAATTCAGTGATTACACGGAGCCCTTCAGATATCCTCAGACAGGAGGTGGCAGAGTAAGGATCTGTGGCGAAGGCCAGTGAAGAGGCTGTGGACTCGCTATACTGGTTTCTTTGTATGCATTTATTTGGTAGTGTTAATAAGACTAGCCTGATCTGAGCAGTGTAACATGGTCTGGCTAGTGACTAACCTTGGGACCTCAGAAATCAAGCATTTGGATACCAGTTGGAATTCAAACAGTTTCTTGTTAAAAGACTTTGAGAGGGTCATTCTATTCCTCCAAAGGCCTCAGTTTTACAAGTATTCCAGGCAAGGCCTCTAGTAGGGTGGTGTGATATTAACATCCATTCACAGATATTTGTTGAGACCTATGTACCAAGAACTGTTCTAAGTAATAGAGATATAGTTGTAAGCAAAACAGATGATATTCTATTTTTTCTTAGCTGGGAATAATCTGATCTACTTGAATTTAGTCAACATACTGCACTAAAGTTTAGCCTTTGTGCATTACATCTTCTTAGTAATGCAAGTAACATCATGGTAAACTTATTAGTCAAATCAAATAAACTTGTCTGAATGTATCCACTCAACAAGATACTATTCCTCCTGCCTTATAATATGCCTGCTTTACTAAAGCTAGCACCCATCTTTCAACACACACTGAAATCCCTTTCTCCTTCCCTCCCTCCCTCTCTCCCTTCCCCTGTAACACTGCCGAGAATAAGCACCTAGAACACTGATTTGTACACAGTAGGTATACAATAAACTTTTGTTGACTAGATACCCACAAATATTTATTGTTTAAACTTTAGGCACTGGAGCCCTAGCCAGTTTGGGTCAGTGGATAGAATGTAGGCCAGTGGATGAAGGGTCCCAGGTTCAGTTCTGGTCAAGGGCAGGTACCTTGGTTGTAGGCTTGATCCTGGTCCTGTTCGGGGAGCCAGGACCACATGCAGAGGCAACTGATTGGTGTGTCTCTCTCACACGAATGTTTCTCTGTCCCTGTCTCTCATCCTCCCTATCCCTATCTCAAAAATTAATGGGAAAATATCCTTGGGTGAGGATTAACACGTATTCCCAAGTGTGTTTACCTCCATCTCCCTAACTAAAGCTGCCATTTTTCCATTTTCCTGTTCTATTCGCCTACCCCCCACCTTTTAAGTTGCCTAAAATCGGCAGCCCAGATAAGTCAAAACAACTTTTTTGTTTCTGTTTTTTGGTGAATCAGAGATTACATTTTCTATCCTTTCCAAGGATGTATTTGGAGGCAAAACTGGGTAAACGTTTTATATTTAGTTGCAAAGCTGGTATAAGTATTTTAGGACAAAATTGAGCTTCTCTCATTAAAGCCCATTCTCTTGTCTATATGTAAAAGCTTCTAGCAATGGAGAGGAAGTACTATTTTAAAATAATTGTGAAAATTCTATCCCATGATAACCACAACAAATGAACCTTTGCTAAAATAGGTTTGGATGACCTTAATTTTAGTTAGAACAATTACAATTTTTAAATTAAAAATTCCTTAGTCTAATTTGATCTGTTTTTAAAATTTCTCCCAGTTTAAGGCTGTGGTGAGCTAGACAAATCAGAGTCAATTTATTTTTCAAACCAATAATATAATCTGTGAATTACAGTTCTCAGGAAGGTTTGATGATATTTGTTGTAGGGTTGCTAGATACCTTAAATCTTCCTTTTTATATTTCTGCATATTAGGAAAATCAACGAATAAGCAAAAAAATTCTTTGGTCCTTTTTGTACAATTACATTTAAATAGACAGTAATGGATGTGATAAATTTTCATCTCCCTTTAGGTCACTTTTAATGTTCTACCCATAGATGGCAGCATGTGACCACTTTGCTAAATCACCAGGCCTTTAGCCAGTCCCTGTGAGGCCCTTGTGTTGTAAAACTGTGGCAAAGGGAAGAATGTGGAAGAAGACAGATTACATCTCTGGAGGATGCGTCAGTTGTTGGAGATGCAGCTTTTCTGGTCAGAGCAGGAGAAGTTTGTTCTGTTTTGATTCTTCTAAAATTTAAGGGAAGAATTCCAGTAGCACTTGAAGGAATGGTGGAGGCCAGGCAGGGAGGCCTGTGGCTTGGGGATTACCTGGATTGCCCAGTCAGTTCCTTTTGCCCTTTGCCTCAACTCATTCAAGTTGACAATTATAAAATGGAAGTTCCCTCTGATAACTCAGTCTTGTCCATTTGGTCCCTGTGGGTTTAGAGTCCTTCTCTCTTATTTGCCAAACTTCCAGCAAATTGTATTCTGGGGCAGCCTCTATGTGAGTCCTGAGATGCACCACTGCCCCATGAGGCTGGAGGGTCAACCTGCAGATGACTTTAGACAGTAATTTAAACTATCCTCTATAATAAAGAGCTAATATGCAAATGGCCATCACACCCTCATGCCGTCACGATCCATCACCAGGAGGCTGTGTGCACAGCAGGTGCACGTGGGTGGGCGGGGCTGCATGTGCGGCGAGGCATGTGTGGGTGGGTAGGGACGTGACACTGTGCATGGTATGGAGGCAGATCCTGGCGCGATGCTGGGGGTCCCAGCGGCTCTGTGCGGCAAGGTCTGGGGGTCCTGCGGCTCCATGCGGCATGGAGGAGACGGGGCCTGGTGGCCCCATGCAGCGAGGCCTGGGGGTCCCTCGGCTCTGTGCAACGTGGAAGCAGGACCCCCGGCTCTGGCCTACCTCTTTGGGGCAATCCATTGAGGAGCCCTGGATGGGTGGCCTACCTCTTTGGGGTCATTGATCGTGGGGCTCCCACACTGTGAGAGGGCACAGGCCAGGCTGGGGGACCCCCCCGCCAATGCACAAATTTCATGCACTGGGCTCTAGCCTACACTAAGAAAAGAGAAAGATGCAATTTGACCATACCTTCACAACACCCACCAGCCAATCAGGAGTGAGTATGCCAATTAACCCAACAAAGATGGCAGGTTAATTTCCATACACAGGCGCTGAGTGGCCAAGGGTGGGGTGGGACACTTGTGTTGTTGCCATCGTGACGATGCAGGCGTTCTGCACTGCCCCAGCTGCTCTGGGCCTCTGGGCAGCATGGGAAGGTGGAACGGCAGCTCCCAGTGGAAGTGAAAGCGAAAAGGCGGCTCCGGGCCAGAGCGAAGGCGGTAACGGCAGCCAGGGGAAGGAAGGCCCATTCTTACATTAATCTTCGTGCATCGAGCCTCTAGTCTATACCAATAAAAGGGTAATATGCTAATTAGACTGGACGTCTTCCAGACATCCTTTCTGACAAAGCCGGACCCGGTGAAGCTGCCTACCCATGGTCCTGGGTATCAGCGCCTGTGGCTGCAGCCCGGGAGAAGAGAAGTCACCCACCGTGGTCCCAGGTGGAGCCAGCCTGGGTCCTGGGTGCTTGAGGCCAGCAGAGGGAGGGAAGCCTGGGTCTCAGGTGCAGGGCCGAAGCAGAGGCAGTTAGGGGCCAGCAGGGGAGGAGTTAGGGGTGATCAGGCCAGCAGGGGAGCAGTTAGGGGTGATCAGGTAGGCAGTCAGAGGTGGTTAGGGGCAACCTGGCAGGCAGAGGTGGTTAGGGGTGATCAGGCAGGCAGGCAGAGGGGTTAGAGGCGATTAGGCAGGCAGGTGAGTGGTTAGGAGCCAGCAGTCCCAGATTGTAAGAGGCATGTCCAACTGACAGTTTACGCCCAATCCCACAGGGGTCCCAGATTGAAGAGGGTGCAGGCTGGGCTGAGGGACCTCCCCCACCCTCGTGCATGAATTTCATGCACTGAGCCTCTAGTATATGATAAAAGAAATATATTTTGCCTTTTATTCTTCGCTTATTATTTGACTAGCATTCTGCCAAATACTTTATATACAACATCTCATTTACTACTCATAAGAGCTCTATAAATTAGAGTTTATGAATCTCTTTTGAACAAGGAAGAGATGGAAGTGAATTAACTTGTTCAAGTTTACAAATCTGATTGAAACTGTGTTGCTAGTTTAAGGAGGCTCCTTCTTGAGATGTGGTAAGACTTTGACCTTCTCAATCAGTGTGCACAGATTACTTCCAGGTGCATTAGGAAAGTTATAAATGTCCCATGCCCTTGAAGACACTGGGAGGGCTTACACACATGAAAAAGACATCAAGGCGGCAGAATTGGGGTAAGCCTACATTATGGTAATTGAGACCTTTGGAAGAAACTTTGGAATAAAAGAGTTTTCTTAAAAATGAAAGGGGCCTGGGTAGAAATGGAGGCTAAAGAGGAGCCTTGTTGAACTCAAGATAGACCATTCTATTCTTGAATTTCCCTTTTTTGGGATAACACTAAGATTTTGGCCAGTGTCCTCACCTTGCAAGGGTCGAATTATATGAACCAGATCTTCCTAAACTCTCATGGGAACCAGGATCTGGATTTGCTCTCAGAGTATCTCTGGTGACATAAGGCCCCCTGAAGCATCAACAAGAGGTATTTTATAAAAATCCCTAGCTTACAAATGGCCAGTAAGGACATGCAAAAATGTTCAACATCTTTAGTTATTAGGGAAATACAAGTCCAAACCACATGAGATACCACTTCACACCCATAAGGACGGTTAGAATTAAAAAGTCAGAAAACAGCAAATGTTGGTGAGGATGTAGAAAATTGGAACTCTCATACACTACTGGGGCAATGAAAAATGATGCAGCTGCTTTGAAAAAAGTCTAGTGGTTCCTTGAATGGTTTAGCATAGAGTTACCATAGAACATAGCAATCCCACTCCCAGATTTATATCCAAGGGAAATGAAAATGTTATATCCATGCAAAAAATTGTACATGGATGTTCTAGCAGCATTGTTCTTAATAGCCCAAATGTGGAAACAACCCAAATGTTCATTAAATGATGAATGGTTATATCCAAACAGTAGGATGTTATTATTATTTTAAAATATATTTTTATTGATTGCAGAGAGGAAGGGAGCGGGAGAGAGAGATAGAAACATCAATGATGAAAGCGAATCATTGATTGGTTGACTCCTGCACGCCCCCTACTTGGGATCAAGCCCGAAACCCAGGCATGTGCCCTTGACCGGAATTGAACCCAGGACCCTTCAGTCCATAGGCCGACACTCTATCTACTGAGCCAAAACAGCTAGGGCTAGAATATTATTCAGCTATAACAAGGAATGAAATACTGATACATGGTATAACATAGACAAACCTTGAGGACACTATGTGAAAGAAGCCAAACACAAAAGACCACATATTTTATGATCCATTTATATGAGATATGAAAAATAGGCAAATCTGTATAGACTGAAAGTAGATTTGTGGTTTCCTAGGGCTGGGTGGATGGGTGTGGGGGATAGAAAGGTTATAGTTAAAAGAGTACAGGGTCTTTTGCGGGTGGGGGGGGGTGACAAAATGCTCTAAAGTTGATTATAGTGATAGTTGCACAACTGTAAATATACAGAATTATACATTTGAAGTGGGTGAGTTGTATGTATGTGAATTATACTTCAATAAACCTGTTTTTTTTTAAAGAATCTCTGGTCTGCTATACCTACTTATGTAGAATGTGTTTGCCAGGTACTGTTCTGAGCACTTTGCATGTGTTAACTCTTTTAATCTTTTTTTTAAAAAAAATGTTTTTATTGATTTCAGAGAGGAAGGGAGAGGGAGAGAGAGACAGAGACATCAATGATGAAAGAGAATCATTGATCGGCTGCTTCCTGCACACCCCCTACTAGGGATCATGCCTGCAACCCAGGTATGTGCCCTTGTCTGGAATCAAACCCAGGACCCTTCAGTCTGCAGGCCAATGCTCTATCCACTGAGCCAAACCAGCTAGGGCTTAACTCTTTTAATCTTCACAACAACCTCAAGTTGGTACTTTAATCTTTTCTATGTTACAGTTAGGCAAACCTAACTGTAGACACAGGGCGATGAAGGATCTTGCCCAAGGTTACCAGGCTTGCAAGAGACTGCTTTAGAATCTTTTGGGTAGAATTAAAGAAGCTCCAAATCTCTAGTCTTAGCTATAGGCATTACTGCCCATGAGAGAGGAAGTGCTTGTGTGTGATCACCTAGTTAGATACTACTGTTGTGCATATGAGGGAAAGAACACACTTAGGGCCGAGCGGGCACAGAAGCCCGTCTACTGCTCTCTGTCTGGGACTTGCCACTACATCATATCACCCAGATGTGAAAGAGCTGGCAAGGACAAAGTCTGAGCCATTTGCTGTATCCAGGAAGACAGTTTTTTCTTAAACTTTATTATTATTATTATTGAATCTAGGAGAAGAGGTAGGTCAAAATGCTTAAATGGTGGTGAAGGAGAGTTAAAAAGAAGAAAGGGGAGGAGCAGGAAATAAAATTGGTTGGGGATTTGGGAATTTATGAGAGGTAAAGTGAAATAATATGCAAGCATTGTGTGAAATAGTGCCCATTTCATTCTTCATTATGTATTGTCAGAAGGTCTCAAGAGAACTAAATTTGCAGAGAGATTTTGCCTGAAGTAGAGCGATTCTATTTTATGTGAGAAACTATTAGGTATTCCATATTCCACTTCTGCCTCACTGTGAAATCTACCAAGGAAGAGGAAGTGGGTGGATAGCAGCAGGCGATGGAGAAAGACAGGAAGCAGGAACAAACCTTGACAGTCTGATAAACTGACTTAAAGTCATAGAGTATCAAAGAAAGCCGACTGAGTCAGCACATGATCAGATCCCCCATCACTGTTCCTCTTCAGAGCTCTCATTCAGGCACCATCCTCTTCCTTACCGAAACTGGCCTTCTGTAACAGTCCTCAGACAAGTTCTGTGCTCCTCCTGTCTCTACAATATTGGCATTCAGTTTGGCTCAAGGTTTCCTGAGTTTTGTGGGTTTTTTTTTACCTTTCTGTTCCCTGGTATTTTAGTCATTCTTCTTGAATTGCTCTATTGCTCTGTTCATTTCCCCTGCTGTCTCTTGAATGGCTCAATATGAAGCACAGCTTCAAAGAGCACTCTGATATTTGGAGTCCTACATTTGATTTGTAGCCTTGAAGGTTTCCCTAGGGGGGATTTATATATCCCTGGGCAATGTTAGATTGCAGCATGATCAAAGAACATTGCGGAGAACCAGTGAATGCAAGACACGAAAGGATGAGCAATCCATGCAAAAGTAAATAAAATAAATTTCAGGTGAGAAAGAACATCCAAAAAAGTAAGGATGGTGGGAAGCATACTGTGAAGCCGTGAAAGAAGATAAATGACAGCTGCAGTCAGGCTAGCAGGAAGTGGTCAAGGTTGGGTGGCTCAGTTTGAATAAAAGCTCATGCTGATGGGCAGAGTGAGAGGAATTTCCCCACAAGTCAGGATAAGCCTCCAGACCCAGTAATTACACATGAGCCACTATTTAATTTAGCAACCAACACGAAGAGAATAAATAGTGATAGGCTTTCAGCTTAATTTAAGTAAACATAAGAAAAATGTTTCCAGCAAGCGTGTATAATAATATCCAGGATAATAAAACAAGCAACAGCTTAAATCAGGAAGAGGGTCTTGGTCTTTTAGGTTCAGGCCTTCATCATCATTTCTTTCTTTTTAAAAAAATACTCACCTGAGGATATGCTTACCAATTTTAGAGAGAGGGTAAGGAAGAGAGAGAGAAAGAAAGAGGAAGAGAGAGAAAGAGAGAAAAAAAACACTGATCAGTTGCCTTCCGTAAGTGCCCCACCTAAGTATGCATCCTAGCCAATGTGAGAGTGAACCAGCGATCTTTTCTGTCAAAGAAAGGAGCTCACGTCATCTTAGGTTCTGCCATCTTGATATGACCTTTGGGCTCTCCGGGGCATCATCTTAGGCTCTGCCTTACCCTCCCCTTCCTCTGAATTAGCCAATCTTGCAATGATGGGAACCTGAGCTCTGAGCCCTGACCAATCAGGTCAGAGTTCAGAGTGAGAGGCAGGGCAGACCCCACATCAGGAAATAAAACCCAAAGGGACTTCCCGTTGGGTGTGCTTTTGCCCATGATTTCCAGCTGGGCAGAGGCACCCTTCTGCGCAGAAATAAATTTGCCTTGTCGATCCAGTTTTGAGTGTTTGTCTCATTCCTGCAACATTGTTGAGAGCATTTCTAACACCAGGAATCGAACCCATAAACTTTTGGTGTATAGGATGACTTTTCAACCAACTGAGCCACACCAGCCAGTATCATCATCATTTCTTTTGATGATCATAACAAGTTATTATTATTATTTGCTTGGGTTTGAATTACTCTACAGGCATATCTTGGAGATATTGTGGGTTTGATTCCAGACCATTGCAAGAAAGCGGATATTGCAGTAAAGCAAGTCATAATCTTTTTGTTGGTGGAGAGTCTTGTCTTTAATTTGTAAAAAACACAACATCTGTGAAACACCATAAAGCAAAGGGCACCAAAACGAGCCATGCCTGTGAATGGAAAGCCCTTCATTCACTCCTGTCGATACTGTTTAACTGCTCATAAAGTACCTTCTTGGTATTAACCTAGATGGAGAGGGGTATAGAGCATTTGGCAGGTACTATGGGTTGTCTGCCCACAACCATTTCTCCCTTTTCATACTCTCAGAACCCCATTTCCTTTTTCACCAGGCAATGTGCCCAGCTCCAGGGAATGATGTGTTTGGTCTCTACCAATCATGGTTTTAGAATTTCCCTTTGACAGTGATTGGCCCAAAGATGAGACCCAACTCTGTTCATTAAGACTTAAGCTGCTGAGGAAACCTGGGAAAAATGTTCCTCTCTAATTAAAGGGAGTAGCATGATGAGAAAGGCCTATTGCTACATCCTATTTCTTCCGGTTTGGATGTAGTTGTGTGAAGACATGAAGTTTGTAGCCATCCCAGCCATTTTGTTATAAAGGGAACTACTGCCAATGTATTGGGAGAGGAGAGGAGAGCAGAGACGAAGCAAGAGCCATGCTTGGCTGATATTGTGAGCTGCTGGAACTGCCTTCCTCTAATGTTCTTGTTTTGTGAAATAAAAACCTATTATTAGGGCTGATTTTAGTCAGTTATTTCCTTTCTGGGAGTTGAAAGCATCCTACCTGATGATATATGTTGCTATGGCGTGAATGTTCGTGTCCTTTCCAGATTCATACATTGAAACCGAATGCTCAGTGTGATGGTTTTAGGAGGGGGAGCCTTTGGGAGGCACTGAGGTCTTGAGGGTGGAGCCCTGATGAATGGGATTAATGCTCTTACAGAAGAGACCCCAGAGGGACCTGCCAGGTGAGGGCACAGAAAAAGATGAACTTTGAACTGGGAACTGGGCTCTCCCTAAGATGTATCTACCAGCACCTTCGTCTTGGATTTCCCAGCCTCCAGAACTGTGAGATATAAATGTTTGTTGTTGAAGACACCCAGTCTCTGGCGTTTTTTTTAATAGCAGCCTGAATGGACACAGTACTTTAGTAATTTAACATTTTGCTGTTATAAGTGTGAAAACACTCAAGACAACCACCTGGGATATTGTTTGTCCCTATGTTCCCTGAGACTAAGCTATCTTTCTTCTTTCTGGGATTTCATTCTCTTTAATCATCTGATTTTGTGCACACACATTCCAGTTTTACAAATAAAGTCCCTGAAGAGAAAACAAAACCAAATTAAAAGTTAATTAAACAAACGGATCCTATAAAATCCTTTTGGAGTAGAAGCTTATGAAACAAATGCGTCTGTAGTGCTGGGTTGCTCAGGGCTGTTAAACAGGGCAAAGGTCCAAGGAGGGAAAAAACCTCCAACAAAAGAAGCCCGCAGGAGTAATTAGGGACTCAGGAAAGGAAGCTCAGATTGCACCTCCAAAGCTGTGCTTTTGTGCCAATAAGTCGCCTTCAGAGCAATGGGGCGAGTTGATTTCCAGGCCACACTTTACAAATTGGCACTTCTCCAGCATGCCTGCACCCCAAACTACCAACCACCACCTTCCTCACAAAACAGAAAGAGAAAAATAAACCTTTGATGTGCACTCTCATTGGACAGCTAAACAAAATGCTGCGGTAATGACCCAGGTGGAAGTTCACCAGGGCTGGGAGTTCTATGTAGGACGAAACACTGAACTAATTAATTCAACAAACACCCCCCTAGAGGGCAAGACCCCAAACTTTGTGGGTTAGGAATTTTTATTCCTGATATGCAAATACCACTTAGCACAAAATGTAAGGTAGTTAAGTTCTACCAGAGAGATACAAGGTCATGTGCTATGGGAGATAGATGCCAGGTGCGAGAAATTCCATCTGGTCAACAGGCTGAGAGATTGCTTCACGGAAGTGTGGGCATTTGGAGTGAGCTTTGAAAGGTGGGCAATATTTGACCGTGAGGAGAGTTGGAGGAAAGGGCACTGCAAGCAGAATAAACCTGTCCCTACAGAAAGACACTATATTTTAGTTTAGCTATGGAATGAAGACAATGTAGTAGGCATTACAGTTAGAAAAGTAAGTTAGTGCCAGTTCATAGAGAGCAAAAGATTTGGGAAAGGTTGTCATTCCAGAGGCAATGGGGAGTTACAGAGTGCTTAGGAGCAGGGCGTGGCATAGCATATTCAAAGTTGTGTTTTAGCAAGATGGGGTCAGCAACAATGAGTGAGATGACTAAAAAGGTAGGGGGAGACCACATGACCAACTAAGAAGCTATTATGATATTTCAGGTAAAATACAGTGAAGTCCTTACTAAGGTTATGAAAACGAAAATGAGTAGGAGAATGGGTTTAGAATTTAAATATAAAGGTATAGTTGATAGAAAGTGGCAAATGGATAGAACGCAGATGACAAGGTTCACCCGGGCTGTCATTTAATGTGAATTTCTGAAAGGACAGAGTGCCCTCCCAGCCTATAGGTTTTGTTTTCATTAAAATCAAGTAGTCCTAATGAATGTCTTTCCTGTTAAATGAGTGAACTAAAGCTCCTTGTGATTCTACGATCTCCATCAGCCTCCACAACAGGCAGCTTTGGAGGATTCCTGGCTCACTGCCTTTCTCGGGCAAGCTGTCATTGAGGAGGTGCACAATGGCGCTGGTCTTGGCAACACTGGATATCCTTCCATGGGAACCTGGACTGGGACCAGCAAGCCTCTTAACTTCCAATACTCTTTATTATTCATCACTTACAGCTTTAATATTTCCTAAGCTCTTTTGAAGGCAGTCTCAAGAAAAGATGTGTGTGTGTGTGTGTGTGTGTGTGTGTACGCGGTCACCTAGGGAATAAAGTCCCAGCTACTCAGCTCCAACCACAGGGTCCTGGAGGCTTTATTATTGAGAGTTACCAGTGGGTGGGAAAACCTGGGAGGGAATGGAGTCAGGCTCTGTGAGGTCCTGTTAATCAGGAAAGGCTTTTTCCAGGGCTAGATTTTACTGTCCTGGGCTTTAATTTTATTAAAGAAAATGAGTTTTCCTTACACTGGCCCATACAATCTGATCCCTGCTACTATCCCAGTACAATTTCCTGCCACTATCCGATAAATGCCCTGAATTCTGGCCACAGCGAATGGAGAGTCCCAGAACTTGATCTGCTGGTTCAGCATCTCGGCGCTTTGCATCTGTTGTTTCCTCTACCTGGAATGACCTCCCTTCCTTTGTTGCCTCCAGAGCCAGTGGGAAAATACCACTTGGTGGCCTTCAGGGCCCACAGCATGATTGGCAGACTGCCGTGGAGAGCTTTCCACCTGTTCCGCCATCGAGTTTCACTCTTATCTGCCCTCTGCAGACTGACTTCCCTTATGGCAGGGCCAACCCCTGCTCATCTCTAGACCTCCGGCCGTGCCCAGAGATTGTGCACGAGAGGAAGACAACACATAAGAATAAAATCTGTTTTAATTTTTTTTAAAAACAACAAAGCTTTATTTCTTTCTTACTCCACAAACCTAGACACAAAATGAAAATACTCTTCTGTTTTTGCATGCATGGAGACAGACATAAGTGCACAGGTATGTACAGAATCACATGTCAAATAAATAACCTGGAACTTGAATTCATCCAAAAACCTATTTTGAACCTTAAATTGCACAGTTCTATATTTGTTGGGATATTAAAAGGTCCCAAGACCCAAGGGGGTAAGAGCATATCCACCGTTGGCTAAGGAAATGCCCATGCTGAAAAAGGAACCAAAAGATAACAAAGCACCTGAAGGCTTAAAAAAAAGCTGAAGCTCCTACTGCACAAATCCCTCAATAAAATACCAGATATGCAGGGTCTGCAGGCTGTTGCACCTGCCCCAGTGAGGCTTCCACGTCTGGGCTTCTAGCTTAGGAGGAAGATGGAATCCAGATGCCCAATATGCAGAGCCACGGAGGGGGCTGGACTGGGTCTGAGAGAAGGGCCAACAGGCTGGAATCCTCTTCCTCCAGCAGGAGCTGGATGGAGCAGGGAGATCCAGGCAGAGTTAGTGGGGACAGAAGGGGTCAGGCAGGGAGCCTGGGATGAATCTTTCAGCCCCACAAGAGCCTCAGCTGCCTCCCGCTGCAGCTGCTGCTCTGCAGAGGCAGAGGTCCAGGCCAGGCGAGAGGCTCGGGGGCCTGTGGTTGAAGCAGAAGAGGGTCTGGGGTACCACAGGGCTGAAGTATCAAAGCTGAGCATGTGTGGGGCAGGGCAGAGGGCCCTTGGGGTTCTCCAGGAAGAGGAGCAGTCTGTATTGGGTGAGATCCTGGGCAGTTTGGGAAGGGCCCATGAGTGGGCAGCTGGAGGGAGGTACCAGGATCAAAGCCAGGGAAGGAATGCAGAGGGACAACAGGCTTTGGCATAGCAAGCGGCACACTACTGGGGGTGGCATGGAAAGGCCTGGAGGCAGCCAATGTCCAGGGGTCCAAGCACTTGGAGTCCAGGGCAAAGGCAAGGGTTCTGGGGGACGGCTAAGCAGCAGAGGCACCTGGGAATTCTCCTTCCCAGGGGTGGTCAGTGCCAGTGGGACTGCCCCATGGAGGGTCTGAGGCTGGGGCACTATACTCTCCTTTCCGGGGGGGTGGGGGGAGCCCTGGTCACATGGCCACCTTCTTGACGTGGCTGTGAGCTTTAGGAGAAGCCGCCCCTCTCGTCAGCTCCTGAGCCAGGTGCCTCTTCAGCGGTGCCTCCTGCTGCCTACGCAAGGCCACCGGGGCAGCCATGACCCCTCGGTGCTCCAAGATGAGGACACATTTGTGACACTCGCAAGCCTGGAAGAGGCAGAGGCGCTTGTGGCCCTTGAGGTGAGCAGTGACACCGTGGTTTCGGCAGCGGGCACAGGTTGGAGAGCGACTGACCACTCTCTTAGGCATGAGCTCGGTGCCCTGGGGGACTCTGGTCTCATCCCCTGTGGCGGAGTCTGAGGAGCAGTGGTGGGCAGCAAGCATCTCATTAGGTTCCATGGATCACAGTCTTGAGCTGGGTCAGACTCGGGAGGCGGCGAAAGCAAATCTGTTTTAATTTTTAAATATTTGTGGCTCTTCCCCTTATTAAGCATTGACATATCCCCTAGATTTTGTCCCAGGGATATGTCATTATTATGACATATAGTGATGATTTAGATTCCTATATGTGTTCTGGGATGGCCCTGTACTGCTAAGGAAAAGAAGCCACTCGAAGGAGGTCAGGGAAAAGGAAAGGTTATTATAAGGGACTATTTTACAGTAGCCAAGGGCAGAAAACAAGCTATAGTCACTTCCTGTGAACTAGAACCTGGAACTGGGAAAGTGTCCCCCAGAACCTCTGGTCAGCAACATTTCCTGAGGGCTCACTGCACCAGGTGCTGTTCCAGGCGTTGGGTAATCAGCATGAAAAGGAGAGGCAAATCTTTGCAGTCTGGGAGCCTGCATTCTAGAGGGTGAGGTGGTGGACTTGTGAACCAATGATGAGTTCAGAAGATGGTGTTTTGAAGACAATAAAAGAGCATCATGTGATAATGAGAAACTGGGTGCGATTTCAGATTGGGTGGTCAGGAAACGTTCTCTGAATGGATGACATTTAAGTGAGTAGCTGAAAAACACAAAGGAGATAAATGGAGGGGGTGGGGGAGCATTCCAAGTTAGGAAACAGAGGGCAGGGGACTCAGGCAGAAACACACGTGTGTTCCAAGAAGAGAAAGAAAGCCTCTGAGGCCACCCGTTAGGGGCCATGGAACACGTGTCTTTGTTTTGCTCTTTGCTGTTGCTTATCTTCCTCCTGCCCTGAGATCAGAACGGCAGTTACCTCTGGGGGTGCATTGTGACATCTCAACTGTATCCACTTCCACCATCTGGTCTCAGCGTCTTCTTTCAGGAGAGATAATCTAATTGGCTCAGCTCCTCCCCCGACAGAAGTCTTTATGGTTGCCCAGAAACTTAGGAGGCATTCTTGGCACTTTCCTCTCCCTTATGTCCTAGAGGAAAACCCTCACTAAGACTTCTCCATTCTTTCTCCAAAATACTTGTTTAGTCTTTTCACTTCTCTCCACCTCCACTGCCACCATCCCCCCTGCTCAACGCTAAATCTTCTTTCACCTGATCTACCGAATTAGTGTATGCTTGGGTCTCCCTGCTTTTATCTTGCTCACCTCAAATCCGTTCTCTGTAAGAAACAGTCATCTTCAAAACATTGCCAATCGGGGAATAGACTCATTTGTGGTGGTGATACATGTTAGAAGCTTGGGGTGGATTTTGCAGACCCTATCTGCTTTTTGGGAAATTTGAAACGCCTCTGGGGAGATATAAAGTGAGGTATTACTGATGGGAGGGTTTGGTTTTGTGAATGGTATAAAGGCAGAAACAATGTTTTGGGACCCAGCATCAGTTTGTTCTTGTTAGGGTGGCCTTGATCTTGTGTCCAAATCTAATTGCTGTGCTTTTCATCTCCCCAAACTTCCCCACATCTGCCCTCACTCCCTTCATTGACCACTTACCCTCACTACCATCATTAGCTATGGCTAAGATCATGTTGACTACAGATACTGTTCTGCCCACTAGAATAGGTTCTTCCTTGAAGTTGCACCTGCACCTTTTGAAATCCTCCCGGTGCTCTCTGCCTAGGGTTGACTGATTTAGCAAATAAAAATAGAGAATGCCCAGTTAAATTTGAATTCTAAAAAAACACAAAGAATAATACGTTTTAATATTTGTAATTCCCAAATATTACATATCCCGTGTTTTTATCTGGCAACTCTACCTGCCTTTTGCCTAGAGTCCTCTCCACCCCACTGAGCAGAGTTTGTTTCAGATCTCCACTCCTGCCTAAATCTGCCACATCTGCCTACAGTTAACAAGCCCACGTCTGGGTATTTCCTGTGACCTGTGCCTATCTAGCAAAGCAAGGTATGAAAGCGATGGTAAGGTGTCAGTGGACATGCTGCCATGCATCTTTCCTTTGACACATTATGTACCTCATCCATGAAGAGCCCGTGTGGCGTGTGGTCACAATACCCTTGGCTTGCCTCTGATGGTGTGCAATTCTTCATTTATAATGTTCAAAAGATCTAGTCACAAAGAGAGCCTTTAAAATAGTTTGACTATTATAATGAAGTGTAGAGCACACAGTTTCCTTTGATACCTCATCTAGTCCCTTACTCCAATAGTATTACGGCATTAGTATCACACGGAACCTTTCATCAATGAGCTTTACTGAACAATCTAATTCAGACTTATGAAATCCTTTCCTGGGGAAAAGGGCAGGCTTCAATACCCTCATTTTATAGATGAGAAAACTCGAAACAAATGATTTCCATTCTGCTAAGAGCTGTGTCAGGAATCAATAAGTAAATAAACTATGAATTTAAAACAGATAATATTGGAACTAGTTCATATTCTGACACATTTTTGCTACTGAAATGAGATAAGCTGTGAGCGTGGAGAAGGTTTGATGCCAGGGAGCCCTAGAAAGAGATGAGAGCCTCTAATTAATGACCCAAGAAAAGGAAGCAACATCTTGACATTCACTCTCTGAATACAACATTTTGAGCACAGCCAAAAGGTAATTCATTTAAAATAAAGTTTATTTAAAGCACATCAAAAGTTTACTGTGATCTGTTCAATATTAAATTACACTTTTGGCTGAGATATCATGTTGGATCTCTCCATAGGGAGCTTTTGATGTATTTGTTTTTTAACTCTCTGTTTCCCTGTCACTTACCTCGTTGGCAAATAATATGTACATATTTTTAAATGGGCTGACGATTAATATAAGCAGATAAAAAGTGATGGATAAGACAGTTCTTCTCAATCCCATCTACTTTTGGCTGTGTTCCCCAGGATTCTTAGAAGATACATTTCTCTAATTAGCACAACTTTTGTCACATTGATACTGACTGATATGTCAGATAGCTCAGTGGTGAAATATATGGCCACTACCAATTATTGACAATATTTTTCGTAATACTTGGTTTCAAAATTCTTCTTATCTTTGTGGAATAGATTGCAGTGAAATGTTCATTTTCTTCAGTTCTATAAGCAATTATGAAACTACTAGAGGCCCGGTGCATGAAATTTGTGCATGGGTAGGGTCCCTAGGCCTGGCTGGCAATCAGGGCCAATCTGTGGGGCAGCCGGTGGTTGGGGCAATCGTAGGGGCCCCCGGTGGCACCTGCCTTGGCTGGCAGCCTGGTGCTGCCCACTCACCAGCTCCACCCCCTGCTGTCATTGCTGGTTGCCTCCCTCTGTGGGATGACTGGTGGGTGGGGCAATCAGGGGCCCCCGCTGGCACTTGCCTTGGCTGGTGGCCTGGTGCTGCCTGCTCACCAACCCCTACTGGGGGCAGCTCCTGCATTGAGCATCTGCCCCCTGGTGGTCAGTGTGCATCATAGCAACTGGTGGTTCTGCCGGTTGGTCAATTTGCATATTAAGGTTTTATTATATAGGATTTGGCATTGATAAGAAAACTGGATGTCTTTTTATTTCTTTATTAGAGGCCCAGTGAACGAAATTTGTGCATGGGGGGCGGGGTCCCTCAGCCTGACCTGCACCCTCTTGCAGTCCAGGACCCCTTGGGGGATGTCCGCCTGCCAGCTTAGGCCTGTTCCCCATGGGGTGCGGGCCTAAGTTGGCAGTTGGACAGCCCTCTCGCAGTCCAGGACCACTTGCTTTTTACTGTCTGCCTGCTCACTACTCCTTACTGCTCGGCTCGCTGCTCCTGCCACAGCCACTATACTCACCAGCCGTGAGCCCAGCTTCTGGCTGAGTGGCGCTCCCCCTGTGGGAGCACACTGACCACCAGGGGGAAGCTCTTGTGTTGAGCGTCTGCCCCCTGGTGGTCAGTGCGCATCATAGCAACTGGTTGTTCCGCCGTTCAGTCGATTTGCATATTAGGCTTTTATTATATAGGACTAGGGGCCCAGTGCACGAATTTGTGCACCCTGAAAGGAACTGTGGGCCGCAAGGCTGTGGTGGACACAGAGGCGGGTCTCGGCCCATCTTCTGCACCCCTGCCTGGCCCCTCCCACCACAGTCCCTAGTCTCCTGTCTGCCAGCAACCCCACTCCCGTCACTGTGGCTGCCATGTGCTGGCAGTGCTGGCCCTGCTCACACCCGCTGCCGGCATGGAGCGATTGGGGCCACTGCCAGCAGTGGGTGTGAGCGGGGCTGTCACTGGCAGTGGGTGTGAGAGGTGGCTGCTGGCCCCGATCGCCCCTCAGGAGCGGGGGAGGTGGAGAAACCCTGAGGGGCGATCAGGGCTGGTAGCTGCCAATGATCGCACTGATTAACTAATGGGAGGCATAGCGAAGTTATGGTCAATTACCATTTTGTCTATTATTACATAGGATTGCTAAGACCGTAGTCTATTGTCAACCAACACAGGGCTTCTTTCAAGTTAGGTGAAATTCCTGTCATTTGGCCGGATCTTTCATTTCTCTAAGAGATTAAGTATGATGTTAATTAGGTATCGCTTGGAGATTTTAAAACAAATATGATTTAAACTCTCCTGTATGGCCACAGGATTTTTACTCCAAGGGACCAATATACCTTCTTTGAGCCAGGCTATTTATATTGCTTTGGAACAGCGTATAAAGGAGCACATTTTTCTCTACTTGTAGGGATATAATGGTCAATATTTGCCTTTTAGAGCAGATTTGCCTACTGCCCTGGGTCGGGTTGGGGGAGCAATGGGCAGATAAGAGTTTGTGAGTTCTGAATTTTCAACTTCTATAGACTCAGCAGGGTGTTTGTTTTTCTTTTTCAAGCCTTCTGAATGGCAGGAGCTGGGTTTTTCTAATCAAACTTTAAAACTATCCATGAAGAGAACTGATTTTAAGACAGACAACAGAAGTACTATTTTCATGTGTTTTGCGTGTGTTGATATCACCTCATTAAACAATGTCTGAACATGACTAGAAGGCAAGTGTCGAAGGAGTTGTTGCTTAGTGAGGTTGTAATGAGAGAACATTGAAGTTTGCTTTTTTCTCTTCCTGTTCCAAAACTCATGGTTTAATGGGATAAAATATATTTGAACTCAAGCTCTCAATTAAGATATTTCTTAGCTGCAGTGGTTAAGAGTCTAATAATTCTGCTACTAAATAACTGTGTTACATTGGATACAGTGTGTAATAAATATCAGCTATTATGATTTGTAATTGAGAAAAAAATAAGAACTTGGGGAGACAAATTCCAAATTATAGAACAAGAAACTTCGTATACAAATGCTTCAGTAGGGATAGCTTCTTTATTTTACACATTAGGGATTTTGTGATAATAAACAGAATGTAAACCACTTTAGATATTTGTTGCATTTTGTTAAACCTGGAAATTTTAATATTTATCAAAATGAAATTATCATGAATGCATATCTGGTGATCGGAACTTTTCATTTATTTTGCTAACTTAAAATGAGTCAAAATATCTTAGTTCAGGGTGAGGAGAATTAAATTTTGACGGCTCAGTCACAGTTCCAATCAGCTTATTTGAAAGAAGATGAAAGAATTATTATAAATATAGACTAACCTAAATTGAAGGTTAATAGAATGTGACAGATATGACAAAGTGGAATAATAATAATAATAATAATAATAACGATAATAACAGCTAAAATTTATTCAGCATTATATGTGATCAGGCATTGTAATTAGAGTTTTTCATGCATTCATTGACCTCACTCTCACAACAGTGCAATGAGGTATGCACCATTATGACCTCCATTTTACAGATGTGGAAATCTTATCAGATGTAGTAAACTGCTTGCCTAGGTCATGTCGCTGAAAAATAGCAGAGTTGGGACTCAGGACCAGGTAATATAACTTTACAATCTGTGGTAAAATCTTCCTAAAATATAAACAAATATTTGTATCTAACATTTTTCTAATAAGTTGAAATTATTTACATAAATTGCTATATTATGGCACATCTATAAGTTGGAGAGTATCAATGAGGTAATTATATTTTGTTTTAAATAAAAGTTAAAAATAGCTAACTTTTGCTTGGCTGCAGTGGCTCAGTGGTCGACCTATAAATCAGGAGGTCATGGTTTGATTCCTGGTCAGGGCATATGCTGGGCTTGTGAGCTCGATCCTCATTGTGGGGCGTGCAGGAGGCAACTCATCAATGATTCTCTCTCATCATTGCTCTCTCTCTCTCTCTCTCACACTCTCTCTCTCTCTCCCTTTCTCTCTGAAATAAATAAAAATATATTTAAAAAAATGGCTAACTTTGGATTTCCTAATGATATTTTAGTGTAAACACCAATTCTAAAATAGAGCTGTCTAATACGTAATTTAAAAATTTCTAGTAACCATGTTAAAGTGAAAATGTCATAATTTTAATAATATATTTTATTTAACCCATAATGTTAAAATATGATTTCAACATATAATCAATGTAAACATTATTAACGAGATATTATACTTTTAGGGGGGCCTTTGTTCCAAGTCTTGGAAATCTGGTGTATATTTTTCACTTACTGAGCATGTCACTTTGGCTCTATTTTAAGTGCTCAACAGCCACCTTTGCTAGTGGCTACTAAATTGGACAGTGCAGTTATAGTTCTTTTTAGGAAAGTAAATTCATTATTTTACATATTCCAAGCGTGGTGAGAATAGGAAAGGCCAGTCATGCATCCATATAATAATATCTCAGTTCTAGTACCATTATTTCCAAATTAACTAACTGAATTAACAGCTGTCACTTAACCTGTTTAAATTATATACTCTGGCAGGTAAGGTGACAAATTTTAGAAGGATGGTTTCCTTACAATCTTGTAATTTTGTCTAAGAGCTAGAATGGAGCTGACTTTAAGTTAGAACTAAATCTCCTTGGGAAAAGTGAATGTCTACCTCACAGAATAGTCACTAAGGAATTTACTACGTGTGGACCCAACGTGGACTTTCCAAGTCTTTGGCATCTGAGGGCAGGACTGGCCAACTCTTTTTGCTGTTCTGTATTCAGTACTCAACCAGGCTGTTGATAAATATTTGTTAAGGATCTTTGTTTCTGATTCTTCATTGAAAAAACTACTAATACAAAAAAATCAGACAAACCAAACTATTCTGGATTATTTATAGTAACAAGTAATAGCTCCTTTAATTCTTACTCTCGTTTCAGAGATAACCACTGTGAATGATTAGGTATGCATTCTCCCAGACCTTTATTTATATATCTATGTCTATGTTTCTATCTTATCTAGAATTTTTTGGATGGAAATAGATTACACCATACATATTGTTCTGCAGCCCCTGCTTTTTTTTTTTCCTTTGTTTGTTAATCCTCACCAGAGGATATTTTTCCCATTGATTTTTAAAGAAAGAGTGGGAGGGAGGGGGAGAACCATGGATGTAAGAGAGACACATTGATTGGTAGCCTCCTGCACGCAGTGACCAGGGGCCAGGAATCAGGCCTGCATCTGAGGTATGTGTCCTTGACTGGATCCAACCCACAAGCCTTCAGTCCTCAGGCAAATGAATTAACCACTGGGAAAACTGGCTAGAGCTCTGCAGCCCCTCTTTTACTTAAATGAAATCAATCTCTTTCTATGTGTTTTATATATTTTACTAGAGGCCCAGTGCATGAAATTCATGCACATGTAGGGTCCCTAGGCCTGGCCAGCGATCAGGGCCAATCTGCGGGACAACCGGGGGGCACCCGCTGGCACTCGACTTGGCTAGCCCCACCCCCTGCCGGCCGCCACCAATCACCTCCCTCTGCGGGGTGACCAGCGGGGAGATTGGGGTCCCCTGTGGGCTGTGGGCAGCTCCTGTGTTGAGTGTCTGCCCCCTGGTGGCCAGTGCATGCCATCGCGACCAGTCGTTCCATCTGGTCATTCTGCCATTTGGTCAATTTGCATATTAGGCTTTTATTATATAGGATTATTTTTTTAAAATACATTTTTATTGATTTCAGAGAGGAAGGGAGAGAGAGAGATAGAAACATCAATGATGAGAGAGAATAATTGATCAGCTGCCTCCTGCACGCCCCACACTGGGGGTCAAGCCTGCAACCTGGGCATGGTGCCCTAACCGGGAATTGAACCGTGACCTCCTGGTTCATAGGTTGACACTCAACCACGAGCCATGCTGGCCGGGCTACATTTTATTCTCCTTAATGGCTGCATAGTATTGTATGGTATGAATGTGCCAAATTAATTTAACCACATCATTGTTGATGAACAAACAAGTTGTTTCAATTTTTTGCTATTACAAAACTGCTGCCCTGCACATCCTTGTACATCTATCATAGCACACTGGGTATTTCTGCTTGAAAGATTTCTAAGAACTGAGAAAGATTTCTAATAGCTGGGTAAAAGGAATGTATATTTAAAATTTTGACAAATACTGCCAAACTGCTTAACAGCCTGTGGGCAAGACCTTGTGTTTTGACTTCATCTGGAAGTACCAATGTTCCCATTACAGGAAAGTGGCCAACCTTCTGAGAAACAAGCTGTTTCTACTCTCCACTCTAAAAAGGATCTAAATATTTTCATTATTTAATATATGTGGCTTCAAGTGGTAATAACATTGTTCTGCTTTATGGCTTCTCAGACAGGTAGCAAAACCAGAAAACATCAACTACCCTGGAGTCTTATTGTAAGTTTTTGACATTCCTTTGGTGATTCACAAATGGCAGAAACAAACGCGGCGCTCCCCAGGGTCTAAATGAAGACCCTGTAGGTTTTGGATTCAGTAACGTATCTTTCAGGAAGACACAGTATGGGGCGATGACTCACTCACCCCATGGTAGCTGTCCTCTAGCTCCGTCCTTTAGAGAAAGCATCACTGTGGCTCTGCTGGTACTTTTCCCGCCCTCTCCAAGAATTTCCTTAGGAGGGGATGCCTAGCATGTGCCAAGGTTAGCCTTGTCCCCCTCTCCTCCGGAGCGCCGGGACCTGCGGTACATAGCTGGTCTTTGGCACAGAGTAAGCCAGAGCCCTGGTAGATGCTTAGCAGTCACAGCCAGTAGCTGAGCAGTGGCAGCAGCGGAGGTTCACAATGCAGCCCAAAGTTGTGCTTTAGCCTGTGAGGTTGCAAGTGTTTCCTCTGTTTATTAAATGAATGAATAAATAAATAAAGCAAGCCTCCTCCCCTCTCTATCCTACAGGGGACCTCAACAAGACAGATGCAGGATTTGGATGGACAGAGGCCAGACCTAGTAGAGGCAAAGCTTGGTGAGAGGGAGGAGGAGGAGGAGGAGGACGAGGAGGAGGAGGGACGTTGTTGTCAACAGAAGCGCCAAGTACCAGTTGCTCAACACTTTATTAGTTTGTACGGCTTTTTCTTTAATCTTCAGTGAATTTCCGTTTGGAGGGATCAGCTCCGTAGAAGAAAGGTGTGCTGGGGGGGGGGGGGGGGGGGGGGCGGGGTTGGAATGTCCCGCGTGGGAAATCAAAGGGGCTGCCCGCCGGGATGGAGCTAAGACTCGGCTCTGGGCTCCTCTCCTTCGCCCCGTCCCATCTCGCTGGGGAGAGACACGCGCCTTGGTGAGGGAGACTGAGGGGGTGTGTGTGCGGTGGTGGCGGCTCCTTGGGGGTCCTTGTCCCCTCGGAGCAACGACACTGCCGAGGAGAAGAGCGGGGGTGCCGGCGGCCGCGGCCCCGAGGGTCCAGGACCCTGGGTGTCCCGGGGTCCCCACTGGGCCGGTCCGGCGGTTGCCATGGTGACGCAGGGTCCGCAGCTCCGCGCAGTGGAAACAAAGCGGCCCGCCGCCCGCCCGCTCCTCGCCCGAGCTCCTCCTCCGCGGCCGCCTCCCTCCCGCCCAGGCGCCGCCGCCCGAGCGGCTCCGGGCCCCGCGCCCGCCACGGCCGCCGCGGGCAGGTAAGGCCCGCGGGCCCGCGGCCGGGAGGGGTCGGGCGGGCGCCGGGGCTGGGGGTCCGCCCGCCGCAGGGAGAGGGCGCCGCCGGCTGCAGCCGAGTCCCCGCGGGGCGCGTCCCCGCCGGCAGACGGCCTCCCCGCGCCCGGGAGCCCTCCGCCCGCCGCCGGCGCTGCGGCCGGGACCGCGGCGGCAAAGTTCCCGGCCGGGGCTCAGCCTCCTCCCGGCGCCCCAGACGGCCCGCGCCGCGCGGGGCTCCCAGCTCCGGCCGGGGCTCCTCGGCTGTGATTTTGCAGAGGCGGTGGGTGGTACCTACCTTCTCTCTCTCTCTCTCTCTCTCTCTCTCACTCTCTCTCGTTATCAAGCCTTTTTAGGAAAAAAGATGGGACTCTTTATCTTTGGATTTCCATGTTTCATTGTTTCTTGGAGAGTGGCACGGGAGGGTTGCAATATACAAGTCATTTTTTTTTTTAATGATCTCTGGAAAGTGAGCTCATTTTTCTGTGCTTGTGACCGAGGCTTTTTGAGGCGCTTCTGAAGTTCGTTCGGGTGGGTTTTGAGCATAAAGACCGTGTCTCCGGAAGGTGCGGTTGCACCTGTAACTCAATGGAGAGGCAGCCGGGGTTCCCACCCGGCAAGACCAGAGTCGGGAGCAGGACCAGTAAATTGTAGGTTAGATACCTGGCACCCGTGTCGTTGCTATTGTTTCTGGAAGGTATTGTGTTCATGTTTTAAGGAACTGGAAATTGCCTTGCGTTTTTCTGTGTAAGGAGCAGCCGGTAGCTGGGCGGTATTTGCATGTGTTTATGGGCAGAGTGAGGGTTAGATGCGGTTGCCAAGGGCATGCGGGTCCTGGGTGGGGAATTGCTCAAGTTAGGGGTACCCGGACCACTCCTCCTCCTTTCTCAACGGCCCAAGTCCTTCCATCATTTCGTGATATTTACTTTGTTGCAAACACAAAGAATGCATTAAAAATATGATTGCTAAAACTGTTTTTGTGGCTACTTAGATATCATCTTACGTATAATGTGAAAGAAAATTATTTTCAGGAATATAGCTGACCAATTGGGAAGGAAATAATATATATTTGTTAATATTTGCTTTAATTGGTGAGAGATGTCACATTGATGACTGGAAAGTGAGTCAACCAATTAAATTGTATATCCAATTTAGTAAAATAATTTGTAAGTTGGAACTGATCGGCTAGTGACCATATGAAATACAAGAAATTACCTCTTTGCTAAACAGTAGTTAATGAAAAGAAACCAGTGGCCTGGATCATGTTGAATTGCAGTTAAGTTGATTAGAATTATGGATATTAAAGCTACATGAGGTGTCAGGCATGAAGTGATTACCTCATATTCCTCTTCTCCCTTTTGGGATTTCAACACCTGTTAGCCTGCTGATTACTAGGTTTCTAAGTCTGTTCATATTTGCTAGCACTTTTAAGTCATGTCTCTTCATTAGGAGATTGTATTGGAAACTTAAAGGGTAAGTCGCAACAACAGTTTGCAGATTAGTTCACAGTTGGGTTTGTTTTTAACTGAATCTGACTTGTGGAGTGATTCACAGATGCTCTGCTAAATACTCTTTGATGATGGTAATGAAATGGTACATTGATTCAAATGAAGTAGATCTGTTTTGAGAAGATAACCAGGAGAGAATATATGTATTTTCTCATTGAAACGTGAAAGGCAATGGGAATATTGAAGTGTAGGCATGATTTATAGACACTGACTGTAGTCTCGTGTTTTGTACTGAAACGTATTTTGTGTTCTTTCTGAGGTACCAAGAGTACAGCTTTATTAGGATCTTTGTTAGCAAAGCCAACATTCAGGTATGTGCCAGGACCCTGGACCTGCTTTCAGTCAGACAGAACTCTCACTATGAGTTTTAGCCTGCGCATTTATTTTGTGGCTAGAAAATGTATTCTGAAGAATGGAGGCATCCAGTGTTAATTCAGCACAATAAGGACTTAACGTTTTGCCTTTGTTGTTAGCTTACACAAGGTTCAATATAGTTTGGCATTTTAAAGCTGTATTGCTTTTTGCCAAACAATAAAGTCAGTAAACATCAGATACAGGCATGTGTTGCAAGCACTGTTTGGTTGCAGTGGTTTATTTACCCAAACTCTGAAGCATGAAATGAAGCTTTTGTCAGGGCAGCACAAAACATTAATTTGGCATGTTTGTTTATGTTACTAGCATACTGAGGTATTTTGTGCATAACCAGTTAATGAAAGAGAAAAATACTGTGATGTCCACAGGATCTCCTTAGGAAATACCAATGGAGAGTGTGATTTATGTCCGTGGTTTAGTTTAGCCACCTGGTGGGAGTAGGGAACAGCACAGCACAGCCTCAGGTGTGAAACACCATTTGTCACTTTCACTGATTCACAGTAGTATGAGACTTGTGCATTTCTAGGCTTAAGAGGCTTAATTTTATGAAGTAAAACTGGTCCCCGTTTTTGGTATAAGTTAAAAAATATGGTCTATAAACATAACCACGGCCATTGCTCTTCCTGAAGAATTCTGTAACTGATCAAGCATGTCCAACGATGTAAAATGAGTCAATGCATGGGCAGCACAAGGCCACTGAAGCCTTTATTGCAGTGGTTCTCAACCTTCCTAATGCCTCGACCCTTTAATACTGTCCCTCATGTTGTGGTGACCCCCAATTTCATTGTTACAAATTGAACATAATTAAAGCAAAGTGATTAATCACAAAAACAATATGTAATTATATATGTGTTTTCCTATGGTCTTAGGTGACCCCTGTGAAAGGGTCGTTCGACCCCCAAAGGGGTCGTGACCCACAGGTTGAGAACCACTGCTTTATTGGCTATTTCTGAGTCACATGCTCTTGCAATTTCTAGTTGCACTGTAATAACATGATGACTTGTTGGTAATTTAGCATCTAGTACAATGTGTTGTAGCATTTATGAAAGCACATTTGGGAAAGACGATAGTTTTTAATGATTTCTTCATTATCAAAACACTTATGTTTGCATTTGTGGCTGGGAAGAAGAATGTAGCCCTGAGATCTGGCAGAAAAAGTGCTATAAATATATAAGAGCTACAGTGTATTGTTAACTGACCTACTGTGCATGGTCGTATTGATCATAACTACTGTGTTGAGAAAAGGCATGGTAGACATATAGTGGTGGTGACAGGAAGTGGTGTTTTGTGACATGGATTGTTAATAGTGATTAATGTAGGTTGAAAAATTTTGTGGGCATGTGTTTAAATTTTTTGTCCTCCCAATTAAAATGAAGATAAGATGTCTTAAGACATTTTGTAAATCACTAGTGCTTGGGGAGAATGCATACATTTATACTGTCTGGCACATAATTGGTGTGTTATAAATATAGTTTGAGGTCAATGATTGATTTCCTTACGTGCCAGTTATTTTTAGCAATTATATACTATTGTTTTGGATATCAATCAACAAATAGTTATCAAGTGTTTTCTTCTGTGTATTCCATGTTGCTTGATGCAAGTAATCTGAGCTCTTATGGATGAGGAATTACTTGTTTTCCAACTATTATGATTATTCATTTTATTTTATGTAGGACACCTAAATAGTCTCCTTTGGCCTAGTTTTCAGCCTTCCTTTTCTTATGAGGGAAAGTTACCAGGTAATTCCTTAATGCTTTAAAACTAATTTTATAACCCTAGGGCTTTTAAAAGATATGATTTGGTTAATTTGTTATTCAACCAGAAGAATCTTGGAAACTTAGTTTATAATGGTGTGCATTAAAAACACACATGTTTAAATGCATGAAAACAACACATGTTATAAACCTCAATTTCACATTTTGGACGTTTACAGAGGTCGTATGGTGGATAGAATTTGTGAGCCTGTTAGGTGATTGATTGCTCATTGCCTTAAGTGTCTTGATCTAGATCCTTGCTTCTTTATCTTATAATCAGTGAAAATGAAAGCCAGAGGACCTCGAGGTGGAGGCTTCAGTGACTTAAAAGTTTAATATGTTGGGAGCTGCAGGGTTTGGTGGTGAAGGGGAGAAGAGGAAAAAGACTCTGATGGCACTAATAATCTATTCGACATCTTATGGTTCAGAATCCTGAGGCAATTACCCAAGGGTAGTTTCCAGAGGTTGGCCACTTCTGCCACAGAGATGCTGGTTCCGGTTGCTTACTCTCACCTTTTCTTCTGATTGACTAAAAAGTGACTTCTTTAAATTGTGGTGTAAGTGCACTTTGAATATTGAAAACTACAAATTAGGGCATAAGAGTAAAGGTTTTCTGCATGGGGTATATTATGTAAACTAATAGGTCAAGTAGACCAATTAGATAATCAAGATAGTAATAGAACTATAAACTAAAATTATGTGTTTGTCTAACATATTTGATGTGTTTAAATGAGAAATTGTGTTTCTGACTATCAGGCCATTATAAATCGTCTTCCCTCTATGTAACCATAGCCATTCAAGGGAAACATGGCATTTTCCACAGTTTTATCACTATGTGATATGACGGGCATAGTTACAATGAAGAACAGATGCTTAAATTCTTGAATTGTAAATCCACAATAAAAGGTTTCTGTGTGGTCTTATTGGGCATTTCCTCTTGTTATAAATGTTTTCCTCAGACCCTGTGTAGTATGATTGCAGTTCCATCTTTTACCTGTCAGTCAATCAAACCCTTACTAATGCTTCCTATGGGCCAGGCACTGTTCTGAGCATTTCACAAATATTAACTTAATTCTCTTAAGAACACTATGAATCAGGTACTAAAATGATCCCCACATTTAAGAAGGAAGAAACTGATGTGATTGATCTCTCTCTTTGTTAAATTAACTTAAAGGTACACAGAATATACCAGGATTCTGGCTTCTTTATGTCAAGGAATGCAGCAAGCTTTACTTTTCAATTCACTGATATATTTTAAGTGTAGAAATAAAGGCACCAATTGTTATGGCACTTGGGTTTTTAAACTTATTTTAATAAAAAGAAACAAAACCTAGAGTCATAAAATAAGTATTTCTTCATAGCATATTGTACACATACCAGTGTTTTTTTGTACAGAGAAACTAGAATAGACTGATTTACAGAAAAAATACTTTCTGGAGTTCTTTTACTTATTATATTCATATACTAAAAGAATATATATTCTCCATGCTATTAGCCTTGCTATATGCATGCAAATATCTATTTAAAATGTCTGTCTATTTTTCATTGTCTTATGTGATCTGTCATCAATCCAGTCTCACCTGCCAGGTTGGTGTGGCTCAGTGGTTGTGTTGACCTATGAACCAGGAGGTCACGGTTCAATTCCTGGTCAGGGCACATGCCCAGGTTGTGGGCTTGATCCCTGATGGAGGAGTATGTGGGAGGGAGCCAAATAATCATTCTCTCTCATCATTGATGTTTCTCTCTCTCTCTCCCTCTCCCTTCCTCTCTCTGAAATCAATAAAAACATAGTAAAAAAATTTAGACTCACCTATTCTTTTCTTAGCTAACTCTACTCTGTCCTAAGGACTAAGTGATACTCCTGTCACTCTCTTTCAAGAGAACTCTCTGTATACCCCTTTAAAAAACAATTTAGCTGTTGTTTAAAAACACATATAGCTGTTTGTTTTGTGTGTGCTAGATTGTAAGCTTCTCAAGAACTATGTCTTATTCATTTCCAAAGATAAAGTATGTACAAGTATGCTTTTCCCTAATTGAATTCTTAGAAAAATTTTTATGTGACATAAAATTATTATGTTTTAACTAGTTCCAAAGTCAGTATTGAGGGCCTTAACACAATCAATTTTAGGGCCATAGGAAACTGACTCAGGTTCCTTATAGTAGTACTAGAGGCCTGATGCATGAAATTTGTGTGTGTGTGGGGGGGTGTCCCACAGCCTGGCTTGCGCCCTCTCGCATTCCCAGACCCCTCGCTCCTTACCGCCCCCCTGCTTGCTCCTTACACTTGGCTGGCAGCTCCTTAGCGCTGCCATGGAGGTGAAGAGGCTCCCGCCACCCCCTGCTGTGCTTGCCAGCCATGAGCCCGGCTTCTGGCTGAGCAGGGCTCCTGCTGTGGGAGCACAGTGACCAACCGGGGGCAGCTCCTGCATTGAGTGTCTGCCCCCTGGTGGCCAGTGTGCACCACAGCTACCGGTAGTTCTGGTAGCTGCTGTAACGGTCACTTAGGCTTTTATTATATAGATTACATCAGTTATCTAAGTTTCAAAATATATCATTAGGGCACTTTAAAGTTAATTTGAGCTTTTAGTTACTTGATATACAACATTAGAAATCAAATATCACAATTCTGTTTTTAATTATTTGGATTCCTGATGTTCATGTCTTAAAAAGTTACATATAAAAAGCATAAAAACCCTATTTAGCTTAATTTTATACTAGCAATTATGAATAAGCTTTTGATTCTGGTAAAAGACAGCAAAAAATAGATATCCAAAACCCGTTTACATTTGTCTTTATAATACTTCTATTACTTTAACTCTTCTCTCCTCTTTTCATCCACCCTTATAAACACTTGTTCTTACTATCTCCACAGAAGGCTCACGAAACAGTTTAATTTCAGGGGGTCTTTCTTATTTAAGTTATATGAAAAGTAAATTAATAAGAGATAGGAGTTCATAAAAGCAAGTAATGAATCATAGTTCTGCAGGTTCGTTAAATAATACATATTGTAATAGCTACCATCTGTCGAACACTTACTTGGTGCCAGGTCCTCTATTAAGTTTGCTACACAAACTATCTTTTGATCATCACAATAACTCTTGTTTCCTCATCTATGAGATGTGAATAAATATCTTATCCAAAATTGCACAGAGTCAGTACATTTAAAAACATGATTCATGTGGATAAATCACACTCTGAAGTTGACTATGATTGCTTTGTCAATTACCAGCAGACAAAGAATGCCTTCCCGCTGCAGTGAAGATGCGTTCAGATTATGTGCTTTGGAAAGAGGGCCAGTCGAGGACTGCCTGCTGGGGAAGGTTCAGAGTGGTAGGTGTGGTCAGTTTAGGTAGGGGAGAGGGTTCTAAGGCGGTAACCAAGACAAATAAATTTTTGTTTACACTTATTGCTGCAGAATCCAGGTGAGGTTTGGGGTAGAAGGAGGGGAGAACTCTTCCCTTCAAATATATTTTTTAGCATTAAAAACAAAATTAAATGAAATTACCTTTTCTCTCCTGAACTCATTTTAATTTTATACTGTGTCTTGGATTGGGAATTCATGTAGAAAAGGGCCATAGAGGTAATATAGGATGAAAATAAATGAAAAGTAATTCAATAAATGCCATATACCTTAGGCTGTACTCTTCTAGGATACCAGAGATCTGGAGTATTGGGTCAGGAAGAAGTTAGAAGCCTTGAAAACTGTTCTCATTTGGGTCATTCCCCTGTATACCATGGGTTTCCTCCTGAATTCTTAGTGCAAAAACCTTTCTTGATAGCTACTGGGGAAAAAGAAGAATAAGAGACTTTTAGTTAAAAATCTTACCAGCCTATAAAAGCTCACTTTTATGAACACTAGTTACTATTTTTGTCAGTGTGAGCTCTTTTTCACATTCAAGGGCAATATGAAGAGCATGAATTTTGAAGCCAGACAACCTGGGTTGAATCCTGGCTCTGCTACCTTCTAGCTGTGTGACCTCCTGGCAGCTGCTTAACCATACTATGCCTTCATTTCATGACCTGGAAAATGGGGAGACTAATATTACCTCTCTGGGTTGTTGTGAGGGTTAAATGAATTAATCTTTGTAAACTACTTACTTATTAGCTATTAAGAGTAAGTTTTGTGTACGGAAAGGACAACTAATATATATGTATATCACATATATAAATAACAGGTAAAAATAAAATCTAGATTTCTTTAGGCCTTTAAAATCCAATTTATCTTATTCTGTTTATAAATCTGGTAAATGTGAGCAATCATCTTTACTTTTTCTTTGATGAAACTTTAGTTCAAATTGAACAGATTCAGTTCCTTTAACTGTCAGTCTCATTTACAAACTTAGGTAATAATTTAAACCCTTAAATATTTTCAATTGCAAGTATAAACTTAATGTATTTAATTTTCTGTTTAAACAAATCAGATGCTTATTGAGCAAATTTATGACTCAAATGAGTAAAACCTTTCCAAATACAAGCTCAAGTTCTTTTGCCTGTTCCATCACTTCAAAACTTTTACATTTTAAATTTTATTTTATATCATATTTTACAGACATAGCCAAATCTTCTTGAATATTTCAATATAAATAAATCATATATCTAAATTTATAACACATTTTAAACTAGCATCATAAAGCTAATCTGCCAGTTTATGTCAGATTCATTTAAACATTAAAAACATAATTATTCACAAACTGTTATAATTGATGTAAAACATATTCTTTGGCTTTTCTAAAAAGTATTAATATGAATCTGATTTTCTTCATCATCTCTGCATTTAATTCTAAACCTTCTCTAGATTGGAAAGCCACTTACCCACTAGAAGGAAGTGTATTATCTCAGGGAAGCTGGCAGTACCATTTCAGGTGAGCTTTGGTTAACATACCATTCCATATTGATTTCAGTTACTGCTTGACCATTTTTCATTGAAATATGGTTCCTTATTGGTCACGGATTTAAGGCTTAGATACTGCACCTGGGCTGCATAAAATTCTGGATAGCTCTTTCTGTGACATGGATGGATAGGTTTGGCCTCCTTTTATAGTCACCATGACAACAGATGACTTCAAACCACGCTTTTCAGATAGTATCAGTATTTTAATCCTTAAACCAGTGCTGTCCAATATGTAATATTGTTCCAGGTAGCCATATTAAAAAAGCAAAAAGTAATTAATTTTAATAATAGATTTTATTTAACCCAACATATCCAAAATAACACCATAATTTCAACATGTAATAAGTATAAAATTATTATTATATATTGGTTTTAGAGAGAGGAAGGGAGAAGGAGAGAGAGAGAAACATCAAGGAGAGAGAAACATTGGTTGGCTGCCTCCTACAGGCCCCCAACTGGGGGTGGAGCCTGCAGCTGGGCATGTGCCCTGACCAGGAATCAAACCAGCCACCCCTCAGTACATGGAATGACGCTCAACCAACTGAGCCACACTGACCAGGACAGTATAAAATTATTAACAAGATATGTTACATTCCTTTTTTTTTTTAAAGGTAGGAATGAATGAGTCTTTAAAAAAAAATTTTATTGATTTTTTACAGAGAGGAAGGGAGAGGAATAGAGAGTTAGAAACATCGATGAGAGAGAAACATCAATCAGCTGCCTCCTGCACACCCCCTGCTGGGGATGTGCCCACAACCAAGGTACATACCTTTGACTGGAATGGAACCGGGACCCTTCAGTCCTCAGGCTGACGCTCTATCCACTGAGCCAAACCGGTTAGGGCCATTCTTTTATTTTTTTTAATGAAGACTTTGAAATCTGGTATGTATTTTATACTTAAAGAATCTCCCATTTTGGATGCTAAATTTTCGGTAGTTACAATGAAATGTTGTACTGCCAAAATAGTAAAGTTGTATTTGACGGAAAAATATTGCTTCTGTTTCAAAATTTAAATAAAATAAAATTAAAATTTTAGTTGTTTAGTTGCACTAGCTACCTTTCACATGCTCAGTAGCCACACGTGGATAGTGGCTCCCATATTGAAAGTCCAGCCCTGGATTCTGCATTCAGACCTCCTCCTCTCTTAATTCTTTGATCAGCTTTAGGTTGTGCCCCATGCCTGTTTCAGATAGCTTCTTTCACACAGCTGGTTCTTTATTTCTCTAGGCCACAGGATTTTAATGACATATGATTGATGTCATTTTATTAAATTCAAATATTGCAATTTTTGTCTTTTTTTTCCTGAGTGAATTCTCAGACACTTTAAAAAATTAGTTTACAACTGCATTTGTTGCTTCAAAGGTGGTACAGTGGGGTGAGCTTATTTCATCTCTGTAATTCATCTTTTAGATGGGAATGTTAAGACTTGAATGTAATCTATGTGTGACTGGCAACCCTCCTCCTTTTTGCTGCTCATTATCCTGTTATCTGAGACAACCACTTCTTCCCTTCTGTTCTCCCCTCAAACCTATACCCCTGTCTCCTCCTTTACCCTCTTCAGATGCCCTTACTTCTAGGGACTTCTGCTGGATCTTCAGCCTTATCTGCTTCTCAGCCCATACACACTACCATCTCCCATGGGACCCTAAGTGACCGAGCTCCTCTCTGCAGCCACCTCCTTCACTTGTGCATTGTATTCTTCCCATCTTGCCCAGTCCTGGATAATGATTTCTCTGTCATCAATTTTCCTCATTATTGAGTACTTTCCATCAGTTTATATATAGTAGTATTATACATTGTATTAATTTAAGCTCATCTTGAAAACAAACACAAGCCCTGCTGGTGTGGCTCAGTGGTTGAGTGTTAACCTATGAACCAGGAGGTCACCGTTCAAGTCCTGGTCAGGGCACATGCCTGGTTTGTGGGCTCTATCCCCAGTAGGGGGCATGCAGGAGGCAACTGATCAATGATTCTGATTATTGATGTTCCTATCTCTCTCTCCCTTCCTCTCTGAAATCAATATATATATGTTGATTTCAACATATACAACATGATACTTTCTTACCACCTGCATGTTTCTTCAGCTTCACACCATTTCTCTGTTTTCCTTTATAGCAAAACTTCCTGAAAGAGTTGTCTACACTGCGCTTTCCTATTTCTGTCCTCTTATTCTTGAATGTATCCCGATTAGGGCTTCACGCCCATCACACTGCTGAAATGCTTCAGGGTGATCTTTCCAAATCCAGGATTAGTTCCCAATCTTCCTCTTGCCCAACCAATCAGTAACATTTGACGGTAGATCAATCCTTTCTTCTTGAAAGACTTTGTTCACTTGGTGTATGCATTAGCTGTTGCTTTAGTAATACTGCATTTCAAACCACCCTCAAATTCAGTAGCTCACATTTACTCTTTTGTTCATGGGTCTCCTATGATTGTATTTTAGCTGATCAAGGATGAGCTGAGTTGGGTGGTCCTGCTCCAGACTGTGGATTGGGTTTATATCTGCTCCTCCTGCATTTGTTCTGGGATTTATGCTGAAGGGACTACCCAGGGTTTGTTCTTGTCATGGCAAATTATTGGGGTCCAAGAGTAATGTCAAACCACATAAGCACACTGAAGGCCTTTTATTTCACCTTGCCCATGAACATTCCCATTGGCTGAAAAATTCACATAGCCAGGCTTAACATCAATGGGCAGTGAAGCATACCCCACTCACAATTGGGAAATAAATGAGAGTGAATATTTGCTGAACAATAATGCAGCACATCACATGTGGCCTCCTGGATTCCTTTCTTTGATTCTCTGCCCATCTCACTGGCTTTCCTGCTCAGTGTCCTTTGATGGTTGCTGCAGATCTCTCCAAACATTGCAGTGTCTGCAAGTCCAGACTTTGGATTCTTTCCTTTTTTTTGGTCCATCCCATTTCCTAGGTAGCTCATCTTGTCTCGTGACTTTAATATCAGTTACCTGCTGATGAGTCTCAAATTCATACCTTCAATAGAAAAATTTTCCCTTAATTCCACTTGGATGTCTAAATAGGCACCTCAGACTCAACATATCCAAAAATGAACTCCTGATTCCCTGTATCAATACCTTCCCAGCCTGCTGCTCCCACAGTTTTTCCCAGTTCATTACATGGCATTGCCATTCTTTCAGGTGCTTTGGCATAACTTTGGACTTCTTTATAGCTTGATTTTCTTTTTATACTTTAAATTGAGTCCATTAGCTGCGTTGTTGATTCTGTCTTCAAATTTGATAATTTCTCCCACTGTAGTACAATCTATTACCATTTCCCCAATTTTTTTAATTGCAGGTAGTTTCCAACTGGTCTCCACGCCTCTTCCTTTATAAGGCAGAATACAGTCTATTTCCTAGGTAGCAGCGAGGACAATCCTTTGAACTTCAAATCAGATCCTATCATTCCCCTGCTCAAAAGACTCTGATGCCAAAAGAAAACTAAATAACACCCCCTGCCCTATTTCCCTCCTCACTCAGAATTCATGGCAGAGCCAGTTCAGGGCCTGCAAGGCCTAGATGCTCTGGCCCCTGCCAGCTCTGCCCCATCCACCTTGCACAAGCACTCCAGCCTACTGTGCTCTGAGCACACCAAGCCTGCTCTGGCCTCTGGGACTTAGCACTGCTGTCCCTTTGCTGGGACTGCTCTTTCTTGAAATATTTGTAAGCTCACTTCCTCGTTTCTTTTAGTTTTGGACTCAAATCTTATCAGAGTGGCCTTCTATAAAAAAGTACTCTACAAAAAATTGTGATCTTTTTGTCTTCTGTACTCTCTGCCCCTCTTGCCTGTTCTTTTCTGTAGCACCGGACACAACATGTAAACAAAAAAGTATACATTTGTCTTCCTCTTTCTTCTATTGTGTAAAATCCATAAAGACAGTGGTTCTGTGTTTTTTTGTTTTGTGTTTTTTTTTGCTACTATATTCTCAGCTTCTAGCACAATGCCAGGAATAAAGTAAGTGCTCAGTAAATATTTATTGAATGAATAGAATAATTTTATATGATGCCTGTTTCCAGCACACAGTGATCAGTCTTAGAAAACTCCAGAATATTATAGAAAAGTTTTCGATTTATGTAGTCAAGGCTCTGTGCTTGGTGGTGTCGGGTGGTTGTTTCCATAGCTTATTGAATGGCCCCAAAGAAGAGCACAGAAAATTCCATCCTCTGTTCTGTTAAACAGATCAAATTTATTTATTTGGTAAAGTTTGAGACATCTATAATCACTACCATTTCCATGGCAGAGACTTCATCTTTTAACTGTTTTTTTTTTTGAAGTCTTAAAAAAAAGGTACTGTATAGTTCCCCCCTCTCCTCAAGGCTTTGGAAAAATGGATATAAACAATTTGAAGGTAATTTTGGACCCTTGCTAAGTTAACATGAGTTAGAATTTCTTTCTTTTTTTTTTTAAATTAAATCTTTATTGTTCAGATTATTACATTTGTTCCTCTTTTTTCCCCCCATAACTCCCCTCCTTCCAGCTCCCACCCCACCCTCCACCCTCACTCCCCACCCACTGTGTTCATCCATAGGTGCATGATTTTTGTCCAGTCACTTCCCGCATCTCCCACACCCCTTTTTCCCCCAAGAATAGTCAGTCCATTCCCTTTCTATGTCCCTGATTCTATTATAATCACCAGTTCATTCTGTACATCAGGTTATTTATTCACTTGATTCTTAGATTCATTTGTTGATAGATGCATGTTTGTTGTTCATAATTTGCATCTTTACCTTTTTCTTCTTCTTCCTCTTCTTAAAGGATACCTTTCAGCATTTCATATAATACTGGTTTGGCGGTGATGAACTCCTTTAGCTTTTCCTTATCTGTGAAGCTCTTTATCTGACCTTCAATTCTGAATGATAGCTTTGCTGGATAAAGTAATCTTGGTTGTAGGTTCTTGGTATTCAGCACTTTGAATATTTCTTGTCATTCCCTTCTGGCCTGCAAAGTTTCTGTTGAGAAATCAGCTGACAGTCGTATGGGTATTCCCTTGTAGGTAATTGAGCCTCTTTCTCTTGCTGCTTTTAAGATTTTCTCTTTGTCTTTTGCTCTTGGCATTTTAATGATGATGTGTCTTGGTGTGGTCCTCTTTGGATTCCTTTTGTTTGGGGTTCTCTGCGCTTCTTGGACCTGTAAGTCCATTTCTTTCACCAGGTGGGGGAAGTTTTCTGCCATTATTTCTTGAAATAGGTTTTCAATATCTTGCTGTCTCTCATCTTCTGGCACTCCAATGACTCTGATATTAGACCGCTTAAAGCTGTCCCAGAGGCTCCTTACACTATCTTCACACTTTCGGATTCTTTTTTCATTTTGCTTTTCCAATTGGGTGTTTTTTGTCGAATCTTTGGTTTGATTATTGTACTCCTCTGGTCTGCTATTGGGTATAATATTCTTTATTTCAGTCCGTGTATGCTTACTTTCTAATTTCTTTATCGTAGCATCGAGGGTCTCATTAGTTTTCGTGAGGCTCTGCACAAATTTATGGCAAGCCCTCAAAATTGCGATTCTTAGCTCCATATCCTCCATTTCTGTCATGTTTTTTTGTCTCCGCATCTTTTATGCTTTCTTGGTGCACCCCCTTGTGGTCTCTGTGCGCAGTCTTGTCTAGCCAAGCCTTAATTGTTGTAGTTAACACTAGAGGGATTTGACCCCCAGGACGACTGGCTATAGGAATCAGCTGTGTGGAAAACGTCTGCCTTCTGGGGAGGCGCTAATCCAGCCTTTGCCTGAGGCGATCGGCAAATGGCTGTGCGCAGGCTTTGGGCGGGGCGGGATCAACAGGGCGGGCGGAGGGAGCAGTTATGGCCACGCTCAGTCCCGTTCCCAGAGGCTCTGCTTCTCAGAACCCCGGCAGCCGCTGCAAACCTCGGAGAGAAAGCTGCCCTCAGGTTCCAACTGATGCCGGATAATCCCGCTTCTCCCGTTTGAGTCTGGGTCCCTAGAGACTCGCCCGGATCTGGAGCCCAGAGTCTGAGACTCACTCCCGACCGAAAACGACAACCGCGCCCTCAGCCACCAGCCCGCTTTGCGCGCGCACCTCGGCACCTTTGTATTTTCCACACTGCGCCGCCTCTGAGCCTCGATTTGCTGTTCTCTTTCCTTCTAGTTGTAGAGTCTCTCTTCAGCCAGCCTTCCTGTGGTTCTGGGTGATGTCCGTTCAGTCTTTTAGTTGTATTTTTGAAATGGTTGTTTGCGGCAGCGGTCTCCGGTGTTTACCTACGCCGCCATCTTCCCCCCGGTCCAGAATTTCTTATGTGTAATTTTAGGGCTAAGAAATAAAAGGAAACCACCTAAAACTCACTTCTCTATGAACTTGAATTAACAGTTTGTTTGTAGATATTCAAGTACTGATGGTAATAACTAGTACTTTAAAAACATGGTGTCTCAGGGTGTGGGAAGAAGTAGAAGAGGGTAAAGGGGGATAAATAGTGATGAAAGGAGACTTGGGGTGCTGAACACACAATGCAATATATAGATGATGTAGAACTGTACACCTGAAACCTTTATAATTTTATTAACCAATGTCAATACAATAAATTCAATAAAAAAGAGCTAGAGGCAGCAAAATATGTCTTATAGTTTTTTGATGTATCTGTTTTTAAAATTGAAATAAATGTGTTTTCTGGGGGGAGGGGTTGGGAAATTGTGCTTTAACAAAGTTTTTTTTTAAAAAAATATATTTTATTGATTTCTTACAGAGAGGAAGGGAGAGGGATAGAGAGTCAGAAACATCGATGAGAGAGAAACATCGATCAGCTACCTCCCGCACCCGCCCCCACTGGGGATGTACCCGCAACCAAGATACATGCCCTTGACTGGGATCCAACCTGGGACCCTTCAGTCCGCAGGCTGACGCTCTATCCACTGAGCCAAACTGGTTAGGACTGCTTTAGCAAAGTTTTTAATGTGTTAGTGATTGAAATATGAACAGACTTCTGCACAGCAAAAGAAATCATCAACAAAACAACAAGAGAGCCCACTGCATGGGAGAACATATTTGCCAATGTTATATCTGATAAGGGTTTAATCGCCAATATTTATAGGGAACTCATACAACTTAACAAAAGGTAGGTAAACAATCCAATCAAAAAATGGGCAAAGGACCTAAATAGACACTTTTCGAAAGTGGACATACAGAAGGCCAAGAGACATATGAAAACATGGTCAAATTCATTAATCAAAACAACAATGAGGTACCATCTCACATCTGTCAGAATGGCTATCATCAACAAATCAACAAATGACAAGTGCTGAAGAGGATGCAGAGAACAAGGAACCCTCATGCACTGCTAGTAGAAATGCACACTGGTGCAGCCACTGTGGAAAACAGTATGGAGTTTCCTCAAAAAATTAAAAATGGAACTCCCATTTGACTCAGTAATCCCACTTCTAGGAATATATCCCAAGAAATCAGAAACACCAATCAGAAAGGATATATGCACCCCTATGTTCATAGCAGCACAATTTATAATAGCTAAGATTTGGAAACAGCCTAAGTGCCCATTAGCAAGCAGGTGAATGGATTAAAACCGGGTGGTACATCTACACAATGGAATAATATGCTGCTGTGAAAAAGAAGGAACTCTTATTTCTTAGCCCTAAAATTACTCTTACCCACAACAGCATGGGTGGACCTGGAGAGCATTATGTTAAGTGAAATAAGCCAGTCTGAGAAAGCTAAATATCACATGAGCTCATTCATTTGTGGAATATAATGAACAACATAAAGTGATGAACAAATATAGATCCAGAGACATAAAAGCATCAAAGAGACCGTCAAGCTTCAGAGGGAAGGCAGGGGAGGTGGGGTAAGGGGGAGAGATCAACCAAAGGACTTGTATGCATGCATATAAGCATAATCCATGGACACAGACAGTAGAGGGGTGAGGGCATGTGCTGGGGTGGGGTGGGAGCAGCCGGGGAGAGGTCAATGGGGGAAAAAGAAGACATATGTAAAATTTTAAACAATAAAGAACAATAAAAAAGGATTATGAACAGACTGTACAAAATACAAAATATATCCCCACTCCCAGCCTGGGAATTAAATTCTGCATTTTGTTGTGTCTGATGTGTATGTGTCATTTATGAACTTTTTCTTTCTGAGCTTGTGCCCAATGTTTCCCAAGAAGTGAACAGACTATTGAAGGTTATTAAATCAGCTGTTAGGTGCTAAAAGATGGAAATGAATCAAGAGTGATTCATTGGTGCATGGTCTGCCTTGCTGGTTCACTCTGCCCATATTGCATAGATGGGAGGTGCGTGAGATTCTGGGTTGGAATCCTGGCTTTGCCATTTAGTAAATCATGTGACCTAGAGCATGTTCCCTGACTTCCCTTACAAGCTTCACTGACTTTATTACAAAGTGTAATACTAATGTACCTATCATGGTGAAATATTAGAGGGTTAAAGAATTAAGTGAGGTAATATATGTATTTATGATTTATCAGCTTATTTATTGTTTCCTGTTAGGTATATAATATTGTTAACTTGGGGAGATTATAATGCAAGTGGACAGTAGTATTACATTTCCATTTATATGGAAAGATGGTATAACCATCTTGGACATAAACTTTTCTAGTAGTGTGCTGGGGTCCAACCCCAGCGGGTCCAGGGGTCTCCAAAGGTGTGGACGGAATCGGCGAAGAAGGAATGACACGAAGACAGCCTTCAGTTGATCAGCAGCCTAGTCAGGACCTCTAGCCAGGATCTCCAGCCAAAGTTCTGGTCGGAGTTCTGGTTAGGAACTGATGAGGATCTGATGTTTATTGTCTTGTTACATCCGTATTTATACCAGCCGATTTTAATCCTGTCAATTTCTATTACAAAGGTTAGGGCGTTTCTTATCTCCATTCCAGGGAGTAAAGATTATGTAGCTTAACTACCCGCCTGGCACTTAATTAAGGGGTTGTATCCCCTCCCTAACCTCAGGGAAAGATCCCCACCTGGGGAAACAACCTTTCTCGGAGAGGTGACCTTGGTTAAAACACATGGCGCTAAAGGGAGCAAACATATTAAGAACAGTATGCTATATATGCCAGGTCCATTGAAACATATGCTGTGCAGATGTTTCTTTCCTGCAGCGACTGTGTCAAGCAGCAAGGATGGACCGGCTTCCGGCAGTAGTGGAATTGATCTGTGTTGATTTAAAGGTGTTATTGTCATTTAGTGATAGCAGTTTCATTGGAGTTAAGATACATCTGTATTAGTGTGTGTTCTTGCAACTGCTATTCCCACCTGAGTACATGGCTGAGATTGAATAATTTAGAGAATGTTGGGAACAAATAAATCTGTTAGGATAAAGTAGGAATTTATTCCTTCTGGCAAATGATGGTGGTATAAAGTTTTAAAGAGCAGGGTAAACAACTTTTTCTATTAAAACTTATATATGTATTGTTCTGAAGGTGTCAATCTTGGACTTAGCCCATCAAGTTTTGGTTTTATAAGAGGATATATTAATTTACAGAGTATATTTATACAGGTAAAGCAAATGGCACATGTACAAGGAGGAGATCAGGAGCCAGTGGACATGGGGCTGGAATAATGCCATCACTGGGTAGGGTTGTTGTGCGGATGAATGATGGGTGGATGGATGTAACATGTACAACTCATATGATGGAGAAAATGTACTTAATAAATGGCAGCTCTTTGCTATCTGGCAAGTTTTCCTCTATCACATGACCTCTCATTTCTGCCTTTTCCCCTACATGATGAAGACTTAAAGATAATTTTAAATCATTACTTTAAAAAATAATTCTGCCATTTTACCTTTTTTTCCAAGGTCCCTGTTTATTTTTTAGTCACAAAGTTCTTTACACCTCTCTTCAAATGCAGAATCCTATTTAATTTTAAAAACTGCACTGTGAATCTATTAAAAAAATTAAGTGTGACAAAATGTCAAACATACTTAGTATGGCATTAACAATATCTCAATGAATAGAATCAGGCTTTCTTATTAAACCAAATGTACAAATAAATTTTCATTAATTGATATGTTTTATAAAACATTTTCCATGTAGCAGGGTTTTTTTTAGATGGAGTAATCTATTAAAATTAGGTCAGAAAAATAAGAATAGATATGATTAGATTGTGGGATTTAGGTTAAATATGTTGTAGTACATCCTTTTTAAAAAATATTATCAATTGCTGGGCCAGCATGGCTGAATAGTTGAGTGTTGACCTATGAACCATGAAGTTACAGTCAATTTCCAGTCAGGGCACATACCCAGGTTGTGGGCTAGATTCCCAGTGTAGGGCATGCAGGAGGCAGCCGATCAATGATTCTTTCTCATCATTGATGTTTCTATCTCTCCCTCTCTGAAATCAATAAAAATATATTAAAATATTACTAATTGAATACATTTTATCTTGTTATTTATGCCTGTAGTGATTTTTAAAATATATACCTCTTGTTTTGCTCAAACCTGATAAGTGTATTAATTTTATTGTATAATACTTGCCTTTGCATCCTTCAAACAGCTAACAGATCTCTCCTAATATCTTTCTCAGCTATACCTTTATTTTTGGTATTCTGAACTCATCTCATAGGTCTTCTTTTCATCCCTCATTTCTGCAATGCTTCCTCCCGCCCCTGGGCTTTTGAACTGGCTAGTCTTTCTGTGTGGGTGTTCTTCCATTCTTTCTTCGCTCAGTAACTCCTGCTTATTTTCAGATTGCAGCTTAGTAGTTACTTCCTTAGGGAAATCTTGCCTCACATTCCTAACCAGGTCAAACACTAGTACTCATTCAACAAATATTGGAGTGGCCACACTATTCCAGGCAGAGTTCTGAGCTCTGAGAATATTAACGGACAAGGTTCCTTTTCCATGGTGAGGAGGAGGAGGAGGAGGAGGAGGAGGAGGAGGAGGAGGAGGAGGAGTAGGAGGAGGAAGAGGAGGAGGAGGAGGAGGAGGAGGAGGAGGAGAGAGAATATCAAAATAAACAAGGAAACTAGGAGAGACAAATAACATTCGGATAATTAAATTAAGGCAAGTTTTGGATGCTACCTTAGATGAGGAGGGAAGGTAACATTTAAGCTGAGATCTGAGTGACAAGGGGAGCCCTTGATTAGGAGCAGAGCATTTCAGACAGAAGGAGTAAGTGCAAAGGTCCTGAGGCAGAGAAAAGGCAAGAGAGTGATATGAGATTAGGAAGGGAAGGAATGACCAGACTGCTTAAGGCTTTGCAGTTCAGGGTAAGAGCTTCGGTTTTTTTCTATGTGCAGTGGGAAACCATTGGAGGGCTTTTGCAGAGGTGGGGGCTGGGGGAAATGGGAATAATTTGGTTTACATTTTAGAAATATCCTTTCATACAGAGACTGGATTGTGAGGAAGCAAAAGTGGTAACAGGGAGATCTATAGGGATCCTATTGTTGTAGTCCAGGTAAGAGATGGTGTTCTTATTACACTTGTAATTTTGCATTTATTTATGTGATTAGTTGGTTGATATTGTCCTCACTGGACTGTAAGCTCCCTGAAGTCAGAGGCAATGTCTTTTTGCTTAAAGTTGTATTCCCAGTGCCTAGTCCAGAGCCTAGCATCCTATGGACACTTAGTTGCCTACTACTTGAGTGACTAGATAAGGATTTTGAGAAACAATAAGATATGGTCCATCTATGTTGATATAACTATCAATTCAGTGTTTTCCTTTTATCACATATAAAAAGATAAATGCATGTGTCATGGCCAAGGAAATTATTATAGCTAGCAGGAAAAAAATTATAGTCATAATGTCAAGGCCCTTATTCACTTATTCAGGTAAGAGTTGTAAGACCTTCATGGTTATTCTGGCAGTGTAACTGCTACAAGCCACATATTAATAAGTGGAAGGTATTTTCATGGGGAATCTGTGAGGACATTTGATAGTAAAAAAAGGGAAGCACATTAATTATAACCATATGATGTCACTGAAACGAGATTGTTACGATCTTTTAGTCATGATAATGTATGGGTAGCAAAGTTACTGAGCGTGTCTTCCATTAAATAAATATGAAAGATGTTTTAAAATATTTAATTTTTAAAAATAAGACATCTGTGATTCTTTTAAGATAGACCTCACCTATTATAATGGGGCATTTGAAATGGACCATGATATTGATTTACACAGTTTTGGTGTGGAGCTAGCCACATAACCAATTTATTGTTTTCCTTTCTCCATCTTTATAGACAATGATGGAAGAGTTTGAAACCTTTAAACAAATTTTACTCCAACAGTGGGACACATAATTAGGAGGAGCTTAAAGCATCTTAGAACTCAAAATTATATCTAGACTGAGATTCAATTATTCTTTGGTCTGCAATAAATTTAAATGGCTTGATTAATAACCTCTAGGTCAGCTGTGGGCAAACTACGGCCCGCGGGCCGGATCCAGCCCGTTTGAAATGAATAAAACAACAACAAAAAAAGACCGTACCCTTTTATGTAATGATGTTTACTTTGAATTTATATTAGTTCACACAAACACTCCATCCATGCTTTTGTTCCGGCCCTCCGGTCCAGTTTAAGAACCCATTGTGGCCCTCGAGTCAAAAAGTTTGCCCACCCCTGCTCTAGGTCATGGTTGATTGGTCTATAAATGATAGATTTTTTTCTGTCAGAGAAAATCAGCTTGAAAAAAAAATAGCCTGTGTAAAAATCTTGCATTATAGAAGGGAAGAATTTAAAAAATATATTTTTATTGATTTTTAGAGAGAGAGGAAGAGAAACATCAATGTGACAGTAGAACAGCGATTGGCTGTCTCCTGCACACCGCTTAACCTGGGATCAAGCCCGCAACCCTGGGCATGTGCCCTGACCGGGAATGGAACCAGCCACTTTTGGGTGCACGGGACAAAGCCCAATCAACTAAGCCACGCTGGCCAGGTCAGAAATTTTTTAGGTAAATGCACTTAAGAATTTTACCTTCTTTATTACTTTATTTATTCAATAATTACTTATTGAATCCTCACTGTGTGCAAGGTACTAATGACCCAAAGATGAACACCTTCTTGGGGCTAACATTACGGTGACTGGTTTTATCACTAGAGTGTGACATGAGGTCACGTGATGATGCCTGTGGAAGCACGTAGAGAGGCATCCAACTCAGGTTTGGGAGTGATTAATATCTATGCTCAATGAGGGATATCCCAGGCAAGGGGACAAGTATGGGATTGGTTTGAATGGTGAGAGTAAGGAAAAGACCTAGGAAGAGGGAACTTTGCATACTAAAGTCTAGAATCTTCTAGAGATAATGTGGCTTCTTTTGGAGAGTAGGTAGACTTGGGGTGGGATGAAAGGATGTGGGGGAGGAGGAGGGAGAGGGAGTGCTAAGAGATGTGGCTGGTGAGGAAGGCAGAGGCCAAATGAAGAAGATATTAAAATATTTTCAGCATGGGAGTAAATTAGCAGATTTGAGCTCTAGAAAATCTCTCTGGGTGCTTTGTATAGACTAAAAAAAAATTACAAAATTCTTGTACCTGGTTTGTGTTGTATGTATCATTTATAGACATAAGGAAGCATTGTTTTTTTAAGTAAACTCTGTTATTGAAGGTTAACATGCATACAGAAAAGTATACAAGTCATAAGGTTATAGCCCTATGTATTTTCACAAAGTAAGCCACCTATTTAGTAACTACTAGCCACATCAAAAAATAAAATATTATCACCCCAGAATTCATCTACTAGTATTGCTTTCTTTTAGTTATAACCTGTGCTCAGAGGGTGACCACTAGTCTGAATATATCACAATTGATTCGTTTTGCCAATTTTAAAACTTTAAACAAATGAAATAATATAATATGTACTTGTTTGGGTCACTAATTATTTCTTTGTGATATTCATCCATGCTGCTGGGTATAGTAATAGCTATTTTTTCTTCTACATCTTGATATTCCATTGTTGTATATATGACATCTAAAAAAATTATCTTACAGTTCATAGACATTTGGGTCATTTACAGTTTTTCTCTGTTACAAATAGTACTGCCATGAGCTTTCTTATACATGTATATGTGGATGTTCCTGTTGAGTGTATACCTTTGAATGGAATGCATTGTCAGTTATATGTATGATTTACCTTTATGTTATTATTTATTTAAGAGGAAGGGAGGGAGGGAGACAGGAGAGAGAGAGAGAGAGAGAGAGAGAGAGAGAGATTGATTGGTTTATAGTTCCATTCATTTATGCATTTATTGGTTGATCCTTGCCCTGACTGGAGATCAAACCTGCAACCTTGGTGTATCGGGATGACACTCTAACCAACTGAGCTACCTGGTCAGGGCTCTGATTTATCTTTGATATGGCCAAACAGTTGCCCAAATTAGTTGTATAATTTACATCAGTGTATGGAAGTTTTAGTTGCTTCTCTTTCTTGCTCGCATTTGGTATGGCAGTCATAGTGGTTCTTATGTATACTTTCCTAATAAGTGCTCTTGAGCATTTTTTATATGTTTCATTGGCCATTTGTATAACATCTTCTGTAGACGCTTGTTCAAATATTTTGCCCATTAAAAAAGGATTGTCCTTTCCTTATTAATTTTTATGGAGTTCTTTGTATTTTCTAGATACATGTCTTTTGTAAGATAAATGTCTTGCAGATGTCTTCTCCTACACAGTGTTGGCTTTTTAATCTTGAAATGTTGTTTCTATGATGAACAGAAAATTTTAATTCGAATGAATTTCAATTTATAACTCTGTCCTTTAGGTTAGTGCCTTTTGTATCTTGTTTAAGAAATTTTTGCTTGCCTTGGTGTCATGAAGATATTCTTCTGTGCTAACAAGAAGTCTTATTGTTGTACCTTTTACATTTAGATCTATAGCCCTCTTGGAATTGAATTTTGTGTACAGTGTGAAGTAGGAGTCAAGATTACTTTTATTTTTGTAAATATCCTGTTGACCCAGCATTTTTTCTGGTAAAAATCATCTTTTCTCCGCTGAATTGCAATGGCACCTTCTTCATAAATCAAGTAATCGCATATTTATGAATCTGTTTATGGACTTCATATTCTATTCTTATTGGGCTATAAAATAACTTAAATTACTTAGTCCTGATATGAGGTAGTATAAGTCTTTCAATTTTGTTTTTCTTTTTGATTTTCTTTTGTGTTTTCTTGGTGTTTAGCATTTACTTATAAATTCTAGAATCACTCTATCAATTCCCCCACACACAAAAAATTGGTTGAGATTTTGTTTGGAATTGCATTGAATCTGTAGCTCAATTTGGGAAAGTTGCCATCTTTATAATACTTCTAATCAATGAACACATTATAGCTCTCTAATTAGGTTGTCTTTAATTTCTCTAAGTAATGCTTTCAATTTATCTCTGTAGCATTTTTGCACATCTTTCATTAGACTAATTCTTTTTGTTGTTACTGCAAATTACATCTTTTAAAGTTTCACCTAATTTTTTGATGCTTGTATATATAAATGCAATACATTTTGGTATATTGACCTGGAGTGCAAGGATTTTGGTACAGTTACTTCTTAATTTTAATGGTTTATCTGTAGAATCATTTGGCTTATCTATGTGCATAATAATTTTATGATAGTTTTATTTTTTCTTGTTCAGTTCTTATACTTTTCATATTTTTTAATTGCCTCTTTGCACTAACTAGGACCTCGGTTTTAATGTTGAATAGTAGTGATGATAGTGTTTGTCCCGTTCTCATTCCCAATTTCAGGGAGAAGGCTTTCAATATTTAAAGTATGGCATTTACTTACTTAGAAGTGTAGTTGAAACATTTTCAGGTTAAGAAAATTCTCTTATTTATAATTTGATAGGCATTTTAATCATGAACATGTGTCAAGTTTTAGCAAATGCTTTTCTGCATCTATTGCGATTATCATATGGGTTGTTTCTCCTTTATCAATGTGGTAATCACATTTTCAAAAATGTTAAAACAATCTTGTATCTCTATCTTGTATAAACAATCTTGTATAAACTCAACAGATGTGCAGTGATTTTTGTGTTTTGTTGGATTCAGTTTGCTAATATTTTGTTAAAGATTTTCGTGTCTATGTTTAGGAGAGAGAGTAGCTTGTAATTTTCTGTGTGTGTGTGTGTGTGTGTGTGTGTGTGTGTGTGTGTAATGAACTTGCCTTATTTAAGTTTCAGGGGCATGCTAGTCTTATAAAATCAGTTGGGAAGTGTTCCTTTTTTACTCCAACTCTCTGGAAGAGATTGGTATTAGTTCTTCCTTAAATGTTTGATAGAAAATTCACCAGCGAAACCATCTGATACTACTCCTGATCTTAGCCAAAAGGCCAAGAAGCACTCAGTGAAGCCATCTGAGGCTAGAGTTTTCTTTGTAGGAAAGAAAATGAATACAATTACATTAGGTATAGACCCACCCAGGTTTTTCATTTCTTCTTGTGTGAATTTGGTAGGTTGTGTTTTTCAAGGAATTTGGTTATTTCATATAAATTTTCAAATTTACAGGTGAAAGTTGGTACTACAACCGTCTTCGTTTGAAAGTTTGTGGGATTTGTGTAGTGTCCCCTTTTTCATTACTGATGTTGACATTTTGTGCTTTTTTTTTTATTAGTCTTGTGTAGCATTTATCAAGTTTATTCTTTCAATGAGACAATTTTGACTTTGTTGGTTTTTTTGTTATTGATGCTTATTTTCTAAGTCATTCATTTTTGTTCTTGGTTTATATATATTTTTTGCCTATATGTATCAGTGCAATATTTTTGGCATCAATGAGCTGTTCTTTTTCTAACTTTGTGAGAACACTACTTATATTATTGATTTTCACTCTGCTTTTCTAATATATATAAGCAAAGTTCTGCATTTTCTATTAAGCCCTGGTTTTAATAGCATCTTAAAAGTTTTGATGTCATATCTTAATTTTTCTGCTCAAAGTATTTTAAAATGGCCATTGTATTTTTTGACTAATTAATTTCCAATTAATTGGGATAGTCTAATGATTTTTAACATTGATTTATAGCTTAATCCCATTGTTATCAAATAAAATGTTGTTAAGATTTTAGTCATTTTATATTTTTGAGACTTGTTTTATGGCCTGATTAGGATCACTTTTGGTAAATGATACATGTACACTTGAATAGACTATCCAGTATATTCTGAAGCTATTGGTGTGGTGTTCCATAAATATGGATTAGATAACAGCTATTGTATTAATCAAGCTTCCTATCTATTATTTTTTTCTATTTATTTTGTCAGTTACTGAGAAGTGTAAACTAAGTCTCTAACTGTGATGACAAATTTTTATGTCTCTTTTTAATTCTATCATTTTTTTTCCAAACATATTTTGAGGAAATGTTATTAGATACATAACATTTATAATTGTTCTATCTTTTCCTGTATTGGACTCTTTTGTTATAATTAAATGCCTCTCTTCAGTGCTAGTAGTGGTTCTTGACTTGATATTAGTATCAACAGGCTCTCCTTAAGTTAGTGTTTGCATTGTGTACCTTTTCCTATACTTTAACTTTTAAGACTTTTATTTTTGAGCTGTTTCTTTTATAAGCAGCATGTAGTTGGGTTTTGCTTCTTTATTATCATCTGACAATCTTTGAGGCATCTAATAAGCCATTTACAGTTAAAGTAATTGATATCATACTTGAGTATAAATTTATGTTTTACTATTTGTTTTTTTAATTATCTCATCTGTTTTTTGTTTCCCTCTCTCCTTTTCTTGCCTTTTTTCCTTTGATGAATGAAGCACTTAAAATTCAATTTTCTTCTCTGTTGGCTTGTTAATTATATATCCTGTTTTTCTTTTAGCCACTTCCCTACAACATCCATCCTTCACTTGTGAATTTACTCTAAATGAGTACTTCAACCACTTCCCTCACAATGCATGATTGTGAGAATACTTTAACTCTGTAAAAACCCCCGCTTCCTTTTGTACTTTTGCTTTCATTTATTTTAATTTCACATATGAATAAACCACATGTTGTATTATTATTGCTATTTTATGCAGTTAGTATTTATTTATATTTACCATTTCTCTTCATTTCTTCATGTAAGTCTATGTTTCTCTCTGGGGTTATTTTCCTTATGCTGGAAGAACTCCCTTTAGTATTTCTTTGTATTTTTATTTGTTGGAAATTTTCTTTATTTTTTTCTTAATTATTGAAATGTATTTTTGTTGCATGTAGAATTCTAGGTTTCAGTGTCTTTCAGTGTGTTAAAGATGTAATTTCATCATCCTTTGGGAAATTTATTTTTGTTTAAAGAATAGTTGTTAATCTCATTGTTGGTCCTTTGAAGATGATGTGCTATTTTTCTGTGCTTTAAATTTTTTTCTTTGTCTTTGATATTGAGGAGTTCTATTATTATGTGCCTAGGTATATTTTTCTTATAATTTATCCTGCTTAAGGATCACAGAGATTCCTGAATCAGTTTAAAAATGTTCTTGGCAATTATTGCATCAGATATTACTTCTCCTGGTTCAGCCTCTCCTCTTCTCCTGAAAGTACAATTTAATACATTTGTTAGACTCCTCACTATATCCTATTTGACTCTTAAACTCTTTTCTGTATTTTCCATTCTTTTTTTCTTCTTTGCTTTAGTTTGGAAATTTTCTAATGATCCATCTTCTGCTGCACTAATACTCTCTTCTTAGTGTTTAATCTGCTTTTTAAAGCATATATTGTAGCCTTATGGAGGCATAATTTACATGCCATAAGGTTCACACATTTTAAGTATATAGTTCAATGATGTTAGCTAAATTTATAGTTCCGTAACTATTACTATGATCCAGTTTTAGAACATTTATCTATCCCCAAAATTCTCTTGAGCCCAATTGCAATCTCTGCTCCCATTCCTAATCCCAGGCAGCCAGTTTCTTCAAATTTGTCTTTTCGACTCATTTAATATAAATTGAATTGTATGATATATAGTCTTATGTATCTGGCTTCTTTTATCTAGCATAGTGTTTGTTTTTAAAAAATATTTATTTATTTATTTATTTTTTGAGAGAGAAAGAAAGAGGAAGAAGGGGGAGAGAGAGAGAGAGAGAGAGAGAGAGAGACTGACTTGTTGTTCCACTCATTTATGCATTTACTGGTTGCTTCTTTTTTTTTTGTTTTTTTTGTTTTTTTTTAATTAAATCTTTATTGTTCAGATTATTACATTTGTTCCTCTTTTTTCCCCCCATAACTCCCCTCCTTCCAGCTCCCACCCCACCCTCCACCCTCACTCCCCACCCACTGTGTTCATCCATAGGTGCATGATTTTTGTCCAGTCACTTCCCGCATCTCCCACACCCCTTTTCCCCCCAAGAATAGTCAGTCTATTCCCTTTCTATGTCCCTGATTCTATTATAATCACCAGTTCATTCTGTACATCAGGTTATTTATTCACTTGGTTCTTAGATTCATTTGTTGATAGATGCATGTTTGTTGTTCATAATTTGTATCTTTACCTTTTTCTTCTTCTTCCTCTTCTTAAAGGATACCTTTCAGCATTTCATATAATACTGGTTTGGCGGTGATGAACTCCTTTAGCTTTTCCTTATCTGTGAAGCTCTTTATCTGACCTTCAATTCTGAATGATAGCTTTGCTGGATAAAGTAATCTTGGTTGTAGGTTCTTGGTATTCAGCACTTTGAATATTTCTTGCCATTCCCTTCTGGCCTGCAAAGTTTCTGTTGAGAAATCAGCTGACAGTCGTATGGGTATTCCCTTGTAGGTAATTGAGCCTCTTTCTCTTGCTGCTTTTAAGATTCTCTCTTTGTCTTTTGCTCTTGGCATTTTAATGATGATGTGTCTTGGTGTGGTCCTCTTTGGATTCCTTTTGTTTGGGGTTCTCTGCGCTTCTTGGACCTGTAAGTCCATTTCTTTCTCCAGATGGGGGAAGTTTTCTGCCATTATTTCTTGAAATAGGTTTTCAATATCTTGCTGTCTCTCATCTTCTGGCACTCCAATAATTCTGATATTAGACCGCTTAAAGCTGTCCCAGAGGCTCCTTACACTATCTTCACACTTTCGGATTCTTTTTTCATTTTGCTTTTCCAATTGGGTGTTTTTTGTCGAATCTTTGGTTTGATTATTGTGCTCCTCTGGTCTGCTATTGGGTATAATATTCTTTATTTCAGTCCGTGTATGCTTACTTTCTAATTTCTTTATCGTAGCATCGAGGGTCTCATTAGTTTTCGTGAGGCTCTGCACAAATTTATGGCAAGCCCTCAAAATTGCGATTCTTAGCTCCATACCCTCCATTTCTGTCATGTTTTTTTGTCTCCGCATCTTTTATGCTTTCTTGGTGCACCCCCTTGTGGTCTCTGTGCGCAGTCTTGTTCTAGCCAAGCCTTAATTGTTGTAGTTAACACTAGAGGGGTTTGACCACCAGGACGACTGGCTATAGGAATCAGCTGTGTGGAAAACGTCTGCCTTCTGGGGAGGTGCTAATCCAGCCTTTGCCTGAGGCGATCGGCAAATGGCTGTGCGCAGGGTTTGGGCGGGGCGGGATCAACAGGGCGGGCGGAGGGAGCAGTTATGGCCACGCTCAGTCCCGTTCCCAGAGGCTCTGCTTCTCAGAACCCCGGCAGCCGCTGCAAACCTCGGAGAGAAAGCTGCCCTCAGGTTCCAACTGATGCCGGATAATCCCGCTTCTCCCGTTTGAGTCTGGGTCCCTAGAGACTCGCCCGGATCTGGAGCCCAGAGTCTGAGACTCACTCCCAACCGAAAACGACAACCGCGCCCTCAGCCACCAGCCCGCTTTGCGCGCGCACCTCGGTACCTTTGTATTTTCCACACTGCGCCGCCTCTGAGCCTCGATTTGCTGTTCTCTTTCCTTCTAGTTGTAGAGTCTCTCTTCAGCCAGCCTTCCTGTGGTTCTGGGTGATGTCCGTTCAGTCTTTTAGTTGTATTTTTGAAATGGTTGTTTGCGGCAGCGGTCTCCGGTGTTTACCTACGCCGCCATCTTGGTCTCCTCTGTACTGGTTGCTTCTTGTATGAGCCCTGACTAGGCGTATCAGGATGACCCTCCAACCAACCGAACTACCTGGCCAGGATCCAGCATAATGTTTACAAGGCTTGTCCATATTGTAGTATGCATTGGTATTTTAGCCATTTTTATTGTTGAATAGTATTATGTCGTATGGATAAACTGTGCTCTGTTTATTCATCAGTTAATGGAAATTTGGATTGTTTCCAATTATTGGCTACTATGAATAATATTGCCATGACAATTTATATAAGTCTTGGTATAGCTATATATTTTCATTTATTTTAGGTAAGAGAAGTGGAGTAGAATTTCTGGGTCATGTGGTGGATATATTTAATGTCTTAAGAATCTACCAAACTGTTTTCTAAAGTGGCTGTAACATTTTATATTCCCACCAGCAATGTATGAAGGTTTCAGTTTCTTCATATCCTGATCAACAATTACCGATAATAGCCATTCTAGTGGATATGTAGAGGTTAATTTGTTATTTAATTTGTATTTTCCTAATGCTTAATAATATTGAGCACCTTTTTATATGCTTATTAGCCTTTTGTATGTTTTGCTTGGTGAAATACCTATTTGTTTCTTTTGCCCTTTCTTTTAAAATATTTTTAAAATTAATTTTTAGAGAGAGAGGAAGGGAGAGGGAGAAAGAAATATTGATTGGAGAACTGGACATTGATCAGCTGCCTCCTGCATGTGCCATGACTGGGAATTGAACATGCAACCTTTTGGTGCCCGGGATGACACCCAACCAGCTGAACCATACTGGCCAGGGTCTCTTGCCCATTCTTTTTTTTTTCTTTTTGCCCATTTTTAAATTAGGTTGTCTTCTTATTGATTTGTAAGAATATTTTATATATTCTGGATATAGACTTTTTATTAGATATAAAATATATAAATATTTTCCCCAAATCTGTGACTAGTGTTTTCATTTTGTAATAGTGCCTTCTTTTGAAGATTTTAATTTTGATGAAATACAACCTATTAATATTGTCTTCCATGGCATGCTTTTGTTGTTGTACCTAAGAATTTGTTGTCTAATCTGAGATATCCTATATTTTCATGAAAATAGTGATTTTCTATATTTTCTTTTAGAGGATTTATAATTTTCACTATTACATCTAGGTCAATGATCGATTTTGAATTAATTTTTACATATGGTTTGATGTAAAGGTCTATTTGTTTATTTACCTGTCTGTTTATTTGTATATCGGTACCCAATCACTTACCAGTACCATTTGCTGAAAAGACTATGATTTCTTCACTGAATTAGCATCTTTATAAAAAATCAATCACTAATAAATATAAGGCTTTATTTCTAGACTTTCAAATCTGTTTGACCTGTCTCTCTATCTATCCATCCATCCTTACCTTATATCATGTTGCAGCCTTATATTAAATCTTGAAATCAAATAGTGTAAATCTTCCATCTTTGTTCTTGTTTTACAAAATTGCTTTGGTTATTGGAAGTCCTATACATCCCCATATAAAGTTTAAGATAATTTTGCCAATTTGTGCAAAAAACCCCCAAACTAAATCAAAATGAAAAGAAACTCCTACTGGGATTTTGATAATGATTGTGTTGAATCAATACCATAGCTTTGTTTGGGAAGAATGACCATTTTAGCAATATTGAGTCTCCCCTAAGAACTGGGAGACAAGAGCTATCTCCCTGTATGTTTGCATTTCAAAGAGGTGACTCCCAGGACCCTGAGTCATTTCTGGTTGGTGGAAGAGTTACATCTCAAAGGGGCAGAGAAAGGATTAATGATTGCAAGCTTTCTCCAAGAAAAAGGAAGGTCAGTGGCCTGTAGTCAGGTTTTGGCTGGAACAAACAGTAAATTCTTTTGGCAGCACAGAGCTTTCTCAGGCATGCATTTTAGGGAACAGGACCATCTTTCTAGGAATGTGGCCTTGAGCTAATGGAAACTATGCTAGTGTTCGGTTTAGTCTCCGTATGGGAGGTGGATGAAATGTGCCGAAAGTGCAGTTCTTATAGGCCAAGGTTGAGGCCTAGTTGAGTAGAGGGCTCAGAGGAGCCTGACTAAAATTTGGTGAAGGAAAGAGTCTTTGTCAATAACACAGGGCAGGCCAGGGTGTTTTATGAATGGAAATCCAGGATGAAACCAGAAATGGGGTGAATATCAGGGATGCCTAGAAGACTTTAATGTCCAGGAACTGGCTAGGGGGAAAGGAATTAATATTTATTTAAGCAGGCATATTATCTGTTTTTTTTAAAATTAACTTTACAAACAATTTTATTTTAATATAGTCCCATCCTTTTTCCATTCTATCCAGAGTTGTGAGGTTCCGTCTTTTGTAAAACAGTCTTATTTTTTTTATTGTTGACAGTATTACAGATATCCCACATTTCCCTCCCTTTGACCCTCTCCACCCAGCCCCCACCCCTCACCAGGCCTTCACCCCATTATTATCTATATCCATGGGCTATGCATGTATGCATATATGTTCTTTGGTTTATCTCTTCCTGCTCCCTCCACCAGCTCCATTCTGAGATCTGTCAGTCTGTTCCATGTATCTATGTTTCGGGTCCTATTTTATTTTGTTCATTAGATTCCACATATACGTGAGAGCATGTGATATTTGTTTTTCTCTGACTGGCTTATTTTGCATAGCATAATAATCTCCAGGTCCATCCATGCTGTCCCATAGTGTAAGAGTTCCTCCCCTCCTCCACCTTTTTTTTTTTTTTTTTTACTGCTGCATAGTTTTCCTTGGTGTAAATGTACCACATTTTTTATTCACTCATCTACTGATGGGCACTTGGGCTGTTTCCAGATCTTAGCTACTGTATATAGATCTGCAATGAACATAGGGGTGCATATATTCTTTCTGATTGTTGTTTCAGGAATCTTGGGATATATTCCCAGAAGTGGGATCACTGGGTCAAACAAGAGTGCCATTTTTTAATATTTTTGAGGAAACTCCGTACTGTTTTCCACACTAGTCAGCATTCCCACCAGCAGTGAACTAGGGTTCCCTTTTCTCTACATCTCTCCACCTCTAGCTGTTTGTTAATATCTCTCTTATTTTTATTTAATCCTTCTAATAATCCCCTGAATTTAGTACTATCGTCATATTAAAACAAGAGACAGAGGCTGAGACATTTTGTCTGTCTGTCTGTCTATCTGTCTATCTGTCTACCTACCTATCTATCTATGTATCTATTTATTTTTAATTCTCACCCAAGGATATGTTTTTTTTTTTATTTTAGGAAGAGAGAAGGGAGAGAGGGAGAGGGGAGAGAGAGAGAGAGAGAGAGAGGAAGAAAAGAGGCTCAGACATTTTAAATAACATGACCGATGTCATATAGTTAGTGATAGGTGGAGTTGGGATTCAAACATTTTTTTTTTTTACTTCAAAATGCCATCCTCTGTTCATCAGCAATTCATGTTAATATTGTTATATAGCAATTTTCTTTTCTTAGAAGTAATTTACACTAATAACGGTTAATGTAGATAAGTTATTTACCCTGTGCCAGATCCTAAGAAGAAAATTTAACAGGCTTCTATCTACATTGAGTAGTGAGAAAGTTAAAGTGTTACTAGTACTTTGCTTTGTCAGGATGTAATGCTCTCAGTTGGTGTTTGAATTATTGCTAGCACCCCAATGCATATGAAAAGCCTGTTCCTAATCACAGATCCTGTAACGTTGGAACAGGAGTTCTTTAACCATCAAGTCCAGAATCTTAATTTCTCAGATAAAAAAGCCATTACCCAGAAACGGTTAGTGATTTCCCCAAGTGATTTACTCAAAATCATAGAGCCTGCTCATCAGAGAAAGCTGGGATTTGTTTAACCAAAAACGACTGTGGCCCAATTTGGGGACTTACCCTCAGATGTTGTTAACACAGTATATATTTATCAATGTCAAACCGCCATTGCATATTTTTAGAAAATAACCTTAAAAGGTGAAATGCCCATAGGTGGTGATGACAGTGACTCAACAGTGTCCCTGTAGCCCCATCAGATGATTTAGCAGAACTCTCTGTTGTCAGATACCTCTGTCTGAATCTGCCAAATTTCCTTTGAGTTACTTCCACACTGTAGTTTAGGCAAAAATAAAGTAACAGCAACATGACAACAACACAGCAGCCAATACAGATATAAAAAATAAATAAACTTTTAAAGTTTTTTGATTAAATGTGTCCACTACAGTGTTTTAAAAATTTCAAAGATTAAAATATACAACATTTTGTCCTTATGTCAGAAAGGATGAACTTATACTGTTTTGAGTGTTAAACAGTAAGTTGGGTTTTGTTCCCCTTGTTGTTTTCTCTCTGTTATGTCACGTTGACAGTTTTCCTCTGCTTCTCTTTAGTAATAAAATAACCCATTAAAAAATTGTATTAAGAACATTTAATATAAGACTTACCTCTTAGCAGTTGTACGTGTGTAGTACCATGTTGTTGACTGTAGATTCAATGTTATTAAGCACATCTCTAGAACTTACTCATCTTGCTTAACTGAAACTTTATGTCTGTTGATTAGTAACTCCTCTTCCCCCCTCCAATCTCTCACTGGCAACCACCATTCCACTCTGATTCTATGAATTTGACTACTTTAAATACCTCATGTAAATGGAATCATGCACTATTTATCTTTCTGTGTCTGGCTATTTCAATTAGCATAATGTCCCCAAGGTTTATCCTTATTATAGAAAATGACAGGATTTCCTTTATATGGCCCAATAAAGTTTCACTGTGTATACATACCATACTGTCTTTATCCACTCATCCGTTGAAGGGCATTTAGGTAGTTTCCACATTTTGACTATTGTGATTAGTGCTACAGTGAACACAGGAGTGCTAATATCACTTTGAGATCTTGATTTCAATTATTTTGGATAAATACCCAGAAGTAGGATTGCAGAATCATATGGTAATTCTATTCTTTTCTCTGAGGAACCTCCATAATGTTTTCCATAATGCTGTATCATCTTGCATTCCCAACATATCCTTGCCAAAAGTTGATATTTTCTGATTTTTTTTTGATAGCAGCCATCCTAGTAGGTGTGAAGTGATAGCTCATTGTGGTTTTGATTTGTATTTCCTTGATGATTAGTGATGCTGAACATTTTTTTTTCATATATCTGTTGGTCATTTGTATCTCTTTTTTGATGAAACGTCTATTCAAGTCCTTAGCCCATTTTTAATGGGATTATTAATTTCTGCTATTGAGTTGTAGTAGTTTGGGGCTGTCAGAGTAAGTGACAGAAGTAAAGGACCTGGGGGGGGGGGGGCGGGGGGCATGCAGAGTGGAGGCAGAATGCAGTGTCCCACTTGCATGGAGTCATGGAGGAGGCAATAGGAAACCTTTGGGTTATGACATGGGGTAAGACAGAGACACTTAGAGAAAGGAATTCTGTTGTTTAGGAGAGAAAAAGCAGAAAATCAGGATAGATTAATATACTACAAAAAATATTAAGGGATGGGAATGAGGAACACAGGAAAGTATAGCCCCGCCTTCTCTGCATTCTCTTAGCATCCTTCTCTGCAGCATTTGTCATCAAGTACTGTGATAGCTGAGTTACTTTTTGGGCCCTACCTCTAGAACATACATTCCTTGAAGGTAAGGTTATTGCTAGCATCTAGCAATTGTTCAGTAAATATTTGGTTAATGAAGAGATACATGGTGGATGGGCAGGGGGGAAACAAAACATCCATGAACACAGTTGTTGCAAAGTAGAGACAGAAAGCTATGCTAATGGTTTTTATTTTTATATTTTTATTATGGAAAAACTTTAAACATATTCAGAAGTAGAGAAAATGGTAGAATGAATCCCTTTTTACTAATCACTCAGCCTTAACAATGATCAACATATGTCTAATCTTGCTTCGTTTATCTGCCCATCTCCCCGTTGGATTATTTTAAACAAAGCCCAGATGTTGCATTATTTCATCTGTGAATACGTTAGTATGTATCTTTACAACAATAAAGAAACTTGCCTTTTAAAAAAATATAACCACAATACTACTAGCACACCAGAAAACAGCACAATAATTCCTTACTGTCATCAAATATCTGCTCAGTATTCAAATTTCCCTGATTGTCTTGTAAATTTCTTGTCTAGTTGATGTGCCTGAATCAGAATCCAAATAAGGACTACACATGCACTTAGTTGATAAATTTCTTAGGTTGCTTTTAATCTATAGGTTCACCCTTTTTCCCCCTTGCAATTTATTTATTGGAGAAACCAGATCCTTTTTCTGTAGAATTTCCCAGTGTGAATTTTTACCAATTGTGTCTCCATGGTATAGTTTAATTTGTTTTTCTGTCCTATTTCCTGGAAACATAATTAGAGGCAGAGCTTTGATTAGATTTTCCACTTTTTGACAGGAAGACTTCAGAGGTGGCTTGTATACTTCCTGCTGTAGGGCACGAGGAGACACATAATACCTGTCCTCCTCCTTGTGAGGTTATGTTTGGCCAGTAAGCACAGGTATTGTCAGTCTGGTCCATCCATTTTAAAACTCCCAATCTTCTTTTTGCTTAATGGTTTTAGCTACCATTGATCGTTATTGTTGAGATCAGGGGTTGGCAGACTTTTTCGGTAAAGGGCCGGATAGTGAACATATTTCCGCTTTGTAGGCCATATGGTCTCTGTCATTGTAGTGTGGCAGCAGCCTTAGGCAATGTGTAATTGAAAGGGCATGGTTGTGTTCCCGTAAAACTTTATTTACCAGATCAGATGTGACCCGCTGGCCATTATCTGCCAACTCCTGTCTACATCAATTATTTCATTAGGAGATGCAAAATAATATAATTCTATCACCCTTTCTTTATTAATTGAAATACATTATAAACAAGAATTTTGCCTTATCAATTATTTGGTTACTCTAAGGAACTTTTTATAAAGGAAAGACAGGATAAATGCTTGAGTCTTTCCCTTTATTTGTTAGTATCCATTTTCAGGATACTGAGTTGGTTTCCTAGCATCTTCCAAAGTTGATAAGTTTGTTTTTAAAGTATCATCATGACATTATGGGTTTTTCACATATTTGATGTTTTAGTCTTCCTTGACCTAGGCCCTGTAGATACCTGTGGCTGGTGTCTGTTAACAGTTACACTGCAACCACGTGGCACTACCAAAGCGTTGTTAACTCCATGGTGGAGTTAGCATGAAATAAGTCGGGGGTCTCTGTCTGCAGCTCTAAAATCCGTGATGCTACCGCTTTCATTTTATTAGGTAAGAAAAATAGTTAATGTTCTTCAAATTCAGAAATTAGATTCTTTCTCTTAATTTTACATAATTCGTCTATGTTAACTTCTTTTTATCATTACTGGGTCATGTTGTTAAGCAAAATTGACATTAAAATGTTCACAGTGCAATCTTATTTTGTTACCCTACACCCTGAAAGTTGATTTGATATCCTTTGGTTTTTCATTAATGTCAAGTTGGGAAAAAATGGACTTATTTAAAGAGCTCAAACTTAAGATTATTGAACATATCAAAATGCTCTCTTCTAATTTATCATCCATATTGACTTAAATCAGTTGTCTATTCTAATGTTCCTCCTTGCTTCTTTTCTCTATTATTTTAACTGCTCAAATACATCGTCTACATTTTCTCTCTGACATGACCCAAACTCTCAACCCTAAACCCAGTGTAGTCTCCCTTAGATGTTTGTGGCTATGTGTGATTTCCTCTAAGTGTTTCTTTAAAAAAAATTAAATTTATTGGGATGACATTGGATAATAAGAGTATATAGGTTTCAAGTCTACATTTCTATGACACATGATTTGTATAGTGCATTGTGTGCCCATCAAAGTCAAAGAATCTTTCATCGCTATATATTTGGCCCCCTTCACCCTTTACTACAACTCCCCACTGCCTTCCCTCTGGTAACCACCATTATTGTCTGTATCTATGAGTTTCTGTTTTATAGCCCACACTAGAGGCCCATTGCACGAAATATAGGCCTTCCCTTCCCCTGGCTGCTGGCACCAGTTTTCCTATGGGCACCCGGGACTCAGGTCTTCGCTCCAGCCAGAGCCTTCAGTCTTCGCTGCTCCGGCCGGAGCCTTCAGTCTTTGCTGCTCCGGCCAGAGCCGAGGAGCCTTCAGTCTTCACTCCACCGCTTCGCGCCAATGTATGCAAATTAACCACCATCTTTGTTGGGTTAATTTGCATACTCTCCTGATTGGCTGGTGAGTGTAGTGGAGGGACGGTCAATTTACATGTTTGTCTATTATTAGGTAAGATATGAGTGAAATAATTTGGTTCTTAGCTTTTTCTGACTTACTTATTTCTCTTAGCATGATAGTCTCAGGGTTCGACCATGTTGTTGCAAATGGCAGTATTTCATCTTTTCTTATGGTTGAATAGTATTCCATTGTATATATGTACCCCATCTTTACCCAATCACCTATTGAAGGACACTTCAGTTGTTTGCATGCCTTGCCCACTGTGACTAATGCTGCAATGAACATAGAGGTGCATATATCTTTGTGAATAAATGTTTTCAGTTTTTTTCTGGTAGATATCCAGAAGAGGGGTTGCTGGGTCATATTGTTATCTGTGGGTAGTCCTCCATGTCCCCACCGGTTGCCTGTGGAAGTGGGCTTATTGCCATGTTACGAGAAAAGAAAATTTCTGAGACTTGCATGGGAGAATGAGTGATATTTATTTGCATGGACTTAAACCCCTGATTTTCCAAGGTCCCATTTCCCTCTGTCCTGCCAAAGAAGAAGTCTTGTTTCATCTTCAGTAGAGCTAGGATTAAAGTCATTGCCCAGAGTTTCCGCTTGATATTTACACAGTCCAGTCCAGCATCAGGCTAGCTTAGCTTGTGTTCCCAGCTGTAGCCCATAGTGTGTGGGGTCTGCATGGCCATGGACCATGCGGCTTCTTGGGCCACATGAAACATGGGTGAGTGCAAAGGAGCAGGAGCAAAGCCAGAGGAACAAGAGAGAGAGAATTCCTATGTCTGGGGGTTTTATTCTAAGATTTCTCATGCTTGCAGTGGCTGCACCCCCTCTTGCCAATGATCTTTGTTCCCAGACAAGTATTTTCCCTACATCACCCTGATGTTAATGCGCATGTGTCCATCTTCCCCTTTGTTGGATTCCTTCCCCCAATGATCTGTGGGGAATGGACTGGTGGTTCCCTAGGGAGTGTGAAGTTGCAGCTTCCTGGTGAAGCTGCCCAGATGGCCATGCTCATAATGTCTGTCCTCTCCCCTGCTCCTTTCTTCTTCTTCTTTTTAATAACTAGCAAATTACAATGGTAACAATATGGTAACTTTATTCTTAATTTTTTGAGGAACCTCTATACTGTTTTCCATAGTGGCTGTACTAGTTTACATTCCCACCAGTAGTGAAGGGTTCTTTTTCTCTACCACCTCTCCAACTCTTGTTATAACTTGTCTTGTTGATAATAGAAGAACACATGGATACTAAACTTATGGACCTTGGTCTTAGAAAGATTTTATGAATTTGACCCAAAGGCAAGGAAAGTAAATGCAAAATAAGTTTTTGAAACTGTATTAAACTAAAAAGCTTCTGCACAGCAAAAGAAACTGCCAACAAAACAAAAAGGCAACCAACCAATGGGAGAAGATATTTGCAAACAACAGCTCTGACAAGGGGTTAATATCTAAATATATAAAGAACTCATACAACTTAAAACCAACCAAACAACCAATCCAATTAGAAAATGGGCAGAGGACCTGAAGAGACACTTCTCCCAAGAAGACATACAAATGGCCAACAGGTACATGTCTGAAAATATGGTCAACTTCATTAGTTATTAGGGAAATGCAAATAAAAACCACAATAAGATACCACCTCTCACCTGTTCGAATGTCTATTATCTTCTAAGTGTTTCTATTATTAACTTCCTTGGTGCTTTTGACACCTCCTTGTTACCCTTTTCTTTCCTTGGATTTAGGGATGATTTTTTTTTCTTGACCTCTTGATTCCTTTTCTCTGTTCCCAACCTATGAACAATGTTCCCGGGTCTTGTTTTATATATCCTCAGCACTTCTCACTTTCTCTCTAAGTTTCATAACTTCCTTGGAAAGCTCATAGTTTGCCAATTTTAGGTTCATGATTCCAGTTATTCACATATGCAGGTGACTTTTAGAAATCTGTTTCTAATTCTGAGTTATAATGTTTCTATATTTATTATCAAGTATAAGATGTTTAAACTTTGACTTTTTTTTCTAACAATTGGAAGTAAAATCTAAGAGAAGAGAGGACATCATGTTCTCAAGGTACCTTTTAAATGTATTGATGTTACTCATTGAGCCCTGGTTGCTAGATGAATTATGAAAAGATTTTGAAGATGGGTTTAAAACCTTTGAAAAGTTGTTTTCTATTTTTGCCTTCTGCTGCACCCTATCTCTGCTTTGGCCCAATATCTGCTGGCTGTCTTTTGCTTTAGATTGTTCTGTGGCTTTCTTTGTCTGTGTAATAGATCTTGTCCACTACAATTTCCCCTTCTTCACAGGCATATTTTCCAGAGTAATTCTGACTATCTTCAGGGATATTGGCAGTTTAGCTCTTTTTCTGTCAACCATAAAGTGAGGAAGAATTTTTTTCATAACTTAAAAGCTTCCCAAACCCATTTTTTCTCTGGGCTGATAAGAAGGGAAGCAGTGCTCTTCTGGGTTTGCCTCTAAAGGATAGGAGTGTGTGGTATGTCCATTAAAAATCACTTAACCTTAATATGTAATCAATATAAAATCATCTTTTCTGACAGTGTGCTTCTTTTCTTATACAGATATCATTTTGATCTCATTTAAAATATATTGCAGCTTTTTCCTTTCTCCTAATTTTCTGTTGAGTGTATCATCAATAGTGCCACATTGTGTGGCTGTGTTGTGTAAAGTGACTCATTAAAATGAGTCTGAAAGGCCTATTGAGAAAAGACATTCAGGGCAAATAACTTCAATAAAATTTAATCTATATTTTTGTTTCTCCTTGCCAAGCTTGGATTAGGGCATATTGTAAAAGTGATAGAATTTAGAAAATGATTTTTTTTTCCTTTTTGCCCATCATTAATTGAAGTATTTCATTAATTGGATTAGTGACATTTTGCTGAGTCAGAGTACAGTTGGACCTTGGTAAGTATAAATATACTCAATTTCAGGAGGCTAGATAGCTATTTTTATTAATGTGGGAGAACATTAGAATTATGGGAGATGAGTAGAATTGGAGGAGATGAAAAGGAAAATATTTTTGTTTGTGATTTTTTTATTTATTTTAGAACTAGAGGCCCGGTGCACAAAATTCATGCATGCGGGGAGGGGGGGCTCCCTCAGCCTGGCCTGCACCCTCTCCAATCTGGGACCCCTCGGGGGATATCAGACTGTCAGTTTAGGCCCAATCCCTGTGGGACCACTGGCTCCTAACCACTTGCCTGCCTGCCTGCCTGATTGCCCCTAACCACTTCTGCCTGCCAGCCTGATTGATGCCTAACTGCTCCTCTGCTAGCCTGATGGCCCCCAACTACCCTCCCCTGCTGGCCTGATGGCCCCCAACTGCCCTCCCCTGCTGGCCTGATGACCCACAACTGCCCTCCCCTGCCGTGACCTGCCTCCTCTGCGCAAGGCAGTGGAGATGCCAGGACTAGCCTCCTCTGTGCTGTGCGGAGCCGCGGACCCCCAGATCTCACTGTGTGGAGTGGCCACTGGGCCCCACCTTCACTGTGCACACAGCCATCTTGTGGCAGCCATCTTGTGATAATGTTGCACACGAGGACCACCTAGGCCAGTGATGGCGAACCTATGACACGCGTGTCAGATGACATGCGTACTCATTTTTTTGGTTGATTTTTCTTTGTTAAATGGCATTTAAATATATAAAATAAATATCAAAAATATAAGTCTTTGTTTTACTATGGTTGCAAATATCAAAAAATTTCTATGTGTGACACGGCACCAGAGTTAAGTTAGGGTTTTTCAAAATGCTGATATGCCAAGCTCAAAAGGTTCACCATCACTGACCTAGGCTTTTATTAATATAGATAATATAAAAATAACATCTTTCTAGTTCTTCCTTTATTTATAATTTTCAGAAAGCTGTGAGTATTGAGATATAGTAGTAGTGACCGTTTTGCTTTTATATTCAGAGAAAATTTAAAAGCCTTACATACAAAATACACCTCCTCAGATTGATATCTAGACATTTACAGAGAAATTGTTACAGGTGGGGAGCTCTCCGTGTCCCCACCTATGGCCAGGGAAAATGTGATTCTTGTGATGTCACAAGAAAAGGGATTTTTGAGACTCACACAGGAGAATGAGTGGCATTTATTTGTATGGAATTAAATCCCTGAGTTTCTAAGCTCTCCCCTCTCCCTCCATCCTGCCATGGAAGAAGTCCAGCTGTGTCCTTAGCAGAACTTGGATTAAAGCTACTGCCCAAAGTTTCCATTCCACATTGGAGCACAGTCCAGTCCAGTGTCAGGCAAGCTTAGCTTGTGTTCCCAGCTGCAGTCCATTAGTCCATAGGGGGGTCCACATGGCAATGGGCCATGAGGCTTCTAGGCAAATGCAAGAAAGCAGGAGCAGAACCAGAGGAATAAGAGAGCGAAGAGAATGAACTCCTTTGTCTAGGGCCGTGGTCGGCAAACCGCAGCTCGCGAGCCACATGCGGCTCTTTGGCCCCTTGAGTGTGGCTCTTCCACAAAATACCACGTGCGGGCGTGCACGTACAGTGCAATTGAAACTTCATGGCTCATGCACAGAAGTCGGTATTTCGTGAAAGAGCCAATATTTTGTGGAAGAGCCACACTCAAGGGTCCAAAGAGCCACATGTGGATCGTGAGCCGCGGTTTGCAGAGACGCAGTTTGCCGACCACTGGTCTAGGGATTTCAATCTAAGATTTTGCATGCTTGCAGTGGCTCTGCCTCATCAGCCAATGATTTTTGTTCCCAGGTTAGACTGACAGGCACTTTCCCTACATCACCCTGACTTCACTGCCTACACACCCCTCTCACCTTTGTTGGGCCCCTTTCCCCAGTGATTTGCAGGGAATGGACTAGTGGTTCCCTGGAGAATGTAAAGTTGCAGCTTCTGGTGAAGCTGCCCAGATGGTCATGCTTATAACTTCTGGTCTCCCTTTTGCTCCCTTCCTATCCTATCTAATAAAAGAGTAATATGCAAATTGACCATCACTCCAGCACACAAGATGGCTGCCCCATGTGGTCAAAGATGGCCGCCCCCATGTGGACACAAGATGGCCTGCAGGGGAGGACAGTTGGGGGCAACCAGGCCTGCAGGGGAAGGCAGTTAGAAGTGACTGGGCTGGCAGGGGAGGGCAGTTAGGGGTGACCAGGCCAGCAGGGGAGGGCAGTTAGGGGCAATCAGGCTGGCAGGGGAGCAGTTAGGCGTCAATCAGGCTGGCAGGGGAGTGGTTAGGGGCAATCAGGCAGGGAGGCAGGTGAATGGTTGGGAGCCAGCAGTCCTGGATTGGAGAGTGCAGGCTGGGCTGAGGGACACACCCCCTCCTCCCATGCACGAATATCGTGTGCCAGGCCTCTAGTTATTAATAACCAGCTAATTACAGTGGTAACAAAATAATCCTATAGGGATTGTATTCTATGAATTTTATTAATGGACATGTTTAATGAGCATAAACCTGAAGCTGATGTGGACAAATACTTATGAAAATTGGGGATTTTCAGTGATGAAAATAAAGAAAGGAATTCATTTGTTTAACATATTGAGAGCTTCCTAGATGCTAGGATTTATGTATCTTTTTACAGATTTTATTTTATGATTAAAGATTTCTTGGGAAGTTTAACTGATCAGAATCTGTATTTCTTTATGGAAATTATGGGGTATTAGATTTACAATTTAAAAATCTAGATTAAAATGTATAGTACTCGAGAATGTTTATTAAGACAAAGTGCTGACTTTAACACACTTAAGGGTGGGTATACCATCACAGATTAGTGGAGATAGGAGGAACTTGGAGACAATTCAGAGTAATTATTTATATAGCAAGTAATTAATGAGTATTTACTCTGTGCTGGCTTATGATAGGTGCTTGTGCTACGTGGTCAACAACATATCTGTGGCTCTTGTATTCTTATAATTTATATTCAAGTAGTAGAAATTGAGAACAAACAGACTAATTAGTTAAACTGTGCAGGTGGAAGTTTGTTGAAGAAAGTATAAGGGTGCTGTAATAGAAAATAAATGGTAAGGGATTTAAAAAGAAGGTAATTAGGGAGAACCTCCTTGAGGACTTTCTATTGAAATTGAGATCTATGAGGAGGAAGGAGCTCAGTAAGGACATTTCACAGCGAGCAAACGGCCCACAGCAGGAAAGAGTTTGTGGATTGTTTGTGGAACTTAAGGGCCTCTGGGACAGGAAGGCAACATGGACAGTGGTTCAAGATGGGACTGGAAGGATGGCAGGGGCCAGTTTGTACACTACCTTACTGTATGGAGTTGGATTTTAATCTCTATGTAATGGAAACCTATTGAACAGACAATGATGTCATCTAATTAATATTTTTAGAAGCTTATTTTGTAGTGGAGCAAAAGTAGAAGCAAGAAGATCAGTTTGGAGGTAGAAATGACTAGAATTGCCAATGGATTGGCTGTGAGGAGAGAGATATAGTATAGAATCAAAGATGACTCATAGTTTTTGACCTGAAAAACAGAGAGAATGGTGATGCCCTTTGTTATGATGGGGAAATTATGCTGGGTGTGGTGGGTGAGAGGTGAGGATTAAGTCTTGTCTTAGACTCCAGTTAAATTTGAAATGTTTGTAAGAACACTAGTGGAAGTATCCAGCATGCAATCAGGGACTTGGAGGAAAAGTATGAGCTGTAGACACAAACTTGGAGTTGTCAGGTGGTACTTGAAGTTGTTGGAGTAAATGAGGTAATCCAAGGGAAAGAGTGCAAATAGAGAAGGAACAGTGGCTCAAGACCAAGTGCTAGATGCTCAACATTTAGGATTTGACAGAAGAGGAGCTGGCAGAGAATACTGAGGAAGAGTGGTCAGGAAGGGAACTGGAAAAGGGTGACATCATGGAAGTGATGAGAAGAGAGGGTTTCAGGAGGAAGGATGTTGCCATCAGGTAGAAAGCCCTTGAGAGGTGAAAGAAGGTGAGGGCAGAAGAGGATTCATTTACTTTTATAATTAGCTCCTGCATTTAGAAATCTCATCTTATTTATCTTTGCATCCCCAACATCTAGCACATGGCCTGACACCTAACAGTAAAGACATTCAGTAAATACTTATTGAATGATTAAATGAAAGAGATAGTATCAAAAGAGGGCTATACCTTGAGTCTATTAAGAATTAAAATCTAACTATTCCTCTTTTAAGTGAGTTTCTATAGCAGTTGAAAATGACTTTCCTATCAATTAATAATATATTGATAAAAATATATTATGATTTTCAGTCATGTTAGGTATGTAATCGTGTACTTCTTTTTTTTTTTTTAATTAAATCTTTATTGTTCAGATTATTACATTAGTTACTCTTTTTTCCCACCATAACTCCCCTCCACCCAGTTCCAACCCCACCCTCTGCCCTCACTCCCCACCCACTGTCCTCATCCATAGGTGCACGATTGTTGTCTAATCTCTTCACTCACCCCACACCCCTTTCTCCCCCCCCCCCAAGAATAGTCAGTCCATTCCCTTTCTATGTCCCTGATTCTATTACAATCACCAGTTCATCAGATTATTTATTCACTTGATTTTTAGATTCACTTGTTGATTGATGTGTATTTGTTGTTCATAATTTGTATCTTTACCTTTTTCTTCTTCTTCCTCTTCTTACAGGATACCTTTCAGCATTTCATATAATACTGGTTTGGTGGTAATGAACTCCTTTAGCTTTTTCTTATCTGTGAAGCTCTTTATCTGGCCTTCACTTCTGAATGATAGCTTTGCTGGATAAAGTAGTCTTGGTTGTAGGTTCTTGGTATTCATCACTTTGAATATTTCTTGCCATTCCCTTCTGGCCTGCAAAGTTTCTGTTGAGAAATCAGCTGACAGTCGTATGGGTACTCCCTTGTAGGTAACTGATTTTCTTTCTCTTGCTGCTTTTAGGATTCTCTCTTTGTCTTTTGCTCTTGGCATTTTAATTATGATGTGTCTTGGTGTGGTCCTCTTTGGATTCCTTTTGTTTGGGATTCTCTGCGCTTCCTGGACTTGGAAGTCTATTCCTTTCACCAGGTAGGGGAAGTTTTCTGTCATTATTTCTTCAAATAGGTTTTCAATATCTTGCTCTCTCTCATCTTCTGGCACCCCTATAATTCGGATGTTGGTACGCTTGAAGCTGTCCCAGAGGCTCCTTACACTATCTTTATATTTTCGGATTCTTTTTTCATTTTGCTTTTCCGGTTGGGTGTTTTTTGCTTCTTCGTATTTCAAATCTTTGACTTGATTCTTGCGACCCTCTGGTCTGCTGTTGGGAGTCTGTATAATATTCTTTATTTCAGTCAGTGTATGCTTAATTTCTAGTTGGTCCTTTATCACAACATCGAGGGTCTCATTAGATTTCTTGAGGATCTCACTACATTTATCGGCGGTCTTACCAGTCTTTTCGAGGGCTTCTAAACAGTTCTTTAAAGACCTTAAAAGTGTGGTTTTGAACTCTATATCCAACAGTTTGCTTTCCTCCAATTCTGTCATTTGTGTCCTGTTTCTTTGTCTCGGCATTTTTTTATGCTTCGCTGTGTCGATAGAGTGCCTTTCTGTGCTAAGTGTCCCAATTACCTAAGGTAGACACTCTTGGTGCACCCCCTTGTGGGCTTTGTGCACAGTCTTGTTGTGGTTAAGCCTTGATTTTTGTAGTTATCACTGTGAGGAATTGACCTCCAGCTGTGTCTGCGGTGGGAGAACTTCTGTGCTGGAGACACCCCTCTGGGGCTAGACTTGCTTCGATGGGGCTTTGGTGCTCACTGAGTCTGCCTCCTGAGTGTGTCTTTTATGGTTCCACGGAGCTTAAAGCTGGATGGTCCCACTCTGACCTCTGGGCTTCCTGGCTCCTGGATCTCTAGGGAGGTGCTAATCTAGCCTTTGCCTGAGGCTATCCAGCAAAAGCCTCCCTGCAGGGCTTGGGCGGGGCGGGTCCCACGGGATCAACAGGGCGGGGTTAGCAATTATGGCTGCTCTCAGTCTTGCCCTCAGAGGCTCTGCTTCTCAGTGTCCCAGTAGTCGCTGCAAGCCCCACGGAGAGAAAGCTGCCCTAGGGTTCTGAGCGATGCCAGACAGTCCCGCTTCTCCCGTATGAGTCTGGGTCCTTAGAGACTCGCCCGGAACTGGAGCTCAGAGCCTGAGACTCCCTCCCGATTGAAAACAACCACGCCCTCAGCCTCCAGCCCACTCCGCATGCACTCCGAACCTTAGTATTTTACTTCAGCACTGCGCCTCCTCTGAGCCTCGGTATGCTTTTCTCTTTCCTCCTAGTTGTAGAACATCCACTCAGCCAGCTTTCCTGTGGTTCTGGATGATGTCCGTTCCGTCTTTTAGTTGTATTTTTGAAGTGGTTGTTCGAGGCAGCAAACTCCCGTGTTTACCTATGCCGCCATCTTGGTTTCTGAATCGTGTACTTCTTAATCAGTAGCTATGTTACCTCTGCCTACCAGAAAAAGCAGTTACAGTGGTTTGGAAGAACAGGGAACATTTATATGTGTGTGTGTGTGTGTGTGTGTGTGTGTGTGTAGTGTTAGTTTTATTTAGTGTAATCAGCATCAAAATAATTAACCTATTTCTACGTAAGTTTGAAGTTGTAGAAATGGTGCAAAGCATCTCAAAGCATCTATGTTAGTTTCTTTAGACATTTTATTCTTTTTAAAAAATTATTTTTTATTTTATATATTTTTATTGATTTCAGAGAGGAAGGGGGAGGGAGAGATAGATAGAAACATGATGAGAGAGACTCATGGAACGGCTGCCTCCTGCACGCCCCCTACTGTGGATCCAGCTGGCAACCTGGGCATGTGCCCTTGATCAGAATCAAACCCAGGACCCTTCAGTCTGCAGGCTGACGCTCTATCCACTAAGCAAAACTGGCTAGGACTATTCTTTTTTAAAATATGGTTAGAGTTTTATTAATCTTTGGTCAAGGAAAACTATGGAGAAAGGAATTAATAGGAAAGAGATTTGTCTAATGAGATAGTACTCAACCACTTTTAATAATGTAATTTGCAGCCTGTATTTGTATTAATCCTTGATCTCCTTAAATTATATCTTTGTTTGTTTCTCCCAAGTAAAGAGTAAGGTAACAAGCAAACAATCTAAACTTATAAGACTTCTACATTAGCTGTTAGTGCTCCATAGAGGTAGAATAAGCAAGGAAAAAATATTTCCCTTTCAGTTCATCAAGTATTGGAGATACATTTTGCAAAATTGATAGGTTATGCTTAATTTGATCTGGTCTCTATCAATGGACAGAAAACCTGCATAACTTTTGATACTGTGTTCAATGCATATCATTATATCTACTACCAATTTATAATGCTGAAGTACTTAAAAATATCAATGGGTACAGTGTAATTAAATTTCTAATAGCATCCATAAAGTGCTTATTTATGCAAAATACATATTCTATCTAATAAAGAGGGAATATGCTAATTGACCCTCACACCATCACAAAGGTGGTGGTGCCCATAGCCAATAAGGAGTGAATATGCTAATTGACAGCCCCACCCTCAAAGATGGTGGTGCCTACAGCCAATAAGGAGGGGATATGCTAATTGACTGCCCTGCCCTCAAAGATGGCAGCACCCACAGCCAATAAGGAGGGAATATGCTAATTGACTGTCACACCCTCAAAGATGGTGGCACCTGGCAGGGGAGGGCAGTTGGGGGCGACGTGGCTGGCAGGGAAGGGCTGTTGGGGGCAACCGGGCTGGCAGGGGAGCAGTTAGGCGTCGATCGGGCTGACAGGAAGTGGTTAGGGGGTGATCTGGCAGGCAGAAGTGGTTAGGGGCAATCAGGCAGGCAGGCAGGTGAGAGGTTGGGAGCCAGCAGTCCTGGATTGTGAGAGGGATGTCCGACTGCCAGTTTAGGCCCTATCCTGGTGGGCAGTTGGACATCCCTTGAGGGGTCCCAGATTGGAGAGGGTGCAGGCTGGGCTGAGGGACACCCCCTCCCCCAGTGCATGAATTTCGTGCACCGGGCCTCTAGTACCTATATAATTTCATTGAATCCTCACAACAACATTGTGAGGCAGGTATTATTTCTTAGTTCAAGGTTACATAACCATTGAAATCAGAGCCAGACCCCAGATCTAGGTTTACTGATACCAGATCCCATGTGCTTCCATTTCAGACTGCCTGCAAGTGATGGCCATGCTCCTGGCCACACATCCAGGGTCCTGAGGTTGCAGATGTGGATGACTGTACACAGGGTGAGGAGTACCTGGTTTTTCTCCTTCCTTGCTGAATACTGATTGGCTTAAAACTGCTGGCAAAAGATGCATGATAATCCTTCCTCAACGTGTAAATAGTGGCCTCTCATCCAAGATTAGTAGCCTAGAATTCTAGACCAATAACTTGGCTGTATTCTAATAAATAGCTGTGATTCCCCATCAAATTAAATTACTTGGTCTTGGAGGAGTGGTAAAGTAAGAGTTTTAATCTTCGAGGGGAGTTTTCTGGAAGGTGCTCAGTGTGCTGCCAGGCAACCATTAAGGGTTATTGGTGTTGCAGGTTAAATTCATTTAGAGTCAGCTGTTGATAGTTTAAGAATGAGTGCTTGCAACTGTTGAGCCTATTATTGTAGGGTTTTCTAAATTAGAGCCTTTTATTACACCAAGAAGGATTGTTTTCAGTGAAAAGGCATAGCAAAAGCTTAATTCTGAGACTATCACACTATACAATAGTTCAAATATTGTTAATGTTCCCTAAGGGAGAACTATGGTAATTAGGACTGAGACCAGCATACTATTGGTGATTAGTGATTATTAAGAGTAATGTGAATCTTTCACACTCTAACTCAGTGGTTCTCAACCTTGGCTGCACATTAGAATCACCTGGGAATCTTTTTAAAATCCTGGTTTCTGGGCCTCATCCTCCGGAAATTGTTTCTTTGTTACTAATGTTGTGGCCCCACCCCATAACAAAGAAACAGAATTTCCGGAGGATGAGGCCCAGAAATCAGGATTTTAAAAAGATTTCCAGGTGATTCTAATGTGCAGCCAAGGTTGAGAACCACTGCTCTAGATGGAAAGGTGCCTTTCTTGGGGGTATATGCCACATGTATGGTTTAAGCTTATTGAGACTGAAGTGTCATGGAGACTACGATTTGGAGCTTAGGGTTTTGTGGATGAGAGATGGCGAGTGCATGTCATTTATCAACAGCTGAGCTTAAAACCAGTGTTCTGCCTTGATTATTCACGAAGAAGAATGATGCTGTAAGTGCCAGGATCTCTCATATATTTTGAGAAATAGAGTTATTAGTCAAAGAATTTGAGACATCTTAAAAACTGATGATCAAGGAATGAAAATGTTTGAAGAGTGATGTTCTATTTTGCACAAAAAGAAATTCCAGACAGAAGCAAGTCTTCAGCATCATTTCATCTTTAGGGAGGCTAGCCTGGGATTCTTCACACAGGTTCCAAGAGGGCAGGAGCAGAAGCTGCAGGGCACCCTGCGGTGGGGGTTCCGAACTGTTCCAAAGTCACTTCAACTTTATTTTATTAGGCCAAACATGTCACAAGGCCAGCTGAGACTTAAGGGTGGGGGAAGGGATGTGCATGGGATGAGTGGAAAGTCCCATTTCTAAGGCTGTGGAGAATGATTGCAGCCATGTTTGCAAACAATCTCCTCTACGTGACGGGCAGAGCAGAGGACATCTAGGTAAAATGGGCCACTGATAAACTTAAAATGGAAATAGAAGAGTTGAATCATGAAAGCTGGGGAAGGAGACCAAAACAGTCTGTTTTACAAAGTATACATGAATGTTTTTGAAATAGAAACATAGGAAGGATTCTTATATAATGGCTTTTTGATAGAACTCGTAGGTACAAAGCCAATAAATAGTCAATTTGTGGGGAAGTGTTTGCAATACAGAGGACAGAGTTTGATATCTGTAATGACAAAGAATATTTAAAAATTTACTAGAAAGGGCCAACAACCCAAGAGAAAAATAAGAAAAAATATGAACATTGTTCAGAGAATAGCAAATGCAGAAGGCCAACAAATAAGACACTCAGACTCAGATGATGATATATCTGTTCCTGTTAGGAAGAAATAGTATACACATTACAGGTTGCAGTATGTGTTATAGTCTGTTGGGAAGCAATTACATATGTCAGAAGTAATATCTGTATCATCCAGGAATTCCATTCATTGTTCTCTTAAAGAAATAAAAACACCTGTATGTGAGGATATGTGTTGTAATGTGTTCTGCCATATGTGAAGGGGAAAAATGGAGATAAACAAATGTTTACCAGGAAAGAAATGGTTGGCTGTATCACAGTATATCCAAATGGTGAAATATTATGCAGCCATTTAGAAAGGAATTTAGGGCCCTATCAGTTGAATTGAAAATTTTTCATGAGCCATTATTGAATGGGAAAACTGGGTATGATATAGTAGTTAGAAAAGAACAATAGGAAAAAGTGTGCTTGTATGTCTTTACAATCAGGTGTACATGGAAATATATATGGAAGAAAATATACCAGGTGGTTAATATGGGTTACCGGGGTGGGGGTGGGGGGGCGGAGGGGCAGGCGGGCTGGGGAGCAGGGAGTGGCTTTCAGACTGGTAAGGGTGGAGGACAGGGAAGAGGAGAAATTAACCAAATAAAAAAGAACATACACACACAGAGATGATTAATAAAGAAACACAACCTGTATGATGACTTTTCTATATTTATGTATATAAGTTTGTGGGTATATGTGTGCAGCACACCCATGCAAATGAAATTTTAAAAGTAAAGAATTCCTCTTCGCTCTGGGCTATTTTGTTCAATCATTTATAATTTCTGTAGCACTACTAAGTAGGAACCTTCATCTGAAATTCTCAAAATGGCAATTGTATCATGGCTGTGTGTTGTAAGTAGCAGAAATCCAACCACAAACGAGCATGAGCAAAAAAGGAGATTTGTTGGCCCACGAGAGCCTTCACATGCAATTAGATCCAGAAACCCATTCAGTGTCTGTCTTTGCCACTGTCTGTTTCTCGGCAAATCAAATAGGAAGTACTATACATTTAGGGCAGTGAAAATCATCATTTGTGTAATAGTTTATGTTGATTTATGAAAATTATGATGGGTAGTTATCCATTTGTATATTCTTACTCCAGATTATTTATGACAGGATTAAAATGAATAATAAGGAATACTAGCTTCATATATTTGATGGATTTTTCTAGTTAAAGCAAACCTTTTGTATTTATGTTTTCCCAGCTTTATTGAGATGGAATTGACATATAACCTTATGTAAGTTTAAGGTAATATGACGATTTGGTACATTGCAAAATGCTCACCACCATAAGATTCGATAACACAGTCATCACTTCATGTCATTACATATTTTAATTCTGAGGCAGTGTCAGTGGGCTGATTCTGTCCCCTGTGCCTGAGACATACTTTCAGCAGTTGTTTTTATCATGCTCCACACTTGCTTATCTTTAAGGGTTTCATGTATTTTAACACTGATTTACTATAAAGTCTGAATATTTAGATGATACATAAATGACTCACATTTTAATTTTGTGAAAAAAATTAAGAAGTTTACACATCATAGAGGAAAAAATAATAAGTTGATCCAAATATCCATTGGCAACCTGGGCTATCTAATAGCTAAAGCATTTAGCCACAGATTTTTTTCAAACTTGTTGCTGGGGAAGATAACACTAGTACAGAAAATTATGCTGCCTGGTGGAGAAGCAGCACGGCCCGGCCAGGAGCCAGAGCCTCTCACCCTAGGCAGTCCCTCCATGCTCTTGCCTCACACACAGTCCCCTCAGAGGCATCTGCTGCCATGAGCTGATCACTTTCTGACTCTTCTTTTTTAGTTTACCATTTAAACTTGCATGCTGACTACAGCTTAGTTTTGCCTGTTTTGTTTTTGTAGAAAGGAAATCATACAGTATGTGCTTCTTTCACTCAACATCATCATTGTTGTGCACAGTTAGGGAGCGAAGGTAGGGTGGGAACAGGCTGGACTGCATATCTTTCAGAGGACAAATAACAACTCCAACTGATGGCAGCCCTATAACGTTATAGAGTTTAGGTTATTATTTGAGTTCTTTGAGGGACCTTAGAGTCATAATGAGACAGATGAAGTATTTGCTGAGAACTCTAGCAGCTGGTACCCCACCTTCCCAGGAGGGATAATCACCAGGTTGTTTTCTGCATTCCAGGAAGAACACTGTGCTGGCTGCACTTCCAGTGATGCCACCAGTGCTCCTGGCTCCCACCAGCTCTGCCCAGAAGTGCCTCTCAGAGGTGGGAATCGATGAAGTTTGTCAAGCTGATGCGTGGGTTTGCTAGAATTGGCCTTAGAATTAAAGTAGGTCTCTTTTTTTTTTATTGTATATTTGAACATTTGGCATTTTCTTTGTGTGCTACCAGGAAGCCCCCTTCTGCATTTATATATATATGAACATTATGATTATTTAACACTATATCTTAACATATTCAAAGGTCTGATAGAGTGTTTTTGTGAAGAAGGAAAGCTCTGTTTCAAGTAATAGTTCAGTATTATCTAAGCAAATGATTTATGTTTACTGAAATATAAACTAGAAATTGTGGCCAGCCCAACATAAAACATTCCTGCCACTCTTCTAATGGTTGGAAGTTTGGTACAGGGAGTATTAATGTGACTCACTGACAACATAGTGAATTCTCACATACTATAAGTGGGGATTGGGCCTAAGCCGTCAGTAGAGCATCCCCTGAGGGCTCCTGGATTGGGGAGGGAGCAGGTCGGGTTGAGGGACCCCCGCCCCCATGCACAAATTTCGTGCTCTGGGCCTCTAGTCTATGTACATATAAAAGGCTAATAAGCAAAGTGTTCCCTCGCGAGTTTGATCAGGAGAACCGGAGTTCAGTTGCTCGCTATGACGTGCGCTGACCACTAGGGGGCGGCGCGGACCATGGCGGGTGATCAGTGGTGGTGCTGGGGTGCTGAGGGAGTGAGGGAAGGAGGAAGTGGGGGTGTGTGGGGGGGGAATAGTGCTGTGGCGGTGCATGGGTGGCGAAGGAAGAAGCGGCTGGCCAGGCCTAAGGACCCTACCCGTGAATGAATTTTGTGCACTGGACCTCTAGTTTATCTTATAAGTGGAAGTTTGCACCTTTGACCATCTTCTGCCAATTCCCTGTCCCTTTACCCCCTACTTACGGTAACCACAAATCTAATCTTTAGATCTCTTTTTCTGTGTGTGTGTGTGTGTGTGTTTTATTTTTATTTTTTTAATTTTTTTTTAGATTTCACATTTAAGATCACATTTATGCCCAGCTGGCTTGGCTCAGTGGTTGAGCATCGACCTATGAACCTGGAGGTCACGGTTCAATTCCTGGCCAGGGCACGTGCCTAGGTTGAGGGCTCAATCCCCAGTTGGGGGCATGCAGGAGGCAGCTGATAAATGATTCTCTCTCATCATTGATGTTTCTATCTCCCTCTCCCTCTCCCTTCCTCTCTGAAATCAATAAAAAAGAAAAAAGATCACATTTATGGCTGACTTATTTTGCTTTAGCATAATACCTTAAAAGTCCATCCATGTTGCAGAAAACGACAGGATTTCTCTTTTATGGCTGAATAATTCCATTGTGTGTGTGTATGAGTGTGTATTTATTACACCTTTATCCATTTATCCATCAATGAGCACTGAGGTTGTTTCCATGCCTTGGCTATTGTAAGCAATGCTGCTGTGAACCTTGGAGTGCCTGTATCTCTTTGATATGGTGTTTTCATTTCCTTTGGATATATTCCCAGAGGTGGGGTTACTGGATTATATGGTAGTTCTATTTTTAATTTTTTGAGGAACTTCCATACAGTTCCATAGTGGCTGCATCAATTTACAGTCCCACCAACAATGCACAAGGGTTCCCTTTTCGACACACCTGACCAGCATTTGTTATCTCTTGTATTTTTAATCATAGCTACTCTAATAGGCATGAGGTGATATCTCATTGTGGTTTTGATTTGCATTTTATGATTAGTGATGGTGAGAACCTTTTCATGTACCTGTTGACCATTCATATATCTTCTTGGGGAAATGTCTGTTCAGGTCCTTTGCCCATTTTAAAATGGAATTATTATTATTATTATTATTATTATTGCTATTGAGTTGTATGAATTCTTTATTTATTTTGGACATTAACCCCTGATCCAGTATATGACTTACAAATATTTTTTTCCATCCCATAAGTTATTTTTTTAATGATCATTTCTTTGCTGTGCAGAAGCTTTTTAGTTTGACGGAGTACCACTTGTTTACTTTTTGTTTTGTTGCTTGTGCCTGAGGTGTCATATTCAAAAATTCATTGCAAGATCCAGGCCAAGGAGCTTTTCTCCTGTGTTTTCTTTTAGGAGTCTTACATTTAAGTCTTTAATCCATTTTGAGTTAATTTTTGTGAGTGGTGTAAGGTAGCGTTCTAATTTTATTACACAAAAGCCTTTTGTTGGTGTTTCTGTATGTATACTCTGGCTTTCTATGCTTTTAGATGTAATTTTGCTTATTTATCCCCATTGAATATTTTGCTCTCTCTTTTCCTGATGTCATTATGTGTGTGTTTACATACTTTTTTTTCTTTTTCACACAACTTCACACACAGCAGTTCTTTTGATGGCAATCAAGGCAATCACTGCTATTACTATCCACTTCAGTGTGCCTGTGATTGAGAGGGTGTGAGGCAGCTGCAAGGAGAATGTAGCAGGTTCAGTTTGGATGGGCCTTTGTGTGGCTACCAGGACGACAGAATGAATGGGAACTGTCCAGTAAGTAAACCACCTGCCCAGGACGAGGGACCATTCTCTTGGCAGCTAGGACCCAGTGTGATAGAGCACCTTCTCATCTTTGACTGTCATCCTGGAGTTGTTCATCCCACAGGAGAATACAAAGTCTCTTGGTAGAACTGTGGGCAAGAATGTTTTGTAGATATTTGGGCACATGCATTCTGAACATAATCAGGATCAGAAATGAAGAAAATATCTAGGATACACAGAAGGAAAAGGAATACAGGAGTTATGCTTGTGTCTGTATGTCCTTTTTGTGTGTAAGAGTGGATAGATAGTAACTAGCTTAGGGTAGTAATTATGAAATGCATATATATATATATATATATATATATATATATATATATATATGTATATATATATATGTAGTAAACTTAATTTAAAAAAAATCCTACCTATATTTTTTGGTTGATGTTAGGTTCTATTTATTGATTGACTTCCTTTTCCCACCAAGAATATCTTGCTACTAATATTCATTATATTATACATTCTTGTATTATATGCTCAATTAAAAATGTAGTTAAAGTCATGAGTAAAAAGAAGGTAATATCTATTCATTTACTAGTTATTCATGATTTCAGAAATGATCCAAGTTTAGCTACCCACTGCCTCTTCTCTTTTTATAATTTTTTTTTTTGTTAATCCTCACCTGAGGATATTTTTTCAATTGATTGTTTTTTAAGAGAGAGTGGAAGGGAGTGGGGGAGACAGAGAATCAAACCCGAGACTCTTCAATCTGCGGGCCGAAGCTTTAACCACTGAGAAAACTGGCCAGGGCCTGCCTCTTCTCTTTTAAGGCAGCATGACCCATAGGAAACTTTAAATTCTAGCATAGTTGCACTCAATTTCTCAGGACTGTTATGGCAGCCTTCTGCTATTATTGCTTGGTGGTGGGGTGGGGGCGGGCGCTGAGGGAGATGCTCAGAAATTCAATACATTTTTATATTTTTCCAAGTAAAACATAATTTAAGACAAACCTACTACCAAAGTCATATATATTAAAGCAAAATAAAATTTATTTGGATATTTTTTATATTGCTTCTCCCTTCTATTAGTACTAATAATTGAGAACTAACTGTGCACATGAAATCAACCTTCAGTCATTTGTCCAAAGCCAGTAATAGCAACTAAAGGCCGACAGTAAGGACAGTTGATATTTTGCTTTGTGTTCACTACAGAAAGAGAGTTTACATAAGCTAAGGTATGCAGGTGGGGATACCTTGAGTGCTTCTTGGTAGCCGTGCAGGCGTGACTCTTCATCTTTGCAGCTATAGCTGTGCATGGTTATCATGTTTACTCCTGTTTCTTGAGAATTAGACTTGGCCTGTTATAGTGCTTACGTCAGGCGTCATGGGCTTCACTCTTCCTTGAGTGCATGTGTATGAACAACTATGGCTTTTAAGACTAGTACTGAAACAAAGAGTTTGAAATTGAATAGTCAAATGGTGAAGGCATTTATAACAGATTTCTTTTCACTGGGAAGGTGAGGGCAGTCTTATTGTATTTAAATATGCCTTCATCTCTATCAGAGTACTTTCTGAAAACACATGGTAAGCATTTATCCTGAAGGGTTCTCTTCTTTTGTGTGTTCCTAAGCACTATTGAGGGTATTGAGACAACTGGTATTTACACCAAGGACATTCTGAATTAGTTTGTAGTGAATTGAATTTGATGACAAGTGTATCTATTTCAGATGTGTCTCATTCTATTTTCAAAGAGGCCGGGATTTGTTACAGGTTCCAGAAAGAAAATCGCTACCTAGCTATACTCACAGTGCTCTGGTGTGTATTTTACGCCACTAAGATTCTTAATTCCTTCTTTACATTTATATTTGGGGGCTAAAAAAGCTAAGCATGGAGATAACACGTTTCTACTCTGGAGGCAGAAATGTGTGAAAAGATGAAGGGGATTTAACCTTTTAAGTTTACTGCTCCAGTAGAATCCTCACTATATTAGAATCTCTTTTTTCCTTTGCAGACCCCTCATGTGGCCTTTTCAGATATGCATTTGAGACAGAGTTCTATGTAGAGGCTGAAATGCCTGGAAGATTTCTTGTTTCTGTCACCACTTTTCCTGGCTTTTTGCATCTCTGCCTGATTTGAATGATGTGATATTCAGAGGGACACCTTCACTGAAGTCGTTCTCCAAAAGGACACATCTGCCCAAAGATTGTATATATAATCCAAGATGGCGAGTCAGCCACCAGAAGACGCTGCCGAGTCTCAGGTCTCTGACGAGCTCGAGTGTAAGATCTGCTATAATCGATACAATCTGAAACAGAGGAAACCCAAAGTGCTGGAATGTTGTCACAGGGTTTGTGCCAAATGCCTCTATAAGATCATAGACTTCGGGGACTCCCCCCAAGGTGTCATCGTCTGTCCCTTCTGTAGGTTTGAGACATGCCTGCCAGATGATGAAGTTAGTAGCCTGCCCGATGACAACAACATCCTCGTGAACTTGACTTGTGGGAGCAAAGGCAAGAAGTGCCTGCCAGAAAACCCCACTGAGCTGCTGCTGACCCCTAAGAGGCTGGCCTCTCTCGTCAGTCCTTCTCACACTTCCTCCAACTGTCTGGTTATAACCATCATGGAGGTGCAGAGAGAAAGCTCCCCATCTCTGAGCTCCACTCCTGTGGTAGAATTTTATAGGCCTGCAAGTTTTGACCCTGTTACCACCGTGTCGCACAACTGGACTGTGTGGAACTGTACTTCCCTGCTGTTTCAGACATCCATCCGGGTGTTGGTTTGGTTGTTAGGTTTGCTCTACTTCAGCTCCTTACCCTTAGGGATCTACCTGCTGGTCTCTAAGAAGGTCACCCTTGGGGTCATCTTTGTTAGCCTCGTCCCTTCGAGCCTGGTTATTCTGATGGTGTATGGTTTTTGCCAGTGTGTGTGTCATGAATTTCTAGACTGTATGGCACCTTCTTAATTGATATTGCAAACTAAGAAATTTGACACACATTGCTATGTTTCAAATTAGGTAATTTATCAAAGATTTTATATTCTCTATGCTTAGACATATTGGCCATATGTCTGTGGTCCATTTTTCCATCAAATGTTGACACAGTGAGTTTTCATGTGTGCTGGAAGTACAAATGTTTATTTGTATTTAGGTGTTAGCAGAGAAGCAAAAATATGTAAGCTAAGCCTTCATGGAGCTCTTTGCATGAGTCTTCCTAGAGAATGGTCAGGATTTCACTCAGCCCTGCTAGGTGGACCCTGAGGGGGTGGGCAGAAGTGTTAGCCTGCAGTGGAGTCTTCATGGAAGGTTAGGAATGACCTGATTCCTCTTCTCATCATCGTTGATAATCTATGATGCAGGGTGAACCAAGAGAAGAGCTATTCCAAGACACATCCATTAGAAAAGGGAGCACCCCCCACGGCTCTGTTGTTGGGGCTCCCCGAGTCCCCCTCAGCTGTTTCTCTTAGAAGTAATGCTGCTCTGTGGGGGCTGCTACTTGACTTGAGGTGCTTGTTTCCTTTGCACGTGCTCCCTTGTCAAGAGGAAGCTGGGTGGGCCTCATTCCCTTGTGTGGTTTTAATCAAATATCTGTCTGCCACAATATACTAAAGAGAACTAAAAACATTAAGCCATTTGCATGAAAGGAAACTTCATGACAGTATGGCCACTTGTCTTTGAGACGCAGCCTTTCCCCATATTTATTTCCTCTCTCCTCTCCTCTCTGAAATTCTCACAGAGCAGTTATAGTTCATGAAAATCTTCATTTGCATCTTTCCTTAAAACGTTTCAGTTTAGTTTTTTTTTAAACTACATGGTTCACTTAGCCCCACCCCTTTTCCTGAGAGGGCTTCTTTTAAATTAGTTGCTATAAGTTTATGAAGATTTTGTTTTTTCCCCATTGTAAAGTGTTGACTAATTTAACTTAATCCTATAACAATTTGGGGGTAAATTGTGATAGTGGAAACCCAGAAAGAATGAATGAGATGTTCTGGTTCACAGTGTGACGTGCTGAGAGCCTAAATATTTTGCTGTGCTCTACTGAGTTAGCCAAAGTGTAAGGCTTAGGTTTGCGTGCCAGGCTATTGCAACAGGCCAGGCAAAAAGATGAGCAAGAAGCAGACAAGGCTGGTGCCCTGCTGGAAACGACCCTTCCAGGAAGTAAAATGAAGGTGGCGGAGTCAGTTTTAGAACAGATTCAAGCTCTTACACAATTTATTTCAAGTAAAATATAAGCTATGTGACTTCAATGAATGAACTTCTTTTCAAGATGTAGGGGAAGTTGAATGTACATATTTATGAAAAGAAATTGTTCAGCATATTTTAGGTTTGAAGGAATAGAATTCCCACAGAAGCTAGACAACAAAAAGCTTTTTAATCTCTAAAAACCATTACTGATGATTAACATTAAAATATTTATAACTCCTAGAAAGGGGCATTACTAAGACAACTTTAGCTTATTTGTGATGAAACATTTGTTGCGTGATATAGTTACAGTGGATCAGTTCCAAACCCCTTATTCAGGAAACATTGACACTTATTTCTAGAATAGTAGTTTGATTTCAATGATATAACTATTAACTTTGAGACTATGTATGCCCAAGGTAAGTATGACAGCAAAGTGTATGTGGGATATGGTCCAATGAATTTCAGATCCAGCTAAATACACATACGATTTAATAAACTCTACTTTAGATTGCATTGTGAATGCAAATTCCAGAAGTCCATTTGTACTTAGAGTAAATACATGGTTAGGAGATGTTTTGTGGTTTGAATTTATATATTTATAAGGTTTTTTAAAAAAATGTTCATTTTGTATGAACAAAAATGATGTTAAATTTGATATTAGAAATGTAACATTAAATAAATAGGTGAGTTGTCTGGTGAGATTTCTAGAAAGCTCTGGACATGGGTACTATGTGTTGCTTATTTGTATAATGTCTGCAGTTTTAAACTGTATCCCTCTGTGCATTGTGATAGTCTTTTTTTTTAGTTGCTAGTAAGTTGAGTTGGTTGTAAAAAGTTTTTAAATGTATGACAACAAAAAACTCATTATGCTGTTGAATGAAAAAAGGAGAATGCTTCAATATTTTCTTCACTGTGATGTTTTGTTTGTCCATTAAATTGTTATTACTTCCAAACTAGAAGTTTGATTTCTCTGACTCATGGTTGAGATTTAGTGATCACTTTGGACCTGTGTTTAGCCTAATAAAGAGGCAATATGCAAATTGACCATCACTCCAACACACAAGATGGCCACCCCCATGTGGTCAAAGATGGCCTGCAGGAGAGGGCAATTGGGGGTGACCAGGCCTGCAGGGGAGGGCAGTGGGGGCAACCAGGCCTGCAGGGGAGGACAGTTGGGGGTGACTGGGCCAGCAGGGGAGGGCAGTTAGGGGCAATTGGGCTGGCAGGGGAACAGTTAGGCATCGATCAGGCTGGCAGGGAAGTGGTTAGGGGGTGATCAGGCTGGCAGGCAGGTGAGCGATTGAGAGCCAGCAGTCCTGGATTGTGAGAGGGATGTCCCAGATTGGAGAGGGTGCAGGCTGGGCTGAAGGACACCCCCCCGCCCCCCCGGCATGAATTTCATGCACCAGGCCTCTAGTGTTAGATAACTGCAAACATGAGCTTCCAGAACCACTGATTCAGCTAATGCCTTTATCATATGCATGAAGATTTCAGAACCTCTGACAAAGCAGATCTAACCCATTCCACTTCTAAAAGGTCTTGATACTTAAAAAAAAAGCGGGGGAGAAAAATTAGGGAAGATGAAACAAAAATACTGTATCTTTAAATATATTTTTCAGTTTTAATTTGTTATCCAGATTTTCCCTAGCTGCTCAACAAAATAGAATCCATTTTGGTCAGGGAATAATTCACCTCGTGTTGTCTGGGCAAATTTAAAAAATTACCTGATATCTAAATATGCCACTTTCATGCAAAATAGAAATAATTTAGAATATGTAGCAGTAATATGCTTATGATAGTGAATTGGTACCATATATTAATCAAGAGTTATGGTTTCATTCACTTCCAAAATCTTTACATAAACCAGCGAAGACTCTGGTTAGGTGCTAGTTATGACCTGAGTGTGAACTTGTGCTCATCCGCTGAGAGACCCTCGGATGATGAGCATTTGCCTGATTGTACACAGATACTAGGCCTCAAACACACCCTGAGTTTGAAGAAATTTCCTGGCATGTTGACCAGGTCAACACGGACGCCACAGGACCTGTATTGACAGGCAAGTTGTTTTATCAGTTATAAATATGAGCTCTGTGACGACTGGGGTACAGAAGAGGTGTCATGGAGGTGAACTAAATTCTATGTGTTTCTGCATTTTATGGGAAACTAGTTCTTTTTGCATACTCTTCTTGCTAAAAAACAAATACTTGCTTTGATTCTTTTGAAAAACTTTGGAAACACTACATTTTATTCTAGAGCCTTCCTCAAAGCCGTGAGGGTAAGATCCCTGAGAAAATTTCATCAATTACTCTCCGAGCTTGAGTCTTACATGTTTTCCACATCTCTTTGCCTCAAACCCTTTATGAATGTTAACTCCTCTGGAGAAACCCAAGGCTTGAAATGCTATTTTTAATGCTAAATAAAATCATTAGTCAGTAAATGAGCATCTGTTTTGTTATGTACTGAGCCAAACCCTCTCGCATTCTTCCTTTCCGCCATTTTCTTTGATTTCTTTAATGCCATTTATGGAAGAATCTAGTGCTTCTCACTGCCATCGACCTCCACACCTGCTGTGTGCACACACACACACCTCTCCCAAGTCTTCAAGTTTTATGAAACATTTATAAAAGAGAACTACATTAATCTTCCACCAGTTGATAATCATGCATTTAAGTACTATTTTAAACTATTTTATGACCACTAACAACCACATTTTTGAGTTCTCATAGAATAATGGAGTCAGCTGCTTGCCTGAAAGGTAATTATTCCTTTTACAGATTCATCATTACTGAATGATGGTTATTAACGTTGCCTCTATTGGATGTGATTTCTTAAGATGTTCCAGCTAGAACTATGTATTTCTATGGTCAAATTTATTGTCATTACAAATTTTATTTCTAGTTAGAGTTTTAAAAATCATATATAATTATTTCCAGATCATCATTTGACTAACTCTGATGACCAGTCGAAAAGGAGCATAACGCACCGTAATGTTGTGGGCTTTCTCTACCATGAGAGTGGAGGGAGATGGCAACAGGAGAGGGAAGAAGACTACATTCTGTTCTGGAACTGGGAAGGAAGACTGTACTGCTGGTGACTTAGTCCTCCTCCTTCCTTAGAGTTTTATATCCCAAATGGGAACCTTGCCAGATTTTCTGATAAAACATCTAAACACTCATTATTTTAATTCACATTGTTGACTATCTAGTTTGCATAGTATACAAATATTCTTTGACTCTTTGCAGTGATATGCCTGCATGCACACTTTATTGCTAAAATATAAAAAGGCGTTTACAAACAGCATTTATTAAAGCAGTTGTTCTAAAATATATGACATGGGACATGTCCAAGTAGACAGAGAGCCCAAGAGGAGAGGACTCCTGCTGTGTCTGTTTATGGAGCTGCGCATCCCGTGTCTTCCGGGAGAGTTCTCACTGAGCATCAGCACAGCAAAACGTAGGACATTCGGTTAAAGAAACCTGTTCAGCAGTTTGGCAGTTTAAGTGAGTGTTTTGTTAAATTTAAAACCATGAAATGTTTTCTCAAAACATCTACCAATACTTTGTGGAATTAGTGCTCTATGGAGACCATTTTGTGGAATTTTTCACTGGAGAATTGATAAAACAGTCACGATATGGATTCTGACTACAGATGTAAGCCACTGAACCAGTGCATGAATTAAAAAGACCGTGGAGAAGAAAGTCATGGTTAGGCAGTAGGTCCAAGTAGAATGTCAAAATGTAAAGGAGGCAAGGGACAGTTTTCCAATGTAAACACTTTACATTCTTATCAAAGCTTACGGAATGACACATTTGAACCACGCCTCTAACACCAGCATCGGCATCAGCCTTCACATTACACAGGGGCTAATATCTAAACATATACAGAAGGAGGTCCCAAGCAGAATAATTAACTACTGGTTATTTTTGAGCCTCCGAAAATTCTACTTAGTTCACTAAAAATGGAACCCAATGTTCCAATTTTTGAAAAACCTGTACCAGAGTGTAAGTTTTGATAATCAAATGTTAAGACTGGAAAGATTTTAGCAATCACAGTCCAACTGCCTTAATTTACAGACAGTGAAACTGACACTGTGAGAGCCCTGGCTGGATGGCTCAGGTGGTTGGAGTGTCATCCCATACACCAAAAGGTTGTGGGTTTGATTCCCGGTCAGGGCACATACCTAGGTTTTAGGTTCCATCCTCAGTCGGGGGTAAAATGACACTGAGAAATGATCGGAGTCATAGGACAAGTGACAGGCCCAATTTTTAACCAAGGACTTTGAAGCCCAAGTCTGCTTTTTACCCTAGACTTCCACGTTGCTTAGTCAGTATCAGTCAACTTATTTTGTCCACTTATGGGCAAAGCAGTATGCAGCTAGACAGAGGTTATTTTGTTCCTGGAAGCTATGTCTAGCTACGAAAACATGTAATGAAGGCAGGAAATAATCATTGGAATTATTCAACATCCTAACTTATTCTGGAGAAGTAAGATCAAAGCTTTTGAGTACTGAAAACCACCCATAAAACCAACACTGAGAGCTTTGCCACACACAAGCAGGCAGCTGTTGTCCTTAGGAAAAGGAAGAGGATGTTGAGGTGAGAGGTCACAGTACATGTGGGACAATTAGCAGGATCTGGAGACTCACTCTATCTTTTCTTTCTATATTTTTAAAGGAAAACTATAATTTTAACTGTTTAAAAAAAAGGTATTCCATGACACTTGTTAAAGAATGGCAAGTCAGACTTTATTCAAGGGAGCCTTTGTGAGGGGTGAAGTGGCCGTGGAAGGAGGGGAGAGAGACTGGGCTCAACTCTGACTCCAGGTAGGACCCGTAGGGATTTACAGTGAGGGAGCAGGTGGGGGTCAGACAATAGAAAATTACTAAGAGGAACCATCAGTGGAAAGGGGGATTCTTAAAAAAAAGATTTTTTTTATTGATTTTTGGAGAGAGAGGAAAGGAGAGGGAGAGAGAGAAACATCCATGTGAGAGTGAAACATGGATCGGCTGTCTCCAGCGTGCCCCCTACGAGGGATCCAGCCTGAAACCTGGGCATGTGCCCTGACTGGGAATTGAGCCAGCAACTATTTGGTGCACGGGACAATGCCCAGCCAACTGAGCCACAATGGCCAGGGCGAAAGGGGCATTCTTGTTAGACTCAACAGAAATCTTGCTGAAGGCAGGCCAGGGTGGTCAGATACCAAGGGTGGGGGATTTCGCTTAACTGACTTAGCAGTATTTATACTCAAAATGGAGTCTGCAAGGACAGAGAGGGAAGCCTGAGTTCAGGCCTGGGTGAGTTGAGGGCCCAGAGGAGTCGGATTAAAGCCAGGCCATGGAGAGTCTTTATCAATACGCACCATCTTAATTTAGAACCTTACGTGGATCGTGGCAGTATTTGAGGCAGATTTTCTGTGTGGTGGATAGGGGTCCTGTGCCATTCTGATCTCCTCAGTATCAGGAGTCATTCTCACACAGGAGGCACTGCTCTGGCGCCGGTGCCTGGGCCTCCCCTCCGTGGTGGGGCCTCCTGCGCCCTGCCCACCTCCACACCCTCACCACCATTCATGCTCCCCAGTCACTCACATTTGGCTTTTACTACAACTATAACGAAACTGCTCTCTCAAAGGGACTGATAACTTTCTAAAAAGTAACTTCTATTTTTCTCAAAGTTATATATGTTCATGGTGGGAAAGGCAGAATAGTTGTATAAATATGGTTTTCAGAATGTAAATTAAAGAGCCAAAAAATTATTTTAGAATAGAAAGTAATCGCCCTTAAAGGCACCTGTCTTCAGTGGGCCAGGGGAGGAGCAAGAGAACCTGGGAGGCTACTGGCCTCTGTGCCCACTCTCAACCACTCAGTACCTGCATCTTCAGAGGTAGCTGGGGCTCTAATTCTCGAGCTTCTCCAGGGTTCTGGTGCCTGAATTAGGTTGCTTCTTTTTGGCATCCCTTCCTCTCCTTGCTGTAGCTGCTGCTTGCTCCGACTGCGGGCTCAGGGGCAGTTTTCGGTAAAATGTGTCCTCACGATATTTATTAGCTGTGGTGATTCCCAGTGAGCTCCCACAGGTTCCAGAAATTTAGAACTTTTTCTTATAATGTGCTCGAAGTGTATATACAACACAGTGAAGCGAAGATTAGAAACGTTCAGAAGGCACATGTGGTACCACGTGCTGATTCCACCTAAGACACGGATGGGCTCCCTTGGATTTCAGAAGTGCAGGGCAGACAGTCCTCGCAGTAGCAATCTCCCCCAAGAAGGGTTCTTTGTCCACGGGTGCTGTCTCATCTCACCATATCAGGCTGTGCAGCCTGGTAGACTTTTTATGGCCTACTCTTTCCTATACCTAATGAGGATATGGGAAAAATGATTGCTGGTTTAGAAATTATTTTTAATACAATTTGAATAGCCATGAGCAGAAATCATTTTCTTTTTTAACTTGTCTAATAAACATCCACAGCCCTAAGGGTATGAAATAGCTCCCTAGCACAAATGAGACATAATACTTGCAGTGATTAATGATATCACAAACTTAAAATCTCAGAACATCAAAGCCAGTCTTTTTGTGTGTGTGGCCAAGTTATTCATCAACATCTATTTTGCAAGATGCTGACATTGTTCTAATATAAAATTCAGAAATAATTAAGCATTTGTCAGGCATCATTTGTTTTCAATTATGCAGGTAAATGTGAGACTGGAGCCTGTTGCCTGGAAAGGTATCTGACATTGGCACATCAGCCAGTTACTGTTGAACACTGGGCCGCGACATTATGACGTGCTGCACATTGAGGAGTACTAAGGCCGGGGTGATGTTCTCTGTTGAACAATGACGTCGTTTCCTGCACTTTTTCAGTTACGTCCTGCTTATGGATTAAGACCCCCTCAGGAGTCTGAGCCCGTTCCCTCTTCCTGCAGACATTCCTGGGTGTGCTGCCATGACAGTCCTCGTGGGATTTGCTGAGCCTTAATTACCAAGTGCCACGCTCCAGGTGAAATGCCTCAGGTGCCACACTCTCAGCCCGTGGTCGCAGCAGACCTATTATCCTCATCTAGCAGCTAAGTCAGGATGATATCAGGTGAGAAATAAAAGTTTTCTTTTCACAAACCCAGCTCTAGTCCTTAGAAATATTCCCTTTTAACTATTAAAAATTTTAATGTATCTCCTTTACACAGTACTCTGGATCCCTTCTCTCAGAGAGGAAGTGCTTAATTCCCATGACCTCCAGTTTTGTTAGTTATGCAATATAATCGTTTCATTAATTATGTTTATAACATAAATAATATGCCTTACCTCCCCCCCCCTCCCCCCGCCCCAGGTTTATTTCTTCATGACTGGCTGCCTCTCTCTGTTCCATAAACTCTGGTCTTTAGATCCAGCTTTTTATTGATTTGGTATGGAGACACTGAGAATGGCTTAGCAGGGGTCCTCAAACTATGGCCCGCGGGCCACATGCGGCCCGCCGAAAACATTTATCCGGCCCGCTGGGTGTTTTTGCCGCCGCTGCCTGTCCTGCTTAGCAGCCAACTCGTCCCGGCCCGCAGTGCGCATGTGTGGAATGTCTGAGGGACAGTGAACTGGCCCCTGTTTAAAAAGTTTGAGGACCTCTGGTTAGTGCCATGCTTCCCAGCAGCATTAAATAAATATTTCTTAAACTTTTTATTTTAGAAAAGGTTTAGATTTACAGAAACATTTTAGATGATAGTAGAGAGCATTTCCATATACCCACACCTGGTCTCCCTTCCTATTAATATCTAATATTAACATGCTACACTTGTTACAATTAATGAACCAATATCCATTTGTCGTTCACTGAAGTTTATACATTATTTGAATTTCCTTAGCTTTGCCCTAATTGTTTTTTTCTGTTTCAGGACCCCATCCAGGATATACATTTATTCAGTGTCATGTCTCCCTAGGAGTCTGCTGGCTGAGACAGTTTCTCAGACTTTCCTGGTTTCTAATGATCTTGACAGTTTTCAGGAGACTGCTGAGTCATTTCAAGGAGACCTTGGCAGTTTTCAGAGTTTGATATATTTTGTGCAACATCCCTCAACTGGGGTGTCTGATGCTTTTCTCATGATCAGACTGGGGTTATGGTTGTGGGAAGGAAGACCACAGAGGTAAAGCACATGGTATGTACTGTCCACATGGCTTATCCTGGTGGATGTTGACCTTGATCACATGGCTGAGGTAATCTTGTCAAATTTCCCTATTATAAAGATTCTCTCTCTCTCCCTACCCCTCCCCCCCCCACTTCCATATTGTCCTCTCTGGAAGGAAGCCACTGTGAGGCATCTACACTTAAAGAAGTGTTATGCTCCACCTCTTTGAGGGTAGAGTATCGACCTCAAGTATTTGCAGTTTTTCTCTATGAAAGATTGGTCCCTTCTCCCACATTTGCTTATTTATTCAATCATTTATTTACTTCAGCATGGACTCATGGACATGTATTTTATAGTTTGGGTTATAAGCTAGTGTTCCTTTATTTTGTTACTCAGATTGCTCTATCTCTCTCAGTGGGCTCCTGTTTCCCTTTGACTACCTGGCCCTTCATTGTGGATTTTTGCTTTGGTTTGGTTTTTGAGCATGTGCCGACTTCTGGCTCTACAAGGTGTTCCAGGCTTATCGTGTATATTTCCTGTCCCTGTCCTAAAATCAGCCCTTTTCCACAGGACCCCAGTTCTGTTTATTGGAGGCTGGTCTTACAGACCAAGCCACAGGCACCAAGAGTGCTGCTGCGATTGGGGTGTTGCTTCCAGGTCCCTCAGCTGGCAGAGCAAGGACACATGTGTGGGTATATTAACCTTCGCACTTACACAAATCTATAAATATTTCTATATAGAATCACCTGTATATGAAATCAAACCTGATTTCATATTATTATTGCCAACTCCAATTCATTACCACATGGATCATTCCAGCCGCCTCTTTGTATTGAGAATTATCCTTTCCCCATTTAAATTGCCTTTACTCCTTTGTCAAACATTGGTTGACTATATTTGTAGGTTCCCTATTTCTGGGAGAAAGCTTTCAGTCTTTCAACATTAGCTTTGATGTTGCATAGGGTATTGTAGTTGCTCTCTACCAACTTGAGGTAATTTCCCTCTTTCCTAGTTTGCTGAAAGTTTTTATCATGAATGAGTGGGCATGGAATTTTGCCAAATGTTTTTTCTGAATCAATGATTATGATCATATGATTTTTTTTCTTCAGCTGTTGATATGATAGATTATCGGTACTTGATTGATTTTTCAAATGTTGAACCAGCTTGGCATACTTGGAATAAATCCCACTTGGTCTTGGTGTATAATTTTTATACCTGCTAATATTTTGTTGAGGGCTTTTGCTTCTACATTCATGAGAGAGATTGGTTTACATTTTTCCTTTTTTTGTATTGTCTTTACCTGCTTCTGGTATTAATGTTGGCCTCATAGAATGAGTTAGAAAGTATTCCCTCTACCTCTATTTTTTGAATGGGATTGTGAAGAATTGGTAGATGTCTTCTTTAAATTTGGTAGAATTAACTAGAAAACCATCTGAACCTGATACTTTCTTTTTTAGAAGGTTATTTATTATTAATTCAATTTTTCTTTAATAGATATAGGGTTATCCAAGCCTTTTCTATTTCTTCTCATGTGAGTTTTGGCAGTTCTGTTGAAAGTTGGAGATTTTGCATTGTATAATAGGTAAATAGAGCTTTAATTTTATATATAATGCCTTTAATTATATGTATATATAAAGCTTCAAAATGAAAACCTTTAAGGACTTCCTATTTTCTTTTTTTAAAAAAATATATTTTATTGATTTTTTACAGAGAGGAAGGGAGAGGGATAGAGAGTTAGAAACATTGATGAGAGAGAAACATCAATTAGCTGCCTCCTGCACACCCCTTACTGGGGATGTGCCTGCAACCAAGGTACATGCCCTTGACTGGAATCGAACCCGGGACCCTTCAGTTCACAGGCCGACGCTCTACCCACTGAGCCAAACCGGTCAGGGCAGGACTTCCTATTTTCAATAAAATTGAGTTCAAATTCTTTAGCCTGGCAAAGGCTCCATATTTCAGCCTTCTTTTCAAACAAAAATGATGCTATAATTTATTGAGTGCCTACTATTTATCAGTTTTTAACACAATAACACTGTGAGTTATGTGTAAGTATCTCCATTTTACAGATGTGAGCTCTAGATACAAGGAAGGGAAATAACTGCCATGGTCACAGAGATAGTGAATGATGAGGACTGGATCCGAGGTCTGCCTGATTCTGTGAGTCCCATGCTTTTTTTCCTTAGACCTCAATGTTTATTTCTTTATCAAACCCTCCAGTTCAACTTAGTCAAATTTGTCGGTCCCTCATCTCCCAAACTTGCTAATATCTCTAGCTGTCCTACTTTGGATACCTGACCCACCTGCATCAGTAATAGAATTGTCAACCAAAGTATTTTAAATAATAAAGACATAATTATTTCACATAATGGACAATTTGGAGGCAAGCTATCTAGGGTTGGCAGAATGGCTCTGCAATGTTGCCAATGACCCAGACTTGTTCATCCTTGTACTCTGCCATCTTCGTTGTCTTGGTGATGTCTCTAGACATAATGTTCCCTAGAAGGCTGATTTAGCTTTTCGACTCTTATCTTTATAGGTCAGGAATCCAAGAAAGAAAGGGACTGGGACAAAAGACAAGAAAATACTTTCTAGAATTTGAGCAGGCAAAACTAGACCCCAAGTCAACCCCAAATCCATCAGTTGCAAAGACAACAGGATTGCTGTAGGACATGATTTACTTCCCAGAAATGGGCATATTTCTGTCCAAACAAAATCAGGGATCTGGAAGCAATGAGGAAGGGGAGAATGACGTTGCAGGCCAACTTTGGAGTTTGCCAGATCATCCATTCTTTAATGCACAGATCAAGCATGGTTCCCTGCCCCAATGATCTCACCACACCAAGTGGCATGGTGTTTCTCTCCACAGAATTCTCACAGGTATTGTCTCCACATATGATTAGCTTTAAATTCTTGTATTATAAGTTATTTCAAGTCTTTTTAAGACTATATATTCTCTTTAAAAATGTCTTACAAACCCTGGCCGATGTGGCTTAGTTGGTTGGAGCATCATTCCATGTATCAGAAGGTTGCGGGTTTGATTCCCAGTCAGGGCACATACCTGGTTTGTGGGCTCAGTACCCCGTTGGGATGCATATGGGAGGCAATCAATCAGTGTATCTCTCTCACATTGATATTTCTCTTTTTCTCTTCCTTCCTCCCTCTCTGAAATGAATAAAAAATACCTTACAAGTGTCATGTGAATAGAGGCTATGTATCATGCATTGCTTTTTCTGTCACACATCTTGTATGTGGTAAACACACTAAATGTTTCCCTGAGGCACAGAATGTGGTCTGGTCAGCAACATCACCTGGTAGGTTACATACTCATAGTTTTTAAAACAATCTCTTGGATGTCTACTCTTCTCATCTCTCCATACATAAAAGAAGAATTTGACAAAATAGTGTTGAAAATGATGAATACATAACTTTTTTTTAATACATGATTCACAGAATGAGTAACAATAGACTTTGAAATAGAGTCCAATCTTCTGAAGACAAGAGAAGTCTCATTAATGAACAAAGTAGATTAAAAGACTGTGGCTTTATAATGTGGCATCTTTCCCTCTATTGTAAAAAAATATTTTCATTCATTACTTTGATGGTGCTATTTGACACATTTAGATAATGATACCAGTTAAGAAATATTGAGAATCCAACAGACCAAGTTGTTGGCTGAAAGGCTATATTTTGGGTGTAAACATGCAATTGTGACTTTTCAAAATTCCAAGCTTGAATTTAAATAAGATAGGCTGAGAGAGCAGCAGGTTCAGTGGGATGGAGGAGAAGAGAGAAGGAAGACAGGCACAGGGAAGGGTGGTGGTGTTAAAATGCTCAGCCCACTCTCGGGATTTGAGCAATTTGCTTGGTGTTCATTTCTTGTAAGATCATCCAGGATAGTAACTAATTTTCACTTCCATAAAATAAGGTGCTATACCAGGTAATTTCAACACATCATTCTTATTTAATTCATCTAGCAATCCAACAAAATAGGTATTATAATCCTGATTGTGCCAAGGGAGAAATTAACAGAGCAGCTGCACATTAGACTCACTTGGAAGCTTTAAGCATTCTTACCACTGAGGCCACATCCCTGATCAATTTAATTAAAATCTCTGGGGTTGAAGCCCAGGGACCCCATGGATTCTAACATGTAGTCAAATTTGAAAGCCAATGTCTTAAGGTGCTGGCTTTTGCAAAAGAGGTACAGAAATGTTAGGGTGTATTAATTTTAAATTTATTAATGGAAGTGTGGAGTGGTGAATAAAACACTGAGTTGGGTTCATCTTGTGGGGCCAGCCTGGGCAAGGGTGTTCTGGTCTCTGGTTGTTATGGTCATTATAGTGTTACTGTCACTGGCTTCTTATATATATATAGATACCCCCAAACACTTGATGTAGTCACTGTATAGTATAGTGGAGAATAACCTGTGCAGTCTGGGTTATCTCTTCCTGTAGGTAAATTATCCTACAATAAATTCTCTTATAGTCGCCCTAGCCTGTTTGGCTCAGTGGATAGAGCATCGGCTGGTGACTAAAGGGTCTCAGGTTCGATTCCCATCAAGGGCACATGCCTGGGTTACGGGCTCCATCCCAGTATGGGGCCTGCAGGAGGTAGCCGATCAATGATTCTCTCTCATCATTGATGTTTCTATCTCTCTCTCCCTCTCCCTTCCTCTCTAAAATCAATAAAAATATACTTTAAAAAATTCTCTTATAGTCAATGAATTCGTCTGCTTTATTTTTGGGTATCAAGGCACCTTTCTGGTTCAGTGGTCATTTTCCCTCCTCTACTTCCCCTTCAGACACACATGGATGGGAGTTTGCTCCTACCTTTCTCGTGGGCATCATTGATCAATTCTGCCTCAATACCACAATCCTACCACTTTCCACAGGTATCTGATATCTTGCAGTGACAGACCCCTAACCTTGGTCATCACCTTCAAAATTGTCTTAGCTAGTCTCAATCCTTTGCTTTTCCTATGAATTTCTATATCAGTTTGTTGTATTTTATGAAATCTCTCCTAAATCTCTTATAGGATTTTGTCTAGTGTTCCACAGCAAGTAAATACCAGTGTCAGATTATGAATTTAGGTTCTTCTGATTCCACATGAAAAAGAAACAGAAATACCAGCCTGTGAACTGATGCCAGCAAGTGAAGGCAAAGTAACCACCGTACTTTCTCCCCCAGCTCCTTCAGGGCACTGGGCATTACTTTCATAGCCACTATAGCACCTGGCATGGGCTTGCCCAGAGTAAACACCACTCAGTGAACTTTTGTTAAACTTAACTAAATGTGAATGCTAAATAGTTCGTGAAAACAAGAAGTCTAGGTGTACCCAGTGGAAAGAGGCTTAGAACATTCTTAATAGACCCGGAGGGTGAAAATACAGAGTCTGCTTCCTACAGTGAGGTGGCTTGATCTCATCACTGGAGAATGGAGAGAGGCCTCCAACTGCAGAGTAGGGACAGAATTTCTCATCAGCATCCAGAGCCAGGCATTTCAGAAATGAAACCTGTTTGCCACATCTTCCTAAAAGCATTGATCTCTGACCATGAATCAGCCCCCAGGAACCTCCTTGCAGCTAGCTCATCAGAATTAATTAGTCCATCACTCCAGTTATTTCTCCCTGGGGCAAATGGTCAGTGTTCATACAACAGGTGCTTATTGAATCAGACCGAAGGGGAGATGGCAGCAATCTAGCTCTCAATCCGTTCTGAAATGTGGCTACTGGAAAAAAGAATGCAATGGAACATATCCAAGATGTTTCTCACCTACCCTTGGCGACTCCCGTGGGATTTTCCCATTCCCATTCCCATTATTACACTATGACTCACAACTGTTTCCTTCTCTGCCCTTTGGAGCAGGAAAGAAAGATGCTGTGCTTGGCTCAGGAATTGTGCTTATGACTCAGTCGGCCAGCCTGTTAGCATTGATTTGTTTTTGGTGGACACTGTGTTAGGCAGAAGGCTCTGCAAGCCACAGAAGAGATTGTGACATGGGTTCTTGCTTTTTAGTTTATATGAGCTAGGCCAGAAGTCAGAGTTTGTTTATTTCCACCTAAGTACCTAGCACTTTTGCTGCCTTTGCATGAATGACGGTGCCTTGGTTATGGGGTAAGCTGTAGGGGCACACACTTTTCTACACAGCATCTTTTTTAGCGAATGTGAAGCAGAATGTTATACCAAAAAACAGCAAAGCTTAACATTTGCTCGATTGCTAATAATTAAATCATATTACAAAAGCATGATGCACACACAATGAAATAATTGGATTTATTGCCTCAAGAACAATGACTCCATCCCTGGAAGTTTCCCTTAGAAGCTGGCTGAAGTGAACATCTATCCACATTGGGAAGGAGATCTTCATCAAATAGGAAGTTGGATGAAATAGCTTCTAGAATTTCTTCTGTATTAGTTTCGTGGGACAATTGTAAAAAAGTGCCACAAACTGAGTGGCTTACACAACAGAAAATTATTGTCATACAGTTTTGGAAACTGGATGTCTAAGATCAGGGTGTCAGAGGGCCACCTTCCCTCTAGCCACCCTGGGGAAGGGCCATTTGTCTCCAGCCTCTGGAGCTTCTAACAGGTCCTTGACTTGGGGCAGCAGAACTTCAGTCTTCATTTGTTCTTCTCCCTTTGCCTCTGGGGCCAAATTTCCCCTTTTCATAAGGCACCAGTCATATTGGATTAGGGCCCACCCCAGTCCAGTATAACCTCACCTAAACCAGTTACCTATGCAACAACCCTATTTCCAAATAAGGTCACATTCTAGGGGCCAGTCTGTCAACACATGAATTTGGGGGACACAGTTCACTCCACAACACCTTCCAACTCTGTGATTCGAATAGACTTAAGAAAAATGAATCGTCATTTCCACCACTTCTTAGCCCTTTTTAGGTATTGCTCATCTAACCCCGGTATTCTCCATGTCTGAGCTTAAAGAGAACACAGCTTTCTTCCCATCCTAACTTCTTTTCAGAAGTCCTTTAGCTTTCCTGTGATTTATTTATTTATTTATTTATTTATTTATTTATTTATAGCTCCACAGGGGACTAACTGCCAACCACCTTTGCTTACCTCTAACAAGAGATTCTCAGATCTGATAGTACTTAATGGAAGTATAATCTGGGCTTTAGATCAGTAGTTAATTTGATTTTCTCAATAATCCCTCTGCTCTCTCTTTGTCTCTGTGTTTGCCAGCCAGACTTTCTAACACTGTCTTTTTTCAACCTGAGGAAAGGATCTTCCCTTTAGCAGTCTGCCCTTTGACCCTTGAGTGTTTGTGGATGGTTCCCTAGCACCCAGCTTATACTCAAGATTTAATATAAACTCACACAAAACTCAGCGACCTCCAGATCATCACGTTACAACCCCTACTTCATCAGAATCCAGTGAAACTCGGAAATAAAAGCATTTAAATGTGATGAATGATTCTATCTCAGCAGGACAAAGGCAAAACAACTCATTAGGAAAGAATCTTGCCCACTGGGTTTCTCTGGTAACAGTGGGAATAGTCTTCCCATATGTTAAAAGAAAAATAATCAAGAAATAAAAATTGATATGTTTAGTACCATTTTAGTTGTAAGGGGGAAAACAGAAAAAGAGCAGGAGCAATTTAGGGCAACATGCTAACAGTGGGTATCGACAGATCATAGAGTGAAGGCAGTTTTCTTTTTGTGCCAGTATTTTCTAAGTGTCTTTCAAATAGCCGGTGTGTCTTTTATTCTTTATCCTTCCTTTGGGAGTTAATAAACAGGACATAAGTTTCTGCTCCTCAAAGGCTGTGCCGTGTGTCATGTAACCTACTGGACGTTGTTCTCTGCCAGTTGAAGATGTCCACTCAATATTGGTTGAGTGTCCATTTTTCTCATTCCCCGTACCCCCCCCCCCCCATTACACTTCCAATGCATATCATATGCCGCAGTCGTGCTGAAGGATGCTTGGGAACCAAATTTAGACGAAATGGGAGTTTAGATTGAAGGCCAGAAATGACCCCATAAGCTGCTCATGGTGGCCAATTATGCAGGCTATCTTCTCTATCTATAATAATAAAAGTATAATATGCTAATTAGACTGGACAGCAGCATACCTTCAGGACATCATTCCAGACATCCTTCCAGATGACCTTCCAGATGAAGCTGTGGCGGCAGGGGCAAGGCAGAAGTAGCTGCCACGGTGGGCGGGGGTCGAGGCAGAGGCAGTTAGGGGTGATCAGGCAGGCAGGCAGGCAGGCAAGTGGTTAGGAGCCAGTGGTCATAGATTGCGAGAGGAATGTCTGACTGCCAGTTTAGGCCCGATCCTGCAGTGATTCCTATGGGATTGAGCCTAAACCAGCAGTTGGACATCCCTTGAGGAGTCCCCGATTACGAGAGGGTGCAGGCCAAGCTGAGGGACACCCCCCCTGCATGAATTTTGTGCACCAGACCTCAAGTCCTATATAATAAAAGTCTATGCAAATTGACCAAACAGCAGAATGACCGGTGGAATGACTGGTGGCTATGATGCGCACTGACCATGAAGGGGCAGACAGTCAATGTAGGAGGTGCCCCCAGTCTGCAGGCCCCAGGCCAGCCAAGGTAGGTGCCAGCAGGGCACCTCCCCCACCCCTGATTGCCCTGCCAGTCACCTGGCAGAGGGAGGCAACTGGCAGCGGTGGCAGCAGCAGGGGGCAGGGCAGGCTGGCGAGCAGGCTGCCACCACCCCAGATCGCCCTGCTGGTCACTCCCTCTGTGGGAGGTGACCAGCGACTGCAGTGGGGAGCTGGGGATGGGGCCGGTGAGTGGACGGTGCCAAGCCAGCCAAGGTGGGTGTCAGTGGTGGGGCTCCCATTCACCGCACCGGTCACCCCACAGATGGGCCTTGATTGCAAGGCAGGCCTAGGGACCCCTAGTTATCTTGATAAAAGCACTTGTTTTGTTGCTGGAAATCAATGAGCTGGGGAACCTGGATGGAGAGAGATTTGATGACTAAGTCTAGATGTCTGACTAACTAGCTCTCTTAATAAGTAGAGAAAGTTGTGTGATGACTGAGGCCTAGATCAGAATACAGACTCTTACTTCAAATTCCAGGGGGAAGGCAAAAGTCAATGCACTTCCTCAACCCATGCAAATCTCCATAGCAACAGAAGTAGATGGGCCTCCCAGGTATGAATGACAGGAGCCTTTGACAGTTGTAGGAAAGAAGACTTTCTCAGCAACACTTGCTGTGCTTGCCCCAGTGACTAACTCCGTGGTGAACTGTTCTGAATACCCGTAAAATGGGAAATCTTCTTATTAAGATTCTTACTTTATGTCCTAAACAGAGGACTTCAGGCTACTGCCAAAATGAGTGTAGGTGAATTGTCCAGAGCTCTCGTGGGTGGATTCTCAGGACAGCGCCAAGAGAAACAGTCCGGTGTTTCCACTCAAGGTCATGGGCACAGAGCCGTGTTCCCTGCTCTACTCATGCCTCCTTTTATGCAGCATAAAGAGAAGGAACACAAACACCTGCTTCCTACATTTGAGGGGAGCATTTCCAGTAGGAAGTTGGGTTTGTTGCTGCAATAAGGACTCATGTGTGGGATTTCCAGGCTCCTTTAACACAACATCACAGGAACTGCTCTCTGTTCCAAACAAATGGCGTGTCCCACCGAGACTGAACAGGAGACTAATGAAAGCCCAGAGCAGAGGAAGACGTTTGCACCTTAGAATTGGGATTCTTTATGCATGCGGAAGCCCTGCACTTCATTGAGATTTTACTTAAAAAATATCATTTTCTTTTTCAGACAGGAAGATATCCCTTTTAGAGTCAAGCTGACATGAAAATTGCAAGTGGTTTTAGAAGAGACGCCTCCCGTGCCTGTCCCCCTTTGGTAGCACAGTGCCCCCATTTGTCATCCTATTGGATTTGTCCTGCTGTCAACTAGACATCAGCAGTTTGTCACCCAAATCTGCCTTTTGTGCTCTTTTGAAAGAGAGCATGGCCTGCTCTCTGCAGAAACTGAGCTTAAGACTTACACTCGGATAGAAGTGTGTGAAAGCTCATTTTGCTAGTCTATTGTTTTTTTTAATAATACAACAAGATTTATTGAATAGTTCTTTGGGATTCTTGTACCGCATTTTCTCTGTGCCTAAGTTATGCCTGGCAGGCAAAAAAGGTGAGCAGGCAACTTGAGATGTTTCCAACACAATGTTGAGTGTATGTCTTTATAGTTGAGGGTAAATTCCCTTTCCTCTCCTCCCCTCCCCTCCCCTGCCCCCTCCCTTCCCTTCCTTCTCTTTCTCTTTTCCCTGATATGAATGATGAGGATTCATAGGCCTCCCTCCTCCTCTACCTCCCTGCTTCCCTCTCTTTCTTCCTTTATTTCCAGGAAAAAATGCTTCTTAGAATTCATGGCTCCCTTAGGGTGGAAGGAATGAGATTTGTACATAGGGTTGTTCTTATCTTGTCCTGCACACTCATTTGAATTTTCCAAATATATGAATCGCATTTCAAGGACTCTTTGTCACTCTGCATCCTCTACAAACGTTTTCCAGAGCCTGTCGCTGGGAACTTCCTTCATGGAATGCTATCCGGTGGCTGGCAGCCAGCACAGACCTTTCCAGGTGGCTGCCTCCATCCCTCTGAAAACTACCTGTGAGAGACTGCTGTCATGTGAGAGACTGAGTGAGCTTTTTTAAATTTCTTCCTTTTTCTGTCTTCTTTTTTAAACCTGACAATTTTCTCCAACTCATCAGAGATTTAATTTTAACTTCATGATCCTTTATATGTTTTGACAGTTTAGAAATCAGAATGTCAGTGAGATTATCTCCTAGCAGTGATGGATCACATCTTACACAGACTTTACCAAAACAGTGATTAGTTTGGCCTGTTTTCTGTTGAAGGGGGCCTTAAAAGCTGGGTTCGGCTTTGAGTCTGTCAACCTGGGGCCAGGGGAGGAATGAGCAGGTCTGCAGCCTCATCCGGCTCTGCCACTTACTGTTGCTGTGTTCAGGCCATTTGCCTTCCCTGCCTCAGTTTCCCTGTCTGAAAAATAATCAGGAAAGGTCCCTTTCGAAGTGGAGGTTTGCTCTGTGCCTATTTTTCACTTACTAGCAAGTCTTTTCTTGCACTTTCAAGCATCTCTCTAAGGTAACATCAGATAAAGTCTAGAGAGTCAGTAAAAGTTAGGGATGTCAACACATTTCTCAGCCTGGGGTCAGAGACCTTCATTTCCTGTCATCACCAGGAAACGCTTTTTAAGTGCTGTCTGCGGTGTCCTGGGCGACCTGCCACCCTGTTTCTCTGCATGGTGGGCCGCTGGGCTTTGGGAAAGACTTTCCTGGGTTTCTCTTTCTCCATCTGTGAAACGGACACATCGACTTTTGCCTCCCCATCTCAGAAAGCTGTTGTTAGGTTACCTGGACTGCCTTAAGATGCTCTGACCGCATTAGAAAAACATTTTTTCCTGTTCAAATTTTTGTGGGCAGGATAAAAACAAAATGCATCCCCTTAGACATCTGTACGTGGTCCTGGCATCCCTCAGCGATTCGGCTCCAGACCACTGCGATAAAGCGAATCAGAATATTTTCTCTGGTGGAAGGTCTGGCCTTTAGTTTGTAAAAAACACATATCTGTGAAGTGCAATAAAGTGAACTGCAGCAAAATGAGGTACCTGCATTAATGGCATAACTGTTGGCATTATCAAGATCTTTGAAGTACTCAGCAGCCTCAAATAGCACACTGAAGTTACTTACGATTGTGTGGAATAGACCACATTGTAAGCTAGAGAAATAAATGCTGAATCAAGCCTGCTGTTATTGTTTTTTACTTTACTTTAAAGGAAAGAAAAACCTCTCATTGTGTGTTGGAGATGGACATGTCCATGACATAACAGTAAAAGTAAGTTACTTCAATGAAATTACTGTTATGACCATTACCTTTCTATAATACGGCACCTGGAGTAAAGTAACAGAGGAGATAATAGGTTAATTTTGCATAAAACATCCTCAGATCCTGTTCTGCATCTGATGTCAGAGCTGTCTTTGCTCCTACTGGTTGCTTCTTGGAGACACAGCCCCAAGCCAGCAGCACTCAGATTCCTCTGCCACAAAGGCCACAGCCCCAGATGGCTCCCCCTGCCACTGCCCTTTAAGTCATCCACTGCTCCCTCCTGCCTGTGCCCACGTGGGTTTGCTGCTTCCACTGCACAGTTGTCATCAGCTGTATTTCCAAAACTTGTCTCTGGTAAGCTTATGTGCACGTTTGAAATATTCAGGGAATTCGGAGACACGGATCTAGGCAAATTCAAGCACTGCTATTGCCCTTCGACACCTGAAGGTTTAGGAACGCCCTCTAAAAATGGAGCTCTCCAGGGTGAGGCCAGAGGCTTCCCCAAATTTAGGCAGAAAGAGCATCTTATGAGAGTGGGTCTTACTCTTTACACTATTCCCTCTTTACTCCAAAGCCCTTTACTCCATGTTTATTTCTGCTACTAATAAATTTCGATAGTTAAATCTCTCCACATGCTCTTTCACAGTGCCTCCCTGTGTGCAGCCTCCAACGGCTGCAGTGCTGCCAGGAATGAGCACATCCCGTGTTTAGCAGATCAATCCGACTCTCACCAAGGTACCAGGCGTCACCATAGGCTCCCATTGAACTGTGACATGAGGAATCAGGATCGCTGCTTGCTCAGGACCGATGCATATAAACCGCCTAGAGCAGCAGAAGTTAAAGCTGACAGAAGTGGAAGTAAGTAGGACATGCTAGAAGGGTGTGTTTTGCATTCTTTATTAAAGTCTTTCCCAAGGCATAGTGAATTTGCTAATAAACTTATAATGCAAACAATTTGAATCAATACACATCTGTTGATGCAAATTAGCAATGACCACCTTTTCCACCTGTGTCTAAAGCTTTACAGATTATGAAATATCCCAACGTGTTTATAAACCAAATGAGTAGACAAGAATTGATCAGGCAATGATTTCACAGTGACCTGTTGTTACTCACTTAGCTTTAGAAATTTAAACAATGCTCTGTGGGCTTTTATCTCTGCTGACTCTCTGTTGCTCCTCCCAGGAACAAACCTGGTGGACTTTTCACGTTTCTAGTTGCTTTGTGGTAGCAGAGCCTGCACTCCTAACCACACTAGGGCCAGTTTGGAATTAAACCCGCTCAGTGTATTTCTCTTCGTGGAAAGTCATCTGGCCACAAGCAGGACCTGCCCAACCCCAGCTGAGTGTGCTACAGGTTTCCAGCTGGGGACGAGGTGCTCAAGCACAGGTATGCCACACTCGTATAGGTGACTAAGGGGCGGTGTGAAGGGTTGTCCCAGGGAACTATGGTGGAGCCTGGCTGGTTGACTACCAACCTGTTTTCTCTTCCTTCTGGGCACTAACTAGACTACCCTTCCCAACCTCCCTAGCAGTTTCAAGCTCTTACTTTGTTAAGTCACTGAGATTCTGGCATTTATTTGTTTTAGCAGCTAGTCGTTACCTTACCCAATACAACAACATTTAAGATTCCATCCAATCCTGAGATTCTGGATGCTAAATAAATATTCAGTTGTGGTTACTTGTGACTTTCTCACCATTTATGGTTGAATCTTATGTATTTCTCTCCTTTTGGGTTTCCACCACATTTCCATACCCACCCCCCACCCCCCTTTCTAACTTTAAAGTGCTTCCGATTCACTCACGGACAGGAAAATGGCCAATGTGGGTTTAGGTTACCCAGATACCTGGCTCAAATGCAAGCATACTTTCTGGACATGCATTTAGCTTGCTGTGGTTGCCACAGAGGGCAGGGGATAGCATAAGAACATGGAGCAAAGCTGGCACAGAAACAAGAGTGATACAGCCCCAGCATGTGGCGATAACAGATGGCATTTGACAAAGTAGATTATAGGGCCCAGAGTGGGGATGGCGCAGGGAAGCGGAATCCAGGGCATCGTGGTGCCTGCTAAGAGAGTTATCTGCAGGAGATGGCCAGCTCTGAGTTCCCTAATACCACCAACGCCAAGTCCCATTTCCCACTTATGGATTCTTATCAAAGCCAAGTACGCAAGTGCAAAATGACTCTAACATTCCTCCTGGTGTTTCCAAGTGAGTCCCTAATTCACTGCACAATCATTAAGTAATTAATAGAAGTAGGACTTTGGAGAAGGACTAAATGAAATTTTTTCTTAATGATAACTAATTGTTGATAAACCAAGGGAATCAACTCTAATGAGCATAAACCTCTTCCTGGGAATTTTGCTGTTAGTTCTAGAATAAGTTTGAATAAGACTATCTTTCAAAGGAAAAAAATTACTTCAAAGTGCATCTTTCTGAAAATTTCTGTGTTTGTTTTGAAACCTTTTAAAAATGATCATAATTATGATCATGATTATCATCATAATCTTTGAAATCTGAATGAAAGTTAGAATTCTGGTTCAAGAGATTGAAACTTTAAAAAAAATATTTTTATTGATTTCAGTGAAGAAGGGAGAGATAGAAATGTCAATGATGAGAGAGAATCATTGATTGGCTGCTTCTGCAAGCCCCCTACTGGGGATCGAGCCCACAGCCCGGGCATGTGCCCTTGACTGGAATCGAACCTGGGACCCTTCAGTCCGAAGGCCGATGCTCTATCCACTGAACCAAACCAGATAAAGTGAGATTGAAACCCTTGACCAATAACCTGATTCTTTTTAAAATACATATATTTGTATTGATTTCAGAGAGGAAGGAAAAGGGAGAGAGAGATGAAATATCAATGATGAGAGATAATCATTGATTGGCTGCCTTCTGCACACCCCCTACTGGGGATCAACCCTGAAACCCAGGCATGTGGCCTTGACCAGAGTTGAATCATGACCTCCTGGTTCATAGGTAGAGCCATACCTGCCAGGTCTGTTTCTGCTTTTTAGTGTATATAATAAAGTGTGATGAATGAGTCTACTCAGCCTTTCATCTGTGTGGTGGTAGTGTGTGTGTGTGTGTGTGTGTGTGTGTGTGTGTGAGAGAGAGAGAGAGAGAGAGAGAGAGAGAAAGGTTTCATCAAAGACTTTCATATATAACCATTTTTATCACATGATATTTTTAGTCACTCTTGACCCCAATCAATATTCTAATACACAAATGTGAATAATGGAGTACTTTATTTAATTTAAAAGTTTGCACTGTTTGAATATATTTATTTACTTGAAAAAAGCCTTTAATAAAGTGCTTCTTATGTAGAATTAGACTATTTTAACAGTACTGGAGGCGAGGCAATTATTAGCTGTGGCGTATATTATCTGAGGTTTTTTGTCTCTTCTTTTATTTAACTCTGATGTTGCATAAGCTATTCACAAATACCAGTTGCTGTTGACATCCAAACCAACAAATATATTTAGCACAATACACAAGAGGTTGGAAAGTGAAGCTTTTAATTAACCTTCAGGGAATTTTCTAAGATCATAGGTTTAAGAACAAATTAGAGGCAGGAAGTTACCTGACAAAGGTAACACATGCATTTTCTCCCAACTTTTGGATGTTACCACAGGGCAGAAATGACCCCTGACCCATCCATTTAAAGCAGTAGATTGCCATGAAAAAATTTGTTTGCAAGCTTGGCATGACCCAATACAATGGCTCTGCACTGCTGAAAACACTACTGTTCAGTAAACGTATTACGATGATTAGCTTGAAATTTCAAAAACCCACCAGCCTTAGGCTAAGGCAGGTGTGCTCTTCTCCCTCCTTCTTTTTGGCATCTTCTCTTCACTCAGAGAACCATCCTCCCTGTCCCAGGACCTGGTGCCCTCCTGCTGCTTCCTCTTTTCCAAAGTTCAGGAGCCCTGACCTTGCAGCTAGCCCCTCCTCCTCCCCTCTGTCACCTGGGTCCAGCTTACCCATCAGGACTCCCATTCCTTGCTGTCACTTTGCAACGTAATGAGCATCTCTACATTCCAGACATGGCACTAAGTGTGTTGCATTTAACCCCTAAGACCATACTCTACAGGAGGCATGCTCTACAGAAAGCTGAGGTGAGAGAGGCCAACGACTCGCCCAAGCTTGCACACACGGAAGAGGCCAGTCCTCTCCTTCCCTCATGTTCTCTTTTCTTAAGGGAGGTTTCCTGGAAATAACTACTGCTTCCCTTTCCGAGTCCTCCTTCTGAATCCTTTGTCACTTAGACCTGTTCGGCCACCACTCAGTTGGCTGTGCATTCTTCCTTTGGACTCCTGAGTCCCACAGCCAGTCAACTCAGGTTCTGCATTTTCTTCCCTCCACTTCCTTCACCACCCACTTCAATGCATTCTCCAACACTTCCGAGACTCATCGTTCTCAAACACATCACCATGTGGCTCTCAGGCTGGACTGGCTGGGCCAGGCACTACCAGGAGATGGTGGCATATGGATGGGCAGCCAGACAGCCTGGTGGAGTAGGTCTCTAAGACCAGGCTTCTTGTGCTCTCCCCAAATCATCTGTTCTCTCTTCTCTGCTCCTCCTTTCTCTCCTGTGCACTCCTGGTCCAGCTCCTTGTCTTTTAGCATACACACCCACATCGCCCGGACATGGCCCCCTAACCGCATTGTCTAGACTTCTCTGCCTGCCTATGTCAGTCAGGGTCCAATCAGGAACCAGAAATCACACTACAAGTTGCATGCGAGAAGTTTAATATAAAGATGTAGTCATCCTAACAGCAGAATAACTATCTATACTAATAAAAGCCTAGGTGGACCTCTTGCCCTTGTGTGATGCCCTCACATCACCACAAAATGGCCGCCTCCATGTCATCACAAGATGGCTGCCCACACATTGTCACAAGATGACCACCGCAAGATGGTTGCCACAATATGGCCGGCAGGGGAGGGCAGTTGGGGGTGACCAGGCCTGCAGGGGAGGGCAGTTGGGGGTGACCAGGCCTGCAGGGGAGGGCAGTTGGGGGGGGGGGCAGGCCCTCAGGGGAGGGCAGTTGGGGGTGAGATTAAGCCAGCAAGGGAGGGCTGTTGGGGGTGACCAGGCCGGCAGGGGAGGTCAGTTGGGGGTGAACAGGCCAGTAGGGGAGGGCAGTTGGGGGTGAACAGGCCAGCAGGGGAGGGCAGTTGGGGGTGACCAGGCCGGCAGGGGAGGGCAGTTGGGGGTGACCAGGCCGGCAGGGGAGGGCAGTTGGGGGTGCTCAGGCTATCAGGGGAGAAGTTAGGCATCAATCAGGCTGGCAGGGGAGTGGTTAGGGGGCAATCAGGCTGGCAGGCAGAAGCGGTTAGGAGCAATCAGGCAGGCAGGCAGGCGAGTGGTTAGGAGCTAGCAGTCCTGGATTGTGAGAGGGATGTCCCAGATTGGAGAGGGTGCAGGCTGGGCTGAGGGACACCCCCCCACCCACCAATGCATGAATTTCATGCACCGGGCCTCTAGTTAAGACAAAGAAAACCCTAAACAACACTCTAAGCTGACGGGTAGCACCCATGGAAGGGCAAGCTTGGAAAAGGGCCCTCTCCTGGGCTGGAGCTCAGAGCATTGGAGAAAGTGTGATCTCAGCCTGCTGGGTGGCAGGAAGTTCTCCAGGTTGCCCGTGGATGCTGAACAAGGAGAAGACTGGTGTCTGCAGTGAAGCCGGGCTGCAGTTTGCTGGTGAGTGCAGAGGCAGCAGGTGTCCGAGGCCTGGTCTCCAGCAGGGCAGCATAAGGACTGGGCGTCAGGGTCTACCTCAGGAGCACCATGCCAGATGGTCTCCGTTGGTGATGAGCTTGAGATCTGTGTGCTGTTGGTGTGAGGTTGGGGACAGCCACTGGGAGCCTTGCAGCTCAAGACAGAGAAAAACCAGCAGCACACCAGGACTAGGAAGAGAACCCCTGCCTCCTGCCCGCACCCACAGCTCTCTTCTGACAAATCTTAATATTGCATTTGCTGCAAAGGAGAAATGCCTAAAGCTCCCTTATCACAGAACAGGTGAAAAAACGTGACAACGTGACTTTGAGGCTGAAGGCAGTAGATTGATGGCAGGACCCTTTACTGCTCCCTGAGTCTGGCTCTCACTACTTCCTGACTCTGTTTCCCAGCACAAACCCTCTGGCCTATCAGTTTTGCTGCCTCGTCGTCTCCATTTAGGGTCTGCTGGGTGCTGAGCGAGTGTTCTTCCTTCTCTCTTCTTGATCAAATTCTACCCATTCTGTAGACCTGGCTAAAGGCCAGGCCAGCATCCATGAACTGCCTTCTAACTATTCTCCTATTGTAGGTCAGCCAGCTTGTCACATTTAATTCTTGTGACATCATGATTGTCTCCCTAATAAAATTGTATGTCCTTTGGGATCAAGGGCAGTATATCTTTCCACATCTTCTCCTATGGTATCTGGAATAATGCCTTGCCCTCACTGATCTCCAATAGATATTATAATGTGATTGATTGGTGATCTGGAAATTTAAGAATTGAGGAACTAGTTCAGGAATGTTTGGAAGGATCTGGAAAAAATTCAGTGACTACTTCTTTATTCACTTATAACCAAGACCCAGTCTGAATGCTCACAAGAGATTGAGAGGCTCCTTAACATGCAGCACCACTGATTTCCCCCTGGTATTAGGAAATAGAGTTATTGCAATAGCTCCCATTAATAGCATTAACTCCCTCCCATAATTCTGTGTGCTGGGTGAAGGAGATGTAAAAATGTCAGGAATAATGAAGATGATTTTGCCTACTCTGACCTGAGTCTCTTTGTCACTTGTAAAAAACAGAGTTGCTTTTGTAACAGAGACTTATTTCTTGAGATGAAATACTAGAGATCATAAAGAAGTGGAGGAAGAGAATGACCTGAGTGCTTTATAAGGGACACTGTATTGGATCAATGCCACTTTGTCTTATTGCTCTGGATTTTCCCAAATGGCTTGCAAGTGATTCTTGAATCACTGTGATCTCAGCCTCAGTTGTCAGGACTAAGATATATTAACAGCTTTGGTCTGTGCGATGAGTCATTTGTTGTTTATTAAGCAAGGCTTCTCTACCTGCTCTGCTGGCTTTTCTAGACAGTCTCTATATGTTACTAATTTCCCATTTTATCTAAATGAGGACTTCCCTGTGTACCTCCTCCCACCATTACACTGTTCCTTTTTTGTACTTCCTTAGCATTAAAAAAATTGCATGTGTATGTGTGTGTAAATATCTCATGTCACTCTGTATTATAATTGTTAGTTAACTCCTTGTCATTCTGGAATGTGTCATCTTTAACTACATAGCCCCAGGATCTAACCCAGTGACTTGCACATAGTAAAGGGTCAATAAATATTATTTGAATGAATGGATGGTAGAATGACAAAGCAGTCACAGCTCTTTGGGTGAAAGACATCAATAATCCAATTTAACCTGTTTTAAACATAAAAGAAAATGTATTGGGTCATGTACTTGGGAAGATCAAAGGGTACTGCTTCTAGCTTTAGGCAGGAATGCATTCTGGGATTCAAATCTATCATCAAGACTCTATCTTTCTCTTTTGCTACATCTTGTTTTTTTTTTTTCTGTTACCTCAATTTACTTTATTCTCATAAAAGAACTCTCATATGGCATGAAAGAATGAATGAATGAAGCCAAGTGAAGGGTCTAGCTTAGCATTTCTCAATGTGGGTGCTATTGAAAATTGGAATGGATAATTCTTTGTTGTGTGGATGTCCCATGCATTACAGGATAGTCAGCATCCCTGGCTGCTCTGCAGCAAATGCCACCAGGGTTTCCATACATTGTGATTACTAAATATGTCCCCACACTTGCAGATGCCCCTTGGGGAGGCAGTATAATCTCTGGGCTTACTTCCTTCGTAGAGAAAACAGCCCAACTCTCTGTCACCTAGTCTCCATATCAGTTTTTGAAAACAATTTTGATTGGCTGTGCTTGGATCGTGTTTCTACCTCTCGACCAATCACGGTGTTTTATGTGTGTGAGAGTTTGGCATGATTGGCCAATGTAATAGTCATCCTTTGCTGCATAGCAAATTACTCTAAAACATAGCAGCTTAAAACATTTATTACTTCACATAATTTCAATGGGGCAAGTACCTGAGAGCCGTTAAGTTGGGTGACTCTGGCGCAGGGTCTCTCACAGGCTTCATCATCTCCTCAGTCTCACCTGGGGCTGGAGGATCTCCTTCGCAGCTTATCCATGTGGTTGCCTGCTGGCCTCAGTTTGTCTCTGGTTGTTGGGCACCTCACCATGTGGCCCCTTCATAGTTTACCTGAGAGTCCCTTCCACATGGCAGCTGGCTTCCCCCAGAGTGACAACCAAGAGAAAAAGATTAGAAGAGAGGATAGAAGAGAAGAGAGAAGAGAACCCAATATAGAAGCCACCTTCTTTTACAGCCTAATTTTGGAAATGACATGTCAATTCTGTTGTATTCTATTGGTCACAAAGACCAGCTCTGGGCAGGTGCTACACAGGGTGTGAGCCCAAGGGGGCAGGATGGTTGGGCACCTTCTTGGAAGCTGCCTCAGATAACAAGGGTACAGACCTTGCTCATTACTGTGCTGGAAGGCAAGTTTACTGGAATGACAGCTCTGGGAAATCACAGATTGGAGGGTTGGTGGGGGAGGCATTTCCTAAAAGGAAGTCATAGAGTTTAAAAAAAAAAAGTAAATGAATATTTAAATTCACATTGTCAACAGCTCATTCAAGGTGGCACAGTGGAAGGTCTAGTGAAAATAGTGCTATGAATAATTTCTTTCTACTTGTAGATCATCATTTGTCCCTTAAAAATCTTTCCCTACTGTGGAATGATTTTATCTGTGGAAAGGCATTCACAAACAATTCAACTGCTGATTTATAAATAGGTTTGTAGAACTTGGGAGTAGACCAATATTTGAGTGTATGTCTCATATAAATTGCTGTGACAGCTGCTTATTTTCTCTTCAAAGTTGTCCTTTTTTGAGTGCTCTTTTAATTCCTTTGATTGCTAGCAGAGAGAAAGCACCAGCTATATCCTACGTATGTGTCCCCTAGGAAGAGGTAGGATGCAGAACTGGAGCAGCCCTGGGAATAGGATGCAGCTGAACCCCTAGGACACAAGATGACTATTCAAAAGAGGATATTTTGATTCTGTGTATTCAGACAGATTTTCTATAATTGTGTTGCCCAGAGTGTATGTGGAATACGTGTTCTCATTAGGGATTAATGGCATACCGAGGGAGGTGGTTTTTGAGACTTCCGTCTTTGAAGTATAGCTAGCAGCTGAGCCATCCTGACACCCCACCGCTGTCAGTAATGAGAAACCACTATTTGTCTCCCCACTGTCTTGCCAGTAAGAAGGCTGCCAGGTAGCACATAACCAGCGCCCCAGACAGATGATTCAAGACTTGGCCTCTTTTCAACCTTCCTCCAATGCTTTTGGAAAGTAATAAAAATGTAGAAAACCAGTGACTTAGGAGACGGATTGAAAAGTCTCGCTAGGACTGGATCACACAAATGGAGGAACTGTTTTCCGTCGTCACTCTCTCAACCAGTGAAAACGAAGGTGCTGAGCGTGAGACCAGGTGTTACTGAAGCCCGACTTCACACGAATCCTGCATGTCCAATTGGTCAACAGTGAGTGGTCTGTGCGATGTGGGAGAAGATGTTTCTGACTCGGGGCAGCTGGGTAGATCTCCACGCCATGACCAGGATTGCCAGCTTGGGGTACAGTTTCCAGGAACAGGTGTACCACGAAACATGGCAAAGGGGACAGATTCGTGCACTGGCCTTTGCAACTGGTCTTCAAAAATGATTAGAAATGTGAAAATGACATTCACCCATATTTGTTTTGTCACTGACAATTCCCACCGCTTTAACTCTGCAGGCAGCTGAGCAGAGGAGAGCAGAGCAGGTAAACACGCCATCATTAGCAGGTAACCTATGTGCTCTCCTGCCAGTTCCAGTGCAGCCTGAAGGGAGGGGAAGGAAGAGGTCTCACAGATTCAAGTGGCTGTTTTATGTTGTTTCACTAGCTTTGATGTTTATGTTTTACACTTGCAATACCCAGAATATGTGGGCAAAACTTTATCCATGGCTAGCTAGAGTCATAGGATAGGGCGCCCTTCCCAGGGGGAACTGGAAGAAGTGAGAGTTAGGGTGGGATCATCACTGGAGGAATGGATGGGGTATCGTTTGCCCATATGTGTGTCCCTTCTCCACCCTACACTTAGGCATTGGCTGTTCTGCTCAGCTATGTTCCCCTGCCCCTGAGTGGCCAATTGACAGGGCTTGCAGAAAGGAGCTGATGGTTGAATTCAGGCAGATACTTAACAACAACAAAAAAATGGTTAGAGTCTCAGGCTGTAGGCTTAGACAGTCCTGGGTTCTAATTCTACTAGTTGTGTGAGCGTGGACACGTGACTTAACTTCTCTGGGTGTCTGTTTTCTTAGGGGAACAATGGAGATAGTCATAGTTTAAGCCGTGAGGCTGTCGTGAGGATTAAGTCAGATAATGCAGAGGCTGACATAACTCAGGAACGGCCTGAGTTCTCAGTGTGGGCCCTCCACTCAGGCCTGTGACCCTTCCCCCCCAACAGCCCCCGAGCTCCCTCTGCAGAGCGGGATGGGAGAGCTGGAGGGGCCTTACTCCTTACAGGTCCCTCCTTGGTTCCTAGGGGTCAAAATCCTTTGCTCAGTCAACCTCATGGTTTTTCTTTGGGGGAGGAGTTTGTAGCTTTCCAAGCTTAGGGAGGCGGGCCTCCAAGGTAGGCCTAGGAATTCTGAGAGCCCTGCAGTTTCACCAGAAGGAGCAGCGTCTGAGAAACTATCTTCCTTGAGAAGCTCCGCCTCAGTGGAGCTTTATGGGGCTGCAGACAGACCATTTGTCCTGTCCTCTGAGCAGGTTTTTGTTGCAGGGGGAAGGTAGTCCCTGTGAAATGCAGCCTGAAATTCGGGGAGTAAACAAACACTCCTGTGCTTAATAGGCCTTTCATTCATTTGCTCAATCTTCCACGAGGTGTTGGTTCTGTTTCTTTTTTTAAATGGGAAAATCATTCCGTCTATTTTTTTTTTTCTTCACTGAAAGACCTTAAAATATATTCTGGGGTATTTGGTTCACGGCCCTTCTTTCTCCTCCCTGAAGCTCCGCTCCAATCGCAGCAAAGTGGGGCAGCCGCAGCTCTAAAACCCAGCTGGGAATAGCACAGGGCCGTGCCCAGCACCCCCCTGTCCTCTCACTGCCTGGGGCCGCATACGGGAGGGGGGGGTGGGGGTGGGGTGGGGGAAGCGGGAGCGGGGGGGGGGCTTGCCCTGTAACCCGAAACATTGCCGTGCAGTGTTTTATGCGCAGAGCTCCATGCTATTGCCAACATACTGTGCCGGAGTCCAGACCTGGCCCACAAAACTGGCCCGGCAGTCCCTGCGGTGCTGGGGGTGCAACTGAGGGCCAGGGGAAGCAGGGCGCTGAGCGGGAGCAGGCAGCACAAGGGAGGCCGGAGGCACAGGCTGAGAGGCTGCAGGGAACCCACCCCTAACCGCCGCCTGGAGTCAGGAGCAGGTGAGCTATGTGGTGGGGACTCATTCTTCCTGGGTGCTAAGAGTCAAGAAAAGCCACTTGAACAAGATGTTTTGGGAAGCTGTTCAAATAATCATATTTGAGATGGAACGAGGGGAAAAAAACAGAGGGTGGGGAGGCGGATAAGTGGAAGAATTAGAACTACAAAGTAGCCCACAGCCCATCTGCACAGGCTGCCTCCCTGAATGCTTCAGGGCCGGGGCCCAGCTTCCGCCTCACCCAGAGGCCCCTGCAGCCAGCGCCGGAGCAGTGCAGAGGCTGCGGCCTCGGCTGTGGGAGAGGCCGTGGTCATCCTGGGCCTTCGGGAGAAGGGGCTCTTAAAGCCCAGCCCTCCAGACCCTTCTCAGGCAGGACTCCAGCCCTGGGTCCCCCACCTCAGGGCTGATCTTGATCATGTCATTCCCTCAGCCTTTTGTTTGCTTTCATTTGCAGCCAAGACTAAATAAAGCCTAGCAGTTGTTTTGGCCTTTCAGCTTTTGAAACATTTTCCTTTACCTCTTCTTCCAGCCTGTCTAAATGACACCACGACATGAAACCAGAGCAGTCAGATTTGTGGCTCTGTCTAAGGTTTGCAAATGAATGACAGTGAAGGCGGCTTCCCTCGCCCACCCACGTATTTAATTCACTCAGGCATCAGTGAGCTCACCCTCAGCACTGGCGCAGTGCGGACCTCGCTCTAATAACTCTCTGGGCAGAGGCAGGCGTGACAGCCCGGCCTGAACCATTATGTCACCGCCCACCCCTTGCCTGGTGTAGACAGCCTCTGATGGTTCCCCACCACGTCGGAACTGCCGCCCGCAGTGCTGTGGTCCTGCTGCCTTTCCAGCTCTACCCACACCACCGCATGTAGCCCACGTCCTAGGAAAACATGCACTCTTTCCTGAACATTCTCTGCATCTTCCCACTTCTGTGCTGTAACCCAAGGCACTCCCTTCCCTCGATTGCCCTTCCCCCATCTCTACCTGTTGAAATCCCATGGGGCAAAATGCAAATGCTATTTCCCTGATAAAGTCTTCTGTGATTTCCAGCCAGAAGTGATTCTGGGCTTCATTACCACCTTTTGAACATTTATCTCCTTGGTTCTCAGACTGCGGTTAATCTCAGCCCTCAGCTCTGGTGTGGCTCTTCAGCATTCTTGATTCATTTTTATGTCACAAACATCCACTGAAGTTCTTTGAATTTCAATTACTATGTCAGATCCTGGCAGCGTGGGGATGAATAAAAGACTAAAGGTGTCTTTGAGGCTGTAAAAAAATCCAGTGGAAGACAGGCAGGTGAACACCCAATTACAACGAATTGTGCTAAGACACAGGCGCAGGGCTCTGGGAGTCCATGGGGATGGACAAGGGCCCAGAGCTAGGAAGTTTCTGGTGTGTCCAAAGAACTGGTCTCTGAGTGGCCAGAAGAAAGGCCCATGCAGGCGCACGTCTGAAAAAGAAGCTGGGAAACTGTGTTTGTGATGATTAATTTGTGTCATTTTGGCTGGAAAACAGTCCCCAGATATTTAATCTGATTAAATATTATTCTAGCTTTTTTGGTGGAGGTTTGTTTTAGATGAGATTAACATTTAAATCAGTGGACATTTAAAACAGATTACCCTCCAAACTGTGGGTGGGTTCCATCCAATCAGTTGAAGGTTTTAATAGAAAAAAGACTGACCTTCCCTGAGGAAGAGGGAGTGCTGCCAACAGATGGCTTTGCTACAACGTCGGTTCTTCTCTGGGTCGCCAGCCTACAGGTTTTGAACTTGCCAGCTTCCACAATCTGAGCCAGTTCCTTAAAATAAATCTCTCTCTCCAGATATATAGACACAGATGATAGATGCATAGATATAAATAGAGATACAGAGATAAAGTTCTCAATGTTGTAGGAAACTGACTAAGTGAAATGACATATAACAAAACCAATTTTGCCATAGGTAATTGATATAAACAAGAGTTGAGTTCTTATGGCATATTTCTGGTCACGAAAACATCACCAAACTTCTATGTAAAGACTCAAGACACTTCCAAAATTAAACATTAAATACATGTGAGCTATATATACACTTAAGGAGGATTAAACCCTGGCCAGTTTGCTCAGTGGTTGGAGCGTCGGCTCATGGACTGATGGGTCCCAGGTTCCATTCCGGTCGAGGGAACGTACCTTGGTTGCAGGCTCGATACCTGGCCCTGGTCAGGCGGCATGTGGGAGGCAACCAATTGATGTGTCTCACATCCTTGTTTCTCTCTGTCTGTCTCTTCTCTTCCCTTTCACTCTATCTAAGAATCAATGGGAAAAAATCCTCCAGTGAGGATTAACAAAAAAAAGAAAGAAAGAAAAAACAAAGATTAATGAAAACAAGAAGAGTAATTATTTTCCAGTTCAGGGTTGCGGGTGTTGGAGCCTATCCCAGCAGCTGGCGGGACCCAACTCTGGACAGGCGTAGAGGAGAAACAGTTTCATGACCTGACCACCATCTGTCCCTCCAGCTGGCCCCGGGCTGGAATGGAGGTTCTTACCCCAATGGAGATTCAAACCTTTGAGGTTGTCTGATGGTAATCGATACTCAGTCTGACATAAGTCAGCACCCCTCCCTGCCTCCCACTGTGTGCTGGTTTTTGGAACAGGCCATTGTCCTGACCTGGTCAAGCAGGCGAAGTAATTCCCCGTACCTGGTAGCATTCTTGTATTAGTGCCGTGACTGCCCCTTTCTCCAACCCCCATCCCTACCCCCCCAACACATACACCTTTACCCTATATAATTCGTTGGTGCATGCCAAGCAGCGGGGGAAATATCCACTTTGTCTTGCAGTTAGTTGCCAGACTGGAGTGTCCAGCCTCTTTCTTTGGTCTTTCCTTTCGCTTCCTTATGGATTTTTAGTCTCAGGCTTTTCTCTGATTCTGTGTGTACTTCCACCCACATCCACATTCACACTGGGACCATTTAGACACACCAGTTCACCTAAAAAGCACATCTCTGGAATGTGGGAGGAGACCAACACAGACATGAAGACAATGTGCAGACTCCGCACAGATGGCCAACCTGTGCCAACCCGCACAGACAGTGACCCTGTGCAACCCCCACACAGACAGTGACCCTGTGCAACCCCCACACAGACAGTGACCCTGTGCAACCCCCACAGACAGTGACCTTGTGCAACCCCCATACAGACAGTGACCCTGTGCAACCCCCACACAGACAGTGACCCTGTGCAACCCCCACAGACAGTGACCCTGTGCAAGCCCCACACAGACAGTGACCCTGTGCACCCCCCACAGACAGTGACCCTGTGCAAATCCCACACAGACAGTGACCCTGCGCAACCCCCACAGACAGTGACCCTGTGCAAGCCCCACACAGACGGTGACCGTGTGCAAATCCCACACAGACAGTGACCCTGTGCAAATCCCACACAGACAGTGACCCTGTGCAACCCCCACAGACAGTGACCCTGTGCAAGCCCCACACAGACAGTGACCCTGTGCAACCCCCACACAGACAGTGACCCTGTGCAAACCCCACACAGACAGTGACCCTGTGCAAACTCCACACAGATAGTGACCCTGTGCAAACTCTGCACAAACAGCGACCCTGTCCAGGAATCAATTTTTTCCCCTCATCAATCCTATCTAATAAAAGACAAAAAGGGTAATTGACCATACCTTCACTACGCTTCCCATTGGCTAATCAGGACGATATGCAAATTAACTGCTAAGAAAGATGGCGGTTAATTTACATATGTAGGCGCCAAGCAACAAAGTGAAGCCGGCTGGCCCTGGGCAGGAGCAGCGTGTGAAGGCCAGCGTGGCAAGTGAAGAGCAAAGAAGGAAGCCTGCTGCGCCGGCCTCCGCTATGCCCCCGGGGCCCACTCGCTGCAAGGGAGGAGCTAAGCCCCTCGCCCGCTGCTCCAGCCCCTCCCAGTGAAGAGCGGAGGCCTGGGTTCTGGGTTCCGGAGGAAAACTGGTGCCAGCAGCCAGGGGAAGAGGCCCCTGAGAGGCCCCAGACTGCGAGAGGGCACAGGCCAGGCTGAGGGACCCCCCCGAGTGCACAAATTTTTGTGCACCAGGCCTCTAGTGTTATAATGAAACCACATTGAAGGAAACAATGTTATTGTTCTCTTTCTCTGGAAAACCCTGACTGGTACAATATTGATCTCAGATTGCAAAGGAAGTTGTGGGTCAAGCTATTTTGCAGGCAATGGGAAACTGTCAAACGTAATTAAATAGCAGAGTGACAGCCAGAGCTGTACCTAATAAAGCCTCCTTTATTAAAGGAGTGGGCTCTGGTCTTGTCCCAAATGCAGCTATTAATCTTGGGTACCCAGCCCCATCAGGGTGCCCCACCCTCCCTAGCAACAGTGGGGTCCTGTGGTATCAGCCATCAATAAGGCGTTCTTGTCCCATTACCTGCAGTGTGTGGAAACCTGTTCCTTTCTTTCCATTCCCACAGACTCAGGCTGGGCCTTCATCAGAAACTGCTGAGACTGCCCGGCCTCATTGCTCCTGCTCCTCCACCCAGCAGAAGGCTCTGCTCAGCCCTGCCAGCCCCAGGGAACTAGCACCTGCTTCCTGGAAGCTCAGTGAAGGGTGTGGGCACCTGTGTTGGGAGTGACCCAGGCAGGGGTGCTAGCCTGGGCATGGCCTATAGTCATAGACCCGTCTTCCATAGGGCCTGTGGAATCCTGTCTCCTCATCATAGGCATCGAGAAATGAGTGGCCTCCATGGAGTGACATGGGAAGAGCCAAATGTGGCTTAGGAACTGCTGACTCTAGGATGGTCCTGCCCAGGACCAGTGAGGGACTGGTAAACAGGGCCAAGGGTAGCCTAGCTCCGTGGAATGGATCCAAACTTCTTCAAGGAAGGCAGTGCTCACACTGGAGGCAGGTGGAGCTTGTCAGAGCCCAGAAGGGCACCGCTTCCCCACTGGGGAAGGGAATAACTTGGATCCATTCCACACTGGTTCATGCGGCTGAGGATGCTGATCATTTCCTGGGCCATCTGATCAGGCCTGGGTGCTGGAGTCCAGCAGTAGAGGTGGCTAGAGAAGGCAAAGGCAGGGGAATGAGGCGGGGCTGACAATGGTCTGGTATCCTGTAGACTTTCTTAAATTAGCCGTGGGAGAGGAAACAGGGAGGAAGAACCAGAGAGTCAGCAGTCAGACTTTTCCATGCCATCTGTGGAGGGAGGCAGAAAGCGCCAAGAAAAACCATGTGCTAGAGCTAATTGGTAGAACTTGAAAGCAGAAGTAACATGCCACCCCATAAATCAAGAAGTTTTTCTTTTCTTTTCTCCTTTCTTCTTTCCTCCCTTCCTTTCTTCCTTTCTTCTTTCCTTTCCCTCCCCTCCCTCCCCCTCCCTATCTCCTCCTCTCTACTTCCTTTCCCTTTTGCTTTATTTTTAAAACACATAGCTAGCTCTATAGAGCCTCAAAGTAATAGTACTACTAGGAAAAAACAGATCTACAGATTTGGGATAAGAAAGGAAGCATGTAAGCTCCTGAGCCAAGATTAGGCCCAGTCACATTTGCTGGTTTAATTCAAGGAGATGTTAGCTGTGAGTGTAGGAGTTGTATTTTTTAAATCTTGCTACAAATTGGATTCTCAGTTTGCAACACCATTTAAGTGGTATGCTTTTTCAGAGAAAATAATCACAATTGGGGGATGGCATGCCTCAATTTCTTACTCGGGACGAGGACTAGTTTACCAGGGGCTTGGCTACCTGTCAGGCACCACCAGGCACCAGGGCAGTGAGCACTCCGTGCCTTGGAGAAATGAAGGAGTTGAGCACCTGAAGCTTTGATCTTATCTAGAGTCCTCAGAAGCCTCAGGGGGGTTTGCACTTCTCGAGGGTGGTTTTCCATCTTCCCTCAGCAGGCGAGGGAATGGGGCTCTGAGGAGCTATGCAACCTGAACTCAGTTGACAGCCAGTGGTTTGCAGAGCCAGCATCTCACTGGGCTGCGTGCCTTGGAAACCTGTTCTCTTTCTGCCACATCATCTCCTTCCCACTGCCTGTGAGGGGCCAGTGGATTTTACAGTCAAGAGAGAGTAAGGGAGGGACCTGAATGTTTGCTATGGGCACAGGGGTGTGAGGGGGAGGGGAGGGGCAGCATGGAGGTGGAGACTATTGACCCCGATTTGCTTCCAGCCCATTTCTTATTCCTCCAGCCTTCACCTCTATGTACATAGAAATCTCTGTCCTAAACTGATGCCCTGGTGACATTTTCCTTCTTCCCTCCCTTCCTTCCCTTCCTTCCTTCCTTCCTTCCTTCCTTCCTTCCTTCCTTCCTTCCTTCCTTCCTTCCTCCTTCCTTCCCTTCTCCCTTCTCTCCAACTTTCACTGACCACCCATTAGGCCTGTTAAAGACAGAGACATACAACTGAGTAGATCACAGTTTTTGCTCTTTGGTTGCTTACTGTAGTGAAAGAGACACATGATAATAAATAAATAAAATAATATATGAGCAAGTGTAAACTAATCAAGCAGCCTCCTCCCTCCCTTTCTCCTTCTTTCCATCCCTTCATTCTTGGCATATAACAGGATGCTTGTAGGAGCCTAGAGAGCCTCTCCCCCACCCCGAAACACCATTATAGGAAGAATCTGCTTTTTCTGAAGCTGTCTATAGTGTTTCATTTTCTCTGGAGATAGAAGATAAGCTTCTTCATTTATTGCAGAACAATACTTTAATGGACATTTTGGTTATGAAATTTGTAAATCCCAGATCATCTGCAGGAAGAGAAGAGTTTAAGTCAACAAGAATCTAAATGTTTTGTATAATTAAAATGTCTTTACTGAGAGTAGAATTGCAAATTTCAGATGATAATTTTCCTCTAGAAACAACTTTTTTTGCCTTCCATGGAAGCCTCAGAGCAGACCTGAACCTCACATTGATTCTTTGGGAGTGGAGTTGGCTCCTTATTGCCACCATAGACAGAACAGGGCCCCATGAGGGCAGGGTGGGCAGAGACTTTGAGGAAGGCCTGGTACCTGGGCTCCAAGACCAGCCAAACCTTCTGTTCTCTCAGAGCTTTCACCAAAGCCTTGTCAAGCATTCAATCTCTATTTAGAATTAAGGAATGGTACAGGGCTCAAGCTTGGGCAAAGTGGTCTTGGGAATAACAGAAGCCCCAGGAAAGCTAGTTAGTGTCTCACCCATCATACGGGTGAGTGGGTGTGGCTGGAGGAGCAGACCAGAGCTCCTCCACAGTGAGGCAGTCCCTTGGGGAGTACAAAGTGCAGGGCCTGGACCATTGTCGAGCGTGTGACTCCTAAAGGATGAAGGTTTGGGGGCGTCTGGGTGTCAGGCAATTCACCTAGCAATTTTTTACCTTCTGTGTGCAAATATACCACCCTAGAATCACTAGCTCAAATTATCGGCTAAAGGAAACAGAACATCAGCCCGCACTTGACCACCAGGAGGGCAGCCGGCTCCTTTAAGGCCAGGGCAGCAGCATACCCTGAAGCCAGCCTCACAGAGCTGGATGAACTTGAACTGGGCTTTCAATAATGCACAACACCCTGATTGTCCATTCCCCGTGCACATCCCGTTTTATGGTTTGCACTTCTACCAACACTTGATTATATGCTGGGGTGGGCAAAAGTAGGTTAACAGTTGTGAATACAGGAAACAGAGTTTATTTGTGTGCTATTATTTATTAATTATCATATTACTTATGAGTACAACTGTAAACATACTTTTTCCCACCACTTTACTCTGTTTGTCCTCTTATCAACCAGACTGAAGCTTCCTGAAGCATCCTTCCCTCACAGGGCTTCCATAATTACTTGTGGAAGAACAGCTGGTGCCTAAGGGTTTAAAGCACCTTTTTCATTAGGCCTGCTGGAGGCAGTACAGAACCAGGGCTTAGGAACTCGGGCTCATAGAGCCAGAGAACCCTGGGCTAACCCACCAGGAATAGCTTGTTCCTCACCGAGTCTAGCCTCTGAGAATCCACCTGTTCCTCATGTCTCTAAAAGGCTCTAGTAAGTCTGCACAGGGGAAGAACCTGAAAGAAAGAAGATAATACTCAAGAGTGCAGAGACAGTCCCACTGGCAAAAACTGTCCCTTGCTGTATAAAGTCACACTAGTGGGAAAACACGCACCGTTGTTAAGCTCACCGGCATTGGAATCAGAAAGATCTAGCTGCGTCCCCAGAGAGCACTCACTGGCTGTATGACCTTGGTCATACACACATATTTTACTCACTTAATTTTCAAAACAACCAAGGAGGGAGGGTTGTTATTTTCGTTAAAAATAAGGAAAATGATGCCCCAACCCAGCGGTTCTCAACCTGTGGGTCGCAACCCCTTTGGGGGTAGAACGACCCTTTCACAGGGGTCGCCTAAGACCATTGGAAAACACATATGTAATTACATATTGTTTTTGTGATTAATCACTATGCTTTAATTATGTTCAATTTGTAACAATGAAAATACATCCTGCATATCAGATATTTACATTGCGATTCATAACAGTAGCAAAATTGCAGTTATGAAGTAGCAATGAAAATAATTTTATGGTTGGGGGTCACCACCACATGAGGAACTGTATTAAAGGGTCGAGGCATTAGGAAGGTTGAGAACCACTGCCCTAGCCGGTTTGGCTCAGTGGTTAGAGTGTCTGCCTGCAGACCGAGGGGTCCCAGGTTCGATTCCGGTCAAGGGCACATGCCCGGTTGTGGGCTTGATCCCCAGTAGTGGGTGTGCAAGAGGCAGCCAATCCATGATTCTCTCTCATCATAGATGTATCTCTCTCTCCCTCTCCCTTCCTCTCAGAAATCAATAAGCATATTTTTCATAAAAAAGGAAAATGAGACAGAAAGAGGTTCTGGGTGTAAACTGTGGAGCACAGCGGTGGATACTTGCTGTTGTTACTGTGGCTGCTATCGCTGACCCTAGGCCTCTCCAGGCTCAGGTTAGAGGTTATTTCCTCCGAATCACAATGATGGTGATGCTATAAAGAAGGCTTGCATTTGCAGAGCCTTCGAAATTTGCAAAGTACTTGTCGTTCATTATCCTCAAGAGAGCAGTACCTGTTAGAGGAGTTGGCCCTGGAGATAGAGGCCTCGGTGATTGATTTTTCTACTTCACGAAAGAGAAGGGGTTTCCATCTCCTTACAGACTCTGATGCTTCCCTGTGTGCCACCCAACAGAGGCGTGATCTGGTGCACAGCTCTGGGGAGAGCGCCCCGTGTCCCCTCAATCCTAGTGCCTCCAACTGATCCAGATCTAGAGGTTGCAAGAGAGGCAGTGGTGTTTGGGGCCCTGTGAGGCGCTTGGTATAGATACAAGGAGGAGCTAGACTTACGTCTCCAAAATGGAGAAACTTTCCCATGATCTCCAGGTCCTTATTCCTGAACCCTAAGTAGTCTATCATTTATTGCCGTCTTTTTGCCTTCTGCAGTGGGTTGAATGACGTCCTCCTCACAAAAAGACTCATTTACCAGGAATCTGTGAATGTGAACTTATTTGGAACAGGAGTCTTTTCAGAAGCAATTACATTAAGGATCTCAAAATAAGATCATCCCAGATTATCCACATTGCCCCTACATCCAGTGACAATTGTCCTTGCCAGAGACAAAATAAAGGAAATGTGGACACTCAGAGGAGAAACAGCCATGTGAAGACAGAGGCAGATTGAAGTGATGCAGCTCAAGCCCAGGATTGCCTGGAGCCAGCAGAAGCTGGCAGAGACGAGGAAGGATTCTCCCCTGCAGCCTGGGGGTGGGGGTGGGGGTGGGGGTCATAGCCCTGCTGACACCTTGATTTGGGACTTGTAGCCTCCAGAACTGCCAGAGAATAAAGTTCTGTTGTTTTAAGCCATCAAATTTGTGGTAACTTGTTATGGCAGCTCTACAAAACTAATACACCAACACACACACACACACACACACACACACACACATTTCTGGGAGAAAACAAAAGAAGAAGAAGAAGAAAGAAATGAGGAGAAATACTGAGGCTAGCTCCTCACCGGTACTTGACATTTAGAGAATGAAAAATTCACGTGCACAGGAAAGTAATGCTCCACTACTGAGGACTTGAGGGAGAGACTCTGGAAGGGGGCACTCTCCTTTTCTGCTCATTCTACAGAGTCCAGGAAAGGCTGGTGGATTCATTTGGCTGCTTAAGCAGTTGTCCCATTTGTATTCCCTCCAAACCCATCCGTTCCTCTCAGTCACAGAAGGGGCTTGTGAGCGAAGTCTGACATTTTCCAGTTCTTGGGTCTGCGCCTGGAATCAGCAACCTTCGCCAGGCAGGCTGAACAAATCCCCAAGATGTGAGAGCAGAATTCCTTCGACTGCCCAGGCATGGCTTCTCCTTCCCTTCCCTGAAGAGAGCAGTGTGTCCCAAGGCTTCATGTTAGCAGATGAATGTCCTCCAAGCAGAATCATAAACAAGTAACTTCAGGAGAATCGAGACCAGGGTGGTCACTTTTGCTCAAGATGGCCACACTGTAAAAAAGGTTAAGATTATGGAGCAGCCTTGTTTACTGGCCAAAATGTAAGCTTACTTGAAGCCCAGGTGAGTGGCAATCCAAGACATCAGAAAGCTGGCTGAGCCACGTGAGGTTCATGTCTACATGGCCGGGAATATCGCCCCAGTGTCGCTCACGTGACTGATCCCCTGAATGAGGACACTTGGTGCAGAGGAAGCAGGGAGAGCTTGATGCTTCCTCACCATCCAACACCTTCCCTCCCACTATGTTCTGATGTGTCCTTCTGGCCCCACAGCTTTCCTGGTCAGTTTTGGGTCTAATGAACAGACTCCTTTATAGGCTTAAAAAGTCTAGTTGCATCGAATATGAAAGCTTTAGTGTCCCCAGTTTAAAGCCCGCAGTGTGGAGAACGCCCGCCGGCCCTGCTTCTTCAGCTTTTCCTCATCCTTTGCCTGACATTCGCCTCCCACTCCCTAGGCTGGCTTAGCCTCTAGGCCGAGGAAGAGGAAGAAGGGGGGGGGGGGCAGGAGGAGTCACCATACTGCCTGCCTCTGGGAGGGCCAGATACCCAAACGGGAGCTCTGATCTTTGTGAGTTCTTTGAAAATGTCCCTCTGGGGAACCCCCTGTGGGGCCTCTGCCCACTGTAGGCTCACTGGGGCAGTGGTGCAGGTGGTACCCCCTTGGACTGGTCATTTGGATTTCCCTCTAAGCTTTGTTTCTGAAGGTTTGCCCTTCACAGACTATTCTTTTGTGGCCACTTCCTCCTCTAGGCAGATCTATGGGGAGGGTCTCCAAGACAGCTCAAGCCTTGTGACCTCCTACAGGGTTCACTGTGGTCCACAGGAAATGCTCACTCTCCTCTAAGCTGGGAAGGCAGGCTGCTCCCACCATTGCCCACTTTCTTCCTTTGCTCTCCATCCAGGAGGCCTCTGGACAGATTTTTGTTTTCAGGGTCAGGCACAGTCTCTGCGTGGGTCCTGCAGACTCCTGGGCCACACCCAAATCTTCAACCATTTCCTTTGAATGTCCCCTCATCTGGCTTCAGGAAGGGAGAGAGTATCCCCTCCCTCTCCTGTGGAGGGGAAGGGGACAAGGAGCCCCTCAGACAACCAGAAGTCCCCCCCTCCATTCTTCTCCCTGATCATCCTCACTCCACTTGTGTGTTCTGCAGGTGATAATAGGCCTGAGGTCACAAACCTGCCCTCACTGCTTGGTTTAGGGCACTCCTGAGGAAGCCCTGCATAGGTGTGCAGCTTCTTTTGTGGATTACCTGGACAGTGTGCTAGTTCCACCCTTGGGCCATCAGCAGAGGATCCACTGATTATGCCTTTGGAGCAGTGGTTCTCAACCTTCCTAATGCCGTGACCCTTTAATACAGTTCCTCATGTTGTGGTGACCCCCAATTTCATTGTTACAAATTGAACATAATTAAAGCATAGTGATTAATCACAAAAACTATATGTAATTATATATGTGTTTTCCGATGGTCTTAGGCAACCCCTGTGAAAGGGTCATTTGACCCCCAAAGGGGTCGCGACCCACACGTTGAGAACCACTGCTTTGGAGTGTCCTTGTTTCTTTAGTTTCTCCTTGAGGTTGTTCTACAGCCTCTTCTAAGCCATGACTGCTTGAGCCCATGCCTTCTCAGGGCATGCATGACAAGCTTCTTGTGGGATAACTGAGCTCTAGTCCTAAGACTTCCTTGAGACTTGAAAACTCTGCCCTGCCAGGCTCCAGCGAGATGTCAGTGGTGTCTCCATGTGCTTTAGCTCCTGAAGACTTCTAGGAGAGAGGGCTGAGATGGGGTTGGATCTATGAAAAGGGAGACAAGGGCAGGAGGCCTGTGAGTATCTCCATTTTTGTGAGGTTTCTTTCCTCTCATGATACCAGAGCCACTTGTGCTCCTCAAGTGCATAAAAGAAACTTGGGGCTGGTCTGTGGAGTGCTTCTTTATAGTCTATATGAGAGAATTTACTGGGGTGACATTGGTTAGTAAAATTATCTATGTTTCAAGTATACAATCTACACTAATAAAAGACAAACATGCAAATTGACTGTACCTTCACTATGACTTAAGCCACGCCCACCAGCCAATCAGAGCAGCTATATGCAAATTAACCCAACCAAGATGGTGGCCAGCAGCCATGGAGCTGGAGCAAGCAGGAGGCTTGGTTGCCCTAATGATGGAGGAAGCCAAGCTTGGCTCTGAGCTCCACTCAAAGCAACAAACTTTCAATTATGAAGGTAAATAAATCCCAGATACCTGCTTTCTGCCGGCCGTGGCCACAGAGCTGGAGCGAGCAGAAGGCTTCCCTCCCATCTTCCCTGGCCGGCTCTGAGCTCCACTCAAAGCAACAAAGTTTCAATTATAGATGGTAAATAAATCCCAGAATAAAAAAAGAAAAAGAAAAAAAGGAGAGGCTGGGAGCTTCTGTCTCTGGGGGGCTTGGCCAGCCTGAAAATGGCCCTCAGCCCCTCACCCAGGCTGGCCAAACCTCCATGGGGTGAGGGTCCCCAGGGGGGGAGGCTTGACCAGCCTGCAAACAGCCATCAGCCCCTCACCAGGCTGGCCAGGCATCCCAGTGGGGACCCCCACCCTGAAGGGGGTGTGACCAGCCTGCAAACACCCATCAGCCCCTCACCCAGGCTGGCCAGGCACCCCAGCGGGAACCCCACCCTGATCCGGGACACCCTTCAAGGCAAACCAGCCGGCCCCCACCCATGCACCAGGCCTCTATCCTATATAATAAAAGGGTAATATGCAAACTGACCCTAACAGCAGGACGACTGGGAATGACTGGTCACTATTACACACACTGACCACCAGGGGGCAGACTCTCAATGCAGGAGATGTCCCCTGGTGGTCATGCGCTCCCACAGGGGGAGCTCTGCTCAGCCACAAGCCAGGCTGATGGCTGCCAGCACAGCGGTGGTGGCAGGAGCCTCTCCCACCTCCTCAGCAGCACTAAGGATGTCCAACGGCAGCTTAGGTCTGCTCCCTGCTTGTAAGTGGACATCCCCCGAGGGCTGCCGGGCTGCCAGAGGGATGTCTGACTGCCAGCTTGGGCCCGATCCCTCAGAAAGCGGGCATAAGCCAGCAGGTGGACATCCTCCGAGGGGTCCCAGACTGCACGAGGGCATAGGCCAGGCTGAGGAACCCCACCCTCCCGAGTACACAAATTTTTGTGCACTGGGCCTCTAGTTCTATAATACATCATCTGTATATTGCATTGTGCATTTACCAGCTAAAGTCAAATCTCTTTCCATCACCAGTATATTCCTCTGAATAGCAATATTTTGACCCTAATCCTTGCCAAACAGTGACCTGGAGCAATGATGCTAAGTCTGTCATATTCTCATTTTAAGATGCATGATCATGCCTTGTTCAAGTGGATACTTCCTGCTTTGGGACAGAGGAGCATTACATTCACTCTATCAAAGACAAGTGGGAAGTGATAGGGATGTGAGTGGCCAGGAGTTGAGACTGAAAAAGGAGATGAGCCAATCCTGGAGAAGATGGAACTTGTGTTTCCCTGGGAACCTTGAGTGGTAGCATTTGGTTGGTTTATAGAGTACAAGTGGGGTGTTAGGGAGAAGGGGCAATGCCAGGGGTGATGCTAGGGGACCAAGCAAGAAACAAATTAGGTTAGGCCTTGTTGGCCATGCCAATGATTCAAAATTTTTTTCTGAAGGTAATGGGACACATTATAGAATTTTAAGCAGGGGGTTGACATAATCAGCTTTGTGTTTTAGAAAGAATACTCTGATTGCAGTATGAGCATAGATGGGATGGGGTGAGACTAGATGGAGGCAAGAAGGCCAGGTAGGAAGCTGATTTGGAAGATCAAGGAGTCACTATGAGCCTGGACTAAGGCCATGCATGGGAGAAAGAGAGTGGGATGCATTCCAAAAAGAGTTGGGAGGTGGAATCAGCAGGGTGGGGACCCTGCAGGTAGAAGGTGGAGGGCAGAGGAGTCTGGCTTGTGGTACCATTTCCCTGGGGTGGGATACACAGGGGGGTGCATGTTGTGTGTGAGGATACACAGTGATTTGTTTCCTGATGGAGTCCCCCATTCTGCCAAGGATGGTTCTGGACTCCCACATCCCTTGATAGCTCTGACTAATCTAGCTCTCTTCCTTAAGCTCCGGTCCTGATTCTCTAGAGAACAGTATGTTTGTGGAATAATTCTCAAGAATGTTTTTTCCCTTCATCCTCAGCTGGGGCCCCAGGGATACACTTGCCTCCAGACCTGGTCATTCTAGTGTTGCAAAGCCACGTCATGTCTTGGCATGCTCCTGGGGTACACCAGTTCCTGTAAGCTGAGCCTTCCATGCACTTTGGAGTGAAAGTAACTTTTTAGCATCTACATTGAGTGCTTCCACCTTGATTTAGCTCTCTCATTTGGTCTGCCACTTGGGGATATGCAGCCCAATGAAAGCTCTGATTGTATCAGACCAACAAAGTTCTTGTTTAGCGTTTTCCCTTCTTCTTTCTTACCCTGCTGATTTAGCACACTTAAAGTTTAACAACTTAATGGACTGAAGAAAGCATTACTGTGATGGAGATTGGCTGCATATTGAACTTGTTTTCTCTCCCTGGCACCCTGGGAGAACACATTGCCTAACTCCCCTTGTCATTAGGCTGGGACTGTGTGATTGGGCTTTGGCCAATGGAATGCAGCTGGAAGAGCTATAAGCTGCTTCCAGGCCTGGCATGAAACCCTGTGTGCAACAGTTCATGTTCTCTCTTCTTCCATGACAACCTTAAAGGCCGCATATGTAAGATGTTGGCAAAACAAAATAGAAAGAGCTTAGGTTCCTGAGTCACCTCTTGGAAGAAAGCCACCAGTCTGCTCTGGATGTGACTTGAGCAAGGAATAAACCTACACTGTATCAAGCCACTGAGATTTTGGAGGGTTGTTTATCCTGACTAATATGCAAATACAGCATCAGATCTGGTTTCTCTGTTGAAGCTTACCTGCAGGAACCTCGCCTTGTTGGCCAACACAGCAGCACAGCTGTCTATGGCAAAGTACACCAGTCTCTTCTGTATTACTTGGAAAACAGAAAAAAAATATATACACACATATATATACACAAATATATATACACACACTAGGGGCCCGGTGCATGAAGATTCGTGCACTGGGGATGGGTCCCTCAGCCTGACCTGAACCCTCTCCAATCTGGGAGCCATCAGGGAAGCCCTCTCCAATCCGGGAGTTTCTGTCTGTCTTTGGAATCATATGAGCGAATTGTCTGAGACCCCCAACCCAGTTTGGTTTGTTGCTCACAGAATAATAGAGGCATTTTTTTTCTTTGCTTCATTGGTGGAGATTTCCTGGAAGTTTTAGGATATATTCCCTTTAATTTTTCCTAGACATTCTGATTTTACTTATGTCTCTTACCTTTGCTTTCCCTCCATTCCCCCACCACAACAATAACTTGCTCCAGGCTCACTTTGCTCTAGTGCAGTGGTTCTCAACCTTCCTAATGCTGGGACCCTTTAATACAGTTCCTCATGTGGTGGTGACCCCCAACCATAAAATTATTTTCATTGCTACTTCATAACTGTAATTTTGCTACTGTTATGAATCGTAATGTAAATATCTGATATGCAGGATGTATTTTCATTGTTACAAATTGAACATAATTAAAGCATAGTGATTAATCACAAAAACAATATGTAATTATATATGTGTTTTTCTGGTGGTCTTAGGCGACCCCTGTGAAAGGGTCATTTGACCCCCAAAGGGGTCACGGCCCACAGGTTGAGAACCACTGCTCTAATGTCTAGGAGATCCGTCTGCCACCAGAACTACAATTCCCAGAATTCCTGGTGCTTCCCATGCTCTGGGCTTCTGCTTCCGGTTCTGGGGCTGCCACCAGAACTACTATTCCCAGAATTCCTGGTGCTCCCTGCGATCTAGGTTTTCCCTTCCTGCTCTGTCTCCATCCCACGGCCTCCTACTCTGACATGTCTCCCCAAGCCTCAGACTCTCCTGCTCTGCTCTCTGCTTGGCGCCTGTGTGTGCAAATTAACCAGCCATCTTTGTGGGTTAATTTGCATATTCACTCCTGATTGGCTGGTGAGCGTAGTGAAGGGACGGTCAATTTACATGTTTCTCTTTTATTATATAGGATATACATATATATGTTGCAGTTTTATTCCTAAAGCTAATTCTTGAAGCCTGCACTTGCTGACAGGTACAAGCTCTGGAGAAAGTCATAGGTACTAGCCCACAGGCAAGGAAAGTGAAGTAGAAAAAAAAATCTTCATGTTTCTGGACAAGATGCTTTTTAAAATGGAAAGTATGATGTTAACACTTCATGGGGCTCCACCGCAAGTCCCTCCCCCATCTCAGTGCTTCTCTTCTGGGGAGAGCCACTTGCCTTTATATCTCAAGTATTCATCTCTGTCTCCAAGGGGACAGCTCAGCATATGTAGGCAGTGGGCACTCAAAGGGTAGATGATTTGAGATGAAAGCAAGCTCTGGAGAAATCAAAACTATTGTGTGTGCAAACAAAGCACTGAAGTTTCAATTATTTTCCTTTTCTTTAAGGGAGGGATGTTACTTTGTCCCCACTCTATGGGGGTGATGGCGGATCCTCTGCAGAGTGGGGGGTGGAGAACCAAATCTCTGATGGGATCCTGAAACCACAGGAAGAAAAGAACATTAGGGAGAGTAAGATTCTTTTAAAAGTTATTCACATTCAAAAATAAATTATAGAAGTTTATTTTTCCTAATAAGAGAATCTGAAACAGATCTTGTGGTATTGGGGAGGAAAGTGACTTTTGGCTAAGTAGAGACAGAAACACAAAGAGATTGAAACAGATGAGACATGCTGGCAAGAGAAACATCTATTCCTCCCCCCCCCCCCCCCCCCCCCGCCACATACTATACCTATAACTTGTATGTGATAATAAGAAAATATTACCTGAAACTTTGCTAAATGTTTTACTTTCTCCCCAAGATCCAGAAACTACCAATATTCTGCAAAGTTTATCCTTTTTTTAAAAGCTACCTGTTTGTGCTAACCCTTTATCTATAAACTAGAGGCCTAGTACATGAAATTCATTCACGGGTAGGATCCCTAGGCCTGGCTGGTGATCAGGGCCGATCAGGTTCCCAGCTTCCCATGTGCCATCATGGTGTGGTTCCTCCTTGCCTCCCCGCCTCCCTGCCTCCTCTTTCCCTCGCCATCCTTGGGCCCGTCACGGCTCAGTCCCACCCCCACCACCCGCCTCCCCTTCTCCTTGCCTCCTCCTTCCCTCGCTCCCTCAGTGCCCCGCTTCCACTGCTGGTCACCTGTCATGTTCTGCATCACCCCCTGGTGGTCAGTGCATGTCATAGTGAATGATAGAACTCCCGTTCTCCCAGTGGAACTCCCGAGGGGGCACTTTGCACATTAGCCTTTTATATATATAGACTAGAGGCCCAGTGCACAAAATTTTGTGCACTCGGGGGGGGAGGGGGGGACCCCAGCCCGGCCTGTGACCTCTCACAGTCTGGAACCCCTCAGGAGATAACGACCTGCTGGCTTAGGCCTGCTCCCGGGTGGCAGAGGGCAGGCCCAATCCCTAGGTGCAGCCCCTGGTTGGGCTCAGAGCAGGGCTGATTGGGGAGTTGGGGCGCTGCCCCCTGTCATGCACAGAGCAGGGCGGATTGGGAGGTTGCGATGCCACCCTCAGTCATGCTCAGGGTAGGGCCGATTGGGGGGTTGGGGCACTGCCCCCTGTCACACTCAAGGCAGGGTCGATTTGGAGGTTGCGGCGCCACCCCCTGTCACACACAGAGCAGGGCCAATCAGGGGGTTGGGGCACTGCCCCCTGTCACTCACAGAGCAGGGCCCATCAGGGGGGTTGGGGCTCCGTATCTGTCACACACAGAGCAGGGTTGATCAGGGGGTTGGGGAGCTCCCCCCTGTCATGCACAGAGCAGGGCTGATCAGGGGGTTGAGGAGCTCCCCCCTGCCACAGAGTAGGGCCGATAAGGGAGTTGGGGCACCGCCCCCTGTCACACACAGAGCAGGGTGGATCAGGGAGTTGAGGAGCTCCCCCCCTGTCACAGAGTAGGGCCGATAAGGGAGTTGGGGCACCACCCCCTGTCACACACAGAGCAGGGTGGATCAGGGGGTTGGGGCGCTGCACCCTGTCACACTCAAGCCAGGGCCAATGGAGAGGTTATGGCTCTACCCTGTCACACACAGAGCAAGGCCCGTGGAGGGGGGTTGGGGCGCCACCCTCTATCACCCACAGAGCAGGGCCAATCAGGGGGTTGGGGCGCCGCCACTGTCACACTCAGGGCAGGGCTGATGGAGAGGTTATGGCTCTACCCTGTCACACACAGAGCAGGGCCTGTGGGGGTGGGGGTGGGGCGCCGCACCCTGTCACACACAGAGCCGCAGGGCGATCAGGGTATTGGGGAGCTCCTCCCATCAGGCACAGAGCAGGGCTGATCAGGGGGTTGGGGCGCCTTCCCCTGTCACGAACAGAGCAGGGCAGATAGGGAGGTTGTGGCCCCGCCCCCTGTCACTCACAGAGCCTCAGGGAGATCAGGGGGTTTGGGCGCTGCCCCCTGTCACGCTGATCCCGGTGCCAGGAGCCTCGCGGCTCCGCTGATCCCGGTGCTGGGTGGCATATTACCCTTTTACTATATAGGATAGAGGCCTGGTGCAGGGTGGGGGCCGGCTGGTTTGCCCTGAAGGGTGTCCTGGATCAGGGTGTGGGTCCCCACTGGGGTGCCTGGCCAGTCTGGGTGAGGGGCTGAGGGTCGTTTTCCCGGCTGGCGGGTGACTAAAGCTCCCAACTGCTCCTTTTTTTCTTTCTTTTTTTTCTATTCTGGGCCAGCTTTAGCTCTGAGGCCTAGCTGCTGAAAGCAGGTTTCTGGCCTTTACCTTCTGTATTTGATACAATGTTGCAGTCCGGCTGGCTGGCTGAAGCCTGGCTGAGTAATGCAGGTTTCTGGGGTTTTGTTTAGCTTCTATATTTGCAACATAGTTGCTTAGAGTTGCAGCTGAGAGGCCGGCAAGTTAGGCGCGGAACGTTGGAGTTCGCCAGTCACTGGAGCAAGCAAGCCTCCCTGTTCGCTTCAGTGCATGGCTGCCGGCTGCCATCTTGGCTGACAGTTAATTTGCATAAGAATATGCTGATTAGCCAATGGGAAGGGTAGCGGTTGTACGCTAATTACCATGTTTCTCTTTTATTAGTGTAGACTAGTAGCCCAGTGCACGAAATTTGTGCACGGGGGAGGGGGTGCTCCTCAGCCTGGCCTGCACCCTCTAATATGGGACCCCTCAAAGGATATCCTACTGCCGGTTTACAGGGATCGGACCTAAACCGGCAGTCAGACATCCCTCTCGCAATCCAGGACTGTTGGCTCCTAACTGCTCACCTGCCTGCCTGCCTGCCTGATTGCTCCTAACCACTCTGCCTGCTGCCCTGCTTGGCCCCAACTGCCCCCCGCTGCTGGTCTGCTTGCCCCCAAATGCCCCCCCTGCCAGCCTGATCACCCCCAACTGCCCCCCCCCCTGCTGGCCTGCTCACCCCCACTTTCCCTCCCCACTGGCCTGCTTGCCCCAACTTCCCCCCTGCTGGCCTGCTCACTTCAAACTGCCGCCCCCCCCGCTGTCCTGATCACCTCCAACTGACCCTCACTGATGGCCTGCTTGCCCCCAACTGGCCCCCCTGCTGGTCTGCTTACCCCCAGTGGCCATGCCCCCCACCAGCCTGATCACCCACAACTGCCCTCCCCTCTTGTCCTCTAACCGCCTCTACCTCGGCCCCACCACCATGGCTTTGTCCAGAAGAACATCCAGAAGGTCTCCTGGAAGGTCTCCCAGTCTAATTAGCATATTACCCTTTTATTAGTATAGATAAAGGCCTGGTGCACAGGTGGGGGCTGGCTGGTTTGCCCTGAAGGGTGACCCGGATCAGGGTAGAGGTTCCCTTGGAGCATGGGGAGGCCTGGGCAAGGGGCCTGTGGTGGTTTGCAGGCTGGCCATGCCCCCATGGGGTGAGGGTCCCCTTTGGGGGCAGGGGGGCAGCCTGGGTGAGGGGCTGAGGGCTGTTTTCAAGCTGGCCACACCCCCTTAATGGTGGGGGGTCCCCACTGGGGTGCCTGGCCAGCCTGGGTGAGGGGCTGATGGCTGTTTGCAGGCTGGCCAAGACCCCCAGCGGGGACCCTCACCCCATGAGAATGTGGCCAGCCTTGGTGAGGGGCTGAAGGCTGTTTGCAGGCTGGCCACACCCCTTTCAGGGTGTGGGTCCCCGCTGGGGTGCCTGGCCAGCCTGGGTGAGGGGCTGATGGCTATTTGAAGGCTGGCCATGGTCCCGGGCAACCCAGGCTCCCAGACCCTCCTTGAGAGGAGGCTACAGTGGCTGGAAGCAGGTATCTGGGATTTATTTATCTTCTATAATTGAAACTTTGTAGCCTTGAGTGGAGCTCAGGGCGGGCCAGGGCAGGCAGGATGCTTGGCTTCCTCCATTGCCAGGGGCAACCCAAGCCTCCTGTTCACTCCAGCTCCATGGCCGCCACCATCTTGGTTGGGGTTATTTGCACACTTGATCCTGATTGGCTTGTGGGCGTGGCTTGTGGGCATGGCTTGTGAGTGTAGCAGAGGTATGGTCAATTTGCATGTTTCTCTTTTATTAGATAAGATGAGCCATGGTACTCCTTATTTCCAAGTATAAAGTTATTCCCCTTTCTTCTTTTTGTCATTTTAAAGACTTTTTAGGCTAAAATTATAAGATTTGATTTTTGCTTATTGTTACTGACAAAACCTCTTAATTCATTTGTATGTATGCTGTGTATGACAGATGAAGTTTAGTTGGGGCTAGAGATAACCCATGGTTTGGAGGTTACCTATCCACAGTTTGTTTTGTTTGTTTTTGGTTTGAAACCTGAACTCTTCCAATAGAGTTTAAGGAGAGTAATTAGTTACACTGCATTCTAACCCATCAACTGGGTGGTGACTTGTACCCTCTGATTTTGCTGCACTGAATCTCCAAGTGATTATCTAGTTTTCATATTCAAAGATCCTAGGACCCTGACTGGTCCACAGCTGGGCATAGCTGCTTTAATTTGTGGGTAATCTTTGCCCTCTTGCTTTCTTTTACTGTCCCTTTTTAATAAACATTTATCAAATTTATTGGGGTGACATTGGTGAATAAGATTATATGATTTCACTCATTTGCTTTCTTAGGCAATGATCCCTTTGCTGCCTAACTACTTGTGATCCATCCCAAAGACGCAAAGGGAGAGGGGAAAGTGAAGGTCATTCATGCATTGAGTATGGTATCCTTTGGTAAAGGTTTGGGGAAGGAAGTTAAATGCTCCCTACATTTACTTGACTTAAGGATTCAACCATAGTTTTGTTAGCTTATTCTTAGATTTAAATTCTAAAGTTAATTCAGTCAAATATCTGGTAAAAATATTTTAAAAGTCAGTTACATTGGTCTGACATCATCGGAATTAAACCACATTAACGTAGTTTGGATTTATTTTCTCCTTATAGGTAATGATGCTGTCATTATAAAAATGTTTGCCCTACACAGCGGGGAAGCTGGGACCATGCTCCATGCAACAGATCAGAGATCAAACAGGAATCCCTCATTAGCTTAAGTTTTTTTAAAAATATATTTTTATTGATTTCAGAGAGGAAGGGAGTAGGAGAGAGAGATAGAAACAATGATGAGAGAGAATTATTGATCGGCTGCCTCCTACACAACCCCTTCTGGGGATTGAGCCTGCAACCAGGGCATGTGCCCTTGACCAGAATTGAACCTGGGACCCTTCAGTTTGCAGGCTAATGCTCTATCCACTGAGCCAAACTGGTTACGGCACCTGCTTGAGTTTTAATATAACTAATATATTAGGCATTACTTGCAAATAATATATACTTAGTATATGTATACCTCTAAAATATTTGAATAAACAAGTGTCCTTGTAAATAAGAAGTTGACTTTTTAGATGGCTTTATTATGAAAATGCATATTACAAGCACATTTCCTTCATTACCGCCCCCCCTTAAAAAACAACAACACCTAATATTCATAATATTCCTACTTCATATCCTATGCATTGTGTGGCAACAAGGGTATGCAGTCAGGACCAAATAAGAAGACCCCCAAATTGCACACTATAGCTGGACCATGAGTATTTCAGGGGTATTTGTATTCTTCAAAGAATGATCCTCCTGTGCTGTGTGTATCTATAAACCATATTTCAAATTCTGCACCAAATGAGCTTTTCAGCAGCTTTACCCATGGCATTCATCGCCTCCGACAGACCTATCCCCCAGCTGGTGTTGATTTCTCCCTGCGCTGTGGGGAGATCATTCATCTTGTGTGTTCTCTTACTTCTGTGGGTTTCTTTTTTCTTTTTACTGAGATTTTAAAACAGATTGAGTCTGTTTCCACTGATCTTTGAGGGATTTGTCATGTGTCCTCTAATAAACAGGTTGTGTAAAAACCAATGACTTGAGTCTAGCTGCGGTCATGGGCAGTAATTTGTTGCCGGGATGGGAGCCTTGGTGTTGTCATCCTTCCTTGCATCAAAATCAGGGGAGGGCACTGCCAACGGAAGCATGATTAGTAAGCATCTGAGGGATGCTCGGGAACCAGCCCGATTAGAGATTCTTCGCCAGGCCCTGCGAAGGCACTCCTCCGGCTCCTGAGCGGCATAGATAAGGAGCTGGAGGTGCTCACCCAGACCGACTGCCAGAAGTAGCAAGTGAGACGGGAATTCCTCAAGGCCCAGTTGCCTCTGTGGTTGAACCTTGCAATGAGTGGTGCTCTTGGCCATGGAGAAAGGAGTGTGTCTGCACCAGGGGCATAGAAAAGAGGACAGAATTACCTAGTGAAGACAGGTGTTTGGAGAGATATCAATATTTGCTGAAAGAAAGAAGGGGTGCACAAAATCAGACAACACACTTTAGGCTTAGAGCTTTCTTCTCTGTGGCTGGTTATTTCTTCATTTCTTTCTGGATGATTTAGGAAATAATCTACACTTCCCATTTTATGTAAAGTTTCCTAGTAAAAGGCTTCTTTTTTTTTTGCTTTGCTATAGTTATTTACATTTGGCAAAGGCACATGTTTATTCTGCTTCTCACCCGACATTAAAATTCTTTGTGGGATTAAAAGTGAGTGATGGTAAACCTCCCCAAGAAAAGGTGGCCATTCCTATCAGACTATTTCCCCTGTCAAAACTTGTCTCTTCCACGTTCATTTACCCGGGGCCTGAGAAGTGGCAGGGGGCCCATGGGGTGCCCGCTCAGGAAGCACCTTTAGACTCCCCATTCTGCCCACATTTGGTACAGGCACCAGGTAGAGAGATTGCTGTACCAATTCGTGCTGAACCCCTCTCCTGTTCTCACCATGACACCTTATGTGGGTGCCCCTAATTGAGACATTACTGCTGATTCTCTGAGTTCCAGCTTCTCTTCTTTTTCTTTTTTTTTTAGATTTGATGTGAAATGTCGTGTGGTGTCTGGCTGTGAACGTGGATCCTCCTGATAACCTTGGCTCTATGCTGACTGTATCTTCATGCCGCCTGAGCATACACCATTCTGATTAAATTTGGTCCAAGGCCTTCCCAATCCAATGCTGTCCACCCTGGCATCGACTACCAGGATCAGCCCAACCCTTTGGGACAAGACAAAAGGCCCAGCTAATGATGTGATTAACAATAGAATGTTCATGATTTAAAAAGAGTTGGCTAATACATTGGGAAGAATCCAATACTGTATATGAAATACTTGTCTACAGTTGATTTCTATACACTTTAAATACTATTGATGTTACTGATGAAGGCAACAATAAAGGTAAGTAGCTGCTGTGTATTGTGTTGTAACTGTGGTGGGGATTTCTACCTGAGTAAGAGCCATCACGGCTGAGCAGAGGCTGGGTTTCCATCACGACCTCTGAGCCACTAAGGCAGCCTGTGGCCTGCAGAGGCTGTGAGCGATGCTTCAACATTTGGAAGCCGCTGCTGAGTGCCCACAGGGCTTTAGGGACGGTTCTGCTGCACAAAGAACCAGATGCACAAAGAGCTTATGCTCACAGGACAGAATTTTAGTGGGAGAAGAAAAGAATGTAGCCAACCACAGGGGGTCTCCCTGAGCCTTTGAAGGTGACCTGCTCCAACCCCTTCATCTCTAACTCCCCTTCTAGCTCTCCACCCAATATAGCCCCCACCTATGGGTTCTTCTTGCCACTGTGGCCAACAAAAATAGTCGGGCCCCAGTCCACAGAAGCCTCCAGATTCTGGTATCACCTAGGTTCTCTGGCTTCTTTTTCATCACCTGTAAAATGGGCGAACTAGACTTGCTCTTAGAGGTCTTTCCCACTTCTATAATTTTGAGGTTATGAGAAACAGGTGATTGGGATGGGGAAAGAGGTGGGTGTTTTTTTTTTCTTCTTCCTTCATTTTTATTCAGAGTTCCTATCCCCTCCCCCTTTTAACAGTGCCCATTGTCCCAAAGTCCACCATGTGACAATTACCAATTTATTGCCTCTCAACTCCAAATTCACCCTTCAGTACCTGCTCTGCAGCAAGGGCGTTAATTCTAAAAGTGGTTCTCCTGTGAATGGTGGGTTCATGTTATATTTTGTCAGCAGGGGGCGCTAGAGGGCTTATTTTCCTGGTTCTGATGCTGCTGTGGTTTTGCTTTCTCCAGCTCCTACTGCACAGTGTATTCAGCATTGTAGGTGCAGAGCACAGAGATCTTTGATGAGTTCGCAGCCCTGGCCTGGCAACCACCTCACTGTGCCCCACACCCTACACAGACACTGCCCACTCCCTGCGGTACAGAGCTCTGGCCAGCCCTGCAATGCAGTCCCCTGAACTCCCTCTGCGTACATAAGTGCAGGGGGCTGCTGCGCACACCGTCTCCAGTGCTTGCTTTGTGCAGCCACAAGGCAGCAGCGGGCTCCTGCAGGGCGCACTTTCCCTGCCATTTGACTCCTGCAGTGCAGCTTTCTCCAGCTCCCTTCCAGCGGGCCCAGCCGCCAGCAGCTTCCCTGGCACCCCAGGGGCAGCGTTCCAGCAGAGCCTTCCCTACTGGTCAGTGAACCGCGGCCCTGGCCTCTCCCAGGGAGTCCAGATCTGAGCTCCTTGGCTGGTCCAGCTCAGCCCACAGCCACTACTCCTGCCTTCCCCAGAATTCTCTTTACCTCTCACTAGCCAACCCCCTCCCTGTCAATACCTCCCTGTCCATAATTCTTTATATTAAACTCTCCCAGTGGAAGATGCAGTGTGACTTTTGCCTCCTCCTTGGACAATGCCCTGTCTCAGGGTTTCTGAAGTTCAGCCCTAGTGACATTTTGTTGTGTGGGCCTTTCCCCTGAATTGTAGAATAAACAGTAATGCTGGCCTCTACCTACCACAGTTGTAACATGAAAAGTGTTTCCAGGCATAGTGAAATGTCCCACTGGGAGGCAAATCTCCCCTGGTCAAGAACCACGGCCCCCTCTCAAATCTCCTCTTCCCATCTTGTGTTATCCTGTTTCCATTTTATTTCTCTTTATTTACTGCTCACTACCTAGTAGAACATTTCTTCTCTGTGTATGTTTACTGTCTGTCTCTAGACTGTGAAGTCCATAAGTGTGGGCTTTGTTTTGTTTCCTACTTTAACTCCAGTACCAAGAATGGTGTCTGTTATATTGGCAGCTGCTCAATAAATAGGACTGAATGAGTGGGTGTGAGGAGACAAGTTGAAGAAGGCAGGAGACCAGCGCAGGGCCCTGCAAAGACAAGGACAAGATGTAAGAGGGTCCCGGGACCCAAGATGCTGATGTGCTCGGCAGTGAGGCCCCTGGCAGCCCTGGGGCAGGTAGGCCAGGGAAGTGCCCACTGGCACTTCGGCTGAGCTTTGCTGCACAGCAGGCACCAGACCCTCTTTTTACCAAATCTCCTGAACTCTGTCGCTGTGCACTTAGGTATTTGTTTCAGGGAATGAAGGCAAATTCTATGTCCTGCCCCAACGGCTGGCACTTGTCGAGGACAGGGCTCCGAGAGCACGGAATTAGAAATGGGTGACCCAGATAAACGCATCTGTCCATAGGGAATCTGAGCCACATCAGTGCCAGCGACACTGAGCTGGGCTCAGCTCTCCAGGTTCATTTTCTCCCCAAGGAAACACGAGGATCACAGGAGGCTGGTAGCAGAGGTGACATTAGTTACATGGGTGTAATGGACAGTGCCAAGCCCCGGTGAGCGGAAACCACTGGCTCATTCACAGCTATCTGTGACAAAAGAATTATTTTGCTTTTGCTCAACTGATTCATTCATTTAAATTAAATGGGATAATAATGGGTGTGAAAGTGTTTGCTCAGGAGCAGTGTGCCATAAAATTGTGGGGGTTTGACACTATTACTGTAAGGTCAGATGTCTGCTTTCTTTCAACAAAGCTCCAGACAGGAGCATATCAGAGTGTTTCTTAGCCACTAAAGTGAGAAGGGCTTTGTGCAGCCGGGGGAATAGGTTAGTCCCATTTTCTAATGATTCCTTGTGAGGAAGCCAAGACATCAGCTGGCCCTTCTCTCCTGCAGAGGGGGCACCACTGCGCCAGATGCAGGAGCCTGCCCCGGTCTCCGATAGTCCTCAGGTTGAAGGGGAGATTTCCCTGAACAGCCTTCTCAAGTGTGTACAGGCAGCAGAACACGGATGCGGACCCTGGGAAGAGAGGAGGGCTGCTGAAAATGTCAGTTCTCTGTCGTACAAAGAGATGCCTCCCAAGGCACCCAGTGCTCACATACTGTATTCTAGTGGCCTTTTATCATACTTTCCTCTTTGGTCTGAGAAATAAAAGGTCTTGTGAACAAACACAGATCAAAAACGGATGTTTTATGTTTGGAAAGTAAAAGAAAACAAAATACCGTATCATTACATGAATTGCCAGTTTCTCTAAAGTATGATTTTAGAAAAGGGTGCACTATGCAGACAAATAAAAACATGAAAAAGAAAATAAAAGTTCATTCATCCCGTCTCCTCTTCTGCAGGTTATGGGGCTACTCTACTGGGTCTTCATCTCCATGGCTCCGAGCCAGGACTCTCTCTAGGTGATAATGCCATTTATTAACCACCCCCCCCCCCCATTCCATCAACTAAGAATTAAGCAGTAATTTAAGTTTAGGTTTTATGGACAGCATGAAACCCCAGCTCTGCTACTTACCCAACCACTTATTGAAACTCTCAGGACCCCTATCATATTAAAATGAGTATGAATGTCCACATCATTATATGGTGGTGCTGTGGCAGGGGGTGGGTGGTGGGTAAATAGTATAACATTTGAATAATAAAGCATAGTACAAAGAAAGTGGTCAATAAAAGGTAGTTTTTGTTGTTGTTGTTTTTTAAATATATTTTATTGATTTTTTTTTACAGAGAGGAAGGGAGAGGGATAGAGAGCCAGAAACATTGATTTGAGAGAAACATCGATCAGCTGCCTCCTCGCCCCCTGCCGGGGATGTGCCCGCAACCAAGGTACATGCCCTTGGCCGGAATTGAACCTGGGACCATTCAGTCCGCAGGCCAACGCTCTATCCACTGAGCCAAACCGGTTAGGGTTGTTGTTGTTTTTTATCTAGCACCTGCAGTCAGGTAAAGCCAGCTGGCAACATAAATGACTCTTGGGGATGATTCTAGAAGCCAAACCACTGAGTTATTAATTCAGACTGTTTTCGGAAAGTTGAGGTATCCCTTTCCCCACTGAGTGCTGGGGTTGGAGTCCTTATGATATCTTGGGAAAAAGAATTTCCCGACACTGGCATGGGAAGGTGAGTGATTTTTATTTGCATGGAATCACATCCCTGGGTTTCCAAAGTCCCATTTCCCTTATTCTAGTCCTGGAAGAAGTGTAGCTGGGGACTCAGCAGAGCTAAAAGCAAAGCCAGCGTTCAGAGTTTCTGATAGATGTTGCAGCCAGGTCCAATTCAGCATCAAGCTAGTTGCAGTCCATTCATCCATTATGTGTGTGGGCAAATACAGGAAGCAGGAGCAAGAGCCCCGAAAATCAGAAGTCAACCAGAAGGGCGAATTCCTTTGTTTAGGGGATTAAATATCCCAAATTTCTTGCCCTTGTAGTGGCCATGCCGATTCTAGTCAATGACCTGTTCCCAGGTGAGACTGACAGCAAGCACCTTCGATAGTCCCCCCAAATTTACTGGGCATGCGTCTATCTCTCCCCGGCCCCCCAACGTCCCCCCACCCCATCCAGTCCCTTCTTCAATGATCTTCTGGGAATAGATTGGTGGCTCCCTAGGGAGTGTAAAGCTTTAGCTTCAATAAAAAAAAGAAAGCTTTAGCTTCATAGTGAAGCTGCACAAATGACATGCCTATAATGTTTGGCCTTCCCTTTGCTCCTTTCCTGTTATTAATAACTAGGTTAATCACAACGGCATCAAGATCACTCCAGGAGAAAGGCACATCAGCTAAGAAATATTTATCAGATTCCAAACCCTGCTTTGCAGTAAAAGATATGTTTTGAGTTTTTCCTGTGTGTGCTAGACATTATGGGGACAGATGGAGCACAACACACTTTGCAAGTGATGACTTTATGGGTCCTGAGTTTTCCTGAACATTGTTAATGCTGACCGAGTCAGTCCTGACTAGATACCTACTCTGAATTCTAGGATATTTTTACTGTACGGTCACTGCTGTAGGCCAGGGGTAATAAAGGAAGTAATTTATTATTTCTCTTTGCCCCCTTCCTCAAAATTCAGCCATTTCCCCCTAGTTCCCTTCCTCTCAATGTCCGGACCTACATTGTGTCAAAACAACTGACTACTTCATGAATCAAATTTTGGTTCATTTAGTGAGGGGGTGGTCATACAAACATTCTGAAGAAAATCTCTTCAGGCTGTATTCTTATTTCTGTGTGATTAGCTAGGTAATTCAACCTCACACAAAAATCCTGAAAAATACAATGTTTTTGTTCCAAACTCAATGTTTTTGTTCCAAAACCGAACTCTGCCCTGCTATTAGACTGGACTACTGGTTCTGCACAAGGAAGGAAAGAAAATTCTTGACATAATAGAAGTATTCTTATACCCTGTGACAATTTCATAATAAAAAGCTATTAAGAAGTTTTTCCTGGTTGGGGGTTATTGGGTAACTGACTCATTTGACAATGACTGGGTTGTTTCCACGTTGCTGGAGTGAGACACTCCCCTGAGCTCAGCTCTCTGACATTTGTCTTGTGCTCAACTGCCCTCTATTGGCTGGGACATGGATTATTCTTTCCAACAGGGGCTTCCCTGAGGATTGAGGAATAATGACCCATGTTCACAAATATTTATCTGGATCATTTTGTACATCTGGACCAAAATAAAGATCTATTTGGATTTAAAATGAACACATTTTTATTATATATGCCCTGCACTCTTTGTTTTATCTCCTTATCTTGCCTAATTTCCCTTTGTGTCCCACCTTACATATATGCATTTGTTTATTTGTCTTTTGTCTGTCTCCCTGACTCAAAGTTAAGCTTCATGACATGGAGGACTTTGGTTGATGGCTATATCCTTGGGCCTAGAAGAATGACTGGCATGGAACAAGTGCTCTATAAGTATTACTTAAGTAATTGAGTGAGTACCAAGTACATCTTAGAACTAGGTATTGTGATGAGAGATTAGTAAGACATGGTTCTGGCCTTCTAGAGACCTACAATCTAGATTCTAGAAGAACTGGATCCAAAAGGACCGTGGTCTAGGAAGGACTGTCAACACAACCAGTACTTTATAATCTGGAGATTATCCCAAGGCATCTTTCATACTCATCACTGGTATTTTGAGGAGCTGTCATGTGGAAAAAGATTGGACTAGTTCAATTGATTTACAAAGAAAATATCATTTGATGGAAGGTACACGGAAAGAGTTTTGTCTCAACAAAAATCTCAGCATCCTCTGAAGTATTTTGGATTACTTTGAACACCACAAGAGGCATTTAATCATAGCCTGAAAACACTTCTGTCAGGAGATGTTATCAATTTCAATGATTCTTAAATCTTGGATGTTTTTAAAAACTCATTTTCCTGAGACCTGTTTCCAGACATACTGAATCAAGATCTCCAAGAGAAGGTCCTAAGAATCTCTATTTTACAATAAGTTCCCAGTGAGTTGGATGCAGCTGTCTGCAGACTGTTGCTAGGGGATTGTTAGACTAGAGCTGAGGTCGGCAAACTGCAGCTCGCGAGCCACATGCGGCTCTTTGACCCCTTGAGTGTGGCTCTTCCTAAGCCTTAGGAGTACCCTAACTAAGTTAATAACAATGTACCTACCTATATAGTTTAAGTTTAAAAAATTTGGCTCTCAAAAAGAAATTTCAATCGTTGTACTGTTGATATTTGGCTCTGTTGACTAATGAGTTTGCCGACCACTGGACTAGAGGATTTAGGAATCAGAGGGGTAGCTAGACTGAGTGATCTGAAACTTCTACTTATAAGATTTTATGGCTCCGGAATACCATAGACGTTACTTTACTCTTAATAATGGTGAGAGCGGTAAGGGCAGCCTAATATAGGACTACCACCAAAGGAGAAAACCAATCAAGAACATCAGTATGGGAGTCTAGCAGATATATTAAGCAAATATGGAGTAAAACTCCATACATTCTATCATCCTTCAGAGGGTAGAAATGATTAACCTTCAAGTCACATGCCCAAATAATTCACCTTACACATTCTGTATTGAGATCAAGCTTGTAATGAATACTTTGTAGATATTTCATTTCCAATCTTTAGGGCTTGGAGGGGAAACTGAGATAATGGGTGAACCTCTTTCAGGGAGAATTATCAAATGAAAAAATGTATTTTGAACTCAAATGAGGAGGAAGGAAGGTTTCTTGCTCACTATACTCTACTCCACCCCATCCTCCTCTTTGTTTCACATCCTGGACCTTTCTGTTGTTTGGTCTTGTGGGAGGTAGGTAATTAATATGGGGACTAGAGAAAGGAGTTAAAAGTCAATTGCTTATCTTTCTCAGCTTTTTTAAAAAATATATTTTATTGATTTTTTTACAGAGAGGAAGGAAGAGAGATAGAGAGTTAGAAACATCGATGAGAGAGAAACATCGATCAGTTGCCTCCTGCACATCTCCTACTGGGGATGTGCCCGCAACAAAGGTACATGCCCTTGACCAGAATCGAACCTGGGACCTTTCAGTCCGCAGGCCGACGCTCTATCCACTGAGCCAAACCGGTTTCGGCTTTCTCAGATTTTAATGCAAAAAACATTTATTTAGGAATGTGGAAACTTGCTGTACAAGTCCTCGCCTGTATTGGCCCATCCACACTAAGTACCCAATAAATGCCAGCTATTGTGATGGTTACTGACTGAGTGCCAGTATGAGGGTGCAAACTAAGATGAATAGTCTGTGATCCCTGATCTCAAGGAGCTTAGAGTCTGACTTTGATGTTACAATCACCACAAACATGACAGTGTTATACAGAGCCCTTACTACTGTGCAAATGTGTATATTTCTGTTGCCAATTCATTGAGTAGCTATTGTGTGAATGAGACCATTAACCTGCCCTGGTAAGGCCGTTAATTTGCATGGGCTAGTAGGACTGTTTGTTTTTAACTTGAAAAGGAGGAAAGGCTTATGCTTGGACCCCAGGATACTGAAGCCCATGGACAGGAATGCAGGGGCCTTTCTCCCACCTCATCTGAGAGGCTGGAGCTACAGGGAGGGAGCACAACATGATGAAGGGGGCTCTACAGACTTGGGTGCACACAGGCTCAGGTGATGAAACAAGGCACAGAGTTAAGGGAGAACTAGGTTCCCGCCCTCCTCCACAGACCAGAGAAGCAGAGGGACCCAGAAGGAATGAGTTTTCACAAGAGCATCCACTGGGCAGAAGAGAGGTGCCTTCCTCGAGGGGACTGGGAATATCAGGTCTCAAGGTGAAAACCAAAACTATTTACCTATGGAGGCATTGCTGACCGCCTGTATAATAGTCCCTGGGAGGCCACAGAAACATTGACCCGTCTGTTGCTAACAGGAGGGGTGGTGGTGATTATTTTTGACCAGAGGTGGCAGGAAGCAGATGAATCTAATAAACTGTCCAGTGAGAAGCATCAGGCTTTGGAACTTGAGTCCCCTTTCAATTAATTCACCTTTGCACTGGGGGATAATCTGAGGGGAAAGTCTTCGTAATTATTTTGTATCACAGGCTGGGGAAGGCATGGCCATTTCTGTTCTAGGAACACAGAAAGTAGCCAGGAATCTGCGACAGAGGCTGAAGGATGGGAACAGGGAAATCTGCAATAGGAACTGAGCTTTGAAGGATGAGTAGGAGTTGGTTAGGCTGACATGGGTCAGTGAGCATCTTAGAGAGCATTCTTTTTTGAACTTCTCCTTTTCACCTTCCCACCTTTCCCCCAACATTCATTATTAACTCAACAATGCGTATGTCTTCTAGGTACACAGAGGGGAACAGGGCAGCCTTTGGGGGTCTCTCTCCAACCCAGTCTTCCTGCAGGTATGCCCGGAAGTCCAGTGTAGACGGCTAAGCCTGAGATTCCCCACTTGGCTTTGGGTGGGGCTTCAGATTGCCCGAAAACAGTAGAATTGGGAGCAGGAAGCCTTGTCAATGTTCGCATTATGTATTTATATTTGCACGTACAAGGGAGAGTGATTCATATTAAATAGCTACACAGAGTTGACTTGGGGCCCATTGTTTTTTTTCCTCCTGCCTGCCAACATCGTGGCTAGACTGCTGGGCATGGAGAATGGAGGGCAGAGGACAGCTGGATTCCCACACAGGAGCAGGGCAGGGCCCAGCAGAGAACCAGGGGAGCTAAGTGACAGACAGCTGTGTTTGTGTGTGTGGGGGGGAGGGGGGCATGGAGGGGGGGGGGGGCAGAGAAACACTTGAAGGACCCTGAGCCAGGCTTGAGATGGCTCTCTGGAGGAGCTTCAAATGCCAGGGAGTGACAGCGCTGGTCACATTGACCCGTCTGTTGCTAACAGGAGGGGTGGTGGTGATTATTTTTGACCAGAGGTGGCAGGAAGCAGATGAATCTAATAGACTGTCCAGTGAGAAGCATCAGGCTTTAGAACTTGAGTCCCCTTTCAATTAATTCACCTTTGCTCTGGCGGGTGGGGACTAATTCGTTCCTTAGCAGGACTGCTGGTACACCCAGACTTTCTGGGAAACCCATTTTTCCTTTTCTATCACAAAATGCAGCCTTCTTTACATATATTCTGGGGGGTTTGGCAAGCACTTGCAAAGATTTCTCTTTCCTGAAAATCCTCTGGTCTCCTGGGTTTGGAGGGAAAACAGTCAAGGAAGCAAGTGTAGACTGCAGGATCTGGGTAATTTCTCACACAGAACGACACAAAAATAAACAAATTTCAGGAAGTGAAAGGACTTGGTTCTGCTAAAGCAGTTGCTCTGCTGGTGAGGCAGGGAATGGCTCTGTCACACAATTAAAAAGATATAACTGTTTCCTGTTCAGTGAGCATCCTCCCTGCTGTTGCCGCACCTGCTCAGGGACCCGGGGGCTTTCCATGCTTATGCTCAGGATCCCGCAGATCTGAGCTGTGGGCTGTGCTAGTCCTTCACTCCCCCCTCCCCCCCCCCGCCTCGGGTTCATATATATTCACTCGGTGTGCGGAGGAATTAGAGAGTGCCATGTTGATGTGCAGGGTGAACATCAGCTCATTAAGCTTGCCAAGAACCGGACGCTCCGTGAAGATTAATTACGAGCTCTGCCTTTTATGTGCTCTGTCATTGGGCAGACATCTCTGTTGCTCTGAAAGTTAATACAGTTAATTAAAGCCAACGGGTCCTCTGTTTGGGGCCACTCCAGCAGGTATCCTGCTCCCCACCACACAGACACACTTCACTAAGCGAGCCCAGGAAACAGCAAAGGATAAAGGGAGAAAGCGAGGGACCAGGTGAGGGGACTCTGTGTGGGGGAATGTGTCACTCCCAGTCCCAGCTGGCACACTTGGGGCACTCCTGCCATCCTGCCCCCAACCTCCCAGAGCCTGGAATGTGTTTATATGAATTGAACTGACCTCATGAATTCAGTGGGAGAAATAATTCCCACAAATACGGCTGCACTGGATTGATTTCTTTCTGCTGTGCTGCTACTTAATTAACTCAAAGCAGACTCCAGCACATAGACATAAATAATATTCATGTTGGGGTGGAGGGTAGTAGGACTCAAACCATTCAAGGGCAACTAATATCATGATGGCATATTTGGGGCTGGCTGATAGGATGGGATACCTATTGGTCTGGCTCACATTCTAGATGTAAATGAGTTGAATGGAAACAAATATAATTCACATGTCTTTCATTCATTCTTCTAGGAGCACGCAGCTGGTGCCAGCCACAGTCCTGGGAGGTGGGGATTCCAAGATGAATAAACCAGGATTCTGCGTTGAGAGAGCCCACAGGTTAATGATAAAGGTTGATGAGGAAAATCAACTGTTTCAATGCCGATGCTCCTGCTCAGAGAGAAGAAATCAAAGTAGGAAGCAAGACAATGATGCCCAAACAACTGTTCTTTCATGGGGACACGAATAAAACAATAATTTAAAAACACCACAAGTTTGTGAAATATTTACCTATATCAAACTGACCTGATCCTCACAACAGCTACAAAAGGTAGAATAGGTTTAGAAAACATTCATGTGCTGGGCACTGTGCGAGGCTCTGGGGAGAGCAGGGAACAACCTGGCTGCTCACCTGCATCTTACCCTCTAGTGGTTCTCAGCCTTGGCTGCACATGAGAATCACCTGGGAATCTTTTTAAAATCCTGATTTCTGGGCCTCGTCCTTCGGAAATTCTGTTTCTTTGTTACTAATGTTGTGGCCCCACCCCATAACAAAGAAACAGAATTTCCGGAGGATGAGGCCCAGAAATTAGGATTTTAAAAAGATTCCCAGGTGATTCTCATGTGCAGCCAAGGTTGGGAACCACTGTTCTAGTGAGAGGCCAAGCTACCCTCATCTGTGAGTTACTTGTGACCAGAGAGCTAGTCAGTGAGGCAGCAGGTAGTCGTGTGTTCTGTGCTATTGATGCTGCCCGTTTGTAACTCAGCCATCAAACCAAGGACACAATTTTCTGACATCTCCTCCAGTGTTCCCCAAACAACTTTGTTCTATTTACCACATCCACAACAATGGATAGGTGTTGTCACTAGATGTGTAGGAATGGGAAATTTTCACAAGTGCTTTAAAGCTAGGGCAGATTTGATTCCAGAACAGTGGTTTAAGTGAGTGAAAGAGGTAAGGGAAATAAACCATCATGAAGAAGAGGGAATATTTCTTCTTAAACCCTTATATTGAAGCCTTGGAAGTGACTGATTTAACCAACTTACAATGTGCCTTATTATGGCTCATTCTATCTATAACTATTATCTTGTATTATTATTATGTTTTTTAATAATCCTCACCTAAGGATATGTTTTCATTGATTTTTAGAGAGAGAAGAAGGGAGAGAGAGAGAGAGAGAGAGAGAGAGAGAAGAGAAACATCAGTCTGTTGTCACCCATATGTGTCCCGACGGGGGATTGAACCAAAAACCTAGGTATGTGCCCTGACTGGGAATTGAACCTGCAACTTTTTGGTGTAGGGGACAATGCTCCAACCAACTGAGTCACCAGCCAGGACTGTTGGATTGTATTTTCAATAATTATGAAAATTTTCAGAATATTTTAAGTCATTTTTATTTTGGTGATTGATATATAGATGAAGTTGGAATAGTGACTTCATTTTGCCTTTACTGGAACCCCATGCAAAGGGGATTCACTGATAAATGTTCAACAACTGGTTCTTCAAAAAAAAGTATAAAAAAATACATATAGCCATAAATTTATTATAAATTTTACTGCTATAAAGGAAGCGTAGCACACAATTTACAAATAATTATAAAAGATACAATACTCTATTGTAAATTCTATATAGCCAATTAATTGATTCTTACAAAATGCTTTGATTACTCTCTGTTGGACTCTTGTATTCATAGTCAACCTACATATGGTTGTAGTCTGGCCATGATTTGACAAAATCGGACTATAAATAAATGTTTATTCCTATCTAGTTCAGCAAAGTCACTCAAAATGTTGACAAATGTATATAGTTTAAATGTGAATACTGGATATTTTTGTTTACTTTGAGTAAGATGAAAGGGAAAAATTAAATCATATGTAGGGACCTCATTCTTTCATCAATATGTGACTTCCTCACAGAATCAGATTATAGTTTCTGAAATTACCCCCATTTTTTTGGTGCTAATCACAATCAGGCAGCTACAGACATGTCACACTTTTAAGTTTAATCTGCATCATTAACATTTTCTCCCATCACCTCCTTCAGTCTAGACAGCAACAAAAAATAAATCAAGCCCTGCTTTGTAATGTTTGCCAATTTATGTGGTGTAAACACTCCTACCATGGCTGCCTATATGGTATCACTGAAAACAGAGATGTGTAGCAGCATATCATCATGTATATTTCCATGACACAGGCAAAAGAGTAGAAAATAATCTTGAGAGCACAGACAATAGCAAAATGTAGTAAAATAATTAAAGGGATGAATTTTGAGTATTTATTACCTTTATTTTAATATAATTTAAGTATAAATTCAAGTAATTTAGTTTTTAATAATGGCCATATTTAAAAACTGGCTTGCAAAAATTTTGAAAATGTAACAATTGGCTCTCAAGAGCTGGTATAAGCCAGTTCCAGCACACCATCAGTCTGCATCACTCCCATTTAGGTGGGAAAGATTAGTTCCTTATCATAAATGCTGGTACTTGGCTGCTAAAGTGAAACATATAAACACCTGCTCAGTACATGTACGTTGAATGAAGACTTTCAGAAGAATTTCTATTTGCTATAATCAAAGTGTGCTCTTAACTTTTTTAAAAAAACATCATACAACCAAGTGTAGAACGACATTTGAACTAACAATACCATCCTTACTGCAATCAGCTCCTTTTCTCTGCTGCAATGTGGTTTTCTTCTTTTCCTGTAAAGGTACTTCTTGCATTTTGAAACTTGGCCATAAGCACTTGGTCCTGTGTTGATCAGTTTGGAAATATAATCCAGAACAAAGCTAATTTTAAAATACCACCAGGCTCCTTAGGCCCCTAAATATCATGTCTTTTCAGATGAGCACCTGCTATTGGGCTAGCAGAGGTCTGGTCTTCAGGGGCTTCTCTCACCAGGTGCACCACGGGCAGGGCAGTTTAAGCCAGGAGATGCTCACCTTTATCTCTGCAATAAGTTAGGGGTGGGGCCTTTCAAGTATTGCTTTTGATTGTCAAAAGCCAAACAACACCCCCCCCCCCCCCCCCCCCCCCCCCCCCCCCCCCCCCCCCCCCCCCCGCCACCTTGTGCTGGTTCCCTTTTGAGATGCTTTTCTCCTATGAGGGGTGATCTGCTTGTGGGCTCAGGAAAGCTGCAACAGAAGGCAGCCTAGCGCTGTGTTGAAGCCCCTTCATAAGGCAGAGAAGGCAGCATCCATCAGAGGAGCAGAGACACATGCACCAGACCATCTCTTCAGCATTCATGCACCTTCATTCATGCTCACTCACCCACTCATCTGACTAGTAAGTACTTAGTGTCTACCTGGAATCTGAGCGGTGTGCATTTTCAAATATGTAAAAATCTTCATTGACTTTTTTGTACAGAAAAATCATAAAGCTAAAATCATAGTTAACATTTTGCTTTTTTTTTTTTTTTTTTTTACCTACATTAATAGTGAAGAAGTCTTTCATTTTAACAAGGCTTTTGCACTGGTTCAGTCATGGAGGAGAGACAGAGTGTCTCTTTAGATTCACTGTATTGGAGGGAAATAACGTGACAAATAACTTTTTGTACTGCTACCCGGCCCCGCGGAAATGCAGGACGGAAGCCGAAAAAGCCACTGACCGATGCAAGCCCTTCCTTCTGCAATATGCTCTTCTGGGAGGATAAGCAAATCTGAGATTTTGGGATCTTGTCATTGTTTCTTATGGTGTCATTTGAATTAGAATTTATAATTTTGGAAATGTAGACTGTTAATAAATGCATATTTCTAGAATTATTTTCGTTAGCTTAATCAGTGGTAAAGTTTTTTTTTTTCATTTGAATTTATCTTACCTGTGCTGAGAAGAAATGCAGAAAAGAGCTTTAGAGTATCCTGAACTTGGCCTCTAAAACAGAGGAAGCAGCATTCTCCTGGGACCTGTCGGGGGTCTCCCTTCTTTGCGTCCAGCACGGAAAGAGAAATGAACCGGTTCTTTAAGTAGAGGCGGTTGGGATTGAGAAAGAAATGAATCAAAGAGACAAGACACAAAACTAAAAGAAGCGAGGTCTGGGTGGGCTTCTGCCCTCTGATGGAGGGACAGACAGATGTCCAGCACCGGAAATAAGTTTAATATATACTCGAAGGAACAGGAAGTTACATCAGTTCTGGGCAGGCCGGCTGGTGGGCATGACGAGCAGTCCTGGCTCCACCTCAGGGCCCCTCCCACAGGGCAAGGCCAGTCAGAGGGAGGAGAGTCTATTCATTCCTGGTGCTTGGCTGGATCTACATCTCAAAAACCTACTACCCGGCATCTCGGCTTTGAAAGGTCAGACTGAGTGGCGTCCTTGCCTCTTGACTAGGACCACCCCCAGGGCGTGGCTCTGCCTGCGCCCTGAGTTCAGTTGATGATATTTTTAGGAAGCATGCCCATGTGTCTTGCCAGCAACCCCCTACAGGGACCCAGACAGGGATAGCCAGACCAGACTTTCCCAGCCACAAAATTATCCTCTAATGTTGGAGGCTTGTATCAGTCACCGCTCTGTCACTGAGCAAGACTGAGATTGGCTCAGAGCCCAAACACACGGTAAACATAATGGAAGAAGGAAGGCAGATGGAGGTGGGGGTGTCCTGAGGGAGGTGACTGGATGGGGGCTTCTTAACTGAAGCTGGAGAGAGCAGATGCCCTGCCTCCACCTCTTCCACTTCACTCCCATCCCCTGGGGAGCACAGCCACACTCCCCATTGGCTTTAACCTCTCTCCCGAGGTCCAGACACTCATGGCCAAGTTCTTACTGGACAGTTTTACCTGATGTCCTGCCATCCCCCTTCGCACTTGGTGTGTCTAACACTGAAACACTAAAAGTAAACTGTCTCCCTGCACCTCTCCCCATTCCTGCTCCTCTCCCCTTGTTCTGGGAAAGTGTCCCCATCCCCCAAGCCTGTCGGGCCCCTCTCCTCAGTAGCTCTCTTTGTCTTCCCCACTGCCCTTGGCTTGGTTCAGGCCCTCATCGTTGCTCACCTGCATTGCCACAATGCCCTCCTTTGCAACTGTCCCTGCCCCCAGGCTTACCTCTTCCAAACATCGTTGTCACAGTGATGTTCCCCCAGCCTTACTCTTGCACATGTGATCCCTGGACCAGCAACACCAGCATCATCTGGGAGCTTGTTAGAAATGCAGAGATTCTCTCAGTGAGGATCCAGGATGAAAGCAGGAAGCACCATTGATTTGAATAAGGACATTTTGATATAACAAATGGGTAAGTGGATAAATTGTGTGCGTCCCTGCAATAGAAACCTACTAAGAGAACAATAGGAATGAATCACAAAGGCATTAGCTGAGTGGAAGACTCAGGTCTCCAAAGGTTACATACAATATGATTCCATTTTTATTATTCTGGAAAAGGTAAAACTGGAGGGGCAAAGTTCAGTGACTGCTAGTGGCTAGGAGGATGGAAGATTTGATCACAAAATGGCAACATGAAGGAACTTTTTTGAGTCCTCTGTATCTTGATTGTAATAGAGGATACACTTAGCTGTATGTGTTAATGCTCATAGAACTGTATGTTGAAGCAAGCCATGTGGACTGTACTTAAATTAAGAAATAATGGTAAGTAAATAAATTAACAATCAGAATAATGAGTTATAAAACACTGAATAAAACTGAAAACCATGAGTTTGTGTTGATATAAGTAAGTAAACAGAATGTATCTTCCTCAAACACTTAACTACAAAGGGTGAAAGATGAACTTCATGGTGGAGAAGCTATGGAGTGATCAAAACACCAGACCAACCCAAATTGATGAACATTCTCTAAGACTCATTGCCTGTGCTTGTCAAAAGTGTCAAGGTCATGAAAGTTACTGAAAGACTGGAGAACTGTTTCATGTTGAAGAAGATTAAAGACCCATGACAAGTAACTGCAAGGCAAGAATCTGTATGGAGTCCTTTGACTGTAAAGGATGTCATTGGGACAACTGGTGAAACTCGAATGGGGTCTCAGGATTAGAGAGCAGTAATAAACTTACTTGTGTCAATTTCCCCAGTCTGGTGGCTGTGTTGTGGTTGTGTAAGAGAAAGTTCTTGTTGCAGGACTTTCAAACGTAAATATTTAAGGGTGATGGAGTAACTTACTCTCAAACAGTTCAGAAAAATATGTCCTTTATATTCTTTTTCTACTTGTTATTAAACTTGAGATTATTTCAAAAAAGAAAGAGCGATGGGGAGCGGATAGAATTGGGGAGAGAGAGAGGACCTCTCTAATAATAAGATGACATCCCATTAGAGACATGAATGAAGTGAGAGGGCAAGCCACTGGGTATCTGGAGGAAGAGCATTATGGGGAGAGGGGACAGATTGTGCAAAGGCTTTGAGGAGGGCATTCCTGGAGAGTTTAAGAGTTTGTTCTCTGCGTAAGAGACACCTGCAGAGGAGTGGCATCACCCTACTTAGGTTTTACAGGGGTCACTCTGGCTGCTGTGAAAATAGATTATCAAGTGGCAAGATTGAAAATAGATGATCAATTGGGAGACTAGGGGAGAAATTCACTCTCTGATGGATAATTGGGCTGCAGGAACCTCCAGTAAGGTTTCTAAGAGCCACAGGCTGGTCCACAAGCACAGAACACCGGGGTCACTCAGCCATCTGACTGCTCCCTCCACTCATGCCCAGCTTCTCTTGGAGGCCTGCCAAGGGGTGCCCGGCACAGAAGCTGCTTGCCAAAGGGCAGGTCATGACTTGTCAGGAAGGTTGAGATGCCAGCTGGTTGCATTTTTAATCAATTTTTTCTATTATTTGGCATCCGTGCTAAAATGTCCTTTTAAATTAATTGTCACAGAACGGAGACAAGCTCAGAGAGAAATATTGTAACTGTCAGATATCATTTACTTACTTGGGCCTGCCTGACAGCTATGGGCACTCTTGCCCTGTGCAGCAGGCCCTTGTATAAAAGGATCTTGAGGTTTAATATCCCAACAATGAAGAAATCTGTGCATTGACCCTGATGCTTGGCCACCGAAGGACCTTGGTGAGCTATGATTCAGCCCCTTCTTTATCTGGACCCAGTAGGTGAATGATAATTTATAGCTTGACTAGTTTTATTTGCTTTGAACTTGCCCCCAGTAGTCATAATTAGTCTCCCATGAGAGAGGGGCTTGGACTTAGGTGGGAGGAGCTCTGTTCACCCTGATTTGGCACCATGTGCTCATCATGATGAATTTAGCAGCTTGGACCTACCTCCAGCTCCTTCTCTCCTTGGAGCTCCTAGAGATCTCAAGGACATAGCTTTTGTGTTTATAGAAGGATGTTTTAATCTATTGTGTGATTCTTTTCAAACATAAATATACACTTAGGGTGTTATACTTAACACACACATTTTTAAATCCAAGGACAGACTCACACTTGAAGAGCAACATTTAAAAATGTTTCTCCCCTACCTTTAATGCACACATATCTATTTTAAAGTGAATTTTACATGTGACCCTAAGCCTCTGGGATAGTTAATCCCTCGTTTACAGAGTAGTGACCTGCATGATTAGAGGATGATTTGCTGTAGGATGGAGACAAAGCCAGTGACCTTGGCAGTGAGGCAGCTAGTTAGAGTTGAGTGATTTTTCAGATCAGGACTCAGGATGATACTCTGCCAACCCAGAGCTCTTCTAACTAATTTTTTTTTTTGGCTTGATAATGACTGAACTGTTTCTTAATCAGTCCATAGTGCCCGAGTACAGAGGTTTAGTTTCAAATATTGTCTGAAGAGATTTATACCATTCAAAGGATAGAGATGATAATATGATCTCCTTTCTTAATAACTTCTGGGATTATAATTCTGGGGCAGATAAAACATTTAATTCTAAAAATGCAACAAAAATAGTTAAGCCTTAAAATAATATCATTGTCATGCACTTAACCTTTCAAACAATTTGCAAAAGACATTAGACATGCTGCAGTGCTTTGATCTGTTAAATTTGGAGTAGCCCTTTCAAGGTCATTGGCATTTCCCATGACCACAACCATCATCATTCATAGGTCTACTTACCTAGGGCACACACTTCCAATGTATACATTTTTCACCTTAACAGACTGAACAAAGAAACCAGAATCTTTGGGTCTTGATTATATTAGTCCTATAATTTTAAGTCCCTACGCACATTGATATTCTCATCTGTGGGTTTAATTCTCATTTGTGGGCAGGTCCATAAAGATCTCCATATAACCTCCATATCAATCAAATTAGAATGGCCCTGGCCAGAAGCTCAGGTGGTTGGAGGTTGTCCCAATATGCCAAGGTTGCAGGTTTGATGTTCAGTCAGGGCACATGCAAGAAGAAACCAATGAATACATAAATAAGAGGAACAACAAATTGATAACATTCTCTCTCTCTCTCTCTCTCTCTCTCTCTCTCTCTCTCCCCCTCCCTCCTCTATCTATCTCTATCTCACTTTTACTCTGGCTCTCTCTCAAATCAATAAATTAAAAAAATTAAAATGAAGTTTTTAGGGTGGGCTTTAATCCAATGCAACTGGTGTCCTTATAAGAGAGGAGACCAGAACACACAGAGGGAAGACCGTGTGAAGACATAGAGAGAAAGTGGGCATCTATAAGCCAAGAAAAGAGGTCTCAGGGTGAAATCGACCCGGCCAACACTGATCCCAGACTTCCAGCCTCCAGAACTGTGAGAAAATACATTCCTGTTGTTTACGCCCCCCAGTATGTGATATTTCACTATGGTTGCCCCAGCAAATTAATGCAGACATTGCTATTAGTATCTGGATGCTGCTACAACAAATACCAAAAAAAGTGGAAGTGGCTTTGGGACTGGGTAATTGGTAGAAGCCAGGAGATGCTTGAGGCATATGTTAGAAAAACCTAGACGGCCTTGAAGAGACTGTAATAGAAATACAGTAGTTAAAGGCGCTCAGATGGAAGTGAGGAGCATGTTATTGGATACTGGGAAGGCAATCCTCGCTATAAAGTGGCAGAGGGCTTAGCCGAATTTGTTCTGGAGTTTTGTGGAAGGTAGAACTTGTAAGTAATAAACTCAAAGATTAGCTGAAGAAATTTCTAAGCAAAGTGTTGAAGGTCTGGCCTGGTTTCTCCTGACTGCTGATAGTGAAAAGGGAGAAGAGAGGGAGAAATTAAACAAGGAATTGTTCAGCACAAAGGAACCAGGACTTGAAGATTTGGAAACTGCTCAGCCTATCCATACATACTCTCCATTAATACACTGCCTTTTACTTTATAATGCTTTTATGAGGATGAAATGCAATAGGGTATATATATTGTAAGTACTTTAGAAATCATAAACTGTTATAAAAAGATGAGATGCTATAATGTTATTATTGCCTCATATAATTTTATAGGTTCTTCATAGGGTCAAGGAGGAGAAAAATGTCAACCTTGTTTTTTCATTTGGGATATTTGAGGCCTAGAGAGAAGAAGTGATTTATATAATAATGTCATAGGGTCACAGAACCTGGATTAGGCTGGGATCTTAAAAGGCTCAGTCCACAGCTCTTTCTAATATAACTAGAGTCCTGATGCATGAAATTTGTGCAAGGGGCTCGGCCCTCGCAGCACTGGCTGCCTCAGCCGGCTCTCGCAGCCCCTTGCAGCCTTGGCCAGCCCTCGTAGCCCTGGCTTTATCCAGAAGGTCGTCTGGATAGTTGTTTGGTGGTTTGTTCTAATTAGCATATTAGCTCTTTATTATATAGGATGTTCTCTCATGCAAAAGACTTTTAGATGTTCAGCAAGTCAGATCAATAAGCATTTATTTACAGACCTGCCCAGCACACAGGTAGAACCAGTGAGGATACAAAGTAAGCAGAAGGCATACTCTGTCTCCACATTATCAAAAAAGCAAAAAATAAACATGTCTCAGCTAACAAACTACATAACAATCATGGGATAATAATTTCCTAGCTTTCCACGTTAATTGGTTAACCTCTAAAGTCAGGTTGGAGGCCTGCATAATGTCTTTTTTAAATATATATATTTTTTTGATTTCAGAGAGGGAGAGAGAAATAGAAACATCAATAATGAGAGAGAATCATTGATCAGCTGCCTCCTGCACGCCCCCTACTGGAGATTGAGCCTACAACCCAGGCATGTGCCCTTGACCGGATTGGAACCTGGGACCCTTCAGTCTGCAGGCCAACACTCTATCCACTGAGCCAAACCAGCCAGGGATTTTTTTGTTTTTTAAAATAATAAACACGAATTAGATTGAGTTGTAAACTTTCTTTCTTTCTTTCTTTCTTTCTTTCTTTCTTTCTTTCTTTTAGCTTGGCAGTGATGCATTTTTTTTCTTATGGTGTCTATGACAGTCTTGGAAGGAAAAGTTTTCCAAATCAGAAGCTGACATCATAGTCCTCATCTCCTGCCAAGTGTAAAAGGTTATGATGGAGAATATTTGTGAATTTGGTCAATGATTTAATAAAAAAAAAAGCCCCTGACATTAACATCTTTTCAGAAAGAGTAAAAGTACCATTTTTCAGCACTTGTTTTTGCAATTGTGAGTCTACTCTAGACACTTGAATTGTGGTGTCTACCTTTAGTAAAACCAGCTCAGGTGTGGGAATATCCTGTGAACAAATGGCCTTTCAGCACCCCGTTCAGCCTCATAATTGCTTTCATAGCAAAATCACACTTGCTAGAATATGTGTTAAAATTCAGTCTTCAGCCGTAGCCAGTTTGGCTCAGTGGATAGAGCATTGGCTTGTGGACTGAAGGGTGCCAGGTTCGATTCCAGTCTAGGGTACATGCCCAGGTTGTGGGCTTGATCTCCAGTGGGAGGGGAGCATTCAGGAGGCAGCTGATCAATGATTTTCTCTCATTGTTGATGTTGATCTCTCTCTCTCCCTTCCTCTCTGAAATAAATAAATAAAATTCAAAAAAAATATTTTTAAAAATTCAGTCTTTCCCTTCTACACAGAGGTGAAAACCTTTGCAAAATAATAATGACTTTGCCACACACCTGAAATTAGTACACAATAACATTGAATGTAAACTGTCAAAAATAAAACTCCCCAAAAATTGACAAGAAAAAAGGCCTTAACAGTAATGATAATAGTAATGAAGAGGAGGAGGAGGGGTTGTAAAGGGAGGAGAGGTGGAAGAGAATTGAAAGGCACTCTGAAACACTTCTCATCCTGTTGACAATTCATCAGCTGTGCAAACGCATCCAAGGTGTGTCTATATGGGTTACACTTACTGACTAATCTTAATGGAAATGAATGCTTTTTATAAACCTCTTTGCTTTCTAATGAATCCGCTTGATAGACGAAGCTCCTCAGATATGACCCCATAATACGGTTCAGAGAGGTGATGGGGGAATGTACTCATAACAGCAGCAGTGATTTAAAGGAGTCCAATGGTGAATTATTTTGTGAAGTATAGAAATTTTTTTCCTACTTGAGAAATTAACCAACTCATCTTTGATTTTTAAGTTGGGATTTCCACATAGTTGATTGTCTCATAATAGGACACGTATATCAACACATGTGAGCACTAAGTCAGGTTCTCCAAAAGAGCACATCTGTTCTGGCCCTACACGGCCCACCTGTATTCATGGCACACCCACGCCACAGGACAGCGGTGTGCTCAGGCTGTGTGCCTGGGATGGGCTGTGCTACCGCCATACTGACGCCCATCCTAGGACTTCACGTGTTGGAGAAAGTTACTTCCTGAAAACAAGGCTGCTCCTACCACAGCTCATGAATGTGCTTCTCTTTCTCCACCATGAAAAATGTTAACTCCCCATCCATTCTTAAGGTAAATGAGCTAAGACCTTACCACCAACTCCTTCAGGCTTTTATTTTTCCTTTAAAACTACCTTAGCCATTCTTCTTTATGTGGCTCCACAGTCTATATTCAGGGGAGGCTGTGTGTGTGTGTGTGTGTGTGTGTGTGTGTGTATCTCTGCACCCCTTTTCATTCTTCCCCTAAGTGGCCATGCTCATGTCTCCTCCTAGTCCTTCAGATAAACACAAAGACCTTTGGGTAAGACTAATTATAGTAGTAGCTAACATTTATTTTACTATGTGTCAGGCAACTCGTTCTCTATATATGTTAACTAACTTAATCCTCATAATAGCCCACTGAAGGTGGAAAATATTAGCACCATTCTACATATGAGGACACTGACATATACACTGTTGTAAATAAATCCAGGGGAATGAAATAAACTCTCCCCCAAATGCATTCTCTCCGTAAGCTTGTGTGTGTGTGGGTGAGTGCGTGCATGTGTGTGCGTGCGTGCGTGTGTGTGTGTGTGTGTGTGTGTGTGGAGAGAGAGAGAGAGAGAGAGAGAGAGAGAGAGAGAGAACTTGAGAGAGAAGTAAATTAGAAGATAGGAAGATAGTTTGGACAAACCTCCATTAATTCACCTTATCCCTTTGCATCCTGATGTAATGTCCTCATGAGCCCCCGGCTTTCTTTCCTTCCTCCCACCAACCCGGTCGGCCTGAAGAGATAGCGGTGGTGAGCTGACCTGCGCGCAGAGCGCCAGGGGAGCCTTGGCACCCAGTGATCACATTCACATTTTCCTTAGGGTGCTCCTCAGCCTCCAGACTTGAAACATAGCAGGATGCTTGCTGCCTAGTTCACCGCAAGTCTTCATGGTACATTACTGCCACCTAGAGCTGACATATAGAAGCACAGATTCTAGATAAAGCAAAACAGAACAAAGCAAAATAAGAACTAACCCGAACTGTCCTAAAGCAAGATGTTTCAGTCTGAGGAGTTTAGGTCAATATCATAGACTTTAAAATTTAAACTCCTTTCCTCAAGATGTTCAAGTTCCATTTCTGTAAGTATATTATTATCCAATAATATTATTGAAATTAAAATATTACAGGTCTCAAAATAAAGGAGAGAGAGAAGTGGGAGAGTAAGAGGAGGGAGAGAGAGAGAGAGAGAGAGAGAGAGAATGAGAACATGTTTTGAGAACTGAACCTTTGCTGCTGTATCCATCACTTGGCAGATGAGGAAACTGAAGCTCTAAGAGGTAACAGATTCCTCAAGGACCAATAGTTAGTAAGTGGTGCTGGCAAGTTTGAAATATAGGCTTTGCCTGGTGTTTTATTCTACAACTAGAGGCCTGATGCACGATATTCATGCAAGTGTAAGCCTTCCTTCCCCCAGCTGCTGGCACTGGCTTCCCTCTGGCACCCAGGACCCCGGCTTCCCTCACAGCCCCAGCTTCATCCGAAAGGTTGTCCAGAGGATGTCTGGAGGGATGTCCAGTCTAATTAGCATATTATACTTTTATTATTATAGATGAACTAATCACATCAAATCAATATAAAACAAAATGTGTTTTGAATAAATGGTCAGTGGCCTTTCAACTGCTCCACCTGCTTCGCACACAGCTCTGTTCTCCTCGGGGATCACCAATGCTGAAACCTGTGCTTGAGGTTCTATCCTCAGGAGTGTTGGGTTTACGCTGCTCTGGGCACACCTTCCCTCAACAGCACGCACTTGGTCAGATGGTGGCTGAGGCCGAGGAGAAGCCTGTGATGGTAGAAGTGGATGAAGATGCTGGTCTACAAGGGGGAAAACCATTAAAAAGCCTCACTAACACCATGTTCTAAACCACCATTTCTCAGCCTGGGAGGCAGGAGGACGCTGTTGTTGTTAAGTAGAGATGTGACCAAGAAGGAAGGCTGATAGAAAGGACAGTCTCCTTGCCCTGGCCAGTGTGCTCAGTGGTTAGAATGTCGGCCTGCACACGAAAGGGTCCCGGGTTCGATTCCTGGTCAAGGCCATATAGCTGGGTTGCAGTTTGAGCCCCCACCCTAGTCAGGGTGTGTGTGGGAGGCAATCAATCTATGTGTCTCTATCACATGGATGTTTTTTTTTCTCTCTCTCTCCCTCCCTCCTTCCATTCTCTCTAAAAATCAATGGAAAAATATCCTTGGGTGAGGATGAACAAAACATTAAAAAATGATAGTCTTCTTAGGCAGGGGTGAAGTCAGTGGACCCCTTCTTAGAATAACACTTTCAAATGCATGCAAGAGAATACATAAGATTATAAAGGAAACTAATTATGAGAAATAAAGTTATCAAATTATTTTAAAATATATTACTAGTATATGTGTATATTAGTCCTGCTGCCACCACATTAGGGCTAGGACTTTAACATCTGAATTTTGGAGTGACACAAACATTCAGTCCATAGCAGTGTGCTTCTTCATTGATGCATTGAACAACAAGCTCCAGTGGTAGACCTGAAACCACCATAGTTGTGAGGGAGTGATGAGCATAACATAGAGATATCTGCAACGATGAAGCATGCTATGAAAATATTGGGGATTTCCATTGGAGATAAACCACAGGTATTATTAAAAGTGAATGTGTAATTTATTTCCCATCCACTGCCATAGACTCCTACATTCTGTCCAGGGACCTCAGTTTACAAACATCTGCCTTAAAGTATCTCAGGAAACTCATTGGTTTATATTTACTGGACTACAAGGAGTTGAGAAACACTCTGTAACTAGCTGAGTTAAATAGCTCTTAACCAGCGTGCCAAGAGAGACAGCTGTGGTGCGTAAACAGGGCGAATGCCTGGGACAGGGGTTGCCCCCAGTATTTGTCTTTCTGGAATGGAGGACATGGGTTGGCGTAGGGTATGTTCTGAGTTTGTGTCCTCTCCATGGCCTGGTGTGATATGGTGAAGAAGAATATTAACAGGTTGAGTTGATCTTCGGGCCACAAACTGCCGACCCCCAATAGGGAGCTCTGCTTTATTTCATTTCCTTCTGCAAATAGAGAAAATGAAATGGGATGAGCATTGCTAGGGGAGTCACAGCAGAGTCAGAAGGCTACTAAGGAAGTGGGGCCTCTGCACATCTTGTGCCTCAGTTCTTAGAGCTGCTCTTAAGTTGCTAAACTCAGCTCTAGGCTGAGCCATAAATATCCTGGAGCCATGAACATCCTGGACAATAACTGCTACATGGTCACATTTGGATTTTACTTCCTTCTTGTATTTTCATCTCCTCATTTGCATATTGGAACTAACCAATCCCAGTTAACGTAGTCTGCAATTCTTCATTTGCATGAAAAAATTACATTTTATGGTTTTTGCCTTTAAAAACCCTGCCTTTCTTTGTTTCTCTCTAGAACATAGTTGGGTTGCTACCTGAATCTGCATCTCAGATTGTAATTCTCTTGCTCAAATAAAGGCTTTTTATTCTTTATTACAGCCTAAAACTTTTTTGGTTGACACTAGAAATATTAGGAAATCCACAGATTTATGTTCCTTAGGGAAACAGTTCGTGTTTCTAGTGTTCAAGGCCAAATTAATTCTTTCATGAGAAGAGTAAAAGTTAAAATTAAAAAGTAGGGAGAGGTGAAATTAGTTAGAAGATTGTCAAATCTCAATAAATTTATCTTAATAAACTAGAGGCAAACTTTCTTGAATAGTTTCAGTATCTAAACTAATTAAAGATGTATAAAAATATCCTTTATCTTGTGTAGAAAAAAAAACTGACCAATTTTAGAAATATTTTAAAGCTATTCCTTTTGAGTCTGCCTTGTAATCAAACATCCAGGGATGTGTTTGAATTATACTTTCAAATGATAAAGAAAACCGTCCCACATTGCTTCATTTACATGCTTCCCCGCCCTCCAAATTAATAACATTATTGGTACTTGTTCAACTTACAGGAGTGTAGGCATGTAAGGTCTCCCGTTTAGATGGGCTTGAGTTCCACTGTCGTCAGGTGCCCATGCTGTGGCTTTTCTGCAAGTCAGGGGAAGGACTCAGCCAGGGGGAGAAGGCAGCCTCTGAGTTGCAGACAACTCAGAAAGCTGAGCCCCCGCCCTTCTTGATCAACTCTCCAAAGCGGGGCGGGGCTGTAAATGGGTGTAACAGGAGGCAAACACGGAGAACACTGGGTAGGCCAGCCAGGGGAAGGAAAAAGGAAGGGAGGGCAGCTTATGGAATTTATTTGGAATTTAAAAAGTTATTTATCCCAATGATTCTTTATGAAGAGGGAAATTCTTAATATGACTCAGACACACCACTCATTTCCCTGTTTCTATCTCTGTTACCAAGACAAGCCAAAGGGGTTTTTAAAAGTCTACGGGCCACATCCAATGATCAAGCTGGGCTTGTGCTTAACATGCAACACATGCCGACAGACAAACCACGAAATTCTCTGAAGGGAGCAGGCATGCAGCCTGATGGAAAGACCTCTTGATTTTTAAGGGCCTTTATTTTTTGAAATGATGGACACTGAGATAATTTGGACTGAATACGTGAAGAATCAACCAGAGGTTATAAAATATTTAATAATTTAAACATTTCGTTTTCATAAGTATTCTTTCCATTTTTGTCTAAATGTAAACATTTTAATGCAAATCTAAACATAACATCTTTTTATATAGTTCATATTGTTTCAATAGAACATTATGTGTATTTTTTCAAGATAGCCTGCAGTCTTTGTCTTTATCAAGCAGCAGCACATGTGGATGTACATTATCACGTTGCTTTGCAAAGACGTTGTTGTACAAACTGACAATGTCACCAGCAATGAAGGATGTTCTAATTTCATCACAAATTCACAGCACAAGACCTTTTTTTTTTTTTTAAAGAAAACCCTGCTAATTTAGAGGGAATAAAATAGTTCTTGTTTTACTTTACATCGACATACTACTGATGAGATTGCTAGTGGGTACTTCATGTTTTCTCATTACATTGGAAGGACTTTTCTATAGATATTAACCTTTTGCTATTCATATTTGAGACAAATAATTTTTATTTTATAAATTAATTTACATGATCAAATGTGTCAAGCTCTTTTTTTATGATTTCTACTAATGTTTCAAGTCTTAGAAAAGTATCATTTCCACAGGTTTGTTTAATGTTTTGTTCTTTTTCCTGATTTAAAAAAGCAATTTTAATGTTTATAATTTTAAATCCTTTAATCCTCCTGCAGTTTGTTTTGGTGACTAAGAATATTTCTCAAATATTGACCATTTGCATTAGAACTGTGTGGGGTACATCTTAAAAATTTAGATTCCTGGACACCCTAGATTTACTGGGTCAAAATCTATTGAGGTGGCCCCAGTGCCATCATGAGAGAAAACTGGACAAATCAAAATTGAGAGTCAGGTACAAATACCTGACCAGTACCCCTTAAGATAGTGAAGGTCATGAAAAACAAGGAAAAGAATGAGAAACTGTCATAGACCTGAGAAGCCTAAGAAGGCATGATGACCAAATAAAGGTGGGTCCTGGACTGGGTCCTGGAACAGAATAAGGACATTAATGAAAAAGCTGGTGAAATCCAAATAAAGTTGAATCCAGTTAATAGGAATGCACCAATGTTGATTTCCCTGTCTTGGCAAAGTACCAGGAAAGAATATTAGGGGAAAATGGGTGAGGGGTACCCAAGAGCTTTTTGTTTTCGTTTTTGAACATCTAAGTTACCAACTGATGCTGGGATGGCTGAATGTCAAGAAGGTGTGTGACCAGTGGGGTTGGGGGAATCCATCTTTTGCCCTTTATTTTGAAAAACTTACTTTCATAGAGTCTATTTCTGATTTTTCTATTCTGTTGCTTGGGCCTATTGTTTGGAGCATTAAAAGCTGTGGTACATTTACACAATGGAATACTATGCAGCTGTAAAACAAAGAAGGATCTCTTACCCTTTGAAACAGCATGAAGGGACCTGGAGAGTGAAATAAGCCAGTCAGAGAAATGATCTCACTTATATGTGGAACCTAATGAACATAATAAACTGATTAGCAAAATAGGTTCAGAGGCATGGAACAGACTGATGTATCTCAGAGGGGGTGCAGGGAGACTGGAAGAGGTTAACCAAAGAACTTATATGCACACATGCATAGCCCATGGACACAGGCAATAGTGTGGTGAAGGCCTGGGGTGGGGCAGGGCTGGGTGAAAGGGGATAAAAGGGGGGAAATTGGGGACATCTGTAATACTGTCAACAATAAAATAAAATAAAACAAACAAATAAACAAACAAAAAAATTCCTATTCTTTTTTTTCTATTTATATATATTTTTTCTTTATTGATTAAGGTATTACATATGTGTCCTTATCCCCCCATTGCCACCCCCCCCCCCCACTCATGCCCTCACCCCCCTGGTGTCTGTGTCCATTGGTTAGGTCTATATGCATGCATACAAGTTCTTTGGTTGATCTCTCCCCCTTACCCTCGCCCTCCCCTACCTTCCCTCTGAGGTTTGACTGTCTGATCAATGCTTCTCTGTCTCTCGATCTGTTTTGTTCATCAGTTTATGTTGTTCATTATATTCCACAAATGAGTGAGAGCATGTGATATTTATCTTTCTCTGACTGGCTTATTTCACTTAGCATAATGCTCTCCAGTTCCATCCATGCTGTTTCAAATGGTAAGAATTCCTTCTTTTTTTACCACAGCTCAGCATTTCATTGTGTAAATGTACCACAGTTTTTTTAATCCACTCATCTGCTGATGGGCACTTAGGCTGTTTCCAAATCTTAGCTATGGTGAATTGTGCCGCTATAACATAGGGGTGCATATATCCTTTCTGATTGGTGAAAAACCCCTATTCTGACCCAGAGCGCTGTGAACCAGCTAAGCAAGGTTTAAAACCCAGCAGAAGACCATCTGGGGCAAGGCAATCCCAGCCCTGCCTCCCAGCCTTCCTACCTCCTAGTGGCCTCTTGTTCTGCCTCAGTCCTCAGAGCCCTGCCTTGGTCATTCTGATTCCTTGATTTTGTTCTTAGCTTAGCTTGAACTTTGGGCCCTGAGCTCAGTTGCAAATGTCCCAAGTTAGAGAAACAGAAGCATGAAGAATATCTGCTCTCCCTGAGAGCATTTTAAGAAAAATTTTAATAAATTGTCACAATGTTTATTTAAATTATGGCAAAACAACCTGCACAGGAACAAGGAGAAAGTAAAAGGGTGAAACATTTAGACAAGGCATGTTGCTTTTGACCTCATATTGAGTGATTGCATTTATGTGGGATGTCCAGGCTGGGCCAACCCACAGAGACAAAAAGCAGACTGAATGCCGGGGTCTGTGAGGAGGGCGGATGTGGAGCGACTATTACCGGGTACAGGTTTCTTTTGATAGAAGTGTTCCAGAATTAGAGAATGGTGATGATTGCACAACTCTGTGAATAGACTAAAACCCCTGAATTGGACACTTTTTTGTTGTTGTTTTTAATCCTTACCCGAAGATATTTTTTCCATTGATTTTTTTAGAGAGAGTGGAAGGGATGGGAGAGACAGAGAGAGAGAGAGAGAGAGAGAGAGAGAGAGAAACATCAATGTGAGAGAGACACACCAATTGGTTATCTCCCTCACGCGCCCTGACCTGGGCCAGGGGTTGAGCGTGCAACCAAGGTACATGCCCTTGACCAGAATCAAACCTGAGACCCTTTAGTCCATGGGCCAACACTGAGCAAAACCAGCTAGGGTTGAATTGTACACTTTTAAAGGTGGATTTTATTTTATGGAATTATATCTGAAAAAGAATGCTGCTCTTTAAAATGTGTTTACCAACTGTGCCCCAACCAATGGAAGAGGCCCTGGCCCAGTTACAAGGCTCTGTCTCTACATCACCTCAGAAGGGAGCTAGGCCTTGCTTCATCTCTAGCCTCACCCAGCCAGAAACCCTATGCCCACCAATGCCCAGCAATGAGAAACACAGACTGGATTTGAATCTTGGCAAATTATCAGTTACCAAATGAGTGACCTTGGGCAAGTAACTTAAACTCTGTGGGTCATAATTTCCTAATCTGTCAAATAAGGGTGATAACATTTATCTCATAGGTTGCTGAGAAGATTAATACACTCAGAATCGTGCCCTGCATGGGAAAGGTGCTATATAAGTGCTACGACTGCTCTCATTCATTCGACAAACAACAAATACTTAGTCTGTTCCTCTGCACCTTGTCTGTCTGCCCCGGGTCTGGAGGTACCTGCCGTAGGACTAGGAATAAACCACATCTTGCTTGCTCCAGAGGGCTGCTGAGAGGTGGGACTTGAGACTTCCTCAGCTTTGCAGGTCTGGGATGGGCCCACCTGGATCACTGGCCTTTCTAGGTATGGTGCGCGCAGGGGATACCTGCCCCTTGGTAACGGGGAGGTGTTCCAATAGGATTCTGTGGTGTCTACTCTGAAACCTCCACAAGTAGCTACTTTGCATGAGATTAGAGGCCAAGGAAGAACAGCGAAGGCAGATGTTTATTTCCTGGAGAGACTCCCTGTCTGAAGGCCCTGAAGAGACAGCCTCAGTAGCCAGGGATCAGGTGCAAATAGCAGTCTCTGTGCCAGGAAGCCCAGAGGAGCAAGGCCAGGCGAGTGAGCGCTGAGAGCTCTCCTGGATCTGGCCCTGCTCTGGGATCCAGCTGGCCTGGCTCCATACCTGCGCATTCTCATAAGCACCGGCCTCGGCCTCGGGTACCAACAGAAAGTTTGCTGGGGTTGATTTCCTTGTGCAAACAAAGCCTGCAGGCAAGACTAGCAGGCAGAGCCCAATGGTAGGTTCTAGTCTCAGTCCTGTCCTTACCTGCTTTCTGGCCCTCACCACGCCCTTCAAGGATACCGGATAGCAACATGCTCTGGGAATTTAGTTCTCCGAGAGCCTCGCCTTTCTCTTTTGAAAAACAAGGTTGCATTGACTCAGGGCTCTTTAAACGGGCCCTTCCAAATCTCTGGGCCAGGGGTAGAAGGCTGAAAATGTAGGCCTGCTTTAGGCACCCCACTTTCTTAACCTGAGCAGCTCCTCTGTGCTGGGCGTGTGTGGAAGCTGCCTTTTGAAGAAAGAATTCTAAGCTTTAACGCATGAGGAGCCATAGGAATAGACCTCTCTGCGGGCCACTCTGGCTCTAACCTTCCGTGATTGTGAGAAAATGGTCCGTGACCCGTGCTTTTCATGATAAAGGATGTGGATCGAGCTAGCAACTTACCGCCTTTGTCACCTTCAGACAGGCCAAGCAGTCCCACTCACTCCTGCCAGTCATGTCAGTGCCCTTACTCAGCGGCCTCGGAGCCTGGGTCTGAGCCAGGCTGGGGAGGCACTGGCCTTGCAGAGGCCAGCCTGGCCCCTGCCCTGTCCTTCGTCCCTCGTCCCTCGTCCCTCCCGAGGCCACAGGGGAGAGTTTGCTCTCCAGCCACAAGTGGGGACTTTCTGAGGTGCTGCCGCTTTCAACACTTTGACATTTTAAAGCCTCATCTCACTAAACCCATGGGAGTGGCTTTTCTGGCATCACTTCCTGCAAAGTCCTCTGCAAAGGACTGAAATCTTCAGACTCCAATAGGCCTGAATTTGCCAGGTTGGTTACCATTGTCTTAAGCCCCTGAGTTTGTGGGGGTCACAACAAAGTGAAGTACTGGACTTTTTATCACCTGCAGCTTCCCTTGAAATTTTAAACAAGCTAACTAAGTAAATCTGTGCTTAACTCTGCTTAAATATTCAAATCACCGCGGGGCGGGCGGGGGGGGGGGGGGGGGGGGGGCAGAAAATGCTGCTGATGCCTGGGTGCACTCCAGGGACTGTGATTTTGTTCGTCTGGAGGGCATAGGGGTCAGTCTTTCCATTCCCTCTCCCTGGGATTCTGCTCCGCAGACCAGTCTGAGAACCGCTGTATGAAAGGAAATGTGCTGAGACCAGTAGAACACACACACACACACACACACACACACACACGATTTAATGTCTTGAAATGTGTCTGTTCAAAAATGCCATTTGATAATTTTATCGCTTGTTATAGAAAAGGTCACAGGGAGAATATTTGCTTCAAAGGAAAATGACTTCTGAATCATGGGAATTATCAATTTAAAGGGAATAGCTAAAGTAAAAGTCAAGGTCTACTTTATAAATGAGGTTTATACTTCCACTTTCCCCCACGGTTCCTTCTTGCACTTTAAATCACATAATAGAATGTCACAAGTGGAGTCATATTTTCTTCCAGGGATCCTGCTCTAATTGTTGGTTAAGACCAACAGTGGTCTTGATTAAAGACCAAACATCACATAAATTAAAGATATGAGTAGCAGTCTTAGAAAACCAGCTATTTTATTTTTATCAAAATGTCCTTATTTTATCTTGTAAAACCGCCATTTAAATCCAGTACATGGCCCTGGCCGGTTTGGCTCAGTGGATAGAGCATCAGCCTATGGACTGAAGTGTCCAGGGTTTGATCCCGGTCAAGCACAGGTACCTCGGTTGCATGCTCGATCCCCAGCCCTGGTCTGGGCTTATGTGAGAGGCAACCAATCAATGTGTCTCTCTCATATTGATGTTTCTCTCTCCCTGTTTCTCCCCTTCCTCTCAACTCTCTTTAAAGATCAATGGAAAAATATCCTGGGGTGAGGATTAACAACAACAACAAATCCATTACATGGACATAAGTGTTGTACACATGGAGTATATTAGAGGTGCCTGAACTTCTGTTAAAATTCTCAACCTGTGGGTTGCAACCCCTTTGGCGGTCGAACGACCCTTTCACAGGGGTTGCCTAAGACCATTCTGCATATCAGATATTTACATTACGATTCATAACAGTAGCAACATTACAGTTATGAAGTAGCAACGAAAATAATTTTATGGGTGGGTCACAACATGAGGAACTGTATTTAAAGGGCCAGAAGGTTGAGAACCACTGTGTTAAATGAAGATGTGGTACATAAAAATACAACCCCATTGTGTTATAAATTTAACCTGAAACTAAGTGATGCCAGGTATGATAATTAACTTAAATGATTATTCTGAAAGCAAAGATAGGGTAGTGCATGTGAAAGAGATTATTGGAAATAACAATTATCTCCATTACATTTTGAGTGTCACCTTTTTGGCAGACCCAGTGGTTGGGCACTAAATAGACCTCATCTCATTTCATTCTCATGTTCATCCTTTGATAAAGAATCAACTTACCCCTTGTTCAGGCCACGACCCTAGGAGGAGGTGACACCAGGGCTGAGCCCAGTTGGGCCTCACCCGTAGCTCTTTCCCATAAACCCTGCTATGTCCTACACATACTCAAATGCCATACGACCACACACTTGCTACTAGACAATGTTCTCATAGAATTTAGAAAGTTACTCACAAATAATTTAACAAACTGCCTAAGGAAGTTTTTAAAATTGTTGACAATATTACAGATCTCCCCCGTTTTCTCTTTATTTGACCCCCCTCCCCAGCCCCTGCCCCTTCCAGGCCTTCCCCACACTATTGTCTGTGTCCATGGGCTATGTCTATATGCATATAAGTTCTTTGGTTAATCTCTTTCCATCTGTTTCACCCCTCTCCCATCTAAGATCTGTCATTCTGTTCCATGCATCCATGTCTCTGGAACTATTTTGTTCATTGCATTCCACCTACAAGTGAGGTCATGTGATATTTGTCTTTCTCTGACTGGCTTATTTTGCTTAGCATAATAATGTCCAAGTTCATTCAAGCTGTCACAAAGGGTAAGAGTTCCTTCTTTTATACAACTGCATAGTATTCCATTGTGTAAATGTACTACAACTTTTTTATTTGCTCATCTACTTGGACACTTGGGCTGTTTCCAGATCTTGGCTATTGAATAGTGCTGCTATGAACATAGGGGTGCATATATTTTTTTCTGATTGGTGTTTCAGGATTCTTAGGGTATACTCCCAGTAGTGGGATTGCTGGGTCAATTGGCAGATCCATTTTTAAATTTTTGAGAAAACTCCATACTGTTTTATATAATGGCTGTGCTGGTCTGCATTCCCACCAGCAGTGTACTAGAGTTCTCTTTTCTCCACATCCTTGCCAGCACTTGCTGATACATTTATGGTAGCCATTCTGTCAGGTGTGAGATGATACTTCATTGTAGTTTTAATTTACATCTCTCTGATGATTGTGATGTTGAGCATTTTTTCTTATGTCTATTGGCCATCTATATGTCCTCTTTGGAGAAGTGTCTATTCAAAAAATGTTTAAAAAATGTTTTTATTGGTTTTTAGAGAGAGAAGAAGAGAGAGGGATAGAGAGATAGAAACATCAATGAGAGGAACATCATTAATTGGCTGCCTCCTGCATACCCCCTACTGGGGATCGAGCCTGCAACCTGGGCATATGCCCTGACCAGGAATCAAACTAGTGACCTCCTGGTTCATAGGTCAATGCTCAATGACTGAGCCATGCTGGCCCGGCTCCGGCCCATTTTTAATATATATTATTGATTTCAGAGAGAAAGGGAGAGAGGGAGAGAGAAACATCAATGATGAGAGACTCATTGATTGGCTGCCTCCTGCATGCCCCCCACCCCCACCCCGGGGACTGAGCCTGCAACCCAGGCATGTGCCCTGACAGAATTGAATTGTGACCTTCTGGTTCATAGGTTGATGCTCAACCACTGAGCTATGCTAGCCTGGCTACCCATTTTTTTTTTTTATTGGATTGTTTGTCTTCCTTTTGTTAAGTTATATGAGTTCCTTATATATTTTGGATATTAAATCTTTATCAGATATGTCATTGGCAAATATGTTCTCCCCTGCAATGGGTTGCCTTTTCATTTTTATGATGGTTTCTTTTGCTTTGCAGAAGCCTTTTAGTTTGAGGTAGTCCCATGTGTTTATTTTCTCCTTAGTTTCCCTTGCCCTAGGACAGTGGTCGGCAAACTCATTAGTCAACAGAGCCAAATATCAACAGTACAACGATTGAAATTTCTTTTGAGAGCCAAATTTTTTAAACTTAAACTATATAGGTAGGTACATTCAACTTTAAATTCACGGTTTTCGTCTTCCATTTTTCTTTGCTTCTTTGTAGCTATCTCAAAGAGGGCACCTAAAAAACGTTTCATTTTATAATAATAAAGCCACCAACCCAAAAGAATTACAATTCTTAAATTGATGACAAAAATACCTGTAGGATTTGAGCTGGTTGGAAAAATACAGGTAACTTTATGCTTCGAGTAGGTACTTTTGTCACCTGCACATGATTTGCGGACACGACTAGCACTAACCACTGCACAATGAGACCGCTGACTGACTGGCTCACTCAACTCGTGATTAATCGTGCGCGCCTCCCCGCGGTGCTGCGTATCCCGCGGCACCCCCCACTTCCTCAAAATAGACTCGCCCAGGCCAAAAAACAACTTCTGCGCATGGGCCACGAAGTTTCAATAACACGCGCCCACACGTGGTATTTTGTGGAAGAGCCACACTCAAGGGGCCAGAGAGCCGCATGTGGCTTTCGAGCCTCGGTTTGCCGACCACTGCCCTAGGAGATATATTGAAGAAAATTCTGCTATGTGAGATGTCTGAGATTTTGCTGCCTATGTTTTCTTCTAGGATTTTTATGGTTTCAAGATTTAGATTTTAGTCTTTATCCATGTATATTAAAGTATTTATGAATAAAGTGATAAAAAAACAAGCCATCAGGAACAAGAGAAAGAAGTGAATATATCGACAGATAAAACAAGTTGACCTGATGCTCTGTCCTGAAGTCCATGGTAGTGAAGTGCTGTCAAATTGTCTGGGAAGCGGGAAGCCCTAAGTTGAAGCATTAGCCAGTTTCTGCGATGATCCCACCATGGCTGAGTCTGTTGGCAGCGGGGGAACCGCACTAGGTGTTAGACCAGTGGGGTCAGACTGGACCTGGGTTCAGCATGCTGGTACTTGAGTTCTGGCTAGGAAAGAATTCAGAGCCAAGATTCAAACTATAAGAAAATATTTATTTAAAAAATCACAGAGGTGGAAGAATTGAATGGTAGAAGAAATGGGCTTAGGAAACAAGTTACAGAGGCAAAAGAAGGGTCCTTGGAGCTTAGGAGTGAGGAAGGTAAAAGTGATGCACCAGGGGTGGGGGTGGGGGTGGGTGGGGGGAGGAGGAAGTAGAGGAGGTGGGGAAGGGCGCAGAGTGCTCCCTGAAGGGACAGCCCTCTGGGTCCCCCATCCTAAGGGTTTTCAGGGTGGAGCTTTTAGGGGAGGTCCAAGGGAAGATCTCAAAAGAATATTCAGCAGCTTTCCAGGTGTCTCCTTTCAGGGTCTGGGTCTCCACTGATTGATTGTTCGGCTCCAGGGCAGGGGGTCATTATCTAATGCAGCTGGTCCTGAGGTCAGCAGTGGGGTCTCTTGACTGGTTTTGCTGCTTTTCTGGGCTTGAAGCTGAAATACAACTGAGGCCTAGATGTTATCTCTAGGGAGGAAAGGTTAGGGGGTTCAAACCGCATGACCTAGGGGAGGAAAGGTCACCCTGGAGATGAGGTCCCACCCTACAATTGTCTGTTGCTGGGCACCTAGGTCTTTCCACCCTGGTGACCTTCTGTACCTGGCCTAGCATCCTTACTCTGCTCAAGTCTAACTGCCTATCACATGTCTAGGCTACCAATGGTTAAACAGGCAGCTTGCAAAATTTCTGACTATAGTATTTAATACTCAGGTCTTAGAAGCTGGTAGTGGGAACTGGATCTAGTATACCACTATTCCATTCTCTCTATTTTTATATCTGAAATTATCCATAATTATGAAAAAAAGGAACATCATCTGGCTAACATTCCTGCTCTTCATTTTATCCTGGAGGTTGGTGTTAAGAAGAGCACCTGGCCTCGGAGGTCCCTACTGAGTCTCAATTCTACAATGTACTAGCTGTGTGACCTTAGGTAGGTCACATAACGTCTCTGAGCCACGTTCCTCAGAGAAAAATATTATCTTATAAAGTTATTGTGAGGGCTACTTGAAGTAACAAAAAGGCTTTAAAATGTGTTAAAGTGTTGTTATCATGATAATTATAGTTTTTGGTCACCAGACCAAAGACTTAAAGGAAGCAAATTAGACAGTAGACAGTGATTGGAATTTTCTACAATCCCTTAGAAATTATAAAACCATTTTTGAGTCTTTGGCTAGAGCTTTTTAAAGGGATTCTCCAATCTCCTTTTGAAATCACCCAGTAAAGGCATTGGCAGCACAGCAAGGACATTGAAGCGACTGCTGATCTCATGACATTGGCAGCAGAGACCTAAAGATGGGGCAACCTGGGCTGAAAAACTGTCCTGGACCACAACGTTGGTGGGAAAAGAGGGGAGTTGGATGACTCCTTCATTCAGTGCAACCAATCACACACACATTCCAGTGCACTGGGGTGAAATCAGGTCAGGACGAGTAGCAGGCAGCCCTGCTGGGCACAGAAGTCACACTGAAGTTGAGTGGAGGACGGGGGCAACAAGCCATCATTATACCTGGGTGCTGGTTGCATGAATATGAATGTTCTCTCTTTTCCTTGGCTTAAAATTCATCTTCTCTGGTGAGTACCCCTGTCCGTGGCCCTCGAGAGGGCTCTGACTAGTGCTTCCCGTCAGCACAGTCTGTGGAGGGGTGACCCGATGGTGGGGTCAGAGAATGTAGATATTGATTGACATCACTCAGAGGACATAGACATTGATTAACACCACTGGGAAAGTTTGGAATTGACATTCCTCCTAAATAGCCCCTAATTCTAAGAAATGACTTTTCTTTTATAAAGAGCTACATGACTCCAGGTCTCCAAAGTGGATTCGGGATGGAGGACTTTGTAGGTGGAGGAACAATGTGACCTGGGCTTGAAGCTGAAATACAACTGAGGCCTACATGTTATCTCTAGGGAGGAACCTGGCTTCTACCCTAGAGTCACCTTGCCCGCAGGGAGCAGCAATGACCTGGAAGGGAACTCTGCATGGCCCCAGCTGCCACCATCTGCTGACCACAGGGGGTGCCGTGTGCTCTCTAACACTCTAGCCCAGCCATTTTCAACCGGTGTGCGTGGCACACTGGTGTGCAGCAAGAATTTTTGAAACATGCAATACCTGACTATTTAGTCAGGGGCACTGATGTCTTTTCCCTTAGATTGTCAAATAAAAAAATAAAAAAATGACAACAGCCAACATAACAATAGCCATCCAGTGTGAATGAGTCAAAATTATACCTATTTTTTTTTTGTCAGATCGACAAAAAATATAATACATTTTTTGGTGTGCCACAGAATTTTACTAATTAGTTTATGTGTGCCATGACATGATAAAGGTTGAAAATTGCTGCTATAGCCCAAAGTGGGCAGGATGGGAGTATATGAATGAGTCCTCACCCTTTTGGGGCACTGCAAACTGTCCCCTCACTTTAATAAGTGGTTCCTATAGAGGGAAAGCCTCTAGGACAAACAAAAACAAGCCCCAGATATCACAGCACAGTGATAGGAGATGGGCCATGATGTTTTGGTGCCAAGGCCCGGTTGCTATTCTCTTAAATCACAACTTGGTATAAGGGGAGCTGTGGATGTCTTAGCAAGTGAGGTTTTGTTCATTCACTTATTTGTGTAATAAAATAAAAACTTTGTACACACCTCCGTTAGTGATTCTGACACAGACACTGAGGATGCCGAGACAAAAAGAATGAGGCTCCAAGCTCTGAAAGGCAACACAGCATAGTATTTAAGCATATGAGCTCTAGAACCAGGTTGCTGTGTGACCTTGGTTATGTTACTTAACATCTCTGTACATTGTTTTTCTTACTAATGAAATGGGGAATTTAATAGAGTTTCCCTCCAGAGTTACTGTGGGGAACAAATACATGCAAAAACACTTAGAACAGTACTAGGCACTTAACATGCACTCAGTAAATGCTTGTGCTATTATTACTACTACTAGAGACGCGGTGCACGAAATTTGTGCACTCGGAGGGAGGGGATCCCTCAGCCTGGCCTGCACCCTCTCACAGTCCTGGAGCTGTCTGTTGGACATCCTTAGTGCTGCAGTGGAGGCGGGAGAGGCTCCCACCACTGCTGCTGCACTCATCAGCCGTGAGCCTGGCTTCTGGCTGAGCAGCGCTCCCCTTTGTGGGAGTGCACTGACCACCAGAGGGCAGCTCCTGCATTGAGAGTCTGTCCTCTGGTGGTCAGTGCTCGTCATAGTGACTGGTTGTTCTGCCATTGGGCCAAAACTGGCTCTCTGACATCCCCTGAGGGGTTCCAGATTGTGAGAGGGTGCAGGCCAGGACCAGGGGCCCCACCGGTGCATGATTGGGGCTGTGGAGGGACACAGGAGGTTGACCAGCCAGGGAGGGACGGTGGAAGGGTTCCAGGGCATGTCTGGCCCATCCTGCTCAGTCCTGATCGGCTGGACCCCAGCAGCAAGCTAACCTACCGGTTGGAGTGTCTGCCCCCTGGTGGTCAGGGCACATCATAGGGAGCAGTTGAGTGGCCTTAGCATATCATTAGCATATTACACTTTGATTGGTTGAACGGCTGACGGGCTGACCTAACACTTAGCCTATTAGACTTTTATTATATAGGATTGTTATTATCATTGACATACTAACAGCACTTCTTTTAGATTTCTGGGCATCAGAATAAATTTTAAAAAGACTCCATTCATGCAAATAGGTTAAAAAAATCTACATATGCCTCAGGGCAGGGTCTGGCATGAGGCCTCAGAGGTGACATCAGGAGCTACTTCTTCTGCAGTAAGGAGATAACGTGGTTTCAGATTGGGCACTTTCCATTGCACTACCATCAACACACAGAGTGGCCACCATGAGATGCTGCTAGCCATGTTGCTCCACCAGTTTCTCTTCCAGGCTCAGCATGTCCAGCACAGCCCAGCTTATCTCTTAGCTCAGCACCAAACATGTGTGTGTCCTCACTCATCTGTCGCCCATGACCTTGGCCTGGTTTCCTGACAATGAAACAGGGCAACTCAGCCTGTCTTATCTTCTACTGATAATGCCCGTGATTTTCTGTGCACCCTTGTTCCTAAAGTCCCTAAAGCTCCCAGCCGTGAGGTTCCAGTTGAGAAGGGGAGAACTCACACTTTATAATGGGCACCAGGCAGCGCTCTGCCTCTGAGGTCCAGGCGAAGTTAGAACAAAGGGAGCCTCACTGCCTGGGGAGCTGCGGAGCCTCTGGATTTCACCAGATGAACTGGATAAGGGAGGTGAGAAGGGCTGGACCTGTCTGGAACGGAAATTATAAATGTTTCCCCTTCAGCAACTTCCCTTTGTGTTCTCTAATGGGATGGAGGAGCTCATCTGTTTAAACCACCTCTTCTTCACTTCATTGGTGAAGGAGCGGTGCCCACCCTAGGTTACAGGGGTGGTTGAAATGACAACACCAAAGACTGAATGGAAGAGACTGTTGACAGTTTATCAATCACATGAGCTCACAGCCTGGGTGAGGACACTGTGCAGCACAGAGGGCCACATGGGAGCTGCACTCAGGAACAGAGGGAACAGCCAGGAGCTGTGGGAACCAAGGGGGCAGGGTGCCCCTAGTTCCCGTGGGAGGATGCGATTGGCTTGTGTGACTACTTCCACAGCTGGCAGGGGAGGGAACTCAAAGAAATGCATCCGTTCCCCTTGAAAAGGAGGTTGTTGGGCTATGGCAGCCGTGGGCAAACTACGGCCCGTGGGCCGGATCCGGCCCATTTGAAATGAATAAAACTAAAAAAAGAAAAAAAAGACCGTACCCTTTTATGTAATGATGTTTACTTTGAATTTATATTAGTTCACACAAACACTCCATCCATGCTTTTGTTCCGGCCCTCCGGTCCATTTTAAGAACCCATTGTGGCCCTCGAGTCAAAAAGTTTGCCCACCCCTGGGTTATGGGAATTTATTTGCAGGAACAGAGTTGGGAGGGAAACTTGCACTGTCTTGGACCATTTAAAGCTCTCCTGAATTTACCAGATGTCAGGCAGCACATAATAACTTAAGGCTTTACACCTGTTAAAAACAAGACAACAGGCCCACAGTGGAGTCACTTATGCTAAGCCCCACTGGGCCAAATCCAGACTTAATTACAATTCGGCTTTCCCAGAAATGGAATCTGAAACCAGTCAATCAGGAATACCTGGGCAGCACTAGTTCGGTCATCGCCTCGTAGACCTGAGCAGTCCCCTAAAGGAGAATAACCTTGTAATAATACATTTTTTGGTCTCATATAACTTCCCTTTTCCTGCTCCCTTCTGCCTATAAAAGACTTTCATTTTGTATAGCTCCTCAGAGCTCATTTCTATCTGCTGGAAGGGATGCTGTCCAAGTTGTAAATTGTTGTATACCACACCACATCATCATCCACACAGTTGCACAAACCAGAGAGTGGGTCTCATACTTGACCCCATCCTTCTTTCTCACCACCCACATCCAACCAACCATTTATACCTTTTTTAATATATAGAATTGACTCATCCCTCACTGTTCCCACAGGCACCACCCTAGTTCCAGTCACTTCACCTCTTACTTGATTTTTTGGCAAAATTATTTTTATCCATGGTTTCTTCTAGTACTTATACAATTTCATTCTGCATCTAGATCTCATGCGTTTGGCAATTATTCTTGTGTACAGTGCAATAAATAGATCTGATTTTACTCTGGGTCTCTCTGCTACAACTGCTGGCCCCTTGCCCAAGAACCCAGCTTGGTGGGCACAGTTGAGCTGGTTCCACCCCACTCGTCATCTTGGTCTTGCACTGTTGAGCAGGGCATACCTTGCACAACTGTCTGCCAGCCTCTGGTCTTATCTCTAATCCTGTGTCCCTTCTATAGACAGAGAGCTTGAAAAATGGAAATATGACTCTGTCACTGCCTATTTACTTCAGGAAAAGCCAAACTCATTGCCTTTGGTTTGAAGTTCTTTATAAACTCCCTCCCTCCCTCCCTCCCTTCCCCCTCCCTTCCTCCCTCCCTCCTTCCCACTCTCCCTCCCTCCTTCCCTTCCTTCCCTTCCCTTCCTTCCTTCCTTCCTTCCTTCCTTCCTTCCTTCCTTCCTTCCTTCCTTCCTTCCTTCCTTCCTTCCCTCCTATTCTCTCTCCCCTTGTACAATTTACTTGCTGCAACCACCATAAGTTAGTTCCACTTTCTAGATCTGCACCTCCCAACTCTGGGCCTTTGCACGTGCTGGGCCCTCTGCTGGGCTGCTCTTCTCCTAACACAAACTCATCCTCCAAGTCTCAGGAGAGAACACACTTCCTTCAAAAGCTTCTTTGGCCCTGGCCAACCTTGGTTTGAGCACCTCTAATGCACACTCAGGCTAATCCTGTGGCAGCGCCTCCCAGGAGTTAGTATTTGCCTGTAAGGTCTTCAAGGACGAGGACTGCACCTTTTCGCCACTGTAGTCCCAGCATCGGGCATGGGCATGGCACATGGGCAGCACTCAGTAAGTCTCTGTCGACTGAATGAGGGGCATTATACTCAGGGGAAGAGTGTGAGCTGTGCTCAGCAATGGAGGGTTTATCATGTACCAGCTGTTACGTTTTCCCAAAACAACATTGTGAGCTGGATGCTATTACCATCCTCATTTTACAGATGATGGTAAAATGACAGGTCCAAGGTCTCACCACCAGTACCCGGTAGAGCCAGTTTTTATAGCAGGGCATCCTGATTGCAGACACTTGGTCTTAACCACTACTCAGTCCTGCCTCTATGGAAACACAGGGCTGAATTTAAAAGGGATGGGGAGGTAGAAAGTGGTGGTTCATTCAGTGTATTTCCTGCTTCGGGTGTGTGCAGGAAGGGAGGGCTGGCGGTGGAAAAGGTGGCCTGAAGTGTGGTGGGGTTAGGTGGAAACAATGGGTGTTAATGCGGGAGAAAAACAAGTGCTCACATGTGCCTATGAGAGAGGTCAGCACAGACGATGGGTAGTCAATCTAAGCTGCCTCTGGAGGAAGGGGCGATAAAGCTGTTCTGGAGAACATTCCCTTTGAGGTGGATCTGGTGGGAGAGGATTCTAGAACTTTCTAGAGGAGACTGGGATTTACCCCTTAGCTAGCTTTAGGCTTTTTATTTTGTTTTGTTTTTAATTGATTTTTAGAGACAGAGGAAGAGAGAAGGAGAGGGAGAGAGAGAAACATTGATTGTCTGCCTCCTGCATGCCCCCTCCCAGGGATTAAGCCACAAGGGGGCATGTGCCCTGACTGGGCACTGAACCAGCAACCTTTTGGTGCATGAGACAATGCACAACTGACCAAGCCACACCGGCCAGGGCCAGGCTTTAATTGTGAAGTTTTGAAGTGCAGACCCACGAAAGAAGCAGTTACTCGAAGCCTGTGTTTTATGAAACACAGATGTAATACTGATGCTCAAAGTCACTTAAGGAGTAATTCTGTTCAGTTTCCCCAAGCAATTTATTGGACAGGTCTGGAGATAAGGAAAATTGATTTTAGTCAGTTCATATTTTGATTCTTAGCTCCCTTGTATGCCAAATACTTCACATTTCAATTTAAAATTTAAGAAATTATTTAAATAATCACAAGAGCTTAGTGAAAAATCAAAATAAATAAATGGCTTAACTATTCAGCTGCTGGGTTTTGTCTCCCTCTCTCTCTCCCTCCTCCCCGCACCCAGCCACTACAGGGTTAGGAAAAACCACAGAGAAATTTGTAACTAACCTGTCTGCTCAGGGAGAAACCTCTGTAGAACTACACCCTCCTGGCACAAGTAACCCGTCTCCGATGACACATGGGGAAGACATGTGTTCTTTGACAAATACCTACATAAGAACAAATCACAAACCCAAATCAATATCCAATGTACAGCCTGCTGCATTTTATTTTATTTTACAGTGGGGCCTTGACTTACGAGTGTCCTGACTAACGAGTTTTTTGAGATACCAGCTGTCTCTCAGCCGATTTTTTGCATTGAGTTGACAGAGTAATTTGAGTTAATGAGCTCCTTAACGAGCTCGGTCTCGGAACGAATTAAACTCGTAAGTCAAGGCCCCACTGTATTTTTTTTCTAGTTAAATAAATAACAGCTTTATTGTTCTGTAATTTTTGAGGTTACAGTAAGACACCAGGTTATAAGCGACGTGAGGCCAGGACCATGCTTCGTGAGCTTTGTGTGCCGAGGACAATACCCAGTATAGTGTGGACATTCAATAAATGTTAATGAATACATCCTTACTTTAGAATATTTGGAAAGTGCACAAGTTCATAAAGAGGCAAAAGGGAAAATAATCACCATATACTCATTATCCAGAGAAACAACTATTAACAATTTGTATTTTTCCTTAATATCATCCTTACTTTTTTCTTTAAACATGGCTGTGATCATATGATACATATAATTTTGCAAACTGCATTTTTGCTTAGCATATGACCAAAAAACCCTTGTTGTAAACATAATTATAAATGTTTTTATTGATTTTTAGAGAGGAATAGAGAGATAGAAACATCAATGATGAGAGAGAATCATTGATTGGCTGCCTCCTGCACACCCCACACTGGAGATCAAGCCTGCATCCCGGGCACGTGCCCTGATCGAGAATCAAATAGTGACCTCCTGGTTCATAGGTCGATGCTCAACCACTGAGCCACGCCAGCTGGGCTATAAACAATTTTTTTTTATTATAACAATTACTGTTATTATTTATTGTTAAATTAAAGAAAGACAGGCCTAGGCCTTAATAACAACATGTGTGTGTGTTTTTTTAATTTCTTTATTGGTTAAGGTATTACAAATGTGTCCTCATCCCCCCATTAGCCCCCAACCTCTCCCCTCCCCCCCCTCCCCCCACTCATACTCTCATCCCCATGTTGTCTGTGTCCATTGGTTTGGCTTATATGCATGCATACAAGTCCTTTGGTTGATCTCTTCCCCTTACTCCCACCCTCCCCTACTTTCCCTCTGGGGAATGATAGTCTGATCGCTGTTTCTCTGTCTTTAGATCTGTTCCCTGTTCATCAGTCTATGTTGTTCTCTATATTCCACAAATGAGTGAGATCATGTGGTATTTATCTTTCTCTGACTGGCTTATTTCACTTAGCATAATGCTCTATAGAAATAGGAGAGCTAGCAATGTAGAATTCACTGCAAGCCATTAAAGTTTATTTACCAAGCCTAATGCTCAGAAGGGAGGTAAATGTCTTAAGATGTAGAGAGTGGTACATAATGGCGAGAATTAAAGGAAGAGAGAATCTGAGAGTGAAGAAACATGCTTTCATGAACCCTTCCTTCTCCTCGGGCTCTTTAAGGCTCTAAATCACCTTTGGGATTCTTTACGTTCTTTCCCACGCCCACTGGCTCCTGCTTTCCTAGCTGTACTCTTATTCCATCTCATACTACGATTGTGGAACAAAGTTCCTGGAAAGGTAATTTCCCCTCATTTCTTAAAGTTGTTTTCTTGCCTCTGTTTCACCTATTCATCTTCCCCTCTCTTCACTTTGATATGCTATAGAGTGGTTTTACTTGGTCGTGTATTAGATTTTTCTGTAGTAACAAATGACACCAAATTTTAATAGCTTATGAAACTAAACATCAATTTCTCAGTCATGGAACTGTAGGTCAGCCAAGCTCAGCTGTGTCTCATATGAACTTGGGTGGACTCCACTGGACTTGACTAGACTTGGTTCTAAGCTTCAGGTCAGGTTCAGATCTGCTCCATGGCCTTTCATTTGGAGACCCAGTCTGGAGGACCAATGGCTCTCTGGGGCTTCCTATTCTCAAGGAGGATGGCAGGAGCATGAGATAGGAAGTGAAAAGACACAATGCCTTCTAGAGTCTTCTTAGTACTAGCATGCTACCATGCATACTACATTTTTTTTTTTTTTTGTCAAAGCATGTCATATAGCCAAGCCCAAAGTCAAGGAGATAAGGAATGACACTCCATCCCAAGACCTGGGCAAGGAGCATGAATACTGACTGAAGAATAATATAATATTCTCTAGGTGGTAGGGGGTAGAATGCAGGAATCTCTCAATCATCCTATATAATAAAACCCTAATATGCAAATTGACCGAATGGCGGAACAACCAGCTGAATGACTAGTCGCTATGATGCACAATGACCACCAGGGGGCAGATGCTCAATGCAGGAGTGGGGGCAGCTCCTGTGTTGAGCGTCTGCCCCCACAGAGGGAGGTGACTGGTGGTGGTGGTTGGGGGTGGGGTTGGCCAATGGGCAGCACCAGGTCACCAGCCTAAGTGGGTGCCAGCGGGGTCCCCCCATTGCCCTGCCCACCAGTTGCCCCACAGATGGCCCTGATTGCTGGCCAGGCCTATGGACCCTACCCTATATATTGGGAACAATCTCTTAGATTTAAAAATTAAAACTTGGTGAGGCTACTCTAACACTGAAAAAACAGGATGATGCAGCGATGACATGCATAGATTCTGGCTTGCACATTTTGTGGTCAGCCCTGATTCTGACACTTATAACTGTGTGACAAAGCCAACTACTTAACTTCTCTCTGCTTTAGTTTTTCCACCCATAAGATGGGGAAAATGGTACTACTGCCTCAGAAGGATCATGTTACGTACTACTTTTTATAATCAGGACAAAAAAATGTAGCTGCCCATACAACAGCAAGATGCCTTTCACCTGTATGAAAAGTATGGTCACTGGTGCATGCAGCATCCCGGATTGTGAGAGGGATGTCTGACTGTGGGTTTAGGCTCGACATCCCTTGAGGGGTCCCGGATTGTGAGAGGACACAGGCCAGGCTGAAGGACCCCGCACCCCTGCACAAATTTCTTGCACCGGGCCTCTAGTTTTCTATAAAGAAAAATCAAAGTATTCTCCAACTTTTATTATCCTAGGGAGGCTCTGCCCTTATTTTTATTGCTCTGGGTTATTGACTCAACTTCAATAACCCAGGAAGAAGGCAGACAAATATAACTAGGCAATAGTAACACGGTAACACTTAGAATGTATTGTGCAATTACCATGTGCACAGGCCCTTTATGTGTATTCATATAGTGACTACTCATTACAGACTTTGCAAACAATATAACTTTTCATGAGCTTACTTAATTTCTATTTTAGTTTCTGTTTAGAGCTCTCATTCCAAAGAGTTGCAGAAACCTAATCTCAGTCATTTTGGGGTGGGACTGATGGAGTGGGTTGCATTATTGCCTGTCAGCACTGCATGCACCTATGCATCCTCATCCCCACTTAGCCTCCAGTCAGTAATGAGCATAGCACTCCCGTTTCATCCATCTCATTCTGAGGCCCTTGGGGTCTGGCTCCCCCTCAGCCACTCCTTTGCCTTCCTTGGGAGCACAGAAATATCCAGCTGTACTGGTATATCCCCTTTCTTCCTTGATATGTCACCCAGCAATTTCTGCTCTACTGCTTTCCGTCATGCTGGGCTCAAGGGACTTTGAGGTCTCATGGACTTTGAAGATTTAACACGTGTTCTTGGAACTTTAAAAGTAGTTGGGGTTTCAGTTTGCTCATCTTCCTTCCTTGGGCTTGGCCGGAGATGGGGTGGGCTGGGGCAGGAGACAGGGTTCTGTATGGAACTACACTGCAATGGCGAACTTATTACTCCTATTAGTTTCTCTCTTCTTTCAACCTATGGGATTTTATCTAGGTTCAGTTGGGCTGACCCAGCTTCAGAGAATGCTCCCAAATGTATTAATAAGGGCAAATTTTATGCTCTGATTCCTTCACCTTTGTCATAGGTAGAGAAACTGATTTTGAGGCAGATGAGGTCACTTGCCGAAGTTGACTAAGTTAGCAAGTGGGGAAAAGAGGATTTGTCCTATTCGAAAGTTGGTGCTCCCTCCACCAGGCTAATCTGCTCTACAGAAAAAAATTTAAAGCAAAAAAGAGCAAAATGGGGATCTCTTTGCATCTAAACTTCAATAGGAAGATTGCAATGACTTGTGTGGACCAAATCAAACAGCATTTGGTCAGGAACTTCTGTTGGGTCATGGGGAGATGGCCTCAGTTGTTGGGACAAAGTGGAGATGGAGCATTTTCAGCTCTTATTTCTAAATCTGCAGAACACAATCCAAATGGAGAAAGTCTGAGGCAAAATGTGCCCCATCCTGGAACTGGATCCACCAGGGTTCAGGGTAATTGTGGGCCACACTGACCTCAGTGATTGCTCAGGTTTGGGGTTAGAAAGCAGGCTGCAGTTTGTCAAGAATCCAATGCTTACACATGGCATGATTCCTCTCACTTTTGGAAAAGACCCATAAATGTAAATGGTCATTCCATCTTTTCTGATCTCTGCCTCAGTGGTGCTTCCTCCACTTCAAGAGATGTCACTCCATTGTTGAGCACTGGGAAATAAACTTTTGTGACTTGTAATGAAAGCCACGTGTACACACACACACACACACACACACACACACACACACTGTCTACATGAATGATTTACTTGGGCAAGACTTCTCATTCTCTTTAGTCTCTGTCAGAACCACATAATTTCCTTCTCTCTCACTCTTGGTTTCTCTCTCACTGATCACGCATCATGGTGGTATGCCCAAGTATTCTTGTAAGATATTACCACCAAGAAAGAGGGAATGGAAAATCAGATAAGCATTTTGTGTGTGTAACTATTTACCTTGTCCAGCCTCTACACATTTTGAAAGAAGCTGGAAGTTAGGAGACTCCATGAAGCAGAATTGTTGGCCTGTTACTTTGCTTCTTTGAACCTCATGAATGGAAGGAATAGGAATATTGACTGGGGATCAAAAGTGGGGATCCAAGCTGCATATATGGCATTTGTGTTAAAATATATGCATTAAAACTTGTTGGATGAAAACATGCCAATATGTTGAGGGTGGTTATCTCTGGGTTGTGAGGTTATGGGAAAATTTAAATTTCTTCTTTATGTCACTTAGCACGAGCTCTCCTCTTTTTCATAAAACTTGCTTCCAAATGACTTTTTCTGTTGACAAAATCACATTCATTCTCAAAGGACTGGTTTTATGCTTTAATAATATTGTTAAAATGTACAGCAGGCTTTGAAAGAAATCACGAAAAAAAGAATTTTAGCACAACTTTGAACTGGCAGTTCCTTGGAATAAGTGGGTAAGGTGACTGATTTGAAGGAGCAGTATTCATTTTGTTGTATGATTCCTGGCATATCACAGAATCAGTCATGGTGCTTTGATAGTTATGTCCATAGATGGGAGGGAATACTAGCTTATTCCATTGTTCAATTATTTTAAAACTCCAGATCAATGTACTATGTGAATGCAGTAATTCAACCAGTCATCTGTAAAGTTCCCGTATATGAAAAGTAAATATGTACTTAAAAAGAAATAACAGTTCATTGAATGCTTTAATATAAAACAAACCTTTCTGCTTACATAAATAAAAAGAGGAACTGTACTGCCTTTGAAACTAAATTGTGAAAAAAATACCTGATTCCGAAGAATTGTCTCTGCTTTCAAATATAGAATATGGAAATCAAAGATTTTTGGCTCCCATATGCAAAAGTAGATTTTATTAATAAAAATGAAACATATAAAACAGTCAAATTGTGAGTGGATATTTACTTTTGACAAGATTTTACTTCATAAGTAAATATTGACTTCTCTAGCTCACTTTTACTTTTATTGATACATTTTGTATGGGAAAGGGAATTTTTTATATTCAATATCTTGTGGAATTGATAGTCAAATAGTATCAAAAGAAGACAAGCATATGAAATTGAATGATAATGGGTCAGAAATATTTATCTGATTGTCAAAAACCCAATTAAATTTGCCTTTCCAGTAGATATTTCATAAATATTTGAATGCCTCCTATAACCACTGTGTGCATAGTCATATGCTAGACCCTGCGAATAGAATGGCAATGTGTTTCCAACTAAAAATTAGAGGCCTTAATCTGACAAGGATGGGGGATAGTGATGCAGAATATCTGTAATTAAGAAGGTTTTTATTGTCTATACTATACTCATATAGTTCCTGTTCTCAACAACTTCATCATCTTATTGGTAACATTTAAAATATGTAATTATTAAATAATATATCAGGCTGGCTTTTAGAGAGCATTATATTGAATATAAACAGGTGCCAAAGTATCAGACACAAGAAGAAGGGGTTGGAGTGGTCAAGAAGTAAGGGGCTGAAATAACCAGGAAAGTTTTTATGAAAGAGGTGGACTTGAAGGATACACCATGCAAGGATCAGGTAGTGATCTGGCTATAGCTTGGATTAGACCTTACTTCAGTGATAATGTTGTATAACAAATGACCCTTCAAATCTCAGTGGCTTACATCAAAGACACTTGTTTTTCTTGCTCACAAGTCTGTGGGCTGTCTGAGATTCAGCTGATCTTGGCTGGACTCTGCTGGTCAGGGCTCCAAGTTACAAGCCTACTTTGGGCCTGCTTCCTATATCTCATTCGGGGTTGGGCACTACTTGGGGCATGGTCTATTCATGGTGATGGTAAAAGCACAAGAGGCCAACTCAAATCAAGCAAGCACACTTGAAGCCTCTGTTACATTATTTTCACTAACTTTCTATTGTCCAAAGCAAGTCATATGGCCAAGCTAAGTATCAATGGGGTGGGTAAATACACTGCACTAATTCTATTGAGGGCTATTGCATAGTTACATGACAAAGGTCATGGATATATAATTCTACACCAGGCAACGAGTGGATGATGGAAAACAATAATTCAATCTACCACAATCACATATTTGAAAAAATAGTAGAAAAATTGCAAACAATACAGATAAGAACCCTGCACAGTATTGGACCCAAGTGAAGAACTCTATGTACTCAGATCATTGTGCTTGGTGGGCCTGAAATGAAAAGACTAATAGTCACACTATCATTAAGATTTGGGAAGTTTGTGATAAGACTGATGCTGACTACTAGTTCATCTTCCTGGATGAAAAAATAATAGACCAAAGTTGAATAAGCACTTGAGTTGAAAGGACATCTTTTCTATTTGGAACCAAAACTCTGGCAGAAATGACTGAAAGAGGGGATGTATCCATTTTTGGCTCTTCAGGGAGAAAGAGCAGTGCCTTGTCTCTTAGAGGTAACTGGACAAGATGAACCCATCAAATCTATTTCGGTTCTGTGTTTCTGTCATGTCAGTGTTACTTCCCCTCTCAAAACCCCCAGCAGTGGCTTAGTGTCAGAATGTCACATGACAAGACCCATGAAGGCCTTCGTGAGTTCTTCTTTTGGTTTCTTTGACTGGAGGCTGATGGAGGAGGAGCGAAAGACTAGGGGCCTGCTTTTTGTTTGTGGTTTGGGGAGAGCTAATTGATACCAAGATAGCACCCCGGAAGCATGGTCTCCACCCCTACAGGGGTGGGCAAACTTTTTGACTCGAGGGCCACAATGGGTTCTTAAACTGGACCGGAGGGCCGGAACAAAAGCATGGATGGAGTGTTTGTGTGAACTAATATAAATTCAAAGTAAACATCATTACATAAAAGGGTACGGTCTTTTTTTTTTTTTTTTAGTTTTATTCATTTCAAATGGGCCGGATCCGGCCTGCAGGCCGTAGTTTGCCCATGGCTGCCTTAGAAGAATCCCTGTGCTGAAGAGTGTTGTGTGTGGGGAACAACAGGCACCTGATGTGTGTGGCCACATTCTACTTTCAAAGTCTTCATACAGATCATAGGACCCTCAGAAGTAATCGGCACTAAAGAGTTATTGAACCTCTCTCTGCCTCAGAATCCTCAATGGGCAATGGGGATGGTACCAACTACTTTATAGGATTGTCATGCAGATTAAACAAGAACATATATGTTAATGTCCCAGCCCAATGTCCAGCATATAGCAAGTATTTAATAAATGGTAGCTTAAAAAAACAGATGACAATGCCAAAAGCATCCTATTATTTGGAAACAATCAAATGTCTGTGTTTTTTTTCCTTTTAAAAATTCAGTTTGTTTTATATTCACTAGCCTCAGGCAGTGCTGCCATTTGCAGGTTGAAGACCTTGTAAAAAATTCCTCAGATTTTCCCAGCTAGGGAAGACCGGTTTAAAAACCCTTACAAGGAAATGTTTATTGATAGGGAACATTATCTGGCCATGGGCCCCACTGCAGAAGTGTAGTAGTTATTTTTCGCAGGCTTTTCCTATCCCCATTGGTTTCCAGCTTCCCAGACACATATTTGACCCCAATGGCCTGTGACTTGCTCCAGGGCAAAGGCAGTGTCTTATCCACTGTTATGGGTTCCATAGTGTTAAGCACAATGGATTGCAAACTCTATGTACTCAGTTCATGAAAGTTTGCTGAATGAATAAATACATCCATAATCAACCTATATCTTCAGTGCATATCTACCATCCACATCAGCTCAGGTGCTTCACCGATTTTCAAATCATGGGTATAAGGTATATGAGTACACCTTAAAGTACAGGAGTATTCTATCTTATCAGAACTTCATATCAGCAGAGTTTGAGAACCAGGACTTGGTGTTGAATGAGCTGTGTAACCAACAACACTTGTCTGGCTCATTGACAGGGGACTCTGGTTAAAGTGGAATTAAGCTTTGACAGATCTTTCACCAAATTTATCGAGAACTTTTTTTTTTAAGGTGATGGTAAAATTGGTTTAATTTAATTTTTTAAATTAAATTTATTGGGGGTGATATTAGTTAATAGGATCATAGGGGTTTCAAGTTTACATTTCCATGACATGATCTGTATATTGCATCATGTGCCTGCCACCCAAGGCCAAATCATATTCCACCACCAAAGCATAAACCTAGATTCAGGGGAACTTCCCCATAAGTTTGTTAAAGCATAAGTCTGTCAAGCATAAAACTAAATTCAGGGGAACTTCCTCATAAGTGTGTCAAGACCAAACCTGGTTCTTTTGAGAGTTCCACATGAGAACCCACCAGAATGTCACCCAGCTTTTTTATTTTTATTTTTTTCAGGTTTTTAAAATAATTTTTTATTTTTCAATTACAATTGGCATACAATATTATATTAGTTTCAGGTGTACACCCCAGTGATTGGACATAATATAACTTACTAAGTGATCATCCCAATAAATCTCCTATCCATCTGACACCATACATAGCTGTTAGAATATTATTGACTATATTCCCTGTGTTGTATTTTATATCCCCATGACTATTTTTTAACAATGAATTTGTACTTTTTAATCTCTTCATCTGTTCCCCCCATTCCACAACTCCTATCCATCTGGCAACCATCAAAATGTTCCCTGTATCTATGAGTGTTTATTCTGCTAGTTTTTTTTTTTTTTTAATATTCAACTAGAGGCCCAGTGCACGGATTCGTGCACAGGGGTGGGTGGGAGGGTCCCTTAGCCTGGCCTGTACCCTCTCGCAATCCGGGACCCCTCAGCAGTGCGCCAAGTGGCAGGCAGCCAGGAAGGAGCCCCATCCCGGCCCACTGCACCTGGCACCACACGGCTCTTGCTCATCCTGGCCCACTGTGCCTGCTGCTGCCACTTGGTAGTGCTGCTGCAGAGTCAGGAGAGGCTTCCGCCGCCACAGCTGCATTTGCCAGCCATAAGCCCTGTGGGAGCACACTGACCACCAGGGGACAGCTCCTGCATTGAGCAGCTGCCCCCTGGTGGTCAGTGTGCATCATAGAGACTGGTCGACTGGTCGTTCGGTCATATCGGTCGCTTAGACTTTTATATATATAAATCAGTGATGGCGAACCTATGACATGCGTGTCAGAGGTGACACGCGAACTCATTTTTTTTGGTTGATTTTACTTTGTTAAATGGCATTTAAATATATAAAATAAATATCAAAAATATGCCTTTGTTTTACTATGGTTGCAAATATCAAAAAATTTTTATATGTGACATGGCACCAGAGTTAAGTTAGGGTTTTTCAAAATGCTGACACGCCGAGCTCAAAAGGTTTGCCATTACTGATATAGATTGTTGATAGATATATATTTATTGTCATTTTATTGTTCATATGCTTGATCTTTCCTCCTCCTCTTTCTCCTCCTCCTCCCCCTCCTCCTCTTTCTTCTTCTTCTTCTTCTTCTTCTTCTTCTTCTTCTTCTTCTTCTTCTTCTTCTTCTTCTCCTCCTCCTCCTCCTCCTCCTCCTCCTCCTCCTCCTCCTCCTCCTTCTTCTTCTTCTTCTTCTTCTTCTTCTTCTTCTTCTTCTTCTTCTTCTTCTTCCTTTAGCATTTCATCTAATACTGGTTTGATAGTAATGAACTCCTTTCACTCCTTGGGTATAGGTACTGGCTTTTCATTACGCTGAATATTTCTTACCAATCCCTTTTGGACTGCAAAGTTGCTGTTGAGAAATTAGCTGACAGTCTTATGGGAGCTCTCTTGTAGTATTTAACTGCATTTCTCTTGATGCTTTTAAGATTCTCTCTTTGTCATTATCCTTTTGCATTTTAATTATGATGCATCTTTGTGTGAGCCTCTTCAGTTCCTCTTGTTTGGAACTCTGCATTTCCTGGACTTGTATATCTATTCCCGTCACCAGGTTAGGGAAGTTTTCTGTCATTATTTTTTTCAAATGGGTTTTCAATTTCTTGCTCTCTCTCTTCTCCTTTTGGATCTCCCATGATGTGAATGTTGGTACGCTTGAAGTTGTCCCAGAAGCTCCTTACACTATCTTCATTTTTTAAATTCTTTTTTCTTTTTTGCTGTCCTGATTGGGATGCCTTTGCTTCTTATTATTCCAGATCACTGATTTTATTTTCAGCTTCTTTTACTCTACTGTTGATTCCCTGTAAATTATCCTTCATTTCAATTAGTGTATTGTTCATTGCTGACTGGTTCTTTTTTATGGTTTTCATACTGTTGAAGTTCTCACTAAGTTCATTGACCATTTTTATAACCAGTGTTTTAAACTCTGCATCTAGTAGATTGCTTGTCTCCATTTTTTTTAGTTCTTTTTCTGGAGTTTTGTTGTTTTTTTCATTTGGAACATGTTTCTTTGTCTCCTCATTGTTGCAGCCTCCCTGTGTTTGTTTCTATGTATTAGGTGAAGCTGCTATGTCTCCCGGGCTTGGAACTGTGGAATCATCAGGGTGGGGTGAATAGTGGGAACCAGGTTGATAGAAACCCACATATGGTGCCTGCTTGATGGCTCTGTATGCATGAGTTTTGGTGGTGGTGGCAGGGGGTGTCTCAGAAAAGGAATAATGGCTTCTGCTAGAGCTTCTGCTAGCCCTATAGCAGGTGTATTGTAGGGTCCAGTCACATAGCCTCCTGGAACACCCAAGCTGGGCACTCCAGGTGTACTCACCCCCCCTCCTTGTGGGCTGTGTATACCTCCTATTGTGGTTGAGCCTTGATTGCTTTTTGCACATCAATGCGAGGGATTTATCTCCCAGGCCAATCAGTTGCAAGGACTGGCTGTAACCACTGTGGAGGGTCAGCTGTGCAGGGGCCCACCCCACCCCATGAAACAGGACTTACTTCAGCAGGGCTCTGGTGCCCACCGAGGCCACCCATTGTATGTGTCGCTTGGAAGGTGTTTGGGTGGTACTTCGACATAGTCTAAAGCTGTCCACTGGGTGTGCTGGCTCTGGGACCTCCCATGAGGTGCATGAGGTGCAGGCCAAGGTCAGCTTCCACCTGTGTTCTTCCTGGGCTCACCCAACTTGATCTGCAAAGCTATCTGCAGGTGGATGCTTCTTATGCTAGGCTTGGAGGTGCACAGGTGAGGCCAACTTGCAAACCAAGGCCAGCTACTGCCAGTGCCAGGTTTGGAGCCACTTAGTGAGAGATATAAGGCATGCTGAGGCCAGATGCTGCTTGTTTGAGAGATTGTAGGGAAGTCTGAAGCATAAGTCAAGACAGGCCATTCAAATGGAAAAGCCACTGGAATCAGCTTAGGAGTAAGTGATAGTTGGGTGGGTGTAGGGAGCAGCTATAGGGTCAAGCCTCAGACTGACCTGTTGGCAAAGCCACAAACAAGTCCCAGCTTAGAGGGCACAGCCCTCTTAGCATAATTAGGCTTGACCTTATGAGGCTCCCTAGATCTTATCTGGGTAGCTAATGGGCTGAGGGAGATGCAGGAAGTGCTGCCAAAACAAGTGAAACTCACAAGAACATTGTAACTATGGTGACCACTACCTTGTTTACCTCTGGCTATAAAATAAAGGCTCAGCTTGCTGTCTGGGTCTCTCTCTGTGGCCTCAGCCAGGCACAGGAAGATCCACCTAGACCAGGGGTGGGCAAACTTTTTGACTCAAGGGCCACAATGGGTTCTTAAACTGGACCGGAGGGCCGGAACAAAAGCATGGATGGAGTGTTTGTGTGAACTAATATAAATTTAAAGTAAACATCATTACGTAAAAGGGTACGGTCTTTTTTTTTTTTTTTTTAGTTTTATTCATTTCAAACGGGCCGGATCTGGCCCGTGGGGCGTAGTTTGCCCACGGCTGACCTAGACCCAGCTTATTCTCTCTGTCTGTCTTTTCTACATCCTTTGCCATCCCCCCTCAGGCTCACCAAACCCTTGGCTGTGCTGGTACAGCACAGGTGGGGTCTCAGGGAATCATCAGGGTGGGGTGAACAATGGGAGCCAGGTTAATAGAAACCCAGATATGGTGCCTGCCTGCTGGCTCTGTGTGCATGAGTTTTGGCGGTGGTGGTGGTCAGGTTGTGTCTCAGGAAAGGAATAATGGCTTCTGCTAGCCCTTTTGTCTGATAGAAATCTGACTCCCCTGCTCTCACCCTGATTCCAGACAATTCAGTTTCTCCCTGTATGTCCCTGGTTCCTTTCAAGCTGCTGCCCAAGCACTGGAGCTCAGAAGGCATGAGTCTGAATAAGTCATTGTGCAAGCCCTTTAAGAGGAGCTGCCTGGGACACCAGTGGCCCTCCATCTTACTCGGCCACAATCTCCTCTGGTTTTTACAGCTAAAACTTATGTGGACTTCTCTTCCTTGCACTGGAACTCTGGCCTGTGGGGGCTGGTATGCAGTTAGGACCCCTCACTCCTCAGGGGGGACCTCCACAGCTGAGATATCCCTCCCAAAGTTTATCTGCCACATGTGGACGTGGGACCAGCCCATTCCACATCTTCATCCCTCCTACCAGTCTTGATGTGCCTTTTTCTTTAAATCCCTGGTTGTAGGACTTCTGTTTAGCTAGATTTCAGGTGTTTCTGAATGATGGTTGTTCTGTAGTTATAATTTTGATGTGATTATAGGAGGATTTGAGTACCGCATTTACCTATGCCACCATCTTACTGAAAGTAGTCTCAACCAGTCTTTTAAAAGTTCTGCCAGCTTTTCTGTCCCCCCATACAGCTGTACCTGTTCACAGTACCAGGAAACAAGGCCCTGACCTAGATTTAGGCCACCAGCATTACTGGTTCTTCTGCCAGGTACCAAGAGGCTAAGTTTCTTGTCTCTGAACTTGCTTCCCTCTGTCCTTGATCCTGCTCCTGCACTGACCCCCACAAGCTTACTACTAGTCCACTTGCCAATCATTTGCTTTCCCCTTATCTTGGTAGATATCCTAAGTTTGGTATCTCAACCAACAGTATTGAACTTGAGTCCTAATTCTTTTTCTCTCTCTTTAATCAATTACCTTTACCTAGCAATTCACATTACAGTGTGCAATAAACTCAGGTGCCTTCCAGCAGCAAGTAGATTATGTCATGAATGATGCTGGTGGGTAACATGGGAAGTAGGGGCAGAACAACATGGCTTCCCAGCTAACCTTTACTTCCCCATAGTCCTCTACTATAAGAAAATAACAGTGTGAGATACTAAGTGGTAACATAAACTCACCCCCAGGTTCAGCTATAGTAGGTGGATGTGGGTGGTTGGAAAATGGAAGGCACATTAGCCTGGACAAAAAGAGGCAAAATGTTGTAGTTTTGGCCATTGTCCTCCCATCTTGCTTGTTTGTTTTTAAAATAAGTCAAAAGTTGGTATTTTTATATGACATATCCTAATTTTTCAACACTGGCTGTCTTATTTAAAAAAAACTCTATGAGGCCTAATTTAACAGCCTGTGGGCTGTGTTCAGGCTTGTGGGTACTGGTGGGTAGACTTTGGCTTATCCTGGCCTCTCCATAATGTAAGTTATTTGAATCCTTAGAGTATTAGTATTATCTTCATTTCATTTGCAGAAGCTCACACAACCACATGAATGAGTGGAAGAGCCGGGATCTGAACCCACACTTTCCTGTTCCAAGTCCATGGTCTTGCTGCCACAGTGTCTGATTTCCCCATTGCTAGGTTTTTGGATTTAAAAATATATATATTTTTATTGATTTCAGAGAGGAAGGGAGAGGGAGAGAGAGATAGAAACATCAATGATGAGAGAGAATCATTGATCAGCTGCCTCCTGCACGCCTCACACTGGGGATTGAGCCCACATCCAGGCATGTGCCCTGACCGGGAATTGAACCGTGACCGTCTGGTTCATGGGTTGATGCTCAACCACTGAGCCATGCCGGCCAGCCAGGCTTGCTAGGTTTTTTCACTACCTAGCTCAGAGGGAATGAATCTGAGTAAGTCAGTCCTACTATGCTCACATGTGGGATAACAGACACTTCATTTTACTCTCTTGAACACTGCACTTTTAGGTCCCCAAACTTTTGTCAGGGCTAAGTCTTACTGCTCTTCAATAAGGCTCATTGACCACAGCTGGAACCTTGGTGGCTACCCATGATGGCTGCAGACCATCTCCTGTCTCCACTTGAAGGTGTGTGGTGGTCCCTGATCAAATCCACTATCTGTGAGCAGTGGGAAGGTTAACCTGCACTGTTGAAGGAGGTCCAGAGCACATTAGGCCAGGGGAGAAGGAACCGAACGCCTTCTACCTTAGCTGTAACCTCTTTCCCAGTGTCTCTCTCAGGTAAGCCTAAGTTGAAGTCCATCTATCACACTGAGTCTATAGCCTTGAATTAGACTCAGGGGGTCTGAGTGTTAACCTCACCTTTGCTACAATCTTCCAGTGTGATTTTGGACTTCTCTCTTCACTTCATTGGGCCTTAGATGTCATGTCTGTAAATTGAGAGGCTTGAACTGGTATACCAGTTGAGACTCTGAGTGCCTGTGAGAGATAACCCAACTCAAGCAGGCAAAGGCAAAGAGCTGAAAAGATTGGCTCACATAATTAAAAATAGCAGAGCCTTGAGCCATATTTGCATAAATTGGTCTCTTAGATCTCTCATCTCTGCTCCTCTATTTTGGCTTTATTTCAAGGTGGCAAGAAGACTGCCAGTTACTCCAGGTGCACAACTTTTTGTGTTCAAACCCAATTTAAGAAAAAGGTTTGGTGGTCTCTCTGAACAATAGCAGGTAAAGGCTTGTGGTGTATAACTGGGTCAGTCAGTCAGCTGCCCAACCCTGGGTCCGTCCTCTAAGGCCAGAGAAATGTAATATGTAGAACTATGTCCCATATCCACCCCTTGCGCTGCCCTGAAACACCCATGGGCTGAGCATATGAGAGGAGTGCTTCTAAGGCCAACCAAAGAAGGGCAAAGTGGTGTTGGTGTTAACCTTCATTACTGATATAATATTATTTTTTGACACAGAGAACATTGAAATGTTACTGAAAGTCCAAACTAGACAGGAAGGTATGCTCAGAGAAGCATCACTCCATGCCATGTTTTTTTCACCCCATTCCTCTACACGCCTTGTAGGAAACCAACTACATTATTGTTTTGTTTGAACGTCCGATACTCCTTTTTATAAAATGAATAACTATAGGCATCTCTTGTCATTTCCCTTCTTTCTTACACGAGAGACTGCAAGCTAAAAGTGCTCTTTTGCACGTTGTCTTTTCACATTAACCATATTTCCAGGAAGTCATTCCATATCAAGTCATAGAGCTCTTCCTCTTAGTTTTTTATATCTCAGTACCTCATTCTGTGCATGTATCACAATTTTTGTAACCGATCTCCTGTGCTGGGGCATTTAGGTATTTCTCATATTTTGTAATTTATAAGTATTGCTGCAGTGAATAACTTTGGGTATTTGTATTTTTATATTGTTAGAGGTATATATTTGGGGTAAATTCCTAGGAGTAGAATTAGTGGGTGGAAGTGTAAATGCACACACAGTTTTGCTAGATATTGCTGAGTTCCCTTCCACAGGGATGGTGCCATGTTATATCCTGCCAACAATGTACCAGGGCCTATTTCTTTAGCCTCACCAACAGAGAGTATTGTTAAGCTTTTGAATTTTTTTCTGCCAATTTGATGGGTAAAAAAAAATGCCATTCAAGGTGAATTTAATTTGCATTAAAAATATATTTTTATTGATTTTAGAGAGGAAGGGAGAGGGATAGAGAGATAGAAACATCAATGATGAGAGAGAATCATTGATCAGCTGCCTCTTGCACACCCTGCCCCCCTAGGGATTGAGCCCACAACCCAGGCATGTGCCCTTGGCCAGAATGAAACCTGGGACACTTCAGTCCGCAGGTTGACACTCTACCCACTGAGCAAAACCAGCTAGGGCTTAATTTGCATTTTTATTATGAGTAAAATTGTGCTTTCATATGTTTAATGAATTGGTCTGTTTATGTTTTTGTCTATTTTTCAATTGGATGTTGGCCTATTTTTATTTTTAGAAATTAAAAAAATTTTAGACATTGGTTCTTTATAATCTATGCTGCAAATGCTTTTCTGTCAGTTTTCTTTTGTGTTTTGATTATACTAAAGCTTTTTTCACAACTTTTTGTGTGTGTCAAATATACCAATCTCCTTTGTAACATCTGGATTTTCAGTCATATTAAAAAATCGTTTCCTATTTAGGTTATATTGAAATGTATTCATGCTTTCTTCTAGCTCTTGTGCAATTTTTTTGCATCCAGATCTCTGATTCATTTGATAATTATTCTTATGTTTAGTGTAAGAAATAGTTCTATTTTTTTTAAATGACTATCCAGCTAGTCCAATATCAGTTAGCCCAGTGATTTTGGGATATCTATCATAATCTAGATTTCTAAACACATCTGGGCCTATTTCTTGACTTTCTATTTTATTCCATTAGGCAGTCTGTCTTTTTAGGTCTTTGGCATTACACTGTTTTGATTATAGAGGCTTGACAATGTATATTCATATCTTGTAGGATCATTCCTCTTTCATAGAATATTTTATTAAAAGAGGAGTTATTACAAAATATCTGCGGGCTGATGGGAATGACCAAGTAGAGAGATGAGTCAGCAGAGAAAGGGGAAAATTGTGATGCCTTGAATTGGCACAAGGAGAGAAGTCTGCAAGGAGCCAGAGATACAGATTCAGGAAGTTGGTATATTTGTTGGTATAAGGAAGAATTCTCTTCTGATTTCATTTTCCAGTGAAATAAGAACCAAGATCATTAGCTGAGAGTGAGGAAAGTGGAGAAGAAGAGAAGGAGGGGGACTGCAGAGAGAATAGGGAATTACTCAGGCAATGCTGAGGGCCCACTTGAGTGTGAGGTCATAAATATAAAGCAATACCCATCAGCACAGTTATGTGTTTTTTCTTTAACCTCATACAATGGCTTGGGTTTAGGAGCTGAGTGGGCAAGAAGTTGAGGTTAAAGAGAATTGATAGTGAGCCAAACAAATCTCACAAATGGAAAGAGGGGTTTAGTAGTAGAGGAAGCATGGACACAAGTGAGCAGAATGATGGGCCAGGGATCCAAGTTGGGTAAGGAGGGAAATGAGGGCAGTGGATGTGAGGGGTGAATGTAAGGAAGATGGTAGTGTAAATGACTGGAGATCATGGAGGGATCTAAGGAATGTTGGGGTCTTTGGAAGGGGAGGTTATGATCTTGAGTAGTGATTTAGGATATGATCTTGGGAGTGAGTGTATAAGGTGGGATAGAAGAAAAGATGTCAATGAGAATATAGAAAGACTGAAGAGCCAAGATGTAGGGCAGGTTGTTTTTGTGTTGTGATGGTAGTGATAGCGAGACAGTGAGTCAGATCCTAATGAATTAGAGGCAGTGGCTGGGAGGTGATGGATCACTGCAATGGGAGGGCACCTCAATGGATCCTTTCTCAAAATTTGCAGGGAACTCATACAACTTAACAAAAGGAAGATAAACAATCCAATAAAAAAAATGGGCAAAGGACCTAAATAGACACTTTTCGAAAGAGGACATACAGAAAGCCAAGAGACATATGAAAACATGCTCAAAGTCACTAATCATCTGAGAGATGCAGGTCAAGACAACAATGAGGTACCATCTTACACCTGTCAGAATGGCTATCTGATCAACAAATTAACAAAGGACAAGTGTTGGAGAGGATGTGGAGAAAAAGGAACCCTAGTGCACTGCTGTTGGGAATGCAGACTGGTGCAGCCACTATGGAAAACAGTATGGCATTTCCTCAAAAAATTAAAAATAGAACTTCTATTTGACCCAGTAATCTCACTTCTAGGAATATATCCCAAGAGATAAGAAACACCAATTAGAAAGGACATATGCACCCCTATGTTCATAGCAGCACAATTTACAATAGCTAAGATTTGGAGACAGCCTAAGTGCCCATCAGCAAATGAATGGATTAAAAAATGGTGGTACATCTGCACCATGGAATACTATGCTGCTATACAAAAGAAGGAACTTTTACCATTTGCAACAGCATGGATGGACCTGGAGGGCATTATGCTAAGTGAAATAAGCCAGTTGGAGAAAGATAAATATCACTCATTGAGATCTCACTCATTTGTGGAATATAATGAACAACATAAACTGATCAACACAAATAGATTCAGAGACAGAGAAACACCAAACTGACTGTCAAACCTCAGAGGGAAGGTGGGGCGGTGAGGGGAGGGTAAGAGATCAACCAAAGGACTTGTATGCATGCATATTAGCATACCCAATGGACACTGACACTGGGGCGGTGGGGGCTTGTCCTGGGGGGTGGGAGTGGTCAATGGGGGAAAAAGGAGACGTATGTAATACTTTAAAGAAACAAACAAACAAAAAAAGACAACAGCCAACACAGAAAAAAGAAAAGAAAAGTGAATATTGGATTTGGGGCCCACTCACTCATACCTACATAGACTGGAGAGTATAGGGAAGAAAACCCATCTCTATTCCATGTGAAGTCTGAGGATCCTGGTTGGCTGACCTCCTTTTACAGATATATGTTCTGGACTCCTGTCTCCACACAGGCCTATCTTTGGAACAGTAGAAAGTTGATGGCACTATCATGTTTACTAGTAGATCTTTAGGATAAAGTTTATTCTAATATCCATGAAACATAATAAAGACAGCCTCTAATTTAGTGACATCACAGCATTTTGGTCTAATGTAAGCTACTGCATATGTATTCTTGAGGAGTTCTCTTTAGCTTGTTTGCTTTTCTATTATGTAAGTGACCACAGACACATTTAAATTCTCTCTTTTCTTTGCGCTTGATCCTCATGTGTGTTAGCTAGAGGGCACAGATGGAATAAATTTTATAGGGCACTAAAGAAGAGTGGGGCTAGTGGGCTCCTGACCAGTCAACCAACAGAGTGAGTGCAGATTCTGAAGTCCCTGCCAGGGAAGAAGCGGAACAGTGTTAAAACTTTGGACTGTTCTAGACATATAATTACCATATTTAACAGTGCTTTCTTGGGTCAGGCCATCAATTTCCTCAGTTATAAAAGTACACACTATAATATCACACACTGGAATAATCATAAGGATTAAACAGTATGATGTGTGTGTGTGGTGAGTACCCCTCATAGAAGTTACTTTCTTTTCTCTTTCTGATCCTAATGGGATGTGCTTTGCATGGCACTGTTGATATATATCCTGGAAAATAAACACCTTAAGGAACCTTAGATGCTTTTGTGCATGAAGTATCCTCACCGCCATTACAATTAGAGATGAACACTCAGCTAGCTTGGCTCTTCCTCCAGCAGCTGCTCCGAGGTCTGTTTGGGTGGGGGAGACCTTTCCTGGCCTTCCTCAGAACCATCATTTGTGCAGCATCCCCAGGGCTAGGAACAGCAAGCAAATGAGGGAAAGCAAGCAACATCTGGTGCTAAACAAATACCATCATCTTACAAATGACTTGTCTCTGGGATAATGATACTTGCATATGTAGAGCAGAGGGAAGTCAACACCGGGACCGATCCTAGAGAATAAACACCTGAAAGGCAGTCATAAGACTTACTGACAGCTCCACTGTGTCTACAGCTAAATTCCATTTTGGAGAAAAGAGCAGGTGCTGATGTTCATAGCTTTTAGTCACACCAGACGGAAAGCCCACCTCTTGTTCTCTGTTTTACAGAGCAGAATTCTGTAAACAGAGAAGCACAACAGTGGGCCAGTGTTTGGGGCAGTGTCTGGTGGAGGGTGAGCCTGTGCAGGCCGGGCGTGTCTCCTACCTTGTTACCTTGCTCCTGGCCAAGACTACCCCTGCTGTGCTGCTGCTGCTGGGGGGCTTGGGAGTTCTTGAGATGCTTTCAGGCATGATAGAGTTATGTATGTAAGTGACTAACAGAAATGCTTTATGCCTTGCCTGATTATTATGGGTGTTATACCCCTAAAGAAGAAAAATGTTAATGAATCATTCCATAATACTTAAGTGACTCCAATTAAGCTGTGATGGGAATGGATGTGGGCCAAATGGTGATGGAGAATTTGCCTTTGGAATCCACTTGTCATGTCCTCTCCTCAGCATGATTTTCCTCCCTCAACTGAAGTCAATCACCTCGCCCCATGAGAGGCAAGGGGTCACCTCATGCTGACCCAGGCCACTGGGAGGTGATTACTAAACTCCTGGAATGTCATGCCCGGTAGGAGTGTCTTTGTTTGCCTGGGGGTTGGTCACTGGACTGTCTAACAACATGATTTATGATGGAGGCTTTTGGTGGAGAGAGTGATATCAGTTCTCCCTCAGAAGCGACTGAAGACTAGTGGTCAGCCATGTGAGTAGTATGTGATCAAGCCCTAAATGAATCTCTGGACACTGGGGCTTGAGTGAGTTTCCCTGGATGGCAATATTCTCTGTGTGTTGTCACACAGCATGGCTGAGAGGAGGTAACATTGTCCAGGATTCACGGTGAAAGGACACCTGGAGGCCCACATTTGGACCCCTGCCGGGCTCTGCCCTATGTGTCTCTTCCTTAGCTATTTTTAATCTGTATCCTTTTCCTGTAATAAAGCGTAACCAGAGTATAATAGTTACTAGTGGGTTCTGTGAGTCCTTCTCATGAATTATCAGAATTGAGGGTGGTTTTGGGAACCCCCTTGGACTTGAATTTGTGTCAGAGGTGAGTGCAGCTGTCTTTGCATTTGGCCTACATTCTCACAGATGGAAACAGGGAGGGATGAAAGTGGAAGCTAATAATGCAAACTGCCAAAATAGCCCTCTCAAGTACATCTGTATTCACTTACTCATCTATCCAGCAAATATTCACTGAGCACCTACCCTATGCCCAATGCTATTCTAGGACCTGAGACTAACAGAAGCAAATAAGACACAGCCTTAACATCTAGTGGAGGAAACAAAATAGAGAAAACAAACAAATATGTGAGATAGTGTCAGATTGTGAGACATACTGTGGAGAAAAATAAAGCAAGTCAAGTTAGTGGTAGAGGTTAGCTCTTTTATATGGGGCAATTAAGAAAGACTCTTCTGGAAATTTGATGTTCGAATAGACTTGAATAAAATGAAGGCGAAAAAAACCTACAATTTAGGTTCTACAAGCAAGAGAAGGTTCTAGAGTGATGGATGAGCAAGACTGAGATATGGGAGGAGCCAGTGAACAGGGCATTCTAGCATGATGTTAGTGAAACACCAGGGCTCCATCCCAGGAAGGCTTCCCACGTGTGGTCCTGGGAGAACTGTGGCGTGCCAGGTGAAGGCTTCTCCAAAGTGCTTCAGATGAAGCCTGAGGCCAAGTTCTCTGTGTTTTGTTTTTGTGCAACTTGCTTAGGTTGTGTGGTTTCTTCTTTACAGTCAACGTGGGAGTCATTTCCCTGACTTTTTCCTCCCTCACAGAGGATGATCTGTGCCTCTCATGCTTCTAATTTCTAAAGTGTGTGTGTGGGAGGGGGGGGAGGGGGGGGCAAAAAAGTACAGGACGATGAGTTAGTTCTATTTATTTTGTTCATTAAGTGAACAAATGAGCACATAACTGGAAAGTACAGGGCGACTAAGAAATAGCCCAAAGGGAAAATCCTAGTGGGGAAATTTTATTAAATAACATAATTTACATGTCTTTGCTTGGGCTTCCCTCTGAGCCCATCTGTGGTTCTCAAGGCCCCTGGGTGTGTGGGCGTTGATGCTGGGAGACGGTGACTGGTGGAGGGTGCATGCGAAGATCCTCTGGGTTTGAGGGAAGGGCTGTGGGATAAGAGCTCCCACAAAGGGCTGTTTTGGGTGCTGAGAATCAGAAGGTGTTTACCACAAAGCTTGACTCTTGACAGGGCCCAACAATTGGTAGCTGCTGTGGTAGATTTGTTGTCAGGATGTTGTCAAGTGCAGTCTTTTCTCTCAAAAGCCTCCTCTGGAGAAGAGGTCCAGAAGACACCCTCAGGGCAAAGGGCGACCTCGCCTTCCCCTTTTGTAGGACTTCCTCAACCCAAGAGGCAAGAAGCAAGGTAGAGACATGGGTGGGTACTCAGGGCAGTAGCCAGAGGTCGTGCCCCCATCAACCAGCAGCAGTCACTAGTGGAATTATTCCAGGTCAGTCACAGCATATTTGCCTGTTTGTGACATGCTCAGCATTTGACAGGTGTACCGCCCCCTCCTGCGGGACTTTTGCTTAAAGGGCATGCCTTACTCTCATTTCCTTTTTCTCCTTATCCAATCTCTGCCTTCTCTGAATGCTCTCCTCACTAACTCCTTTCCTCCTGGCTGAATTGCCCTCCACCCGGATATGCCATAGCCTCACCCCAGCCTCAGACCTTCAGGAGAGAAATCATGTAGAATTGAGAGACAAATCAAGGTCCACTTAGAGAAACACATATAAACTTCTTGAGAACAATCTTGCTACGCACAACCTATATGCTGTTTAACGAAGGTTTGCTAGTGAACTAAAACGCCTTGGCCTCCATGCTCATCCTATACGTGCCTCTGCCCTGGGAGGGTAGGTGAGGAGAACTAATGTCATAGTTCTCCTCACCTTTATTAGAAGAGTTTCCTCCTTCCCTGGCCTCCAAACTCTGACCGGGTCCTCAAATGTCTGAGTTCCGAATGTTATGACATGCTCTGCTGGCATGCTCCCTGAGCAAAATAAATAACAGAGCCACATTCCTGGTGTAAGTAATAGTAAGAAGGGAGGGTTGGAGAGTCAGCAGAGGTGGTGACGGCATTGGCTGGCTCTGCTTTATGCCCAAGGTGAATGAATGCCTGCCAATGGCAGTGAGAACGTGTAACCACAGTGTTTTCTAATGATTTAGGGGTTTCCTCTTTTTAAAGTAACAGCAGAAAGACATGAAGGTGACAGCTAGTTTCAGATAGACATTAAGCACTTCGTTTGTGTTCATTTTTTTCCTTTTGAGGAAAGTGAGATCGACCTAACTGTAAACCCCCAAGTTAGCACTCAGGACTGTAGCATTTCCACTTCAGATACACGCTGTGAAGTTTTGTTTTTAATTATAATGTGGCCTGTTGTTAACTTAAGAATGTTTCATACGGAATGGTCTTCTCAGAAGCATGCTCATACTTCAGTCTGAAGGACCATATAGAACATGAGGAAGAGTATGCTAAGTGTGAAAACATACTTCACATGTTACTCACACACTGAGATGACAAGAAGCCTTTTTTTTTTTTTTTTTTACCCTGGGAAGCCTATTTTTTTGAAACAAAACAAAACATCAAAAGCCTTTCCTTAAAACTCCTAGTCACAGAGTGCCTTCACAGGGATCTGATTAAATTTATATTACTAGAGTGGTCTAGTACACATCCTACCAAGAGATTAATACAAAATGCTGTCACAGACTGGTAATACCTCTGGGCACCTTGTTGAAACAAACATAAAAACTCTCTGGGAAGCTAGACACCCCAGGATTCCCCTATGTGAAGTCCCAACTAAAGACTAATTCATAATAAAAATTTACAAAACCCAGAAAACAATCCATAAAAAGCAAGAGTTAGCAAACAAAATAAAAGTCAATATTAAAACCCCAAGAACTCAGATAATGTAATTATCAGGTAGATTATAAAATAAACACTTTAAAAAATATATTTTTTATTGATTTCAGAGAGGAAGAAAGGAGAGAAATAGAAACATCAATGATGAGAGAGAATCATTGATTGGATGCCTCTTACATGACCCCCACTGGGGATCAAGCTTGCAACTCAGGCAAGTGCCCTTGACTGGAATCATACCTGGGACTCTTCAGTCTGCAGGCCGATGCTCCATCCATTGAGCCAAACCAGCTAGGGCTAAAATGAACACTTTAAAAAAAAAATTTTATTATTTATCTGTTTGTTTTTCAACATCTTTTTTTTTTTAATCCTCACCCAAGGGTATTTTTTCCACTGATTTTTAGAGGGAGAGGAAGAGAGAGGGAAACACAGAGAGAAATATCCATGTGAGAGAAACATTGATTGGTTGCCTCCTGCACTTGCTCTGGAGCCTGCAACCGAGGTACATGCCCTTGACCAAAATTGAACTCGGGATCCTTCAGTCCGCAGGCTGATGCTCTATCCACTGAGCCAAACTCCCTAGGGCTAAAATGAACACTTTTAAAGTTATAAAAGTCATAAAAGAAGTAATAAAAGACACAATAAAAGAATAAGATACTATCATAAAAGACTGGACTGAGTTAAATAAGAAATCAAATATAAGTACAGAAATTAATAAAAATTACAGTTGAAAACTTAATGTGTTAAACTGAAAATTATACGTATCATTGAATAAATAACTAGTGGATGGAAAGAAAGATCTGAAGACTATTCAGAGGCCTACACAGAGAAATGAAGAGAGACGACACGTGGAGGAGGACTTACTGACATGGAGTGTGGAATGGGAAGGTCCAACACAGCTATCAGGTGTTCCAGAAGGAAATAACAAAGAAAAATGGAGGTCAAATTGTATGAATAGGCTATTTCAAGGGAATAAATGAGAATTTTTCAGAATTAAAAAAGAGACAAACCTTAGCAAGTCAGTAATATAAAATTCTCTACTAGACACACATAGTGTAGCTCAAGCAACACCAAGTAGAAAGTAAAGGTCCGTAAAAGGACTGTTGCCTTCAAAGGAGTATCATATTGTCCAGACTTGGCCACAGCAATGATAGAAGCCAGAAGGTAGTGGAATAATATATTCAAAGTCCTAAGAAAAAATAACCATCAACTTACATTATAACTGAACTTTCATTTAAGAATATGGGCAAAAAAAATCCCCAGACATTTCCAGACAAATGAAAACGAGGAGCGTTTACCACTTACAGATCTCTGTTGAAAGAATTAATCAAGAATATGCTTTGGGAGAAACTGACCCTAAAAAGAAGCAGTGAAATGTATTATATTAGGTAGACTTGAACAAATATTTAATTTTGGGATGTCCCCCCAAAATGCATACACACACTTTGAATAATTATAAAGGCAGTATTTATTAAAATGCATTTCATTTTCAAAATTGAGCTATCAGCTGTTAAAGTGTATATACCTTTTGGGGGGACATCCTGTATATAAAAGAAACTAATTGGGAGTAGAAAAACAAGGTGGAATGAAGGCACTGGTCACAACAAGTATGTAAGAAGGGCAGGAGATGAGCAGAGATCAGGCATTCAGGCATTGTGGGGAGAAAGGCGGCAATATTGGTTAACTTTAGACTATTAAATCAACTATGCTTACTAAAAGTTTTGTAAAGGTAATCACTTAAGATGAAAAATTGTATGCATAATTTTCAAACCAGTAGAGAGAACACCATTGAGTATAAAAATTTTGGTCAATATTAACTAAATGCAAGAAAGAACAAAAAGAATCAGAAAAAAATCAGGTTAAGTATAAAGCAGGAAACAAGATGACCCAAAGAAATTCAAATATAGTAGGAGTCAGAAAAGGGGTAAATTTAAACTTTTAATTAGAAAGACACTGTCAGTTGTATTGGATTAGAAAAGTCCAACTACAGCTTTAAAAAAGATGTAGTTAGAATTTAAGGACAAAAACAAAGTTGAATGTAAAAGTATAGAAAATAACTAGCCCCAATAAAAAGGTGTGGTTATAATCAGAGTGGATAAGGTTGTTTTTGAAGAAAAAAAAGAGTAGGGAATATTAAGGGAAAAAAGGTCACTAAATAAAGACCAAAAGTAGCAATTCACTGGGATCAGTGAAGATAATTATAACTTGAAGGCACCAAAAACATAGCATCAAGTTATACAAGGCAAAAAGTTGATAATATTTCAAAGGTAAATAGACAATTACATAGTCATAGGGGGATTTTAACACATCTCTTTCAGTAATTGGTAGTTTGAAATGATCCAAAGTTAGTAAAGCTATAGACCTGAATGGCACGATGTGCAAGCTTGATCAAAGAGACCCATGTGGAGAATGCACATTCTTTCCAAGAACATGACACATTTACCAAAAGATCACATATTAGGCCACAGAGCATTTCTTCAATAGCAACGAATTATACAGACCACATTTTTGAGAACAGTCAATTGCTAGACAACAGAAGTAATAATGAAAACTAAACCATATATGTGGATTTTTTAAGGGAAAAGCCCTCTAGATAATTTATGACTGTAAAAGTGTCTTAATGGAAGACCTAAGAATAAATTAGAAGAATAAATTAATAAGAAAGGTCAGTGAGATTAGATTGCTGGCTATACAAAAGTAAATTTTTATTTACCAGCAATGAGCAACTAGAAAAATATAGTTTGGAAAATATACAGTATATGTGAAAATAGCAATAAAAATATAAAGGTACTAGGAATAAACCTACCAAAAGATGTCGAAAATGTTTTTTTGTGTGTAAAATTTTAAAATTTCTTGAAGGTCTAAGTAAATGGAAAGGTACCCAATATTGATGGATTTGTGGAATCAATTTCCAAAATGTTAAATTTATGCAATTTACACATTGAAAGTGTTCCTAGTAAAATTTAAATGAGGTTTTTTGAGATTCACAAAAATGTATGAGGTTCAAATATATATAAGGTAGAGAAAAGAACCAAGAATGCCAGGACAATTTTGAAGAAGGTCAACCTATGAGGGCTCACTCACTCCACTGATGCAAGACTTAATTATAGTTCAATTAAGTAATAATAAAGTGTGATATTAGCTCAGGGAGAGACAAAATATAGTCTAGAAATAGGCCACATACACATGGAAATTTGTATATAGCAGAGATGCTATTTCAGATCAATGGGGAAGTAAGAACTTTAAACAAACAGCATTGGGACAATTGGTTATTCATATGGAAGAAATAAGTTCAAGTCCCTACATCAAACCATATTTAAATGGATTAGACTTAACATACGACAAAGCAGGACTTTGAAGTTGTGGACAAAAATTAAGCAGGATGTTTTTATGTTCTCAGGGTAGGAAATGTTTCTTAAACACAACACCAGGAGCACAAACCATAAATAAAAACGATCAATAAATTTGGCTACATCACAATATTTAAAAATCCCTTTGTACATTAAAGATATCATAAACAAAGTGAAAAATACAAACCTTAGACATGGAGAAGATATTTGCCATGCACACAATCAAGAGAGGATTTAGCCCAGAATTTATAAACAGCTCCAAAGGAAAAGGCCAAATGGTATGAATGGGCAATCCTCAAAAGGACACCAATGGCCTCAAAACATAAGAAATAACATGTTCCTCTCTCCTGGTAGTCAACGTCATATAAATTAAACAAAGCAGAACTGAAATTCCACACTCATCATATTGGGAAAAAATCTGACGATGCCAAACCCTGCTGAGGGGAGTGTCAATAGACATGAGTTTGGAAGACAGGATGGTAGTATCTAATAATGCACCCAGATTGCTGGGCCAGCAGAGTTTGAACATCCCCAGCTTCATAAACAATAAAAAATTAGAAGAAAGCTTAAATGCCCAGGTATGGGATCTAGCAAGGAACGGTGGTTTTATTAAATATACTAGAGGCCTGGTGCACGGGACTTGTGCACTGGTGGGGCGTGTGGCCTGTGGGGATTGGCCTGCTGTGGGAGCACCACTCAACCCGGTCAGCTGAGCAGCTGTGGACCCGCCCTCTGAGCGGCTGCTCCCACTGTGGGAGCGCACTGACCACCAGGGGGCAGCTCCTGCGCTGAGCATCTTCCCCCTGGTGGTCAGTGTGCATCATTACAACTGGTCGACTGGTCGTTCTGGTCATTCCACCATTTGGTCGCTGGGCTTTTATATATATAGATTGCATTCAGATGCATTTGATTCTTTTATTTTCTATACTTATTTTTGTATGCCTAAAGTATCCTAATTTAAAACTAGCCTTGTAAGGATTATGGAGAAAAGACTTAACACATAGCTGGTGTGACTGTCAATAGGTATAACTATTTTCAAGGGTAAGTTAAAACTTTACTGTGGTGTCACTCTTTTTAACCACTTGAATGGACAAAGGTGGAAGTTTAGTAACAATTTGTGTTGGCAAGAGTGTTAGGAAACAGACACTCTCATACACAGCAGTTGGGAATTATAGGGTGTCACAAAAAATATATACACACACTTTGAATCATTATAAGTATTTGTTAAAATACATTTCATTTTCAAAATTGAGCTGTCAGCAGTTAAAGTGTTTATACATTTTTGGGGGGGCACTCTGTAGTTGGACCACACCTCAGTGGAGGTAATTCTGGCATTGTTTAACAAAATTGTAAAGTTCCTTTGACTTAATTTCCTCTAAGACTCAGGGGTGGAGAACTTCCAGCCCTGGCTCATGAAATCTTTTGGTCTGACCCTGCCAAGGCATTAGGGGTGAGTTAAATGTTTGACCAAATATAGCAGGCTAATTTTTAACTTGATACTTTTGTATGGCCCTCAAATGATGTTGTAAGTATCCACATGGCCCTTGGCAGAAAGACGGTTCCCACCGCTGGTAGGTACTTATTGAGAAAATAGCCACTATTACAGCCAAGGTTTATTTACACAAAAGTTAATGTTAGTAACCACAGCATTGTTGGTAATGTTGATAATTAAAGAAGCAACCTAACACTATCTAGACTAGTAACACTAGATTAATAATGTCTAACACCAATCAGTTCTAATTTATGGTACAACTGTAGGATGGAATATTATGGAGCCACCAAAATGATACTGTTTAATGGAACTTTAATGATGTAGAAACACTTGACAAATATTAAGCTAAAATCAAGTAAAATAGTAGGTAGAGTAGACCATTAAAAATATATTTTATTCATTGAAGCAAAGACACCAAATGTTACCAATAGTTACTTCTGGATAAATTATAGGTGATTTCTAACTTCGTCTAGATTTTTTTTGGGAGGGGTTTCCCCAAAATTATCTGCATAACTTTTATTTTTATAGGAGTCTCCTTTATTGGAACAATTTAAACAGGCTGAATGATACCGACGGATAACCCTCACCAGAAGGCATGGCCAGGGCTACAGTCTTGCTGCGTTCCTTGGAAGTCTGAGTTTTTGAATCTCACAGAATCTGGACTGAGGACCTGGTTCACCAGTGACGTCGCCGCGGACAGGCAGGGCGCCTGGGGAGCGGCTGGACCTCTCTCAATCTGGTTTCACCTTGGTAAAAAGAACACAACCGGCTGGACTGGCCCCGCTCCAGGATTTGCTGTGCTGGTCAGCGGCTGGTGTCACGCCTGCGAGCGCGGCTTTCAAGGCCAAAGCCCGGGGCGTTCCGCGGGGATAGTTGTCACTGCGGCCAGGCAGCAGCAGCAGTCGCTGCGGCGACGCGAGCTTGGGGGCGCGCGGGGGGCGGGGACGCGCGCGGGCCGCGGGCGCCGGGGGCGGGCAAGGGGACGCCCCGGTGGCCGCGGGGCGGGGAGGGCGCGCCTGCTGCTTCCGCCCCCCGCTGGGGATTCCCCTGGGCCGGCGCCTGGGGAAGTTCCTAAGCGCGCGGGTACAAGAGCGCGGCGCCAGCGCGCCACAGGCCGGCATTCCCCAGCCATGTCGCGCAGCCTCCAGCTCCTGCTCCTGAGCTGCGGTAGGGCCCGAGACCTCCTATCGCCCCCCGTTTCCCCACGACACCCCCTTTCCTCGCTTGCTCACGCCTCCGTCTCTCTCCCTCTTGCAGCCTGCAGCCTAGCGCCAGCAGCGCGGGAAGTGAAGGCGGCTTGTTCCGAGGATGTGAACTTGCCCTGCACCGCCCCCCGGGACCTGCAGGTGCCCTATAGGGTCTCCTGGACCAAGGTAAGCTCCCAGATGCCCGCAGGCAGGGGTTTGGTCGGCTCAATTGGAGGCTGCCGACCCACCTCCCTGAGGCTGGAGACCTTACGCGGCTGGGGATCCGGGAGTCTCCGGCAGCTGAACTCCAAGCACCCTGTCTTCCCATACACCTCCCGGCCCTCGCCCCAACTCTGTGCGCACTCAGGTACTCGGCTGACTTAGATTTTGTTCCCGAGGACCTCAGTTCTTTCCTGCCCCTAGAAGTGGCCCTAATGAATGACTCACATTAGATGTACAGTTGAGCGCGTACGGGTTGATTTGGAGGCCACCTGTGGTTGGGCCGGGGAGAAAGCAGCCAGGGCCTATTGAGACACTGGGAAAGAGGATTTCTGATTTTTGGTGTTTTGTGACTGTGATGCCCATCGGTTTGGAGGTGGGGTGGCGGGAGGCGTTTGGAAAGGAAGGACTGAGAGATGGGCGTGGCCTAGGTTGTTTCATAGGTGGTGGTTACCTGTCAGTCATCCCCTTCCCTTGGCCTCCTCCCTTACCCTAGCTTCTCCGCCCTCTGGCCGTCCTGAGAGGTCCAGCAAGGAGGGTGTCAGCGAGGGTGTATGAGCGGTGTCCACGCGTGTAAGAACAGGCGTCGTTGCCTCTGCTGTGAGAGGATTGAGTCGCGTTGAGGCTTTTTTTAAAGTTTCCTCTGAACTGGAACATTTTCACATTCTAAGATTGCGGTTCTGGTGGCGTTGCAAAGCCAAGCCGCTGCTGTTGGCCGTCACTGGTCCTTTGTTCACCTTCTCTAATGAGATTACTGCCTCTAGGTTAAGCAGAATGAGTATGCTCTCCCAGCCTTATTCTGCAGCTGTCACTCATTGACCTCTTACCTGGGAGCAAATCTCCATGTATTGCCCCTTTCCACAGAAGCAGGGTTCTCTTCTGCCCAGCATAAAAGATGCTGCAGAACCTGAACACACATTTGACCATTTAACAAGGAGCAGAGGACAGTTATTTCTCTCAGCCTACCCAGGTTGACTGTTCCCTGGAGACAGTGCTACACAACTGCTTTTGTGTGTTCTGAATGCACCCACTGTTTGCCCTGCTAATTGCGAAGGTAGGTGCTCCGTGAGTCCAGGCTGGCACTTGGTGAGTTATGTGTAGCGGAAATGGCACTGCAGCCTTGGAGCACAGTGTTGTGTATGAAAGTAGGTTTGTTGTTACTCCTACTTCATTTCCACCGTATTCACCGTGGGATGGAAGAACACATTTCCAATTTCTAAATTGTTCTCATTGTAAAAACAATACTGTTTAGCTCTGGCCAGGTGGCTCAGATGGTTGGAGTGTTCTCCCGTGCACCAGACCGTTTCTGGCTTAATACCTAGATTTCGGGTTCAATCCCCGTCAGAGGCTCATATGGGAAGTAACCAATTGATGTTTCACTCTCACTTCAATGTTTCCCTTTCTCTCTCCCCCTTACTCTCTCTCTAAAATCAATAAAAACGTATCCGCGGGTGAGGATTAAAAAAAAAGAATACTATTTAAACAAAAATAGTGTAAAACCCATATTATTTGAGTGCTCACCATCTGCTAGGCTCTGAGGTAACTATTTACCTGTATTAGCTGTTTCAGTCCTTCCAATAGATCTTCTAAGAGATGAATACCATTACCTCTGCCATAGAGTTGAGGAAACTGAGCCTTAGGGAGTGAAATAACCTGCTCACTGTTACATAACTGGCTAAATGGTGGAGTTGGGATCTCAATCAAGTAGTCTGACTCCACAGCCTGAGTTCTTAAAAGTCTATCTTGTTGTTTCCTCCCTTAAGTACTTAAGGCAACGATTTTCAACCAGTGTGCCACAAGAATTTTTAAAACATGCAATATCTGACTATTTAGTCAGGGGCACAAACCTCTTTTTCTTTAAATATCAAATAAAAAAATGACAACAACAACAGAACAATAATCGTCCAGTGTGAATGAATCAAAATTATACCCATATTTTTGTCAGATTGGCAAAAATATATATATTTTTTGGTATGCAGCCGAATTTTAGTAGTTTATGTGTGCCACGAGATGAAAAAGGTTGAAAACCACTGATTTAAGGTAAAGAAAATGAAAGTGTCGCCAGGCTAGCCAGATAGGGACTTCGTTTTAAAGAAGAGGGAAACCGTGAAACCACTGTTCTTTTCAGAGAGTAATTAAAAAAAGAAAACAATATTAATATCCCCAGGGGAGTAATGAAAAAGTACTCCTGAAACAAGCAGATGAAATTTCATTCTGTAAAGTTCAAACAGTTGTCAAGTTAAATCTTCTTGCACGAGGTCACTTGGAATGATATAGTAAACCATAGCAATTACCCTTTGGCTTCTTGGTTGTCAGCTGATGATGTAACTCTATAATGTATGTGCTTGTTTATTGAACATGACTTTTGCATGATTTACCCAGCAGGTCTCTCAAAACTGTGATAAAAAAAAAGACAACAGTCTCTTGGCATTCTCTTTTTTTCCTGTCATTCCATGGAATAGAGTCTTTGAAAATTCATACCATAGTTATTTATTTATTTTTTAAGAAAGTGAACTGTGATTGAGTAGTGTGGATAGGAGAGCCATGCTATGCCAATGCACTAATCAGATATCTCAAAAATGTTATACATCGTTCCTTCAAGAACTTTTTAATAGATCTCAGCCTATTCTGTAGATATTTGTTATTTTCCAGCCCAGTAATGATACTTTTGCATCAATTGTTCTTGTGCAAGAAAAATGGATAGAGTGTTCTGGAAATAAGGTGAAATATTGAAATACTTCATCTTACAGAGGATTAAGTGACTTGTCATCACCCCCCCGCCCCCCCCCCCCGCCCCAAGTTTCTTACAAAACATTTTAGTCAAGCAGAGAGGTAGCTATAAAGTGAGGAATTTAAATCTGGTGTCACATCACCTTCTCAGCATCACTAGTGTAGTTTGTAAAACCTCTTGCATAGTCGTGGGTTGCCTGCTGGAGAAGTAAAGCAGAAAGTCCCTTACAGGGTGGGTTTTCACTGTCTGCCGATTGAATCACATTCTTGCAGGCCTTCTACATGTCACAATTAGTTACAATGACTCACAATCCAAAATTCCATTTACCACTCAGTTCTCAGGCACAGAGCATCCTGCCACTGTCCAGTTGGCACTGATCACTTGTGATTAACAAAAGGACCTGTGTAGGAGGGAGGGGAGTAAGAGATCAACCGAAGGACTTGTATGCATGCATATAAGCATAACTAATGGACATAAGACACTGGGGGGTAAGGGAGGGTAGGGGTTTGTCAAGGGGGGGGGGGGGGAAAGGATACTTATGTAATACCCTTTGTAATACTTTAAGCGAAAAAAAAAAAAAAAATAAATAAATAAAAAAAAAAAAAAAAAAAAAAAAAAAGGACCTGTGTAAACCATGTGTTTCTTATCATGTGCCTTTTATCAAAAGACTCAAAGCAGATGGTATCCAATCAGTGTTTATAATGTTAGGGCGAATGGGGAAGAACAGTGTCCATTTTATTGTCTTTATTAAGAAGACATAATGAGAGGGACCCAGAAGGGGCTTAGTATAGACATGCACAGGGAGGAATCAAAAGCGGAGCCAAGAGTCGGTAGAGATAGCCCAATTCTTGTTAACCCAACTTTACTTTCCTCCTCTCTGGAATCCAGCAATGGACCCTCCTCTCATCCTTTCCTATATTGTACCTTTTAAGGCAGAATGAGTGATTGAGAAGAAAAAGAAAAGTGAATACAGTACATCCATTAAATTTAGCTTTTAAAGCTGTGAATAGATTGTGGTTGTTTGAGGAGGTATTTAGAGAAATTTTGCAAATAGACTTTTCTGCAGCACTCTTCTTCCACAGGCTGTGACCTTGAGTTGGATTCTAGCATAAGAGAGCATAGCACAAGCCCATGTCTGCCAGGAGTAAGACCACCCATTAAAGGGCCACATCTGTGCTTCAGACTGAGCACCATGGGTTTGCACTCTCTTTAATGAGGCTGCACTAGGTTTGGAGGGAGAGGGTGACACTGGGTGGAGTGTTTGGGGATGGCTGATATTTGCTACTACTACTAATGAATGGCTATTAATCAAGAAGATGTACTACCATCTTTTATCATGCTAGGAGCCCTGACAACCTATGTTGATGCATAACGAAAGAGGATATATAGTTCATCTCTGGGTGACACTGCGGGGGTGAGGACAGATGCGTCACAAGACAAGTATCTTTTTTAGATGATTTCCAAAGGAAGGGAGAAAGGGGAAGTAAGACTATGGTTTCAGAGAATAGATCAGACTTGACATTTATTATATTTAGAAGGGTCCTAGCTGTGGGAGATCATGGGATATCCTGGAGACTAAGGGGTCTGTGGGAGAGCAGGTTAACGGCTTGAATGAGGCTACTTCACCACTCAGCTATTTCTTGTTCTTCATTCATTATGAAGCTGCCTCCCATGTACATTGTTAAACTCCTATTCAGTGGAATTATATTTTCTGTCTCTACCATCTTATGTAATAATGAGCTACATAGCAAGGGGGCCCTAAGCAGAGCAGAGTGCCTTCAGAGGGGCTAGTGTTGATGAATGGTCTAGGTAGATGTACTCTGTACAGCCATAGAACCTGAAGGACCCATGAAGGAGCCAATGCATGCCACTCACTGTACTTCCTTGATTTTAGAATGCCATCCATTGTAAGAGAGATTTAAGAACATGTTTTTAAGAGAAAAAGGAAACATTTGTACATTAAATATAGAAGCACTAAAACACTGAAAAGTGAAAACAATGTGTGGTTTAGCATCATAGAAAAATCATACTGTCCCCATTGGCACCTATACTACTTGACCTGGTTGAATCATTTTTATGGGCTCCACTTTAGGTCAAACTATGAACGACCTAAAGTTGGTTTTCAGATGTCTGTCATATTTACACCTTCATTATTTAGTAAATATTTCTAAGTCCCAAATATGTGCTAAGTTCTGGGCTTGGCATTGGCCATTCCAAGATCAATACAGACGTTTTGCCAGAGGACTATTTTTATTTTATGAAATATATTTTTATTAATTTTCAGAGAGGAAGGGAGAGGGAGAGAGATATAGATATACCAATGATGAGAGAGTATCATTGATTGGCTGCCTGCTGCACACCCCACACTGGGGATCGAGCCTGCAACCAGGGCATGTGCCCTGACTGGGAATTGAACTGTGACCTCCTGGTTCATAGGTCGACGCTCAACCACTGAGCCATGCCAGCTGAGTGAGAGGACCATCTTGAGCACAGGCATGGGCATAGGGATCCACAAGTATTTGGGGGAAAGCTAGTGATTTAGAGAGGACAGTTGTAAAGCAAAAAGCTGAGAGGTGATGTTAGAAGTAGGCTGGGAACAGATTGTGAAGAACCTCGAATGCCAAACTAATGCTTTGAACTTTATCCTTTAGTTAGCAGGGGTCCATTTAAAGTTTTTAAGCAAAGAGGATGACATAATGAAAAATGTCATATTTCTTGTTGTGAAGGGCAGAATATGATTCATCCTAAAAGATGAATCTCAGAGTGAGGCTTTATTCTTTAATTACAGTGAAACTTCCATCAGGTTAACTCAATAAGACTTGAACACATGCATAGAATATTCCTCCCCTTTCCTCTTGGCCCCCAGTCCTGTCCACGTGGTTCTATGGAAGAGTGGGCAAGGCAGAATGTGACTGTCTGAGACAGAGCAATAGAAGTCTCAGCCAGAGCAGAATAGTGGATCACTGAGATTTTTTTTTTTTTAAATACACTCCATTGACCTTCTACAGAGAGGAAGAGAGAGGCACAGAAAGTTAGAAACATCAATGAGAGAGAAACATCGGTCAGCTGCCCCCTGCACACCCCACACTGGGGATGTGCCCGCAACCAAGGCACATGCCCCTGGCCGGAATCGAACCCAGGACCCCTCAGTCCGCAGGCCGATGCTCCATCCACCGAGACAAAACAGTCAGGGCAGATTCCCTGAGATTTTTGAATAATGACAAGACAGAGCAAAGTTGCTAAAATCTTTCAGCTTGGAAGAGGGTAGAGAGGAAGAAGACAGCTGAGAGTTAAATAGGAAAAATAATACCAAACACTTGTTTTCCATTAGACGAGTGTTGTTTAAAAGGGGGAAGCTGAATCACATGAGGACTGTATTGTCTTAGTTCTGTACGTGGTTATGTCACTACACAAAAAAGAGGAAGTTAAAAGAAGGTCTCAATGATGTAAGGGAAGGTTTATGAAGAGCAGGACTAAAAAGAGATTCGCTTACCTAAGAAAAGTGCTCCTCCATCTAAAACTGTTTCCATGATCTCGTCCTGGTTACTCCTGTGATGACCCCAAATTTTCTACCCACAATCTTTAGCTCAGACCTGACCTAGGCTAAAGTACTTCCCTAAAACTTAGAAAATTCAGCATTGTGGATATTTTAGAGATCATTTGAGTAGAAAAATAATTTCTTCCTAAAGCAGAGATTGGGACTTTTAGGAAATGTTGCCAGAGGGGAGACTGGAAGTATCAACAGTAAGGCATGACTGAATGAAGAGGACGGAGTGGAAAGCTATCCGAGGTCATTTCTATTACCAATGTTATCTAATCTAATAAAAGAGAAACATGCAAATTGACCGCACCTCCGCTATGCCCTAAGACATGCCCACCAGCCAATCAGAGCGACTATATGCAAATTAACCCAACCAAGATGGCGGCCGGCAGCCATGGAGCTGGAGCAAGCAGGAGGCTTGGTTGCCCCCGTGATGGAAAGCCAAGTTTCCTGCCTGCCCTGGCCGGCTGTGGCCTCTGCTCAAGGCAACAAAGTTTCAATTATAGAAGATAAATAAATCCCAGATACCTGCTTCCAGCCAGCCTCCACTGGGAGCTTGGGTGGCTGGGGACCATGGCCAGCCTGCAAACAGCCATCAGCCCCTCACCCAGGCTGGCCAGGCACCCCAGCGGGAACCCCCACCCAGACCTGGGACACCCTTCAGGGCAAACCAGCTGGCCCCCACCCATGCACCAGGCCTCTATCCTATATAATAAAAGGGTAATATGCAAATTGATCCTAACAGCAGAACAACTGGGAATGACTGGTCACTATGACACACACTGACCACCAGGGGACAGACGCTCAATGCAGGAGCTGTCCCCTGGTGGTCAGCTCAGCTCTACCACAAGCCAGGCTGACGGCTGCCAGTACAGAGGTGGTGGTGGGAGCCTCTCCCGCCTCCTCAGCAGCGCTAAGGATGTCTGACTGCAGCTTAGGTCTGCTCCCCGCTGGCAAGTGGACATCCCCTGAGGGCTCCCGGGCTGCCAGAGGGATGTTGGACTGCCAGCTTAGGCCCAATCCCCCAGAGAGCGGGCCTAAGCCAGCAGGTGGTCATCCCCTGAGGAGTCCCAGACTGGGCTGAGGGACCCCCCCCCCCCCCCCCCCCGAGTGCACAAATTTTTGTGCACCGGGCCTCTAGTCAATTATAAAGCACTTTATGTGTTTGCTGACTTGATTTTTAAAATAACCCCATGAGATATGAGGTAAGTAAAATAGTTCCAAATGAGGAAATCTCTCAGAGGTGAAGTGATTTACCAAAGATGACCCAGCTAACTGATGGAGAAGCTGGGACTTAACTTCAGGCCTTTTGATTCCAAGGCCTGTGCACTTGTAACATTCTCATTGTATCTAAAATTCACTCATTCATTCAGCAAATACTTTTTGAATATTTCCCATGTGCAGGGACGTATTTAGAATGCTGAATGAAACCTTGGCTATGAAAAGAAAAGAGAGTAATAACATTTTTAGGGCTTTCTGTATGATTGACACTATGCTGTATGTACACCTCCATCATCACAGGTATCTTTACGCCAATGTTGTGAGATTAATTACCACCTAACCCCCCATCTCTGTGAGCAAAAGAAGCCCAAGAGTTGTCCAGTCAGTTGGCCCAGAGCAGGACTTGTGGTAGAGCTAGGGTTTGGTTCCAGGTCCAAAGTCTGTGTTGTTCATTATGTTGCCTCTGCCATAGTCATGACTCTTTTAACCACCATAAATTCAGCTCTGTCTGTTAGATCCACTAAATTTCAAAGTGGAAAATCATTTTTCCAATAAAACTACACTTAGAAAAAAACGATGTTAATGTGCATACATTCTACCCTCATTATGACATCAACCTCCAAGCCAAACTATTTTGCACGTTATAAAGAGCTGTTTTTATGATGAATGGTGATTATATTGGCACTTTAATTGAGTCAGAAACCAAGGTACATGAATGTTAGTGCACGAGAAATGTGATTTTTAAAAAAGCTGTTCAGTGTGATCAGAATATATTAGATTAATTTAATACTATCTTTAAATACAAGTTATACCTTTAAATATGTTTAATCAAATTATTGAATTACATATATATATATATATATATATATACTGTATACACATTGCCCCTCAAATAACCTCTTTCTTGTAGTTAGTTTCCTACCACGTTCTTAATAGATCTCATGAATGATAAATTTGGATTTTAGGTTTGTGGTCAAAATTCTTTCTTTGTGATAAGAATAGAAGTGTTGCCCTCTTATATTCAAATATAGTAATCCAGGAGGGTAGCATATATTTGGATAAAATGATGTAAATTTAAATAAGCACTTTATACAATAGAGTTTTTGACTAAAATATTGTTTCATTTTCAGCCATATTCAACTATTTATTTGATTTATTTTATTCTAGTTCAAATTTGTCCATCATTTCTAAAAGAACTTGATTCATATGCCCTTAAAATTAGTACTTGTATTTGATTGATTTAGTATTCAGCAAATTAAAGAGAGTTGATTTAATTTAGGGCTCGTGGTTTTCTTAAGGTCAAATTGCAATTTTAGAGAATGAATATGGTATGTAAATAATTTAGTCAATTTGGAAGCCTTGAGACAAGTCAAAAGTCCGGAGGCTTTCTGACTATGAGATCCTGTATTTTTCCCTTTTCTAATTCAGTCAAAAAGGTAGACTGGCCAGCAAAAGAGTTAATGTAGAGAATGAAGATTTTAAAAATATAATTGTGTTGAGTGTTTGGAGGTGTTAATTTGCCCAGATCGTGTTGTGGTCTAGTGCACTACAATATCAGCATTGTACTAGTAAAGGGTGCGTTAAATCATGTCAATTACGCTTGGCTGTGACTGCATCGGAGGGCTCCTTTTGTAATAAATTACTGTTTCCAATAATGTGTCTGCAGAGAGGCAGTGAAACACGTTTAGATTTGGAATGTTTAAAGAGCCGTTCTTGCCAGTGGTTGAGTTTGAGCCAGCTCGAATGTTTATAAGAACTCATAAAACAAAGCAAAGTTGAGGATGGCCCGTTTGCTGTTACTCTATCCTCATCCGGTTCTTAAACACCGATGCTGCCACCACAGTGAAATCTGCTGACCCCACAGTGTGCTAGCTGCTCGGGCACAGGGCTGCAGGCAATGATTTGAACTTTTACATATGGAGTGTCTTGGTACTGCTAGTGGGCACTCCCACTTTCAGCATGCAGCATTAACAACAACACTACAACTGTGTCTGTGGCTGTAGACAAGGCCCAGGTTCCCCAGATGGAGTCACATGAGAAGGTGTTGACACAAGACACATCCAAACCTGTAGAGAATTTTTGAGTTTATTTGAGCCAAACTGACAACAGTTGCCAGGAAGCAAAATCTACCAGATTGAGAAAATGCTCCAGAGAAATGCAGTTTTGCAGCTTATTTTATATATTAGAATCGAAGGAGGAGTTGTAAGGAGAGTTACATGCAATCCACTGGTGATCGGTCATGGGGGGCGGGAGAAAGCAAAGCATGGAAATCTCTGGGACTGGCTAAAAAGGCAAAATGGAGAAACACATATTTCTTTTACATTGGTGGGTACCAGTTAGTTAGTAACTAACATTTACAGCACATAGAGATGATGTGTGGGGAACAAGATAATAATGAGGGGGCTGTGGTCTCCTGTTCTGGTGGGAGGTTGTGCCCTGAGGGATCTGGAAAAGGAGATTAGTCTGACATTTCAAAGGTATGCTCTCTTAGATGCAAAATCACAACAGACAGGCTCAGTTAAGGTAAAGATTGGCCTTGGTCAAGGAAGCTATCAGCCTAGGACATGACTACCTGCTGGGACCTGCTCTTAGTTAGGAATTTTTACGTTCAGACCACCCTATATGGTTACTTTCATTCTCTGAGTTTGTAAGGCCCGCCATGCAGGCCTCCCCTGAGCTTGCAAGGTTTGGTATGTGGCCCCTTATTCACCCACAAAGGCATATCTTACAATAACTAAAAGAAGGGGAATAGGCATTATCTACACCCACAGCTTGATGCCAGAGGAGGGTTATGAACTATTTCCAGGCACATCGTGTGAAGGTACAGGTTCCTTTTGCTGGAGCGAGTTACCAGGCAAAGAGAGCTGTTTGTTACTGTGGCAAGAGTTCTCAGGTGAAGCCAATAGCGTTCCTTGTTCTCTGGGTCTTTCAGGAAGACCCAGGAAGGGGCCATTGGAAGATGACCCCGTGGGAGTTGAGATACTTTGCCATGATCCCATGGCTGGCTGTGTGGCTCAGGACATCAGTTCTGCAGGTCGCTTTGGGGTTCTTTGTTCTGCCTTTCCCTACTTCTCCTGTTTGTTCTTCTCACCCTGCCTTGGCTTTGCTATTGAAAATAACTAGAGGCCCGCTGGAGGTTTTTGCTAGAAGCCCATGAAAATCTGGCCATCAAGTAAATTACTTTTTGCTGTTGTTACTGGCGATGTTTGAAATGAATTCTCCTCTGCATATGGGCAGAAGGCCACTGCCAGCAGTTCTGATCAGCTGGGCATACAGTACTTGCCTGGGAGGCTCCAAGCAGCCAGCATGGCAGTGGGGTCCTATTTAAGTAAATAAGCACAATAGTTTATTTTCCACCTGCTCCAGGGGGTTGGAAGTTTTGATCTTGACTTTTAGGGCCTTTCTGAGCTGAGGGATGGGGTCACTGGATGGGAGAGGAAGCTCCAGGAGAGGAGAAAACCAGAGGCAGATCACCTCGAAATGATTGTTGCAGCCAGTGTCTGTCTCTTCAGATGCAGAGATTTCTAGCAAAACAGTTCCAGTGAAATCTGTTAGTAAGTCGAACGCATTTGGAGGTTAAGTTTGAAAAGACATCACCGTGCAAATTGCAGAGACCTAGCTGACTTGATTAGTTCAAACTAGAGATGGGGAGTCTCGGAACAGGTGGCCCCTGATGGTCTTGGACACCTGGCCCATCTAAAGCTCTGGTGGGAAGGGGCACCTCTTCAGGTGGGGGGTGGGGGGGACAGGTGTGAGCACATGATGAGGCCTTAGTGCAGTGATGGCGAACCTATGACACGTGTGTCAGAGGTGACACGAGAACTCATCTTTTTGGTTGATTTTTCTTTGTTAAATGGCATTTAAATATATAAAATAAATATCAAAAATATAAGTCTTTGTTTTACTATGGTTGCAAATATCAAAAAATGTCTATATGTGACACGGCTCCAGAGTTAAGTTAGGGTTTTTCAAAATGCTGACACGCCGAGCTCAAAAGGTTTGCCATCGCTGCCTTAGTGTGTGGTTTAATTAGTCCTGAAAAGGGAAACATTGAGCTATGTTATATGTGTTTTAGAATCCGTTGGACGCCTTAACTTTTTCTAAGGTTCCCTGGCCACACCTCCTTTTTTCCCTTTATTTTTGAACACCTAAAGGCCCCAGTCTGTAGATCCTTGATTATTCAGGAAGGAACCTTTCAACACAAGAAGAACCGTCAAGAAATAGGATTTACATTCATAGACTGGGCCTGAGAAAAGCCATTAGTCTTAGCAGCCCCATGCCAGTGAGTGGAGCAGGGCTCCGTGCAGGAGCGATAAATCTGCCACCAGATGTCTCTGCAGCCCACTCCACAGGAATGCTAACTACACCCGAGGCTGTGGAAGCTGGAACCGGAGCTTTCTGGTGACTTCGTAGCATGCTCCCCTAACTTAATAAATTAAGCAGGAACCAACCATTGAGGGGGTGTGTGTGTTTTCTTTCCTTAGGTGCCTTGGCATCACTGGGTGTCCCCTGATCCCTTGGTTATATATTTCCCTGCACGATTCCCTTCTGAGAAGGAGGAGAGGAGTTGTAGGTGCCCCAGAGTGAGGGAGGAAGCACTGGCAGGTGCAGGCAAAGACAGTGACAGTGAAGCCTGCTAATGCTGTGTCTTACCTTGGGGTGGCTCTGTGGTGCTGTTGCAATGCTGGGGACAGGAAAGGAATGCCACTGAACCCAAGCTCCTGCTGGTCTCCAGCCACTCAGCATAGGGCTAGGGGCTGAGCACCGAACACAGTGATTCACCTCTCTGCTTGTTTAAGTCTGTTTTAGAAGCTTTGAAATATTTCATTGGAAGGTGGACAGGCAAGTTAATTAGGCAAATTAAGTATATACCTGGGGAAAAGAGAATTGATGGTGAGTGCAGCGGGTGCCTAATCTTTGAAGTAGGAGATGACGAAGAGACCCCAGCAATTAATCATAAAGATAGTTCAGGGAAAGAAAACCCACCCAATTAGTTTGGCTAAATTTGGCATCTACAGGCTGATCTGTCCTGGGTACAGTAATTTAAGCTGTAATTATCCTTTCATGTGTATCTCGATATGACCAAATGATCTGACACAGAATCTCCGCATGGCACTACTGTCACCTGTCTTCCTACTTTAGTAGAGTAAGTGTGGTACCTCCTGTGATGTCTTGGATGACCACACAGATATGCTGTCTTTGGAGAACAGCTTAAGTCAGATCATTGTCTGGCAATGGTCTTAACAGATTTAGGAATGTTTCCAAATCGAAGGCTGGAATACAAAAATAAGAGTCAGTCGGTGGGTGAGTTGGTAGCTGAAGAACACAAGAGGACATTTAATATAGAACAGCCAGCAACAAAATTTGATTCAAAGTGATTTACCCATTTCATCAGATCATCATCGTCTACACATCATCAGCATCAATAGCAACACTCTCTTTCATGTAGGGTAGAGGATGGGATATGAAGGATCATAAAATACAGTCCTGATGTAATTCCAAAAACAAACAGAGCCTTAAAGAATTGTCATCGATTCTCTCCCCCTGCCCCCCAAAGGTCACACATCCATACAATAAACTGTTTCCAGACATCTGTGGAGGGTGGGTTTTATGAAAACAAGAGGCAGCACATTGGTGTGGAGGCTCAGTGCTTGCGGATCTGTCAGTAGAGCATGATTCAATGATTCTTTTTTTTAAACAGCTTACAGAGAGCGGTGAAGAGAGGATAGAGGTGCAGAACCATCACCAGATGGAGCAGGAGGGCCCTTTCGAGGTCCCCAGTGAAGGGCTGTATTCCCTGAAGATCCGAAACACTACCAGCTGCAGCTCGGGCACATACAGATGCACTCTGGAGGGGCCGGAAGGGCAGAGAAACCAAAGTGGCACAGTGACCTTGAAAGTGACAGGTGAGGTGGTCTGCTGCACTTGTTTTCTTCTTGCAAATGCCTGTGCACTTTCTGTAGGTGTTAAAATTGACCCTCTCCGCCGAAGCCTAAGTCAGAAGCTTTGGAGCACATCTGTGGCTGAAAGCTAAATTCTACTGCAAGAATGCCATCACTTGTCCTTTTTTCTATAAATGAGGACAGATCCACCCAGACTGACTGGGGAAGATGCCTCATGTAATTAACTTGATTATTGTTTAGTCATGGAAGAATGCTGTGGAGCAAATAGGAAATATCTAAGTCTGATTCTTGGAAGACGGAGAAATTGTATGGTCCCCAAACACCAGATAACTGTATTATTCTGCTCATCTGGGGCCTTGAAACATAGTTGCTTCATGTTTCTACCTTTTTAACACGAGAACATCACTTCTCTTTCCCTTTATAGAGGTTAACTTTCCCAATATCTCAACTCAGGCCAAAGGAAAAGAGTACAGCAAGAAAATCATGTTCCAGTGACTGACACACATTTTTGCTCCGTGAATCAAGTGTCAAGACAAGGATCATCTCCTTCTTGGATTTTTTTTTAATAACATCTTTATGTAGATTAAAATATGCCTTGCATTTGACTTCTGCCCAATTCTTGTTAGTGGCTGAGACTTGAAATGACAAACATGTTGTTGTCACATAATCCCTGATTTTTTTTACAATAGCTACTTTTTCCCATCCAGTATTTCAAAGGAATCTGACTCAAGATAATATTCTGATTCTCCCAAGAACACAATCTGTGTTTATTGGTCAGTGTTTGATTTGGTTCACTATTACACACACACACACACACACACACACACACACACACACACACCCATCACAGCATAACCCTTGTCCGTCTCTAGCCCTTTACACTGCTTTGTTTGTCTTTGTAGAATTTCCTACACCTGACATGCTCCATTCTCTGCTTTGGTCTCTGCTGTCTCTGGCACAAGTAGACACTCAATGAATATTATGATAGAAACGGGAGAAACCCGGCAGGGAAGAGCAGAGATGAAGTGAAAGCAAAGCTGATTTTCTGTCCTTTCCTCTTCGAAGGCCTGCAAGTTGCTAGGTGGTTAGACTCTAGAGTCACTTAGATCTGGTTCAGATATTAGCTATGCTGTTCCTTAGCATGTGATCTTGGACAAATCTCCGATCAATGCTAAGCCTCAGTTATTTCATCTCTAAAATGGAATAATAATTTATACGACCAGCTTGCTATGACGGTTAAATGAGATATTGCATTAAAATGCTAGTACAGTGCCTGGGGTAGACTGTGTGCCCAATACATGGTAGGAAGCATTAGGCCAGTGATTCTCAACCTTGAGTCACAGGTTCCTGTGAGAATTCATCCCTAGACTATTGCACTAACTTTTAAATCCAGTTTTAGGGGTTGACAGTTTTCTTGAGGTTATCCCTTGGGAAGAACCCCTCAATCATCTGCACTTCACCTACTCCTGCCTGGCCTTCAGGGAGACTCAGTTAGCAACCTTGCTTCCCCAAGCAGCACATAGGATGTCATGTCTGAGTGGGGAGAGGCTGTCTACGCCATGTCCCCTCCTGGGCTGAATGCCTCATTCCGCTGCCCAGATGGTTGCAACCACAGCCTTTAACCCCTCTGGGGAGCTTGTTCTATAGGCCACCCTTACCATCAGTCTTGGTGGAGGAGCTTTAAAAATTTTACAAAAGTGTGTCTACTTACCCAGCGATAGCTAGGCAGCTCGCTGCCTCATTTTGTAGTCCTGCAGTCCTCCTGCTGTCAGGACACCCAGCATTCTACACAACACAATGAAGATAGATAGATCAACAACTGGTGGTTCATCTGATATAAATGCAAATTAAAAGCCAGGAAACCCCGGACGTTTGAAATGGAGACTGATGGGCAGCAGGATAAGTCTGGACCTGACTCCTGACTCTGCCATCTGCCTTAGTCCCTCAGCCTCTCTGAGCCTTGATTCCTTCATTTGTAAAATGGGATGCTCAGACCTGTCCCAGAAGATTCAGTGAGATGCTATGTGTCAATCCCATTGCACACAGCTTGATAGAGTGAGAGTGAGCGCTGGCTGCCGCCATCACTGCCACTGCTGTCATTACTGTTGTTCTTCCGATGGCACAGATGTGAGGACAGTAATGGGAGACAGGGACTTAACGAGCAGGAACAAAGCATCTTAGCTTTTTATTATGATAGAAAAGTCCTGTTAAATGGCTTCATATTTCACCTGTTTTTTTAAAGGATGCCATAAGGAGTGCAGAGAAGCAACTTTTAAGAAATACAGAGCTGAGATTGTACTGCTGTTGGCTTTGGTGGTTTTCTACTTAACACTCATCATTTTCACTTGTGTAAGTATCTTCTTAAGACATCTGTTATTACTAAAAGATCACCCGGGGCACCAATCTGAATGTTTTGTAGACAGTGTAAGTCATTTAATAACAGAGAGCTAGTCTCTGTGCCCTGGACTGATTGAGCCCCCGGACTGTGAGAATCATTACAACAAGCTCCCAGCTTGTTTTTTTTTTTTTTTTTTTTTTTTTATTGCTTAAAGCATTACAAAGGGTATTACATATGTGTCCTTTTTTCCCCCCCACCCTTGACAAGCCCCTTCCCTCCCTTACCCCCCAGTGTCTTATGTCCATTAGTTATGGTTATATGGATGCATACAAGTCCTTCGGTTGATCTCTTACTCCCCTCCCTCCTGTCCCCCAACCCTCCCTGGCCTTACCACTGAAGTCCGACAATTGGTTTGAGGCAGCTCTGCCACTGTATTTATTATTGTTCAAAAGTTTGTAATGGTCTTAATTATCCATGAATGAGTGAGATCATGTGGTATTTTTCCTTCATTGACTGGCTTGTTTCACTTAGCATAATGCTCTCCAGTTCCATCCATGCTGTTGCAAATGGTAAGAGTTCCTTCTTTTTAACAGCAGCATAGTATTCCATCGTGTAGATGTACCACAGTTTTCTAATCCATTCATCTACTGATGGGCACTTAGGCTGTTTCCAGATCTTAGCTATGGTGAATTGTGCTGCTATGAACATCTGGGTGCATATATCCTTTCTGATTGGTGTTTCTGGTTTCTTGGGATATATTCCTAGAAGTGGGATCACAGGGTCAAATGGGAGTTCCATTTCCAATTTTTTGAGGAACCTCCATACTGCCTTCCATAGTGGCTGCACCAGTCTGCATTCCCACCAGCAGTGCACAAGTGTTCCTTTTTCTCCACATCCTCTCCAGCACTTGTCGTTTGTTGATTTGTTGATGATGGCCATTCTGACAGGTGTGAGATGGTACCTCATTGTTGTTTTGATTTGCATCTCTCGGATGATTAGTGACTTTGAGCATGTTTTCATATGTCTCTTGGCTTTCTGAATGTCCTCTTTTGAAAGGTGTCTATTTAGATCCTTTGCCCATTTTTTGATTGGATTGTTTGTCTTCTTTTTGTTAAGTTGTATGAGTTCCCTATAAATTTTGGAGATTAAGCCCTTATCAGATATGACGTTGGCAAATATGTTTTCCCACGAGGTGGGTTTTCTTGTTGTTTTGTTGATGGTTTCTTTTGCTGTGCAGAAGCTTTTTATTTTGATGTAGTCCCATTTGTTCATTTTCTCTTTAGTTTCAACTGCCCTAGGAGCTGTATCAGTGAAGAAATTGTTTTGGCATATGTCTGAGATTTTGTTGCCTTTGTATTCTTCTAGAATTTTTATGGTTTCCTGTCGTACATTTAAGTCCTTTATCCATTTTGAGTTTATTCTTGTGTGTGGTGTAAGTTGGTGGTCTAGTTTCATTTTCTTGCATATGTCTGTCCAATTTTCCCAACACCATTTATTGAAGAGACTATCTTGGCTCCATTGTATGTTCATGCCTCCTTTGTCAAAAATTAATTGAGCATATTGGTTCGGGCTAATTTCTGGACTCTCTATTCTATTCCACTGATCTATATGTCTGTTCTTGTGCCAGTACCAGGCAGTTTTGAGAACAGTGGCTTTGTAATACAGCTTGATATCTGGCATTGAGATCCCACCTACTTTGTTCTTTCTCAGGATCGTTGCAGCTATTCGGGGTCTTTTTTTATTCCAGATGAATTTTTGGAGAGTTCGTTCTAGATCTTTGAAGAAGGCCATTGGTATTTTAATGGGAAGTGCGTTGAATGTATAGGTTGCTTTGGGTAGTATGGACATTTTAATGATGTTGATTCTACCAATCCAAGAACATGGTATGTTCTTCCATCTGTTTATGTCTTCCTCTATCTCTTTTTTCAACGTCCTGTAGTTTTCTGAGTAGAGGTCTTTAACCTCTTTAGTTAAGTTTATTCCTAGGTATCTTAATTTTTTTGGTGCGATGGTAAATGGGATTGTTTTTCTGATCTCCCTTTCTGAAAGTTCACTATTGGTGTATAGAAATGCCTCAGATTTCTTGGGGTTAATTTTGTATCCTGCTACATTGCCAAATTCATGTATTAAGTCTAGTAGCTTTTTGATGGAGTCTCTAGGGTTTTGTATGTATAATATCATGTCATCTGCAAATAAGGACAGTTTTACTTCCTCTTTTCCAATTTGGATGCCTTTTATTTCTTCTTCTTGCCTAATTGCAATGGCTAATACTTCCAGTACTATGTTGAACAGGAGTGGTGAGAGTGGGCATCCCTGTCTTGTTCCTGTTCTTAGGGGAAATGGTGTTAGTTTTTGTCCATTGAGTATGATGTTGGCTGTGGGCCTGTCATATATGGCTTTTATTATGTTGAGGTATGATCCTTCTATTCCCACCTTTCTGAGAGTTTTTATCAAAAATGGGTGTTGGATTTTGTCGAATGCTTTTTCTGCATCAATTGATATGACCATGTGGTTTTTTTCTTTCAATTTGTTTATGTGATGTATCACATTTATTGATTTACGGATGTTGTACCATCCTTGCATCTCTGGGATAAATCCTACTTGGTCATGGTGTATGATCCTTCTGATGTACTGCTGGATCCGATTTGCTAAGATTTTGTTGAGGATTTTGGCATCTATGTTCATGAGGGATATTGGCCTGTAATTCTCTTTCATTGTGATGTCTTTACCTGGTTTTGGTATTAGGGTGATGCTGGCTTCATAGAATGAGCTTGGAAGCGTTCCTTCCTCTTGAATTTTTTGTAGTAGTCTGAGGAGGGTAGGTTTTAGTTCTTCCTTGAATGTTTGGTAGAACTCCCCTGTGAAGCCGTCTGGCCCTGGGCTTTTGTTTGCTGGAAGCTTTCTGATGACTGCTTCAATTTCTTCCATAGTTATTGGCCTATTGAGGTTTTTAGATTCTTCCTGATTGAGTTTTGGAATGTTGTATTTTTCTAGGAATTTGTCCATTTCCTCCAGGTTGTCTAGTTTGTTGGAGTAGAGTTGCCCGTAGTATTGTTTAACAATCATTTGTATTTCTGTGGGGTCTGTTGTTATTTCGCCTCTATCATTTCTGATTTGGTTTATTTGGGACCTCTCTCTTTGCTTCTTGGTGAGCCTGGCTAGGGGTTTGTCAATCTTGTTTATCCTTTCAAAGAACCAGCTCTTGGTTTCATTGATTTTCTGTATTGTTTTTTTGGTCTCTATTTCATTGATTTCTGCTCTAATCTTTATTATCTCCTTCCTTCTGCTCACTCTGGGGTTTTCTTGTTGCTCTCTTTCTAATTCTTTGAGTTGTAGAGTTAGATGATTGACTACCATTTTTTCTTGTTTTTTGAGATAGGCCTGTAGAGCTATAAACTTTCCTCTCAGGACTGCTTTCATTGTGTCCCAGAGGTTTTGGATTGTTGTGTTTTCATTGTCATTAGTGTCCAGGATGTTTTTAATTTCTTCTTTGATGTCATCGGTAACCCAATCAATATTTAATAACATGCTATTCAGCTTCCAAGTGTTTGAGTATTTTGGGTTGTTTTTATTGTAGTTTATTTCTAACATTATGCCATCGTGGTCTGCGAAGAAGCTTTTTATGATTTCAATCTTCTTGAATTTGTGGAGACTTTGCTTGTGACCCAATATGTGGTCTATTTTTGAATATGTCCCATGAGCACCTGAGAGGAATGTATATTCCGCAGCTGTGGGGTGAAGTGTTCTGAAGATGTCAATTAAGTCCATCTGATCTAGTGAGTCATTTAGGATTGCTGTTTCTTTGCTGAGTTTTTGTCTAGCGGATTTATCCAGTGATGTCAGTGGTGTATTAAAGTCCCCTACTATGATTGTATTGTTGTCGATCTCTCCCCTGATATCTTCCAGAAGTTTTCTTATGTATGTGGGTGCTCCTGCATTGGGTGCATATATGTTTACCAGGGTTATATCTTCTTGTTGTATTGATCCCTTTAGTATTATGAAGTGGCCTTCCTTATCTCTGGTTATGGCCTTCACTTTGAGATGTATTTTGTCAGATATAAGTATTGCTACCCCAGCTTTCTTTTTCTTTCCATTTGCGTGAAAGATATTTTTCCATCCCTTCACTTTCAGTCTGTGTGAGTCCCTTCTAATGAGGTGGGTCTCTTGTAGACAGCAGATGTAAGGGTCATGTTTTTTTATCCATTCAGCCACTCGATGTCTTTTGGTTGGAGCATTTAGTCCATTTACATTTAAAGTTATTATTGAAAGGTACTTGTTTGTAGCCATTTCTTTGTGTGTGTGTGTGTGTGGCTGTTTTCTTTCTGAGCTTGATATTTCTTCTTTTTACACCAGTCCCTTTAGCATTTCTTGCATGGCTGGCTTGGTGGTGATAAACTCCCTTAGCCCTTTTTTGTCTGTGAAGCTTCTTATTTCCCCTTCAATTTTGAATGATAGCCTTGCTGGATAGAGTATTCTTGGATTCAGTCCTTTGCTTTGCATCACTTTGTAGATTTCCGTCCATTCTTTTCTGGCCTGATGTGTTTCTGTTGAGAAATCATTTGATAATCTAATGGGAGATCCCTTGTATGTTACTTTCCGTCTCTCTCTTGCAGCCTGTAAGATTCTCTCTTTATCCTGAACATTTGCCATGGTAATTATGATGTGTCTTGGTGTGGGTCTTTTCGGGTTCACCTTGTTTGGGACTCTCTGGGCTTGTGTGACTTTTTTCTTCCCCACCTCAGGGAAGTTTTCTGATATTATTTCTTCGAATAGGTTTTCTAATCCATGTTCATCTTTCTGTTGTTTTGGCACCCCTATTATTCGTATGTTGTTTCGTTTCATGTTGTCCCAAAGCTCCCTTAGGCTCTCCTCCTGTCTTTTAATTTTTTTCTCCATTTGCCGTACAGTTTGAGTGTGTTTTGCTTCCTTGTCTTCTAATTCACTAATTCGGTCCTCCGCTTCTCCCAGTCTACTGTTGATACTTTCAATGGAGTTTTTTATTGAAGCTATGTCGCTCTTCATTTCTTCTTGGGACTTACTTAAGTTGTTGATTTTTTCATCTGTTTCTTCTAGCTTCTTGCATAAGTAGTTGAGTTTTTCATCTGTTTCTTCTTGCTTCTTGAACATCTGGTGCATGTACTCTAGGAACCTTATTCTGAATTCTTTTTCCGTCATGTTGCATATCTCTGTCTCACTTAGCTTCTTTTCTGGCGAGTCCTCCTTTTCTTTCCTTTGGGGGTTTCTTTGCCTACCCATGTTTGATCTCGCTGACATATGTAGATGTTGAGATGTTCAGTGGCTGCTCCCTGGGTGGCAGGGGCTCCTTGGGTTGTGGTTGCTGCTCAGACGGTTGCGGTAGCAGCTGCTTTCCAGTTGGCAGCAGCTCCTCTGGTGGGTGTTGTTCACAGCTGTGTTGGCTCTTCTGGCTGGTGGGGGGAGGCTTCACATACAGCTGCTGTTCCACAGACAGAGGGTGTGGTGATCAGGAGGCTGTGGTGATCAGGAGGCTGCGGTGGTCAGGGGGCTGCTTTTGCTTGGATCTGCGGTCTGGGAAACGCTCCTCTCTTAACAGCACTGCATGATCTGGGAAACGCTCCTCTCTTATGGGCACTGCATGGTCCGGTCAGTTCTTCAGGATGCCCCCTGTAGTCTCAGTTCTCAGCTGAGTAAATTTGCCAATTCAGGGTGGGTGTTATTAGTTTCAGCTGCTTACTCCGTTTGCTCCGGGACAAGACCTGGGACGCGTCTGCCTATATCGCCGCCATCTTTAAATATGTAAATTCCTGTAGAAAAATTGTTTTGTGTCCATATTATCAGCGAAGATAATCCTGAAGGATGAATCTGTGGTTCCTCATATCATAATTTCCCTTTCATTTCAATGTGAAAGGCCAACATGACATCTGAGCAGAAATGCACGAGCAGAAACCATGGCAGGAACCAGTACCACAGAAAGAAAACCTGAACTGTCTCCCAGCTTGTTTTTGTCCTGTGGCTCTGCACAGAGCACTGGGATGAGACATGAAGTAAGATATTGAAGGAAATCTGAGAAATGCCTCATGGTTACAGTGGTGGAAAGGGCAACACCTTCTGCCCCCCAGCCGGACAGAGGCACGTTCTTGTAGGCCAGTGAGCATCACAGCCACACAGGGAAAGATCAGTGTCCTTCACCTGCCCTCCAACTGTTTCCTCTTAAGGATTCTCTCCTTATATTTTGTTACTTCCACTCACTTCTTTAGAATTAACCCTGCGAAGCCAGAGCAGTAGGGAACACAGAGAGTGTCCTGTGGTAGAGGATGGCTGGCCACTTCTTAGGCATCCTTGACATGCCCTTGAGCTATTGGCAGCAGACTCCAGCTTAGAGACTCTGAGCCTCTTCTGCATAGCTGCTCACCCCGGTTGACTGAGGTTGTCGGGGAGCAGGGTCCACTCTGGGCCTGACCCATGAGGAAATGATCTTTCCCATCTGCCTCAATGCCATCAGGAAGGGCTGGCTACATAGGGACTGGGACAGATCTCACCCAGGAGCTATGCCAGGGCTCCTTTGTTTGGTCACTGATTGGATCTCTATATTTACTTACTTGCCTCTCTGGTCCTGTACTCCTCTCTCTGGTTGCTATTCTAAACATTAGTTAAGTAAAAGACTCTGGTGAGCACCTACTGTATAGAAGGCATGAAGCTAGGCACTGTAGGGGTGTAAGACATAGTTCCTGCTCTCAAAGAGCTTGTAATTTTGTCTTTAAAGTTATTTGCATATAAGATAGTTAGAATTACTGGGCAGTAAATTTTAAAAGTGAGTGACTTTAGGGTTTTTTTTGCAAATGCCTGTTTCTATGGGCACTGATTTTTCCATACACATAACTAACAGTAGGGGCCTGAAATGACCCCAGTCTGTAACCAGTGCATCTCCTTGTTAGAGTTTAGAAGTAGCAGTGAAGTAGACCAAGCCCAGTGTAGAGTGAGTGAGTAGCCAGCGTAATGAGGGCTTTCAAACCAAATGTCCAGGCAGCCCTTAGTGAATGGAGTCTGAATCGAGGTGACAACTGGTGCATTTCTCCAAATATTCACTTCTCACTTATCTCTTTTAATTTATTTTTTCAGAAGTTTGCACGACAACAGAGTATTTTTCCAGATTTTTCTAAACCTGTAATGGAACGAGCATTTCTCCCAGTCACCTCCCTAAACAAGCCTGTGGAGCTAGTGACTCTTCCCAAGACAGAACTGGTATGAGCAACTTTCTGCAGGATGTTTCTCCTAAAGCCGAAGGCTCCGTGGTGTGCCTGTGTGTCACCCAGGACAAAGAAGAACGCGCCCCACACCGAAGGTGGCAGCCTTCCTGGGAATTCCTTCACCTGACCAAAACATCTGAAAGGGAATCCCACCGCACTTGCTGTGAATAGAATTTTGAAAACCATCACATGACCACATAGCATGGGCCACCGGCTGGGTGCTCTCTTGTGCTGCTTCCTCACAGCTACCTTCTCAGCACTCTTCAGCTATCTGGTCAACCTCTTCAAACTTTTTTCAGTCACATAAAAGCTATGGTGAGATGCAGTGGAAAAGTGTCTTGGGAAATGTGAATCTCCAGAGCTGGCCCTGGGACAGACTCTTGAGGACAGCTGCACATCTGGGAAACATCTCTTTGAATTTGCTATGTTTCTTGTACTAGCCCAGATGTTTTATGTCTGGAAGAAATGGACAGGCCATGCTGTGAGACAGTGGGGAATATTTAGCAAATGGTTTCCTGGTGTGAAGGCTCTGCTATTACTAAGGGGTATTATGTGTACATAGAAATATCAGGTTGATGAACTGTTCCCCAACAGGGCCTTTGCATCTTGGAAAGACATGTGTAAAGAAGCAATAAAAAAGAATGCCACCTTTATTTTTTATATCTCTATAATGCTTGTCAAAGAAGGACTTGTATTTTTTCTCCCTTTGAAATTTATATCGACAGCTATCGTTTCTAACTGACAAGCAGCCTGTCTGTAGAGAGTGAGAAGACATCAGCTGGGGTGACAACAATGGGACAGAGACCCGTTTACTGGCTAGTGACCCAGTGGAAATGTCGGACCAATCATGCAATCTGGGTTTAGTCCCAGTTGTCCCCACTACCTGTATGATCTTGGGCAAGATCCTATAGTTTCTACTGTCTCGGTTATAAGCCAAAAGCTGTTGTATGAGTTGATTGAAATAATGTGTGTGAAAATGCTCTAAAAAAGTATAAAGCACTCACTGTACACATTTGAAGCTTCATTGCATTATTATCCTTATTGCAGTGGTGTTCTGGGCAGGGGAGAATGACTTCCACTTTTTACATTTTGCTTTGTCCCAAACAAAAAACCCTACAAGGGAGGCTTTCCCATAGTCTTCTGTATAAGGTGCTTTTGGGGAGTGAGGAGGTCAGTTCAGGCGCCTGTTCCTGAAGCACCAACCAGAAGTCCTCCACAAGCTGCTGGGTCGAGCCGCTGGGACACAGGGAGATGAAATTCACAAATGTTACGTAGATGTTTGGGCAAGTGTTGTGTTTTTCTTATCAAATTTGGCCCTTCCCCTACTTGTTTTCCAAAGAGACTTTACCCCTTTAGTAGAGTGTGCATTACCTACACTAATGTCAGAGAGTAAAAGGGGTGCCAAGTTGATTTAGGGTTTTTGCCTCTTTGTCACAGATTTCATGTTATTAAATGTATCCATGTGAATAGGGAATGTTTTTCCTTTTCTTTTTTTAAGATTTTTAAATTGATTTTTAGAGAGAGAGGAAGGGAGAAGGAGAAGGAAACATCAATGTGAGAACATAACATCAATTGGCTGCCTCCTGCACGCCCTCTACTGAGGATCAAGCCAGCAACCCAGGCTTATGTCCTGACCTGGAATCAGACAGGTGACCTTTTGGTGCATGTGACGACACTCAACCAACTGAGCCACACTGACCAGGGTGGAGTGATTGTTTGTTTGTTTGTTTTAATTTAAATGTTTTCTAAGACTTTGGAATGAGTTTGGGATGTCTGTAAATTAGTCTGAGAACCTGAACCGAAGGTGAAATTCTAGAAATGAAAGACTGGCTTGAGTCCTTCCTCTGACAGAGAGGACATTTATGACAGGTAGACCTCTGTTAAATGGCACCCCTGAATCCCAAAGGTGCCCCTGAATCCATCCTAGCATTGTGTTGCCACCAGGTAGTGCATGATCAGCTTGACGACATGCATGACCATAGGTAGGAGGGATGGAGGAGGAGGGTTTTACTTCAGAAGGGTATGTAAAGTCATGAGCTCTGTATCTGGGATTCATGGGGCTTCATTCAAGATTCTCAAATAGGTCCATTACTCCCCAAATGGTAAGAACAACTAGTGCAAGTGGCTGTAATAGTTATAAAAGCATGATAGGTGAATCCACTTTGGAAATTGGCTCGTTGTAAAGATGAATGCCCATAAAATGGCAGTAAAAGCTATAGATTCCTTTTCAGTGGAATCTATTTACCAAAAGTGCTGGGGAGACTTGCTGAATGAGTCATGTTGTCTTCGGAGGATTAATTCACAATGAAACTAAATGCTTCACAGCCATTAGAATTACAGGACCTGGAAAACTAGGGTGGGGCAGCCCTTTATCAGTCTGGACTGACTTATGCTGAAAACTTGGTGGAAATGTTGTAGACTCAACATTTCATACCTAATATTTGGTAGAAATATATATATATTTATGTATTTGTATATGTATATATATACATATATGTAATATATATATATACATATATATATATATATATGAGAGAGAGAGAGAGAGAGAGATGAGGAAGGCAGAATTTATCAAGGAGACTGAGTGATTTCTACTGCCTCAAGGCGTATCAAGGTAGTTCATAGGAAGGTAGATAATCATGGACCATATTTTTTGTCTCCACTGCCAGGGAAATCTTTGTTCTCAAGGCTTCCTTTTGTCTATGGAATTAGAAATACAGTTATAATAATTTAACCTGGTGATGTTGCAAGACAAATACATGAATATCAATTTCACATTCTTTCAAAAGAAGGCCTATGGTTTTTGTTCTCATAATAATTCTTAACCTGGTTCATCACAGAAAATACTGGGCTGCACTTGGGGAACCCACAGAGCCCGGTTATTCGCTAGGCTGGCAGAGGAAAAGATGTGACAGCGGCCTGTGGGCAGAGAAAGCACATGAGGCTCATGTGTTTGACCCCACGACAAAGCCAGAACTGGGAATCTCAGAATAATTCTGTCGGATTCCCCAGGTCTTTCCTCACTGGCAACTTTATTTGGCTGTATTATCTAGCTGATTGTTTATCTTTCCCATATAAAAGTAGCCAAATACCTAAGAATCTTAGATGGAAGCTGTTTGCTTAATTCAATAATTGTCCCTCATAATTTTGCAACCATTTGTTTACATAGCCAGGTTTTATCCAATTGGTTGGTAAGATACAATAAATCAGTTCTTTGGTCAGGGTCTATTATTGCTGTTGATTGTCTCCTTGAAATTAGATATTCTCTAAATTTCACCTTTAAATTGCATAAGAAATGACAATTCGACCACCTATCTTTTTGTAGTGTGTGTGTGTGTGTGTGTGTGTGTGTGTTGAGTGAGTGAAATGAAACCTAAGCATATTTGCTGAACATACACCCTGGACAAAAGACTATTGTAGGCACTTTATGTAGAACTCAGAAAACACAAGACAATCATTCCTTTCAAGGAGCTTACAATCTAGTAGATGGACAAATGAGCTCAGAGTTGTATGTGCAGCTACTTGTTTTACTTAACATTAGGGAAGTATACAAAGAATGGTACAGAAAAATTCATGTGGGGTCCATAGGAGCTTGAACTTGAAAGATAAGCAGGATTTTGAATAGTAGTAATGGGAAAAGGTGGTGGCAATGGCATGGGCACAGTCTTTAAGGCAAAAAGCTAGAGAACACACATGAACAGGAAATGATATGAGAGCTTGGTAGGCACAGGGCACCCACAGTCCAGGCCAAGTAGGGCGGAGGCAATAATGGAAGACAGACAAGTTATAGAGAATTTGCACAGTGGGGCAGTTTTGAAGGGGTCTGGGTTGGAGAGCCATATAATTAGATTCATTTCTAGGACAATAACCAGAAAAACGAAGTGAAAGATGAGATGAAAGGGCTGTAGGAGATAGGAAGCAGGAAGACTATGCAGGAAGCAGATGGGAGCCCAAAGAAGCATAGCGTCAGTGGAAGGGAAGAGGAGATGCAAGCATGCTGGCTCCTACATGTTGATCTTTGCAATTTTTAGTGCTGGATTTTCCTATGCTCTTAGCTGCTGTACATATTTTTTATTTTTTGCTTAGGTCTCCTTTCCTTTTATAAAGATAACAGAATGGAAAGAAAAACTATTTCTTCTATCTTAACCTCTGCATCACAGGCGGAACTTAATCATCTTAGACAGAAGTTCCCATGTGTCACGGCTGCTGTGATAACATACAGCTCTGGTGCTGCTGCAGTCACACATATTATGTGGTGAGAGCTGCGGTCACAGACGGCACGTGGTGAGAGCTGGTTTTATCCATCTTTCCTCCCGCTCCTGCCTCAACTTTGCTGTCCCAGCAGAATACTCCTGGCTTCCCCTATAATTTGATATTATATTTGATCAGCGAGGTTGATTTAGGAAACATGGAGGGCATCACCCCAGCTCTTTGGGTTTGTTGTTCTGTGTCTACAGTCATGTAGCTTACGTTTGCTTCTTTCACTGGTTCTGTACCTTTTTATACTTTTGTTCAACTGATCACATGTTAACATAATTGCTCCTTAGATATTTTTAAAAATAAAATCTTCCAGCAGTTGGCTGACTAACAGACTAACAAAGCATTAAGATAAACCAAAAGACACCTTCAGGGAGCCTAACGGGCGGTGCGTGGCGTCAATACGTTTTAGAGGAGAGGAAGATGGTGGCATATAACACTGCTTGTTGCCCCAGAGATTGAGAAATTGTACATGAGCCCCATCCCCTCCTTCAGAGACAAGCCATTTCACTTGCAGATAGCTCTCTTTTCTTTTCCACTTCTGTATTTCACTCTCCCCATGGGATTCCCGGCAAGGGCACAGTGAGGTAATGAAGAGCTATTAGGAAAGCATCATCCAGGCGGGTGTTTCCATGGTTCCTGAGAAGTTAGGGTGAAGGAAGGTGGCACAAGTTGGGCCTGGAAAGCAAACCTTCTATTCTTTCCTCCTTTCAATGCATCAACACGTACAGCATCCCTCTGGGCAAGGGAGACAGCTCTCGCTTAGTGGTTCATTCAGATTCTGCATGAGAAGGAGAGGTTGTTTTATTTTTCATTACAAGAGGGACGATTTCTTCAAATTGACCATTTTTCCCCTCACTCTCTTCCAAAGTAGCCTGTTTATAATCTACTCTTGTAGATTACAGTACTGAGACAAGTGGAGAGAAATTCAGACATTGAAAAGCTTCAAGACATCCCACAGGGTTGGAACACTTTTTTCAAAGGGAAGGAAATCTGCAAATGTGTATGTACTTGCCTTGGTCCAGAAAGAGCCAGCTGGACAGCCCGTAAGTGGCTCCCGTTCAGCAACAACAAAGGCCATGTCAGAAGCCAGGGGACAGGAGGCTGGGAACTAATAATAATTTTGCACTTACACAGCAGTTTTCCTCCGTAGACCTCAGAGCGCTTTCTAAACATTAATTAAATTGCCCCACAGCTCTGTGGGACGGCTGTGTATCACTATTTCCAGTGTGCAGGGGGCGGAGGGAGGAGAAATGTTACGATGCATGGGTGTGCACTCAGAAAGAGCAGAGGGACCTTCTTCCCTGTGATCCAAGGCCGTGATCATAGAAAACCCCAGAACCTATTATTGAGGCCTGCCCTGCATGTGGAAAAAGGTAGTTTGGGTGAGACTGTGTCCTCCAAAAAGACACGTTGAAGTTCTAATACCCAGTACCTGTGACCTTATTTGCAAATAGATTCTTTGTAAATGCGGTCAAGTTACGATGAGGTCATAGTGAAATAGAGTGGGCCTATATCCAATGGCTGGTGCCCTTAAAAGAAAAGAAACATTTGGATACAGACACAGAGAACAGAATGCCACGTGAGGATGGAGGCAGAGATTGGGGTGAGGTGTCTCCAAGCCAAGGAATCGAGAAGGGGCAATGAAAAAAATCTTTGGAGGGAGTGTGGCCCTGCTGACACGTCCATCCTACATAACTCAGTCTGCCATTAGACTGTGGTTTGAGGAGAAGCTGCTTCCTCCTCTGCTTTGCCTCAGGTCAGCCCTGTCCCAAGATTCTCCTCACCTCCTTTTCTAGGGCCCCGAGGGCTGCTGGGAGTGGTCCAGCCGGCAGGGGAGCTGCAGCTTCTCTCCCTGCAGGCTCTGACGTGGGTGCACATCCGGGGAGCTGGAGAAGGGGAGCTACACAGGCATCTCAGCTGTCAATGGAATCCTTTTCCGCAGCCTGGGGCCCACGCAGTGCAAAGAAAGGAGGTAAGAAGTTGCTCTTGCCAGACCAGGCCAACGAAGAATCAGCAACCTAACCTTCTTTGAAAGTGAATTCTGATCTCAGTTAAATGGGAACTCTAATTTACCCAAACAGAAACAATCTTTGCCAAATGGCTCATCATCTTTTCATTTTTTAATATATGCAAACAAGTTTTTAGTATAACTTTTTATTTCCCCAGGCTCTACATAACCCAGGGTATATGTAAAGCCTTGATAAAAATAAAAAGTATCTTTAATGTTGAGTTCCCCCACCAAATTGGGCTGGTATCCCGAACACAGGCCCAATTCCGTGTGGGTCCCCAGTGACTCACCACTGCCCTTGGCCTGCCATCATGCTTTCCTTTGGGAGGGCCATACCACAGTTACTCTGCCACCTGCTGAAATGATTTAGCAACTGCATCCTACATTCCTGTGGCTTAGGTCTCCTGAGGCTGACTTGCAATTTGTTGCTATTTCTGTAGCAGCTGCTGGGCCCTTAAAAGCTGGAAAGGCGTCTCTTACCAATAAAAGCTTCCTAAATAAAAAGCTAACTTCTTGAAATTTCTCTCAGTTCCTGGAATCGGGGCATTTTCTACCACCCCAGTGCGGCATTCAGAAACATCTGTTCCTCTACAATCAGCCAAGACCCACAGTAGGGCCCAGGCACTGGACAAAGACTTCTTTGATAGTGCTTTAATTGGGCTCCTCAGAGCCCTTTGCTGACTAGGCCCGACCATGGCTTCCTCTCTGTCCCTGTAGAATCCACTTGAGCAAACGAATTCTTCTGAGTCAATTTAGGGAAAATTTCCCACTCTCAGTACCTGGCCAGCCTTGCTACCTTATCCTGGCCTGTCTCCAGCAAGACTTCTGTTGAGTCAATCTAGTAAGAATCCCTCTTACCTCTCCTCTCTCTGTTAGTAATTTCCATCCACTGACCCTCACTTGCTCCTTCACTACAGTTGACCTTTTTTGTTGTTGTTAATCCTCACCCAAGGATATTTTTTCCATTGATTTTTAGAGAGAGGAGAAGGGAGGGGGAGAGACAGAGAGAGAGAAACATCGGTGTGAGATGTTTCTCTTATATCGATTGGTTGCACATGCCTTTGACCAGAATCAAACCCGGGACCCTTCAGTCTGCGGGTTGATGCTCTATCCACTGAGCAAACCGGCTAGGGCTATAGTTGACCCTTGAATAGCAAGGGTTTGAACTGCACAGATCCACTTATACTCACATTTTTTTAAAATAAATACATTTTTTCTCTTCCTTATGATTAATACCATGTTGATTTCTTTAGCTTACTTTATGGTAAGAATACAGTATATAATATACAGTATATATAACATACAAAATATTAGTAGTTTAGTTTTGGGGGAGTCAGGAGTTGCACGTGGATTTTCGACTGCTTGGGAGTTGGCCCTCCTGACCCCTGCATTGTTTAAGGGTCAAATATATAAATCCCCACTGTTCTTGGAATCTGAGTTGAGCTCAGTCTCTCTCCTACTACAGAACCCCACTGTAGTGGCCCCCATTGAATAAAGTCTATCTTATTGTCTTTAGTCTTTAACAAGTGTGATAAATAATTTTTTCTTTAACCCATTTTAGCTGTCACAGTGGCTGCCCTGCCCACACTGGGCACCACCGGTTGGGACAGACATTCTCTCTCATCTTTTTTTTTGGGCGGCGGTGGGGGGGGGGAGGAATTTTTATTTATTCATTTATTGTCTAAAGTTTTACATATGTCTCCTTTTTCTCCTGATTGACTCCCTTCCCCCGCCCCCCCAGCCATTTCCACCCCAGGCACTAGGACTATATCTCTCTCATCTTTGAGACTCTTAATTCCAGGAAGGCCCAGACCCTTTAGATTTAAAGTCTTTCAATAATCTCTCTACTGAGGTCGGCAGCCATATATTTTAGATTTGGGAGGGGATTTGTAATTTCAAATCATCGCTCTCATTGCCAGCAAATTAGTCCTGAAATTTTTGTTAAAAATAAGTCTCCATATTTTCTGCTCAGGTAGACCAGAGCTCCCGCCCACCCGCTGGGTGATGTTCACCTTCCCTCAGGATCCTACACCCTGCCTTTCCAGGGAGGTCCCAGACAAAGCATCCAGAGTTTGCTCTCCTTTGTGACCCTCTGCATAATTTTTCTCAGAGTTACAGCTGACTGGCTGGGAGGTGGCCAGCTAGGCCTGCTTTCTTGGTTTCCCAGGTCCTGGGGACTAGACAGGAAGGAGCACAGGAGGAGGAGGGGGCAGAAGAGGAGCTCCTTTGTTCTTTCTCCTCACTGCCTCCCTGCCTAACCTCATGCTGGTGGGGAACCCAATGTGTTAATATGACTGCATTTTCTCTCATGAAAATCCAATCTCAGTGTCCCCAGTGCCAATGCTTGGTAAAGAGAGGGCCAGACCTACCCTTGACCATGATAACAGGAAGCGAAGGTGGCCTGGAGACTTTGGGCACATACACAGACCAATTTAGAGATGGTGAGAAAGAGGACTCATGGGGCATTTCGTTGCTGGGAACGGGGGCTGGAGTAGGCACATGAGGAGCACAGGTTTTGTGGCAGGTACTTTACATCTATTTGTTTTTCTCACTTTTTAGACTAGGTAAGCAAACCTCAGAAAGGCTAAATAATGACCCAGGTCCCATAGCTCATGAGTGGAGCCAGGATTCAGACTTAGGTCTGCAGATCCATTTGACTTCTTTGTCCTGGCTCTTTCCACTCAACACTATTCCTCCCACCAGGGGAATGTGTGTGCTCCTGGGAGCAGCTATGCAGTCCTCACACGTCTTCTGTAGAAGGAGTCTGGCTGTCTTTGGTTTACTGCCCCTCTGGGCCTCAGACCTTGCTACCATTCCTGTGGTTTCCAATAAAATATTCATAATAACCTCCAAGGTGACAGAAATGGCACCCGTCTGCTGACATCTGGAAGGGCTCAGGGCTGCATTGGTGCAGGCTTCAGGCTCAGACCATACATCCCCTATAACCCTCAGACAGTCAAAATCAGATACCCAGGCAGGGAAGGGCGTGAACAAAATGGCAACCTGGCTTGGAGATTCCCCTGAGACAGTTGTGAGCCATGTCCCTTGGTAAGGCCCATCTGTGCAGCAAGCCCTCGGGGAGCAGTGGCCCAGTCTGACAAGTGACCTTGATTGAATTACAGTCATGTTTTCAGTTCGTTGAGCCAGTCTTGGCCAATTTCTCTAGAGTGTTAGGTGCAAACACAAGTCTGCGACTCCACATTGCACATGCACTTGTCTGCCTCTTCCCCTTCGCTATTTAAAGTACTTGTCCTGTGGCTTGTACAACCGACATCTTTCTCTTCTCTGGTGCGAGTGAGAGTCTCCAGGCCTCCCTCCCCCTGTCGCCGAATGTGCAGCGAAGCAATGAGGACAAGGATCTTGTTCCAAGCCCACTGAACAGTGCTAGCATTTAGTGACCTTCTGCACCAGTAATTCCATCCTTCGGGGATTGAAATTGATTTTCCTCCTTTCTGTGTGTGAGCACAACCCGAGGGTACAGCTCTGTTACAAACACTGTTCTCAGGTGTGTATTTAAAGGTGAGCAGCAGCATTCTTGGGAAGATAAATGAGAAAAGTTGTTTTAAGAATACCCTCTATAACCTCTACAAATGAACAGGATGTGCGCTTCCATTTCCAAAGAGTAGCTTTCCATTACTCAATGCTGGTGTGTATGTGTGTGTGTGTGCATGGTGGGGTGGCGATGGGTGTGTCTGAAGTTGTAAGAGACTGTGTATATCTGTCCAAGTTCACGTCCAAACGGCCAGGTCAAGAGCAAGGCAAGCTAAGCGCTTACTTCCGATAGCAAGCTTTAGGGAGATTTCTGAAAAGCCAGCACCCAAGATAAAATGTCGAATGTCATATATTTTTAAAAATCTAAATTAATGCAAAAAATCCACAATGAGAAAAATATCAACATTTTAAAGACACCATTGACATGACTGTTTTTTCCTCTTGCCTCAGACACCAACATGACTTGATGTGGCACTTCCTAATAAACTTTCTATATTTGTTCAAGGTAGATTATTTACTTTTAAAATATCGCATAAAGTATTATTTATTTTGATGCCTGAGTTTTCTGGTGTTCCCTTAAGTTTAGCACACCAGGTAAATGGACACCTCCTGGCCTCAACCCCTGTCTGCATGGCCTGAATCAGTGGCAGGGCTGTTTGGAGAATGGTTAAAGAGTCTACCTGGCATTTCTTTTCAGCCTGAAAATGAATTGTTGAATATTTCTTTAGATGACAACTATTTAAGCCAGAATGGCATTCAGATTTTATCATTTTCTTGGTCATAGCTAACATTGTCTTCAGTACCAAGCAGACGTTAAGTAGAATTGGTTAGTGTCAATTCTGTATGTCCTACAGGTGGTGCAAACAGTCCATGGGAGGACCCCGTGAGGATCTTGGGAGATGCTCACGTTGAATGTAGGTGCCCAGTCCTTGCTGACGATGTCTGTAGAGCAGCCTCAGTCTCCTTGCCTAAGCTGCCTGGCTGATTGCACAGGCTCAGCTATGAGCCCAGAAGCACTTCTTGCTCACGTGTCATTGTCCCTGGTGTGCTCACAGCAGCGGGCTGTGCGGGTGCCATTTCAGTAGCTGCACTTTAGGAATTTGGCCTGATGGCTTCTGTTGCTTCTGGAAGAGCGAACTATTTCATAATTATAAAATTGACCTCCGCACACACTGGACTGTTTCCTGGCAAATCCATCGAACCTGAAATTAAACAACATTTCCTGGCGAGAGATGGGAAAGTGGTTGAAAATATCACAGCAACCACGTTGCTCAACTTATAATAGTCCTTTACATCCAATATCCCAAGTCTTTCATGGGTCTATTAACCAGCAAGGTTAAAAGGGCAACATGGTGAGCTTGGAGGCCAGCCATTTAAAATAAGAGGTCAGTGAGAGGCTGCCTGGCTCTGGTTTTTAGTTGTACGTTTCCAGTGTATTCTTTCTGACCTCAAATCTGCTCTTCTTCTTCCTGTGTGCGTTCTTTGAAGAGTTGACATTATCACCTATATCCAACCAAATGCTTCCAATTTTACCTCCTTAACGATTTGACCCCCCTCTGCTGCCAGAGGGATTTAAAAAAAATATTTTATTGATTTTTTACAGAGAGGAAGGGAGAGGGATAGAGAGTTAGAAACATTGATGAGAGAGAAACATCGATCAGCTGCCTCTTGCACACTCCCTACTGGGTATGTGCCCGCAACCAAGGTACATGCCCTTGACCGGAATCGAACCTGGGACCCTTGAGTCCTCGGGCCAATGCTCTATCCATTGAGCCAAACCGGTTAGGGCGCCAGAGGGATTTTGTTAGAATGCTGAAGTGATCGTGTCACTATACCTTTCCAAATCCTCTGCAAGCCCTTCTAGTCTAGAAGCTGAGGGTGAAGATCCCTAGTTTTTATTCTTCCCATCTCACTGTGCTCATGGCTCACTGTCCTCCCCACCTGACCACTTGCAGAACTGTCTCAACCCCTGGGCCTTTGCACCCACCCTTCCCTCTGTCACACTCCAGGTTCATGTGTTAGGGTAAATGCCTCATTGCCACCCTTTTTAGAGCTGAGCAGCTGGTGAGGCCAGGTGGTAATGGGGTCTTAGGGTTTAGCATCTGATGTCAGTGGCATGCCACTCCCCTGCCCTCCAACATACCTGGTGGTCTCACTCCCCAAATAAAACCCCTGCATCTTGTGGTAGGTGGAGACCAATTGCCAGTCTGGACAAGCCGATGAGCAGCCTGGAGATCTTGATGGTTTCCAATCAATTCTCCTGTTCTCAGTCTCTTGCCTCCCTCCGGTCTTCAGTGACACCGGGGTCTCTAATTCCTGAATCTTTCTAGGGTTCTAGAGAGCAGATCGTTATTTATCACTGATACCCCTCTTTTCAGAGGCACTTAAGATACAGCTTTCCCAGATTTGCTAATGTTCTTGGACTGACTTCATTGTACTTATCTGTAAAATGATAAAAATGCCACATCATTTTCAATTCCATTGAAGGAGTTGAATGAGCTAACTCCTCAGGCGACTGCTAAGCCAAGGCTATCTCATGATTAGTGAGGGAACATAGGTCTGGAGAAATGTGTAAGATTTCCCTTTTTATTTTCGTAGTTGACTGTGGTCAGAAGGCAAGCATGCATGCTGACTCAAGGATGAACACACACATTAATATTTCTTTTTAGGTTAGAGTAAAAGGTTGATTAGTATGTATTCATGTTTTTTTAGAACTCCCCATTTTAGTAGACTTTTTGATTAAATGACTGATAATGATAGTGTGGGCCATGTGTTGGATAAGAGAGTTTGTGAAGGGAAGCAACTAGGGGTTGATGCTGGGGAAAAGCTGAAGGACCTAGAGAGGCACCAGCTATGTCACCCTCTGGCTGAAGGAGTAAGGGCATTACCTTTGTCCCCTCTGTGACTTGGTGGGTGATGGTGTTAGATTCAGGGACAGATGTTATTGGAGCAATTAAATAGTTCAGAGCCCTTAAAAAAGACCAAGTTTTCATTATGCTTTCCAAGAGTGGGCCATAATTTTTATTTAAGTACACACAAGCCACAGGAATCTGAAATGCGTTACAACTCAATGTATGTAACTGTTGTTTGGCGTATGGGCGATCACCCTGAATTGCTACTTGGGGAGCCATGTGCGGTCACTGCTGGCAGCAGCCGGTCACCGGGCAGCACTTTCCTGGCAAGTGCGGACAGGACCTTAGAGCTATGATTTTTGGGGAAGGGAATGAGTAGATGTTCCCAGAGCCTGACTCTGAGGTTTGCCTTGGGACTCATTTGCACATTCTATGGGGCTCTGATACCCTAAGGCATGTAGTTGCCTTTGGTTAATTGTTATTACCTCGTGTAAGAACTCTGGGTGAAATTGCCAAGTCTTTCACTAGAGCCAAAAATGGAAAAATCTTTCAAATACTAAATGAAGTTTAGTTTGGCATTCTAATAGGCCATTAGCCTGAAAATGTACACTTGGCCTTGCTGGTAGGTTTGAGGAAAACAACTATGCAGAGTTTATACAGTCTGCCCAACGAGGCCAGCCTCTTGTCCCACAGGCCCCTGAGAGCCTGAGATTTGCCAGGACCTCTGCTGCAGACCAGGTGCTCCTGCCCTGTGTCCCGGCTATAGGGGAAAGGCTGGTCCACCCAGAATCTTACCTGGCATGAGCATTTGGCTCTGTTGGATATTACACTTGGTCTTTTCAAATCTCACTGTTTCCCATAGCTTTGCCAGCTCCATCTTACTGCCCTCCACCCCTTACCCCATGACTTGGCCTCACTTCTGTCTCCTACTCCACAGTCTATACAAGGAAGTTCAAATGGACACTGCTGTCCTTTCTCCTGTGACTGACAAGCCTTTCTCCCTTCTTGACAAGCCTGTGACACTGGAGGATTTGCTTGGTTTTGTTTGATTTGTTGCATGGCTCACGTATATGCAATTTGCCACAATTTCCAAAGTGGCTAAATTTCATCCCATGTGGAAAGAAATGTACCGATCTTTGGACATTCACAGCTGAGTTTGGAAGCAAACTGATGTCACTGATGATGTGTAAGTTGAGCAGATTTATGTCACAAGTGTGTCTGGTAAGCCACACCATCAGGGCCACCAGCCCTGTCCTTTCCAAACTGTAACCAAAACTTATCTGCATCTTGAAGTGACTCAGATGAGGTTGGTGCCAAAATGAAAACAGAAACCTTCCTTCTCGAGTTGGCTCTGTATGTTGAGGAGAGGGAGGGAGAGCAGGAAGGGTAGCGTGTGAGAGGTTGAGGTCTTGTGAATAGAGCAGACTGGGGCTGCAACTTGAGTAATAAAAAGGGAAGAATTCCAAGGAGACAAAATAGGTTATTCTAAAATTGATTTCAGGGACTTTGTACTAGTTAGCTCAGAGAGGAACTGAAGAAGGTAGATTGGGGCTAGACACACTGTTAGGGTCAAGGGTGTAGGGTCTGACCCCTGATTGTGATGTGATGGTCACTTACTTTGAGATTTTGTGCCTCAGTTTCTTCAGTTGTCAGGACCATGAAGACTGAACAATCGACCCTCATGTTTGCTCACTGGAATTTTTAGGAGTCCATTTCAAAGTGTGGACCGAGGCGTCACTGCATGATCACAAAGATCAGAGTTGTGTCCTGGATGTAGTAAGCTCACCAAGGTAACTGGAGGTCAGAGCTAGAATTGGCCAGTTGTGGGATGAAGGGGATCATTTTTTCATGGACCAGAATGAATAGAGCACAGGAGAGAAATATCAAAGACGATACCTTGGGAAGGAATTCAAATCAAAGCCCGGAAGGCCACCCTAAGGGGCAGAATATGTTGTGCTTACTGTACCTTTCAAAATGTAGCCCAGAAACCCAGTGAATAAACAATTCCTAGAGTGAACCCTAATGTAGACTGTGGACTACGATGATACTGATAAGAGTGTAGGTTCATTGATAGTAACAAATGTACCACTTTGGCGGGGGATTTGGTAATAGGGGAGGCTGTGTGGGTTGAGCAGGAGTCTATGGGAAATCTCTGTACTTTTCCTCAATTTTGCTGCAAAACTAAAACTGCTCTAAAAGAGTAAAACCTTAATGAAAATTAAAAATATACATTTACAGCCCCAGTAAGAGGGTACTACATGTAGATACTGTCTGAGCAATGAGGAATGGGCCATCACACTTGGATCTGGGCATTTAGCCTTTTTCAATACAGGGTGTTGGTTTTCTTCTTTTTTGTAATTGTCTTATGCTGGTGGCTCAAACTGGTTAGAGATTATTTGAGGCTATATGTGAACATATAGCTAGGCCTCTTCTTCCTGATGTTGTAGTTGTGTGCTTGATTTTAATAATTCCAAATAAATATTTTATATTCATCCCCCACCAAGTTTAATTATCTTTGATTTGGATTATTATTCCAATTTCCCAAGATCTTCTTGAGACTGAGGTCTGTCTTCTAATATATTATATATTTTCCTCAGCTTTATGATAAATGCAAACATGTTCGATGTGCTTTTATTGACAAAAAATGTTGAAAAGATAAAGTGAGAAACAATTTCTGCAGAATTCCATTAGCATTTTCTTTCCAGCTTAATATCAATCCATTAACTCAATCTCTATGTAATTTCAATCACCCAGCTATTGATCATCCAAGCCAATATGCCCAATGTAATCTACTCCTCCTAATGGCTAATGGCCATGCTGTCCAGTCTATGCCCTTACCTCACATCCTGTTTATACTACATCCTTTCTAAGGGAAACTCCTTAACCTAACCTCCTGCCTACATAGGTAGCCTGGCTTTATATACTGTCATCATTGCTTGTGCTAGTTCATCCTGACTCAAGAGCAGCAATCTTATCTATCACCATTGGCCAGGTCCACCCCCCCAAAAAACAACAAAACAACAACAAACAACCAACCAACAACCCCTCCAGCCCCCCCCCCAAAAAAACTGCACCAATCATATTCTCTAATTTTTAAATCTGAACTAGCAAAAATGAAAGACACTGTATAATTTGCAATAGATCTGAATGTAAAAGGATTTCACAAGGTTGAGTTGGGGCTGAGGCAAGCCAAAATTTGCCTCCCTCTAAAGAGAGAGAGAGTTGATGATGAAGCTTGAAAGGTTTTTTAGATCTTAGATTACTCTGAGAAAATTATGAAGACTATGGACTCTCTCCCTAGAGCAGTGATGGCAAACCTATGACACGTGTGTCAGAGGTGACACGCGAATTCATCTTTTTGGTTGATTTTTCTTTGTTAAATGGCATTTAAATATATAAAATAAATATCAAAAATGTAAATCTTTGTTTTACTATGGTTGCAAATATCAAAAAATTTCTACATGTGACATGGCACCAGAGTTAAGTTAGGGTTTTTCAAAATGCTGACATGCCAAGCTCAAAAGGTTCTCCATCACTTCCCTAGAGAAATGTACAAATGAACATATACATATGTAACATTTTGTTTGCAGTTTCAGAATATTTATAATCCTTCTGCATCTTGGGGTAGTTAATCCTAGAAAAAAGGTGATAAATCTTGGCTGTACTAAGACAATGAAGAGGGTGTGTAGAGACAAATAGGGGTGGAGAGAGACAGAGACCCTCACTTACTGAGGTCTCTAGGTCTGGTTCCTGTTCACCTGACCTTTCTAATAAACTCCACTTTTATTGAAAAAAAATGAGTGAGTCTCTGCTCCTGAAACTAAAGAAGCCTGACTGAAATAGTCATCAGCCACCAGTCATGGAAGCCATAAACCATAGAGCCACATCTTTAGTTCCAGACATCATTTTCTAAGGGCTTCATGCTTGATCCGTTGTCCTTACTGGGCTGATATTTCAGAGGCAAACACATCTCTTATCTCCCTTATTTGCTTATAACCTAGTGATTTCTATGCCTCTAGTCCAGATTGTTCTCCATACTGTAGATCAGGTATCCAACCATCTGCTCAACATCTTTACCTGGTTGTCCTATAAGTTTTATATATGCATGAATATTGCATCTTCAAACTGAATTCATAGTTTTCTTATCACACACACACAAAACACACACTCAGAAAGCAAAAATAAAACAAGCATGCAAAATTGCTCTTTTCTAAATATTTTTTGTCTTTTTTTTTGTCGACAGTATTCATGCTAAGAAGCCTAGGAAGCATCTCAACACCCTTCTCTCACCTGACCTCACTGACGCAACCCCTGTCTTGCTGATTCTGCTCTCTGAAGAGTTTGCATAGCTGTATGTTTCTTTTGCCTGACCACCAGTCCTTAATCTGCCATCCTCATCCATCACCTGTATGAGGTTTGTTGTAAAATAAAACTCATCTGTCTCCCTGTCTCTAGTCTTGACAGCTCCAATCTACCCTCTAGTCACAGCCACATAATCAGCCTAAGATACAAATCTAAGACATTCTCGGTTAAAAATCTTCGGTGGTTTCACATAATGTATGAGATTAAGTCCACAGGTCCTACAAGGCAGAGGGGCCTCCATGTTGTATCCTGTTTATTGCCTTCTAGCCCGTCTCCTGCCCCTCCCTGCCCATGCTCCAGCCAACTGACCATCTTGCACTTCTGGCCTAGACCCTCCTATTTCCTGCCCTGTCTTCTCCAGCTGGAGGGTTTTCACAGGTTCCTCTTCAGCTAAATTCATTTTGGGGCGGGGGGTGGTCTGAAAAATACTGTGTATATATACAAAATTACTGATGTTTTCATAAAGAAATCGAGACACACCATGTGGTCAAACATCATAGAATTCTATTTAAAGACTAGTGGCCTGTTGCACAAAGATTCACGCAATAAGCCTTCCTTCCCCTGGCTGCCGGCACTGATTTTCCTCCGGCACCCGGGACCCAGGACTTTGGTCTGGCCACAGCAGCGAGGCTTGGCTTCTCCACTCCAGCTGTTCTCAGACCCTCCTTTTTTTTTTTTTTTTCCAGCTCCTCCAGCAGAGCCCAGGGTGGACTGGAAGCCTGGGTTGTCCCCAGTGACCCAGGCCCCCAGCCCCTCCTTGAGAGGAGAACAGGGTGGGCGGGAAGCTTGGCTTCCTCCGTTGCCAGGAGCAACCCAAGCCTCCTGCTTGCTCCAGTTCTTTGGCTGCCCCCATCTTCAGTCGTCTTCAGTCTTCACTCTGTGCCTGCGTATGCAAATTAACCACCATGTTTGTTGGGTTAATTTGCATAGTCCCTCTGATTGGCTGGTGGGTGTAGTGGAGTGGTGGAGTGACAAAGTGATGGTTAATTTGCATGTTTCTCTTTTAAGAGTGTAGATATCTAATGCATTGAATATATCTAATGTTACCACCCAAAGTCTTTATTGTTCCACTTTTGACAATCTTGTCAAGGCTCCTTTCTGCCCCAGCGACATTTACCTCTCCAGTCATGCTTGCATCAGCCATTGCCTCCTCTTGTATTTCTACACATCCACTCTTGTTTTCTTTCTTTCTTTCCTTTTTTTAATGGAGGCAACTACGGTTCTCATTTAGATTTTCCAACTGGTGCCTTCAGGTTAGCACTCCATCAGCAGGTGCAACAGTTTCCTAAGGCTTGGCCTTCATTAGAAGGCAGGGGAATTGGCAATATGTGAATTGTAACTAATATGTAAATATTAAAGGACATATAAGTTTTAAAATAACACATTTTTTTCTGGTTATAAAAGTAATCTCTGCTCATTGAGGAAATATTAAAAATTACAAAGAAATATAAAGAAGGCCATAACAACACCACATTGCTAACTACCACAGATGCAACATAACTTCTCTTTCGTCGCTCTCTCTTTGGTTTGGCTGGAATCCCCACCAGAAACTAGAAAGAATCTTTCCTACTACTTCTTGGAAGGCCAAAATCAAGCCTAATTTGCAAAAAATTCTGGAGATAGTTGAATTTTTCTTTTCTGTTAATAAAAGCAAACTGCTACAACCTGGAAACCCATAGATATTCATTGTCTTTAAAATTGATTGATTTACTTAATATTTGAGTAGGGCATACATTCATATGGTTCAGAATTCTAGGAAAATAAAAACAGTGTGATTTTAAAAAACTTAATGTGATATGTTTTCAAATTCTTTGCCACCCCTGCCATCAAAATATAGAGTCTAATTCTTCTCCCCTTGAATATTAACTGCTCTCAGTGAGTCAATATCGAGGGTATCCATCCAGAGATTTTTATGCATTAAAAAATAAATGTATATATTTTCCCACCTTTTTGCACATTGTTTCATACTTTTCTTTTTTACCAACCAGTAGGAGATTGTTCATTCCTTTTTTACAGTTGAATAATATTGCCTGTCTGGGTCCCTTTTTAATGGACATTTATGTAGTTTTCAATCTTTTGCTTTTACAATGTTGCAACAAATAATTTTGTACATACATCACTTTGCATATATGTGGGTATGACTGTAGAATAAAGGCCTTGAAATAGAATTGCTGGGTCAAAGGGGAAGCATATTTGTAATTTTAATAAATATTGCCATATTGACCTTCATAACCCTCAATTTATCCCCCTTCAAGTGATAAATGATAAATGTGTTTCCTTTACTTCAAGCCTCACCAACCCAATATATTATTGGACTTTTGGATCTTTGCCAATTGAGTGGTAAGAAAATAGTGTCTCATTGAAGTTTTAATTTGTTTTTTTCATTGAGTGATGGTGAACATATTTCATATTTTAAGAGCCTTTTTACATTTACTCTTCTATGAACTGTTTATATTTTTTGTCCATTTTTAAATGGTTGATGATCTTTTAAAAAATTAATTTAAACATACATATTAGGGAAATTAAGCCTTTGTTTGTGATGGAATAAGTTTTTTCCTGATTTGTTGTTTGTCATTTTGACTTTGGTTATAATATTTCTTGCATGAAGAACTTTTATTTTAATTTCCCGTGGTAGAATTTATTCAATCTTTTCTTTGATAGCTTCTGACTCTTATGTCCATTGGATAAGTATTTTCCATTATAAAGTTACTAATTCCCTTATGCTTTCTTTTACTACTTTTTTTTTTGTTTGTTTACATTTGAAATTTATCCAGGTATAAGGTTGGATCCAACATTATTTTTAAAAGATGGCTTCTGTGTTGATCCAACACTACTGATCAAATAATCCACTTTCTCCTCACTCATTTAAGATGTCACCTATACATGTTTTTAAAAAAATATTTCTAGGCTCTCGGTTTTGTTTCATTGTCTATTCTGAGGCAGTATCACACTTTTTAGTTTTAGGATATGTTTTGATATTTGGTATAAATATTCCCCATTCATTGCTCCTTTTATTCATAGTTTTCCAGATAAATATGTTTATTTGTCTATAAGAAATTTTGAATTACCATGTTTGCATTTTTATAAGTGCATAGCTGAAGAAAATATCTACAATATCTTTAAAACTTTGATGATATACCGTAGTTACTTTCTTTCCAGGCTCTTATCTTTTCCACTGTCATTTTAAATGATTCTCACATTTTGGTCAGAGGCAATTCTAAGGGACACAACTTCTACTACCTTCTGAAAATAAAATTATTAGCAAGATAAGTCAAAGAAACCATGCAGTTAGTGTACTCAGTCTTTAGCACATATCTGGAGAACTTCCATCCATCACTAGTAGGGGGAAGATCTTAAAAAAAACATCGGTAATATCCTCTATCTGGCAGGACAGTCTGGAGCATATGCCCAGAGTCTCCATTCACACACTCTCCACTGATTTTCCCCTTTAATATGCAAGGATTTCCATACTCATTTATTCATCAGCTATTTTGGGGGAACTCATTATGTTTCAGGCACTGTTCTAGATCATGGTAATGCAGTAGTGTATAAGACAGATTTTTTAAAATCTCTGCCTTTGTGGATTGTGGAAAATCCTTTATAGAAACCTGATGGACACACACACACACACACACACACACACACACACTACAACTTCTCTTCTATTGCCACATCCAGTCAAGAGCTCCTGGCCAATGTTGTGGTCATCTGTGTTCTTGACTACTCACTTCCTGACCACTTCTTCAACAGCAGCTCTCTGGCTTTCCTTTGGGGGAACCATTCTTCCCACTTCTAACAGGAGCACTTCTAACACCTACCTTTTGTGATTGGTTCAGGGATATATAACATAGTAAACCAAAGGAATGAGAGCCCAGGGCAGTTTCTGAAACAATTGGAGAATGGGAGTTCTTTACGTTGGGTTTACTAATAGAAAGTAAACTCTTTTCTATGGCTGTATCAATCATCCTTCAATGAGAACACAGAAGAAAAAAAGAGTGAAACATTTTATTTCTATTTTACTGACATTATTTGAGCTTTTTGATCCACCCACATTTAAAATTACAACTACCCTTAAACTTTTTTACCCATTAGCCACCAATTCTCATCTGAGCCCATGAGATCACATTTATTTTCTATTCTTAGACTTCAACTTCATCACTTATACCCTGAGAACTTGCATATGAACTGTGTAGCTATAAACATTGTTTTAAAGCCTTTCTCCATTGTTCTTTCCTGAGACAGACTAGGTACCTACCTTACTTCTGTTGGTTTATTCTCTGTCATATCTGTTTTTCTCCTGACACTGAAACTGAGCCAATGTTGTGAAAGAACTGGAAGGACTCTGCCTTAGTGTGGACGTTCCAGGGCTAAGTTGGGCAAAATGGTCATAACAAAATGATCTATCTCAGTAGCCATGATGAAGGGAGAGCACAAAATAGTAGCCAAGAAACCAAGCCATGTTGGGAGCTGGAAGTTAGCTGCTCAGTGGGTGAAAGTAGAAGAGCCAGCCAGAGGGTGAAATGAAGAACAGGCATGGCAGAAAAAAAGTCATATCATTATTATTTACTTTTTTTTAAAAAGTCCTCACTCTGTGGATGGCCCTATCCTCAAGTATTCCCCTCGGTTCATTGAGCTTCTCTTATGAGGACTGTGTCTGTCCAATCTCAAAGGCATGTGGCTTTAGGACTTGTAAATATTTTTAATTTCCAGAATTAATTAAAAATCTTCTCATCAAAATAGTTTAATAATCATTGTTGGGAGAAACTTTAATGTTTCCAGTTATTTAGCTCTACCTAGTCCTGAGCCTTGCTGCACATGTTCACATCTTATGTTCTGCACAATGGTTTGAGACTGAGTCAGGCTGTTGGCTTTTATGAATAGCAGAGTTAATTCAATTCTACAGTGGAACTCCAGCAATTCTGCCTCTGTAGCGAGAAAGTGTTCTGGTACCTGGGGGCCACAGAGATCCAATGCCAATAACAAGCAATCACACTGTTCAGAAACACGAAATGGAGCAATAAGGACACTAGATTGCATCTTTGTTTATTTTTTTAAAATATGATTTATCCCAAGCATACAGCTCTTGTGAGGCAAGATAGTTATTAAAGTTAGTGGCTGAGATCTGACCTGCTGCAATCTAACCTTCAGTGTGCTCATAAAATTGGGCTCTGCTCTGAGATGAAAGAATTTTGCCTTCTTCAAAGAGAATACCCAATGCTCCCGCTCCATGTTTAGGAGGAGCTTTCTGATCGAGACTCCCAGACCGAGGCTATACACAGTGCTGTTGGTTCTCACCTGAAGTGTGTCGACATGTGGAAAGAAGTGACTCCCTAAAGGCAAGTTTAAAACATTGACCCAGGATATTTGGAAGGAGTCTGTCTCTCAAGGCATCAGTTGGGAAAGGTGGATGGAGACATGAAGGAGAAGAGGAAGAATCACATGCAGGGGAACAAGAACTAAAAGCAAGGGCTGTTGGGTGAGGGGCGAAATGAAAGGAAAGGGACATAAAGCTTGTAAAAAGAAAGGAGAAGAGGAGAGAAAACTGCTGAAAGTTGTAATACTTTAAGAAAATGGGGAGACAAAAACAAAAAACAAAGAAAAGCTCACTCCAACACTAACCAGTAAAAAGGAGCAGGAACAAGAGCCTTTTCTGGTGGCCAGTGATGTGTGAATCTTTGCTGTAAGTAATTGTGTAGTTGGTAAGTACAAACTGATTCTAAGGAATGCCACCATTCATTTATTTACTGCTTACTTATATTTTCTTAAACATCTGAATTTTCAAAATTGTCTTCTAGTGTGAGTGTGAGTGTCCTGAGATTCATAAAGCAAAGTAGAGACATTTTGGTGGCTTTGAAAGTTTCTAACTTGAGACCTTGAAAATGTCTAGTCATCATTAATTGTGTTCTTGATAAATGAACTAGGAAAGTGAGGTCAGTGTCATTTCCAGTGGGGATGAGAATATACCCTGCAATAATATAGCTGGTTTACAGTGTGTTGGTGGTGTTTCTCACAAATAGTAATGAACTTGGACAGAATAGACCCACCATATCTTAAAATAGTTTTCAAACTTGAAAACTATCTTTGTATCTATGCAGAAGACTGGACATAATTTCAATGGTTGCTATTAAACCTGTGTTCCTGTTGAGCCCCTAAATGAACCGTGGATACTTTCTTCCTTTGGACAACCCAACAGGAGAGCTGAGCTCGAGTTGAGTGTCTGCTACTTGCAGGGGAAAATATCTCCACTCATGCTATGGCCTGAACGATGCCCCTCCCAAAATTCATTTGTTGAAGCCCTAACCCCCAATGTAGCTATATTTGGAAATAGGGCCTTGAAGAAGAGGATTAAGGTTAAATGAGGTCATAAGGATGGTTGCCTGATCCAATAGGATTGGTGTCCTTATAAGAAAAGGAAAAGAACCTAGGGCTAGTGCACTGAGAAAAAAAAACCATGTGAGGACACAGGGAGAAGGTGGCTGTCTGCAAGCCAAGGAGAGAGACCTCAGAAGAAACCAATTAGTCTTTGACTTGCAGCCTTCAGAACTGTGAGAAAACCAATTCCTGTTCTTTAAGACCCCAGTCAAGGGTTGTTGCATTAGAGCAGCCCTTGCTGACTAATATAACCCATAGCCCCACGTTTATGGTTTTTTTGCCTTTGTTGTAGCCACGAGGGCTTGAGCTGCATCTTAGGCCATGGTCTTAGAGCTTCAGAGCATTAATATGCTGAAAAACATGACACAGGAAAGAAACCAGAGCCTGGCTCCTGGCTAAAGTCCTAACACACAGTAATGCTTAATAGAAGCTTTTGTATTGAATGAAGAAAAAGCCAGTCAGAGTGACATTTTGTAAAGGGCAACTGAAGTGTCTGAAGAAGAAATCACATGCCTGGACCTAAAGGATAATGAAGAGATTCAGGGGGTCCATCTATAAAAGAAGCAGCAAAGACAAGACCAGAGAGGCTTCAGCAAGGAAGCCTCTGAATGAGAGAGAGTCTCCCTGAGGGAGAAGCAGAGGTGTGTGAGAAGTAATGACAAAAGTCAGCAGAAAACTTCAGAGAGTTTTCCCATGGGTGGTTGGAGCCCAGAAAGAGAAGAGGACTTGGGGACACAGAATTCAAGTGGCTAGTTTACACAGACTCCAGAGAAAAAAATCATTGTCATTGTGAAACTACAGACTTTCTGGGGGAGTTGAGTGTGGCTCAGGGAAGCAAGGATTACACCCACCTTAGCCTGCATAGAGCTTCAACTTGATCTATACAAGATTCTACTAAAAATTGCCATTCTTGCCTGGCCAGTGTGGCTCAGCAGTTGAGTGTCGATCTATGAACCAAGATGTCACTGGTTTGATTCCCAGTCAAGGCACATGCCCGGGTTGCGAGCTCAGTCCCCAGTAGGGGAAGTGCAAGAGGCAGCTGATCAGTTATTTTCTCTCATCATTGATGTTTATATCTCTCTCTCCTCCCTTCTTGTCTCTGAAAAAAAAAATTGCCATTCTCTGTTCTTTCTTGTGGCCTCCTATTTTCCCAGGGTCCTCTTTGGCAGTGATACTGATAGACAGCCAGAGGGTCAGCCGAAGGCATCAAGTGAAAGAGGGAGGGTGAGCAGTCCAGAGTAGGCAAAACACTGATGCAAACAGTGCATTCTGTGGCATCAGAGCTGTCTGCTCCTGGATGCCAGGAGTGGAGGGGGCGGGGGAGCATTCACATCTTAGGTAGACAGAGTCTTCAGTCACCAGAGCTGTTTTCTTTCCTCGTTCTTTCTCTGGCCCACCCTAACTCATTTAATGTAAAATGCCAGACCAGGAGTTCACATTAATTTTTTTTTATATATAAAATTTAATCTATCTTTATCCCCTGAAGAATTCTCCACAATGCTTACCTACCCTTTCACCTTCTATCCTTGCTCAATTCTCTATTTTTTATTTTTCAGAATCCTTCCGATTGCCCCAGCCATTACATCTGACTGCCTGTATGCCACTCGAGCCTTCAGGGACAGCCTGCACTGCTCGGCTACTTGAAGAAGGTCCTGGGTGGAAGGCCACCCAGTTGCCTCCTCTGTGCCAGGTGATATTCCAGCTCTGGAGGCAGTTTCCTCCCACTACCGACTCTCTGGGCTGGCTTTGCAAACACTGACTGCTGCAGCCTAGAGATGCCATGTGCCTCATCGCGTGCCCTTCAATGTTGGCCTTCGATGCTCTGCATATTTGACCCATTATCTATAGAAACTTCCCATGCCCTTGGCATTGCCGTTCCATGGCTGGAAGCCATGTCTTGGCATTCCAGAATATTTCATGACTCCTAGGACCAAACACATATGAGAAGGCCTAATTCCAGCATCATGAGGAAAGATGAAAGAGCATTATTTTCTAAAATTTGGATTTGTAAGAAATAAAAGCCTGTTAACGCAAGAAGTATAACCTCAAAATGGAGAAAGAGAGCATGAGAAGGCTTTTTGGAACCGCAGAACTTGCTGTAGTTTTTAGATTTGAGATAATAACCTCAAAGAAAAATAAAAATTACCACACTAGGGGGAAAACTCTATGAACATAGCAGTTTTAAAATATGCATTTGTTCACACACACAAGCATGAAACCTCTTGGGTTCTTCCTCCTACAATTGCTTTCTATTTCACGCTAACGCAACAGCTGTAAATGGCTTTGGTAAATCACGCTAGTACATTTCCATTAACATTAGCAAAATGTATGTCAACTGCACTGACAACTGTCAGCCTTGAAAGACCCTAATCTTCTCTTGCACAGAGAACACACATCTGTGTCACACCTACAGTTTCTCATACATCCTGCTGCCATTTGTCTATCTCTTTTCCATTTTCTCCTCTGGACTCAGAAGGCTCCTGGCTCATCAATCAGCTTTAGTGTCAATGAGGTATATTCTGACTCAGTACTGGCTCCACCTATTACTCCCTCCCCGGCTCGGCTGCCTTTTAATCCCAGCGAATGAGGTTTTCCTCGCAGAGCAGCTACATTTGTGTGCTGCAAAGACAGAAGCTAAATTGGTTTTGAAACTGCACCAGACTGCATAACTTCTGGGTAATGTTCATTATTTCATAAACAGAATTTTTTTCCATGGAAACATATACCCATTCATTGGGAATCATCACCTCTGACTTACTGTTTTTCTGAAAAGTCATGTGATGTGGACTGACCTCAAGCTCACTGCCTCTTCTGTAGGCACAATGAGCTACTTCTACATTGGATCCAGCTGGGAACTCAACTGGGGCTTCTTTCACTCTTTGTGGTGAAGAGCCAGAGCTTTTTATTTGCAGTATATCACAGACTGATGCTTTTATAAAACACAAAGTCAATTCTCAAATGCTGTGGCCATGTCAAATTGCACATAAAAGTTTCTAAGTGCTTGTTCTCACTTTCTAGACTTACTGCAGATGGGCGACACTTAGCGTATGGAGCATCCCAGATCTGTGGACAGCACTGTGGGAAGCACTCAGTCTTGGCCTATTGGTCACACTATTCCAAGACTCATCCTGCAAAAACTACCATGTGATGTAGGATGTGCTCTCCTCTGTTTCCTAGATCTGGAGAATTTTAGACCTATGAGGAGGGAAATCATTTAAACTGCTTTTAAAGGAGTAAGTACTGAAAGCATCTGTCTGTGTTGGAACGTGAAGTCACTGTGATCAAAGCATAATGTAGTGTTCAGGTGTGAAAGAGAAAACAAACCAGCCTACAAAAGAGCAAACAAATCCACCAAATGGCTACTCAAAATTGGAAAAGGGAATCACAACCAAAATACAAATGAGTTTGGAAAATGGAAAAAAAATCATTTAATAAAAGTTTGTTCATTCATTCGTTTGCTCATCAGTAACTATTTAAGTACCTACAACAACACATGAAACAGAGAAAGGTGCTGCTATCATTGGAGCTTACATAGAAAGCCCAAAGATTATGTGTTAGATGGTCAACAAAACAAAAAAGATGCTGCCCTGGCCGGTGTGCTAAATGGTTAGAGCATTGGCCTGTGCCCTGAAGGGTCTCAGGTTTGATTCCTAGTGAAGGGCCCATACCTGGGTTGCAGATACAGTCCCTGGCCTGGTTGGGGCGCATGTGGGAGGCAACCAGTTGATGTGTCAACTCACATTGATGTTTCTCCCCCCCCTAATTTTCTTCAGAAAAACCTCCCATATAGCTACCTGGCAGAATGAAAGAAGTCACTTGTTTAAAAAATGAAAATATTGCTTGATAATAGAGATCCAGAAATGCATAAAACTAATCCTGTTAGTTAAAATATGTATTTATTAGGAAAAAAATTAAGGAATCGCATCACTTCAATAGACTCAAAAGCCGATAGTAAAGTTTATACATGGAAAAAAGGAAGTCGGTGACAGAACCATAGGAGCCACTTAATAATCATGTAACAGTAGGTGGTCTGGTACCAGAGGGAAGCATAGACAGGCTTAATGAGGTCTCTTTTAGGTTTCTATATGGGAGAAATTAACAATTCCATTTTATCTTTTAAAGCTAACTGGTCATGTATTTAAAAAATAGTTATAAGATCACAGGTTGTTTTAGAACAAAATAACTGGCTATAACACAAAATCCTTGGGTCTCCAAGTTACCCATCCAAGAGTTTAGATGTAACTGAAGCACAAAATTATAAAAGTTTTGGGCATCGTGTACAATATGCAGGAATAAATGGCCTCTGGGCACTGACTGATTAGTAGAGAAGGAAAGATTGTCAAAAGACTCCCATCCGTGATCCATAAAAAAATCTCCAAATTATGCCCAGGAAATGCAGTGGGACAGTTTCCTTCCATAGCTGGCAAGGGAGTGAGGAAAGTAACAAAGGGAGAAACAGAACACTCAAGGAAGCACTGCCTCTTAGGGAGAAGTGTGTTAGAATCCATTGGGGTTTAAAGTTCTATGTTCTTCAAGGTTCAAAGAGGATCTGCTAGCACTGATGAACACAGACTGACCATGGCTGATCTCTTTTTGAAATTGGGTAGTGAACTCTTTGTTATGCCTGCATCTTAGAGGTAAGCTAGAATGTAAATTCCCCTGGAACAGAGCCTTGCAGGCACTAGGTGCTCAATAACTATTTGTTGAGTGAAGTAAACAGGACTAGGGAGCATGAAGATTCACACTTGAGCCAAAAAAGAGAGGTCCACCAGAATCAGTAAGAACAAGAGACAGAAGCTTGTCCAGGGAAAGCAGGTAGGGTAGGAAGTAGTAGGCAGGTGCATGGATGTGAGTTGGCAGGACTCAGAGTCCAGGAGGGGAAAGAGTAGGCAAGGACTTCAGCCCTCTCACATAGGACATGCATCTTTAGCCTCATATCATTGGATCATGTCTGTAGAGGTGGGCAGTTTTGGGCTTGCAGTAATGAACCTCCTTGGAGAAGGTTGCATATCTGCCAGTGAGGTCTGCAGGAGGCAGGGCCAAAAATGTTTGCCTTATACCCATGGAATTAGTAATCCTTGAAGAGGCAGAGCTGAAATATAACACAAAAATAAAACACAAAAAATGTGACTACAAAACCAAACCAAGCCATAGTTGAAGCCAGTTTATTACCATAGTGTGTTGTTTAGGGAATGCTAGGGGTGCCAGTTGTATCTTAGGGAGGGCCACAAGGTGACAACATTATCTTTTCTATTGAGCATCCCAATATGATACCCTAAGAGGAATATTACTGGTTTGGGTAGACCACTGAAACAGCCTAAATTATACATGAGTAGCGTTTCTAAATTGCAGATGTAAGTAATCCCTTGTGGAGAAAAAAAATGGTACAGGATGAATAAAATGGTGGTAATGCCAACCAGTCAACAATGAAAGAGAGGCCTACTCTGGGCTGAACCAGGCCCTGCATCTATGTGAACTGAACAATGATTTATGCTTGTCTTCTATGCCTTATTTACATTTTCATAATAATCCTGATAGTAGATTTTATTATATTTCTACCAAACATAAGAAAACCAACTAGAAAGTGACACAGCTGCGATTAAAACCCAGGCTTGTCTCCCACGGAAGCCACTGCATTTTCCACCCTACTAAACCATCATCTCTAATCACAGTTGAAAGCCAAAACCAAAGAGTCTTGGAAGCAACACAAGAGAAGCAACTAATCATGTATTAGGATCTTCGATGAGATTTACATAAGACTTCTCATTAGAAAGCAGGAAAGCCAGAAGGCAGTGGGGCAACATATTCAGAGTGCCGAGGGAAAAGAATTGCCAATTTAGAAATCTATCTGGCAAAATTATTTTTTTAAATGATAAAAAACTTAAGACATCCCCAAAGAAATAAAATGTGAGAGAGTCTATTTCTGCTAGATGTGCCCTACAATAAATGCTGAGAGAGATCTTCAGGATGAAATGAAAGGACACTAGATAGTTATTTAAACACACACGAAGAAATAAGAACACCAGGAAAGATAACTACATAGGTAATTATAAAAGACTAGAGGCTTGGTGCATGAAATTCATGCATGGGGGGGGGGGGTCCCCTCAGCCCAGCCTGCACCCTCTCCAATCCTCCAATCTGGGACTCCTTGGAGGATGTCCAACTGCCAGTTTAGGCCTGATCCTGGCAGTAGGACATTCCTCTTACAACCCGGGACCACTGGCTCCTAACTGCTCACCTGCCTGCCTGCCTGATCACGCCTAACTGCCCCCCTCCCCCCCCCCCCGCCAGCCTAGTCACCCCCAACTGCCCCACCCACCAGCCTTGTTGACCCTCACTGACCCCCCTGCCAGTCTGGTCGCCTCCAACTGCCCCCCCCACCCCACGGGCCTGGTCGCCCCACTCAGCCTGCTGCTCGGTTATTTGGTCACCCCTCACTAACCCCCCTGCTGACCTGGTCGCCCCACGTAGCCTGTTAGTTTGGTTGCGATGGTCGCTTAGGCTTTTATTTATATAGTTAATATTAATGTAATTTTTTTTGCAACTCCTCTTTGTTTTTTTAAAAATCTGATTTAGATGACAACTACATAAAGCAATAAATAGAAGTTGATAGAGACACAATTTATAAAGATGCAATGTGTTACAATAACAATATAAAGTGAGGGTATAGAGTGGTATAGGAGCAAAAATTTAGTATACTATTAAAATTAAGTTGGTATTAATCTGAACTGCATTGTTATAAGTTAAGATGTTAATTGTAACTACCTAGCAACTACCTCAAAATACAGTTAGGCACCAATTAACAATGAGGATGTGTTTGGAGAAATGCATCAGCAGGTGATTTTGTCATTGTGAGAAAATCATAGAGTATACTTACACAAACCTAGATGTAGCCTACTACTGTAATCATATGTGCTATGCCTTTTTAGAACTGGTAGTGCAGTAGGTTTGTTTAAACCAGCATCACCACAAACACATGGATAATGAAAAATGCACTGTCCTGTGATGTTACAATGGCTACACCACCAGTAGGAGATAGAAAAATTTCAGCTCCATTATAATTTTATAGGACCATTTTCATATATATGGACTACTATTAACTGAAACATTACGTGGGATGCAAGCAAATTTGAATATTTAGGTCCTCTGGCTGCAGCTGGAGAATGAATTGCTAAGAGTAGTTATGCAGAGACCAGGTGACTGACAATCTGAGCAGCCCAGGTGAGGGTCAGGGCCATTAGCAGTTCCAACGTAGCCATTTGGCACAGAAAAGCACAGTGCCCAGGCCCAGGGCACATTTTAGTGGCTGGCAAAAAAGTTTAATTCTAGTTTTACTTAGAACCAGAATTTTAAAATAAATATAATAATGATGAACATAAAATAATGAATCAAGCTTGGATTACATTTGTCTTTATACCAACAAAGTCATAAATCATAATTTAAAATATTTTTTATGGCAGAAGTGGCCCATGAAGGCAAAAGTGCCTAAGGCCCACTGAAGTCATATATGAGAGCAGAGGTAGAATGACCCTGATGAAGTCAAGAGATATTTAGAAGATAAAAACTGACAAGGTTGGTGATTGGCTATGGTGGTTGGATAAGGGGATCACACAGCTGGTTGAATGGTGGTTATGTGCTGAGATGGGAAATGAAGAAAAGATTGAATTTGGGTGAATGATGTTGAGTTCAGGTTTTGTCTGAGGGCTCCATGGGACCTGAAAAATACAAATGGACAGTTTATCTGTAAACCATGTTGTGCTCAGATTAACAGTTTCATTTCTTTGATCTCTGCAACTGGAACAAAAAATTATTTTACCTAATAGAAGCTTCTTTTGAAATGGCATTCATATGCTATTTTACTTATCTTATTTTAATTATAATCTGAGGTCTGGGAACTGTTTGGAGAGATTTGAAGAAGTAGCATTCTTTTGCTAAAATGCATAAACACTATTGGCACTGATTACATTTTGCAAGGTGCAGAAAACCCGTGTTAATTTAAAAATTAAAAACAAAAACCAGAAACAGTTATCCATCCAGGCCCTCTTTGCACATCAATGCAGATAATACCATGAATGCCGAAGCATAGCAATAAATTATATTAAAGAAGCCATGCCATGTACACATCCATCGGAAACAGGTTAGCAAATGAAACTCAACAGCTGCTAATGTTCCCAAAGATCAGACTAGAAGGACATAAATGTCTTTTTTAAGCTCTCCAAAAGGATTTACAACTGAGGTGTTAAAAAAAATTAGGGAGATAATATGCCTTTGATAGTGACTTTAGAAACATCTTAAATATCTGCTGATATCTTTAATTTAGATTTCACAAAAACCTTTGTTTCTTCAATTATATCTGATAATATGAAGCATTTTGTACATTTAGAGAGACATGGATGTCTTTTGCTCACATAAAAATGCTCGTATTTAAAAAAGATATGGCTTTCAACTTAGTCTTTTTGCAATAAAGTAAAACCTGACCCAACACATCGTAATAAAAGAGCAGTTGAGCCAGATCAGATGATCTACCTCTGAGAAACCCACAAGTCATCATTTTAATAATTTCTTCTTCCCGAAACATCAGCAGAAGTGGGTCTTTTGGAAAATTAACTATATGCTAAGATCCTTTTTTCTTTAAACTCCTTCCTGCCAATTATTCATTTCAGGATCAACCAGAGCCATAAAATGCATATACATTGTGATCTCACCATCTCTTTTCTTCTCTTTGACGCTCATGCCTGGGGTAATGGTCAGGTCAAAAACAATTAAGCCGAATGTAGGTCAGTTCACTAGGTGATAAATTTACCCATTCCTTTGGGCCCTCACTCTGAAATTTCTGAGGCTAACACCATGGCAGGTGCTATTTTAAGCAAACATAAAAGAAAAGAATCTTCAAAGAATATGACTGCACAGTGCACAGCGCTTGTAGAGCACATGACAGGAAGGCCGGCAGGAAGGTCCTCAGCTTCAAGAGAAGCCTGTTGTCCTGGAAGCAGCCAGGACACTGAGAGGCTCCATCGGGCAGCTTGTTTCTTTTAAGAAGCGGGAGGAGCAAATGTGGACTGGAAGGGTTCAAGTGCTCTGTGGAGAGCACTGGTCTGGGAGTTAAGGGCTGGATTCCATACACTCAGCAGCTGTGTGTATGTGACAAGTATTTCACTTCTCTGGGCCTCAGTTTCCTCTTCTTTAAAAGAGGGTGTTAGTTGATAGTTCATGGGCTTCCATGTAAGCCTGGATGGCCTAAGAATCTGCTGTTAAGTAATCTATTAAGTGTTTACTTTTTCAGTTAGTTCATCTTGTCTTCTTCCCTAGTGTGGCAGGCAGAATAATGCCCCTCCCCCCACAACATGTCCACACCCTCATCCCTGGAACCTGTGAATACGTTTCCTTAGATGGCAAACGGACTTTGCGAAGGTAATTAAGCTAAGGATCTTGACATGGGGAGACAGTCCTGGCTTATCCTGGTGGGCCCAATGTAATTGCAAGGGTCCTTATAAAAGGAGGTCATGAGTGTCATGGTTAGAGAGAAAAATCTGAAGATGCCATCCCACTGGCTTTGAAGGTGGTGAAGGGGGTCCATGTGCCACGGAATGCAGGTGGCTTCTAAAGGCTAGAAAAGGCAAGGAAACAGACTCAGCAGAGCTCAGAGAAGGAGGCTCTGCTGGCCCATTTTAGATTTCTGACTTACCGAACTATAAAATAACACATTTATGTGATTTTCAGCCACTGAGTTAGCGGTTAATTTGTTATAGCAGCAATAGGAAACTGATACATCTACACTATAAGAACTTTGGTGCCTATATCTTCCCTCTGGTTGTGTGGTCAAGTAGCACTGTAGCAGCTCAGTTGGAGTCAACCCATCCCTAAGGAAAGATTTTTTTTTTTACAAGAGAGAAACCACTGCAGAGGATGTGCACTGGGCAGTGGAGGAGAAGAAAACTTTCAGGCAGCGCTCAGCCAGAGGAGACATCCTTCTGTTCGCCTAAAGCCATAGGAGTCTATACACAGAAGCAGTAGAGCTTCAGTGGAGGGTTCGCATCTGGAAGCTGACCCAGGGGAGGCAGCACCATCTTTAGATGGAACCTTGCTTGGATTTGCACAGTATCAGTTAGAACACAGAGAGCAAGAGTGATGGAAACACAAACTTGGTGTAGCTGCAGCAGGAAACATCAACTTGAAGAGATGAATTTCAGAAGCTGTAGACAGAGATTGATTTAGTCTGTCAAATGGAAAAAGTCTCCAGTAATTACCTGTTGATTGGTAACACTCCTGGGAAGCAGAAAGGAAAGTTGGGTGTGTCTATATTTATCTGAGCTGGTTTGAGCCACCCAGAGCAGAGGCCCAAGGGAAATGCTAGCCAAGGTGCTCTTCAGGCCCACATGACATAATGCATTAAATGATTCAACAGCATGTCCATGGGCTATGGCTGTTGAAGGGACATTTAATGGTGCCACACAGGAACTGCCATTGCTGTGGCATTCACAGATCTCCCACGGAGAGGACGCTTGAGGTTCCAGCTCTCACAAGGAAGCCTGCACGCCCACCATGCCCTGCATTGCCACAATATCCTGGAGAACATACCCAGAGGTGATGACCAACCCAGAGAGCGCAGACTTCTCAGACGGGGTCTGCAAGAGGTTGAAGATGGCACTTGGCAATGCATATGGGAAGAAAGCAAAGATGCCTGGAGGAATCAATTGACATTGAGTCAATGATGGAAATGCTTAGCAAAATCTGTAAGCAACGATTAGACTTGTTAGGATGAGACTTAAGGAGACATTACAGAGCAAGCAACATTACATGAGACGGGATTGCGTGTGACACTTTGGATTATTCACATCTCTAAGATGACCAGAGGAAGAATGTTAGATTTTATTCTAAATTGCTTAGATTCCATTGGATGTAAATACGCACAGTAAATTCTATTGTTCTTACCATTTATGCCTTTTTTAATTGAGTCCTATTGTTGGCTTCATTAGTACTGAGTAAAATCACTCTCTACTATCATAATTAATTAACATTTCCAGAGTTGTGGATGCTGCTGACCCTCAGATTCAATATCTTATACTCCAACTGGATGTATGCAACTTTCTCAGGGTGGTAGAATCACATGGTGATGAAGCTCAAAAGCTTGGAACCAGAGAATTTGGATGCCTACATGGTGTCTGCCACTCCTAGCTCTGCAATGTCAGGCAGTTACTTCACCTCTCCAGGTTTCAGTGTCCTCATTCTTAAATGGAGGTTAAAATAGTACCTCCCTTGAGGATGCTTATGAAGAAACAAGCAGTTAATGCATATAAAATGCTAAGCAAATTATGTGCCTAGAATCAGCATTCAACATACCCTCATTATTGTCAACTAGAGGCCCGGTGCACAAAATTTGTGCAAGGATAGGGGTCCTTCAGCCCAGCCTTCACCCTCTCGCAATCTAGGACTTTTCAGGGGATATCCGATTGTGGGATCAGGCCTAAACCAGCAGTCAGACATCCCTCTCACAATCCGGGACCGCTGGCTCCTAACTGCTTGCCTGCCTACCTGATCGCCCCTAAAACTCAAGCTTCTTCTTTTTTAATGTTTAATATTTATATTTATTCTTTATTTTTTATTTTAAAATTCAAGCTTCTTGAGAACATGAGGTGTTTAACATTATTCCATATTCCTTACAGAGAGCTAAGCATAGTAAACACAGCAAATACTTAATACTTATGGGCTTCTATACAAACACTTTCCAACCAGGAATGTTTTAAGAGGCAGTCTCTAAAAACTTGAACTGAAAAACCTAAAAGTTGAGTGCTCAGATTTCAGGCATCAGGTGCTATTAGCAAGCTTTCTATCCCAATTAAACTCTAAATCTGAGATCTCAACAGTCTGGACAAACTGCCCTTCCCTATCTCCGAAGTTTCTTATTCGTCATGATACCATTCTCCTCAACTTCAAATCAAGGTAACAAATGAAACCTTTAATTCTGATCTTCCTTGCAGCAAGGGAACACCAAACCTCAATCAAAATAATTTTCCACCAGAAGTCAGGTCCAAATACTGTGAAACTGAAGACTATAGGGCTGACTATATATATGGGCAATAACAGGCTCACATTCTGGCAGTAGGTGCCCAGGCGTCCTCCACAATCCCACAATCCTCTGGTAGCATACTTCTGGTTTTTCTAGCTCCTCCTTAAGTGGTGTTTCCTTTAGTCGCGTTGCAACACCCAGGGCCTCTAGTTGGAGAGGATTTTTCTGTTCTTTGACATTGATAGCTGTTTACTATTTGGAATTAGTGAAGTTTCGGGAGTACTGCCACTGCCATGAACATGTCGGTCCCAAGCACACTCATGAAACAACCTCGCATTCAGTCCACGGCTGTCACTGTCCCAGTTCGCAATGAGAAAGGTACTGTGCTGAGCCATTTTCCACTCGGATCTTCCTCTTCCTTCCCCAGCACACTCCAAACCTACTCTGGGCCGACCACCACAACCCTGCAGACCCTTAAGACCTTCCCCCCTATTTCTTCAACTTTCCCCCAGCAAACTCACACCTATTGCGTTGCCTAGGGGTGCCCTTAACTTCTCCCTAGGGGGTGGCGCCAGTCTGGGCGAGGGGCCGTGGTGTTCTGGTCTCCGGTTGTTATGGTTGTTCCACTGTTTCAGTTGCTGGGCTTTTATTATATAGGATAACTAGTCTTGACATGGGTTATTCTGCCTGTGAGTGCTACACATGATGATCAGGTAGCCGGGAGAAGTTGTGAGTCCCAAATCATGTCCAAGTAAAGCTGCTTTGTGGAGAAGTTGAACATGATAATGAAGCCCTAACTACAGAAGATTCAGGAGGTCTTGAGCACCTGCTCTTCTGCTTTTATGGCTTGGCAGCTTCCAGCAAGCTCTCTGGCAAGAGCTGCTCCCATTCTGTAGTAGAGGATTAAGCCACCTTCCCATCCTCTGCAAGGCCAGAGCAGAACTGGGGTCTGTGGGCTGATTAAATGGGGGAAAATCTAGGACAGGAGAGAAATATTTCCTTTTTTCCTTTTCACAGCAGATGCCTTCCAAATGCAAAAGGAACCAGCTGCCCACCTAGTCCCTGCTGACAGATGTGTAGTCCTTGGGTGGCCTGAGGCGCCTTGCTCACCTCCTCAGGCAAATGTTGCTCTTCTCCAGGATGTCAGGGCAGGACGTTCTCCAGGCTGGGGCACAGGGGCCTGCTCCCCAGGGGATAGAACACTCGGCTTTCCATCTCCCATACCGTCCTGGTCTGGCAGAGTGAGCCCTAAGTTTTTCTTCAGTAGTCCTCCAGGAAAGCTGCCTATGGCCCTGCCCCCCTGGCTGTGGAGCCCTCCCCACCAGATGAGGTCCACCCAAGAAGAAACAGCCACAACTCTGCAGCATGGGCTGCTCTGCTTCCTGGAGACTTCGTTTCTTCTTTGACAACTTCCCTGAAGATGATGCCTTCCATCTACTGGAAAGCCATTGAGTTTGGCCAAGGCATGAGAGCTGTGCATGTGGGGCTAATGTGCTTGACTGGGATGGGGTAGGTGTGGTGGAACCCAGCATCCACCCAGATGACACAGTGGGGTGCTGGCTGCCCCAAGTGCCTGCCCCGTCATTTTCCCCTCTCTTTGCCATAGTCAGAATAACTCCTTTCAATTCAATAACTTCTTAGAACTCACCAAGCAGATTCACAATTCACACCTTGTTTAGTTTGCATTCAATTCTTATGACATGAGAAAGGGAAACTCATTGTTATTGATCATCTATTACATCTCACATTCATGTTAGCTACCTATACATAAATATAGGAATGACATATTTATTGAGTACATAACATATGCCAAGCACTGTTTTAAATGCTTCACAAGATTGTTTTTACTTGGTCCTCACAACAGCCCTAGGAAATAGTGTAAATGTAATTATTCTCCTTTTATAGACAAAAAACATGAGGTGTTTAGAGGTTGAATCATTCAAAATCACCCATCTAGTAGGTGTTCAAGTTCAATTTAAATCTGACAGCAAAGCTCTTTCTCTTCATTCTGAAAATAATCATCCTTTGCAGGATTTCAAAAAAAATCTCTTCACAAACTTGCAACATAGGAATAATTATTCACATTTTACAGATGAAAGTATGTCTTAGGGAGGACAATGAAATTTTCAAGGCTATATTTCTGTGGTTGTTGAGAATATGGGCGAATCTAGCCCAAGACCTCCATTCTCTCTTAGGTTGGGAACCCAGTCATTTCTCCCCTCCATCAGCTCACTCTGAAGACTATGGTCTTAGGGACATGAATCTCCTTTTTTCAAATGTGGTTTCAGGCCATGGAATAGTGGTGGTGCCATGGCTTCTGGAAGAGACCATGAACCCTGGAATTATTTAGATCCAGATCTATTTATTGTGAACATGTGGCAGACACAGGGTCACCCAGTTCAGCCTCCACTTGCCGCTGCTACCCTAGCAGCTGGAGAAATGAAATGTCTGCACTTTGTTTCCTAGCTTCTCGTTATCTAGAGACTAGAGGCCTGATGCATGAAATTCATGCAAGGGCCTTGCCAACTGCCGCCACCTCGACCAGAGGCCTCTGCCACCTCTGCCTTGGCCCCCGCCCGCTGCAGCTTTGTCCAGAAGGAAGGACATCTGGAAAGACATCTGGTCTAATTAACATATTACACTTTTATTATTATAGACTAGAGGCCTGGTGCACAAAATTCGTGCATGGGGGGGGGGTGTCCCTCAGCCCAGCCTGCACCCTCTCCAATCTGGGACCCCTCAGGGGATGTCCAACTATAGGTTTAGGCCCGATCCCACAGGACTGCTGGCTTCCAACCACTTGCCTGCCTGCCAGCCTGATCGCCCCCTAACCACTCAGCTACCAGCCTGATTGATGCCTAACTGCTCCCCTGCCAGCCTGGTTTCCCCTAACTGCCCTCCCCTGCAGGCTGGGTCCCCCCCCCCAACTGCCCTCCCCTGCCTGCTATCTTGTGGTGGCCATCTTGTGATGACATGGGGGTGACCATTTTGTGACGACATGGGGGCAGCCATCTTGTGTGAGGTTGTGATGGTCAATTTGCATATTACCTCTTTATTATATAGGATGGTCATTTGATGCAGTTTGAGCCACTAAGACAAACCAAATTCTGTCTATTGGGGAGTTTCTAGGAAAGCATTTCTAAGAGTAACAGATGCAACTGGCACTACCACTTTCTCATTCTTTCTCTTTAAACCCAGCTGTGTTGCTTGGAGTATCAGCAGCCGTGTTATGACTGTGAGGTTGTAAGCCAACATTCTAGAAATGGCAAAGAGGAAAGATAAAAAGAGCAGGATTGATCTTCTACACCAGCTTTGACTGCCTGTCTTCAGACTTACTGCATGAGGCAAACTCCCCTCATCCCTCTTTATTTTTTGAGCCACTATTTGCTGCAGTTTCTGTTACATTGTTAATGATACAGGACTAAACACCTAGACTAGTTACAGAAACCCTGTGTCCTTAGTGTGTTGGAGTGGGCTTAGTTTCTCACATTTCTTCTCTTCCCTTCCCCCCTCTCTCCTGCCCAACACAGCTTTACATTCAGATTAATTGACCTCTTCTTCATCCCTCAGGGTCTTCTGTCCAATGTGGATACTTTGTCTCCTGTTAACAATATGGGAAGCATGCATGGAGGTCAGCCTCAACCTTACATTTTAATCTCTGATCTCTAGAACTAAAAACAAACAGAAAGACCCTTTAAGTTGAAGATTTAAATTGAGCATTCTGCTTTCATGCAGCAATGTCAAGACAGGCTAAATTCCTGTTGGAGTTGTGTAGATTGCCTGGAATTAAAGGAGATTTTACCTAAACATGTTATACATTTGGCTATTAAATATACGGTATACCAAGCTGGCTAGGGACATGGATAGTCTATGGTTCATTCCCCCAGCCAAGGATGGCCAAAACCGCCCAGGAGGTCAATATGCAAATTTAAGTGAAGTAGTGTAATACAAAGAGTTTTTGTACCAAAAACACACACACATACACTCACACTGTGTTCTCTCTCTCTCTCTCTCTCTCTCTCTCTCTCTCTCCAGGGGTGCAGACTAGAATAGTGATTGGAACTAATTTAAGTGTGCGTGGGGTTCATGAGGCACATTCAGGCGATATTGGATGACAGGCTTTAGAGGAGACATTGTGGGTCAGGAGAGAGAGTGCTGGGGGTCAGGCAGCCCGATTTTATTTCTGATTCTGCCACTACCCAATTGGGTGGCTGTGGGTGGGTCCCTGAATATTCTGGACCCCACCTTCCTTACCTGAAGCACTGGGCATAGAACAGGATGTTCTTTCAGGTCTCTGTAGGTCTGGCATTCTGCGACTCCAAGTGTCCTGCAAGGATTACACATTTCCACATATTTTTAAAGAAATAGTAACAAAAACACTGGCTTTTCATTTAATAAAAATTAAACTCCTTAATTCATACCAGTCACAAAGATAAATTCACAATGTACTATTGGGAAGAATTTAAAATATTATATGAAGAAATAGAAGAGACTTTGTTTATAACTTTGTGGGCAGGGGAGGCCTCCTGAAAGAGATACAGAAAACCAAACCACAAAAGTCAACATACACAAATTTAACAATATCAAAGTAAAAACTTCCGTGTTACAAGACATAGCCTGTAGACTGGAGGACTATATTTGCATATGTGAAACAGACAACAGATTGGCATCCAGAGGATATGTGGGTGTTGATATCTACAAATCAATTTCTGTTGCAGGGCTCACCTCATTGATCTTTCTCTCAGGGATCACAATTTTTCACTGCTTATTTCCAATTTCTGAAAGAGGTTGTAATTCTATCAATACTGGAAGTTGAAGTCTTCTTGAGTTAATGAAACTTCAGTTTCCCCAAGTGCAGAAAAGTGGGTCAAATATGTGTTAATTCACAGAAGAGGAAATAAAAATAACCAGTAAGCATATAAAAATATGCTCCAATAATTCTTTTTTTAAAAAAATATGTTTTTATTGATTTCAGAGAGGAAGGGAGAGGTAGCGAGAGATGGAAACATCAATGATGAGAGAGAATATTGATTGGCTGCCTCCTGCACGCTCCACACTGGGGATCGAGCCTGCAACCCGGGCATGTGTCCTTGACCAGAATCAAACCCGGGACCCTTCAGTCTATAGGCTGATGCTCAATCCACCTAGCCAAACCAGCTAGGGCAAAATTTCAGTGTTTTTAAAAACTAATAATAAAAGATACAAAGCTGTATAAAAAGAGGGGGAGGGGAAGGCCTTTTCCAAGATGTATTAACTTATAACCACTACCAGGTTAAGCCCAAAGAGAATCCAGTTTCATGGCTATGTATTTATAGAATTATTTTCATTTAAAATTGTTTCCCAAATAGTTTAAGAAGCCACTGCGGGAGGCTTTTAAATTAGTGGAAAGAAAAGAACTCAAGCCCCAGTGAAATTTTTATTAATCAGGAGTTACTGTTGAGAATTTGGAAGAGCTTATATGAGATTTACAATGGAAGAAAATTTTGAAATATTCACATGAGGGCTCCATTAGAACATTTGAAAAGGCTTGAAAAGACAGGTTAAAAATAATTCCAAAAGAAGAAGAAAAGAAAGAGTGAGAAAGAGAGAAAGTAATTACCAGATAGAGAGACTTTTTATATGGTGGGGGATAGAACAGGCAGGCATTAACCTGGCAGGTGAGAAACCCCATTGATGGTAATTGGGGAAATGAAGGCCCAGGATGGTAATTATTCTGTTCTCCCATTTTTCTATGGAAATAAATGCTTTATTGAACTGGTTCCATGAGAATCTATAAAATTTCATGGAAGAGTTGATGATTCAAGAGGGTTTTGTGACTACAAAACAATTATGAACAATTTCCTGAGGAAAGTGATTTGGAAGATGTCTTAAAAAATTAATGCCAGTTTAGCTAAAAGTGTGGGAAGTGATCAGGACTTAAATGGGTGTTACCAACGGCACTGTGCTTTCTGTGGCTTTCTAACGTCACATCTTGGCAGGCTTGAGAGCTGAGTTCCACCATGGGAAACTAGAAACCACCCCCCTAAAAGGTTGAATACCACAATATAATTCTAGGAATGTTGCAAACAATATAATATTATGTCAGGGTTTACAGAAGGAAGTACACACACACACACACACACACGCACACACACACGAAAAATCAAGTTAAGTGACCTACATTTCCTTTCCTAATGGGTTTATATTTGAAGAAAGACAAGCTTGTGTTATTAATGGTTCATTGGTAAATGCTGCAAGATTAACAACTTTGTGCTTTGGCGACCTACATCAGAAGATAGTTAGAACTCATGTGATAGAGAGGAACATAAAGTCCTTTTAGTGCAGAGCTTAGTACAGTGAATACAGTCAGCCTTCTGTTTCTGCAGGTTTCACATCTGCAGACTCACCCAACCTTGGACAGAAAATATTTTTGGGGAAAAAAGTTACATTTTTGCTGATGTGGACTATGTAATTAGGCCTATCATGGTTGCATCTGTGCTAAACATATACACACTTTTTTTCTTACTCTTGTTCCCTAAACAATACAGTATAACAACCATTTACATAGCATTTATATTGTATTAGGTATTATAAGTAATCCATCGATGACTTAAAGTACTGTGTATGGAAGGATGCAAATATTACACCATTCTATATAATAAAAGCCCAGCGACCGAAACGGCAGAATAAGAATGACCAGAAAGACCAGAGACCAGAATGATCATGGCCCTTTGCCCAGGCCAGCCCCGCTCCCCAGTGGGGACCCCCACCCTGATCCGGGGCCCCCATCAGGGCAGGCCAGTTGGCCCCACCCATGTACCAGGCCTCTATCCTATATAATAATCCTACATAATAAAAGGGTAATATGCAAATTGACCCTGATGGCGGAACAACCAGAACGACTGCTTGACCAGTCACTATGAGGTGCACTGACCACTTTTTGGCTCCTTTCCCCGATTACAAAAGGGGAACTGGGATAGGTGGCAGCAGGGGGTGGGCCCAGCTGTGGGCAGCCGGGGAAAATGGCCCTGATTGTAGTAGGCCAGGCCTCGGGACTGTACCCGCACACGAATTTCATGTGCTGAGCCTCTAGTTTTATATAAGGGACTTGAGCATCTTTGAATTTTGGTACAGGAAGGAGTGTCCCTGGAACTAATACCTCATGAATATTGGGGGACAACTGTATACAACCTGTATAGAATGGACCAAACAGTTTTAGGAAAGAGTAACATTAATCATTGCTGGATTAGATTTATCTGATTTTTTTAATTTTTAATATATTTTTATTGATTTCAGAGAGGAAGGGAGAGGGAGAGAGAGATAGAAACATCAATGATGAGAGAGAATCATTGATTGGCTGCCTCCTACATGCCCCACACTGGGGATTGAGCCTGCAACCTGGGCATGTGCCCTGACCAGGAATTGAACCATGACCTCCTGGTTCATAGGTTGATGCTCAACCACTGAGCCACATTGGCAGGGCTGATTTCTTAAATATGTTAAATAAATCATCGTGATGCCACAAATTCATTGGGCTAGGTCACGATATTTTCATTCTGGAGGCAGAATATAGATTATCATAAATTTTTTACAATGCTGCCTGAATTATGAGCACCTGTAATTTGGCTTAATTTTTTAAAAGTCTATTTCTAATTTCCTTTTATCAAGAAAACAGCTATATGCACATTCAGCCCTTCTTTCAATATTAGTGCACAATGCCAGAATCATTTAGTATTAGGTATACATGTATATGCTTTTCCTTTTTATATCAGCCTTCTTTTGCCTTGTTCTTTCAGTGGTATAATATTCTTGTCTGTGTGTGTGTGTGTGTGTGTGTGTGTGTGTGAGTATGACATCATGCCCACTTGGAGAGTGATGAATTAGGTGTCACTTTAAAGCAGTCACAGTGTATCATGTTCATAGTTTGCATTAAGTGGCCAGTTAATTAAATAACCTCTGTCTTTTACTGCAAAAAATCTTGAGCTTTATTAAGTTAGAAAATTTACAACCAATAGCATAATCAATAAAGCATTAACAAACATGTCACCCTCGACAAACCTTTTGTATTGATTTTCACATTCTTACAAAGCCTGCCTGTAGCCTGAAATAAAAACACCACCACTGTCACTGATGTGACCACATTAGCCAGCTAGACACAGGACAGTTGTGAAACTTGCAGCTACTGCTGGCTCTAATTATTTGGAAGTGTCTACTTATAGATGCTTTTGAAATAGTTTCAGTGTGAATGAGTTTAACTCCAGAGTCCACCAGGGAAAGACAGAACTAATAGCTAGTGTGTCATTTGAAACTTCATTCAGAGGTGACTAAGATTGAAGGAAGAATTGGAGCTTTTTATTTTCTTACTCATCCAAATAACAACTTTGATTTCAGCCCTAGTTGTCTGAATTTTTCAGGAGGCTATAATTATTTCAGCCTGAAATCAGCAAATGGCAGCTTTATGTCTCTATGTATGCAGAGATGACCATTTTATGGGTTAAGTATTAGGGAGTCGGTTTGAAGAGATACTAAAAAGGGGTGGTCCCTATGCCAGCCAGTGAGAACCACAAATGCATTCCTGAATATGCACCAAGAAAAGTCTACAGTGTTCTATGAAAAGAGAATTTGTAGCTTGGATTTACAATTCTGAGTTTGGAAGTTGCCTGGGAAGATTTAGGAAAGCATTTTGTCTGTGACTTTCCTATACCATTATTCAAATATAGGGGGTGCCATGTGGAGGTTATGCTGACCTCCTTGGAAGGAGGAGGATCCACAGGAGGGGAGGCAGCTGTGTTTGGGCACCTCACATGCACACTCAAGGGTCCTCTCCTTAGTCCTGACTCTGCAAATGCATCTCAGGCAGATAGAGGAAAGGCTGCCTCGTCCCCGCCTCTCAGTTTCCCATTTAGGGAAACCCTTACTGGTGGAGGATGGGGAATCATTTACTTGAAGAATGTACATAATTTGTCTAATGACAAATTACTCCTTGAATTCCAAAGTTGAAGCCTCCTGAAGTCAGAACCACATTCATTCATTCATTCATTCATTCAGCAAAATGTGCTGTGCTCCTACCACAGGTCAAACACTATGCTTACATCTTGATGAACGACCTTATAAAATTTTTACCCCATTTGAGAACTTAAAACAGTTAGAAGGAACTTTTGTTATTTCAACTTTTTGAAGCCAAGGTGGGGTGTTTGGTGGAGGTGACAGCAATCTGCTTGGGAAAGTCTGGAGAACTGCTGCTAGAAGGTCGTTACAGGCCCAGATGACCACTCCAGGACATGTGGTCTCTTCCTTCCCAAAGCCCTCTCCCTGTGCCTTTGGAGGACCCCATATAGAAGGGTGCCCTGCACGACAAATGTCCTATCCCTGAGGTCCAGTCTCTCCTGTGCCCTTTTGAGAATAGTTATTTGTTAGAAGAATGTAAGATCACTGCTGGCAGAAAGGAACAATAAATGGAATTTTGTAGATTACAATGACTCTGTGGGCTCCCTTCACTTAATCTTGAATCTAGAGAGAATTCCTGTTAGGACTTAATGCTGTTTTCCTCAACTCTCCCATTTTCAGTGGTAATCACGGTCAACAGAAATGTGGAGCCCTTTAATGACAATGGTTTTTGAGAGGGAAATACTTAGTAATATTCATAATTCTCTTAGGTTGAAAATTGGAAAGCAAGGGGCTTCTCCCAAGCAAGAGCCTTTAGAGAAAAATCTGGAACAAAAGATTCCCAGAGAACTGAAATGAGACAAAAACTATATTTGTTACGTGTCACGTGTTGTTTTCAGTTGATTCTATATGCTGTAGTGGGCTGAATGGTGGACCAAGATATCTCCATGTCCTAGACCTAAATGTGACCTGTTTTGGAAAGTTGGTCTTTGCAGATGTACTTAAGGATCTCAAGATGGGATCCTCCTGGATTACCCAGGGACACCTAAACCCAATTACAGGTGTATTTATAGGAGACAGAAGACACAAGGAGAGAAGATAAAGCCAGGTGAAGACAGAGGCAGAGACTGAAGTGATGCAGCCACAAGCCAAGGAACGCCTGCAGCCGCAAGAAGCTGAAGAGGTGAGGATGAATTCTCCTCTGGACACTTCAGAGGGAGCAGGACATTCTGACACCTTGATGTTGGACTTGTGGCATCTAGAAGTGTGAAAGAATCCATTTTTATTGCTTTAAATCACGCAGTTTGTGGTCATTTGTTTCAGCAGCCCTGGAAAAATAATACATGTACTAAATTCACTCCTCAGAACCATCCTAGAATGAGGTACTATAATTATCATAACCCACCTTATAGATGAGGGACATGAGACACAAGGACAGTAAGTGACCTGGGCAAGGTTTCTCTGCTTATAAGTGGTGGTGCTGGATTAGAATCCAGGCTGACTGGGTCCACAGTCCATGTTCAGTATCACTGCATCAGGCTTCCTAAGCTACCCGGATGAAACATCTGCCTTCTGTAGCTCCTCCGGCTTCCACGTAGACCTATATTTTTAATGCTAAATTCAGAGAACATAGACATCTCAGAAAAGAAGAAAAGAAAATGCTGAAAGTGTACATCGTCCCACCTCCCATGGGAACTACTGTTTATGTGTAGTTTACATTCCCCCAAACTGTATACCAACATATAATATGGTACTTGAAAGTAGTGTGTTTTAGCATTCCCAGATTTCCTAGTAAAATTTTCAAAACAATACATAGGATGACCATACCAAGTGTTTATTTTGCCAACTAAGACCACTGAAACACCAGCAAAATAACCAACTAAACCCATCATCCCAAAGTCACCATCATTATATAAAAGAAAGTTTAACCCCTTAAAAGCAAGCTTATAGTCTCAGAATAAAGAACAGTGCTATAAATTAACTTTGTGATAAACTCAATACCTTGTTCCTTCCCCCCTCACAATGCCATGGACTGTGGGAACTTCACTGTGGACCAGTAGCAGCCTGTAATTCAGACCAGTGCTTCTCACGTGACAATGCACATTTGGGGCACATAAGGCTCTTGTCAAAATGCAGATATTTATTCCGTAGGTTTGGGTGGGGCTGAGATTTGGCATTCTCACACGTTCCCAGGTGGTGGCTGGTCCAGGGACCATCTTTTTTTAAAATATATATTTTATTGATTTTTTACAGAGAGGAAGGGAGAGGGATAGAGAGTTAGAAACATCGAAGAGAGAGAAGCATCCATCAGCTGCCTCCTGCACACCCTCTACTGGGGATGTGCCCCCAACCAAGGTACATGCCCTTGACCGAAATCGAACCTGGGACCTTTCAGTCCTCAGGCCGACGCTCTATCTACTGAGCCAAACTGGTTACGGCGGGGACCATCTTTCGATCCATGGGTTGCAAGCTCCTAGACAGTGGCACATCTTTCTGCAGCCTGATTTTTTTTTTCTTTCCAGAACCTATTGCAAACATTTTCACATATCAAAAACCAGTTCTAAAAAGTGACTTTTAATGGCTGCATTTATACCTCGCCATCTGAATGCACCTTGATTTGGCTGCCCATTCTCTTATTGTTGATGATCTATGTTGTTTTTTTCTTTCTTCTCTCTCCTTCTCCCGCTCTCTCCTATTATAGATACTGAACATTCTTGTACCTATATATCTATGCAGTTGTCTGATTAGTTCCTTAGGGAATATTCTAGAAATGGAACTGTTGGTTCAAAGGAGAAGCACATTTAAAAACATTTTTAAGGCATTTAGCATAGTTTTCTTTTATCCTAAGCCAGCCCTGAGGGTCAGGAATTGTTCTTCAAGCATGAATGTCAATATTGCATCTTCTAAGAAGCCTTTCTCTCTCTTTTTTTTTTGAAATTTTTAAAATATATTTTATTGGATTCAGAATGGAGGGGGAGAGAGAGAGAGAGAGAGAGAGAGAGAGAGAATCAATGATGACAGAGAATCATTGATTGGCTGCCTCCTGCAGGCCCCCTATTGGGGATCAAGCACGCAACCTGGGCATGTACCCTTGACTGGAATTGAATCCAGGACCCTTCAGTCTGCAGGCCAACGCTCTATCCACTGAGCCAAACCAGCCAGGGCATCTAAGAAGCCTTTCTTGACATTCCCTCTTGCCTGCCCAGCACTCTGGCTTCTCCTTCCCAGCAGTTACCACATATTCTTGTGATTGCCTTGAACTAGTAGGGAGCATCGAGCTTCCTGAGCATGCACCTGAGTCTGTCTGTCCACAGTTCTCAAAAATATATGTTAAATGAATGAATAAAAAAGAATCCTAACAGCCTTTATAGCTCATTGTTTGTTGCATGACTAAGCAGCATCAACTAAAATAGTCATGTAAACAAAAAAGAGGGAGAGAATTTCTAATAACTTTTTAGGCCTCTTCATATGTACAGTTTTTAAGTAGGCCTAGGAATAAACAGGAAATGATAGTATCTGTGGCAATTAATGGGCTCAAGTTACGAGCCCTGTTATCAAGTTTAGTTCATGCATTCTCTTCCTTAAAGCAAGTATTAGCCTGCGTTACTCCTCAATGAACCTCTAGAATGTTTGGGAGAAGGATGGAATATTTTAACATGCATGGTCTTCACGCTCAGAGCCCAGCGACCACCTCTGGAGGCCCTTCTTTTAATAACGTAGAGAGAGGCCTGAAGCCTGCAGGCTGGTTGTGGGCTCTGGACCTGGGAATCCATTTGGGGAAAAACAGACCCTGTGCTCTCTGGGATGTGCCTCCGCCAAAGGCAGCAGAACGACCCACAGAAAGCATTGAGGCCCCTTCCTCTCTGGTGTTCAAAGGGTGTCAGTGAACACTCTGCAAGAATAGCTAAAAGGCTATACCAGAGAATAGGGACTTAGGAGTGGAAGGAAAAAACTGAATTTCAAAGTACAAGGAATTTCATATGTCCTGGTGTTTGATGAAAATGATGGCAAAACCTTCAGGAGCACCAAGATGGCCCTTTTCTGTGCCACTGTATTAAAGAGGGCAGTTCTTTTATTTTATTATCACCTTTTGCATTGCTCTGTCCCAGCTGTGAACACTATGCTGTTCAGATGCATGAAGCATGTTAGTTGGTAATGTGGAAAGGTGAATATATATATTCACCTGTGGATATTTTTCCCATTGATTTTTAGAGAGATGGAAAAGAGAGAGAGAGAGAGAGAGAGATCGACATGAGAGAAACATTGGTTGATTGCCTTCCAAACGGGTCCCGACCTTGAGGTAGGAGATCAAACCTGCAACTGAGGTACATACCCTTGACCAAGAATTGAACCCTCGACCCTTGGGTCAGAGGGCTGACTCTCTAACCACTAAGAAAAAACAACCAGGGAAGGTGAGGTTTTTTTTATGGTTTTTCACCAGGGATGACAAATACATGACACACACATTGCCATCCCCCATGCTGTGTCACTATACTTTCGGTCACTATTCTATCTCTAAATCTGCCCCAGCTCCCAGGGCCTCACACCGAGGGCTGTTGGGATGCACCACTTCAGGAGTCCAATTGTGCTGGACTTAGGGAAATGCATCTCCCACCCTGGGAGCAATAGAATGTAGCAGCCTTCATTGTGCATGGGACACAGTAGGCACAAAATAAACACTGTTGGATGAACCCAGACATGACCTTTGAATCCTTCTCAACATATCACTTCCAACAGCCACTGCACAGGGATTGGTTTGGAATACAAGACAAACCTATTTGCTGTTCCCACTTTAAGGAAGCAGAGTAAGAGACTGCCAACACAGAACATATTTAATCATCTTTGCACAAGTGTGTGTTGGGTACATGCATAATGTGTATGCAAATACAGTTTGCTTAGAACATGCGATTCTCACTTTTCCCTCCCAACCACTCCCTCCCTAAATATACAATTTCATGAAAACTGCACCTGCGACTGCTTATTGGAATGGGAAGGGGTCCAATGTATGTTCTCAAATTTATAACATTTGCCTGTGAATTTTTAAATTGCAGTTCCTGTCATAAACTACGGTGCCTGGCAGAAAGGAACAAAATATTTATATCTGGGCCTAACAACGTTTTCATTGGCTCCAACAGCCTGCGTTTGATTACATCCACGTTTGTGGTCATTGCCCTGTTCTCTCTCCCTCCCAGGTTTGCTCCCTCCCTGTCCCTTCCCACTGCACCAGCTCATCAGGCTGAGAGAACGAGACGTGATCCATACTAAAGCAGAATTTGACAAAATCTATTATTTGTTAATATTCCCATGAAAATCACCTGGAAAAGTAGCCCCAGAAAGGAAGACAGAGTTTGCACATTTTATTTTTGTATTCTGGGTCCGTCAGTGTTGCTCAGCTTCCTGACAGGTGAGGATCTGCACCGTTTTACTTGCCATGAAACATTTGGAAAACAATTTCACAACAGACATCTTTTCAATTCCATTCCCCATTTCCCTTTTTTAAAAAATAGCACTCACTTAGAGATGTTCCATTCCTAATCAATCACATAAAACATTGTCTTCCCTCCTCAGGAATCCTTCCCTTTATACCCTCTCAGCACCTGGGGGTTTAGTTGAAAAGGTCCTAAAACTGACTGGGTTCCATCATTTCTAGAAGCTCATACTGAGTTTACCAGTACAGGTTTGATAGTACTATCATCTATCCCTGAGTCTGTGGCCTCTTTTGCTAAAGAGCAGGAGTTAAACTTCTTAACTTGGCCAAAAAGAAAACAGTACAGGCAATAGAAGGGAAGAAAACTATTTGGCATGGACAAACTGGTTTGGTTCAGTTAGGACCATGGTACTGGTTTATTAAGAGAACCTCAAATAGATAAAATTTGGCCCTAAATTTTGTTGTGAAGTTAAGAGTACCATATGGGAAATGCAAAACACCCTTCATTTATTACAGTTTTGGAACATTTTAAAACAAATTTAAAATCTTTAAACACTATTAGAATTGACAGGATTCTTCTGGTGAAAGACTGGATAAAAGCAAGGGCTTGAAGTTTCCTATCAGTTCAGACAACCTTCGGTAGCAGTTGATAATATGAATTAAATGAATCAAAATGGGGAAAAAGCTAATGATCCACTTGGGAACAAAAATAGCTCCTTAATGAAAGAAATGGAGTTAAGAAATTTATGGAACATCCACTGATGTGCCCTTTGGAAATTATAAATTTGCCAAATCCCCTTATGCAATTATCAGTTGGAGTCGAATTATCACCAAATCTGACCCTGGGGATGTGGTGGGAAGGAGCTGGAAGACCCAAACTCTTGCTCAGTCTTTGAAGGCAGAGTGGCTTTTGCTGCACATGAGCAGCATGAGCTGGAGGCTGGGTAGAGTCTGAGTCAACTTTGGGTTGATTTTCTCAGTTTTCGTTAATGCTTATTGAGTGTTGGCTTTGCCATTCTGCCTAGTTTTCAGACGTTGGGCTCTTGAGAGCAATAATCCTCCTGTTAGTCTTTCTGAGAAGATTCTTGTTCAAGTAAGGCATGAATTTTCCAAGTCAATTTGATCAGCCGTTGGTCCGAGTAGAGAAGCTTGCTTTAACAATGGGTATAAATGAAGCTTGGAGTATTCTGGTGCCTGGTGCAGTGAGAGGATTCAGGTAGGCCTTCCTCACATTAGCAGAGGACCGGGAAACTGTCTTCAAGGCAGCTGAGTATGGCTCCTTCATTCCATTCCTCCAATTACCTTCCCACCGCCATGTAAGGGTTTTGGAGTCATGGTGAGGGGCATGTACAGTGTGTGAGAACTGAGCCCTTTGCCACCTTGTCTCTCCCCATCCACAGTGTCCAGAAAGTCCAATTGGCTGTCGAATGTTGGAAAGAGCACAGGTCCTGGTGAGCCAGCCCCTGCTTCACCATCTGTGGGCAAAGTCCCCGGATCCACCACTTACACTTATAAAACTTTAAATTTTTTGTTTCATAAAATGAAATTATAATAGTTACCTCATAGACCTGCTTGGAGGACTACACAGCACAAATAGGAAAAATGCTTATTGCAGCCTCTCAATAAATGTTCATTATTTTCACCATTATATATTAAATGAACGATTAATAATAGTTCTTAAGCAGTAATTGTCCCAGTGACACATAAAAATGAATCTGTACTATGTGCTTGGCACTGTCCTGTGTGTTTAGAGGGAGGTATTGTAATGCTCCTGATTTAATAAATGGAGAAAAGGAATTTAAAGGGACAATAACAAGGACTGTGGCTCAGAGGAGAAACCACATATTCTGTGGTTGCCACATGAGGCCGAGAGAAGACACGGGCCATGCGGCTTTCTCTCTGACAGGCTCCAGGCTCTCGGACCTCGGCCAGGCAGCCAGCCTCCACAGACCTTGGGACTGCAGAATGAGACTCCCGTGAGCTGCTGCAGCTCGTGCTAACCAAGAATTTATGGAAGATTTTATTGCTATTTCCAACTGAGAACTTTTCTTCAATCATTTATGGAAAACATAAAAGCCAGTGGGAATCAAATAGGATAAAACAAGGTTGGAACCACTCTTCCAGATGCTGCACACAGCTGTTTTTTGCTTAAGCAATGGGAGCAAGAATGGAGGATATTTGTTTGCTATTTGGGTCAGAAACAGCACACTGTAAAATCTCTCCATAATTCATCTCATCCCAAATAAAATGTGAGGTCAAGTTTCAGACCCTCAACCTTTTTGTCAGTCTTCTTCTTTTTATCTCATGGGACTGCTATGAAAAATAGTAAGGATTCTATTCCATAAAGGAAAAAACACCACACACACATGGAATGCACCGAGGGCTGCCTGACGTGCCAAAACGCAGATGGCTCTTTCCTCCGACTCCATTTGGTAGAGCCAGAAGAGTCTTAGCCCTGGGAACAAAGGGAAAAGTGGGATGGGAACAATCCTGATCTTAAAGCGCATGATTCATGTGTAGGCGGAAAGTTTCTCTTGAAGTTGATGGCCATCCTTTGAACTTCTATTGCCCTGTCACCAAGAGGCTTGGGGGTGTTTGAGAAGATGCAGCCAGCCAGATTGCTCTTCTGTCTTCGTGACCTATATAGATAGAAGCCTCTCTGGGGACTCAGTACGGAGAAGGCATCTGTCCATCCCACACGGGCTGTCTCTGAGTCCAGAAGAACACGACTCTCACTGCCAGCAATAGTACTTTCTTACGCTGCCCGAGTCCATGTGTAACTGCGCAGACAGGCCCACAGGTGGGAGTTGATATCAGATTGGCACGATCACACATTTAGTGTTCTAGCGTGCTGGTCCCAACACAAAGCTCATTCCTCCTTTGGGGAAATACCCTGGAATGGCCCAGAGAGAGCTGAGGCCACCTCCTGAAGCGTGGTGATGTAGTGTGGGCATTGTCTCCGGGTTGGAAGCTGTATTGGCTGATTCCAGGGACCTACGCCTCCTGGAAGCAGGGGGAAAGCCTGGGTTTGTACTCTGATTGTCATCATGCCAAAGGGTCTAGAAGAGAGGCCAATGAGACAGAACAGAAGGATGATTATTTAAACGATGCAAGCATTTGCTTTTATAGTGGGAGAGGGAAGCATGGAATTTAAAATACCCTTGAGTCTGCTCATGGGAAAGCGTTTAGGGAGTGACGGGGAAAATAAAGGAGGCTTTTAGGGGAGGACCAGAGACAATTAGAGCCTTCAATCTTGTTCTTTTTTGGAATTCTTGTGAGCTATAGACAAAGAGGTGCTGGAGAAGAAAAAGCAGGAGTGAGAGAAGTCTGAGATAGAAAGGTGTTTGCAAACTTCAGCATGTAGCACAATGAACCAGGTGTATTCATTAAGGAAGGTGACCATTAAGTGCAGTGCAATAGGTCTGGTGCAGGGTGGGGAATTTGCCTTTTCAACATTCCCCCTTGTGATCCTCCTGTGGGCACTCTACAGACCACACCTTGAGAAGCACTAGATCAGAGTGGGATTTGCTTAGGAGACAGGGGTGTAGAACCAGGAAACCTACCAGGGGCCCAGAATGACAGAGGGCAGACGCTGCCAGAGCAGCAGCTGCCAGGCAGCAGGTCTGTGTCTTGCAGCCCAGGTTGCGGAGCTCAGGAGCATCGGCAGGGTCCCAGCGTGGACAAGAGGACAGTGGGATGCATGGGAGGCTGGCGTGTGGAATGCATGAGAAAGCTGCGCTGGGACTCCTGGCTCCACCAGTGTGCAGATCGTTTAGTGGTTTGCAAATGACTTAACATCCCCCCCAGCCAGAGTTCCCAGGGTAACTCCTCTCCATTCCCACCGCAAGGAACTGTGCTGTGCAACTGGGAGCAGGCAGGGAGCCCGCTGCTCTGGGTGCTCTGGCCAGACCTCACTGGAAGTGACACTGGAGCAGTTACTGCCTAAGAACGGGCTGTAATTATTCATTGTAATCCCAACAACAACTAAGGTCATGCAGAATTCTTCCCGTGGGCTGCCTTTTGCCTGCAGAGCTCATTTCTCAAACATCTCATTAGTCTTTTAATAGTCCCCCCCCCGCCCACATATTTTTCTTTCCAAAATCAGCTACATGTGAAAAAGGACTATAGTGAGAACTCTAGTTATTTTTCTCCGAGAGGTGGCAATACTCAAGTTTTGGGTACGGTGCTCATTCCCCTTTTCTACTTACATATTCAAATCTATAATTATGCTGGGATTTGGCCTCTTTATTGAGGTAAAAGCAATGAAATAAAGGAACACACTTAGAAACTCATAACATTATACACTTAAGTGCCAGGATAAAGTATATGTTATAATTAAATTCTTGATTTTTACCATGGATAGAGTTCAGAAATACTATCAAAGTTAAAAAGAAAAAGCCCAACATATTACCTCCAGGAAAAACAAAAAACAAAAATGAAATTCTGTGACACAATGCATTGTACTTAGGAATTTATGTGCTTAACAGTTTAATCTTTACACAAACAAAACTGCCTGAGTGGTGGCTAGTTTCTTAAAAACAAGGGAAGCGAGTATTATAAGTGCCCTTAAAACATGCCTGCTCGCCGAAACCGGTTTGGCTCAGTGGATAGAGTGTCGGCCTGTGGACTGAAAGGTCCCAGGTTCGATTCCGGTCAAGGGCATGTACCTGGGTTGCGGGCACATCCCCAGTAGGAGATGTGCAGGAGGCAGCTGATCGATGTTTCTCTCTCATCGATGTTTCTAACTCTCTATCTCTCTCCCTTCCTCTCTGTAAAAAATCAATAAAATATATTAAAAAACAAAACAAAACAAAACAAAACATGCCTGCTCATCACACTGCATCTTCCTCTTGTGGGTGCCTCACTGAGCCTCCCCCAACATCAAGCAGGGGCCTAAGTCACTGTGCGGCTCCCAACTGCTGTGCTTAAATTGCTCGGGAAGCACTGAGCCCTCCTTGCTGCTGCAGATTTAGCTCTGGGCTGGGGAGGAAGTGGGGAGAAATCATTTGCATCAAAAAACACTAGCTGTCCATTCCCATTAGAAAAAACACTTTGTGTTTTAGTGCAAATTATTTTAAAAGGGCAGATAACTTATGGATGCAGAAAGGGTAATCCATAAAGATGTATGCAATTTTGTTCAGTTGGATGTCCTCAGGGTGAAAACATCAAGGATAACAAGTGCACTAAATACAAACAGACACAATCATAAAATATGACACCCATGATTAACATACCCTTTTCAAGGGTTCTCTGCACTTTGGAGAGAAGCTGCCTTGTTAATATCAAGGCCCCTCATTGCCTAGCTTCAGAGGCAGGTTAAAACAATTATATCTTTTCTTTCTGGACTGTATTCTCAGAAGGTCGTGAAATTCTGGGGTTTTAATCAGACTAGCGGAGAATCAGAGCTGGCAGTGAGGGAATTAGCTCAAAGGTTGGGAGCTCAGGCTTTGGATCGGACAGGCCAGGCTTAAAGTCCCAGGTGTGATACTTAAATACTGTCTTCTCTGAAGTCTAGGTGGCTTCATCTGCAATTGGGAAATCGAGTTGCTGAGAGAATTAAATACAACACAACAAAACAAGAAACCCAGAGGTAAAGTGCTTAGTGTAGTACCTGGGGAAGGGAAAAAAAAGGATATTGTGTGTTTTTCTTCCCTTAGAGCCTGATTACAGAAAAGATTTGAGAGCAGAAAATCACTAGTACAGGATGGGAAAAGATTTGTATGGTTTCAGAGAAACTACACAAGATCTCGGTAATTATAGAGAGCAGGCGGAAAATGGACTCTCATTACTATCTCAGTTTGTAGATGGCACAACTGTTCCTTGCCAAGGCTTAGGCACATCTGCTTCATTTATCTGAGAATAACACTTATGTGGTGCCAGGTGCCATTCTAAATGTTTTATATGTCTTGTTTCATTTATTCCTCAGGTCATCTTCTTGAGTAGGTACTGATGTTATCCCCATTGCACAGGTCAGGAAACATAGGAACAGAGAAGTTAAGTCATTTGCCCAAGGTCACACAGTTAGTAAATAGTGGGACTATAATTTAAATTCAGGCACTTATCACAGTCTATCCTCTCAGCCACTGCGCTGTGTGCTTTGTTTGCTTACTTTTAAATCCCTCACAGCGTCATGCACAGTGCTCCACAGCTAATGGGCATTGAGTCTTTATTCAATGATTATTTGAACAATCAAACATTTTCTTTTAAAGTGGGGCAGACTGAAAGGGCTGACTTATTTCTGTTGGACTTTAGGGGAAAAGACCAGGAAACTGCCTAGCCAGCTTAGGGCGACCAGGCTGACAGGGGAGGACAGATGGCATCCTATCAAAAACCAGTGGGTAACACTGTTCATGCAGCCCCATGGGCAGGGAACACGTACTGCACACTAGATTTAATTCTTCAATTCAGACCCAGACAAGTATTAGCAACAAATGCATGCTGATGAAGAACCACTCTCAACACAGTACTACAGAATGACCTAGAAGGTTAAGATCAATGCAAAATTATCATGGTTAACATCCTATAAAATTATCATGGTTCAATGGAAAGACCACAGCGTTTGGGTCTCACTAGACCTAAATCAGATACCTAACTCCAACTCTTAACAGCTATGTGACTTTGGGTATGTTATTTAGCCTCTCTGAGCCTTAGTTCACCCAAATTTGCAAAGCGGGGTAATAAAAATAGTACTTGCTCCCAGCTTTATCACATGAGATAAAAATATATGAAGCTGTTGTGTTAGTAATAAAACACTGGAGGAATATGCATTATTAAGGTAAGACTAACTACTGTAACACATAACCCCCATGTATCTATAGTGTAATGCCATAGAAACTTTTTTCCAAAATGGGACTTCTTAATCCTCAAGAACTCCATTCTATGTGAAAATATAGAGACCCAAAGTCCATCTCATGGCTCCTCCATCTCCATAGGTTTGCAGAGGAAGGAAAAGTGTGGAGGAGCTCCTGTGGGAATTTTTATGGACCAGGAAGTGGCTCTGTCCATTGCCACACCTAAGTGTAAGGGGTGCTGGGAAATTTAGTCTAGCAATGTATCCAGGAACAAAAGGAGATATTTTTGGTGACTGGCTAGAAATTCCAAACTCCATCTTTTAACAGGGCTGCTGTGAGATTACATGAGTTAAAGCATAGGAGAGGGCTTTGTTAGTCATAAAACATGGTAGAAATATTACTATAGCTGATTGTTTATGTAGATGTGGACACACAGGAACATTCCAAATGATGAAATTTCAAGCTCTCATCCATTTGTTTTTGTGTTTTGTTTTTTTAAAAATACCAATACTAAGAACAGTTTGCTAAGGCACATGGTTTGTGGTGATGTTCCCACCAGAAGAGCAAACTCGTGGTGATTCAGTGTGGGTAGTAATGGGCAGATAAAAAATGACTTTAGAGGGCATTTAATCTTGTGCAAAGCTCACAGATCTCAGAGAACAATGCCGCACATTACCTACTGTGCAGCAGACTCGTTAGATAAAGAGGTTGAGAGAAATCTGAAAAGAAAAGCATGGCAAGGGTCAACCAATGATACAGATAGTTCTTTGCAAAAAAGCTGTTGCCCCCCTTCCCCTTCCCTTTAAGAATGCATAACAATACCATCTGAGGATAAGCGAATTTGCCATTCCATTGTGCAATCAATAAGGATTTCCCAGTGAAGAAAAATTTCATATATTTTTTATTATGCCATACATATTTGTTTGTTTAGGCCATTTTTTAAGGAAGTGAGTGTGCATTGAATATCCAAATTTTCTAGAAAAGAATTGAAAAACGACATATTCATTTTGTTGCCATCACTAAATATTTTGGGCTTTCTTTTTAACATATTATTTTTGTTTTAAGGTAAACCCAGATGTATTCAATGGATACAGAATGACAGATTTTTAATATATTCGGTGGTAGATTCAAATGGCATGTATATCCTATCTAATAAAGTGGTAATATGCAAATTGACCATCATTCCAACACACAAGATGGCCACCCCCATGTGGACACAAGATGGCCGGCAGGAGAGGGCAGTTGGGGGCAATCAAGCCTGCAGGGGAGAGCAGTTTGGGGGGACCAGGCTTGCAGGGGAGAGCAGTTGGGGGCAATCGGGCAGGCAGGGGAGGGCAGTTGGGGGTGACCAGGCCTGCTGGGGAGGGCAGTTGGGGACAACGAAGCCTGAAGGGGAGGGCAGTTGGGGGCAATGAGGCCGGCAGGGGAGGGAAGTTAAGGGCAATGGGGCTGGCAGGGGAGCAGTTAGAGGTTGGTCAGGCTGGCAGGGGAGTGTTTAGGGGGTGATCGGGCTGGCAGGCAGAAGCGGTTAGGGGCAATCAGGCAGACAGGCAGGTGAGCAATTGGGAACCAGCAGTCCTGGATTGTGAGAGGGATGTCCGACTGCCCGTTTAGGCCCGATCCTGGTGGATCGGGCCTAAACGGGCAGTCGGACATCCCTTGAGGGGTTCCAGATTGTAGAGGGTGCAGGCTGGGCTGAGGGACACCACCCCCCCACGCACGAATTTTGTGCACCAGGCCTCTTGTATTATATAAAGAGTTTTCTAAGGCATACCCTTTTTGACACCTTTATTTCTTATAATTTTTTATTTCTCAGATTATGTGCCATTTTTAACCTGGGAAAACATCTTTTTTCAATTATTGTACTCTTTGAAGCCAATAGGTCTAAATTCTGGAAGTAAAGTTGATGTAGGGGTGGGTTATCAGAAAGGCCTTCTGTGACTACTAGACCTAATATACTACGCTGTCTTGTCACTCTGCCTCACTGCATTCTTTTTCTTCTTAGCCTCATATATATTTCTGTTTATTGATGTCTGTACCCACTAGAATATCAGCTCTCCAAGGGCATGAATTTAGGATGTTTGTTCCAGGGTGCTTGGCCCCTGGAATTGTGCCTGGAATCTGGCATATGCCCACTAACATTGGCTAAATATATGCATACATGAAAATTAAGTTGGACATTCTGGACCAATGATCTTCCGCTGTATATATTTTTCACTCTTAACTTCATGGATTTTTTTTTATGTTTTAAGAAAATAGAGGTATTCCTTGGAATCTACACCAAAATATTGGTAATTGTAGGTAGTGAAGGCAAAATGACTTTTGTAACGATCTATGTTTGTGGTTAGTACTGACACATAATTGTTCATAGCCAAAGCTTATGCACATCTGCTTCATTTATCTAAGAACAACAGTTCACAGCTATCGAGCACTTACTTGGTACCAGGTGCCGTTCTAAGCACTTTATCTATGTTGTTTCATTTAATTCTCACATCTTCATTAAATAGTGTCTCAGGAAAATAACTCGGCCCTGTCCAGCCACCTGCATTTATGTTAGTGCAAATAAAGCTTACAGATGTCTTCACCTGGCATAGGTGGCCAGTTCCCCTCTGCTTTCTCTCTCCTGATTCAGCCAGTTTAAGAGCCACACTGTCGTTCCCCTTAGCTCGGACAGAATGAGGCATGGGAAACAGGAGGGGGACATGTGTACAGGGATAAGTAAACTCACCAGCTTCCAAGGAGTAAGTAGTTCTCACAGGAAAAGGGCACTGCGATCTTGGGTAGGGAGTGGAAAAAGTTAGGAGAAGAATTTAAAAAACATTCAGTGCCTTACGGTTATTTAAAGTTTTCCCTTTTGTTATCATGGGCCAGTAGATAAATAAATACATACATAAACTATCACACAGGGTAAAAAAAACTTGCCACTTAAAAAACATTTACGAATAATTCCTCTTAGAGAGAGAACTGGAAATGCCTGTTTGGGGTCTGCGAGACCCTATAGGAATGGACAGAAACAAAGATTAGGGGAAGAGTTCACTGCTTTGAGGAGAAAAGTTGAATAAGGAGGAGAGAAGGAAACCCCGTTACGATGGCTGGACTTAGGAAAGTGAGGGCCAGGAAGGCCCCATGGTAGTTGTGGTAGAGAGCCTTCAAGGTGGTCCCCAGCAATCCCTACTTCCTGGGGTTCACACCCAGTATTCACACGATGTGACTGTCTCCCACACTGTGCCACAGGTGGTCTGTGTGGTTAAATAGAATATGGCAGGAGTGATGCTATCTCACTTCTAAGGTTAGGCTGTGAACTACAGTTTCTGTCTTGGACTTCAGTTTCTCACTCTCTCCTCCCTCCTATTCCCCTCCTTGAGAATAATTGCTACACTGTGGGCAGCCAGGGAGAAGCCCTTGTGTGGAATAGCAACATAGAGTGAATGCCGAGGCCCCGTTGGTGGGTGGCTGGTGGGGACTTTTTGTTGTTGTTGTTTGGTTTTTTAAAAAAATATGTTTTTACTGATTTTAGAGAGAAAGGAAGAGAGAGAGAAACATCTATATGAAAGAGAAACATCAATCAGCTGCCTCTTGCATGCCACTGGGGATCGAGCCCACAACCAGGGCATGTGCCCTGACAGGGAATTGAACCAGCAATCTCATGATGCATGGAATGATGCTCAACCACTGAGACACACAAACCAGGCAAGGGACTTTGGTTTTAATGTAAATCCCTTCCTTTTCAGGCCCTAGGAACCCAGAGAAGGAGAATCATGAACATTAACTGTAGGGAAAGGAGAGCAAGCAATGCATGCGAATTATCCATGTACAGACTCGCTGGAACACCCCTTCCTTCTTCCCAAAGGCTCCTCTTTATCTGCACCTGAGATCTGGGGGGCTCCTATATTCCCTTTGAAACTGGAACATTTTGTAGACGTGTGGTCATCAAAGTGTGTCTGCTCCCAGATGCATTTCCAAGGGGTGAAGCTTTTCCAAGGGGCCTGGCTATTGTTGGTACACGTGTTGACTCTCTGCTCCTTCATCACAAACAAGGCACAGAGCCCTGTCAGCAGCCTCCATTGCCATTGGGATGGAAGATGGGTCTCTTCTCACCAGAGGAATCATTCTTTATTGAATTTCTCTTTCTTGCTGCTTTTATTTTTAACTAGTTCTTTTCTTTAAAATTTTTTTAAAAAAATCTTCACCCAAGGACATGCTTTTATTAGAGAGAGAGAGAGAGAGAGGGAGAGAGAGAGAGACATAGATGTGAGAGTGAAACATTAATCTGTTGCCTCCCACACCTATTGAACCAGCAACCTGGGTATGTGCCCTGACCAGGAATCGAACCTGCATCCTTTCAGTGTACAGGATGACATTCCAACCAACTGAGCCCTCCAGCCAGGCACTACCCCTTTTCCTGATGAAAATATTCGTGACTGAATCAGAGGACAATAAAAGGGTCTATTCAATGAATGTCACACCCCAAGAATCCCACAGTGCCAATCTTCAATGTGCGCTCCAGATGGAACCAGAAACAGCTCCTTTTAGCTGTAATCTACCCAGGACACTACTGGGAATTAGGTAGCAGCCTTTGCCCTTGCCTGTTTTTTTACGTACTTGTTTCCAGGGTCCCAAGCTCAGCCTCCCGTTCTGAGTGTTCTTTACCATTCCTCCCAGTAGATTCAGGGTTCTCATACAGAAAGAAATCCCTGTTTTGTTCATGAGAGTTGGACAAAGACCGGATTTTAGAGCTGGAAGGAATCTTAGAAAGATATCTAATTTTGCTCCCTTGCTTTTCACAGAACTAGAGAGGTGAAGTAATTTGTCTGTAAGTTCACATCTAGTTAGGGGCAGAGCTGGAATCAATTCTCGCTCTCTGAGCATCTAAGTCAGAGTTCTTTCCACTGGAACATTCACTCATCCCTCCAGAGGGATTCCCCAAATAGTAATTATCACCTCAGGGAACTGACAGGGGGTTTGTATAATACATGTGTGGTCAGCAAAATGTGGGGCAGTTTTTAAGCCACTAAAAATAGACCAGAGGAGAAGTACATCTTTTCTGCAAAATTGAATTTATTGGAGGAAGTGTAATTTCTATCCACCATACAGACTCAAGATTAATCTAATATAAACAAGTAATGGAGAATTAACTCTTCCACTTTATTCTTGAGAATATGTATAATTGCTTCCTCTTTCTTGAAAATGAGTAAGATTTTTTATTGTTTCTGACAGTTCCAGTATTTTCAAGACAAAATGTGCAGTTTCTTGAGGTTGACATTCCTCAACTGGTTTCTACTTAATCCATTAAATAAATGTTAATCATTTGTGTACTTTTAAAAAAATTATACTTACCTCTCTTATCTTTCTGGTCTTGGGATAACTGGCCTCACCCATGAGATGCTTCAGGGAAGGACAAAGCCCCGGCCGGCCCGGGAGACAGTGAGCTTTCCAGAGCAGGGACTGTGTGATCCATCTCTCCACCGTGGTTGTCCCTCGCTGTATAAACTGCCATTTTTAGTCTTAAACATTGTGGAAACCAAACATTCCCCAAGGTCTGTGGAAATTCTGTTTGCATCAGCAAGATCATTTCATTCCAGGGACTCCTGGTCTGCAGTCACCTGGCATGGGGTGTTTTATCTCAGTAGTGCTTCATCTGACGGAGCATGTGGGCACATTGTGTCTATGAAGGAGCAATGACCCCAGGTGTGGGGAAATCAGAAACCAAACTGGGCTTCCCCATGCCTGTTCTGGACACTCCAACTTCCTGAGAAAGAAGGTTCCATTGCTACTCCTTAGCTAGACATGGCATGATGATAACTGGGCAAGGATTGGAAGATTTAGAAGCCAGGCTTGGTTTAAGGGATGTGTGAGAGCATGTAACAGGAAGGTCTTGGTCAGGCATCACTGAGTTCCCCTTGTCCAGAGGTCCTCAAACTACGGCCCGCGGGCCACATGCAAATACAAACATTGTATTTGTTCCCGTTTTGTTTTTTTACTTCAAAATAAGATATGTGCAATGTGCATAGGAATTTGTTCATAGTTTTTTTTAAACTATAGTCCGGCCCTCCAACCATCTGAGGGACAGTGAACTGACCCCCTGTTTAAAAAGTTTGAGGATCCCTGCCCTTGCCACTCCTAGCTGGGACTTTTTGGGGAAGCTGTTGCCTCCTGGATTCTGAATGCCGGGGCATGGCCACTAGTCTAATCTCCTATTCAGTCCTCACAGGGGTGGGCAGGCTGTTGGTGAAGTACCGCCCTCTCTCCAAGTAGATGCTTCTGCCCTCTTCTGCCTCAGCAACCACTTACGGGAGACGCTCTAAAGATCAGAGAGTAGCAACCAATGTAGGCGTGATCTCCGTGAGCAGCTCTAAGGAAGTTAAAGTGAAAATCTGATATAAGGAAAAAAATCAAGTTTTCCTTTTTGGATGAACTCTAAGGCAGTTCATTAGTATGAAATGGGTGAGTACAGCTTGGGAGCTGGGGAAAACTAGGTTCAAATGTCAGATCTGCCACATACTGTGTGACCTCGGACAAATTTCAAAACCTCTCTAAGCCCAGTTACCTTATCTGAAAAGTGGGGAAAATAATAATGCATGTATCACAAGTCTTCTATAATGAAAAACTGATAAAGAATACAAAGTTCTTGACTCAGTAAACATGAGCTGTTATTATAGTTAAGCTTTGTGATATGGAATATGACCCTTTTTAGCTTCCCTCACTTTTCAGATGAACAAATGTGAGGCTCAGAGATGTAAATGTTATGTTTTGATTGCCAGACAACCATAGGTAATGATATTTAAAATTAGCTCTTGTCCTCCTGAAACACAGTTCAAAGCCTTTCTACATCGTACTTTAAGTCAAATTTGAAATGTGCCTCCCCAAACCATGAAAAAAAAAAATCAAGTGAAAAAAATGGTGTGTATTTTTCAAAATATTTCTGATGAATGAACTTAAATATAATCTCGTTTTATTTGTTGCCTTCAACTTATGACATCAGATCTGTGCAGGTATGTGTTTAATAAATAATTGTTGAGTAACTGAAGAAAGCTAAAGTTAGAGTTGATGGTTCGATAACAGTTAATATTAAAGACAATGCATTGTTTCTCCCACAACAGGCACAGTTAAGGATAGCAAGTCTCAAAGGCTGATGTTTTATTTTTACCCTAAATGTTTTGCTATTCCAAGAACAAGGAGATTTTTTTTTAAGAAGTCAGATTAGTGAAAGTCAAACTGTACCAACTTGTTTGAACTGTGGGATTAACCTAGAAGACCTGCCTGCCGATAGGATTGTGGGATTAGAGGTCACCAAGAAGGTGGAACTTTGCATCAGTTGGACACCATATTGTTTACTGCTTGGAATAAAATCCCCCTCTGCTGCTGCTCTTAAACACAGCTTCATACCAATTACTTAGGTCCAAAGTTTACTTCCGATTCCAGCCTTAACAGACAAGTGCTGAGCCCATCAAGTTTTATTGCAGTCAATACATCTCCCTTCCAGAAGCAACTGGTCACAGCCATTTCCAACACAAAGCTGCTTGGGCCACCCTTTCTTCTTTTATAGTCTGTTTCCAGACACTCAGTGACCCATAAAGTTAACTTATAACCAAGTCACAGCCATGACCAGAGCTGTTGTTTTTGTGTCCACCCCTAAAGCTTCCTGGCTTCCCAGGCAGGGCCTGTTGCCTTTTCTCAGGGCGTGCACACTTGGAGGCAATGAATCATGGTGTTGGTCCCTTGTGGGGACACGCCTTTTGGTCCAACCCCTGGGTCCTTAACCCAAACTGTTTCTTTAAATATTCACCAAACTGGGATTTTTCTGGTTTGTCTGTAGGAATGGCCATACTGTGTTTAATGCCTGGCAGAACCCTGATTATGGAGATGTGGCTCCTGCTTGGTGAGTTGGGGTCAAGGCACACTGTGGGCTCCAACCACCTGTGCAAACAAAACAATGGTCCAGTTGATATTTCTAGCTTCATGTCCACGTGGTGTCATTTACAACCTAATTTGCCTTTACCTCCTCTTCCTCTTTAAATAGGGTATATATATATATATATATATATATATATATATATGAATGAAAGAGTGATGGAATAACTTGGCCTGTAGGCAGGGTGAAATTTGAGAGTTATTTAATTTAAAGAACTTATTCTGGTGTGAGGTCCATAAATGACCCAGTGTCTATGATTACTAAGTCACTGAACCTCCTAATTTAAAAGATTTGGATAGTGTAGTAAAGTTCCTTGATTTCATCAAGGTTGTGAAGATAGTTAAAAGCAGGGCCAGGGTTAGAACTGTCTTGATACTCCCAGTCTGGTGTTTTTCTCATTACACAATACCATACTCCATCAAAATCCAATTTCTTTTTGTGGCAGAAAGATTGACTTCACAAACAGGGAGAGAGTAATGAAATGTGTTTTGGTTTCAGTAAAGCTGGTAACTATCTCCCGCAACATAGTAATAAATGAAGAACAAAACAAGGGTTAAATCTCATCACAGAAAACACAATGTTAGAAAATTCTGATTTACAGAATGTTAGAACTGGAGGCACTTTATACAAGAATCATCTAGCACAGTGATGCCACATTGTGTCCAGTGGAACCCTAGGGCGCAAAGGTGCCTGAAGGGCCTCCAATAGCTAGGGGAAGAGGGTATGTAGGACTTGGAGCCTTCTCCCTCAAGGCCACAGGAGCAAGCCAGTCTTCATTGGCTTTATATGTTGGGGTTTTACATTAGATTTTATTTGAAAAGATGATTCCACTTCTATAGAAAGTTTGCAAACCTTAAATCTCATTCGAACACCTTCATTTACAGATGAGAAAATGGTGCCCTTGAATCGTGACCTTGTGTGGTTGAAAAGCAAGAACCCTCCCATTTTAGGGATGAGGGAACCAAGATTTAAATCTTAAGATATTTGTAGAAAGTTATGGATTTCATCAAGTGGCAGAGCCAGGATTGGCACCAAGTATATATATATATATATATATGTATATATATATATATATATATTTAAATATATTTTATTGATTTTTCACAGAGAAGAAGAGAGAGGGATAGTTAGAAACATTGATGAGAGAGAAACATCAATCAGCTGCCTCCTGCACACCCCCCACTTGGGATGCGCCCACAACCAAGGCACATGCCCTTGGCTGCAATCGAACCCAGGGCCCTTCAGTCCGCAGGCCGACGCTCCATCCACTGAGCCAAACCGGTCAGGGCCAAGTATATATTTTTTATTCCTAGCCTGTGACTTCTCCCATCTCATCACATTATTTCATATTAAACATGTGAGTGACCTTATTGCTCCATGATCAGATAAGTCCCCAAAAGAATGAGGAACCAAAAGATAGGAGTTTGAGGGGGCAGAAAACGAGAAAGCAATAATCAACTAATGTGGGGTAGATGACTTACTCCTGCAATGAAAACAGGTTGATCCATTCTCCTTCCTTTCCTCATGAGTCCACTTCTTTATGCAAGTCCCTTGCTGCAAAGCTGTATCTCCAGGGCCCAAAGGTGTGCACCTAGTTAAAGCTCTATAAATATTTGTTGAATCCTCATTACATCTTCAAAAACCCTTTGCTGGTCAAGAACTAGTGTATATGTTTAAAAATCCAGTGTATGTCAAATTAGCATAAACATAATTACCAGATATAGATTTGTTCCCACGCAGAGTAAGGGCACGGGCCGGTTCACTGACGGAACCCAAGAACTCAGCTGGCAGTGCTGGAAGGAAGGAAGAAAACATGGTGCAGAGGGGGCCACTACTCAAAGCTGCCCTGCCCTGGCCGATTCCCACGGTGCCTGGGTACCAGGCAAAGCTCCCAGTGGCAGCTGGCACCCCCGACCTCTGTTCCTGACAGAGAGAAGTGCACAACCTGCCCATAAGCTGCTGGGCAGCTGTTCCATTCCCCTCTGGGGTAGCCTGACCCTGAATGAGCTCAAACAGGAACAAATAAACCCTGGGATCAGAAACTTTTTATTACATCTCACCCAGAGTGGTCAGCATTTGTTGTAGATTATCACAGAGCGCAGCACAACATCTTTCCCTGGGGAACTCTGAGAGGGGGAAGGCTAGATCCCGCAGGTTGGGAGACTCTTGTCTCACTTTACAACAGCATCGTAGTTTATGGTCTTTCAAAAAGCCCCGAGGCAGGGCAATGCATGAGGCGCCCTTCTGGGGCCACCTGTTCTTCGGATTCGTTTCAGAGAAAGAAAACACAAGGTGAGCTCTCAAAGAACAAAAGCAGCAAAAGAGCATTATAAGGCCACACACACCCCCTATTAACGGGAGGATCTGTGTGCCTGACCATGAGACCGGAGGGGGCGGGTCTGATGGAAACCATGCCCGCTCGGGGTCCAGGCTGTGGTCCCGGCTGGCCGCGTCCTGGGAGGTACCCCTGGCATCGATGCTGTGGGCGCCTTCCCTGCGCTCAGGAGTGGGCTGGTTCATGTCAACACGGTGGAATGACCGTAGAAGCCATCAGGTGTACTTTTGGATGTGGCTTTTCCATGCACAATAATTAAAACCAACTACGAAGCTGATTTTTTTCCTTTGACTCGAGTCCTGACTTTCGGCTGCTTTGGCCTCTGGGGGTCAAGCCTTGGATCTGCGAGGAGCTAAGGTCTTCGCTACCGGCCCGCTCAGCCACTGCCAGGAGCCTCATTCTTCTTTTTGTTTTAACCCCCTTATTGGCTCCAAGTGGCAGTTCCAGCCCCGAGTCGCTGGCACCGCAACAAGTGGCTGGTGCAGGGGGCGGAGGAGGGGAGACCGGCGCGGGGAAGACAGGGGAGGGGGACCCCTTGCCTGCCCTTCCTCCGCTTCCACCCGCAGCCCTGGGGTCACTGCCTTGGAGAGTGAGAGGGAAAGTCCTATTTTAAAACGCTTCTGTTTTCAATGCTTTGCTCGCCCCTCCCCGCGAGGGGCTCCCGGCTGAAAGGCACTCCGCCCGCCCTTCCCGGCCCCACTCCGCCGGCGTGAGGCAGCCTCCACTCCCAGCCCGCCACTCCGGAGGGCGGCGCGCACGTAGCACTTGACTCGCGCTCCCATTGGCTGCTGCCTGTTGCTAACCCACGTGATCGGCGCCGGTGCGCCCCGCCCCCGGACCTCGCCCCCTCTCTCCCCGCGCCCGCGTCGGGCTCAGCAGAATCCAGAGAGACACCCGGCCCTCCGCCGCCCACCCCGCTGACTGCGCCGCCGCCGCCCACAAGGTGGCAGTGCCGCGCTGTTTGTGCCCGGCCGGGGGCCGCACCAGCTGCGCGGGTTGGTAGCTGCCTGCGCGGACCTCCTGCAAAAGTTTTCATGAATGCAAACACACCCGGGCCCCGGGCTCTCCCAGGCCGCCGGTCCGCAGCCTTCGGATTTCGGGGATCCTCTGGTCTTCATGGCCCCGATGGCATCTCCTTTTGTCCCCAAATCAGAATCAGGATTTGAGCCTGTAATTGACGCAGGTCTGTTGAGGTTTACAGGAGTGTTTTGTTTGTTTTGCTTTAGGGACCTTATGCTGAGAATTGATTCTTAAAGAGACACACAAGCAATCCGACAATTATTCTTTGTGTGTTGAGAGCCTTCTTACCAGAGAAGCAACCCGCAGCCTCCCTTTCCGTGGTGAAATCCTTCCCTGCACCGGTGTCATGGGATCCCGGCCGGCTTAAGGAGGGGCAGACACGGGAGCCTGCTGCCCTGCAGCTGTCCCAGGATGCCCTTAATTCCAGGCACACGGAGAGATAAGCTCCTCTGACCTCATTTGACACCGCTGCGGGCGCCAGGCGTCCTCATTTAGTGAGTGAGGCATTGCAGGGTCCACATTTCTCTTGCTCACGGGATGTTTTTTTCTTCCTTCATTTTTGTTCCTTGGTTGTGGCTGGAGCTATGTCCCCTACTGCTGCCTAAACCCCCTTCAATACCCGACCCCAGGCTGTGTGATTGGAAGGAAACTAAGGATCCAGAAGAAGGCAGCAGTGAACTTTTTCCGTGTTGTGCTTTTTCATCTCCTTTGAGATCAGTGAGGAGGGCTCCAGGGAACCGCCCGGTGTCTCCTGGAGTTTGGGGGACACAGGGGGATCTATGCAACCTGAGGGCAGAGAAAGCTGTTTGCAGTGGTGGGAGGAGGAGGTATCTGGAACAGCGTCTACTTCCAAGAGTTGGCAAGGTACACATGCACTAACTAGTTAGTCTTCCTGTTGACCAAGTGGACCTACTTCCCCTGGCAGGGGCGGGGCAAGGTGAGCAGCACAAATAGGTCCCCTGGAGGAACAGGGGGTGGCCATGCATTGGACGGGACCTCCAGCAGTGGGGGAGGGGTATGGAAAAAACCCACAGGAATTCTTTCCCACAAGAGAAAGAATCAGCATTTGTACATTTGCCACCAGTCCCTAATTATAAGTGAGCCCTCGAAGAGTTTTGTACTTTGGGTCCTGAGAGACCTGTACCACCAACCAGTGACTGGAGAAGGCTGAAGATCCGAGAAGGAACCAACACAGATCATGTCTTCTCAACTGCAAATTCCCATGCCTAAGCCCACCTCCAGTTGTCACTGACACATGAGATGGTTAAGTTTTAAATTTTGATTAGAACAAGCTTTTTTATATCTAAGAAATGAGGCAATTCGTGAATCCCTGAGATTGCCAGGAAAGATTGTCCATGAGACTTCATCTCCAGGTGGCAATTAATAACACTGACAGCAGCAAATATATTATTCACGTCGCACTTGGTGTTTTGCATGGGTTAACTCATTTAGTCCTCACAAGAGCCTGGAGAGATAGTCTTATTATTCCCATTTTGTAGATGAGGAGGCTGAGATCCCCTGAGGTTAAGAAAATAATGCAAGGTCCGTAGCTTGTAAATGCAAACCCAGGATTGAAATCCAGACTTTGGAGTCTAGGTGTGGAGCTAAAGTGCCTCCTCATCTGTGAATCTTTTTTCCTGTTACCTAGCTTGAAGGCCCAACTCTAACTGCCCTGTATGAGAACCTTCCTGACTGTGCCAGCTGGAGGAGCTCCCAGGGGTGCGGTCCTGTGAAGAGAGAGCATCACCGTGGACAGTGACAGCACCTTCTGAGGAGCCAGCTTCATAACCTGTGGCACTTCTGGTTCCATGCTGGCAACTGCTCTGTTGAAGATGGACATGATGTTTGTAGCCATCCAAAAGTCATTTGGAGTTCAGTCAGAAAGCAGTGATCAAGCTAAGAGAAACCATTTTTGGTAAAAGGAAATAGGGTGCATTCTAACTGAACGAGACTGGTTTTTCTTCAGTGGTTTAAAAACTGGATCTAAATGTAAGTCCAAAGAAGAAAATTCCCCCCAAAGTCGAGTCATGGCAGCCTTACTAGAAAGCATGTATTCCAAGGAATCTTGGCTGGGTAAGACTCACCAGGAAGTATATGTTTTTCTTTTTGTTTTATTTTTTAATATATTTTATTGATTTTTTACAGAGAGGAAGGGAGAGAGATAGTTAGAAACATCGATGGGAGAGAAACATTGATCAGCTGCCTCCTGCACATCTCCCACTGGGGATGTGCCCGCAACCCAGGTACATGCCCTTGACCGGAATCGAACCTGGGACCTTTCAGTCCGCAGGCCGACGCTCTATCCACTGAGCCAAACCAGTTTCGGCGGAAGTATATGTTCTTTTTAAAAATACATGCATTTTCTAATCATGCTCATCACTTTATATCCAATTTTCATTTATATTCTTTTGATACAACTTGAAAGGTGAAGAGAGAGACTTTCTTTTGCTTCTCTGTATTTCCCTTCAGACAGTATGTAACTTGGTGACTTGCACATAGTAAGTATAAAATAGGTATGTTAACCTGACAAAGAGGCTTGTATGTTGGGAAAACTTTCTACTTGAGTAAAATTAAGAGGGGAGTCATGGCCATGCAGATAAGCTGGGTGCAAGGCTGAAGAAGTACAAGAGTAGAATAACATGAGAAATACTTGACCTACTTGAAGAGAGTGTCTCTTGGGGGCAGAGTTTATCTAGTGAAATCATGGGAGATATAATTAGAAAAGGATGTTTGATGAGAAGATTGAATCTTTATCTTCTAGGCCAGTCATTTCTAATTTTTTTATCACTAGAGATTTTTCTCTGCTCCCTCCTAAATAGGACCCTAAAACGGAAACACAATATGTAGAGCAGATAAAAGTAAAAGGTCTCTGGCTAAAGTCCTGGGTGAGGAGACCTGGGACTGGCTCCCTCAATGGGATCCCAGAGGTACACACTCCTGGTATCTCTGGGGAATCCTTGGGTTCTTCCAAAGCAGTTTGAACCATTAGTATAGATACCAGGAAGCCCTCAGATAGGGTGCTCATTTTGGATCTTTATGTAAGTGCAGTCTCCAGCTTCCTGAGAGTTCCAGATCTGCTCTTCATAACTTCAATCTCTCCTCTTTCCCGGGAGTGCTGTGGGATACCCTACCAGCAGCCATTCCCCTTTCTTCCTTGCTAATGGAGCCAATTAACCTGTGCAGCCATGCACTCAAGACAGCGTTGAATCATGATTGCTCTAAGGCAGGGATTGGTCAAATCCAGCTGCCAACTCTTGGTAAATAAAATTTTATTGGAACACAGACACTCTTTTGTTTACTTCTTATCTACGCTGCTTTCATGCTACAACAGCAGTATTGAGTAGTTGTGACAGAGAGCCTCAAAGACTAAATTATTTACTATCTGGCTCTTAACAGAAAAAGTTTGTAGGCAACCAGGCGATCCCATTCTCCTTTGACAGGATTAAGGATAGACATAGTCACTTTTGACCAAAGAAATGTAAGGTAATGTTTGCTGAAAGCATCTTTCTTCCAGATAAGGAAGAGAAACATGAGGAGAAAGTTATTTTGGTCCTCTTGCCTTCCATTCTATCATATGAGGATATGATGTCTGGAGCTGTGGCAACCATGCTATAATCATGACGAATATAATACATGAGCCTGATTTCTCATTGGTATCTTTAAGTCTCCAAACCTACCTTAGGACCATCTACTTTCAGACCTCTTGCTGAGCAAACAGTCAAAATCCCTATGGTTTAAACAAGTCTTCATTGGGTTTTTGTTACTTGCCACTATATGTAGAATAAATGAAGATATTTTGTTTAAAGCCTAATAGCAAAAGGCAGAGTGCTTTTGTGGAAGTTGTGCAATGGAGTGCAATCTAGCAAATCTAATGGATACTAATAATGATGACCAATAATTATTGAAAGCTTATAGCATGCCAGTCACTGTACCAAGTACTTTACAATCATTTTCTCATTATCACAATGAGACACTTTCATTATGACCTCCATTTTACAGATAAGGAAAGTGAGGTTTAGAGAAATTTAATGATTTGCTCAGTGGTACACAATTAAGTTCAAATTTGCACCCAAATCTGCTGACTTCAAAAGCCAAGGTCTTAACCACAATTTTACACTACCATCTCTACTTGTAGACCTGAGGTCAAATTCCAACTCGTCCACTTAGCAGACAAGTTACTTAGTCTTCTTGAGCCTCAGTTTTTCTGTACTATTCTAAAGATAATACCTTCCTCAACAAGAGAAAGTTTCTGCCCCCATGCCTGAGACACGGTGGGTCACTGTTTTGCTTACATGCTTGTTTCTTTAGGGGTAAATGAATGGATGTCAGTAAGTGAGCTACAGGAGTAACCAAGAATCAGAAAAGAAAGTAGCCAGAGAAATGAAAATAAGACTCCAGTGAGCAGAGAAAGACACACCAGTTCCTGAAAAATTAAAGGCGGCCTGGAGCAAGGTGGACAAGGGAGAGAGTGATACAGCGGGAACCAGGATGTTCATTCCTGGCTTCAGGAGTATTTGAACAGGAACTTGACAATCTTATGGTCAGCTATGTCCTGAGAGTGTTTTCTCGTCCATTGTCCTGTCTCCAGGTGCTTTGAATAATTACAAAGAACCAAACAAGAGGAAATTCCTTGAGTTGTTATCATTCCCCTTTGTGCAAAACTGAGTCACTGTGCAGAAGTAGGTGTCGTTCAAAGTGTAGGTCTTCGATGACCATTGGCAGGTTGGTATCTTCCTTGCTGTGGTGAGGCCGTTTGCTGTGGTGAATGGAAATCTGAGGACTCTGAGGAAGGATCAGACATGACCTTTTTGGTTATGAGCTTTATTTTAGTGATTTCCTCTCTGAGATTTATTACACAGTTTTTAATGGAAAAGAACAATCAAGACCAGTCTGCTTATAAAGCTTATGGAAAAATATATGAAATTTAGAGTTTAAAAACAACAACACAGATTTAACTGTCAGGACTATTTTTTTAAAAAAAGAGAACAAAGGAAAGCAAGAGAAACGACCCCAATGGCTTATTATGAAGCATCCAGATGTTTAGCATCAACCAGGCTAGATGAGGGGATGACATTTTCAGTCTTCATCTGGTTGCTTTGGCCTCACTATAGATGCAGTGAATGAGAGAGTGTGGAAGAAGCGTGCTGGAGCGGCCTCCTCCTTGCTCTGGCCTTGCCCTTCAGAGATCTGTGAAGGTTCAGTTACATTTTTAAGCTTAGACGTGGCTGATTCTTAATGAACACCTTAGACGCAGCACGGGCTTGAGAACCTTCTGGAAATCATCTGATGATTGGTTTCAGGTAGACAAAGCAGTGGGCAAAAGAAATGCTCCTTCCCATTCGGGTGTTTTAGGCCGAGGAAGACCTAGAATTGTTGCATCGTGAACGTACTAATCTAACATAATATTGAAGTATGCCTGTGGGCTTGTAACAGGTGACAGCTGCTCTTCAGAGTGATGGATAGATGTCCACATTTCAGCCTGCTTTGTTTGTCAGCGTGTATGTTTGTTCCTGCAGGAAATGCCAGCCAAGGGCAGCCGGCACATTCTGCTAGAATACGAAAACCGAGACCTGATTAGTGGAAGCGTTTGTTGAAAAAGCATTTTCGCTGCGCACTAATCTCTACATATCCTGTGGGGAAATCCTTTCAATCCCACACCTGATAAATAAATCTGGCAAGTGAATAAACACTCTGTGAGGCTCTCACTGATATATAATTCCACCTGTTACGGGAGTTCTGCCGGCCTCCGAGCCCAGGCAGCATTGTGGACCTTGCAGACTGACCTGGAACAAAGCCTGCCAAGGAAAAGAACGGCGTGTGGTGACCCCACCGGCCCTGAGCACTTGACTGCAGCCTTTCACAGGAACCGAGGGGGTGCTCAGGGCCGACGTCCTGGATTATGGTTGTTATGATTTGGCACTTTTGTTGAACTTGAATACTCCACTAGGCATTGTATAATGCTGCAGATCAGAAACATCATGCTCTTTTTCTTCTGGACTTCCACTCAGGGCAAGGGTAGGGGTCCTGAAGCTGCTACAAAATCCTTTTCAAAAGTTAGAATGGAGTCTGCAAACTCTCGCTCTTTTTTAAAGCCGTGCAGTCTCCCCGCAATCCTGCAGGAGTGTCATAATGCTGCTCCACTACCGTCCAGACACAACCACATTATGGTGATTGTCTTGTAGGTCCCAGAGGGCACAGGTCATGCTTTTTCATCTTTGTAAAGATTGGTGCCTGGCAAATCCATTACAAATTATGTATTCATTAGTAATGAATGAATGAATGAACTTCAGTCCTTTGTAAGTTTGTGTATATATGTGTGTGAGACATTGCCAGAGAGTAATAGTTAGGTTCTGTTAAATTTGGGATTTGTTTCTAAATGAATTAGGAAAATTCTCTTAAGGTTTTGGTAGGACCCTTGAAGATGGCAAAGGGTCTGCTGACCACATGCAGTAACAGGGTGAGCTATACCAGTACCATCCCAAGGCATGTCTTGCGTATCTGCAAAAGGACTGTGCAAAGGAAACCCCCTAAATGTCTCTTCAGCTCATGGGACATACACCTGCACACATCGAAAATACCTTACAAGCTTCAGAGGATTCAGGCTTACTGATCAATGTGCACAAACACTCATATATGCATGATGGTGGCCCAAGTTTCAAGATTATAATGGTAAAAGAACAGACAGATTGGTACCTTATTAACAAAAGAACTCCCATTGGTTTTCTATTGTTGCATAACAAGTTACCCCCCCCCCCCCCCGCACCCACCCAAAAAACAACGACAACACAACAACTTAGTAATTGAATACAACAAAATTTATTATCTCATTTTCTAAGGGTCAGGAGTCTGGGCTGGGCTTCTGGAGGTGGTCTGGCTCAGTCTCTCATGAGGCTGCAGGCAGAATGTCAACAGAGGCTGCATTCATCTGAAGGTTTGACTGTGGCTAGATAGTGCACTCACATGGCTCTTGTCAAGAAGCCTTAGTTCCTTAGGACATAGGCCTCTCCATATGCTGCTTGAGTGTCCTCAAGATGTGGCATTCACTTGCCCCTACTGCAGTGATGGCAAACCTATGACACGCGTGTCAGAGGTGACACGCGAACTCATTTTTTTGGTTGATTTTTCTTTGTTAAATGGCATTTAAATATATAAAATAAATATCAAAAATATAAGTCTTTGTTTTACTATGGTTGCAAATATCAAAAAATTTCTATATGTTACATGGCACCAGTGTTAAGTTAGGGTTTTTCAAAACGCTGACACGCCGAGCTCAAAAAGTTCGCCATCACTGCCCTAGTGGGTGACCCAACAGGAGGAGCAAGGAGATACCACAGTGCCCGTCTCTAAAGTTTCCCACCATCACTTCTCCTTTATTCTGTTCCTTAGAAGTGAATCCCTAAGTCCAGCCAATATTCGAGTGGAGGGGAATTAGGCTTTGCCTCTTGAAGGGAGAAACATCGAAGACTTTGTGGACAAACTGTAAACCCGTCACAGAGTTGTCGCTTCAATTCGAAAAGGACGTTTTGAACACTACGTGGCCTTTCCAGATTCACATGTTAAATGCGTAAACCCTGCTTGCTCTGTGCTCTGTAAGCCTTACAGTGTAAGGAGTCTACATACAATTGCCCAACATGAGAAAGAAGTTGTCTGAAATCAGGACCTGTGGTTTTGGGTGTTTGACCTTGTACCCTCTATTTTGAAACTGAAATCCATTTGCAACCTCTCTAAAGAAGAATGACAGCAATGCTCACTGTTAGCCATGCTAAGTGTTCCATGAATACAAATTCATTAAATTCTCACAACCAGGTGTTCTTATCATTCTCCCTATTGTACAGATGGGGCCACCTAGCCAGTACTGGGACCTGAACCCAGGGAGTCTGCTCTCTCCACTGTGCTAAATGCCTCTCCCTTCAAGGAGACTCTCTCCACCCAAGATTCCTGAAGTCAAGCTTATATGTATGCTGTGTAGCTTCTACTTTAAGTCAGAATATTTCAAAACCACTCTGTGAAGTAGGACAGGACTGAGGTCTGGTATTTATCACCACTACCACCCTGGGTCCTGTTTTAGACCTTCCCACTGCCGTCCCTCATTCTGGGTGCCGGAGCCCATCCTCTTTCAGGCCTCTTCAGACCTGGGGATAGTAACAGCTCCCGCTGTGTGACAGGCGGAATAATGGCCCCCTTAGACGCTCATCCTAGTCCCCGGAACCTGTGATTATGGCGGAAAGCACTTCGTAGATGTGACTAAGTTAAAGGTCTTGAGAAGAATAGATTATCCTGGATTACTCAGATGTGCCCTGATGAGGGAGAGTCATAGTTGGATAGGGTGCTATGTTGCTGGCTTTGAAGAAGGAGGAAGGGGCCTTGAGCTAAGGAAAGTGGGCAGCCTCTAGCAGCTGGAAGAGACAAGGAAACCAATCCCCCCCTGAGAGGCTCCAGGAGGGAAGCCCTGCTGACACCTTGATTTTAGCCCAGTAAGAACCATTTTGTACCTGTGGCCTCCAGAATGGTCAGATAATAAAATCAGTGTTGTTTTAAGGAAAAAAAATCTGCAATGATAATGAAAATCTACCCTGCTGTTTTTATCTGATACAATAACAAATGAAGAAGCTAAATCTTATTAGAGAACATTATATAAATTTAGCACATGCTAAAGTCTCAGGCACACAAGCCCAGGGGTACAGCCCTCCTTTCAAGAAACTAAGAAACTCACTGGGAAGAAAAGGTGCACACCTGTGAGGCAAGCAAGAGAAAAATGTCTATTTAAGGGCAAATTTGTGGAGCACCGATGACAAGCACCGGGAAGGCATGAACCAGGTCAGATCAAGAAGGGCTGGAGCCGCTGAGCTTCTTCTGAACGCTGTGTATGGACCTACCGTGTCTAAAAGGCTGCAGAGGAAGTGAGACAATCCCCGTGCTGCAGGCAGCCCCTAGACGCACAACATTCCAGGTGTGAAACAGTCCTCTCCTTTCCCACTGGCCGCCTTTCGTCGATCTAGAGCAGCCTCGGGTGAGTCCCACGTTCCCCATTTGCCCACCTTTTGTGCCAGCACCCAGAATGGTCCAGCGGTGGAGACCCACGTCCTAGGCTCTTCCTGGAGATTCACACCCTTCCTAGTCCCTCACACACCTCCCTGCATTCACCTTTGTTCACCAGTCTTCAGAGATGAGCATCCACAAGACAAGGAAGCTGTCTCTTTCTAATGACAGGCCCCTCCCACAGCCTGACGTTGACTCACCAGGTGAAAGGGTTGAGTAGGATAAAGAGGACAGACAACTGACCTCTCATCTGTACTCAGCCGACCTCAGGGTCTAATGGAAGCTAATGAAGGGCCAGCTGTGAGCTGGGGGGCTAGGAGTACAGCGCCTCTCAGGCAGAGAGAAAACATCCCCAGAGCCCAGAGGTGGGAACGGACATGTGGTACAGAGGAAGAGCGGAGGAGAGGTTGACTTACCTGGGATAGAGGCTTCCCCGAGGGAAGAGGGAAGAGACGGCATGAGGAGAGCGTGATGGAGTTCTGGTGCTGGGAATACTGCAGTGACGAGTACATGTTTGGGGACCCATTCAAGGAAGTGACTGAATTATTTTATTTCCCCCTTTCAGCCCAGTCTTAGACATTATTTAAGGGTGGCTAAAGAAATGGAAGGTGGAGGTGCCCCTAGGGCCACATGTGGGGAATTTCCAGTCCCCACAGCCCCCGTGCCTCTTCCTACAGAGTTCCCAGTGCTGCCCTGGATATTGTGTTCCAGAAATCCTAAGAGTTATTGCCAGGCCTTGGAAATTATTAATATACTCACCGGGCAGAACTGCATCCCGGTGCACACAGGTATGTCTCAGGGCGGGCCGCTGGACGATTTGTCACATTTTCCAGGAGGCTGCCTGGAGCCCCGGGCCTGCGGGGATTTCTGCAGCTGATCGCACAGGTGTCTGACCACGTTAGGGTTGATTTCGTGCCCGGCTGTCATCTTGCAGTCCCATGAAAAACACTTGTCTGCTTTTCTAATATTTACGGCTGAATTCTCTGATCCCTGTTATGTGGGTATCAAATATAAATCATTTCCACCCTGGTCTTTGCGGGTTTAGAGACTAAGCCGCCAGTGCGTTTTTCTGAGTGAGTATTCACGAGGTGTTTTCCGAGGCGCTGGTTTGCATTTTGTTCCTCCGCAACAGGTCGTGACATTTCTTGGGTTCCTCGGTGCTGCTGTGGAGAAGGTGGTCTGTCCTGGTGGCAATGGCTCATCCAGAATTCCCATCACTTTGTAAGTGGGGAGGGGGACATGTACACACACTATAAGTAAACTGGTTCCCTACTAAAATATTATTTAATTTAGAGTGGAATTTAGTATAAGAAGTTTCCTTCTGGGACTCCAGCCAGTGAGTTTTAGGGGATTACCCAAAAAATTTCATTAGAAGACTGAGCCACTTATAGATTGTGTCTGTGGGTCGGGGCTCAAGTGACGTAATGTGGTTACGGTGTAGCCAAGAAATGAGGAAATAATTTTGGGAAATTGTCCCAGTCTACATTGCCATGAGAGGGAGAGGCTGCTAGAGAGAATTGGGTTTATTAGGCAAAATGGTTACTACTTTTAGCCCTGCTTACATGGTGACCTTTCGGCTCTCCTGCTTTCTGCTCTTCCACATGGCTTCCATAGCAAGGCAACCTAATTTCTATTTAAGAGCTTGGGGTCCTGGGGTCAGGTGACTGGGATTTGAACCCAGCTCCACTCCTTCCTAGCTGTGAGACACCGGCAGAAGTTATTTACATTCCTAATAATAATAACATCTCTAATAATAACAATAACAACAACAGCGATCACATCTATCTCATAGGGTTATTTTAAAAATTAAAGCACATAACTCGTGTAAATTGTTTAGTATCTGGCACTAAATAAGCAGTCAAAATGCTATATTTTGTTATTAGTAATAGGAATACTAATATTTTTGTATAGTTTGGAAGATTCATAGTACATAAAATAAAGAAAATGCTGATGACTGCAAAAGTTTTGAAAAGTATGAAACATCCCCAAGTTCTGGATAATAATTAGGAATGAAGTATTTGCTTAATCCTTTAGGCATTATCCCAGTATTTAGCTCTAATAAGATATATTGCCAGCTCACTGGAGGAGCCCTTCCACCTTTGGTTGGCACATATGCAGGTATGTGTGTGTACATATGAATATTGCTCCATCTAGTACACTATTGCAAAATGTAGAGAGAAGCATTATGGGCTGTGGAATGTGAATGTCACGGGAAAAAAGATTTCTCTTTAGTCCTTTGCAATGGACTCCAGCCCTCCAGAAGGCCCTTTTTCTTCACTTTAAAGCCAAGTAAAGGCATTGGGGCTGACAGCCCTTCAACAACACTCTTTTCTTCTTCTTTTTGGCTTGCTCTCAATATGGTGCCCAGGAATCTGGAAAAGTAAATGAGAAATAAAATAACTTATCCTTTTTCCCCCTTGGGAGTGAGGGCCTGCAGAAATAAAGGAAACCAAGATCCGTCCAGTAAGATCTGGGTAGGTCTTAGGGAACAGTGACAGCAATCATATGTGTGGCCTAAAATAGCTACATGTGAGGGAAAAGAAATTACACTGGTGGCCGTTCCAGCCACTTGAAGGAAGCCACTGTATCCACCCAGCGTCATAAAGAGGCTGGCCTTCTGATTGCAGACCTCTCACTTTGGCTAAATAGACAGCACTTAGCGCTGCACAGGAAACTGAAGTGGAAGGGACAGAGACATTGGAAAACAAAGAGGTGTGTTATTAATGTTGCCTGGAGTTAGCACCTCTGGTTCGGGAGGTGCTTTTCAGTGGCATTGCTCAGGCCGCCGCTACAAGGCGTGAGCATGGCGGTAACCTGCAGGCCTGGTGGGGAGGAATGGCCTGACTCTCTGCTTTGCCGTCCCCCTGAGAGCTGGTAAGCACAGCACGTGGACTGCTGAGAGCACAGTGTTCAGAGCACTTTCTCAGGAGCCCCAACTATTCAGAAAGGGTGTTATGCTTTGGAAAATAATAGGTAAAGAATCAGGAACATTCTAGGAGTAAGACATAGCAATTGCAGTCTCTAACATCAGAAATATTTTATTGTGTTTTGGAAACTGAATGGAGAGCAGTATGAATGTTGAGAAGGCAGAGCAAAGGGAGGGGGAGAGAGGCAGGCAGTGGGTAAGAGAGCCAGGCAGGGCTGGTTCCTGCCAATCAACTCAGACTGTTACTATAAGCGCCTTGGTGAGCCACGGAAGACCTTTAAGCTGGGGAATTAGAAATGATCTGATATATACTCACATTTAGGGAGAGCTCTAAGTAACTTCAGGACACTCCCTGAAATGAGAAGCTATCAATAGTCCCCATCAGTATTCAACCCAGGATCTGGGAGGCAGCGAGATAATAGGGACCCGCCCACCCGCAGCATCACCCAGGCTGCTGGAGGGCACAGCCTTTCAGAAGTCTCTCTTCACCACCTTCTTGAGCCAGCAGGTCTTTATTCAAATCTGAGCTTACTGTTTTCAGGAGACAGGGGCATACTCTGTGTCCCTAGCTCCAGGTTGAGCTATTGAAGGGGAAGGTCACAAATGAAATTTCACCCTGGAGATTTTCTGGTTTAGAAAATCCCCAAAATGTAACTAAGCTGAAGAGAACATAGAGACCACTTGAGACCAAGAAGTCTTCAAAATGCCACTAAAGTGCTCTCCAGGTCTCTTTCTGCTGGTCAGGTCTGGCTACCCTTATCTGTAAGAAAGCAGCAGACCCTACTCAAAAAAAAAAAAAAAAAAGTGTAGTCTGGCAGGCATGGCTCAGTGGTTGATTGTCGACCTATGAAACAGGCGGTCACCGTTCCATTCAGGGTCGGGGTTGCAGGCTTGATCCCCAGTGTGGGGTGTGCAGGAGGAAGCCAATCAATGATTTTCTCTCATCATTGATGTTCTATCTTTCTCTCCCTCTGCCTTCTTCTCTGATATCAATTATACACACACACACACATATATATATATATATACATATATATATGTATATATATATATATAATCTTTTAAAAAGCATAAAATAGAGATATATACCTTTATCAACTCCCAATCTTTAAAAAAACAAGGTCTTTTTCTCCCTCAAGCCACAGGTTGCAGGCCAGCCTCATGGCAGAGGGGAAGAGCAAGGGCAAGACCTGCTCTAGCGTTCAAGGCTTCTGGCAGGAGTGACACTGCCACTTGCATTCTCATTTCATTGACCAAAGCAAGTCAAATGCTCAAGCCCCATGTGAGCAGAAAGGGAAGTGTAATTGTTTCCCAGGAACTGGTCTGTAGGGAGGGGCACTGAGTATTATAAACAAGTAAAACAATGCCATTTTGGTTTTCTTTAGTTTTTGCCAACTTTAAAGTGGAAATTCAGTAACAACCTTACTTTAATCAAGTTGAAAACTTTCAGATACTGTAATTCTGAGTCCGATTCAATCCCTGAACATATCATCACAAACGTTCCTTTTCAAGCATAACGTCTGAAAGTCTGATATGAACAGTTTAAAAATGATTAAGCCCAATTTTATGAAAAGAAAAGAACATTAATAAAGCGTAGTTCTCCATTCCTAGGCTAGTTTTATGCCAATCTCTCAGAAATTCGAGATTGACTGTTAGGAGGACTTTTATGCAGAAAAAGAAAGACTCTTGCATTTATTTCTTTAAGTTAGGGTGAATGGGATGGAAAGACTACATTGACAACATAAGTTCAGTTAACATTATGTCCCACTTAAGAAAGTCTGGATTATGTGGTTAGCTATGGAATATGAAACTTTATTTTCACCCAGGAGGGAAAAAAATAGCTTCTGCGAGTCAAGGAAAATCTATGCCAAACATCAACTATAGGTTACATAGTTAAGGATTCATGAGTTCTTGCCTCGCTGAGAGTCAGGAGTTCTTGCAGTGGGCCCCTCCCTCCCCAAGTCTATTCTCCACAGTGGCCAGAGTGGGCCAGGAGTATATCATATCCTGCTGAGAATCTGCACAGAGCCCACCAAGGAGACCCAAAGTTCTTTCTGTGGTGACCTCCAACCACCTTTCTGCCCTCCTCTCCCACTACTCACCTCCTCCCTAATCCCACTGCAGCCACCCTGGCCTCCTGCCTCTTCCTCTAACCACGCCTCTACTGACTCAGGGCCTTTACTGGCTGTTCCCTCTTCTTGGAGCACTCTGATTCTGGAAATCTACATTGCTAATTATTTTGCTTTATCAAAGAGGCCTTCCCTGACCTCCTTATTTAAAACAGCACCTACGCTGTCTCTGATCCCTTTACCCTGTTTTATTATATTTTCCTTAGCATATTTCACCACCTGACATCATATACCTGCTCATTCTCTATTCCTTTCACTAGATAGTCATTGCCAAAAGAGCAGGTACATCATTTCATTCACTGTTTTATCCCTGGCGCGAAGAACAGCAACTGACACATAGTAGGTGCAAAATAAAATTTGTTGGATGACTCGAAGGAACTCTTGCTGTAGTCCTAATTTCATCATATCCGTGTAAATATTTAATGTGTGAATGGCAGAGACACCAATAAAAATGTATTTCCCTGCCTAGAAGATTCACTACATAAAACTATGTTTAAAAAAACCCTACACATTACATGTTTTAAAACAGAACAGAACAAGCCACCCTATAATTTCCCCTGTTTCTTGTTAATTTGTTACAGCACCTGGAAGCATGACAGGAGATCGCAGGACCCTGAATTAATGGGCCGGATGAAACATGAAAGGGTGGTCGGGTACATTTACCCATGAACGATTAACTGTCCTTTGTAAGTTGAACATGATAGTTATTGTTATAACAACGATTAGGAGAGTAAAAAGAATAGCAAATACAGGGGTGATGGGAAAACAACGAGCTGCTCAAAGGCAAACACAGGACCTGAACAGGTTGATAAGACAACCACTGGGACAGCCATATGACAGTAATAAACAAACATCAGGCTAAGAGCAGCCTGGGTATGACCCAGTTCACACTCTAATGTGGCCCAAACCAGGAAGTCCCTGATCGGGACAGATTTGCTGAAACCTTGAAAAATCATGCCCGTGTCCCCTACTCTTCTGTTTCCACGAAGACAACTGCAACCACTTTCTCCACGTGGCTGTCATTCTCTGGAACACGGCCACCGCACACGTGATTTGTTCCCTCGGCAGCTTTCGTCCACACAGAGAGCTGGCGCGTGACAGCAGGAGGCCCAGCTTCCTGCTCTCACTCCCAGCACCTGCAGGAGACGGGTCTTACTGTGATGTGCTTCCTGTCCACCTCGGCCTCCAGCTGCCACGTGCCGCATCCTCACACATACTCATGGAGAGAACGGCATGACGGAGAGAATGAGCTGGATTTTCTTTGGAGATTTGATGAGCCCTTTCCAATGATAACCAGTGGTTCAGATGCTCTAATGACTGAGAGTGGAGGTGGTTGACTGTGATTAGTAAAGTCCCATCTGCAAAGGGAGGCCTCGCCCAGCAGGATGAGTGGATTCTCATACCGCTGCCTGGAGGCAGAGAGCACAGGGCCAGAGGGCGTCTGCAGCCCTCGGCGGGCAGGCCTGGCAGTGGTTAGCCAAGGCTGCATCACACCCGGAGGCATGTGCTTCTCGTCCAGCTCTGGGCTGATAAAGCATCTTCTTCAAAGCCTACCCACGCTGCCAGGTCAGGTGGCTCGGGAGGCTGGACCCTGGTGATGGGCTGGAAGTTCATCGTGGCCTTCATCTCCTTCAGAAAGGCGAGGGCTGGGTGTTTGTCTTCAAGGAAGAGAAAGGAAGTTCATGCCCGTAAAATGCATATTCTATTGTCGGGCTCTTACTGGGTGCCTAATACATGCCATCTCAGCCTTGAAACAACCTTGCCCAGTAAACATGATCATCCTCATTCAGAGATATTAACTAATGGTCCCTATCAGTCAGTCTTCCCCACCCTCCCTCCCACACTTACTCTACCTCAAACCCATTGGGCATGCGGGCACGAATACAGAAGCCCCGACTCCCTCCCTGAGGGACTTACAGCAGCATCAGGTTATTATGGAACTTGTCCCATCAGAGGCACTTTTTTTTTTAAAGCCCTAAGCATAAATTACTTTAGAATTTCATTTTTAAAAAGTAAAGTCCTTGCAAATTCCCGAAGCAAGATTCAAGCCAAAGAAGTCGCTACTCAGCTGACCGAGCCCCAGGCTTTGGCTGCTGTGTTCATTGATATCTTTTGTGATCTATTTTCTACTTCCCCTACATTGAAATGGCTTTTCCATATATTGAAATGGCTTTTTCCAGGGTGCACCAGGTCAGCCATGGCTTTGCTCTTGAACCCAATGGCACTTCTCTGCATTCATGTCTGCAGTCACAGCTTGTACTTTCCTACTTCCTCAGCCTCTCTTCCCTCAGTTCCTAAAGCATCGCAGCCTCCTGGTTTTCCTCCTCATTCTCAGACAGTGGATCCTCAGACTCCAGGCCATGAGCCCAGCCCTTTGAGTAACTCTTCCTCAGGGTGGCTGCCTCACCTTCCTTCTCTTCTCGCTTTCCTCTCTGCCTATTGTTTTTATGCCCTAGGTATCTTTCTGCTGCCCCTTTTTGGAGGCTCTTACATCTGTGAGTTTTCTTGGGAAAGTGGGGTGCTTGGAGCCAAGTCCTATAACCAGGTGCCCCCTCTCCGCGCCACCCCCCCCCCCCCCGCCCCCGTGTGGGCTAGGAAGACCCTACCAGGTAGGAGAGCATGGGAGGCAGGACTCTGCCTCCCTTTGCTGTCTCCTTGTGCTACGATCTGGGGCACAGCACTTCTGCCTCTCTGCACCCCATTTACAAAATGGATGTAATGACCCTTTTCCTTGTAATGGGAGTGCAGGAGGCTTTTGTGCATTTCTGTAATACTTGGAGGCCCCGATTTGGCGCACAGAAAGTGCAGGGCACGCCGTGGCTCTCATTATTCTCAGAAAGGCACATGCACTTCTGCTCGCTCTGCACCCTCGGCATTCTCCCTAGTATTATTGACTTAAGTGCTCTTCAGGAAGAATTTCTCTGAGGTTCCCATGTTGACATCCTACCAGTGTTTTGAGAGCCAGCCTTGCTAGCTGTTTGTTCCTGCAGATGAAAGCCTGCCAATGCTCTATTAAACACTCTCTATTCAATGGGAAGAAGGAGGAAAACAGGGAAGAGCAGGAATCCAATAACTCCTCACAAAAAACAGGCGGTAGTCTCTTGCTTCTCAGTGTTCCCACTCCTGTCTTACCATCGGGAACTTCAGCCTCAGATGCTTTGAGAAAATAAATCAGGAGCATGGGCGTCAGCTGCAAGGGGAGTTGGAGTTTTGCGCAGGTAGGGTGATCTGAGAAGCACTGCAGGGCTGGCCAAGCTTGCTGGGCTAGCTCACTGTCCAGCGTGGAAATGCAACACCCTTTTCTGGTAGCATGGGGGTATCCTTGGCAGATAACCCAGGGAGGTAGAACGGGTACCCATAATCAAAAAACACAGGTTTTTTAATATGGGCTTCATCTTGAGCCAACTTTGTGACTTGTCATCAAATATCTTCAGACCCCAGTGTTCTCAGTTATAAAAAAAAATGAGATAAGCCTGGCCCATGTGGCTCTGTGGTTGAGTGTTGACCCATGAACCAAGAAGTCACTGGTTCAATTCCTGGTCAGGGCGCATGCCTGGGTTGTGGGTTTGATCCCCAGTAGAGGGTGTGCAGGAGCTAGTCTGTTGATGTTTATCTCTCATTGATGTTTCTATCTCTCTTTCCTTTCCTCTCATTCTAAAACAATCCTAATATATACAAAGCCAGGGGCCGTCACAACTGAAACAACCGGATGGACAACCAAACAGCAGGCTGCGTAGGGCGACCTGGCCAGCATGGGGGCGGCAGTTAGGGGCGACCAGGCTGGCAGAGGGGGGCAGTTGGGGGCGACCAGGCCAGTGGGGGGGGGGGCAGTTAGGTGTGACCAGGCCGACGGGGGAGGGCAGCTAGGCGTGGCCAGGCCAACAAGAGGGGCAGTTAGGGGCAATCAGGCCAGCAGGCAGAGGCTGTTAGGAGTGATCAGCTGGCAGGGGGTCAGTTAGGGGCAATCAGGCAGGCAGGCAGGTGAGCAGTTAGGAGCCAGCGGTCTGGACTGTGAGAGGGATGTCCGACTGCTGGTTTAGGTCAGACATCCGAGGAGTCCAGGATTGGAGAGTGAGCAGGCTGGGTGAAGGGGATTTCTGGCCTCCCCGCACCCCCCCCCCCCCCGCCCCATGCATGAATTTTGTGCACCAGGCCTCTAGTTTTTAATAAAAACTTATGCTTAAAGAAAATGAGGATGGCGGCATAGGTTAACGCGGGAGTTTGCTGCCTCGAACAACCACTTCAAAAATACAACTAAAAGACGAAACAGACATCATCCAGAACCACAGGAAGGCTGGCTGAGTGGAAGTTCTACAACTAGGAGGAACCGAGAATCAGAGGAGGTGCAGTGCTGGAGTAAAATACTAAGGTGCGGAGTGCGCGTGGCGCGGGCTGGTGGCTGAGGGCGCGGTTGTCTGTTTCAATCCGGAGGGAGCCTCAGACTCTGAGCTCCAGATCCGGGCAAGTCTCTAGGGACCCAGACTCAAACGGGAGAAGCGGGACTGTCTGGCTTCAGTCCCTCCGAGGTTTGCAGCGGTAGCTGGGACAGAGAGGCAGAGCCCCTGGGGACCGACTGAGAGCAGCCATAACTGCTCCCTCCTCCACCCTGTTGATCCTGTGGGACCCGCCCCGCCCAAGCCCTGCACAGAGCCATCTGCCGGATAGCCTCAGGCAAAGGCTAGATTAGCACCTCCCTAGAGGACAGAAGTTCTCCCACTGCAAACACAGCTGATTCTCACAGCCAGTTGGCCTGGAGGTCAAGTAGTAATTACCTACAACAATCAAGGCTTGACTACAAGACTGCTCACAGAGACCACAAGTGGGTGCACCAAGAGTGTCTACCTCAGGTAATTGGGACACTTAACTCGGAAAGCCACTCTATCGACACAGCGAAGCATAAAAAAATGCCAAGACAAAGAAACAGGCCACAAAGGACAGAACTGGAGGAAAGCAGGCTACTGGATATAGAATTCAAAACCACTTTTGAGGTCTCTCAAGAGGCTTCTAGAGGCTGTCGATAAACTTGATGAGATGTACAGGAAATCTAATGAGACACTCGATGGTGTGATAAAGGACCATCTAGAAAGTAAGCATACACTGACTGAAATAAAGAATATTATACAGACTCCCAACAGCAGACCAGAGGAGCGCAAGAATCAAGTCAAAGATTTGAAATGCGAAGAAGCAAAAAACACCCAACCGGAAAAGCAAAATGAAAAAAGAATCCGAAAGTGTGAAGATAGTGTAAGGAGCCTCTGGGACAGCTTCAAACGTACCAACATCAGAATTATAGGGGTACCAGAAGATGAGAGAGAGCAAGATATTGAAAACCTATTTGAAGAAATAATGACAGAAAACTTCCCCCACCTGGTGAAAGAAATAGACTTACAGGTCCAGGAAGCACAGAGAACCCCAAACAAAAGGAATCCAAAGAGGACCACACCAAGACACATCATAATTAAAATGCCAAGAGCAAAAGACAAAGAGAGAATCTTAAAAGCAGCAAGAGAAAGAAACTCAGTTACCTACAAGGGAATACCCATACGACTCTCAGCTGATTTCTCAACAGAAACTTTGCAGGCCAGAAGGGAGTGGCAAGAAATATTCAAAGTGATGAATACCAAGAACCTACAACCAAGACTACTTTATCTAGCAAAGCTATCATTCAGAATTGAAGGTCAGATAAAGAGCTTCACAGATAAGGAAAAGCTAAAGGAGTTCATCACCACCAAACCAGTATTATATGAAATGCTGAAAGGTATCCTTTAAGAAGAGGAAGAAGAAGAAAAAGGTAAAGATACAAATTATGAACAACAAATATGCATCTATCAACAAGTGAATCTGAAAATCAAGTGAATAATCTGATGAACAGAATGAACTGGTGATTATAATAGAATCAGGGACATAGAAAGGGAGTGAACTGACTATTTTTGGGGGGGAAAGGGGTGTGGGAGATGTGGGAAGAGACTGGACAAAAATCGTGCACCTATGGATGAAGACAGTGGGTGGGGAGTGAGGGCGGAGGGTGGGGTGGGAGCTGGAAGGCGGGGAGTTATGGGGGGAAAAAAGAGGAACAAATGTAATAATCTAAACAATAAAGATTTAATAATAAAAAAAAAAGAAAATGAGGAAGAATATCAATGTCACAGGATTTTTGTGAGAATTCATTTATTGACCCAGCAAATACGTATCAAGTGTCTGCATGTCAAGCACTGTGCTAGGTGGTGGGGTCATCAGTCTTTGCTTTCAATATGGTTCCAGTTTGGAGGAGAAATGGAGAGGAAATAGGCAAAAACAATAGTGTTTGATGTATGAGTACAGTATGCTACAATAAGACTGAGGAGAGGGAGGGGGGAGAGAAATGAGTTACAGGAGTCCCATCCAGGCTGGTTAGAGAAGGCTGCCGGAGGAGGCCACAACTGAAGTAAGAACTGACCTGTGAAAGAAGTTGGCAGGGAAACGGGTGCACAGATGGGAGAGGGCATTGCCCATTGATGCAGAATGGCTGGAATGAAGGGAGAGAGGAAGAGTAGTGAGGGTAAGGGGTAGGGTGGTGGGTGCATGCCTGGGGATTTAGGCAGTCGTGGCTTGTCTGGATGGTGGCAAGAGATGCAAACATCATCCTGGGACAATGTGGAGACTTGGAATACTTTTAAGTGAAGGGATCAAACTCAGATTCGTGCTGCAGAAAAGTCACTTAAGCTGCAGGAGTAAATTTAATGAGAAAGTATATGCTGGCTATTTCCCATTTGCCCCTCCACACCCACTTGCTGCCCTTCCATGCCCAGGACTGTATCAACAGGCTGCTCTGTTTTCTGGTTTCTGGGTGGGTTTAGCCCATAGTAGACAGGAGTGGGAGATGGAAGGCCAGAGAAGAAAGAAATCAGGGTATCTGCTCCCCAGCTGCCTCCCTGCCATGGCCTCAGACTGCCAGTGGCTGTGTTCCCTGCCACAGCCGCAGCTCCTGCCCAGTGACCTGTCTCCCAGCCCTGGTTCCCTCTCTATGCTATATAGTAACTGCTCCCTTCAGCTCCAGGCATCCAAGGCTCCCCACTGTTGCTAGTCTCAGGGTGCTTCTCCATCCCTTGTTGGTTTACCTTAACCCTGCCAAGGATCTTTGTAAGCAAGGACTCTTCAAGTACCCACAGCCCTGACTCAGAGGACTGTGGCTGGAGCAGTGGGAGCCACCCAGGGGCCAGTCAATGGATTCCAAAGATACCTAGGGCATAAAAACAATAGGCAGAGAGGAAAGCGAGAAGAGAAGGAAGGTGAGGCAGCCACCCTGAGGAAGACTTACTCAAAGGGCTGGGCTCATGGCCTGGAGTCTGAGAATCTACTGTCTGAGAATGAGGAGGAAAACCAGGAGGCTGTGATGCTTTAGGAACTGAGGGAAGAGAGGCTGAGGAAGTAGGAAAGTACAAGCTGTGACTGCAGACATGAATGCAGAGAAGTGCCATTGGGTTCAAGAGCAAAGCCGTGGCTGACCTGGTGGACCTTGGAAAAAGCCATTTCAACAGAGTCCCTGGAGACCCAAGGAAAGGTCCATGTGCAGGTGAACTGGTAACTGAAGGGAGAAGAGGGGGTCTGGTGTGCTGTGGTTTGTGGTTCTCTGTGAAATGAGAGCTGAGGTCTTCTGAGAGAGAAGCCATATAGAGATCTGAGAAGTGCATGAGGCACCCTGAGAAGTAGGCGGGCTGTGGAAGGTGTGGAAGATGCTCTCAAATTGAGCTTTGAATAGGGTCTTGGTAATACACCCCCATCAGCCCCTGCTTTTTCTCCCAAGCAGCCAGCACCTGCAGATCTGCATCCTGCACCTGCAGATCTGCACTCACCCCAACAGCCCTGGGAACACCTGCTACTGCATCACTGAGTACATGTTGAGAACGTGAGTGCCAGCTCCAGGTATCCAGTGGCTGTGTTCCCTGCCACAGCCGCAGCTCCTGCCCAGTGACCTGTCTCCCAGCCCTGGTTCCCTCTCTATGCTATATAGTAACTGCTCCCTTCAGCTCCAGGCATCCATGACAGGAGGTACCATGTGACAGCCCTTCCAAAGCCTGAGACCCTCCAGGTCCCTGAGAGGTGTCCCCGAAGTAGAGCACGCTGGGCCGAGCCATTCTGTCAGGTGTGGGAAGGAAGCAGGTTTCCCTGTCAGTAGATCTTGCCTTACCAGGTGGTGATGTGGTCTCACTGACCCAAGCCCTTCATGGAGTTTTCTGAAAGGCTTGCTGGGTCAGTGAAAAAGCTGGGCTTGTGTTCCTGGACGATGACTACTGCAAAGAGCTGGCGCCAGTCGTGACCCACCATGTGCGAATCCCCTTGTCCATGGAGCTAAAAGGACGTTAGTGATGAGGAGCTGTTTCCCACGGACCACCAGGTGGCTCAGGAAGCGAATGTCTCGCTCTGTCTCAGGATGTACTTCTCCGTGGCCTGCTCCATCCATTGGCACAGGAGGCCCTTCACATGCATGTCTGGAATGGCGCCTGTCACAACCTTATAGACACCCAGTAAGTGGTCCACCACACAGGACAGCAGGGCCACCTCCGGGAGCAGAATGCCCATGACCTGCTTGTTGGAGGGACTCTTGCCAGAAGCGTCTTATCTGATACAGTGGGATGGGCTAGATGTCCCATATAGGTAGAGCGCCTCCTCCTCTGGCGTGGGCTGGTGGCCCCTGCGGGCCATCCCCAGCTGCACCAGGTGGAAGGTGCCAATCTTCATCAGAGGTTCTTTCTGAATGTCCCGTGGAAGCCATGGATGTCAAAGCTGAGGCTGTGTTCATACTTCTGAATTTCCTTTGGGAACTGTTGATGCTCAATCAGGATGCCACACATGGTGGCGTTGAAGCTCTCAGTTGCAGTGAGACCTCAGCATCGTGTAGGCTGATCATGCTGTTGGTGTAGGTGGCCCTGGGACCAGGAGACTGCAGACCTCCGGGGACATGAGGGCATGCACCAGTCACTAAAGACCCTGGTAAAGAGTGCACAGGTGAAAACTGAGCTCACCGCCCACCTGTCAGATCAGTAGGCACCAGGATCCAAGATCCACAGCCAGAGCAGGAGGGTGAGGACCAGGTGGCTCGCTGGCCACAGTGGCCTGGACACAGCGGCCAGTGCCCAGTGTTGCCTGCAGCCCCACACCTGCCATGCCTGGTGCTCATCTCCTGAGCAAACCCTGGGCAGTCAGCCAGTCTGCCACCCTCCGACTGCAAGGTTTTTAAATTATATTTTTAGCTTAGGGCATGCATTACTTCTTTTCCATATTGTATTACCTGGGACCTCTGAAACCTACAGGAAGCTTTTGTGAGAGAGTTCTGAAAAACTGAAATATTCCTCTGGAATACTTTTCTACTCATCAAGGCATTTATTTTCTTATTCATCACCTGAACTGGTAGCCATAGGGAACTATTACTTTTGTGACTGTCTTATTTCATTAGCATAATGTCACGGTTCATTCGTGTTGTAGCATATGTCAGAATTCCCTTCCTTTTAAGGCTGCACATCTCCCATTTTACATTGTAGCATGTTTCTCAGTTCCGAAGCCCTCTCATACCCATTATTCCCTTTCACCCTCACTTTCTCCATATTGCAGCCAGGGAGTGGCTGTTACTTCCAGGTTGCAGCTGAGGATGCAAGCCTTGCAGTCTCGGGACCACTCAGAAAGCCAGGCCTGGGACCAGAATCTAGGTTCCTGGTGTCTGGTCCACCGCACGCTCCCTGGCGCACGGCTATATGTGCAGACCACTTGCACAATTGTGCGTTCCACATTCCTCATCCACGCAGCTGCTGCCCACATAGGCGAAGGGCAGGAGACCTCTGAGAGAGAACAGGGCCAGCAACACGTCAGTGACAGGACAGAAGTGGAGGAAAGGCCAGGGGTGCCAGAGGACCTGGCAACAAGCTCACTCCAGGCCCCGTCCAGGCAGTAGGGCTCCTCTTACCAGGACAGCTCACTTTCCCTCTGGGACACAGGGATTTTGCCAGGCCAATGCCAGGAGCTGGGTGACACAGAGAGCTGTAGGAGCAGCCAGGCCTAACAAGGTGAATCCTCAAAGTTAATAGTCAGTGATTAGATCAACCAGACAAGAGAGACTGGTAATGAATAGGGATTTGAAATATGTAGTGCTGGCTGTGGGCACGCTGCCTCACATGCTGCCAGCGGTGTTAGCAGCTCCCTAAATGAGCGGAGTGAGCTACCATGGAAGGACTCCATTTGGGGTATCTGGCTGGGGTTGGTGGGGATTACCTTTGAGGCTGTAATCACCTCTCTTGGCATTCATGTCCAGGCCCCCAGACAGTCCTGAGTAAGAATCTGCTTTTTGCTTTGGAGAATGTACTCCTTGCAAGCACTAGGTGTTTTTGGGTGTTGCAGGCAGTCCGACTTCCAAGCAGCAAAGCTCCTATTCCTGAAATAGCCGAATAAACCAAATGGCCAGCATGTCAGTAATGATCTCTGGGGCCAGGGCTCGGCCAGTGCGGGAATGCACAGGGATCGCTGTGCCTGGATTCCCACTGGGAAGCTGCTCTGTGCACTGCCCAGCTCAGTGTTCTCATTGGGAGACTGTTCCAGAAGGCTTGCTGTTCGTCACGGTGAGGGGGTGGGTTATCCTGCATAATCAGATAGTAGCTATCATTCTTGGAGCACAACTTTTGAAATGAGTTAGAATGCTACAAAATGCTCTGAACAGTAAATTACAAGGAACACAATCCAATGTGTCTCTTAAAATTCTAAAGGCACGTTTATTTCCTTAGGAACATTATTATGAACCCATGCTCCAAAGAATTAGTAAAACATGCAAATGTTAGTTAATAGAATGCTGGATAAGCAGCTTCTTAATGAATTTCCCATCTTGATTCGGTCATGTATTAATTTTCTCAAAAGACACTGAGTATGTTTGAGGACGATTAAGATTCAATAAAAAGCTAATACAAGAAAGTGACCTTAGTAGCAACTCAGACTCTGCATCGGACACAGAATTCCCCTCTATAAACTTCCTGACAAGTTTTCCTGCCTTTTCTCAAAATTATCTGGTAGCAGGAGCTCACAAGTCCATTCCATTTATGAGTGAACTATTGGAAAATTCCTTTATAATTTTCACCTCTGAAGCCATAGAGAATAAAGTCCATCTCTCTGCTTCCCAGTTCCCTGGATAATGAAGACATTTACATAGCCCCGTCCCCACCCCAGTTTCCTTTTAGCAAAGCCTGTCATCTCTAGCTCCTGAGCATTTCCTCAAATGTTTGCAGACCATCTCTCCAAAGAGAACAATGAGAGCAGACCTGGTAACCCAGCTCCAAACGCCATGGGACCGTCGCCTCCTTCCTTCTGCAGGAGTGCCTGTGAGTGCTGGCTCTCTCCAGGGTCATTCTCCCTGGGTTCAAATCCTGGCTCTGTACTTTCTATTTTGTGACCCCATGCAAGCAACTAAACTCTTTCATGCTAAGTTTCCTCATCTATTAAAGGGAGCTAATTATATTATCAACCTCATAGGCTCACAGGCTACAGCAATTGAGATGGTACATATAGGTACTTAGCACAGACTGACAACATAGTAAATGCTCAATAAATGTGTTTGCTTGGATAACAGTGATCATGAACACAGATGATGAGACATAAATGGCTGGGTTCACATCCCAGCTCAGGTTCAAATTTTTGCTCTGAAAGGCCTTGGGTAAGTGGCTTAAACTCTCTCTGCCTCAGTTTCCTTATCTGCAAAAGGGAGTTCTTATAAGGTGCTTGGAACAGAGTTTGGAAAGTTAAAAGGGCCATATAAGTGAGGGCTATTCTTATAGCTTAAAAGTGCATCTTAATTTTAAAGGGAGTCACATCAAAGGTTGGCCCATATTGGAGCTATGGACACCAGCATGCCAGCTCCCACACTCCTCCTCATCAGATGGTTTGTGCACAGAGAGTTCTCCTTATTTATATTTTTGTATCTCAAACTACCCCCTAGCAGAGCATCTTGAATATGGTAGGTACTTTTAGAATTTCTGATCTGAAAGATAGAATCACATCTATCTTTCCTCTGTGCTACTTGAAATCTGCTTTCTTAGGTTCTGAATAGTTTAACTACATACTTTCTCTCCAGACTTGAGGTGAGAATTGCCTCATCAGAAATGGCCAGGATCCTCCCAGGTAGAATCCATCACCACACTGTAGCACCTGCTCCACATCAGAGCACCTCACTGCCTGGGCGTCAATGTCCTCACTCCCCACGAGTCTCCATGGCCCTGGCACAGGGATGTACTCATCTGTTTTCCTATATTTTTGGAGCCCAGGAACATTTAGAGTAGCTCTCATTTCTTCTTGCTCTTGTTCACTGCCACTGGCAAAAAGTATTTCTTTCTCAGAAGCACTTAGCACAGAGTGGGTGCTTGAAAATATTTTTTGAATAAATGCTATGCTTAACCTGTCTAGTATCAGCATCTGTGACAGAAAGAAAAAAAAATACTGATGTTGGATAAACTTATTGAAACTAAAAAGTATTTCCAAATGACTATTTTTGTTATTTCTGAAGTTAGCAAAATCCATGATTGCTTCCTTTTCTGTATCCAAAATGGCACTTCTCTGAAGAAAAATTAGAATCCTATATAATAAAAGCTTAATATGCAAATTGTTCAACTGGGAGTTCTACTGGGAGTTAGACTGGAAGTTTGACCGCTCACTATGATGTGCGCTGACTGCCATGGGACCGTGGCGGGATGGTGGAGCAGGTGAGCAGATGGCACCAGGCCAAGGTGGGTGTGAGCAGGGGCCCGATTGCCCCACTGATCGCCCCACAGACAGACTAGGGTGGCAGGGGACGGGGTGCTGAGGGAGCTGGGTGGGGGGGCCTGGCCCTGAACAATTGCCCTGCAGGTGGGATGTTGGAGCAGGTGAGGGGGCAGTGCCAGGCTATGGTAGGGTGCCAGGCGGGGCTGTAAGGCTATGAGCCTGAGGGTGTGAGCTGGGGCCCGATCCCCACAGGCTACCTCATGGGACCCCACCCATGCACAAATTCATGCACCAGGCTTCTAGTTAATTCTATAAAATAGTTTGTTTATTTTTCTATCTTATTAGAGTTTAGATATTCAGTTTGTTTACTAAAATAAAATATTGTACAAACTCATACTTTGTTTTTAACAAAATGAGATAACACAAGTGTACAGGTAATTAAGAGATTTCTGTTGCTCCTATATATTGCCCATAGGCCAGTTTTAACACTAAGGAAAAGCACCGAATTATTTCTTTTCATTGTCACACCTTCCTCCAATTCCCAACTCCAACTTCTCCATATAAGTACTTTAACTTGTTTTTTTCCTGCAATGGAAATAATAAGCAAAGTTATCACAAACAAAGTCAAAAGTAATCAATTGGGAGGATATCTACAGGGTATATTGATGACAAAATGTTAGTGTCAGTGAGTTATTAAGACAAAGACAAAAACCCAAATATAGAAATGGGAAAAATAATAGGAGCAGGTAATTCACAGAATACAAGAAAGTGTTCTACCGATGTTTAAAAGCTGCTCCCCTTCACTAGCAATCAAAAAGGTGAAAGTGTAAAATGTAATGAGATATTCTTTTCCTACCAGATTGACAAGGTTGAGAAGAATGAAAATAACAGGAACCAGTATTAGTGTGGTTTTGGAAATGGAACTCGCCAGAAGCAGTTGTAAGGATTATAAATAAGTATTAGCCTCATGGAGCAATTCAGCAATGTTAATTGGGGACTTTTAAAATGTTGATACTAATAACGATACAATTAACTTTAAAAATGCATTCCTAAGGAATAAAACTGAAAACTGTACAAAGATGTACACAGGACAGCCAGTGTAGTATTGTTTATAATAGCAAAAAAGAAACCAGGACCTACATAGATCTCCATCGATGAGATATTAGTTAAATAAATAATGGAATACCCATAAAACAAAGTACTATGCAGCCACAAAAAATAATGAGGTGGAGGTATGTGTCCACAATAGGCACTTAAGAAAAAAAGCAGATTATAGAATATGATATGGTATGATGTATGCTTATTTTACAAAAAAACATAGAAAATAGCTGAGAGTAGTTGAGAATATATTTATTCTCTGGTTTTACACATCCGCACTTTTTGATATTTTAACAGGTATATCTTAACATATATTTTATAATAGAAAAATATACCTATTTTGAAAATAGTATTAGGGAACTGTTATGGATTTCTTGCATGTATGCATGTATGTATGTGTGGGCATATCATTTAGAAATTAAAATAGTGTTTGTGAGACAGAAAAGTAACACAATGGAGATTCCTTCCAGAAGACTTGGAAATGGTGACAATCATTGGCAACGAGGAGGTCAGGAACCACAGCTGGAGTGTCAGATGACTTATGCACAAAGCACTAGTACCTGATCGCTGATGTGCGCTGGGGAATGACTTGGAGGTTGCCAGATAGGCAGTGATTTCTCCAAATACTTTGAGATTCAAAAGCTTCAGGGGAAGGGAAGCTTGATCACCACAGGCTTAGCCTTTATTCTTGTGGGACCATCCAGCAATGGGCTGAATCATAATAAAAGCAATCTATGGGCATTCACACAATTATTTCAGAAAATAGTAACATCATTTTTATTACCTCAAACCTACCTGGCCAGTCAATCTTATCCACCCCCATGACAATCATCTTTAATTTTCTACTGGCCATCTCTTGGGCATCCCACAATGATCTAAAACGCAACAAGAGTTTATCAAATTCTCTGAACAAAGGATTCTTTTCCATTTATCTGTCATTACATCCTTCTAATCCTCTCTACTTTTGCTGACCATCACGGTAGCCACCAGCCATGTGTGACTCCTAAACACTCCCAGTGTGGTTAGTCTGTCCTGGATTAGGGAGATTTAGTATAAAAACAAAGTAAGTAAAATATTAACTTTAAAGGATGATATTTTGGACATATTGGGTTACATAAAAATATTAAAATAGTAATATTATTCATCTTTTTTTTTTTTTTTACTTTTTAAAATATGGCTACCAGGAAATTTCTAATGACCTATGCAGATCGCCTTACATCTCAGTTGTACGAAGGCTCCTCTAGACTGCAGCCACGGAGTGGTCCTTTATTTTCTTGCTCTTGGAATTTTATACCAAATCTGTCCAGCAGCCCTGGCACCTGGTCCATGGCTCTTTATCTTTCCTCTTCTTTTCCTGAGTCGCTGGTCCAGACAAGCCCTTCTCTCTGTCCCAGCACCTTCCTTATCCCCTGCCTCCAGCTACTCTCTACTCCAGGCCCAACTCGGCTGCCAGCAAACAAACTCAATAACCTGAATAACTGAGAGCTAACCTCGTTAAAACCCCCTTGAGATTAAAAAGAAAACAAATAACAAAATTAACGTTGTGAATAACTGCACTGTAGAAGAAGAACTTCGATGTGCTGGAAACGAAATAAGCAGCCACTCAGTTTTATAGGCTGCCCTTAAAACAAACAACTGCGTCTGGCCCACAAATGAAACGCTCCTTGAGAGAGGAGCAGGAAGCCCTTTTCAAGCGCCAGAGGAAGGAAACGGAGTCTCTGACCTTCTCAACCACAAACAGATACACAAATTCTCTTTTCAGTTTGGTTTCGGTTCAGTCTTCGAGACACAGCCTTCAAGGGCCAGGCTTCCTTTGAAGAAGAAGGCCAATGCACACACACATTTCTGGTCTCAGACTCTGAGTTTTGGGGATCAGGATTTGAAAAAAAATATTCCAGAAAATCCCACCTCCTCCCCACTCAGTGACAGAACCAATGGCAGGGAGGTCAGACAAGGAATAACCAAAGGTGAGGACTCATCAATTCTTATTCTCTTGATCCATTGCTACCTGTCCTGTGGGAGTGGCCAGTGCATGTGAGGGGCGCCAGCCTGCAGCCAGCACATCTGCTTGGGTGGAGCCCGGAGCCTCCCCAGGAAAGAGCACCTCCTCTCCAGCAACTGATACTTCTCTTCCTCTGAAGGTTGGCCAGTCCTCATGCAGCCCTCGCTTTCCACCTGAGTGAAGGCTGAAAACAGTCATCGCCTATATAAAAAGGTGTGCCACCTCGTGTACACAGGTGCGATAGCTCCTGACCGAACCACCAGCCTACAGCCACTTCAGAAAGAAAGATCCGCCTCTTAGCCACCAGGAACTGCTCTCTGAACTCATCCACTACTGATGACTAGAGAATAACGAGGTTGTTTCCACAGGTTTTAACTCAAGCGGATCTCACTTTCAAACTTGCACCTCGTAAATGTGTCTGTTGCACTGGTCAGACACGCTGGGCCTGGGGGAGCGAGGCTGTCACCATGACAGTAGATCTTTGCAACAGTGAACACCAAAGGCAGGAAGGACCAGGCAGAACTTTAGAAAAGGATGTCAATGGGCTCCCTTTGCTGCATCCCCAAAGTGAATTTTCTTACACACACACACACACACACACACACACACACACGAATGTTTAAAATTTCCCACAGATGTGAAGTTAGGCAGAAATGCAGACACAGGTCCCCCTGGTATATATGTGTGCTGAGTGGGGAAGGGTGCCCAGTGCCTGCCTGGTGCTGCCAGCAGAGCCCCAGCTGGCAGAGCCCATTCCTTCTTTGGAAGGCTGGCTCTGTGAGTCTCGCCTGTCTGCAGCAGCCAGAAGAAAGGAGAGAGCATCCCACGAAGGCCTGGCCACTGCCCCGATTGGGTGTGAGCGTGGCATGCGGTCTGCAGCCGTCCATGGTAGAACAAGCTGTCTCAGGCCTGCACCCACACCCATCCCCCAATATGGACAATTCAGCCTCTGCAAGGGCTCCTCTTGAGATTGGTTTCAAATATGCAGGTTGATTCAGTGTGTTCAGAAGACATGGGATTTACACTGATTGCATCCCTCTGACTACAGTGCCTGCAGGTCTACTGTACAAGTACATAGACCTAGAGACCTTAGCTGCTTCAGAGTAAAGAAATTATGCTTCTTTAGGAGCCTTCTCTGGGACAGTACTATGGAGGCATCTTATAGACATGTCTCCATGCATTCGTGACAACAGCCTTAATAGAACAGTCTTACCCCCACTTGATAGTTGAGGAAACTATGGCTTAGAGAGAATAGTAGTCAGACTAAGCCTCGTGATGCTGTCATAACAATCTCAAAACCTCAGTGGCTTACGACAATGAACTTCCCCCCGGTTGCAAGTCTGGGGGCTCTCCAGGGCAGTTGTTCTCCACAGGGTAACTCAGAGACCCAGGCTGCTTTGCTCCTGTCCCACCTGTCATCTCCACACTAAGCTTCTAAATGTGCCCCTGCAGAATCTCACAGGGACTTCTACTGCCTTAGGCCAGGAGGTGACACATGCTACTTCTGGCTCGATGGCCCTGCTTAAATGCTGGGAGCTGGGAAATGCAATCTTTCCATATGTCAGGAAAGGAGAAGAGAGCCAGATATTGGTGAACACTGTAATGTCAGCCAGAGAGCGGTTAAGTCATCCTCACTGTTTTGTTCCATCTCTTATTTGTGTCCCATTCTGCCCATCTATTTAATTCTTCTCTCTCTTGCACCCTGGCTCCCTTGAATTATGTGGTTCACTTGCTGAAAACTAGGACACCAGTGCTGCTCAATATGAATGGTATAGATTCAGCTACATGGAGCATCTGATCTCACTCCCTTCCCAAATTCCTAGGGAAGGGACAAGTTAGCCCATTCGGGATATCTGTCCTCTAAATAAATCAACTGCAGCAAGGAGAAAGGCTACTTTATTGGAATAGGCAGTTCCTGCTGCAACCTTGCAGATAGAAAGTGGGTAAAGGGGGTTGACCCTGCAAAGTGTCATTAGAGATGAAAAGTGATAGAATGAGGATTCTGATTCAGGGCTCTCTGACTACAAAGCCCTTTTAGATTTACTATACACACAACTTCCTAGGTATTTTAAAAGTCAAATAGTGAGGAGAAACAGTCCTTGTGTGTACAAACACATGGACACTGCAGGAAACTATAGCATGCACAAGTTAGTCTGAAATTAAGGAAGATGTTCATAGCGTAATCAGATTTTACAGGATTGAAAATGTGCAGCCATCCCACAGCTACACGATGAGGATTACTTCTTTTATCCTCAAGGGTCGAGCATCCACATCAGTAGAGCTCCAGTAGAGTAACCACTAGCCATATAATTATTTAACTTTAAATTCGTTAAAACAATAGTTCCCAAGGTTAAAAAAGTTGAAGGCAATGCTGGGTTAGGGTAGATCTGGGAGCTTTTGATAGGCAAGTGTGTCTTGGGGCTTGCCAGGAGGATGTAATAATACACCACACTTCCTAGACTTGTTTGACCCCAGCTCCCTTTGGTTTGGCAGGGTTTTCTCACTGGACACAAAATTCAGCCCTAAAGTACTAAGTCTGGTTTTCATGGGTGACTTACCCTAAAGATAATTTCGAAGGAATGTTTATTTCAGAATATTTTGAGATTCGAAAGTATCAGTATAGTAAGAATGTTCCCAACTTGATCATGAAAAGCAAGCCTTATTTGAGTACATGTTCTGTGTAGTCATCAACAAAAGTTACTTTGTAGAGAGGTATGTTTAATTGACAGATAAGTTTGGAAGTAAAGAAAACAAGGTGATAAAAAATGCATATAAAGTATGAAGCCATAGAGAGAAAAAAACCTAACTCTTAATCTGAACTAGACTTGACTTCACTCATTTAAATCAGTGATTTTCAACCTGATATGCCTCAAGAATTTTTAAAACATGAAATATCTAATTATTTATATGGGGCACTGACCTATTTTCCCTTAGATTGTCAAATACAAAAATGACAACAGCTAACACAATAGCGGTCTGGTGTGTATGTCCTGTCTTGAGCCATAAATATAAAGGTCAAATAATAGAGTTCCATCTAATTGGTTATGTTGCATCTGATTGATTAATTCTTGGTACCAGAAATCTTCATATAAAGTATGGGCAATTGATTTTTTGAAAAATCACTTTGGCACAAAAAGGGTAGGTAATTACTATTATTATTCTTTTTGGTAAATCAATCAAAATTAGACCTATTTTTTTGTCATATCAGAAAAAAATTTTTTTGGTGTGCCACAGAATTTTAGTAATTAGTTTATGTGTGCCATGAGATGTAAAAAAGTTGAAATTCACTTATTTAAATTGTCATGAGTTATGATATGGTGGATAACTCTTTTTGAAATTGAGTCCAATTGTTAAGGAAATAGTATAATAGTCTAGGAAGTTTCTGGCAATCCTTGGGAATGACGTAGTTATTTTTCCTAGCCAAATCTAGTCTGGCAAGAATTAACTTCCTTTCTAATGCCTGTGGTTTGATCAGGTTGATCTAAGATAACGTGGTAGTTGGTGCCCTTTCCTTTCCAATTGTTCTTGCCTGCTTTGCTTTTGATATAGTGGGAGGGCCTGTAATACTTCTGCATTTCTTATTAAAATTTATTCATATAACCAAGCCAAATTCTGAGGCTTTGGCTATATGTATCTCAAGAAATGTGGTAGGTGAAAGAAACTCCGCAGTAACTATTTCTAGTACTAGTTAAATATGTAATTCTAGAATGATTTGGCTCAAAATCAAGAACATTCCCATACTGAACAGTATTTGAATAAAAACAAAAGCTACCACACAAAAGTACAGCTGTCAGGAAATACTAGATTTCAGTCGTATCATATTAATCCAGCTTCATGTGGTGTTGGGCAAAAATTGCCTAGAAGGCCACACATATCACAGCACGCTAAATAGTTGGCAGGCTTAAACACAATCTTAAAAAGCTAATGAAATGAAGAAAAAGCATTTGACAAAATTAAACAATCATTTATAGATTTTAAAAATTCTTAGTAACATAAGATGAGAATTTCTTAAATCTGAAAACAGGCAAAGACAAAAATAAAATACCTACAGCTAACATTGCACTTAGTAAAGAACTATTGAACACATTCTGTCTAACATAAGGAACAGGACAAGAACATCTGCTTTCATCACTTTTATTCAACATTGTACTGGAGGTCCTGGCCAATGTAATAAGGCAAGAAAAAGAAACAAAAGTATAAAGATTGAAAAAGAAGAAAAAGGTAATTAAATACAAATGACATGATTGTATACATAAAAATTTTAAGAAATCTACAAAATAACAGTTAGAAATAACAAATGTTTATCACATTTTCAGGATATAGGTCAATATGTAAAAATCATTTTTATTTTCATGTACTACATAGTGAACAATTTAAAAAATAAAATTAAAAATTCATTTACAATTGCACCAACATTAAATACTTAAGAATAAATTTAACAAAATTACAAAATAATGCTAAGAAATATTTAAGAAGTTTTAAATTAATGGAGAGATAAACAGTTTCAGGAACTTTATTTCTTGACTCAAGACTCAGTGTTGTAAGATGTCAATTTTCTACAAATAGATGCATTCCCAATTAAAATCCCAGATAACTTTTTTTTTGGGTAGAAATTGACAAACCTGTTCTAAAATTCATATGTAAATGTGAATTGCCTAGAATAACCAAAACAACTTTAAAAAGAAGAACAAAGTTAGAAGACTTACACCATCTGACTTCAAGATTTAGATTTATTGTAAAGCTATATTATTAAGATAATGATATTATGATAGATAAAATAGATCAGTGGAATTGAATGAAGTTCAGAAATAGACCCACAGCATACATGGTCAGTCCATTTTTCTTAAATGCCAAGCAAATTCAGTAGAGAACGAATGTTATTTCAATAAAAGGTACAATTGGATATCATATGCAAAATAAAAAATTAACTTTGAGCTATACTTCATACCATAGACAAAAATCAACTCAAATTGAATCACACACCTAAATGAAATCTCTAAAACTATTAAACTTTTAGGAAAAAACAGGATGAAGTCTTTGCAACTTTGTTTTAGATAAAGATGTTTCTTAGCTACAACAACCAAAGCCCAACTTATAAAGGGAAAAAATGACAAATTGAACTTCATCAACATTGAAACTTCTGCTTTTAGAAAAATACTGCGGAGAGAATGAAAAGACAAGCTATATAGAAAAAACACTTACAAGTTACACATCTGAAGAAAGACTTTTACCCAGAATATATAAAGAATGGTCAAAACTCAATAATAAAAAACAAACAATCCAACAACAAATGCACAAAAGGTTTGAAGAGATATTTCATCAAAAAAGATATAGAGATGGCAAACAAGTACATTATTAGTCATTAAAGAAACACAAAGTAAAATCACTATGAGACACCATTTCGCTACAATGACTAAAATTAAAATCTGACATTAGATGTAGGTAAGGATGTCAGACGACTGAAATTCTTATAAAATCACTTTGGAAAACTCTTTGGCAGTATCATTTAACTTAAAGAATACCTTCCCAATAAGTCAGCCTTTCAGTGCTAGATATTAACTTGAGAAAAATGAAAGCATATATCCATAAAAAGACTTGTACAGGAGTGATATGTCAGCTTTATTCATAACTAGAGGCCCAGTGCATGAAATTCGTGCATGCGTAGAGTCCCTAGCAGCTGCCAGCTGCTAGCTGAGGCCTCCCTTCCCTGGCTGCCAGCTGCAAGCTGGGGCCTTCCTTCATTCTGTGCTGACCCCTGGTGGTCAGCAAACATCATAGTGAGCAATGGAACTCCAGGTCAGTCAAACTTCTGAGGGGACACTTTGCATATTAGGCTTTTATATCTATAGATAGCAAAAAATTGGATATAACCCAAAATTAGATAAGAAAATGCACACTGATCAATAGGAGAAAGTATAAAGAAAGTGTGGTATATTCATAAAAGGGAATACTACTCAGCATTAAAAAGAATGAACAACAGATACCTGAAACAATATAGATGAATTTCAAAAACATGCTGAGCCTAAAAGCAATACAGAAAAGGGTAAACACTGTATGATTCTCATTATAAGAATTCTATAATAGGCAAAGTAATTTCTAAAATCAGAACATTGGTGCTAGTGGGATAGGAAAATAGAAATACCGCATGCGGGCGCGCAAGTACAGTACGATTGAAACTTCCTGGCCCATGCGCAGAAGTCGGTATTTTGTGGAAGAACCAAACTCAAGGGGCGAAAGAGCAGCATGTGGCTCATGAGAAGCAGTTTGTTGAGCTGCAGTTTGCTGACCACTGGACTAGGCAGGCAGGCGAGTGGTTAGGAGCCAGTGGTCCCAGATTGCGAGAGGGATATCCAACTGCTGGATTGGGCCTAAACCGGCAGTCAGACATCCCCCGAGGGGTCCCAGATTGTGAGAGGGTGCAGGTCAGGCCTAGGGACCCCCTCCTCGTGCATGGATTTCGTGCACCCAGCCTCTAGTAGATATATAATTCTCTAAAGGATGTGGTAATTTCATTTAGAAATTCATCTAAAAGTTCCCAGAAAGATTTTCTTCAATGTTTTTCCCACTAAATGAGTAAATTAGTGTACAGTAAAGAAAAGAATATGGTCTCCGGTATTCACATCTCTCATCCTTCCACAAGATTACTTTCACCTCTACTCCCAACACTATCTTTTAGCCTCACCTCTAACTTTACCTCCTTAAGAGGGGAGAGGTTCTCAGGTTCACATTTCACACAATTGAGATGCAACACTTTTACATATCATTGAGATCTGGGTTACTTTAAGATAGCTTAAAGCCTTAAATAAAAAAGCATGGAACCTTAGCATCCATTCACAGAGCAAGTGAAATGTACTCATCTCATGTGGTTTTGGGAGTCAGAATGTGTGCCAATCTGATGATACTCAAGGTGCACAAATACAACCAATCAAACAGGTTCTTACAAAGGAGATAAGCTTCCAGAATGGTGCAAGTTGTAGCCTGAGCTATACAGTGTCCTCCTCTGACCTTGGTCCCCAATACAAGAATTGGACAGAACCTTGTTTAATTATCACCTTTCACAGCTAAGGGATCTGTGTGACATTGCAAAAGTGGCTGACCTTTTTAGGTCTTAGACCTGGGAATGGAGCTCAAGTTGCTCAGAACTCACAATTCTCCCACATTGCCAACCAGAGTCCAGTTGCCTGAGATTGTTTTTACCTTGGTTCCAGTTCAGGCCCAGTAGGGCATTCCTGATACCCTGCAGTGCAGCCCTTACCCTGTGAACTTCTTGACAGTCTGGAGCTCAGTGTTCTATCTCCCATGGATGACCACAGCATTCACTCTATTCCTCTCATTGACACACAAACAGGAATGGGAAGTGCTTATGTGCTTTGAAGTCAAGCAGACTTAAGTTCAAATCCTGCCTTACCACAGGACCTTGGGCCAGTTCAAATTTCTCAATCTCTGTTTCTATAAAGTTGGTTTAATAACAGCTCTTATCTGTTTCCCTAAGGATTAGATGAGAAAACATACGTAAAATGCTTAACAAAGGACCTGGGACTTAATGCATGTCATCCATTATTTTGTATTGTTCTCCGATTTTTGTCTCTTGGTAAAAACTTGAGTCCCAAATTAGATTGTCGTTTTTGTGAGAGTGAAGATGGTTTGTGTATTTTTTTTATGTATCCATCCCACTGTTCTTAGGGAGGTGCTGGAGATTGGGGACAATATCAATAGCTGCTGAATAAGTGATTGTGGGTGAGTTGATGGGCCTCTCCATATACAATTTACATAATAAACAGGTGATTATTATATTATAATTATTATAATTATTTTTATATTGCAATGCTCTTTCCCCCCAATTTTATTTTTGGAGAAACATTTTTTAAACCTGTAGATGAAATATTTGTATGTATGGCTGGTTCATATTACATTTTTATTTTCTTTAAAAATGTGTTTCTTTTTGGTAAGCCTAGGTTAAACCCTGTTGGGATATATTTGCTCTGTTTCCTTTCTGAAAGAGGACAAGGGATCAAGGCATTATTTAGCAGATTACAAAGATTTGTTTTATCCTCCTAACTAGTTCAGTTACAGTGTATTTGTTACAGTAAAAAAGATGGCCATCTCCCCTGGAGGGAACATAGAGAATTGGGTGACAGAAAGATACAGGCCAGCTGGATCGCTAAAAGAAGTGTCCTCAGGTGACTCAGGCTTTGTCCTGAGAAAATAGGCATGTCCTCCCTGCTGAAAACAGTGGAGGATGACATGCTTCATTCATGCCAGGTTATGAAATGGCTTCAGCAGGTGCCTCGGGAAAGTCCCCTGACCTTGCAGTCCCTGGTGATGGTGTGTCCTATCCAGAGCTTCCTGTGAAACTTCCTGCTCGGGGACAGAGGTCAAGGGGGGCCAGTGTGGCCCGGCTTTGGCTTCCTGCTCCACACTGCCAAGACTAGAACAAAGCCAATGACCCCATAGCCTTTGAGACCAACTAGTATTGCTTATTTCCCTGAGGAGAGATCCTTAGAACCATTTTTACATGTTTTTCACATCCTTTGTAAGAGGCTGGCCTGAGGGAGAGGGGACCAAGAGCCTCATCTAAACAGCAAGAGTTTGACCTTCTTTGTGGTCTCTCCACATTGAGGCCCTGGGAGATGCAGGAGTCCGGGACGGAGAATCCCATCTACAAATGGAACATCAAACAATTCTCAGAATCCATTCTCTCCTGCCAGCCCTCGCCAGCGTCTCAAAGACAAAATGGCTCCCTGGGACTCTCATTCATTTGCATTTCCCAGGAGGATTCTTTCTCTCCTCTTGGTCTGGAGAAGCACTGTCCTTAGACCTGGATAAACAGGACTCCTGCCCCAGGCCACACACCTCAGGGAACCCTGTGCTTTGAAGTGTCTTCTTCAAACTTTTCTAAATTCTCCCTGAAAGGTATGTGGGACCCACCCCCATCTGTGTCTCCTTTGAGCACTCTCTGCCCCTCTATTCCATGTGGAGCCCTGGATCTTTTACCTATAGGATCATTCAAAGCCCCCAGTGCTAGGCTTGGGTTCTAGAATAGTAGCCTGGTGAGAAGATCACTTTCACTGGATGAAGCAGTATTTTATTTTTTTTCGGGATTACATGCGACTGGACTACCATGTTGGTGCTGTGGACATGCTGATTTTGAGTGGCTCAAACTGTTGTATGGACAGTTCCCCAACTCCTGCAAAAATATTTGCCAGGCATCCTGCATACCCTAAGGGTGACTTTTTTTTTGCATCTCTTCCTTTCAGGATAAAGGGAAGAACACAGGGGTAAGAACAAACACAGGGAGAAAGCCCTTCAGTAAACCTACCTGAATATTATGCTACCCTTCTCATGAAAAGTAGCATAGCATGTAGTTTGTACTGTGTCAGAGATGAATTCTATTATTACTTACTAGAGGCCTGATGCACGAAGATTCATGCAAGAATGGGCCTTCCTTCCCCTGTTTGCCGGCACCGCCTTCGCTCTGGCCAGAGCCTCCTTTCTGCCTTCCCATGCTGCCCAGAGGCCCGGAGCAGCTAGGGCAGTGCGGAACACCTGAGTGGTTGCCATGGCGACAATGCGAGCATCCCGCCCCATCCCTGGCTGCTCGGCACCTGCATATGCAAATTAATCCACCATCTTTGTTGGGTTAATTTGCATACTCACTCCTGATTGGCTGGTGGGCATTGTGAAGGTATGGTCAATTTGTATCTTTCTCTTTTATTGGTGTAGACTAGAGGCCTGTTGCACAAAGAGATTTGTGCAATAGGTCTTCCTTTCCCCTGGCTGCTGGCACCAGTTTGCCTTCGGCACCCGGGGCCCAGGCCTTTGCTCTGGCCGAGTTCTGGCCGGAGCTGGCCCCGGAAACGTCAGGCCTCGCTGCTCCGCCGGCCCTGGGCCGTCAGGCTTCACTCCACTGCTTGAAGCCTATGTATGCAAATTAACTGCCATCTTTGTTGGCGGTTAATTTGCATACCTCGCTGATTAGCCAATGGGAGGCGTAGCGAAGGTACAGTCAATTACCATGTTTTTCTATTATTAGATAGGATAGTCTGGACTCTGCTACTAACTAGCTATGTGATCTTGGGCAAGACACTTCACACCTCTGGGCCTGTTTTTTGTCTTTAAAATGAGATGATAGATGGATAGGTATATGGTTAGGTGGATTGATGGATGAATGTATGAATGGTGGATGGATGAATGGACAAATGGGAGGATGGGTGGGTGGATAGATGGATGAATGGATGGATAGATGGGTAGGTAGGTGAGGAAGCTTGCCAGACAGTTTGGGGAGAAGGAGAAAGGAGAGCTGGTGGCTGTCCAGGTGCTTTAAGAGTCTTATCCAAGTGCTGCAAATTTGGCATTTTCCTGGTCATCTTCCCTGCCCCACCTTTTTGCCTACTGCTTTGTTTAAAGAGCATCTTGGTGAGGTAGTTGAAAAGATCACTCTAGGAGTTAGAAAAGCAGAATTTTTCTTCTACAATATTTGTTGTGCATTGGGTAACCTTTGGCAATTCAGAAACTCTCAAAGTGTAAAATTCCTTATCAGTAAAATTGAGTCGATGATACCTGTCTTGTCTACCTTGCATGGTTTTGTGGGGGTCAAATATAGTAATGGCCATGGACAATGCTCTGCAGACAGGAACCCCTCATACAAGGTCATGTTTTGTGAAGTATTATCGAGACCACTCCTCTTTTCTTATTCCCCTTTATAGGCGCCATGGGGCTCATTTACGGGTTACACAAAGCATTGTTCCAGGGAATTTCATGCTCCTGAAAGAAACAGAATAACAGAAATCACAAGATAAGGTTGTGTTACCTGTTGTATTCATCACATGTCAGGGAAAAGGACTTTTTAAAATTCCATTGAAGTTAGGAGATGCATGATTATTACTGGGAGAGTAAAAAACAGGGTTTTATTTTTTTAATTTAATTTTCCCAGGGGGGTATCTTTTTTTGCTATAGGTGGATTTCCACCTGCACTACGTGAGGCAGTGAAAAGTTTCCAGCAATATGCTGAGTCAAGATTTGAGCATTTGTGGGATAAACCCCATGATCTATGGGGACAAGAGTACTAGAAGGTGAAGACTGAAGTTGTCCTCCTGTTAAACATCCATTTTAAGTTCATTAGGGAATTGCCACATACATCCCTTTACCCTGAGCCAGTCACTCTCGGTAGCTTCTTAAATAATTCTGATTTGTAGTATCATAAAGTCTTAGACTCTGAAGAAAGCTATAAGTGATCTAATCTGGCCTTGCCCTTAGTTTGGTGGATTTCAAAATGTGCTGTTGAGCCAGCACATCAGAGCATCCTCTGGACACTTGTAAAAATGCAAGTTCTTGGGTGCTGCCTCCGACTCACTGAATTCACAACTCTGGGGATGGACCCAGCAATCAGTGAACAAGCCTTCCAGGTGATTCTCACAGACCTAAAATTTGAGAAGGGTTAATTCATTACTTCCCTAAATAGCATACCTGAAATATACTTTTGTGGCCTCTACTTGAATATTTCTGGTGACAGGGAGCTCACTACTTCAGGGGACATCTGGTTAGAAGTCCTAACAATGAGATAATTTCTTGTTATAAGATAAATCTGATTTCTTGTCACTCCCTTCTAGCCTTGGCTCTATCCTCTGAATGCAATTTAGACGTATAGCTGAGGAGAGATCACTGGCAACGGGACTAATGATTCACATAGAAGGAGTTGGGTAAAAGTGAATACAAGAGGGTAAACTGGGAGGGCAGCCAGTGCGTCACATTTTCCTTTCAACCCAATAAAACAACAAGATTAAGGGCTGTCCCCGGCATGTGAGATTATGATAAATATCAGTATTAATAACAATAGTGACAGTAATAATTACCCACAGCTAGATTTGGATGCAGGTCAAGAAACCATCCAAATCAAATTACATGTAAGAAAAATATGCGTGTTCAGTGCTGGAAACATTTTCAAAGAGGAAGAAAAATTGGCGCTGTGAAAAACATTTCACCTTCTAGTGGGGATAAGTGCTCTTTCCATTCCAAGGAAATTGTAAGGAAAACGAATGCCCCCAAAGGATATGGCCAGGTCCCAGCCCAGGCTGGTAGGAAAAATGAGCCTTTTCCTGGTCCCCCCTCAAGCAGGGATGCTCTGAGTTGAATACACTTGTTGGCTAGATTTTGCTAGTGGTGTTCTTTTCTGTTTGCATTTGGCAAAAGAGACAGAGAAAGTGTAATACTCTCATGTGGGAATCCCCCAGCAGGGAGGCGGGAAGGGTCCAGTCTTGGTCTCTGCTTACTCCGTGTCCCGCTCCCCTCTTAGGACTGGAAGCACTGGCAGCTCTCAGCATTGCAAGGCGCTCTCACAAATGGTTTTCCCTCCCCCCAATTTGAGCCTGGAGAGTGTTTACTTCCTGTCAACCTCCAGGGACCTGCTGATTTCTCCCATTACTGCAAATTGCTGCTCTTGGGTGCTTTGCATTTGTTATTAAGATGCAATCAGGGTTTCATAACTGATTAACAGCCTCACCCCACAGCCCCCACCCTCACACCTGACTTGGAGGCAGCAGCAGTGGAAGCAGAATCCCTGGCTGCTGCGCGTCTGGGCTCCCGGTTCTGTCAGAGGCTAGTGGGTGCGGTGGGCAGCTGGTGGGAGCTGGGGGAGCGACAGGAAGGAGCAAACAGGCACTGGCCTCCTGCGTGAATCCTGGGTATGTGGGGAGGAATGTGGTGCCTCTCAAGTTCCCAGGAATGTCGGTGTGTGGGGGGCCGTGTGGCAGGCCTCTGGAATGATGACGCTGATGGCTGTGACAGCCTGCCCAATGCGGCAGAGGCCCGCCTGCGCCGGGCCTTCCGGACCAGCGAGCACAGAGTGTCTCTTAAGGCTGAGTGGCAGGATGATGAGGACACGGGTGACGGCCTGCACAGAATCATGTCAGCCGGCGGCTCTGGAACAGCTCCCCGCACTGCCACTGAGACAGCCCACTCCCCTCCCACCCGGGACCCCTTCTCTCCCCACTCTCCTGTCAAACCCGCGCAGCCCCTTTGACCACGCTCAAAGCCAACAACAACACTTCCAGTGGCTGATGAGCACACACACAAAAACAACCCGCGTTCTTCAGGACACTGGGACCTTTCTCCACCCTCCTTTTCTGTTTTTAGTTTTTAAGCGTCTCCATTTTCACTAAACAAGTGTCTTGGGCCTTCCCTTGCCCTCACGGAAGGTACATGGTTGCAGGAGAAAAAGAAAAGGCCAAGAAGATCATGGCTGCAGAAATCTCAGTGACTCCCTGAGAAGGAGAAGGGTGGGAGGACTGGAGGAGCCCAGCAGCCCAGCGGCACAAAGCCAGGCAAAGCTTCGACGCCGGATTGCTGGGTGAGCCCAGCTACTGTTCACCTTGCGCTGCTCGCACAAGTCAGACCTACGTGAGGGATCTTGGAGCTGATGGGACACGGGACCCTGGCACCTGATTTTCATTAGATCTACAATGTGTTTTTGAAAGGAAATAGAGAACAGGCAGATAAGGGCGAGCAATCGGGAGGTGGAATTTTCATACCACTGCAAGTGACAGATTTGAAGAGAGACAGGCAATCCTGGGTTCAGATCCTGCCCGTTCCATTTACTGCCTTAGTTATTGAGCCTGTCACCCTACTTTGAAACAGAGATAATATCTCAATGGATTATGAGGCAAATACAAGGGACTATATACAAAGCACATGGGATTTCCTTTTTCTTTTGTTGGGGCAGGGCGGGGCGGGGGTTAAGACAAAGTTTTTTTCTTTCTTTCTTTAAATCAAATCATTTTTGGTATCATTGGAAGACAAAGATGAAACATTCCTGAAGACCAGCAAGGATTTTGGCTGTCTTATCCTCCCATGGAGAAAAAAGGTCAGGTATTTAACTCCAGAGCTGCATTATCTTATGCGAGATGCATTCCTTTTCCCAAGCATGCTGCTGGGACAGCCCAAAGCTGGGAACAGCAGAGCCCTGAGCTGGGACCCTCCCTGGCTATTCAGGGAGCCCTCTTGGAAAAAACTGTAAAGTAGGGTTGCAAGGTCAAGGAAAGAGAGAGCAGAATGGTCACTGTCTTTGGCACAAGGAAACATCTCAGAATGTATTTAAGGAGAAAGATAGACGGTGGGAATTGGGTGAAGCAGATGGAAACTTGACAGAAAAACTTTCCAAGTCATGTACATGGTAAATGGGCCACAAGTTCACCAACAGGCATTGCTCTCTTGGGGCAGCTAGAGACCCTGGATCTTTTCCAGATGTAGACTATGGGGCATAGGAAAAAGGCCTAATAATCTTGGAACTGGAGTCCCAAATTATAATTAATCCCAGAAGAGAGGAGAAAGAGCATGAAACAGAAGCAAAATTGGAAGAGATAATAGCCAAGAATTTCCCTAAGCTGAAGAAAGATATCTGGGCACAGATTCTAGAAGCTTAATAAATCCCATAGGATAAATGCAAGGCAAACGAATCTAGGTATATCTTGGTCTGATACATCACTGCCAAGAACAAAGACAGAGAGAATCTTAAAAGTAGCTAATAAAAAAACACACAAAGACATATTACTTTCAAAGGAGCAAACTAAGACTAACATACCTGAATTCTCTAAAGTAATGATGGAGGTCAGAAGATAATAAAATGTCTTTAAAATTCCATAATCATTGTGGAGATGTTAACAGTGTAAGTACATACTAAGCAATCAATCAAAAGTTAAGTCTCCAGATCGTCTGAGGAACAGGTCCAACAATTTGACTTATTAACACAGAAAGGAGCCTCACCCAGCAAGGGCAGAGCATGCCTGCTTTTCCAGTGCACACAAAACGCTTCCAAGACTGATCCTGGGCTGGGCCACAGAGTGAGTTGCAGCAAATTTTAAAGAATTGAAATCATAGTCTTTGGCAAGAGTGGAATTGAGGTAGAGATAAAAAACAAAAATGAATGAGATGATAGTGATATATGGCCTGTTAACATGTGTGTTTACAGGAAGCATATAACCTTAAATTCATATGCTAGAAAAGAAAAAAAGGAGGAAAAGTAATGATTCAAGTGTTCCTAAAAATAAGTTAGGAAAATAAAATGCAAGTAGGCCCTAACATAATAAAGATAAGGATTTAATGAAATAGATGACAAATGTGTAATGGAGAAAATGAATAAAACCAAAAGTTGTATTTTTAAGAATAAGAAAAGGAAGATAAAAGACTATATATTGTGTGTGTTTGTGTTTGTGTTTGTGTGTGTGTGTGTGTGTGTGTGTATGTGAGAGAGAGAGAGAGAGCAAGATTACAAATATATAAATTAACAGTAATGAAAAATGGATATTATTAAAGTTTCTTTTTACATTAAAAAGGTATTATGAACAACTTCATGCCAATACATTTGATAATTTATAAAAACCTTTCTTATCAAAATGAATTACAGAGAGAAATAGGAATTCCAAATAGTCCAATATCTATTAAAATTGGATCCATTATTAAAAATCTTTCCCTCAAGACAACTCCAGGCCCAGATGGTTTCACCAATAAATGTTTCCAAACTTTAATAAATCACACTGATCCCATAAAATTCTTCCAGAGAATAAAAGAACAACAACATTTAAAACTTGTTTTATAAAATGGCAGATATAATTTAAGATAATGCAAGTACATCAGAAGACAAAAATTACAGGTGAATCTCTTTCATGAATATAAATATAATTATTTATCAATATATTTGCAAGTCAATTCAAGTGATATATAAAGAAAAAACAAGTCACATCCAATTTGGGTTAATTCCATAGATGTGGGAGTTATTTAATAATTGAAAGGCAGCAATTTTAATTTATTACATTAATAGAATAAAGGAGAAATAAAAATTGAATATAGAATAATATGGTGTATGTAGGACAGTGATGGCAAACCTTTTGAGCTCGGCGTGTCAGCATTTTGAAAAACCCTAACTTAACTCTGGTGCCGTGTCACATATAGAAATTTTTTGATATTTGCAACCATAGTAAAACAAAGACTTATATTTTTGATATTTATTTTATATATTTAAATGCCATTTAACAAAGAAAAATCAACCAAAAAAATGAGTTTGAGTGTCACCTCTGACACGCGTGTCATAGGTTCGCCATCACTGATGTAGGATAATAGAAATGGAATACAGGTGTGTGACCATCTAAATAGATGTAGAAAAAGCATTTGATAAAATTCAATATGTGTTCCTGATAAGATCTTTAGTTATCAAATTAAAATTGGAAGGCATTTTCTTAACCTGATAAAGGCCATCTATAAAAAAAAATCTACTGCAAATATAACGCTTAACAATAAGACACTGAAAACCATCCTTTGAGATTGTGAATGAGAAAAAGTGCCTGAATTTTCTTTAGTGTTTTAGAATTTCAAGCAAGAAAAGAGAAATAAAAGCAATTATATTTCAAAAGGAAGATATAATGCTATTGGTATGTGTAGATGATATGATTGTGCACTTAGAAAAGACAAAAGAATTTATAGAGAATCTATTTGAATCATTAACTCATCAATGACACTGAATACAACGTTAGTATACAGCAATTCACGCATTCCTCTATGCTAGCAATAATTACAAAGGAAATAAAAACCATATAATTTACAATAGCATTCCAACAGATCACACATCTAGAATCAAGCTAATGAAAAAATGTGCAAGAAAACAGTATGAGAGCAATTAAAGGTCTAAATAAAGAAGGAATAAACTGTATTCATGGATTGGAAGTTTCAATATTACAAAGAAGCTGACTGATGTAAATTTTCAGGATTTAGGATATTTAGGGTGTTTTGCTTTTTTTTTCTTGTTGAGGAAAGTGATAGGCTGACTTTAAATTTATATGAAAATGCTAAAGATGATAGCCAAGTGTTCATTGAATAAAAAAATAAAATTAGAGCATTTATGATATTTTAAAAAATCAGTTCCAGGAAAATTATAGATCTAAATATGATAGATAAAACAATTCAACTTTAAATGAAAATAGGGTTCTATTTTATGACCTGAAGTTAGCAATTGTTTCTCAAACAGGACACAAAAAATAATAACCATAAAATAAAGGATTGATAAATTTAACTATATTAAAAAAATAAGAATTTCTATCCATAAATAGAAAACATTAAGGGACTGAAAATCAACCCATGGAATGGAAAGATATTGGGAATATATTTATCTGACAAAATTCTTCTATCCAGAGTAGATAAAGATATTGTATTAATTAATAAGCCCTGGCTGATTTGGCTCAGTGGATAGGGCATTGGCCTGTGGACTGAAGGATTCCGGGTTTGATTTGGGTCAAGGGCACATGCCTGGGTTGCTGGTTCGATCCCCAGTGTGGGGCGTGCAGGAGGCAGCCGATCAATGATTCTCTCCCATCATTGATGTTTCTATCTCTCTCTCCCTCTCCCTTCCTCTCTGAAATAAATAAAAAATATTTTTTTTTTAAAGAAAAAGACAGACAACCCAATACATTAGTGGGCAAAAGTAATAAACAGGCACTTCAAAAAGAACACATCCAAATGGCAAATATACATATGTAAAAGTCTTAAATCTTGTCTTTAGGGAATTTAAACCCTAATGTGACAGTGCTACACATTCACCATAATAGCTAAAATTAAATAGATGGACAATATTAAGTGTTGGTGAGGATGTGTGGTACAACTGAAATTATCATTTTTCTATTTGTAGTGTCATACAGTTTAAATTGGTGCAACATCTCGAAAAACAACATGTCAGTCAGTATCTACTAAAAGCGAAACCTACACATGCCACATGACTCAGCGATTATGCTACCAGTGTTTGCTGAGCAGCCCTCTCTCACTTGCAGTCTTTCAGTTCTGCTCCCATGTAAATGGACATCCAGTGCTCTCGGCCTCATTGTGGCCATTCTCTGTGTAAGTACCATCTCCTGGGACTTGTAAAGCCTGAAAACCCTCCTGGTGACCAAATAGTGCTGCATTTCCTACCATCCTAACTGGGTCTGAGCAAGTTGATTTTCTCACAGACATGGGGAGCCTCCCAAGTGTGCGCTGCACTTTGTAACCGAGGCCCCAAAGCAGTTCTGCTTGTGCCCTATTCTCACAAAACCCCTTGGCTTTTAAAACACTGCTGCTGCCTGCTGGCCCTCTCTCCATGGACCAAGGCCATGACCCCATGCTGTCCTCCCACCTCTGTCTTTGCCCCTGGGCATCTGTCATCCTCCTCCTCTAAGTGCAAACAGATGCCTGCAGGCTACGTGTGACCCTGGTTCATCAGACACCCAGCTTCTAGCTCCTGCTTTGGCCCACTGGGACCCACTGTGGTGTGTCAGATGGGAATGCTCTGGGATGCCAGTCACAGAAATCCCAACCAACAGAACCTTAAATCCGTAGGCATTTGCTTTTCCTTTAAGAAATCTAGAGGTAGGTGGAGGCTGGTGTTGGTTCAGCTGCTCAGTTGAGTCTTCAGGAAACCAGGTGTTTTCTCTCTGTTCACTCTGAAATCTTCAGTTGTTGGCTTTTTGCCCTTATCCTTGCATCAATATGGCTACTAAAGCTCCAAGCATCAAAACCAGGTGCAGGGCAGAAACAAGGGGAATAGACAGTATAGCTCACCCTTTCCTTACCTGGATCTTTTTTCAGGACAGAAAGTCTTCCATACCCCCACCCCCATCCTCAGCAAACTTTCTTGTGTCTCCAAGGCCAGCACCAAGTCACACTGGCACTCTGGAGAGTGGGTGTCTGGTAGTTCAGAACAGCTTTTGCATAGACAGCCAACAGTGCCAGCAGACAGGCATTCAGAAGAACAACCAGACGCAATGATGTTTAATCCACCTACAACTCTGAGTAATCAAGAGTTGGATTTACCTGTTCAGCTTGTCTTGCGTTGGGGACAGATATGTACTTGACTAACCTTTCCCATGCAGCCTTCGAAATTACTTGCTTGATTTTTCTGTTTGCAGTCAAAATGAGGTTTTCCTTCGGTAAATATAATGATTTCCTAATAAAAGTGCCAAATTACTTCATTGAGTGGTGACTTCAGACTCCCCTCCCTGCTACTTGTTTGAACATCAGTCAGTTCCCCAGTGTCATTCTAGACAGTTTGATGGAGGGAAGGAGAGGAAAGCTTCTGCTCAATCAAGTACCTGATTACTACAGGTGCGGCATGCAAATTGCTGTCTTTCTAAAAATTCAAATAAGATAAAACATGCTTATTGCTGCTTTTACAGTGTCTAATTCCTTTTTCTAAATCTCTTTAACATCTTCCCAAACACTACCTCTTATGTGAAGGAGAGTGTTATCTCTTTAAGACTCTTTCCTTTTTCCTTCTTTCCTTTGCCCCAATGGCTTTCCTCCAGACTTCAGTGCTTCTCTGCCGCTCTCTGCTTACTGGCTTATGAGGGCGAAGCACATATCCAGCTGAGAAAATGACAGGTTGCAGAATGTTTACATAGCATTAAATCTAACCACATATATGCCCTGATCTGGACTTGGCACCTCCCCATAAAGAAGAGATACTTATTTATATACAAGGTGTTTTTACAACCTAGTTCTTGAAGCAGTTGCTGGGTGATTTCAATCCTCTTTCACAATGCATTCACAACAAATACCATGTGTCAGAGATTCTAGATTATCCTTCCCAATGTAGTCCAAGGAGTTCAACTGACAAGTTATTTCTGTTTTTTGTATCAACCTGTATTTCTTGTGTACAAATATACAGAGTGCTTTGAAAATTGTTGCTATCTAATGATTGCTTCAGTTAATACCTTCTACGACCCTGCTTGCAGCTCTAGGTACGTAAAAGGTGTGGTGTGATGAAAAGCTAAAGGCTTAGGGAAGAACAAGATAGAAGAGGTTGTTTAAAAAATGCAGGATGTGCAGCCCAGTTGCTGTTGCTCAGAGACTGAATGTCAACTATGAACCAGGAGGTCACAGTTCTATTCCCGGTCATGGCACATGCTCTGGTTGTGGGCTCGATCCCCATTGGGGGTGGGAGGGGGGAGCAGCAGGCAGCTGACCTGATGATTCTCTCTCATCACTGATGTTTCTATCTCTCCCTCTCCCTCTCTCTGAAATAAACTAAAAAAGACTTATTAAAAAAAGAAAAATAAAGATGTGCTGATTAAGAGCAGAAAGGCAAAGAAAGAATCCACACACGGGGTTTTAGGGCACAGAGAAGAGAGAAACTTTGACTTTTAAGGTTACAGTCTAAGAGATGTTCAGCCTGACAGATGAGTCAGGTGGCCATTGAATCAGAGTTCCAAAATCAAGCTTTTTGCCTGCAGTCAAACACCATTTCCTGAATCAAAGTCATCAAACTGGAAGGTGGAGGGCAAAGGAAATAGCCATGAGAAGGGAACCCTATTAAAGACAGCACAAGGCTAGTGTTGAGGGGCTCTCCTAGCATATGCAGTTCCTTTAACAACGTTTCTCACAGACACAGTTTAATTGAAGCCTTTAATTTTTAGTTTTTGCAAAATGTAATTTTCCCCTAGCTTACTTTGTTATAAGAATATTGTATATAATACGTAAGCATATAAAATATGTGTTAATCAATTATTTATGTTAATGGTAAGACTTCTGGTCAACATAAGTTGTTATAGGTAAGTTTTTGAAGAGTCAAAAGTTAGATGTGGATTTTTAACTTTGCAGAGGGGTGGTGCCACTAACCCCACATTGTTCAAGGGGCAACTGTATATGTATTAAACTTGGGGAAGATGAAAAGGTAAGAAAAGAAGCAAGGCTGTCATAGGCTTTGCATACACATGAAAACTATATGAAACACAATTTCAATACTTCATTGAGGGACAGCATCACTGTGGAAAAATCCTCTGGGAGAGGCAGATTCTGGGCTTCCATTCACAGGGAGGAGCCATGGTCAACAGGAGGAACAAGTTTTCCATGTGGGTGACAAGGACATCTAAGCAAAGGCCAGATCTTGGGAGGCAAGACTCAAAGGTGGAATAAGAGGTAAACCACGTGCAAAAAAACTGACAGAACCATGTGGGAATCTTAGACCATAGTCCTCAGGTAAGTAGGGGCAGGTGAAAGGGTGGGGTTGTTTAGCAAAGAGCATCAAGGCTCTAAGGCTCTGGTCTGAGTCACGTGGTTGAGTGCTGGTAGAGCCTGGGAAAGCAGAGTGATGTCTTTGAAATGAATGGACGTGTATGGAATTAACTATTTCTTTCCTTCCTTCTAAATGGTTGGGTAGGGTTTAGATGTGTGCTTAATACAGTTAACCTAGAAATGAAGGTCTCTCTGGCAGAAATTCCTGCCTCAAATGGCTTTCACAGAATGTGTGAGTAGGATGCAGGATGAAACCAGAAAACCAACATTAATTGGGACCCTACTACGTGTCAGGGTGTGTGTGTGTGTGTGTGTATACATATCATTTCATGAGAAGAGTGAGGCTCAGAGAGGTCCAGAGAGTTGTCCAAAGTCATGGGCCTCCATTCAAACCTGGGTCAGCTTCACTCAAGGCCCATTCATTCCACAGACATTGTTTGTAGGTCAACGCTAAGCCTGGCTAGTTCTCTCCCCATAGAGCAGGAAGCTGACCTGCCTTCCTGTGCAGTGGTTCCCATTACCCTGTGGCTGGATGTGGCCAAGCTGGTCTTTTCCCCAGACTACACACTTGGAAAGATTCCACTCTGACTTATGGTGACGCTACTTTCTCAAAGTCACTACTTGTGGCTTTGCCTCTTGCCCCTCCAGCAGGCGGCACATTGCGTTTGATCCAGGCAGCCACTCATCTGGGGATAGCCCAAGGCAGGTGGTTTGTGCTTACATCCCCATGTGAAAGCACTGAGTGGTGAGGGCTTTGGGCATGATTTCTCAGTGGGTTTTGCCCACATTCGACTCAGCTCACAACGGCTTCCTGGAGATCCCAATCACTCCCATCCTCCACGTCTTTCCTGCCCAGAAGAAGCTGGACTGGAATTTCTTAAGTTTTAAGGAAATGCATTTGAATGTCAAAGGTGCCAACCTTCTCATGCAATCTGCCCTCCTTGCCTGGCAACTTTGGAATAAGTCTCTTTGGAACAGCCTACTGGTAATATTGCCAACCATTCATTTCTGAGATTGGGGTGTGGGATTTGGTCACAGTGTGACAAAATTTACACAACAATTAGAGGAAGGCAGATATTGGACAAGAGGAGGGACTAGTAACCAAAACTCTATATGGCATCTATGGGCCTTCTCAAATGTTGGATCTGTCATTTACTAAACTTGTTTAAGAGCTTCACTTCCTTTGTGTTGGCATAATAGGATGTTTAGAGTTAAAGGCATACTGTCTTGTCACAAGGGCTATTAAATAACAGGTTGAATCTCTAGTTATTGTAGGCAACCACAATCTTGAACTTAAAGGAAACTAGAAAGTGGCATTAAACTGGATATCTGGTTCTTAAAAATGTTTTTTTCCTGCTTACGAGGTAATAAGATTCATTTAAAATCTTTGACAAACTTTTCCCCTGTAGGGCCAGTAGCAGTCATGACAAAGAGGGCAGAGTCTGGAGACTAGAGAATTTGGCCACTTATTAGGTTTAAATGCTAAGGAACACAGTCACTGCTGCACACCTGAGCCTGCATATCTTGGCACAGCAGTGACAACACTCTCTTCTCAGGGAGATGACATCAGGCCGAGCATGGCCCTGAACTCTAACCTGGAGGACAGTGCCTCCCTTGTTCTTCCTAAAATCCTAGCCCCCAGCATATTAGGAGCTTGTCCAGTGAATTTGTCCAGTGGCTCCTTCTAGAGCTGCCATACTTCCTCTTCCCTCTATTCTTTCTTCACACCATATCTACAGAATCAGGATTGAAATTTGTTTGGACCTGGACAATCTATGTCACATCTCCACATGTTGTGGAAACAGCCGTTTCCAAAGAACAATGTACTACTACATAAAGCCACACTACATTATTAAAAAAATCAAGAACCAAAATGAGAAGGGAAGAAACATTGAAAAACTCCAAGGGTGGGAAGAGAAAGTGAGGGAAAATGAAAGAGCAAGATAAAGACCCACCCTAAAAGGATGTAGAACACATGTGGCTTTATTCATGACTCCCAACAACACCTCTTGCTGGGCCTCTGAATGGAAAAAGGGATAAACAATGAGCTGGAATTTACAGTGCCTTTGAAAAGCAACTGCTGTCAGACCAGAGCCTGTTCTGGTCCACGTGGCCCTATGACAACTGGTAGAAGACAAGAAACCCTACACAACCATGACCTCTAGCTTGTTCCAAGTGCATTCTATGTGCTTAAAAAAGGTCATGCATATTTCTATACCTGAACACCAGGTATATATTTTATGAATTATATAATAGGGTATATGTTTCATGGCTCGATTTAGCCATAATGGCCACATGTATCTGTAGGCCTCAGTCAAATTTCTCAGAGAGATAAATAAGTCATTTAGGACTTGTTACTGAAGGAGTCAGGCTACCCCATCGCCGAGTCTTGTACTTCAGGGCTAAGTGCTCTGTTAACTATTTTTGGTATCATTCTGATTTCAGTTAATAGTATTGTCTTCCAATCTGGGGAAATCTGAAACAGTCCATAACTCTGTCCCCTCTCTCACCCCCCACATCCAGTTGGTCACCTGGTCCTGACTTCTTTTCAGGTCACACCTCTGTCTTCACCACAGCTTCCCTCTCCCTGATAAATGAATTTACCTCTCCTGCCTTCTAGTCTTTCCTTGGTTCAGTTCAACCCCCTTGATTCTTCCAGATTTGGCTTTCTTCCCCCAAATCCAATCACATCACTCTCATTCCACAACCTCCATTGGGTCTCACTTTACACGAGAGGAAACTGAGAAGTGTCCAGCCAGACTAGGGAATGTGAAGTGGGTGGAGCCCACTCTGGGGACTGGCTGGCCACTGCTTTGAACCTTATTGATGGGTCATTTTATGATTCATTCAGGCAGAAAATTTTATTAAGCACCTGTTATGTGGAACAGTGTTCTAGGCATTGGAGATACAGTGCTGAACACAAGCCCACCCTGGCCCTCCTGGAACTTGCTTTGCTGTGGACCAGCTTCTATAAAAATCAGGCACTTGGCAGTGGGATCTAGGGTTGGGGTCCACTGGGAAAGGTTGGCCATCACCAAGGAACCTGTGCCAGAAGTGCTGAGGGGATGGGCCCACGTGGTGTCAGGGATGGAGGTGAAGAAAACTCCTGCTACTGAAACAAAGGTGCCTCTTTGCTTGTGGAGGTTGGTTTTAGGGGCTGTCAGAGAGGAATGTGAAGAACGGTGCACTAAAAGAACCCAAGGGTGTTTCTAGAAATCTCTGGATTCCTTGGCTCCCATGTTGGATAGCTTGCCAGATGGTGTGGCCTGGATTTTAGCTCAGAGCTCTAAACCCACTGTGCCAGGCTTGGGTCAAAGGTGCTGCTATGGCAACCACTTGAGGACCAACCAGAACAGCTTTAAATGTAGGCAATCTGCCCAGGCATTACCTGTGCATAGGAAGGCTGCATTGCCTTGAACATTCAAATAATGTTTGATTTCAAGACCCCACCTTGTCACTTTTGAAGGAGCTTTTTCCCACCATTGGACCTCAGTTACATGGGGAATTCAGCAGCCAAGGATGCTTTAGGGCTTCTAGAAACTCAAAATCTCCAAACTTGGGCTCCTTGCTTACCTCAGCAGCAGTCAGCTTGGCAAGGCCAGCCCATCTGGGGAGGCCCAGGGATCTCTCCTATTGCTTGAGGCAGCTGGTAATAAGACTGCAGAGACAGACAGTTGAGTGTGAGCCCAGGGGAGGGTGGGAGATGAGAGAATGATGTCTGACTCCGCCATAATGATGCTAGCGTTCCAGGGACTTGAAAGTCTACAACCCACTGTGGGTTGTTGGCTTCATGCAGGAAAGAATTCAAACTCCAGCCAGAACAGTGTTTAAAATAAAAGTGAGTTTATTAGTGAAGAGGTGAGATAAAGCGTGGCTATTCCACAGGCAGAGCAGCCCCTCCCTGGTGGGATTTATGTCTTTTATTGAGGCTCATTTAATCGATAAAAAGGAGGAATATTCAGGATTTTTCCAGGAAAGGGGTGGAGACTTCTCCAAAGAGCTTTGTTGTCGACCATGTTGTGTCCTTATGAGGACTTCCGTTTCCCATCATGGTGGTTCAGGGGTGTGGTTTAGTATGCTAATATATTAAATGAGCGTATAATGAGGCTAGGGGTCACTGCGAAGTGAAATTAGTATCCATGTTCCATCAAGCTGATCTTCTGCTGGTTCTAAGCTATAAATCCTTTGGGTAGTTAGTCTTATTATCTCTATAATAGTCCTTGTAGCCCTTATTGGTTATAGCAGTTTCAACACATACCTGTCTCAGTAAGAAGGATGAGACTGTGTGGCTGGGTTGGGGAGCCTGATGATCAGTGTAGAGTCAGGGAACCGCCATGGAGAAGTTTCTCTTGAGGAGGCTGGGCTGGTCTTAGTGCCTCATCACCAGTCAGAGGGGTGCCTTGGTGCAGGTCTCTCTGGATGCAGATGCTGAGGTAAGACGTCAAGAGTGAACAGTTTATTTAGGAGGTGATGCCAGGGAGCATGGAGTGGGAAGGGAGACAGAAGGGAAGGAAGCCAATAGGGGGCTTCATTACACCATTTGCATCTGTGAACGACTGGAGCTTAATCCCACCAAGAAACTCATTAGAGTTTCCAGTGGTTCTCAACCTTGGCTGCACATGAGAATCACCTGGGAATCTTTTTTAAATCATGATTTCTGGGCCTCATCCTCCGGAAATTCTGTTTCTTTGTTACTAATGATGAGGCCCAGAAATCAGGATTTTAAAAAGATTCCCAGGTGATTCTCATGTGCAGCCAAGGTTGAGAACCACTGGTTTAGACCATTCCTCAGATTGACTCCAGCTGAGGGCGAGGAAGCTGGGCATATCTGACAGCTCCCTGCTCATCAATGATTGACAGGTGCTTTCTGAGGCATTGATCTTCAGGCCCTTCTGCTTTCCCTGCATGTGGCCTGGAGGGTTCACAGAGTCAGAAAAAAGTGGAGTCACAGGGTTTGTAGTGACCAGATGCAGAGGGGACATGGGCGGAGGGTCAAAGGCCTCTCAGAAAAGTTAGACAATCCAAATATGGTACTGCTGGCTGAGCTAGGCCAGACAGGAAGCCCGGAGAGGGTGTGAGTAGAAGGTGGAGCGTGGAGGAATCTCCTGAGTTAAGTGAAGATAGGTACTTACTTTTTAATGGGGTGCCTGAGCCTCTGGTGTGGGTAGCAAGGAGGTGTCACCTGCCCAGGTAATGTGACTAGTCACTCTGATCTGAAGGGGAGAAGCAGGACAACAGCCTTTCCGTCCTGTTATGGACTGAACTGTGTCTCCCCAAATTCACACCTTGCTTGGAGATCATGCCTGTGAGGAGGTAAATAAGGTTAAGTGAGGTTATAGAGTTGGGCCCTAATTCTACAGGACTGGTGTCCTTATACAAAGAGAAAGAGACACCAGAGAGCTTACTCCCTGTGGACACACAGAAAAAAAGCCATAAGCCAAGGAGAGAGCTCTCACCTGAAGTGGAATTTGCTAGCACCTCGACCATGGACTCCTAGACTCTGTGCTGTGGAAAATAATGTCTGTTGTTTAGGCCCCACAGTCTGTGGTGTTTTTTTATGGCAGCCCAAGCAGACTAGCACATTCTCTCACTCATTCTAAGCACTCCAAGGAATATCTGGAATATTGAATATGTCCTGTTACTCATAGTTATGGGATACATTTTAATTAACAGGAAATGCTGTAGCACATGGCACAGATATCAGATGTGAAGTCTGTAACTGATTAGAGACATTTGGAGGTTCTGAGCAGTTCAGATCTGCACTTCCCACTCTGCATACCAACAGTCACTAGTGAAGTCAGAGGCAAGGGCTGAGAATTGTCCCGAGGCTCTGGGCTCCCAGAATCATCCTCCTCCTCTTCCCCCTCCTCCTCCTCTTCCTCCTCCTTGCTGCTTCTCCTGCTCTTCTCCCTCCTCCTCCTCCTCCTCCTCCTTGCTGCTTCTCCTGCTCTTCTCCCTCCTCCTCCTCCCCCCTCCTTTTTCCCTTCTTTCTCTTTCTTCAGACTGGTTGCCATCTCTAAAATGGAAATTTACTAAAAAAAAAAATGCAATGACAACAATAAAAACATAAGTTTATTAAAAAAAATAAACAAGTGGGGGTACGGTTTATTTTTATTTGTCTTAGGTTCTGGGTGCAGAAGTCAGTATTATTTGCAGCTCTGTCCCTTCTGCATTATGTATCTTATACACTAGTGACCCGGTGCACGAAATTTGTGCACATTAAAAGGGAATTAATTAGAGGAAATATTTTAATATTGCTATTTGCTCTTTCTCTATAATAGAAGTGTCAGAGATGAAAAATTAGTAAAACGTATATGAAAATCTTCCTCCTATCAGAGTCTGGGGCATGCCACAGGAACCAGAGTCAAGTCTCCGCCCACCCACATGTGCCTCAAAATCGCGGGAGACCCAGACCCAGCCAGTCCCACCCCCATTGGGTGAGATCCAGACCTGGCCAGCCCCACCCCTATAGTCCCACCAGGTGGGGGGCACAGCCTCAGGTTGCCTGGCCAGGCGCCAGGGCAGGAGTTGTGGCCTGAGGTCCCCTGGCCCAGGCCAAGGGGTGCGCCTTGAGGTCCCCTGGCCTGGGCCAGGGGCTGTGGCCTGAGGACCCCCATCAAGCCCTTCCAGGCAGGGGGCACAGCCTCAGGTCCCCCAGCCTGGGGCGGGGTATGTGACCTGAGGTCCTCTGGCCCATGCCAGGGCAGGGGCACACCTTGAGGTTCCCTGTCAAGCCCCATGGTGGGGGACACAGCCTGAGGTTCCCTATCAAGCAAGCCCCGCTGGGAGGGGAGTGTACTCTGAGGTCTCCTGTCAAGTCCTGCCAGGCGGGAGGCATGGCCTCAGGTCCCACAGCCTGGTGCCGGGGTGTGGGGTGCGGCCTCAGGCCCCCTGGCCCATTGCCGGGGGAGGGGTGCGGCCTGAGGTTCCTTGCCCCAGCCCAGCACCCTGTCAAGGGCACAGCCTCAGGTCCCCTGCCCCAGCCCAGCACCATGCAGCCTCAGGTCCATGCTGATTGCTTGTTAAGGCTCGTTACGGGAACTCGGCCTCTGCTGTGGGTGCAGCCATCTTGTGTTACAGAATCCCTGCCTCTGATGTGGGCGCAGCCATCTTGACCATTACAGTGTGATGGTCAATTTGCATATTCTCTCTTTATTAGATAAGATGCTTACTTCACTCTCCTAAATCGAACTCTCCATGAATAGAGAGGGAGCCAGACTGTAAAAGCATTAAGAGTTGTTAAGGCAGCTAAGTAGACAGTTGGGCTTTTTTATTCAACTTAAAATCTGTTTTAAATGACACTACATTTTATTTTTATTTTATTTTATTTTTTTAAAAATATATTTTATTGATTTTTTACAGAGAAGAAGGGAGAGAAATAGAGAGTTAGAAACATTGATGAGAGAGAAACATCGATCAGCTGCCTCCTGCACACCCCCTACTGGGGATGTGCCCACAACCAAGGTACATGCCCTTGACCGAAATCGAACCTGGGATCTTTCAGTCCACAAGCCGACACTCTATCCACTGAGCCAAACCAGTTAGGGCTACATTTTATTTTTATTGGGTGACTGAAAAAATCCAGGAGGTAAGGCATTTCACACTTGGGTTTTCTGGGCGTGGCCTATCAAATATTCTCTTTCAATGGATCCAACCATTACTCTCCACCTCCATGCTGTTCTAGTGTAAGCCACTGTCATCTCCCACCTGGGCCACTGTCACAGCCTCGCTGGCCCACTCTGAGCATAGTGGCCAGCGCACCCTGGTAGAACAAGCAAGATTCAGTCTCCCCTCTGCTCAGAGCCCTCTCATGGCTTTGTGTCTCACAGAGGCTGCTGAGTGAGCTGCCCTCACCCCATCTCTCTGCTTCTCTTTTTCTACTTTCCACTCACTCACTCACTCACTCACTCACACCTCTCCTGCTGGGCTGATCCTTCTGCTACATATCTCAGAGTCTATGTATTCGATGTTTGCTCTCTCTCTTTCTCTCTATCTAGAATGTTCTCCCCAGTTATCTATGTGGTTCACTCTCTCGCCTCCTCAGGTCCCTGCTAACATGTTGCCTTCTCACCAATTTTCCTCTTCAAAAGTGGACCCTAACCCCTACTCCCTGTGGTCCTTATCCTGTTTTCTTTTCCTCCAGAGCACTTCTCATATATTATGCATTTTTCCTACTCCTTTTGTTTACTGTCTGTCTCTCCTCAGGGAATTTGGCCTATTGAGGGTAGGCATTTCTTAGAGTTCTACCTGCCACATGTTCACACAGAACAGTGCCTGGAACGAAGTTGGTGTCCAAAATTAAGAGTTGAATGAGTCAGTGGAAGGCCTCAGGATGATGTCAGGAGAGGAACACCTGCTGGGTTTCTCTTAAACCAGAGGTGCAGCCTAGAAGCCCAAAAGACATTCTCTTTCACTTGCACAGTGTATTTTAAAAATGTTTTAGTTACCAGCCATTAAAAAATTGGTGACTTCACATAAAATCCAAATAACTGGCATCGCTGAAACACATGGGAAGATCAGATATGTCTCCCTCCTCCTGACAATAATGAGTGAAGCTAAGCAGTAGCCACCACTGAGCACTTTGATGGACACCCTCTCCCGCTTCCCTCACTTATCCAGCCCTGGGTAAGTCTGGGGAGGAGGAGGAGATGGGGGCATGGGGTGGGGAAGTAGGGGCAGCACCAGCGCGGGTCCCAGATGCTGCTCTACCAATGAGGGAAGAGAGTCCCTGGCATTTAGCTGCCAGAGCCCCACTGGCTGCTGCTCCCAGCTTCCTGGTCCCTCTGATCTTTGAGCTGCAGAGCCCTTTTTCACATCCTAGCTCCTTAGCAACGGCAGCCTGGAAGGTAGGTGGTCAAGAAGATAGAGCTTAAAAGAGAAAGGAAAACATACCTATTGGCAAAGTGCGCATGCCTCTCTACACACATTAGAAGTGGAAAGCAGCCATAAAGCACCAGTTTTGCTAAATTGGGCGAACCTATAGTGTCATTGATTAAGTACACCTGAGCATGTCTTCCACGCATCAACTAGGTGCCCACTGAACAGAACCAATTAAAGAAGAAGAAAAAAGACAAGAAGGCATAAGCTTCCAGCATCTTAGGAGCTATTGTGATTAACAAGCAACAGGGAAAATAACAGTACTATTCCTCAGCCAGCATTCATTATATCCTCTATATCATGTCATTTCCTCACTCCTGCTTCGCTGCACATAGCTTTGCCTTTGGAAGAGCGGAGGCAGAGGTACTAAATCAACAGTTCCTGTTAGTAGATTTGGAAATAACAGAAGATTTGTCCATTAGTTCTATTATCTACAAATACTTCTCTTTCCACTGTTATGCTCACAACATTAAAAAGATGTGGAAATAACCTATTAACACATACAAATTACTATGTCCCTCACCCTTATGTTTCTCCAAAATTGAAAAAGCACACATCCCTGCCACCCTTCATGCTAGATAGTTGATTTAGAAGCAAAACCTTGAGATGCAAACACCTCCAATTATGAGTAACATGAATTTCTGTGATTGATTTCCTCTCTCAGGTTATTCAAAGTAACACTGAAAAAAGAATTAATTAGACTTACATGCATAATGACACGTACCCATTTGAAAAAATCTAATACTGTGTTAAGCTCCTTGAACCTTTAGTCTGGTTCTCCAAAGAAGTTATCCTTTCACACTGCTCAGCATATTGTGTTTCCTACAGTAGATGCTGAAAATGTATTTCCAGACTAATTATTGGACCACTGTTTATTTGCAGGTGAGAGAGACCTTGGCCGGTCAACATGTTTGCAGAGCATCTATTATGTAACAATCAATGGACCAGGCTGTCTTAGTCAGCTTGGGCTGCTATAATAAATGACCACAGCCTGGGTGGGTAAATAACAAACACTTATTTCGCACAATCTGGGAAGTCTGAGATCTGGGTGCTAGCTGATTTGGTTCCTGTTGAGAACCCTCTTCCTGGTTATGACCTTGTGTGGCCTTTCCTTGGTGAGTGCAGGCAGAAAAATAGGGCGATAACTCCTGTCTCATCCTCTTTTTTTAAGGACACTAATGCCAACACGAGGGCTCTACCTTCATGACCTCATCTAACCCCAATTACCTCCCAAAGGCTCCACCTTTAAATACCATCACGTGGGGGATGTGGTCTTTAACCTATGAATTTTTTTTTTAAATTAAATCTTTATTGTTCAGATTACATTTGTTCCTCTTTTTTTCCCCCCCATAACTCCCCTCCTCCCAGTTCCCGCCCCACCCTCCGCCCTCACTCCCCACCCACTGTCCTCATCCATAGGTGCACGATTCTTGTCCAGTCTCTTCCCACATCTCCCACTCCCCTTTCCCCCCCAAGAATAGTCAGTCCATTCTCTTTCTATGTCCCTGATTCATTATAATCACCAGTTCATTCTGTACATCAGATTGTTTATTCACTTGATTCTTAGATCCACTTGTTGATAGATGCATGTTTATTGTTCATAATTTGTATCTTTACCTTTTTCTTCTTCCTCTTCTTAAAGGATACCTTTCAGCATTTCATATAATACTGGTTTAGTGGTGATGAACTCCTTTAGCTTTTCCTTATCTGTGAAGCTCTTTATCTGACCTTCAATTCTGAATGATAGCTTTGCTGGATAAAGTAATCTTGGTTGTAGGTTCTTGGTATTCAGCACTTTGAATATTTCTTGCCATTCCCTTCTGGCCTGCAAAGTTTCTGTTGAGAAATCAGCTGACAGTCGTATGGGTATTCCCTTGTAGGTAATTGAGTCTCTTTCTCTTGCTGCTTTTAAGATTCTCTCTTTGTCTTTTGCTCTTGGCATTTTGATTATGATGTGTCTTGGTGTGGTCCTCTTTGGATTCCTTTTGTTTGGGGTTCTCTGCACTTCTTGGACCTGTAAGTCCATTTCTTTCACCAGGTGGGGGAAGTTTTCTGTCATTATTTCTTCAAATAGGTTTATAATATCTTGCTGTCTCTCATCTTCTGGCACCCCTATAATTCTGATATTTGTGCCCTTAAAGCTGTCCCAGAGGCTCCTTACACTATCTTCGTATTTTCGGATTCTTTTTTCATTTTGCCTTTCCGGTTGGGTGTTTTTTGCTTCTTCGCATTTCAAATCTTTGACTTGATTCTTGCGCTCCTCTGGTCTGCTATTGGGTGTCTGTATAATATTCTTTATTTCAGTCCATGTATGCTTAATTTCTGGTTGGTTCTTTATCATAGCATTGAGGGTCTCATTAGATTTCGTGAGGCTCTCATCAAGTTTATTGGCAGCTTCTAGCACATTATTGAAAGCCCTCCAAAGTGCGTTTTTTAGCTCTATATCCTCCATTTCTGTCAAGTTTTTTTGTCTCCACATTTTTTATGCTTTCTTGGTGCACCCCCTTGTAGTCTTTGTGCGCAGTCTTATTCTAGTTAAGCCTTGATTGTTGTAGTTAATACTAGAGGGATTTGACCACCAGGTTGACTGGCTGTGAGAATCAGCTGTGTCTGCCCTGGAAAACTTCTGTCCTCTGGGGAGGTGCTAATCTAGCCTTTGCCTGAGGTGATCCGGCAAATGGCTCTGCACAGGGCTTGGGCAGGGCGGGATCAACAGGGCGGGCAGAGGGAGCAGTTATGGCTGCTCTCAGTCCTGTTCCCAGAGGCTCTGCTTCTCAGAACCCCAGCAACTGCTGCAAACCTCGGAGAGAAAGCTGCCCTCACATTCCGACTGATGCCAGACAATCCTGCTTCTCCCGTTTGAGTCTGAGTCCCTAGAGACTCACCTGGATCTGGAGCTCAGAGTCTGAGACTCCCTCCTGATTGAAAACGACAACTGTGCCCTCAGCCACCAGCCGGCTCCACACGCACCTCCGTACCTTTGTATTTTCCACACTGCGCCTCCTCTGAGCCTCGGTATGCTGTTGTCTTTCCTTCTAGTTGAAGAGTCTCTCCTCAGCCAGCCTTCCTGTGGTTCTGGGTGATGTCCGTTCCGTCTTTTAGTTGTATTTTTGAAGTGGTTGTTTGGGGCAGCAATCTCCGGTGTTTACCTATGCCGCCATCTTGGTTTCCTCTTAACCTATGAATTTTATGGGGATACGGACACTCAGTGCCTAGCCTAGGCTATGGGGAAGCAAAGATAAATGAGGCAACAAGACCCTCTGGGACTCACAGTTCAGACAGAGATGAACATATAAACAAGAACAGCACTTAGAAAACAAAAAGAATTACATGCAAAATGCCCTGGAAAATTGTGGTGGGAATGACAGAGCTTGATGAGCAAAGGGATAGGGAGATATGCCACATTCAAGATGTGATGTCCATCTGATGGCAGCAGTGGTGGCTGCTGCTCCCTTGGCCCCTTCAGCTGTTGAGAGTTACTGTTCCCACTTTTACTGTCACAACCAGCCTCACTGACCAGTCCTCTTGGTTCCCCAGAGACAAAAAAGGAGGGTACGTTGAGGTGCCTGACCCAGTATGGCAGCCACGCTCATTCCTCCATGTTATATTCTGACGTGTCTACAGAGGGTGCTCTCTCCGGCCACCTTCAGGGCACTGGCAGTCTTTGGGTGTGCCTGACGGAAGAATGCTGGGGTGAAGATGGCACTCCCACCTCCACTGGGTAGAAGCCATAACTCAGCACAGACAAGCCCCAGGGTTCTGGCACTGGTCCAGTCCAGGCCCAGGCATGCATCAGGGGTCCAATCTGAAGAGATAAGTAAATGAATGAATTTGCGAGTGTAGGAGGTAGGAATGCTTCATTTCCAGTCATCAAATTCAAGTGGTGCCTTTATGTGACGTGTCAGAGATGAATGGCAGAAATAGCCCCCTGAACATTTGTCTTGCTGAAAACTTGAGCTAATGGAATAAGGCCAGGGTGATTACCCACATTTGTCTCTCCTTTTTACTTCCTGTGGTACCAGGGCATAACTAACCATCCACTTTCCCCCATTTCTTCAGGAAGCCTTGAAATCCTTTAGCAAACAGGAAGCCTGACGGCACTTCCTTGTGTCCCAGAGTTCCCCAGGGCTCCATGCAAATGAAGTCCAGCCTCTCTTTATTGTGGAACCATCTCATTTCTGCTGAATTGGGTGTCACATCAAACCCTAAGAGCTAAGGACACACCTTTCTAATATACCTGACGATTGTCAATGCTTCCAGAAGTAGCTTCCCTTGGGGGAATGTTGTCAATAACAATGGCCCTTTAAGCAAGTCACTAAATTCCAGTTTCCACATCAGTAGCCGAAGGGGATAGAATTAGATAGTCTCTAAGGTCCCCTACAAGTAAAGAGAAGAATGCCGGCATCGACTCAGACTCCTCCTACACACATCGGATCCTGTAGAAAGTAAATTGAAAGGAAATGGAAGGAGAGACAGCACGTATTGAATTTCTCATTAGCCCCACTGCCTGGTTCTCATTAGTGAGCCTTCTGGGTTATGGGCACAAGGGCCAGAACTTATTTTCATGGCTGAATAGCACATGTGAAATGTAGGCTATTTTTAATCCATATTATATGAGCTCCACACTCTACTATCTTATAAAGTAATGGGCAATGCTCAAGGAAAACCCCACCGGGATGACGAGCTAATCCTTGAGGGGGGAAATATTGCTGTTCTGCATAAGCTGTTGCTCTCTGCTTAATTAATCTCTAAAACTTTCAGACCTTAATGAGAATAATTAGAGTTGACAGTATTGAGCTTAATGCACAAGTACAGACAACAGAAATCGTGTTCAGTTTATAAGCTTCCCCCAGCCTGCTGAAAGACAGGCAGATGTTATTTACAGCAGCCCCGCGTAGAGGCCGGATGGTGGTTCGGCTCTGAAATGTGCCTGGAGCTCCCTGAGGACCATTTCTCCAAGGAGCTGGTACCATAGCCACCCCTTTGTGGGTTTCACTCCATAACAAACCGTGGTCTAGACAGGACCTGGCTAGAAATTCCCTTATTACCACCCCGGCCAGACTACATTTATCATCACCTTGAATGTAATGCTCGTGCAAAACCTCCAGGCCGCTCCATTCAAATAATGAATCGAGGGAGCCAGAGCACTGCGGAGCTTACTGCGCTCCAGTCAGTGTCGGCCAGCTTTTAGAAATACCTCATCTTCCAGAAAAGCATTCATTTGTCAACAGAGGGATAATGCTAAAACCTTAAAGACAAATCAGACAGGAGGCAAGAAGAGGTGGCCGCTTTGGCTCAGCGCAGTTTCTCTGATTTGTTAGCCTCGTGCCACCCTTGGTCTACTCCGAGAAAAGGTTTAAATCTCCTTTGCAGCAGTTGGGTTCCCCCTCCCCAGATGGAGCGTCTGGAAGCATTCCTCGTGCCTGCCCTGTGGGAGCTTCTCCCAGAGCTCGGAACAGCCAGACAGGTTCCGGGCCTTTCTGCGGCGAAGCTGCTGGAACTGGGCACGCAGACGGGGTGAGATGATGTCTGGGTCCTTAGGAGTGAGGATGGATTTCTGCACATTCAATTGGTGGTAATTAAAGCAGGAGGCCTGAACGTGGTGAGCGAAGCTTCCTGAACTATCCCCCAGGTTTATAACAGTCATAATGTCCATTTGGAGATCATTCTTTCTCCAAATCGAAAAACAGCGCATGAGCACAATGACTGCCCAGTGCTCCTCAGTTTGAAAAGATTTCGGAATTCTTGCAGATCGAAGGAGATTGAAGCAAAGTGGTGTAACATGTTATTTGAAAGCCAACGTGTGACCCTTTAAAAATAAGAATTCACACACACACATACACACACACACACACACACACACACACCCGATGTAAGGACGGGAACTTTGCCCCTGTAAATGGCACTAGGCTAGAGACTTTGTTTTTAATTTTCAATCAAGGATCTAAAACAGACTTCAAAGGGCATTTAAGCTGACAGTTTTATTTTCTCCTTCAGGAAGAGGAAAGATGAATAAGCGTAAAGCCAGATCATTCTCAAAATAATTGCAGCCCTGACATATCTAAATGAGTTTGTAAAAGAAAATACAGTGGCAATTGATCTTATTAATTAGAGATGTACCAGGATTGTAATACCCACTTATCCACAGACTGCCTGCAGCTACAAAAATAAAATAAAATAAAATAAAATAAAATATAAAATTAACCACTTTCTCTTGGGGACCACAACCCCCCTCCCCCCACCATGGAAAGTCAGCTAGGAAGAACCCCTCTACTGTTTTTCCCCACCGCAGCGGGAAGCAGCATTGCCGCGAGCCCAGGTTTACACTGGATTGTGCGATACCATGTATAGTGCAGCTCTTGACACAATTGATTGAACATGTAATCTGACAAACAAACAAACAAAAATGTGCTACAAGAAAATGGGAGAGTGTTTTTTTTCAGCCTGTGTGTGTCATTTACCTGTGAAGGATGGCAGCGGGAGCCCGTGGCAGGCGGGCCCAACTCCATCAATTGCTCATTCTGTCTCCGCATCCCCGGAATCCTATTTCTACTAACAATCACTTAGCATATGGAATAGACTCGAATGGAACAGCCTGGTGATAAAATGCTGAGTGAAAATTACCTCCGAGTGTGGCCCAACCCTGAACTATGGGAGGTGAAACTTCAGGTTGGCTGGATTGAAAGCTCATATGAAGTTTCACTGTATTATTGCAGAAGAGAGAGAATGGGAGAGAAAAAGGAGGAGAAGAGTAGAGACAGGACGAAGGGTAGAATAATGAACTAATTGTTTGGCACTAGAAGGAACATCTGGTGCTACTCCAGTGATATCAGTATGTGTGCGTGCGCGTGTGGGAACGCGAGTGTGTTTGAGGCAGATGTGGGCAGGGGAATCTCAATGGAAGTCAGGCAGTTGCCTACAGCTGTAAAGTGAGTGGGAGCTCAAAACCAGCGTTGAGAAGGCCTCCAACATGGGCAGCCTGGCAGGGACGGGAATCGGCCCAGTAAGGAAAGGCTTTCTCTAATTTGCTCTAAGGTACAGTGGGGGCCGGAGGTGGTCTGGCAGGGAGAAGAGTGGTGTCACTTAAAAACAAAGCAGGGCAACGGGTTTGGTACTAAAAGTGGCCCACGTTGCCCTTTATCTTCCAACCTGTGTGGAATAGAAAAACTCATGGCCCCAGACACATATTGGTATCACTCATGCAGAGTAAACTAAATAGATTAGTAACTAACTAACTAAAAGCCACAAACCTTTCAAAAGGAAACTACACTCACTTTACAATAGTAGCGAATTGACTTTATGGGACTAACAAGATTAAAGGAAGGCCTGACAGCTTCCATGGGCTATAAGGACTCCAAAGTCCATCCCGCCTTGGTCTTACATCCTGGAAGCAGGGTCTTCATTGAGTTGTGATGAACCAACGTGGCTTATGTCCCCTGGTGTAGGGACTCACCAGTTCTGACCCCCAAATTAACCAGGGTGACTGCAGATGCAAGAGATGCTGTGTGGGTGCCAGGGAAGGCCATGGAAAGATACAGGCCCTCAGAGCAAGGCCCCAACTCTGCCTGTCGACGGGCCCAGTCAGGGAAAGAAAAGGAACGCTCCCAACAGATCAAAGCCCCGAGTCTCTTAAAATGGAAATGAACATTTTAAAAAAGGCCTTTCTCAAGGGAGAAATATGTAGTAAATCAGAGCTTTAGAAAGAGAACTGGGGCCTGTGCTGGTTTTTGAATAACTTGCCATTTAATACATGTTCTATTTTTGACCCTTTAGGGAAATATACAACCCCATGTGAAACTTCCGGGCCAAAATAATTTAACTTCTTTTAAAAAAAAAAATCTCATTTTTATAAGTTTTTTATGGAGACAAATAATCTGGAAGCTTTCTTTTCCCAGCTCCATGATGAGGCCAGGTCATGGAACAAGAGAGAAGTGGTTTTCTGTGCATACCAGTTCATCTGGGTCAGTGTTTGGCAAGTCCAGCAACTGAGGTCCCAGGATCTGTCCGTGAAGAGAAGCCAGTGCTGGGAATGTTGAAGAACTATTTTTTGGATGTCCTTCGTAAGACCTTGTTGATCATGTAAAATACCAACATGCTCATTGTATATTGTCTCTTCTGAAATGTGTGTGTGTACATACATAGAAAATTTGAAGCCAGAAACTGTAGTATTTCATTCTTCCCAGTGCTGGTGGGAAAAAAGTACTCAATATATATTTGAATTCAGTTTTTGGATATTTTCTTCATCTTTCCTAATCCCATAGTACTGGGTACACAGTCTATCCGCCATATATTCATGTCCACATTCTTGTAAAATCTTACCTGTCTGTGACCACCTTTGGACTGGACATAGTTGACCTGGGAAAGCAGCACTCTTCTGACCAGAGCCTTGAATTGTTAAAAGCCATGCAGCTTCCGTTTACCTTTGGGAGATAAGAGTGTCGTTTTCATGAGCAGATGCCTTTTATTTACTCACATCACCACATCACATCTTTCTGCTGAGTCTTGAGAGCAACCATTTCCACAGCATCCAGCTGGCATTCCCACTAAACCAACTCTGATTCCAGGGCTGAGAGAATTCAGGATCTGAGGAATGACTCAAAGACCACATGGAGTTCAGTTTTTCATGTTTTCTTTGAGTTCAGGCCAGCAAAGACCGTGGCCTCACATAATTTTTCTGCTGGGTGTGGAATAGTGCCATAGAAAGATGATTCATGAGAAGAAATTGTCAAGTTTCTGCTTGGAACTGAATGGAAAAAAAAATTTGGTTGAAAAAATCCCAGTCATGCACACAAAAGACACATAGAACTAAATTTATATCTTTAGCTTTGGGGATCTACATTCATTATTTCTCTCACTTGGCTTGAAAAAAAAGGTGAAAATCTGACCACAAAGCTCATGTTGAGTTATAAATAAGATTTTTGATTATGCATTACAGTCTGAGCCATAATAGTAGCTAATATTTGCTTTGTGTTCCTCAGTTCATAAAGTGCTTTTCCTATATATTTAAACTTCATATTAGCCCTGAATGTAGGTATTTTTCCTCTGGCATTATTAGCTGATGAGAAAATTAAATCTTTATGAGAGGTCACATGGACAGTATAAGCAATTTAGCTCAAACCCTCTGCATACTGGGGCCTTTGTTTCAGCCACAAGGTGACTTGTTATGATCCTACACCAATTCTCCAACACCACTGGGTATCCACTATTCGACTCAATTCTGACACTATACAGAGTTTGCATCAGATCCCACAAGTTCAAGAGCAAGGTTCCCAACAAGACTGCTCTTCCTTTAAACACCAGTCACAGGTGGGGTCCCAGCCTACCCACATTTCTGTCTGACCTGGCTATAAATTTGGGATTTCCCACATCCCCTCTGGATTGAGAATTCACAGGATGACTCACAGAACTCAGGAAAGTGCGGTGCTTACAATGACCATCTTTTTGTAAAAGACGCAAATGAACATCTAGATGAAGAGACACATAGGGCAGGGTCTTGGGGGATAGGGAGGTAAGTCAGATTCCACCATGCCCTCTACTCACGGATCCAGGTATATCCCCTCCCAGTGCACTGATGTGTTCACAAACCAGGAAGCTCTCTGGGCCTCCTTGTTTCAGCTTTTTTTTTTTTTTTTTTTTAAATCAAGGCTTCATTATGTAGGTACAATTGATTAAATCATTGGTTATGTGACTAACCTCTATCTCTAGTCCCTCTTCCCTCCACAGGGGTCAGAGGGTGGGGTGAAATTCTAACCTTCTAATCATGTGGTTAGTTTTTCTGCCCATCACCCCCATTCTGAAGCTATCTAGAGGCCCTATAACAAGTCACCTCATTAGCATAAACTTAGATATGGTTTGAAAGGTGCTGATTATGAACATCAAAAGACACTCAGATCACCCAGGATCTTCCAAGGGCTTTTGAAGCTCTGTGCCAGAAACTGGGGACAAAGAGCAGTTCCTTTATTTATTTATTTATTTATTTATTTATTTATTTATTATTGTTCAAAGTATTACAAATAGTAGTACATATGTCTCCTTTTTTCTCTATTGACCTCTCTGAGGCTTCCTCTACTCCCTGGCACATGCCTTCATCACCAACCCCCCTCTCCCCCGTCAGTGTCTGTGTCCATTGGTTATGCTTATATGCATGCATACAGGTCCTTTGGTTGATTTCTTACCCACATCCCTCCAACCCTCCCATACCTTCCCATTGTAGTTTGACAGTCTGCTCGATGCTTCTTTGTCTTTGTATCTATTTTTGTTCATCAGTTTATGATGTTAATTATATTCCACAAATGAGTGAGAGCATGTGATATTTGTCTTTCTCTGACTGGCTTATTTCACTTAGCATAATGCTCTCTAGTTCCATCCATGCTGTTGCAAATGGCAAGAATTCCTTCTTTTTTACAGCAGCATAGTATTCCATTGTGTAGATGTACCACAGTTTTCTAATCCACTCATCTGTTGATGGGCGTTTAGGCTGTTTCCAAATCTTAGCTATTATAAATTGTGCTGCTATGAACATAGGGGTGCATTCATCCTTTCTGATTGGTGTTTCTGTTTTCTTGGGATATATTTCTAGAAGTAGTATTACTGGGTCAAATGGCAGTTCCATTTTTAATTTTTTGAAGAAACGCCATACTGTTTTCCACAGTGGCTACACCAGTCTACATTCCCACCAGCAGCGCAAGATCACAATGGTCTATAAGTAGTAGGCTTCAACTAGGGCTACGTAACACCTCCCCCGACCCTTGAAGATCAAGCTGCCTCCAACCTCAAGAGGTGAATCTATTCCCCTCCTTTGAATGTGGGCTGACCATGTGACATGTTATGACTAACAGAAAGCAAAGAAAGTGATATTCTAGAACTTCTGAGCCCAAGCTCAGGGGTAGCTACCACTTTCTCTCTCTTGGAACATTAATTGTGGAAGTCAGTGGCTGTGCTTTTAGAAAGCTCAGGTTAGGTGTTTGCATGGCCGGACACTACACTGAGTGAGACTTTGGGGGATGAGAGGCCACCTTGAATGTTCCTGCTCCTGCCAATCTCCTGGCTGAATGCAGCCATGCCAGCTACCCAGCTACCTCGGGCAGAGAGGAAGAACTTCCCAGATGATCCAAGCCAACTTACAGCATTGTGAGAAATCACGCGTTTTTGTAGTTATAAGCCATTAAGGTTTGGGGCAGTTTGTTACACAGTTACAGATGTACAAACATGGACCCACTGAGATCCTTCTGATACGCTAGCATTTTGGCAAAAAAATATCACAAAATATTCTTTCCAGAAGCATCTCAGTTATGCAGAATTCTGTTATACAGAGAGGAATATTAGAGTGAGGTCAATGTAAGAAAAATGTAGGGAATCATGTCCTATATTTAAAAATTATAGTATTGCACCTGATTAAGTGTAATTGTGCTCCCTCCAGTGTTTTCTTTATCTGTCTTCCTGTTGTTGCCTTCCATGCACTTTTCTGTGTCCTTCCAGTTCATTCACGTGGTGAGTCTAATACACGGACAACAGTAAACTAATGAAACTTCTTCCTAAACACCCATGGAAGGACTTACTTATCCAAGTAGGTTTTGTTACTCATTATTAGCACCATTTTCAGAGCCCATTTTGTAGAACCTATAACCAAAGACCCACCAAAGCAGTGGTATTTAAATGTGTGTGTGTGTGTGTGTGTGTGTGTGTGTGTGTGTGTGTGTAATTTTTCTAACAAGTTCAAGAGGAGAGAACTCAGTTACTCAGTTGGCAGGGCACATTTACTCCACGCAGCCATTCAGGAACCCAAGTTCCTTCCATTATGCTGCCATGCCATATCCTATTGGGTCAATGCTGGGTTCCTATGGTTCCTGAAGGATGGCAAAAGTCAGGAGAAGTCTGTGTGTGCAATATTTTAAACCCTGTGAGCCATAGCACTTCCATTTTCCACTGAGAACTTTGTCATGTGCCCACACCCGGTAGATATCAGATGGGTAGCCATATACCGAGAGGCCATTTTATTACTGTGGAAGCCACATACTTGACTTCTACAGGAGAAGAAAGAATGGGTTTTGGTAAATAATTAGAAATATGTGCCACAGATACCTTGCAGTATTTGATGACAATCTCAAACAAAGTCATTAAAAAGAATTGAATAATAGCAGCAACATTGTAATGATTGGATTGACTATGGACAAGGCTGGTATTTTAAGGGACTGTAATCCTTTCTTGTATGTGTAAAGTCTGAAATATTTGTTTTAAAAGCTCATTAAATTATTTCTAGTCATACCTAATATTCTACCCTTTTCATTAACTCTATCTTCTGAGAGCCAAGAGTGGCAACAGCTCAATCACTTCTGGTCCCAAGGAGCCGTGGAGTAATTGGCACACTGCAGTTCACATTCTGCCTCCTAGTTACTTCAAAATGACTCCTGAAATAAGTATGCAGGGCCATTTCCTCCTTTTCTTGACTTTTCACAGCCCTTTTCCACCCTTGTATTTTCACTGGTGTTAACTTGTGAAGGAAAGCTTGCACCTCATCTTCTTATTTTGTGTTACTTACAAATTGCCACATAGCAAATGGACATATTTGATTCAGCGGCATACATTTAAATGTTTAAAATATGAGGCGTGTTCAAGGGATGCCATTTCACTTAGCAGTCAGTGCTAACATCATTTTTTGAAATGCTCGCCATTTCCATGATGTAGCCAAAGCTTTATTTATCATCAGATTTGCATTTTGTGATGTATTTTTGAGCCAGCCAAACTCATCTTACAGCAAGCTCGTTTACTGTGAAGTACATTTAAATGTGGCAGCTTTAAAACGGACCACCCTGTTTAAATGATCCTCTGCATGTAATTAGAGAAAGCTTGAGTTCCAATGATATGGGGGGTGAGGGGGGGGGAAAGGCGAACTAAACGCTCTCTCGCTCCCTGAGTACATGTTGACCAGTCAGGAGTAAAACTGCTTATCAAGGAATGATTTGCTTTTAATGCAACTTTCCCACAAGCAGTGTAATAGGACGTAGTTTGGGAATGGCACACCACATTCAAACAGACATTCAGAGAGAACAAATTATCATGGTTCCAGCTTCCAGCATCCCTGGTCTCTTTCGAAAGGAGAAAGAGAAAGAAAGAGAGGAGAGGAAAAAAAGAGAGAGAGAGAAGAAAAGGAAAAGAAAATAATGTAGTTATGACAGTCTATATTCCAACTTTGACTTATATTCAGAAGCATGTTCTCGCGTGTGAACTAAGATTCTGTCCCTTAACTCCACTTCCATCCCAGCCGCAATGACTGACGGTAAGGCTGTCTGGGAGCATTTCACATAAAAAGCCACCACCCAAGCAGAACCTGGTAGTATTAGCATGCCTGTCAAATCTCTCATCCCCGACACAACACAGACCCTCAGAACAGAGCTGCCGCTTCCCAAGTCCTGGTGGCTCCAAGCTTGATGCCAGCCATTAAAAATAAAAGCCCGTCACAGTTTCAGGACATGCTTGCGCATTTTTGGGGTGCCACCAAGTTTTAAAGAGTTGAGCCAGTTCAATGGTGATATCACCAGACAAGCGTCGCCTAGGCAATGAAAGTAGTTGCCATGGAAACCCCAATGCTGTGCCCATCAGCTGCCTTACAATTTTGACAGTTCAGAAAGTGACTATTTAGGAATTTCAATTAGAGCAGAATACACACATTTAGTGAGCAAAAACGCTTAACAAGTCTATAGGAAATAATTTAGATTTGTTTTTTAATTGGAAGGCAAACCTCCTGAATATATTCTTTGTGTGGAAATGGTTTTCCGGAATAACGTAAAGGAAAAAAGACAAAAGTTCTTCTACCCCCTTTCCTTCCTTGGAAAGGAAGAAGGAGCCAAGAGTAAATAAGTTGTGAAAAATGATCAGCGGATTTTTTAAAAACAGGGTTGCTACGATATGCCAAGCTCCCTAAGTCAGAACTCATGTATATTATAAGGACAAAATGTTAGAGTTGTTTTTATGGACAGCTCCTCGTATTTGCACAGTCCTGGCAGGATATTCTTATTTCCTTTCTATGTTAAGGGAAATTGAGGCTCCTGAGGATGGGAAATGGGCCGCAAGCAGACGAGTGCTTGAGATTCCAAATCAGGACCAAACTCCAATCCCACTGGGCTCTGGGTGCTCATGGAGGACAGCTGCCCAAGTGACAGCAGTGACATCAACACATCCTTCAAACAGAAAGTCCAGCCCCATTCCAAAAAAAAAAGTAACAACAAAATTTAAAGCCATTTAAGAACAAAACTCAAATCTGTAACAACAGAAACAAGTCCTGTTATTAGAGAAAACCAATGTTAATAACAATAACTTGCACTGGTCAATACCACTATTAATACCAATACCAAATTAACTACTGAAAACAGCTTTGCTAGTTATGCATGGTTAGTCTCCTCCCTCAGATCCATGCTCTCTGGCCCCAGGGTCTGACCAAATGGGTTGCATCACCTGAACCTGCCCTCTGCTTCCAGTTGGTTTGGGAGATGGAGACAGAAGCAGGAGACCAGAGCGGGAGGAGAGAAAGGTCAGTGGTCTCATTTCCTCCACCCCTGCCTCCCCTCTTCCACAGCTCCAGCTTCAGACTGTTGATAACCTTGCTCATTTCTCCCCCTCCCATGACTCCTGAAACCTGCCATCACCTCTGTAAACAGTACTGACTTTCAGTCGCTTGTCAGTTAAAGTTTTTGTACCATCCGTGTCCTGCCCAGACCTGACTGTTAAAATAGCAAACATTTGTATAAATGCTTACTCTATCTTTGCCACTATTCTACACTTTATGGGATTAACTTTAATCTTTGCAATAACCTTGTGAGGTAGGTGCTATTACTATACCCATTTTACAGATGAAAGATTAAGGCAGAAACAAACTACTGAAATGCTTTTCACATCTATTATTTCCCTTTTCTTCACGAATCCCCTATGGGTAGGGGTGGGGAACACAATAGAGAAAAGTTAAAAGAGATCTCAAGGGCTCAACTACTCAAGAGCAGTCTTGCCTGTTTGCCCAGTGGATTTTTTTTCTCTTCACTCTGTTTTGTCACTTACCTCTGTTTTTTGCCAATGATATGTTTTTTAAATGTATTTTTATTTTTTAAACATAATTTTATTTGTTTTAGAAAGAGAGGAAGGGAGAGGGAAAGAGAGAGAGAAACGTTGACCACCGGTGACCAAGCCTGAAACCCAGGCATGTGCCCTGGCCAGGAGTCAAACCTGTGACCTCTCAAAACCCAAAACCACCTGGGCCGCACTGGCCAGGGCACGATGATGTGGTGTTAATCTCCAGATCTGGCTTTCTGCCAGCAGATCGCACTTGGAGAACCAGAGAGTGAAGATTTATTGCTTCCAATGGCAGAGAGAAGAGGGACCTCCTCGCCTCTTTTGGCTCATGGGTCCTCGCTCAGGTTGTATTTAGAATACAATAAGTGCACGAGGATGTTCAGTCCTGGCCCGGTGATGGAGGGGCCCTGTGATGTTTTTAATCAGGAAGTAAGAACTACTTTGTGATGCGGGGAATGGGAAAAGGGACGGGGCCGTTCTACTTGGAAATCTGTTAAAAGGTTTTAGAAGTTTCCATACCCAGAACAAGGACTGTGCCCACCGGCCCACCAATTATATCTTCTTGCCCCTTCCCCACCCCATGCCCTGCCACCTGAACCTCAGGCTGCCAGTTGCCCTTTTGGGAAATTTCCTTCTGCTTCTTTCCCATGGTTTTCTTGTTATCCCTTTTAATTAGATGTTGCCTTCTGGGAAAAGTGAAGGAGACAGAGAAACACACTTGCCAGGTGTGGCTTGTCCTGGGTCCATTGCTCCCTGTGGGTGGCCCTGGACACTTTTGTTAGTAACTAGAGGCACAATGAATGCAATTCATGCAAGGGGCTCGGCCCTCGCAGCCCTGACTTCGTCTGGAAGGTCATCCAGAAGGATGTCCGGAAGGTTGTTCGGCCATCAGGTCTAATTAGCATATTATGCTTTTATTACTATAGATAACAGGGGCACACTGCACAACCACTAAGGGCGAGCTACTATCCTGGGCATTGAAACAGAATGGAAACAACCAACAAAATTCCTGGCCTGGCAAGATGGTGAAGCAAAGAGGCATCTTGAAACAAAGAATTCAAACCAAACGGAACCAAAACCAAAACCAAATAAAAATGCACCCAAACATTCCTGTCCTGGAAAGATCATGAAGCTACAGTGGCATCTCCTGCGCTATTGTTCTCCCAGAGACTGGACACATAGAAAGTGCTTAATAGATAGTAAGTCAATGAGTGAGTAAACGATTAAATCTTTTATTCACAGATAAATGCAGCCTGTGGACAGATAAAATGACTGACAAGATATTGAAGAGGAAGAACTTGAGGCAGAGACCTACTGCCTGCTCCAGTGGAGGTCCTCCGGACTGCCTGGGAGAGGGCTGAGCTGGCCTCAGGCTCCTTCTGTGTCTGCAGCACTGCCGGAGGCTCATGTGGGAGGTCTGGCTGGGAGGTTGTAAATGTGGGAAAATCTCATTCACAGCACTGTGCTCCTCTCTCCAAATGGCTGGGAGCTGCCAGCCTGGGTCAGGATTCTTCTGCCCTCTTACAGAATCAAGGGTGAGGGGCTAAAAGGGGGTGGCCCACCTCTGAAGCAGGGGCAGTGTGGGGCATGCTACAGCTGTGTCCAAGGTCAATCCACAATGTATAGCCATGAGCTCAGCCTTCTACTTCTCTTAGTATCCTCTTTCTCCAGCGAAGAGGTCATATTTAGCCACCTTGTTTCATGGCCAACAACACCCTGGATCTGCCTCATTTATTTCAAAGATGGTAACAGAAAGCAAGAGACTCAGTGTCTCTGAGGCCTGGCCTTGCCCGGTGGTGGCTTCAGCAAACACTGTGTACCAATTGGTCTCACACAGGACTGACCGAGGCCCAGGAGGCTTGGGAGCCTCAGGGTGGACAAGGACCAGGGCAATGACTTTAAACTCAGGCCCATCTGGAGTTCCTCCATGGAGAGGAATGGTGTTGACCCAGGGAAATCCTGGCAAGGGATTGGACTAGATCAACCCTTCTTTCTTCAGCAAAAAGATGGGCATCTAGAGCTTCCCCTTGGTATAGGAGAGGTAGATAAAACGTATATATGTAGTCAGAAACATACTGCATTACTTTTGCAATTCATGCTGACCATGGGCCTCAAGTGCTCGCAGCTGTGTCATCAGACTTTGCACCTACCATCAAGTACTAAGATGCACCTGTCCATTCTAAACTGAATTGGGAAGAAAGGTCAATTAACCTTTACTTTTAAGCAATTTTAAGGCTTTTGAACTTAAACAGCAGCAAGACTTTTGGTTAAATGTACTTGGACATTTGCTGCTTTAAAACAAATTGCTTGCATTATTGCATCTGTGCCATTCAAATGTTTGTAATTACATAATGCATCAAAATATAACTTTATTGCCCTGGCCAGGTAGCTCAGTTGGTTAGAGCACTGACCTGATATGCCAAAGTTGTAGGTTCGATCCCCACTCAGGGCACATACAAGAATCAACCAATGACTGCATAAATAATTATAGCAACAACTTGATGTGCTCCCTTCCTTCCTCTCTCTAAATTAATTAATTAAAAAGAAGTAACTTTATTCCCAAAGTACATTCATATTCTGGTTCATGGTAACCCACAGCCCCCATGATGTAATTCAGCAAAGTTACCAGCCCCTTCACTTCCATGCAGAAACCAGTCACAGCCCAGTGCTACCAGGCTCTCTCATGGCAAAACAGGATTGAAACTGAGCCTGTCTGACTCCAAAGTGTGTGCTCATTGATTGAACTGCTGCATTGAAATTTTAGTTTCCTTCAGGAACATCTGGTAAACCTCATTCTTTAGTGTCATTATAATTCCATTCAACCAGCATTCTTTTTGCCACTGCTGTGAACCAGGCCCATGTTAGGTCAAGGGATATGGAGATGAGTAGCTCACAGTTTACTCAAGGAAACAGGCAGTCAAAGGAATATTTAGCAATAAGTCTTCATTCTTCATCCAATTTAACTTTGCTAAGAACATTCAAGACCCATATGAGAAACGTCTGTGGGAAAACCCACAGCATGCATACAAACTGTTGCCCAGTGCGGGCAAGTGAGTCAAGTAAATTTATATGAAGCAGAGAAAAAGAATTTCCTGGCCTTGTCTAATTTGTTTCACCAAGGTTTGTGCTCCACCTTTACATGTGATCCAGCAATGATTCCCATTCTCTGAGGGGGAACTCTTGATGTCAGTAGAATCATTATGGGACTGTTCTGGAATTTCCAAATCAGTCAATGGAAGAAGGACAGGCACTCAGCATCTGCTCTTTGCTGCCTTCAAGGACTTCAGCCAGATTGATTCCAGAGCCCCACCCTTCCTTCTGCAGCCTCTAACTTAGTTCTTGAGTAGGACCTGAAATAGGGCTGAATTATATTTTAACTTTTTACCTTAGAAAAATTTAAATCTATACATATAAAAACCCAAGTGACCGTTCGACCATTCGATCGGTCACTATGATACACACTGACCACCAGGGGGAAGTCGCTCAATGCAGGAGCTGCCCCCTGGTGATCAGTGTGCTCCCAGAGTGGGAGCGCCGCTCAGCTGACCAATGGGCAGCAGACGCTGGGCTCATGTCTGGCGAGCGCCGCTATGGTCCCACAAACCTCTCCCGCAGACACTCCCACTGCGTGCCCCTCCCCCATCTGGACCCAGACCAGGATCAGTACCAGCGGCATCAGAACTGAGTGCGAGCCTGCAGCCACTTCTCAGTCATGGGCACACTGATATCTCTCTTGAATGGGCATGCAGAGACTGCAGCGGAGTGGCAGCGAGCCTACTGAGTGGCAGTGGCAGTGGCAGTGGCAGCAGGCGCAGTGGGGCTGGGATGAGCAGGAGTGGTGCAGTGCCCACCCTACCTGCTGCTTTGAGCACTACTATATCTGCCAGTTTTGGCCTGATCCCTGCAGGCCAGGCCAAAGGACCCTACCAGTGCACGAATCTTTGCACCGAGCCTCTAGTATATACATAATTACAGAGAACAATTACCCCATGTACTCACTATCCACTACTCAGTTTCAATAATTATTATTATTGTACCTAATTAATTTCCCTTCCCCCTTCATTTTGCTGTTTTTGTTTGTTGAAGATATCATTTCACTCCTAAATACTTACAAGAGTTAACATTTTAAGTGGCAGTTAGACACAGGGACAGGGACCTGACCATGTGTGCTAGGTTCCCTGAGTGCCATTGGGAAAATCAATCTGGGTGGTGATTTTCACAATTCCTTCTTGGTGGTTCGTTTTAAGTTTGCTTGCAGGATCTGGTTTGTGCAGCTCCACTTAAGAATGAGCCACATAGCTTGTTTTGCTTTGGGAGAAAAGCAAAAGGAGCCAGTTAACATTTTGAATGAACAAAAGAAAAAAAACCCACAGTCAGATGTGCGTAACTAAAGGTCATTGAGCAAAGATGAACACAATTTAAAAACAGAGGGAAAGTTCCCAAACATTGAGATACCGTTCATTGTCCAGCACGTCCTGAGTTGCTCACCAACCATTGTCAGCGCTGAATCACAGATTTTCAGTACGAAAAAGGACTTTGGAGACTGTTTGACTCAACAGAGGATGTTATTAAGATCCAGAGATATGTTCCCTTAAGAAAATTACTTAATCACACAGCTTGCTTTCTGATGCAGAAGCTTGAGTAGTTCGCCACTCTATACACTGCATCCAAATGCTGACGACAACACTGAGATGGCGAGTGATCTTCTGGAGAACTTGGTAGAGGGTGAGCCTCACCCTAAGCCTCTTTAACTGCTGAAGTTATCTTCAAGGAAAACATGTGCTCCGTCTGTAACCAATCCATAGTAGGTTGGCACTGCATACCTACTAGATCAGAGCACAGACCTGTCTGTGAAATAGGGAAATTACCCATTTCAAGGAAAAGGCATGGTTAGGTCAGAGGTGGGAGTGGGGCCATGATGAAGTGGAGGGCCCGAGCCTCTTCCTCTCTCCCACACACCTCTCCTTCCCCCTCCTCCTCCCCTCCCCACCTCTCCAGGAAAAAGGCAGGCCTTGAAAGACATCACTCTTTCTCCGCTGGTGGAAAAATAATTCCAGGCATGTATCTATGTATGGTAGGTAAGGTGCAGCATCTACAAAGATGAAAGGAAATAGGCTCCCTCTATATAAAACATTCACAGGTTTGGGTATGCCCCCAGCTGTAAGAAATCACCTATGCAAGCTCCGTAGCCTCACTCGCTTCTGTGCCTCCAAGTTTGTACCATGCCCATTTTAATTACAGGACCTTTCATGTGTTCATAAAGGTGTGGCAGCACCTGGACGTCCCCTAGAGCAGATGGTACTGATGCAGGAACGTGAGCCACCCTAAGCCCCTCTATGCGTGGGGTACTGGTGGCCACTACTGAGAAAAGAAAAATAGCTCTCTATAATATGGGTTGTTGAACATTATGGACTACCTCAGAATGAGTTCAGTTCTCTTCTGTGACTGACCGTAATTCACGACCGCAGTTCCTCTACTAGATAGACATTTTTGAAGTTGCCAGCAGACCAGAGATAGGTCCAGCCTGGCATCTCTCACGGCATTTCTCCCTGAATTAGTCCAGATCCCGAAGGGGCAAGGTGCCGTTTGTGACCTGTTCCAGGGAACACTCTTCACCCTGAAAACCAAGCCTCAAATATCCTCGGCTTGCCACCTCCAGGGTAATTAGAGGGAGGGAGTAAATCACACCCTGAAAAACAGCCCTGAGTGCTTAAGTGTGTGTCAGTCAGCGAGACTGGCATCTACACAGAGTGGAGGGGACCTAGGGTTTGCGTTACACACACACCCCATGAGATCATTAGGACTACTTCAAGACCAGGGCTTTCAGGGTAGCCACCGCCCCTCCCTTTTGCCCAAGTAAATTCAATCAGATTCAACTGGGAGCAAATTAGGGAGGCAAAATAAAGCACACATACTGAAAACCAGCAAGAATCTCTACTGTCTGCTATTAGAAAAATTAGAGACCATTTAACAACACAAGACCATTTTGTGTTGGAAATAAAAGGGGCCCTGAATGGAGAGGGCCAGGCTGGAGCGGAGGGCCAGCGTCCAGGTGAGATCAAGTGTGGATCAAGAGGCTGGGCTCACAGAGTCCTTATTAGCTGATGAGGGGAGACTGCCCGGCAAACCAGAGGTGAGAAAATTGGCCAAGCACCAACTTTCCAAACTTATGGCATGTTTTCTCAAGTAGACTTACTTGTATAATTTCCCATGTAAGAGGAAAAATAGCTTTGGCAGCATTTTCCAAAAGACTGGCACTGTGTCAATTTCAGTCCTTTAAAACTTAGAGTTCTAATGGGGCATCCGTGACTGAAGTCCTGGAGGCTAGCCTTTAAAAGAAAAAAAAAAGAAAAAACAAATATACATATTTTTTTCTTCCCTATTTCCTTTGGGACCTCATAGTCACACCTCATATATTAAGATTCTAATTTGTTTAACATCAAGGTGCTGAGCATAAAGGCACCACTAAACACTGATGGATAGGGTAGCTACTGGGGAGCAATAAATAGGGGTGGGGGCTGTGCACAGACAGAGAAAAGTACACAGATGATTTTCATTTCCTAACAGGCATTCTGCCTGGAAACCTGTATAGAGACCTGAAATATGTATTGCTCTAAGGACTATGAATATTTAAAATGTCATCTTAAATTAGTAAGCGTCTTTAAATCTTCACTCTTTTGTCACGTTTTAGTAATGTTTATTACACACCATAAATCTTATTCAGATTCACACAAATGGAGCCCCTAGCCACGAGGGAGACAAGCACTTCTCACTGATCTGGAATTCCAGAGCAGTGGATGACATCAAATATCATGACTGAAAAAAAGAAACTCTCCAGAGAAAACCGGTTTGGGCAGAAGGAACAGAGACTTCTGACCTCCCCTGGTGAGAACAAAAGGTCACTCTCCCTAAAATGCTGTCCGGTGTTTTTAGGGGTTCAAATAAATGGTCACATTCCTAATGAAATTTTAAATAAGCCCTGTCAGATATGCCTGCATTTTAAATTGATCTCAGGAGGCACGGGAATAGTGAATAAAATAAGTTGGACTGTTATAAAAATGTGTTAATACAGTACCCCCCAAAGAAGCACATTGTGAAGCTGCAGGGCTATCTGCAGTGTGACCTCAGTGGGTACAAGGACAAAGGGTGGCGTGAAAAACAGGCCTGGGGGGGCTGTTCCCGGACTTCTGGACTTCAGAGACCAGTCACACCTCTTGTAAATTTCAGGGGCTGACATGTGGTTGACAGCTTTTTATTTTTCCAAATAAGGACATTTTTAAAAAATGGTATTTACCACTATTTGCATACTCTAAACAGAGTTTTGAAAATCGAGTAAGCTTGGCTTCAGGGAAAACTTACTTCATGGTCCTTTATTTTCTCACTTTATGGTACAATTTTGGAATGCAGACCATCACTTCGGAATTGCTTTAAGCTTCAGGGTGACCTCCGTCCATCCCAGTGAGATCAATATTTCAGAGAGCTATTGCCACCGTGCACCTTGCTTACATGCCCCAAGAGGCATCAGTTTGCTGGTGAAAGGAGTGTGCAGCTTGAATACGTAGGCGTTGGGTACAGCGACCCATCGGCGTCTGTTCTTCCAGGGAGGTCAGAGATGGTGGAGACAATGGCTGGCGAGGCACTCTGGATTAAGACAGTCCTCCCTGACTGTTGGAAAGTCCCTCCACTTTCAAGTTTTAGTGTAAGAGACACTACTCTTGTACATCCGTCCTGACCAACGCCCTCCGCCCTGGATAGAATGGAATAATGGTTGGCAAACTTGGCCGATCAGTGGAACAATGTAGAAAGCATTTAAAAATGCAATTTTGGGTCCCAACTCTGGAAATTCCAATTCGGTGGCTCTGGGTGTACCCTGGACTTTTCAAAACAAGACTGGATGATTCTGAAGCCTGGGCTGTGGACCACAGTGGAAAGCTTGTTCTCTCCCAGGCTCCCGTATCCAGGACAGATGTGGCATCACATCCCTCACAAAATTTAGGGCACATTCTAGATTGCTTTTCTTCCTTGGCAACTGTCCCTACACCAACACACACACACACACACTCATGTTAGCTTCCACGATAGCTGATGTAATGCCTGGCACTCCATAGGGACTAGCTAAATCAGTCTCTATGCAATGTGTATCAGTGAATGAGTTTTTTTTTAGCTCTAAAATCCTGTATTTCTCCCCTGCCCATCGATAAGCAGTGAGTCTAAAATAGAAAGTTTAGACTCACAAAGGATGATGAGTAGGGAGCCAGGAGGCTGTGATGTTACAGAAAGATCTGGGATTGAGTATGGCCTGCACCACTAGAACTAGGAAACCATGAGCCACACACTTTAATTTCCTTAGAACTAAAATTCAATGAATAGGCAAACATAATTTTCTTTCGAAAATTAGAAACTGGCTTACATGTTTCTTAATTCGTAAGTCAAGGAATTATACAATTTTAAGGAAAACACAATTGCAGCCTAAAGGGCTAGGCCCTAAATTAGTCTTTTTTGATTACTCTTAAAAACCAAAAAGGTCTTTGGGTTTTTTTTCCCTCTACTTCCCACTGACACAATCCATTCCCTCCCTGATGATGTGGTTAATAGAGAAATTCTTCACAAGACTTTACCTGAGTTCTTATTAAATATCTTTCTTTAAAACCTATATCTTGTGACCGATATTACCAGCTGTTACTAAATCAGCTGACAATCTAAACAAATAAAAAGAAAACAATAAAAGCACTAGTCAAGAAATTAGAAGCCAAAATGGTCATTATTTTTAAAAGATGAGAAATTTTAAGACTCCCCCTAGCATTCAACATACATCCGGACTGTAATATGAACATTGCCTTCACTTAGCAGAATATTTTCAGTGTAAACTGAAGTTAATACAGATTGGTGTCAACTACCACCTGTCAGATGATGCTGGAAATCATGTCACCATGAGAAATGGACCACGGGAAATAAATAACCTCCAAAGTGGTAGTCTGCAAATATTGACACGCAGGGCCAGGATTCCACATGAGTGATAGAAAACGTGGCACAGACATCAGCGTGAGGGCTTGCACATTTATGTATCCTGGATGATCCGCTTTTCATAAATCTGCTTAGCACTAATGACTAGGATGCATTTTTAATAAATTAATTTTGAATAGATGGTGCTCTGGAGGGAAGTTGGGACTTGCCTTCATGTTATTAATAGTTAAAATGGAAGCATCAATTTAGGATCACATCTGCTGCTGTTGTCACAGAGAGTCCAACCAAGATGACCCCCCCTGGCAGATGACCCTGATCACACTGCAGATCTGTGTAGTCCTTAAAACTCTGCAATGGTTTTCCACAGACATTATCATTTTTGACAAATGATCCATTGCGTTTGGAGTATCTGTTTTAAGCTGTTTATCCTTTAGTCATGTCAACAATGGTCTGATCCACTCACTTCCTTTGTGTGTTTCTCTCTGCAGACCTGCAAGGCAGCTGAGCGGGGCTGAGGGAAGCACTGTCTGTGACCAGATGAGGGAGACGGTTTAACAGGGACTTAGGGGGCCCGGTCCACATGCCCGTTTTATCCGACTGACCTAAAAAGAAAAGTCTGCACCAATGCTGTAGGTTAATCCCTAAGATCCCAAATGCTCAAACATAATGTGTACATGAACGGCAGCACTTTTCTAGGTCACCATGCCTAAAACTGGGTGACGCCAGAGCCAGAAGTGGTAAGAGACTTGGATGGGTCGCCGAAGTTGATCCATGACACCTTTCCTGTAGACAGGACCTACGAGGGTGTCCTGAGACCTAATTTCCTGTGGTTAGAACAATGCAAACCCCCAGAGGACAAGGCTGTTTCTGCTGAGTCGAACCTGGAATAGCGCAGGGTGCACTTAGTAGGTCCTCGGTACATTTGTGTTCAAGAAATGATTAAACAAATGGATTCTGTGGTTTCTGCTACAAGCAAAATCGCTTCGTGCTATTTTATTTCCCGGCGTCATAGTCAGTCTGTCCCCTTCTTTGCAGTGACCGATCTTCTCAGACAACTTGGACTGGGGTGATAATTACCACTTGCCTTACATAAATAAGAGATAATTGTTTTCCTCACGTTGACCAAACTCTTAGGCATATCCAGGGAACGTTTTCTGCATACACATGATGGCCCCATAACATCACCATCAGCCTTGTACTGAAACTTAATGACTATTTCATAAAATATTGAGACCTAAGACTGGCACTTAAAACAAGATTATCCTTTTCTTTTCCCTTAAAACCGCTGCCTATTAGATCACTGCCAGACCTCAGTAATGTTGCGAAATAAACCCGCAAACACTCCGAGATCAGAGTGACACAGCCTGCCTGGCTCCCACACTGGCGGGCTGGTGGCTGGTTGCTTATTGCACCCATTAGCATGAGTTAATGAGTAAGCATTCCCTTCCCTGTCACATTCCTCTCCTGTTATTAGCCAAAACCTGAACTTTAGCTTAATTGCAGAAGCCAGCCCGCCCCTGGCAGATGAGGGCATGGACTTCATTGTTGTGATTGCATCCAAAGTGCTAATTGGGGGGACCCTGACAGATAACATGCCCCGGCACAGCAGAGAGCAGTAGGTGGGGTGCTGGGATGCATGCGATTCGGAGATGAAAAACTGCATCTTCAAAAGCCCCGAGGACCCGATTTTCCTCACACTTGCTGGGCTGTGCACACCAAACCAGATTTCCAAGTACAAGAGGATCTTACACATCTAGCTTCTCCCATTTGACTTCAGTCCCTCACCAACTTCTGTGAATTTGGGATTGATCATTTCTCTAACTCCGAGTAAACTCCCCCCTCCCTGCAGCTCCCCTGAGTTCCCCGCATCTCTTCGGAAGCTTCTCTTAGTCTCTCCAGAGAGTCTGCTTTCTTTTGCGTGGAGCCAACTGGAGAATCAGAAATATTTGAAAAGGAAAAACATAGGTTGTTGTGTCTGCAGCTCTAGTGTCTGATTTTTAAATTGTGTTAAAAACTCTTTTGTATTTGCTGGCACTTTGGCTTTGGAATACTTGGGATCTGGCCACTTTCTGTATCTAATGTACAGGCTCTATTGCTGACCATTTCTCTATGCTCCCATTTCTTTATCTTAGAATGAATATAATCACGCCCTGTGTCCACCCGCTGCCTGTAGCAATTAAGATTTTTTTTGGCTGCAAATGACAGTGGACAGCCCAAGCGGGTTCAGCAAAAAAAGAGATTCTTGACTCATATAATTGAAAAGACTGGGAAAAGGGTTGGTTTCAGACATCACGATTCAGAAGCTGAAGTGTCATGGGCCCTTGTTTTTCTCCTACTCTCAGTTTAGCGGTGTTCTCCTCAGAGCTGTTTCATTCTTAGTTGGGATCTCCCTTGGGGGTGGGGGTGTCAGTGGATTGGGCTGTGCCCACAGGGCCTTCCTCTGAGCCTCCTATCCAATGGAGAGAAGAGAAAGTGCAATTCCTGGACTTGAGTCTCATTGACCTTGACAGGACAGACTTGGGTCATGTACTCTCCTCTGAACCAATCACTGGGGACAGCATGCTGGTGGAATATGCTGATTGGATGATCCTAGATTACATGCTTCCCTCCCAGATGGAGCCTGGGTTGGTCTTCTGTATGAGAACAATAAAATGAGAGTGTTGGGTAGGGGGCTGTCCAAATAAAATTGGGGTGGGAGTGGGTACTGGGTGGCATAAACAACAGATAGCCACTAAACTGTGCCAGAAAAAGGAGCAATAGCTGAGCACTTTGAATTGCTTTAATTAAAAAGCTGAATGAACTTACAAGATGCAGCAAAATTTTCTTTTTTACAACTTTGACATGGAGCAGTAGAAGTAGCATGTCGTCTGAACTAAGTGTTATCTGGCATTGGTCTGAGTGAGAGTGTTATGACTCAATTGATATAATGTGACAAAACTAAGTTCAAACTGAGAATATGTTCCTGCCAGACTGAGGTCTTTCTTTGCAACTTTGTATTTTCCAGTTACGGGCTGTTGTAAGAAATGAGTTTGTTGTAATAAATTGATCAACGTTGCCTTGTCTTCTGTTGTTCTTGCTTACTATGGACTTCGGGAAGAAGTCAATTAGAGAAGTTCTTTAGCCAGTATCATAATGAGTGATGGGAGCATTTACATGATTGCTAATGGCTGAGTTTACACGATGCCTCAAAGCATCAGTGGGGATGTTTGGCAGTAGCACATTATGACTGTGATTATCACTATAAATTAAGTTTATGTTGATATAATTAGCAGTTAAAAGCTAAAGTAATATTTATACTGATACAAGTTCTATCGAAACCCTATTAGTGCAAACAGACTGTGAATGTTGATACGTTGGGAATAATTTGATCTTGCAGGCATATTTTCCTAGAAGTGAGATATCCTATTGGGATATAGTTGGCCAAATTGCTTTGCAGGTTCAGAGTCCACAACTTAGCCAAGCAGTCCTCACCGAGGGTACACATGACCCTCCTTCGTAGCTCTGGCCTTGAACCACCCAATCTGGAAAGAGAGAGGAGGAGCTGAGGTGGAAGTTAATGTCTAGATAACCAACTGTGAATACAGACCAGCAAGAATGAAGACAGGGTCTGGCCAGTTGTGGCTCATTTGTCACAAGGGCCACTGGGCAGGAGGATGAGTTGTTTCATTACAACAGCATGGTCTTGCCCATCTGGCATGACTCAGTGGTTGAGAATGGACCTATGAACCAGGAGGTCACAGTGCAATTTTTGGTCAGGGCACATGCCCAGGTTGCGAGTTTGATCGCCATTGGGGGAAGAGAGGGGTGAGTGCAGGAGGCAGCTGATTGGTGATTCTGTCTCATTGTTGATGTTTCTCTCTCTCCCTCTCCCTCTCCCTTCCCCTTTGAAATCAATAAAAATATTAAATTTTTTTTAAAAAAGAACTTAGTCTTCCTTGAGAAACACTGTCTGGGGCCAAGAATCATGGACTGTAGGCTTTTTTCTCTGTTTGGAGGTGGGGGATTGAAGGATGTGCTGCACCTCGAAGTCACCAGCATCAGAACTTAGAATACTATCTAAGGCTGCCAAGCCTCTCTGGTTTCTTCTTCACATGCTACGTTTTACTTGTACTTCCCTAATCCATGAGGCTACCCAATGTGGGTGGGCTTTTCTCTACTGTAAGGAAGCAGGGTGGAGTGGGATACGTGACCTTTGAGAAGCCTCAGTGCTATTAAGGGGGGCGGGGGTCAGATCTGAGGCTGGCTGCCTCTGTGGCCATTCTGCCCCTGAAGTATTCATTGTCAGCAACATTGAGTCATGTAGCATGAATTTTCGAGGACCTACCATCTGCCGGGCACTTTTCTATACACCAGTGACCTGAACAGGCACAGACCTCTGTCCCGTGGGAGCCTATCTTTCAGTTTCTCTTGGAAAGTGTGTGATGCAGCGAGGAATCCTTGAATGCCTGTTGCAGGCTTGCTCAGAGCTCCGCCCATGAGTCTGCTTGGGTCAACATGCTCTCTAGAGGTGTCCACAGTGGGCTTATATCTCTCCTTCCTGCAAAAATTGGGGGTGCTAGCTACTTAGCACTTTGAATACAAAAAGGGAGGCAGTCGGTAGCTTGCAGTCGGTAGCTTTTGCAAATTAAGGGAAATAGCAAATGGTTGTGACAACTGGCCTTCAGTCTCTTCTTGGGGCAAGAAAAGTCATTTATTGTGACTCTGATGGAAAGAGAAAGAGAGATGACTAGCGTCCGAAACCCTGGATGCAGCCTTGCCCCCTCCCTCCGCTTAGGTTACTAATGGAGCCACAGCTCCTGAGGACCTATTAGGACCTTCCACACCAGGCAGGTTCTGTGCTTCATCTCACTTCACCCTCACAGAGGCCCTAACGCAGTGGGCACTGTAGGTAATTTCTAAACGAGGAAACTGAGGAGAGGCTGGTTAATGCGCCCACATGGATTCTACAGTATTTGCTGGGATGGGAATCCGACCCTGGCCTGTCTCACCCCACAGCCGGGCTGCCTCTGGCCCTCCTCACCTGGGCGGGGGAACTCGGGGAAAATGGTGAGCAGCCACCCTGCCCTCCTCCACCTCAGGGTGCAGTTCCCCCGAAAAGGACACAGGTGGTGACGACTTCAATGGGAACCAAAGAGGGAACGGAGAGGCGAGACCGGTTGGAAGGGGATTTCCCTTTCCTGCTTTGGAAAAACTGTGGGTGCTAGAGGGTCCCTAACGTGATATGAAAAAGTACTTCCCCCTACCCCCCAAGACAGAGGAAGTAAAAAGGAACAGTTGCAGGTGTTTACTAGTAAGAATAACTAAGGAAATGAACAGCAGCCAGGCTGATGTGGCTCAGTGGTTGAGCGTTGACCTATGAACCAAGAGATCACAGTCTGATTCCGGTCAGGGTACATGCCCGGGTTGAAGGTTCAATCCCCAGTAGGGGGTATGCAGGGGGCAGCTGATCGATGATGTTTCTCTCTCATCAGTGTTTCTAGTGCCCTATCCCTTTCCCTTCTTCTTTCTAAAAAAGAAAAAAGAAAATGAATTCGGGGAAGATGTCGATTTCTAATATCTTAAGATTTATCCAACCCAGCAATATCTGAGGGAGGAGCTTGGTGTTAGAGATCATGGGTGCTGGGGCAGAGCAGGTTTTCTGCTCCCTCTTGGGGGACCTGGGTGAGCCTGGGAGGAGGGGAGGGAGGAGTGGAGGGTGGGGAGGGAACATTCATTCTTGGGCTCTAAGGAGCTGGCAAGGAGTGGGACTGCCAGGCACCTTGGAGCACTGCCTAGGCAATATTTGTTGACGTCATTTTCTCCTAATTAAGCTTCTTTTAAAAATAAGAGTGTTTGTAAGGGAGAAATGAGCAGGGGGGGTGGTCCATCGTAGGTAATGATGGGGGGTCACAGCTAGTGAAGCATGACCCCATGCCTCCCTTATGTTCCATCATTTGCTAAAAGTAACAACTGTGCTTCCTGCATGAGGATTAGAATTTTCTGGAAGACTGTGGAAAGCCCAGCTGCAAAGACCATCAGCCAGTGCTAATTCCCTCCTGGTCTGGACTCACCTGATCCTCTCTAACACTCAGGCACACTCTGCCTCCACCTTCTCTTGGCCAAAGGCACACCTGTGGTCAGAAGGACTGAGACGGAGAGCTGGGGGCCAGGCCCCGCTGTGCCACCAACAGACTGTGAGGTGGCTGCGGACGGGCCACCTGGTGCTTCTAGCAGGTGAGCTCTCCCCACAGTCCGTTCTGTTCAGTTCTAACGGCCACAGTGTTAAGTGACACACACCCTTGTGCCATTACACGCACACACTAGACACACACACACCTTTTCTGAGTGCCCAAGTAAGTGGACAGACTTATTTTCAAGGTGGAAATTAAAGGCTCAGACCACCCTTTCTCTAAAGTCTGCTGGGACTCCCCTTTCTTTGGGCACCTCCTGGCCGGGAAAGGGAGCGGGCGGGGCTTGCTGGAGGGGAGTGTGGTGTGTGAGCACTGGCCGCCAGCCCTGTGCCTCCCTCGCCTACACATGTGTCTTTGGTGAAGCCACGGGGTCTCTCAGGCCTCAGGCTCCTTCTCAGTAACGTGGAGGAACAGTGGTCCCTGGCTCACAGGCTTTGGTAGGGCTGACTGCGCTAATACTTAGGATGCTCCTAGAACAGGGGGAAAAGGCTATGTGTTGGCTGTCCTTACCTCACCCAGCCACTTCTGGGTGAGCCCCTGACTTCCCTTCAGCCAGGATGCCCTCTCTTCGCATCTCAGCTCTTGGTCCTGTCGACTTCGGCCAAGAAACTGTACTGAGGACAATCCTTGGAAATTTCTAGCAGAAGTCTCCTTTCCCGCTCTGCGGTGGCAAAGTCACATTTTCGGTTTCAAACACAAACAAAAGGACCAGTCCAAACCTCCCCCTGAAATCACTTGGAAGCAGACATTGAGGCCTGGGGGTGATTTATGGGTGATGTATGGTTTGGGTCTGAGCTGTCCTCCCCAAGAATAACCGCAGAGGAGGAAGGGCTGTGGCTGGCAGGAGATTCTGATGCAGAAGTTTGTGCTGAAGGTGGTCTTACTGTCACCAGAACCGGGGGGTTTTAGCCCATCCCAGAACCCCCCCGAGAAAGGGCTGGGCCAGGCGCCATCTGCAGCTGCTTTGCTATTTGGATAATCAGTTGGTCAATTCATTAGGGCTGAGCCCCACGGAGAGTGGGATTTTGTACTGGGAAGAGGAAAAGTGCCCAGAGTCCGTTTCCAGGTTGGATTTGTACTCCTTGACTGTCATTTGCTACTATTCCTGGAAAAAAATAGTTTATCGATTGCCGGGTCTTCCTTTGATGGTGTTTTCTGTAAGCTTACAAATAAATTAGGTTTGCACCCAGTCTTACCTTACAGACACACACCCCAAAATACACCCCACCTCCAACAAATTGTTTACATGCTAAGGCCGCGTGTTCTATCAAGGCTTCAGTTTATTTTAACATAAAAATAATAAATTCTTCCAAAAGAGGTATTTAGAGTGGAAATGCGGCTGGGCCCCTTAATTGTGACATGCTGCCAGGCACGGCTTTGACACGGAGAGATAAGGTGCCTGGGGGCTGGATGCCACGCGTCAGGATGACGGGATGGGACGGGAGGGGCCGCTGAGCTCAGACGCTGGGCCTGGGCCCAGGGGTCTCACATTAGCACTGTAATCAGCAGCACGGAGCCATGTGTCCTGGGCTCGTCAGAAACAACATGTTGTAAAACTTGTTTCATGGCACTGACATTGTCCTGGTGTTTATGGCCTGTGCTCTGGCTGATTTCCTGCCTCCCAGGTGGCTTCTGAGTCTTTGTTTGACTCTGTGGCACGCTGTTCGTGTAGGTGCTTAGAGTCTGAGTGTTAGAGGTGGAAGGAATCTCAAAGGTCATCTCATTTCTAAAAGCCTGACTGCAGGCTGCAGGGAACAGGGGCCCAATGGGGACAACCCAGCAGCCTTGGTTTCTCTGACTCTTGCCCCCTTGCTCATGTAAGATCACCAACAAAGCCCCCCCGGACCCCATCTGTTAGCTACTCCTCATCTAGCCATTGTCTTCCTCTCCAGTCACCCCCACTTGGTGATAAGCTGCCCCACACTCCCTGGGAAATGCCCACATGGCTTGGGATACTTAAGTGGGATCTCTTTCCACTCCTCCCTCTCTAGTCACCTGGGAACATGGATCACAGGGTGGGCGTGTGCCCTGTGCCCCTTCACAATGACAGGTCCCTCTCTGTATCGCACTGCTGAGTGAGCTGACGGAACTACCAAACTGCAAGGCTGTGAGCGGTGGGTTGGGCAGCAGCCTGCTAGCACACTGACTCTTGTCTCCATCCCTTGCGCACTGGCTAACCTCCTGCCTTCTCCTCAGTTCAAAACAAAGCCTATGCAAGTCAGACTCTGCAAATCGGATCATTCTGGACTTGTCTACCAGTAATTATACATGCCACGCTCTCTGTTTGGTTAAAAATAGCATTCCTTTAACACCAGTAGGCAGTCCAAGGCCCAGAGGTTGAAATGTAATTCTAGGTGTCAGAAACATCTTTATTTTTTGCCCTGCTTTCACTATCCTTTTCCCTAAGGCTTTGGTAGCTCGAAGTGCAGGGATGAGAATTAGATACCTGTGCCACCTGCTGAGTCAGGTCTCCCCTCTCTGGGTCTCCCGGCTCTCCCTCCTCTGCCCAGATGGATCTCAGGGGACCAGCACACTCTGGAAGTATCTCCTAAGTTCTCCAACGCCTCAACTCCTCCCTGCATGCGGAGGAGGGGGCACCTGGCATCTCTGAACTCTGAGGATCTGCTATGGGATTCTTGCCAGGTTCTGATCACTCCGTAAAATGGAAAACATGTCACAACTGATGATGATGAAGAGAGATTGTCCCAGAAGACACTGGCTGTCTGTCAGAAGTGCTGGTGCTGGGGACATAGCCCATGGGTTGAAGTGAACCAGGCGATGGAGGTGGGGAGGAGGCAGATGGATGTGACTTCACATCCCAGCATCAGCACTCAGGAGGAGTACAGTCTTAGGCAGGACACTTCTCTGAGTGTCAGTTTTATCACCTGTAAAATGGAGACAACACCTCTGCTCCAGGGACATCCTAGAAATTAGGTGGCACATACTCGCACAGCCCTGTTCACAGCAGCATTAATTGCAGAAGTCAAAAGGTGGAAGCAACCTAAATGTCCACTGATGGATGAGTGGATAAACAAAGTGTGGTATGTCCATATAATGGAATACTGTTCAGCCTTAAAAAGGAAGGTCATTCTGACCCACACTACAACACCTTAAAGACCTTATGCTGAGCAAAAGAAGCTGGATACAAGGGACAAGTCCTGTATAATTCCACTTACATGAGCTCTCTAGACTAGTTAGATTGATATAGACAGAAAGTAAAATGGTAGTTGTCAGGGGCTGAGAAAGCAGGAGGGCGGGGTGTTACTGTTTAATGGTACAGAATTTCAGTTTGGGAAGATGAAGGTATTCTGGAGATGGATGGTGGGTGATGGTTGTACAATGTGAATGTATTTAATGCCACTGAACTAGCCACTTAAAAATGGTATATTTTAGGTTACATAGAGTCTACCACAATTATTCTAAGTGGAGAGCACATTAGCATGGTGTGGGCAGATGCTCAGCAAATGGTCGCTAATTTCAGCTGTCATCTGGCTGCCCCGAGACCCAACTGGGACAATCTACATCCCACTCCGAGCTGCATGGCTCCATTTGCAACAGATACTGAAGGTGTCTCCCTTCTCTCCTCCCTGAGATCCAAAGAAGACTGTTGGATACAGAGCAGATATCCAGGATACGTTTAATGTAACAGTAACAGCAATGACGCTAAAAGAAATCAAGAGCTTTCTCCATTTGCTCTTGGGAAAGAGGGTTTCCATCCCTCTCCCAGCCACCCCAAACTGCACACCGGGGCTTTATCCAGACAAGGAGATGGCGGGGAGCGTCTGCGCACTGAGAAGACCACTTCTTCAGTTTGGGCTTGAAATCCACAGCCACTGTTCTGCCCTCAGAGGCCCTTTTCGCACAGAAAGTTCCCCCAAACGAGAAAACAGCTTTTCTTCTGTCCTGAAAAATGTAGCCCCAGCCTGATCCTCCCCCGAAACGGTCACTAAGAAAGCACATGCGCCTCATGCTAACAGAGCCCGATTCATCGCTTCCAGAGCCCGTGGCGTTTTATGCTCACTCTGCAAGCATAATCAAGGGAGCGATTCCGAACCTTGTTAATCAGAAAGGGCCCTTTAAAAATGTCATGCTGTCAATATAAAACTTTGCTAAATTGCATTATAAATGCCAGATTCAGTCAACTAACACATTTAACACCGTTTCTTAAGTACAGTTTAGATTTTATCCGTGCCAGGGAGAATGAGAAAAATACCTCGGGTGAGCCAAAGCCCACGGATTCATTGTGCTAAGCTCACTGCCCCCAGAGAGGAATTATAAATATTTTATTCCAAATCCAAGCGGTACTTCCAGAGCTATTATCAATAAGGTGCACCCCCCCCAACCCCCAAAGTTGTTGGCTTTAGACCCGGATGATTTCCACAGCGGAGGAGGTTAGAAAGGGTGAATGTCTTCGTCCTGTTTTTCAATCAGCAGAGAATTCCTGCAGCGGTGGTTTCAGACCAGCAAGGAAGGATTTATTCTGAGCCCAGGGCTGAGCGCTGTGGTATCTTCCATGGGAGGGAAAAAGCCTCCTTGTTGACATCAGTAGAGTCCGCGACAGCCCTCTACCCTGACACCACCTCGTTGTGGGGAGGTCGCATTGTCAGAACTGACCCCTGCTTCCTCCTCCCACCCACTAATTGGATGGTGTCCTTTTCCTGTTCAGAATTAGGCTGCTTTAACTGGAAACTCTGAGCTCTATGTTTGACTGAAGAGCACAAGAGAAACCATGTCAAAGACCTGAACATGGTCATCAAACATGATAACTTCTGATTATAAAGAATCTTATCTCCGGATAGCTACATGACTTTTTCCAGGGCACCTGCCTGAGCTTATTCCAAGGCAAAAGGTTCTAAGTATCTACATGGTAGGAGAATACTTCTGAATATTAAAAAAATTTCTCTCCTTTCCCTCTGCCTCTTCTTCCTTTACCTGTTTTTTTCCCCCCTCTCTCTCAAGCTAGACTGTTTCACACTCATTATCTCAAGAAGCAATGCCATCGGAAAAGCTTGTGTTATTTTCCAGGTCTCTGAACTTCAAAAGTCTTGCTCTCAGGAAAAAAAAAAAATGCAAAGACTTTGTATGCATTATCGTATAGGTTGCATTTACTGGAAACTTTCTATGTGCCAGGCACTATTGAAGCATGTTTTTACCTTACTTTTTATTGAAAGTCAGTCAGATAGGCACTATTATCATCCGTACTTTACAGACGAGAAAACCAATGTACAGAGAAATGGAGTAGTTGGCCCCAGGTGTCACCTCTGGGGCTGAATATTTGTGCCCTCCCCCCTGCCAAACTCATATGTTGGAATCCTAACCCCTAACTAAGGTGATGATGGTACTGGGAGGTGGGGCCTCTAGGGGTGATTAGATCGTGGGAGTAGAGCCCTCATGAATAAGGTTGGTGTCCCTATAAAATACACTCAACAGAGATCTCTCACTCCTTCTGCCATGCAAGTTTGCAGCAAAAAGATGACCCTATAGGAAACAGGCCCTCACCAGACACTGAAATCTACAGCCCCCACAGCTGTGAGAGATAAGTATTCATTGTTTATAAACCACCCAGGCTCTTTTGTTACAGCAGCCCCAACAGCCTGAGTCATCTGGCAAGGAGCAGAGCTGACTCACCAATTCAGGAGCGGGTCTCCTGAGCTCACCTTCCTGACCACCGCACCAACCTGTGGAGTCCTGTGCAGGATGTTCACCGGGGAATGCACTCAGTGCGACCCCTGTGGAAAGGAAGGGACTCTGGAAGGAAGGGTGGGAGAAGGAGTTGGCTGTGTGGCCATCTCAGCAAAGGCCTCAGCAGACCACAGGAAGAGCTCTGAAGGTGGAACAGCCCCTCAACATTGTCCCAAGTTGGGGCAAATTGTTTGGGTCTTTATATTCCTTCATTGACCAGTCATTGGATGAGGGCTGCCCTCAGAAGGGGTATGACTTTGGGTTGAAGCAACTCTCTTCAGCTGATAAACTTCCCATGAGGGTTCCCAGCTGGGGCTGTCTTCCCACAGCACTCTCAGTAGCTGGAGACAAGCCCTGCAGCCCTGGAGGCGGTCTGGGTGGCACACCAGTGTCCACAAATGAAGATGTCCAGGGGGGGTGATTGATAGCCTTGGCCTCATCCCACAAGGGAGCTCTGAGTATGATTGTTTCAGAGTTTGTGCCAACTCAAAATAAGAGAGCTGGGCTTTTATACTTCTTCCCCCATCCGTCTGGCTAAAGATCACCCTGGGAGTGAGAAGATTGGATATAGACTCCCAGACACTTCAGGCTCAGCATGTGCATAAACAAAGACAAAACACTCCAACCGCCCAGGGTGGGATCAGAAGAGAGGGGCAGGGGTAGGGCATTAAATGCAAATGCCTGCAGAGCCAGGGGATGGGCCCAAAGGGACAGTTGAAGGATCCCTCTGATCTGGCCGAGACACCCACGGCATCCACTACAACTTCTATACATCTGAAAGGATTCCCCAAGCAGGAGGTAAGTGTGAGAAGGGAGATGGGGCCGCTCAGAAAGGGTCCTGCATCTGCTAGGAGAGCCCTGAGCCTCATGGATATCTGGGGCCGGGCCAGTCAGTGGGCATCCCCAGTGGATAGCAATGTGAATACAGAGCAATGGGAACCCATACCCGGTCTGACATCTTGGTAGGAGAACATTGTCACCCTGGAATTTACATGCAACCTCAGGAGAAACAGAGGACCCTGAACTGACCAAGAATATGTTCCAAGTTCCTGGACAAATGGGGCTCAGAACTCAAATCAAGTTCAAGGAAATGAAAGAAAATTAAATTTCTTATCTACATGATTTATGGGCTGAGTTTGTTGCTGCCACATGTAGTAACAATGAACGAAATCTTTTAAACACCTCTGAACATGGATGCTTTGGACGACAGGTGTTTGTAATGTGTGTTGTAGCACAGCATAATTACTGTTTTGTCGAAGTGTTCTTTTCCTTGGAGAAGGAATTGTGCTGTGATACACCATGCAAGGACTGAATCAACTGACTATGGGGAGGAAGATTGTTTAAGTTAAACATAGGCCCCTTTGGGAAAGAATAGACTTTATGACAACACCATGATTATATGTCTGCAGTTTTGATATCATAACCCAACTGCCCAACATGACCACATGAACACACACACACATACACACACACACACACACACACACACACACACACACATACACACACACTCATGGTGCTAAGCTGCATATATCTTTAGCTTTTGTCTTCTTTCAGTTCACTGTAGCATGAAGAAAGAAGGAAGAAATGAAATAATAGCCTCAGAAGTGGTGTGTGTGTGTGTGTGTGTGTGTGTGTGTGTGTGTGTGTGTTGTGTGCGCACGCCTGCAAGCTCCTTTTCTCACCCAGGGTCTCATAGCTGCAGTTTCCCGCTTGGAGCTTTTCTTGTCTATTTCAAAGCCCCCTTCACAAGTTTAACACTGACAAGGAGAACAATGGAAAGTGAGCTGCCGCTTGTAAATGAACAGAGAAGTAACTGACTTTGGGCTACTCTAGTGAGGTAAATGGACTATAAAATGCAATTTCAAATTAAATAGGTGCTTTATGGGCAACACAATATTGATTTTGTTTCCACAGGCAGAGGCTGAAGAATTGCATACAGTTCATTTGTGTGTGTGAGTACGTGTGTGTGTGTGTGTGAATTTAGGAAAATATAGGGTGAGTCTTAACTGCCCAGAAAAGCTTAATGATTAATATCTTAAGATTTCAACTCCCCTTCGTCTTGAAATAGTGAATCTTTCCCCCTTCTAACCTGTGTGCTTTTACAGCCCTTGTCAGCCCCTTTCAAGAGTCCTGAGCTCCCGAAGCTGGTGACTGTGACATCACCCATCAGCTGTACACCTGCTGCTCCAGCCTCGCTCATTCATTCCTCCCATACCTCCCCAGAAAACACAAACCAGATATCCAGGCCATGTAGAGGGGCCCCTGGTATTCTTCCTCCAAAGTGGTGTTTGAAAGATACTTCAGTCATGTATGAAAGGAGAGTGGGGACTCTGACGCCCTCAAGTCGGAAGGCCAGAGCTGGGCCTGAGCAAGGCTGGGAGGTGAGAGGGGTTTCTCTTCATTGCCCTCAGTATCACCACCTGTGAACACCTATGTACTCCTTCCAAACCCTTGAAACAAATCTGGCATGGCCCAAACTCAGGGCCTAGTACTTTCTAGAATCTTCCATTGAGCAGAAGAGTGATCAGATGAACTCATTTACACCAAGAACTTAATGCATCTGAACTTCAAAGAGAAAACCCATGAAAGATATTTTTTTAATTATTGACAGGGATGAAGAGAATAGGTATTCTCTTTTATGTTGCCTGTGGGTAGAATTTGGTGTATTAAAGTCTTAATCTGTATACCCCTTGATTTAGTCATTCCCTTTCTAATACTTTACCTTAATGAAATAGTTGTGGATATGCGCAAAAGTATTCATACTGATATTCACTCCAGTGTAGTTTATAATGACCACAAACTGAAAATGACCTAATATTTTAAAGAGTGGCATTAAAGTTTCATAGAGGAAAGAAGCCAAGACAAACCTGCCTTCGGAAAGGAGGAGGGTTGGTGATACAAAGATGAACATGTCTCGTGGGACTGAGGTTCGAAACACAACCTGGCAGCCTGCCTTTGACATTTGTGGCTTGGGACAAAAGGATGAAGAAAGGTCTACATTCTGGCTGTCTACATATTTAAAAGCGATACACCGCGCTAACAAACGATCAAACATAATGTGCTGGTGTCCTACCTTGACAAGCGCACCTTGAAAACAATCTGCAGTGCTAGGCTTCTCAGAGTTTTGTGCCAGAAAATGAGGCCAGGGAGAGCCACACTCTAATTGCAGGCCCCTTGGCCTCTGGCCTTGACTCACCCTTTTTCTTTTCACCTCCTGGTGTATCCTGTGTTTTGAGGGACCTCACCAGCCCACTCATTCAAGTTCATCCTCACCTGAAAACAAGCACGCTAGCCTGCTTTTTGGATCTAGGAGTGAATGTACCAACATAGTGAAATGCTTTGAGAGGACAGACCCAGGAAGGGGTTCACCAAGGCCCTCAGGTGGGCTTGGGACATTTGGGCTGGGAATTTAGGGGGTCTAGTTACCTGGAGTGTTGTTTAGAAAGGGAGAGTAAGGATTTCAGATGGCACATCCCTTAGCCCAGCGGTTCTCAACCTGTGGGTCGTGACCCCTTTGGCGGTCGAATGACACTTTCACAGGGGTCGCCTAAGACAATCCTGCATATCAGATATTTACATTATGATTCATAACAGTAGCAACATTACAGTTATGAAGTAGCAACGAAAATAATTTTATGATTGGGTCACAACATGAGGAACTGTATTTGAAGGTCCAGAAGGTTGAGAACCACTGCCTTAGCCCCTCTTAGAAGGGCTTGAATGATAGTGGGGTACAGCATGGATCTCAAGATAGGGGCTCCAAAACAAGAGTACCAAGACAGCCTCCCCTTGCCTGAGTCGAAGATGAATAATGCAACCATACCTCAGGAAGGGAGCTGTATTAGTTTCCTGTGGCTGCTATAGCAAAGTATCATAAACTACATGGCTTACAACAATAGGGATACTTTTTCCCACACACATTTCTGGAAGCCAGATGTCTGAAATCAAGATGTCAGTAAGACATACTTTCTCTGGAGGCTCCAAAGGCTAATCATTTCTTGCCTTTCCAGCTCTGGGGGCCCCAAGGTGTCCCCTGACTTGTGGCAACGTAAGTCCAATCTTTACCTCTGTCTTCACATGGATCTCTCCTCAGTCTGTGTGACCCTGCTCTATTTATAACTAGAGGCCCAGTGCATGAAATTTGTGCATGGGGGCAGGGGGTGGTCCCCTCAGCCCATCCTGCACCCTCTCCGGCAGTCGGACATCCCTCTCACAATCTGGGACCACTGGCTCCTAACTGCTCACTTGCCTGCCTGCCTGATAGCCCCTATCTGCCCCCAACTGCTCCCTTGCCGGCCTGGTCACCTCTAACTGCCCAGTGGTTTGGCATGACATCTGGGTACAATTGTCAGTCAGGAATACTTGGCGGGGCTCCAGGTGTGAGCAGGGCAATGCTGGTTCTCAGGAAGTTAGAGGAGACTATGTAAGATATCTGTGACTGGTTCTTTCGGACACATCATCAAACTTTGGAAGATGAATGCTGGTGGTCAAAGTCCTTTACAGATAGTTGTCTCCCCTGAGGGTTTTCAATAGGGCATTCTTAGAGTAGGAAAATATACATATTGATGTCCCTGAAGAGAAATCAAGGAAACACTTGAGCCATGAGACCAGGCTGTGTGGTCATCCCGCTGCAGTCCCACATGGTTTGCTTTGGGCAGACATGTGGAACTGTCCTGAGCAAGCCTCAGAGACTTGGTGATGAGAATCGGACAGGTCACTGTCTGCATGAGATTTGCCTTGAGATGGAATTGGTGGAGAGATGATCATGTCTGGGAACTGGCTAAGTCATGAGGCAAAGCCTGCTGGCTGGTGGTGACTTGGTCTTCTATAACAGAGATGTGGGACTCACAGACATGAGGCACCCTCTGGGGTGAGGGGAATAGGCAGGCACTAGGGGGCCAGAGATGTCACAGGTGTTTGTGAGGCCAGGTGTTTTGAAGGGACCTTTCAAGGAAATGCTTTTCGTTGAAATGCTGAGCTCAGTTGGAGCTGTGAGTGATTAATAATAGGGTCTTCTGCTGGAAGGGTGGTGGGGACAGTGATGAACACCCCACTAGGAGGAAACCAACCACAGTGTACTTGGGTGAATACATGCTGTTCTAGGTAGCTGGGGGAACAGCTGGTTTCTCCTCAATAGCAACAGGGTGGGATTGGCGACTGGTTCAAGCTACATGACCTCTGCGAGTGAGTTCTGAGGATGTGGTCCAGATCTTTTCTTAATTTGGCTCTGTGTAGATTTGCATCCTGGCCATTCATCACATAAAGACAGTTTGTTTTAAAGCCAAACTCAACAAACCTCCTGGGGCATGTACCTTGGCCACTGTACATCGTAAAATCCTATCTCAGTGCCAGTTTGGGTAAAGCTTCACTTTAAAACCTTGTTTTAAGATGACTGGGAGATCATCTCAGGGCAAGACTATAAAACTGTTGGTGCAGTTAGCCAGATCTTGTTCTCAAAGTTTGGGTCCAAAGGTCTTCCTAGTAAGTAACTTAGTTATCCCCAAATAGAGGTCAAGCATTTGCCCAAACTGTAAAATCTCCAAGTCTCAAAGTGAGTTATTTAACTTAAAAATAACGTTTCAAGATGTTAGAATAACTTGTCATATGTTTTCTCATCTCAACCTCACAAGAATTTTTAAAAATCTGTCTTTCAGCAAAATTATCCATGTTGTCCCCTAGGTCCCAGGATAACATGGGAGAGCCAACAGATATGGTCTCTGACCTCACAAATTTAGCCTGTCTTGGAAAAATACAGTAATTAGAAATGTTACTTAATTCTAAGGTGAAACAGCAAGATTTCTTCTTTTTTACTGAAGAGAAAAATGAGATTATCACTGAGATTTGGGGATAATTCTTCATGCCCAGAATAGAAGAATGAGCTATTGCCTTTTTTATTATGTCATTCTATTTCTTAGGGGATATAGTATCCACTTGATTATCTTATTAGATAACACTTCTTTGTCACAAAAATGTAAGTTCAGAGGAGAATTTGTTATAAAAAATAAAAAATATTGTAGGAATTTATTTATTAAATCTAGACAATTTCCTCCATCCACAATGGGGGAAATTTAGCCTATTTTTGCTGTACTGATAATTTCTAATAAAATAGAGTTCTTGTTTCCATCACATAGAATTTCAGTGGCACTAAAACTTGGAGAAGGCATGACTAAATATAGCTTCTCAAATCTATACTTCTCTACAACATGTTGCCTATTAACAAAATATCCATCTAAAGAAGATTCACAAAGATAGACTGTTTTACTTCTTTCTGTCTACTCACTGCCTAGCACAGTGCCTGGCACATAGTTGCTAGAGAAATACTAAATAAATGGTTGATTGGTTTCAATATTTTTTTGAAGAAAGAAAACCCTAAGTTTTCCTTCTTTCTTAAATACAGCATGATCTTAAATTACATAAAACAACCTGATTATTCATTTAAATCTACAAACCTAAAAAAAATAATGTCAAGGTGAAATATTCTTAACCTTATATATAAAATTTCAATTAGCCAAGCTAATTAAGTAGGGATGATTTTCAAATAATTTCCAAAATTAATAGTACCAGCATTGTTATAATAGAATGTCTGAAAAGATCTTTCCCAAAAGGAGTGGTTTAGTTGAAAGTGAGTCAAATTGCATATCTATAATAATAAAAGAGTAATATGCTAATTAGACCGGACAGCCGAACAACCCTCCAGACGACCTTTCAGATGAAGCTGGGGCTGTGAGGGCCCAGGCGGCCACCGTGGCTGCGAGGGCCGAGCCCCTTGCACAAATTTCGTGAATCGGGTCTCTAGTATACACATATTTGGAATCATCTTGAAGCATGTTTCAATGTGCTTGTTGACTGCGTGTCTTTTATATATATGGATTTCATTTTTTATTCAGAACACATAGTCAATATTTTCTGTGATAACAACATTTCAAACATTTTACTCTATTGGGGGAAAACAAAGCCTGGAGTAAAAAGGCAGCAGCCAAACAAATAGGAGTGATGAAGGTAGAGGGTTCCAATAGGAGTTGGACAGATAACTTTGGGCAAAGGTAATTGAGTATGGTTTGTGGCCTTCCAAGGGGTTCCGTGCTTTAAAGTTGTTTTACATCATCCTATATAATAAAGAAATGATATGCAAATTGACCCTCATGCCCTCATGTCATCACAAGATGGCCACCCCCACGTTGTCACAAGATGGCCAGCAGGGGAGGGCAGTTGGTGGGGGGGACCAGGCCTGCAGGGGAGGGCAGTTGGGAGTGATTGGGCTGGCAGGGGAGCAGTTGTCAATCAGGCCAACAGGGGAGTGGTTAGGAGGTGATAAGGCTGGCAGGCAGAAGTGGTTAGGGGCAATCAGGCAGGCAGGCCAGTGGTGAGGAGCCAGCAGTTCAGGATTGTGAGAGGGATGTCTGACTGACGGTTTACATCCCCCGAGGGGTCCCAGATTGGAGAGGGTGCAGGCTGGGCTGAGGGACAACCCCTACCCCCAGTGCACGAATTTTGTGCACTGGGCCTCTAGTTGTGTAATGAATGCTTGATGCACTTGGAGCTCTAAATTAGCACCGTCTTGTTTCGGGCCACTCCAATGGCATGTTGCCCTTGTCCAATACTGCCTTCACTCATGCTGTATGATTGATCCACTTGGAAATCCAGAAAAGGGGTGGAATCAACTCCCACACATGGAGTGAATGGCCAGAACTTGTAGCATCAGACTGTGCTGTTGGCTCCATTCCTGGACCCCTTTTCCATATGGATGGCGGCTTAAGACATTTGATGAAGTTGAAGCACCATGTGGTAAGTTTCTTCTAAATCTAAGAATTAGTTCTACCACCAGAGGGAATACTTGATGAAAGATGGGTCAGAGTCATTCAAAATGACAGGCTGTATTTTGCAGAATAATCTTGTTTTTTTTTATTTATTGCCCAATAAACTGAATGTTCATGGGAATGAAATTTTAGACACCCTAATATTTGTCTTTGGAATGTATTTTCCTATATATGGTAGCACACATGAAGGATTGCAGGCAGAAATATTTTCCTACAATTCTTCATTACAAATAGGAGAAAACTGAAGGACAGAGAGCTTACATGACTTGTTCAAGGTATGCAGATTAGTTAGGGCCAAAGCTAAAATCCAGGACTCAAGATTCTCAGTATTCCACATATGATTTTATAAGGACATGTAGACATTCCAAATCAGATCTCTCTCTCTCTCCCCCAAGCTCATTCTTGCTTTGAGTATCATTTTCTTCTGGAACTAATTACAAATTTACAGTTTAGAAGCAAAGCCAAGCCCAATTATGATTACTTCAGGGCCTATCAGGGTAAATATAAACAGAGATCTTCTGACTATGCTCTGTCAAGCTCCTCAGGGGCCACAGCTTGTGAGTGTGTGCATACGTGTGTACACATGTGGCTCATGTACGCAAATAGGGTATATTTGCGGGGGGGGGTGTATGGCATCTTCTTTTCTAACTTCGATAAGATCACTTGCTTCTTTACCTACTTATATAGTGGGCTTCTGGTAAGAGTTTGTTCCAAAAACAATAAAAAAATAGCTGTGGTGGCAGGCATTCCTGTTACACAGATACCTTCTCCTGAATCCAGAGAAAGCATTCTGTTTTAATTGTAAATTATTCTTTATGGCACAGAACCTATATCACTGACACTTCTGTAATGCTGTGCTTTCTAGTCCACAGGCTCCATTCATTATGTGGTGTCTGACTTTTATTTGTTGGCTCACTTGCTGGTATGTTTAATGATCAATGTGGCTAACAGACATTATATACTCAGATGCATATTATTGTTCATGCATTACTGAAAGTCAAAGCATTACAATAGAGCAATATGTTGATGCAGAGAATTTATCATTTTAGACCATAAGCCTGGATCCTTCAGAAATGACACATCAGATAAAGCCACATCAGGATATTACTTTTGATAATAAATAAACAGATTAGACCATCCCAATGCCCAATCTGTAGCTGGGCATCTCCCACCCACTTTCTGTTCTGAAAGCAGGTCCTGACTTGGTGGAACAGAAAATGTGGAAAGTGTCAGAATTTTAGTCAGAAATTTAGATTAAAATGACTTGATCAAGGTACCTTATATTCTCTCTCTCTCTTTCATTTGTTGACTTTAGAGAGAGAGAGAGAGAGAGAGAGAGAGGAAGGGGGAGAGGGACAGAAACACATTGATGTGAGAAACATTGATTTGTTGCCTCCCATATGCTCCCTGACTGGGGATCAAACTGGCAACCTAGGTATGTTCCATAACAGGGAATCAAACCCAAAATCTTTTGGTGTATGGGATGATGTTCCAACCAGGGCAAAGGTAAATTATTTTTAAGTAAAATAGTATACCTGAAGGTGCCTGAAAAATATCTCTCATAAGCATAAGGTTTTGCTGGCTTTGCCTTGAGATAAATTACCATGGAGAGGTAATAGAGTTCTTACTAGATGATTTGCTCTAACAAGGTAGGCTGCTTAGCTTTTTCCTAAGAGTTCCTTTTGAGATTGGAGAGATCATGAGATTAGTGGGACCCGAAGTGAAAGACGAAGTGTTACTGAGGAGAGACAGCGAACAGAATAGCGTGGTGATATTCAAGAAAGATGCTGAAAACAAACTGAACCTATATTATAAATGAAAATGAGAATTAAAAAGCTAAAACTTGGAATCTGAAGCCATTTTGTCCCTGACTTGTTCACTTGTAAATAGCACAATAAAAACATATCTATAATAATAAAAGGAGAACCAAGATGGCGGCGTAGGGAGTGGACCTGTGCGTGCTGCTCTCTCACAGCATCATTGAAACTATCAACTATGAGGTAAACAACCACCACTCAGAACCATGGGGAAGTTGGCCCAGTGGGAGATCTACAACTGGAAGAAAAGAAAGAAGCGCAGTGAGACTGAGTTAAGGAGGCACCAAAACCAGAGGTATGCAGTCACAGGCCTGCGGGCTGCAAATGGATTCGCAGTTTTTTTTTCAATCGGAAGCGGTTACAAACCCTTGAATCCTCTGGGCTTGCTCGGGGCAGGTCTCTGAGGCCCCAGATCCCACAGGGAGAGGCGGCCACGGCCTTGCAGTGGTCGGAGAGCGAGGGAAGCTCTGACGCACGGCTGCTCGCTGGCACTGAGGGACAAGAAGTCCTGGTGTACCGGGAAGGCGAGGGGCGTGGAGACTCCGCCATCGCTATTTCCTCCGCGCTGGCGACTCCCTGAGACCCCGCCCTATCATCCGGGCTGTGCCAGAGGCACAAGAGGGAATGACTGTGCTTTTACAAACTCTCAAATTCACTGTGCTGGTTCGGGTGGGTCTCTGAGGCCCCAGATCCCACGGCGAGAGATGGCATGGCCTTCCAGCGGTCAGAAAGCGGGGGAGGCTCTGGCACGGCTGCTCGTCGGCACTGAGGGACGCAAAGTCCTGGTGTCCTGGATAGGCAAGGGGCTGCTGAGACTCCGCCCCGGCGACTCCCTGTGACCCCACCCTACGCAATTTACACTCCCATCTGGGCTGTGCCAGACTCACAAGTAGAAACGCCTTTGCTTTTGCAAACTTTGAAATTCACTGAGCTGGTTCGGGCGGGATCATGAGACACCAGACCCTACGGGGAGAGGCAGCACGGCCTTGCAGCCATCAGAAAGTGAGGGAGGCTCTGTCGCACAGCTGCTCGCCGGCATTGGGGGACACAAAGCCCAGGCAGAGAGGCAAGGGGCCGCGGAGAGGCAAGGGGCCGCAGAGACTCAGCCAGTGCTATTTGCTCTGCCATGGCGACTCCCTGAGACTCAGCCCTAATCAATTTACATCCCCATTCAAGCTGTGCCAGGTGCACAAAAAGACCCACCTGCGCTTTTGCAGCCTAACCCAACAAATTACAGACTTCAACTGCTCGCAGCCATGGGAGACACACTCAAGAAGCAGACCCAGGAGAACCAGGATGGCGGCATAAGGAAGAGACCAGTGCGTGCTACCTCACACAACATCGAAACTACCAAATATCAGACAAACACCTATCGTACAGAACCATGGGAAAGTTGGCCCAGTGGAAGCTTTACAACTGGAAGGAGAGAAAGAACATTGAGACTGAGTAGGATGTGCAGAGGCACCAAGTACAGAGCCCGTCCCGGCAGGCTGCAGATTTCAGCTCCTTGAATCTGGGAGGGACGCAATCGGGGGGCGGAGTTGGGTCCGGGGAAGGCCAGGGCTGGGCCCGGCTGGGCCAGCGCTGTGGAACCGCTGTACCAGCAAGCGCACAAACATGCCCACTGGTTCCAGTCTCTCGTGGGGCGCTGGGGGACAGCAGACAGGCAGTCTGTGCACTTGGTGGAGGGCATGATCCCAAGAGGACTGCTGGATGTTCAGCCACCAGGAACGCCGGGAGATTTTGTCTGGCGGGGAGCCGCCAGCAGGGGACAGAGGGCCAAACTTCCTGTTTCCCCGGTAAGGCTGGGATGGCCCCGGTGAGGTCGGGACAGCCCCGGTGAGGTTGAAACAGCCCCCGTGAGGTAGAGACAACCCCAGTGAGGTTGAAACGGCCCCGGTGAGGTTGAAACGGCCCTGGTGAGGTCGGGACGGCCCCGGTGATGTTGAAACGGCACTGGTGAGGTAGGGACAGCCCCAGTGAGGTTGAAATGGCCCCCGTGAGGTAGGGACAGCACCAGTGAGGTTGAAACGGCCCCGGTGAGGTCGGGACGGCCCGGTGAGGTTGAAATGGCCCCGGTGAGGTCGGGACAATCCCGGTGAGGTTGAAACGGCCCCGGTGAGGTCAGGACGTCCCCGGTGAGGTCGGGACGGCCCCGGTGATGTTGAAATGGCCCTGGTGTGGTAGGGACAACCCCGGTGAGGTTGAAACGGCCCCCATGAGGTAGGGACAGCCCCGGTGAGGTTGAATCGGCCCCGGTGAGGTCAGGTCAGCCCCGGTGAGGCTGTAACGGCCATGGTGAGGCTCAGACGGCCCTGGTGAGGTTGAGACTACTCCAGTGGGGTTGGGACAAATAAAGGGGACCAGTATAGACTGATGAACAGGGGTAGATACAGAGGCAGAGCAACATTGAACAGAATGTCAAACTACAGTGGGAAGCCTGGGGAGGGTTTGGGGGGGGATTAAGAGATCAACTGAAGGACATATATGCATGCATATAAGATTAACCAATGGACACAAGACACGGGGCGGGGGGGGGGGGCGGTGGTGGGTAGGGGCCGGGGGAATGTCAAGGGGGGGAAAAAGGAGACATATGTAATACTCTTTGTAATACTTTAAGAAATAAAAATTATTAAAATTAAAAATAATAATAATAATAATAATAAAAGGGTAATATACTAATTAGACCAGACGTCAATCGACATCATTTTGCATGTCCTTCTAGACAAAGCTGGGGACAGAGCAAAGCCCAGATCCTGGGTGCCAGATGAACTGCATCCAGCACAGGCAGGGGTGAACCTGAGGAGGGCCAGTAAAGGATGAAAGAAAACAGACAATAGAATACAGTTGAGGCCAGGTGGATCACTGTGCCTGGATGAGGAAACAGTGACACAGCCTATAAGCTGAAGCTTTATTTTATAGTCATATCACACAAAGCAAAAGAAGATCAAGATGTTTACAATGTTCTTGTGAATTTCAAATCTGCTTCTTTACGGTTGTCGCCATTCTCTGAACTCTATCAAGCTTTGTTTAGTCAACACTTGCTGCACCCCCTGCAGTCCACATCCCTTAGCTACCTAGGACTGCAGGATTGGACTACAAGGTCAAGCTTACAACCATAGCCTTTTGGCTATAATTGTTCTGGGAAGGCTTTGCCCTCCAAGCTGGGACTTGTATGTGGCTTTGCCACAAGTCAGTCTGAGGCTTGATCCTGTCCGAACACTGTAGCCGCTCTCCATAGCCAGAGGGAAGCCGGTGCCAGCAGCCGGGGAAAGGAAGGTCTACTCTTGCAAGAATTTTGTGCATTGGGCCTCTAGTAGTGTATATAAAAGGCTTCTTAAAGGCAAGATTTATGTCTTACTAATTTCTACATATCTGGTGATTAATATAGAACCTAGCATATTTAATCACTCCTTAAATGTTTATTGTTTTCCAGTAAATAAATGAAAATTTAGCATACATACATGTGTACATATGTTTCTCTACCAGAGAAAAAGTTTTCCTTTTTTGTTAGGTTGATACATTCCATGGTAGATGCTATTTTTATGTACCATTTATGGAACTAAATGTCCTGAGCAAGCAAATTGGCCTCTGAATTCTGATTCTCTTAGAATTGAAATTAATATTTTACCATCCTTCCCTATGCACTGTGGATCCATGGGGGGGGGGGGAGGGGGGGGGGCCTTGAGCTGGCTAATTGAACACTGAATATATATGTTAAACTTCTCATCTCTCAGTACAGAGGACGTTAAAGTTGGTGCAAATAGAACATTCTTCTTCTTCAAAATTAACATAAAGCAAAACAAAATTCTGCAAGAGTATTTTGAGACATTAGATTTATAAAGAGCTTTGACATACACACATGAATTTTATGTTGAACCTTTGACATTTGAACAACTATGCACTCATAAAACTGCATCAGAAATTGTTTAAAAAACAACAACCACACATACATTTTGCTGGGGTTTTTTTCTGGAGAAAATAAAAAGTTACAGTATTTCCTAATCTGTGAAGTTTCCATTGGCAGGAAGGGCTAAGTTAGGAAAGAAAATGTCAGCCATAGAAAGGCATTATACTAGCCAAATGAACCAAATGAGGAAAGGAGAACACTTTGCAACTTAACCAGCCAAGTTAAACATGACACGATTAGAGCCAATCTTTGGGGACCAAGTTAGTAGTAATTGCACCTTGTTTAACTTAGCCAATTAAAGGCCAAACTCTTTTCTAAATGGGCTATTTTCAAAGCAATCACACCTTTGCACTCAGAATTTTTTCAGCTTGCCATTTTTAATTTAGGCATTTGACTACTTAAGCAATGTATATGTACATAGACCCATAACTAAATATTTGCACATAATACAAAATTAATATATAGTTGTATTGGGCAGAATAATTGGCTTCTTATTATAATAGGCTGTTTAATTAGCTCAGGGTCATATATGTTTTTACATGTCCAATAACTGCCAACATCTGAAGAAAGTATTTAAGCTTTAAAATATATTGCCTAAGGGAAGATTCCTAGAAAATAACTTGGAAAAAAATAACCTAAGCAACTAGGGTTTTAATATGTAGAAAAAGTAGAGAGGAGAAAAAAATCTTTGTTTTCTATCAATTATAAATGCACCTTGACTTACTTTGTCACCATGAGTCGTTAATGTTTACTGAATGCTTACTCTGCAGATAACTGCTCCTGACTAGGTGTCTCTAACCAGTGGTTCTCAACCTTACTAATGCCGTGACCCTTTAATATAGTTCCTCATGTTGTGGTGACTCCCAATTTCATTGTTACAAATTGAACATAATTAAAGCATAGTGATTAATCACAAAACAATATGTAATTATATATGTGTTTTCTGATGGTTTTAGGCGACACCTGTGAAAGGGTCGTTCGACCCCCAAAGGGGTCACGACCCACAGGTTGAGAACCGTTGCATCTAACCAAAGCCCCAGAAATGATCTCTGTCTTTAGAAACATCTACTCTAAGGAGAAAACAAGAAGAGGCCTAAATTGTGTGGGGTATAAGTACAAAGGAGTAAAATCTGGAATTAGTTACTCAAATTTCTACAGTGGGATTAAATTACATACATTAGGGTTAAGACCAGATTCAGAAGAGGAAAAAAACAACAACAGGTGGGTGAAGGAGATTGGCACAGCTGTATGAAGTGAGTCTGAGGGAGTTAGTCAAAAGGATTTTCTGGGGAAGTCCAATCGAGTAAATATTGAAGAGAGAGTAGGAGCCTTACAACTAAAGGAAATGACTGAAAGTTAACTTTGTAATAACAAAACAAACAAACAAACAGTAGGAGCTCTACCCTAGGGCAGCGGTTCTCAACCTGTGGGTTGCGAACAATGAAAATACATCCAGCATATCAGGTATTTACATTACGATTCATAACAGTAGCAAAATTACAGTTATGAAGTAGCAACGAAAATAATTTTATGGTTGGGGGTCACCACAACATGAGGAACTGTATTAAAGAGTCGAGGCATTAGGAAGGTTGAGAACCACTGTCCTAGGGGAAATATAAATTTCCAATGCCTTTCGGAAGTAAGGACCGATGTGTTTCACATAGTGTGGAATCACATATATAGGCTAGAGCAAACATTAATTTTCCAGATCTAAGGATATTTTCTGCCTCATAAATAAGCAGTTGCTTAAAAATCTCAATACCACATTGTATGCATTATGATTAATTTTTACCATCAGCTTTTTTCTACACATGTTCCATTCTTTATGGAGATGAAAACCTTAACACTGCCACCTATTTTAATCAACAGAAAAACTTGATTACAAAGGAGGTAATCTGAGTGCCGGGTAAGTCATGGCAGAAGTGAAATTAAAACTCCTAACCTGAGGTGATATGGTGGGGCCCAGTGGGGTGAGCTGGGAGAAACACTGGATTCTTGGCTTCTAGAAAAAAGAACTCAAGCCTCTCTTTCTTTTCCTGGCTTTCCTCAAAAGGAGTTGTTACTGTCATTGGTCACATTTTGTGATATTTCATTGGCCAACATGGTGGTGTGTGTAATGAATGAGGCATTGCATGTAAAAGATGGACTTGTCACTGGACTACTGTGAATGATCCCTCTTTTACTGTCAATTTAGATGTTTTTTCTTCCCCCCGGAGCAGAACTCTGGCTGACCTAGGGCAGTTTAGGCTTAGGGAAAGAAACAATGACACCAGGCCTCTGTCTGCTGTGGTTCCAGGCAGAGTGCACTTCGGCAGGATTTGGCCCAGCCCATAGCGGTACACTGTGGTTTGGGGACTAAAATCTCAGCTGAAAACAAAGTGTTGCTTAGCTTTGCATATCATTTTTCCATGCCTTGTAGAGAGGTAAGACTACTTGAGGACAGAACTTGCGTATTCTAAAAACGTCTGGCTAAAACACTATGAAAATACTTAAATAAACTACCGTAGAGATCATTTATTTTTTAAATATATTTTATTGATCTTTTACAGAGAGGAAGGGAGAGAGATAGAGAGTCAGAAACATCGATGAGAGAGAAACATCGATCAGCTGCCTCCCGCACACCTCCCACTGGGGATGTGCCCGCAACCAAGGTACATGCCCTTGACTGGGATCGAACTGGGGACCCCTCAGTCTGCAGGCTGATGCTCCATCCACTGAGCCAAACCAGCCAGGGCGAGATCATTTTTCATGTCACTCCAATCTGTAATCTCCAACAGATATGGGTTACTACGATCACCTCTCATAGTCTGCTGTACAACCTTGAGCAAGGTGTGTTTTCCAAGACTTTATTTTCAATAATAATGCTAGAGGATTGGTCAAAAAAAAAAAAAAAAAAAAAAAGAAACTTTGCCTGATACCATATGACGTATTACTTAATCAACATTTATTTTAACCAATTTTATTGAGCCCTGACTACATGCAAGGTATTGTGGAGAGTGCTGGAGTTACCAAAATCAACAAGTCACGGCTTCTGCCCTCAATCTAGGGAAAGGCAAATGCATAAAAAAATGGTTGTTAACGACAGTCATAAACAGATATACCCAGCAAGCTCATGTCTTGTCACATGAGACAGTCAGCACAGCGATGGTACTGAGATGGAGGCCATGAGCTGGTTGAAAAGGGACCCTCTAAAAGAGAATTAACTTTGTGGCTGATAAAGAAAAAAAAATTAAGAAAGGAAAGATAGTGGCCCATAAGGAGAAACAGTGTCAAATAAACAAAAGTACTTGCCCTTTAACTCCATTCCATTAAGAATCTGAGTGTAGTAATCATAAGAAGGGTATAGTAATTTCTTTTTATTCTAATGCATTGACATCTTGGGGCCTCGCTGTCCCTCCCCGTCTAACCAATTTCCAGAGAGAGTAAAGGACTCTCCAGGGGGTACACTTTTCATATGCAAACCAAGCAGTCCATACCCCATCCCCCAACCACCTCCTTTTTGGGGATCTCACACTCGCTGCTATCCAGTGCCCTAATCACCCCATGACAAGTGCAATGGACTAAATGCTTGTGCTCCCCTCCCCAAGTTCATATATTGAAATTCTAATCCCAATGTGATATTTGGAGGGGCTTTGGCAAGGGAATCAGGTCATGAAGTAGAGCCCACAGGAATGAAATTAATGCCCGTAAAGAAGAGTACAGGGAGCCAGCTTGCCCTCTTTCTGCCACGTGGGGATACAAGGAAAAGTTGCAGCCCTGGAAAAGGGCTCTCCTAGAACTCAGGAGGCTGGCATCCTGATCCCTGACGCCTGGCCTCCAGGGCTGTGAGAAAGAAATGTTTGTTGTGTAAGCCACCCAGTTTATGGTGTTGTGTTATAGCAGTTCAAACTAAGACGGCCAGGTTGCTTACCTTGCCTCGCCCATTTCTTCCCACAGAAACCACAATGAGGACTTTTGCCCATGTTTTTCTCTTTCTCTCTCTGGCTCCTTCAGACCCTGGTGCTTCCCTGTGCCCGCTCCCCGCCTTGTGGCAGGGAAGGCCCTGCCTCCCCCCTCTTGGGAGCTGTGAATAATAAGCAATTTTTTCAATGGCAGTCTCCCAATCTGTTGGCCTCATCATACTTGAATAATAATAAAATCAGCATTTTAAATAAACTATCATAGTGATTGTTTTTTAAATGTCACTCAAATCTGTAATCTCCAACATACATGTATCAATGGAAGATTATAACAGACCAGAAGGAAAATAAAACAGAAAAGACTAAAATCTTAGAGGAGTGGCAAGAGTTTAACAGTGCGGTTGGAGAGAGTGTGGGACAGAGGCCCTGAGAGCTGCCCACACAGCTCAGCCCCTGGCTTCAGCCACTGTGAGTAAAGGGAAAGACATTTGAAAACTAGACCCTCGGCTGCATAGGAAAACAGGTTTTGCACTTCTTTTCTTGCCATTTAGTTTGTTATGTGTGATTTCCTATTTCTAACCTTGTGGGCAGAATGCTGGCAAGAGTTGGCAGGCTTATTTGCACAGTTCCAATATGCCTGGGCTTGCTAAACCGAAGAGAAGTCTGTGGTCAGCTAGAGAAGGGGACTCAGAGAGGGGAGCAGAACAAGTTGGCAATAGAAGCTTCTGGCCACCTGTCACTCCATGACACTAATGCTGTTTTTCTCTTCTCAAAAAATAAACCTAAGCATAAACCTCATTTGCAGACACTTTGATTTCCACTACTATATTGTTTGGCATACGAATGCATCCACAACTGGGTCGAAACTTACCTGTCTTGTACTTTCACGCTGTGGGCCCTATTGAACCTTTAGTTTCATGGATTTCCTCACCATTTCCTGAACAGACCATGCCTTTATAGCCAGTGGAGCACTAAGGCAAGACGGATAGAGAAATGGGAAGGCAATCCTTTAGTAAGAGATGGACAAAACCCTGCTTACCAAAACAAAAACAAAAAAATAAACAAACAAAAACCAACCAAACAAAAAAAACCCCCTGCTTACCAAAAAAGCAAGGCTCTCTGATAAAAGCATTGTTAGAATATAAGGTTTCATTTCAGGGCTGAATCTGTGCTCCCTTTCATCACAAATATCTGATGTATGGCTTTCACACCCAGGGGCACGTGCAGAGAGAGGATAAGGTTGGACCTGCAGAGCAGATGCCAGAACCCCTTAAGCAGACAGCTGTCCAGGCACAGTCAGTGTCCTTCTCCACCTATCTATTGGCAGAAAAGGGAAGAGAGAGCTGGAAAGATGGCCAGTCTACCTCAACTGTTAGCTACAGGGAGACTGGATGTTCGAGAAGAGTCAAGAGTTCCCTATATGCCTTTGATAGCACAGTAACCCTGCCCAGGGCTAAGACACAGCTCGGGGAATGTTTCAAGTTTTGATTCATCACAATGCAGAAGGCGTGTGTGAATATGCCCCCTTCCTCCAGCCCGAGACTGGAAGGATGAAAGTATCTTCCTTTGAGTCAAAGAATAAAACATGAAAAGAAATGCAGAGTTTCCCCATTATCCTTAACAAGTGGACTCTATTTTTTATATTTTCCATATCTCTCTCCATCAGAATGGGAAACATATTATTTACCAATGCTTAACACAATAGTGGTTAGCAATAATAAATTTCCATTTAGTGAGTAATACAGGAATGAATGAATGAATAAATGAATGAATCCCAGGCAGAGAGGAGAGAATGTATGACTTTTATATTTTTACTAGAGGCCCGGTGCACTTGGGGGGGTACCTCAGCCCGGCCTCCACCCATTCACAGTCCAGGACCCCTTGGGGGATGTCCACCTGTTGACTTAGGCCCACTCCCCTGGGGATCAGACCTAAGCTTGCAGTCAGATATCCTTTTGGCAGCCAGGGAGCCCTCGGGGGATGTCCAACTAAAGGCTTAGGCCCCCAAGGGATCGGGTCTAAACCGTTAGTTGGACATTCTTAGTGCTGCTACAGAGTTGGGAGAGGCTCCTGCCACCACCACTACACTGGCCAGCCATGAGCCAGCTTCTGGCTGAGTGGCACTCCCCATATGGAAGTGCACTGACCACCAGGGGGCAGCTCCTGCATTGAGTGTCTACCTCCTGGTGGCCAGTGTGCATCATAGCAACCAGTCATTCTGCTGTTCAGTCAATGTGCATATTAGCCTTTTATTATTATTATATAGGATGTCCCTATTTCCCCCTTTTTGCCCCCTCTACCCATCTCTTGCCCCCCACTCTCTCTGGCCATCACCATACTGTTGTCTGTGTCCATGTCTTGTGCATATATTTTCTTTGGCTAATCCCTTCTTTAAATTCACTCCTTTAAATTTTTATTTTCAGATAAGTGCTTATAACTGCACTATTATATATTTTCTATTATATCATTTAGAATTAAGATATTTTTTAATTGAACCCTTGTAAATTTTAGCACAATTTAATAAATTATGCTAGAAGCAATTAGGAGATTTTTCATGTAATGCATACACATTTCAATTAATATTTTATTAATTTTTAATTTTTTAATATTTTAATTTAAAATAATTTCATACATGTAAAAAAACTATAAAATACTACAGCATATTATATGCACCCTTCACCCAATTTCTTAGGTGTTAATAATTTAAACATAACCATTATAGAACTAACAAAATTTGGAATATATTTTTCTTATAATCTCTTTAATGTTACTTAATCCATTTACTTTGTTTTTGTTAATCTTCACCCAAGGATATTTTTCCATTGCATTTTAGAGAGAGTGAAGGGAAAGGGAGAGACACATTGATTGGTTGCCTCCTGCACATGCTTTGATAGGGACTGGGGATCAAGCCAGCAACTGAGGTACATGCCCTTGACTGGAATTGAACCTGGGACCCTTCAGTCCATGGGCTAGTGCTCTATCCACTGAGCAAAACAGGCTGCAGCTTAATTCATTTACTTTCAATCTATATGTGTCTTTATATTTAAAGTGGGTTTTGCTTTCGATTCACCCTCATAATCTGTCTTTTAATTGGTGCATTTATGCCACTGAATTTCAGAGTGCTTACTGATAGAGTTACTACCATATCAGGCAGCTGCTGGGGCTTCTGGGGCAGGCGTGCCTTCCCGGGCAGCTGGCCTGCACTGGATAGCGGCACGCTGGCGGGTGGCGCTGGCCTACCCTGCCTGCAGTATGCAAATTGGCCGCCATCTTTGTTGGCAGTTAATTTGCATATCGGGCTGATTAGCCAATGGGAGGCTTAGCAAAGGTATGGTCAATTACCATGTTTGTCTATGATTAGATAGGATAATAAAAATAAACCATAATAATAAAGACTTTCACATATAGAATGTCATTAAATCCCCCAAACAACCCTGAGAGGTGGAATTATTCCCATTTTTCTTATATGAAAACTGAGACTCAAACATCAAATTAACCACCCAAGTGCTCACAACTAGTATATGACAAAACTAGGACTGAGATTCCTAGTCTTTAAGCTCCATGTAGACGATACCAGAGTTGTCTGGTCAGACTCATGGAGAAACCTGTCACACAAAACTGGGAAGAGAGTAGAGAGGGAAAGAACAGGAGTGTGGCTATCAGATATTACTATGCTTAAGAATGAATTAAGGTCCGATGTTAAAAAATCTAAGTAATGCCTATAAAGCAGTAAGAACAAGACACAGAACAGAGAGAGAGAGAGAGAGAGAGAGAGAGAAGGTACAACTTACAAAAGAGAAAGATTTCCAACTTTCTGGGAATCAGGAAAACACAAATTAAACTGATGAGATGTTTTTTTATGTCCCACATTGGTAAAAATTCAAGAAGCTTTATAATATCAAGTTTTGGTGATAATATGAGGAAATGAACCAGGTACCATCATATACTCTTGATGAGAGTCTAACATGGTATAGCCACGTAGGAAGACAGTAGTAGTTGGTGTCTATTAAAGTTTAAAACACATATTCTCTATGACCCAGCAGTGATCTAGAAGACAGAGTCTGTATAGCCCAGGGGATATGTAAGACTCATTGAATATTAAGGAAAATACAATAACTTCTATTTATATTTAACTTTATGCCACCCTTTTAAATTTCTTCTCGAGAGTCTGTGTGGAGGGTGCTGTAGAGCCATGTGGATGTTCTGCCAGGGCAGAGACACCGGTTCCCCAGCAGGCAGGACCTGTTGGGGTCCAGCCCCAACAGGTCCAGGGGTTCCCCAAGGTGTGGACAGAGTCGGCGAAGAATGAAGGACATGGAGGCCGAGTGAGTTCAGGTGATCATCATGGCGAGGTTCCTCTTAGCCAGGTTCCTCCCTTTATTGTCCTCTTACATTTGTATTTATCCTATTTGATCTTAATCCTATCCATTCTATTCCAAAGGTTAGGGCGTTTCTTATCTCCATTCCAAGGTTACTCTATTGTTCTATTAAGCTACAAGGAAGTAACTGAAGGAGGTTATTCTAAGTAAAGATTATGTAGCTTAAGCGTGATCGTTTGTAGTTAAAGTAATTAACTACCTGCCTGGCACTTAGTTAAGGGGTTTTACTGACAAAAATTCTCACCTGGGGAAACAACCTTTCTCGGGGAGGTGGTCCTGTTTAAAACACATAACGTTAAGAGGGGGAGCAAACATATTAAGAACAGTATGCCATATACACCAGTCCCTTGAAACATAAGCTGTGCAGATGTTTCTTCCCTGCAGAAACTGCGTCAAGCAGCAAGGGTGGAAAGGCTTCCAGCAAGGACCCACTGCTCAAAACTACCAAGGGATTGTCCTCGGCCTAGGAGAGTGGCCTCGTCCACTCTGAGCAGCCTGTATCCAGTGACTGGTCAGTGTGGACATACTCAGCCTACCCCTTGACTAAATTCTAGAAAGCTCTAAAGGGCCTTCCCAATCCCCGAACTCCTGAGGAACCAGCTGAGCCCCCTCGGGCCACCACATTGCAATTCTCCCTCTCTAGGCTCCATTCTGCTTTCCCTGGGAAAGTTCTTGCATGCAAACCTCAGAGCCTCGGTGTCTGTTTCCTGGGGAACTGACCTAGGGAAGTTTCAGAGTGACCACATTAGCACATAAGCACATACATATAATGTTGAGATACTTAAGTGCACATTTATTTTGGTACATGCATGATAGGATTGCATGATCATGTAAGTTTAGAGATCAATGCCTATTATGAGGTGAGTTGTGTTCTCCTCCAAATTCATATGTTGAAGTTCTAATCCCTTAGTCCCTCAGAATGCAACCTTGTCTGGAAATAGGGTCATTGCAGATGTGATTAGGATGAGGTGATACTGGACTCGGGTAGCCCCTAACCCAACATGACTGGCGTCCTTATAAAAGGGAAATTTGGACACAGAGACACTCAGGGAGAACACCACGTCCGTATTGACCTTGTGCTACCATAAGCCAAGGAACTGCCAGAGGCTAGGACTGAGGCTTCAGAGGGAGCATGGCCTTGCCACTGACACCGTGATCTTGGACACCGTGATCTTGGACTTCCCGCCTCCAGAGAGGTGAGACAATAGGTCCTCCTATTGTGGTTCTTTGCCTGAGCACATGAACACAATGTCTGCAAGAAACAGTCACAAATATGCAGAGGGAAGTATTCCTAGCAAATCTGCAATAGCAAAACAGAAAAAAAATGATAAACTATTTAAATGTTCGTCACCAGTTTCATTATGTGGAAACTCAGTGCTATCTGTTCAGTTTTGTTTTGTTTTTTAATCTAAACATGAAGTCCATTAATTTAAGAACCTCATCTAGGGCACTTGAGTTAATAAAATGTAGATTCTGGGGTTCTGTGTCCAGGGCTTCTAATTCAGTAAGTTTCGTTCTTATTAAGCATCCTGAGTGATTCTGATGCTTTGGGTTACCACAGGCTCGAATAACAATCTGAGAAAATCTAACCAGTTTAACCACTATGTTGTACACCTGAAACCAATACAAAACAATATTGAAAGTAAATTACAATTGAAAGGGGAGGGGAGAGGGGAAAAAAAAGAAAATGTATTTAAAATTAAAAAAAGAAGAAAGAAAAATCCATCCATACCCATCTGGTTAACAATGCTGATTCCTAAAATCTTTCTACAGTTTTAATGAAGGAGAATGGAAGAGGAAATGTGGAGTGTATTTTCACTGGGATGTCAGGTGCAGGAGAGTGTAACTTCCATCATGAGGCTGGGACCCAGGAGCTGGCCCTGAAGCCTAACAATGGACAGAGGTCTACAGCCATACGAAGCAGCCTCTCCCTGTTCCTATCACCAAGGTATGGCACAGGGTTGGTTCTCCAGCTTTTAACTGTATTTTGAGAATTGTGTTATAAATAACTTACCCTCCAAATTAAAACATTTTTCTTTCAGTTAAAAAATTTATATGTGACTTGTAAAGATGGACTATTTAAGACCCCTGCTCTCTCCCCACTCCACACACAACTTAATTTATTATCCTCGCTCATGTTCCCATAAGACTCATATATGCAATCACAGCAGTTATTATAACAGACTGTGGGTGTGTGTCTGTGTGGCCTCCATTGCTGGCTTTAGAGGACTATGAGCCTCCTTATCTTGGTACACCATGGTGTTCTGCACCATTTTAAGCACAAATTGTCCATTCATCCATTGATTGATTCATTCACTTATTCTACAAGCATTTGTTAAGAAGCTATATGTGCTGGCTCTCTGATGGATATCTAGTATTCTGCTAGATATTGCTAAGACAACTGTGGAAAAGATATCAGTGTTTACTCTTAGGAGTTTACACTCTGGTAAAATAGGTCATCGTTAGTTAGACTGAAGTGTCTGTCCCAATCTCTACAATCTGATGAATGAGGAAGCCAAAGTAAAGTGTGATAGATTATTTTAATTGTAAAACAAGACACTCTATGACAATCTTTAATTGTCATGGAAGAACTCAATGATAAGAGCAAACTTCTAGCGATGCCCAAAACATACAATATTGAAGACTAAGATGTCGACCATGACTAACACCAGCATTAACCTTCCTGTTTCCAAGTTGGCTTAGTGTTATTGGAACTTCATCACCAGCTTCCTGAGTGGCCCAGCCAGATTTTGGGATTCCACAGCCATAGAAGGCCTGGTGCCACTATCACCAACATCACCCTATGTGTGGCTTTGGAGACCTTGACCTCATTTTAGGAAAATATACTGAATACCCTGGGATATTATCCATTGAAGCACTCGCAATAGGAGGAGAAAAAGAATCATCATCTGTACTCTCATTTATTCCTTAAAACTAAAGGAAGTTGGGAAAGAAAGAAAGAAAGAAAGAAAGAAAGAAAGAAAGAAAGAAAGAAAGAAAGAAAGAAAGAAAGAAGCCAGAAAACTAAGGGAGGATGAAGTAAGTTACAATATTGAGGTACAGATATCATTATAGATGCAGGACCCAGCTGCAGTCTATGTGAACTTTTCAGAGGCCTGAGCATGGGAAGGAGAGAAGAGGAGGAAGAACAGGAAGAGGAAGGCAGGAAAGTGGCAAAGGAACTGGTGTGGGAAGTGTTGAGAATGGACAGGGAGTGTCTCCAGGGAAGGAAACAACCATTAACACTTCTTAAGCACTGTAGTCGCTGATGGAAAATAATTTACACACATTGCTCACTTAATCTACACAACACGCTTTGAAATGAGGACACTGAAGCGCTAAACTTCCAAGTCCAGTGAGGGCTGAACCCGACTGACACCCAGATGGGCTCCATACCTGAGGCCACAGTCTGACCCGCTGCAGGCACTGTCCTGTGAAAGGCAAAGGGGAGAGCAGCTCTGCCCTCTTCTCCTGAGACCTAGGGGATACCTGTGGGCAAGAGGACTCTGCAGTGTACATGGTCCCTTCAATCCAGGCATCTGTGGTCATGACCCATGGAGTCTATGCAGGGAACTGCCTGGACTTGCATTTTCCCAAAGTTTCTCAGTAGCTGGGCCTCTGCTACTCTATAGAGTGACTTTGTGCCAATTTGTAAAAGGCACCCCCTCTGGGTGGACCACTTAGAAAAAGACTCCCCTTCCTTGGGGTCTGTGACCTGAGCCCCAGGCAGGGCACAGGTTTTGGGGTAGCCCTGGTTGTTCTCTTTTTTATGCACAAACGGCACAGCCATCTGTGGGACTGGGAGAGAGCTCAGGACGAGTGAGAGGGAGAGAGTGAAGGTGGAGAGGCTGGGCCAGGCGTCCTTCTGGGTGGAAAGGCAGCTCATATTTGCTCCACAAATATGTAAACCGTGTCAGGCAGCAACGCCCCTCTTTTAATATCAGGCATTGAATTATTCACAAGCGCTTTGATTGGAAAGCTGGTCTTCCCACTCCTATTAATCAAATGGCTAAAGCATAAATTGGCTTTCAAAAGGTAGTTAGAAATGAATTTTATCCTTTAAAAAGGAAAAAGAAAAGATGAAGTACCAACCACAAATCTTCACAATGGAATCCCCAGGAAAGACAGACAGTAGTGATAAATAGCAAAACCTTTGTATTGATAATATGCCTGTCCATGAGTGGTTCAATGCCTCTTTCTGTATTTTCAAATGTACTCATCATGCCTCTCAGACTGTCTGTGAGAGAGGGTAGGCAGGTATTGAGATTCCGTTATTGTAAAAACCGACAGAAAAACAAAATGCCTGTTCAATCTCACGTAACACATTAGCATCTGAGAGAAATTAGAATTCAGCCTCCTGATGGCCATTCTCCACAAGATCATGTATCTGAAAAGGAGACAAAATGGCAGAGCAGGAGCCAAGAGTTAAGACCCACATGTTCTCAAGTCTCTTAGCATCAAACAAAATGGCAATCTATTTATTATTAATAATAAGCATCACAGCACCCACATCCTGGGAGCCTATCTACAAGAGACTTCACTGCCTGCCCTGTCACACGGAACCGACCGGAACTTCTGCCTGTAGCAGAAGTTTGGAGCCTGCAGGAGTTGGCACACCACAAATGCCTGAATGACCCGTTAGGCATTTGCCCATTCTATATAATAAAAGCGTAATATGCTAGGTGTCCTACCACTCAGCCAGTTGCTATGATGGGCACTGACCACCAGGAGGCAGACACTCTGACCAATAAGTTAGCTTGCTGTCGGGGTCTGGCCCATCAGCCCTGATTGCTGGCCAGGCCGAGGGACCCTGCCCATGCATGGATCCATGCACCAGGCCTCTAGTTAATAATAATAATTATTTCACCAGGAGTTTACTGTTTATGGGGAGCTGTACTAAGCATTTTGGGTAGTTTATCTTTCAAAATCTTATCACAGCCTTGTGAGGAAATATTGAACACAGGTGTTAGAGGACCCAAGCAAGTCTGTGAAGCTGATGAAAGGGCAAAGCTGAGACTCAAACCCAGAGCCATCACTAGCTTCCAAAGAAAGGGGTCTTAACTTACTGCACTATGCTCCCTCTGACCAAAGTATGTCTCTAAAATGTAAACCATTCTTTTCCACATCCTCGCAAATGCTAACCAGTCCTGCTGTCTATGGATAAAATCTCATAGTAATTAGGGTTCTCCAGAGAAATAGAGCAAATAGGATATATGGAGAGATATGCAAGAAGTCCTTTATTATAGGAATTGGCTTGTGCAGTTATGGAGGCTGAGAAATTCCACAACCCACCATTGGCAAGACGGAGACTCAGGAAAGCAGCAGTGTAGTTTAGTCTGAGTCCAAAGGCCTGAGAACCCAGGGAGCCAATGCTGTGATGTCTGAGTCCAAAAGACCTCAGGACTGAGTGCATCAATGTACTAGGGCAGGAGATGATGGACATCCAGCTCAACAAAGAGGGGGAATTTGCCCTTCACCTTTTGTTCTATTTGGGCTTTCAACAGGTTGGTGGATGCCCACACATCTTGGTGAGGGCGATCGTCTCCACTCAGTCTACCAATTCAAATGCTAACCTCCTCCTGAGGCACCCTCACAGACACACCCAGAAATAATGTTTTACCAGCTATCTGGGCATTCCTTAGCCAGTCAAGTTGACATAAAATTAGCTATCACATCAATTTAGTTTCCACCTAACATTTTCAAGAATAGACTAGGCCAGGGGTGGGCAAACTTTTTGACTCGAGGGCCACAATGGGTTCTTAAACTGGACTGGAGGGCCGGAACAAAAGCATGGATGGAGTGTTTGTGTGAACTAATATAAATTCAAAGTAAACATCATTACATAAAAGGGTACGGTCTTTTTTTTTTTTAGTTTTATTCATTTCAAACGGGCTGGATCCAGCCCGCGGGCCATAGTTTGCCCACAGCTGGACTAGACTAAACTAGAGTAGATATCAGACTTCATCCCATGCAATAAAGGTAGTAAGGTTTTTTGAAACATGTTGTTGTTGTTGTTGTGTGTGCACATACTACTGGATGGTGATATAAAGTCTATTTTTGTGGGTCACAGCAGAAAGCCTGAGCAGCACCAATTTAGGGGCCTTTCCTTGCTGTTACTCAGCTTTCTTGAGTTTCTTCCACTCATTGACACAGCAGAAAGATAGCCTGCATCTTGGAATACACCGAGATGGTACTGGTGATGTGTTTACTAAAGATTGACAGTAAAAGCTAGAAACCTTTCTTTCAACTTTATATGCCTCCTGGGCTTTAATTTATTTACTTTTCTAAATTCCACATGGGCTCCCGTTGTAGGAGCTGGTTGTAGAGTTTGCATGATCCAAAGTTGATGGGGCAAACCTGGAGCCCACAACTGATCCTGTGGGAACAAGAGGGAGGTGGAGAAGCTAAATAATTAATAATTCAATAATTTAGTCTTGGAACAGGCTTGGAATTTTCAAGAGTTCGAAGGAGAACTTTTAAACTTTAAACTAAGGCCACAATGGGCATTGGCTTTGCTGAGTGGATGTATATCTGAGCTAAGCTGGCTGAGAACACGGAACCCACTGTTAATACAATTCAGAGGTGTCTGGTGTATGCTTTGTCTCCCCTTGGAGTCAGGTTCAGTGTCACCTGGGGACCATCTGGCCCCTGGACTGTAGCAGAGAAAGAAGCTGAAATCTCCACTGGGAGGAGATTTAGTCCAGAGACATACGTGTCTGTAAGAGGACACTCCCATTCCTCAATCCCATTTTCAGAGTCCCCGTGGTGGCAGCAAGGAAGGAAATGTGAGTGGACCAATAACGGGCAGGGGCTGGGCTGAGGCACAGCTAGGCTGAGTGCAATGCTTTCTCTCCTGTTCTGTCTTTGTCAGCTCGGCTGCTGTAACAAAGTACCATAGATTGCATGGCTTCAACACTAGACATTTATTTTCTCACAGTTCTGAAGGCTGGAAGTCCAAGGTCAGGATGCCAGCACAGTCAGGTTTTAGTGAAAGCCCTCTTCCTGGCGGGAAGATGGCCGCCTTCTCCTGGGTGCTCACATAGTGAAGAGAGTGAGCGAGCTCTCTGGTGTCTCTTCTTATGACACTAACCCTGTCGGATCAGGGCCCTTCACTTATGACTTCATTTAACCTTAATTACTTCTATAAAGGCCTTATCTCCAAACACAGTCACAGAAGTGTTAGGGCTCCAACATGTGAATGTGAGGGAACATAATTCAGTCCATAGTACCCCAATTTCAGCACACAACCTAACACTACACTGACCTTTATTCACACCTGCCAAGAACCTGGGGGTCCTGCCAGCTGAAAGCAGGTGGTGTTGCCTGGTGGATAAAGTGTTTACAGGAATCAGAACCCACCTCCTTTGCAGGAACCGAGGCTCAGCCTGCTGTGCTAAGGAGAATTACCTGGTTCTGGTGTGGATTTCCTGTCGATTTCCCATCCGGCAGCCATCCCTTTGTTTTCCCCATGACTAAGATGGAAAATTAAAATTAAAACCTCACAGACCTCCAGAGTGTGTGATTATAGGGTTCTTTCAGCCTCTAACTCATAACATTTCATGAACACTTGAATTTTTAACCAATGTGATGAATGACTTTGTAATTTAAAAAGTAACACTTTATAAAAACAGCATAAAAACACTTCACAAAAACATACATAGTAATAGCACAAGCGACTCACTGAGTAAATATATACAAGGGCGATGAAAGCTCTTGGCTCGCATCCTATAAAATGCTGTGGGATCTGGAGAAAGGTACGCCCCTGGGGGGCTCCTTTCCAGTCTACTGATTTCAGAGGGGGAGGGAAAAAACTGTTCTCTGCACAGAAAGAGAGTTGGAGAAACAAGTTAGCTATGTTTTTAAGGGAGTGATGAAGCCCGCCTGAACTACTGACTGGAGGCAAATTTGGACAGGAGCCACCGTAGAAACTTCTAGAACCTTCACGATTGCCAGGAAGTCCTGCCACTTGATTAGCTTGGAGGTTCTCAGAGTGCAATCCCACACCACACCAATGCCCTTTCCCACCGTGCTCAGGGCGGCTGGAATCTGTGGCCACTCTCAGCTGTGTCCTGAGTCCTAATAAAGCATATCCTGGCAGTTGGGAAAGCCATTCCCAGCACCGGGGTGGAGACAGCAGCCCTGGGATGATGAAAGGGCTTTATTAGAGCCCTGAGTGTGGGCACCGGGAGGACGCTGGGCCTGGGCTTTATTAAACCATAGCTCTTCCCCGCTGCCACCTTGTTATTGCCAGGGCGACTGTGAGTCTGAATGAGGACCACACAGTGCTGAGGGGAGAGCTTTAAAAAGGAAAGATGAACTCGAATATGAGATGGGGTGCCTCTGCTTATCAATGCACAGAAAAACTGAGGACCATTAGTCATATAAAGAGCACACAGTATAGAGAAACGAGGATCCACGCTCTGGGGTTGCCGGGGAACTGGGCCACACTCAGCTGCAGCCAGCACTTGGGCCCTGGGTCTGGAAACAGGGCTCCCTTGTGGATTTTGAGAAATAACAGAGCTCTGGCGTGAGGGCCCTTGTTCTCACAGGCATTTCCAGTGCTTCTCTGCCAAGAGCTGTGGATCTTTCCAACAGGATGCCATTGGCAGCGCAGGCAGTCCCTTGGTTTCTGAGATGTTCTCTTACAGAAAGAGACTTGCTTGGCCTCTGTGAACTCTCCACCAAACAGCAGAGAGCAGGGCCTATCCAGAGTGCACACACCAGCAGGGGACAAGCTAGGCATCCCTGAGAAGCATCCAGGTGCTGCTGACTATCCTGTGCTTTCTCTCTCCCCAAGTCTCCACAGCTCCTTTCTCTGGTCAGTTGGTCCTTGAAGAGTCTGTTCAATTGTGAACAACCCAGATCTGTCCAGTCCTAGCCACGGCGCAGCCCTAGGCCAGGGCCATGGATGGGCCACGTCGCCCCTACCTGCCCCACCCACACAGAGCTTTCTCTCCAGGTAACATTGCCGATGACAACACCGGGCTTACTCAGGGGTCAGCTTAGTCTAGAACAGTGATGGCGAACCTTTTGAGCTCGGCGTGTCAGCATTTTAAAAAACCCTAACTTAACTCTGGTGCCATGTCACATATAGACATTTTTTGATATTTGCAACCATAGTAAAACAAAGATGTATATTTTTGATATTTATTTTATATATTTAAATGCCATTTAACAAAGAAAAATCAACCAAAAAAAATGAGTTCGCGTGTCACCTCTGACACGCGTGTCATAGGTTCACCATCGCTGGTCTAGAAGCTGGTGGCCCAGCGGGCCCTGCATTCATTCCTGTGCCTGAGGCCTGAGCATGTACAAAATGGGGAGTGGAAACCCTGAGCTTTCTCGCTTGCCTGTGGCTGCTGTAGCAGACTATCACAGACGGGTTGGCTTAAAGCAACAGAAATGTATCTCTCACAGTGAGGGTGGCTGGAATCTGAATCCATGCCAGCAGGGTCGGGCTCTACCTGGAGGCCCCAGAGGAGGATCCGTCCTTGTCTTTTCCAGCTCCAAGCATTCCTTGACTTGTGGCTGCATCAGTCCAACCTTTGTCTCCATCTCCACACTACTTTCTGTGTGTCTTCACCTCTCCTGTCTGTCTCAAATCACCCTCCGCCTAGGACATTTGTCTTTGGACTTAGGAGTCAGGAGGAACCAGGATGATCTCATCTCAAGATCCTTAACTTCATTGCATCTGCAAAGACCTTCTTCTCCTGTAAGGTCATAATCAAAGGTTCCAGTGGACATATTATTTGGGGGAGCCACCATTCAAACACCTATACTACAGCTGCCCCCTGTTGCTGAGAATAAAAATTAAGTCCAAGGAAATGGAGAAGGTCCAGTATTGTGATGACAATGTGAACCGGGGAGTTGGTCAGACCTGGGTTTAAATTCTAGCTTTGCTAGCCATGAATTCTGTGATGTGTGCTGTAGTTTTCTGGTCTCATGGACATAAGTCCCACTGGCTTTCAGAGCAAGGTGTTTGGGAGGCCCTTCCCTCAAGTGGAACTCTTAAAAGTTGGGGCAGTAGATGTTGGGTCCAAATCCTTATAACTCGGGAGAAGTGGGAGTTGTGAGCCCCCCTTGCTTGTATGTTGTTATGCCAGGGTGGGTTTCATGGCAAGCCTCTCCTTCCATTCCAATGTGGTTTCTCAGGCCAGGCATGTGGTATTACCAGCTGTGGTTTGCATCTTCCCTGAGCACGTTCATCAGAGCAGCTGGTATTATGCAAGTATAGACTTACTAGAGGCCCGATGCATGAAATTCGTGCAAGATTAGGCCTTCCTTCCCGTGGCTGCTGATACCGGTTTCCCTCTGGCACCTGGGACCTGGGCTTCCCTTCAGCTGCCAGCAGGCACCCAGCACCCGGGCTTCCCTCGCAGACTCAGCTTTGTCTAGGAGGTTGTCGGAAGTCCGGTCTAATTAGCATATTATGCTTTATTATTATAGATGGCCTGCTGTCACTGTGGCTCTCTCACTGCCACAAGCTACCCCCTCTGCTTTGTTTTTAGAGTGCTTGCTCAAACCCGAGTTCTCAAACAGGGAAACAATCCAAGCTGTTGCAGTAGATGACTACTTGGGGGGTGTGGGAATGATGGCTTGTGGTGGGGCTGGCGGCTCGGGTTTACCCTGGCCACACTAGAAAAGAATACTGAGTTGCTTGGATGTTTGTCCCAGTGGCTCTGCCCTCTGAGTGGTACCCACATTGTGGACTTTCCCTTGAGCCTCTCCCAGCCTGAGTCCTTAGTAGAGACGTGAGACTGTTATTCCTTGGGGAAGAGTCTCCTCTGGATCAAGACTGGACCATGACTGTGTCCCCAGGACAGGACAGGCCTAGGACCCAGGCCTTGTCTCCGTTCCCCGATCGCAGTGAGCATGGTGTACATCCAGACACCTGATCAGATGGAGCACTCAAGCTTGCAAGTGCCATCATGATGGATGTGAGAGGATAAAGTGAAAGCAAGTGAAGTGGTTTGAGACCAGAAGTGGGTAGGAGTGGGCACTTCATATTAAACCTAAGGATTCGATTGGATGTGGAGATGCTTCCGATTTGTTGGAATACGATGCTATAAGACAGTGCTACTTCTCTGCACACCATTCTTTTAAATAGGACACTTTGCCACAATATCTTCTTCTCTTCCTGTCTCAGTTATTGTTTCTTATGCTCCTACTCTATGCCAGGTATGATGCCAAACAATTAATAAATATAATCATGGGAAGCCTTCATAAAACCATGTGAAATAGACATTATTATCCTATTTTGCAATTGAGAAAAACCAAGTTCACAGAGTCATCTGGCAGTGTGGGCTAAGGCCAAGGTTGAAAAGCATTCCTTCTGGCTGCCGAACCCCTAATCTTTTTACTTATATGTGTACTGTATGCTGTCCCCCCGTCTTTGCTCTCTTTTCTTGCTAACCAGCAATAGTCCATATTCATCATCATTGCCCTAATAAGATTTGAGAGTGCACACTCAAAATTTGTTCATCTAGTAAAGATTTACTAAATGCCTACTATGCGCGCCAAGCAGCATGGTAGCACAAAGACATGGTGAGCCACACAGAAAACTGGGGAGAGGGAGAGTCCATCTCGCAGGAAATGTCTCCCCCATAGACCACACCTCTTCTGAACAACAGCAGAGCAGGAAGATTTAAGCCTGAAATTCCTGTCCTATACCATCAAAACCATGTGGCTCTCTTAGGAAAATACCTGATGTTGCTGTGAATAAAATGGAGATATCTCCAGTGTCAGAAATCATGGGTGGTGGCACTAGCATCGCCACATAAATAAACTGTTGACTCCCTGGGCCTCAGTTTCCCCATATGTCCAACCAGGGGGTTGGGCCATGTGATCATTAGGTCCTTTTGAGCTCTGACATTTCACCAATTTAACTAAGTCCTCCTTTTCATTCCCCTCTCTAGACAAACGAACCCTGAGGCCCATTTTGAATGTTTGAGGTATTGACTTGTTTTTCTTATTCTATGCCCCAAGTTCTCCTGGTGATATATGACTTAATCAGTTGGTTTTGTTTCTGCACCTCTGATTCATTTGTCATCTGTAGACGCTTTACCTTTATCATTGTTAGTAATGTTCAGTTCTGTAAGAGACATGCGCACATCCAAAATCCAGAGGTAGACTTCATTATGAGCTATATGTTTCCTTGGAAAAGCAACAAACAAAACTGAAAATAGACTCCTTCTTTCAAGTAGTCGGACTGCATTCATTTTTATAAAGAGAATTAAAAAAGGAGGCAACATACTTTTGTTTGGCAAATCTGTCCTTTTGCATAATCAGATTTAATATGAAATACAAAAAGTTTTAAAAACCTACTCATATTGGTGTAGTTTGTTTAAGGTAGGGGCCAGGCACAAATTTCTTTTTTTCCTTAGAAACTTCCAGAAAGGTATTTTTCCGTTACTGGTGATCTGCTGACTGTAAAAGGCTATATTCCTTCTGTGAGAGGTATATGAATTATACTATTTCTAATCCTTCAAAAATTCTTTCAGAACAGCTATTACTGTGCCCATTTTATGGATGGGAACATGAAGTTCAAGGAAGCATGTCATTTACACAAGGTCATCTAGATGGAAAGTGGTTGATGTAGAAGTCAAGCCAGGTTCAGTCTAAATCCAATTGATTATACTTTCTCCACTACACATGCTGCCTGGAATGGGAAAAATGGATGAATATCTATATGGTTTAAAACATGCCCAAGAACCAGCAAGGAGAAGGTGGTTTTCATAAGGCAGTTTTCTCCACAGAATATGGAGGAAGGGTAGGCTGATTCCAGCTCATACCAAGAAGCCTTTGTGTGAATTAGGAGAAGGTACCTCCCTCCTATTAGTAGCAGCTGATGTGCAAATGGCTTGTTGAGTGCAGTAGGGCTGCCCAGCCCACCCCTCACACAGGGGACCCTGGCAGAGAGAAAAGCTACTTTATGGATGGAGAAGGGAGGTGCAAGAGCTGACTTCATGTGACCAGGAAGGTCTTGAAATGTTGGCACGATTGGTGAGCCGAAGACTGCATTATTCATTTTATAACTTTCAAATATTTGTGCTCCTCTCTTTTGCAAATTTTTAGTGGACAGAGAGAAATTCTTCAAGAGGTTTAGCTTGATTTCTGGATGTCAAGTACATCAGAGAGATGAATCACACATCTCAAAGCTGGTCTGGCTGAAAGCCAGGGCAGAAATAACGCATCATTTTTATTGTTACTAAATTGTCCAAAGAAAGTTCAAGTCGTTTTATCTTAAAGGTATTCACTGCTAATAACTTGGCCACCAGCCTGGTAACTGTGCCCTTGACTATCAGGTTTTCCATCTCGTCTGCTTCCTTTGCCTCTTCTAGGTCTCTGCTTAAACTACGATTGATCTGTGACGTTTGGACTTCAGTTAATAGTAGTAAATAATAATAACAGCAATAATAATAAAAAGATAAAAACGAAGGGGAAGGAGAAGGAAGAGGAAGAAGAAAAAATCATACAGACAAAGATAACATAGCTCTGTTACAAATGGGGACAGTGAAGGAACGGGTAGTGCTAAGGAGGACAAAGAGGTATTTTCATAAAGAGAAGGCAGCAACTTTGAAGTTCAAGAGGCAGATCAGAAAACTCTAATATGGAGTGTTTTATCTGAAAATCCTCTTAATGATTCAATAAAGGGACCAACACATGTAAAGACTTTATAATTCTCATATCACATTTACTAGTAAGAACAGCCTTCTCAGATGTGGGTTGGCAGATGCCCATTGTAGAAATAAGTAAATTGAGGTTAGAGAGTTCAAGTAACCTAAAGTTGGCTGGTGACAGCTTTCCTACCACTTGTAGATTTTTAGCATCTCCGGGGCAGGGCCCAGCCCCAAATTTAACATTAATAAGTGTTTCATAAGTGTTTGTTTTAAGAATAGGTGGATTAAGCTATACATCGGAAAAATAAATGAATCATGTTGCAAATCTGGGGGGGAAATGTGTATGTATGTGGGCATACACATGATGAAGAGGTGGTGGGGAGGGGCAGGAGACATGAGGCCTCCTTAAATAAGAGATAGAAAATTACTGGCAACTTTTGGCATCGAATTGGAATGTGTGGAAAAGCTTATCAAAGCCACTGAGGGAGAGTTGTGGCTGAGATGGGGGCATAGTTCTGTCCATTGTCAGCTACCCCGGCAGCAGCTTGGAGGGTGCAAGTCGATTTATTCTTTCTAGTGAAAGGCCTTTGCCTCCTTATGCGGTTCAAGATCACTAGAAACTGAACTGGGTGGAGGCGATGGTCAGTGCAGTGGGGCGTGCAAGTCATCTTTTGCCTTCCTTCAGCTCTCCTTACTGCTAAGTTGTGGATTGAGACTGGCTTAAAAATTAACGTAATTAAAATAAGATACTTTAAAAAATGTTCCAGCAAATGGAGTATTGGTGTGCACCCCCTCCCCTCCCCAACTCTCCCTCTGTCCCCCACCTCATATGTTCCTCTTATTCCAATTTATTTGTGATCACAGGGAGCCATTTCAGCTGAGGCTGAAGTCCTTTCTTATGAATGTACCTCTCAGGTGCTGTAGGATGCTCCCAAAGTGTGTACTAACCAGCCCACACCACCATCTGCCATGACTCAGGCTTAATTAGAAAATGGGCATTAAAAAGGGAGCCATGGAATGGGAGGAGAGGGTGAGAGGGGCAGCAGAGGGAACAGCTCCCTAGATGAGCTCACGAGTGTGGGCCTCCCCCCTCAGGACTGTGGGGCTCCCCCACAGGAATGTGGGGCTCCCCCCTCAGGAGTTTGGGCCTCCCCCCTCAGGAAAGACTCCAGCCAACACTTAACACTTGGGTGCAAGCACAATTCTGGGTCAAAGGGGAAAAGAGGTCTGCCCCTGGGGTGGATGGCAAAGGGCAGTGCTCTCAGGAGCACTGGGCCAGGCCAGGTACTGGTGGCAGGGACTGGGTGAGCCTTCTCAGGAGGGCTCTGAGGAGGACAGATTAAATGGGAATAGAATAAACATCAAGGTGTGAATTTTAACTAACACCTAAACAACACTCCAGGACGCTCCTCAATATTTAGGAAAAATGAACAGAGAACTGGATCCTGCAAACCCCCTCACTCTTCCCCATGGCCCTTCCCAGGGCCTTCAGAAAATCAAGCAAACTGGGTTTGCCAGAACAGTCAGGTAAATTACTCAGGTACACTTAATTCTGGCACAGTTGAAGAAAATTTTAATTTGCTTGGGATCCACAGACCCTATGAGCCAAGAGAAAGGTCAGTCTGGGTACAAAAGCCTCATTAGTCTGTCCTGGTGTTTCTCCTAAGCATTGGGTGCTGGCGAGATGCTGTGACATTCTCAGCCACTGTCACCTTTCTCTCTGTAGAAAGTTTATCTACCAAAGTACTCAACTCACTCTCCAGGGAAAATATGGCCACAGGACCAAGGAAATGGTGTGTGTTGTGTTTATCACACACAGTATTTATGTGTGAGAGCCAAGTCATACCCTCAGCACACGTGCATCTTAATGTCTGGGCCAGGCTCATATTTGTAGAGACCTGGTCACATGGTAGGCACTCAGGGACCAGTGAATGAAAAGCTAAACAGTTCGGAAGCAATGACGCAGCTTCTGACACAACATATACAGGGGTGGGCAAAAGTAGGTTTACAGTTATGAGTATGGGAAACACCGTTTATTCTTGTATTATTACTTATTAATGATTGTATTATTTCCATATGAACAAGTATAAAACTACTTTTGTATTATTATTTATTAATTATTGTATTATTTTCTATATGAACAACTGCAAACCTACTTTTGACCCACCCTACTTTTACTCCCCCGCCCCCCCCTCCATTGCTTTGAGTGGCTTCAAACAACTTTGATACCACTTTTCTGAGAGTTGATTCTTACTATAAGTATAGTATTACAACAACTTGCCTTGATTGGGCACAGCATTTTGGAATTTATATTAATTAAAATGCAGTGATTTTATTGGCTAAGAAATTTGAATGAAGGGTTGTAATTTAGAAATCTGTACTTTTATGAGATTTGCACACATAATAGTGTCTGTATAGATCGTAATCTTAGATTCATTTAGTTAATTTTGCTTATTAGTGGCCCATTCTTTTCTGGGTTTATAGTTTAAAAAAAAGAGCGAGAAATGTTGTAATATAATTGTCACTCTTTCTTTTTAACTAACCCTAGAGTTAGAATGTGTTTCAGAAATCATTTCAAATGAGACTCACAGTCTCCCATCCTTCAAAATAATAAGCTTTTACTGTTTAATTCTGGTTCCCCAGGGCTGTCTTGAGTCATGTGAGAAACCGTTAGCCAAAGCCCAGGGAAGGAGATGTGCTTGTTCAAAGTGACAAAGCTGAAGTTATCTGTTCCTAGACAGTTTGGTGGGTGTCATTACCACAGACAACTTCTCTCTGGGAACCAATATGGCCAAGAGAAACTGTCACCTTTTCTTCAGACCACAACTGCCTCCGGATTATTGCCTTTGTTCCCCCCTGACCCAGATATTACTTTTCCTATAGCAACCAACGGAGGTGGATTGTCACCTTCCTTTTCCACACACTCAGGAGTCTGGGCAACATTTTTCTGAGGCTTTGTCTAACGGGGTGATGGGGAGGTTGGTGAAGGGGGCTCCTCTTCCTCCTTCTGACAACTTGGCTGGAGCCTCCGCAGGGTGTGGATTCTTTGTTCTCTTCGCACACAGAGAGCAACATGCAAAGAACAGGAGATTTGAGAGCCTATAAAACCCCACTTTGGATCCTAGTGCTAATATTTATAGCGATGTATCCTTAGGCAAGTTTCTGAACATCTCTCAGTCTATTTCCTAAAACAAAGGGGGAAAGAAAACTTAGTGGAGAGTAGTGGGAGGATCAGAGTCAGCATGCAGCACCACGTGAAGTACCAGAATAGTAAATGTTCAAGAGCAGTTATTTTTATAACACTTCCCACACTGTTCTGTGATCACGCTGCCCACTCTGTCATCGCCTCAGGACGGTGAGCTTTTTAAAGGCTATTTCTCCACCCCCGGACCTTGGAATAAAATCTGGCACAGGGTGAACACTTCATAAATGTTTGTGGATGAATGAATCAATGGGAACGACCAGACCCATCCTTAAATAGCCTGGTTTGGTTTTGCATCACTCAGCAAGCCTATTTCTTGGGACTTGATATTAGAGACTATTCTAAACAATGAGGAGATCAGAAAAAGGACAGGGACAAATTAAAGAAATTGGATTCAACACTTTGGTTCTTAAAATGTAGCCTGCTCACTGATGACGGTAAAAGTCACTATACATAAGACTGAAGGTAACTGCGTATGTCATGGGCTGGAACATGCGCATTCTGAGCCTAAAATGATAGGTGTAAAATGAAAAACTAAAGCACCTCAGGTTTTCTCTCCTCGACCCCCCCAAACATTTCCATTATAGGCGGGAAAGTCGCTATTTCCCTTCTAGGTACCATTCATGGGAAGCATTCAAATCCTACAGAAAGTTGCAAAATGAACAGTTGTTGACATCTTTTTGGGGAAAAGAGGAAAACCCAAAGCTTTGATAGATTTTAAACTGCAGCCTTCTGGGACCCTCTAAATGCCTCATAAATACGGCTGGTAGAATATTGCCTACCTGTATTTTCCACCTACACTCCCCTTTGAGGTTCTGTTCTGGCCCCTTGAGAATCAATATACACAATAACAGAATTGCTGATGTATTAATCTTTTGTGCTGACCCAAGCATTTTTTCCCTATAAAAGTGGAATAAAGCTGGAAAAGAAAGTGAAATCTAGACCACTCTGAAAGTAATGAGGGAGGGGAGGTAAATTTCATTTCCAGACTTTAGGAAATATATGAAGTATTTCTCTTTTTCTAAGGAATCTTGATGGAGTGCCCTGGCTGGCCCAGAGCCACAGACTTCAGCTCATAACAAGCATCCTCTATCCCGGTTTTGTGACTTTCTTAAAACAAAGCCAACTCTCCAGGTGAAGCCTGGACCAGAAGTTCCATTAGAACAGTCGTTCTCATCCTTCCTAATGCCGAGACCCTTTAATACAGTTCCTCATGTTGTGGTGACCCCCAATTTCATTGTTACAAATTGAACATAATTAAAGCATAGTGATTAATCACAAAACAATATGTAATTATATATGTATTTTCTGATGGTCTTAGGTGACCCCTGTGAAAGGGTCGTTCGACCCCCAAAGGGGTCGCGATCCACAGGTTGAGAACCGCTGCATTAGAACAACAAGCCACTCTCTTGAGGGCCATTGTTACCATCAAAAGGCTTTCATCACCATGCTGCCTCCTATGGTGGCAAAGGGACATGTTTTAAGTATTGAGAACTTTATTTGTGAATACATTTCATAAGGTGAAACTGGTGGTGAATATTCGCAGGTAGGGGAAGAAGGAAGAAAATTTCCCTTGGAGATGGGCCTGAAGGCTGATGCCATTACCTAAATTCTCTGTGAAATTACTAATGCAATATTGTGCTAAGATGGGTCAGGGGAGGAAACAAAGGAAGGGATGGTGGACATGTTCATTTGCAGCTTTAATTCTCCTCCCTCTAGCTTCTCTCAGAGATGGAGAGATTGACAGCAACTGTGTGTGGGGGGGGGGGGGGGGGGGGGCGGCGCGAAGGGGGGGGCGGGGGGTCAATTCCTTAATCTTGTGTGTGTTTTTTCTCCTCTTTTTCTTCAGAACATTAGTAAGATTATGACCCAAAACATACACAATATGCAATTCCCTCCATCTGGAGTGAGAAGTGAAGTTAAAAGGCTGGGGCCAGGAAATAAGGCTTCAGGGTGAGACAGTGTTAGGCTTCCTTTCTCTTCCTGGGCACTTCACTTCTGGGACCCAGGTTGATCTTCTAAAAAATGGCAATACTTATCTCAGCCTCTCCAGTATATGGGGAGAGCAAATATCTTTTCCCTCCTAAATTCTAGGTTTCTTCCTAATCTCCTAAGTTCTAAGGGGGACCCAGTGCATGAAATTTGTGCACTCGGGGTGTCCCTCCGCTCGGCCTGCGCCCTCTCACAGTCTGGGAGCCCTTGGGGGCTGTCAGTTGGACATCCTTAGCACTGCCTGGCTTCTGGCTGAATGGTGCTCCCCCTGTGGAAGTGCACTGACCACCAGGGGCAGCTCCTGTGTTGAGTGTCTTCCTCCTGGTGGTCAGTGCACATCATAGTGACCAGTCATTCTGTAGTTTGGTCAATTTGTATATTAGCCTTTTATTATATAGGACTAGAGGCCCAGTGCATGAAATTCATGCGGGGGGGCGGGGGGGGGGGGCTCAGCCTGGCCTGCACCCTCTCCAATCTGGGACCCCTTGGGGGATGTCCAACTGCCGGTTTTGGACTTAAACCAGCAGTCAGACATCCCTCTCGCAATCCAGGACTGCTAACTCCTAATCACTCGCCTGCTTGCCGCCTGATCGCCCCAACCACCTCTGCCTGCCAGCCTGATCGCACCTAACTGCCCTCCCCTGCTGGCCTGATCACCCCCTAACTGCCCTCCCCTGTTGGTCTGATCACCCCTAACTTCCTCTGCCTCGGCTCCTGCCACTGTGGCTTTGTCTGAAAAGACGTCCAAAAGATGTCTGGAAGATGTCTGGTCCAATTAGCATATTACCCTTTTATTATTATAGATAAGGATGCCCCTCTCATCCAGTTATGGGGAGGGCAACTCTCACATGAGAGTCTTGTGACCTGCTTCAGGAGAAGGTCAGAAAGTTTTTCCTGAACCTGCCATTTCTCAAATTCTTTCAATTTAAAGTAGTCAGTATGCCAAGGTGCCATATTTTGTGGTAGCATGTCCTGAATCTCATCACCAGTTTGTTGTGAGGATTAAACAAGATAATGAGAAGTGGTAGGCTTTGTTTGGTTTTGTGGATACACTGCAGGAATCCTTTATTGTGAGTTCTGGTGAGAAAGCAGGATTCAATATTCCATTCCTTGGGCTCTCCTATCTGGGGTAGAGCTGCAAAATCACTTCGGGTGGTCCAGAATCTGATGGTGGTAAAACTGAAGGTCCGTATCACTTTGATTAAATTTGGCTATAAATCCTAGCTCTAGAAATCATCTCTCTCTTTATATATACACCGTTCAGAGACCTGGGTTTCCCCCCAAATAATCAGCAACCCCCAAAGCATTAGAAGACAGTAGCCAGGACCTGACTAATGATCACATGGTCTGGACCTCTGGCAGGCTAACGATAACATCTCCTGAGCTTGGACTTGGAACAACCCCTGGCTGCTTTCCCATGAGACCGGAGAGAGGGATGCAGGAAAATACCTCAGAGAGGTCCTCAAGACCTGAAGAATTATTTGTTAGCCTCACCTTACCTCCGACCAATCAGCTCCCAGCACCACCCTGAACCCCTAACCCAGGGTATCTTATAATTTTGCTCTATATATAATCTGTAACCTACACAATATCTGGGTGTCAGGTTTTTAGAAGCATGTGCTCCCTGCCTCCAAATTGGCCAAATCGATATTAAACTATTATTTTCTTTGTATATTGCAAACTCTTGCTCGTGTATTTCTTTGAGCCTATTCACGCAGGCAGACAGGCAGATTCAGGGAAAAACATTGGGGTTCCAGTAACCATGGTGAGGCTGGGAACAGATTCTGTGACAAGATCCAGGATGAGTCCCCACTGTCCAAACTTCCTAGGTTTCTGCCCCATTTTCCAAGTTTTCTAGTCTTCAGTTCAGTAAACTTCTGAGACTGTTCCAATGCATTCCTTTTCGGCTCAGAGTTAATAAGTTAGTGTCTTTGCTTGAATCCAGGAACTCTGACCATCACAATGTGTAAAGTGCATAATACCGCCAGAGCACATAGATGCTCATCAAAGCATATACTCAATGCATGTTACCAGCCTTGTTGTTTCAGGGTTCATATTTGATGCTTCAACTATTCAAATGTTCATGATGTATTATATTTTGCTGAAATACAAATTTAAATTGCCTCTGGAAGAATACACATGAGATTATTTCTTGTTTGAATTTTTTTACTAGGTGCACATAGTATTTGTCATCATCAAAATAATAAATATATTTCCATTAAAGAAGAAACGTGGCTTTGATTTGACTTTTATATACTCAGAAGCAACAAAACTTTGGTGATTTATTGATCTCAATTTAATGACTGGCATGCCCAGGTTGTGAGAACTATATTCTGTAATGCTATTCTAGAATGGTAGGTACTCCATGGATGACCAGGATCTCTTGGTGGAATTGACCAACTCTAAAGAGACTTTAATGGTTAAAGAAAGAAAGTCTAAGAAAATGAAGTTTAATATTCTGAGTTAAGGCCTGGGTTATAATCTACATTCAAGTAATAATCTACTGAAAGGACCAAAATTCTGCCACCTTTAGCTGCTTTGGGGGATATTGATTTTAAGCTGTTTATTAGGAAACAGAAGACTTGGAACTATTATCATCATAATTAGCTAGTTAATATTAGTAATAGGATGAGAGCAAAGGGGAGGCCAGACATTATAAGCATGGTCACCTGTGCAGCTTCACCAGGAAGCTACAGCTTCACAATCCCCGGAAAACCACCAGTCCATTCCCTGCAGATCACTGGGGGAAGGGATCCAACAAAGGGGGAGATGGGCACATGCCAGTGAAGTCAGGGTGATGTGGGGAAGGTGCATGTCTGTCACTCTAGCCTGGAGAACAATGGGTTGCCTAGGGAGTAGACCCCATCAGAAGTGGGCAAAATCTTGGAAAGTTAAAATCCCCAAAGAGTTCCCTCTCTTCTGCTTTTGTCCTCTCTTGCTCCATGACCAGCACCCGCCCATGCGCTCACCTGTTCTCTCTCCGGGGTCTGTGTCTTTAAGTGGCCACATTGCCCATGGCCATGTGGACCCCACATGCAATAGACTGCAGCTGGGAACACAAGCTAAACTAGCCAAATGCTAGACTGGACTGGACTTTTATATGGAGCAGAAAGACTGGACTTTAATATGGAGCAGAAATTCTGAGCAGTGGCCTTAATTCTGGCCCTACTGAAGACAAGATTAGATTTCTATCATGGAAAGACAGACAGTGATGGGACCTGGGAGGGGAAATCCCCTTAATTTTACATAATCAACAAAGCTTTCTTTCTATGAAATCCCATGCTCCTTGGGTGGGGGGATGTCTCAGAAAATTATTTTCCTCTCGGCACCCCAAGAACTCCACTTCAAGAACTCCACTTTTACCAATAACAGAACCTTTGATCCTCTCCCTTTTCCTGCCTAGGAGATTCAGACCTGCTTCAGGAAGGAGATCTTTTAAGATGCTGTCTTAGCCTATTTCAGATTTAGTATGGTAAATAAGATGGTTTGAGGCTGGTATCTGTTAGCTAGATCCCCCCCCCGCCCCCCGCCACACACACACACACACACACACACACACCCCTCCCATCTCATTGTTTCTGAATTGCCTAGCAAGGATTTTCCTGCCATGTGTGTTCTTTAGCTCTTCAATTATCTGTAAATCATCCATTCTCACTTCTGAAATCTAATACCTCCCTCTGCCTTGCACCCTTTTTCCTTTGTCCAAAAATGTCTTGTGTACCCAATGTTGCCTCACTGTCTTTGGAATTTTCATGGAATGATCATGTCTATGTGAATTCCCTATGCTCATATATTAAATTTTTATTTTCTCTTGTTAATCTGTCTCTGTTAATTTGATTATTGGCTCAGTCAGAAGAACTTAGAAGGTGGGAGGAAAACTATTAATATGTTTTTAGCCCCACTGATACCCATTTTCAAGTGTCAGTGGTTTATTCTGAGCTGGTTAACCTACATAAGTACTATATATTTTAAGGAAGCTATTCAAGGAAATTTCTGTCTTACCCCCTGTGAAATTATTGGGGTTTTCGCCCTTCAATTTAAGATGTTGTGGGGAGCAGAAACTTCTTTTCTGCTTTATCTGCTTCTGGCTTGAAATAAGAATTTAAAGGGCAACAGAAGGGGGTCCTAGTATCAGGTGACAGGAGAAGATTTGACTTTGGGTGGTGAGCACATGGTGCAGTGTAAAAATCTTGTAACATAGATATCCATACATGAAACCTATCTGTTCATGTTTACCAATGTCACCTCAGTCAATTTAATAATTAAAAAATAAGAATTTAAAGGGCAATAGAGAAAATCATCTTAAATTGTCTACGTCAGTGAAAAGTAGTGATTTAGATTTTGGTGTAGGACTGGGTCATCTTGAATCTTGTTGAAGACGAGATGTTCCTGCACCAGAAGTGGGTAAGTATAATCGGCAGAATGGATGAGATCCCGAAGAAGCCATTATCATGAAGTGTCAGTGAGTAAAATTAACATGTACTTTTAATAAGTCTGTGATTACTTATTCTCCAATAGACCATATGGTCTATTCACTTTTTGAGTACTTGAACACTTAAATCTCTAAAATGCCATTTAGTTTTAAACACACACACACACACACACACACACACACACACACACACACCTTCTTGTCAAATAAAACAAAAGAACTGCATTTAGAGCTCCAAAACATTTCCTTAAGGAGTAAAAATTCTAACTAGTGTCGAAGCCCGGATTCTTACACATGTGTCTAGTAATCACAGTGACACGTTTTTGCCTTCCCTCAGATCTTCTCTCTCTTTAATTTGTTGGCTCAATAGTCTGAGCGGAGGGCAGCATGGCTGCCCTGAGTTCTCAGCTTAAGTGTTAATTTCCTTGTTTTTGTGAATTTTTGTGTCAGACCTGGCATTGTTATTTAAATGGTTCATCTCACAGGGTGATTTTGTATTAGAATTCCATTAAATGGAGAAACAAAGAACCCTCTGCTGCTTTCAAGAAGAAAATGCCTTCATTTTCCCACTTCCAGGCTGTATTTGAGTAAGGCCTCTTCATGATATCCTTATGAACATACTGTTAGAGACATGCATGCATTTTATGACTTCATTTGGGTCTTTTAAAACTGCCTATTAAGCAATGCCCCTGAAAAAAATGTTCTACTCTAAAAGGCAGGAAGTCTCATCTTGCCATCGTTGCCTTAGAGGGGTTCCACATAAAACTGCTATCTTGCAACACATCCTGAGGAATGGAATAATAAATGCCAGCATTAGGGGGACAGATCAGTCCATTTAAGATGACTGTGTGTTTTTAAAAGTCATTAACTGAATTTTTAAAAGTCAATCTGATCACTATGGAAAATTTCACCTTTTAGATAAGCAAGAGATAGAGCATTGATGAATGGGATACAGATCATAGCCTTCTCAACTGAATCCTTGACTTGGAAATTTAGGGAAATTATCTGCAATTTAGAAAGGCCAATTCTGGAGAAGATCTGGCAGGGAAGGTCTCCATTCACCTTTCTTAACTTTTTTAACCCAATATTTTTCAGCAATCAAGACAGGAAATTCAGACTGTTGTAATCTCTTCCTTTTCATGGAATTGTGCATTCACAGGGTAGAAAGAGGTGCTAAAGATACCTATGCCAACCCCCATCTGGTGAACCCCTGGGGGCCCCAAGGGTTTCACGTTTTCATCCCCAGCAAGTACAGTTGGTGTAGAAGGAAATGTATCTCATTGGGGTTCAGGACACATTACCCCAAGTATGGCCTTGGATATATTTTAAACTGAAAGAGTTTGAGGAAATGGCAGAGGCAGGAAGGTCTGACCTTTTTCCCACCTTTCTTCCCAGAAACAGGTCATAAAATCCTCAGGTGAGAGGTGTCCTCCCCACACTCAAAGGAGAGCATCAACCATGTCTCCAAGAACATAGGGAGACTGAGAAAAATCTGGACACGCAGGCCTTGCTGTTTCCCCTGGGTCCACTGCATTAACCTCATACTCTCTATCACACCTATCCACGACCACCCACTCTTCATCACGCCTAGCACAAAACACCCAGGTTTAACTGTTCCTTTGAGTCTTCATTTCCTCATGAAGGCTCCATGTCATGTAAAACTTATATTAAATAAATTTGCACACTTTTCTCCTGTTAATCTGTCTTTGTCAGACTAATGTTCAGACCCAGCCAGGAACCCTATGGGGTGGATGAAAACTTTTTCCTCCCCGACGATCTTCCTGTGAATCCTGAAGTTGCTTGGTGTATTGGGCTGTACACCATCACTTACTAAATTATATGAGACATGATTGAGACTTAAAAGGACTGTGTGATTATCCTATTGCCTAAGAGTGGACAGAAAGTCATAGGGTATGGTGTATCCACACTTTAATTCCCAGATAAGGGGATGATGCCCTGCTGGGCAGTTTAAAAGAGAAAGTTGATGTAAAAAATATTACACCCCATGAGAACTATGTGATGGACAGGCTGGCTGCATTCCGTATTTTCCACTGAACAGAAACAGTGAGGCTGAGAGCAGATATTCATTGATTCCTTTAACAAATAGTTGTGACACACTTGGCACTTTGATAGCACTGGAGAGTAAATGGTCAGCAAATCCCAAGCTTTGCCCTCAAGAAACTCAGGATCTACTGGGAAATAAAGGCAAGTAAATAGAAAATGAAAGTGACTTTTCAGTGTGGTAAGTGCTACTAAAGGGCCCCAAGAAGCCCCTGACCTCGTCTCAGAGGATGCAGGACAGCCTTCCACAGGAAGCTAAGCTTAATTTGAGACCTGAGGGACCAGTACGTATTAGCTGGCAAAAAGAGGAAGAAAAGAAAGAAGGCAGAGAGAGGACAATCCTGTTCCAGGCAGAAATGACAGCAGAGAAGGAAGCCGACAGATAGATGAGTAGGAGCAGGGAAATTGGAATGTTTATTTGCTTGGAGTGTGGAATTAAGGTGAGAAATAGCAAGAAATCAGGATTGAGAGAAGGGCAGGGCCACGTCCTGAAGAGCCTCCTTTTCAGTTTGGATTTTAATGATAGGTCAGTGTTGACATTTAGCAAGGGAGGGGCCAGACTTGCACTTTTGAGTAAATTCTCCAAAACAGAATAATACTAAAAAAATATGAAATGCACACTTAAAATTTTTCTAGTTCTGTGTATGTTTTATACTGAAGTATGGTAGCAATCATCTCAGGTAGAAACGGTAGTTTAACTTTAACCCTGCTATTTGACTTCTGTACTTATTTGCTTTGTTTAACAATAGAAAAGTTACTTTGATTTTCTGAATTGTATAAATCATCCCATTCGATTGAATACCTTATTGACTGTAATGTGAATATCCCATTGATTGTGATCTTACTGGTTATCGAAGCACATTCTTCTGTACCTGGGAAACTGGACAGCACAATTATCCTAAATTGTTTCAGTGGCCACAGATAAGGCGTTCCGGTTGACTCAGTGGTCCCAAGACCAGGACAGCACAATTACTCTAAATTGCCTCGATGGCTCTAGATAATGTGTTTCTGGCAACTCAGTGGTCTCGAGACCCGAGGGCTCTAGATAATGTGTTCCTGTCAACCCAGCGGTCCCAGATAATGTGTTCCTGTCAACTCAGTGATCCGGAGACCCAAAACTATAATTAACATGCTTAATTCTGCTTCTGTAAACTGCTGTTTTGCAAACCAGGTTCCTCATTCCAAACCCTGGGATGTAATCAATACCTTTGAGATTTTTGCCTATATAAACCTGGTGTTTCGGCCATCTTATCACTTCGAGATTTGGGAGAGCGAAATGACCCCTCAGAGTCCCGGATTTGCAATAAATGTGACTCTTTAATCTGACTTCTTGAGGCGTCCTTCTGTGATTCGCGGGGTACATTACAACAATACCTGCGCTCACTATGGGAGCAATAGTACGTGCATTCACTTTCTAAACATGCTTATTTGAGAGTCCAGGGAAGATTGCTTCAGGAAGGTCACTCTGGCTTCAGCACAGCACAGCAGGAATGGGGGCTGGCGGCAGCAAGGGTGGAGGCAAGGAGGCTTGCAGGAAGCTGTTGTGTAGATTCAAGTCGAAATGACAGTGGCATGAACCAGAATGATGGCATAGAGGATAGAAGCAGGCCGTTACCAACATTTCATGCTGCATGTAGAGCTAGTTGATGGATATAAAGAGCACTGGATGTCAGAAAATCCAGGCTTCCAATAGTCATTTCCTCAATAAGTGGTTTGGAAAAATTATTTACTCTCTGAGCCTTTGTTTCCTTAACCATAAAAGTGGAGCTATTAAAACATGGCCTAACTACCTCCTGGAGGGATGGTGTTGACAAATTAGAATAAGCATTACTGGGTGATTTTGAAAATTGTGAATCACTAGACAAATGATAGATGTTATTCCATATGGGTGTTATTCCATGGAAGATGCCACAGGTGCTATATTTCTGTGTGTTAAGTTGTCCAGCTCCACCTCTAACTCTAACAAGGAAGCTAACTACTCTGACACTTAGCAAAGGACAGAATCATATGTTGAAAATAGTAATAAATGGGTCAGGAGACCTGATTATACCCTTTCCTTCCTGGGGAGGGCTGAGAGTCAGTTTCCTTATCTGTAAATGGGAAACAATGCATCCATCTTATCTACCGCTCCATTTACTCCATTTAAACTGAAGGAGTTTAAGGGAGACATGAACACCAACAAGCTGGGGGTCAAGAACTCGACTTTAGCTCTCTTTCCCACAACTTCCCTATGTGACCTTTAACAAGTCACTTTCCTTCTTTGCAAAGTGTGAATGAAGCTGGTATGGATGATTTGTAAGAATCTTTTAGTTATAAAATATTATCATTCTGTTAAAGGTAAACAATGAGCTGAAATATGATGTACCTTTTGTGATGATTGTGAGTTTATTTTTCTCCGTTTTGCCTGGTTGGGAGGGGAAAGAGGGAACAAATAGGTTGAGGGAGAATAAAAAGTTACCACTGGAATGATCTGCACATTAACCAAGCCCTGGAAAATGGAAGAAGCTGTGAAGATTTTCTCAATATGCAGAGGCACCAGGCAATCAATGACAATAAAATTGTGAATTCAGCAATTCCATGCTGTGTTTTAATTTTCTGGCACTGGCATGCCCATTATTTAAGCATGCATTTGGGTTGCTGCCAGCCTGCCCCTCTTCGCCATGGCTAAGAAGGGGTGCTGAGAAGCTTCCTCCAGCACATACCAGTAGGTCCAGGAAGCCCAGTTGTCTTAAAGGATCAGCAAAGGGAGGTGGTACAGCAGACTTTATAAACAGCAAGGGAGCTGAGAGAGAATTGAAGAAAAATGAAGGGAGCAGAAGTGGAGAGGAGACCTGGAGGAAACCCTGGAATAGAATTAAGAGGAAGAAGGAGAGAAGACCATGATTATAAATGCTGTTTCATGTACATCATGAAAGGGAGAGATTAGATGTCAGAATGAGGTATAAGAAGAGGATGGAAAACGGGAATGTATAATAACTATATGTTCCAGATCTCTTTCTCTTCTCTGGTCAAATGTGCGGTCAGTTGATCATTTCCAGCTGCAGAACCTTTGGCACCTGCCACAATAATTGAATTGAGGCCATGCTCTTCCAGGGCAGTTTGCAGGTCTGGGCTTTTGCCTAATATGGACTCTGCCCCAGAGTCTTTATAGCTAAGACTTTCTCGGAGCTGACCTTTATATGGAGACTCTTCCTATCCAATCTTCCTTCCTTCCCCCGATGATGGTTAGTTTTATATGTCAACCTGGTGAAGCCATAGTCACCAGTTATATAATCAAACACTAATCTAGGTGGTGCTGTGCAGGTACTTTGTAAATATGGTTAACAATTTACAATGAGACAACTTTAAGTAAAGGAGATTATCTCCCGTAATATGTATGGGCCTCATCTAATCAGTTGAGGGCCTTAAGAGCAAAAACAGGTTCCCCTAGAAGGAATTCTGCCTCAAGACGGAAGCATGAACTCCTGCCTGAGTTTCCAGCCTGCTGGCCTGTCCCACAGATTTTAAACTTGTCAGCCCCCAAGATTGCATGTTGCATGGTCAATTTTCTTGAAATAAATTTTCCTCTTCATATATTATATATAGTACAGACACACACACACACACACACACACACGCACGCACGCACACGCATACACCTCCTGTTGGTTCCTGTAGAACCCAGACTCTTCTTTCACAGATATTAGACCTGCAGCCTGAAGGCTCTCCCCACCACTCACCACCCCCTTTTATCGTTTACAGTGTCACCCTAATAAATCTCTTGCATTCTAACTCCATCTGCCTCTCTACTTCCTGAAGGAGCCAACCACACAGTCCCATGGCAGCATTTACACTTCTCAGACTATGTCTCATTTTATTTTAGAAAATGTGAGCATGATTGATAATAGCCACAGGATCTTATAATACTTGAGTGGGAGGAAAAGAAGTTGAAGAAATATAGCATAAAAAGAGAAATGAAAGTAAGGTCAAAGGCCAAGAGAAATATGAGGTCGCAGTTAAGAGATGTATAAAGGAAATTGCCTTTCCATAAAAGCGTGGCAAAGTCAGATTCGGATGTTTTGTTAAATAGAGTATTTCTCAAGGGCTTTTTGCAGACAGTGGCTTGGGAAGACACCAGACAGGAAAGTGGAGGAACAGATGAGCACACGCCGGTTTTGTCTAATGTTTGTTTTTGCTTATTGGAGAATCCATTAAAAATATGTATTGCCCCTTTGTCAATTGCCATCTCTTAAATTATCTTATTTAAGAATGTGCACATGGGCACACACACAAATACAGAGACAGGAACAGTATTTGTTACATCTGCTTCAATTTTACCCCCAACTTTTATACATTCCTCTGCCTGGCTTCTTAACAAAAAGTCTGCTATTTTACTGCTGATGTTTTCCTCGAATGCTTTACTTGTGGTTTGCATAGAGAGTGACTTGGATGGGTAGAAACCAGGGACCATCTGAGTGATGTATGTGATACAGTGATGGTGTGAAAACCTCATGGCTGTAGCAGTCTGCCTCACAGGACTGCGGATGAACCCAAGTGCTAATTAAAGCTGCTGTACCTATATCCTTGCACAACATTACCTGATAGCCTCTGAAGTTGGATTTTTATTTTTGAACCTGTGCTGACTTCCCTTAAATCTGAAGAACTACCATTCAGTCATTCTTTCATCCAGTTATTCAACAATAGTTAACTCAGGGTCCAGCAGATGCTGGTCACTGTGCTAGATGCTGGGGAAGTGGTGGAAAGTGAAACACCATCTTTGCCTCACAAAGCTTCAGTTTCTTTTGCTTGGTGAGTACTTGCTAGGCTGATCACACTCCTGGCTCTCATAACTCCCTCCTTTAACAAAGGTGAAGCTAAAGCTAGTTTCCCAAGGGTTGTTGGATGGTAACCTTGCAGAAAAGGCACATTAAGGATATCGCTTGATCTACACCAGCAGTGAAGAAACCCCAGGCCTTGTTGGCACCAAGGTATTTATTATTCAAAGCCAGTTGGCATCAGTCAGATTCAGCTTTTATTTTGCCCTATTAACTGTGCAATAGACCACCAAGTACATATAGCCGGGCAGCTGATGTCTCCTCAAATGGATGGATGAAGCAGGGGATATCGCTGCTTCACCAACCAATGCCACTCCTGTGATAACTTGGTTACCAATGTGTAGACAAGTTATAAGAGTAGTAATTTTCAACTGGTATTTCAACCTGCAACTTTACTGAATTCAAATATTAGTTCTAACAGTTTTTTTGGTGAAGTCTTAAGAATTTTCTGTATACAAGATTATGTTATTTGAAAACAAAGATAATTGTACTTCTTCCTTTCTGATTTGGATATTTACTTATGTATTTATGTGCCTCATTGCTCTGGCTAGGACTTCTAATACTAGGTTGAAGGGTAGTGGTGAGAGTGGACACATTTGCCTTATTCTTACCCTTATGGGGAAAGCTTTCAACCTTTGATCTTTGATGTTAACTATGGGCTTATTGTATATGGCCTTTATTATGTTGAAGTATGTCCCGTATAGACTCACTATATTGAGAGTTTTATCATCAAAGGATTTTAAATTCTGTCAAATACTTTTTCTGCTTCTATTGAGATGATCATATGATTTTTATCTTTCATTCTATTAACATGACATATCACATTTATTGATTTGCATATGTTGAACCATCTTTGCATTCCATGGGTAAATCTCATTTGACCATGGTGTATAATCCCTTTAAAATGCTGCTGAATTCAGTTTGCTAGTATTTTGTTGAAAATTTTGCATCTATATTCATCAGGGATATTGGCCTGCAGTTTTCTCTTCTTTTCCTTCTTTCTCCCTTTCTTTCTTTCTTTCTTTCTTTCTTTCTTTCTTTCTTTCTTTCTTTCTTTCTTTCTTATTTTTTGTAGTATCTTTATCTGGCTTTAGTATCAGGGTAATGTTGACTTTGTAAAATGAAATTAAGAGTGTCCCCTTCCGATTTTTTTGGAAGAGTTAAAGATATATTTGGCATTAATTCTTCTTTAAATGTTTGGTAGAATTCACCAGTGAAGCTGTTTGGTCCTGGACTTTCCTTTATTGAAAAGTTTTTGATTACTAATTCAGTCTCTTTACTTATTATTGGTCTGCTCAGATTTTCTATTTCTTCATGATTCTATCTTGGTAGGTTGTTCAATTTATTAGCATATAGTTATTCATAGTATTCTCTTAGAATTTGTATTTCTATGATGTCAGTTGTAATGTCTCCTCTTTGATTTATAATTTTATTTACATGAGTCCTCTCTCTCTTTTCTTGGTAAGTATAGCTAAAGATTTGTCAATTTTCTTTATCTTTTCAAAAAATAAACTCTTACTCTTATTGATCTTTTCTATTTGATTTCTTTTCTTTACCTCACTTATTACCTCACTTATTACTCAGTGGAGAGAGGTCCTCATCCCATCTGGTTGCTCCTGAGGGTGGGTTTCCTGTGATATCCTGAGAGAAAATTTTCTGAGACTTGCACAGGAGGATGAGATATTGTAGAAAGCTTTTTTTCTATAGAATCAAACCCCTGAGTTTCCAAGGTCACATTTCCCTTTGTCCCCCCCCCCCCCCCCAAGAAAAAAGTGTAGCAGGGGCTTCAGCAGAGCTATAATCAGAGCCAGTGTCCAGAGTTTCCTTTCCATATTGAAGCCAAGTCCAGTCAAGCATCAGCTTAGCATAGCTTATGTCTCCATTAGTCCATTGTGTGTGGGCTCCGCATGGCCATGGGCTATACTGATGAATACAAGAGAGCCAAGAGCCAAGAGCAACAAGAGCACAAACTCCTTTGCAGCAATTCTCAACCTGTGAGTTGCGACCCCTTTGGGGGTCGAATGACCCTTTCACAGGGGTAGCCTAAGACCATCGGAAAACACATACATAATTACATATTGTTTTTGTGATTAATCACCATGCTTTAATTATGTTCAATTTGTAACAATGAAAATACATCCTGCATATCAGATATTTACATTACGATTCATAGCAGTAGCAAAATTACAGTTATGAAGTAGCAACGAAAATAATTTTATGGTTGGGGGTCACCACAACATGAGGACTGTATTAAAGGGTAGCGGCATTAGGAAGGTTGAGAACCACTGGTTTAGGGGATTATGTATTTCCAAAATTTCTCAGGTTTGCAATGGCTCTGCCTGTTCTGGCCAATGATCTCTGTTTCCAGTTTTGATCAATAGGCATGCATCCATCTCCCCTTTGTCCAATCCCTTCCTCTAGTGCTCTACCAGGAGTGCGACGGTGGTTCCCTGGGGAGCATGAAATTGCAGCTTCCTGGTGAAGCTGCCAAATGGCCATGCTTATAATGTATATCCTCCCTTTTGCTCCTTTCCTATTAATAATACCTATTTAATTACAATGTTATTATCATTACTGCTATGATCTATGTTATCTCCGTTCTTCTACTAACTTAGGACTTGGTTTGTTCTTCTTTGTCCATTTCCTTGAGGTATAAAGTTAGGTTGTTTATTTGATATCTTTCTTTTTTCTAAATGTAAACATTAATCATTATAAACTTACCTCTTAGAACTGCTTTGGCTGTATCTCATAAATTTTGGTATGTCATGTTCCCACTTTCATTTGTTTCAAGGTTATTTTAAAATTTATTTTTCAACTCACTGGTTTTCAGTATTGCTATTAACTTTTTATGTGCAACTGTCCAGTGTGTTACTTACAACAATGGAGTCACACTATAGAGAACTTTGCAACTTGACATTTGAACTTCACTACATGCTATGTGAATTATTCCAAGATAATATATTTACTTCTACTATAATAGCATTCTTAATTATAGCATTATATTGGATTAATATATCATTGTTTATTCAACCAATTCTATATTAATGGGCATTAAAAGAGTTTCCTAATGTGTCCCACTATGAAAAAGTCTACACTGATGTCTTTAGTCATATGTCTTTATCTATTTGTCCAGTTATTTCCCTCTAATAAACTTTTAGGAGGAGAATTACTAGGCACATAGGTGTGAACTTTTTAAAAGGCCTTTGATGCTTATTGATAAGCTGCTTTTTAGAAAATACACCAATTAACACAAGTGCTATGATAGTAGAAGCTCATGTTTATCAGCTTATATTGGTTTCATATGATAATAAACACTTCTGAATCTTCTATTTCCAGAATTAAGCTTGCAAGAAAAATGTTGTTAGTCCTGGGGTATTAATAAGAAGAAACAAACAACTCAATCCTATCCTTTTGGCTTCCAAGAAAATTCTCTTTACAGACATTTTTTTAAATTAAGTGTATCTTTCTTCATTAATGCCCATTCTACTATAAAATGGACACTGTCTTACCCAAAAGTAAAGAGATTTAAGGAGAAGATGATTTATTAAAGAATATATATAATGTTGATGGGGTTCAGAACACACTACACCAAAATATGGCAACTTGGCATATTGAGCATTTTAAGCTGAAGATCATAGAAACAGAAAATGCTGGAGGGAGTCTCTGACCTCCCCCTTCTACCCTGAAATAGGTCATAAGACCCTCATGGAATAGGTGCCCTCTTTATACCTGGAGGAAAAATACATCCTTATCCCCAAAGTTGGGTGCACCCTGAGAATAATCTAAATGAAAAAGGCCTTACTAATTTCCCCAATTTACAACCTATAGCTCATACTCCTGTCCTATTATGTTTTTTCCACAATTACCCATTCTTCATCAAACTTAGTATATAAGCACTTGTTTCTTTGGGTCTTCATCTCTTTATGAAGGCTCCAATGTCACATAAAACTTATATTAAGCAAATATGTATGCTTTTCTCTTATTAATCTGTCTTTTGTTAGTCTAATTTACAGTGCCCCAGCTATAAAACCTAGGAGGATAGGAGAAAAATATTTTTTACTCCCTCACATGAGTATAAAGAAAGTTGATGATGCTTAGTGTTTGAGAACTGGCAGGCTAGGTCAACGAAGACTAGAGGTAGAATAAATGCTCCAGTTGTGGAATCTATACATTCAATACTTTTGTCATTAAGAAATACTCTCCACAATTATCCATATAATAACATTCCACCGATTCTAATCATATAAACTCAGAGTCAGTCTTAACGCAAGTTAAGAGATTGCAGGCTGGTACTCACCTGAGCTGACATGAACTACAGGATTCTTAATTCTCACAGCTAGATATCAACACCAAACTTCCCAAACTCCACTGGCAGACATAAACACATACCCTCCTGGCTAACTAGAAGAATCACCTTGACTTGGTAGTGAAAGTCACCAAAGTGCTTTTGTTAATGACTCAGCACTTTCGATCAATTACAGTCAGAGGTTCAATAAATGTTTGTTGCATTGAATTTGCTCAATGTTAATTGTCTGTCTCATCATCAGGTGTTCACTTTGTACGCATAAATGGGATTGACAAGCTGACATTTGTATTCATGTGCACCTAATAAGATGGAAACCAAAGGAAGCAGAATGAGAAGTATGGTTAGGAGCCACTTTGTTAATGTCCATCAGGGGTCAGAGGGGGTGGAAGGGAGAAGATCAATGCATCAGAGATTATGGTTAGTGCAGCATATTAACTGCAGCCCTGAAATCTAAGAGCAGCCCTGTCTGCCTTCCACTGACAACAGCCACACACATTTCCTACGAATCGGGAACAGTTACAACACACGAAAATTTCAAGGCAAGGTTAACCCAGAGGTGAAGTTACTTTTGCCCACTGATACCTTACTTCTAAGCTCTCATTGCACACCTTTTTAAATACCAATGTCAAAGTGCCAATTAAAAGCCTGGTCTTGCAGTGGGACAATAGACTAGATTGCAGTGGGTTTTATTCTTTTTTAGCTGAACAAAAGCAATGGTTTTGCTCCTCTAACTCCAGGGACAGTGCGACACACATTTTCCAACAAAAGTTACCAGCTAGATAGCTAACAAAAGGGGATCAAATGGCAATGAATCTGAATTTGAAGCTTTGAGGAGCTAGAGAAGCAGGGCCCTACAGAACAACAGAATGACCTGTTCCATTTGTATCACTTGTTAACCAAAATTGCCAGTGACTTTTGGAACAATTAATGCTTCCCTGACACCAAAACCTACAGAGCACAATAACTCTCGAGCTTCCCCCTCTGCATTATTAATCACATTCACGGTGCCTTACTTAGCAGGTTACAATGTTAGTTTACTCTCAGACTCTGCAGCGAACAAATTAAAAAGGCTTGCTCTGCTCCATGAAAATACTGCTGCTCAGCTTATTCATTTTCCTTAAATGCTTCTTCACTTCAAATTGGCATTCCAGCCATGTTGCATGTATATTTTAAAAGCTATCTTATAGGTTAATAATGTTAAACTCTTACCCATGACAATAATTTAGTCTTGTCAAATGTGTCCATACACAGGGAAGACACACACACACATAGTCATCTTGTGTGTGAGCAAGGTCACTGATCCCTTAGGTCTCTCCCAGCATTGTGGATTCTCCCTTCCTATTGTGCTTCAGCCTTTACTGGCAGCCTCTTTCTCCTGCAATGAGAGATTACAAATACAATCCTAGAATTGCAAATAGAACGGTGGATGCCTTTTGTTCAGCTTCCTGTCCAAGTTGTTACAACCTTTGTCATGGTAATGAGCCATCAGCATTTCATAGCCTGAATATTCTCTCCACTCCCTTTGTGTACAGTGTGCCTAAATTTGGATGAGTTGATGGTCTCCTTTGCTGTTCTCGGATAAAGAGCTGGAAAAGTTGACCTACTCTAGGTTGACCAAGAGTTCTAAGTGGAAGTGAATGGTTTTCCAGTGTTTTTGGAAAGTTCAAACCGAAACACATATCAACTCATGAGCGCCCTATCTGGAAATTTGAAAAGTAAAATACACACCTGTCAAGTTTTTTCATCAGGTCTTGAAAAAGGTGAACAGGTTTTCCACCTTAGATGAATTTTCCCCAGTTGTGACAGAGCACTTTTTATCATTCATTCAAGGGATGTGGGTTGAGTACCACTCTGTGCCAGGCACTAGATATCTTAATGGGGAACCAATAGACATGGCAGGCTAGGAGAACAAAGGCACACATGAGTTTTGTTTGTATTTATACCAGTGCAGAGACAGAAAACTGAGTTCATCCCTACACTTAACTGCTATGTGACTCTCCTATCAAATTTTACCAATGAGAGCCCATTTATAACAGCCAGTGTGTGATTTAACAAGCCACTAACGTGACCAATGAAGACCCATTTCCTACCTTGGCCGTGATCTTTTGAAAACTGTCCAGTATTGATCACGATGAGATAATGGAAGTGAATTTGTATTGCAGTAGTTTCCCTTTTCCACAGTCAACAATGGCCTGAAAATATAAAATGGAAAATTACAGAAAAAAGCAATTCATAAGTTTTAAATTGCAAGCCATTCTGAGTAGTGTGATAAAATCCTGCCCAGGATGAGACTCATCCCTTTGTTCTGTGTAGCCACACTGTACTGCTCCCTCATCCATTAGTCACTTAGTGGCCATCTCAGTTATCGAAGAGAGAGAGAGACCATATTCACATAACTTTTATTACAGTATATTGTTATAATTATTCTATTTTACTATTATTATTATCATTAATCTCTTACTGTGCCTAATTCATAAATTAAACTGTATCATAGGTATGTGTATATAGGAAAAAACATAGTATATATAGAGTTTGGCATTATCTATAGTTTCAGGCATTCACTGTGGGCCTTGGAAGGTATGTCTGACAGATAAGGGGGACTACTATAGCTGGACTTCCCGATGAGAGCTCTGACTTCCCACCCCTAAAAGGTAGATTCCTATTGGAGCAATTCCTACACTAAGGTTGTGAATTAAGCTAACACATAGATGATATTACATTATCTATGCTAAAGTACTTTAAAGCAAATTATAGACATCGTAACAGTTTATAAGGTGACCTGATCTATATTTGATTTCTGACATGCATGAATAATTTATTTCATCAGTATGTCTTCAAAATTGTGTCCTGTTAATTGGATGGAGGGTTTTTTGACAAAGCGCAAATTGTTGGGGTGGGTGGTCGGTGAGGTTATAGAACATAAAAGGGCTTTTTATTCCCCCAGCAGATGGGGTCCCCCAAGGATAAAAGAGACTTGAGAGCCACTTAAATGGGCCTCGGGGCCATTTAGATTGAAGCTAAGTGCTAGCTGTGATTAAATTTATGTAAAGTATCTAACACAGTGCCTGGCCCCAGAGTAGCTGCCAGAAATCTGTTAGATGTTTTATCCTCCAGAGTTGAGTGTGAGTAGTTAGGAAATCACTACACTAAGATACCTGGTACCATCTCCAAGCAGGTATGAGTTTCGTTAAGTGACTCTTTCTGAATTTGATTGATAAATCATTGATGAAGCTAAGAATAGAATCCAGAGTCTTTGTGTTCAATTTCCAATCAATGCCTCTCTTGCTGTGTTGCCTGCCCTCCTTCTCCACAAGCACGTTTGCCAAAGAGAATGAGATTCTTAAAGCCACTCAAGTTCTTGGGTAGTTTTCAAACAGCCAATTCTTCTCGCCTCATCTCTAAATATACGTTGCTTTCATATTTGCAGTGTCAAAGCTCCCTTCCTTTTTCCTTCCTTCCTTCCTTTCTTTCTTCCTTCCATCTTTCCTTCCTTTTAGCCTGTCACCTCCACTATCACGCTGGGGTGATAAAAAAGGAAAGATAGTAGAGGGGAGAAAAAAAAACTTTTCCTCTACCCTTCTGAGTTCTTAGCTGAGGCCCCTATAATAGAAGACAGATTAACAAGAGAAAAACAAACAGAAGTTTATTAACATGGATAACTCATGTAAACATGGTAGATACCAAGAGGAAAATGAGTATTTCTTTGAATGGCTTAGAATTCAGGCTTGAATACCATCTAAATAGGGAAAGGGGCGAAGGGTTGGAGGCCTCTTAAGGAAGAGTAAATGACTTTCAGGAAAGATGAATGGGTGAGGTATGAGCGTTTGTGACAGTTTGTCTGGGTGTGGTGTTGACTTCTAGACCCCCTGGTTGATTTTCCCTGGTTGATGGAATTGCTAGGAGGGGAGGAATGCAGAATTATGACAATTGATTCCATTTGGAGGCTCCATCTTTAGGCAGATAAGGGGAGTTCAGAGAAAGCCTCTCCCTGCTGTTGCTGTTTTTCAAGTGCCAGCAGCTCAAAATCATCAATATACCAAAGCAACACATTTGAGGGTGGCTTGTCCTGAACTCCCACAGTCACATTTTGGGGTGGCATGTTCTGCTTCCCTTCAAAAGAAAAGTAAAAAAACCTGCCCACTCTGAGTGTTGGAGTCACAAAGTGGGAGGAGTTGGGGGCTATAGCAGGAGGAGCTCCAACTCATCTGGTGCTAAAATAATAGAAAACTCTGAAAAATGATGGCAGGGCATTGTTCTCCTTTCTTAGGAAGACACTGTAGGGGAGGAAAGAGTTTTCCTTGACTTTTTAAAAAAATATATTTTTATTGATTTCAGAGAGGAAGAGCGAGATAGAAACATCAATGATGAGAAAGAAATATTGATCGGTTGCCTCTCACACACCCCACACTGGGGATGGAGCCCACAACCTGGGCATGTGCCTGAACTGGGAATCGAACTGTGACCTCTTGGTTCGTAAGTTGATGCCCAACCACTGAGCCAAGCCGGCCAGGCTTCCTTGACTCTTTTAAGGTCCTTGGCTGGATCTGAGAATTAAACTGACAAAGAGAAATTATTAGGAGAATAGCATAAACATTCATTTATATAAGTTTTATGTGATGCAGGAGACTTTATAAGGAGATGAAGACCTGAAGAAACAGTTAGACCTGAGCATCATTATATGAGGTTGGATGGAGAGTGAGCGGTGGGGGATAAGTGGGAGGACAGAGGGTCAGAGGGGTGCACAGTGGGCTGAGGGAGAGATACAAGGCTTGTGTGTCTGGGGACAAGGGTGATCCTTTCCTCCAGGTATGGGGAGGGTCTCATGACCTCTTTCAGGGGAGAAGGGTGTGAGAAGGTCAGAGTGACCTTCTGCCTCTGCTGTTCTTGAAGCTCATTCAGCTTAAAATATTCAACATGGCAAGTTGCCATACTTTGCGATAGCACATCCTGAACTCCATCTGCACCCTTATTTGACCAGATGATTAAGAGACCTGAAGACTTTGCTTTCTCTGGCCGCACTCTCCTGAATTATCAAGACAAGAACCATGGTGGAGATAGGCTTCACATTCACAAATCCAGTTTCCCCATTAGGTCAAGGCCAACGCTGCTTTCTAACAGCTGCCAGGCACACAGCTAACATTTCCTCATGCTTTGCCTTGGCCGGCAGCCTAAAATGTTAAGAGTAACATTGCCCTTTCTCCCAGCTCCTGTTCCCTCCTTTGCTTCACAGCTTCCCTCCCTAAAGAAAGGAAACTTCTGGTTTGCTCAGAAGTCTCTCCAAAGCTACAGTGCAAATCACCCTAATTGTTTGCTAGTCGAACAATGATCACACTAACCTCCTAATTAACATTGTTAAAATCTGCTAACAAAGGACATTCAACAATATCTTAATTAGGAAGGATTTCCAATTTGTGATATAGAGCATGTTAGACAAACAGGCCACAATTCTCCCTTTGTTCCTGGGTTCAGCAGCCAGAGAGATCACTTGATATGACACAACATGTTCTGCGTTTGCCATTTATCATTCTATATCCTTTACACATTTGCGCTTTGTAATTAGTGCCTTGGCTAATTGTACCTGTGTTATTGTTTGCACTGTAATTTGAAGAGAATAGAGTGGGTGATGCTGGGTGATTGAGAATGGGGTAGGCATCTGGCTCTCCCTTTGAATGACTGTGGCTCCCAAACACCTTCTGGAAAATACCCCAACTAGCAAACAGACAAATGTGGAGGGGCCTTCAGTTAGGGGTAATGGGGTACAAGATGCAGAGTCTTTTTCAGTTGTTCCAAATAAATACGTGAAGGACTAACCATAGTAGTCTCCATTTCTTTTCCAAGCTCTTACAGCTTTTTTATTAAAACACCACACACACACACACACACACACACACACACACACTCCTATTATCTATCACTTAATTATTAAAAAGTGTCTACTCTGTTTTCATAAATTATCTATGTGTTAGAGATATTGGCATATGAGAGAGAGTCCTGGGGATAAGGGAGTTTCCAAAGCCAGTTTATCCCAGCTAGGAAGATTTTACAATATAATGGGACCCTTGAATTATTCCATACTGGACCTTTAAAAATGTGGGTGTGTGTACGCATTTGGTCAGGGGTAGGAGAAGGAAGGGTTAGAATTTCTAAAGATCCCTATTTCATTATTCTCATCTATTTGCAAGGACATTCTTGTTGTTGGGTTCCTTTCCATGTATCTTAACTTCTTTATCCTGAAGACAGGAGAAATGCTTGAAAGAAATTATTAACACCAAATGTTATTTGGAATTACCATTTATATAAACTATATCATCTAAACTAAATGAGAAAACATAAAATAAAAGCTTAATAGCATGCCTGGCACGTAGTTAATATTCAATAAACTGTAGCTGCAATAAATTATGTCATATTATAAAGCTGTATATAATATAGGATAACACTTAGGTACATTATACAGTCAATGGCACCGTATATAATACATAATATATTGCATAGAATATGTAATCAAATGTTGGGGGCTCTTTCTAGACTCTTGTCTGAGTCACTGCATGGTCTCCTCTATGAAAATACATCAGAGAATAGGTCAGAGGTGCAGCTGTCCTCCTCTGTTTTCATAAATTATCTATGTGTTAGAGATATTGCTGGGTACAACTTGCTGGGTACAACTACCAAGAATTGTTCAGTGAGATAGAAAACAAAATTAAACAAAGAAAAAAAAAATCCTTTATAATTAAACTAGAGGTCCAGTGCTCAAAATTAGTGCATGGGTAGGGTCCCTAGGCTTGGCAGGCAATCAGGGCCAATTGGGGCCTTCCAGCTGCAGGCTGGGGCCTTCCTTTGTTCCGCACCACCCCCTGGTGGTCAGTGCATGTCATAGCAAACGATTAGTCTCCTGGTTGAACTACCATGGGGGCAATTTGCATATTAGGCATATATATATTAGAGCCCGGTGCCTGAAATTCGTGCACAGGGGGCAGGGGGGTGGGGGGTGGAGGGTCCCTCAGCCCAGCCTGCAACCTTTCCATTCTGGGACCCCTCAGGGGATGTCTGACTGCAGTCAGACATCCCTCTCATAATCTGGGACCGCTGGCTTCTAACTGCTCACCTATCTGCCTGCCTGGTCACCCCTAACTGCCCTTCCCTGCTGGCCTGGTCACTCCCAACTGCCCTCCCCTGCAGGCCTGGTCGCCCCTAACTGCCCTCCCCAGCTGGCCTGGTTGCCCCAACCTGCCTCTGCCTTGGCCCCTGCCACCATGGCTTTTTCCGGAAAAATGTCTGGAAGGATGTCCAGAAGATGTCCAGTCTAATTAGAATATTACCCTTTTACTAGTATAGATAAGTATTTGCCATGTTATTCTCTACTTTTCTATATGCATTTAAAATACTCCAGAATATTTTAATTGAATAAAAAATGGTCAAGTTGCAGAAAAATAAAAGTTTTGAAATAAGCCTGGTTGGCTTGAAAGCAACAATATTTGAGTAAAAGGGCATAAGTTGCAGTCGGCAACAAGACTTGTTGTTTGGATTGCTTGCTTAATATTCTTTTGTTGGAAAGGCATGGTTTGGACAGAGGAGAAAAGAAAACCAGCCCAATAAAAGGGAATGTCTGATTGGGCAGTTGCCACAGCAGAGAGGGGCAGGTGCAGCAAAGGTTCAGGCTGTCCCACAGGCAAGGATGTCTGTGTGTATGGAACACCAGAGGACACCTGTCACACCTGAAACACAATTTGCTCACAATTGCAGAGCTCAGGAAGAGTCACTGTTTTTAAAAATATTACTTCCCTGACATATAAAATATACATACATATAAATATACATGCCCTCTTCTGAGCTTCCCCTGCCCTCCACTTAATATTTGGCTATGGCCTTCTTTTCATGTCAACGAATTGGATGCACAGACATAATTTTTAATGGCTACAGTGTTATCCCTGACTGTTTGACATTACTATGGTTACTATGACATTACTATGACATTACTAACCCTTTATTGTGGGGCAGTTGTTTCCGGTTTCCCTGGCATCAACAATGACAGTAAACATAATTGCTTATTTGACTTTTTATGTAGGACACATTCACAGACATGGAACTCCTGGCCCAAAGCTAATTCACTTGAATTTTGATCAACATTTCTAAATTGACTTTCTAGAAAGTGCTTCTGTTTGTTTAGTCCATTGGTTTCAAATCAGATTACATTCCCACAAACAGGTTAAGAGAAAACTGTTCAATGTGCTTTGGGCAAATTGCAAACTCTTGCTGAACTTGAGCGACCCCGGGGCGCGGGACCTAGAGGATCTGGGCTGGAGGGTGAAGTCCAGGGAAGCGTGGGTGGTGTTGCCAGGGCCCTGTATGGGTGCGGGCATGTGAGTGTGTGTCGTTGGGGTCCACGCTCTTGCACACACCCACATGCCGGGACTCCCGCACTCACACTCTGCACCCTCAGCCACCAGGAATCTCGCAGAGTTCAGCCCTCTCACCAGTCCCCGCCCACTTGGTTGAGCCTTTGGTCATTACGGAAGCTGGCTCTTTATATAAATAGACTAGAGGCCCGGTGCATAAAATTTGTGCAGGGGGGTGGGAGTCCCTCAGCTCAGCTTGCACCTTCTCCAATCTGGGACTCCTCAGGGGATGTCTGACTGCCTCTCACAATCCAGGACCACTGATTCCTAACCACTTGTCTGTCTGCCTGCCTCATCGCCCCTAACCCCTCTGCCTGCCTGCCTGATCTCTCCTTACTGTCTCTGCCTTTCCCCGCACCCGGGACCCAGGATTCCCTCCCTCTGGCTGGCCGCAGGCATCCAGGACACAGGCCAGCTTTGCCTGGGCCGGCTGCAGCCACAGGGGACCGTGGGCAGGTGGCTTCGCCCTGGCCGCAGCCGCAGGTGCTGGCGCCCAGGACCCGGGCAGGCAGCTTGTCCCTCTCCCAGGCCACAGCCTGGCTGGTCTCCATTCCTCTCTTGCTAGCTCATTTGTGGTTGGCTGGTCCCCATTTTTCTCTCACGAGCTCATTTGTGCCTGGCTGGTCTCCAATGCCTCTCTCCCCAGTGTTGAGTGTCTGAGCTGCTATGGCGTGAGGGTGTGAGGGTGTGATGACCATTTGCATATTAGCTCTTTATTATATAGGATAGATAGCTGTGGCCTGGGCCCATACTGAAAAATTGCTGCTCTTGAATTGGCATGAATCCTTCTCTCCCTCCTCACCTCTCAACCTCCCTCAAAAAACTAGCCCATGTCATGCTTCCACCCTTACCTTGGGATGGAAGGGCTACACTTTCAAGGATGATGTGGAGAGATTCCTGATGAAGATAACAACCATGCTGAGTGAGCCTTCTCTCACTGAGCTCCCTCATAAAAATGATTGTTTAAAGAAAAATACTACTCCTAGCATAATCCCCTTTCCCACTTCTGTAACCTACACACACACACACACACATGTCAAGAAGAAAAAACACACACACACGTTTTCCTCTCCCCTCGTGTTCTGTTATTAGGGACCTGCCAATTAAACCACCAAGACAGATCAACAAGGGGAAAGACAGATTTTTATTCACATATATACATACATGGGAGTTTACAGAAAAATGTGACTCAAAGAGGTGATTAGAATTTGGAGGTTATATATTATTTTAAGAGGAGAAGGAAGGGGAAAGGGCCCTTATGAGAAAATAAATAATTATTTGGAAAAGTAAATGGGCCCTTAGGAGAACAGATGTGATATATGGTAGCTATGTGACAGTCTGTTGGAGTGTGGTGCCCACTTCTTATCTTCCAGAAAAGAAGATTAGAATCGCCCCCAGCAAGGGGATTTGTGACAACTGAATTCTTTTGGGAGGAACTGAAATGCCTTCCACTTAAAATAATTCTTATGCCGAAGTGGCACATTTTGGGGTGACATCTTCCCTTCAGCAGCGTGCACCAATGTGGCCTAATATAGTACTCCTGGGCCATATATAGGATATGTTAACATTTTAGAGTTGGAAGAGGCCTTAGAAATCATCCTCTGTTTTATTTTATAAATTAAGAGAAAGAAAGGAGGCTCCCAGAGGAAAAGTAACTGCCTAAGATCTCGTGTCAGTAGGGAGCCAAGTCAGAAACCCGTAGAGCCCGAAGATCCCTGGGGTCCGCTCCCCTGAAGGCAACCACTGAACACACGTCATTTCAAAGAGAGACCAGGAAAGAAAGATACTGAAAGAAGAAGCATAAAGATCTTACTCCTAAGGCTCATCAGGCTTCGTCGGTTGCTGCTCATTTCTGAAAGGGTAGAAAACCTGAGATGATAGCAGTTCTCCTGTAAAAGGAGGGGAGGGAGGTGAGAGGAAAGGAAAGGAATTATTTAAATTGGCATGCTCTCTTGTGATTGCTTGCAAAAACAATCACTTTTTGATGATACAGCAGCCTTATCAGGAGAAGAAATTTATAGATGCCATTTCAAAGGTGGGGGTGGGGGAGTGGGGAGGGGTGGGAGGGTGGGAGGACCCTACAAAACCTAACAGCACAGAAATGCAGACAGAAATATTGCTTAGAAAAAATAAAACAATAAACTTGTCCTGGGCTTTATATGTTGAAAAGGTTTGACTGTAAATCCTGACTTTGACATTCATCCCAGATCCATTTTAGAGGCAGGCCACAGACTCAACAGGGCGAGAGAAAACACTAAATCATAATTACCCCATAAAGCCAAGCCTGTTTCTCCAAATGCTTGAGAACTGGCAGAGCTTCTCAAAATATCATAAATCTATTGTGTTCTCTCCTGTTTTACTTAACAGCCAATTAATGTTACTGTTTAAAAGAATTAAAGCCAGGGCTTAGAAGAGGGTGAGAGTAGGGGGAAAATAAAGGTCTTTAAACTTTGATTAGCACACAGATACGTGTGCACATCTAGCCCTCATTACAGAACAGCTCATTAGAAGACTCCGCCACAGAAAAATCCTGCCACGACGCACATCCATTTGATATCATCTTGTTCTTATTAGCATACTGGAAAGGAAAACATTTTTCAACACAATCTTGAGTCAGTTTTAATATCCTACACGGTGACATCGGACATGATGGCAGGAGACCTTGCTCCTCTCTGGGAAGTCCTCCTGCAAGTGAAGGGTTTGGGCCACCCACATGCCAGTGCAATTAGCGAGGGCAGTAGGATGGATCAAAACAAAGCAAACACACAGACCCTAAAGGGGTCCTGATGCCACCGGTGACTCTGGACCCCATAGCATATGTGACTATGGCACATCTTTCTGAATAAAGACAATCAAATTCTTATTTGTTCTCACAGGGGTCACCTGCAACTGATCATTCTCACAAAGAGAGTTTCATCAATTGTCACCCTAAATTCTCAGCAAAGACTGAGGCAGCTGGCTGTGGGCACTCCAGGACCGTGCATAGAAACCAGCAAGAGACAATGCAGTCAGGAGCATTCAGGTCCAGACCTTACCTCCTTATGGCTGTAGGCAAGGCATGCCCTTTGGACCTCAGTTCATGGCTCTGGAAAATGATGATGTCAGTGACTGCCAATGGCTCATGTAGCTAAAACATTGTAAAATTACTTAGAATATTGCTTCTGTCATAAATGGATCTCTCTATAGTCTTGTGAGAGGTATGGCCAGAGTAATATTCAAAATATATAACAGTCAGTAAAGTATAGGTACCAGGATGGATGTCTGACCAACCGAAATGGCAGTGCAGTCACAGAATAAGTGAAAGACCAAAATAACCAGAATGGTAGTACCTGTGTGGGCTACTGAACATCCCCTGGTCCCTGGTGATTATCAAAATAGTTCTGAATGGAGGCTTTAGAGACAAAGGAGAAGAGAGATGATGCAGACAGCCAGGGGATGACCACGGGGTAGATGACCATTTGAAACGGAGACTCAAGGAGAGAACTGAGCTGGATTTGGGCAGAGTGGGACAAACATGTGCTGTGGAACCAAGACTGACTTGGTTCCGATCTCATCTTGGCCCCAGATGCCTGGCCTGAGGCAAGTTACTTAACTTCTCCAAGCCTCAATTTCCCCCTCTGTATAATGGAGGTAGAGTCTCACATTTCAGACAAAATGAAACACATGAGGCAGCAAATAGCACATATCAAAATTTATTCTTGATAATACTTCAAAATGCTAAGTTTCTCTCCCAAATTATCTCTCAGTGGGTCTAACACAGCCAGATTTTTCTCCAACCGTTAAAACAGATGAAATTCTTGGCCTCAGTTTATGGGCCATTTTGGATGGGGAAAAAATTGTGTTGTAAATTTAATCACCAGAATCATTTTCAGTGCTAGCACGATGGGAGGTACGATGGGAACAGAGATAGCTTGAGGGAGCTTACAACTCCTGTGTATTCTGGGGCCTAAGTTTACTGAGTGGCTTTGGGAGCAAAATCATTGTACCCGTTATATTGAATTTATTCTCTCTCTTTCTCCTGTACCCCTCCCTCTGTGAAGTATACATTGATTGAATGAGTCAAATGCATGCACCATGCAACTCCATTGTAATTGCATACACACCTCACATGATTGTTGTAAGGAGTGAGAGGGTTAGTGCTTTTCTAGGGCACAGGATAAGATGTGGTATGCAATCAATATAAAACACTATTTTTCTTCCTCACATTTGTAGAAGCCCAATTTATGACTATTTAAAAAAAATCAGACAAATCACACTGTCTGGAAACCCTACCCTCATCCAACATCTTTATCCTTGAATGTCCTTGGAGGTGATTGCTACAGACTATTTGTGTCGCCCCAGGATTTTCATGTTGAAATTCTAACCCCAATGTGTTATTAGAAGATGGGGCCTTTTGGAAGTGATTAGGTTGTGAGAGTGGAGCCCTTATGAATGGGACCAGTTCCCTTGTAAAAAAGACTTCAGAGAGCTCCCTTGCCTCATCCATCAAGTGAGGACACAATGAAAGACAGCTGTCCATGAACCAAGAAGCAGACTCTCACAGATAGGGAATCTGCCAGTGTCTTGACGTTGGACTTCCCAGTCTCCAGAACTGTGAGAAATAATTTCTATTGTTTAAAAAACACCCAGTCTATGGTAGTTTATTACAGCGGTGTGATTGGATTAAGACAGAGACCAAAAGTTAGAAAAGAAGGAAGAAGGAAGTAAGGGAGAGAGGAAAGAAGGAAAAAAGGGAGACCACAGAAGAATATGTCAGTGGAGAAGGTTTCAATAGTGATGATATTGATGGATGGCATAGCTGGGAAGATGTTACTGGCTGATTCTATGTGTCTACCAGCTAATATTAATAAATTTTTGCTTTGCCCTGTGTTGCTCAGTGGTTAGAGCTTTGGCCCTCACACTGAAGGGTCTCGAGTTCGATTCCCAGTCTAGGTCACCTAGCACGGTTGCAGGCTCCATCCCCAGTGCATGCAGGAGGCAACCAGTCGATGCGTCTCTCTCACACCAATGTTTCTCTCTCCCCCTCCCTTCCACTCTCTCTCTAAAAAAAAAAAAAAACACTGGAAAAAATATTCTCAGGTGAGGATTAAAATAAATAAATATATTTTAAAATAAATCATCTTCCTTACTCCGGACCAGGCACTGTACTAGGCCTTTTCATGTATGATAGAAAAAAATTAAGCAGTAATTATTCATAGCCTCGTCCCTTTTCCATCTGTCCAGAAGGATTTTGTGCTGCTCCTTTGGCCCATGAGTCCGTGCAGAATCGGGATGTGGGGCAGAACTGAGAGAAACCAAGACTGGCTGGAGTGATGTGTGTGAGGAAGGGCCCTTCTGATGGGATAGAATTTAGCGAGGAGGTGAGAAAAGGAGTCGGGCAGCAGGCCTAGGTTGAGCAGTCACTGAGCTTGAGCTATTTGAGGACTTTGGGAAAAGAGGAGATATATGGGTTGGTTGTGAGGGACTCTTACTGGGAGAGTGAGAGAGAAAAATAGTTTGTCACATTCTAGGAATGAAATCCCACTTGAAGGGAGTAAAGTTTTAATTAGCCTTTAAATGAAGTTTAACCAACATTCTTCCTTATTTTATTAACTTAAACAATTTTTCTTCCTTATTTTAGTAGCTTACTTAAAAAAAATATTTTTATACTATTATAATTCTTTTGTTCACCATCATGATTTCTGCTCCGTCTTTAACCTAAGATCTTGTCGCCCTTTTCTCCCTTTTTGTTTCGCATTAATAACCAGTGAAATAATTGCTCAGGTCACTCTCTAAAATGTCAATTTTTTAAAATCCATAGAAAATTGCTGTAATTAACCAGACCCTTCAAGTTTAGCAGTATACAGAATGTCTCTTAATCCTTTTCCACACGCCAAAGTGGGAGAACATATAGATGCTTCCGGATGACGTCTCCAAGAAGCTGTCGTTTTCCCAGCCTGAGCTATCTTGGGCACGGCTGCTCTCAACAGAGAACTTGTGACAGAAAACCAGTCAAAGCAGGCTGATTCAACAACTTACACTCAAAGGGGCCTGTGCTGCCCGCTGGGTGTCTCATACTTCTAGAGGCGTGAAGACAGAGGTGTGTCTGATAGCCCTGAAGGAGCATGTGAGACCCTGGAAGGGACACGTGGGACAGGGCGCAGTCAGAGAAATGGGGCTGGGCTGCAAATGAAACAGCCAGTCTGCAGAGACCTGAGTCACCACCAGGCATTGCAAATCATTAATACCCACTTCTGCTACATCCCTGGAATTTGCAAGACAGTACCTCACCAACCAAAGCCGAGTTTTCCAGCTAATGACTTTACCAGGACTTAGAAAGGTGTGAACAACAAGAGAATTAGTCAGGGCCTGTCCCGGGGAGCCGGTCTCAGCTGCTCATTTCCTTCTTTCTGAAAGTGAGTGTGACACCTGACACCAAGTCATCCAAGAATCTTAGGGCATCTGGCAAGCTAGTGAGTTGAAGTTTCATTGTCAAGTCTGCTTGTTTGGTTGTTTTCATAATTAATAACTTGCAAATGCACCTTTATGAAATCTTGGATTTAACTTTCTAATTATGCCAATGCCTTCGGGTTATTTGAATGAAAATCTTTCTTCAATCATAAATAACCCTTTTATTTTATAGAATTTTAATACATCTTCTGAGTCCATTAAAATTAAAGTGAAATATAACTGTATTTCTGATTTTTTTTTTCTCTTTACAAATATTTACTACCACTGGGACCTGGGGCTGCAAGGCTATATCAACATGACACCTGGACTCAGAGGAAAAGGAACTTGGAAAATGGACAAGCAGACAGTGGATCGTGCCCTGTTCTCCTGTGTTCTCCTGTCAGGGACACTGCCCAAGTACTAAGGATTAGGCTAGGAATTCCTGTTAGTACCATCTCAGTCACTTTGCATGTGAGTATGTATCTTATCACAACCCCATCACAGGAGTTTCCATTTCCTGTATCACTTCCCCACTGCCACCAGCCTCAAATTCCTCCTCTAATAAGACAAAAAGGTGACACAGGGGGTGGCATTAATTATCATGTTTCAGATGTTAATTGAAACATATTAAGAGATTAGGACATTATATGCATCCAAAGTCTTTTTATTAATTAATTTTCACCATGAAATTCTTTTCATAAAAATGTTTTTCTTTATCGCAGCAAAAATGATGTATTTATAAGACTATCAGAAGGAATAGGCTATTTTCAACATTATACAGTGTTTTTTTTTGTGTTTTTTTTTTTTTTTATGGAGCCTCCAGAGGAGAAATTTATCACCCAAGATTTCATTCCACTGAAAGGTTCATAAGAAAATTGTTGCATTTACAGAGTAGCGTAAGTTTCCCGCAGACTTTTTCTAGAGCTGGTCGAAGTCTGATCCCAGGTGTTTGAATAAAGACAATAGCATCTTACTGTTCCTTTCATACCTGTGCTCTTGGAAATAGCTTACCCTTCTCCCTGGGGTAAAATATTGCTTCTTAGGTCGACAAGAATCCAGGTTGTACAAGGGCCACTTTCCGGAACTCTTTTGTGTGGGTCTTAGGGCACTGCATCTCACACCAGCTGATGGGATCCATCTGGACACCTGATTCACGGTGGCCACCACCACCCCTTGTTCATTCCCGGCAGTGGTCAGGAGGTAGTTGTACTGTGTTTCACCTAGGGAGGTCACTTTGCCCAAGACAATTCACCCACATGAAAACCCTTATAAATTTCAACCTTGTTTTTTTCAGTAGCTCAGATATCTTCCTTGAGGATAGTTCCTCGAAAAGAGTTCTTAAGTTGTGTGGATCCCACAGAGAGGGTGTGTACTTTGGCAAAGCATGAATGGATGCTCCAGACCTTGCAGGTGACAGTAGCCCCCACATCTGTCAGTAATTGGGACTTTGTTTTTCTCATCACAGACACAATAGGAAGCGCCCATTCTTGCTGTGAGAAAAAGATGTAGCCCTGCTGGGTGCAGGTCTGACTACCTGGGCTGCCCTCCTCCACGTTACATGGATGTTTGCTGCGTATGCAGATCCTTACAGGTTGGCTCCATGACTGCCACTGTCCCAAGTCCCTTAATTTTTAAATTATAGTTAACATACTTATATTAGGTTCAGATGTACAGCATAGTGATTTGACATTTGTATACCTATGAAGTGCTCACCACAAAAAGCTTATTAACCATCTGTCACCATACAAAGTTATTAGGATACTAGAGGCCCGGTGCACGAAATTTGTGCATGGGGGTGGGGGGTGCATCCCTCAGCCCAGCCTGTACCCTCTCCAATCTGGGACCCCTCGAGGGATGGCTTTTCATCACTTTGAATATTTTGTTTCAGTCCCTCTCACAATCCAGGACTGCTGGCTTCCAACCACTCACCTGCCTTCCTGCCTGATTGCCCCTAACTGCTTCTGTCTGCCAGCCTGATCACACCCTAGCCACTCCCCTGCCAGCCTGATGGACACCTAACTGCTTCCCTGGCGACCTGATTGCCCTTACTGCCCTCCCTTGCAGTCCTGGTCCCTCACAACTTCCCTCCCCTGCCAGCCATCTTGTGTCCACATGGGGGCAGCCATCTTTGACCACATGGGGGTGGCCATCTTGTGTTGGAGGGATGGTCAATTTGCATATTATTTCTTTATAATATAGGATTATTGACTATATTCCCTGTGCTATATACAACATCAATGTGACTCATTTTTTTTAACTGGAAGTTTGTGCCTCTCATTCCCCTTCACCTTTTCTGCCCAACCTCCCACCCCTCCCCTCTGGCAACCATTGATTTGTTCTCTGTATCCATGAGTGTGTTGCTGTTTTATTTTATTCGTTTTTTAAAGTTCACATCTAAGTGAAATCACACAGTATTTATTTTTCTCTGTCTGACTTATTTCACTTAGCATATTACACATTGTCATGGCCAAAGTGACCTTCCTAGGTGATGCACAGTCCAACAACCTCCTAACCACTGCCGAAAATGAAGTAGGGGTGGTGGCAACCCACAGTGAATACATATTATGCTAAGTGAAATAGTTATATACTAAGTGAAATAAATTGGACACCCAAAAGTATTTTTATTTAAAAAAAATTTTAATTTAAATTTTAAAAAATTAAATTTGACATTCAATATTACATTAGTTTCAGGTTGTACAGCATAGTGTTTAGTCATTTATATAACTTATGAAGTGATCTGCCTAAGCCTAGCACCCAATTACACTGCACATAGTTATTACAATATTATTGACTATATTTCTTATGCTGAACTTTACAGCCCCATGACTGTTTTGTAACTGCCAATTTGTACGTTTTAATCTCTTCACCTTTTTCACCCATCCTACAACTTCCCCACCATATCTGAGAACAATCAGTTTGTTCTCTATTTATGAATTTGTTTTTATTTTGTTTGTTCACTTGTTTGTTTCTAAGATTCAACATATATGTGAAATCATATAGTATTTGTCTTTGTCTGACTGATTTCACTTAGTATAATATCCTCTGGGTCCATCCATGTTGTCACAAAGGGTAAGATTTCATTCTTTATTATGGCCGAGTAATATTCCATTGTAGATATGGAACACATCTTCTTTATCATACCATTATTGATAGGTATGAAGTTATTGCTATTTTATCAGTCATTTCCTGATTGTTTTTATAGTTCTTTTTTGTTCCTTTCCTCTTTTCTTGCTCTCTTCTTTTGTATGTTGGTGACTCTCTATAGTGATGTGTTTGGATTCCTTTCTCTTTATTTCTTGTATATCTCTTGTAGGTTTTTGGCTTGTGCTTACTATGTGCTTCATTTATACCAAGCCATATTTATAACAGTCTATTTTAAGATGATGGTCATTTAAGTTTGAACACATTGTAAAAACCCAAGCATTTTTGACTCACCCCCTCCATGTTTAGGTTTTCGTTATATTTTTTACTTCGTGCTTGTGTGTGTATCCCTAATTTACTATGGTAATTGCACACAATCTTACTACTTTTGCCTTTTAATCTTTGTACTAGCTTTAGTGTTGGTTGATCCACTTCTTTTATTATGTGTTTGCTTTTGTCAGTGAGAATTTTTTCTTTGTTTTGTTTTCTTACTCATATTTTTTTTCTTCTTCTTAAGGAAGTTCCTTTAACATTTCTTGTAATACTGGTTTGATGATGATGCACTCCTTCAGGTTTTTCTTGTCTGGGAAACTCTTTATTGCTCCTTTGATCCTAAGTTATAGCTTTACTGGGTATAGTAATCTTGATTGTAGGTCCTGGCTTTTCATCACTTTGAATATTTTGTTTCAGTCCCTTTTAGCCTGAAAAGTTGAGAAATGAGCTGACAATCTTTTGGGAGCCTCCTTTTATGTAACTAACTACTTTTCTTTTGCTGCTTTTAAGATTCTCTCTGTCTTTAACCACTAGCATTTTAATTATGATGTGTCTTGGTGTGAGCCTATTGTTTGAGACTTTCCACACTTCTTGGACTTGTGTGTCTTTTTTCTTCACCAAGTAAGGGAATTTTTCAGTCATTTCTTGAAATAGGTTTTCAATCCCTTGCTTGCTCACTCTTCTCCTGGTACCCCTATGAAATGAAGGTTGTAATGCTTGATATTGTCCCAGATGTCCCTTAAACTATTCTCATTTTTTGTATTCTTTTTTCTTTTTGCTGTTCCTATTGGGTGTTTTATCCTAAGTTGTCTGCCAAATTGCTGATTCTATCCTCTGCTTCACCCAGTCTGTTGTTGAGTCCCTTTAATGTAATGTAAACTTCATTTCAGTTATTGTACTCTTCATTTCTAATTGATTCTTTGTTATGGTTTCCATGTCTCTTTTTTAAAATTTCCTATCTCTGTGTTGAAGTTCTCACTGAAATAAGCTATTCTTTCCCTAAGTTCCTTGAGCATCCTTATAACCATTTTTTTTAATGCTGTGTCAGATACATTATTTACCTCCATTTTGTTTATTTCTTTTTCTGGAGTTTTGTTCTGTTTTTCCATTTGTGATATGCTCTTTTTTTCCATTTTGGATTCATTTCTGTTTGTTTCTATGTATTAGGTAGACCTACTATATCTCCTGGTCTTGGCAGAGTGGTCTCATGTTGTAGATGTCCTCGGGGGCCCAATAGCACAGTTTTTCTGTTCACATGAGCTGGGTGCTTCAGGAGTGTCCCTTCGGTAGGTTGTGTGTGCTCTCCTGTTATAGTTGAACCTTGATTGTTGCTGGCACATCAATGGGTGAGATTGACTTTTGGGCTGACTGGCTGTGAGGACTGGCCATGACTATAGCAGACCCCACAGAGAAGCATTGGCTTTAGCCAGGCTCTGGTGTCTGCCAAGGCAATCCTTTCTTTTTGTCATTTGTGGTGCTAATTGTGTGGTGCTCTGCTGTGGTCTGAAACTGGCCACCAGGTGTGTTGGTTCTGTGGTCTCTTGGGAGGTAACTCAGTGCAGGCCAATGTCAGCCACTACCTGTGTCTGGCCCACAGCCACCTGGTAGGATCTACCAGGTTTCTGTAGCTGGTAGATGCCTGTGCTAAGCTTAGAGGTGTCTGGGAGTGGTTATGCTGTCAACTGAGGCTGGCTGCCACTATTGCCAGGCTTGAGGCAAGATGTACAGGGCATGCTGAGGCCAGTCTCTGCTTGTTTGAAGTTTGTGTGCCTTTGATAGATTTTAGAAAAGTCCACAGTATGGACCCAGGCCAGCTGCTTGTATGGATTAGCCTCTGAAAGGGGCTCAGGTTCGGTGTGTGACTTGACTGGGGCAGGGTCTCAGGATATCACCTGTTTGGGGCAAGAGCAGTGTTAGCCAGATTAATGGAGACTCAGATTTGGCACCTACCTGTACCTGCAGACTGTGGAGGAGGAGGGCTCAGCAAAGAAACAATGGAACCTACCAGATGGATGGAGAGAGGACTCAACAAATGAACAATGACACCTGCCAGCACTTCAGTCCCAGAGAGAGCTGTTTCTCCAGCCCTTGGCCTGAAGCCAGACAATTCATTTCCTGCCACAATGTCCCTTTTTGAGCTGTTGTTCCTTCTCTGGAGCTTAAGGAAATTGTGAGTGAATGAGTCTATGCTTGGGCCTCTCAAGAGGATTCATGAGCCTTCCATCTCACCCAGGCTGAGTCCCTGCTGATTTCCACAGCTAGCTGTTGTGGGGACTCCTGTTCCTGGCTCTGGTCCTCTGTGTTGGAGAGTCTGGTGTGGGGCTGTGTCCCCCAGCTCCTCAGGGGAAACCTCCACAGTCGAGATATCCTTCCTAATTCTTAGCTGTCACAGTGGTCATGTGACCAGCCCATTTTATTTTTCTGTCCCTCCTACTAGTCTCAATGTGGCTTCTCTTTTATATCTTTAGTTACAGAAATTCTGTTCACCTAGTCTTCAAGTGGTTCTTAATAATTTAGTTGTACTTTTTAAAAAAATATGTGTTATTGATATTTTAGAGGGAGGAAAAGGAGAGGGATATATAGAGAGAAATATTGATGAGAGAGGAACATTATTGATTAGCTGCCTCCTACACACCTCCCACTGGGAATCTAGCCATCAACCTGAGAATGACTGGGAGTTGACCTGTGACCTCTTGGTTCCTGAATCAAAGCTCAACTGCTGAGCCACAAATACATTCAAATTTATTGTAATGTGATTGTGGAAGGCCTGCTCTGCCATTTTGACTGGAAGTTCCAAAGTTTTTTTGTGTTTTTTTTAAGTGTTTTATCTTATTTCTAATTTCATGGACTTCAGTCACAGGACCATCTAGTAGCTGGGAACCTAATTGGATAGCAGGAGTGGCTGGAGCAGAGTACAGAAGAACACTCAGATCTGGTCAGGGAGCCAGCTGTGCAGTGTGAGCAGGTATTCCAAGTGACCATCTTAGCATACATTTGGAAAGTGGTGTCCTCAGCCTCCTCCCTACCCATATTCCTCCTTGATAAATTACCTTTAGTTTTCAACATATGGTGACACTTGATATTTCCTGAAATAATAACAGCGACCAGTAGTCATTTAGCCACCATATCCTTCCTGGACTGGTCATTTAACATCTACTACCTCTGAGCTTTACAACTCTGCAAGGCCTAGAGAACCTCAAAGGTATGTATCACCATTTCAATTCTATTGACTCTACCACCTCACTCTCTCATGGTGTTTCTAAAGATCTGCAGTTATTCTGTCTTCCTTGTCGAGGAGAAAAGTAGTTCATCTCAGCTAAGAGATTCTTCACTTCCCTGGAAATGATTAGCCTCTTTTGCTCTCTCCAGTGAATAATTCTATTCTCTCAACATTTACTCATGAACTTCTGGAACTTTCTTGTCATCTTTTTTGCTCTCTTTCTGTGCTTAAAAAATTGGACCATTGTTTTGCAAAGCCCATTCTGAAACACAATGATCTCATTTTGTTCTACATTTCTGATTAGTACAACATGTCTAGTAGATTCTAAATTCAACTTTAAACTTGAATATAAAATTGTATTAACTGTGGTCATTTGATACCAAATTGTATTAATTTAACTTACATTACTGTCCCCATAGCTAATATTTTTCTTGCTATAAATTTATAGCTAAAAGAATTAAAGATCTAATAAGCCAGTTCTCAAACCTCTAACCATTTAAAACTGAGAAACACACAGAGTTCTGTACAATATCCAGACTTCATTGTTTTATTGTATATACTTTCTCTGTATGGTGTAATAGGAAAATAAAATAAAACAAAAAAATTGGACTTGAGCCATTAATCCATTACTGTTGTCTTCACAACCTCAGGCAAGTCATTTGAGATCTCTGTGTTCCCATTTTCTCATTTATAAAATGATAAGGTTGGATTATATCAAGTAAGATTTCAAAAAAATTAAAAAAATTTTTTTCTTTTTTTTAGCATGGTAACCTTTCCTAAGAAAAATTGTAGGTAGCAGCACAAAACATATAACTTGAGAACAATCACACTATGCATAAGACCCTAATACTCACCCATTTAGACCCCCTCACACAACTGTTACCCACCCCCCACCTGGTTTTAACTATTTATAATTCGTATACAAGCAGAGCCTTGATACATATGAGCATTTACATCCATAGCACATCTTTGATAGGATATACATGTAAGTGTGTGCATTTATGTGTGTTTGTATGAGTAGATAGAAGAAATCCAAATTCCCCAAATGCCTTCAAATCCATGACTAAGAATGAGAGCAAACGTCCCTAGTTCTTCTAGTCACAAGCCTAACACAGAATGGCAGCCCCCAAGGCTTTCCTCCCCACACCCAGCCCTACCTCTTCCCCCACCCCTTCCCAGCCCCCACCTCTGCACCCCCCTCCCCAGAGAGGGCCAGTAGATGGTCTTATTTATATTCGTGCAGATACTACTGTGCTTCCCCTGCTGCTTCATTTGGCTCCGTTTTCCCCTGTGGGACACCAAAATCCCTGCTGCTGGCCATCACGTCTGCTGCTCCACCAGGCCATGTTGTCTCTTGCTGGCTGATGGTCCCACACCATCACTGCTCTGCCCAGCCGGTGGGTGGTATGGCTACTCCACTGTAAACAGCCAGCTCCTCCTGGAATTAATGCTACTGCTCATTGTCATGCCTGGGCAGCAGCATCCTCAGCACCATGAGCACTTGCCAGACCAAAGCTTTGCAGCTTGACAGAAAGAATGTCTTCTTCTATTTAGGAACAGTGTCAGTTGGGCTTTAAGATTTTAAGAATTTCAAGAAACAGCTCTTTTTATTTTTATTTACACGTATCCTCATTGCCACCTCTGCATAGGATGCAAACAAGTGGCCAGTGGGTATTGGACCAGGAGACACATCTACATGACAGAGATCACATTACTGAGAGAACTGCCCCTTCCCTAGAATGATTAAGACTTTTTACTGAGTCAAAGTCATTGTGCCTGGTTTATTTCTCCCTTAATGCTCTCCCAGGAGGCTACTCAGCCCCTGTGCAAATAAACTTCAGTTGTCTGGATGTGTCCCAGCAGGCCTGAACCCCAGCTGACCCATCCTGGGCTCATTCTGAGACTCTCTATACACTAGTGTGGATGAATCAATGCCTGGTTACAGTATAAATCAAGAGCAGCTCCCTGTCAAGGGACTCGACAACTGAAAGATTCGGATCTTCTCCCACAGGTTTTCATTTCAGGGTGGAAACTGCAAATGTGAGAGGTAGATAGGAAACTGTTAATTCTTTAGCTGAAATTGAAGTGGAGACCTTGAGAACAATCACACTATGCGTAAGAGGAGGGGGCTTCAGATCTGGGTAGGAAAAGTCTTACTTCACTCTGCAGTAATACTGCTGTGGTTTTTGGCAGCTGGTTTCAGAAATAACACAAATAAGGCCTTTGACAAAAAAGAAAAGGATTCACAATTTAATGGAAGATCCAGAGCTACAAACAGGCAATGAGATAATTTCAGTAACACTGAGCCCTCCTCACTAGCTCTCAGTTGCACACACCTCATACCTGCCTATCCCTTTGCAGGGACTGATGCTGCAGCATTCTGGTTTTTTATGGCTTTTGTGAGCAGATAAGATGCCCTCTGTCTTTCTCACTTCCACGGCACCCAACATGGTGACTGTGGACACAGTAGATTCTCATCGAGTGTCTGATGACTGATTTTTGAGCCATGAACAGAAAACATAAATAAGATAGAGAATAAACACTGCAGACTTTATTTTGCAGTTTTGACACTGGATGCTTTGTTTCTTCATGACCCAGATTTTGTGCTGTCGGTGACCTATAGGGGCAGAAAGCAGCAGTGAGGTATGTACCTGCTCTGGGTGGTGCAGGATAGCAACGGGGCAGCAGCAAATAGGCAAGTGTAGGAAGAGATTAGCAGTTTGCCTGATGCCCCACCCTCCCTCTCAGGACACAGGCCAGTGTGTTTGATGGACCCTCAGCTACTATGGACCTCTGAAGACTCACTTTCTAGGCACACTCTCATCCCAGCAGGAGGCTCCTCCAGACTAGATCCTGTTGAGGATGGCCAGTGGGGAGGTGGTAAGACTTTTGTTTCCATAGGAATTTTCAAAACAACAAGCACCTTAAACAAAACAGTAAAGCCTGATCCTAGACAGCAGCAGCTCTGCCCAGAACTTGCTATCATGCCTACCAACCATATGACAACCTGGCCACATAGTCAACACGGGAATGCTGGTACTCATGGTTTTACATAGAGAGGTGGTGGAGGCTACTGATAAGGCTTTGAACTAAAAATACAGTTGACCCTTGAACAACGCGGGGGTGGGGGGTGGAAGAGGTTAGGGGTACCAACCCCTGCACAGTCAAAAATCCATGTATAACTTTTGATTCCCCCAAAAACTTAACTACTAATAGCCTACTATTGACCAGAAGCCTTACCAGTAACACATATAACAGTCAATTAACACATATTTTGTATGTTATATGTATTATATACTCTATTTTTACAATAAAATGAGCTAGAAAAATAAAATGTTATTAAGCAAATCGTAAGAAAGAGAAAATACATTTACAGTAGTGTACTGTATTTATCAATACTGTAAGCTTACATTGTCCGTTTTAGGCTATGTGATTTGTCTGGGAGTTATTTCAAATTGTTGACTGAAATAATTATAAGTGGACCCGTGCAGTTCAAACCTGTGTTGTTCAGGGGCAGCTAAACATTGGTTTAATATCTTTCTCTTGTTATTTGGGACAAATTACTTTATCCCTCTAGGCCTTAGTGTTTGCATCTATAAAATGCTATTAATTATGAGAATTGCAGTAGAGAGTGTGTGTAAAGAACCGGGCACCAACAAACGCTTCACAAATGGTAGCTGATATTATTACCCTTTTCCTATGTGGGTTGTTTTCAGGGCCACGTTCCCTCTGGCCCACTGCGACACGTGGGCCTCTCAACTCCTGGAGGCTCCTGTGCTGTGCAGAGTGAATCGGCTTGACTCGGTATGATGTCACCCTCAGGCGGTTAGGTCCGACTTTCTGTAGATCTACTAAGTGCCTTACCATTCCTCCATCTGTTTCTCATCTTCATATACTGTGGCTCCAGATTACAGATGTCTCCTGTCCTTAAAGAATACAGGGTTTGTGTTTTTGCTTCACGTTCTCTTTGTTGTTTTGGAGTGATTCTTGAAAAAAGAAGGGTGGAAACAGCTTTGCTCTGCCTTCTAAAAACCTGGTTATTTTTTCAGATAGATCAATCAGCACAACACATAACAGATATCTTAGAAATCAAAAGTTAAAACAGATCTTCCCCCTCTCTACTCCCTATTCCCTTAAACATAATAAAGCACACAATAGCACGCTTATTCCATTTCCCTGCCATCAGCACATTCCTCCAGCGCGTCCCACAGGCCCTGCTCACAGATGAAGCAGTCAAGGCTAGGCTTTGACTGACTTGTAGGAATGGAGGCTGTAATCGGAGGGAGCAGAACATTACAACAGACCAGCTGCTCTTCAGAGGTTGATTTTCATTTTGGAAAATAGCAGGAGCAATTACCATCACTCATTAGAAGGCCTAACACACTGGCTGCAGAACTATATTTGGAAAACTGTATTCACTTAGCTCCACAGTGGTGAGAGGGTGTGGAAGGGTGTAAGGGAGGGCAAAAGACAGACCAGGGCCTGCCTGTTTTTAGACTTGAATTGGCAAACAGGAGGTTTGAATTGAATTCTGAGAACAAGACACGAGTGCAGCTGGGACCCCAGGACAAGCATGGGCCTGTGTCTTGATGCAGCGAACATGGGAAGGTGCAACCCTTCATAAAAACTGAGCTTCCTCATGAAAAGCCCTTTCTGCCAAGTGGGAAGTGGGTAAAGAGGAAGTCTGTGGAACATGCCCTTCTGAGAAAGTTCAGCAACTACTTCACACTTCCGTGGAGCTGTGTGTGCTTCTGTGGCCTCCCCAGAAGTTTGCCGTTTAATTACATCAGGGCCCGTGGGCTTTTGGGACAAGTTTCCATCCTTATCTTTTCTGCTGTTGGTTCTAAGGGAAGTGTTGACGCCACAGGCTATTAACTCATGTCTTGTGTTTGCTCAGAACCAAAGGAAGGGCTCTGGGATGGGAAGGACATACTCTGGACAAGAAGGGCAAGGGTTAGGAAGGTGATGGGCTGGGACTATCCCAGAAAGAACTGGAAAAAACCACCTCTGCTCTCTTTGGATGGATGAGAGCATGTGGAGCCCTTTATCCCAGAACCATTTCTGAGAGGAAGGGAGAGGGAGAGAGAGAGAGAGAGAAACATCAATGATGAGAGAGAACTGATTGGCCACTGTCTGCACAACCCTCACTGAGGATGGAGCCTGCAACCCGGGCACATGCCCTGATCAGGAATCACATAGATCGATGCTCAAGCACTGAGCCATGCCAGGTTGGCCCAGTAACATTTCTTATATAATTTGTGTGGTGAAGCTATTTAATTTGTAATTAACCTCCAATGCTGGCATGATTCTTTACATTTTATAAAGTACCTTTACCAGGGCTGTTAAGAGCTCCTTACTGGGGGGAAACAAAAGAGGGGGGGGGGGGGGAAGATCGTGGTTGTCCCAGCAAAGACAGAAGTAGGGAAAACAGTCTTTCTATTGCATGTGTATTGATATTCAACACAGGATCTAGGTCCCTTGGTATTCTAGTCTCAGTAATTTGTATTAGCTTCCTCTTTCTTATTGATGACCCTTGGCTTTCTCATAAACTATCTCATTTAAAGATATTATTGTTTCTGTTTTACAGAGGAATAAAATGATGTTTAAGAAGTTTTTATGACTTGCCCAGGGCTACTCATCTGCATAATAACACGGCTGAGACATGAACTCAGGTTATTTTCATGTCATTTCTTCTTCACAGAGGGCATTAGTCAGAAATGTTCCACCCTTAACAGAAAACTTGAGTGACAATAATTAAAACACCTACAATTTATTTATCTAGAGTCTAGGGAATTTGCCCCAAGGAAGCAGGTTTCTACTGTCTTCCTGGTCTACCATCCTTACTAAGAATATGGCTTAGGTTCTCATAAGATGTCTGCTATTCCTCAAGGCAACGTATCCTCATTCTAGGAAGTAGAAAGAGGGAGTTTCCTGGGGTTGTCACAACAAAGTACCACAAACTGGGAGGCTAAAAACAATATACATTTGTTCTCTCAGAGTTCTGGAGGCTGGAAATCCAAAATCCAGGTGTGGGCAGGGCCATCCTCCCTCTGAAGCTTATAAGGAAGAATCCTTTCTTGCCTCTTCTAGCTTCTGGTCTTTCCAGCAATCCTTGGCATTCCTGAAGTAGATACATCACTCCAATCTTTGCCTCCATCTTCAAATGGCCTTCTCTCCTCTGTGTCTGCACTTCTGTGTCCAAATTTCCCTCTTCTTATAAGGACATTAGCATTTAGTGCCCATCCAAATCCAGTAGGATCTCATTTTATCTTAATTACATCTGCAAAGATCTTATTTCTAAACCAGGTCACATTTACAGGTAGACATGAATTATTTTGGGACACTATTCAACATAGTACAAAAGGGTAGAGAAAAATACCAGCAGACTTCTCCTGTTTCATGTGGCCACACTAACTGCAAGGTAACCTGGAAAATCAAGGAGAGGTAGGCAAAGGAGAAGGAAGTTGGACTGAAGGTTAGGCAAGTCTGATAGACAGACAGTTAGTGTGTAATCAACTTCTTTGTCTAAGGTAAAAGGGAACTAGCATCTATTGAGACCATAGAGTAGTCTTGGCACATATTATATTCATTTAAAAAATATATATATTTTATTGATTTCAGAGAGGAAGGGAGAGGGAAAGAGATAGAAACATCAATGATGAGAGAGAATCATTGATTGGCTGCCTTCTGCATGCCCCCGACTGGGGATGGAGCCTGCAACCTGGGCATATGTCCTGACTGGGAATTGAATTGTGACCTCCTGGTTCATAGGTCAATGCTCAATCACTGAGCCACTTCAGCTGGGCTATATTCTTAATATATATTATCTTATTTAATGTTGTAGATCCTTTCCATGTGTATTTTCAGTTCAGTGAAGGCAAGGCTGTATCTTCTATTTCTTTTATACATTATACAAATTGGAGCTCAGGAAACATTATGTTGGATAAATCACTGCCCAGTCTTCCTCATTTCCTGTAGCCCATCCTTTCCCAAGGACCTCCTAATGTCATCCATGGAAGTTAGCCTGTCTGATGTTATTTTTTTACTCTTCCTCCTGTTTTTCTTTTCCTTTCTATCCTTCTCCTTCTTCATCTTTGTTTTTCTTGGCTTCTTTTAGATAAAAGAAATGAACAGCAGTTTTATTTTCTAAGTCATTCAGTAAGCTGCTCTCATGTGACCCAGAAAAGAATAAATTCCTTTCTAGGTACAACTGCCTTGGAGGTAGTATGATTGAGAAAGACTGTAGAATAAAGAATTATTATTTTGAGAAGCTAAATTCTAATCCTGAGATGAAATCTAGAATTATGTGCTCTATGTTCTCTGTTACCACAGCTGGAATGTACTCCTCAGTTTCCAGTTTTTAGAAACACTCTAACGTGTGGTGATACCTAGTATGTAGGTAGATAGCTGAAAGGATAGACAGATTGATGGAGAGGTAGATAGGGCATATAAAGGATTCAATGGAGTTCTGAGTGTTTGCCATGCTTTGCACCCAGGACTCTACTTCCCGGGAAGAGTGGATTGTAGCCGTGCGGAAACTTTATTTTGTTAACCTGACCTTTTTTCTTTCTTTCCTTATGATTCAAAGTGGCCTTGTCTAGCCAGGAGCACCCTGACTCACTCACATCCCTCTCCTTTGCATGTCCACTTCTTTAATCATTAAACCCTCTGAACAAGAGGTCTTGGTCAACATCAAATAATCTTGGGAACAAAGCCCTGGTCTATTGACCACAGAAAGAAAGTTTTACTCAAACTAAATATAACAGCTAGGCCTCAGCTGTGTTTCAGCTCCGGATCCAGAAGAAGAAATCACCCCACTGACCATGCCTTGTGAAACCAGACAGAGCGACACCATGGCTGACATCAGGACCAGATGCCATGACCAACTACTCCCTACCCTAGTGCTAATCAATCAACAGAGACCATGAGTCTAGCTCCACCATGATGAATACTTTCCCCCTATATAACCCTCCCCTAGAAGCCGTCAGAGAACCAGGTCTTAGACTAACAGCTCCTGGTTTGGTGCCATTTCCTTAAATAAACCCTTACTTTCTTTGCAGCAAACTCCTGTTTGCATTTCATTAGCCAAACCCCTTTACATGATTGGACTAAGGCTGAGCACCTGGCCCAAAAGCAGTGTCTCTGGTCCAGAGGTGCATAGAAGAATCACTTGGGGAGTCTTTTCAAAAGACCAGATGTCCAATTCAACACCAGATGGAGGTTCCAATTAATTTCCTATCAATGGGTCCCTAGAAAGTATACTTTGAAAAAGCTATACAGTTGCTTCTGATGTGCTCCCTTTGTACTGGTATCAGGGAAATTTTGCCCTGAAGGGGTTCTTTATACTGGATAGTGATTAGGTAAACCAATCAAGCCTTTTTGGAGAAGTTTGACCTCAGACCCCACCGTGAGCGGTGATGCTGGAAAGTCCAGAAAGAGGGGAAGTGGTGAGCAGGGGACTGTCTCACTGAAATGGCAGAGCCTGGAGCAGAGAGCAAGGATGTTTAATCAGAGTAACAGGAAGAGTAAATTCTCAAAGGCCACTAGAGATCTTCTTTTGAATTATTTCTTTACAGGTTAGGAAACAGGCTCAGAGAGGGGCAGTGACTTGTCCATGGTCACACAGCAAATCTGTAGCATTACAAAGGATTCCTGTCTTTCATTCAGTGCTCTGCCCACCATTCCTAGCTCCCTCTCAGCAGAGGTGCCTTTGCATATCATAATTGCTCTTGCCATGGATTATATTTGTTACTTTAAGAATGAATGGCTTGAGGGGAGGGAGGTAGCAGAGGGCATAATGCTACTTCTCTTCAAATTATTGACAGCCTTCGTTCTTTTCATCACTCTGGGCCAGTTTCTTTCTTACCTGAAGGGGTTGCAGGATTGCAGCAAATGGTAAAGGACCAGGCAAGTTTTGCAAATTACAAGGAATTCCTTGATGCAGAAGCATCCTGCACCAGTTGACAGCTGTCTGAATATCTATCTTCCCCAGAGATTGCAGGGGAGAGAAGGGAGAGAAAGGGGGAGGGGACATGGAGGAAAGGAAGGCGATTCTCTCCAATCAATTAGAATTGCTCCCAAATGAAAATAATGCTCTTAGTAAGGCAGGTTCCCCTTGAGTCACCCTTAGATGCTTCTGATCTTCCACTCTTTAATAGTCCTTTCCCTTTCTCCCTTTCTCTGCCTGGGCTTCTCTCTTCCCTCTACTGTGCCTCCTCCCCTAATTCCAGTTCCTTTCTTCCCTCCCTCTCCCTCTCCCTCACACCATGTTACCATTATTGTCAGTGGAACGAGCTGCATGCATGCCAAATCAGGTCATTCACAAATATAGAACAAACGTCTGTCACTACAGATTTACCACTATGACTAACGCATGGCCCTTCTGTCTGGGAAAAGTGTGCCCATTAGTTATGTGGGATCACAGCCCCCACAGCCTCTTAACCCTCTGCTTTAGCTAAACTGAGGGGGGCTTCTTCTAATAAACATCCGTGTGAGTATCTTTGAATGATGTTTGCAATGGCTCCATTTGTGTTTCTAAAGTCAAGACAAAGTCAGCCTTTCCATTTAATACCGCATTCCCGTCCCCCCCCCCCCCCCCCCAGCAGCATAAATACAAAGCCATTTTCTATTTTTCTGAGTTTAGGACTTAACTATAAATATTTGTTTTGACTGAGAACTTCTAGAGGATACTTGCTAAAATGAGATCACTAACAACACTCCAGGAAAGAAAATGAGCACGAACTGAGACAACTTTGCAAGAAAAAGAGCTAACTAAACATTAAACTCTATTTACGTTACTCAGAATTCTCTTTTGGACAAGCTGAAGTCATGTACTTTTACATGGCTAGAATCAGATCGACTCTCCTTTCATCAAATATTACAATAGACTTGACCACAACTAAGAAAAAGAAAACATATGACACGAGAAAAATAGTAAAGAGGGATTAAAAAAAAAGATAAAATGAGTTTTTAAAATACCTTTTTATCTTTGAAATGGTCTTGCTTCGGAATCGTTTGGTCTGTGTGAAAGCACATCCTCCCTGAGTTTTGCAGGTAACTAAAGCAACATCAGTGATGTGTAAGCATGAATGAGAAAACTGGGAATGATGATGATAATTCAAAACCGAACATAAAATTCCTAAGAGCTGGAGTCTTTTTCTGGTCTAATAACTTCTGCAAAACATTCCAGACAAATTTTAAAGGGCCTCCAAAACCCAATATGAAAAACATAAATAAAAACACAAACTACTATCCATTCAACTTTTTCTATTTTCATTGCGGAATTGTTTTTAAATTAAGGCAGCAGAAACCACAAATGTTAAAATGAGAACGTCAGCTCTGTTATAACTGCCCCAGACAACTACATTAGCCAATTGACCCCTGTTACAAATGCTTCGCCAGTTAATTATTACACTATCATTATTGTTATCACCATTGTTATTATTTTGTTCTTTTCTTTGATCATTTGTTTGCTGGTTCAGCCATCATACATGGTTATAATAAAAATTCATTACCTTGTGATGGCTGTTGGGCTGCCTATGGGAAATGACTTGATAGTCTTGCAAACACTGAATCATGCAGTAAATTAACACTCATTTTCATGCACGTTTGCTTGCATGTTGATGACCTGGAAACACATGCTTACACTCCATATTTTTTCTTGTTACTCCTGATTTGTTTTTTCTGTGGTAGGAATAGAACAATATGGGCTTCCTCCAGGGGACAAAACAACACCTAACTCCGCAGCATGGAAGGGCGACAGGAGCAGATGGATGCAAACTACACTTAGAGAGGGCCAGCACTGCACACGGAGAGGGAAAGCAGCTACCTGGCATCACACCTGGGCACTGCCAACCATCTTGGCAGTCAGCTGCCTGGGGAATGTAGGGGCCAGAAGGAGAGTAGGATCCAACAATGGCTCATAGAAAAATATTCCCTTAAGAAAGAGTATTTTAGGTAGCTTGCTTCTGGGGGACCTTCGGGTTTAGAAGCTCACCCTCCCCACATTAAAGAGGGGGGATGGGTATAAATAGATGCCATTTCTTTATCAAACATCTCCTGGCTTGCTACAGTCTTTTTTCCTTTAGTTGGCAATAAGACCAAAGAAAATAGTCTTTTATTCACTAGACATCTTTCATGGTCTTTAGAGTGAGACTAGTAACAACTATTTTCTACTATGCATGGGTTTTTGGCAGGTTATCAACACTTCCTCAGCAGCGCTAATAGAACTTTCTGTGGTGATGAAAATGTTCTATATCTACACTGTCCTACTGGAATAGCCACTAGCCATGTGTGCCTGTTGAGCACTTAAAATGAGTTAGTTTAACAGAGGAACTAAAAATCTAATTTTATATTATTTTAATCAATTTAAAATTAAATATAAATTCAATTCAAGTTTTGTTGTTTTATATATATATATTAGAGAAAGAGGAAGGGAGAGAGAGAGTGAGAAATACCAATGTGAGAGAAACATCAATCGGCCGGCTGTCTCCTGGATGTGCCCTGACCAGGAATAGAACCCAGGACCCCTTGGTCTATGGGACCATGCTCCAACCAACTGAACTACACTGGCCAGGACCTTAAATTAAAAAAAAATTACTTGAGAACTTAGAGAAGTATACCCTAAAAGTACATTAACTATTGCTTCTTTCATTACAGCGGAATCACGTGTGGCTAGTGACCACATATTGGACAGCACAGATCTGAAGTACAACTTTCAGAGTTGGCTGTTCCTGTGTCAACTCTCTCAGCAATGTACATGTTGAATTGCCTTAACCTATCCACAAAAGACCAGGATTCAGACCAATGCTATCACATGCAAGTATATGATTACTATCTATAATCTGATGACACACACATTGACTTTCCTCCCCTGAGCTGACCTTTTAGATTCATGTAACACTTTATCTCCCCTGGCAGTGGGCCAAAACCTCACCCAATCTCTGAAGGGTCAGCTTAGCTTAGAAACTTACAGTTTTTATAGTCTTCTTAGGTGATTGTTATTTCAAACAGTACAACATTGAATCTTACCACTTCTGCATACATTTCAGACTGGATGCATCACCACCAATTATGACAAAGTCTGAATATGACAAAGATCAAATTTCTCTATTTCCTTCTGGCTACACCTACTCTTCCTAATTTGTCCAAACCCAGGAGGCAATGCCTTAATTCCAATAACATCTTGTATATCTTAGAGTCAACATTTGATTAAATGTGCCATCTTCATTAATCCAATAATGTTCATAACTGAATCAAATTCATCCTGCAATAGTGCAGCCATCATCATCATCATCATCATCATCACCATCATCTTCATCATCTTCAAGTTTCTGTTTGTATCAATACACAAATGAACTCTATCAGACAGAAATTATAATTCCTGTTTTATGGAAAAATAAATTTAAGGAAATTTACCCAGTGTCATTCAGCTAGTAAGTTTTCAGATATGTGCATTTTTACCAAAGCTTATAAATTCTTTTACTAAGTGGAGCTAACTACTGGCTATAGGCTCCCACTGTACCCTATGGCAATCTTTTTTTCCTGAACCAAAGTAATCTTCTTTGTTCATCTTGTTGACCATGCCATGCCCATTGTGAGATTAAAAACAAACAAACCATACATGATTGCTAACACCACCAGGTGAAAGACAATCTAGAAAATTCACAGTCTCAGAATATGACACCACAGATGACTTTACTAATAACCAAAGGGGAAGGTGGCAGGCACCACATTAACCAGATGGGAATAATGGGACAAACTGACATCATGTGTCCCCTCAGGTGATGTTCTGAAAAACCACCTCACCTGAATAGTATATCTGTCAGAAATGTTAAACTTAAATTTAATCATGAGGAAAATCAGACAAATCTAAATTGGGGTAGATTATGGAAAAATGGTCTGGACTCCTCAAAAATGCAAATGTAATAAAAGACAAAAAAAGCTTAGTGAATGGTTCTAGATTAAAGAGGCTAAAAAGATATGACAATTAAATGTAACACCCAATTCTTGACTGGATTATGTTTGGTTTTTTTTTAAAGCTAAAGGACATTTTTGGGACAATTGGGGAGAACTGAATATGAACCACTTATTAGAAAATAGAATTGTATCAGTATTAAATTTCATGAGTATGATAATTTGTTATGGCTATGTGGGAGATTATATAGAGAAGTATGTAGGGGTGAAGATATAACTAATACTAAAATGATCCAATAACAAAGAAACAAACCAATCACCCAGAAGGAGATAGAGTAAATGTGGTATATGTTAACAACTGGTCAATTTAGGTAAAGAGTATATAATGTTCATTGTACTATTTTTTTTGCAACTTTTAGATAGGTTTAAAATTTATTCAAAATAAAAAATTGGTTAAAAGTGAATAATAGTAGCTAATGCTTATGTAGCACTTACTGTATTCTACAGATAATCTTCTAAGCACTTTACACACATAACTCATTCAATCCTCGCAACACCCTATACAGTATATTATTATTAGTCAGATTTTACCTGTGAAACAATAGAAGCCCAGAGAGGTTAATGTCAATAGTTACCAAGGATTGAAGTTGGGATTCCGACCAGAGACAATGCAATTAACTTCTCTGTTAAACATTTTTTGGGGGGAGATGCTAGTTCTCATCACCTTTTGAGGGGTTTGAACAAGTTGTTCATTACACTTTATTGGTTTTAACACTTTGAAGTTCTTCATTGTATTCATTTAAAATTTATCTCCTAATGACTTTTATTCATTTGCTCTATTTCTACAGTGAGTACATCCAGAGAAAATCGGTTTTCCCCCGCTAGATAGAAGCTCCACAGAATTGGGAATCGATCATGTTTACTACTCTGTCCACAGGCTGGAAGAATGTTTCCTAGCACATGGCAGAACTCACATGGGTGAATAAATAAGTGAACATCAGCTTTTCAAATATTTGAAGTCAACTTCTGGAAATTTTCATTCTCTCTTGAATACATTCCCATTCCCTTCAATTGTTCTATTAATATTCTAGTCACTGTCCTGTAAAACAATTTCAGTTCTGCTAGTTTGAAAAGTTGTGGCCAGAACTGCAAATAGTCCTCCAGACTGCACTCACCACCATCATTTTCCTTATTTCAGACGGTTTCCTTTTGCTAATGGAGCCTAAGAAATCACAATTTTTTAAATGGCATTGCAGAAACTATAGAAGATACTTACTGGCGAAGATGTTGGACTGAACATACACATTAACTCTTGCTCTAGCCTAAACCCCACTAAAATAACAGGAAAGGATATTTTTTGCTTGCATAAACCCAGAAAGACAAAGACAGTGAGAGAAGACAACAGTAATAACATTTTGGAAGCTGGAAAGCATATGCACAAATGGTAACTGACTTACCAGACCTGAGAAAGATGAAATCTTTTTTTCCCTTAAAACTGAATATTCTTCATTTTGCATACTGTAATTTCAGAACAAAATAAACAACAACAACAAAAGACACCACAATACACAACATCCAAACCCAATGTCAAATGTGGGAAGAGAAGGCTTGAAGCCTTTGCATCCTGCCTCAGGCAGAAAGGCAGGAGAGAAAAAGCACATGACATCAGCAGAGGAAACCAGGTGGGCTAGGACCACTCAAATCTACTGGGGGAGCCATGAAGATAATATACAGAGGGCACAAGATAAGAAATTCCTCATCTACTTCTTCCGCGTGAGAGGCATCCTCATCATGCTCAAGGAGGGTATCTCATTAGGAATAGCAGCACTGGGTCCTTCTGCTGTCACTTCATTGTCATCAGTGCCTGCTCCTGGCTGGATCATGAGGTAGATGTGGTTGGAGTGGGTCTGGGGAAACTCGAGTGAAAAGCCAAAAGAGAGCAACACAGTCTCAAACAGGAGTACCACATGGTCCTTAACAGCATTGTCATTCTTGTCTACCTCTTCCTTTTGCCATAGAGACTCCACAACGGAGTGGACAGGGTTGATCTTCAGGTGCTTTTTGGCCATGATGTAGCCCATAGTAGAGATATCCCAAAGTGCCTGGGCTTTCATGATGTGCTCCATGCAACTGTTCATTCGTAGTTGCTAGTCACAATGCAGCAGGGTGAAGACACAAGCCTATTAGAGATAGTCACCTTAATAACCTCCTTATCCAAGATTTCTTTCATGAGTTTGCAGAGGTTCTCCAACTTGACTTTGCTCTCTTCCATTTTCTTCTTCTCTTCATCCTCAAGTACCTCTGGGCCCTCCTTGGTAAATGAGACAAAGCTCTTCCCATCAAACCCTTGAGCTGCTGCACTCAGTACTCATTGATATTCTCTGCCTTAGGAACTACCTCAAAGCTCCACCTCCACACTGATTCCACAAAAGCTGAGTTGGCAACTTGCCCTTTGCTCTCACCAGTGATGTGCTAGATGGACTTCTGGGTCTCCTTCATGGGAGAGAAGTCATCTCCAGACTGGGAGGTGTGATAGCTCAGAAGCTCAGAAGGGCATTGCCAATTAGCAATCCTCATGGATTCCAAGCTTTAGGTTTTTAGAAAATGCCTCATGGAATTTCCTATGGTTCCTTGTCTTCCGCCAGTTCACAGAAGAGCTCAAGGCCCTTCTTAACAATGTTTTTATGAATGACCTTCAAGATTTTGCTCTGCCGGAGCACTTCTCAGGAGATGTTCAGGGGCAGGTCCTCAGAGTCAATCACACTACACATGAAGTTAAAATACTCTGGTGGCAACTCATCACATCTGTCCATGATGAACACAGGGTAGACCCAGAGTTGAAAGTTTTTGTTCTTCTTGTTCTTAAAGAGGTCAAAAGGAGCCCGATGGGGATGAGTAGCAATAACCTGAATTCCAACTGATCTTATACAGAGAAGTGCTTGATTGCCAAATGGTCTTCTCAGTCATTGTTAAGGATCTTAAAACGAGGTAGTCACATTTGGGATCAGCTCTCCCCACCCCTGGACTGTGCCACAGTGCTGGGTGAGATGGAGATGGAGCTTCTCTGTTCACATAGTGTATCCCTGAGTACCACTGTCTGTCTCTATAAAACCACTTGTATAGGTGCATTAGCATTCTGCTGCTTTTGTGCATGCTTGGGATGGAAACATCTTTGCAAATTCACCTTGGGTTTCATATGCTGCGTAGACAATTGACGCATCTATTGCTCTGTGCAGTCTCTCCACTGTTGCAGCAGGGTGCTGGGGAGTCAGGTCTGGCTTGGCTCTTCTGAGACTCACAGACCTCAGTCTCTTCCCCCTCTCCCACCTCCTCCCTGCAATATGAGGACGGTTCTTGACTGGTAAAGAGAGGATAGGGGAATAAAGCATTTACCTTTTAACTCAAACCTCCCTCTGACCATCAATATTTGCCTATAATATTCTCCCGCTTTGGGGCTTAGGCTTATGAAAACAAAAGCCAGGAAGTATACCAGCCTATTTCCGCTTTCAACCAGAGGATGTTAAACTAAAGCATGTTGAATGGAGGGGGAGCCAAGAGAGGTAATCAAAATAATATCCTGCTTTACTTGTAAACCAATCAGCATCGCACAGTAGAGTGTTGGTATTATGAACTCGCTGGAGGCAGGGTCATGGCTGAGTTTCCTTTCTATTCTCTGAATCTTGAGTAGCACCTAATGTTTAGTAAATAATGACCACTTATTGAACGAATGAGTGAATAAGTGAATCAAAGCATTAGAAAGAGCTCTCCCTTGTTTAAAATGTTCAATGGTTTATCATCAGTATATACTAAAATTACAACTGTTTAGAATGACAGTTAATGGCATCCATTACTGGTCTTGGACCTGTTTTCTAGTCCCATTTAAATTTTTCACTAATCTCTTTATTTGTGGTTTGACTTCCTCACTAAGTTGGGAAGCCCATGAAGGCAGAGATAATATCATATTCCAATACAAATGCAAATGTAGCAAAATATGCTCAGTAGTGCTGCTTTAATGCATTGTTTAAGCCAAACTCAGAGTATCCAACTAAAGTTTGGTCGAGATTCTAGTGTCCAGAGCAGTCAGGCCTAGTAGGCATTAGCTCAAATAAAATGGTGCCTACCCAAGGCATAGATCTTTCTAAAATGTTCAAACACATCCATATGGTATTTAGTTTTGTCTGTTGGGTAGCAGAGGCACACATGCATTTGTGAACATAAAAGGAAAGAAATCACAGTGTGAAACTGAGGATGAGTATACACCAAACTGAGCGGCTTCAGGGCAAAGGTAATAGTTATTTTTCTGTTTTCCCAGTATGAGCACATTGCAAACGATATTTGCAAGACAATAAGCAGATTATGATTTTTGAAATTAGTGTCAGTCTGTCAACTTTATAGTTTCTGGGTTTTTTTTCTTTGACTTTCCATATAAATTTTAGAACATTTTTGAGCCTTTTTATTGTCATAATTAGCTAGTTGTTAAACATTAAGCAAGGAAAGAAAGCAAAGGGAAGTCAGATATTTTAAGGATGATCACCTGGGAAGCTTCTTCAGGAAACTATTACTTCACATAGCATTGTTCCTCCAAGGGTTAACACCCCTCCCTCCCCCCATCCACTACTGAATTGTTGAGGGGCAGAGAGGGGCTGAAAGGGAAGATCAGCACATGTGTAGAAGTTCAGGGTGGCACAGAGGAGGTGCTTGCCTCTCAGTCTAGCCTGGGGAACAATGGAAATCTTGGAAAGTTAATCGGTTAGTTTGAAGAAGATCCTGGTTAAAATCCCCAGACAAAGAGTTCCCTCTTTCTTGTTCTCTCTTGCTCTGTGACCCATGTTGGCTCATGTCATCTCTCCTCATAGCCATGTGACCTTAGCAACCGCATGGCCTATGGCTGTGTGAACTACACACACAGGATGCTGGACTAGACTGTACTTTAATATGGAGCAGAAACTATGGACAGTGGCCTTGACTCTGGCCCTGCTGAAGACAGGGTTGGATTTTATCCATGGCAAGATGAAGGGGAATGGGACATTGGAAACCCAGGGGTTTATTTTCATCCAAATAAATAGCATTCATCCTCCCATGGGAGTCTCCGGAAATTCTTTTCCTTGAGACATCACAAGAATGCCACTTCCACCGATAACACTTTCAAACAAAATAAGATAAACCTGCTAGAGATTATATTAATTCTAGATTAAGTGGTGGAGGATTGACAGTTTACCTACATTGAGTCTTCTGTCCCATCAACATAGCATGTCTCTCTGTTTATTTAGGTCTGTTTTGGTTTCTTTCACTAGCATTTTGTAGTTTTTAGCATGCAAATTCTGCAGGTGTTTTGTTAGATTTTCACCTAAATATTTCACTTTTTGGGAGTTACTATAAATTATATTTTTAAATTTCAGTTCCCAGTTGTTAATTGCTAGTCTATAACAATACAATTGATTGTTGTGTGTGGATATTATATCCTGCAAACTTGTAAAATCCACTTGTTAGTTTTAAAAGCGTTTTGGTAAATTCCTTGAATTTTTCTTGCCTTACTACACTGGCTAGGACTTCTTATATGATTCTGAACAGGAATGGTGAAAGTGGACATCCTAATTTGGCTTCTAATATTAGGAAAAAGTGCTTTATAAAGTTAAGAAAGTTCTCTTCCTTTACTACTTTGTTGAGAATTTTTGGATGTTAGTTTTTTCAAATAACTTTTCTACATCAACCAATATGACAGTGTGGCTGTTCTTTTTCTCTTTTTTATCTATTGAATATAATTGATTACATTGATTGGCTTTATGATATTAAACAAGTCTTGGTTTACTCAGATAATCTATTTATGTTGATTATGATTTACTAGTATATGTATATTTAGATTTGAATTGCTAGCATTTTTTGAGGATTTTTAAAATCCATGTTAATGGAGGATATTCTTCCCCAGTTGTCCTTTTTTTTTTTTTTTTTTTTAAATTGTCTTTATCTGTTTGTCTGGTATTTTTAACAGTAGGATATTGGTGACCTAAAAGAATGGTTTGGAAATTAGGCTGTACTCTTTAATTTTCAGGAAAAATTTATGTAGAATTGGCATAATTTCATTTTTAAATGTTTGGTAGAATTAATGAGTAAAATCATATGGGTCTGGATATTTCTTTTGTTGGAAAATTTTAAACTATGAACTCAATTTATTTAATAAGTATAAAGCCATCATGAGTGCTACAAAAATATTAATACTTTTCCTCCCACCTTCTTAGTTCTTCTGACTGGGCCAATAACCAAATTGACAGAGACAGATTAACGGGAGAAAATCAAATTTTAGTACATGTGCACGGAAATTCACAAAGGCATGATCATTCCATGAAAATTCTGAAGAGAGTGAGGCAACATTGGGTATGTAAGACATTTTGGACAAAAGAGAAAGGGTGGAGAATGGGGTCTTAGACCTCAGAAGTGAGAATGGAAGGTTTACAGGTAGTTGAGAGAGTAGAGCAGCAGTTCTCAACCTGTGGGTCGCGACCCCTTTGGAGGTCAAACAACCCTTTCACAGGGGTCGCCTAAGACCATCGGAAAACACATATATAATTACATATTGTTTTTGTGATTAATCACTATGCTTTAATTATGTTCAATTTGTAACAATGAAAATACATCCTGCATATCAGATATTTACATTACGATTCATAACAGTAGCAAAATTGCAGTTATGAAGTAGCAACGAAAATAATGTTATGGTTGGCGGTCACCACAACATGAGGAACTGTATTAAAGGGTCGTGGCATTAGGAAGGTTGAGAACCACTGGAGGGGAGGAACACACATGGCAGGGAAGTCCTTGTCAGGTGACTCAGAAACAATGGTCCACAGGGGCTACCTAGTAGCAGACAGCAGCCTGAAGCCCTTTTGTTTACCAACCTAGTTCATATTAGGCTAAGGCAGCATCCAGAGATCTCCTTCCTGAAGCAGGTTTCTCTCTCTGAATCTTTTGGGCAGGAAAAGTGGGGGGGAGATCAAAGGTTTTTTTCTGAGTCCTTTGTTTCTAAATAAACAGCTTAAGATCAATATCCAAAAAAAAGGAACTTCAGGGGACAGAATTTTGGTCCCTTCACCCTTTAAGTTTTTTTTTCTTCTTGGGTGAGTTTGGTAGTTTGTGTCTTTCATATATTTGGTCCCTTTTATTAGAGTTGTTGAATTTATGTTTGTAAAGTTCTTTGTAATATCCCCTTACTGTATCTTTCTAATGCATCTGGAGTTTGTAACTGTGTACCCTATTGTATTCCTGATAGAAGCAATTTGTGTCTTCTCTCTTTCTTTCCTTTGCCATATTGGTGAGAGGGGTATTAATTTTACTGATCTTTTCAAAAAATTGTTTATTTATTTCATTAATTTTCTTTTTTATAGTATATGAATTCCATCAATTTCTATTCTCTTTTTTTTAAATAAATCTTTATTGTTCAGATTATTACAGTTGTTCCTCTTTTTTCCTCCCATAGCTCCCTTCCACCTTGTTCCTGCCCCACCCCATGCCCTTACCCCCTCCACCCTCCACTGTCCTCATCTATGGGTGTACAATTTTTGGCCAGTCTCTTCCCTCACCCACCTCACCCCCTTGCCCCCAAGAATTGTCAGTCCACTCCCTTTCTATGCCCCTGATTCTATTATATTCACCAGTTTATTCTGTTCATCCAATTTTTTATTCACTTGATTTTTAGATTCACTTGTTGATAGATATGTATTTGTTGTCACTTTGTTGTTCATAATTTGTATCTTTACCTTTTTCTTCTTCCCCTTCTTAAAAAATACCCTTCAGCATTTCATATAATACTTAGTGGTTTGGTGGTGATGAACTCTTTTAGCTCTTCCTTATCTGTGAAGCTCTTTATCTGACCTTCAATTCTGAATGATAGCTTTGCTGGGTAGAGTAATCTTGGTTGTAGGTTCTTGCTATTCATCACTTTGAATATTTCTTGCCACTCCCTTCTGGCCTGCATGGTTTCTGTTGAGAAATCAGCTGACAGTCGTATGGGTACTCCCTTGTACGTAATTAACTGTTTTTCTCTTGCTACTTTTAAGATTCTCTCTTTGTCTTTTGCCCTTGGCATTTTAATTATAATGTGTTTTTGTGTGGTCCTCTTTGGATTCCTCTTGTTTGGGGTTCTTTGTGCTTCCTGGACTTGTAGTTTATTTCTTTCACCAGGTAAGGGAAGTTTTCTGTCATTATTTCTTCAAATAGGTTTTCAATATCTTGCTCTCTCTCTTCTTCAGGCACCCCCATAATTCGGATGTTGGTACCCTTGAAGTTGTCCCAGAGGCTCCTTACACTATCTTCATATTCTTGGATTCTTTTTTCTTTTTGCTTTCCCAGTTGGGTGTTTTCTGCTTCTTCATATTTCAAATCTTTGACTTGATTCTTGGGTTCCTCTAGTCTGCTGTTGGATCTCTGTATAATATTCTTTATTTCAGTCAGTGTATGCTTAATTTCTAATTGGTCTTTTTCATATCCTTGGGGGTCTCACTAAATTTCTCAGCAGTTTCTAGAAGATTCTTGAGTAACTTCATAACTGTGGTTTTGAACTCTATACCCAGTAGTTTGCTTTCTTCCATTTCTTTCTTTTGTGACCTGTTTCTTTGTCTCCGCATTTTGGCTGCTTCCCTGTGTTGATAGAGTGGGTTTGTGTGCTAGGTGTCCTATAGGGCCCAGTGGCTCAGCCTCCCTAATTACCTGAGGTTGACACACTTGGTGCACCCCTTTGTGGGCTGTGTGCACAGTCTTGTTGTAGTTAAGTCTTGATTGCTATTGGTATCACTGGGAGGAATTGACCACCAGGCCAATTGGCTGTGAGGACCAGCTGTGTCTACAATGGGTGAACTGCTGAGCTAGAGACATCCTTATGGAGCAGGACTTGCTTCAGTGGGGCTTTGGTGCTCACTGAGTCTGCCCCTTGAGTGTGTTGCTTATGGATGTGAAGAGTTGTACTCTGGTATGGTCTCACTCTGACCATTGAGTACACTGGCTCTTGGATCTCCAAGGAGATACAAAGTCAGTCACTGCCTGAAGTCACCCAGCAGGAGCTACAGAGAGATCTGCAGATTCCTCCTCTTTGTTTGGGGTTTGGAAGTTCCCAGATGAGGCCCAGCTCTGAAGCAATGCAGGCTGCTGTCTCAGCCTTCTTTTGGAGGCTTTGGCGCTCTTTGACCCAGCAGCAGTTTGTTAGGTTTTAGATTGCAAAATAACAGACCATCCATATGCAAAAGCCTCTGATCACAGCTTGGGTGGGGTTGTAAATTGGGTGGGGCGGGGTCTCAGGGAATCGTCAAGGTGGAGCAAACCGCAGTGGCTGTCAGTCTGCTCTGCCTCGGAGAGGTCCCGGGGTCTCTGTGTCCCACAGCCCCATGCAGGAACAATAATCGCTGCAAGCACCTCTGAGAGAAAGCCGCCCTAGTGTTCCGGTCTGATGTCAGACAGTCCAGCTTCTTCCCGTATGAGTCTGGGCCCCCAGAGTCTTGCCCGGAACTGGAGTTCAGAGCAATTGGTAGCTTGTATCTCCCTCCCGATTGAAAAAGACAACAGTGTACCCAGTTGCCAGCCCGTTTCTGCACATGCCTCCGTACCTCCACACTTCCACACCTCTGCACCTCCTACTGGACTCAATGAGCTTTTCTCTTTCTTTCTAGTTGTGGAATTTCCACTTAGCCACCCTTCCCATGGCTCTGGATGATATCCATTTTGTATTTTATTTGTATTTTTGATGGGGTTGTGCAAGGCAACAAGTACAGTGTGTACATATGCCGCCATCTTGGTTACTCTCAATTTCTATTCTTATCCTTATCTTTATTATATTTTGCTTTGTGCTTCTTTTAGGTCTCTTTTCTTAGTTTTTTTTTTTTTTTTTTTTTTTTTTTTTTTACTTTTTTACTGAATTTATTTGGGTGACATTGGTCAATAAATTTATGTAGGTTTCAGGTGTACATTATGTGAGAATAAACAAGTAATTTTTTCTGTCAAAGAAGGGAGATTAGCCCTAACCGGTTTGGCTCAGTGGATAGAGCATTGGCCTGCGGACTGAAGGGTCCCAGGTTCGATTCTGGTCAAGAGCATATACCTTGGTTGCGGGTACATTCCCAGTAGTGGGTGTGCAGGAGGCAACTGATTGATGTTTCTCTCTCATCGATGTTTCTAACTCTCTATCCCTCTCCCTTCCTCTCTGTAAAAAATCAATAAAATATATTGGAAAAAAAAGTAAAAAAGAAGGGAGTTTAGGCAGCCTCCGTTTTGGCTCGTATGACTTGCGGCTCCCCTGGGGGCCGCCATTTTGAAATGGCAAAGGTCAACCCCTCCTTTTTTCCTTTAAATTAGTCAATCATGCAAGACTGTGAGCTTAAGCCAGCCGTGGGCAAACTATGGCCCACGGGCCAGATCCGGCCCATTTGAAATGAATAAAACTAAAAAAAAAAAAAAAAAAGACCATACCCTTTTATGTAATGATGTTCACTTTGAATTTATATTAGTTCACACAAACCCTTTATCCATGCTTTAGTTCCGGCCCTCCGGTCCAGTTTAAGAACCCATTGTGGCCCTCGAGTCAAAACGTTTGCCCACCCCTGGCTTAAGCTCTTCCAATCAAGAGTGGGGTGGGGGACATTTGGCTGCGTCAGGAATAAAGCCAGGAGCGGACCACCGGCTCAGTGCAGGTGCTGCCAGAAGCCGTATGTTTGCACACCCTCCTGCAGGAGTAAAGATATTTGCCTTGCTGTCTGACTCCTGAGTATCCTTTGTGTTCTGCCAGGACCCCTGGTTTTGGGGCTCGCCTTATTTCTAACAATTCTATAACACATAATCTGTGTATTGTATTGTGTGTTTACCACCCCAAGTCAAATTTCCTTCTATTTTGTTAATATGAAAAGTTAAATTTTTTTAATTGAAATCTTTCTTTTCTTCTAATAAATAATTTAAGGTCATGAATATTTCTCCAAGCATTGCTTCATCTTTATTCAACAAGTTTAGAAATGATGCATTTTTATTTTTGTTTAATTCAAAATATTTTCTAATATTCCTTGAGACTGTAGCTAACAAGGTGAGCTGAGTTATCTACTAATAAATCTGAGTGGTCTTTAGGTATGGCTAACTGAGCAAAGTTCATCTCGTTTTCCTTCTCATTCTAAATGATGTGAGGCATTGTAAGAAAGATTTTAGGAAATAAAGCATGGTATAAACTGCTTACCTTCAATGGCTTAGATATAATTTAAACTTTAGCAATTTAATATAATAATTTCTCTGCAACTTAATTCTGGGAAAAATCTAGAACCAAAATCTTGAAATCTCAGAATCAGAAAACTTAGTTATACTTAAAGCAACTCATCTTCCAGAAATATGCTATACATTGTTTTCCAAACTCTAGTTTGTATAAAGATCATTTTGCAAGTTTATTCCACACAGATTTCTTGGCCCCCACCTCAAAAAAATCTGATTCAGTAGATCAGGGATTTGCACAAGAACATGCATTTCTAGCAATTTTCCAGGTGATACTTATACTGCTGCTCTGAGGACCACACTATAAATTGTATTATTCTATTGCCAAGGAAATATTGTCAAGTTCTCTTGGACACGTCTTCATGCTTTGCATGATTCTCTATCCTTTTTCCTTTTTCACTTCTTTGGAATCTCCTTTGAAATCCTCTTCCTGCCCTCTGACATGGATATTTTCCAATATTATAACTTTGATTGTTATCTCTTCATCTTTCCTTCCATTTTACATTCAACAACTACTTAATGAGAATTTACTAATTGTTAAACTTGGCTCTAGGTACTATATAAGGCAAAACTATGCCCTTTGCTTCAATATTATCTTGTCTGTGAAAGTTTTCTCAGAACTTTCTCACAAACATGATCATCTCTTCCTTTGCATTCCCATAACTCTGTATTTGTTTCACTCATCTGGCTTTTATTTCATGCTATCTTGGTTGGGAATTCTCTAAAACAATATGCCAAAATTTTGATTGAAAACAGGATTTGGACTGGGCAAATGTATCTCAACCTCCAATTTTAATTTTTGTCACCCATCTGTATTTACTCTTTCAAATTCAATATTTATATCAGCCTTGGAATTGATCAGAAAACTGTGACAACCTTTTTAACACAATACCACTTTATACCAATACAAAATATACGTTGAAGTTATACAAATTTGGATTTATATTTGGAGATGTTGCAAGATGACAGAGCAAATGAAACAAAATTCTACTTCTAAAGCATATTGGCAGGAGAAAAATATGTATAACATTTACTTTTATCTAATTCAGTTCAATCAACATTATTGACAAATCACAATAAGCAAAACATATTGTACTTGCACATATTTTATTTTTTTGTCCAGGCTACATTATGTCTCCCCAAATTTTGTGGGAGAGTTATAGATTGGCCTTGCTGTCTCCATTCTGTGTGTGGCAACAGTCAATAAAAATAATGTTCATCTCTCTGAATGTCTATGTGTTTAAAAGGGAAGAAGTGAGAGAAGGGGGGATGTTTTCATATAAAATCTGAGTAAACATTGGCAGAGACCTCTCTGAGATATCTCTGTCCTGTCCTCCAGACTTCCTCCTCTGTGATATAAAGTGCTCATATAGGAAGTCCCAGGGTTGTAATGGAAATCCAAGCCTGACCTGCTTGACCAGGTTCTCAAATGTTGACTTTCCCTGGGCCAATAATTAGAATGGGAAGCCATTTGGATAAGAGAAGAAAGGAGATCCACGAGTAAACCAGTAGATCTTTGGAATCAAACTGATTTAACATAGAATGAATACCAGGCATTTCCTGGGGAAGGAGGAAAGTATAATTCTGTCTGTCAACTAATTTTGTGACCATAAAAAACCTTAGAATATCACAAATATTTTGCCTGGGTTCTCAAGGACCAGGAGAGACAGCTCCTGTACCTTTTTGCATTACAGTGGAGACATACCAAACTCATATTCAACTTACATACATCCAACACACATTCAACAACCACCACAACCATATTTTTGCACAGCATGGCCCTTAAATGCACACCAACTACTTTATCTGGTGCTTAAGGAGAGAAATAGAGATGTGCTACAAAAATGGAAAAAAACTTTCTGTATTGATCCATTGAAAGATGGTGTGATACATGCAAAGCATAGATAGAGTGGTATTTGTGGGTGGTTTAAGGGATCTTCCTTGATAGAAAGAAGCTGATAGTTTGCTGCCCCTGGGGCTTCAATGGGCAGCTGTGGAATTAGGTCAGTACTTCTTAGTCACTGCTCTTCTAGGTCAACAGCAGATGAGAGCATAAGGAAATCTGGGTATTTAAAGAAACCACCTTCCTCACCCTTTGTATCCTTCTGCACACCCCTTCTTCTTCCCTCTTTTCCAATTCTCTTATCAGACTTTCCTCATTTCACAAGATGAAGCAGTAGAGATGGTTCAGTGAAGACTTCATTGAAGGAAGAAGTTGGTGTTGTGCACCTTTGGTGAGAACTCTCACCCCAGATAAATTGTGTGAATCACCCATGGCTCTTGGGTTTCAATGTAATAAATAGCTACATCCAGCTAAGCATCACCACAGCTGGGTGGTTTTCTAAGTGTGTGAGTCGTTGGGTTGTCCTCACTATGATATCAACCTTGGGATTATTGCTAGGCACCACACCATATGGAGACCATTTCAACTTATACCAAGCTGTAGCTCTTTTTCTAGTGAACTGGTTATAAGGTTTTAAGAGGAAGGAAATTACTTTTTCATTACTATTATGAAGAATTATGAAGGAAATGTGTAATGAAAAGAAAAAAAATATCTAGATGTTCTGAAAGAAAATGGAAGGCAAATCAAAGTGGGAACTTATGGTATCAGGGTAAGTTGCTAATCCATCAGTGGGCAGTGTGATTGCTCCAGAGAAAGAAAGTTACCAGGAAAACCTTTACTTAGAAACTAAATTAAGAATAAGGTCCCCATTGTTTGTCTTCCAGTGGCCAGAGTTCATGAGTGTCTTGCATTGTCCCGAGGGGCTCTGTTTCTGTACTCTAGGCTCTGATTGAGAGGAAGCCATATATCTTCTAAGTATATTTCTGTCATGTGCTGAACTCAGGAACATTAACAGAGGGAAATGAGGTTATGTGAACTTCCCATGGATATTTTGATGTGAGTGATTCAGCTGATACAAAGGATTCCCTGTGAAATACATCCAAATGAATAGAATCAACTTGATTCTAATGATTCCCCTAGGTTTCACTAACTCAGGAAAGGTGAAAAAATATCCTGAGAGACAGTGATTCCATAACTATATGCAGATGGCCAAAACACATGATAAGAAGTGCCCCTCCCCCCATCAAATAAATAAATGCCAAAATTTTCCACTACAAATGGATTAGATGTGGAATATTTTAATGACTAAGTCAATTCTGATGCAAATAGCCATTATTTCATTTTCCAAAAAGAAGATTTTTGTTGAGTAGTAGTTTGTGGGCTAGTTCAAAACTTACCTTATCTTCAAAATCTTCTAAAAAGGAATACTGAGGAAAATGAACTCTTAGGTAAAATAGTTTAGATTCATTTAGAATTAACAAATGTGAAAATTATTACATAAGAAAAGAAACTTTGCAATTTAATCCTAGAAATAAGCTTCCTACACTCCCCCATAAACACACACACACACACACACACACACACACACACAGACTTAGAATTTTGCTTTTCAGGAAGTGTTAATCATAGCCCCAAAGACAATATTTAACCTTAGCATGGGGTTAAAGCAAAACAAACAAACAAACAAACAAACAAACAAAATACTCATTTACCTAAACAGAGAATTCAAATAGAATACATGTTCCCATTTTTGGTCCTAAGGAAAAATCAATTTTGGTCTCCCCTCTGAAATATAAGTGAAACTTGAGTCTCTAGGGGGCAAGGTAGAACCATGGTGGAGCTGAATGGGGGGAAAGGAGAACAGCTGTCTTTGAAATTGATCTGCACATTCCTTCTGCCTTTGGAATCACCTGAGACATAGAATCCTTCACTTCTCCTCAGTCCTTATTCAAACAGTTACCATTTTTTGTGTTCATCTACTTTTTAATAATTTTGTATTCACCCCCCAGTGTAGTGAACAAATGCTTTTAAAATAGTAGGTATTCAATAAATATTCCATGGATAAATGGATTTTTCTTATTCACTCCTAGGTTTCAAATACTTGTTTGGCTCTACCTCACAAGAGATATCAGTGTTCATGCAATTCAGAAATAACACTATGGCAATTACCATAAGAATTACTTCTACTTCATTAAGAGCCTGGGCTTATATGCTTTAGTGGGTTACTGAAACCTGAAATCATTTACATTAAAAAATGTGAATTAGGATCACATAAGGATGGAAGAAAGGAAGACTTTAATTTCTGGACCAATCACAGAAATACTTTAGGCATCTTCTGTGTCTTTCTCTCTTTCTTTCACAATTGGTGGCCAGTAAGTGTAAGGATAATTCAGACACAAAGGAGGTAAAACTCTCAAAAAGACAATTAGAAGCTTTAGACAGAGAAGCATGACCGTGAGGCAACTCTCTTGAGAGCATCTACCACTTCTTTCAAAAAGCCACCAGCTTTTGTTTTCATCAATAATTGCTACAATGTGGTCTCTTGATACTAAAATAATTATGAATAAAGAATTGGTAACAAAGGTACCATAGCACCTCTGGATCTGGTAAGACGAAAGGAAATTACCTTCCTTGATAGAAATGTTCCCACCAACAAAAGTAAAAGAAGAAAAAAAATGCCTTGATACTATTTCCCCTGAATTTCCTACTTCCTGGCCTTGAAAGCAATCTATTGAAAATGATCACAAAATGAAGGCTCTTCTCAACCTTTGGGAGAATGCAGGACCTAAGTTTATATTATACAATAAACTGAGTTGACAATATCAATAAAACATTGCATAAAAAACAAACAAAAAATTGTTCAAGGATAGAATAAAAATAAAATCTCTGCTATTGAGAGATAAGACTAAGTAAGGCATGACGTGGAACTCATCTGAATCTCCAAACTTGAGAGTAACAGCAGTAGAGGGGAATTCAGGCCTGGGAGACTTATTTGACCCAAATGTGGTGTTCTACTTGACCAAAATGAGAAAGTAGCAAGCGTTGGATTACAAACTGTATAGTCTCCAGAGCATTTGAGAGAAGACCAAGTGTAGTTATGCTGAGGCACCATTGTATCAGCCTTGCCAAATCAGATAAGTCCCAGGGCTTGTGTCATAGTTACATCACCTGAATGTGTCCAAAATCAGTTTTGGGGACTTGTTCACAAACAATTTTCTCAGATGTTCCCAGTTCTCTGTTTTGTCTCATAGGACCACTTCATCCCTTTCAACACATGACAACCTTCCAAAGAAAAATGTCATGGTCTTTTTGAGTATTTCTCTTTATTTTATTTTTTAATATATATTTTATTAATTACAGAGAGGAAGGTAGTGGGAGAGAGAGATAGAAACATCAATGATGAGAGAGAATCATTGATTGGCTGCCTCCTGCACGCCCCCTACTAAGAATCGAGCTTGCAACCCAGGCATGTGCCCTTGACTGGAATCAAACCAGGAACCTTTCAATCCACAGGCTGACGCTTTATCCACTGAGCCAAACCAGGTAGGGCTCTCTTTATTTTTTAATGACAAAAGACTTATTGTCATTATTGAATCTTTTATTCTTCCATACAACATGTACCTAATATTCACTGTTCTGGACAAATAATTTTGTAAAGCACTTCACAAGTATATTCAGATGATGGGTAATATGGGTGTTTTTGAACCACTGGTTAGCGATGTGCATGCAATTCAGAAATACCCCTAGCTTTTGCTCTGTGAAGCAGCTATGCAGCCAGAATGCAGACTAAGTCTTCTGGGACCACTGGACCCTGCCATGCTCATGAAACTCATCTCAGAAAATCCTCATAAGGCATGGAAATGGAGAAAAAGATGTGAAATATCCAGCCAAGATCTTAATCCTCAATATTGACTGCAAAGAACAGCCATTAATTTTTATAAACTAGAAACTGACCATGGGACAAGTGGTGCAAAAGAGACTAGACCAACTTGACTATTTGGGAAACACAAATTAAAACCAGAACATAGTAGCTTGTGCTTTGGGCTCCCCTGTGGCTGGGTGGAGCCCTATGACTAGTTCTGACTATTGAGTTGTGAGCAGAAATGACACATATCATGGCTAGAGTATACATAAGATCAATGAGACCCTTCTAAGTTATAATAATCCATAAGTCAAAGAAAACATTCCAATGGAATATAGAAAAACTTCAAGTAAAGTAATAATACTATATCTCAAAATTTAACCATTATATTACAAATACAACATGTTAAGCTATAGCCATGCTTAAAAGAAAATTCATAGCTTCAAATACATATTAGGAAAGAAGAGAAGCTGGGGTACCAATAAACTTTGAACCTTAGTTTAGATTTCACAGATGTAGTTCCCAAACAAAGGATTCAAGGGCAAACAGTTTATTAGGAGTGAATTAGCTTTTTAAGACTGCTCTAACAAAGTACCATAGACTGGATGGGTTAAACAACAGAAATTTCTTTCTTCAGAGTTCTGGAGACTAGAAGTCTGAGATCAAGGTGATAGCAGTGTTGGTTTCTTCTGAGACCTCTCTCCTTGGATTGTTGCTAGTAGCCTTTCCCCTGTGTCCTCACATGATCTTCCTTCCCTGTGTGTCTGTGTCCTAATCTCCTCTTTTTATAATGACAAGAACCATATTGGATGAAGACATATCCCAATTACCTCATTTTAACATAATCACCTCCCTAAAAACCCTATCTTCAAAAATACAGTCACCTTTTCAGGTATTGGGGTTAAGACTTCAATATATGATTGTTGCAGGGAGAAGGGAGACACAATTCAGCTTATAAGTGGAAGTTTCTGGGTAAAGAGATAGAAACTGAGACAGGGAAAGGAAGGTAGCTGATAAAAGGTATGTGATTAAGGTGCCACAACATCGGGTGACTGCAGTTAGATTGCCAAGGAAAACTCTAGAAAACATGTAAAATATGCTTCAGAATTATCTTGGACAAAGGACAAGAAGGTGGGTTATTTATACCCTGACAACCATTGATCTTTGGTTAAGGGTTTCCCCAGAGATATGTTACTTCCTAGGCACATATAGTCCACTGTGTTTATAAACTGAGTGTGTTCAGGCAGTTTGAAGGCAGCCCTCTGACAAAGAATCCCGTGCTGGCCCTTGGAAGTCAGGCTGGTGTGCATGGGACCAGCAAGGGGATCCAGGGCATATAGGCAGTCTCAACAGCGTCAGCCTAACAGTCCTCTCTCGAAGTTACAGAAAGGGAATACAAACCCAAAGGGAATGCAATAATTGAAAATAATGCAAATGTATAGATAGATAAGATCCACAAAATGATAGATTGGTTCATTAAAATACTGATAAATTTTAGAATTATTGGTAAGGCTTATCAGTTAAAATAGAGAAGAAGCACAAGTAAACAATGCTAGGAATTTTAAAACAGGACATCATTACAGGTCCTGTAGACATGGATCGCTGAGAGAAGAATTAGAAACTCCACTCTTAGATATATACTGAAAAGAATTGAAACAGGTACTTGCTTAAACAAATTAATGTACATACATGTTCATAGCAGCACTATTCATAAAGGCTGAAATGTGAAAACATCCCAAAATTTCATCAATGGACAAATTATGATATATCCATACAATAGAATATTATTCAGCCACGAAAAGGAATTAAGTACTGATACATGAAACAACAGGCATGAACCTCAAAACCTCAGAAGCCAGATACAAAAGACTATGTATTGTATGATTTAATTTATATGAAATATCCAGAGTAGATAAATTTGTGGCAGCAGAGAGAAGGCCATTGCTTGCAAGAGGAAAGAAGGAATGGAGAGTGCCTGCTTAGTGGGTACAGGTTTTCCTTTTGTTTTGATTTTTAAAATATATTTTTATTGATTTCAGAGAGAAAGGGAGAGAGAAATAGAAACATCAATGATGAAAGAGAATCACTCATGGGCTGCCTCCTGCACGCCCCCACCAGGGATCAGATCTGAAACTCTGGCATGTGCCCTGACCGGAAATCGAACCATGACTTCCGGGTTCATAGGTCGATGCTCAACTACTGAGCCATGCCGGCTGGGTCAGGCTTTCCTTTTGTAATGATATAAATATTTTGGAACTAAACAAATATGTGATTGTACAACATTGTAAAAGTACTAAATACCACTGAACTGTTTATTTTGAAATGGTTGCATTTATATTATGTGACTTACACTTAAATTTAAAAGAAATAGAGGTTGAGAAAAGAAGTAGAAATCTAGGTGTGGAATGCAGACCATGTGCCAGATATTCAATCACCATGCTCTGCCCATTTTTAATATTTGATGATCTCATTAAATATTCACCATTGTCCCATAAGGTAGGGCTTAGTAATAATATTCATTTTTGCAGAGGAGGAGTTGTGGGAAAGAAACTGATCGTTTCTCTGTCTTTGTGTCACTTGTCTTTTGCAGAGTTGATATGGAACTGTCTCTCTTTCTCTCTTTTTTTTTTTAAAATATATATTTTATTATATATATATATTTTATTTTATATATATATATACATATATATGTGTGTATATATATATATATATATATATATATTATTGATTTCAGAGAAGAAAGGAGAGGAGAGAGAGATAGAAACATCAATGATGAGAGAATCATTGATCAGCTGCCTCCTGCATGCTCCCTACTGGGGATCAAGCCCACAACCCAGGCATGTGCCCTTGACCAGAATGGAATCTGGGGCCCTTCAGTCCACAGGCCGATGCTCTATCCACTGAGCCAAACCAGCTAGGGCCAGAGCTGTCTCTTAAAAAGTAGAACCAAAAAACATAGCTGATGTTGCTTTAAGATTTGAAGATAGCTCAAGGAAGTGGGCCAGGGAGGAGTAAAGTGCTCTGACATTCCAAATATAGCCTGTGGTTGGCCACTTAGGAGGATAGATTTGTTGCTAGCAACAAGTACTTAGGAGGCATGTGATTTGGCATGTCTCGAGCTGTGAAGTAGATGTAGAAGCAATGCAGGCAAAAATCGATGATATTATGGGGAGGGCTGTGTAGGGTGCTAATTGCCATCTGCAGTGCCTGCAGGTGGATGGAGAGGAGTGAAGAATCTCTTTTTAATAGATTTTCAGGATGGGAAAATCATATTGCGACCCTCAAGCATTTGGGAAAGATTGTACCTAAGATAAAAAGCACACCTAACATGAAGCTGGAAAAAGTGCACTCCCTGCAAACACACTTTGCAGATTCCTGTGTGTCAGAAAGACAGGTCAGAGGATTTCAATTGCCAGTGGCCCTCTTACTCATTCCAGTCATGTCTACTGAGCCCCAAAGAGACAGCCGGGAGCAGACTAGCAAGTACCAATGACTTTGGGACTTACACCACAACCCAGGATTACCCCTGTGAGCTCTGGAAAAATAGGCAAAAGGAAAATGCTGGGTGAGATGGGAGCAGAGGGGAGATTTCGTCCTGAACCACAACGTTATGGGCATGTGGTGAAGCTAATTCTTTGGCACAGTTTAGAATTTACATTAGAAGGTACACTTGTGAAATTTCTGAGAGCCATGTCTGTTATTCTCTACTTCTATACCTTGAGAAGTAGGTTAATACTGAATCTTTATCTTTTAATTTTGCCAAGAAGAAAATTATACTATAGATGTTAAAATAAAAGTGCACATTAGCATCTACACTAAAAAAGAGAAACATGCAAATTAACCATCACTCCATCACTCCGCCACTCTGCTACACCCACCAGCCAATCAGAGTGACTATGCAAATTAACCCAACAAAGATGGTGGTTAATTTGCATAAGCAGGCGCGGAGTGAAGACTGAAGACGACTGAAGATGGTGGCGGCCATGGAGTTGGAGCGAGCAGGAGACTTGGGTTGCTCCCGGTGACAGAGGAAGCCAAGCTTCCAGCCAGCCCTGGCCTCTGCTGGAGGAGCTGGGGAAAAAAAAGGAGGGGCTGGGAGCAGCTGGAGTGGAGAAGCCAAGCCTCACTGCTGCGGCTGGACCAAAGGCCTGGGTCCTGGGTGCCAGAGGAAAACCGGTGCTGGCAGCCAGGGGAAGGAAAGCCTATTGCTCGAATCTTCGTGCAACAGGCCACTAGTAGAATCATAAGGCCAAACTACTGAAAAGGGAGGGAGAAGGGGAAGAAAGATTAATGTAAAATTAAAAACAGCAAATCTTAGGCTCACATTTATTTCTTAAAACTCTTGAGTTTTTACTCTCATCCAGCCAACAAGTTGATTAGCACTTTCTATTGATCTGAACTCTGAATTCAAGGTATTTCTGCTGCCTATATACCTGATTCGGGCCCTGGGTTACTTCTTTTCTTTTTTATAATTATGTTTTATCATTATGGTAAACATACATAACATAAAATTTGCTATTTTAACTTATTTTTAAGTGTACGTCTCAGTGGCACAATGTTGTGCAACCATTACCACTACTGAGAGTGGTTCTAGAGCAGTGGTTCTCAACCTGTGGGTCATGACCCCTTTGGGGGTCGAATGACCCTTTCACAGGGGTCACCTAAGACCATCGGAAAACACATCTATAATTACATATTGTTTTTGTGATTAATCACTATGCTTTAATTATGTTCAATTTGTAACAATGAAAATACATCCTGCATATCAGATATTTACATTACAATTCATAACAGTAGCAAAATTATAGTTATGAAGTAGCAACGAAAATCATTTTATGGTTGGGGGTCACCACAACATGAGGAACTGTATTAAAGGGTCACGGCATTAGGAAGATTGAGGACCACTATTCTAGAGGAACAGAATTTTAAAGATGAGTTTTCTGAATTATTCCTGGGAATTTACTCTTTAATTTGATTAGATTTAAAGATGCTAGTGACTCTATTTTTAGTAGCAAAGACAGTACTGATACAGTCCATTACCTGATCTGGCAATAGTGATATGTAAAATATCTCCACTGTATCCTCATAATCAACCGCGTGTGAGAAGCAAGAAGATGAATGAGCATGTATATGATATCTTTCAGCATTTTTGGTGACCTGCCAAACACAGTCAGGTACCATTCTGACAGATGTGTCATTAAGCACTTAAACCAAACTATTGAAACATTTATTTCTCACAGTTCTGGAGGTTGGGAAGTCCAATATCAAGGTGCTGGTGGATTTGGTTGCTGGAAAAAGCTCTCTTCTTGACTTACAGATGGCTGCCTTCTTTCTGTGTCCTTACATGGCCTTTCCTGGGTACATTCCCATGGAGAGAGCATGAATCTTCTTCTTATAAGGGCATGAATCCCATCATAAGGGTTCCACCCTTATAACCTCATCTAAAGCTAATTATTTCTCAAAGGCCTCACCTCCAAATGCCATCCCATCTGGGCTTCAACACACACATTTGGGGGTTGTACAAACATTCAGCTCATAACAATAAGCAATGTTAAATATTTATTTAAAAACATTAAAATGCGTAAACCTTTGTCAACACCCTCCAGGCACTGACCATCAGTATTTGACCATGTTGGGTTTAATGCTCATGGGGAACCATGGGGAGGCACAATAAGAGTTTCAGACAGGTCTTAGGATAGGATTTTGGCTTGTGTTTGGTGTTTGGGAGAGGATTTAAGGAAGTGAGGCTTTGCTTTGGATTGGATGTTGTTGGGAAGTAAGGGCGATTTATGAATAAATCTTATCTAGAAGGAGGAAAGAATAGAGTGAGGCTAAAGCTAGAATTGATAAAGAAGCAACAGTTACTTGTATTACCCAGGACAGGAACGTGTTTGATCAATCTTGTTGTTTGGACAATGTTCCAATTTTGTCTGGGTACAGGCATGATTATGGAGTCGTATTGTTTTTGTCCTAATCCATCATGGCCTCAGAGTGGCCTTGTCTGGTGTTTGGTGCTATAAAATTGTTTATGTTCCATGGGAGAACTGTAAGAGCCAGGCCGGCTCCGGGACGTCCAGGACTGCTTTTCTCTTTCTTATCTTTCAACCTAAACACAGTGCATACTAGTCAGCTGGAGCTGCCATAATAAAATACCACAGACTGGGGGCCTTAAACAATAGATATTTATTTATCACAGTTCTGGAGGCTGGAAGTCCAAGATCAAGATGTCAGCAGGGTTGGTTTCTGGTGAGACCTCTCTCCTTGGTTTGCAGATGGCTCCTTTCTTGCTGTGTCCTCACATGGCTTTTTCTCTCTGTGTGTGGGAGAGAACGAGTGATATCTCTGGCATCTCTACCTCTTCTTATAAGGACACCAGTCCTGTCAGATTAAGGCACCCTTTATGATCTCATTTAACCTAATCACCTCCTTAAAGACCCTATCTCCAAATGCAGTAACATTGGAGGTTGTAACTATACCATGAATCCGGGGGGGGGGTGGGGGGGGCGGGGGCGGGGGGGGGGGTGGGGAGGAAGACATAATTTAGTCAATAACATTATGCATCAGAGTCCAAAATTTCTAGGCAGATCTTTCATAAAAGCTAAAAATAATGCACATGTTGTGGAGGTGTTATCTTTAATAACAAAACTTAGAAATAGGCAAATTTCTAACAATGCAGGATAGAAAAGTCAGGGATAGCTCAGAGGACAAACAGGCTCAAGGCTGGCTCAGATGGTATTAGGGTGGTGGATTTAATTGGTAACTGTTTTTAATTATTAATCTTTTCATGTTTCTATAATATTGTTTATTCGACTATTAAGAAAAGTTGTTAAATAGATTGAAACTTTTTCACCCGGTGGAGCAAGTGCTCTGTCAGCACGTTCTGGTGTGCTTGTGGGTAATATCACCACAAGAGGGGATCAACAGGGCACTGAGGGGACCCCGTGAAGCAGGGGGCTTGGCAAAGGACCAGGGAGGACAAGGAGGGAAAACCTGGAAAATCTACCACCTTCCTGCTTTGCCTATTGTCAGTCCTGCTGTGTCATCAGCCCTAAGGACCCACATCATTTCTGCTTTCAGAACTGAGCCAGCTCCTGGGTGTCCCTGCTGCCACCCCCACAAGCAGATGGTAAAGAAGGACAATGGAAAGAGCAATCCCCACCACATAACAGCCACCTCCCACTGAAACACTCACCCCTCCTCAAAGCTAACATTTTCTTAGGTGTAAGATAATGCATGAGAGTCTTCTCAGTCTGTTTTTGTTGTTGCTCTTATAACTGTTCTTTTCATTTTTTACCTAAAAGAACTGCCCCCAACAGAAGGGATAGGTGGGGTGGAGACCTTTAGACTGCTGGTAGTGCTCAGGAGCACGGAGACCACACTTAGTTCTGGGACTGATCATTTGGAAGAGAACATATTGTAACTTTCATTCTCAACGTAGAATCCAATGCTACTATCTGGGCCAAATCTATTTTTAGGATAAAGGCTCCAAAATCTCCTAAGGACTAATTTCCACTAATCTTTTTGGTGTGTCCCAGAACACTACTCAACTCAGTCCTACCCACTGACACCGCCCCACCCCACCCCAGTCTTTCACACAGGGTCTCCTGGAGGATAAAAGAGTTTATTTTGAAATGAAATGGCAATTGGGAAAAGCTTTTTAAAGCATTTCTCTCTCTTGATTAGTGTTCACGACAGCAGCCCGGAATGCTTTCTCCAGCCAATTTGTAGTTGATCTTATAAAACAGATCCCTCCCCTTGATCTGATTTCCTCCCCCTCCCTGTGCATTTGTTCTGCTTAAACATTTCAGCACATTTGTTAACTTGAGTGACATTGACAAAAATCGCCACCCCATTAACGTGGAGTCATGCAATCCCTGGGATGCGCATGATTCATTTAATTGGGATGGCTTAGTTCCCTCCCAGATGTTCCCTTTCAGCAGATACCATTGTGTTTTAAAACTTGGGATAATTATAGCTCTGTAAACGTAGAGTACAAGACAAGATTTGTTGGCTCCAGCCAGCTCCCCGCTACTTATGTAATAGCTTCATTGTTTAGTAATTGCCCTATTCACAAAGCGAAGGGATCCGTGTCAGCCAAGACATCTTTTCAAAGCCCTTCCCCGCGCTGGATAAACAGTAGCAGGAGCAGCCTACCAAGAGAACCAAAACACTCGCAAGAGACTTGGCCACAAGCGTGACCAGAGCAGCTTTTCCCTTCCCAAATTGAACCGTTCTTCAGAACTTTCTTCACCTTCCTTCAGTAACAAATCAGCCTCCAGGCAGAGTTGTTCCCTTTGCTGGTGAAATCCCTGCTAAATGCTGGGAGCCCCGAGTGGCTGAGGCTGGCCACGTGGGTGGTGTGGGAAATGCTATGGGGCTGAGCAATAAGATAAGGAACTTGGGGCAGGAGGCTGAGCACAAGGGGGTGGTCCACACATGCTGTCCCCAAGGAGGAGAGAAAGGAGAGAGAAATGTCCCTACACTAATTCCTGGAAATATCCAGAACCATCTCTGGGAGCACTAGGAGGGCCCGATGCAGGAAGCGGGGAGTTCTGAGATCCTGTGGGGATCTGCACCAGGGCATCTGTACCCTGAGTTCGTAGTCTGTGGAGCCCCAGTGAATGCTTGAGCTCTTCACGCCAACGTCTTCACAGCTGCTGATGGGAAAGTGCCTCTTCCCATGCTGGCATTCCAAGATTTCCTGGGAAATCGGCCTGGATGGCAAAGGCCTGGAGCCACAAGTAATTGATTTCCTCTAATGTTCATGGTGGACCTATGAACCTAGCGTGGCCCCATCGTAGCATGGAAGAAGCCTCAGCCAATCACCCCAACTGATACCTGCTCTTCCCCGCCTCAGTTGTCCCTCAGTCCTGGTCCCACAGGCCTGAGAGAGTGGGATAGCATCTGGGGAGGGGCAGAGGAGACAGAGAAAAAACAGAGGGAGATTTTAAAAATTGTCATCAATAATGATCTAGAGCATTCATCTGAGGCTGATTCAATAACGACCTGGAAGGTCTAGAAATGCTATAACCTACCCACCTGAATCAATGTGTTCAGGATTGATCAATAGAAACACTTATTTCTTTCCTTAAATCTATCTATCTATCTATCTATCTATCTATCTATCTATCATCTTTCCATCTATCTAAATACATATATATATTTATATAGTGTACATTTTATATGTGTACACATACATGTGTATATATACACTGAGTGGCCAGATTATTATGACCACCTGACGTTTGTAGGCAAATTAGCTATAATTTCACGCTGAAGTTGCTAGAGAGCCAGACCATTATAAATAGGGAAGCAGGTTGTTTACCACGACAGTAGAAGTGATTTTTTCTGAAGATATGGGTAAACAATGTCATTTAACAGCCTTTGAATGTGGGAGATATATATATATATATATATATATATATATATATATATATAATGTATATATGTATATATACTGTATATATATGTGTGTGTGTGTATATATATGTGTATATATATATCTCTCCTATATAATAAAAGGCTAATATGAAAATTGTCCCCTCAACCGGGAATTGGACCAAGAGTTCAACCTGGAGTTCGACCAGGGGGCGGGGCCAGCCAGCCAACTGCCTGTGGCCCCTCCCCCCGCCAGCCCAGCCCAATGGGCCCTGATAGAGGTGGGCTGGTCGGACCCCCCCCATGCATAAATTCGTGCACCGTGCCTCTAGTATACACACACACACACACACATGTATATGTATGTATAAAAGGCATCACAGTTTTGGCATAAAGATTATTTTAAAGTGAAAATATTTGAAACCTTATCTGAACTTCCTTTATCTGACAAAAGCAGAGCTTTCTGAAAAATACAGCTGCCACCTACCCCCCTCTAAGAGGGTTTCTGTCAGTTCCAGGAAGGAGACAGACCACCCATCCCCAATAACATCATGAAAAACCCAACAGATCTTCCCTACTTCCTCACTGAACCCCTAAATATCCCTCACACACTTTTGATTAACTTGGTATATAAACCTTTACCTCTGAGGAGTCACTGAGTTACTCGTTACTGAGAAGCAAACAGGCCTTTCTCTCCTCCTATGAATCTGAATTGGCAGGCAATTTGCATTCCCTGACAGCTCAAACCGAAGTGGGTAGAAAGAAAATCTTCTCCCAAGAGTTTATATATAAAATATATACATATAAATTTATGTATATAAATAAACATTTACATGTAAACAGTTAAGATATATAAGTACACACACACACACACACACACATGCTGCTAACTGACAGTACCTGCAGACCCTCTCAGACCTGAAAATATTCTGGTACCCATCCCACAACACCCCTTTGTCATCCCCACCCTGACACTCATATTTGTGCACACATCACTAGAAGTGGGTCTCCTCCCACGGGGGTCCACTTCTGTCCGGCATCAGCTGTGCCCTGCCTGGTCTGCTGGGCACTCACATCTCCAACCACAGCTGATGCCCTTGCCCTCAGGATATGAGAACCACTGAGCCTTCTATTGTTGACAGGATGGGGGAATCTGACTTTTCTGTGTGATTTTCTATTGAAGACTTTAAAAAACATTTTATTTATTGTTATTTAGAGAGAGAGAGAAGCAGGGAGAGAGTGAAGCAGGGAGAGAGAGAGAGAGAGAGAGAGAGCGCATGGGTTTGTTTATGCATTCATTGGTTGCTTCTTGCTTGTTGTGCACTGACTGGAGACCTATCAGACCATGCTCTAACCAACTGAGCTACCTGACCAGGGCTCTGTTGGAGACTTATTTTTATTTTTAAAATATATTTTTATTGATTTCAGAGAGGAAGGGAGAGGGAGAGAGAGAGATGAGAGAGAATCATTGATTGGCTGCTTCCTGCATGTCCCTTACTAGGGATGAAGCCCATGTGCCCTGACCATGACCTCCTGGTTCATAGGTCAATGCTCAACCACTGAACCATGCTGCCTGGGCTGGAGACTTTTTAAAGGCACTCAAGCTTATGCTACACTGTTTTATAAGGCTTTTAATGGAACGCTGTTTCTATTATTTTGTTTTGTTTTCTTCTCTTTAAAATCTGCCTTCTCCCTTTGGGGCTTAAACCTATATCTGATGTGGCCCAGCTAGGAAACCATTCCCCATTCAGACCCTCCAGCTCCTTCAGGAACCTGGTCCATGTTTCCCCAGCACTTCAAATGCCACCTGGCACCTGGCCCAGGTCCACAGTCCTGTATCCATAATTCTGAAGTCCAAAAGTCTCTGAAAACAGAAAGATTTTATAACAGTGTTGGTTATAAAAATAACTATGTGAAGTGCTATAAGGCTCCATTTATCCCACTTAGTGTGAATATTCATACATTTTACTGATACAGGACTGTGGAAATATTGTGTTTGATTCACATGGTGTTGCCTCAGACCCCTCTGGGATGTTATATAATATTTGGTGTATGTACACCATATTGTCTCCTAAAATCTGAAACGTTCTGGATTCTGAAATTCATCTGGCCTCCAGGGCTTCAGAAATGTGATTGTGGACATAGGCATGTTTCAGTAAACATGTGCTGAATCAATGTCTGTGTTGCTCCTTCCTTCCCACACCGGGCGCCGTTACAGGTCAAGTTCTCAGCATTTGGCTTCTTCCTGTGCAGGAGGAACTGCCCCAGGCTTCCTGCAAACAGGCCTGGGTCATCAGCCCAGGTTTACTATGACCAGTGGGGAAGGGTCCATAAGTGGAGCCCTGACCACACGAGGGAGTTTTATCACATCAAACCCACCCTTAGTATCATGTTATGAAAGAAAGAAATAGACAAAATATTTTTAGCTTGAGCAGGCATTTAGTTCTGGTCAGTTAGCAGGAAACAAGCAAACAAACAGACAAGGAATGTAATCTTGCTAGTAGTCACAAGTACTGGAATGCAGACACTTGTTGATGCTCCCGTAACACTGAATCAGCTTTAGAAGGCTGTCCTTTTGGTTATTAATTTCGTTGCTCTCCTTTTCTCTTCTCTTTCCATGGCCCAAAGTCCTGGCGCTATTCTCCTGGTGTCCTGAATGGATACTGGTTGGATTCATCCTTTCAAGGCCCTGTGCCTACTTCAGTATTTGTATCAAGGATTTCTACTTCTTCAAAAGAGCTCCCAACTTGATTAAGCTCAGGGCCCCACAAAACATGGATGCTCTTCTGGGTGGCCACAGGCATTCTAGGCCTCAGGAGACCAGCGGTGGGTCCCACAGTCTGAAGCGTTTCATGTTCATCAGAGTGGAGCATCTGTAAGGCAAGCCTTCTTCATGTGATGGTGATGGGTTCTTGTGGCAGAATTTGAATATTTCATACCCAAATACCCACTCCATCCCAGGAGCCAGAGGCCCGAGAGAATAGGTAACTTCAAGGAAAAGTTTGTATAGCCCAAAGTTAGGCTTTTTTGCTTCCATTTATAGATTTTTAAAAAAAGATGATGCTCAGTGAGGTTTTTTAAAAAAATATATATTTTTATTGATTTCAGAGAGGAAGGGAGAGGGAGAGAGAGATAGAAACATCAATGATGAGAGAGAATCATTGATTGGCTGCCTCCTGCACGCCCCGCACTGGGGGTCGAGCCCACAACCCAGGCATGTACCCTCGGCCAGAATCGAACCTTGGACCCTTCAGTCCGCAGGCTGATGCTCTATCCACTGAGCCAAGCCAGTTAGGGCGAGCCAAGCTGGCTAGGGCTCAGCAAGTTTTATGAGTCATTTATATATGATCACTAGCTGGTCAGAGATCCAACCAGAATGTGAACCTAGTTCCTGACCACCTGAACTGGTGTTTTTGTCCTGTTCCATGTTCCTAATTTATTACAAGTGTTCACTTGACGAGAGAGCGAACTGGGTCTTCCTTTTCAGGGCTAGTTAATTTAAGAAACACCTGGGCCTTTTTGAGCAACTTGGACCTAAAGTTGCCAGCATTTTCAGTAAAGACAAGAATAACTTTTGAGGCTGTGTTCTCTCCTTTCACTATTTTTATACTAATGTGTGTTTCAGTAGGAATGTGATCCTTATATCTCAGATACTAATGTCCATAAGCCACTAACACTTTTTGTCTTAATTTTGTAAGAGTGCTTGCCAGAGCAATCATCTGCATCCTATTTGTTTTAGTGGCAGGATGGAGAATCCACAGGGGCAAGAGACGTGGGGCTGAGAGGCAGGTCCACCCTGTACTACCAACAGGTGACTTAAACAACAGAATCTGTCTCACGGTTCTGGAGATTAAAGGTCTGAGATCAAGGTCTTGGCAGGGCCATGTTCCCTCTGACAGCAGTAGGGGAGAATCTGCCCAGACCTCTCTTCTACCTTCCAGCAGTTCCTTGGGTTGTGGCAGCATAGCTCCAATCTTCAAATGTTTGTGTGTGTGTGTGTGTGTGTAAGTGAAAATTACTCCTTTTTATAAGGACATCAATGATATTGGATTAGGGGGCTACCCTGTTCCAGTATGACCTCCTCAACTAATTGTATCTGCAATGACCCTACTTCCAAATACAGTCAGATTCTGAGGTTAGGGCATCAACACATGAATTCAGGGGGATACATTTAAATCCATAGCAGTCCACCTTCTGGTTCTCCTAATTCATGTCCTTCTCACATGCAAAATTATACTCACCCAGCAGTCCCCAAAGTCTTAACCTATTTCAGCATCAACTCTAAGGCCTAAGTCTCATCTTCATCAGGTATGTGAGATTCATAGTATGATTCACCCAGGAGCAAATTTCCTCTTCATCTGTGATCTGGTGAAACAGACATCAAGTTACCTGCTTCCAAAATATAATGCAGTTGTAGGATAGACATCCCTATTCCAAAAGAGAGAGATCAGAAGGAAGAAGAGTTGTGGGTCCCAAGCAAGTCTGAAAACTAGCAGAATAAATTCTACTACATTTTAAGGCTCGAGAAGAATCCTCTTTAGCTCCATGCTGTGTCCTCTGAGTCTGTACATACTATCAAGGGCAGTCTGCTTCTCTCAGTCTACTGATTTATATGTTAACCACATCTACAAAACACATTCACAGCAATATCTAGACTAGTGTTTGACCAAACACCTAGGTACCACAGCCTAGCCAAGTTGACACATTAAATTAGCCACCACAGATACTTTTTGAATAAGTATTATAATGTGTCCAGAATGGGGGAAAGTCGGAAAGAGGCACTTATCAGAGAAGGTGAAGTCTTCCTGGCTGTTTGTCCTCAGCAATGGTGTATCAGTGCGGCAAGACACACAGGGGTCATCAACTGATGATTGGGTAAAGAGTAGTCTTAATCTGTCACAGTGGTTTTGGGTCAGAGGAATGGACAGAAAGACTGGGTAGTCAGCAATCTAGAAGCAAGGACATTTGCTCTGCCATATAGGGTAGGAAACAGGGGTGACTAGAAAGTTGGCTCTGAGTGACACAAGGAGGAACATTAATAGAGTACTGGCTGATCTGGGGTTGGGTAGGTACACTAGTGGTACAGGGCAAATGTTTTTATACCTTTCCCTGCACTCATTCATTGAAGCCCTAACCCCCAGGGTAGTGGTGGAACCTCTGGGAGGTAATTAATTTTTGATGTGGCCATGGGGGTAGAGCCTCATGATGGAATTAGTGCCCTTGGGAGAAGAAGAATGGACACCAGAGCGTTCTCTCTCTCTCTCTCTCTCTCTCTCTCTCTCTCTCTCTCTCTCTTTCTCTCTCTCTCTGCCATGTGAGTGAGAAGGCAGCCTAGAACTGAATCTCACCAAAACCTGAATCTGTTGGCATCTTGGTCTTGGACTTTCAGCTTCCAGAACTGTGAGAAATACTGGCAAGTGTGTGTTGTTTAAGCCATCCAGACTATGGTGTTTTGTTATAGAAGCCTGAGTGAAGACACAGAGGAAGCCCCTCCTGACCTCCTGAGCATGCCTCACAGAGCAATATCCTACTGCACTGTTCTCTGCCTCTCTGTGTCCCCACACGACTTCAAGGTCCATAGGCGGGTCTTTTGACAGATGTCTCCTCAGCAACCAGCATAAGACCCGGTGCTAGCAGGTGCTCGAGCAACAGCTGTTGAATAAAAACATAAAACACCAGTGGACAGTGGACTGAACCCAACTTCCTAAAGCCCAGTGGTGTCAACAAAATTGTATAGTGTGGTGTGTTTGCCAAGGAAGCATGCTGCTCTTACCTAGATTGTGTGGTTGTTTGAGTTGGCTTGGGTAAGTCTGATGGCTGAGAAGCAGGAGATGTTAACCGTGCCCCACCCCGCCGCCCCACACCCCGTGGCAGTTACACAAGCCTGAGATTCTATGAGCCTGCGTTGAGATAAAGTGCTTTTATGGAGACCAAACTGCAAATGCCTTTCTCTTCTTAGTGTGTAACCACAGATCTTAATCTCTACACAAAGTTGAGATTCATCTCTAGACGTGCTTTATTCCAAAGGGCATGGAGGGAGAAGGGAGGAGGGGGAGAGAAAAGGTAGGTAAACACTCTTGCTCCTAAAGAGAAATGCCTTCCTGTTGGGTGACGGCAGCAGCAAGCTACCCACTTCCATCCTCCTTGGAGCCTTCTGCTTGTCCATCTGTCTTGGGCCCATCTTGTTTCCGCACAGGAGAAGGGGAGTCAAAGTGGGCAGCTGGGTTTATGAAGCTATTTTCACATCAGCCTCTTCGGCACCCACACACTACACAAAAAGTATGACCTGGTGTTTTATTCCCTTGTATTGCTAACTTGCCATCGATGTTGCTCTGGGGCCTCCTGCCTTTGAATGAGATTTGGGACAGAACCAGACGGCAATCTGTGCCTCTAGCTTCCCATTGACAGCGAGGCAGCTAGCTTCAAACTGCGATTACTGATTTCCATTTCAAAACTGTGTTCAATTTACTTGATTTAAACGACTTGACTTTCCTCTGTGAAATGACTGTGGCATGTGAGCTCAGCCAGTCGCTCTTTGAAAGGCATAAACACGCTCCCTGCAGGGACCAATGGAGCTCCGCCACCCATTGTTTATCTAAAAACAGCGTTTTATTATTGTCGCTCAATTAGTCCAGACAGCGGACACAAATGACTTTCAATAGCAACATCCTAACACTGCGTGTCACGCATAAAACGCCAAAGACTGCTCTAATAGCTAGCTAATAAAATCCAAATGTGCTTGCATTGACTTCGAGATTACTCAAATCGTCACCCTTTCTTCTGAAATCTCTTCTTAACCTAATTACATACAATATTTTCACTTTAGTAAAAGAACATTAACCTCAGTAATCAACAGTTCTGCTCTCAATTTATTTATGAGCAAGCAACCAAGGTTCTTCTGAATGTAAACTTTGGAGCGAAATTTATTTTCTATAAACAAACTAGCATATTTTCCCCCTCAAGGTCAAAATATTATTGCCTGTAGGATTTTTTTCCTACACATGTTCCCCCCCTAAAAATTGCACAATCTGTCATTTCACAGACACCCACCAAAAGCCACTCCTAATCACTTGCAGAAGATAAGTTTATACTAACTGCTGTGGAAATGCTATTATACGCAAATGTTTCATCTGTTTTGCAAACATATGCTTTCACACACACATACTCACTGCAGAGGCAGTTGCCTGAAATGGGAAGCATCCTTTGAAAAGGACAGAAATGAAATGCACTGAGCCACTCAACGTTTTCCATTTTTCAAATCCATCTTGGAAGCATGGGCAGCTGATATTTAGGAACCACATGCTCTGTTGACTGCTCTGGAACCGAACTCTTTGAATGGGAATATGCCTGTTCTCTGACTCATACCTCTGATTTACAACCGGAGAAGTGGAGGGTCGGGGAAGTAAAGAGATGAGGAAGGTGAACACCCCGGAGCTCAGGTGTTCCAGTCACACACCTGGATTGGTGTGCGATTGAAACACAAAATCAGAGAATGGGTGATAAAGATCCCTCCTCTTACTAGTAGTGGGGACCCTGAGCACCCAGATGCTCTGAGCGCCGTCATAGTTAAGGTGTAGTTGTTTAGCTGTATCGCAGCTGCTCCCTTCTCCCCCTGCCCTCGATCCTTTTTCCCTTTATCATTACTCCCCCAAAATATACACAGGCACACTTTGGCAATGTAAAATTTATAAAGTTTTCATTTGAGTTTAATTTGTATTTGGAATACATCCAGACCAAACATAATGAAATCTTAAAGCCTGCACTCTCCCCGCTCAAGGCCCTGCCAAGCTCCCCTTGGTTGCAGCCATGGATGGGGAACCAACATTACCTCACGTCTCAAAACTCCATCTCTGGGCAGCCCAGGCCCGGTCTCACCTCCACCCTGTTCTCTCCTTGAGGTGAGAAAAAGGGGGGTGATGTTGGCACTGTGTGAGGAATTCCTCTTTTACTCACAGAGAAATTACCTTCTTGGGGCTGAAGGTCCAAAGTGGGAGAACCTCCCAAACAGAGGTGGGAGGCTGAGAAGGGACTTGGAATTGGGAGGTCAGAGCATGTCCTCCTGAGCATTTTTCTTGTTTATTTTGCTGCACTGAGCTTCCACCATATCATCAGAGCAGGAAGCATCAGGTCATCACCAAGGCAGCCCCCACGAGTCAAGCAGCCTAAACTTTGGTGCCCAGCAAAATGCCTGGGCCATTTAACTAGCTCTGAGCCATTTGCCTTTGGGCACATGTCTTAGCTCCTCTCTGTCTCTGTTTCTTTCTCCCACATGTTTTTAAAATTAACTAGAGGCCCGGTGCACAAAAATTTGTGCACTCGGGCGGGGGGGGGGGGGGGGGGGGGAGGGGGTCCCTCAGCCCGGCCTGTGCCCTCTCGCAGTCTGGGACCCCTCAGGAGATAACGACCTGCTGGCTTACGCCTGCTCCCGGGTGGCAGAGGGCAGGCCCAATCCCTATGTGCAGCCCCTGGTCGGGCTCAGAGCAGGGCTGATTGGGGAGTTGGGGTGCCGCCCCCTGTCATGCACAGAGCAGGGCGGATCAGAGGTTGCGATGCCACCCTCAGTCACGCTCAGGGTGGGGCCGAGTGGGGGGTTGGGGCACCGCCCCCTGTCACACTCAAGGCAGGGTCGATGGGGAGGTTGCGGCACCACCCCCTGTCATGCACAGAGCAGGGCCAATCAGGGGGTTGGGGCGCCACCACTGTCACACTCAGGGCAGGGCCGATGGGGAGGTTATGGCTCTACCCCGTCACACACAGAGCAGGGCCCATCAGGGGGTTGGGGCGCCTTCCCCTGTCACGAACAGAGCAGGGCGGATAGGGAGGTTGTGGCCCCGCCCCCTGTCACACACAGAGCTGCAGGGCTATCAAGGGGTTTGGGCTCTGCCCCCTGTCACGCTGATCTGGTGCTTAGAGTTGCACCTCAGAGGCCGGCAAGTCAGGCGGGGAACGTTGGAGTCTGCAGTCACTGGAGCAAGCAAGCCTCATGTTCGCTTCCAGCTGCCTGGCTGTTGGCCGCCATCTTGGCTGACAGTTAATTTGCATAAGGATATGCTGATTAGCCAATGGGAAGGGTAGCGGTCGTACGCTAATTACCATGTTTCTCTTTTATTAGTGTAGATTATTCCTATCCTTGCCTCCTGGGGGTGTGGACCATGCATGCACACAATGTCCTCTCATTGCAAATCCTTATTTGAGCCAATCTCTTCCTTTCATGGAATGATGATAAGTGTCAAGAAGAGGGAAGAGGTGTCTGACATCTGATCAGTGAGTTAGAAAAAGCCTACCTCGGCAGGAACACAGTGGTATTTTATTAGATAGAAGCTGTCACTTAGGGATTATCTGCTGTGGGTATGCCTTTAAAAGAAATACATTTTTTATAATGTCAGATTCTTTCAGAACGATGTCAGTTGGTCAGTTCCTCTTCCATCTCTGCCTGCCCTCAAAGGGGGACACACCATCCCCATCTGGAAGCCGCCAGACAGCGAGGGGCAGGCTGAGTGACGGGCTTCCTGTGCTTCCGCTGGCAAACGTTTCAACGGAATCGTGCTCTGGTGGGTGAAAGTTTCCTCAGCAAGCCACACAAATGACCCTCAAAGTATGTGGGCCTTGAGGGAGCTATTCACCCTGCATTTTTAAGCTCTCACCCCTCTCTTAGGTTCTGGCCTCTCTTGCCTTCTAAAACCACAAAGCAGTTAGAGATTCTAATCCCCAACACAAAGTCACTTTCGCACCCACAATCAGATGTCACCTGGGGTCACAATTGCCTGTCTGTGGTGGAAAGTTCCAAGCAGTTGCAGTTGCTTTTGTGATCTGCCAGTTGACTTGAGAGAGCCTTGAACCCCAAAGGAAGGTGGTTTTCTGAGGCAGGTTAAAACATATTTATGTTTGTTTATATGTGAGAGATTATTTTTAGTCTGAGGAAGAGGTTTGAGGAGGATCGAGGGGCTCCGTGGTGGCCTGGCAGAACCAGCAGAATTCACATCTGCAGCTTGGGCGCTTCTGCTTCTGGGTTGTTGCCTCGCTTCTCTCACTCCCTTATAATCTCCAAATGCTGCACAAAACGGATCGCACACCTGCCTTTTCACCTGATGCCTCTGCTCCTGTCCAGGCTGACAGGCCACCACCGCGAGGCATGCCACCACTGAGAGGCCAAAGCTGAGCTGCAGGCTTCAAGAAGCTCTTTCTTGCTATAAAGTGACAAGGTCTGTGACTTCAGAAGTCTCAGCTGCAGTGCTAATGACTGTGAGCTCAAGTAGCACCCTCGGGTCATGTGACCAGGCGGCTGGACATCTCTAGTCCAGATGTTTCCTACTCCTCTGTAGAAACTCCAGACTGAGGGATGGCCAGGAAGTTTAGAAAGATACACTGGTTCTTTGGTATCTGGCTTTATGCATTCTTTTCGTGTAGAGATGAGAAAACAGAGATGTATGTTGCTGTCCTCCACCTAGTGAGACACCCCCCGCCACACACACACACACATCCATACAAACAGGTGTGTGTGTGTGTGTGTGTGTGTGTGTGTGTGGAGCAGAACATGCTGAGGTAAGATGAAGGTCATGAACCCAGAGGACCACTGGTTGTCAGTGACTCTGGGATCAATGACAAGGTCTGGGCACTCATGGTGGCCACCTGGGTCCTTCTGTCCCTGTGGCCTCATGCACTGATTCAGCAGAGTTTCTCTTACAGATAATTGTACCTACTCTGTGTACACCTGATCCCAAGGGATGACCTCCCAGCCTAGGCTATTGGGTCGAGACAAGCGATGGCCGATGCAATTGGTGCTCTGTCCACATCCTTTGGGAACCTTTATCATTTTTGCCCACACCAGCTCCAGCTGTGTCTCTTGGTCAGAGGGCTGCCCTGAGGGACCTGAAGTGACTTTGCCTGCTTATAGAAAGCAACAATGGGGATTTGCATTCATCCAGGGATGACAGCCCTCAACCAGTTTGACAGGTGGGAGGGGGGAATAAGACTTCAGCTTCCCTGGCCCCTAATCAGGACCACAGGAAGTTCTGAAGAGAGTGTTTAAGTCACACTTCACCACTTCCTTCCCTGGGGCTATGCATGATGCTTCACCTTTCCTGGTGTTCTTCCTTTCAGCAGCCAACTACCCAAACCATCTAGGGGGTTCTCCTGGGAACATTCCTTAAATGGATCCCTCAGGGCTGCTTTTGGGAATCCAATCTAGGACATAAGACAAGGCACAAGAGGCAATATTTGTTCTAAGACTCAGAATCCATCCAGCTCCCCTTCTCATCTCTTTAAAGTTCAGGCTTCCTATGTCATCTCATAAAGAGTCTCAGCGTGAAAGAACCTATCAGCCTGTTGCACAAGCATAACAGACAACTGCTTCCCCACTGCACAGAGCCTTGTGCCAGAGCTCAACTCAAAGTCAGCTCCAGGGCCCTGGGGGAGATTCTGCCTCTGTAGCTTTAATTCAGACTACCTAGTCTTGGCCAAAGCTCTAACCACTCAGTCACCTCGTGCTCCCCCTCCCTCTAGTCCAAGAAAAATCAAATCCAATGGGGACCTTATAGGGCATTTACCAACTTTGGAAAACTTTTCAAATATGGTTTTAGTTCCTTTCTTACTGTGCCCCCAGAATCTGCTATTTCCTGGAAGGAGGACTGTAGATTCCCTGACACTTGGGGAGTCCAAGAGAAAATCAATCTTGTAGCTCAAGAAAGCTGTGCAGAAACCCCTCGAGCTCCCCTGCTGGGAGCTGTCAACTCTCTCCTGCCTCCCAGCCCTTCGAGCCTTGGAACTAACTCCTTTGCCTTGGAATTAACTCCTTTGCTCCACAGAGCAAACAGCAGTGTACAGGGTGCAATGAGGGAAGCAAATGGTGCAGATTAGGAGAACTATAGTTCTCCCTTTACCTAAACTCTAAGAGCATCAAGTGCAGAAGAAACACCAACATTTGTTTCAACATCACCTGCACTCCAGGAAACTGGCCACAGATCACTAGCAGAGTTTGGGTTTATTGTAATCACTGTTGCTCTTGGCCCATCGCTGGAGAAATTCTACAGATATAAACTTGGCTTGGAAGCCTATAGGCAAATACTCAGAAGTCCTTTGAGTTATTCCATTTTGATACACACCACTTACATTAGGGCTCAGGGGGAGGGGGTGCAGTAAGGCAGGAAGAGAGGCGTGGAGAAAGCTCTCCAAGTCCCAGTTATTATATTGAGTGTCATCTGTCAAAACCAGGTGGCCTCATAAAGGTGGACTGGAACCTGGATGGCCATGAAAAGTTCTATTTCTAGGGAGGATATTTCCCAGGTTTGTCAGGGAAAGAAATAATGTGGGAAGGAGAAAGATGGAGTGAGGGAGAGGAAAGAAGGAGGCTGTGAGCAGCAACAAAATTTGCCTTGTGCTTGTAGTAAGTTATTCAAGTTGTGCCAGGGATACCCTCAGAGTCTGGCCTTTTCCCTTGACCCCCAGACCTGCGGGAGGCACCTATGCCCTCAGGGGGAGTGTTTGGGTTGGAGGGGGGATTGTCTTGAATTCCAACCTCAGCAAATCTCTTGAGGACTCTGCCAACCCAGGTATGGCAAACGAAGGGCTGTGCTTTTACTTCTTTTTCTCTTTCCATTTTTGCCAATCAGAGCGAGGGCTTGCAGTGGTGTTTTAATTAATTTTTGATGGAAAAGAAAAAGAGCATGGGGGTTAAAATCAAAGCCTGTTATACAAAAGCAAAGCAATTTCTGGAAGGTCAGGAGTTGTGGCTGGCAAATGTGTCCAGGAGTTAGGAACAATGTGCTTGCTGTTTCGGGGGCAAACCAGCAAAGCAAATCCAGGCTGGAGAAGGCTCTCTTGACATAACACAGGGTTGGGTTGGTCTGGATTCACATAAACCTCTCTGAAAGCTGAGTGAGGAGGCCAGGATGTCTGCAGTGGCTCATCGATAGTCCAAAGCTGATTCTTTACTCTTTACAACGCAGCGCTTCCATGTGATCTGGGGAGAGTGGGGCGAGTGGGGAAGCAGGCTGAGTGACCCTCTGTTTCCCTATCACGTAGCACAGTGTTTGGCAATGTAGTAGGTGGTCATTGTGTGCTTGTTAATAAAGGGGGAGCTAACCAAAGCAATCCTACTCTCTATAATTTTTCACTGAGGAGGAGAAAACAAGATATAGGAGTTGTTAAATGGAGGAAAACAGGTAGGGATCTCCTTTACTTCTCCCTTTTTAACTATAAAAATTGATTATATGCCATTAAGATTTGTGAGATAGATGTAACCCATGCTTATTGCCTCCACTTTGGGGGACAAGAAGCCGGTTTGGTATTGTGGATAAGAACATGGTCTCTGTGGCCAGACTGCCTGGGTTAGCGTCCCCATTCTGCCATGTTCAAGCTGTCTGACCTCCAGCAAGTTAGCTAACCTTTCTGTGTTATAGCTCTCCATTCATAAATCGGTAATATTAACAAGACCTATCTCATGGGCTTTTTTTGACAAGTAAATGAATTAACATGCATACAGCACATATAACAATGCCTGGTGCATAGTAAATACTATTTAAGCATTATTGTTATTATTAGTAGTAATTGTTATTATTACTCTGAGTCAGTCATCATACTTGGAACTTTATATAGATTGTCTTATGTTTTATATATAGGGCTTGTATAAAGTAAGCACTATTTTGTTTATTTTACTAGTTTAACTGAAGAAATTGAATCTGAGAAATTAAATAATTTGTCCCCCACCGCCAGCCTAATTGCTCCCAACTGCCCCCCCTGCTGGCCTGGTTGCCCCTAACTATCCCCCTGCAGGCCTGGTTGTCCCCAACTGCCCCCCCTGCTGGCCTGGTCATCCCACACTAAACCCCCTGACAGCCTGGTCGCCCCATGCAGCCCGCTTGTTCAGTCGTTTGGTCTTTCCTCACTAACCCCCCTGCCGGCCTGGTTGTAGGCAGCCATCTTGGGCGTGAGGATTAATTTGCATATTACCTCTTAATTATATAGGATAGGTGAGTTTTATCTGTGTTTGGGCCACGTACAAATAGAATTAAATGTTATATATTCTTTCTGATTTGGCTACTTCTACTTAGCATTATATTTGAAAGTTTCCATGTATTTGTGTGTAATAGGAGTTTATTTCTTTTCATTGCTATATAATATTCCATTCTCTAAATATACCATAGTATATTTATCTTATTGTTCATTTAATGGACATTTATGCTGTCTACAGTTTGAGGCTATAATGAATAATTCTGCCATGAAATTCTTATACATGTTTTTTGGCATACATTTCTGGGGAGGAACAGACTACGAGTGAAATTTCTGAGGCAGAGATAATTCATACATTCAGCTTAGAGAAACTTGCCAATGAGTTTTCCAAAATGAGTGTGCCAATTTACACTTCCACCATAGTGTGAATGCTCAAAATCCTTGCTAACATTTGGTATTGTCAGTCTTTTAAATTATGATCATTCTGGTAGGTATATGATAGTATCTCATTGTGGTTTTGATATTCATTTCCCTGATGATTAATGAGGTTGTGTACGTTCTAAAATGTTTATTGTGAATCTGGCTACCTTCTTTTGTGAAGTGTCTGATTATGTCATCTGGTATTTGTCTTTTTCTTATTGATTTGTAGATATATATTTCTGATACGTGTCATATGTATTGCAAATAGCTTCTTCCACTCTGCAGATTGTTTCTTCATTCTTCTAGTGGTATTTTTTTTATGAACTGATGATCTCAAATTAGAGGTATACTGTACAATGTATCTTTTTCTTTATGATTAGTAGTTTTTGTGTCTATTTAAGAATCTTCTTAATGTTATCTTCTAGGACAAGGATTGACAAACTACAGACGATGGTCCAATCCTGTTTTATTGGAACAAAGTCACTCTCACTTATTTACATATTTTCTATGACTGTTTTTGCTCTATAATGGCAGACAGTATGGCCTGCAAAGCCCAAAATGTTTACTATCTGGCTCTTCACAGAAAATATTTGCCAAACCTTGTTCTAGAAGTTTTATTATTTTGCCTTTCACATTTGGTATTGGCATTTCTGTGTGGTATGTGGTACAGACCAAGATTCATTTTTTTTCTATATGTATATTCAATTAAACCAATACCATGTATTGAAAAGATTATCTATTCCCAGGCCCTGTAGTGTTATATATCACATATATGGACATGCATATATCTGTTTCTGGATTTTCCATTTTGTGTCATTTTTCTTTCTGCTTTGGTCCATTTTTCTAGCTATGACCAATGCCACTCTGTTTAAGTTGGTGCATTTTTCCAGCAAGTCATGGTATCCTCTAACTTTATTTTTCTTTTCCTGAAACTTTGCATCTTCATGTAAATTTTGCGGTCAACTTAACAATTTCCTCAAAACAGCTTCCTGGGACTTGAATTGGCTGACTCAGTAAATCAATTTGGAGAGATTTTACTTATTTACAATAAGTCTTCCCGTTCATAAGCATGATGCATTTTTATATTTATTTAGGTCTTTTTAAATTTCTTTCAATAATATTTACATTTTCTGACTTTGATACCTTGTATATATTTAATAAGTTTATTTCTAGGTATTTTATGCTGTTATATATTTTTTTCAGCATTAGTTTTGTGGGGGAGGGGGGAAGAGGAATCAACTACTGACTAGTTATCCACCAAATACCATGCACTAATAAAAATTTGTGGGAACCTAAATTGATATTTCATGTCCCAAGAAATAAAAAGATTCAAATGGGAAAGAGAAATGCAAGGATGACCAAAAAGAAAAAAAAGAAAAAAGCACACATAGTATATGTATAAATGTATTTACTTAAGTATCTCTTCCACGGGGGTTGAATGTCTGCTGGTATTGGCTCACATGCCCGTTTGCTCTTAAGGCTGCACCATAGCATGAAAAGAACTACAGTGGGGTCTTGACTTACGAGTTTAATTCGTTCCGAGACTGAGCTCGTTAAGGAGCTCATTAAGGAGCTCGTTATCTCAAATTACTCTGTCAACTCAATGCAAAAAATCGGCCAAGAGACAGCTGGTATCTCAAAAAACTCGTTAGTCGGGACACTCATAAGTCAAGGCCCCACTGTACAGTGGAGTCTCAGTGTTACCAGATCAGTTCCAGGGTCCCTCCAGGATCTTGACTTGTGCAGGAAAGAACTCAAGAATGAGTCTGAGTGAGAGCAAAGGAAGTTTTATTCAGGTAGAGAAAAAGAGGCTGTGGTGCAGATTCCTGAAGTCAGAATCAAGAGTTTAGCCCACGGCTGGCTGCCCCTCCCACTGCCCCACCCTGGTTGCAGGTCTCACAGGTCACTGATGTGAAAGTACACATACGAGTGGATGTGGCCAAACTCAAGAACGGAGTAGTATTTGTCACTCTGAGTCCAGGCAATTGAGAAGTAAGAATAGCTTCTTCACCCTCATTTTCTCTCTCTGTGTTTATTTTTTAGATTTTATTATTATTTTTTAATAAAGGGGAGCTATTCTTTTAAAAAATATATTTTTATTGATTTCAGAGAGGAAGAAAGAGGGAGAGGGAGATAGAAACATCAATGAGAGAATCATTGATGGGGTGCCTCCTGCATGCCCCACATTGGAGATAGATCCTGCAACCCAGACATATGCCCTGATGGGGAATTACCGTATTTTTCCATGTACAAAACGCCCCCCACCTTTTCAACCCAAAATTAAGAAATCAATCTTTTAAACATTTTGTTGGTTTTCCTCTTAAGGCCTTCTTCTTTTTTGGCATCTTAAGATGTTGTTCTTCCTGTTTTCTCCACTGTCTGATCATACACTCAGTGGGAGGAGGTCCAAATTGTCTCTCTGCAGCTCTATTCCCATGCTCTTTTGCACAGCTGATTACATTCAGTTTGAATTTTGCAGAGTAAGGCAATCGCTTACTGGTATTTATCTTATTATTTTTTGACATCTGTATGGGCTCAGAATGCTCTGGTCCCTGTTGCATCTGCACACTCTCCACCTCCAATGCAGTGGTTCTCAACCTGTGGGTCGCGACCCCTTTGGTGGTTGAACTACCCTTTCACAGGGGTCGCCTAAGACCATCCTGCATATCAGATATTTACATTACGATTCATAACAGTAGCAACATTACAGTTATGAAGTAGCAACGAAAATAATTTTATGGTTGGGTCACAACATGAGGAACTGTATTTAAAGGGCCAGAAGGTTGAGAACCACTGAATTAAGGCATCAGCTGACGTCAGTAACAATAAGGCTCCTGACTGGAGGAAGCCTGTTTGACAAGGTATGGGCAGATACGCACCCCAGCGGCTCCCTCCTCGTCTGGCTTCCATGTATAAGATGCCCCTCAATTTTCAGTTTAATGATTTTAGAAAAGAAATAGTGTATTATACATGGAAAAATACAGTAAGCCATGACCTACTGGTTCATAGGTTGAAACTCAACCACTGAGCCATGCCAGCCGGGCTCTCTCTGTGTTTAGATACCAAGGACATCTAGTTCCTATGAGATAGTAAAGCTGTGAGATGTAAAGTGCCTCAACCCTTGGGTTATCTCATCGAGAAAAGTTGTGTGCTCACCAGGAACACCTACATTGGACTGTTCTGTGAATGAGAAATAAAATTCTGTTGTGTAAGTCACTAGAGTTTGGGTTTATTTGTTACCACAGCTACAGTTACCCCAACTAATGCAGTTAGTTTCTGAAATAATTCACAGTATTGGCAGAAAGGAATAAAGCACCATGTTATTCTACTACTGCCATTTCATTTGAGAAAAGATAAAAACTGAGAAAGGAGGATAACTCAAAAGAAGTTTCCCCAAGCTTTCTTAAGTCATTGGAGGATATTCACAATTAGTATAAAAATGAAACAATAATAATGCCACTACATAATAACTGTGCCTAATAGATTTGCACTCCCCCAATTTGCATTTTAATTTCCTTGATTTGGCTCATGACACATTCTTATGTGGGATTCAACATTTAGCAACAAATAAGACTTCCTTCTCTCTGAGCTCTTCTTACTCCTCCCTTTACCCTGACACATCCATATCCCTGTTGCCTTCTCCTTCCCACAAAGCTCATTTTTGGCAAAATGGTTTTCATAAACCACACATTTTAATGAATTAAGTGTAGTCCCACAGTCACACTTGCAGTCTCCCACAGTCCCCTGACTTCCACACTCCTCCAGCTATGGGAATTCTCCCTTACACCTTCAGAAAAGAAGAAATGCATTAAAAATTCTGTCTATAAGTAGAGAAGTTATACATAGGATGTCATAGCTCTTCCATTTTTTTCTTTGTTGAAAATGGATGAAGGAAGATGATTTTCAAACATTGCATGTCCTCCGAGAAGCTAAGAAAAACAGCGCTGCTTTCCTTTTGGCGGTCACAAAACTGGTTATGATCATAAATCCATAGTTCACCCTGCATCCTTTTTAGTGGGAGCTTAACAGACCGGTTTCTACCTGCCAAAGCAGGAAACTGAAGTATTTTAACAGCAGGGCAATTTAAGAGAATTTCAGAGAAAAAAAGGACATTATAAGTCATAGTTTCTAAACTCCTCATTTTACTGCTGAGTTTCATATAGGTGGTTTAATTTGTCCAAAGTCATACAATGGCTTCTGGGGGAAAAATTTGTAATGTTTCTATTGATTTTCAAGAGAAAAGGAGAGGGAGAGCGGGGGGGGGGGGGGGGGGGGAGGGAGATTGATCAGCTGCTTCCTGCATGCCACCTACTGGGGATTGAGCCCACAACCAGGCATGTGCTCTGACCAGGAATTGAACCTGTGACTCTTTGGTGCATGGGAAAATACTCAACCAACTAAGCCACATTGGCCAGGTTGGCTTCTGGAAAATTAAGCTGAATTCAACCTTTGCAGTTATGTCCCATGGAGTTTCAAGCACGTGATCTTCCAGAATCATCACAGCCACATGACAGTGATAACTCACCTCTGTTAGAGATGTGAGGGGACATTGGAGCACTAAGAAGAATGCCAGGTTCACTAAGCCACATTGGCCAGGTTGGCTTCTGGAAAATTAAGCTGAATTCAACCTTTGCAGTTACGTCCCATGGAGTTTCAAGCACGTGATCTTCCAGAATCATCACAGCCACATGACAGTGATAACTCACCTCTGTTAGAGATGTGAGGGGACATTGGAGCACTAAGAAGAATGCCAGGTCTTAGGATCTAGCCCCTCATCACTAAATCCATGACCTTAAGCCCACCCAATAGTTTCTTCTTTCTTTGGGCACCAACTATGCATCAGACACTTGACTGGGGCCCAGGGTTACCCGAACAGAATACATGATCTCTGCCCTCTAAAGCACACTGTTCTCACCCTAGCCAGTTTGGCTCAGTGGATAGAGTGTCAGCCTGTGGACTGAAGGGTCCCAGGTTTGATTCTGGTCAGGGGTATATATCTTGGTTGCAGGTTCCATCAGGTGTGAGGCAACCAATCAATGTGTCTCTCTCACATTGATGTCTTTCTCTCTCTCTCTCTCTCCCTCTCTCCCCTCCCTTCCACTCTCTAAAAATCAATGGAAAAATATCCTCTGGTGAGGACTAACAAGTAAAATAAAATAAAATAATAAAATAAAATAAAGGCACACAGTTCTCTGAGGGCAGATAAATAAACAGATGATTCTAACCCAGTATAATAAATGCGCCCATCTTATGTTCCTGGCATGCAATCACTTCCAAAGCAATGGCTGCTTTTCCCAGGAGGGAAACATCAGCGGCAGTAGCAGCAGCAGCACCAGCCAATCATTGAATCATCATGTGAGGAGGCACCAACAGCTCTGCTTCTCAACTAGGGAACATCTCACCCAATCCCCCTCCCACCCACCATCACCACCTGTAGGTTTGGAACCAAGAAAGGCTTTGGAAACTCAAGATAATGTGCTAACAGGATGTTAAAGCAAAACCACCCTCACCACCCACCCCCAGAGGTAGTTTGTATAAACGCATTATTCCTGAGCCCTGCTTCATTTCTCAACTCCAGCTCCTGGCACCTTGCTAGGTTTGAGAGTGTTGATTATCCAGAGAGCTCCAAGATTGCTTTTGGCAAAGGGCTCAAAGCATGCAGATCCAACCCTTCTCACTGTCTCTATTTTGTTGCCAAAACATAAGATTCTTAGTTTTATGAAAAACTCATGTAATTTTTTCCTTCCTATAAATAGCCTGAGATTGCAGTTAAAATTAACTAGTAGAGGAAGACTGGGATTGGGAGTAGTATTTGGTCCTGAATTTACTACTTATTAATAGCAACCCTTGGATAAGTCCATTTACCTCTGAGTTTTCTTTTTTCTTTTCTTTTTATCATTCTCTTTTCTATTTTTGTTTTTGGTCCAAATTAATTTAATTTTATCTTATTGTTCATCTTTGAAATTAGAAGAGTGGAGTAAATTATTTCTAAGGTCTCTAACAATTCTGGCACTGTATACATTTAAAATTTTGTTACTTCATTTCAGAGAATAACTATAGAATGTGTATTACATGCCAGTCACTGTGGTAGGTACTGGGATAAAGAGATGAAAGTCCCAACTCCCTTCCAACAGACTAACTAGAGTCAAGTAGTTAAACAATGAGTTCAGCAGCGGGTGTGGGATTGCAGAGGTGTGCATGAGAGGCTGTGGGGCACACAAGAAGAGTTAGGTAGGAAGCTAGACATAAGTGGCTGGGTTGGGGCCTGCCCTGGGGTCCTGAACAGGGGTTGGACCAACACTGCCTTCAGACCACCTCTCTATGGGTGGCCCAGCAGACAGATTGGAAGCCAGCTGGTTCCTGGCACAAGCTCAAAGGAAAACGACATGACGTCAATGACAATATGATCTTACTATGGTCCTAGACTAATTATAATAAAATTTGCATTTCAGTTTTAACTCCACCCCCATGGGTTTTTCTGTATACATTATGGGTAAGGGCATGCCCAGAGGAAAGATAGTTTTTGTCAATCATCCCTGAATGCAAACGAAAGCCTCCATCCAGAAAATCCCTCTTTTAAGCCCAAGAGTGGGGGGCCATGCTCTTTCTCACATGCTCTACCTCCAAGGAGTACAGCTATGCCATGCCCTTTCCCCTTCCATTCCCTCACAGGCACACATCCCCTAACTTCTGAGGCATCCCATGTGACTTGCAACCAGGGAGAAAAGAGCAGCAGCAGCTTGCCCTAGGCCAGGGGTGGGCAACCCCTGGCATGCGTGCCAAACATGGCACGCCAGTAACTTTTGCTGGCACGTGAAACCTCTCTTATAATCTTCCATTTACAATTTTTTTCTTAATATCGACTTTTTTATTTTTCAGATAAATTCGGTGTAGGTGCATCTTAGATAAATAAATAATTTTACATAACAAGCTATCTTAAAGACCATAGACATGACTGACTTTGAAATGCAGTTGATTGAATTTCAGAGTAGCTCAATTTGGAAGCAGAAATTTATTGACCTTAGAGTTGACTTGGAAACATTGAAAAAAAGCGATTAGAGACAGGAGTACCAGAGAGAAGTGTCGAAAACGCACTATTGAAGACTTGGAATGCCATTCCAGAAAATTTGTTCTGTTTAAAAATGTTTGCAACAGCGTTACTCTCCATGTTTTCATCCACATACGCTTGTGAATCTTTGTTCTCAGTGATTAATTTTGTTAAGTCTCATAATAGGAGTAGCTTGACAGATGAAAGTAGTAGCTCGTGTATATCTCTGAAGGTCACGAAATATAAACCTGATGTAAAATCTCTGTCATCAGTGATGCAGCAGCAAAAGTCCCACTGATAATATCAAACAGAGTCATAAAGTTTTCTGTCGGACTATCAGTGTACATGTATACATTAAAAAATAAATGTATTTTTCATCATCATATACTGTGTTTTTGTCGCTCGAATGAATTTTATTATTTCTTCAAGGTTCTTCACATATGTACACCTTAAGAGATATCAAGTAGGCATAACATGTTCTCAAAAAATTAGGGTTGGCACACAGAAGAATTTTGAGTCAGAGATTTTGCTGGTTTTGGCACACACTCACAAAAAGGTTGCCCACCCCTGCTCTAGACTAACCCCCTGAACCTGTCTCTAAGACCCCCTTTTTCTGAACTCCCAGTAAGCTAAAGCAGTCCAGTCATTTTGTTGCTCACTCAATTGATCAGCTCCTTGTTTGCAATGTATCTTTAATAAACCTCATTTTGCTTTACTTTTATTTTTGTTGACCTTAAAATCTTTCTGCATTGGCGAAATGAATTGAGGTCCCAGCTGGTAATCCCAAGCAGTCACAGAAGGACACTGTGTCCTTCCTGATCCACTCTTGACCTTTCTCCACCGAAGGGGATTGGTACATGCTATTGTTGGTAGAAATCAAGGTCTTCCACAGGATCTCGAGGAAAGCATTCCAAGCACCCATGCTCCGGGAGATTGTGGTGCGGCAAGATTTATTTGTAATGCAAAGTCATAGGAGTTCTCCTGGGTACCCAATGTCACATCTCCCTCTGTCCCACCATGGAAAAGACTAATTTGTCTTCATTGAGGCCAAAACAAAGGCCAGGGTCCAGAGTTTCTGTTTCATACTAAAGCTTAGCCCTTTGGAACCCTAGAGATCTGCCAAGGGCCCTGGTAGCTACTAGGCCTGTGTGGTCATGTTCCTGGGCAAGAGAGTGAAGGAACAAACAGATGAGTGTATTATTGGGTAGGAGAGAGCGCTTATTTGTTCCCCTGGGGTTAAAACCAATAGCTTTCTCAAAATAACCAATCAGCTTCTCAAGCTTTCCCAGGCTTCTGATGGGTCCATTTCCTAGCCAACAACCCCTTTCTCAAGTTAGACTGACTGGCCTCTATGGCCCAGCACATCCTCTTGTGCCATTTTGACTTCTTTTGCTCATGTCCTTATCTCCCCTGCTCCCCCTTCCAGTACCAGGGGGAACAGAGAGGTGTTAATTCCTGGTGGGGCAATGCTTTGATCCACTGGAATGTGTGTGAAGCTATAGCTTTCTGGCAAAGCAAGCAGGCTAGCTGCCTTAAGCTTTGTTTTCAAGTGCTACCTTTAAAGTAGGACACAGCCCTAACCTATTTGGCTCAGTGGATAGAACTTCAGCCTGCGGACTGAAGGGTCCTGGGTTCGATTCCGGTCAAGGGCATGTACCTTGGTTGTGGGCACATCCCTAGGAGGGGGTGTGCAGGAGGCAGCTGATCAATGTTTCTCTCTCATCAATGTTTCTAATTCTCTATCCCTCTCCCTTCCTCTCTGTAAAAAATCAATAAAAAAAAAAAGTAGGATACAAATTTCCCATGAGAAAAGTGCCTTCCCTACACAAAAGGACGTGAATACTTTCATCACCCCAAATGTGATGACACCGAGATGCATCTGTAGAAGCAAAACTATTAAAAGAACCCCTTTCTTCCATTTGTTTTCCCCATATAGTTTTCTAGTCACTTTCCCTTAATTTACTACCCCAGCCCAGATCCTTTTTTCCTTGTATTGTCATATATCCTCAATTTATTGTTCTTTGTGAAAATAGTATTTAAGCTCTCAGACCTATCCACTTCTTTGGGCCTTCATTTCTTTTCTATGAACGTTCCTGTGTCATGTAAAGATATTAACATCAAATAGAATGTGCATGCTTTTCTCCTCTTAATCTGTCCTTTGTCAGTGTAATTCTCAGGGCCAGCCACAGAATTTGTATGGTGATTGCCAGAGAGAAGGGGGTGGGGAGGTAGAAGAGGGTAAAGGAGGGATAAATGGTGAGGGAAGGAGACTTGACTTGAGGTGGTAAACACACAATACAATATGCAGATGATGTATTGTAGAATTGTATAACTGAAACCTATATAATTTTTAACCATTATCACCCTTATAAATTCAATTTTTAAAAAAGGTGGAAGAGTGGGGAAAAAAGGATAAAGGAAATGTCTTTCCTCTTCCCTACTACCTTTTGGTCTTCTCTTGGAGGTTGGTCTACATAGACCATGGCAACAAGGCTCCTGGCCCTCTAGCCTCTTGTTGGCTTCCATCAATAAGGACCATTTCGGAAGATCAGAGGGAGAGAGGATGGGAGCTCAGAGTATTAAATAAATATCCTCATTGGGAGGAAAACTCAATCAAAAGTTACTATTCATCCTGAATGACCTACTCTTTCCCTCACCTACTCCCTCCTGACCCAGGAGTTGTGGCAGCTTTGTGGCTGCTACTGGCCTAGTTTCTACATCAGCTCCTGTGGTTCCACTTACACCCACCCACAATTTCGTAAGTAGTCCCTTATAAATAAGTCCTCTTCAAATTTAGACTGATCAGAGTGTGCCATCTGTTTCCTGTTGGGACCCTGGCTAATGCATGCATAAAACCCACTTTTGAGATTTGTGTACATTAGAGGCAGTCAGGGCAATAGTGAGATGAAGAGAGGGAAATGGCAGGACAGATGAACAAAAAAATGTCTCAGAGAAAAACAAAGCTAAGTCTTGAAAGATGTCTTACAACCAGCCCACTAAAGAAATGATGAGAAGGGAGAAATAATTTAAGAGAGTAAAATGTGGCTGTTCAGAGACATGAGGGTTTTCTGGGGAAGGAGCAATATTCAAGATGACTGGTAAGAGAACTGGTATGGAGAAGGTAAATTACAAAACTGGGGGAGGAGGAAAGGAAAGGGCAAGATCATGAAGGATTCTGTATATTGTGTTTGTGGACCCTAAGAAGAAAGATTCATTTGGTGTGAACCTGAGAAGGAGTTTATCTGCTGAGACAGTCAACCAAGGGCCCATATTTTATGAGTGATTAGAGTCTAGCAGTAATTTCGGACAGGAGCTCATGTACTCTGTACACCAGGAGGAAGGTCAGACTAAACTCTTGGCTTCGCACACAGTGCCCTGCTCATTTACTCCATCTGAGGAAAGACCTGGCTTCATCTTTTGACCAATGGACTGAGCCCTGTGCCATCCAATCAGAACTGCTCCATAACAACCAATAAGAATGCATTAATACCAATCAATTAGACTGCACAATTCATCAGAACAGTATGAATTTGAATACCTCATTTACATAAAATGGGTCTAATTAAGTCCCTGGGCAGGAACATTTTATTTAAAAGATGACCTCTTCTTTGTCTCTGTGGAGTGCACTTTCAGTTTCCACTAGACTAGAGGCTGCATTCCCCCATTTGAAAACTGTTTCGCTGAATAGTCTCTCCTTTTCCACACCTCTTTGGAATTTTGGTGTACATATTAGTGAGTTTGGATTCTACCCTGAAGACAATAGGAAATATTGAAAAAAAATTTAAGCAGAAGAGTTACATGATCAGGTTTGTATTTTAGAAGATTACTTTGGGTGAGCAGTGTGAAAGAAAGCAGGATTGAAGCAGGAAGATTGGTTGGCAAGTTTATTCAATGACCAAGGCAAGGATAAATGACAATTTGTTATTTGTCTGTGGTGGTGGGGTATAAGTGGATGCATATGAGAACCAGGAGGAATAGTGAAAATTTGATGGGGAACTGCTTATGGTAGTAGTGAGTTTAGAATGATTCTCAGGTTTAGAGGTGAGGTAAGTTGATAGATGGTGAAATAATTTTATCAATAGGAAATCCTAAAGGGGAGTTCAAATTCAATTCATTTTTTATTCATTCTTTTCAGTGTACTAATGAATTCCCTCTGATTATTAGCTTTCATCAAACATTTGGCTTGTATATTGCTCTTCCTTCAGTGGCTTCTGTTTTTATTACTCAGCTGATGGGGATAGTATCAGTTCCTTCCTCATATTTAAGAATTAATGAGTAAATTCATGCATGGTTATAGGCACAGAATAAATATTCAATAAAGCTTATTATCAAAACCAATGTGTGTAAATTCAATACAAAGTAGTCATAAAACTTATTTTCTCACTCAACAAATACTTTTTGAGTGCCCACTTGTGCCTACCACTGTTTATTATTTATGTGGACCAACTGTTGAAAAGCTGTGAAAAAAAATCTTATACTATTAAAATACTTTATTTTTTTCTTAGTATTTCTCTCTCTCTCTCTCTCTCTCTCTCTCTCTCTCTTTCTCTCTCTCTCTCTTCCTCCCTCCTCTCTCTCAGCTTTCTTTTTCAAATATTTTTATAGTTTCCATTTCTAGGAGGAAAAAAGTTCAGAAGGCTAAATTTTTAGAGAGGATAAAAGAACTTGGCTGAATTATTGATTCATAGCTATATAATGCACCCAGGATAGCGAGGACATTTATAGATTTCATGAGCTGTTTAATATCTATTTGTGGAGCACCACCATGTGCAATCATCTTGGACTCATTATGTTTTTTCGGCTGCCCAATGAGTCATAATGAGCCTGTGAAAATGTAAAATAATGGGCTAGAACTAGAGGGAATGAAGTAACAGCCAAACTCAGATATAAAATTATTCTTACATGCAGTCTATAAGAGCGAGCAAGACAAGGAAGGGATGGAGGGCCTATTATTACACACACACATGTGCACACAAACTTTAAAGGGAGTTTGCAGTAAAGGGGAGGTAAGTGGGAAGCTCTAAGAACAAGATCCTTAAAAGTGGTGGGTTGTAGATCTATTTTCCATTAAGATTCAAGCAAGTGGAGGTGGGGAGCTCAAATAATGAGAAAGAAATAGAAATGCTAGTGGAGATACTTTTCAGAAGATGGAGCCCTGTACTGAGAAGATAAAAGAGACTTTATATTTCAGCACTTACAATGAAGAGAAAGAGATCATTTTTAAACCAGGCTCAAGAAATAGCTTCATTTCTCCCTATTAACCTCTGTTTCCCCAAAGAAAATCATGGAAGCAAGTAGGACAAAAGAATTCTATAGGAACATAATGAAGAATGCCTTCTGGAATTGGAGCCATAGTTTGAACAAATATTAATATAATTTTCTGTTTCAGTTTGCAAGTATAGGTCCTTCTTCCTAATTGGTCCCAGGGTCATCTGCCCAGAGGTCTGTGTCATATATGATATGCAAAGAGAAGAAAATATTGACATTCAGCTTTTGATATTCAACATAAATTTTAAGCAAGTTAATAGTCTTGCAAGAAGACTAGTTTTTATCTGAGATAATTTCCTCCTTTGGCCTATTAAGCACTGACCAGAGGCACCCAGGATCTTAGAAAAGTTATTCCTGCAGGTAGAAAGTTATTCCTCTGAAGGCATACATAAGCCTTGAGGCTTGCTACTCCATGGAAGGAGGAGATGCCATGGGGAAGGCAGGAAAGTCCTGCCCTTCTTGTCCCAGGAAATGATGAGAAGAATGAGGAGAGGAGAGGGGAGGAGTTGATTCAAGAATATCCAAAAGGAGTTGATGCATATGTCAAGGGCCAGGGGGCACTGAGAGGAAATAGAAGACCCCCCACCTTGTTAAGGGGATGGGGTGGGCCTAAGGACAGTCTCTAGTTTGCACTTTTGGGAGATTATGTCAGCCCCTAGTGAGAGATAGAATATACAATTAGACAATGGACAGAGTATATTTAAAAATAGAACTCTGACCAACCATCTGCAGCAGTCTGCCCAGAAAACCAACCCCTTATCCATAATAATCAGCCTAGAAAGGCAGCCTGCTATGAGTCAGTCTTGTAGGAAGCTAGATTGCTATCTCTAGTAACAATCCAGTAAGCCAAACAATAACTTCTGTAACAATCAGCCCCAAATGGCTAAGACCTAATTAATTACTGACAGTTTCTCTAATTTTTGTTTCTGTTTTCTAACTTAGACCCAACCAGAGAAAGCTAAGTATGCACCTCTAACCAATCACATAGCAAACCTTACATCTAGTTAGCCAGCCTACAGCTTCTCCATGCCAACTGCCTCTTCCAATCAGGACACCCCTGAAGCCTCCCCCTTTCTCCCACTCCCCTGCCTGTCTTTGAGTCTTTGCTAAAATGCAAGTGATAGTGGCTGGCTCCCCAGCAAGCTCAGAATAAATAGACTTTGCTTTACTCATTAGGTTGGGCTTTTATTTATATCGTAGAGATGTTTAAAATGGAGCAGTTGGTCTAATCTAGGGCCCTATGTCAGGGTGCCTTGGACTGAATGTGTGTGACCTCCCCCTAAAATGCATATGTTTAAATCCTAATGGATAATGCATTGGTATTAGCAGGTGGGGCCTTTGAGAGGTGCTTAGGTCATGAGGTGGATCCCTCATAAATGTGATTGGTCTTATAAAAAAGACCCCACAGAGATCCCTTGCCCCTTCTACCATGTGAGGACATGGTGAGAAGTCAACAGTCTGCAACCCAGGAGAGAGCTTTCATTAAAATGCAGCCATGCTGGCACCCTGATCTTGGACTTTCAACCTCCAGAGCTGTAATAAATAAATTTCTGTTTATAAGCCACCCAGTCTGTGGTATTTATAGTATCCCCAACAGACTACGACACAGGGTATAGGCCATCATTCCTGGGAAACCATGAAGAATAAACATTATAAGTGTTAGGAATGGCCAATGTTTGGAGGAGATTAATTGACCCAGAGAGAGCCACCAGTTCTGAAACAAGTGAGAGGATCAGAACCAGTGCTATCCTGGCCCATCAGCCTTAGCTGTAAGTCTAGCAGGGCGGGGAGCAAGCAGGTGGCCAAGGGTCATTGTTCTGGAGGCCACAGGAACCAGCCTTAGCTGTCTAAGACAATACCCAAGTCACATCCCTTCCTCAGACACCCAAACACAATCTTGAAGCAGAGCTGGAGAGAAAAGTGGAAGTGTGACAATTAAAGAGATTGGGCATTTTTACTTAGAGAGGCTGAGTATTTGCTAAAGGGCTGTTTAAATGAGTGCATCACTGACTTTGTTATTTCCCCACTAACCAGCACACCCAGAAGAGCAGACCAGTTATAAGCAAAATATTAAAACTGCATTCTCTCTGCATGTGTAAATTATATTATAAGCAAATTTTGCAAACCCATAAGCCCTGAAACTAACATATTTTCCTGTTCCTGTGCTAAACAATTCTGGGATAAAGTATAGTTTCCTGGTTTTGAGCTGAACAATGCTGGGTCCAGGCAAAAATAACTTAGCTACTTGTTCTAACAAATACTTGCTCTTGAAAAATTAGACTGTGAAACTATTAAAATAGCTACCTTAGGAAGACTAGCAGGTCACTCATCATAGCTCACTTTTAGATTCTCACCTCTATGTGCTACCAATCCACAGCTATTGTGTCATACATTCTGTTTAATCCCAACCACTTTTCTGCCTTGCAAGACCCACCTTAAAATCTCCCAGCACAGGCTCTGAACCCTGAATAACCCACCACTGACCTCTTCCTTCTGAGATGCTTCTAAATTCTATCAAAGTGATATTTCTCTTATTTCAAGACGAAAAAAACAAACAAACAACAACAACAAAAACCCAAACAGACAAAAACAACTAGCTTTGTTTAACCAGCAATTGTTTTTTCTAGCAGTGTTTTTGACACTCCATAGCCAATGCCCGTGACACTTTAAACGGTGTGGTCTGGCTGTGGAATGCTAGGGGAAACATCCGTGAGCAGCAAGTTAAGCACATGGCAACGAGAAATGGATAGTTCCTTCTGAGCAAGAGTGGCTACAGTTCAGGAGACCAAAGGCCAGAAGTATATACATAAGAGGATCTTAAACACCTATCCTACTAGCAAATGCAGGGTAGTTTCTGTACGTGGGAGAGACTAATCCCACCACTATCATTTTCAGTCATCCCCTGCGTATAGAAAGAACAACAATTAAACTTAAGGAGAAACAGTATAAAAAGGAACATACCAAACATCTACATAAATATAATGGGAGACTGGGAACACACAACTTAAAGTACTCTTTTCCCCTGTTTTTTATACCTTGTATTAAATTGGCCCAGTGTTTTGAAAAGAAGGAGGAAGGGGAGAAGAACAAGAAGATGGCCTTGGTTTCCCCAGGCTCTCATGGAGCAGATAACTTCATGCTCCTTTGCAAGCCAGGCATAGAGAGGCTAGGAGGACAGGTCCTGGATGAGTACATTCCCTTTGCAGACCCACGTGGCCAGTCCCTTCACCGGGTCCAGGGCCCTACTACAGGGCCCCGGGTGTTGGCAAAAGGCCCAAAAGCAGACTGCATGTTGTCCACACAAGCATTTAGGCTGTATTTATACCCAGAGAATTAATTCTGTGGGTACCCCATTCTGTAAATTTAAATCCGTGTCACCCCCAAAACTGAATGCTTTATCCCATCTCCTGGGCTGTCCAGTGAGAACTAAAGCCACTTGCTTCTTTGTAGTCCCCAGAAGAGTGGCTGACTGGCTGACGAGTTTTGGAAACAGCTGGAGCACGCGCCCAGCTCCACCTCAGTTGAGTGATCATCTCCCCACTGTCGGTTCTGATTACACCTGCCTGGGTTCTTGGGCTTCAACTGCCTCCCATCAGGCCTCCAGAAAGACATCTGCCTGGACAGCAGCTGGTCCCTTGCTTTCTCTCCACCTCATGTCCCCACCTGGGAGGCCCAGGGCCACCAAACCCCCACTGTGACACAGCAGAGAGGTACTCGATTCCTTTTGCTGGCAGACACCAGCCTGTTTCTGTTTTTCTCCTTATATGGCTCCCGACTAGACCGGAGAGTCACTCCCTGTCCCCAAACATCTGTTCTCTAAACATCTCTTTGCCTAAATGAGTCTTCTGCCCTGTACATTTCCTTACTACATCATGGTAATACCATCTTGTCATAGCAAAATTGGTTGACAAGAAGTAAGATTATTATAACTGAAAGGAAAAACTTATGGGGAGTCTGATATTTAACTTCAAATGCTTAAATGTAAGAAAATATTGCATTTATTTTATGAAACTCTATAGTGCTGAAACAGTTGGTGGAAATCGGAGGAAGGGAGCTTTTGGCTAAAATAAGGAAGACTTATCTATCTGTTAGTGAATTAAAGTTAGCGAGTCTACTTGTCAAGTTTCTAAATTTGGATGCATATTATTTGGGTGTATTCTGTTTGTGAAAAACGGCCTGTGCATTGTTATGTATAGTGTTCTTTTTAAGTAAATGGTTTTAAAAAATGAACAGGTTCATGTTCCTGTTGTGAGCTGTGGAAGAGCCCCAGAGGCGTCTTATTTGGATGATCATTTAAGACAGAGAGCCAGGCAGCATCTCAGTTTCCTTGGACTTTATGATTCTACTTTCTGGTTCTTCCTAAGATAGGGAATTAGCACTGTGTGAAAGCTCCTGCCACCAAAATCAATCCTCAAAAAACCATAGACACGAAGGAAAAGATGGATTCCGGGAACTGAGGACAGTAATAACCACACAAAACCTTAAGTAGTCACTGGGTGACTAAGCTCGTCTTTGTTTGGTGTTCATGTGGGAGGCAGGGGGCTGAAGTCTGGGTGCTGGGGAGAGTGATCAGAAGAGGCAGTGGGGAAAGAGGTTGAAAGAAAGCTTTGGGATTCTGCTCCACCCCGCCCCACCCCGCCTCTACCTCTAGTAGACTGACTGCCCTTACATTACAGATTGGCTGCATTGGCTCAGTGCTGGCAGAAGAAACCCCAATGGAAGAGGGAGTAATGATGTCTGAGCAGCCACCCCTAGGCTCTCACTCCCCAACCCCGAGCCCATTAGGGTCGGGGGAACAGCCTGAAGACTGCCACCCCCGGTTCCCGGTGCAGATTCACTCTAAGTGGTCAAAGTCAAGTCTAACCAGAGAGGTTCAGTGGCATGACAGCAGTGGTCCTGGGGTGATGGGGGGCTCCCCATGGCTCATGTGATGCCTTCTTAACCTCACACGGCATTGGAGAACTGCAGCTGCTATTCCTGGAGGACTGTGAGCTCGCCCCAGCACAGCTAGAACTCGGGGGAGTCCTACTGCCAAATAAGACTGTAAACCGCACAATAAATATTCTCTGTTGCAGAAGTATTAGAAGGGCTGGGATTTAAACCGATCATGATAAATGTAAGTGGTGAAATAGGGAAGGTATTATCAATATAAAACAATGTGAAGAAAGGTAAGAAAAGTTGAAGTACTAGGTATGAAAAGAACATGGGTTCAGATATGCCGCTGTCCTAAGTGCTCCACACACATTACTCATTTATTTCTCACAACAACATGAGATAGGAGCTATTCTTTTTTAATTGTTTAAATTTTTATTTATTTCAGAGAGGAAGGGAGAGGAAAGGAGAGATACATCAATGATGAGAGAGAAACACCAGTCGGCTGCCTCTTGCACGCCCCTTCCTGGGGATGGAGCCTGAAACCTGGGCATGTGCCTTGACCCAGAATCCAACAGTGACCTGCTGATTCCTAGGTTCATGTTCAACCACTGAGCAACACCAGCCAGGCAGATAGGTGCTATGAGGTTATTGAGACAAAGAGAGGTTAAGTAACTTGCCTATAATTATAGACAGAGGTAGAGTTTGAAGACGAACAGTCTATTCCTGAGTCGAGCCCTGACCACTATTCCTGTTCTCATGTTGGATTAAAGATCACAGTGGAAGGAGAAAGTGGTGGAATGGAGGCAGCTAAAGAAGGAACCATGGGTTGGAATATTAGACTGAAGAGGAATGTGTAAAGTAATAGAAAATATAAAAGAAAAGCTAGTAGATAAGACAAAGTCAGTGTCAACACTCAGATTATAAAAGAACTGGAAAGAGAAAAAGAGGTGGAAAATAAGAGAATTCTATGATTCTAAACCAGACTGCTTAAGGAATGTCCTTATACCTCTTCTGAATTGACAAGGGGTGGGGTGAGTTTCAGCACCTACCTGTCTGGTTCCTGCAAGTGGTGGGAAATTTATCAACAAAATCATAACACCTGGAGTCAGCACTCCTGCTGGCTTTCATTTAGGAGGCCACCCTGTCGCTCTGTGGAGGTAAATGGCCAATTCCAGCACTGGGGTTTGTACTGAAGGAGCAGGGCGCAGAAAGCAGAGTCCCAGAAAGGTTTGGGGAGCAGGGAGGCAAACTGGTCTCCTCTGCCTGATATGGCTAACTAAATAGAACCGTGGAAAGGGCCAAAGGAAAGGGACATTCTTCTAGGTCCGAGCTCGGCAGGCTGTTGTAAACCAGCTGCCTGTTGTAAACCATCTTTTATTGGAACTCAGACACACCCATTCGTTTACCAATTGTCTGTGGCCGATTTTGTCCTACAAAGACAGAGTTGAGTAGTTGCGACAGAGACCAACTGGCTCACAAAGAGAACAAATTATTTACTATCTGGCCCTTTACAGAAAAACTTTGTTGAACCCTGACCTAGGTTACTGCTTCTCAAAACCTGGCAGGACACTTTAACCCGTGCTTCTTGCCCATCCCTTCATCCCACCACTCCCACACATGACTCTTCCTCTCCCCTCCCTCTTGACATACTCCTACCCAAACAATGGGTTAAGTGACTGAAATTCATCTCTCATGAGTGGGCTGTCGGTAGGAAGTTTAGATCCTTTGTTTGTGCCTGAGCAATTAGAGGGTGGCTTCTATTCCTCTGTGGTCCAGCGTGGGGCACACCTGTGACTTTAGATGAGGCTTGACCTCCTTGATGGTGTGTGGAAATAAGGAGGGAAAAGCCATAACAACCAGAGGGTAGTCTTCAGCCACAAGCAACATTCCTCGTTCACTTAATTTACACAAAGAATAAAGAGAGAACTTGACTTACTGTTTAAGAGAAAAAAAATATAGCTGGAGGTGGGGCTGGGAGGGATAGAAGGGGGGCTCTCGTTTGGACAGCCTGTTGTTTGCATTGTGCTGAGCGAGTCCCTGCCTGGCCCTCCATCCCCCTGCTGTGATAACATTTCACAACGGGAAAGGAGGAGGTGGTTCCCTCCTGCAGAGGTTCATGACTTGGCTGGATTGCTTTGCTGACACACTTTTTCTCTTCTCGAGTTAGCTGAGCACACAGATCACCCCACGCTTATTTGCAAAGTCCATATGTGAGATAAAGGCGAGACGGTTGGACGAGGCAGACGACGAGGGTGAAGAGGAGGAGGAAATGTAGGGGCTGGGATGCCTGAGCCTTCCTCAAATTAGAACACTGTTTATATAAAGAGTTAAAATTAAACCAAGGACTATTTTCCAGGATTTCTGACATTGAACATGGCTCAGTACACCATCCCTGAAATGCAGTGCAATAAACATCACGGAGCACCTTACATCATGTCCAGAGAAACATGAACCACAAAATCACGTTGAGGGAGAAGCAATGAACTCCAGACTCGACAGAATTATGCTGGAAGTGAACAGCATACTTGTTCTCTCTCTTTCCTGTAAGTTTCCTGACTGGTTTTTTTTTTCTGCCTGATTCCCACGTTTTTATCCATGGGCAGTCACATCCCCTGAGAGCCACCACACACAGGGTCTCTCTACAACATGAAGCCTGTCTCCCTCTCCTGCAAACTGTTGACATTGCCTCACTGACCCCTCAGTAGGATCCCTCAAAATCTGTATTATTATTACTGATTTGCAGATGGGAAAATGAGAATTTTAGGGGTTTGTCCAAGGTCACAGAGCAGGTAAGCTGCTGAGAGGCGCTCCAAGACAGTTTCCGTAGCTTCTCGCTACACCACCGCTCACCTCTGACCTACCTGTGCTCTGCGCACCTACGTACCTTTCACATGTTACATGGCAATTAGAATGGATGTTCCCTAAGAGCAGGAAATCTGTCGGTGACCCTCCTCAATATGTCCCTAAAATCCAGCACAGTGTCTGCCTCATAATAGGCACTCAGTAAATTCTCATCAGTGAAGGTCCTTCTATTGCCTGTTAGCTGTGTGTTTGACTTGCTTCCCTAGTACCCTGAAGGTCCATGAAGGGCTGGATTGTGGTTTTTCTTTAATGTGGGGCTAAGCCAATAACCTCAACCTCTGTCTCGGAAAGATCGGAATGGAAATAAAATACTGAGTATAAGGTGAACCCACCCAGTCCAAGCACTGTTCTTTCTATGGCTTCCCTGCATGCCTCCTGTCGTGCCCAGCCAGGCATTGTTGACTCCATCGCTGACACCCGGCAGCTCCATCTGGTCCTCAGATTTCTCCTCCCTGCTTGAATTCCATATCTCTGTGTTTAAATAAGCTGGAAAACACCCACTTCAGCAGCTCCAAGTGAGTTCTTCCTTTCATGCCGGCTCTGCTTCCTGGCTCAATGCCAGAAGCTCCCTCCCTTCGAATTAGGACATGGCACTCAGAGTCATATGTCTTCACCTAGTTAGCTCTTCTCTTCTGGGACAGTTTCTCTCATGGTGGCTCCCACAGGTGCCTGGCTTTCCAGCGGGTAATCCCCAGGTTGTTAATGTCAGGGGCAGGGACGAGGGGGTGTGAATCTGAGCTCTGGCTTTCTGTGCTGGGGAGGGTAAGGGGGGGCATTGCATCGGCACATGAGGCGTTCTGTCACCAAGGGACTGAAGGAAATAGTTTCTTGGCCACACGTCCGGGATGTGTTTTAAGGAAGCCAGGAAGGATTGCTCATATCTTGTGAAGAGCTGTGTTTGAAATGTTTAAATAAATAACAGAATCTTGTCTCTCCTCCTTGTTTGCCTCTTCAGGTATTTTTATTTTTATTTTATTTTTATCCTGAGTTTCCATAAAGACATCTGGGATTAAATCACCCCAAGTCAGGGTTTCATAGAAGTCCTTAGCCAACCAGATCTTCCCCTCTGGGATTGCCTGTTTTGAGAAATTGCCTCGGCTCTGCCCTTCCACCTCATCCTCCCCCTTCACAGCACTTACCACGCTGTACCTGATTACTGGCTTCCTTGTCTCTTCCTCCCTCCCCCTCTTCTCCATTCACATGGAGCCTGGCTTGTAATAGAAGGTCAACAGGAGACTGTTGAGTGAACAAATAAGTGAATGAAATTTTCATGACATCTTGTTTTTTTTCTCCCTCAGATTTCAACAAAGGACAACATTGTACAAGTATCACAGAAATGACCCGAGGGAAATCTCCTCACTTGTGATAATTTAATTCTTTTTTAGATTTTAAAATACACTGCTCTTGCATTCCTCCTGTTGTGGTTACCCATTACTTTGTAACAAGCCCCCTCTCTTCCCATTAATTTCTTGTGAGTCTGTAGTTGTCAAGGTTCAGTAGGTGGTTTTTCAGCACCAAGTGCAATAGCTGAGAGGTGGGGCTGGAACATCCTGGGTGGCCTTATCCTCTGAGGTCCTTCTCCATGGAGTTGCTCATCAATCAGTGATTTGGCCCAAGCTTCTTTATAGCATGGCAGATGGATTCCAAGAAGAAAAATTTCAAGAGGACAAGCCCCAATGTTCAAGTATTTATCTAGCCTCTGTTCCATCACATTTCTGCTGTTTCATTGGCCAAAACAAGTCACATGGCCAATCCAGAGTCACATAAGGGCAAGTAACAGTCTATACACCTCCCATCCTTCATAAAATTTCCTTGCCTCATATTCTGATGGCTCTAATGCACCTTAGAGATTGACTCCCTTACCTGGAATTGATCAACAAGTATTGAACACTGACCAGATGCCAGGTACTCTGTAGTTATAGAAAATAGGATCCTTGCCACAAGGACTATATATTTCATTTGCGGACACGCAATATACATCTTTGAAAAGATTTTAAGCCATCCATCAGCATTATTTACGCACATGATGAAAATATTAGTCAGAAGAGCCACTGAAGGAAGCACAATGCACAATTTAGTTATCAGCATTACTATTTGTTTTTAAATATGTTTTTATTGATTTCAGAGAGAAGAAAGGAGAGGGAGAGAGAGATAGAAACATCAATGATAAGAATCATTGATCAAATGACGCCTGCACGTCCACAACTGGGGATTGAGCCCCCAACCTGGACATGTGCCCTGACTGGGAATCGAATCGTGACCTCCTGGTTCTTGTCAATGCTCAACCACTGAACCACACTGATGGGGCAGGACCACAATGTTTTTAATATGGTGATGCTACAGGATGAATGCTTGTATTCTCCCAAATTCATATGTTGAAACCTAATTCCCAGTTCGATGATATTAGGAGGTGAGGCCTTTGGGAGGTGATTAGATCAGGAGGGCAGAGCCCTCATGAGTGAGATAAGTGTTTTTATAAAAGATACCTAGAGGTCTCCCTGTGTCCCTTCTACCATGTGAGATTATAGTGAAAAAACAGACATCTTTGAAGCAGTAAGTAGGCTCTCAACAGAAACCAAGCCTGCCAGAGCCTTAACCTTGAACTGCCCAGCCTCCAGGGCTGTGGGAAGTCTATGGTATTCTGCTACAGCAGTCCAAATGGACCAAGACAGGTGAATTAGCTGGAGCAGGTAATCCGAACCTTAGGATGATGGCTCTCGTACCTGTCCTCTGATCAGTGTTGCAGCATCTACCCTAATGAGCAATGAGGGATGAAATGTGATGCTTTCAGTAAAATCATGCATTTTTTCAGAGGTAAAATCATGCAATACTCCAGAGAATATAGGTTTGGTACATTGTATGCACTAGTTATACATACCTATCAAAAAGTTTTTGTTTCTTTTCTACAGAAATTTTGCACAGATTATCCAGAATTTCAAGTTTAAGTTACTGCTAGACAAACTCTCTGTGAAGTGTCTACTTTTATTTGATTTTCTTTTTATTCTCCTACTGCATCCCAGGCAAAAATGGCAGAGGAGAAATCTGAAAATGGGGTTAAAATGAAAGTAATCACACTTCTTTGGAAAAAGTTTATCTCAGACCCCAGATGAATATTATAAAGAAATTCATCTTTCCAGAATTGTCAAGCCACCTAGCAAAAGAGCTGACTGACTACATTTTCTATTTCACCCACCACATTCTCAATAATATCACTTTCTCTATTCCTCATCAGTGTGGATATTTTCCAGTTAAAATTGCAGGGTCAGTGGTGGTGGTATGAGTGGATCTTTACTGAAGTGCTGTTGACTTTTTCTTTTAAAACTAAGTGGAAGCCATTTAGGATTATGCATCAAAAGCCTTACACAACTACATCTTTGATTCAACAATAACATATAGAGAAATTTATACCAATAAAATAACTAAGATCGAGTGCAAAAAATACCATAAAGTATTCATTTTTGTCTCAATTAATAATATGAAAAAGCCAAAAATTCAACAATAGATAATTTTTTAAAAAAGTATGTATGTACATGCATACAACTGAATGCATCCATTAAAATGACAATTGATATGGATTATAGAAGAACTAGTAGCCCGGTGCATGAAATTCATGCACTGGGGTGGGGGTGGGGAGAAGGGGCCCCTCAGTCTGGCCTTCACCCTCTCCAATCTGAGACCCCTCAGGGAATGTCCAACTACCTGTTTGTGCCCACAGTTTTAACAGATAACAGCTCCATTGTTGTTCCTTTCTTATGCTTAAAACCATTGGAATTAGTAGGTATTCAAAGTGTGTATACATTTTGGGGGGACACCCTGTATATCTCTAGTCAGTGGTGAAAGAAACTAACAGCAGATTTGGAACCCCCAGACAGGGAACCTTGCTCATTCCCCACATGTCTCCCCACTTCACTTTCCACCTTCGTGGGCAGCAGGAAAATCAATGTTTTCTCTCATTAATTGGGAAAAGCACGTCCTGTCACCCATTGCCTGGCAGGAGTGCGCTAGGCCCCAAGCAAGCAAGGCTCAGTCAGGGCAGCCTTCACTCATGGGTGCTGGCACCCAAAGTGCACATTCCTCCTCTACAGTCGCCCCGACTATCCCACTGTTTCACTGAGAGGATGGAATTCCTCTCTGCCTCTGGGCTCTTGATCTTGAACATTGACTGAAGGCACCTAAGCGAGGGGCGCTCGCGCCCACCAGGTGTGTCTGTCTGCACCTGCTCCTGCCTCAGCACCTGCATTAACTCCCCAGAGGTGATCTCGTAGCTGCACTGGCCTCCGTGGGAACAGGGCATCACCACTCTGCCCTCTCACTGTCATCTCACAGGTGCCCACTCTCAGCACCCAGAACACCCAGACACCCTCCAAAGGACATGAGCGCATCAGAGGGGATGTGTGCACATCCTGTGGGGGTGTTAGGCATGCTGGGTTGATGGAAGTGCGGTGTAGAGGCGGGGGGAACTTGTGCAGGCCTTGGTTTGCAACTGTTGCAGGCGCAGGAGGGTGACAGTGTGCTGGGGGATGTCCACACGCCAGGGGGGTATGTGCACACTGGAGGCCTCCGGCTTTGCAGATCCGTAAACCCCCGTGGTGCGGCCAGGGGGACGTCAGTCTGGCCCGCCACGGTGGCTGTCCCTGCGATCCTGCACCTTCTGGGCCAGGAGTCGGATCTTGCGCAGTCACTCCTGGGTGCTGATGGTGCCTCCCAGCCGTGAAGGGTCACGGATCTGAGTCCTGGGACCGTGCATAACCTCAAGCACTGCCCCCCGCCTGACAGGGTCACAGATCCATGTCTTGGTCCCGTGGACAGCCTCAAGCACTGACCCCCACCCGGCAGGGTCACAGATTCCGGTCCCGGACTGCAGACAGCCTCCCGTGCTGCCCCCCTGCCCACCAGGTCATGGATCCGGGTCCCGGGACAGTAGACAGCCTCAAGCGCTGCCCCCCACCTGGCAGGGTCACAGATCCAGGTCCCAGGACAGCGGACAGCCTCAAGCACTGCCCCCCCGCCTGGCAAGGTCACAGATCCGGGTCCCAGACTGCGGACAGCCTCAAGCACTGCCCCCCGCCTGGCAGGGTCACAGATCTGAGTCCTGGACTGTGGACAGCCTCCCGCAGTGCCCCCCATCTGGCAAGGTCACAGATCCTGGTCCCAGACTGCAGACAGCCTTGCCTGCTGCCACCTGCCTTCAGTATGCAAATTAGCCGCCATCTTGTTGCTTCAGGGTGAGGGTCCCCACTGGGGTGCCTGGCCAGTCTGGGTGAAGGGCTGAGGGCTGTTTTCAGGCTGGCGGGCGACTGAAGCTCCAAACCTCCCCTTTTTTTCTTTTTTTTTTATTCTGGCATTTATTTACCTTCTATGGCTGTCACTGGAGCTGAGAGCCGGCTTTCTCTCTGAGGCTCGGCTGCTGAAAGCAGGTTTCTGGCTTTTGTTTACCTTTTGTATTCGAAACTTTGTTGCGACTCCAGCTCTGAGATCCCAGCTGACTGAAAACAGGTTACTGGGATTTTGTTTAGCTTTTATATTTGTTACAATGTTTCAAACTGCAAGCTCAGAGGCTGGCAGCAGCAGGCGGGGAATGTTGGAGTCCTCCGTCACTGAAGCAAGCAAGCCTCCGGTTAGCTTTAAGCTGCCCGGGTGCTGGCCACCATCTTGGCTGGCAGTTAATTTGCATATCGCCCTGATTAGCCAATGGGAAGGGTAGCGGCTGTATGGCTAATTACCATGTTTCTCTTTTATTAGATAGGATATTAACTGACATGAAAAGATGTTCAGGATATATCACTAACAGAAAAAGCATATTTCAAAATAGTGTGTATAGTTACTTCATACCCATTAGGATAACTGTTATTAAAGATAAAACAAAACAGAAAATAGCAAGTATTGGTGAGGATGTGTGCCGGAGTCCATTCATTGTCTTCACTAGCTGAGTTTAGACAGAGAACCCCAAAAGCTAGTAACCTTTGAAGTCCTAGCAAAGGTCAGAACTGTGCACCACCCAGTTAATCTAGGAACCACCCAGTTAATTTAGGTAATAATAGTTGAAGCATCATCCCCACCTTAGTTCACTTAATTCCTTAGATACTTATGTAGATCCTTCTTGATTATTGTTGATCAGATACTCTGCCTATTCCTGGAAATCATCTACTGATGAGCTAATCAGATACTTTGTCTATTCCTGGAAATTGTCTGCTGATCTGTGTGTCATTGAAACCTCCTTACCTAAGGCTACCCCGACCTCAATAAAAGATTGGAGCGGCCTGAGCTTAGGTGGAAGTCCTTCGGGACTTGCCCCTCCTGGTCCTCCAATATTGAAAAATTATCTCGTGTCATTTCTCTCTCATTTGTGTGCGACCCCTCTTTCAGATACTGAACCCTACTCCACGCAGAACATGGAGGGAGTGTTACTCAACAGATGTGAGCAAATCCAAACCCTTATGAATGCACAATGGTACGGCCACTATGGAAAATAGTTTGGCAACTCCTCAAAAAGTTAAATTATCACATGATCCAGTAATTCCACTCCTAGGTGTATACCTAGAAGACTTGAAAACAGGAATTCAAAGAGATACTGTACACCAATGTTCATAGCAGCATTATTCACAATTGTCAAAAAGTGGAATTAGCCCAAGTGCCCATCAACAGATAAACCAAATGTGGTATATTATTCAACTGTAAAAAGGAATGAAATTGTAACACATGCTACAACATGGATGAAATTTGAAAACATTATGCTAAGTAAAAGAAGCCAGACACAAAAAGGCAAATATTTTATTATTCCACTTATATGAGGTACCCAGAATAGGCAAATTCATAGAGACAGAAAGTAGCATAGAGGTTGTCAGGGCCTGGGAGGAGGGAGAATAGGGAGTTATTATTTAATGCATATAAAGTTTCTGTTTGTGATGGTGAAAAGTTCAGAAAGTAGACATTGGTGATAGTTACACAGCATTGTGAATGTTCTTAATGCCATTGAATTATACACTTAAAATAATTAAAATAATCAATTTTATGTTATATATCCTTTACCACAACAAAAAAGAAAAAATTAGTATGTACAATATATTTTCTACAAATATATGACCCACATATTTCTTTGGTTTTAAGATGTCATCATTTGTAGGAAACAACATTAACTTAATAACAGCCTTTTTGGACAAGAGGGAATGCTGCCTCAGTATACACTGAGTGGCCAGATTATTATGACCACCTGACATTTGTAGGCAAATTAGCTATAATTTTGCGCTGAAGTTGCTAGAGGGCCAGACCATTATAAATAAGGAAGCAGGTTGTTTATCACGACAGTAGAAGTAATTTTTTTCTGAAGATATGGGTGAACAACGCGATTTAACAGCCTTTGAATGTGGGATATATATTATGATGAGTGGCCAGATTATTATGACCACCCCATCAGTACTTTGTTGGGCCACCTTTTACCTTCAATACTGCAGCGATTCTTCTTGGCATTGACTCCATGAGATGTTGAAAGGTGATGCCAGGAATCTGACACCATGCCTGATGAATAGCACTGTCCATTTCTGTGAGATTTGATGGTTGTGGAACCAGCTGCTTGATGCCTCTTTTAACTTCGTCCCACAAATGCTCAATCGGATTGAGATCTGGTGATTGTGGGGGCCACCTAAGCAAGGTAAAGTCTCCTTCATGTTCTTGAAACCACTCCTGCACAATACGAGCACCGTGGCATGGCGCATTGTCTTGTTGGAAGAAGCCATCTCCATTGGGATACACCATCAACATGATAGGATGAACTTGATCAGCAATGATACTTAGGTATGTTGTGCTATTCAGATGTTGTTCCACACAAATAAAAGAGCCCAAATTATGCCAGGAAACCATGTCCCAAACCATAACACTGCCTCCAGCAGCTTGAAGGGTTGTACTCATGAGTGTGGGGTGCATGCTTTCATGCTGTTTCCGCCCAATTCTCACTCTGCCACCTGCATGATGCAACTGGAAATGTGATTTATTGGACCACGTGACTTTTTTCCAATGCTCGACTGTCCACTCCTTGTGTTCCTGTGCAAATTGGAGACGTTTTATCTTGGTAACTGCAGACAGCAAAGGTGTTCGAACAGGCCTTCGGCTTCCATATCCCATACAATGCAGTGTACGGCTAATTTGCCTACAAACGTCAGGTAGTCATAATAATATATCCCACATTCAAAGGTTGTTAAATTGCTTTGTTTACCCATGTCTTCAGAAAAAAATCACTTCTACTGTTGTGGTAAACAACCTGCTTCCCTATTTATAATGGTCTGGCCCTCTAGCAACTTCAGCGCGAAATTATAGCTAATTTGCCTACAAATGTCAGGTGGTCATAATAAACTGGCCACTCAGTGTCTGTACTCATATATTCTATCTATTTTCAGAAATACCAAACTTTGAAAAACTTGCCTCTTAGAAATTAGGAAATGTATCCCTAAGCATGGAGAAAAAGTATGGAAATGCTCAGAGCTAGTATTTTGGGTGATGGAGTTGTGGGTATCACTTATTATTCTATTTATTCTAGTATATACTTAAAATTTTCTGTATACAGTACTATTTTTGTAATAGTAATTTTTAGCCAATTAAAACATGTTTTTTTAGAGAGATCTTTTGGAATCTGAGAACTTACAGCTTAGCCCAGCATGCACTCCCACCCTGGAAATACTGCCAGAGAATTAAATGGATGTGACGAGACCTCTCCGCACTCGGTCTGGGCGCAGGAACTTGCAGTCACTAAGTCTCTTCTGCTTCATCAAACTTCCCTGCACCCAGCGTCCACATCAATATTTACACACTCCGTCATTCTCGGCTTATTTATTTTCCTTGGTCCATTTTGCACAGTGAGTAAGTTTTGCAGCATGGAAGTTGACAGAATTTGTCGCTGATATCAATCTTTATTAAGTTTACCGCTAGAGCTCAGTAAATGGCCCTTCTGATGCAAGGCACGAGGTGGGAGCAGGGGAGTCACTGGGTAATGAGAGAAGCGAGGCTTCCTTTTTTTAAACAAGTTTGTCAATGTTGCTCCAACCTTAATTAACCAATGTTTATACTTCTCTGTGATGCTTTTTATTTTTTCCACAAACAAACAAAATCTACAACTCTGCTAACCAGGCACTCTCCCCAAGAGAAAAATAAGGGACCGCCCTCCTTTTCCCTCACTGTCCCAGACCTGAGAACTGAATCACGGGGCTTCCTTCTGTTGCACAGCCAATCTCCCACACGGAGCTGGTGCTGCAGAGAAATCTCCGCGCTGCAGGTGCCCCTCGGGACCTTCCAAAACCGAAGACGCCAAGACTGTGTGTGACATGACATTTGTTGTGTGTGTCTTGTCTAAGGTTTGTGTGTAAAGGCAGGGCTCTGGAAAGAGCCCTACTTGCTGGCATCCCTGCTTGTGTGATTTTTGTCGGAAAACTTAACTGTTCTCTGCCTGTTCTCTCATCAGTAACGTGGGGCAGATAACATTTTCTGCCTGTCAGGGCTGCTATAAGAAAACACAATAGAGTGGGTGTTTAAACAATAGACATTTATTTCTCACAGTTCTGGAGGCTGGAAGTCTGGGATCAGAGTCTGGGATCAGAGTGCCCTCAGGGTTGGGTTCTTGTGAGAGACTCTGCCTGGGTTGCAGATGCCTTCTTGCTGTGTCCTCTCCTGGCTGAGAGCAGAGAGAGAGGAAACAAGTTCTCTGGGTCTCTTAGGCAAGGGCACTAAACTTGCCAAGAGGGCTCCACCTCCTGACCTAACTACCTCCCAAAGGCCCACCTCCCAATCGCATCACACTTCGATGTAGGGTTGTAACATAGGACTTAGGGACACACAAACATTCAACCCATAACGGTACCTCATACAATTATTATGTTATCAAAAAAGTTAATACATTTCAAGTACTTAGAACAATACCTGGAGCACAGGTGAACACAACGAAGATTAGTTTTTATTTGTATAAGTTGGAATAGAGTTCCATGAAAGTCAGAAATACCACTGGTGGTTTCCTTTCCCCCTTTCCTGAGAGGATCTGTGTTGAGAATGGTAGCTCTTTCCCACTGCTGGGTGTGCAAGAGAGAAGTGACAGTTTTAAGCTGGTTTTTGTGCTATATTTTATGTGTTGGTTGACAGCCTCAAGCTGCTGAAGCTAAACAAAAGAATGTCTGGGACCAAAATTAATCCGAAAAATTTGCCTAGTGTGCAGCTGCAGGGTAGTTGGAGCAGGGTAGTTTTAACTGAGTCGAGAGTCGCAAACAGAGTTAGGGTTTCAAGCTCTCAGCCACTGTCTCAGAATAGCATCATTTTACGTGCAGACGCACATGTAATAAATGGTTGGGTCATATCAAACTCTTTAGCCATATCTGCAGGTGGAACATCTTTTGCTCCAGGGGAGAAGTAACAGACTTTTGCTTAAAGACTATGGCCCTCAAACTATAGAACTGGGTTGCCCAGGAGGCCATTGGCTGAGAGAGAGAAAGAGAGAGAGAGAGAGAGAGAGAGAGAGAGAGAGAGGCAGTTGTGTGGATAGAAAAAACTTTGTCCCCATTCTGCTACAGGGAGGCAGCTAGTCCTCTGGTGGGGATGGCCTGTGGATTTGAGGGGACTGTATTGTTGAAGTACAGTTCCACATGAGGGTCCACCTGGACTGAGCTTGGCTTAGGCGACCACTCTGTAATGTGCACAGAATACACACAGGTGCACAGCTGGTGATAGAGGGCCAGCACAGGATAGAGCATCAAAGAGCAGAAGAATGAATTGGTGAGGGAGGGTCACAGTTATAGACCAAGAATCAAGCTACTTCCCCATTCACTGGTGTCACATAAGACTCTCAATTCATAATAATAATCATCAAAGTTATCAGAATGATACTTTCTGAATACTTGATATAAGACAGTCATTGTTCTAAGCACTTACACATATGGTTTAATTCAATCTTCCACAACAACGTTCTATAGACAAGAGAGGCAGTAATACCCTCATTTGACTAATGAAGAGGCTGAGCACAGAATGGTTCAGCAACTCGCCAACATCCAGTGGTGATAGCGATGCAGCCCAGAGCCCAGCAGACCTGCATTGGATGGTCCTGGACCTCCCTCTGGGTGAGAGCCTGGAGCCACATGTAATTTGATTTTAAAGACTAAAGAACTGTATGCTTCCTACTGCCTGATGAGAGGTTGGAGCTTTATTTGTAGAATTGGAGTGAGTTTGAGCAGAGCTGTGCTTATGATAGGACTGCTCATACTCCTCAGTGTCAATGGAAAAAACTCCAAATTCCCTTTGTTGGGAAGATATGGAAAAAGGAGGAAAGATTCTCCCAGAAGCAGTAGAAATGCTTTCATTAGTCTGGAAGGTCTTGAAGATAATTACATGAGAAAAACAACAACAACAAAACAAACAACAACAGCAAAACCCCCTTTTCTTTGGCTTTTGTTCTTTGTCTTTTTTGTTATTTTGTTTGTTTTGAATCTTGAATTTCTCCTTTCGGGTGGGCACAAATTCAACTGTTTTCCTATTCAACTTAAAAATTTCAGTAGGAACCTCAATATAACTAGCAGCTTTTCAACTAAATATCTATTATTTCTATAATTTGTACTACTTGGTCCAAGTTAAATTTCCCCAAATGTTTTGATCAGCATTTTTAAGAGGCAGAGAATCAGGCAGACAATAGCACAAACTAAATGCAATTATCAATTACAAAATAATTAGAAAACTCAGGCTCTTAACTTCAAAAATCTTACTCTAAATAGACATACCAGAAAAAGCACATCAAAGGGCTTAATACAATGCCCCAAACAAATCATTGCTGTGCACAATATGTGCATGCATATGAATGATAGCTATGATTGTCATAATTTGTTGAGTATTTACTATGTGTAGGTACATATGTGCTTTATATATACTATGACATTTAATTTTCACTTTCGGCTGAGAAAATTAAGACCATAGAGGTTAAATGACTTGTGCATAACCACACAGCTAGCAAATGACAGGACGAGGTCTTAAGGCCAAGTCTATCTGACTTCATCACCCCTGCTCTTACCACTGCCCTTCTAAAGACACACAGAGTAGTGGATTCTTAGATGCCAATTGAAATTGGTAACATACAAATCCAGACAGAGCTAAATTTGAGATCAGCTTAGCTGGGAGGACCTTGCATAGATTGCACATTTGATCATTTAAAAAATAAACTACTGTCATATGATAGTAGAGTCAATAAAAAAAGCTTAAAATTCAAAAACAGCAATAATAAACAAAAACCAAAGAGAAAAGGACGAGGGCATGTTGACCCCTGTTTCAACTTCCCGGGTATCTTCTTTGCAAAATCATTTAGGGAATAGAGAGACAATAATGAGAGGGCAGAGGCACTTAATCAGAGATTTTACAAACCACTAAATCAAAAGAGACTGTGAAATTCCCGTCTGGGGAAGCTAACAGTGGGATTAAGTGGATTAGCCTACTGTACAGGAATCCGGGGAATGCGGCTGCATGTGCTTTTGTTGTGATTACTCAGCAGCAACAGGATGGCTTTCCGTCTCCCAGGAACATATGGGCACGTGCCCTTCCGCAGACCAGCAGGAAAGAGCAGCGCCTGGCCTGCTGTTTCCCTGCACCAGACGGTCTGGCTGCAAGAGGTGGCAGAGACTGGCATTTTACCGAGTTGGTGCAGGGAACATGTTGGAGACGAAAAGGCAAGGCAACCCGGCTAATCACACCCATCATTTCTACGCTCAGTTCTTGCAAAGAACGGGGAGACGACAGCGTGGCTCCCAAACTTCAGATGAAATTGCCACCTAATGATGGCCGGGAAGGCCCTTTCTAAGCTTCTTTCCTTTGGTGTTACGTGCACCAGCAGCATGTGGAATTAAACTGTACAAATTGCTCCTTTTCAGAAATCCACATTCAAACTCCAAAAACTCGAGTGCCGGATAGATACGTGAACAAATCGTGACCTGCCGGAGCTAACAGTTTACATCAGCAGTCTATAATAAATAATTAATATAGCCCTAGGAGATGTAAAGCCAGTGACAAGGTATCTCTCCCTCGGCTCTAAATGAAACTCCAGATAACCTACTTTGAACAGTAATGTGTTCACAGTATGTGGGAATTAACTGCTCAATATAATAAGTGCTATTGAATTTCCCATCTCCATGCAGATAAAGGGCAACTGCCACCAAAAACACAGTGATAACAGTAGCCGAGTGATGAAACACACACACACACACACACACACACACACACACACACAAAACAAAAACAAAACAAAAACCACACAACCTTTCTTTATTATGACCTTAAAATGTTATAGGTTGAAATAATCTTAAAGGGTTTAAAAACAGCAATTAAATCTTTCCATTTCTGTTTTCCAAGATTGCGGCTGAGAAAAGGAGGGCCGGAGAGCCATACGGTGCGAGCCTTGCTAATAACGCTCTGTGAAATATCTCATTAATTCAGTCTGGCTCTTCAGATCAGCCGCTAAATCCTTGTATTGTCACTCATCCTCTGGCCTTTTCAGGATTTCCATAGCCTAACTAGCAGTATCTCCATGGAAACCAAGCAGTCCTGCTTTGCACATCCCGGAACTTTTTGTTCCTGACAAAGCTTGACAAATCACATGCAGCATGGAGAGTTTAACACAGCGAACTAAACCCTGACCCACACTTAGAAACGATAAACCCGAGCATCCCAGCTTTATTATAAATGATTTCCTTACAAGAGACTTAACCAAGCCGGTGAAATGTTGAACCAGACAAGTTTCAAGAACAAGGTGCTGGGGGGAGAAGGAAATTTAAAAAAAGCAAATAAGTAAATACATAACTAGGTAAATAAGAACCCCAGACATGCTCAGCTATAGGCTCTGCAATCTTATTTTCTGTCTAATTGACTTAAATTGAAAGCAACCAAAAGAGAAAAAGAGCGAGAAGGGTGCTATTTCTATGTCACTCCCGTGCCTGAGAAATGGCCTTCCTTTTCCATTCTGAGCCAGAAAGGGAAATCCCAAGTCCATTCCCTTGTTTCCCCTAACTCCTGCAGAGGATGGGCTTGGGAATCTAACAGGTCTTTATGCCTGGCGACCACTTTCTGGTTGTTCAGTCTTGCTCTTTGGAACTGAGGCTCATAGTACTGGGGGGTGTGAAGGCCCTAGAAAGTGGGGCTGGCCTAACTGGTGCAACGAAAATACCAAAGAGGGCTGGGACTGGGTTTTCTAGGGTCATATTTGCATCTGAAGTGCCAGCAGCTACATTCATTCCTATGGTTTACCTGGCAAGCTTCCCTTCCCGTCCTCCTCTCCCTTAGAACTAGATGATGGAGCCAGGTTGGAGGTCCTCTCCACATGGGGCGCTGTTCCCAGAGAAAGGAGAGCGCTGACAAAAAGGAAGGTGTGTAGGTGGGACAGGGCAGCTGAAGCCGACAAGGACCCTGCAGAGAATACACACCTGTGTTCTTGCCTTTAGCTTTCACTTCTTCACAGAGTGGGCGTCATAGGCCCATGTGAAGGTGGTATCATGATTTATAAACCTATCCCTCAGCCAGTCAACAGCACGGCATGGGGCAGGGTGAGGCAGCTGTGCATGCTGAAGGAGGAAGGGCCCTTCGTGGCCTCCTCTGTCTTATTGCTGCATTACCTGCCACTGAGAGGGTTCCTGAGTGCAGACAGATCCTTAGTGAGGGATGACACAGGAGTGTGAGGATCACCATCATCGTTAGCCCCTTCAGTCTCCTGCCTTTGTTTTGTCATCTATGCAATACAACAGAACGTCATTGTGGCAGGAAAAGGCATCGGGGTGGGAGAGGGAGGCCCAGGAAACATCACAGTCTCAACTTGATTCTGTCTCCTTGTGCCGGGCCTTGGCTACACTTGCAATCAGGGTTGCTCAGGGTCTTGGCTGCACTTTGAGCTCGGGGTGTGCAAAAGTCTAAGACTAGGTCTTCCTTATTTTGTTCTTGGTTTTGAGACTAGTGATGTTTTAGAGACAACACAGTACTTGTACATCAGGAACACTTTGCCTTGGCAAGCAACGCAGGACTAGATTGAACTCTGTGTTGGCAGCAATGTTGACAACTTCATTAGTCAGCAACTTGCCAGCACAGTGTTATTGGATGTTTACAACAATGACTAGTTCTGGACACATTGTACATGTTCTACAAATATTTGCTGATGAACTGAACTGGTACCTGGAAGATCCCATAGTTGCCTCTGCTTCCTCAAAGCAAGAGTACATGAGGCTTAGACTCATTTCAGCCTTCAGGGAACTTTACTGCATTCTTTTCTTTGAAAGTTGAGAATCTATATAATAATAATAATAACAATAATAATAATAATAGTAATTTGTTCTTATCAAGTTCCTACTCTGTTATATCAGGCATTCTTCTGTTTCACATATATTAGCTCCTTTAATCTTCATACCTATTGTCTGGAGAAGGTACTATTAATATGCCCATATTATTAACTTTATTTCGTCAATGAAAATACTGGGGCAAGGAGAGCTTAACTAACTTGCTTAAGTTCACATAACTGTTTAGGGGTAGAAGTGGGCTTTGATCCTAGCAAACACATTTCACCACTATCCTTTGCTGTCTCATTATACTAATGCCAAGTGCCTCAAATCAGAATAATCAGTTAATTATACTAGCCAACAGTTACTGTTTGCTATATGCCAGGCAGTAATCTAACATCACATGCATTACCTCATTTACCCTCCACAACAACCCTGCAGGGTGGTACTGCAAGGCAGGTACTATTATTAGCATCATTTTACAAATTAGGAAACTAAGACACTGAGAGGTTAAGTAACTCACCCAAAGTCATATAACTAATATAATGACAGAACCAGATTCTAACCCAAGCAGCATGATTCCAGAAGCTTCTGTCAGCCAGGCCCCTGTTTCTCTAATTATTCAGGCAAAATGGAGAATAATGTTCCATGGAACTGTTATTCCCGGAAAACATTCTCTCTCTGAATGTCCCCACTCAGCCCACCAGACAAGCCTGGCATTGTGTATTTTTTCTAAGACTCCCTTTCAGACTGCTTTCTCAGAGGTGTCCAAAACAAGTTGAAGCGTGGGAGCAGGCCTGTGAGAAGAGCTGTCTTTTCCCCTGGTCCTAAGAGGTCACACCTGAGTGGGCTAGCCTCCTGTCCCATCCCAGGGAACTCAGGCTCAGAAAAGGGCCACCCACCACTGGCCCACGGGACTGTCAGTACGTTCAGCTGAGTCCAGCTCTTGGCACAGCCTCCGGGAGATCCCACAGAGCTCACTGGATAGAGGGACACTGCCAATGCTCAGGGACCTAAAATTAGAGCCACCAGCTGTGTTTTGGTTTTGCAGGCACGTGCATGTCTGCTCCATTCTTGAGGACACCGGGTATTGAAATATATATGAAGTTTGCTCTCTGAAGTACAGAGAAAGCACGAAATTCTTGCACCTTTTATTTTATTTAGTGTTTCTCTTCTGAGGCCCGAGATTCTTTACAACCTAGAGAATGGCATTTCCTCCCCATCAATTTCCCCCTGTGGCAGTGATGGCGAACCTATGACATGCGTGTCAGAGGTGACACACAAACTCATTCTTTTGGTTGATTTTTCTTTGTTAAATGGCATTTAAATATATAAAATAAATATCAAAAATATAAATCTTTGTTTTACTATGGTTGCAAATATCAAAAAATGTATATATGTGACACGGCACCAGAGTTAAGTTAGGGTTTTTCAAATGCTGACACGCTGAGCTCAAAAGGTTCGTCATCACTGCCCTATGGGCTGCTGCCTCCAGCTTGCAATACTCACCCTGAAGAACCCAGCCAGTATCCCGGGAGCCTGAGCACCAGCATGTGAGTCCCATTCAGTCCAAGCTCTCTGCTTCCTGATCACAGCCCCTTCTGGAATGTGCAGCCTGATGGACTTTGCTAATGGGGCTCATAGCTGAGCCCGGGAGATGCCAGAGCTGATTCTTGGCCTGGGAGTAAACAGGACTGGTGTGTGATTGTGGGACTTGGAATAAAGAGGACCTGGGGTCCACATCCCTGGAGAGGGCAAGTCAGGTACTAAATATGGTCAAGGATGGGTGGCTTAGGAAAGCAGGCAGGACACCTGTATGAGCTCATACAGACTGCTGTAACAAATACCACTGCTGGCTGGGTAATGGACGATAAAAATGTATTTATCAACTCTGAAAGTTGGCAGTCCCAGATCAAGGCAGACGCTGGCAGATTTGGTGTCTTGTGAGATTCCACTTTCTGATTCATAGATGGCCAGCTTTTGCTGTGTCCTTACATGGTGGAAGGGTTGAGGAAGGCCTCTGAGGTCTCTTTTATGAGGGCTCCACCCTCATGGCTTAATCACCCAAAGCCCCACCTCCTAATGTCATCACCTTGGGAGTTGGGATCTCAAAATATGAATTCAGACCACACCAGCTTCCTAAAAAAAAGGTCAGTGACAGAGAACTAGTAAGATGAAGCTGGGATTATCAGGTAGTGCCTTAGAAGTATTTCCGGAGATATTTGATCTAAGAAAATGAGAACTTTCTATGGCCGCACTGTGCAATAGAACTTCCTGTAACGATGGAAACATTCTTCAGCAATGCTAACCAATGAGTGGCCACTAGCCACATGTGGCACTTAAGGACTTGAAATGTGGCTAGCATGACTGAAGACCTGAATTTTCAATTTAATTTAACAATTTTAGATTTCAATGGCCACATGTGGTTAGTGAATGTCCATATGGGACAACACCTCGGGAAGGAGCTCAGCCAGGGTACACATAAAATACCACAGATGGGAATGAATTCCCTGGGCAACTTCAGGTTTTTCATTCCAGCTCCCTTTCTCCTCGCAGGGCCACCCCAAATCGTTCAACACATGACTGGCTTTCTAGCCCCTTTCCTGTGCCCTTGTGGGAGATATGCCCATTTTCTCTCTGTAGTCTCCTAACTCACTCCCCTGCTCAGCATTGACCTCAGATAATCATTTTTCCACACAGCAGTCCAAATGATTTTTGAAAATAGGAAATGAAGCTTCTCACTCTTAGGTGTTAAAGCATCCTGGGTTCCCATTGCATGATTCAGCTCTGCTCACTTCTCCATCTCATCATACTGTTCTCCATGTCGCCTCCCCTCCCTATCATGTCACCCTGGGCACTTAACACTATAAATCCCCTGGGGAGAGGCCTGCCTGTTGTGTTCATGGCTGGGGATGCAGTGCCTGGTATATAGAAGTTACTTAATGAAATTGATTTAATGAATGAGTGAGGGGTGAATACTGGGTTGATATTCACTCCTCACCTGAGACCATATATCTCAAGTCTGTGACTCTCCTCCAAAATAGTATCTTGGACTTGGGTCTCAAATGTACCATTGAACCCTGTCCCAGCCATAGCTACACATGAGCATGTGCCACTTGGAACTAAGGTTTTCATAGAGAAAATAGAGTTTAGGATTTTGGTACCAAGTAAACCTACTTAACTGTATACATGTGTTTGCTTGTTTTTGTTATTATTTTTTCAGTAAAATAAAACAGTAAAGGTAGCACAATAAATCAATAGGTTGGAGTTGGCATTTATCAGTCCTTAAATGAGAATATAGTCCATGTACAGTTTTTATTTACCGTTCCTCACTCACTTCAAACCCTTCCGATAGTTTCAAGGATACTAGTGCCATGAAGAGGTTTGCATGTTCTGTATCTGTCCAAACATTTTATGCCTTTCTGGTCCTGAGTCTCGAGGTTGTGGATATCCCTAGTCAGTTCCTGTCCTTCAGGGCTCCCCGTGGTCACAATGAGAGAATCATCTGTTTGATCAAGGATGATAAATCTTTGGGAAGCCTCTACTTAAGAAAAACTCATGATTCTACAGGGATTTCCCGAACCCTTACTAGGACATAGAGTTATGCGCTTTTAGTTCTACCCAGGATAACATGGCAGGCAGACAGGGTGGAGGATGGAAAAACACGCCCAGCTCAGCCCACCACTGAGCCCACGCAGGCCTCCTCAGCCCAGCAGACCTTATGGTCTCACATAAAGGCCCTTCCCTGCCTTCACCTCTCTTTGACCACCCCAAGCCAGTGTTATGGGCTGGATTGAGTTTCCTCAGGTTCATATGTTCAAATCCTAACCCCAGTACCTTTGAATGTAACTGTATTTGGAGATAGATCCTTTTAAAAGGTAATAAAGTAAAAATAAAGTCAAATGTGTCAGCCCTAATCCAATTGTCGTCCTTATAAGAAGAGGACACACAGAGGAAAAGCTATGTAAAGATATAGAGAAAAGATGGCCATCTACAAGCCAAGAGAGAAACTAACCTTGCTGACACCTGGATCTTGGACTTCCAGCCTCTGGGACTGTGAGAAAATAAAATACTGTTGTTTAAGACTCCCAGTCTGTGATTTTTTTTTTATGACCCCCCTTAGCAAACTAATATAATCAGGTTCCAAAGCCTCTCTCTCCCTGCCTCTGCTCTTCACTCACCTGTCTTTGCCCTTCCCACCACAAGCTCCTTCTTCTAATCAATTTTATCAGATACAAGCAGCCATTTGTGAATAATCAAACTAAAATTATCAGACCTGAAAAACATATACTAGGAAAAATAATACCACTACACCTGTGAGAATTTCTCATTAGGGAGATTTGCTGCAACTTAAAAGGCCCCATAGGCATATCTATACTACATTATGAATTTAGCAGGGGTTTCTGGGTAAGACTAGAATGAAATCAAAATCATCCTGTGAGGTGCCCTGATGGGCCACTAGACTGTGGAAATCTTCGTGAGTGTAGATTGTCTTAAGGGAAAGGATGCCTGTGAGAAGGATAATTTGTGTGTGGTTATCTGTGGGAAGAGTGAAAAACCACAGGAAGGGTAGATGGAGTCTGACACCAAACTTATCTGAGCCCCTGAAGAAAGAGAGGCTTGGGAGGGGTTCCCTGAGAGCCCAGGTGACAAAGTGGCAGGCAGAGTAAGGGAGGGGCATTTTCCCTATCTGCTTCGACAGGACTGAAATAAACACTGTATCACATTGGCAGCAGGTGGATTTACAGCTGGGAGATGCTGGGAGACATTACCATAGGCAAGGCATCTGGAAGAAATGTTTACAGGTCCATAGGAGAGGCTTCTGGGGTGACACGGTATAGGTAGGGAGGCTGGAGGTCTTGAGGACATCACACCGGCAGCTGTGATATGCCATTGAAATTTCAGGTGCTGCTGCTGGCGTGACCTCATCCACACATAGGTGTTGGTGAAACCTGAGGAGATGTGGGCCATAAGTTCAGGTCATTGAACATCCAGATGAACACTATCTTTTATGAGTAAGGATGTTCCTATGTCACTCTCCAGATGACATCTTTCAAAGGCTTGTAGTAATCCTATCTAATAATTGACAAACATGGCAATTGACCATACCTTCGCTACGCCTCCCATTGGCTAATCAGTATAATATGCAAATTAACCGCCAACAAAGATGGCGGCTAATTTGCATACTGCAGGCAGGGTGGGACAGCGCAGCCGCCAGCACGAGCCACCATCCTGGGCAGCAGGCCAGCCCCAGAAGCCCCAGAAGCCGCCAAGAAGCCGGTGATCCAGGGGAGATAGGGGTCCTCTGCCCAGGCCTGACGCTTGGGCCAGAGGCATCAGGCCTGGGCAAGGGACCGATCCTGCAATCGGAGGGTGATGGGGGTCAACACCTCTGGCCGAGGTGTCAGGCCTGGGCGGGGGGCGGAGCCGTCAATCGGAGGGGTCTGGGGGGTCACCTGCCCAGGCATGATGCCTGGGCCAGAGGCGTCAGGCCTGGGTGGGCGTCCGAGCCGGTGATCAGAGGGAGATGAGTGTCCCCTGCCCAGGCCTGACACCTCTGGTCGAAGGCATCAGGCCTGAGCAAGGGGCCAATCTGGTGATGGGAGGGTGATGGGGGTCATGCCTCTGGTCGAGGCGTCAGGCCTGGGCGAGGGCAGAGCTGGTGATCAGGGGGAGATGGGGGTCCCCTGCCCAGGCCTGAAGCCTGGGCCAGAGGTGTCAGGCCTGGGCTGGGGGTCCAATCCGGTGATTGGTGTGAACTACAGAGGAAACACCTTTTCTGACTGCTCATTGGCTAAGCTCCCTGTATGCCACGGGTAATAGTCTTAGTAACTTGGGTAATAAGAATCCAAAAAGGTGATCTAGGGTTTTTCAGCACACTCCTGGTGAAAAAAAGGAAGGTCCACTGCTGGAAGGCTAAGAAATGTCATATCCTGCCCTAGCTGGTTTGGCTCAGTGGATAATGCCTTGGCCTGCCGATGGCAGGGTCTGAGTTCAATTCTGACCAAGGGCATGTACCTAGGTTGCTGGCTCCTCCCTGGCCGGGGCCCAGGTCAGGGCTCTTGCAGGAGGCAACCAATCAAAGTGTTCCTCTCACTTTAATGTTTCTCTCTGTCTTTCCCTTTCTCTTCCACATTCTCTAAAAGTCAATGGAAATATATCCTCAGGTGAGGATGAAAAAAATAATAAAGAAATTATTATATGAAAGACACATCTTGAAAATGCCTAAAGAAAGTTGTCATTTTTTCATGGTGAAGGGACGGGAGTCCGTGTTGATGAAAACACCTTGGTGGCTGCGGTGACTGGCAGTGGCTGCAGCAGCGGGGTGATGGGGCTGGTGCCTTCCCCGATCAGCCCGGTCACCTCCCACAAAGGGAGGCCAGACTGCGGCTTAGGCCCTATCCCCAAAGGGAGCAGGGAGCGGGCCTAAGCTGTCACTAGGACATCCCCTGAGGGCTCCCAGTATGTGAGAGGGGGCAGGCTGGGCTGAGGGACACCCTCCCCCCCCCAGTGCATGAATTTCGTGTACCCGGCCCCTAGTCGAAATATAAAATTATTTCTGACTTGGGAAAACTGGATTACTCAAAAAGGCAGAGAAAAATCAGAGAACTACATTCCACTTGGAGAGTAGACTGTTTTTTCTGTTTTGTTCTGAAATTAATTCTAATAAACCCCAATAGATGTAAATGAGCTTCACTAAATTTTATTTAGGTGCACCTGACCATGAACAGGCTTCCATTTACCGACCTCAAAATATCTACTGTTAGAGCTCTCTGCTGAGGCCATGATTGTTAGAGCTCTCTGCTGAGGCCACGATGTTCCCCTCACACTTTGCTCACTTTCCTGTCCAACTTAGGATCTCAAGTCTGTGGCTCCAACCCCTCACTGCCTTGAGCGTCCTTCAATGTCCTTCTCCCCTAGCCTTTCCATGAATCCTATTCAGCAAACCCAACCCTTAGACCAACCTAATCATCCATCACTTCTGTGCCTGTAGCAGCACTGCTAAGCTCTGCTTGAGCCCACTGAAGAAAGTAGCTCCCTTAGTTATCTGTATTTTCAACCTTCCCCTCCCCCCTCCCTCCTTCCCCACAGCCTACAAACATGCTCAATGCCTCTCCCTTTTTAAGAAAACAGTCAACTTTTTATTAGCAACATCCTATGTCTGTCCTTCTCTTAACACCAAGCCCATAGGAATATGAGCCTATATTTCATCTCCTCGTTTTCTACCATAACATTCTATCATCCTGGCTCACTCCCAACACTGCGCTGACAAAGGATATCACTGATAAACTTTATATTATAAATCCAACCAATTTTTTTCAGGGCTTATTTTACTTTCCCTTTCTGAAACATTTGGCTCTGCTGACTCGCCTCCCCCTCACCACCCCCGCCCCTGACCACACACACACCACCACCATCCACTTTAAAAAAAATTAAATTCACCCTTTCTTTATATTAGTTTTAAAAGCTGACTTCCATAATAATACTATTCCTGAAATGTACTTCAGACTCTTGCTTCCAGGCAAACTCTGCCTCATCTTCTTACATTCAATTCAAGTATCATACCCTGATGAATCCTTTCATGATCTTTCCAGATAAACATGACCACGTCCTTCTCTCTGAGCAGAGACTACCTTTTAGTCCCTATAACATATGAGTGACTGTCCCTGTAGCCGGGAGAGACTTGCACAGCCTAAAAGTTCTCACAAGCACAAGAACTAAAATGATTGCGCTCAAGCTAACAAGACGCATCTCAGGGCTGGCTTTCTCTGTCAGGCTGCTGCTTTGCGTGCCCTGATCTAGAAGAATGTCTGAATAACAGCTTGGAGTGGCATCATGGTGTCATTCAAAAGATGGAGCCCTGGAGTCAAAGAGATTAGTTCCAAGTTTCTAATTGTTTTCCTGGCAGGTCCTGTGAGCAGAAGACTCTAGTTTATTTCCCAGTGTGTGCCATGAAAAAAAATAGTGCTGTGTATATAAACAAGTGTAATTTTTAAAAAGGTAGTTGTGATCAAATATTTCAGAACACATTGGGTGAACCAAATTACAGAGGTATTTACCTCTACCATAGGCCACATGCATCCTGACTCTGCTTATCCCCACACCAGTGGGACTTGAGACACAAGGTTTGGAACAGAATGAATTACAGTGAAGTTCAGGTTCATTTTGGAGGTGACCTTGATATGCTAGATTTAGTTGTTTTGGAAAAACTTGTTAAAGAAAATCTGTTGGTACAGTTCCAGTTTGAACTGGTTCCATGGTTTGTTTGTATGTATATGCATGTGCTCATGCACGTGTGCAGTTTGTTTATTGAGGAAATCTAGGTTGTATTTTATAATTCAAATAAATGAATGAATAAGGAGGAGAATTTGAGCATATTAAGTCCATATATTTTCATCTTTAATAGCCTAGTTTTTCACTGCACTGAAGCTCCCAAATCAAGAGCACAGCCTGCAGGCCCATTCCTACTCTTCGTCTGCAGGATGGAGAAGTGATTCCTGCCCAGGACTGCCAGGCCCGGAGGTTTGCTGCCCGAGGGAAGAAGGTGGAGGTAGCAGGAAAGGAGTAGCAGACAGAAGTGGAAATCCTGCCCTATCCCTTATGAAGTGTAAGAGGAGAGGCAGTAGTGCTGAAGTCAATGATGAGGGATCTGTGTCTTGACTTTCCAGCAAGCCAGAGCTGATGGGGAAGCCCAAGGCAGGGGGTTGAGTTCCCTGCCCCCTCTTTGGGACACCATAGGGGACTGTCCCACGGAATGAGCCTGCTGAACAAAAGTTGAAAAGACAGTGTGGTGCTGTGAGAGTGAAAGCCTGAGGCAACACTCCTGTTATTTATTTCTGAGTAACAAATTACTCCAAAATCTTGAGGCTTAAAAAACTATAAATTTTTATTCTCTCACACAGTTCTGTGAGTCAGGAATGTGAGAGTGAGTTAGCTGCACAGTTCTGGCTTGGGGTCTCTCGTGTGGTTGCAGTCACAATGGTGGCCAGGGTAACAGCTGTCTGGGAGCTTGGCTGGGGTTGGAGCATCCACTTTGAAGATGGCTCGTTCACTTGGACAGCAGGTTGGCACTGGTTGTCCACAGGAAGCCATAGTTTCTTGGGCTGCTTAAGTATCTTCATGACATGGCAGCTGGCTTCCTCCAGAAAAAGTGATCCGAAGCAGCAAGACAGAAGCAGCGGTGCTTTAAGTGGCTTAACCTCAGAGGCCGCATGCCAGGACTTGCGCCATATTCTGTGGGTCACAGAGAGCAGCCCTGATGGAATGTGGAAGGGGACTACACAGGAGTGTGCCTCCCAGGGGGTGGGAATCCTTGGGCGCCATCTCGAAGGCTGGCATTTTTGAGTTTATTTTTGAGTTGACTTAATAAACACCAGAAAAGTAATTGATTTAACCAGAAGAGCCTGGGAAGTTCGGATAGGACTGAAGTTCAGATGAAGAGACTATTATACCTTTAACTAGGAAAATTTCCATTTTTCCTGGTCAGCCCATAAGGGCTTGAGAAGCAAAGTCGATATCAGCTATTTGAAAAATCAAAACAAACTTTAGGTTTGTCCAGTGCTGAGTTGTAACTATGTAAGCAAACCTGTTGCAGTGTGTGCTCAGGTTAAGCTCCACCTTGGACAAATGAGTGTAGTTCTTTCAAGTTTGGGATTCGTGGTTTCTTCCACTTCATGTCTCTCAGGCTTAGTTCTTTATTACTTTTCTTAAAAATGCATGAAGTATTTTACCTTTCCCTTAAGGAATTTATACTATGGATAAGAAGATAAAAAAACGAAGACAAAAGTCTAATTTCCCAAAGCCGCACCCCAGAGCAGCACACTAATTGGTGGGAGGTGAAGTGTCAGGTGGCAGCAGGTGAAGCAGGTTCTCTGATGTTCCTGGCTCCAAGCATCAGGAGGGAATATCAAGTTCCTGGCGCTTCCCAACCACCAGGCAGCCCTGACCCCATAGGATGGGCATTCTGCTCCTCCCCAGAAAAAGGGCAAACCACCCTCATGAGTGTCTCAGAGAACGGTCCTGCCAGTGGCTCCTGGAGACCAGAAAACTGTCTGTAGGACCTGGGGGCTCTGGAATGCGTTTTCCTGAACAGGATTCTAATAACACCCCAGAGCTCAGGTTTCCAGGATAATTGAAACCTTTAGTATTAATTGGAGAAGGAGATGGGGTGGAGAGGCAGAGAATGGGAAACCTTTTCCTGCCATTGCTGGAAAAGTTCATGCTGTGGTTTTGGGGAAACAAATAGTCCAGTGTTATGCCTTGGACCTGAAGTGGGGGAAAGGAGAAGGGGGAGTGCTGCATGGGGAGGGGGATGTACTCTGTCTGCTTTTGGGTTGGCAAGAGACAGATGGCTCAGCATGGTGCACTGGGAAAGGAATTCCAAAATACTTATTTCAAAACTTGCGGCTTTGTACCAGGCACCCAGGGCCCAGCCTCATGCACATGTTATGAATTCGTCAATCAGCAGATACCATGATTTCCCACGGCAACTGGTACGTCCACATAGACATTCAATACAGTGTTCAGTGACGATGAATGGAAATTATGCAGTCTTTTTTATACATATAATATTGCCATTGCTACCTCAGGGAGAGTAGAGCAGTCCAGCAGGCAGAAGTGAGAACTAAAAATAAAATTTCTCATTTAGTATTCATTTGTCTTAGACTTGGATCCACTTTAATAAGCACCCTGTCTTTGGGTTGTGAAGTTAATCCTCCCTCCCCTCTTACTTTCCTTCCTTCCTTTCAAATAACACCTAGAGGCCTGAGGGTTCACATTGGAAGATTCCAGGACTATTGGTTCCCAGAAACTTCCAGAAGAATACCCAGGGGGAGCGTGGAAGATCCAAGGCACCTTAGCCTAGAGCTGACATTCCAAAAAAGCTGATGTTGAAGCCTTAGTCTCCAAATCTAGTATTTAGGAATCCTTCCCCTTGGCATTCACTAAATAGACAACTTTTTGCTTTATTCCTAAACAGGACTGCTGCCTCAGTTTTCCTGTCTATAAAGTCGATATAATTTGACATATGTTATAGGGCTGTGAGATTTTAATGAAAAGACATCTAAAGCACTCAGCACAGTACCTGGAATGAAAAATGTAACTCTGTTCCCTAGCCCAGGGGTGGGGAACCTTTTTTCAGTCAAAGGCCATTTGGATATTTATAACATCATTCGAGACCATACAAAATTATCAACTTAAAAATTAGCCTGCTATATTTGGTCAAACTCATCCCTAATGCCCTGGCAGTGCTATACCAAATGATTTCAAGGGCCTTATATGGCCTGTGGGCCAGATGTTCCCCACCCCTGCCCTAGCCTAATCCATAACAGGAGGGAAATATTTTCTCACGAAGTTATGAGGACTATATGAAAAACATAAAAGCATCAAGTATTGTATCTGATATATGGAAGATTTCATAGGATGAGCTTGAGAAATAGTAATATATTTACATAATAATTATTATTGATCGTCACCTCTACAATTTCAATAAGGTTAAATATATATATTTATATATATATTTATATATATTTATATATATATTGCTATTATTTATAGTCCACCCTGCCCCACCCCTAACCTCACACACAGTTGTGAATGTGAATCTTTGTGAGTCTTTGAGACCTTGAGTTCTGGGCTGCCTTGCCCCAAGAGGAGTCAATGGATTTTCATGTGTTTCAGGAGCTGTGTTTAAAGATAACTGGCAGCCAGACTTTTGCTTAGCAAGACAAGGCTCAGCTGGGGGAATTCATCTTTGTGTTGAATAGCAGACAGGACTGACCCTAAAGATGATATCTGGAGGCTGGAAGGGGAAAGGCAATCAAGTCTACAGTGGCATGCTGGGCTTTGCTCTGAGACAACACCTGGGAGGTGGCAGCCCTTTGCATGGCTCCAGCTGGGTGGCTACCCAGGAGGACAGGTCTTTATTGTTCGTGGGTCCAGGGAGCCGCAGTGAAGGTCTCCGTGGTATCACGCATTGCCCCTTTGATGTGAAGACACAATATCACACCTCAGCCAACAGCACTGAAGATAGTGACCAACACAGACAAAGAAGCAAGATTCCCTGTTCCCTACCTTCCCTTTTGGTCTATTTCTACCCCCTCCTGGAATCCTGAGACCATAAGAACACATAATCCAGAAGTCTGAAAACTTCCACACAAAAATGAGTCTTTCATGATAGAAAAGCTTAGATATTTCTAGTGGGCACAGAGACGTGGGGGTGGGTGATTTCTTGCTCACTGATACCTCCAGGTAAACAAGTCTTCCCAATTTATCCTGCCATTGGTTATGTTCTCAGGGTGTCTCAGATGAACAAGACACAGAGCATGATCCCTGGGGCCTAATTTCACATCACCCCCTGTGAAAGTTCATTTTATATTTCAGCTTGACGGGGTCACTGGCTGCCCAGATAGCTCATTTGACATTTTTCTGTATGTTTCTATTACAGTGTTCTGGAATGAGATTAACCTTTGAGTTGGTAGACTCTGGGTAAAGCAAATCATTTGGCCTGATTGGGTAAGCCTTGTCCAATCAGTTGAAGGCCTGAATGGAACAAAAAGGTGGACCCTCCCCTAAGCAAGAGAAAATTATTTTTGCCTGCCTGATTGCCTTCAGGACTGGGACATTGACTTTGTTTCTGCCTTTGAATTCGAATGGAAACATTGGCTCTTCCTGAGTCCTGAGCCTGCTGGCCTTCCAACTGGAACTCGGCTCCCCAGCTGGCCAGCTCACCTTGCGGAGCTTGGGGCTTGCCCACCTAATTTCCGAGCCACTTCTTTATTCTCTCTCTCTCTCTCTCTCTCTCTTTCTGTTTCTCTGGAAAACCCTGACTAACATATCCTCTCTCCCCATCTTCCCCAGTTCCCAAAGTCCTGCTCCCTCTTCATCCAACATTTGCCTTCCATGGGGACTATACATCTTTCAGTAATACAACACTGGGAAACCCTTCAGAGAGTAGCCTGAAATTGCAACTCTGGTTCCAGGCCTGTGTTTTTGTGCCAAATCCTAAGAAAAAGATAAATGAGAGCAGGAGGGGGAAGAAAATGGTGTGTGAGGCCGTGATTGATGTGGAACATCTGAAGGAGCTCCTGTGTGGGTCATGTTTTTGGCCCAAACCGGTGGCCATTGTGTGGTTTTGCATTTAAGGGCTGCTTCTATTTATATCTGCTATGTTTTCAAAAAATCAAAGGGAAGATCCATCATTAGGAGCATACAGATCATTACAGAGCTGGACGGTTTAGCAAGAGAACAAGATGAAGTTTCCATCATTACACGTAAAATAAAATGCTCGGAGCAGCGATGGGTGCCAGCTTCCCCAGAGAAAGGTGCATCTGCTTTTGAGTTCTTGGGGTTGGGGAAGCATTTAGAATGTTTTCGAAGCCTCGGTAGCTCTATTATACGATTTGTCTCGAGCTTGTTAGAAAGCATTTACTTGAGGTCTTCTTGATCCTTCGTCTGTCTGATATGTCATAACTTTTATGATAGAGAAATCACCAAACTGAAGAAGCAGATACAACTCAGATTATCTGCCAGTTTTCCCAAGACCACCGGCCATTAGGGGAAGAACACGCTGCATAGTTTACGAGAGCAGAATGCGTCTGCGGGAGTGAAATAAAGCCTGCGCTCCGCCGTGGTCGTAATGAACAAAATAAATCCCGTCCTTATGCAGATGTTCCTCGGGGTCTGTCAGCACGTAGAGGAAATTTACTCCCTGTCTCCGATGCTGGAGACAAACGACTCCACGCGATGAAAAACAGCACCCGGAGAAAGTAGAACCTGGCTCTCAGTCTTCCCCAGGAAGTTTACTCCAGGCGTGGAGGGCGCACTTCCATAGCATTAATGCTCATGAGCCGGTCTCCTCCTGCAACAATAGACAGGGACACTTTTTTAGCCTGGTATTTTCACCCGGAAAAATTTGCTGGGAAATAAGGAAAGACTATCCATTGGGGTTGTTTGGAGGGACAGCTTCTATATTGCTTTGTGGAAACCAGAGATTATTTACAGTCCCCTCAGCCTGAGTGACCTGCCTTTCCTGTAAAGAAATCCAGAAATGATTCTCTCCAGTGTCCGGTGGCCCGGTGGCCAGCTACTCTGCCAGCTACAGCAAACACGGCCCAAACTCTCCCATTCCTGACAGTCTCCATGAGGAGCAATCTCCCCTCACCTCTGTGTCTGGTTTGTTAACATTTAGAAATTGCTGTGGTTCCTTAAATGGTGCCAAGGAGTTATGTAGTCAGGTCTCTGAGCCACCTACTATTACTTGTCTTGGCTGTGATCTGTACTGTACCCAGTCCCAGTGGTCACCTTTTGTTTTATTTGGAGGGAGGGACTCCTCACTAGGAATGACTTTCTCATTACATGGCTTCGTTAAAATCGCCAACGTGCTTGGCCACAGAAACCTTTTATGAATCAAAGGAGGTTGAGCTATGGCTATGCAGCCCTGAGGATTTCCCCCTGGCGAGGCCATTAGCCAGGTTCCTGCCATCTGGGATGCACCTGATTTGGCCCCCAAATTGTATGTATTGGCACCTTTTTTGGCGTCCTTTTTTAAGTAAAAAAAGCAAAAGTGAATATTAATTTCTCTATGAAACATTCCTGAAGACATGAAGGAGAAGATAGCTTGCTTTTCCTTCTCTGGATTTCCAGAAAAGCATACCAACCAGTAGGTAGACAGAGCTCAGAAATACAAAATTTACCCTGGAACCCTTCTCCCCAAATCATCCAACCTCAGTTGCTAAGAGGGCAAGTCAACGTTCTTCCCTTATCACATTTGCTAAAACGAAGAGAATCACGTAGACAATGAGTCTACAGTGGGCCTAAACTGGTGACCTTGTTTCAGGAGCCAAATAACTCCAACCCAGCAGCTTTATTTAGCTTGGGCTTCTCTCACAGTTCCTGCATAAATTTACTCTAAAATCATAAAGCAAAACATAAAAGGAAAATAGCAACAGTAAAGTAGCGATGCCACAAACTCGACAACAATTATATATTCTATCTAGGGCACACTTAACTCTCTAATTGCTAATTGTAATTTAAATGAAAACATGTGTTTCTTGTTAAATTCATCAACTATACTTTTAAGTGCTACTGAAGAGAACTGTGATTAAGGCTGAACGCACACCTCAGGGTTTTGACAAGCACAGTGCTCAGACAGTTCCTGGGCTGCCATCTGAAGTTGAAGGTCCTTAATGGGACTGCTGCTTCCCAGACCAGATAGCTGGGCAGGATGGAGAAGGGAACATCTGGGAGAAATCGCTTGGCCAGGATTCTTTGCACGTCATGTGCTGCTCGTTCCCACGTGTCCAATTGTTAATGTCCTTAGAAGTTCATCTGGTCCAGCCCTATTTGGAATCTAGCCCTTAGTCTGCTAAAGATATTCTGTGGGGTTATTATAAAGTCCTGACCAACTGGAGCAGCCTCCAGACCAAGGACCTGCCTCACTCTGCTACTCTCTGCTTTCATAGATGCCATCAAGAAAGACAGCAAACAAGGTGATGCTTGTGAAGATCACAAGACAGATAACATGTAAGGAGTTAACGAAACTGTCTGGCACTAAGTAGTTGCTCAGCAAATGTCAATCTCATCCTCCTGTCAAGCACTAATTTGATATTGAGAATTAAAAAGTAAGAAGCTCCTTCATTCAGCTTTGTTTAGGAAAAAGCCAACCTTACATCATAAAAGTTGGAACTAGAGAAAAGTTTTTAAGAGCAACTTTGTTATTTTCAATTAGATTTAGTAAGTAGAAGTAGCTAATTAAATTACATTTTGTTTAATTTTTTATCAGGCAAGTAAGAATAATTTGTAAATAGCTTATCAACCTATCTATGTGGAAAAATGTTTGTAAAGTGTTTAGGAGTCTGTATTAGTCTAGGTTTCTCAGAGGAATTATATATATATATATATATATATATATATATATATATTCCCACCCAATATATATATATTTTTGGTTTTATTTCTCTGGGAAAATAGATATGAATTGACCCATGTGATAAAGAGTGAGAAGTCCCATGCTCTGCAGTTGGAAAGCTGCAGACCCAGTTTATCTGTCTGAGTCCAAAGGCAGGAAAAGACTGATGTCCCAGCTCCCAGACAGGCAGAGAGAGAATTCTCAGCCTTTTGTTCTATTCAGGCTTTCATTGGATTGGGTGAGGCACCGGATTTGGAATGCACCTGATTTGACCCCCAATTGTATGTATTGGCACCTTTTCTTGGCGTCCATTTTTAAGTAAAAAAATGCAAAAGTGAATATTAATTTCTCTATGAAACATTCCTGAAGACATGAAGGAGAAGATAGCTTGCCTTTCCTTCTCTGTATTTCCAGAAAAGCATAAGGGAGGGCAATCTGCTTTACTCCGTCTACTGATTTAAATGTTTATCTCATCCGGAAACCTCTTCACATACACCCAGAATAACGTTTAACCAAATATCTGAGGACCTGTGACCAGTCAAGTTGACATAAAATTCACCATCACAGAGTATAAGATTATCTATACAGTATTTAAAGCAATACCTCTCTGCATGCCACAGAATGTGCATGGGTTTGGAGTCAGGCTGATATGCACTGAATTTTGGTTCCTTCACTTACTAGGTCTGGGTCTCTGAGAATTTACATGTTCTCTCTGAGTCTCACTTATCTTAATGACCCACCGTGGACCATAATCATTATCTGCCCAGTTCACTATGTTTGTCACTTGGGTGCTTCAAGGTGCAGCCGGCATGCCCCCTTGCCCATGGAACTGCCTAATACTAGAATCCCCAGTCTCTCTCCATGTGGGTTTGGGGGATTAGGGTTTGTTTTCCGTTAATGTGACTATGATGGGAGCATTGGTAGTAAAGGATTAGTGAACTGGGGAGCTGGTCCAGTTGGCTGGTTCCTTCATTCCAGACACTTCTTGTTCTCATATTCACTCACTCTTGTTCACCCTCTGGGTTGCATGCTGATCCTTGAGTACTTGGTCAGAACCTCCTTGCATGTGCTAACTCACAGACACAGGGCACCCCAAATCTCCTTTCTTCTCAGTCTCCTCCTGGGGTCTGGATGCTTCTCCTTCAGATTGGTTATGGGTTGAATTGTGTCTATCCAAAATTCAAATGTTGAAACCCTAACCCCTAGCACCTCAGAATGTCACTGTTTTGAGAAATAGGATCTTTAAAAATGATTAAGTTAAAATGAGGCCAGTAGAGTGGGTCCTAATCCAATCTGACTTGTGTCCTTATAAGAAAAGGAAATTGGGACAGAGCGAGAAACTCTAGGAGGGTGCACACACAGAGAAACACTATGTGAGGACATAGATAAGGTGCCGTTGGCAAGCCGAGGTGAGAGGCCTCAGGAGAAATCAACTCTTCCAACACCTTGACCTTGGACTTCCAGCCTCAGGAAGTGTGAGAAATAAATTTTTGTTGTTTAAGTCATCAAATTTATGGCATTTTTATGAAAGCCCTAGCAAACTGATATAGGATCCTTAAACCACAAAAGTCTGTTTACACGCCCTTTCCTGGACAATAGTGGTCTCCCATCGGCAGCTCCATTCACTGCTTCGGTGACAACTTTCCTTCTGAACAGTGATGATGGTCACTTTTGGATACCTCACTACCCTGAGCAGAGGAGGAAATGCAAGTTTACCCTCCAGAACAGCATCCTGCTACACTGCAAAACACTACCGCCCGCTTGTCACAGAGCAGTCACTCCGCACAGGTCCATTTTCTTCTCTGGCTGTACCCTATATGTTTATTTTTCCTCCTCACTGCAGCTACGCAGTCTCTACCACTCTCCCCGGGTCTGATGGGAAGACCTTACTTTCTTTCTTGAATTTTTTTTTTGAGCCTCAATTGCACAGAATTGGATTTATTATAATCCTTGGTTCTTGAGACACTCTGACCATTGTCCCATGCATGACCCTCTTTTAAAAGAATTAAATAACTAATTAGAATATAGGCTCCCTGGACCCCCTCATCCAACATAAGAAACACTGACAGGAATTTACATTTATTTATGTCCTCCTCTCCCATCCTGTCCCCTGACCTTCCTCACCACAGGTAACTGCTATACTGAAGCTTGTGTTTATTATTGCTTTGCTTTTTAAAAATACAGTCTTTATCCCACTTATCTGTATTCCTAAAAGGTATACTTAGCCCACTTTATCTACATTTTCCGTTTTTTAGCATAAACTTGTTCATGATATTCTCCACTTCTCCACTTTCTGGATTCTACTTACCTGTCCGTGTGTCCCTGTTCATGTATGGGTTTAATACTTGTACTTCCTGTTTTTTTTCTTGATCAGGCTCGGCTCGTCAGAGATTAATCTGTTTTGCTCATCTTTCCAAAGAATCAACTTTAGGCTTTATTACTCTTTTCTATTGAATTATATTTTCTACTTCCTTGCTTTCTACTCTCATTTTTGTAATTTTATTCCTTCTACTCTCTTTGGGTTTATGCTTTTGTTGTAGGTTTTTAAGCTAGACAACGTAGGGCATTTATTTTCAGCCTTTCTATTCTACTAGAAGCATTGAATGCTTTGACTTTACTGTGATTCCATGTTCATTTCATACACAAGGTTTAATATTTAGTGTGTTTTTTTTTATCATGCAGTCCTGAGTATTTTTAAATATTCCCTTATGATTTCTTCTTTCACCCATGAGTTACTTGGAGCTTTCTAAGCAAAATGCTAATTTTAAAAATTTTATCTTTTCATTAATAAATTTTATTTTCTTGTTTCCCTGTCTTCCTTTCTGTTTCTCCAGTACTGATCTTGGAAAAGGAGCCTGCAGTTTTGCTAAATCACAGTTGGAGGGAATGAGAGCTCCCTCAACCTTTCTTTCTACTTTCCCATCAAAGTAAAGCCCATTTCCTGCCCCCCCCTGTACCCCCGCCCAGGCCCTGCAGAGGAATCTGTATCCACATGCACTTCCTCCTCAGCTCAGTGGACATGGTGTTTTAATCTCATGCCCCTGCCTCTGCTTCAGACTTTCCTTTCTGATGATCTCTTCTCTCTTTCAGCTTCAACCTCTCCCCCTCCACAAATTCCTTTCCTCAGAACACAAAAATGTAATTCTTTTCCCAACCTTAAAAATAAACTAATAAGCAATGAGAATAAACCCTTCCTATAGTTCTGCCTCCAGTTCAAACTACCATCTTCTCTCATTCCTTGTACCATTAAAGTATCTACTCATATTCTCTCCTCTTTGCAACTTACTCCAGATTCCATGGCACAGAGATTGCTTGTTTAAAGGCCAGCAGCTCTCAATTAACAAATTTGACACCTTCTCTTGGTCTTCATGGCATGACCTCCTGGGGCACAGGACCCCGTTGTCTCCTTCGTTGTCTCATCTTCTCTCCTATTCTCGTATGTGTGTGCTACCAAGGGTTCTCATTTTGACCTTCTCCACTAGACATTCTTCATCTTGCCATGCTGCCATGTCTTGATGCGCTCCTGTCGATCCTAAGAAGACTCATGGCTTAGCCACCTGAGCATCCTCATCCTACCCTGCTCTCACCTGTTGCCCAGCCCTTGGGCTCAGTGAACTATACATACTGTAGCACCTTGACCGATTCCAGGTGGAGGGAGCCTCAGTTGCTCAGAGGTCATTGTGTCAGAGCAACTTCAGTTGGGCAGGAATTATGCACAAGATTCTGATGATCAAAACCCCCGAACAGACAAGCAGAAAGCAGTGCCTGCCCATCAACCCTCATTGGTATGCCCTGGTCAGCATTTAATATGGTTTTAAAACAGAATTTGGTCAAACTTATTATGAACACAGACATAATTCTTATGGACAAACCTTATGGAACAGGTAAAATTTCACATGGTGCATTAGATTTCTAGGGCTACATTGAGAAAGCACCATCAATGTGGTGGCTTAAAGAACAGAAATTTATGGTCTCAGAGTTCTGGATGCAAGAAGCCTGCAATCAAGGTGTCAGCAGGAAGACTAATGGAACGTCTTACAGCATTGCCTCATTCTTGTAGAAGAAAAAAGGTTTAGTCCTTTGAGAAATTCAAGCAAAGGAGCTTTGGCCTTGGGGAAAGCAGACCAAAGGAGGATAGGGTGAGATGCTGGACAGAAACAACAGAATCAGACACTCTGAAGGCCCCCAAAGCTTTGTGAAGCAAGTTATAAAGGATCAGGATTCAAGATCCCTAGTGGACTTCTCCACCGAAATGCTGGGAGCAGGACAACGGTGCAGCAGCGCCGTGGAAATTATGAGAGGAAAGGACTCCAACCAAAAATTCTATTCCAGCGAAATGATCAAACAAGTGAAAGTGTTAAATTAAAGACACTTTCAAATATGCAATGCCTGAAACTTTACCCTCAATGCCTTGCTGAATACGTTCTCTAAAAACAAGAGAATAAACTGAATAAGGAAGACATGGGGTCTGGAAACAGGGAGTCCCTGAAGGGAGAAGGGCAAATGAAAGTCTCTAGAAGGTGATAAAGACAGATACCAGCATGACAGCTGTGCATCAAGTCGGAGAGGAAAGAAGGCTCCGAGAGGAGGATATTTCCAAGAAAATCAAAGGGTCTCTTTTGTTGAGTAGTCTGAAAGTGGTATTAGTTATAGGAACATATAAAATTAAATAATAAAGAAATTAATTATTAATGCCAGGAAAAACAAATTTGTAGAAGTAAAAAAATAATCAAAATGTGTTACAATTACATATCTCCACTGTGAACAAAATTTCTAGTCATAATAATGTGAACACCTAATCTGACCATGTATTATCATATAGCTGTTTTGGGAGGATGGCAAGACAGAACAGGTACAGGTGTATGTGACTATGGGTATCTATGAAATTTTTCCATATATGATTTCCCATATATATTTTATATAAGAAGTCAATAGATAATATTCCAGTTAGAAAAGTAAAGAAATAATAAACATGTTAGTTAAAAAGTGGAGGAAAATACCAGAAATAACACTAAAAGAATTAAAATTGTTGACTTGGGGGTAGGGATTGAGAAGTGTGGAAGGCAAAAGAAATGAATACTTTTTAAAAATGCCTTGTAGTACTCTTTGACCTTGTATATCATGCATATATATTACTTTGATGAAAATTAAAATGTGGTCAAATCTCTTTTAGACAAGTTTAGAGTATTCTCTTTTAATTTATTCTCTACCTCAGCCCTGTTAGCCTGTGCCCCAAGGTGTTCAGAACTACACAGGCACTTGGGGTTGACATTTCTTCAACCTGAGATCAGGGGTGACAAGGTAACACTATTGATGGGTAAAGGATTTTAATTAAGTTTCTAAGCGAGCACCGCTAAGCAGTGAACGAGAAGAGTTCACAGCTCTCTCAATGTCCTGTGTCTCACCTTCCTGATTGAATGGTAGGAAATTTATAGCTAAGGATGTCTTTGCAGACCTAAAGGTGAGAGATTTTGGGGGTTGTTTATTTCAAACTCCGTTTATAAACCCAGAAGCTTTTAAAGCAAATTCAATTATGTAGCCCAGATCATCCAGATGGGTGGAAATCATCTACTTTAGAAATAAAATGTCTAGCAGGCTACAAGATGGTTCCAAGCTCCCACGACTGGGGTTTGGCAGTGTCCACCCAAGGAAGACCAAAGTCAGCATTTAGACAAGCCCCCACGCTCAAGGCCTCTGGCCCTCCAGCCTCCCTGTGAAGCTCCTGCTAAACACTTTTCATTGGTAGACATAGTGGGAAAAGGGCAGCCTGGAGAATGCTCTTTTGACGTGAAAGTGAGTTGCAGTGGGAGAACCGGAGTCTTTCCTTTTCCGTTCAAGCACCGACAGAAAGCATCATCAAAACCCTTCAAACACACACATTCCCCAACCACAGTGAGGAATCTGAGAGTGCAGTCAGAACTGGGTGCATGATTTCAGAGCCCAGTTTCCACAAGGTGATAATGCAAGGCCCCTTGTTAAAGAAATAGTGAGGATTTCAAGACAGAGACAGCAGATGAAACCACGCAGGGTCCTGTGTGACTGCACAGGGTCTCAGGCCCAGGGAGCTGGCCCGGAGTTAACACCAACTCCCAACAAAAGCCAGGCTGGTGGCTGCACACTGGTGAGAATGCCGTCTGGATGGGGGTGGAGGCCCAGGCTTTTCATTTGTGCATTTGAAGTTCACATCACAGTCACATCCATAGGGACAGCAGCTCTATGTATCTGAAACCTAGACAAGCTCTCTCCTTTGACCCCACTGCCCCAGAAATGGGCTCTGACCAAGGAGGAAGTGAAATCAGAGCAGACACCAGGCTGTCTGCCCGGCAGCTGTCTGCATCGCTATTGATCTGGAGGTTTGGGCTGCTTCCTGGCCTTACTAGCTGGTGACATCAGCGCTTCCGTCATTTCCCTCTCTTGCTGCCAATGCAGAAAGCACTTAGGAGGGCAACAAGCGCCGATTAGCAAAGATTCCGAACCCCCAAGTAAACAGCACCTCTGCAAGGGACTAGAAGCCCTGTGCCTTTGAAGGGAGTGTCTCAATAGCTCTTCCACATAATGCAAAAGATAGAAAGGGGAAAGTTAAAAGCATCTATGTATACATGCTATTTTCCCTATGGAGCATTTTGGTGATATTTTGACAGCTGTGTGTTGTACTGACCCTCTCTCTTAAAGAGATTTCCAGCTCTAAACAACATGAAACATACACATTTGTGTGAGCACATTTTGTCTGCATTTACACCAAACCCTGAACAGTTCATATTTGAAAATAAACATGTCATTTTAAAGATTGATCAAAGGTAGTAAGTAAGTATTAGACATTTGGGTCAAATTCTAATTGATTATGTTAAATTGCATCTATTTTAAGATATTGAGTAATTTTTTTCTAAGGCCAAAAAGGATCCATTTTTAGCCTTGAAAAAAATGATAGTCAATGTCTTAGGAAAAGTATCATTTACTAATTTTCCACTTCTCCAAGGTGGGTCAGCTGTAGTTTTTATGTTGCTTGTTTGTTTGTTTTAGCTCAGATTCACGAGGTTCTAGGGACCAACCATATTGAGTAAGTGAAGATGAGGCAAAAGAAATCTGATCTGAGATCCTGTTCGAATTACCTGACATTCTTCCAGGAGTTCCTGAAGTTGCTTCTATCCCTTCAAAGTCTGGCTCAAACTTAACCTGCCTTCCTACCTGGAAGCCAATTCTGAATATCTTACACCCTTGAAATGAAATCCCCACTTTTCCTACCCCTTTCTCTTACGTTTTCAGACAGGATTATATTAGTTTTCCTGGAGTCATTCTTTGGTTTATAAGAATCTTTGCATTTTTCTCTGAGGTGTGCACACCATTCACCCTTGCTGGAAGGCAGGCTTTGAGAAGAGCCTGGGTCTCCCCCAGAGCACCTAGGCAGGACTCTGGCCCCATTTGTTCCCAGCACTCCTACTGTCTCACTCTCTCACTCTGAATGTTTGCACAAGCCACCAAAATGAATGTATCTTTTGATCTGCTACAGAAAATCCATGATTGAAAATCATGTGAAAATTCTATGCTTGGAAAAACAAATTATGTAAGGATTTTTTTTTTTTGTAATACCTAAAATCTGATGTAAAGGGCATGCTTATTTTACAAAATATATTAAATAAATACATTATAAGCCACAGTGGTTGTTAAATAAGCAAAGTTATGATTAAGATAACAGCTGTGATAAATGGCTTAAAATAAATGGTGAAATTCTTAAGAGTTTAAAAGGAACAAGATAAATGGAAAGAGTATGAGATCAGGAATCAGAACATTGATGTTCTTGATTCAGATTGGGACTTCAGTTTCCTTGTCTTAAACGGACTGGGTATGATCTTCATGAATTCTGTAAGATTTAACATTCCTTGTTCACTTTTCTTTGTAAAAGTTGTTCCCAAGCTTACAAGGTATCATATGACTCTTATAAAAATAACCATTCTTTATTACTCCTCCCTGCCAGACCTTTATGCATTTCTATACACCACATATATGTGCATGTGAACATGCAGGGAGTTTTTAGTAATAAATGACATCATAATATACATATTATTGTGCCATGCCATTGTAGCTCAGTGGTTGAGCATTGACCTATGAACCAGGAGGTCACAGTTTGATTCCTGGTCAGGGCACATGCCCCGATTTTGGGCTCGATCCCCTTTAGGAGGTGCAGGAGAAGGCCAGTCAATGATTCTCTTTCATCATTAATGTTTCTATCTCTCCCTCCCTCTCCCTTCCTCTCTAAAACCAATAAAAATATATTTAAAAAAAATAATAATATACATATTGTTCAAAGCTTTGCTCTTTTCATTTAATAACTTACTTCTTTTCTTATTGGTATAGTCAGATCTGTTTTATCCCACTAATGGGCTACATAATCTATATATAAAAGTCCAGTGACCATTATGGCGGAACAACCAGAATGACCAGAATGACCCATCGACCAGTTGCTATGATGCGAACTGACCACCAGGGGGCAGACACTCAGCGCAGGAGCTGACCCCTGGTGGTCAGTGTGCTCCCACAGGGGGAGCGCCGCTCAGCCAGAAGCTGGGCTCATGGCTGGCAACCTGTGGCAGCACTACCAAGCGGCAGCAGGAGCAGTGGCCGGGATGAGTGTGAGCCTCGTCACACCTGGCCCTGGTTCAAGCTCCTCCCTAGCCTCCTGCTTCTTGGCACACTGCTACATCCCCAGAGGGGTCCCGGATTGTGAGAGGGCACAGGCCAGGCTGACACTCAATGCAGGAGGAGGGGGAGAGGGGCACAGTGAGGCCTGGAGGTGCACGCTATGTCCCAGGGATCTCAGGAACCACAAGCCCAGAGATTGCTTTCCAAAAAAAATTGGGGAAAAAAAAAACGGCTCTTCCTCCCAGATCCTCTGTTTATTTCAAAGGTAGCTCTATGAGCCTTGGTTTGGAAGCAAATCTCTTGCAGCTAGTCAGTCTCTGTGGGCCAGGAGGGAGAAGGCTGTGACTGTCCCAGCTGTTCTGCAGACAGGTCTTCTTCCATTACTAACTTTGCATGTCACCTCCACAGCCCACTCCTGCTCCATCTGTACCTGACTCTGAGATTTCTCTTACTCCCAATTCCCCCAATCCACCAAAGCAAGTGGTTCTCCACTGGGGGCCATTTGCTCCCAATGGGGCATTTGGAAATGTTTGGAGATATTTAGTTGTGATGACTAGGGGGTTTTCACTGGTACCTAGTAAGTAAAACTCATGTTAATAAACATCCTACAATGTACAGGACAGTCCCCACAACAAAGAAAGATCTAATCCAAATTGTCAGTCGTGCTGAGTTGAAGAAACTCAGATCTAATCCTACCTACTTTCTATTTGAGTGTTCCCTTTTCTGTTTCCCAATGCTTGTTCTTTTAAAACTTTTTTTGTAATTTTAATGAGGGAAGACAAGTATATGCATGAGTTTAGTCTGCTATCATTATAAAAAATATGTTCTATGATTTTGTTACTACACTTAGGTGCTGGGTGATGTGCAAGCATTTCCTAAATACAGAGGTTCAACTTTCATTCTTTAACTCTTGTCTTGCTGATGGTTTTACACTAGTGTCATCTAACTAAAATGAATGCATTGTGTAATAAAAAATGATAATATGTATGAAAGGCTGAGTGTCACAGGGGGAAAAATCATGCCTATATTGTCATCCTGGTGATAGGAGTGAATTTGTAGGTTGCTTGTGCTATAGGAGTGTGTTCCGTTCCTGTGAATAAATCCTAATGAAAATTTCAAACTAGTGTTTGAGATAGATAGATAGATAGATAGATAGATAGATACAAAGAGAGAGTCAGAGACAGAGAGGTCATAAAAACATTTTTATAATAGCAAAAAATGATGAATATGCTATATATCTACTGAAAAGACACTGGTTAAATAAATAAGAATAGGATACCTTCATATTATACAATTATTTAAAATGATGTTACATGTTTTAACTGCTGAGATGAAAAGGTATCCTATGGGGGTATGATCATAAACAATCTATATTACTCTCTTGTACTTTTTCTAAAGCTTAGATTTTTTTTTACAATCATCACATATTATGTTTACAAGTATATAAAACATACACAAATTGTACTACAATAAACCTACACAAATTGTACTACAAAATAAAAATTCAACTCATGGTTTTAGTGCAATACTTCTTCAATGCTCGCAGTTCACTGACCTGCCTTCCCAGGAGACCTAGTGGCAGGAAAATACAGTGAGGGTGATGTCAGGTGTGACAAGTTCACAGAAGTAAGGCAGAGGGCAGATTAGATGGGGAAGGTAGAACGTGGGTTATTGGAGCTAACAACCCACCCAGACCACGTACTTCTCATCTCTGCAGCCAAGTGCTGGGCTCCATTCTGCTCTAGAAGGAAGAACACCCACACCTGTGCTGAGACTTGAACTCAAAGTGAATGTTTTGAGTCCATGAGCCATCCTCTCTGGCCAACTGTTAAAACAGAGTTAGGATCTAACTAGAACAGAACATGCCACACACACGGTTTTGGCTTATAGCTTTCAGGAGCTGCAAGGCATCTAAGATTTAACTCTCCCTGCAAGCTAGCCAGGTAGTCTGCACCTGCTCCCTGGATGCTGGGAGAAGACATCAGACCCTCAAGTCAGATAAAGAACAGTTTTTTTTCTCCTAGCACTACCAGTACTCAGAGGATCATCATTATCATGCTCTGGTTTCCCGAGCCCCAATTCCCACAGGATAGTGTGCAAAAGGCCAGGGGATGCCTGCACACACAGTGGTTGTACTAAGAGGAACTTCAACCTAGGAAATCTGAATCTTTCATAATAGGCTGCCAACATCCTGCCCTCTGCCCTGGAAAAAGACATTGTCTTTATTATACCGGACAGCTCTGCCCTTTGCTTTGGAATAAGACACCATCTCTCTATCTTCTAAGGCTGTCCGCGACGCACATATCTTTGAAATGACGAGAGGACCATGGAGAATTGGCTCCCAGTAGCAGTCTGTTAACTTTTCACCTTTTTCACATAGAGAGAGGCTCAGAGGCCAGCATTCAGCAGTGACCAAATGTGTTTATTTGACTCTTTAAGAAAGAGTCCAGCTGAGGGATTATTGCTGAATGAACCCAGGAAGAGGAAAGTGGTGTCCTTCTAAGTTCCTAATGGGTCAATTTTATGAGTTGCCTTCCTGAGAGGAAAGGTCTAGCAACACTTGGTGAAACTCTCATTCAGAATGTCTAACTATGATCAAACAAACAAAAACACACTGCCTTAGGGCCACATTAAGTGTCCAGGATATTTCTTGATTAATATATAAAGGCACTTTAGAAATCTTAAAAATAAACATGGGGTGGGTGTTGATTGAGAAGGGGCACACAAAAATTTCTGGGGTGACAGAAGTGTTCTATAGCTTGACAGGGGTGTGGATTACACGGGTGTGTCATTTGTCAGAGCTCACATCATTCTACCCTTAAGATCTGTACATTTCACTATATGTAAATTATGCATCAATTAAAAGAGAAAACACAGTCAACTTTCACTCTCACTTACTCAGAGGCCCATGAACTTATCACAGGTAATCCAGGTTGTTGTTGTTGTTTTTTTACATGACTATTTTTTCTCTACATTTTATAAACTAATACCTAGCTCTCTGTCATGTTGCACACATTAATGCCTCTGCTGCAGAGAATGTGATGAAGCAAATGATGGAAAAACTCAGCTTAGTTAAATAAATTGCTTGTTAAAAAACCTAGCTTATTATAGTTGCTAGCATCCAGCAGGTGCTCACTGTGTGTTTCCTGAAATGAATGACTTAAAAGTTAAGAGTAGAATTGGTGTGGATGGAGGCTGAATACAAGATTACAAAACCATAGGTCAAGCACGTTTTGGATATATTAGTATATTTTTATTACCTACAGCATTTTAAAGCCGTTTTGTAGGTAACTCAAAATGCTCGAAGTAAATGAATAGGAGCTCTGTGTCTCGTTTTGATCAGGTAAAAAGCTGGTCCAAAATGGTGGTGAGAGTCCCTCCTCTTTACCTTTGATATGTCCTTTTTTCTAATTATGGGGCGGGGGGTGGGGAGATTAGAAAGAACAGAACAATGGACGCTGAAGGTCAGGGTCACAGAGACACAGATGAAGAAGCACTTGTGAATCTCATTCTTGGGGTAATGAACTAAGCAGCTAGCACACCCTTCCTCTTTTCTTCTTATTTGAGATTCAGTCATAGCAGGCACTCTATCCTGGATATATTTCTAATGTGGGTTTGGAGGGAGAAGATTATGCCATCAGAAATACATGTAGCCCTAACTGGTTTTGCTCAGTGGATAGAGCGTCGGCCTGTGGACTGAAGGGTCCCGGGTTCGATTCCAGTCAAGGGCATGTACCTTGGTTGCGGGCACATCCCCAGTGGGAGGTGTGCAGGAGGCAGCTGATGGATGTTTCTCTCTCATCAATGTTTCTAACTCTCTATCCCTCTCCCTTCCTCTCTGTGAAAAATCAATAAAACATATTTAAAAAAGAAAGAAAGAAATACATGTAATTCAAGTATCTTTAGGATTCCATAGCATCTAAGTTCAAATATGTCATGTTAAGTTTTGCTAACCAAAATCTCTAACCTCCTTAGTCAGGAATGCCAGACCTGCAGGGTTTTATCCACAATTCCTTCTTGCTCTCCATATATCACTAGGAGCCCCTTACAAACCTGCCTGTCTGCTCTGCTCACCTCCTAGGCTCTCCACAACTGTGCCTCACAAAGTGTCCTGAGGGATAGTCCCTACCCTCACTACACTGTTGCCATCATCAGATGATCACTGTTCTTGTCGAGGCTTCAGTCTCCTCACATTCTCTTAGTTGGTCATCTTTGAGCAGCCATTGCAATAGGTGGTCTATGCAAAAGCATTGAGAATGGTTTCCTTCCCAACTGCTGGCTGTTTCTCGGCCCAAAGTATAAAGTCTTGCATGAAAACAGTTCCTTCAGCTTCTATCCCCTCTCCTGATCACATCCCCCAATCAGTCAATACACTATAGTAAGGGACAGATGCCATGCTTCTCTTCAGTGGTCCTGTCTACAAATCACACAGCCACACAACTCTTCCTTCCTCCTTCCATCCCTCCCACTCCCACCAAATGCCACTGGGTAGATCAGTCATGCAAACTAATCCCCAGAGGATTCCTGACTGACCCATTCAGCAAATAACCCAACTCAGTCTCAGGGGAGTGCAGCTATGCCCCTCAGTACCTGGGCTCCCAGTGTGTTCTGAGTACAGAGTTGGTCTAATATCGTGGGAGAAAAGGGATGCCTAATTTGCTTTTACTGAAGGAAAATAAATAGAATATGACATTAGAGAACTTTGAATGCTGCTCTTTTTCTGGCATTATCCCCAAACAATTATGATTTGTTTTAAAGTCCTTGAGATCCAGGAGTTCCTGATGCTATTTTACCTTTAACAGCAATAAGAACACATAGAATACATGCTTGATTTCAGGCCCTAGTCAAGGTCCTTACACAGAGTTGACTCTCATTATCTAGGGAATGAGTAAGGTCATATGATAAAAAAGTGCAGAATCTGGTGAACCTACCCAATATGAAAGAGAGCCTAAGTATTTAGCCATTCTGCTGCCCTGACTCACAGGAAGAGCCATGCTCCAGGGAGCCTGGGGCCCAGGGTGTGGAAAGAGGAGAGTGAGCAAGATGCTGAAGCTCATGGTCATCAGAGGCCTGTCGGCATAATCTTCTCACCCAAAACAGAGTAGGTTGCATGTGAAAAGTATGGGTCAGGCATTCCCTGGGACACCAGGCCACTGACAATCTCAGAAGAATGAAAGGGTTTATATCTGTCTGATCCAACATCTAACTGAAAGTATAGCAGACAACTAGACAAGTGTGCTAGATTGGATTTAAGGCTTGTGTGGTTTTGGTTCTTAAAAGAAATTAGGAGCCGAAGAGTTTTACTCAGACTCCCAAGAGGAGCTATGCCCGGGGGACATTGCCTAAGAACACACACAACACTATACATGTACTATAGCATGGTATTGAATCTTTATTTCTTTCTACTCACCAAGTGAGTCATTTGTTACTAGGAGCAGGGAAGAGGGAATAGAGACAGGGGAAGAAACCTGAGTTTGCAGCACCCAATGACTTGTGTACCAGCACCATTTCTCCCAGTAGGGAAGTCAAAGAATGTTTTTAAAACTACTTGGTTCTCTCTTTTCCTTCCATGATACTCTGCAGTTTAAGAAGGCACAGGACATTTCAACAAGAGGGAACAATCTGTGCAGAGAAATGTCAAAGGAGACCACATTTGAAGAGTGATGGCAGTCTGGTGAGGTTGGTGGGGCTGAGGGACATGGAAAGGGAGGTGAGGCCACTGGCTTGATTTGTACAAATTGTGGGATGCATTAACCATCTCAGGGTAAAAAAATAGATTTACCATAACCAATGGACACAAGACACTGGGGGGCTGGGGGGGGGGGGATAAGGGCATGTGCCAGGGGGTACGGGAGGTCAGGGGAAAGTCAATGGCGAAAAAAAAGGAGACATATGCACTACTATCTGTAATACTTTAAACAATAAAATAAAATTTAAAAAAATAGATTTTCCAGACCCCATCTTAATCAAATTAATGATGTTTGTGTAATAGAATCTCTCCAACTCAATATTATATACAGTTATAGGTTCTCAAACTCCAGACTTTGAAATATATAAAAATATATAAAATATATTTTATATTGAATAAAGTAGGAATACACTAGTACCACCTATTGAAGGTCTTTCTTGAGAAGGTTCTGGTCCTTTGTATAGTTGATATCTCCTCAAAGTGCTATAAGTCCTGATGTGAAACAAATAAACTGGCCAATAACAAGTCCACTTTTAGGCAGAACTACCAAGGCTTACTGTTATGGGCTGAATTGTGCTCCACCCCACCCTACCCCCCAGTTCTTATTTTGGAAACCTAATTCCTAGTATATCAGAATGTGACCAGATTTAGAGATAGGGTGTTTGAAAACAATTAATCCACTCATCTGCTGACGGGCACTTAGGCTGTTTCCAAATCTTAGCTATTGTAAATTGCTCTTCTAACATGCATATAAACATAATCAATGGACACAGTCAGTAGAGGGGCAAGGACATGTACTGGGGGGTGGCAGTGGCCAGGGAGAGATCAGTGGGGTAAAAGGAGACATATTTAATACTTTCAACAATAAATAATTTGGAAGAAATCAACCCACCAGCACCTTGATCTCATACTTCCAGCCTGAAGAACTGTGAGAAAGCACCTTGCTGTTGTTTAAGCCCCCAGTCTATGGCAGCCCTCAGACTAGATGCCATTTCTCAGCCACATATTAGGATTCCAAGCACGCAGCCTCATCCAGAATCTGCATCAATATCAAAATGATGCTACTTCCTCTCACTTGAGTTGATACAGAAAGGCAGTGAGTTGTCCTCTGTATTCTCTAATCAAAAATAATCACAAAGTTGCAGAAAGAAGTTGGACAGAAATCTGAGAAGACCATGGGATAAACAAGGAGTCCTTTTGGGGGACAATAGGACACTGTTGAATACAGGACTGAGTGGCCTCTGTGGGGTCTGTGCTCAGTCTTGCCCCACAGACACCTTCAGGAGTATTTTGAAGGAAATGTGGGGTGAAGAAAGAGGCAGTAGTCCCTGGAAGGACCATCCTTCATGTTCAGATGGCCCCAGAGAATCCTGGCAGAGCAACTCAGCCAGAGGATGGTGGGCTTCTCACCTGCCCCTTGGCCACCAAGCCCATGGTCCCAGCAGCCAGCAGTGTGGCCCACTCCCAGTTTCTGAAAGAAATACTAACGCAAGGAGGTAGCCCCGTGTGAGAAGCCTCATTGTGGAGGTCACTCCATTTAACCCTTCTCTTCTGCCTTTCTCTTTGCTTCTAGGCCAGAAAGGTTGCCTGGTCATTATTTTTATTTTTTAAAATCACATCCTGCCTTTTGGTTTGGAGGAGCCTGCAGAACTCACGCCCAGCATCAGGATGGCCTTAAGCGAGCTGATGCAATGGGATTAATTGGGCCAGAGCCTTGCAATCCCTAATCTCTGTGGGCATTTTTTGTGGGTTTTCTTGCTCTCTCCCAGCAAGGCCAGTGTCTGTGGGATGTACCAAGTCTTTACCGAGCATGCATCTGAAAGGAGCGGATGAAAGCTGCTTCTCTGAGCCCGCCTAATTGGCGAGAATTGCGGTTATGAGGTAAGGGCTGGGCCTAATAAGCGAGAGGGGGAGCAGTACAGGCAGGAGAGGGTGGACTAGTAGGACAGGGGATCTTTTTGATAAAAACATGGGCCTCCCCACAGTCATTCCTCTTCAGCTGCTGCCTCGCAGATGGATCCTTTAATTGAATTTTCCTACAGGCCTGGGGGAGGGAGCCGTTTCAGGCCAGGAGAGCAATTGAAGTGAATCTGATGGCTTTGGTTTCTTTTCATTGGGAGCTGAAGGAGCAGGTGGGGTGGTTGTCAGTCTTGGTGTTTTCATCCAATGCTGGCTATCCTCTTCTACTTTTCAATTCACCTGCATTTTTTTACCTTTTAAAAAATCCCCACTCAGGACTATTTGCTACACTCTGGCCTTAGTCATCAGGCTAAGCTCAAAGGAAGATGGGTTAGAAAGATAGGGGTTTGTTTAACTCCACTGGATTCAGCAACACTTGATGGACACCTGCTGTTTGCCTGGGCCTGTGTTCTACTCTAAAGAAGACAGACCATCCAGTGAATACTTCCTGAGAATATATCCTCAATCAGGAGAATGCTCTTAAAAAGAAAAGCAAAAAATAAAATGAAACAGAGAACAAATAAACAAAACCAGTTGAGGAATAATTGAAGTCAGCATGCAGCTCTCAACTGAATAGGCGAGGGGTTGAAATGCATGGGCAAGGTAACTGTAACAAGTCCTTGGAGTTGGAGGCATTGTGGGACATTTCATTAAGATGACAGCCAGTAGATTGGCTAGGGAAGAAAAATACATCTATTTAAGGCAGAACACCTGTCTGCCTAGGGAATACTCAGGAGAACAGAAGAAAAATAAGGCCCAGTGCCCTACCCCCTGTGAAAATAGTGAGGTGTGCCTGTGATCAGCATGCTGAGTGGACTAGAGGTGCCAGAGGTTCCCAGAAATTCCATGAGGAAGCCTAAATGTCCTCCTGTCCACATCTCCTGTCATCTTCACAAAACTTACAAGTTGGAGAATTTCATGGAGGAGAGGGGAGGAAAGTTTATCACAAAAACTACACATGGCTACATGTTTATCCATGCTTGCTAAGTTTGCCAGCTCTATTTCTGACTCTGTCAAAGTCTGGAGATTCAAAGCCCAATATCACATGGCCCCTGAGGCTTAGAGGAGGGAAGAGCTATGTAGGCACACTTCATTCTGTTAAATAAATAGTACATTTGACTCCTGAACAACACAAGGTTAGAGACCTGCAGAGTTTGAAAATCTATGTATAACTTTGAACTCCCCCAAAACATAGCTGTCCTCAGTATTCACTGGGGATTAGTTCCAGGGCACTACGTGAAAACAAAACCTGCAGATGCTCAAGTTCCCTATATAAAATGGCATGGATCAATGCATACATTCACCTTCTACATCCACACCGCAGACTTGCAACCACTGTTGAAAATAGTACAGGTACTTAGTGAGAAACATTCATAAATAAGTGAACCTGCATAGTTCAAACCTATGTTGTTCAAGTGTCAATGTATTTTATAGCAAGAAAACTTATGTGTTGAAATTTGGGCAAGGAATACTTAAAGGATATAGTAGGTGAACTGTCTTTGCTTAATAGATATCCCTAGATACAAACATTCTAAACTAAGCAGGAAGTCCATAAATTCTACATCTTGGCCCTTCATGGCAGCCACACAGGCATATTGGTTCTACTTGGCAAAGAGGTCATTCTGTGGTCCTCAGGCGAACCAGATGGAGGCTGTTAGGGAAGATGGAATGACCAGGAAAGATGAGACCAGAGCTGTCATTCAAGAGAGAGAGAATTTGGATGGAAAAAGAAAGAAATCTACTCATTCTGAGTATCCCACCACTGGCAAAGGTGTAGAGGTGGCAATGAGAATGGATGTAGAAAAAGAAAGGGAGGTGGCTAGCCTATTTGGGCAGAAGGATCATGACTATGAGTAAGGGGCGGGGGGCGGGGAGTATATTTAGTCAGGTTAAGTACAATCAGATCCTCAGTTGCATAAAGAATTTATTTGTTCCTTAAAGAAAAGTAAAACGAAAACAAATATATTAACTTTTATCAAGTTTCCACTATAGCCAGTTACATTCATATTAATTATGTATCATCATCATCATCACCATCTACTGATAACAAAAATAGCATGAAGTTATATGATCCATTTTAGAGGGAAGGAAATTGAAGTTCAAACCATATAACAGACTCACCCAGGGACATGCAGCTGGTGTGTAGGTGGAACTGAGAGTCACACACCATCTTCTGCACCTTAGCTGCCTCCCTGGCCAGGTGGCAGGAGAATTGGGTCATGGTCAGCATTCTACCATACGCTCCCTCAGGCCCTCGAGGTGTTTTAACAATCCTCAAGACATGCTTCAGCAAGGGCTGGCTAAAGTCGACTGCTGAGAATTCTCAGGCAGCCCTGGAGTGGCCATCTCAACTCATGACTACCAGTCAAACTGCGTAGGCATGTGCCTGATGTGCGGGGACCAGTGGAAAGGTGGATGAAGCTCTCCAATCAGCATTCTGCTCACTATTATAACAAATAGGCCATACTTCAGACAATCCTCCAAGGCCAGCCCGTCCTAATCTTGTCCTAAGCATGGAATCATTTAAGTGTCTATTATGCCACCTGCTGTGTTAGGCACTTTACATTTATTATTTCAATTAATTCTCACACCAACCCTTGAATGTAAGAATTAGTACTCTAATTTTAGTGCTCTAGTTTTACATTTTAGGAAATGGTAACTCTGAGGAGGGTTGAACCGTGATTCAAAAACCAGTTCTGACCCCCACAATTGTGCTCTTTTCCCTTGGCAATACAGCCGTTAGCGCCTCCGACCCCTATGCCCACCCAAGTCTTGGAGTTCAGACTCAATTCATGTCACCCACTGCTGGTCACATCCCTTGTCTCCTCTAAAAAGCAAGAACAAAACCTCATCACGGAATGTATCCGTTTATAAGGAGTTACACAGGCTAATCAGAGAACTAGTGCTAGAGGTGCAGCTGGGCGGCCAGATTCCAGTGTGTGCTGGCTCTAGTGTCTTATACAGTCACTGAGAGGGGACAACAACCAGTTCTTCCTCGCTCACCCCTGAGAGGGCCCCGGGGGTTGCCTATCAAGGATCACCGACATGGTGATGCTGATGATAAATAAGCTAACATTTGTTGTTGGCTGTGTGCCAGCCACTGTGCTAAGAACTTCACATCCATGGCAGGATATGATTTCAAAGCAGAATTGCCCTAACTCTGCTGACATTTTGTTCCAGCTCTTCCTTTCTGTGGGGCTGTTTGGCGCATTCTAAGATGCTCAGCAGCACACCTGGGTCCTACCCACTAGGTGCCAGCGGCATACCCACTCCCAGTTATGATAGCCAAAAATCTTTCCAGATGTCCAGATTGCCAAGTGTCTCTTGGGTGACAAAACTGCCCCAGGTGAGGACCACTGTTTTAAAGTATAAACTGATGTGTCTCTAAATTGATGCAATGGTACTACTTGCCTATAGTTCCAGCTACGTACATGATCTGAAGGCAACTCTGTCAGTGTCTACTCAGGTTCCCTGAGGCCATCTGCACATCTGCCTGGTGTTCTGGGTAACAGGATCATGCCTGCAGGTTGTCTCTCCATGGAGTCAATGCATAACAACATGAGCCTGCTAATGAAGGACCCAACACAGAATGGATCGCCCCAAACACCTGGGCCTTGGGATTCCAGAGTTGCTGTGCTTAGGAATAGCTGCTAGTGGTATAAAACCTTTGGAGAACTCTTTCAAATTCTTTCTGGCCACTAATTAGTTGTACCATCTTGCAAAGTGACTTTCACTCTCTTCTCTGTAGAATCCGATGACAGTAACCACTCTTTCATCACATGGACTTTGGGGAGGATTAAACAGGATGTTAAATCGAATGCTCCTGCTCCTATGAGGGCACACAGTAGGTTTAATAAAGCTAAATTGTCTTTGCCCTCACCCTTATCTCACTGAGACAAAGAGGATTTGATTTGGAACAAAACCAGTGAAGGGTGTACAACAAATTCCAACGATCAAAGCCTGTGCTATGAATGGGCTACTGTGTTTCCTTCCAAGCATGACATTCGGGCTTGGCATAAGCCAACTCCTTTGTGCATCTCCAGGTAATCTCCCTTTGACCGTGCGCACAGACCTGTTGGATCAAGACGGCCAGTGAGGCCTTCATGAAAAAGGTGTGGGCCCTCTGCAGGTGTCTGCTGTCCGATAAGCTTGTCAGCAGAGGCTTTTCTGCGCCTGGCTCGTCTGTCAGATGTCCAGGTGCGCCTGGGCTCAGCTTACACTCTGAATCAGGGTCATGGTTACCGGGACGGAGGAGTTTTCCCTCAGGAATGGAAGCTTTTATCAACTTGAATAACAACGTGCAGCAGCTTGGAGCCCACAGAAGTTGATGAATAGGTTTCTCTTTGCCCTGCGTCTGAAAACCAAGAGCCAGCGCTCCTCCATGGATTGTATTGCTGCACATTCTCTGGGGAAGCAGGTCAGGGAGGCTCTGGGTACAGCTGCAGGTCACAGGTAAAAAGAACCAGGGAGGTAGATTGTGGCTGCCCAGTAAACTTCTATGTCTTTTAAGGTATGGCTAACTACACAAGCCTTGGCTAGGCCAGGACTGGAAATCCAGTCTTGGATTGCCTCTGCTCATCTAGTCTTCTTTCTCAGGAATTTATTTCTCAGGCAGAGAGGTGGTGGGGGGGGGGGGGGGGGGAGAAGAGAATGGAATAAATTAAAAAATAATCTGAAAATCTTTCTAATGTTTGCAATTAGAAAAATCATTTCGATGGAAGAGGAAGGTAAAGCTCTTGGGCAAAATTTGGAGGTAATTCATATTTCTTATTTGCTTCCTTCTTCTCTTTTTAAGTCAGTGGGGTCCTCTAAGTGCAGCTATGAAATGATCCGCATCTAGCAGCTTGCTTCTGCTGTGGTCTGAGAGGCATACGCTGTTTGAACAATCTCCCCAAGGGTCACAGAGGAAGAACGTCAGTACCAGCCTGCTGTACCCAGCTGAGCTTGGGGGCCTTGCTATGTGAACCTTGTAAAAACTGCATGATTTGAACATAGACTCAGCTGGGGTAAGGAGGACAAAACTTCAGATAACCATCTGAACAAATAATGCTTCTTAGGAATGGAGTATGGTACAGTATATCACAATGTAGAAGTTGAAAATAAAAACATTTGTGCTCACCCCCAAAAAACAATGAAGTTACCCAGAACCCAGCTGAATAGCATCTAATAATCAAGAGCACAGACACCGAGTCAGCCCTGGTGTCAAAGCTCGAGAGCTCTCCACAGGCTAAGCAGGGTCGGAAGGCAACCCTGTCTATGTCGACTCAGGCCACTGAGGCCGTCTGCATAGCTGTGTCTTAATCTGTCAAAATGATACCTATGTCAGTTTCCTAAGGCTGCCTTAACAAGTCACCACAAATTTTGTGATTTAAAATTTGGTGACTTAAAACAACAGACATTTATTCTCTCACAGTTCTGTAGGCTAGAAGAACAAGATCCGGCTGTCAGCAGGGCCATCACTCCACACTCCTTCTAGAGCAGCGGTTCTCAACCTGTGGTTGCGACCCCTTTGGGGGTCGAATGACCCTTTCACAGGGGTCGCCTAAGACCATTGGAAAACACATATATAATTACATATTGTTTTTGTGATTAATCACTATACTTTAATTATGTTCAATTTGTAACAATGAAAATACATCCTGCATATCAGATATTTATTTACATTATAATTCATAATAGTAGCAAAATTACAGTTATGAAGTAGCAATGAAAATTATTTTATGGTTGGGGGTCACCACAACACGTGGAACTGTATTAAAGGGTCTCGGCATTAGGAAGGTTGAGAACCACTGTTCTAGAGTGACTTGGCTTTCTATCATAATCTATTCCTGTTTATTTTTCTTGTAAGACTCACTTCCCAACTCCCTTCCTGTCTCATCCAGCTTCCGGTGTTTACCATCAATCCTTGGTGTTCCTTGGCTTAGAGATGCTTCACACAATCCTCTCTGTCATCACATGGCATTCTCTTTGTGTCTAAATCTTAATCTCCTCTTCTTATAAAGACATCAGTTGGCCCAGCTGGTGTGGCTCAGTGGTTGAGCGTCAACCTATGAACCAGGAGATCACATTTTAATTCCCAGTCAGGGCACATGCCCGGGGTTGCAGGCTCAATCCCCAGTAGGGGGCTTGCAGGAGGCAGCCAATCAATGATTCTCTCTCATCATTAATATTTCTATCTCTCTCTTCCTCTCCCTTCCTCTCTGAAATTAAATATATATATATATATATATATTTTTTTTTTTTTAAAGACACCAGTTGTATTAGATTAAGGGCCCACCCTGCTCCAGTCTGATCTCATCTAAACTTAATTACATCTGCAATGACCTTGTTTCCAAAAATGGTCAAATTCACAGGTACCTGGGGTTAGGACTTCATCATATCTTTTTGGAAGACATAATTCAACCCACAGCAGTACCCCCATGGGTTTGTTGTAAGAATCAAATGAAATAATGTGACAAGAGATTAGACCAGTGCCTGGCACATTGCAACACGATATTACTATTATTTGTAAATTCCTATAAGGGTGAGTATTACTGTCCTTTGACAGAGGAGGAAACCTGGATTGGAGGTTAGGGAAATTGGTGTAAGGTACTGAGCTAGTGAGTGGTGAAGTGGGAGATGGTGACTCCAGAACCCACATACTTCTTTTAGTCCATCACTCCACACTCCTTCTAGCGTGACTTTGTTTTCTATCATAATCTATTCCTGTTTATTTTCCTTGTAAGACTCACTCCCCAACTCCCAGGTTCTTCTACTTGCCCTCTCAAAATGTATTCACTACTTTAGAATCCAAAATTAAAAAGCACTCAGCTAGAACAGTATTGATTCTAACATTCAATACACATGTCGTAAGCCCTCCATTGTGCTAAGTACCATGCTAGGTTTAAATACTAAGTACCATTCACAGGTTTAGAACACCAAAGGGTACTGTGACATTCTTTCACTTCAAGAGTTTGCAGATGAGATATGTCCAGAACTAGCCGTTTGTAAACCAATGTACAGTGTGCCAGATACTAAGTACTTTAACAAATATTAACATATTTCTAGCAACTCTGTAAAAGAGGTACTAGTTTATTCTTATTTCACAGATTCGAATAAGGAGGCACAGAAAGGCTAAGATCACAGAGGTGGAATGTTCCAGAATGTTCCAGAATGGTGACTTGATCTGGGTAGTCTGCCTTTTGGCTCCAGGTCTTCACTCTAATGTGCTGTGTCCCAGGCAAAATAGATCTATTTAAACTTTCCTTGTGCAAGGTTATTTTAAATATTTTAACATTAGAGACAGTTCTATAGTAAACATTCTTAAGCTAAGTCTTTGTGCACATTCTGAATTATTTTTCTTGTAATAGAATTGCTGTGTCAAAGAATAGGCTTATTATTAAGGCTTTGGTACATAACATCAAATTGCAAGGATGAGGGGAAAAGTCCTCAAGAAGTAAAAATGTAATTGGCTAAAGCATGAAATGGAAAGCATGGGGGGTATACCTGGAAAATGGCAAACACTCCAATCTGAATGGAATGTAAAGTGCTTGGAGACGAGAGATTGAAGAGCTGCCTCTAAAGTGGTCTGGTGCCAGCTTGTGGAGAGCTTTGAATGCCATACTGTAGAATTCAGACTTCGTCAAGCAGCACTCAAAAACCAGAACTGAGAAATGAAATGATCAGATTCTGTCTAAAATAATTTCAAAAAAACTTCCTCTGTCCCCTGAAAGAGGTGTCTTTTATCGCAATTACTTTCATGCAGATGGACTTGGGAGGAGGGGGTTACTATATATTTTACTTATATTTTTAACATGGTGCATTCTTAAAATAATCTACTTACATACATTAAAAATATAGGAAATAATACAAAGAATAATATATTGATAACATATATTTATATATCATATTTTATATTATGACTAGAGGCCTGGTGCACGAATTTGTGCATGGTTGGGGTCCAGCCAGCCTGCCCTGATCAGGGTGTGGGGGGCCGATTGGGGGTAGGGCTTGCCAAGGGGAGAGGCCCCGGGCAGTTGGTGGACCGCCTTGCCCTCTGGTGGAACTCTGGTTGAACTCCTGGTCAAGGGGAAAATTTGCAGATTATTCTTTTATTATATAGGATATATTTTGTATGTTATATCATATATAAAATATAATATATTTAATATATGATTATATATTATTACATAATAATATATTATACTATAAAGAACAATATAAATGGTAACTGTTCTCCTGACTCTCGAGTTTATCATTCCCATACACTTTTTTGAAACTTCTACTATGTATGTAAGTATATAGGAGCAAAATATAATGGTATATTGCCTATTTTTAAATTTCATATAAGTACGATCATACAACATATATTTTATTTCAACTTGATTTTACATTTACCATGAGACTTTTTTTAATATTTGCCCTTGTTAATATATGTGATTCTAGGTCATCTGTTTGTTGTTTTTTTAAAATAATATAGCTTTCCATTGTAGGAATATGCCATTATTTTTTTCTCATTTTGATGGACATTTAGATTGCTTTGAAAAAAATTTTTTTACAAACAATGTTCTTATGACATTCGTCATGTCTTCTTGTGCACTTGCCAAGTGGACAGCCTTTCTCAAGCAGGGTTCCTCCTCTGAACCACAGAACAAAGGGGGTAACTGGAATAACTACTTTCTCACATTCCTGTGGAAGGTGTATGAGAAGCACCATTCTAGATGCATAAATGAGAAGTTAATTCATTTCATTCAATGATGCCTCAGGATATTAGGGCTTAATTCTCTTCATAAATGGTTGAGGAAACTGCTGGGATATAGCTTAGGAGCAAGACTGCTGTGGGTTTGTACAATTTCAATTTTCCTTGATACTGATGGTACTAGACATGCTCTTCCAAGTGGTTATACCAATTACACTCACACCAACAATGTAAGTGGTCCACTGTTCCATGGTGTTGCCAACAAACGCAACAGTCATATTTCTAAAGTGTTCATTACTCTGAAGGGAGTAAAATAGAATATGGGTGTTTTGAACTTGCATTTCCACAATCACTTGTAAGAAAAGCTTTCTTTTTGTATTTTTATGGACTGTATGGGTTTCCCTCTTTGTGAATTTTCTGTTCAATTGTTGATCCATCAATTTCTCAATTGAATTATTTGTCTTTTTTTTCTGTCAATTTGTAAACCTTCTTTACATATTATGATAGTAATCCTTTACTGGTGTTATGCATCATGCAAGTATTAAATAAAGTAATCCTTTGTGGTGAATTTTAGGTTTTGAGTCCAGCTGTAAGGCTAATGCCTAACAAAAGAGAGGTTTCCCAGATGGACAACCAACATGTGGATTACAATTTATTTGATCAATATTGACAAATGTTGCATTTCTTCTATGGATTAGACTCCATGGGGAAAGGTCTAGGGCAGTGATGGAGAACCTTTTGAGCTCAGTGTGTCAGCATTTTGAAAAACCCTAACTTAACTCTGGTGCCGTGTCACATATAGAAATTTTTTGATATTTGCAACCATAGTAAAACAAAGACTTATATTTTTGATATTTATTTTATATATTTAAATGCCATTTAACAAAGAAAAATCAACCAAAAAAATGAGTTCGTGTGTCACCTCTGACACGCGTGTCATAGGTTTGCCATCACTGGTCTAGGGATACAGAAATAAACTACACAGGATCTCTGCCCTTAAGAGATTTTCAATATAGAGGAAGAAACACAAATAGCCATTTAAATTCTATTACAACCATCAACACCATCATGGTTAGCAAAACGGTATCGGTGTCTTACCACAGTGATGCCACTTTAGGGTAAAAGGATAAAAAGTTTCTGTTGGTCGTTATCACATGCTTGAGAGAAGAGGAGCAATGGGAAAAGCTTTTCTCCTGGGTGTCAGTCCTACCACCTGGTGGGGCACAAGGTGGCCAGCTCAGGGGTGTGGCTGCACTGCCATCCTCTAGTTCTGGCACACCAGGCTGGACTAAAGGCCTCCTTAAAAGACATTTTTAAGTACAGGTGTTCTTTGTTCCCTTGCACCTCTGCAAACAAGGCTTTTTGCTCCTGTTCCCATCAAGCTGTTCCCTGCAACCACGTAGGACTGTCACAACAGCACTTGTCAGGAGCTGCAGCAGAGCGAGCCACGACAGCTGGTGGCACGAGGAGCCCACGCATCTGCTTTCCTCTCCCTGCCAGGCCTCCCTGGATAATGGCAGGTCTTGTGTACACAAGAATGGTGCTATTGATCTGCCAACAGTAGGCTCCAAGCTCTGTGTTGTTTTTCAAATAGCTGGGGGTTGCCTTTACACTGGCCCCCTCACACACTGTCACCTAATTCTCTCTGGGACCCAGGGAGCACATTTGCACTTGGTTATAAGTGCAAAGAGTCCTGGAGTTCTTGTCAGGAGAACGTGGTTTTGCCCGTGGACCTGTCACCTCCTAGCCGGGGGGCCACGGGGGAAGTCCGTGGGCCTTTCTGAATCTCTTTTCTCACATGTAAAATAGGAAACTATTACTTATCTTGTACTTACATATGAAATTACTTTTGATATTGATTTGTGAACTCTACAGTGTGAGGCAATAAAGGGATTAAGATGATTTGTAAAGATAGAGCAGTGCCGTGCTTAACCGTGCAAGGCACAGCTCTGAGGGGCCCATTAACTGCTTCTTGTGTTTTCTGAGCCAACACATTTGCTGCCCAACACAAGTGGACACAAACTTATTTCCTTGGACAGCTGATGCATTCAGCTTTACTGAGGGAATCTAAGGAAAACAACTGAGGATGCTTCTCAAACACAGAGACTCGTGGACTATTAAATCCAAAGGGACCTTCCAGCCATCAGTGGAATGACCAGGATATGTTAAATCAGTGGTCTCCAAACATTTTGTCCACATGCTTCTATCAGTAAAGCATTTTCAGCACAACCTTACACCATATGCATATTTATTCATTTATAAGCAACAGACATGCACTACTATGCTAATGTATCATGTGCATTATAAAAACATTTGCAATAAAAATTAGAAATTTTTAAAGTTCAAATAAAGTTCTATTATGTCCCTCCTGCACCACATAGTGAATCATTTTGCCGATCCCATGAGAATGTGTACCCATATATTTGGAGTCCACTGGACAAATGAAGAAACCGAGACACAGAGAGATGAAGTGATTTGCTCAAAGCCATGCAGCTAGTTGGTGATGGGGCTACACACTGGTCTGAAATCGCTGTTTATTGACCATGTGTGTAATCCCGGGGTTTACCTTATATTGCAAATTACCTCAATGGAATAATTGTACATGATATTTCATTCTTAGTTTATTCCTGTTGCATTGAGAACATTTTTTCTTAAAGTTCTTTTTTTTTTGTAAAATTTTAATTTCTAAGAATAGACCTGAAAGAGTGGGTATAGATTTCCTTCATCCAACAATGTGAGAAATAAAAGAGCAGGATTGTATGTCACAGATGAAAATGCTATATTTATGCCTCGTTGTAATCCATTCATTGCTTTATGGATCCAACGTCCCCTTGGGAGAGTCACAAATCCACATAATGTTCTTGAGCGCCGGATTTGGCATTTGGATCTCTGATTTAGCTGTCAGATATGTAAAATCACATGTAACCAGACAACTCCCTGGGGACTCCACAGCTGCGAACGCTGAAGAGTGCGAGTTATTCCAACAAGGTCGGCATTAATTTGCGCACAGATGCTGGTCCCCTCGAGCTGCCCTTTTGCTACCCCATGTAATTTTCAGCATGGCTCAGAGGGCCTGAGTGGTGTGACTCCAGTAGAATCCTCTTCTCAGGGACTGTTCCAAGCTCCACTGAGGTGACTTTCAAAGGTTGCCCTTAACAGAGACAACAGTTATCAAAGGACATCTGACCTTCTCAGGCCATTGCTAGCGCTGCTTGGTACCAGCACCCTCCTTTCCCTTGTTTACAGCTTCCCATGCTCCTTCTCCACACAGTAGTGGCCTCATTGTAAGGACCCCACACACCGCCATGTAAATGACGGATGGATGGTTCGCCCTCTGGACCTCATATCTTCTCTCATGTCCAGCTTAGTTCTAATCAGTGGTTGATAAAGAACGCAAATGGACACTAAATACATTTTAAAGAAAAAATAAGCTGCCAGGTGAGTTGTCATTCCCTTCAACACCAGGGGTGCCCCAAGAGAAATTATTCTACTGGGTGAAAGGTTGAAGTGAATGGCCTATTCATTTCCTTCTAAATCTATAGTAGAGAGAACAAGGAGTATAAATCGAAATGCCTGAATTTAAAATCTTCCTTTGCCACTTAGTAGCTAAAGGGCCTAGCACATAAGGAGTCAAGAAATGCTTGTTAAATAGAGCAAGTTCTTTCACTTTTCTGTGCTCCAGTTTTATCGGTAAGATGGGGGGTGATGATAGCTGTTGAACAGGATTGTTGTAGTGATTAATGCTTAATAAATATTTATGTAAAGAACAAAACAATAAAATTGAAAAAGATACAGAAAATGTCTAAATATTTTAATCAACTAGTGCTTTGTGACCCTTAAATGTGGAGAACTCTATAGCTGAGATTTCCATGTGGCTTCAAAGTGTGGTACCATTTCCAGGTGTGACAAGTCTGGACATCATTGAAGTCCTCTTAGGTTCCCTCCTAAGGATAATAAACTAAAATACTAATAATTAACTAAAATAAGTAAATGAATTAAAATTCAGGATAACTGAATGAATGGTCACTGAATCAAACCCTACTTGTCTACAGCTTCATACCTTTTTAGCCTCAGCATTTAATCACCTCCTCAATAATGACCCATACATGCCTCATGCTTCTTATCCCTGGCCATTTCTAACCCCAGGACATCTGCAAAGTTCACTCTACATCCACAAGTAACCCCAGAAGTGCAGGAGAGTTGAAAACTCCTGGGGCAAACCTTGGCCAGTGGGAAATGTGAGTTGTTCAATAAATGAACATCTCTTGAGTGAGTAGTTGTTTTTTAATAGTGAATAGTGTTGTTATTTATTTATTTATTTATTTATTTATTTATTTATTATTTAATCCTCACCAGAAGATATTTTTTATTGATTTTTTTTTTTTTTTAGAGAGAGAGAAACATCGATCAGTTTCCTCCTGGACTGATGGATGCCCAGACTGGGGATTGAATCCACAACCTTTTGGTGTATGGGACAGCACTCTAACCAACTGAGCCCCCCAGCCATGGTGAGTAAGTAGTTTTGAGATACATTCCATCAGGCTTCTCAGATAGTCCTGGGAAGTAAGCCTCTAATTGCCCTAGTGGTGGCCAAATCAATGATGTACTTTGTATGGAATCTCTTTCTCCCTGTAGTGCCCTGTCTCAGCCCTGTTTCCTGGGACCCATTGCTGAATAAACCACTCACCTGGCATGGCAGTCTGTCTCAGGTCCTCCTTCTGGGGGAGCTAAGGCACCACCATGTACCAGCGCTGCCATAAGCTATCTTATTTTATCCTCTAGCAGTGTCCACACGCTACAACCCAAGAGCCAAATGTTGCCCTCCTGCCTCCTACTGTGTAAATAAAGTGTTATTGAAACCAAACCAGGCTCATTTATGTACCATCTACAGTGGCTCTCTAACTACAGTGGCAGAGGTGTGTGGTTGTAACAAAGAGAATATGGTCCACAAAGCCTCAAATATCTACACTCTGGTCCTTTACAGAAACTCTGATCAAGTGTGATATCTGGGCCACCTGCATGAGAATCATAGTGTTAAAATGCAGATTTACATCTCTAACTCCATCCAACCTCAGCCACAGGGGGGGCATCAAAAGAACTGTCTGGAACTTAGTCTGTGCTGGGTCACAAAGTCAGCACCCGCAGACACCAGGCAGGGAACAGGTGAATAAGTAGGACAAGTCTGTTGTTTTGGCACAGACACAAATTTGTAGTATTAAAAATGTATAGGAAGTGTTTTCTATTCTATAAAGAAATATGCTTTTCCTATATTTCCTGAGATAGCCTGATCTTGTCCCTCTTTTGCCTTCTGCTTTGAAATAGACATAGACATGGAGAAATTGTTCCTGACAATGAGACGGTCCTGCAGGCTGAAATGCCACCCACGCTTGGCCACGCGATCACCCTGGGAAGGCAGCCCTGTACACAGAAGGCAGCTGCTACTCAGCTCCAGGCAACTATTGCCAGGTGGAAATTGTGGGCCCTGGGGTGCCCTGGTGCCAGGCTGTATGAAAATAGACTTTCCCCCCATTTTGAAGGTTGGTCTGTATTTCTTTTTATTACCCTATGGCAGTGGTTCTCAACCTTCCTAATACCGTGACCCTTTAATACAGTTCCTCATGTTGTGGTGACACCCAACCATAAAATGATTTTTGTTGCTACTTTATAACTGTAATTTTGCTACTGTTATGAATTGTAATGTAAATATCTGATATGCAGGATGTATTTTCATTGTTACAAATTGAACATAATTAAAGCATAGTGATTAATCACAAAACAATATGTAATTATATATGTGTTTTCCGATGGTCTCAGGCGACCCCTATGAAAGGGTCGTTCAACCCCCAAAGGGGTCGCGACCCACAGGTTGAGAACCACTGCCCTATGGGGTAAACAAGACAAGATTTCAGGCCAGATTCCACCCAAGAAACATTGATATATTTGTTGGTTTCCATGCTTTTATTCTTTACCTCTGTCTAAGCTGTCATTAAAATAGTACTAATAGGTGGGCCTGGGTACAGTTGTCAAAATGTTGAAAAGTACTTGAGCCATGTGGTAAATGGATACTATCCCCACCCCACCACGATCTCCAGTGCCTCCCCTCTCTCAGGCCACAGCTCCAGGTGCCTGCCCTTCCTCAGGACCTGAGAACTTCACCTGGTTCAGCAACCAAAGTCCCCACAAGGCAGGTGGGGCCTACTCTGGCCCTGGGCTGCCGTCTCTTCTGATTAGTTGGTGTTTGTGTCCTATCTATGAGTAAATATATTTACTCTCACCCCCACTGCAGTGTTCTACTGCTGGAAACACTTTTAGCTTTTTCATTTTGCCCTCAGACAGGCAGTTAGATAGGGCAGGACTGACCCTGCTGGGCAATTCATAGCTTAAAGTAATCAAGTCCCAATTCTGTATCCTTTCCCTTCCCTCACTTGTTTGGGAACTCTGTTCTCTTCTCCCACCCTCAGGCTTCCTTCTCCTCCCTAATGCACTGAAAAAACCTCCCATTAACTAGGGATCCCATTGCTATAGGTTGCTGGGCTTAAATGCTGGCTTTTTATTCACAAGAGGTGTGGCCATGGGCAAGTCACTCCTTTCTGACTCAGGTTTTCATTTGTCAGTGAGGAATAATAGGGGCCCATCCCACAGGGCTTTTTGAGACTCAAGTGAACAAGGTGTGTGAAATTTCTGGCATAGGGTGAGCTCCCAGTAAATCACAGACTTTTCTCCCTCATTCCTGAGTGCCACACAGTCAGGCCTTATTGATTTTAATTGGAATCAACTCCTTGAACTAAGGGAGTAAGCACTAATGACAGTCCTTCCTCCAACCCCTATAGGAAAGTCCATACCCTCATTGTATAACCCATGGTACTTTGGACCTCTCCACTGTGCAGTTACAGTATTTTAACATTATATATCTACTAGAGGCCCAGTGCATGAAATTTGTGCATGGGTAGGGTCCCTAGGCCTGGCTGGTGATCAAGGCTGATGGGACCTTCCTTCCCCCGGCTGCCAGCTGCTGACTGAGGCCTTCCTTCATCCAGCATCTCCCCCTAGTGGTCACCACACATCATAGTGAGTGTTCAAACTTCTGGTCAGTTGAAATCCCTAGGGGACAATTTGCATATTGTTATGCCCAGATTTCAGGATCCCCAAAAGACCACACCAGGGAGCCAGCTGAGTCCGATGCAAAAGCAGAGAGTCTTTTATTATCACAGACCCAGATCTGGCTCCCCTACCCTCCTTACTGACACAGCAGCAGGTGGCAGAGAGAGACTTAGCCTGGCGTGAAGAGGAGTTTTATAGGGGGGTGGAGTCAGGGTAGGAGAGGGGACTGTGGGCCCTGCCGATTGGCCAGGCGCAAGTCGGTGTCTCATTACACAGGATATGGTCATCTCTATGGCGTGCACGTCCCTTGATTGTCATTGGTTAGTTTAAAGAGATCCTGGGCATGGCTAGCAGAGGCCTGGGCTTCCGGGAAGAAGGTAGCACATGACTGCTGCCTCAACATGGAGGATACGGGGCAAGATGGAGGGCATAGCCCTCGCCCTTTCACATATTAGTCTTTTATTATATAGGATTGCTGCAATCCTCTGGTTAATATCTTCTTCTTATGGTGCTGGTATAGAAAGAGACACATAAACCAATGGAGCAGAAAACAAAGAGCTAAAAAACAAACCTAAGCATATACTGTCTACTAATATTTGACCAAGGAGCCAAGAATACTCAATGGAGAAAATACAGTCTCTTCAATAAATGGTGATGGTAAAATTGAATATTCACATGAATGAAACTAGACCCTTATCTTACTCCACTAGCAAAAATTAACTTGAAATGGACTATAGACTTAAATGTAAAACCTGAAACCGTGAAACTCCTAGAAGAAACCATAGTAACAAAGCTCCTTGACATGACTCATAGCAATGCTTTTTTGATAGACACCTAAAGCACAAGTGGCCAGATAAAAAGTAATCAATCGAACAACATCAAAATAAAACATTTCTGCACAGAAAAAAGGAACACCATTTATGATGCCAGGGGCTACATGGCTGGAGATTTGGCAGAAACAGACCTGAGTCCTCATGCTTAAAAATAATCAGTGGGGATATTTGTAAACACAATGGCTATAATTTCCCAAAGCTGAGGCTAGTGGAGAGAATAGGCAAAGAAGGTGCAAAACTGGCTGGAGCCCTACTCTGCCCGTGCTCTTGGGAGTGGGAGTCAAAGGCATAGACTTTGGTCTGCAAGGGTCTGTACAAACTCAGAGCTCTTTCCAGATTTTTCTTCAAACTCTGGATATTGCACATAGATAGGCCCAACTTGCACAGACCCTCCAGAACAGGGAAAAGCAACATTCTGTTTGGGTCTCCCACATTCCTCCAGGAGCCCAGACATGATATTTAGGTTCTAACCCATCCCAACCTGTCAAGCCTGGAGCCTGGTCCCACCCTGAAAGCTCAGAGATGACCCGTCAGCTCCTCAGCACATTTGTGTTAGCAAAGGCCATTGCTGAACCTTCCTGAACTCCCTTTAACTTAGGCTTCCCAAGGCCAAGCCCAGGCAGAAGAAAATACATTATCAGTGGGGCCCAGTGCCTGTACCAGTGCACCAAGAATAGTTTATTTAGTCATAAGTGCTTTATGGAGACATGTTTTTAAAAAGGGAAGAGAGTGGAAAGTTGTCCTAATAAATGATTCACCAATATTATAAAAGTAAAAAATTGCCTGTATTTCCAAGCCAAGGTTTATGGGAGTATAAGAACTGTCCCTTCTCATCCTTCTCCCCCAACCCAATTCATTTTTATAGAATTCAAGCAATTTCTTGAATCTGAGTGACCACCAATACCTAGAAGCTGAATTCCTCACAGATCACAGTACATAGGGACACCTTGCTAACTTTTATTTTATATTTACAATTTGTGACAGGATTTTTGTTTTGGGGTTTTCTATTTCAAAAGTCAGTGTTCTCGCTATTATTGTTGTTCAGCATGAGCATGATATATTAATGAGAACACAGGGATATGAAAGTAGGGTTTGGTCCCATGTCAGCAAACATTACTGTTGGGGAGACATAGCATCGCCCAGAGATGAATAGCAAGTTGGGAGCAGGGGCCCTGTTCAGATGGGCAGAGAAAGCAGTGACCTTGGAGGGGGGTCAGAGGTGGGAGTGGCCACTGTTGGGGAGAACTACAGTTCTATGATTGTTAATTACTGGACTGAGACCAAGCTACAAATGATTGTTGACACTCTATCAAATCTCCTGAGTCCCTCCCCATATCATGCACAGAAACCAAAATTGAACATAATCTGTCATTGTGTGAATTCTGATAATTGTAACCCAGAGTTCCCCTTTAATGTATAGCTTTTTAGTACTATAAATAGTAATTAGGATGTCTTACAGATATTTAATGAAAGCCTTATCACCAGCTCTCTAAACCACAATTTCCTCATCTATAAAGTAAGGAAGTCCAGCTGGCTGAATTCTACCACTTCTCAGAGCTGGAAACTATGTTTTCTTGTTGTGTCTGATCATAAAAGTAATGTAGATTCTCACTGTAAAATAATTAAGACAATACAGAAAAGTATAAAGAAAAAAATTATTTCAAATAGTCATTAACTTTTAAATACATATTCTTTGAGATACTTTTATAGTTTTCTTCCTTTTTTATAAAAATGTGATTGCACTATACATAATCTGTTAACCTTTAAAATACATATCCTATATAATAAAGAGGCAATATGCAAATTGACCATCATTCCAACACACAAGATGGCCGCCCCCATGTGAACACAAGATGGCCTGCAGGGGAGGGCAGTTGGGAGGGACCAGGCCTGAAAGGGAGGGCAGTTGGGGGTGATCAGGTCTGCAGGGGAGGACAATTGGGGGGGGACCCAGGTCTGCAGGGGAGGGCATTTGGGGGGGACCAGGCCTACAGGGGAGGGCAGTTGGGGGGGACCAGGCCTGCAGGGGAGGGCAGTTGGGAGGGACCAGGCCTGAAAGGGAGGGCAGTTGGGGGCAATCAGGTCTGCAGGGGAGGACAGTTGGGGTGAACCAAGGCCTACAGGGGAGGGAAGTTGGGGGACCAGGCCTGGAGTGGAGGGCAGTTGGGGGGGACCTGGCCTGCAGGGGAGGGCAGTTGGGGGCAATCGGGCCAGCAGGGAAGCAGTTAGGCATCAATCAGGCTGTCAGGGGAATGGTTAAGGGGTGATCAGGCTGGCAGGCAGAAGCGGTTAGGGGCAATCAGGCAGGCAGGCAGGCAAGCAGTTGGAAGCCAACAGTCCTGGATTGTGTGTGAGAGGGATCCCAGATTGGAGAGGGTGCAGGCTGGGCTGAGGGACACACACCCCTGTGCACAAATGTCATTCACCAGGCCATATGTGTGTGTGTGTGTGTGTATGTGTGTGTGTGTGTGTGTGTGGGTAATGAATGTTTGTCCAGATCAGTGTAAGTATAGCTACATTTTATTTTTAATTATTGCATAGTTGTCTGCTTGCACAACCACTTAGATTATTTTTAATTTTTACTATTAACAGCAAAACACCAATAATTATTATTTGACATATGTCTTTGTATACTTGTACACTATTTCCTTAGGACCCACTTTTTGAAATGCACTTCCTAGGCCAAAGGTGTGTGCATTTTTGATGCAGGGCTGGAGTACTTCCAGGTCCTAACAACTAGCCTGATTGGGACCATTCCCACACCTCACTCCAGGTGTTACCATTCTTCTCTAGTGTTTCTGATCAGATGGTGGAAAAATAGAAAGCTTTGTTTTTGTAATTGACTCATAACTCAAATGTCATTCATTGCCTAACACGATGCCTAGCAAACACTTGGTATGCAATAATCAATGAAGTATCTACAGGAAAGCTTAGAAAGAAACTTGTGGTTTAATTATAAGCAAAAGTATAAGCTATTGTTCTATGTATTTTTTCTTAGCCTTCAACCTGTTTGGATTATAGTCCCCATATTTTCTTATAACCACTTTTAATTTTTCTTTTCTCATTGTATGCATTATATATGTTACCTTAAATTACAAGACAGAGAATGAATGGGTGGATGAATGAAATAGTAAGATAAGCCTGTTGGTGGTGGCTAATGATGTGGTACAATGATGCCATCATGTCATAGAGGCTCATGACCCCCTTCTGTAACATGAAGATAGTGGCAATCCTTGGGCGTTCCTTTATCACAGGAAGATTTGAAGTGTAGAGAGCATTTGGTGATACTGAACAGGCCCTCATGGAATCCACATGGTTCTGGGAAACAGGAAAAAGGTCCTAGGAAGCATTGAGATGGGGCAGAGGCCATGGGGCAGTAGAAGGAGCAATCCAAAGCAAAATTGTGGATCCAGGAGGCAATGCCCCAGATAGGTGTGAAGTTGCAGTTTCTGGACTTTGTTCTAGGACACTAAGCTAAAGGGAACACCTTTTTAAAATGAAATAACATGTGTGTCCATTAAATGTCTCCATACCAAGTCCAAGGCAACTTGACCTAGATGAATTATTAATAAATGGACTCAGTAAAGTGTCAGTAGAGCTTTTCCATCCCTGGAAGTATTCAAATAGCCTGTAGACAAGGCGGGATAATAAAGAATCTGTCAGGACTCCTGGGGAATAGCTCTCTGCATTATGTGACTAGATGCCAAAGGTATTTTTCATTACTTTAGAATCTGTCACTATTTGATCAGTCAATTCAGTTCAACAATTAAGTGAGAAGAAAAAGAGTCAAACTGATTGTTTTACCTTTTTCTAAGAATTGATTGTTCAACTCAGACAAAAATGTTGATCCCATTTTGCATGTGCATATAGTCAATTTAGAGGAATTGTTCTTGCTGGCCTGAGCCCAGGGAGACAGAGATTAAATCTGACACTGTAGCAGAGGCAGCATGTGGGAGAAGGGGAATGAATCACTAAAACCCTCAGAGATTTCCCCTCTGGGTCCTCAGCATTTTGCAATCTGGTGGCTGTAGCAGAGTGGTATTAATTATTGACAATTCAATAAACATTAAGCAAACACTTATAATTGGTGGTAATTCGATGATGCAGAATCACCAAGTGATTCTCTCTGACCAGCGCAGTCATGAGAGGTATTGGATAATGGGGCGGCTGTAAAAAGTAGCACTGAGAGCAAGGTCTTCCAGAGTCTGGGGCAGGTATTCTTCCCTTTGGAGTCTCAATCCTAACCAGGCAGGGTGAAGCCAGCAGGCAGTCTCCCTGTGACCCGTACTGTGTGGAAGATGTTTGCAAGAGAAAGCAGCGTTCATTGCAAATGCAAACCACTGTTCACAATTGAGACTCGTGGAAAGGTTGCAAGCACTGTCTCTTTGTATGTTACATATTAGGGGTACTCTCAGGGAAAATGCAAGGGGTAGTGAAAAACAAAACCAGAAAGCTTAAAATGTGTGTGTGGGGGGGAAACAGGAGTCAAGAGAAAGAGATTAGGAAAATGTGACATTGAGGGAAATGCCTGAGGGAAGACATTTTTCACTCTTAGAGTTTTGCAGGTGATATGAGACTTGTCCAATGAAGGTAAGACCCAAACTTCTGGGGCAAAAAGTGGAATGGTGAAGAGTCTAACCAATCCTTGATAATGTAAGTGAATTCCCTTATAGCTTAAGATAAAAGGGGCATGCTATGGTATTGAAACTCTACTGAGGAATGAAGGAACTTTCTTGTAGAATGGCCATGACTGAATTTCTTAGATCAAGTATGTGGGGTGATAAAAAGCCTTCCAAGATTTATTAAATTCACAAACCGCATCCATTTCTATTAATCCTAGGGTATAGGGTATATATAATGTCATTTGAAGTGACCAGGAATATATTTTTAAGGGTTATGAAATTTGAAGCAACAACTGAAGGATTTTAAAGTCCAGGTGGTGTTTTCATTGCTCCTTCACATCAGTAGCTTGGGCTCAAGATGAGAAAGGGAAGCAGAGGAGCTGATCAGTTGGCTCTGCAGATGGTATTGTGGGCTAGATCTAGATTGCTGGACCATAGTTTAAGATGCCCAAAGGATGGCATCTTGCCTGAGGATAGAATGCATTTCATGAGGATGAGAAAGAACTTTTCCTGAGCCTCACTGACCTGATCAAAAGTGTTTTAATAATTTAAGAATGGAAAAACGTTGATAATATTTTTAGGGCAGACACGGAGATAGGCTGACTGCTGCTAAGGAAGAATACTTGGACTAGCTACAAAGAGGGTGGTTAGACACAGTCTTCAGATGTTAACTACTTTTGTTCCAACTCAGCTTTTGAGCCAAGGTCACACTCTTTTCAGGGTGGTCCCAGCCAATGCTGAGCAAGACTATGGCCCAAGGATTTATCTATTTAAACTTAACTCGAGACTCCTATAATGGGCTATCTTTGCTCCAGACCTCTTCACTGGGCTGGCAGAGAGTCTATCAGATAGTTGTGCAAGTCTGACAGCTTTTCTCTACCCTTTCCTGCTTTTACTACTTTTCTTTCATGGATGTGTTGCGTTCCTAACTCCACCTCAGCATCTGCCTTTCAAAGATGGTACCAGAAGAGATCCAAAAAAGCAGGCAGTATTATGCAGTTTAGGCTATGTGTTCATCAGGGATGAATGCATAAACAAATATGGTATATCTGTATAATGAAATATTATTCAGCCTTAAAAGGAAGGAAATTCTCATACATGCTGAAATATGAATGAACCTTCAAGACATTATACTAAATAAAAGCAAGCCAGTCACTAAAGGACACATCCTGTATGATTTCACTCTGTAAGGTACCTAGAGTTTCCAAATTCACAGAGGCATAAAGTAGAAAGGTGTTTGCTACAGGTTGGGAGGAGTGGGGTAAACCCCCAGGGGAAGGTGTAAACTATGTACTGGATGACTACTAAAAACCTGGGGAAAGCTGTGATCCCTGCTGAACAAAGTTGCCATGCCTGAATTGTCATGGCAGATTGTGGAGAAAAGGATATACAGGCTTAGAAAAGTGGGTGTGCTCCAGTATTACACAAGGTCAGAAGACTCACCTGAGCTTTAAGCGCACCAAGAAGGACCTGACAGCAGACTATTCAGGAAGGCCATCAGGAAAGCGCTGGTGAGGAGCACCAGCATCACTAAGAAGTTCAGTATTGGCTCTTCTCTGCAGGTCATGGTTGACCCACTGGAAGGAGAGGCTGTCACAGAACTTGACTCATTGATAGCAATGGAAACAATGGAACCTTCATGAAACAGAGTCTAGGGAGCATCGGTCTTGAATGTCAGAAGGCAGGAGTTGAAGTTATTGAAATAACCAGCAATATGGGAATGGCAGCAACAGAGTTGGAGAATTATGAAGATGATTAAAAGAGCATAGCATCCATAGGGCAAAATAGATGGGCAGTTGAAAAGGACACTGCTTAACATATATAATCAAAGTAAAGAGAATGAATGAGTTGGAGTCTGGGGAAGTTCACTCCAATAAAAGTCATGATCCCTTGCTCAGTTCCCAGACCTGAGCCAGTTTTCAGAGCCAGAATTTGTTGACTGCAAAGGTGGCTGGGACCTAAGGAGGAGGGACCCTGGAACACCATGGCAAGTATATAGTATAACAAGTTCCCTCACTGCACACTAGGGAAAGGAAAGTACTTAGATATTTTGAGAACAATTGAACACAAAATCTGAGTTGACATTTATATTCAGAGACCTGCCCCCCTGTTACAGTAAACAGGGTGAGGTAATAAACAGAGTCTTGGCCAAAGTGCAATTTATATTATGTCCACTGGATCTAAGAACATACCCAGTAGCCTGTTCTCCAGTCCTCAAATGTACAAATGGGATTGACATACTTCGCAGTTGGGACAATCCCCAATATAGATTCTTGGTCTGAAGAAACATCATAGTGGGCAAAATGTAGAAGCCTCTGTAACTGCCCTCCCTACTTTCTCTGGGCAAAATAGTGAGACCAAAAATAATCATCCGCACTGTTGGGGAGAGATGATGACAGGTTAGTGCCCTTGTTAAATATCTAAAGGTGCAGTGGTAGCAACATAGCTCTACTTAATTCATCAGTCTACCCCCTGTGGAAACTGTTTGGAATGGCCTGCTGAAGAAGCATTTAAGTGCCATCTGCAAAGACAAGAAGCAAAGATCCTCTAGGATGCAGTTGATGTAGTGAATCAGATACTTCTGTAGGACTCTGTGTCCCCAATTAAAAAAAAAAAAAGTGGATCTGGAAAACAAGGAATGCAACCAGGAGCTGCCCACTCATTATTATTCCCAATGACCCCTGGGAATCTTTATGCCTCCAGTCCATGGAATTCTGGGCTTTTCAGGGTTCAAAGTCATGGTTCCCACAGGTTCCCATTAAACTACAAGCTAGGGCTACTGCCTGGACACTTTGAACTCCTGTGTCCAGGGACCAGCAAACAAGAAGATCAGTTACCACCTTGGCATTGGTAATTGGCCTTAATAAACAGGATGAAATAAAGCTGCCATTACATAGTGGAAGCCGAGAGGAACACATGTGACCCAGGTGATCCACCTGAGTACCTCTTGGTCCATTCTTGCTCACCTGTGATTGTGAATGAAAACATGCAGCAAACTTGACTGAAGAAAGATATGTCTACCAAGGAACACTTTGCCCAGCTTTTAGGAGTGTGGTCAGCTGACATCTTCTAGCTATTAATTACTTCAGGTACATCAGACATCACAGTCTTATGAGGGTGGCCACAGCCATTGATTAAGTAAGACTTTGGTCCAAGGGTCCAGGCTCCTGCTAAGACAGTCTTGGTCCTATACCTCCTCATTGGACTGTGACAAACTTTGTCAGATTTGATAGCACCTTCTGCGCAATCCTGCTTCTCCCCATTTTCTTCCATGGGTATAACTTCTCAATGAGACGTTTGCTTTCCTAACTCCATCTCAATATTTGTTTCCCAAAGGAAATAACTGACATCCAGCTAGAGCCAAGTGATATACATGAAGTTTCATTGTATTAGTCTCTCTACTTTATAATTTTTTTAGCATTTTTATAATGGAAAGATTTTAAAAGAAAAGATAATTGAAATGGGGAAAAGAATGTCTTAAACATTAACTGTAGGTGAGAAGAAAGAAAAATGCCCAAATAAATCTATAAAACTAATTGCTGTGAAAATTAGAAGGTATAGCACAGAAAAATAAATATGAGGACACATTTGTAATACCTTAACCAATAAAGAAATTTTAAAAAAAGAAAAATAAAAAAAGAAGGAAAGAGAATATATATATATATATATATATATATATATATACACACATACATACTTGTGCATTAAAAAGGTAAGAAGAAAAAAATTAGTAAAGTGTCTGGTTATTTTTTTTAACTAGAAAGCAATTGAGTCAGGGCAGGGAAACAGAAAAAATTGTTCTATCTTAGAAGTTTTACTTTATGTCAGTCAGCAGAGCATAACAAAATGAATTAGAGATAATTTAAAAGAAATTCTTATAGCATGGGGCAATAAACATGAACTTGTTTCACAAAGCTTGGGAAAGAAGAGACACAAAATTGAAATATGTTGATGGAAGCATATGCTTTATTCAAGACAAATGGCCTCCTCAAAGAAGAGATTGACTAGAATGCGATGTCAAGAAGACAGACATCTTTGTGCAAATCCATGAACCTGTAGATGGATGCATGCTGATGAGCAGAGATAAAGGGACAGGAATATAAAGGATATTGTTGTGGTACAGATCAGTGTGTCTTAAATTTATCCAATCATCAAAATTGTTTAGGGGACCTTTAAGATGCAATTTCTTGATCCCCAACTACATCATAAATTCAGGGGTTGGATCTTAAAATTTTTATTTTTACAACTCTCCAAGTAGTTGTGAGAATCAATTATGTGTGTGACTCTGTAATATACTGACTGGGCTCCTGGGCCAGGTGAATAAAAAGGATGATAGATTCCTAACACAGTTTTTTAAAATGCCATATAGGCATATTTGGTAATGATGTGGGGGTTTCAACTATACAATCATCTATTAGAAGCCCCATTTTACTGCATAAACCTTGGGTTGCTAAGTTTCTAAAGAGATCAAGCACACAAATGCAAAAACTACTCTCCTAGATTTAATTCTGACCTACTAGAATAATATTCATCAAAGAGGAGAAGGGGGGCCTTAGGGAAGCAGTCACTGAGTTCACATCGTGTGAGCCAGAAGACACAGAAATAGCATAGTTCAGAGAAAAAACTCAAAGGTAAAGAAAAGCATAATTCGTCCAACACGTCAATCTCACAATGCAGATACAGGTGATGCAAATGATAAAAAGAATGAAAATTTAAAACAAATGACCAAACCCAGCAAGTAAACACAGAAACAAACAAAACTAATATGTCACTCCATTTTTGTTCCAACATTGGCTGTCCATTAGGGGACTTTGAAAAAAAATACAAATGCCTCCATCACTCCCTGAAATTTTTATTCGATTTGTCCAGGGAAACAAGCATGAGTCATTTTAAAAATCTCTTCAAGTGATTCTAATATTCAATTATGGTTGCAAACTACTGCTCTGGAAGCTCAGCTTTTGAAGGACACAAACCAAAGAAGTATGTAAGAAAGTGACACAGATAGAAGTTTATCAAAATGACCTAAAGCTGACAAACAAAAACAAAAAAACAAAATATTTTCAGCTGTATTTGGGACTAGTTGCAGAGCAGAGACAGGCTAGGCCTGCTGCCTGGGAAGGAGCCAGGAGACCTTCGAAGGCTGGAAATGGAAAGTATCTTTAGAATTTTCTAAAATGGATAGAAAATGGATTCTGTAAACTATGGATGATTGAGCTTGATATGGATCTCAGACAAGGTTCCAGAATGATTACTAAAAGGATGCTATAATAGGCACCCAAATGACAAAAAAGTGATTATAGGACCCAGCATGGGTTCATAGAAACAAGCCCCTTGCATTTCCATTCCTCAGTGGGGGGCTGGCAGATAAAGACAATGTGCGAACATTTCCATTCAGGCAGCTGGACTTCAGCAAAACATTTGGCAATGTCTCTCATAATATACTTGGGGTTAAGATAGAGAAAAAAGGGTTGGATGCTAGAATATTTTAGTGTGTTATTAACCATTCAGAAGTCATATCCAAAGAATGGATTGATGTTATACCTGGTGAGGGCTTCCTAGAATCCTGGTGATCTGACAAAGAAGCAGTTCATAGCTCTGTGCATGCTCAATGTTTATGCCAGTGACCTAGATGAACATTCAAAGAATATCTCATCACTTCTACAGGAGACATAGATTGGCATGAGAATGTAGATATTTTATAGTAGAGCCAGAGTCTAAAAGGAATTTTGATGGACTGGAATGATAAGCAAAATCTAAGAATAATTAGATTTAATAAGGTTAATTTTCTAGCACTTGAGTCCTAAACTCTTACAGTACACAGAGGTGAAATTCGACATTGAAGGCAGATGACATTTTTAAGAGCCTTGAGAGTCTTCATAAATAATTAAGTTAATATCAGTTAAAATCAATATGGTTGCCAAAAAACCTGAAAGTGACCAACTACAATTCTAATAAAAATAAAAAACCTATAGTTAAGAAGGGCATGAACACCCTGCACTCTGTGCTGCTCAGGTCTTACCTGAAAGTTTGCATTCATTTCTGGTCTCCACATATTAAAGTGAGGTATGAGATCTGGAATATATTTCAGGAAGAATCACCAGTAAGGTGAAAGAAACACACACCCCGGAAATGAAAGAGGAGGAGGAGGAGGAGGAGGAGGAGGAGGAGGAGGAGGAGGAGGAGGAGAATTAGAAGAAGAAGAAGGAGGAGGGGGAGGAGGAGGAGGAGGAGGAGGAGGAGGAGGAGGAGGAGGAGGAGGAGAAGAATGAGTAGCAGAAGAAGGAATCATCTTGCTTGTTGAGAGGAGACATAGAGGGATAAGAAGCCTGTCTTCAAATAATTAAAAGGCAGTCTATGGAAAGAAATTAAACTTATCTTGTATGTTCCAAAGTGATTAAACGAGAACAAGTACCAGGAATCTTTGGGAAGGCTGAAAGACTTTCCACATGTAGAATCAAATATTAGCAACAAGCTGCTTGAAATGAGAATCAGATTCCTCTGGAAGCTGAGTTCTCCACCATTGGCTATATTAGGGTGGAAGCTGGGTACTCACTACAAGGGATGTTATGCAGAAAAATCAGGCAACAAATAAAATTGGATGACCTTAGAGGACATTTAGATGCTGTTACGTTATGACTCTAAGAATATAGAATAGACTTGAATAGCACATTAGGCACACTTCTGTCATGGTGGAAGGTGTGAAATATCTCTAGCTAAAATGAGGTTGTTTGCTTCATCTAATCTGGAAAAATGGCACTTGCTCTTTCTGATATCCCCAGGTCTCTGGGTGTCATAAACACCCTGGCTCATTTGAACAGGATCCAGCTACATTTTTCACTTACATGAGAGCATTCTCCAGGTATCTTGGTAATGAAACAGGGTTTTTGTCAGACGTAAACTAACCTTCCATTGCCCAATGGCTCTTTGTCCCAGGTGGGAAATCTCCCAGCTGCCTGCTGCTTGTCAGAGCAGCCCCAAAACACAGCAGTGGAGGGAGGGGAGGAGCCTACAAAGTCAGTCATTACACCATCTGTCTGGAGTTCTGGGTTAAGAAATCATAAAGCCTAGCAGGAGGAGGATAGTGAAGTACCGGCCAAATAAGGCCTAGGGATTATTGGTATATTTAATTTATCCAGATTATCCCCTAGACCCCACTAAGGCGAGGAATGGGCAAGTCTGCACATTTATTAAATGATGCTGAACTTAATGCTCTGTGCTAAAATGTTAATCACTCATTCACCGCCCAAATGTTCGTATCAAATGGATAGAACATCGGGCTATGATGGCCAATTCTGAGCCTCAGAAAGAAGAAGTTATATTTAAGGAATATTCAACTTGAGAAGTTATTTTAAACTAGGGGTATTTTTAAGGCAGGCAAACATGACAATAAACTGTAACTTATGCAAGCTAATTATAGCTTCCATTTAAAAGAAGAAAACCAGCAAATGAGAGTAATAATTACAAATAATGATGATGAGGCACCATTCTAAGGACTTTACAGGTGGTAATTTAACCCTCACAACAGCCCTGTGACATAAGCACTTTCCCCCCATTTTATAGATAAGAACATTGAGGCAAAGAGTGGTTTAAGTCACTCTGAAAGAGGCCACATGAAAAAATAAGTGGTAGACCTTTTACTTAGACCCAGGAAGTCTCCACCAGGACTGCGTTCTTGACCACTATAGTGTACTATTTCTTCCAATTCCTGGAGGCACATCCCTAAGCTCTGGAATAAAACACCAGATTTGGCACAGATGCACATTGAAGGAGAAGTTGATTCTCTCAGAGGCAGGTTCATTTGTTCATTCTCTCATTCATTTCAACTCCCATTTCTATTTTTAAAAGATATTTTTATTGATTTCAGAGAGGAATAGAGATATAGAAATATCAATGATGAGAGAGAATCATCAATCAGCTGCCTCTTGCACGCCCCCTACTGGGGATCAAGCCTGAAACCCAGGCATGCACCTTGACTGGGAATTGAACTGTGATCTCCTGGTTCATAGGTCAATGCTCAATTACTGAGCCACACCAGCCAGGCTCAACTCCTATTTCTTGAGCATCTCGTGCAGGCTGTAGAAGATGGGCCTTCTTGTGATCCAGGAGAGCAGATCTCTTACACCATTGCTCTTTTTTTTTTTCTTTTGCAGTATCACATCTTCTTTCATATCCCCAGCAAATCCTTCCACAAAAGAAAAGTGTCATTCTCTCAGATAAGAAGATGTAGGGGTGAAGAGCAATGCACAGTATAGCCCACTCTTCCACCACCTCACCCCAGACCTAGCTCCATTCCTATGGCATATCCCCAGGGTGTGCTAAGACCTGCTTGTAGAGGCTCTTGGGTGACCATGCACCTGTCTTCCCAACTCCATGTTCAGTAACATCATGCTGGCTATGAAATCAGCTATGGGAGAGAATTTACACCATGAAGTCAGCAGATGTTACAAATAAAGGAGTGTGTGTGTGTGTGTGTGTGTGTGTGTGTGTGTATGATCTTTCAGAGAGTGGCTTACCAGCCCACCACTGCACATACCACAGGCTGCCTCCCTGAGAGGCAGACTGACAAGCCTTGCACCATTCTTCTCTCTCCAGTAACTGCATTTAGAATAATGCAGAGTACATACTTGTCTTCCCTTGTGGTTCCCTCCAGAGCCATTATCATCTGTCAAGCAGAACTTTCATTATGAACATTTTCACTCCAAAAAGGCACTAAACCACCAAAGTCAGCTGACTCGTGCCTTTGCTGGTCACATCCTGCACAGATCCAGCGTTTCTTCACATCTGCTGATACCCTCCCCAAATTCCTAGCTCCCACTTTAGCCTCTTTCATCCCTCTCAACTCTGTCATCTCTACTCCTGGTGTCAGTTATACATACTTAGACCTACATTTGAATCCCAGCTTCATCACTTTCGAGATCCCTTTAGGCCTCAGTCTTATCTATAACTAAAGGCCTGGTGCACAAAATTTGTGCAGGGGGTGTTCATCTCAGCTCAGCCTGCACCTTCTCCAATCCAGGACCCCTTGGGGGATGTCCAGGGATCGGGCCTAAACTGGCAGTCAGATATCCCTCTCACAGTCTGGGACTGCTGGCTCCTAACTGCTCACCTGCCTGCCTGCCTGATTGCCCCTAACTTCCCCCCTCTGCTGGCCTGGTCACCCCCAACTGCCCACCCCCTGTTGGCCTGGCCGCCCCTCACTGCCCTCTCTGCCAGCCTGGTTGCCTCCAACTGCCCCCCCTGCTGGCCTGGTTGCCCCCAACTTCCCCCCCTGCTGGCCTGGTTGCCCCATGCAGCCTGCTGTTCAGTCATTTGGTCGTCCCTCACTAACCCTCCCCTGCCAGCCTGGTCGCCCCACGCAGCCTGCTGTTCGGTCGTCCGTCTGGTTGTTTCAGTCATGATGGCCCTTGGCCTTTTATATATTAGGATAATAAAAGTGTAATATGCTAATCGGACTGGATGTCCTTCTGAACATCCTTCCTTCTGGACAAAGCCACAGCGGGCAAGGGCCGAGGCCAAAGCCCTTGCATGAATTTTGTGCACCAGGCCTCTAGTCATTTATGAAATAGGATGGTCGTAGTTCCCAACCTCATAGAATTGGTTTAGGATTAAACTTTTAAAAGTATGTAAATCACACAGAAGTCCCTGGAATGAAAATAAGTGTTGCTATTATCATACACTCCTTACAAGCAACTCTCAAGTGTAACATTTGCCTGCTTCTTGCCCTGCCCAGGGATAGTATACACAGGGCACATGTGCCACCCTCTTCCCTACCTCCTAACGTTGCTCATATTGCTCCCTATTCTGGAAGGCCTTTCCCTGACTATCAAAGTCCTACGTGTCCTTCAAAACCATATTCAAATGACACCTCTATATGAAATATTTGCTGATTTTTTCTGCAATTAAACTTGGCTTCTTTTCTCTGGGATTGCCATTGGGTTACTCAAATGGCAGTATCTCCTTTTCCCTCCCTGTCTTCTTCACTTTGCCTGTAAGGCTGACAGGAATCCATTTATCTGGGCTAAGGTATAGAAACACGTTGTTAAAAATGCAAATATGCATTGGTTGGGACATTTTCCCACATTGCTTCATTTTCAGGTTTTCCTTAGCATCAGTTAAGTTTCCAGCATTGTGGGCTCACAGCACTGGAAGGACTCCTAGAGGCCATGCACTGACCCACGTATTTGATAGATGTGGGAACAGAGACCTAGCAAGCCACTTAGCCCATGTCACGCAGCTGGACTTAGAACCAGATGCTGTGACTACCGTCTGATGTTCTGTCCATTCCATGATGCTCCTAGAGGACAGGACAGAGCCTGACAGAGATAGGCGGAGGGACAACAGTAAGAGCATGAAGGGCTTCCAAGAAGGCTGGTGGGGTGGCCAAGAGGTCAGGGCAGCTAGGGCCAGGGTCTAGAGCAGGACATGGGTCTAGAGCAGGGAAAGAGTCCAGAAACTCAGGAGCCAAAGTCTTGGAGAGCAATTATCTGCTGTCCCATCCTGTTGTCCATATGGGCAACTTCCCTATCCATAGCCCTAGGCCAGCCACAAATTGTCAAATGCAGAGTCATCAGGCTGGGAGCCAATCGTTATTCTATTATTTAGTATGTGGACTTTTTCCATTTCCTAATGGCTATATGAGTTCCCATCCTTGGAAGAAATCCTGAAGTCTAAAATAGCCACCACCAACTTCCCACCTCTAACTCACCCTCTATTCTTTTACTCTGCTGTATGTTCTTCAACTTTGATGTGCTTCTCACTACTTGAAATTATGCTATTTGTTCATGCATTCATTTATTCCTTTTTTAAATGTCCTGTCTGTGGTCCCATCAGAAGAGAAGCTTGAGGGTTAAGGGACTTTATGTTTTTTCTAGTATATGCCAAATGCTCAATAAATATTGGTTGAATGAGTGAGGATCAAAATCATCCCATGTTATTTATATTAATAGATATATGTTCTTTTCTCCATACTGTTTCAGGATTTTCGTTATCTATTCTTTTACTTCTTTTTAAAAATATATATATTTTATTGATTTTTTTATAGAGAGGAAGGGAGAGGGATAGAGAGGTAGAAACATCAATGAGAGAGAAACATTGATCAGCTGCCTCCTGCACACTTCCTACTGGGGATGTGCCTGCAACCAAGGTACATGCACTTGACTGGAATTGAATCTGGGACCTTTCAGTCCTCAGGCCGACGCTCTATCCCCTGAGCCAAACCAGTTAGGGCTATTCTTTTACTTCTTAAGTTTGATGCTTAGCTCAATAATTTTCATCCTTCCTGCTTTTCTAATATAAACATTAACTTTCTAAGTACTGGTTTAATTGCATTCCCAAGTTTTGATTTATAATATATTAAAGATTCAGTCCTAGATATTTTACATTTTTCATTAGTATTTCTTCTTTGACCCATAAATTTTTTGGGTTATATATATACTAGAGGCCCGGTGCACAAAAATTTGTGCACTCGCGGGGGGGGGGGGGGGAAGGGGGGATCCCTCAGCCCGGCCTGTGCCCTCTCGCAGTCTGGGACCCCTTGGGAGATAACGACCTGCTGGCTTAGGCCTGCTCCTGGGTGGCAGAGGGCAGGCCCAATCCCTAGGTGCAGCACATGGTCGGGCTCAGAGCAGGGCTGATTGGGGAGTTGGGGCGCCGCCCCCTGTCATGCACAGAGCAGGGCGGATTGGGAGGTTGTGATGCCACCCTCAGTCACGCTCAGGGTAGGGCTGATTGGGGGATTGGGGCACCGCCCCCTATCACACTCAAGGCAGGGTCAATGGGGAGGTTGCAGCACCACCCCCTGTGATGCACAGAGCAGGGCCAATCAGGGGGTTGGGGCACTGCCCCCCCTGCCCCCCCGTCATGCACAGAGCAGGGCCAATCGGGGGGTTGAGGAGCTCCCCCCTATCACGCACAGAGTAGGGCCGATAGGGGAGTTAGGGCACCGCCCCGTGTCACACACAGAGCCGCAGGGCGATCAGGGGGTTTGGGCGCTGCACCCTGTCATGCTGATCCGGTGCCAGGAGGCCTCGCGGCTCCGCTGATCCTGGTGCTGGGAGGCATATTACCCTTTTACTATATAGGATAGAGGCCTGGGGACCGGCTGGTTTGCCCTGGAGAGTGTCCTGGATCAGGGTGGGGGTCCCCACTGGGGTGCCTGGCCAGTCTGGGTGAGGGGCTGAGGGCTGCTTTCAGGCTGGCGGTTTTGACTGAAGCTCCCAACCGCTCCTTTTTTTCTTTTTTTTTTTTCTTCTGGGCCAGCTTTAGCTCTGGCTCTAGCTCTGAGGCTTCCGCTGCTGGTTTGTTTGCGTTCTATAATCGAAACAATGTATAACTTCAGCTCTGAGATCCCAGCCGGCTATATTTGCTACAAAGTTTCAAACTGCCAGCTCAGAGGCCAGCAGTACAGGCGGGGAACGTTGCAGACACGGGAGCAAGCAAGCCTCATGTTCGCTTCCAGCTGCCTGGCTGCCAGCCGCCATCTTGGCTGACAGTTAATTTGCATAAGGATATGCTGATTAGCCAATGGGAAGGGTAGCGGTCGTATGCCAATTACCATTTTTCTCTTTTATTAGTGTAGATATATATACATATATATAAAATATTATATTATACATATTATATATTATACATATTAAACATATATATTAGATATATATGTTTAATTTCCAAATGAATGGCTTTTTTCTAGATTTTATAATTAGTATATTATTTCTATATTTATTTGTGTCTGAGACCACAATATGGGTGAATACAACCTTTTGAAATCCAGTCATGGGGCCTAGCACTTAAGCAATCAGCTGTAATATTACATGTATTTGAAAATAAGGTATTTTCTTCTACAGCTGGGTGCCATGTTTTAAGTATGTCTATTTGATCAAGGTCGCTAATTGTCCTGTCCTAAACCTCTGTATCCCTTCTTCTGGATAAGTCATTTTTCTATTCTACTTTTACCCTCTAAATGTTTGAAAGTTAAAGAAGGTGGTCTGTTCTTCAATGCAAATAAGATAAAGGCCTTATACCCCTAGCTTTCTCTGGTCAAGCCTCTCCCACCTTATATGGCTGTTTTTCTTTAATATTTTAATTTCATTCACCTAATTTTCCACACAAACTAGACATCACTTTTATGGTTTTAAAATCTTCATTTAAACTAACCAGCATCTTTGCTCATCATTCCTATTTATTACCTCAGACCTCTAACCAGGAATAATTTTCCTTCTGCCTAAAATAATCTTTCAGAATTTCTTTTGGTGGAGATCTTTCCAAGGTAAACTCTTGTCGGATATAGTTTGTCTGTAAGTGTCTTATTTTGCCCTCATTCTTAAAAGGTGGTTTTCACAGGAGAAAGTGCTGTAAATTGACAGGTGTTCCCTGAACACACTGAGGATGCTATTACTTTATCCAGCAATTTCCACCAGTGCTGACAAGGAGCAGCTATGTGGGTGGTCTGGCTTCTCTCACTGGCTACTTCCTCTTTCTGAACCTTTTTTTTTCCTTTGCTGTCCTGCAGTTGGCCTACTGTGGACCATGTATATATTCCTTTTTATTTGTCTTGCTTAAATGTGGGGCATTTCTAAAATAAATATTGGAGTTTTTCAATAATGGAAATATCAGCCATTATCTCTTTAAATACATCTCTTCCCCATTCAAACTTTCTTCTGGCACACTGACCACACAAAGGTTAAACCTGTGATGTCCACTATAGTAGCCACTTTCCACATTGTCTCTTTAAGACATTTCCATTATTAGTAAAGATTCTCTTACAGTACTGGCCGACTTTCTCATTTTGTTCTTATTTTCTCTTAACCTTTCTTTCTTATTTTCTAAATCTTTGTCTCACAGGACCACAGACTGGATGATTTGTTGAGGTTAATCTTCTGATTTAAATTTCTCAATTTCTCAGTCTGTTTAATCATTGGTTTTCAAAAATTCCACTTATTATAATTTGTTAAACTATTTATTCTATATAAATAATATACTATATATTATATAAATATCCTATACTAGGGGCCCAGTGCACAAATTTGTGCCCCTTAAAAGGAACTGTGGTGGGCACAGGGGTGGGTCTTGGCCCATCCTCTGCACCCTGGCACAGTCCCTCCCACCATAGACCCAGGTCCTCTGTCTGTCTGTAGCCCCACTTCTGCCACCGCCCCTCCCAAGTGCTGATGGTGCTGGCCCTGCTCAAACCCACTGCCCTGATCACCCGTCAATAGCAGGGGGAGGTGGAGAAGCCCTCAGGGGTGATTGGGGCCAGCAACCGCTGCTTGCACCTGCTGACAGTGCCGAGCAATCAGGACTGGGGCCAGCACCGGGCTCTGGCAGTGGGTGCAAGTGGGGCCATTGCCAGCAGCAGGTGCAAGTGCCGGGCAGGACCGGGGCATGCGGGAGCAAAGAATTTTCAGTAACCACCAGAGGCTCGCCCTGATGACAGCGACTGGAGCCCCACCTTGGGCTGGTGTCCCCACTCACCTGCTCCACCATCCCACTGCAGCCGACGCCTGCCATGTTCCACACTCTGCAGCCTGCTGCTGATGCCAGCCATGTTCCAAGCACGCCCCCTGGTGGTCAGCGCACATCATAGCGACCGGTTGTTCGGTTGTTCAGTTGTTCAGTTGTTCTGCCGTTCGGTATATTTGCATATTAGGGTTTTTATACTTGTATATCCCATATAATAAAGAGCTAATATGCAAATGGTCATCATGCCCTCATGTCATCATGCCCTCATGCCGTCATGCCTTAACTGCTCAGACACTCAACACTGGGGAGAGAGGAATGGGGACCAGCCAGGCACAAATGAGCTTGTAAGAGAGGAATGGGGACCAGCCAGGCACAAATGAACTCGCAAGAGAGGAATGTGGACCAGCCAGGCACACATGAGATCATAGGAGAGGAATCGGGACCAGCCAGGCTGCGGCCTGGGAGAGGGACAAGCCACCCACCCCTCAATTCCGGGTACCAGTGTCTGCGCCTGCACCTGCAGCCCAGGAGAGGGACAAACTGCACACCCCGCGGTCCTGGGTGAGAGTGGCTGGGTCTGTGGCCTGGGAGTGGGACAAGCCACCCACCCTGTGGTCCTGGGTACCTGTGGCTGTGGCCTGGGCAAAGCTGGCCCGGGTCCTGGGTGCCTGCAGCCGGCCAGAGGGAGGGAAGCCTGGGTCCCCGGTGCCTGCAAATAGCCAGAGGAGGGTCCCGGGTGTGGGGAGAGGTAGAGGCAGTTAGGGGCAATCAGGCCAGCAGGGGAGCAGTTAGGGGCGATCAGGCTGGTAGGAGAGCAGTTAGGGGCGATCAGGTAGGCAGGCAAGTGGTTAGGAGCTGGCAGTCCAGGATTGCAAGAGGCAGTCAGACATCCCCCAAGGGGTCCCGGATTGGAGAGGGTACAGGCTGGGCTGAGGAAACCCCCCCCCCCCCCGCATGAATTCCGTGCACTGGGCCTCTAGTAGGTAATAAAAGGCTAATATGCAAATTAACATAACAGCAGAATGACCGTGCACTGACCACCAAGTAGCAGACACTCAATGCATGAGCTGCTCCCTGGTAGTCAGTGTGCTCCCACAGGGGGAGCTCCGCTCAGCCAGAAGCTGGGCTCATGGCTGATGAGTGCAGCAGTGGTGGCGTAGCCTCTCCCGCCTACGCAGCAGTGCTAAGTATGTCTGACTGATGGCTTAGGTCCGCTTAGGGGAACAGGCCTAAGCCATCAGTTGAACATCCCCCATGGGCTCCCAGACTGCGAGAGGGCGCAGGTCGGACTGAGGGACCCCTCCCCCTTGCCCCCGCCCCGAGTGCACAAATTTTGTGCACCAGGCCTCTAGTTAAATATAATACTGAATAAATACTAATAACTACTAAATATAATACAGAATATACCTAGTGGTGACCCAGGACTCCTTTAAATTACATTTTGGTGTATGTGAAATTTCTTCAGCCCCCCACAGATAGTGTGAATTCAGACTGAAAACTCTCATAAAGGTTGGCTTCTACTTACACATCTCGTGGAAAACTTTCTTTTCCTCCACCCAGCACCTAGGATTGTGACAGACACATTTTCTAGTTGCCCCTTTCTGTGTGGTGAAGATTATTTTGCATTAATCTAATGGAACCTATAGTTCCTTGGGCTCCCAGTTGACCATGTGGGGGGTAGAGACAGGGAGTGAATGGTGTTTTTCCATTTATTTCTCACCATGGGGAAGCCCTAGATCAGGGGTGGGCAAACTTTTTGACTCGTGGGCCACAATGGGTTCTTAAACTGGACCGGAGGGCTGGAACAAAAGCATGGATGGAGTGTTTGTGTGAACTAATATAAATTCAAAGTAAACATCATTACATAAAAGGGTACGGTCTTTTTTTTCTTTTTTAGTTTTATTCATTTCAAATGGGCCGGATCCGGCCCCCGGGCCGTAGTTTGCCCACGGCTGCCCTAGATTCTATGTTCTGCTCTTCAAACCCTGTGAGGGCATCAAAAATAAGAGCTCAGGTTTTCTAGGTTTAGCAGTAAGTCCTGGGGAGATTTAGTATTCACTTATTTTCTAGTGCCCCTTATTTACTTTGTTTAACTCACTACAACCCTAGGAAAAACATCAGACCAACCCAAATTGAAGGACATTCTACAAACTACCTGACCAGTCCTCTTCTAAACTGCCAAGGTTATGAAAGACAAGAGTAGACTAACGTGACATGACAACTCAATGCATTGTGGTCCCTGGACTGGATTCTGGGATGGGCAGAGCTGGTGCATGCTGTACAAAGCCTGAAATTTAGCTGATAGTAATATACCAGTGTCAGCATACTAGTTTTGACAAATGAACCACAGGAATGTAAGATGATACCCTAGGGAAAACTGAAACTGGAACTCTTTACTATTTTTGCAAATTTCTATACACCTGAATTTATTATAAATTTAAGAAGTTTATCTAAAAAGGAAATTCTGATGATATCTTTCTTTTATTCCAGATCAGTAGTACATTTAAAAAGATGTTTCATTTTTTTAAAAATCAATATTTTAGTTGTTTCATTAGTGAGAGCCCTGTAAGGACTCTACCATACCTGCCATACCACCAAAATAAAGTCCAAATGAGGCCATTTTAATAAGTAAAATGTTAGGGGATCAGAGTAGAATGTGCTTAAGGAAGCAGATCCCAGAACAGAAGGGACATTTGAGAGAACACAAATGTTAGCAGTGATAGAAAAGTAAGGTCAGCTCACACTTATCCATCAACAAAGGGAAGTTAATCAAACCCACTATCTGTACATAAAAATTACATAAGACCAAAAAAAAAAAAGTTCACTTCTTGCCTTGAATAAAGTTTATTGTGGGTTGAATATTGTCTCCTGAAAATTCCTATGTTGAAGCCTTCAACTCCCATACCTCAGAATGTGACCTTATTTAGAGACTAGAGGCCCGGTGCACAAAAATTTGTGCACTCTGGGGTGAGGGGGTCCCTCAGCCCAGCCTGTGCCCTCTCACAGTCTGGGACCTCTCGGGGGATGTCCACCTGAGGGCTTAGGCCCTCTCCCTGGGAGGATCGGGCCTAAGCTGGCAGTCAGACATCCCTCTGGCAGCCCGGCAGTCCTTGGGGGATGTCCACTTGCCAGCGGGGAGCAGGCCTAAGCTGCAGTTGGATATCCTTAGCACTGCTGAGGAGGTGGGAGAGGCTTCCGCCACCACCGCTGTGTTGGCAGCCGTCAGCCTGGCTTGTGGCTAAGCAGAGCTCCCCCTGTGGGAGCACACTGACCACCAGGGGGCAGCTCCTGCATTGAGCATCTGCCTCCTGGTGGTCAGTGTGTGTCATAGTGACCAGTCATTTCCAGTTGTTCTGCTGTTAGGGTCAATTTGCATATTACCCTTTTATTATATAGGATAGAGGCCTGGTGCACGGGTGGGGGCCAGCTGGTTTGCCCTGAAGGGTGTCCCGGATCAGGGTGAGGGTCCCGCTGGGGTGCCTGGCCAGCCTGGGTGAGGAGCTGAGGGCCATTTTCAGGCTGGCCATGCCCCCCTGGCGACCGAAGCTCCCAGCCTCTCCTTTTTTTCTTTTTTTTTTCTGGGATTTATTTATCTTCTATAATTGAAACTTTGTAGCCTTGAGCAGAGCCCAGGTCCAGCCAGGGCTGGCGGGAAGCTTGGCTTCCTCCATCCCTGGGGCAACCCAAGCCTCCTGCTCACTCCAGCTCTGTGGCCACCACCATCTTAGTTGGGTTAATTTGCATACTCGTTCCTGAGGGTCTTTTGGGCATGGCAGGTGGGCGTGGCAGGTGGGCGTGGCTTGATTTGCATGTTTCTCTTTTATTATATAGAATGGGTAATCCTTATAAGGTAATCAAGTCAAAATTAGGTCATTAGGGTAGGCTAGAATCCAATCTGATTGGATTCCATAAAAAGAAAAAATTTGGACACAGACACATGCACAAAAGGAGAACTTCATGAGAAGATGAAGGCAGAGATCTGTGGAATGCATCAACAAGCCAAGGAATGTCAAACCACTAGAAGCTGGGAGAGAGGCATGGCACAGATTGTCCTCATAGCCCTCAGGGGACCAGCCCTGCCCACACCTTGATCTCAGATTTCTAGCCTCCAGAACTGTGAGACAATGCATTTCTGTTGTTTAAGCCCCTCAACAAGTGATGCTTTGCTATGGCAGCCTTAACAACCTAATGCAGTTATTCCCTAGAACTCCACTCTTCACGGTAGGAGAGACAGCCCCCTGGATGTGCTGTGTGGAGCTAGGTCGGACCACATATTCTTGAACTGTTTGGAATAACCTGGAGCAGGGGAGAGGGATCATGTGACTTGGAATTTATTTCTACCTCTTGTAACATTCCCAGAACTGAGCAATGTCCTCTTCTATTACTATTTCAGTTTCACAGAGAGGTTCTAGAATACCATTGCTTATTTCCTTCAAAGTGCTCTCTACCTGAGAAATCTTAATGTTCCCATTGACACTGCACATTTAAAAAGTTCTGAAGTCAATCTGCAGAGTTCTGGCTTTTAAGATCCAAAGACTGGTTAACCAATAAGGACATAATGACACAGAGAGACGCTTCAGCCAAGTCCCACAGCCAACTGTGCCAGAGACCAGAATAGAATCAAGACTCCACAGCAGAGCATGGTCCAGGGCTCAGATGACCTCCAACAGTTCACTCTGAGGTAAGGGCCAGTGGGTAGAGTTTTCCAGCCCAGGAAGCCTCTATTGTCTCTGACAGCCCAGTGAAGCCCAATTCTAGTCTCTCACAAGTTAAAAATTTAAGCAAGGTATGGGTTAACCCAGAACTTACCTAGAAAGGGTCTGAAATCACAGAGTGATAAAGACTTGCTAGATTCTCAGAACCTCCAGAAGAGCAAATGTAGTATGTCCAGAAACAGACCCAACTCCTCTAAAGAAGACAGACCTCTTCCCTATTGTCAGGTGTGTATCCCCCCACACCTCCCCTCCCTTCCATGTTATAGTATTAGAAGCAAAAGAGAAGCAGACACGGCAGAGATTTCTGAACTAAAAAGCTTTAGAAGGGGGGGAGGGTATGATTAAAGCATTATCACACACTAGTCTTTAAAAATGCATGTAAACATCACATGTCACAGGGTTGCTCAGCCCACACAAAACCCTCCTCTGGATTTTGAATCTTGGCACTGACTTGTCTCCAGCTAAGCTTTCCCCAGGCCTCACACTAGACCTCCTCAGCACAGAATGGGTGTCGGGGAAAGCACATCGACTGTGATCCTCTCAGCATCTATTGACCCATTCCTTCTTTCTCATCCACAGCGCTGATGCCAGCTTCCTCCAAACCAGTGCTGTCCAACAGGGAGGTGGTGGGAGCCACAAAGACAGACCATGCAGAGAAATTTATACTTAGCACCCCCTTCTAAGAATGTGAAAAGAAACACATAAAGTGAAGTTTAATGATGTTCTCTATTTATCCCAACTTATCAAAAATTCATTTCAATATGCAATCAATGTAAAAAGTTGTTAATGGGATAGTTTGGTCTTTTAGAGTGTGTATTTTATACTTACACCACATTCGATTAGGACTAGCCACATTTCAAGAAGAGAATAGCAACCTGTATCTCATGGCTACCATATGGAACGGTATCAATCCAAGACTTTCTAGTGATCTCACGGCTTTAAGTCTTGGCAAGTTGCATGAATTCAGAGGACAGCCATTTTCGTTCTCACATATTTTATTTTTTTCAGTGGGGTTCATGAAAGAACGTTTCAATAAAAATTTCCCCCCAATTAATACTTATTGAACTCAATTTCCTGCCTTTTCATATCCAGGCCTCTGCCTGAAGAAACACCGACCCCCTTCCATTTCTCCATTTGCTTTAAGGACACCCATGTTCTTCTCCCGTTCAGCAGGCAGTTCTTCACTGAAGCAAAGTGGAAAGGTGGCTTCCCTGAGACTCCGTGGGCAGTTTGCCCATTCCATGGCACTGCGCTTACTTGAGAACATGTGGCCTCTCCTGTGAGATTGAATGATTTTAAAAAAGAAGGCATGTGTCTTCCTTCTGTGTACCTCATAGTCAGCACAGCTCTGACACAGACTACTCATGACATGCAGCCTGGTTCCCCTGGATTGGATGGCCAGAAAGAGGAAAAAATGATGAAGAGCAAGCAAGACAAAAGCCACAGTGTCTTGTAGACCCTAATCTTGGAAGTGACACACTTATCACTTTTGCCATATTCTCTCTTTTTTTAAGAAAATATGTATTTTATTTATTTTTTTACAGAGAGGAAGGGAGAGGGATAGAGAGTTAGAAACATTGATCAGCTGCCTCCTGCACACTCCCCACTGGGGATGTGCCCGCAACCAAGGTACATGCCCTTGACCAGAATCGAACCTGGGACCCTTGAGTCCGCAGGCTGACACTCTATCCACTGAGCCAAACCGATTAGGGCGCCATATTCTCTCTTGCTTGCACAGATCACACCTGGCCCAGTGTGGGAGGGGACAACACAAGGTGTGAGTCTCAGGAGGTGGGGATTCTTGGGCGCTGTCTTGGAAGCTGGTAAGAAATGGAATACAATACCTCTAGGCAGAGGAAACAATCATGTAGTCCTTGATGGCACATAAGTCATTGACTTTAAGATATTATGCAACTAACAAAGTCAAGCCCTTCCCATTCTTGGCAAATACATTGTCCTGTCCCACTGACTCTGTCTCAGTGTTCATGCTATTGAATTATTTCTTGCATGCTTCAGGGCCACTTCACAAGAGTCATCTCGGTAAGTGAGCCCCAACGTCTGATACGTCAGCAACCTCCACCGACAGTGCATAAGTGAGCCTTGATATGTAAAAACAGAGTTCAGTTTGTCAAGTTTTTCTCAATTTTCTGAAGCTCTAATTCAAAGAGGAAGTTATATACAACTAGGCTTTTGGAAACGGAAAAGTATTAACCAAGCAGAAATTGTAAAGAAACATAAAGGAAACAATTGTTTCACAAGTTGAAAAAATGCTGAAAATTTATCTCAAGATAGGCAATAAGATTTTGGTATTAACAGTAATACTAACATAAATTCAATGTTATATGTTTTAAGTTGTAATGTTATTGTATGGATCTAAAAGTCTTGGTAGGCAAACGTTGTGTCCATTTTCTGAATGTTGAAAGCAAAATAGTTTTGCCACCCTATTGATAAATAAAAAAGGGCAAACAGGCATAATATCCACATAAAAACTGTACCACAGAGAACCTTCAAATGTAAATTATTAAGTACACTAACATAATGAGGTGTCTGGGGTCTCTGAGGCCCACAACTCCATATTGTGAACACTACTGATTTGCCTACTTTAATAAAACTGTATCCTATTAGGAAAAATGTTTGACTATAAATTGTAACATTTGTGTATGTTTTATATACATGCATGTAGAAAATTTAAAAACATAAAATTAAAAATAAATATAAATTCTATTTTTTTATTCCCGTATCATCTTATAAAGCTCACTTTGGAGACCACTGCCTTAGACAAAATTACCCTCCACTTATTCAGTTGGACTTGCCATTGGGACATGTCTAGCGGGTGGGATTGGGATAAGGGGTTGGGGGGGGGGGATTCTCCCCTAGATCTGTTCATACTTAAATATCCATCTGTATAGGAACATTTAAGGAGCTCCATGATGGGCAAAGTGGGCTGAGCTCTAATATCTATGGATTTGTGGAATATAACAGAATGTCTGATGATCAGTAGCAGTTCCAGATGGAAGCTGGGTAGAAAGAGAGAGCAGTGAGTCTCAGAGAGGGAACTTAGAGTAAAGGGTGAGAAGAGGGTAAATGCTGGGATGGAGGCATAAGTATGAGTTGATAGAGCCAGACTACATTCAGTCCAGGCAGTTTTACTGCAAAATTCCTGCCAATTTAATGTAGAACTGGGGGAGGGAGGGAGTATTCTACCTCACTGTGGAGACATTATCTAGACAGATCGACAAAGATCTACTGAGAGCATGTAGGGGTTACTGCTTGATGGGAGCCCATCCCTACAGATCTGTTAGGGCTTGACCTGGGAAGTCAAAGCTCAGACCCAGCAGGGCACCAGGAAAGTCTTTACACAGATCCAAGAACTCCTGGTCCTAAGTGCTCCAACCTAGGACTTGTCTCTTACCTCCCAAGGGTGACTGGTGTTGGGGCTGAGGGAGATGCTTGCTCCAGTTTCTCTGCCTTTGGGAGAGGGTGAACCTGTTTTCACCAGCAGTGTCACCTCTACCTGCAACAGCGGTGGGAGAAAGGTTCTAACTGCAGGTGACACCCTAGTGGAAGTTTCCCACTCAGAGCCATTGTGTGGTCCTGGCCTGGCCAGAGATAATTTCTTAAATGACAAGAACTGATTTCTGGACACATGTGAAAACCCTTAAGGATTCTCAGGCGTGTGTGTGTGCGTGCGTGTGTGTGTGTGTGTGTACGCACGCGTGCGCACAGGATTTAAGAAAATCTTGGAAGCAATTCAGTTTTCTGCAGTTAGGGGACTACTTTTACAACCATGGTTTCACTTGTATGAGCATGCAAGTGAGACTGGGACATTTCTGTTAAACAAACAGCATGGACCTTTTTGCTAGAGCCACAAGATGAAGTCTGAGAATAAATTAAAAAAGTAGAGCTATAAATTCTGGCTACCTCACCAGATATCTCACAACTTGCTAAAATAAATAATGTAGCGGCAACTAGTGCAATAGCTCTGTTTCAGACCATCACAAAAACATCTGTAGGAAAATAAACAATCCCATGCCTTTGGCCGAGAAGTTGGACCAAGTAATCAGCCGCCAGTATGGAGGCGTTGACACACCCATTCTTCTCGCCCTGTCGAGACCTCACTAAAATGCAGACAAGAAATAAAATGTGGCTCAAACCCATATGGCCAAAGAGACATGAAGAGGAGACAACAAAACTGAGAGCTGGAAGGTAGATTGCAGCTTACTCTGCAGACCAGGGAAAGCAGACACTCCAGGCTGCAGCAGAGCAAGTCATCAAAACTAGCTATTTTCCCAGGAAGAATCCTGGAGAAACCTATGTGTTTCATTACCGGTCCCTCAGAAGGCCAGGAAAATAGCAGGCCTGGTTGGAAGACTTAGTAAAGAGCATCTGCTCCCCCAGACTCTGTCTCCCACTTTCTACAATCAGATGAGGATCCCTCTCCCATTGCCTCAAAAGACTGGAAGGTTAGAGAGGTAAACAAGATAAATTTTGGACTCCAAATAGCTGAGTGCAGAATGAGATCTTGATTGCAAAAAGGACACTTAGATGAAAGTCTGCACTCTGCATAGGTTTTCCTCCACCTTGACTAGTATAAGATTGGCAGCAAGGTAAAAGGTTAATGTGGAGCTATTTGGTGTGGTAGCCACTAGCCACAAATGGCTATTTATGTTTAAAATAAATAACATTAAATAAAATTTGGAACTTACTTTTTTCAGTCACAGTAGCCACATGTGACTACTGGCTACCATTTTGGACAGCACTGATATTGAACATTTCCATCACCACACAGTTTCTGTTGGACAATAGTAAATTAAATAACCCACTCTGAGGAAACTGACCAGGCTGAGAAAAGACCTACAGGGACTAACATTTGTTTATCATCCGGAGTGAAACCTAACAGTTAACAAGACCCACTCATGCCAACAGAGCTGCCAATCTGAAATGCAGTGTCTAATTTTTAAAGATAAATTGGCAAGTTTGAATGAGGAAATTCCCAACCATGAAAAGACATAAGGGGGTAATATGTTTTATCCATGAAAGAAAAATAAGAGAGTATAAAAATATGATAGGCAAATAATAAATGGAATGGATTAGATGGTAAAGTCTCTTGAGACATCAAACAAAATAAGAGTTGAAAATAGAAGAGGAAACTAAAGTAACATACCTGTCTATGAGATTTGTCTTTCAACTAAAAAGAGTTGAGAGAGAGAGAGAGAGAGAGAGAGAGAGAGAGAGAACAAAGCAGAGGAAGAAAATTGCCAAAGAAATAACAAAATGAGATTCTCCAGAACTTTTTTGAGTGCTGGGGATAAAGAGAAGACTCTCAAGTGTTCTGAGAGCAAAAACAAGTCACATACAAAGGAACGGGCATCAAGATCACACTCGTTCACACCTGTGTCATCGAAAGGGACTCTGAAAGCTAGAAGACAGAACGACATCTCCAAAGTGCTAAGGAAAAATGACCTTCAACCTAAAATTCTATACCCCAACATGGAGGTAGAATAAAGACATTGTCAAACAAGCAATGGGGAGGCACAGGGGGAGGAACTACTCCTGAACCTGGAGAGACAGCTGCAGCCAGGAGACAACCACGTGACAAGCACCGCCAACTCACAGCTCTACAAGGATGAGCTGGGGAATAAACACCCCTACTTCCTTTTCCTTTTCCTCCCACTCTACTTTTGTAATTTCCATGGACCAAAGTCAACTGGAAGGCAGGGGGCAAGGAGCCTATTGATGAAGTCTCCAAGGCACAGAGCTCTGGAATGACAGCTGGAGAACCCCTGTATGTACTCTTGCTAAGGAGGCCAATGAAAGATACGATTCAGTACAATGGGAGAATAAACCAAAGAAGAAAAGACACAGGATCCTGGAAACAAAACAGAAAAAATAAAAGAAAAAAAAAATCTCAGAATAATAGTGAAGGGAATTTCCTAGAAAATAGCTACGCTGTGTCCCAAAAGAGCAAGATTCCAAATGGGAGAAGAGAGAGTGCTCTTGAAGAGTGGTGCCAAGAAAAGAAAGATAAAGTTGAAAGAAGAGTTGGCATGTTTAGGAATTAAGAAATTAACAGCTTTATCTGACAGTTTAGAGGTAAATGAATGATGGATACAGTTTTAAAAATAAGCAAATGAGAGGAAAGTGGCAGTTACTCACTCCAAAAAAAATTAAAAGCTGTATATAAAGGAACTATAATTATGATTTATTATAACATTCATTATAGTATATCATGGAAAGCAATATTTACATAGGAGAATATTGGCCACCAAAGATGTTCATGTTCTAGTTCTCGGAACCTGTGAATGCTATCTGCATGGCAAAGGGATTTGCATGTGTGATTAAATTAATATTGAGATGAGGGATTGTCTTGGAGGATAAGGCTGGTCCCAACGTGATCACAAGTGAGAGGGATACAGAAGGGTCAGAGTCAGAGAAGGAGATATGATGAGTGATACAACGATTCCATGCACCATTGCAGGCTTTGAAGATGAAAAGAGGCTAGAAGGTGAGGACTGCAGGAGCTTCTAAGAGCTTGGAAAGGCAAGAAACATATTCTTCCCTAGGGCCTCTGGGAGGAATGCAGCCCTGCCAACACCTTGGTTATAATCCAGGAGGACCCATGTCAGACTTTCAAATGTCTAGAACTATAAGAAAATAAATCTGTATTGTTTTGAGCCAGTACTTTTGTGGTAATTTGTTACAGCAACAATACAAAACTAATACACTAGGCATAGTAATATAATTCAATAATACAGGGTTGAACAAAAGTAGGTTTACAGTTGTTCATATGGAAAATAATACAATAATTAATAAATAAGAACCAAAGAATAAAATCTGTGTTTTGTGGCCCAAACCGGTTTGGCTCAGTGGACAGAGCGTCGGCCTGCGGACTGAAAGGTCCCAGGTTTGATTCCGGTCAAGGGCATGTACCTTGGTTACGGGCACATCCCCAGTAGGAGGTGTGCAAGAGGCAGCTGATCGATGTTTCTCTGTCATCGATGTTTCTAACTCTCTATACCTCTCCCTTCCTCTCTGTAAAAAATTAATAAAATATATATTTTTAAAAATCTGTGTTTTGTGTACTCACAACTGTAAACCTACTTTTGCCTACCACTATATTATTTAATCAAACATTTTTGAAGAATTTATGGTGATTTTAAAATATGTCCACAAATTCTTTGACATTATTTTTTCTCAAAAAGGCCTAATTGTCTTCCCTTTGGTGATTCACTTCTAATGAATAGGAGATATCAGAAGTGATGGTGTGTGACCTCTGGGGCTTTAGCTCACACTTCTTGGAGCACTCATTCTGGGGAAGCTACTTGTCATGTCATGAGGACACTCAAGCAGCCTGTAGAGAGGCACAAGGGCTCTGGCCAACAATGAACACAAAGTGGCCATCCATGTGAGTGACCTTGAAATCAGATCCTTTAGCTCCAGAACCCCCAAATGCCTGACCCATGAAAACTGTGGGATAGCAGATGTTTATTATATGATGGCACTAACTTCTACAGTGATCTGTTATACAGTAGCAGATATCTGATACATAATTAAATTGGGAAAATTAGAAGAGGGAGAGAATGTGTTGTGTTGTGTGTGTGTTGTGTGTGTGTGTGTGTGTGTGCGCGCGCGCACATGCGGGCGCGTGTGCGTTGTAAGTGCAAAAAGCTAAATAATTATTTTTCACGAAAGTAAAAAAAGTAGTATAGAAAACTGAGTATCAGGTTACAGAGGCATAAATATATTACTTGAAATACAGAAGAAGAAACATCTGAAAGAGTGGAAAATGTTTTGTTTCAAGGTAGCAAAAATTAAGAGTGGAGGGTGGGGTTGAATCTTTTTAGCAACAATAAGAGTTATATTTGAATTTTAAACTATATACATACCACAATTTTATAAAATAAAAATTTTAAAAAGCAACTTTCATGGACCTTCCTACATGATCCAATGTCAGAGACCATCTTGCTCAGAAAGAAGTAAGTGCCTGACTCTTTGATTTGGCAAAAAGAATATTAAAAGGGAGTCTAAGATGACAGTCCAGGGATTCTAGGTGGAGATACTCAGGGAAGAGAGTCTGACAGCCAGTCAGAGCTGAGCCATACATCCAAAACAGGTAATGAGGGCCAAATACCCATGGCAACATGAAGACTAATTTAAAGCATGAAATAAGAAATGAGTCTCTAGGTTGAAAAGAAGGAGACTGGCTAAGGAGAGGACTAGAAGATGTTAGACCATGCTTCATAACCCCTCCAGGAAGGATCCTAGGGAAGATGTTGATCCTAATGAGGCAGAACTGGACCAACTTAAAATATGGACTATTTTAAGGAAAAAAGGCAGTGAACAAACACTTAACTGGTTTTACATATACTTAATGGACATCTAATGACACTAATGAGAAATCTACAAAGTGGCTCCTGTCGCATTGCATTACTAATTTATCATCTGCACAACAGATTATGTTAATGCACTTTGTGGACTAAAACCCTGTGCTAAGCAGATAAGAAATTCACATTCCAATCACAATATTATTATTATTATTATTATTATTGCATTTACTATATTCTTTAGTGGGTATATATTTTAAATTGTTGAAATAACAGTCTTAGAATTGCCTGCAAAATGCCCAGAATCATTAACTTCTGAGTCAATGCCAGATTCCCATAAAATAAATCAGCAACACCATAAGATTTTTAGTGTCATATATATGTGATCCTCCATGATTGCCAAAATGATGATGATTATCATAATCTGCTGTAAATCTTGTATCTTTTCAGAGCAGCTTCTTCCCCTGAGAAGCTCATGGTGGTCTGCTGGGAACAGCTCCCACAACTCTCTGCCCCACACCATGAAGGAATCTCTTAGCTGGAAAAGGGTGTAACAATGCCGAGGTTTGGGGGACTTACTGCCTCTGTGGGGTGGCCTCATCATTCACAACTGCCTGAGGAAGTGCAGACAAGAGAACAGGAAAGGCCACCCATACTGAGGGGAGAGCTAATCTTGGGGTTGATATTCCTTATTTGCTTCACACGGCTCTGGGCTTTCACTTGATATGCTTTCAGTCTCGGGTCACATTTCAATCATTTCCCCCTTTCTGTTGCCTTATTAAATGTTCTTTCTCAACTCACGTGTAATGCTTGGGCCCTAACCGTGCCTCTCCAATCTGGCTGCAACTTCCCTCAATCTTCTGACCCTCTTTCTTCTTTCTTGCCTCTTCCCAGCTACCTCTCTCTCTCTCTCTCTCTCTGCTTTTCTGGCACCAAATCATCAAAGTAAGTGGAACTATATAAATACAATAAGAACATTTCAATGTCCTCTTCCTGCACCTCCTCACCTATCTTCGGGTTTCCTTTGATTCCAAGGAATTCCCTATTTCATTACTCAACTCAAGACAGGGTATCCTAGTGAGCCACTTCCAAGCAGACATTCACCACAGCCAGGCTACCTCAACCAACTTGCCTATCCCTGGATTTTGCTAACATCTATCTACTAGATGGTTTTTAAATTAAAAAAATACATCTCCCTAAAAGCTCTTGGTTCATGATAAGGATTACAGTGTAAATTTATCACCAGAGAATTAGGTGCCTTTCAGTGGTAAAGCCCCAAGAAAAACTACTTCTACATTGCTTGTGTAGACAACAAGCACAGGCTCTAGGCAATGAACCCATCAACAAACAGGGAGATGGAAGAGCAGAAAGATGGTTCCTGTCCATAGTGGCCTCATGTGAGGACAGGAAAGACCCGGAGAGGCAACAGTCAATTAAACCAGTCATTGCAACTCACCGTAGAGGTCTCAGAAAAGTCAAACCCCTACTGGAGACCCAGTGATAGGTGCATGTTCAGGCTGGGAATGGATTACATGAAGGAAATGGTCCCTATAATGTGACTAAGGGAGAGGTCAGAAGACAGCGAGAAGGTTCAGAGAGCTCAGCTTTCAGAAGAGGGCCAAGTACTTTGGAAGTTCCATTCATGATCTCGATGGAGCTTAAAACTGTGTCCAAGGGGTCAATACAATGAAGACCATGTGAGGTGCTGAACGAGTTACTGCTTTTCCATCTTCATTATTTTTTTGATGTTCTGTTTTCCCTTCATAATTAGCAGTAAAATCCTTAAAAACAAAAAGGTCTTTTGTGTTTGTCTTGGGAAGGTATTAAGGAAAATCTCTAAAGGATGGTGGCAGCTTCTGAAGGCAAGGGAAGTAGATTGATTTCCTGACCATGATACAGAGAGAGAGGGGTGTGGGGGAAAGAGAGTGTGAGAAACGGAATAGAATTTTAGGGAAAAAAAAAAACCAGGGCTGCAACAGAAAATACATCCTGGAGTTGCACCACAATTGGTAGCAGAGCATGTGGTGCCGTGGCATCTCCTACATCTCAGCACAAATAATCATCATTTCCCCTTGGGCTTTGCTGCTCCTCTGCCCAGAACTACTTTTGGCTGGTAGATTGTCCGTAGCCTGCTGATGGCATCAAATGCTACAAGGCCCACCATCCTCCACTCTCCCAGTTGTTGACTGAATTCCTCTAGTAATGTTATAAAACCGTCTACATCACCTTAAACCTAGGCCTGAGCAAACTCCTCTTCTTCATGGAAATTCACTGAGTGCATTGAATGCCTGGCTCCACAGCAGGCTTCAAGACTACCCCGGGGGCGAGAGCTGGCTTTTCAGATATAAAAGTGAGACTATTCTCATTGAGCAGCTGCATGGTGTAATGGTTAGGAAAATTAGTTTTTGGACACAGTGTGCCAGTATTCAGACTGCAGCTCTGTCACTTTCTGGTTCTATGCTCTTTGATCAATTATGTAACCTCTCTGTGACTCAGTTCCTCCTCCACATAATGGGGATAGGACTAGTCCCTCTCTCATGGGGTAGTTTTTTCAGAAAAAGGTACACCTTGATCTGTGTTTGAAGAAAGCATAGAACACATAAATAAAGTGAAAGGCAGGAGCACTCCATGCAAAGGGGTCAGGCAAAGGCACAGTCAAATCTGAGGTAGGAGATCAACACGCTCCATTTGGCACCTCATGGCTTTGTGGTCCCCAGTGCTGACCACAGGAGGCACTGGTTGTGGGAACTGCACACACACCTCTAGTGCTGGCCTTATAGACGTCTTCTCCTCGGGACCCGATGCAGGTCATACACAAAGAGGAAACCTCTCATGCAGAAGATGATGGACAGATGAACATCTTTTAGGGAAAAAAAACCTAAACCTTTGGATTCCATCTGCCTTCACTAAGTGCCTACTTAGCACCCTTGGGAGATGGCAGAGCACATGACAGTTCAAAGGGACAATCCAAATGGATATGTCTGTTCAAATCTAACTTCACTCCTCCAAGTCTCATTTTCCTTAGAGGCCTACATGAATCTGCTACAATAACACGCAGATTGTTATTTGCAGCTCCTCAACAATATTCAGTTATTTGCAGCTCCTCAAACTCCACCGCCTCCCGCAGATTTGCCTTGGTGAATGCTGCAGTGGAGCTAAAATTTGAATTCAGGTCCACTTGATGGCGAAATCTGAGCTTTTATTATGTCACAGTGTTGGGCATATCACAGACGGCCAACACATACATAACGACCCATCAGAGCTACCTCTCTGGAACCAAAGCAAGCACCTCGTACACGCACAGACCTCAAGTCTGTACCAGCACGATTCAGGCTAGTTTCCAAAGGACCAGAAACTGCTCCCAACATCTTGAGGAGAGGCCGATAATTGTGCATGGAGCTCCTGCTTATACACAATTACTCAGTTTTCACATGCAAATATCCATCTGCACATGGTTTCTTTGGTAAATGCCAACTTCATAGGTGCAATCTAGGTGCCCAAATTTGAGAACCTGCCACTCCAGCTCTGAGTCAGTTATGGACTCAGATCATTATTATAATTAGTCCCAATGGATACATCTGCTATTTGGTAACAATGGTGGGTGATTCTGTCTCATCTCTTACCCTCCTCCCCCACTCACCCCATTTGTAAGAAAAGCCAGCCACATCTTGCTTTACTTTCCTTCCCACCCTCACACCCGCCTTTAAAATGAAAAGCCCAGATGTGGGTGACCCATCTGTAGTGTATGTCACGTTTTTAGCATCTTTTTTTAGAGCTGGGAGAAAGGGACTCATTAGAGAGAAAGTCCACAGAAACATTAGGAAACATTTGATCAGACCATTGTCCCCACACAATACATGCAATGAGTAAGACGCAGGAATTGGCTGCAAACCCAAAGTGTGCTTCAGCCTCCATGGCTTGCTCATCACTGACTTCTTCCCAAAGCATGACCAGAAAAGGGAGCCCAAGAGCTCCCTAGGTAGAATCTGATCTTCTGGAAGTGGGGATGCCATAGGCAGGCAAAATCTCAATCTCATTCTCTCTCTCTCTCTCTCTCTCTCTCTCTCTCTCTCTCTCTCTCTCTCCTCCCTCTCTCTCCTTTTCTCTCTCTCTCCCTCTCTCTCTCCTTTATATATTTTAGAGAAATTTTAGGCTCATGGCAAAATTAAGAGGAAGGTACAGATGCGTCCCATCAATTCCTTGCTCCCACACATCCATAGTCTCCCCCATTTTCAATATCCCCCACTAGACTGGTGCATTTGTTAAAACTGATGGACCAACATTGACACATCAGTATCACCACAATCTGGATGTCTATAGTTTACAACACAGTTCACTCTTGGTGTTGTACCTTGTATGGGTTTGGACAAAGTATTATGACATGCATCCATCATACTGAGTATTTTCACTGCCCTAAAAATCCTCCATGCTTCACCTATTCATCCCTCCACCTCCAAGCCCCGGCAACTACTGATCTTTTTACTGGCTCCAAAGTTTTGCCCTTTCCAGAATGTCATAAAGTTGGAATCTTGCAGTGTGTAGCCTTTTCAGATTGGCTCCTTTCACTTTAGAAATAAGCAATTAAGTTTCCTCCATGTCTTTTTATGGCTTGATAGCTTGTTTCTTTTTAGCCCTGAATAATGTTCCATTGTCTGGATGGACCAGAGTTTATTTGGCAAATTTTCTTTTCCCAATATTTTTGCTCTGCTGTGGAAGCCAGGACTGCTGGAGCTGGGGAGTTAGGAGACCCAGCCTTCCCCGGGCTCAGCCATTCCCTGTTGCCTTAGAAGAGGCGTCTACAGGATCCAATGGTGAGGAATAATTCCTCCCAAAGCATGGAGCCTTCAGAAGCAGGCCTTTCCTTCAGCTTCCAGGCATGTAAAGGGCAGGGGTATCTTTCATGAAGCAGAGACGAAGGTCAGAAATACATCAGCTCCAAAACAGAGGCACCTATGTTACACTTCAAGCACGAGGGAAGCCATTGGCCATAAAGATGTTCAGTCACATCTCCAAATATTTAGCCCATGTGGCATCAAAATCAGCCCAATACTATAGTAAGCAGAAATTAAGGCACAAAGAAGTGGTGCTTAGAGCCCTGATTGGAGAGAGAAAAGACTGGATTTGAGAGAATAAAGATGGGCTCTAGCCCTGACTGGGCCACTAGCTTTCAGCCATTAGGTTCCTTAGCCTCACTTGTAACAGAGCTCAGAGTAGTTATCTTCCCTCACTCAGAAGGAACTTGTAGAAGTACAATATGAACATAATTATTAAAGCAATAGGGGAAATTAAAACCTTATATGAAAGTAAATTGTTTAGTTTTATTACTAACAGGCCACCCAGTAAATTCTCTGCCCTTTGTGGGATTAGAATTCATTCTCCATCTGGTACTTAACCCACTGCTTCTTCATCTGTTTAGGTGGCACATGAGACTTGCTGTTCTCAAAAGACATGGGAGAGCCATTTCTTGGTCCAAGTTACAAGGCACAATGTTTATAACTGAGCACAGGATCTTGAATAGCTGTTGATTAAATAGCTCAATTCATGCCTGCATTCATTGATCCACATTCAGCATCTGGCACATTGTAGGCATGTAATACACACTTGATGCATCAATTAATTAATACAAAACATGTAGGGAAAATCCCATTAAAAATAAAGGCTAGTTTATTCAACAAATACTTAATATCAGTGACTACCTAATGTGTATCTGCTTCTGTTGTTTATGTAATACATAAGTTGAGTCAAAACTCTGTATTCATAAGTCAGTTCTCCATCAACTTTTTCTGTAGAACTTTGGTGAGCAAGCAAAGAAAAACAATTGTGGTCCTATTTAACTTTATTTAATTCATAATTCCAACAAGCTTATTTCCCTACCAATTATCAATTAAAAGAAGAGAGAGGATAAAATAGAGATGCATACAGAAAACAGTGAGGAGTGACAACTGACAATATAGAAACCAAATGAGATGGCAGGAAAACTGAAAATAAATTTATAATAATTGTGAGTTTGGGGTAAATACCTCATATAGTTCCATAAATCTTGGGGTCATCGCTGTATTGATTTCTTTTAAACATTGTGGTATACGAGTTTACTTTTTTTTCCATTATTGCATTATCCATGATAACATTAAAGCTAACTTAACCCTTTCCTAATAACTCACCATGCATTATTTAAAAGGCAGGAAATGTCTATAATTTATTTTAGTGAAGCCTCATGCTAAGCAGAGAACGCACAAGAGCTAGTTAATCATAAAAGCTTCTTTACTTTTATTTTCCACTACCCCTTTAGACCTGTTCTGAGGGATAATTATTTTATTCTTCTGGAGGAAACCTCAGGAAATCTCCATGGCTTTTTAGTTCTCTTAGGTAAAATCTTAGACTCAGGAGCCAGGGACCAGTTCCTTGTGTCTTCTGCCTGAGAGGACAGGTACCAACCTTAAGTGGTCTCACTGAAGCTCTTCCTTGCTTGATTGCTTTACTTTCCTTGTATCCCCCTGATTCACCTGGGTGAGGGGCCCTGGAAGAGAGGCACAAACATTGTGCAATTAGTTTCTAGATATTTTCTTTCAGCATTTGCATCTCAGTGCCCTGTCTCAGCCCTCACTGTGCTATCTGATATCTAGCAGTCCAAACCTCCAATTTAACATTTGATTACATTAGAAACTTACCACATAAAATAATATACATTGGGGATGAGAGTCAAGTCTTTAGCAGAATAGCCATTCAGCATGCAGAATTACTTATTCACCAAAGGGTTTGATAAGTCTTTTTTTTTTCTTTTACTATATTTGAAAACATTTGGATTTTTTTATGAGATGTTTCCAGTTTAAACCCAGGTATCTGAGATCAAGTAAGTAAATTACAATGTAGCAAAGGAGTCCTGTTTTTGCTATTATTATTTAGATAGTAGATGACTACACAGAATTATATATATCTGGATTCAAGTCTAAATTTGGACATTGAACTTCCCTATACCTAAGAAAAGCTACTTATGACTCTGAACTCATTTTCTTTTTTAAAAAATATGTTTTTATTGATTTCAGAGAGGAATGGAGAGGGAAAGAGAGATAGAAACATCAATGATGAGAAAGAATAATTGATCAGCTGCCTCCTGCATGCCCCACACTGGGGATCCAGCCCACAATCCAGGCATGTGCCCTGACTGGAAAGTGAACTGTGACCTCTTGGTTCATAGGTTGACGCTTAACCACTAAACCACACTGGCCGAATTGAACTCAATTTCTTTATAATCAATAAAAAGATCTTTGTATTGTGTTCTAAAAATCCAATAATGTAAGTAGCAACCCCTATTGTGAGAAACTTATATTTTGTTTGAAATATAAACAATAAAAATGCAATTTATACAAAATAACTTGTATTGGTTTTACATGTGCACACATTTCTTTGATATGCACTCCTTCAGAAAGTGGAGTCCCATTGTCCTTCCCTGCAGTGGGGGCTGTGCTTAGTGACTGACTTCTAGCAAATAGAACAGTGCATGACCTCTGAGATTCGGACTAAAAGCCATCATGGTTTCCCCCTTACCCTCTCTCAGATCACTCCCTCTGGAAGAAGCCAGCTGCCATGTCATGAGATCCTGCAGGCAGCCCTGAGAGGCCCGCACTGTGAGAAGCGAAGGCCTCCTGCCAGCAGTCCTGTGGAGTAAGCCATACGGGAAGCCCCAGTCAAGCCTCAGATGATAGAAACCCCAGTTCATAGTCTGACTGCGATGAGACTTCAAGCCAGAGGTACTCAGCTTAGCCACTCCCAAACACCTGACTCTCAGAAACTATGCATAAACAAATGCCTGTTGTTTTAACCAAGTTTCAGAGTAGTTTGTTATGCAATAATAGAGAATTAATATAACATTGAACAGATGTTCTGTCTATTATGAGAATCAACAATACTCAAGAAATCAACACACATCTTGCTTTTTGAATCTAAAGAACAGCATTCCCAGATTTTTGTTATTGAATTTTACTTAAGAAACAATTCTTGAATCTGCCCCCCTTAAATCAATTGCTCATTGAAGCTACTATGTATACTCAACAAATTCGCATGGTAACTGAACGTATGTTTAAATGTGTGGTAAAAGCACAGGTTTTCACTACTTCAATCTGTGTTCCGTGCATGGCTGACACTGAAAAACTTAACAATACAGCTAGAGCTTTTTCTAGACACTTGTATTGACTCCTTTTTACAAGGGCGTCACTTTTCTTTTAACTTAAGAAATTTATTTTTTAAAAAGAAAGCAGATGCATGTTTATTAAAAAACAAAACTTAACCTTTTGAGAGAATGCACTCAGGATACTCGATTCCGCTCACGCAGCATAGACACATGACCCCTGCACTGTGGGGAGGTAGGTCCCAGTTTCATGTCCTGACCTCATTTCAAGCTCCCAGCCAACCTGGAGAGTGGGCATTACTGTTACGTTTCTCATTGTGCATATGTGATGGTGCAGAAACTGTTAATGTGAAAACCGTCAGGGACTTAGCCTCCTCTTCCAGATGGCCAAAAATACCCTTCCGTGCGCAAGCCCAAGGTCTCCTTTCCTTTCCCCTCCTAAAGACGTTGAATTCTTTCTGGGAAAAGGCACCAACTGAAGTGCTAAGGATGGGCAAGTTGAATGAAAGAAAGTCTCTCAACAGCTACAGTGAAGGAGGATGGGAGAGAAGTTCTCACGAGAAGAGGCCATGAAGGAGAGAGAGACACTGGAGCAGCTGTCGGGTGAGAGGAAAGTGGGTTTTAACGTATTTCGTGGGCAGTGTATTTGCATCTCCCTCATATCCATTCAAAAGATGTGAGAAATTAATCGGATTTGTTTTAATTATTTTGGCCTGTTGAACTGTGTTTTTCAACACATCATTTGAAAACTCCCGAGTTTTGAAGTGGCACATTGAGAATGTTCAGGTGTAGAGAATATAAATGACCTTCCCAGGAATTTAGATCTTCTAATTAAATCAAGCATTTTCCCCACTTTATCACTTGGCCTCCTTGTTCATTCATTCGTTCAGCACATAGCAACCGATTACATGCCAGACTCCAGGCACTATCTTAGTAAATAACATAGTTTAAAGCTGCAAAATCTGTCATTTTCAAATTCAGCAAAAGAGCCAGAGACATGGATTCAGTCACCTTTGAGTCTGACTGTTCCCATGTTTGGAATAAACAACCTGGATGGACTCTTTAATTACCCGAATGCAAAGCAAAACACACGCTCATTATTCAGAGCCAACGCTGGGAAATGAGAGTAATACTATGTGTTAGAATGAGAACAAAAGCCTTCGTAATTGTAAATTTTTACCTATGGTTGAGCCAAAGCTTTTGTTGAATTTTTTCTTTTGTTGTTGTTCTTTCTATTTTTTTAGAGATTGAATGGCGGGAATGCGTTTTTTCTCTCCATGGCTCTAGTATATCCTGTGCCAATAAATCTTTGTTTGTCTTGAGGAGAGAAGGACATCCAGGCACGATTCTAACACTAGAATAAAAGAAGGTAGGGCTCTTTGTAGTTCAGGCTGTACTGGGATGTGGGTGTCCTGCACACTGTTTTATTTAAGACCAAATAAAACACACCTTGGGAAATTCATCAGTGTTGGGATACTGTGTGTTTTATGTGCTAGCCTTGTTAGGGCTATTTCCACTACTTTAGAATACAAAACCAGAGCCTGGGAAGTGGCTCCAATCTGGGCTGAAGAGGAAAAGAATGAACATTTCTCTGTCTTCTCTTTAAAGTTTCCAACATTCCACTCTCCCGAGCTCCAAAATACCACTGTTTGGGAGTTCTCCTCCATAACGACATGCTCTTGTCCAAATTTGTTTTCTGGCCCTTATCATCCACTCAAGTTCAATTACCTCAGAGCTTGGTTGCAGATCTCTCTCTCTCTCTCTCTCCTCTCTCTGGCTCCTAAATTCAAATCTCTAGTCCTTTTCATTAAACACAAAATGTGCATATCCACTGCCTTCTCATCTTAGCCACTGGATACCCAATAGGTATCTCAAACGAAACATCTGAAAAGAAGCCCTGATTTGGCTCCAAACCCATTTTTTTCCACCAATTTTGCCCTTCTAAGGAAATGGTGCCTTCACCCACTCATTTGCTCAACTGAAAACTAGGATTCAAATAGATTCCTCCCTTCTCTTCCACATGCATAACCACTCAGAGGTTGCATCAGTCTTTATCTCCAATGCACACCCACTGTTTTCCATCTCTGCCTCCACCACCAGCCTACAGGGCTGCTGCAGGGGTCTCCCACCGAAGTCTCTGCTGACCATGTTGCTGAGCTACTGCACTCATTTTCAGTAGTCAGAGTAATCTTCTAAATACATGTTATCAAATCATGACTCTCTCTGAATAATATTTCCTGCCACATTTGGACTAAAAACCAAACTCTTTGCCACATCTGCAAGCCTAGCTCCCACCTGGCTCTTGACATTTGTTTCCATTTTATACCACCCTCACTTCTGCCATAATGTCCTCCAGTTAGGGGAAGACAGCTCACCACTGTGCCTCCCACTCCATAATAGCAGTAGCCAAACTGTCCTAATGAGAGTGGGTGGTCCTGAACCTACTGGGAGGTAACAGCAGGAGCTCAATGAAGATCCTGAGGGAGGTGAGACAGAGGCAGCGTCACAGACGCCTTCAGCTGAGCGCCATGAACGTGGGACCCCATGAGATGCCCTGAGAGCACTGCAGAGACCAGGGGACATCAGGAGTGGGGGAGGCTGCTCTTACCCATACACTCATTTTATAGTGTTAATAGAAAGGTGACCTCCCCACTTGGTGACAAGCACCTCAGACATTCAGTCTTTACCCCAATGAATCAGATAGAGCCTCTGCCCTCCAGGACTTTCCAGCCTAGTAGGAGAGACAGACAGATAAACAAATAATTGCAATGCAGTGTGATAAGTGTTCTCATAGGACTAGATGTTAGTCAGAACGATGGCACAAAGGCAGCCGTGGGTAATCCTCGCTCCAGGGCAGCACTAAGCAGGCTTGGCTGTCAGAGGATTATTCCGCTGTGGCTGGAGTTATGGTCCCTCTGGGCTTTTCCCGAGAAAATTTCCAAATGATCAGATTTTAGATGTCAATATTTTGGTGGGAAAAGACCCCAGTGCTGTGTTTAGAGAAACAAAGCAAACCATGTTTCCTAGATGGTGCTCTTGATGTAAAAGTGCCACTAAAAATACATTCGCAATTTTTTAAAGGAAAATAAAACCCGGTAATGTGAGGTGTTTGCTTTGTGTACATCTTTTGGTGCCATAATGATAGTATTAATAGTATTGATAGTAGTGATAGTATTGATAGTATTAATAGCATTAATAGCATTGATAGTATTGATAGTATTGATAGTATTAATAGTATTAATTGTATTTTGGGGGTGAGGGTATGTTTTCCATTACAATCTCTGAAAACCAGGGAGCCACTAAAGGGAGCAGTGGAGGGGCCTTCATTACTGTCGCAAAAATGCCATCATTTTGAGAGTGGCAGGGAGGCAGGCACAGATCAACAGAGAACTGGTTCAGAAACCAAGAGATTTCAGCAAAGTCTCTGCTTTGTTTCCTCCTCTCTGTGGTTTAAATGGCACATTGGATTCTTATCCTGCTTTACCCTTCCGGAGAAGACTTTAAAAAGAAAACTTCATCCTGAATATTTGTGGCTCTTCCCCGTCTGGGGATCTGAACAGTCCCAAAGAGATAAAATAGGATGTTTTTCCTAACTCCGCTGGATGGCAGTTCCTGGACTAGCTTTCATTCCAAAGCTGTCGCAATAGAGAAGCACTTCCGACATGCAGATGGGCCTTCATTCCAATTCGCCAACCATTTGCTAATGATAAGGAGCACAATTAGATTAGTTTTCTGGAGACAGGAATCAATATGCTGGTGTATGTAGACCCGATTAGCCATAACTAATTAGAGCTCTCAGACATTAATCAAATACCACGTATGGGGCTAATCAACCAACGTGGGAAGCAAAAAAATCTATAGTCTCCCCTTGGATTCTCCAACCGGGTTCACCTTGAAATCAGATCTGAAGACAGGAATTCTTGCAGTAGTTCTGCATTAACTGGGTTGGGGGGCTGTGCTCACTCACCAGTTCCTGAGATTTCTGGAGTGGGAGGCCGACGTGATGTCATCCGCCTCTTTCTTAAACACAGGCTGCCTCCCACAGCCTGGACACACTTGTCACTGACACTGTGACAGTTATGGATGAGTGCCAGCTGCAGGCTGGACTCAGAGAAGCAGACCAGTACTCCTAAGCCTAAACGATAAATAAAACGAAATGCTCACTAACTAATATATTATTCATGAAATAGCCCAATTGCCCGTCATGCTACGTACTTGTATTCATACAATTATTCCTGGGCGTTTAAATAATGAATGTTAGCTTTGTGTTCACTGGTACAAATTGCTGATTAATCCGTATTCAAATCAAACAGTGACTTATACGAACTCTTCGAGATTCTGTACTAGCTCTGTTCGCCTTCCCCAGTTGGAAATAGTTTCTGTAATGCTAATTCTAAGGCATGTGACTGAGCCCTTTAATTTGACAAAATCTACTGGATAAACCAGGCTTGCATGAAGATCCTCTGATAATGCGGGTCAAATCCAGATGTGAGTTAAGATTTGTAGAACATATGGAAAATTTTTTCAGCACCTATGTCCTTAATTCCTGTTTATTTTTCAATGTTTCCAAATATTACCTTGCAAAAAGCTATTTATTACCCAACAAGCTCTTTCAATTCTATCATAATCTCATTTTAAAAGATATGTTACTAAAAAGCCATATGTGTGCATGCTATCATTATAATTTTTTCTTCAAAAATAGGAAGTCAGCTTTAAATTAACTGAAATCCCAAAATGTTCACATGAGATTTGAAATTCACAGCCTGTAAGAATTGATCAGTTTTTAGGCTCTAAGAAACACATTTCCTAACCATTCTTAACATTATCAGCTTTCAACTTAAGCACTGAGAGAGAAATAGAATTCCTCAGACTTAATTAGAGGGCAAACTAAGTATCACTGGAAGGAAAAATATAAAATTATAAAAAATAAGCATGAAATCAAATCCTAATTCACAACATATTAGTTGTGTGACCTAGGAAAATATTTAGTGTCTCTGAGCCTCTTAGATGAGAACAAGAATGTGCAAGGTCATAGTATGTTTCTGAAGGTGACATAAAGTAATACATGTGTGTGCTTGAGAGAATGTCTTCCTAGAGTTAGACAATCAGTAAGAGCCAGTTCCCTCAACCTCTTATCCAAATTCTGGTTCTAAAGACCATAGTGTTTCAGAAGCAGGAATTGTGTCTGTATCTTTAGTGCCTGGCAATGTGGTGGCACTCAATAAATCATGATTGATCGAAAATTAACTGCCAGAAAAGCCACCAAAAGAATATTTGGGGGAACATGTAAATGTTTCTTTACCCACCTTCCCAAAAGTCAGTGTTGGAGAGAATCGCCATGGCAGTCATTTCCAGAAATCAGAGGGAATATTTCAGAAGCTTCAAGGCAAATCCCTCAAGCCTTGAAAGTGTGTTTATTGGAAAAAAATCTCTTTCACTTTTCTGGCCTCTTCCGCTTGTCATTTGGGGATATTCATGCATGGAAAATGTAAGGCAGGGCATGGAACACAAATATGGTGGGTATTCAAAATATTTACTTTGTGAACCATAAAGCTGGGTAGACCTTTGGAAAAAACACAAACATAGAGTATGGCACATAGGTATTGAAAAAAGGGCAAAGGGACATCATTAATATCTGATGTGATCCTCAAGATAAACATGTCAAGTGGGAATCAGGGATATGCATGGACTTCTGATTAACCTGAGTGTTGAGAAAATAGATAAAATGGTGTGTCCCTACAATGTGCCTTAGCCATCAAGGGAAAGGCAGTGTAAGGGAAAGGCCATAAACAGGGCTAGTAGTGAAATGTCACATGCTTACTGAAGGGACTGGCCTTAGGAAAAGGCCATTGATATAATTAAGAACAGTTTTTGGATTATTCTTTATACATTTTTTAAAGTTCTGCTTTGCACTGTTGTATGCTGTTACTTTTGGCAGACACCCTACTGTATATGACTCCTTAACATGAGGGTTCATGTCTGTTTCAGTTCTTTCTTTGTCCTTCAATCCTTACATAGTAGTCACTTAATAAATGTGTAATAAACAAACAAAACTTGAAAACAAGAAAGGCAACATATATATACCTTACTATATTCCCAGTACCGCAAACATACACAAAAAAGAACATATCTTTCTAATTAAAAGTCATATTTTTATTTCTTGAAGTATGAGAATTCAGTAGAATGTAATTTTTTAGGTTGACTATAACATTTATATATAAGTATCATATATGATGATAATACTTAACATTTGAAAAGCTTTACAAAAGTTAGAAATTTGTTACCTTTTTACATGTTGATTATTTAACATTATTTAGCCTTTTCCCATGTTCAACCAAACCCCATTGTGACACAGTTTAGAGGAAAATTGGGAAGAAAGATGGCACACCAAAGCAATCTCTCCTGCCAAGTTCTGCATTACTGTTGGTCTCAGCTGACCTGTCTTTTTTTTTTCACAATGATTCCTAATTTAGCAAATCATAAGTCTTTATTTACAACTGAAGAACATCTAAATTGAATAGTAGGCACCACCTCGTTTTGTGTGTTTAGGAATTAAATCTCTGCCATTTGGAACCAAATTCCCAATTACAAAAAAATTGGGAGTCCCCAGATAAGCCAAGTCCTCACCCAGGGACTCTAGAGACTAGTAGAGATTCAGCTGAGTCACATCAGAGAGCATCTGGCAGCTAAGCCTTTGCTGCGGTTGTTGTTCAGACTTTATTCAAATGGATATGGGCTCTGCAAGCAACTTGGTGTTCTAGAAGAAAAACAACAGATGCTGACACACAAGGGGGAAGGGCTAAATTTTTCCTTAAAAATCTGAGCCTCTGAATTCATGGTTTCATCCCAAAACCCCTTCTCCAGTGCCACGCCTGCCAGACAGAACTCTATTCATTAGACTCCATCATCCCAAGTCAATTCAAATACACAACACAAATTTCCTGTAATGAGGGACTGCTGAGACACAAACACTATACAGCTTAATAACTTATGACTCAAGTTATTGTATTAGTTGGCATAATTTTAAATATTAAACAATCTTCCCAGCCTCTGGTTATTGTCACTCACTCCAGTAGACATGTGTCATATTATCATTTTCTCCCTTTCTGACAAGAGGACCTCCTTTTCCTGTAGGTAATTATCCTTCTGCCACTCCATATGCGGCTGAGGTATCTGGGGAGATAAAAGTTTCCCAGGTAGAACCATCAGAGACCTTCCTTAGATTTTACATGTGGACACTGAGAGAAGAAAATTTTTTTTCTTTGAGTGTTACTCTCTGTGGCTTTATAAAACCTGGATCTCTCTCTCTCTTTCTCTCTCTCTCTCTCTCTCTCTCTCTCTCTCTCTTCTCTCTCTCTCTCTCTCTCTCTCTCTCTCTCTCTCTCTCTCTCTCTCCAGACTTGTGTACCCCACACCCAACCTTGGCCTTCTGTTTGGAGGTCAAAAAAAATAGAGAGACCTGATGGCATCATCTAAATCTTTGGATAGAGTCATGCCTGAGGCCAGCTCAGCCTCCAGACTTCCAAATTACATGGGCCATTACCAACCTTGTGCAACTTTCTATGCCTTTCACATTTTGTAGTCCATGGATCACACTTTTAGGCTCCTCAGTTTGTTACTCAACACTTCTACCCACAGGCTGGGTTGAAGATTCCTTCCCACTTACCTAACTACAAAGCGTTGGTCGTTTCTTTTCTTGGTTACAGATCCAGCCAATTTTATTTCATGATGAATGTACTTGCCTCACCAATTTAGCCGCTGTCCTCAGGGATCTATCCCCTGGAAGTTCTAGTGAAAACTTTTCTCATTAAGGCACTGGGTTCTTGTTTTACTTCCCCGGTGTAACTATCTCTATACTGTCTACAATTTCCCTTCCACTACTTACTCTCTGTTCTTATTTCTGTTCTTTGCTGTCTTTTCATGTTTTCCTAGATCAGAAAAAGGTCCATACACTATCCATTAATGGGCTTCAGGGATTTCTCAAAGTCTCTTGAAATTATATGCGAGGTTTGCATGAATATGCATATATACACGTGTTTTCAATTGCTGTGTAACAAATTACTCCATAATGGAGCAGTTTAAAACAACAAACATTTATCATTGCAGTTTCTATGGGTCAGAAATCACACGTGGCTTGGCTGGGTGCCTCTGCCTCTCAGAATGCAGAGATCAAGGTGTCAGTCAGGAATTGAGTCCCATCTAAGGCCCTAAAAAAGGAAAACACACTTCTCAGCTCACTCATGTGATTGCTGCCAGGATGCAGTTTCTCATGGGCTGTTAGGTGGGGACCTCCTCATTCCTTGCCACATGGACCTCTCACAGGGCAGCTCTTACCATGCAAATGTCAACATAGTGAGAAAAGAAAAAGACCCTCAATATTATTATGAACATAGTTTCGGTTTCATGGACACATTTGAAATGTTTTGAGGACCCCCCCGCCCCCACCAGGATCCATGGACTATACCTTGAAAACCATTGTTACAGACTGTTTTGTATTGGGGTTTCTAAAATTCTAAAAGTCATTGTTACGCTGAGGAAACAAGATTCATTATACTGTGTACTCACTCCTGCTTATCTAGATCTGGTGGGAGAAGAAAGTTCTCTAGTAAAATTATTATTTTGATTTATTGAGCATGGACCTTCAAATATTTCTCAAATGTCTAATTTATAAGTTTTGCCAGAAACACATGGTCATTTTTAAACTTAAATATTTAGAAGGACCTTTTATCAAGCTGAAAAATAAGGATATATTACCACAAGTAGAAGAAATATATTAATACCCTTAAAGTAAATATATAACTACTCAAATTTTTAAAGAATTTTTCAGAGAGTGTACATCCTAAAATCATTCCAGGTACTACTGTTGGTATTCCAGACAGCTCACTTTTTGAAAGACCAAAATAATCCCTTCCTACCATCAAGCTCCTTCGCTTTGCCAAATTCCAATGTATGCAAATTTATTTCCATATTTCTTTTAGCGTCTTATATCTACAGATTGCCAGTCACTCCTGTTGGGGATAATTAGGAAAAAGGAAACTGGGGTAGGAGGGAAAAGGGGGAGGTAAAGCAGATGGCCGTGGAGAAGCAGAAGTTTGGGCATGAAGCTCTGGGAGAAATAAAGGGAAGGTAAGAGAAGGAAGCCAGAGCCCTTCATGGCCGCCCAGGGTCTCCTGAAGCAGGGAGATGAGGTGACTATAAAGAGACTAGTAAATGTTCTTCAGTCTAGCAACTGTTGGGTTCTGATATTGGAAACAGAAAGAATGCCTACCCAGCTGTGTTAAATAAAGCTTACTGGAAATTTTTCCACTTGAAATATCCAAGTACTTTTGTGCCTGTGAGACCAAGGAAAGATTCAGGACATGCGAATAACCAAAGTTCTAAGTTATAAGATCAGAAAAGCATTGAGCATTTGGATGAACCGAGTGTGAAAGTGCACACACATGCATTATCTTGTGGCATGCGTATTTTCTGCAATGAATCAAAACAAATTTGAAAGCATCTTGTAACTGTCAGGAGAAGAGATTATGAAAAGTCTCCATTGAACAAGAGAGTGTAAATGAAAATTAATAGTATAATGTCTCCTTATAACCCATTCATGTTGTGAAAATGCCTTTCATATTCTTATTTCCCCTGTTATCTTTATTGTTTAGTGCTAGCAAATATTTTATAAAGTATTTATGAGGACTTTTATGGGTTACTTGTTATGTTAGTTCTTAAAAACTATCTTTGCTGTAAGACAATGATTTCAGGTTCAACGGAATCCATTAGGGGTCATGGGTGGGAAAGGACCCGAGATCCTCCTCCTTCCTTCTACAAGAACTTCTCTGCTTTCGCCTATTTTGCATGTTAGTTTTCTCCCTAAGGTTTCATCTGAAGAAAGGGCTCTGGTGCTGTAGAAGACACATTTTTAAGTAAGAAAGCCAAGATTATAAGGTCTAAAGTCCCTCAACAGGAATTCTTCCAACTTTCAAAAAAAATGAACAATTGCTACATGCCAAAAATATATTCAAAATAACATACAGTGACAGGCACCTCATAAAAGAGGACATGCATAGCCAATAGGCAATAAAAAGGGTTTGACTTACTAGGTATCTGGAAAATGCAAATCAAAACCACAAAAGTATGCTATTGCACACCCAATGGATTGGCTCAATTAAAAAGACTAATTTGTTGGCAAGAAAATGGAAAAATTGGAACTTTTACTAAATACTGGCAGGTGTGCAAGCTGGCATAACCAATCAGAAGACCGAGAATATTTATTAAAGCTAAAAATGCATTTGTACTCCTAGGTATATACTCAATGTATAAGCATCAAAAGACACTCAAGAATGTTCATAATGCCCTGACTGGTTTTGCTCAGTGGATAGAGCATTGGCCTGTGGACCAAAGGGTCCCAGGTTCGATTCCGGTCAAGGGCACCAAAAAAAAAAAAAAAAAAAAAAAAGAATGTTCATAATAGTGCTACTGTTAACAGGCAAAAAATAGAAACAAAACAAATGCCATCAACAATAAAGTAGACAATTAAATAATAGCATGTTCACATAATGGAAAACTATACAGCAATGAAAAGAATGAACATATGCTAAATATAATGGCATGAATAAAAATGAGCTAAGCACAAAAGAGAATATATATTGTATAAGTCCATTTATATAATGTTTGAAAATAGGCAAAACTAATTTAGAGGTTAGGATAAGAGTTATCTTTGTGGGGAAGTGACTGGAGGGGGTTCAAGGCGGGCTTTGGTATACTGGCAGTGTTGTTTCTTGACTGAGGGGTTTTGCTCCTGCTTGTTCCTTTTCTGCAAATTCATCGAGCTGTGCATATTCTATACACCTTTGTGTATTGTGCACTCCACTGTGTTTCAATAAGAAATTTACTTGTAAAAAGAATATTGTAATTTAATTTTTAATTATGTAGCATTTTAGGATCCTTTCATGTCTCAGTATTTCAGTTAACCGCCCTCCTCCTTTTTTCAGTTTATTTTCTAGATTCTGAAGTGATTAAAAATTTGCTCACTATTTTTCAACAAGTTTCATTACAACATATTGCTATAGCAGTGGTTCTCAACCTTGGCTGCACATTAGAATCACCTGGGAATCTTTTTAAAATCCTGATTTCTGGGCCTCATCCTCTGGAAATTCTGTTTCTTTGTTACTAATGTTGTGGCCCCACCCCATAACAAAGAAACAGAATTTCCAGAGGATGAGGCCCAGAAATCAGGATTTTAAAAAGATTCCCAGGCGATTCTAATGTGCAGCCAAGGTTGAGAACCACTGTGCTATAGTAAATGTGGAAGATCTGGCTCTCCTCATCCTTGTGCACCTGCCCTGAAAAGATTAATTAATGAACTAATTCAATACATGTGTTTTGATCATGTACACATGCCAGGCACTGCTCTGGGCTCTGGAAATAAAGAGGTGAAAAGGGCAGATACAGTCCTGGCCTCGGGGCTTTACTGTCTAAGGAGGGAAATCCACAGTTTAAAGCAGTTGTTAGAGAGTTGCTGTGGCGAGTGAAGATCCGGATGCCACACAGCAGGATGGCTGTCTCTTCCCTTGTCTCTGGGACCACACTTCTCTCTCGGGTTTTGAGGGCCAGCTGTACTTACAGTCAGTGCCACAGAGGGGGAGCACTCAGTTGTTCTCTAATTGTTTTCTGGTCTTAACCTGTCACCCCCACCTGAGCACAGGGAATTGGTCTGATTCTGCATCTCCTGTTGGACTTCATTCTGGGCAAGAACTGGATCATTTAAAATACCTACTGAGGAGAAAGGGAGGAAGTAGGGAGAAACATCTATAAAGAAAGGGAATTTTCAATAGGAAACAGTGGGGGCCTTGCTGAGATGCAGGCAGAAGCAGAGAACATCACTGCTTCAGGGGTCAGAGGGAAGCAGCCTGCGGGGGGTCCCAGGAGCTCCGTCTGGACTTTCAGAACCTGTTAAAGGAAGGCTTTACAAGTACCCACCCGACTGAAGTCAAACAAGAAAAATATTACTCTGGCTTAACTTGTCTCCTATGGAAACCAGGATATGTTTGGGGGATAGAAAAGGATCGCTCCAAACACATATCTTCAGCGTTAGAAACTTGTTTGACAACTCATCTGTGGTAGCTAACGTCTTGACATCCTTCCACCAAGGGGATTTCAGAGCTGGCTCGGGGCTCACCTGATAAGATACACGTAAGGAGCTTGCAGGATGCCGGGATTCCCAGCAGCAAAGCACTGACAGCTTAGGCTCCAGGAGAGATAAAAGTGGGGTGTGGAAGACAGGAGAAAAAGGGAGAGAAGGGGAGGGAGGGAGAGAGATTCTTGCCACAGCCAAAAGGCATCAGGATGTGGAGAAATAAAGGCAAAGGGAAGGTAGTGAGAGGCCAAAAGTGATGCAGTCTTCAGTCCTTAAATTACCAGAGAATGAGCCTAATTACAGTACTCCATCCGGAAACCTAACTAGAACATTCTATAATTAACAGGGCCCCCATCAAGTGGGGATTATTATGCCTATTGTTACATTATGTATTACATTTTGATATTCAAATATCTAAATTATGCAACTAATTCTCTTAAATGCCACATTCTAAGTCAGTGGTTCTCAACCTGTGGGTTGCGACCCCTTTGGGGATCGAACAACCCTTTCACAGGGGTCGCCTAAGACCATCAGAAAACACATATATAATTACATATTTTTTGTGATTAATCACTATGCTTTATGTTCAATTTGTAACAATGAAATTGGGGGTCACCACAACATGAGGAACTGTATTAAAGGGTCACGGCATTAGGAAGGTTGAGAACCACTGTTCTAAGTACTTTCCAGAATACCATCTCTTGTAACCATCATTTATCAGCTAATTATATAGGATCCCAGGTCCACTTACCTCTTTACTAAGATACTTAAAGCAATTAAAGAAAAGTAAAATATAATAGGTGTCAAAGAAATGTAAGTTCCTCCAAGGATTCACAAAGTTGTGGTTCCTGCCTTTGCGTTGATTGTCACAAGCAGCGTGAATGCTGGTCCCCAACAAGGATTAACGCAGGATGTATGCAAGGTTCCTGTGCTGCACATTAATGCCACTTTACAGTTCCGGAGCCCACAGCCTCCAGACCCTTCTCCATCCCAGGAGCTCAGGCTTCCATCAGCTTCCGCTGGCAGGATCTCTATTTATAATTCATGCTTCTTCTTGGGTTTTCTTTCCTGGTCTCTCTGGGCTGGTACTTAAACAAAATCTCTACCACGTCAAGAACATGCTAGTCCTTCTTCAATAAATAATTAATAGTAATTTGGCTTGGTGGTTGAGCATTGACCTAGGAACCAGGAGGTCATGGTTCGATTCCCAGTCAGGGCACATGCCCCACTGTGGGCTCAATCCCCACTGGGGGGGCATGCATAAGGCAGCCTATCAATGATTTTCTCTCATCATTGGTATTTCTATCTCTCTCTTCCTCTCCCTTTCTCTCTGAAATCAATAAAAATATATTTTTTTAAAAAGATAGTAATGATGATAATCATGAGCATATTTTAAAAGACTCTATCTTCCGTCTTTCATCTAAGGGTCATTTCTTTCATTGCTTCAAGATGTACTATACACATGACTCAGACATCCCAAACATCACTGGCTAAGTTGTACGTTGCAGCTGACAAAGAAGCCTTGAGAGCCCAAAGTGGAAACTTGTTTTGCCACCAGAATCCAACCTGTCCTTCATGTGACATGATTTTGCTTTGAAGGAATGCTCCCTCTACTCCCTGCCCCAACTCTCAGCTCTTGTCCTCAGTTGAACCTGGGTCTACCCTCAGTCTACAGGGGTGGGAAATACACCTAGTTTAAGCCAACAAGCCTACTCTGTATTCTTATTGCTGAGTGTGGTCCTTGGATTAGCAGCATCAGCATCACCTGGGAGCTTATTAGAAATGCAGAATCTCAGGTCCACCTGAGTCAGCATGTGCCTTTTAACAAAATTCACAGATGATTCCCATGCATCTTCATAGTAATTGTCCCAGAGATGACAAATTAGACCAATTAGGAACAGTGGGCTCTCATTCCCCAACTTTGTTTATTAACAGACAGGGAAGTAGATTCTCACAGTGACTGGATTTGAACCTGGAAGTGTGTATTTCCCAGTTGCTGTCAGTCCTTTGCAAACAGAAAGGAAAAGCCTGCATGAAAATCAGGTCCACACAGAGGAAGAGAGAGACCAACTAGACGCTGTTTCATCATTAAGCCTCTATATTTACCTGTGCCTTTAAGTCACATCTGTAATGAGACTGTTCAGATACCTGAGACACATAATGAAGGCAACAGAAATTTGGCTTTCTGTCACCTACAACCAAAGGAATTCTAAATGATTCAGTACCCAATTCCCCAAAGAACTCATCCCCTGACTAACCACCAGGGCAGGCAGTTCTGACATTCTAAAGGCAAGTCTTGGCTACTTGTTTTAAATCTGTTATTTCAAAACATCTTCTAGGTTAGGCTTTTAAAATATGCACCACATCAGTTGGTGTGTGTGTGAGGGGGGGAGGGGGGTGCGCGCACAGGTCAAAGGGTACCAAATTGCTTAAAGGTGTCCTTTCTGCTTTTAATATATTAGATGTGACCCTCGCTTCCCCTTCTTCTCTTAGGGATGAAAGACTTCTTGGAAATGCCATGCACGCAGCTGTCATTTGGAAATGACAGCCAGACTGGAGAAGGTTAATGCTCTCATCAAAAGTGCCCATCTTCTAAGTTGGTTAAATGGTCTTTCTGGTTCGCCAGACTGCTAGTTCCTTTCTCAAATAGCCCAGCATTTCAATGAAGTGTTCTTGCAATTTAGCTGCTTTTCCCAAGTGTAGTGAGCCTCCAGGTTTTCCTGTGGGTCATGGTTTAACTAAGCCCAACCATGGATCCGCCAAGCACAAGCCAAAGGAGGCAGATTATGACAGTCATCTGGGGTTTCTTTCTTCTTCTGCAGGAACAAAGAGAAAGGGATGCATGGAGAATTTGTTCCAAACAATGAAAATCCCAACTACCTGTCGCCACTCCATTGACTTCCCAATCTTAGTTCTTTCACTGGAGTTGGAATTGACATGCTTAATAAAGGTCCTTTCTAACTCTGAAATTCGGTGACTCTGACAAGCAAGGGGAATAACCCCACTTCTGAAAGGCAAGTGGTAAAGGGCATGGTTAACATGCTGAGAAAGAGGCTGCCAGGATGGGAAGAGGGCACAGTGGTCTTCACTCCACTCCATAGACTGGTTGACTCAGTTAGCCAATCATGCTGGTCTCTCAGTCAGTGCTATGGGGAGTTGGGGAGTAAGGGTGGGGCTGGAAAAGAAGCAAAAATGACTGTACATGGCAACTCCTGTGAGCAGCTTCTTACCAAAGTTCAGACACTCCCAGGAAAGTCCAAGTGCCTTCCTGGACAGGGTTAGCAGAGTTTATGATGCATCTTCAAATGTAGGTGACTCTTAAACCCACTGACAGACTCTCTATAAAGCTTTGGGGCTTTTGTTTTTGTATTTTGGAAAAATTCCCTGGTATTATTTATTTTTGTTTGTTTGTTTTGTTTTGTTTAATCCTTACCTGAGGATATTTTTTTTTCCATTGATTTTCAGAGACAGTGGAAAGGAGAGGGTAAGGGGGATAGAGTGAGAGAGAAAGAGAAGAAAGAGAGAGAGAAACATCGATGTGAGAGAAACATATCAATTGGTTACCTCCCTCCTGTGCCCTGACCATTCCGACTAGGGATTAGGGATCAAACCTGCAACTCAGGTGCATGCCCTTGACTGGGAATCAAACCTGTGACCCTGTGGTGCTAACTACTGAGCAACGCCAGCCAGGGATATTAGTTTTAAAATTAGATTTGTTTCTAAGATATATTTGAATATCTTAGCCCTTTACTTGGACCAGAATAAGTAGGTAGGAGCACAAATACTGACTAACTCTATTGGACGAGCCATCATCTGCTCAATTCTGCCATTATTCTCAATAGAACACTGCTCTGAGAAATAGCCTGAGTGTATTAATTGGGAACCCCTGTTTTTATCTCCCCAAGACCACATTGCAAGGTATTCTACATGTGGCAGGCAGCTCTTTAGTATGCCAATAGCAATCAGATGAGAACCAGAGAGACGTCTCCCCTCACTCAGCAAATCTGACAGGCACAACATGTGAGTATCCTATTACTGCTGTAACAAATTACCACAAACTTAATGGCTTAAAACAGAAATTTACTCTCTCACAGTCTGGGGCCAATAGTCTGAAAGGAATTTCATGAGGCAAAATCAAGGTATTGTCAGGCTTAGATCTGTCTGGAGGTTCCAGGAGAGAATCTATACCTCGACTCTCCCAGCTTCCAGTGGCTGCCAGCATTCCTTGGCTTGTGGCCGTCTCAGTCTAATCTCTGCTACCATCAGACTACTGATGTCTCCTCTTCTGGGGTCAAATGCCTCTCTACCTCCCTCTTATAAATAGATGTGGTAACTTTCAAGGCCCACTCAGACAATCCAGAATAATCTCCCCATCTCAAGGTATTTAATGTAATCATGTCTTCAAAATATTGCCATGTAAAATAACATGGTTAGGATGTAGATATTTTGGGGGCTCATTATTCAGCCTGTTGCCATTAGGTTTCAGACATGTGGGTAAATACAGTGTCAGCAACTCCTGGGAAGCAGCCAGAACTTCAGGAGGTTGCCTCTCTGCCATCTGGAAGAGCACTTTCAGGCACCTACCCTGGCTCCCTCTCATCTCACAGAGCTGGAACCTTTATAACCCTCAGAGTTACAACATGAAGGTGACAATATTGCAACCTGACTCCAAGAAGTGGAATCAGGAAGGACCCTCCTCCCCCAATCACTTGCTCATACTCACCATGTTGCACTTTTAATTTGTACTGGACCACCTAGCATGGGTGAGAGAGGAGAAGAAGTTACCAGCCTACTTTACAAATCAGAACACATTCCCAAAGTAAGAAGAATTGACTCAGAATTCATCCCACCACTTGTCTTCGGACGTGGATCCTAGTTTACCAGCAGTGCCAGTAAGGGAGAAAGGGAGAAAACCTATTTTACACATTTTCAGTAGATGCTGAGAGATGCCTCTTTCTGCGTTCATGAAAGAGACGGTTGAAGACAGTCTGACTTTGTGGTCAGACCAGGCATTTAATTATGGGGTTCTGTATCTTTTTATGTTCGCCTGGGAGAAGAATTCTTTGTAAGTCAATGACATTAGCCATATGAAAAAATTACTGATTCTTTGAACTGAATTCCCACAAAGTAAAACAGAGTCGAGGCCAAGCACATTTTCTGACATTCTGACTTCATTTTATGACTCTACCGCATGTTGAAAACTTCAACTGGCATTCAGATGGTCCATTCTTCTACCCCACTGTCTGAAAACCACAGGTCAACATGATAGATAAACTATCTGAGTCTCCTAGGAGGCAGATCTCTAACTCCCAACATTTTACAGTCCACACATCATTGCCCCCACTCCCTCTGGCTTTGGAATGCATTGAAATACTTCACCCCAGAAGATCATTCTGCCAAACGTTGTAGATTACCCTGGACATTGGCGGCCATTGTTACCCCTTCCTCCCTTACTCTGTCTAACCTAGACTCCCTGAAAGCACTTTTCTTTCCTCAACATATTCTCCTCTTCTACTCCTTCTGCCCCAGAAAACTAGACCTTGTTTTAACCTCTCTATCTTCTATTCTAGACCCTTCTTCCTCAGTAAAAATTTCTGGGCCTGGGATATTTATTTGTACAATCAAATAGCCTTACTTGGTGCCAGAATCCCACCCTGTGGGATCTCAGAATTGATTTTTTTTATCAGCAGCTTTTGAATATACAAATATTTGGATAAAGTTAGAATAGAAATAGCCCAGAGGTAGCATAATCCCTTTGAGATGTTGACAACTAAAAAATAGATATTTTTGATTGAAGAGGAGCAATGAATTTAGTAAGACCAGCTTTAGCTAGAGGCAGAAAAACAATTCTGCAATTTATACTGCATAGAAGGACATCAGGAGGAGAGCAAATTTGAGAAACAAAATCCACTCCTGAAACCTTGAGCATGAAATCTCTTCAGAATGGCCCCAGCAGTCTGAAAGGCATACGGCATGGTTATTTTTTTAAGTCTATAAATGTGCTTTACCTGCCAACAGAGCTGTTAAAATTTAATAGGCTCATACTGATGCTCAAGGGTTTTCAGACACCTATTACAAGGGCTGTTTTCAAAACTGACTTTTCCCCACCCAAAAGCAAGGGAAATCAGCTCATAAGAGAAACAGGAAATTAGCTGCATGGATTTGACTTCAGTGACGTAGACGAGGCAGTTCTGAGTTGTTGCTGTCGTCATTTATTGGAACTCGAGCTCCCAAGATCTGCTGGCTCTGCACAAAGAAAAACCTTGTTTGGGCCTCCATACAGCACCATTAAGTGGAGGCCTGGATCATGAGGGACACCAGTGGAGGCCCACGGCCCAACCCCCCATATAGAGTCACACTTGGCACATGCAGTCACCCGGTCCTCAACTTCACTCATACTGTGGCCTTGAGGCCAACAACTAAGGTTCACAACCTTGTGGCTTGGTACTATTATTATTCCTATTTCAGACAAGGAAGTTGAGGCTTAGAGAATTCCAATCACCTGCCCAGTCACAGGTACTTAATGGCAGGAATGGGGTTTGAGCCCAGGGCTGTCTGCCTGGGAAACATGACCACCAAGCAATATACCCTCTCAAATGTCTAAGGATAGTTGGGCTGTATGATTGCTGCAGTACCTGCCAGCTGTTTCTCTCTCTCTAGTTCTTATAATTTGTTAAGAAATACTCATTAACTGGCATTGTTTAGTTACAATTTTCCCTTCCAGAATTTGTCTCTTCTGTGCCATTTCTACACCATGAAGCTCTCAAGTTCTCTCTCTCTCTCCATCTGTCTCTCTCTTTATCTTCATGTAGACTACCCTCAGACCTTCAGACCTTGGGTGAGGCATTAATGTTTAGCCCAATGTTTAGAGGATGGAATAGAACCAAGACCCTGATGACTTTGACTTTGCCTTCTCATCTGATTTCTTTGCATCCCATACCTCTTCCAGCCTCCCAATAACTCCCGGAAGTAGGGTGATTATTATCAAATTTGATAGATGAGCAACCTGCAGTCATTTGTTCAAAGGCCACAAGACTAGTTAGTGATAGAGATAGGATTTGAATCCTGCTCAGTGTGATTTCACTTCTATGTTCTTTTGCCTCCGCTGCTCTGCCTTTCTGGCTCCCAGAAGAAGAGAGCTTGGTGTGCACCCGCCGTGACCCAGTGGCCTGCACATGACCCTGATGCAGTGGGCTTGTGCCTAGGCATCTCCTGGCCAGCTGCTGGGTGTCCAGGTGTTAGCTCACCTGGCAATCTTCCTGGGGAAGTTCCAGAACATATTGGCAACCTCTGCCCAGCAGGCTTGGCAGTTCAGAAACACAGCTTTCCCTGTCTGCAGTGACACACATAGCCTCACAGATAATTTACAACAGACATCCCAAGGCTGATGCATATGCTGGTGAGGGAGTGGGTGTTGATCAGTTGTGGGCCTGCCTGACAGACCCGACCACATCTGCCACACTCCACAGCTCAGCTGCCCAGGACTAAGGAAGGAGCCTCACCCCATGGATGGCTGAGCTTCATACCGCAGACCAGGCAAAGTAAGATGCACAGAAGACACCTGAGTGGCAAGCCCTGTAGTCTTTCCTCTCCAGCTCAAAAACCCAGAGCATGTTGCCCTAGATCACAGGTCATGAGGGCTGCGTGTCCAAGTCTCAGGATCATGAAGCCCACCACTGTTCACATTGGCCTTATGTCCAAGTGGACATAATAAGATTAGCCGACAAATGGGAAAAATAGCATTGGTCAAACTATTTGGGATTTATATCTCATTACTAGGCCAACTACTCTTAGTGTATTCAATAAATAAATATTTTAATAGATTTTATGATTATTTTCTTTATAATGCAATTCCACATCATTGACTTATTGTGATAAGAGCTTTCATTTATTATCAGGGTCAGCACATTTTTTTCTATAAGAGCCAGTTTGAAAACAGTTTAGACTTTGTGGTCACAGTCTCTGCAGCATATTCCACTTTGTTTTGGGGGTTGTTTTTTATGACCCTTTTAAAATGTAAAAACCATTCTTAGCTCACAGGCTATTCAAAAACAGGCTGCGGGCCAAACTATGCAAGCCATAGTTTTCCATCTCCTAAATTCAAACACATAAAACTTATTACAACCATTTTCATTACAGCTTCATTTTTTTTACTGGTTGCCTCAAAAAAGAAATATATATATATATATATTTAAATATATATATATATATGGCTGGGATTGAGGTCCATCAGACCCCAGCCAGATTTCATGGAGAAAGGCCTATGGTCTATTCCTGGTCCATGCTTCCTGCCACTCCATGGAAATGTGGAGTAATCCGCAGGAGGGAGATTTAAGAATAAGTGTGACAAACATTACACTATGAGCTTTTTATTGCCTTTGGGTGAACCTTTGGAAATCATTCATCTTTCCACTTAGGTTTCCCCCATCTGTACAATGGGTTTAATAACATTGGCACATATCCCGGGCAATAGATGACCTGAACATTCTGCTCAGAATCTTAGTTTGTAGATCATTTTTTATCCTGTGTCTTTTTAGTGAAAGCACTTACTACTTCCTTTGGCGATCGTAGGAAATTGTTGATGGGAAGGTGAGTAATCCTGAGTTAGCAAAATACTTCAGAGTCTAAAGGTGGCAGGGGCTCTGCCACTCCCACCCCTGGAGTGCTCTACGCATTGTGCAGAGATCTGGGGTGACTCCAGGTGACCCTTGACCACACCAGGCTTCCCTCTGCACTGACCTCTCTTCTCTAAACAGACCAAAGGCATTGAAACCAACCTCATCACCCAGATGGTTGGGAATCACAGAGCGCCTGGCCCAGGCAGCCACAGCAACTCTATCCTCCAAGGGGGAGACAGAACAGTGATGCAATGAGCATCTTGCAGGGCAGTGGTGCCTGACCTGAGAGCTGGCAGGGCTGGGTCCGAGTCCCTGCTCCATCTCTCATCACCATGTCATTTTAGGAAATGTCTCAATTCCTCTCAGCCTCTTTTAAGAAAATTAGGGCTTTGAATTAAATGATCTCTAAGAAACTTCTGCCTCTAACTTTCTAAGTCCCACTAAAGAAACCCACCCATCCCATCCCCAGTGGATGCCTTTAATTCCCATTTCCCAGAAAGAATAAAGGGCAGGAAAGTTGAAATTACCCACATCCTCTGCTCTTCCTCCCTCCAAATTTGACCTCTCTCATGATTATTCCCTAATTTCATAGAAAGGAAGTGAAGCGTCTTTTCTTCTGTGGCTAAATGTTTCCTTCTGCCTCAATTCCATTCTTTCCCTCCATTCCCAGCATCAGTTACTTCCTCCAGTCCGCATCTCCACTCTCCCCCTCTATCTGTCCCCTTTTCTTCATGTGGAAATTCATCCCAGGTGCCCATTTTTTGTTGTTGTTGTTTGTTTTTTTAATCCTCACCAGTGGATATTGTTTCCATTGCTTTGCAGAGAGAGTGAAAGGGAGGGAGAAAGGGAAGGAGGGGGAGAGAGAGAGAGAGAAACATCGATGTAGGGAGATACACATCAACTGGTTGCCTCCCGCATGCACCCTCATCAGGAGACAGCGAGTGAGCCCAAAACCCACGTACCTGCCTTAGACTGAAATCGAACCCATGACCCTTCAGTGCACCAGATGATGCTCTAACCACTGAGCACAATGGCCAGGGCCAGTCACCCCTTTCTTAAACCACCGTCACAAAACACTCTCACTGACCCTGCCTCTCCCTCAAGATGACGGGTCAAGAGCTGCCTCTAATAGATCTGGCGAGTGGTCCTGGGGTGCTGTGCCCAGGGGAAGTCCTCTGCCATGGCATAGAGCCCTTTGAGGAAAAGTCCCTGAAAGGTGTTTCTCAACCCAACTCACCCAGCCCATGCTGGGAGCCGGGGCCCCATGAACCCAGTGCTCCTCAAGTCTGTATCTCAGAACCTACCACAGTGCTTGAAGGCATGTAGTAGACTTCCTGCCATGTGCTCTGAGTTATGGGAAAACAACAGCACCAAGGAATTATCCTTTTTAGAAAACCACACCCTACCTCTGCTTGCAGAAGGTGGCCCCTGCCCAAAACTACTGCTTTGTTCCCTGCAGGGAACTGGGCTCCTTAGTTTTCATCTGCTGGGGATCCTTACTGCCAGCCTAGGATGCAGGGTGTGATAGAAAGAAAGGCTTAAATGGTTCTTTTCTTATCTGGCCATGGTTTCCTCTTTCTCCTCCCTCTTAAAAAAATAATAAGTGGGGGAGGGTGATGAAAAAGCTGAGATTTTAAACATCCCCAGAGGTCAAACAAATTGCATTTTTGCTACCAAGAGGAGGAGGGGGAGGGGAGGGGCAGATGGTAAATCGGCTGCGGAGACCCTTCCGGTGATGTCTTTCTCTGGGCCCCCAGCTGGCAAAACTGATGGAGCGCGTGAGGCAGCCCCTCTGGTGGGCAGATCCAATCGCAAATAGAGAAACAAGGCATGCCAGCAGGAGCCTCACCAGCTGGGAAATTATTTCCTAATAAAACTACAAAGGGAAGAACGATAACTGGGCACTGCTGACAAGTATTGTTGTCTTGTATCAAAATCTCTTTATAAACCTGTTTGAAGAACAGAGCTGGCTTCCCTTTGATGTCCCAGTTCAAAGCCTGTGACATGCCGGGTTCCCAGCCATAGTGGGGGATGGCAGGGGAAGGGAAGTCGGGAGGCCCTTAGCAAACTCTCAGTGCGAATAAATACCTCGGTACTCCAGGACAATTTTTTGGTTAGATTTCCTTTGAGCTCCCACTTAATAATAGCAACCATCCCAGTCAAGCGCCCCCTTGGTTCCAGGCACTTTCTGCAGACTATCTCATTTAACACTGACAACCCTGGGCGGTAGATATTGTCAACTGAGTGGTGAGGAAAGGGGTCCAATTGCCACCTCTCAGTCTGACTCCAAGCCAGGCTCAGACTCCATCCCACGGAAGTCCAGCCCGTCATCACTGTACACAGGCTGAGTCGCCACATGGATCTGATGGCCAGTTCTCTTGGACTTAGCAGCACCGAGCTGCAGAAGCAGGGGCTGGGGTGGAAAGAAAAATCAACAGCACGGGTCTGTCTCCCAGCAATAGCTCCATTCACATGCACAGGCATTCGACACAGGCCTTGTAGATCCTGAGAAAGGGATCCTGCTTTTAAAGTAGGGAGTATTTTGCCACAATCTTTCCACTCCCAGGTGGCAATCAGGCCATCCAGGGCGCAACCAGCACCCATCTTAGAGGAGAGGAAAACCTACTTATGGATTGAACTGTGTCCTTCAAAAGAGATGGAAATTCTACCCCCGGACCTATGAATGCAGCCTTATTTGGCTGTAGGATCTTTGCAGATGATCGAAAGGTCAGTAGGGTGGGTCCTTAACCAATAGGACAGCTGTTCTTATAAAAAGGGGACGTTTAGACACAGAGACAGACACACACAGGGGAAGGTAAAGTGAAGACACAGGGAGAAGGTCATGGACAAGCCAAGGAATGCCTAAGGCCACCGGAAGCAAGAGAGAGGCCTGGGACAGACTCCCTCACAGCCCCCGGGAGGAACCAGCCCTGCCAACTCTTCGGTCTGGGACTTCCAGGCTCCTGAACTATGAGAAATAAATTAGTGTTGCTTGAGCCACGCAGATTATGGGACTTTGTTACAGCAGCCCTAAAAAATGAATTCACCTACCAACCCTGGAAATACCTGCAAGGTGCAGGAAAAAGCACAACTTGAGAGGCTGGAGAATGAAGAGCATATCCCTGCATGAGCAGGTGCTGTTTCTAGGGGGAGGGGAAACTGAGGTGAGGGCCACCAGCCACACCCAGAGTGCGAGTCAGGAGAAGTTAGATTCCCCACCTGGGATCACCTCCTTGCTAGCTCCCAGTCATCCCTGAGTCTCATTCAGTGCTCACCTCTGAGTTCTCTTTATCTGGATGGCCCCCTCTTCACCTGCCCTTTGCCTCTATCTCCTTTAATCCAGATGCACTACCTTGCCCCAATGCCTCTCTCCAAAGGCAAGTTCGTTCATTCTCAAAACAGTGGCTTTCCAAGTGTGGGCCTGGGACTAGCAGCATCAGGGTCACCTGGGAAGTTGTTAGAAATGAAATGCCTGGGCCCCCCTTGAGACCTTCTGAATCTGAAACTTTGGGAGTGAGACCAGCTGATGTTTGAGAATCACTGTTTAGCAAAAAGTGACCTGCAGCTGAGTGTGGGTTTTCCTAAGATCACAGTCACAGTACGTTGGAGTCAGGAGCCAACTGTTTGTGCAGACACGGGTATATCCTCATAACTAAATACTTCAATGGTTCATTCAGCTGAGATTTCAGGAGATTAATGAATGGCCATAAGGGTGTCAGGGCACAATGATGACATTTCCTTTGACAGAGAGGCCACTTCCTTCCCACCCTCCTCTGGTTAAAACATCTCCCTGAGAACATTCCAGGCTGGATAAAAAGCTCAGACCTCCTGATTTTATAGTGCAAGGTTGTGGGCCTTCTGACCCTTCTATTGCCAACACTTAGTTTTGGAATTAGCTTGGGACCTCTCACAAGGCGTGCATGAGACAGACAAGGTGAGTCCTCTTGTCTCAAGCAGATAAAAGGAGTGTTCATGGTTTGTTCTTCTATTTTTCTGGTGTAAATTGGCGAGAAACTGTCGGATTCTGTGCTCCCTCCCATGCCTGCAACTCTGATAGTGCTCCCGGTATTGCTGTTCTGTTCTCTCACTTCCACGTGGGCAGGAAGGGGGATCTGTTGGCAGAACGGCAGGACCATTTGTTTCCTTGGCACATGAGCAAAGGTTGGGAAATACTCCACAGTTCTTTTTCCTCATCATTCAAGCCTGAGGGATGGGGGTGGGGGAATAGTTCGAAAGCAACCGTCCACACACATCTTTCTCCAGGGTGAATGCCGCGAAGACCTCACATCGATCCTAAAGGTGTTCCTAGCTCTGGTCTCCCCTGTACTCCGTTTGCACAGCATGTCCCCTGCTCTCTCTTCGCCTTTGCCTTACTGCCACCAGACACTTGACAAATATAAATGGGGCTTGTTTGTTGTTTATTGTGCACCCCTCACTTAGAACGTCAGCTCCATGAGTCTGTGACATGGTCTGCTCACAGCCAATTTCCCCAAACCTGACACACAGGGGGTAGGCACACCATTGTCCCACAGAGTCCCTGCTGTCTGTCCCTAACAGTCCCTTCCCAGCCCAGTCTGGAAGAGCAGCCCCAACCACCGTAGCTTTAATCTCTGAAACAGAACAGACAGCGCCATGGAGAGCTGCTGGCATGAGGAGTGCTCCTCGGGCGGGCCCAGGACATTAGCATGCTGCCCGACACAGTAGCCAGTCGTCCGCTGATTACAGATGCCGCTCTCACACTCAGAAAAATATCACCTCACACCGTTCCCGTGAACCTGCTGCCCCGGGAGCAGAGGCCACAGCTTTGGGGCTGATGGGAGGTGGCAAGGAGGAGGCAGGGCGTTCAGACGGGCATCTGTCGTCCCCAGCAGGTCTCCCCCTTGGCAGAGAATCCCGGAATCTGCTCCACTTCGTGCCATGCAAATGAGGTGCTGAGGAGGTCACCGTGTTCTGCCGGATTATTATCTCTGACATTTTATTCATAATAATTATAGAGCCTTTCCACCTTCAAAGTGCTTTGCAAACAATAATTAATTAATTAACACTCCTAACACCCTGGCGAGGTAGCTTAGTATTATTAATTTATCTCTACGGTATATTATTACCCACCATTCCTGACCTCCTCACAGAGACAGCCGTTGAGCTTCTCGGCTGTGTTTCTAGTCCTTTCTGGGCCAATCTTGCCAGTTTCCTACTTTAATTTTCGACTCTGCTCAGCAATGTTATGCCTCGAAGGTTTGACAGCCGCACATACCCGGTTTGATACAAACAGCGCCTCAGTTGTCTTTATATTGGAGTTACAGCCGTGATTTTATTTGTTTCTCTCCAGTCCCAGGACTCCCACACCCAACACCTTTCATTAACTCAGTCACCCTCCTTTCCTCCACCCCCTTTTATTCTTCCCATTCCTGCTGTATTTCTCCCATCTCCAACGAGCACAAACATATCTCTAATCCCCGTTTTTCATCTTGTCTTTGGCTCTGTGCTTCCTTTCCATCTCTACAATTTTATCTACTACTTGGCTTACCATTCATTCTCCTAGTTATTTGGATTTTAATTATGTAAATTAGACTTCTCTGAGGGGTGCTTAAAAGAAGGCTACCATTTAACTCCTCTCTCCCTGATGGAACTCCTCATATTTTTAATCTCATTTTCTTCTCCGTACCTTTTGCCAATTCTCTGTCTAATCCTGTCACCCCACACCCCATCTCTTTATTCATTCACTCAGTCCATGCCAGCCATTGAGTGCCTACACAGCCCCTGACTCTGTGTGAATGTGGGGGCAGCGGAGAGGTCAGAGATAAATTAGGGCCCAGGCTCCAGCCTCAAAGAGGATGAGATAAGCATCTGAGAAGCTCTGTGGGAATTCAGAGGTGGTAATTAATTGTATTGCTGCCTAGAAGTAGGAAGAGGGGAGGGGGGGTCACAGAAATCTTCACAAAAGTGAGGACACTTGAAAGATGAGGGGGTTGGTTTTTGCCAGGCAGAAAAATAAAAGGAAAGGGTGTGCCAGGCATCTGGAACAGCATGAACAAGGGAAGGTAGGCATGGGTTTGGAACACTCAGCCTCTGAGTCATATGGCTTGGATCACTCAGCCCCAGATTTCACCTTGAGCCATCTGTAGGCAAGTACCTCCATTGCTACCCATTGAAAGAAGCTGGGAGGGGAAAGGAGGGAAGGGGAAGAGAGAGGAGGGGATGGGGAGGGGAAGGGAGAGGAGGGGAGGGGAGGGGAAGAAGAGAGGAGGGGAAGGGGAGGGGAAGAGAGGGGAGGGGAAAGATGAATACCACTAGCATGGATGGGGCTTTGATTTTATCTAATATTTTACAGGAAGAGAGAACAAGAATGATTAACAGCACAGAGCAGGCAGCATTCCTCTCCAAAAATCTCCCCTCAACATTGTTGTCCTCCCTCTCTAAAGTTCCTTGGAAATGAACCCAGCTCATTCCTGCCCTGGATCACAGCCTGCCAAGGCCCAAACCCTGAGCCCTGAAAATTTCCTCAAGCCCATGCTATCACACACTCCCTTTCACAACCAGAGCTGGTTTACTTTATCACTCTTTCTCTTCTCTTACACCCTCTCACGCTCTTGCCTCAACTGTCTTCTGGGGTACAGATGCCCCACAACCAAAGAGCAGCATTGGGCACTAGGATCTTAGCAGATTGGGAGGAATAATTATAAATTCAAATAACGTCTTCCTATGACAAGTAATTTTTTGTTCCTATTTATTTGTGGGATTACAAATAGTCTGGTGTGGCATAGTGTGTGACTAAAATTATGTTTGTGTGTGTGTGTGTGTGTGTGTGTGTGTTGAAAAGGATAGTGGACCTCAAACATTATGCTAAAAAATTTGGTTGGTTTCTACAGGTGAAAAGGATTGTATTAGTGTCCTAGAGCTGCTGTAATATGGTACCACAAACTGGGTGGCTTAAAACAACAGAAATGTATTGTCTCATAGTTCTAGAATCAAGGTGTCAGCAGGGTTGTGTCCCACAGGCTGTGAGGAAAAATCCTTTCCATACCTTCCTCCTAGCTTCTGGTGATGCTGGCAATTCTTGGCCTTCCTTGGCTTGTAGATGCATCATCCAATCTCTGCCTCCACCTTGGCATTTTCCCTGGGTCTCTGTGTCTTCATGTGGCCACGTGTTCATAAGGACACCAGTCATATTGCGCACCCCAATATAACCTCTTCTTAACTGATTACGTCTGTAATACCCTATTTCCAAATAAGGGCACACCCTGAGGTTCTAGGGGTTAAGACAAGTCAGGGAGACACAATTCAACTCGTTCAAGATTAATAGCAGATTTTTAAGTGTCAGGTAGTCACCTGACTAGATCCACACTTAGTCAGAAAGACAACCAGAGCAGCAGCAATGTGGGAGACAGATGAGATGTCAGAGAGCCTGGAGATAGACAACCACTGGGATTCCAGGAATAGTCGGGGCCAACTGCTCTGGTTTTCCTCATAGTGCATGTGCATGCACATGATCCCAAACCCAACCTCATTTCCTCCTTCCCACCTCTCATATGGCAAGTTCCAACACAATTCTAAATGCCATGATAGTCACAGCAGCTGTTAACATTTATTATGTGCTAACCCTCTACTAGGCACTGGGCTAAGCACCCTATGAATAGCATCTCATTTAATTCCCATAATTAGTTGTTGAAGCAGATGTTTAGTTAACAAACACTTATATAGTACCTACTCCATGCTAGGCACTGTTCTAGGGTGTTTTTCAAATATTAGCTCATTTAATTATCAAAACAACCCAACAAGGGTTCCCATGTAATGAGACTATATAATTTGTCCAGTAGTGTCATAGCTGGGATTTCAACCCAGTCAATGAGACTCTTGAGTCTGCCCCACCCCAAGGAGGCACTATTCTGCCTCCATAAACAGCAATAGATGGCCCCAACAAGCCAGAAACCATTCACTGATGGGAATGGGATTCAATGCAATCTAAGTACAATAGAGGGAGAATTTTGTAGATTTGGGGGCATAGAGATGAGTCTCTGCCCATAAAAGAAGTGGAGGAATGGAGCAGGGAGGAATAGCAAAGTTTGGGGAAAAGTCTGTCTGTGATGCTTGCTCTTTCCTTCCATTAAGGTTATGAGATCAGAGCAGAGACTCTCAAAATGACAAAAAATGGCCAAGCGCATAGGAGATGATGTACACAGATGGCTGAGTTGCTGATGGAATGTGGAAATAGGGGAAGTGATGGCAACCGCCATGCTCCTAGGCAGCTGGAAGGACAAGCAGATGCTAGCCCTCTTCCACAGCCACAGTGGAATGGGTGAAGCAGGGACCAAGGCAAGGCTCTGCCTCTGGGCTCAACTCCATCCTCCAACCGCCAGGGTGATCTTTCTAGAACACCAACCTGATTATGTCACCCTCCTGCCAAAAATACTCAACGACTCCCATCACCTACCAGTTAAAATCTAAACTAGGCCAATCTTCTCCCCCTCCCCAACCACCCAGCCACACTGTCGCACTGTCCCCAGGCTGCTCTGCTCTCCCCAGTCCAGGACTGTGTGTGTGTCCTGCCTGGGTTCTATGGCAGTTGTATTTTTAGTTTTTTTGAGAAAATTATACTGTTTTCCATAAAGGCTGTTTCAACTTACATTTCTACCAACACTTATACACATTGTGTATAAGGGTTCTCTTTTCTACGCCTCCTCACCAATACTTGTTTTCTTTCATTTTTTTATAATAGCCCTCCTAGCAGGTATGAAGTGATATTTCCATTTAACCACTTTTAATGTACAGTTCAACAACATTAAATACATTCACATTGTTCTGCAACTCACATTGTTCTCCAGAACTCTTCATCTTGCAAAGCAGAAATTCTGTCCATTAAACAGCAACTCCCAATACCTCCTCCTCCCAACCCTTGGCAACCACCATTTTACCTTCAGTCTCTATGAATTTGATTAATCTAGGTATCTCCAACCCCCCTCTTACTTATGTATAATTGTGTCATGGGTTTAATATCAGATTCTATCACTTCAATGTGCAGAAATGTTATTTTTATTTTAAAGCATCTTAGTCCCACTCTGAGGTCCCATCCTACTGGGGCAGTAGAATTCCAACACAGTCATGACCAGGCCCACTTAAAACAGGGGGTTGTGCAGTGACCAAGCCTACTCCATCACCAAAGCACTGGGAAGTCCCTCGCCCAGTGGTTAGCATTTCCTGGTCCCCAGAGTACCCCATCTTCCCCACCCATATGGACCTCCAGGGCCAGCAGCTTCTCTGCCTTGGGGTGTCATTTGGGGAGTTTGGGCTGCAGCTGGGATCCCCTGTACCTCACCAGTCTCTCTAGGTCTGCTAGACCAACACCTTCATGATCTTTTCACATTTCATTGCCTCTCTCTCTTCCTCCCTCTCCTCTTTCATCACCCTCAAATCCCGCTCTCACTCAGCCTCTTGCCACCAGAGCCATCTATTTCATGCTGCTGCCCTCAAAGGCCTCCTCCCTCTCACTTTCACCCCTGGGACCCTTAGTATCCTTTTTTCAAAGATCTTGGAGTTTTGCAAAAGCCTTTGACTTCAAGCAGCTTCTGTTTTCTGCCTTGAAAATATCCCTAGGCAAGAACAGGCAAAGAACCCATCTACCTGTTGATCTGAGGGAACAGAAAAATAGAGCAAAATACAAAACAATTGCTCAAATATCATTTGCCATGTTTATATGTGTTCATACTTTTCTCCCTACTAAACTGTACCTGTGTTTAGAAATGGGTGTTGTCTCCTCTTGTATCTTTAACATCTCTACAACCAGAGTATCTTCTCAATAAACACTGTGAATGTAAATGAATGAATGAATGAATGAATGACTGCATGAATTAAGGCAACTCAGGATTTTTCAGCTCCAAACTTCTCTCCACTTAATATACACATAAGTGCACCAAAGACTCACTCTTGGGCTCAGGTAAGGGATGTATAAGTACAATTCCACCACCTACAATATTTATTATATCTTTGGGTTCCTCCAACTAAAAAAGCATGCACAATTCAAGATTTTAAATAATAGAAAAATATGTTTTATTTCAAAATCTTAGTTTGTTGGGAGAGAGGGAGGCAGAGAAACTATGATCTCTTCACTCTACAAGGCAGCCTAAAATCACTGCTGCCACAATACAGCTTAGAATTAGTTCTATCCCACCCAGTACTAACCCAGGAAAGAGGTAATAAGAGGAGAGAGAGAGAGAGAGAGAGAGAGAGAGAGAGAGAGAGAGAGAATAAATAAAACATTTCACATAAAAACTGGATGCAAACTCTAGATGCACAAGGGCATCAGGCTACACCTTAGTGAATGAGGACCTGTTATTTGTTATGCCCAGTTAGGAGTCTGAGAAGCCACGGTCTTCTCAAACTTTGGCCTTATCTGGTGCTGCAGTTCTCGTAGAAAATCTCAGCTCCTGCAATGGAGCAGCTTCCAGACAGGGCTCTCCTGTCCAGCCATCTGGAATGGCCAGCTCTATTAACTGACCCCTGATTCATCCTCTCTTCTATTCACTTCAAAGAATGCCCCATGAGGGAAAGAGACAAAAGGCAGTCATGGGGACTTGGGGGAAGGGAGGAAACTGGCTAAATAATTAGCCCTCCAACCTTCAAAGTACTCTATAATCATTAATTAATCCACCCAACTGGGATCTGTGGGCAGATGGACGCTCACCAACCCCCCTGACACACCCATTGCTAAATGGAGCCTGGGGTTGAGCAAATGCATACAGCACTCAGAGCACCTGAGAGGAAAGAGATCAAGACGACAACACTTAGGCTTTGGGACTGGCTTTTTAGAAGCTGCTATTAATAAAAATCTTGGGATAAACCTGAGTAAGGTGGCAAAATGGGGCCAGGAGGCTTTTGAGAAAAAATAGAACCAGTGGGTGGGCTTCCTCTCCAAAGACCAGGCTGGAGTCAGGGAGATGATGGCCCTGGGTCAGCAAGGAGACTGCCCTCACCTGAGGGTATCTGAGTCCTTGCGGAGCATACCCCAAGGAAGGAGACTCCTCTTCAATTATAAGGAGCACCATAGGGATCCTACCAGCAGCTGTAATGACACCAGCATTTCCTTGAACAGGACCCTGTAGACACCGGGAAAGATGTCCAGGACAGATAGGTGTATCCAAACTACAGGATTCACAGACCTGTCCCACACCTCCACCCTGGATCCCACCACAGGTGAATTTGCCTGTATGGGGACTAGCTTAAATTGTTTCATCTCATATTTTTTTTTAACCAGGTCTCCCATCTACTAATGTGCAGTCCTGAGGATTGCACAATATGACCAATTAAAATCACATTGCACTTGAATATTTCTTCCTCACAAGTGAACTCACACTTCCACATTCTCTATTGCTACCAATGCTTAGAAAGGAAAATGAATGGTGAAACTGAGATGTCATCAGAGACAAAAACTACTGATATCTCAAGATTTACCAGGTGTTATGTATCCCAGCAAATTCCCAGAAATGCCCAGCCCTCAGGTATGCATACCCCTAAACTCAATTTCAATATCTTAAAGTTGTTCAGACTCAAGGATAGGGAGTCATATTAACAAAATTTACAGGAAACTGGCACTTTTCTGAGTTATGTGGGGTGGTTTTTTTGTTTTGTTTTTTGTAGTTTGTTTTTTTTTTAATTCCTCTCAGGACCCTGAGTAGACAGGGACTCTTCTCATCCTTTTTTGTCACAAGTGAAAGCTGAGCCTCCCAAGTACATGAACTTGCTCTCGTTCTGACATACTGTAAAAGGAAGAGCTGGTCTTCAAACTCTCAAACTTCTCCTATATTCTTGCTCTGACAATTCCTCTCTCTTACCAAGAAGAGTATAAGTGTCAAGCCAAAGAGATACCCATGCCACCCTGTCCCATGTTTTCCCTCTTGTAGGCACGCTTGATGGAGAGTCAGATTTTCAGAAGGTTGCTCACTATTCATGAAATCAAGACCAGGGCAGCTCCGTGATTGAGAATTTCAAGGCTTCCCTCGTTGGCTGCAGCCCTCTCCTTGGTTGGGCATAGTTGCCAGGTCACTCCCAACAGAGCACCACCCTGTCCAGGCTAGTGTGGGGTGGGGTGGGGTGTTGTGGGTGTCCTGTCCTGGCTGCTCTGTGATTCTCCTTTTTCTATTTCCCATTGCTTCTGAGGAACCCTTTGCCAACATAGCCATGTTGCTGTTTTATGTTTGAGGAGTCTTTACAAATTTAAAGTCTTTACAAATTTGTTCTAAAAATAAATGAGGGAGATATTGTATGATTCTTCTAATTCTCTATTTCCAAATTCTATGAGGTACCTAGAATGGGCAAATTCATAAAGACAGAAAATAAAATGGTAGCCACCAGGTGCCGGGAGAAGGGAAAACTTGTGTTTAATGGGCACAAGAGTTTATGTGGAAGACGATGAAAAAGCTTAGGGAATAGAAGTGGTGATGATTACACAATGCTATGAATGCATTTAGTGCCACTGATTTGTATACTTGTGAATGGTTAAAATGATAACTATTATGTTGTGTATATTTTGCCACAATAAAAATAAATAAAACTCTGATACATGGTACAACATGGATTACTCTTGAAAATATTTTGTGAAGTGAAATAAGAAAAAGACAAATACTGTATGATTCCACTCATATGAGAAATCTAGAGTAGTCAAATTCACAAAGACAGAAAGTAGTATAGTGGTTGCCAAAGGCTGGGAGGAAGGGGGAATAGGAAGAGGGGCACGAAGTTTCCATTTGAGATGATGAAAAAGTTCAGGAGATGGATGGTGGTGATGGTTGCACAACAGTATGAATGTATTTAATGCCACTGAACTGTCCACTTAAATAGTTAAAATGATCAATTTTATGTTATGTACCAGAGTCCTGGTGCATGCATTTGAGCACGGTGGGCTCCAGCTGGCCCACCCAGATAGGGCCAGTGAGTTGGGGGAGAGGCCGGCTGGCCTCGCCCTTAATCGGGGGCAGGGGGGGTAGGCAACTGGTGTGGGGCCAACCAGGGGGAGGGGCAGTGGGAGGTTGGCCAGCTGGCCCCTCCCCTACTTGGGCAAGTTGGCTGGCCGTAGTGCATGTCACAGTGACAGGTCATTCTGATCGTTCTGGTTGTTCTGGTCACTTGGCTTTTATATATATACTAGAGGCCCAGTGCACAAAAATTTGTGCACTCGGGGGGAGGGGGGGTCCCTCAGCCCAGCCTGTGCCCTCTCACAGTCTGGGACCCCTCGGGAGATAACGACCTGCTGGCTTAGGCCTGCTTCCGGGTGGCAGAGGGCAGGCCCAATCCCTAGGTGCAGCCCCTGGTCAGGCTCAGAGCAAGGCCAATTGGGGGGTTGGGGCACCACCCCCTGTCACACTCAAGGCAGGGTCGATTGGGAGGTTGCGGCGCCACCCCTTGTCATGCACAGAGCAGGGCCCATCAGGGGTGTTGGGGCTCCGTACCCTGTCACGCACAGAGCAGGGTCGATCAGGGGGATGAGGAGCTCCCCGCTGTCACTCACAGAGTAGGGCCGATAGGGGAGTTGGGGCACCGCCCCCTGTCACACACAGAGTAGGGCTGATCAGGGGGTTGGGGCGCCGCCACTGTCACACTCAGGGCAGGGCCAATGGGGAGGTTATGGCTCTACCCTGTCACACACAGAGCAAGGCCCGTGGAGGGGGGTTGGGGTGCCACCCCCTATCAGGCACAGAGCAGGGCAGATAGGGAGGTTGTGGCCCCGCCCCCTGTCACACACAGAGCCACAGGGCGATCAGGGGGTTTGGGCGCTGCCCCCTGTCACGTTGATCCCGGTGCCGGGAGCCTCGTTGCTCCGCTGATCCCAGTGCCGGGAGGCATATTACCCTTTTACTATATAGGATAGAGGCCTGGTGCACAGGTCGGGGCTGGCTGGTTTGCCCTGAAGGGTGTCCTGGATCAGGGTGGGGGTCCCCACTGGGGTGCCTGGCCAGTCTGGGTGAGGGGCTGAGGGCTGTTTTCCGGAAGCAAGTGACTGAAGCTTCCAACCACTCCTTGTTTTCTTTTTTTTTTTTTAATTCTGGGCCAGCTTTACCTCTGAGGCCTCGCCGCTGAAAACGTCGATACAATGTTGCTAAAGCCCGGCTGAATGAAAGCCGGTTTCTGGGGTTTTGTTTAGCTTCTTATTTGCAACATAGTACATAGTTGCTTAGAGTTGCAGCTGAGAGGCCGGCAAGTGAGGCGGGGAAGGTTGGAGTCTGCAGTCACTGAAGCAAGCAAGCCTCATGTTCGCTTCCAGCTGCCTGGCTGCTGGCCGCCATCTTGGCTGACAGTTAATTTGCATATACTCACTGATTAGCCAATGAAAAGGGTAGCAGTCGTACGCTAATTACCATGTTTCTCTTTTATTAGTGTAGATATAGATATTTTTATCACAATAGAAAAAATTTTTTCTTAAATGAGAAGGAAGCTGCTTCTCATTAAAGTTTCTCCCAAATTGAGTTCCGGTGCTAAAATAGGTGATTCCCCTCCACTTGCCTCCAACCTCTGGGAAGGGCTTCCATGCTCCTGAGAGGGTGACGGACATGACCAGGCAGGACACAGAGCAGCTAAGAGGGGTGGGACTCTCACAGAGCTGCTGCAGCCCCCAGTGTCTCTACAGGATTGGCTGTGTGTGGTGTCCTTCTTCCCAGGACCACCAGCTTCTGTTTGCCTGGCTCAGCCATCCAGGAGGCTGTCAGGGTACTGCTCCTAGCTACTTTGTGGCTCTGAAAATATCTGCAATCTCATTTCTGTTACCACTATCCTGCTTTCAGAAAACTCAATATTCCCAACTCTCCTCTTACAAACAGATAAGTCATGATTGCACTTCTTCAGAGTTCTTTCCAAAATAAAATTTTAAAAAATGAGCATATCTTCTATTTTAGATATAGCAACACATTTTTTTAAACACTCATACTCCATTTCTCAAGACCATGCACTCATGCACTTTTCATAAAGTAAGATACACTGACAATTCTCCCAGGGCTCCAAGGATGATAGTTACCACCTCCTCTTCCAGCCCACAAGAGACAGCAGCCACCTTCACATCCCTCCCACAGCCAGGCAGCAACCTGACAAGGACCCGCCTTTAACCTGTGGTCTCTAACCTCCTCAGAGACAACTGGAGCCACTCACCTTCCCTTCTGGGACAGCCCTCAAAGCCCTGGTGAGAAAGTCACCCCCAAAACCCAGGATCTGGAGGTCCTGTGGCAGGTGAAGAAGGACTGTAGCAGGTGCCCATATACCTTTTGAGTGACACAAGCCACCAGCATTGCCAAGCCAGCTCTGAAAGTTGTCTGTTGGTACTAGGCTTTGTGGAAATCCCCCGAGCTAGCAGGGAGGAGGCCTCAACTTCAAATACTTGTCCAGGACAGTGTGTTCAAACTGGGCCTAATCAATGCTTTCTGACAATGCCTTGGCCCTGGGCTCCCTCCCTCTCAGGTCTCCCACAGCCGTCTAGAGCTTCAGAGAGCACTGGTTTTATGACTGGAGCTGTCAGCTGGAGAGACACATTTTAAAATTCATGGCCTTTCCCATCAGGGTTCAGAAAGGGATCAGACTTGAAGATGAAAGCTGAGCTGATTCTTCCACTGGTCCTGCCGGCCCCTCCCATCTGCCACCTCCACCTCTTCCTCCCAGAGCTTTCCTGGCCCCTGGTCCTCCAGGATCTTTTGCATTTATCCCAGTTTTAATCCCCACCCCCAGTCATAAACCAAAGCAAAATGAAAATTCTCCTGTTTCCAAACGGAGCGCTTGTTCGTTCAGCTGGCAAGGCATGCCTGACTCTCAAAGGTATCTCCCTTAGTCAAGCAGGGGAGGGCCACCGAAGGTGCAGCTGGGCAAAAGAGATAGAGCAGAGGATGACTGAAAGGGAGTCAGGCGGCAGGAGCTGCGGCGTTTTCATTTTTCCAGAAAAGGCATTTGCTGCAGGACCATCCACCTGAGGCTGGGGAGGTGGGGCGTTACACCAGCACAGCAGACAGGCTGGCAGGAACTCGGCGCTGCAGACCTGCCAAGGAAAATTGAAGAGCAATGTGTTTGCTTCTTGCCACAACTATAAACAACAACAGAGATTCTCTGGGTGGAATTCTTGCCTTGCGATTTCAGTCAGCTGTCCTCAGCCACCCCTTCTTTGCAGCAATTTCCCTCTTGGGCCTTTACGGAAGGCATCCGGTATCCTAATTTATCCTGGGAATCAGGAAAGATCAATCTCCTCCCAGACGCGGTGGCCACACAGGAGGCACGCGGACTCTTTCACAGCCACAAGGAGGAGTAAATGGAAGAGAAGCAAAAACTGCTGACTGCAGGAGCATTGCCCAGTGACGGAAATGATCTGCCCGAGCCAAAGGAGAGAAAGCACGTCCATTTCTGGGAGGTAATGATAGGTAATGTTGCACGGGGCCCGGGACCAAGGCAGGTCTGCTGGACCAGTCTGGAAATGGATCCTTGTGAAATTACAGAAAAGCATTTTGGAAACTCATGCGTGTAGGAGAATTGGAGCTATAGTGGCAAGATTCATGACAGAGACGTGCAGGGCACAGATGCCCCTGGAGAGGCTGCCGTGCTGCCTCATCCTCGACCAGGTGGCTCAGCTTCATCTTGCTGCAGAAACCCAGCCTCCCAGGGCCGCAGGCCCACACTTGTCCTCACCAAGCCCAGGAGGAGGGCCAGGACCCTGACCTGCTGAGCCATTAGCCTGGCATCCGAGGCTCTAGTAGTCCAGCACAGTCTCTATTCCTGGGCAGCTGCTTTTAGCACTGAGCTTCGGCCCTCACGGCTGTTACACCCAGACCCATTTGACTGCTATGCAGAGAGAGCACAAACCCCTCACCTTTGTTAAGCTTTGATGTTTCCTTGGGTTTGAGAAAGAGTAAACTTTCTTTCAAATTAACCAATCTCCTTCCTAATGTTTCGAGGGCCTGTGCTGGGCCCTCCCCCTATCCAATCCCTTTCCTGAGTTTTCCAGGGTTTCTGCCCTTATCCTATGTGATCTTTCCCCCAGATTTTCCCAGGCTAGACTCCTCCCCCTCATGGTGCCATTTTGGCTTCTACTACACATGTCTCATAGTTTTGCCTTGTCATCTGGTTCCTACTGCTCATGCTTAGTAGAAAGAGCTCCCCCTGTGCCATTTTTGTTGTTTGTTTTAAACATATTTTTATTGATTTCAGAGAGGAAGGAGGAGAGAGAGATAGAAACATCAATGATGAAAGAGAATCATTGATCGGCTGCCTCCTGCATGCCCGCTATTGGGGATCAAGCCTGCAACCCAGGCATGTGCCCTCACCGGGAATGGAACTGTGACTTTCTGGTTCATAGGTTGATGCTCAACCGCTGAGCCACACTGGCCTGGCTCCCTGTGCCGTGCCATTTTGGCTTCTACTGCATGCACCCAGCAAAGGAATTCTCCCCTTACTGTTTTATCCCTCCCCCTAGTAATTTGGGGGAATGGACCAATTGTTCCCAGGGGAGATTGGAAAGCTGGTCTTTCCTGCCTGCTCAGGGATTAGTGTCTGTTTGGTGGAGGATGCAGTTGTCCCCTGGGGTGTCTGTGAAGCTGTAGCTTCCTAGTTAATCCGGTTTAATTAGATGGCTGGCTCCCTACTCTTTCATTAATATCTAACTACCTGCCTACTGTAACAGTAACACTTAGCCAAAACTTACCCTTGCTGGGCAAGTTCTAAGGTATATGGAGCTCATTTAACTCATCCCATCAATTTTATCAGGTAAAATCTTGTTAGCCCCATGTGTCAACTCAGCTAGGCCCCAGTAGCCAGATATTTGGTCAGACATGAGTCTAGAATCAGATATTGTTGTGAAAGTACATTTTAGATGAGATTAACATTTAAATCAACAGAATTTGAGTAAAACAGATTACCTTTTGTAATATGGGTGGGCTTCATCCAATCAAATGAAGGTCTTAAGAGAAAAAAGACTGAAGTCCTCCAAAGAAATTGAAATTCTGCCTCCAGACGGCCTTAGGACTCAACCTGCAACATCACCCCTTCCCTGGGTCTCTAGCCTGCTGGCCTGCCCTGGAGATTTCAGACTTGTCAGCCTCCAGAAACACTTGAGCCAGTTCTTTAAAATAAATCTCTCTCTCTCTCTCTCTCTCTCACACACACACACACACCCTATTGATTCTATTTCTCTGGAGAACCCTTACTAAGACATCTCACTTTGCAGATGAGGAACTTGAGGTACAGAGTAGTTAGTTCCCTGGCCCAGGGTCTCAAGGCCAGTAAGGGGTGCAGGCAGGATAGAAATGCATGCATCCTGGCTCCAGTATCTGCTCACGTACGCAGACTCTACTGCTTCTCTCAGCCACAGAAAGTCACAGCCCCATCTCCACAAACTAAAGTGGGGAGGGTGATGGAAAATGTATTCAAGTAAAATTTAGTTGGGTCAGTGAACATGGACAGAACTGACTTAGAAATCAACAAGAGTTATTTGCAATCTAAGCGTCATATTTAGATCTGTTGCTTTGAGCATGTGATTTAAATCTCTCTAGGCTTCCATTTGGCTGATCTGGAAAGTACCATAAAAACTTTGCAAGGTTATTGGGGGATTCAGTTGGATAATTTTATATGCAAACAGTATTTCCCAGTGAGTGAGTGAAATCACATAGATTGTGTGATTAGTCAACTGCTCCAAATTCAAATGTTCTAAGCCCTCACGTGCTTGACTTACCAGACACACAATCTTCTATAATTAACTCTCTCCTAAATTTGTTTCGGTTCCTCAAAGCGACTGACCTGTGTCCAGCTCAGGGGCAGGGTTCCCATTGGCAGAGATCACTCCCACCTTGAGTTACTATTGCTGAGCAAAGCTACTAATATCCAGAACACAGTTATACCTACCACAGGTAGATGCTGAGTTTCAACATGGGGTCAACTGTCCCAAACCCTCACTCACCCTCCTGCTTTGGGCTTCTGCTGGGCCAGCTAATCATATCAGACTTCTCTTGTTCATGAGAATGGCCAGCCCAGGGCCCAAATCTCACTGTCCCTATGCCTACCACTCACCTGTCTATCAGATCTGTGTCTGCATGCCCAAAGCCTGCTGAGAAACAGGACTTTTGTGTTTCTCTCTTAAGGGAAATAAGCATGTACATTCTCCCCCAAGACAATTAGCATGCACAAGGACATGCAGAAGGAGGAAAGTTTGCAAGTAACAACTCTGTGACATCCTGACAGGCCAAAAGAACAAGGAGCCTAGTTTTTCCGGGGTTCGGGGGGAAGCTTTTGTTTTATTTATCTGTTTTTTTGTTTGCTTTTCAATGTTGTTTCCATTATACATTGGAGAGTTTCCATGTGCTAGGAACTGTGGCAAAATACTTAACCTGCATTATCTCATTGAATCCTCCCAACTCCTCTCTCACTGCATCATGATTGTTCTCACTTTGTGGGCAATAAAAATGAGGCTCAAGGAAAAGCAGCAACGACCCAGGGCCTCACAAGCAGTGACCAAGCCAGGAGTCACACCTCCACTTGTCTAACTCCAGAACCGTCATCCTGAACCTATGCTGTACCTTTATACTGGGGCGCCTATCTATTTTCTGCAAATATTCGTTAGCTTTTCTAGGAGACAGGAGACATTAGTTCTATCCTGGCTTAGAAGTCACATGGCTTTGAGCGAATCACTTAGTTCTTCTATAATTCACTTTTCATCTGTGAAAGGGGAGAAATGGATTAAGAGAAGCTAATGGTGTCTTGATGCTCTAAACATTCACAATTCTAAGAATGAGTGGCCAGAGCACCGAAGCTAATACATGTACACCACATCCTCCTCAACTGATGCTTGCACTAGGGAAAATTCTTAGAAACGGCAATAAACAAAAATATTAGGTAAAAGCTGTCTATCGGATTTACATATCATGTTACAAAATTTATTGTGCTTTCCTTTTTTCTTGGAATGGGAACATCTAGGTCTAGGACCTATGGTCATAACAGTGCTGAGACAGGTCCTATTACTGATTGGCCAAACACATTTCCAGTTCCAAGAACCTTCTCTGAAATCGCATGCTTGGTAATGCTAATATTTTTTTTAAAAAAAAACCTTCACCCAATAAGTGATCTGGAAAACATTTGTCGTTTTTTTATTTTAAAATAAACATTGAGTATCTCTCTTTTTCAAATGGTGAAAATAATCATAGAGATAAGTATAGCCAGAAAAACTGTTAGAGAAGAAATAAAAGAGAATGAGGGAGAAACTTGAGTAGCCTCCACCTCCTTGCATTTGTCTTCCTTTTGGCTCAATGCCACCTCCTTCATGAACACAGAATTGGAACTCATGCCCGATGTTAAGGTTCTTCCCAACATAAAACAGGGAGGCAAAGCTGGAGATGCCTGTCCAGCCCCTGAAATCAGTTCACCTCAACAAGCACATTGTTCTATTTTATTCTCTACACCTTAGCCTTGGATCTCTCGTCATAACTCAAGAAGGAGTTTATCATTTTGATTAGGAATGCCAGGCACCAATAAGAAGGGGCTCCTTGTCCCACTCTCGTGCACACAGCCCAGAAATCTCTCCTCTCTTTAATATTTCTTAACCATTTTGAATTTGTGTATTACAAATGCACAGCAGACATGCTCCCAGGGAGAGTCAAATTCCAAGAGAGTAAACTTTCACTTGTCTCTACAAATATTTGTACTGACCATGGCAGGAGGTGTCAAAAACACTGCTGAAGGGACCTCCTGTAGTACTCAATCTGTGCACCACCTTTTCCAGGACGCTCCCCTGGCACCCAGCTCAGGACAAGAAGCATCTCCGGGTCCCTGGCATTGGGTCCAAGGCATCCATGCTCCACAACCCCCGTAGTGAAATTGTTGGCTTTCTTAGGTAGTCTCCTCACACTGCAGGAGAGGTTCAAAGCGCCCTTAGACAAAGAATTGCAGTAATAATGGTGAGAACAGCAAAGATGTTGATGACAAGTAATGCAAAAATGTAATCCCCTTTTCAAGAAGTATTGCCTGCTTACCTCCTGCTCCAAACCCCTGGAAGTGCCTACTCCCAAGCACACTTCGGGCTCTGCTCGAGTCTGAGCGGATGCCAAGGAGGCAGCATGATGTCAGTTGCTTGCGGGGAGCCCTCTCTCTGATTGGTACATCCTGCCTAATCTACTTCAGCTGCACTGAAATGAAAAATGAATAGGAAGTAGATCTTGCTGCTAAAACATATGTGTCAGAAAATCATTATGAGTATTAAATTACAGCAATAAAATGAACCAGAACTAATTTTGTAAATTAAGATCCAATCAATTTCTTTTCATAGCCACACGTTTTCCTAAAAAAAAAAAAAAAAAGCAAAATAAGATTTAGCCTAACAGTATGAAAACTGAGTGTAAGGCTTCTTTGAAGAGGTGGGGTAAGAATATGTATAGAACCAGAAGTTTCAATAGGATAAATAAATTAGTGTTTTGACAGGAAGGGATAAAAGCTATCCAACGGATGGTAAAAATACTGCCCCTGTGCCAAACAGTATAATGATCAGTTTTTAATCTGACATTCCTATGTATTTTACATGTTAAATTTATGTACACATATTCCCCTTCCTCTCTTCTGCTCCCCCACACTGCTGACACAAGAAACTAGTAAATTTCCAAATTTCTGACAAGCGCTTATTTTTAGGAGAGACTATCGCTGTTGGTCAAATTAAATCTGAAGCTATAAACAGACCTGAGAGCTTTGCCTGTTCCTGAGAATAACAGGATATCTCCCTCCACCCACGGGCATGGAGACTGTAATTAGCTCATTGTCCCTGAATAGGCACAGAGGAGGCGAAGCTCTCACCCGCTCCTTTCCGGGAGGTCTGGGGCAGGTGTTAATTAATTGAGTAACCTCTACCATCTCCTGGGAACAAGGTTCAGCATAACTTCTGGATCCAAAGGGACACTGAGGAAGAGGATGAAATGCCCTGACCACGTGCTCACTGAGGGTCCACCAAGAAGAGGAAGAAGCCGGAGGCTTCACGTCCCTGCTGCACATTCCTCCTGGCCGGGCTCAGGAGCTTTCTGCTACACCCAGCGAACCAAACTATTTATAGCTGCACAATCATTATAAATAAAGCTGTTTATAACATCCAACCTTGGCCCTGCATTAGTTAAATCTGTAGACTGGCAGCTATAAATAACGCTGTTGCATGCTCAAGTGTGACTACTGACTGATACTCCCTCAAATTGTGACAAATAATGACAAGTTTGTTTGACAAACATCCCACTGACATTCATCTGATTTTGAATAAGCGGTGCTGCTTTTTTAATTTGGTCCCTGAGGCCCAGCTTCCTGCGAACTTTCTTTATTCTTTCCCTGTCTCAGCGCCTGCACCAGGAGACTGTCCTGTGTGTCGCTGTTTCCCCCCTAATCACTAGAAGGGATTTGGGGCCATTTAAGGGGAAGCTTATTAAATCCACTGTTTTTCTCATGGGACAGCTCTGCTGTAGGGGCTCTGCATGCGTTGGGGAGTTTTGTTAATGACACCACAGCAATAGAAAGGGGAGAGAAATGTGGGCCAGACTGAGGTATTGGATAAAAGTGGAGAGAGGATCCGAAACGAAAGGCAGAACTGACCATCAGATTGTTGGAATCTGTCTTCAGGTGGCCCTCAACCTAGAAATGCTAGAAGTGGTTACAAGTGAATCAATGAAAGACAAGAGTCCAGACAGAAGGATTTACAGACCGAGACTAGGTTCCCCACAGTTTGGGTTCTGTCACTAGGTGAGCCCACACGAACGTATGTCAGGAGTTACGTGCATTCCAGCGGACCTCTGGAACTGTCCACTGGAACTCAGTCATTGCACAGGTGCAAGAATTCAGGTCAGAGAGGCTCCCATTACTAATTAGAGCACAGCTAGCCTAGAACTCAGCTCTGGGCCTCAGGCTACTCCCGGCATCATTGAATTAATATGTGAAATGCATTTGGAACCAGTCCTGGCCGGTGGTAAACGCTCCCTAAGTGGGAGTGCTTTTGTCAGTTCTCGCTGCCAGTCGCCGTCTATATGAACTCATTCATGGGACTCTTACACTGGTCCCCGCCTCCTGTGTTCCATGTCCTCTCTGTCTGACTGAACTCTTATGATAAGGCACTTACACACTCTCACCCCACCACACCCACTTTGCCAATCTCTTCTAAAGAGAGTTTTCAGTCATTTGCTAACCATATAGCTTTAATCATAAAACCGGCTCGCAAAGCTATCATTCAGAATTGAAGGTCAGATAAAGAGCTTCACAGATAAGAAGAAGCTAAAGGAGTTCATCACCACCAAACCAGTATTATATGAAATGCTGAAACGTATTCTTTAAGAAGAGGAAGAAGAAGAAAAAGGTAAAGATAAAAATTATGAACAACAAATACATATCTCTCAACAAGTGAATCTAAAAATCAAATGAATAAAAAATCTGATGAACAGAATAAACTGGTGATTATAATAGAATCAGGGGCATAGAAAGGGAGTGGACTGACAATTCTAGGGGGAAAAGGGGTGTGGGGGATGCGGGAAGAGACTGGACAAAAATCGTACACCTATGGATGAGGACAGTGGTGTGGGGGGTGGTAAGGGCAGAGGGTGGGGTGGGAACCGGGTGGAGAGGAGCTCTGGGGGGAAAAAAGAGGAACAACTGTAATAATCTGAACAATAAAGATTTATTAAAAAAAAAAAAAAAAAAAAAAAAACACCGCTCGCCAGCTCCCCCATCTCCCTGCACAGGCTGAGCTACAGTAAGGAGGCATCACTCTCAGGGTCTACAGCACAGAGCCCCCACCTGGGAGCGAACATCTCCTTAAATTTGTTCCTTATGTGCCTCAGTTGCCTTGCCCTGGTCCCAGTCCTGCTCCCTCCTCCCCCAGAATAATCCACCAGTTAGTCCCCATGTCTGTCAAAATGACAACAGACTTACCACCCTGGCTGACAATGTGCTCAGTGACTGGTCCCACCCACTTCTCCAGTCCAAATCTATACTTTATCCTATAGTAGACTCCTCAACCTTCCCAGAACACACATCCTTAGAGAATTTCCTGCTCCCTTTGGCAAGGATGCCCTCCCTTTACATTGCAAAACCCTGACCATCTTTCAAGACGTATTGCAAATGCCTGAGGAAGCCCTTGCTGATTGATCAGGCAGCTGTGATGTTCTTTCCTTGGAATCCCCATTACCCTATTTATATGTCTCTTTCAGCACTGGTCTGTCTTAATCCTCCCTTACAGTTATTTGTGAACATGCTTATGTCTAATCCTCTTTTCTAGTGCTAAGAGGAAACGCTTAATCATTTTGGTATCAGCATAGTGTATATCAAGAAAAGGGTGAAGCATTTTAAAAGTCTACTTTCTAAAAGTATAAGCAAAAGCAAAAACAAAAAAGATGTTGAAAGTGATAAATGACAATATCAACTAGTGAACACTTGCTAAGATATGTACATAAGTAGCAAAACCTGTAACGGATCCAAGTGATTTGCAGCAGCACCTTCTGCAGCTCCAGGAAGGTGACAGGAGGATGTCCACCTGGCACATGTGCACAGATACTCACAAAGTACTGAGAGAACTGGAACTGAAAGAAGCCGAATAACTGTGCAGCCAGGCAGTTTAATAAACTGAAAGATAAAAAGGGCAGGTATCTAATCAACCCATCAGTCAGCCAACCATCACACATTTATTTAGAGCCTGTGATGTATATGACATAGAACTACTCTTAAAGAATGGATGTTTTCCCTGCCTTCTGGAATTAACAATCAGCTCCACTTTCTACATTCCATCCCTGCTCTTTTAGTTTTTACAGTACTAAGTATAAGACACATGGAAGTCCAAGTCTCCAATTTGGCTGCCCCCAATGTTTGTGTGTGTGTGTGTGTGTGTGTGTGTGTGTGTGTGTTTGATTGATGAGAGAGAGAGAGAGAGAGAGAGAGAGAGAGAGAGGAATTTGTTGTTCCACTTATTTATGCATTCATTGTTTGGCTCTTGTATGTGCCCTGACCAGGGGATCAAACCCGAAACCTTAGTGTATTGGGACAATGATCTAACCTACTTAGCTACCCGACCAGGGCCTGACACCCAAGTTCCTATCGCTATGGTGAGAGAATTTGCCAAGCTTTACTGGGCCTCCCAGTGGGCTCCCATCCATTTCAACCCTGGCCATCAGCCTCCCACAGCCTGCCAAGATCCTGGGGTGTTTGAGGCCCCTTAAAACTCCATGGACACAAGGCAGAACTTTCCACATCAGAACTAACCCATCTCCGGAGGAGAAGCAGATGAGAAAACTTCAGCTGACAAGCTAACCACCAAAGAGGAAAAGTACAAACTGAACACTCCTCAACAAGCCAGCCCTCTTTCTTTCTCAAAAGAGAAGGAAGGCGCCAGGCAGGAGTGGGGCTTTAGGTGCCTTTGTGCTGTTCCATATTAACACAGTCACACTTTGCTATGCAGATGTCACTTCCAATAAACACCAGGGCTTTCCCCGGCCGGGGCTTTAATTGAAGGGATTGTTACTGTTGGTGAATGGCTAGGGAAATGATTAATGCAAAGCCAACCACTTCATAAATGCCTGCTTTGTGAGCGTCCCAGTGTCCTGGGGACCGCGACTCCTGTGGTCAGCACAGCCCCAGGACTCCGCGTCAGCAAATGATATTTATTATCCTGGTCAGTCCCTTTCTGAAACCACCAGGAGAACCAGGCCTCACCTGGAGCTGGGGGGCACAGCCAACCATCCTCCAGTTTCTCTGGGGCTGAGCATGCAGTGCAGGAAAATCTCCACCCTCCAATCTGCTGGATTTTTCACGAATGGCCTGACTTAGTTTTTGAAGGAAGGCTTTTTTTGGAAGTTATAAAGATGGAAACAGGAGTGTAAGCAGATAAAAAGTTTTTCTCAGCCCACCCCTTCCCTAAGGTTGTTAGTTGAGCTCTATGCAGATACATGAACACACACACACACACACACACACACACACACACACACAGTTTTTCTGATCTGCATTACTCACAGTTTTCACCTAATTTAAAAATCAGTTTCTATTTGAATGCAGCAAATGGGCTCTTCAGGTAACTGAATTCCTAGGAATATAGGCTGAAAAAGAAAATGATAAGTGAATGTGCCAAGCCCTCTGCCTAATGTATACACAACTCATTGAATACACCCAGGTTAGGTGAGTTCATTTTCCATCAGGAAATTGGCCCCAGGTTCTACTGAGGTAGCATGTCCGGGCCCACTTCTGTTTTTGCAGTCTCTTCAGTCTAAACTTCGATAAATGCTGTCCTGAAAACTCCCTATGGGATTAAAAAATAAAAAAGGCTATAATGTTCCCAATGTTAACAGTGATGGAACTGAGGATGGGTTGTTGTTTTTTAATTTTTATTTGTTGTGGCATCTAAATGTTCTAGAGTATGGGTATGTGTGTTATATTCAATAAACAACGTATGATGTAAAAGAGAGAATTATTTTAGTTTCATAAAATCCCTCAAGATCCTGAGGTTTACTTGGGCAGCTCTATCTGATTTTACAGAAGTGGTAGTTTGGTCTTGAAAATTAGCCTGAGTTATAAAAGACAGAGACTATGACATTCTCTGAAGTTGGATCCTAAACCACTGGTTTCTGTGTAACCTGAATGATCAAGCAGTAAGTAAGGAAGTTTATCCTTGGAAACTCTATTCTCCCCTTTCCATGTTGTTATCCTTCTTTCCATACCCCTGCCACCCTTGCAGTTCCCATTATTTTTCCTGTTTTACTTTGTTTTTTTATTCTTCCTTTTACTTAAAGCAGACTCTGAGTCTGGTACCAGTCATTGACACTTTAGTATGAATTAAAATAATCAGAATTTATTTAGCTTCAGTGTTATAAGTACATATTTACATTTTAATTCTAAATCCAATTGTATAATTAAAGATATTGGCTAATGAACAAAAGAGGTCATCACCTCTCTGCATCTCTGAAGTCAGATATCTAGGTTCCTGGCTCTGTTTATGGGAAAGGCAGGCCCTGGGACCAGTCACATGACTGACTGCACTAAATTCCACTTTAATTATAGAAATCACCATTTAGTATCTCTGTCCCTTTAAAACAGCACATACTCCAGGGATACTGCTAAATATGGGGATGGCTGAAAACATGTGTCATCTGCAAAAATATTCAAGGGCCCAGGGCTTTTGACAAACTATATTCTTTACTCTTACTTGTAAAATTGTATTTGCTACGCATATGTTGAGTATGTATACGGAGTGTCTGATAAATAAACATGAGTAATGATTTTGAGTGCTAGATTTTGGAAACAGATTTTTAAAAGTATAAAAGTGTATCCCAGAGAAGTTAAATGACTGGTCAAGGTAGGGCATGAATGAGAAAAGAGGGTTTCTGATTCCTTGCCTGGGCTCTTCTTGTGTCAACATTGTCTAATTCAAGTCCCAGGCAAATCTAACTACCTCTTGCTGATGGGAAGCTTCAGACGGACCCTTCCAAGGTTCTCTTTCTTGGCAAATAGGCTAAGAAATAAGGCTGAATGAGCAAACCACATTTCTGGGCCTCCTGAGCCTTTTATACTTATCAGACCATGCTCTTCAGATAAAATGACAATACAGAAAACTTAGAAATAATCATTAGTTGTTGCTGCCTTTTCCATCATTCTAATCCATAGCACAGTGTGCTTGATCCCTGGTTATCCACATACTGTCCAAGACCAAAAGAGAAAAGAGAGGCAAGGCCACTAGGCAGCTTTTCAGGGGACCACCCCTTAGGCAGAGCTTCCCAATAGAAATCCACCTCCCCAGGAAGCAGGGTGAATTAGTGGTGGTCTTCTAATATCCACAGGTGAATAGTCAACAGTTGACTCTGCACCTGTGTAGTTATATCTGGGGTTGCCTTCCATCATGCCCCACGTGGACAGCATCTAAGCACCTTAGTCATTGTGTACTCTGTATCTTTACCACATTACCCTGTCTGCTGTCACCTAAAGCCAAAATAAGATCTTGACCTTGACTCACCAACGTGTGTTACATCAAGAATTCAAATACTTGTCATTTATAGATTTATTTATTCAGCTAAAATATGGTAGGTGGTTACTATGCACCAGGCACTGGGCCAGGTTCTTGCTCTATAAAGAAACCGGACACACAACTCTTGATTTTGATAAGCTAACATGACAATCAGAAAGAAAGGGACAAATGACAGAGAGCCAAGTTAACTCATACCCAGATAGATAAGTGCCTGTTAACTCTTTAAGATGCCGATCTGACCTTGCCTTCTGCAAACGGCTTCCTGGTCATCTGTAGGCAGGGACATGCTTCTTCTTCTATGCCCTGATAATTTGGGGGTTGTTTCTAGACTACAAAATTTATCATATTGTTAAAGTTATTTCTAGGCACCTCTGCTTCATTCTTTAGATTATTGTGAAAGAGGAAGAGTAAAGGGAGAAAAGGCAGAAACTGTTATTTAACATCTTCAAATATCCACAATATCTGGGACTTTTCAGATGAATGAATGAAGGGATGAATGAATGCATCTCCTAGCTCCCTTATCCTCTACATAGATTTCCTTGACCCAAATGTATGACCATCAGTCCAAACAAGAAGTAAATTTCCTCATGCTCCATAATATGTAAAGTGTGATTATTTCTAGGCCATTAAACAAACATACAGAATATGAAGAAGTGAAAGCCTCATCTCACTCAGTCAAAAGCACTATTTTGCTGTCTTTGTTTCTGTTTCTCCAGGAGCATAATTAAAGTATGTGTGAGCATGTGTGAGTGTGGGTGTGTGCGGCATCCTCAATAACAGGTGTCCCTCCAGTAGGTCTCAGTGATGATGGAGGGCATGGAGGGGTGTGCCAGGAAGATGGGGAGAGGTGGCCTGCCAAAACCAATCACATTAAATCTTAACGCTCATTCAGGGCCTGTCACTGGAGGAAAAATCTGATGAACACCCGAATGTCAGGGTGTTAATAGCATCTGTTAAATGGCTTGTAAATGTGATTGTTGAGAATTTGACACAGAAATGACACTGTCTACAATCAAAGCAAGGCAGGCTTGGCTTCAAGCCAGCTTCTTCCAAGTCCCTTCACCATGTCAGGCCAGGTGGATGTGGGTTTTGCTGCTACCTGGCCTGGCCCTTTTCCATCATTGTGAGCTTTTTCTCTCTGATTTGTAATGTTTCTTCTAAGAAAAGACTAGTAATCTCTTTACAAAAGATGTATAGTGTCATAATTTTTGCCTGTTCTTACAAGTGAGATTTCTAGCAGCAATAAAGAGAGGTGGGTTTTTTTGTTTTGTTTTGTTTTTTTTAAGAAAGAAAAAAAATAGTATACATAGGGTCTGGTACTTTCACGGGTGGTCTTTGAATATATCCCCCATGGATGAGAGGGGGCTACTGTAGTCCTTTTTCTTAGGAATAAACTTTTCATGGATATCCTATTCTACCCTCTCCTATATTTGGTAGAAAGGGTATACGCATAACAGAAAACGTTTCAGATTGATTTAAACATCCACAGGATGAATCTATTTCATTGCATATCCAGGCAGCAATCATAGATTCAGTTACAGACCTTGGAAGTAATCTACCAACCTTCTCAGGGTAAAGTTGAGGAGATTAATTTTCTCCTGCAAAGTAACTGAGCTACTTTGAGGTGGACTGGACAATAGCCCAGGTTACTGATGGTCAATCCAGCACACCGTTTAGCATCCCCCATTTGTCTTCAGTAACGAGAAACACAGGCTGCTCTTGCTGACCTGGGTCTGCGGACATCTCTGGCATCCTCTGTTATGTGCCACTCCTGTCTCTGAAGAAGGGATGCTGGGATCTCCAAAGTGCCACGTAGGCCCCCACCTGTGTAGGTGAGGACTGAGTCCCCATGAGGCAGAGTGACCTCAGCCTGGACAGCGCAAGACAGGCAGGGAACAGGCAGCCCAAACCAGCTCGTTATCATTGTTTACTTGGGAGGACAAAACTTTGCCTGCCTGGGTCCTTTTCTTTCAACCCCGGGTGCTGACAAAAAAATGATTTCTCAAAGGCCTGGCTTAGAAAAATGACAGTCCTCCCCATCTCCACTCTGTTTGCCACTGAGGTGCTTCTCGCTCTTCAGGTGCAAAGACCTGAGGTACTTTCCTGGTCGACTGAAGTGCTGGCTGCAGTGCCTGCGCCTGTCTTCCTTCCGCAATTGTGGTAAATGATGTGCTCCTGCTACTGCAACTCTTTAGCCCGAGTTGGAACTTGTTTCTGCTCCTCAAAGGCCCTGGAGATTAAGATCCCTCCTCCTCCTGCCTCCCTAGCCTCTCTCGACAATTCAGTTCCTGCCCCCTAGGCCCCGCCAACAGGACTCCTTCACCTCGCCTTTGCCCTGTCTCTTCTTTCCAGTGCTGCGAGCCAAGCTGTGTGTGCTGGGTTTAATGGCTTTTCTTGAAGTTAGGTTACCCTCCGCATTCTCATTCGTCTCCTAGGGCTGCCATAACACATTACCGTGAACTTGGCAAGGCTTACAATAACAGACATTTACTCTCTCGCAGTTCTAAAAGCCACACCCCCTCTGAAGGCTGCAGGGGAGAATCATCCTTGCCTCTGGCAGCTTCTGGTGGCTCCAGATGATCGCTGGCTTATGGCTGGATGATTCCAGTCCCTGCCTCCGTCTTCTCACATGGCCATCTCCTCGTCCCTCCATGTGATCTCTTTCTGTCTCTATAAGGGCACTTGTCACAGGGGTTAGGGCCTATCCAGATAACCAGGGTAATCTCATCTTGAGATCTTGAACTTAATCACTTCTGAAAAGGTCCTTTTCCCAAGTAAGACTGCGTTCACAGGTTCTCAAAGTAGGATATGAGTGTATCTCTTTGAAGTCCATCACTCAACCCATACACCCTCCTCTAAGCAATGCTGTTAGAGACAGAACAATTCAAGTGTGGAGTGCTGCTTATGCAATGGGTACAGGATATCAGTGCGGCATTGGATATACAAGACGAGTAAGGCATGGTTTCCACCCTCTAGAAGTTCTTAATCTGATAAATCAGACAGAAAAGCAAGGCTGATCATTACAATTCATCGTAAAAAAAACTACTGGAAAAGCCCCATCCCTCCAGGACTCTGTGGCCCACGTCCCCGGTAACTCCCACATTCCAAGCGGTGGCGCTCTCTTTCTGTTCACACACCACGGCATCTGCTTAACCTGAAAAATGAAAACTGGTGGAGGAACAGGGGTGTCAACGGGACAAGGGAGATTTTTTCCCCTGTAGAAATGTTTCTAGGCCACAGATATATCCATCTGAATATTAAAAATAAGGTGGACATTTGGTAAGAACAGAGCACTGGGGCGCAATGTTTTGGAAGATAGAGCGGAGAACATCTCAGAGTCAGAAACGGCTCAGACTTGGACAGAAGTGACGGCTCCCTGAAAAGGCCTCCACGTATCTGTGCACAAATCAACAGCCTGGATGAATGCCAGGAAGCAAGCTCACTCCTTCGCTGTGGAATTGTTTAAGCATCTTAACGCCGTGGTTATGCAGGGCCGTGTCTGAGCTCCCATGTGAGACCTCACCTGTGTAGCGCTCTGCACAGGAGATGGCCTGCGTTACAGACAGGAACACAGGCAGGCACTTTCCGCCACTTCAAAGAGACAGTCCTAGAGCCTCTTCCTAATTCCCAAGGGGCAAGGGAAGGGGATGTGGGATATGGGAGGTGAAATTTCATTCAGGACGATAAGAACGCCAGGTAGAGAGAAATCAAATAAATGTCTTGTCAAGCGATTCTAGAGGATTCCTAGCTCAGAGCAGATATTTCTTTCTGTAGCAAAGCCTTCCGCAATTTAGAAGATGAATTGTGGGTAATATTTACACCCTAGAGATGATCCATACAGATATAAAGGAGATGGGCAAGTAGGCAATGTGCAGACTTTATTTCTGAATCAAATAAAACTCAATTTTGTTTGCTAGAGCAACTCCTTTGCTTTTTTTTTCAAGTAGCATCTTATAGTAAAATGACCTTTCTTCTGATTTTTTTCATAGTCAAGATTCAGTGAATAAGACATAATTGTCCTAAATCAGCCCTTGTGTCCAGTGCCTGCAATTATCTTTAAAAATGAAGTATGTCCTGGAAGAGAGTTTCTAAGAAAACTGGCAAAGGTCCACCAGTTAGCCAAATAAGTTAAAGGCACAACTGCAGAATTTTCTAGAAAGCCACACTGTAGCAACTCTGTCCCGTGAAGAACCTTTTCTGCAGGAGGTAAGTGACAGAAAACACTATGCTGCGGATTCCAATTTTTTGCTCTAAAAGAGACTAATGTTGAATCCCGAGAGTAATATTTTGACAAGTAAAAACAATTATAGTCATAATTATTATACTATCCTTAGTACCACAAAGGAGAATACTTCCCTACACCTCCTCATACAGCTCAGAAATATTATGAAAGGGGGTGGCCTGGCTAACTCCCAGGTTACACTTTAATAAAAAAAGGATGATTTATACCGACCTTATCTAGCTCATAAAGATCAGGGTGACCCCAGCCAAATACTCAGTTACATTATGCAAGCGAGTTCACCACAAAAACTGGTTTCAATTTATTTCTCCTTCCTAATTCAGTCTACCAGAAAAAGCAAGAAACTCCATCCTTCAAAGAATAGGGACAAATGCAGATGGTGGATTCTCTCTATTGGTCTCATTTAGGGAGATGTCAGCATGATGCACTGGTTGTTAGCCTAGGGCAGTGGTCGGCAAACCACGGCTCGAGAGCCACATGTGGCTCTTTGGCCCCTTGAGTGTGGCTCTTCCACAAAATACCACGTGCGGGCCGAAACCGGTTTGGCTCAGTGGATGGAGCGTTGGCCTGCGGACTGAGGGGTCCCAGGTTCGATTCCGGTCAAGGGCATGTACCTGGGTTGGGGGCACATCCCCAGTGGGGGATGTGCGGGAGGCGGCTGATCGATGTTTCTCTCTCATCGATGTTTCTGACTCTCTATCTCTCTCCCTTTCTCTCTGTAAAAAATCAATAAAATATATTTAAAAAAAAAATACCACGTGCGGGCACGCATGTATAGTGCAATTGAAACTTCGTGGCTCATGCGCAGAAGTCAGTTTTTGGCCTGGGCGAGTCTATTTTGAAGAAGTGGCGTTAGAAGAAGTGGGGGGTGTCGGTCAGTCGGGCGATGGGAGATGCGGCACAGGTGGGCCGAGGGATATGCAGAGCAGGGGAGGTACACTGTTTTGAGGTATGTTCGCTGAGGTCGACCCCTTCCAACTTTCTCATCCACACTCGTCTATCTGAAACAAGTATACAAGACGAGTGTGGATGGGAGAGTTGGAAGGGGTTGACCTCAGCGAACGTACCTCAATCAGATTGATGTTTTTAGCAAAGGCCAGCTTAGGAGTACCCTAATCTACACTAATAAAAGAGAAACATGGTAATTAGCGTACGACTGCTACCCTTCCCATTGGCTAATTAGCAAGATATGCAAATTAATCACCAGCCAAGATGGCGGTTAACCGCAAACAAAGATGGCGGTTAATTTGCATATGTAGGCACAATGCAGGGAGGCGAAAGGGAAAGCACGGAAGAAGCCCCTTGCCACTGACAGTGATCGGAAACCCAGGGGGGAGCTAAGAGCCGGGGGGCAGGGCAAAGGCCGGCGCCTTTGCCGCACTGGCCAGTGATATCGGGAAGTAGGAGTGGAGCCAGCGATGGGAGCTGGGCAGGGGTGGAGCCTCCGATCGCTGGGTGGCTGCAGCAGGGGTGGTGCCAGCGATCACGGGGCTGCTGCAGGTGGGGGGGGGGGGGTCCCCTGCCCGGGCCTAACGCCCGGCCAGAGGCGTTAGGCCTGGGCAGGGGCGGAGCCTGCAACTGGGGAGCTGGGGGTCCCCTGCCCAGGCCTAATGCCTTGGTCAGAGGCATTAGGCCTGAGCAGGGGCAGAACCAGCCATCGTGGGGAGCAGGGGCGGAGTCAGCGATTCTGGGCAGCTGGGGGTCCCCTGCCTAGGCCTAACACCTTGGCCAGAGGCATTAGGTCTAGGCAGGGGCAGAGCGGGAGATCATGGGGAGCTGGGGGTCTCCTGCCCAAGACTAATGCCTCCACCAGAGGCCTTAGGTCTTGGCAGGGGCGGTGCCAGAGATAGTGGGTAGCAGGGGCGGAGCCGGGAATGGTGCGAGCTGGGGGTCCCCTGCCCAGGCCTGACACCTCTGCTGGAGGCCTCAGGCCTGGGCAAGGGGCCGATCCGGTGATTGGCGATCGGAGGGTGATGAGGGTCAACTCCTCTGGCCAAGGCATCAGGCCTGGGCGGGGGGCGGAGCCAGCAATCGGAGGGGGCTGGGGGTCCCCTGCCCAGGCCTGATGCCTGGGCCAGAGGCATCAGGCCTGGGTGGGGGGTGGAGCCGGTGATTGGGGGGATATGAGGGTCCCCTTGCCCAGGCCTGAAACCTGGGTCAGAGGCTTAAGGCTTGGGCAGGGGGTGGAGCAAGTAATCAGAGGGAGATGGGGGTCCCCTGCCCAGGCATGATTCCTGGATCAGAAGCATCAGGCCTGGGCAGAGGTCAGAGCCAGTGATCAGGGGGAAATGGGGGTCCCCTGTCCAAGCCTGACACCTCTGGCGGAGGCATCAGGCCTGGGCAAGGGGCCAATCAGGTGATCGGAGGGTGATGGGGGTCGACACCTCTGGCTGAGGCATCAGGCCTGGGCAAGGGCAGAGCCGGTGATCGGGGGGAGAGGGGAGTCCCCTGCCCAGGCCTGAATCCTGGACCAGAGGCATCAGGCCTGGGCCAGGGGCAGAGCCAGCAATCGGAGGGGTCTGCGGGTCCCCTGCCCAGGCCTGACGCCTGGGCCAGAGGCATCAGGCCTGGGCGGGGGGCAGAACCAGTGATCGGGGGGAAATGAGGGTCCCCTGCCCAGGCCTGACACCTCTGGCAGAGGCATCAGGCCTGGGCAAGGGGCTGATCCTGCGATTGGAGGGTGATGGGGGTCAACGCCTGAGGGCTCTCAGTATGTGAGAGGGGGCAGGCTGGGCTGAGGGACACTCCTCCCCCCCCCCCCGCACGAATTTCGTGCACCGGGCCCCTAGTTAAGTTAATAACAATGTACCTACTTATATAGTTTAAGTTTAAAAAATTTGGCTCTCAAAAGAAATTTCAATCATTGTACTGTTGATATTTGGCTCTGTTGACTAATGAGTTTGCCGACCACTGGCCTAAGGTAACCAGCTTATGGGCTCCTGCTGCCCCAGACTTTGTCCATGGTACTTCATCACCTCCCATCCTGCTCCAGGGGTTCCAAATCTCAGGTCCACCAGTGCAGCTGCACCTCTTGGGTAGCACCATCCTAAGCAAGATGTGGATGCAATAAGCAAAATGCAGGAAGGCTGATTGGTCAGTCCATTTTCACCTTACATAGCAGGGTGAATGGAGGCCTCCGTAAAGTATGTCTTGGACCCTGTGAATGTGACCTTACCTGGAAAAAGGGTCTTTGCAGATGTAATTAAGAATCTGGTGATAAAACAGCTGAATCATCCCAGTGGGCCCTACATCCAATGACAAGTGTCCTTATAAGAGACACAGAGAGCAGACACACGGAGAAGAAGAGAAGGCCATGGAAGATGGAGGAGGACCTTGGAATCATGACCCTACAGCCAGAGAATGCCCGTAGTCACCAGAAGTTGGAAGAGACAAGGAAGGATTTTTCTCCCCTAGAACCTTCTGAACAAGTACCAGGCCCTGCCAACACTTTGATTTTAAACTTTTGGCCTCCAGAGCTGCGAGAAAATAAATTTCTTCTATTTTAAGCCACCCCAGTTCGTGGTGATTTGTTAACAGCAGCCTGGAAAACTCACAAATACTTTACTTCATTTTCAAAGACAAATCACATTCTCATGATACCAAAGGCCTAGTCACACTATTATCAAACTCACTGGTCTGAAACTTGAAACCTCACAGGTTGCTTTCAATTTATAATTGGGCAAATCTCAGATTAATCAATTAGTCAATAAACACATTTAAAACCTACTAATTTTCTGTAGCAAGAAAAAGACAATGGAACTAGAAAATATTGCTAGACATTTGCTTAAGATTTTCACCACAATGCATTATAAACATAAGTGTGATACATCTTTGAGGTTGTCTGTCCTCAACAACTTAATCTCCTTTCTCTGAAGATCACACCCACATCCACAGAATTAAGCCCCAAGACAGGCTTGGATCGCATGACTCCCCTCCACCCCTTATTAGACTGGTTATAGTTGACTAGGGCAGGGATGGACAATGACCCAAGCTGGACCAATCACACTATCTCTCCTGGGTACTTAAAATTGGGATCAAGATAGCTAACTGGGCTGGGTGGGTACTGGAAGAGAGGTAAACTCAGCAGCTATAAGGCCATCTTCCTGCATTTTTACAGAGAGAGAAAAATGGGACAGATGCCAGAGGAAAACAAAGATCAGAAACACAAAGAGGGACCTCCCTGAATTCCTCCTGGCACCCTTAAGCCCTCATTACAATCTCTCACGAAGCCCTATAGCCCTTAGACTCTGCAAAATTCCAATATCCTCTCTACATCTACATTTTTGCTCAAACCAGTTCAAGCTGATTTCTGTTGTTAGAAACCAGGAGAAACTTGATTAAGAAAGACCTAAATTGCTGAAACCGGTTTGGCTCAGTGGATAGAGTGTCGGCCTGTGGACTGAAGGGTCCCAGGTTCGATTCCGGTCAAGGGCATGTACCTGGGTTGCGGGCACATCCCCAGTGGGAGACGTGCAGGAGGCAGCTGGTCGATGTTTCTCTGTCATCGATGTTTCTAACTCTCTATCTCTCTCCCTTCCTCTCTGTAAAAAATCAATAAAATATATTAAAAAAAAAAAGAAAGACCTAAATGATCACAACAAATACAACTAATGTATAAAGATTTACATTTCACAATAAACATATGTAGAGATAAATATATATATATATTTACAGACAATACATACAGCATTCCTTAACCACCCACAAAATACTTTTGGATCTAAAAATTTAAGAAATTCTTAAGTTTTGCATCCTTGTTTTAAAGAAACTATTAATTTTATTCCACCCGTTGCTCACTAAATTAGAATTTAACAAGTGTTTATTGCAGGCATACTAGAGAGGGTTCTGAACAATTTTTTTAAAAGTCCTTTCTTTCCCTTAAAGTACTTATGACCTAATTAAGAATATAAAATACATACTATGACCTAGTGCCCATAACTCACCTTCTCATAATCACTGGTAGTTTTCAACTTGCATAAATTGAAAACGTCTCTATACCCCATTCATTCACACATTGCACACCAACACCTCTCAACTAGTTTTTGTATGCCAAACTCAGATCTCTATAAATCATCTGAGAATGAACACTTTGAGCTATTGCATGGTGGTGCTGTCAGCCAAGAGATGAGTTTTGGCAGTGTTGCCGTTTTTATCTGCACAGCAATGTTTCTGCAATTATTTGGAAATTTTTATTGCATTTTTCCCCTATGGTTTATAAAAATAAGTGGGGAGATGGAAAAGTGAAAGTACTTAAGTGTCATTCTCATGAACTTAACACAATCGAGAAGCTGGAAATAGGTGAAGGAAAAAAACTAAGAAATTTTGATGAAATTCTGTAAATATATCTTCCAAGAGTAAATGGAAAAGCAGAGATAATGGTAGAGATTTAAACTTAAAAAAAATTATAAATGTATTGGGGTGACATTGGTCAATAACATTAAATAAATTTCAAATGTGCAATTCTATAATAATCATCTGTCATTGCATGTGTGCTCACTATCCAAAGTCATGTCTCCTTCTGTCACCATATATTTGATCCCCTTTACTCTCTTATACCTCCCCCCATACTCCCTTCACCTCAGCTAACCACCATACTGTTGTCTGTGTCTATGAGATTTTTGATGGTTTGTTTGTTCATCTGTTGCTTCCTGCTTTATATCCCACATACGAGCAAAGTAACATGGTTCTTGTTTCACTTAACATCACACATTTTTATAGGCTTTTGGGCTTGGAATCCCTTCCTCTTCTATTGTTCTTTCCCACACTCCCGTGGAACGGAAGTTTTCAGGAGGGCACTGCTGAAAGAGCAGTAAACCACCTGGAGATCAGCGTAGTGATAAGGAAGGCACTTGTTTTCGGCTAACTCACTCCACCCCCTCTTGATAGTTCACTTATTATGCCTTCCTTGCTCTAGGAGCCTTGGTTTAGCCCAATGGTTCTCAACCACAGGTGACACTTTTGCCCCCAGAAGACATTTGGCAATGTCTAAAGATGTTTTGATTGTCACCCTTGGGTGTTGGGGGCATGCTATTGGCAGTTAGTGGGTAGAACTTAGGGATGCTGCTAAACACCCTACATTGAATAACCCCTTACCACCATAATTATCTGGCCCCAAATTTCAGTTAGAGCTGCCAAAGTTGAGAAAACCATTAGCTCCCAAACTCTGCTCTTAATTGAGGAATTATCTTTCCAGTTTAATACTCTCTGAATGCAGTTAGGTAACCTCTCTCTTGATGGGTTTACCTCTCTAATTTGTGCAGGGTGAGTGACTGCACAGAGATGGATATGGGTTTGGAAAGGAACTAGAGAATAACCATTACTTACTGAACTATGAGCTGTGAGCACTATGTGTTGGCCAAGCACTGTTCTAAGAGCTCTACACACATGACCACATTTAATCCTCATAAGAGCCCTAAGAGGTAGATCCCCTATGATCCTCAGTTTTCAAACGAGAGATCTCAGGCTAAGAAAAGTTACAGGAGATGTTAAATTCACAGAGGTCTTGACTGCCCAGCTGAGCCAGGACTGGAATGGAGGGAATCTGACTCAAGAGCCAGATAGACTCCATGGATGCATGAAAAACAGATGAGGTTCTAGCATAGCATGTAAAGGAAAGAAGACAAGGAGAACCAAGAAGAGACACACTTGAGGAAACCAGTGGGTCAGGAACAGGCTTCTTTATGCTGAACTCAGCTGCAGAAGTTACAGGTTTGAGCCCTCGGACTTAACCTTGGGCTTTGCTGTATAACGCTGTCACTTCGTGGCTCTCTAGTGACATGTAGAAAAGAGGCATTTCTCTCCCCTCCCCTCCCCCCTGAGACACACTACATTCTTTTAACCCAGAACTTGTTTTGTGCAAAAGCTGCAGAATTGTAAAGAGGAGCAGAAAGCACATGATGTGTTTAAATATGCTGGAGCAATATGCTGACCAGCGAGGTCTGTTTATTAAAATCTTTATGTGGGGTGAAGCTCCATTGAGCTATGTCAGCTGGTTTCTGGAGAGGCCCTGTTTTCAGGATCAGGCTGCTGTTTGTCTTCTTTACTGAGCTGACAGGGGACATTCGGGAGAATACATTATGCCAAAAACATCTGTATTATAGAAAATCAACAATGAAGAGCAACAGCTCCAAATGGAGTTAGTGCTTTGAAAGGCTTTTATCTGTCAATAGATTAAACTGCTATTTTTATCGAAGGAGGAAACCAGAGGAAGTGGAAACCAGTTTGAGAACAGCAGAAAACGCCTGCTCATTTCTGCCAAGTTATTTTTGCACGCTCGCTCGGAGGACATAGGGTGGATTTTGTTTTGTTTTGTTTTGTTAATCAATGTTTAAAAAATGGTTAAAGGACTATGTTACTCCAAATTAGAGTGCTCAAGGCTGATTTTTTTTCTTTTATCACCCCTCCCCTCACTCTGCACTGAAATGCGTGCCTCTGAATGAGACACTGTGCTATGGGTTTGCCTCTAATGAAGAACTGGGCCTTCCTATTTAAGACCCAGAGTGCCACAGCACAGCCAGAAGTCACAGCAACTAAAGTTGTCACCAACGTCTTCATCAGGTAATAAATTTCTAACATATAGCAAGCACTTACTATGACTGAGTATTTTCCATTTATTATTTCATTTAATCCTCACACTCTATGAGCAAGATACTGTTATGATCTGGGTGTGTTTTTTTTAGTAACTTTTTATTAAAGTATAACATACATATAGATAATTAACACAAATTTTAAGTATGGGACTCAGTGTATTTCACAAACTGAGCACACCCACGTAACCACCACCCAGAACAAAAACCAGAACTCCTCCAGCCCTCTCCCACCCACACCCAGTCACACTCCCTCAAGGGTAACCACTATTTCAACCTCAAATAACATAAGTTCATTTCACCAAGCTTTGAGCGATATATAGGGGACATTACATAATATGTTCCATTTTGTATCTGGCTTCTTTCCCTCAATATTATGCTTGTGACATTCATTCATATTGTTGTATGTAGTTGTACTGTGTAATTGTATCATGTATTGTATGAGGTTGTAGATTTGTCATCCTTAAAACTGCAGAATATTCCAATAAGTGAATATACAACAATTTATCTTTCCACTTTGCTGTTGATGGGTTTTATGCCCCTTTTAAGGTTGAGGTTAAAGTTTATGGTTAAGCCTTAACCAATAAAGAAATTTAAAAAATAAAGTTTATGGTTAAGGTTAAGAACACTGAGACTCAAGAGGTTAAAAACAACTTGCCTCAGTTCACAAAGCTAGTAAATGGTGGATCTGGGATTACAAGTCACGTTGGCCTGACTCCAACGTCCACGCTGTATTGCCTTTCAGAAAAGCTAGGTTTGCAGGGACCTCTCCCTGATGGGTCGAAAGATCTTTTGAAGAAATAATTTGGGAGGCCTGTGAGAAGAGGATATGTGAGTAACGTGACATGAGTCCAAATTTGCCCACCTCTACAGAGCTCATTGCCTTTAGACATGTCTCTTTGCCTTTCATTCTCATATATCACTTTCTCCCTTTCCTATTACTTTGATTGACTGTTCCAATAGGCCTATCGGGATCTGAAGCACTGTGAGACTTGACTGAGTAGCAGAGACTGGAAACACACCATTGCACCTGAGACTTAGAGGAGATGTTGTAAGACACATGGTTAGAGAAGCAGCCACAGGAAAGGTGAAGGCTTCAATGAATACATAAGTGAAAGAGGGTGTGGGGCACGTCCAAATTCACTGTGTATGTGCACACACATGTGTGTATTCTCTAAGTCTCATATTGGCTCATTCTCCTCCACTCTCTAATATTTCTCCTACCAATAGTTTACTATGCTGTTGCCAGATTGCTCCTCTAATAAGAATCAATTTGGCACATTAAGTAAACTGATCAACTAGTAGGATAATTGTATCTTTTTTTTTATTAAATCTTTATTGTTCAGATTACATTTGTTCCTCTTTTTTCCCCCCCCATAACTCCCCTCCTCCCAGTTCCAGCCCCACCCTCCGCCCTCACTCCCCACCCACTGTCCTCATCCATAGGTGCACGATTTTTGTCCAGTCTCTTCCCGCATCTCCCATTCCCCTTTCCACCCCCCCAAGAATAGTTAGTCCATTCCCTTTCTATGTCCCTGATTCATTATAATCACCAGTTCATTCTGTACATCAGATTATTTATTCACTTGATTCTTAGATTCACTTGTTGATAGATGCATGTTTGTTGTTCACAATTTGTATCTGTACCTTTTTCTTCTTCCTCTTCTTAAAGGATACCATTCAGCATTTCTTATTATACTGGTTTAGCGGTGATGAACTCCTTTAGCTTTTCCTTATCTGTGAAGCTCTTTATCTGACCTTCAATTCTGGATAATAGCTTTGCTGGATAAAGTAATCTTGGTTGTAGTTTCTTGATATTCATCACTTTGAATATTTCTTGCCATTCCCTTCTGGCCTGCAAAGTTTCTGTTGAGAAATCAACTGACAGTCGTATGGGTATTCCCTTGTAGGTAATTGAGTCTCTTTCTCTTGCTGCTTTTAAGACTCTCTCTTTGTCTTTTGCTCTTGGCATTTTAATTATGATGTGTCTTGGTGTGGTCCTCTTTGGATTCCTTTTGTTTGGGGTTCTCTGCGCTTCTTGGACCTGTAAGTCCATTTCTTTCACCAGGTGGGGGAAGTTTTCTGCCATTATTTCTTCAAATAGATTTTCAATATCTTGCTGTCTCTCATCTTCTGGCACCCCTATTATTCTGATGTTTGTACGCTTGAAGCTGTCCCAGAGGCTTCTTACACTATCTTCGTATTTTCGGATTCTTTTTTCATTTTGCTTTTCCAGTTGGGTGTTTTTTGCTTCTTCGCATTTCAAATCTTTGACTTGATTCTTGAGCTCCTCTGGTCTGCTATTGGGTGTCTGTATAATATTCTTTATTTCAGTCCGTGTATGCTTAATTTCTAGTTGGTTCTTTATCATAGCATCGAGGGTCTCATTAGATTTCGTGAGGCTCTCATCAAGTTTATTGGCAGCTTCTAGCACATTATTGCAAGCCCTCAAAATTGCATTTTTTAGCTCTATATCCTCCATTTCTTTCATGTTTTTTTGTCTCCGCATTTTTTATGCTTTCTTGGTGCACCCCCTTGTGGTCTTTGTGTGCAGTCTTGTTCTAGTTAAGCCTTGATTGTTGTAGTTAATACTAGAGGGATTTGACCACCAGGCAGACTGGCTGTGAGAATCAGCTGTGTCTGCTGCGGGAAAACTTCTGTCCTCTGGAGAGGTGCTAATCTAGCCTTTGCCTGAGGCGATCCGGCAAATGGCTCTGCACAGGACTTGGGCGGGGCGGGATCAACAGGGCAGGTGGAGGGAGCAGTTATGGCTGCTCTCAGTCCTGTTCCCAGAGGCTCTGCTTCTCAGAACCCCAGCAACCGCTGCAAACCTCAGAGAGAAAGCTGCCCTCATGTTCCTACTGATGCCAGACAATCCCGCTTTTCCCGTTTGAGTCTGAGTCCTTAGAGACTCGCCTGGATCTGGAGCTCAGAGTCTGAGACTCCCTCCTGATTGAAAACGACAACCGTGCCCTCAGCCACCAGCCCGCTTTGCGCGCGCACCACCGCACCTTTATATTTTCCACACTGCGCCTCCTCTGAGCCTCGGTATGCTGTTGTCTTTCCTTCTATTTGAAGAGTCTCTCCTCAGCCAGCCTTCCTGTGGTTCTGGGTGATGTCCGTTCCGTCTTTTAGTTGTATTTTTGAAGTGGTTGTTTGCGGCAGTAATCTCCGGTGTTTACCTATGCCGCCATCTTGGTCTCTCCAGATAATTGTATCTTAATTAGCATTTATTTTCTACATGTTTTTAGGAAGAAAGAAAGAAAAACAACACTTTCAAAGAATCATTTAACACTAAAGGAAATATTAATGATTGCTCTCTTCTGAACAACTTGTCCTTCTCAAATGGAGGGAATCCAATGAAAAGATTCCATTCAACCCAAAGGAGAGCATCTTAGGCAACAGTTTTGACCCAAGCCTTGTTTCCTTCTCAACCCCTATAATCAGTAATAACTATGGCTAGAGACTCAGAGAGCCGAGCCACAGAAGTACTTGCAGGAACCTCAAGGATGACTTTCAACACTCACTGCCTCTCAGCCTAGCTCACTGGAGTGTTTCTGCAGGCAGGCACAGAATTGATCATGACACATTTCTACTAGATTATTTGGCCAGTTTGCACCTGATCACACAGAAAATGCACAGTAATCATGGGCTGATGAACATGACTTGTTAAGCTGGCAGAAATCACTGGGTCAGCTGAGCTGTGGGCCAGTTGTTTCATTTATGTAAACACTGTTGGGGTTTCCAGGTATTATACCAGAAGAAACCCATCTTGTTTTGCAGAGTCTTGAGAATCCTTATCTTCTCTTCTCCACCCTTGCCTGAAGGAAAGAAGAGGGAGGGTGCTAGCACTGGCCAACTATATTTGTGTGCTATGACTGCTGCAACAAGGCACCACAGACTGGGTGGTTTCAGAAACAGAAATGTCTTGTCTCACAGTTCTGGAGTCCAGAAGTCCAAAATCCAGGTGTTGGCAGGGTTGCTTCCTTTTGAGGGCCATGAGGGAAGGATCTCTTCCATGCCTCTCTCCTTGGCTTGTAGATGGCCATCTTTTTGCTCATATTGTTCTCCATATGTGTATGTCTCTATGTCCAAATTTCCCCTTCTTATAAGGACTCCAGTCATATTGGATTAGGGCCCACCCTAAAGACCTGACTTTGACTTCATTACCTCTGTAAAGATTTTATGTCCAACCAAGACACATTCTGAAGTTCTGAGGGATTAAGACTTCAACATAGGAATTGAAGGTGGGAACACAACTCAACCTATAGCACTGACTCCTATAAAAATTCCTTCTTCTCTCCCCAACACACAATCAGTTCTGCTTTTCCCAGGATCCAGGTCCACCCACTACATGTTATGATCATAACCAAATAAGCTTACAGAAAAAGAGAAGGTGAACTCAACACGGCCCCATTCCAAATTCTTTGTAATCTTCTATTATCTTATCACCACAAGGAATGATGTTTTGGTTGTCAGGGTCTCCTGAGGTCAAAGGAATCAGGTACCAATCCATCTTCTAGTTTTGTTTTCCCCACCCCCCTTCTCACACCCGATGGTCTCAGCACAGGACGGACCCCTCTCATCACTCCATGTAGGTTCATCCTTCCCTCCCTTTGCTGATGCCACTCCAGCTCCTTTCACTTCTCTCTCTGCAGCATGAGCAGTCTTTTAAGATCTCACTCAATTTAAGTCTTCTGTGACAGCTGCTTCTCACTCACATCATCTGAACAGACAGCATCTTGTCCCAGTTTGTTTTACATGATTTGACGAAGGAAGAGGGAGGGGTACTTTCTCCTTCTATCAGCAATTTTTCAGTAGCTCGAAATAGCTGTCACTGACAGCCCAGTTCGATGTCTCGATTTCTTGGGGCCACAAATTTCTCTTCCAGGTATCCTGCCTTTGAAGCTGCTGCCAGGCAAGCAGAGATTGAACAGCTTGCTCGCAAGGATCCTAGACTGTCCCTCTTTTCTGATGGGTACAAAAATCCAGGGGATTTCACCTGTGGTTAAATGAGAGGAGAGTCAGTGTTTGATTTTCATTTTCCTGAAGGAAATATCATTTTTAAAAAAATTCTGTTTGTCTCCAATCTTATTTCTCATGAAGTCTTTCCCTTCAAATTGATCTTCAATTTCAAGAAGCTTCTTCATCTGCTCAGAAACCTATAAGAATTCCTTGTGCTTAATTTGAAAGCAGAATCAAATTGCTGGAAACCATGGACATAGAAAGAAAGAGACATACTGTTGGGAATGAGTGTTACAGGTGTTAAATTTGGCTTCATTTAAACTTTTTAACTTATTTTAATTCAGGTGTAGTTGATATATAATACTATGTTATATTAATTTCAGACATACAATATAATGATTTGACATTTTTGCATGGTGACATGATTGCTACAATTTGTGAGGCGATCACATTATCCTATCTAATAAAGAAGGAATAAGCTAATTGACCCTCACACCATCACAAAGATGGCGGCACCCACAGCCAATAAGGAGGGAATATGCTAATAGACTGCCACACCCTCAAAGATGGCAGTGCCCAGTCCCCTCAGCCCTGCCGGGGTGGCAGGCATGCAGCAAGGCCTGCCTCCAGTGTCCCCCAGTCCCCTCAGCCCTGCGCCCCCAACCCCCCTGCCACCCAGGGCTGGCCCGAGGTGCAGGCAAGCCTCATATGGTGGCTTCCCAGCCACCCAGGGCTGCCCAAGGCTCAGGTAACCAGGGCCAGCTGAGGCTTGCACTGCCAGCAGTGGCAGCAGCAGAGGTGTAATGGGGGCGTTGCCTTCCCCTGATCACCAGGTCACCTCCCTCCCCTGAGGGCTCCCGGACTGTGAGAGGGGGCAGGCTGGGCTGAGGGACCCCTCTCCCATGAATGAATTTTTATGCCTTACCTCTAGTAAGGTATAAAAAATGTCAAATGACATAATTTCTTTAAAATATGAAATTTCAGGGTTTCTTTTGAAAGCTTTTTATATTATGAATAGATGGGTGGATAGATGCGTATTAATTAGGAGACATCAAAACCATTTTCAACACCTGGCTTTGTCTTCCCAGGGAACAAATATCTTTCTAGTAGAAACTCTGGTGCTTACAGAAACACACACATTCTTTCAAGATGAAAATCCATTCTTTACAGAACTATATGCTAGCAGATCTATTTACTATCTCCAATTAACTGATGAAAATTTGTGAGAAAGGCAAAGTATGTGCAAGTGCCTAGCCCATGCCTCAATACATGTTAAATCAGACAAATCCTAATTTGTATTGAAAAGTCCAAGGCAAAGATGAAAATAAAAGATAAAGTTGTTAACCCAACTAAATTCAATTCACTAAGTATCCTGTTGTTTTTTTATACAAACATATAAATGTGTCTTGCTACAATTAGTAGATCTGATGCAAAAAAGATATGTGTTCAAAATATTTGGATGCATTTGTTTGTAATTTCTTTGCAATAACAATTTATTGAGTACTTAATATGTGGAGGAACTAGAGATAACTAAAATCTGATGGGGGGTACAGAAAAGTTAAGACATTTAAAGTACAATGCAGAGGAACATATGGGAAAGTCACCTAACCCAATCTTGGGGAGAAAAGCTTTGAAAGATAGGGCTACCTAAGGTGTGTGCTATCTAAGCTGAGGCATAAAGTTAGCCAGTGTCATTGCAATAATCTAGAAATGAGATGAAAATGGCCTGAGCAGAGTATTGGCAAGGAAGATGAACAAAAAGTACTCAAATTAGAGAGATTTTAGAAAAATGTTGAATGACCTAATTTCTTTAAAAATATAGAATTTCAGGGTTTGACAGTTTCCTTTGTGTTAGGAGGATACGGTACTGAATAGGAAGAGGAGCAGATGCAAAGGTGATTTATTTTATGAAGTGAATAACAATACAGTAATACATCTGCTTTGTAAATCTCTGTTTTCACACACAGCAAGTTTGTTTACAACTGAGTAAATATCTGTTCCTCAGAAGCTTTGACTCAACTGGATCTCTTTATACCAATAAATTGCTTCATTGTCTCATTCAAATAGCCTAGCTGCTGGGCCAGATACCTAGATTTAGAGTGAAATTCTTTCACCGTCAGTCCTTATAGGCAGAAAGCAGAAGCTCCTTTAGGCTTTACACAATAACAAGATGAAGAGACACAGTGAACATGAGCAAACACTAATTTGTTTAATGTGGATAAGGCATCATTGATGCAGCAACTTCTGTGGGTTAGATATTGAAGATTTCCAAATGAATAATGCCCCTGCCCTTGAGCTTACAATGTAGTAAAAAAGGCCACACAGAGTGTGACAAGTGACATCATAAAGAGATGGACCACTTCCTATGAGCACCAAGTGGAGAACATGTGCAGTGGGCTGAGGAACAGTAAGCTGGAAGTTTCATGCAGAAGGTAGCAGTGAGGTTGGACCTGGAGGATTGGCAGAAGTTGCTCGACTAGAGGAGTGCAGGAAGGTGTTCCAAGAAATAGAATATTGTGAGCAAAAATCTAAGTGTGAAAGTCAAGGAAAAAGTGAGGGACAGTGAATAAGATGAGGTGAGATAGCCAGACTTTGCAGGTCGTTGAGGAGAGTGATGATAAAGGAAGAATAATATAGAGGCTGTGAATGCCAGAGAAATAATTTGAACTATATGCACACAAAGGGGGGCCATGAACAATTGTCAAGCAATAGCGTGAGGTGACCAGACCTGCTTCTCAGCAGCAGCATGTCAATGGTGGGTTGGGGGTCAGAGAGATGAGTGTCAGGAATATCAGCTCATAGATTCAGAAATAACCCAACTAAGGTTAGGTTTCTGTTGAGAGCCCTCTTCTTGGTTCATAGATTTCGTTCTTCTCACTGTAACCTCACATGGCAGAATGGGAGAGGAGACTCTATGGGCCTCTTTCAAAAAGGCACTAATCCCATCATGAGGAATCTGCCCTCATGACCTAATCACCTCCCAAATTCATCACATTGGGATTTGGTTTCAACATAACAATTGGGGTGGAGTGGGTGGGGGAACAAATACTCAGTCTACAGCAGTTTCTAACTTGGGCATTGTGTCATTGGAGAAACAGAGACCAGCAATAGGGGAAAAAACAAATGTGTGTGGTAAAGGAGATTGTGTGTACTGGAAAGCAGAGCTTGTTAACTGTTCTAACTCCTCTGTTCCTATCTACTCCATTTCTCAGGGTGCTGCTCCTACAGCATGAGGAAATTTCTATTATCAGTTCAGCCTCACTGAGAACTGCTGGGGGTGCAGGTTGGTAAGGAGCCTGCAATTACAAGAAGGAAGTAATCAGAGTAAGAAATGGAGGGGAAGAATAAGAGAGTTTTCTAGGATTTGGAGAGTAAGAGTGAATAATTTGAAAGGAGGTTGGAATAGAGAATCAAATTGGAGAACCATGCTTGGATTCCTTTTTTGATGGTCTTTGAAAATGTGAATATAGCATGGATACATGGAACAGACTGACAGCTGTTAGAACGGAAGGGGATGGGACTGAATAAAAGAAGGTGAAGGGATTAGCCAAAGAATGTATATGCATAACCCACAGACACAGAAAATAGTGTGGTGATGGCCAAAGGGAAGAGGGGCAGCAGGGACTGGGTGAAGTTGGACAAAGGTGGGGGGAAGTGGAGACATCTGTAATAGTATCAACAATAAATATAAAGCTTAAAAATGAAAATGTGAATATGGGATTTGAGTTATTCTTAAGTTCCTTTGGAGGTCAACAGCTTCCTGGAATTCAGCGTTGCCTTCCAGAGTGAACCACATGAGTCTGGTTTCCCTGGGCACACTGGGTCAGAGTAGCTTTCAGAATGAGCAATGGACAAGTCCTCAGCTAATGGAAGGCATGGAGTACCTAACAGTTATTTGCCCATAGGGGAGAGGGGACACTTTTGGAGGAAGAGTAGGAGGTTTGATGACAGAAGGTTGGGTTGTGCTCAAGTAAAGAGAAAGAGAAGAAAAAAAAGGAGATGTTGAAAGAGGAGCAATGAAGTGTAAGAAAAATAAAGAAAAGTAAAGTGAACCCAAGGTCACTGAGGTCAAGAGAGAAGGCATTTTGGAAACGAATACCGGAACTGGATTTTGTACCTTGGAGGTCAATGCCTGTCCGTTACTATAGAGCAATGGGGACCAATGTCAGTGTACTGAAGAGATAATGAGAAATGGAAGTGGAAAACAACAAAGATAAACAGCTCTTCCAAAAATACAGGGTGTCCCCCAAAAATGTATACTCACACTCTGAATAATTATAAAGACAGTGTTTATTAAACTATATTTTATTTTCAAAATTCAGCAATCAGTTGTTAAAGTGTATATACATTTTTGGGGACACCCTGTATTTCACAACTTTAGAAAGATAGAGCGATGGGCAAAAGTATTTATGTAGAAAGGCTACTTATAATAAAAACACAAACCTCAGTTTTAATATAGTATTTGTAATTGTGCACATAGACCCTTGAAACACCTGCATGTGCACACAAAAGCATAATGAGCAACAAAAGAGAAAGAAATTCTTATGCTGTTGATGAGAAAAAGTAAGAAAGAAAAAAAAAGAAAGATAATCATGTGTAACTAGTCTATTGTTGTGACCTTAATCTGGTGTTTTTGCTGTGGTGGACATGAACCTCCGCCCAGAAGGCATCCCCATTCTTCCTGAGGGGCAGAAATTTTGTCTCAGTCAACTCTAGAGACCCTCTCCCTGGCTGGAGCGGTTATATGGAGCTGGATCTTGTGAGGAAGGCTGGTGCCCAGACTTGGATGCTGTCAGACTATGCAGGTATGTGCTAAGGCAGCCATGGGCCCACAGGTCCACTGAGACAGCCTTCAGCACTGTCCACCAGGCACTTCTACTGGCTCTTCTTTATAGTCTCTGCACAGACGAGTAAGGGGCAGGGGATCATCCTGGTCTGGCCTGTGCCACATAGGACCATGGAAGTCTCTGCTGTGCTTGCTGAAGCCGAAAGCCTGGTGTCACTCTGCGGTCAGCCCCTGAAATAGGATGCAGGGTGCCTCTCTCCATATGATCATCACTTATCCACTGCTCTTACTTCTTTCTTAACCCCTGGGAAAAACCTTACCTAGATTTGGGGGTAATGATGAGTGTAGGGAGCCAACCTCATTTGACATTTCTCCCTGAGGGCGTAGTCCTTTGAAGCCTGTGAAAGACAGCAAAAGCACCCAGGCCATTTGCTCTCCATCCTACCACATCCTTCCCCTGAGGCAACAAGCACAAGATGTCTGGGCTTTTGAGGAGGGAGGGGCTGACAAAAGGAGAATGATAGACTGGGGGGAGGAAAGACACCAGACATAGGTTAACTTTTAAAACCATTACCCTGACAGAGACAACAGCACTCCCCTGCCTGTGCGCAGCCAGAAGTGCCTATGCATTATTCATTCACCTGGACATGGTCCCCTTTCAGCTTGGAACCCCAGGTTTCTCCACTCTCTCTGCCTTCCCTTCAAGACACACCCATTTCCTAAAGCCCAAAACGTGAGCAGCTGTCATTCCTTGTAACAGCCAAGCTCTGCAATTTGCCAAAAAAGGACATTCAAGTTCCCAAAGGAATGACCTATACCAAAAGGTACTGCATTAGCCTCTTCATTAACTGGGGCCAATAAATTTATGAGAACCATGAATCAGTTACTCCATTATGGAGAACGATTAATAGTTAATTAACATGAGGACAGGGGCTGACCCTTCTCTTCATTGCCACTCACTCTGAGCACCCATGTGCAGGCACGGGCTTCTGGGCAGAAAATGGACCTCCCATTGCTGTCTACATTGCAGTCCAATCAGACCTTGAGGAGCAAAGCTGATAAAATGGACTAAGTGCAATCTTCTCTCAATATCGGGACTTTTTCTGCAAGCCCACACCTTTTTAAAAAACTTTTATTATGAAAATAGTCAAACATGTAAAGTATATAATAGCACAATGAATTTCATGTACCCACCATCCACCTCCAACAATTATAAATACATGGCCAATCTTATTTCACCTATGTGCCCCCTTTCTGGGTTATTTTAAACCAAATCCCAAACATATTATTTTATTTATAACTAGAGGCCCCATGCATGAAATTTGTGCATGGGTAGGGTTCCTAGGCCTGGCCTGTGATCAGGGCCAATTTTCCCTAGCTGCCAGCAATCAGCACCACCCCCTGCTGCTGATGCTGGTCGCCCTCTATGTGTGGGGTGACCAGCAGGGTGATCTGGGTCCCGCTCACTTGCACCCATCTTGGCCTGGAGCTGCTTGTGTCCACTGCCACCCATCCCTGGTTCCCCATTCCCCATCGGGCCATCAGAGCCAGTTGGCTGGGAGCAGCTCTTGCGTTGAGAGTCTGCCTCCTGGTGGTCAGAGCACACCATAGCGACAGGTTGTTCTGCCGTCCAGTCCATTTGCATATTATGCATATATATATATATATATATATATATATATATATATATATAATTATTCAATACATACTTCTAAAGTGTAAGGACTTTTTAAAAACATATCCATAATAACAGTATCACACTTAAATAGTGGAAATTCCTCAATACCATTAAATTTCCTCATGAAACTTAAAATTTTTTTTAACAGTTTCTTTAAATTGAAATCCAAGTAAGATCCAGACAATGCAATTGGTGAATATGCCCTTTATTATAATACTCTTTGGATGTATAGGTTTCCCCTCTATCATTGCTTATTCCTTGCAATTTGTTGAACTAACCATTTCATTTGTTCTTAACATTTGACACAGTCTGGATTTTACTGATTGCAATGCTGTGATTGCTAGCGTGTGTGTGTGTGTGTGTGTGTGTGTGTGTGTGTGTGTGAGAGAGAGAGAGAGAGAGAGAGAGAGAGAGTGCAAGGGTGGGTGGGGGTTGGGGGGTGGGTGTGGGTGTAGATATGTCTCATATTTCTGAGGAAGTTAGCTATAGAGGCTTCATTCAAATCAGTTTTTTTGTTTTTGTTTTGTTTTGGTAAGAATTTCAAAGGTGGAAGGTAGTGTGTACTTTCATCAGTAGAGATATATAAAGTCCAGTTGTCCCTCTTTTTATGATGCTTTGTTATCAGCTATTAATGATTATTGCCTAGAGCAGTGATTTTCAACTAGTGTGCTGCAAGAATTTTTAAAACATGCAATGCCTGACTATTTAATCAGGGGCACTGATCTCTTTCCCTAAAATTGTCAAATTTTTTTAAAAAATGACAACAGCTAACACAATAATAGCTGTCTGGTGAAAATGAATCAAAATTATACCCATTTTTTGTCAGATTGGCAAGAATATATATTTTTGGTGTGCCACAGAATTTTAGTAAGTAGTTTATGTGTGCCATGAGATGAGAAAGATTAAAAATCACTGGTCTGGAGCATTGGTTTTCAACCAAGGTGATTTCGCCTTTCAGGGAACATTGGCAATGTCTGGAGACATTTTTGGTTGTCACAGCTGGGGAAGGGGTGCTACTGGAATCTAGTAGATACACACCAGGGATGCTGCTACAATGCACAGGAAAATTATCTGGCCCAAAATGCCGATAATGCAAATTTGAGAAGCCCTGACCTGGATCTATATATTCATTTGGGGTTATAAAATGTTGTGTTCTTGCCGAACCGGTTTGGTTCAGTGGATAGAGCGTCGGCCTGCGGACTCAAGGGTCTCGGGTTCGATTCCGGTCAAGGGCATGTATCCTGGTTGCGGGCACATCCCCAGTGGGGGGCGTGCAGTAGGCAGCTGATCGATCTCTCTCATCAATGTTTCTAACTCTCTATCCCTCTCCCTTCTTCTCTGTAAAAAATCAATAAAATATATTTAAAAAATAAAATAAAATAAAATGTTGTGTTCTAATCCCATTGTTCATTTTTTTTTATTTATTTATTAGCTGAACTACTTGTATAAAGAAAACCTTCCTAATTAACTTTTGGGCTTTTCTGAGGCACAATTCATAGAGTCGAAACAAGTAAATACTTCTTTCATTTATCAGTTTTCAAAGTAATGAGGTAGTTTCTGAGACTATTATAATGGCTATCAGTAAGATTTCTTCTCACATGAATCCTTTATGAACTAACTCAAGGTTATTAAGATACTAGAGGCCCACTGTGTGAAATCACGCGAGACCCAGACCCTGAGTGCGGAGGGACCCAACGTCAAGTCCCCTCCCACCAGCATGTGCCTCGCTGCACATGCAGCCCCGCCCACCTTGAAGACAGTTGTGGACAGAGATAAGAAGTTTCCTGCCCTAACCCTGCCTTCTCAGGAGCACTTAAATTGACCTTCGATGGAAGATGAGAATTGAACAGAGCAACCCTTACTTGTTCCCACGAAGAAATCATATGCAACACTTACTTGTTCCCATGAAGGAATCATATGACGTTCAGCATGTGCCTTTTGGCGATTGGTCATTCCAGCGTGATGATGTCACAGCCACAGGGTTTTTATAATAGAGATTAAAGTGATCCAACTATGGCAGTGATGTCTGAATTATTCCCCCCTTTGAACAATAGGAGCTTATTCAGGTTGGTTCCTGGGTCTTTTTGACACATCCTGGTGCCTTTAAAAGTTTGCTTGCATTTCCAGATGACAAGACCCACTAGGGTCATCTTAGATATTTCCTCTTCTGGACTAGAACCAACCACTTCTCCAAGGAGACTTGGTTCCTTTCGGTGGAATGTAGTGATCACCATCTGGATCCTACATTTTAAGACATAAATAACCCTTATAATATTATATTTCTCTCTAAGGATGGAATTTTCTGAGCTATGTTTTGCACATAAAAAAAAATTAGACTCAAGAGAGTGGCTTTATCCCAACTCAAACGTAAAGCACAAGGAAAATTTTGAAAACTGGTGACATACATCCACCCCTATCTCCAGATTCTCTTTTAGTCAATAGAACTGAGAGTGGAACAGACTGTCCCAAAAGCCCAATAATGAGGATGCAATGACAAACTAGACTGGATCTTGGGGACCAAGAAGGCCTAGAAATGCCAGAGTTGGTCCACACCTACCAGCCTCTGGTCTCTCCAAACCAGGACTCCCTCAGCCCCCCTTTCCTTGGCTGCAGCAGCATGAAAAGGGCAAGCTGGCATTTTCTGGAGTCAGATATCACAGGAGGGCACAGGGTGTGCCACGAGCAGTATGACACTACCAAAGGCTTAGGGAGATGAGAGAATTTTTTTTATATTACAAATAAGATATATAATTTTACATTAAAACACAGCTAGGTTATGGAGTAGCATGCAAGCTTTACCATTTAAATTTAGAATCTGTGACTTTGAAGAAGTTTCAATTTCCTGCAGGCCTCTCTGAACTTAACTTTACGGTTCTGGTCCTCGGGTGTCAGGGTATTTTCGGGGAAAGTGTACGAAACATTGTGAGGCAATTCTCTGCTTCAATAAAGAGGTTGCTTTCTTTATTATAAACTTAAGTAGTTTAACTTATATTGAACCCAGCTGGTGTGTCTCAGTGGTTGAGCGTCTACCCATGACCCAGGAGGTCACAGTTTGATTCCAGGTCAGGACACATGCCTGGGTTGAGGGCTCAATCCCCAATGGAGGGCATGCAAGAGTCAGCCAATCAATGATTCTCTCTCAGTGTTTCTACCTCTCTCCCCCCTCCCTTCCTCTCTGAAATCTATAAAAAATATTTTTTAAAAATTATATTGAAAAATCAGAAGCTATGTCATTTGCCTAAAGTCTTATAAGAAATCAATATTCAGTGATTTCTCCTTTCTTAAATGGTTTAGTACATTGAAGCTACCTATCTTGGGTTTAAAGCATGTCAGATTAAAAATAGCCTTAAGTGATTATAAAAATACACCTGCTGTCTGCCCTTCCCCCTGCCCAAATTTTTTAGCCCTGCAGCCTCCTCTGAGTGAGCTCAATAAAAACTCCACTGCCCAAGTGATGAAATCAGATTAGCATGCCCCAGCTCTGATGTTCTGTGCTGAGGGAATTGGAAGGAGCTGATAGTGCTGGAGTTGGGCTATTTTGCATTTCTCAGTGACATCCTCTAATGAGCTGACAATGTAGAACACCAGGCTGCTGTCTTGGAGAAATGAAAACAACACAGTGGTCATTTCACATCCCATCATCTTAATGACAACCCATGAGCTGCCTCTTTCTTGCCTTTGATTAAAATCCATGGGACCTGCATGAGGAATTGAGAGAAAGAGCCCAGTAGGGAAAGAGACCAAAGTGGCTGAGTGGAGGGAAGGAGCAGGCATCCTAGGGAAAAGCACACTGAGGAGAGTCAGGTAAGTCAAGGACAATGGCCTTGGTGGTCCTTGAATCTTGCACTCTTGGTAGTTGTCATCTACAATGCCTGAGTAATTTTCTCCAAAAGAGCCAGCGAATGGTTCCACCAAGAGCTCCAGTTCTATGTCATGGCTCAACCATTTCAGCAGTGCCAATCAGAGGGGTGATGTTTCCAAGGCAGGAATACAGTGGGCACACATCAGGTCAGCTGGACTAGTTGTTAGTTGTTAAAGATTGAAATACCAAGTACTAGTTGACAAAGAACACACTCCCAAAGCCCCTCCTCCACCCACTGCCTCAGCTGCCTCCATCCTTCACCTAAAGCCCCTATTCTACCCAAACATCTTAACAACTTTACTGAGTGGGCAAGGCTTGGCACGAGAGGGGCCTGCCTGCTCCCGGATTCAGGATGGTAGGCAACTTCCATTCTGATTGGCCAATGTGAGGCCAGACCCTTAAGAAATAGTTTTCATATTTGATTAGACATGCCCAGTAGACTGCCAGCACCGTGGAGCCCTCTCAAACCCATCCAACAACCCACAGGGAGAGGTCATCTGCTGCAAGCTGCTTGCTCTCCTCCCCCTGTCCCTCGGGGCCTGTTGCCTACACAATACACTCTCTCTGGCCCCAATGAAGAACAAAGGAAGTGAAAGGCCTGCAATCCTTCTGGCTCTCAGAGGACTGGATAACCTTCACATCCTTGGCAGGCTCATCATTAGGATTTTTTTTATTGCCCTTCTCTTGTTGCCAACCCTCTTTAAGCTTCCTAGATTAATAACGATGAGGCTGTTTGAACCGTATCTCAAGTCTTTGTTTTTGATAATTTCTGTTCTCTGAGGCCCTTTTCTCCCCCTCTGGTAAGTCCTTCACCCATCTCTCCTTTAGTTGTATCCATTCTCAGATAGCCACAATGATAATCACCAACTAGGTCATTGGGGGAAAAGAAACAAAACACAATAAAGAAAAAAGAAAGAAATAGCTAATTAGGTATTGCTGAGTGGAGGGTTTGGGTGAGGGACAACATGAAATTTCAACGGCTATTTTGCCTAGTGAAAGGACTGAAGAAGAAGATGGAATACCCTAAAGAATCTAGCATAGGGCAAAGGGGGAAGTAGATGGAGATGGTGGAGAACTCTCCAGGACCCACCTGGGCATGAGTCTGCTTGGCATAGGGAAGGGGGAAAATGTCCATCTGAAGTAACCAGTTCATCACAAGTAGACAATCCCCTACTTTCATATAGTCATCTATTATCTCTCCTTAAAGAGAAAGAACTATCAGCTCAACAGAGTCCTTCCTGCTTCTCCTCCTCCATGCCACTTCCTTTGTATCTCTGTATCCTTAGCCTTTTCTTATACCACTGAAGTAACTATATGAAGGGAACATCCCACAGGACCTGAGGCTGCCCACCTGGCAAGAGAGATCTTACTGTACAACATCAGCCTGGGCTGGGAGCCAGGGATGTCAGCTGTCAACTTCCAATCAGAGTGGAAAGGCTGCCAGCAAAAGTGGAAAACCAGAATGTCTCAGAGAAGTGAGAACGTATTTAGGAATCACTCACCACTCCACTGCAAGATTTAGCTTCTTCAATTCCCTAGAATTCATGCAAGGTTCAGGGACTTTAGAACAGCAGACAAACTTCCTCTCAGGGAAAAAGCTCACTGTTTGGCTGTAAAATAGCTAATGTTAGCCAATCTGTGAAATAGTAACAATATTAACTATCTGTGACAGACACAATGCCATGTGTTCACCAAATCCAGTTCATTCCCTCTCTTAGACACAGCGAACAGCCCCCAGCATTGCCTGCAGTGCCCCCATGAATGAGCTCTGGTGAATGGGACTTGGAGAGAAGGATGGAACACTGCTGCTTCCAGGTCTGGCCTCTGAGACCTTCATACAGCCTTCCATGCATTGTCTCTTCCTCCTTAGCCAGCTGGATGCAAAAACCCAGCAGAGGACTCCGAGGGCCTATAGAAAGTGGATCCTGGCTCCCTAAGAGACTACAAAGAGCAAAGTTCTTTAGCCCAACATACATACATACACACACACACACACACACACACACACAACACACACACACACACACACACACAAATACATACAGAGATACAAGCCTCATTGGACTGTGATATGAAGAAAAATAATTTTATTGTATTAACCCACTTAGATGTTAGGGTTGTTTGTCACAGCTGCTAATGTTACCCTATTTTTAAAATGTTTTTATTGATTTCAGAGAGGAAGGGAGAGGGAGAGAAAGATAGAAACATCAATGATAAGAGAGAATTATTGATTGATTGGCTGCCTCATGCACACACCCTACTAGGGAATTAAGCCCACAACCCAGGCATGTGCCTTGACTAGGAGTTAAACCATAACCTACTGGTTCATAGGTCAATGCTCAACCACTGGAGCCACACCGACCAGCCTAATTTTACCTTAAACATACTCATGGGTGTCACTAACACATTGAAAGAGATAACACATTTATAGTATCTAGTTTTGTGCTATAAACATAGTAGGTACTCAGTGTTTGAGGATTATAATACATGAAGCTGATTGGTTTTCTTGGAGGCCCTGATATAGAATCTTTGTCAACAGGACCTTATAGCTGATGAGAGGGAAGTTGCACCCAGAGGGAAGGGCCAATGAAAACATAGGGATAAACCTACAGAAAAAGTCACTGAAGGAAAGCCACATGGGGAGAACTCTACATAGCTATAGCAATAGTCACCGTACATCTTCTCATCTGACTTCTTCCTGGATTTGTTAAATACTCCATTGAGTCTGCCAGCTTCCTTGAGTCCCTGACTCCACAACAGGTCCTGAGCCCCTCCCTCTGGTGTGGTCTGTTGAGCACCCCCTTGTTCTAGCGATTTTCTAGAGTAATCCTTTTTTTCTAGTCTTTTCCCCACCTCTGGATCCAGCCACCCTCATTTATAAACTACCTACTATGTGCCAGGCACTACATTTAACATTTACCAAGGCAGGGAGGATGGGAGTGGTTGCCCTGATACAAAGCAACAACGGGGCACATTGTCTGTAGAAAACAAACATGATGATGAAGCGGTCAGTCTGCTTTTTATCATCACCTTGTGAAGGCAATCTGAAACAGAGCCAGGATGAAAACTCCTCCCTGCTCCCTGCCCAGACAGTCCCCACAGCCTGTAGAAAGCCATTGGCTAGAGACACAATGTCAAACAGAGCATGGTTCCTGCCTTCGAGTTGCCTGTAGTCTAGCAGGGGAGACAACAGCTAAATGAATGAATGGCATGGGAGTAATCAGCATCAAGGAAGGCTCTCCCAAAGAAATGCTAGGGGAACCTCAGTTTACAGAACCAGAGCTAGGCTTCTAACAGGCACCATGACCCAGAGGCATGAGGCCACGTGATGCAGCCAGGAGAATACAAATATTCCCTGTGGCTGGAGGTACAGATGCACCTGGGCAGCAGGTGCTGGTCAGACCAGAGCGGCCAACAGAAGGCAGTTCTGGAGAAGCCTTTATCCTGCTGGCAGTAAGAAACTAATAAATTATATATTTTTACAACTTTATTGAGACATAATTCAAATACCATACAATTCATCCATTTAAAGTGTGCAGTTCCATGGCTTGTATATTCATGGAATTTTGTAGTCATCCCCACAAACAATTTTGGAAAATTCTCATTACTCCAAAAAGAAACCCTGCTCCCCTTAGCTGTCACTCCCCAATCCCTCTTGGGTATATGCCTAGGAGCAGTAGAGGGTTTTTAAAACAGAGAAATGAAAAATTAGACTTACATTTTTAAAGGATTACTCCCTGGCCTACCACTGCCCAAGGCCTGACATGGTGTGTGCACATGTGTACGTGCACACATACACACACACACACACATCACTTGCATCATCCTCATATTCCTGAGGATCTACCTGCAGCCACAGGCCCTTACTCCTCACCAGCTGCAGCCACTGAAACTTCACCCCTGCACACTGGGCCCAGCCACACCCAGGCCTTGGTCTCCTGATTCAGCAAGAGCACCTGACCTCGGCAAGTTCACACCCTTGGGTGCTACCTCCTGGTGGCTGGACTGTGTGTATCTGTTCTTGGGAGATTTTTCACCTCTTGGCCTGTTTATTACCCCTGAGAGTTAACTCCCTGCCCCTCTAAACACTCTTTCCTTACTTACTTACCATGTCAAACCACATCGCTCCCCGTCCCCAAGAGGGCCAGAGCCCATTGGCTACCAACAGCAGTGATTCCAGACCCATACAGGACTTATAGCAGTGGTTCTCAACCTGTGGTTCAAAACCCCTTTGGGAGTCGAATGACCCTTTCACAGGGGTCGCCTAAGGCCATCGGAAAACACATATATAATTACATATTGTTTTTGTGATTAATCACTATGCTTTAATTATGTTCAATTTGTAACAATGAAATTGGGGGTCACCACAACATGAGAAACTGTATTAAAGGGCTGCGACATTAGGAAGGTTGAGAACCACTGACTTATAGAGTCCTTGGGGTTCCCTCAGGACCCACCCATGGGGAAAGATGTTACTGTCTCCATTTTAGAAATGGGGAAACTGAGGCTTCAAGGGTTTAAGTGCTGTCCTAAGGCTACACAGCAGGTAGGTGTCAGAGCCCAGCTGCCACCTGTAAGGGTGAGGTACAGTCAGCAGTTAGGGCTGCTTTCACCTGCTGTAACAAAACCGTTATACCTGCTTAGTCAGTGGGATGACTTTTTCCTCACATAGCAATAGGTCCAAGTGAAGAACTGGTACGCATGTTGGCAGGTTCAACAGTGCCGAGCTCCGGTGTCTTTGTGCTTTACAGTCCTTAGTATGGGACTTTCACTTTCCTGATCAAAATTCCTACTCCAGACTGCTGTTCTTTTTTAAAAAATATATATATATTTTATTGATTTCAGGGAGGAAAGGAGAGGGGGAGAGAGAAACATCAATGATGAGAGAGAATCATTGATTGGCTGCCTCCTGCACGCCCCCCCACTGGGGATCGAGCCCGCAACCCAGGTATATGCCCTTGGTCGGAATTGAACCCGGGACCCCTCAGTCCGCAGGCCGACGCTCCATCCACTGAGCCAAGCCAGTTAGGGCCAGACTGCTGTTCTTTTTTATCAGAAAAACAATAGCTTTCCCCAAAACCCCATTCAGAAGGCCTCTCTTCCATGTCACTGACTCATTAGGAACTTGCAACATTCCTGCTACAAACAAAATTAACATACGTTACCAAGGGAGAGGAGGAGAGTGGATACTGGTGGGGAACCTGGGTGCAGGCTCTGAGCAAGACCAGCCCCTCTGGCCTCTCCCAGGCAATGAGCACTGCCTAAGGCAGCTGCCCAGCGCCTCCCCCCACCAACTCCCTGCTCTTTAAGATGTACTGGGCTAAACCACAAAGCGGAGCAGCTTCGGGTGGGAGAGCCTCTTGATCATCAGCATTATTGGCTGAGCGCATATTCCCACGGGCCAGGGGAAAGGTTGGTCATTTCCTCTGGTTCGGATGTTAGTGAAAAGTGGCCACTCTGGGAAGACGGAGAGGCCCTGGGGAGACCGCAGCCCTCCACTCCCTGGCACTCACAGCTGCTGCGGGCCTTAATGGCCAACGATCCCACGTCCTCATTTCCAGGCCTGCCACAAAGCCCTTCTGCAGAAACTTCAGACTGGCAAAAGGACTCAAGAATAAATTATGTATTAATCAGCATCTCAGAATGAATGGGAAAGATCAGATGTGTAATTGCTAAGCAGCATTAACCTGGAAGTTGGGGGCTGGTGGGCAAGGGAGATGTGGTGAGATGGGGAGGAAAGGAACCTCTAGATGACAATAAAATACAGAGTCCTAGAAACATCTGCATTTCCAAGGGCAATTACAGTAGGTACATTTATCTTGTCCTTTTCCTCTGGCTGAACAGGCCCTTGTGACTGAAGAAGCTAATCATGTGATATTTCCACAAAAGAAAAGAGCTAGCCAGGCCCATGTTCCTGAGTGTAACCCCAGGACCAGCTCAGAATGGTCCTGTCCTGAGATCCTGTGTTAATGCCCCTTACTGTAAATGGCCAAGCTCCTCTGTCCTCCAATTAAAACGTGCCGAGCCAGAACTTCCACATATCTGTTCCCCTATTCCAGTGGTCAGCAAACTGCGGCTCGGCAAACCATGGCTCGCGAGCCACATGCAGCTCTTTGGCCCCTTGAGTGTGACTCTTCCACAAAATACTGACTTCTGCACATGGGCCACGAAGTTTCAATCGCACTGTACATGCAGGCCCACATGTGGTATTTTGTGGAAGAGCCACACTCAAGGGGCCAAAGAGCCGCATGTGGCTCACGAGCCGCAGTTTGCTGACCATGGCCCTATACCCTCAAAAACCTGCCCTGAACCCTGGGCGGGCAGGGGAGTTTGGGCTTTTGAGCTTTAGCCTTCCCTTTCCCTGGATGGCACCATCCTATCTAATAAAGAGGGAATATGCTAATTGACTGTCACATCCTCACAAGATGGCAGTGCCCACAGCCACAAGATGGCAGCTCCCAGTCCCCTCAGCCCCGCCTTATCCACCCAGTGTCCCCCAGTCCCCTCAGCCCTGCAAGGGAAGGCAGTTGGGGGTGATCAGGCTGGCAGGGAGCAGTTAGGGGGTGATCAGGCTGGCAGGCAGAAGCAGTTAGGGGCAATCGGGCAGGCAGGCAGACGAGTGGTTAGGAGTCAGCAGTCCCAGATTGTGAGGGAGATGTCCGACTGCCGGTTTAAGCCCGATCCCGCAGAGACATCCCCCGAGGGGTCCCAGATTGCAGAGGGTGTAGGCTGGGCTGAGGGACAACCCCCCCTCAGTGTACGAATTTTGTGCACTGGGCCTCTAGTTTATAATAAAATAGCCAATATTCTCCAATACAATTCTCAGTGTTTGACTGCCAGTGCCAGTGTACGAACTCTTTCTCCTCAGTAACGTGAGGCCTGGTCCCCTGAGGGCTGTGACTTGAGAAAGCACACCTCCTACATCTCAGACTTTTAAACAGCATGTGACTCTCACTCAAGACATCTCTTCTGGTTCAATTGCCTCCCTGCTCTCTGAAGATTAAAACTGCAAGAGCCTTGTTAAACATGAAATCACCTTGAATTTTTAGCAAACACCCTTCAAAATTGAGACACCAGGGGATGACATTCCTCTGCTCAAAACTTTCAGTGGCTTCCCATCTCACTGAAAATAAAATCCAAAGTCCTTACTCTGGCCTTCAATGTCCTCCAGTATCTTCCCTGCTCCCAGCCTCTCTGATCTCCTCTCTTTCCTTCTCCCCATGGCTTCCTCCTCCCCAGCTGTGCTGGCCCCTTCACTTTTCCTCACGCACATCCGGCATCCTCCTGTCCCAGCCTCACCTAGCCTTCTTTCCCCAAGATGTCCAAGTAGTTGCTTCAGCCCCTCATTCCAGCCCCTGCATGCACAGAAAAGACTTCCTCTAAATAAAATAGCACCTTCCTACTCTGCCTGTGTCTCCTTAGCATGATTTCTTTTCCTCTTTAAGCATGCATCTCCACCTGACATAGTTTATACTGTGTATATACACTGAGTGGCCAGATTATTATGACCACCTGATGTTTGTAAGCAAATTAGCTATAATTTCATGCTGAAGTTGCTAGAAGGCCAGACCATTATATATAGGGAAGCAGGTTGTTTACCACAACAGTAGGAGTGATTTTTTCCTGAAGATATGGGTAAACAACGCGATTTAACAGCCTTTGAACATGGGATATATATATATATATATATATATATATATATATATATATATATATACTGAGTGGCCAGATTATTATGACCACCTGACATTTGTAGGCAAATTAGCCTTACACTGCATCGTATGGGATATGGAAGTCAAAGGTGTCTGCAGTTACCAAGATAAAACGTCTCCAATTCGCACAGGAACACAAGGATTGGACAGTCGAGCATTGGAAAAAAGTCATGTGGTCTGATGAATCACATTTCCAGTTGCATCATGCAGGTGGCAGAGTGAGAATTTGGCGGAAACAGCATGAAAGCATGCACCCCACATGCATGAGGACAACCCTTCAAGCTGATGGGGGCAGTGTTATGGTTTGGGGCATGTTTTCCTGGCATGATTTGGGCCCTTTAATTTGTGTGGAACAACGTCTGAATAGCACAACATACCTAAGTATCATTGCTGATCAAGTTCATCCTATCATGTTGATGGCATATTCCAATGAAGATGGCTTCTTCCAACAAGACAATGTGCCATGCCACGGTGCTTGTATTGTGCAGGAGTGCTTTCAAGAACATGAGGGAGACTTTACCTTGCTTAGGTGGCCCCCACAATCACCAGATCTCAATCCAACTGAGCATTTGTGGGACGAAGTTAAAAGAGCCATCAGGGGCTGGTTCCACAACCATCAAATCTCACAGAACTGGACAGTGCTATTCATCAGGCATGGTGTCAGATTCCTTGCATCACCTTTCGACATCTCGTGGAGTCAATGCCAAGAAGAATTGCAGCAGTATTGAAGGCAAAAGGTGGCCCAACGAAATACTGATGGGGTGGTCATAATAATCTGGACACTCAGTGTAGAGCTTCTCCTAAGCTCCATGAGGAAAAAATACTTTGTTTAGTGTGTTCACTGTTAAACCCCAGGGCCTAGTAGAGTGACTGGCAATGTTATGAAGATGATCATTCTGCAATATACAAGTGTATCACATCAACACATTATACATCTTAGACTTAAATAATGTTTCATGTCCATTATATTTCAGTAAAGCTGGAAAAAATAATAAATATAAAAGTCACTCAAAAGTATAGATGTCCCTTGTTATCTGACTCTAATCCTTTCCTGAAATTCTAGTGGATAGCCTATATTCTATTACACTAAAGGGAAAATAATAATGTGTTCCCTCTATTACCTATATCCCTTAATTACCTATGAAACAACCCACTGTGGATTTCTGCATGATATAAGGCATTTAAAACACCAATTACCTAATTATTTGGCTCTTAATGAACTCATTAGTGAGTATGTTTGTGTGTAGTAGGTTATAATAATGAAAGAATTACACTTTCTACATAGAAAAGAACTATATATTCTAATGTAAATAAACAATACAATGATTAGTTAATGATACATAATGAATGCAAATAAAATTTTATTTATAAAAATAAAATAAATTTTAAATGCTTACTGAGTGAATTTGAGCTGGAAATCACTGTTAGTGAGTGTATGGTTGTGGGGACAAGAGGTCAAAGTGAGCTGGGGAAGGAGTGAGAAGCCATCAAATACTCAAGGTACATCCATCTTCTAATCGAGCAATTAATAGGCAGTCATTTCTTGGCATTCGGGAGTCTATAAGTGGGGGAATGACTGTGAAACATCATCCAAAGTCATTAATGAGGCAATAGAACTTAAAAGAAACACACCCAAAATAGGAATTTGTTTTAACTACATGACTATATAATTATTATCCATACTGGGAGAATTTTGAGAGTTAAAGAGGGAAAAATAAATAAAAGTATGTAATTTTAAAAGTATGCATTATACATTGTCAGGTTGGCTTTACTGTAATGATAGGTCTAAAAAACAGCTCTTGTAAAAAATTATTTTTTATAACAAAGTCACATCTAAAAATTTAAAAAGTACATTAAAGTGAAATTTAAAAATTTATTTAGCTTAATTTGTCTGTACAGTTAAAAATAATATAAGCTAAATATTAGTTCATAAACACTTATTTTAATTAGTTCTGGAGACATATCTATATTAAATACCATGTCACAGGTATTTTGATAATTAATATATTTTTAATATGTATATTTTATTTTTCATAAAATTACCTACAATCTTCTTCAAAGTTGCTTTTTATCACTTTTAAATTTGAGTTATTGACATCTTCAACTTATCTGTTCACCACAGTACTTTTAATTAAGAAAATATTCTTTCTACAGGTGCTAAGATACTTGGTAAGTGAAGAACTAATTCTGATAAACAGAAAATATTCTCAATTCTAATTTTTTTCTTATTGATATGTGTTAATATTTCAGGTCAAATATTTCCACAGTCTTTTCCACTCTGAGAAACTTTCTTTGACAAATATTTTATGAGATAAAACATCAAATAAGTTGTCTCTATTTATAATTTTTAATGTTTGCCAAATTTAAATGCTGCAAAATCATATAACTTCTCAATTTCATTTCATTCCATACAGAATATAAATTCACCCAAATGAACGTAAAAGCTTCATTGAAGTATTCTTCTCATAAGTAAGATATTTCAAAGCATAATTATTTACTCTCAAATTTAAATTATTTAATTCACTCAATTCTGCCTTTGGATTTGTAAGTATGAGTTTTGTTTTTAATAATTACATTTTCCTAAAAGCTTGCTTTTGGCTCATCATTCTTTGAATACTTGATTAAAGATTACCAATTGATTTTGAACAAAATGTAACAAAATTTAGAAGACTCATTTGTTAAAAAGAAAAGAGAATAAAAGGTCAATATATATTGTAGTACACTTGAGTTGATGTACAAAGTAGCCCAGTTAAGGCTCAAACATTTCTAAAATCTAAGAGCATGAAGAAAAGGAAGAGTCCTATCACCAGGATGAAGCACTTTTTTACTCAACATCTTCTCTACCCCGAGTATTTTGTATTTGAGTTTCCCAGTGTACAAGTAAAAACATTTATTTCTGACACCTATAGCTTCAGTTTTGTTGGTAGGATAACACAGCTTGTTTGGATATAGATATGAACTATGAACACACGACATCTAATTCCAAATACATTTCTACTCCACGGGTTTCTGAATTTAGTAATAACACCATTTTCTCTATGATGCTGTGCTCCACTAAAACCTGTGTGTTGTACCAGGACCATCTCCACTGTTGACTGGTTCTTAAGTGAAGCGATAAATTACAATAATATCAGAGACTATATCTTTGACAGAATGAACTTCCAAAAGCTTTACTCTGAGTCCATAAATTGTATGAAAAGAAGTCAAACCATTATTTAAATTATCTGGTTTTCTCTTGAAGAAACTGATATAAAACTGCATCATCTGGCTATTTGTGATACCCTTATTCTGCTAATGGAGCCATCCCACTAATAACGTCACTTTACTTTTCCTGTGTGCATAAGAAAAAATGGAATAGAAATTAAGCAAAATTAACTGGCAAGAATAATCATTTTACCTAACTGAAAAGTCATACTTCCTAGAGTGATATAGAACACACACTACATGTGTGAGATTGTCATCACCAGGCATAATTGTCTTAAAATAGCTGATTTTTTAAATAGATGTGATTCTTTAAAAAAACAACAACTTTGGTTTCTGGGTTTCCAGTGGTTAGTGATATTATTACAGCCCCCAGGGTACATGGCAAATGTTAATAAGCATTTGTGCAGTCTTCACATTCATTATCAACATTTTTGAGCAAAGGATTCTAGGACTTCATTTTTCACTAAACATACACTTTTTTAAAGCTCAATACAAAAAGGAAAAAGGAAAAAAAACTAGTATTATCATATGGGGCTAAAAATAATACTTTTTCTCCCACCTCCTAAGTTCTTCTAGCTGGACTAATAGTCAAATTAGCAGAGACAGATTAACAGGAGAATTTTAATACACGAGCATGGGGAATTTACATAAGCATGGACATTCCCAAAATCAGTTAGGTAAAATTGGGTACTTACTTCATTTTGGACAAAGGAGAAAGGTGGGGTGGGATGTTAGGCTTCAAAAGTGAGAACGGGCGATTTGCAAATAACTGAGCAAGAGTCGAAGACACCTGGCAGGTCCATCTTTGTTGGCAACACAGAAACAATGGGCCAGGGTTGGGAGATGGAGATGATCTAGTAAGCAGGCTTGGAGTCTTCCTGTCTAATGCTAAGTGATTATGCTGAGGTTCCCTTCCTGGAGCAAGTTTTCCATCTGAATCTGTTTAGGCAGGAAAGGAGAGAGGGTCAAAGGTTCTATGAGTCTTCTATTTCTTTTGTTGTTAGTTCTCACCTGAGGATATTTTTTCCATTGATTTTTAGAGAGAGTAGAAAAGAGGGAAGGAGGAAGGGAGGGAGGGAGGGAAGGAAAGACATTGATGTGAGGGAGACACATCGATTGGTTGCTTCCCACACACACCCCGACTGAGGCTGGGGTTCAAACCTGCAACCCAGGCACTTGCCCTTGACATGAAATCAAACCCATGATCTTTTGGTGGGTGGGCCAATGCTCTAACCACTGAGTCACACCGACCAGGGCAAGTCTTTTGTTTCTTAAAAATCAGCTTACAATCAATATCGCAAATGGCAGTTTTAGGGTGGCAGAACTTTGGTCCTCTTCAATCACATAACAAGATTTATTCTATGCAGTAGATGACAAACCTCCAAGGTAGCAACTACAAGAGCATTCAGACCATTCTGCCTGCACTACCAAGAAGACAGTCAGCTCCAACTCTGTTTCCAGCCACACATTCACATCCACCAAACCCAACATGTCTCATGTTTTCCTCTGACAGGGATGACTCTATATGGTGGCTCCAGGATCTCACACAGGCTGAGGCTCAGAGCCCAAGGTGCCAGCAGGGGTGGCAGAAGTGGAATACTTCTCCCATCATTGAGTACTAAGACCAGTAGTTAATTGTCCCTGGCCACTCATGTCCAGTGGGAATGGACTCTCCTTTTGAGTCCTCCAGGAAGAATCAACCTGGCCAACACCTTGTCTAGCCTCCAGAATTGTGAGAGAGTAAATTTCTGTTGTTTGAAGCAGCCCTAGGAAATGAGTATACTGCCTTCGTTTCTGAAAGGAGACCATGCCAGTCCTCAAAATCCAGTCTTAATTTGCATGTGGAGAACCACATCTCCCTGGCTTGGCAAGTTGGCTCTTGCAATTTTTTAATTTTTTGGACTGTTCTGAAACTGCCCTAGCAGAGGAACAATTTTTTATATTTTTTTCTTTATTGATTAAGGTATTACATAAGTGTCTTATCTCCTCCATCCCCAGCCAATCCTCCTCACATGCTCTCAACCCCCTAGTGTCTGTGTCCATTGGTTAGGCCTATATGCATGTATATAAGTCCTTTGGTTGATCTCTCCCCCTTACCTCTGCCCTCCCCTACTTTCCCTCTGAGGTTTGATGGTCTGATCGATGCTTCTCTGCCTCTGGATCTGTTTTTGTTCATCAGTTGATGTTGTTCATTATATTCCACAAATGAATGGTGAGATCATGTGATATTTATCTTTCTCTGACTGGCTTAGTTCACTTAGCATCATGCTCTCCAGTTCCATCCATGCTGTTTCAAATGGTAAGAATTCCAGAGGAACAATTCTTACACCACTTCTGACACACACCACTTTGGTATTCACTCATCCAAAGCAGAGAAAAGAGGATGTGATGAGTTTAGGTGGTGAGGGCAAAAGGATAAATTTTGATACATCAGAGCTTCTAGGTGACATCAATATGATCACACAAAGCTATGTGGGCTTGTCCCCAAATCCTACAGCCTGTGTGGGATCCTTCTTTCCCTTACTTCTCCAACAAAATAGTCAAATACCTGTGAATTTACATTTTCCAGGTCATCCTTTACTTAAAATTCCCACCTCCACTCTGGACACAATCTTTCATGTTCTTCCCAGCACATACTTAATACAAAGCAGTCAAGTGAGAAAAGTTTACCGAAGGTTTCCTGGGAAATGTAGAAGGTGACTGCACAGCACAAAATAGGAAAACAACTTAAAATTGAATACTAGGCATGGTTCTTTTTTTTTTTTTTTTTACTTTTTTATTGAATTTATTTGGTTAATAGAATTTTCAGGTGTACAATCCTATAATACATTATCTGCATATTGTATTGTGTGTTTACCACCCCCAGTTGAGTCACCTTCCATCACCATTATCCCTCCTTTATCCTCGTCCACCTCCCACACCCCCATTTCCTACTATTGCCTGTGTCTGAGTTTTTTTGGGGGGGGGCGTTGCTTAGTCCCTTCACCTTTTTCACCCAGCTCTGCAACACCCCTCCACCCTGACAGCTGTCAATTTGTTCTCTATGAGTCTTTTTTTGTTTTGTTTGTTAGTTTACTTCGTTCATTAGATTCCACATATGGATGAAATCATATGGTACTGGTCTTTCTCTGACTGGCTTATTTCCCTTAGCATAATACTCTCCAGGTCCATCCATGCTGTTGAAAAGGATACAATTACCTTCCTTTTTATGGCCAAGTAGTACTCCATTGTGTGAATATACCACAGCTTTTTATTCACTCATCTACTGATGAGCACTTGGGCTGCTTCCAAATCTTCACTATTGTAAATAATGCTTCAATGAACATAGGGGTGCATATATTCTTTTAAATTATGTTTCGGGTTTTTTTCATATATATTTACAGAGGTGGAATTGATGGATCATAAGGCAGTTCCATCTTTAATTTTTTGAGGTAATTCCATATTGCATCAACCTGCATTCCAACCAACAGTGCACAAGGGTTCTCTTTGCCCCACTTTCTCACCAACACTCATTTGTTGTTTTATTGATGGTAGTCATTTTGACAGGTGGGAGATGATATCTTCCTGTGGTTTTATTTTGCATTTCTCTAATGATCAGTGATGTTAAGCATCTTTTCATATGTCTAGTGGTGACTATTAGGCACCATTCTTAAGAGGCCTTTGGACATGCCACACCCACCCTCTTCCTCTCCTTGTGGTTGGCCCATGCTCTTTCTAGTGCTCATGTCTCTCTGATGCACAGGCTTTGTGAGCAGTCTTCTAGGTTCAATTCCCACCTCCAATATCTCCTGCTTGTATGATCTTGGATGCATTGTTTAACCTTTATGTGCCTCATTTCTTCATTTGAGAAATAAGTATAATACTATTCACTCATAAAAAAGAAATAAGTACTGAAACATGCTACTGCATGGATGAACCTCAACAGCACTTATACTACATGAAAGAAGCCAAACACAAAAGGTCACATATTGTATGAGTTCATTTTTATGAAATGTGCAGAGTAATTAAATCCATAGAGATAGAAAGCAGATTGGTGGTTGCCAGGGGCTGGGAGAGAGAGGAATGAGGAGTAACCACTTAATGGGTGTTACAGGTTGAATTGTGTTTAAAAAAAAGCGGGGGGGAGATAGATTGAAGTCTTAACCTCAAGTACCTCACAATGTAAACTTATTTGGAAATAGGTTTTTTACAGAAGTAATCAAGTAAAAACAAACTGATTAGGGTGCACCTAATCCAATATCTGCCTGGTGCCCTTATAAAAAGGGGCAATCTGGGCACAGGGAGAGGTAGGTAGAGGCAAGTCAATGTGAAGACACACAGGAAGAACACCTCTGGGAAACAGAACCCGAGGTTGGGATGACTCAGCTGGAAGCCAAGTATAACCAAGGACTGCTGGCCATACCAGGACTTGACAATGGTGCAAAAGGGATACCCTTTCAGTAAAAACTGTACTTGGAATTCTGAATTTTGACCATTTCCCAGGCTAGTGATATGTAGTATGATACTCTCTTGTTGCTCCAGTCAGCCACACAATCATGTAGGTCAACAACTGATATTCTACAGTGCATGCATTGTGTTAGATGACTGGGGTTGCCCAGCTGCAGGCTAAGGTAAGTGTTCTGAGTACATATAAGGTAGGTTAGACTACACTATGATGTTCAGTAGGTTAGATGCATTTTTTATTTATAACATTTTTCAACTTACAGTGAGTTTATTGGGATATAACCCCATTGTAAATCAAGGAACATCTGCGCGCGCGCACACACACACACACACACACACACACACACACACAAACACACACACACTGAGACATAGTAAGCACTCAATAAAGGTTAGACAGTATTACTGTTTCCAACAGTCTCTCTTCAAATTTCCCTCCTCTAACCATCAACCAGAAGAGCAGCATTAATTCCCCAAACCTGTTTTCTCTCAAGCAGAGCATTTTAGCCTCTCCTGGCTGGTGATGCTATACTGAGTCTGAAATGTCTTCTCTTTCACATAAACTCTCCCAAGCCATTTTCCCAAGAGTCTCTCACCCACAAGATGAATTTTGCTCTCCACCCACCCACCCCACACCCACCCTCCACCACCAAGTATTCAAAAGTTAGCAGCAGACAGATTCATAAAAATAATTATTATTTCCACTCCACCCCCACTAAACGGCTGCATATTGAACTCATTTCACTATTGCCTAAGGACAAGCACTTTCAGTCCTTCTTGAGGATTTGGGGGTGGTAACTTTATGGGGGGCCCACTCACACTCTCCTCCTGCTTCTGACCAGCATTTCTCTAGGCTGTGATGTCAGAAGCCAGCAAGGCCAGCTGCCCACATGGAAAACAGACACTTAACCTGAGGCTCTGGGTTCTAACCAAGTGGGTTTATTGTCCTCTACTCAGTTCATTATACGAGGAAAAAGCTCAAGAGGGTGAGTTGTTGATCTATTAAAATGGTCAAGACCCAGAAGAACAAAGAATTAAGATCTTTATTTTAAGGGATTAAAAAACACACAGAGAAGAATTAGTTGCTGACTTTAAAGGCTTCTTGCTTTTTACCCCACTCCCTAAAATACAGAATAGAAAGCTTTGGTAAGTATTGAGGAACCAGCCTTGAAGAGATTTTGATGCTTTGTGCAAGTGGGAAATTAATCATGGGAGGAAAGAAAGGGGAAAAATTGTGCAAGTGAACTGGAGCAATGAAAGAAAAAATTCAAGGAGACACAGATCACGGCAGCCGATTTGAATCAAGCATGCCATAGATCTGAGGAATGTGTTTTTGAAAATATATGCCTCAAATTACATATTACAGAATTGCTGTTAATGCCCAACAACTTGTCATAACATGCTGCATCTTTAGGAAGGCCTTTATTATTATTAATATGCTACTGTTTTTATAGTAGGAGCCATAGGAGCCTACATACGTAGGAGGGAAGATGTATCAGCAAGCTCTCAGCCATGTATCCTGGTGGCAGTGCAAAGCACTGGCTTGAAGGATTCTATTACAAGCTAAATACATATTTATGTCTGAGATGCTTCTTCATAAATATTCTCTGGTGCCTTCATGCTCTTCCCTATCCATTTATGGATCAGTTAACCCCACAATCAAACACAATCCATGGGAACAGACAACAGTTTCCCAAACAAGTGCAAAAGGAGGAGAAATACAACAAACGTGCAATATTAATATTCTTATCACAATATTAACTGGCTGCTGGGGAAGAATATTCCCTCCCTTTCATCTGTTAAGATTATAGAGGCTACATTTAGAAAAAAAGAGTTCTGTGTATAAAATAAAGCAAGTGAGAAATTTTGCATCAAATCAATAATGATGATGTTAAGAATAATGATTAAAATAATTGCAGTCAACATTTATGGCGCACACAGGCCAGGCCTTGTGTCAAAGGATTTACATGATTTATCTTATTTAAGCCTTCCAGCCACTCAATGGTGTAAATACTATTATCCCTATTTCACAGATGAAGCAACTGAGACTCAGACATCATTGCCAAGTTTGTAAGCTATTAAGTGGAGCCAGTCCTCTGTTTAGGTTTATCTGATTCTGAGGTGTTAATTAAAATGCTCCTGGCCAAAAGAAAGTTCTCACTTGCCCAGTGAAAATGCTACCAGTTCTCTCCAGTGGTTCCTATTCTTTTTGTCAAAAGATGCAATTTTTTTACTGCAAGTAATCTATAGCTTCTATAACTCACATGATCGCTGTGGCCAGGTTAGCTGCTTTGAAACGAATAGAGGTCATTTTCTTCTTGCAAACCTAGGTAAGCAAAGCATACTTGGTCTTTGGGATCTAAAAAAAGCCAAGAGATATAAACAGATGAATATAGATATTGTGAAGACAAACAATAAAAATGGAGCCCCTAACTGGAAATATGAGTGCCCTGCAGTCAAGACATAATTGCTAGTGAGTTAAAGAGAAGAGAAAAAGGAGGGAGAAAAAAGATGGAGAAAGCCAGGAAACCCACTCAAGGCATAAGATAAAGGCAGAGAAAAGTAAATGCTTTTCTTAGATAATTAAAACTGGGATTTTACAAGATATGAAGTTAGACACTTGGTGAATTATATATTTATAATTCCTCTACTGAAGTGCCATAGGCGAGAGACAGCCTCCCAGGTATTAATGAAAAGACCTCAGCATGGTGCTCTAAATTCACTGCAGTGTGCCAAACCTAACAAAATAAGCTCAGAAAACCTGCAAAGTGGCATATTCGATCCTTTGATTTCTCTTACTGGCAACTGTTCTCAAACTGACACCCCTACCTCACTCTACCACCATCCCACTGACACATAGGTACATGCACACATGTGTGCAGAGAAAGAGACAATTCTAAGAGTATTTTCTTCGAGTTGCTTTGCCTTTGAAATGTTTTGTTATCTGTTACTCAAATTTAGGACAACATCATCATTCTGCTGATGAACTAAGTCCTAATGGCTTGCCACACTTAGTAAGAATGGAGGCCGTTCAGATCCTTAGACAAAGGAGGTGCAGCCTAAGACTACAGAATTCCATTTTCTCTTCGGGAAGCTTTTGTTTCATTTCACTTCTTCTAAGTGGATGAAGGGCCTATGTGTCAAAGACCAGCCCTGCTTAACACTTTGAAGTAGGCAACTCACTGCTTCCTGGTGCTTCCTGGTCTCCTTCTTGCTCAGAACCCTCCCATCTCTGTACTCTCCTCCCTCAAAACCTCCTCTTCAGCATCAAAGGCCTGCTCAGACCCTACTGGTAAGGGTGTAAATTAGTACTGTCTTTGTAGCTAGCAATTTGGCATTGTGTATAAAATAAATCTCAATAACATCCACTTCTGTGAACCACACAAAAATATAATCTATAGAAAAGATTTATGCACAAAACTGTTAATTAGGGAATCACCTAAATTAGGAAGAGAAATACAGTGCCCAATTATGGGAGAATGTTTGGCTAAATAATGATCTACCCATTTATGCAAGAATATTTTTATCATTAAAATGAATGCAATGTGATAAAAGTAAAAACAAACCTATAAATTCATTTACAGTATAAATTTAAGTATGCAAAATATTACCTACAGAATGAAGAAAAATATCAAGTATATTTACCTTTAGGTGGTAGAATTATGTTTATATATAAAATAATTGAAGAAATAACATTTTTCTTTTAGCTATAGTTTCCTTTATTGTCCAAGCTTTGACAATGATGTCTTAAAGGCAGGAGAGTATAGAGTTAAGAGCAGTCTGAAGTCAAAACACCTGGTTCATATCCCACAAAGCCCAGATCCACCACCGCATGACTCAGTAGGTTACTTAATATTTCTGAACCTCACCCCAGCTCCCTCATAGATAAAATGTAGATAATTTTATTGTTGTGAGGATTAAATAAATTTATATTTGTAAGGTACTTAAAACAGTGGCATAGAGTAAATGCTTAATAAATATTACTCATATCATTAAACAGTTATTGAGTCCTTATTGTGTGCCAGGTTCAATGTCAAGCACTGTGGGTAAAAATATGACTAAGATTGGCTTCCTGTTCTTGAGGAGAGAAAACAGACATGTAAACAAACATTCACAATTCTATGGGGTAAGTTCTACAAGGAAGGGATATATCAGTAATAGTTATTGTGGGAACAAAAAAGAGAGAGTCCCTACTCTTCCAGGGCAAACATTTTCACTATCACTGGAGTTAGAATCCCTCAAATAGTTTCAAATCCTAATGTCATTTCATATTTATTTATTTTAGGCAACTCAGTGGGGAGTATCTGCAGAAAAGGAGGCAGTAGAAAACCTAATATTTTACGTCTATAGAGTATTTTATACTTTCTAGGCTGCTCTCATCTATACCATCCCAGTTCATTCTCACAGGACACCTATAAGGCTGCCTCTTTTCAGCAAAGCCTAGAAAGATAAAATGGGCTGGCCAAGCTACTCAGCCAATAAGGGATAGAGATGAGACACAGACTCAGGTGCTATGGAAGGTAACCTGATGTCATACTAGAGATGTCACAGAAAGGACTTCTCATTCTTCCATTCATTACTTCCACCATTTTTACTCCAACATGACAATAGTTATAGGAGAAACCAAAGACCCAAAATGGAGACTGAGCCCCCAGTCTTATTATGGGTGTCTACTCAGGAGGTTAAGATCTGAAATAGGTGCTCTGTAAACATCTCTGTTTGTAAAGCGAGTCTCCCACGCTGTAATGGGGGCAAAAGGGTTTGGTGTGCCAGTGAGCTGTTAGACAGTGGGGGAAGGCCAAACATGAACCCCTGGAAAAGAAGGTTTGGACAAGCTACCACCAAGAGCTCATGGTTTTTATTGGAATTCTGAAATCGCACATGTTTTTATGGGAATTTGTTGATCCAAGGATCATTGATCTATACTTCTTCATGCCTGCTAAATAAATTTAGGTTTTCATCTGCTGACTGTTTTTTGTTTGTTTGTTTTTGTTAAATATATTTTTATTGATTTTTTTAGAGAGAGAGGAAGGGAGAGGGATAGAGAGATAAAAACATCGATGAGAGAAAATCATCGATCAGCTGCTTCCTGCACATCCCCTACTGGGGATCAAGACCGCAACCTGGGCATGTGCCCTTACCAGAATTCAAGCCATGACCTCTTGATTCTTAGGTTGATACTCAACCACTTAGCCACCCACTCAACCACTGAGCCACACCAGCCAGGCTGCTGACTGCTTGTGAGCCTATCATCCATTCATAAAATTTTCTTTTGTGGACCCAGCTACTGAGAAGCAGTGTAATCTAGAGAAGACAACAAAGACCTTAGAAAACAGTGACCTGAAATCAAACTCAGTTCAGCTATTTATTACTTGTATGACTTTAGCAAGTGACTTTAACCTCTCTGAGCCTTAGCTTCCTTCTTTATAACATTGAAATAATAATACCCACCTTTTAAAGTTGTTGGGAGATTAAATAAAATATTTGGTGTGTTTTTGAAGCATTCAGCAAAATAGTTTGGCTTATAAATATTACTTATCTTTCTGAATAAATGAATGGGTTCTTGGAAATACTTAATTACAGCATCAACATGATAGATTAGTCAATAGATTAGTTGTGTATCAAGAGTCATGTGGTCCAGACTGCTCGGCAACAATGCCAGTCAGTTGGACCATTGCTAAGTCACCAACAGAGACATTTTCCACTGGAATTGGAGCCACCATGCTGACTCATATCTAAAAGGAAGAGTTTCCTTCTTATCCAACTCTCATGGCCTTCACCCAACTGGAAGGATTAATTCACTGTTTTGAACATCTAGGTCAATAATGGTTGTTGTTGTCATAGAAAATTGAGAGCAGCTAGAGGTAAAAATAAATCTCTATCAGGACCTATATTTCTGTATGAAATCTGTGATGCCATGAATTGCTCTTGATCAACACATTTTTCCATTGCCAAATGGGCCTTCATACAATAACAGCCACACAGACGCTAAGCAATTTCACCAACCATAACTCTCTGCAGTGATTGTCATGAATGATGAAATATGATTAGCAAATTACAGCTCTGGTGTTTTATTTTAAGGGAACTTAAGGAAAATGAATGGATTGAGCTATTTTGCATTTTTCAGTAGATTCATTTAGAAAGGAGTGGGTAATGGAGAACTCAAGACTGATGGCTAAAAGAAAAGGCACAAATAATGTTGCCACTTCACAGCCTATCAGCATAATTCATCTGTGCCTCCTGTCCTGAACAGTGGTGCAATGTTGTTGTACATGGTTAAACAGCTGTTATTTATTTCTGGCATCTTTATTTTGTACTGGATAAATTGACCTGAAATTTTTAAAAATTATTTTATACCTAAATGTGTAAAAGAGACATGAGATCTTTATCATTAAATTTCAAATTATGCTTTCATTATAAGTTAGATCACTTATAACAATAGCTTTGGGACTTATGCAATGCACTAAACCCCTCTGGTAGGTATGGGATGTTTCTTGTCTTATATCTCATCTACTTTACAATTAACTGTATTGTGGCAAAGTTCAGGGTTCAAGGAAATCTTGTGAGATATATCTTAGATTGATAACAATAGTGCTTTGGCATTGCTGACTTTTTCCCTGTCTTCAAATCCTGGGCTTATAATTCTGACATCTCTGCCATTTATGAGCATTAAAGCTCATATAGCCTCTTCTATTTTCCCACTGATACCATTATAAAATTAGAGATGCATTCTTATAGAAATGATTTTTACTAGAAATGTAATAAAAAACACACTTGAGAGTACAGTACATATTTTAAGCACATACTTATCAGAGTAAAGATAATATGTATTAATATTCAAAATAGCCAAGAATCACTGGACTTGCCTTTGATTCTAAACTCTACCACTTACCAGCCATGTGATTTGGGCAAGTCATTTTCCCTCACGGAGGTAATTTTTTTTAAAAATTAGATTTGGAATTCTTACTTCATAGGGTAGTACAAGGATTAAGAAACATAATATAACATCTGATAAATAACATAGTTCTAAAAACTATTACTCAAATTGAATGAATAAGCTACAAAAGGAAACCTCCATCAACTGGCAGTTTGTTATGTAAAATTACAGCACTAATATAAAAACAAAATGGCTTTTAGTTTCTGAATATTTTTAAAGTACAAGTCTCACATTGTCCACAATTTTTAAATCTTTACTGACTCTTTTCAAATCACACATGTAATACAAAACTGGACAAAATGAAATAGTTCAGAAAAACATGACGCAAATTATTAAAGTTTCTCATGATTAATGAATCCATCATTTTTGAATGTGGATTCAAACCCAAGTCCAATTCAAGGGATTACCCCATCCTGCCTTGCCTGAAACGGTGCCGATTTCTGCCTCGCATCCTGGCATAATTATTAAATGTGTCCCTTTCACTTTCAAACTGTCTCAGTATGGATGATAAACCTTGGCCCATAACCTGCTTCCCAAAGAGAACCCACCACCAGCAGTTGGATGCTATGCTCTCTATCTCTCATTATTAGCTATCCTTTAAAAATATTATTTGCTTGTTTTCCACAACTTATTTTAACTTTTCCTCTTATTTTACAGATTGAATTTTTGAAGAAACGTAACTACCACTAGAGGCCTAATGCACGAAATTCATGCAAGAGGCTCTGCTGCCTCGGTTGCTGCCATGCAGCCCTAGCCCCGCCCCTGGCTCCCCACCCACTGGTTGTTCCGGAAGGTCATTCTGGAAGATTGTTCTGGAAGGTCATTCTGCCATCCGGTCTAATTAGCATATTAGCTCTTTATTATATAAGATATGTGTTAACTTTCCTATTTGAAATTAGGCTGCAAAATTCCATCTTAAATGTCCTTTTTGTTTCCAAGAATGCATGCTAGTGAGCTAGAATAAAACATAATAATAGTTAATGCTAACTTTTTTTTAAGTTCTATTAAAACAGTAATTTTATTTGAGCTCTGCTCTGTTAATCTTGTTCAAGTGAGCATAGGTGTGGAAGCAAACATTGTTTGAACAAGTGGAGTAGAGTAAAATCCCACTAGTTAGAAACCCAACATGTTGGAATTTGAGAGCATTAGACAGGATCTTAATTAAAGTTTACCCTTGCTTAAGAAGTCATTTCTTCATGACAATGAAAATGAATCCTATATGATAAAAGGCTAATATGCAAATCGACCAAATGGCGGAACAACCGTCGCTATGACGCACACTGACCACCAGGGGGTAAACGCTCAATGCAGACGCTGCCCCCTGGTAGTCCGTGCACTTCCACAGGGGGAACACCACTCAGCCACAAGCTGGGCTCATGGCTGGCAAGCACAGCGGTGGTGGCGGGAGCCTCTCCTGCCTCTGCAGCAGTGCTAAGGATGTCCAACTACCAACTTAGGACATCCCCTGAGGGCTCCTGGACTGCAAGAGGGCTCAGCACGAGCTGAGGGCCCCCCAAGTGCATGAATATTGTGCACCGTGCTTCTAGTATTTTAAAGAAAAATTTAGGGCCCAATGTTTAAAAGATCAAACTACATGTTATAAAAGGTTATAAAAGAGAAATATATGATTTAGCCCCAGTTGCTTTATATCATGAGTTTGAAAGTTATTTGATTATGCAATTCTGTCATTCAGCCTAGTCCTTAAAATAGAAGTTCTACTGAGATTTTAGGGCAAACATATATAAATATATAAAACTAGAGGCCCAGTGCACAAAAATTTGTGCACTCGGGAGGGTCCCTCAGCCTGGCCTGTGCCCTCTCTCAGTCTGGGACCCCTCGGGGGATGACCACCTGCTGGCTTAGGCCCGCTCCTCGGGGGATTGGGCCTAAGCTGGCAGTCAGACATCCCTCTGGCAGCCGGGGAGCCCTTGGGGGATGTCCACTTGCCAGCGGGGAGCAGGCCTGAGCTGCAGTCAGACATCCTTAGCGCTGCTGAGGAGACAGGAGAGGCTCCCACCATCACCGCTGTACTCGCAGCCGGCAGCCTGGCTTGTGGCTGAGCAGAGCTCCCCCTGTGGGAGTGCACTGACCACCAGGGGGCAGCTCCTGCATTGAGCGTCTGCCCCCTGGTGGTCAGTGTGTATCATAGTGACCAGTCATTCCCAGTTGTTCTGCTGTTAGGGTCAAGTTGCATATTACCCTTTTATTATATAGGGTAGAGGCCTCGTGCATGGGTGGGGGGCCGGCTGGTTTGCCCTGAAGGGTGTCCCGGATCAGGGTGGGGGTCCCGCTGGGGTGCCTGGCCAGCCTGGGTGAGGGGCTGATGGATGATTTCCGGCTGGCCATGGCCCCCAGCCACCGAAGCTCCCAGTGGAGGCTGGCTGGAAGCAGGTATCTGGGATTTATTTATCTTCTATAATTGAAACTTTGCTGCCTTGAGTGGAGGCCACAGCCAGCCAGGGAAGGCAGGAAGCTTGGCTTCCTCCATCACTGGGCAACCAAGCCTGCTGCTTGCTCCAGCTCCGTGGCTGCTGGCCGCCATCTTGGTTGGGTTAATTTGCATATAGTTGCTCAGATTGGCTGGTGGGCATGGCTTCGGGCATAGCAGAGGTGCAGTCAATTTGCATGTTTCTCTTTTATTAGATTAGACTAGAGGCCCAGTGCACAAAAACTTGTGCACTGGCAGGGGTGTATCCCTCAGCCCCACTTGTGCCCTCTCACAGTCTGGGACCCGTCGGGAGATGACGACCTGCTGGCTTAGGCCCGCTCCCGGATGGCAGAGGGCAGTCCCAATCCCTAGGTGCCTGCCCTGCAGCCCCTGGTCAGTCTCAGAGCAGGGCCGATTGGGGGGTTGGGGCGCTGCCCCCTGTCACACTCAAGGCAGGGTCGATGGGGAGGTTGCGGCGCCACCCCCTGTCACGCACAGAGCAGGGCCAATCAGGGGGTTGGGGAGCTCCCCCCTGTCACCCAGAGAGCAGGGTTGATCAGGGGGTTGTGGAGCTCCCCCCTATCATGCACAGAGCAGGGCGGATCAGGAGGTTGCGATGCCACCCTCAGTCACGTTCAGGGTAGGGCCAATTGGGGGGTTGGGGCATTCCCCCCTGTCACACTCAGGGCAGGGCCAATGGGGAGGTTGCGGCTCCACCCCATGTCACACACAGAGCAGGGCCCATGGCGGGGTTGGGGCGCCTTTCCCTATCACACACAGAGCAGGGCAGATAGGGAGGTTGTGGCCCCACCCCCTGTCACACAGAGCTGCAGGGCGATCAGGGGGTTTGGGCGCTGCCCCCTGTCACGCTGCTCCAGGGGCCAGGAGGCCTCGCTGCTCAGCTGATCCCGGTGCTGAGAGGCCTTGCAGCTCCCTTGACACAGGGGCAGTGAGGCCCCACTGCTCCGCTGATCCTGGTGCTAGGAGGCCTTGTGGCTCCGCTGATCCTGGGTTTGGGAGGCCTTGTGGCTCCGCTAATCCCAAGCCCAGAGGCTCGTGGCTCCAAGGATCCCGGTGCCAGGAGGCCTCACAGCTCCATTGATCCCAGTGCCAGAAGGCCTTGCAGCTCCGCTGATCCCAGTGCTGGGAGGCATATTACCCTTTTACTATATAGGATAGAGGCCTGGTGCATGGGTGGGGGCCAGCTGGTTTGCCCTGAAGGGTGTCCCGGATCAGGGTGGGGGTCCCGCTTGGGTGCCTGGCCAGCCTGGGTGAGGGGATGATGGCTGTTTGCAGCAGGTCACACCCCCTTCAGGGTGGGGGTCCCCACTGGGGTGCCTGGCCAGTCTGGGTGAGGGGCTGAAGGCCGTTTTCAGGCTGGTGGGTGACTGAAGCTCCCAACCTCTCCTTTTTTTTCTTTTTTTTTTTATTCTGGGATTTATTTACCTTCTATGGCTGTCCCTGGAGCTGAGAGCTGGCTTTAGCTCTGAGGCTCGGCTCCAGCTCTGAGACCTCAGCTGCTGAAAGCAGGTTTCTGGGCTTTGTTTACCTTCTGTATTTGAAACTTTGTTGTGACTCCAGCTCTGAGATCCCGGCCGGCTGAAAGCAGGTTCCTGGGTTTTGTTTTGCTTCTATACTTGCAACATTGTTTCTTAGAGTGCAGCTCAGAAGCCGGCAGCGGCTGGCGGGGAACATTGGCTTCCTCCGTCACTGGAGCAAGCAAGCCTCCTGTTCATTTCAGCTGCCTGGCTGCCGGCCACCATCTTGGTTGGCAGTTAATTTGCATATCTCGCTGATTAGCCAATGGGAAGGGTAGCTAAGTTATGGTTAATTACCATGTTTCTCTATTATTAGATAGGATTGCTACTTGACACCCATATTCAACGTCCTACTCCCATGCAGCCCAAATGCTTTTCCCAGCCTGCTTTATAGCCAGTAGTGACCCAGTCCCAACTAAGTCCCTGGAAGGCAGAGGGAGAGGGGAAGAACACAAGGTCTTTTAAGAAGAGTTGCTGTCCTGGCCAGGTAGCTCAGTTATTTAATGTCATACCAATATGCCAAGGTTACAGGTGCACATACAAGAATCAACCAATGAACACATAAATAAGTGGAACAACAGATCTCTCTCTCTCTCTCTCTCTCTCTCCCTTCTTCCTTTCCTTTCTCTCTTCCTCTCTCTTCCTCAAATCAATTTTTAAAAAAGATTTGCTGTTGTTATAAAGAAATCGACAGGGCTGGCACTGCCTGTCCCCATGCTGCCTGCCTGGAATGTTTGCAGGGGCAACTGCCATATCGCAAACATGAAGGCAAGGCCAAGAGCACTGCAGACTCCAAGTCTGATAAAGTTGTGCAGCTAAACCAATACCAGCAGCTGCCTCACTTCTGGCTACTCACTACATGAGAAAAATAAACCCTTATTTGTTTAAGCTACTGTGAACTGGATGTTCTGTTACTTGGGGCCAAGTGCATTCCTAACTAACACAATGGCATAGGGGGCCTGGGTTTCTAGGAGATGTCAGTGCCTGCATGCAAGAAGCAAAAGCAAAACTGTGTGCAGACCAAAGTCATAAGGTGTCTTCAAACCGTCAGTGCATAGATGGAAGTAATGAGGCTGACCCCAGACCATCACAAACAACACACACATACAATGCGAGGCGTTGGGCACTAGCTAAGGTCAAGAATTAAACAGAAATCTTACTGAGGTAAGCCTATTTTACTTTAAATTGACGTTTTGCAATCTTCTGAGAGGTGATATAGTTTCTCCCCAGCAATAAAAAAAAAAGTTCAATTTAGCCTTTTTATTTCATTTTAATTAGGGCTTCACTACTTGATTTTGAGATATATATTCTCCAAACAGCAGCCAAAGCTATATTCAAATATAAATGTTAAACCCATTCCTGAAGTTATTTTTTTTTATTAACTGCCATTTCACGTGGTAATAAACATGGCTTCTAGAGTTGGAATGCATGGTTCCTAGTCCTACCTCTAACATGTGCCAACCCTATGAACTTGTACTTGAACTTCTGTGCCTTAGTTTCTCATCCATAAAATGGAAGAAGGGGTGATGGAGTACCTCCCTAACAGAGCAATTGCAATGAATAACCGAGATATACAATGTTTAAAACAGTGTATGAAGTAGTAAGTACTTGATAAATATTAGGTACTAGAGGTCCAGTGCATCATGCACTGGAGGTGGGGAGTCCCTTAGCCCAGCCTGCCCCCTCTCACAGTTCGGGAGCCCTCATGGAATGTCCTACTGACGACTTGGGGAGTGGGCCTAAGCTGCAGTCTGGCATCCCTCTGAGGGAGGTGACCGGCCAATCAGGGGAAGGCGATGCCCCCATCACACCTCTGCTGCTGCCACTGCTGGCCTCCACGGCTGCCTGAGCATCAAGCAGCCACTGTGGCTTTGTCCAGAAGGACATCTGGAAGTCGTCTGCTCTAATTAGCATATTACCCTTTTATTAGTATAGATTATGCATATTTAAAAGTTGACTGTACTTCTTATATACAAATACATATACACTATTATACTATGCATATGTGTGTATACATATATATGGATATGTAAGTACAGTTGTTTGTGATTTACTTTGTGTTATCAGGTAAAACACAATAATTTTATTTATTTTTATTATTTTATTGATTTGAGAGAAAAAGAGAGAAATAAATCAGCTGCCTCTTATATGTGCCTCGACTAGTGATCAAATCTGCAATGTGGATATGTGCCCTGACCGGACTCAAACTCACCACCCTTTAGTGTACAGGATGGGATACAATCAACTGAGCCACATCGGTCAGGGCACACATAATAATTTTAAATTTTGATCATCCAGTCCTTTAGATACCCCAAATGTAAATCCAGACAAGCCCCTAGTGAATAAATTGTCCTTATATTTTTTGCTTCTTTCTTTTTTAAAGTTCTGTGTCTGTTTCTAAGCTCATTTGGTTTAGATTTGTGTACTGGAACTCTAAAAACCATTTATTCTTATTTCCATGTAAACTTGAAAGGACATGGGTACTTCTTTAATTCTTGAGCCAGCCTTCTTGAGCATCATCTACTACTATTTCTCCACACCAGCAATTAGCCAACATATGTTTTAATTTTTGTTTGTTTGGTTGTTGTCTTTTTATCTTTTCCCTTCTTGCAAAATTGTCATTGTAATCTCTATCTATGTGTCACTGTGTTTGTGCCCTGGGAACCATTTCCATTTCTATGTTTAAATGCATGAACAATCCTTTTGTTTCTCTTAGCAACTTGTTCTTCTAGATATTTTACCATATTGTTGCTTGAATTTTAGGTCATATGGGAATACGTGTATCAACCAAATGGGTCACCTGTAAGAGTTTTGTTTTTTCTTTTTCTTTAGTGAAAGGGGTTTGCCTTTCCCCTTTGCACCTGCTTGTTTCAAATAACCGGCAACCCTCTGTCTCCCCTCCTTACCAATGTGCCCTTTGTGTGCTTCCCTGTCCAGTGGTACAGGCTTCCTGGGGCCTGTTCTCTCCGCCCGGCTCTTCCCCCACGTGCCAGCATTTGGAATCCTGAACGCTTCCACTGCATGATCACTATCTTCCAAATTGCCTTCCCGAGCTACAGCTGCCACCTATCTTCTGCCGTGGTCAGTGTCAGGTGTAAAAGACCTGTCCCCTTTGCTGGCTTCCCTATCTGCCACATTAAAAAGTTGTCATCGTCACATTTTACTTGTCAGCAACATGATGCATGAATCAGATATTTCCTTCTACTCTTTCATCTTTGCTGCATGTAAGAATTAGTGTCTAATGACATAGAGGCAAAAAGTTAATGGAAATTTAATTGAAAAAGCTACCATCCCAGCAGGAATTGAACTTGATGGCCTTAACACAGGAGGCAGATATTTCATCCAGGAGGCTTTGGAGTTTGGGTTAGCGTGCTCGGATATAAATGATATCACTCTGGTAAACAGATAATTCCATATTTTCTCCGTTTTACTTTAGTTAACAGAATGAAGAAAGGAGTGAAATCCAATTCAAATGTTAGGGATACAAACAGGGAAGTTTTAATAAAAGTGAGATTTAACTTCCTGCAAATGTTTGATTTCTTCAGCCCTTATATGTAGAAATAATGAATATTTTTATACATGTAAAACACACCTCTCTCTTAGAGCAGCATTTAGTCACTCCTACTCAAGAGAACTCCAGGAGGATTTGTTCAGGATTAGGAGTCACACCTCAGATCTTTTTAGAGGAAATGACATTATTGGACTACTTTTATTCCCTCCTGCTTTCATATTTTTTTTCCAGAAGCCTAAGTCATATGAAGAAATGGGCAATATGTACAGTTTTGGTGGTTTTACAGTAATAGAATCCTGCAGAAATTTGAACCATTGGGTTACCATTATGTGTTTTTATTTTTTAAATAAATTAATTAAGCCTAGCAAACATGTTGTGTGCAGGTGAACTGAGCACTTTGACCCCATCTGTAATATTCAAGCTGTGTGCGGCTTCCCAAGGAGATTGAAAGCAGTTATCTATCTTCACCCACTTAAAAATTTCAGTATTTTTCAGCATTGTGCTATTTTCTTATGCCTGGTTAAGTGGCTGTATGCATTACAAAATGGAACTTTAACTAAATTAACCCTCAGATCATTGAAAGAAATTGTCAAAGATTCACATGAAGAAACAGACTGAAAGTACTGCAAATAACACAGCCCAAGCAAACAAAGAAAAAATGGCCAAGCCAACAGATAATATCTCTCACACTTAAACTCTTCATCAGTCATATTAAGGGTTAAAATCATTGAAGAGTCCATGATCAGAATTTCAATCAATTAAGATAAATTCTTTTTAAACTTAGTTAAAATAAGGACCTATCCCACAATCATTAATGATGAACCTTATACTAAGTGACTATTATGACTTAAATATTAGCTATTGATGGTACAAAATCTTAATAATTAGCAAGATATTACTAGTAAAAGAAAAGAATACAGAACTAGACAGTAAACATCTGCAATGTTTTTAACTAGGTTTAAAGTTATGTAAAACCCAAATAGGACTTACAAAACTTTACTAAGCTTAAACTTAACGATAAATATGTGAAAGCCCCTTTTTTGTGGAGGCAAAATGGTGTTTTGAATTGTTAATAAATAAAAATCATTTAAATTATTTTTCTCTTTACTTCATCCATTTCAAATGTATTTCTATATATGTTTGATGAAATACATAATATTTAGGACCACAGCACATGCATGTGTGCATAAATATGCACACATAAAAAAAGAAATAAACATACTTCTATTGAGAGAATATGCTCAAAAAAGTTTATAGTTCTCTGCTCTGTGGGGATGTGGTAGCAGTAATATTTTTCAGGAATCTAGATCTTTTCATTTTCTTAATGACTTTTCTAAGAAACCAGTACTTCTCTAAGAAATAGTGTGGTAAAGGCCTGAGGTGGGGGTCAGGGGCGGGCTAGAAGGGGTCAATGGGGAAAAAAGGGGGGTTCTATGTAATACTTTCAACAATAAAGATTTTTTTAAAAGAAATAAGTACTAAATTTACTATTCATGCCCTTAAATCTAAATATAAATCCCTTACTTTTCCTTATAGCCTACATTTGGCTTAGGGGTTAACAGCCTATCGAGAATCAGGCAGATCTATGTGGAATCCTAGCTCCATCATTTGCTGGCTAGGTGACTTTGGACAAGTTATTATTCTCTCTGAATTGCAGTTTCCCCATCTGCAATACCCATCTCATAGGTTGATACAAAGCACATAGAGTACATAGCACAATGTTAGGGTATATGGCGGGAGCCCATTAAATGTCAGCTAAAACTATTGTTATTAACAGGCAGTCAGCTTCCAGCTACACTGAACTACCCACTCACTGCCTCCTTACCTGCATTTAATCATTCCTCTTCAATGGCTGTCTCATCAGCTCTATGTTGTCAAATATTATCTGTGCTTCTCAGTCCATTGTAAATACTACCTGGTCTACTGAGTTTTCACTAACACTTCCCAGCCAGAGCAATTTTCTTCCTCCTCCACATCAAATACACTGTATTTGCCTCCTTCTTATGGAGCTTATAGTTTTTGGCCTTGTATATAGCATATATGACACGCATATGAGTCATTTGCATATATGTCATACTCCTTCACAGAAAGTGTGTTTCTTGAGGATGCAGTAATTTACTATTGATGTGTGTCCTTCTCAGAGCATTCAGCATTCTGCCATGCCTTTAGTGACAATCAATCAATATGAGTTGAATGAATTAATTAATATTTCTATCCATTTAGTATAAAATGTCTGCTTGAAGGCAAAGGCCAGGCAATGAAGAGGGCCATCAGGTAGTAAATATTTCAGTCATTCTTTCTCCAATTCCTGTCACATGCTACAATTAATAAGCTAATACAAAGTTTACCTAGACATGAATGTGAACCTTCCCTTCTCTCCTCACTCCCTGCCATTAACTTGAGGAAGACATTAACTATTCTATGCATCAGTGTCTTCATTGGTGAAAATAGGGAGTTGGTTTCAATATCTAAGGATGCTTCTGGTTGTAAATCCAGTGTTTCATGTATCAGACAATGTCTTACACCAGCAGACACGGTGATAAGGGAGAAGGGGAAAGCTAGAGCCACTAAATATTACCCAAACATCAAGATTGAGACCAGGAAAACAATGGAAAGATGTATGTGAAGAGCAACAGGCTGGCTAAGGTCAGACCTAACGAAAAACCTATCAGGCCAAAAACAAGGTCCAAAATGGAAGCTAGAGCATGGATAGGCCCAGGGTCTGTGAAAACAACAAACAAACAAACAACAGCAACAAAACATAGTCCATATCTGGTAGCTCAATATAGAAATTTTAACATGGGGGTTTTGCCACAAAGGTATTGAAAGAGCTAAAAAACAAAAGGTATGGTGAGGCAACCCAGAGACTAGCAAGAGGAGAGAGCCATTCCCCCTTGTAGGGCTAAAGAAATAAAGGGAAGATTTTATGTTGCCGGTGCCCAGGGTTGGAGAGGTTTAGCAGGAGGAATTGTCCAGCAAGAGCTACAATCACAGATGAGACCCAGCTACCCCAAATACACCATTCCAAGCAGAAAGAAATATGTTGGCTTCTTCATTTCTCTTACCTTCTGATGACTCTCATTGGCCAAACCTAGTATAAGACATTTGTAATGTAATCTATAGGGTCAGTCCCATGCAATACAAAACAGAGCAGGAGAATATGAGGTAGTGATCTGAGAGCAAATAGACAACTAACCAACCCAGATGGTCTTGGAGATAGCTTCAGAGGTGATTTTTCCTGATTGAGCTTCCTCTTGATCTGTGACTTCTTGAAAGCTCCTGCCCCAGCTGCTGCCATCACACCTTGCTGTAAAGTATTGATGCTTTGGGGTAACTAAGAGGACAGTTGCTTACAAATGTCTTGATAAATTGGTGTTTAGATGCAGAGACCGTGCCATATAACACTCAATTGTATAAGTCCCAGAATTCTTGCCTAGAAGCTTTCTAACATGGGTTATACTTGCTCACAACCAGGGCTTTCCTAGAGCAGTGCATCCCAGAGTAGAACGCCAGCCTTCTTTTTCCAATGGGACATTGATCTCTTTGGCTTAAACACTGTAACATCCCCCATGTAAACTACTAATTTAACATTAGCAATAAACTTATCCTATATAATAAAACCTTAATATGCAAATCGACCAAACAGCGAAACAACCAGTTGCTATGATGTGCACTGACCACCAGGGGGCAGGCACTCATGCAGAAGCTGCCCCCTGGTGGTCAGTGCGCTCCCACAGGGGGAGCACCGCTCAGCCAGAAGCTGAGCTCACAGCTGCAGGCCTCCCCTGCAGGCTGCTGGTAAGGAGCCAGGGGTCCCAGACTGTGAGAGCCCCAGACTGTGAGAGCCCCAGACTGTGAGAGCCCCAGACTGCAAGACGGATGTCTGAGGTCCTGGACTGCAAGAGGGTGCAGGCCGGGCTGAGGAACCCCACCCCAGTGCATGAATGTCATGCACCAGGCCTCTAGTATTCCAATGATAGGCTGACCCTTCCAACAAAAACATAAAATCCATCAGTGTGTTTTCCTGCTAGCCAGCACTAGGAAGCAACAATCTTTCTTTATGCTCTTGTATTTCACAACAATATTGATTGACTTACAGATGGCATTTATGAAACCTACAGGAAAATGATATCACAAGTGTATTTAACCTATGCAAATTCATCTATACCCATTTAGGGGAGAAAAGTCGAGAGAGAGGCGCAGTACACAGTGTGAGAGTAAGGAGAAAGGAGGGGAAATTTTCCAAAGTGGGCAATTCTACCCACCATTTTATTCAGTGAGTGAGTGCCCTAAAGTGGTCAGGAGGTAGGAGAGGTGACCTACTTTGCCCCAAGGCCATCATTGTTCCTGCTGATCTCTGGAGACTCTTGCTGAGACACTAATGTCGAAAGACTTGGTACTGAAGAATTCAATGTTGCTTAGGTAGTCTTAAGCAACACACATTTTAATATATACTATACATACCCATGCAGTAAACTATGTGTATTGCACAAAATGATATCAAGATATTTTAAAGGTGATTTTTTAAAATATAGATTCTCTCCTTCCATGGTGATGTTAACCCTCCTATATGGTGTGATCCTGGTACATAGACACTGGGGTTGAAAATTCAGTTGAGAGATTGGTAATGGTGCAGGAAGAGAAGAAAAGTAGTTTCACAGTCTACCAAGGCAATTAGCTTGAGAGAGAGAGAGAGAGAGAGAGAGAGAGAGAGAGAAGAGGGCACTGCTGGAAATCACTATAGTTGCAGGATTTATCCTCATCGGCTGTTCCCAGGATACCCAGGTATTGCTTTGAGATTCGTCATATAACTAAACCAGTTGCTTCCTTTCTCTATACCAGCTATCCCTCTCATAAAATTAAGGCAGAATATCTGCTTCTTGCCTATTGTCACAAAAGAATATATAGGGATTAGATCTAATTACTAGGAAATCCATTCTCCAATGATGAAACGTTTAGCACTCAAGAGAATGCAAGAAGACAGCCAAAATTTGGTTAGAATGACCCATCCTGGTTCTATTTACCTCAAAGAAGAACCACACTTTGATGTGTTGGCATAACTACGATAGTATGAACGTCACTTTGTAGGACAAACATCATAGTGATGCTCTTACTTAATGTAATGTATCCTGAGAAAGTTTTCCCCAACCTTAATCCAAATCTTCTTTTTTCCACATCCAAACCTGAAATGCTACAGCTTCCTAATCACAACTGTGTAATGTCCAAAATATATAAACAACCAACCAAACCTGGGAAATCTTATATAAGCTCCTGCAGTCTGAAAAGCTGCCATTAGTAATAAGCCTTCCTGTGTTCACCCTACCCTGAACTCTGGCCCCCTCAGTGCTCCACAGTACAGCTCTCTCTAACATGCCAGGTTAATGCTGAGAAGGAACTGAAACCACAAAGGACCAAAAAGCAAATATTTTGCCCAAAGCTAATGTAGCAAATTACATGCAAGATCTAAACTCCAAGAACCTTTTAAATGGTGCAAGCCTACACAAACACACAGCATCCAGTTTGCCAAGATTTAAAAACTAAATTAAATCTAAGTCAAGCCCCACTGGGGGATTTATAGAACCAGTTAAAAGACCGAGTTCTGCTCTTGGCAGGACCACTGGCTTACATCGGACCCCAGGTAAGTAATTTCTCTCACTGGGCTTCTGTTTGCCTGTCTATGAGGCTAACATTTGCCTTGAGTGCATAGGAGTGGTGAAGTGAGAGAGTAGGCAGGGTACTCACAGTTCAATGCAAGAAAGGTGTGTGTGCATAATCAGAAATTCATACAGAATAGCTTCTGCCAGGTACTCTGTTCCCCTAACTGGGCTGCCATGTCACTGTGCAGTCTATGAACTGCGAAGGGGCTGAGGTCCAGTCCTCTTCTCCACCTTGACCAGGCTGCATCCAACCAAGGGCACTGCCTTGACTTCACACAGGATGATGTCTGCGTCCAGGCCCAGAAGGCTCATCTGCTTAGAGTGGGTGCTTTTTAAAATTCCTTTAAAGACACCAAACCAGGAATGGAGCGGCTATCAGAGTTGATGTCATTTTGAAAAAAGCCAGATGAAAGAAGCATTTATTTTGGCAAGAGTCATATTCACAATGAACGTTTGTGGTCAGAGGCTGGAAGAAAGCAGGCATTGAATTGGAAGGCACCTTTGCACCAGGGCCACATTACCAAGCAATGGACTAGTCACTAGAATCACCACGTTTTGCCCTCCGCTTGCAGCTGTAACCCCAAGAAGCAATGCGGATGAAACTGAGGAAGCTCATTAGAGAAAATAAGTGCGGTAGGGAAACTGGCCATGGCAGTGTTGCCTAAGAAAACCTGGAAGTTAATGGACTGCATCTGGCTTTGTTTTGCTCATACACTCAATTGGACACCAGGCAGCAGTGGTAGGAATTTTTTGAGCACTTAGGAGAAAAATGTATTTTTTAAGTAAATGTGTGCCATTGGTGCTGCATCATTTTCATTCCTCACTTTCTTTATGCTTAGATTTCAAACTGTATTTTAACTGGGTGTGCTCATCCTCGTCTATCGGTAGGGAAATTAGTTATTAACAATGAGCACAACTCCTGTGGCTACAAATGTCACCCTGATAAAACAGGCTAGTAGACTCTTCTCCAGTGCCTGGAATGAACAAGAGGAATCAGGCCACCAAGAGAAGGCCCAGTGGCCTAATCCAGAGTCAAGTGCAGAAGGCTGCCAATGGGGAAAATCTCACACACTTGCTGGCCAAATACAGTCACGCCAGTCAACATGCAGATCTATCAACAAACAATCTTTAAAAAAACAATTCCCACGGATTTGAGTGTTTCTGAGCTGGGGAGCAAGAGAAGGAAAGAGAGGCAACAAAGGAAAGGTATTCCTCACTCCCTGACATAAACCATTATCAGGAAATGAGCATTCAGGGTGATACCTCTGACAATTAATCTTTAGGATCTCTATTCTTTTCTGTATTTTCATCATTTTCTACAATAAGTGAGTGGTTTCTAGTAAGCAAGAAGAAGGAAAAGTACCCCTCATTATCTAAATGTATTTGATTAGTAAATTCTGATAGTGAGTGTTTAGGCCAGTGATGGCGAACCTTTTGAGCTCAGCATGTCAGCATTTTGAAAAACCCTAACTTAACTCTGGTGCCGTGTCACATATAGAAATTTTTTGATATTTGCAACCATAGTAAAACAAAGACTTATATTTTTTATATTTATTTTATATACTTAAATGCCATTTAACAAAGAAAAATCAACCAAAAAAATGAGTTCGACTGTCACTTCTGACACGTGTGTCATAGGTTCGCCATCACTGGTTTAGACAGTGACTTTGGAGAAGAAAAAATATATTTCATTCCTGCCCTAACCAGTTTGGCTCAGCGGATAGAGCATCGGCCTGCAGACTCAAGGGTCCCAGGTTCGATTCTGGTCAAGGGCATGTACCTGGGTTGCGGGCACATCCCCAGTAGGGGGCGTGCAAGAGGCAGCTGATCGATGTTTCTAACTCTCTATCCCTCTCCCCTCCTCACTGTAAAAAATCAATAAAATATATTTTTAAAAAATCTATTTAATTCCTGAGTTTCAATAAACAAGAATTAAAATTTCAGATTTCAGAGAATGATGCATTTATCTGAATTAATTTGCTTCCTACGTTGTGAAGGAAAAATTTGGATGGCCAGAGATCAAATAGCAAGAGATGCTTATAATGAACTTGTAATAAGCTACCTTTTCCCTCCCTTTTCTACACGTAAGCACCAAAATTATACCTCAATAGGCAATCTATATATATAAAAGGCTAATTTGCTAAGTGTCCCTCCACCCATCCAACTGGTCACTATGATGCTCACTGACCACCAGGGGGCAGATGCTCAATGCAGGAGCTGCTGAGCTGCAGTGACACACCCCAACACCAGAGAGGAAGGAGGCTGATTCCTCGAGGGGCCTCGTGATTCCACCTTCGGCCATGGGTTATGTTGTTGCTGGGGCACTGTCAGCCCCGAATCTGGTTTACTACACACTTGCATTTGCATTCCACACCCTGTACAACAGCAACTTTGCAGAGTGCCCTCTCGCACTCCGGAACCCATTGGGGGATGTCCGAGATCCAGTGTCAGCCCAATCCCCGCAGACCTGGCCGAGATACCCCACCTGCCAGAGGGATCCCGCTCAGTCCACAGATGCCCTTCGAGCCATGGCACCACCCCAGGTGTGGCCAGCTGGGGAGGGACCACAGGAGGGCAAGATGGACTCCAGGGCGTTCCTGGTCCATCTTGCCCAGTCCTGGCCCTGCTGGCTATCTTCTAATTAATTTCCTTTATATGTGCACGAATCCATGCACGGGGTCACTAGTTTTGAAATGTTTGTCTTTGGAAAACTTTTGTACCACAGTACTTTTATATGGCAAACTTCATCCTCATTTTGTTTGCTTCAAAAAGTGAGGAAGTTTCCAGGCAAGACATAGAAGGAAATAAATTGAAAACAATAGAGGGAGTTTTCTTTTCAAAATTTACACAATAGAAATACTTGAGTAAGGATTACTTTCTCAATGTAAATCTGTGTTCTCTCAACTACTCTGTCAATGAATTAAGAATCTAAGATCTATTGGCCAAAAGTGTTAGGCAAGTATGAGTATGATTTCTTGACTTCAGCGCATAAAGCAGGAGTGGTTAACCTTTTCTCTTCCAAGGGCCATTTGGATATTTATAACATCATTTGCGGGCCATACACAATTATCAACTTAAAAATTAGCCTGCTTTACTGGTATTTGGTCAAACATTTAATTAACTCACCCCTAATGCTTTGGCAAGGCCAGACCAAATGATTTTGTGGGCCTTATATGGCCCACAGGCCAGACATTCCCCATTCCTGCCATAAAGTCTTCACTTGAGTTTTAGACAAATAAAATTAGAGAAAACAAAATCCTGGCCAAACCCATGACTATTACAGGCTTTTTATGCCAAGGCAATAGAACTTATCAAGGAACTAGAAAATAAAACTTCACCCTACGTACAATACTAAAAAGGAAATAGCATAGTTGTCAAATGAACACAGTATTACTAATGTGCCTCAAGAAAAGATATAACCAGAGAACCAAAATGTTTTACATGAAAAGTGAAAGGTGAGATCAGATCTTTTGGAGAATTTTGTCCCTTTCTTTAATAGCCTCCAAATATTTTTGAACTTGTTTATGCCTACACTCATTTAATTTTCCCTGATCTCTTTCACAGATGTTAGTTATCTTTGGAAACACGCCTCAGGGACTGCGTGGTTTTGATTCATACCTTGAGCCCATGGAGCTCCTCCACAGTTTCCCACAGCATCTCAGTGTTCCTTACTAGTGCTGCCCACTTCCCTCCCAGCAAAGGGCCACATTACTCAGCACACAGTGACTCTTAATTCAGTTAACGTGGGAAGAGACTGTCATCAATGACTATGTGAATGTAGGGCAGAAATATCCCAGCTGACCTGGAAGACTGTTGGAACGTGACTAATAGGCCCAACTCACAGGGTTAATTCCCTTGTGCTTAAAAGTGGCATGATTAGCAACTTGTTAAAAAAAATACTGGCTTATCAGGAAATACAGTCAATAACATTGTAATGACTCTGCAAATGACAGACTAGACCTAATGTGGTGATCACATCATAAGGCATACAAATGTCAAATCACTATGTTGTACACTTGAAATTAATAGGATATTGCATGCCAATTACACTTTAATATATAAAAAAAAAAACTTCTAAATACTGTCTTTCTTCTGGTTACTTGGGCTCAGCTTCTATATTTCCAGTCACAAATCTAAGTAGACATGTTTACTAAGTGTGTGAAGAGGTGAGAAAGAAAAAGAAGAAATGTGGTAGAAATGGGCAGGACTGAAAAACAACTCACACTGAAACTCTCAAACTCCTCTGAAATTCTAATTTTAAAATAACAATAATCCCCATAAGAAAGGTCTTGCTATTCCACTTTACAAGTGAGAAAATCAAGAATGGAAGGTTGAGCCTGGTCAGTGTAGCTCAGTGGTTGAGTATAACTATGGAACCAAGAAGTCACAGTTTGATTCCCCAACAGGGCACATGCCCAGGTTGTGGGCATTCAATCCCCGGTTGGAAGGTGTGTAGAAGGCAGCCATTCAGTGATTCTCTCTCATTATTGATGTTTCTTTATCTCTCTCTCCTCTCCCTTCCTCTCTGAAATCGAGTTTTTAAAAATTGTGCTTTTTTCTTAAAGAGTGGAAGGTTGAGCAAGTTGTACAACATCTCACGATTAAGAAATGATAGAGCTGGGTTTCCAAACTAAATCGAATCCTGCTATTTGTCTCTCATCCACTTCCTGGCTCCTTTCCCCAGTGTAACTGGTACAAACCTTTTCATGTTGACTTTAATCCTGGCCAAATACCTATCTCCTTCTGCACCAAGTAACCAGAGACATACTAGAGTTAGTTTTGTCCTTGAGCCCTCACTTTACCTACTATACATCTTCCTCCTGCTTCTCCTCCTCCCTCTTCCCTTTCCTAGAAGGTACCTATTCCCCTCAGAAAGCCTGCGTGGGGTGTTTCCTTCCTCCCTGAAGTCCTGAAGCACTCCTTGTTTATACCTTTCATTTGCCTTTTAAGGTCCAATTGCCAAGTCTTTCTTATCTTTTTTTTTTTACTTTGAATCTTTTAAAAATATTTTAATTTCAAAACAACAGTCTGACTTATCTTTTATGCACATATCCTGCCTACCCAACCAGATTGGGTGTCCTCCAATGCTCTGTCCTTTCCCATCTGCTTAGCTCCCTCTCTAATGACTCCCTGGGAGAGAGCTCATCTACTTGTAATGGCCATGGATGCTACACATATTCTTGCCACCAAGTCCCTGCTCAGGTTCCCCAGCCTTATGGTTCTTTCCCTTTTTCCTTATCAACAGAAATCCACAGCCTTCCCAAGGCCACTTCAAATTCCAATGAACCTTCTCCAGCAAACACAGGTCCACGATTATCTGTTCTTTCTCTGAGTTTCTATAAGACTCCTATCTATACAGACATTTTTAAAATTTGTCTTTATCATTGAAAGTATTACAAATGTCCCCCTTTTCCCCATTGACCCCCTTCATCCTACCTCCCCTCCCTACCCCCCGCCCCCAGGCCTTCATCACACTATTGTCTGTGCCCATGGGTTATGCACATATGCATATAAATTAATCTCTTCCCACCCACCCCCACCTTCCCTCTGAGATTCAATAGTCTGTTCCATGCTTCTATGTCTCTGGCTCTATTTTGTTCATCAGTTTATTTTGTTCATTAGATTCCACATATAAGTGAGATCATATGATACTTGTCTTTATCTGACTGGCTTATTTCACTTAGCATAATATTCTTTATTGTGTCTGTACTTCATATTTCCCTAAATAGACTGGGAGTTTCCTAAGGACAGTAACAAGTCTTTGACTTGCATTTCTCATTGTACCCAGCACAGTGCCAAGTATTCTGAAGGTGCTTATTAATTACCTCCAAACTACATTTCAAAAGTTAAAATAGAACTCAGATCTTTTGTTTGTTTGTTTCAAATATGTCACAGTAAACTAAGGCAGTAGTAGCTCTACACTGAGCAAAATGTTGAGCCCAAAGTGAGCCAACTTTAAACCCTTAGAGGGAGGGGCTTTGTGCTTAAGAATCTCCTTTCCCAGGACACCAAGTTCAGTGATGGTATAGACAACACCCACTTCACAGGGTTGTCTTGACTGGTTATCCAAACCCAGAAGCACAGCACCTTGAAAGAGTCTGTCTGAATCAAGAACTCAGTCCTCATTTGCCCAGATGGAAAGTTGGTTGTGGCCAAGAAAAGCCGACCTGATGAAAGCCAGTATGTTCAGCTTCCTTTCCAATCAGCAACCATAATTGCCACTAGCATTTAATATGGCACCAATCACACCTGTGTTCTGGGGCCAGGAACAGTGGCCAGCTCAGCACCTTCTGAAACCCGGATGGCTGAAATCCAAGGCAAACAAGACTGAGCAGATGAATCACAGCAGTGAGACCCAGCAGTTGCCATTGTAATCCAGGGTGTTTACCCACAATCCAGCAGGCAGGGTGTAGCCTATAATATGCTGGATTTAGGGTTGATTCAACCTTCACCCCTATAAAGTTGGGCCTCCACTAATTGCTAATGTTAAGAAATTCTCTTGACACTTCCTGTTCTGAAAATGTTGTTAGCCCTCCTGGATTAAGGAGGTAGGCTCCATCTTAGAAGTGAGGTATGGCAACCTACAAACAGTCCATATACAGATGACAACGAAAAGCCAACAACCAACATTCCCAAGTTCCTTCATTATAAATTAAGCTCATAGGAGCTGGTGACCACTTAGAATGCTCCATAAAGTTCTCAGGATCATATTCTAGTAAGGCAGCCCCTCAGTGTCTATTAGTTCAAAAGCAGTCAGAGTAGAAAATAGGGTAAAGTTCAGATACCAAAGACTCAGCAGCTTTTAAATTTTGTTGTAGTTGTGTGTGTGTGTGTGTTTGTGAGTGTGTGTGTGTGTGTGTGTCATATCTAGCAATAGCAATTGGGATAAAAGAGAAAATCCCATGTGCACTGTGGGTGCCAACACTGCCAATCCTGCTCTCCCTCAAAAACCAGCACAGAAAGAGCCTATAGTCATTTTCCTATGAAGCCAGCATCCGTGTCGTGAGGCACGACATCAGAGCTACCCAGGCTCAGGGCACATAGACTTAGTTTTGAGAGCCTAGAACCTCAATTAATTTATTTATTCAAGCAAAAATTTATCAAACATTTACTAGGTGCAAGGTACATGTTCTAAAGTCTAGGGTGTAGCAACCATTGATGTATAAAAAGTCTCTGCTCTCTTGGATCTTATATTCTAGTCAGGAGGAGATAGGCAATTAATAAGTAAACAGGTAAATACTTAGACCAGGGGTGGGCAAACTTTTTGACTTGAGGGCCACAATGGGTTCTTAAACTGGACCGGAGGGCCGGAACAAAAGCATGGATGGAGTGTTTGTGTGAACTAATATAAATTCAAAGTAAACATCATTACATAAAAGGATACAGTCTTTTTTTTTTTTTTTAGTTTTATTCATTTCAAAGAGGCCGGATCCGGCTGCGGGCCGTAGTTTGCCCACGGCTGACTTAGACTTTCAGATGGTGACAGTGACATTTCAGAGAGCCCCTGAGGAGGTAGAGGAGAAGCTATGCAGAATTGCTATTTTTATTGCTATTATTAGAACTAATAATAGTAAGGCTCTTCCAGCCATTTCAAGGACTTTGGCTTTGAATCAGAATATCAGTCAGGGCCCAGTTGAGAGACAGAAGCCACACCAGTTATTTCTACAGAACTAATTTAATATAAAGAAATATTAGCCTGGCTAGTGTAGCTTAGTGGTTGAGCATCAACTCCATGAACCAGGAGGTTGCTGGTTCTATTCCAGGTCAGGGCACATGCTCCAGTTATAAACTCAATCACCAATATGGGGCATGCAGGAGGCAACTAATCGATGTTTCTAGCTCTCCTTCTCTAGAGGTATTCTCTCCCTCTAGCACCCCCTACTGGCTGAGCCCTACAGGGGCCAGCTGACAAAGAACAGTGGTTTTCAGGGGTTCAGCCCCAGCAACGTAAGATCAAGTATGGAAGGATGGGTTTGGAGTTGAGAGGCAATGACAATAACTGACACCCTCTGGCTGAGACAGGAAGTCACCAAAGATTTTGAACAGGGGGTGACATTAGCTGAGTCATTCTGGCAGCTGTGTTGAGAATAGACAGCAGGAGAGAAATAGCAGTGGAGGTGGGAAGAGGTGGTTGGATTCTGGATATCCTTAGTTCCATTGGATTTGCTGATGACTTGCATGTGGGCTGTGAGAGAAAGAGAGACATCAAGGGTGACTCCCACACTTTGGCCTAAATAACTGAATGGAGACAAATTTACAGAGAGGGGAGAAGACTAAGCGGGAGCACACTTATGAAGGGAAAGGGCCATCTGAAGCTCTAAGTGGGGCACATTAGGTTTGAGGTGTTGATCAGCAGTTGGGTACCCAAGTCTGGAGCTCAGGAGAAGGTTTATTTAGTGATGCAAATTTGAGATTCCCTCATCATATAGATGGATTTTAAAGCCATGTGATTGGATGAGATCACCAGTGATGTGTCAACATGGCTCAGATTCACAAGGCTAGGAATAAGATTTGGAATCAGAATGATGTAGATTTGAATTCAACTCTACCAGCACTAGATATTCCCAGGTAGGTCTTTACCACTCTAGGCCTTGAATCTCTCATCTGTAAAATGAGATGATAACCATACTGATTGCACTGGTCCTATATGAGGATTAAATGTGGCAATTAAAGCCCTTATACCAGTGCCTGATACTCATTCCAAGCTAGAAATGGATAGCAGTCGAGTTTGTTCTTTTCGATGAGAAAGCTACAGACAAAGGAAAATAGAGAAGGAACCTGAATACTTAAGGTGAAAGAACTTTTCCTCTTACTTGTGAATATCTGGCCAGGGAGTAAGAGGTGATACCAGACAACAATCAGATATGAACAAAAATAAAAGACAGATTCACACAAAAAATTCTCAAAAGAAAAAACTTAGCGATCCTTTAAAATGCCAAAACTGAGTAGCAGGGCAAGACCCACATAGAAACAAAATCCTTGGCAGGAGATGACCTATTGTGACATCAGTGTGTGCCTGTCGTGAGCTGGGTGAGCTGTGGATGAGTCAGGATGTGCATCACCATGACTCTCAGCCCCCACACACCAGTCACCACTTGCTCCTACTCAGCCTGGGAACAGAGCCCCATTCTCCTCCCATTAATTGTTCACCTCTCATTAAGCATTTTCACATGAGGCAGACGTTTTTTTCCAGAGCTCAATTGCAAGGTTATGTAAGGTTCTACTGTATTCCTGGCCCAGGAACTGAGACCAGCTGCCTTCACAGGGCGCTCCCTTCCTAGGGGGTAGGTCAATTTAGGAAAGCAAACTGCAGATCACAAAGCTTAAGAAATCCAGCAATGGAGTAAAAGATGCTGACTGTCCTCAGAGCTTGCTCTCCTCAAGTGTACTAAGCACCCTGCTACTACACCCCAATGTGTGAATCAGAGCTCCTTTCCCCCCACCCCCGCCCATGGCCACCTTGTTTGGTATCAAAAGCTCTTCATGTTATTCTGCTGACAGCAGCCTTTTCCACACAAGTTCCCAACACTTTTACAAAGTAAAAACAAAACAAAACAAAAAAACAAAACTCTACAGTCCAGGGATTATATTCCAGACAGCTGTTTCTGGACACTAGGAGAGACCCGTGTGAAATAGTAATTCTCAACCTCGGCTGCAATTGGAGTCTCCAGGGGAGACTGTAAAAGTGCTGATGCCCACACCAATTGTGATGGTTGCCTGTGTTTCCCCAAATGCATATGTTGAAGTCCTACCTCCCAGTACCTCAGAATGTGACCATATTTAGATGGGGTCTTTAAAGAAGTAATTAAGGTAAAAATAAATCACTAGGATGGGACCTAATCCAAACACGACTGATGTCCTTATAAGAAGAGGAGATTAGGACACAGACAAGTACAGAGGAAATACTATGTGAAGATATAGGGCAAAGACAGCCATCAGCAAGCCAAGGAGAAAAGCCTCAAGAGAAACCAATCCTGCCAACCCCTTGATCTCTGACTTCCAGCCTCCAGAGCTATGAAATAATAAACCCCTGCTGTCTAAGCCCCCTATTCCATGGTACTTTGTTAGGGCAGCCTTAGAAAACTAATATACCAATGTAATCAAAATCTCTGGCAATGAGGCCAGGCATCATTACTGTTAAAGCTCTTCCAAGTGTTTTGACTGTGCATCTGCATTTTAGAACTCACCATTCTAGACTACAAATTCCTTCCAGTCTGCTAACACCAGTGCTGACCCTTAGGTTGTCTTTCTAAAATGCATCATGTCTATTTGGCATTAGCTTCTTTCTTCCTTTCTTCTTTCCTGCCTCCCTCTGTCCCTCTCTCTCCTTCCCTCCATTCTTTTCTTCCTCAACAAAATGAACAGGAGAGATCACAGCCCGCACCTCAGCCTCAGGATAAAGGATGCTAAGTCCCATCTACCATCTTTCCATTAAAATCTGAACCACTACGTGGTCCCTAAGAAAATCCCTAAGAGAGCTGAAAATCTAGAAAAGGACTTTAATCTGATGAAAGACTCCAAGTGAGGGAAAAGACCTTGTGCAAAGGTTAATAGGAAAAGATGAGGCAATGCCTTCTTTTCTGGAGAATTCCCCTGTCAGACAGAAAGTCTTTTTTTAACTTCTGCCTCATTTGGCTTTTTGAATGGCCATTGTCCATAGCCACATCTTGCCAGGAATGGTCAAATGGTGAAGCTGCAGGAAGATACTGGAGACAGATCTGTGTGAGTGTCCAGACCTCATTTTCCTGCCAATGGTTGGTTCAAAATAAGCCACCTGCAGTGACCTGCCACTGCATCTCTTTAAATAATGATACCAAGATGGACTTGCGAGTTTGCAGGCCTCCTTTCCTTCCCTGTGCCTCTGTTTCCCTCCCTGTACACACACACGGGAAATCTAGACATCTGAGCACCACTCTGGTGAAGGTGAACAATTAGGGTTTTAATCATCCTCATTTTCAGCATCCAAACCTCTTCTACATGTGTTTCCAGGCACTTGCTTGCTGTCCCTTCCCCTTCTTTTCTTATTCCTTCCTGATAGCTTCTATTACCTGCATGTGGTAAATTTTCAAATCAGCAGTCAGAGTTTTTAAGCTGCATGACTTCTATTACAGCTAAGAGGAGGCAGGTGACCAATGCCAATGCAGTCTCGACTCCACAGCTTACCTTCTTCATGCTCATTTATTCATCTTCATGGCATGTATCAAGCCTGGGTTTTAACAAAGCCTTCTCCGAGAATGGTTCATCTCTCACAGAGGGCCTGGGGGGGAAGGGAAGTGAAGACACTGAACCAAAAGAGAGAATGGAAGGACAGGGGTTTGCAGAGCATTTTCTTAGGCATTTTATCACATCTACCAGAGCCAGCTCTGCTAGGAAGGGACTTGTGTTGAGATTGGTATCTGGTTCTCCTTCCATCATTCTAGGTTCCCTTTTCCCAGTCACAGTAGTGGCCCAAAGCATGCTTTCTACCCACTGGCAAAGCCATCCCTACACAGGGAGTTCTGACCCTTATTCCAGCAGCTCAGGAGCCCTTGTGGCTCTGCCTGTGTATCCACTGTGGAAGTTCTGTCTTGGCCCCCTTCACACTGGTCTCCCGGTTTTTCCTCTCATTTGGATCAAACATTCATTTGTGCTGCACCTTTGGTATTGGACCCCATGTTTACACTCAGACACCGCCTTTCTTATGACATCTGTAAGTTAAGTAAGACCACCCTGTCCCTGAAAGATTCAGGTAACCTATAGGCCACCCAATTCTAGGCCACTAATGTCCAAAGTCTTCCCTGCAATTTCAGCCAGTTTGGGAGACAATCCCCACTGCTGCTGGTTCTCATACCTTCACATATTGTTTCTGAGCCACATCATATTGACCCCCCCCCCACCCCTATATTTAACACTACTGCTGCAAAACAATTAATAAGTACTATAGAGAGGGGAACAGGAGGAAAGATTTACATGAAGGACTGCTGGTGCTGACCAGCAGACCCAGAGCAATGGATGAATTATTACTCTGACAAACATTTCTGTGAAAGAGGGGCTAAGGGACTGCTTGGCTATAGGAACCAACAGCCCTGTTTGCCTGCCTCCTTAGTCTTTTATTGTAACAACAGCTTGAACTAAAATTAACTTTTAGATACTATCAGCAGGGTAAGTATCCTTGAGAAGACATATGTGTCTGCAGTGTCCTTTAAGCAAGGACATCTAAAGACTAAACATAAAGATTCCAGTAAACACCTGGGGGCTCAGACTTGTTTGGAAAAGTCGAGCCAGGGGAGGTTGCCTTCGGCCAGCTCCTGTCCTGTGCCTCCCTACAAAGGACAAGTTAAGAATTCATGGTTTTGCCCTAACTGGTTTGGCTCAGTGAATAGAGCATTGGCCTGCGACTCAAGGGTCCCAGGTTCGATTCCGGTCAAGGGCATGTACCTTGGTTGCGGGCACATCCCCAGTGGGGGGTGTGCAGGAGGCAGTTGATCGATGTTTCTCTCTCATCAATGTTTCTAACTCTCTATCCCTCTCCCTTCCTCTCTGTAAAAAAATCAATAAAATTAAAAAAAAAAAGAATTCATAATTTTAATTCTTAAGGTTCTCTTGTCAACCCTACAATGTTGGGAGAAGAAGATCCTCTTCCTCTGCCTCCTCTGAACTAGCACCCAGGCTCTTCGTCTCCCCAGGATTTCCCCTAGGAAGTTGAATCTTCTTCCCTCCATTACGTGGAACAGTTCAGCAAAAACTTGTAGACACAAGTGTTCAGCACAAAGGTCTTCCTTTATGATGTCCCACAGCCTTTCTCTGAGGAATAGTCTCACCTCAGGCAATTTTTTGTTCAAAGGCCGCTATAATATAGCAGGGTTCTGGCTTCAACCCACCTGAGTCAAACAAGAGTTGGCCAGTGGCCTCTGACTAGATGGGGCCATGGGCCAGAAAACTCTGCCAAAGGGGGAATGGTTACCCTGTGTAGTAATCAATCAGGTCCCATCAGAGCTTCTCTCAGGAAGCTGGTTTAAGAGTCAGTCACAGCCAGCAGCAACAGTGGAAGCAACTGGTGTCACAGCAAGTAAGCCAGGAGCCATCACAAGAAGAGGCAATAAGCAGAAGCTGGGAAACCTAGAAGGCACAATGAAGCATACTTGTGAGGTTCAGAAGAGATGGGAAAGTTTGCAGGAGGTTGAAGCAGAGAAGGAGAGGGACAGCCCCACGAGCCCAGTCAAGGCACTTTGGAGTGAAAGGAAGCACCATCTTCCCAGTATAGCCTCAGTTACTCAGCTGCGGACTCAATATTCTGTGCCTGCTGACTCCCTGTGTAAGCATGTGATCAATCCTCATTGCCACAGGAACTCCAATGCCTTCTCTTCTCCTTACAGCCTTAGTGGATTTGGGCCCCTGCTCTGTGCAAACTTTGCTTTCCTATACGAGGGTACTCACCACCTCCCCCACTCCCTGCCCTTTGGTGCAGGGAATCTGTCTTACCCAGATTCATCATCTCATCTTCACAGCCTCTAGGACAGAGCTCACACTCAAAGTTTGACTTCCTTCCAGCCCAGCCCTCTACACTATGCTCATTGTGTTAGCATGATTTCCTCTATAGTTCCTCATAAGTCATTATAAACACTGTATAAGAACTGTCCAAATCAAGAATTTCAACTTTCCTTCTCACTGCTGATAAACTGCAAGGGACAGTTTAAATTAGAATGGCATCTGCTGGGGCCCATGGAAAGAAAGCTGGAAAAGACTCTGTGGTAAAGATAAAGGCTGTTGATTCCTTCCCCCACACACTAATGGTGCCATCTCATCTTTGCATCTGCAAATTACAGTTAGGTGACTGCCAGGTTCTCCCATGTTCAGATAAATTAAGGAATGGTCAAGCTTAAAGTTCTCAAGTTAAGTACAAATTTCCCAGTTCGGGGAAGAGATTTTTAGTTCTACCATAGCCATTCTCCACGAAAACAACACACATGCATATAAGCATAACCAAAGGACACAAGACACTGGGGGGCGGGGTGGGGGAGGGGGGCGGGTAAGGGCATGTGCCGGGGGTAAGGGAGGCCAGGGGAAGGTCAATGGGGGAAAAAAGGAGACATATGTACTACTATTTGTAATACTTTAAACAAAAAAATAAAATTTAAAAAAAATAAAAAATAATGTCCCAGGACTGGAAATGAAAACTGACCAAAGGTTTTCATTTCTAATGCCATTAACCAACAGCAAAACCTACTGGGTCACTGAGCAAACAAGGGCTTGGGCTATTTCTTTCCAACTATCTGTCTGAGCAGCAGTTGAATCAAAGTTACAGAGTTAAGATGCTGAAAATCCAGAGGGACCACTGAACAGTTTTCCACTTAACTCACCATTTCTGGTGCTCAGAGGTATAGCTTTGAGACTGGGTGATGGCCAGGATAGATGGGGTGAGGTCAGAAAGGGGATGAGACAGTTATATGGGGGTGGATAGTCACAGCAGGAAGAAGAACAAGAATTAAGATAAAGAAAAGGTGGAGAATAGAGATAAAAATGAAGCCAAGGAGGTGCAGCATTCTTCATGACCAGGGTTTGGAAGATGATCTAGGTCTGCTCTTCAAACTCATCTGGAGCAGGAGCAGTGACTCACAAACATCAAAGGACAAGGGGAGGCCCCTTGGGTCACCTAGACTTTGCAACAAAAATGCACCAGGGAAGCAGACATTTATGCAACAAAGCTGGGCGAAGCCTCCACAGTCTTTCCCATCAAATGACAAATGTCTCTTTTATGTAAGGATCAAACAGTGTCGGAGACAGTAACATAAGCAAACTTCAGTGACATTGATTTTGCATGTTAGTAGAGTTGTTTCTAAAGAGGAACTCCCAGGACTGCCAGAGAGTATCTTCACCTGAAAACTGTGACTGTGCCGCTACTTAGCAGCCACGTATCAGCCAAGGGAACACATTCCTGCAGCCCTCCTGACAGCGGCACGTTGACACTTCAATTACCTGATAACTACACAATGTTTTCCCAGCCGAGCAGGAAAACTTCAAAAGAGCTTAACCTTTTTTCTTCTCCAGCCTTTGCTAACCTTTCACCTCCTTCTGCTTTTATGGCTAAATCTCCACGATAAGGTTTTTCTTTTTGACACAAAAAAGAGTTCCAGACTTGAATTCAAATCCTGACACCAGAGTGGCATGACCTTAGGTAAGTTGCCTAGATGCTAATGAGCTTCAGTTCCCTGGTCTATAAAATAGAAATGGCTGTGAGAAATCAAATACGAATTGTTTGAAATCAAATACGAACACACAGGTGGTGTGATGATTGGTTGTAATGCCAATAATATTAGTAAATAAGGATTCAGCTTAGTCTAAAACCCCACATTTCTTTTCTCCTAAATGGTCACTACCTCTTGAGCAGGATATAAGGAGCCAATCTATTTTTAGTTTTAAGTAAAAATGTCTGCTCCAATTATACTGAAAGTTTCTCAAGGGAAAATTATCATCATCCTCCCAATATTAAAAAAAATACCCAATTTTGCATATCTAAGAAATAATTATAGATTATTAACATGATGATAACAATGTTAATAATAAAAAATATGCTATAGTCAACACCCCGAATTTACTTACAAGGTGTTTTGTTTGTTTTTTTCAATCTAAAGATGGCAACAGAGAACATTTCAAATATCTCTGGGCTCCATTCTACTTTATGTAGATTTCTACTATTAAAGCTGGAGTCACTTTACTGAATGGTTTATTGGTCCCTTACTGAAATTGTCCTATGGGTAACATCTACATCCCAGCCAACTTTGTATACTGGCACATAGTAGGCCAGGATGGATGGGTGGATGGTCAGTCCACCTGCAGTGGCAGGCAAAGTAAAACAAAAGTTATCTTGTACAAGCTTAAAATGAAAGTTATCTTACAGGTTTACTAAAGGCCTGGTGCATGAAATTCATGGCCAGGGGGCTGGGGGTGGGGGTCCCTCAGCCTGGCCTGAACCCTCTCCAACCCTGGATCCCTTGGGGGATGTCCAACTGTTGGTTTAGGCTCAATCCTATACTGGCAGTCAGATATCCCTCTCGAAATCCTAACAACTGGCTCCTAACCACTCACCTGCCTGCCAGCCTGATCGCCCTAACTGCTCCCCCCTGCCAGCCTGATCCCCCTAACTGCTCTCTCCTACCAGCCTGATTGCCCCTAACTGCCTCTGTCATGGCCCCGCCACCATGGCTTTGTCCGGAAGAATGTCCTGAAGTTCGCCCGGAAGATGCCTGGTCTAATTAGCATATTACCCTTTTATTAGTATAGATATTATATTTGTATCAGTTAAGATTAAAGCTCAGCACTGCCTCAAACTGATTGTCAAACTGCAGTGGGAAGGCCAGAGAGAGTTGGGGGACAGGAGGGAGGGGAGTAAGAGACCAACCGAAGGACTTGTATGCATGCATATAAGCATAACTAATGGACATAAGACACTGGGGGGTAAGGGAGGGTAGGGGTTTGTCAAGGGGGGGGGGAAAGGATACTTATGTAATACCCTTTGTAATACTTTAAGAGAAAAATTAAAAAAAAAAAAAAAAAAAAAAAAAGATTAAAGCTCAGCAGCAACCATCAAAACCCTAATGAAGATGGCTTTATCAGAATAGTGTGTATTTCACATAGAGGTCTAGAGGTATTCTGTCCACAGCTCCAGAGTGCCAGGGACCTGTGTGCTTAGAATCTTACTGCTTACTATGTGTGGCTTCACTCCCAAGTTTACATCTTGCCCCAGGTTACTCTGAAGCTCCAGACATTATCACTGCAATCCAGGTAAAAATAAGTGAAGAAAGGTAGCATAGAGAGCAAAATGGGTGAACTGTGTCAAAAAAAATGCAATTTTTCTGCCCAGCCAGTGTGGTTCAGTGGTTGAGTATTGATCCAGGAACCAAGAGATCACCAGTTTGATTCCTGGTCTGGGCACGTGTCCGGGTTGCAGGCTCAATCCCAAGTAAGGGGCATGCAGGAGGCAGCTGATCAATGGTGTTTCTCTCTCATCCACGTTTTTATCTCTCTATCCCCCTCCCTTCTTCTCTCTCTAAAAATCAATGAAAACATTTTTTTAAATGCAATTTTCCCCTCAATATTCATTTCTCCCCCTTTCAATATAGAACCTCAATTTTTATTCCCTCCATAATAAATACTATGTTCCCCAGTATTTATTATAAGAAATTTCTGGAAGTTTCTCCTCTTTAAATGGAATAAGTCTGGAGCCTTAGCTGCTATCTTGCACCATAAAGATCAAAGCTTCATCCTAACAATGACAGACTAATAAACCAGAAGGAATCTGAGTATCTGAAAACCTCAGGAGGAACATACCAGCCCTGACTGCCAACTCTGAACACCGTTTATGTGAGACAAAATTAACTTTTATCTTCTCTATGCCACTATTATGTTTCTGTCTCATATAAAGCCAAATCTGGTCCTAATTAATATAGTACTGAGGTAATTTTTTTCTCCACCTTCCTATCTACCAGTTACCAACAGCATTACTGTCCACCAACAATGGCCAGCACTGACTCTTCTTGCTCTATCTTAACCTTTCTCACAGGGAGTAGCAAATAAAGGACATACGGCACATAACTTTTATTTTTACAAACTATGAAAATTTTATAACAAAAGGAAATAAAACATGAACCATCAACAATTCCCTATACAGCCATTGTGAGATAAAAAAAAAAAGTAAAAAAATTCACCTCTAAAATCACAGAAGCACTTCTGTCGCCATTTAATATCTATGACCATGTTCTCAGCATGTACTTGATAAGGAAAATAACATATCTCTAGGTAAATGGCTCTTAACTAGCTAATGTACTTAAAAAATAAACTCAGCAGGAAAAAATAAAAAGTTCTTGTTCTATATCAAAGAAGTAGATCAAGACCTCTTTGCCATTTGACCTAAAACTCAGATGGACAAGAAGACTACTTATATTACTTCTTGTAAATCCCTCTAATAGAAGTTCAAGGCATGTACATTAGGAAAACAACAGTATAAATAAGCTGGTGCCAACACACCCATGAATACTAAAAATATTTTCTAGGCTAACAGTTGTCTTCTAAGATTCTATTGGAGACATGCCTATTTCAATAGTCTCAATTCTTATTTTATTACTAGTGGCCCAGTGCACGAAATTCATGCACTGGGGGGTGTTTCCCTCAGCCCAGCCTGCACCCTCTCCAACCGGGGACCCCTTAGGGGATGTCTGATTGCCGGTTTAGGACCTATGTGAGATCGCGCCTAAACCAGCAGTTGGACATCCCTCTTGCAATCTGAGACTGCTGGCTCCCAACCACTCACCTGCCTGCCTGCCTGCCTGATCACAGCTAACTGCCTCTGCCTGCCTGCCTGATTGCCCCTAACTGCTCTTCTCTGTCAGCCTAATCTCACCCCTACTGCTCTCCCCTGCCCGCCTGATCTCACCCCCAACTGCCTCTGCCTGCCTGCCTGATTGGCCCTAACTTATCTTCCCTGTCAGCCTAATCTCACCCAACTGCCCTCCCTGCCAGCCTGATCTTGCCCCCAACTGCCCTCCCCAGCCAGCCTGATCTCACCCAGTCTCTCTGTTTTTCTCAGCAGTCCTCCAGGCCTCCCTCTTCCTCTTTCCCAGCTGGGAGGGGGCGGGGCCAGTGTGGGCCACTCCACCTTCTTCCGGCCCTCCCTTCCATCCAGGCCTCTTCAGGCCCAGTCTGTTTTGTTTCCTCATTCTGAGAGAGGCTCCGAGAGTGAGCTGGGAGGGAGGGAAAGAAAGGGAGAAAAGGCTGTGAGCTGGTGGGCACTGTGTGTGTCTGTGTGTATGTGCGGTTGTGAGTGAGTGTGAGTGCCGGCCCCGCCTCCCTCGTCCCCATCTCCACTGCCACAAGTCAAGTCCCAACCCACCAGAACCTGCTGCACACGCAGCCTGGAAGTTAGGTCGAGTCTCTGGTCGTTGTGAATATGACGGATCCAGGGTTTTTATATATTAGGATGTATATTTAAATGAATTCAGAGTGTCCACGAGTCTAAAATTAAGAGGTTTATAAGTTGACACCATGAAGAGATCAAGGTAAGTTTTAGGAAGGTGGTGATGTAGTACCTTCTCTGAGTCATTCTGCAAAGTGATGTCTGGTCTTCAAGATCACTGCATACCTTATGGTTCAGGAGAGTTTACTTCTCCTCTGTGAATACAGGGTTTGCTTAAAAGACCTTGATTCTTGTCCAAAATCCATTTCCAACATGTAGTGTAAATTTGAACAAGTGTCCTGATCTCCTCAGCCTCTTTTCTGTTAAACTAAAATAATACCAACTTTAAATAAATTTGAAGAGGTTCCACAATATGTGAAAGCAGTTTATAATGGTAAAGGGTTGCATAAATGTATTATCTGTATGTTTGTATTAATAAGTAGTGTTTGGGTGCTAAGTAGTAGACACTAAACTGTGCAACCTCAAGCATTTGTGTGTATATATGTATATGTACATATACATGTCATGTACACGGGCCTTCTGGAAGAAAAAAATATGTTAAATAATGCTTACCCTTTGGGGTAGAGCTTTTTCCCCCTTTTAAACATTTTAGGTTGTAGTCACATATCAGTTTTAAAATTAAGAAAAATTATGTACCATGACTGACTTTTTTTCACTATGATTAAATGGGGAAAGGCCAGAGCCAAGGGATTTAGAATAAGTAGGACATTCATTTAGCAATAATAATAAGTCCTCCCAGCCCTGCCTAGATGGTTCAGTTGGTTGAAACGTCCTCCCATACATCAAAAGGTTGCAGGTTTGATTCCCGGTCAGGGCACATACCGAGGTTGCGTGTTTGATCCCTGGTTGGAGCAGGTGCAAGAGGTATCTGATTGATGTTTCTCACATCTCTATCTCTTTCTCTCCTTCTCTCTCTCTCTCTCTCTCTCTCTCTCAGCAAATAAATAAAAACATCATCATCATCATCATCATCATAAAATAATATGTCTTCCCAAATCTATAGTCCCGAAGTCCCTACTCTGGTGACCTACATAATGCTACTTCAAATAAATGTCAATGCCAGGTTGGTCTTAGCAATAAAGTGTCAAGATTTATAAAACAAATACTTAGACTTGCTTGAGGAAGTTCCTGAATATCCAATACAAGGGTGCTCTGGCACTAGAGGCCAGCACTAAACCCATACCACATCACCATATTTCCAAGGACTATCCTTTCATTCAGGTAGCATCTTTATCCTTCAAATCTCTATTGAGCAAAAAATATATGGCTTCCATGATTGTTTTGATGGCTGCTATTTTCTTCACTCTTTTTCAGTGTCTGTTCTATAAATATTTCAGCACTTATACCTACAGTCCCCCCCCCCCAAAAAAAAATTTGGAGGTGATATACTGAACAAGTGTTAGGCCTCTGAATATCTGGTAATTAAGAACCCACAGCCCTAACCGGTTTGGCTCAGTGGATGGAGCGTCGGCCTGCGGACTGAAGGGTCCCAGGTTTGATTCCGGTCAAGGGCATGTACCTTGGTTGCGGGCACATCCCCAGTTGGGGGTGTGCAGGAGGCAGCTGATCGATGTTTCTCTCTCATTGATGTTTCTAACTCTCTATCCCTCTCCCTTTCTCTCTGTAAAAAAAATCAATAAAATATTTTAAAAAAATTAAAAGAACCCACATGCCCTTTACTCTCCCACAAACTAAGGCAAAATCATTTATCTTTGAGCAAAATAAGTTATTACCACTCTATTTACTGGAGTCTTCAAGTATCCACCATGGATTGCCTTCTTGCCAGCCCCTCCTGCCTCATTTGCTCTAAATTCCCCAGGACAGGCATATAAAGAGTCCAGACCACCGTCTTAACAATGGCCACCACCTCAATTCATACATCACACTCCCTCTAATGCCCCTCAGGAGGCTGGTAAGGAATAAACAGTCCAAGTGAAAAGAATGTCAGAATGGTGTAGCTGCTGTGAAAAACAACATGGCAATTCCTCAAATAATTAAAAATGGAACTAACATATGATCCAACAATTCTATTTCTGAGTATATACTCAAAATAATTGAAAGCAAGAGGTATTTGTATACTCACATTCATAGCAGCATTATTTACCATAGACAAAAGATAGAAGCAACTCAAGTATCCATTGATAGATGGATGAATGGGTGAACAAAAATGTGGCCCATACATACAATGGAATATTATTCAACCTCAAAAAAGAAGGAAATTTTAACACATGTTACAACCTTAAGGATGAACCTTTAGGACATTATACTAAGTGCAATCAGCCAGTCACCACAGGAAAAATACTGTATGATTCCACTTACACGAGATACCTAGAGCAGTCAAGTTTAAAGAGACAGAGAATACAGTGGTGGGAGGGAGAAAGTGTGTGTTATTATTTAATGGCATAGAGTTTCAATTTGCAAGATGTAAAGAGTTCTGGAAATTGGTTGCACAATTATCTGAATATGCTTAATACTACTAACGTGTACACTCAAATATGGTTAAGGTGGTAACTTTTATAGTAGGCAGATTTTACCACATTTTTTAAAAGGATGCAAGAACCTCCTAGGTTCTCTCTTTGGTCCAAAAGCCCCACACAACCAGCCCACCTGGGTCCAACCTCAGGAAGTCACCAGGTCACACTCAAATCCTGTCATGAGCTACTCCCTTCCAGTCAATGGAAACCTTCTGTCTCTGAACTTCTATAGCCATGCAATTAAGAACTAAATCTCAGTTTCAAACTGTGTCATAGAAGAGTAGTTTCAGATGTAATAGAGTGGTCATATAGGTAGAAGTTTAAGAAGGTTCCAGCTGTAAAGTTCTGTTTTTTTATCAGGGTGGTGGTTACATGAATGTGTTCATTTTGTGATAATTAATCTAGCTGTATACTTAGGATTTGTGCACTTTTCTGTAAGGCAGACTTTCAATTTAAAAAAATGTTGCTCTATTTTGTTACTCCTTGCTTTATGCATACAATCCTGGTCTCTCACAAGATGACGAGCTCCCTGAGGCCTCACAGAGACTATCAGACTGTGAGGCTTCCATTAGAGCTTCATATTTGCCTATTGACTTCATTGACATTTGGAGATCCAGGGATATCAGAGGAAACAGGGCAGTGCACATGGCAGTGGATAGTTTTCCAAAGCCCTTTAGCATTAGGTAAACAAAAGCGTCCTGAGCCCGGCTGGTGTGGCTCAGCAGTTGAGCATTGATCCAGGAACCAAGAGGTCACTGGTTTAATTCCTGGTCAGGGCACATGCCTGGGTTGCAGGCTCCATCCCCAGTAGGGGGCATGCATGAGGCAGCCAATAGATGATGTTTCTATCTCTCTCTCCCTTCCTCTTGCTCTAAAAATCAATAAAATATGTATTTTAAAAATATTTTTAAAAAGCTTTCTGACCCCAAAGCTGAAGGTCAACAATACAGCCATAGCAATCAGCACAAGCTCACAGATGGAGGAAGCACAGTCATACTGATGATAACCCACACCCAGGGAAAGTAACACTTTTGATTTTTAAAAGATATATGCATATACATATGCATGAATGAATGCACACATATACATATACATATATATATACATATACATATAAATATACATATACCAAAAGCACAGTGTCAGTAGGGGTCAACTCTTGATTCACCAAGAGAAGAATTAACATGATGGGGTGAAAGTTATTGCCTATATTGAGAAGTGGCTTAAACCAGAACACATTTGCAAGTGGCAAGGTCTATTGAACCCTGTGATAAGTCTATGATTGCTGATTCTCAAGGAAAGTCAAAGTTTGAGCCAGAGTTCCTTGGTCTTCAAAATGCTGATGATTACCATTTACTTTAAGAAACACAAGGGCTAGTCCCAAAGCAGATGGGGCATGAGATGAAGCCTGTGAAACCATGGTAGGAAAGGGTTAGTTTGAGCCCCCAGCTGGAGATCTTCCAACTCTTAGATTCTAAGCCTTAATACAATCTCATGCCCTTGGGGTTGTTTTCATTTCAGCTATTTCTACATGTTCCAGAGAGAAGAGTTCTGTCTGGCAGAGCTGGGCTAGCAATATTTAATGCGCTCCAAGCGAAGCCAGAAGCCTCACCCATGTGCTGCTGTGGTCCCTCTGTACATGGGTGGAGGGAAGCAGCAGGAGGAATTGGTGCCAGGGAGATGACTAAGGTCTGATGCAAACACCTCGCATGTGTGGGACTCGTGACACAAACAGGTCTGGAGGCAGACAGACGGGTGTCCTAGTCATAGTGTGGGGAGGCCACGCAGCCCCCGAAGCTCATTAAGGAAAAAATATATATTCAGTGTCTAGTTCAGTTTAAGATGGAAGGTGAAGCAAGATGCCCTTTGTTCTCATTTTTTCACTCTCTTTCTGGCTTTCCCTTGTTTGACAAATCAAACAGAATCCCAAAGGAAAAGCATGGGAGGAGGGAAGGCTTCTTTCTCCAGGCCGATTTATGGCATTCTGGATGCAGCTTGCGTCTGTCAGGTCAAAATGGTTAGGGTGGGCTAATAGAGTAGAATTACAGCTTCCTATAATGGGGAAAGTTAAATAGACAAGCTCTCCTACCCTGAGGAGAACGAAGCAGAGGTCAGCACTGCTGGCTTTGAACATGAATGGCCCCTTCCCCTCCATTCCCTTTCACATGTGGCCCGGCAACAGTAGCAGACAGATGCAACACAAAGACAGACACACCTGATTAACCATGAATACAACAGCTGTCGTTTCCCCACCGCCACCACTACCCACCCACACCCTGGTTCTTTCCGCTTAGTTTTTTTCCCTTTCTTTCAGCTAGCGTGAGGAAATTAAACCTACCATTAAAACCCAAGTTAGTGGGAGGGTGTCAGCAGCCCGGCCTTTGTTTCTCTGCTCACAGACTTGTAATAGGTACCTTCTGACTTGTCCTTTCATCTGGAGAAGAGTTGCTGCCTACTGCTGAGCGTTCAGTCAACTCAGAACCTGAGCCCCCAGAGAGGCTTACGGTGGGTGGGGTAAAAAGATAGCACTGACTCAAATGAGGAAGGAGAAAGTGGACTGAAAGCAGCATAATTTTGTGTGCACCTAAAAAGTTTGTCTCTCTTCTCCTCCCTCCTCCTTTTCATTCTCTTGCCTCCAGAATTCCCTGCTGCTACAAACACCCACCGTTAAGACAAACAGGCAGTCAGTCATGAACTTACCGATAGGAAGTGGAACTCAATGTGGCATTGTCTCTCTGTGGAAACTGACTTATTTTGCCCTATTTTGAGCCGGCCTTAACAAAAAAGAATCGGAGCAGGTGTTATTCTTTCTCTTTAGGTAGCCAAATCCTTAAGTTCGTGCTAACTTCCAAGACCTTGAGAATCAGGTAGAAGAGGAGTCTAAGTGTTGAAATGCAAAGGATTTCTAAAGACATAAACAATGAGAAATGTGATTGTGTGAGCTTCCAGAAACCTACAGAGCAGCAATTAGCCCTGAATGTAGCTCTGATGTTTTTCAGGTTTGTTCTTTTTTATTTAAAAAAATATTTGGTCATTTTTTAGTTAATCACTTGACCTCTGTAAGCCTGAATTTCTATTTCTTAAAATGGCTCTCTCAATTGTTCGAAAAGTCCCTTAAATGGTTACAAAGAGAGACTAATAAAAATGACCACAAATTACTCAGCAAACACAATGCCTTATAACAACAGGGTGATAACTGGGTAATTTAACTCCATCTCACAAAAATTCAACAAAAAGTACCTTATTTCCTCATAACTGAAAAAATAATGGAACAATTCAACTGTGTCTAATGACGCCCAGGTCCTCTGCATACTTCTGACTTCTACTAATAACTCCTGGAGAATCTCAATCAAGGTAATATGGAAGAAAGCTAACTAAAGTGCCTAGAAAATTTTGTTTCAGATAACATAGCAGCAGTCCCAAGAGCCATATTTGTGTAGGACATTGGAATTTGTTCTAGAACACAAAGGTAGCCTCCAGTGGCTGGTAACTTTAGGCTCACTGTTCATCTCATTGATGAATTGCCATAATCACTATCAAATCAACCTAGGGGATCCACCTCAGAGCAGTTTGAAAAGACCCTGTTCACTTTGCCATCAAACCATCTCCAGAACACTTCTAGTATTCAAACATCTCTTTTTCTTGCTTCACAGAGCCCACAGTTTAAGCAGAGTAAGCCTGTCTGTTTTCAATTCTTAACTTTTCACACATGGCAAACCAGTGGAACTTTTGAACACTGTGATCATCTGGCCGATGAGCAAGCTGTTTTCCATTTCTGGCAACAACTACTTCTGGCTTATCTTGATGGAAAGAAAGAAGATGAAAATATACTCTGGTTGGATATCGTTGATAACATTTGTCATCTTTGCAGCAAAAAAAAAGAAGCTTAGAAAAATTTTCCCTTGGTGTTGCAGAAAATGGCAAAAGAATTGACACCATCAGTGAGACACCAATTTAACTGAGTTGATAAATGAAGTAGCCCACTGTGGTGTTTCCCATAACAAAGGCAGTATCACATCATACTGGGATGAGGACTTCAGCAGGAATAAGGATCTTTGGGGCCTGGACCTGGAGGAGCTCCATTGGTAGAGTTAGTAACCTTAAAGGCTCACTTCACATACCTGAGCCTGTCCCTGTCTGTATTCGTTTGCTAGGGCTGCTGTAACAAAGTACCACAAACTGAGTGACTTAACCCACAGAAATGTATTTTCTCACAGTTCTGGAGGCTAGAAGGAGGAAGTCAAAGTATTGGCAGGGTTGGTTTCCTCCTAGGCCTTACTCTTTGGCTTGCAGATGACTACCTTTTCACTGTGTCTTCACATGGTCTTCCCTTTGTATGTGTCTGGGTCCTATTCTCTTCTTATATGGACACTAGTCATACTAGATTAGGGCCCACCCTAATGATTTTATTTTAACTTGATTACTTCTGTAAATACTCTATCTCCAAATACAGTCACATTCTGAGGTACTAGAGATTAGGACTTCAACATAAGAATTTGGGGCTAACATAATTCAGCCCATAATACCCTTTGTGGGCCTTATTCAACTGAATAAACTCAGAGCTATCTCAACTGACACAATTTAGACCTATGGCCTGGATCCACAAGCAAAGTGATTCACACACAACAAACATGAAGGAAGTGAAATGGATGGGCATATTGTTCAAAAGCAGGGAAGTCAATCTCATGGATTCCAGGAGCCCTGAGAATACTGATGCCACCTCTCAAAATAATCAGAAAGACTGATAAATGAGAGGACTGCTCCTCTAAGTTGAAAGTATTTTATGACTGCATTCTCTCACCCTCACTGAGTATGCTCATTCATCAAAGCCCTTATCTACAGGGCTTTTCCCCCCTCTAACATTTAGAAATGGCAAAAAAACAAAGGAATGAATCATCAAAAAGGCAGAACAGTCTTCCTATGACTCTTTTATCTCAGCAAAAACATTACTTCCTGAAAGAGTAAAAAAGTAACAAAAGATGACTAACCCAGGTGACTGAGCTGATGCAAAGGACTTCAGGACAACACGAACTTCAGAAACAGGCAAGGTTAAATGCTAAAGTGAAGGTGGCTGAGCACATTCCCTCAGGGAAATAAGGCTAGGAGCAGGGGAGAATTGTGAGTAAGAGGCTCCCAAAATAGACATGTGTGTGTAATTTACTTAATAGTTCCACCAACGTGCAGCCGTGGGTTGGCTATGATGGTTCTAAGTACCCTGTGACGTGTATTTACAAAGGAACTGGGTAGCTTTATTTTAAGTGACAGCTTCTTATTCTTAGTCATCACCCCCTCTGAACTCCAGTTTGCAGCACTGCTCGTCATCAGGGTTCTTGGCAAAGCACTGTTGAGTCATGAGCCATGTGCTGGCAGCAGCTGGGAGGTGATGGAAGGCCAGCAGCTCACGACTACAGCGTTCCATGGAGAGGAAGTAGCTCATGACAGTATGTCCTATGGGTTGACTAGTGCTTCACAAAAAGTATGTTGAAGTTCTAGCCCCCAATACTTCAGAATGTGACCTTATTTGGACACAGGGTCATGTCAGGCATAATTAGTTAAGAAGCCTTCCCTTTTCTCCACTATAAAGCTTTCCTGCTCCTGCCTGCCTCTGAGTCTCTGCCAGAACACAAGTCATGGTAGCTGATTCCCTTGCTAGATCAAGCTCTGAATAAAGACCCTTTGATTGTCCATATTTGATTGGTGTTTGTTTATTTTCATACTTCAAATAAATTCTATGCTAGACTCCTGGAGAGTAGGGAAAAATATAAGGAGGTGTTAGACATGGTCTTTACACTTAAAATTTAAAACTATTTTTAAAGTTTGAAGTCTTTGCCCAGCCAGTGTGACTCAGTGGTTGAGCATCAACCTATGAACCAGGAGGTCATGGTTTGATTCCCTGTCAGGGCACATGTCCAGGTTGTGGGCTTTACCCCCAGTAGGGGGCGAACAGGAGGCAGCCAATCAAATAGTCTATCTCATCATTAATGTTTCTATCTCTCCTTCTCCCTTCCTCTCTGAAATCAATAAAATATACATATGTTTTTAAATTTGAAGTCCTTAAACTTTAAAACCTTGAGATTTGAGATAAAATGCACAAAGCAAGAACAAGTACCACAACAACTAAGCAAGTAGTTAAACCAGTCACGCAAACTGTAGACAGGACATTCTTACCCAGTAAGCCTCTTAAGTTAAGTTTGTCTGTGTTCCCATTCCAAACTCTCCCTCAAATTCTGAGCTACCCACCAAGAGTAGATCTTTATCCACACCAAATCATTGTTGGAGGCCAAGCAGATGAGCCCTCCCTGAAGTTGAGGTTTTAGGGAACCCAATAAATAGCACCCTCTTCCCTGCCCACATTCTAAACCAACTAAGAGGCATAACAATTTGGCAGATAGAGATAAAGATATCACAGTTTTTTTAAACTGACAGTCTTATTTGGAGACTATTGACTTCAGGTCTGTGGGTTTGTTAATATTGTACCACTGAACCCAAGTCACTTAGGGCCAGCCAGAGCTGGAAGACAAGAAACTTTGCCACATGGAGAGCTGTCTCTTAAAACTTAAGGCTTAAAGGAGCAAAGAATGTTCACTTTCCCCAGGCAATTCCCAGAGAGAGAGGAGAGATGAGGCATGCATGTTTAGTAGCTTCTGTGAGACTGACCACTCTTCTTTTCCTCCAGCAAGGTAGAGAGCCCAGGGGATCCACCCAATGGAAGCATGTTCCCTAGAAACACGAGCAGTGGGGAATAAATGTTCCCATGCAACATCTGCAACAGGCAGGGCTAAGTCTCTGCAGGGTTAAACCCTCTAAGACACAAACACACACACACACACACACACACACACACACACTGCTACCAATGTTGTAGTTCTGCTTTGTAGTTATGGGATTAGTGACAACTTTAAGTTTGAGGGGAATGAACGCACTCATGGAGCAAATCTACCAAGTGAGGGATTGCCCTCCTCATGGAAGTGTCAGAGCTATAGTCCCACACCAGGAGTCCAGAATTCCTGTCCTAGCACTGGTATTAAGTGGATCTATAATTTATCCAAGGCCACTTGCCTCCAGGTGTTCTGTCCCCAGTTATGCACTCAGGATCAGAGCACCTGTCCTGCATATGTCAAATGGCAGGTAAAGGGGGAAAGGGTCACTGAATAACTCAGCTCCTCTCCGCAGAGGCACCACGGTAGTCCCATAGGAAGACAAAATAGCTTTCCTTTAAAAATGGAATAAATGTGAAGCAGCCTTCTGTGGCCATTTAGAGCTTTTCAGCACTAGGGAATTCACCGAGGAGGAAATCACATGAAAGTAGAACACTAGGGTAATCCCTGAACCTGAGAGCTGTTACTGACTCCATTTGGATAGCACATGGTACGAGTTTGTAATTAATTACACTGATAACTCTGAAACCTGGGACAGATTCCCTTTTCCCCTCAGGCAATCTTTACCTGCATTTTTCCTTAGGAACAAGAGACCAGAACATCCCTACTCCAAAGAGTTATTCATCAGAGAATGGTATGAATGTGAAAGGGCATCCAACTTTTCCCCCTGCAGCTTCTTAAAGAAGAGTAACTATTGTCACATTAGCCCTTGGTCAGGACCTCGTTGTAAATCATTTGGCAACAAATTGGCCTTAGATCTAGTTTGGAAAAATGGTGTGGGAAAATAGAGGAAAGAAGAAAGTAGGGTTAAGGAAGAAAGGAGAGTAGAAAGGAAGGTTATGCTTGCAAATAAAAGACAAGAGAAAAAAAGAAGTGCAGATTTCTTTCTACTCCTAATTGAAATTTCCCAAGGTGCCCCTGGGTCGGAGCTTTGTGGGCTGTCAAAGTCAGAGCTTTGTTTATTGGTGGATACACAGGAAGCTCAATAGGAAATGTAACTTCAGTTGGAAGGGTGTAGAAGGACCTGTGTTATTTCATTTGTCTCATTCAATTTCTCCATCTGCTATCCTCTCTACTATCTGCTTCCATTTCACAGGTACTCATTAATCACATACTAGGGGCACTGTGACAGGTGCTGCAGACACAAGAGAAATGATACACTGCCTCCTACCCGCAGGGAGATCCCAGTCAGGTGGGGGAGACACTAGGATAGTGGTCTGTTTCAATACACTGAGAGAGGTGCTAAAGTACAGATACAGAGCATTGGAAGAGCCCAGAGATTGGGGCTCCAACTTAGGGAGTACGGTAAGGAATCATAGGAAGGGTCCTCATTATGTTTCTCAAGAAATAGACTCAGAGATAGATTTGTGTGCAAGAGGCTTCCTGGAGAGTATTCACTTGCAAGGGGTTGAGGGGAGCAGGACTGGGCAGAGGGAGGACACAGTTGCCAAAGAGGCCTGGGCTGATGCTCCAGCAATGCTAAAGCTGTGACTAATTGAGACAAGGGGGCAGGTGTTGGTGCTCTGCACTGACCACTCAATAGATGTAGGCAATCTTGGGGGAGGGGCATGAGCTCAGGCAAGGCTGCTCCCTGAGCCAAGAGAATTCCAGGGGAGGGATTCATCTCTGAGTCGGTGACAGGCAACACCCTGATGGTGGGGGTATGAGAGCTTCAGGTACACCACAGCATTCAAGGCTTTCCAAAAGAGAAGAGATCTGAGCTGCATTTTGGAGTCTAAAATACTGACAATGAGAGAAAAAGTGTCCTAGGCAGGAAGAAGAACAATGTGCCAAGGCAGGGACTTCCAGAAAGCCTTGTCCATTTGGAAAAACTACCAGAAATTCAGCACACCAGTGAGACTGGTGGAAGGCAGGGCCGAAGGAGAGGCACGGGGAGGGATGAGCTACTAAAGTAAGCAGGCAGATCATAAAGACCTCCATGTGCTGTGCTAAAGAGTCTGGATTTTAGCCTGGCCAATGTGGTTTAGTGGTTAAGCATCGACCTATGAACCAGGTTCTATTTCCAATCAGGATACATGCCCAGGTTTCAGGCTTGATTCTAGTAGAGGGTGTGCAGGAGGCAGCCAATAGATGATTCTCTCTCATCATTGATGTTTCTATCTCTCTCTTTCCTTTTCCCTTCCTCTCTCTGAAATCAATTTTATATATATATATATAATGCTAATTAGACCAGATAAACTGGACATCTTCCAGACAAAGCCACGGTGGCAGAGGTGGTTAGGGGCAATCAGGTCAGCAGGCAGGTGAGCAGTTAGGAGCCAGTGGTCCCGGATTGTGAGAGGGATGTCTGACCTCTGCAGAATCGGGCCTGTACCAGCAGTCAGACATCCCCTGAGGGATGTCTGAGGGATTGGAGAGGGTGCAGGCCGGGCTGAGGGACCTCCCCCGCCCATGCATGAATTTCATACACCGGGCCTCTAGTATATATCCTATATAATAAAAGCCTAATATGCTAAGTGTCCGGTCATCTGGTCATCTATTTAACCAATCAAAGTGTAATATGCTAATGATATGCTGAGAACACTCAACCGCTTGCTATGATGTGCACTGACCACCAGGGGGTAGACACTCCGACGGATAGGTTAGCTTAGTGCTGGGGTCCAGCCAATTAGGATTGAGCAAGATGGGCTGGACACCTCCTGGAGCCCTCTCACAGCCCCTCTCAGGCTGACCAACCTCCTGCATCCCTCCCCAGCCCCAATAGTGCACCAGTGGGGTCCCTCAGCCTGGCCTGTGCCCTCTCGCAATCCAGGACCCCTTGGGGGATGTTAGAGAGCTGGTTTTGGCCTGATCCCAATCAATGCAGGAGCTGCCCCCTGGTGGTCGGTGTGCTCCCAAAGGGGGAGCACTACTCAACCAGAAGCTGGGCTCACGGCCGGTGAGCACAGTGGTGGTGGCGGAAGCCTCTCCCACCTCCGTGGCAGTTGGACATCCCCTGAGGGCTCCCGGACTACAAGAGGGTGCAGGTTGGGCTGAGGAACCTCCTCCCCCCCTGCCCCCCCGAGTGCACAAATTTCATGTACTGGGCCTCTAGTGATTTAAATAATGGCATAGAATTCTATTAATTAGATTTAACCAATGCTTTTCTTATTATTAGAAAGTACAGTTTATTTTCAAATCATTGTCTACAACTCTTATCCCTAAGATAAATTTCCGAAAGGAAATCATTGGGTTAAAAGATATGAACATTTTGCATGGCTGAGGTGGCTCAGTTGTTGAGTAATGGCCTGTGAACCAGGAGGTCACGGTTCAATTTCTGTCCAGGGCATATGCCTGGGGGGCAGCCTCGATCCCCAGTAGAGGGCATGCAGGAGGCAGCCAATCAATGATTCTCTCTCATCATTGATGTTTCTATCTTTCTCTCCCTCTCCCTTCCTCTCTGAAATCAATAAAAATGTATTTAAAAAAAAAATATATATATATATGTGAACATTTTAAGGCTGAGAAAATCATCAATGTAGAAGGTTTAAGAGCTAAAGTTAGATGCATAGAAATTTCTTATTTTTATTTCCTCTGTGTTCTGTTAATTTACCTCTTTGTCTTCAATGGAGAACAGGGGGAGAAATACAAGCAACTAACAGGTGTTTAAGTTAACTGAAGGTTTGCCACAATGACTATCAAACTATGACACAAACCCATGAGGACTACAGGGATGCTCTGACTCTATCAGTGTTGCAAAGATCAAGTGGGGTAGTGCCTACTCACCTACCTAACATGGAGTCTGTTCTGACCCTCAACCAACTGAAGTATTCAGATTTCCCTTTTTCCTTCCTGTTGGAGAAAACCCAAATGTTCAAAGCCCCAAATCAGATGACCTTCAAGGTCCCTTTTCCTGCTAAAATTCTGTGAATGAACATGTCCTCTAGGCAAATGTTCCTCACAAGTGGGCTGCATTATCAGCAGTGCTTTCAATATAATGCTCCTTCCCTGTAGGCAGACAGATGAAAGAAACTTTAGGCCTTCTATGGGCAAAACAGAAATTGTCCCAAATGCTCTCAAATTTATCTTTATTTGTGCTGCTGCCTATAAATTACTTTCTCATGGGTGTGTATGGTTTGTATTACAGAAATAACCCATTCCTTCCCCCACTGGTAGCCAGCCCTTCCCCAGGTTTAAGGAATACTTCTTTTTGATGTTCATATCCTAATTTTAATCCAACTGTTTTGTTCTGTTGATGGTCCCTGGAGCCTACATCAGACATAATTCTCAGGCAATGGGAAGCTAATTTCCGGGAATGTGACCAGTTCCGTTCGTTAGGACCCTTCTGACAATGAGCTCTCTCTAAATAGCCTTCCTGCCATGTGTTTATAATCACTTGGAGTTATCTACATGGCACTCAAGTTGCCCTCCCATCTGAAGTGGCCCTTGGGGTAGTGCTCATTCATCTAGCCTGCCCTGGTTTTGTTGTTGTTGTTTTAATCTAACATCTCAGGAGGCATAATAGCCTAATGAAAAAAGCACCAAATTTGTATCAAGAGGTCTAGATTCTTGGCATAGTTCTGCCACTAACAATCTAGGTGACAGAGAAAAATTTGCTTCCCATCTACCCATCTCTCAGAGTTGTCATGAAGAAAAAACAAAGTAATATTCTTCAGAGCAGAAAACAACATGCACACTTGCCCAGATGACAATGGTATTTTATTGCAGTAATGTCATTTATATGAAAGGAGCAAGAAATAATATAGTCCACAAAGAAAATGTAGTAATTCAAAAATGTTTATTAAGCCCATCAGAAATGAGATCAGGCACTTGGAGAACAAAGGAAAACAGAGTACAGTGCATGCACTGGAGGGGTTCAGAGACTGGTTGAATAACAGACACAGGAACCAATACTTGTAGCTATTAGAAGCATCTTAATAGATTTGTGCATAATGTGGCCGGGGAGCACAGAGGAAGAGACAGCCCAGGAAAGGCAGTAAAAGTCAACAGGTGACATTTGAGCAAAGACTTGAAGGATGAAAAAGACAATGTCTAAGCGGATAAATCAGGAAAGAGAGCATCACTTACAAAATCCCCAAGAAGAAACAGAACACAACATACTCAGAAAACCACAGGTCTGTCAGGGTGTGGGGTGCACAGTGGGTGTCAGGACATAGCAAAGCTGAAATCTCATTTCCCTCCTGTGGGATGCTGCATTTGTCCTCTGGGCAAACAGAGCCAGTGACATGCTTCAGGAATGGCTGTATCAGTCATGGTCCAGGCAAGAATCAGGTGGTGCACTGAAATCAGTAATTAAAGAAGAATTTACAGAGGGATTACGTTCAAAGGTGTGGGCAGGGTGTAGGGAACCATGAGGAGGCCTGTTGCTATCTTTAGATCTGGAAGGGTGAGGGGAGGAGCAGTACTGAAACTTGGAAGTGAGAGTCCTGTGGAGAGGGCTATGTGATGGGAGCTGTGAGCATCAGTTGAGGGAGGCAGCCAGTGTGCGCTGACCTCCAGGGAAGGAGTTAGGAGATAAATACCCCTTCTCATTGCTCCCACCCCCTCATCTCATCAGTTCCCCCTATTGGCCAAACCCAGCAAGGAGCCAGAGTGCAAAGGAGCTTTGGGGGAAGAAGGCAGGGAGAAGGATGGTTCTAGAAGGACAAATGGAAGCCATTAGCACTGAGCAAGTAATACCAGATTAGAATTGTATGAAGCTCATCAGGCAGCAATATGGAGAAAGGAACTGTGGAGAAAGTGGAAGAAGTAAGACATAATCCAGGTGAGAAATGATGGGGATAAGAAATTATAAGATGCTGACAGCAGCAGGGAAGGGGTGCAATGGATTCAGAGAATGTTTAGAAGATACATATATGGTTGCTCACTGGTGGATCTCAAGAGTCCTTTCTTATACATGTACAGCTCACCAGGCAATAAATAAAACAACCAAGAAACATGGCAATTCTGTGAGATATAGCTTGTAATTTCTGATATATAAGACCTGTCTTTTTTTTTTTTTTGAGCAGTTCATTTTGATGGTAGTACTAATACTTGTATTTGGAAGCCAAGTACATATAAAATGTGTTTCCATTCTTGTCACATATCTCAATATGTATGCACCATCTAAAAAACATGGCGATTGACCCAGCAAGTGTTGCTCAGTGGTCGGGCGTCAACCCATGCCTGGTCAGAGCACATGCCCAGGTTGCAGGCTCGATCCCCAGTAGGGGGCTTGCAAGAGGCAGCTGATGGATGATTCTCATCATTGATGTTCCTAGAGCTTCCAGACACATTGATCTAAGAGTGCAAGCCTCGAGAACTGTGAGCGAACACATTTCTGTGGGTTAAGATCACCCAGTTTGTGGTCATTTGTTATGGCAGCTGTAGCACACAAATACAGCAATGAACCAAGGAAAACCATATTCTGATGGCATGTCTGGTCTATACACAAGATGAGGCCAAACTTCAATTCATTTTTATCCTGTGTCAAACCTATTTGGTGAGCTGAGGTAGTGCTTGGTTGAAATGGTACTTGCTTTAGATTGACCAAAACCAGGTGGCAAAGTTTTTAAATCCCACATTTACACCTCCAGATGTGTAGAACACTATGTGACATTCATGGCACAACTGGGTGAAACCAATTTACCTGCAGAAATTGTGCCTTTATCTTCAATTGCTAAAATGTTCGCCCCGAAAGAAAAATACAAGGACAGCATTTGCTTATTTGATATAGCACATTCTGGATGCTGCAATTGGCCTTAATGAAATGAAATTGCATTAAAGACATGTCAGGGTAGACATCTTAAAATATGCTTCAAAGTTGTACCAAATATGTTAGTATTAACTTTCACTTTGCCAATTAAGCTTCATCCCTGTGCGTGAAAGAACTTCTGAGACCCTGTGGCATATAGAGGTAGAAGAGGTTGCTAGAAAATGTTCCAGTTTGTAGCCTGGGTATACACATGGTGGCATCACTGAACAAACCAGAGGTTCCAACAGTAAGAGCATATTTGAGGAGGTGGAACGAATGAATGGATGCCGTTTTGAACAGATTGGATTGTAAGATGCCTAAGGCAATTTGAAATATGTCTAAGCTAAAAGTGAAGTTTGAGAGGACATTCCAGATCATTGCTGTTTTCCTACAAAAAAGCAGAAATTGTTGTATTTTTTTAATATGTCTCTTTCTAAATAATAGTGCCCTATAAATCAAACACAGATCCTATTTTCACTTCTATACAGCTCAGGATTTGTTCCTTTTTACCAAGAACAAGATTTCACTTGAATACATCTTGCCCCCATGCAGCCAGTTGGCCCTCTTTCTAGATCCCAGAGTATGCCCTTGTTAGTCTAAACCTCTAAGGGTAAGTCCAACCTTCTTATTAGAGTTGAAAATTGGCCATGTGATCCACTTCTGGACAATGGGCTGGGAGGGCTAATGGGTTTCTGGGAAAGGAGGTTCATTGCTTTTCTGGAAGAAGTACTGGAAACCAGCTCTCTGGACAGAATAAGGGAGCACTAGCACATTGCTAGTGGCAATCATCCTGTACCCACCAGAAGAGCCAGCCCTGGGATCCAGTTAACACTGCACACAAAGATGGAGATAACTGGGTTCTATGATCATCATTCAACCACTGCATCCACCCCTCCTGAGCCAATGCATGTCTTTATCACTTAGGCCACTGTCACATTTTCTATTAACTGTCAATGTAAACACCCTAACCCATTCCAGTGTCTTCTGACACTTTGTTCCTAAACCCAATTACCCCAGACCTCCCCTGGTGAGGCTCCTGTTACTTGTCAGTTGTCATTTCTGTGTCATTTGTTAAAGCCCCTGGCATGAAACTTAGCACACAATGGGCACCAGGTAAATGATAGTTCCTGCTACTTCATCCTGCTTCTCAGCTCTGAGCAAACTCTCTCCCAGATCCCACCACTGTTTCTGCAATGCCCTGTGCTAGAACCTAGTTCCCAGCCGCCTCCAGCAGGCTGGACAGTGAGAAGTCTCATTGCCCAAGAGGATTTTAACTGGGAATCCAGTGATCCAGAAACACCAGCCAGTAAGCTGCCTTCTTTTTCTGACTGCCCCCTTGGCTAGTCACAGAGAGTCACTTTTCAAGGGATTCAGATACAGTGGGATAGCACCAACACCAACACCACATAAGCTCAGTAAAATTTGTTTTCCGATCATTCAGAGCCAGCTCAAGATATTTCACACCTGAGTCATTGTTGCCAGTATCCATTCTCGCATTGCCGATGTGCAGAAAGACTGATTAATAAAGAATTCTCATTACTAGAACATTCGCAGTATTACTAACGGAGAGGCCAGAACTCAGACCAGTAAGTTCTTTAGAAAAAGAGACTGTCGGATTTCCCCTCCCCTTTACCTGAGTGTCTTAGTTTTGGGACTTGGCCCATCAGAAGTTGCATAAATCTTCATTTAGAGCATGTCTCAAACTTTCTTGAGTAATGACACTGCCCTAGAATGGTCTATTCTATAACATGTCCTAAGTCACCTTCTTTGGTTTTGTTTTTGTCCGTTTGCCTCTTTGGTTAAAATTCATTCAAATTTGATACGTGACTCTTACAGTAATTTAAGAGACACTGGAAGATACCTTGGGGTATTGTGGAAACAAATGTCAAAACGCTGGTCTGGGAACACTAGGTGGGGTGGAAAGTGCCTGCCCCTCTTGCTGGTGACTCACTTCTGTGACTCAGTGCTTGTCACACAGCTCAGCAGCATCCACAGGGCCTGTCTGCAGCTCACTGTCCTCTGCTACCCAGAGGGAAAGTAAGGATTCATCAGATAAAGTATACAGCATGCTTTCAGATCTTCTGGATGCAGGTTACATCAACACAAGGCATTATCATCTCCCACATGTTAAGGAGCATTTAGATGCAGGCAAAGGAGGGTGGGGAAGTTAGGGGAGAGATCTCACTTTAACTAAAACTGGATGCTCCAACAAAGCCATGCCCTAGAAACTTCATAGAATGGAGGAAATTCTTATTGTTGATTTAACTATTAAAATTCAAAATTTACCACACACTTAAAGAAAGAATTGATGTGCCCATCCAAATTTCTATTAAACCCCCTTTCAACCCTGAAAGACTGCAAAGTAACTGGGGATATTTTAATATTTACACTTTCATTTCTCTGCCATATAATCACTTCAACTTGGACTTTATGCAAATATGTGAAATCTTCAAACATAAAAATGAAGCCAAGTTACTCACAGAAGAGAAACCTTTTGTCAATTTTAATTACTGGAAACCAAAAATGCCAGGCAAATCCAGTGATTTACTAGAACCAAGACAAAACCTGCCCACCAGTGCCAGGAGCTCCCTTGCAAACAGGTGCAGGGCTAACAGTATACTGAACCTTAAACTCATTTGGAAAATGAGCCTGTGAATTTTTTTCTTTAGCAAATGCCACTGGGTGACCCACCTTCAAGTTAAACAGTTGAAACTCAGCCTGTTCTGTTTCCCTTGAGTTCTAAAGACCACTGGTTTCAACACATTTTGCCAGAAATAACAAAGGTTTTCCTGAACGGGCACCAAAGCCCTTGTAATGATGTAGTCATTTCAAATTAACATCCCAACTTAAAGCAACTAAATCTGATTTTTGTTTGTGATCAAAATTTATATTGGAACACCTCTGTGGTATGTACTGGAGGTGAAATCCAGTACATTCACCCCAGGCAGGGCATTTACTAACAAACATGAATGGGAACAGAGGCTTAAGTCCAGATGTCAAAAACCCAAGGCTGTTTCTGAAAAGGAAAGTTTATCTACATTGTCAATCACTCTGGCTTGAACCTAAGCCTCAAGTAGGCAAGAGAACCAATGGGTAAGTCTTTCTCTTTCAAAAGATTTTCTTTTCCTGAAAACATCAGTTAGAAAGTAGCAACCTGGAAGAAAAATGTCAAAAGAGAGAAAAGATTATTGGTAAGCCAAAAACTGAAAACCAAAATGTCCTTCTAGGTATGTGTATATTAATGCCTCACAGTACTGCTCAAAGCTAAATAGGAACCAACTATCAACACATGTAACAATTTGGATGGACTTCAAGGGTTTTCTGGTGAATGAAAAAAGCCAGTATCAATAGGTCACACACTGTACAATATCATTTGTATAGCACCCTCAAAATGGCTAAGTTACAGAATTAGGGGACAGATTAGTGGTTGCCATGGGGTTAGAATGCTGAGTGAGTATGATTGTAAAAGTAGCAGGAGCGAGATCTCTATAGTGATGGAATTGTTCTTTATTTTGATGGCTACAGAAATCTACACATGTGATAGAATGGCATAAAACTCTATTCACACATTGTACTAATGTCAATATCCAGGTTTTTATATGATACCATGATTATGTAAGAAGTGACCATGAAGGAAACTGGTGAAGGGTACCCAAGACCACTCTACTATCTTTGTTATCATTGTAACTTTTTGCAAATCTAGAATTATTTAAAATATAAAAGTAAAGAGAGCAGAAAAGAATGAAGTAGTAAAAAAAAAAAGAATGAAAAAGAAACAATTTGAGATGAATACAGACAACTCGAGAGATGACAGGTGACAGGGAATAGTTGGAGGAAGTAACAGCAAGAATAAATACTAGAGGTTAAAGTCAGGCAAGCTGACAACCAGAAACTGTTTGGATTGTAAATTGCAAATGAACTCGGTGAACAGAGAAGGAGAAAGATCATTGAACTGTTACTCCTGAATGACCAGTGTAGAAATGAAGCACAGTGAGCAAGAAGACAGAAGACGGGGAGCGATTGTGGCAGCAGTAGCTGCAGGAAGGATGCATGGTGGGTGGGGGGCTGCGGAGGGGATGGATATAGCAGCTGATATTGCTTAGGATGTGACACACATCAAATGAGAAAAAGAAGTGTAACTGGAGGAAATGTGTGACCTAGAAAGAAGTATTCGTAAGGAAAATGCACCATAGAAATTAGTAAGTTGAGAAAGAAGAGACAAAATTCTTGGGCATGAGCAAAATTACTGATCAACTAACGAAGAGCTAATCAAAGAACAGGTAAGTGAGTGAGAGGAGAAAAGAACTCACTCAGGTTTGGAAAATTGACAGAAACCAGGTTTTCAGAAAATGTGCAGCAAAACACAGTGACCTCTGGAAAAGTGTCCCCCTACACGGCTCTAAAACCAACACAACCTGAATTTTTCAAATTGATTTAATAAATAGCTTTGATAGCCTAGTACATGCATGTCAAGTGTACATCCAGACTGAATTTCACTTCAGAAATATGACCTTAATAACCACTGTTCCTATAAAAGTAACAACTGCAGAAGGGTGAATTGTTGTAAGGGAGGAAAGTTTGTAAGTCAGCTTTTGCGCAAACACCTTAGAGGCCACCAGGTCTATGGACCATATGCAGGATCAAAACATTCCAAGAAGCCCTAGCTGGTTTGGCTCAGCAGATAAAGCATCGGCCTGTGGACTGAAGGGTCTTCGATTTCAGTCAAGGGTATATGCCGTGGTTGCGGGCTCCATCCCCAGTAGAGGGCGTGCAGGAGGCAGCCAGTCAATGATTCTCATCGTTGATGTTTCTATCTCTCCCCTCTCCCCTCTCCTTTCCTCTCTGAAATCAATAAAAATATGTTTTTAAAAAATACATCCCAAGAGCATAAGCAACCAATAATATTAAAATATGGAAATTAATACAGTGATTCTAAGATTTTAAAATCTGAGATTAAGTGTTGTCATAAAGGAATTCTTACCACACATTGAAAACCCAAGTTTGTGATTCCTATAAGAGCCACTGGGAAATTCCCAAGGAGGGCAGCCCCTAAAAAAAGAGAAGAAAGATAGTTAGCCACTCTTCATGGATGGAAAAGTTAAAAATCAACATAATGGTTTCTATTCCAGCTACTGGGTAAATATCAACTCAGATTTCTTTGGAAACACTCTCTCCACAGTAGGGACAAAACTGAAGTCATCCTGAAAATGTGGTTGGACAGGAACCTGTTTATCTCCACTGCCACCAAGCCCACCCTCTAACCTTGGGCAGGAAGTCAGTCAGCAAGTAACCTAAAAATTAAGAAATGCAAAGCACATGGTAAACTTTGCCAGATAATTGTTTTCTGATAAATTATGTTCCTGCAGCAATACAAAGAAATCTAATTTTCTATAACAGTTTTACACAAATCCCTTGCAAACAGCAGAGATGTGCACTTTTTAGAAAGAATGCTTTAATAAACCTGATTGAAGGGCCTGTGGGTGGCTGGTGCCAAGAACTGAGAGAGGTGAGGAAAAGCTAGTTTTTTCTACAAAAGTATCATGGTGGCTGGAGGGGAAGAATTCTTGAAAACAGAGAATTTGAGATGCTACTCTGTGGAATGATTAAAAGACCAACAGCTGAGAATAGAACTGGGAGAACTGGGAAGAGAAAGCTAATGGCAATTTAGAAAATAAAGCCTGAGCATTGTGAAATATAAATTTTCTCTTCAGTCTCGCCTATAAAATCTTCAGTGAAATCTGCATTCTCTACCTGGTGGAGTGAATTTTCACTGAGAGCCTTGCCTGCTTCAAGGCTGTGCAAGGGCAAAACCAGGGGCTGTAGTGGTGACCTTTTCATTAACTATTAATTATTTCATTTAAGATATGAAGAACCCAAGGAAAACAAGGCACAGGGGAAGAAAAGAGAGGGGGGAGAATGTAGGCTGAGTACCTTCTTTTACTAGATTTTTAAATTCTTTAGTCACTTACTCTTTCTTGGTTTCCAAACAGGCTCTGTTGGGAGGGCATTCTTACCTAAGTTTTATTACATGGGTATTATCTCATTCATTCCCTCCAAACCCTCACGCAGCTTTAAGTATCACGAAGATCCTTTTCAACTCTACTATCCTTCTCCCCTCCCAATGTCTCAGAAGCCTTCTCATCCTCTTTGGAAACAAATGTAGGTGACATTAAAATGATTACCCATGTTGCTGTTGTGCGGTTGCTGCTTCTTTCTATAGGTTATCATCTGATTACTGTTCCTCTCTTTGTAAAACATTATGGTTAACTATTACCACCAGATAATCTCTTTGCTACTGCCTTAAATAACTTTTTTTTTTTTCAGAAGGGTTGGCCATTCTAGGAAGCTGAAAAATGGAAGTGAATCTGTGTGTTTATCCCTTTGTAAGTAAATTATATCACAGAGACAGATTAGATTCTTATTATTTATGCTGAATCCTGACTGTAAGTTTCTTTTTGAACCAAACAGTAACATAAATAAGATACAATGCATGAAAGCAATAGACTGATGTGTTGGTTTCATCATCGCACACAGCTGTGACACGGGAGAGGCAGTTTGCAGAGCAGCTTTTCAACACGGAGACAGCAGGCTGGGAAGTGAAACTGGAGCAAGTCTTGGAGCAAGAAAGGCCTGTTCTCCAGTCCTGGCTCTGCCCTTGCTTCTGGACACTTTTGAGAAAGTGTCTTAACTGCTTGAAAAGTCATTAAAGTAAGGATGAAGGCTGCCTTACAGATAACAGAAACAATCATACAAGCACATAGTTCCTTATCCCCAGCCACACAATATCAATTGATCAGGAAAAAGAAAATTGACACACTGCTCCCCCCCAGCTCATCTATCTTCTTCTCTAACTCACTCTTTTTAATGTCCTCTCTCTGCCACAATTCCATCTCTTATTTTTCCCATACCTTCTTCCTCCCTTATATACTCACTAGAGGCCCAGTGCACAAAAATTTGTGCACTCGGGGGGGGGGGGGGGGGAGGGTCCCCAGCCCAGCCTGTGCCCTCTCGAAGTCTGGGACCCCTCGGGAGATAACGACCTGCTGGCTTAGGCCTGCTTCCGGGTGGCAGAGGGCAGGCCCAATCCCTAGGGGCAGCCCCTGGTCAGGCTCAGAGCAGGGCCGATTAGGGAGTTGGGGCGCCACCCCATCATGCACAGAGCAGGGCGGATCGGGAGGTTGCGATGCCACCCTCAGTCACGCTCAGGGTAGGGCCGAATGGGGGGTTGGGGCACCGCCCCTGTCACACTCAAGGCAGGGTCGATGGGGAGGTTGCGGCGCCACCCCCCTATCACACACAGAGCAGGGCCTATCAGGGGTGTTGGGGCTCCGTACCCTGTCACTCACAGAGCAGGGCTGATCAGGGGGTTGAGGAGCTCCCCGCTGTCACTCAGAGAGTAGGGCCGATAGGGGAGTTGGGGCACTGCCCCCTGTCACACACAGAGCAGGGGGGATAAGGGGGTTAGGGCGCTGCACCCTGTCACACTCAGGGCAGGGCCAATGGGGAGGTTATGGCTCTACCCTGTCACACACAGAGCAAGGCCCGTGGAGGGGGGTTGGGACACCACCCTCTATCACCCACAGAGCAGGGCCGATCAGGGGGTTGGGGCGCCGCCACTGTCACACTCGGGGCAGTGCCGATGGAGAGGTTATGGCTCTACCCTGTCACACACAGAGCAGGGCCGATCAGGGGGTTGGTGTGCTGCACCCTGTCAAACACAGAGCTGCAGGGCAATCAGGGGATTGGGGAGCTCCCCCCATCAGGCACAGAGCAGGGCAGATAGGGAGGTTGTGGCCCCGCCCCCTGTAACACACAGAGCCGCAGGGCTATCAGGGGGTTTGGGCGCTGCCTCCTGTCACGCTGATCCCGGTGCCGGGAGCCTCACTGCTCCACTGATCCCGGTGCTGGGAGGCATATTACCCTTTTACTATATAGGATAGAGGCCTGGTGCACGGGTGGGAGCCGGCTGGTTTGCCCTGAAAGGTGTCCTGGATCAGGGTGCAGGTCCCCACTGGGGTGCCTCGCCAGTCTGGGTGAGGGGCTAAGGGCTGTTTTCCGGAAGCGAGTGACTGAAGCTTCCAACCGCTCCTTGTTTTCTTTTTTTTATTCTGGGCCAGCTTTAGCTCTGAGGCCTCGCCACTGAAAACATCGATACAATGTTGCTAAAGCCCGGCTGAATGAAAGCCGGTTTCTGGGGTTTTGTTTAGCTTCTTATTTGCAACATAGTACATAGTTGCTTAGAGTTGTAGCTCAAAGGCCAGCAAGTGAGGCAGGGAACGTTGAAGTCCTCCTTCACTGCAGCAAGCAAGCCTCATGTTCGCTTCCAGCTGCCTGGCTGCCGGCAGCCATCTTGGCTGACAGTTAATTTGCATATACTCACTGATTAGCCAATGAAAAGGGTAGTGGTCGTACGCTAATTACCATGTTTCTCTTTTATTAGTGTAGATTCTCAGAAGAAACTGAGCTATAGTAATCCTATATAATAATAGAGGAATATGCAAACTGTCTGTTATAGAATCATGTCACAACCGGAGCAGCAGGCTGCGTCCCCACCCTCTGCTCAGGCAGCTGCAAGGCCCGGGGTAGGATAGGATATGATAGGAGGGGATAAGAACGGAGAGGGGGAGGAAGGCAGGCTGCATGCAGACAGGCCGAGAGTAGAAACAGAAATACAGAAAGGGAATAATAAAAAGACGCAGGAATGGAAAAGGGAAGGAAACATGGGGCTGCACATGAGAGGGGGTGGCAACCGTGGGGAAACGGAGCAGGTGGTCCTGGCAAGGGGTGGGGTGCAGGTGGCTCAGAACAGGGAGCCCCGCTAAGACATGGGAGGAGGGCAGTGGCCCCCGACGTGGTCCGTTGGCGGGGAGGTGCCCACGGGTCCAGGACAGGGTGGTGGATGGTCCGAGGCCTTCTGGGTGGAGGCACTCCTGCTTCATGGCAGCAGCACCTGGGCCATGCGGGCCTCGGCCACCCTCGCTAGGTCGGGCATCCCAGCCAGGGAATGGGAGCAGGACAGCAGGGAGGCCAGGGAAGGGGGGGACCAGGGCTGAGCCCTCGGCTGGGGGTTAATGCCCCCCCCCAAACGGAAGCTTTAAGAAGGGAAGGAGAGAGGAAAGAACTTTATAAAGGAGTCAGTAGAAAGCAGAGTTAAAGAAGGAAAGAGGATGTATGAGTGAACTGTAGGAGCTACAACGAAAATCAAATATAGTTGTGTACTGGGGACAGATTTTAAAAGTAGGAGTCAGAAAAGTAAAAAGATAAATGATAGTGAATAATTAGGCAGGTAGGATAGATATTAAAAGTAAGTAGAGAAGAATGTATGGGAAAGGTAGAATGAGAGAGAAAGAGGGAGGGAAGAAAAGTTTTAAAGGGGAGCTGGTAGAGCTCAAAAGGAGAATGGGAAGAAGGAAGAAATGGGCGAGGGAGCAAAGCAGGTCTGAGGGAGGAAGTGAAGAAAAAAATTAAGGTGGGAAGGAAGGAAAAGCAGAGGGAGGAAAGGTAGGAGAAAGATGGGAAGAAGGATGGAACAGAAGTAGGAAATAAGGAGGAAAGAAAATTTTATAAATGATGAGTCAGTAGGAAAAAGTGTTACATAAAGGAGAGAGAAAAATTGTGCGAGAGGGAGAAGCCAATAAGGAAGTCAAATACAATTGACTTCCTTATTGTAAAGGAGATAAGATTTAAAAAAAAAAAAAGTTAATAGGGGCGACCAGGCCGGCAGGGGAGGGTAGTTAGGGGGATCAGGCAGGCAGGCAGAGTGGTTAGGGCAGGAAGGCAGGTGAGCGGTTAGGAGCCAGAGGTCCCGGGTTGCGAGAGGGATGTCCAACTGCCAGTTTAGGCCCGATCCCACAGGGGATCATGGCAGTTGGACATCCTCCGAGGGCTCCCAGATTGGAGAGGGTGCAGGTTGGGCTGAGTGCCACCCCGCCGCCCCCCCCCCCCCCCCACCCTGCCGCATGCACCAGGCCTCTAATTTGCTGTAATAATCATGAGTGCTCAAGGCACCCTGAGCTCTGTGATGCTGGGTTACTGGGTGAGGAGAGATGGCAGTGTTAGCTGCACATACTGAGGCAGAAACCACCCCGTCAGAGTAGAGAGCTGATTTTTCTCCCAGTTATCAGAAAGGCTGTATTCTCCATGTTCTCCAAAATAGTCTTGGTAAAATATCTTTCATTATACACTTGTTGATCAAAAATTTGTCAGTCATCCAATCCATGAGTACCTATGATTGTTTCTCCCAGGCTCTCCCTCGATCATCAACAAGACAATGTTTGCTACCCCAGCAATAAAACTCTAAGGCCAGTGCTGTGCCACAGCTGTTTTTGCCTGTCAGAGAGCTTTCTTTGCCATTCTCTCCAGCCTTTTCTGGAGCTGAAGCAGGACCCTGATTGCAAGAAGTCAACACAAAAGATTATAGATAAAGAAAACCACTAGAAACTATTTTTTAATACTGTTTTGCTTTTTTATAGTTCTTGAGCCAAGCATTTTGCACCATCACCATAGTCTCTCTCTGGTCGGTGGCCAGTCTTCTGTCCAATTTTCTCCAGGTCTGTTTGCATCTCCCACAGCTGTGAGCACAGCACTTGCAAAATACCGCAGCTCAATATAGATATATTGTCTTGATTTGACTTCTCCTAGGATCTCAGTAGTTTGATTGGCTGGATTCTTAGGCTTTTGGCTCACCTGATGGGTAGGATTGCCAGATTTGGCAAATAAAAATAGAGGAGGCCCAGTTAACTTTGAATTTCAGATAAAGGGTAAAAATTTTTATATATTCCATGCAATATTTGGAGCGTTTGTACTAAAAAATTAATTGTTTATCTAAAATTCAAATATAACTAGGCATCCTGCATTTTATCTGGAAATCCTACTTATATGTCACCCAAAACTGAGCAAGGGATTGATCCATATATTCAGTGGGTGGCACTTGGACAACAGAGATGGCTTCTATGCAACACAACTCTTGACAATCCCTGACTGGGGAAGACAGAAGGGAAGGAGAATATAGCAACTCTGGCATCTTAGCACAAAGAAATAATCTGCATGGCAAAGAGAGCTTCGTCCCATTCTGTTGAGTCAAGATGGACAATGGCATTTTAGTGATGGTGCAAGGTGGTAGGGCAGGAAGGTATAGAGGTGAAAATTATTGCAAAAGAGTGGCATAGAGCAACTGCTGCCCTCCTAAGAATGTGAATTCCTCCACGAAGACTCCACTGGCTCTGCCTTGCAAACACATCTTAAATCAAGGTTGAGTGGAGGCAGGCAAGTGGTCCAGTAGGCTCCCTGGAAAGCCGTCACTGCCCACTAAGCCACCCCACTGGACAGAGTCACAGCCTTGGGTATTTTTAGACAATGGAAAAATAAACACCCATGCCCAGAATTCAGGAACATCTCCAGAGATTCTGGGCAACTCCTTCAGTAGCCAAGCAAGTTGGCAGCCCATTTCCCAACTAGCAAATATGGGCACTTTTTCCTTTGTAATGTGATTTCTGGGCTGGAGAGGAACTATTAGGCATCCTGAGATGCTCTGTAGAAATGCAAGATGATATTGTATTGTATTAATGTCACTTAATGGTAGCTGTCAATGATAGTGATGGAATAAATATGGAAAAGGAAATTACTGTAATTGATTGACAGTCTGAAATCGTCCATATTTGACCTAATGAGAGAAACCTATGAGCAGCAGCTTCCAGTACAGGCTATTAATGCAAATCATATGCACCGTACTGGCATGCTGAATTATGCAATGGCATGTGAATGTCTAATCCATTTCACGAGGCTTGTCTTTATCCAGAAAAAAAAATATTTCACTGACATGCTGATTAGTATATTAGGAGAGTTTAAGAAGTTTGGTGCTAAAGTAGGTGCCATCATGGTGTTATTAATTTAGTTCTGAACAAGACAAACAGCTCTGCGCAGCCATCAAAATCACTACATGAGTGTACAAGATAACTTTGTCAAGACCGATGGGAATTTACGGAAAAGACTTGTGATATGTGGAAGGAATTAGCAAACAGATAAGGAGCACATCATTTTTCTAGAAAACCACTGTCAAGGACTCAGAAGCCATGCAGAACCAGACACCTGCCAAGACATCTACAGTGTCTGCACAGTCACTTTCTCAGATGTTCAGAAACTGGTGAAACTTGGAACCAGATGTGGAGGGTCAAGGGAACAACAGGTACAAATAAGGTTTGGGGCTGCCTCTGGGGACTCCATGTAGATTTAAGTACCGCTCAGGCATTCCTTAACAAACACATCAACAACAACAAAACATTCCCTGTGGGAATATGTTTTACACGGGAGGGAGTCTGTTGGGATAGAAAAGTAAGTTCCCAATTACCCATTACTTACACATCCCAAGAATTCACAGCTTTGAGAATTCCATAGCTCAGAGCTCTTGACTCCCTGCACACATTAGTTCTTAATTTGGATCAACACAGGAAGTACCCAGACTCCTAACTCTGTATCCTACAGCTTCCTCAGAGCTCATGGTGCTCTGATTGCTCACACGTTCCCCAAATGTCATTGAGGAAGGGGTGCTTAAGCCAGCACTCCATGAATATAGTTTTTATTTTTTGAATTTTAATGATCATGTAGTAACATTGTCATTATATATACTGATGCACATTTTTTTCCTTTTCAAGTAAACCAATTTAAATTAAAAAGTGAGTTGATTTATTTTTTTAATATATTTTATTGATTTTTTACAGAGAGGAAGGGAGAGGGATAGAGAGTTAGAAACATCGATCAGCTGCCTCCTGCACATGTCCTACTGGGGATGTGCCCGCAACCAAGGTACATGCCCTTGACTGGAATCGAACCCGGGACCCTTCAATCCGCAGGCTGACGCTCTATCCACTGAGCCAAACTGGTGCTGGCTAAAAGTTAGTTGATTTAAATAAAATAGTAAGCAAATAATAGTGCAGTGGGTACTCAAATATTCCAGTAGTACATGAATGACTGAAGTTTGGCAACCCTGTATGAGGTGAAGGTGAGAAGAAAGTTGAGGGGCTGCTGAGAGGTGAAGGGCCTCAGGCAAAAAGTTGAAATAACAAAATAAAGGAAACGAAAGTGAGACAAAAAGTTCCCCCAAGTGCTTTTACATGTATTCTCTCATTCTTTCACCATCGCTAGTCTCCTGTAGTGTAATGTATTCTCATCGAATTTTCTATAGAGTAATTGAAGCCTTTACAAGGTTAAGTAAAACACTAAAGGTCATCCAGCAAATTAGCAGCAGAGGTAGAATTACAAGTCAGACCATCTCTCACCCAGTGGAGAACTGCCTCTTGCCTCCAAAGTTCTGAGTGCGTAGCAAGATGGAAAATGAAACTTCATACTATAAAGCAAACTAAGTGAAATAGAGGACTTCAAAGGGAAAAAGTAAAAGTACAACTGGCTTGAAAAACATAGCACTGTTTCTGTTACTGTTTGTCCTTTCAAATGACTGTTTCAAGGTCCTTGTAGAAGCTTGCTGAATGTTTGTTCTGTATCTTTTCAACAAAGGGATAAGCCCCTAAAAGCAAGAGTGGCCACACTTGGGAAGTCCTTGTCTCATTCAGCCCAATGCCTGGCTCTCACTGAGACCCAAAAGGGCATTCCATGGAAGGTGGGCTTGTCCTCCTTAATTTCAACTGTAGTTGGGTTTTCTCCATCTGGCTCCCAATTATCCTGAGAACTTATTAAAAGGCAATGAGTTATCCATCATCAGCGAGTTCCTCTAAACCAGAGGGAAGCTAGTTCCACTGTGCAGTCTCCATCATTCTGAGGATACTGGTGTCTACAAGCCTATCCCATGCGGTATGAAGAAGAAAGAGTGCTCCAGCAAAAGCTCTTCCAGGAATGGTGTGCTCTTGTTTCATGGTCTGACAACAGTGTGGAAAGTCCAGCTGCTGTTGCATGTGCTGCCCTACCAGTGCCTTCACATGTCTCCCACCAGATTTTGCCAACACCATCTTCTCTCCTGCCCTGTCTTTTCCCTATATCTTCACTTCATCTCCTCCTGACTCCTAGGCTTTCATGGATTTCCAGCTTTAGGGCTCATGATTCATTCATTCAATCAACATTTCTGTATGAGTACCTACTATGTGCAAGGCTCTGCTCTAGATCCTGGTTATACAACACAGTCCTTGCTGTCATAGAGTTTATATTCCAGGGGAGGAGAAAAACAAATAAATTAATAGGATTTTTTAAAAAATCAAGTAATGATGAGGAATACAGGGTGTCCCAAAAATATATACAACACTGTAATAGCCGATAACCCAATTTTGAAAATAAAATGTATTTTAACAAACACTGCCTTTATAATTATTCAAAGTGCATGCATACATTCTTGGGGTACACTCTATATTTTTAAAGACTGATGTGAAAGTAAATGAATAAGTGGGAACTCTACAGTCTGGAAAAGCCTCTCTAAGAGGATCACATATAGGTTGAGATCTGAACTATGGGAAGAGCAGGTGGGGAGCATTCCAGGCAGAGGGAACAGCTTGTCAAAGGTCCTAGGCTGGGGGTAATGAGGGCAGGTTCATGGAATTCAGTGAAGGCAAGTGTAGTACAGTAATTCTCAGTGGGGCCATTAGTGGCAATATTGTGTGGGACACTTCCATGGATTTGAGGATTTCTAGCATCTTTGGTCTCCCCTCTATTAAATGCCTCTGGTTCTAATTACCTCCCCGCCCACTTTTCCCAGTTTCATTTGGGCAGCCACAGTGTTGCTCTAGTCAGGAAGCAATAAAGCACAGTGGGTTGGGAGTGTGCATAGTTCAAGGGGTGCCAGAGAGGAAGGTGGGCCAAGATCTCACTGGCTTCGTAAGCAGTTGTATTAGTTTCCTGGGGCTGTTGTAACAAAGCACAGTGAACTGGGTGGCTTAAAGAACAGAAATTTATTCTCTCACAGTTCTGGGGGCTGGAAATCCCAAATCATGGTGTTGACAGAGTTGGCTCCATCTGAGGGCTGTGAGGGAGAATCTGTTTCATGCCTCTCTCCTGCTTCTGGTGGTCTCAGGTGGCTTATTTATGGCTTTCTCCCTATGTCTTTACATCGTCTTCCCTCTGCCTTTGTATCCAAATTTCCCTTTTTATAAGGACATGAGTCATATTGGATTAGGGCCCACCTACTAACCTAAACTTGATCATTTGCAAAGACCCTATATCCAAGTAAGTTCATATTCATAGTACTTAGAACTTCAACATCTTTTGGGGAGGGCACAGTTCAAGGCATAGCAGAGGACAAGGAATTTGGATTATATTCTAAATGTAACTTTTTGGAGGATTCTAAGCAAGTGAGCAATATGATTTCTGCTTTCAAAAGATCACTTGGGTTTATATGTTGAGAGTGAATTATTTGGGGCAAGAGTAGAAGCAGAGACACTAGTTAGTACAGAAATTTAGGCAAAAGATGATGCTGGCATGGAAGAAGGTGTGCTATTACCTGTGGTCAGGATTACGCAGCATCTAGCCAGACATGTCCTCTCAAAAAGCTGCACCAGGAAATGGGTTGACACTCCCCTGGAGAAGGTGTGCTCAGTAAGGGAAAGCTATCTGGGGACAGTCCACCAAAAGAGGTCAGTAGGAACCTGAAGACCATCAGCCTTCAAGTAGAGACCAGAATGTGACTTGGATGGGCTTTGAGTTCATACATCAGAATTAGATGGTCTTTCAAGCACCCTTCCAACTGCAGGGGTGTATAGCTAACAATTTCCACATCATAAGTCAAGATAAGGAACTGCATCTGCCACCTGACAACTCAGGCTATGAGAGAGCAATGGGGCCCCGGCCTCCCCATCGCTCGATTCCTCTCTCCAGTCCAGGATGGTATATGCCAGGGCTGCACACTCCCACTTTCTTTTCACAGCTGTACTGATACACATCTTCTCTAGTAAATTAATATTCACATCTCAGTGAACAAATCAAGTTAACACGCCGACAGTGTGGGCTACCTTCCAAGGTTTGTGTGCTGACAGATTAAAAAGTGTGTCAACATGGTTTTATGTTAACAAATACTGTGAAGCAGAAGCCTTTGTTTGCTTGGTTTTGCTTTGTGTTCCTGGTTTCATGGTAATGTTAGTGAACCCACGGCTGCATCCGTGCAAAGGTAGATGGACCATATTATGTCAGCCTGGCCGGGACCTTGATATGTGTTAAGTGTCAGCGGATTAGAGCAGTCACTCATGCCAAGTGACTCAGCCAGGAGAGCAGCAGCAAGGTGAGTGGGTGTGCAGTTTCTTATTATGCAATTTGGGGTGATGACATGGCTGTTGTAAGAAGCACTTTTAAGTGCCTGAATTTTCATTTCAATATCAAAGGAGGAAGTTGGCAACAAAAGGACTGAGGGATAGGAGAACCATTGGGCAACTTTTCAAGAAAACTTGTAGGTTTTTTTTAAAGGTATCTTTTAATTATTTAACTAAGGCACTACCTCTGGACCTTTTCTCATTCTCCATTCCCACTGTTGCCGGTGTACAAATAGTGATTATGGGCTGACCTTGATCCAATGTCAATGGGTAGTCAAGGGTAGAGGGGTGTTCTAGAGGAGGGGTCAACCAACCACACCCCGAAGGTCAGCGCTGGCCCACCACCTGTTTTTGCACAGCCCACAAGCTAAGAAAGGGTCTCATAATTATAAATAGTTGGAAAAAATCAAAGTAATCATATTTTATAACATATCAATCACAGTTCATGACACACAAAAACTAAAATTATATGGAATTCAAGTTTCAGGTTCCATAGATAAAGTTTTATTGAGACACAGCCATATTCATTTGTTTACAAATCATCTACAGCTGCTTTCCTGATACAATAGCAACATTGAGTGATTCTGTCAGAGACCACATGGCCTGCAAAATCTGAAATGTTTTCTACATGGCCCTGTACAGAAAAAGTTTACAAAGTACTGCTCTAGAGGTTTGAGGAAGAAGCCTACTGGGTCCTATTACGTGGTCTCCCCGAATTTTCAATCACTCCCCTAACTCTTTGTGCAGTACTATTTTATCCACTTGAAAATATATATTGAGCTCCTACTATGTGCCAGGCACTGTGCTAGGTCCTGGGGGTACAATTGAGAACAATAGCAAACAGCCTTTGCTCTCAGAGCTCAGAGTCCAGCTGGAGAGCAGGTATTAATCAAATAGTCATCTAGATGCAGTGTACTAAAAATGATAACCACAGCAAGTGATCTAAGGAGGAAGCACATGGAGCAATAAAAGCACAAAATGGACTTCCTGTTCTGGGATATCAAGTAAGATATGCCAAAGTATAGATTAATGATTGATTTGGGATTTGTAGGAAATGTTGAAGTTAACAAGGAGAAGGGAGAGAGAAACATCACCTATTTCAATTTCTTCAACAAACTCTTCTTATTTTCTTCTACTTGTTATTGTACCTCTGCCTGGGGTGGGGTGACAACAGCACAGAAAAGGAGGAAAAGGAGAAATGAGGTGAGGACGCAGAGTTTGGCAGGGGAATATTCATAATATAAAGTCATTAAAACAAATCTACTACATCTGAATGCAACAGTATGAATGAATCTTAGCAAGATATTATTAAATAAAAAAAAGCAAGTCCCAGAAGATAACAGGTAGGATAACATTTTCATAATGTTTAAGGTAACTAAAACTTAACAGGACACTTTTTAGGAATACATTTAAGAAATAAAGCCCTTTTTAAATAAAGCAGGGTAATAATTAAATATAAGGTTCAGAACAGTGAGTTAGCAGCATTATGGGATGGGGCTCAATGCATAAGTAGCCTAACGTTCTTGTTAATATTCCAGTTCTTATGGGCAATGAATTCATTGATATTCATAATATTAAACATTTTGAAATTGTAATGAGAAGTGTGAGATAATAGAAAATATATTTTTTCTATATATATTCCTGACACAGAGTTCTGAAACCCTTATAATTTTCTGGGTGATAAAAGTGTCTTTTGTTCTAATGAGGTAGCTCTGGGTGGGCTCCTGGGTGGCTCCTGGATAAGGGCTGGTCACAGGAAAGATCAAGCCATGATTATAAGCTTGGAACTCTCAGCCCCACCCCCATTCTCTTAAGAAGGAAGAAGGGCTAAAAATGAAGTTAGTGATCCATCATACTTATGTGATGAAATCTCCATAAAACCCAGGAGTATGGAATTCGGGGAGCTTCGGGGTTGGTGAGCACATGGAGGTGCTGGGAGGGTGGTGGGCCTGGAAAGGGCATGGATACCCTTACACATACCTTCCCCTATGCACCTCTCCCATCTGGATGTTCCTCTGTATCCTTTATCATGCCCTTTTATAATAAACCGGTAAATGTAAATAAATTGGGTTTTTTTTTCTGAGTTCTGTGAGCTGCTCTAGCAAATTAATTAAACCTGAGTGGGGGGTCTTTGGAACCTCTGATCTACAGCTGATTGGTCAAAAGTACAGGTAGCAACCTTGACTGGCAAGTAGCAGCCCAAGTTGAAGGGAGTTGTTGGAATCTCCAATTTGCAGCCAGTTGGTTAGAAGCACAGGTAACAACAGTCTGGGCTTGAGACTGGTATCTGAAGTTAGGGAGTGGGCATCAGTCTTGTGAGGCTGAATCCTTAACCGATGAATTCTGATGCTACCTGCAGGTAGATAGTATCAGAATTGAGTTGAATTATCAGAGACCCTGCTGGCATCTGAGAATTGCCTGGTAGTGTGGGGAACCTTGCACAATCATGTTGGAAGTTGGATCCAGGGACCCAAAAGCAAAGCCATTAAAGTAATTTATAATGGAGTTGTGATATCTGATCTGCAATTCAAAACAGTTTCTCTGGCTGAATTGAGGAGACTTTTCTGGAACAGGGCAAGACTGAAAGAAGGCAGGTCCATCAAGAGGCCACTGTAAATAGACAGCAAGACTAGGCTCAGACTGGGGAGATGGTGGCAGAGATGGACAGTGTCATCCCTTTGCTCAAACTGACTTGAGACTGGTGTCTGAGGTTGGGGAGTGGGCATCAGTCTGTTTTTACATTTAAGGCATCAGCATTAAAGAAACAGCAACTCATTTTATTAAATACGTGGTAGGAATGGCAGATAGGCAAGAAATAAATCAGGATGGTGCCTTTAACCAACAAATTTTCAAGCCTCCTCATATCAGATAATGACAATTTAGAGACGATTAGAAGCATTATCAGCAAGGGCATCTGGTTTAGAAGATTTCATAGAAAACCCTTATATTTCCTAAATATAAATAAGAGAAAATCACAACAAAACTATATCTAAACAATTGCTCCCCCTACCCCCACCAAGAGCAGTTTTCTCCCCTCATTTGTACTGTACCTACTACCTCCTACCTCCACAAATGTACTCAAAGTTCTCTATAGTGCCAATTCTGGGAAACTGATTTCCCAACTGGCATGTTTAGTTTGGCTAGCCACTCATTTGTGAATGCAATTTGAGGTTCAAGGATCAAGGTTAAAGTCCAGTAAAGGCAAGTGATAACTCTGATGCCCATTCTCACAGGAATGCTTTGCATAGTTAATAGGGGCTGCCATTTCATTAGGCAGCTGTTGGGACTTCAGAAGGCAATGAATTTGATGCCTTTCAGGTGTAGGCTGCTCCATCTCTCATGTGTTCTTTACCATGAGCAGCCTAGAGAAGGGACCCTGACTGGCAGGGGCCTAGGTGGGTGCTGACCTGTGAATTTGACAAACCCAAGCCCATGAAGACCTATGAGCCTTGGTCACCCAACCCTAAGAAGCCATCTCAAAACACCTCTACCTATGTTAGTGTACTCTGTTCTCTGTATCATTATCAAATTTCACAATAACTTCAACTTGTCAACCATTGGCATTACTTTCTCTTCAGACTCAAGACCCAGACAAAAGTAGAAGCCAATGAAAACTATCCTTGGAGGTGACAAACTCTATTTTTATACCCTCATGCACCTGCCAGTCACCTAATGAGTTGAGGACAGGGCTTATCCTCTTCAATTCTGAGTGGCTTCCCTTTATTTTCCCTTCTGCTTGCCTTTTCATGTCTGATGACTTGTTGATGATTACATTTGTAAATCAAACAACTTAAGGAAAAAAGCAAAAGAAAGTTAATGGGTGAACCACCCTTCCCTCCACCACACTCCACCCCCTTAACCAGCAGTCCCCTTCTCTTCTTTCCTCCCCCTGCCCAAGAAATAGCAATGACAGTAAATAATTTTTAAAACATGCTAAACAGGTGTCAGTGTCAAACTTTCAAGGCTTTGACTCTGAGGAATGTAAGATAAGAATCTGCCCCTCGAGTAATATGAATAATAATTATGGTAATCTTTTAAACTTGCTCATGTTACAAAAAATAAAACAGGCCCAGAAATTGCAAGTTACTGGCCCAGTTGCACCCAGGAACCGAGCTGGGGCTCAGATGCTGCTCGCCTGGCTCCTGGTCCAATCCACTTTTCTCACAAGACCCCATTTGCCTCTGAATTTGAGCGAAATGATTCTGTTATCTCACAACAGACAGAAAAGCAATGAGGGAAACAAGATGAAGAAAAGAAATTGAAACAGAGAGGAAAGGATGAAAGAGGGAGTGACAAGAATTACAGGAGGGACTCTCTGCCCATCTGTCTTTATCTTCCTCTATATCTGCCTGATCCCATTCTCTTCTGTAGCCTGTCTCTAGCCTATCTCCCACACTACTGGCTCCTGCAAGAGCACAGTGTTATTTAATTTATTCTAAATGCTTTTGAAGAGGGCTTGCAAATGAGTAGAATGCTGGCAGGGGTGGAAGCAGTCAGAACAAATTTTTCAGAAGGTTTGCATCATGCTCATCTCATGCCCATTCTCCTCCACGGCCAATGCGGAGGTGAGAGCTGATCCTGAAAGCCCCCAACTGTGGCTCCTGGTTCATCAACTGAAACTTAAAAGTGCAGAATCTTGAACTCCATCCCAAACCTAAGGGATCAGAATCAGCATGGTAACAAGCTGCCCCAAATGATTCACCTCACATTAAAGTCTGAGAAGCAACTAGAGGTGGAGAACATTAAAAATGTTTCTTCACAAGTATACCTCTTTCAGTCACAAACTCCCTTCCAGGCCCAGGGAAGAAGACAGGACAGAGAATTAAAGGGGACCACATTTTTGTCTTCCTAAAGCTGCCTTTTGGGAATATTGATTTTAAGCTGGTTATTAAAGCGGGGGGCGGGGGTAGGGCGTGGGGGGGGGGGGTCAGAAAGAACCTTTGATCCCTCCCCTTTCCTGCCTAAGACATAAGGGAAAGAGGAGCTACTCCAGGGAGGAAATACTAGGATGTTGGCCTTAACAGCCTAATTTGAACTGAGTATAGTGGATGGGAGGGTGGCAAGCAGAGGCCTGTTTACTAGGGCCTCATCTGTCTCATTGTTTCGGGGTTGCCTAGCAAAAATGTACCTGCCATATATGCTCTTACTCAACTACCTGTAAATTGCCCACTTCATTTGAAATCTCAGACCCCTAACTCCACTTTCTCCTTCATCCAAAATGACATATATTCCCAATTTTATCTCATCATCTGGAATTTTCATGCTTATGTGAATCTCATGTGCATGTATTAAAGTTGAATTTTCTCCTGTTTATCTGGCTCTGTTAATTTGATTATTAGCCCACCTAGCAGAACTTAGAAGGTGAGAGAAAACATATTTTTTCTAGTCCCCAAAAATTTAAAAATTCAGTAAGACTTGCAAAGTTTTTAAAATGCTCAAATACATCTTGGGATATGCTTCTGGAACACATACATTCATTTTAAATAGTTCATTTCACAGCAGTTGTGGGTTTTGGTCTTTACTCTTCAGGCTAATTGTCATCTGTGACAAATTCACAAAAATTTCTATAACAGGTTAGGTTTTGCGAAATCCGAAGGGATGTATATTCTCAATATTTCTAGCCACTCCCGAATCAGAAAAGTATGAATAGCAGGAATGATTAAAATATTTTGACCTTGCCAATTCTGTAGCACAACCAGTCTCCTTCTGTGCCTTGCTGGGGAGGGGGGTCTTGAATGGTACAGAGCTGGGAGACATGGTGGTTCCGGTGGTTAGGGTAAGCAGCTTTGCAGCCAAGGTTTTCTAATGAGCAGCCTCATGCAAAATCACAGTATGAACTTAGCAGGAGAAATTGCAGGGTCCTTTCCAATCAGGAAGTAACAAGGAACAAGAAGCATTTTATGTAAAAGCATTTCCAGCTTTGAAGCTGGTAAGAAACTATTGACTTATATCCTGATTTTTCACAAGTGTGGTGACATCCTATGTGTCACACTGACACCAACAAGGATTTCTTGTTAAATAATCCCATTGCCAACATCTGAGAATAGCAATACCCTTTGATCTAAACCAGCAGTTTTCAACTGGTGTGGCATGGCACACCCATGTGCTCTGAGAATTTTTAAAACATGCTATACCTGACTATTTCAGTCAGGGGCACTGGCTAGAACAGCAGAGACCTCATTTTCTTTAAATTGTCAAATAAAAAGATGACAACAGCCAACACAACAATAGTCACACAGTGTGAATGAATCAAAATTATATCTTTTTTTGTTGTTGGAGTGGCAAAAAAAAAAAATGCATTTTTTGGTGTGCCGAAGACTTTTTTGGCATACCATGAGATGTAAAAGATTGGAAATTGCTGATCTAAACAAATATGATCGTGAGAGTGACCCTGCTTACAATATCTCCAGTAGGCTGCTGCAAGTAATATTTCTGAAAGGGGAGAGAGGAGGAGAAAACTACACATAAAAGTAGAATGAGTAAGCTTGAATGAGAGAGAGAACACATTCTGGAATGTGATCCTATGAATAAACACTGCCATGTGCAATGTGTACAAAGCATTCTAACCCTTTACAGATTTTACTTAATCTGCAGTTTTGTCAATCATGTACATCTTTATAGCTGTACGCAGCTCTTCATAATGCAAAAGCTAAAACAAAGACCAAATTTCTATCCTGGAGAGTCTGAATTCTGTTTCTTATCTTTCTTCTCACACACACAACCACCACCACCACCATCGCCGCCACCATAATAAAACTCTCCTGTGCTTGTACAACATTAACATCATGTCATGTCTTTACCGGCACAATGATATTAGTCACCAAGACTCAAAGCAAGCCTCACACCCACATCGTTCTTCCCCTTGTCACACAGAGAGGATCCATTAATGCCACATAGATTGGAAATGCTTGGGAGTTGGGGAAAGGCTTCAGGATGGAAACATGGGGGAGGAACAAACTTTCCTCTACCCTCAAGCTTCTTCTGGCTGGCCTAATAATAAAATAGACATGATATGAGCAAGAGAAAATTATCAAATTTAATACATACATATGTATGGGAACCCCGGATACATGAGAGAGTCAGAGACCCCACATGCACGAAAGGTTCAAATATAGAAAGAGGGGTTGAGGTATATAAGACACTGAGCTAGGAATGAGGTAATGCACCGTGGGGGTTATAGAAGGTAACTGGGGGGGATAAGAACAGACATTTAATAAATAAAGTTTACCCTGCCCTTTAGATAGAAAGGAAGGGCCAAAGTTTCACTTGAGCCTAAAGCTAAAATTGCCTTTAGCTCAAAGTAATCTCTGTACCACTGAGGCACATCTTGGGGTAACTCGTCCCGAACCCCTACAGTTGCAAAACTCCAAAGTTCACTTGTTGCAATGTAACCATAAAATAAGACACACACTCATACCCCCATATGTTTCCTATGCCCTCACAAGATATATTTCTCTATTTTTATTGGACTTTGGATTCAGCACCATGACATTGAAAGTCTGATGATGTTCCAATCTGCTTCATGTTTGAGCTGGCTCCAGGCAAGACAAGTGAATTATTGGTCAGTTCCATCCCGCTATAAAAACCAGCGTGCTGGGCTCAGTCTTCTTTCTATAACGGGCAGATTGGTTGTGGCTGGGACCCAGTCCTAAACATCCGGGATATTTTGCCTCTTCAGAAAAAGTTTGAGGAACGTGAAAGGAAAAACACTTTAAGTAGGGAATCAGCCTTCTGCAATGAAAGGCAGTGCGGGGGAGGGAGTATTTGGCTCACTGCCATGGTGCCAGTGTGTTTTCAAAACCAATTAGGGTGCCATAATCAGGCGGCATATCTGTTCCCGCACCAGACTGCTCGCACCAATAAGCTGGGCGGGGCTTTCCTGGGCTTGCCTCAACCCTGGGAATGGGGGGCAAGGTTTTCTGCAGAAGCCTCTTGAGAGAAAAAAGGATTTCATTTAAAAAGGACCTCTTTTCTTTTCCCATCTGTTTCTTCTCACAGTACAATTTGGAGTCAAATCAGGTCTTACAACATTCTGAAGGATAATTTGGCACTTTCCTTCTTTCATTTGAATATGTAGACAGAAAAAGGCTTACTTTACTACCTCTTTCACCATGGAGCAGAACAGGGCTGAGGGGAAACTCCCGACTGCCTCTATGGAAGAATCTGGTATAAATCGATGGGTGAGTGACTTTTGAAGGAAAAAAGAAAAGGATACCCCCAAAGAAAAGGGTGTTAATTGAACTTGTTTTCAAAAACAGCAAATCCCTGTATCTTCTTAAAGCAAATGAGGCATTGATGCCGCAAAGACCTTCCTGCCTGTTGCACAGAACCCCCTCGGTGGGAGGAGCGTGGACAGCCTCGCTCACACACCTACTTGTCTTTAGAGATGGTGAAGTTTGGCTCCTCAAGTTTAAGCTACCGGGATATGGTCTGATGTTACTGTGGACACTCGTTCACAAACATCTTGGAACTTTTATATAAATCCAAGAAGAAGAAGAGAAGAAAAGAAAAATAAAACAAAGAGACTTTTTATCCAGCTGCTAAGAAAATGAACTCTTCATGCAGCAGGCCTTCTTCCCCTCCTCACCTTAGCCAGCCTCAGAGGGGTGAGCGCCTTGTATAGAGAGGTAATCAGCTGATGGTGTGCTGGTTACCCAGACCTGAGCCACCAAAGGAGCCATGCAGCCTCCTGCACCACCAATTCATGCCCCAGCATCTCCCCAGGAGCAGGTCTCCCCTCCTTTTTTTCTGCAAAGCACAAGGCTACAAGAAGCAACCATCGCTATAAGCACAGTCCAGTGTTTGTTTGTTTTTTCAAATATACTCTAAAGAGAAATTGAAAATGAAATAATTTACAACAAAATGGGCCTATGAAGAAATAACTAATTCTACACAATATTTTCTACCACCAGGGAAAGGGAAAGGGAAAAGAGATACAAAAGAAATAGGGATTTGCTTAAATGAATAGGTAAGTTTTCCACATGACATCAAGAAAATTACTTTGATGAGATAAAAAAGTTAAATTTTTAAAACCCAAATGACATGAAATTTAAAGTCCATATTACATTATATGTTATATTAGATGTTAAGTTAATATCATTAAAAGCTTTATTTAAAAAATGTTTAAGTGCAATTGAGAGGAGTGGGGGCTGGCCAACTAGAAAATTCCAGTACTTGCTGATTTGGTTCAAAATCAAAGGCCAGTACATTTTTGTAGAACGGCAGAGCCCTTGAGCTAGCTTTCTTAGAAAGTACTTCTGCCTGCCTCTCCATTCAGTTCATGTGACGATCCCCTTCCCCTGGGATGCTGGCCACACCAGGAAGGGGAGTTTCCTGAGGCTGGACCTGACCCAGCACGGGCAGCTATTGGCAGGCTGGGCATTGAGAACGTCCCAGCTACCAGGGTAATATGGGGTAAATGTGATTCTTCAATTTATATGTTAAAGGCCTAACTGCAGTGTGATAGTATTTGAAGGAGGGGCTTTGGGGATGTAATTAGGTTTAGATTAGGTAATGAGATTGGGACTCTCATTATGGGATTAGTGGTTTTATAAAAAAGAAAGTCAGTCTCTCTTTCTCTCTCTCTCTCTCTGTCTCTCTCTTTCCCTCTTTCTCTCTTTCTCTCCCCTCCTATCCCCGTTCCCATTCCTTGACCACAAAGGAATGGCCATGTTAGGACACAGCTAGAAGGCGGCCATCTATCTACAAACCAAGAAGAAATCCCTCAACAGCCAGAACCCCATTTGTTGGCATCTTGATCTTGGACTGCCAGCCTCCAGATGAGAAATAGATATCTTGTTTTTACTGATTTTAGAGAGAGGAAGGGAGAGGGGGAAAGAGAGAGGAAACATCGATCACCCAGCTGCCCCCACCCACCCTCATACCAAACCCGAAACCTGGGCATGTGTCCTAACCAGGAATCAAACCAGCGACCTTTGGGTGCACAGAATGATGCTCAACCAATTGAGCCACACCCGCCAGTGCTAGGTATCTGTTTCTTGATCCCTGAGTCTGTGGCACTTTGCAATGGCAGCCTGAGCTCACTAGGACACATCTAATCTTCTTCCCCCACAGCCAGCCAGTTTCTCCAGGTCACCTTCCTCCAGCTGCTAAAAATAATCCCTGCCTTAACCAGGCCCAACAGATCTTCACTTCCTTCCTTCTAAAGATCATGGCATTAAGCTTCTGACTTCTGCGAGGAAAGTGTGTATGTGTGTGTGTACACTAGGCAGAGAACACCCTTTCTTTCAAAGATCCACTAGAAAAATATAACAGCTTACAGGAGGGTTTTCACAAACACCATAGAGCAAGCAGTGCATTCTGCCTCTTTCCAGCTGTGCTTGGCCTCCTCTCATGTTATCTTTCTAACATGTGCGCTGTGTCTGGTTCTTATAAATATCCTCTTGAAGAGGGTGAAAAGGTCATCCTGATTCACATCAGCAAAAAACAAGAGGGCATTTGGTGGAGCTTGTCTCCATCGGTGATATATTTTCGAAACCTCCTAGCAAAAACAAGCCTCTTTGTTACTGAAATGAAATGTTTTCGAAACAGGGAGACACAAAAAATACACAAAGTCTGGGTACACGCAGACACACGGAACTCCTGCACTTGACAATAGCTACATTTCACTGAAGCTAGTACAGTGAGAGCTGGCAGGGCAGAAAACAGAAGGACAGAGCCCAAGCTGAGATAGTTTCCACACTACGTTCCCCATTAGCTGGCCCAAAGTGTGGCCCTTTCACACATTCTGGAGATTTCAGCTCTAGACAACACAGGTCATGAGCCTTGTTTCCCAAGCTTTCCCGAGGTCAAAAGCATCATGAAGGATGTTATTGTAATTGAATCAACATTGTCATCTTCCCCACAAACTGCAGTAGAATGTGAATGTTTAAGTAAAGGAGGTGGGTTGGCAGAGTTGGAGGATTAGAGAAGAGCAGAGAATTCTGGAAGAGTTGAGTGCTGAGGAATGGTGGACAGGCCCCTGCCCTGCAGGGAAAGAAACAAGAAGGCTTGCTGAGTAGATGGGGAGCCTGGGGGAAGGTTACAAGTAGCCATAAGGAGCCATAGCTGGATTGGCTCAGTGGCTAGAAGATCACCTCGAGGACTGAAGAGTCCCAGGTTCCATTCCAGTCAAGGGTATGTACCTCAATTGCAGGCTCCATCCCCCACTCCACCCTACCCCTGCCCTGGTCAGGGCGCATGCTGGAGGCAACCAATTGATGTGTCTTTCTCACATTGATGTTTCTCTCTGTCTCTCCCCTTCCCTTCCACTCTCTCTAAAAATCAATAGGAAAATATCCTCAGTGCATGAAAAATAGCCATAAGGAGACTGAGGCCTTCACAAGAGCCAGGAATGTACACAGGAAGGGGTGAATGAGAAAACATAATTCCTTAGACAGTGAGTGTTTGCTGTGTTTTTCTTAGCGATCCTCTCCTGGGACAGGAGGCCCCATGAACAGTGTCCTGCTGTCCAAATGGGCCTGTATGTAGAGTGTCCAGTCAGGGTGTTCCTCAGGTCAGGTCTATTGGGAATTGCTCACTTCTTGAGTGACAGAAAAGTGAAAGCAGGGCAAGGAACTCTGGTGCAGGGAGGGACCATGTCCCACATGCTCAGTGACTACAGCATAGTAGCCAGCCCTTCACAAGCCTACAGCCCTTAGATGCTCTCATTTCCTTCTTCTCTGTGGCTCATTCCCCTGTCATTGGTGGTCGCCACACTACACCCTGCCTTTCAGTGTCCTTCTGTGTCTTCCTAGCTCCCTCTACCTACTGCCTCTACTCAATACCCCCCACCAGGGAATCACACTTCCTGCCCTCTCCTCTATAAACTGATTTTTAAAAACTTCGCATGTAAGAGTGGCCTTGTTTCTGCCTCAAAGACAAGGAATTCACTCTCACTGCCCCTCATGCTTGGAGGAAATTTTTCTCACTACTGCTCCAACCCCTGGTGATTCCACCCACTGATTCATGGCTAGTCTGGTGCCAGCCCCTTCCCAGATTATTCTCTCTCTTTATCTCCAAAAATGTCGGGGGTGGTGGACATCGGTCCTCAGATACTTCCTGACTTATTGGTCTTCATCACCCAACTCTGATGAGTAAGGAATTTCTTACTGGCGGGTCAGTTAAACCTTTCTTTAACCTTAGATATAGAACAAGCACTGATGAATATAATCATACTTGATAGCTCTGGGCACACTATTATCTTTAGGCCCTTCTTTTTTAAAAAAATATTTTTAAATATATCTTATTGATTTCTTACAGAGAGGGAGGGAGAGGGATAGAGAGCCAGAAACATCGATGAGAGAGAAACATCAATCAGCTGCCTCCTGCACACCCCCCACTGGGATTGTGCCCGCAACCAAGGTACATGCCCTTGACCGGAATCAAACCTGGGACCCTTCAGCCGCAGGCCGACGCTCTATCCACTGAGCCAAACCGGCTAGGGCAGCCCTTCTTTTGTCTGTCTGTCTCTCTGTTTTTTTGTTTTATCTATCTCCTTTATCCTCATTTGTTACTCCATTAACTCTTCCCCATAGGCAATTATTCTAATGTGCTTAACATCCATCTTTTCATCTGTATGTTTTCTTGCACAGTGTTTATTGCTCTTTGATGTGCATGTATTTTAAATGGTTTGTTGCACATTTTATTCTTTCTTACTTTTTTCAATCAGCATTATGCTTTTAAGAGAATCCATGTTGTTAATGTACATTTAATCCATTGCACCTAATTACTGTAGAGCACTTAAATAAATGGTGTACTTCTACCACATTTTACCTGGTAATTCTCCTGGTGATAGACAAATACTTTCTTGGTCAACACAATAGTATGTCAGCATATTAATAAACATATTCTTATATATTTCCCTATCCAGACCAGTGTGAGATTTTCTTGGGGATATAGACTTAGTCGTGGAATATCTAGGTTACAGTTTATGCAGATATCTATTTTACATAAGTAGTGCCAGGTTACTCATGAAAATAGTTACACTCCAGTCTCGACTCAGTCAGCAGGGCATGAGAGATGCTACCCAAACTCATTCTCCACCATCAGTAGACATCTTACAGTTTTCTAATTTTTTCAAGCCTAAATTGGTATAAAGCAAAATTTCATTTTTCTTATTATATTTCTCTGGTTATAAGTACATATGAGCATTTCTTTATGTGGTTATTGCCTTTTAGGTTTTCTCCTTCCTGAAACGCCTGTTTCTATCCTTTGTGTGTTCCACTATTCGATGGTCTGCAGGCCTTCTTTGCATATTCTACATATCAATCTTCTGTCAGTTTTAGACATTGCAAATGTCTTCTCCCACTTGGGCAGCTTGGGTCTATCTCTGAGCTTTGTATTCTATTCCATTTGGTCTATATGTCTGTTTCTGAAGACTATTTGTGTTACCACGGCTTTGCTGTATGTTTTAATATTTGAATAGATAAGTCTCCCCTTTTTATTTTTCTGTTTCTTTCTTAATATGCACTTAGCTATTTCTGAATCTTTATTCTGTCATAAATTTATTGAGTTCCTGAGAAAAAAATCCAACTGGAATTTTGATTGAGAGTACATTGAGATTATATATTAACTTGGGGAGAATTGCAATCTTAATATTAAATTGTTCATCCAAGAACATGACATTTATTGAAATCATTTTCTATGTCTTTTATTAAAGATTTAAAGCTTTTCCCCATGGAGGTCTGATGTAATCTTGGTTAAATCAATTCCTAAATACTATGCTGTTTGTTACTATTGAAATGGCATCTTATTTATTATTACATTTTCTGGATGAGTTAAATGTGAGACCATATAGCACAGCAGGAACTGATGTTGTAAGTTTGTTTAACTTAGTTATTCCTTCTTACTAAGAAGGGAAAGCTGTCTCCCTGAGCTGAGCCTCCACAAGGAGCATGCCCCATCTGGAAGCTCCTTCTCTCACATCCCTCCCTCTCTCCATCCCCTCCTTCTCCACAGTCCTCTCATTCAAGTCTCCCAACGTGGGCAGCCACTCCTTCTCTCTGCAAGTCCTAACACTCAACCAAAGAAGGTCTCTATCACTTTGATTTCTTCTAGTTTCTTGCAAATGAGCAACTTCAGCTGCAAAGAGTGAAGGTTGGGGGTGTGAGCAGGCTAGGGATGAGCTCCAGGTCTGAACAAAACGGGGTGCCCAATTCCAGTATAATATATTCATCTGCACCAAGAAGCACTCCGGCCAACACCCAACTTGTTTCCTTAGTAGTCGCAAGGAATGCCTTGCCAAGTCAAGCACTAATTTTCCTTAGAGACATCACAATGTTATTTTGTGTGAAGAAAAGACATCCCTATAGTAAATGTCACTTTGACCTTCACCCTTTCAAAATAATTACCTCTGGCATGATAGTGTGATGGGGCCTTTTACTCTTTCCTGGGCTTCTATATTGCAACCATCCTCACAGCACCTATCAAGGGCTCTCTTCCCAGCATCCTCAATGGAAGCACCAGCTCCCATTAAGTTTCCTGGTTTGTTTTGTTTTGATGCCAAAGAGTGCTCTGATAGGTGGGGTTAGTGTTAACTAACAGACAGTTTAACCTGCCAGAATCCCTCTCCTGACACTAGTAACATTATGAAAACTATGGGATCCCAAACTTCCTTTCTCTTTGCCATACCAGGATCAACCTAGGGAAGACTGTCTGTTCCTTGGATAAACTTCTACAGGTGTACAGGGGCCAGTGGTGAGAACACCGAACATTCCAGGGTCAACGCGTCAAAACGAGGTTTCCCTTGTAAGGGAAGTTGATTGTTGACAGTTTTACCAAATTCTGAGGTATTTTCTTGTGAGCTGGGATCACTCTAAACCAGGCGATCAGCTCACTTGCAGAAGACGTCAGCTTCATTCACTCTCATAGCTGTTTCGTGCTCCTGTGCCTTCAGTCAGACTTTTCTCCATTTCCCCTCCTTTAACCAGACTCACAACCCTCCGTATTCAAAAGCACCCCTGGTTTGAGAACCACTGACTTAGTAACACAACTAATTGTAAAGTTTACAGTGAAATTCAGCTGATTTTTTGAAAACCGACTCTTGCAGGGCCTTTTATATGCCCATGTTTTCACAACAAAATTCCCTACTTCCTCTACTCAATCACTGTGTGGCTCCCAGGCAAACACACCCAACTAGGCAAAAAAAAAAACAACAAAAGCAAAACAAAACAAAAACCAATTATCTTCTCTTTCCTTCCTCTTTCATTCTGAACTGTGGCTAAAAACAGCACTCACTATTAGTGATACGTACTTGGTACGTAATTATCCTTAGCCTCACATCTTTCCTTAAATCTGTTCACACTTCACCTTTGCACTTGGGCTCCAGAACTGGACTGTGAGCTCCCTAGACAAGATCTCTACCTGGTCGATTTCTTTTGGCCGGTCCCCCACAGGAGATCCAGGATTAGGGGCTCTCAATACATATTGAACTAATTGGCCACCTCAATTTCTAAAACCTTCCGTGCGGATCTAGGGTGTGATGGCAACCTCCTCGGCCGAGAGGAACCGGGGCAGAGGTAGTGTCTGCCTAAGTTAAGTCATTTGAGCTGAACACTTCCTGTATCCCCTGGGTTTGGCTTTTCCTCTTTGAAGAGAGGATTCCTGTTTCGAATTTTACTGTCACATAAGAATTTACTGACATCCGAATGTGAGGAGGAGACCTGCTCTAGCCTCCGTAAAGTGTGCCGGGAGGAGCGGATATTGTAGCCCCAAGGATTTGTAAACACACCATTACACATTCACAATGGAGAGGCGCATTGTTAAGTTTTCAGCAGCCGGCAAGAGGGAGGCCCTGCTGAGCAGGATGCAGAAAGTGCCCGCAAATTAATTGGTCGAGTTGAATGGCTAACATTCTCTCAGTTTTCCCCAGCACAGGGCTCTAGACTGGACGGCTGGAGGAAATACCTGGGGGTGGAGAACGGGAGTGGAGGGTGGAGTAGAGGAGAAAAATCTCTCATTAAAACCCCAATCAAGGCATTTTAGCACCCCCTCCCCCCAGGCATTTACTCTGAGCCCGGAATGATATACTTGTTGAACACTATTATCATAACAGATCTCTGCTCTTTCCTAAAACCTGACATTATTTGCTTTCTTAGGGAAATTTTTGTGTGGGGTGTGTGTATTGAAAAGCTCACATGCTGGATCCTCAAGAGAGCACATGTTTGTACTTTAGTGTCTCTGACAACATGCCTTTCTGTATATGGGCACACACATGTACCTGCCACGTCAGACAGAAATGTGTTAGATCTGTTCTTCCTTCCTTTCTTTCTTCTCTCCTTCCCTTCCTCCTACCCTCTCTTCCTACCTTCCTCCCTTCCTTTCTGTGTGTATCTTGGGATGAAAAAGAATTGGCTATTTCTCAAAAGTGGACCTTAGGTTAGTGCCCAGAAACCCTTTTCTTATATAAAGATGGCTGTGATAGCAGACACTACTAGATTGTATATCCAGGGCTCTTTTCTGGAACTACCTCTGTAACCAGACAACCAAAGGGTCTGGGCTGCCTGCCACTACTTGAACTAAGCAGAGACAAGGTTGAATCATGTATGAGTGTCCATTCCAATAATGCTGGCAGAATGGGAGGGCAGCAGGTCAGCCACAAAAATCTGTTCCGCCTCTCCCCATAAGCCAGTTGCTTATATGGGAGGAAGGACAAAGATTACGTGGGAAAGTAGGAATTACAGGCCTGGGAAAGTAGGCACAGGATAATCATTACAGGTTACAAGTCTTGCGGGCTTGGGGGTGGGGTAGCAGAGGGTGGGACCAGATTACAGGTAATAGGGGCTGGGGTTGTAAATAGCAGTGCCTCTGGGACTAGATTGTTTCAGCCTTGAGGTTGTAAATCTTTCCATAATGATAGGCAGTTCTGAGGAAAGGAGGATGGACTGCATTCTGATGTTAGCTCCCATGTCGTACAACTCTCAGTCAGGTTAGAATGTGCTTTCTCTAATCAGAACAGAACCAGCACAGTTAATAGAGCCTGATTAACATTTCTTATAATTGTAGCTGGTCCCCGACATTCTATTTCTGACCCTAACACCTGCCTTGGTCGCAGGGAACTCCCAGTAGCCATGAGTGTTCAAAGTGGTTATTTAGCCTCAGCCAAGTTGACTGGGACAAGCATAGGTGCTAGACTCATTCCAGACCAGTGAGAATCCCAATTCCCAGGCCCCAGGACATTGGAATTAAGGGGTGGACATCAGGGTGTGGCTGTGTTTTCTGCCATGTGAACTGAGGTAACAATGAACTCATCCTGTGGAAAGAAAGAGGAAAATAAAACAAGCATGCAAAAAGGAATGAAAGAGCAAAATGGAAGGAGATTGCTATCCGGATACCCAGTGGCCCAACCAATGAGCGCTCTGTCTCTGGGCTTATCTGTCTGACCTCTGCAACTGTGGAGCCAGGGCCCTTGCATGGACATTCAGGGCGGGAAGAAAGGTCAGGAAAGAAAGCCCCCCTGAGGATCCTAAGAAAGGACTCTTCTTGGGAGAAATGTTCCATAGCCTCCTGTATTATTTCTGCCTCCTCTGGCAACAAAGTATATCATCAAACACATCTTATTCGGGGTAAAAGTATCAGTGTACTGCTATGATAAAATTTGACCCATATCAAAATAGCTACTCAGAAACTCCATGTGCTATATCTTTATCTGCCCACATTACTGAGAAACCTGTAAGTATAAAGCGTGGGAAGAAAGGCTAACTCTGTGAATATACCCCACACATTCCTAAATATTGACATTTACACAGATGAGATCATTTGAGTGGCATTGGAAGGACTGCCTGACCCCAGATATCCTCAATCCTTTCTAGCTGCTATGCTGCTATGTGTAAATTCCATTATTATAATCACCCCTCTATATTGCTATGAATTCTCTGTTTCCAGAATTTCCTCCTGAGATGTGAATATCACATGGACGATTTTACACACTAAACCAGTAGCACAACAGCATGAATTTACTCATCAGATTAGCTAGTTGATATTTTCAAATCTTCAGGATCTGGGCTATGAGAAGATTGTATTTAATGTGTGAGAAAGATTTCGCTCATGTTAGACACTGTGTGTCTGAGATTCTATTGGTGATACTTAATGAACATGACCCTGTTCCTCTCTCAAGAAGCTCTGTTAAGTGGGAGGTGGGGTAGGTAGGCACATAATAAGTATAAGACATCTCAATATGTGTAATATTTGAGGTAGTTGCCCCTGGGATGAGATAGGGGTAGGGTAGGTGTGGGGTGGGGGTGGGGTGGAGAGACACCAGTCGGTGCTCACAAATGGCATGCTAAGGACAATTAAAAAACAAACAAACAAACAAAAGACACCATGAACAGAGCTAAAAACATATTGGAAGAAGAAATTTGCAATGTCAAAGCTGACAAGGAACTACAATCTGAAGTATATCTGAGGAACTCCTGCCAACCTACAAGATCCAGGCAGCCGTTCTGGAGAGTCTGGCAGTACTCACCCAACGTAGACATATATCTATTGTGACCCAGCACTCCTGCCCCTGAGTCCTTTGCATACCACGGACTCTTAGGGAGTCTCCCATCAGACAACAAGGGGGGATGTTTGAGGATGTTCATCCAGAGTTTGTGGTAATGGGGAGTAGGAGGCAGTCACATGCTCATCACTGTGGGAATAAATGAGTAAAACAGGACGGCTGCACACAAAACCCGGCGCTTGTTAGCATGCAGAGTGGAAAAGAAGCAGAATGGGGTTTCTTATATACCATTTATGTAAACTTAAAACACATGTTCACAACACAGAAATACGTGTTTTACAAGGATACAGACAAATAAAATGATACAGGCAAATACGTTAAACTGGGTGTCTACAGAGAGGACAAACATGGGGGTGGGGAAAGGAAAAAGGAAAACAATCAATCAAGAGAAGAGCCTTGAAGAGATCAGTGAGTATGGTGTGCCATGAACTGACCTTCTGCACCTGAGGTGCACAAACAAGCAAAAAACGGGCGAGGGAAGCCATTGGATCATCAGGTCTTTGAGAAGAGGATGCAATGAGTGCCTCTCTGAATCCCCAAACACAGCCAGCACCACATCCTACCTTTGGGCAATGTCTACTATTTGGGCAATAGATGGATGCCTAAGCAAATGGGTGAATAGAAGGAACAAATAATCTCATGGAGGGTCCTTGGAGACATAGAGTCACTCTCTGTAAATAAATAATTACTGAAGCTCTCCTTTTGCCAGGCGCCATTCTAGACCTTGAAGATGAGATGAGTGAAGAAGGAAATGGTCCCTGTCCTCATAGAGATCTGCTAAGTGGGGAAATGGATGAGTCAAGTAGCAATTATGACACACTGTGTTGACAGCTATGATACAGATAAGCAAGGGGGCACTGCAGAGGGGCTCCTAATCCAATGGTGGAAGTTCAGGGAGAGCATCCCAGAATATACTGATGCCTGGCTGAGTCCCAAAAGATAAGTAAAAGTTACACAAGCAAGGAGGAAGGAATGAGGGAGGGTGCATAAGAGGCAGGAGAAATCGGGTATGCAATGGGGCCTGTGGTAAGAACTTCACTATAATAACTCTGATATCTATTTCAGAAGGGCCTGTCTGCTTAGTCTTAAGATGTAACATAGCAGTTACTTTAACAGGTGAAACTGCACACATTTATTAGGGTTCTTAAGGTACCTTTATCAAACAAAGAACTGATTCCTTGCCTTCAGTTCTCTTCTCAGGGCAAGCAAGTATGCACATCCAAGTCTGTATTGCCTAGAACAGTCCAACAGGAATCGAGCATGTGTCACTGTCCTGTGAAATCATTTCAGTTTGACTAAGAGGGACATAGAATTCTGAATGGAAAGGCTTTTAACCTGCCGAGATGGTTCACCTTCCTATAGTTCATCCCATGATTATAATTCTTCATTTGTAGGTCTGCAAGAATGCTCCCAGCTGACATACAAAGCCTTTTTGAAAGTGTTATCATGAGTTTGTGGGTTAGGGTTGAACTGGCTTGGTAAGCAGAATCTAGCAGTCACACAAATGCCAGTGCTAGAATATAGTCCAGAAGCTCTCAAAGTCAACCATGCATCACATTGACATCTCCTGGAGGGCTTGTGAAAATGATGCAGAGTGTTGGCCAACTCAGTGGGTCTGAGTCAGAAAGTCCCAGTTGGGGTTTGAGAATTTGCATTTCTAACAAGTTCCCAGACAATGCTGATGCTGCTGGTCAGTGGACCACACTTTGAGAACCACTGAACTACTCTAATTTTACTGATGAAGAAACTGAAACTCAGAGGATGTAAGTGCAAAGAAAACCTACACTGCCCTCCCTATGTGTCTCCTTTACCTTCACACCACCACCACACTCACAGCACTTCTGACACCGGATATGTGTATGTGTATGTGTATGTGTATGTGTGTGTGTATGTGTGTGTGTATGTGTATCAGGAGCGGTTGGGGGAGGGCATTCCCACACCAAGCAATCCTGCAACACCAGGTGAGGTCCTACAGTGTAACTCAATTCTGACACTATCTACCTGGAGTTAGTATAGATCCCACAGGTTAAGGGCTCAGTCCCACAAGACTGCTCCCCCCTCCCACTTCAAATACCAATCACCAGGCCAGGTTGTTACCTGTGCTTCTGACCAATCAGCTATAAATTGGAGGTTCCCACCACCCCCTCCTCAGGTTCAGTTAATTTGCTAGAGAAGCTCACAAAACTCAGGAAACCAGTTTACTTACTGTTTATCAGTTTACTATTAAAGGATATAGATGAATATCCAGATGGAAGAGATGCATAGGTCAAGGTATTTGGGAAAGGGTGCTGAGCTTCCATGACTTCTTCAGCGGTATCATTTTCCCAGCACCTCCAAATGTTCACCAAGCTGGAAGCTCTCTGAACCCAGTATTTGGGGATTTTTGTGGAGGCTTCATCCCATAGGCATGATTGATTATTAACTTCATTTCTAGCCCTTCACTCTCCTCTTTGGAGAATGGAGGAGGGGGAGGAAATAGAGGATGAAAATTCCAAACTTGTAATCATGGCTTGGTCTTTCTGGTGACAAGTCCCCATCCAGGAGCCCACTAGGAGTCATCTCATTAGAACAAAAGAACCTGCTATCACCCAGGAAATTCCAAGAGATCTAGGAGCTGTATGTTGACAACTGAGGTCAAAAACCAAATATTAGAACAAAAGACGCTCCTCGTCCTCTTATCATTCAAGAAATCCCAAGGGTTTTAGGAGCTCTGTGCCAGGAACCAAGGGCAGGGGCCAATGTATACATTTTTTTCTGTTATCTCACAGCAAGAAACTTACATAAGATCATACAAATTCCTGGTGACCCAACCCAGATCTTAGGGGAATATAGTTGATAAGAAATAAAGAGCTACAAAGATTTCTGAGCCAAGGACCTACCAATTATTGCCTCATGGGTACATATGAAGGATCCTAGGACCCTCTTCCTTCTCCATTAATTCAAGACTGAGAGGTACCACTGAGTACTGGGGGAAAAGGAGGGGGTTGGCAAAGGATGCACAGCAGCAAAAGAGGTGGAGGCAAGTCCTGATCATGAGCAAAGCCCTAGAGGTACTTGCAGGTCAATGGAGGTAGAACTTAGCACTGTGTCTCCAAGCACTGTGCACAGTACTCAAGTCAAAAGCATGGGAACCAGTGAGAACTCTGCCAGAGCCTCCTTAACCCAGGCTCTATGACACTTGAAAAGGGCAAAAATGTGTTCCTGCAGATCAGCTGGAAAGAACCTGCTCCACCTGTCAGCCCTCAGTACCTATGTGGGGGTGGCTGCCTCAGCCTCACAAACCATTGAAACCTTCTAAGGCACAAAGGAGCTGCTGCCAGCCTCCCTCTCCCATTGTCACCATGCCATTGTGCAGGTTGTATTCTTGGAGAATGATGGCCCCAGCAGTTGTAGGACTTTCAAAGCTTTAAGCAAATGGGGGAAGGGAGAACTACACAAAAGCAACAGCAGGCCTGCTTACCAGTGAAGGCTTAATGGGTTTAAAGAGAAAGAGCAGGAAGTCTGTGCTTTCATTCTCATTTGTCTGCGCTGAGGTGAAGATGGATAAAGTCTCTGGCTTGTCACCCTTGTTTTGTTGTCCACACCCCTCCCCGCTTTTATGAGGAATTTAATGGGAGAGGAAAAGTAAGTCATCAGCCCAGGAGCCCTTGCCATCAGCAATGTCAGTTATGGAGTTGGAGGTGCATTGTTTAGGCATTAAGAGTTCAGAGGTCAAGTGTCTCTGACTGTTTATCTAGGGCCTAGAATATCTGAACATCTACAATTATTAGTTGAGATTTTATTTAAAAGTTATTGTCAATGGACCTCATAATGCTCTAATGATAAAGATGGAAATACCCTACTTTGCAAGAAGTGTGATTTTGAATTCTACCAAAAAAAAAAAATGACAGTTCTGTTCCATGAACTGTTCTGCTTAAAGAGACATCACAAGAAAATCATTCCACAACTGCTTAACAGCTGGCGTTACTTCAAAGCTACAACTTCTAAGTTTGCTTCAGGTTCTCTTTCAAAGCTACATAGACGCTACATGATTTTTCTCCAGAGACTTGGATTACAATGTGAATTAAGAAGACGGTGTAGGTATTTCATTCCAATAAATCCTGGTTTTGGTTGACTAGCCGATAGTCCAGCAAGCCATGTAACAAATATTTCATTTTATCAGAGAGCAGATATTTTGTGAAATCTCATAGGCTAGTATTTAAACCAATTATCAACCTAATTTTGAGAGCTGATTGCTGTGGGGATAATCATGGCAATCAGACCACTAGCCTGAGCTGAAGCTCACCTGACCTCTTGTAGCCACTGCTGAAAAGGCGGAAGGACTCGGGACCAATCTACTAAACACACAGAGGTCTTAGTTAGAAAGGTGTTGGAAGCCAGGTCTTCCAAGATTGGGTCCAGAAGGGCGAATTCTCATTCTTTTCTGAATAGCCTTGCTCAGTCTTTAGAATTTTGAAAAGTGGGGGTTCCCAGAATAGCAGCACACACCATGATAAACCACCTCCTCTTGCTGTGCTGTAAAGAGAGTTAAAACCTCCTCCAAATTAAGTCCATTCTTGTGGTTTATATCTTTCCCCCGTCCTCCTGCCACAGCAACATGCACACTGGTAGAACACTGATGTGGTTTGGGGTTTCCAAGGGTCATCGCCTAACCACTCAAGACTTGGGTAAAAATACCCCAATAAAACTCTTTACACATTTGTTTTTAAATTGTGGGAATGGCTGATTTACTTCCAAAGAATGTTCTGAGATCCTTAGAGCTGTGCAAGGATCCATAATCATCAACAATTGCTAAGGCAGCTTAACCCTTCTGTAAAATATTATGCATACAAATAGGTTTATTTTGAACCAGTTCACACTATTGAACTTGAGCCTGGTATGGGGTTTATCCCAAGGCAATGCTCAATAGCAGCACAGTGACAAACACCTAGGGCCCCTTGAGTGTGGCTCTTCCACAAAATACCGCGTGCATGCGCACACGTACAGTGCGATTGAAACTTTGTGGCCACACTCAAGGGGCCAAAGAGCCGCATGTGGCTCACGAGCCGCAGTTTGCCTACCACTGACCTAGGCTATATGTCTTCCTGTTTGGTTGGCTCATTTTATATCTTTGCATGTTTAAATAGGCAATGGGAGTGCTAATTAAAATGCAATCATGCAGATAAATTATACTATGTTTCTAAAAGGTAAAATGAAAACTCTTTGATTTCAAAATCTTTGTGATTCTCAAGGTAAAAGCACAGTGTGATTCTGAACACAGAAAAAACCTGCATGACTATGGCATGTTCAAAACAGAAATTCACTACTGTTTTGTGTTTTAGATATATGGAACATTTAACAAATTAATTCTGAGTCATTTCTTATGGGAGTCAAGACTCAGGTGTTCTCATACAAATGTTCAAGTCATGGATCACAATGAATAATTGGATCTGAGTTCTGTCTGTAAAATAGGAAGTATAATGTATATTTCATAGCCTCCTTCAGTCTAGGGGCAAGGGCAACCCCCAAACCAATGGTCAAGGCTCCCTCGTGGATTCTCCATTTTACCTATTGCCTATCAGCTCTCAAGTGAACCTTACTGTCAGCAACCAAAGATAAAAACAAATATGCTCCTCAATCTGAACCTCAGTTTCCTCCCCTGAGCCTCCGTAGGGCATTGTTGACTGCTTTTGAGATTATAGACTTATTTGAGAATTTGATGAAAGCCATTTACATTGTTCCAAAAAAACCCAGCAGTTGTACACATTACCACAGAAGTGCGCACATGCACCCACTGATGCTCTGATGCATATCCATGGACCTCTAGTTAAGAACCCTGAGTCCCTGCAGCAATGAGATTCTGCATTTCTTCATCTGAAACTTTGTTCTGGGCTCTAACTTGCTCCTTTCACTTACACTGTGCACTGAAAAATTCATCTTTGCCCAAAATATCATATAAAAATTAACCTTTGTTTTAGCATGAGGGTATTCTTCTGTGTATACCATTTACAGGCCAGGAAATAACTAGCAATCATTTAAATTTGGTATAGTTGAAAACATTAGACAACCTGGAGTTCTTATTTACCCTCTCCCTCCTTTGAGAAGGCATGTATGAACTTTATCCTGGTCCCTCACTTCAAGGTCAAAGTCAGCTTCTTCCACAGATTCTCACTACTGCAAAGTTGCCAGCCCCTGACTGAAATATGCTCTTAGCCCACTTTGTTGCCCACAGCAGGACCCCTGTTGGGTGCCTGGGTCTCACCTTTCAACTTTTGAGCCACATCCCTCCAGAGGTTTTAAAGTATCACCTGAACTGTCCTCTGCCCTCTCCGGGTATGTTTTAGAGCGGCATTTCCCAAGGAAGGTGCCAGAAAACAGTGTGTTTCATAGACAAATGAATCTGGAAAATTCTGCACCTTGGAGACTCCCAAAGCATTTTATCACATCAAAGGCATGAGAAGTCCTTCATAAAGAAACTAATTTAGTTTTCTTTTCCCATTATTTCAAAAATGTATGGGAACACAGGATAATTCTTTCCTATGATATTATTGTAACACACTTGGAGAAACTCAATGATCTGGTTTCTGTCATGTCCTCAGCCAATGGGCTTTCCATGAGCTTAATCTAGATCAGTGATTCTCAACCTTCTGGCCCTTTAAATACAGTTCCTCATGTTGTGATCCAACCATAAAATTATTTTCGTTGCTACTTCATAACTGTAATGTTGCTACTGTTATGAATCATAATGTAAATATCTGATATGCAGGATGGTCTTAGGCGACCCCTGTGAAAGGGTCTTTTGACCACCAAAGGGGTCGTGACCCACAGGTTGAGAACCGCTGATCTAGATTCTCTCTTTATCAGGTCCATTGGTCATTCCTTTCATCTAAATATCACGTTGTTCAAAGACCTCTCAGGTTTTTCTCAACTTTGCTTGCTGATACTGTCAAGCCCTCCACTAGCAGTTCATCAACACCCTCCCTTTTGGAATTTACCATATATTTGCATGTGAAAAGACAGTCATCATCCTGTCCAGGATACAGCCCCCACTATCTCCTCTTTAAATAGAGTTTTAGTAATTCAGAACTGAGATGAGGTACTTAGAGATCCCCCAGTCACTCTTTTAACTTTATAAATAAGAGAACAGAGAAATAAGAGCAGAGCCTGGGCTTTCTGATTCCCAGACCAGTGGTCCTATGAGGTGGCTCAGGCTTCCCAGAGGCACGTGAGATTGATTCATACCAGAGAGTAAATTTAATAATTTGCAATGAAGAGTGAGATGTGTCTGGCACAAGTCTGGTTATCTAGATAGATCTACCCAACTATTAAATTGCAGTTGGATGCTTTCTTGACGGGGTTTAGAGAATGAGAAGTTAGATTTTTCTCAAAAAATTGATGTACTGGAGAGAATATTGGATTGGGAGTTAGGAGGCTGATTTTAATTCTAATTCTCTCACCCCAAGATCTTACTGTCATTGGGCTTCTGTTTCATCATGGACTAAATGGCAAGAGATTAGATAATTACCATTTGATCTTCTCAGCTTCACATGTTAGGATTCTGTGATTCTGAGTTCTTCTCTTTAAATTACTCTGCCTTTGTATCTTCAGCATCCTTTTTTTTTTTTTTTGAAAGTTTTAGTAAATGGTTCCATCAGTTTATTTTCTGTATCCCTTAAAAACAAACAAAAATTACAAGTTTAATATTAATGCTTTAAAATATTGTACACCAAGGAAAGCCAGCTCTCATGCTGCAAGCTGGTCTGTGTTCTCTTTACTTCTGTTTGCCAGATGATCTTCAATAATTTCTGCAAAGAGATTCCTCTTCAACAGATTGTATGCAAGAGGTAAAAGCTGGCCAGCAACTTTATGAAAATAATGTGAACCATAACAAAAGAGGTCCATTCCCAACTCTAGCACCATGCCATAGTCACATTCGTCATTAGCAAACTGCACAAAGGTTATCATTTCCTGAATGGGAGCAAAAGCCTTTAGTCTCTCCTCATCACTTGGTGCCTCAACAATTGCCTTGCAAATTCTCTTGAGGTTGGCATCTGTTTCAGGGAGCTCTTGTACCCAACATCATTTTTATCAACTGGAACAACCAAGCCTGCACCATGAAAGGTCTTTGTCACGACTTCCTTGTCTCTCTGCTTCATCTTCATGGTTCTCTGTTCCAGTGAGTACCCCAGTTCTCTGGCTGCTTCAGTAAGCTTTTCATCTATGGATTTCAAGAAACTAGTTTTCTTTTTATCTGTTACTTCTTTAAGTTTTTTCGTCAAAAATAATCTAACTGCAGCAAACACATTATCTCCATTTTGAACAATTACACAGTTTTTCTTTGCTTCATTTGTACCAACATATACAGGAAGTTCATCAGGAGAATCCCTGAAATACCCCATGTGGAAGTGAGTTTTATTATCTCCAATAATTATTGTCTGGAACTCAGGAGGATCATAGTAAAATCTCCAGTGAAGGTTAAAATTCAGGCTCGACGATTTTTTTTTCATTTTATGTTTTCCGGCAAGGATGTCATACGGACCCACTAAATTGAAGTCCAAGGCTCTCGGAAAGTGAATCAGCTGGCTTTTCAGGATCAAGTTCTTCACAGAACTTCCAGAAGTGATAGAAATCTTCAGGCAGAGAAAGCTTATAATGATTTAATACTTCTTTTCGAAGGTCACTAGAGACATCAGCTTCACAGGATTTACTCTTCTTCACATCAACTGTTTTTTCACACTGCTGCCCCTCCGGGCCGGGCCTGCGCTTCCCGCCGCAGCCGCAGCCGCCGCCGAGGCTTCCGAGCGCCCTTCAGCATCCTTTTTTATACACACACTTTGGCCCTTGGTCTCAGGTTCTTTTCATCCGTAATCATCCAGTTTTTGGAGTGGGTCCTTTTCATCCTATCCTGAACATTAGATAAATTTTCTCAAGATTCTTGAATAAAAGATTCTTTAAAAACAACAACAAAACAGGTATCGACAGCTGCTGATTTGATTTTGAATAAATATTAACATCCTGTCTCTTCCTGAACTCTCTGAATTATTGTAGTTCCCCCACAGTCACCAATATTTTTCCATTTTATTTCCACAGCAAGACCTAACGCCCTGGTGAAAGCAGAGCCACATAGTGAAATCTAGACTACTCCTCTGATAGTCACAGGAGCTTCCTGCAACACCAATAGCAGTGTCATTAGCTTCAGATTATGATGACAGGGTCTCCTAATTCAGGTCTGTGAAAGCGCTTTTAAATCACTCACACTACTAAATTGTTTCATCTGTTTAAAGAATGTCCACTGCGCTCAGGGCCTCTGAGCATGGGTACAAAATACTGCTATCAAGAGGGGTCCACAGCAGTCCTCAGTATGCTCATTATCACACTTTTACCAGCAACACTGGTACATCAACAAGGGTGAACTATAAGAAACATATGATTCTTGTTCACACTTACACAAAGTAGTGACAATGCTGTTAGTAATTAGTTACCAGATCCTCAATTGCTTTGTTTTTTGGCATTAGTAATATGCCACTTGAAGTTTTACACCAAATTAACATTACCCACATTCGACTGTTTCCAAGCCCCTTGAAAATGTGCATCCTCTTTAAAAGCAAAGATGATGCTCCTAACAGTTAGACGTGAACTTTGAATTGTTTGCTCTTTAAGAGTGTGCAGAGTAGCCTGGCTGGTGTGGTTCAGTGGTTGAGCGTCGACCTATGAACCAGGAGGTCATGGTTCGATTCCAGGTCAGGATTGCAGGCTCAGTGCAGAAGGTAACCGATCAATGATTCTCTCTCATCATTGATGTTTCTATCTCTCTTTCCCTCTTCCTCTCTGAAATCAATAAAAATGTTTTGTAGGTTTGGGTTTTTTTGTTGTTGTTTTTTGTTGTTGTTTTTTTATATTTTATTGATTTTTTACAGAGAGGAAGGGAGAGAGGCAGAGAGTTAGAAACATCGATGAGAGAGAAACATCGACCAGCTGCCTCCTGCACATCTCCCACTGGGGATGTGCCCGCAACCCAGGTACATGCCCTTGACCAGAATCGAACCCGGGACCCTTGAGTCCGCAGGCCGACGCTCTATCCACTGAGCCAAACCGGTTCGGCGGTTTGGGTTTTTTTTAAGAGTGTGCAGAGTAGAATCCATTTTGGAATGGGATCAGACTGTTCTGATATCATTAGCAATTGTCTACCATGATGAAAGATTATTTCACTATTTGAAGCTACCTCACCTGATTGGAAATAAATTTATTAACATGTAACTCGGTCCAACCTCCAGGCTAATTTTAAGGTGAGGGAATGTAAACTCTGAATATAACCAAGGCACTTAACTCAACTAGGACTCATTCTGGTTCCACGCTCAGCTCATAGACAGAAACATATGCCAGAATTGTAAGGATGAAATAGTTTTATAATCAATGCTGCTAAGTCCCTTAAAATTCATTTCTGCTTTTGTATTTGCAGAAAGTGAATAACATCTGTTGATACCCAAATTCCTCATGATGCTGAGTGAGATAGTAATGACATAAATCACTTCCATTTTAAAGAAAAAGTGCTTCTGAAGTGAAACGTATTATTGAAGACCAGGCAAAATCCCAAAACCAGTCTCCAAATTGTGTTCCAAAAAAATAAGCACCTATATTCTCAAGAGACAAAAAACAACTGACTGTAATTCCATTTGGAGAAACTACCCCCACTTTTGTCTTATAAACAATCGTACAGACAGTATATAATTTGTTTTGTTTTGTTTTCTACTGACACTATAAATCAAATGTTTTCAATTGACACTGTAACTAGAAAACTGAATCTAAATGCCTCACTGGTTAACACAGCCTTACAAGATCTGGAGTCTTCTGGCTTCTCTTCCAAATCCCAGATCTTTGACTACATATTTCAAATTGAAATATGAGTGTGTCAATTAGTGGCTGAGAGGGTTCACATTGAATCCAGAAACTCCAGATTTTTGCTATAGGATTAAATATTTTGTGTGCTATAAAAGCATGTCCTAGAATTATGGTTAATCTTTTTCTATCACATATTCTACTTTAACTAAATGTGATATTTTTGTTATTGATAGGTTAATAGTGCTTTCATGTATGGAAGTTCTGATTCATCAACAGATAGAAAACCATGCTCTTGAGACTCCATTATTTCATCCTCCATTTCACAAAATCCCTCTTGTAACCATTAGAAAGATGACTGGTCGAACTGAAGGGCCCCTCTGTTAAACTAAAAGAAGTTTTTGTCTGGGGAGGAGGATTTGCATTAAGTAATATGAAAGAAATTTAAATTCATGATCTTTGATTCTTAATATCATGGTCTAATAAATTGAACTAACCATTCCAAATATTACAAAAATGTGATCCAACATTTATTGGGAAAATATTACCTTAAGTATTTAGTTAATGAATGTATTCTAGATTCTAATGTTTTTACTATGTTGGCAAGCAAGAAAAGACCTATAGGATTGGTAACAAATGTTTTGCTCCTGCAAGTAATTATTTCACTTAAAACAAAATACTCAACTTTTTTTTTCTCTTCCACAATATGAATTCTTCTATCCTTTTGGATAAAAGGCTCAGATGATCTGTTTTCTCTAGCCAGAATGACTGCATATGTTCAAATAATATATCAGTTTCATCAGCCGCCATAGAATAGGCACATATGACAATAAATCATTTTGGGAACTTCCTGAATCCCAGCCAAGTTGTAGACAATAAAAGATTCTGCTTGTAAAGGCAGCTATAAAAGTTAATTTCATACAGGTTCCCCAGCACACATGCTACGGTTCAGTTCCAAACAGATGTGATCTTAGAACAGTGATGGAAAATGGCATGAAGTATTTTCACTAACTCTCTATATCAGGAGTGTTTGTGCAACCTTTGGTCATTAACACATTGCAGCAGGTATGAAAACTAAAATCATGTTTCTCCTGATTTTAAACAATAGCTGGATTCATCAAAAGTTGCACGTTTGTCTGAATTTTTGTAATTTGAGCCATTCTCTAAACACTAGCAAAGCTCCCTATTAATGGTTTTCTGGAATTGATTTGCAACAATAATGATCAATCCTTTGGTTTATCTTTTGCTGGAATAGGGATTTTCAAAATGTGGTAAAGATATACCCTCTCCACAAAATCCCTGCTGAGTTTGAGAGTACAAAGTGCAATTGGAGTCCAAGAAATTGTAAAGCAATTCAGTGCTGAGGGCTGAATGAGAGCATCATTAACATCACTCATACACCTGAAATTAATTAAGGCCAACCTAAGGATTAAGGTACTCCAGGCCAACAAAGAAGAAAAGGTAATCCTGATGATGTTATGTGGTGGATATTTATATAATCACACTTTATCCCAGGAGATTGCTTTAAAATTATAGGCAACACTTTCCATCCATTAGTTCATGTGAACATCAGACCAACTTGTAAATTTATGAGGGCTTCTTATTTTGAGGGTTTGAGGAAACAGCTGGCTTAGTGACATTAAATGGCAATCCCAAAAAATGGCAAAGGAAATAAAGGCCACAATCCCAGGTGCATGGCCTTGAAGGCCAGTAAAGTAGGAGTTCTAACAATTTCAAGGGGTCTACTGGCACTGCATTCTGGGACTGAGCTCCAGGAGGGTATTCCCACTGAAGACACAGAAATAAGTTCTATCAGCTCAGCCACTGACCATCTGTGCCCTCCCTTTTCTCATCTTTAAATGTGAGAAGGGTAGACTAGAAAATGAATTCTAATTTCTCTTCCATATCTGATCTTCCTCCACATGGGTCCTCTGGATGGAAGTGGCAGAGATGAACTGTTATTTATTGTCAAAAGGCACCAGGAAACATGCTTTGTGAGACTTATTTTGATGGTATCTCTGTCCCTTAGCCATGTTTTATCATAAGTGCTTTGCATTTTCAAGAAATACGCAAAATGTGTCAAACCATGAGTGGGGTGACCTCAAAGCCAGAGGATATATGCTTTAGTACCAGGGTGAGAGGCAGAGCAGAACCCAGGGCAGGCAAGTCAGAGAGCAAGAAATAGTCAGTTTCACCAGCCACCGTGAAACTTTCAGTTAGTCTTACCAGGGATTGGATCTAAATTTAGTAATTGGTTTTCTTGGAACTAAGAGCAGGTGGTTTTGCTTCACCAAGCAGGTCAGAAACCAATTATCTTGACTGTGACCAGCCTGATCCTTGCCTGAAGAACTAAGCTGATTGTGGTGTTTCTCTCCAGATTCCTACAACTCCCACTTTTGACCAATTGAGCTAGTGCCACAAGCAGGAATGTTCTATAGATAACATAATATTACCCTGGTCTCACATCCAGGTCAGTAATCTTCCCTTCCTCTCCCATTTTGCACTTCAGAACACAGCAGGTCTTTGTTAGCAGTCAATCTATCAGTTGAATATTAAAGGTCCCAATTGTTAAACCTCTAATCTGAGACATTCAGTAGAAGTAGGACCGGTTTGATGTCCAGACTCTACAATGAGAATGATTCTTTCATTTAGCAATCCTATGAAAGCCACAGTCCTATGTTTACAATAACAAGAACATCTATAGCTCATAGCAATTACATTCTATCATCATCTGTCATAGAACAGACCAATTCACAAGATAATCAAGCTGATTTTGTTTTATCTTACCTAATGATCAAAACAGCTCTTTGGAAACAAACTGAGTATTCTATTAGGTAGTAAATAGTACGATAGTGGCAGGAAGAGTTTGCATCTGGCTTGCAGGGCACAGCTCTTTACCTGGCAGGATTTGAATCATTGGTTTTTAGTTCATATTACTTTCTAGAAGGTATTTGCTGTAAAGGAGCTCTTCTTTATATATTTCTGTGTTTGAAATATGTCTCTTTTAGCCCATGGAGGAGTGTACTCCTCTGGAAGTGTCTAATCCAAGACCAGGTGGTTTTGAGCAACCTCCACCCTCAAATGCCTTATAGCACCTCCACAGAGCAGCCTGATGAGGTAGGAATCCACCAGTGGGCTTCCCATTTGACAGATGAAGAACCTCACATAGAGAAAAGATGAGCCATTTGTCCAGGGACACACTCATGGTGTTCAGACTCTTTTTGCTTTGTATTACTAGCTCTGGAAGACAATCATAAAAGAGCAGTTCAAAGGAAGAGCCTCTTAGGTGGATTTTTGTATTGACCATGGATTTCCTTTTATCTTGAAGTTATTCTATAGATAACATAATAATGCCCTGGGCAACTCCTTCAAGTAAGTAATCCTTGAACATGATTATTTGTTTTAAGACATTACCACCCAAATACAAGATTTCTACAATTTGGCTTCTTGTTGAGGGAAAAAGAAATCACATATAGGTACTGTTAGCCAGGAATCCTCCCATGGTATTTTCACCATCACTTGGCAGATTTTTTTTTTCAGTTATAAAATACATTTTATTACAAAAAAATTGCATAAGTCTTATGCTTTGAGAAAGAAAATGAACCCTGAAGACATCTAAAGATAATTCCAAATACTCTAGAAAACTTGTTTTCCTGAGCAGAGATTATTATAGTCTCAATCCAAACATTGAAATTATATTTGTAGTTTTATATAATTAGTGGATAAATGTCAAAATACCCAAGCTGATATATGGCCATTCAAAGTTATTTAAAAGTAAACTGATCATTTTATAAATAAATAAATAAATAAATAAATAAATAAAATTAAACATAATTAGTTAATAAGTCATAATAAAATCTACCATCTGTACAATGCTTGAGAGTTGATCAAATGCTTTCACACCTATCACATTAAATCCCTATAAATTTCTCTAAATTGGCTATAATCCTCCTTTCATAGATTAACATTGTGGCCAAAATACTCAAAAACAGGATTCATACTCAAGTCTTGTGAATCAAAATCTAAAGTTTCTTTTATTTTACCACAAATAAATCCCAGCAAGGCCAGATCAATTTGCAATCCAAGTTGAGGAATTGTTAGTTGAATAAAGAGTAATTTTACATTTCTGAAATCGTACATGAACTAATTTTAAAATGGATAAAACAGCATAAGTCTAAGATTATTAAGTACTAAACATGATGTATTAGGCAGTTCTCCTTTAGCTTTAATTCTTTGCCCGATGCTGTGTCCATTTATACTGTTTTCCCAACAACCAACTAAGATTAGTTAAGTTCTCAGGGGTAAAAATCTTCTTGTTCTCTGGTGGTTTGATTCTGCATCCTTCAGAGGATGTCATCATCTCACTCCATCTCTCTTTCTAATATGCCTCCTGAGGCAAAGGATTCAGATTCTAGGTGAGCTCTGTATTGTCAACATCTACAGGGCAACAGGTGCTTTGCAAATAATGTTCAGCAACCACAGCTTCTGCTCCCTGAAAACTCCTTGAAAAAGAACAAATTACCTCACTGATCACCAAGCAAATACCATTGAGAGCTGTACTATTATGGGTTTAGCAAGAGAAAGGGTTCCGAATAGGCCTCCCCCAGATGTGCCACTTGGGTGTGTGAATTATTTTGAGCTAAAAGCAATCGAGACCCTGTGGGCTTATGAGAAATTTTTACCACTCCTTTAAAGAGTTTAAATTTGGGGCCTTGCCCATAGTAAGAGTTATCAGCAGAGATAACTTGTTATGCCCTATCTACATGGCAGGGCAAACTGCTAATTACTGAACCTTTGCTCTTCTTAACCATCCTGCAATGAACTCCCTCCCCTCTGCACTTCCAAGGTGCCTTTCTTCATCCTTAGCTCAGAATATCATATATACGTCATTTTCCCTTTCTGGCTCTGAACCTCTCATGTATGCAGGGTTCCCGTACGTACACATGTAATTAATTTTTTTATTTTTCTCCTGTTAATCTGTCTCATGTCTATTTGATTATTAGACTAGCCAAAAGAACCTAGAAGAGTAGAGGATATATTCTTCCTCCCCCACAAAAGGAAAGGCCAGAAATAGATTTGGCCTATAGAGACCAAAACTGTTTGCCAGCAATTGGTGATTAATTATTTGTTTCTTCTATTCAAATTTTAATATTTTGGTTCATGGGTGTTTTACTCAACTCCTAGGAAAGTATCTGTAAGTAATAAGGGTTGCATTAATGTTTATTAGAAGGGGAGGAAAGGAGGGAGGCAAAGAGGAAGGAAAATAGAGTAGGAACAGAGGAGAGAGACGGGAGGAGGAGGAAGAAAGCAGGGTTAGAGGGAGGAAAGAAGGGAGGTAGAAAGGGAAGGAAAGAAAGAAATAAGGAAGGGAGGGAAAGGAGCTGGGGACAAGAGGGGAAAAGAGAGAACGCTCTGAAGGAAAATTTAGCTTAGGGACTATATCAGAGGTTACTTGTCCACCAATATTCATTCTCCCCATATTTAATAATGCAAGTTCTAAGTTGTACCTGGGCACAGCCCCTCAGCTGAAGACTATATTTCCCAGCCCTCCTTGAGGCTTGGTGAGGCCATGAGCAGAAGGGTATGTACTCCTTCCAGGTCACTCTAAGTCTCCTTTCCTCCCTGCTGACTGCAGCTGTAGCTGCTGCCCTGCCTCCAGACCCAGCCTGCTGGTCTCTGGATTGTCACATAGAGGAGAAGCTTCAATCCTGATAACGTCAATGTATTTTAGGATCTTTCTGTTTTAATAGGTTAGCCTGTACCTTAGCAAGCACAGAGACTCGGGGCTTTCATATTGTAGTACGGAGAGGGCATCCATCTAAGCTGTGATTTAATCAAGTCTCCTGTTTAAGTGAGTTTGTAAGTTTATGACAATCAATTTACTAACAGTTAATATTTCTCAGCATGTGCTCTATTCAAGCACTCTGCTTGGCATTATAGTTATATGTGACATCATCCAGCCCCCAAGAAATTGACAATCTCGCCATGAAGACCAGACAGACAGAAAATACCACAAAGCAGCCCTGTACATTCCTACTCTCCACACAAGTGGCATCAATGACAGCCCCACTTCTTCCACCTTCATCAATAACACTCCTCTTGGCCCGAGGACCCTCCCAACTTGAAATAAGATTTTATGGTGTTTGAACACGTTTTCCCTTCCCAAATCACTTCATTTTCCTCTACCTCAAATTTTCCAATTATGAAATAGTCCCAGTGTGACTATCAATGTCTTCATCCGTTTGACTTTATGACTTGAGCTTCCCAACCCCTCCAATTGGCCTCCTCCTCTCCAGTCCTAAGGCACATGGAAGTGGATCTGGGGCATTGCATAGTATTTTGTTTGAGTCATGCACCATGGATGTTGAAAATAATCACTCAATGCCTCTCGTCCAGTGCCCCCAAAAGAGCACACCTCGCATTGCTATGCTGGCTGCTGCTGTGCCTAGTGCTGAGTGACTGCCTTCCAAGGAGCCAGAGAAGAGTAGCTGTGCAGACTGGCCCAGACGCCCAGGACCAAAGCCAGAAAAGAAAAAGGTAAGCAGACTGCACAAAATCAGGAGGTGGATTGATGAGATGAGAAGGAATATGGAATGATTCTCATATGCCATTGGCAAGTGAGTCTAAAGCTGTTTCTTAAACGAATCAAATTGTTTCACTGTTCACCACAGGCGAGAGTAGTATCTGTGTATGATGTTGACCAACATTAAATGAAACACACACATGAAGTGGAGTTTCATCTATTTATTTTATTTTATTTTATTTTATTTTATTGATTTTTTACAGAGAGGAAGGGAGAGGGATAGAGAGTTAGAAACATCGATGATAGAGAAACATCGATCAGTGGCCTCCTGCACACCTCCTACTGGGGATGTGCCTGCAACCAAGGTACATGCCCTTGACCAGAATCAAACCTGGGACCTGTCAGTCCGCAGGCTGATGCTCTATTCACTGAGCCAAACCGGTTAGGGCTCATCTATTTCTTTGGATTAATTACATCTCCAACCTAGTTATGAGGGAGAACTGGAGCAATTTCTAACTGTTAGGTGAGGTTGAAAGCAATCTCCAACCTCCTGGCTATGAGGGGAACCATTTGAAATATAGAGAAGAGAGTTGTTTTGTGTTAGAAGAGCTGCTCAACTAAATCTAACTTATTGAGTGACAGTATTTTCATGTATAAAAATTAGATAGCAGTGCAGGATTTCTCTGAAAGTTACCGATAAAGAAAATGCCCAGCATGCTCCCTGATCCAGAAGAATTAATCAGTAGTTGTTAGCTCGATCAGAAATGAACATTTAAAAAAGCTAACATTTGTTCCAAAATGAAAATAAGAACCTAGCGACATGAAGGAAAGGGCTGCCAGAAAGTGATATGAAAAAAACTAGGAAAATAATTCCTGGGAGGAAACTTATATCCCCTGAAAAGGAACGATTTCGAAAAACTGGCAACGACACAGCATGAAGTGACAGAGAAATGTGTAGGAATGTTCTGAAACTGGAGGGGATCTCCAAGGACATGAACCCAGGAAAGAAAAAGAATGATTCATTGAGCTTTCCTAGAAGCAGGACAGCAGAGCTGGTCTGGCCTAATACAGACTCGAGGGGTACGTGCAGATTATTTTCAACCACACGTAAGAGAGGGCCTTGTGGAACTTCCCCTGAAACCAAGGTTGAAAAGAAACAAAAGGAAAATCTTTTGGAGAACTGGAAAGAGATTCAAAAGCCTGAGATACATGGAATAAAACAGTAATGTAAGATTCTATATTCCTGCCATTTGCCAAACTGTTGGAGTGTTGACCTCAGGAGACTCCCATATGTTGTGTGGAATCACTTTGGACGCTGACAGCATGTGTGGTGTTTCACAGACACAGGCTCTGAAGAGGGGCGGGGCTGCCGGGGCTGGACCCCAAACTGCATGAGGAGAGAAATGTGCCATCATTGCAAGGACAGAGAGGTGGGCCCTGGGAGCCTGTATGCCTGGCCCTTTGTCCAGTGATACTCCGGTGCCTGCCCACTGTGCCCACCCTGAGCCTGAGATGTCATTTGATTTGCACCTTTTTTCTAACAGAGTAAAGGATGGGGTGTCTGGATTCCACCAATGTCCCCTCAGCCGGAAACAGCTGTTCTGTCCCGGCAGAAGCATCCACCTCTGCCTGACAGGTAAACAGCCCACAGAACAGAGAAGTGACTCCTCCAAGGGACACAAGAGCTCCTGGTAGTTAGAGAGGAAGAAAGGGAAGGAAACCCGTTCCTGAACCTCTGACCACATTCACAGCCAAGTCCCACACTCAGGTGTGGTTCTGCTTTGCTTTCAAGAAGGAGGCAGAAACCCTACACCACCCACCCAACCAGCCTCCAGCTTGTGGGCAGAGCTGGGGCACCCGCCCTGTGCCCGCACCTTGGGGGCAGGGAAGGGCCAGGAAACTCTCGGAACACCGAAGCCTGGTTTCCCGCAGTCTCCCACTGGATGCACCTGCCCTGCCCTTTCATGTCCCTGCAGTCCTGCCCCCCCACGCAGCACCTGCACCCCAGTCGTGGCCAAGCCCTAAGTTCCACACCCCAAAGGAGAAGAGAAAGGGAAGACAAACCCAGGCAGAACTGCGGTCTGACCCACATGGCGGCCAGATGGCTCTCTTTCTGCCTAGGAATGCATTTCCCTCAGACAGCTCCAGCTCCAAGGCTGTGAGAGGGCCTGTCGCTGCAGGCAAATGTCAGCCTGGCGCTTGCCCCGACTTCAGCAGGAGGGAAAAGCAAGTGCACCCTTGCTTCCCTGGGCCCTCACAAAGTCCAGAACCATTTATTTTCCTTTGCTTAATCTCCCCTCCTGCCACCAGGACGGTGTGAGGCCTGGAAATCTGTGCTCAGCACAAGACAAAACAGAGGAAGAAGCCGGCACAAGTGTTTTCTCCGCCCTGCTGCCTGTGGAGCCGGGCCTTGCCTTTGACATGTGCTGGAGGTGTGGGGTCCAAACTAAACCTTTGAACTATTTTTTGGAACCTCCAAAAAGACCCTGCACATCAAAGGGGATCTGATCCCTGCTCCGTGTGTTGCAGGCATCGTTAAGCATTTTGCATGAATCAACCACCTTCTGAAAAAGAAAGAAAGCCCAAACTCAAAGCACATTGCCAGTCCTTGGACCCAAGCGTGGCCCCAAGCACATGCTCACCACATGGCTGCTTCCTCTGGTTCAATGGAATCAAACCCTGCAGACACGCCCCGGGCTCCTCCATTGCTCAGCGGTCATCACAGAGCCGCTCGCTGCAGCCTCCTGGGTCAGGATACAATGGGGCCTCTTGTTAGAGGAGCCTCATGCTCCTCGCCCATGCCCACCTCGAGAGAGTCCACATGAGCTCTGACTCTAGTCACGAGGGGAGCCCTGCTGGGCTGCCCACCCCAAAAGCCAGCACAGGATGCAGCCTGCAGCTGAATAAGGAGTTCTGTGTGAGCTCCTTGGCACCATGCCCAGAAAGCCACATCGTATGCAAGCACCGGCATTGGTGGGCATGGCAGAGAATTCCAGTTTCTGAAAGAAGGCGGAGTAGGGAGCAGATCCTGTGGCTTGAGGCGCATCTGCCATTTACCTTCCATGGAGTTCACTTGGTTCCCCACAGGCCGCCAAGGTAATAAGCAGAGGTGAGGCGAAGCTGCAGAGGCCACAGTTGCCCCAGTAGCTCCTAGAAATTGGTAAGATATTCTCTTCTGACCAGTCTCAGGAGGGAAACATTCTCAGGCCCTCACCTACCAGCCATGCTATCTACAGCCATGCTATCTACAGCCATGCTATCTACAGCTGAAGCCATCATTTGAGGACAGATGGGAGTGGCCAGGATCGGCCACTTATGTCCTCTCCAGCCCCTCACAACTTCAACCCACTAACAGCCTTCAAAGCATCAGGAAGCTATCTCACCCTATGATTTCACTAGAGGTACATGATACAGTTTTTAAGACAAGATGCTGTCATTCTTGGCAATTGTCTTTTCTTAAAGTCATTTTCTCTTCTAGGTTCAGGAAAAGAAAAAAGGTTTAAAACTGCTAATGCAACCTCACTGGTAAGAGTTTTAATTAGCAGTTCAAAAACTGCCCACGTTCTGGCTTTTTAATTAATAGGCACAATTTCTGTTGAGTTCTACTTCAGTAGGTGCTATATAAAACCAGTAAGTGGGTGACATTATTCCATTCAAAACAGAATTATAAAAAGAAGGGGGGAAAGCTGAATTAGAAGGAACAGAGAAGACACATGAACTGTTTCTCTGGGTCATAACTCTATAAATAAACATTCTTACCTAATACCTCTTGCTAGAAGCCCTTAGCCTATGGCCAATCAACCCCTTGAATCATTTTAACACCTTGATACCCTGACCCCTGAGTCCAGATACTGGAGATCCCAGCCAGATACCCTCATTCAACAAATACTGACGGAGCATGCTACCTGACAAGCACCAGGCAGGAACCAAGTATTCTGAGATAACAGAACTGGTCCCCACTGTCCAAGGGCTCATAGTCTTATCAAAGATAACCACCTAAGGAAAAAATGTTGTACTAGTATGACTAGATTATAAGCACCCAAGTGCAGAATGCTGTCTTATTCATGTTTATCTTCCTATTATCTAGACAAAGTCTAAACACAGTAGGAAATTATTAAATGTTTGCCAAATGACAAAGACAGGGAGAATAATGGGTGCCTCCACATGTAGAGCGGTGACACAAAAGAAGGATGATCAGCTCTGCCAGGGTGGGGTAAAGCCAGGTGACAGTTACCTGGTGCATTGAGGGAAGGATTTCTCCATGGCATCTGTTCTAATTGCTCAGAGCCCAAGCAGACCAGTTGGTAAGTATATTGGTCATCATCATAGGGAGAGCACTGAGACCCTGGACCTGAGTCTTAAAGACCAAGTGGGAATTTCCCAAACAGACAAGCTTAGAAGGGCATTATGGACAGAAGCAGTGATACAGACAAAGGCAAATAAATTTGACATTTACCAAACAAGTTGGAAAGTCTGAAGAGAGAGCCTGGGCTAAGACACAGGAGCGAAATTCTTAAGAGTGTCATCTGTCACTCACAGGAAGGCAGCGTTTATCCTGAGGGTGATGAGAAGTCATCAGATGACTCTAATCAAAAAGAGACCTGATGGCCCTAGCTGGTTTGGCTCAGTGGATAGAGCTTCGGCCTACGGACCAAAGGGCCCCAGGTTCAATTCCAGTCAAGGGCACATACCTTGGCTTCAGGTTCCTTGGGCTCTGGCCCTAGTCAGAGGCAACCAATGGATGTGTTTCTTTCACATCAATGTGTCTCTCTGTCTTTCCCTCTCTCTCTTCCACTCTCCCTAAAAATCAATGGAAAAATATCATCGGGTGAGGATTAAGGAGAGAGAGAAAGAGAGAGACATGATGAAACCACTTTGATGAGCAAAGAGACAAATCTGAGAAAGGACAAGTTCAAATGATTTAGAAATGGGTAAGTGGAAAGGTGTGAGAGGCTGGAAGTAAGGCACTGGTAGTGGATTAGACAGAGGGAATACATGAATATGGGCATATTTGTGAAGTGGGCTAGCCTCAGACCAAATTTAGGAATGTGTTAGATGAGAGAAGAAGAGTTTAAAATAATTTCCAGCTCTCTGCTTGGATAATAGGGGTAAGGAAGGGTGGTGGAAGGAGTCTACTAACATGATAGGACACAAAGGAGCCCAAGAAGGTTGGGGAAGGGAAATGATGAGTTCTAGGTGGCAAGTGCTGCTTTTGCCATGACAGATAGAGGAATCCAGTGTGCGTCCTAGAGTTCTAGAGCTCAAGTAGAGACATGTCCTAGAGAGCTCAGCCTCTATAGGTCTGGGACTTGCATGGATTTTAGCGTGTGTGTTTTGTTTGTTTGTTTGTTTGTTTGGGGTTTTGTTTCGTGGTTTGTTTGTTATTTGCAGTCTCTCTGTCTCTCTCTCTTCCTCCCCTCCCCCCCTCTCTCTCACTCTTTCTTTCATGCATGCACGCTCTCACTCTCCCTCTCGCTCTCTGGCTTTCTCTCCCCTAAGATTTCTATATGTGTCATCCCCTGATGATAATTCAGAAGATGCCACAGAAAGCAGTGCACGATCAGAAGGTAGCGATGACATTGATGAGCTAAAGTTATGATATAGCAGACTCCAGAAACACTTCCAAATAGGGAAAAATGCTCAAACATCATTTCTCTTACATATTCCAAAGAGGTCGAAAAGAACCCCCAGTGTGCTCAGCAACCTCAAGGAAACTTTCCTCCTTTAAAAAAAGAAAAGAAAGAATAAATAAAAAGAGAATCTTGCTTAGCACATATCATCAAAGTCAGCTATGCTCAGCTGCTTGGTCTGAATCACAAGCAGGCTTCCCACACACAGTGATGGTCCCACCAGACATCTATCTGTTGATTCTGAACAAGAAATCCTGATCAGTCGATAGACTATCTTGTTACCTTCAGTTATTTCTCTTATAGTCCTGGCTTCCTCAAAAGCCAAGTAGTTCTTATTGAACCTCCACACCAATTAATCTGCCCTCAGTTCAATGAATCCACTCCTATCTGGTGCACACTGTAACTTCCAGGTGGCAAATAAAGCCAGGAAAATGTCCAAACCTAGATGGCTGTGGCATAGCCAAAGTCTCTTCCTGATCACCTTAATCTTCCACCTGACCTGCCTATGAATTAAGTCAATCCTATTGGTCACTTTACTACCTGGCTTGGGCCACAGGGAGAATAAAAGACTTTCATGAGACTATACTAGTACAAGAAGTTGGTTGTCAGAGCTCATTCTTAAGATGATGATGGTCAGGAATCCATCATTAGAGAAATGAGTTCTAGCCACCCCTGCGAATAGGGCAGTTTGCACATGTGTTACTGCGCCAACTTTTAAACTACCTCCTGTTCAGATGCAGTCTGAACCCTGAGGCCAGCCCAGGTGAGCTGCCCAGCAAGAGGCACAGTGAGGAGTTCACAGGATCTTGTATGTTACAAGTAGCATTGACTCTCATTATTCATCGTAGTTATGTTCCATGATGTCTCAGTGAACACTGACCCATTGCTCCTGGGGAATTTCCAGGTTAGGTTCCCGCAAGCGTCTGGTCACAAGCTCCATCAGCCAATCAGTTCCATCAGCCATCAATACGGTAACCTTGTTTTATGTGTGTCTCTGTTTAAAGACACATCATTCAATATATATTGTTGATTCATTAACATGGAATTCACAGCCAACGGCACTATAATGCATGCCTGAACAAAGATTCTCTAATACACGTGCTTAAAACACATTGCAGCCTCCTGCACTTAGGAACACTAGACAGCACTTCAGTACTGTACTTGGGGGCCATTTTAAATGGTGAAATCACCAACAAAAAGCACAAAAATGTGGAAATGTAGCACAAATAAACCATGAAAAAGACATTAGTTCACAGTATGAGAGCTGAAACCAGAGGCAGAGCATGGCCTTGTTCAACAACTGGAAATGTGAGTGCTGGGTGACTCAAATTTTTCACCACTCTGTGCATGTCCACAAATGACTGTGAAAGCACTGTCACTGTAATTATTGACTTAGCAGTTACAAATACACTTTAGCCAGTATGCACATTTGAAACATGAATCTGTGAATAATGAGGATAGCTGTACATTGTACTTTAACTCTTTCCTCTAACCTAGATATTCTGTAGGGGATCTAGTTCATCTTCAAGGCTATTCAAGCCATTTTCCCCTTTTTTTAGATTTTAGTATATTTTTTAAAACAAAAATAAAAATGAAAAAATGACCAATGGAATTATTAAAATTTCAGTATAGTAGACTCCCTTTATCCATGGGAGATACGTTCCAAGACCACCCAGTGGAAGCCTGAAAATGTGGATAGTACCAAACCCTACATATACTGTTTTTTTTTCTTATATATACATACTTTATTTATAATAAAGTTTAATTTAAAAATTAGGCAAAATAAGAAAACAACAATTCTATATAATAAAAGTCTAATATGCAAATTGTCCCCTCAGGCAGTCATTCCACCAGGAGTTCAACCAGGAGACCTGAAGTTCAACCATTAGCTATGATGTGCACTGACACAGAACATGGCGAGCGTGACACACCACGACCTCTCGCCAGCTACCTGGGAGTGGGGGTGACAGGGATGGAGGTGCGGTGAGAATGTGGGGTATCCCCCAAGCTCTTGGTGGAGAGTCGCAGGGGGAGTAAGACCGAGACACCAGGGCTTGCATGCCAAGGAAGCCCCCATGCTCAAGTGCCAGGCGCCTGCAAGGAGCCCGCCTCACACCCATGTAGCTTCTTTTGGGTGAGCCAGGCCACAGCCACGGGGACCACAGGGGCCGGTCGGGCTACCTGTGGGTTCACACAGGAGCCGGTCTGTGAGGCCGGCCGGGAGAGAGCACACTGCCTGCCTGGCTTCGATGCGCCACCAATGGGTGGCCCAGAGGCCCACACTATGCCCTGGCCCACCGTGTCCAGCCACACTCACCACATCTCCGCATGGGTACTCAGGCGCTATAACTTAGGCAGAGGGGTGTGTGCCGGGCCCAGGGGCTCAGGTGCTGCCCAGGTTCCATAGATCAGCTGGAACCTACCCTTCCACACCAGCCGCTAGCGCTTCGATTGCCAGCCACGCCTAGTGACCGCACCTGTGCATGACTTTTGTGCACTGGGCCTCTAGTAACTAATAATAAAATCAAACAATTATAACAATAACTGTAATAAAATTTATGTGAGTGTGTTTTCTCTCTCTCTTTCTATCTCTCAAAATTCCTTATTGTACTGTATTCACCTTTCTTGTGATGATGTGAGAAGATAAAATGCCCATCCTACTCCTGAATCTGTGTAATCATCCCTTACTTGCAGTACATCGCTTGGTGTCACTCATCTTAGGAATCCCTTGCAGAAATCTTCCACCCACAAAATTAATGTCTTTTCCATCTTAACTAAGTACTAATCACACACTGCAGCCGTAAGATTTGCAGTTTGAGATGCAACAGCAAAACTAGCAGGAATATCTTGTTCCTTCTTCACAATTTCACAGATAGCAGATTTGTTCTCATCATAGATATTAGCAATCTCAACATTTTTTTTTCTTTCCCTGATAAGTCAAGAACTTTCACCTTTTCACATAAAGGAAGCACAATTGTGTTTTACTCCATCTGGATTTCTCTTAGGCATATCTGAATTGCCAGCTTCACTAATCTTGAAGTGAAATAAGGGTTTCTTGAACACAAGCACTGGGAAACTGACAGTGGATCTGATAACCAACCAAGCCCCCTACTAAGTGACTAAAGGGTGAGTAGGAAGCACAGCATGGATACGCTGGACAGATTCACATCTCAGGTGGGACAGTGAAATTTCATCGTGCTACTCAGAACGGCATGCAATTTAAAACTTAATGAATTTATTCCTGGAATTTTGCATTTAATATTTTCAGGCCACAGTTGACCGCAAGTAACTGAAACCACAGAAAGAGAAACCACTGATAAGGGGGGATTACTGCATATTGTAAACATTTATATTTGACAAATTAATTCCTAGAACACATAATACCAAAACAATGCAATACATCTGGCACTAATCTTAAGATAAGTAAAGATTTTTAAAATATTACTTCATGGATCATCATAGGCAGTGTTGTCTGACAGAGGAACATGAGTTTTAAGTTGTACGATGACAATCGTCTTTTACTCCATCTGGGTACTTCTGTCTGTAACCTCATTTGAAGGGAATCCCAGTGTCTATATTTAGTGAACAGGTGGCTCTAGCAAATGATTTTCCTGAACCTACTTGGGACAGGCTCATAAACCAATGGTGATCAAGGTCTCTTCAAGGAGTTAATCACTCTCCAGTTCACAATACAGTTAAAGGAACCCATTGTTTTACCTGCTGGGTGAATGACAACAGAACCCTCAGAAGGAAAGAGTTCAGGACACAGTCAAAAAACAGGCTGAACAAACACCAGAGGTGAGACAGATCTACCACAGGTCACTTTCTGGCTCCAGGCCTCAGTTTCCTCAATTGTAGTTAGAAAATGCTTCAGACCAGAAGTTGGCAAACATTTTCTGGAAAGGTCTGGATAGTAAATACTACAAGCTTTATGGGCCAAGAAGCAAAACCAAGGATATTTGTAAGTACTTATATAACAAGAAAGAAAATTCATGTTCACAATTTTTTCTCAACCATTTTAAAATTTTACATTTTAAAATGTAAAAGCCTTTCTTAGCTCCTGGACTGTACTAAACAGACAGTGGGCTGGATTTGGTAGGGGAGATGGAGTTTGCTGAGCCCCACTTTAGGTCAGATGGGTGCTGTCCAACAGAACTCTCCGTGAAGATGGAAATGTTCTTTATCTGCGCTGTGGCTATTGAACGTTGGACATGTGGCTAGTGTGACTGAGGAATTGTATTCTTAGTTTTATTTCATTTCAGTGAATTTAAATTGGAATAGGCACATGCATCTAGTGGTCAAGCACAACTTTAGAACTTCTTGCCACTTCCTTGGGCCCTAATATTTCATGTTTCTAAAGTCCACTGCCTTCAAGAGTATCTGTTGTGTGGAGTTGACAGATATGGACAGGCCTTGGAGATTTTGCTGTCATTGATTCTTAGAACAGCATTGATTTTCACTAGACACATGGTTTTCTGCAATGCGTCTAGTCTACCATCCCCATCCTAATGCTAAATTCCAATGGTGCAGAGAAGCACCATGAGAGCCACAACAAACTCAAAGGGGTGCCACAGAATATTTTATATTTGAAGAAACCACGCCATACTTGGCATCTACCTATCTATACTAGCTCAACATCTTTCCAATAGTTTGTAAAATGCTACTAGTTCATAGCTTCATCAGCAGACAGTGCTGCATTCCTTTCAATGGAGTCGTATCTTATAAAAGCTGGGTTTCAGCTGCAGTGATAAAACACAAGAACCACAATGCTGTCTTAGTCCATTCAGGCTGCTATAACATAACAGTTTCTTAGACTGGATAACAGAAACAACAGAAATTTACTTCTCACAGTTCTAGAGGCTGGAGGTCTGAGATCATGGTGACAGCCTGGTCACGTTCTGATAAGAGCTCTTCCAGGTTGGAGACTGCTGACTTCTCCTGTGTCCTCACATGGTGGAAATAATGAGAGAGCTCTCTGGATTCTCTTCTTATAAGAGCACTAATCCCACTTATGAGGGATCCACCCTTGTAACCTAATTATCTCCAAAGGCCCTACCTCCAAATACCATCCCAGTGGGATTAGGGTTTCAACATATGGATTTTGATACATTGCAGGTGTCCAATCTAGTTCTAAGATTTTTTTTTAATCCTCACCTGAGGATATTTTTCCATAGATTTTTAGAGAGAATGGAAGAGAGGGGGAAAGACAGAGAAATATATATGTGACAGATACACATCGATTGGTTAACTTCTGCACACACCCCAACCAGGGCCGGGCCAGGGAGGAGCCTGCAACCAAGGTACGTGCCCCTGACTGGAATCAAACTTGGGACCCTTCGGTCCAGAGGCCCACACTCTCTCCACTGAGCCAGATCGGCTAGTGCTAGTTCCAAGATTTTTAAAAACACAATTTTTATCTCTTTCTTTCATTCTGCCTCAAAAATTGTAACTCTTAATTTTTCTAATCCACAGGACTCACCAACTTACTTGATAAATGTTCCAATGCTAGTTAGTCTTAACAAGAACAAAATGAACTTTCCCTGCCAAGATCTGGCCAAGGCAAGATTTTGTCCAAGGTTTTTGAGAAAACTTTATTGAAGTATAATTGACTTTTAAACAACATGGGAGCTGTGGTGCCACCCCCTGTGCAGTCAAAAATCCACATGTAACTTTTGACTTCCCAAAACTTTAACCTACTATTGACCAGAAGCCTTACTGATAATATAACATTTTATATATATATATATATATATATATATATATATATATATATATATACTGTATTCTTACAATAAAGTAAGCTAGAGAAAAAATGTTACAAAAATCATAAGGAAGAGAAAAATTTATCAATACTGTAAGTTTACAAGAAGAAAAACATCCATAGTATAAGTTGACCCATGTTATTCAAGAATCAACTGCATTTGTCCAATGTAAACTGGGGTTTTCTAACTCACCATTAGAAGTATCTATTTATTTGTAGGGCCTTCAGTTCTTGTTTTGTTTGTTTCTTTAATGGTTAATTCCACCTTCCACCCCCACTATTCCTGCTTTTGCAAAGAATGGGAAGGAGATTGGTTCTACTACTGATCAACATTCTCTCCGCCAGAGAATAAGAGCTCATTACATGACCATCCCTACAAGTCAGTGAGCAGCCCTGTCTCCACTTGACCTGCAGACACAGAAAGTTTAAGGAGTGACCTGCAATCTTTAAAATTCTCTTTCCAACTCCCAGGGTTCTTTGGTGTCTGGCTGCCACCTGCTAGAACAATGAATCTGAACCTATTAATATTTTTTTCCATTCTGATCATGGTGAAAAGTTGGGAAATATAGCAAGGGTCAGCATGAAAAAAATATATATAATCTGTGCCCTGTTTTTCCTCTAGAACAGCGGTTCTCAACCTGTGGGTCATGACCCCTTTGGCGGTCGAACAACCCTTTCACAGGGGTAGCCTAAGACCATCCTGCATATCAGATATTTACATTACAATTCATAACAGTAGCAACATTACAGTTATGAAGTAGCAACGAAAATAATTTTATGGTTGGGTCACAACATGAAGAACTGTATTTAAAGGGCCAGAAGGTTGAGAACCACTGCTCTAGAACCTTCAGCAAGAATCTGAAATCTAAGGAGGGAGCTATGTGAATGTTCACCCTCTGCTAATTATTGAGGCAGCTCAAGGGTTTCATCCAGGTTCATGGTAAAATCTCTACAATTGGGGCTGCCACTCCCCACCCCCAAGAGAGTAGGCCACACAAATGCATTTCACCATGGGGTCCAGGGTTTGGAAGTTCTGACTTTCAACCCTACAATTTCCCTTGGCTGCGATACAGCCTACTTTACTTAGTTACATCCTACTTTGTCATCCTGGCACAAAATTTCTCTTTCCCATTGAAAACATATTAGATCCATATCACTAAAAGTAAAAAACGTTAAGGTCCTATTCAAACACCTCTGAGTTCTAGCAACACCTACTGATGGGCTAGTGGCAGCAGAGAGTGCCAGGGGAGGTGTAAGCCCAGCAAATTTCTCCTTTACAAAAACAAAGTGCTTATACTTAAAGGCTAAATGATCTTCTCACTCTGAGATTTCATGATTCTAAGGACAGCTCTGAGGGATTTTGTGGGCTCTCTTTGCTATACAACTATGAACAAATTCTATAACTTCCTTGTCCTCAAATAATTCCAAGAAGATGTTAAAAATAAAAAATGTATAAAATATAATGTCTTCCAAGAACATGGGAGTCAAAGACTCTGAAGAGAGGACATTACCTGGGAGGCTGAATACCCTTGTCCACTGGGGTTGAGCAAGAGCATCTCAGACAGAAGGAAAGTATGAGTCTGGGATGGACACGAGTAATGCAGTCAAGAAAGAGCAAAGGTGAGCCTTTCTCAGCCTCTCAACTTGTCTTCCACCTCTAGTGTTTTCCCTTCCAATCCATTCTGTCTTCCAAACCAGAGAAATCTTTCTAAAATTCAATTATCTTGGTAGGTATGCTTAGCATGCTTGAAATGCACCCCACAGCCTGGCCATTCCTTATCTCTGCAGCCTCACCTTCATCAACTGACCAGTCCTTCATAGCTGAAACTCTGCTCCAACCACCACCGCTTGGCTAACTCTACCTGATCTTCAGGACTTAGCTTAAGGGTGGCTCCAATGAGAAGTCTTTCCCTCTACAAAGGCTGGTTTGGGTTTTTCTTCTAAGTGTCTACAAGTATCCAGCAGCACACATCAGACTATATCATAACGACCTTCTTGCTTGTCTGAAGCCCCCAGGACTGTGAGGTACTTAAAAGTAGAAACTCGATAAATATTTGTGGAAGAAAGAAAGGAGGGAGGGAGAAATGGTGGGAGAGAGGGTAGAATCCTGGAGAAATCTCAAATGTGAGAAATAAACTAATGAAGAACTAAGAGCCAAGGAAGGAATAATGAGAAACATGAAAGAAAGGTACTATTGTGTGAGCAGAGGAGAAGAGAGCTTTTAGTAAGAGGCTCTTCTCATTGTGAAGGAAATACTCTGGCCAAATCAGGTTGCTGATGATTAAAACTGGGTTCTCTGCCCTTTTTTGTTCCATGAGCCTTTTGGCAGTATGGTGAAACCTATTGGCCCTTTCTCAAAATAATAGTTACTTATACAAGATAAAATACATATGATAATAAATAAAACTACTTACATCAGCATGTTAAAACATATTGTAAATCATGTTTATGCTTCTTTGCTCATTTATTAAGTAATAAGATCCAGCAGTTAGTAAATAAACCATTGTAATTTCCCAATAGTAATAAAAAACTACCTCCAGATATCTATATTAGTTGTAATGTGATTTTGAAATACTTATGGGTACTACTAGTACTTTTGTGGTTTGCTGCCTACACTCAGAATTGAAGGAAATGTTAAATTTCTGTTAAAGATTAATATTTCCCCATGAAAAATGATAGATCCTAACCAAGTCACTGAATTAGCCATGAGATCCTTGCTGACCTTTGCCAGATCAATTTCAGGCAGTAATGGAGCACAAGCCAGAGTAAAATTAAGTCATGAATGAATGGGAGGAGAGAAAGTGAAGGTCATGATTATAGGCTCCTCTTTCCAGATGTTTCTGTGAAAGAAAAAGAATGAAAAGACTTGGAGTAGCCTAAGGGGGGAGAAATGTCAAGGGGATAGAAAAATTGAACATCTTCTTGTGACCCAAAAAATAATGTCAGGAACACAGCTAAATCACTATAGGAAGCCATTCCCCCATCATGAACAAAGGACAACAGATGAGGACAGGGAGTTATTAGCACTGTGTGTAGTAGTACAGGGAGATCAAGAACTGCAAACCTCACTGGCAGACTGCAGGAAAAAAAGACCATCAAGCCATAGCATTCTTTTTCACTGAAAAGTAACCAACTCTTGTTGTTTAGAATAGGACAGATAATGGGTTGTCTTTGGAGTCAGTCTGCAATTTCCACTCTCCATGTAATACTGATTATAGAAAGGACCATGAAAATAATTCTTCTAGTCCATAGAGAAGACAGAATCTCCCAGAAACTTGCTCCAGATACAGCCTTTCTTATACAGATGAGAGATGGTCTTGGGGCAAGAAAAGTTATTGAACCTATTTTTTTTCTGAGTCAAAATTGAACACTATCAATATCTGTTGATATCTGAGGCATCAGATGCTTTGTAAAAGAATGTGTACATGAGACACATACAAAATTAAAGAACAAACCCAATGGTTATTAAGCACAGAACGCAACTGAAACAAAAATTGAGAAAGTTTGGCTTTCTTAATAACTTCCTTTTCCTAGCCAAAGTTAAAAAAAAAAGAAAAGAAAAGAAAAGAAAAAAGACTCCTGAAATTTGATGAGCTGTTCAGTAGGGCCTTCTGAGAATTTGGGGAGACCATGAACAGAAGGAAAGCTGTACAGATATGCAAATACCTTATGCAAACCCAGGCTTTGCTTTTTCTGCAACTGAGGGTAATTAAGTGGTTAGAGAACTGCCTTTGAGCCTCTTCTCAGAAACAATGGTGGAACTGTTGGCTAGTTGACTTCATCAGGCCTTAGCCAAACCGAGATAAGTCACATTAAATGTACACTGACACAAACCCAGGGCCTGTCGGACACTGGGAACCCCTAATACAGAGCCTGTGGGTGGGGAAGCTGGCCATCCCTGGGCCTGAAGCTCAGGGGCTGCAAGGCAGGAGCCTAAAGGGAGGTTGTTGGACCTTGTTAATTGCGCTTTTCTGTCTAAGGAGCCCAAAGCCCTTTACAGAAGTGACCTCCACCAGGCTCACCTCACTTCAGTGAGCTCCTCCTTCGACCAGAGTGTTTTCAGCCCACACGCCAACTCCACAGTGAGAGAGAAAGGGATTTATTCAAGGTCACCCAGCAGATGGAGGCCAAACCTTGGGTAACACTAACTCCTAGCCCTGTGTCTTATCTTTCAGGCATTCTTTATCTCAGCCTGTGGCTTCTAGGGAAACAGAAGCGGGGGGGGGGGGGGGACAGTTCTTTTCCAAGAGCAGTCAAGACTGGCCTTTCTGGAACCAAGCTGGAGTTCTCAGAATACCTAGCACAGGAGTTAAGAGAAAAAGATCACATTTTCCAAACCTAAAGGCTCAGGTTTCTAACACCCCACCCTCTGTGCACAGAATAAACTACCTCTGAATCTGTGGAGGCAGTACAAATTGAACACAGTATGTCAACCAAAGAGTTATACTAGTATGTTTCTGAGGAATATGAGACTCCGTCAACCCTCAGCTTTGGGTACCTCAGATCTCAGAGATGCAAGTGCTGGTGTACTTCACGCCAAAGATGCCCTCAGAACCACCCTGCTCACTTTGGAGATTCAAGACCCCCCCCCCCCACCCCCCCGCTTCCAGCACTCTCTGCTCCAGAGTGTCCTTCAACAACACAAACCAGTGAAGCTCCTGCTCCTAGAAGCACCTCTCTGCTTGGAGAAGGGGACACGCGGCTGGCCTGCCATCCGGGAGGCTTTCAGGGAGAGCTGTCTCAGTCTCGGCACAAATGCTGGTTTCCAGAGCAGAGGGTTCCCGCAAACTCTGACTCATTTGCCTGTGCAGGTTTGCTCTGTGTGCCCAAGTAACTAATGAGAACCTGAGAAACAAACACATTCTATTTCATTCTCTCCTGAATGAGGAAGGGAAGGGGCAGGTGTCTGCACTCACCTGGAGGTTCCACCTTCTATTGTTTTCTCCCCTCCCATCTCTGCTGTGTGTTTTTGCTTGACAGCAAATCAGAAGCCACAGTACCCAGATTCCACACCTATGTCATCCAGCCACCTGGGGACCCCTCACATCTAGTCAGGACACAGAAGCTCTAATGACTCGGCTTTTAAAAGGCACCTTCTATATCTATGAGCTTTCCCTTTTCTTGAGGCCAATAGCACCTTGACCATGTGAAAATGCCTGTGAGGTACTTTAGGTCTAGACCTCAAATTGAATTAAAAGAAAGAACAAAAGGAGGCTCTAGCTACTTCCCAAACACACAGACTGTGAGGCACACAGTTAGGGTTGGGCCAAGTTACTTATTGCCACATTTAGTACCTTAGTACTTCTGCAGCACTTAACATATGCCATAGAATCCACAGAGTCCAGGGGCTGAAGGGAACCCTGAATTCACCATCTGCTCATGTGAAATAAAATGTTCACCTGGAGACATTTATGAAATGATAATATGTATTGTGGAATCCTTTCTAAAGAAGAAGTGGAAGTGGGGACCTCCACATCACCAAGAGACTTCTTTGCCTCTAGGCCCTGTCAAGGTCAGCATGCCTATCACCAATGCAGGCCATCGCCACACTTACCTACTCAACTCCTAATGAGGCCCAAGACCCCTGATGAATAAACAGTAATGCAGGCAGCCCTGCTCCCAATCCCAGATGCACAGTCAATAGAAATCACTCCTCCGCTTTACCATCTTTGATGCCTGCCCATCTCCCCTCACACTTCCCCATGGGCGTTCCAGAGCTCCCTCCACACCTGCTAACCCCACCTCCAGCTCCAGCCTGCTCCTCTCTTTGCTTGTCTTGTGTCCTACCAGCCCCAGAAGTGCAGATTTCCTCCTATCTAAGGACAACCAGCCCTCCTCTGATGTTTAAACCCCTAACACCTGAGGGACTTTACTATTCCCTCTCTACATCTTTCTCTGGCCCTTTCTACAGCTGATGTCTTTCTGCCTTAAAACATGCAAACCTTGCCCTCACTGGTTTGGCTCAATGGGTAGAGTGTGCCGGCCTGTGGACTGAAGTGTTCCAGATTCGATTCTGGGCAAGGGCACATGCCTGGGTGGCGGGCTTGATCCCCAGTGTGGCATGCAGGAGGCAGCCGATCAATGATTCTCTCAACATTGATGTTTCTAGCTCTCTCTCTCCCTCTCCCTTCCTCTCTGAAATCAATAAAAAATAAAAAAAAATAATAAAAAAACATGCAATCCTCCCCATCTCAGGGTGTGGATGTAGGGGAGTTCCCTTCCAACCACATCACCTCTTTCCTCTCAGCCAATCTTTGCAATCTCACCCCCTGTTGCATTTCTGTAGAGCTCATTCATTTCTTACCCTCAGGCAGGCTGGCCCACGTGGCTCCCTTGAAACCATGAGCTCTCAAATGTCAGCAGCAATCCTTGACCACATCGAATAATAACCTCTCCTCATTTCTCATTCATCTTTAATTCTCTGGAACATTTCAAAATTTGGCAATAACCACCCTCATTTCAATTTCTAGCACTCTGCCCTCCTGGTTTTATTGCTACCTGGTGTTTCCCTTCTGTGTCCTTTATGGATCCTCTTCCAAAGGTGGGAGCAGGGGGATGATCCATCCCAAGGCCTCATCCTCATACTTTCCTCATCAACCGCCTGCTCTGAAATAGCCCATTGATCCTCATTGTTGATAGAACAAAGTACTAACTCTTATTTCTAGCCATTGAGGTCTTCCACTTGACCTCACCCCACCAACATTATCTCCTACTCTTCCCTTCAGCACCAGCCAAGCTGCTGTCCTCCTCCCTGGACAGCAGGTATGAGTGTGTTAATCAACTCCAAAGTTCTACCTGGGCCACATGCCTTCTACTTTCCTCCTCCCTATGCAAATCCTGCTCCTATTCCAAAGTCTAGCTAAATTCTCATCTTCTGTCACTTGTATTATTAATGCACAGAAAACAGAGAAGGTGTCTTATCCCCTCATAGTCCATGATAGACATATGGAAGCAGAACAAAGCCAAATATATTGAAGGTATTGAATAAATCTATTTCATAAATATACTTAATCTCTACATCCTTTTGCCATGACAGTCATAGCAGCAAGCAAATTTTAGGACATAATTTTTGTTCAAATATTGCTTCCTTTGCAGACATTGGTAATCATAAAGTCTATTATTATACACTACAATTTTGCATTTCATAGGTGTAGCTTAACAAATCCAGTACTAAGTAGACCTATTTGTTTCCTCCTACTTATTGGCAGGGTTCAAGTAGGTTGTTATTAGGTAGTAGCAGTATATCACACTTGGCTATGTGGTCTAAACAGGATGGCTTATGCCATCGACATGGTTTATCTGAAATAGTGAGAAGTGGACTTTTCTTATTTTACAAAATAGAGCGCTTTGTTAAAGCATCTAAATTTAAACAACCAATAATACTACACCAAATACTGTGCTTTAAAGATAATACCGGTGTAGCTTACTACTAGAGAAAACAAGCACCTAGGGAAAAAGTAATATCTTTCTTATTCATTGTTAATTGTTAATAACTTAATCTAAACTTTTATTATTATCTCACACATTGATTAAAACACTTTACAAACCACATCTACTTTATCAGAAACAGCTAATCATCCCCCATCCCCCCCCCATTTGCCTGTTTAGTAGAACACCCAGTTCTTAGCTGCCCACTGCCCAGCCTGCCTTTTAGCTAGATATGGTCTGTGACTATGTCTGACGAATAGGATACAAGCAGAAATGTCATGTGCAGCTTCTGAGAAGTCTCTAAAGGAAAGGAGTGTTCCCTTCTTTCCCTTTTCTTCCTTCCCAATGACTAAATACAGATAAAAACCATGCACCCTCCAAGGCCAGGAGTGGAAGCCTCTGTAGAGGCTGGTGGAGTAGCCAAACAGAAGGAGCCTGGTCCTTGATTTTTTTTTTTAAACATTTGAAATTCTTTTGCAGGGATGTAGCGTTCTTACATTTGTAAATGAAAAAAGAGTAAATAGATTGGCTTATTTTGTATGTTTAGCATTTATCATGAATATTCTGTGCAAATATATATATATGTATATATAATCTAAAGTAAAGATATTTTGTCAAGACAAAGCAAATATTTTTGTTACTCAAGCTTTGAATTTTGTCCTTTAGAAACAATCTAAATTCTATTCTATAATCGGTCTTAATGTCCTAAAATACGATTGTATACATATAGGTTTTACAATTCTTCTCTACAAAAAAAAAGAGAAAATAAAATATTTATCTTGGGGAATATGTTAAACTTTCTACTACATAATCCGCATACAAAATTGACAAAAATGTCCCTGACCAATCATTTTAAATACCCCTTTCATACACTACTTCAGGACGGTTAGGTTTTTCGGTGTGTGTTTTTTCATGACTAACGCACATTACTACATCTTAACTCAGTATTAACAACCTTTCTTAGATAAACTAAATAATTGTTGCAATTATTTTGCAATTTCAGTTATTACTATTTAATGCTTACTCCCTTGTAGGAGCTGAAAAACATAGCCTGGTTCTTGGTTTTTGAAGACCAGACACGCTTGCCCTGCAGTACCTGCCTCCAGAGTTCATTTCACGTGAGAGAAATAAGCATCTATTCTATTTAACTCACTGTTATTTGGAGCTTTCTGTTTGTTGTGTGCTGCTAGACCCAATTTTAACTGACATACCTGAGAATCAAAACTCATAATTCAATTTATAACTTCCTGAAACTCCAAAACAAAATTCTGACAAGCACATAAATAGCGTTGCTTCCAAAGTCCATGTATATGCCAATCCCTTCCTTTGTATATTAAATGGATCCATGACTCATTTCAACTAAGTGGACTGGAATAAGCATTATTGTCTTTCCTTATCTTCATTCCTTTGTGACTTTCTTTACGCAAAGACAGGCTGAGTGGTGCTGTGGAATGAGCATGCAATGTGTGATACACGAAGCTTAAGTTGACTTTCATCTCTGCCCTTTATCAGCCATGTGACCCTGAGTAAATGACGTCCTGTACTAAAAAAAAAAAAAAAGCGAATAATTTCCATTTGAATCATCAAAATCCCCACCAGGGTTGCTGTGAGAATTAAATGGCACAAATAAATGGCCTAGAGAGCCTGGCCAGTGTCTGACATTTGGAGGGGCTCAATAAATGCTTGTGAAATCTAAAAAAAAAAAAACAAAAACTTAACTGCAGAGCATACAGCTCCAAAGTAATTGGCTTCTAATCAATAATGATTTTTTCTTTTAAGTAGAGAGAAAAACTGTACCCCTCACAACAGGGATTATGGTCTTCAGTAAAGAGCTAGGTACTGAGACTACTATAGTCTAGCTCTTCCATAGGCATAAAGATTCACGGGGAGTCCAAGACAAAAACCTTCATTTGGAGTTAAACAGTGCCATAGATCATCTGCAAAGATGGCAGCCAACCAACCTCTTAACTCCATATGCACATCCACACACCATTCCTTATAGTAAGAAAACTCTTTTGCTCTCTCCTTGAGATTTGCTTTGACCAATAGAATGCAGCAGAGTGGCATCTTGTCAATTGTGACAGGCCTAAGACATAAGAAGCCTTACTGCTTGTTATTGCCCTCTTGGAAGCCAGACACCAAGTAAAGAAGCTTAGGCTAAACTAGCTGCTGAATGAAAGATATCCTGGAGTGAGCTCACCCTTTTGGAGGAGGAGAAGGGAAGAAGAAGAAGAAGCAGAAGAAGGAGGAGAAGGAGAAGGAGAAGGAGAAGGAGAAGGAGAAGAAGAAGAAGAAGAAAAAGAAGAAGAAGAAGAAGAAGAAGAAGAAGAAGAAGAAGAAGAAGAAGAAGAAGAAGAAGAAGAAGAAGAAAAGAAAAGAAAAGAAAAGGAGAGAAGGAGAGAAAGAAAGAAAGAAAGAAAGAAAGAAAGAAAGAAAGAAAGAAAGAAAGAAAGAAAGAAGGAAAGAAAGAAAGAAAGAAAGAAAAGGAATCCTATTACCCTAGCAAGCCATCAATTTTCTTTTCCTTCATTCTCTGAAACAGTACTGGATGAGAATTGGGAAATAGTGATTTTAGTTCTAGTTATACCATTTGGGTAGGTCATTAACCATATTAGCTGGTATATAAGAACATCCAAATATTACAAAGAAACGTTTTAGGAAACGTTTAATCATGCACGTACTGAAAGCAATTGTATTTTTATTTATTTGTTTGTTTTTTATATTCTTTTTATTGATCTCAGCAAGGGTTAGAGAGAGAGAGATAGAAACATCAATCATGAGGGAGAATCATTGGTCAACTGCCTCCTGCATGTCCCGTACTGGTGTCAAACCCCAACCTTGGCATGTGCCCTGACCTGGAATTGAACCTTGACCTCCTGGTTTATGGGTCATCACTCAACCTGAGCCACACTGGCCAGGCACTGAAAGCAATTCTAAAGTGGCTTGGTAAGGGGGAAAATGTTTGCATAAACACATTGTACTATGCAGTAAAATTAGATAGAGTATAAAAAGTCATATGGCTACAAAGAAACATTCTAAAAAAGACCAAGCAACAAAATATACTAAATTTACTGGTAAATGAAGTTCCAGAAACCAAGATGGCGGCATAGGTAAACACGGGAGTTTGCTGCCTCGAACAACCACTTCAAAAATACAACTAAAAGATGGAACGGACATCATCCAGAACCACAGGAAGACTGGCTGAGTGGAAGTTCTACAACTAGGAGGAAAGAGAAAAGCATACCGAGGCTCAGAGGAGGCGCAGTGCTGAAGTAAAATACTAAGGTTTGGAGTGCATGCGGAGTGGGCTGGCTGCTGAGGGCGCGGTTGTCATTTTCAATCGGGAGGGAGTCTCAGGCTCTGAGCTCCAGTTCCGGGCGAGTCTCTAGGGACCCAGACTCATACAGGAGAAGCGGGACTGTCTGGCATCACTCAGAACCCTAGGGCAGCTTTCTCTCTGAGGGGCTTGCAGCGATTACTGGGACACTGAGAAGCAGAGCCTCTGAGGGCAAGACTGAGAGCAGCCATAATTGCTAACCCCGCCCTGTTGATCCCTTGGGACCTGCCCCGCCCAAGCCCTGCAGGGAGACTTTTGCTGTATAGCCTCAGGCAAAGGCTAGATTAGCACCTCCCTAGAGATCCAGGAGGCAGGAAGCCCAGAGGTCAGAGTGGGGCCATCCAGTTTGCAGTTCCGTGGAACCATAAAAGACATACTCAGGGGGCAGACTCAGTGAGCACCAAAGCCCCATCGAAGCAAGTCTAGCCCCAGAGGGGTGTCTCCAGCACAGAAGTTCTCCCACTGCAGACACAGCTGATTCTCACAGCCAATTGGCCTGGAGGTCAATTCCTCACAGTGATAACTACAACAATCAAGGCTTAACTACAACAAGACTGTGCACAAAGCCCACAAGGGGGTGCACCAAGAGTGTCTACCGCAGGTAATTGGGACACTTAGTACAGAAAGGCACTCTATCGACACAGCGAAGCATAAAAAATGCCGAGACAAAGAAACAGGACACAAACGACAGAATTGGAGGAAAGCAAACTGTTGGATATAGAGTTCAAAATCACACTTTTAAGGTCTTTAAAGAACTGTCTAGAAGCCGCCGATAAATTTAATAAGGCCCTCGAAAAGACTGGTGAGACTGCCAATAAATGTAGTGAGATCTTCAAGAAGACTGGTGAGACCGCCGATAAATGTAGCGAGATCCTCAAGAAATCTAATGAGACCCTCGATGTTGTGATAAAGGACCAACTAGAAATTAAGCATACACTGACTGAAATAAAGAACATTATACAGACTCCCAACAGCAGACCAGAGGATCGCAAGAATCAAGTCAAAGATTTGAAATACGGGGAAGCAAGATGGCGGCGATATAGGCAGACGCGTCCCAGGTCTTGTCCCGGAGCAAACGGAGTAAGCAGCTGAAACTAATAACACCCACCCCGAATTGGCAAATTTACTCAGCTGGTGAGACGGCTTGCAGCCTGGAAGGGCAGACCTCCCCTGGAAAGGTTAAAAACCAGGGATCTGGGCAGGAAAGTTTGCCAGACCTGAGCCCAGAGGGTCGGAGGGAGACCGCATGGCAGACAGCCGCGTCTCTTGGGACAGACACAGACCCTGACCAGGGTAAGGAGTTCCGCGGGTTTGCTGGCGCCAGGAGATTTGAGATTTGGATTTTGTGATTGCGGAGAACTGAGACTAAAGGGGGCATCCTGAGGAACTGATCAGACCGTGCAGTGCCCATAAGAGAGGAGCGTTTCCCAGACCATGCAGTGCTGGTAAGAGGAGCGTTTCCCAGACCGGTAAGAGGAGCGTTTCCGCGGCCGGCCGGCGTTTGTCTGTTTCTTTGTTTTCACTGAACCCTGCTCATAGGACAGTTCGGATACAGACACTCACCTGTGCTGAAGAGAGGGTAAGGTGCAGACGAGGGGAATCTGGGGAGAGGCTGAGGAAAGAGGGGGAGCCGGAGGAGGTGGCAGCGAATTGAGTGCTGAGACCCCCCTGGGCCCAGGACTGGGGCAGCCATTCCTCCAGAGGGTGGAATTCCTCCCCCCAGCCCCCCAGGCAAGGAGCACAGCCACACCCAGATTCCACCCTGTATGAGATAAAGGACTAAAACAAGCTGATTAGTCCCTGGGAGTTACCAGGGTCTGGCCTATAGAGGGATTTTCAGTCCCACCAACAACACAGAGCAGGGTAAGGATTAAAAAAGGATAGAGAAGCTGTATAGCCTCAGAGGCCAACCCAAAAACACTGCCACCCAGAGGTTGAGCCACAAACTGACTCTTAGGGGAATACAAATTAAGGCAGACTGGATCACAAATACGGCCTGCTTTAAAATCAGGACTGTGATTTACAACACGGAGGAACAGTGTAATGCAGGCAACACTCTCCTAAATACCTGGCAGGACCAAGGCGAACCAGGCTGAAGAGTAGAAGAACCGAAAGACCATCACTACTGCAAATTTTTTCTTTTTCTTTTTCTTTTTAATTTTTTCACCTTTTTACTAAGAAACCAATTTTTTTTTCTCTTTTTCTTCTTTTTCCATCACCTGATTTTACCCTTTCAATTACCACATTTTTATTTTTAACCAGTATTATTACTCCTACCATTTTACCATTTTTTAAAGTGCCATTTTATTTTCTCTTTATTTTCTTTTGGGATTAGTGTTCTCCATTCTATTTTCATCGTTCCTTTAGCATTAATTTTCCCTATCTCAATTCCACCTCTTTGCTAAAACCCTCTTCCTTACTTTTCCCCTTTTGGTGTCCTGTTTCTCTTACCCTATTCCTGCTCCAGACTTTCCCAATTCCCTCTTTTTACCCCCTGTCTAATTCCACCCTACTTATATATCCTATTTCCAATCTACTGCTCTAAATCCTTATACACCTATTCTTTATCCTTCTTCACTTTCCAACCATTTTTTTTTTCTCTCTTATCTTTCTATTGTTTTCTTGATTGTTGAATATATTGGGCTTTTTTTTTTTTTTTTTTTTTTTTTTTTTTTTTAATTTGTTTGTTTGTTTTGTTTTGTGTTTTTTCTTCTTTTTTAGGACTGGTTGTGAGGTTGTTTTTCTTTTTCTTTTTCTTTTTCTTTTTTTTTTCTGCTGGTTTTTCCCTTCCCTCCCCCACCCCACCCCAGCTATTTTTGTGCTTCTGTTTTCCCTTACCCCTCTGGATATTATTGGTGGTTTGTAGTTTGCATTCATCTCCAGGGATCTGTTGCTGGAATTTGTTGAGATTAGTGGCAGTTCTATTGGAGTTTGCTCCTCATACGGGGAGTCTCTTCCCCACTTCTACTTCATTCTCTTTTTTCGCTCTCTTTTTTCCCCCCTCTTTTTTCCCAATTCTATTTTTGCACTCCTTTTTTGTTTGTTTTTTTCTTATTTTTCTTTTCTGTTCTCTCTTTTATCTTCTTCTCTTCTTTCTCCCTTATCCCCTAATTCTCTTAATTCGGGTGGTCACCTTTATTTGGAGTTATTAATATTGTGAATATACTTGTGTTCAGTGCCTGGTACGTTGTGCCTTGCTCTGTTGTATTTTGTGCCTTTAAATCAACGCAGCAGATCCAAGCAACAGCAGCCCCCTGATCACCGCAGCCTCCTGATCACCACAGCCTCCTGATCACCACACCCTCTGTCTGTGGAACAGCAACTGTACGTGAAGCCTCCCCCCACCAGCCAGAAGAGCCAACACAGCTGTGAACAACACCCACCAGAGGAGCTGCTGCCAACTGGAAAGCAGCTGCTACCGCAACCGTCTGAGCAGCAACCACAACCCAAGGAGCCCCTGCCACCCAGGGAGCAGCCACTGAACACCTCAACATCTACATATGTCAGCGAGATCAAACATGGGTAGGCAAAGAAACCCCCAAAGGAAAGAAAAGGAGGACTCGCCAGAAAAGCAGCTAAGTGAGACAGAGATATGCAACATGACGGAAAAAGAATTCAGAATAAGGTTCCTAGAGTACATGCACCACATGTTCAAGAAGCAAGAAGAAACAGATGAAAAACTCAACTACTTATGCAAGAAGCTAGAAGAAACAGATGAAAAAATCAACAACTTAAGTAAGTCCCAAGAAGAAATGAAGAGTGACATAGCTTCAATAAAAAACTCCATTGAAAGTATCAACAGTAGACTGGGAGAAGCGGAGGACCGAATTAGTGAATTAGAAGACAAGGAAGCAAAACACACTCAAACTGTACGGCAAATGGAGAAAAAAATTAAAAGACAGGAGGAGAGCCTAAGGGAGCTTTGGGACAACATGAAACGAAACAACATACGAATAATAGGGGTGCCAGAACAACAGAAAGATGAACATGGATTAGAAAACCTATTCGAAGAAATAATATCAGAAAACTTCCCTGAGGTGGGGAAGAAAAAAGTCACACAAGCCCAGAGAGTCCCAAACAAGGTGAACCCGAAAAGACCCACACCAAGACACATCATAATTACCATGGCAAATGTTCAGGATAAAGAGAGAATCTTACAGGCTGCAAGAGAGAGACGGAAAGTAACATACAAGGGATCTCCCATTAGATTATCAAATGATTTCTCAACAGAAACACATCAGGCCAGAAAAGAATGGACGGAAATCTACAAAGTGATGCAAAGCAAAGGACTGAATCCAAGAATACTCTATCCAGCAAGGCTATCATTCAAAATTGAAGGGGAAATAAGAAGCTTCACAGACAAAAAAGGGCTAAGGGAGTTTATCACCACCAAGCCAGCCATGCAAGAAATGCTAAAGGGACTGGTGTAAAAAGAAGAAATATCAAGCTCAGAAAGAAAACAGCCACACACACACACACACAAAGAAATGGCTACAAACAAATACTTTTCAATAATAACTTTAAATGTAAATGGACTAAATGCTCCAACCAAAAGACATCGAGTGGCTGAATGGATAAAAAAACATGACCCATACATCTGCTGTCTACAAGAGACCCACCTCATTAGAAGGGACTCACACAGACTGAAAGTGAAGGGATGGAAAAATATCTTTCACGCAAATGGAAAGGAAAAGAAAGCTGGGGTAGCAATACTTATATCTGACAAAGTACATCTCAAAGTGAAGGCCATAACCAGAGATAAGGAAGGCCACTTCATAATACTAAAGGGATCAATACAACAAGAAGATATAACCCTGGTAAACATATATGCACCCACTGCAGGAGCACCCACATACATAAGAAAACTTCTGGAAGATATCAGGGGAGAGATCGACAACAATACAATCATAGTAGGGGACTTTAATACACCACTGACATCACTGGATAAATCCGCTAGACAAAAACTCAGCAAAGAAACAGCAATCCTAAATGACTCACTAGATCAGATGGACTTAATTGACATCTTCAGAACACTTCACCCCACAGCTGCGGAATATACATTCCTCTCAGGTGCTCATGGGACATATTCAAAAATAGACCACATATTGGGTCACAAGCAAAGTCTCCACAAATTCAAGAAGATTGAAATCATAAAAAGCTTCTTCACAGACCACGATGGCATAATGTTAGAAATAAACTACAATAAAAACAACCCAAAATACTCAAACACTTGGAAGCTGAATAGCATGTTATTAAATATTGATTGGGTTACCGATGACATCAAAGAAGAAATTAAAAACATCCTGGACACTAATGACAATGAAAACACAACAATCCAAAACCTCTGGGACACAATGAAAGCAGTCCTGAGAGGGAAGTTTATAGCTCTACAGGCCTATCTCAAAAAACAAGAAAAAATGGTAGTCAATCATCTAACTCTACAACTCAAAGAATTAGAAAGAGAGCAACAAGAAAACCCCAGAGTGAGCAGAAGGAAGGAGATAATAAAGATTAGAGCAGAAATCAATGAAATAGAGACCAAAAAAACAATACAGAAAATCAATGAAACCAAGAGCTGGTTCTTTGAAAGGATAAACAAGATTGACAAACCCCTAGCCAGGCTCACCAAGAAGCAAAGAGAGAGGTCCCAAATAAACCAAATCAGAAATGATAGAGGCGAAATAACAACAGACCCCACAGAAATACAAATGATTGTTAAACAATACTACGAGCAACTCTACTCCAACAAACTGGACAACCTGGAGGAAATGGACAAATTCCTAGAAAAATACAACATTCCAAAACTCAATCAGGAAGAATCTAAAAACCTCAATAGGCCAATAACTATGGAAGAAATTGAAGCAGTCATCAGAAAGCTTCCAGCAAACAAAAGCCCAGGGCCAGACGGCTTCACAGGGGAGTTCTACCAAACATTCAAGGAAGAACTAAAACCTACCCTCCTCAGACTACTACAAAAAATTCAAGAGGAAGGAACGCTTCCAAGCTCATTCTATGAAGCCAGCATCACCCTAATACCAAAACCAGGTAAAGACATCACAATGAAAGAGAATTACAGGCCAATATCCCTCATGAACATAGATGCCAAAATCCTCAACAAAATCTTAGCAAATCGGATCCAGCAGTACATCAGAAGGATCATACACCATGACCAAGTAGGATTCATCCCAGAGATGCAAGGATGGTACAACATCCGTAAATCAATAAATGTGATACATCACATAAACAAATTGAAAGAAAAAAACCACATGGTCATATCAATTGATGCAGAAAAAGCATTCGACAAAATCCAACACCCATTTTTGATAAAAACTCTCAGAAAGGTGGGAATAGAAGGATCATACCTCAACATAATAAAAGCCATATATGACAGGCCCACTGCCAACATCATACTCAATGGACAAAAACTAACACCATTTCCCCTAAGAACAGGAACAAGACAGGGATGCCCACTCTCACCACTCCTGTTCAACATAGTACTGGAAGTATTAGCCATTGCAATTAGGCAAGAAGAAGGAATAAAAGGCATCCAAATTGGAAAAGAGGAAGTAAAACTGTCCTTATTTGCAGATGACATGATATTATACATACAAAACCCTAGAGACTCCATCAAAAAGCTACTAGACTTAATACATGAATTTGGCAATGTAGCAGGATACAAAATTAACCCCAAGAAATCTGAGGCATTTCTATACACCAACAGTGAACTTTCAGAAAGGGAGATCAGAAAAACAATCCCATTTACCATCGCACCAAAAAAATTAAGATACCTAGGAATAAACTTAACTAAAGAGGTTAAAGACCTCTACTCAGAAAACTACAGGACGTTGAAAAAAGAGATAGAGGAAGACATAAACAGATGGAAGAACATACCATGTTCTTGGATTGGTAGAATCAACATCATTAAAATGTCCATACTACCCAAAGCAATCTATACATTCAACGCACTTCCCATTAAAATACCAATGGCCTTCTTCAAAGATCTAGAACGAACTCTCCAAAAATTCATCTGGAATAAAAAAAGACCCCGAATAGCTGCAACGATCCTGAGAAAGAACAAAGTAGGTGGGATCTCAATGCCAGATATCAAGCTGTATTACAAAGCCACTGTTCTCAAAACTGCCTGGTACTGGCACAAGAACAGACATATAGATCAGTGGAATAGAATAGAGAGTCCAGAAATTAGCCCGAACCAATATGCTCAATTAATTTTTGACAAAGGAGGCATGAACATACAATGGAGCCAAGATAGTCTCTTCAATAAATGGTGTTGGGAAAATTGGACAGACATATGCAAGAAAATGAAACTAGACCACCAACTTACACCATACACAAGAATAAACTCAAAATGGATAAAGGACTTAAATGTACGACAGGAATCCATAAAAATTCTAGAAGAATACAAAGGCAACAAAATCTCAGACATATGCCAAAACAATTTCTTCACTGATACAGCTCCTAGGGCAGTTGAAACTAAAGAGAAACTGAACAAATGGGACTACATCAAAATAAAAAGCTTCTGCACAGCAAAAGAAACCATCAACAAAACAACAAGAAAACCCACCTCGTGGGAAAACATATTTGCCAACGTCATATCGGATAAGGGCTTAATCTCCAAAATTTATAGGGAACTCATACAACTTAACAAAAAGAAGATAAACAATCCAATCAAAAAATGGGCAAAGGATCTAAATAGACACCTTTCAAAAGAGGACATTCAGAAAGCCAAGAGACATATGAAAACATGCTCAAAGTCACTAATCATCCGAGAGATGCAAATCAAAACAACAATGAGGTACCATCTCACACCTGTCAGAATGGCCATCATCAACAAATCAACAAACGACAAGTGCTGGAGAGGTTGTGGAGAAAAAGGAACACTTGTGCACTGCTGGTGGGAATGCAGACTGGTGCAGCCACTATGGAAGGCAGTATGGAGGTTCCTCAAAAAATTGGAAATGGAACTCCCATTTGACCCTGTGATCCCACTACTAGGAATATATCCCAAGAAACCAGAAACACCTATCAGAAAGGATATATGCACCCAGATGTTCATAGCAGCACAATTCACCATAGCTAAGATCTGGAAACAGCCTAAGTGCCCATCAGTAGATGAATGGATTAGAAAACAGTGGTACATCTACACGATGGAATACTATGCTGCTGTTAAAAAGAAGGAACTCCTACCATTTGCAACATCATGGATGGAACTGGAGAGCATTATGCTAAGTGAAACAAGCCAGTCAATGAAGGAAAAATACCACATGATCTCACTCATTCATGGATAATAAAGACCATTACAAACTTTTGAACAATAATAGATACAGAGGCAGAGCTGCCTCAAACTGATTGTCAAACTGCAGTGGGAAGGCCAGAGAGAGTTGGGGGGCAGAAGGGAGGGGAGTAAGAGATCAACCGAAGGACTTGTATGCATGCATATAAGCATAACTAATGGACATAAGACACTGGGGGGTAAGGGAGGGTAGTGGTTTGTCAAGGGCGGGGGGGGGGGGGAAAAAGGATACTTATGTAATACCCTTTGTAATACTTTAAGAGGAAAAAAAAAAAAAAAAAAAAAAAAAGAAATACGAAGAAGCAAAAAACACCCAACTGGAAAAGCAAAATGAAAAAAGAATTCAAAAATACGAAGATAGTGTAAGGAGCCTCTGGGACAGCTTCAAGCGTACCAACATCCGAATTATAGGGGTGCCAGAAGAGATAGAGAGCAAGATATTGAAAACCTATTTGAAGAAATAATGACAGAAAACTTCCCCTACCTGGTGAAAGGAATAGACTTCCAAGTCCAGGAAGCGCAGAGAACCCCAAACAAAAGGAACCCAAAGAGGACCACACCAAGACACATCATCATTAAAATGCCAAGAGCAAAAGACAAAGAGAGAATCCTAAAAGCAGCAAGAGAAAGAAAATCAGTTACCTACAAGGGAGTACCCATACGACTGTCAGCTGATTTCTCAACAGAAACTTTGCAGGCCAGAAGGGAGTGGCAAGAAATATTCAAAGTGATGAATACCAAGAACCTACAACCAAGGCTACTTTATCCAGCAAAGCTATCATTCAAAAGTGAAGGCCAGATAAAGAGCTTCACAGATAAGAAAAAGCTAAAGGAGTTCATCACCACCAAACCCGTATTATATGAAATGCTGAAAGGTACCCTTTAAGAAGAGGAAGAAGAAGAAAAAGGTAAAGATACAAATTATGAACAACAAATACACATCTATCAACAAGTGAATCTAAAAATGAAGTGAATAAATAATCTGATAAACAGTATGAACTGGTGATTGTAATAGAATCAGGGACATAGAATGGGAATGGACTGACTATTCTTGGGGCAGGGGAAAGGGGTGTGGGGGTGAGTGAAGAGATTAGACAATAATTTTGCACCTATGGATGAGGACAGTGGGTGGGGAGTGAGGGCGGAGGGTGGGGTGGGAACTGGGTGGAGGGGGGTTATGGTGGGAAAAAAGAGTAACTAATATAATAAGCTGAACAATAAAGATTTAATTAAAAAAAAAAATGAAGTTCCATACCATGGTGAAGCCAGGGCGAGGACTTTGGCTGTATTCTGAATGAGAAGGGAAGGCAGTTATGGGCGGGTTTTGAGATCGAATGTTTAAAGACTCACTCTGTCTGCTGTTTGTACAGATGGGGAAGGAGAAGTGGTTAGAAGACCATGTAATAATCCGGGTGGAATATGATGGTGCTTGCACCAAGGTAGCAACAGAGGAAGTGGTGAGGAGCATCAAGCTTCCAGAAGCATTTGGAAGGCAGAGAGAACTACATTAGTGTTAGCATTATTATGCCCATTTTACAAATAAGAAAACTAAAGGTGGAGTAATATTGCCCAAAATGATACAGATAATAAACTCAGAGCCAGAACCAAAGCAGGGTTTGATTTGAGAACTCATCCTCTTTGCCACGCTGCCCTACTGCCTTAGTTTTAAAATCTCTGAGCTTCATAAGTCAGAAATTCCGCAGGTCAGACTGTCCCAGTTCTACCCCGCCCCATCCACAGATGAAATAAAAATAGGCCAAACCCTAGTGTCAATTTAGCAGATTGTTGAAAGAGCATTGTGCCTTATGACTCGAAGAATCCCTCCCCTTTACATGAAGGAATACCCAAAGCCACACTGTTGGACGTGGACAAGCTCTTGCCCCAGACACAGCAGGCCTTACCCATCACCCACAATTGCCTAAAATCTGGGTGAATGGCTTTCCCTCTTACAGAGCTTGCCAAACAAGTCCTTATAACTGATTACCTAAAGAGATCAGAACAACAATGTCATAAAACAATTGTAGAGAGGACTTACGAAATAGCAAGGCATGTTAAAATGATTTTATCATAACCTGCCACTCAGTAAAATTAAATGGGATCTTGGGAACAGTTTCCATGAAGTGAAGAGCTCTGATTCTCTTATTCTACTTGAAATTCTGTTGCTCATGACCTTCCACAGTGACACAATATGATCCAAATATGTTTGTGTGGGTGCTTCTTAGAAGAGATGTGTGTACACAAAAGAACACGTCACTGTGAATAATCAGATGGTCATGACCTAGATACACTCTATTTTGAAATAAATAAAATAAAAAATTCTTGCCCTGGCCAGTTTTGCTCAGTGGTTGGAGCGTCGGCCCTGGGACTGAAGGGTAGTGGTTTCCATTCCAATCAAGGGCATGTACCTCGGTTGCAGGCTCGATCCCCAGCCCAGGTTGGGGCATGCACGGGAGGTAACCAATCGATGTGTCTCTCTCACAATGATGTTTCTCTCTCTGTCTCTCCCTCTCCCTTCCACTCTCTCTAAAAGAAAATCAATGGAAAAAAATATCCTCGGGTGAGGATTAACAGTAACAACAACACAAATTATTAGTAGTTTAAAACCTTGTTAAAATTCTCTAACATAAAAAATATTTAATAAGAGGAGCCAAGTTGTCTTCTCCAATTTTCAAATGTACTGTCACCCAAGTTGAAAACAAAAGGGCCTTCTCTTCTCTGAATCTCTCCCCCACCACCACTGCACCCCTTTCCAAAGCAGAGGACTCCAAGATTTTCAGCTGCAAAGCCTTGGAGACCCCAGAGGTTCAACTGTTAAGAACACCAATTTCTGACTGAGGAATCACTTGCAAAGACAGTGAAGTTTAACTGACATCACAATTTATTGTCCCCAAAACAATCTTCCCAACTCAAAGCAAAACTGTAATTACTGGTGAGAAAGACACTGCCTGTTAACTGACTGAGAGAGTAATTTACAGTGTGTCTCCCTGCTGCAGAAGTCCTCCTGGCAGTCAAAACACGGGTTTTGTGTATTCAGAAGCAAAGCTCAGAGGAGCAGAAGGGAGTAAAAAGGATGCAGCATGGGAAGTGTGCCCTTTCCCCCATTTACCCCAGAAAGTCACAGCATTGAGAGCTCTTGGAAAATTCCCCATTAGGAACACAAACTTGCACCATGATAAGGACAAAGACTGAGCACTTTTTTTTTCTTTCTCTCTTTTAAGTAGTTTCATATCCATTGAAATCTCCCACTCCGTGTTTAGGGCTTATAGGAAGATCGCACTAACACAAATGAGGAAAATGCTCATACAATTTTCTTTTTTAAAAAAGAAATATATTTTTTTTATTGATTTCGGAGAGGAAGGGAGAGAGATAGAAACATCAGTGATGAGAGAGAATCATTGATCAGCTGCCTCCTGCATGTCCCCTGCTGGGGGTCAAGCCCACAACCGGGCCATGTGCCCTTGACTGGAATCGAACCCGGGATCCTTCAATCCACAGGCCAGTGCTCTATCCACTGAGCCAAACAGGCTAGGGTTGCTCAGAAAATTTTCAATCACAGAATGACGAGACGACATAAAATAATATTAAATTCTTGTATCTGAGAGAGCTGTCAAGGTAAAACAACACTAGGAGATAAGCAGGCGTTACCAGAAGAAAGGCTAGTTAAGAGAGATTGCAGGCGGGAGAATGAAAAGGGTGGGAGAATGGAAAGGAGTCAGGAGGAAGGAGAACTGGCCCAGGGAACAGAGCTTCAAGGGAAGTGCCTACAGAAAACTGCCTGGCGGTGGGACCCCTCTTTCCTGCAGTCCCACCCCAAGTAGCATATTCCCAGAGGGCATGGACCAGGAACTCACTGGCCTGCTCCCAAACTTGGAGAGCTTCTTACCTGTTTGTCCTAATTTTTCCGATCAAAACAGGTGGCCCCAATGAAGGAGCACAGGACTCATTTCTCATCTAAGACAGACACGATCTCCAAATAGGATCCATCTTTGGAAATTTCCTCCAGAGGTTTGGGAAGTAGTCCATTTTAGGATGAGTGGGAAATGGCTATATATAAGAGAGAAATGAGTGGATTGCAATCGTCTTTTCAGAGTTTTCTTTAGCAGACCTGAATGTGTACACCCACAGAGTGAAAACCTATGGAATTCAGAGCAAAAGAAACCTGGGGTTCAAATCCAGCCTGTCTCCAAGAAAATAACTTACACTCTGATTCTTATATGTGAAATGGAGTTGGAACAACTATATCAAGATGTGCTGTGACTATACCATGAGGTGATTTATCCAAAGTGCCCGGCACAAGGCCACCACTCAGTTGGTACTCGGTGAGTGGAGTGTCTCTGAATTAATCACCCTCAACCCAGACACTGACTCTTGAGGGTCACAGAGAGCTAAAGATCATTTGGCTGTTTTGGTTATTTAGAAAAAAATAAATAAAAACATCTAAGGAAAAGAAATATGATGTCCCCTCAAGAAGACTGGATTTTATAGAGAAAGGAAGGAGGCAATACCTGCCAGCTTACATCACAGAAGGGATTACCAGAGAAGGGTCCGGATGCCTTTGAATTGTAGGTAAACAAGGAATAACTTCTTAGTATAAATATGTCCCAATTATGGCAAGGGCATACTTGTACTAAAAATGTTATTTGCTGTTTATCTGATGTTCAAATGTAACTGGACATCCTCCATTTTTATTTGCTAAATCCGACAATCTTATCATTGGTTCACCAAAGCAATTGAGAAAGAGGTCCAAAATATTGTTCATAAAGTCAGAAAAAAGAGAAATTCAGGGAGCCCATCATCAACTTAGCACTGACTACAGAATGTCACCCCCTACCTCTCCTATTCCTAGGCAGTATCAAGTGGCTAGGGAAGAGAGAGTCTAAAGGAACAAAAGTGTGGGAAAGAACAGAGCTGGGATTGGGATGAAGGTAGGGAGTGAAGAAGGAGAAAAGGAAATTAAGAAAGAAAGCAGGATGGAAGGAAGAATAGCAGGACTGAAGGAAAGCAAACAATCAACACAAAGAATTCCTTAGCTAGTTTTGATACTATTGTAATTAGCTAGTTGTTTATAATAGGAAAGAAGCAAAGGAAAGGTCAGACATTATAGACATGTCATTTGGGCAGCTTCACCAGGAAGCTGCAACTTTGCACTCCCCAGGGAACCACCAGTCTATTCTGCAAAACGTTGGGTAAAGGGGAATGGACAATGGGGAAATAGACACATGCCCAGTAAAGTTGGATGACATAAAGAAGGTACTTGCCTGTCAATCACACTTGGGGACAGAGATGATTGACCAGAATGGGCATGGCCACTACAAGCCCTCAAACGTTTGGGGACGCATAATCTGCTAAATAAAGGAGTTCGCTCTCTTGTTGCTCTTGATTCTTGGCTTACGGCGTTTTTTTGCTCCTGTTTCCTTGCATTCACTGTGGACCCCACACTTAATGAACTAATGGACTGCAAGAGGAAATACAAGATAAGCTAGGCTGACACTGAACTGGACCTGGCTCTAACATGGAAAGGAAACTCTGGACACTTACTCTGATGTTAGTTCTACTGAAGCCCCAGCTATACTTCTATGATTGGACAAAGGGAAATGGGATTTTGAAAGCTCAGGTATATAATCCTACAGAAATAAAGCTTTCTACCGTATCTCATCTTCCTGTGGGGGCCTCCGGAAATTCTTATTCCTGTGGTACCCCAAGAACCCCACTTCCACAAGCAACTGGGGGAGATGAGACCCTCTCTTACCTGATAATAGTTTGAAAAGCTATCCGAGCATGTGACACATCTTACACTATTTCCTTATCATTTAAGAATGGATGTGAAACCCATTTCCTGCCACCAGGTGCCAGGGGTGGGTGTTTGTCTTCTAGGAGTACTTTCCAGCACACAGGGAGTTAAGGATCAAGATTGCATCATCATTGCAACATCCCTAAGCCTCTCAGGGAGCAAGGTCACTGCTCAGGTTCCACAACAAGAGCCTGGGCTCTCTGCATTCACATGATTGCTTTTCTCTAGACACCTTATTGCATTTACCATAATTGCTATGTCTCTCCCCACCTGAGGAAGGAAGCACACCCCCTCCCGCCAGTTAGGTCCTCCCATCATTCAGAATATAAATCGCACCTGCAAGTTGTCAGCAGCGATTCCCTTTTCCCCAAAGCCTATACTGCAGGCAAAGCTGGGGAGAATGTGGGAAGTGAAGAAAAGAACATTGGAGTAATGAGACCTTCCCTCAGGGGTCCATGGCCACGGGGCTGAATGGACACACTGAAGAAGGCCTTGAAACCTTCAGAGGGTAAAGTCCAAATGCATACAAGATAGACAAGTAGATTTGAAAACACAGCCTTTCGTTCCTCCAGCCGTGGGCAAACTACGGCCCAAGGGCCGGATCCGGCCAGTTTGAAATGAATAAAACTAAAAAAAAAAAAAGACCGTACCCTTTTATGTAATGATGATTACTTTGAATTTATATTAGTTCACACAAACACTCCATCCATGCTTTTGTTCCGGCCCTCCGGTCCAGTTTAAGAACCCATTGTGGCCCTCAAGTCAAAAAGTTTGCCCACCTCTGCCTAGGCCTATGGAATATTCAGCCCTTTGTGACATGTTCAGAAAGACACGTTCAATAAAGATCAAGGAAGCTGGACCCAGAACTAGTGTGAGACAAAGAAATCCAGGGCCCCCAGCAACAAGCAAAGTGTGGTTTGTTAGCTGTAAAGAAAAGACCAACTTTTGAATTTCCTTCTTCCTGCTGTGTGAAATGCATAGTTGATAAAGCCCATTCCATCACCCATGACCCACACACATCATAGAACGGAAAACTCACATCTGAACGTCAAAAGAGGAAGGTAGGGGAGGAAATTGCAAGGTCAACATGACCTCCTGGGGAAGTCTGATTACTCAACATGTTTAAAGCATTATTAGATGGTCTGGAAGTAGTAGGCACAGAGTGAAGGGGGAGGGAGCCCAAAAGCTGTAGGAAGAAAAGGGGCTGTAAACTTGAGAGTCCCTCCTGGAGTTTTACTGAACCGCCTGCAACACTGCCGGGGTAGAAGTTAAGAGAGGGCAAATGGGTGAGGAACCAGCCAGCCAAACACAAAAGGAAAGGACTGTGGAGTTGAGGTTAATTGTGGCCGTCAGAGATGAGTGGTTACATGGGGAGATTCATTTAAAATTAATGAGGCGTTGGTTGCATTTTATAGGTCTTCCTGGGTAGGAAGATCATAAGCCAAAGGGGCAGAATGGAAACTTTTCCCAACCCACCCCTTCAGGCCAAGTAGACAGACATGGGGTCTCCACACCAGAGAAGCAAAAGGTGCATGGATGCCAAGTGCCCAGGATAGGAGAGGATCCCATCCAGTGTGCCCAAGAGAGGGAACAGCAGTGCTGGGGGAAGGCCTGAGCATGGGTATGCTTAACACTTGAAGCTGAACCTTTGCTCTGTCCTGAGATTACATGAAAGGAAGAAAACCTCAGTACCACTTTGTAGGAGCTTCTGCCTCTTACTTTCACTACCCTTGGACCTAGAAACAGTGGGAACAGGGCAGGGGAGGTATGTTTCTTTGATTCATCCAGGCAGTGCCAATAACTGCTTGTCACAGGTGTTTCTAGCATCTGACTTGGTATGGGTGTGAGGATGACGTCTCTCTCTATCAGCATGATCCTCATTCAGAAAACAGGCTAAAAGTTGCCTCCTCTGAAGCCCAGGCTGATTTTTTAAACTACTGTTTGGTTCAGGAGTGAGAACTTTGTCTCATTTATCTCCATTCCCACCACAAGGCATAATGAAAGCTTAATAAAATTGTCCATAGGTAAAGGAATAAAAAAACAGAGTGGTTTTTTTAACTATGATAATTAGCCAGAAATGAGGATGAAACAAAAAAAAGAGGTAGGACTCAGGGGAAAATGAAATGAGCATGTCCTATAGCTACAGGCTCAGAAGGGAAGAGGATCATGGTCATGGGCAAGACATCCAGGAATAGTTCTGTTGACTTGGAAGCATGAAGCTGTGAGCGCTGGCCTGGGGAATGAGCAAAGAGAAGACACTGAAATAAAAAGACAAAGCGCCCATCTTTTCTTATAAGATCAAAGTTTCCCAACACCAGGAAATAGATACTCATAGGCCTGTCAGAAACCAGACTGGTCACAGTCTGATCTAGCCCCAAGATGCTTTTGCCTTTTGGGATACTGATTTTAAGCTGATTATTATAGAGACTCTAAGAACATTTGACATTCTCCCTTTCCTTCTCAAGAGATTCAGTCAGAGACACCTGCTTTGGGAAGGGACCGTTGGCTTAATCATCTTAAGAATCTTCACCCTAGCATTAGTCAGGAAGCCTCCAAACCTGTTAGCTAGGTACTCTGTGTCCTATTGTTTCTGAGTTGCCAAACAATAATTTTTCTGCCATGTATGTCCCATTCTTCCTCAACTACCTGTAAATCACTCGTTCTTAAGACCCTATTCCATCCCCCCTGTTTTTCTCCTTTGTTCAAAATGCCTTATATACCCAATTATTGGAATTTCATGCGTACGTAAATCCCCTATGCACAATTTTCTCCTGTTAATCTGTCTCTGTTGATTTTATTATTAGCTCAGCCTAGAAGAACTTAGAAGGTAGCAGGAAAAGTATTAATACCTTTTTTTTAATCTTCCACAACTTAATTTGAATTAAGTGTGGTGGATAGGAAGGCCCCAGGCAGAATTCTGTTTATTAGATGGGCTTATGTCTCATTGTTTCTGGGTTGCCTGGTAAAATTTTACCTGCCACGTGCGCTCCTGCCCTTCCTCAACTACCTGTAAGTTGCCCGCTCCCTTTGAAATCTCAGACTCCTAGCTCCTCTTTCTTCTTTGTCCAAATGACGTATTTACCCAATTTTAACTCAATGTCTTTGGAATTGTTATGCTTCTGTGAATTCCTCATGCACATGTGTTAAAATTTGATTTTCTCCTGTTAATCTGTCTCGGTTAATTTGATTGTTAGCCCAGCTAGAAGAACTTAGAAGATGGGAGGAAAAGTTTTGTTTTTTTAAGCCCCTATAGCCCTAATGTCAAGATGTTAAAAATAGTAACTGATGGTTCACCACTAAGTTTCTCATCAAATCCACCTTGTGAAGAAATTTGAAATAATGGAGGGAGAATCATGATATAAATTGACCAACTCACCCTTTTTCTCTCTAAAGAAGAGAATCTGAAGAGTCTTCAGGTAATACCCACAGAGAAGAAAATTGGAAAAAAAGTTGTTCAGATGAGACATCAGGATTCAAAGTAATAAACAACAAATTCGAGCTGCATGTAAATTTTAAGCTGCATACTGGCCACCACTTTCTTCTCCTTGGCAGACCTCACTATCACTGCTTTGGAAATTTCAAGCACAGACCCAGTGGCCAAAGCACCTTCTTCCTCTTTATTCAAAAATAAACACATTGCAAACCTCCAGGGTAGAGAAAGTCTGTCTTATATTCCTTTTACAAGTTTCCTTTCCTCTGAATAATGGGTAGGCCCATAGTAGCTACTCCAGGCCGCATCACCAAGACACAATGAGAACTAGGGAAGACAAGTGGTTTAGGACTATTATTATGAGTGTAAAGGTGAAAGCCAACAGGAACTGGATGGAGAAGGCCCATACAGGCCACTTAGAAGCTTTGTCTTAACTCCGTAAGAAACGGGGAGCCATTAAGGAGTATCAGAGAGGGAGTCATGAGGCCTTCATCTCAGATAAGTGACCCTGAAGAGGTAGATTTGAAGACAGGCAGCCTAGAAATCATTGCCATAGGGCAGGCAAGGGCTGAAAAAGAGTTAACTGGATCCTGCGGAATGAGGAAGGAGGAGAGGCATGAAGGTGGTGTGTGCCAGGCACTGCAGGAGACAGAAGGCAGATCACACAGTCCCTCCCCTTGGACTCTGGGGAGGGACCAGACTGTGAGTTACTTGTGGAAACAAATGCCATCATTGAGATGATTGGTGGACCTTGTAGGCCAGACTTACCTTGTGGATAAATATGGAACTTTCTTATTAAGGAAACAAATGTCCCCATTGTCAGCCATATCAGACCACAGAGATTGAGTGAACTTTGAACTCAGGGAAGGTATCAAACTCTACCCAACATTTGTTTTAAAATGGCTAGACCGGATCCGGCCAGTTTGAAATGAATAAAACTAAAAAAAAAAAAAAAAAAAAGAATGTACCCTTTTATGTAATGATGTTTACTTTGAATTTATATTAGTTCACACAAACACTCCATCCATGCTTTTGTTCCAGCCCTCCGGTCCAGTTTAAGAACCCATTGTGGCCCTCGAGTCAAAAAGTTTGCCCACCCCTGGGCTAGACAGATTTTATTTGAGCTACTGCAGTAGGGGAGAGAGACCTCAGTATAGAACTCAACTCAACTCCAAGCAAAGCAAGGACAGCTGCAGATACATAGCCCATGGGCAGAGTGAGGGGGGTCAGTGGATGGAAAATTACTAAGAGGAACTTGATCAGATATTCAGTGTGTGTCAGGGGTGGGGTATATTCTCACTATACCAGGCTCAGCCAGCCAAGGACAAGGCCTCGTTGAGAAGAGGGTTCAAAGGAGCCTGACTGAAGTTTGGTCAAGGAGGGAGTGTTTGTTAGAGGGGAGAGGGACCGTCTCTGCTCCACAGGGCAGAGGCCCAGTGAAGGGCCCGGCGAGCTCTCCACAGATACATGGAAGCAGCAGGTAAGATATGTGGGAATGTGCTGGAAGCCAGGTAAGGACCTGAAGCCAGGCTCAGGGACTCTAAGACCAGAGAAGCCACTGCTGGGGTGAAGGAAAACCAAGTAAGCATGCGACCTGGAAAACTCCATGATTGAGGAAAAGAGAGATCAGCAGAGCATAACGGCAGAACCAATAAGAGTCTGTTCATATATTGAATTTAAATGACAGAATTCCACCAGGATGAATCTGTAGAACAAGTTGGCATTCATCAGATACCCAGAAACTATAAGAGGAACCCTTAAAGAAACACTGAGCTTCCTGTGTCTGGATATAATAGGGTTCTGGCTATCCCATTTTATCTGTGTAAATGTCCTATGTTCTAGGGGCCAACTCCTCCAACACAAATTAGTAATGTTTTCTGTTTTTGGGGTGGGAGAGAGCAAAGTCAGCCTGAACTCAGAGAAATATTTTCACCTGAGGACTCAGCAGACTTCTTTGTCCACCCAGGCCCAGAGATCAACAGCACAATTCTGGCCCAAGTGACTCTTCCAGCATCCAAGCAAAACTTCAGAAGCGAAGGGCTCGGCTGGATTCAATTCATCATGTTCCAATCCCTTTCCCAGCCCCACACTCAGCTTTATTATATGATCAAGTGAGTTTGAATGAAACTGTCTCCAAGTCCTCATTTTTATTTCATACTGACAATATTATTTTTATCAAGCTCATATTTCAAGAAGCTTTATTCTACTCTGACTTTCCTGAACCAGGGGAAATTATCTTGTTCCTTCCCTTGGGTTTGAAAGAAAACCTTTCCATAACTAATGTTTATCAGCAGCACAATTTCTTTTGCAAGAAATTTGACATAGCAAGGAAAAGAGCATCAGGCTGGAGAGATAGACACCAAGCGAAGCTTTCGGAAAGGGAAGTCCATCTTCCAAAACACCGTCCTCTGTGTTTTTTCCTGAGCTACGTGCTCTCAGAGTGCAGCCAAGAGTAGTTTCAAAACAGATGACAACCAGTGCAGCCTGGTAACTGACCAATTAGAACAGAAAAGCATCCCTGACTGGACTCCTGTTGGGTGAGCTGTAACGCTTTCATGGGAAGATCTCTGGAAAGGGCCGCAAAGAAGGTGTATCTATTGTTCAGGGGTCTCCAGAAAAACAGAACTAATAGGAGAAGCAGAAACAGAGAGAGACTGAGATTTTAAGGAATTGGCTCCTGCAATTCACAGGGGCTGACTAGTCTGAAATCTGTGGCACAGGCCAGTAGCCTGGAAACTCCAGCAGACTTTGTTGCTACAGTCCTGCGGCAAAATTCCTTTTCTGGAAAACTCTTAAGGCTTTCAAGTGATTGCATGAAGCTCACCCCTTATTGAAGGAAATCTCCTATTCTTAAGTCAACTGTTAGTAAATGTTAGGAGCATCTACAAAACACCTCACACAGCAACACCCAGAAGAGCGGTTGATTAACTGAATACTAACTATGGCCTGTCCAAATTGAAACATAAGAATAACCATCACAGTGAGGAGGGGTTTGGGGGAGAGGAAAATGGGGAGGAGATCACTCAGGGGATTTGAAGCAGCTGCTATTCATTGCCACATTTTAATTTTTTAAATTAAACCTCCATAAATAGAGTTTCTATAAAAGCTCATCAGCCCAGCTGGTGTGGCTTATGGTTGAGCATTGACCTATGAACCAGGTGGTCACGGCTCATTCCTGGTCAGGGCACATGCCCGGGTTACAGGCTCAATCTCCAGTGTGAAATATACAGGAAGCAGCCAATCAATGATTCTCTCACATCATTGAAGTTTTTATCTCTCTCTCTCCCTTCTTCTCTGATATCAGTAAAAATATATTATTTTAAAAAAGCTCATCACCCTTTAGGGGTTGCAGCTACAATTGCTTCTCCTGGTTTTGTGCCTGTAGACTCACAGGGGTTGCTTTGCTGGTGAGTGGAGCAGGACAGAGGCCACCAGGAACAGTTCCCAGGAGGACCTACTCTGCAATGACAGTGGAAAGTCAAAATGTCATTGGTCTTCATGACAAAATTCTGCCCCCAACCTTCATCCTCACTCTCAGATCATTGGAGGAAACTGTCACCATCACCCTAAGAGGAAAAGGAAATTTACTGCTGTTCTCTTAGCAATGACAGCTCCTCATTATTGAGAATCTGCCAAACAAGATGGTATGAAACCCTCAATAATAACATTTAAAAGGTAAGCACTGTTATACCTTTCCTACAGATGAAAAAACTGAGGCTTCAAAAGACCAAGTAGCTTATCCACTTCCATGCAGGTAGTACGTGTGAGAGCTAGGATTTAAACCCATCTCTGTTCAACTCAAAGTCCATGCTTTCGCCACAAAGTTATGGAAGCAAGTAGATGTACTAACTGGAGGTTAGCATCGGAATATGGGTTGCTTTAGTTTAGGTCATCTCATAAAGGACGCCCAAGGTTAAAGACTAGCAGCTTTTTGGTGTTGTTGTTTTTGTGTGTGTGTGTGTGTGTGTGTGTGTGTGTGTGTGTGTGTCTTTTTTAAATATATTTTTATTGATTTCAGAGAGGAAGGGAAAGGGAGAGAGAGAAACATCAGTAGTAAGAAAAAAAATCATTGATTGGCTGCCTCCTGTGCGCCCTATACTGGGGATCAAGCGTACAACCCAGGCATGTGCCCTGATTAGGAATCAAACTATGACCTCCTGATTCATAGGTCAACACTCAACCACCGAACCACGCTGGCCGGGCAAGACCGGCAGTTTTAACCAAAGAGGGCAAGTAGTTTTCACTTTTGCTAGTTCATCTCTGGCAACCAAACCTCAGACCCTAGTGGTAGAGCTAATTTTCCAGAAGATCCATGAATCCTTAGTTTTGCTTTGGTTCTGCCAAACTCTTACATTTTCTTCCAGTCCCAGAAATCTAATGCCAAAGTTTCTAATAGTTAGAATGCAAAGTGTGGCTGATACTCTCAGGCATGTTACTTTCTATTAACAACGTGGTAACTAAAAAAGTTATCAGCAGGTTTTACTGCTATATTATTCTGAATGACATCCTCCTTGCCCCCAAAGTAATAATACTTTGACTGCAAACTATTTTCCTAACCAAATATGCTCTTTCCCACAGAGAACCACTACCATGGAAATCTATGCAATAAATCCATTTTTGTGGCATTGCATATGAAATTTGACAACATAAGTTTGACATTTGGTAAAAGTATATCTTTGTTTACATCCTCATAAGACTTCCTCTATAGCATTTCCTCCAAATGTTCCTAGGCTGACATCAAAAATGGGAGGGAAAGTTATCCTGTTTCTGGTTTTGCTTTTTGGTTTATGTTTTTTTGATACCCGAAGAAGTTTTCACAAAGTTAAAAAAGGTACCTGGAAATCAGGTTGTGATGAAAACTGGTTGGCAAGTCCACAGAGTACTCACCGTTAGAATTCGGTACTAATGACCCATCCCTCTTTTGCAGCGCCCCTACCCGCATGCTTTCCTTGATGTTCTTCTGATGCCAAACTCCTTTGGAAAGATTACTCTGAATTGGATTCATGGGAAACAAATTGGGCTTATTTCACTGCAAGAAATTGGACCATATATAATAAAGTAATGCCAAATTATGCTTGGAACTAGAATATGCTTGGTTCTGATTTCTTGTGACAAAAGAGTTCCAGTTTACAATGAGAGTGTACAGTGAGAAATGAATCCCTTCTGATTTTTAGATTATAAATATCTCTAGAATTGTGTTATTTGCAAAAGAAATTCTTAATTTTAGTCAACTTAAACATATTACTGTTCCAAAAAGGGCACGTTTTTATAAAAAGAGTGTGTTGGACACTATCCAAAAGTATATATTTATTGAGGTTGCAGAAAGGGCTTATTACGAAATGGCCTCATAGTTTATTCCAAGGCATGAGACTCAGGTAATGTTTCATAGTGAGGCTCTAGTAAATTCCTTTTAAATATCTACTGAACTCAATGTTAACAGCTTACTATTGACAAAATAATCTGTCATTTTACTCTCTCTTCAAATGAAAAGTGCCTCAAGGTTACTGCTGTTTTAATCTCATATATGAAGAAAAATAGAGAGGGAAGCCCTACTTTCTGGTATGTAGATGAATTCTTAATGCCTCAAAAAACATATTTCAATCAATGATTTTTAAAAATGTATAATTGAACAAATATGTTTAATGTATATATCCCGACTCATTCTCTAGTATTCTCCGTCATTGCTTTGAGCTTAGACAAAAAGCCAACTAGAAATTATATCCTCCATTTGTTTCTGCCAAAATATTTGCAGGGCATCTGCTTTGCCCGTACCTGTGTTTGGAGCAATGATGGCACAGAATTGCATTATGGTGGTCCAGTACTTGAGAAGTTTAAATGCCATTGTAAGATGATACATGTCTTTGTTTAACAATTATCAACAATAATTGGACAGTGAGCACTCTAGGTCATCACACAGTTGTTTATCAGTCTCCTGATTTATTCATCAATTTCATCTTATTTTTTAGTGGATTTCAAAGTAAATTGCAGGCTTATCCCTAACCACATCGGCATTTATAACATCAACTAAGTTCAATACAACAAAGAATGTTGAATATGATCAAATTGGGGTGTGAGAAGGAACCTACTGGTATCAGTGGGCGGCTGGGGACAGTCAGGGCGGCCAGCCAATGTTCCAGAGAGAGAGAGAGGTGTGGTCCTGGAGCAGGGCAGGGATAGAGGGGGTGAAGAGGGGCCACAATTGGACTGTAGAATTGATGAGTTTTGACAATTTATTACATGGGGGGCAGGATGAGGGACTGGGAGAAATTCATGGTAACTCCCAAATTTCTACCTTGAGCAACAGATTGGAACTGACTTTAGGAGGATACAACATAATTTGGGGGGATGGTCCTAAGATGGACCTTGAATGTAATTTTGAGATACTTTTGAGACAACCAAATGAATTAGCCAATAAACAACAGGATAGAGTGGTCTCAGTTAGAGAGACAGATTGGAGAGTCAGCAGCATTTGTGATGTTAAAAGCTTTTGTCTAGAGAGGTAGAGTATGCAGCCAGAGCCCAGAACAGAACTTGAGGAAGCACATGGATTTTAAGGGCTGGCAGAGGGGAGGTGCCTGTAAGAGAAACTAAAAAGAAGCAGCTGGTAAGAAAGGAAGAGAACCAGAGAGAATAGGATCTCGGGAATAAAGGAGGGAGACAGTTTCAAGATCAACTTGTCAATGGTATAAAATACTGAGAAGTCAAAATGAGGTACCTCAAGAGTCTATGGGATTTGGCAACTTGAGGGTTGATAGTGACCTTGGTAGAAAACAGTTTTCATGGAGCTGGGGAAGTAGAAGCCAAATTTCAGTGTGCTGGGAATTTAATGGAAGATGAGGTCATGGCGACAGTAGCTGAAGACTAATTGTTCTAGAAATTTGGGCATGAGAGGAAGGAGGAAGGTAAGGCATACACAGTTAGAGGAGGATGAGGGTCATGGGAAGATCTGCCTTATAAGCACAGCATCTTGGCCATACATACATGAATGCCTGTACTATGCAGTTACCTGAAATGCACCGCCTTGCATTGACAAATCGTGTGCATGTATTATCTCTCTGTTGGACTGAAAACTCCCATAAACAAGTGGACCATATACTGCATTCATAGTCTAAAGAACATAAAAGTTTGAATGTGTCAGAGACCATTTACTACAGCCCTTCATCTCATGGTTGGAGAGTCGCTCAAGGTCATGCACAGAGTGGTTGGTAGGAACTCAAGGTCATGCACAGAGTGGTTGGTGAGGAACCACCCTTTGCATTGCATTTTGCAGTAAGGAGAAAGGTTTTGTTTCCCAACAGTTGTCTGGAAGTTTCAGTCTGGGAACCAAAGGTATAGCCTCAATAATGTGGATTTCTTTCACATGCCTCATAGCAATGTGGTCATCTTTATATCAATAGCACAAAGCCAATTTCCACACATGCCCCGAATTAGAATTGATTTGTTTGTACAAAATGTTCGGGCAGTGTACTCTTGCAATTCTTATTACCTCTTTATTTTGCTTATATCTACCCTATTTAATGTTAAATAGGAGCATTTGTGTGTTGCTAGAAAGGGACTATTTTGATTTTTCTGGCCCATCAATAGCAGATGTATAGTCCTGCCTTCATAACCCCACATATTTTCAGGCATAGTGTTCTATGAGTTAATTTTGGATTTCAACTAATAAATAAACTTGGGCCAAAACTTTTAACCTTCTCAATTATCTACTCTTGCTTCTCCAGCTCCCTCTTCAAGCTCCTTTAATTAGCTAAACTTCAAGCCCTTTGAATCACCTAATGTCAGGCAAATGCAGTTGCCCTATGCAGAGAAAAAGAAGAATAAGATAACCCACTTCCAGGGCAACTGATTTATTACACAGAGAGAAACGTCTTGTTAGTTCCCCAAAGTTATCTCTTCTCTTGTTGTTTGGAAAGCACGGTAATTTTCCACTTATTCTCTACTGATGTAAAACAGATTTTTCTGAATCTTAGAGGAAGCTCCATTTTGCATTGGTGTGTGTGTGTGTGTGTGTGTGTGTGTGTGTGTGTTTTCCTGGTAGGCCACTATAATCACTTGGCTGTTCATGCCTATACCAGACTTGGTTACAGCATTGTACCACACTTGCAATTTTTTTTCTAGAAATGGCAACAAAAAACACACACATCTAAAGGCTGAACTAATAGCATCTGCCTCTCCAAAAATGCTTTAATTGTATTGGCAAAAAGAGCATTTCTTATTTTTTAAACCCTCTTTTAACTGAGTTGTTGGAACAGCAGCATTAAAAGGATAATGACAATGTTAAACTCAAATAGATTTTCTTAAAATAATTGCTTTCCCGCACCGAGTGCTGGCACAGCCCGAGTGAAATTCTGAGGGGTCAGCAGGCTCTCTCTGATGCTGCCCACCAAAAGGCTGTGTCGTTCTCACCCATTCTTTTTTTTTCTCATCCATACTCACCCCAGTTTTATTAGCTATTGAATTTTGTTTTCCTACCTGTTTCACAGCCAATCCCTCTTTTTATGGTAAATATGTAGTGTTCTCAATGGGCCAGCAGTTGCTGTTTTCTTGTTTTGCCTTGATGGAAATCTTTTCATCCTGAGAGTCAAACAAACAAAATCAAAACATTGATTTCAAGACCCTCACCATCCCAGAAATAGGTTGTCCATGAAAGTCACAGGTCTGCATATTCTGCTTCTTATCTTGTGTGACCTTAGGAAGTGTGGCAATGGCCTGCATGAAATAGGGGTCATCCAACCCTTGCTGGGAGGGAGGCTGAGTCAGGACAGGCCATGGCGCCTGCCTGGACTATTTTTCTGGGCCTTGGTTGTGGCAGAGAGAACCTGGATTGTGTTTGGGTGTAGAAGAGGCTGCCATGAGACTGTGAATATGAACCAACAGGGAACTGACAGCTATGTCTCCAAAAAAGAAAACCTCTAGAACCAAGGGGATGTCTAAAATGTGAATGCAAGAAGTGAGGAGAGAGAGACAAGACAGAGAGGTAGAACTTCAAAGGTTTCCTGGCATATTACAGTTGCCCCTTGCTCTTACTGGGCAAGGAGAAACTTGTTTGAAAACCAATTTATTCAGGAGAAAATTATACTACATAGTCATGTTTTGTGTCCAATTCAAGCTGAGGGGGCTCATAAACTAATGCAGAATAGACTAAACCTCTGTGTGACTATGGTAGCTCAAGAGTGGTATAAGTACAGTCAGAGGCTGAAAGGCATTGGCTTAATTTTGTTGGCATTGAACTTCAGTTCCGTCAGTGTCATTGGACTGACAGACTACCTCGGCAATCCTAGGCTAATAGTTTAAATCATGTAGTATGAAGTTCTACTCTCTTTCCCTCTATTTAGAACTCTGTTCTACATACACAATCAAGCCTGTGAGTAGTCACTTTCTTTCTAAGTGATGCATGGGGGATGGTTGAAGGAAAATTGAAACACTTTTCCACTATGTTACTTTTTTAACCCATTTGCTTACAATTTATCAGCCACTTATGGGATACAAAGAAAATTCACCACAATTTATTGCTTGGAAAGATGATGCAGAGAGTTTGAGAGAGAACCACTAATAAATTGATGGTGAAGTGCTTTGTTAATGTAGAGTGCAATTGAAATGCATAATGAGGAGTGGCCCCTTCAAGGTCATTCACCCAAGAAGAGGCTAAACCTCTGGATCTCTTACTCTTCAGCTAACAGACCCTGGTATACAAAGCCCAAATAGAGTGTGTATTTAACCCCACTTGGCTACTCCTGGAAGGGGTCCTCACTTATTTCTCCCAGATAGTGTGGGCGAGGTTAACAAAGTAAAGGGAAAATAGAGCAGTGCTTCTCAAGCTTTAACGGGCAAACAAGTCACCTGGGATCTCGCTCAAATGAAACCTGTGAATCAGTAAGTCCGGGGAGGGGGCTGAGATTCTGCATATCTGTTAAGCTTCCAGGAAATGGCAATGCTACCCATCCAAAATGCTGCTCCAATCTAAAGCATTTGGCGAGGTACACAGATTCTTTTAGTCACTAGGATTTCAATGTGCTGGAAAAGACCATCTCTAAAGGAAGATAAAGGTGTGTGTGTGTGTGTGTGTGTGTGTGTGTGTGTGAGAGAGAGAGAGAGAGAGAGAGAGAGAGAGAGAGAGTGTGTGTTTTGTTTGTTTGTTTGTTTGTTTTAGAGTTTAAGATATGAAAACAAAGGCATCCAGGTAGAGGTGCCTAGAAGGCAACTGGAGATGTAGGATGGAAGTTTAGGAAGACAGTAGATAATGTGGATAATGTTTTGGAAACCGTCCACATAAACATGTCAGTTGATGCCAGAATAAATAACTCCATAGAGAGATAGAGCGATATGTACATAAAATAAACAGAGGGACCTCCAACTCCTCAGTTCATGGCACATTATCACATTGGTTCACGCAACGCCCCATTTTTGTTTGATGTTTTAAAATTATTTCATTCAATCACTCATTTCCTTCCATCCTCATCCTCCCCACCACAAACAATTTTCTAATGTGTTTGGTGGATAGCCTTTTATTTTGGTAATGTTCTTATCAAGGTATCTTATTTTGTGTGCATGGTTTTTTACTGAGGTATAACTGCATGCAGTAAAGTGAAATAACTAATTATATAGCTTGTTGAATTTATACACATATATACACCAATATAATCAGCACCCAGATCAAAACATAGATATTTTCTGAAGCTCTGTGCACACATTTTTAATTTACATAAGTGACATTGTAGAGTAGATATTATCCTGTTTCTTACCTCATTCCACAGCACCACATTTTCAAGGTTGATGTATGCATCTGTGCTTCCATACTTGCTTCCAACTACTTCAGAGTATCCCCCTTGTGCACCTGCCATAATTTATTCAACATTGCCCAGTGAAGGACATCGAGATTGCCTCCAACTCCTTCTACCACAAGCAATGCTAGAATGAACATCTTCACTTATTTTCTCTTATGGATTCAGATGATATTTTTTTCTGGAATAGATAGCCAGGAAAGTGATTACCGAGTCATGGTGTGTACACATAGTTATCCTAACTAAAAGCTGACAGAATGCCTTCCAGAACGGCTCCACCAATCTGCACTACAAATACTTTTTTTCTAGCGTTAAATTTATGTTTCTTTTGAATGTTCGCTTTGTTAAACTGGACTCAAGGCAGCCAGGTTTTACTAGGGTTACATTTATATTCTGCTTATGAATGGCAATTTATTCATTCACTGGATATTTATTGAACAGCCACAATATGCCAGGTACTCTCCTAGGGGCTGGGAATACAGCTGAGAAGAAGATAATTTTCAACCCATATGAAATTTGTGTCCTAGTCATTATAACTTTAAGTGGGTGGGATCACTGAGAAAGAGAATATAGAGAGCAGGAGAAGAAACAACAACCACCCAAGGGCAAAAGATTACATAGGGATACCTAGAAAAGGGATACATAGAAAAGAAACCCTGGAGGGGGATAAAAATGTTTGGAGAGGTAACAAGAGAAAGTGTTGATATAAAAGCCAAAAGAGAAGAGCATTTCAAAGACAGCAGTCTACAAACGGCATATAGGAGGTGATCTGTCATCAAGAGGCTTTGGCTTAAGTCACCGGTGGGGAATTGGAGAATGATGGGACAGTACACGGTCTAGAGCTCTCAGTCATGTCACCTCTGAATGGCAATGATGTCCCTAGACCAAGCCCATGTCCTCCACTATTCTGAAAGCTTTGGGGCCCTTTTTTCTCCCTTTGGTGTGCATTTTTTCTAAGAAACTCCTTTCTCTCTCGGTAGACAGACCTGGCTCTTTCTCCCTCTAGAGCACAACATACATTTTGAATTCTGATGTATACACTGCTTAGTGATCAGGATAAAATTTGTCTGATGATTGCAAAAAGTGGGACTCGGGTCCCATCCAAGAATCTTGCAAATCAGTGTGCATTTGACAAAATGAGTCCGTAGAATTAAGGAAGACGAAGGTTGGGGACTGAGTGGACATGTTTTCACCCGACCATTGAAAAGACAGCTTCAGATGTTTTACAACTGTTATGCAGGGCATATTCCTGGCTTTATCTTTGTCACATTGCATTCACTCATTTCCTTTATCATTGCATAGCGTGTACAGTTGATGTTTTCCTGTAAAATGTCTGCCCTGTGTGATGAATCTTTTATATTCTCACAGCTCCCCTCTACAAACTTGGACATGATCCTCATCATTCCCTCCTGTATGAGTCATGGCAACAGCTGAGGACCACCGTTCTGACTCAGCTGCCCCCTGAGCATCACCATCAACTGGCACTCCCAGAATTGTCGGCACTTTCTCACCCTTTCCAGAGCAACCTCATGTGCCAGATCCACACCAATTCACAACCTGGCCCCACACCTTCCTGAAACTTTGATATTTTATTGCTCCACAACCGTGAATTTCTGTTCTTGTACTTGGGCCTGCTTTGAGCTTTTCCAAACACACCACGCTCTTTCGGCCTTCATTCCTCATTCCTGCCATTTAGCAAATGTGGAATTCCCTTCCCACTACCCACAGTCCCTCAAGTCCCATATCCTTAACTTCCACTGCTCTGTCCAAACTCCAGGAACAGCAATTTTCAAACTTTCTGTCTAAGGATCTCTTTACATACAAATGAAATTATTAAGGACCACAAAGAGTTTTTATTTTATGGATTATACCTATCAATTTATTATAATATAAATTAAAAATATTCAGTGCTCGGCCAGCATGGCTCAGTGGTTGAGCATTGACCTATGACCCAGGAGGTTATGGTTTGATTCCTAATCAGGGTGCATGCCCAGGTTGCAGGCTCAATCCCCAGTAGGGGATATGCAAGAGGCATCCCATCAGTGATTCTCTCTCTCATCACTGATGTTTCTCTCTCTCTCTCCCCCCCGCTTCTCTCTAAATATATATTTATACTAGAGGCCCAGTGCACAAAAATTTGTGCACTGGGGTAGGGGTCCCTCAGCCCGACCTGCACCCCCTCATAGTCTGGGAGTCCTCAGGGGATGTCCTACTGACGGCTTAGGCCCGTTCCCCATAGGGTTGGGCCACCCCCATCACCATTCCCTCCCTTTGCCCACTGGCATGCTGCTTTGGCTGGCCTGGAGCCACCTACTTGCCCCCTGCTGACTGATCGTTCCACTGTTCAGTTGATTTGCATATTATGCTTTTATTATATAAGATATAGGAATATATATATGTATATATATATATGTATATGTATGTATATAATAATTATTTCCAAAAAAACATTATGTGTTATCATAAAAAGACATAAGAAAAAAATAACTATTTTCCAAAATGAAAAAAAAAGTGTGGCAATGCTTTACATTTTTGCAAATCTTTTAAAATATCTGGCTTACTAGAAGACAGTGAGATTCTCATAACTGCTTATGCATCAAATCTTCTATGATAGGTTGTTTGGGTTGAAGCATATGCAGAAAATCCCACCTCACAGAGATTGTATTGGGTTCAGGGAGGAGAATTTTAATAGTCTTTTCAGATCATTGTAAACATTCCTTTTTCATACTATTAAAAACTGAAAAAGTCAGTTTCTCAAAAGCTAACTGCAATGTGGAATCTGAAACCTTATTAATAAACTGTCATATTCTTTTATATTAAAATTCATTGGTCTATCTTGTACTTTGAATGGATCTTTTATCTATTTATAATTTTATTGCATTAAACATTGACCATTTGGAAAATATTGGTTCATGGAGTTACACAGAATTTCCAAATATTCACACATTTCATTAAAATATATACGTATGTATATGTATTTTAAAAGCCCCATACATTCATATCACCATCAATTGCATCAGAAAAGCCTTCAAGAATTGAGAAACTGTCAAGCTTATGGTGATGAATACAAGTTTTCCAGAATTCTACCTTTTACTTGAAAGCTAAAATTTTCTAATTGGTAACAAAAATGTCAGTTGCTTTCTTTAAAGTGATAGGCTTACTTTGTTCATTCCCAAGAAAATGTTTGGCAAATACCCAAGTCTGAACAACTATAGTTTATCTGTCAGTCATTGTGGTACACAGAAAAAAGTGCCCTCCCTGCACCAAAGATATACTCACTTCCAATCTCTGGAACCTGTGGATATTACTTTATATAGTAAAAGTTGTGATTAAGTTAAGAATCATGAGAAGAGGGTCATCTAGGTAGGCCCTAAATTCAATGACTAGTCTCTCTTCTTCCTTTTTTTTTTCAAGAAAAACAATTTTAAATATGTTACATGCAATAAATATTAATATTTCAAGAAAAATGATTTTATTTTATTTTATTTTTTTAAAATATATTTTATTGTTTTTTTTACAGAGAGGAAGGGAGAGGGATAGAGAGTTAGAAACATCGATGAGAGAGAAACATCGATCAGCTGCCTCCTGCACACTCCCTACAGGGGATGTGCCTGCCACCAAGGTACATGCCCTTGAACGGAATCGAACCTGGGACCCTTGAGTCTGCAGACCGACGCTCTACCCACTGAGCCAAACCAGTTAGTGCAAGAAAAATGATTTCAGATATAATAATGTTACATGCAATACACATTAATATTTCAAGAAAAACTATTTTAAATAATAAATATAATAATAAATATATTGAAGCTGCCAGTTTTTATACTAGGAGTGAGTGGCAGTAAAGAACACTGTGACTACTGGTATAGTGGGTGCTGCCACCTAGGTCCATGTTAAGGCACCAGAGTTGTACCTACTCTCACTTTGTCCCACAGGTGCAAAATCAACACAGAAGAAAGACAAATAACATTTTTAGCATTATTATGAAAATTGTTCTTTTTGTTGTTGTTGTTGTTGTTATAATTATTCCATTTTATTGTTTTTTTATTTATTTTTTTATTAAATCTTTAATGTTCAGATTACATTTGTTCCTCTTTTTTTTTCCCCCATAACTCTCCTCCTCCCAGTTCCCGCCCCACCCTCCGCCCTCACTCCCCACCCACTGTCCTCATCCATAGGTGCACAATTTTTGTCCAGTCTCTTCCCGCATCTCCCACTCCCCTTTCCCCCCCAAGAATAGTCAGTCCATTCCCTTTCTATGTCCCTGATTCATTATAATCACCAGTTCATTCTGTACATCAGATTATTTATTCACTTGATTCTTAGATTCACTTGTTGATAGATGCATGTTTGTTGTTCATAATTTGTATCTTTACCTTTTTCTTCTTCCTCTTCTTAAAGGATACCTTTCAGCATTTCGTATAATACTGGTTTAGTGGTGATGAACTCCTTTAGCTTTTCCTTATCTGTGAAGCTCTTTATCTGACCTTCAATTCTGAATGATAGCTTTGCTGGATAAAGTAATCTTGGTTGTAGGTTCTTGGTATTCATCACTTTGAATATTTCTTGCCATTCCCTTCTGGCCTGCAAAGTTTCTGTTGAGAAATCAGCTGACAGTCGTATGGGTATTCCCTTGTAGGTAATTGAGTCTCTTCCTCTTGCTGCTTTTAAGATTCTCTCTTTGTCTTTTGCTCTTGGCATTTTAATGATGATGTGTCTTGGTGTGGTCCTCTTTGGATTCCTTTTGTTTGGGGTTCTCTGCGCTTCTTGGACCTGTAAGTCCATTTCTTTCACCAGGTAGGGGAAGTTTTCTGTCATTATTTCTTCAAATAGGTTTTCAATATCTTGCTGTCTCTCATCTTCTGGCACCCCTATAATTCTGATATTGGTGCGCTTGAAGCTGTCCCAGAGGCTCCTTACACTATCTTCGTATTTTCAGATTCTTTTTTCATTTTGCTTTTCTGGTTGGGTGTTTTTTGCTTCTTTGCATTTCAAATCTTTGACTTGATTCTTGCGCTCCTCTGTTCTGCTATTGGGTGTCTGTATAATATTCTTTATTTCAGTCCGTGTATGCTTAATTTCTAGTTGGTTCTTCATCACAACATCGAGGGTCTCATTAGATTTCATGAGGCTCTCATCAAGTTTATTGGCAGCTTCTAGCACATTATTGAAAGCCCTCAAAATTGCGTTTTTTAGCTCTATATCCTCCATTTCTGTCATTTTTTTTGTCTCCACATTTTTTATGCTTTCTTGGTGCACCCCCTTGTGGTCTTTGTGCGCAGTCTTGTTCTAGTTAAGCCTTGATTGTTGTAGTTAATACTAGAGGGATTTGACCACCAGGCCGACTGGCTGCGAGAATCAGCTGTATCTGCAGTGGGAAAACTTCTGTCCTCTGGAGAGGTGCTAATCTAGCCTTTGCCTGAGACTATCTGGCAAATGGCTCTGGGCAGGGCTTGGGCGGGGTGGGATCAACAGGGCGGGTGCAGGGAGCGGTTATGGGTGCTCTCAGTCCCGTTCCCAGAGGCTCTGCTTCTCAGAACCCCAGCAACCACTGCAAACCTCGGAGAGAAAGCTGCCCTCACGTTCCGACTGATGCCAGACAATCCCGCTTCTCCTGTTTGAGTCTGAGTCCCTAGAGACTCACCTGGATCTGGAGCTCAGAATCTGAGACTCCCTCCTGATTAAAAACGACACCCACGCCCTCAGCCACCAGCCGGCTCCACAAGCACCTCCATACCTTTGTATTTTCCACACTGCGCCTCCTCTGAGCCTCAGTATGCTGTTCTCTTTCCTTCTAGTTGAAGAGTCTCTCCTCAGCCAGCCTTCCTGTGGTTCTGGGTGATGTCCGTTCCGTCTTTTAGTTGTATTTTTGAAGTGGTTGTTTGTGGCAGCAATCTCTGGTGTTTACTTATGCCGCCATCTTGGTTTCTCCTATGAAAATTGTTCTTACCCAAGGATTCCCTGAAAGTGTCATGGGGCTTCCAGGGCCTGCAGCCCAAAATTTGGTGAACAGGTGAAGCAAATAGAGCCGGCGGCTAATCGTGAAATGTAGGCAGTGGGTATATTGGTGTTCACTGTGCTACTAGTAGTCTTCACGTTTTTCTATTTTCATAATAAAATGTGTGTGTGTATGAAAAAAAAATGTTAGCTCACTTTGTGTTGCCATAACTGAAGGGTGCAATTACCATTCTTGGCCTGTTGTGTTCTGGCTCTGGACCCCCTGTCCAGCCTCTTCTCTTGTTCTCCAACCACTCTAATCACCTAATGACCTACAAACACGGGACTGCTGAAATTCAGCTCATGTGCCACCATCTTCTCTGTCCCCACACTTTTTCCCATGCATTTTCCTAAGCAAGAATGCTACTCTCTCCACTTCCTCCCTCTTTATCCTTCAGGAAAATGCAATATAGTCTTCAAATTAGGGCCCTACTACTTCCTCCCCGGAGGAGTCTCCCCTTCCTCCCCTCAGATTGACTGCAGGGCTTCTCCTTCTAGAGCTGGATTAAAAAGCAGGGCAGCTGGGCATCTGCTCAAGACACCAGCACACATGGGATGCTAAAACGTCACAGGAATAAAATTGGATGGTTAATGGCAGTTAACTCAAGTTTCTACAGGCAACTGTTTATAAAACAGGTGAAATATAAATTAATAACGACTGCTGAAGTACACAGTGATCCAAACAGAACCATTCTACTAGCTCACCGACCTGTCTCTCATCAGCGCTTTTGCCTTGGACATTCGAAGTTACTTGAAACCAACACAGCCATTTCTGAAGTCATAGCTAGAACTTGCAAAAACTCTGACCCACAGGAACAGGTTGATCATATTGCTATATACATCTTAAGCACTTTAATATGCCTCCTCAAAAGTTGCCTGGCTTCAAAACTGCAGATCCAAAAAAGGCTAACTTGTCCTGAGGTGGTCAGTGTACATCACGAATCTTATATTCTGAAAAAAGAAAAAGAAAAAGGTAAACAGTTTTTGTTAATAGAGAATCATTTTCTCTACATCCACATCAATTACAGGTTGAACATACATTGAAGGAGTATCAGTTTGAAGAATGTCAAATGCTTAGCCTGCCTGGGATACCCATGTATTTTCAGCCAGTCCTGCCTTCTCCCTCTTACCTTACTCGTCCTTCAATCATAGCATGATTTCCTTGCAACTTAATTATTTAAATTTCCATCCCCCAAGATGACTGTAAGCTCCTCAAAGGCAGGAATTGTCTATCTTTGTGTCCCAGGTTCTAGCCCAGTGCCTGGTACCTAGGACATGCCCAATAGCTATTTGTTAATTAAGTGAGTACATAATGGTAGGAAAGGCCTTGGCACATTAAGAAATTCAGGCATCCATTATACAAATTCTGTCTATAGTACCTGCACTGATAATAGAAGCTGAGGTCCCAAGGAGAAAATCCAGCTCCTTTGGTGATCCACTCAATCAATCATTTGTTGAATGACAAACACCAGCACCTCTCCAGCCTCAGAGCTCGATGCTGGGGGAATGCAGAACAAAACAAGGTCCCTGCCCTCTGTAGTGAATAATGCCAACTCTACAGACAACCATGAAACAATTTGAGAAAGATTGAGCATGTGGAGTTCCATAAAACAAAAGCTGGCGGAGACCCTTCAGGGGAGCCAGAGTTTGAATGAAGGATGCTACAGAAACCTGATCCTTTATTCCCCAACAATTGGATGCACACAATGGAACTGGGGAATCTGAGGCCCAGCTTTCCAAGCAAGCTAATCCATGCAATACACGACAAAAACATTTTTTTAGGTTAACAAGAAAGGAAAGAATTCTAAGCAGCATCTATATATTCAAGAAAGAGAATTTAAAAGAACTAATCCTTTTCTGTGTAACCTATGTCCCAATCAATTGTTTTTTTCTGATCCTAAGGTAAATTTACCATTCACCACACCCAGGAGAGAGTCACAATAATAAAAACCACATTTTGTCAAATCATTTTATATTTGTTTTCTAATGTAATTCTCACAACATCTCTAATCACAGCAGTCCTTGGATCTGGCAACCGAGGTCCCTCTTCTGGGCCCCACACTCTAGAGACCCCATTCTCACTCTCCCCCAGATATGCCCTTCCCAGGGATGGAGAGGCCAAGGCAATGGGCCACCCAGAGTCAGCACCCCATCCATTGCTAGCATGGTTGCCAGATGTAGCAAATACAGGATGTCCAATTATATTTGAATTTCAGATAAACAGTGAATCATTTTTTAAAATAATATTTCGTACTTTATATACAGGGTGGGGCAAAAGTAGGTTTATAGTTGTTCATATGGAAAATAATATTATAATAAATAAAAAATAATACAAGAATAAACTCTTTTGTGCACTCACAACTGTAAACCTACTTTTGCCCCACCTTGTATATATAACATATCCTATCTAATAATAGAGAAACATGGTAATTAACTGTAACTTCACTACCCTTTCCATTGGCTAATCAGCAAGATATGCAAATTAACTGCCAACCAAGATGGCGGCCTGCAGCCAGGCAGCTGAAGCGAACAGGAGAATTGCTTGCTCCAGCGATGGAGGAAGCCACGGTTCCCCGCCTGCTGCCGCCCAGCTCTGAGCTTGCTCTCTAAGAAACTATGTTGCAAATATAGAAGCTAAACAAAACCCAGAAACCTGCTTTCAGCAGCCAGGTCTCAGAGCTGGAGCCGAGCCTCAGAGCTAAAGCTGGCTCTCAGTTCCAGTGACAGCCATAGAAGGTAAATAAATCCCAGAATTAAAAAAAAAAGGAAAAAAGGAGAGGTTGGAAGCTTCAGTCACCCGCCAGCCTGAAAATGGCCCTCAGCCCCTCACCCAGACTGGCCAGGCACCCCAGTAGGGACCCCCACCCTGAAGGGGGTGTGACCAGCTGCAAACAGCCATCATCCCCTCACCCAGGCTGGCCAGGCACCCAAGCGGGACCCCCACCCTGATCCAGGACACCGTTCAGGGCAAACCAGCTGGCCCCCACCTGTGCACCAGGCCTCTATCCTATATAGTAAAAGGGTAATATGCCTCCCAGCACTGGGATCAGCGGAGCCGCGAGGCCTCCTGGCTCCTAGAGCAGCGTGAAAGGGGGCAGCGCCCAAACCCCCTGATCGCCCTGTAGCTCTGTGTGTGACAGGGGGTGGGGCCACAACCTCCCTATCCGCCCTGCTCTGTTCATGACAGGAGAGGGCGCCCCAACCCCCTGATCGGCCCTGCTCTGTGCCTGATAGGGGGGAGCTCCCCAACCCCCTGATCGGCCCTGCTCTGTGTGTGACAGGGTGCGGCGCCCCAACCCCCCCATGGGCCCTGCTCTGTGTGAGCCGCAACCTCTCCATCAGCCCTGCCCTGAGTGTGACGGGGGAGTGCCCCAACCCCCTGATCGGCCGGCTCTGTATGTGACAGGGGTGGCGCCACAACCCCCTGATCCGCCCTGCTCTGTGCATGACATGGGGTGGAGCCGCAACCTCCCCACCTACCCTGCCTTGAGTGTGACAGGGGGCGGCGCCCCAACCCCCCAATCGGCCCTACCCTGAGCGTGACTGAGGGTGGCATTGCAACCTCCTGATCGGCCTTGCTCTGTGGGTGACAGGGGGGAGCTCCCCAACCCCCCCCCCCCCCCGATGGGCCCTGCTCTGTGCGTGACAGGGGGTGGTGCCGCAACCTCCCCATCGACCCTGCCTTGAGTGTGACAGGGGCTGGCGCCCCAACCCCCCAATCGGCCCTACCCTGAGCGTGATTGGGGGTGGCATTGCAACCTCCTGATCTGCCCTGCTCTGTGCATGACAGGGGACCGCACCCCAACTCCCCAATCGGCCCTGCTCTGAGCCTGACCAGGGGCTGCGGGGCAGGCACCTAAGGATTGGGCCTGCCCTCTGCCACCTGGGAGCGGGCCTAAGCCAGCAGGTCGTTATCTCCCGAGGGGTCCCAGACTGTGAGAGGGCACAAGTGGGGCTGAGGGATACCTCCCCACCCCCTGCCAGTGCACAAATTTTTGTGCACCAGGCCTCTAGTATATATATAATGTCCCATACTTTATATATATAACATATATAAAGTTAGATATAGATGATAGATATAGATATAGATATAGATATAGATATAGATATAGATATGGAAATGGAGATAGATATAGAGATAGAGATAAAGATATATATAACTCTCTTCCCCTCACTCCAAAGGATAAAATTAACTCCAATTAGGGAGCATCTATTCCTTACTAGTCTGTCTCATTCTCTGAAACTATATCAAAAATCAAAATACCTAAATCAATAAGAATCTTAAAAGTTAGGATGTTAGTTACAAATCAAAAAGAAAAATACCCCCCAGTAGGTCAGGCTGTACTTCATAGTATTCACAAACACACAAATAGGCAAAAGGGCATTTAAACAAAGCACAAACTCATTGTTATTCAAATAAATGGCAATTGCTTTTCCTTTAAAATTGTAAAAAAGAAAAACATTTAAACATATAAGACATGGTTTTGGCAACAGTGCATTGAAATGGGCATTCTCGTGTGCTGCCAAAGGAAGTGTAAGCTTGAAGGATGTCTCTGGAGAGAAATTTGTCCATTAATATCCAGAGCCTTGAAAACATTTATATTTTCTGACCTAACGACTCCATTTATAAAAATTTCTCGTGAGAATACATCAGATAAGCACTTGAGAGTTTTTACAGCTGCACTGTTTTTTTTAAAAAAAGAAAGAAAAAAGTGTAAAACAAATATATGCTTAACAATAAGAGGATAAGTAAGTAAAATTTTAAATATGCATATAGGAAAAAATGTTGTCGTTGGAAATCAAGTTTTCAAGAAAATTCCCAACATAAAAAAAAAAATTGTGTTAATTGGGATAGGCTAGGTTATGATGTAGTAACAACTTCAAAATCTCAGTAGCTTAGCACAACAAAGAAATTTTCCTCCTCACATTCTATATCCAAATGAGATTCGTTAGGGACGGGGGAGGCTCTCTCAGGGCCCCAGACTCTCAGAGGAACATATGACGACTGTCTTAGCAGGGAAAGGGAAAGAGACCATTGGATAGCCCCACACAGCATTACATGTTCAGTCCAGAAATGACACACCTTAGTCATAGCTCCAACTACCTGCAAGATGAGTGAAAAAATGTAATCCTCCTATGTGCCCAGGAGGAGAGGTGAGTCAGGTGCAGGCAGCACTAAAAGTTTCTACCATTTTACTTATTACATAATGGTAACTAAGAAGAGTGTAATACAAAATTGCATATTTAACACAATTCAATTTTAAAGAAGTATTTATGATACTCTCATATTTGTATGTATAAATGAAGGAAATCCACTATATAATAATACAGAGATATGGATTGTGAAATTATAGATGTTTCTTATTTTCTTCTTTAAACATGTGTGAATTGTCCAATTTTTCTATAAAGAACACATTAATTACAATTAAGGGGGGAACAAGTTTTATGTCTCAGTATTAATCATGCTATCCTGGGTTTTCTTGCCTTCAGAAAACAAATTTTTCTTCTTCTTAGTTCAGCAATTTTTTTCTAAGTCTCAGCTCCATCCATAAAATGGGAATCATGTTACTTGCTCTTCTTCTACCCATAAGGAAACTAAATGAGAATTAACCAATAAAGGTTCATTTATTTGAACAGTTGATTCAACATTATTTGAATCAAAAAAAGACATTTGCATGTGGGGGGAAATATACTCATTAGACATAAAACATTTTGATGCTTCCTTCAGAACTGGTAATTAAATTGTGTCGCTTACATAAGAGATTAGATAATATCTTGCTGCCAAAAAATGTACTAATCCCTAAGGAAATATGAACCATACCAGATAGTTCAAACTTACAGGGAGAGAAAACAGCTCAGAATATTCACTCTCATAAATGAATCTAGGTGAATGGGTTTTATCTCTTGGTTACCAAGGTCATTGTTTCTCTCCCTGAGTCTCCCTGGCTAATTTGTGTTCCAGGAGCTTTTGCCTCTCTCTGAATCTTTATTGTTCACATGGTCTGTATCAGACAACCCAAAATTATTGAACACCGTATTTCAAAGACAGATTTCCAGGGTCAGGGCTTATTACCCTACAGAGGAAGGGACCCTTTTAGCTCCTCTCACTCTTGTTTTTGTGTGTTATGGTGGTCTGGATCAGCACCCACATAGCTCAGCTCTGCTGGATAAAGATGTGTCAGGTTTACCTCATCCCTGCAGGGGAAAAGTAAGTTGTGGATGTGATCCTGGTCCCCTCCTCAAAATGCATCTAACACAATGTCTTTGTGCTCGTGCCTCTCCATTCACACAGATTACAAATGGGAGCAGAATACAGCATAACCCTCAGGAATCAAATTGAGATTTTATTACAAAAAAAAAAAAAATCTCATGCTCTATTTATTTAAAGAGAAAAGATGTAGTTTATGAGCCTGTCAGCAACACCACCTTCCAGTGAAGAGTGAAAAGAAAATGCGACTGAAGGAAACGCGGGCGCATCAGGGACAGATGGAAGGCTAGCGTTCAGGTCTTTTCATTTTTAATACGCTCCACTGGCCAAAGGTCTCCATCAATGTGAGGAGAAATTAACTAGTGGCAGCATCACCACTGTAGCATAGTTTAATTGCTGATATGACAGGGATGGGAAGAAAAGGCAGAAGAAGGGGATTATCACAAAACAGATGAAGTTTTAATTAATGGTGCCTTGAGATGTCATTTCTTCTGTGACAAAGTAAGAATGACCTCTTGTTGGGTAACTGATCCAAGTCCACATTCACCGTACAACAACAATGCTTGCTTTACCCATATGGTTCCCGACTTGAGGGGGAGCCATGGAGAAAAATGTTAAGGTGACAGGAACATTCTCTGAGCCTCCTCATATACCAGAAGCACAGAGCCCAGGCGGGGCCTAGCTGGGTGATACGTGGGCACAGTGTGCAGTCTTACCAATGCATTCACATTGACCTCGGGCTGTGCAAAATCATGCATTTTTTGACACATGAACCACGGTCTTACATTTTAAATGATTACGAGGCCCTCTTGACTTCTTAGCTGCAAGTACGAGATTTAATCATAATGTTTGGCTCTGTGATTTATGGACATCATAAATCACATTGTGTTTTTAGTCTAGTAGTGTCTGTCACAGTGCTAAGAGAACAGAGCAACTGGCATCTTAGGAACAGATAAAACCAAGACTGACTGTAAGGGTATTTGGGAGAAAATGACTTCCCAGGAGCTGGAAGAAATGGTCCTAGCCACAAATATTTCATCATTTCTTTTTCACTGGGGAGTGAGCAGGAGCTGTTATTTTGGTCTTTCTCCACCATCATTCTATCCACTCTCCCCAACCAAACATCAGTACCAGTCACCACCTCCTCTCCTGATAGGGTCACAGCACCACATATGAAATCAGCATCACTCTGTTTTTTCCTGCATAAAATATTATTACTCTTCAAACGTAGGAGGAAAACTGGTGAAAGAGAGGACTGTTTTATATTGCCTCCTGGCCCTATATTGGTTGGGAACTCAGGGGGGCGGAAATTCCAAGTTCACTCAGTTAATCAGGCAGTATGTACTTGAGCTATCTCTGATCCCTAAACATACTATTATTCAGTACCCAGGCCTCTCCACCATGCTATGTTGCTTCATTTGTTTCTGAACTCTAGTACACCAGTAACTTATTTCTGGATCTCTGCAACTGTTGGCTTCATCTAATGTTTAATAATCCAGATAAAGTTTGCTTGCTGTATTAGACTGCTAGGGCTGCCAAAACCAAATGCCACTGACTAGGTGGCTTAAACAACAGAAATTCTATTTTCTCACATTTCTTTCCAGCTCTAGACGCTGGAAGTCCAAGATCATAGTGTGGGCAAGGTTAGTTTCTACTCTCTCCTTGGCCTGCAGATGTCCATCTTCTCCTGGTATCCTCACATAGTCATGCATTGTTGTGTGTGTCTGTGTCCATTGGATTAGGGCTCACCTACATGACTTCATTTTATTTTAACTATCTCTTTAAAGACCCTATCTCCAAACAAGGTCACATTCTGACAGGAGGATTCAACATATAAATTGGGGTTGGGGAGGGCACAATTCAGCTCATAACATTTATTTTCTCCTAGCATCACCTGAGGTCAACATATACATATATGTGCACGCGCGCGCACACACACACACACACACACACACACACACTGCATTTTTGTATAACTTGCTCAGATATTCTTATTCCAACTATTATGGTGGGAGCTGGGAAGATGCAGTAAGAACCCAGTTTCCTGTGGCTTCAAATGGTCTTATTGGCTTACACTAAACCATGTTCAGTAATTGCTCCCTTTCTCAAGGACTCGCACATTCCAGGTGTGGAGGGCAGCACAGTGTCCTCCTGGCAATGGAAGAAAGGCCTGGATCACACTCTCCTCTGGTTGCAGCTTCTCCTGCCTGAGTCAAGGTGTGGGCCTCTGCCATGGCTGCTGTGGTTGCTGAAGCGCCCAAGGCCAGTGACTCAACATCTGTTCTGGAGGGGACCACATACAGTCGTTGCTCCCAAGAACCTCAGCCTCCCAGCTTCTTCTGACAAGGCTCTCCCCCAGTTCTCACTGGCCTCACAAGTGCCCCATCATCTGGCTACAAATCCCTTTTGATCCTCAACTCTAGCAATGACGGTTATAGCCTCTCCTTCACCTTCCCCTCGGCCAGCAAGCTCACTGAGCCAGTCCCTCGGCTATTGTCCACAGCTCCCACCGAAACACCTGGTGGCAGCAGCATGAGGGCAGAGCACCATGTGCCCTTTCCTTCTCATGGAGCTGGCCCCCTCAGCTTGGGGCACCACAGGAGGTGACCTCCTCTCGAGTCCTGAGTGTGGAGTGGGAATCCAGGCCCCTCTATGTATACTCCCCGGGATGTATTTACTACCTACCACTTCTTCACCTCACACATTCCTCCCTTCACCAAGAGGTCTGAACTCTGAAGAAAGAACTAGAACCTATCTGTTTTTCCCTTTCTCTCCCTTTCTCCTTAGCCCTACCTCCCTGATCTAGAAGGATCTTTTATTTTCAGCTCTATGGGAACTCTCCTTATGTCATGTTCTCTCTCCTTTACCTCATGACTCAAAATAGTAACACTCTATCCCAGGCCTCCCAGGGTTACTCTTCATATACAGATGGAAGCTTTGGGGAATTGGGGAAACAGTCTTCTCTCTCAGCAAAGCATGAATTTGAAGACTCTCTCACTTTTCACATAACAAATCTAGCATGAAGCCCAAAGCTAAGCCAAGATTCTTTATTCTGGGTGGTCTCCCCACTTCCCTTGATTTGACAGATTTAGTGCCAGGACAACCTGATAGCAAAGAACAAAAATACTTTGATATGTTGAGAATACAGTTCCTGCAGCACTAGCAACTGTGAAACAAATATTCTAGTATAGAATAAGCTGATTAGTGTTATAAACGTTTATTGATCTGGTTAGCACTGGCATTATTTTCTTAGTAGATGGACAACTAGGGAGGCAATGGAGAGAGTCATCAAATCTATAATAATGAAAGCATTATATGCAAATCAACCAAATGACCATCTGGAGTCCTTCTGGATGACCTTCCTGACGAAGCTGGGGCTGCAGCTGCAGGATTAAGGCAGCCTCTGAGGCTGTGAGGAAGGGATTGAGACAGCCGCCACTGCTGCAAAGGCTTACTCTTGCACGAATTTCGTGCATCAGCCCTCTAGTGCATTCAATAAGAATTCACTGGCACCGACCTTTCTTGGGTCCAGAGTCAGAAACTATTGGCATCCAAAGAACTAAGGCAACAACAATAACAGCCATTATCTTCCCAGGAATATGAAAGTGTCCATTCCCCTTACTATTTGTGCATATCTCACTTGGGACCACGAAGGGCTATGGAAACTAGAAGAAGAAACCCCTTGGAAAACTTCCAGTATAGATGGATCTGATTGACTGGGTTCCTGCTAACTATATTAAAACAGAAACCCTGACTTGGAAGCAATACTACCTGGTGGTTAATGTGGGAACTAGTCAGACTGCTTGGCTTCATGTCCTGACTCCCTCTCTTACTACTTTTGCCACTCCAACCAAGTAACTAAACTTCTCTACATCTGTCTCCTCATCTGTAAAATAAAGGTTGTAAAAGACCTATGTTCACAGTGTTGTTGCAAAGCTTATAGGAAGAGTTAATGCAAGTAAAATGCGAGAACAGTACTTGACACATAGTAGACTCTCAGTAAATGGTAGTGTTGTTATTACTATCAGGCTATGGGAAAGTGATTATTACGAAAAATATTAATAGACAAAATTTATTGAGTGCTTATAATATGCCAGGCTATGTTATAAATTCCTTACATGTGTAACAGGAGCTTAAAATTATTATTATAAGAATATTTTAAAGCCTTTTTTCCATCCCTTCCTACATCTGACCAGCCCACTTCCACCAGTAAAATTCTGACTTGATCCACTTGGCATTTCCCCATATCCTCAGTTCGTGAGCCTTAATCTATGGATTGAGGGAAAATACTAGAAGCCTGAGAGGCAAGGAGATTTATATTAGAAATGGAGAAAATGGCTGTCAGAAAAAAAGAATAGCTCCAAGAAAGCATGGCAGAGAGAGCATGTGAAGTTTTAGTTGGCAGTTGGGAGTGGAATAAAGAAAGATTGCAAGCACAGCTACTCTCTGTTGAAAGTGGGAACATTGAAGGCAGACAATGTTTATAAAGTTTCGATATTTACTATGCATATACTATCCTCTTGTAATTTTCTTAAAATAACACTCGAATTGCTTTTGATTGAGTTTCTCTGTTGAATTGTTGTTGTTTTTTTGAGTGTGATTCTAAGCTAAGACAGAATCACATGGGAACCCACTTTTGTGCAGGCTGTACACACAATCTTTCATTTGATCCTCACAGCAATCTTGTGAGTTGGATACTATTATTATTCCTTATTTGAAAAAAAAAAAAACTGAAGCTTAAAGAGATAACTTGCCCACAGTCACACAGAAAGCACCAGAGCTTGAGTTCGTATCTAAGTAGTTTGACCTCAGAGCCTACACACTAACCACTGTGCTCTACTAATCAATTATTACCCCTTTAGCTGGCATTAATTCGAGCTTCCTCAACTATCCTCCTGAAGTAGTTGTCTAAGGAAACTAATGCCAGTTTTTCTTCTCAATGCATAGAAGTATTTCCTTTCAATTAAAAATCAAAATCGGAGTGTATATGTGTATGTATCTCTTAACTTAATTGTGTTCACATTGTTTAAAATTCAAAAGGTACAAATGATATAAAGCAAAGTCTGCCTCCTAACCTTGTTCCCCTGGCCATCTGGTTTCCCTTCCCAGAGGCAAACAATGATATCAACTTCTATTGTATATATATTTTCAGATAAAAACATTACAAACAAGTACATTTTCTTGTGCTCTTTTTTTTAATATTAGGTATATGTGCACTTTGTTTTTATTTATCAATATTATAAACCACCTTGGAAGTCATTCTGTATTGGTATATAAGGAGTGTCCTCGTTTTTCTTTCCAGCTAAAAATAATCCACTGGTATGTACCATCATTTATTTAACAGATTCCCTACCTGCTGGACATTAGAATATTTCTAAATATGTGTTATTGTAAGTGATGTGACAATGAATACCCTTGTACATAATGGCATTTTACATGTTAGTATATCCATAAGACACATTCCCAGAAATAGAATTGCAAGGTCAAAAGCCATGTGCATATGTATTTTTAATAGATATTCCCAAATTGCCCTACATAGATTATTTTTAACAAAGTACATGCCTATCAGCAATGTATAAGATTGTTTATTTTCTCTCACCCTCTCCAATACAGTGGATTATTAAACTTTCTGGTCCTTGCCCATTTGATAGATGAAAATGGAAAATCCATTTCTTCTCTTGCCTTAGGTTACTCCAGTTTAAATTACAACTTGCTGCCTACAAACCCGTTTATTCATTCATTTAAATAGCACAAGGCATTTCCCACATGCAGGGCTCTATCGTAGTCACCCCTTTGCCATAAAGCAGAACCTCTCTCCAAAATCACTCTTCCTAGCTCAAGATTCCTCCGGATGGCTGGAATTTGAGTGACTCCTGATATCGTCATTGTAGAATAGTAGAAGAATTATAGGGATTTGGAAGGAGCAACTAAACAATATTCTTGTCCCAATTTTCTCCCAGTTCCCACCCCACCAGCTTCAAGTTGAGACCAATCAGGAGACAGCTATAGGAGTCAGGCAGATGGAGATGAAAGTATCTGCTTTGTATATCTGATAAAGCTGATTGGAATCTAAAGCTTAGACCAGGAAACAGATGGGTTTTCTCATATCTGCCCTGAAACACCCCCCCCCCACACACACACACACACACACTTCCCCACCGCAAAAAGCCACAATTAAATCCACACACCCAGTCACAGACAGGCCTGCACAAGGGCAGGCGTCTCTGCAGGAATAACCACTTATTATAGAACCTTGGAGGAGCATGGGTTTCCTGAGGACAGCCGAGCCCACCGGAGCTTGCAGAAGGCCTGAGCCATGTGGTCCACTCAACCAGACCACCACATGTGTTACATGTAGTCACAGAATCATCCCTCCCTATATCTTTACCTCCTGAGACAAGGAAGTTCTCACCTCTCTATACAAATGTAAGAAAGGAGGGTAAGAATTCTCCCATAATTGTTTAACCTTCAGGGATGAAGTTATCAAGAAAATTAGAGATTTCTGGGGAAAAGACGTTTTACATGTGAGAAGAGTGAAGAATGTATGTATTACCTTATTCAACAAATATTGATTGAGGATTTACCTTGTTCCAGGCTCTGTGCTAGGATCAGGGACTATGAAGACAAATAAAATTCAGATACCACCTTCTACGGAATTGATATTGTATAAAAAAGATAACACATAAATTATTTTACACAAACTCTCATTGAAATGTGGGAAATGGAACAGACAGGCTTTATTGAGAAGGTGCCTTGAGCTAGGAAGAGTGAGTTGGGCAGGGAACAGCCTTGTACATAATGTTATTTTGCATAAGGGGTTTGTGGGAGGGGCAAGAGGGAAGGCCGTATCAGAAAAGATAGCACCTATAAAAGTAGAGAATGAAATCAGGTTGTGCTTGTGTCATGAAAAATGTTTCTGTGTGGATGGAGACCTGTGTAAAGGGGGAGGGAGGTGCACAGGTGATGTAAGGTGAGGCTGGGAAGGTATCTGGGCCAGATTGAGAAGTCTATGTAAGCCCCACTCAGGAGCTTGTGCTTGATCCTTGGGCAAGGAAAACTGACATGATTCTATTTACTTCAGAATGATCACTCTGACCACAAATGAGGAAGATGGATTGGAGAGAGTTAACAAACTGGTCCAAAAGAAAGAGCTTAAGGGACAAAATTAGCACAATTATGATAAAGAAAAGTAAAGAGATTTAGCAGACATTTCATAGGTAGAATGATTAAGACATGGTCATTGACTGCACATGGGAAATGAGTGAGAGGAAGTCCAGGGCAAGTAGGTATGCTCTGTTTGAATGGTGGGGGTATAACTGATACTGGGAGCGAGAGAAGAGCAGTTCTGAGGCATAAGAAAATGAGGTCAGCTGTGGATGCTGTGTTGGAGTTGCCTGAAAGACACCTGGTAATGACGTGTCCAGCAGGTGCCTCGGAATAAAAGTCTGAGCTCAGGAAAGAAGTCAGGGTGTAGACAGACTTGGCAGCTCTTGGGAAGGGCCATAGGGGAAGCTATGGGGATACTATAACAGCAGTGTGTTATGAAAGCAATGAGGCAGATGAGAGAAACAGGATGGTGCAGAGAAATGAGATGGGATCTGGAACAGAAAAGAGGTCATTTCCATGGGCAGTGAGGGGGTTTGAGAGATAAGAAGGAGGAAAAACCCTTCAACAAATCAGGGAGGGGATCAAATTCTGCCTCCTGCTAGTTGCGCAAGGCCACACAGCATGCTTAGAGGGTGGCGGTTTCCTTATCCATGCTTGTCTTTTCCCATTCCCTTTTGGAAGGCTGCCCGAAACACTGGGCGAAGGAGGGAAGGATGAGGACGCTGGCCCACGACCTTCTGCAGAGCTCTCCGGAAAAAGCTTCTGCTTGTTTGCCAGAGAATGAGCGACAGGAGAGCAGGGTAGCTCTTTAGGAACACTTCCCACAAAACCTTGCAAAAGCTCTGTGTTTACAAACAGAAGGAACTCTAATATCCTTGTTTATGGGTTTCTCACCAGCGAAGCCCGACCTGTCTAACACTGATCCTGCCAGGATTCCTCCTGCCCACACCATCTGCTCCAGTCAGCAACCTGGTCACCACCCTCTATGATCACTTTCCTTTAGTCATCAGAGCTGGGCACAGCTAAATCACGTGACTGGAACATCCCTTTCTTTCTATAAAATTTCTATTGATTTCTTCAAAATCATGCTTAAGTCTTACCCAGTCCATGAAGCTTCCCTTCATTTGCTTGGTATGAATTCAACATATGACTCACACCTACTGTCCTTTGACTATAGACTTGGTCTGTGTCCCCCTCCCCTGCCCAGTCCCGTCCACTTTTTTTTTTTTTTACAGAAATCATATTATTTGTCATAATTATTTACGATAATAAGCAGATTTTTCGAAAACCAAAGCTCTACCTCTAAGAATCAACATTTTATTTATTTATTTTTAGTGTTTTTTTCCTCATGTATCAGGTTTTTGTTTGTTTGTTGTTTCAATTTAAATAATTTAAATTTTTATTGTTAAAAGTATTTTATAGGTCTCCTTTTTCCCTCATTGACCTCTCCCAGGCCTCTCTCCGAACCCCTACTGTCTGTATCCTTTGGTTATGCTTATATGCATGCATACAAGTACTTTGGTTGCTCTCTTATTCCCCCTCCCAGAATCAACATTTTATTTACTTCATTCAATAGACCAATATTTATTGAGCACTTACTTGTTATGTGCCAACCACTCTGCTACATGACAGAGATTTTAATTAGCGAAAGTAAACAATGAGAAAGCACTCATTCCATAGGCCAAGCAACAAGCCTGGGCCTTCTTCAGGGGATGAAAAATTTACATCTTACCTACTCCCACTGATAGATCTTACTAAAGTAGATTACCCTCTTCCTGCCTTCTTAAACAGAGAGGAATGAACAAAATCTGAAACATTTGTGTTTACTTGGGTACATCATTTTGTACATCCTGTTATAAAAGAATAGTTTTTCTTTTTTAATTAGAAAAAAATATGTTTCTTGTGAAAAGTTGAAAAAAATTTCTAATCACCCATGGTCATACTATCCAAAAAGCAAGCACCACTAACATATTTGTGTATCTCTTTCTGGGCTTTTATCCAAATAATTTTTAGGGATTTTGTCTTAATAAAAATGTAATATGTTGATCATAAAAGTTCACAGTTTGCTGCCTTAGAAATTCACATTATAATATAGACATTTTTCTAGTAAATATTTTTTGTTGAACAATGTATTTGCAGCAGGGTAAACTGGGACTTCTCCTTACCCATTTGCCTCCTCCATCCTCCCCACACAGCCCTACAACCAGAAGATAAATCCTGGGCCCTCACTGTTTGCCCCACCCCTCTCCCCGCTTTTGCCCCCGTGCATGGGAGCAGAGCCCATCCCATCCTCTGTGACAGCAAAAGCCTGAAAGAGGAGAAAGGTGGTGGACACTAACCCAATGTCTGAGGCTATAACATTGGTAGGACTTCAGAATGAATTAAGAGACAGATGCCTCCTTGTCTTTAGAGAGGAATTCCAAGTCCCAGGGAGTGGGGTATGACAGCCAGAGCTTCTGGATACTAAAACAAGGAGAAATAAAAGAGTGAAGTGGAGAAAAGTGAAAAGCAATATCAATAGGGATGGGGAGTGAGAGGTCCATGTGAGGTACCCTCTGACTAGTGATGGTGTCTGTTTTCCTGCCAGTCATTGACAGAACACACACACACACACACACACACACACACACACAAAAAAAAAAAAAAAAAAAAAAAACACCTCTCTGAAGACTATCACCCAAGTGGAGAAGATTATAGCATGTCCCACTGGTTTCTATCTTTTCCATTTTCAGGGGATCCTTCAAGACAGAAAAGGAACCTTTCATGTGTGTTGTATTGGTAATACAGAGATGCCTCCCAGGATCACCAATGACTAAGAAAGGAAAGCATATTCCTGCTACCTGTTCAGGATATTGTCTCACCTTCATGCATCCCAAGGAAGACACAGGCTATGTATAGAAATGTGAAAGGCAATTACCTCTACACAAAATGGTCTCAGAATACCATGCAATTAAATATCAGTTGTTCTTTCTTAATCTTCAATGTAGTGACTCCCAACCTTGTCAGCACATTAAAATCACCCAAGTAACTCCCCAAACTTCTGATACTTGTGCCTCATCTCTGAATATTGTGATTTAATCTATCTTGGCTGTGGCCTGGGTTTAGAAATTATTAAAAGATGCCCAGGTGATGCTAATGTGTGTCAGACAAGATTGAGAGCCACTACTTTAATGCCAAGATCTAGGAAATCACTTCTCCTTATAGGTGATCTATAGTCATTGCCTGTGACAGCCCATCTTAACTCTCATCTGGCCTGTTCTGGAAAAGCTATCTAGAATATATCCAAAATAAAGGGAAATGAATTTGGACCAATACAAGTGAAGTGCATGGTAGAATCATACCTTTTTTTTTTTTTTTTTTTTTAACATGAATGTGCCTTCTCAGAGACCTCAGCTTTTTTTTTTTTTTTTTTGATAGCTGGCTGAGGATGAGAAAGTGGCCACCAGATAAGCAAAGTTTTATGGCATCTCTATATGTGTGATACGTTATGTGTTCTATATGCATATCCTCATAGTTATTCAGTCAAAAGTGATGAGTTCAAATTACAATGTCTTCCCCGAGAATTTAAGCAACTTATGAGCAGGTGTCATATCTTTAAGTGTCACTGTGTGACATTTCAAAGAGAAATTTTACACTGAGAGTTCCAGTAAATGTTCAGAGTAGTCTGCAACACCCTGTTACTGCAGATTCTCCCGGAGCTGACTAATGGACCAAGGAACAGCCCTGACTCCGACATGACAGAGCACTCCTTATCAAAGTGGTGTCTGAGGTCCTTCTCAGGATATCAGGTAAGATTTCCTCCCAATTAAAATATTACAGATGAGGACAATTACTTATTCCCCAGAGAGGACACTGACTATTAGAGAGCTAAAAGCCATGAGTTCACCTCACAGCTTCCCACTCAACTGCCCTTTAAATGTGAAAACAATTATTTTAATCATTCTCAGCAGGAAGCTGCCCAGAGCTAGGACAGGTCTCAGAGCATCCTTGAGAGACAGGGACCAAGGAGAAAGCTACTCCTTGGAGCTCCTGGCTGATGCAATCTGAGGACATTCCCCAGAAGACATACTCCTCACTTCTTAGTTTAAGAAAATAAATTAAAAGTTTAAGAAAACAACCCTAAATATCCACACTAATTGACTTCAGAGACAAAAGACAGATCTAGCCCATAATAGCTCAGCTCAGCATCCAGCAGAAGACAGAGTCCGTGAGAGCCTGGATCCCGCCGGTGGACAGCAAGTATTCTGTTGGTGCCACTGCCATAAGCACACAGGCAAACCAAAGCATTCTAGTCCTCTGCCTCTCTTTTCTTTATTACCCTTCTTTAAAAACCACTTTTCCTCTTATAGCAGAGCCCTTCATAGAGACTCTTTAATGTGCTTAATTAACAGAGTACAGAATCCAATCTCAGTTGTTGCACCTCCATGTGCTACAGGGGATCCCCAAAATTCTTTATAATGAAATAGCTTAAAATGAATATTTAATAAGTTGGGGTCACTTTGGTAATAAAATATATTGTTTGACACATTTGGGGAGTGTGATCAACTGGTGGAAGAGGGAATGGTTTTCTAAAAAATGAAATAAATCATAGAGTATCGCAAGACTCCAAAGGAATTACAGGTACAGTGGTATCAGGACACAAATTGTACCTGTAGCCACCTTTTATGGGAAGATTATTCTGAGAATAGCCTTTTTCTAGAAGGAAGTAATCCTCTGACCTTTTGTCTTTTGAATCTTCTCTTCTGTTTTCTAAGGACTTTCTCACTGGGCATTAAAACCACTCTATCCTCTGAATGTTCTTGATTTCATACCACTCTCTCCTGCTCTTCTCCCTAACTTTCTAGATGCTCTTTCCCTGCCCTGCTCATGAGCACATCAATATCATGGGCCAGGCTCTTTGGGTTCTGTCCTTGATCCTTTCTTCTGATGCTTTCCCTGAGTAACCAAAAACACTCCATGACTTCAACTGTTTCCTGACAGGTGATTTCCAGATGTATACCTCTATCCATATCCCATTATTTCCTGATTGTCGAGATTCCTCAAACTCAATATGCACAAAATGAATTGCACACTGGTTCCTAAATTCCCCTTCCATTCTTTGCCTTTGCAATAGCCCATTATCTCTCCCATCGGTCAAGCAATAAATCAGAGCCCTTCCTCAAATCTTCCTCCTCACCCCCTATACCCAGTTGGTCAACATTAGTCTCAGTTAGGAATTGTTTTGGGCTGCTGGGTGGAAATGGGTGGAAATCACAGTGGCTAAAACAAGGAAAGATTTTTGCCCCCCTCATATAGCATGAGGTTCAGAGCTAGACCATCTAAGGCTGGTCCATTGGGTCCACCATGTTATCAGCCCCCTAGACTCCTGTTCTTTTGCTCACGCTTTTCACAGGCTCCCATCCTTAAGAACACATCATGGATACTTGATGGCTGTTTCCAAGTTCCAGGCCTAAATAATGAAAAAGAGGGAAGAGGCAATTAAGGTACTTTATTTGGCTTATATCTCATTAGCCATAAAGTGAAAGGGTAGAATGGCTATTATTAAGGCAAGATAGAAACCAGTACCACCCCATTCTATATATACTCTACTACATATTTCATTCAGAACTTTACCATTCTTCCTGTGGATGACTTCAACAGCCTCCTAATTAGACTTCTTGCCCACCACCTGTGCCCCTCGCAGCCATTCTTCACACTGCTGCTATACTATCTTTCTTTTTTAAATTTATTTTTATTGTTGAAAGTATTACAGATGTCTCCCTTTTTCCCCATTGACCCCCTCCACTGAACACCCCACCCCCAACCCCAGGCCTTCACCACACTATTGTCTGTATCTATGGTGTAATTATCTTTCTTAAATGTGAATCTAGTCCCTGCTTAAAATCTTTCAGGAGTTCCCCTTTAGCCTTTAAGAGAAAGCCCAAACTGCTTTGCATGGCTTTAAGCTCTTCACATCAAAACCATTTGTGAGCCTTCTCTCTCCTCCCCCAAGCTCCAGGCACACCAACTACTTTCATCCCAGAACATCTCAGTTATCTCATGCCATCCATCTTTATGAGTGCTGTCACTCTGCTTACAATAAAGACATTTTCATGAGTAATCAACATTTAAAGATTTGAGGAAATGCTCGCACAGCAAGACCACCTGTTCATAGAGTGAAAAATAGTCAGCAAAATATGTTCTCTGTTACATGTGTGTAAATATCACTATTTAAAGCACAACCTGTATTCTCTGTCTCCAAAAATAATCTAAAGATACCTTTCCAGGAAGAAAGATGTGGGAGACTTTTACTCATCACTCTCTCAGTAGTAATTAGTCCACACTTTCACAAGTCTAAGAAGAGAAGAGACTGGCAAGAGATCAACCAAAGAACTTATATGCATACTAGAGGCCCAGTGCATGGATTCGTGCACCAATGGGGTCCCTCGGCCTGGCCTGCGGGGATTGGGCCAAAAACCGGCTCTCAGACACCCCTTGAGGAGCCCTGGATTCTGAGAGAGTGCAAGCCAGGCCAAGGGACCCCACTGGCACACCATCAGGAGGGCTTCAGGACGTGTCCAACCCATCTTACCCAGTCCCAATTGGCAGGACTCCAGCAGCAAGCTAACCTACCAGTCAGAGTGTTTGCCCCCTGGTGGTCAGTGTGCATCATAGCGACTGGTCGAACAGTCAAACAAATGATCAGACACTTAGCATATTAAGCTTTTATTACGTAGGATATGCATAACCCTTGGACACAGACAATAGCATGATGAAGGCCTGGGGCAGGAGCAGGCTAGAAGGGGTCAATGGGGGAAAAGGTGGGACATATGTAATACTTTCAACAATAAAGATTGGGGGGAAATAAAAAAGAAAAGAAGGGAGAATATGCAACTTTGTACTTGAGTCCACCTTGTTATCTACAGCCCTATGTAGACAAAAGCAAATGAAAGAAAAAGTGAATAAGAATGAAAAAAAGTGACTAATGATGAAAGAAGAGCTGTACCCTAAATATATAGAAACTCCTGCAAAATACATTCACCAGCCTGAATTCAGGCCTGAGCTGTGTGGCTTGTGGGCAAGAACAGAGAAAATAAAGAAAAAGCAAGAGGCTAATTGAAGCCCAATGTAATGGGGCTTTTCCTGGTTTTCTCAAAACTAAGCTTCTTTCTGCAAATATAGGGGTGGAGGGGGAGTTCATAGTCAAAAGTCACCACTGGGTAGGCAAGGGAAAAGGTAAGCAAGGTGATATGTGTGCACATGTGTATGATGCCCTGGGCACAGCTCCTCCGGCTATTTGGAAGCCCCTGTGGAAAATGGGACCCGGAGACCATTTTTCCATCTGTTGACTGGCTCCTTCCTGGGAGACTTCCTTGGGCCTTGTTCATGTTAGTTCAATGTTGTCCCCTTTGCTGTAAATAAGTGTGGCCAGCAAGGAGCTGGCCTATCACCCAAGCTGCTACTAACAGGTGGCTGGTTTTTTCTAGCACACAGGACACAGGAATGAGATTGTTAAATGAGTCAAGTGTTCTAAAGAAAGAAACAAAATGATCACCAAGGCTGTCCAATAACAGAAACTGCTGAGGACACTTGTATACTTGATGATGTATGTTACTGTAACTCTGTGAGGAAATTCTTCTTAGATTTGTTAGCAAGAAAAAAAAACAAACTATTGGGGATCTTAGTGTTTCAGTGACATTTCCTCTTGATCAGTTACTGCTTTTTCACTCTGTACTCTTAAAAGAATAAAAAAACATCTTTTGGGCACAAATGGTTAGAGAAATATAAGACAAGGCAGGAAAATTCCAAAATACTATTCTATTTCAACCCAAGGCAATTTTTGTGAGGGGAATTGGATAAATTATGAAGGAAAGTGAAATAAGTATTTGGATAAAGAAAGGTTGAGTCACAATGTAGGAGGAAAAAGTACTATCAAGCTTTAAACTTTCCCGATATTCACATAGCCTTTGCAGTCATGGATTACAGCCATCTTTTTGGATAGCTAGAAAACCAGACATCAAGACTAGAATACCTTGGTATGATTTGGGATTAGGATCATCCTCAAAGCACCACCCAGCAGAGCTCCTGATGAGTGGATGCAGCCCTGGAATTGCCCATCCCTTTATACCATGACCAAGGCCCAGTAATAACTTGGGGTTTGGCCAGATTCAATGTGCTGGCCATGCTATTGGCTTCCCACCCTTCCTTTCTTCTTGTCACCTCTAGCGCCCCAAGGTTCATGCATAAACAACATGTAAGGAAGTCCAGCACCCTTGGAGAGCCTCGTGTCCTACTGTATCTAGCACACAATTGACTCATTTCACATCTCTTATTTGAAAAGGACAGCCTATGGCTCTGAAGATAGCTCTTCAGTCCACTATCCTTTACTTGGAGGCTCTTTGCTGAGTAGCAAAGACTTGGATCCATCTTCATTAATCTTTGGCTATGCCAAGGTCATCAGTGAAACTACAATAAGAAGGACTTGGAGTAACACAGCACTCAGTGGCATAGTTAATCATGCATGCATTTAACAACAATTTTGGAACAAGATCAGGTACAAATCAATAAAATACACAGATCTTGGTGTGTGTGTGTGTTTTTCTCTTCTGCAAGCTATGTACAGAGGAAATTTTCTTTAAGCGAAATTTTTTAGGGATTGTATGTGTTTGAGAGAAAAATACAAAGGCAAAGAGAAAATTTGTTACAGTTAGATGTTTCTTAACTTTCAAGTTTTTTTTATCTCTCCCACACATTTAATCAAGTAAAAGTAAACTAGATAAAGGCTACCATCCCTAACTAGACTAGATCAATGTTCCTGCCTGTATCTGTTCCAGAGTAGAAGTGCCCATGAAAGGCCAGCATCTCTTGATTCCCAGCTCACAGGTGACAGGCCAGCGGTGGGTGACCGGGAGCAGAGGAAGTCGCCAGAATAAGAATTTTCCCTACTCAGTACAAACAACTGACTATCATCTTAATTTCTTCATGTTTCCTTGGAGAGATATAATCTCCTCACTAAAGTATCTACCTTTAAAACAGCAAAATAATAATAATAATAATAATAATAATGTGGTTTTATTTGCTGTTTTAAAGCAAAGAGTTCATGGGTGAAAGAAAATGAAAAATTATGTCAGCTACACAGTTTTCTTGATTTTCTTTTGAAATTGTGGAAAGAAGAGTAGATATTTACCAGTAAACATGGTATCACATCTACGCCATCCCCATAATTACACATTTCAATTTGTTTTCTAGTATGGGTTGCACAAACTTCCTCGGGGAGCCATTTATTAATACTTCATTCACCAGAGAGAAAACCAACAAAGCAGGCAAAAGTTGCCGTGCCTGATGCAACTTCTTTTAGGACTGAACCAAGGGCTGATGTAAAACTCCGGGGACTCTCGCAGTTAAAACCACCTAGGAAACCGAATGAAGGGAGAAGCTCTTCCTTTTTACCACCAGCCTTCTACCGTCACTCTGAAATCCCTAGGTCTTTCTTTCACTTGGCTGCCTGCTGCTTAGCACACTTAAATTAGAAAACCAAAGGAAAAGAGAGGGTGTCGGACTTCTGTGCAGCAAGGCCTAGCACACGTGGGCACAGGTGGATGTTTGAAGGAAGTAATCACAGGCCCACCTTCTGAGCCTTCATCCCTGAGGCTTGCAGTGCCCCTTCTACATCAGTCCAGCTGTCTGAGAGTTCTAAGGTGCTTTCTTTGAGCCTGTGTCCTACAGGATGGGGACAGTATACTCAGGGACCATACTCCGGGATAGTAATTCAGACTCTTTGGAAATTGCTACAGATGATTTGTTTCCTTGCACAATCCAAAGAGAAAAGTTAGGTGGACGTATATTCCCATGCCCTCTGACATGACTGTGGGAAGTTACGTAAAGACTCCTGAGATGACTGGACATCAGTTATGACGCTGCCAATGTTTTCTACAGTTTTTTCTCTCCCCCTCCTTTGGCCACAATCATTCTGATGAAAAGGCTGATAAATGAAGAAACGTCACCACTACATAAAAAGGTCACTTTATCCTTGCCGTACTCGGCCTTCCCAGTGAGAAAAACAGCAGTAACCATTAATTCTCAGTATTGCTTTCACTCAGCTACATCTTCTAGGCTTTCTTGAAACTGATGTGGAGTCTTAGCATGGAAAGTTCCAGACTTTGAGTTTGTTTTCAAAAGAAACCAGATCTATAGGCTAAGTAGTTAAGGGTTGGCTCACAAAATATATCATCTCCCAGGAAAACCCCTTAAACTTAAGCAAAAGTCTTTATTCACCTGTGGTATTTCACCAGAACTTATAATCATTGAAAGTTTCTAACTAATAGACAAATGTCAGGGTGGGCAGAAATTAGAAACTGCACAAACCTATGTGGCAGGCCAGGAGAATAATGGGTTTTTTTGTGATTGTTTCCATAAATTTAGGCAACAGATTACTTTCCTTTTTTCTTCCTTTTAAAAGCCAATTCCAAGTTTAATCTCTATAGCATCCTGTCACCTAAGCAGTGATAAAGATTTAGGGAGGAAAATCCACTTTACATTGATTTTTTTTTAAATTGGTGTTCTAAATGCAAGTGATAATGACCAAAGACTTTAAAAAAAAAAGTCATTTCTAAATGATCTTGTCTTCCTACCTTGAACACATATCGCTTAATTCAATACTTTCAAACAGGACCACACATTTGTTCACATTCCCACATTTCCTCTATTGATCACCAGAGGCCATCTTATTAAAAGGAAATAGATGAGCCAGGATATCTCACTTTAGGTTTTAAATCATCATAGTTTGTGGTGAGAGTGAAATGAAGGCATATCCAAGAAAAAAATAATCCTAGTAAGTGGCAATTAGGAGAAATTAGGAGAAATGCAAAAAAGAAAACAAAAAAGAATTTCTCTTGCTGATCTTATCCCTCTTATGTTGGGAGATCCTCCCTCTGTCTCTTTCTCTCTCTCTCTCTCTCCCTCTCTCTCTCTCTTTCTCTTCCCATCTCTTCTCTCTCTCCCTCTGGCCTCAACACCTAACAAGACTGATAGATAGAAAAGCCAAACAAAGTTAAAACTCTTGACTATTTAGCTGAGGATAGTTCTGTTCAATAACATGCATGGCAAGAGTTGGAGGCCAAGGCTCCCCTCTCTGTCCAGGTCTCCCCAGGGAGACATAAGAAGGCCCTTGAACTCTCCCCAGTGCCCCCCCCCCCCCCGACATGGTACCATCCTCCAGGCAGGAGCCATTCTGGGGAGACAGCCAGCTTTACACACTGAGAAGTACAACCATTTTGTGCTTTTTAAAAATACGGATATGAAAAACAGAACACAGTCATTCTTTGACAAGTTGTGTAATTTTTCTACACAAATCAGGACTTGAAAACCCTTGGAGGGGCTATATGAGAGCATGGGGCAAGGGTGACAGGACGCAGTGAGTCATCTCAACTTCCTGCTAATCACAGGAACCCTACAAAAGCTCAGTGTGTCTCAGATTTTACTGGAGGAGGTGGGGGTGTTTCCTTCTCAATTCAGCTTCAGATTTCTATGACTTGCCCCTTCCTTCTTTTTATTTCTCCTTATGCATCACATTTGTCTGGGACCTTTGTTGGTCTATAAATAATATCATTGTGTTATGCTGGACATTGGGTTTTTAAATGTCAGCACCCTGCGCACAGCCTTTCATGGCAAGATAACAGTTTTTTTTAACTGCATTCCTATGACACTGAACTGACTGAGGTGTTCAACTGCTAATAAAAATTTTTAAATGGTGACATTTTCATAACCTGGGGCTGTGGTGGGAAAGGACTGGATTAAGTTCATGGATAGAATTTTCTCAACTTTAGGTTTTTCTCCAGATTTTCCTTAAAGTTTTAGTTCTTTGTGAGTCTTTTGACTAAAAAAAAATGAACAAACAAAAACTGTGAAGAAATGTTAATCTGCAATACTAAGAAGCAGGACTAACACAAATTTTTTTAAAAATTTTCGGAATCAAATTTACTCTATTCCCAATCCCCATCTGCCTGGCTGGTGGAAAATGCAGTCTCCATCACTATTGGGTCTTCTTTCCCACCCATGTGGCAACATGAGTGCTGCATGGTCCCAGGACATGGAGGAGAGAGAAGGGGAAAGGAAGGTGCCAGGAGGCTGAGCTACAAGGGCCGCCATCATGGCCAACACTCCTTCCTTTCCCACTGTTGTTGAGTACTGGTGTTCAAGAAAAATCATTCTGACATTTGTTAGAGATGACAAGGAAGACTTGATTCAAGAGATTTCTGCAGTGGAGCTTTGCAGTAAGAGAGAAAGAAATTGAGCTCAGTTTCGAATGTAAGATTAATAGCCAAGGAGCAGGAGCTGGGGTCAGTGGATGGAAAATTCCTCAGAGGAGGCATGAGGAGTAAGGCAGGATTCTGGCTAAACCGACTTGACAGGATTCTTGCTGAAGACAGGCCAGGATGATCAGATACCAAGGGTAGGAATGAGGAATTTGATCAGATATCAAGGATGACTAGATATTGATGGCGGCAGTCTCTCTAAACTGACTTAACAGGATTCCTGTTAAAACTGGCCCATGCAGGCCCATCGAGGACAGACACTGAAGCCCAAGATCAAAGCCTAGTTGGCTTAGAGGAACCTGACTAATGTTTAGTCAAGAAAAGAGTCTTTGTCACTGGTTACCTGGCAAAGTCTAGCTAGACATTCTACCCTAAAAGGATTCAGACATGCCCCCTGTAGTCACTGTGTCCACCGACCTACCCATGTAACCCTCGACGCTGCTCCACAGGCAGTTGGCCACAATCCTTAGGAGGCACTTGGCACGAGAGGCGCCTGGGACCTTTCGTGTTTGCAAACCCCAAAGTCAGCCCCTTCTCTTAGTTTTATGGAAATCCCACTCTCCACCCACCAAGCCAATTCAGTTCCTCCTTTACATACATTTCCTTCAACCCCTTCCTCTTCCTCTTCTGAGCACCCAGTTTAATCCTACTCAAAGGGTCTTTAAAACAAGGCACTAGGTAGGACTATCTCTTGGATAACAGCAAATAGTGCTTTGGGCTCATTTCACAGAAGTTTGGTTTTTCAAGATAGAGAAAGTGAAAATACATTAGAGAGAATAAAAATAAATATCTCAATAAATTGTCCCTCACAATTGCCAGTGGAAAGACTTAAACACATAATGATTTTACACATAATGGTACCATTGTGTATATTTTTCTATGACGATGTTTTACTGCACACCTGCAAATACCACTGTATTGTCTAGGTGGCTGGTGAAATTATTTCAAGTGAAGGATATTCTGCCAAAACCACGTAATTTTCAAGTGCTTTATACCCTGAACAAGTTGCAAACCAATGATATTGTATGTGTGAAATGCCTTGTGTCCTGTCAGGAACAGGGTGGGAATGCAACAATTGTTTGTTGATTCTGAATTCCATTGGGAGGGAAGGAAAAAATAGAATAAGTTGGTGTCTTGGGAAAGGGGCTTCTCAGCTAAGAAAGGGAGTGATCATGGCCCCCATAGTGATGAAGACAGAATATTCATTAGAGAGTAGGAGAACTGCCAGATAAAATACAGAATACCTAGTTACATTTGAATTTCAGGTAAACAATAACAATTTTCATCTAAGTATACACTATGCAGTATCTGGGACATATCATACTAAAAAATTTTCATTGTTTATCTGAAATTCAAATGTAACTGGGTATCCTATATTTTTATTTGCTAAATCTGGCAACCCTAATTACAGGGTCCTTTTTAAAGCCTCAGCTTAAGCAATTGATAATATGAACATTAATCTTGACAGGGGGCATCCTCTGTCAAGATTAAAACCAGACTAAATACCAAAGTGGGTAGGTCAAATACTGTAGCAAGGCATCCTATAGGATGGAGGAGTCATTGGCTGGAAACATTTTATTTCCTTCATAGCTTCCTCTTCAGCATCCAGTCCCTGGCCCCATCTCAGACTTCTGCTCTTTTTTCTTTACACTTTCTTTAAGAGGTTTTTCCATGATCACAGATTCCGTCATCACCTCTGAGCAGACCTCTGCCTCTGGGGTTCGGGCAGCAGCCCAGGTTGAGTTCCATTTGGATTTCTCATCGTTTTCCTGAATAACTAAAGCAAACATGTGAGCCTACCTCCAGACCACCTCCTCATCCTAGCTTGGGCACACTGGTCTCCATTAGTCCAAACCCTGATGGCATCCTCTCTTTCTCTTCCCTCAACAATTCTCCAAGTCTCAGCACTTTTTCTCTGTAAATTATCCTTGCACAGAGTCCTTCCTAGTGGGACCACATTCACCTAGGCATATCCCTCATGTCTCAAATTATAACACCCCCAAAACCAGACTTTTCCTCTTCAAATCTTTTTCATTATGGTTTCCACGGCTTCCAGCTTTCTGTAGGATTAATCTAAGCTCCTTTTCCTGGCTTTCCTGGCCTTCTGTAATAAAGCCATACTCTGTCTAGGCTTCTAGTCCCAACACATCCAACATATACTTCCTTCAGTAGCAAGGCCCTGACCTCGCTGTCTCAGCAACCTATCATTCTCATTTCTACTCCCACCTCACTTGTTCCCACTGGGAACCTGCTTGCCCGGGGCTGTCTAAATCCTGACCATCCTTCAGACATAAGGGCAATTTCCTTTTCCCTTGTAGAGATTTCCTTGTCTAATCCAGCCTGCTTGGATCTCTTTCTACAATCAAACTTTACCTTCCAACTAAGTATTGTAAAATCAAATGAGCCCTAGCCAGTTTTGCTCAGTGGATAGTGTCGGCCTGTGGACTGAAAGGTCCTGGAAATGTACCTCGGTTGCAGTCTCCTCCCCAGCCCAAGCCTTGGTCAGGGTGCATGCAGGAGGCAACCAATCAATGTTTCTCTTACATTGATATTTCTTTCTGTCTTTCCCTCTCTCTTCCACTTTCTCTAAAAATCAATGGAAAAATATCCTTGGGTGAGGATTAAAAAAAAAAATCAAATGATGACATTGTCTTTGTTTGATAGAGGAGATGGAGGTGGTCGCCTCTTTTACCCAGATTCTGGCTTCTCTCTCTTTGAACAATATCCTCAGTGACGCCATTCAGAACATACCACCCCGAAATATGGCACCTTGGCATATTGAATATTTAAAGTTGAAGGATTTGAAAAAATTACAGAAGCAAGAAGGTCTCTGTGACTTTCCCACCACCCTTCTCCCCTGAAACAGGTCATTAGACCCTCATGTGAGAGGTGCCCTCCCCATACACGAAGGAATGGAGCATCCTTATCCCCAAGACAGAGGGACTCTGAGAAGAATCCAAGCACACAGGCCTTGTTAAGTCTCCCCCAGTTTTCTACACTCACCTCATACCCCTTCACCTGTCACATCCTCCATTACTGTGCATTCTCCAGCCAACTTCCCATAACAATACGCATATATAACTCTTTCTTCAGGTCTTCATTTCCTTACAAAGGCTCCACATCACATAAAATTACATAAATAAATATGTAAGCTTTTTTCCTCTTAATTTCTCTTCATCAGTTTAATTTTCAGACCCAGCCAAGGACCCTAAGAGGGCAACTTTTTCCTCCACCACATCACTGTCCTCTTGTTTTGTGGATGACTTGGCTCAGGGGAAATACTTTCCAGTTCTGCAGGCAAAGTCCCCTCTAGACCTAGGCTTCCAATATCTCCCACCTGAGTCCCCATATCTGAGTCCCCATCTTTGATGGAATATATACTTAGAGTTTTAAGAAGTTTATTCTTCCCTTCAAAATGAAAACAATCAGAAAAAAACTGCATTATGATAAAATTTTGTTAATTTAACACATAAGAAGTGCTTATGTTCTTATTGTCATAGTTTTTTGTAGTGGTCAATTCTAAAAACCAACTCTTCAAGAAGTCTCAGGTTCTTGATTTCTTGTATCGCAGTTCATTCAATGCTGCCTAATTAATACCCTGACTTCTTGCACCTCACAATTCTATTTATCCAGCGGTTCCCATCAATGCATAAACATGATACACCAGTACATGTTCTAATCCTTTCAAACATCATAGATATCCAGGTGAAACAAAGATGTTGATTCTAAATGGCCATTTTCCTCTTGATACAAATGTGTTGGGAATAATTTGGAAGATTAATGGAAACTATTTCAAATTCTGCTTGAAAATGGGTAAAGTAAAAATATATGTAAAAATATTTAATAGGCCAAGAAGTAGCAATGTATTATAATGATGTCCTGAAACCTTGTGGTAACTAACAAGAGGAATTCTGCAGAAGGCAGATTCCAACGGGACCCCATCCAAGGATGGCCATTTACTGAAGCAACTCTGGGTACAGGATGAAGGGGAGCAGAGACCAGAGGCAGTGACCCCAATTAAGAAACTATGACAACTGCCCAGGGGAGTTAATGAGGGCCCAAAACTCCAGGGAGGGTTGGGGGACAGGAGGGAGGGGAGTAAGAGATCAACCGAAGGACTTGTATGCATCCATATAACCATAACTAATGGACATAAGACTCTGGGGGGTAATGGAGGGCAGGGGCTTGTCAAGGGTGGGGGGGGAAAAAGGACACTTATGTAATACCCTTTGTAATACTTTTAGCGAAAAAAATAAATAAATAAATAAATAAATAAAATAAAATAAAAAATGAGGGCCCAAAATGAAATGGTGACAGCAGGAAGAAGGGACATACTTAAGAGGAATTCAGCCTGGGCATGTCTGAGAGCTGACCACCATTTTTGTAAGGAGGTGTTAGACACATGGAGAGGATGAGACTTGTGCAGTTGATACAATGGGACGATGTCGGCAGGGAGGTGAGGATTGTGTTTGATGTAGATTTTGGTCCTTGGACCTGGCCCTGTGGCTTTAGACCCAAGTTCTGTGACAGGAAATGCAGCAAGCAGAAGCCACAGCAGTTATCTCAAACGATGGTGTGAGGCACAAAAGCACAAGCCATGCTGCTTTGTTCTCAGGTGACAAAATGTGGCCCAAAATAGACAGCAGTGTTCTCTCTTCTCAGAACACGGGGTGGCGTGGCGTGGCTCAGGAAGGTCTGGGAGAGATGTGGCACCAGTTGGCTGGGGAGCATCCGTAGGCAGAACGTGGGCAGTAGAAGGGCAAGGTCCAGAAGCAGGTCAAGTAAGGGACATCACAGGGGCCCAGGCCAAAGAAAATGAGAGAGACCTCAAGGACTCACAGGACTGGCTGGGGTTCTGCGTTCTTGGGGAGGGGCACCGAATAGTGAAATTCGAGTTCTGTTGGTGAATTTGACCTCATCTGTATCCGCGGGTTGGTGGGATCTGAAACATTCATGCTACACATAGACACAATCCTGCACTTATCTCATTGCAGGGCAATCCACAGTTTACATAACTTTCTCCTCGCTGCTCCGGTGCATCTCAGGCATAAGGAGCATGTCATTCATCAGTACAGAGCATGTGTACATAGTAGGTGCTTGGTCTGTATTGGCCTATAAATGGCTGATAGGCCAAGAGGGATCTCATTGTAACATGACCCGGAAACCTAGTCTCTCCCCCAACTCTAAACAGCATTATGGAAAAACCCCAGCATAGGAAATAAAAATCAATGTGCCTCCAGTGGGAACTACAACTGCCAGGATAACACTAGGGCCCAGAAAGTGTCTGGTCTCTTCCACTACTACCAGCAAATTGCCTCTATTTCTCCATTGCTTGCAAGACAGAGATGCATTTAAACTTAATTAAATGGGCTGCTTGGCCAAGTATAGCTGGCAAATTCAGAAAAGGAAAAAAATATTTTCTCTTTGTGTTTAGGAGACACATTAACTATTTTAGAGACCGGAAATTCAAATGACAAGGCAGGCTAGCACATGCGTCCACCCTGGCTTCAATGCTATGATCTGAGAGGTGGCTCTCTCCAGGGTCACTTGGGCCAGGAAGAGATGACTAGAGATTTGTTTAAAATGAGGGTCTAGAGATGCACTGAGAGAAGAGCTTGAAAGGAAGCCCTGCAACAGAAAGGTCACATATAAGCAAATAGAGCCACCAACTGAATCTGCTGCCCAACTCCTCTCAGGAAGCTAAGTCTGACAGGAGGGGGAGGGGCAGACAGCTGTGGAGACACTGCTCTCCCCTCCAGAAGGCCAGCCAAGAGCCCTGAACTAGGAACTCCTGGAGTCACTAAGACAACACAAAAGCCGTGTGATGTGAAACCTTTGCAGCTGACAAGAGAGCAGGACAAGTTCAGTGTCCCCGGCAGTGGATCCAGACACAGTCCTCAGTCAGTCTGCTCAGCAGGGTCACAACATAGGGTAATCCCATTAAGTCCCAGCTGCTGCACCCGGGCCCCATGATTTACAGGCAAGGCAAATCTAAACCGGCTCTTGGTGACAATCCTGTGTGGAAGCCCTGGGCGGGGAGGGAGTGGAAGGCCATGAACGAAAGAGATGCTTGCATTTATGATCTGTACTATCCTTCCTCCCCACCCTTTTCTTTCCTGCCAAAGTCATTGATTGTTTTAACTGCTCTAAACTCTACATTTCCGTCCCCCTCAGCTCCTCCCGCTATCGATCATCAGGAGCAGAACAACTCCCGGACCGGGCAGGATAGCTCTTGCAACACTCTGGCCATGGCCACAGTGGCCTGAGTCAGGAACAGAAGCAGCTCTTCTCAGGCTCTGCTGAGGATTGTTTCCAAAACAGGAAAAATAAGATATGTCAACTACAATGTTTAAGGAATGTTAAAGCAAGCTCTAGGCATTCCAGCTTGCTTTTCTAGTCTTAGTGTTTGAGAAAAATCCTGTATTTTTAGGTCCTGAGATATCTGGCTTTTTACTTTAAGAGTGGCCTGGTGATATTTTTCCTAGGATCTATGTGGTGTAACCACCCATCATAACTGTTCAAAAAGATTCAAGAGTCTCCAGTAGCTGTAAGGAGACAAGAATGGTACAAGAGGATCAATTCCAGATCTAAATGAGACTGGCTTAATATGACTGGTATGGTGTAAAGGCATACCAATTTTGCAGTCACTACTGAGTAGGTATTTTTGAACACTATTAATGCAAATAACCTAAAGCTAGATCAGGCATGAATCCTGCCCTCAAGGACAATCCTTCCTAGTCTTGGAGATAATGCATGTGTACAAAAGACTAGACTGGGAAGCAGAGGTGATGCACGTAGTAAAAAAAATTCAGAAGATGGACATGCTTCAGGGTGTGCAGAGTAAGAAGGAGTTCCTAGGCAGTTCCCAGGCCTAAACTGAGAACCACCTACAAAGGACAGGGACCTATTTGTAAGAGAGACTGAGAAGCTTCATGGGAAGGACAAATGACTGCCCATTTGGAAGCCAACAACTAGTCCTTTGTAAAGACCCTCTCACAGCAGAACAGCATCACAGAGAGAACTGACGATCAACTCTCATTTCCCTTGGACCACAGCCAGCTTCCTGAGAAAAGGAAGATGAACTAAACACACACACACACACACACACACACACACACACTCAACACCAGGTCAATTGAAAGCTCTGTCACTGTCCTAAAGCATGGTGTGACCTGGTGTGGGAGGAAGGAAGAATGGTAATTCCCCACCCACTCACCGACCCAGAGCCTGAAGGAACGGAACAGAGAGAACCACACAGGCTCTGCATGCATGAGTCCTCCTTGAAGGAGACATGCATCAAATCAGCCAGAGCAGCTGTGAGGGTTCTGTTTTGGTATTTGCAGTGGTGTCTCCATCACTGTCACAGCCATTTACAAATACTGAGGGATGCCCCATCGGTACCCACCCCTCCCACCAGAAGGAGGACCCGGCAGCACTGAAGTCCAGCAGGGAGCTGATGGGTGAAATAGGCAGCCACTATGGCTCCTATAATGAGGACTGCCTTGCACCTCGGGGTGGATGGCTTGGAGAAACCCACTACCCTTCAATCAGCAGGTTAACTAAGGCCTACATGAAAGAAGTGTCAATTGAGCTTGGCCTTGAGAAGGAGAGGGATTTGAACATTTGCATCAAGGAGAGACATACATCCAAAGACTTCACACAAAAGCATTCAGTAAGGAAAGAAAATTTTAAAGGAGAAGAAAAAGTTCATTTTCAGAAATGAAAACCAGTGAGTTCACAAACACACATGCCCATTCTTATTGTGTTCTGTGGTTTTCCATACTTTATATCAACTCAGGAACAGAGCCTTGACCTCCTTCCAAATTTTTCTACATCCCAGCTCTCTAAGGTTCATTCATCATAAATGTCAATACATCTTAAATAGATATTGGAGCTCCAGTGGCGCAATCGGTTAGCGCGCGGTACTTATACATCCTAAATAGATATAATAGCACTCACACATAGGCTCCTGCTGAATACCTGTGACTGCACGTGTCCTGTTTATTGTTCTCATTTTAAATTCACTGCCACGAACAGCCATGCTTCCTTTCTTCCTCTGTGAAGATAAGAGCTCTTCCCTGTGTTAGTCCCTTGGGTCCTGAAAGTCAGGGACATATCTCTAGCAGGCTGGACACAGGGGCGGAATGGGCAGACCAGGAGTCTCCGGCCTCCGGCCTGGGCAAGGCAGGAGTTGGAAGCTGCAAGTGTTTAGAAGGGAGTCAGTATCAATGTCTGGCTAGTCAACGTGTGGTCTGGGGCCCAGCAGCATCAGCCTCCCCTGGGAATTTGTTAAACAGGCAAAATCTCAGGCCCAGCCCCAAGTTACTGAATCAGAACCTGCATTCAAACAATATTTGGGTGAATGGATCTGACAGTACAGTAATAAATAATAGGCCCTCTACCTACGTTCTCTCTTTCAATCCTCAGAACAACCCCATCCCTTGTCTCCTTTCCACAGGTAAAGAAACTATAGCTCAAAGAGGTTAAATAATTTTCCCAATGCCACACAGCTACCTTGTGACAAGTCATATATTTATTTGAGTCCCAATCTGGTGGATTTCAAAGTTATCGTCTTTTCTACTGCGTACATGAAGTCCAATTCAGAGGAAGGACAGGAAAATCTAGCAACACTGGGAGATGTGGGAAGGCCAGCAGTAGGCTGTTACCTAGGTCTCTGTCAGCCAGTAACCAAGCCCAGTGGGCTCAGAACTAGGGGCAGGAATCCATTTCTGAAAGCTACAGGGAGATTGGCATGAAGAAACCCACACCCAGTTCTCCAGGGCCTGTAGCACCGAGCAGTCTCCCAGGGACAGGCCTGTCCCACCCTGCATGGGGAGAAAGGCACAAGCCCAGTAACCAGTAGTGGACCCCACTCAGCGGGCAGGCAGCACAGTGAAGTCTGGGGTCTGTATGCCAGAGCATCAAACTGGAGTCCTTAATCCTTTCTCCCTAAAATCAAATCTCGGCCCAGAAGGAAGAGGCAAGGGATAGCAGCCTGGGGGGAGGGAGTGGTCTGAGAAGATGCTGGCAGGAGTCAGCTGGCAGGAGTCACTGGCAGCTCTAGGGCCTTTGCTTCTCTGGGGGAATGGCTGCAACGTCTGCCCTCGGGCCAGGAAAGGCTGAAAGGGGATGAACTCAAGGTGCTATAGGAGCCTGCTCCTTTCCACACCCCCCACCCACCCGCAACCCCTGCCATGTAGTTTCCATGGAGCCCAAAGCCTTCCCTACTTAGTGCAAATACATAGTCTCGATTTTAAAGCAAGCCCTCCATGCTTATCTGTTTGTTGTCGAGAAAGCGTTACTGAAAAACTGTTTTTTCTTTTCTACTAGACACCCAGAAAGCAACAGAGGGATGGTAGGAAGCCACATAACAGTCATTTGGCTAAGCTTCTCAGAAATGCTGTCCTATTTTTCTCTTTTGCAGGCTCTGGAGGTCCATTGAGACCTCCACGATCAAGCAAGGATCCCATTTCTTAACATTTTGCAAGTTTTTCCTTACAAACACCAGAACACATGTCTTGGACAGAGCCACCTCTGTCCTTTTCTAAAGCATGGGTTGCGACAACCCAACCTAGTCTTACTGCCCTGTACGTCCTTCCTGTCTTTACCAAACCTGTCTTCTTAAACCAGCGCTTTAGCCACTCCTTTGCTAGGGACTCCTGCTGCTCATGTGAGCAAGCCCGAACTTGGATGGTGGGCCCTCTATCAATAGGCCCCCTTCACCCGTGAATGCTTGTTCCCTCACCCAGAGCAGAATTTAGCCAGGCCAAGTTCCTTGGTGCCAGGAGCTTTTCTACTGCACATGCTCCCACCAAAGGTGCTCTCTTAGCCAAGCCAGATCTACACAGTGTGAAACTGAGCCAAGGCCAAAGTCATATTGCAACAGACCCATGAACTGGCTGGCATCTGCTCAGCTGTGGGTGTTGTATGGAGGTTGGGAGAAGTGTGCTGGTACATGTTCAACAACTGGCTCTCTGTGGGAGAAAATGTGTGCATGTGTAACATACGTAAGCTTATCATAAACTTTACCTATATATAACTCATACAAATAAATTCCACATCGCCTATTGATTCTCCTAGATGCTTCCATTGATTTTTGACAAATTCTCATATCTGTAGCCAATCTATGATTGCAATTAATGAACAAGTATAGTTCTAACCTGAATGTTGGCTATTTTTATTTACATAAACAAGTAAGAGAAAAGCAAACCAACAAATATCTATGTCAGAACTTCACTCATTTGTTCATGATAAGAGCAACATCTTTGTAGAATCAGATAACAGTTTTCAAATACTAGAATATTTTTCAATGTTTGGTGTTATCACAATGTAATGAACACATACGTTTAATCTGTATTTTTAACATTGTCTCCATCATTTTCTTAAGTCTAGGCCAAGGGTCAGCAAGCTTTCACTCTAAAGGGCCAGATAATAAATATTGTCAACTGTGTGAGCCATACAGTCTCTGCCATTATAGTGTGAAAGCAGCCGTGGACAATCCATTAACAAATGAGCACAGCTGTGCTCCAATAAAACTTTTACAAAAACAGGCAGAGCCCAGACTTGGTCCATAGGCTGTAGTTTGCCAACCCCTTGTCTAGACAATCACCTAAACAGTGAATTAAGCCCTGATTTGTGGCATTTGTTTACAAATCAGCCCCCTGTGGCTGATTTCAAGCTTTCAACAGGCGGTCAAAGAATGAAGAGTGGGAAGGGGGATGTGAGAAGCACATCATTGCTCAACATAGTGTTTCCACCTGCTTTCCTTTTGGGGGGCTGCCATCAAGAAATACCACAAAAGGGGAGGGAGGGGAGTGTTTAAACAACAGAAACTCATTCTCTCACAGTCTGGAGGCTGAAAGTCCCAGATCAAGGTGTCGGTAGGGTCGGTTCCTTCTGATGCTGTGAGGGAGAATCTGTTTGGTGGCTTGCTGGCCATCTTTGGTGCTCCTTGACTAAAACAGCATTGCCCTGATCTGTGTTCTCCCTGTGTACATATTTAGGTCCAAATTTCTATTTTTTTATGAAGACTCCAGGCATGTTGGACCTCCCTAATGGCTTCATCTTAACTAATTGTCTTTGAAGCAACCCTATTTTCATCTAAGGTCACATTCTGAGTCTGGGGATTAGATCTTCAACATATGAATGGGGAGGGGACACCATTCACCCCATAAGACCATGAATCTACAATATTTGTAAGTAAATTCTAAAGTATAGATAATAGAAAAATGTAGCAAATACCAGGGAAGTGATAAGTTTTGAGGATTGATTATCTTTGTGTTAATTAACTTAATTTGTTTAATTGTAAGTTCATATGAGACATATACAGTTTAATTTTTAACAATAATAGATGTGCTTAACAATTGGCTCATAAATCTTCTGAAAATTAGTCAATCAGCCCTCTCAAGCCAATATAAGCCAACTTTAGAACACCACCAGTTGAATGGAGTGCATGCTATGGACAAGGGCCCTCAAGAAGAGTTATGTGTCTCCCGAGGCCTAGAACAAGATAAACCAGCCCATAAGCTATTCCCTCTCCTTCCTGTATTCCTCCCCCAGGAGCCCTGTGATACAGTGTCAATATCAGTCATTTTCTTCTCCAGTCACTTCAAATCCTCAGCTTTGCTTGGCCAAACCTGATTCCCCTACTTGGAGAGAAGAAGATTGGTTCTTCTGCACTAAGCAAGGCATATGAGACTTTGCATCAGGACCCATTCTTACTCATCACACTTGGCCCGGACTCTCTCAAGGCCAAGTAGAATTCTTATATCTACTAGTAGCTTCTCCAACCAAGCCCAGTTCATGTGTATCTTTCCCTTTGCTGAATTCCTATAGGATATGTTTACATATGGCATCACATTATCTTCTCGTTGATTTCCATATGGATCTCATGCTTCTCTATTTAATTTATAAAATCCTTTGGAAGGTAAACTGTGTTCTTCACTATTTCCCTCAGTCCAAGTTCAGAGCTAGACAGATAATAAGGCTTGTCACTTACATAGAGAATAGCAAATAGCCATCAAAAAGCAATTTTGTTGTAAGCCCAGGTTGGAAAGATCCAGGTCTTTAAAGGTTCAGGAAAAGGCAGAAAAGAAACTCTTGGGTATCAATCATTTCTACTCACAAGTTTTAGCAAGTTTGAAAAGGAAATAGCAGCTTAGACCAAGGAGGAACCTCAGTGAATGTGCCTTCTCAGTGTCCTGACTTTTCCTCATGGGGGTGTGCCCAAGTGGAGGGAATGGCCAACAACACACAAAGGATAAGAAATCCCTTAATTCTATCTGTCATAACTAGTACACTACAAATGCTCAAGCCTGAACAAAATATAAAGTTATTTAATTTTTCTCATATATAGCCCAGTGGTGGGCACAGGGGATGTGGTGGGGCACAGGGGAGTCAGAGCTCAGGTGGCACAGCCACTGTGGACCCAGTTGACAGAGATTCTGCTATCTTCCACACGGCACCTATGCCCTGGATCTGGGGGGTGACATCAGCTGGCATCATTGGGGAGAGAATACACATACAGCATCACTCAAGAGAGTTTGGAGGCCAGATGTGAAAGTGGCTTTCATCGCTTCTGCCCACATGCCATTGGCCAATACTCGGTTAGTTAATCTGATGGCCCTACCTAAATCTATATGGGAAGGGAAAGCAACAAGTTGACACTGTAGAATAGAAACACAAATCACTGAAGGACTGGTGAAAAATTGTTCACAAAAATGGGCCTGGCCAGGGCCTCCCACTGTCCTAACCAGGATAGACCAGAATGGAGACTTGATTAACTCTGATGTATAAGGTTTGCCTTAAATATCCAAAAGGTAATGTTAAACCCTACCAAAGTTGGAAATCATTCATGGAAACTGCTCTACTCCAGAAAAGAGTCTCATTAGTTGGAAAGCATCATTTAATAAATAAGAATACACTTGATATCTCAAATCGCTTTCTGCCCTGGGAGAGTTCATGTCTTACTTCTATGAGGCTGAAACACCATTCTATTTCTTTGCTCAAATAAGGCAAGGACCCTAAATAATTTCACATCATCATGAGATCTTCTACCCTTTCAGCGGTTCTCAATTGCACTGAGTCAGAAACCAGCAACCTCACCAAGTTTGGTAGCAGTATAGAGGTTGTTGTAGGCTTAGTCCTTAATGAACAATCAGGAAACACATTCTGTAAATCCAGAGATGCCAAAAGCTGTAGGTATTTTGATGTCATTCTCCATGCTTTACTATCTCAAAAGGGGAACTTGATACCCAATTTTCATTTTCTAGAATAGTATGGAAATTTAACTCACCATTTGGAAATAGTCTGGGCATCTACTGAAAGGAGCTACATTTGACTTCAAAACATTTATCACTGAGAGTCACCAGGAATGTCATGCTCTCAAATTGTTTCTTCTTTATGAGCCATGAAATAACAGAAAAACAAGCTAAAGTAAGGTGGACAGATCAATAGAATTAGTTCCCCAAAAAATGCCAAGCTAGAAGTTAAAAGAGCAACACTCAGATAATTGAAATAAGAGGAGATAATAAAATACTAAGCTTTAAACAGCATCCGCATGTGGAAAGAAGTGGAATTGAATTAAGAAAACTGTTTTTGCCATGTCCCATGAAAGGAGACAGAAAATGAAAATGCATCCCAAAAAGTATATGATGTTAAAAATATTGGGCTTGACAAATCTAACCCTACAGTTTGGAAACTTAAATACATCCAAGCTGATTTTATAGTAGAAGGGGAGAAGGAAAGAAATAGATGAAGATAGCTTTATAGGAAAAAAAGATACCAATGTTAAAGCTGCTATGTTTACCAAAGAAAAAGTAAAATACCCACAACGGGTCCAAAACAGACATACTCTCCAAGTCCTTGGGAAAGCACAGGTTTGACATTCATCAGTTGAACAGCACATGGCAGCCTTTTAGGGGACCACTGGCTGGGTGACAAATGCCTCCCCGCTGGAATACTTTCCTCTTTTTTCCCCAGCAGAATGCCAGAAGTAAAACATATGCTTTTGGTGTCTAAAAAGATGACAAAATGTAGAGCATCCTACCACGGTTTTAGACATATGAAGCTTTCAAAATAAAACCTAAGGGGGAAAAACCCAGGTCAAACAACTTTAAAGTTCAGTCTATGTTTAAAAAATAAAACCAAATAAAAATAAAACTTCATACTCCAAACTGCACATCTGGGACAATTTATATTGTGAAAGTCAGGATGTAAGGGAAACTACTAGTACAAAGGCCATTAGCTGCAGAGCTGCCAGCAGTCACTGCCGTAAGAGAGCCACGCAGCCAATGGTCCTCTGACGGTCCATTGATGGGACCTGCAATGGAACATTGCATCCTTGATTTGACTTACTAGAAATAGTAATTTTATTCAAGGAATAGCAAAGTTAGAAATGAGGTGTCTGCTCTTTGCCTTATGATAGAATAGTTTCTATCTTGGTGGAAGGAAACAGAAGTATGCCACAGTGGTCCTTACGTTAGGTGGCCTCCAATATCCCAAGCCTTCTGATATTCATAATCTTGTGTAGATTCCACTCACATTGACTCTGTGTTTTGTCATGTGACTTGCCTTGATGAGTAAAAATTGACAAAGATGGGATAAGTAGAGGCTTATCCTTTAGGAAGGAATATTTGTTCTTGGAGACTTGGGCAACCATGTGTAGAAATCCATATATCCTCCTGGTGAGCCCAGGTGGAGAGATAAATGTCCAACAGTACCAGTTTTCCCAGCCATCCCAGAGGAGGTACCAGACATATAAGTGAAAAAGCCATCTTGGATGTTCCAGCCCCAGAAGACACCTCATAGAACAGAACTACTGAGCCGAGGAGCTCAGCTCAGATTGCTGAGCAATAATTTGTTATTGCTTTAAGCTACAATGTTTGGGGTAGTATGCAATGCAGTGAAAGATATCAAGAACAGCTTTGAATCAGAGCAATTCTAGTCTAATGGTTATGACCTTGGGGATCAGGTAGATTTTAGTTCAAATCTTATAACCAACATGTACTAGGTATGTGGTTTGGGGTAATTTCTTTAACCTCTCTTCTTTTTAGTGATAAAGTGAGTCCCTGTTGGTTGCTTTCCCACCCTAGCATCCATGCTTTTCCCTTTTAGGAAAGCCAATTCTACCATAGCTCCAGATGTTAACCAAGTGACCTGGGAAAGGCCAATTAGTGTATTCCATCACTTGACCACAAAAAAGGGGGGTTAAGGCTGGGCTTGTGACCTAACCCAATCCACTCAGAATGAATCTCAGGACTTCAACTGAAGGCATGAATAATATTTTTTGTTCTGAAAACTAGCCTGGGAATAAAACACTACAGCAGGAAAAATCCAACAAAAGGAGCTTGAACCTGATCAAAATGCTCCTGAAACAAGGCCCTACTTGAACTTTTCAAGTAGTGTAAGTCAACAAATTGTTTTTATTGTTTAAATTAGATCAAGTTGGGATTTGTTTCTTGCAACCCAAAACATCTTAGGTAAAATAGTGAATTCCTAATGTTTTCACCCCTTTCTTCTTTTGGAAATGCTATTCTCTTTCTTTGGGGGAATTGGTCACCCCCTCCAAAAAAAAAATTAGGCTGCCAATATAAGCACAACCCACCATCACTTCCCAAGCCACAATGGGAATTGGAAGGCCCAACCAGACCAAGCAGAGCCTTTTCCTGATTTTCAGGACCGGTGGTAAAGTTAGATGCCGGGAGCCACCTGCAGCCCTACTTCCAGCTGTGTGAAGAAAGCTTCTGGAAGGAAAAACTCCAACTGATAGACAAGAGGAGAGTCCTGGAACATTGACCCTGGTTCCAAATGATCCTGAAGCTCAACCTTCAGTAAATTGACTTTGTGAACCAATGAATTCTCCACCCTCCATTCCTGGATTTTTTTGGTGAGGTTCCTTCTCTTCTTTGACCGGGACTCCTGCTTCTGCCTTTCTACGCTGAAGCAGTCACTCAGAGGCTCCCAGAGACAAGCCTCAGAACCCTCTAGGCCCTTGTGTGCTCATCTCAAAAATGAAGAGGTTGGATGGAACTTTCTATAGAGTTCCTCTTGGCTCAATTCTGTGTCCAAAACCCTCCCAGTCTGCTGTAGGCCTCTGTGGCCTCCAGTGAGGATAATAATAGTACCCACTTAGACTCTATAACTTTTCACATACCTTTCTCTTCTTGTTACCATATCCCACTTTTTACACATAAAGATTGATTCATAAAGTTAACAATGGCTCTTCAGCATGTGTATAACAATATACACAGCATCCATTTGTTGGGTGTCAACTTGGTGCCAGGTTGGTGACTATATTGTTTCCATTCCTTATAACACACATGTAGCAGGCTTCTCCAAATGAGGGCAAATGATAGCAAGTGACTACAAATGAGGGAAAATTTACAGTCAACCACTCACACTCAGTACTCCAGGTCCTTATTTGTGCTTTCCAGTGGTCCTCTTCTCAAAATATTTCTGAGACTCCCCTGGTGTGAGTCTTAAGGTGATTGTCATAAGAATTTGCCCCCTGTTACATCAGTGAAAAATTCTCAAACCCCTCCCTTCTTGTGTCCTTCTATGAGTCCTCAAAGGGGAAGGGACCCAACTGGAAACTATGCCCTAATGTTTATCAACAACAGAATGGATGAAAACATTGTGGTATATGTACTCAATGGAATACTAAGTTACAATGGGAGTGGATGATTGGCATCTACCCACAACATTACGGATAAATAGCACAAACATAAATTTGTGCACAAAATTAAGACATAAGTGAAAATACAGGAAAGATTCCATTTATATAAAGATCAAAATCAATATGATCCAGTAATCCCATTTCTGGGTATATATCCAAAGGAAATGAAATCACTATCTCAAAGAGATATCTGCACTTTCTGTGTTCATTGCAGCATTATTCACAATAGCCAAGACATGGAAACAACCTATATGTCCATCAACAAATAAGTGAATAAAGAAAATATATATATATATATATATATATATATATATATATATATATATATAATTAGTATTATTATTCAGCCAAAAAAAAAGAAAATCCTGTTATCTGGGACAACATAGAGGGCATTATGCTAAGTGAAATAAGTCAGACAGAGGAAGACAGATACTGTATGATCTCACTAATATGTGGAATCAAAAAAGGCTAAACTCATAGAATCAGAGAGAAGAGCAGTGTTTGCCAGGGGCTAGGAGGTGGGGAAAATGAAGAAATATTAGTCAAAGGGTACGAACTTCCAGTTATAAGAGAAATTATTTCCAGGTATCCAATGCACAACATGATGACTATAGTTAACAATATGATATTGTATACTGGAAAGTTGCTATGAGAGTAGATTTTAAATGTCCTGACCATAAGAGCAAAAACAAAATGATACTTATTTAATGGGAAGGATGTGTTAACTAATCTTATTGTGGTAAAAATTTCTCAATATATATGTGTAACCAAATTATCACACACCTTAAATTCATACAATGTCATATTCAATTATATCTCAGTAAAGCTGGGGAGAGTCCATTAAAGTGGTTAATCATTCAAAATGATACAAACATTAACATTTTATTTGATTTTGGTGTTGGACTAAGTATTTTGTCATTTTAAATGTGGATCACTCAGTGATGTTCTAAGTTGCTTTGTGTTTTTTTGCGGGGGAGGGGGGTTTGTTTGTTTGTTTTTTATTTTGCTTTATTTTTGGCTTCTTAAAAGCTGAACAAAAGTTTAAGTATACTTGCAAAGCAATCTGAGTGTAGCATCCCTTGAGATTTTTATTCTTCTTCCCAATTTTTTATTAAAAAGATTTTTATTGATTTTTTTGAGAGAAAGAGGAAGGGAGAGGGAGGGAGAGAGAAACATCAATGTGAGAACTAAATATTGATTGGCTGCCTCCTACACACCCTCTATTAGGGATCAAGCCCGCAACCAGAGCATGCAACCTGGGCATATGCCCGGACTGGGAATCAAACTGGCAACCTCTTGGTGCACAGAACGATGGTCAACCAACTGAGCCACACAAACCAGGGCTTTTCCAATCTCGTATGCTTGTCTTACCTACACTTACTTTGACAACAATTTTTTAGCAACTGCCTTTATCTAGTCTTTACGAAAGCATTCAGCTTAAATTTCATTAAAAATTATGTCTCTCTGTTTTCTCATACATATTTCATCAGCATACAAAAATTTTAACTCACTAAAAGCATTAGAATAAAGGGGAGGAAAAAAAGACCAAAATCGGGCAAAATGAATCCAAGGCTTTAGAAGTCAGAATAGTGGTGACCTTGGGGAGGGATGACAAGAAGGGAGCAAAAATGGTACTTCTAGGGATGACAGTTACGTTTTGATTCTTGATGCTGGTCATGGGTTGGGATTAGTTTATAAGTATTTTTTAACTCAACACTCATGGTTTGTGCACTTTCCTGTTCCTTTGATATAGCTCAATTCAGAAGTCTTAAAAGGAAGGAAAGGGAATGAGCTATCCTAGTATCTGGGTTTCAGGTCTCAGCTGCTGGCATCCTGAATTCCTCACGGAGCTGTAATAAGGAGCTACCACTGCTTTGGGGCCACCTAGTCTATCCCACACCACAGAGGCGCTGGTCCCCTGTGGACAGTCTCTCTGTTGCTGCTCTCCAGGATTTATCTCTCCCTGTGTCCAGTAGAGAGAAGCCCCTTACACTTCAAGTCCAGTTCTTTTGATACAGGGGTAAGGGCCTCTCATGCTACATGACTTCAATTTCACCACCCAACTCTCGGAGAAAACTTTCCCCTGGAGAGTTTATTATGTTTCCAGTAATAAAGAGCTCTATTTCCACCACCATGTCTCCTGCCCCAGGTTGTCGGCATCGTGGCAAGGATTTAGTTCAATGAGAGCCATGTGGTATAATGGTTAAGAGCATGGCTCCAGACTGCTCAGCTCTCTACTCCAACTCTGCCACTTATTGGCTGTGTAACCTTGTACAATTTACTTCCATTCTCTATGTCTCAGTTTCCTAATTGAAAAACTGCCCTTCTTCATAGGGATTAGGGAGATTAAAATACTTTATATATGTTAATTGCTTAGAACAGAGTCTGGCATGTAGTAAAATCCATTTTAATAATAGTGATCATTTTTCCCTACCTGCAACCTAGCTCTTTTTTTTTCCAAATATATTTTTTATTAATTTCAGAGAGGAAGGAAGAGGGAGAGAGAGATAGAAACATCAATGATGAGAGAGAATCATTGATTGGCTGCCTCCTGCACACTCCCCACTGGGGATCAAGCCCGCAACCTGGACATGTGCCCTTGACCAGAATTGAATCTGGAACACTTTAGTCTGTAGGTCAACGCTCTACCCACTGAGCAAAAACAGCTAGGGCTGCAACCTTGCTCTTATTGCTTGTCCTGCTCTGCAGTCCATCAGTCATGTCTGTTTATTTTTGAGAACTAAAAATAATGCTTGTGGGCAGAGTTCATATTCTTTCCCAAGAAACTCCTGGAGCCCATGCAAATCAGAGGATAGAGCTGAACCTCCACCTAAGTGCCCCCTGACATTCCAGGCCAACTAGAGAGGCTTTATCTACAAAAAGCACATAAACAATCTCCATGAGTGGGCCACCTAACTCTAAGTGCTGGCATTGCCATGTCTTAAGCCTGAGCCAGCCAGGATAGCACCGAACTTTCAATAACCCTGTGGAATAGGTAATATGAGTTTTATTGTGCAAACGTGGAAACTGGAGCTCAGAGAGGTTGAGCTAGTACTCACCCAAGTTGATGTAGCAGGTAAATAGCTGAGCTGCATTCCAGCCTGGCTTTTTCTGACTCTAAAACCCAGGCCCTTTCCATTAATCCATGCTGTCATCTCAGGCACTGTGGGTGGCAAGGCAATAAGAGGCACTATTTACTTCACATGAATTATAATCTAGTGGGAGAGGTACGACACGTCTAGACGTGCATAAGAAGTTAACAGCAGCATAGATCACAGATTATTAGGCCTAAAAAAGCAGACATTCAGGAGAGCTGTTTTCAGCCAACCATCTGAGGTTAGATATTTTGTTCTCCAGAACAAAGTCTCCTGCAAGCAGTCCTGAGGTCAAGCAGAGAAAGCAACAGTCAGTGGACCCAAATGATCATAGCAGAGTTGTGAAGGATGGACAGGCCAAGGAGCAAAAGTCAGGCAAAGATGAAACCAAATTTACTCTTTGCAAGGTATTGACATTGCAGACTTTATCCCTGTATTGGGGTCCCTACAACCACCCTCCAGTTCAGTGATTCTCTAATCCAGTGATGGCGAACCTTTTGAGCTCAGCGTGTCAGCATTTTGAAAAACCCTAACTTAACTCTGGTGCCGTGTCACATATAGAAATTGTTTGATACTTGCAACCATAGTAAAACAAAGACTTATATTTTTGATATTTATTTTATATATTTAAATGCATTTAACAAAGAAAAATCAACCAAAAAAATGAGTTCGCGTGTCACCTGTGACACGTGTGTCATAGGTTCGCCATCACTGCTCTAGACAGACTCACAGAAATCAGAAAAGCTGTTTTGCTCAGTCACCATTCATTCTAGCAAAAGGATACAGATTAAAAACAGCAAAGATAAAAGACAGAGTCCAGGAGAAACCAGACATGACCCTCCAATTGCCCTTTCCCATTGAAATTGTACAGTCCATGCTTAATTATCTCAGCAACAATGTATGACAACATGTAGAGTATTATTAACTAGGGAAGCACCCGAGCCTGAGTGTCCAGAGTTTTCATTGGTAGTCAATAATGCAGGCATGAAGTGCTTGCATGACTGGCCTTAATTACTCAGTATTCATCCTCTCCAGAATTCAAACTGATATGGTGTGACCCAGTGCCTCCATCACCAATCACATTATGAGCATAGACTATCTGAAATGGCCTAAGGCCCCAAACAAACAATACTCTTAACAGGCATAATATTCCATTAGAGGCCATCTCCCAAGAGTTGATAAAGGGCCAGTTTCATTGGAATGTGCAGGGTTTGAACACTCCAAACCTGCTGACGCCACCCTTTAATGCAAGTCCCATTTAATCTTCACAGATACTATAGATACTATTATCCCCATGTGACAGATGAGAAAACTGAGGCTGAGCAGTTGAACCAAATGGCAAGGTTACACACTGGTAAACAGAGGAGCCAGAATTCCATTCCAAGTCCATCTGCTTCAGAGCCTTATTCATGCACTTTACTCTGCTACTGCCCTGTTCGTGGGCCACTGGTCTCTAGAAGGATGTGATAAAGCTTATGAATAGTTCTATGCTCCTTCCTCCAGAGAAGAGAGACCTTAAAGCCAGGCTGAGTTGGATGGACCTCGACTGTATACCTGGTATAAAGCTCTGATTCTGTACTCAGCACATGGCGTTGCTTATCTGTCTCTCCCACCAGGAAGGTGTGGCATGCCTCACTTACCTCAGTATCTCTTACACCTGGCACATGTAGTATCAACATAACAGTTATTGTTCTAATTATATTGAATGTCTTGCTGCTGATCAGTTTGAAAAACAATCTTCACAGGCAAAAGACAATATTTAATTCATATGATTGACCATTGCGATTAGAAAATTGCAAAATTTAGGGCCAAAATTCATTTATATACAAAAACAACATGGTTAATTTTGGATCACTAAAGAAAAAAGAAAATTTTTTAAAAATTAAAAGCATGAAACTTCTACACATGTAAAGCATGTATCAAAAAATTTATGTAATCCATTAATATGAATCCAATTCAGCAGGATGATCAAGCTCGTTCCAAGGAGAATTTAAGGAACAGAGGATGATATGATCCATCAAGAAAGGTGTGCCAAAATAAGTTTTCTGAGTTTGAGACAAAAATGATAATGAGCTACGGAATAATAAAACTATAAGCACTGGGTTTATGTTCTCTATTAATAAGAGACCACTGTACCTCTAATGAACAAAAGTCTCTACATTACCATGTACCATGACCACATCTGAGCCCTAATCAAGAGTAAATAGTAATTCAAGCCAAAGTTCATTCTCTAGAGAATTAAATAACCCTTGGGCGAGCTTGTTAAACAATGTTCCAGGATGACATCTTAAGTCTTAGAGAGTTTTTTTCAAATAGGTAATATTTTTTATGCAAAACTTGCTTAGAGTCTTATATCAAAAAATCACAATTAAATTAATATCTTTAGACTATATTTGAGGACTAAAGCAATTGACAAGCAATTATTTTGTCATTTCCCAAGCTTACCTGATAGACTTATATTACAAACAGAATTTTATTTTCTATATTGCAATTGTAATGTTAAAATGCAACATATTAAAAGACTATTTCCACTTTCCAAGTTGGGTCCAGCATAATGGCTCCATCAAAGAATGGTGGTGAGAAGAAGAAAGGCTGTTCTACCATCAACCAGGTAGTGACCTGAGAGTACACCATCAACATTCACAAGCACATCCATGGAGTAGGTTTCAAAAAGCATGCCATGAAGGAGAGGGGAACTCCGGATGTGCACATTGACACCAGGCTCAATGAAGCTGGCTGGGCCAAAGGAATAAGGGATGTCCCATACTGTATCCGGGTGCAGTTGTCCAGAAAACGTAATGAGGATAAAGATTCACCAAACAAGCTCTATATGTTGGTCACCTACATATCTGTCACCACTTTAATACTCTACTAACAGTTAACATGGATGAGAACTAACTGCTGATCCTATATAACAGTGGTTCTCAATCTTCTGGCCCTTCAAATACAGTTCCTCATGTTGTAACCCAACCATAAAATTATTTTCGTTGCTACTTCATAACTGTAATGTTGCTACTGTTATGAATCGTAATGTAAATATCTGATATGCAAGATGGTTTTAGGCGATCCCTGTCAAAGGGTCGTTAGACCGCCAAAGGGGTCACGACCCACAGGTTGAGAACTGCTGCTATATAATAAAAGGGTAATATGCAAATCGATGGAACAGTGGAACCACCAGTGGCTATGACACACACTGACCACCAGGGGCAGAAGCTCAACACAGGATCGGGCCTGCTGGCCAACCTCTTGGTCCCTTCCTCTGGCAGGCAGGCTCCGATCGCCTGATTGCAAACGGGGAACCAGGGATGGGTGGTGGCAGATGTGGGAGGCACCAGGCCAAGGCCCCCACCCTGACAGTCACCCCACACACAGAGGGTGACCGGTGGCAGGTGGTGGGGCCAGCAAGCAGGTGGGAACAGCCAACCTCTTGGTCCCTCCCCCCGGCCAGCAGGCTCCAATCCCCCAATGGTGAACAGGAAACCGGAAGTGGGGGTGGGGGGGGCAGCCAGGGAAGATGGCCCTGATTGCAGGCCAGGCCTAGGGACCGTACCCATGCACGAATTTCATGCACCAGGCCTCTAGTTGTTGAATAAAGTTATAAAACTGGGGGGGGAACTATTTCCAAAGCAAGTAGAAAAACAGGGAAAAACAGAAATTATCAAAAGGATATTAGCTAAAGCTCTATCAAAAATAGAGCCCTCCAAAAATACTAATCCCCTAGTATTATAGTTAACTATTTGTTTAAACACATTTAATCCATTAAAGATACTGTTTTAATTGAGCCACTTGTCCTTATGAATAAATGGTAATGGGCTTGAATTTCCACAACACATTTTAGACTCTTTAAAGTCCAATAATTGGTGTTTTTAAAAATTCAGCAGAGGCTGTTCTGAAGTTATCTATACATAAAAAAAAATAGTTTGATATGAAGCTCAGTAGTAGCAATCAAGTTTAGAGAGAGGGCTTAGAAAGAGTATTTTAACTACTTATTAACTTTTAAAATATTTCAAACCCTTTAGAAGCATCTATTTACATAAATTCAATGCAGTAATTAGAGATTATTCTTCTCTCTTCATTAAGATAACTCCCTGAGAATCTCTATTCAGCGCTTAGTGATAGTCCCTCATCTGGCTTCATCTAAAACACCTGGAAAATGCTTTAAAATAGAAACACATAACTCAGTCCACCCCAGAGATTCTGGTGCAGGGAATAGAGTCCAGGATCACATGGGGGTAGCGGGGAGCCTCCCCAGTAATTCTGATGCACACCCAAGTATGGGGACCATAAACCAGCAGGGGTGCTTGGGATACCTTCTTCTAAGGCTGAAAGTGCAGCCTGAGAATTATTTGGCTTTTGGAGCCCGAAAATAACTTAGAAAACATGTAGCCTGATATAGAAATTCTGTCTATATCCTACAGTTCTGACTTGTAAGTGAAGTGGACTGGACTTAGGCCCCAGATAGTTCTCATTAGTGAACAATTACTATGTATTTTAATATTGCATTTCACAGCAGAAGCCCGGGTTCAGTCAACCTTGTCTAGTGCTAGAAACTGAAGCCTGAACCAAGGGTTGGCAAATGATAGTCTATAGGCAAACCCATTCTTCTGCCTGTTTTATAAATAAAGTCTTATTGGTACACAGCCATGCTCATTCATTTGCATATTGTCTATGGCAGCTTTCACACTGCCAGGGCAACCTTGAGTAGTTGAAACAGACATCATGTAGCCTGCAGGGCCTAAAATATCTACCACTTGGCCCTTTACAGAAAATGTTTGCTGACCCTTGGCTTAAATCTTATTTAAATTGACAAGTATGTTATTTTTCTCCACAATAAAAAATAAAGAAGTTAAATAAAAAATACAATTCTTACAATTCAATTATAAGAAGAGAGCCCAATTTTTTAATGGGTGAAGCACAAACTCACACTTCATCAGAGAAGATATATGCATGGCAAATGAGGACATGAAAACACATTCAACATCATGAGTCATCAGGAAAATGCAAATTAAAACTACAATGAGATGCCACTACACAGTTATTAAAATCACTAAAAGTAGAAAAGACTGACCATACAAAGTGTTGGCAAGGATGCAGAGTAACTAGAACTCCCATACATTGATGTGGGTATACAAGCCTTTGGAAAACAGTTTCAATGTTTTGTTGTTGTTTTTCAGTCTGCAGGCTGATGCTCTATCCACTGAGCCAAACCAATTAGGGCTTGTTGTTGTTTTTAAGTTAAACATGTATCTATTATATGACCTAGCCATTATTCCCTGAAATATTTACTCATAAGAAATGAAATCATACGTCCATACAAAAACTTGTACACAAATATTATAGTAGCAGCTTTATTTTTAACTGGAGGCCCGGAGCACACATTTGTACATGGGTGGGGTCCCTCGGCGTGGCCTGTGGGGATTGGGCCAAAACCAGCAGTCCAATGCTGCCTGTGGCTCCCACTCATCCCAGCCCCACTGCACCTGCTGCTGCAGGCTCGTGCCCAATCAGTCCTGATGGAGAGAGGCTTACGCCGCTGTAGCAGTGCTCACCAGCCATGAGCCCTGTATCTGCCGCCCACCCCAAGGTGGATGAGGAGGGGGCCAGGATGCAATCGGCCCTCCAGGCTGGCGGTGGGATGCCCTTGCCGGCCCAAGATCTGGATCCGTCCCACTGACCATGCCGGTTGTCGGGAGCCACCTGGCAACCACTTTTATATTGTTTCTTCCTTGTGGAGCATCTAGGGAGGGGAAGCAGCTGCAGTGCCCGAGGCCAACTTCTAGGAGGCCAGTGGCACTGTCAGGATCATGCCAGTGGTACTGGTCTGTAGTTGCCTGGCCTATTCTCTGGAGTGGAGCTGCAGGACTACTGAGGGAGTGAGTGGCTGCTGCCGGGCTGGTGGGCCACCAGGATGGGTCAGTCAGCTGAGTGGCACTCCCACTGTGGGGGCACACTGACCACCAGGGGGCAGCTCCTGCATTGAGCGTCCGCCCCCTAGTGGTCAGTGCACATCATAGTGATCAGTCTACTGGTCATTTGGCCATTCGGTCACTTAGGCTCATATATATATAGATAGCCAAAAACTGGAAACAAGCCAAATGTTCATCATCAGGTGAATGGATTAAAATAAAAACAAAAAAAAATGTGATATAGCCATGCCATGTAATATTACTCAGCAATAAACATGAGTGAACTATTGATACATGCAACAATATAGATGAATCTCAAAATAGTTATGCTAAGTGAAAGAAGACCAACAAAAATACATCTGAAAAGGCAAACTATAGAGACAAAATCAGAGCAGTGATACCCAGGAACTGATAGTGGAGAAAGAGGATTGATACCAAAGGCAAGAGAGAATTTCCTTGGGTGATAGAAATGTTCTATACCTTAATTGCGGTGGTGGTTACACAACCCTATACATTTCTCTAAACTTACCCAACTATTCTCTTTAAAGAGCTGAATTTTTCTGTATGTAAATTATACCACAACTAGAGGCCCAGTGCATGAATTTCATGCACTCGGGGGTTCCCTCAGCCTGGCCTGCACCCTCTTGCAGTCCAGGAGCCTTTAGTCGGCAGTCGTATATCCTTAGCACTGCCGAGGAAGCAGGAGAGGCTCCCGCCACCACCACTGTGCTCGCCACCCATGTGCCCACTTCTGGCTGAGTTGCGCTTCCCCTGTAGGAGCGCATTGACCACCAGGGGCAGCTCCTGCGTTGAGCGTCTTCCTCCTGGTGGTCAGTGCGTGTCATAGGGACCAGTTGTTCTGCCATTCGATTTATTTGCATATTACCCTTTTATTATATAGGAGGATAAGCCAGACTTGTAGAAGGACACAGGAGCCAGTCAGAAGGGACTCCCATCAGCCAAATCTGAAATAAGTTGAACATCAAAGTAAATAATCATAATAAAGGATAACAACCTATTGAAAAAAGAAAGGTATCTCTAGTTCATACTGAGATACATAAATAAATAGATAGGAGGATGGGGGAAATCCATGCATATAGAAAAAGGTAATTCATAAATGTGAATAATAACATTAGAAAATAAGCACTTAATTACCTCTATAATAATTAACACACTTAAAAATCATCAATGGATAAGTTTGTTGAGAAACTGAATACCTGTAGAGTTTCAAATTCTCTCCCAATAAGATACTTATTAATTACAAAGGAAAAATAATAACTTTACAGTAGAGAAGCCTGGTAGACAAGTACTTTAACTAAGTGATTAAAATTTATCACCTATAATGAGACACAACGGCATTATCAACCTCTGATGTAAAACACTAAGACGATATTTCATGTCTGTGGTTTTCCTACCGAGTATGCAAAATCCAAATAGAAACATGAGAAAACATCAAATGAAAATTAAAGAACATTCTACACAGCAACTGGCCTGTACAATTAAAAAAATGTTAGAGTTATAAAAGATGTTTTTAATGAGAAATTATTCCAGATTAAAGGATATATGGAGACATGAGAACTTAATGCAATGAGTGATTCTGGATCACATCCTGGACAAGAAAGGAAATTATTAGGACAATTGGCAAATTTCAAATAAGATCAGTAATTACATAATAGTTTTGCATTAATGTTTACTTCCTGGGTTTGATGCTTTCTCCAGTTGTTTATAAGAATGTCTGTTTTTCTTTTTCTTTTTAGGAAGTACATTCTGAAGTATTTAGAAGTAATGGAGCAATATTTTTGCAACTTACTCTTAGAAAAAATAAAGTGTGTATATAGTAGTGTGTTGGTAAATGTTTAATAACCAGTTCTCCAAAGACTTGTGCACATATATGTACACATATAAGTTTAGTATAAATTTTACTAATATAAAGAATAGGCAGTACACAATTTAAAAAATAATTAAATGTGCAGTACACTTTATTATAAATTCTATATAACCAATTGATTCTCCCAGAATGATTTTTGCCAAACTCTACCTGAGGTTGCTATTCACAGTGTAGCAGCTGCAGACAAAATGCACTATAATCTGCATTATTAGCACAGTCTCATCACTTTCTTAAGTCTAGACCAACAATAAAGCAATAAATCAAGCCCTGATCTGTCTCCCTGGGAGCTCACCGAACACCGAGTAGCACTCTATGATACAGCATTTTCGTCAGAGAGAGAATAGAAGGAAATCACCTCCAGAGAGCGTAGTATTAGTAAGATAATTAGGAAGACATGAATCTTAAGTATTGAGTATTGATTTGAGTTTGGAGGAGGCATTAGTCACTGGCACCTGCCTCTTTACTTTATAACTTAATTGTAAGCTAAAATAATTTCATGTTTAGCAATGGCCAAATCAAACAGCTAGCTCACAAATTTCCAAAAAGGTTAACAATTAGCTCTCCTAAGCCAGAACAAATTCCAGTACACCACTCGGAGAGAGAATGATGGAGCAAATGTGGTAACACTTCAATAGTCAGAGAATGTGGATAGAGGATATATAAGAATTCTATTGTTTCTATAACTTTTCTGTAAATGCAAAATTATTTCAAAATTTCAAAGTTTAAAACAAATCAACTAAACCCCGATTCATGTAATGTTGCTCTCTTCCTGTGTAGACATGAAACAAATTAGTCCATCGTTATAGCACTGCCAAAGAATTGAAGGGGAAAAAATGCCTTTGGGGAAAGGCGAGCACTGACATTGCAGGGACCACCTGAGTCCCTCCCATTTCATTAATGGCCTGTTATTTTACAACTAGAGGCCCGATGCATGAAATTTGTGCAAGGGGCTTGGCCCTCGCAGCCCTGGCTTCATCCAGAAGGTCATCTGGAAGATCATTCAGCTGTCCTGTCTAATTAGCATATTATACTTTTATTATTATACATGAAGTCAATGACAACTTGTTCATGTTTAAGTTTTTCCACAGTGCAAGCAAAGTGTAATAAAATAAGTATAAACCGAGTACCATGGGAGCACGGTAGAGACCTCTGGCCTTTTTCTCCCCTGCCCCTTCACATACTCTTTACCTCTTCATTCCTGCCCTCTCTTTATGAAAAAAACAAAATGAGAAGAAAGCATTCATCACCTATAACAGTGGGTTAGCATGCAGCCAGCAGGTCTCATCGCCCCATAGCAGCCCATGTTTCATCTGCAATATTGGAATGGCAGGTCTGGTCTCCTCCCAGTCTGATTTTAATGTTCTGCTTTGGACTTTGTGTCCAGACAGCTTGTGAGTGGAGACTGAAGAGTCTCTACCAACTCTGAAAGTTGTCCCTGCATCACTGTGGCACACCAAATGGCACTCCTCCTTCGCAGCTGGAATCGGCCATGCCTTGATACGAAGCAGCTGTTCCATCGTGCAACAATGCAGAGCAGTTTGGGACAGCAAGTGAAAGATACCACACCCTCCTGAAACTGCAGAGAAAATTTATTAGGCCTATTATCATGGCTTCACAGTTGTTAAGAAGTGGCAGTTGGGCTCTCCTATTACGAAGGAGCTTGGAGGAGGCGCTGGTCACTGTGGCATCTGCCTCTGAACTTTAATCTGGAGAGAGTGTCACTGCCCACCCAATGCTTGATGGGAAAACTTCTAAGACAATCACTCTGAATGCCCCAAGTGGGTGGTAATTGTATTTAATGCCAGGCGCCATTACGGGCCTGGGTGCACATAAAGTAAGTCACCATGATTCAGTCAGAGACTGGAAATACTTAGAATCGGAAATTCTAGACCTGCTTGTAAGTAGCCTTGGGCTCATTTCACCCAGTCCAACAATCTGGTTGGAGACAAAGGAGATACTCTGGCAAGATCCCTGTGGTTCAAGACTATAAATTAAAGGCGTCAGACGCATGCAGGAGAGTAAGTTCAGAAGGCACAGGGAAAGGTGTGATTACTGAGAGCTTCAGGACTCCCCGAAAAGAGGAAGCTGAGTAACCTCACCCCCAAAACCTGAATTTCCAGAACAAGCCCTCCACCTGATAGAACAGGAATTAACAGGCAACAAAGATAAAAGGAGAAATGGGCTCAGGTCTTAGGGCCAGGGAAACAGAGAAACAGGTGGCAAGCTGAGAGGGAAGGTTTAATAACATGAGATTCTGTTGGTTCAACAAGAAAGGTCCTAATCTTACAGCTGAATCCTACACATACGGGTTTATAATAAGAGCCCTAAAACAGTAATCAATCTTCAGCCTCCAAACAACCCAAATTAGGTGCCTGGGAGGAAGGAAGTAGGAAAGGAGTATTTGTCTTTGTTTGGGGATTTTATGTGTTTTTTTCTTCTGGTCTACCTTAATCTGTTTGTGTACTTAGCCCATCACCCATTGCCTGAGGAATTGTTGGCACCGTCTTTCTACTCCAGCTTCCCCCCACTACAATCTCGTTCGTTTCGCATCCAGAGCTCTGGACGTGAGGTTCAATAGGTGAATGGCAACCAACAACACTTACACTGGAGCAGACATAAGGAGTAGAGCCTGTTTGGCAAGCCACCAAGCTTGGCTCTCTTGGAGGTTCTGGAAAGGGAGATAAAATGTGCCTTATGCATTGAAATGTTTGCGGACTTTGTATCAAATTCACGTTGCAAATAGCTCTGTGAAGCAGCCGGACACAAAGCAGAATCCCAAATCCCGCTCGCTGCCAAGCCCTGCCTCCCGCTGTGGAGCCAGGAATTGCGTAGCCCTGGTCTCGGGTGGTCTCCAGAGGAGAGAGTTGCCAGGAGGTCTGGAGATGGGGGCCTGTTACCCACCCGCAGTGGTCACATAGGTGACATCTGACAGAGGTCCATAGGTGTGACCTGAGACTGTCGCCTGCAGGCCTCCCACCTCCACGCTGTGATAATTGGCCAGTCCAAGCAGTTTGGGGCCCTCTGAGTTTTCAGCAGGCAGTGACTTGTAAACAAATCTTCCTCATTTCTGAAGTTTAGTTAACAGACTCCTGCTGGAGCACACTGAAGTTCTTGCAACCACATAGTTCAAGGGTAAACCCCTCCCAACATCAAGCCTGTAGGAAACTCAAAGGTTAGAAACGGGTCATTAAGAGACCAATATCAATTACAGCTCTGGACTGGCTGAGACCTTGTGACAATCCACTCAAAGGCAGGGCTGAGGTCAACCCCTGGGCCCTTCAGTGGTGCAGCTGCTTTGCCTCAAAGGCCAGCATGTCATCTTGCCTCCAAGTCGTCTGACCCTGGCTTCTCTGTCCACTGTCAGATCAGGTCTAGGTCTAGGCAAAACCCAAACATCACTACCCTTCCCAGTCTGTGGGCTCCTGAAGTCACCAATTTAGACTGATTCGTGTTACCTTGCTCAGGTTAAGATGATGTCACCTTGTAAAATGCAAAGACTTCACCTATTCTTGCATTGCAAGAGTTAATTTTTCAGGAAGAGCTTGCTTTTGCCCAGCAAAGACCCGAGGGAATAAGTGGGATAGGTACATTTTGTTAAGGAGGCTGAGGAAAGGGAACTTGGAAAAAAAGAGCGAGGCATGGAGATAACCAGAAATAGAGAAACAAGATAAAAGAAGAGAAAGATCAAAGCAGAATGAATGTAAGGAGATGATACAGCTAAGGACATACTGTTTACCTCTTCCGAATTTTACTAAAGTCAACTTTAAAAACTGAATAGCCTCCCAACAGCTGCTACATTTCTCTTCCCCTGGCTTGCAGTAGCATTTGGAAGAAAGTCATGTGTACTTTTGCTCTGAATAAAGCATGTTAGATAATATGTCTGTAAGGCTCAGACCTTGAACAACCTCAGGTCCACACTAAATCAGCCTGACTCTCTCCTTCTGAAGATTCAGAATTGTAGCCACTTCCTAGGGCAAAGGTGACCCTCTGGGTGGCCAACACTCTCATCCTAATTAGTATCAGCCGGTCTTCAGGAAAGAGAGAGTGGAACAGAGGTAGACGAACCATCATGAAAGGCAAAACTGTCTGCTTTTATTAAGAAAACAATTCTATTTATAATAGCACCAAAAAGAATAAAATACTTTAAAACATTTTAGCCCACAAAGTGAAAGACTTATATACTTGGAAATTATAAAATGTTTCTAAAAAAAATTAAATAAGACACAAATAAATGGGAAAATATCCTGTGTTCATGAATTGTAAGACCTAATATTGTTAAAATATCAATATTGCCCAAAGAAATCTATAGATGCAATATAATGCCCATCAAATCCTAATGATGCTTTTTTGCAGAAATAGAAAACTTCTTCCTAAAATAGAAAACTTCTTCCCAGAATCTCAAGGGACCCCAAATAGTCAAAACAATCTTGAAAAAAAGAACAAAGCTGAAGGTCTCACAATTCCTGATTTCGAAACTTATTACAAAGCTACAAAATCAAAACAGTGAGGTACTGGCATAAAGACAGACATATAAACCAGTAGAATAAAATAGAGAATCCAGAAATATATATATATATATATATATATATATATATATATATAGATAGATAGATAGATATAGATATATATCTATATCTATCTATCTATATATATCTATATCTATATCTATATCTATATCTATATCTATATCTATATATATTTAGATGATTTTCAGCAAGGGTGCCAAGACAACAATTGGTATTGGGAAAACTGGATATTAGGATGCAAAAGAATAAAGTTGGACCCTTACCTTATATATATACCCTATACAAATATTAACCCCAAATGGATCAAACACCTAAATGTAAAGCCTAAAGCTATAAAACTCTAAGGAATAAATATCGGAGAAAATTTTTATGACATTGGATTTGGCAATAATTTCTTAAGTAGTGCACCACACATACAGGCAACAAAAGAAAAAAAACACACAAATTGGACATATTTTTGCATCAAAGGACACTGTCAGCAGAGCAAAATAGCAACCCCCAGAATGGGAAAAAATACTTGAAAATCATATATCTGATAAGGGTCTAGTTTCCAGAATATGCAAAGAACTCTTAGAACTTAACAACAACAAAGACTTGAATATTTGCAAATCACATTGTTTGATAATGGACTAATATCCAATATATATATTTTTTTAATTCCTAAAACTCAACAATAACAACAACAACAAAAAACAACAATTTAAAAATGGGCAAAAGACTTGAATAAATATTTCTCCAAAGAAGATATATAAATGGTCAACAGTTATATACAAAGATGCTCAATATCACCAGTTTCCAGAGAAATGCAAATCAAAACCACAATGACATATGATCTCATATACATTGATTCAGTTACTGTAAAATAGAATTTTTTTAAAACAATCAAAAACAGAAAATATTAAGTGTTGGCAAGACTGGAGAAATTGAAACCCTTGTATACTATTGGTGAGAAAGTAAAATGTAGCCACCATAAAAATAGTTGGTGGTTCCTCAAAAAGAGAATTACCACATAATTCAGCAATTTAATTTTGGGGTATATAACCAAAAGAATTGAAGGCAGAGTCTAAAAAAATACCTGTACACCCATGGTTATATCAGCATTATTCACAATTAAGAAGTGGGAAGCAACAAAATGTCCATTTATAGATGAATGGATAAACAAAATATGGTATATAAATAACAATAGAACACTTTAATCAGCCTTAAAAGGGGAGAAAATTTTGACACATGCTATAATGTGAAAGAACCTGAGGTCATTATGCTAAGTGAAAAAGCCAGTCACAAAAAGGCAAATACTGTACGAATCCATTTATATGAGGTGCCTACAGTAGTAAAATTTATAGAAACAGAAGGTAGAATGGCAGTTGCCAATATCTAGGGTGGGAAGGGGAGACAATGTGGAGTTGTTTAATGATTATAGATTTTCAGTTTGGGAAGATGGAAATAGTTCTGGAGATAGATGGTGATTGATGATAGTTGCATAGCATGAATATAGTTAACATTACTAAATTAATAACTTAAAAATCATTAGAATGATAAATTTTATTATGCATACTTTACCAAGATTAAAATATTTTTAATTTTAAAAGGTTTTTTATTTTAAAAAATTGTTAACTATTCACCTTGCTCCATTTGATTCAAGGCAATGAGTTTTGCTTCATCCTAAGAAACTGATTATAAGCACTAGGGGCCCAGTACACAAATTTGTGCAGCTTGAAAGGAACTGTGAGCTGTAAGGCTGCGGTGGGCAGGACCACAGTGTGCAGAAGCAAAGAACTTTCAGTAACCACCAGAGGTTCGCCCCAATGACAGTGACTGGCACCCTGCCTTGGTCTAGTGCCCCCACTCACCTGCTCCACCATCCCACCACAGCCCAAGCCCACCATGTTCCACACACACCACCTGGTGGTCAGCACACATCATAGTGACTGGTTGTTCGGTTGTTCAGATGTTCCGGTTGTTCCACTTTCGGTCTATTTGCATATTATCTTTTTATTATATAGGATGTTACTCCTTCCAAATCCACAATAGCTCCCTCATAGCTTTATTAATTTGGCTTAATCAGAGTCTCAATTCTAGCTGATTTTCAACCCCTTTTACAATTACAGTTGACCCTTGAAAAACACAGTTTGAACTGCATGGTCCACTTATATGAAGATTTTTTCAATAAATACGTACAATACTGTAAACGCATTTTCTCTTAGTTATGATTTTCTCTGGCTTACTTTATTGTTAAGAATACAGTATATAATACATATAGCATACCAAACATTTGTTAATTGACAATTTATGTTATTGGTAAGGCTTCCGCTCAACAATAGGCTACTAGTAATTAAGTTTGGGAGAGTCAAAAGTTACACGTGGAGCCCGGCAGATATAGCTCAGTGTTTGAGCGTTCACCCATGAACCAGAAGGTCATGGTTCGATTCCTGGTCAGGGCACATACCCCAAATTCGGGCTCAATCCCCAGTGTGGGGCATGCAGGAGACAGCCAATCAATGATTCTCTCTCATCATTGATATTATTTCTCTCTCTCCCTCCCCCTTCCTCTCTGAAGTCAATAAAAAAAATTATTATTTTACTGCATTGGGGGTTGGCACCCCTAACTCCTGAGCTATTCAAGAATCAACTATAATCTCTTCTAATCTATTACTGGTTTGACTCATTCAGTGCATATCCTTTGATCCAACCAAGGCATTGTTCCCTGGGTCTTTTCTCCACTTGTGCCAACTACCTAAAATACCCTCATTCTAATCCATTCAACCTCTTTCCACTGCCCTTCCCTACCTGGCTCCTGCCCCCCACCTCCTACACACAAATTACAACTACTGGCAACCCACATTGTCTTCTCGTTCCTTGAGGTCCAATTGCAGTATTGTCTGAACACCACAATTTAGCACTTTTTTTGTCTGATCAACAGCAACTGAGCCCTTTTATGTGCAGAGCGCTAAATTAGAGACTAGACTAGGGTCCATCAAGTATCACTTTCCAACCGACTCATTCATAAGTCTTTCCTGGACTACTAGATGATAAGTTTCTTAAGGATGAGACCATGACTATCTTTCCATGCCTCTGCTTATGAGATAGGGCCAAGTCCATTATAAGGGATTCTCTGGTTTTCATCGCAAATTTAATAACAAAGGGAATATAATAATGAAAGGACTTTAAAGTCTTAGAGTTTGAGCAGCAGTTCAAGAGTTTGAGAATTTGTCAGATATTAATTAGACTTATTGCTGTGATCATTTCATCAAATTAATATAATGTTATATGTCAATTATGTCTCAATTTTAAAAAAAGGAGTTTGAGAGTTTGACCATAAGCATTTATTTATATAAAATTTCTCCTGGTACAATACCAAAAATGCCTTAAAGTAGATAATACAGGAGGGAGTCATGGATTCAGGATAGGTGTTTTGTAGGAAAAATTGCTTGGGGGTTTGCCATGTTTTGTTTTAATTTAGTGTGGAGGCAGAATGTTGACAATTTTAGCAAAGGAAAAGAGTTTAAGGGTAGAATAAATGGCCTAAGAATTCTTTCTTATAGTTTTCATCACCATATTTCAGCTTTATCTCTTGTAACAGTAACTAGATGTTCTGGGTTTGTTTGTTGTTGTTTTGTTTTGGGGGGGTTGTTTTATATATATATATATATATATACATATACATATACATATATATACATATATATATACATATATATTAGTATATATAACATTATGTATATAATTTTATTGATTTCAGAGAGGGAGCGCTAGAAACATCAATGATGAGAGAGAATCACCAATCATCTGCCTCCTGCACTCCCCATACTGGGAAGTAAGCCTGCAACCCGGGCATGTGCCCTGACCAGTAGTCGAACAGTGACATCTTGGTTCATAGGTCAATGCTCAACTACTGAGTGACACTGGCCAGGCTAAAGATGTTTTTAATCAACCAACCACTAGTCAGCTCACAAGTGCATTTTCACAACTGGAAAACCACACCCTAGCCCCAATGGGCTTCTGCTTCTGATATATCCCACTAGGAACATTGGATTGAATTTAGGATTTCCAAGTAGAGCAGTCCCCTCTCAGTTCCCTGGAGTTCATACATTAAGTGGATTCTGAGTAAATATTATTAAGCGTGATTTAAGTTTTCATTTTTCAAAAAGAACATGAAAATTTCATAAAAAGGAAATAGAAAATCAAGGGCAGGATATAAAAATGTGAAGAATCATAGAAATGTGTTAAGTGGGGACTTCCCTTAAGGTTTTTTACTATCTCTGGTTATATATTCTACTTATCGCCAAAATTGAGACTAACAAGCTTGTTTTCCTTAGCTGATCTCCTGGACGAAGAAACCAAAAGGAAGCAGTGTTCAGCATGTCCCTTGTGGAAGCTGCTCTGGGCACCTTTACCCCTCTCCAGCCCACCTCAAAGTACAGCTAATACTGGATCAATCCTGAAGGGTCTGGCACCAACAAAAGGTGTTGACTGCTGCAATGAAAGGCCTACTTAACCCAAGCACTATGCACATAGAGATGCTTTTGCCCCTGCTTCTGTTTGCCCGGCATCCATGCCAGGTCAGGCCCTTCAAACAAACCCCTTATATCCCCAGGAAAAAAGCAGGGAAGGCCCAGGTGGGAAAGGGCCCACATTTAGACACCCACAATCCATCATGCCAAAGGAAAAGCAAAGAAAATATTTAACCAACAGCCAAACCAGGGCAACTGGGCCAGAAGGCAAATAGTTGAGGTGTGCTGAGGGATCTGAGGGGGCCTTTCTACACTCCAGTAGCTGTTGGAAGATTAACTTTTCTTCTCTGTCTTTCCTCCTCCAAGTCCTGCCTCACTCACTGGCTCAGAGAGATCTTCTGAAAGCAGTTGTACTGATAATCTTGAGTTAGGACAGAGCTTGTGCACATTGTTGAAAGGCAAATGATCTGCATGTGAAAGGCAGATTAAGGCAGTTTTTACAGCACAGCCAGCTTCCATGGTTTCTATTTTATCTCCCAGGATTAAAAAAACAAACAAACACAAAAAACAGAATGCACGTTCTTATTTTATTTCCTAACGATGAGTGAACTTTTCAACCATGAGGATCTCTTTAAAGTCAAATAATGTCCTTGACTAGCACACGATAGTAATTGTATCTTAATTTCCTTTGATAGAGAAAACACACAATGACAAAAGGCTAATATAAATTATGTAACTCTTTTATGATAAATATGTATAACACAACAGCCTCTACAGACTTCTGAAAAACTTATATAGAAGACATTATTCACTCACCAACTCCTAACCCCCACCTCACCAAGGTCTCCCCTCTCTTTCCTGTCTCCTGTTTGAGGATTAACCTCACAGGTTGTCCCAGGGCCAGAGCTCACAAATCCCAGAACTAGTTCTCAAGGCAGACAGGGTTGAGGGAAGGGAATATTATTCCACCCATAACTCATCTCCACCCATCACCTCCTCTTCTCTCCTTAACAGCAGAGACCGGAAGTATAGCAGACACCAGCAGTGCCAGGGCTGGGGGTGTCGGTCCCAAATGTGCATGGTTTCCTAGTGTCCTCCAAGGAAGTAATGGCTGAAAGGCCAAGAAGATAAAAGATTTGGGTTTTCAATGTTGGTTTCTCAAGAACAGAGTGACCAACTAAAATCTGAGATTCTCCCTTTATAAAAATAGAAATGATGTGTGATTTTTCTGTGATGGTCTGGTACAATAGTCCGCATCCTCTATTGAAAAAACCAAAGCCTTGAGTTGGATTTTAGTCACCCCCAAAGGGTGAAGTAAGACCATAAAAAATTTTTTTAAATCCCTTCTTTTCTCCAGATTCAAGCAATATTTTTGACATCTAACAACACCAAATGTTAGCTATTGAAATAAATAGGTTGATAATGCAGCTTTTTATCCAGTCTTAAGCTGGCAATCAATTAATATTTGATGAATGAATGAGAAAGCAGAGAGTAACCATGGCCACCACGCAGACACAACATGGGGATGTCTGAGCTTCTTTGCGTAGGTTGTGCTTCTGGGGACACAGGGCCTCTGGACAAATTAGGTCTGGAGGTTGGGTGAGTAAGGGCCACGCCTACGCTCACTTCCCATCTTTCACCCAGGCAGGTCCCAAAACACTTGTCGAGCCAAGCTGATTGATGGGCCTGGGATGGCCTTGTTTGCCACCAGGGTGAGGGGCAGCAGCTGTTTAACAGCCCTGCAAGTGACCCTAGTCAGTACTTTCAAGGCAGGAAGCGCAGAAGAATAGAGTGTCCACTTAACACTACCACAAAGGCAGGAGGAGGAGGAAGTTCCTCCCCTTGTAAGCAGGCCAGCGGCCTAATTACACACACACACACACAAATGAGGGAGAAGGGGAACTCAGAGAAGGGAGGGGAAATGGATCAAAACTGCTCCCAAGCAATCCTAGCTTGGCCCCCATTCTCTCAGAAGACATTGGAATTTGTGCCCCTATGTGCTACACAGAAAGAAAGCAACATAAAGGCTCCACCCCATGACCTGTGTACCAGCATCCCAAGCTTTGCTAGTCTCCAGTTTTAGGAGCCCTCAAAGCTCTCTCAACACTCCTCTTCTGAAAAGCTATCTTGTGTTGTGTATTCCATAGTCCCCAAAAGTCTCATACAGTCTGGATCCCCATCCTGGGCCCTGCTCCTTCTGGATGTCCCCACTCAATTGGTTTCTCCTCCCACATCCCAAGATGGAAAAAGGAAGCCAAATTCAAGGGGACTCACACTGCCTTCACTGAGAGAGCTGACACTTGTTTAAACAGTGTGTGTGGGGGGGGGAAGATCCCATGCAGAATGGCTCCTGTTAGTACACATTTTCTGCTCCCCTATCATCAACCCACCTAGGCCTAAGGCCCTGCTGAGCCTTGTGCCTTTTGCCAGCCAGGTGTAGTGAAAACGTGAGATACTGGTCTATCAAAGGCTGTGGTTTCTTATTGCAAAGGCGAATGGAGCCGGTCCACATTTTGCACCACCTGAAGCATGTACAGTTTTTAAAATGCAAAGCGCATGCAAAATTTGAATACAAATTAGGTGTGGAGTCTTAAAAGAGGTCATGCAAGTGAAAGGCCCTGAAGCTTTAGTTTCCTTAGCTTCCTGGTAAACTGCACCTAGATAGATGTATGTGCATGAATCCTCTTCTCAGATTCAGGCTTCCTGAGAAGGGGCCAAGTAAATCTGACCCAAATGCCAGGTGAGTACCAGGGAGCCACTCACAGGAGTCAGGAGGAACTACCCTCTGAGTATCTTTCTTCTTCATTTTGCTTCCTCCCTCCCATCTAAATGCTGCACAAATGGAAGCAGATGTTTGCTGAGTCTGAGCCAGTGCTTGTCATCCTGAGAGAAGCTGTAATGGGTCCACGCTGCCTGGCTGCACTCCTGATGAGCTCCTGGCTGGAGAAGGCAGCCTAATGGTATCCCTCGCCCAGGTCGGCATTAGAGAAGCATGGGCCCAGCGAGCTTTGCAAGCCCTGGCCATGCCACCTTGTGCTGAAGTACATCAGAGAAAAAAATGGGGCTTAGGCCAAAAAAACTCAAGTGCCCCATTTTGAAATTAACTGTGTGGTATGGACAAGTCAAGAGGTTGTTCTGGGCCTCAATTATTTCATCTGTGAAATGGGGCTGCAGAAATGAGTGCGTCTGGGGTTCCTGTGAATTTTTAGGATTTCCATCTTGGGATTCACTGTATTTTCAAGCCATCTCATTCCTCATACAGTCACCAAGGCCCCTACCTCACTTGCCCCAGCTCCAGGCTTCCACCACCCTGTACCCACTCCTGCCCCAAAAAGGACATCTATCTGATCAAACTGCAAGCAAACAATTTTGTAATAAAATGGAAAAACAGCTTTTAGGGCACCAACTTTCAAAAGGACAAACTGAAACATGAGAGAGAGGCAGGGATGAAGGAACAGGTGAGGAAAAGAAAGACCAAGTGTCCACCTCTTTTGAGGAACTTGTGCTATTGGGTAACGACAGCTATGTACAAAAGTAATATGAAAGCAAAAGGGCCAGCACCCAAAGAGGCCAGTGCCAACGACAAGAGGAGGTGCCCAAGCCCTTCCCAGGCTGTGATAACTTCTGCCAAACCAGATAGGCAGGCTCCTGTAATACCAACCAGTCAAGGGGAAATGTGCAGGGCGGAGTCGGCCACAGCCAGCCTCTTTCTTCTAAAATAATGTGAACTCGGATTGTTCCCAAGTCTCTAGGGCAAGTCCCTGATTGCCCCTAGAGTTGCACCTGTGCTTCACCACTGGCCATAAATCATAGAGGCAGCAAGAAGGGTCCAGTTCATTTTTGCTCTAAGACTAAAGTCAGCCTCCCTCCCAGACATCCCATTCTTCCGCCAAGCCCCCTCGTGTCTCATGAGCTCCAGAATGATCCTTCTACCATATGACCCCAGTGGGAATCTTCCTTTCCCACAGCCAGGGACGTGTAAACCTATCTGGCCCCACTCTCCTCTCCGCTACTCTTAAATGTTTTTGGCTCCATTCTCAGGCTCACTCTAGCTCCTTCTCCCCACTGTCCTTCCCCTCACCCCACCCACAGGCCTCAAATAATGCAATTCCTTGCAGAGAGGGCACTTCTCCCATTTAATAAACAATATAGGTCATGACCCTGTCCTGAGGCCCCGTGCGACCAAGCTTTATACAAATCTGATTTCAGAGGCTACTATTAGGTTGAACCATATGAAATTGTCGTTATTCAACCATGTTGACATCCAAAAAGAATAACACTTTCATGAGCTTCAATCTAATAAAGGAGTCTGGTAGCCAAATATTAAAAACATATTATCTGGCTTCCCACCTGCTCTCTCCTAAACAGAACATATAAATTTGCAGGTTGCGGGGGCTGGAGAGGAGGAGGGAGGGGAGGGGTCGGACAGTGTTTATTGTTCTCTGGATAATGCAGTGCTTCTCAAATGAGGGTGATTTTTCCCTTCCAGGGAAAATGGAGACATTTTTGGTTGTCACATGGGGTGGAGAATGTTACCGGCATCTAGGAGATAGAGAGACCAAGGATGCTGCTAAACATCCGAGAATGCACAGAACAGGCCCACAGCAGAGCGTTATCCTGCCCACTACCACTGCCCAGGTTGAGAAACCAAGGAACCGAGTGCTGCTCAGAACCTCAGCTGTGAGTTAAGCACTAACATTGAAAACACAGCTCTGTCTGCCCTAAAGACAGCAGTGTGTGAGCCTCCTGTTCTGAGGCAGGTCGGAGCTGCAACTCCTGGTCTCTGTGACCTACCTCTGATCTATAACCACCCCAGGACCAGCTACCTACCGGAAAGCTCTTCCACCACTTCTGCTCTAGCCTGACATGACGGGCATTTTCTGAGGCTTCCCCAAGCCCCAACCCCAATCCGTGAGTTAGAAATTGGATTGGATTCCTGGGCCCTTGAAGTTTCCCTGCCCATTCTTCCCTCCTGCTTCGCTGGGCAGCATGTAAAACTTACCACAGGCTGCTGCAGTGAGGTTGCTAAAACCACAGCGCAACCCTCCCGACCAGAAGAGAAATCTCCCCCTGGCCAGCTGTGGCAGGCTCACGTTGTTTCCTGGAAGAGATTGTATGTCACTCTCGGTGACAAAGAAGGCAATTTAAGAGGCTCTCCAGTGTAGTATCACTTACCTAACCCAGCTGCTGCTTCCCACTGTTAGGCAAAGAGCTGGAGTCAGAAAAGGCTGAGTAAATACAGCTCATTTTCACTGTACATGAACTATATTTACCCTTAATATGCAACCACCTCAGCTCTTTCCAGCTCTGTCTGTTGGCAGAAAGCCTGTATGAGGCTAAGGCACACTTCCATTTATTTATGAACTTGAACCTAAGCTATGGCCACAAAAATCACCCACTCAAAGAAATGGAAGGAATGTTGCAAGTCATCTAAACAAGGCTAAATTGGAATTTCCAAAAATAACACAGCCGGAATGCTTTGCTCCAGAAGATTCCTAATAAAAGAGATTCCTCAATCTCCTTGGAAAACCCGTCCTGCTATCACACGAAACTCAGAAGCAGAGCTGTCTTCCCGCTGTCCCAGCCTTCTCCACGCAGCTGCAACGCAACACTCGGCAATAAAATGGATATTTCTGAAAATAAAAACAGGAGACACATGATCCTGTTCCAATACTTAGCCTGTTCTCTGCTGTTTGGAACTTAAAACCTGCCTGCCATTCACCAAATGACATAGTGTACTGGCAGATGGAGCCGGGAGAGGAGGCTAAGTGTATTTTAATGGGACCATTAGGATTATGTCAAAGGTGAGAAAAAAAGCATTTGCCATCCAAGAAAATAAGCATTGGCCTAAAAGAAATCTAACGTGCTCCATCTATTTTTCTTCTACTCCCCTTTTTTGCTTTCTGTGAGAATCGAATTCCATAGGAGACTCCCTAGTTCACGTGTGGCGGGCAGATGCCTGTTTTCTAAAGTGAGCATTGTGGGCAGAAATACATGAAGGCAGAAAAAAGAGAACACATTGGTTTGGGATAAGCCAAGAGAGTTCTGTACAAATTTCAGACTCAGGAGGATCACAACATTATGACCTCACTTTTGACAAACCAACCAACCAACCATCCATATCTTCAACACTAACCTTAATAAATAATCTTTTTTCTATGCTTCATAATACTGGCTATTAAACCTGGGACTACATGTAGAAGCTCAGAGCAAAACAGGGATCTTCATTTGAAACAGAAAATGTCCTATTTCTGATCATTTTCTTAGAGTTGGCTCAACATCACTGAAGGAAAGACTTAAGTTTGCTCCGTGATTTTAGTAGATGCAGGTGATTTAGTTATCCATCTTAGGTAAGAGACAATTCCCAGCATTTTTTGATGCTGCTAGGACCTTTGTGGTAACAACAAGAGCATCTGACATTTTTACAGCTTACAAGGCAATTTAACACATTAAATTCCTTGTGAGCTCCTCAGAGGAGAAAAACACCTGTGATTTAAGTGAGCTCACGATCCCCATCTTACAGATAAGGAAACAATCCAAGGCATTCATGAGAAGTGCACATCTGTGACAGGCTGGGTTGGTACAAGTGATCATAGCAGAACTGTGAGGACATCAAGGCACCATGAAGGTGCTACTCCTCTTCCCTCGAGGGTTTAAGCAGTGGAACAACAGCTAAAACTCAGACATCTGCCTCTGCTGACAATATTTTTAAGTCCAAAAATATTGCATTGCTTTTGTGATAATGTGCTCTACAATATTTCAATGTTAACAGTGGACATTGGTGTGTATATGTTCATTGTAGTCTAGGGGTAGTTAGTTACCATTTGAACTTCCCCAATCTAGAAGCCACCAAAAGTGCTGCAGAAGTACATCTAAACACCTAATGAAAATGTACACCAGACGGGTCATTATTAGCATGAAAGATTAGACTATTTCTTTTGGTGATGTGTTCAGTATGCAATATTTTAGTTGAGAGAAAAGTTGCTCAGGTACTATCACCCTGTATGAATAAGGCATAAGAATCCAGGAAGCCCTGATCATATTTTAGAAGCAGTGTGGTGGGTCTTCAAGTCTGCTTTGGCCTGTGTCGCTCTGTTCACCAGAGACACTGCCACCTGACCCCAACACAAGGCCACTGTCACTTCAGAGCGAATATATAATAGGAAGTGTTTGTCCACGTGCCTGAGCACAGAGAGTAGCACTTCACCTGCCTACAAGAACTTGCTAGCATGTGTTTGATCTACGACTTGCCTTTCAACCTAGTGATGAGGTTGTGGGGAATAAGCTTTCTAACCTTCACCTGTTGCTCGCTGCCTGAGGCTGCCAATATTGACCCAATGAATCTGACAGTTGCTGAAATGCCACCTTCGGTTTGCCTCCACTATTAGAGACCTCCCATGTGCTCTGTACACGATGAAGAGATGAGTAAAACGGGCCCAAACTTGTAAGGCCTGGCTATCCGGGAAAGAGGATAAGGCAAATAAGTGATCAGTGCTCAAGGGGAGGTGCAAAACAAATGTTAAAAATGTTCAGATAAGAGAGAGAGCATGCCTGCTTCCACTGATATTGTTGTCCCTGTTACCTAGTCTACATTCCACAGCAAACTTCAGGAAGAATGGACACTGGCTGCAAAAGAAAAAAGAGGAACTCTTTCATAAAGTAATAATTCATCTTCTTAAAAAAGAAAATCTCCAACAGCCGAAACTGATAGTGGAGGAGAAGCTGGTAGTAGTGAAAAATAATCCCTCAAGAGTAGGAGCGGTTAGGAGATAAGGGAATAGATACTTCTATCAGAAAAGAATAGAAACAATCTAAGCCACTGTTTCCCATCTACAGTCCAGCAAAGCACCTTCAAAATGTATGTCACATTCAAGTTCTATCAGCCAGTTAATATCTTTCTTAAAAATCAGTTCATATAACTGGTGTGCCACAAGAATTTTTAAAACATGCTACTTAGGGGCACTGACCTCTTTTCCCTTAGATTTTCAAACAAAAAAATGGCAACAGCCAACACAATAAACAAACAAACAAACAAAAATCAATTAATGTTTCATCTTAAATATTCTTTTTTAAGTGATATTTTTTTTACAAAGGGAGAGGGAGAGAGAAAGATCAATGTGAGAGCAAAACATACATCAGCTGCCTCCTGCATACCCCCTAGTAGGCATGAAGCCAGCAACAAGGGCATGTGCTTTGGTCAGGAGTCAAGCAGGCAACCTTTTGGTGCATGGGATGATGATCAATCTACTGAGCCACACCAGCCAGGACTAAATATTCTTTATGTTAAATAATATTTTGACACCCACCCGTGAATTGAAAACCAAAATCACTTGTTTAAGCAGAAGGAAACCATTAAAGAAAATACAATGTTTTGGATTCCACCAGGATTCTGAAGTTTGGGGGTCTGGGGCTGGCTCCCTCTTCGTTTGACATTGATAATGAAGGGGGGAAGAAAATGGAGAAGAACTAGGGTTAGGGGAGTATTCAAGATATTTTAGGACCAAACTGGGACTCTTAGACTTAATAAATGGTCTTGAAACAGAATTAAAAAGGCAATGCTTCCTCACTATGCAATTAAATGTGTTGTTTGACACCAAATGTGGTTGTCGCTTACAACCATCTCCCCTCTTCAAGAAACAACTAGTTCCTCCAGAATCAGGCAGAAAGACCTAGAACTGTCCTCACAGGAAAGGCAATCTACCCCCAATACTCAGAGCGGGTGGGTTCATCATCACCCACAATAACCACTATAGAGTTTCATTTTCTTATAAGATGCAAGGACTATTTAGAAATAGTAAAATTTACTCTTTAAGATAAGTACTGTCAACTTTTAAGCTTGAAAATCTTTCTTTAAGATGACCTCTAGCCCCTTGCAGCTGTACATTCTTAATAGTACTTCTATTGATTATGCAATCCACAGAAACTCCATTTAACATGACCCTTTCTCCTTTCTGTCTGTCCACCCCCTGCCTTGATCATTAAACCCTTAGGACATCACATTCTGGTCATCATCAAACTGTCTTAAGAACAAAGCCTCAGGTCAGTTGACCACAGAAACAGTTTCAGTCAAGCTGAAGATAAAATCTTGACTTCAGTTGTGTTTCACCCTCAGGCCCATGAAAGCAGAACCCTACAGACCACACCCTCATGAAACCAGACAGAACAACGTCATGGCGGACCTCAGGACTTGATTCAGTGATCAACTACTCCCTACCCTGGCCCCAACCAATCAGTAGATCTCAGGACCCCAACTCCTATAGCCACCACGATGAATGATTTTTCCCCTCTGTATAACCCATTCTCTGGAACACACTGGGGTCCTTGAGCATGAAGTCTCCTGTAGCTCCAAGCGTGGCACTATTTTCTTCAAAATAAGCCTTTACAATCTTGGCTGCAAACTCCTGTTTGAGTTCGATTGGGATTTGATACACCCAGACAAATGAACCTCTTTAGTTCAGTAACAATTACATATCAATTGGGGTAGGATAGGAGAAACCCCCTTTAAAGTCCCATTTTCCAAAATACCTGAAAGTTGGCATTATCAAGGGATTGACACTGGCAGGTGGTTAAGCAGTACAAACCCATAAGGAAAAGTTGACAGAATGAAGACAAAAGCTCACCTTCTGGGCATAGCCAGTTGCAGAACCAATAGCAGATCAGAAATAAGATTCAAATCACAGCCTTCCAAAGGTAACTGAATGCCCAAACACTGGGAACTTAGCCCTTGGTTTCAAAACCTTCCAACTCCCTGGTGCCCCGTACAAGAAAAGGAAAAGATCTCATGGCCTCTTGTCAGCCCACTGAGAGCTGGGCCAAGAAACACCAGGTTAGAGGAAGCACACCTAGAATCACAATGTGAGGCACACTTCTGATAAACTGCTAACAAACCAAACAGGCATGCAACTTGACCCCACCCCATCTTAAATCCCAACTCAAGACCTGCACAAAGAGACAGGGCCCCCTCCCTCCAAATGCCCACACCTTCCTCAAAACCCCATCACCCTCTCCATGGTTCTCAAGACTTAAGACACAAATTCCTTAGGACCATTTGTATTTGAATGCTATTACCCAGAATAATGTAGATTTTATTCACCAAATCTTTTTATAAGGCTTTGGGTAGCCAGCGGCTGTGTTTGGGGGGTGGGGGGGGGGGACAGGGGGAGTAGAGAGGGTGGCTGGTGTCCTCAAAGACTTCCCAAACTACAGAGAGGTCTAGATAAGGACACAGGTGAAGGTGTCTAGCTAGAATCAGCCACAGTGGCATAAAAATTACTTTGAGCCAAAGACATTTGAGTACTTGAAATCCTTTATCTACCTAAAAACAGAGCCTCCCAAGGAACTCAAGTGTCAAAAATCACCTCCCTGAAGAAACTAATCTTCTCTTCTCTGAAAGACGTCAGTGTCACACCTGGACAACCATCACACACTATCCTATCTCCCATCTATTCTCATAAGGGCTCATTCATCTATCCAAAAAGTCACTTGCTTTTCCAAAAGTGACCTTTCTCCACATCCCTCTTCCAAGAAGTTGTTTGTTCTTCCCTAGAGGTGTCCCTGTCGCCTATTAAGATGGTATGTAAGTCCCAAATGCCATCTCCCTCACATTTCTCTATGAATTGTAATTAAATTTGTTCCCTGCACCTTGCTAACCTGTCTTTTGTTAGTTTAGTTTGCAGACCCCCAAATACTGAACTTAATAGGATAGAGGAAAACTTCTTCCCTAACACAGTCAACAACAACGCAGGGCAGTTAATGCAGAAAAGGCCAGACACTGTGCACTTTCAGCCCTCTCACAAACACCACCAGGCACTGCACACGGGAGAGTCACAGCACCTTACAGTAAGTGCAGGCTCATGGAAGCCTTCAGGACCCACAACCTGAGCTAAGCACAGGCAGGAGAGGATGGTGGTGACAGAAGGGAAAAGGCCCCACTTAAATTCCACAGACAGAATGTTGGGATCCCTTCTCCCCTGAGAGGTGGTACCATCATTGACCACAGAGGCAGGCATGACCAGGCAGCCCAGTGGGCCACTAGTCCAGGGCTAAATAGAGAATTGCTTCTCTCCAGCCTGTCAGGCCAATACCTTTTGCCAGCACCAGTTCAATAGAACTTTAAAAAGAAAAGAAAAACTAAGAGGTCACATGCATGCCCTCCCACCCAGCCTAGGAAAAATGGAAGCCCTTCATTCTCCTTTTGCCAAAATTTATTTCACCAAGCCTCCAGGCTCTCTACCAGCCAGGGCTAAACAAAGAGGCTTAGAGAACCAGAGAACAAATCAACCAAAACAGCCCACAGAGAGCAAAGAGAGGGAAGCCCCCCGCTGCAAATGGAGCCAACCTCCATCCAGCTCAGTCCTCTCGAGCCCAGCTCAGCGCAGCTCAGTAACCAGTGAGGACAACTCCATTCCATCATTATTAGCTTTCACCGCAAAACCGAGAGTGTTGTGCTAAAGAATCAATCCAAAGAACTTGTCTCTTCCCCAGCCCCATTTCTTCTTAAATTATTAACACCCACTTAAAAGAAAGGGGGTGGGAGTGGGGTGCAGAACTTTCCCTCTTTTCAAATTGCCTGTGAAGGAAGTATTGCTTATCACAACAGGTGCACAAGCCACTCACAAAACACAGAGGCAGTGTGGAGCTGAAAGGCTAAGAAATTACTTGTTCTCTTTGTCAGCTGCTTTGCAAAGCCTGCTTAGGAGAGAGATATTGTGTCCTGTTTAAAAAAAAGGGGGGGGGGGCGAGGGTAGGAGAAAGATTTAAGGTTGCCAAGGGCTAAGAGAAGTGTTGGGGTAGGGGAGGCAAGAGTGGGGAAGGCTTGGTGTTCTGTGGCAATTTAGAAAATGCAATGGGGCCTGGTGACTGAATAAACAGCTCTGTCTGGAACTTTCTGGAAAACTCTGGCAGCATATCCTTGGCCCCCTTGGCAGGATTGGGAGAAAAATGATACTCAGACTGGCTACAGCACACCCAGGGTGACCAGAGAGCAGCCATGTGTGTAGGTTATGCATATGTTGTATCATAATATATTACTTTATTAAATGAAATTAAATTTAAAATATTGCTCAGAAGTTGCCTGGTACAGCAAGTAAGACAGAGCTGACTTAGTCACTCCTTAGGAGGGAATATGTCTTCAAAGGTAAACTTAACCAACTCTAATCTAGCAGTTCACTTTTAAACTAGAGTGTTGCCTGAGTGATATTGGCCAAGTGACTTCCAGCTTTGGAATTTCAAAGTCCTCTAGTGTCCCCATCCTGTGTCCCCAAACCTGCAGAGGGAACCCAACCCAAGGGCACCCAGCCAGTGGAGGGGTAGCTTTCCCCCAGGCCAAGACTAGATTGACCTAAGATCCCTAAGATTTGGGTAAAATAAACTTTCTTTCTTTTGGAAAAATTGCCATTATCATCTGGGAGAGAATATTTGTTTTGCTTAAAAATAAAAATAAGACAACGGAGATAATGGCTTAAGAATCTGTCCCATGGCCAGTTCTGCCCCAAGTAAGTGATCAGATGATAGAGCCACAGGCCACAAAGCCATTGGATCTCAAAATCTTGCCAGAAAACTGCCATTCAAAGGAAGCACTATCTGAATGTAGGACTTGGAAGGCAAGCCATGCTAGATCACCAAGTCAAGAGAGCAAGCAGCGGAAGTGTGGTGAGCATGAATCCTATTTTTGTTCACTATATATGGATCGTTTTTTTCTTTAAATCTTGTAAAATCTGAGAATCAAAACCACTTATCCCTACATGCAGCTTTGGACATGGAACACTAAAACTACCCCCCAAATACAACCACCAACCCCCACTTAACCTTCTACATCAATTTGGCTTTACCATTCCATCGTCTCCATTAACGTGACTTCACAATTCATGCAGACTCTAGTCAGGAACGTCTGAAAAACCCATGAACTCTTCAGTGACAGTCAGTCAGTATAAGCTCTACAATTTTGAAGACCTTACTTGTTCTTTCCACCAATCCTGGACTGTTGGCGTGTGATCCTTACCCAATTCTAATCAAGGCTCCACATTGAAAGACATGCCTTAAACTAAATTTCTAATTCCCAATTCATTTCAACCCTGCAGGTCCCTCCAGAGACCCTGCCAAAGCTCTAAAGGGTGTTTCCTTCACCATGGGAAATACAGGTTGTGTTGGAGACATTTGAGAAGCCTTCATTCTCTGCATGCTACACAAGGAATCCAGAACACAGCACTGTGAGGAGGGCTTTGAGGTTTTCTGTTGTTGCTTTCCTAAATTCCTTTTATCTGCCTGAAAGAAAAGCTCCCCAAAGAATTCAGCTGCCATAAATCCCTTCCCCCAAAGTTTCACAACCAGCAAAAATGGACTCCTATCACCAGAAACAAGAAACCTGTAACTCTGATAAGAAATTACCTAAAGAGACATTTCACAACATTCTCCTATCTCCCATCTATTCTCCTAAGGGCTCCTTTATCTTTCCTAAGAGTCATTTGTTTTCCCTTGTGTGCCCTTCTTTCCCCTCCCCTTCTCCTGTTATCATGGCAGCTAAGCCCCAAATTGTAATTGCCATTTTTAGTCACATCTTTCTGGGAAGCGACTTATGTATGTGAATAAAAATCTGTTTTTTATCTTGCTAATCTGTCTTTTGTCAGTTTCATTTGCAGTGCCTCATGTACAAAATTTAAGAGGGTAGAGGAAAAGTTTTTTTTCTCTCTGACAAGACAAATCATAAAAAGGATATAGTAGTATGTAGAAAAAGCCAGGATCCATGATGAAAGTTAATGAGAAACTGGTTAAGTATTGACTCAAGTCAAAGTTACTGAACCTCCACTGAAAACAATAAACCCTTGACATTCAAAAGGGATATATTCTCAGATCTTTATGTGAATCCCCAGATATAATTTGACCCATGAAACTTCTACTGTCTACTTAGAACCATATTCCTTAGATCTCTGCACTCCATCGGCAGCATTAGCGGTTGCACTTCTTTCTACGGACTTTTTATTTTAATTAAGGGATTTTATATTTTAGAATTTATTTCAGGGCAGAACTGGAGTATTGTTCAGTCTTAGATTTATTTAAAAAAAAGTGCTCAATCCACACAAAGTTTTGCTTATTATTAACATCTTGCATTAGTGTGGTACATTTGTTATAATTAGTGAACCAAGACTGATTCATTATTAGTAACTAAAGTCCATATTTACTCAGATTTCCTTTGTTTTCACCAAATGTCCTTTTTTTGTGCCAGGTTTAGCTGTCTTGTCTCCTTAGGCTCCTCTTAGCTGTGACAGTTTTCTCAGACTCACCTTTTCCTTGATGACCTTGACAGTTCTGAAGAATACCACTCAGGTATTTGGTAAGATATCCTTTCATTGAAATTTGTCTGCCACTGTTCTCAAGATTAGATGATAGTTATGGGTTGTGAGGGGGAAGATCACAGAGGTGAAGTGCCATTTCATCACATCATTTCATGGTCCATACTATCAACATGACTTATTATTGCTGATGTTGACCTTGATTGTCTGGCTAAGGTTGTGTTTGTCAAGTTTCTCCACTGTTTCTCCCCTTTCTCATACTATGCTCTTTGGAAAGAAGTCACTAGCCCAGCCCACACTTAAGGAGTAAAGAATTATGCTCCTCTTCCTGCAGGGCAGAGTATTTATATGAATTATTTGGAATTTAATGGACTGGAGATTTGACCTTCACCCCCCAGTTGTTGATGTATTTAATCATCTATATATATAAAAGCCTAAGCAACCATCCAACTGTCTGACCAGTAGCTATGACACACAACGACCACCAGGAGGCAGACGCTCCAACCAGTAGCTATGATGCACAAAGAACCAGAGAGGAGGGAGCCTAATTCCGGGGTGCATCACCTGAGAACCACCCTCTTGCAATCCAGGACCCCTCGGGGGATGTCGGAGAGTGGTTTTGGCCTGATCCCTGCAGACCAGGCCGAGGGACCCCAGATTTGTGCACTGGGCCTCTAGTTTGTTTATATCAGTATGGCATCATGGATGTTTATTTTATATTTTGGCTATAATTCAATACTACTTTATTATTTTTGTGGACCAAATTGTTGCAACTTTGGCCCTTTGGCACACCCCATTATTGTGGTGGGTTTTGGTGTTTCATTTTGTTTTGTTTAGCACTTCTTTACTTGCTGACACTAGAATATGCTCCCAGTTTGCCTTATGTATTTTCTGCCCCTTCCCTAGAGTCAGGCATTTCTCCTAGGAACTCCAGAGCCATTTTTTTCACAGAGAAATTGAGGTTCTATCACAATACAAAAGAGTTAGAGTACAAACAAGACCAGTCCAGGACAAAGCTGAATGGAGAGGCTGATGAAAGCTTTGATCATAGATTGATCACCTCCTTAGGGTTGCTTCTTGCTAACCACACCCCACTTGCGGCCTGGTGACAAGTTGTCAAGTTCATGCCTTAACTTTTATCTTGTAATATCTTATCATTTTTCTGACTAATGCATTTATACAGAATTATTTTTAAAACTTATGCCTCAGTAAAATTACAACATGCTACATGTCATGGTCCTTCTAGAATTATTTAGAAATAGCTAAAACCACAAATGATAAACTCAGAGATACAAAAACTCACAATGTTCCAGCCGTTGTACCCTGCTCTCCTGTTCTGTTCTACATCCCATTATGAGTCAGCATCCTTGGGCTTCAGGGCAGCACCAGGTCTCTCCTGTGACCATTGTTCAGGCTTCATCACAGATGGTTTCCTTCTCTCATTATCCCATCTCCAAGTTCAAAGCTACTTTCCTCACTGATGGGTTTTAAACATTTTGTTAACGGAGCCCTTTTTTCCTATGAAATCATCACATAGAGAATTTAACACATGAAAGTGATAAAGTGGTATTTTTAATAGGCATTTGTTTTATAATCACAAATTAATGACGTTTACCTAGCATGAAGTCAATAACAATGGTGTTTTATTTATTTTTTTTAAATAGATATTTTATTTATTTGTATTTAAATTTATAAGACAGCCATCCAAACTGGTATTATTATCATAATACAGCAAAGTACAAAGCAACTTTTTACAAACATTTGAGTAGTAAATGAATTAGGGGTTGTAGTAAAACAGCAACAGGGGCAGGGGAAATAAGTGCAGCGCGTTACAGCTCAGTCATTCACCTGAACTGAAGCTTTTAACAAGCTTCCCAATCCCATAAAATGCAAATAACCCTTTATCACATACCTTTGTACTTTTACTTTCTATTCTTGAAGTTAAGATTCTAGATCTAGAATTATCCAGAATAGTATTATATCTAATTATCTATAGCCAGAGACATCCTTTATCATTTGTCTACAGCAGCAAGGCTACAGAAACCTCTTTGATTAGTCTTCAGTCATATCCCCAACCCCAACCCCTCCAATTGGCACAATAGGCATAATGAGACACAGCATGTCAAGGCAGAGATAGATAGAAAAATCCTAGAAGAGGTAATACAGCCACTGCCCAAACCGAGATTGAATAATAAACCCATCGTCACACCATGTTCATGGCTGTATGTCCGTGGAGTCTGGCTGTATGTTCACGGAGTAATCTGAGAATAAATCCATAGCTTGCCATGTACTACAATACTTAGGGGTTTGCAGTATTGCATCCAAGGTGGCTCCAAATCACTGACAGGATTTTGCTGGAACTGGATCTGGGGCTGCAGGGATCCCCCTCCATGACTACAGAACTGATTGTTCCAGGCCTGGTTGTTCTGAACGTGGGTATTCCAGTCTTGGGGTCACCAGGTCTTACTCCTCCAGGAGTGGTAGGTCCAAGAAGGGCTATTCCAGGAATGGTGGCTCCCGGTTAGGTTACTGCAGGCCGGGTTGCTCCACCGTGAAAGGTTTCCAAAAGGTTCCCCAGGCCTCCCTGGTGACAAGAAGAGAGGCCCAGGTACTCTGTGGTTGCTGAGCTCGCCTAAGCCACACGGTTGCTATTCTTTGGCCAGTTGTATTTCTGCCGCCTCTTGCATTTCATTCTCTGGCTCTGGAACCAGGTCTTAATCTGCTTGTAGCTAAGGTTCAGGATGTTGGAAAGTTCTTGCATCTGCTGGCGGCTGAGACATTTCTGTCTCTGAAATCTCTCAGGGCATACACAGAGCTGGGTCTGTGAGAAGGTGGTTCTGATCTTCTGTTTTTTGACCTGGGCTTTCTTCTTCTTCCCTGTACTGTTCTCTACAGAAGTGGGTAGTATTTCTCTGGGACTGATGGAAGGGTCAGAGCTATTCTGAATAAGCAGACCCATGGAGGAAGGAAGAGGAGAGACAGCCTCATGTGGAGTGTCTCAGCAGATAACATTTGCAAGGATGCTTAGTTTTCTTCAGGCTCATAAATCTCAGGCACTGGTGAAGGCTCCCTAAAATTGGGTGCTTCAGAGGACGGCAGGCCTTGGGGACAAGCCAAATCCACACTCACATTGCTGAATTGAAGGAGAGAGAAAAAAAAAATCAGATTCAGTCTTAAGTCAGAACAATGATGTTTTAAATGGGGAGGTATGGAAAACACTGGCATTCTTCTATAAACCTTATCATCCAGTGGCTTTCTGTATTTTGTTTTAGTTACAAAATATCAAAAAAAATTGATTAAAAAAGATTTGTTTTAAAAGAGACACCATTTGCAACTACTTCCCAACGTACTTTACAATCTAAGAAATTTTTCAATTCAATAGTAGATTCAGAAGAAGCTGTACTATAAGGTCTACACAAAAGTGCATTAATTTGATAGCAAATGATAACATATGGGTAATTTCCAATTTTTTAATATTTGGTACTGTGTTTATGTTATTTTTCAGGACATATTTTTAATAGCTTACATTATTTTTAAATGAAATGTCATAAAACATTAATGGAACCTCTTAAGAGCCTTCCCAGAACATAAAGTTTGTAAAACACTGCTAGAGTCTGGGCAGCTGTATTTTCCATAAGTCTCTTTCCCTCTAGATAAGTGGCTTATTTAGCTGTACTATTATTAATTCTCTTGACTTGGCTCATTTCCTCTGGACACTATTAGCTAACTGAATTTTTGCAAATGTGTTAATAACTAATATACCTACAGCTGGCTTTCTAATTGCATATGTATTTTAGTTAAGACCTTTGAATTTTTAAAGAAGGCCTAATGGACGAATTTCAGACATAGGGCATGTAGTAAAAGACATTTTTGAGAAGACAGGTTTTTCCCTATTTGGACAGCATACAAAGCCAGTAATAATTATAATAATACAAATGATTAAGTAATATAGTGCTGACTATGAAACTATTGTAAATTGTTAGTGTTTTGTATTTACTAACTTACTTAATTTAATCACCATAACAAACATATGAGGTAGATACTATTGTCATCTCCGTTTCAGAGGCAAGAAACCTGAGGTCCATAGCCCATGGACACAGACAATAGCATGGTGAAGGCCTGGGAGGGGCAGGTGTGGGGTTGAGGGGGTCAATGGGGGAAAAAAGTGAGGGGAGGGAACATGTGTAATACTTTTAACAATAAAGATAAATTTAATTTTAAAAAAAGAAATAAGGTCCAGAGAGGTTAAAAAAACTTTCCAGGTTGCATAGCTTGTAATTGGCAAAGCTAGGAATTAAACCAAAATCTATGCTCTTCAACAATATACTGCCTCTGATACCATAATTTCTGTCATCGGTGGAACCACAGCATAATTATTCATCTATTCCACAAACACACATGTTTACAGCATGTCTCTTCTCAGCCAGGTTCTGTCTCAGGCAAATGGTAGAGAAATGCATTACTGCACTGTCCGTGCATATTCCAAGTCTCATGCTCAAAGTGCTCTACAGTGTCCTCCTTTTCTACCTTAAACCTTCCATTGGCAACTCACACGCATCAGCCACAGTGATCTACAGGCCATTCTTACACCCCTGTGCTCTCCTGCCCCTGTTGGCTCAAGCTGCTACTAACAAGCCTTTCTTTCTACTGCTCTGATAAAATTCTTCTTCTGCAGGCTGATCCTCAATTCTATCTTCTCCATAAAGCTTTCAGAGCCCCTAGATGAAATGTTTGTCTCCTTCCCTAGTATTTATATATGCTTGCTCTCCATTTCTATTGTAGCAGCTCTCAAAGATGGTGGCCTTCTTAAGAAAGTATGTCTTTTTCTTCTTCTACATCTCCAACACTAGTGTTTGTGTATATACATACACTATATACTTATATATGCATATATCATATACTATATAGACTATACTAATAATATATATTATGCTACTAGTATATGCATACACATTGTTTACATGTATATGCAAAATATTACATCCTAATATAATGAATACTCTAAAATATCTGTTGAAATGGATAAATAACAATACTGGGTGCCCAGGAAGAACCTAACCATATCCTAGAGAAGACACAGTTCCTGTTATCAAGGAACTTCAGCTCTAATTACAGAGACACTGAAGAAAAGAACAACCACAAGTTAGGCTGATAAGAAGACGGCCAGGTGGGTTAGAAACACATCAACTAGACATCAAAAGACCCAAAATTTAGTCCTAGCTCCAACAACAACTATGTGAACTTGAAGAGTAGTTTTATTCTTCTGAGCCTCAGTTTCATCCTCAGTACAAGGAGGACCAATGCTGTCAAGGTGTCTCCTCGTTCTGATAACTTTAATGAGTCTATGAGCAGACTGGTGATTGCCAACAATGCTTCCTGAAGGAATGTGCCCTACAAGAGAGATGTGGCGACCCTAACTGGTGAGATAGCGGTGCCTCTCTCTTTACCATAAGAAAACAACCAACTGATGCACAATGCAATCCACAAAATTCAGAAGAGGACTCTATTGGGAAAGTATTGAAGTAACAAACATGTTGTAATGACAGACTAAGTAGAAGGGGAAAGTGTAAGTGGAACCCAGAAGGAGAGCTGGGAGGGAAGAGATGGTTAGTGTTCACCCACCCATGAATCTGGCCACAGTCACAGTATCATTGGAATGACACACTCCAGCACAGCAGGGACAGTGCCAGGCCTGCCCTTCACTTAGATTGAAATCTCTGAGAGCCGTTCAACTATTTCCACTCTGAGTCCTGAATACTGATCAACATTCTAATGACTAACTTTGCTTTCAGCTTCTAGTATAATGGGGTAGAGGACATTTTCCACCTTTAGAAGCTGGAATAAGATTTCCTCTTGGGAAAAATCCTACATTTACCAGAAAGAAATCCATAGATTAAGCACATGGGTTGAGGAATGAGATCCCAAGCAATAAATGCTAATGCTGATCTGCCTTTTGAGTGTGGGTCCCAAAACCTTAGGATCCTTTATTTTGTGAACATTTCAACATATCCGGGTCTGTAAGCTTGACAATGAGTTTGATCACATTTGAATTACTCAACATGATGAAAATGTGAAGAATTTGAAAATTATAGAGAATCAGGGGTGGGAGTTGGATGGGGAGTGAAGAGGGCAGCCAAAGATGTTGGGCACTAGATAGATTAGACTTTGGAGAGAACAGACTATTTAATGGGAATTTTACGTTATTTGCTGTTGAGTATATGGTTTAAGTCTCCTCCTCCATCTCTCCTGAATAAAGTCTTTGCTGCTATTTTCAGGCTACCAAAGGAAGTTTTAAACTCTGCATCCAGCTTGGTGCAGAGACTATATATGGAGTTGTACAATCCAGGGCAGGGAGTGGAGGGAGAGCAGTGGACACTGGTGTTTCACCCGGAGGAGAGAGGCAGGGGCAAGGAACCTCTGGGTAGTTGTCATACAGTCCCATCATAAAATAACACCTCAGCATTCTGTGACATAAATCACCCTGCCGGGAGTTAGATTAGATTGGATCAGTCCCTCTGAGGATGATCATCTGATGAAACAAAGTTTCTGCACTGATCCAGCTGGGGATCAGGCAGTGCAAGGCAAATGGCTTTACCGTCCTCAGTGCAGTATTATCCATTAGCACTGGAAAGATGCCAGGGACCTACAGGTTTGTCAATGATGCCACACTCAGAATTCCTCAATCATGACCTTAGTAGATTCAACCACAGACTAATGGAATATTTTAACAGACTTTCATAACACCCAGTTCAAAACTTATGTCCCCCAAACACTCTTGCCCTTTTTATTCAGAGCAAGGAACCCCTGTAGCTTTCTAATTGACACTAAATTGGCTGGCTCAACAATCCCCCCATTGGCATAACCAGTGAACATTCCAAAAAATGGATGATTCGTCCCCAGAAGTCTCTTCAGAATCCAGGAGTCTGCTCTCTTGTTTTGCACATAGACACAAACATCAAAGAAAAGAAGGCAGAGAAAAAGATCAGAGCTGGAAACTCCCCACCTGCACATACTCATATCCTGCCCTGTCTAAATTACTAATTACTAAAAGATTAAACAAAATGGCACATAAGCAAAAGGCCACTGTAAGACACTGGATCCCTCAGAAGATTTACACATCTGGCTTTGTGTGTCCTTTCGGTGAAAGAAGACCACACCAACCTAGGCCAGCAGCACCAGCAGCTGCTAAGAGAGAAGCCAATTTCAAGGAAATGCAACAGGAAAAAGACTGGAAACATCAATTTAAAAATCTCCAGTAAGGACCAGATATTGCTTTCCTGAACACGCATACATCCACCGCCCAAATGCCTGTGAACTAGTCCTAAATACAAGACCTGATAATGTAAGCCAGGTGTTTCTACTTCCTACCATAATGGCTGGCAAGACCATCAATGTAGAATAATAATAACAACAGCATCTGAAGTGTATCTGTGTTTAAACACGTAACAGGAATATTTTTCTTTCTCCTCCAAGTAGGTGTCTGTTCTGCATTTATATTGTGATAGCATCAAGGGACCAAGATCCTTTTTAGAAACAGCTCTTCCAATCTTGAGAGTAACACTGTTGTTTTGTTTTTCGGTTTTAAAGAAAAGAAAACACTGATGACAGGAGATGTTGCTTCAGGGAGGCAACTGGAAATCTTAAATTGTGGGAGATATGGATGCTTAGAGGTAACCCCAGGCAAGCATAAAAACTAGAAAAATCTTAGGAAGCACCAGAAATAATCTTTCTCTGATACATCCTCTCAGGCTGCCCTCTTCCAATTAAAAAGGGAGGGGGGACCCCAAAATATCCTCAGGAACACAAACAACATTTTTCAGAAGTAATGAAAAATGAATACAAATCCACTCCCTGTTTTGCAGCAGTGTCTCCAATAAGACTTCATGAGGTTGCAAACAAAATTCTTCAAGTTGGCTCCAATGAAAGGAGGACAGGGTACTGTAAAAATAAAACAGCGACAGCCATTCATGTAATTCAACTAAGGTACAATTAGTCCTCACAGGGACCCAGATTGGGAACTGGAAAGGAAAGCCACACTTCAGCCTCTCAGCTGGTCTCTGTCTCTTTCTGTATCTCTCTACATTTCTGTTCCCCTTTCTTCACTCTAAACAAGTTTCCTCTGCTTGGTTATCTGAAGCCTAATCCAGAATGCTGACCCTGTCTACATCACCATAACCTTTCAGTTCTAGGGCCCATGGTCAACTGGAAAAATCTCAGCACAAATTTCCAAAAAGTGAACTGACTGTGGTTCAGATTATTTGTTTGAACCGAGCCATACAAGTCAGAGGTAATAGGCTGGGCCTTCCCCTCACGTGTTCATCTTGGATCCAATCGGCATGGTCTTCTTCAAGTAGGTAGTCCTAGTTAGGGAAGGCTTCCTCAGAGCCAGACATTGGAAGAGGAAAGAGGTTAACTGAGCAAGAGCCTTTGGTTTTATTGACTTCCCAATTTTACAAAATCAGGGTGCTGATATCTTGTCACTAGTTACAAGCTCCACCGGCAGGGCCACGGGACATAGGGTTGAGTTGGGTTTTCTAGTTTTTATGTTTTCCTGTGGTTACCTCTAAGCATCTCTGTAATTTCAAGGCCTAGAACAAAAAACTGAGACCCGTACCCCCAATCTCACCTGGCAAACAACAGGAACACTTTCTGCAAGAGCAGGAATCTCCCCTGTCTGGTGTTTGCCCACAAAGCTGAGGAGTTCTAGGAAGGAGGCTGAACTGCTCTAGGGAACTGAAAAGACTCAAGGTGCCCACAGCCCAGCATCAGAGAAGCATAAAGAGGTATTTCTCGACACTGGGGTGTGGAGCAGACCAACATGTTGTGGGCTGGGACTGAACTATGCAGTGTTAGCAGCTCCGGCCTCAGCCTAGGAAATGCCCATTGTGCCCCTGATACTGTGGCAGCAACAAAAGCAACAAATCAGAACAACCCCCCTTAGTTTTAAATGCCCTCTTGGGGGAGTACCACCCCGAGAAGAAACTGGAACCAGATACCACAAGGGCAATATTATAGTTTGAGAATAGCTGTGCTCTGGGAAAGAGAAGAGAAAGAACAGCTTAATGCACATCAAAAAGAATTTAGGTTTGAGCTGGGCAGAAACCTTTTGGGAGTCAGTTGTAAAACGCTATATAGCAAATTGCCAAAGAATGGCTATAGACTTTTTAGACTGATGAGGGTGTGTGTGTGTGTGTGTGTGTGTGTGTGTGTGTGTGTGTTTAATACATAAGATAACCATTTTCCATCTTCTTAAAATGGCTTAAGTACAACCCCACTCAGACATAAAAGAATAGATGAATTGACTGCTGCTTGGGGCTTAGGATTCTACCTGGAGAATTGGTAGTGAAGAGTCTGAGAGACTAGAATTAATGTCCCATATTCTGTTAAAAGACACATAACAATATCATTACTGACAGACACAATTACACATTCTAATGAGGCACAGTCACATGTTAATAGTAGTTATGGTCATTTTTAAATAATTAACAGTAATACACAGGCAATCCATCAGTACAGCATACAGTGCATTGCTATCCTGTAGGCATACATGTAATGATGCTGAGGATTTGTTCATGGAAATCTCATGGAGAGCCAGCTTTGCCCACAATGTTCCTCAGCCTCCTATTGATTTCCTTCCATGCAGCCCAAGCCACAATCCCCCTTGATAAGGATAACCCGTAGCCTTCTAAATTTCCCCAGAAACACGGTCAGTTGGATTTTCCACAGCTATAAGCAGGAAATTAATATAGGATCCAAGCAGGTCTTATTATGCCTGCTCGCCCACTCCATCCCAACCTGACACTTTAACCAACTCAACATGTTTAAAAATAAATTTGATCATATCAGGAGAGAGAAACTGCCCAGGGCTGTGACCACTCACAGCAGAAACTCCAAGGCATGCCTCATTTTTCAAAAGTTTGGTTGTTGTGTATATTTTTTCTCTTTCCTATTCCCAGTCCCAAAACAAGGACTTGGGGTAGGAGGGAGTGGTTTGGCACTAGCCAAGAGGGCTTTCTTCCTAATTTCTTCATTGAACAATTTATGAATTTGGGCAAATGTTTAATTTCCCAAGGATGCCACAATGCAGTAAAATGGGCATGCCTACTTTATGAAGTTGTGAGAAGGAGATGAAAAAAAAAACACTTATGTATGAGAAAGAAATGGCACTGCTCACCAAGAACATGAAACACAATAGTGAGGACGCAGATGAAGCAGCAACACTGAGCCCGGCGGTTCTGCTGGGGCCACCCCCAAAGGCGAGGTTACTTCTTGGGTTTGAAGCAGTTTGGGATCTTTGGGGCAATTTAGTTGATTCTTACCTAAATCTTCCATATTTTTCAAGCACTCATTGCATGCACTCAACCAGGACTGGGGGTGGGGGTGGGGGTGTCACAGCAATGATTGGGGACAAATTGAGGGCTACCAGAATATACCATTCTAAAATATGTCTCCTGGGCATTTGGATTATTTTGAGCATAAGTCTTTGGGCACTAGCAGACAGAAAAATCTCTAGAAAGGCACAATTTTCCAAAAAATTACATTTATAAAGAAAATCTGTAAAGATGTCATACTCTCCCATACCAGAAAAAAGAGAACTCTTAACAATTCTTATCAATGGAGAAGACATTTCCTTAAATCTGAATGACAATCTTAACTAAACCACCCTGTGTATTATACTTTTCCTGGTCACCTTTCCATAACTTGTCTCTCCCACCTAGAAGTCCCCAAGTTCTCAGCCTAAGATGGCATAGAAACCAAGTTCTGATCATCCCTTTGAGTAACTCCCCACTGGGTGCTCCCAGGCATCCATGTGGCATGCACATGTTAATAAATGTGTTTGCTTTTCTCTTGTTACTGTGTTTTTGCCCCAGCTGGAGAATTTCTGGGGACTTCTAACTTGAGGCACTCTGCCTGACAAAGTTGTTTAGTCTGACCACTCGGAATCCCAGAAAATCATACCACTTGCCACTAACTGCTCTGAGTCATTCGTGCAGATGCACAGATTGTGGAGCTAGAAAGAAAATCTAGATTTCTCATTTTAGAGATAATAAAACTGAGGCTCAGACTAGTAAAGAATTTCATTCCTCAAATAAGACTGTTTTCTACTGAAAATTCCCTCCTTTATATAAGTCCTCAAATGAGTAGGTGATATTTGAATGCTGAATGATACCACAAGACAGATGAGCATTGATTTAAATGCTGCTATCTGACAGATCTGGCCATCAATCATAACCTGACGTCTCAGGAGAGAACAAGGCTTGGGAATAGCATGATTAGAATTTACAGCTGAACCAACTCTGCATCAGAGCTGTCCTTTTCCCAGCTACCAAGGTAATGGGGCTCCAACTGGAGCCTGCATCAGCATCACCTGGATGGCTGCAGCACCCACCGCAGAGCTTCTACTTGATTAGGTCTGGGGTGGGGAGCAAGAATTTGAACTAACCAGTTCATGCTGATGCTGATGCTGATGCTGATGTTGACTGATGTTGACACTGAAGCTGCAGGTAAGCTGGCGTCACACCATGAGAGCTCTGTACTAAGACAAACAGGATTCCTACACATTCAGGACCCTCTTCTTAGAACCTCAATTAAAGAAATACCAAAAGAAGAAGTAGATATTTTATCAAAATAGGGATTACAAATCTAAGAATCTGCAATTTTCTAAAGCAAAGTTTCTTAACCTGTGATCCTTGGACTCCCTCTTCCCACATGGACCCATTGAAAGAATTCAGGGGATTCAAATACTGTAAGGAAAATATTTATTCTTATACTCACTAACTTCTAATGGAAATTTAACATTTTCTCCTATTTTAAATGTAAGCAGTAAACCACAGTAGTATGAGCATTAACTATGACTTTGTCACCAATAAAAATCACATACCACATGATTCCCTGAGACCCCACCCATCCAATTTTCAGCCCCCACCCAAGCTCTTTGCAGCAGCTTTTCCATATGAATGGCCTGTCCCTGCTCAGGCTTCAGACTTGCCTAAAATCTCTTAAATATGCAGCAGCTGATGTCAGCATGCCCTATACCTATCAATAAGAGGCCCGCTCCCCGCCTTCCCACACTAGCACCAGTCTGTCTTGCTTCACAGCTGGGCCTCACCTGGGCTTCCAAGCCCAATACAAGTAGCAGCTATCTGTAGCTCCTGCTGGGTGGCCCCAGGCAATGTCTGCCTTTGCACCACCCAGGAGGCCCCAGTGCACTCAGTGAACAGCTTCAGACCATACCAGATTACAACTCTATGCATTCATGAGTGACACACTCAAAGGGCAGGATCAGTGAGTACTAAAACCCCAATGAAGCAAGTCCTGCTCCGTAGGGGTGTCTCCACAGCAACTCTACCACTGTAGTCACAGCTGATCTTCACAACCAATTGGCCTGGAGGTCAATTCCTCCCAGTGACTCTAACAGCAATGAAGGCTCAACTACAACAAGACTGTGCACACTGCCAACACCTAGAGTGCTCAGGTAAAGTGACTGGGGAGGCTGAGCCACTGGGCCCTATAGGACACCTATTACACAAGGCAACTCTACCAACTCCAGGAGACATAGCAGCTCTACTAATACATAGAAACAAATACAGAGAAACAGCCAAAATACAGAGACAAAGAAACGTGTCACAAATGAAAGAAATGGAAGCAAGCAAACTACTGGATACAGAGTTCAAAACAATGGTTATAAGATAGCTCAAAGATCTTACCGAGAGCTTTAAGGGACTTAATGAGAGCTTCAAAGGACTTAGTGAGATTTTCAAAGATGAAAAAGGAACAGTCTGAAGTTAAGCATACACTAACTGAAATAAAGAATAATTTACAGGGATTCAACTATAGAGTTAAGGATTCTGAGAATCAAATCAACAATTTGGAATATGAAGAAGCAAAAAACACCCAATCAGAAGAGCAAAAAATAATAATAATCCAAAAATATGAAGATTAGTGTAAGGAGCCTCTGGGACAACTTCAAGCATACCAACATTTGCATTAAGGGGGTGCCAGAAGAAGAGAGAGATAAAGATATTGAAAACCTATTTGAAGAAATAATGACTGAAAACTTTTCCTACCTGGTGAAAGAAATAGACTTACATGTCCAGGAAGCACAGAGTCCCAAACAAGAAGAACCCAAAGAGGCCCATACCAAGGCACATCATAATTAAATGCCAAGGGTTAAAGACAAAGAGAGAATCTTAAAAATAGCAAGATAAAAGCAGTTAGTTACCTACAAGGGAGCTCCCATAAGACTGTCTACTGATTCTCATCAGAAACTTCGCAGGTCAGAAGGGAGTGGCAACAAATATTCAAAGTGATGAATAGCAAAGACCTATAACCAAGATTACTCTATCCAACAAAACTATCTTTTAGAATTGATGGTTAGATAAAGAGCTTCACAGACAAGGAAAAGCTAAAGGAGTTCATCACCACCAAACCAGTATTACATGAAATGTTGAAGAGTACTCTTTTTTTTTTTAGAGTATCCTTGAAGAAGAAGAAGAAGAAGAAGAAGAAGAAGAAGAAGAAGAAGAAGAAAAATATGAACAATAAAATGGCAATAAATATATATCTATCAACAATTGAATCTAAATATTAAAATAAATGAACAAGAAATCTAGTGAACAAAATAAACTGATGAATAAAATAGAATCAGAGGCATGGGAACATGGAATAGACTGACTAATCTCAGAGGGAAGAGGGGTGGAGGGGGGTGGGGAGAGATTACTTAAGGATCTTATATGCATATACGCATTACCTATGGACACAGACAATAGGGTAGTGAAGGCCTGAGGTGGGGCAGGAACTGGGTGTAGGGGAGCAATGGGAGGAAAAAGGGGGATATCTGTAATACTCTCAACAATAAGGATTTTTTTAAAATCACATATTATATACAGTTATGTATTTTTAAAATTTTTATTGAATTTATTGTGGTGACATTGGTTAATAAAAATATATAGATTTCAAGTCTATAATTGTATAATACATTATCTGTATATTGTATTGTGTGTTCACTACCCAAAGTCCATCATCATTTATCTCCTCTCTACCCTCTTTTCTCATCCCCCAACCTCTTCCCTTCTGGTAATTTTGTTCACTAGATGCCACATATAAGTGAAATAATGTGGTATTTGTCTTTCCCTGACTGGCTTACTTCACTTAGCATAAGACTCTACAGGTCCTCCATGCTGTTAAAAAAGGTAAGATTTCCTTCTTTTTTACCACCAAGTAGTATTTCATTGTGTAAATGTACCACAGCTTTTTAAAATATATATATATATATATATATATATATATATATATATATATATATATATATATATTTTTTATTTTTTACAGAGAGTAAAGGAGAGGGATAGAGAGTTAGAAACATCGATGAGAGAGAAACATTGATCAGCTGCCTCCTGCACACCCCCTACTGGGGATGTGCCTGCAACAAAGGTACATGCCCTTGACCGGAATCAAACCTGGGACCCTTCCGTAGGCTGATGCTCTAACCACTGAGCCAAACCAGTTAGGGCACCACAGTTGTTTTTTATCCACCCATCTACTGATGGGCATTTGAGCTGATTCTAAATCTTGGCTATTGTAAATATCATTGCAATGAACATAGGAGTGCATATATTCTTTCTAATTAGCATTTGAATTTCTTTGAATATATTCCCAGAAGTAGAATTGCTGGGTCATAAGGCAGTTTTATTTTTTATTTTTTGAGGAAACTCCATATTGTTTTCCACAGTGGTTGTACCAACAGTGTACAAGGGTTCCCTTTTCTCCACATCCTTGCAAGCACTTGTTGTTTGTTGATTTATTGATGAAAGCCATTCTGACAGGTATAAGGTGATATCTCATTGTGATTTTAATTTGTATTTCTCTAATGATTAGTGACATTCAGCTTCTTTTAATATGCCTATTCCCCATCTGTATGTCCTATTTGGAGAAGTGACTTTCAGCAATTGAAGGTTAGATAAAGGCCCTTTGCCCATTTTTTAAATGAATTATATGGTTTTTTTTGGTATTGAGTTGTATAAGTTCTTTACAAATTTTTGGATATTAGTGCCTTATCAGAAGTATCATTAGTTAACATGTTCTTCCATTCAGTGGGTTGTGTTTTCATTTTGTTGATGACTTCCTTTACTGTACAAAACATTTGTTTATTTTCTCTTTTGTTTCCCAATTTTCCCAATACCATTTATTGAATAGACTGCCTTTACCCCCTTGTATGTCCTTGCCTCCTTTGTCAAATATTAATTGACAATAAAGGTGTGAGTTTATTTCTGGGCTCTCTATTCTGTTCCACTGATCTCCATGTCTATTTTTATGCCAATACCATGCTGTTTTGATTACTGTAGCCTTGTAGTATAGTTTTATCCGGTAACATGATTCCTCCAACTCTGCTTCTCAAGATTGCTGTGGCTATTCGGGGTCTTTTGTGGTTCCATATAAATTTTTGAAATATTTGTTCCAGTTCTGTGAAATACACCATTAGTATCTCCCTAAGAATTGTGTTGAATCTATAGATTTCTTTGGGTAGAATGGACATTTTAATGATGTTAATTCTTCTTATCCATGAACAGAGTATATTCTTTCAGTTATTTATTTCTTTTTCAATTTCTTTCTTCTGTGTCTTATAATTTTCCAAGTACAGGTCTTTTACATTCTTGGTTAAATTTACTTCCAGATTGTTGTTCTTTTGATGCAATTGTAAATGGAGTTGTTTTCTTAGTTTCTCTTTCTGATAGTTCATTATTGGTGTATTAAAATGCAACTTATTTCTGGATATTTATTTTGTATCCTACTACTTTACTAAATTCATTTATCAGATCTAGTAGTTTTGGGTGGAATCTTTAGGGTTCTCTATATACAGTGTCATGTCATCTGTACATATACTGGTAGTTGCTTTCCATATCACAAAATATCACTGATACATACTACTATTTTGAAGTTACAGTAGGTATTAGATCTGCCACTAGATCTTGTTGTTTGGTGCACTAATAGAGAAGCACATATATTATTGTATAGTAAATTTGGTTTTTAAAAATATTTTATCAATGCACTTTAATATAATTGGTTTCCTTTGTAATTCAATGTATTTTATTTTATGCACTTAAAGACTATTCTGAACACAAGTGCAAACATTTCACTCACCTGATAGAGTCTATGGGATTTAAAAAAAAAGATTAAGAACCCTCAGTTTCTCAAATTCTCAAAATCAATTTCTCAAAGTAATTTTACTTTATTGAATTTAAATAAGGAGAGACATTTTTTTAAAAATACCATAAAAGTAAGAGAGTCAAAGCCCAAAAATAAGGAGGAGTAATTGTACTGATCAAGGATCAAGATATGATAAATATAAAGTAAGCTTTTGTTTTTGAGCTCTTAAATTATGGATAATTTGTTAAACTGAGTTCTTTGATTTAGACTTTTAATGCTATTTTCTGCTCTTATTTCCCCTTTCTTCCTTCTTGGTGTGCCCTTTGTGGAAAGCACCCCCCATAAACAGCCACCAAGATAAGCCTCAGTAATCAAACCAGGTGCTTCCAGTTCTCAAACTACCTTATCTGGGGACCCTCACACTGAAGAATATTACCTGACCAGTAAGATTCATACTAATGGGCACACATTTGGACTTTTCCAATATCTTATCAGCCTTCCCTGCCTCCAACCAAACCTGAGACATCAGGATAATTACTCAGCCAATTCAAAGCAAAGAGTTCATCCACTCTATAATGGGGCTTTCTCTGTTTACCTACCTTGAGTAATCTTTAATTCAAGTTCATATGTACTAGTATATGAAATTTCTAATCAGGAAAAATTCAACTGATCAAGAAAAGTATAGGGAATAGAAAAAGCAATACTTTTTCATGACTATTCCTTTATATCAGCTTCTGAATATGAAGGTTATAGTAAAGTAAATTTTTCCTCATGAGTAAAGATAGGTTTTTCTGCATTCAGTAAGATATCAACCCTATTTCCCAAGTACATAGAAAATAATAGCCATGTTTAACTATATATGAAGATATTAAACTGTGACATAGAAAATATGGAAAAGTAATAGTTGTTTGAGTTAAAAGTTTTATTTTATGTGTTATTATTGGAGAAGGGAGAGGAACCCACCTTTCATGAACATTATCAATCTAAGCCCAAGGAAGACAGCCCAGAAGCATGGTAAATTATGGGGAAAACAACCAAAAAGCATCACCAAGAAGTATCCACTCATCCTTTTCTGGAGGTGGCTTCCAAAATTGTTTCCTCTCTATACCCTCACCAACCCCATGGTGTGTGCCAGTCACTTCACACCTGAACCCCAGCCTCGGGCTCCTGCACAGTCTTGCTGCTACAACCCTCCTCATAGCCATCTCCAGGAGGAGTAGTGTTCCTGAGGAGTAGCACTGTACACAACCAATATGACTGGACATCTCAGAAACTGAGAGAAACCAAGACTGTTTCCCATTTTTTGAGGCTTCCAATAAGTACATTTTTAAAAAGAGGAAGAATGAGAAGGATAAGACAAGAAGAAGGGAAAAAAGGAACAGGAAAATATGCATTAAAGCGTTAGCAACACAAGCGTGACTGCTATCTTTAGAAAGCATGCTCCCAAGGTTGGCCCTTGGCTGGAGATCCCCACCATCCCCTGAGAAGAGTGACTCATTATGCCTGAACCATTTACACAAACAATGCAGTTTATGCTTTCCTTTTGGGAGTCAGGAATTTGGGAACATACCATTCGAAAATTGCCTACGTGACCAGCCCTCAGTAAAAACCCTGGACACTGCATTTCTACTGAACTTCCCTGATAGACACCATTCCACACATGCCGTCACAACTGGTTGCTGAAGGAATTAAGCACAGCCTACGTGACTCCACTTGGAAGCTCATGCCTGGTCTCTCCCAGACTTTAATCCAAGTACATTTTCCTTTTGTTGAGTTTGCTTGGTATCCTTTCATTGTAATAAATCATAGCCATGAGTATGAGTATATGCTGCGTCATGTGAGTCCTCTTAGACAATCCTTGAAATGGGGGTGATCTTGGGTATCCCCAGTACAGAGAAGAAGAAAAACTAATATTAAAAAAGGGAAGCCAGATTGTAGGTTATATGTAAATGTTTGCTTACGGTTTTTAAATGTAATTTTACAAATCAATTCATAGAAAGATAATAAACACAAAATAATTATTTCACACAACAACTACAACATTTATACAACGTACAAATCAATTCAGTGTGTCCAGGTATGAGTTTGGAGGATATCTGGTGCCTGGTTTTCAAATCTTGTTAGTTGTTAAAATGAAACCTTTTTTGAAAGTCAGAAGAGTGAAGTGCCTCTGGTTAAAGACTTGTTCAGCTTCCTCCTTTGAGGCCTCCAGGGAACTCCTCAGAACCCCAGAATCAGGAGGAGAGCAGATTGAAAATAGCTGATCTGATTTAACCCTCTCACTTACAGATGAGAGACCCCAGGCTCCGGCCAAAATGAAGATTTGCCAACAAATTCAACCTTTAACAAAGCATTTTTAATACCAATGAACAAACAAATAAATGAAAAGCCCTGTTTATAGCCTCTTCTTTTTAACTTCTCAAATTTTTCTCTAGCCTTGCCTGTGCTTCAATGTCTGCCCCGCCCCCCAATACTTTCTCTTACAGGACCTCAAAGAATGTACTATCACACACAACTAAAATACTCAGCAGGGAGACTTCAAGCCAGCCAAGCGACTACCACTCCCATTCTCAGGGACAATGTCTGGTGAACCAGTAGGGTGCCCAAGCTATAAAAAGTGAGAACTAGCAGAGGGGAAGAGCAACTGGGAAGAATGCCACAGAGCAACCAGCCCTATGGGGTGACCATGGGAGGGATATGGAACCCACCTATCTGACACCTATACAGCCTGGGATTACAAAACAAAACACTTCCATTTTATACCCAAGCCATTACAGCCTGAGACTCATTGCACTTGACTGCAGGAAAGCAAGCCTTTACCAGGTTCCCACCCCAAACCTTCTTGAGGATCTCCAGGGACTGCCTACATGTTCCATAAATATGTCCTGTTCATCACTGGTCACCTGGCCCTAATAGTGCCTTGGGCCACTAATCTACCCTTCTTTAACACTCAAGGTAGCTGCAGGTGCGCCTCACCTCTGCCAGTTCTCACTATTTTGTAGCTTGGGACCCTAGTGGTTCACCAGACATTGTCCCTGAGAGTAGGACTGGTAGTCACATTGCTGGCCTTGAAGTCTACCTGCTGAGTATTTCTGACCCGAAAGTTCTGATCTTAAGCTCTGGTCTCAGGCTTACTTTTCAGGAGTCAGCTCTCCCCCAACCTATTCCTACCCTATAAGTCCAAGCCCCAACTTCCCCAAGATCCAGGAGAAGGAAGACTTCCTAGAAAAGAAAAATTTGTGGAAATGTATTTCTACCTAAAAAGACAAACTTTTATATCATTAGTCCTTCTCATCTCAAACTTCAGCATGTCTGAACAGGATTATCACTTTACTATTGTTTAACCAAAGGCCTTTAAATTAGTTTTCTAAAAAAACAAAGAGCAATCTAGCCTCAAGGTGAAGTAAAACCCCCAACCAGAGAAACAGAAACAAAATGAAACAAAACATCAAAAACAATTGCTTAAAGTTTAAAAATGGCATTTTCCTACTTTTAAGCATTGATGTTGCACAAAAACACCTTGGCCAAAAAGCATATAAAAAGGTCCTCAGCATCACTAGTCACTAGGGAAATACAAATCAAAACCACAATGTTGACCATTAAGATAACCATTATTTAAAAATAAATAAATAACAAGTGTTTGTGAGAATGTAGAATTGGCACTCTTGTGTTCTGTGGATGGGAATGCAAAATGGTGCAAACACTGTGGAAAACAGTATGCAGGATCCTCAAAAATTAAACATAGAATTACTATGTGACCCAGCAATCCCACTTCTGGATATATACACTCAAAATAATTGAGAACCTGGTTGTGAAGAGATACTAGTATATTTACACCCTTATTCATAGGAGCAGGGCACATGCCTGAGTTTTAGGCTCAGCTCTCGGATGGAGGGGCATGCAGGAGGCGGCCAATCGATATTCTGCTCTTACATCAATGTTTCTCTTTCTTTCTCCCTCTCCCTTCCTCTCTCTATAAAAATCAATAAAAAATGTTAAAATAAATAAATGGGTGGGGGAGGATGGGGAAGGACCACCTTGGGACCCAGAACACCTCACAACAGACATACCATATATACCTTTCTCATAGAACATGAGGTTTGAGGGGACCTTTGAGTCACTGTACTAGGGAGTCTCTTTCCAATGGCAAAGAAGACAGGCTTGCCCCTCCCATACTCTCCCAACCCTGACCTCCCCCGCTCCCCGACCCCTGTCCGTTGAGCACTTGATGTGGCAAGTGTGACTGAGGAGCTACATTTTCCATTTCATTTGCATTGTGCCAAGTTTAAATGGCCACATGTGCCTAATGGTTTGCATACTGGACAGCAGAGATCTGCACAGCCATAGGCCCCAGGCCCTATCTGGACCACACAGCAGCCCTGATGTCTCGGTAAGAACCATGGTGGCTGCCCTCGGGAGCAGGCACCTGCTGCCTCGAGCTCCAGGCTCCACCATCACGTGACTCAACACTCTGTCTCAGCTCCTCTGCTCCACCACTGTGAACTGAGCTCACCCTCATGGTCACTTTTCATGGCTTTTTCTTTCTCCTTCTGTGCATTGTTTTTCTTAAGGACCCTCTAGGTATGCCCACCCAGCAGCAGCCAGTATCTACTCAAATCTGTCTAAGTACCCAGCAACACATCACTTCAAAAGCATTCTGTTTAGTGTTGGAACTGTTAGCAAGGCTTTTCTTCACAAACAAGCAAAACCTGTCAAAATAAAAGAACTTGAAGGAATGCCTAATAATGGAAAGACTGGAGCAAAATTGTCAATCGTCATTCTCTACACCAGGGGTTCTCAACCTGTGGGTCGCGACCCCTTTAGCGGTTCAATGACCCTTTCACAGGGGTCGCCTAAGACCATCCTGCATATCAGATATTTACATTATGATTCATAACAGTAGCAACATTACAGTTATGAAGTAGCAACAAAAATAATTTTATGGTTGGGTCACAGTATGACGAACTGTATTTAAAGGGCCAGAAGGTTGAGAACCACTGCTCTACACTGAGAGGGGAGGTAACTGGTGACTCCAAGCCAGACCTGGCTTGCAGATGTACTGGGGGTTGCCTGCACAATTCCCAATACTGAAAAATGGAGGTATCTCTCATAAAAATGCAGGTCTCAGCCCCTCTCTCAGACAGGGATAGTCCAGGCAATGTTGAGCCTGCACTCCTGCCTAGCAACAGCCAAAACCGAGCCACTGTCCCCAGGAAAGATGGAGCACACCTTGTCGGTGTGCTCTGGTCGGTCCCTAGAGGCATTTGCATTTGAGACCCCCATTGGGGGGGGGAAACTGAATAATCACATTGAAATGATCTGTTATATGTCCCTCTCCCACCTCCAACCCACCAGAGGGCAGAGAAAGTCATATTCCTCTTTATATTCCAGGTGTAAAGCCTTGAACATAGTAGGTGTTTGAAATGCATTTATTAAACAGAACTGAGTTTTTTTTAGAAAAGAGAGAGAATTCCAAGTCACACAATGTCTCTAACAGGTTATCTAACCGAGAGAAGATAAATGATGCAGCCAATGTCATGGTTGGAACACGAATCATGTCCCTGGGACATTGCTTTCTTCTGAACTCTAGCTCACCTGTGGTCTCAAAGGACATTGTTATGACAGGGTCATACATCCAGGGTGGTCCTGCAGGCTGGACCCCCTAAGGTCCACGTGCTAGCAAGGTTCTACAACACAGCAGCCTTCCCTGCAGGGTGCCAGCATTCTCGAGAGCACACAGGTATCGCCTGTGTAACGAAAGCCACAAAAGGTTGTGAATGCTATTTTTAAGCTTCCAAAGACCATACTGTACATTGATAATGGGAGCATCTAAGTGCCCTGGTGTTATGGCCCCAGTCAGCACGCCATCTAAATGCTGAAGATAATAATCTTGCCTTTAATAGTAGCCCCTTGAAAAGGAGCCCTGTTCAATGCAGTGTTGCATTAAATGGAAGTGCTTTTGAATAGGCTAGGCTCCATTTCTTTAGGAAGAAAATCTCTGTGAATCACCATCTCCCTGCAGTGACACATTCGTGCATTCAGCTGGATGCTTCGCTGGTTTTTTTTGTGTAAGCTGAAGCTGAAAATATTTTACTCAATATAAATATCCCTATATGGTTATAGGTTATTTCCTGCCAAGTTCTCCCTCTTATCCATCCCCTTTCTCTTGTTGAGTTTTTACACCTCCCATTTAGGAGCTATTTTCTTTTTTTATACCTTGTCTAGTTCCCAATATTTGTTGAAGACCTAGTATAACCACTGGGTCCTCTTAATGGCTTAGGGATCCTGCTCATAAATCTCAAATAATAATAATTACCATTGACAGAGCATTTACTGGGTGCCAGGCCCTAGGTTAAGGACATGTTTTTATACGCATGAAAATATTCCATTTTTAATTGGGATGTGTCAGTAGAATGGAAGTTGTGGCCAAATTTTCAGACAATTATCAGTCAAGTAATGAGGCAAAGCAAAGAGAGATGCAGAAATAAGTCAGATATTGTCTTAATACTTTGAGACCTGCATGATCCTAAGAAACAACAGTTTTTGAAAAGAAGGCAGGTTTACTTTCCATTCAAAAGTTCTTGGGAGTTAGATGGAAAAGACATTTCTGTTACCTTAAGAGCCAAAGAAATGCAAAATCCAGGCCATTGATCACAGGGGTGGGGTCTCTGTCATAGACGGTGCATAGGTGTCCATAGGTTCCATTGGGGTCACAGACAAAATTGTACTCAGGGTTCCAACTGAATTCTCTCGTCTTCATGAATCAAGTGTCTGAGAACATTTTCCCAAAACTGCTTGAAGTGCACAATTGTTTCCTTAGGTCAACACTTTGCAATCCCAGAAAATTTAGAATTTAGTAGAGAAACTGTTAATATGTTTGTTTTAGGTTGTAAGCTATGTTATTTGGTGTTTATCTTACTCTGCTTGAGCTGCTATAACAGCATACCATAGACTGAGTGGCATATAAACAAGAGAATTTTCTTTCTCACAGTCTGGAAGCTGAGAAGTCCAAGATCGAGGCATTAGCAGGTTCGGTCCCCAGGCCCTGCTTCAATGATGGCTGTCTTCTCACTGCGTACTCATCTCGGGGAGGGAGTGAGAGAGCTGTCTGGAGTCTCTTCTATAAGGACATGCATGAGGTTTCCAGCTCCCAGAGTCCCTCCCTACCTCTAAGCACCATCACTTTGGAGATTAGGCTTCAATATGGAGACACAAACATTTAGTCTATAGCAGCATTTTAAAATATTGCAAAGTTTCAGATAAAATGGCCAATTAGAGTAACAGTTCTGCAGTTTAGGAACATGTGCTTGTGTAATTGATTTAAGTTTATGGTTTTACATTGAAATCCTACTGTTTATATAATATTGGAAGGTTTAAGAATATTTAAAGTTCTCCATATTTACACATTTATTAGATTTATAAAATTACTTAAATGTCTTAGAAGATTTGTCAGTCAAATAATTTAAGACAAAAAGGTAATGTAATATGTTAAATTTATAAATGCTGTTTAAAATGCATAAAGGGGTTCAATTAACTGAGCTTATGATATGGAACAAACATAATTCAAAAGCCACTTTAAAATAAGTGCTAAAACATCCTAGAATGAAAACTCGAATAAGAGTCTTAAGTTGAACTTAACTTCAGAAGGATCTAGATTTCTGAATTTGTAACTTCAGTAAATAAAATGTTAATTCATAAAAGTGAAGTAAACTATAGAATTTTTTTCATAAGCAAAATTAATAGCCCTTGAAGGTATCCAAACACTTAAATGTAAAAGATTAATATTTGGGGCCCTGCTCCTGATATCTAAGATGGATCCTAAGGACTCCCCAGATATTACTCCAACTGCATGAGAGATTCCCATTACCATACGGGCTGTTCATGGCATCACTGTCCACGCCAAAACCCTCCCCTCCTACTCTAGCAGGGCTCTCGGGGCCGTGGATCTAAGGGGCAGAGGCTGGAGTGGCAGCATTTCAAGTCTCCAATACTTTTCTGAAAGCAGATTTCCTTCCCTAGTCAGTGCTCACGAACCAAAAGTTTTCCCAAAGGCTGGGGATACTTAAGGCATCTAGAGATTAGAGACTAAGGACATGACCAAGCTTGCCTATGTCAGGAAGGAAAGACTTTTCCTCTACCCTCTTAAGTTCGTAGCCTGGGGAACTGCACATTAATTAACAAAAGACAAACTAACAGGAGGAAAGGTATATATACGTTATTCATTTTTTATATGCACAGGAGTTCACAGAAAAGAAGTAAAACTCAAAGAAGTGATGAAAGTTAGGACTTATATATTATTTTAACAAAATAAATAGAAGTTTGGCTTCAAGGGATGATAAATTATGGGGGAAAGACTAGGAAATAGAAGGGGCAACTAATGGAAGATAAAGGTTAGTTTAATAAGGTTTGTTTATGCAAATTCATCTCAATGCCAACTCTCCATCTCCAGTGATAAGTTGCTCTCTTCCTAATATGAAAAATTTATGCTGAGCTTAGGCAAGAAAGAGACAGGAAGAGAATTCTTCCTACGTACATTGATTCTCAATTGCTTTCAGTTCAAAATATTTCTTATGCTGAAGTGGTGTATTTGGGGGTTCTTATCCTGATCCCCTTCACCTAGTACATTGTAAGGGTCTAATGCGAATTTATTAAATGTATGAAAGAGCCAAAAGCTCCTATGCCAATGCCAAAAAATGTTAAATACAATACAGAAACCTGACTCACATCACAGTTATTGACATGTACAATATTTACATGTAGAGGTGTCTAAGATTGTATTGCCTATGGTTTCTTCTAGGATATTATGGCTACATGGCTTACATTTAAGTTTTTTACTCGTTTTGAGTTTATTCTTGTGTATGGTGTAAGTTGATGGTCTAGTTTTATTTTTTTGCATGTACCTGTCCAATTTTCCCAACACCATTTATTGAAGAAGAAGTCTTTACTCCATTGTATGCTCTTTCATCCTTTGTCAAATGTTAATTGAGCATAATGACTTGGGTCAATTTCTGGGTTTTCTGTTCTGTTCCATTGGTCTATATGCCTGTTATTGTGCCAGTACCAGGCTGTTTTAATTACAATGGCTTTGTAGTATAATTTAATATTTGGTATTGTTATCCCTCTTATTTTGTTCTTCTTTCTTGAGATTGCTGTGGCTATGCAGGTTCTCTTTTGGTTCCATATAAATTTTTGGAGTATTTATTCTAGATCTGTGAAATATGCCGTTGGTATTTTAATTGGGATTGTGTTGAATCTATAGATTGCTTTGGGTAGTATGGACATTTTAATTATGTTAATTCTTCCAATTCATGTACATGGTATATTCTTCCATTGGTTTGTATCTTCCTCTACTTCTTTTTTCAGTGTCCTGTAGTTTTCCGAGTATGGGTCTTTTATGTTCTTGGTTAAGTTTATTCCAAGGTATCTTATTTTTTTTGTTGTTACAATGGTAAATGGGATTTTTTTTTTTAGTTTCTCTTTTTGAGAGTTCATTATTGGTGTATAAAAATGCCATTGATGCCCAGCCAGTGTGGCTCAGTGGTTGAGTATTGACCTATGAACCACGAGGTCATGGTTCAATTCCCAGTGAGGGGACATGCCCAGGTGGTGGGCTCGATCCCCAGTCGGGGCGTGCAAGAGGCTGCCGATCAATGATTGTCTCTCATCATTGATGTTTCTATCTCTCTCTCCCTCTTCCTTCCTCTCTAAAATCAATAAAAATATTTTTTTAAAGGCCATCTATTTCTGGATGTTAATTTTGTATCCTGCTACTTTGCCAAATTAATTTGTTAAATCTAGTAGTTTTTTTGGTAGAGTCTTTAGGGTTTTCTATGTACAATATCATGTCATCTGCGAACAATAATAACAGTTACATGTTCTTCTTTCCAATTTGGATGCCTTTTATTTTTCCTTGTTGTCTGATCGCTATGGCTAGGACTTCTAGTACTATGTTGAATAAGCATGGTGAAAGTAGACATCCCTGTCTTGTTCCTGACCTTAGGGGAAACACTTACAGTTTTTTCCCATTGAGTATGATGTCGGCTGTAGATTTGTCATATATGGTCTTTATTACATTGAGGTATGATACTTCTATTCCTACTTTGCTGAAAGTTTTAATCAAAAATGGGTGCTGGATTTTATCAAATGCTTTTCTGCATCTATTGATATGATCATATGATTTTTATCTTTCATTTTGTTTATGTGATGTATCACATTTATTGATTTATGAATATTGTACCAGCCTTGCATCCCTGAGATAAATCCTACTTGGTCAAGCCCTGCCAGTGTGGCTCAGCAATTGAGTATCAACCTGGGAACCAAGAGGTGGCTGATTCAATTCCCCCTCAGGGCAAAAAGCGGGGTTGTAGCCTCAACCTTCTGTAGGAGTGGGTGCAGGAAGCAGCCAATTAATGGTGTTCCTCTCTCATCGATGTTTCTATCTCTCTATCCTCTCCCTTTCTCTCTGTCTAAAATTAAAAAGAAAACATATAAATCCTATTTGATCATGGTGGATAATCTTTTTAATATGTTGCTGGATCCGATTTGCTAATATTTTGTTGAGGATTTTTGCATCTATGTTCATCAGGGTTATTGGCCTATAATTTTCTTTAGTTATAGTGTCTTTATCTGGTTTGGGAACTAGGATAATGCTGGTCTCATAAAAAGAGCTTGGAAGTCTTCCCTCCTCTGGAATAGTTTGAGGAGGACAGGTGCCAGCTCTTCTTTGAATATTTGGTAAAACTCCCCTGTAAAGCCATTCGGTCCAGGAACCCCATCTGCTGGGAGTTTTTTGACCACTGCTTCAATTTTATTTGTTGCCACTGGTCTATTCAGATTTCGATTCTTTCTGACTCAGCCTCAGAAGATTGCACATTTCCAGGAACTCTTCCATTTCACCCACAATGTCCAACCTGCCGGCACATAGTTCTCTGTAATATTTTCTTACAATCCTGTGTATTTCTGTGGTGTTAGTTGCCACTTCGCCTCTTTCAGTTCTGATTTTATTTATTTGGGTCCTCTCTCTTTGTTTCTTGATGAGTCTGGCTAGCAGTTCATCAATCTTGTTTATCTCTTCAAAGAACCAGCTCTTGGTTTCATTGATCTTTTATATTGTTTTTTTAGTCTCTATGTCATTTATTTCTGCTCTGATCTTTATTATTTCCTTCCTTGTACTTACTCTGGGCTTTTCTTGGACATGTGGAATATTGAGAAGGCCACAGTGCCTTCATGTGGATCTTTTTAAGGGTTAATGACTGCTTCTTTAAATCTCAGTGTAGCAGCTGCAGATGACATCAGATTTTCTGCCACAGGGGCTTAAATCAAAACAATGAATCCATCAAGGAGAAGGCCAAGGCAACGTTTGGGGCTCAGAGGGAAAGATTGGGCAGAAGGGTCCAAACAAATAAGACTAAGAAAGATTTTCTCTGCTGTATTAGAATACCTCAAAATATGGACATTTGGGGCATTTTTATTTATTTATATTAAGTTTTGTGGGGTTTTTTGTTTGTTTTAGAGAGACAGAGGAAGGAAAAGGTAGGGAGAGAAACATCAATGTGAGAGCAAAACATCGACCAGCTGCTTTCTGCACGCCCCCTACCTTGGGCATTTTTACAAAATAGTAACTACCTGTCTCACTGGGAAAAAGACACACAGGCAGATGTCAAGAGGCACAGGACGCCTGCACTTTGGCCCAATGTTGAGGCATGACAGAATGTTGGGAATTTGTTTAATTCATTTGAACAACAAATGCGCATGTACTTCCTAAGGTCTTTGTTCTCCCAGGGCCTCTCATCAGGTGGAAGAACTGCCACATCACACATGGTTGCAATCATCACATTCCTAATAAAACACACATTCTGGAATAGCCAAGTCCTTTTCCTAGACCCCAAAACCTAGGAAACAACCACAGCCTTCAGAATCGCAGCAGAACAATCCTAACACATTGATTCCTCGATGAAACTCATGAGGAACACGTGGTCTATATGTTTTTGCCCATCTGTAGTCTCTACGCTGCTGTAACCTTAAGTGTGACCACATTTACTGACTGCCCCCAGCCCCACAGACCAAAACCCTAGAGAAAGAATGGCAAACTGGAAAAGCAATCTACAGTGTTCTTTTCCAGAAAGTCTCTGGACAGGTATTTTCTTAGCAGTTCTGGGCTCACCGTATTCAATTAATTCCCTGCAGCAATGACTTCTTTCTGTAATAACTCTGAAGAGACTGAGAAAGTGATGCAATCTCCTCTATCAACCACCTGCAAAGCTTTCACCAGCTGCGTTCAGCAGCCATTCCCCAGACTCCAGAAAGTGTGACTGGGCCAAGGGAGTGGGTACCATGGGCAGGAAGAGAAGCCATGAAGGGAGGGAGCCACGGTGATGAAAAAAAATCGCATTTCTCTTGCAAAGAATGAAACAGGTGCCCAGGTGGTAAACATAACTTCCAATTACTTGCCTAAATGAACCCTGAAATTTAAGTTACCTTCTTTCATCAGCAAACAGACTGACTATCCAGTATGTAAATAACAAGGACTTTATACTCTAAATTCAGGGTTTTTACGTGACGTTCTACTTTCATCCCAGTACTTCCTCTTTGCTGTGGAACAAGCAGGCTCTGATCTTTGGTGTTCCGCAGCCTTTCTCATGAAACACTCGAACAGAGGAAGGACTAGGCGTCTCAAAACGTGAAACAAGGACCATGTGTTTCAGAATCAACTGAGCAGCTTGTTAAAAATGCAAATTCCTGGACCACACCCCAGACCTTCTGAATCTGAGTTTCTGGGGCTTCTGCATTTTTAATTAAAGCCCTCAGATGAGTCTTGTGTATAATAAAATTTGAAAACTACTGTTACACAAAGTATATAACTCTAGGGCAAGGGTCACAGAATTCTCACAAGGAGGAATCAAGACATCTGTTGTGTTCACCTGTAGGAGTGCATCCTCAGATGCACCTGGGGAAGCCAAACTAGAGCACTGCTTCTCAAACAACATATAAATGCCATTCTGAGCCACTTGCTTCTGCGGTAAGCAGCTCAAAGTGGGCCGCAAAGTCAGCATTTCTAATAAACTTCCAGGTGCTGCCTGCCACCGCCAATGCTTTGAATACAGCTGAATGATTAGTTTATAACCCCAATAGCCTGGGTCAGATAAGGTGCACCAGGAAGTTGCTCAAACTCAATAGCCAATCTTACCCACAGCCTACCAAGCTATTTTAGAACACCAAACTCTCTTTTAAAATGCAAATACTACCCCACCCCAAAAGGAAAGCTTAGTGTGACTTACTATAATCAGATTGCTGTCCTCTTAACTGAACTCAGCCCTATCCAGGTATGGGGGTGGGGCGGGGGGTGGGTGGAGGTTTTAACCAGAAGATAAGGGTTAGAAGGACTGAATGAGATCTGCCTCGAGGGCCTTAGCAAGAAATAGGGCAGCAAAGGGTTTGGCTTCCATAGGAGAAAGGCCAACATGTGTGAGAGGGCTGCTGGGTAGAAAGGAGTCAAAGACAAATTTGCCACAATTGCAACATTACAAATCTGAATAGGGAACCTGATGTGTGCCCAGCACTGGGCTAGGGCCTTGGAATTCGAGAATAAGGTGCAGCCTGTCCCTGCAGGACTGGAGGTCCAGCAAATTGGCCTCTAGTTCTGAGGGAGGAAACCAGGCCTGGCACTGTCTCAAGCTTTTGGCATGGTGCCATTGGTTACTAATACCAGCCTAAGCCAAGATAAGGCAAGATCTTAGTCAATATTATAATGTTTGAAAACAATGAAGGTTATACAAAAATGCATGGAGCCCACCTGGATTACTGTCCACTTGACTCCCACTGATAAAGCCTTTAAAAATTCAATCACTACCTGCCAGCCAATATCATAGGGCCCACAGGCTCCGTTTTAATTCATCAAATATCCAGTCCTTCTTTAATTCCACACATGGAATTCTCCATAAAATGAGGCTATCTGAGAGTTTAAAACAATTAATTTGGGCCATTTAAGTTAAAATCTTAAATTAAGAAAAGTCACATAAGGAAAGAAAAACTTTCCCTCTGTCTTCTTAGGTTCAGTGGATGGAGCCTGTGAATTAAATTGACAAATGGCAGATTAATGAAAGAAAAGGCATACGCGTTTTATTGGTGTTAATACTTTTAATGCATACAGGGGCTTCACATTTTTAAAAACACTATTTTAACAAAGAATGATGACCTGTGAAGAACTAACTAGACAAAGGAAAGGGATATGGGCTTCTAGTAGTGATAAATTGTGGGAAGATGAGTAGGAAATATAGGGGGGGAACTAATGGAAGATAAGGATGATTTTAGTAAGGTCTGTTTATGTAAATTCACCTCAGTCTTGACACGCCTTCTCCAGTGATAAGAGTGCTCTCCCCTTCCTGGTACAAGGAGGGCAGCCTTCTCACTGCAAATTTATGTCCTGCTTTTAGGCAGATCAGGGAGGGCAGAGTGCTTTTCCTGTGTCTGCTGTTTCTCAATTGCCTTCAGCTCAAAATAATCCTTCTGCCAAAGTGGCATATTTGGGAGTGGCATATTCTGATCTCTTCTGTCATTAAATCTTCTCTGTACCCTATAACTCAAGTTCAGAACCCTCAAACCATTACCCAGGTTACAAGGGTGACTCAGCCTCTCTCCTTCACTTCCAGACAGGACTCATTTGTCCTTCTTCAAGCTCTGGCTTTCTCCCACAATGCACCTGTGCCTCCAACAGTCTCTCTCAGGTCAACCAGTGTCTTCCCTGTCTTCGGATCTGTTGCACATCCAATAACCACGCAATGTTGTCTTAGCTTTATAAATTGATGTCTTTATAATGTGATGTCTCTACTCTGTTTTCCCTTCCCCACCACCATGACTCACTAACTTGCTTTGTTTACGGAGTTTCATCCTCCTTAAACACACTACCATATTTGCTGCTTTGCAACAGGTTCAAGTCCTAGTGTTAGGGGTAAAAAATAGAATATTGGGGACTAGCTATGATTATGGGAAATATTAATCATGCTCTGTTAACCATGATTGCCTTGTGGTGGTTAAAGAAAGAACATTCTGACCCAGCTGGGAGTTGTACGTGCCTCTCCCCTCCAACACTGCCCCCAACCTGGAAGTCTACTTTGGAATGTGGCCCATTCTCATTCAATAACTGCTTATTATTATGGAAAGATTAACAACCTTGTTGCCCAAACGATGGGGCCCCACCCCAATCCTCATTGCCTACTTCCCCAGGCCTGTAATCCCCACTTCCCCATGTAATCTTTGTCTTATCTACACTAATAAAAGAGAAACATGCAAATTGGTGTCACTCCACTATGCCCACCAGCCAATCAGGATGAGTATGCAAATTAACCCAACAAAGATGGCGGCTAATTTGCATATGCAGGCACAGAGCAAAGACTGAAGGCTCTGGCCCCAGCAAAGACTGAAGACTGAAGACGACTGAAGACTGAAGACGACTGAAGACTGAAGACAACTGAAGACTGAAGAGGCGTGGCTTCTCCCCTGCAGCTGGAGTGAAGGCCTGGGTCCCGGGTGCTGGAGGAAAACTGGTACCGGCAGCCAGGGGAAGGAAGGCCTATTGCACAAATCTCTTCATGCAAAGGGCCTCTAGTCCTATATAAGAAGCTGGTTTATGGGGGGCTGCAGACCAGATTTTTGTGGATGACCTGCTGCTCTTCTATACTGCCAGCAGTATCTATATATATAAAAAGCTAATATGCAGTGTCCCCTCAGGAGTTCGATTGCTCATTATGATATGTGCTGACTACCAGGGGGGTGGCACAGAATGAAGGAAGGCCCTGGCCAGCAGCCAGCAGCCAGGGAAGGAAGGCCCCAATCAATCCTGATCACTGGCCAGGCCTAGGGACCCTACCTGGTGCACAAATTTCATGCACCAGGCCTCTAGTACTCATATATGACTCAACCCTGTCTCTGCTTAATTTTTTTTCTTTTTTTTTTCTTTTTTGATTAAGGTATTACATATGTGTCCTTATCGACCCATATCCCCTCACACCCCCAACCTCCCACTCATGCCCTTACCCCTCTGTTGTCTGTGTCCATTGGTTAGACTTATATCCATGCATACAAGTCCTTTGGTTGATCTCTCCCCTTTACCTCCACCCTCCTCTACCTTCCCTTTGACAGTCTGATGGATGTTTCTCTGTCTCTGGATCTAGTTTTGCTCATTAGTCTATGTTGTTCATTATCTTCCACAAATGAGTGAGATCATGTGATATTTATCTTTTTCTGACTGGCTATTTCACTTAGCATAATGTTCTCTAGTTCCATCCATGCTGTTGCAAGTGGTAAGAATTCCTTCTTTTTTACCACAGAATAGTGTAGATGTACCAGTTTTTTAATCCACTCATCTGCTGATGGGTACTTAGGCTGTTTCCAAATCTTAGCTATTATAAATTGTGCTGCTATGAACATAAGGGTGCATATATCCTTTATGATTGGTGTTTGTAGTTTCTTGGGATATATTCCTAGAAGTGGGATCTCTGGGTCAAATGGGAGTTCCATTTTTAGGTTTTTGAGGAAACTCCATACTGTTCTCCACAGTGGCTGCACCAGTCTGCATTTCCACCAGCAGTGAATGAGGGTTCCTTTTTCTCTACATCCTCACCAGTACTTGTCATTTGTTGATTTGTTGATAATAGCCATTCTGACAGGTGTGAAATAGTACCTCATTGTCCTTTTGATTTGCATCTCTTGGATGATTAGTGACTTTGAGCATGTTTTCATATGTCTCTTGGCCTTCTGTATGTCCTCTTTTGATAAGTATCTATTTAGGTCCATTGCCCATTTTTTGATTGGATTGTTTATCTTCCTTTTGTCAAGTTGTATGAGTTCCCTGTAAATGCTGGAGATTAAACCCTTATTGGAGATAACATTGGCAAATATGTTCTCCCATGCAGTGGGCTTTCTTGTTGTTTTGCTGATGGTTTCTTTTGCTGTGCAGAAGCTTTATATTTTGATATAGTCCCATTTGTTTATTTTCTTTTTAGTTTCCATTGCCCTAGGAGCTGTATCGGTGAAGATATTGCTTTGGCATATATCTGAGATTTTGCTGCCTGTGGATTCCTCTAAGATTTTTATGGTTTCCCGTCTTACATTTAAGTCCTTTATCCATTTTGAGTGTATTTTTTGTGTATGGTGTAAGTTGGTGGTCTAGCTTTTTTTTGCATTTATCTGTCTAATTTTCCCAACACCATTTATTGAAGAGACTGTCTTGACTGTCTCTGTTTAATTGGCTCAAGCAGTAATAGGCAGCCCAGATCCATTGATTGTCCGGGTACACTACCTCATCCACTGACCCTTTAGGAAGTCATTTAACTTGTTAAATCTATTTCAACTCACAAATGGAAATAAGAATACTTACCTCATGGAGTTGATATAAGGAATAGATCGGATAATATTGCAAAGGGTTACTGTATTATTTGATAATAATTATATGTATGAACAATGGGTAGGGTTTTTTGATGTTTTTCTTTTGTGTCAATTTTTAAGGTCCTACTATGTTTCCAGGGCTATTTGAGGAACTCCCTGCTCCTTCAATAAGGATTTGGAGCATTTACTATCTTCAAGACTGTGCTAGAACAGGAGTCAGCAAAATATGCCAGCTATTTTTGTATAGCTAGGTGCTAAGAATAGTTTTCACTCTTTGTAGTGGGTTGAATAGTGCCCCCCTAAAATTCATGTTAACCAGAAATTTCTGAATGTGATTTTTTTGGGGGAAAATGTCATTGAAGATATAATTAGTTAAGGATAATACTACAAAGTCATCCCATGAGCCTTAAATCTAATGACTAGTGTCCTTTTAGGGATAGGAGAAGACACATGAAGATGGAGACAGAGATTGCAGTGATGCAATTGCACACCAAGAACATCAAGGACTGCTGGGAGCCAGCAGGGCTAAGAAAGAGCAGGAAGAATTCTTCCCTAGAGCCTTCAAAGGGAGTATGGCCCTGCCGACACCTTGATTTCAGACTTGCAGACTCCAAGAACTATGAGAGAATAAGGTCTGTTGTTTTAAGCCACCAATTGTGGTAATTTAATATGGCAGCCCTAGAAAACAAATATACATTTTTTAATGGAATATTGTCCCATACACAAAAAGGTTGTAAATTCAATCCCCAGTCAGGACACCAGGACCCAGGCAGGAATTAATGTTTCTCTCTCACATTGATGTCTCTCTCTCTCTCTCTCTCTCTCTCTCTCTCTCTCTCTCTCTCTTTCTCTTTTCCCTCTCCCCTCCCTAAAATCAATTAAAAATAAATAAATAAAATAAATTCCATTATCCATAAGTAAAGTATTATTGGAATACAGTCACATTCATTTGTTTATATATTCTTTTGTGCAGAAGAGGTGAGCAGTTGCAACAGGCAGTATGGTCAGCAAAATCTAAAATATGCACTATCTGGCCTTTTACTAAAAAAGTTTGATAAGCCCTTCCTTTGTGCAGAAAATATGGTAAGGAAAATAAATATTAAGCAACTGATTAAGAAATTGACTAGTTACAACACCCATCTTTACAGTCATTAATGGTGTTGTAACTGAAGAATAAAACAAAAGCCATAGAGATATGCAGAATCCTATCCAATGGTATCTTCACATCTGTAGGAGAAACTAATCCCCATAATACAAGTTCAAAAAGTTAGGAAAGACTCTGATAGAATGTCATTAAAGTGTCTTTGGTGCCCATTCCATTTATCTACTGATGCCTGACAATTTTCCCAAAAATATCAGAGTAAAACAACAACCATTTTAATCACACTCAAGGATTTTGAGTCAGGAATTCAGATAATAAACAGAAAGAATGACTTATCTCTCTCTCTCTGCTCCATAATTTCTGGAGCCTCTGCTAAAAAGACTCAAATGGTGAGGGGCTGAAATTTCCTGGAGGCTTTTCTCTCAAATGTTTGGCACTTTGTCTGGAATTCAAGGCTCAGCTGGGTCCTGTTGACTGAGGCACCTGCTCATGCCCTCTCCATGTACCTTGGGCTTCCAAATGGTGGTCTCAGAGTAATCAGATCTCTTTACACGGCAAATCAGACCTCCAAGAGCAAATGTTCCAGTTGAACAAAGTAGAATCTGCATGGTCTTCCATCACACATAGTACCACTTCTGTGGTACTCTTCTGGTTGAAGTGCTCTGCAAGCTCAGATCCAGGTGGAGGGTACATAGGAAGCCATGTTTTTAAAATGACCAGAGTCAGATGGGAAGACATGAAGATGCTTTAAGAGAGCCAGAGAAATGCAAAATCCTAGGAAGCACTGAAGAAAGTAACCTCAAGCTGGGATGAGCTTTGCAGATTAAAATCACACAGACCCCGGCTGGCTTGGCTCAGTGGTTGAGTTGTCGACCTATGAACCAGGAGGTCACGGTTCAGGGCACATGCCTGGGTTGGAGGCTCGATCCCCACTGCAGGATGCAGCTCATCAGTGATTCTCTCTCATCATTGATGTTTCTATCACTCCCTCTCCCTTCCTCTCTGAAAGCAAGAAAAAAAAAAATTTTTTTTAAAAAGCTTTAAAAAAATAAATAAAATAAAATCACACAGAAACATTGGGCAATAAATACTTCAATCAAGAAACTCTGTGAAAACAACACTTTGACAAATATGGACTCCAGATTATAATGATGCTAGCAATGGTTCACTGAGCCCCATCAATCTGGTTGCAAGGCAACATCAGTGTAATGAGACAGCACCTCCAGCTTGCTTGGGAAAATCAAGCTAATCATCCCCATTTCCAACATTCACTATGATAATTAGAAAAGCAATAGTAGGTATTGGCATAAGCTCATATCAGAAACAGACTTAGAAGTGTGGGCCAGAAGTCCCTGCCATAACTTATGCAGCCTCCTAACTAACCCCACTCAAGCCCTAGAGAAGTACCTCTCAGCTATCCTTCCTTATTCCTGCAAAAGGTGACTGTATCCAACACCATAAAGATCTGTGGATTGAGGCACTACCAACATGAACAAGTGACCCTGCTTCAAAGTACTGGGAGAACTTGAGAGACAGAAGACTTAGATAAATCCATTAGTTTGTCAGAAATTTCCTCTCAAATTGAGGATTATTCCACAATGAAGTATCTTTTTCTTATGTTCCAACTGGTGGTTCCAAAGCTACTCGAAAATTAGTGTGGCTTTTCCAACTGTTGCACTGGACAGCTGAGGAACATTCTACAATACTAAACAAGTCATGTTCCTCTTAAATAGACAAATGTACGTTTGTAGGATATAAGTACCATGATACTGATTCAATGGTATTGATCTTCAACACTGGCAAACAGATGAACATAGAACACTAGAAATGCAAATAGCTTTACTTTTATAAAAACATTGAGACATACTTAAATTTTCAACAACAAAAAAATTTAAGTGTCTTTACTTAAATAATTTTTAAAGCTTTTAGGCACTTTATAATTTATATTTTTGTTTTTGAAAATTTTCTCAGAAAGTTTTGAAAATGTGAAAAATAATCTTGTTTTCAATTTTTGCATTACTCTTCATTAGATTTTCTGATGAAAATACATTCAAAATGTTAAAATAGTATCACCATCCACAAAACACAAATTTTGTGAAAATTATGAATAGAACAAAATGGTGATTTTGCTGAAACAAACATAAGAAAAAATAATTTGGAAGAATCAATACATTGTGGGGTAGAAAGAAACTGTCCTTCCTACCACTGAATATTCTTTCAACTAGTCTGATAATTAAATCATATGAGACAAATTAGCAAGAGAAAGTAACCAAATTTAATTACATATGTACATGTGGGAATCCCACATAAATGAGAGGGTCTGAGAGAAAAAATTACAATGAGGTATATATGACATTCTGAGCTAAGGATGAGGTAAGGTGCCTTGGAGCTTCAAAGGGGAGGAAGGTCATTGGAGGACGATAAGAAGAACAGATGGTCAGTAATTAGCAGTTTGCCCCACCATATAGATAGGTCATAAAAAGTTATTTCTGGTGAAAACTCTTATTATGGGAAAGGCCCCTAATTTAAATTTAAATTCACTTAGGTAGTTAAAGGAGGTGGGGTGGGGGTACAGAAGTTTCTCTTGAGCAGGGTCTTGGCTGTCTTTAGCTGAAAATAATCCACATACCACAGAGGCACATCTTGGGGTGACTTGTTCTGAACCCCTATAACATGTTTATGAATTATGTACATCTTTGTGTTATTGCTGATCCAAATACCTCCAGCCCATCAGTAGGCACTGACATTAGCAATCATAATTCAATTCAGTTGCCTTTGATATATTGCCAACTTTTAGTCATATAAAAACCACAGTTTTATACATTTAATAATTAATGACAATATATTTGACTTGATAGAGGATAAAATATTATTATTTAGCAGTTTGTTAGTTATAGTCTATAACTTTTAAAGATTTGGGTACATGGTCCTTGGGCCTCCATGTATGCTCTTATCCTGGGGCCCGCAAATGCTTTAGGGCACCTAAATGTGAGGCCCTGATGAGAAAGGTGGTTGACCTTGTGTGTTGGTGATGGCCTTGACTAAGTGTGCATTCTTGATTAGAAAGCTAGCTCTGCCCAGGCCTTAACTGCAACAGAAGGCTCTCTGGCAGAAATTTTAAAAGGAAAAGGCAGACACCCTATGTGGAATAATTGGACCCTTGTGATCTGTTGGTGGGGATGTAAAATGGTACAACCACTGTGGAAAACAGCAAGGGGGTTCCTCAAAAAATTAAACATAAAATTACCATATGATCCAGCAATCCCACTTCTGGGTGTACACCCCAAAAAAAATTGAAAGTAGGGTCTTGAAGAGATACTTGCACACCCATGTTCATAACAACATTATTCATAATAGACAAGAGGTAGAAGCAACTCGTATCCATCCACAAATGAATGGAAAAACAAAATGTGGTATATCCATACAATTAAATATTATTCAGCCTTAAAAAGGAAGAAAATTCTTATACTACATGGATGAGCCTTGAGGATATTAAGCTAAGTGATATAGGCCAGTCACAGAAAGATAAATACTGCATGATGCCACTTAGATGAGACACTTAGAATGGTCAAATTCTTAGAGAAATAGAGTCATAGTTGCCAGATGCTAAGGAGAGACGGAGTTATTGTTTAATGGGTACAGCATTTCAGTTTTGCAAAATGGGAAGAGTTCTATTGATAGGTTATACAAGATAAATAAACAATACCACTGAACTGTATGTACACTTAATAGTTAAAATGGAGAAGGAAAAGGACAAGAATCATACGATTTCACTCATATATGGGCTATAAAACAGAAAGCATCAACAAACAAATATACTCACAGACGATAGAATGGTGGTTGCCAGAGAAGGAGCTGGGGGAGGATGAAGAGGGTAAAGGGAGTCAAATATATGGTGACGGAGGGAGACTAGACTATATGATAAGCACACAAATACAGATTAGTGTTATAGAATTGTACACTTGAAACTTATATAATGTTATTAACCAATGTTATCCCAATACATTTAATTTTAAAAATGGTAAATTTTGTGTTATATATATTTTATCACAATTTATTTTTAAGGCAGACATCCTAACATAGGGATTTGGGCAATGCTACTTGAACAAGTAACTTTCGAACTAAGGGACGAAAGATGAGCAAGCAAGGCCAAGAGGAACTGAAAGAAGGCAAGGATAGCTGGAGTGAAGGGGAGAAGGGTGCAGCAGCCAGAGGTAGCCAGAGTAAAAGGCTGGGGCCTGGTAAGCATATTAGGAGTTTGGTTTATCCAAAGATCAATGTGAGAGTAAAGACCACAGGTATGTAAGTTGTGGTGTCTGTGGGACAGTTAACAAGCAATTCAGTCACAATATCCAATAATGTACTCAATGATGTGGTAGGAAACCTAAGTCTGGAGAACTCCTAAAGAGGGCAATGGACCAATGCCAAGGACACAGAAGGATGTCAGATGTGCAGAACTTGAGGGATCACCAGAAGACCAGGGCTCAGGAGGCCCAGACGTTGGTGCTATCAGTCAGCCCTTTGCAGTGGACTCAACCTGCCCCTGCAAATCCATGATGGGAAAAGGTAACAGCCTCCATCTCCAGTGTCCAAAACAGTACTCAGGAATTAACACTGCCTTCCAAGTTCGCCTTCCAGTTCCACCCTCTCCCCTACACCATCCCCGCCTGTGAGACCACTCTGACCTGCCAGCTCTCACCTCTATCTGCTCTGGGTCCAGATATGAGCCTCCATTGTTCACCACTGAGAGTGTGTATCTGGTGCCTCTACCTATAAAATCAACTCTCCTTCAAGAGAGGTTGTTGTTATCTGCCTTCTGGCCTCCAGGACTCTGACTTGGGAAGCCCACCTTGTTGACACACTGGACAACTACTAGTACTTTGAACTTGACGAGTCATTTAACCTCTCTGAGATGCAGTGCCTGCATGCAGGTGGGGATGATAAGGCCAGTCCTATCACAGCTCCAAGGCTATTTTGAGGGCCAGGTGGGACCACCACCCTTGTACATCACAGAGTCCACTAATGAAGGAGACGACTAAGGAAAGAAGCTGGGCCTGGAGAGACCTATGGATTCATCTCTGTAAATTGTTGCAAGTGCCAAGGAGCACATATACTTAACCAGCCCAACACAGCACCTGTAAGAGGAGGGCGTGTCGATGCTGATGATGACAATGAGTGTGTTGGAGGAGATCACAGCTAATCTAACCAGAAGCAATAGACAACTGCTATTGCTATCCCACCCATCCATTTCCAAAGCCTCCCACTCACCTATGGATTTAGCTCCATTTTATAGTACATCAAGGATGTTAGATTGCTCTTCGAAAAATGTATTTTCCCCCAATCTATCACCAAATGAAATCAAATACACTCCCCCTTTAATTTTACACCAAGCTTTGCTGGTCTTTGAGGCAGGACCTGTAATTTGTGTAGAGCACTTGGGTAGTTGGCTCTCACCTGTGCAATTAAGGCACCTTCCCCTGAGACGCTGGGCAGAAAGAGCACACTTGTAAGAACACAGTTCTCTTCTAAATGTGACAGGCTGTGTGGGTGTTTGGGGAGGTGTATTAGCAAGACAGGGAGGTGGTTACAAGGAAGACAATGAGCTTGTCAATTACTCTAAGCCTCTCAGAGCCTGGGAAGCAAATCATTCAACTTTCATATCCATCTCAATGATGCCAGCTCAAATAACACACATTTCCCCTACATATTTTCTGTGATGAGAATGGAAAAGTAAAGTTTCCTTAAAGTAAATCCTTTTAGTTTTCAAACAAATTTTATTGGCATAGGGGCTGCCAACCCAGCCTCTCCTGAGAGTCAATTCTCATTTCCCTGTGTTGCTACTTATTAATATAATTGTTATGAATAACTCACATTTATCAAGCAATTACCACACACCAAGCACTACATTGAGAGTTTATGCTTGCATCTCATTTGAGCTTTTCTTTTTTTTTTTTTTTTTTTACTCTTATAAGCCATGTTTATTTTGACCCAGAAGTGTTCTGAGTTTTGACTGTCTAAATTCCATTCTTCAAGGGTTAGTTTAAGCAGGCTCCAAGTCTGGGTCAGTGCTTTGAGTTCTTTGATCCTCCAATGAAGATACCGAAATGCCAGGTTGAATGATTATTCTGTGCCAGCATCAGGGCATTGGAGATGAACCTCTTTGTCCATACAGTTGCTGGATTTTTTAAATATCATCAACATCAAGGTAGAAGGTTCTAGGGTTCTGATACATATATCTGGGGTGCATTATGGAGTTCTGACTCATGGACTGTCACAGGCCCAGAGAATGACCCAACTCATGAACAGCAACCAGATTAAACCCTTTCTATGAAGTTGACCAATATTCTCCCTGTCAAAGTGGATAATCCCTGGAGTTTCAGAGTCTGGTTAAAACAAAACAAAAAACATGGGCTACAATATGACCTGGCCCATCAAAGGGCCAACCATCTCCATGGTTCAACTCCCCAAAAGAAAGCTTGATGTCTAACCTTCACTTGCTGTAAGATGAAGGGGGTCACATTGCTCTAGATCAGCGGTTCTTAACCTGTGGGTCGAGACCCCTTTGGCGTTCGAACGACCCTTTCACAGGGGTCGCCTAAAACCATCCTGCATATCAGATATTTACATTACGATTCATAACAGTAGCAACATTACAGTTATGAAGTAGCAACAAAAATAATTTTATGGTTAGGTCACAACATGAAGAACTGTATTTAAAGGGCCAGAAGGTTGAGAACCATTGCTCTAGATGGAAACCACTTCATGAATAATGTCATTCACTGTAGATGGATTCATATCTTTTGGATAGCTGATAATCCTAGAGGTCAGTTGTGCTTATTCCATTTGGAACATCCTGGGGAGACAGAGAAGTTAGCCACATCAGTTATTCCACAGCGAGGATGGTGGAGCATAGCCAGCATGTGCTCATCCTGTGCGTCTGTTTTTTCATATGAGTCTGGGCGGAAACTGTATCTCTTCCCCCGGGGTAAGGAGTGGCCGCTCTTTCTTGGTCAGGGAACACCAATGGAAATTGTCTTTGGGCTCTGGCAGAGGGAGGGCAGAGTGAACTGGAGCTGCATGAGCAGAAGCCAGGGTTGGGGGCTCTGGGGTTAGAACTCAAAAGGCAGACACCCCAGTTTCCTGTGTGGAGTCACTCCTTCATACTGCAGAGGACATCTTCCCCCTGCAGACCTTCACCATCCAGCTCATTGGAGCTTTCTAATAAACCAGTGAGCTACGTATCCTTATCTTCATTTTCACAGATGAGGAAACTAGGGTTCAGAGAAGTTGTTAGTCACCTAAATTCACAATAAGAAGTGGCAGAGCTAGGATTTAGACCTTCGTCATCTGTACCAGTTTCCTAGGGCTGCCATAACAAAAAACCAAAATTGGATGGCTTGAAACAACAGAAATGTATTCTCTCAAAGTTCTTAAAGCAAATAATCCAAAATCAAGATGTTGGCACAGTTGGTTCCTTGTGGAACCCTGAGGGAAATCTTTCCCGTGCTTGTGGTGACATCTGGCAATGCTGGCATTCCTTGGCTTTTAGACACATCACTCCTATTGCAATCTCTGACTTCATTGCGTGTCTCTGTCTCTTCCTATGAGGACATCAGTGATTAGATTTAATCAGAATAACCCTCTTTTTTTTTTTTTTGTAAAGTACATACTGTAGTCCTCCCTCATCCTCGGGGCATATGTTCCCAGACCCCTAGTAGATGCCTGAAACCACAGATAGTACTAAACCCTATATATACTGTGTTTTCCTGTACATACATACACTTTCACTTAAAGGAAGCACTTAACAGCTTCTCTTTGGCTGCATCACAAGTCTTGTGCTCTGGGCCATTATTAAGTAAAATAAGAGCTTCTTGAACACAAGCTCTGCAATACACTGACAGTTGATCTGAGTGACTAACAGGTGGGAGCATATGCAGCCTGGAGATGCTGGACAAAAGATGACTCACTTCCTGGGTGGGATAGAGCCGAACGGCTTGAGATTTTATCACACTACTCAAAGCAGCATGCAATTTCAAATGTATGAATTGTTTATTTCTGGAATTTTCCATTTAATATTTTCAGACTATGGTTGACCATAGGTAACTGAAACCATGGAAAGGGCAATTGTGGATAAGGGGGACTACTGTACAACAAAATTTGCCATTTTAACCACTTTTAAGTATATAATTCAATGGCATTAATTATATTCACAATGTTGTGCAACCATCACCACTACCTATTTCCAAAGCCCTTTCATCGCCCTAAACAGAAACTGTGCACCCATGAAGCAATAACTCCTCATTCTCCTCTCCTCCCAGCCCCTGGTATTCTCTAGTCCACCTTCTGTCTCTATGAATTTGCCTATTCTAGGTACCTCATATCACTGGAATCATGCAGTACTTGTCCCTTTGTGTCTAGCTTATTTCATTTAGTGCACTGTTTTCAGGGTCCATCCAAGTAGCACATATCAAAACCACATTCCTTTTTATTGCTTCCATTGTCTGAATATAGACATTTTGTTTATCTGTTCATCTGTTGAAAGACTCTTGGATTGTTTCCTCCTTTTGGCTATTGTGAATAATTCTGTTTTGAACATTGGTATACAAGTATCTGTTTGAATTTCTATTTTTAATTATTTTAGGTATACACATGAGAGTGGAGTTGCTGGGCCACATGGTAATTCTGTATTTAACTTTTTGAGGAACCACCATACCATTTTCCATAGCAACTACACCATTGTACATTCCCACCAGCAATGCACAAAGGTTCCAATCTCTCCACATGCTGGTCAACACTTAAAGGAAGCAGGGGTTTTTTTTGTTTGTTTTTTGAAGGTAAATATAAAATCTTTCTTTTTCTTTTTTTATTATAAATTTTTATTGTTGAAAGTATTACATAGGTCCTCCTTTTTCCCCAATTGACCCCACCCCAGGCCTTCACCACCTTATTGTCTGTGTCCATGAGTTATGCATATATGGAAGCAGTTTTTTAAAATTATTATTATTATTATTATTATTGAGTATGGCCTCATTTTTACTTAACTGATCACATCTGCAAAGATCCTATTTTTAAATTAGGTCACATTCTGGGGTTCTGAGTAGACATGAATTTTGGAGGGACACTATTTAAGCCAGCACATCATTTGATTCCAGAGCCCACACCCATGACCCCTAACAATACTACCTCAATAATAATGTATTCAGTCCTCACAACCCTCCAAAGAGCTAGGTATTCCCATACCCATTTTACAGATGAGCTAAACAGAACTCTGAGTGGTGAGGTAATTTGCCCAAGGTTGCGTATATATAAAACAGCTGGCTTTGCCCAGCCAGTGTGGATTAGTGGTTGAGCGTGGATCTATCAACCAAGAGGTCATGGTTTGATTGATTCCCAGTCAGGGCACATGCCCAGGTTTCAGGCTCAATCTCCAGTAAGGGGCATGGACAGCCCATCTCCAGCCCAAAAGGGACCTCACCCGCTTTGTCAAGTGGCCCCGCTACATCCGGCTGCAGCGGCAAAGGGCTATTCTCTACAAGTGGCTGAAAGTGCCGCCTGCCATCAACCAGTTCACCCAGGCCTTGGACCGCCAGACAGCCACTCAGCTGCTGAAGCTGGCCCATAAGTACAGGCCTGAGACCAAGCAAGAGAAGAAGCAGAGGTTGCTGGCTCGGGCTGAGGAAAAAGCTGCCGGCAAAGGGGATATTCCCACCAAGAGGCCTTCTGTCCTCCGAGCAGGGGTGAACACGGTCACCACCCTGGTGGAGAACAAGAAGGCCCAGCTGGTGGCGATAGCGCATGACGTGGACCCCATGGAGCTGGTGGTCTTCCTGCCCGCCCTGTGCCGGAAGATGGGGGTCCCCTACTGCATCATCAAGGGGAAGGCCAGGCTGGGGCGCCTCGTCCACAGGAAGACCTGCACCACCGTCGCCTTCACACAGGTTAACTCGGAAGACAAGGGAGCTCTGGCTAAGCTGGCGGAGGCCATCCGGACCAACTACAATGACAGATACGACGAGATCTGCCACCATTGGGGAGGCAACTTCGTGCGTCCAAAGTCAGTGGCTCGCATTGCCAAGCTGGAGAAGGCCAAGGCAAAGGAGCTGGCCACTAAGCTGGGCTAAGTGTGCACTGTTGAGTTTTCTGTACATAAAAGTAAAAAAATTCTCCTAGGGAAAAAAAATAAGTAAGGGGCATGGACAGCCCATCCATGATATTTTTCTCTTGTCGATGTTTTTATCTCTCTATCCCTCTCCTTTCCTCTCTCTTTAAAAATCAATTAAAAAAATTAATAATACAGCTGGGTTTAATAGTAGTTCTCTTTTCTACCATGGCATTCTACTATATCTTCCTCATATTTTTTCATGAAAATTGCAGTAGCCCTTCAATAATTAAGTAATACCTTCTCAATAATGCCTTAACTGAACCCTCCCTGGGGTGGATTAGGAACCCCTACAATGTGCTTTTCTAGTAACCTAGATACCATTGATTCCACTGCATTTAGCACATATTGGTGTGATTTTATTTGTTTTGTCCATTTCTCTAGGTTAGGAGCATTTTGCCTTATTTTATTCAACATGGAAAAGTTGAGGGGGGACAGGTCTTGAGTCCTTTTGAAACATGATGAATAATATTTTCCAGTTTTATTTTAGCTTTTATTTCTTTATTTTTATTTATTTCAGAGAGGAAGGGAGAGGGAGAGAGAGATGGAAACATCAATGATAAAGAGAATCATTGATCGGCTGCCTCTTGCACACACCCACTGGGAATGGAGCCCGCAACCCAGGCATGTGTCCTGTCCAGGAATCGAACCTGTGACCTCCTAGTTCATAGGTCAATGATCAACCACTAAGTCATGCCAATTGGGCTAGCTTTTACTTAAAGGTAGCACTTGCCTGGCACCTAACCAAAGAAAAATCTAGGCAACTATCTAAGTTATCAATTAATTATTCTGTGCACTTGGCATTATACCTAGGGGTAAGAATTTGTTCCATAATCTGTACACTTTTATATTTGTACTAGAGGCCCGGTGCACAAAAATTTGTGCATTCGGGGGGGGGGGGGGGGGTCCCCTCAGCCCAGTCTGTGCCCATTTGCAGTCCAGGACCCCTTGGCGGATGTCCACCTGTCGACTTAGGCCCACTCCCTGGGGGATCAGGCCTAAACTTGCAGTCAGACATCCTTCTGGCAGCCAGGGAGCCCTCGGGGGATGTCTAACTAAAGGCTTAGGCCCGCAAGGGAGCTGTGGTGAGGAAGCTGGGGTGACAGAGGAGCCACGCTGTCCCGCCCTGCCGCCCTGGGTCGGGTCGCACACGGGATGCTCGCCACCCCGGGTCACAGATAGCAGGCCCGGATGGCGGTGGGGCAGGTGGGATGGCACTGACCCGCCCTGCCTGCAGTATGCAAATTAGCCGCCATCTTTGTTGGCAGTTAATTTGCATATCATGCTGATTAGCCAATGGGAGGCGTAGTGAAGGTATGGCCAATTACCATGTTTGTCTATTATTAGATAGGATTTTTCACTGATCACTATGTGACAATATTCCTCTAAGTCATGTGTAATCCTCTAGATTATGAGATCTATTAAAAACCTATCTGAAATTTAAAAAGAAAGTATTTTCTCAGCAGCATCTCCTTCTTGTGCATGCTATTGTGAAGACTATAAAGAGCGTGCAGTGGTGAAATTTTTTATTTCAGAGATAAACAAATGAATGAGTTACCTTCTTTGTATAGTATATGCAGGGTTGCCATCAAATGTACTTCTTAGTAATATAATAAATATTATTTCCCTTCTCTCCATCTTTTATTATCTAACATACAGCTTAAATTCCTATTAAATTCTATAATTTGCTTCACCTTCATATGATTCTAAGAATTAGACAAATGCCCCATTAAAGCTGAGGAAAGTCCCAAAGCTCATATTAGTCCATGACTATAAAGGTATTAGGGGTATGTATGTATACAGAAAAACTCAAATATACTATTAATAACAGAGCCATCATCAAGAAAGCAGAATGAGAAGTTACTAAACAAAAACTACAAATGAATTCTATTTCAAGCATTGGTATAGAGCTGCTTTATAAACTAAAGCAAAGCAATTTTGATCATATCACTTAAAATCCTTCATTAATTCTCCTTCACCTAAAGGAATCAAGTACAAATATCTAAGTGTGGCTTTACTTTCATCTCCCCCCCCCCCCCCGCACCCCGTTCCACCATGCTGTCCAGTCGTAGAGTCCTTAACATCACATGAAATTCCGTGCCTATAAATAATGTCCTGTTGTGCCCAACTGGTGCCCTCATATCTATCCTTCAAGACCTAGTTCAGAATTACCATCCCCCTAGGAATTTTAAGTAGATAATCCTTCCTTTCCAGAAAAAGTTACCCTGTGCTTTATCTATCGTAATTTTTATCTCATCCTATAATCACTTACTTGAGAACTTGAGGGCAGGAATCCTGTTTTATTCATCTTAGTGTTCCCAATGCTTAACTCATGTAGCTGCTTGATAAGTGTTCATTTGAATGCCTCCTCCCTTTCTTAGTTCATTTTGTCTACCTGGACGTTATCTTTAAACACAGCTCAGAAAACTTGCAAATTTATAAGCCAAATTATTTTCATTCTCACATCTTTTAAAATCTCATATAAATACTAGGTATTCTGGAGGTAGTAACCTCATATTTAACCCCCTTTTCAGGAACAATGTGACTGTGTCCTTGTGCTTTTGTAAAAAGCAAGAATTATATTTATCTCTCTAACCTATCTTGCTACCATTCACCTGTCATTCTCTGAATGCCCATCTTTGTCCTTGGAGTTTGCTGTCAGAGAGAGAAATATATACTACCAAAACAACAGTTCAAATACCCTGAAGTGCTTGGTGAATGATATTGATCAACTCTCCTAACTAGAGCTGAATAATCTCCAGAAAATAAAAACATCAATAGAAAGTCAATACTGGACCTTAGCAAAGGCACCATGGGAACATGGCAGTAACAAAGGGGAGGTTAAGACACAATTCTAGATTCAAGAAGTAGCCAAAGCCCCTCATTCTAGCATTTTAGTTTTTCTGCTGATAGCTTTGCCTAGAGGGCTGGCTTAGATTCCTTCTCTCTCTCCCTATCAGAAGCAGATTGTCATAGGAACTAAGATGTGGTATTTAAGCTCTCGCTATTAAAAATGGAGGTAGTAATGATATCAAAATGTCTGTTCGGGTCCAAGTTTGTCATCTAACAAAATCAAAGAATGAGTTCATGTACAGAGATGAGCAAAAGTAAATGTTTATTACAGAAAAGTTCCCTATTGCAGGGAGGGGACCCAAGTGGGCTGCGGGGGCAGTTCCTTTGTCTAAGGGTTAAAATGTGCCCTGCTAGCCCTAACTGGTTTGGCTCAATGGATAGAGCATTGGCCTGCAGATTGAAGGGTCCCAGGTTCGATTCCAGTCTTTTGTGCAGGAGGCAGCTGATCGATGTTTCTCTCTCATCCAATGTTTCTAACTCTCTATTCCTCTCCCTTCCTCTCTGTAAAAAATCAATAATATATATATATATATTTTTTTTAAATGTGCCCTGCTAACTTTCCATTGGTTGGTTCAAAAAAGTCAACCCTAATAACATTTATGCAGTTTAAAGCTCAAGGTTTCCACCTATTCTTCCTACTCTGCCTGGGTTAATGCTAGGGCAGGGCTGTTTTTCTCTATGGTTTCACAGATTCCCTCTGGTACAGGGTGAGGTTGGCTAGCTATATCCTGTCCACTTTTACAGTATGCAGCTATACTACCCCTTCAGTGCTTCCCTCCCATGGCCCATCCCTAACTGCCGCTCCTAGCTCCTCAGTAAGTCTCTGGTGTAGGCTATTTGGGGTGAGAGAGAGAAAGCAAGAATGAACCAGAAGAGCAAATGATACAAAAGGAAATACTTTAAACAAAACTGAATAGCAGAAACTACAGAGAGATACTTAAAATGGTTTTGGTAGTAGTGGCATGTGGATGAAACTACAAATTAGCCTCTGAACTGACTGTTCTGGAAAATAATTTGATTCTGATATGCATATTAGATATTTTTTTAAGTTGAGACCAATACTGTAACAGTTGTGGAAGGAGAGGTAAAATGGGAGACAGCAGGGCTGTAGACCTAGAAGAAGGGGAAAGGAAGGTAGGTGCATTTGGGGAGCAGCAGGTGGATCATTTCTGACTTCAGAGTAACAAAAGGATGTTCTTATCAAATGGATTCTTTCTGTGACAGAAGGGAAGAATCTGATCCAGCTAGTTTGCCCAGATGGCTGGGTCAACATCTAAGCCATGGCCAAATTGATTCAAAGTGACATCGGACAGAGGACCTCAACTGCTGGAGATAACCCCTTAGAATCAGTATGGCAGTTCTCGCTCCTAAGGTCTGCGGGCCAGGACATGAACATTTCCTCCAAAAGTTCCCAAAATGAAGGAAGAGGAATACTAGCAGACACTTACTTGGGAATCCTTCCCCAAAGACCCAAAAGTCCTTTGATCTTGCCTGATGACCCCTGAGCAGTGAGAAATAACACGCTACAGTAAACTTAGCACAGAACCAGGATGTGAAAAAGAACAGGATTGCAGCTCCCTGAACAGGTCTGTGTGACCTTGGGCAGATCTCTGAGTTCTGCCAGCTCCCCACTCTGCAAACCTAAGTAAATAAATAAATAAACAGAAGAGAAAGTGGGACCAAGAATGAATGAACAATTGTCAAACTCCTTGAAAAAGCTAAGTGCTATTTGAATGCAAAACAAACTGCAGGATAACAAGTTCACTTTGGCTTCAGGGAGAAGGACTGGCAACAGCAGGAGCCATTAAAAGTCACAGGCTATAAAACAGGCAGTAAAGTGGGCTTTGTTCAGCTTTGCCCTGCAGAATCATATAACCTTGTCTGAAATTCGCTGTTTATTCAAGCTCAAGAGTGATCAGACAAACACAGTTCATCCATGACCAGAAATGCCCAAGCAACTCCAAAGGAGAACTCTGCCTGCCCTTCGGAGCTTACCTACCCTCCCTCCCACAGCCATGCCCTGGGCACCCACTCAGGCCCAAGTGCTCCTTGTGTGTGACATCATTCTAACTGTGCACATAAAAAGGGTTGTAGGAAAGTAACCTCACAGAGTGAAGTGATCAAAATGTCCTACCTGGGCAGGTCATGGTGGGTAGTCACACCCTGGGTGTATAATTTCTTTAGTGAAATGTTTATCTTTGCCCTAAGCAAGCCCTGTCCATTGTTTCTGTAAATCTAAGTTAACACACCTTTGAAATACCTCTCTTCAGACCCCTCCTTCTAAATCAGACTACCCTCAAGAGAGCATAGAATCTTTTATTGGTGAGAGAAAGAGAGAAGAGAGAGAGAGAGAGAGAGAGAGAGAGAGAGAGAGAGAGAGAGAGAGAGAGATTCACCACCTTCTGCACACTCCCCAACCAGGGATCAAACCTGAAACCTTTTGGTATAGGGGACGACGCTCCAACCAAGCTACACAGGCCAGGGCCAGAGCACAGAATCTTAAATATCCTGTAATTCAATTCTTGCCTTGCTTTCTCCAACCTTCATGTAATCTTTCTTACATCCCCTCCTTAATTCCAAATGAATAAAAAAATTTGCAAAACTGTTACTCTCTGGAGCATTTGAGATCTCGCTCCCTGGCATGGGTTATCATGTTTGAATGTTTCTTACATCTACACAACTAAACAGCCAAGTGAAGGAGGAATCAGTATCACTCTTTCAAAGGAAGAATCTAAAGCTTAGTCCAGTTAAACAACTTGCCCACATCAGACAACTAGTTTGTCTGGCAGAGGCCAAAAATGAAGGAGGTTTAGCACTGTTCAACTGCCTTCCTGTGACAATGACAACCTTGCGCCCCTGCCCCCTTTCCTATATCCACTAATCCACTTTGGTCACCTTAGAACACCAATGCAGCCTGTGGTCACTGGGTTATTGGAGCACTTGGAGCGAACTCCCTCCAAAAATGAGTGAATTTCTTTTATTTTCGTATTTTCATCTGGGACTTTTTTGTTTGCTTGAAAGTATCTCAACTTTGTGCATGAAAAAGGACCAAACCAACCTGACAAGCTCAGGGAAGCCCTTGCATGGCGGCCTTGAAAACTCATAGACATAAAATAACCACAAAGGATGGTCTGAAATTAAAACTTTTTATCTAAAAGCAGTCTATCAAAGATAGTCATGTCCTGACAGAAGTCAATCTTGTCCATCTTTACCTTTACTGAGCCTGTGTATTGTCTTTTGCATCTAGGGTAACATACTTTGGAATGTCAGGATAACTTCCCTTTTTCTGGACCCCTCAGGGCACAACCATTGCACCAGAGTAGAGACTACAAATCCATTCATTGTTATTTTTATTGTGTTACTTGTTGACTATTAGTTATCCTATATCCATCTATGTAAAAGATTATCATTTTATTTTTCACTCAGCCCCAGAGATTTCCCTGCTTTGCTTTCACCTGCCTCCCTAATCTATCACCAGTGAATTTCCTATAACCCACTTCCATTGATTGTAATGTATAAAATAAGGTGCAAAACTGCTATTCTCTGGAGCATCAACTCAATGCCTTGAGATTTTGCTTCCCAGCAATTGTCGCCAGTTTGGCTCAAATAAACTCACAAAAATTCTTTGCAGGTTTAAGTGTTTCTTACATTGACAATTTGAATTTAGGGAAAGGGGAATGGGGGAGTAGATAAATATTTTTTTCTCTAAGATATCATCTTTAACTTCTAATTCTAGGAACAGTGTATTGAAAAAGGAAAAAAAACATATTTCAGAAGTCGGTCTACAATGTTAGCAGGTCATGCATGAGCTCCTCCAGTCTAATGGATAGAAAAGAACAGTCCTCAGGTACTTTGCAAACTAGTGATAAAATTTGGAATGGTCAGATATATGGACAAAAAGGGGGCACATGCTACCCTGACCAGCTCAGGGAAGGCCTGCTTGGCAGTCTTGCAAACTCAAAGACCTAAAGTAACCACAAAGGATGGTCTGAAATTAAAACTTTAACTAAAAGCAGTTATGGTGGGTAGTCATGTCCAAGGCCAGTATCTTCCCTGACAAAGGTCAATCTTTACCTTAACTGAGTCTATTGTCTTTTTGCATCTATGATAACATATCGGTGGAATGTCAAAGTAATTTTCCTTTTTTCTGGGCCCATCAAAGCACAGCACCGCTCTGCAGAGATCACAAGTCCCCTCATGGTTATTGAGTTAATTGTTGACTGTTAACTATCCTGCACCCACCTAAGTAAAAGAAGTATGTGTCAGATGGGGTGAGGGTGGGGGTGGGAGTGAAAAAAAAGAAGTATGTGTCTATCATTTTACTTTTTATCCAATCCTAGAGATTTCCCTGCTTTGCTCCCACCTCTCTAATCTATCACCAATGGAGTTCATGTAACCCACTTACACCTCCTCTTTGGATTGTAGTATATAAAACCACCATTCTCCAGAACATTATCTCAATATATTGAAATTTTGCTTCCTGGCAATTGTCAACAGTTTGTTTGAATAAACTCACAGAAATTCTTTACAGGTTTGAATGTTTTCTTACATTAACAGATGTGTCCTTCAGGCTGCCCCTGGGAACTTCTGGGAGCTTCTTGCTTCTATAATCAAAAGCTCAGATAGAACTTCGAAAACTCTCTCATTATCATTGCACTCAACTGCAGGTGGTGTGTTTCAGGAGCGTGTGCCCCTTAATGAGCTGGTGAGACATCCCCTTTCCTCCCAAAGGGGTTTGGGGCTTAGAAGTTAGGGGGTGGCATCTGTAGGAGCCAGGGTTGTATTAAAACATCAATATCTAGCCCCAGCCAGCTTGGCTCAGTGGACAGAGCATCGGCCTGTGGACTGAAGGGTCCCAGGTTTGATTCTGATCAAGGGCACTTACCTTGGTTGCAAGCTCTGTCCCCGGTCCTGGTCAGGGCATGTGTGGGAGGCAACCAATCAATGTGTCTCTCTCACATTGATGTTTCTATCTCTCCCTCTCTCTTCCACTCTCTCTAAAAATCAATGAGAAAAATATCCTCAGGTGAGAATTAACAAAAAAACAAACATCAATGTCTAGTATTTTTCAGAGACAGAGGAAGCATCTGTGAGGGTTACTTGGAAAATATAGCCATTTGTTGGTTACCTGGGAAGGGAATAATGTAAAAGGATTAGGTGACCTAAAAACAGCTGGACCAGGTGAGGGCAGATGGCAAAGGAGTTCATGGCCCTTAGGGAGGGCAATGAAAACCTAGACAAGGGGCCAGACAAAAACCAAAAGATGGAAGGGTGCCAAGTGGCTTAGGAGAGTAGAAGAGCAAACTGAATCCAAATATCAGGTCTAAAATGCAACAGCTGCTAAAGTAACAAAGAAGGAAGAAAGAAGGAAGGAAGGAAGGAAGGAACTTTAGACCTCATGACAAATAGAATAGGATCTCCCATGATGGGCTAAGAGAGAAGTATGGAAAGCTATTTCCCATTATCAACAGAGTTTATAGTGAAAGGGACAGCAATACTGCCATAATACAAGCTCTCATTCAGGAACACTGACCCTCTGCCAGATACCATGTTGGATGCTTTTCCTATGTCCTATCATTTAATAATCATAACAATATTGCTAGATAAGCTTTCTTATAGCCATTATATAGATAAGTAAACTGAACTTTGGAAGAGAACAGGTTGACTTCCCAGGAACACAATGGTGTCTGAAATAGGAGCCAGTAGTGAAGCACTGAAACTATGAGGAAAGCAATGGGAGAGGAGGGGGAAGAGTATAAATGCATGACCCAACCCCAGTGAGGACAGAGGGGCAGGGAGATCTAGACACAAAAGCATGAAGATAAAAGGAGCACTAATCAGGGATTACTTCCAAATCTCAGCTCAACAGCCCTAACGCTCTGATCCCATACAGACAATGGTTCTCCAATGCAGAAAGCTGTCATAAAATTAGCTCACCCTGAAATTAAATTTAATTGTTCTACAGAACCATTGGCAAGATCCAGCCAGGAGTAAGAGAGGTTTGTTGTCAAATGACTGACCAGGGTAAAGATGACTCCAGAGAAGAGAGAAAGCAAGATAAGAGCCAAGGAGAAAAGGCCAAAAAAGGAAGCTATGACAAATACCTATTTGTCATTGTTGTTGTTGTTGTCATTGTTGTTTAAATGAGATTTCTAATCCCTTTTACAACTTTTTGAAGGATAGTAACGAGAAGAGAACCCAAGACCCAGCCCAAGATGTCAAACCCAGAGTAACAATGCTTTGGCCCTTCTACATGGTGCCATGACAGAGGGAATCTTCTACTGAGAGTGATAGCACATTCCCCCAGAGCCAACAATTACACTGCAAGGGCCATGAAGTCTAGGAGTTTAGAGCTGTGCATTTGATATTTTTGTACTTCCACTTATTAGCTCTGTGGTTCAGAGCACCTACTTCATATCTATAAGTATCAATTTGATTATCTCTAAAGTAGGAGTGTATTAGTAGTTCATTGCTGTGTAACAAATTACCCCAAAACTGAGTGGCTTAAAGCAACACTAGATATTTCTTATCTCTCATAGTTTCTCTGAATCAGAAATTTGAGAGCTTACCAGTTGCTTATGAGTTTGCAGACAGATGTTGGCTGGGGCTACAGTCATCTGAAGGCTTGACTGGGGCTGGAAGACTGAGGGTCTACTTCTAAGATGGTTTGCCCAGACTGTTGGTGGAAGGCCTTCCTCTGCACAAAATGAGAATGGAGAGGACTAACATAGCAAGCAAAAAACACCGTCTCCTCATTTCGAAGAGCAACAAGAAAAAAACTGAGAATGGGCCACTTCATAGGCCTGTTTGAGTGTCTTCCCAGCATGGCAACTGGCTTCACCCACAGTGAGTGATCTAAGAGGGAGAGCCACACAGAAGCCTTTTTTATGACCCAGCCTCAGAAGTCACATAGCATGACTTCACCTGCATTCTATTTGTTAGAAGATCAGTAAGCCTGACCCACATTCAAAAGAAGAGTAATCAATTCAATTAAAAAAAACAAAACAGGAGAGTAATTAGTCACTACCTTTTGAAGGAAAGAGTGATAAAGAATTTGCAGATGTGTTTTAAAACCACCACTCAGGAAATACCTATTTTCATGCTATACATATTTGTTGTGCACATAATATATGGCAAATATCACATTAAGACTGAAGGCACTACAAAGGGTAAGAATTATTCCTGTTCATCAGTACCTTATAGGTCATTTGAGGAATATACATAAGACAATTAGCCAAGTTATCTCACACCCATTAGAAATGCTACTAAGGGGGAGTGGGTGGGAGATAGAAAATAACAAGTGTTGGCAAAGATGTGAAGAAATTGGAACATTTGTACATTGTTGGTGGGAATGTAAAATGATACAGAAAACAGTACAGAGTTTCCTCAAAAAATTAAACAGAATTACCATATGATCCAGCAATCCCATTTCTGGGTATATATCCAAAAGAACTGAAAGAAGGATCTCAAAGAGATACTTATACACCCATCCATATTCATAGCAGCACTACTCAAAATAACCAAAAAGTGAAAACAACCCTAATGTTCATCAACAGATGAAAGAATGAACAAACTATGGTATATATGATGGAATATTTTCAGCCTTTGAAAGGAAGGAAATTCTGACATATGTGACAACATAGATGAACCTTGAGGACAATATGCTGAGTGAAATAAGCCAGTCACAAAAAAACAAACACTGTATGATTCCAATTAGATGAGGTACCTAGAGTAGACAAATGCATAGAGACAGAAAGTAGAACGGTGGTAGCCATGAGCTCAGGGGAAGAAGAGAAATAGGGAGTTAGTGTTTGATGAGTATAGAGTTTTGAATTTGCAAGAGAGTTCTGGAGATCTATTTATCAACCATATGAATATACAGGGTGTCCCCCAAAATGTATACACACTTTAATAGTTGATAGCTCAATTTTGAAAATAAACTGTATTTTAATTAACACTGCCTTTATAATTATTCTAAGTGTATGTATATATTTTATTGGCGGGGGGGAGCATCCTATACTTCAACAACTGTATACTTAAAAATGGTTAAGATAGTAAGTTTCATGTTATGGGGTTTTTGCCACAATTTTAAAAAAGAAAATTTTTAAAAAGCCAAGTATAAAACAATGAACTGGGTACTATGGGACCACCAAGGCTACCTTGCAGTAGTAAGAGTTTTTCTAAAATAGGTGCCTCCCTAACAGAGCCCTGAAGAACATTTAGGAGTGAGTAAAGGGCAACACAAGTTTTTCAATAGGGTAAAGCAATGTTTTCCAAACATAGTTGTGACTCATTAATGAATCATGAAATCAACTTAGAGGGTACTGACTAACATTTTTACTTAAGTGGGATAGAATAGAATGCATCTGAATGAATTGCACGCAATAGGAATTTTTTATAGAGCTTTTGTTTAATGTATGTGTTTATTTATGTATATCTGTAAAGTATCAGGTTATGATGCAAAATATATTTATTACTGTGTGTAGACTTAGAAACATTTGAAAACCACTGGATTAGAGCATGAGATGAAAAAGGAAATGGCAAGAGATAAGGTTGCAAAGGTACATCAGTAGGAGAGAGTAGGTTATAAAGTGACAAATGACCCCCAAATCTCAGTGGTTTACCACAAGGGTTGATTTCTCCCTAATGTTGCATGTCCACTGAGAATCAGCGGGAGTTCGGCTAATTTTGTATTCACTCCAGGAACTAGAGGATGGCAGGACTAACCTCTATATGAAACATTACTGGTCTCGTGAGAGACAGAAGGTAAACCACACACTGGCTATTAAACTTCCGCCTGGAAGTGCCATTGCTGCTCACATTTCATTGGCCAAAGCAAGTCGTGTGGCCAAGCTTGACATTAGTGGGACAGGCAAGTATAATCTTTCCCCCAAGGAGGGGCAGAAAAGTGTTAAGAACAATAACACAGTCTGTCCCAAGAGGTAGGAGGTGGGGGAAAACCCAATTAAGACAGATATTATAAATGACATCAAGGTGTTTGATATTTACTCTGAGGACAATGATGATTCACAGAAAAGTTTTAAGCAAGGTGATCAGATTGGTTCTTTAGAGAGGTCCCTGGGTCAGCAGTGTAGGGAGTAGCTTGGGAATTGGAGAGACTGCAGGCAGGAACCGATGGGACTGGTCTACTCGACCAAATCAACCACCTCGCTAAAGAGGCAAAGGGCCAACTCTTTCCTCCGCTGAAGCAATAAACCTCAAAGCCCCATCTCAGAAATCAAAGGCCAAGAAACATGACATAATGAAGAAATGTAGATGCCTCCATTTATTATTAGCAAAATAGCATCCCCTTTACGAAGTGAAATGTTCAGGCACTGTATGACAATATGATCATATTTGTGCAAAATCACATATATAAAAATATTTACATTCTCCAAAAATTCATCTGGAATAAAAAAAGACCCCGAATAGCTGCAGCAATACTGAGAAAGAAGAACAAAGTGGGTGGGATCTCAGTACCAGATATCAAGCTGTATTACAAAGCCACTGTACTCAAAACTGCCTGGTACTGGCACAAGAACAGACATATAGATCAATGGAATAGAATAGAGAGCCCAGAAATTGACCTTAACCAATATGCTCAATTAATATTTGACAAAGGAGGCAAGAACATACAATGGAGTCAAGACAGTCTCTTCAATAAATGGTGTTGGGAAAATTGGACAGATACATGCAAAAAAATGAAACTAGACCACCAACTTACACCATACACAAAAATAAACTCAAAATGGATAAAGGACTTAAATGTAAGATGGGAAACCATAAAAATACTGGAGGAATCCAAAGGCAACAAAATCTCAGACATATGCCGAAGCAATTTCTTCACCGATACAGCTCCTAGGCCCTAGGGCATTGGAAACTAAAGAGAAAATAAACAAATAGGACTACAACAAAATAAAAAGCTTCTGCACAGCAAAAGAAACCATCAGCAAAAGAAACCATCAGCAAAACAACAAGAAAGCCCACTGCATGGGAGAACATATTTGCCAATGTTATCACCGATAAGGGTTAAATCTCCAACATTTACAGGGAACTCATACAACTTAACAAAAGGAAGATAAACAATCCAATCAAAAAATGGGCAAAGGACCTAAATAGACACTTTTCAAAAGAAGACATTCAGAAAGCCAAGAGACATATGAAAACATGCTCAAAGTCACTAATCATCCGAAAGATGCAAATCAAAACAACAATGAGGTATCATCTCACACCTGTCAGACTGGCTATCATCAACAAATCAACAAACAACAAATGCTGGAGAGGATGTGGAGAAAAAGGAACACTCGTGCACTGCTGGTGGGAATGCAGACTGGTGCAGCCACTATGGAAGACAGTATGGAGTTTCCTCAAAAAACTAAAAATGGAACTCCCATTTGACCCAGTGATCCCACTTCTAGGAATATATCCCAAGAAACCAGAAACACCAATCAGAAAGGATATATGCATCCCTATGTTCATAGCAGCACAATTTACCATAGCAAAGATTTGGAGACAGCCTAAGTGCCCATCAGCAGATGAATGGATTAGAAAACTGTGGTACAGCTACACAATGGAATACTATGCTGCTGTAAAAAGAAAGGAATTCTTACCATTTGCAACAGCATGGATGGAACTGGAAAGCATTATGCTAAGTGAAATAAGCCAGGCAATGAAAGAAAAATACCATATGATCTCACTCATTTATGGATAATAAAGACCATTATAAACTGATGAACAAAAATAGATACAGAGGTAGAGCAGCATTGAACAGACTGTCAAACTATAGTGGGAAGCCCGGGGAGGGCTGGGAGGGGTGGGTAAGAGATCAACCGAAGGACTTGTATGCATGCATGTAAGCATAACCAATGGACACAAGACACTGGGGGTTAGGGGAGGCCAGGGGAATGTCAAGGGGGCGGGGGGAGGAGACATATGTAATACTCTTTGTAATACTTTAAGCAATAAAACAAAATTTAAAAAAAATAAAGTTCCTCAGCAACCTTTCAAAAAAAATATTTACACACATATACATATAAATGCACACACAGACATATGTGGGTATATGTAAATTTTAAAATGGTTCAAAAGTGATGCTGAGGCTTTTCTTCTTTTTTTGTTTTCTTTAAAACAAAGGAAACGTCAGTTGTTTTAAATTCTGATGGAAATGACACACTGGAAAGACCCAGTGCAAACAGCGGACAGAGCAAAGCCTAAGTGATGGGGCCGAGGGTAGACTGGAAAGAAGCAGAGGACCAACCTCAGGTAGAAATGAATGGTCCTGTTTCATTGGACCTGACAGTGAGGAAGGATGGGGTGTGGACAGAACAGTGCTTTAATTGGGTGGCGGGCAGTTGGGGAAGGGCTTACATGCTCTGAGAAGTAGGAGGCAGGGCATCTTTGAAAAATGAGGGGTCAATAACTTGGGAGAAAAGCTTTGAAGGGAGAGGGGACGTTCTAAAGAACATAGGGTAGTTCTGGTTGGCGCCGAGAACCAGCTGGGGACAGTCTGCAAGCACTCAGCAGTGGTCAGGACACCGCCTGCACCAGATGAGAGCAGGGAGGCTCTTAGGCATTTTGGAATCAGACTGATCACTTAATAAGTGACAAACACAGGACTAGAACCCATTCACCCTTTCATGCAGCAAATATTGAGTAGTACTTACTTTGTGTTAGACACAACTGTAGGTGCAGGCACTAAACAAATAAATATACAGTACAGTGGATGGTGGTGAATGCTATAGAGAAAATTACGTAGAGGAAAAGGAAAGGGTGTGTGAGGGCAGGAAGGGGTGTCTTTTTAGTTTAGGACAATCTAAAAAGGCCTTATTGATGAGATGACCCGGATTTCACTATGTGTGTCCTTATTTTTAAAATTTTATATGACCACAGCCCTTTCCTTGATCCTTTTTTCCCTCAAATATTTGAAGTGTGTACAGTTCAGTGGTTAGAGTGCAGATTCAACATCGGGAAGACACAGCTCGGCCTCCTCCTTCCTGTGTGACATTGGGCAAGGTACTCAGTCTCTCTAGCCTTGGGTTTCTCTGTCTGCAAAGAGGGGATAATAATAAATTTCCCACAGGTTTGTTGTGAAGATAAAATGAGATCATGTATGCATAGTGCCTGCCTTTCATTACACGAGCAAGATTAGGAGTGGCCAAAGCAAGACTCATAAAGATAATTCTTGTTAGGACCATGTTCTGTTTCTCTAGATTTTAACGATGAGCATTCATTCCTAGGCACTGCCTCCCAGGAGTTCTGCTCCTCTGAGGGTCATTTCTGTAATACTAGTTGGTCTGCTCTCCTCACTCACACTTTGCCTTGCTTCTGCCTGTAATCCTGGTGATACACGAAGCCTCATCAATGTGAAGATGCCATTTTTTCTAAATGTTCACATCTTTAATATCACCATGCATCTTAGAGTTGATGGCATCCTATAATTGATAGATTCCTTTCATTTGTAGTAATATATTCTTTTAAAGTGCATCCTAGAATCAATAGTGCTTAGAAAAAGCCACAGCCAACTGGTACTTCCAAAGTTCAAATTGTGACCTGGGCATCAGTCATTCTAAAGAATGGAACCAGCAGAGCATGTCAGAATGAAGAAATGGTGCTGGACCCAGAATCTATAAAACCTGCCTAGTTTTTTGCTAGAGGTGAGCAAGCGTGCCCACAGGTCCAAGTATGGCCACAGACTTGGAAAAAGTTCCATCAATGGGATAGATTCATCATGCCAGCGACTTGGGATTTTCATTCTTACCCACCTTTGAGTTAATTTTAAAAACTTTTTGCACCTGCAGAAAAGAAAAATAGTATAAAAACAACCACCTGTTGATCATTCAGATTTACCAATTGCTACCAGTTTGTATATTTGCTTTATCACTTCCTCTTTCTCTCTTCCCCTCTCTCTAATTTTATGTAAACTAGATAATATATAATTTTAATTATTTCTATTTACTTTAAATTTTTATTTATTTTTAAGCTGAGTCATTTAAGTGTTTCTTGCAGGCATCATGACACTTCACTCACAAAACCTTGATCACTTCTAAGAACAAGAAAATCATGTCATATAACCATAGTGCAATGATCACATCAAGAAAGTTAACACAAACATAATGCTAGTACATAATATGCAGCCCATACTCAAATTCCCCCAATTGTTCAAAGACTGGTCTGATAGCTGGACCCGGGCTCTTTAAATGAGAGGACATCCCTGTTTTTGTTTTGTTTTGTTTTCAGTTTTCTACACACTCCAATAAATTTATGTTCCCCTGTCAAGGAATTCATTTGATTAGAAAAAAGAAATTCACATGTCATTAGAAACAGAGAAAAAGAAAAGAATTCTTAAAAAGGATCATTTATAATTTATCAAGGTATACATATTGATGCATCAATGTTTAACAAATAAAAACCTATATGTATCTACTATCCAGGTAGCTGTATTCAATTTTACTAACCAGAATAAGACCAGCTTCCAAGAAGTGGACAGAAGTGTCTTTAGATTTCTTTTTAACTCTAAGTTCATGGTCTGTGATTCCTTGGAAACATCAACATGTTTAAACCGTGAGCTTCTTTAAGGCTTATGGATGGTGCCTCAATCTTTTTTCATCTGCAGTAAATAATGACTATACCTGGCACATAACAGACACACAATAAACAACTACAGGAATTGTGCTTTTCCTGGGCACTCAGGGCAGGCTCTGCTCCCCTCCACATCTCTACTAGTTTGCAGATATGAGTTCTGTGCCTTCTTACAGTTTGGCTTCAGTGATATTGAGAAGATAATTTAACATGAATGCATGGGGAAAAGGATCAGAACTTAGAAAATTAGTCCTTGCTAGGCAGAGGCAAGGTACCACTGGAATCACAACAAATCAGAATGATTGTAGGTTTTAACTACAAATAAGCAACATAGGGAAAGTGAATTAACAGTGAGATTGCTTTGTTTTGTTTTGTTTTTCTTGTGCGTTTTTTTTTTAAATCTTCACCAGAGAATATGTTTTTATTGATTTTAGAGAGAGAAACATCTATTGTTGCTTGCCACATGTGCCCCACCTGATGAGGATTGAACCCACAACCTGGGTATACGCCCTGACTGGGAACTGAACCCGCAACCTTTTCATATACCAACGACAACGCTCAAACAAACTGAGCCACACCAGCCAGGACAACAGCAAGATTGTTTGCTCTGCACACCTCCATGCCTTCTTTGAAATAGAAACTTTGTGTTAGGCAGCAGGTGGTAAAAGCTACGGCAGGCCATAAACCTGTCTTTTAAAAAACAACAGTCCATTTAATGAACAAACTGAACTACCAAGCAAAATAGAGACAGACTCATAGATAGAGAGCCAGCAGACAGCCTTTGTGGGGGTGGGGCGAGGTGGGATGTTGGGTGGTGGTGGTGGTGGTGGAGAGATTGAGCAAAAAAGAGAGGCGACTCATGGACATGGACAGTAGTGTGGTTATTGCGGTGGGGAGGAGGGTGGTGGAGGTGGGAGAGGGCACAGAGGCGATAAGTGGTGATGGAAAAAATAAAATTTAATTTAATCTAATTTTAAAAAGAAAAAAACAATAGTCCACTTGGTTTCCTTTGGGGCTGAGGGAAGCTCTCATTCTTGGACCTACCCAGCGAGGTGAGTGAAAAGTAAAGTACCTTCTTTCATTGTGAGATGAATGCCTTTCACTATCAAGTCACTTCAGACATCTGGGTCAGGGTCTGCCTGTGGTAAAATGTGGCTTCTCATTGATTAAGGAAAGAGGAAGGAAGAAGCAAAGGAGTTTTTTTGTTAAAGGCACCTTCAATTTGGTATCAGTTTATCTTTTAAAGAATCACCATGTCGACATATACTAGTATAAATAAATCAGAAATGTATGGATCAAATATCTCAAAACTACTAAAGGTATACCAAGTGCAAATATGGATGTATATAAATAAGAATAAATATATTTATTTGATCCAAACAAATATGCTCTCCCAACATGCTGTGAGCTGATAACTGAAATGCTTTCATTACAGACATATAAGCATTGAGAGGTTTCATTAATTCATTCTTTTCAACTTATTTTTATTTATACAAATAATATTTAAATGTATAAACACCACCAAAAAAAAATTCAAACAATTCAGGTTCGAAAGCCTCTTGATTTCCTCTCTAATTACTCTGCCTTCCCTAGAAGTGTCTGTTTTCAAAGGTATTGTGGATTTCTCTAGTTCTTTTTCTGGATATTTACATTCACATAAGTAACAGAAACATGCCAAGTACTGGGGAGAGGAATTGGACCAAACCACATGAACTATTTTGTCTCTCACTTTTGTCTCTTAATGTATCTTAGAGATTTTTCTTCATTCAAGGAATTCAAAAGGTAATCTGGGCCAATGATTTATAATGAGGCTCCTCAGGGCCCTGAAGGTTCTATAGAAGGGTCCTTGCAGGCTGCCCCAAGGAGCAAGGAGGACCGAACAGGATAGGTCCAAATTCCCCAGCCCTGATCCAGCCTAGGGACCTCTTTGTTGATTTCCATATAAATGTTAATTTAAAATTTTAAGAACTTTGTTGCTTTAAGAAAGGAGGTGAGAAGAATTGATCTAATTCAATTCCTTTGTCTTTGCCTTATGCTAAGATGTAAATGTTCCTGAAGAGAGTTAGACAGGCATCTCAGATTTCTGTGGCTTTTTTTTCTTCTTCTTTTATTTTCTGAAAGCAATTTTAAGGTGAAGGTAGAAAGTAACACAGAATTGCCTCCATTTCCTCAACTTGATCAGTCTTTGGAAGACTAGGGACAGAAAGGATTGGGAAAAGCCAGGGATGGTAACAGACAGGTTTCTGGCCATTTTCCCTCTCCTCCGTGAAAGATAGTAAAACATGTGCTCATCTCGGGTCTCATATGTTGCTGTGTATATGTTGGTATGTATATCATCCATACAACCAGGAAGTCACTACCCACGTGTGTCTTGAATTGTCTCTGGGTATTCTCTAAGTCCTGCATTCTGGACCTTTCTGTACTGCTGGGCCCAAGAACAAAGCACCTCGAAAGGTTAACATTGTACTCATATCCAGAAAGAATGGGGAATATCTAACCAGACAGGCCTGCTCTGGTCTATGGGAAACTTCCTTTCTGGACAGGTAACCTGACCATCTGAAAAATCTTTGGATCAAACTGAAGCATAACAGAAACCATTGCTAAAATGCTAACGTGCAAGAGGTTCCTCGAAGTAGTTTCCCCTGTAAATGTCAAAGTGCCTGGTTACTTGCAAAGGCAAGTAAGTGACTGGAGGACAGACACCTCAGTTGGGAAACTACCAAGCAAGTTGCTGAATTCCTCTAAAGCTCAATGCCCTCATCCATATAATGAAGATAATAAGGGTGAGGTAAGGAGATGTCTAAATTCTAGCATACTGCCTGACACATAGTGTTAGGGGCTGAATTGTGAACTCCCAGAGAAATATATGTTGAAGTTTAGTCCCCACTACCTCAGAATGTGACCTTACTTAGAAATCGGTCATTGCCTGAGCCTCTCCCTGAAACCACTAGGCATCCTTTTAACCACCTTGGAGCTCTCTCCCATGCATTGGACCAAGTGGAAACAATAAAGCTTTTTGCAGCAAGTAAAAAAGGTTAAGATGGTAAATTTTATGTGCATGTATATATGTACGTACACATATAAATGCATATATCTATGATCTGTGAATGCATGATTCTTAACAATACTATGAAATATAACAATCCTATATAAGAAAAAGGCAATATGCAAATTGACCCTCACACCATAACACTGTCACAAGATGGCGGCGCACAGAGCGGGAGTGGGGCCGGTGGCCAATCCACACGGCTTTTGCCGAGGTTCCTGCAGCCCCACAGGGGCGCAGGGGTCCCAGTGGCCACTTCACATAGCTTCTGTCGGGGTTTCCGCAGCCCTGCGCACACGCGCCACGGGGGGCCCTGCATCCACTTCATGTGGCTTCTGCCGGGGTTTCCATGGCCCCGCATGCGCACAGCGGGGGTGGGGCCTGGTGGCCACTGCACGAGACCCAGAGGCGGGGCATCAGGGCAGCACTCCAGGACTCAGGGCCGTCCCATGCACACCGGTCACGCAGGGCGGGACTCCGGGACTTGGGGTGGTCTCATGGCGCTGGTGTGGGGAGGCAGGGGGAGGAGTCCCGGGTCTCGCGCAATTTCATGCGATGGGTCACTAGTTTAAATAAAAATTACTGGAGGTTTGATATTTAACTTTCAACTCAATAAATAAGAATGTTAATAAATAACATTTAACATGTAGTGCTATCCATTCTTATAGTACCTGATAAAAAATAACCTGTGAGAAATTGTACCTTCTGACCATGTTTCTATAATAATATTAGCTAATATTCACTGGAAGCTTACTCTGATCCAGGTATTATGCATATGTTTATTTCATTTTATTTCACACCAACTCTATGACACAAGCATAAAACTGAGGTACTGGCAGTAATTTGCCCAAGGTCACACAAGTAATGGACCCAGGTTTTGAACCCAAGCTAACCAACACCAGCACTTGCTACGTTGTCTGTAGTTATAACCTCTGTCCCTGGTTCTCTCTCTATGTCAATGTAGACACTGCAATGTGAGTCTGAGTTGAGAGTTATCCATACATCACCCCCAAGACAAGGGGAGTTGGGAGGAATGGTGTGGTCAAGTTACCATTTCATCATGTGGTGTCATCATCCAATAAATCCTAAATCTGCTGCTCGCCTCTCTCCTTCTCCTCTCCTGGTCGTTCCCCAGTGGGCTTGCCTAAGGGACTTGCTGGCCTTAATTCAGACCGCGAAGAAAGTTCACTCCCTCAAACACGGAATCTGACAAAAATGTAGCTCCTGCTACTTCAGAATAAGGGAAACTGCATAAATGAGCATATTTTTGTATTTGATTTGAACATTCAATTTCATCTGTATGTAGCATGTGTTTCATTATACAGGCAGCTGAGTTCTGTTAAAAATAAGGTTCCAGGATGCCATTCCCGTTTGTGTAATTCTGTAAAAAAATTTCCAGAACTATATTCTGCACAAATCCCCGAAAAAATAGCGATGTGTGTATATACATATACACATTTAAGTACAAGGTAACATAAATATAGAAGTGGAATAGGCATATGTTTAGAGGAGCTGAGGAGTACAGCAGATGATTTGCTAATGATGGGGAGTTTAGGCAAAGTAGTACACACACACACACACACACACACACACACACACTAAACAGAGCCTCTTTAATTACAGGATACTGGTGATGATGATGCACACATCTATAACCAGAACTGGATTCTTCCATCTGTTCTGCACACCTTGCCCCAAAGAAAATGTCACCATTTTTCTAGCTCCCTTCCAAGATCTTAACCCAAGACCTGACAGTTTTGTCCAACACTCTCCCTACAAGTAGCTCAATAAAGTGCTTTCCCTCCCTCCTGTCCTGTGGCAGATTCCCTGGCTCTCCCCAACCAGGCTAAGGGCTTCCTGCCCTGCAACAGGACAGGAAAGCCATCCCACAGAATCTGTGAACAGCCAGTTTGCAAAGCTGCACCACAGGGCCCAAGCAAGGGCCCCTTTGAGAAATGGGAAACTGTCAGGAAGGTGGATAGAATGAACCTGATTTCCCATTATTTTTTTCAAATAAATGAAGTCCAGTTTGCCTTAGCTATAATCCAGGCATAACATTTATATGAGAACATAAAATGCTACACAGCTGTAAGTAAAACAATATGTGTGTTCCTGAATAATAGTGATACCACTTGCCAGTAAGACTATATTTTGACCAAATAAAAGATGACCTAAATTTGACACAGTGGGATGGGATTTACTACATGATTGCTTCTTGAAAATAAAGGGATGGAGATAGGGGGATTTCCTGAGGGTAGAAGGAAAAAGAGGATGGAAAGTTATAGGACTATGACTTGATTTGAAAGCTCTGATTGTACAAAGAATAAAGGGCATTTAACTTTAAATGTTTAATATGTCCCTTCCAAATGAAAGCTCATTTTATATCAAACATCCATATTGCAAAGTCCCACATGAGCTGACATCAAACATACAGAGAAGTAAGTTTGCAACTCTAACAAGGAGACCATCATTATAAGTGCTCCAGTTGACCATGGTTCTTATGCATTCTTCTATTCCTCCTATTATTTCTAAAGATGCTCATTTAACAAATATGTATTGTGGACTTAATATATAACAGGCTGTGTCTGCTAGGCCAGGAGACAGCCCTGCCCTGAGGGAGTTCACAGCCCTGTGAGGAGGACACTCAGGACTCTGGCCATTTAGTCCAATGCGGCAAAGGCCAAGATAGGAGAAATCTCAACACAGGATACTGCGTGTGTACCATGGCGGAGGCATGCACCATGGGTCTAAGACCCCACCCGAGAAGATAGTAAGAAACCAAGGGAAAAAAGTTGATAATGCTGGGGCTGAGTTTTTAAAAAGCAGGACTCAGTCAGAGAAACTGGAAAGAGCAAAGCAGCAAGTTCTCATCCAAATCACGAACAATAGAAAGTAAAGCTCCCATTTGTATAGCTCTAACACACACTGTCACATTTAAATAATACACATACTGTTCCCAGATGCTTTGGTAAGTATATGCATTAGTTAGGAATTAGGTATGGCTGATGTAACAAAGATCCAAAATAAGAGTGGCTTAAGCAGATAAATGTTTATTCTTTCTGGAAATACATGTCGTCTTTATCCGGGGCAGCCAGGAACAGAGCTAAAGATATGTATTACATAGAAGAAAAGGAAATGCATATGAGGGGGAAACTGGCCATCCCTGCATTTAGGAAGAACTCATGAACCCTCCTCTTCCTCTCATTCTGTCTGAAGCAGCCACAGATAGTAAAGGGTTTCCCAGGAAACCACTGGAGGAGTTGATACACATCCATGTGCACACACATACAAATGTAATACCATAAGTATTTCATTAGAAAAAGAAGATAAAGACTGTAGAACCATATATCAGAGCATTCCATAGATCAAACCCAAGTCTGTGGCTAAGAAGCTGAAGCAGCCATTGAGGCATCTTAACACAGAATTTGTTACTGTTTATCAGAAGAATTGCATTTGAGAGCATGAAGATAACGGATTTGCAGTCATATGAAGAGACAACGAGGCCTTTATTATCAAGTGTTAAAGCACAATTCTTATGACAAACGGTGATAAATTCTTTTTGTTTTTTTCCTTCGCTGCATTATTTTCATATGAACAAACCAAAAATCCATGGTGAGAGGTTGCAGTGTGGGCTGATGCGTCTTTTCTGTGGAGACTTGGGGACAGTGGTGGGTGTGATGGTGCTGCAACTAGAGCAATACTTCCTGGCAGCCGAGCTTGCGCTGCTCAGCGCCTGCTCCTCAGTCAGCTACTGAATTTACTTGAAGGCCGTAGAATAATTTTACACGATACTAAAGTGTGTGCAATTAGGTCAAAGCATTGTGCAATGGTTTCCTAGTAATTTGTATGATTGAGGGTCCTGAGTGTTTGGACTTCGGTTCTCAGAGAGCAGAGTGATTTTAACTATTGAATTTAACCAAAGTCTCCAGTGACTCTTGCAACTCTGAATGTAAACTAATGGAGGAACCTGACCACCAAGGAGATTGTTTGCCCAGTTTCAAAGCACATTGTCTACAAATGGAGATTGAAATGATTTATAAGAATATTGACATTACTATGTTTTTTAAAAAAGTTCTTAATTTTTCACTAAAAGGAGGAAGCTATTAGTTTTATTATTAAATATGGTAGATATTAAAATTCCTCTTAGAAAACCAGTGATCCAATGGTCCCAGTTTGAGCTAAGTACCCTGTGAGTGAAATAAATTAGTGACAATCAGAACAAGTCTTAGTAACAGATATTCAAGAGGAAGTTGCTATTGTTGCATTGATTTTAATATTTGTACATAAACACTGATTTTTTGAACATTATTTTGTATTTGTTGTACTATAATACCTGTACAGTTCCAGAAATAAAAATCTGGAAATCTTAAAAAGAAGAAGAAGGAGAAGAAGAAGAAGAAGAAGAAGAAGAAGAAGAAGAAGAAGAAGCTGGAGCAGGCTCTCCTACAGGTAGGTATGTAGGAATCACATGATGAGGTGGATGGTGCCCCCCATCACTTCCCCTCTCCTGACTTCCTCCTCCTGCCACATTCTCCCCTTTATTACCACTTCTTTCATTGAACCAAAACATGACAAATGCATTGTCCTGGTAATGAGAACATGCATGGACATACAGGATGTGCAGGATATGGTAGAGCCAAAAGTCCGTTGCTGTAAGGGTCAAAAGAACAATCTCCTCCTGGCTCCATGATTAATGAGTTAAATAAACTTGATCCAGTTATTTAATCTATTTGTGCATCAATTTCATCAATATTAAATGGAGATAAAAGTATTTGCTGAGCATAAATATAGAAGTGGAATAGGTGTGTGGAATGGACTTACCTTCTTCAGAGGCTTATAGAGGAAACCAACAAAATGAAATGCAGTTGACCCTTGAACAACACGGGTTTGAACTGCGCAGGTCCACTTATATGCAGGTTTTTCTTCAATAAATAGAGTTAGCCCTTCATATATGCAGTTTGTGCATCAGCAGACTCAATCAATCTCAGATTTAAAACAGTATTTTCACATTCTCAACCACGGATTCCCAGCCACAGATATGAAATGGAAGATTGAAAATAACTATTTTCCATCCACAGTTGGTTGAATCTGCAAATGCGAAGGTCTGGCTGTAGAGTCAAAAGTTATAATGGATTTTCAACTGTGTGGGTGTCAGTGCCCCTAACCCCATCCCCACATTGTTCAAGGATCAACTGTACATGTGTATTAGTTTCCTACTGCTGTGTAACAAGTCACCACAAACTAATGACTTAAAACAGCACCTGCTTATTATCACTTAGTTTCTTTAGGTCAGCAGTCTGAGCACAGAGTAACTAGGTTCCCTGCTCAGAGTCTCACTGGACTGAATGCAAGGCATCAACTGGGGGCTCATTCTCATCTGGGGCTTCGGTCTTCCAAGTTCACAAGTTGTTGACAGAATTCATTTCCTTGTGCGCATAGAACAGAAGTCCCCATTTTCCTCCTCGCACGCAGCCAGGGACCAGTGTCAGGAGCTGGAGGCTGTCCACAGTTCCTTGCCATGTGACCTCCATGGGCAGTTCACAGCGTGGATATTTGCTTCTTCCAAGCAAGCCCAAGTGAATATGTCTGACTTCCTCTTCCACAACTAGCCAGAGAAAACTGTTCTGAAAGGGCTTCTGCAATTAGGTCAGCCACTGAAAACCTCCCTATTTTAAGTTCAACTAATGTGGGATGTTAATTATATTTGCAATACCCCATTACAGGAGTACCTAAATGAATGTTTGCTTGCATACTGGGAGAAGGGTTGTAAACAGCAAAGTCAAGCCTGTGGAGGGCCATTTTTGGATTCTGTCCTTTGGCCCCCAAATATTCATATCCTTCCTAAATGCAAAACATGTTCACCCTCTCACAAGGTTTCCAAGGGTCTTATTCCACTAAGCATTAGGGCTTTTTAGATAAGAATAAATCTTGTTACTTCTCAGATCTACCAGTAACTATTCAGCTTTGGCTCTCATGCATTTCCAAGCGGACATCACATACTCTATATGTATGACTCCCTTCTCTAACTCAAGCATTCTTGCCATACTATTTTATTCTTGCATCTGGTTTTCTCCAGGGATGTTGCAAGGTAGCTCATCATTCTCTCTTTTTTTCCCTGTCTATGTTGACTGTGTTCCAAGTTATATTCTTCTGTTGGCATCTGCTTAAACTGGCCAGAATAACAGGCTTTCCTACCTGGATTTTCTTCCTTCCTCTGGCACATTTTCCATTCATCAGAAAAACAATATGATATCATGACAAGAGTAAGGACCTTGAAGTCAGGTAAATGTAGACTTGGATTTTCTCTCCAACATCTTTTAACTGAATGATACGTAGCCTCTCTGAATCCCAACTACCTCGTCTGTACATTTGGGATAATACCTACCATATAGGGCTGTGGAGAGAATTAAGTGACATAATATTCATGAGAATTAAGTGGTATAACATGCATAGTATATACCTAATATGAATTCCAGACCCTTATGCTCTTTCTCAGCTACTACCCAAGATCATTACCTTCCTTCAATGCTCCCTCCCTCCCTTACCTTCTTTCCTTCTAGATCTCACAGAATATCTAAAATTGGTGCTGGCCAGTACATCACATTAAAAGATTACTACCTTGTGCTCTGGTCTAGTAGCCCAGCTGGTTAGAGCTTCATCCATTACACCAAGGTCACGAGTTTGATCTCCAGTCAGGAGACATACAAGAAGCAACCAATGAATGCATAAATAAATGGAACAACAAATTGATGATTTCTCTCTCTCTCTCTCTCTCTCTTAAATAAATAAATAAATAAATAAATAAATAAATAAAATAAAATAAAAAATATAACTACCTTGTAACTTTATCCAAATCTATTCCATTTGAATGCCAACTTGGTAAGTGGGTTCTGATACCAACCAATCATTTTCAGATGGGACCATTATAGTGACAATATTCTCTCATTTCCTGACACATATTTTTATGCTTCACTTGAAAATGGGCTTGGGTTGTGTTTTCACACAGTATTAGTACATTCTAACAGATTTATGCTCCTTGGAAAAACAGGTCTGATCTTGAAAGTGCTCCAGATGTATTCCTTATAGAGATGCTTAGAATAAAAGAAGGATTAATGATCAATAATAACTTAACTAAAGAGCTGAGGCTGCCCAGAGGAAAATGTTAAGGACTGCCTGGCACAAGTGAGCACTTTCTGGCAAATTTCTGAAAGTGTGGATATAAAAGGGTCAGAAGTCATCTACTTAAGTAAGTCAGCTACTTAAGTCTGCAAAGCAAAATATTGGGAGTCAGGTTCAGCCATCACAACAAGCTACATTATATGTATGTGACAAAGACTTAACACAGGAATTATATTGTCCTTAGGCTTTTTTTTTAAATGTCTAAAGCATGATTTTAACTTGGTGGGTTTTTTTGCAAACATGATGTTGGTTACATGAGCAGGGTTTCAGAAATGTCTTCTTTACTTAACATTTCTAGGCTCTACTAATCACCAGAACATGGATGCAAACATCACTCCAGGAAAAAGACTGGAATGTCATCCAGATCCCCCTTCATTGCTCAGATGCCTTCTTCAGCGTGGTGCAGTTAAGCAAGGAGATAAGGAGAAGGATAATGCTTCCAGTGAGTTCTAAAGATTAAGACAGAGACAGTTCATTAGCTTAGGTAGGTCATGCCAAAGTCCAGCCCCCTTTAGTAAAAAGGCCTATCTCTAAATCATTAGAGTGTCAGTGTGCCAAGAAAGCTACTGCATTAGTTCAGCATTATAGACAGGAGGCTTGCATGTGCCAGATGCTTTACAAGCATTTTTTTATGAAGTATTACTCATAATATCCTGAGAGATAAATGAATAATATAACCTCCATTCCATAACTAAGGAAGCAAACAGCCATGGAGGCACTCTGGAAGTTAGTAGCAAGCTAATGTTGGAAACCTGGACCAAACTCCCCAATCCAATGCCCTTTCTAGTGAACCATTTGCCTTATAGTATGAATGTAGTTAAATTGATGTAAAACAAGGGTGTAGGTTTAAAGTTTGAGCCCAAGCAAAAGTGTCCTTGGTGAATTCAGATTGGACTTTAAGAGGGGAGAGTCTGCTTCCTGCTATTATACAGGACTATTTGATTGATATTAAGTGTATTCATTAGGGTACAGTCACAGTTCCTAAAACAAGGGGACCCTAAAACACAGAGGATTAAACAAAGAACTTTATTTTTGTCACATATAATAGTCCAGAGGTAGACAACCCACAGCTAGAAGGGCAGCTTCCATCTTTTGAGTCCAAGGTGTCTGCTTCAGTCTCATCACTCCCAACAAGCAGGAAGGGGATAGGGAACAGAACATGACACAGATATTGTACCCCAGTGGCCATACTAAGCTGTAAGTGTGACCAGAAAATACAGCCTGGTTGGGTGGCCAAATGCCCAGTGAAAACTTGGAAGTTGTGGAAGAGAAGAGTGGACATTGACAGAGAAGTAGTGGTCATTGTCACACTACTTCAGAGGCAAAGATCTATAATACTCAGATTCAGTGTTCCATCTTCCATGACCCAGTGGGAAGAAAGAGAGCAAAGTCAACCCTGAAGTGATTTAGAAAGAATCTGATGTAGAGGCCTGAAAGTATGACCTAGATAAACTAAGTTCTGGTATCTGCTCTGTCATATGTTAGCTATGTGATCTTGGGCAAGTGATCCAAATTCTAAATCTCAGAAATTAAAAATTGGACCTGGCGAGCCCTAGCCAGTTTGGCTCAGTGGATAGAGCATCAGCCTGCAGACCAAAAAGTCCCAGGTTCGATTCTAGTCAAGGGCATATGCCTGGGTTGCAGGTATGCAGGAGGCAGCCAATCAATGAATACCTCTCATCATTGATGTTTCTAACTCTCTCTCCCTCTCCTTTCCTTTCTGAAATCAATAAAAATATATTTTTTAAAAAGTGGACCTGGTGATATATCTAGATGTTACACTTAATGACGTCAGGGTAGACAATAAAACAGGTAGACTTTGTAATGTTATCCCCTCAAGCTGACCAGTAAATGACCAGAACTTACATCATGGCAAGTTTTCAGTCTTAAGTGGTTTATATAAAATGAGCCCACTTTATGAAAATTATTGCATATTTTAGTATGTAAATAAGTCTCTCTTTTGTAAATGAATCTTGAATGATCATAAAGTTTTAATTTTACAGAAATATTCACCAGTCCTACTTATAGGTTAAAAAATACTCTATTTTATATATATATATTTATTGACTTCAGAGAGAAGAGAGAGGGAGATAGAGATAGAACCATCAATGATGAGAGAGAATCATTGGCTGGCTGCCTCCCGAATGCCCCCTACTGGGGATCGAGCCCACAACCTGGGCATGTGTCCTGACTGGGAATCAAACCATGACCTCCTGGTTCATAGGTCGATGCTCAATCATTGAGTCACACCGGCTGGGCTTTATTTTCTTAAACTTTCAGCTACCTTCAATAAAGAAGCAAGAATATCTGTATAATTCTAATGGAACACTATCTAATTTCATCTATAAGCAAAATTACCATGAATACTTTACCAAGGGTTAATACAAAGCATATTAAGTACTTTAGACTATACTAATCTTCATAGTGAGTATATATGTATTACATATACTTTCCTCTGCTATGTTCATATAACTATCTCCCATTAGTGTGGGAAGTAGAGAAGTCTGGCTTCTGAAAATAAAAGATAACTGAACCAGAATTCCCTATAGAGCCTGCTGAATATTTTAAACATTCTTATCAGTCAACAATCATCATCCTTTGAGTGTCATTCAAAGTTAATGTTATTGACTACAATAGATGATCTAGCTGATGGTGGTGAGTTATAACCAACAAAGCTGCTGTTCTTATATATGTAGTAAAATGGTTCTGAATGTATTTCTGTCTTTTTTTTAATCCTCACCCAAGAAATGAGGATATTTTTCCCATTGATTTTTTTAAAATATATTTTTATTGATTTCAGAGAGGAAGTGAGAGGAAGAGAGAGAAATAGAAACATCAATGATGAGAGAGAATCATTGATTGGCTGCCTCCTGCATGCCCTCCACTGGGGATCGAGGCCACAACCCAAGCATGTGTCCTTGACTGGAATCAAACCGGGAACCCTTCAGTACACAGGCCGATGCTCTATCCACTGAGCCAAACCAGCTAGGGCTCCCATTGATTTTTTAGAGAAACTGGAAGGGATGAGGGTGAGAAGGGAGAGAGAGAGAGAGAGAGAGAGAGAGAGAGAGTGAGAGAGAGAGAGAGAGACATCAGCATGAGAGAGATTCATCAATTGGTTGCCTCCAACTCACACCCTGCCTGGGGTTGGGGATTGAACTTGTAACTGAGATACGTGCCCTTGACCAGGAATCAAACCTGAGACCCTTTGGTCCACCGGCCAACACTCTAACCACTGAGCAAAACTGGTCAGGGCTGATTGTATTTCTAACAATAACAATGTAAAATTAATGAAAATAATATGTTGCCTTTCAAGATGACTACTTTTGAAGGCAAAAACTTGTGGATGTTCCATTTGACTTGACTTCTTTTACAAAATTCTCACTGCTTTGCCCTGGTCAATGTGGCTCAAAGCTGGCAGATTTGATTTCTTGTCAGGGCACATACCTAGGTTTTGGGTTCAATCCCCAGTTAGGGTGCATGCAGAAAGCCACCAATCAATGTTTCTCATTCACATTGATGTTTCTCTCTCCGCCCCTTCCTCTCTCTAAAACAATTTTTTAAAAAAAAATTGTAATACTCATTGCTTTACAATCTATATATATAAAAGGCTAAGCAACCATCTGACCAGCCAACCGGCCAACCAGCTGGTAGCTATGATGCACACTGACCACCAGGGGCCAGACACTCAACGCAGGAGCTGCTGAGCTGCTGTGACTTGGCAGCTGCAGTTCTTGGGTGATGCACCCAGAACCAGAGAGCAGGGAGCCCGATTCCAGGGTGCATCACCCAAGAACCGCCGTCTTGTAATCCAGGACCCCTCGGGGGATGTTGGAGAACTGGTTTCAGCCCAATCCCCACAGGCCAGGCCAAAGGACCCTGCACCAGGCCTCTAGTTAGATAATAATTACATAGTGTGTGAAATGAATGCTTCCCAAGTACTAGCCATTTTGCTAAATATTTTTACTAGTATGTGGATTTATCATCTCAACTTCAAGGAGATATATCTTGTCTTCATTTCCTATTGCAGAATCTGAAAATTGCCTTTTAAGATCCATCCTCTCGTTCTTCCTTAGAAAAGAGCCTCTATTTTATTTTTTAAATATGTTTTATAGATTTTTAGAGAAAGAGAAAGGGAGAGGAGAGAGAAACATCAATGATGAGAGAGAATCATGGGTCAGCTACCTCCTGCACGCCCCCTACTGGGGATCGAACCCACAACTGGGGCATGTGCCCTGACTGGGAATCAAACCCTGACCTCCTGGTTCATAGATTGATGCTCAACCACTGAGCCACACCAGCTGGTCAAGAGCCTCTATTTTATGTGAAACATTAATGTGCCCAACCAAAGAACTAATTTACCAGATTACTTGTAAGTAGCAGTGGCCAATGAGAGGATAAACAGGAGTTGTTCAGTGAAACTTTCAAAAGAAGGAGGGCAGATTGAATGCATGTGCCCCTTTGTCCTTTCCTTTTTCTCCTGCTGCCTGGAATTTAGATGAGATGACTGGAGCACCAACTGCCATATTGTAATTTGTGAATGGAAACCACAAACTAAAGATGGCAAAGGATAAAAATAAAAGAAACCTGGGTCTCTGGTAAAATGTGGAGCTGCCATTCCAGCCCATGCCTGTCCATCACCAGACTTATTCTATATAAGAGAAAAATAAATTCATAAGGACTAAGCCACTAGTATCTGGGATGTTTAGGTCATTATATATACCTTTCTTCATTCTTACATATAAGAGAGTTGAGGCTTGTCTAAGGCCCAAGAACTAGGCAAGTGGGGAGCCAGGACTCAAGCCCAGGTAATCTGACATCAGAAATACCTACCTGGCTGGGGTCCAATCCCAGCGGGTCCAGGGGTACCCAAAGGTGTGGACGGAGTCGGCGAAGAAGGAATGACACGAAGACAGCCTTCAGTTGATCAGCAGCCTAGTCAGGACCTATAGCCAGGATTTCCAGCCAAAGTTCTGGTCGGAGCTCTGGTTAGGAACTGATGAGGTTCTGATGTTTATTGTCTTGTTACATCCGTATTTATACCAGCCGATTTTAATCCTGTCAATTCTATTACAAAGGTTAGGGCGTTTCTTATCTCCATTCCAGGGAGTAAAGATTATGTAGCTTAACTACCCGCCTGGCACTTAATTAAGGGGTTGTATCCCCTCCCTACCCTCAGGGAAAGATCCCCACCTGGGGAAACAACCTTTCTCGGAGAGGTGACCTTGGTTAAAACACATGGCGCTAAAGGGAGCTAACACATTAAGAACAGTATGCTATATATGCCAGGTCCATTGAAACATATGCTGTGCAGATGTTTCTTTCCTGCAGCGACTGTGTCAAGCAGCAAGGATGGACCGGCTTCCGGCACTACCTCTCAGTGCCCACTTATACTTTAAGTTTACTGAGTAAGAAGAATAGACACAACATCTGTCCATTCACTTTTATTTAGCCCTAACACAATGCTATAAAAGCACAGAAATGACAGAAGGTAAAATAAGATGAACTCTCTAATAATCCAATGTTCTAAGATTACTAAGTAATTAAACACATGATTTATCTGCTACATAAGTTAATAAAACTGATGTAAAGACCAATATTTAATGGTGAAAGTTAACGCCCCTCCCACACCAGACTTCAGAAAAGACTTCTCAGGATGCCAGTGATGTGCTCAGACCCTGTGTGCCCCGCCAAAGACATACTAGTACATGTTTCTATGCATGAAGTCTTCTTGCCAGCCGGGTCTTCTTCACAACAGTAGCAGCCTCAATTTCCTGAATTGTGTCACTGCTGGGAAAGGAAGACATAGGCCAGCAGTGACTTATAGAAGATATTCTGCACCTATAAGTAAATAATGGTCATGCATGTAAGAGCGATAGTTTATTCACAATAGAATTGCAGAGAAGCATAGTTTTTTCCATTTGAAACTGCATTCTCCCATGACTTTAGATGAAAACCAAGAGCAACCAAAGTCTCATGTATGGTTTCAATGCCCAACCAAAATGAAATTCTACAGCATCCACCACATTTCATTGTACTAATTAGAATGAACCCAAAATAGTTTCAATAAAATTAAGGCCTATAACTGCACAGGAAAAGAGGTCAGATTTCAGTATGGGTCATTCTGTCTTCCCAGAAATGACATAGGCTACCACCTAATCACAAGAGTCAGCCTGACCATGAAATCGCTGAAAGAGATCATGATCAAAACAGAGCTAGGTGCAGAAAGACCAAAACTAATGGGCTTGCTCATATGAAAAAGAAGTAACCAAAGGGACAAGTACCTCAGAAACTAATTCAGGGCCTGGTGAGTTATGGAAGGAAACACATCTAGAATTTTCTCTTTCTCCCTAGGAGGTTTGAATTGCACTTCTCAAACTTTTTGCTGGATATATACCTTTTGTTCCTCTAGACCTACCCTTCTCCACCCAAAAGGCTGATCAATAAGGACTATATCAAATGGCTCTCCTGTATTCTGGTTGGGTTTGGCTAAAGGGGAGCACTAGCAGGTGATAAAGGAAAGGAATCTATTTTATTCAGCTCTAGCTACCATAATAAATACCACAGATTGGGTGGTTTAAACAATAGCAAGTGCCCTTGACTGTTTGGCTCAGTGGATAGAGTGTCAGTCTGTGGAGAAGGGTGCCAAGTTTGAGAACCCGATCAAGGGCACATACGTCAGTTGCAGAATAGATCCCCGGGCCTGGCCAGGGCTTGTGTGGGAGGCAACCAATCAATGTGTCTCTCTCACATCAATGTTTCTCTCTCTCTATCTCTCCCTCTCCCTTCCATTCTCTCTAAAAATCAATAGAAAAATATCCTTGGGTGAGGATTAATAAAACAAACAAAAAAAATAGCAAGTTATTTCTCACAGTTCTATAGGCTAGAAGTCCAGGAGCAAGATCCCAGCCAATTCTGGTGAGAGCTCTCCTCTTACCTTGCAGAAGGACACCTTCTCGCTATGTCTTCACTTGGTAGAGAGAAGACCCAACTCTCTGGTGTCTCTTACAGGGACACTAATTTCATCAAGTCAGGGCCCTATCCATGTGACCCTATTTAGGCTTAATTACCTCTTTATAAACCCTATTTCCAAATACAGTCACACTGAGGGTTAGGGCTTCAACATGTGAATTTGAAAGGGACACAAGTCAATCCCTTACAGTCAAAGTCTACATTCTTGTGGGTCACTGCAAGCTGCCAGAGCCCCTCAGCTGAAGTTCACAGCTCCTGTCAGCAGCCCTCTTCCTAGAGCTGTCTCTCTAGAATTTCTAGTAACCACTTCCTTACCTCACTCCTTCTACCCTACTGATTGTGATGGTGACCCACAGATATCTCCCTTATGGTTCCCCTACTTCCTGCCTTGCAACTACTTTATAAACTCTCTTCACACAACCCAACTGGAATGTGCCTTTCTTTTCCTGCCCAGGCCCCAAAATAACTTTTGAATGGTAGAAATAAGTACATGAAAGTCCAGAGAGTCCTGAAATGGGAGTAAATGGATCTGCAGTTCTAGCAGTATTCCAACATTCATCCACTGCATGGCAGGACAAGCCATCCAAGTTCTCTGCATCTTGACATTCTTCTTGATGATATAAGATCATTCTACAGATCTTCACTTTCTCTGCCCTTCCTCCTTCCTTTTCCTCTTTTTATTTCTTTTCCTTCCCCACATGCATAGCTGCCCCATTCACACCACACAAATCCCAAATGTCAACAGATAAAGACTAAAGGACAATAAGAGTTAGAAAGGAAACAAAGAAATCATTTATTTTCTCCCAGCACATCTTAGTCTCAGAATCACTACAAAACCAGACTCGTCAAATTCCATTTAAATTCTTAAAATGGATTTAAAACTACTTGTCAAATGATAATTGGCATAAATTACAACTTCATTGTTAAACAGCTCAGGTTAAAATTGCTTTTGATTATTGGCATGCCCAAGGTTAAGAAACTACAAATGGGTCAGCTAATTCTAAAACGTTCCACCCTGGACTTCTGTGCACATTAATTAACACAAAACTGCCACAAATGCAGAACAACGTTGGAACCTCTGTTCAGAAAAGAATTCAGCCAATTTATGGTGTCAACCACTTGTGCAACTTGAGTCTCAGACAAAACAGAGCTCTAAATTCTCCCACTTCCAATTATGTAAACCACAAAATCAGCTGTTGCTAAATGTATGCATAAATATAATCCCCAATTTTCCAAATTAAACCTGGGTGTACTTCAGTGATACAGATAAGGTTGATCCTCAGAACATGGTAGGCTAGAGTTTAAAGTCAAACCTTGCTCTGTAGCTGGCTACCTATAGGCAAGTTACAGGAGTTACCTGGGCTTCAGTTTTTTCATTCATACAGTAAGGCTAAAAACGCCTACCTAATCTAGCAATCCCACTTCTGGGCATATACCCCAAAGAACTGGAAGCAGGGTCTTGAAAAGATATTTGTACACCCATGTTCATAGCAGTATTATTCACAATAGCCAAGAGATGGAAACAACCCAAGTCTCTATTGATGGATGAATAGATAAGCAAAATGTGTTACATCAGTATAATAGTATATTATTCTGCAAAAAAGAAAGGTAATCCTGGTGGGTGAGGGTCAAGATGACAGAGTAGGAAAACCCTGAACTCATATTCTGCCTTGGACAACAAAACTACAACATATAGAACAACTATTGCTGAGAATGACCTGAAGACTAGCTGAACAGATTTTATATAACTAAGGATATAAAGGAAAACCTCATCAATATGGGTAAGAGGGTCAGAGACTCAGTTTAGTCAGGACCCCCAACCTTGGTATGATGATCCACAAGTAGGAGGGATATCACAACCAAGGAGGTCCCTGTGAGGCACAAGGGGTCTTAGTCCCACATCAGGCTCCCCCACTTGGGAGACCTGCATTGAAAAAAGGAACCCCCATAACATCTGGCCTTGAAAATCAGTTGAGCTTACATACAAGAGATGATGGGCTATAGAAAACTGAGACGCGCTCTCAAAGGGCTTGTGCATAAACTCACTCACTCTGAGTTCCAGTGCAGAGCCAGCAGTTTGAAAGCACCTGGTCATATGTGAGGAAATTACTTTGACTAATTTTAGGGTGAGTGCTAGCCAGGCAGTTAACAGTGGGAAATTTCTCTAGAGACAGATGTGCTAATGGGTGCCATAATTTCTTTGTTTCCTTTATTTTGCTCTCCTTCCACCCAGGCAGGCAGGCCATAGATCTGACAGTCTCCATTAACCTGGTTAATACTTTTGGCCCCACCCCAGCCTTTCCCTGAGGTCCAACCCTGCCTAATCTGTCCATCCCCAATAGAACCCCTCCCTGGGGCTCTGACATATCCAGCAGGCAGTCTCAGCACTCCAGAGCCCTACCAAAGTGGTTCCACTTCAGAGGCCAGCCCCACACACCAAAACATCTGCAACAGTCATGGATGGTCTCAGAAGCCAGTTGACCTGGGGCCATCCCTGCCCATTATTGTGCCCAGAGCAATCATGGGCCAACTACAACAGGAGGGTGCACACAACCCACACAGGAGATAGCCCTGGAGGACCTGGCTCTAGTGACCAAGGAGAATTGTGCTACTAGGCCCTATAGGATACCTTCTACATGAGGCCATTCATTGAAGACTGCAAGACATAGCTAATCTACCTAATACATAGAAACAAACTCAGAGAGGTAGACTAAAGGAGGAAACAAAGGAATAGTTCTAAATGAAAGAATAGGATAAAACCCCAGAAAAAGAACAAAATGAAACAGACATAATCTACCAAATAAAGAGTTTGAGGTGATTGTTATAAAGATGCTTAATGAATTCAAGAGAAAAATGAATGAACTCAGTGAGAACTTCAATAAAGAGATAGAAAACACTAAAAAAAGAGTCAATCAGAACTAAAGAATACAATAACTAAAATGAAAAAATACACAGAGGGAATCAACAACAGATTAGATAATGCAGAAGAATGAATCAGTGATCTGAAAAACAAGGTAGTAGAAATCTAATTGAAAAAAAAAAAAAAGAATTTTAACTCTTGGAAAATATTAAGCATACTAACACTTGCATTATAGGGACAGAGAAAGAAACAAAAAAAATCAATTTATAGATAACTTTGTCATCATACAAAGTTATTACAATATTATTGACTATATTCCTATGCTGTACAATACATCCCATGATTTATTTCTTTTATAATTGGAGATTTGTATCTCTTAATCCCTTCACCTATAGCACTCAACCCCCACCCCCCATCTTTTCTGGGAACCATTATTTGTTCTCTGTGTCTATAAGTCTGTTTCTGTTTTGTTTGTTCATTTATTTTGGAGTTTTTAGATTTCAAATACAGTAAGTGAAATCCTATGGTATTTCTCTTTGTCTGAATTCTTTTGCTTACCATAATACTCTCTAAGTCCATTTATGTTGTTTCAAATGGCAAGATTTCGTTCTTTTGTATGGCTGACTAATATTCCTGTGTATATGTGCATGTGCTTGTGCTTGTGTGTGTGTGTGTGTGTGTGTGTGTGTGTGTGTGTGTATCTCACTTCTTTAACCATCCATCTGTCCAAGGACACTTAGGTTGCTTCCATATCTCAACTATCCTATCTAATAAAGATTGAATATGCAAATTGACCATAACTTCGCTACAAAGATGGTGGTGCCCACAACCAATAAGGAGGGTATATGCAAATTGACACAACAAGGCAAGAGGCAGAAAGGTGGCTCGGGGCCGGAGAGAAGGCAATGCCAGCAGCCAGGGGAAGGAAGGCCTATTCTTGCACGAATCTTCGTGCATTGGGCCTCTAGTTGTAAATAATGCTAAAATGAACATAGGGATGTATATATCCTTTTGGAAGAGAACTTTTAAGACCTCATTTAGCAACTTCCAAATATACAATAACATACTTTAACTATAGTCATCATGTAGTACATTATATCCCTAGGACTACCTGTACCTTGACACCTTCACCCACTTCTCCCATTTGCTTATATTTTTATATGAAAAGCATCCAAATAATTTTTTTTCAAAATCAATTCATTATAGTGATCTCTCTTTTATCTCTCTTATCATTTTATAGCCTTTTGTTTATTTCCATGACCTGCTATCTTGAGAGGCTTTGGTTTCTATGCATTTTTTCTCTTCTTTCCCTATCTTCATGCAAGATCACCCATGTCTACATGTCTGTTTGGGAGTACCAAAGGCTTATTACTGCTGCTGATGAAGCCACAGGGTAATTATCTCTCTGGACAATTTCTTAGACAGTGCCAGAGTTTTTGTTAGAATAAGAGTAACCAGACCATCTACCATTCAGTTTGGCTAGTGAAGGTTGCAATTTCAGATCAGCAACACAGGGCAATGGTAAAATTTACTCTGAATTGCTTCCCCCAACCTTTCTGAAGGTTCTTTCTTAACCCAGCAATTAGTCAAAATGAAGATACTAAAATAACTATTGAATACTTAGTGTATTTATCTATAGGAGGTGTTTGGATTTTAGAAAGAGATGAAAGACAAATAGGATTTTAGCCCCCTTAAAATGCCTACCTTCCCTTTGCTTTGCTTTTTTTCATCTCTAATTCTTTTTTGTCTTTCAGAAGGAGAGTTGAGGTGTGTGTGTGTGTGTGTGTGTGTGTGTGTGTTACGTGTTTTTAATTGTCAAAAATGCACAGCCAGAAGAGGAGAGGAAATGGAATTATAGGTGAAATGGGTAACCACCCTGGCAGCAGGGCACGTGTTAGAGAGCCCTGTATCTCCTTACAACCTAAACCTGGGCCTGAGCTACCCCACTACTGCAGCCCCCATCAGGACACCACCCCCAGTCTTTGATATGCTAATCATGGTTGTGGGTTGGTTGGAGCTGGCAAGAGAGCAGAGGCTTTCAGATGGCTGACACATTACAAAGCTGCAAACTTCAAAGCCCAGTTTAAAAGGTTCTGTTCTCATCCAGCAAAATCAGTTTGCTTTTTACAATGCTGAATTGAAAATCCCAACAAATTAGAGTGGAATCTTAAACAATGAAGCAGGCCCAACTCAGAAATAAGGAACCAATCAATGCTATCAACATGGCTTCTATCTGTCCTTAGGACTTTAATCATTTCCAGATGATAGCATGCATCTAATTAGGGTCCTCTGACAGCTCTCTCTTCCATCAGAGCCCAATGAAAAGAACAAAACGAAGGCTTTGAGGCTGGAGTCCAAAGTTTTGACTCATCAGCAGGTAACACTACCTTGAACCGGGCTGTAGCATTTCTGGGAGAAAGGAAGTCCAGCAGAGTGTAGGACTTCAAGGAATGCAACTTTGATCTCTTAGAAACACATATATGATTTGCAAATTTCTCTTAGATCTTTTTACTCATGACAAAAATTGAGATGCCTCACCAGGGTTGGCCTCAGAAGTTTATAAAGTGCCCACTTTCCCTCATTATCTTATCTTGTGAAATGTCCATCCAGGACTGACTCTAATATATCCCACAGCCAACCAACAATTGTACCATTTTTAAAATTTGATTTCTTTGGCTTGTTAAAAAAACAAAATTCAACTGAGTACATTTGAAGACCTAATTGACTTCATTTGACAATTCATGAATCGGGCAGCATCCCATCAAGCAGATGGAAAGGAGCTTTGAGAAGCTGTACAAAATGGGAGGCTTTTATGGGCAGAGGAGGAAAAGAATAAATTGTTTCAGACAAGGTCACCCTCCTTTAGGGGACAAAAGGGGCCTAGCAGTCGTGCTGACCAGGTAATTCTAGACTGACCAGTTAAGATTATATTCCTCCAGGAGACTGAAACTGCAGTTGGGTGAGGTATTAAGTTTTGGTTTGGTGACGTAAGGCTTAGCAGGAGTGACTTCACTTGCAGCCTGTCGTTTCTTTTTAACAAGTTCTTGGAAATTATTTTAGTCTTCATCCTAGCCTATTTGGGCTGCCAGAACAAAATACCACAGACCAGGTGGCTTAAACAACAGAAATTTATTTTCTTACAGTTTTGGAGGCTAGAAGTACAAGGTCATAAAACCTCTTTATTGTGAGCTCATTGGGGGTGCCCTCGGTGTCTTTTCCTCCTTTGATAACAATAATTTTATTGAATTAGAGCCCTACCCTTGTGATCTCATTTAACTTTAATTACCTCCTTATGGGCCCTATCTTCAAATAAAGTCACATTGGGGGTTAGAGCTTAAAGGAGATTAGAATATGCCACCCCAAGATATGTCACTTTGGCATTAGGATGATTTTGAACTGAAGGCAATCAACAGATACAGAAAGAAACCTTCTCAGACTTTCTATATCTGATGAAAAGCAGCAAATTCTAGGAGAAAAGGCTGCCATAAATTCTCTCTTTAGGTTGAATTTACTCCCAGAAGGAAAAATAGAAATAAAACCTACCTCAAATCCCTTCTCCATGAAAGTTTAATGGCCCTGAAGGAGACAGAAAGACCACTCATACCTGTATAGACAATCATTATCACAACCTTTCTTATCTCTTGTTTGTTCTTCTAAAAACCCATTTGTCTTTCCTACAGAAACCTATTTGTTCTTCCATAAAAGCCTCTTCTCTCCTCTCCCTTGACCCTACTAAATTTGGTATATAAGCCTGTAGCTGTAACCATTTAAGCAGCCAAGTACTTCTTTTCTCAGCTCCCATACACATATTAAAAAACCTTTTTTTTTCTGTTAATCTGCCTTTTTTTCAGTTTAATTCACAGGCTTCCATTTTTTCAGAACATAGAAGATAAATTTTAAAAAAATTTCTCACCCTGGCCATTGTGGCTCAGTTGGTTGGGTGTCATCCCATGCACCAAAAGGTTGCTGGTTCAATTCCTGGTCAGGGCACATGCCCCTGGTAGGCAGCCAAACATTGAATGATGCCCTCCCTCTTCCTTCCTCTCTCTCTAAAAGTCAATAAAAAAAATTTTTAATTTTTTTTTCTTCCCTACAGGCTTCAACATATGAATTTGGGTTGTGGGTCAGAGGGTACAAAATTTAACCTAGAGCAGGCTTCAAGCTTCCTCAGTCAACCAAACCCTTACACATACCTTTGAAGAATGGACACAGCAAGCTAGGGGCAGAGCTGTGTCCATGAGGAGAGAATGGGCGGGGACTGAGGGGTGATGATGTTAGAAATAAGGCAAGCCCCCAAATTCAGGGGTCCAGGTAGAACACAATCATACTCGGGAGCCAGGCAGCAAGGCAAATACCTTTACTTCTACATAGAAGGGTGCACACACATGGTCTGGAAGCAGGCGCACACCGAGCAGGTGGTCTGCTCAGGATTTATAATCCCTGATGCACGTGACCTGATCCTTGCTCTTGATTGGAGCTCAGGTGCACAGTCTTTTGCAATTGGCTAATTCAAAGAGAGGGGTTGGCCTTTGCCGTTTCAAGATGGCAGCTCCCAGGGGAGCTGCAAGCCTGTGGCCAACATGGTGGCTGTCTAAACTGCTTTTTGACAGAAAAGACACTTGTTTCTTCTCACAATGAGCTCTGACAAAGATGGCCACATGCCTTCCTTTCGCTCTCACACTTTTACCTGAGGTCTTCACGACCTCCAGTCTTATTAGCTTTCCATTTTTATCTTAAAAGGACTGTATTTTCCACTGGCTAATGGGTATTTGTGTTGACATGCATGAGTTACAGGGTGATAGAGAAGGTTGAAACAATATTGTTATAGCTTTTAATGATAGCACAATATTGAAATAGGAATTTTTAGGGGTGCAAAGGGCAAGTTTAGGGAATTTTTTTAATTAAGAGGGTCCATGGAAGAAACACAGGGCGACAGAGCTACAAAGGTTACATTTCCATAAGACAAGGAAGCAGGGAGCCAGCAGAAGTTACATTTCCATAAGACAAGGAAGTTGGGAGAGGCAGCAGTTACATTTCCATAAGACAAGGGAACTGAGAGTAGCCAAAGGTCTATATTTACAAAATAAAGAAGGAGGGCCTCACACTTCCCATGTGAGGTTTGACCTTTTTTTTTTTTTTTTTTTTTTTTTACATAAGTGTCCTTTTTTCCCCCCCGCCCTTGACAAGCCCCTGCCCTCCCTTACCCCCCAGTGTCTTATGTCCATTAGTTATGGTTATATGGGTGCATACAAGTCCTTCGGTTGATCTCTTAATCCCCTCTCTCCTCCCCCCCAACCCTCCCTGGCCTTCCCACTGCAGTTTGACAATCAGTTTGAGGCAGCTCTGCCTCTGTATCTATTATTCTTCAAAAGTTTGTAATGGTCTTTATTATCCATGAATGAGTGAGATCATGTGGTATTTTTCCTTCATTGACTGGCTTGTTTCACTTAGCATAATGCTCTCTAGTTCCATCCATGCTGTTGCAAATGGTAAGAGTTCCTTCTTTTTAACAGCAGCATAGTATTCCATCGTGTAGATGTACCACTGTTTTCTAATCCATTCATCTACTGATGGGCACTTAGGCTGTTTCCAGATCTTAGCTATGGTGAATTGTGCTGCTATGAACATCTGGGTACATATATCCTTTCTGATTGGTGTTTCTGGTTTCTTGGGATATATTCCTAGAAGTGGGATCACAGGGTCAAATGGGAGTTCCATTTCCAATTTTTTGAGGAACCTCCATACTGCCTTCCATAGTGGCTGCACCAGTCTGCATTCCCACCAGCGGTGCACAAGTGTTCCTTTTTCTCCACATCCTCTCCAGCACTTGTCGTTTGTTGATTTGTTGATGATGGCCATTCTGACAGGTGTGAGATGGTACCTCATTGTTGTTTTGATTTGCATCTCTCGGATGATTAGTGACTTTGAGCATGTTTTCATATGTCTCTTGGCTTTCTGAATGTCCTCTTTTGAAAGGTGTCTATTTAGATCCTTTGCCCATTTTTTGATTGGATTGTTTATCTTCTTTTTGTTAAGTTGTATGAGTTCCCTATAAATTTTGGAGATTAAGCCCTTATCAGATATGACGTTGGCAAATATGTTTTCCCACGAGGTGGGTTTTCTTGTTGTTTTGTTGATGGTTTCTTTTGCTGTGCAGAAGCTTTTTATTTTGATGTAGTCCCATTTGTTCAGTTTCTCTTTAGTTTCAACTGCCCTAGGAGCTGTATCAGTGAAGAAATTGTTTTGGCATATGTCTGAGATTTTGTTGCCTTTGTATTCTTCTAGAATTTTTATGGTTTCCTGTCGTACATTTAAGTCCTTTATCCATTTTGAGTTTATTCTTGTGTATGGTGTAAGTTGGTGGTCTAGTTTCATTTTCTTGCATATATCTGTCCAATTTTCCCAACACCATTTATTGAAGAGACTATCTTGGCTCCATTGTATGTTCATGCCTCCTTTGTCAAAAATTAATTGAGCATATTGGTTCGGGCTAATTTCTGGACTCTCTATTCTATTCCACTGATCTATATGTCTGTTCTTGTGCCAGTACCAGGCAGTTTTGAGAACAGTGGCTTTGTAATACAGCTTGATATTTGGCATTGAGATCCCACCTACTTTGTTCTTTCTCAGGATCATTGCAGCTATTCGGGGTCTTTTTTTATTCCAGATGAATTTTTGGAGAGTTCGTTCTAGATCTTTGAAGAAGGCCATTGGTATTTTAATGGGAAGTGCGTTGAATGTATAGATTGCTTTGGGTAGTATGGACATTTTAATGATGATGATTCTACCAATCCAAGAACATGGTATGTTCTTCCATCTGTTTATGTCTTCCTCTATCTCTTTTTTCAACATCCTGTAGTTTTCTGAGTAGAGGTCTTTAACCTCTTTAGTTAAGTTTATTCCTAGGTATCTTAATTTTTTTGGTGCGATGGTAAATGGGATTGTTTTTCTAATCTCTCTTTCTGAAAGTTCACTATTGGTGTATAGAAATGCCTCAGATTTCTTGGGGTTAATTTTGTATCCTGCTACATTGCCAAGTTCATGTATTAAGTCTAGTAGCTTTTGGATGGAGTCTCTTGGGTTTTGTATGTATAATATCATGTCATCTGCAAATAAGGACAGTTTTACTTCCTCTTTCCCAATTTGGATGCCTTTTATTTCTTCTTCTTGCCTAATTGCAATGGCTAATACTTCCAGTACTATGTTGAACAGGAGTGGTGAAAGTGGGCATCCCTGTCTTGTTCCTGTTCTTAGGGGAAATGGTGTTAGTTTTTGACCATTGAGTATGATGTTGGCTGTGGGCCTGTCATATATGGCTTTTATTATGTTGAGGTATGATCCTTCTATTCCCACCTTTCTGAGAGTTTTTATCAAAAATGGGTGTTGGAGAGGTTTGACCTTTGAGCTCAGGAGTTGCTATAGTGACCAAATCAGAAGGGAATAGTGACCAATCAGAGGGGAGATCAAGACACGGGGACCTGCAGCCTTTAAAACCTTGGAAGGAGGAACTTGGTGGGACTCTTTCTCCCTCCCCACATGGGAGTCTGTGCTGTGAGATTCTTTCCCCTTCCCCACGTGTGAGTCTGTCCTTGTTCTTCAATAAATTTCCACCTATGCTACACCATCTTCCATCCGTGGATTCATTTTTCAACTCCGACGGACAAAGAGCCCGGGAACCATCCTGCCCAGGGGGAACACCATGTGTTCCAGTCCAAAAATCCTGTATCAATATACCACGCCAAAATATGCTTCTCTGGCATAGTAATTATTTTGAGCTGATTATTTAAAACACACATGTGCGCGCGCGCGGTGCACACACACCAGCAGACAGGAGAAGCTCTGAAAACCAAGTAGAAGTTACCCTTTTGTAGGAGACATTTACATGTTTATTGGGAAATCTCCATCTGTAAGGGTGGTTTCCTCTCAGTACCAGGAAAAGAAGGATGACTAAATCTCTACAAACTCTTGTCAATGGGGAAGAATTAAATCTGTATAACAACCTTACCCTTGTTTCCTGTGCTTTTTCTGGGTCGCTCCCATTACTGGTCTCTCAACCCCCCAACATCCTCTTTTGTCTTTAGCTGGAAATGATACTTTAAGGTGGTGGCCTGGGCCATTTTGGGGAGTTGCTCAGTTTTCCTGGGTATCTCCCATGTATGCATGAGGTACACATGTATTAAACTTCTGTTTGTTTTCTCCTGTTAATTTGTCTTTCGTTATGAGGGATGGGTGTCAGGGAGGTCTCAGCCAAGAATTTAGAAAGGTTAAAAAAAAAAAGATAACTGCATTTTTAAAATACTTAGAAAGAAACACTGGAAGGAAACACAGCAAGTGGTTTTTTTCTATATAGACAGCAGCCTAAATCATTGCACCCTTTGAAACTTCCATAAGTCTCATCCAAGCCAGAGGGAAGTCTGGGATCCTCCCAACCAAGACTGTCTGGGATCTTCCCTCAGATCTCCAAGAATCCCTGTGGGTTTAGCTTCTCAGATCTGCTGCTCCCACTTTCAGTTTTTTCTTAACTTTCAGTCCCGCTGACATCTTGCCTTCCTCAGCTCTTCTCCCTGCTCTTTTTTTAAAAAAACACCATTTACACATGGGTTTGGGTATGACAGACTTTACTGAAGGTGTAGGAAACTGGTGAAGAGGGGGCAGAGGAAGGTGCACATTTCATTACAGCACTTAAAATTTCTCCAGCCATCCCTGCCCTGGTGAATTTCTCACCCACCACCTGGCTATCACCCATCACACCCAGTCAACCCACTCCACCACCCTCACATCCCTCCCTCTGCTCACTTCCTTTCTTCCTCCATCAACACCCACAAATTCCTCTGCATTCTTATGTAGAACAGCATAACTACTTTCTGTGTCTCCAGGGTCTCCATCTACTTGCCTAGGTCATGACCTCCCACTTGGTATTCTACCTAACAAAAGGCTACTTACTCTAGAGAGGAATTCTGTCACTTCTTGATGGGCAGAAACAGCTGGAGTCAGCTGTGGTTTAAAAATAGTTTTATCTCTGCTGGCTGGTGTTGCTCAGTGGTTAAGCATGGGCCCATGAACCAGAAGGTCATGGTTCAATTCCTGGTCAGGGCACATGCCAGGGTTGCAGGCTCAATCCCCATTAGCAGGCATGCAGGAGGCAGCCAATAGATGATTCTCTCTCATCATTGATGTTTCTATCTCTCCTTCTCCATTCCTGAAATCAATTAAAAAAAATAAAATAGTTTTTACCTCTACTACAGGTATTTTTAAACTTCCTCAGCAGCATCTATTAACTTTAAAAAAGGGGGGAAAGAGGGGGAGCGTTCACGTAACTATAGGCCAGTGGTTGTCAACCAGGGGTGATTTTGCACCCTTAGGGGACATTTGACAATGTCTGAGATTGGGGAAAACTGTTAAACATTCTACAGTGCACAGGACAGCCAGTCTCCCTCGACAAGGAATGATCCCAAAATGCTGAGATTGCTGAGATTGAGTAAATTCTGCTGTAGGCCAATAAGCATCTAAAGAGGGTAACCCCGTGACTCTCGCTTCCCCTTTTTTGAGTGGGACCAACTAAAGGAAGCCATTTTCTTTATGTTGGCAGAACAACAACTAGGAATTACTGAGATCTTACTCTGCTCCTAACAACCACGTAAGGCAAGTAGCTGTCCAAATATCATCCCCTTTCTAAGGATGAAGGAACCAAACTGAGCCCTGGAGGGGGTAAATAATTTGTCAGGGTCATATAGATAATAAGTGATAGGCCTAGGATAACCTGAGACAAAGATGTATGTGTCAGGCAGGGAAGAGATCTTCCTAACATTCACAATTTAGTTTTAAACTTGCCACATACAGATATTTCTTGCATTTCTACCCAACTACTGAGCAAACAAAAGGTTCTAAAGGAAAGAAACATGAAGTTGTGAAGGACAGTTTTGTGTTTTGTAGATAGAACTTTAAAAGTACATTTCATTTGGGAGATTTGGTTTTTGTTTTTTAAAATTAGTTAATTGTTATTGGTGCACAAAGTGTGTGTATGTGTGTGTATTTAAATACTTTTAAAGATGCATTTTTAAATATGGGGGGAAGAGGAAGCAAACTAGGGAATTCTACCAAATGTTTAAAGAAGAATTAACACCAATTCTATACAATCTCTTCTATACAATCAATTCTAACACCAATTCTTCTTTAAAGAAGAATTAACACCAATTCTATAAGAATCCTATATAATGAAGAGCTAATATGTTAATTAAACTGAACAGGAGAACAACTGTCTGGATGACCTTTCAGATGAAGCCAGGGCTGCAAGGGCCAGCCCGAGGCAGCTGGGGCTGTGAGGGCCAAGCTTCTTGCACGAATTTTGTGCATTGGGCCTCTAGTAGAAAATAGAGGAACACTTCCCAATCCACTATATGAAGCTAGTATTAGCCTGATATCAGAACGGAACAAAGTACAAAAAATGAAAACTACAGACATATCGCTTATTAATATAGTTGCAAAAAGTCCTTGGCAAAATATTAGCAAATAGAATTAAGCAATATCCAAGAATTATTTACCTTGGCCAAATGTGGTTTATTTCAGGAATCCAGGACTGGTTCAATCAATATAATCTACCATACTAGCAAGCTAAAGTAAAAAAAAATTATATGATCATATATTCAATTCAGAGAAGGCATTTGACAAAATTCAACACCCATTCATGATTTTTAAAATTCTCAGAAAATAGGAATAGAGGGAAACTATTTCAACTTGATAAAGAACATACAGAAAAAGAAAAAAAAACATACACCTATAGTTAACATTATGCTTAATGGTGAAAGACTAAATGTTTCCCCACAAAGATCAGGAACAAGGTAAGGATGTCTGCTCTCACCATTCTTATTCAACATAATGCTGGAAGTTCTAGCCTGTGCAAAAATACAAGACAAGATAATACAAGAAAAGGCATACATATCAGAAAGTAAAAAATAAAACAATTTATATTTGCAGATGACATGATCGTATATATAAAATCCCCCCCAAAATCTACACCCCCCCAAAAAAAGAAATAATAAGTTCAACGAGCTTGCAGGATATACAATAAACATACAAAAAACTAATATTATTCTATAAACTAAAAATGAACATGTGGGGCATAAAAATTTTAAATATAATGCCATTTATTCAAAAAGTAAAATAGGTAGAAATCTAATAAAACATGAACTTGTATACTGAAAATTAAACAGTGCTGATTTTTAAAAGATCAAAGATCTAAATCAATGGAGAGATATACTGAATTCATGGATTAAAGGACTCAACATAACAAAGATGCCAATTCTCCCAAAATTGATATACAGGTTTAATGCAATTCTTATTAAAATCTCAGCAAGATATTTTTATAGATATAGACAACCTTATTCTAAAATGTATACGGAAAGACAAAGAAACTAGAATAGCTAAAACAATTTTGAAAACTAATGAGGAATCAGTCTACCTGATTTCAAGACTTACTATATAACTATAGTAATCAAAACTGTGTAGAAATGACAGAGCCATAGGTATATAAAGCAGTAGAACAGAATGGAGACCAAGAAATAAACCCACAGCCCTAACCAGTTTGGCTCACTGGATAGACCGTCGGCCTGTGGACTGAAAGGTCCCAGGTTCGATTCCGGTCAAGGGCATGTACCTTGGTTGTGGGCACATCCCCAGTGGGGGGTGTGCAGGAGGCAGCTGATCAATGTTTCTAACTCTCTATCCCTCTCCCTTCCTCTCTGTAAAAAAATCAATAAAAAATATTTTAAAAAGAAAGAAAGAAACAGACCCACAAAAATATACCCAACTGATTTTGACAAAGAAAGATAGCCTTTTCAACAAATGGTGCTGGAGCAATTGAACATCCAAAGTCGGGGTGGTAGGGGGGTGAATAACCTCAACCTAAATATCAAACCTTATACAAAAATTAACTCAAAATGGACAATGGACTTAAATGTAAAAGCTATAAAACTTTAAGAAAATAACATAGGAGAAAGTCTTCATGATGTAGAGCTATGCAAAGAGTTATTAGACTTGACACCAAAAGCATGACCCATAAAAGAAAGTTTGATAAATTGGACTTCATCAAAATTAAAAATGTATGCTCTGTAAAGACCCTCTTAAGAAAATTAAAAGACAAGCTAGAGAGTAGAAGAAAATATTTACAAACCACATATCTGGCAAAGGGCTAGTGTCTAGAATATATAAACAACACACAAAACTCAACAGTAAAGCCCTGGCTGGGTAGTTTAGTTGGTTGGAGTATCATCCCGATGTGCCAAAGTTGTGGGTTTGATCCCCAGTCGAGGCACATACAAGAATCAACCAATGAATGCATGGGTGGGTGGAACAACAAATTAATGTTTCTCTCCCTCCCCCCCCGAAAAAAACTCAATAAATAAAAAATAAATTAATAGTTAAATCAATCCAATCAGAACATGAGCAAAAGACATAAAGAGACATTTCACCAAAGAAGATATACAGATTGAAAATAAACACACTGAAAACATGTTCAACATTGTTAGCCATTAGGGAAACGCAAATTAAAATCACAATGAGACATTACTACACATCTATCAGAATAGCTAAAATAGTGAAAACACAAACTTCTCATGAGAATATTAAGAAATTGGATCACTCATACATTGCTGGTGGGAATGTGAAATGGTACAGCAACCCTTGAAAATAGTTTTACAGTTTCTTAAAAAACTAAAAACATACCCGTAAGACCCAGTATCACACCCCTGCTCATTTAACCCAAGGAAATGAAGATCTATAGTCACACAAAAACCTGTACTTAAATACCATGGAATACTACTCAGCAATAAAAATAATAAACTATTGATATAGGCAACAACCTGGATGATTCTCCAGAGAATTATGCTGGGTGAAAAAAGGCAATCCCAAAAGATTAGGTACAGTATGATTCCATTTTTATAACAATTTTGAAATGGAATAATTATAGAAATGAAGAACAGATTAGGGCCTACCAGGGTAAGGAAGGTTTAAGGCAGAAAGGAAATAGGCATGGCTATAAAAGGCAACATGAGGGATTCTTGTGGTGATGGAAATGCTCTTTATCGTGACTGTGTCAACGTCAATATCCTGGTTGTGATATTATACTATACACCAGTGGTTCTCAACCTTGGCTGCACATTAGAATCACCTGAGAATATTTTTAAAATCCTGATTTCTGGGCCTCAACCTCTGGAAATTCTGTTTCTTTGTTATGGGGTGGAACCACAACATTGGTAACAAAGAAACAGAATTTCCGGAGGATGAGGCCCAGAAATCAGGATTTTAAAAATATTCCTAGGTGATTCTAATGTGCAGCCAAGGTTGAGAATCACTGCTCTACATTGAGTGGCCAGATTATTATGACTACCTGACGTTTGTAGGCAAATTAGCCCTACACTGTATCGTATGGGACATGGAAGCCAAAGGCCTGTTCGAACACCTTTGCTGTCTGCAGTTACCAAGATAAAACGTCTCCAGTTCGCACAGGAACACAAGGATTGGACAGTCGAACATTGGAAAAAAGTCATGTGGTCTGATGAATCACGTTTCCAGTTGCATCATGCAGATGGCAGAGTGAGAATTGGGCGGAAACAGCATGAAAGCATGCACCCCACATGCATGAGTACAACCCTTCAAGCTGGTGGGGGCAGTGTTATGGTTTGGGGCATGTTTTCCTGGCATGATTTGGGCCCTTTAATTTGTGTGGAACAACATCTGAATAGCACAACATACCTAAGTATCATTGCTGATCAAGTTCATCCTATCATGTTGATGGTGTATCCCAATGGAGATGGCTTCTGCCAACAAGACATACGCCATGCCATGGTGCTTGTATTGTGCAGGAGTGGTTTCAAGAACATGAGGGAGACTTTACCTTGCTTAGGTGGCTCCCCCAATCACCAGATCTCAATCCATTTGTGCATTTGTGGGACGAAGTTAAAAGAGCCATCAGGCAGCTGGTTCCACAACCATCAAATCTCACAGAACTGGACAGTGCTATTCATCAGGCATGGTGTCAGATTCCTCGCATCACCTTTCAACATCTCATGGAGTCAATGCCAAGAAGAATCACCACAGTACTGAAGGCAAAAGGTGGCCCAACGAAGTACTGATGGGGTGGTCATAATAATCTGGCCACTCAGTGTATTTTTGCAATGTTACCATTAACTAGGCATTATTTTTGTATTATTGTTAATAACTGCATGTAAATCTATAATGATCTCAAAATTAAAAAATTTATTTAAATATATATATAAACAAGATTATATTTTAATATATTATAATATATATTAAAAAGATATAATATAGCCATATTATATCTTTTTAAATAAATAAATATAGACATATGGGAGGAATCTACCTAAGCTCTTCAGAGAGATATGGTTTAAAAGAAAGATGGGCTCTAATCTGAGCTTTCGGAAAGGGTAAAAACAATGCAAGCCCACAGCAGGCTAGCTCCGTGATCAAGGCTAACAAGTATTCATTTACTAGAGGAGGCGCCCCTAAAATGTGATCAGGAGACAAATCGCCCACTGTCCTAAAGAGCAAGCACTCTAATCGATGTAAAGTCAACTGTAGACATGGAAATTGTAATGTGAGAAGCGTGTGGAAACCAAGCAGGGGGGTGTCTTAATGACAAGTACAAACAGAAAGCTAGGAGTTACCACGGAGTCTAGAAAGAGCTGGAGGGTGAGACACTAGGTGTTTTTCCAGCACTGACCAGGACAGACCACAGCCTGCCAACACAAACATCCAGTCCACCGGGCAAACATATTCCTGCTGAAGGAGGATTTTTCACCGGGGCAGTCACCATGTGATGAAAATATACCCTCTAGGAAATCCAATTTCCTTTCCTTGGGTTCTATATTCATCAAGCAACCTTCTGATCTTAATTTGATTTTTGATGGTTTCCTCACTGGAAGAGAAGGAGCTAATGGAATTCAATCTGTTAAATGATTATGTGTTTTCTTCCCTTATGACCCTCCCATGGTTTTTTGGCATTGGGTGTTTTGTTCTAAATTGTTTTCTCTCTCAGGCTTGATAGTATTTTCCCTCCAACAAGAGTATAACTCCCTGAACAAAGAGTCTAACTCAACTACCATTTATTAAGTGCCTGCTATGTGCTTGGAACTGTGCAAGGATTAAAGGCAAAATGACAAGAGATATAATTTGTGCTCCGATGATCATTACTTTCCTGGTGATCCTAAACCAGCTGGGCTGGTAGTCATGGTATTATGACCAAGAATATGGGCTCCAGAATCAAACCAATGGGGTTCAAATCCTGGCTCCGACATTTACAGTCTGTGTGACCTTGAACAAGTTAAGTAACCCGTCTGACCTTCAGTTTCCTTATCTATAAAACAGGTATGAAACCTCACAAGTTGTTGTGAGGATTAAATAAGTTAATTTGGACAAAGCGTAGTACCAGAGACATAGTAAGCAGTCATTCTCAGAGTAATAAATTTCAATTGTGTGAGATTATACTTTGCTCTACTGCCACCTCATTTGCCAGGCCATCATGGTCCAATTATCGGTGAAGTTCTTCTTTCCAGGATTCTGGAAACATCAGGGATTGCAGAGAAATTCTACATATCTGCCTTGGCTGTTGCTTGCCACCAACCAGCATCTGGCTCAAGTCCATTGCTCTGTCTTTTAGATATCTTCAGCTTTTCCTACCTTCATTTGCAACCTTCCCTCATCCCCAAAATGAGCCAAGGCCTGCCCTTTATTCTCCATAGCACTAGCTTAAGCTTTCACATTTAGGACTTGACCTTGAGAAGGTTTGGGGATAGCCAAAAGTGACATACACCCAGAAAATTCTAAACAACTCTGAGTTTGGGTTTACCTGTATTTTTAGGGACTCTCTCACTTCTTCTCTTAAAAAAAAAAAAGTCTCCAGGCCCCATATCATTTGAGGCCATAAAGAAGAGGGACAAAGGGTTTTATTTGTTTTGTTTTAAACAGACACTTAATCTCTGAGGTGCAGCTATGCCCACAAAGAAGACAGTCTTGTTCATTTTTCAGTCAAGTTGTTGAACCACACACCTCCAGCTTCCCCCTTGCCAAATAGACAGTGCTTTCCCTTTGCAGGTCAGAAGGAGTTGGTCCTTGGAGAGACCACTAGCTTCCCTGAAGCAGAAATAGATTGTTTTCTTATATTGTCCTTTTGATTCCATATATAGATGAAATAATGTGGTATTTCTCTTTTTCTGACTGACTTATTTCACTTAGCATAATACCCTCCAGGTTCATCCATGCTGTCACAAATGGTAAAATTTTGTAATTATTTTTATGGCCAAATAATATTTCATTGTATAGATGTTTACCACTCATAGATACAGAGAAAAGACTGATGGCTGCCAGAGGGGAGTGGATTTGGGGGACTAATGAAAAAGGTGAAGGGATTGAGAAATTACAAAATAGTCATGGGATGTTAAGTACAGTGTAGGAAATACAATCAATAATACTGTAATAACTATGTATGGTGTCAGATGGGTACTGGAAATATCAGGGGGAACACTTTGTAAAGTATATGATTGTCTAACTGATATGTTGTACATCAGAAACTAATACAAAATATTGAATGTACACTATAATTGAAAAAGTGTTGTTGTTTTTTAAAGAAATAAATAGACTGTTGGCACCTTCAGTGACTCTGGTGATCCTCTTCTGATGTTTCAGAAAATCTTGAGGTCCTTTATCCACTGAGGCACCCTATCACATCTATTTCATTCCTTGTGCCCAGCTTCAGGCACAAAAGCTAGATTCGGGGAGGGGACTTTCTCTCTTGTAACCGTGGCTACAGCCATGCCAAGTGTGGGAACAGAGTTCGGATTGACAAACCCCAGCCTGACCTCCCAAAATAATTGAAAAGCAATTAGAATCTATTGTCAGGCTTTATTTACTAGTAATAGTAAAAAAAAAAAAAAAAAAAAAAAAAAAACCACTGAAGGGAAATACAGCAAACCCTATTTAAATCCTTTTCCCCTCCCCTCTCAGGCCCCTGCCTCAGGGTTCCCCACTTGAGCTACTCATGTTCTCTGAAGGCTTCCTCTAATCAGTCAGGGTTGGAGGCAGCCAGGCCAGCAGAAAGAAACAGAACCTCCGGAAGAAGTTCACAGGAAGCTTACACATACAGAGTTACATACACTCCTGCTTTACTTTTTCCTTTCAGCCCATCTATTAGGCTAAATAGCAAGATGTGGCTCTTCCAACAGTCATCACTAAACACATGGTTGTTTCCCACTGACATGACTACACATTCGCCCTTGGGCTTGACCAACTCAACTAATTTTCCATTTTACAGAAAGAACATAAAAGGTTTTAAGAAGAGAATAAAGAGTTGGAGAGAAGATGAAGAGATGAAAAGAAAGAAATGAGGGGAAGTGAGAGAGGAAAGAGCAGAACTGAATATTTTCTGTGCAGCATGGGGAAGCACCACGAGCTTACTGGAGACTAGGCTCCTTAAAGACAGTCTGTTCATTTCCACGCACATTCTGGGGAAACCAAAATAAGAGCAATGATAGATGACATTGCGCTTTCTCCAAATGCCTTTTTGAGAACACCTCCCACAATGCGTCAAAACAAATGAAATTCCACATTCCTGCTGGTAAATATTTTTCCCCAGCAGTAAATGAAAGCTGTGAGTCTACAGATACCTCACAGCTTAGCATACTTTATGAGGTGTATAAATAAGACCTACAGTGTGATCGCAGAGCTTCTCGCCTGGCAGTACCATTTTATACTATCGGCTAGCACACATTTACATAATTCAATTCAACAAATACTGATTGAAAATACATAGTATTGTATAAATATATATCAATACATATGAGAATGAAACGAAGAGAAGCTGGTCAAAATCAGGCAGTGTGTATGAACCCTGACAGTGGCCCCCTTCAATTCCAGCAGCGGGATTGGGCTGTCTGACTTTGGGGAACAGATGTTATTTGAGTACCATCCCATTATTCACCTAGCACTCCCCTGTTCCCCTCCCGATCCCACAGTGTGTTGAATAAATAAATCTGTGCTCATGCATTAAATCAACATGCATTACACACCACTGCAAATGCATATATGATACAGAAATTGCATCTTTATTTCCAAATACATTTGTTATGAAAGTCTCTTAAAGAGACTGGAGGAGTCGGGGGGCAGGGGGAATGTTAGTTAGCATTTTTTATGAAAGAGAAAAAGGTTTTGAGTTGCATCTATTATTTAAATATTTAGGTTGAGTAAGTGACCTTTCAGATATTAGCAAATACCTTTCTAAACTTAACAAATTTTGCAGAGAAAAAGACATCCTCTAAATGTATGTATTTCTGAAACTGCACTAAAGGAAAAATTAAAACTAAAACTACTGTGTATTTGCCTTCTCTGGATGCCATAACAAAATACTACAGATTGGGTGATTTAAAGAACAATAATTTATTTTCTCACAGTTCTGGGGGCTAGAAGATCAAAATAAAGGTGTCAGCAGGGTTAGTTTCTAGTGAGACCTCTCCTGGTTTGCAGATGGCTGGCTTCTTGCTGTGTCCTCATATGGCCTTTGCTCTGTGTGCACAGAGAAAGAGAGATTTCTGATGTTTCTTCCTCTTCTTATAGGGACATCTGTCCTATTGGGTAAGGGCCCACCCATATGACCTCATTTAACCTTAACTACCTCCTTAAAGTCTCTAAGCCCCGTATAGTTATACTGGGGGTTAGGGCTTCAACACATAAATTTGGTGGAACACAATTTCATCCATAACATGTACCCAAGTGCTTTCAACTAAAAAATTGATTATTTCAAATACTTCCTGTAGCTAAAATCTAGGATTAGGTATAATTTTGCAAGTACTAAAGTTGTGAGTGACAAGCACAGAATACAGGTAATATGTGTATTATTATTCTGATTGTAGGTTGTTGGTGGTGGCAGTTGTTTTGCTTTGTCCCTTCTCCTCTTTACATTACACTAACTAAAGTTCATTCACTATAGGATATGAACCCTTTGAGAGCTAAAGGTATTTCTTTTCAACTCCCGACAGAGTCTGCCACATACCAGGAGCTCAAGAAATGCTTATGGCAAGAATGAATGGCTCTATTTCTTCTAGACATGGGATTGGAAGAAGGAAGTTTATGAGAAGGGCCTGAGTGGGTGGAGCCAGGCTGAGATTGACCTTTCTCTTCATCTTCCCAGGCTCTCCGGCAGCTGAGGGGGAGAACTCTCTAAAGTGAGCAGCCATTGTGGTCTAAGGAGAGGATACCCAATGCCCTGAGACAATTCTCTGAGCACTGCACACTCGAGAATGTTGACACAGGCATTGGAATGAAGCACAACCCAGTTACTCATTGGTTCCCTTAGCCACACACCCAAAAGTTTCCAGGGTTCAGGTCAAAGAAGAGGCAACTACACTAGAGGTCATAGAGAACAACAAGCAAACATTTACTGAGACTCTGCTCTTCATTATTCAATAAATATTTATTGATTGCATATTTTATGCCAGACACAGTACTTGGCACTGCAGACAAAAGATGAATAAAATACTCTTGCCCTCAAGGAACAGGTGGGGGTACCAAAAGACATGACTCTGCTGAGATCGCTGGCATGGCTATGTCTGGCTTCCTCTTATCCCTGACAAAGCATCATGGGTGGTTCCCCATGTCTGCAAGTAAAGACCTATCCTGTGCATGTTCTCTTGAGACAAATAAAAAGTTTTGCATTTTACTTACTACTAATGGTTGTGTGTTGATTTGTCTGGCCTGAGAGGTATAGGCCTATTGCAATGAGTCAGAGGAAGGACTGGATTGGTTCTCCAACTCAGAGTAATATTTTAACACTCCTGGTCATCAGGCTTAAGGTGACAAACTACCAGGTTAGAATGAATGCCTGAGATAAGAGTCTGGCCTCAGTGAAAGACCATCAGGCAGCTGACAAGGAGCAGAGACAGAGGATTAGGGACTCAAGTGACACCCTGGCTTGGTGGCCCAGCCTCCTGCCAGGGCCAGCCTCTCTGGTGGCTACACCATTCAGAACACCCCTCCACCCCCCAAAGAAGCAGAATTACTCAGAGCCCTGTTAACTGACTAGTTCAGCTTCACCACTACCCTGCATGTGAGACTATACTGGGCGGGGCATTGTGACGACTTCCTTGCTTGCTCTGTAGCCAAACTGGCCCAAGTAAAAGTGATGCTAACCTTGATCTTCCCCATGAAAGTTGCTGGTAAGCCAGAAGCACACTTACACGCCCATAGAGCCCACAGATACTACCAACAACCCTAACTCAAAAGAGTCTTAAGCAAGGAGTTGCAGCAGAGTGGCAAGTATCGGGTTGAAACAAATGAGGTTGCCAATATTGGATCACTTTTGCCCAAAAAAGCAGAAACTTTATACAGTGCAGCCTAATGTAACAATCACTGACTCTTGTATGGCATCTCCTCTAAGCTCTTTACAAGCAAATTCAGTTCATCTTCGTAGCAACCTCATGGCATGGGGATTGTGACTACCCCACTTTATAGAGAGGGCTGAGTAAGTGACCGCCAGGGAGTGGCAAGGATTCAAATGCAAGCACTCTGGCCCCGGAATCCTTGCTCTACACTCTACCCTGATGTGCCTCTTTGTGTACAGAACTAGGGGAAAGCACAGAGGAAGAGCCAAGATGTTCAGAAAAGGCTTCTAGAAGGAGGTCAGCCCAAGGAGTCTGTGCCCTCTGATGCCCAACATAGTGACAAAATGCTTTCATTTTGTTTTCAAAAGGTCGTGTTTGCCCCGCAGGGATTTGCCCCTGAGGTTCAGTTCACACCCCCCAAACTCACATCAGGTTCACCTAATCAACATCCATGGCATAAATACATGAATGAAGAAGGGGGAAATTAATAAACAAAAGCAGAGCAAACATTCATTTACATAGAGAAATGAAAGTGCCAAGCTAACTGAAATACTCAGGTGCATGGAAGTGGGGAACTTTTTTTTTTAATGTATATTTATTGATTTCAGAGAGGAAGGGAGAGAGAGCGAGAGCTAGAAACATCAATGATGAGAGAGAATCATTGATTGGCTGCCTTCTGCACACCCCCTACTGGGGATCAAGCCCACAACCCAGGCACGTGCCCTGACCAGAAATTGAACTGTGACTTCCTGGTTCATGGGTCGGTATTCAGCCACTGAGCCACACCAATCGAGCATGGAAGAGCTTTTTAAATACATTTCTTGATGTACCTTTCACAAAAATTCCACGTGAAAAATATTATCATCTTGGTTTTACAGGTGAGAAAATGGATTGGGAGAGGTGACTGAAGCTACCTGCCCCCAAATTCTGACTACATTCTTTTTCACTCCTGCTTCTGCCTTCCCCTATGCTCAGCGCTTTCTCCTCCCAATAGGCCATTCACTTGGGAAATCCAATTAAGATGATTCAAAGGCTGGAGGAGGACAGGAGCAGATTAAGAGGAATGGGAAGGCCTTTAGCAATAGCTTCTGGCCCTGACAGCCTGATTCGCCCCCTCCACTACACAGTTGGACACCTCCCAGCCAGAAAAGAACACTTAAGGTAGCGGTCAGGGCATCCACACCCTGGGTCACTGCTGGAGAAACTAAAAATTGTCATTCTCTGTCTCTGGCACCTTTTTCAATATTCCTTATCAGCCACCCAAAGCTACTGCCATTACAACATTACCGCATGATAGGCATATTACAATTTCCTAGATTATATCTTATCTGACATTAGTTACACTTTAGGGTTGTTGCTTCCTGGCACTTTAATTTCATAAGTAAGCTATCTCCAAATCGCAGAGGAGGATGAGTTACAGCTACTTCCATCCTTTTTCTGAGCCTCATTTCCAGAGCTAACATTTTCTCCGCCGACCTGCATTCCGGGTGTGCTATCTGCTGGTTCTAACGCTTCCTATCCATTAACTGTAAAGTAATGTCATGTTCTTTTCCTCAATTATTTTGTTTCCTATTTTTTTGTATTTGGCATGAGTGGAAGTACAGGCAGAAACTGTAAAATTGTCATCTTCATAGCAAAGAATCCTTTTGTAAGAGGTAGGTCTTCAAGCGCCTAAGAAATTTTTCTTTTTATTGTTATTAATTTTAGGTATAGAGATTAGATAACATATAAACAAATACCAAAGATATAACTCTCTATACAACATTACTATATAATCATCAAGGGTTAACAAATGTAAAGGGGAAAGAATGTGTTTTTACAAAATATAATAACTTACCCACATTTTATTTCCTACCACTGAGGAGTCAAAAAAAAAAAAAAACTTCAAATAAAGGATATAAGGCACCAGACACTTTGTCTATTTTACTTCCCTCCACTGCCAGATGCAAGACTCAATATTGTAAAAAGAGAAGGAGATGGGACTTAACTAAGTTCCTCAGGAAATCCACTTCCTGGTACTGCATGGCAAACTATACAGGAAAAAGAACAAAGCTAGAGAATGGACAAGTTGAGATTATATAAAATGATGAATTTAAAAATGTGATTGAGTTCAATCTCTTTACAGGATAAACAACTGTTTTCCCTGGGCGAATGCTTTCTATGGAATCATCTCTCAGTCCTCTGGCTTGCATTTCTGCCAGGACTCTGTTGGCCCAAAATGTAAGTCCTGTCTGCAGTTGACTGCATAAAACTTACTGTTCTGTTCTTTATATGTAAAGAAGATTTTTTATTTCTCATGCATTGATAAAAAACAGAAGTTTTCGATGAGAATTTTACCAAATGGACTTGCAAATTCTATTTTAGCAATATACCTTTAAATATAGTACCTTCTGTGTGTTAGCTATTGGGAATAAATTAACAATGGCTAAAATGTATTTGCTATTAAAGGTCCTCAAGTTTTGTGGTTGAATTTGGATGGGGGATTAATGCAAAAAATTACAAAACATAGCTAAAGTTAAGAACAAGACTAGATTAAAAATACAAACAAACAGCTCTGGCTTGTGTGTTCAGTGGTTAGAGTATCAGCCCAGGCACCGAATGGTCATGGGTTTGAATCCAGGTCAAGTGCACCTACCTGGGTTGCAGGTTCGATCTCCAGCCCTGGTTGGTGTGCATGTGGGAGGCAACCAATCCATGTGTCTCTCTCACATTAATCTCTCTCTCTCTCTCTCTCTCTCTCTCTCTCTTCCTGTTCCCTCCCTCCCTTCTACTCTCTCTAAAAAAGATCAATGGAAAAAAAAATCCTAGGGTGAGGATTAAAAGAACACACACACACACACACGCGCGCGCGATACTCCAAACATACAAAATCTAAAGAGAGAATAATGAGTCCAGTATGATCATGGCTGGAGATAGCTCAGCAGCACTCCTAGATGTGGGAGGGCATGAATTTGAGGTGACTTGGCCACCATGTATGTGTTGTTTGCACTGGCATCCATTCCCACCTCCTTCCATTCTCCCCATGTTACCAGGACTAAAAGACTAAAAGCCACATTCCTCAGACTTACTTGCAAATAGGATTCTGGATGTGACTCAGGCTCTGCCATTGAGATGCCCCTTGTGAAAAGGTGGAAGGGCGGCAGAAGCCAGCTTCTCTGATAAGGGCAGTGCAGAAGCAAGCTCAGCAGATGTGGCTGCTGATGGTATGCTCCACCGTCTGGTTAGGAGCTTGCTAGGTGTGAGGCAGTGGGGGACATGGTGACTGAGTAGCAATTCCTCCAAATGAATTCCAAGTGTGATTGTGGATCCAAAATTCCAGCAGTGCCCCAATCTCTACTCAAGCACATCTTCACAGCTTCATAAGTACCCAACTCCTTTCATTAAATCTAATTTGCTAGAAATCTCTAGAACATCTTTTGTCTCCTGCATCAAACCCTGATTAATATGTGTACTTCTTCTAGTGCTAAAACAGTCTAAGATTATGAGGCTGAAAGTCGGACTGATCTTGGATTAGTATTTTGCAGAGCAAGTTTAATGAAAGGAAAGAGGAAAAAATTGTTTGGATAACATTTCCCAAACTATGGCATGAATACCCCTGGTGACTTAAGAGGTTTAAGACCATGGCACTAAGTAATATTGAAACATGTAATGAAAGCGTTTCCCTTTCCAATTCTCTTTTAATCATTTAGGGAGAATTCTTAGTTTGGGGCTTGATTTCTTCAACACCTCTCTAGTACTTACTAATCCCCTTTATTTGCAAGAATAGACACAGAGCCTTTGATCAGGCAAAGGCTACTTAGCTAGAAGGTAAAGGCTCTGTTTTATTTTCAATACTAGAGGCCCAATACACCAAATTCATGCAAGAGTGGGCCTTCCTTCCCCTGGCTACCGGCACTGGCTTCCCTCTGGCACCCTGGACCCGGGCTTCCCTCTGGCCGCCAGCAGGCACAGTATGGCAAGCAATAGAAGTTTTCCATTTCTATTAGTGAGAGAAAGTGTCTTTTTAATTTTTTCTTTAAAAAAAAATCTTTCAAACACAAAAAAATAGAAAGAATAAGACAATAAACATCCAGATCCCCACCACAGAGATTCTATCTTGTTTAAATTTTCTAAATTACCGTCATCTATAATTTTGTTTTGTTCAACAACTTAAAAGTAAATTAGTCATTGATGCACTTCATCCCTAAAATATTTCAACATGAAATTCCAGAAAACAAGAATATTCATCTATAAAACCATATCCATTCTCACACAAAACAAAATGAATAATTCTCTCATATTGTCTATGTTCAATTAGGAGTATGTTTTGTTGAAAGAAAAAAATAGATAAATAATCCTACATAATAAAAGGCTAATATGCAAGTAAACTGAATGGTGGAACAACCAAACAACCGAACAACTGAACAATTAGTTGCTATGACGTGCAGAACATGGTAGGCGTCAGCAGCAGGAAGCAGAGTGCGGAACATGGCAAACGTCTCCCGTGGCAGGATGGTGGAGCAGGTGAACGGGGTGCCAGACCAAGGCGGGGCTCTGGTCACTGTCACTGGGACGAGCCTCTGGTTGTTACTGAAAATTCTTTGCTCCCACGTGCCATGGGCCCACTCGGCACTCACACCCACTGCCAGCGCCAGAGCCGCTGCTCACACCCTCTGCTGGCAACCAGCACCAGCCCTGATTGCTCGGTGCCATCAGCAGATGTGAGCGGCAGCTGCTGGCCCCAATAGTCCCTGGGGACTTCTCCACTTCCCCCTGCTCCTGAAGAGTGATGAGGGCAGCAGCCACCACTTGCACCCACTGACGGCACCAGCCCCAATTGCTCCATGCTGTCAGCGGGTGCAAGCAGGGCTGGCTCAGTCAGCCGTGGGAGCAGCAGTGGCGGTGGCAGGAGCAAGGCTGACAGCAGACAGGGGATTGGGGGCCATGGAGGGAGGAGCCAGCCAGGGGTGCAGAGGAAGGACCGAGACCCACCCCTGTGCACACCGCAGCCTCACAGCCCACAGTTCCTTTCAAGGTGCACAAATTCGTGCACTGGGCCCCTAGTAGTAAATAAAATGTAGATAGTATGTAGATAAGAGGAAGAGAGTGATGATGGGGAAAGTGTGGTGATGGTAGCAATAGTAAGTAATAATTTAGGTGGTATGTGGATATGGGGGAAAGTGTGATGATGGTGGGTTTCTAAAACTCTAGCTTGAAAACAAATAACCTGAGAAAGGATAGAAATGATGGAACATGAGATCTGGCTATAAGAAAAGGAAATAGAACAAAGATGCTAATAGGTTGGGAGAAAAGTAAGTAGGCCATGAAATAGAAGTCACTCCTCGTCAAAAAATATAAGTGTGTTGGGCAGAAAAGAAAAGGTGTAGCCCAAACCAGTTTGGCTCAGTGGATAGAGCGTCAGCCTGCGGACTGAAGGGTATTGGGTTCGATTCCGGTCAAGGGCATGTACTTTGGTTGCAGGCACATCCCCAGTGGGGGGCATGCAGGAGGCAGCTGATCGATGTTTCTCTCTCATCGATGTTTCTAACTCTCTATCCCTCTTCCTTCCTCTCTGTAAAAAATCAATAAAATATATTTTTTTTTAAAAAGAAAAGAAAAGGTATAAGTGGTGGGATTAAAAAGTGAATGTACACCCGTGTGATTAGAGGCTACCCTGGGTGCAGTAGATGACCACACAAGCTCTAGAGCCAGCCTGCCTGGTTGGAATCCTGGTTATGCCACTATCGAACCTGGATCTAATTACTTAACATCTCTTTGCCTCAGTTAACTCATCTATAAAATAGGAGGCAATAGTAGTTCCGACCTCATATATTACTGTAAGAATCAAGTGAATTAGTATATTACAATCCCTCCATAACACATAGGAGATAAGCATGCTCCAAAAAATTCAATGTGTCCTGGCCGGGTAGCTCAGTTTGTTAGAGCATCATCCCAATATGCCAAGGTTATGTGTTTCAACTCAGGAAGAGCACAGATAAGTGGAACAAATCGATATTCCTCTCTCTCTCTCTCTCTCTCTCTCTCTCTCTCTCTTGCTTTCTGTCTCTCTCTAATCAATAAATAACAATTTTTTTAAAAAAACTTCAGCCTGACCGGTTTGGCTCAGTAGATAGAGCATTGACCTGCAGACTGAAGGGTCCCAGGTTCGATTCTGGTCAAGAGCCTGTGCCTTGGTTGCAGGCACATCCCCAGTAGGAGGTATGCGGGAGGCAGCTGATCAATGTTCCTCTCTCATCGATGTTTCTAACTCTCTATCCCTCTCCCTTCCTCTCTGTAAAAAAATCAATAAAATATTTTTTTTTTTAAAAACTTCAGTGTGTAAAATGTGTATTTCTGTCATGGCAAAGTTAATGAAAAATAGTGTTGGGTCAGTGGGTCTGTATTATCATGAAAAGCACAAAAATAAAACTAACAAAACATGTACTGTACACAACTGACCAGAAATGGTGCCTTTGGTACTGGGGCAGAGTGAGGGGAGAAACAGGAAGAGGAAGTGACACCGTGTAGATGAGGGAAGTGGGCAACTGCTAGAAATTTGAAAGTTGGCAGGAAGTGGGAGAAGGGAGGGACTAAGGTCAAGGTTAATACCAGGAATGTGGATTATAAAGGACTCATCTCCCCAAAAAAGCAGAATTTTATTCAGCTTCCATGTGAGAATGGGGGTACAAATGGGGTGTTATGTTCTGATTGCATTTCTTGGGAAATATATTTTAAATATTTACATAAACAGGAAAAATAATCCAGAAGGTTTTTATAGAACTTATCTCTAAGTAGTGGGAATATAAGTGACTTGATTTTGCTTATGTATAACTTCTAAATTTCTGCATTGAGCATACATTTCTTATGAAGAAGAAAAAAAAAAAAAAAAGAACAAAAATACCACCGAAGGCCCAGATCAGTTGATATCCTCCTATAAATTTTGTTGAGAGAAGCCCATCCAGAAATGCCATCCCTGCTCCTGAATGTAGGCCTTTATATCTGTCTCCAAGCACACACTCGAAGTTGTGTCCTCTTGCTCTGACTGCCTGAGCAAATAAGGCCCTGAAGGGCTAGGCCTTTCCTGCTACAGTTCCAGGCCGTGTCTTACACATTGCAGTGGGTTATAAGGTGGCCCCCCAAAAATATGTGCACTTCCCAGAATCGGTGTGTGTAACCTTACTTGGGGAAAAGGTCTTTGCAGATATAATTAAGTTAAGGATCTTGATGTGAGATCATCCTGGATTGTCTGGGTGGGCCTAAATTTAATAACAAGTGTCTGAATGGGAGACGAGAAACAGAAAAGGAGACGACTCGGACACAGAGGAGGCCATGTGAAGATGGGGTCGGAGGCTGGACATCTGGAGCCACTGGAGGCTGGAAGAGGCGAGGAATGATTCTGCCCTAGAGCCTTAGAGGGAGTGTGGCCCTACCGACACCTTGATTGTGGACTTCTGCCCTCCAGAACTGGGAGGGAATACATTTCTATTGTTTTAAGCCACCACCTTTGTGGTACTTTGTTACCACATACATAGGAAACTGATACACATGGTAGGCACTTTGTCAATATTTGTGGGAGGAAAAAAAAAAAAGAATTGTTTACATGACTGTGTCCTTGGTTCTACTAGCTTTGATTCAGAAAGAGACTATCTCATTAAAATATTTTTCTAAACCCTAGTTTCTTATGATCATATTTGAATTCTTCCCACCATGTATTATTATAAGGCAACCAAAATAGTCACGTGTTACTTGGTGATCTGTTAGACTTGATTTGAAATATGGAAATAAAAGTAACTGACTCTCCCTTATAATGTCCCTCCCACTTTCTCAAATGCTAAGCTCCTTATGTCCCCAGAGCATGAGTTCAGTACCCATGGCTTTGCACAGACTTCACCAAACACTGACAGCAAGAGCTTTAAAGGTATAATGACATGGTTGAGAAGTTGAAAAATTTGACCTACTTTTCTTTTCTGACTGTTCTAAAAAATCCATGTCATTTTCTTCCTGTGATTCAACTCAGTTCTTTAATCCCCACACACAGTTCCTTGCCATGGAGGGCATAATTTGGCCTCATGTGTTTGCTTTTTGTTTTGCTTTTGAATCAAATGCTTCAGTGCTTTGATAACTAAAAGTAAAGAGCAAAGAGAATGTGGTTTCTTTCAGGCTTAAAAAAATAGTGTTGAATACTCAAGGGATTATCATGTAAAACATGGTTTAAAGAAATGTGAGGGGGAGACAGAGAAAAGGGAACATTGAAACTTCATAAATTGGTTGTAGAATGATGTCTGCCCAGGACTACAGAAATCGTCAGTCTTCAAAGGTCATTTCTCATCCATGTGGTATACAACTGTGTATGGTTCCAAATATGAGACAGCCCCCTGCCTGGAATTCCAGTGTGGGGAAAGAATGTATTGAATGAATCCATGTGTAAATAAATGCAGGGCTGGTGGGGACAAGATCATGGAAAAAGGGAGGTGTGCTCTACCTCTGTACCTCTCTACATTCCCCCACCTGCCCCATTTGTTTTGATCTGGGCTCCTTTAGCCCAAAGATGCTCCATGACATTAGGCTAGACCGGCTGGTGGTCCCACTTCCTTCATTGTGATGCTTCCTCTTCCCAGCCTAACTGCTCCAGGATCCTGTCCCTCTGGGCCAGCGCTGTGATGGGGCTGGTCTGCAGAACACCTGGGCAAGGTTCTGAAGAAGAGGCTCCAGGAAGCATTTCTTGCTGGGCTTGAGCTGTCAATTTGAGCTTGCTAAACCAGTGAGCAGGAAACTTTTTCTTCCCCGCAGATAAAGTGAAACCTGGGCCTTCTCACTTGGGGAGGTGAATAGATGGGCTTAGGAAAAAGGGAAGCTGCTCACTCTCATACCAACCAGACATGAAGCCATGCTTGTAGCCTGGAGAGGGAACACGGGGTAGCCAGACTGCTCAAGGGGATGGGGACCATGACAGTAACCACATGTGACCTCAATGTAGTGGCAAATGATGGTATGGATTATCCTTCTAAGTTATAAATTGCATTTTCATTGTGGCTTTTGTGCCTGAGAAGAAGACAAGACTAACATGGGAATTTTGGCCAGTGGCCAGTGTGGGAAATATTCTTTAACAGAAAGGCTTTTACCATGCTCCTTTACCATTTAAAAAAAAATAGCTCTTACTGTGCACTTAAAGCTTTAATGAATGATGGGTTTGAAAAATACTTCTCATAATAATTGGAAAATTGGTATACACTTTCCAATTTGCCACCCTCAAGGGACAGTGATGCCACAGAACTACTGTCAGTAATACCAATCAATTGGAGTTACTTCATCATAAATACCATCCCTGCTAAAGCTGGGTTTCTGCTACTTGATGCCCAAGGAGAAGTCCTATGGCTGTGGCCCCACCTGCACCAGGACATCTGTGAATAGAGAGGCAGAGTCTGTCTAGTTCACGTATGTATGTTGAACAATGAATTGCAATAAAGATCAAACATCAGAATTCTGCTCTCTGATGGCCCAGTGGGTAGAGCGTTGGCCTGCGGACTGAAATGTCCCAGGGTCGATTCCACTTAAGGGAACGTACCTCAGTTGCAGACTTGTTCCCAGGCCTTGGTCTGGGCACATGAGGGAGGCAACCAATCAATGTGTCTCTCTCACATTGATGTTTCTCTGTCCTTCCCCCTTCCACTCTTTCTAAAAATCAATGGAAAAAATATCCTCAGGTGAGGATTAACAACAACACACACAAAAATAACAACAACATCAGATTCCTCAGAAAACATGGAAAATCAGAGGTTTATTGGGAAAGAGTCTTAGATTGAGAATCAAAATCCTGTGTTAATCATTTTGTCTCTACCACTACATAGTTGTGACCATACACAATTTACTGAACCTCTCTGGACCACTATTTGGTCCTAGAGACATGACATGATGGGACATGATATAACATGACATTTTATAACATAACATTAAATCGTTGGCACACATTAGAAAGACACTCTTATTATTTCTCCTGTGTTTTCCAAATTTCATAGTTTTTAAATCCGAAACAAACTGCATATGCTAATTCATTTTTCCATGAGATAATCATTGCTACCAAACCTGGCAAATATCATTCCAGTAAAAGAAGAAAAGAATTTTTCTTTTCAGTTTTGTTGTGCCCACTTTCCAAAGATAAATGGTACACAGCTTCTATGAGACTGCCTGCAATATTGAAAAGAGCTTGAGGACTCCCATTCTACACTCAGGGATGCCAGCCCTCTGGGTGTCCCAGGTGGAGAACAGGTCACTCGCTGACCAATAAACCCTAAAATTCAATTATTCTGATAATTTACAGATGCCTGCAATTCAGTACCAAAACCAGACCTAAAGGAAGCAGACTGTATACCTCTGAGAAAGTTAAAAAGAAAACAGGCTGCTTTCAAGTTTCAGGATTGAATTCCACTTTCTAATACATCGTGGTGCTGGTAACGTTTGCAGGCCAGTAAATTATACTCTTGCCTCCAGCTAATAATTGACTAGTGACATTTATTGAATAACTGCTATTGTCTCAATTATTTTAATTAGAGACTTCTACATCAGGAACTAATATTTCATGACCCCCCATTTTTCAGATGAGGGAACTGAGGCTCAGAGGTTAGAGCTGGGACTACCCCAGACTGTCTGACTCCAATCCTGAGCTCCAAAGTTGATGCTACACTGCTTTTCAACATGCCCATCAGCCATTAGATGACACTGTCTTAACTCCTCAGTGGCATCTGTACTAGTTTCCCAGGGTTGCCTTAACAAATTACCACAAACCTGAAACTTATTTTCTCACCATTTAGGAGGCTAGAAGTTCAAAATCAAAGTGTCTGCAGAGTTGGTTCCCTCTGGAGACTCTGATGGAGAATTCCTCTCCATAGGTCTCCCCTACTTCCAGGGTGTCCAGCAATCCCTGGCATTCCTTGGCTTAGCTGAACCATTCCAATCTCTGTCTCCATCTTCACATCACCTTCTCCCCTGTGCGACTGTGTCTCCTTTTCTGCCTCTTAAAAAGAAAGCCCTCTGTCACTGGAATTACAGCCCACCCAGTCCAGCATGACCCCATCATGGGATTTTTAACCTCAATGACATCTGCAAAGACCTTTTTTTCCAAATTAGGTCACATTTGCAGGTACGGGAGCCTAAGGACATGGGCATGTCTTTTGAGGGGATACAATTCAACTCATTACAGCATCTGACAACCTTCACCCCAACCTTTTCTTCACAAGTCTCATTTTCACACAATTCTATGGTTCTCTTTTTATTTAATATATTTTTATTTATTTTAGAGAGAGTGAGAGAGAGAGAAACACCAACCAGCTGCCTCACACATGCACCCCAACCCAGGATTGAGCCCGCAACCTGTTATATGTGCCCTGCCTAGGAATTGAACCAGCAACCCTTCTGCACATGGGACAATGCACAACCAACTGAGCCACACTGGCCAGGGAAGTCCCATGGTTCTGTATTGGAGGATGGTGGATATTCCTACGTCCATATAAGAGTTATCACTGCAATTACATAGATGTGACCAATTTTAAAAGAAAAAAAAATAACAGGGAACAGATAGAATATTAAGGATAAAGAGAAGATATAATCATTTATTCAACGAATAATTGCTTAGAATTCTTGCAGGCCAGGCACTGTGCCAGGTACCAGTCCGCTACCCACCCACCCCCCAAAAAGGCATAGTGCCTTCCCTGGGGGACCTTGTGGTTCAACTTGGGGAGACAAGGACAAACTGCAGTGAATGAGAGAAGTGATGTCAGGTGCGTGCAAAGCCTTGAGGGTCACAGAGAAGGAGCAGTTAACGCTGCCTGGGGTCAGGGAGAGGCTTCACGGAGCAGGTGACATTTGAGCTGAGTCCTGAAAGATGAGTGAGAGTGTGCCCAGGCAGGAAGGAGCCCAGGAAGGGCATTTCAGGCAAAGGGCAGAGCAGGAGCTCAGCTCTGGACACTGGAAGGGGTTGGCACGCTCAGCAGACAATAAGCAGTTTGTTATTTAGGCCCCATTTTCATCCCATCAGTCTCTGCTCAAAAATTTTCAGTGATTTCATAATTTAAGACACACAACCCAAATCTTTTGTGTTAGAATCTCAGCCCTTGGTAATTCAGCTCAAATTTCTTCCCAGCACGAAGCCAGTGCTGCAGCCCCCACCCTCCACTCCCTTCCCTCCCCCCGCCACCCCCCCCGCCCCCCCCAGTCTGTCCCTTTTACAGAGTGAACGCTCCTGCCAAGAGGCTCACAGGCTCCTGCTGAAACTGCCACCTGAGGGACTTCCCCAAGTCCCCTCCATCTACCAAATTCCAAACACTCTTGGAAAAATCTTCTCATTTGCCAAACTTCCATAAATCAGCTTTAATTATTAACATCTAAAGGCAATTCTTCAGCTTCAAAAATTTGGCCTTCACCTGTCGATCAAGATACATCCAAAGGGTGATGACATAGCATCTTTCCAAGAAACCTAATATTGGCCATTGTCATTTCTAGCAAGCCAAAGAATATGTTCTGTCTTTGAGATAAATAATAATGAGAAAATGGAGTGTTGGGGTCATAAAGAAGATAAGGGTCTATTATTCCCGACCCATAATTCTGAAATTTAAGAAGCTCTCCAAACCACGAGTTAATTCCTAACTCACTAGGTGTCAAGGACTGACCTAAACTGATGTGAGCCTATTTATAGTCTTTGTTTCATTCAGAGTGCAGTCCCTCCCTTTGGCTGCAGATTTAATAAGATGCTTGATTGCACAATGCTGCAAGAGTCTCCACAAGGGGTGTTAGGTAATATTCTGTGTCCTGAAACCCATCTGGCTCCCAAAATTTTGGATGTGAGACTGTGGGCCTGTGATTGTTATGATGCTGCATAAGTGTTTTTAATGACCACATTCCCTAGGGCTGCATTTATTAATCACCAGAGGCCGGATTCGTGCACTGGTGGGGTCCTTGGCCTGGCCTGTGGGGATCAAGCCAAAACTGGCTCTCCAACATCCCCCAAGGGGTCCCGGATTGCAAGAGGGTGGTTCTCAGGTGATGCACCCCGGAATCAGACTTCCTCCTCTCTGGTTCCGGGTGCATCACCCGAGAACTGCATCTGCCCCCTGGTGGTCAGTGTGCATCATAGTTACCGGTCAGACAGTCAGATGGTTGCTTAGGCTTTTATATATGTAGATAGCAAGAGCTCATTTGCAGAAGCAGCCTGGTTATGGTCACCCAAGTAATCTTTGTCAGAGGTTGGTAAAATAACCAGCTCCAGGCAACTTAAACAAGCCTAGTCAGATGAAGATGACAGACTAACATGTAGTCTAACTCCTCCCCTCCCCTGGGTCTCAGCCTTATGACCATGGTCCACCAGAGGCCATATAGCAGCAAGGACATGGTCATGACCAATGCAGATTGAATTACAATGAAGACAAGACGTGGAAGGACTTGAAATCTCCACCTCCTGGCTCTGCCTCACATCACACCCCAAGACCTCTCAGGTCTGCAGATACTCACAGCTCATTAGAACCCTTGAAGCTCTCTGAAGGTCAGCCCTTGGGAAGAACCTCAGACATTCCTTCTCCACCCATTGGTGCCAGCTCTTACACACACACAACAACAGCAGCACATGGGCCTGTATCCCAATTCTTCTACCTGCTAGATATGGGAACTGAAACAATCTAATTCATTCTTGCTTGCTTCATCATTTCAATGGTTATCATTATAATAATTGCTTCTGACAGTTCTTTTCAAGGTTAAGTAATAGAATAGATATGATAGCCCCTGTAAGCAGTAAAATGATATACAAATGACATCATTTTTCTTTCTTTTTATGATTCTTTATTGTTGAAAGTATTATATGTGTCCTCCTTTTTCCCCCATTGACTCCCTCCAGCCTGCCCCCACCCCACCCCAGGCCTCAACACCCTATTGTCCGTGTCCATGGGTTATGCACATATGCATACAAGGTCTTTGGTTGATTATTATTATTATTTAGGTCAGACTATTATTTAAACTGGAATACCTATTTGTTAAGGCAACACTTCTCAAATTATTACTAGGGGACAATAACATTCCAAAAGATGTTCTGCTATTGAAATTGAACAATGACACTCTTTCTCACTCTTCAGGAAAAAAATTCAATCAATGACAGAATTTTCTCATTACTAAATTTCCCATCAATTAGGTTTTTCTTAAACATTGGGGTCCAATTTTGCTTGTCTTAATAGTTATATGAATCAAATGAGATATGATTTAAAATCATTAAGTATTTCATTTCATTTTGTGCCATTTCACAAGAACATCTTGCCAGGCAAAATATTGAGTACTGAGGACACACATATGAATGGAGTACAATTCCTATATTCTAGATGCTGAGTGGTGGGAGAGTGTTGGTGTGAGGATAGATGGGTTAAAAGTAGCTGCGATAAAGTAAAAAAATCAGAGACACTCTGATACCTGTGTGTAAAGGTCTTACCTGAGCACAAAGGAGGGAGTATTGTCCAATTCTAAGGGAGAGAGGGTGGGCTCAGTAAATGCTCCATGGAGAAAATGACACCCAGGCAGAGACTTAGAAAACACTGAGTAGTACAATATTCCCCCATCTCCCCATTTCGTGGGTTTACCCTAGCAAAGGCTAGCTCTTGGATTTACCCAAAGGTGTGCTCTTTAACAGGATTCAAACTCAATTTCACTTTAAAATTCAAGATGTCCTAAATAGAAAACCTATAACCAGGGAGCCTGGCACTCTGAGTTACAGCCAGACTGTAGCAGAGTGTGGATGGAAAAAGATTAATTATGGCACTTGGGTTTAAAAGGACAAATGAATCTGACATACCAACATGACAAATGTATGTGAGTCCAACACTAATTAGCAATAAAAAAATACTTATCTTCTAAATACACAAAGCACATGTTTTCAGTGACAACTCATTCCACTCTTAATCCCCACATAAACATGTAGGTCAAAGAAGGCTTGGGTCAAACTGGTGCTTTTATTCCCTATATCCACACGAGCTTCTCTAACTGGCCCTCCAGTGAGAGGAAGATAGTTCTTTGGGCCCATTTGGGGAAAATGTTCATTTGCAAACAAGCAGAGGAACCCTAAGGACCACCTCTCCACTCATAAAGCGATCTGTCAATGTGCAAAAAACTCAAAGGTGCCTGACTGGTATGGCTCAGTGGTTGAGCATTGACCTAGGAACCAGGAGGTCACAGTTTGATTCCCAGTCAGGGCACATGCCTAGGTTTCAGGCTCAATCCCCAGTAGAGGGTATGCAGGAGGCAGCTGATCAATGATTCTCTCTCATCATTGATGTTTCTACATATATATACATTTTTATTGATTTCAGAGAGGAAGGGAGAGGGAGAGGGAGAGATAGAAACATCAATGATAAGAGAGAATCATTGATCGGCTGCCTCCTGCACATCCCCCAATGGGGATCAAGCCCACAACCCAGGCATGTGCCTTTGACCGGAATGGAACCCAGGACCCCTCAGTCCATAGGCTGACGCTCTATCCACTGAGCAAAACCAGCTAGGGCAAAATATATATTTTTTAAAACCCAAAGGCAAATTAATATTTATATTCTTACTCATCTGCATTTTTGCCCTTTCAGTTTTATGGTAGAATAACTTGTTTAATCCCTCTTTTGGAGACCAAAGTGTTTGTACGTGATCTGAATCTTGATTGAACAACACAGGTCTGCTTCTGGAGAAAGGGTGGAAAGAGCCTCAACTCTGAGTCTACCAAACCCATTAGCTAATTAACTAATTATTCAAAGATTCCCCAGTGTCTTGAATACTGTTAGGCACTGTGTGCTGGTTCTTCCTCGAGAGAATTTCCCTTAGCAACTTATTGAAAATAACAACCCCACATACACATTGTTTGCCTTTATTCTGCTTTATTTTTTATAGCATTTATCATTTCCTAACCTGATAGTATAAATATTTTTTTATTTCTATTTTTGTCCACTACCATGAAGCTTCGTGTGACAGACACTTTGAAAATTTTATTTAATACTGTAAATCCAGGGCATAAAGTAATGCCTGATAAATGGTAGGCACTCAACACTTGTAAAATGACTGAATGAGTGAGTGAATGAATGAACAAATGAATCAAGTTCAATGAATAACTGAAAAATAAACAGCTGCGGGCCCTCTGGAATTAAGGTTTCTCTATTTGTAAGCTGTGAACTTGGGAGAAACTGCTTAAAACAATACTGGCCAGTTCCTCACTGCTGAGGACCAAGTACCCTCAATGCGGGTCTTCTAAAGAAGGTTTTTCAGGGAGGGCCGCCCCTCACTGTGTGAGTAGGACATAAGAAAATTAAATTGAGTTTGAGGCTCTCAGGGAGGCTTGGGAGACAATGCTCTACAAATAGGGAAGAGGGAGGAGGCTTTGGGGGTAGGGATGACTCAGCAAGCCTTTTCAGGACATGATTTTCAACTTTCCACCCACAGACACTTGGGGTTGGCTAGAGAATTCTTGCTATACCCCAAAAAGTCGTGCCTGTAATTTGCTTACTGTGCTCTTTCTCTCCACTCTCCTCTTACTGCCACCATGTACATTGTTTCTGGGAAGTTGGTGAGGAATAGTTGATCAACTGAAGGCAAATACTAATTCCTATATCTACTACAGTAGACTTTTGTGGGTTACATTCCCAGCATCATGCTCCCTTCCCTTTCCTGCAGGCTCTGGGTATGGGTTGGCCATTGAGGATCAGCTCTCGGGGTGAGGTATATGACATAGGGAAAGTGAAGCAGCCCATTCATTCCCCCTGGTCACACAGATTGGTTCAGGCCAATGAACTTCAAGGAGACATTGCTGGAAAACTTTGGGAGATAAAGTTTCTTCATTCTTTGAGTGATACCCTTTGTCAACAGATGTGGATAGGGGAGTGTGTAGTCTAGGGGTACACGCAGCCATTTTGTGACCCTGAGGTCAGGTAGCCTTGAAATAAAACAGAACCACAAAAGACAGGAGAAAATGAAATAAACAAGATCTTTGGTGACATTATTGAACTAAAAGAAGCTTGCTGAGTTCTGGGTTTTTCAAGAGATGCAAGTCAATATATTCCATTTGTTTTTTAAGTCAGTGAGCTGCCATTGAGGCTGATAACTGCCTGATACCTTGGTTCTGATTCTTTTTCCCAATGTAAGTGAATTAGGAAAGTTTGTCTTTAAATCTGAACTCAGGGGAAAATGAATGTGGTTTTGTTTTCTCAGCTTTTGTTATGGATCAACTATTTAATTTTATGACTTGTTTGGAATGTAATCTGTACACTTGCATATTTTAGAATCAGAAAGAGATCTGGAACTTTGAAACTGAAATACCCCACTAATAAACTGATAGTCAGATATCTTATGCCAAAATACTAGTATTCCTCCACATTAACTGGTACTTATAAAATATCCTTTCGGGGGGGAGAAGGGGGAATGTCTATTGAGAGAAGCTAAATGTGTGTAGGTATTAAAACAGCATTTATTTACATTATTTCCTTATACTGGCTGAAATGTTCCTAATTGATTTAGACATGTGGAATGCCTGAGATGGAAGGGACATTAGGCAATATGGTAGAACAGTTAAGAATAAGGTTAACTTGCCCAAGGGCAAGTTAGTTAACCTCAATTTAGTAGATACTGTTGGTTGCCTACCCAGCATTCATGTCCCTTATTCCTGTTTCCTGGTAGAGCCCTGAGTTTGCTCTTCTCCAGGTGACCAGTGTGACTCAGGGGAAGCTGCCTGCTTCTCTAGCTCTGGAAGTGGGTCTTGATTTATCTAAGCCAATCAAAATGGTTTTATCCTTCTCTGCAGTTCATGATACATGATACAAATCAGGACAATAAGGCACAAAGGAATCTTACCAGAGTCTCTAGGATAGTTCCTCTAAGACAGTGGTTCTCAACCTTGGCTGCACATTAGAATCAACTGGGAATCTTTTTAAAATCCTGATTTCTGGGCCTCATCCTCCGGAAATTCTGTTTCTTTGTTACTAATGTTGTGGCCCCACACCATAACAAAGAAACAGAATTTCCGGAGGATGAGGCCCAGAAATCAGGATTTTAAAAAGATTCCCAGGTGATTCTAATGTGCAGCCAAGGTTGAGAACCACTGCTCTAAGAGAATTTCCATAAGCAATTCCTTCCCTGAGGCTTAACATAAAGAAGAAACAAGCCAGGAGCACTGACTGTTGCTGACAGCCCACCCTCAACCATGAGGAGACCCAGCCTTAGGCTGAAGTCTACACTCTCAATGGCAGCGCAGGGAGATGGGAAGAACTTGGGTTCTTAAAGTCATTCTTATAGATGAATGATCAACTAACTCTAAAGTCCATTCTGCCTTTGAACTTCCTGTGAGTTATGTGAGCCAATAAATGTCCTTATTGTTTAAAGCTCTTTGAATTGGGTTTTCCATGACTTGCAGCCAAAACACATTCACTGTTAAACTCATCAAGTCCAATGTCATAGGAATGCCTGGAGGAGTAAATTTGAGAGTTCATGTGAAGTACTTAGCATAATGCCTGAATCATATAAGTGTTCAGTAAATAGTCACTATTATTATCTAACCTCTCTTTTTATAGATTATCTGCCCAAACTAACACAGACTTCCAATGAAAGTTCTATGAGATTAGTCCAAATGCATCAAATCAGAAAGAGGGCCAACCCAATAGTCAGAAAGTTAAGTCAGGAAGGGTGATGATACAAGTACTAAAATCCTAGAGGTAAAAAATGTCAGAACCCAAACAGAAGAAAGAGAGCTGGAATCAGATACCTTGTGATGTGGAGTGAGGCTGGGCCAGAGTCAACCTCCTGATCACTGGGCTTCCAAATGGCAATCCCAATCTGTCCTAATGGGTCCAGCTGAGGCCTTAAATTAAAGACCGGGTGAGACAGCAGAATCTAGTTAGACACCAAGGCCTTATTCTCAGTCCAGTGCCCTTTCCACTACACCAAGTTCAATTTTATTCATGGGCACTTATTTTGTTAACATTCAAAAGAATCCTCCTAAATTACTTAATGTTACATCACTTCTCATCCTTTTGGCTAAGATCAAGTGTGAATTACTCAATGTTACAGAGTGTAAGAGACAAAGTGCCCTCTTCCCACTTCAAAGTCATTAGTGATTATCTTGGGGAGGGGAGATGAACTGGGACATCACTATCTACACTGTGTATTCCTGTAATGACTGAAGTATTTGCAGAGCACGGAAAAGTTTCTTTTTTTATATCAAGGAAACTGGTTCATCTGTTTAAAAGCAATCAGAAGTCCCTGCCCCTGCCCCTGCCCCTGCTCCTGCCCCTTTGGATCAGGGCAAGTGATTGACTAATGAAGAGCTACACACCCAGTTTTCTGGACCATTCCAAAGCCTGGGCAGCATTCCTAGACCTGCCCCATTGAGAGTAACAGGACTTCCCAATGCTCCCCCTCCCCCATACATCCTAACTCACCTGCCACAGAGCAAGCATGTAAAAAGTCAACTCAAACAGACTATATTTTGAATGATTCCCACCTGCAGGGAAGGGTGATCCCACTGCACCTCCAGAATCCTCAGAAAGGAACATGCCGACCTCCAGGAATACTTCCTCTTCCGTTGGCCCAGCCCCTTAGATGCCCCTGGCTCACTGACATTCTAGTCACATGGGCCAGCCTTGTTCACTATAGTGACGTCAGAAAGCTGGTCATCTTTTCTCCCTGTCCTGGTGGGGTGTTGCTCCTACCTCTCCACTGACACCAACACACCCCAATCTTCCCCCTTTCATCCAGCCTCTCAGCTTCTCACCCCCCTGCTCTCTGGAAAGGAACTAATGAGTTCAATCCCACTGAACTGCAAGTGATGAATCAAGAGGAAGATGGAGAAGACTAATGTGTGCCCTGATACTGTGCACCTTAAGACACCTGCACCATGTCATTTATTGTTTCTTATATGTATTTGGCGGGGGGAATGCAGCTAGATCCAAGTCACCAACCACAGTACAAGATTATGCTGGGAATCATGCAAGACTCCTGGCATATGAAGGTATTAATTTCTACCAGTAAGATTCACGTCCTAATCTGGGAGGCACTTTGATCTTCCCAGTCACCCCGGTGACACGAAGTGTCCCTAGAAGAGTTACCCATTAAGCTGAACCATAACAAATAAAACCTAAGTGATAAAGTTATTGCATGGAAAGAGAACCCAGAATGTCCCAAGGCAAGTTGCCCAAAGCCAAGATCATTATTCCATTATTACTATTGCTCAGCAGAGAATGGCAGCTCCATTCATTCTGTCACCCCAGCTCACTTCTACCTCTTTGCTCTCCCTTCTTCCTCACCTGAACCATTAATATTGATGATAATAATGGCGATAATGACATAATTGAGCATAGTGCCAACACAGGCTTTGGAGTTAGGCAGACCAGAAATTGATCCTGGCTCCACCTATTAGAAGTGGCATGACCCCATCTGAGTCTGTTTCCTGTAAAAATCAGAATAAAAGTAGTACCCAACTCATAAGGTGTCATAACGATTACATTTGTCATTAATATAAAAGTGCTTAGCCCAAAACCTGGCACGCAAGAACTCAAACATTGTCGTTATTAACGTAATTTTCTCCAATCCTCATGAGAACCCCACTGAATAATTATTATGGTTCTCGTTTTACAGATAAGGACACTGAAGAGTCCGGGAAGTTAAGTGACTTGCTGAAATCTTCATAGCCTGGGAGAGCTAGAGCAGGGATTTAAACCCAGTTTCCCTAGCTGTAAAACCCAAGCCCAGCACCAGTTACAAATCTGCGGGACCTGGGACAAAATTAAAATGTGGGGGCGCTTTGTTCAAAATGAGCAAGAATTTCAAGATAAAACAGCAGAGAATCCACCTACATGCAGGCCCTCCTGAGGTCGCAGGACATCACACGCCAGGACATCACACGCCAGGAAGCTGGCTCTTCCCCGGCCTTTCAACTGGCCTAGTCCTGTTGATTTGAACTTCTGCTGGAATCTGTCCCTTCCTTCACTCCCAGTGCCCGGGTTCTAGCTCTCAACAGATCACACCTTCCTATTGCATTAGCTTCCTAACTGGTTTGTCTGGGTCTGTCTTCTCCCAGTCAGCCCATCAACCACCCTGCTATCAAAATTATCTTCCCAGAGAACAGCTCTAATTATATCCTTCTCTTTAGATATTCTCTACTCACTACCCCTTGCTCAACAGGATAAAATCAAATCCCTTAGGGTGGCATTCAAGGCCCTTTACAGTGTGACCTTTGTCAGATTGTCTCCACCACACATTCTTCAGACCAGTCATGCCAGGTTATTCACATGCTTTATGCTACCCTCACACTTGCCTCCTCTGGAACTTTGGCAGGAGCTGTTTCCTCTTAGCTGAGAATACCCTTCAATCATCCCTGCCTATTATGATCTCCCAATCATTAAAAGACCAGCTCAAAAGCTAGCTTCATCACAGTATCATACCTAACTTTTCCCGTTGGAATCAGTTTCTCCTTCCCCTGGGCTTTCTTTGGATAGCTTTATACCAGTTATGACAGTCTACCTTATGTTAGGGTTAGCATGTGTCTAGGCCTTTGGAATTAAACTGACCTGGATTCAAATCACAGCTGGGGCCTCTCTGGCTGGGTGAATTCCACACATTACTGGATGGCTCTGAGTGGGAATAATAACTATTCAATAAGATACAAGTAGAGTACTGTCTATGCCTAAGGGATACACTGCAAAAGTCTTGCTTTTCCCCTTGCCCTTAGTGAAAACGATTCCTCGTTCATCTATCTCCCTCAGCGCCTGGCACAAGACCTCACCCACGGTAGCCACCTAAATTAGTCTGCCCAATTAATTCACCTGCCCTAAGTTTTCCAAGGACCAGCCCCACTTATGCCTCCGCTGAACACTTTCAATGCCCACACCAGCAGAAACCTATGCAGGCTGCCTGTTCTAAATAAAACCCTTATCTACCCACATTAATTAATAGTTGTGTTTTTAACATCGAGGCTGGTTTATATTAGCATCCACAGACCCTGAGAACACTTTTAATAACAAGAAGTCATGACTCTGGAACCATTGTGCCTTTGGCAGCTCAAATTTAAAGATTAGTTACTCCCACACCGTTTCTGTATCTCTTCTCAACCTTAATTATACTGGCTGCTAACATTTCCAGGCATAAAGCTTTGTTGATGTGAGTCAAAGGAGCAGCTTAACTGACACAAATAAAGAAGGCTTTATTTCCTGAGTTAATGCATCAGCTCCTCCCAGTGATGCAAGGATGCTAGTGGGGGAGGACATTCCCTGAAGGCACAGCCTCAGGATGCTATTTTGAACAAGTTCTAGAGATTGATTCTGGTCTTGAGGCTGCTGGAGGCTTATGCTTATTCTGAAAGGCGAGCTAACCCAAGATAGTGCTAGGTGTCTGTGGCCCAACCTCCCCCACTGTGCCTTCCCCTCTGCCCAGAACCAGGAAAAGGGTGCTGATGGTTAAGCCACTGTAGAAAAACCAGCTTTAAGACTCTTAATTACTAGTTTAAATAACATGGCACCAACTGGCTTGGTATCATGATATATTTTATTGGGTTTGTTCACACACATGACAAACATAAGCTGGGGATTCTGTACCTAAAAGTTATCTTTTATTAGCCCTTTGTTCTGAAATTATTGGGAGGTGAGGGTAAAGGAGAAAGGGGGCACTGGTAGCTCTATAATGCCCACCCTTGAGGCCAATGAGTGACTGGCAGGTGCAGCAAAAGTGTTTCAATGCCAGAACTTGCCAGGTCACCCAACATGTTGAGATTTTACTAACCCACACTAAACCTGCCCATGTCCCATGGCAATGTATGGGAGTAAGCTACAATGAGATTGGGTATCCACCAATAAAACGTCACCTGATGATTCATTCATAAGGAGAAGTAATGATTTGTGATTTTTGACATGCAGAGATGCATGTCCTTTGGCTAAACAGGAAGACAGCTTTGCTCTTCCACTGCCCCAGGCCTGTGGGTTGCTAAGCTCTTTTGTATCATGGAACATTTTGTGTGAGAACTTGGCAGCAAGCGACCCAGCCTCAATGAGAGAACCTGGGAGTCCAAGTGCACAGACTTCCTGAAATAGAAAAACAGAGAGCAGAGGTCTGCTCGGCTTGGCTGGCTTTCTAAGGCAATAGAGGTGTTTGTGGTCAGTGTGAAAGAGAGACTGAACACCCTTAGACCTAGAGCAGCAATGTTCAACCTTTTTCATCTCATGGCACACATAAACTAATTACTAAAATGCTGTCACACACCAAAAAATATATTTTTTGCTGATCTGCCAAAAAAAAAAAAAATAGGTATACTTTTGATTCATTTGCCCAGACGGCTATTGTTGTAATAGCTGTTGTCATTTTCTTATTTGACAATCTAAGGGAAAAGAGATCAGTGCCCCTGACTAAATAGTTAGGTATTGCATGTTTTACAAATTCTTGTAGCACATTAAGTGTCTGGTGGAAAATCGCTGCCCTAGAGGATTCGTTTTCTGGGGCTGCCATAACAAAAAGTCAAAACTGGGTGCTTTTTAAAAAATATTATTATTTTTTTACAAGCAAATGTTTATTTAGAAAGTCACAGATATAGAAGAAGTGAGCCAGCTGGGCTGTGTGGGCTCAGGAAACAAGTTACAGAAGCAAAAGAAGGACCTTTGGAGCTTAGGAGAGAGTAAACAAATAGAAACACCTAAAGGACGAAGGCCTGGGTGGAGGGGTGGAGGGAGGGGGAGAGAGAGAGAGAGAGAGAGAGAATCAAAACTAGGTACTTTAAAACAGGAGAAATTTGTTCTCTCAATGTTCTGCTGATTGGAAGTCCAAATTCAAGGTGTTGATAGGGCCCTGCTCTCTCTGAAGGCTCCAGGGGAGAATCTGTTCCTTGCTTTTCTCTTAGTTTGTGGTGTTGCCAGCAATCCTTGGCATCCCTCGGCGTATAGACTCATCATTCCAATCTCTGCCTCCACCTTCACGTGCTGTTCTCCCGTGTGTCTTTACATGTCTTCCCTCGGTGCACATCTGTCTCTTCTGGTAGGGACACCAGTCAGATTGGATTTGGGGCCCACCCTGCTGCAGTGCAACTTCATCTTAACTAGTTACATCTGCAGTAACCCCCTTTGTGAGGGCACGTTCTGAGGGATGGAGGTTAGCTCCTTGTCTTAGTTTACTCAGGCTGCCAGAACAAAGCACCACAGACTTATAAACAAGAGAGAAAAAACATTTCCTCACAGTTCTGGAGGCTGGAAGCCCAATATCAAGGTGCCGGCTGGTTTGGTTTCTGGTGTGAAATCTCCTTCTGGCTTGCAGATGGCCTCCTCCTTGCTGTGTCCTCACAAGGTGGAGAGAGAGAAAGAGAGAGCTCTCTCTGGTATCTCTTCTCATATAGGCACTGTTCCCACCATGAGGTCCCCACCCTCATACCTTTTCTACCCCAAAACACCTCCCAAATGCCTCGTCTTCAAACACTAGCACATTTGGGGTTACGGTTTCAACATATGCACTTTTTCATTGTTTTCAGTATTACAGATGTCCCCATCTTATCCCCCTTTGCCTGCCTCCACCCAGACCCTGCCCCACCCCAGGCCTTCACCACAACATATGGATTTTGCGGGGACACAAACATACGGTCCATAACAGACTTCAACATATCTTTGGGGGACAGCTGTTCTGAGTACCCACCCACCTGTGCAGCCACAGGCGTCAGCAGGGACAAGGTGCAAGGTCTCCAACTAAATCCTCCAGTCGGGGAGAGTCACAACCTCCGACATAGGCAGTGGCACCCCAAATTAGTCCTTTAAAGACCCAGCCATTTGATACTGAAATCTGCATGGGGTGCACCCCAACCTTTGGGATGGGCAGGGGTGAATCCAGGGAGGTTATTGCCCCTTGTTCCTTAGAAAACAGAGCCAGCTGGAGCAGAGGGTTCTCTCTCGGGAATGCCGGCCAGCTCAGGCAGTGCTCCTGGAAGCAGGCACGGTACCGAGTGGGGCATAGCCTGGCCAGACTCAGGCTAACTGATTTCCCTCCTTAGTGCCCAGGTCACCATCACAGACCAGTTTGTCCTGCTCACGGTGTCCACACAAGTGCTATCAGGGGCCAAAAGGGTGGGGGTGAAGGCACAAAAGTTTCCATCTCCTACTCCTCATGACAATGCCTGCCCTCTGCCCCAATCCTGCAGTTCACCTGACCGGCCTGCAGGCCTTCCCAAAGGATGGACTCTCTTGGCTGGTCCTGCCCTCCCCTCTTCCCTCCCTGCACCCACCCTGAGTATTTAAATAGACACCAGTTTTGTTTGGAAACACTATGCTCACCACTATTAATAATACATCGAGAGCGAGCCTGTCTCTAAGGAACTCCAAGTGCTTCCCAGACATTATCTAATTAGCCCTCACCCAAAGCCCTGCTCCAGCAAAGCCATCAGGGAACCACTGATTCGGAGCTGTGAAGGGACAGAGACATCCTGGGCTCTCCGTGAGGGCATAAGGCTGGGTACTTACCCAGGAGGTGGGGTGACACCACTTCCAGTGAAAAGGCTATTGAAAACTCTGCCCTTGCTCCCCGCAGGATTGGAAAGCTGGGTCAAAAGAATGACTTGCAAAACCCCAGAAGGTGCATTCCTTCACCGCCGGAACAGGTAAGTCACCAGCCCCGGGTACACCACCCTATGCCAGTCAGGCCACTCAGCATGAGTACTCTCGCTCTGCCTTTCCATCACTGGGTGTCCACCCACCCCTTCTACCACCTTCTTGTAGCTTCTCTTAATGGGGCCACCAAAAGTGGGAAGGGGTTCCTGAAGGGGAGCAGCAGTGTGATCCCCTCAGAGGCGCCCGTCTTCTCCTGAACTCTCCCCATCTTCCCACCTTACATACTGCTTCCATGCACTCTCTGCCTGCGAGTTAAGCCCCCAGCCTCCCCGCAGAGAGCCACACATGTGGAGCTTGCACATCCAATTAACTGATTTCCCAGGGGCAACTGGCTCAGCGTCTTGCCCCACCTGAAAAGTATTCTATGCATATCTGTGGATATATAATGGGAATATTAATTCCTTTATCCTCTCAAAAATTCTCTGTGGAAGATGGGCTTGGAATATTTATCTGCACTTTACAAATTAGCTAAATGAGGCTGAATTTGTTGGGTGGCTTGCCCAGGGACAAGGTGCAAGGTCTCCAACTAAATCTTCCAGTAGGGGAGAGTCACAACCTCTGACATAGGCAGTGACACCCCAAATTAGTCCTTTAAAGACCCAGCCATTTGATACTGAAATCTGCATGGAGTGCACCCCAACCTTTGGGAGGGGCAGGGGTGAATCCAAGGAGGTTATTGCCCCTTGTCCCTTAGAAAACAGAGCCAGCTTACAAGTAGCAGAGCCTGTACAGAACCTAGATCAGTGGTTCTCAACCTTGGCTGCACATTAGAATCTACTAATGTTGTGGCCCCACCCCATAACAAAGAAACAGGATTTCCGGAGGATGAGGTGCAGAAATCAGGATTTTAAAAAGATTCCCAGGTGATTCTAATGTACAGCCAAGGTTAAGAACCACTGACCTAGATCTTCGGACTTCCCAGAAGGAATATTGCCATTGTACCATGGCCCAGTCCAACTGCTCCTCTTGTGTAGTTCAGAAATCTCACATTACTGACACCTTTGTGGAACTAAAACGATACACTATCATCTATGAGGAAATAGACCACTGACATGATTGTGAAATGAAAGCACAAATGACAGTCTCCTTGGGGGAAAAATGCTTCTATTTGAAAAATCAGAGCCATTTCTATCACATTTCTACATTTGAGGGTAGTGTAGTAGGGACAGAGTGATGGACAGAGATCAAAGGCAGAGGCAGCAATTGCCTTCCAAAAGCTCATTCCAGAACTGACAAGGATTGATATTAAAGTTCTATAAGAATCGGAGGAATAGCTAGTAAATTTCATACTCCAACCTGGATGTTCTGACGCAAAGTTGGTGCTCTTTCCAGTTCTTCACAGCCACTTCTCATTTCCTTTTGTTAGGATTTCAGAAGTTTCTCCTTGAGCTTTGTTGAGACCCACCTGCATCTGTTCTTGCTGTGTCCCAAGTCATTGCTGGTCACTGACACAGGTCCCCTCTCCTCCAGGCATGCAGGAGGGCTGTACTTTCTGCCCCCTGGAAGTTAGACGTCATCATCTGGCTTGCTTTCATCAGTGAAATGTGAGCAGAAAGGGTGCGTGTCATTTCCAGCTGGAAGCATTTTCCTGCTGGGCTGGTCTCTCAGCCTCCTCCCCCTGCCACAGTTACACCGAGAGCACATGCTGACAGTTGAGCCTCCATCAGCCTGGTTCCAGGAGTGACTGCCATGAGCAGAGCCTTCCTGTTGACCTGCACCAAACACGAGCAAGACATTTCTTTATTGTTTCAAACCACTAAGACGTTGGGTTTGTTTATTACTGTGGCATAACCTATTCCAACCTGACTACACAGAATTTCCTTTGGAGAATCTGCCCAGCCTCAAGCAGCCTTAGGTAGGACTGAATCTAGCCCCAGCTCTAAGGGAAAGACCCTGATTGGCATAATCCATCGGTATAGTTATCCCTCTGCCAGAGCGATTGGTTTAAGTGTCGGTCATAACCTAGGCCAACTAAGTCCTAGTATTTGTTCAGAGCAGTTCCTAGATGAGTCCATCAGAGTGAAAGTAAAAACCATTCACTGGTTCTGGAAAGCAGTGCTTTCCCCCTGGATGGGAGTAAGCCCCTATTAGTTCCGAAGATCTTCCTACAAATGAAGGAAACCTGCCTGAGGACAAAGGTGAACCACGGGCAAAGGCAAAATCTGCAAACTGTGGACATAAAGAGCAGAAGCCCACGGTCAGCTCCAAACCTTTCAGAAATATGTTCCCTAAGTTGCTAACCAAGTCTGAGATGAGCTTTCTGTTACTTGAAATTTTAAAAGACAATAACCTTAACAGATCATTTTAGACAACTCCCTCCTCAGAACAATAGCCCACTGATACATTGATACATAAATATAGATGTGTTTCTACAATCAGCCCTGTGTCTTTGGGGGCTTAAAATTTTTACTTTTCTTAGGTTGCCAATATTACTTACAAAGGCAACAGAAGTGATTTTTAGATTCAGAAAGGAATTTAAAGAACATATGGTCTATCTAATTTTATAGATAAGGGGCCAAGGCACAGAAAAGTACAGTCCCTTACACTAGGCAACATATTATACCTGCACTCTCAGGTCCCTACTGACCTCTGAACCCATAGGAGGTAGCTTGTGCTGTCCTCGGGTTGTTCTGGGGATTAGAAGGAGATAAGGTACATAAAGCTCCTAGCATAGCAGCTGGCTCAGTGGGTGTGAATAATCAACAAATACTGACTGCTTTTTATCAGTGACTCACATTTCAGTATTGAATGGGAGTGGGGGGAGTACAAATAACTGACACTCCCCTTATCAGCTATTATATTGAGAGAACTCACCCGGAGCAGAGACGGAGCCAGGCCCTTGAGGTTGACCCAGTAACCAGCCATGGTCGTCTGCAGAGAGGCAGGTTCCTTGAGGTCACTCAGGAGTGTGTGTGCCAAGCACACCCAGGATCCAAGTTAATCCTCACAAGGAACCAGCACTTGTACCTGAGTCCTAAGGAAAGCAGTTCTGTGAGAAGCCGAGAGAATTTTGTTGCTGAAATTTTGTGAAACACTGGGCTACTAGCTGCCCTGACTGAACACCCTGCAACAAGGTGCAACAGGGAGGGGAGCAGGCATGTGCCTCCACCCCCTCCACTGGTAACTGTGTGGCATGGACACCCTGGAGCTTGGCACCCCCATGGGGAAGAGGCAGAGCAGTCAGTGGAGACAGGCTGTTGGTACCACCTGTGGGTCACCCCTGAGCATTCTCAGCAATACCTGGTGGAGGTTCTGTAGGAGCTGGAGGTCCTGGTGAGCCTATGAGGACACGGGCCCATGGTGTGTGAGTGTCTGCAGGGACCTCATGTTTACCATGGGCTGCAGAAGAATGGCCACAGGATGCATGCCTCAGCCCAGATTAACAAATCCCCCCGGGAAGCAGGCAGGACACAGCTTGGAAAGCCTCCTCGGAGGAAAGCCAAAGTTACCAAAAGCAACTGAGCTCACTTACCATTTTATGAAAAGCCAGCCTGGAGAATGCTATTGTTTGCTTTGGGTTCTGGTTGCTCTCAATAAGTGAGGTAACAAACGTAAGCCAACTCGCCCTGTTTCTGGCACAAAATAAATGGCCAGTGTCTCCCTCTGCTTCTCTTCTAGGTGTGACTCCCGTCTGAAAATCAGATGGACCACATGTATTTAAATGTACCACCCAAATAGCACGGGCTCTGTCAACCTAAGAAACATCCAAGTACAGATAATTTTTATAAGAATGTATTTGAGCCAAACTGGTGACAATTGCCCAGAAACAGGATCTCAAATGCTCTGTAGAAAGAGCTTTGCAGTTTATTTTATGCATTTGGAGTTAAGGAGGGAACATAAAGAAGGTTACATGAAAGTGAGAGAAAACAAGGTAGGGATTAGATTACAGGATAGTTAACGAGATAATGTGCTCTCTAGGGCAGTGGTCACCAACCTTTCAGACTTCACAGACCACCAGTGGTCCGCGGACCGTTGGTTGGTGACTGCTGCTCTGGGGGATGGTTATACTTGTATAGAAGGTCTATTAACCTAGATGCCCAAAAACAATGGACAGGTCTTGCTTAAGATAAAGATAAACCTTGTACTAAAAAGGTTACGTGCCTGCGGTGTGACTACTCACCGTGACCTGCCCAGTTGGCAGTTATGATCAGATCACCCTGTGAGGTTACTTTCCTAGAAACTTTTTCATCCACAGCTCTTCTGAAGAATTAAAAAGCTGAGAGATGTACCCTCTCCTTACTAGCTGTGCATCTGTAGGTTCATGTCTCATTCTCTTTATTTATAAACTGGAGATAATATACTCCTATGCTACCTGACCCATCTCCTAATGAGGATTAAATGAGATCATGAGAAAGGACAGGATTTTATCACATGCTAAAGGGCACAAACACAAAATTCCTTCCAAATGAAGCCAAGGTTTTTGGAACTCGCCCACTCAAAAAACAAGGCGGCAGCCCTCTCTATAACAAACAGATTTTTAAGAAACAAACTCACGGGATTTATCTGATCGCCACTCAAGCAAATCATTTTTCCAATCTCAATTCAGTAACCACTGCGGCAACTGTAAAATGACTTCACTCTTCTTTACATTTTGTTTTGGTGACAGGAAGAAAAGGGAGCAAACTGCAAAGGAGTGATCTGTATTTCATTAAATATTATGTAAAAACCCAAAACACACTAATCCTTTACAGTTGTTCCCAGAGTCAGATGGGCCAGAGGGTGGATGGAGGGATTAAGTAGCAAAGCTGGTGAGTGGTGATCAGAGGGGCAGCTTGGGAGACAATGATCATGCAGGCAAAGGAAGACTGGCAGAGGGCAGTCCTAGGGCAGTCCTAGGTCAGGGTGACCTTCACCTGCACCCCACTCACACCCACAGTGTCACCCATTGTCCATAGTCTCTCTCTTCTTTCTCAGCTCTGGAAACTCTTAGAATAGCTTCTAACAAAAGTCATGTATTTATACCTCGAGGTGAATGTAAGGCATTCCATTGGCTCTCTCTAGGCACTTCCACTTTACCCCTGTCACTGTGTAAAAGCTTCCACGCAAAATTAAACACGCCCTAATGTGAGGAAGTCCTTCAGGACATGGCCTCTGCTGGCTTCTCTCACCAGTTCATCATTCTACTTCAGCATCGCTATGTCCCAGTCGAACCAAATGTGCCAGGCATGTGGAGATAGAACAACTGTACATTTTTATCTTGGTGGAAGACACATAAAACCGCACATGGGATAAAGCTCACACACACACACACACACACACACACACACACACACAGTGGCAGACACGCACGAGGGCATATGTAACCTGTAAAGACTCAAAAAGCTGTGTGCATTGTACCAGCATCAGTTTTGTGGTGCTGATGTTGTAACTATAGTTACACAAGATGCCAATTTGGGGAGAGGAGGGCTGATGGGTGTATGGAACTGCCCTGTACATTCTTTTTTTTTTTTTAAATATATTTTATTGACTTTTTACAGAGAGGAAGGGATAGAGATAGAGAGTTAGAAACATCGATGAGAGAGAAACATCGATCAGCTGCCTCCTACACATCTCCCACTGAGGATGTGCCCGCAACCCAGGTACATGCCCTTGACCGGAATCGAACCTGGGACCTTTCAGTCCCCAGGCTGACGCTCTATCCACTGAGCCAAACCGGTTTCGGCATGTACATTCTTTTTATGACTTTCTGTGTAAATTTATCTGTATTTCAAAATAAAAAGGTTAAAATAAAATGAGTCAAGTTCTCTCATGTTTTCATCTCTTCTGTTAGAACATTATCATTTTCATATGTACTTTCTAACTTTTCTTCATTCTTCAAAATCAGCCCGTGTATAGCTGGGCAGCATGAAGTGGGCACTCAAATGTTTGCCAAATGAGTAAATAACCATCTCTGTCATTTCTGTGGTAAAGGAAGAGGCTGTTGAATTAATAAGCCAACATAAGTTAGCAGTAAAAAGCAGACTACCTGACTAAAATCACAGTTCTATACATTCCTCTAGCTGTGTGACTTCTTGAGTTTAATTTCCTTATCCCAGTAGGAATAGTACTAACATCAGAGGGTTGTTATGAGGATTACATGAGCTAATGCACTATGATAGACATATATATTTGGTTGTCTCCCCAGTTCCTGACACAGAGCTCCTAAAATCCTTGGAATTTCCTGAGTGATAGGAGCATGTTTTGTTATTCATAGCAAGCCCCTTTGAACCATACCTGAGTTCATGCTAATGAGTTGACACTGGTGGCCCCTCCAAACAGGGCTGATGGCCAGAGGAACCAACCATGTGATTAGAGGGTTAGAACTTTCATCTCTACCCACAACCTCCTGGGAAGTAAAGATTGAGTTCAATCCCCAATGGTCAGTGATGTAATCAATCATGCCTACACAATGGAAACTCCGAAGATGGGTTCTGAGGGTTTCCTGGTTAGTGAACACATCCAAGTGCTGGGAGAACTACCCACCCAGAGAGGGCATGGAAGTTCACAGCCCCCACCCCACCCCTTGCCCTGTGCCTCTCTTCCATCTGGCTTTTTCTGATTTGTGGCCTTTGTAATAAACTGGTAACAGTAAGTAAAGCACTTTTTTGAATTCTGTGAGCCATTCTAACTGTTTGTTCAGAAAAAGTACGGATCACAACCTGAGACTTGAAATTGGCATCTGAAGTGGGGGGGGAGGGCAGTTTTGTGGGACCTGTGGTGTCTGCACTAACTCCAGGTAGCAGGTGTTGGAATTGAATTGAATTGCAAGCTACCCAGCTGGTATCTGGAGAGTTGAAGAATTAGTTGGTTTGAGGGAAAATCCCACATATTTGCTGTCAGAAGTGTTGGGAGTAGAAACAGTTCAGAAGCACATAAAGTGCTTAAAATAGTGCCTGGGTGTGTAGTCAGCTCTTTAGTTTGGCTCTTATATCCAGGATGCCTTTTCTGACCTTTCTCCATCCCTATCCCTGTCCCCACCCATCATAAGTACTCAAAACATTCTGTGCTCCCCTGCCCAGCATCATCCCAGCATCCTGTGCCCGGTTATCTACTGCTGTTTAACAAACCACCCTGAGACTAGTGACTAAAAAGAATTATAATATTTATTGTGCTCACAAATCTGAACTTGGGGGGATTCAGCAAGGACAGCTTTCTTCCGCTCCAGTTGGCATCAGCCAGGTGGCTCGAGGGCTAAAGCCATGTTCACTCACATGCACATTTGACGCAGGCTAACAGCTACGACCTGAGCAGGGGCTCTTGCTCAGATTGCAGACATGTGGCCTCTCCATGTGCCCTGGGCTTCCTCATAGCACAACATGGTGGCTGAGTTCCATGGGCAAGAGTCCCAGTAGAAAAAGAGCCAAGTGGAAGCCATATCACCTCTAACGACCTAGCCTTGGAAGCCACAGTGTTACTTCCCCCACAGTCTATTCAGGGAGGCACTTACAAAGGTCCTCCAAGCTCAAGGTAAGAGGAAATAGTCCTCTTCTTTAAAAAAAAAAAGAAAAATATGTTTTTATTGATTTTAGAGGGAGAAAGGAAGGGAGGGGGATAGATAGTTAAGAAAGAAACATCAATCAGCTGCCTCCTGCACATCCCCTACTGGGGATGGAGCCCACAACCTGAGCATGTGCCCTGACTGGTAATGGAATCAGTCACCTCTTGTTTCATGGGCCGATATTCAACTGCCCAGGCTGACCAGCAGACCCTGAGCAACAGATGAATGGATTACTCCGACACAATGTTTGCTGTGAAAGAGAGGGCTACGGGATAGCCTGACTATAGGAACCAGGCCCCCTTCGATTGCCTGCCTCATTAGGCTTTTATTGTAGCAGAAGTTTGAGATAAAGTTTATCTTTTAGATACAATCAGTAGGGTGAGTAATATTGGGAGGACACATGTGTTTGTAATGTCCTTTAAGCAAGGACACCCAAAAGATTAAGCATAAGGATTCCAGTAAACACCCGGGGGTCTGCATGTGCACAGACTTGTTTGGAAAGGTCAAGGAGTAATGAGGGGCACCGCCTTCTGCACTCCCCTAAGTCGGAATTCCAATAAACAGGGCAGGCGGCCTTCCACACACTTCCCTTTTCTCAGAATGTCCTCCTTACAAACGTTCCAACCAAGTCTCGTGTGCTCCCCAACACTCAACAACTGAGCCACACCAGTCTGGCAAGAGTCGTTTTCTTGATGGAGGAGTGGCGAGGTTCTAGGAAAGCATGAGGAGCCAGAACTGTTTCTGTGTCTTTTATTTTCTGTGTTCTGATGCTTTGACATCTGGGGCCTTGCTGGTTCTAAAGGGACTGCCCCTCCCAGGGTTAACCAATTCCTAGAGATAGTAAGCAACTTACCCACAAGCACACTTCTCAAGTACAAACCAACCAATCCAGAGTCCACACCACAACCAACATCTTCATTGGGTTTTCATACTCTGAGCTACTATCTCCCTGCCCTAATCACCCCGAGGCCAGGTCCCACATGACTAGTCCCTATGCCTCAGAGCCTGCTGAAATCACTCAGGCTAGCCAATTCTAAGCTGCTTTCCCTGCTTCACAGTTCCTTCCCACAGAAACCACTATAAAGGGGTTTGCTGCAGTTTCTGCCTCCAGACCAACCCTGGTGCTTCTCTGTGTGGCCCCTGGTAGCATGGCGTGCCTCATCCTCTTGGAATCTGTGAATATAACAAATACCTTTTCAGTGATAATTACTGTGGCCATTTGGGGGAAATATAATCTTCCACAGTCTCTGAGACTTGATTATGAACTTGCCTTCCTCCTCAACTTGATTGTGGGCACACAGAAAACAGACCTCATATCTCTTTAGCTCCTACACCCAGTGCTCTAGAAGGTCTCAATAAACATTTGTTGACTGACTGGCTGACTGAATATTTGATAACCACACTACAACCTTTGTCCTCCTTACTAGGTATCCAAAGAGAAAGGACCCTTTGGAGGTTCCTTGAACACACCCTGCCACAGTGGCTGCTTACTCAGTTAGCTCCTCTCTTTCTACTCCACCATGCTGCAGCACAACAAAACTCAGCTGCTGTCACCTCTACTTTGTGAGGTCACCTGAGATAACCCAGCCTTCTCTGTGACTCAGGGGTAGGACATGTGGAGGCAGAGTGGGAACCCCTGAGGTGGTTCTCATCAGCAGAAGGCTGCACTGGCATTCAGAGCACATAGAGAAGCTGGTCTCTGAATCACCTGCAGCTGTGCGTGCAAACAGCTGAGGTAGGTCACACTTTGTGAAAATCATTAAGAAAAATATTCCCATAAAATCTGCCCAAAAAAGGCAGCCATGCCCTCAACTACCCCTGCCAGGTTTTGCAGAGATCCCTGGAGCAATGCCTGGATTCTCTCCAGCAAAGGTGACAATAAGAAGGAGCAAAAGCAATTGACTGCTCTTCCCCTCCTTGAGATTTCTGATTCCTTCTCCCAGTGCTCCTGTGAAGACCACAGCTTCCCTAGAGAGCCAATACCTTCTCCACAAGCCCAAATGGTGTCTGAGTGGAAGGGCAACTGATCCAAATTGGCTACAAGGCAGAGGTCAGGACATACCGCTTCCATCAGAGTGTCAAGTGCTGGGACCCATTTGACAATTAGAAAAATTTCATTTTATTCCCTAACAGAGATGGGACTTATCATGCAAACACTCCCAGAGAAAGCAGCACATCCCTTTAAGTTCAATCAGTGCTTGCTCCTTAATCCTTTGCAAGCAGATTTGATTGAGGGTGGGAGAGGAAGCAGAGAAGTCCAGGGGCAGGTACTGAGGGCAGTAGATTGATTCTCTGCCTCCTTCCAGAGGAGGCCTCCATGAAGGCTTCCTCCCTTCTGCCAAGACCTTCTCCAATAATCTTATTCAGAGTTTTGAGTAGCTGTCAGAAAAGCCATTCTAGTTCCATACCCCCTCCAGTCCTCAGATCCCATTCTCCAAGTCATCCAACTAACCTGAGTCACCTGGGAGCACCCAAGTTGCTCAAAGGTGTCTGTGGAAAAACAATTTTTTAGAAAAGATTTTTTTGAGAGAGAGAGAGAGAGAGAGAGAGAAACATTGATCTGTGAGAATGGAACATCAATCAGCTACCTCCTGCGCGCCCCTTACCAGGGATTGAGCCTGCAACCTGGGCATGTGCCCTGACGGTAAATTGAACCAGTGACATTTTGATGCATGGGATGATGCTCCGACCAACTGACACACACCAGCCAGGGCTGGAAAAACAATTTTTAATGCATTGCATGCCTTACAGAGAATAAAACTCTTCTCAACAAAATTTCAAATGTTAAATGCAATATCATTCACAAAAGCCAAAAGGTGGAAACAACCAGTGTCCATCAACATATGCATGGATGTGGCATATGCAATGGAACATTATTCAGCCTTAAATTGGAATGAAGTTCTGATACATGTCACAACATGGATGAATTTCAAGGGCATTATGCTAAGTAAAATAAATCAGACACAAACGGACAAATAAATATATGCTTCCACTTATATGAGGTACCTAATAGGCAAATTTCTAAAAACAGAAAGTAGAATAGTGGTTACTAAGGGCTGGGGGAGGGAGGAATGGGGAATTATTGTTCAATGGGTACAGGGTTTCTGCTTGGGATGACAAAAAAATTCTGGAATGAATAGTGGTGATGGTTGTACAACAATGTAAATGTGCTTACCACCACCAAATTGTGTGGCTAAAATTGTAAATTTTATGTTATGTATATTTAAACACAATTTAAAATTTTAATACAAAATCACTCTCTCACAGGCTATTACTTGTCTTTTCCCTATCTTCTGACCCAATCCTCTGTTGATTGAGCACAGCCAAGCAGGGGAAGAGCCATGTCTGGGAGCAAGTGGAGTATGGTGAGGTAAACCTTCTAAAACTAAAGGTAGACCAGTACTGATGCCAATAGTGAAGGTTGGTCTGTCTCCACACTGTCCCAAATACACACCTGTTCAGCCTCCCCTCTGTTGCATCACGTCTCCCACAGCTGCCTTTTGCCCACAAGCTCAAGCTCTAACTTCTTAGGCCAGAGTTCAACACCCTCCCCATGTGGCCCAAATCCAACTTTCTACCTTCCCTCTCACTATGCACCTCTGCCAGCTGCTCCAACCATTTGACATCCTCCCCATTCTCCAAACACACATTGAGATTACTCTCTCCTGGATCTCCTGCCCACCTTCCAAAGTCCAACCTGAGCCCATCAGCAGTCTCTCCTCAACCAGTTCCTGTTCCTGGTGACACAAGCCTTTTCTGAATTCTCTCTCTCCCAGCATCTTTCATCTGCATGGTTCCCTTTATTGCTTGCTTTTAGAATAGGTCTACTGGTAATGGCAACTAGATTCTGAAGATTAAGGCTCTAAGGAATTTCAGGAGATTATTTCATTCGACTCCTTTCATATGTATCAAAAGACACCACGTCTGAATGATTACTTGCCCAAATCTCAGCACTCATTAGTGGCAGAGGAGAGAATAGAACCCATATCCTGATATCTATTCCATTCTCTTCTCCATAGCACCAGCTTGCCTCTATTTCACTATTTCAAATATGTTTAACTTATTGTCCCCAACAGGGTTTTGAAGCTACATCGGTATAGGCAGGGACCACCATGTCACTTGTGTCCTCACAACACCCAGCACAGTCTTTTTTTTTTTAAATATGTTTTATTAATTTTTTACAGAGAGGAAGGGAAAGGGATAGAGAGTTAGAAACATCGATGAGAGAGAAACATCGATCAGCTGCCTCCTGCACACCCCCTACTGGGGATATGCCCGCAACCAAGGTACATGCCCTTGACCGGAATCGAACCTGGGACCCTTCAGTCTGCAAGCTAACGCTCTATCCACTGAGCCAAACCGGTTAGGGCTAGCACAGTCTTAATAAGTCCATTTTGAAATCATATAAGTGTTTCTAAGTCATCCCCTTATTCACTTGGGCCTAAAATTTCTCTTAACAGTTTCTTAGGAATAAGATATTTTTCTCCTCTTCCAATTCAGAATGTCTTCCATATACATTTTCTAAGAGTGAATTAGGCAAAACAAAACAAATACAGGTGGATAATATATATTTGAAAAAAAGTGGCCAATTTTTGCAGCCTCAGAAGCATGTCCAGTTTACTTCTTGGCCCTAACTCTGGACTCACCGTAAATTGAACCAGATGTACTTGCTCTAATTTTATCTCAACTTTGCAGGCAGATAGTAAGCCTGGGTTGGTTTAGTTCATCTATTTCCTAGGCCATTAATCCATTTCTCTGGCTTCCCCGGCCATGTGAACATTCTTTTAGTTAGAACATATACAGCTTCCTCCTCCACATACATAACTCTTAAAGAGAAAAAAGAAAACTCAGCTTCCATCTCACTCCTTGTGGAGACAGAACCCTCCTGCAGCATCTACTTAGAAGGGTTATTTTTCAAACGTCCCATTACCCAGGGCACAGCACAGCTCTCTGCCAGCAGGCGAGTTCATCTTTCTGGGGTCTGTTCCTCCCTCCAGTCTAATGGATTCCCTCAGGAGCAGGGTGTGGCTTCGGCCATCTAAGACCATAAAGCCCAAAGGTAATGGCTGCAGCAATGGGGGCCTCCTGCTGGCCCATCGGCACCAGGGATTGATGGTGAGGAGGAGAGAAAGGAAAAGTGGGGAAAGTTCTGAACGCTGAGTAATTTTTGAGAAGTAAGATGAGGGAGAGAGTTCCAGATCCATAATTACAGAAGCCTCATGCAAAATTTAATTAAAACTTGGGCGGAAACAAACACCAGGAACAAGTGTCATTCATCAACTTAAAACACCAACTAAGGTAAACACTGCCACAAACTCAGGAAAAGAAAGGGAGGAGACAGGAAAGAGGGGTGATCACTCTAGATATCAAGCAAATCAAATTACCCTGAAGGCCCGACCAGACACAGGCATTAATCATCAGTTATCCCAGCTGCACACCTGTACGGAAGGGAGAACCTGGCACTCTCTGAAGGAATCCAGCTGACAGAGTGGGCCAGCAGCTCTCCGGGAAGGGCAGGGAGGCAGGGCTGGGGCAGACCAACCCGGAAGTGGCCACGTGGCACCCTGGCTCTCCCCAGGCCAGGCGGGAGGATAAGAAGGAGCAGAGCGGGATTCAGGCAGGAGTGCAATGCCCAGCTCTCCAGCCGAGTTAATTTCTGCTGCTCATTTTGTTGTGGAGTCTGGGCAGCTTACCCTGGGAGAGGGGCAGGGTACAGGACCCATCGAAGGCAACTTCAAGGACTGGGTAACGAGTGGGCAAGCAGGTCCGACTTCCAAATTCTTAATGTTGCTGGTTTTCTGCTCTATGGTGTTCAGAGTTGCGGGGGGAGGAGAGGAAGATGAGATAAGGGTGGTGGGATGGGTTTGGGTGGAGACAAAGTGAGTCTCTGACTTTGTTTCCTGGGAGGCACAGACTCTGTACCAGAGGTCCTCAAACTATGGCCCGCGGGCCACATGCAAATACAAATATTGTATTTGTTCCCGTTTTGTTTTTTTACGTCAAAATAAGATATGTGCAGTGTGCATAGGAATTTGTTCATAGTTGTTTTTTTTTTAAACTACAGTCCAGCCCTCCAACGGTCTGAGGGACAGTGAACTGGGCCCCTGTTTAAAAAGTTTGAGGACCCCTGCGTACACTCAGAGTTCCCTGGGCTGGTCACAGCCGAAACCTCCTCACAAAGAGGAGGCTGAAAAGCAGTTCAACATTTGGGCTGGGAGCTATTTGCAGTTGATGAGAAATTTCAAGTGGGAACCATGTGAGTATGTGCCTATGTGAATGCAAGAGTGCATTTACAGGGAACGAGTGATTTATTATCGGAGCCTCCACAAAGTCTCGCTCAGAAAGGGAGGGAGCTTCTCCCCCTCACCTACCCCCATCATTAAAACCTTAAAGGGGTCGAATCCATTTGGTCTCCTAAGCCAGCCAGCAAGGGAGTCACAGCTAATCAGGCAGCCAGCTCCGCTCCTCCAAGCCTTTCCCTGAGTACAACAATATGTATAAACTGGCAAAATGGACTGCAGGCTACTTTGATGTTAAACAAAGAGGAAAAACTCCAAAACAGCAAAAAACCTATATTCCTGTTTAACTCTTCCATGTCCTTTCTTCAGAGCAAATCTAAGACTCACACAGTTGGACAGAGCTCCAGGGAGAGCTACATAATGAATGATTACCACTTCAGACACTTAGACATAAGTATTTCCTAGCAAGAGAGAACGGCCAGACTCATCCTCTAAACTACTTGCTCTGATTAGAAAGGAGACTGTCTTTGGAGCAGTTGCTGGGCCCTGAGGCAGTAAGAAATTTGAAGGTGGAGGAACAGACAGACTGGCTTAGGGACATGCCTAATACTTCTACGCCTAGAATGAGGTTCCAGACTCGGGTCTCTGAACACAAAGCTCACATTGTTTCCCGTTCTATGAGTGGATTGCCTTTACTTGAGAATGAGATGTTCTGCATAAATAAACCTTTGAGATATCAGAAACCTATCTCTTTAAAGCCAAACACTTTTTAAATGGGATTTTTCTAAAATATATGATATTCTTCCATGGCTTCCAAAAGAGAAAATTCCTAGTAAATGTCCAGAGGAATGACTCCTGGGCAGGCAGAAATTCAGCTTTTAGGTCCTCGGAGATGCCAGTGAGATGTGTGTCCTATAAGCCAAGAGGGCGACTTCCAGCCGATGTCGGGAAGAGGGATGCACTCCAGGGACAATGGGCCCGAAGTGGGGACAGGGGGTTGAGGGTTGGTGGCTTAATCACCATCTGGAAATGGAGTCAGAAAAGCAGTTATGGATAAAGAAGAAAGAATCTTGTAAGATTCGGACATCTATGTTGTCCCACTTCCCACTTGGTAGCAAATGATAAAATCACCTCTAAAACAAAACATTTTTTCAAGTAAAAATGTGTATGAGCCAAAATGTTTACAGTGGTGGGGGTTGGGTGGTATTATTAACTTTACGCTTCTTTCACCAGGTCTCCATTTTATTTTACTTTTTTAAGCCTCACCCAAAGATATGTTTTTATTTAAATTTCCTACATTGGTTTTAGAGAGAAAGGAAGGGAAAATGGGGGGAGAGAGAGAAACATTGATCAGCTGCCTCCCACATGTACCCCAAACAGGGATCAAACCCACAACCTAGGTATGTACCCTGACCTGGAATCAAACCCACAACTTTTTGGTGTACAGGATGACACTCCAACCAACCTAGCCACTCGGCCAGAGCTAAAATCTCCATTTTAACTTAGACCACGAAGTGTATTGCATACTCAACTGCCAGGCCAAGTGTTATACCCAAAGAGCAGGAGGTAGGAAAGACATCATCTGACTTCCAAGCAATGTCATGTTTTACAGTTAAATGTAAGGATTGTCTACATTATTCTGTTGCATTCAGACTGTGTGTTCATCCATAAGCCTGAAAAATGGGGAGGCTTCAGAATCAGGAAGAGCTGACTACAATCCTAGCTCTGCCACTTACTAGCAGTCACCTGGGTCACTTTAATCTCCCAGCCTCAGTTTCTCTATTTGTAACATGAGATTAATGATACCTACTTCACGAAACTGTCATGAGATTCAATAATGCTTGGTGCCCTCGCTGGTTTGGCTCAGTGGTTAGAGCGTCGGCCTGTGGACCGAAGGGTCCCAGGTTTGATTTCGGTCAAGGGCGATGCCTGGGTTGCAGGCTTGGTCCAATGTGCAGGAGGCAGCCAATCAATGATTCCCTCTCATCACTGATGTCTCTATCTCTCTCTTCCTCTCCTTTCCTCTCTGAAATCAATAAAAATGTATTTTTAAAAATAAAATAATAATAATTCATGGAGAGCCCTTTTCATTTATGACTGAATACACTAAATGACCAGATGCATTCGTGGGAGCAATGTATTTTGCCTACAGTTACAAATATGACACCTTCACCTTCTATCCTCTTATACTGTCGGGTTATACTTTATTGAAACATTGGTTGTTAAACCATAAAATTTATGTGGAGATGGATCTGTTCTGGACACCATTCAAAAAACCATTACCAAAGTGCAGAGAGGAACTCGCTGTAAGACTGGTGCCACGGCATGAGACCATCTTAGAATAAAGCTAACATGCAGAGAATTCGTGTGGGCTGAGCACTCTATTAAATGTGTGCTCTTAGTTCTTTCACACGCCTTACTCACTCAGTTAATAGCATAGCCTCAGAAGGTTGGTATTATTATCCCCATTTCACAGAAAGTTTCAACAACTCCCACGGTCACAGAACTAACAGGTAGTATTGCTGGTGTGGATGAAAAAGGGGTACTGTACTAAGTCATAAATTCCTAACTCAGCAAGTCATTGTGGATAGCCACATCCCAGGCCTATAACTTCGTTAGTGTAAGGTTTTAAAGCAAGCCCTGTCCATTGTCCTTGTGCATCTGGGTTAACACACCTTTGAAATGGGAGTAATACCCCTCTAAGGTGCAACCACCCTCAACAGAGCACATAATCATGTTAACTATCCTGTAATCCAGTCACCCCTTGCTTTCTCTCACCTTCGTGGAATCTTCCTTATATTCCCTTCTTATCTCAAAGGTATAAAAGAAGTTGCAAAACTGTCATTCACAGCATTCATTTGAGATCTTGCTTCCCAGAAATTGTCGTCAGGTTTGGCTCAAGTAAACTCATAAAAATTCCGTACAGGTTTGGACGGGTCTTATTCACATCCAGATCTCACTGACCCCAAAGTCCTTTCTTCATACTATACTGTTTAATGTTGTTACCTATTTTTCCTAATCAATTTAGACACTAGATTTGTATTTAAAGTACCCAGAATATTATTTAAGGCTAAACAATTCCAAGGAAGTTTTTCAATGATTTGTGATTCATGGATAAGTGTTTCTGAATATTCTGGTAAAATGCAATTTCTCTCTCCATCTGCCTTCCTTTTTCTGGTTCTGTCTCTTTCTGTACTTCTCCCCTACCCCATTCAGTAGTATCCCCATCAATATTAAGATAAGATTGTAAGTCCGACATGCCTGTTTCAAAATTATTTTTCTATTTATTGTTCAAGGAGAGGAGGGAGGGAGAGAGATATTGCAAAAACATACCAGTATATATCCCTTAGCCTCAGAAGTTTACCATTGGATTTTGTACAGAAAACCATTTTCCCTAAGGCTAAGGTAGTTCGTGCAGTGTTTCTGCTGGTACGTTACAGTTTCCAACCAGTGTGTTGAAAGCATGGGCCACAGTCTTGGCCAGCTCAGTTGGTTAGAACATCGTCCCAGTATGCCAAGGTTGCAGGGTCCATCCCCGGTCAGGACACATATAAGAATCAACCAATGAATGCATAAGTAAGTGGAACAACAAACCAATGTTTTTCTCTGTTTCTCTCCCCGCCCCCCCCCCTCCTCCTCCTTCTCTCTAAAATAAATAAATTTTTAAAAACTATTTTTTAAAAAAAGAAAAGAAAAGAAAGCATGGGTCACAGTGAAGACAATGATTCCCTCAGATCCCAGGGCAGCCAGGTAGAGCCAGGGTGACCAGAGTCCCGGGATCTGTCACCACCAACCAAGAGCAGCCCTTACCAATGTTATCATTTCTGATGTGTTCCTCCACATGAGAAAGGTTAGGGAACTCTACTTGTCTCAGAGGGGAGGTAAATGTTCAGCAAAAAAAAGTCATTTGATAGAAGTATCACTGGAAACACACCCAAAAAGACCAAAGGTGTCCAAAGAGGTCACTGATACTCAATCCCCTTCTAGGAAATGTGGGATAGAAAGTTTGAAATCTAGACATGAAACTGTCACTAAACTTGCTGTGTGTCCCTTCTTTTCTCCGAGTTGGGCCTGACCCTTTCTAGGGTCTCCCATCATTCCAACTTCCTGTTGAAAAAACATCACTTCACCGTGAAGGGGCCGCTCAAAGGAAAAAACAATGAGAGCATCAAGAGTCTGCTGTTTTCTCTTCCTTTTAAAGTAACTTCATGGAAGTGCAGCCCTCTCGATGGAACTACAGTTTGATGGAGGGGTAAGACAATGAATAACTAGTGAGGACGTGGCCTAAGTCTCAGCCTGCTGCACAAATATTTTGTTCTCAGATATCTACCCACCAGACACACTGCTGTTTGGCATTGCTCTTGCTAAGCAGGTCTGCTGAAAGCTGTGGCATCTTATCTTCTGCTGCAAGAGCCCAGGGCCTTTTTCAGGGAGTGATGACTACAGTGGGGCTGAGCACAAGATTGGACTTGCTATTTTATCTTCAGACGATAAACATCTATTATTTGAACAACCACTTCTGCAATGAGCAGCTTACCTAACTCTCTGGGTCTCCGTTTCCTCTTCAGTAAAACAGGAATCACACATTCACCCCTAAGGGTAATTAAATGAGAACACTTATGTCAAGCACATGACACAGAATAACAGGTCAGTTGCTCCTTCCCTTTCTGGCTTTGACCATGGCTTTTCCCACAGATGGGTGGGGAGCAGAAGTAAGACATTTCAGTAAGGTGTCCTACAGCTCTTAGGCACGGGGACACCTGAATGCTAATTTAACAGCTTTAAAACACCCATTTCTTCAGTTCCACAAATTAAAATGAGATTGACAGTATTTGTGAGAGCATTTGAGCTATCCCTACGCATGCCAAGGAATAATTTAGTTCATGATGGATATGTGTCCCTTTGACTCCGATATGGACAACAAAGCAAAGTAGAGATTCAGAAGTGAATTTGGGTTTGTGTCTAATATAGAAAACCCATTTTAAAACTGCAAAATGGACTGCCATTAGCTGTTTTAGCTCTATATGTATGTACTTGAATCTTCATAAGGCGCTACAACTAAGGTTTAAACTACATACATATTAAAAACCATTAGCTGTTGCCCCGTGGCTTAGTTGGTTGGAGCATCATCCCATACACCAAAAGAGTTCAATTTCTGACCAGGGCACATACCTAGGTTGTGGGTTCAATCCCTGGTCAGGGTACATATGAGAGGCAACCAATTGATGTTTCTCTTTCATATTGATGGTTCTCTCTCTCTCTCTCTCTCTCTCTCTCTCTCTCTTTCTTCCTCTCTCTTTAAAATAACACACACACAAACACATAAAACATTAAAGTGTTCATTCTTTTTTACCTATTCTGTTTCTGGGAAGTTGTCATCAGACAATAATTCAGTGACCCAAGCTAGAAACTTGGACATCATTTTGTTAGGAAATGGCTGTAGGCGAGAGATAGTGATAAAGTGAGTCATGGAAGCATGTAGCCATTACAAACTATGTGGGGGTTTTTTTTAATTCATATTCTAACATGAGAATTGCCTATAACATAATATTAACTGAAAAGGGACAAAATATTCAATATAAATATGGTTACAACTCTAGTTTTTAAATAAGCATGCACAAAATAAAAGCATTAGAAGGAACTATGCTAATATGTCAGTAGTGATCTTTGGATGGTAAAACTATTAAAATAATCTTCTTCTTTTAACTTTTTGTAAATTTTCTGACTTTCAAAAATTGAGGTAGCACTGACCTGCAGTGAAGTGCACAGATCTTCATGTATAATTAATGAATTTCAACAAATATATTTACACCAATATCCCAAACAAGTCCTCAGTGCCCCTTTCTTATCAACCCACCTCTCTGCCCAGAGGCAACTATTATTTTGATTTCTATTCCCTTAAATTTTGTCCCTTTTTAAATTTTAGATAAATGGGATCAAGTGTGTAATTTTGTAGACATGGCTTTCTTCAGGCAAAATAATGTCTTTCAGATCCATCCAAGTTATTGTATTTTTTTTTATTTGCCGAGTAGTACTCCAATGTATGGACATGACACATTTTGTTTACCCATTTAGCTGTTGATAAACATTTGGTTTGTTTTCAATTTTTTTTGCTATTAGGAATAAAGCTGCAATAAACATTCTTATAGATTTATGCTTTTATTCCTTTGAGTAAATACTTAAGAAAGAAAGAGAAGAATTGTTGCAGATAAAGATAGGTAGATAGGTAGGTAGGTAGGTAGGTAGGTAGATGATAGATAGATACTAAAACTGCCAATAGTTTTCTAAACTGGTTGTACCATCAGCAAGTTCTGAAAGTATGAAAGTTCCAATTGTTCCACATACTCTCCAGCATTTTGTATGGTTATCTTTTAAATTTCTTTATTCTAGAAATAAACTCACATAAACTCTTTTAAAAACATTTTTTATTCTAATAGATGTGGTGGTACCTCACTGGTTTTAATCTGCATTTCCCTGATGACCTACAACATCAAGCATATTTTCAAGTACTTATTTGCTATTGCTATCTCTTCTTTCATATTTAATCCCAAGTTTCATTGGCCAGGCCTGGTCCCAGGCTACCTCCAAGGCATCAGTCCCATTGGACCCAGTGAGGGCATCAGGGATGGACATCCAAAAGAAAATCAAGAACTATTACTAAAAGTGAGGTAACTAAGGCTGGATGACCCAAAAAAACAAATGCCCACCATATTCTCCTCCTCCAACCTATATTCTGCTCCATCTTGGTCTGTCAATACCTCACCCACCTTAAATTCTATATCTTCTAAGAAACTTTTCCTGATCCACTGTTGTCTTTCCACCACCAGCACCATTAGAAGTTTGTTTTATTCTCTCATATGGCAATTCTCTTACACAGCAGTCTATACTAATAAAAGAGTAATATGCTAATTAGGGCAGACGTCTTCCAGACGACCTTCCAGACAAAGCCACAACAGCTATTAAAGGCCCAGGCTAAGGCTGGCAGTGGCAGCAGCAGCAGGGTAATGGGGGCAGCGCCTTCCCTTGATCCACCAGGTCACCTCCCACAGAGGGAGGCCAGACTGCAGCTTAGGCTGGGGGCTGAGGCAGAGGTGATTAGGGGAGATCAGGCTGGCAAGGGGGCAAGGTAGGGGCTATCAGGCTGGCAGACAGAGGCAGTTAGGGGTGATCAGGTAGGCAGGCAGAAGGGTTAGGGGCAATCAGGCAGGCAGGCAGAGGGGTTAGGGACAATCAGGCAGGCAGGCAGGGGTTAGGGACAATCAGGCAGGCAGACAGGCATGCAATTAGGAGCCAGCAGTCCTGGATTGCAAAAGGGATGTCCGACTGCCAGTTTGGGCCTAAACCAGCAGTCGGACATCCCCCGAGGGGTCCCAGATTGGAGAGGGTGCAGGCTGGGATCGGGCCTAAACCAGCAGTAGGACATCCCCCAAGGGATCCCAGATTGGAGAGGGTGCAGGCCAGGCTGAGGAACCCCCCCACCCCATGCACGAATTTTGTGCACCAGGCCTCTAGTTTTTATAAGGATTTGTGAACTTGGGTCTCACCTGCCCTACCACACAATAAATTTTTAAAAATCAGAATCAGTCCTGCAGCAACTTCTCACAGCATCTTATGCATAGCAAAGCACACATCTATGCATTCATTCAACTAGCATTTGGTGAGCATCATTTGTACTCCAAGTCCAATGTTAGAGATTGGCATGCAACTATAAACAAGGTAAGCATAGGTCCTGCCCTCGTGAAGTTTGTAATTTTATGGGGCACATAGACAAGAAATAAGCCAATAGCAGCACTAGGTGCTGAGTACTCTGATTGGGGAACTACAGGAAGAGGCTATGGAGGCAACACATGCAACGTGGATGATAAGTAGTCAAGGGAAGCAGAGTTCATGGAATTATATTAAATATAAGTGATTTAAATTAGTAATTGCTCAATATACAAGGAATGGTGAACAGAAAAGCAATTGCCCATTTTAGAGACACACACAATGGGTCTTGTGATTTGCCTTTGCCATGCTTTCACACTGTCGTGGAATTTCTTAAAAGTGGACAGAGAGTTGTTCAGGACTGTCAGGAGCAAGAAGCCCCCCACAGGAGGGAGTACAGTGCACAGCTGCCGAGCAGGAAGCTTGTGTGGATCGAGGAGCATTTTGCTGGTGTGCAAAATATGGGGCTGGGGAGGAGGAGGGAGAGGGGGAGGAAAAGAGCTGAAAAAGGTTACAAATTGTGAAGAGAAATAACAGCATTTATTTCTAAATGACAACTCTTTATCTTCCTACCCCAGGCCTATTTGTTGACAAGCCATTCTGTCAGAATTTGTTGGTCAAGGAAAGGGAGGCCCATGTTCACACGGTGCATTAGGTCTTGATCTTGTCTCTGTTGGAATTCAGGAGGCTCCCCGGTAAGCAATCAGCCTCCTAATGGGCAAGAGGCACCTCTGGGAAAGGGAATTTGACAGGCTTGTCAAAACTGTCAGGCAGTGGCAGAGGCTTTTTCATTCTCCTCCTCCTACCACAGGAGGGGAACGACTCCGTGGGCTATGCCAGTCCTTCGAGGACAAGAGCTAAAACCGTGGTGCAAAGCTGCTCAGACATTAGCGGGGCCGGCGCATAAATCCCTCATATAGAAAATATCTGGATGAATAAAACAGGTACAGGCCAAGCACACAGTGTATCTTGGGGCTGTGGTAACTCAGATTGAAGGACTCTCTGTCTCTCAGATTTCCTATCGCAGGGCAGCAATGAATGAAAATTGCCTGAGAAATCAAGCAGGTGGTAATGGCCTCTCTGGCAGATAAAAGTTATCGGAGGATAGGCTTTTCCCTGAGGCTGCTACATTGTCTGCTTCAGCTCCATGTGGATTAAAATCAGCCACTCGATGGACACAGTCACACCCTAACAAAAAAGATGTCCATTGAATAAAGAAACGTGGAGGAGCCCTGGGCTGGAGGAGGCCAGGGCGGGGGCCCGCTCTCCTGGGCCCAGAGCCTTGATGATGAAGGCCTCTCCTTGTGCCTTTTACTTCCCCGGGGAAGGAGCAGAAAGCCAGAGCATGATTTTTATAGGCCTCTCCTCTCTAACTCCTGTTTAGCACAAAACCAAGAAGGAGTGGGGCAGAGCAGACACGGTGGGGGTTGGGGAGGAGGTTAGAGGAAAAGTTCAACTGTCACATGATCAGCAGGATGGTTCCTTGAGGATTTGATGGACGTGGGAAGATTAGAAAAGATCTCAAGCTAAAAACAAATGTCACCCTATTTTCTCCATTACACAACTGCCAGCCCCCCTTATACACACATGCACACCCCAGTCCCAGCTCATCTGTCCCGAAGATAAACATGCTTTCTTTAAACCCTAAAACCTGCCTTCCATTAATTCTGGTTTTCATAGGGAAGCTTTCCCTGGTGACTGATTACAGAAAATTGCTTATTTAAAGAAACATGGGATTCCTTTTACAGACAAAGGCAGACATCATCTCAGAGACTTCTCCGCAGACAGGAGAGACTGGTGAGGACTCTGCTGCAATCAGGGATAAGGGGAAAGAGGGGAGAACCGGTTCGCACTAGCTCACTCTCCGTCACACAAACACACAGCCCACCCCAGTAACCGCACCACATGACACACATGCATTTGGGCTTCTAATTACTTCTCTGTCTAATTCATGCTAACGCAGCAATTAGTGATAAAGCTCAAAACACTCATACACGTTAGCCTGATGACACTTAATTATGACATTAGATATACTGCACCTCATGACATATGTAGCTTGGCAAGTAATAAGAAATCCACATATATGGCCCATCTAAACAACAATGTAATAAAAGTAAAGGAAAGCCATGAAACCCTCGCGTTGTCATTAAAAGAAAATGTAATGGGTGTATATTTATGTGAAATAAGCCATTTCCAGATGCTAACCAGGAATTCGGTCTCCTCAGCTCAGAAAATGTAGTTTGGTCTTTATTTTTAAAGAAAAAGAATAGGAAAGGGAAGGGAAGAAATGAGAAAAGAAAAATAAAGAGAAGAGAGGAGAGAAGAGAAGAGAAGTAATCAGTAGGACATACCGGATGATAGCTTGGTGCCTCTGTGTGTCCATTCTCATTTTGAGTACCGTAGACATCAGCAGGAGATGTAGGGACAAATGTGACATTTTTGCTGGGATGGTCCAGGAGATGTGCCATTTGCTGTTGGTTTACATGGGCCTGTTCATGAGACATGATTAATAGCTTAACAGCTCTGCCAAAAAGCACATAAATCTGGCCATCCACAGGGTAATTGACACACTGCTTATCTCGCAGATCCCTCCAGCACTCGCTTATCTCAGTCTAATCCCCAAGTGGGCATTTGAAGAAGCTGATTATGCAATGCACAGTTGCTGACACTACAGTTTGGGGGTCTGTTCCTTATAGCACCCAATTAGCTGCCACACAAAGCCCTACTCCCTTTGATCAACCTTGACCAAGTATAAAGTAGCAGCTGAATGAACACAGGCTACAGGGAATTCCTCGGGAGCATCCAGGCCTTCTCAGAGGGGGGTGTGAAGTGGGAACCTCAACCTCCCAATTCTGAGTCAAGTTTCCCTTTGCTTTAGCTGAACCAGACCACAGCGATCCACCACCTAGCCCCATATGGTAACCACTGTTCCCTCAAGCTTTCTTCTCCCTCTCCCTCCTGGTCCTCTTTTCCAGTTCATTACACATCTTGACTTTCCTCATTGAAAGCCAGCATCTCCATGTTCCTGTGCAGTGTGGACTTGAAAACTTCAGCCTCCGTCTCTGTTCCTGATTTCTTCATTTCTATGAAAATTTTTAAACAAATGATACTGATTTAGCATAGCAACAACTGTGAAGATTAAAGATTACACACTGAACAAATTGTAAAGTCCTTTGAAAGCATAAACTGCTATAGGAGTAATTATTATCATTGTTATTCATCACCTCAGCTCATCACATAGAGTAAACAGGAGATAATAAAGAGGAGACTCTTAAATGCAGTATCAGCAGCAAGACCCATTTATTACACTGCTATTTGCTTGGATCCCATTACAGTTATAAATTTTTACGCTCATCTAGCACTTTTCATCTGAGAATGTCAAAGTGCTGCACAAGCACAGGCTCTAATTACACTAATCCCCCAACCCGCACGGAGAGCGGCAGGCAAGGGCCACCTCCAGTCCTGCAAGTCGCCATCTAAGCAGATCCTGCAGGGGTCTGGGGAGGTCTCCCTGCTGAGGGGGCATCTAGAAACTTCTGAAATCAGGAAAAGTGCCCGGGTGAGTCATATCTTTTTTGTTTTTTAAGCACAAAAAATGAATGTCAGATAGACAGACATACAGAGGTTTGAATCTTTTTCTTCTGTGTGGGGGTTATGTGTCCAATGTCTTGCAAGCAACCCACATTCCTGGATCCCACCATGGGGCCCACAATTTGCACATTCACCGTCAAACACAACCTGAAGGAAAATCTTCGGTGTCGTATTGTTTGTAACGTTACCAGCCTGGAAGTTTTCATACCGTGATGATTATTAGTGATAGTAAATGAGTGTATACATTGAGAAATATAATGAAAACAATGTATGTTGTCAACATCTTGTCACTTTGCCAGTGTAATACTCATCTGGAAAAAAAAAGCCCCAGCTCTGGATAATTCTTATACAATATTTACAGTACTTCTGATACTGTCGTAGGTTTTGGTTTAAGTAAACTGATAGTTTCAGCTGGTAATAATTCTTCCCCACCACTAATCAGAGCAGAACAAATTGCTTACACTCTTGGGATTTTGCCTTCTCCCACTTTAAAATGCAGGTTGCCGACTCCAGAGTGAGGTACCTGCAACCCAGAATGTGTGCGAGATGAGGTGAGCCACAGAGGCCCAGGAAAGCAACAGTAAGACTTCCATTGTATTTATTCTACTTTACTTTGTAAAAATAATGAAATTAATCTGACTGGTAGCTTATTCAATTTGAGAGTAGAACGCATAGATATAGATATTGAGAGTGCATGCCCAAATTGTTTACTGATGTTGGGCAAACAAAAATATTTGAAGCGTTAAAAAAAAAAGAGAGAGAGAGAAATACTTACATAGTAAAAAAGAGGTATATTTAGGTCAGACTTCATTCATATGAGAAATGTTTTCAAGGAGAGAAGGGCAATGTACGTTTACTTGCTAAAAGTCCCTGAAATAAAAAAGGTCTTGTCAAGCTGACCCACTATGTCTGTCCTCATCCTCACAACAATTAGAAATGATGTTGAGTCCCCACATAGTTCTGACCACATTTCATTGTGACCAAAGTGGGCTATGAAGCATTTTCAAAAACCAAAGAACCTTAGCCCCAAGTAACACTGATTTATGTAAGAAAAATAATAAAATGGTAAGTTCCTGTGGTTGAATTGCTATCTAAAAGGTATCTTACTCTAGTTCTGGACTCCAAATACCCAGCTTTGTGTCCCAGCGGCACACCCATGAGAGAGTCCCCAGCCTCCACTGTGAATCCTTATCCACAAATGGAGTATGCCTCTGCCCTCCCTACCTCACAGCCATAGACAGCCCTGCCTCAGCCATGTCAGAGCCAAGGCCAGGGTTTCAAGATAAAACCCTTCTCACCTGCTTTCCGTCCCAATCCACGGATTTGCAGTTACTTATCTTGAGATCCAAGGTTTCTAAAGAATTTCCACAGAAACCAAAGCTGGGGGCAGGCAAAGGCAAACATCAGGAAGGGGCCTAAGAGAAGCAGCACTTCAGGGAGAAAGGCAGGAGCCAGGGAGCAAGGAAGACAAGTGACTGACAACCGGATCAGCGGCAGCCTGAGGAGCCAACTAAGGCAGTGTTTCCAAGCCCTTATTGGAAGCCACCCAGTGCCAACCTTTGGCAATTTATACACATGCTTGCATAGCACTGCCCAATAGGAAAACAAAACATGCCATATAGGAAATTTAAATTTGTCTACATTACTCACAATAGCCAAAAGGTGGAAACAACCCAATGGCCATGGAAAAACAAAGTGTGGTGTACACACACACACACACACATACACACACACACAAATATCATTCAGCCTTAAAAAGGAAGGAAATTCTGACACATGCTACAACATAGAGGAACCTTGAAGACATTATGCTAAGCAATAAGTCAGACCCAAAAAGACAAATGTATTGTATGATTCCACTTATATGAGATGCCTAGAATAGTCAAATTCATGAAGATGGAAAGTAGAATAGTGGTTACCAGGGACTAAGAGGGGGAAATGGGGTGCTCGTGTTTAATTGGTACAAAGTTTCAGTTTGGAAAGATGAAAAAGTTGTGGAGATAAAGATGATGGGTGCACAACAATGTGAATGGACTTAATGCCATTGAACTGTACACCCAAAAATGGTTAAAATTGTAAATTTTATCTTATGTATATTTTACCACCACAATATTTTTTTCTAGTAGCCACATTAAAAAATTTTTTAAGAAATAGGGGAGATTAATTTTTTAAATATATTTTCTTTGCTCCAACATATTTAAAACAAACCTATCATTTCAACATGAAGTCAACATGACTATTAATAAGATATTTTACATTATTTCTCTCATACTTTGTCTTGACATTCCAACATTTATTTTACACTTACGGTGCATCTCAGGGCAGCCAGCGTCATTTTAAGTGCTCAGTAGCCTCCTGTGGCTGGTGGCTACCATGCTGGACAATGCTGACCTAGAGGGGCAAAAGCTAAGACCGCTCACCATCTGAACCCTGGCCACTCTGCTGTGGGGCTCTTTAAAGAAAACAAAGGGAAAGGAAAGGTCATTTCTCGACTGGTGGGACACAAAGGATTGCTGGGAACCTGGAACTGTAGGAGACAATGTTCAACAACAGGTAAGGAAAGAAGCACAGAGAGAGAGAGGGGGAACTCCTCAAGTTCACAGAGCTAGTAAGTAACAGAGCTGGGACTAAAACAGGGCTGTGCCTTTAACCACTGAACCATCACGCCTTCCCACGAGTGCACAATATTCTCTGGACAAATCCAGAGGCTGAGGAGTGTGGGGAATTGCAATGGCCCAAGGGATCTTCAAGTTGCTACCTCCTGGTATCCTGCAGATGAAGTGGTAACCTTGGCTGTGAGGCAAGTAAGCTGAACTGGCAAGACCTCCTCTATATCCACCAGCCACTGCGACCTGCAGACACACTCAGGTTAGTTATGTCAGTGAATAGCAGTTATGACTCAGGTTAGATACTAGTGTCAGACATTTGGAAGCCTTCTCTTGAGATTAGAAGTATTTTTCCTAAAGAAACTGGACAGCTGGGCAATCAAATCCATGACCTGTCTGGAAAACACAGAAGTTGGCCTATAGAGTAAACTCACTGGCATTTCTTTCTCCCTCCCTCAGTGCTCTGCTCTGAAGTGCTATAAATCAAACACAATGAGACTCATGTGAAACAATGTTTATTTCAGGACATGGTGACTCCTCAGCCAGAGAACTTAAGACACCAAGTTTCCATGTTCTGGGTGATGGAAATCAGGTCAGGCAGAGCTAATAAACAGCAGAAGAATAAACAGCTTAATTTATCCTTCAAAGAGAGAGAAACCAGTCTAGCTCCGGTAGAGTATCTACATCACATGGGCGAAATTTCGCTTCTGATTAACATGTTAGTGCCCCACAAACCCTCAACCTCCCACAGAGCCAGGATAGCAGAGGTGACGTATCCCCTATTCTATCCCAATTGCCAACTACTCTTATCATGGCAGAGCTCATGCTGAGCCACCACTGAGCTTGACAATAAAAATAACAACAAAAAGCCCTGCCTGGAAAATTATTGTTCTTATACACAGTCCAGATCAGTTTGGTAGACAGTTTCCAAAACATCCACCAACCCACAAACATGTTCTCCAGTCTTATCCCATTAGATGCAAGCATTCCCTAAGGGCACACAGTCCTCCAGGCCATTGTGGTCTTACACAAGCAACATAATTAGTAGCATGCTTGCTTCTATTAGTCAGCAAGGAGTAGAATGGCAGGAAGAAAGAAAAGTAAATGGATTTCCAAGTAGAGAAATTAAAGTTGATATACTTTAAAATTCATTTTTTTAATTTTTTTATTCATTGATTTGAGAGAGAAAGAGAGAGAGAGAGATTTGTTGTTCCACTTATTTATGCATTCATTGTTTGATTCTTTTACATGCCCTGACTGGGGATCGAACCTGCAAGCTTGACATATTGGGACGATCCTCTAACCAACTGAGCTACCAGGCCAGGGCAAAATTTATTTTTATTATACAAATATACTACACATGGTTTGGGGAATTTAGAAAACAAGGTAAGGGGGGGCGGAAGAGAATTTGTCACCAGGTCTGGAAACTAATTTATACTTCTGCATAATTTATATCAAAAGATAACTTGGCAAGATTCCTAACGATTACCTCAGTGTTCACTAATACAATGGAGTCAAGTTCATCATTAACAGTGTCTCCCGCACACCTGTCAAAATGGCTATTATCAATAAATCAAGAAAAAACAAATGCTGGCGAGGATGTGGAGAAAACATAACCCTTGTTGCAGTGTTGGTGGGAATACAGATTAGTGCAATCACTTTGGAAAGCAGTATGGCGTTACCTCAAAGTACTACATAATATTTGGTCAGCAATTTCCTGGACTACCCAGTGATTCCACTTCTGGGAATTTATCTGAAGAAACCCCAAACACTGATTCAAAAGAACATATGCACCCCAATGTTCATTGCAGCATTATTTACAATAGCCAAGATTTGGAAGCAGCCGAAGTGTCCATCAGCAGATAAGTGGATAAAACAGCTGTGGTACATTTACACAATGGAATACTACTTGGCCATAAAAAGGCAGAAAATTGTATCCTTTGTGACTGCATGGATGGACCTAGAGAACATTATGCTAAATGAAATAAGTCAGTCAGAGAAAGACAAGTACCATATGATTTCATTCATATATGGAATTTAATGAACTAACAAGCAAAATAGAGACAGACTCATAGATAGCAGGCAGACAGTTCTGGCAGGGGCGGGGGAGGCGGGGTAGAGAATTAGGGCAGGGGGAGATTGAGCAAAAAAGTGTCTCACCAGGAACTAAACCAAGAACAAGAATATTTAGTGTGATGGACCCACTGGAGTTTGCTTGGAGGTTAGCTTCAGATGCACAAAATAGATTTGCTTAGAAAACTCACTCTCATAGTCCTAATCCCAGACTCTCAGAGCAAAGAGTATAGGAAAAGCAAAGAGAAGCCACTGAAAGCAAGAATTTTGAAGTGTTAATGTCCAGGTAAGGACCCCAAACTTCCGGGTTCCTTGCTCCTCTTCAGTGGCTCCTTCCTACCCTGTAGGCCACTGTTCCCAGGAGTAATCACAAGGTTGCAAATTCATGCTTATACCCAGTAGTTTCCAGCAACAAGATAATTAAAAGTATAACAATTATCACACAAGGCTCATTAAATTCTTTCATATTAACAAGGGGTCCTCACCCTCATAAAATTTGAGGGCCATTACTCTAGTCTCTCTTTGACTCCTAAGACTTAAGTGCTTAAGTTATCGCCCATCTAGGTCCTACCCAGAGGATGTGCCAAGAGCCTTCTCTACCTTTGTGGCCCCAGATACCTCATCCGAGTGCAGGGCCTCAGTTTCTCCTTAACACTGTCATTAGTCATAATGATGGCAATAAGTGATACAAATGGAATGCCTAACCCTCAAAGGTAATTTTGAGAGTAGTAAGATAATATGCATCCATTCCCTAAGGGCATCCATTTCATAAAAGGATGTTAATGTTAATGATGTCAAATTTTCTCAAGAACTCCAAGTGTAACCCCTAACTTGCCACTTGCTAAATCTGCATCCAAACTGATTCGCTCATCACAGAAAATCTATTGTAAGTCTGCCAAAGAGATAATTGTTCACACAGAATTAGGTACTCAAGGTCATGTTTTCTATTTCCATTGTCTGCCATTAGAATCTTAACTATTTGTCCAATTTCAGATTCTCAAGTTGCAAAAGGAATTAGAAGTTCACTCCAGTGAGAATGTTTGCAATTATTTTTAGGGATGCTATAAATTAAAAACTTTGTTCATGTTGTAAAGTAATATCACATAAAATTTATCTTTAGAGCTAGTGTAGAATGAATATTTGAGGGGGGTGGAGGGACTGAGCAAACAAGAAAAAAGAGAATTAAATATTTGAAAAACATCCAAAATATTTAAAAATATATAATGTAAAATAAATCTCTATTAGATTATTGTTTAACCTATAAAACTAATACATCAACTTAATCCAGGAAATTGCTGACCAAGTATTATGTAGCACTTTGTCCCTAATGAGACTCTGACCAGCAGAAAGTTGTGGGAAAGAATAGGATTTGGTGTCAGAGACTTGGGTTCAAATCTCAGCTATGTCACTTATAGGTTTCCATATAGGGCTAAGTCACCTTTTTCAGTTCTAAATAGTAATATTCATAAGGTTGGAAAAAAGGATTTTGTGTAATAATCTACGTGAAAGCACAAGTGCTGCAAAAATATTAGCTGTTCATCAGTGCACAACCCATTATTCTTCTAGTCCAGCTAGCTAATCAATAACCACAACTAACCTCAGCCAGAGTGAGGTGTGGGCATGGCATATAGTCACCCCCAGCAGCCCCCACTGAGAGAAACAAAAGAGGTCAGAGGTTCCATTAATGCTAGCTTAGCAGTTGACACTTGCTAAAATATTTTTTCATGGAAACCTAACATCAGAATCACATAGTAGACTCGGGAAAAGCTCTCTGTTTAGAAATGCTTGGGAAGATTGCTATTTCATGCCTTGAAGATAAAGGAATTAAATAGCACATTTGTTACAACAAAGTTTCTTCTGCGCCTCCCCGTTAGCATTTGTCATATTACATACATCACATTTGCACTTGATAAAATCATGAGAGTTGCTGTGCGTGCCCATTTGCCTGCCTGATTGGAGCTGAGTTCATTCCTGGCTGCTTTCCAGAAATGTAAGCAGGAAAAATTGTTTCTAGGTAACATTTTTGTCTTAAATCAACACTTAACTCTGGATTTTAGAAAAGATAGAGTCCCCAAGTTCAAACAGCTTCCCTCCGCATGTTACACCACTTGAGTTACAATCAAATTTAGCTGCAGGTGGATACTATAAAGTTGTTTGAGCTTTCATTTAAAAGGAGACTCTCATTAAATGTTTTTTCATGCTGTTTTCTTTTTTTTTCAATTTTATTGATTTTTAGAAGGAGGAAGGGAGAGTGAGAGAGACATTGATGTAAGAGAGAAACATCAATTGGTTGCCTCCTGCATGTACCCAGCCCAGAGATCAAACCCTGCAACCTGGGTGTGTGCCCTGACTAGGAATCGAACCAGCGATCTTTTGGTGCTAGGGACGACACTCAACCTGAGCTACACGGGCCAGGGCACAATTTATTCTTAAGATAAATTCTAGAGGCAAAATTACTGGGTGTATGGGTATACCAAAGTTACAAGCTTTGACATGTACCTGCACATTTTTGTTTCCCAGAGTGAGATTCAGCCATCTTTAAATAAGCCCAGAGATAAGTATATGATTGTCTAACCACTATGTTGTCTACCTGACACTAATACAAAATAATATTGAATGTAAAATGTAATTTAAAAAAAATTCTTTCTGCACTTCAAAGAAAGAACATAAAAAAGAAAAAAAAGGGGGGGGGGGGGGGTAGGGCCCAAGCTTTCAAAAGTACAGTGAGACTGTTATTCACAGAAACTAATCTCTACCTAGACCTGCTCTCATCAATGGACAGAGGGAGGGGGAAAATGTGTCATTCAACCAAACAATTATTTAATAATTTCTCAAGAACCTACCATGTCTGGCACATAGCAAGTCCCCGCTCTCATTAGGTCACGTGCCCTGTTGTTGCTGAGGAGTCTCTGCAGGAAGAAATATAGGTCAGTTTCCTTTGGCCAAGTGTCCCTCAGAACTATCCCCATAGACACAAAATCGAAATAAACATCTAAATCTAGTCCAAATAAATTTCCCACCAATATCTTAGAACCAGTTTTTATTTTATTTTTTAAATTTATCTTTATTGTTAAAAGTATTACAGTTGTCCCCTTTGTTTTTTTATTCCCATTGTAGAACCAGTTTTGTTTTGTTTTAAATATGTTTTCATTTATTTTTAGAGAGAGAAAGGGAGAGGGATAGAGGGAAACATTGATGAGAGAGAAACACCATGGATCGGCTGCCTCCTGCAGCCCCCACACTGGGGATCGAGCCCTCAACTCGGGCATGTGCCCTGACTGGGTATCAAACCGGTGACCTCTTGGTTCCTGGGTCAATGCTCAACCACTGCCGGCCAGGCAGAACCACCCATAGTTTTTAATACCACCCTTAGTAAACCATTCTCTACAAGTTTATATATAGGGATAATGAAACACTATCTGTCATATGTTCTTTAACCAAAAGTTAAATCATCTTCACCTTTCTTTTTTTTTTAATATATTTTATTGATTTTTTACAGAGAGGAAGGGAGAGGAATAGAGAGTTAGAAACATTGATGAGAGTGAAACATTGATCAGCTGCCTCCTGCACACCCCCTACTGGGTATGTGCCCGAAACCAAGGTACATGCCCTTGACCGGAATCGAACCCGGGACCTTTGAGTCCGCAGGCCGACGCTCTATCCACTGAGCCAAACCGGTTAGGGCAATCTTCACCTTTCTTGATAAAATTCAACTTTGAAAAATAAAGCATACTACTACAAATAACAGGAAATATTTTGGCCAATGTTTCAGAATCATTTCTAATTTAAGAGCCCATATGTTCACTGGCTTTACATGTAGCCACATCTCTATCACCCTAAAATTGCTATCCTAACATCCTTTTCCTCCTTTTGCTATTTCCAAGGTGTCAGATGGAAAAGATCAGTAACAAAAAAAATCAGGAAAACAGTTCAAGACTTAGAAAACTTTGACATCTTTTCCGCGACCATCAAAACGTGATTTTTATAAGTAAGTACCACCCTGGCAATGCCTTGATAGTTTGGCAGACACTGTTCTTTCTGCAAGAGCATAAATTTAACACAGAAAACATTGTCATGGGCTGTCAGAACAAGTTACTATTAAATGACCACTGAATGGGACACATATTCAGAAAGTTAATCATTGCTCTGCAGTAACCCCACCGGTGCCTCTGAGGAGTTTGCACTGGGCAGACCACTTGAAATCACTCACTTAGTTCACGGGGGTCATTGCAGAACTCTGTGCTTAGGAAGAGAACTGGACTATGGTTCTCATGTAGCTTAAGATTCACTTAGGACCAGGGGACCACACATCCATGGCTGGGCACCTTGTTCTCAATTCAGCCAGGTGCTGAGAAACCTTGAGGAGCTAAACTGTGAACCGCTGGATGATAAGGATACACCTTACTCATCTTGGCAATTACCTTCCCTAACACAGGGTCTACCATTGTGGGTAAGTGAACTAAAACACTATCAAAAGTTGCACCCAGAGGGTAAGTTTTCCAACGCTGAAAGGTGCAAAAGGCAGCAACAGTAGTAACAATTGTTTGCCAAAACCTGAGTTGACTCTAGTGATCACTAGGCATCGGAGGGAAAGAGAGTGGAGCGTTAATTCCCCTTCTTTGCAGGCAGCCTTCTTCTCCTTTTTGCTGCCTTTGTTCCTAAGAGCACAGAGCCCTAATTTGCCTGCCAATTTTGCCTCTCTCAGCTCAGGCACATTTCACTCTGCCTTTGGCTCTACAAAATATGCTTTAAATCCCATTTTCTGAGGACTCAATTTTCAGGAGAGAAACAAATCCAGCAAACCTGTTTTAATCCCAATTAACTTCTCTGAACCTTAATTTCCTCATCTGTAAAATGGAGATATTTCCCATTTCAAGTTATGTAAACTACTTGACATGAGGCCTGGTGCAGTGCTTAATAAATAGTAGGTAGTGCTATTATTCTTAAGGACCCAGTCATGTAGATTCCTGGAGGGGGGGGGGGAGAAAGCTTTTAATTTTTTTAATATTTTTACTGATATTTGGAGAGAGAGGAAGAAAGTGGGAGAGAGAGAGAAAAAAACACACATCTATGTAACAGAGAAACACTGATCAGTTGCCTCCCACATATGCCCTGACCAGGAATCCAGCCCACAACCTGGGCCTATGCCCTCACTGGGAATTGAACCAGCAACCTTTTGGTGCATAGACGACGCTTAACCAACTGAGCCATACTGGCCAGAGAGAGGAAGCCTTTTAAAAATAGCTACATCAAAAAGACAATTAAAAAAATAAGAATAAATAAAAATAGCTACGTCAGCCCTAGCTCAGTGGATAGAGCGTCAGCCTGCCTGCGGACCGAAGGGTCCTGGGTGTGAATCCGGTCAAGGGCACCAAAAGGGGGGGAAAAATAGCTACATCAGTTCCTAATTTTTTCTCTAGACAAATTAAACTAATCATGATTAGATGGTGACAGGTGTAGTGATCTGTGAGAAGGAAATCAATTTAGCTAGAAGGACTAATTATTTAAAAAATAAAAAAAAAATTGTCCTGGAAAAATATAAGAAAATAAGTAAGAAAATAAGAATACCTCTCTCTTCTCCTCTCTCTCTCTCTCTCTCTCACTCACTGCTTTCAAGCATCCTTAAAGCTGGTAAAATTGTGACCCTAATACATTAAGAAAAATGCCCTGAACCAGCCCAGAGTGAAAATAAACATGACTGAGCAATAAATTAGGATCTCCTTCATTCTCCTTCTACCTCCCACAGTCCACATGGAAGCTTTGGTGTAATCAAGACCCATTCCAGCCCCCTTTGCACATGGCCTCCCCCAGGTGACTCCAGGCTCAGGCATCCAGGGGCAATGGATAAACATTACCTGATACAGATGGAATGAGCAGATGTCTGGAGTCCTGAGCCCAGACTGTGAAGGACAGACAGTGAGTAGGAGGCTTAGAACAGAACAGGCACCCCGTTTTCCTGCCCAGTCCCCTGATCCCTGAGTGCCAATAAGGGGAAGAAATGCTCATTCCAACAATTGGTGACTCCTCGTGACTCCTATCTTTATACCGTGACTCCAAAACATGCTCCTAGGAAGGCATTAGAGTCGAAGCAGTTCCAAGTTCACCAAATGTCATCTGTCCATGTGACAGATAAGAAAACTGATGCCTAGAGGCTTTAAAGGACTTGACCAACTTCATATACCAGCTTACTGTAAAACCAAAAACAGATTCCAAGTCTCCTGCCTTCTAGAGCAGTCCTCCATTTTTATATTCTAACTGCTCCCATAGTAGGACCAAAGATCATTCATCCAACTTTCTCACTGCATATTCACTAAGTGCCAGGCACTATGGTGAGCATTTGAAACTGTAAGATTCTTCCATGGCAATAATAAAAGATCCCTTTGCAGATGACAAAAAGAGAGAGAGAGAGAGAGAGAGAGAGAGAGAGAGAGAAAGAAAGAAAGAAAGAAAGAAAGAAAGAAAGAAAGAAAGAGAAAAGAAAGAACAATTGCCCTGAAAGCTTCTTGCCCTTTAACATCAAACAATTGATAAACACCTACTATGTGCCCAAGTTCAGCACTAGGTGCCAGGAAAGGAAGAAATAGATAAGACACTCTCCCTCCCCTCCTTGCAATACTCCTAGCTGAAGTTAGATTCCACCAATGCGGATAAACAGAGAGAGATTCAGACCATGAATTAACATGGAATAAACACAGATAACAAATAGACAAGATTAAATATTTAGATTATACATTGGCCAGGGGTTAAGTGGATTAATGGAGTGATGAGTCGGGCAGAGTTATGGGATTTCCATGTTTAGACAGGGTGGATTAGGTTGTCTAGCACATGGAAATGCAAATCGAAACTGCTATCTTCAGCACTAACACCCTCTATTCATCTCTAGAAGAGCCTTTCTGTCAAAGGGCGGAAAGTGCAGGACAGACCATGTCTCCCCATCTTTACAACATCCTGGTGAGTCAGAGCCAGAACTCTAATTCCCAGGCTCATGCTGAGGAAACAGACCCAGGGGAGGAAGTGGGAAAGTCGAGTCACTAAAACCTAGTCCTGGCCCCTCTTCACCTCCAGTCTAAATGCCTCTGGAGCACTTGAGCAATCCATACAGGCTCCAACATGATGACCCACTGTAACACAGCCCCTTTGATCTTTTACTTCAAAGGAGGAGAAATTGTGAGCTACCGTGTAATTATCTCCCAGGTACTTCAAATGCATGTTTTGGATTCTCTATAGAGCATAAGTTTCTTAAGGGCAGGGATGTACCTTGAATGCCCCATCACTTGCAGTAGAGCTGGGAAGCGCTCCAGAGACTGCGGATCTTACACATTCTTGCTGAATGAGTGAATGGTCTAGAGAAGACATCACAGAAAAAAAAAATGGCCGTGCTGCCCGACCAGGTGCATTTCTCACTGCCCATTCATTTCTGGCCCTACACACCTCCTGCCCCTATGAAGCTTGCTCCTGAAACAAATCTCTACTAGGACAGTGATTCATTTGGATGCCCTTGAAATCACGTGCATGAATCCACTACCAACAGAAACAAAAAAAAAAAGTTGTTTGTAAAGGACTGTGAGAAGTGCCCGAAGACCTTGGTACATTATTTTTCTGGACAGAGGAATTCCATACTAATATCCTCATCCACAGATACTGCTTGTCAAAGAATAATTAAGGGCACAGGTACCTGGTTCCAGCACCAAACTTTGGTTTGCTCCTTCTTGTAATTTTTCTCCCATACCTGACACCCACTCACTACCCAGATAAATTGGAAAGTAGAGTTTAGAGTCTCTTTCTAAAATCATTATAATGTTGCTTCTTTATAGACCACATCTTGTCTGACTTCCAGGCTCCTATTACTGTGAGTACTAATTTTCAAAATAGTCTTAAGAGAGGTAAAATGCGAACATAGTGGAGTGGAGTGGCCTGGGTTTGACTCTGGGTCCTGCGGCTGCATTAGCAATATGATTCCCTTCTAATGAAAACTTTTGATTTACAGATGACGAGCTGAGGCCCTGGGACATTTAACAATCTACTTTTTAAACTGTTCTAGTCAATCTCAAAAGTCTATTCCAGCTCCATGCTTTTGACTGCAGTTACCTGCCTGTTATCTCCCTCCACCCCCAAACTCTTACCTTGTGAGACAAGATGGGGAACCTTACCTTTCCTTACTGGGAACTGGCCCAATCTTACCATACATGACATTCAGACAAATGGCTGCCAATGGTTGTTGGTATGAGCAAATAGGCTGTGACCTTTATATGCCCTCCTGTTGGGTATGCTCTGCCCACCGCTTTGTTGCCCTGTCTGAGTGCCCTTCATCACCACCCTACACAGAATCGAACTTGATTCCTGACCCTGGACCATCTCTCCCATCCATTACTCATTCAGTTCCTGCCAAGGCAACTACCATTCCCCCAGAGAAGTGGTGCATCCTCTGCATTCATCTCTCCTCTAACCCTCACAGCCCCTACAACTGTTCTTTCCTGAGCACTAGCGTGCCTCTGGTTCATCGCCATCTAGGTCTTCAGAGAAAGTGTGTCCATTACTGCTTCCCTCATGTGTTGTTGGTTCAATAAATGAGAACGTGACACAGAGCCCTGAAATTTCAAGAGAGTTTCAATCCTTGAAAAGCTGACATCTATTGCTGTCTTGGTGAGTCTACAAAAGAGACTGTTAGTTCAAGATGGCTTTGGCCTTCTTTGGCGGTTTGATGGCAATTTTTAAAGGGTAGGAGCTGGAAAGTCCCTCAATAGTTAAAATATTCCTTGAAAATACAAACTGGCAGACTGCCTTCATTATTGTGGATTCTTTTTTTTTTTTTTAAGCAGAAAAAACATTTTTCAATACTTCGGTTATGTGCTTTAAACATTGTCCTGACATCTGTTCTTTAAAAGCACAATAGAAGGCATGCTTTCAACTACAAACACAGATAAAATATGGAAACACAGTTCTGTATTTCTGGGCTAGGGACATGCTAAGTAATAGGGATTTGCATGACTAAGCTTCTACTATGCTGACGTATGCAAAACTCAGAAGCAATCGAATCATCCTTCTTAGTTTGACAATGTTTAAATGAGAAACAGCCTTCACCCTGGATCTGAAGACTTGTGAGCTCACATGAGAACCTGACTGCACCCAATTTAATAGTAATTTTAAAACAGCTGTATCTAAATATTAGGTCTCTTAGCTAACAGTGATGTAGGCAATGATTCTAATTATATATAGGAACAAAAGGTCAGGAGAGATTAGACCAGGGCAAATCTAGGCACAATTCACCTGAGATCTGGCTCAAGCTGGTTTTTAAGATCTTACTTTTATTTGCGAAAATATAATAAAACCTGGAACTTAATGAATATTTATCTTGAAACTTATTTCATGCTAAACTTTTAGTGATTTTTTTTCCTTTTCTTTAAGATGTGCTACCTCGTAACAATAAATGAATTCCCAAAAGCTTAGTCAGTTAAATACTATGGTGACAGCATCTGTTTTGTTCTTTTCAATTACAATAAAAGTGGATTAGGGGTTCTAATCAAATTATTTTTCCCAAAACATCAATTACCTACCCCCACAAAAAGTCTCACATTTTGAATTTCCTGAATCATCGTAATTCCAAATTTTCTGTTGCCATGTCACAATAATTAAAATGTCCTGAAATTCTTAACTTTTTGTTGTGGGAGGGGAAGAGCATCCAAATGAACTGAGGTACACCAGTACCTCCCAAACTATAATGTGCATGTGTGTTAGAGAGCCTGTCTTAATGTTGATTCAGGAAGTACTTATTGCCTTGAGAAAGAGTTTTAGTGGCCCACCCACATCTGGATTATTTCATAGGATAAAGCACAGCCAAACCCCCTCGCTGGTCCAGCTTGAACCTGAATCGGGACTGACTTCCTCTAGTGTTTCCCCATGTTGTGGAGGAGCCTCTGGCTCTGGTTCATGTGTCCTTCCTCCTAAGGCAGCGGTTCTCAACCTGTGGGTCGCAACCCCTTTGGTAGTCGAATGACCCTTTCACAGGGGTCGCCTAAGACCATCCTGCATATCAGATATTTACATTACGATTCATAACAGTAGCAACATTACAGTTATGAAGTAGCAACGAAAATAATTTTATGGTTGGGTCACAACATGAGGAACTGTATTTAAAGGGCCAGAAGGTTGAGAACCATTATTAAGGGAAGTCACCAGCCAACCACACCTGAGACCCATTTCACAGCAGAAAAAAAGTGTCTGGCAGGTTGCTGAGAAACCAGCCTGTGTAGGGCCCCACCTGGGCACTCCCTCCCACCTTCCCTCCTTAGGAACAGGAATAGTGATGTGGGAGGAGATTGTTGGTCCTGAATGTCTAGGGTGTGATGGTTCCCAGAGGGTGGGAAATGGATGCTGGTGCTTTGAGAGTAGCATGGACCTGACCACGCAGGTTCCACTGATGGAGCAATACAAGCCCAGAGGAAGTGGAAATGCCTACCTCCTAATCAACTTCTAAAGACTGGACAATAATTATTTCAGCAATCATCATGAACATCTGAAGACGAATGGCCCTCCTTAAGTTTTCAGGACTGTATAGGCCTCCAAGTCTCTTACACCAGTACCTCCCAAACTATAATGTGCATGTGAATTGCCTGAGTCTCTTGTTAAAATGCAAATTCTAGCCCTAGCCGGTTTTGCTCGGTGGATAGAGCATCAGCCCACAGACTGAAGAGTCCTGGGTTCAATTCTAGTCAAGGGCATGTATCTAGGTGGTAGGCTCAATCCCTGGCCCTAAACAGGCATGTGTGGGAGGCAACTAATCGGTGCGTCTCTCTCACATCAATGTTTCTCTCTCTGTCTCTCCCCTCCCTTCCACTCTCTCTCTCTCTAAAAATCAATGGAAAAAATATCCTCAGGTGAGGATTAATAAAGAAAAAAAAAAAGCAAATTCTAATTTATTAGGTCTGTGGTGTGATCCAAGATTCTAGTATTACTAACAAGCTGCTAAGGACCACACTTTGAGTAGTGTCTTTGTGTAGGCTGCTATAACAGAATACCATAGGCTGGGTATAAACAACAGAAATTTATTTCTCATAGCTCTGGTGGCTGGGAAATCCAAGATCAAGATGCTGGCAGATTCAGTCTCTGGTGGGGTCCCCTTCCTGGTTCTTCTTGCTGTGTCTTCACATGACAGAAGGGATGAGAGAGCATTCTGGGGTCTGTTCTACAAGGATAGTAATCATATTCATGAAAGCCCCATCTTCCTAATACCAACACCTTGAGGATTAGGATAGCAACATATAAATTTTGGGTAAACACAGACATTCAGTCCATAACAGGTAGAGAGGTCTTATACAAATCAAGGGATGTGGAGAAGCTCACCCTGGACAACTGGTATTGGTCAAATTACCAGCCCTGGGAGGTAAGTGCCAACAAGCCAAATGTAATTTGATTTAGAAAAATTAAATAAGTGAGATTTCCTGCATCCATATGTTGTGGAGCAAATGCAAATTCATTTCTTATTCATGCTTGCCCATTAGTACTTTAAAGCTTTAAAACAGCTGTTACGCACCCAGCCAGAATGGCTGTTGGTTGAGTGTGATCCTATGCACCAAAAGGTTGCAGGCTCGATTCCTGGTCAGGGTATATACCTGGATTTCGGGTTCAGTCCCTAGTTGGAATGCATACAGAAGGCAACTGATGGATGTTGCTCTCTCACATCAATGTTTCTCTCTCTCTCCCTTCCTCTCTTTAAGCATGTCCTCGAGAGAGGATGAAAAATAATAATAATATAAAACAGGTGTTACCCATCAAAATAGATTAGTCAGCAAAGACCTGCTCTCATGTAAGTAGCCAGAGTCTCCATGACATCAGTTTATCATCTGCTGTGTGCATTTTATAGATCAATTTTCCATCACTTCACCATCGCCTTAACCAAATGTTTATAACAAATGGTTCTTCATTCAGTTATTATAGAGCTTTTATTTTTTAATAGATGATTGGTTTTAAAATCCCTTTAGAACCACATCATAATTTCATTGTTTCCTACTTCAAAGTTTAAACTCCTAGATAAATAATCTTTCACTGTAGCACCATGTTCTAGGCATCTGGGAGAAACTAGACATTAGGCTAGGCCGGGGTGGGCAACCTCTGGCACGCATGCCAAACATGGCACGCCAGTAACTTTTGCTGGCACGCGAAACCCTCTCTTATAATCTTCCATTTACATTTTTTTTCTTAATATCAACTTTTTTATTTTTCAGATAAATTCAGTGTAGGTGCATCTTAGATAAACAAATAAGTTTACATAACAAGTTATCTTAAAGACCATAGACATGGATTGACAAGAGAGGGGAAGAGCAATTTCTATGCCTCTGCCTTAACTCTCCCTGCCTTCCTAGATCTGACCAGTGTTTTGGTTTCATCCACATACGCTTGTGAATCTTTGTTCTCAGTGATGAATTTTGTTAAGTCTCGTAATAGGAGTAGCCTGACGGATGAAAGTAGTAGCTCGTGCATATCTCTGAAGGTCACGAAATATAAACCTGATGTAAAATCTCTGTCATCAGTGATGCAGCAGCAAAAGTCCCACTGATAATATCAAACGGATTCATAAAGTTTTCTGTCAGACTATCAGTGTACATGTATACATTAAAAAATAAATGTATTTTTCATCATCATATACTGTGTTTTTGTCGCTCGAATGAATTTTATTATTTCTTCAAGGTTCTTCACATACGTACACCTTAAGAGATATCAAGTAGGCGTAATATGTTCTCAAAAAATTAGGGTTGGCACGCAGAAGAATTTTGAGTCAGAGATTTTGCTGGTTTTGGCACGCACTCACAAAAAGGTTGCCCACCCCTGGGCTAGGCTCTTTACTATATCCCCCATGAACTGTAGATATTATTAGTCATTTTGTAGCTGGGGAAATTGATTCTCAGAGAGTTTAAATAACTTGTTCATGCTCACTTGGTACTAAGTGGTAGAAGTGAAAATTAAAAACTCAAGTCTATTTGCTCTGTAGCTATTTCTGTTGGTTTATTTGTTTTTCTTTACCAGACTACACTATATCTGCGCCTTCTCCCAGCTCCAGAGATAACCTTTAGGATTATAATCCTATGGACCACACCCCTATTGACCACTTCCCAATGGACCATCAAACCTTTTCCAAATAAAATAGAATACTCTGTGACAGGGGCTTAATTTACTCTTCTCTAAACATCTATTTAGAACCATCCCAGTAAAGGGAAGACTTTAGTCTAAGGCTCAAGATTTTTGATTCAGCTTAAATTTTCCAGATTTTTAATGAGAGTTTAATGAGCCATTTCCAATCCTTTTGTGTAAGCTTCTCTAATAAAGAATTCTCCATTCCTAGAGGGCTGAACACATCTTCCTTAGGATTTAAGACACTGCGGACACTACCAAGTCTAACCTTTCCTACAGAGATAAAAACCTGGATGGGGATTCAAGATGGTACTTATTCTTCTCATTAAAGTTTCTTTCCAAGTTACTTTACTTTTCTGAGTCTCAACTTATTTAATTGTAGAATATTAGTAATGGCAGCTGATCATTAGGCTGTTCGAGAATTGCTAAAATATTGTATGAAAAGTCCCTGGTCCAATAAGTAAATGGGAGGCCTCTCATAAGGTAAAAGATTTTAGCCTTTATTCCTGTTCTATTTTATGTGAGTGAAGTGATGGGTAAGGGGAATCCCAATCACTTTTATATTTCTCTTCCCATTAGCTAGCAACCCATTTTCTGGCAAACTTCAGGTCCTTTCCATCTTAGTCAGGCTAAAAGCCAGATGATGATAATTAATGATAATAATAATAATAATAATAAACTCTTATCTATCTAGGTATTATTACCATTGTAAATTGTGCCATGTAGGGGTCAAGCTAACATTTTGTTATTCTTCTGAAATGGTCTATTGGGCCATGTCTTGTTCATATTAGGTCTTATCTGGTTGACCTCTGGTAGTGCTTTGAAGACTGCTCAGGAAGTACACATTTAGACTGTGGTTTGCCCATAACTATGTACCTCATCTATCCACATTTCAGTGACACTTCATCAATCCCCTATATTGAACTCCTGTCCTACAATTATTCAAATCCTACATATAATCCAGATCCTGCTTTTTCTTTTGCTCTGTCTCAGAGTTATCAAGTTAAAGGAAGCTGCTTTCCAAGTCTGGTTCAACTGCAGGTCAAAATGGTCCCTTTCCCCTCCTTGCCATCTCACCACCAACCGCCTTCCAAGGCCTCAGTACTTACATATAGAGCTAGGCACAGGGTTGAATAATTGAGTGAACAATTGTTCCAGCAGGTTTGGGCACTGTATCAAGTGTACAAGGACACAGGCCATCTGCTTTGAATATTGACACTTTATGGGTTTCTCTTAGTTCTCTCCAACCTCTTAAGCACCAGCATATTCATGCCCATTCAATAATACCTCTTAGCTAGGGAATTCAAAATAGTTCTGTGTGAGTGACAATAATTAACAGCCCTATGAAAATGATGTCTCTGGATAAAGGGAGAGAATTACAAAGGTAAAAATAGAACTCAGGTGTCCTCACCCCAAAGGCATTGCCTGTAGGATCAGCTCCACATTTCTCAGCATGGACAATGGTCACAGTCTGGGTCTGTCATTCCACAACACCTGCTCAGATGCTCTAATTCCTTGTTATTTAGAATGTGTGTGTGAACCATCTGCATCAGCATCATCTGGGAACTTGTAAGAAATGCAGAAAAAAAATGCAGAATTGTAGGTCCCTCCCCAGATGTACTAAATAAGGACCTGCTTTTTAACAAAATCCCCAGGTGATGACAATGCTCTTTTCTGGGGACTATACTTGGAGTAGCAAGGCTCTAGATTACCTATCATCCCCTAAAGAAGTTACACATGGTTTTGCCTCCAACCCTTTGCTCATATTATCCCTTCTGTTTACAATACTCTTGCCTACCTCTCTGTGAATTCTACACAATTTCAGTTCCTATTATAAATCATCAGAGCACCCATCTTTGCACTAAGCAAAAAGAATGATTAATAATAATTGTTTCTCAGACTCCACATATGCATTTCTAACCACCTGTACTTATAATTAGTTGCCTAATGTATTGGTCTCTCCAGCAGGATTAAGTTGTTCAACAGAGGGGGCCATGTTTATTTATCAATCCAGCATAAAATATGTGCTCAATAAATGTTCATTGAATAAATATTGACTAGTGTCATTTTTACATGTTCAATAGGTTCCAGAAGAAGCCATGTCATTTGTAAGACATCCCACCAAATTTTAACTTGGTGCCACCTTTAGCACACAGCACAATGCTACGCCTTTGACAGGCCATCTTGACTCAGAAACTTAAGATATTAAGTTTTTGCGTATGTACTCATCAATGTGCTGAAACAAACAAAAAAAATTTGTTTGCGCCTGATCATCTTGGGCAGGTGATTGTAAATTGCAGTGTGTAAATGTAACCCATCATTAGGAGCCTTAATGGTCCAAAATAGGCTCTGGCAAAGTTTTTCTTTCTCAGTCCAGGAGCACACAACAACAACCTTTGTGGATAGGTAAGTTGATATCCAGTAAAAACAAAAATATTTTAAAACACTCTTTGGGAATTGAAGGCATTGAAATCAATCATAAATTCATCATGTTATTTCCTGCTTCTCATCCCAACCTCATTCATGACTATGCTCTAACAGCTCAGTTTTAAATAACTATGACTATGAAATTTTCCTTCTTCCCCAAGGCCCCAGCCAAACCCCACTGGGAATGAAAGGACTATGCAGAAACATGGTTGAAATTTTCCATAAGTTAAATTTTTTTATTACAGTGACTGCTGCTTTAAAAGCCAGTTGCAATGCATATGGCTTACAAATTATTGCCTTGTGTAGGGAAAGCAAAATTCTATTTCTCCAAGTAGATGTGTGCTGGGCCAAATCCTGTGGTGTAGTTTACATGTTTAGAGCTGAGATTCTATAACAATTGAGGTACCTGTTAAAGGTACCACGGACAGTCCTGGGATAACTCACATCTGTTCATCCTTCATCACTATGAGCTGTGACTGTGCTGGGTTGCAGCATATAAGTTATGGGGCTTAGTCACTGCCAATAGATAACTAGCAAGAGTTTCAGAATTTCAGGTTGAAGATGAACTTCAAGGTCATTTTATCTAATGCTTGAATCTCCTAGGTAACATCCTACCAAGTGGTCTTCTAGCTAATATCAGAATACCTCCAATAACAAGGAACCCATTTCCTCCCTAAGCATTTATGTTCAAGTCTTGTCTCACCTTGTGTATGCAGCCTTATCTCCATCTTTTCCTGTACCAGAACATTGCACCCCAGCCAAACACAGGCTGTGCATGTACTCCGAATAAAACATCTGCTTTCTCATTCTCTGCACCCACTAGATAGGATTCCTCAGCTTCAAGCAACAGATCGTAACTCTCATTACCTTGATAAGCAAGAAATCTGCTAGAAGAACAGAAGAAAAGAGTAAAGAATCAGGCCCTATGAAGGGTGGACACCTGGATCCCGGCCACAGGCGCACCAGTGCAGCATTTTTACAATCCCACCATCGATTAATCAGGTCCAGTGGTTTCCTAGCTCAGAAAATCTGGGTTCAAGATCCAAATTTTAGGGAACAGAATCTGCTTAGTCTAAATGGATGCCACTCCTTGTCCAGAGAAAGGCCAACACCACTTAGGCCACATGCAGAAGAGATGGGGAGTCCTCCAAAGTAAAAGGAGGTGCTGTTACCAGAAAAAGGAGAAACATCACTGGAGTGACAAAAAATGAAAAAAATGTTTATAAACTCACATCCCTGCTTTGGCTCAAAGCTGGAAGGACCTCTTCCATCCCCAGGCAATTCTAACCGGCATCCTGGATACCAGCCCCCCTCCCCTTCCTGGCACTCAGTGCCCCTGCCTTGTTTTGTAGACAACCCTGTGGGTGTGCACATCATATTCCCCATACCAGATTGTAATTTCTTGGAGGGCAGGAACCAAATCTTCTTGTTCTTTTATCTGCATCAGTACCTACATGCAAAGTACCTGCTTATATACTGTTGTTTTCCAAAGCAGCAAAGATGTATATCCAGAAAGTAGGGTGAAGGGTAGGAAGCAGTGAATACCCTGAGCACTAAAATGTGAATAATTGAGACTCCTTTATTTTAGGGTTTTATGATGTAGGGGATTTCTATTGGTTAAATAAAGATTTCTTTTTCATGATTGTGGTGTTAAGTAGAAATACCTCAACATATTAATATTCATCCTCTGACATTTCAACTACTATTCCTGTTCTTTCCATCTACAACCAGTAATTATGCCGAGATCCAAGAGGATAAATGGGCATCATATTTGTCTCTGCCTTCAAGTAGCTCATCATCTTTGATGAGCGTGGCAGGGGGTGGGTAGAGGGGAAATAAAGCAGGACTTGTGGTATGAGAATCTGTATACCAGAGGTACAGGCTAGGTGCCTCTCTAATCCTCTAGTCAGTGTTTCTCAAAGCACATCCTCAGGCTTCCTGCAACAAGCTTCTCAGACCTCAGACCCCTAGCCTCATGCCTGGCCTATAGAATCAAGCATTTAGCCTAGTGCTTGGGCCTAGGAGGTGTTGTTTTTTTTTTTTTCTTTTTCTTTAATTGAGGTAAAATTGATATAAACATTATATAAATTGCAGATGTACAGCATTGTAATTCAGTATCTGTAAGCACTACATCATGATCACCAACAAAAATCTAGTCACCATCTTTCATCATACAATTGACCCCATTCCCTCAACCCTCTTTCCCTCTGGTAACCACCAATCTGTTGTCTGTATCTATGAGTTTGTTTTTATTTTGCTTATTTGTTTGGTTTGTTTTTAGATTTTACATATGAGTAAAATCATATGGTATTTTTCTCTCTCCATCTGACTTCTCTCACTTAGCATAATACACTCAAGGTCTTTCCATGTTGTTACAAATAGTAAGATTTCATTCTTTTTTATGGCTGAATAATATTCCATTGTAAATATGTACCACAACTTCTTTATCCATCCATCAATGGACACTTAAGTTGTTTCCATATCTTGGCTATTGTAAATAATGCTGCAATGAACATAAGGGTACATATATTTTTTTGAATTTGTGTTTTGGGTTTCTTCAGATAAATTCCCAGAGTGGAATAACTGGATCATCTGGGAGTTCTATTCTTAATTTTTTGAGGAAACTCCCTACTGTTTTCCATAGTGGCTGCACCAATTTACATTTCCACCAATGGTATATGAGGGTTCTCTTTTCTCCAGATTCTCACCAACACTTGCTTCTTGGCCCAGGAGTTTTTCAAAAGCATCCTTAGTGATTTTTATGTACATCATATATTGAGAGGTACTATTCTAGTCACAAATTTTTGAGGTTTGTGTATGCAATATGTTATTATAGGGATATTACAAAGCCCCAAAAAAACTATTAAAATTCCAGTAAAACAATATCTAAATCCCCAGTAGCTCATCATCTAATGAAATAAAACTTCCAAGCAGTATCATACTCATTTTCCATGACTCACCAGTCACTGACATACATGGTTCCATTATTAAACCCCGAAGGCGACAAATGGCCTATTTGACAAGAAGAGTTTTCAGACTGGCAAGTGGCTGCAATGTTGCCTGGCCCAGGCATTGGTTAGAAGACTCAGCACGGACAGTATAACCGGATTGCATTATTGGGTTTCTATTAACTCTGCTCTCTTAATATTTGTTATCCAATTAGCAATGGGCCCCATGATAAATAGGATTCCTGACACAGGGAAGATGCAGCAATTGTAATATGTATAGCTGCTATTAATATTATTTTTCATCATGGGTAGTTTCTCACTGGATCTTAAAGTCACTAGTTAGTCTCCCTATCTTCTATTTTGAGTATAGCAGAGGAGAGAACTGGAAAATGTGCTATTGACTCAGTCAAAGAATGAAGAAGTACAGTCTAATTTCCCCCCTTCTAAAAGCCCTGATAACTACCAAAAAGTGAAACAAAATAAAAATAGAAATTCTGTCCTCTTAACAGCAGGTTCCAAATTTTCTGCGGGAAATGGAACAAGTCTGGCCTTGCAGGTAGGAAAGCTAAGTTTAGCCCCACACTGCCTCTAAGCAGATATGGGGACAAATCACCCACCTCTATACCTAGGTCTCCTCGTCTGTCCAACATGGGTAGCATCTCCATGGTTGGATAAAATAGTTCACAGATGCAAAAGTATTTTATATACTCACAGTCAGGGCTTCTTACCAGGGGTCCATAGAACTCACGGGCCTTGGCCTCAGGATTCTAGTGAGCATCCTGACATTATAAATAAAACGGAGTGTGTACATGCACATGTGCTTTTTTCTGGGAAAGAAGGTCCGTAGCTTTCATCAGATTTTCAAAGAAGTCTATGACCTAAATTAGTATCCTGTTCCTCTTTTCTCTGTAATTAATTACCAAGTGTTTATTGAGCCTTTACCATGGAATCTGTCATTAGCGGTGCCGTGAACCTCCGCTTCTCTTCTAACCCGTGAACAGTCAGGGCAGTTTACAGGGTTTCTGTTGGTTTGGGTTTCATTTTACAGGAGGGCAGGGGTAAGGGTCATGCACCAAGAGATGCCTGAGAAGCATTACTTCATCCCTGGGGGAATCTAAACCCACGGGGCTCTCTCCCAAGCCTCTGACAGGGAGGGGTGCAAGGCTGTCGGGCCTGTTCTAAGTCAGCATAACGTGTTTTCCACTCTAGCAACACCTAACATATGGTGTGTGCACTGATGCTTATGAAAACAGTGATTCATCCTTAATCCTCTAAAAAAAAAAATGAAAGAAAGAAAGAAAAAACGTCGACCCTATGTGGCCTTGGCTCTGCTCCCTGAATGCCCTTCTGTTCTCCAAAATGTCTGTGCTGTCACCTGCCTCCACCTGATCCTGTTTGCTCCTCTGCCTTACCTTTCCTGCAGGCTTCTCCTGCCAGCCTTCTGATCTCCGGCTCCTTCCCTTTGTGTTGCTCTTTCTCTGCATCTGCATGGTCACTGCTGGAGCTTTAGCTGCACATCCAAACCCCCTCTGCAATGTAAAGACCTTTCCTCTCACTTCCATTCAGTGCCTTGCCTGAATGTCCCCTCCCCTTGCACCCCTTCTAAACCTGATCTTCTCTATGCCTTTATCATCCTTCCCTATCCCTCACCTCTTCAAAGAAATACCTCCTTATGTGAGGGGAACAGGGAAGTAACAAGGAGAAGGAAGGTGTAGGAAGAGATGGGTTGCAGGATAAAAACATTGAGAATCACTGATTTTTCCCTCCCCTCTTGATTTAATTCACAAGGTCTGTTGTTTGATGTCCAACAGGGCAGCCAGCAAAGGTGCTTTATTCTGAGGGAATACAAAACCTCACCAGTCTTGTGAAAAATCAAAGTAAGAGAAGAACAGAGGCACAGACCAAAGAGAGGGAAAGAGTAAAGAGATATCTCACTGTAGGTGATCTCATAGTTTAACTCTGTTTAAACCAAAATAGATCTTAATCAAATAGGCAAATAGCACAAAAGAGTCATATCTGGAGATAGGCAGCCAATCATTGTCAATGAGACTTGGGATGAGGACAGTCTCAAATTATGCAACAAGGTGTGTTTCAAACATTAGTTGTTGCTTGGGGCTGAAAATGCCTTTTCAAATAAAGGCATTATGATTCAGAGAAGGCAGACAAAACTGAGTGAATCATAGTTCCACGTAACCTTGAGCAAGTAACAACCTCTCCCAGCCTCAAATGCACATGAGGACTTCTTAGACGTATATCTCTATTGCAGGATTGTTGTGATAAATAATGTCTCTCAAGTACCTGGCATACAGTAGATGTTCAATAAATGATGGCTATTATTACTGTTGTTTAAAACCTGCTGGATATGGCAGTTGGAATCACAGGGGGAAGCCACAATAGCTAATAACCTACAATCTGCCAGAAATAAAAAAATATATATATATGCTTAAAAAACCATATAAACCTAACCATCATATACTTAACACTTCTCCAGGAAAATCCAGAGTTTAACCCCCAGCAAAAGAGTGTAGATGCTTCTCCAAGTACAGGCTCTGCTGGCATCTGTGCCCTGGGGTGAAGCAGGGGGTGGTCCCAGCAGGTGGGAGGTAAAGAGAGAGAGGCAACCTCACAAGAAGTGGTCAAGTTTCTGAGCTCGGTTCCTCGTCCATATAAAAAAGACAGTTGTGCACACTGTACACAGATTGGAAGAATTAAAAATTGACCAGTTACAAAACCCGTGTTTTCTGGAATACCACTTTCATAGGATATTAATAGGTATTACCAAAATGAGAAATGCTGGGTCACAATGCTGAGTCATTGATGAACATATAAATATATGCTACTTTGCAATGTCTACCAGTATTTTAAATGCATCTATCCTTTGATATAGCAATCCTGCTAATGAGATAGAGAAGACAGATTAAATTGACTTATTTTACAGGACTTCTTCAAGACAGGAATGTGATATGTAACTTTTCCCAAACATATTTCAACTCCGGCACCTTTTCTTATAGAACATCTCCTGGGACTACTGTTTCAAGGAAGACATTTGGAAACACTAAATTAGATCATGTGCATGTGAGCTATACAGATGGTACTCCACAAGCCTTTTATTTTCTTCTGATGGTCCTAGGATTAGCCCTAGACCTCCTATCCTATAACCACCACCTGTTCCTTATGACCAAAGTCTCTCTTCTCCCTGGCCTACTGAAGGATACGATATAGTCCAATAACATCTCCCAACCCTCCTGTCTCTGAAATACAGAGTCGCTTGAAAGTTTTCTAAAGCTCTTTACTGCTTATAGCAAGAAGAAATGAAGAACTGCCCTGGCTGGGTATCTCAGTTGGTTAGAGTGTCATCCCAATACAGAGGTTGCAGGTTCAATCCCTGGTCAGGACACATACAAGAATCAACCAATGAATGCATAAATAAATATAAATAAGTGGAACAACAAATCATTGTTTCTCTCTCTCCCTCTCCCTTCCTCTCTCTATCTCTCTCTCAAAAAATAAAAGAAAAAAATAAATAAAGAACAAAATCATTTTCTCCTCTAATTATCTTAATTTACTCACTTCTCTTTATTTGTTTATATATGGTATGACAAAGCCAAGTACAGATATTAAAGGTGAGTATGGATACATTAAAGACTTTAAGTAAAACTCATCTACATTTCAAATAAAAATTAGATAATAGAATCTGGGTTTTTCAACAGAAAAGCTTGGGGAGTTTTTCTGTTTTCAGACTGTGGCCTGAACAACCGATTGAAACAGAGGCTGGAGAACCAAGAGCAATCAGAGTGAAGTCGTTTCTGGAGTGACCTTCCCTTTCCTTTCTTGACTCATCATTAGTCATTTGCCCAAGGATTTGATGTGGTACTTGTGAGTGGATGTTAGACTGGTGAAGGAAAGAGGGAGCACAGGGAGGGTCTTAAAAGGGAAGATGCAAAGGGGCATTGGTAATTGGGTAGCACCTACCAAGAGAAATATGTCAATGAATGCATGAATGAGTGAATGAGAAAACTGGACATAAACTGACTATAAGTTAGAAAGCCATAGTATTTTAGACTTCAAAAATAAAGATCTTAAAAAGAGTTGGATCCAGTTGAGCAAGACTGCCTCGACTGACCAGATAACCAGTTCCCCTGTCACAGTAGCAGTGAGACTCTTCTTAAGGGAAAGGACTAACTTAATCACCCTTGTTGCAATTCCTTCTCAAGGCACTGACACCCAACAGGCACCTGGGGGAATGTCATTCTAGCAGGCTTATCAATAGACTTAATTCTACTCTAATCTGTCCAGAGTGGCTTCTCTTTGTGTGTAGTTTTATTTTTCTTTGCATATTCATTTTGATGGTAGAGATCTTCACCAACTAGCCATCAGGGGTTTGGCACTGACTGATGAGTCTCTTAAATTCCTTGAATATGAAACAAACACAATGAACACTAAGGAGGAGAAGAAATTTTAACTGCATGCATATAGCTGAAAAAAATCAATATTTACAAAGGACTCCAATTACCATAATTAATTGTTGTGGGGTGTCTTATGAAGACCATGGAATGTCACATAACTGATGAAAGACTTATATAGTCTAAAAAGCACATGTAAATGCTGACACACACAGTGAAAAGGAAGTTGTTTAGCCAATAAAGATAGATTTAAAACTAAATATGTTTGTTTAAGTAAAATATAGTCAGGAAGATAAACCATTAACAAGCAAAATCTGACCTGCATTTAAAGCCAACAATAAATTTTTTCAAATTACTCATTGATTTGAATTATGGGTTAAAAAAATACTCCTACATTTTACTGTAAAATAATTTAGAGTTAACTGGAGGCTTAAAGTTTTTTCAGGATAAAGAAATGAATTATTAAATTCTTAAAAATTTAACATGATAAATTTCTTTTTGGTTAAGTGTAATTAAAATGGTTGAATTAAAGCCAACAAAAGGAAACAAAAACTAATACAGCAAGAATTAGAATTTGAATTTGTTTATGGGTAAGTGAAAGTCATGTTTTTCTAATTAAGGATGAATTAAAGAACGCGATTCTTATTGAAAAGCAACATGCTTTTCCAGAATCTACCCAATCTTATTTTTTTCTCTAATAACTTTTTAATCTTTAAAAATCTTTTAATTTTTCTCTTCTTTGCTGAAAGATAACATCTACTTTTTCAAATCATCCAGGGAAGGTGATCCTGGATGACTCTGCCTCCAGCTGTGGCAGATTGATTTGTAATAGACCCGTGCTCCCCTTAGGAGCACCTGGGAGAAAATGGAGATGGGGGAGAAGAGTCAGCTTGAGGGCACCAGAGAGGAACCTAGGCACCTAGCACCTGAGGGGGCAAAATTCCAGAGAGAAGAGAATCTGATACTTGTCAGCTGAAGCAGTTTTTCTCTTCAAGGCATTTGATCAGTGGTTCTCAACTTTGTCTGCACATTAGAATCACCTGGGAATCTTTTTAAAATCCTGATTTCTGGGCCTCATCCTCCAGAAATTCTGTTTCTTTGTTACTAATGTGTGGCTTCACACCATAACAAAGAAACAGAATTTCTGGAGGATGAGGCCCAGAAATCAGGATTTAAAAAGATTCCCAGGTGATTCTAATGTGCAGCCAAGGATGAGAACCACTGCATTTGATGATCTGAAACAGCAGAATAGTGGTCTAGAAAAAAGAAAATCTGCCCTAACCGGTTTGGCTCAGTGGATAGAGCATCAGCCTGCGAACTGAAGGGTCTCAGGTTCAATTCCGGTCAAGGGCATGTACCTTGGTTGCGGGCACATCCCCAGTGGGGGCCGTGCAGGAGGCAGCTGATCAATGTTTCTCTCTCATGGATGTTTCTAACTCTCTATCCCTCTCCCTTCCTCTCTGTAAAAAAATCAATAAAATATATTTAAAGAAAAAAGAAAATCAGCAACCTGTGCATTACCCATTGACGCAGTGATTTCATGAAAATAAGTCATATATATTACTTAGCATCTATGAGAAAGGCACTACCTTCTAAGCGAGCACTCCAATGATATTGCGCCTGGCCTTCATTCGGAGTTGTCAATCTTCTCATAATCAGAAATGAGTATTTTAAAACCTTAGCAAAATAAACACTGTAAGTTACCTTGGTGAACAGTCTAGTAAGCAAAGGTAAAGAGCCTTACAGGTTGGGTTCCCCAGAAGTAGATGCTGAGATGGAGTCGGTGTCTAAAATGTTTATTAAGGACCAACACCTGTGAAAGGAAGACTGGAAGAGGGAATGGACAGAGAGGGAAGTTGAAGTGTGATGCGGGCTCAATAAAGTTGTAACTAATCATGCAGGGAGGCTTAGAGTAAATATTACCCATCTGAGTTGGCCCCCATTGGGCCAAAAGGGCCAGACCTTTATATCCTCCCTGCCGCAGTCACAGGATTGAGAATGATCCGATAAGGCATGGCCGTGGGCAAGGTGGCTCTCTGCAGAAACAGCAGACTCTGAAGGAGTGGACAGCTGCAGGCTTCCTTCTGACCGCACTCCCTGCAGCTGGTCAGCAAGTCTTGCCTTGAAGGAGGAGCGAGCTAGTGCATTTCCGTGTTTCCCAAGCAGCAGCGGCCAACAAAATGGAGCACACGGTACTGAAGGGGAATGGAGTCAGGGAGGGGATGGTGCCCCCCAAGCACCTCTTCATTCATCACTCCCAAACATTCACGGAGCACTTATACTGGACCTAGAACTCTAGCGGGCCCTGTGCGGAAACAGAACCAAGACTCACACTGTCCCTGTCCTCAAACACCATCCATTCAATGAGGGTAGGCAGACATGCACACAGAGGGGCTGTGGGACAAAGGAGGGGCACCTCATCTGGCCAGGATTCTTCTTTTTTTTTATTATTGCTTAAAGTATTACAAAGAGTATTACATGTCTCCTTCCCCCTCCCCCACCCCCTTGACAATCCCCAGGCCTCCCCAGGATTCTTCTTATCTTCCCACCTAAGTGCTCTCTGGACAGGTACGCCTGCCATGTAACTAAATGGGCATACACTGCCATCTACAATGGAGCACACCCCTGGTGACATATGGAAAAAGTAAAACAGGGACAAAAATGACTTAGGTGCCATTTCCAATAGTCACATGAAGGTGAATCACCATCAACTTCCCTAGGCTTTGTTTATGTGTCTGTAATGAAGGGGAACTCTATTTCAAAGAACAAATTAATTCCCATGAAATATGTTCACTATAATTACAAAATTTGGTCAGGATTGTGTAAAATCTGAGCTTGGTTCTCCCAGCTGTAGAAGGCTAGTAAGTAAAATTTAAAGAGTCTACAGAAAGAGCTAAGAACATGACTATTTGTGTCTGTTTTGTTCACAGCCATATCCCAGCTTCCAGAGCAGTGCCTAGTACACATGGGAAACGAGATAGTATTCCTAGAGTCAGTTACTGAGTAGTCACTTCTATCCTCTTCTTTATGTGCCCTTTACCCCCTTATTTCCACCCTTCCCCAGCCTAGGAACACCTGTTAGCTGAGACTGTGGATTGGTACACCTGCATGTGCTTCTCCAAGTGGCCAGGACTTCCTCACTGCATGATTCTGGGTTCCAAAGGTGAGCATCCTGAAAGAGTGGAAGCCATACAGAAGACATAGTGCCTTTTACGAGCTAGGCCCAGAGATCAAATTGTATCACATCCACTGCATTATTCTATCGGTTGAGATAGTTACAAAGATTTCCCCAAGTTCCAAGGAAGGGAACATATCTTCTCAATAGAGGAATGTCAACATCATATTGCAAAAAGAATAATATTGTATATTCCAGAGGATGCATATGTATCTATCTCTTGGAAAATACAATCTGCCATAACACTCAAACTTTCCCCTTGTTAACGTAAAAACATTAAAACCTGTAAAGAATTTTTGTGAGTTTATTTGAGCCAAGCTGTTGACAATTGCCAGGAAGCAGTATCTCAACGGATTGGGATAATGCTTCAGAGAATGGTGGGTTTTCATCTATTTTTATAAATTGCAATCAAAGGAGGGGACGTAGGTGGGTCACATGAAATCCATTGGCGATAGATTAGAGAAGCGGGAGAAAGCAAAGCAGAGAAACCCCTGGGATTGGATAAAAAGTAAAATAATAGACACATACCTAGGTGGGTGCAGGATAATCAACAATTAACATGAGAACATAACAATGAAGGAATTTGTGGTATTTGTCCTGGCACCCAGGCACATTATGTTGTGCCCCAAGAGGTCCAGAAAAAGGGAAGTTACTAGATACCCAGACATTTAAAGGATATGTTATCATAGATGCAAAATGACAGATAGGCTCAGTTAAGGTAAAGGTTGACCTTGTCTGCAAAGATACTGGCCTAAGACGTAACTGCCCACCATAACTGCTTTTAGTTAAAGCTTAATTTCAGACCACCCTTTGTGGTTACTTTAGGTCTCTGAGTTTGCAAAACCACCATGCAGGCCTTCCCTGAGCTTGTCAGGTTAGCATGTGACCCCTTTCATCCACACCCTGCATTCACATTGTCAGCCTAATCTTCACTTTTTTTTTTTTTCTAAGATTTTTGCATTGATTTTTAGAGAGAAAAGAAGGGAGAGAGAAAGAAAGAGGGAGAAAGAGAGAGAGAGAGAGAGAGAGAGGAAGAGAGAGAGACATTGATCGGCTGCCTCCTGCATACCTCCTACTGGGGATTGAGCCTGCATGTGCCCTAACTGGGAATCAAATTGGCAACCTTAGGTGTATGGGATGACAGTTAACCAACTGAGCTATATTGACCAGGGCACCTACACATTTTTTTTGTGCAATGTTCAGGAGCTCTGCAATAAAAATATGAACAGAATAGCACTCCTTCCCATTCTTGCCAAAACTCAGAACTGGAGGGGCCAGAGGGGTTGGGGAATGCAAAAGTGGGACATTGGGACTGTTTATCTCATCAAGTAGAGAACTCACTTGTGCTCGGGGTGACTTGGGAGCAAAGCCACACACAACTGTCATCACTGTCATGTCACCTGCGTCAGAATACAATTTCTGTTCCATTTTACTCCTCATTTTCATTGTTTATTTATCATACTTGTTTGGTTTATGTTACAGGGAATAAATCCTCTTGGGAAAGAAGAAGACATTACCATACAATGTTAAAACTCCAGTTTCATTTATTTATGAACAATGCTGGTGGCATCATTAGGAATTTTAAGCTAAATTCATTTATGCTGGGTGGCCCATTTGATAGAAAGTGAATTTCAAACTAGGTCAGTACTAAGGCAGTAATACAATTCTGGGCCCTCAATGTCAGGGTGCAATTCAATTATTTTTACTATCAATGGATATATTCATTAGCCAGAGTTAAAATAACCTAAAACCTTCTTGCAACAATATGATTGGACTAAAATAACATCCAGAGTGCTTAGACTGAAAACAAAATGGCATTATTCAATTTCCAAATACAGTACCTTGAATAACAAATTTAAAGAATGCATTCTTGTTTTATTACTGGTATCGCTTCATAATTGTTCTTTATGTTCTCTCTTTATTTCTTTTTGGGAAGATGGGGAAAGAGTGACTAATGCAAAGCAAAGTCTGTAACTTATCTAAAACCCTAACTACTTTTCCTTTATCCTAAACCCTCAAGAGGGGTTTCTGCAGGGGAAAAAAAGAGCAGGGGTGGGGGGGGAGAATTACACCTTATCCAGCGGAATTTAGAGGGGTAGAAACAAAACAGCCTTAAAAGTTGTAACACATATCTTTCTGGTTTATGACCACATTCTCTAACATCTGTTGAGGGACATTTTCTGACCAAAGGTCCTGTCAGTATCAATAAGGAAAGACGCTTTCCTCATTGTTCTAGAATCTATGGGGTCCAGGGTTATTGAAATGTATATATAGTGTAGTTCATACCAGAGCATAGAGGGCGAGTAAAGAGGGAAGGAAAAGGGGAGTGTGGATTAAAGTGTGGAGTTGCCCCTGGCCCTGCTTTGAACTCTCCCTAGCTTTTTGGAACTTAACCAAGATCAAACAAGCAGTTGCAGCCAGCTCCAGGCCTCTGGTTCTCTGTATAAATTTAGGAGTAGATTTTGAGGTTAAGATTATGAAGTTTTGTGGTAACTTTAAACTAGAAAGTATTGCATTCACCTTTTATATTACCCAAAGAAAGAAGAAATGCCCAGCCATGTAATGAAACTCTTTTCGATCTGACCATTGTGTTAGGAACAGATTTCACACTGAGCAAATCTCTGCAACCAGACTCAAATGTTTCCCATTAAGGCCGTGCACGGATATAAATGTGCAAATGCCTGCTGCAAAGTGTGCAGTTCTCCAAGCAAAATGCACACACTTGCTGGTTTGGATAAAGTACCCGAAAATGGATCCAAGGTTAACACTTGTTTGCACTTATTATTGCCATAGCTCAGAGCCTCAACAATGAGAAAGCAAACTCCCCAAATAGTCCTATGGGGGGGACCCCCATCTGATTAGATGCAACACACATAGTTCAGGTTGTTGCAGCCTTAATACCTTGAATAAGAATTGGCCATTTTCAAACATATCTTACAGTTTAGCAACTTTTGTTTCTATGTAAAACAAGTTCTGGAGAGTGGAGGTAAAAAATGAGACAGTCCTGGCCAGTGTGACTCAATTGGTTGGAGTGTCCTCCTGTACACTCCTGGTTCAATTTCCAGTAGGGGGACATACATACTCAAGTTGTTGGTTCAGATGCTCGGTCAGGGTGCATGTAGGCAAGCAACTGATCGATGTCTCTCACATGTCTCTCTCTCATATGTCTCTCTCTCTCTCTCTCTCTCTGTCTGTCTCTCTCTCTCCCTGTCTATAAAATCAATTATATATATATATATATATAAAATTTCCTATTTTTAAAAAATGTTTAAATATCAAAAGAGGAGATTCTACTCAAATGATTTTCACTAAAGTCAAAGATAATGACATTAATAGAAAATTTCAATTTTGACTTTTTTTTTGGAGAGGGGTACTTTCCTTTCCCTTCCCCTTGTCTCACAGTAAATGTTAAAACCCACCTCTTCTTATAACATTGCTGCATACTAGAGGGCCTTAAACCATATTAAAGTCCCCATGAATAACTTACGAATTCTTTTTGCATAATGGGCATTGTTATCTCCACTTTATCAGTGGGGAAATCAAGGCATCCAAAGTTAACTTGCTGAGGTCCTAAGATTCCGGAGCCACCAGCAGCAGCCTCAGGCCCCTAGGACAACCTCATCCTAGAGACGATTTTGTTCTCAGCTCAGAGATGAGGTGTGCACACAGGCCAGAGCTAACTTTTGTACAGAATCTGTTGCCTGAAGTAAGTGGAGAAATAAGTGGGAAAGAGAATAAAGACAAAAATGAAGGCTGATCTGTGACTCCTCAAAGAAGTTATTTCTATGATTATTCAAAAGCAGACCATTTTTCAGAGTCTTAGAAAGTTTCAGCATCATTTAATACAACTGATGACATAAATACATACTTTTATCCTGAAAGTTTCCCTTTATCCCTTCAGAATTTTAAATAATATTGAGTACTTTCACCTAATATTTCAAACCTAATTCAGTAGCCTTCAATAATTTAAAGTGACATTTTAAATTTATTTCAATCTGCACTATGTCACATGAAAATATGTCTACTGTTACTTTATTGTACATTGATGTCAAGAAACATACAAAGCCCTAACCGGTTTGGCTCAGTGGATGGAGCATCGGCCTGCAGACTGAAAGGCCCCAGGTTCGATTCCGGTCAAGGGCATGTACCTTGGTTGCGGTCACATCCCCAGCTGGGGGTGTGCAGGAGGCAGCTGATCGATGTTTCTCTCTCATCAAGGTTTCTAACTCTCTATCCCTTTCCCTTCCTCTCTGTGAAAAATCAATAAAATATTTTTTTTAAAAGAAACATACAAAATAAAAATACATTTTCACTCTTCAATATAGTCAGGTTTTGGAAGGTTGATAAGCAATGTTGTAGGGATTATTTCTGTTTGTCTTGAATTTATCCAAACAGCCACTCTTACTTGTTGGGTATTTTTTCCCCTCTTCAATTTAATTTTTATTTGCTTACAGTACAAGTGATTAGAATAAGTAAGGTGTAAAGGGTGACTTTCTTCTCACCTGGGAGCATAGCCAGCTCCAGCAAAACTCTCCTTTCTCCTAACCCTCTCCCCATTTTTTTGGGCCCCTAGTTTCAATCATCTGAGACTATCACCAAAATGCTCACTGACTCCAATTTAAGTTGATATTGGCCCAGAAGTATGTGCATGATAATAGCTAGCTTTGAGGCCTAACAGTTTGCCAGGGTCAAAAGGCTGCTGTGTTTGTAATGGCAGAATTTCAGGTACGTTGACAGGTAGTGGGGGAGTCATTTTTGAAACTAGAGTTGATTCCCTCAATTCATGTTACAGAAGTAATTTCTTATATGTGAGGCAAGTGCTGAGTACAGGTGTTTTTTTTTTTTATTATTACTTTTCAGTTTGCCTTAAATTTTAAAAACCTCACAAAACTGGAAAGTAATCTACCAAAGAATGAGGGTTGTGGTCTCTCCAAGTCCTTGAATTTCAAACCAGAGATGGATGATCTCTTTAGACCTGCAGGGGTTCCACCACACTCCCCTGCTACAGGGGAGGGGAAGTAGCAGGAGAAGCAAGAACTGCAGACCTGACAACAGGATTTTTCAGGAAGCTGTGCTCCTCATAGAAATTCTAGACACAAGGATGGCTGATGCCTATAGTTCCACAATTAAAGATTCATTCCTCTTTCAATAAAATGGAACCACCCCGATGAAAAGTCACATCTTATTGGATAACCTAACATCAACCTCACCTACAACAGAAATACATGTGGTGTTTGGTAAAACTCAGATTCAGTGATTCAGTGAATCAGAATCCTAGGTTTCCCCAGAGCCCAGGAATCTGAATTTTAGCTAAAACTCTCATTTGATCTTTCTGCATAGTGAAGTGTGAGAATTTCTGGTTTAGAGCTGGAGAGTAATAAAGGGAAAGCAAAAATAGACATTGTGGGACTGGGGCTGTGTGTGGAATCAAAGGTAAACACTCATAAAGTATGGCTTATTTGACAAGTTAAGCCAGTCTTGGAAGGCCCAGAGAAGGCCAAAAGGGAAAATCAATGAGAAGAAAGGAAAGAAAAGCTGCACAAGTTTTATGGACCTGCCATGTGCCTCTAAAATGTTGTCCTGCATTAAATAGGCCTCTGCTACCTCATCAAGGAAGGAGTTTTGTTGTTTCTTCTTCCTTCCTTCCTTTCTTCCTTTTTCACCTTTCTTTTTCTTTCCTTTTTACATAAAAAGATTCCTTTCCCTATTCAATGCACAGAATTTTGCTAAGAAAACATGTGTGCTTTTTTAGAATGAGAAAGGTTTTTTACAACTAAATGCTATGTACTTATGAATCCCATGTATTTTCCCCCATTAGTTTTTACCAAGGGTTTCTGCAAAGTTGGTAATTTTTCAGGTTCTTTTTTGTTTTTTATAACACTACTCTTAAAATAAGCAAAATGCTTATTCACAAAAATATATTTTAATAACTCTACCCAATATTAGAAGGTTTATAGCAAAAAACTATCATGATCCACCTTCCTGGAATAAAACTTTAGGGATGTGCTTTGACCCACAGAAGAAATTAAATGCACAGTTAAGACTGATTTTCATCATCAAGTTGCAACAGGGAATTCTCTTTAAAGATGTCTCCTGCTGTCTTCATTCAAGTCTTGATCTCTTGCTGCAAATATATATTCCTTTGTGGGTTTAAGGCAGATATTGGATATCCTTTTAATCTATATTTATTAAGCAAGCTATTGACAAGTCTCATTCTGCCACAAATCCATGAGCAATGTTCCCGTGGCCACTCTAGTGGGAGTCTTTATATATATATATATTTTTTTTAAATATATTTTATTGATTTTTTTTTTTACAGAGAGGAAGGGTGAGGGATAGAGAGTTAGAAACATCCATGAGAGAGAAACATCAATCAGCTGCCTCCTGCATGGCCCCTACTGGGGATGTGCCCTCAACCAAGGTACATGCCCTTGACCAGAATCGAACCTGGGACCCTTCGGTCCACAGGCCGATGCTCTATCCACTGAGCCAAACCAGTTAGGGCTCTAGTGGGAGTCTTAAGTGAATACATCTTCAGGATAAGTGGCCATTTTTCACAGGGCATTTTTTTTAATGTGAAAGTTAAAAGCACATATTAAAATATATTTTGAGTCCGGCCAGTGTGGCTCAATGGTTGAGCCTCAATTCATGAACCAGGAGGTCATGTTTCGATTTCCAGTCAAGGCACTTGCCTAGGTTGCAGACTCGATCTCCAGTGTGCGGTGTTCAGGAGGCAGCAAATCAATGATTCTCATCATTGATGTTTTTATCTCTCTCTCCCTCTCCCTTCCTCTCTCTGAAGTCAATAAAAACATTTTTTTAAAAAAAGATATATTTTCACTTGCTCCACAAGCCCAAATCAACCAGCAAAAGTTAAGTATGCCAATAACAGAACACAAAAAGACAGGTTTTCTGCTCCTCACCCCACCCTCACCATCTGCTTTCCCAGATAGCCACTCCCAGTTTAGGACCTTTTGTACCTGAGCAAAGTTTTTGATTGGAAGAAACTTTGACCTAGAAACAAGGTGGGAGAGTTTGCCTGATTGCTCTCAGATCCAATCATTGCCGCTCGTTCTGTATCACCAAAATCGGCCTGTTGCAAAGTCCATTTCTCATGTCCCTTGCCAACTGACATCCAGCTAGGTTTAGTCAAAGGGGGGCACTGGGCAGAGATTGGGGAGCAGGAGGAAAGGAGAAGTCAGAGTGTTTCTCCCCTTCGTCTCTGTTTTAGGCAGCATGCTTGGCCATGATTGCACCAACTCCATGGTTGCAACTCCTGCAGAGAAGCCTCCCGCTGGCTGAACCTAGCTGGAAGCCAGTTGGCAAGGGAGTCTGGGAAAGGCCATTTGCAGATCAGCCCCTTGTGCATGATCCAGAGCAGAATAGGGAAGTATGAGGACTGAATCTGAGAACAGCCAGCCAAATAACGAGCACAGAGTGCTGACTGAAACCTCACTGGGCCCTCTCTATCTTGGTAGGGAGGGTGAAGAATGATAGCTGGCTCCAATGCAGTCATGCGATATTAACGGAACATTTAGCAGGTGTTAGGAACTGTTCTAGGTTCTAAGAATGCTATGATCTATAAAATATTGTCTCAGCTCTGACAGACAGACCTGAGTTTGAATCCTAGCTCTTCATCCTTACTTGCACTTTACATATATTTTTATTGATTTCAGAGAGAAAGGGAGCAGGAGAGAGAGATAGAAACATCAATGAAGAGAATCATTGATCTGCTGCCTCCTGAACATCCCTACTGGGGATTGAGTCTGCAACCTGGGCATGTGCCCTTGACTGGAATCGAACCTGGGACCCTTTAGTCTGCAGGCTGACACTCTATCCACTGAGCCAAACCAGCTAAGGCTTCATCCTTACTTCTAGTTGGCTTTGGGCAACTTATTTGACCACTGCAAACCTCCTCCTCCATTGTGTAACAGGAGCTACTTCCTGGAATAGTAAGGCTTGCATGAGATAATTGCTTATAGTAGACATTCAGTGAACATTTGTTGGATAAATTGTACCTACTGAGACAGATACTGTGCAAGTAAAATGAAGTTACATTTCCGTGATTGCCTCCTCTGTGGCAGGCACATACATTACTTTAATTCCTATAACAGCTGTCCAAGCAGGGTAATAAGCAGCTTTAATAGAATAAGGGCTTTAACAATGGCATCTACAAACTATGACAGGAACTAGAGAGAGGGAATCTGTAGAGACTTCCCAGAGAAATATGGAGGATTTCATTGTTGGAAAAGGAGGCAGGGCCCAGAGAGGGAGGGACTTTGTAATAACAGCAGTAAAGATGACACTAGCTGCCAGGCCCTAAGCTACAGCATCACTGAGTCTTCTTCCATGGAGAGCTCCAGCTCCCAGAGGTGTGTATCCTATCCACTCCACGTTGTAGAGAAACCACAGTTTACAGTTGCAAAGCAATGTCACCCAGCTAGTAAGACCAGGATTCCAACCAAAATGTGCCCGACTCCAAAGCCAAAGCTCCAAGGAACCCCACGGTGCCCTCTGGGTTTATGGACGTATGGAGTTTTTTTTTTTGTTTTGCTTTACTTTTTTTCAATCCTTACTTTTTGATTTTAGAAAAAGAGGAATACTCACTGAAATCGAACCCTCAACCTTTCAATTTATGGGATGACTCTCCAACCGACTGACACCTCCCTCCCCCCCCCCCCCCCCCCCCCCCCCCCCCCCCCGCCGCCACCTCCACAGCCAGGGCTATGGATGTATGATTTTATTAAGAATTAGCCAGCTTACGGCAGCTGTGCAAATCACAAATCTGTGCATTTATGTCCAACAAACTCTCGCCTCCTTGGGGGAACTGGATTCTGAAGGCCCTTAATTCTTTGGGAAGTCCCACCTGTTTGATTCCAGCTGCACAGCCTCCCCTCAGAGGAAGACTGGGGACACAGGGCTGCATCCTCGGTGGAGTGACGGGCGTGGGGGAGGTGGCTGAGACAAGTAACTCGCTCTCTAGAAATAAACTGTGTAACCTGAAGAGAGGAGTTAACTCTTTCAGGGGGTTACCATTTTGTTTAATTAATTCTCCAGGTTACTAAATGTCACTACATGGTCTCACAGAGTAAATGTATCTCTCAAGTGGGAGACATTGACTAACCTACTTTAGGCATCAATTCTCCCGCCTAGGTAGCTTTTCTTTAAAAGGCCAGTTGCAGCCCAGCCGGTGTGGCTCAGTGATTGAGTGTCAACCCATGAACCAAGAGGTTGCTGGTTCAATTTCCAGTCAGGGCACATGCCCAAGTTTCGGGCTCCATCTCCAGTAGGGTGTGTGCAGGAAGCAGCCCATTGATGATGCTTCTCTCTCATCGCTCTCCCTTCCTCTCTTTCTAAAAATTAATAAAAACATATATTTAAAAAAAAAAGGAATATACTGTTTAAAATAAATAAATAAATGGCCAGTTGGAGACAAGATCATTGCTTTTCTGCTTAATAGAAAGTGGGGAGGAGTCCTTAAAACTTTCCAAGATTACTTTTAATGAAAAAATACTACTTCTTATTTTTCCTATGTCTCCCACTTTCTGTGTTGCTGGGGGAGAAGAGATGCCTATAATAACAAAAGCATAATATGCTAATTAAACTGGGCATCCTTCCAGACAAAGCTGGGGCTGCAAGGGAAGCCTGGATCCAGGGTGCCAGAGGGAAGGAAGGCCTACTCTTGCATGAATTTCGTGCATCGGGCCTCTAGTTTGCAAATAAAAGGAGACCTTCTCTTCAAATTTCAGAGCTGTTCAATTATAAACACAGCCACCTGCAAAGTTGGAAATCAACTACAATCTTCTTTAAAGCCTTTTCAATGCAACTGCTAACCTGTCTAGATGTTTAACTTTCAGGTTTCAAAACCTGTCAGTTAAAACTTGCTTACTGTTACTCCTTTTCTCTGAAGCTACAAGCCTGAAGAGAAATTATATAGCAAATTGGAAACAAGGAACTAAGACTTGATAGCAACACAAAAGACCTGCTGACGGGCTGGGGTATGAGAAACTACAATCCTTGTTCTGAAAATGAATAAGGATTAGAGAGTTCATCTCCTGGCGGCCTCTAATGAGGTTGTGCCTTCTCAGTTCGGAAACAAGCAGTCAATTGATCCCTTCACAAGAACACCTGGTGTATTTTGAGGAAAAAATTAGTCAAACCTGTTGTTGCCAGTCAATTCCGTTAAATTGTGTCATTGGTAGTAATGGATAGACACAGCTCATTAAAAATACCACTTGGGGGAATCCTAAGGCAACGGGGCAGTCATTACTAAACTAATTCTATTGGCCTGAAAGAGTTAATTCTACTCCTAAAGGGAAGCAATTTACTTTCTATTCCCCAGGAGGATGAGCCAGCCTCTTTCAGAGCTTAATACAATGAAGCTGTTTTATACCAGCCCTCCCTTCCACTCCCCAAATTGAAAGCCCCCTGACAGTTGACAAGCCCAAGATGGGGTGCGTTGGGAGGGTCACCTCGCATTCTTCCATGTGGGGCCCCTGTAAGTTGAGGCGACAGGGTAATGCTGAGTAAATCCACGCAGGCAAGGAACAAACGTAAGGACAAATCCCCTGACTTGTGTGTCTGGATTCTAAACACCTCCCTGGATTCTAATAGCAAAGCCAGATCAATCCATCAACAGGAGTGGCTAAGGGATACCTGATTTATATGCAACCTCAGCAGTGTATCACTGGGCACAGAATGCCAGTGTCAACAGTTCTGCACAGGCTCCAGTCCTGACTGACAGAGAACAGAGGCCATCGTCCTCATTGCTAAGGAGAAGAGAGCAGGAGAGGACAGAATAATCCACACATTCTCTCACGGATACTTTTTTATTTTTTAACAATTCGTTATGAAAAATGTCAAATGTAGATCAAAATCGACATAATATTTTAATGACCCCCTAAGTACCAATTACTCAGATGCAATAATTAATAACTTACCGACAATCTTATTTCATCGGTACCCCCATCTATTCCCTGACATTATGCTATCTTGAAGCAAATCCCAGACTTTCTATCATTTCGTCCATAAATATTTCAGTGTGTATCTCTAAAAGATAAGGGTTCTTTATAGTATTATCAAATACAAAACAATTGCTCCTTTAAAAAAAATACTCTTTTGACACATGTGACAACATGGATGAACCGTGAGAACAATGTGCTAAATGAAATAAGCCATTTACAAAAGGACAAATGCATAATTCCACATATACGAGGTTCCTAGAGTATTAAATTCATAGAGACAAAAAGTGGATGGTGATTGCTGGGGGTTGGGGGAGGAGAGAATGGGATTATTGTTTAATGGGTACAGTTTCAATTTGCAAGATGAATAGAGTTCTATGTTTGGACAGTGGTGATGGTAGCACAACAATGTAAACTTATTACCAATGAACTGTACATTTAAAAATGATTAAGATGGCAAATTTTATGTTAGATATATGTATTTTACCACAGTTTTTTAATTTATTAAAAATAAAACCCTTCACATCATAAACTGTTTACTAAGTGTTTAATCCTATATAATAAAGAGCTAATATGCTAATTAGACTTGAACAGCAGAACGACTATCCAGATGACCTCCGGACAACTGTCCGGACGACCTTCCGGATGAAGCTGGGGGCTGCCAGGGCCAAGCCCCTTGCACAAATTTCATGCATCAGACCTCTAGTTATTATACAAATGTCATAAATTTTGTTCAGTTTGTATGCTTGGGTCAGAATCCGCTTAAGGTTCACACATTGTGGTTGGTTGTCAGGACTTTTTATTTTTATGTATTTTTTTATTTTATTTTTTATTGATTTCAGTGAGGAAGGGAGAGGAAGAGAAAGATAGAAACATCAATGGTGAGAGAGAATCATTGATCGGCTGCCTCCTGCATACCCCCTACTGGGGATCGAGCCTGCAACCCCGGCATGTGCCCTTGACTAGAATCAAACCTGGGACCCTTCAGTCCACAGGCTGACATTCTATCCACTGAGCCAAAATGGTAGGGCTTGTCAGGTCTTTTGAAATTTATATGTTCCCGCTTCATGTTTTTCCCTCATTGCAATTTATTTATTGAAGAAGCTTTTTTTAAAAATATATTTTATTGATTTTTCACAGAGAGAAAGGGAGAGGGATAGAGAGTCAGAAACATCAATGCGAGAGAAATATCGATCAGCTGCCTCCTGCACACCCCCCACTGGGGATGTGCCCGCAACCAAGGTACATGCCCTTGACCAGAATCGAACCCGGGACCCTCCAGTCCACAGGCCGACGCTCTATCCACTGAGCCAAACCGGTCAGGGCTGTTGAGGAAACTTTTCCTGTAGTTTCCCACAGTCTAGATTTTGCTGTTGCATCTCCGTGGAGTCCTCTATTCTCTGTTTTCTGGAAAATTGGAAGTTGAATCAGGAAAACAAATCAGATTTAAATTTGATATTTTTGGCAAGACCACTGCCTAGGTTCAACTATATTACTGTAAGTGTGTATGATTGGCCCAAAATGTGAGTGCACAAAGATTAATCAACAAACTGATGAGCAATTTAGTATGGGCTCCCCATTGACAGTAACCTTGGGAAGGGGACAGGAAAAATGAGAGGAGATTAAAAAAAAAAATGTTCTGACAGAATTCTAGCCATCAAGGCACCTGCAATTTTGTTAAAGCGAAACTGTTGCATGTGAAACAATTACATAAGAATAAGTTGTAAAGCTGTGCCCAGAAACTCCATCACATTCCACTGGTAAGATAATCTAAAATGGTTTTAGGCAGGACAGAATTCCTGAAAGGGGTCGTGAAGGACTGATAAGATTTTGGAAGAAAGAAGTCATTCAATGAAGTGAAACAAAGAAAAGCACAAAATTGGAACTGGGTACAAAAGTTAGAAATGACAATACAGAAGCATGAAAACCCAGCAGAGATATAAAAATTGGAAGAAATCTACTGATCCCTAGAGATTAAGGCAAATCAGATGTTACTTATGTTTTGGCACTTCAGCAACATTCTGAAGACCTGCTTTGAGGATCTGATATCCACTCTTTCTAGAGATTAAACACATGAAAAATAGTTTCATGAAAAATACAGTCAGAATTTGATAAGGTGTTTAGGATTAGCCTCAAAATACTCTGGGGGAAAGGGATATACATGAAAAAAAGATTGGGGGGAAAAAAAGAAAGAAGAAAAGATTGATAACTAGTTGGTAATTTTTGGTGCTGAGTGATGGGCTTATAATGCCATTATCTGTATTTTTGTGTACGTTTGAATAATTTAAAAAGTTATTTTTAAACCTATTACTGTTGGAGTCAAGGGTTCTTCCCACATCTCACGTTTCCAATGTTATAGAAAAAAAGGATTCACTGGACCAGAAGATGCAGAGCTTGTCTCTTCTGTGACTAAGCTGTTTAATTCTGAGCCAATTACTTCACCCCTGTGGGCTCAACTCCCTTCTCTATAAAATCTACTGAATGCCTACTACATGCAGGAATTGCAAAATGCACTTTATATACATGATCTCAGTGGTAGACACAAAGTTATTCTTAGAGTCTAAAGTCTTTTTCCCACTCTGGTGTTCCAGGAATTATCCCTTAAACTTTCATTTCATTTTTCAATAAGCCCATGTTCCAGATACTTTGCTAAGCTCTGAAGACATAGGGAGAGAGGAGACAGCTCCTGTCTTCAAGGAGTTTATGATCAAAAGGAGAAACCAAGGGACACCACCTCAGGATGATCTTAAATTAAACCTGGACACCTTTTGGCTTTGGGCCTTTTTAAAGTCTCTTGGGCATTTTTAATAGAAATAAATTCAGGCTTCACAAAATTATATTTTTTTTAAAAAAAGGAGCTTATGATCTAGAAAGACTAGCGTTCTCTGGATGGAGACTGTCTGCTTCATGAAGTGTTAAAGTTGTTATCACCTTAAAAAAAAAAAAAAAAAAAAAGACCAGTAAGAAAGATTGCAGCCAAAACTGTTTTGGCTCAGTGGATAGAGCGTCGGCCTGCGGACTGAAAGGTCCCAGGTTCGATTTCGGTCAAGGGCATGTACCTGGGTTGCGAGCACATCCCCAGTGGGAGATGTGCAGGAGGCAGCTGATCGATGTTTCTAACTATCTATCTCTCTTCCATCGTCTCTGTAAAAAATCAATAAAATATATATTTTTTTTTAAAAAGAAAGATTGCAATACAACTGATAAATGTTTAAATAACTGCTGTGTATTGAACAATAACTAACTAAGATGCTAAATGTTTTACATTATTGATATTGTATATCTCTACAATATGAGAAAACTGTGAGATGGTATAATGACAGAAATAGCATAGAGTGCTATGGGATCAAGCAGGAGGGACACCCATCCCAGATTAAGGGGGTCAGAGAAGGTTTTATAAAGGAGACAATGTCTTTGCTGTCTTTTTTTATTATTTTATTTTAATTGTGGTAAAATATACATAACATAAAATTTACCACTGTAACCATTTTAAGTACAGTTTAGTGGCATTAAGTATATGCACTTTGTTGTACAGCCATCACCACCATCCTTCGCCAGTACTTTTCATCTTCTTAAACTGAAACTCAGTACCAATTTAACAATAGTTCCCCATCCTCCCACCCTTCTCAGCCCATGATAACCACCATTCTACTTAGTGTCTCTGTGGATTTGGCTGCCCTAAATACCTCATAAGAATAGAATCGTACAATATTTGTCCTTTTGTGACCATCTTATTTAACTTAGTATAATGTCTTCAAGGTTTATCCATGTTGTAGTAATTGTCAGAATTTCCCTCCTTTATACTTACCAATTTTATTTTAGCTTTTTATTTTTTAAATACAATTGACACACAATATTATATTATTAATTTTAGGTATACAACTTAATAATTAGACATTTATATAACTTACAAAATGATTATCCTTATGAGTCTAATGCTTATATGGCACCATACATACTTATTACAATACTAGAGGCCTGGTGCACAAAAATTTGTGCACTGGCGGGTGGGGAGTCCCTCAGCCTGGCCTGCCCCTTCTCACAGTCTGGGAGCCCTCAGGGGATGTTCTACTGATGGCTTAGGCCCACTCCCCACGCCGCAGTCTGGCCTCCCTCTGTGGGAGGTAACTGGACAGATCAGGGGAAGGCACTGCCCCCATCACCCTGCTGCTGCTGCCACTGCTGGCTGCCTGCCCTTGGCCCTTGCAGCTGCCGTGGCTGCCACCTGCCCTCGGTCCTCACAGCCGCCACAGCTTTGTCCGCAAGGACGTCCAGTCTATCTGCTCTAATTAGCATATTACCCTTTTATTAGTATAGATGATTGGCTATATTCCCCGTGTTGTACATATTCAGATCCTCTGCCCATTTTTTCATGATTGGTTGGCTTTGAGTTGTTAAGTTGTATAAGTTCCTTAGATATTTTGGATATTAAACCCTTATCAGATATATCATTAACATATATCTTCTCCCATTCAGTAGGCTGTCTGCTGGTGGAGATTTTTTTTTTTCCTTTTTAAGGCTAAATAATATTACATTATATGAATATATCACATTTTATCCATGCATTTGTTGATGGGCAGTTGGTTTGCTTCCATCTTTTGGCTATAGTTAACAAGCTGCTATAAACATAGGTGTACAAATATCTCTTCAAGACCCTACTTTCAATTCTTTTGGCTATATATTATGTTAAGTCTTGAAGACTGAGAAGGAATTAGACAAAAAGGAGAAGACAAGCATTCCAAGAAGAGTGAACAACATGTGCAAAGGCACAGAGAGCTACAGTTCCCCACAGCTGAAGAATAGACAGAGGCAGTGAGTGGTGAGAAGTAAGGCTACAAAAGGAGGCAGGGGCAAGACCTGTAAGGGCCTCACGTACCATGGGGAATGGACAGTGGAAGCTAAAAGCAGAACTCAGACTGAGTCCCTGATTTTACTGATATTGTTAAAGGGTCCACTTCAATGTAATTTTAAACAATTCTTCAAAAACAATGTTTTGACAGCAAAGACTTTGGCCCTAATGGAAAGGACACTTGATGACAGACACATTGTGGTGACTCCAGTCTAATGTCTCCCTCACAAAGTCCCCCTCACTTTACAGGTGTTTAATAAACAGCAATGGAATATTCAATTGACTATTTATGGTCAATGGATATGTGCTATTTTATAAAATCTCTTGCTCAAAATAATGTTCTATAATGTATTGCCTTTATTTGACTGAACTCTTTTCAGAATCAGCCAGAGCACAGATCCGATCATAAGTGCCTGCATTCAACTCTCCTGCTTGCTTTCTCTGCAATACAGGATGAATCCCTTCAGTGGTGAAAATGGTGCCAGGTAAACTTGGAGCCCATACAGGTGTGAATGATTTTATGACAATGCAACCCAAAATCTATTCATTCCTATGAAGAGTCTTTATCCCATGTGAACCCAGTTACATTCTAGAGAACTAGATGGCATGTTATGTGAGTGTGTGTGTGTGTGTGTGTGTGTGTGTATTAGTTGGAGACTCTGGTGACAAGTTCTTACATGAGGACCCATAAATAATGTTCATGTGTTCTTTAGGTTAACTATTTTGGTATTCATGTTTATCCTTTTGTTTATAATGTAAAATAATAGTAACAATCAAGAACCACTATATTAACTTTTCTACCGAAGTCATTTATCCAATGGAAGTTTGGTTTGTGTATGTGGTGGGGGTTGTATGGGGGGTGGTGTACAGTAAGGTGGGGATATGCGACCTTGGTCACTTCAGTTGTTGCTGGTAAGATGGTTCACAAATCTGAAAATTCTATGAAATCCTGTAACATGGCTTAGTCAATGGAGGTGGAGTTTGCAGTGACCTTAACGTCATAGAGCAATGCAAAAGTCAGCAATATGAACTGGCAGTCTACCAAGTGAGCAATGTCCCCAAATACACTAACGAAGATGCTATGACCAAAGCAAAGGACAGTCTGGTCCTAACCTGTTAGGGAGTGGTCAAGTTACACTTGAAGTTTGGTGTTCAGCTCTGGTTATCATGAAGTCTTAAAAGCAACTCTGAAGCATGTGCATGATAAGAATTTTCATTAAATTCCCTTTTACTCAATTTGACTATATTTAATAGGCACACTATATTGCTTAGGATTTAAGTTCAACTATATATAACAGAGATTCATCTTACCTCACCCTGCCAGTCCAAAATGGCTTAAACAAGACAGCAGTTTATTTCTCTTTCAGACATAAGCACAACTATAGGCAGTAAAAGATGGAGAAGAGCCTCAGTTACCATCCCACCCCACACCCCAGATGTTGCCCTGCCCACGTGGCCAAAGATAGCCCACTGCCAAGTTCTTATTACAAGCCACAGAGTAGAGGAAGGTGAAAGGATGCTGTAAAGATGAATCCCAGAAATGGTACTTCTTTTTTTTTTTAATATATTTTATTGATTTTTTACAGAGAGGAAGGGAGAGAGATAGATAGTCAGAAACATCGATGGGAGAGAAACATCAATCAGCTGCCTCCTGCACACCCCCCACTGGGGATGTGCCCGCAACCCAGGTACATGCCCTTGACCGGAATCAAACCTGGGACCTTTCAGTCCGCAGGCCAACGCTCTATCCACTGAGCCAAACCGGTTTCGGCAAGAAATGATACTTCTAATGGCCAGAATTCATCACAGGCCACAAGAACTGTTGAGGGATTAAATGAGGTGATGTCTACAAGCACTGTGCTAATATTCCCAGAGAGGTTGTCTATCTTGTTCCACTCCTGGCACCCTTTGATAAAGTTAAAGGGAGGTATCATTATGCTAGAGACTGGTTAATATTTGAATTAAGCAGCAAAAAATAAATTTAATCAACAAGACAGAAACTTTTAAAATAGTTACTTAAAAATAAAATAAAAGTGTAACTGTAACATAACAGGAATAAGAATTCAGATTTAGAGTTAGATAAACTCTCTGCTCAGGGGATTTTAAGCAAGATATTTAATCTCCCTAAATTTCAGTCTCCCTATCTGTAAAATATGGCTAAAATGTAGTTCACAGATGTGTTGAAGGACTAAAATGAGATGTCTACAAGTGTACTAATCATGACTCTCTTGGTTTAAATATTAAAACCCTGGTTAAAATTAATTTTTAAAATATTTTTATTATTAAAATATATGATTTTATTGATTTTAGAGAAAGAGAAAGAGAAAGAGGGAGAGGGGGAGAGAGAGAGAGAGAGAAACATCATTCCTTTGCCTCCTGTCAATACCCTGACTGGCAATCGAACCTGTAACCTGGGCATGTGCCCCGACCAGGAATTCAACCAGCGACGTTTTCATGCAAGGGATGATGCTCAACCAAGCCACCCAGGCCAGAGCTAAAATTTAAATATTTTTTAAATTTTTATTTATTGATTGATTTTTTTAATATATATTTTATTGATTTTTCACAGAGAGGAAGGGAGAGGGATACAGAGTTAGAAACATCCATGAGAGAGAAACATTGATCAGCTGCCTCCTGCACACCCCCAACTGGGGATGTGCCTGCAACCAAGGTACATGCCCTTGGCTGGAATTGAACCTGGGACCTTTCAGTCTGCAGGCTGACGCTCTATCCACTGAGCCAAACTGGTTAGGGCTTTATTGATTGATTTTAGAGAGAGAGGAAGGGAGAAAGATACATCAATTGGTTGTTCTATTTATTGATGCATTCATTGGTTGATTCTTGTATGTGCCCTGATCCAGGATAACCCACAACCTTGGTGTATCCAGACAACACTCCAACCAACTGAGCTACCTGGCTGGGGTTAACTTAATTTTTTTAAAAAGGAGCTTATTGGAGCCTGCCTCGAGCCTAAGAGCAACAGCCTCATGTGGCCTGCCCCTGTCCAAGGAGCAGCAGCTGTGTGAGCAGCCCGCTTCTCTGTCCGAGGAGCAGCAACCACACGAGTCTGAGTCCGACAGCAGTCGGACCTGTCCAAGGAGCAGCAGCCACATGAGCAGTCATCCTATGTCTGAGGAGAGGCAGCCCTGCACAGCCGCCCCCATCCGAGGAGCAGCAGCTGCACACAGCCTTCACCCTGCACTAGTCCAAGGAGCCGCAGCTGCACAAGCATCTTGCCCTTGCCCAAGCAGCAGCAGCTGCATGAGCAGCCTGCCCAATCCAAGGAACAGCAGCTGTGTGAGCAGCCCGCCCCCATTCGAGGAGCAGCGGCAGCCCACCCCAGTCCGAGGAACAGCAACCACACAAACAGACTGCCCACATCCGAGGAGTGGCAGCTCTATTCAGCACGCACCAGTCCGAGGAGCAGAGCCACAACAGCCTGCACCTGTCCAACGAGCAGCAGCCAGTCCTACGAGCAGTAGTCCCACAAGCAACCCACCACATCAGAGGAGCAACAGCAGTGTGCATCCAGCCCTCATTCAAGGATCAGCAGCCACGTGAGCAGTCCGCCACAGTTCAAGGAGTAGCAGCGGCATTGTAGCCCACCCCATCCAAGGAACAGCTGCCTCGTGTTCAGCACACCCTCTGTCTGAGTAACAGCAGCTGTGTGTGAAGCCTCCCCCCACCAGCCAGAGGAGCCACCACAGCGGTGAACAGCACCCACCACAGGAGCTCCTGCCAACTGAGGAGCAGCTGCTACAACAACCACCAGAGGAGCAACCACAGCTCGAGGAGCCACTGCCACCCAAGGAGCAGCCCCTGAACGACTCAACATCTAGATATGTCAGTGAGATCAAACATGGGTAGACAAAGAAAGCCCCAAAGGAAAGAAAAGGGAGACTCGCCAGAAAAGCAGCTAAGTGAAACCGAGGCAAGCAGTCCTGAGAGGGAAGTTTATAGCTCTACAGGCCTATCTCAAAAAACAAGAAAAAATGGTAGTAAATCATCTAACTCTATAACTCAAAGAATTAGAAAGAGAGCAACAAAAAAAGCCCAGAGTGAGCAGAAGGAAGGAGATAATAAAGATTAGAGCGGAAATAAATGACATAGAGACCAAAAAAACAATACAGAAAATCAATGAAATGAAGAGCTGGTTCTTTGAAAGGATAAACAAGATTGATGAACCTCTAGCCAGGCTCACCAAGAAGCAAAGAGAGAGGACCCAAATAAACAAAATCAGAAATGATAGAGGCGAAATAACAACAGACCCCACAGAAATACAAATGATTGTTAAAAAATACTATGGGAGAAACCAACATGGCGGCATAGGTAAACACCAGAGATTGCTGCCTCGCACAACCACTTCAAAAATACAACTAAAAGATGGAACGGACATCACCCAGAACCACAGGAAGGCTGGCTGAGTGGAAATTCTACAACTAGAAGGAAAGAGAAAAGCATACCGAGACTCAGAGGAGGTGTGGTGCGGAAGTAAAATACTAAGGTGCGGAGGTGCATGCGGAGTGGGCTGGCAGCTGAGGGCACGGTTGTCTTTGTCAATCGGGAGGGAGTCTCAGGCTCTGAGCTCCAGCTCTGGGCGAGTCTCTGGGGACCCAGACTTAAATGGGAGAAGCAAGACTGTCTGGCAACGGTCGGAACTCGAGGGCAGCTTTCTCTCCGAGGTACTTGCAGCAATTGCTGGGACACTGAGAAGCAGAGCCTCTGAAGGCAGGACTGAGAGCAACCATAACTGCTCGCTCCACCCTCCCTGTTGTTCCCATGGGACCCACCCCGTCCAAGCCTTGCACGCAGGCATTTGCTGGATAACCTCAGGCAGAGGCTAGATTAGCACCTCCCTAGAGATCAGAAGTTATCCCACTGCAGACACAGCTGATTCTCACAGCCAATTAGCCTGGAGGTCAAATCCCCCCCACCCCCCAGTGTTACCTACAACAATTAAGGCTTAACTACAACAATACTGTGCACAAAGACCACAAGGGGGTGCACCAAGAAAGCATAAAAAATGCGGGGAAAAAGAAACAGGACACAAATGACAGAAATGGAGGAAAGCAAACTGCTGGATATAGAGTTCAAAACCATCCTTTTAAGGTGTTTCAAGAACTGTCTAGAAGCCGCCGATAAATTTAGTAAGGCCCTCGAAAAGACTGGGGAGACCACCGATAAATGTAGTGAGATCCTCAAGAAATCTAGTGAGACCCTCGATGTTGTGATAAAGGACCAACTAGAAATTAAGCATATACTGACTGAAATAAAGAATATTATACAGACTCCCAACAGCAGACCAGAGGATTGCAAGAATCAAGTCAAAGATTTGAAATATGAAGAAGCAAAAAACACCCAACCGGAAAAGCAAAATGAAAAAAGAATCCAAAAATACGAAGATAGTGTAAGGAGTCTCTGGGACAGCTTCAAGCGTACCAACATCAGAATTATAGGGGTGCCAGAAGAAGAGAGAGAGCAAGATATTGAAAAACTATTTGAAGAAATAATGACAGAAAACTTCCCCTGCCTGGTGAAAGAAATAGACTTCCAAGTCCAGGAAGCGCATAAAACCCCAAACAAAAGGAATCCAAAGAGGACCACACCAAGACACATCATAATTAAAATGCCAAGAGCAAAAGACAAAGAGAGTATCCTAAAAGCAGCAAGAGAAAGAAAGTCAGTTACCTACAAGGGAGTATCCATACGACTGTCAGCTGATTTCTCAACAGAAACTTTGCAGGCCAGAAGGGAGTGGCAAGAAATATTCAAAGTGATGAATGCCAAGAACCTACAACCAAGATTACTTTATCCGGCAAAGCTATCATTCAGAATTGAAGGTCAGATAAAGAGCTTCACAGATAAGGAAAAGCTAAAGGAGTTCATCACCACCAAACCAGTATTATATGAAATGCTGAAAGGTATCCTTTAAGAAGAGGCAGAAGAAGAAACAGGTAAAGATACAAATTATGAACAACAAATATGCCAGAGGCCGGTCCATCCTTGCTGCTTGACACAGTCGCTGCAGGAAAGAGGCATCTGCACAGCATGTGTTTCAGTGGACCTGGCGTATGTAGCATACTGTTTTTAATATGTTTGCTCCCTTTAGCGCCATGTGTTTTAACCAAGGTCACCTCTCCGAGAAAGGTTGTTTCCCCAGGTGGGGATCTTTCCCTGAGGTTAGGGAGGGGATACAACCCCTTAATTAAGTGCCAGGCGGGTAATTAAGTTACATGGTCTTTACTCCCTGGAATGGAGATGAGAAACACCTTAACCCTTGTAATAGAAATTGACGGGATTGGAATCGGCTGGTATAAATATGGATGTAATAAGACAATAAACGTCAGATCCTCATCAGTTCCTGACCAGAACTCCGACCAGAACTTTGGCTGGAGATCTTGGCTATAGGTCCTGACTAGGCTGCTGACCAACTGAAGGCTGTCTTCGTGTCATTCCTTCTTCGCCGACTCCGTCCACACCTTTGGGGACCCCTGGACCTGCTGGGATTCGACCCCAGCACAAATACACATCTATCAACAAGTGAATCTAAAAATCAAGAGAATACATAATCTGATGAACAGAATGAACTGGTGATTATAATAGAATCAGGGGCATAGAAAGGGAATGGACTGACTATTCTTGGGGGGGAAAGGGGTGTGGGGGATTCGGGAAGAGACTGGACAAAAATCGCGCACCTATGAATGAGGACAGTGGGTGGGGAGTAAAGGTGGAGGGTGGGGTGGGAACTGGATGAAGGGGAGTGGTGGGGGGGAAAAAGAGGAACAAATGTAATAATCTGAACAATAAAGATTTAATTAAACAAAAAAAATACTATGGACAACTCTACTCCAACAAAGCAGACAACCTGGAGGAAATGGACATATTCCTAGAAAAATACAACATTCCAAAACTCAATCAGGAAGAATCTAAAAATCTCAACAGGCCAATAACTATAAAAGAAATTGAAGCAGTCATCAAAAAGCCTCCAGCAAACAAAAGCCCAGGACCAGACAGCTTCACAGAGGAGTTTTACCAAACATTCAAGGAAGAACTAAAGCCTATCCTCCTCAGACTACTACTAAAAATTCAAGAGGAAGGAACACTTCCAAGCTCATTCTATGAAGTCAGCATCACCCTAATACCAAAACCAGGTAAAGACAACACAATGAAAGAGAATTACAGGCCAATATCCCTCATGAACATAGATGCCAAAATCCTCAACAAAATCTTAGCAAATCGGATCCAGCAGTACATCAGAAAGATCATACACCATGACCAAGTAGGACTTATCCCAGGGATGCAAGGATGGTACAACATCCCCAAATCAATAAACGTGATACATCACATAAACAAAATCAAAGAAAAAAACACATAGTCATATCAATTGATGCAGAAAAAGCATTTGACAAAATTCAACACCCATTTTTGATAAAAACTCTCAGCAAGGTGGGAATAGAAGGATCATACCTCAACATAATAAAAGCCATATATGACAAACCCACAGACAACATCATAATCAATGAGCAAAAACTAAAACCATTTCCCCTGAGAACAGGAACAAGAGGGATGCCCCCTCTCACCACTCCTCATAGTACTGAAAGTACTAGCCATTGTGATCAGACAAGAAGAAGAAATAAAAGGCATCCAAACTGGAAAAGAAGAAGTAAAACTGTGCTTATTTGCAGATGACATGATACTGTACATAGAAAACCCTAAAGACTCCATCAAAAAACTATTAGAGCTAATAAATGAATTCGGCAATGTAGCAGAATACAAAATTAATGCCAAGAAATCCATGGCATTTCTTTACACCAATAGTGAACTTACAGAAAGGGATACTAAAAAAGCAATCCCATTTACCATCGCACCAAAAAAATTAAGATACCTAGGAATAAACATAACTAAGGAGGTAAATCACTTATATGTGAAAATCTACAGGACACTGAAAAAAGAGATAGAGGAAGATATAAACAGATGGAAGAACATACCGTGTTCTTGGATTGGTAGAATCAACATCATTAAAATGTCCATACTACCCAAAGCAATCTCTAGATTCAATGCAATCCCCATTAAATTACCAACGGCATATTTCACAGATCTAGAATGAACGTTCCAAAAATTCATCTGGAATAAAAAAAAGACCTCGAATAGCTGCAGCAATCCTGAGAAAGAAGAACAAAGTAGGTGGGATCTCAATACCAGATATCAAACTGTATTACAAAGCCACTGTTCTTAAAACAGCTTGGTACTGGCACAAGACCAGACATATAGATCAATGGAATAGAATAGAGAACCCAGAAATTGACCCAAAGCACTATGCCCAAATAAAATTCGACAAAGGAGGCAAGAGCATACAATGGAGTCAAGACAGTCTCTTCAATAAATGGTGTTGGGAAAATTGGACAGATACATGCAAAAAGATGAAACTAGACCACCAACTCACACCATACACAAAAATAAACTCAAAATGGATAAAAGGCTTAAATGTAAGACGGGAAACCATAAAAATACTAGACGAATCCATAGGCAGCAAAATAGCAAACATATGTCAAAGGAATTTCTTCTCTGATAATGCTCCTAGGGCAACAGAAACTAAAGAGAAAATAAACAAATGGGACTACATTAAAAAGCTTTTGCACAGCAAAGGAAACCATCAACAAAACAACAAGAAGACCCACTGCATGGGAGAACATATTTGCTAATGATATCACCGATAAGGGTTTAATCTCCAACATTTATAGGGAACTCGTACAACTTAACAAAAGGAAGATAAACAATCCAATCAAAAAATGGGCAAAGGACCTAAATAGACACCTTACAAAAGAGGACATTCAGAAAGCCAAGAGACATATGAAAACATACTCAAAGTCACTAATCATCCAAAAGATGCAAATCAAAACAGCAATGAGGTACCATCTCACACCTGTCAGAATGGCTGTCGTCAACAAATCCACAAACGACAAGTGCTGGAGAGGATGTGGAGAAAAAGGAACACTTGTGCACTGCTGGTGGGAATGCAGACTGGTGCAGCCACTATGGAAGACAGTATGGAGTTTCCTCAAAAAACTAAAAATGGAACTCCCATTTGACCCAGTGATCCCACTTCTAGGAATATATCCCAAGAAACCATAAACACGAATCAGAAAGGATATATGCATCCCTATGTTCATAGCAGCACAATTTACCATAGCGAAGATCTGGAAACAGCCTAAGTGCCCATCAGCAGATGAATGGATTAGAAAACTGTGGTACATCTACACGATGGAATACTATGCTGCTGTAAAAAAGAAGGAACTCTTACCATTTGCAACGGCATGGATGGAACTGAAGAGCATTATGCTAAGTGAAATAAGCCAGACAATGAAGGAAAAATACCACATGATCTCACTCATTTATGGATAATAAAGACCATTATAAACTTATGAACAAAAATAGATACAGAGGCAGAGCTGCCTCGAACAAACTGGCAAACTACAGTGGGAAGGCCAGGGAGGGTTGGGAGCAGAAGGGGGAGGGGGATAAGAGATCAACCGAAGGACTTGTATGCATGCATATAAGCATAACCAATGGACACAAGACACTGGGGGGTAGGGGAGGCCGGGGGAATGTCAAGGGGCGGGGGAGGAGACATATGTAATACTCTTTGTAATACTTTAAGCAATAAAACAATTAAAAAAGGAGTTTATTGGCTCCTATAAGCGGGGAAGTCCATGGACATGACTATGTGTGTAATGTCTGCCTCCTGAATGACACACTGAGCTCTGTGAAGATAGGAATTGAATCTGTGTTATTCACATGGGTCAAAACAAATTCCTCAAATCAATTCATAAATGAATGGGAAGTCAAAGGATGTGCTCAAGGTAATACAATTAGTGCAGAACCAAGACCAAAACTGGGTCTCCAAACCCTTATGTTGTTATCATACCATACACCTTTTACAGGTGAAAAAACAAGGCCCAGAGGACAAAGTCACTTACCTGACCTTGTGCAGACAATTAGTGGCAGGACAAGGCCTGGAATCCAGAATGTTTAATGCTTAGCCCAGTTAGTTCTCTTTTCACTATAATATAAATAGTGCTTTATTTCCAAACCCTAGGAGGTCTTACCTCAGAAAAAGTCAAGATGTTCACAAGATTCTCGATTATGGGTGCAAACAATTTGCTTAAATTCATTTTGATTTTTGAAATAAGTAATAATAATAATATGTAATATGGAAACTTTAAATTCTAAATCAGGAATAAAAAGCTATAAAAGATATTTTGGGTTACATTGGGATCATTTAGATATAGTCTATATATTAAATGACTATTAAATAAATGTTAATGACCTTGAATATGAGAATAGTATTGTGATTAAGAAGAATATCCCTTTTCTTTTTTTAAAAATATATTTTATTAATTGTTTACAGAGAAGAAGGGAGAGAGATAGAGAGTTAGAAACATCGATCAGCTGCCTCCTGCACACCCCCCGCTAGGGATGTGCCCGCAACCAAGGTACATGCCCCTGACCGGAATCGAACCTGGGACCCTTCAGACCGCAGGCCGACGCTCTATCCACTGAGCCAAACCGGTTAGGGCATGCACTGAATGTTCTTGAGCATCTCCAGAAAAGCCTGCGGGGATGGTGCCTCCACATTCTGGAAGGTGTTCTGGACTCTGCCCCACAGGAAGAAGTATTTCGCCTCCAGCCGGATGAACCCGAAGTGGTTCTCATCAAACAGGATGAAGACTCCAGGGAAGCGCCTGGGGTAGGGGAAGCCAAGTAAGGTAACAGTGTCCACGCCATAGAAACACATCCTGCAGGTTCTGGGGTATTTCTGGTCTCTTGAGAGCACGCCCACAGGTAGAACAAATGGGACAGGCTGCTCCTCCGAAGCTGCAGCCCTGGACTCCCCGACGCTGGGCTGGGCAAGGCTCTGCCAGCCATGGCCCTCGCTTTCCTCAGTCCCGTCTTCTTGCTGCTGCTGCTGCTGCTGCTGCTGCTGCTGCTGCTGCTCCCGGATCACCTGCTCGGCAATCTCCTGGACCACGCGGGAGAGCTCATTGAAGTTGCGGAAGATCTCACCATCTCGAAGCTGGATGCGGCGCATGAGGTGGATCTCTAACGTCCGGATGGGGTCTCCTGTGATCTTGGTGACCCTGGCATACTTCCCATGGAAGCTGAGCATGGCAATCTTTAGGCCGAAGTCATCATAGTAGTCTTGGAAGAGGCCTGGTCTGATGAGGTCGTCCGGGTGGCTCGGCGGGAGGTAGAGGCGGCGGTAGGTCAGCCAGTCATACCGCTGTCTGTCCTCCAGCACCAGCCCCCCTTCTTCCCTAAGCCGCGTTGGTGAATCCATTCCGTGGTCTGTCTTCTTGCACTGGGTGGTGAACCTGTCCTTCAGAATCTGCATGTGGCGGTTGTGGGGCCTGCTGTCGAGGCCTTCCATGCACTCCACCGTGGCTGATTTCCTCTCCGTCAGGCGAATTCTGAACGAGGGCTTGAAATGTATTGAGCCACCCACATGGGTGTGAAGGGAAGCCCTGTATGTCCAACCAGTAATGCATTAGCCGTCCACCACTACATTCACTAGTATTCTATAGTGCTCAGTATCTAGCTGCCACAATCCCAAAATGTTTCTGTATGGGAACAGCTTCGCATAGACTTCTCGATAAGACATACCCATCATCTCCAGGTTCTGCAAGTTTTCACGAATGCCAAACTCCTCCCGGCAGCGCCTTCTCCAGATGCTGTCGATGTGCAGGATGTGGTGGAATTTGGTGCAGGCCTGGGCCAGGCTGGCCAGGTCGTTGGCGGGAACCCAGGCGAAGATCTGCACCAGCATCTCCACCGGCAGGTCCTGCAGCGAGCAGTGCGGGGGCGGTGGAGGCGGCATGGGGCTCGCGATTCCTCCGTTCTTCGCACAGCACCGCGCTGCTGCGTCCCCCTGGAAGTGCTTTTCTGCCGGGACCGGCTTGCCAGCAGCCGCTGCCTTCTCAGCTGGGCACTGGCGCTTCTGAGGACACCACTTGCCCTCGGCCGCTGCCATCTCAGCTGGGCGCTGGCGCTTCTGAGGACACCTACATACCCGCGAAGAGCCCATACCACAGAGGCAAGCGCACTCCTCCATGCCTCCACAGGTAACAGCCACCACAGCATGGGCCCCTGCCCCTCAGTCGGGCTTTAAGCTGGCTCATCCCAGTCACGCTCCCAGGGCCTAGCCACGCCCCCTCAGAGAGGAGCCAATTGTAGGACTTTAAATCCATATCCATTAACAGTTGCCTCCCTTTCCCAGTGCCCCTCCCTGTCCTCCCGCCCTAGCTCCAGGCAGTCACTAATCTGATTTCTGTATGGATATGCCACCAGGGATATGCCTATGGGGGAGGGGGGGGGGGAGGGGAGGGAAGACATTTCACATAAATGCAGTCATAATATCTGGTCTTTTGTGACTGGCTTCTTTCATTTAGCATAACATTTTAAAGTTTTCTGTATGCTATATTCTAGTGTATGGATATACCACATCTTATTTACCCATTCATCAGTTGATGAGTATTTGGGTTGTTTCCGGTTTGAGGCTCTTATGAATAACGCTGCTATGAACATTATGTACAAGTTTTTTGTGTGAACATGTTTCCATTTCTTGTGGGTATGTACCTAGAAGTGGAACTTCTGGGCCATCCGGTGACTCTCGTTTTCCAACATGGCCCCGCTATTTTACATTTCTTTTTTTTTTTTTAAATATTTTAATAATTTTTATTTCTTAAAGTATTACAAAGAGTATTACATATGTCTCCTTTTTTCCCCCCCTTGACATTCCCCCGGCCCCTACCCCCCGCCCCCCCCCCGCCCCGTGTCTTGTGTCCATTGGTTAATCTTATATGCATGCATATAAGTCCTTCAGTTGGTCTCTTAATCCCCCCCCCCCCAACCCTCCCCAGGCTTCCCACTGTAGTTTAACATTCTGTTCAATGTTGCTCTGCTTCTGTATCTACCCCTGTTCATCAGTCCATAATGGTCCCCTTTATTTGTCCCAACCTCGCTGGAGTAGTCTCAACCTCACCAGGGCCGTCTGAGCCTCACCAGGGCCGTTTCAACCTCACCGGGGCCGTCCCTACCTCACGCGGGCCGTTTCAACCTCACCGGGGTCGTCCCTACCTCACGGGGGCCGTTTCAACCTGACCGGGGTTGTCCCTACCACACCGGGGCCGTTTCGACCTGACCGGGGTCGTCCCTACCTCACGGGGGCTGTTTCAACCTCACCGGGGTCATCCCTACCACACCGGGGCCGTTTCGACCTCACCGGGGTCGTCCCTACCTCACGGGGGCCGTTTCAACCTGACCGGGGTTGTCCCTACCACACCGGGGCCGTTTCGACCTGACTGGGGTCGTCCCTACCTCACGGGGGCCGTTTCAACCTCACCGGGGTCGTCCCTACCTCACGGGGGCCGTTTCAACCTGACTGGGGTCGTCCCTACCTCACGGGGGCTATTTCAACCTCACCGGGGTTGTCCCTACCTCACGGGGGCCGTTTCAACCTCACCAGGGTCGTCCTTACCACACCGGGGCCGTTTCAACCTGACCGGGGTTGTCCCTACCACACCGGGGCCGTTTCGACCTGACCGGGGTCGTCCCTACCACACCGGGGCCGTTTCAACCTCACCGGGGCCATCCCGACCTCACCGGGGCCATCCCAGCCTTACCGGGGAAACAGGAAGTTTGGCCCTCTGTCCCCTGCCGGCGGCTCCCCACCAGACAAAATCTCCAGGCGTTCCTGGTGGTTGAACATCCAGCACTCCTGCCCTCCACCAAGTGCACAGACTGCCTGTCTGCTGTCCCCCAGCGCCCCACAAGAGACTGGGACCAGTGGGCATGTTTGCGCGCTTGCTGGTACAGCAGTTCCACAGTGCCAGCCCAGTCAGGCCCAGCCCTGGCCGGCCCCGGACCCGACTCTGCCCCCCGATTGCGACCCTCCCAGATGCAAGGAGCTGAAATCTGCAGCCTGCTGGGATGGGCTCTGTACTTGGTGCCTCTGCACATCCTACTCAGTCTCAATGCGCTTCTTTCTATGCGAGGAGTTGAAATCTGCAGTTTGTTGGGTTGGGCTCTGTACTTGGTGTCACATCCTACTCAGTCTCAATGTTCTTTCTCTCCTTCCAGTTGTAGAGCTTCCACTGGGCCAACTTTCCCATGGTTCTGTATGATAGGTGTTTGTCTGATATTTGGTAGTTTCGATGTTGTTGTGTGAGGTAGCACGCACAGGTCTCTTCCTTATGCCGCCATCCTGGTTCTCCTGGGTCTGCTTCTTGAGTGTGTCTCCCATGGCTGCGAGCAGTTGAAGTCTGCAATTTGTTGGGATAGGCTGCAAAAGCGCAGGTGGGTCTTTTTGTGCACCTGGCACAGCTTGGATGGGGATGTAAATTGATTAGGGCTGAGTCTCAGGGAGTCGCCATGGCGGAGCAAATAGCACTGGCTGAGTCTCCGCGGCCCCTTGAATCTCTGCCAGGGCTTTGTGTCCCCCAGTGCCGGCGAGCAGCTGTGCAACAGAGCCTCCCTCGCTTTCTGATGGCTGCAAGGCCGTGCTGCCTCTCCCCGTAGGGTCTGGTGCCTCATGATCCCGCCTGAACCAGCTCAGTGGATTTGAAAGTTTGCAGAAGCAAAGGCGTTTCTACTTGTGAGTCTGGCACAGCCCAGATGGGAATGTAAATTGCGTAGGGCAGGGTCACAGGGAGTCGCCGGGGTGGAGACTCAGTGGCCGCTTGCCTATCCAGGACACCAGGACTTTGCGTCCCCCAGTGCCGGCGAGCAGCCGAGCGCCAGAGCCTCCCTCGCTTTCTGACCGCTGGAAGGCCGTGCAGTCTCTCGCCATGGGGCCTGGGGCCTCAGAGACCCGCCCGAACCAGCTCAGTGGATTTGAGAGTTTGTAAAAGCACAGTCATTCCCTCTTGTGCCTCTGGCACAGCCCTGAGGGTAGGGCGGGGTCACAGGGAGTCGCCAGGGTGGAGGAAGTAGCGATGGCGGCGTCTCCGCGCCCCTCGCCTCCCCGGGACACCAGGACTTCTTGTCCCTCAGTGCCGGCGAGCAGCTGCGTGTCAGAGCTTCCCTCGCTCTCCGGCCACTGCAAGGCCGTGGCCGCCTCTCCCTGTGGGATCTGGGGCCTCAGAGACCCGCCCCGAGCAAGCCCAGAGGATTCGAGGGTTCGTAAAAAACCGAGAATCCGTTTGCAGCCCGCATGGCGTGTGACTGCGTACCTCTGGTTTTGGTGCCTCCGTAGCTCCCACTCAGTCTCACTGCGCTTCTTTCTTTTCTTCCAGTTGTAGATCTCCCACTGGGCCAACTTCCCCATGGTTCTGAGTGGCGGTTGTTTACTTCATAGTTGATAGTTTCAATGATGCTGTGAGAGAGCAGCACACACAGGTCCGCTCCCTACGCTGCCATCTTGGTTCTCCGCTATTTTACATTTCCACCAGCAATGTACAAGGGGTCCAATTTTTAAACATTCTCATGAATGTTTCTTTTTTATTATTATTATTGCTTAAAGTATTACAAAGGGTATTATATATGTGTCCTTTCTTTTTTCCCCCGCCCTTGACAATCCCCTGGCCTCCCCTATCCCCCAGTGTCTTATGTCCATTGGTTATGCTTATATGCATGCATACAAGTCCTTCAGTTGATCTCTTACCCCCCTCCCTCCTGCCCCCCAACCCTCCCCGGCCTTCCTGCTGCAGTTTGACAATCTGTTTGAGGCAGCTCTGCCTCTGTATCTATTATTGTTCAAAAGTTTATAATGGTTTCTATTATCCATGAATGAGATCATGTGGTATTTTTCCTTCATTGACTGGCTTATTTCACTTAGCATAATGCTCTCCAGTTCCATCCATGCTGTTGCAAATGGTAAGAGTTCCTTCTTTTTTACAGCAGCATAGTATTCCATCATGTAGATGTACCACGGTTTAATGTTTTTTATTTTCTTTTTATACAATGGATTTTTTAAAAAATATACTTTATTAATTTTTTACAGAGAGGAAGGGAGAGAGATAGAGAGTTAGAAACATCAATGAGAGAGAAACATCGATCAACTGCCTCCTGCACACCCCCCACTGGGGATGTGCCCGCAACCAAGGTACATGCCCCTGATTGGAATCGAACCTGGGACCTTTCAGTCTGCATTCTGACACTCTATTCACTGAGCCAAACCGGTTAGGGCAAGAATATCCCTTTTCTTAGAAGATGCTGGGTAAAGTATAGGATCGGGTTGGGGAGAGGTGCTATGATATCTATGTACAGAGATAGGATCTCACCTTTGAGCTCATCTTGGAAGATGGTGCTGGGGTTGCTTATCTGCTCCTCGAGTAGAAGTGGCATCTTGATCACCACAAATTACTACTGATTAATGTTATCATTTTGATCAGCAGGAACTAAGATATTTTCCCTACAATCCAGATTGGATGAAAGGCTTTATATAGTCCATTTGCTGACAAATTATAGTAATACAGCTGCCTTTTAAAAATTCTTTTGTACATCCTGGATTGGTTCTGTTGGGGAGCACATTAGAAGAACAAATGTTACAAAATATTGTTCCTTTTAAAACATAATTGACCTCATCAGAGAAGGCCATGTACTCTTTTAATTTTTTTTAAATATATATTTTATTGATTTTTTATAGAGAGGAAGGGAGAGGGATAGAGAGTCAGAAACATCGATGAAAGAGAGGCATCGATCAGCTGCCTCCTGCACACCTCCCACTGGGGATGTGCCCGCAACCAAGGTACATGCCCTTGACTGGAATCGAACCTAGGACCCTTGAGTATACAGGCCGAAGCTCTATCCACTGAGCCAAACCAGTCAGGTCATGGCCATGTACTCTTGACATCCAGTCCTCATACAATGTTTTCTTTGTCTCTAAGAATGATTTATGTTTAACACATGCCATTTCAAAGAATGGCAAAAATTCTTAAGCAAGTGACACTCTAATCTATGATTGCTCTATAGAAACAGAAATGCAAATCACAATAGTTTAAAGCAAAAAATAATGTAACTAATATGTCTCCCAAGTGTTTTCATTTTTCAGGCCTTCTCCCAAGACTTCAATCACCAACTCTACTCTTCCAAAGTTATAAAACTATACTTTTTTAATAAAGCAAAGATAAAAACAAAGGAAAAAAACACCTCTACGTTCCACAAAGATGGTAAGAAGACACAGGTTAGACCTACTAACAGTAATGGTCATTTCGCACTAGGATAGGCAACTAAGGAAAGGTTCATCATCTTCATCCCTAGAGAGCACTAAAAATAGATAGGATGGCCCACCACATGCCTCCCATGATTTATGTTCTCAGATGTTCTGGGTAGAGGTCTTGACCACATCTTTAAAATACTGTCTAGCATTAATATTCTATTAAAAAATGAAAGCAGACCACAAAGGTGAGGTCTAATTGTGTTTTTGTGGTATTTCTGTATATACAAATATCAGAGAAGTAGCCAGATTCAAATATTAAAGTGAGTGATCATAAGTGGTCTCCAAGCCTGAGATGGCATAAGAGAAGGAATGAATTTTTACTGTTGATTAACTAGGGAACAAGATTGAGGAGAAATAGTATCCCTTTGTCTACTTCTCTAACAGGTTTTCATCAAAGTCTTAAAGATAGGCCCAATATGTTCCTTTTTACTTAATAAGACTCCATATACAAGATATGAACAAGAGTAGGCAAAATAAGCCAGTCAGAGAAAGACAAGTATCACATGATCTCACTCATATGTATAATTGAATGAACAAAATAAACTGATGAACAAAACAGATCCAGAGACATAGATGCATGGAACAGACTGATGAATCTCAGAGGGAACCTGGAGGGGAGAGATTAACCAAACAATTTATATGCATAACCCATGGATATAGACCAGTGGTTCTCAACCTTCCTAATGCCGTGACCCTTTAATACAGTTCCTCGTGTTGTGGTGACCCCCAATTTCATTGTTACAAATTGAACATAATTAAAGCATAGTGATTAATCACAAAAACAATATGTAATTATATATGTGTTTTCCGATGGTCTTAGGTGACCCCTGTGAAAGGGTCATTCGACCCCCAAAGGGGTCGCAACCCACAGGTTGAGAACCGCTGATATAGACAATAGTGTGGTGAAGGCCTGAGGGGAGGTGGGGGAGGAGGAGGACGAGTGCAGGGTGGAGGGGATCAATTTCGGAGGGGGGGGGAGGAACATCATTAATAATTTCAACAATAAAGATAAATTCTAAAAAAAAAAAAGATGGAGCAAGAGGAACTTCAAATGTGCTCAGGGAAAGCAAGAGGATGTTGATATAATTTATCAGAATAGAAATGTCTGTCACCGCTACCTTGAGAAAAGCTTCAAGAACATAACCAATACCCATAGAACCCATCAATTATGGTCACTCATGAAATACAAAACTGTAAGACTAGCAGTATTTGGGGAGCCTTCATAATTAATATAAGGGGACAACCAGAGGAAAAAAGTCATAAATCATTTTAGAATATTAAGTCTAATATAGGAAGTTAATTAGTTTTTGTCTTCATTTTAGGGAGAGCCACTTTAAGGAAGGAGCAGACATTAAACACCTCTTAAACCATAGTGTAGGAGCAAAGGAGGACCTGGAAAATACCAACTGCTATAGATTGAGTGTTCATATCCCTCCCCAAATTCATATGTTGAAGCCTGTTCCCCAGGATGATGGCATTAGAAACTCTACATGTCAGAAGGGAATGGCATGAAGTACTTAAGGTAATGGAAAGCAAGGATTTGAGACCAAGATTACTATATCCAGCAAGGCTATCATTCAAAATAGATGGTCAAATAAAGAGCTTCCCAAACAAACAAACAAAAAGGCTAAAGGAGTTCATCACCACCAAGCCAGCATTACAAGAAATGCAAAAGGGATTGCTGTAAGGGGTTGCTGAGAAGAAACAGAGAGAGAAACCTAGCCATACAGAATTAAAATGGCTATAAATAAGTACCTCTCAATAATAACCCTAAATGTAAATGGATTACATGCTCCTATCAAAAGGTATAGGGTAGCTGAATGAATACAAAAACATGACCCAACTATATGCTGACTACAAGAGACCCACCTCAAAACAAAAGACACACACAGGATGAAAGTGAAGGGATGGAAAAAATTTTTCCATGAAAATGGAAAAGAAAAAAAAAGCTGGAGTAGTAATACTCATATCCGACAAAATAGACTTTAAAATGAAGGCTATCACAAGAGACAACAAAGGTCACTACAGAATACTAAAGGGATCAATTCAACAAAAGGATATAACCCTGGGAAACATTTATGCATCCAATATAGGTGCACCTAAATATATTAAACTTCTAGAGGACTTTCATGGAGAGATTGACAATAATACAGTCATAGTAGGGGACTTTAACACCCCTCTGACTTCCCTGGACAGATCTTCCAGACAAAAACTTAACAAGGAAACAGAGGCTCTAAAGCAGGGGTCCTCAAACTATGGCCCGCGGGCCACATGCAAATACAAATATTGTATTTGTTCCCGTTTTGTTTTTTTACTTCAAAATAAGATATGTGCAGTGTGCATAGGAATTTGTTCATAGTTTTTTTTTAAACTATAGTCCGGCCCTCCAACGGTCTGAGGGACAGTGAACTGGCCCCCTGTTTAAAAAGTTTGAAGACCCCTGCAAAAGTTGTGGTCGGCAAACCACGGCTCACTAGCCACATGCGGCTCTTTGGCCTCTTCAGTGTGGCGCTTCCACAAAATACCACGTGCGGGCGCGCACATACAGTGCAATTGAAACTTCGTGGCCCATGCGCAGAAGTTAGCATTTTGTGGAAGAGCCACACTGAAGGGGCCAAATAGCCGCATGTGCCTCGCGAGCCACGGTTTGCCAAGCCGCAGTTTGCCGACCACTGCTCTAAAGGACACACTGGACCAGGTGGATTTAATAGACATTTACGAACATTTCACCCCAACACAGCAGAATATACATTCTTCTCAAGTGCACATGGATCATTCACAAAAGTATGGAGTTTCCTCAAAAAATTGAAAATGGAACTCCCATTTGACCCAGTGATCCCACGTCTAGAAATATATCCCAAGAAATCAGAAACACCAATCAGAAAGGATATATGCACCCATATGTTCATAGCAGCACAATTTACAATAGCTAAGATTTGGAAACAGCCTAAGTGCCCATCAGCAGATGAGTGGATTAGAAAACTGTGGTACATCTACACAATGGAATACTACGTTGCAATAAAAAAGAAGGAACTCTTACCATTTGCAACAGCATGGATGGACCTGGAGAGCATTATGCTAAGTGAAATAAGCCAGTTGGAGAAAGATAAACATCATATGATTTCACTCATTTGTGGAATATAATGAACAACATAAACTGATTAACAAAAATAAAGCCAGAGGGGGGAAAATATACTGGAATATATTAGAAGTAATCCTGTTATTTCCAGATTTTTAATGTTTCCTACACTTTGGTGATATCATACTACGTTAGTACAGTTGTGATAACATTATTATACTTAAAATCCTTTTATTCTTGAAATATTCATGTTTATTGCATATAATATTATTATATGTAAGATAATTTCTCTTGAATAATTGGTGTTTATTGCATGTAACTTTATCATATTTAAAATCGTTTTTCTTAGGGGAAAAAAAAATGCCCTAACTGGTTTGGCTCAGTGGATAGCGCATCGGCCTATGGACTGAAGGGTCCTGGTTCGATTCCAGTCAAGGGCGCATGCCTGGGTTGTAGACTCAATCCCCAGTAAGGGGCATGCAAGAAGCAGCCGATCAATGATTCTCTCTCATCATTGATGTTTCTATCTCTCTCTCCCTCTCCTTCCTCTCTGAAATCAATAAAAAATATATTTATATTTTTTAAAAAACTATTGGGAACTTGAGAAGGGCAAGGAGTCTGTTTATGTGTCCTGGGGTGGGCTGTGAAAGGGAGGGAGCTATGGTCTCAGCCCCCTACTAGGAAATCAACTGATGATTCTTAAAGCTTAAAACTCAAGAAATAAGCATGCAACTTATTTAAAATTATGAAGATGAATACTGAAATAATCAACTAAAGTGTTGGAAGTGTTTGTGGAGCAGAAAATGGGTAGAGATGATCAGGGTTTGCTGCTTTTAATAACAAGCCTTATAGAACTATTTCTCTCTTAAAATTATGTGCATGTATAATTTTAATAAAAATGAAAACAGAGAGAAATTAGAATAATACAGTAAACATTCATGTGTATATCTCTGCACTTGTGATAATATATAAAAAGTGGAATTTGGCCCTGGCTGAGTGGGGACTCACTTGGTTGGACCATCATCCCATATAATTACCGGTCAGAACACATACTTAGGTTGCAGGTTCAATCCTCAGTCAGGGCATGTACAGGAGGCAATCAATCTATGTTTCTCTCTCTCAAATCAATAAAAACATATCCTCGGCCCTGCCGCATGGCTCAGTAGTTGAATGTCAACCTATGAACCAGGGTTCAATTCCCAGTCAGGGTGTATGCCTGGGTTACAGGCTCTGTCCCCACTGTGGGGCATGCAGGAGGCAGCCAATCAATGATTATTTTCTCTCATCATTGATGTTTCTATCTCTTTCCCTTCCCTTCCTCTCTGAAGTCAATGAAAATATACTTAAATATATATTTTTAAAAATATTCTTGGGTGAAGATTAAAAAATAATAATAATTTTAAAATTAAAATAAAAGTGGGATTTAGAGACCAATGAAAATAAGTGTTTTAAATCTTGGCATATATTGTACCACTGGGATCCAGAAAGGTGAGATAAATTTCAACTATAAGAAATAAATATATGATATTCACTTTTCTAATTTTCTGACACATTTTTTAAAATTTTATCCCTGGCAATATGATAGAAATCATATATTTCATTTGCATTCTTTGGTTATTAAAGTCATTTCTCTCACTAATGAGTATATAAGTGTGATTATTATTGGTTATCTTTTTATTCTTTTGTGAACTGCCTACTTATATCCGTTGCCATTTTTTTCTCTTCTGCTTTTTCTTATTGGTTTGTAAAGAGTTCTCTATGTATTATCAATATTAACCTTATGTTTGTCACATACTTTGCAAAAAATTTCTCCCTATTTGTTCTAACATTTTGTGGCATATTTAGAAAATGTTCTCTGTTCCAAAATTATTTTTCGATTATCCTTATTTATAGTACTTTCTTATTTCATTTTTAAAATTTTATTTTTAAAATTGAGAGTGATAAATCATTCATTTTTAAGTAATTTCTGAGTACCTTAATTTAGGAGGAAGGCTCTTGCTACTCTTTATATGTAGCAAAGCAAACATTGTAATTTCTAGACTCCAATTTGGTTTTCTATATTTTAGTTGAAATTAAAAATATCTTACTATTATTTAAATTTTTATTGAATTTCAATAGCTGTTATCTTAAATGGCAATAAAAATTAATTACTTTAAACTAAGATTTCAATAATTTTTTAGCATGCAGACTGTATACTTATTTAATGTGTTCTCACTACCATAGCTTATGAAATCTCAGAATGGTAAGTACTTTCTAGAATTGATAGCATGGTGAGGTTTAGACGAGAAGGGATTTTAGGTGCTTTTTTGTCAGTAGTTAGGGTGAGTTCATCTTGTATGTTTTAGCTGTTAGTTATTGATAAAGTACAGAGAAAAGAGGGGGAATTTTGTAATAAGATCTCTCTGTTTCTAAATCATGGCTTTACAAGAAATATTAGACCAAACAGTTTTCTCATAAAATGATCAAAAATAGTGGATCCTTCTTACTAATTTCTGATGTTCCCCACCTGAATGTGTGTTTTTTAGGACTGAATTGTGTTGTAAACCAATTAGAAATGGCCAGAAACATAACCATGATTCAAGGGAAACCTAATGAGGTGGTCTGTAGGCTTAAGGAAGAAACTTCATGTTCTTAAATAAGAGGCAAAACAGGGGGAAATATCTACCCATATATTTTACTAATATTAAGTAAATTTTGGAACAAAAATTATTTTTAACACTACAGTATGATGGAGTAGATAACGCACAATAACTATCTTGATTTTTTCATTAACCTGTGAGTAAAAGCAATTTAGTTTAATTAAATAAACATTAGGTGAATATAGTGTTTCATTCACCCACGTGCACGGGAGTAGGGGTGTCCCTCAGCCCGGCCTGCACCCTCTCCAATCTGGGACCCCTCGAGGGATGTCCGACTGCTGGTTTTGGCCAGATCCCACAGGCAGTCAGACATACCTCTCTCAATCCAGGACCACTGGCTCCTAACCACTCACCTGCCTCCCTGCCTAAGGCCCCCAACTACCCTTCCCTGCCAGCCTGATTGCCCCCCACTGCCCTCCCCTGCTTGCCTGATCTTGCCCCCAACTGCCCTCCCCTGCTGGCCTGGTCGCCCCTAACCCCCTGCCAGCCTAATAGCCCCCAACTGCCTCTGCCTCAGCTCCCACCACCATGGCTTTGCCTGGAAGGAAGTTGGACGTCTGGAAGATGGCCAGTCGACCGGGTCTAATTAGCATATTACCCTTTTATTAGTATAGACTAGGGGCCCGGCGCACAAAATTTGTGCACTGGGGGGCGGTGTGTCCTTCAGCCCAGCCTGCCCCCTCTCACATACTGGGAGCCCTCAGGGGATGTCTTAGTGATGGCTTAGGCCCGCTCCCTGCTCCCTTGGGGGATAGGGCCTAAGCTGCAGTCTGGCCTCGCTTTGTGAGAGGTGACTGGGCTGATCAGGGGAAGGCACCAGCCCCATCACCCCACTGTTACAGCCACTGCCAGTCACCGCAGCCAGCAAGATTTTTTCATCAACATGGACTCCAGTCCCTTCACCATGAAAAAATGACAACTTTCTTTAGGCATTTTCAAGATGTGTCTTTCATATAATAATAATTTCTTTATTTTTTTTTCTTTATCCTCACCTGAAGATATGTTTCCATTGATTTTTAGAGAATGTGGAAGAAAAAGGGAAAGACAGAGAGAAACATCAAAGTGAGAGGAACACTTTGATTGGTTGCCTCCTGCATGAGCCCTGACCTGGGCCCCAGCCAGGGAAGAGCCTGCAACCTAGGTACATGCCCTTTGTCAGAATTGAACTCAGACCCTGCCATTGGCAGGGCAAGGCATTATCCACTGAGCCAAACCAGCTAGGGCAGGATATGACATTTCTTAGCCCTCCAGCAGCAGACCGTTTTTTTTCACCAGGAGTGTGGTGAAAAACCCTAGATCACCTTTTTGGATTCTTACTACCCAAGTTACTAAGAATATTACCAGTGACATACAGGGAGCTTAACCAATGAGCAGTCAAAAAAGGTGTTTCCTCTGTAGTTCACACCAATCGCCAGCTTGCCCCTCACCCCCCACCCTCACCACAGGCCTGACGCCTCTGGCCCAGGCTTCAGGCCTGGGCAGGGGACCCCCATCTCCCCCCGATCACCAGCTCCGCCCTCGCCCAAGCCTGACGCCTCGGCCAGAGGCGTCGACCCCCATCACCCTCCAATCGCCGGATCGGCCCCTTGCCCAGGCCTGACGCCTCCGCCAGAGGTGTCAGGCCTGGGCAGGGAACCCCATCTCCCCCCGATCATCGGCTTCTGGGGGCTTCTGGGGCCGGCCTGCGGCCCGGGATGGCGGCTTGCGCTGGCGGCTGCGCTGTCCTGCCCTGCCTGCAGTATGCAAATTAGCTGCCATCTTTGTTGGTGGTTAATTTGCATATCGTGCTGATTAGCCAATGGGAGGTATAGCAAAGGTATGGTTAATTACCATGTTTGTCTATTATTAGATAGGATAATTAATAAAAAGTAACTTGACTTAGGGTGGTGAACACATAATACAGATGAAGTATTTTTTTTAAATAATACAAGAATGAACTCTTTGTTTCACATATAACTATAAACCTACTTTTGCCCCACCCTGTATGTAATGTTGAGGAGCCAAGAAGGATATGAGGCAAGAGACAAATAGTAGCAAGTTTCTTGATGTCCCTGGGCCCCAGTTGCCTCACCTCTAAAATTTGTATGTAGGAATTTCAAGTCCTTTCATACATAGAAGTCCAAGATTCTATTAAAGAAACATACTCATAATTTATGTGCTTTATCAATTAACTTGTTATGCAGGGGATCAAAATATGCTACCCCCAAATAAGCACTTTGGCCAAAGAGTTGTTTGGAGCTGAAAGCAATTAAGCAGTAGCAAAAGCAGAGGCAGCTTTTTTTATTCTTATTTTTGTTTCCTCTTCATCTATCTACTTAAAAGCAGGTCATAAATTTCCCTTTGTAAAGGTGTCCTCCTCTCCTTTCCCATATGTGAGGAGGAAAACCACCATCATCACTAGAGACAGAAAGTCAGCACCAAATAGGTCTGCGTAAACAAATCTTACTAAAATAACTCTTATCTTCTATTAGTTTCCCTAGCGTATTCACCTTCCTACAATTTACCACCCTTAGGAATCCAAACCCTTTCCTTTGTTTTGTTACTTCTCCACAAATTTATCACCCTTTGTTAAGATGGTATATAAGCCCCATATTCTAACCACTCCTTGATTTATTCATCACTAAGTTCTTCTACATGTATGTGCGTAGCATGTATAAACAAACTGTCTTTTATTCTCCTATTACTGGTTTTTATCAGTTTAATTTGCAGGCCCCAAACTACTGGACCTAACAAGGTAAAGTTTTATTTCTTATCTTACAGTTCCTACATTTAAGCCAGGCCTCATACGGGATGTGGGAGGGTGTAGAGGGAGGGGATGGTACTTCTTCTTTTTATATATATATATTTTTATTGATTTCAGAGAGGAAGGGAGAGGGAGAGGGAGAGAAAGATAGAAACATCAATGATAAGAGAGAATCATTGATTGGCTGCCTCCTGCACACCCCCTACTGGGGATCAAGCCCGCAACCTGGGCATGTGCTCTTGACTGGAATCAAACCCGGGACCCTTCAGTCCACAGGCTGACGCTCTATCCACTGAGCCAAACCAGGTAGGGCAGGGGATGGTACTTCTTAATAATATCCATAGGAGAAGGTCATGGGAAAACATAGGCAAAGATTGGAGTTACATTACCACAAACCAAGGAAAATTTGAGGCCACTGGAAGGTAAGAAAGAAGGAAAGAAAGAAAGAAAGAAAGAAAGAAAGAAAGGAAGGAAGGAAGGAAGGAAGGAAGGAAGGAAGGAAGGAAGGAAGGAAGGAAGGAAGGAAGGAAGGAAGGAAGAAAGAAAGAACTGATTCCTCCTTAGAGTCCTCAAAGGACGCATAACCCTGCTGTCACTGTGATTTTTGGATGTCTAACCTCCAGAACTGTGAGAGAATAAATTTCTGTTGTTTTAAGCCACTTAGTCTGTGGTTCTTTGTTACAGCATCACTAGGAAACTAGTACAACTATCATGCTATCACTGTCTTTCTGAGAGGACAGTATGCAGAGAGTAATGTCAGAATTTCCCAGGAGGAGAGGTGGATTCTCAGGGTTGGAGGAGAGTGGAGCCTGCCACTTTAGAGATGTGTTTCTGGATCATACTTGAAGCCCATCCCCTGATTAGAATAAGCCTCATCCCCACCCCTCTCCACATCCTGGCTGTACCAACTCACTGATTATGAGCAGAATATGCCATGTTAATGTGCTCATTCATGATGGAGAGACACAGGCCAGGCTGTGTGTATGTGTGTGGGGGTTATGGTTGGGCTGGAGGGAGGAATGGAGAGTACTTAGAGCAGGCTCCTCCCATAAAAGGGAAACACCTCTGAGCCTTCTCTAAGCTCTGTGGCCTGTCTTGTTCCACCCCTGACACCCTTTTTTTAAATCCTCAACTGAGACATGCTTAGAGAGAGAAAGGAAGAGAGAGAAATATTGATCAGTTGCCTTCCCTACATGCTCTGACCAGGGATTGAGTCCGAAACCCAGGTATGTGCCCTGACTGGGAAGCAAACCAGCAACCCTTCAGTGCAATTGGCCGGGCCCCCTGGCACTCTTTGATAAAGTAAAAAGGAGGCAACATTATGCTAGGGTTAACATTTAAATTAAGCAGTTGCAAAAAATTCAATCAACAAAACAGAAACTTTTAAAACAATTACTTAAAAATAAAATAAAAGTGTAACTGTAACATAAGAATAAGAATTCAGGTTTAGAATTAGATAAATTCTCTGTCCAAGGAATTTTAAGCAAGATATTTAATCTACCTAAATTTCAGTCTCCTTATCTGTAAAACATGGTTAAAAATGCAGTTCACAGAAGTGTCGAAGGATTAAATGAGATGTCTACAAGCACTGTACTTAATCATGACTCTCTTGGTTCAACTATTAAAACCCCAGTTAAAGGAGCATTCAAAATCATGCTTCCCAACATGTCAACAATTTGGCTCAAATAAACTCATAAAAAATTTTTAAGTTAAAATTAATTTTTAAAAAATGAATTTAGCCCGAGCCGGTTTGGCTCAGTGGATAGAGCTTTGGCCTGCGGACTAAAGGGTCGCAGGTTCAATTCTGGCCAAGGGCATATGCCTGGGTTGCGGGCCTGATCCCCAGTAAGGGACATGCAGGAGGCAGCCTATCAATGATTCTCTCTCATCATTGATGTTTCTATCTCTCTATCTCTCTCCCTTCCTCTCTAAAATCAATAAAAGTATATTTTTAAAAAAATGAATTTAGCCCTAGCCAGTTTGGCTCAATGGATAGAGCATCAGCCTGCGGACTGAAGGGTCCCAGGTTCGATTCCGGCCAAGGGCACATGCCTGGGTTGCTGGCTCAATCCCCAATAGGGGACATGCAGGAGGCAGGCAATCAATGATTCTCTCCCATCATTGATGTTTCTATCTCTCTCTCCCTCTCCCTTCCTCTCTAAAATCAATAAAATATATTTTTTTAAAAAGAAAGAAAAGTGAATTTATTGGCTCCTATAAACAGGAAGTCCATGGATATGACTGGCTTGAAAAGATGCAGGTGCTCACATGTGATCAAAAGTTCTTGCTCTTTTTCTCCTTTTCTCTCTTCATTTCTTGGCTATTCCTAATCCTATGTATTTGTTTCATTCTCTCTCTACAATAGGCTTCTTCTATCATAAGGAAAATGTCCACCAGTACTGCCAGTCATTTCGCATCCCAACCTAGCAGTTCTAGTAGAAAAAGGAAGCTCCCTTTTCCCAGAGTCCATATGTCATTCCCGGAGAAGGACTCTGATTGGACTCCCACTGCCAGAGTGATTGGCAGGCCTAGGAGGGGTCAGGATGAGAGCAGTCATCCACGCAAATCACTCCAGGAGAGTTTTAAAGCATGTTGGTGGTTATATGTCTGTGGACATATACCAAACTATTTTCTTCCTAGTGGGATTGTGGTTTGTTTGTTTGCTTCTTTCTGTACTTTCCAAACATTCTGCAAGGAACTGCATTCATTTGATAATGAGGGATTGAAATTACAAAAACTAATTAGAAATACATTGTTGATGAAACCAGGAAATCTACTAAGTTTTCATCAGGGAGACTAGGATATGTTTCAACCCACATGAAACATATGAGAATATACCTGCTGTGCCAAATTCTAATCTGATTAATTGTAATATAGCTGAGACAAGGTTGTTCAGACAGACTGGAAGCAGGGAGGAGGAACCCCTTGCTAGCGAGGGGAGGGAGTTCTGCACAACTCCCACAGCAAGGAATGCCAGCACACACCTTTGTTGATCAGGTTAGCCTGCTCAAGGGAGAGTCCCATTGTGCTGGGCTGCATGTTACACAGAGAGATCCCGGAGGGAAGAGGGGATAAGCCTCGGTCCCCCTCTAGGGGTCTGGCGCTCCTTCTCCCCTTTGCTCTCATTATCCTCTCTTCAAGCACTCCCCAGGACTGAGCCTTCATCTCTTGGATGCACCTACTTATTCTGAAAATGGACAACCCTGGTTCTCTGGCCAGAATAAATTCCAGCTGAAATTCACAAACTGGTGTAGGGGAGGAAAAATAATTTTATCTGCCCATCTAAATTGTATGGCTGAGAAGCAATAAAAGGCAGATTAACAAGAGAAAAAACAGAAGTTTAATAACATATATACATGGGAGATACCCAGAAAAGCTAAGCAACTCCCAGAAATGACTCAAGCCAGCACTTTAAATACTAGAGATAAAAGAAATCTGTTGAGGGGTGTGGAGTCCAGTTATGGGAGTTTATCAGGAAAAGTCCAATAAGATTGCATGCAGATTTATATCTGGTGCTTTCTCTATTAATAAGAGTTCCTCATGATTTAGAGTTAATCCTTGGTACAGACAGGGAGACACCCTACAAATGGAGATTTCCCTTACAAAAGGGCAATTTCTATTGTCTGCTTTTTCTCAAAAATAATCAGCTCAAAATAATCCTTATGCCAAAGAGGCATATTTTGGGGTGGCATATTCTGCCACCCTTCACTGACATTTTTGTTTTTGGACATATGCAAGAAACTAGGAGGGGGCCAATGCCATACAAGAGGGGAGAGTAGAATGAAATGAGATAGAAGAGGTGAGCAGTGATTTGTTGGCAGATTATTCCAAGTGAAAGGGAAAGCCAGTACGGGGTCCCTTAGCTTGGGTTAAGGGAGAAAACAAAGCCTGAAATGAAAACCTACCTGCAGGTAGTTTACTTGGAATGACCCCAGGAAAGAGAAGAGATCAGGAGATTAAGGGAGGGAAGGATGAAAATGCAGTATGTAAATTGCCACTTACAGCAGAAGCAGTGGGGCTTCATCCAACCTCCGGAAAAGCATCAAGCAAGCTTTCCAGAATTGGTGTCCGGATGCGAAAGAGGTGGGACTGTTTATCCTTTGCTTCAAGCTTCCTATTGACCTGCAAATTTAAAGGAATCCCCAAACAGGAAGCAAAGTCCCGCTCTTATCCAGTACACAGCAAGTATCCACTATCTTATGAATTGACTTGAAGCTGCCCACCCCAGCCACAGCTGAAAACTAATGTAAGGCTGAGAGGTGAGGATGGGAGGCATTTGCTACAGAATGTTTTTGGCAGAGGAATAATGAGGTCCAATTATTATTTAAAGCTAAGGGAATGCACAAAGTCACCTAGTGAGAGCTTCATTCTCCCAGTACCTATATATTATTAAAAAGATAAAAGATAAGAGAGTCCAATGACTAAATCCTTCATGATTCTAACATTCAGAGACCATGTAGTGTATCAATTCAGAATGAATATGATGGCAAACAACAGTATACACTGATAGTGTCTTAAACAGACAGGGTATAGTCTCACCTAATGTGAAGTCTGGAGCTGGTGCATCTGGCCAGTGATACTTTCAGGGACCCAAGTTCTTTTATCTCCCCTCCTGCCATCTTTATATGTAGGCCTCTGTCCTTGAGCTGTGGCTTCAAGGAAGTTGCACTTTTAGGCGCACAACCACAACTCAGATAGGAAGGGGAGGCACACAGGGTAAGTCAGCCCCCTGTTCTCAAGAAACATAAGAGGACCTAGAAAAGCTTTTACTCAACCAACCAACTTCTTTTTTTTTAATCCACACCCTAGGATATATTTCATCATTGATTTTTAAAGAGAGAGGAAGGGAGAGGGAGAGGGAGAGGGAGAGGGAGAGGGAGAGGGAGAGGGAGAGGGAGAGGGAGAGGGAGAGGGAGAGGGAGAGGGAGAGGGAGAGGGAGAGGGAGAGATGGAGAGATCAATTGGTTGCCTCCCACCGTGGAACAAACCCACAACCAAGGTATGTGCCCTGACCAGGAATTGAAACTGCAACCTTTTGGTACACGGACAACACCAACCAACTGAGCCACACTGGTCAGGGCTCAACTGACTTCTTCATTGCCCAGAACTGTTGAGATAAGCTAGTAAGCCAGGAGAAGCGGAAGAGGGAAACTGAGATAGATAGTTAAACAGCAATTTGCAGCCATCTTGTAAATTCTATTTTCTCTAAACCAAGGACACTGCTCCCCAACCAGAGGGTAAATAGCTTAAATCACCCTACTCAGTGACACACAGAAATCCAATTAGTGCCATTTGCCACCACACTCAAAGACAGATGAAGTTAAGGGAATAAATCTCATTTTGGTATATCAGCATAAACCTGATGAATATTCTATTGAGATCCTCCCATAAATGCCCAACCTTTAAAATCTCTCAAAAGGAAGGCCCAGCGTGCACTCTCCCCCCTTTCCCCTCAGTCTTTCCCCTCTCCCTCCCCTTTTTCTTGCCCCACAGGCATGCATCTCCTAAACTCTAAGGGACCCCATGAGGCTTGCAACGAGGGCAGCCCAGGGTAGTGGCAATTCATCAAAGGCAAACCCCCTGAACCTCTCCCCAAGGCCCTCTTTTCTCTGATTTCTAGTGAGCCACGCAGACCAGCCCAGGCTCATTTCCCAGCCTTTTCTTGTTGCATTGTCCCCAGCTTTAATAAACGTCCTCTAGCCTTGGCCTGTGTGACTCAGTTGATTAGGAGCCATCCCAGGCACTGAAAGGTTGCTGGTTCAACTCCCTGTCAGGGCACAAGCCCAGGTCATAGGAGGTAGCCCTCTACCCCACTTCCTCTCTCTCTAAAAATCAATTTTAAAATCTTTTAAAAAATAAGTAAACATCCTCTAAAATTCACCTGAATTCGTGTTGTGAAGTTTTTACTGCACAAAATCAAGAACCCTAGGCAGACCGGCCAAAGGCCAGGTCCCCTTTCTGTAACACTATGACACATCAACCCCTAACTCCAAGTGAGTCCAGAAAGGAAGGATTTTTAGCTGGGCACTTTGCTGCCCCGAATAACACTGGAGTATTCATAGGGAAGCCGGAAGGAATGGCTGTTGCATAAACTGCTGGTCTGTATATGCCCCTCAGATAAAAAGAACCCGTGAAGGAGACTGAGGGGTGGCAAGAAAAGTAGAACAAGGACAGTGTGTGGTGTCCCCAAAACCAAGGGAGGACATTCTTTCAAGGAAGGAGGAATCTCCTGGGTCAAATATTCCTTAAAATCTGGAGAAGATAGGGGTAGGGGGAGAAGTCCAGTGGGATTGGCAATAGGGAGGCCATCAGGGACAATGACAAGAGCTGTTTCTGTGACAAGGAGAGCATGAAAGCCCAATGGAAGCATGCTGAGGTGAGAATGGGGTGTGAGGACTAATTTTATTTTAGAAGTTGGGCCTTGAAAGAGGTAGTTAGGGGAGGAGAAAGAGGAGTAAAAAGGGATGGATGTCTTAGGATGAAAAATATTGTCTATCTCACTAAATGGTTTTGAGAATACAACAGATATCAAATTGCTTTAATATCTATTTTTTATTTGATTTGATTTTATTTGATTTGAGAGAGAAACATTGATTTGTTGTTCCACTTATTTATCCATTTACTGGTTGATTCTGGTATGTGTTTGACCAAGTACCTGCAACCTTGGCATATCGGAACAACACCCTAATCAACTGAGCAACCCAGCCAGGGCACTTTAATATCTATTTTAAAACATTAAGTTTCAGGGCATCACAAGCCTATTTCTTCCAAAGCTACATAGCATGATGCATAGGACAACCTTTGGAGTCAGAAGTAGTTAGACTTGAATCTAAATCTGCCTCTGACTAGCTGTGTGATCTTAAGCCAATTGCTTAACCTCTCTAAATCTGTGTGCTCATAAGTAAAACGGGACAGTCATGCCTACTGCAAAAGCTATGAAAGAACAAAGTGCCTATCACGGTGCTTGACACGTAATAAATCACCAGTAAGTGGTACTAACATCCTTCTTGCAGATCAGATCTAACATTTATGTATCAAGAAGCTAAATGACATTCCCACGAGACACAGTATAACAAATGCTTAATAATGTTTGTAATTTCCTTTGAGCCAAAGCACAGGAAGACAGTAAGTCCCATATAGCCATCGTACATAATACATGCAACCCAAGTTACTCCTTCATGTTTCTTTATTTGTAACGTGGCAGAAAATCATGTACCTGCTTGTCTCTCTAAGGCTCAAAGTATAGCCAGAGGGCTGAGCAGCAGCTGAGCATCTGCCTCCTCCTTGAAATTCAGGGTCAGCATGAGGACAGACCCCCGCAAGAACACTCACGAGGGGAGATAGTTCTTTGCAAGGCAGATGGAAGAACAAATATTAAGCAAGAAAACGTGTGGATGTGTGTGAGTGGAAAGGTATGTATCATGAGAGCTCTCATCTTAAGTGAGAGTTAACTTTATATTATCATTACTTTATAATAATTACTATGTTTTTTACTTTTGTTAGGCTTAGCTCTTTGTCTGAAACTGGATGTAGGGAAAGGGGTAGATCAGAGTGGGAGATTCAGAAGATGTTTGCAGAGTGAGGGAAGGATTCTAATTTCTCTCTCCTGCACAGCACCTTGTATGATTCTCCTGGCTCTCATAGACTGACTTAAAGGAGCAGGGCTCATTGTGCTGGCTTTACTTTCTGCTACACACTCTGCACAGCAGCAGAAAGAGCTCAAACGCTGAAGTCAAACTGTCTAGAGTCCAATCCTGGCGCAAACCTTAGTAACTGGGTGACCTCAGACAAGTGTAATAACCTTTCTGAGACTTAGTGTCCTTACCAGTAAATTGAGACAATAAAACCTATATCACAGTTTCATTATGAAGACTAAATTAAATCATGTATACAAAGGGCCTGCTTCAGTACCCAGCATGCAGTTGGGGCTCTTCTGGTCTGAGCCCTTTCTGCACGTATGTCATCTGTCATCTGCTCCCTTTCCCAACATGCGTGTGCCCCACACATATGGCTCTAGGGCTGTGATTAGCATATTTTCTTGGGTTCTCTGGGAAGCAGGCTGGAATGGGGTTTCACAGGAAATACCTGTGAAAGAAAACAGGTAAAAATAGGATGGGACAGGGGGAGCCTTCAGAATAGGATGAAGATGTGATTAAGTCTTCAAACCAAGGGACCCCTGGAGCAAATCATGCCCATCAGAGGAATTTCTCGTGGGGCAGAAATAGCCCAGCCCTCCCAGCACCATGTGTTCAGTCAGGATCAGGGTCATGGCCGGGGGCTAGGGGTGGGAGGTAGGGGGAGCAGCCCTGGGAAGCCAACCTCAGGGTGAGATGGATCCTAGAGAGAAGGGGCGGGGCTCTCAGCCCTGCAGTCTGGCCTTCTTCAAGGTGCCTCTCAGGTCTGTCCTGTCTCTGAAAACAAATTTATTTTTAACACACAATAGAAGTATTCCTGGTGCTGAGTTAGTGGTAGCAGCTGATGTGATGACAGAGGAGGAAAAGAAAAAAAGGAGAGAGGAAGAGGAGAAGGGATGAGAAGAAAGGTGAAATAGGAAGGGTGAGGGAGAGGCTAGTAGCCATAACCAGCCTTCTCTGATTCCCAGCCTTTTGAAGGTGGCCCTGAGCTGGGCCAAGGGCAGAAATGAACCTTAAGATGAACCCTTTCTCTCCCAAAGTGGGTGAACTGCCACCTTGTATATGCTCATCATTGCTAGGCGGGGGACAGAAAGGGCAGAAGGTCTCCTTAGCGAAGAAAGCTGGCCCACTGAGAAGGAAGGGAAGAGTGTCTTGCCAAGACATGGTTGAGAGAAAATCTGCATGCAGATTCCTTCAGTAAGGAAACCTCTTTATTACTTCTATAAGTGGACAATCAATGGGTCCGGGCTGCCTGTCACTACTTGAGCCAATTAAACACAGGATTGAATCATATATGAGCGTTCATTCCAATACTGCCGGCAGTATGGGAGAGCAGCAGGTCACTTACAAAAATCTGCTCTGCAGCCCCCCAAAAGCCAGCTACTTATACTGGGTAGGACAAAGATTGCATGGGGAAGTAGGAATTATGGGCATGGGGAAGTAGGCAAGGTGGGCTGCAGGGATGAGGGGAGGGGGCTGGGGAAGGACACCATTGTTTGGGCAACAAGGTTGTTAATCTTTCCATGATAGTAGGCACTTCTTGAATGGGGATGGACCACATTTCAAGGTTGACTCCCAGGGACAAGGTTGACTCCCAGGTCCTGGGGGCATACAACTCCCAGCCAGGTTAGAATGTACTTTCTTTTTTTCTTTTTAAATATACTTCTTTATTGATTTCAGAAAGGAAGAGAGGAGAGAGAGATAGAAACATCAATGATGAGAGAGAATCATTGATCAGCTGCCTCCTGCACACCTCCCACTGTGGATCGAGCCTGCAACCCAGGCATGCGCCCCCGGCAGGAATCGAACCTGGGACCCTTCAGTCCGCAGGCCAATGCTCTATCCACTGAGCCAAGCCGGCCAGGGCTAGAATGTACTTTCTTTAATCAGAGTTAACAGAGCATGATTAATATTATTTTATTTCTTAGTTAGTTCGCAATATTCTATTTCTTCCCCTAACACTAGCAAGACAAGCCACTTTTTACCAAGTGCTAACTATATGCCACGAAAGATGCTGAGCACTTCACAGGCATTATGTTAATTTTTACAACCATCACTGCTTGTTGAAGATGTTATTGGGCCCATTTTATAGATGAAGAAACTGAGGTTTTGTAGTTTTTTTAGTTTTGCTAAAGGTAAATAGTTTGCCCAAGACTATGCAAACAATGGGATAGTCTTCGTTTGAAACTGGGTCCTCTGATTCACAAAAGCCTGCCCTAGATCCCATAACATCTTACCCATGTGTCCTCTATAATTAGGCACACCTCTTACTGAGCTCCGTGTGCCACGTGAACTGTCCAAAGCCTACCCCTCAGTTGAAGTTCTGTTGCAGGGGAAGGAGCATAGGCCTTAAGGGCCAGAAGCACTGGGAGGTAGCCTGGATTCTGAGGTCAAGCAGTAGTGTCCTTGAGCAGGTCCCTGTAAATGTTATCAACCTGGCTTTCCCACTTATCTTTGAACAGGGAGATAAACAGTAAGATGATCTCTAAGAATCATTCCAGTTCTGTAGTCCTGGGAGTTATTCATTAGCAAGGATGAATAATCCCAAATAATTCCAGGCTAAATCAGAACTAGGTAGATAGCTCAAGGCATTTGGACATGTCTTGTTTTCTAAGGAGAAAAAAAATGGCAAATAGCATAACTGCAGAATATTAAATCAATACAGATTGTTAATGAAGAGTCAGAAAGGCTGAGTTTATTTTCTCCTGATTATGAATAAAACCTTTGCCATGCAAGAGGTACATCTGGCTCTCTGTTGGCTAGAGCCAGACCTCTTTCTCCCAGGAGGACACACACTCATTTCCCCCTTTATGAAGGAGAAGGCCTCACATGCCTAAACCTGAAATCCTTCCAGTTCAAATGTGCTTTGGGCCTAGGAGGCTTTTATTCTCTCTCTCATGAAATGAATCATGATTAATAATAGCCAGAGGGTAAGGAATTACAGTCATGCCTTATTACTGAAGATTCATCTTTGAGATGATGACAGCAATGACGAAGCATTTCACCCTCGCATCCCACAGAAAGGCTGTCACAAGGTGGTTGGAAGAGCAGGGGAAGCACAGGCTAATCAGTCAACTGTGTTGGTGGGTCCACCTCCTACTAAATTTGTGATTCAGCTCTTGGCCCCCAAGAAACGTTTATTTTATTTTTTTAAAGAGAGATTTCAAAAATTACTACTGGTCTGAAAAAGTGAATCAAATTTCCTTTGAACAGATAAAAATCAGCAGAATGGATTAAATAACATTCATTTTCAACTAAGTTATTTCTCTTCTTTCTGGGTGTTCACCTAATCAAATAATCAATAAAAGCCACCTGGCCGGCATGGCTCGGTGGCTGAGCACTGACCTATGAACCAGGAGGTCATGGTTCCATTCCCGAGCAGGGCACATACCCAGGTTGTGGGCTCTATCCCCAGTGTGGGGTGTGCAGGAGGCAGCCAGTCAATTAATGATTTTTTTTATCACTGATGTTTCTCTCTCTCCTTCTCCCTTCCTCTCTGAAATATATATATATATATATATATATATATATATATATATATATATATATATAATCACTCCCTTATGGAGAGGTAGATATGTTATGCCCAGATTTCAGGATCCCCAAGAACCACATCAGGGAGCCAGCCAGTCTGATGCAAAAGCATAAGAGTCTTTATTCGAGCTAGCTCGGCTCCCCCACCTTGCCGACGCAGCGACAGGAAGCAGAGAGAGATAACTCTGTGTGGAGACGGGTTTTATAGGGGGTTGGAGTAAGGGGAGGAGAAAGGACTGTGCTCTGCCGATTGGCCAGGCACAAGTCGGTGTCTTGTTCCTGGGTGTGGCTAGCAGAGGCTTAGACTTCCGGGAAGAAGCTCCTTGCCAAGCACATGGCCAAAGGTAAGATGGAGGGCATAGCACTTACCCTGGGGCAAGATGAAGGGCCTAGTCCTCGCCCTTTCAGATACAGAAGGGAGTCTGAGTGGCTACTAGTTTTTTCAACTTGTCTTGGGTTCTAGAACTGTCTTGATTACTTCTCAGATAATAAACCAGTCTCAAATTTAAACACATTTATTTGAGAAGAAAATCTCCACTCACAGGGGCACAGGAAAATAAAATATATGAAAGGAAAAAAAGGATTGATTCAGCATTCCCCACATATTATCCTCTAGCCCCAGCTCATCCTTTTGGTGTGAGAAATATTTTTGTCACCACAAGTGCAAATGAGGATTATTCATTCAAGGGAGTCAGGTTAGTCCAACCCCTTTACTGATTATGTGCAGTGAATTGTTAAATCTAATAAGAATATGCACATTTGTAGCTTTGGGGTATGATGAAAAATGACCTGCAATAAAAATAAAATATTAAGTACTTAATATTTTACTATAAAAACTTGTCTAATGTTAAATCCTGTGGCATTTAAAGTTTTATAATTTGATCCAGCTTCAATTTTTTCTGTTGAATTTAGCATCCACACCATCACCTTCACCACCACCCTCCATTGCCCACCCCCTTTCTCAGTGGGTCCTCTCTTTACCTTTCAATTACTCTGACCCTTGCCCTAGCTGGTTTTGCTCAGTAGATAGAGTGTTAGCCCGTAGACTGAAGGGTCCCCAGTTCGATTCTGGTTAAGGGCACATGCTTGGGTTGTGGGCTCTTATCCCTAGTGGGGGGGTGTGCAGGAGACAGCCAATCAGTGATTCTCTCTCATCATTGATGTTTCTATCTCACTCTCCTTTCCTCTCTGAAATCAATAAAAATATATTTTAAAAAATAAATAAATTACTCTGAACCCCCACATAGAAAAAAAGGAAATCTGTTTTAGGTTTAAGAAACTGCCTCTTCCTCTCTTTAATTACAGTATATCCAAATAGTAAATGATTTTATCTGTATTTAATAGAAAAAAATCAAAGAATTTTGTCTGGGAAGTGGAAATTCTTAAGATTGTTCCCTAAACATCCTGACAATAGAAACTCAACAAAGGGGAAGTCTCTAAGATTAGCAAAGTTAAGGATAAACAAAATCATTAAAAAAAAACAAAACTGAAATATCTTGTTTCATTGTCAGCAGCACCTTATCCAAAAGGTTGAATATCCCAAATCTCTTTTTCTCCTTTTGAAAGGGCCAGGGCTACACCCTCCATTTTGCTCCAGGGTAAGGGCTATGCCCTCCATCTTACCTTGGCCATGTGCTCGGCAAGGCTTCTTCCCGGAAGCCCAAGCCTCTGCTAGCCACACCCAGGACTTCTTTAAACTAACCAATGACAATCAAGGGAAGTCGCCATAGATATGACCACATCCTGTGTAACAAGACACCGACTTGTGCCTGGCCAATCGGCAGGGCCCACAGTCCTTTCTCCTCCCCTTACTCCAACCCCCCTATAAAACCTCTCCACACAGAGTTCTCTCTCTCTGCTTCCTGCTGCTGCGTCGGCGAGGTGGGGGAGCCAAGCTAGCTCAAATAAAGACTCTTATGCTTTTGCATCGGACCTGGCTGGCTCCCTGGTGTGGTTTCTTGGGGATCCTGAAATCTGGGCATAACACTTCTTCCCCCTTTGCCTCTTTTGTTGGGTACACTAGTGCATGTTTCCTCAGAGATACCACAGATCTTGGGCCCCCTTAACTTTCCCCAGAACAGGTAGAACTAAGAAACATGCCTAGTGAGGTGTCCTAGTCACTTGACCCACAGGCAGAGTCTAGGGACTTCTTTCAGAAAACAGTGGTTATTATCTAAATTCTAAACTATTCCTTTCATTTAAACCCTCCCAGAGATAAACAATATGCCTCCCTCCCTACCTCACTCTAAGCACTTTATTTTAGTCATGCTGTATTTTAACTGTCCCTAAAACTCTTCCCAAAGCTGAACTGAACTTTCTACTGTTGGGTGTGTCACATCTGTACATGGTTCCCTTTACTCCACCCTTCAGGTGAAAGGGAGGGGCACTCCATTTTAGAAAGCTTAATACATCGGGCATTCAAAGGTCAGGATAAAGGTAGTTCCCCTAACCTCCCTGTCAACTGCCTCCAAAGAGAGGCCAGAGAGTTCCTTGGTTTGAACCAAGGCTTTCCATTTAACCAAGATGCTCAGCTCTGGAGCTTGGATTGGAATCTTGGATCGTTTATTTTCCTCATTAGTTTTTTTTTTTTTTTAATCAGCTCACAGGCATTTATTCTAGGCCTAGGGTTTATAGCAGTCCACAGACAAGGATTCTACACTTGTGGAAATTACTGTCAATGTAAGAAACATTCAAACTTGTAGAGAATTTTTGTGAGGTTATTTTAGTCCAACTATCAATAATTGCCAGGAAGTGAAATCTCAATTGGTTGAGAAAATGCTCCAGTTAATGTCTCACTATAAGCAGAAAGGAGACTGGCCCACTACAAGCAGAAAGGGGCTCTATCAAAAGAGAAGACATACCATAAGTGGGTTATATGAAATCCACTGGTAATAGATTAGGGAGGTGGAAGAAAGCAAAGAGGGAAAAACCTCTATGATTGGATAATAAGTAAAATGATAGCCTGGCCAGCATGGCTCAATGATTGAGCATCGACCTATGAATCAGGAGGTCACTGTTCAATTCCTGGTCAGGGCACATGCCCAGGTTTCGAGGTTGATTCTCAGTGTGGGGCATGCAGGAGACAGCTGATTAATGATTCTCTCTCATCATTGATGTTTCTATCTCTCATACCCTCTCCCTTCCTTTCTGAAATCAATAAAAATATATTTAAAAAATAAAAATATTTTCTAAAAAAAATAAAATGATAGACACATTTGTCTTCTACATAGGTGGATAGTTAAGTCAACAATTAACACAATAACAATAACAATTAGAGGATTTGTGGTCTCCACCCTAGTGCAGTGCATTGGTTGTGCCTTAAAGGGTCTAGGAAAAGGGAAGTTACCCTGACTTTCAAAAGGTATGTTTATGGTAGATGCATAAAGACAACAGACAGGTAAAGATTGACTTCTGTCAAGGAAGATTCTAGTCTAGGATGTGACTATCTGCCATAAACTGCTTTTAGTTAAAAAGTTTTAATTTCACACCATCCTATGTGGTTACTTTAGGTCTCTGAGTTTGTAAGGCCACCATGCAGGCCTTCCCTGACTTTGTCAGGTTTCGTATGTTGGCCCCTTTTCATCCACATTACATTCTGGCAAAGGAAAGCAACAATAATCAAAGAAATAAGATATGACTGCAATGAAGAAAATCAACAGTCATATGTGAGAAGTGGGATAGAAGTCAGAGAAGTTCTTGCTGAGAAAGTAGCATTTTAGGTAAGATCTGTGGGAACATCAGAAGAGCCATTCCCAGGAATGACCAGTGCAAATACAGGAACTTGGCCCACTACAAGCAGAAAGGAGATTCTGGTGACTGGAGCTTATTAGCAAGGGAGAGATATGTGGATGGAAAAAAGAAGGGCTCTATGGAAAGTAACTACAAGGCAATCTGATCATAAATTCCTAACTGGGCAGGTCACAGTAAGTAGTCAAGCCCCAGGCATATAGTTTCTTTAGTAAAAGTTTTATCTTTTGCCTTAAGCAAGCCCAGCCCATTGCTTTTGTGCATCTAGGTTAACACACCTTTGAAATGCCTCTTTTCAGGCCTCTCTTTCTGATATTGATTTCAGAAGGAAGGGAGAGGGAGAGAGAGATAGAAACATCAATGATGAGAATCATTGATCGGCTGCCTCCTGCATGCCCCACAGTGGGGATCAAACTCAAAACGTAGGCTTGTGCCCTGGCTGGGAATCAAACCGTGACCTTCTGGTTCATAGGTCAATGCTCAACCACCGAGCAACACCAGCCAGGCAGACCCCTCCTTCTAATGTGTGCACCACCCTTTTAGATCCCTCTAAGAGCGGTAACCTCCCTCAAGAAAACAAATAATCTTAACTATCCTGTAATCCAATTCCCACCTTGCTTTCTTCCACCTTCATGTAATCTTACTAATTTCAAGTGCAATAAAGAAGCTGCAAAACTGATATTCTCCAAAGCATTTAAATTCTTCTTCCCTGGCATATGTTGTCAGTTTGGCTCAAATAAACTCATAAAAATTCTCTACAGGCTTGTAGGTTTCTTACATCAACAGGTAGTAGGCGATAAAGTTTTAGTTTAAATTTGTTAAAGAACTGAAATTCAACTAAGTAAATTTTAAAGATCCTATTGGCTTTACTCAGCAATTCACGAATTAGGTAGCATTCAATCTAGCAGATAGAAAGGAACTCCAAGGAGTTGTAAAATTTGAGAGGATTTTATAGACCAAAGTGAGCAGGAATAGGGAAGTTATACTGGGCATTTGCTGATTGGTTAAAGCAGGTTTACTCTCCTTATATGGAGCAAAGGGCAGTCTTAGAGCCTGGTCAGGTAACTTGTGCTGAGCAAACAAGTGCTGATTTGTTGACTTAGGCCTTCCTTTCCTGGGAGAGCCAAGCATAGAAACTTACTTAAGTTACTGATGTGAGGCCTAGCATGACTAACTCCATCTTGGGCCCAATGTGATTACTTTAGCAAAGGCTATGAGAAGTCATGGTAACTTTTACTTAGAGGAGTAACATTATCTGACTTACTTTTTTTAAGATACTTTTTTAAAATTGATTTCAGAGACAGGAAGGGAGAGGGCGAGATAGAAATATCAATGAGAGAAAATCATGGATCAGCTGCCTCCTGCACACCCACTATTGGGGATTGAGCTTGCAACCTGGCATATGCCCTGATCAGGAAAGGAACCATGACCTCCTGGTTCATAGGTCGATGCTCAAACATTGAGCCACACCAGCCAGGCTGACTTACATTTTTAAAAGATCATTTTGACCATCAATGGAAGAATAAATTAAAGGGGAGAGTAACAGCAAGGAAAGCAGTAATCCAGTTAAGTGGTGATGATAGCTTAAACTAGGATAATAGCAACAGGCATTGAAAGAAGTGGACAGATTCTGATTCGGGGTGCATTTTGGTGAGACAACAGAACCTGACAATGGATTGGCTATTGGGAGACAGAGACAAAAGGAATCAAAGATGACTCATAGCTTAAAGTCTTGAGCAACTGGATGGAAAGTAGTAACATTTAATGAGATAAAGGTTAGGGGATGAAAAGTTTTTGCAGGGGAAACAGCTCTGTTTTTTCATTTTCTCATTTGTAAAACTGGGATAATAATAGTATTTACCTCATAAGCCTATCATGAGGATTAATTAAAATAAAATAAAAAGACAGTACACAGTATATGCTCAATTAATGTTAGTTGTTGTTGTTATATGCCCAGCATTGTGCTGGAAACTGGTTTACAAAGGTGAATACTTGCTCTAGAGAAGTCCAGAGTTGCCTGGTAGGTGTGAAGTGGTATTATGGTTTAGACAGAGAAAAAAGATATAATATATATATATATATGTATTGAGCAATTAATGGGTAAAATGGAATGACATCTGGCACTTATTTTTACATACTCCAGAAAAAAAAAAGAGAGAGAGAATCTGAAACAGAGTTTTTAGGAGATAACATCTGCTGGGGATGATCAGGGATGGTATAAGGGAAGGATAACATGATCAAGTCTATAAAGAATATTTCATAGTTATAATCCCTTAGTCAGTTGGCTATTCATTCATTCATTTATTCATTCATCAAACATTGAATAGCACATCCTGTGCCAGATAAGGGATATACTTACTAAAAAAGCAGATAGTCCCCACCTTCATGAAGCTAAAGGCATAATGGTGGATACTAATGAATACCCAGACCATTGCAATATGACTTGTTAAGGGCTCCAGTAAAATAAGTACAGGTTCGACAGAAAGCCTGATAAGGCCCCCAATCCATTCATGAAATCAGATTTCCTGGAAGAAGTGTTATTTCCCTGATGGATGGATGAGTAGGTGGGACAAAGGAGGAGATGAAACATATGGTATAAGTGTTCAAAGGCCTAGAGAGGAAGACAAGGAAGCAGAGAGGTCAGCTGGCCCTATTCCAACCTATTACTCATGAGAAATGAGGCTAAAGATGTAAGGGCTGGGTCAGCACCATTGTAAGGAAAATTGACTTTAAGAGTAGCACATGTTTCAGCTCTCTCTGTAACAAACCATGCCAAAATGTAGTGGCTTAAAACAAAAGCAACCATTTATCTGTTCATGATTCTGCAATTTGGCTAGGGCTTGACAGGAGTGGCCCTTCTATGCTCTATGTGTTGCTGGCTGGGGTCACTTGACTGGGACTGGAGAATTCAAGATCTCTAGGGCTAGAATGTTCATATGGCCTCACTCATCTAATGCTATAAAATGTGGGGTGGTGTCTCTTTATCTGGCTTTTATCCAGTAATCTGGCCTGAACTACTTTCCATGGCAGCTGACTCCCAAGAGAGGGAAAATAGAAGGTGGTTTCTAAACCTTGGGGTTTAAAAGTTCCAAAATATCACTCCCACCACTTACACTTCTGTTGGTAAAATCAAGTCATAAGGCCAGGATTTAAGAGGGGAAATAGATTCCACCTCTTCATGAGAAGGGTGTAGTACATATGGGAATGGGAGTAAATGTTGGCACCACCTTCACAGACAATCACACAGGACAGAACCAGATTGCACTGTGGGAAGACCAATCTCTCTTCTGTGCAAAGAATGGGCTGTAGTTGGGCAGGCAGCAGTGCAGGCAGAAAGGCCAGTTTGGAGAGTATTACAATAGCACAGGCAAGAGGTAAAGTTCTAGGCTGGTGGTGAAGATGGAGAGAAGTAGAGGGGAAGAGTCAGGTAACTGGCATTTGGGCCAGAAGAATGGAGAGAGAAGAGTCAAGAAGGACACTAGAGTTCCTCCTTGATTTCAGAGCATCTGCTCCTAGTTCTGTCAAAGCACAACTTAAGAAAGTCATTTTTATTCCTCACTGAATTTTATCTTTCAGCAATGCTTTAATCGTGCTAAGGAAGTCACTCAAGTAGGGTTAGTTTGACTCAAAGAAATCTAAATTAGCCCTGGCTGGTTTGGCTCAGTGGATAGAACGTCGGCCTCTGGACCAAAGGGTCCTGTGTTTGATTTTGGTCAAGGGCATGTACGTTGGTTGCAGGCTCCTCCCTGACCCGGGCCCTGGTCAGGGCTCGTGCAGAAGGCAACCAATTGATGTGTTTCTCTGTCTTTCCCTCTCTCTTCCACTCACCCTAAAAAATCAATGGAAAAATCTCCTGGAGTGAGGATTAACAAAACAACAACAACAAAGAAATCCAAGTTAAATGTACTATACTTAACAGGTCAGTCAGTGACCCAGCACCTGCGTGTGAGTCAAGGAGACAATGTGGCTGGTAGCTTGAAAGGGACACAGAGAGGTCAGCTGGCTTCACTCCAACCCTCTTCTCCTGTAGCCCCCATGGAGATAGGCCAAGGTTAGGCTGTTCTGTCCTGCCTTGACCCCACATCATGGGACTTGCTCCACTTCAATGGTCAGGAGAGTCCGCCTGACCTATTTTCTCTCTGATAGGTAGCCCAGTCACCAGCTGGAGCAGGACTCTAAAATACCTGAGGTAAGTGAATGTCTTGGAGGCTGCAGAAACCTTCGTTCCTGTCCCCAGAGAGCTAGAATCTGTTTAGAAAGCTTTATCTTTGGAGAGCTGAGCCAGGATGGTCTGTGATGAGAGACCTGTGATTCTAGTCAGACAGGTCCATCGGGAAGCCCTGATTCTTGGAGTAAGGACTCCTCAGAAAAACAAAAGTCTAGCCAATGAAGTGAGCTTCCCACACCTCCCTTCACCTGCAACCAGGGGTGACAAGAATGAAACACTGGGTGGAACAGCTTCTCTCAGTGTACCTCCTCACCTGGGTACTTGGCACTGAAAATCTAGAACAACTCAGTTGTCTATTGATCCCTTAGGCTCTTGGGTAATTTTAGGTTGTATAAATAGATGCACCTTGATCTTGTGCAAGACACAAAACTGGGCTCTGTTTTGCCCTCTATGCACTGAAACTAACTTTTAAGGGAAGACGGAACAATTATAGAAACAAAACAAAGCAGCGCAAGAGTGAAAACAATGTGTCTGTCCAAACTGAAATAATCATCTTTCCCCCACCCCCAGTTTCCCCTCCCAAAACCGGTTTCCCCTCCAAACTTCCCTATTTCTTTCAACAGTAACAGCATTCTCTGAGCTGCCCAAGCTTAAAAAAAAAAAAGAATTTTTAAAATGCTTTTCCCTGTTCCTCATCTCACATAACCATTGTCACCAAGTCTTGCTGGTTCTTGTTAGGGTCACCAAAGGAGGAACGCATGAGGCCGAAAGGGGTAAAGAATTATTAATTTATTAGGTTATATGGAAAACCAGATGGGCTGAGCCCCAAAATGGCACCAGCACCCAGGGACTGAGAGTTGGAAATTGTAAAGGACTCTAGGCGGGCTTTTTCTGGGTGGAGAATTCTCTGGGTGGATCGGGATCCTGGGAAGGTACAGAGGGGAAGGATTATTGTCTTAGCAAATGGAATGTGGTCTAAAGAAAAGGGAATGTCGGTTGTGAAGTGGTCTAAATGTCAGTTTCCAGGGGAGGGGGTATTGATTCAATTATTTGATCAGACCTAACAGTTCGTTCACTCCAAAGCTTCGTGACTTTCCCACAGTCCCCCTCTTCTCCCAGGGTCTGGCCTTTCACCCTTCACCTCTCCATATGCCCTGCCAAAGCCCTTCATGGTCTCAATCCCACCCATTTCTCCAAGATTTGCCTCTGGTCACTTGTTCATTTCCACCTTTGCCCAAAGCCAACCAATCTGCTTACAGTTCCTACAATGCCCATTCTCTCTTACTTTCCTCTGTCTGAATCACCTTTTCCCCATTTCTGCACCTGGCTAACTCCAGTTAGTCTTTCTGGTGTCCCTTCCTTTGAGAAGCCTTCCCTGTTAGCCCAGGCTGGGAATTCCCAACTCTTTTATGGTAGTGTTCATGGTATCGCATTAGAATATTCTGTCTCCCATCACTGGACTACGAGCTCCTTCAGGGAAAAGCTGCTCTCTTCTATCTCAGGGCATTAGAGTGAGCACCCCTTGGATGGGTTTGAATAATTGAGCATATTACAAGATCCTTTCTGGACATCCTTCTCTTCCTCCCCACCTCTAATTCCATTGACACCAGGAAATCTACCTTTCTTTCATTATCTGCCTTGCCCTCAACACAAAATAAAACAAAACAAAGCACACAGTTAAGGAAAAAGTTCTACTAGGAAGAGAATCTGGTATTCATGGCTCTCCAGAGGCTACACACTCTCCACTTCATCCCACTCCCCGAGGCACAGGCACCTCTGTAGCAGGGCTGTCACCCTGAGGCTACTTGAATGCTACCGATCTTGCTCAGCTGCCCAGTCCCCTGTGTTCCCGCCCTCCTCTCCCTTTCCCCATTGTTCTGGGTCAGCTTAAGCTTCACAGTCTTTTTGTGAAACTTTTGCTCAAGCCCCACCCCTTCCAGAAATCTTTCTCAACTGGCTGAATCATTCTCCCCTTCATTTCTGAATCCGATGGCATTTATTAATCTAATCTAAATGATTTATTTGCACTTAACCTTGTGCTGTTATTTAATTATTCTTGAGGATGTATTTTTTGTTCCAAGTACATTCTATGGGCAAGGGTCATTTTTTACATGATTTTTTACTCCCTTCAATGTCAATATGAGGCAGAAATAACAGGCCCTTGATTTTTATTTAAGAAATCATGGAAAAATCTAAAATCATGAAAATATAAAGCCCAGCAAGAAACATTAAACTTTTATCTTCAACATACTGTGAGGAGTTGGGAAGGGAGGAGAAATGAGGGTCCTTCATGGGGTTGGCATCTTAATGAAGGGAGAAAGCTAGGACAATCACAAGTAAATGCCTAAGTGATTTTAAAAGAGCTATAGTTGTAAAGAGAGTAATTCATACAGAGATTTACTAGGTAATTTGGGAAATAGAAGTCAAGAGAGTGGTTGTCAGGATGAACTCATTTTCCTTTCCAGTTTGCACGTCATTCTCCCAACCTTCTCTTAACTAAACCTCTACCCCAGAGGTTCTCAAACCTGGGTGAGCACCAGGATCCCCTAGAGAGCTTATTAAAACACAGAATGCTGAGGCCTGCCCCCAAATTTCTCACTCAGTGAATCTGGCAGAGCCCAGGAATCTGCATTGACTCACAGGTCCCAGGTGACTGATGCTGCTGGTCTCAGGCAGCACCCATGAAGAACCCCTGGACTGAAGTATTTTGGAATCTCATGGCAAACGTTATTGAGTAATCTGCTGCTACCCCCCTAACCCGCACCCCGTGAGTCTACCTTTTCTTTCAATAGACTGCGATTTCCCACCGGAAAGGAACTATTTTATAATTGTTTTCCCAACCTCCCCAAATCCTCAAATCCTAGCACAGTATTATACACAAAGTGCAATTTAATACAACTGTGAAAGTTGGAGAAAGAAAATAGGATCCTTAATGGCAAAAGTAAAGGCAAAAGAAAATGTTTGCATTCTTTCAAGTTTTGTCCAAATTAAAGGAGATAAATGTACTGGTATTCAGACTTGTGCCTTCCAAGTAAGCCAGTTCCCCCCTATAAGACTGAATTATTCTCAGATGAAAAGAATCATCTATAAGATCTCCACCTCATGATTCGGTGCAGTCATTCATTCATCTCAACCCTGCAACAATCAGAAACATTTTAAACATGATTGAGCAAAAACTATGCAGGATTTATCATATTTTCGACAGGAAAAATGATCAGTTTGGCAGGGAACAAATGATATTACGGAGCCCAAAGATGAGTAATTGGCTCTAAATGACTTGGAAAATAAATTGGAATTTGCATTGGATAGGCTATATAAATATCTACTGTATAACTGAATGCCTGAAGCTTTTGGGGAGCAAGTGAGGTGGGAGAGGTGGGGATAAGGGGAGGAAAGAGTATTGTTGTCCGCTGCCCCCTCGCAGCTGGTGCTAGTCCCACTTTCTTCTCCTCCCAAAGCTGAATGACAGTAGGTTAAAGGAACTGCTGAAGCACAGACAATGAGTGAAGAAAGTGGCAATTCACAGCCTATTAACCTTGGATTTTGGAAGTTGCGCCACTCCCATGATTCTCCAATGCAGCTGGCTTTTAAATCACAGCTTTGAAAGATTTGCCTCCGGGTCTGTACTGAGACTTATGCTTTTGGATAAGACTGGCAAAACTTGGAAGAATTTCCTGGGAGCCCTGTAAAGGTAATTCAGTTGGAGCATTTACTCCTTTGTGTTCCAGAGAATGCTATTGGCTACTGGCATCTGGGATTTCTGTCATGCTTTCTCTCCCAAGTGTTCAGATGAACGGGTACAATGAGAGCAGTTTTTGGTCAGTGGACATTCATTGATTCCATCATTCCAAAACTAGTTATTGAGGGCCTGTTCTGCCTTTGATGTGCAGTCAAGATAGAATAAAGACTCTGCCCTCATGGAGCTTGCAGTCTCAAATATCTTTCTAAGATGGGGTGACCAACCTTGACAGTTTGTCCAGCACTGAGGGGCTGAGGGGTTTTATGGGATGTGGGACTCTCACTGCTATTACTGGGAAAATCTCAGGCACACCAAAAAAGTAGACTCTTACCTGGACCCCACATTTCTTGTTCCTGAACTTGGGCTCAAGAGTGCATAAATAACAAGTTACTCTGCTTGAATCTATAGAGCTGTGCTGTTGAAAATGGTAGCCACTGGTGGTAGCATATATGGCTTTGAGCTCTGGATATACAGGGTGTTGAGAGAAAAGCTAGATTGAAATCAAGAAAAAATGAATGTAAGAAAGAGAGGGAAGTATAAACAAAAATATATTGCAAATGTTAAACTGAAATCATTTTCCAGAAGAACACATTTTGAGTATTCTAATGAGAAGTAAGAAAATTAAGTTCTTTATGCAGAATCTGCTTCATAATAAAAATTTCAGGAGGATATCTGTGTCACACACTAAAGAATATTTACAACGATACCTGTGTTCCTTGCTGCTTTTCTTTTTCTTTTAAAAAAATTTTATCTTTATTGCTGAAAGTATTATAGATGTCCCCTTCCCCCTCTCCCATTGACTCCCTCCACCCCTCTCCCATTGACTCCCTCCACCCCCCTCCCACACCGCCCCCCACCCCTAGGCCTTCACAGAACTATTGTCTGTGTTCATGGTTTATGCATATATGCATATAATTTCTTTGAGTAATCTCTTGCTGCCACCCCCCCTTCCCTCTAATATTCATCAGACTGTTCCATGCTTCCATGCTTTTCCTTTCAGTTGATTTTTATATTTCCAGTATTTTTCCCTCATCAAAATCCTTACTAGAACATGTGATAACTTCTCCATTTTTATTGACAAGAAAGCTGATATAAACCATACTTTTTAATATATTGTACTTTCCAGAAAAAATAAATAAAAAGAACCGTGATAGTCTATAAAGCAAGATTCAGGTAAAAGAAATTATCTCTGGCATTCATTTGCCTTCCCTTTCTGGTCTCATCAAATCCTACTCTTCCAAATGCTTGTTTGAATAGTTAACGTTGGGGTAACCTTCCCCAGACTCTGTATCTGGCTCAGAGTACCCTCTTGACAGAGGGTCTAGTCAGAGTGCAGAGGTCCTGTAGTTGAGATGCCAGTTTATACAGAACTGGATGGAGTGGGATGTCAGCAAGCAATACAGTTCTGATCACTTTAGCATGTTTGGTCCAAACAAAGCACTAAGCCATATTTCCTCATATTTGTGGAGGCTAGCAGTCAAAAACCAAGGTATCTGCTGAGTTGGTTTCTTCTAAAGCCTCTCTCTTTGGCTTGTAGATGGCCAGCTTCTCTCTCTGTCCTCTTTTCGTGTCTGTGACCAAATTTCCTCTTTTTATTAGGACACCAATCATAATGGATTAGGGTCCACCATTTTAACTTAATTACCTTTTTAAAGACCCTACCTCCAAATACAAATACATTATGAGGTATTGAAGGTCAAGAATTCAACATTTTAATTTGGGGGTGGTTGGGACAATTCAGTTTATAACAGCAGCAGACAAATATCATTTATCAGATGAATATATCTACGGTGGTCTTGAATTTTAGACTCACTATATGAAAATGTCTGCGCCTTTTACATTACTGACGTAACAGGAAATTTTTCATTTTGTCTTTTCTCTTTGGACATTTCACAAGAGAAGTGCTGGCTGGAAAGCAAAACGAAGATCTTTTAAGTGCCACTTGTCAAACGGTTTCACTTCCTCAGTAATTGCAATTCCTTGGTGGGAGCTGACCTATTTGAAAGAGCACTCCAGATGCAGAGAATTATTTGTGAACAAAATGATAATTGGCACAGTGCCACATTCCATTCATTTATTTATGAAACATTTATCTACTGTGCAATAGATACTGTGCTAGGTAAATACTAGGTATTTTGTAAGTGGGTAGATGGAGAGTATAAAGAATGTGATTCCTACTATCTATATCAGAGCCCTGGGAAAGTTTGGGAAAGCTGCAGGCATATTGACCAGGCTGAGAAATCTCCAAGGATCTGCTCTATTGTAACATTGGAAAAACCTAGCCTCCTTCCTCCTGGTTTCTCCAGGCCTCCAGATTGAGAGAATCTCTTGGGATTCATTTTGGGTCCTTGGTTGTTTGGAAGATATGGATTCTCCTACTAACTGGGACCCTATTCTCATCTTCAAACATATTAATTTAAACAGAGTGCCTAAAGCATAAGCTGTGCCCTGGCCGCGGGTAGCCCAATTGGTTAGAGCATTGTCCTGATACACCAAAGTTGTGGTTTGATCCCTGGTCAGGGCACATACTTCAAGCAACTAATGAATGCATAAATAAGTAGGAAAACAAATTCATATCGCTCTCGCTCTCTCTCTTTCTCAAGGCAAAATGAAATAAATGCATAAGCTGTGACCAATGTTTGTCATCTATCTACCTATCATCTTTTTTCTAGGTTTCTGAAAAGAATGTCTGTTTATATACCATGAATTTACGAATACAGCATGAACTGTGTCCATAGTTTATGTACTGTGTGTATTATCTAACAATTTACTGTTGTACTAAAGATTTACAAAAAAAAAAAGATTTACAACATTAGCCATGTTGTATAAAATTAGTATGATGGCAAATTACCAAGACTAGTTTTGATTTGTATATAATCATAGGTCACTAGATTTGGAAGGGTCTCCAGGACACATCTAGGTCAGTCCCCCTTTTCACAATTGAAGTAACTTGTTTAAAGTCACAAAAAGCTAAAACCAAACCTCAAGTCTTCAGATTTCCAGTGTAGTCTTGCCATTAAACCATATGATATTAATCTCACTGATTTTATAGTTCTTTTTTTTTGTATCTATTTATCTAGAATCATAAATGCCCCAATTCTCTAGATACCCGTCACTGTTTGAAAGCCCTCACCTTCCCTTATCTTAGGTACGTGTACATATGAACACCTATAAATACTGTCATTTTTGAGGACAAAGGCAAGATTCTGACAATCCAGGTTTCCTTGCCTTGTCCCAGTTCTCTGGACTTCCTAGAGTCAGTTCCTCTTTGTCTTTTCCCCCAGTCGCTTTTCCCAACTGAGGACTGTTGGGCTTAACGCAGTAGGAGCTCCAAGAATGCTCACTCAGAAGGGCTGCAAGGATCCAGAGAAAGGAGCATGTAGAGAAAGGGGAGAATTGTAAGCAGTCACTGGGTACTCTTTGGATGAATAAATGAATGAAAGAATGAGTGAACAAATGAAAGCTAGAGGAGAGAAAACAAAAATGGTGAAGAGGCTGACATTTTGGATCCTTGGCATCTTGAGTCTTGGGGCTGAAGGATGGGTAGACAGGTTTGGAGTTAAGGAATGGGGACCTCTTCTGCAAACTGCTGTGGGGCTCAAGACCAGAGCAGCTCCTGGCCAACCCGGAGTTGAGTAGAGCCTAGAAGTTCCCTTCTACCTGCAAATATCTTCTCACTTTTCTCTTCCTCGACATTCTTTTTACAGGAGCAAAATTCTTAGTGCTTTGTGTGCATATTTTTGAGGACAGGGTCTATATTTTATTTAATTTACACCCTTACGTTTTCAACGAATGTTTGTTTTCAGTGAATGTTTGACAATTGAGAAAAACATCTGAAAAGTAATATCCATTAAGTTTTAGTCATAGTGTAACTGCTGATTTCCTAATCTTTTGTTTAACTATATAGAATCAGAAAGAAGGATGGTGCAGGGTTTCTGTAAAGGTGTAGGTGAATCTGGGGGTTTCAGAAACATTAAGGTTTCAGAAAAAAACAATATAAACTTTGCAGATGTCACAGTTTTACAGGACATAAGTTATGTTTTCATTGAATAGTATACATAGGAGCTGTGGGCAGAAATGTCTGATAAAGAGATCGACCAGCATCTTGGCATGTGACATGGCTATGAAAACCCAAACTGTGGAAGTTGGGTTGAATGAGAGTATATCGCCGGACTGAGCTGGACTGGTCCTTTCTGAAGGAATCCTTAGGCTTCTGACTGGTGAAAGGGTACTTTTCTCATTTCTGTGGTCCTGACAGATTGAAGCACTAATGACTTTTGTAGTGGACTGTGATTGCTATTGCTTTTTTGCTGCCCAGAATGCTTTTCTCCCACCTCTTCTGATAATAAATTCTGCTCCACCCCCATATTCATGGCGGGAAGGAGTTTTCTTTGGCGCTATCTTTGCTGGCTGCATGGAGAGACTAACAGAAGAAAGAAATCTAAAGTGAATGGCAAGAGAACAGAAAGGAGAGAGGGAAAAATGATGGCATCATTTGTAGCAAGAAATTAGGACTCTGGGTTTCCCAGTTAGTGAATTACCCTCCCTCCTTATTTTTCCACTGGCCATTTGGACTTCTTTCAATTGCAACAGGTGTCCGTCCTGTCCCTGCCTACTCAGGCTAGCCTTGTCATCTCTGGGCCTCAGTTTCCTCATAATGATCCCCTGTGGATTAGTTGATCACTAATAAGATTTTACTGCCAAACACAGAGTACAGTATTATTGTAAACAGTAACTTCTATTCTTAGGAACTGCAGGTTTCCCGTCTTGGCTGCCTTACCAGAGTTTCTGAATCAGGGCCAGCTCTCTTTCAAAAACACAAGACATAATCTAAGCAGAATAGTAATGCTAGCCCTCAAATTTTAGATAATCCAAAGAACCAGGGACTTCAGACTTGTATAAACGAAGTCCACAATCGGCAGATTTAAAACAACATTTTATTGTATGTATCTGGTTTGTGCGGAGGCATTTTAGTGAGGCTTGACAAATAAGACTATAAATTCAGAGACAGGAAGCAGTGAATAACAAAAAGAACTAATGTCTCAGCAGTGAATAACAAAAAGAACTAATGTCTCCTTGACATCACCCACTCTTAAGAAGGATGTTTACTTCTGAGTGTACCTCCTAGTGTGTTTTAAAATACTCTTGCAAATCTCAGTCAGCTTGAAATAGTTGTTCTACTTTCTTGCAATAGAATCTCCCCACCTTCTGAGTACACAGGCTCATAGTTATTGATAAATTTGATGTCAAAGATTAATTTTTACACCCCTCCTCCACCCCCCACCCCCTACACATATGGAGGTAGACCTATATACAGTCACAGACTTCACATAAAGTGTTCAGTCACTTAGATAAGAACTATTGTCAGCAATCATTCACAAAGCATAAATTCATCCTACCGGGTGGAGTATATCTTTAAGTCTTTTCCGTGGATATCAGCTCCTTTTTTTTTAAATGCTTCTCTGGCCAAATAAGTTTAGAAAATAATATGCCTCTTTGGGATTTAAAAAATCCTACGGTAAAGTAATCAGGTTATCTTTGTGTAAGTTAGCAATTTCCAAATCTCTTTCATCAAAGCATTCTTTCCTTTCCAACCATATCCAGTAACATTTCTTGAAATAATGTCTTGGGTCACATTTTGAAAACCAGGGAGGTGGTCGGCACAGGGATGTGGAGGCAGGAGCTCGGGGTTGATGCCTGGCTGTGCCACTCTGACTGCATGACCTTGAGCAAGTGCCCGCCTCTCAGTATTTTATTTTCACCTCGGAAGAGTGAGGACAAGCCCGATCTTAATCTGGTTTGCTTTATGGATTAAGTGATATTACCGCTGTCCCTTAAACACCATACAAAGTTATACAACTGGAAGGTATTGTTAGAGATCACAGAGAAATTACTCAGTAGACCGGTTACCGGGAGGGGGTCAGGGGCAAGCTCCCGCGGAGCCGAAAGCCCGAGTGGGCGTTGCGGCCCCCCGCCCCCCAGTTCCCAACGCCCGTCAACCCCCTGCCACGCGCTCGGCGCGGGCAACCGAAACAGTCCCGGCGCGGGCGGACCTGCGCCGTTCTTCACGCCTCCTTCAAGCATCAACTGTCTAAGGCTGCGTTAGGAAATTAATAGTGTAAGAATAAAGAAACTTATCCGAGCGATCCTTAGTAAAAAACGGTGTATTTGTCTGGTTAGGGGCCAGTCCTGAGAGGGGAACAAGGAAGCACAAAAGGTCAAGGTAGGATTAGAGCTCGTCGCGCCCAGAAATGCCTGGGGCGATAATGGAAGTTAACCTTCTCACTTTGTAGATGATCCACGTGAGACCCAGAGCGGTCAAATGAATGGCTTAAGGCCCCTCGGAGAATTAATATTGGAAACATCTGATTCCCATGCCAAAGGCTGCCTCAATATGAGACAAAGCAAAGCCCCACGACATGTTTGCTATAATTAGGACAGACAAGATATACAAATGGCATAATCAGAAAATAAGACAACATGGGACAAAATTTTAAAGCTCAGAAAAAAAAAATGGGACTGATGGTAACTAGATGAAGTGATGAATATGTGAATTAGCCTGACTGTGGTGGTCATGACAAAATGAATATACATATCAAAACATCATGAATTGAATGGAAATATTTAACAATAAGCATTTATTGGACACTTCCAAATTCTACGAAGTCGTAGCAGCTTTGGGGAGGTTATGAGAGACAAGTCCTATAAACTTTTGACGAAGTTGTAGGAGCTTTGGGGAGGTTATGAGAGATAGACAAGTCCTATAAACTTTTGACGTTCTAAATATTTCTTAACCTGTTCTCTGCTGTATATATTTCCTCTGCCATTGCATTCAGATCATAGTTCTCACCTCACTTACGCAATAATATTACAACTGGTTTCTAAGCCTCCCTGCCTCTTGTCTCTCCCTCCTCCAATCTTCAATCTCACCTCTCACACAATTAGAATTACTTTTCAAAAACACAAATCTGCCTTATGCCTCTAGTGGAAATCCTTCACAGGTTCTTTTTAGCCTACAAAGACCAAACTTCTTTGTCTGGCCTACAAAACCCTCCTGGTCTTGGCTCCTGCTTACCTCTGTCTCACCTTTAGTTACTCCCAAACAAAAATCGAATCCCATCCATGCGTGTATTTTCTAGGCCTCGTTTTCTTTCATGCTGCAACGTTGCTCAGCTTGCTTCAACCTGCAGAACCTCTTCCTCATCCTTCAAAACTCTTTACTTTCTGGAGACCTCAGCGATGTTCCCTTTAGGATCCTTCCACATACACTTACTCTAGCACTTTTTCGAGGTGTCACAATGGCTCCTAAGATCTGCTTTTCCTGCTGAGCTTTGTGATGCTAGAGGCCGTGTATCAGTGAGGTCTTCCCTCCAGTCTCCCATCCCTCACTCTCAGACTTGGAAGTCAAGAGAAGTGCTGTGAGGAGTTAAAATCACCAGGAGAAAGAGTGAAGTAGGCGTCTGGAAAAAAAAAAAAAAAAGAGTAGGAAAAAGGAAGGAAAGGTAATATGTGGCCTTGCCAAGATGGCAGGAAAAGGAAGTTCATCAGGAGACAGTTACTTATGCAACAGGAAAGGCTTTCAACACGAAAAAAGGCCAATCTATTTTCACTTTTAGGGGAAAACAACACTAAAGCTATCCAGATCTTCTGGACTTGAGCTGATTCCTTTTCTCCCCCCTGCCCTCAAGTATCCACTGGGATGATCGTGTTTTCTATGTGGTGACTTGGCATTGGGCCGAGGGGCCCAGCCTCCCCCGCTGGCTAAGGGAACTGAGAAACCCACCTTGGTTCCTGAATGTTTTGCCTGGAGAATGACAGATTTGATATTAAATGTCCAGAAAGTGAGTGAGAACCACAACATTATGGATAAGTGGACACCTCCAGTATACAGGTCATTAGGACCAGAAGGTCTTTTGGGAACACCCGGCTGTACCCCAGCCGTACAGTTACTTGGGTGGCCAGTACGAACACGTGCCCTGCTCCACTGGGTCTTTCCTGGCCAACGGCACCAGTCAATACGTTTTGCAATGTTAAGGCACAGAAGGTCATTCATTTTCTGATTGTGAAATGAATGTTAAGACAAAGTTATTTCAGCTTAGGAAGAATTTAGAGTTTTTAGACAGCAAAGCAATAACTGAAAAGCAAGGGAAAAAACATTGTATTTCGTGTACTGAAAGTTTCCAAGACCCGGTCTGGTTCTCAGCTAGATCCATGTTGTTACCTAATCCTCCCAAGGCGTGCTCATCCCTAACTCACAGGTGAAGCAACTGGCAAGCTCTGGGGGCCACGGGTTAGCTTTCAGGAAGTGGCCGACCTGTGATCCGAAGCCAGGCCTCTTTCCTTCAGTGTCTGAGACTTTTCTAGACACTATGGTTTAATCCAGTGGTCGGCAAACTGCGGCTCTTTGGCCCCTTGAGTGTGGCTCTTCCTAAGCCTTAGGAGTACCCTAATTAAGTTCATAACAATGTACCTACCTATATAGTTTAAGCTTAAAAAATTTGGCTTAAATTTCAAAAGAAATTTCAATCGTCGTACTGTTGATATTTGGCTCTGTTGACTAATGAGTTTGCCGACCACTGGTTAATCTCTTCCAACACCGATGCAAATAAAAATCCAATGGCGTTACCCGAGTATTTATATATATATATATATATATATTTTTAAGGAGAATCTAAGGAGTGGGAAGCAGAATAAAGTGTATCGGAATGAGCTTGACCCCATTTTTCATTTATTCAGAGGGCAGTCTGGGAGGAGATCATTGAAAACAGGACCTCGCTAAACCCTCAGCTACAATAATAAGGGCATTAACAATGCAAAATGGCTCTGCGAGACTTGACAAAGTTGTTCCTAAGGCGAATGCCCGGAGAGAGACAACAGGGCCCCGATGCTTCCTTTATGCCGGGGGTTTCGTAGCCACGACAGCGGCCGAGGCAGGGAGAGAGCCCCTCGAGCGGCCGCCGCGGCCGCGGTTCCAGAGGCTTCCCCGGTCTGCACGGCTGGGGCTCGCTCTCCATATTCCACTCATTTTTACCTCAACGTTTGCCTCGCTCAGGGGCCCCCCAGACGCCACACACGCCCGTAAAGGCCCAGAGCGAGTTCGATCCCTTTAAAGCTGGTTGTCCTTTGTGGGAGGCAGCCGCCCGGGGTCCCTTTTTGGCCCCCTCTCCCTCCCCCCCGTCGCCCCCAGGCTGTCCTCGCCGGTGGGCCGCGTGCGGCGCCGGGAGGCGGCCTTTCCCCAGCGCCGTCCGCGCAGCCCCGCACGTGAGGGCGCGTGCGGCAGCCGGTAGCGGGCAGAGGTGACCTTAGACTACCCGGGCCCGGCCGCGGCGCGCTCCGGGCGGCTCCGCGAGGCGGTGTCCTGAGGTGACACCGGCTGCGCGGCAGCGGCAGCAGGCGCCGCCGATCAACTAGTTCGCACGGAGGATTCCTCTTGGTGCGTGGCCCAGTTTTCCTTAGGACCGGCTCCAACCCCTCGCTGACACCGCCCCCCGCGCCGCCACGCTCGGAGGCCTTCCCCGGGGAAGCCTCGCGTCCCTCCCCCGCCGCTCGGCTCCGCTCGGCCCGGCGCGCGCGCGATTCCTCGATTCCACAGGCGGTTCGCGCCGCGGGTGGGGGCGGGGCGCGCGGGGAGGGGGCCGAGCGCCGCGGCGGGGAGAGGGGCCGGACCCGGGGGCCCGGAGGCGGGCCGGCGCGGGGAGTCCCTCGCTCGTGGACCACATGCTCTGCGGGCCATTCCGGAGCCAGCCCCTAGCGGTGTCTGTCGCACGCGGGACACGTCCTAGCGTTTGTTGGCAGGGCCGGTGAGGAGGGGGAGGGGGGGAAGAAGTGGAGGGAGGGGAGTTGAGTGACAGGCTTACGGGGCAGGCTGGGAATTGTAGTTCCTCGATCCCGTGGCCATAGCCATTTTGTAGTCGGGGGACTACAACTTCCAGAAGATCAAGGGGACGATTCTAAGGTGCCCCGGGAATAGGCGGCTTTCCCCGGGGCCGAGCGTCCTGGGGCACTCGTCCCCAGCAGCCGGCTGCAGGTAGACGTGAGGGCAGTGGCGGGGGCCAGCCTCCGGCGGCCGCGGGGTGAGCGGCAAGCTGGGGAGAGGGGGTGAGGTGGAGCGACCGAGCGTGCCATGCATTGAGCTAGGGAGCCTCTCTCAATTCCGCTCCTCGGCTAGGCGTGGGAGAGGTGCCTGAGGGGTTGCCCGGGAAGGGTTCACCGAGGCCTTTCGGGGGTCTCTCGGCGACGGGGCTGCGAGGTCCTCCTGACGGGGCCGGCGGCGGTCGGCGCCGGGGTAGGCGGGAGCCTGGTGGCTTAGCTGTGGGAGTTTTCGGCTGCCGCCCGGCGGGGAATTGCCCGAGGAGCCCTAAGTTGTATAAAAGCAGAGTCCATTTAAAGTTGGGCTGGATCGCCTCTCTCTCATTGGTTAGGGGGCTTGGAAAAAAGAGACTCGGCGAGCTCTCGCTGTGGTGCTGCCGCCGCCGCTGGAGTTGACTCTTCTGCTCGCACTGCTGCTGCAGCACAAACGTGACTTCCAACATTTATTTATCTTTGCCTTTTCTTTTCCAAGATGTAACTACAGATCAGACACTAAGGACCTTCACGTTTCGCTGATGTAGTTTTTGGAGGAAAAAGGGGGGGCAGTGAAGGGCGTCGGTTTCTTTTTTTTTTGTGTGTGTGTGTGTTTCGGGGGAAATTTTCCATTATGGGTGTTTTACTAAAGTGAATTTTTTTTTTTGTTTTGTTTGTTTGCTTCGTTCGTCTTTGGCTCTTTTTTTTCCCTTCCCAATTTCGGATTTATTTCAAGGCGAATCGGGCTTTGGGGGAAGAGGAAGAAAAGTCGGATTACAAGAACAACCACCACCAACAACAATAAAAACCACCAGGATATTTTTTTGCAAATTTCTGACGGCTTTAAATTCATGAAGCAATTGTCCCCCTTTGCAATCAGCATTTGGATCTCAGAATGAGCAAGGAAAGACCCAAGAGGAATATCATTCAGAAGAAATACGTAAGTGCTCCTAACAACATATCCTTTGACTTGCAGTTTTAAGCAATGGCTGTGAATGTCAAGTTTACAGATAATTCTGCAGCCGAAGGGTTTTAAACGCAGCGTCCGATAAGGCTGTTTCTTTTCTTTTCTGACAGAGGGCTTTTCAAGCAAAGTCGTGCCTGCCTAGTTTTGATGAAAAAACGTATTGGTGTAGAGATACTTCAAGTGAATACATTGACCTCGAATGACACAACCATAATCTAGTTTTAGATGAAAGGCAAGGGATTTTGGTGGAGCTTGGGAGTGGGGTGGGGACTGTGGTACTGTTACTAAACTGCATTCTTGGGCAGGTTTGCCCCCATATTGCACTTTGCATGCAAAGAAGTGTGTGTTATTATTAATGTTTTTCGAAAATCGTGTAATGTGTGTGTGTTGGAAGCCCTTTAAGTTGCAGTTGAGTGTCCGATTATGGCGATCTCCTTCCTTGCACTGGCACATCAAATTTAATGTATGTGGTCGTTTTGGCTTATCTGGCTCACAACATAAACCAGTTGGGAATCATGTTACAGCGAATGCATTTGTTGGGATTGACTTTAATAATGGGACTGGTTTTGTTTAAAAATTCATGATTTCCAGTTTTAGGGGAAAAAGACATACAATATAGCTAATGTTTTTAAGTAGGCATGTGAATGCATATGTGACTACAAATAATTCTCCCTATAACTGGTTTCCGAAATTGGGTGATTATTCAGAGATTTAAATGTTTTGGAATAGTTAAATTTGTATTATACATAGTACAGCTACGTTTTGATTGGCATGGGGAATGTTTGTTTTGTGTGTGGTTGCTTTTTTTTTTTTTTTTAAGTTTGGGGGGAAGGAGGGTGGAAGGGGGACCAAGAGGGATTAGCCAAATATGCACTGGAGTGATTGGTGATTAGCTGCGTGCTTTAAATCAAAGAACCCATTTTAAAAAGAAGGCCAAGTGAACATACATTAGAAATAATGCAACGTTATAAGAAAGTTTTATCTGACTCGAGTCGACAAATTGGTGTTAATATTTTCCCTTTTTGAGCGGTGTGATGTGTGCAATGGGAGATGACCTTCGGGCGCGGGTTTTGCAAATATATTTGATGTAAAAGCTGAATGCCTTATTGAGAGTGCTGATCCTAATGTAGACACGTAAACTTCAACTAAGAAAGAAATGCAAGGATAAATAATCAAGTCCTACTTAAAGAACTGTTCCCTTAAAAATTTAAGAATTAAAATACATCCGCATTGCAGAGGGCCGGGTAGAATGCAAAGGACTAGTTTAAATTCAGGCTGTAGAAACTGCATGGAGACACCCTTGCTTTGGAGCATGGACGCCTTCCCAGGGCACGTCCGATTCGGGTGCAGCGACAAAGCAAATGGGGTAGAACTTGGACTAGGACCGCCCCTCCGCCCCCATCCCAGACCTCGCTAAGTTGGAGAGCAGTGTGGGGTGGGATTTTTTGTTGCTGGTGGTCAGCGGATCGTGTCGAGTCCGGGCGTCCGGCCGCAAGCTCGTGGCTGGCTGTGGCCGCAGGAGGCGAGCACGAGTTAAGGTTCGGGGAGCAGAGCTCGTGCGCCGGACGAGCTCCAGACGGCTGTGAAGGGGAGGGCGTGTTGGGGTCGCGGCGGGCAGGGCCGGGGCTGGGCGCCGCGCGCGGCCTGTAGGGGGCGGGCTCGGGGCTCGGGGCTCGGGGCTCGGGGCTCGGGGCTCGGGGCTCCTGGCGGCCCTGGGCCGGCGGGCGGGGCGTGGGTACGGCGCGGCCTGCCGTGGGGGAGGGGTGGGAGCGTGCCGGGAGGGGGCGGGGGCGCACAGCTGCAGCGAGCGCCCCCCCACGGCGCGCACAGCAGAGCCTGGCGGCGGCGGTCCGGCGGCTCCCTGCGGCCCTGTTCCAGCGCAGTCTTGAGAGCAACAGGTTAAGCCGGTGAGACGTCAGCGCGCCCCCTCCCTGTCCTCGGTTTTCCCCCCCCTGCATCGCACCGGCCTCCCCTGCCTTCCTCCGCCCCCTCCTGCTGCCGATTCCCGGACGCTTCTAGCCGCGGTCTGTTGTCATTGTGACGTCACAAAGGGACGGGCCCGGGTGGAATCTCTTCCTCCGTGACGTCAAAAGTCGGGTGGGAGGTTTCAGCGAGATGGGGCTGCGGGTGACGGGGGCCTCCGGCCGAGGTGGAGCGGGCCTGCCACTCCGGAGGAGGACGAGGAGGAGGGTGTGCTCGAGGAGGAGGGTGTGCTCGGCCTCTGCCTTCCCCCTCCAACGCAGCACTGCCCTCCAGGTGAGCGCTAGGAGCCTGTCGCCCTCAAACTAGTGCCCCCGCCTACCTGTGATTCTCACCCATTGAAGAGGTGGAGAGCAGGGAGATGGCTCCTTTCTGTCTGTCAGCAGATCTGCTGATGGTGTGGCATTACATACAACTGTGGTAGTTGGGTCTGCTCATTAATGCTTTAAATAAGCAAGGAAACTTCATTCAGGGAAAGCTTTGCTACATGTGTAGGAGGACCATGTTGTGGATTCAGCCACCTTGTCATATTTGGCGTGTCTTCTCTGAAGGTGGTGGGATGCCTTTCTGGGTGATGCTGCACAGCAGCAACTGTTGCTCTTTCTGGTAGTCTTGCAATACCGTTGGGGGAGCCTCTGCTGTGCCAGCTCTATGCCTGTTGAGTATTTTTTAGGGGGCCAGATGAGGGAAGACTTGTCATTGATACTGTGTGCTTGGAAGAGCAACTGGACTCTTAAGTCTTAAGATGTTCTGGGTTTAGTTCTTCAGAGCCAGATGAGAAGAGGCTCCCAATCTGAGTATTTCCTTTTCTGTAAAATGGAGAAAGTAATACCTGCCTTTTTCACTTTACTTTCTCGGAGATTATGTGAGATGATGTGCATGAAAGATATAAAACAGTATGCTCTTTCTTTGTAAGGTGGCATTATTACTCAAGCTGGTGGAAGGCAGCACATTTCCTACAATTGGTCTCAAAAACCTTAGATGCCTGCCGTGTTGCCATTTAGTTTATTGCCTTAGCAGAGCAGAGTTTGGGGGTGGGATTGTAGGTGGCAGGCTTTGGGAGAAATGATTGTTATAATTCATATTAAGTGACATCCTTGAGAAACTCATAAATTGCAGGGTAACCCTCTCTTAATTGTGCTGGGGACAACTTCCACTACAATACCTTCGATAACCAAAAACATTTGCCTTTCAAAGCCCCAGTCCTCTTGGACAATAAAAACAGTTGCAAGTTTTGCTCTATAGGTATTTTCTGCCCATCTATAATAATAAAAGTGTAATTAGACCTGACGACCTTCCGGACAAAGCTGGGGCTGCGAGGGTCCCAGGTGGCAGAGGGAAGCCCAGGTCCCGGGTGCTAGAGGGAAGCTGGTGCCAGCAGCCGGGGGAAGGAAGGCCTACTCTTGCATGAATTTCGTGGATCGGGCCTCTAGTCTCTCTATATAAAACCCTAATATTCAAATAGACCGAACGGCTGAACAACCTAACAACTGAACAACCGGTCGCTATGACGTGTACTGACCACCTGGGGTCGAGTGGAACATGGCGGGCATCGACAGCAGGTGGCGGAACACGGAACATGATGGGTGTCAGCCGTGGCAGGATGGTGGAGCAGGGAGTGGGGACACCAGACCAAGGCAGGGCGCCAGTTGCTGTCATCAGGGTGAGCCTCTGGTGGTTACTGAAAATTCTTTGCTCCTGTCCACCGTAGTCCCGCTTGGCGCTTGCACCTGCTGCCGGATGCCAGCCCCGCTTGCACCTGCTGCTGGCGCCCAGCGCTGGCCTCAATCACTGGGTGCCGTCAGCGGGTGCGAGTGGCAGCTGCTGGCCCCGATTGTCCCTGAGGGCTTCTCCACCTCCCCCTGCTCCTGAGGGGTGATTGGGACAGCAGCCACCGCTCACACCCGCTGACAGCATCGGCCCCCCTCATACCCACTGCTGGCACTGGCCCCAATTGCTCCGCGCCATCAGTGGGTGGGAGCAGGGCTGGTGCTCTCAGTGCGTGGGAGCAATGGCGGTGGGAGCGGGGCTGCCCGCAGACAGGGGGCTGGGGTGGGAGGGGCTGGGCGAGGGTGTGGAGGATGGGCTGAGACCCGCTCCTGTGCCCACTGCAGCCTGGTGGCCCACAGTTCCTTTCAAGGTGCACGAATTTGTGCACTGGGCCCCTAGTAATACATATAATAATCAGACTTCAAAACTATTTAATTGGTGATTCTTTGTAGCAGGTATAAGTTTGAAATGAAAGTCTCTGCCACATGAGATATGATTCATGCAGTTACCAGTTTGATTTCCAGGACTGCTCAAGCAGAATTTGTACCACTAGGCCATAAGTTCTAAGTATCTAATTTTCTGATTTAAAAGTGCAGTATGACTTAAAAAATGGGGGAGTGTTTGTTATAAGACTCAATAGCAAGCCCTGACCGGTTTGACTCAGTGGATAGAGCGTCAGCCTGAGGACTGAAGGGTCCCAGGTTCGATTCTGGTCAAGGGCATGAACCTTGGTTGTGAGCACATCCCCAATAGGGAGTGTGCAGGAAGCAGCTGACTCGATGTTTCTCTCTCATTGATGTTTCTAACTCTATCCCTCTCCTTCTCCCTTCCTCTCTGTAAAAAATCAATAAAACACATTAAAAAAAAAAGACTCAATAGCAGGATTTACTATAATTACAATTACATAAAACTATAAAGAAAAAGGAAAGAAATACACCAAAATATAATGGTAGGATTTATGAGCCTTTCCTCCCCCCACCTTGTTTTACACCCAGTCAGTTTTTTACAGTTCTGGGGACCAAAAACTTGTACACATTATTTAATTGCTGTGTTTTTCTTTTCATGGGCTGTTCACATGATTTTCTCTTTGTCACATAAGTCTAGGGCAGAGGAACTTAGCAGCTATGATTAAGGAAGGAATACTGTAAAGATAAGAGTCCAAAGTGTGTCTCTGCAATTTGAAAGAAAAATAAGTTACGTCCAAATATAACCCAATTTCAGTTATTGTTATCTGGGTTATTATTTTACTGTAGAGAAGTATCTGATTTGTGTATCCCCATAGCCATTGGCTCAAATAGCCAACTAGAAGTATTTGGTACTTTGATGGTATAATGGCTGTTTTTCTCTCATAGTTAGGTTAAACCAGTTCATGTTGCTGGGCTGAGGGCTACTGACTCACTTCCAAGTGCCTTGGAAATAACTACAGTGTAATCTTATATATTCCCTGCTCCAAAGGTTATTTTATTTTTTAAAATATATTTTTATTGATTTTAGAGAAAGAAAGGGAGAGAGAAATATCAATGAGAGATACACATAGATTGGCTGTCTCCTGCACACCTCCCACTAGGGATCAAGCCTGAAACCTGGGCATGTGCCCTGACCAGGAATTGAACCGGCAACCTCTTGTTGCATGGGGTGATGCTCAACCAACTGAGCCACACCAGCCAGGGCCTAAATGTTATTTTAAATTTACCTTCTTCAGAAAGAGAAAATCTTTTGGAGTATATTACAGGTGTCTGTTACATCCAAAATAGAACTGTTTCCTTTTCTTCCTTTCAAAGATGACATGGGAAAGTCATATTAAGCTTATAGTACATTAAAACACTTGGTAAAGGCTAACCTGGAATATTTAAAAAAGTATTAAAATATGTTCTTATTGATTTCCGAGAGAGGAAAGGAGAGGGAGAGATGTAGAAACATCAGTGATGAGAGAATCACCCATCAGGTGCCTCCTGCACGCCCCCTACTGGGAATCAAGTCTGCAGCCTGTGCCCTGACTGGGAATGGAACTGTTACTGTCTGGTTTATAGGTTGATGCTCAACCACAGAGCCACACTGGCCTGGCTGGAGTATTTTTAATTAAGTGGTTTGTCCTTCAGTATGGTGGTCTCAAGACCCAGACTTGACATTTTTATGTGAATGATTAAAAAGTTTGTAGTCTTAAGAAATTTAGACTTTGGAAATGTAATTGTACTGTTACTGGTCCACATGTAAGTGTCCCCCAGGATTACAGTAACAGCTTCTGCTAACCACTACCTCTCCAACCCACTTGCCCTGTTGGCTGCAGAACATCCTGGCTGTAAAACTCTTAGCTAATGGGCAGCCTTGGGGTGTGTGTGTGCCTGTATCCCCTTTGGCTCCCACCCATAGAAAGCTTGCCAAGTGTCAGTTTGTTTCCAAATCTGGTTATTCCAGTTAGTCTTATTATTGCAATTACAGTTAAATATTATGTAATCCTTTGAATGAGTGTGAAAAGACAGTTGGTTTCTATGAAAACTTTAAGATGAATGATTTGGGAACACTTGATAAAAGTGACTTGTTAAAAAAATAAGGCTGTTATATTAGACTAGAGGTCTGGTGCACGAAATTCATGCACGGGAGTGGGGGGTCCTTCAACCCAGCCTGTGCCCTCTCGTAGCCCGAAAGCCCTTGGGGATGTCCAACTGCGGCTTAGGCCCGCTTGGGGAGCCTGGCTTCTGGCCGAGCGGTGCTCCCCCTGTGGGAGCACACTGACCACCAGGGGGCAGCTCCTGTGTTAAGTGTCTGCCCCCTGGTGGTCAGTGCACATCATAGTGACCAGTCATTCCACCATTTGGGCGATTTGCATATTAGCCTTTTATTATATAGGATGGGGGCCCAGCATTGAAAAGACTTGGGGAAAAATCTATTAAGAATTCTGCATGCACATTGCCATTGATTCCCTTTTAAGAACCAAACTTCATTTATCCCCACATTCCTTTCCCAAGAGAATAAAAGTACACTCGTGTGTTTAAGTTGAAATGTTTATATACATATGGCACACTATTTTTTTTAAGGTTTTCTGCCAGACAGACTTTACATTAGCTAACCAACTTTGGTCCCTACCACCTGATAAGAGTGCTTCCATTGTATTTAGTCTTAATCCCAAAACATTAAAGTGGACACCCTATGTAGTTCATGCTTTGTAATATAGCTCCGAGTGATCCTCTTGAGTTAATGTGTAATACTTTTACACTTGTGCTATTCACTGGCTGGTAGGGGGCCAAAAGATTAGTGATTTTACACCTAATTTATATGGAATTCAAAAGCTTGTATCTTGTAATCCAGCAACTTTATTTTCTTAGTTAGGAGATACAGTTGAAGGTATGTTCTATTTCAAATCCTTAAGCCTATCTGTTAATGGAAATGAGACAAAGTAATCTGTTTATTTATTTACTTAATTTATTTTTTAAATTTATTTTTTTAAATATGTTTTTATTGATTTCAGAGAGGAAGGGAGAGGGAGTGAGAGATAGAAACATCAGTGATGAGAGAGTATCATTAATCGGCTGCCTCCTGCATGCCCCCCACTGTGGAATCAAATTGTGAACTCCTGTGACCTCCCGGGTTCATAGGTCGATGCTTAACCACTGAGTCACACCGGCTCAGTGGTTGGAATCAATTACTTTTTTCTTTCCATCTTTCAGGTAGTTCTTCTCTTTATTCCTCTGACCACCCCTGCAAGCCTCAGTTGCTTTCCAGGCCCAGTCTTTGTGTCTCTGGTTCCTTTTTTCCCATAAACCTTTTCTTCCGTTCTTTTTCTTTTTTTATTGATTTCAGAGAGAGGAAGGGAGAGGAGAGGGAGAGAGGTATAGAAACATCAATGATAAGAGAGAATCTCTGGTTGACTGCATGAACTTTTTCCATACTTGTCTCATCATTGCACTCTTCCTTCATCCTAGGAGGTGGGAACTCTGATGGCTTTGGTTTTGATATAGTATTGCTACTTGTCTACTTTTTTGTAGACAGTTTGAGTGAGATTTTTCTTATCCTTTTACTAGTTTTTTATCTTTATTGGGGCTTTAGTCAACCTTATTAGCCTTCTGACAGCATCACGCTTTTTAAAAAGGGGTTTTCCTTCATTTCTCATTCAGAGTAAAATCATTAAAAGTAGAGCTGAACCTTGTAGGAAGTGGGGCACTGGCTGGACACCCTGCTTCTCCTAGTCCAATAATCCTGCCTGCTTCCAGGAGTTCCTGTTCCTATCACTCCTTGCAGGTGGCTTTTATCTTTCTTGTTCTTGTAGGATGTCTGGGATGGGAACGGGCCTATGTTTTGTATATGGAGATCCTGTCCCAGAGGGTGAAGTCTAGGTCACCTGAGTGAGCAACTGGACTATAACCCTGGGCCTTGGGTGTCTGAGTTTCTTTCTATCACTATGTGTCTTGTCACAGATTGAAAGGATGCTGCTCTCTCTCCTAGGGCTCTCTCTGCCATTTGAAGAAATGCCAGAAGAGCTTGGATTGTAGAAAACACTCTAGATGGCCACATAACACCCACCCCTCCTGAAAGAATCCTAAGTGAAGGCCCATCAGTTCTGAAAAACTATCCACATTTATTATTTCCGTAGTGAGTTCACATGAAAAAAAGAGGCTAAGACCATTTTACAGAAGAGAAAACTGATAGAAGCAAATAGATATTGGCCAGATAGTTAATGGCTGTAGCCCCTCAGAAGGTGAGAAAAGGCCATAATATGGGCTCTGGCAGCCCCTGCAGAGTTTTTTTGCTTGAGAAAGTTGGGGAAGTTAAGGCAGTTTCTTGGCTTCCAGGAACAGAAGGAGTGTATCCATCTTGAGAGCATGTTTGTATTTGTTGTAATTTTTAAACACCAGTTGGTGGAGCTACCCTCTCGTCCCCAGCTGGCTGTCTCCTTGAGTCCTCATTGGAAAAAGAACTGAGATCCCATTACCCCGTGGGATACTTGTGTGCTCAGTATTTTTATAAGTGGCCACCACCACACCCTCTCCCTTGTACCTGAGGGCCAGTGTAGGCTGCACTAGCTCTGCAGGCCTCTGAGAACCCATTTGATTTCGTAGGGCTGTAACAAATAGGCTTCAATACTTTTTCTGGCATTTGCATTGTTGCCTGTGACTTTGCTGCATAGGGGACCATGGGGCACTGTGGGAAATCGTTTGCCCTCAAATCCTCACCAGGGTCTGGGCCTTCCGGTAAACAAAGGCTGTCCAGATATGTTAATGAGGCAGCATGAGTAATGGGAACATTATACATAATTACTCACATATTCATAGGATGTGTGAGGGTGTTAGAAAAGGGAACCCTACTGGCAGAAATTCTTGAGAGCTGTTCTTGAGAGCTGGTGCAGCCTAAAAAGCCTAAATTGGATTTTAAGTTCTAATTTTGTAAGTCGGTCAGGCTCCACCACCCATGAAGAGGAAGACCAGTGAGCTTTGAAGTATTATCAACAGCAGTGTTTAGTTACCATGAATCCTAGAAGGTTAATAAACTAAATACAGTAGTCACATTTTTGCCCTTTCCTGCACATATTTCCTCCAATGCAACCAAGAATTCTTTTCCACCAATATTTTTTTGGGATGCGGGGAGGAGTGAGAGGAGTAGGTTTTGTGTGTCTGTTTCCCATCAGGAGACCCTCTGGTTTACTGGGACAGGAGCCCAGGTATGTAATGGTGGAATCATCCAGAATGTGGGAGACCTTTTGGCACCCTGTGTTATTGCTCTCTTTTTACATCTGGGTGGTTCTTTCTCCATTATTTCCTCACCACATTTTGGTTAGGGCTGCATCTACAATGGTTGAGTGTGTTATCTCTTGGTTCTCATTTCTGCCAGCTGTTAAAGTGTTTGGTGCCTGTGGGGGCAGAAACAGGTGCCAGGAGGAAATGAGAAGGGATTAGGACTGAGCATGTGTTTCTTGCATTTATTATTTCCATAGGTTTATAGAAAGGGGACTGAATGAATGTTTGTTCTGTTAAGCAGCAGTTGGATATAGACATTATTAAAACTTGGAGAGTTTTGTGCTTTATGTAGATGCCTTATTACTAGTGCATGGGCTTCAGAAATGTAATGCCTCAGATGTGAACAGACTTGTTTTGAATACAGGGTGGGGCAAAAGTAGGCTTATATTAGTTGTTCCTATGGAAAATAATACCATAGTTAATAAGTAATAATAGTAATAATAGTTAATAAGTAATAAACTCTCTGTTACATACCTACAACTGTAAACCTACTTTTATCCCACTCTTTTTATAGAGTACCTATGGGGTAATGGACAAGATTGGGAATATGAGCTGAGTTCAAGGTTTGGCCTCGCAGTGAGTGTACTGGCTCTGTGACCCATAGCAAGGCACATAACCTTGCTGAGCTGCTTCCTCATTGGAAAACTTGTCCGTGTACCTCACAGGCTTGTTGCTGGGAGAGCCAGAGAGATTTTTTTGATGTGAAAGCACTCCATAAACTGCATATTCCTACACAAATGCTTAATGTATTATTACACAGTTGGAAGTCACCAATCTGGAGACATCGGGCCTGCTGACAGCCTTCCTAGCTGACTCAGAAATAAATGAATCAATTGAATTCTGTATTTTGCCTCTATTTTGTGTGTGTGTGTGTGTGTGTGTGTGTATGTGTGTGTGTGTGTGTTTAAATTTTTAAAAATTGATTTTCAGAGAGAGGAAGGGGGAGGAAGAGAGAGAAACAGTGATTGATTGTTTCCCATACTAGCCCCAATGGGATGGAACCCACAACCTGGGTATGTGCTTGACTGCGAATGAACCAGTGACCCTTCGGTGCATTGGACAGCGCTCATCCAATGGAGCCACACTGACCAGGGCTGTACTTTGCCTCTTAATTAACCAAATGAATGGCAAGATAGTCTAAAATGAATTTTGGGATATAGAACAAGGCTTTAAAGATTAGAAGGTGATGTAATCACTTTCCACCCTTAAACTCTGTTTTTTTACTCTTTATTTTTCTTTATTGATTTGAGAGAGAGAGAGAGAGAGGAGAGAGAGAGAGAGAGAGAGAGAGAGAGAGAGAGAGAAAGGGAGAGAAACATCGATTTGTTGTTCCACTTATTTATGCACTCATTGGTTGATTCTTGTATGTGCCCTGACCGGGGATTGAACCCACAAGTTGGCATATCCGGACGACCTCTAACCAACCGAGCTACCGGGCCAGCGCCCCTTTGTTCGCTATTGAATCTCTTCTGTATTATTCAACACTTGACTTGCATCCTTGTCTGGGGGAGAATCAGAAAGTGAGAATTAAGATTAGAGTGGCACTGAATCTGCACAGAGATGTTTAAACTGGATCCTGGAGCAATAGTCCTTGATATTGAAAATCTGATCGTGATCCCTTCAGTGGCTCTCAGTGCCAAGTCTAAATCAGCTTTTATTGTCAGCACAGCGTAAAAAGCCCTTCTAGATCTATCTTGGGCCTATCCTGTCACCCATTTCAGTTCAGCTGAGCCCAGGCTCTTAGTCTTTTCATGTCCTGCTTCCTCAACTTGCTCACTGAACAGATTACCTGAAGAGCCCACCTAGCCTGTCTGAGGCCTAACTGGACAGCCTCCACCCCTTTCCCAAGTTAGGCAGAGCCAAGCTCCCTTTCTTTGTTGACCTGGCTCCTCACATCTACCTCTAGGTACTGGAATTATTGTTTACATGTGTCTTACCTTATTAACCCCTCAAGAATAGGGGCTCAGTTTTATAAGTCATACAGTTAAGGAATATTTGTTCAATTATGGGGTATTTAAAAAAATAGTGGTGCAAGGGGATTACTATGGATCTAGAAGAAAAAGATGAGCTTAACTAATGAGTTTTTTTTCTTTTAATTGATGTGGGAGGGAGGAAGGGAGAGAAAGAGAAAAACGTGTCAGTACCTGAATCAAGTCCGCCACCTTTTGGTGTTCAGGATGACCTCCAACCAACTGAGCCACACAGCCTAGAGTTTAACTAATCAGTTTTATAGCTGAGAAAGCCTGAGGTGTCTAGCACTGTTAGGTGACCTGCCTGAGATTGCATGTTTATCAGTGACACACCAGGACATGAAATCCAGCCCCGAATACAGAAGGGCTGTGGACATCTCTTTCGGAGATGTTTCTTTCTGCCAGGTGTGTTCTCCATAATTGCAGTAATTGATTGATTTTCACAGAAAAATAAAAAGCTACATGTAATCCTCATACCTAATTAGGCCAATTCATTTTTTTCCATTTTGCAAAAATTTATTTACTAGGGGCCCAGTGTACGGATTCGTGCACCAGTGGGGTCTCTCGGCCTGGCCTGCACCCTCTTGCAATCCGGGGACCCCTTGGGGGATGTCAGACTGCTGGTTTCGTCCCAATCCCCGCAGGCCAGGCTGAGGGACCCCCCACCAGTGCACAAATCCGTGCACCAGGCCTCTAGTATGCCTATAAGATCTTTGGTTAATCTCTTCCTGCCCTCCCCCCTGCCCCCTTCCCTCTTAGATTCATCAGTCTGTTCCATGTTTCCATGCCTGTGTGTTGAGCGTCTGCCCCCTGGTGGTCAGTGGGTGTCCTAGGTTCTGGTCGAATGGTTGAATGGTTGAACAGTAACTTAGGCTTTTATATATATAGATAGATAAGAAATCATTCAAATCAGGCAGCTTACACAAAGATAGAAAACCATGGTAATTACACACCAACATTCTTGTACTTGGAGAAAAATAGTTTATGGGTTTATAGTTAAGTGCTGTTCTGTTGTGTGCTTTTTACATTTATGTCTTAGTTATTAAAATATGATTCTGCATCTGACTGTGTACCTGACAGTTTTCCTTGCCTTGTCTGATTTTGATGGCCTTTTCACAGTTTGGGGGCTGTTGTATGAAATCACCTGTGCAGTATGCTTTACCTGTGTCTTTTGGCACTTAATTCCAATTTACTGAGTGGAATTACTGACTCAGAAGTGCCTGTGTTTATGTTCAGAACCCTCTTACCACATAGCTTTCTTGGAGAAAGGCTGTACTAATTTATGGTCCCACAGGTAGTATGTGTGAAGCCAGAGGATTTGTTTGTTTGTTGGCTTTTAAAAACCAATACAAAAGCACTTGTAATGAGTTGTAAAGATGTCAGTAGAGTTTTACTTTAGTTTCTGTTTTCTTTCCTTGTCCTCTCAGAGCATTAAAACTAAATGAGATAAGATATGTGAAAGCGCTTTGTAAAGAAAATTGCCTTAAACACACAATGTGTTATTAGTCAGAATGCTTGTAGTAGCACAGGGAAGAACAGAGTGTATAATTGTATAATTACATATTTTATATTTATGGAATACTTTTTTTGTGTGGGCATAATATACTTTAAGGTGACCCAGAATCTCATATGTGATTTTGGCCTCATTTGTGAGGGGTGGGGTTTGTATGGTTACAAAAGTTTCATTTGGCTCTGGCTTGGAAGACCATTAAATTAAATACCTCGGGTATATTCTGGTTGTTTGTCTCATATACATACTTATATATACCGCACCTCATTCCAAAAAGGAATTAAGGCCATAATGAGCAGTCATCCTTGGAGCAAATAATTTTTGCTTTGACCTGACTTAAGTTCACTTTCTAAATCCAAAAAGTGACAACCAGATTAAAATATGGGCAGTGAGCAGTTGTCCTTCTCAACCCAGCAGTGTTTGTTCTGAGTAGCTTTTTGTTTTTAGCTTTGAAAAGTCGACCTAAAACTTAAATTAAAGGCGAGTTTTGTTAGGTAGTATTGGTATTGACATCCCGACAGAATTTTAATCTGAAAGAATTTTAAAGATGCAGGAAAGTAATCCCCAGTGGTGATGACATACTCAAGTGGCAGAGATCAGATTTCTGTTTAAATGCCAATACAGTTTATCACTTTTTTCCATAGTGTAAGGGGCCATGGAGGATCTGGATTTAATAATGAAGTTCTTTTTTTAGTGGAGGCGATTGGTAGATGTTACAGCATGAGTCAGCGTTCTGTGTCTTTAAAAATGTTTTCAAATACTCATTCTATATCATATCCTCAAAACTACTGTTAGAATTCCAGACCATTGTGGTTTAAACTTATCTGGAATCTGAAAGGTGGCTGGCTGACAGGGTGAATGAAAAACTCCTTTAAAATAAAAAACACATTTGGCTTGCCTGATTGTCCCAGAGTCTAGGCTCTGGGCATATCTGAGCCATGGGCCAAGGCTCCTGGTCAAGGGGTTGGGGAATACTTCTTTCAGTTCAATTGGACTCTACCCGCCTCCACAGGCCAGCTCAATATAAACAACATCAATTAGTCCTACAGAAATTCCTGCTACTACTACAGACTTCAAAGCTTCATGTTATACCAAATTCTTGTCTAGATGAGAAGCACATTCTGTTGTACTTGTGATAAATCAGAACTCTAATGATGCTATTAAAGTGGGTTTTCTTATGACCCTGGTAAGCTGAAAAGCATGGGAGTTGGGGAGGATGAGTCTGATTTGGAAATATCTGAAGCTAAAAAGTGGTGTTTTTCTCTTCCTTCTAATTCTACTCCCTGCTCCAAATGAGTGATGTGATTGCTACTCCAACACTGACACGGCCTAAAATGAAACACATTTTCTACTCAACTGGCCTTTTTTCCTTTCCTCCTTCTATGAGACTTGCTGCAGTTGTCATGTTATTTCTTTCCAGAATTTATTGGAGCAGTAGGCAAAGCCTCGTGGGGGAGTATAAATGATGATTATAAAGAACCGTCAGTTTACCTAGTAAGGCCATTATTTTTGACTTGCAAAAGCTTTTACAGTCAAACATTGTTTGCTTACAGTTGTTTAATACAAACCAAGACCTTACTGGTACCTATTGTAAGAGGAATTCTTTTTTGTATATAGAAGTCATCTCAGTAAAGAACAGAACACCTTGCCCAGGCATAACTGCTTGTTTCTCTGAACAGGCATTAGGTATAGGCCTGGGATGGTGCGTCACGGTCGCTTTTGTTTTCTCTCATTAACAGCAAATAATCCTCTCTGCTGGGTGTTAACTTTTTTTTTTAATCCTTACCCAAGGATATTTTTTTCATTTATTTTATTATATATATATTTTGAGAGTAGAAGGGAGGTTGAAGGGGGGAAGGGGAAGAGAGAGAGAGAAAGAGAAAGAAACATCCACATGAGAGACACATCCCACATGTGCCCCAACCAGGGCTGGGAATCTAACTGCAACTGAGGTACATACCCTTCACCAGGAATCGAACCCACAGCCCTTTGGTCTGTGGACTGATGCTCTAACCACTGAGCACCTGGCCAGGGCAAATGCTTTTTAAAGGTGTTAAGTAATACCTTAAAAAAGGTGATAAGCTTGCCTTTGGAGTTTTCTCCTTCTAACTGTTTTCTGCCCAATTTATGAATTCAAAGATAGATTTAAAACTAAGGGACTTGTATGAGTTGGTGGTGACACTGAATAAATATATTTAAATGGTTGATTCTCATGCATTTAAAGCTCACACTATAGCTTTAGGGAAATAGGAAGGCTAAAGTTGCAGTTTTTATTTTTTGGGAAATTAAAGTACACCCTCATGGCATGGCACTTTACAGCCTAACTAACAGTATATATATTCTTGGTATGTATTCTTTCTGCCGTATCTTTAGCAAAGTGTCAGTTCTTTTAGCCTTTTTTAAAAAAACTCTTCTTATATCCCCAGCTTATTCCAGTTCTTTCAGAAGTTCAACTATTTTTCTTTCCATGTTTCAGTGGTAGTTCAAGACAAAAGGCAATTTAGGCATCTCAGTCTTTCCCTGAGTGACTTTGGATGCAAATACAATTTTTTTCCTCTTAACAATTCAGTGGTTTTTAGTATATTTAGAGTTGTGTAATCATCGTCACCATTCATTTTAGAACATTTAAAAAAAAATATATTTTATTGATTTTTTTACAGACAGGAAGGGAGAGGGATAGTTAGAAACATCGATGAGAAAGAAACATCGACTAGCTGCCTCTTGCACACCTCCTACTGGGAATGTGCCTGCAACCAAGGTACATGCCCTTGACCGGAATCGAACCCCGGGACCCTTGAGTCCACAGGCTGACGCTCTATCCACTGAGCCAAACCGGTTAGGGCCATTTTAGAACATTTTTATCCCAGTTCCCCCAGTCTCTGGCAACCACTAATTTACTTTCTGATCTATGAATTTGCCTGTAGTAGACACTTCATATAAATTGAATTATACAATAGGTAGCTTTTTGTGACTAGCTTCTTTCACTTAGCATGTTTTCAGGGTTTGTTTATGTTGTATCACATATCAGTACTTCATTCCTTTTATGGCCGAATAATATTTCATTGTATGGACATACCACGTTTTGCTTATCCATTCATTAGCTGATGGACATGTGGGTTTGTTTCCACCTTTTGGCTTTAATGAATAATGCTGCTATGAGTATTTATGTATACGTTTTTGTGAGGTTGCCCTACTCTAGAAATACCTTGAATTATAAAATTGTGCACATGCATTATTAATGAATTTATTTACCGTTGTTTTACTAACCTGCTAAGCTGTTACTGTCAGCTTTTGTTTTTGAGCCTCCTCTGTTCTGAATCCTCTGCTTCTGGGCAGTTGCCTTGCCTCAGATTCTCATTTTCCTCCCTGCCTGACTGGCCCTCTTCACTATGTGTGTGGGTGCCCAAGAGTGGTCTTATTTCTTCTGTCCTTCTGTACACTGTAAACACTGTTTCCACACATTTATGCTAGAACCAGATGCTCCATTTGTTTAAGTGTGAAAAAAAGGTGGGACTTTGAATTTCATCATGGGGTGAGTTACTTTTTGTTGGTACTCAGGTGTTTTTGGCTGTAGTTGTAGGTCTTCAGAAGCATCTTTGCACAGCATTTACCACATAGTTTTGGGAGAGGTAGAGTTTAAAATGCTGGCTCCTCTGGGAGTGCAGAGAAGGACAAGGAACTATTTTCCTGCTTCCGTTTTTTTTTTTCTTTTCTTTTTAACTTTCTTATGGTTAGCTATGTTGTCATTCTTTGGCAAAGCACTATGAGGAATAGAACTATCTACCTAGAAATTCTCCCTGATTTTCATGCTCCCTCCAAACCTGCTTTACCTACATGAAAAAATACTTAAAAAAAAAAAAGGCCATTAATAGTGAATTCTTTTAAGAAATGGAATTCTTTTAAGGAGGAGGGATGGTGCTATGTTTTCTCTTCTTTTCCTTTTTTTTTTAGAAAGACTATTAATGTTTGGTATTTTGGTTGGTATTATTTGCTTTAAAAAAAAAATATTTTATTGGTTTTTACAGAGAGGAAGGGAGAGGGATAGAGAGTTAGAAACATCAATGAGAGAGAAACATCGATCAGCTGCCTCCTGCACACCCCCAACTGGGGATCAAGCCCACAACCAAGGTACATGCCCTTTATTGGAATCGAACCCAGGACCCTTCAGTCCACAGGCTGGTGCTCTGTCCATTGAGCCAAACCAGTTAGGGCCCATGTTTTCTTTTGATTTTTCTGATTTTTACCAGATTTATTTCCCCAAGTTGGTGTGAAATTGTTGAGATGAAATTGGCCTCTTGTTTGAGTCAGGCACTGTTTGCTAATTTTTAAGTGTTCAGGGAAAGTGTGCAGCAGTAGAGGCTGGGTGTTGAAAAACTCAGGTGGCCTGAGGGTGCCCCAAAGGCTTTAGAGAAGTGGGGGTGCATCTCTGCATCTCTGGGAGGAGTGAACATCTTGGTGTGGATGTCTGGGCCTTTTCTCGAGGTTCCTGGTGTGTCTGTCAGCATTTGGAATCTTATTTATTACAGAGTGCTCTCAAGTTCAGTGTAAAAAAATGTCCTTCCCAATGATATTAATCATGCTTTGTCAAACTCCAGTTTTTCAAGTACAGCATTCTGTTCCAAATTGACTCTTGTGCTTAGGTCATGGATTTAGCTTACCTAATGGGGAGTTATATTCCATATTTTTTCTGTAGTGGTCAAATAACCAGGAAGTTTCAAGGTTATAATTTTGGAAGGTAGATGTGAGTGAGTGAGTGTGTATGCGTGCATGTGTGCATGAATAAGGAGGAGTTACTGTTTTAAACTTTGCATTGTTTAACTGGAAAGCTGTGTTCTGCCAAGCTTTGTGTGGTGTACCTATAACCTGTACACATACTTGTGCTTTTTCAAAAGCAAATGCCATATACCTCCTACTAAAATTGCTTATTAGAGCTAATTTTAAAAATTGAGTTAGAACTGCCCAATAATGTAATGCAGAATATTTCCCAATAATGCCTAGGTTAACAATGATAGTCTTGCTGTATTGTGCAAAAAAGGCTTCTGTTCAGACCCAGCTGGGTTTCAGGCTTAATTCATTGCTCTATGGTGGGATCACCACAGCTGCTGTGGGGCCTTTACAAATGCAAAAAAGCTGTCAGTGTTTGTTTCATCAGCTGCATAAGTGATGAGGCCAAGTTGAGGAATCCATTCCAGTGCGCATTGTGCAGGCTGTAGCCATTATTGTTTACAGAATTAGTGTGTTGGAGCTTTAAAATAGTTGGCACATCGACCGTCCTTTAAAAGCACAAGACTAAGGAACAGGACCATTTGGTTGTTCTTATAATGTTGGCTGAATGCAGCCAGTCCTTGTCTTTAACAGTCACTGATCCAGTCTGTGTTGTGGGACTGACCCTCTTTTGGACAAGGTGGGGGCTCTGAAATCTTGTCTCTTTAGTTCTGCATCTCAAATGTAGGTTTGCATTCATTCTTTTAGTAAGTTTTTCAGAGTTCCATAATTGTAATTGAATTTTAAAGCCTTAATCATCCTCCCTGCTCCAAATAAATATAGGATTGTCAGCTGGGACTCCAAATAGCTGTACAGTAACATTCTGGATTCAGTGCTGTGGGATTTATTTTGTGAAGTGATATTGCTTTGGGAATTGCCTTCATTTCTACCCATGGAGACAGACAGAGGTTAAGGCTACTTCTTGGCTGCAGAAAGACCCTTTGGACAGGTCACTTTCCAATCAATTAGTGGGTGTCCCTGCAGGGCCCATCAGTGGCTGTTGACCTGGGATAGCCATGGCAGCATGTCCAGTCTCTTTTGGGCTGGACACTCATGTGTTTGGGACCTGTATCCATGGTCTTTTGCTGGATAGTGTGGAATTGTCCCAGCCCTCCTTTTATTTTAATGTGATTTATTTCCAGCCCCCTTCTCAGCTTCAGGGGTCTTTCTGAAAGTCATGCTTCATGGAAGCTGGAGGGCACTGGTGGAGGCTGGTCTGTACAGGGTTTTTTTTTGGGGGGGGGGGGGGAATCAAACAGTGTTTATTGAATGTAAAGTAACCCCAGCCCCATGGGGAAGAAAGTTCCAAGGAGAACAGAATAATACAGATTAAATATCCACCTGTGCGCGCGCACACACACACACACACACACACACACACCTCCAAACTCTAACAGTGACAAATCAAACACCTGCTTCCTCCAGCCTAAGTGATGGCTGTTAGGAGGTGGTTCAGAGGTGGTGCTCCAGAATGGGTTTTAATAGCAGCAGCCTGTCCCACCCTGCCCTGCCCCAGAGAGCTGGGGTTCCTAGGAGGTAGGTGGCAACTCTTCCCCACTCTGCCGCAGACGCTTCTTGGCTCGGATCTTATTCATAGCCTCTTCAATGGAGCATGTGTCCCTCTTTTGGGCCACGGGCACACAGCCATACGTCTTGTTGGTCTGTAGCATATGGGCTGTATCCTTGGTTGCCCCCTTGCCGATAAGGTGGCTGTACTTGTCCTTGTAGTCACTGGTGGGGCTCACCATCACAGGTTCCTGCTGAACTGCCTCCTCTCCTGCCTCTGGGCCAACTCCTTCAGCTTCCGTTTCTCCTCAGCCTTCTGGGGGTCCCACTCCTCTCCATGATAGTAGGAGTCCAGCTCTTCATCTGAGGGTGCACACTCCTTTTTGAAGATCATGACATAGCAACATTCATCACCTTCCCTGAAGGATGTCCGGCCAGCCACTTCCACCACATTGTGTAGTATGCTTCTCTCTATCTTGTTCATCAGCTGAAACTTTTTCTTGATCTGCCCACTGTCTTGGATGAAATCAGACACCTCTTTCTCCATCCTTTTACGGAACTCCACTTTTTGTTGTTTCTCTTGCTCCTGTAGTTTCTTCAGGTGGGAAGCCTGCTCTCGCCCCTGTGCCGAGTTTCCTGGTCACTGAGGCTGGTGGCTTTTCCATGGAGCTCAGGATGGAGCCCAGTAGGTCCGCCATCTTGGGAGTGACAGAGATGGGCTGTACAGGTTTTAAAAGTGGAGCTTGTCAGGTCTCTCAGCCAACGGGGATAAATAATGGTGTTTCCTTCCTCCCAGCTGGAAAGGTCCCAAAGCGCTCTCCCATGTTCATGAAAAAGATGGCACAAGGTGCAGGTTCTCCAAATTATAGGTCAGTACTGATTAGATTTATCTGAAATATCTGCCACATATACTGTTCTTAATTCCTTTATGTCTCCTCGTTTTACCCTACAAAGCATCTGGAGCCCAAGAGGACACATGAGTCCAGTGGATCCCATGTGGTGTTTGTGCTGATTAAGCAGAATTTGGGGATCCTTCTGCATCTCTTTTAAAGAGCTCTTTTTTTTTTTTTAAATATATTTTATTGATTTTTCACAGAGAGGAAGGGAGAGGGATAGAGAGTTAGAATCCTCGATGAGAGAGAAACATCGATCAGCTGCCTCCTGCACATCCCCCATCGGGGATATGCCCGAAACCCAGGCACATGCCCTTGACCGGAATCGAACCTGGGACCCTTCAGTCCGCAGGCAGGCGCCCCATCCACTGAGCCAAACCGGTTTCGGCTAAAGAGCTCTTTTGAGAGGAGAGAATGGTCTCTTGACAAGTATATTTTAATTCTTTCTTACAGTGAACTTCCAACAGAGAACAAATACAAATATCAGTTTAGACTTTTTACTTCCTTCTTGACACCATTCCATTATCATCACACACTCACCCTGGAATAGAAGCCATGAACAGGGAAATAGCAGAGAGCAAGCTTTACATCCCCTCCCCCAGAGAGAAAGACTAATTTGCAGGGGCTCAGAAGGAAACAGCAGTTTCATGGTCATTGTTCCCCACCTAGTAGTGCTTGGTTGCGCTTCAGGAAACCCCATTGCCCAACCTACTTCTCCTGGCTAGGGTGTTGTATATTTTGAGCTTTAGGAATCTTTTATCAAAGCTGCTTCTGCTTTTATTGAGTTAGCTTGAAGTAAAAACGTGTTCTTAATTTTAGTTTATTTGAAAGCACTGTATTCTCAGTGTTTTAAAAACAGTTATGTGAATACATACGCAAGCAAGTATGTGTGGGCATGCACATGGGGTGTGTGTGTGTGTGTGTGTGTGTGTGTGTTTATGTTTGTTCATTCACGTGAACGTCACTTCATGACCCCCAGAGACTTATTGTTGTAAATAAGGACTTACTGCTCTAAATAAGGATGGCAGCTGGCCACTGAATGTCCACCCTGCAACTTCCCAGCTGAGTGCCTGGAAGATCACTGAGCCTTATCTAAAAGCAGCCTCAGTGTTCTCCACTGTAAAATAGGATGTAGGTGTCCCACTGAGCAAAGAGGAGGGATTTAATAAGTGTGCCCCCTACATGATAGGCATTCCCTTCCACCTGCATATATCAGTGTCTCTTTCTTAAGCTGCTTTGAGGGAGAGTTTGGAATTATACAGACACATTACAACTTGCTGGATAGCAAACTATAAACTATTAATCCAGTTGCTCTCCTTTAACTGTAAGGAGAGATGATGAGCTGAACACTCTGAACATAAAAATGTGTCCACAGAGAGCCTGAGCTTCCTGGAGTGTCATTCTCCTGACCTCAGTGTCCTGTACCCATTAACAAAACAAAACAAGACAAAACAAAAGAAAACAAAACAAAACACAAACATGGGGCAGCAGCTCACTAGCATTCGATGTAGAACCAAGTGCCTTCTCCCACATAGACATAGAAGTGGTTGGCTTAGAAATCTGCTTGAAGGGAAGCAAAAGGCCTGGGGATGCCAGCAACTAGGAAAGGAGCGCCTGAATCCTAACCAACTGTAAGTGTGTCAGTTGTGAAATAGTCCAGGTAGAACATTGTTCTTAGAGTCAGGTTTCAAATGATAGTAAAATGGAAACAGACTTGGAATACTCTGAGAGCGGAACACACTGGTTCTGGTGAGCTTTCTGGTTATTGTTTCAGCCCATGCTGTTGAAATTCTTTTTTTTTTGTTGTTGAAATTCTTTGTGGGAGGACATTTCATTGGCTCTCCTGTCTTCAAAAGTCTGTTGTGATGTAGGAAGGAGATTTTATTCTAATCTCATTACTGAGGACCTTAGAGGGTCTTCCAGCTGTTAGTCTAACATTTCTTTGTTATTGTACAATCATCTAGATATGGGATAGGACTGTTATTGGGCTGTGTGCGTACTCATCCCTGGAGGCCTATGTATTTTACCTACATTCCTGAGGATGATGTTGTGTTACTTGGGGCCCTGGGAATAAGCTCTATTCATTGGAGGATTCAGCAGGAGGAAAGTTGGTTCCATGGAGTGCACATTGACATAGCCTTCCAGAATGCTAGTGAGTCAGAACTTAACGCCAGAGTTCTAGTATAAATGAATCAGTCATTTATATCTGGCTGTAGTGAGGATATGGCCTGCTCCTCTCCCCCCATCTCTTGGTGGCCAGGGGGGATGGATGGTGGGTGATAATGAAACCTTTGCTCCTAACTGCCTACCTGCTTACGGGAAATTGTGATAAGGGGTGGTGACCACCACTTCTTTTTTCTTCTCTGCAAAGCCCATTACCATAACCAATACAGAAATTTAAAATAGTATCTCCAAACCCTCTCAGATGGTTCATTTGACCTGAATTAGTTTTTCATAATGGCATAGTTAGATTTTCCCACATAAGCGCTTTAACAACACAACCAAAAAGCTCATTTTTGAGCTTTTGCTATTGTTGACAATGGTTATCTTGCTGCTGCTAATAGAAACTAAAAAGTTCATTTGCCAAAATGATTGTCATTTCCTTCTTAGAAGTGCAGCTTAACTCCAGGACTTCATTTAGTCAGGGGAAAATGGTTGCTACCTCCTTGTTAAGCTTCTTTCCATTATCCATTTGTGACAGAATAACTGTTGGGGAGGCCTGGGGAGATGGGAGTAAAATAAAGGAACAGCTAAGAAGTAGTTCTGCAGAATATGTACCTCTATCTGAAAGCCTGTATGGAAAGGACGATGGCTTTAGAAAGGGGGTAAAGTGGGAGGGGGTCGCAATCGTTGAAGCATGACAGCCTCCAAAGGCTCCTGGGACTTAAAAACAAAAAAGGGAGCCTTTTGCAGATCTTTCCCTTGCATATGTCTTCCTCTCCACCATCCATTCTCCCTTGCTGTTTTGTAAATCTCCCAGTTGGAAATTTTTTAGCATGGGAGAGCTTCTTCCTGTGCTTCAGTTGGCAGGATGCTCAAACACAGCTGCAAAGAATTTGCTTCCCCTTTTCACAGCATCTCTCATTTAAAAGCATTAGTGGGACTACAAAACAAAATTAAAACTTGAGGATTTTTCAGAAGTGGACGCCAAGTTTAATTAAAGTCGAGGAAGTTCAGGGCTATAACTCTTTTGTCAAATCTTTTAAAGTCAAGGCATGTGCCAGTGGCAGGCAAGGTGGAAAGTGCCAGCAGCTGTTCCCGGTGAGGAGATTTAAGGCTCCTTGTCTGGTTTGTTCTTGGGAATATCCTAGAGTTTATCAAAACACGTGCTGAGCCAACATCTCTTGGTGGCCTCAAAATGGTTGCCGCTTTGTTAGTTGGTTGCTTCCTTGTTGAAGGAGAAAAGTCCTTATAATAAGCTTTCTGTCTCCTCTCAACCCAATCTGAATGCCCCACACTCCGTGCTCCACCCTCAACCCCTGACCAAGCCACTGGGCTGTAAAACTTCTTATCTAAAAAGTGCAGGTTCTGACTTGATAACTGACTTCTTACATTGGCATTTGCATCTAGTGCACTTTGGAGATACCCCCTGAACATTTGGGTGATTAACTGGCTTCTTGTTATTGGATGTTCACAAAAATCTGCTCTGGCTCTATAGGAAAATGCTCTCTGTTGTTCGGGCAGCATTTATGTACATCTGGAGTGTTTTCACTGATGAATAGACCAGTGTCCAGTCTGGGTCCAGAAATGAACTGTTGTCACTTCAGACCTGGATTGTCAGCAGAAAGGGTGCTTGTATGATTTACCTCACATATTGGAGATAGGTAAATTTAATATTCTGTGACATGACCTTAAATTGAGTTTTGCAAGGAGATTGATTAAGCTTCATCCCAACCTTTTCATTTTTTTCCTGAGAAGTTATATAGAAGTGTGTGTGTGTGTGTGTGTGTGTGTGTGTGGTTTTATTGTTGTTTTTTAACACTAGGAATATTTTAAAGGGAATTATACTCATTCCTTAGTACTTCTGTAGATATAGCATTTCTTTCTTCAGACAGAGGAAATAGTTTCCTCAGGATGTTGGGGATTTGTGTATTTGGTCCTAATCATTTGTTAGGTAGTCTGAATATCTCTTCATTTCACAGGAATTGATATTTTAAGAAGCTGAATGGTTTTGAGTCCTGTCAAGCTAATAGGTTGTACAGCTAGAACTTGAAAGGTTACTTTGGACTTGATAGTGACTGTGTTATAGAGGCATTGGGTTCTGGTTTGGGTTTTTGCTCTGCATGTAACTTACTTTGCCTTTCCACAGTCGAGTTTTCCTTAGTTGTGAAGTTGTGTGTGATTGGAACATGATTTTTGTCTTCCTAGACTTACCTTTTTTTGCAGCCTGACTTCTCTTTTACTTTATTCAGTTTTAATTCTACACATATGTATTATCTACTTTATATATTCCAATTATCTATACTAGGTGTACCGGTTAATAATGCGGATTTTTTTCAATAGATGGAGTTACACATATGTTGATATATATGTGATTTGATATGTATGCTATTTTGTTTTGTTGACAACAAGCTTCAAAACTTCATATGTCAAATTTTCTGAAGGTGTTAACATCATAGATATTTTTACACTTAAAAATGTCGAATTTCGTGCTGAAAAAAAGAGCATTTGTGGAAAGTTTTAATTCATTAGTTTATTTTGAAGAAAAGCGCTGCTGAATACTTCAGGAAGCTTATGGTGAACATGCTCCAGCTCAAGATACTTGTGAATACTGGTTTAAATGCTTTAAAAGTGATGATTTCGATGTGAAAGACAAAGATCATCCAGGTCAACCGAAAAAATTTGAAGACTAACAATTACAAGTATTATAGGATGAAGATGCATGTCAAACTCAAAAACAACTTGCAGAAAGATTAAACGTTGCTCAGCAAACAATTTCCGATTGTTTACAAGCAATGGGAAAGATTTTAAAGGAAGGAAGTGGATGCCACATCAGCTGAACGAAAGACAAATGGAAAACCGAAAGTCAATAAAATGTTGCTTCAACAGGACGAAAGAAAGTCTTGCATCTAATTGTGACTGGCGATGAAAAGTGGATTTATTTGGAGAATCCCAAACGCATTAAATCATGAGTTGATCCAGGTCAACCATCAACATCGACTGCAAGGCCAAATCGCTTCGGAAAGAGGACAGGAAGGTGTGGTGTATTATGAGCTTCTAAAACCAGGTGAAACTGTTAATACTGATTGCTACCGACAACAAATAATCAATTTGAACCACGCTTTGATCGTGAAACGACCAGTAGACACGGCAAAGTAATTTTGCTTCATGATGACGCACCATCACACATTTCAAAACCGGTTAAAGACATCTTAAAAGATCTTGCCTGGGAAGTATTAACCCACCCACCATATTCACCAGATCTTGCTCCTTCAGATTACCACTTGTTCCAATTGATGGCACATGCACTTTCTGAGCAGCATTTCAAAACATACGATGAAGTGGAAAATTGGGTCTCTGAATGGTTTGCCTCCACAAATTACTTGAAAGATGGGGGAAATGTGTAGCTAGTGATGGACATTACTTTTAATAAAGCACTTTTGATGTTTCTCTTGAAATTATTGTGTTTTCTTTGATTATAAAATCTGCATTATTAACCCATACACCTAGTATATTAAAAACCCAGTGACCCGAACGGCAGAATGACCGGTCACTATGACGGGCACTGCGGCAGCCAACCATCCTGATCCGGGCCCCAATTGGCCCCCTCCAACCACCTGCAGGCCCTCCCCCTGGCTGTCCCCCCACCCCCTGGGCATGCTGGCCCCCCATAGGCCCCGATAGGGGGAGGCCTAGCTGGCCAACCTCCCAGGGTCCTTCTGGCCGGTCAGCTGGCTGGCCCCCCGATAGGCCTTGATCGCTGGCCAGGCTGAGGGACCCCACCTGTGCACGAATTCATGCACCGGGCCTCTAGTATGCATATATTTTACTCTAGTGGTATGGAAGGACATGAGGAGGGAAATCCAGGATTGAGACCAAATATGAGGGTTTTAGACCAGTGATAGGAATCGCACAGGGATTGTGTTAAAGGGGATCTTCTCATTCAGCAGTCAGAGGTGGGGCCTGAAATTCTGCATTTCTCCCAGTCTCTCTGGGGATCTTCCTGTATCAAGCAAGGGTTTAGGACTAATTTTATTCTTGTGGGTAGTTCGTGCAGTGGTTCTCTTCCTCTTCTCATGTCTTTGTTCTAACATGAGTAGCTTCGTTACCAAAGATCTCCTCTACCAAAACATTTCTGAACTACCAGAGACTGAAGATCATGGTAGTCATTCTCCCACAATTGAATGATGTTTAAAAACAGTGATGGGCCCTAGCCGGTTTGGCTCAGTGGATAGAGCGTTGGCCTTTGGACCAAAGCAGTGGTCGCCAACCTTTCAGACCTCAGGGACCACCGGTTGGCGACCGCTGCTCCAAAGGTTTCCTTAAACCAGCCGTTGCCAAACTTTTGGACCTCACGGACCACCGGTTGGCGATCACTGGACCAAAGGGTCACTGTTTCGATTCCAGTCAAGGGCACGTACCTTGGTTGCTGTCTCCTCCCTGGCCTGGTCTCTGGTTGGGGCTCATGCAGGAGGCAACCAATTGATGTTTCTCTCTGTCTTTCCCTTTCCTTTCCACTCTTCCTAAAAGTCAATGAAAAAATATCCTTGGGTGAGGATTTACAACAAAAAAAGTTAAAAAATAAAATAAAAACAGTGATGGGAAGCACTGTTCGTGACCTGTTAATCTTGCTGTGGCTAACGGGTTCCATTCCAGTGCTACAGCAGTCCCAGTGAACCGTGATTGACTGACTGACTGGTGGCTCTCAGTTTCAGGTCTTGGAGACAAGCATGGGGCGAGGGGAGGGCGGAATAACACAACAGCCATGATGGGGTTGTAAAATCTAAGCCGTGCTTGAAGAAACCTCTTTTGGCCCAGTGTCTTGAATGCTCCTCTCTGAGGACCATTCACTTCTTATTCTGGAAGGAAGCCTGGTGTTGTTTCCTTACAGACAACTAGTTATAATGCACTGTCTGTATAGTGTTATACATTTCCTCAAACTCTGTCATGTCTCATTTGGTAAACACAGAGCAGTCACAGGAATTTCTGTGTAGAGTCCTTGCTGTCTTGCTGGTTTCTATCCAGAACTCATGTTGAAATGATGAGTTTATGCTTGTATGTCTTTTAAAAAAAGGAAAATTCTCTATTGGAGTACTTTGATCAAAAACATACCTAAAAATAAATGTTTTATGTACAGTATTTTACCTATTCAGGTCTAACCACAATCCTGTGATGTGGGCATTTTTTCCCAATTGCAGTTGAGGAAACAAGGCTATTCAAATCTCCCCCCTCAGCTGAGATTTGAATCCTAATCCTGTTTCACTTTGAAGGTTTGTGCTGTCTTCCCCATCTTGGCAGGAGTACTGCCTCCAGGTTCTGCAGCTAGATCCCTGGGCTTCAATTACGATTCTTGTCATTTACTTGATCTCCTAATTTACTTAATCTCTCTGTGTCTCAGTTTCCTTATCTGTTAAATGGGGGGCCTAAGTTTAGTATCTGTGCCAAATAATTTGGAATGTCTGGCACTTCCTGTGCATTTGATTTCTATTGCGATTTTATTGCTACATGTCACTGAATTTATAAACCCAGCTCCCCCTTGGTCCCACCTCCTACTAATGTTTTGAAAAATTATTCTCCCAAGTGTTAAACAGTATCTTAATGATTTTTCTCTCAGGTTAAAAGGTGTGATAGGTTAAGAGATTGCATTTATGTGTTGTTATCAGCATTCAAAATAAAACCTATTAAGTGGCTATTTATGGAGAAGGAAGTTGGACTATTCAGATTCGGTGCTTACTGGATTTTGTGGGTTTTTATTTTTACTCGCTCAGTTTCCGGGGGTGGAGGTGGGGAGGATCCCGCCTAGAAACATTGAAACTTCCTCATATTAAGAGTAACTGCATGTCCTAGTCTTCCCCACACTGCTGTGCACTGATGTCTTGAGACTATTTTAAAAAATATTTTTTATTTGCTAACAATAATGAATACACATAGTGGGTTCTCTCTAAACATATATTGAGTTGAATAGCCAAATGATTAAAGATTTATAAATGGGATGGATGAGTGTTTATAATCTCCTTCTGCACATGTTCTCACTGTGCCTCCTCTGGGACAATACAAGCCCTTACTTATAAAAGTAAAGAAGTGATCTTCAAATAATGATTGTGTTCTTTGCAAAGTTGTTTCTAAGGGCATTTTTTTTGAAGCATGATATTTAGAAATTAATAGGATCCTGCATTCCTAAAGATCAATCTCATTTTGTGGGGATACTCACTGAAGAACCTATTGGTTTCATTTTTTTCCCCCCTTCTGTATTTCTCCAAGTTTTTCTGTTCTTTTTCCTTTCTTAGTTTTTAAAAATAAGGTTTTTGGACATTATGAAATATTATTTTTTGCATTTTATGAGACTTTTGGGGATAGCCATAATGTTTTTGTGTGCTTCTGTGGAGGTGTAAGAAGAACCCAGTGGATTTTTGCCTATTAACTAGAAAATTAAGTGATTCTTATTTTCACAGAAAAGCTAAAGGTTTCTGTGTATTATCTAGTATTTTGTTCTGAAGAAACATGTTCTATTTGTAAGACAGGACGTGTGTGGGGAAAGGGCAGTTCAGCAAGCATTGTCAGATTCTCAGATCCAAATTAATTCAGATAATTGAACACAACCTTAGTAACTGATGTCTCCAGAGTGCTTTATTATATATCAGCCCAGGAGATGAGAGGGAGGTTTTAGAACTTGAATTTTTATGTATAAAAGGGTGATTTAGAAGACCAGAGCCAGCAATTCGGTTGGCTGACTTTTGCATCTGGGTTTTTCTCTCAGTGCTGCTGCTTGGCTTCTTTAGTCTTTCCTGCATCTAAGGAGATTTTAGAGGTTCCCGCTTCTCCTTTCCTGTTATTTTCCACTCTACCACCTATCACATCAGTGGGACCCTTAAAAAGCTATTGGGGGAAAAAAAGCTATTGAGAATCTGATGGTCTAAAGCTCCACCTGCAGTTAGAAGCCGGATGGCCTTCTGGAATGTTCTTTCCACCGAGGCTGGTAGGAGTGTCCTGGCTGACGGAGGTTAGGCCTTTATTGTTTTGCTATTTCTAGAGAGGCCACTGCACTTCAAGAGGTTTTTCAGGCTTCCCATTTTGTCTGTTAGAATTAAAAATGGGTTTTGCTGGGTTACCTGGGTTTCTGACTTGAGGTCACATCGGTGGGTGCCAGAAGAGAGAGAGGCAAGAGGTGTGCAGGAAGCAGGAAGAGCTGTCATATCTGCCTGTGAGGTGTCTATGTTCCCAGGATCCGGGATTGGAAAGCACAATACAGGGGGCAACAGAAAGACTGGCCTTTGGGGTCAGAGGCAAAGACAAGAGCAAGTTGAAAAACTACCCTGACCTAGAATATGGTTATATAGATAGGCCTTTGGGTCTTTGGGTTTTTTTTTTTTAAAGGCTGTGTGCTGTGCACAGCTGATTTGGAAAATTTCCTACATACACAGCTTCTTCATTAAATACTGATACCGGTTAATTCAGAATCGCTTGTAATTGGAAGCAGCTGCTGTTTCCCAGTTGACTAGGTGTTGGAGTCAGATGCTTTGAATTAGCTGGACTTAGATTATTCATATTTTAATTAAAGTCCGTTTTATCCCCCCAGTCTCTTGCCTCTCCAGTGACCAGGATTTTACAGTAATACATTTGAAATTACATGAGTATCCCAGTAGAAAGGCATAATGTAAGTTGAAGGACTTGCAGTTGATTATGGTCTTGTATTATTAAAGAGTGAATTTAACTGCTTTGCAATTTCCTTTTCTCACCCTCTGAACCTTGCTTCTGTAGTGAAGGAAAATTTCATTCCATTTAGAAAAGTTGAGACTTTTGTCCCCTTTCCTCCTCTTGGGACACAGGCATATTAGCTTAATTGCTTGTGTCACTACTACAGGGAAGGTGCTGCATGAAGTGGGACACACAATTTTCTGCTACTTTTTGTCTAATGGGGTTTACAAATTAAGCTGTGAATAGTGGGGCTTTGGGGCAATGGGATATTTTCTTAGAAGAAAAAAAGGTTAACAAGTGCTATGGTGAGGCTGTTTATTGCTACTGTGTGGAAACAGAATGTTTAAGCAGCTTGTAGGAAAAAAGATTGCCTTAATTTTCTGAAGAAAAGTTAGAGGGAAATTTGCCTTGCATTTCTTTCTCTATGATGCTAATGAGGAAGAGAGGCTATGCTGGAAGGAGTTGAACGGATGTTTCCTTCTTTCCTTTCCAATTTAAGGTACCTAACTTGACAAAAGTTTGACTTGATAAATGTCCTACTTAATTTAATTTTGTGTTAGTCCCTCTCCTCCCCCTGAGTGTCCAGTTTTGGCTGACTTGCAGAAAAACCAGGACAGTGCAGAGCCATCAGATTTTGTACACCTGTTACAATGCTTAAGCATTCTACGTGGCCTGGTAAATTTAACAGGGTGTAGGAGACATGATCTTTGTCAAAAAAGGAGTGTAAGGTGTCCCTGGAGAGACAGAGCATATATCTGTCAGTACATTTAGGGAATTATGTAAATCACTGTCAGTGTGTTCTGAATGATTTGGCATTGTTATGTACTCAGCACTGGGACAGCCGAGGGAGAAGGAAGAAGTTCTAGGGTTGGTCGGCTGTGTGGAGGTAGAATTTTACCATTAGCAACCATCAGTTTGTTCTCTGTATCTGCATCTGTTTTTGTTTTGCTTGCTTGTTTGTTTTGTTTATTTTAGATCCCACATACAAGTGAAATCATATGAATTATCACTTGGTCCATTACCCTCTATGTTGTCAGAAATCAAGTGTATTACCGTTATCTCCTTTCTTGCTAATGTATAAAAGCCTTTACAAACACTACTTTATTAAAATTCTGCTGTCATTCCTTTGGCTCTCCCAGTACAGTGGTACTTAAATTATATCGTTATTAATTTGCACTTGTGTTGATTGGTCATTATTGGTGCTGCACCGCCCTCTAACTGCCCAGCTGTTGTCATAGTTACCTTTTTTTTTTTTAAAGTTACTTTTCTGCTCAACTCTTTCATAGCCCTCTATTGCTTATGGTATAAAAGCTAAACTTTAAGCATTACTAAAACCCTTTTTTAGATCAATCTTATCCCAGTCTCCCCTTCTACATCAAACATTCCTGTTAATTTTCTCTCTTTTCTTTCAAGGTCATGGTCCTTTAAGGCTGTGGTTATATTGCCCATTTCCTTCTTCCATTTCACCACTGGTTGAACTGCTGGGCCCCCTACCACAAAGGTTCCACTTCAGTGAACACTCTGTTCTTCCACCATGCATGGCTAGTGAGCATCTATTGTGTGCTGGGCACTGGGCCTTGTCCTGGGAGACCAGCATGGGTGTCAAGGCACTGTGTTGTGTTGATAGACAAATACCTGCATGGCTTATCCTTGGGTCTCTGGTACTTGACAGTCAGGCAGAAAATGTTATCCTGATTTCCATAGAAACCCATATTAACCCTAGGTTCATCCAGATGAATTTGATTAAATCCCTTCCCCCAATTTCTTATATTGTGCAAAAGTTCACTAGAGAAGGTGAAGGGACAGTATGATGAACACCTGGGCACACATCACCTAGAGCAGGGGTCCTCAAACTACGGCCCGCGGGCCACATGCAAATACAAATATTGTATTTGTTCCCGTTTTGTTTTTTTACTTCAAAATAAGGTATGTGCAGTGTGCATAGGAATTTGTTCATAGTTTTTTTTAAAACTATAGTCCGGCCCTCCAACGGTCTGAGGGACAGTGAACTGGCCCCCTGTTTAAAAAAGTTTGAGGACCCCTGACCTAGAGTCTAGACCTAGGTTAACATGTTGTGTGTGTGCATTATCCAGTGTCTACTTTCTTCCTCCCAGATCGATGGCTTTGGAAAGTTTGTCTTGGTTATCCATTGTAAAAGGATAAAAATAAACATGCTCCTTCTCCTATTGTAGCATTTCAGTAGTAATAAAAAAATAACTTCAGTGGTTTTGGTTATTTTCTGCCAAAGTAAATGTTGGCTCTCTTTCAGCTGTAGTAATATAGCTTCTCTCAATTTGTTCAAGTTAAACTAAAGCAGGGCCAAGTTGAGAAATTAGTTTCTTGTTTTTTCCCCCCTTTCAATTTAGGAAAAAAATTAGATTTTGGATACTCTTGTTCCTATAATCCTCCTGGTTTTCTCCTCCTGAATTAAAAAAAGATCATGAATTAGCTGTCAGTGGAAGAGACAAAGATTCGATTGTGCAGTATTTATAGAAGGTGGTTGTGATAATCTTCAAGTAGGGTGTCTGAACCTCTATTAAGGGTAGTTAATTCAGCAGTTTCTTCTGAACAATAAATGCTAAGTACAGGGCTATAACCCTTTGGTTTTAACATGTGAGTTTTGCTTTTCTGCATTACCTGTGTATTACCTGGAAATCCAAGTGATGTCAAATCATGCCACCATATATAAGTGATAACTCAGTATTATTATTATGTACTACCTGGCATTTGGAAGACTGATTTGGGGGTATATTAGAGAGTTTTAAGGGTGTCAGTGTTTGATTTTTGTCATTGAGGGAGAGCTGAATGTGCTATGCATTTGGGAGGTGGCTTCCAGTCAATCTGTACAAAGACTTGGAGGGCACACATGGGCTTACAAAATGCCAGGTGGCCTGCAGAGCCATTTGGGTTTGCCCCAGATTGTGTGTCACTTCATTTTGATTTACATGGTACCAGTAAGAAATAATTTTGTGTCCGAAAGAAAAAATAATGCGAATATATACTGGTATATAAAATTCAAATTCAAGATCAAATTCTGATGTTTTCAGAGCAAAATATGCAGTCCCACCCACTTTGTCCCATTCAATCTACTTTCTGTGTATTTACATTCATATTTATGTAGATAAATATATAGGGTTTTCTTTTTTGTCTTGTTTATATAAATGGAACGATGGAGTCACGTGTGATTTGGCCTTTTCTCACTTAACTATGTCCTGAAGCTCTTCCCATGCTGTTCTTTTTCATGCTGCTTGGCATCCGGCAGCTGCAGTGTGCTGCAGTGTATTTAACTACTTCCTTAGGATTCGCTTCCTAGAAGAGTGCCTGGCATTGTAGAGGCAGTCAGTAGACATTTAGGTTGTTTCCACTGTTTAGTTTACTTAAAAATAGATTTGTTTTCGTACAACTTTCACACATGTGGGCATATTGGCATAGGATTGAATTGGAAGTAATGAGTTCAAGGGTACATGCTCAGCTTTTATAGTAGGAAGGGATTTTTTTTTCTTCCTAAAAGGTTTAATCAATTTACCACCCCCAACAGTGTATGAAAGTGTTTATTTCCCTTCCTTCTTGCCAACACTTGGTATTATAAAGCGTCTTTAGTTATTTTATTTTTTTGTTAATACTCACCTGAGGATATTTTTCCATTGGTTTTTAGAGAGTGGAAAGGGGCGGGGAGAGAGAGTGGGAACATCCATGGAATTGAACCTGATTTGCATTTCTTTGTATTGAACATTTTTCATTAGTCTATTGGCCATCCATGTTATTTTTGTTCATAACCTTTGCCTATTTTTATATTGATTTGTTTGTCTTTTTCCTACTGCTCTTTGTCAGAGATCTATGTTCTGGACATTAATTCAACAAATTGCAAATATTTTCTCTTAGTCTGTCCTTTATCCTTTAATTGTGTTTATAGTGTCTTTTCTTATAGAAGTTCCTTATAGAAGTTTTAAATTTTTTTTTTATTTCAATTTTGTTTTCCTTTGTGGGTTTTGGGTCTTGCTGAAGTATGCTTTCCTGATCTCAAGAATATGAAAATATTCTCTAAGAAATTCTCTTTATTATTTCTCATCTAGTTAAATTCCACCCTCCAATTTTTTAATCCTCTCTACATTCTTCACATTAGCCACTAAAATGGTATGAAACCTCAGCTCTCTGGAATCTTCTAGTAATGACTTCTGACAAATATATTTTATGGATACCTTAGGGTTTATCTCGACCTACCTACCAAAATAGGAGTTAAAGGGGTCAATAGCTATTGCACTGTTGTTACATACATCAAAGATAGAAAATGGATGAAACTAACAGATAAAACTAGGATAAAATAGCTTTCATTGTGGTCAGATTTGCATTGGTAAGAGTCACTTTGAGGACTGGCTCTGAGCTTTTTGCCTAGATTGAATTCAATGTAGCTTGCCTTTTATCTGTTGTTCATATTTACCATCCATCAGATTTCTTTTAAGGGATAGAACTGCTTTAAAAGCATTTTATTTTAGACTCCCCTCTTCCTGAGTCTTGTTGACACTTGCTACTTACTGTTACCCTGAATGTGTTCTTAAGTATATTTTCATCATGCAATTAATTATGAGAAACCAGTTAACTAGGCTTTTACTGTATAAAGTAAAGCTAAAAAGTCCCTGATTATGGGACTGGGCCTCTGGGATAAAGTGTCATTACTTTTGTGTATGAACTTTGAAATTACTTTTGATTCCTCAGAGACCTTTTGTTTATTTTCTACTTTTCTAACATATTCCCTAATAAGTGAGGCTATAAGATAACTGAATTCTAGAAAAGAAGGCAGTGTCCTGTGTTTATAAACTTTTGCCTCCATAAAATTCATATTGCAATAAGACAATTTGGAAAGTCTTTGGATTCTCTTATAAAGGAATTTTTGCTGTAAAACATGCATTATGTATCACACTTGTTTATTAAAACCCACTGTAATGAAAGAACAGCAGATTTATGCTGGTTTACTCGGCAACCTGCAACTTCAGAAGTATAACTAGGATTATTGGTTATACTAAGTTTGGAGTTTCTCTTTTTAGTATAGTTTTTATATTCAAATTACTGTTTTCTAAAAGTGCTGGTCTCTAGCATAATGGCCCACCAGAACCACAACTGACACTGGAACTCGTTAGCCTGCCAGTTCATTTCCCTGTACCTATCTCATCTTCGATGCTTGCCCCTTTGTCCTTCGCCCATTTCCTAGATGGCAGTGAAAGGAATCTCTTACCACCTTAAAACCCTCCGGGGGCCTCCCATTGTCCTTAGCATTCGTTGGGCATTCTGGCCTGATTTTTGCAGCCTGGCCGTGGTGGCTCAGTGGTTGAGTGTAGACCTATGAATCAGGAGGTCATGGTTTGATTCCTGGTCGGGGCATATGTCCAGGTTGCAGGCTCCGTCCTGGATTGTGCAGGAGGCAGCTGATCAATGATTCTCTTTCATCATTGATGTTTCTATCTCTCTCTACCTCTTCAGTCAATAAAGATATTAAAAAAAAAGAACATTGCAGACCAGTCCAGGCCTGGTGGCTTAGCTGGTTTAGGCATTGTCCCATACACCAGAGGTTGTGGGTTCGATTGCCAGTCAGGGTACATGCCTAGGTTTTGTGTTCCATCCCCAGTCCAAGTGCATATGGAAGGCAACCGTTAGATGTTTCTCACTCTTGCTCCCACTCCCTCTCCCCCTCCCCCTCCCCCCTCTCTCCCTCTCTCCCTCCCCTCCCCCTTCCTCTCCCCCTCCTCCTTCCTCTCCCTCTCCCTCTCCCTTTCCCTTTATTTCTCTCTAAAATCAATAAGCATGTCCTCCAGTGAGGATTAAAAAAATAAAAGAACATTGCAGGCCCAGGGGAGAAGAGGAGTAAAAGCACAGGGCTTAGAGCAGCATGTGTCTATCTGTGTGTGTGTGTGTGTGTGTGTGTGTGTGTGTGTGTACAGTTGCTGGAGTAGAGATCAATGCAGGGCATGGAAGGAGGTGAGGTCAGAAAGTTAGAACTTACTCCTGTCAGTAATCAAGAGTCAGTGAATCATAAACTTAAAGATGTTTAAGCTGGGGTAGTGGTGAACTGGGGGTGGTGGTGGTGGCTTCATTGTCACTGTTAGGGCCTCAACCTGATTTTTCCTAACGAGAATTGACTCAGGGGGAGTGAGGTTCATCTGGGATACGTCTGGGAGCTTGGGACAAAGGGAGGATCCTGGAGCTGAAGTTGTTTCAAGGGAGAATGTAATGAACTTAGAGAACCCTTTCTGTAGGCTGGATCAACACAATTTCTTGGAAGAAGAAACCTAAAATTGCTTCAACTATTTAGGTAACTGGAAAACACCATAACAGATAACTAGAACTTGCCTAGCATGGTCTTTTGTGAATTCTCCGGATATAGAACCATCCCTTTGTCTTATGCAGACTTTTGGTATGACCAGATGTGCTATTTCTAATTGTAATAAAGTTTATTTTTTTTTATTTTTTATTTTTTTTAATATATTTTATTGATTCCTCTACAGAGAGGAAGGGAGAGGGACAGAGAGCCAGAAACATCGATGAGAGAGAAACATCGACCAGCTGCCTCCTGCACATCTCCTACTGGGGATGTGCCCGCAACCCAGGCACATGCCCCTGACCGGAATCGAACCTGGGACCCTTCAGTCCGCAGGCCGACGCTCTATCCACTGAGCCAAACCGGTTTTGGCTGTAATAAAGTTTATTTTATACAAAAAGTAAGATTTTCAGAAATGAGAAGAATTAGCACTTTTAATTGAAAGTGTGTGCGCACGTGCTTGCGCGCGCACACACGCAACTTTTTATTTAATTATTTTACTCTGGCCCTTAAATGAAGATTGTGTGATCTAACTAAGTAAACTGACTGGCTGCCCAGCCAGTGTGGCTTGGTAGTTGAGTATTGTCATATGAACCAGGAGGTCATGAAGGCAGCGAGTGGATCAGTGATTCTTTCTCATCATTAATGTTTCTATCTCTCTCTTCCTCTCTGAAATCAATAAAAAAATATTTTTAAACTGACTGACTGTAGGATTCCAGAGACAGGCATGCAGTTTGCCATTCTCAGCTTGTGTAGTTGAATGTAACTATTTGGTGTACCTGCTTTGTGGTGTAATGAAAATAAAGTTGGTATTGCTGCAAGTCTTGGTTGTGAGGAGTTTGCCCTATGATGACAAATAGTTTAATAGTTTCATCACTGAATAACTCTTTGGCTGTTTAGGGTTTTATATTTAAAATATATTTTATGTCTTATAAACACACAAAAGAGGGACCACTTCTGCCAGACTGGTGGACCTCTGTTTTTAGGGAATGTAAATTGGTGCAACCATTATGGAAAAACAGTACGGGGGTTTCTCAAAAAATTAAAAACTCCCATATGATCCAGTTACTCCAGTTTGGGGTATTTATTCAAAGTAAATGAACAAACTAATTTTAAAAGATATCTGCAACTTCATGTTTATTGAAGCATCATTTAATACACACACACACACACACACACACACACGTATACATATATATATTTATTGATTTTACAGAGAGGAAGGGAGAGGGACATAGAGAGAGAAACATGGATGAGAGAGAAATACTAGGGATCAAGCCCGTAACCCTGGCATGTACCCTGAACAGAAATCGAACTGTGACCTCCTGGTTCATGGGTTGATGTTTAACCATTGAGACAACATCAGCCGGCCTATTGAAGCACTATTTACCATAGCCAAGAAATGAAAACCTAAAGGTCCATTGACTGATAAATAGATAAAGAAGATGTGGTGTACATACAATGGCATATTATTCAGCCATATATAGAATGAACTCTTCCCATTTGTGACAACATGGATGGCACTTGAGGACATTATACTGAGGGAAATAAGTCAGACAGACAAATACTGTATGATCTCTCATATATGTGGAATCTTTTGTATAACAAAAAACACAAACCCAGCTTATAGATACAGAGAACAAACTAAGAGTTGAGTGGTAAGAGGTATAAGTGGATGAACTTTTGTGTGTGTTTTGTTAAAAAATTAAAAATAAGAGACCTAGGGGGAAAAATGGACACTTATGTAATACCCTTTGTAATACTTTAAGCAAAAAAAAAAAAAAAAAAAAAAAATAAGAGACCTGACGTGGATAAAACTTCCTAACAATTTGGACAAATAATTAGGAGATACAAGGATGAGTGCACAAATCTCTTCACCCTGGGCTCCAAACAACCCACAAGCAAAAGAGGAATCACTTCTGTGAGATCTGTGGTTTTTTCGTCTTTTGAGAGATTAGAACTTCATGTAGAAAGGTGTTTTTCATTCAGTCTCCTTCATTTTCTGATCTTGCTTCTTTTCAGTCAAAAAGTTTTCTTCTGTCCCTTTTAAGTAATTTAAGAATAACAATATCTTTGTCAGTAGCAATTTTGTAAGTGGCTTTGTCAGTAACATATTTATTAGTTTGAAGTAAATGGTATTTTTTTATTATTCTTGGCATAAATTACTGCCGTTTGGGCATTTGTGTAGTGTACATTCTAATGGTATCATTTTTGGAGTATTGTATTTGAGCTTGCACATTTTTCCAGAGAAGACAGCAGCAAATCTTTTTTCTTTTTTTAAAAAAAATTTTATTATTATTTAATCAGAGAGAAAGGGAGAGGGAGAGAGAGATAGAAACATCAATGATGAGAGAATCATTGATTGGCTGCCTCCTGCATGCCCCCCAATGGGGATTGAGCCTGCAACCTGGGCCTGTGCCCTTGACTGGAATTGAACCTGGGACCTTTCAGTCCACAGGCCACAATGCTCTATCCACTGAGCCAAACTGGCTAGGGCAGCAGCAAATCTTTATAAAGCAGCGATACTTCAATATCCTCTCATATTTCTCAGCATTCCTGGTGACTTTCCCCCCACCTCTCTTCTTTATACATTTTTTCCTTAGTTTTTGTGGTATGCTTTAAAGCGTATCTTTAAATGAAATGTTACAAAAATAGCACAAATATTTTTTTGATTTTTGCCATTTTATCATATCCCTCTCCTTCCACATACTTATGAAATTCTGAACCATTAAAGGTAAGTTACAGACATAGTTGTCCCTTATTCCCAAATACTTCAGTATATATTTTCTAAAAGTAAGAATGTTTTCTTTAAAAAGAAACCACAGTACAGCTCTGCCCGGTGTTTCTCAGTGGTTAGAGCATCGGCCTGCCCACCAAAGGGTGGAGGGTTCCATTCCTGGCCCTGGTTCGGAAGGCAGAAGACAACCAGTTGATGTGTCTCTCTCACATTGATCTCCCTCCCTCCCTTCCTCCCTCCCTCCCTCCCTCCCTCCCTAAAAATCAATGGAAAAAATATCCTCGGGTGAGGATTAACAAAAAAGAAAAACAAGAAAACCACAGTACAGTTAACAGTGAGAATATTAATACCAGGAGCCCTTTAAGCTGTCTCTGGTATCTCTGTAACTGTCCTCATCATTCCTTGACTGCTTCCTGTGTTTCTGACACCTCAATGTGTGCCAGGCTTATCTTGTACTTTCCTAGCCCCTTAGGTATCTTGACCATTTTACGGTTTTTCAGGTATTGTAAACGGTTTTCTTTTTTTAAATTAAAGTTCATTTTCCTTCTGGTTTACACTGCAGTATTCATAGCACCTCAGGCGTGGTTTTTGTTCAAGTCGTGGCTACCTGCTTACATCCTATGACCATGAATTCCTCAACTAAATTAAACTAAGGCATCTTCATAGGTGGTGTTTTTATGTATTTATTTTTTTTCAGCTGTCATCCACCTACTATTTATCTGCTTAGGCTTTAAGTCACACCCTTTCCCAGAATCTCCTCTCCATGAGCACACAAATCTGGTTAGGTTAGGGATATTTGGCCCCCAGTAACCCGGGTTGGTAGTTCGGTTCATTCTTTCTTTCCTCTTGACCATGGCTGTGGCAGAATCCTTTCCATACAGCACTCTACTGATCCTTAAAATTCGGCAGTGCAGGTGGAAAAACTCAAGTTTTAGATTATTTAGTGAACCCTATATTTTCTCTATAAATGTTACATGTTACTGTTTTTTCCTTTTTTTAAAAATAAATTTTATTGATTTTTTACAGAGAGGAAGGGAGAGGGATAGAGAGTCAGAAACATTGATGAGAAACATCGATTAGCTGCCTCCTGCACAACCCCCACTGGGGATGTGCCCGAACCCAAGGTACATGCCCTTGACCCTGAATCGAACCTGCGACCCTTCAGTCCGCAGGCCGATGCTCTGTCCACTGAGCCAAACCGGTTAGGGCTGTTTTTTCCTTTTGAAGAGCTTATATGTAGTACAGAAAATTTAGAAAGTAGAAGACCAGAGAAATATATATATGTGTGTATCTACACTAATAAAAGAGAAACATGGTAATTAGCGTACGACCGCTACCCTTCCCATTGGCTAATCAGCATATCTTTATGCAAATGAACTCTCAGCCAAGATGGCGGCCGGCAGCCAGGCAGCTGGAAGCGAACATGAGGCTTGCTTGCTCCAGTGACTGCAGTCTCCAACATTCCCCGGCTGACTTGCCGGCCTCTGAGTTGCAACTCTAAGCAACTATGTGCTATGTTGCAAATGTAGAAGCTAAACAAAACCCCAGAAACCAGCTTTCAGCCTGCTGGGATCTCAGAGCTGAAGTTATACATTGTTTCGATTATGGAACGGCAAACAAACCAGATACGAAGCCTCAGAGCTAGAGCCAGAGCTAAAGCTGGCCCAGAATAAAATTAAAAAAAGAGAAAAAAAAGGAGCGGTTGGGAGCTTCAGTCAACAACCGCCAGCCTGAAAGCAGCCCTCAGCCCCTCACCCAGACTGGCCAGGCACCCCAGTGGGGACCTCCACCCTGAAGGGTGTGTGACCAGCTGCAAACAGCCATCATCCCCTCATCCAGGCTGGCCAGGCACCCCAGTGGGGACCCCCACCCTGATCCAGGACACCCTTCAGGGCAAACCAGCCAGCCCCCAGGCCTCTATCCTATATAGTAAAAGTAATATGCCTCCCAGCACCGGGATCAGCGGAGCCGCGAGGCCTCTTGGCACCAGATCAGTGTGACAGGGCAGCGCCCAAACCCCCTGATTGCCCTGCAGCTCTGTGTGTGACAGGGGGCGGGGCCACAACCTCCCTATCCGCCCTGCTCTGTTCGTGACAGGGGAAGGCGCCCCAACCCCCTGATGGGCCCTGCTCTGTGTGTGACAGGGGAAGGCGCCCCCCCCCCCCTCCCCCCCCACAGGCCCTGCTCTGTGTGTGACGGGGTAGAGCCATAACCTCCCCATCAGCCCTGCCCTGAGTGTGACAGTGGCGGCGCCCCAACCCCCTGATCGGCCCTGCTCTGTGTGTGACAGGGGGCGGTGCCCTAACTCCCGTATCGGCCCTACTCTGTGCGTGACAAGGGGGAGCTCCCCAACCCCCTGATTGGCCCTGCTCTGTGCGTGGGGGTGGCGCCGCAACCTCCCCATTGACCCTGCCTTGAGTGTGACAGGGGGCAGTGCGCCAACCCCCCAATCGGCCCTACCATGAGCGTGACTGAGGGTGGCATCGCAACCTCCTGATCCGCCCTGCTCTGTGCATGACAGGGGGCGGTGCCCCGACTCCCCAATCAGCCCTGCTCTGAGCCAGACCAAGGGCTGCACCTAGGGATTGGGCCTGCCCTCTGCCACCCAGGAGCAGGCCTAAGCCAGCAGGTCGTTATCTCCTGAGGGGTCCAAGACTGCGAGAGGGCACAGGCCGGGCTGAGGGACCCCCCCCCCCCCCCCCCCAAGTGCACAAATTTTTATGCACCGGGCCTCTAGTATATATATATATATATTTATTTTTTTAAATATGTTTTTATTGATTTTTAGAGAGAGAAAAAAGGAGAGGGAGAGAGAAACATCCATTGCCTGCATCCTACATGCCCCCTACTGGGGATCAAGCCCATACCAGGCATGTCCTCTGACCTCTTGGTACATGGGATGATGTTCAGCCCACAGAGCCACACTGTCCAGGACTGGGGAAATAGATTCTTTTTTTTTTTTTTTCTCTTGCAGCTGTCATTTATTTATTTATTTTGTTTTATTGCTTGAAGTATTACAAAGAGTATTACATATGTCTCCTTCCTCCCCCACCCCCCCCCGCCCCCTTGACATTCCCCTGGCCTCCCCTACCCCCCAGTGTCTTATATCCATTGGTTATGCTTATATGCATGCATACAAGTCTTTTGGTTGATCTCTTAGTGCCCCCTCCCGCCCCCCAACCCTCCCCAGCCTTCCCGCTGTAGTTTGACAGTCTGTTTGATGCTGCTCTGCCTCTGTATCTATTTTTGTTCATCAGTTTATAATGATTTTTATTATCCATAAATGAGTGAGATCATGTGGTATTTTTCCTTCATTGATTGGCTTGTTTCACTTAGCATAATGCTCTCCAGTTCCATCCATGCTGTTGCAAATGGTAAGAATTCCTTTCTTTTTACAGCAGCATAGTATTCCATTGTGTAGATGTACCACAGTTTTCTAATCCATTCATCTGCTGATGGGCACTTAGGCTGTTTCCAGATCTTCGCTATGGTAAATTGTGCTGCTATGAACATATGGGTGCATATATCCTTTCTGATTCGTGTTTCTGGTTTCTTGGGATATATTCCTAGAAGTGGGATCACTGGGTCAAATGGGAGTTCCATTTTTAGTTTTTTGAGGAAACTCCATACTGTCTTCCATAGTGGCTGCACCAGTCTGCATTCCCACCAGCAGTGCACGAGTGTTCCCTTTTCTCCACATCCTCTCCAGCACTTGTCGTTTGTTGATTTGTTGGTGATAGCCATTCTGACAGGTGTGAGATGATACCTCATTGTTGTTTTGATTTGCATCTCTTGGATGATTAGTGACTTTGAGCATGTTTTCATATGTCTCTTGGCTTTCTGAATGTCCTCTTTTGAAAAGTGTCTATTTAGGTCCTTTGCCCATTTATTTTTATTGGATTGTTTATCTTCCTTTTGTTAAGTTGTATAAATTCCCTATAAATGTTGGAGATTAAACCCTTATGGGTGATAACATTGGCAAATATGTTCTGCCATGCAGTGGGCTTTCTTGTTTTGTTGATGGTTTCTTTTGCTGTGCAGAAGCTTTTTATTTTGATGGAGTCCCATTTGTTTATTTTCTCTTTAGTTTCCAATGCCCTAGGAGCTGTATCGGTGAAGAAATTGCTTCGGCATATGTCTGAGATTTTGTTGCCTTTGGATTCCTCTAGTATTTTTATGATTTTCCGTCTTACATTTAAGTCCTTTATCCATTTTGAGTTTATTTTTGTGTATGGTGTGAGTTGGTGGTCTAGTTTCATTGTTTTGCATGTATCTGTCCAATTTTCCCAACACCATTTATTGAAGAGACTGTCTTGATTCCATTGTATGTTCTTGCTTCCTTTGTCAAATATTAATTGAGCATATTGGTTCGGGTCGTTTTCTGGATTCTCTATTCTATTCCATTGATCTATATGTCTGTTTTTGTGCCAGTACCAGGCAGTTTTGAGAACCGTGGCTTTGTAATACAGCTTGATATCTGGTATTGAGATCCCACCCACTTTGTTCTTCTTTCTCAGGATCGCTGCAGCTATTCAGGGTCTTTTTTTTTTATTCCAGATGAATTTTTGGAGAGTTCGTTCTAGGTCTGTGAAATATGCTGTTGGTATTTTAGTGGGAAGTGCGTTGAATTTATAGATTGCTTTGGGTAGTATGGACATTTTAATGATGTTGATTCTACCAATCCATGAACATGGTATGTTCTTCCATCTGTTTATGTCTTCCTCTATCTCTTTTTTCAATGTCCTGTAGTTTTCTGAGTAGAGGTCTTTTACCTCTTTTGTTAGGTTTATTCCTAGGTATCTTATTTTTTTTGGTGTGATGGTAAATGGGATTGCTTTTTTAGTCTCTGTTTCTGTAAGTTCACTATTGGTGTATAGAAATGCCATAGATTTCTTGGCGTTGATTTTGTATCCTGCTACATTGTCGAATTCATTTATTAAGTGTAATAGTTTTTTGATGGAGTCTTTAGGGTTTTTTATGTACAATATCATGTCTTCTGCGAATAATGACAGTTTTACTTCTTCTGGGAAATAGATTCTTAATGTTCTCTTACAGTAATCCAAATCTGTGCACAAATAGATCTAAGACAGTTAGACCATATTTACAGTGTAATAACTCTTTAGCAGGAACTTAGTAACCAAGAGATTTTGGGGGAGATATTTAATTCAATTTTTTCTTCATATATAGCAACAGAAAATGATGTAACCAGAGTGTAATCAAATCTAATCATAACTATATTTGAATTCTAGCTCAGGTGATTTTTTTTCATTTTGTTTATTTGCTTTATTAGATAACTTCTTATGACTCTCTTGTCTTTTCCGAGTATCTTTATTGATAGTACAAATAAAACAGTATTTTCTTAAAAAGTGACTACTGCCCTTGGTTAGACAATTTGTAATGAAGTGATAGTTCTGCTACGGGTCCTAAGAGTTCACTACTAAAACAAGAACTTTGATATTCCACAAGTTTCTCTAGTTATGTTTTGTTAATAATGTTCTGTTTGTAAAATTGAAACAGTCACCATTTATTCATATATTACTTAGTAAAACATCCTCCTTACAAATAAAGACCTGAATCAAACCACCAACACAATCGAATGAGACAAGATAGTGTGTATGTTCTGAGAAAAGATATTCTGCTTTTGGAGGTCAAGAGGAGGAAGCTTCAGCAGTCAAATGATTTTGGGGTACTAGGATTCTTTTTTAGAAAATTACAATGAACATGAACAAATCTAAAGGAAAGAAACCTGTTTAAATCCAACATTTCTCAAACTTAATTGATCAGTCAACCACAATTTTGAGTAATATCATGGACCTAGGGTTCTCTGGAACCCACTTTGGGAAAGACCAAAGTATCATAAAGCACACCAATTATTCTAATTATGCCTCTGCTGACAACAACTAATTTGTAAAAATGAAGGTGTCAGTAGGGTAACTAAAATTTCAGGTTTCTCTACAGCAGAGGTGCACTTGAGCTCGACAATAGGGAAGAAATGGCATTGATCTCAGTGTGGGTCATGAGGAAGAGGGTCTGCACACTGATGAAATACTTTCTTTGGGAAAGATAGTAGGGCAGGCAGTTTTAGAGGCAACGAAAACATTTGTCCTACCTTTTTGTCATGTTCTCTTGTGCTTTATCTCATTAAGTTCTTAAGCTCTCAGAAGTTGATATTATCACCTGTTCTAGAGTAAGGAATTTACAGTTTGGGTAGGGGAGTGGAGTTGGAATTCAAAACCAGGTTGACCTGCATTCACTTAGGCCTATAAGTGGAAACAGAGCAAGTCCTCCCAGCTCTGCCAAAACCTGTGATCTCTGTCTTCAGGTGCGCCCCCCCCCCCCCCTTTTTTTTTTTTGGTTAAACCTTATCCGAGGATATTTTTTCCATTGATTTTTAGGGAGAGTGGAAGAGAGAGGGAAAGACAGAGAAAAACATTGATGTGAGAGAAACACATCCATTGGTTGCCTCCTGCACAAGCCCTGACCAGGGCTCAGGCCTGGAAGGAGCCTGCAACCAAGGCATGTTCCCTTGACCGGAATTGGGTCTGCAAGCCGAAGCTCTATCCACTGAGCCAAACCGGCTGGGGCTGGGTTCCCTTTTGTTCCAATGCACTGTAGCTTGGAGGCCACACAGATCGCCCCACTGCAGTTTCTAGAGCAGTACTCATTTTTTCGGAAGTTATTGAGGCAACCTTGCTTCAAAGCGGGGAGGCGTGGGTGTAGGCAAATGAGATAAGATATTCAGTATTGAATCATTTTTTTCTGTTCTGACTTGCTTGCCTTGAGGATGAGTGCTTAGTGTCCTCTTGATGTTCACTTTTGCATTCTGCCCTTTAAGAGGACTGGAGTTCTGTCTGGCCACCACCAGGATCTCAGGCCCTGTGTGTGTGGGCTGCGGAATAACTATTGAATTGTCTAACATACCCACCTCTTTATACCACCTAATGTTTCTGATGTCTCCATTCCCAGAATTGAAGATATGCCTGAAATGCGATTTCAAGTTAGTCCAGTGTTTGTGAGAATAAATAATTGATTCCAGAGTACGTTTATTTATACCTCAACTTGGGCTTGGAATGGTGTGGAGCTGTTATAGGCAGGCCGAAATCTGTTGGGAAACTCTTCAGCTGTGAAGGTTTCCTAATTTTTTGACTGCTGTTTCTTTCCTCTCATAAGCATTTGAAATCCCGTGCTTAAAGAATCTTGATCTGAAATACAGGGTGTCTCAAAAAATCTATACACATAGGTCCAATTTTGAAAAGGAAATGTATTTTAATAAACACTGCCTTTATAATTATTCAGTGTGTGTATACATTTTTGGGGGACACTCTATCAGCGGTTCTCAACCTTTGGGTCGCGACCAACGGAAAACACATATAGCATATCAAATATTTACATTATGATTCATAATAGTAGCAAAATTACAGTTATGAAGTAGCAACGAAAATAATTTTATGGTTGGGGGTCATCACAACATGAGGAACTGTATTAAAGGGTCGCGGCATTAGGAAGGTTGGGAACCACTGCTCTATATACTTTCAAGGAAAGATGCATAATGTATAAAGTTTCTCCACCTTAAAGTGTTTAAGATTGGATTGGTTCATGTAGGCAGTTAGGGAAGGGGGAGGGCCTAGAAGCAGAAAAGATCCTTCCACTATTGATTGGGTAAGTGACATTTAAGGTTAATTCCATGGAAGCGTCTGGGTTTGCAAATGACCTCCTTCCCCTCTCATCTGCAGCTTCCTGAGATACTGTGCTTGTTCTGAGCTCATTCAGAGTAATAAACTGCACCCGTAATTCATGAGCTTGCAAGGCCTTCTGTAATCGCTTGCAGCCAGGAGAATAATGACAACATTTAAAATTACAGATCGCTCATTTTGGACCCTTTCTCTTTCAAATTATGAATGAAATTTATGAGCCAATTACCAGATGGTAGAGCCTCTTTGCAAAGACCAAGCACCCCCATGTTTTTACTACTGCTGTTGCTTGTGTTTGTGTTCCTGTGTGTGTGTGTGAGAGAGAGAGAGAGAGAGAGAGAGAGAGAGAGACAGAGACAGAGAGAGAAAGAGAGAGAGAGAGAAAGAGAAAGAAAGAAAGAAAGGGGCCAAGAAGGGAGCAGAGAGAGAGAGAGAGAGAGAGACAGAGAGAGAAAGAGAGAGAGAGAAAGAGAAAGAAAGAAAGAACGGGGCCAAGAAGGGAGCAGGCAATCCTCCCCTGGTGTTCCCAAAGCTCTCATTCTTCATTTGAAATAGATTTTACAGAAGGACTCTGTCAGGGTTAGAATTGTCATTTGTTATCAGCTAGCTCGTGAGTGAATTTTGGTAGCCAGGAAGCCGAATATATTGGGTGAGAAGATTCTGGATATAAAAGAACAAGATTCCCTACAGAGTCTCTCTTCAAACTGAAGACTGAAAAGCAAACATGTAAAGCAGTGTATAGGTAATCAGGTTTTCAGTAACTGTTTCTGAAATGACTATAATTACTCAAATTCCAGGCCTTTAAAAATTCCAAAGGAACAGCAGGGTCAGGAAAGGAGGCTACACATTTATAGGATGTGATTTGAGTTAGCCAATTGGAACTTGAGTTCTTTTTTAACTTTAAAATTGTTTCTCTTTTCAGAGACTGGTAAGAGTGTTAGCATCACTTTAATGCATTTAGAAGTTAGACCATATTAATCATGGACTTCTCACTTTCTGTCATGAGTTCTGGACATTTTGGCTTGAAATCAGTCATCAGTGTGTTCCTTAGATGTTTACAGAATCTTGTTTATATCTCTTTCTAGCCCTCTCACCCAGGTTTTATCTGAGTGATTGGAAGTGACATTTATTTATTGACTATGGAGGCTAGATTACACTAATGGATAATTGCAATCCATCTCCCATTGTGAGAGCATAACATTAAGTGAGGGAATGTTGGTCAAATTTTATATCTATTATAGAATTAACTCTACAGCCTGAAAGTCTTTAAGATTGGTTTGTATGGGATGATTCTGTTCTCTTTCCTATTGTGGTTTGGTAGAATAATAAATGCAGAACTATAGTTGTCCTGTAAGTATATGAAACATAAGGGAAATTGCATGTATACTTGAGTATTAAATTCATATCAGGAAATGAGGCTTCCTTCTTGATGTGTTGGACACATTCTATTATTAGCCTGTGAAGGCAATGTCTGGTTTAGTGATTAGCGTTGTAATAAGGAGAGTTTCTCATTTTTTTCTGGAGTAGTTAAAATTTTGATTAATGTATATTGTCAGTGTTGGTGAATTGTATGTTTGTGTTCTTTTTGGTCCTGGTAATTTAAGAATATGTACTATCTTTGAAGGGAAAAATGTTTTATAACTCTTCCTACATAGAAGAAAAAGGTGATGCCTTTTGATCTTTTGTATGAAAGATGATTCATGACATCCAAATCATTCATTTTACAGTTATTAAAAATGTTTTACTTTACTGGTAAGAAGGATGAAGAAAGCTGTTCACTGCAGCTTTAGTAGCTAAAAACCTAATGATGTACCAGTAAGTTCTTTTTTGGCCTTGACAGGATGGTTTATGTATATGCTTTATAATGATTTAGCATAGTTACTGTATATGTTTCTTTACTCTCTTTTCCATATTTTCTTATTTTGCCTGTTTCATTGATTTCATAGTGATCCATTTTTAGTAACTGGGAATTTTTTATATGCCTGAAACAGGGTTTCTTGCCCACTGTCCGAGGTTGGACAATCTAACAGAGGATAACAGATAACCTCAGTCAATAATAAATTTATTGTGATTACAGGATTTCTGTTAATTTTCAAAATAGGTGACAGTTGTGAACCACAAGGAATTTTCAAGAAATTTCCTCTTTCACGCTTGATGGCAGGAATTAGAATACAATGATAATTATAATTTGTAATCATCAAAGTTATGGAAATTTGAGGCTTATTTTGACAGCCTTACAGCAATTGGTTCCTTTACCTCCCTAGCTCCACTTGCTCTCTGGTAAGGGTAGGATCGTTTCTTAAGGCATACATGTGATAGGGCAGCACTTCTCCAACTTACATAGGAATCCCCCGGGGATCTTGTTGAAATGCCTGCCCTGGTTCAGTATGTCTGGGTAGGGCCTGAGAGTATTAGGGCCCAGAGGATGAATTTCAAGCAAGCTCTCATGTGGTCCTGAGCAGTGGGTGTGGGTAATGGGAGTGGATCAGTGGCCATAGCTTCACTTGTCTAATTGCAGCAGTGGCTGCTGGCCTTAACTTTTTAGGATGTTTTTTATCCTTAGGGCTTGATTTCCTAAAATTCAGTTTTGTTTGTTTTTTTACTAATTTATTGGAAGCATATTCAAAATGCTTATTGCCCTGTTTGCCTAGTCAAATAAGGTCTAATGTGAGAAGAGTTGCTCCTCTTTTGTTATTATTTAAATCAGTGGTTCTCAACCTTGGCTGCACATTAGAATCACCTGGGAATCTTTTTAAAATCATGATTTCTGGGCCTCATCCTCCGGAAATTCTGTTTCTTTGTTAGGGGGTGGGGCTACAGCATTAGTGACAAAGAAACAGAATTTCTGGAGGATGAGGCCCAGAAATCAGGATTTTAAAAAGATTCCCAGGTGATTCTAATGTGCAGCCAAGGTTGAGAACCACTGATTTAAATGGTTGGGATTAAAATTATTTGGTAATGTTTTTAATACTGTCTTCAACATCCTCTCCCTAAGGAAAACACCAAACCCAATTGCCATTAAACAAGGTAAGTTGGCCTGGCTCGGTGACTCATTTGGTTGGAGTGTCATCTCAGGTACCAAAAGGTTTCGAGTTTGATTCCTGGTCAGGGCACATACCTAGGTTTCTGGTCCCATCCCCAGTCCTGGCACATATGGGAGGCAACTGTTTGTTATTTCTCTCTCTATATCCTCAGATGAGGATTAAAAAACAACAACAAGGTAAGCTAGTTGAACAGGGCGGTAGTTGAAGGGAATAGAAGCTTTCAATAGGTTTTGAATAATGGTATTTCAGGTGCAGGGGTTACTTTTTATTGTTGGTATTAGGTGTCTTTTTAGTTCACCTGGGGTGCACCCTAGCTGTAGGTTTAGTAATAGGTAACCTTGATCCCAGTATAAACCCAGTGCATAATTTATGGTTTAGAGCACTGCATTCAGATCTCAACTCTGCCATTTGTTTAAGCTGTGTGACTTTGAATGAGTTGCTTATGTCCTCTGTTTCTTAAGCTGAGAGGATCATAGTATCTTCCTGATTGGGTTGCTATGGAGTAATTAAAAGAGGTAATAAATGCCAATTGCTTGTAAGCTGTCCTAGAATAAGCTCAGGACAGAAAATCAGCTCCAGTAACCCGGAGGGATCCTCTGGCCTGCATCTCTGCTTTCCTGCTCCCAATTTGAGCTGTTTGGTCCCTTTCTACCCACTTCCTCTTTCCTTTTCCTGGAGTTGGTAGTAGAGAGTGGACGAGGTTTCTGATTCCTCACTATAACTTGAGTCCATTAACCTGCACTTTTTGGTGACCTCCCAGAGAGGTGATATGCAGGAGAATTCCCAGTCTCCTGTCAGTCTTTCCCAGTCCATCCAGTTGCAGACACAGCAAAGAAGCCAGTTGGTGTACAGCCCTCTCTGTAGAGGCCAGACCATTATCAAATGGCCCTTCACAGACTCCCATTTCTAGATGACTGATGCTTTACTTTTGAACTTTGTACCGTGGCCTTTCGCCCTATAACCCTTTAATCATCTTTTAAAAAATCAGTCAACAAATATTTATTGAATGTTTCCTTGTAGGCTCACAGGCTGCTCTGTGATTTCTGTCCTGAGTCCTGCTCTCATCCAGGGAGCTCAAATTAGCCCTGGCCAGTTTATTTGGTGACTGTTCTTTTAGATTATGGCCAGTAGTTGAGCAGTCTCAGTTTTGTTCTTGGAGTGAGTGTATGTGCACAGAGCACGAGACGGCAGGGGAGCCGCCCAGTACTAGCTTTGTGGAGCAGCATCTCCATTCTTTTTTTTTAATATATTTTATTGATTTTTTACAGAGAGGAAGGGAGAGAGATAGAGAGTTAGAAACATCGATGAGAGAGAAACATCGACCAGCTGCCTCCCGCACATCTCCCACTGGGGATGTGCCCGCAACCCAGGTACATGCCCTTGACCGGAATCGAACCCGGGACCCTTCAGTCCACAGGCCGACGCTCTATCCACTGAGCCAAACCGGTTCCGGCAGCATCTCCATTCTTGATGTAGTGGAGAGAGTGGCTAAGCAGCATGTCACCAGGTGTTTCTTCCTTTTTTATTAGCTCTATTCTCTCAGCTGAAGGCTTTTTATGACTGGTTGTGCTGGAACATCTGAAATGTGTTTTGGTTGGGGCCACCACAAGTAGTTTCCCCTTGGCATTTGGTGGGCGGGGCACCCACTGGGAGCGAGCACAAGCCTGGGGTTTGGTTGGACAGTGTCTTGCCAGTAATTCCCAGCTGGAAACTAAATCGGTGCTGATGAGGTTGCAGCAGGCTTTTGTAAGACCTTCTATCTTGGAATGTTAACCAGTTGACAGCACTTGTGAGGAAGGATTTAAACAATGTCCACTGAAAACTTCTGTTGGCTGGTTTTCTTGAACCCCGTCCCCTTATATATACAAGGTGAGGAAAAGGTAGGCTTACAGTTGTGAGTATGTGAAACACAGAGTTTATTTTTGTATTATTATTTGTTAATTATTGTATTTTCCATGCAAACAACTGTAAAAGCCCACCCTGTATAATGTAATGTGAGGGGATTTCCTGTTCTGAGAGCAGTTCGCATCTGGGCTCACCATTCAGGCCCAAGTCCCAGGGCCTGAGCTAAAAGGGATGCAGGAGAGTGCTGACATTGGCTAATTCTCTCATCACTCCAATTTGGAGAGGGGGAAGGTCCCACTATTTGCTCCCAAACAGCTGGATACCTTTGGTTGTTGATTTACAGTTTTCATCACCCTAAATTCCATTCTTTTTCACCATCATCTTTTCCTACAACTTTGTTCAGCTTAGAGTTAAAATTGTTTTTATTCTCTGGTGGTGTTTCTCCTTTCCATCTGCAGATGAGTTGAAGTTCAGGCTTAGAATGGGGTTCTGATGTGTGAGTAAAGCTGCACTGTGACTTTGTGTTTGGGTAATAGGCAGAAGCAGATGTCCTTGTTGATTGAGAATAAATGGAGTTCAAGGTGCCTTAAGGGTTCTTGCTCTTGTTCTTTTTTTTTTTTTTTTTTTTTACCTATCTCTGGTCTCTTTGGAGTACTTCTTCAATACCTAGTATTCTGTAGGTGAGAGGTGTTTACCAGTTCAGATGAAGTCTTAGGAATTACACGGACAGAGTATGAATGTTTAAAGGGATTTCACCATTATGTTATATACGTATATATATATTACTCCGAACTTTTCAGAGGAAGCACTCACTATTGTGATTTTGACTACAACTTTTAAAATGTAAAGAAAAACTCAGTTTACATTTTCAAAGGCCCATGTGTGGGACCAAATCTGTCCCTTTTTTAAATGTCAGGTTTTTCAGAGCTGGACCAATAGTTCTGGGTTTCTGCTGGAAAGTAACTTCAATTTTCATACTTTGAGATCACAAATGGCAGATATTTTCAGTGTTTTTGTAGTCAGGTGGGAGAGTGATGCTGTGTCTCCTAAGTTTCCTTTGGAGTTGAGTGCATCACTGCCCGCAGCAGCAACAAAATCTTGGTCATAATTTCTCACCTACCCACCCACCCTCTGCCTCCTTTCTCATTGATAATGAAGCAGTGGTTGTTAAGTTGGCAATATTTTACCTTAGGGATTGTGTCATTATGCCCAGATTCTGAGGAAATGAAAAGAATACTATCTTCTTTAAACTTATTTTCAGATGTTTTGTTGTTGTTGTTGTTGTTGTTAATCCTCACCCAAGGATATTTTTCCATTGATTTTTAGGGAGAGTGGAAGAGAGAGGGAAAGACGGAGAGGAACATCAATGTGAGAGAAACACATTGATTGGTTGCCTCCTGCATGCACCCCACCAGGGCTGGGGCTGGAGAGGAACCTGCAACCAAGGTACATGCCCTTCACTGGAATCGAACCCGGGACCCTTTGGTCTGCAGGCTAGGGCTGGAAAAATCTTTAAACTCATTACTGAGGTCACCTGGCTGGCAGGGTTCAGTGGTTGAGCATCGACCTATGAACCAGGAAGTCACGGTTCCATGTCTGGGTTATGGGCTTGATCCCCAGTGTGGGACATTCAGGAGGCAGCCAATCAATGATTCTCTCTCATCATTGATGTTTCTATCTCTCCCTCGTCCTTCCTCTATGAAATCAATAAAAATATTTTTTAAAAAACCCTCTCTACTGAGGTAACATGTAGGAATGTGTACAAACCATAATGTATAGTTGGCATTTTCACAAACTGAAGACATCTGTTTAGCACCTAGATCCAGAAACTGAATCTTGCCAGCTCCTCTTTAGAAGCTATCTTCACCGCCATACTTTTGTTTTGAATTGTTTCACAAGAGGAGGGCAGACCCAGGTTCAAGGAATGTAGGGATAGCTATGTGGGGCAAGTGGAATGGGGAACAAATGGAAGGTGGGGGAAGATTGACAGCTATCTTTTTTCCTGACCTCATCCTTATACCTTGAAGTTCAAATATCTGTTTTCTTTTTTCTGTTTTTAGTAGATTGCAACTTACATTTACATCCAAACTTTAAAATTTCTTAGAGCTCTGCTTGGGGAAGGGATTGTGGTTTCTAAGAAAGACATATCTCACCCAGCAAGAAATTTGAACAGTCCATTTTGGAATTTCATAACATAATTTTCAAGGCTTTGTAAGTTGCTCTGGATATTTTTCCTTTACTGATGAAGCACTTCCATAAAACAAGAACACTTTTGTTTATGGGGGAAGTTTTAGTATATTTCTGTAGTTCAGCTGGTTTCTCCCTTTAATATTTGATTAGTTTAATTTCAGGCCTATTACTAGTAGCCAGTGAGAAATACATTCATTGCTCAACTTTGCTAGTATAGCAGAGCCTGGTTTCAGTTAATTTGCAGAGTTCATTATAGTGCATAATTCATGGGATCCAAGAAATCCAGACTCCCGGCCACTGTAGCCTAAAACTTAATTATTTTCTCTGGAGCCATTCAAGTGACAGCTAAAACAAGCACTTACTAAACTATAAACCGTGACTCGGGTTTGCTCATTCAAACCTGAGTTTCCATTCTAATGTTCATGCCACAGCATAGTGGTAACAGCGCTTTCTCCTTGAACTTTTCCAGTTTTCTGGACTGGCACAGAGAATTCTGTTTTTCACCCTCCATAGCACATTCTACTAATCTTCCTAAATCTGTTCCCTTTAAAAAAATTATCCTAGTGAGGTGGTTTTTTTTTTTTTAAACTCATTTGTGTTGTTGGTTTAGGACAGGGGTGGGCAAACTTTTTGACTCGAGGGCCACAATGGGTTCTTAAACTGGACCGGAGGGCCGGAACAAAAGCATGGATGGAGTGTTTGTGTGAACTAATATAAATTCAAAGTAAACATCATTATATAAAAGGGTACGGTCTTTTTTTTTTTTTTTTTTTTTAGTTTTATTCATTTCAAACGGGCCGGATTCGGCCTGCGGGCCGTAGTTTGCCCACGGCTGGTTTAGGAACTCAATCACCATTTGAAACATTTTTTTCCGATGATGAAAAGCATTCTTAGTTTTAAATGGCTGGTTAATAAATGAACTTTTAAAAGGTAGACTATTTGAGGTTGATTCTGCTTGTATTTTTTTTTTATAGATATATTTTTATTGATTTTAGAGAGGAAGGGAGAGGGATACAGAGATAGAAACATCAATGATGAGAGAGAATCATTGATGGGCTGCCTCCTGCACGCCCCGTACTGGGGATCGAGCCTGCAACCCGGGCATGTGCCCTTGGCCGGAATCGAACCTGGAACCCTTCAGTCTACAGGCTGACACTCTATCCACTGGGCCAAACCAGCTAGGGCTGCTTGTATTTTTAAAATAACCTCTTCACCAGCACTTCTTGCTTGCTTATGGTCCTATATTATGGTTTTTATCCACATTGCTGGTGAAAATAAGAGTCTGGCAGTTATATAGCACTTTCTGTGTGCCAGGCACTAAACATTTTACATATATTAACTCATTTAATCCTTATACCTACCATGGCAGCATGGGTTAACTGTGTGTCAGAGATTTAGAAATAGGGGCCAAACTCACTGGCAGTCCAACTCTGAGCCTCATTTGTGAAGTATTTTCCTCCTTCCTTTACTGTTCTTTAAAAAAAACATTATCTTTTAGAAAATGACTTCATTTACATATGAAAAATTTGTAAAAATTGAGGAAGAAATAGTGACAGTTGATTTGTTTAATATCTTCTTTAAAAAACAGGGAGATTAGGCAATTACAAGAAATGTTATCATTAAAGTAATTTATTCTTACTACATATATTACAGTGAAGACCATAAGCTGTGAGATTAAGTCAGACACTTTCCATTGTGAAAAGAAGACATGAGGCGTACACAGTAAAATGTTACTGAGCTTTGGCCAGTGACTGAATGTGCCGTTGGTCCACTGTGACTCTTTGCTTATTGGTGAAATTGGTTCTCATGAGCAGTTTGTGTGCAGTAAGTATGCCATGTGCTTCTATAGTACTTAGGCTAACACAGGAAAGTTTAATCATGGCTTTCTCCAGTTTCATTTAAAGAGTGCAGTGGGGAGCCCTCTGGAAGTTTGAAATAGTGTAGTTGAACAGAGTTGACCTTTTTGTTTGACTGACTTACTGACCTTTCTGTGTCTCTGACCCCATACTCCCCCCACCCCTTCCACCCAATCAGGATTCCTGCCTGCCTCAGCCTGAATACGTAAAAATAACTGCAAAGTCCATGTGGATAGCTCTTTGGGAAAATGCCATTCTCTTGAATTTAACAGAGTAGTACCTTTTTCCATCTCTTCCAGCTGATTCTAGTTTTATCCTCAGGAGTAATTAAATATTGTTTCCTATCCAGCAGGTTCATTGTTCACCTTCTCTGGGCTGAACAACACTCTGCTCCCCTTGCCATTTTTTAAATGAAGATTTTAGGTGCCTCATTATTCTGGTTGTACAGATCCTGCCAGTATCCTTAACAAATGATAACCCATATTTTAAGCTTTCTGTGTATACTATAACTGGTATAATATTTTATATACCATTTGACTCAGCCAGTCTGCTTCTAGGAATTTGTTTAGACTTGGCACAGGGATGTTTATCAAGTGTATTTTCACTGGGTACCACAGTGAAAAATTGTAACCAGTAACGAATTAGTTAAATTAGGGAACATCTGTTTCATGTAGTCATTAAAATGGTACGGTAGCAAGATTATCTAATGATAATGTAGTAAGTGGAAAAAGCAAGTGAGAAAATAGTATGTGCAGTATATACAAGGTCTCCAAAAAAATGTATACACACTTTACCAGCAGATAGGTGTTAAATGAAAATGAAATGTATTTTAATAAACACTGTCTTTATAATTATTCAAAGTGTGTATACATTTTTTTGGGACACCTTATGTAATCTTTTTGGGATAGGGGATAAAATAATTTAAGTAAGTAGTATATTTGTTCAGGAAAAGTACTATAAAAGGATAGATACCATAATCAACAGTGTTTTATCTCTGAGTGGTCAGAATAAGTTGAGTTTTCTTTTTGTTTATCTGAGAAATATTTGTTGATCTTTTGCCAGATGCCTGGCATGTGCCAAACACCAGACATTCAATCAGTGGTGAAAAGTGGCTATTATGTTATAACTAGAGGCCCGATGCATGAAATTTGTGCAAGGGGCTCGGCCCTCGCAGCCCCAGCTTCGTCTGGAAGGTCGTCCGGATGGTCATTCTGCTGTTTGGTCTAATTAGCATATTAGCTCTTTATTAGATAGGATAGAGGGAGGGCCAAGTACTTTGATAGACAAAGTGTCCAGGATCCTGTGGGTGCACTTTGGGACAACTGACGTGTGAGGGCATGAAAGACGACTTTCTGGACTTAATAGTGTAGGGACTTGGAGGGTAGGTGAGGATGGGGAGCAGTGTGTTTCAGAGTCAAATGTAGTCCCTGTTGAGAAATAGCATGCAGAAGTTTGGGAAGAGGGAGGGATGTTCAAGAGATAAGACTTCTTATTTGTATTTTCTTCAAGAAGTAATGTTAATACAATGTAATTTTCAAAAGTGGTATCTAGAGCCCTGGCCAGTGTCGCTCCGTGGTTAGAGCATTGGCCCATGCACTGAAGGGTCACTGATTCAATTCCAGATCAAGGGCATGTACCTGGGTTGCAGATTCGATCCCCAGCAGGAGGCTGTTTCTCTTTCTCTCTCTCTCTATCCCTCCCTCCCTTCTTTCCACTCCTTTTAAAATCAATGGAGAAAATACCCTCCTGTGAGGATTCACAACAAAAACAACAATAATGGCCCTAGTTGGTTTGGCTCAGTGGATAGAGTGTCAGCCTGTGGACTGAAGGGTCCCGGGTTCGATTCCAATCAAGGGCACATGCCCAGGTTGCGGGCTCAATCCCCAGTACAGAGTGTGTAGGGGGCAGCCGATCAATGATTCTCTCTTATCATTGATGTTCTCTCTCTCTCTTTCCCTCTCCCTTTCTATATGAAATAAAAAAAACAAAACAATAACAACAACAAACCAACAGTAATGGTATCTAGAATCTTCCTCTTGGAAAGAAGAGGGAGTGACAGAAACATTGGGAAAACTGTCATGTCTTAAGGAGAAGCAGCTCCCCTAGCTGTGAATGGAGGCAAAGAATGTTTTCCCAGACTGCTGGGCTGGGCGTGTCTGGTGAAATAGATGAACCAGATAGATAATATAATTTCTAGAAGTGCTGCTTAAATGCCTTTGCCCTCCTCCTACTTGTTAGAGTCAAACAAGCATGTGATTTATGTAAAAATACATGAATATTAGTTTTTATCAGAACCCTGCAGAACAGTATAAAAGTGATTCTTCCTGCCATAACCACTTTACAGAATAAAATTAAGAAAATCAATATTCTTTACAAATGACTAGTCACAGTGGAAAATACCATCTGTTGAACTACCATGTGCAGATAGCATTAGTAAGTCATCCCCTCCCATGTTACCCCAAGCAAAACGGAGACAGTGATTTACATAGCAAAAAAATAGCTAAGTGGAACAAAGATGGCCCAGAATTATAGTGTAGGGATCTTCAAGATGGTGCAAGCAGTGCTATGACTGCCCTCCCAGTGTCTGGGCCCTGTGTTCTCTGCATTTCATGCCAGGTAGTTCTAGAGAGATTGGGGTGCCCTCACTGATGTGCAGAAACTTCTGCAGGTGCTAAAAGGGAAAGGACCTAAGTTCTGACTAATGCTTTCTAGGAGATGGGATTTCAACCTAGAAAATAGCCAGCACCCTTTTGCCTCCGGGGGGTAATATAGACCGAGATGATTGTCTTTAAATATATCTTGGCTGTGCCCCCTACCAGGATAACTTGTACATTGTTTTGTACCAGGAACTGAGCTGACTGGTTTGTGATCTCCCAATTCCGGTTCTGGGAATGTGTTCTGATAGACTGTGCCTGCCTACAGTACCCTGTGGGAAACCTTGTGGTGCTCTTGACATTGTAAAGGCAATCACTGGGCCCCTTAGGGATGCTGAGATTTGAGTTCCAGTGCTACACAGTTCTTGGCTACAGCACTTTTTTTATGCTGCGATGGGATAGTTCCCGTCATATTTCTTTAACAATAAGGTGTTGGGCTCAGAGACTTTTATGTGTGGAGTACAGACTGGGCAGGGGATTCACAACCCTACCCCAAATCTGGTGGTCCCCCCACAGAAGTGCGCATCGTTTGCGTCCTGCCACCTAGTGTGAATCCTGAGTGTGGCCAGCCTCTGTCATACATGGGAATGTAAGTTTTCTGGGTTTGTAAAAGTATGAAAACTAGTGAGCAAGTCTTTTCTCTCCGCAGGTTAATGCTGGATTTGCTTTTCTGCACAACAGAGGCAAATTCCTTAACACAAACCACAAATGGTATGCTGATTCAGCTTGTAAAAAAGTGACTTCTTAGTTTTCATCTTTTACTTTTTTTAAAGGTAAAATGTGCTTTGCCTTTAACTGTCCCAAGCCTTGAAAGGGAGTTTGTATTGTACATATGTTTTTAATAAGTCACATTTGGACCAGTTTCCTGAACTGTATCACCCAGAGGTATGGCTTTTGGCATTGACGTGTATTTAATTTGGGTGGCTACTTTCCAGAAAAAAAAAATCACTTTAACCTAATAAGCTGTCACAATTCATTCTACCTTTGCACTCCTACCCCTCTTTAAAAAACAAACAAACAAACAACAATTGTAAGTCCAGATTTTTTAAAAATTCAAATTTATTGAAATAAAAATTACAAATGCAACCATTTCAAGGTTGCAGTTTGATACGTTTTGAGAGTTGCACATACCTGGGCATTACCATTCTGTTAAGATATGCCCCTTTGCAGTCATTCTCCCACCTCCCCTCCCACAGTCCCGGTCCAAAACGGACCAGCTTTCTAGCACTGTTGTAAGAAATGGAAGCACTTTAGTGTCTAGGTTCCTTCATTATAACGTGTTTTTTTTATTTACTTAAGGTCGTGGTTCCTTACTGTTTGGAGTGTGCTTCTTCAAAAATATCACCCCAGGATATTTTTTCCCATTGATTTTTAGAGAGAGTAGAAAGGAGCGAGGGAGAGAGAGAGAGAGAGAAAGAGAAACATCAATCTGACATATCAGTTGGTTGCCTAATAATATCTGTCAATGTAGTTTTAATTAATGAGAAAGTCTCATTCTGTTGGATCTGTATGGCTGGTTGGTGCACACTGTAACTTCTCATTATTTTCTTGTCCGAAGAAAGTGCTGTGTTGAGAAAGGTGTCTCGTCTGGGGCAGTGAAGGTGGCCTGGGTGTGGAATCACTAGTGTTCCAGCTCCTCCTGTCCTAGAGGCTCTGTACAAACAGTAGGAACTGGGTCACAGTTCCCATAAATGGTGCATTTGTACCTCCTCATTGGTGAGTTCACATTTTGAAGAGAGCCAGTTTTTTTTAAATCTGTCAAAACTGAAATGACACATTTTGCTGGTCAAATCAAAGTGTGCAGGATTTTTGGTGCTAGAGCAGAATGTGTGTGCCAGTGCAGTGTTGGGAACCATGTTTGTTTAAGTTGTGGGTTGGTATATGAACCCTCAAAAAGGGTGTGTTTTTTTTTTCTTTCTCTGCAGCACTAGTTCTCTGACTTGGCAAATCTGGGGAACAAGAAGTCTGAAACTAGACTTGGTGGACACATTCCCTGGCTGATGTATAGAAATTTGTTGCCTTAACAGCATTTTAAGAATCTGAATATAGAATCTGAATAATTAGAAAGTTAGTTTTTTCCCACTTGGGATTTTATAGACAAAGAAGTACCTCAAATACATTGGTCATCTAAGTTTTTTCTCCTAGCGCCCTGGGCCTTATAGGGTAAGAGTTTGTAATTAGTTTGACTCTCCCCAAATAGCCTTCACCAGTCTGCTGGTCCCTGGCTGCCCCTGAAGCACTTAGGGAGGCATCCCTTTTTGTTTTTCTCTTTGTTATCTTGTTTGGGGGAGAAAAGATTGCTTTTGGGCCTAAGGTCTAACCAAGACAAGTAATTTTACTTCAGGGTAGCGGTTATTCAGGTGCTACTATTCGCAGGTGAGGATACCTGGAGGCTTCTGGAGGTCAAGGTGTGCTCTTAGGTGTAACTCAGGTAGTGAATGGCTGCACTGAAATTTTCCATTTAAAAAAAAGTATTTTTATTGATTTCAGAGAGGAACGGATCGGCTGCCTCCTGCATGCCTCAAGCTGGGGATGGAGCCCGCAACCCAGGCATGTGCCCTTGACTGGAATCGAACCTGGGACCCTTCAGTCCACAGGCCGACGCTCTATCCACTGAGCCAAACCGGCTAGGGCTAGAGTTTTCCATCTTGATCCCCACTTACTATGGCTGTGGCTCTCTGCATGGCTCATGTCATGTTGTCCCCATTTCAGTTGCTGCTCCTGCTGGTTATTCTGTCACATTACCCTTTTATTTCCAGCATTCACCACTACATCAAATATCTTATTTGTTAGTAACTTGTTTTTGTTTTTCTCCACTGGAATATAAACTCCATGAAAACAGGATTTTTTTTGTGTGCTTGTTCACACATTGTCCTCAAGCACCTAAAACAGTGCCTGGCAATTGGTAGTTCATATTTTTTGAAGGGATGAATGAGTAAATAGTATTTGACATTTGCTGTAGTTTAGATTCTGACTTTTGGTGTTAGATTTCTCACAGTCAGGGCTTTAATTTAACACATGATATTGAATGCTAAATAAAAACCACACTTTAGATTTAACTCATAGTTTACTGCTTGTGTGTTGAGCTGACAGCCCCCTGATGATATATTTGAGGCCTTGCAGTAGCAGGAAAGAGGAGAGTTGAGTTTGCAAACTGGCAAACACATGGTGGAATGCAGCTGTTAGAGGTAGATCTTGGAGTAAAACTTTGGGGACTGTGAGGTGAATTGACAGTGATAATTTGTGAATTATTATTAATTACTTTTTTCCTTCTTAGTTTCTAGACCTGGTAAAACAGGAAATGTACCTACCTGACCTGGTTTGTTTGGTCGTGGCTACACTGTAAAATCGTTTCACAAGAAGCAGAAGAAAGTGTGGCATGTTTGTCAAAAACTTATCAAGTATGCTGATTCTGTCAGAAAGAAGAGTTTAGGTGGATTTTAATTACAAACATCACTTCTTTAAGACCAGCTAGTGGACAATCTATAGGTTTACAGAAGATCAGAACCAGAGAGTGGGTCCCTTGGAGAGTGGTGTTTGATTGACCCCATTATGGGTGATTTAGCAAAGTTGATGCCTCACTTTCCCCCCAGTGATATTAGCTGTCGTATGACAAGGTCATAAGAATGACTGTGTGACTTGTTGCCTGTCTTGAAGAACTCCAGTTTCAAACTTAGCTTTGATCATTAGTCTGGGAAGCAGTCTAGAGTTAGGGAACCCTGGAGTGAAGAGTGCAGTCTGGTGTTTTGACCTACACCACTCGTGTATTTAGGAGCTGCAGTGTGTCTCAAGTGAAACTGGAAAACCTTAGTAATTAGGTTGGGATGTGTCCAGATAAGTGAAGTGTCTTTAACTGCTTCAGGTCACTTGTAGGTCCCGTTAATCATGGTGGCCTGAGTTACTGGAAGAAAAGAGTGCAGTTTGTGCCCAGTTCTTCAGGTCTAATTCAGTTTGAGTTTTCAGTCTAATACTGTAACCAGAATTGGGAACATGCTTTAATGAAGCAAGTCCTGTGTTGTGTGCCATCTGGGCCCGGTGTGCTATCAAGATATATTCAGTACCTGCTATTTCTGACTTTTGAAATATGATTTTTTTTAATGTTTCCCAAATCTATGAATCTTGTTTTTGTCTTCAGAACATAAGTCATTTACAGGGGCCCTTCTTCCTTTTGTTCCATTCCACAAATGTTATTTTGTTAAGTCTTTTCTCAACTAACACTGCAAGTACAACTGATACAGCAAGTACAACCAAAGAGGGGGCCTATACATGTTTTCTGTTTATAAATTCTGTTGTACTGCAGAAGTAACAGGACTATTTTATTATAAAGATTGTTTTTCAAATAATTTTTAGGTTTGTTGCTGAGGATGGTTCTTCTGCTTTGCACTCCTCAAAAGTGAAGACATTTGGATTGTCCTTGCCAGTGACAGTAGTGGTATCAGAAAAAAGGAGAGCACCTCTCTTTCCCCTTTTCAAGAAATAGGAGAGAGCTATTAGTGCTAACAGAGAAACACCACGTATTTCAGAGTTTGATGTGTACATGGGCAAGTTGACAGAGAAAGAGGGAGAGAATACTGATGAGAGTGATGGTGTGTGGCGCTTTTCTCTCAGAGGAGCACACAAGTGAATTTGGGGCCATAATAGTGCCATTGCTGCTCCTTGAAATCAGGGAATCTCCTATTTAGAGACTGCGGAGAATGAAGAATTCCCTCACTGTAAATATATCCCGCCCCCCCTCCCTCTTTCCCTCCCTCCCTCCCATTTACCCATTCATCCATCATCACTTTGGGAACATCATTAGTCTCTTTAAAGAGCTCAGCTTCTGTTCCATGAAACCTTTGAAGAGGGATCATTTAGTTAAGGGGATGGCTTAAGCTAGATAGACACTGGGTTTGAATCTCAGCTTTGCCTCCATTGTAATGGACTTGGGCAAGTCCTTTAGCCAGTCTGCTAAACAGCCTATCATTGACTCTGTTTCCTCATTTGTAAAAAGGGGATACTAATATTATTAGTACCTTTGACTTAAGTTTGCTGTGTAGTTTAAATGAATATATGTCAGGTCTAGAAAGAGTTCCTGTATATACTCTTTAAGTATTAGTGGTTGTGATTTTATACTTCCTTTTCCTACCAGTTATTTATAATCAGAAATAGTTCCTTGTTATAATATTTAACTTGATTCTCTCAATTTAGCAATATAATTTTTTAGTCAGAAATAATTTACTCCCACCCTTCTGTGAAACCCCCATGAGAAAGGGGAAGAAACAGCTCTTGGAACCAGATCAGAGACAATGTTAACTTGTCAGTTTTTTTCTCTTCCACTTGAAAATGTAAGTCTCACTTAGGATAATAGTTTGGCTTCTGGGGTGGTTGTGGTTTGGTGTCACTTGTAGTCATTTAATTGGTAGTGCATGGATTTGCAAGTGAAGATAGACTTTTGTTTGAAATCTGAGATATTCAGCAAACATTGCACTAAGTAATTTCCCCCAAAACCCCCTAGGAAATTTTTCTTTTACTTCAGTGAACCTGGAGTCTTACCTGTTGAACTTAAAATTTGCACTGCTTATAGGTCAGTAAAGGTGTTTTTCCAAAGGTATCTCCCTACCTGATTGCTTATTGTGTAACCAGTGGGCCAAGAATCATAACCAGAACATGTCCTCTGAGTCTCTGAGTTGTTGGCTTGGAATGCATTTTTAGGGTTTTAGTTTGAATTAGTTTATCTTGTTGAGAGTTTCAAATCTGAGGAAATGCCACGGTTGCCTGGGTGTGTGCTCTAGACAAATACCAACCCCATACCCCCTGCGTGGGTGTACCCTTGGCATTTATTCCTTTAAGGGACCACACAAAGCTGGGGTGTGCAGAGGTGGCTGAGGCCAGTAGGGGAGGTGAGGTGTTCCCTGTCAGGTTTGTTTTCAGTACCAGTCCTGCTCCCACAAAACGTGTGTATTTAGGCCTCCTTCCTCCTGCCATGGCTGGGCAGGTGAGGTGAGAATGCACAGGGAGGCAGAGGCAAGTCTTGTTTTCTCTGGCATTGAGATTTGCTGATGTTCTTGGGTGCTGAGCATGCCCCCAGAAGTGAACATGATAGTTGTAAGAATAAGAAGGCTTACACAGACAGATTTTGCTTTGCCTTTGGGTTTGCAACAAAAAAGCTGAAGTGCAGGGTCCTGTCGGACAACAAAAGGATGTAGCTGGCATTTTGGGTTTAAAAGGTGAGTGGAGAAGGCAAGGGGAGAAAGGAAAAAGGTAACTGGAGCTGTGCCCTGGCACTGCTGCTCAGGTTGTGGTGTGCTCCCTGCAGTCGCGCCTCCCTCTGGAAGAGGCACGTTGATGCCTGCAGGGAAACTCACAGCATTTTGTGGTAGGATACCTGGGATGTTTTACATATCCAGCAAGAACTTTTGTGGGTGTCTTGATTTTGGTTGTTTTTGCCACTTGCCTACAAGGAGAGAAGCTTGCTTTGTAGCTCTTTAGCTGCACAGTTGCTGGGAAATAGAGGTGGGGATCTGCATGCTCTTGAAGAGCTTGTTCTGACCTTTATGAGGGGCACCCCCTCCCCCACCCTTCTGCCTCCAAGGCATCTCAGAGCAGTATCATTTGGGGCAGGCCTGATTCACTGGCATGACCATGCCAGGGCTGGCCTGCCTCATTAGAAAATATTATTTTGGAACAGAGACAACAAGGGATGGGAAAGGTAACAAAAACCTCTTCTGATTCCCGGATTGCCCAGGATGTTATAAACAGTAAGTGCTGCCTTTGATCTTGGAGGGTGGTGTGGGGTAGGCCAGAGAGCGAGGGTGGGTGGTTATTGAGAAGAGAGCTGGAGCCAGACAGCCCTAATGGCTCGTCCAAAGACTACTGTGGATCCTGGTGGCAAAAAGCTCTGTACTTGCCACTAATTTCTGTTTTCTTTACTGTGGTTGGCTTTATTGAAAGGGCATAAGGAAGCAGCCTAGACATTCACTTCCAATCGGTTTTCTGAGCTTAAGGGTGGTGGTAGTGGTGGCGGGGGGAGGGTCAGGCCTTTGGTGATTTCAGAGACAGATGACTGGCTTTATGGCTTATTCACTTTCTTGGGGGAGGGATGGATACACACACACACACACACACACTTTTATAAAAGAGATTCATGGGATGCAAACACAGATGTTTCATTCTGTTTGGAAATCTGGGATGAATGAGGGGCTCCTGCCTTGAACGTAATTTTGAAAGGATGTCTCTGACAGGCACTGTATCATCTGTAACCTTTTCCTCTACATGGTTCTGCATTGGTCATTATGTGTGTGAATGAGATGAACTTACCTGCCTTTGGTTTCCGGAACAAAATTGGGAAATGGGATTTGTACTTGAGAGAGTAGCAGGAAAAGTTTAACTTGAGTATGGCCCTTTAACTTTCTATGAGGAAAAACTACATAATCAATGGTGGCAAATTATGTAAATTTGATGCAATAATCAAGCTTCTTCCTTCAGTGCATTATTTACCTTTGATTTCAGAGAAGTTCAGCCCCATGATTCTTTCCTTATTTGAACTGGAACTAAGCGCTGAGATATTTCAGTCACACCCTAGTCAGGGAGTATATGTATGTAAATATAAGTTGGTACTCTGATTTCAAATAGACACAGACTTGGTTAATTTGAGTTCACCAACTTCTTTCATTGTCACATTTTTCAAAAATTAAAACCTTTCTGGTCACCCCCTTTAGTATGGTTCATTGATAGCTTCTGCTTTTGTGTGGATAAGTAGATGGCATCAGATAACTGGAAGAAACTTGCCTGTGGTGGGGGGGGGGCGGGGGAGGGGTTTGTGAAGAGAATGGAAAGTACATTGGTGTTTTAATTTTCCTCACAATTCCAGTACTTAATATTGAAGATGCAGGTAAAGTCTTGGTAATGTACTAGTTATCCAAGCTATGTAGACCATGTTTAGTTTCCACCATAACTGATTTAGAAGGAAAATGGAAAGCCTTTAATTTAATTATGCATCTCATGAAAACAGAAAGAAATACTTTACAAACCTCAGTAATATACAGTAGATTCATATCTGGGGCAGGGAGGCCTATCATGTAAGTGGGTTGAAGTAGGAGGGGAAATGTCGACTGTTCATTATTTATCAAAAGGCTACATAAATGTGATTTGGAGGTGGTTTTAAACCTACTTACTTTAAACTCATTTGGTGTTCATTACAATGCATTTCCTAAACAAGATGGAACTGTATAGCTAATAATATAACATGTTTCTTCTTCATCTAATCAGGAATCTTTCTTTAGCAGCTAGATTAGATGTTATTCAGAATGGATAATATAAGAAATAATTCCTCACTATATTTCATTTGTGAAGTTAACCATATGGCCTTTCACATATATCTAGCATATGAAAATAAAATCCATAAAGAGCAGTCTATAATATTTTTAGCCAAAGGGCACATTAGAATATGATATTCTTTTTAAAAAATCTGCATATGAAATATGACCTGCAGTTTGGAATAACCCTATAGTATTGGTACATTTGCCCATCTTGTTTGCAGAATATTATGAAATTGTAGTATGTTATTGGGGAGGAGGGGCAGTGTATCATAATGAATAACATTTACTCAAGAAATACATTGATTTTACAAGGCAGTGTTTTGGGACTGGTTCCATGTTGTGAGTAGATAAAAAAATGCTAGAAATGTACAAAGTGATTTTGGGAAGGAAATAACTAGATGTTTTTAAAAGTTTGAGTTTGATTTCTGAATGTTATCAATTATAGATGACCTGGGCCTATGCCAATTTATATTATAGTGAGTTTTAATATCACCAGTATAACCAGCCATCTTCTTGTGGGCATAAGGGGCATTGATCATACAATTAATTATTAATAGTGTTATCTACTCTGTTTATTAACTGAGGCTTACTGTGCCCACATGCATGTTGAGAATATTAGCTATAGGGCACATTTTGTTATGTGAAAGTGCACACTTACCTAAGGAGTAAGTGTGAGAGCAGTGCAATTCAAATATGTCTGACCAGGAAATATTTAACAAGTATGAAAATCTTTTTGGTTGGCTTACAAGACATTTTGGTTTTTAGCTCTGTTTTCTGTGTTCAGGTATTTGGTGGCAATGCAACCAAGCTGTCTGTTCAGAACCAAAACTGTGTCAGGGGACTTATGCATTTCATAACTTGTCCACAGAAAACAGCATCTCATTACTACCGTATTTACAGACTAATTGTTGCCCTCTTTGGGGTCAATGACTACAAAGTAACAACAAAAATACTTTCTTTGAAGATATGAGAAGTTAGTCCATAATAGTAAAGCATGAGTTAGAATAGCACTCCAATTTTATAAAAGGAAGGGTTCTTAACTATTAAAATTGGTGTGTACAGGTTGATGGGAAGGTGGGAAATCATAGGTCCTGATTAGTAAATGTAATTTCAGACTTACCAAGAAGTATATAGAATAATACAATGACCATTTGTTGGACCTTAGTATTCAAGGGATGATAGAAGAACAAGGAGAAGGTGTGTGGGCACTTGTGATTCTGATCCTATACCAGGTTAAAGAACAGGGTGCTCAGATATAAGAGCTCTCTAGACCAGTGATGGCGAACCTATGACACACGTGTCAGAGGTGACATGTGAACTCATTTTTTTTGGTTGATTTTTCTTTGTTAAATGGCATTTAAATATATAAAATAAATATCAAAAATATGTCTTTGTTTCACTATGGTTGCAAATATCAAAAAATTTCTATATGTGACACGGCACCAGAGTTAAGTTAGGGTTTTTCAAAATGCTGACACGCCGATCTCAAAAGGTTCGCCATCACTGCTCTAGACTAATTCATTACTCTCTAGACTAATTTAATGCTGATTTGCAACAGCCTACAAATATATTTAATTACCCAGTATGTTTTCCTGTGCCGAGGAAGGTCTGGACAGATGCCTAAGTGTGTGATTTTTGAGTAACATTATTCACTTCTTGAATCCTTCTCCTTTCTGCAGAATGGGAGATACTAAACAGTACCTCCCACCTTGTAAGGATTAAGTGAGTTTGAATTGCATGAGAAATGCTTAAAATAGTACCTGACATACCGATGTATTGTAAGTGTTCAACAAATGTTTCTGTGATTTGTTTAAACCCAAATCCTGGGCAGTATTTTCAGTTGGCATCTGCTTTAAGCCACTGGCTGAAACAAACTTTCTGTGATTCATCAAAAAAGATAGGGGTGATCTTTTGTATGAGGTATCTGTAACATTGTGGGTAGTGGCAGGGAGAGAGACGGTTAGATGATTTCCTACCAACTTCCAGATTATGTCTTCAATCAAAGCTCCTCCCTGCCCCCCCACCCCCACCCCCCCCCGAATTCCAGAATATCAGACATAACCATAATATAAACAGAACAGCATACTGTTTAACCAAAGAGAACAATTTCAAACTGTTCTGAATTATCTGGTTCATGTGAGATTATACTGTATGCCATTTGGTCGTAGTGGCAGGTTCATTCTAGTAATGCAATTCACTTTAGTGCTAAGTAAGCAAGCACCAGGTTTGTAGGTTACTTTTCTCCACAGCATAGTGGTTGTAGGTTTTCCAACAGAATCATTCTGGCTTTTTTTCTGTTCTGCTCCTCGGGTGACTGGTGTGGGGGCCTGTGGTAAGGAACCTCTTAGATCTGTGTGGGTGGTGGGCTTTTGTCTGCTAGGCAGTTGGGCATAGCGTGGTTTTCCAAGTGCATTTCTCCTCAGTTGCTTTCTTTATCCACGAAGCATATCTCAATTGTGTGGTAATAGTTATCTCTCATTCTTTGCTTTTCCTTTCTTACCATCAGAGGAATGAGCTGGGGGCTGGGGGGGGGGGGGCGCATAGGGGCGCACATGTAACTGTGTGTGTGACTCACTTTAGCCTAACTTGGGTATGTGCAGCACCAGAGAAATCCTGTCCTCCTGGCCTGACCGAACAGCTTTCATAGATCTATTGTAGACCCTCTCCTATCCTCCAAAATGCAAAACCAGAGGAAAGTTTTCCATCAGACACCCTGACCTCTTCCTTTTGTGTTTCTTTCTTGCCACGATAGTGCCCAAAGTTATTTCAAATGTGAAAGTAGCCACTGGCCTCATGTAAGCACATGAAATGTGCCTGGTCTGAATCTATATTTGTAGAGTCTGAATTATACACTGAATCTCAAGACTTAGTAATATGAAAAACAGCTAAATATATTTGAGTTTTATATTGATTACATGTATATGTATTTTTTTTCTTCACCATTTATCTCCCTTTTACCCTGTTTTACTCCCCCCCCCCCCCCCCCCCCGGTTACATGTTTAGATGATAATATTTTGTATATATTGGAGTTAAATAAAATGTCAAAATTAATCTCACCTGTTTTAATAACTGTAATGTGGCTACTTGATCAATTTAAAATTATTGTGTTGCTCATGTTAGATTGCTATAGGACAACACTGGTTTATTGTGAGCAGGGAACTTGAGGCACGCCTGTGGCATTATGCCCTGAGTAAAGTGGACTTATACTGAGGCATAATTCGCATATGGTAAGTCACCTGTTTTAGGCATTCAGTTCTATTAATGCCTAAAAGTTCAATAAATGCATGTACAGATAGTCCTCGGGTTATGTCAGACTCGACGTACGTCGTTTTGTGGTTATATCGCCATCTCCCATTTATTTATAAAAAAAAAAGTTCTGTCATTTCGACGTATGTACATATGTGCTTTATGTTTTTTTATTATTTATTTACCAGAAGTAAAGGTCAGGAATTGTTATTTTTCTTTTAAATTATTTTTTTTTTTTTACTGTTTCACTTCATTACTTCTGTGTATGTGCTCCATGTGAGTGATGTAGGTGGGTTCTGACTTATGGCGAAAATCGTGTTATGTCGCACCATAGCAACTGATCTCCGACGTAACCCGAGGACCTACTGTAGTCATGTGACCCTTCACTGTCAAGTTAATCCTCTTTATAACCACTGATTTCTTTTCTAGATTTTCTATGATTTTTCTAGAATGTTTGATGTGGACTCTTACAGTATTTAGTTGTTTGAGTACGGTTTCTTATGTATTTGAGATTCATCCATGTTTGTATTAGGATTTCACTCCTTTTTATTATTGCTGAGTGGTACTCTGTTGTACAGAAGTACCACATTTTGTTTCTGTTCATCATTTCATGGACATTTGCTTATTTCCAGTTTCTGGCAGTTACTAATAAAGCTATCTATAGATTTATGTGAGGTTATGGTATTCGTTGTTAGTATATGTTGTAAGGAAACTAGAGTCTCAGTGCAGGAATTTGTGCATGGGTGGGGTCCGGCCGGCCTGCCCTGATCAAGGTGGGGGGGGTTGGGGGTGGGGCTTGCCAGGGAGGGGGGCCTCGGGTGGTTGGCGGGCCAGCCCCACCCACTGGTCGAACTCCCAGTTGAGGGGACAGTTTGCATATTACCCTTTTATTATATAGGATGCCAATCTTTTCCAGGGTGACTGCATTCTTGCATTCCACAAGTAACATGAGGGTTCAGTTTTCTCTTGAGGGTTCATTTGCATTTGGTATTGCCAGCTTTTTATTTTTAGCCATTTTAATAAGTATGTAGTAAATCTCATTGGTTTTAATTTGTATTCCTCTAGTGACTGATAATGTTGAGCATCTTTTCATGCATTTATTTGCTCATTTTAAAATTGGGTTGTTTTCTTATTATCGAGGTTCTAAAAAAATACGTATATTGTGGATAATGGAGATAATGTGTTTTGTCCATGTATTCTTTATTTTCTGTATTAGTTTGTTTATGAGTGCTGTAACAAAGTACCACAGACTGATGGCTTAAATAAAATAAATTTATTTTCGCACAGTTCTCACGGCCATAACTCTGAGATCAGACTTGTTTCTCCTGAGGCTGCCTCCTTGCTGTGGTCTCGGTCCCCTCCCTGCACCTGCACATCCTCTTCCCTCTGTTCAGGCCCAGATTCCCTCCTCTTTTAAAGGACACTGGCCACAGTTGTAGGGTCCACCCTAGTGACTTCATTTTACACTGACCACCTCTTTATTTTATTTAAAAAATATGTTTTTATTGATGTCTTAGAGCGGAAGGGAGAAGGGATAGAGAGATAGAAACATCGGTGAGAGAGGAAGTCATCGATTGGCTGCCTCCTGTGCGGCCCCGCCGGGAGGGAACCCACTGGTGACCTCTGGGTTCCCCTGTGGATGCTCCCCGCCACTGGCCGCCTCGTCTCACACCCTCCCCCCAGGTACTCACATTCCGAGGTGGGGGGTGAGAACCATTGGGTTTAGAGGGGAGTGGTCACGGCGTAGGCTGTACATTTCCTAACAATAGAACAGAGCCACTTTCACTTGGAGGAAGCCCGTTTTATCGTTATCATGCATCCTTTTTGTGTCCTAAAAAGTCTCTGTATAGTCTAAGATCGCCAGGATTCTCTCCTGTGTTTGCTCCAGGAGCCTAGTAATTTTTTTCCGTCTAGGCAATGATTACTTTTGGAGTTAAAATTTTTGTTTGCTACAAAGTATGGGTGGAGGTGATTTCTTTCTTTTCTTTTTTTTTTTAATGAGTGCCCATTTTATTTTCGATTTTAAACTCTAAAAGTAATCCATGCTCTTTGACAAAGAATTTCAACAGCACAGAAGGGAGTAAAATAAAATCTCCACCTTGTCCAGTCTCTATAGAGGAAATCTTTTCAAAGTTTTCTCTCTGTTTATGTGTATAATTTCATTTTCTTCCTATTAAAATGAGGGCCATGTAACAATTTTGAAACTTGGTTTTTCACTTAATTTACAGGTGGTGGCCCCTAATCTGCTTGGTTACATTCCACAGGCTGTGTGACAGCAGCACCTGAGGGCCTATTGCAGGCGGCCTCCACACGGCCCGTTGCTCACAGCCATACTGCTGCCTGGTGCTGGCGGAGGGGTGCCCATGTTTTTACTCTCAAAATGGATAACTTGAAAGTTTGTAAGGACAGGAGCTTGTATATTGTGAGAATAAACAAGTCATCTTTTCTGTCAAAGAACAGTTTAGACAGCTGCCAAGTTGGACTGTGTAACTTGGCAGCCACCATTTTGGCTCATGTGACTTGGCTGCCGCCATGTTGGCCGCATGACGTGCAGCTCCCCTGGGGGCCGCCATCTTGAAACGGCAAAGGCCAACCCCTCCCTTCAAATTAGCCAATCGTGAAAGACTGTGAGCCTGAGCTCCAATCAAGAGTGAGGACAGGTCACGGCGCGTCAGGATTAAAAAGCTGAGCGGACTGCCTGCTCGGTGTGCCTGTGCTCCCAGACCGTGTGTGCGTGTGTGCATGCGCACCCTCCTGCAGGAGTAAAGATTTGCCTTGCTGCCTGGCTCCTGGTATGTTTTGTGTTCGACCAGGACCCCTGAATTTGGGGGGCTCGCCTTATTTCTTACATATATCATAGCTATCTCTTGTACCAATGTATAGCTTAACTACAATCTTTTTTCCTATGGTTTCTTTGTAGCCTGCGGTTTGTAGGTATTGCACTTTAAAAAGAAAACAAAAAATTCACTGTTGATTGTCAGGCTCCCCATTCTAACATTGAACATTCTCACGTATCTCTGTCTCTGTTGAGTAAATAGATTCTTCTTTTGAGGCTAGAAGCTAGATGCTTAGAGGAAGTGTTGCAGACTTCACTTACTCCTCTAGGTGTTAGCCCCCGAGATTCTGTCTCGCCCCTCCCTGTACCTGTTTTGTCCCTTGTGAAGTGAAGTTCTTTACTATTTAGTGTCAGCAGGACTACCACCTTCACTTGCTGCTTTTTCACATGCTGTTTTCCTTCCTATCCTCTTTCTTTACAAAGGCTTTTAAAATTTATACTGTGCACCCAAGCACAGTTGTTTCTTACAGCTTTGATTTTTATCTGCACCAAGAAATTTTGAATTGAGGCCAAGTGTTTGCACTCACCCGCGCACACATAAATTTGAAACAAATTTCATTAGGGCTTAGCCTTAGTATTAGTACTATCTATGACATTCTCTGATCTAATTTTTTTCTATTTCATTTAAAAGAAAAATGCTTGCCAAGAAACCCAGTATACTGATTTCCTGTTAGGAATCAACAATCTAGAAAACAGTGTCTTTTGGATATTCACAGCTTGTCTTGGATTTATGTATGTGAATGTTTAAAGGCACGTATACCAGTCACTATCACACAGAGGTCTTCCCTCATAATTGTGCTATGAGCAGGAGGGTATTTAGGGGGACTCATTGGTCTTTTCACCAACTCTGGCCTCTTACAAGCCTCACTTCACGTCATAATAAAGGGGACTAGGGAGAGAGGATCCTTGCCAGGCCTGGTGTCAGGGAAATTCTACTTTTCCCACACTTCCCTCCATCTAAGTGGTTTTTAAAGTGTCACCCAGGGATCCTTGGGGTTATCAGGACCCCTTTCTGGGAGTTGGCAAGGTACAAAGTACTATCACAGTAGTTTTCCCCTTTCACTCTCATTTGCTTCTCGTATCCAGGCTGCAGTGGGGTTTTCCATGCACAATAGATAGAATTCAGTTATGAGAATCCAGCTGGCTTCTATTAGGCTGGACATTCAAGAAGTTTGCAAAACCGGAAAACATGGATACTTTTTTTCATTACATTTAAAAAAATTATTTTGGAAAATATAGTTTTCATAAAAATGTATCTGTGTTAACACATAATGGTTTTGCTATTTTTTTTACATGAGTTAATATTTTAAAATTCTCAGTTTTAACCCTTTGCACTCCGAACCATTCTGGACATTGGCTACCAGCTACTCGACGCTACTTTGCGGCGGAAACGTGCATTTACAGACCCTCGTATTATTTAGTATAATTTTGGAACCAAGTAACGTATTATAATGATATTGGACTTATATGAATTGGGTGACATCGAGGAATGTATATTTGCAAAAAACCAATATTTTATTGTTTATAATTTTGTACAGTATGATAAGTTTTGTAACACTCCCCAATATGCATTGCAGGCTGATTAGTGCATGTTTGACAGTAATAAGTGGTTTGACGCCTGCCACCAGGTGTTTTCCTGTTAGAACACACAATGCAGTCCTGTTTTCTTTGTCCCACATCGGGAATATGTAGTTTATTGTTTAATCTATTGTCCGCAGAAGATGTGGATGGACGCGTTCTCGATACACGAAAATCGCCCTTTAATTGGTCAACGAGTGTCTTGACAAACTTGTGGTGTGTCATTGGCGTTTCATTACTTGTTTGTTTTTTGATGCGATACATTATGTATGAGTTTATCACACACATTTCCAACCCCCCAAAAAATAACTTCCTCCACCATTTGAGCGATTTACGGAGGAAACAATACGTCGAAGCGTATTGATCCGCACGATCCGCACCACCCATATTTGCCGTATATTCTAACACCATTTCAGGCTTACTGACTGTTACGATATGTCCACCGCGTAATGTTCTCTGGGTAGATTGTAGGTTTGTGTTATAATAATTGGTGAGCATGGTAATAATTCTTTTATCTTTCCACGCAAGAAGCGTAGTATTATTCTTTCTGTATGCAACTGTTTCTTTCCAATTTCTTCTTTGGCATAATTGTTTGTCTCTTTTATTATGCTGTCTACTAATTCTTCAGTAAAATATAATGTGAAATAGTCTATGGGCTCTTTTATGTTACTCGGGACTTGTGGTCCGGCTATTTCTTCGTGTAAATCAAAATTTATCGTGGCTGGAGGAACGTCCGATTCGGTAACATCTTCCCACTCTTCACTTGACGATACGTTGTCATGTTGCCATGTGTTTTCTTCCGTACTACTATTATCGCTTTCGCTATCTATGTGAACAATTCGTCGCCTTCTAGGTTGAACGATATCACTATCACTGCTGTCGTTTTGTTCTACAGTTAGTCTTTCTAACGTGTCTGTATAGAGGTCTATCTGGAGCTCATCTTCACTACTACTTGTGTCATGAGACTCATTCGTGGTTGGACACTTTGCCATTGTTCTTTTTTTTTTTTTAAATTATATTTTATTGATTTTTCACAGAGAGGAAGGGAGAAAGATAGAGAGCCAGAAACATCGATGAGAGAGAAACATCGATCAGCCGCCTCCTGCACATCCCCCACTGGGGATGTGCCCGCAACCCAGGTACATGCCCTTGACCGGAATCGAACCCGGGACCTTTCAGTCCGCAGGCTGACGCTCTATCCACTGAGCCAAACCGGTTTTGGCGTTTGCCATTGTTCTAATAAAAAATATGAATAAATGCATGGGTTGAAAATTTCTAATTGTTATTACTAACTGACAAGATGATATTTACCAAAATAGCTTTCACCAAACAATTTATTCACTAAGAAAAGAATCACTTTTCCGATTTTCTCCTCGTTAGATCTATGTGCACTGCTCGAAGCTTCAAACCAAAATGAGCTCAGCTTTGAAAATTTTTTCCTCCAGATGTAGACTTGTTTATTTGTAATTATATATCTCACTATACAGTGCGCACTATGTTCGAAAACCGACCTTTCTTCTACAAACTCCCCTTATCGCTCTTTTCAAGTGGCGTCTCGAAGTGCTCGGACCGTCGTGAGCACGCATCTCACGTTCTCGTCCGACACAAAACCCGCTGACATTTCTTGTATATATCTTAGTAATTTTACAATATTTTGATTTAATTTCTTGTGCCATTTCAAGATAAAACTTCAGGGAAACATGCATGTCTCAAAAAGTTGCGTTGAAATAACTCAATTCCCCGTAATCACTAATAAACTGCAATGTCCCCTGAGAAGGGACATCCGAGTGATATGCTAGAATTCCGATGTCCCCTGAGAGGGGACAGTGGAGTGCAAAGGGTTAAGTGTTGTGAATATCAACATATCCCATGTAAACACAGCCCTTCTGAGTCCCTAGAATTTAAAAAGATCTTTTTGTTGTTGTCAATCCTCGCCCAAAGATATTTTTCCATTGATTTTTAGAGAGAATGGAAGTGAGGGGGAAAGACAGAGAGAGAGAGAAGAGAAACATCGGTGGGAAAGAGACACATAAATTAGTTGTCTCCTGCATGCCACCCCCCCCCCCCCCCCCCCCCCCCCCCCCCGCAACCGAGGTATTTGCCCTTGCATGGAATCGAACCCGGGACCCTTCAGTCTGCAGGCATGATGAGCCAAACCGGCTAGGGCCGTGGTTGGCAAACTGCGGCTCGAGAGCCACATGCGGCTCTTGGGCCCCTTGAGTGTGGCTCTTCCACAAAATACCTACTTCTGCACATGGGCCACGAAGATTCAATCGCACTATACGTGCGTGCCTGCACGTGGTATTCTGTGGAAGAGCCGCACTCAAGGGGCCAAAGAGCTGCATGTGGCTTTTGAGCTGCAGTTTGCCGACCACTGGGCTAGGGCCAAAAAGATCTTTCGACCAAACAGTTTGAAAATTGCTGCTCTACCTATTTATAGGAAATTGCAAACATGCAGAAGTAGTGAAACTAATGTCACTCACTGCCATACACTAGTCTCCTAGCTTGAACAATATCCAACTCCTGATCATTTCTGTTTCATTCATAGTCTCTCCTTCCATTCCTTGGATTATAGTGAAGGAAATATTGAACATCATGTGTAATGTAATTATGTCATTATTGTTATTTTAAAATATATTTTTATTGATTTGAGAGAGGGAGAGAGAGATAGAAACATCAATGATGAGGGAGAGAATCATTGATCGCCTGCCTCCTGCACACCCCACAGTGGGTATCGAGCCCGCAACCTGGGCATGTGCCCTGACTGGGAATTGAACCATGACCTCCTGGCTCATAGGTCGGCGCTCAACCACTGAGCCACACTGTCTGGGCTAGTTATTTATATTATTTAATGTAAGTAATTATACTATTTAATGTAATTATTTTTATAATTTTATTATTAATTTTTAAAAGATGACGATTCTGTTTAAAGACAACATAGCCATGATAGCGAAAGCATAAATATTAATTCTGAATATTAATAACTAGTTAGTGTTCAAATTTCCCCTACTATCTGTCCCTCACTTTTTTAAGGGTTCATTTAAAGTAAGGTCCATACTTTGAGATTTCTTGATTAAAAACATGAGTTTATTACTAATCTAACAACCTACTCCCTACCCCCACCCTGCAATTTGAAGTTTGTTTCTCCTGTGGGGCGCATTTTGCGCAGGTGTGTGGGCTGATTTGCAGCAGTATGGAGGCAGAGCTGGAACACTGTTCACAGGGTTTTGCTTTGAAGAGAGAGCATCTTTGTTTTTTCACATCTCATTCTTCCCTTCTGAAGGCTCCACCCTATTGTGTGCATATTTTCGTTTTTCAGTCCCTCACCTGCACTTTTTCAGGTGTGCAAATCTATGGTATGTATACTGTTCAGTTGATACCTAGAAATTTCTGCAAGATCCTTAATTCCTTGCTTGAGTCTGTGAGTGCCTTCACACATGGGTATACAGGAATTTGAAATCATAATTGCCTCAGAAATGCATATTTAATGAAGCCTGAAGGTGAGTTCTGAGTTGGGATCTTAGGTAGGTGTAAATGGGAGTGAGGTTGAATTCATCTGCTTGTGGGGTGCTTGGGGGCCGGCCTGGGAGTAGAAAAAAGGACCAGGAGCAAGGGACAGGATCAAGGTATAATGAAGCCAATGGGAGGATCTCGTATAAACAAGCCCCAGTAGGATTGTAGAATTTTGGTTCTAGGGCAGGTTTTATAAAAATCAGATAAATGTGATTGGAGAAGAACCGGGCCTAGGCGAGGTCTCTACCCTTTTATTTTTACATTCTTATCTTTCATGATTCAGTGTCATTTCCCTGGTGAAGCTTCCTTTCCCTCCTGCCCCTGTACAATTAGATGTATCCTCTGTGTTTGTGTCACTCTCCTGTTATCTCATTCATATTTCTGTCACAAACACATCACATAGATCTTTTTTGTTTTCAGAGGCGTCTTTTCCCTCGGTGCTGCCCTGGTTTCCTTTGATCCATCCTGTTAGCAGATTTCTGGTGAATATTTTCCACAGGCCCAGCATGGATAGCTGTTCATTGAATGTTGACCTAATGAAAGAATTACCCGGAATGAGAGTTCATGAAGGGAAAAAAGGGAGGGCTTTTTAGCATGTTGTGGGCCCTCAAAGTCCTAACTAACCTTATAAGAACATGCTCTCAGAGCAGCGGTTCTCAACCTGTGGGTCGCGACCTCTGGCGGTCTAACGCCCTTTCACAGGGGTCGCCTAAGACCATCCTGCATATCAGATATTTACATTACAATTCATAACAGTAGCAACATTACAGTTATGAAGTAGCAACAAAAATAATTTTGTGGTTGGGTCACAACATGAGGAACTGTATTTAAAGGGCCAGAAGGTTGAGAACCACTGCTCTCAGAGGCACCTGTGTGAAATTCAGGTGGCTCACAGAACTTGTACCAGAATCTCCAAACTCTCCAAAAGTCATCAGTGATCATGCCTTAATAATGACTATTTACTGAGCACCTACTATGTACCAGGGACTCTGTGAGATGTGCTTCACATATATTATTTCAACTCAACTCTGCTTGCAGGTTGCTGATCCTTCCGCTCCACTATCTTTTGTCTGTAAGAACTGGGCAGCTTACTTGAAGAAATGCTGTGAATTGAGTATAATAATACAACATTATTATTTAGCATCATTGGAAGGGTGAAATATTTATACAGGTACAGTGATTAGAAAATAGCTAAAATTTATTAAATGTTACTCCTATTTTACAGAAGAGTGTTTTGAAGCATAAAAATGTTCATCAAAGTTGTCTAATGTAACTAATTAGTCATTGCTGTAAAGCCAAGACTGGAGTCTGTCTTACTCTAAACTTCAGAACACACACACAATCATAATGAGACTATATGTGTCCTGTGACCTCAAAGCAAGAGATTCAAAATGTCAAGAAACCCCTTCCCCCACTTAAGATCCATAGTGACTTTATTTATAACATTGTAGCATGTGTTTTATGGGATGTTGGCTATTGCTGCTGAAAGGTGACTCATCAGGTGTTCAGAGGTTTGAACATGATTGTGGTGATGTGCTGAAATGAACTGCCTTATGATTCTCCCTCTTCACTGCTGGCAGGCCTGCTGTGAATGGGTGTGTGTGCACTTAGGTGTGCGTCGGTGGAACATACTGGACAGTCTGATGGCTTCTTTTGCTGTTTCCATCCCCATTTGAGGCTGGCACAGATGAGTCTCCCTTTCCTGAACAAGAGCATCCATCTTTAATACGAGGTTAAACCACTTGCACTCTGTCTAGCTGGTGAAGGTCAGACAGCCTTTGGGATTTTGTCTCCCCATTTCGAGATTGAGGTCAGAGTTGTGCAATGTTTGCAAAGTTACTGGGTTTTGTTGTAGGATGTCTTTTTCTTTTGCCCACCCATGAAATACCTTTATCTTTGTTGGGGGAGGAAAGTAAAGAACATGAGTCCTGTGGTAGGTTGCAAATGTTTATTTATTTTTTGGGAAAAAAAAATCTTTGTAGACTGGTGGTAGAGGTTTGTGTTGTTTCATAGTTCTGGTGATTTGAAAATTTACCTTGTATAATTGTTTATGTACAGTTTAGTGATGATAAGTGAAATAGGTGTTTAGCAATATCTTGCCTTCACTTAAGTTTTACTGAGTTTTGGAGTTTTGCTGTAATTAAACTTGGCATTCATTTAAGGAATAAGTTGTGATTTCTTTGGTCATGACCTAGGGAAAATGACATGTGTGTGCTCTGGGAGTAAATTCTGGTGAGAACCTTTTCCCCAGAGGGTTGTCCATCTCCTCTCCCTCCCCCCTTTATTTCACAAGTCAGACAGTAACTTTAAAAGAAACTGTAGGAGCAGTTCCCCAGGTTATTCACAAAATGAGTCTTTGTCTGCTTTTTTATTCACCATCTGGTTAAATTGGAATTGTCCTTGTTTTAATTATTTTCTACTTGTGTGGCCAGGAGGTTATTTGGTCTGGTGAGGTTACCCTATAAGCTCACGCTCTCATTAATACCACTGTGTCCACATCCTGCGCCAGCACCGGAATGGTTAAGTTGATCCACTTGTGTGGCCAGCACTTGATACAACACAGTGGTCATGAAAAATTACCGGAGGAAATGTGGTGTCAGTGTGTGGGTTTTTCTTCTTTTTTTGTTTTAATCTACAATAATGATAATTAAGTGCATTTTTTTCTTCCAACAGAAATACGATTATAAATGGCTTAGGTTGACAGTCTTAGATCAGAGCATGGTGTCATTAAAGGGACACCATATATTTCAAAAAAATTGGTGAAGTACGAAAGTATTCAGAACACATTTTGAACACTCCACAGCATGAATAATGGCAATTGCACAGTCAGAAACTTGATGAGTTGGTTAAAAGATGTAAGCATTGCAAAGAAGTATTGCTTAATACTAGGAAAGTGGTAATCATCGAGAGATTCTTAAAATGTTTTTAAAAAAATCCTGACTCAGTTATCTACTCTGCTTTCGAGGACCAAAGTGGGCAGGATTTTTAGAAGGTGACTCTATACAAGTTCTGTGAAATATTGTCAGGTATTGTAATTAAGTAATTGCTTCTTAAGATAGTCTGATACGTGCTAACATATTCACTTACATATTCATTACAGTAGGTAATGAAACTTAACCTATTCATTGTCAATGTAATGAAACTTAACCTATTCATTGTCTTGTGTAATCATTGATAGTTTTTAAATAGTGTCCTCACCACTCCCCATTGAAAAAACAAAACAAATGTGTAGGCTAATACTGTGAAAGGAAAGCAGAAAAAGCTCCCCCCAAAATACTAAAAGCTGTCCATGTGAGCAAGAGTTGACAAAATATCCAAGAGATTTGGGAGCATACCTGCTAAAGGTAATCCATTACAAATGTATGTACTGGCATAGGGACCAGAATTGGGTCATGACTGAAAAATTTGGAAAGGTTGGTAAAAAGAAGTACTTTTAAATTAAAAACCAGTAGCTCTAAGTAGCTCAGAGTAGAAGGGGATGATTAAGATGAATTAGGAAAAAACGCCTACAAAGAATGATGAGAATATTCATGCGAAAATACTTCCATTGATAATTTATTGGTATTTTATGTGAGGGGTCAAATGGTTATTTGAGAAAAATAAATTTGCAGTTTGCCTCACTAGTTTAATTTTTAAGGTATGTCTGAAGAGTAATTAGAACTCAAAATTGTCACACAGTTTTTTCATTAATGAATTAAAATACATTGTGCAATAGTGTTAACATGAAATACTCAAAGTTTGAACTAAATATTTTCATTGCATTAAACTGGCAGGTTTTTTTTTAAGCAGCATTGTGCAGAAACAGTTTTATTATGTGGAAGGAGCAAAATTTGAAACCCCTCTTCCAAAATTACCCATAATGTCTCTTTACTTCTAAAGGAATATTTGTTATAGTGACAAAGCCCATACTAATCCAGGGATAGGGTCCATGGTGTTTAGAAGGATTTGGCTTGCTGCCTTGGTAGATGCTTGTTAGTTAGGTACTATGGGTATCCTTGGCCTTTTGCCAGTTTGAGGCCTTCAACTGGCAGGGCTTGAGGGTTTCACTTGTTTGTTTAGACCCTGTAGAGTTGGGAAATGGAACAATTCTTTGTTTAGATTTGCCCTGAAAAACAAACAAATCTAAATTGGGAAAATCATTTTGAATACATACATTCTTGTCTTTTTACACACACACACACACACACACACACACACAGCTTCTCACTACTTTTTAAAAATAGTAACTTTGTTATGATATAATCCATATACTATATAACTCACCCTTTTAATAGGTGGTTTTCAGTATATTCACAGTTAATGCAACCATCATGGCTATCTTATTTCAGGACATTTTCATTATCCCTAAAAGGAACCCCATACCCATTAGCAGTCACTCCTCATTCCCTGCCTCCCCCTAAGCCCTGGCAATTGCCAATGTCCTTTCTGTAATTGTGGGATTTACCTGTTCCATATAATTGTATTTTTAGGAATACATTTCAGTTGTATTGATTTTATTCACACTCTTTTGCAACCATTACTACTAGTAATTTTCCTGAATTCATCCTTTCTTATTCCCCATAATATTCCATTATATGAATGTACCACATTTATTTATTCATGAATTGGGACATTTAGTTGTTTTCATTTATTGGGTAGTGTAAATAATGCTATGAACTTTTGTGTTCAAGATTTGTCTGGATGTAGGTTTTCAATTTTCCTGGGCATATACCTCGGAGTGGAATTAACTTGTTTACCAGAGAAATGGCTATTCAAATCCTTTGTCCATTGTTAGATTGGGTTGTCTTTTTATTGTTGAGTTTCAAGAATTCTTTATATATTCTGGATACATGTCTCTTATGTGATGTATTAGTATCAGCAGACAGGATTATGGCTAGTTTAGCATCCATATTTGTTCAGCAATGGGAAGTGAAAAAGAAAGGAAATAGAGGACTCAGTTATCATGCAGGGAAGTCTGGAGGTGAGAGGAGCAGGCTTTTTTTTTTATTTTAATTTTTTTTTTCTGGTTGTTGTTTTTTGAGTCTGTGGTTGTTGGTAGGGGCAAACCCACAAAACACATTCTGTGGTCAAAAGTTTATAAAATGATGTTTCATAGTGTGGAAGTGCATAGCCCCAGAGGAAGGCTTGCTTGATACAAGCAGAGGTGTTCTCAGAGCATGTGTAAGTCTGTACGGATGTGCAAACAGGAATTGATCTGACAGCGTGAAGACACAGCAGCCTTCTCTAATTAAAACCTCTTGATGACATTAAACTGCGTTGCTTAATTACAATAAATCAACATTAGCAGATCATATCTCCGAAGAGACATTGTCAATGTGCTGCATAACGTAACAAAATTTGACCTTGTAATTGAGGGGGTTCTATGAGGTGATGGCTCTTGTCACTGAGGGTAAAGTAAGCCCCACTTGAGTTACTTTGGAATAACTCAGATCTTAGAGAATACCATCTGATAATTGTCTTTATATGAATACATGCTTTCAATGTGAGAATATTTTATAAAAACTGAAGGGAATGGAGTTTTCCACTCATTCCCTGTTTATTTTCTCAGACACTTATTTTCTGGCCTCCTCTTAATTTTTGAACTGGTTTGGGCTTGACAACTAACTTCCCCAGCAGTTTTTGCATATTTGTTTGGACAAAACGCTTGTTCCTTTGTTTTCCCTTCTATCAGCATTTGGAGCCAGCCCACTGACTACCAGATGGGTTAAGTAGGTATTAGGTATTGTTATCAGTGAGCATCTGGAAGACATTATGTCATGTCCTGTATGTACCTTTTCTAGATTTTCTCCTTCCCTTTTATTGAATTTACTAGAGGCACGGTGCATGAAAATTCATGCACTGGAGGGGGGGGGGCCCTCAGCCCGGCCTGCCCCCTCTCACAGTCCGGGAGCCCTCAGGAGCGGGAGGTGACCCTTCGATCAGGGGAAGGTGATGCCCCCATCACACCTCTGCTGCTGCCACTGCCAGCAGCGCAAGCCTCGGCTGGCCCTGGCGGCTGGGGGGCTGAGGGCAGCCGCCATCTGAGGCTTGCCTGCGCCTTGGGCCAGCCCTGGGCGGCTGGGGGGCTGAGGGCGAATCGGCCGCACTGCATGCCTGCTGCCCCCCCCCCCCCGCCCCCCCCCCCCCCCCCCCCCCCCCCCCCCCCGCTGGCCTGAAAGGACTGTGGGACTCAGCCCCGCCATCTTGTGGCTATGGGCACCACCATCTTTGTGATGTGTGATGGTCAATTTGCACATTACCTCTTTATTAGATAGGATTGGGATGACACTGGCTAACAAAATTAGCCAGGTTTCAGGCACACAATTCCATGGCACATCATCTGTACACTCTACTGTGTGTTCACCACCCTAAGTCAAGTTACATTCTTAATACCGTAATATCTGGGATAGTATATAACTGTAGAAGGAGATCTTTTTGAAATTTGACATGAAGTAACAATAAAATATGGACTACTGTGGGACCAGGAAAATTCTAGTTCCTGTTCAAAACTGACTCCAATGTCAATTATAGAACTGGAATATAATAGCATATGACACCACCTATGCTAAAGAATGTTGCTATTAATTTATGTTCATTGGTTTAATTTTCAAAATTAATGATATTAAACCAGTGGGATATATTTAATTTCTTCTTGATGCAGACTCTAACCCAGCCGTGGGCAAACTATGGCCCGCGGGCCGAATACGGCCCGTTTGAAATGAATAAAACTAAAAAAAAAAAAAAAAAAAAAAAAAGACCATACCCTTTTATGTAATGATGTTTACTTTGAATTTATATTAGTTCACACAAACACTCCATCCATGCTTTTGTTCCGGCCCTCCGGTCCAGTTTAAGAACCCATTGTGGCCCTCGGGTCAAAAAGTTTGCCCACCCCTGCTCTAACCACTTAGCAGCTCTTCGTCTTCCAAATGGTACTGAAATGTAGGACATCTTAGCTCTGTAGAACTGGAGGGCCCAGGGATTACTTACTCTCTTCACACTCCTCATTTTGTGCATAATAGTGTTAGAGTCATAAGTGTTACCTTGCTTAGGGCAGAGGTCTGCTTTGAACCCCCAATATGTTGGGGCAGAGCTCTTTCTATTCTGTAGTGCTGCCTATGTATAACACAGCCTTTGACATGTTTGTTCCTACATGTGTGTTCTCTCTCCTTTCTTTGCATCTGGGATAGCATTATTCTCTTGCTTTGTTCTCTTACTGTCTCTAACCATTCTGTAGTTGCAGTTCCTCTTTCTCTGATTGCCCTTTGGGTGTCCCTAGCATTTCTTTACTCGTGGTGTCCACTGTCCTTGCAAGAGTGTGCTGAAGAACCACCTGATTCTCTACCCACAGCCTTTCCTCCAAGCCTCAGCCATGCCCACTATTCCTGTTGAACAGCAGTTAGAATAGGCTCTGTATGCCCTCCTCCTCTTCCTTTTGGTAGATGTGGCTGTCCAAAAGCATGACCCCTTCATCAACCTGGAGGAGTAGAGACTGTTCTGATCCTGACTGAGACTATGACAACGAGGTACGAGTCGGGGCAGTGAGTAAATTGTTTCTGGGAGGGAAGGGAAAGTATGTCAAGTATAACTTCTTTAGTTATATGTTTTATGACACTGTTTCTACATTTTCAGTATATTGTTGTTAAAAATAGGAATCCAAGCATTAAACATTTTGGCTTTTCAAATTTTAAAATGAACTTTTGATAAACTCAGAATTGAATAATAGCTAACACTTAGGTAGAGCTGTACTGTAGATTTTAAGCATACATTTAAGACAACATTTGTAAATTCTTACATAAAATGATAGATACTAAGGAAACCATTTTGCCTGGGGAAAGATTGTTGCACAAATTCCCACATGTTGAAAACTGCTCTCTGAAGCTATTAAAAGCACCCCTCCAGTGTTCTGTTTGAGCATTTGTTCACTAGTAAAATACATGATTATGGTTTTAAAAAATTATATAAAGTAAAAATTTTAGGTGTTTTATGCGGTTTTAACATACTGCTGGGATTATGTATTTTAAAAATAAATATATATTTTTAGTGATTTCAGAGAGGAAGGGAGCAGGAGAGAGAGATGGAATCATCAGTGATGAGGATTATTAATTTCTTGTCTCCTGCATGCCCCCTACTGGGGATCGGGTACCCCTTGCAAGTCCCCTTCAGGGGATCCACTGCCTCCTGCATGCTCCTTACTGGGGATCGAGCCAGCACCCTGGGCAATGTGCCCAGACTGGGAATCAAAATGTGAACTCCCTAGTTCATAGGTTGACACTCTACCACTGAGCCACACCGGCTGGGCTGGAATTATGTATTAAAATTTATGGTAAGGATAGGGAACTAGTGCTGGACTTTCACCAAATTTCTCTTTCCAGACAAAGGTTAACCCATTTTCAGTATTGAGAGTGGTTCAGTAGGTCACATGTAAAAATCACTTAGTTACTCATAATCCACCCCTCTTACATGTATTCCAGATTCTAGGGGTTATCTCTAATAATGTAAGTCTGTGTTCTGAGGCCATAGCTATAACATTGTTAGAGTAAGGAACTCATCTGGTATGCCTACGAAGTGCCTGGCATGCCATTTCCTTTTAGTGTGTGCCTCCTCCTTTACTTCTTACTTTACAAATGAAGGCACCTGATGCCCAGTGAGATCACACAGGCTGGTTCCTGAGCCTAATTCTCATTCTGTGACTTGGGTGACATGAATGATATTTTTGACACTTTGCTTTTCATTAGTTGGGCATGTAATTTACCTACTACCTGCGAGTAGTTCTGAGCACTCATTCTGCCACTAGCTTTGATTTCTTGCGTGGATGTGCCAACCCTGTGAAGTCTGCTCCCCATCTTGCTTTCAGTGGTGTTTTTTAGTGGATGAATATTGGTAGAGCTGTTAAATTGATATGCAGAAAACTTTTGATTCCCCTCAGACTTCCATTCCTATGACTTGGTGATGTTCTGTATATTTCTTACAATTTTAGCTATGATAGATAGAGAAGGGATATTTATGGTGTTAATATCATGATCTTTATTCTAGTCCTTAGTTCTTTCCAGGTCAGAAATGTATCTTGTTTCCTCCTCAGTGGGAACATGTGAGTGTGAATGTACGGTGGTTTTAGATGACATTCCCAGGTCTCAAATGATCTTGTGACCCATGTAATCCTTAAGTCATATGTAGATGTTAACTGAATTTTGCTTCCTAGCCATGTGTTGGAACATGTCTGTCTCTCCATGATAATTTTAACCCAGTCAGAGTTTTGGCCACCTTGAGGCTTGAAGTACTAATACACTTTTTATAAGCCCAGTGACCTTTATCTCTTTTAAAAAGTGGAAGAAAAGAGACTGCAAAAGGAAGTCTTTTCTCTTATACCCACGCTATTCCTACCTGGGAGATGTTAGAAAAAGTGTTATTTTCACTGTTACGTAAAAGTGATTGTTTTCTTCTGTGCAAGTTTGAGTTGTTTTCCTTGTTGATGGAAACCCTCCTCCGGGCCCATTTCTTCTCTTTTCTTATGTGTAGCTATTAATTTCCACTAGTGATTCTCCTTCCCTCACATCTTTCCCATTCATCCACATTTTGAGTGGAAAATTTAAAAATGGTTCTTAGAGTCATGCTTTTTGGAATCAGATGTAAGATCTATAAAGTCTCCCAGAGGCTTTCACTTTCCTAACAACAGATAGGGAAGTGGTCACAGTCTGGAGCAGGTCCCAGCTTCAAATCTTACATTTGCCAGAAATCCTGTCTATGTAGTGGGCCTGGCTCCATAAACAAGGCTTACCACACTTTATTTACTGGACCTTCTGTTTTGTCATCAGAAAAGTTTATTTTTACATATAAATTTTCTTTGGGTCATACTGTATTCTAGGAATTATTGAAGGGATGCCAGTTCATTTTGCCGGTGATTACTGGATTAGTCATTATTCTTTAGTTAATGGAGATGAGAAATAACATTGATGAAAGGCTGGGTTTGGAATAGTGCCCAGGCACTGGCAGAATCACAGTCTCCTTATAGTACCTTCATTGATAGATACTCAATAAGTGTCTCAACAAATGAAATTATGTAATTAAATATTATCAGGCGGATATGCCACTGAGAAAGTCTAAGTTAGGAACTGCAGAAAGAGGAAGAATATAATTTGGTCCAGTTTGAAATCCTATTTTGTGTTTGATTTATTTAAAGTAGCTTTTTATATTACATGTGATTTATTTTCATCTTAAAACATTTAGCAGCTCTGGATGCTAATAAAATAGAATAAAAAATAGCGACATTCGGGGTTACTTTGATGATTATTTTCTCTTTATCAGTTTTTCTTTTATTTTCATCCAGTAGGCTGAAACTTTAAGCAACAAAACAGAAAACAGGCCTCAAAACATATTGCACATGCTACTTCTCTTCAAGTCTTGCATTAAGATAATTTTCTGCATCTTTCTTTGTAACTGGCTGTATAGTGTTCCATAATGCAGCTGAATTGAGTCCCTGCAACCTCCCTCCCCCAGGCATTGTGAAATGTGATCTCTCCCCTCCCCCACCCTCTTATTGTGTCTTTTTAACTCAATATCTGGAGGAACCCAAAACTCAGAGGGTAAGTGTAGATGTGGGAACCTGGGGTAGGGCAGACACACACTCAGAGTAGTCTGATGCCCAGATCTTCAGCTAGCCCAGCTCAGCCACTGTGCTGTGTTGCTTGCTAGAATTTATTAACACCTGGCTTGGGGATAGCGAAGTGAATGCCCTCAAAGTTTAATGAATTTTCATAATTATCTTTTTAAGGGTAAAAAGGAGTAAATTACTTGGTCCAGGCACACACATTAAAAGAAAAAAGTCTTCTGTTAAGTCTTATTTTTACATAACTCTTAAAATTCATGGAGATGTCCTGTGATGTATTCTAGTTTGTTAAAATTACACAAAAAGTTAGGGGATGTTTTTTATTGACAAAGTGTTTTCATAGGATTATTTAAATAACCTCTTTTTCTTGTTTCAAAATGAACATCACTATGTATTGTGACTTTTCTTCACCCCAGTATTTAACTTATATCTTAATTTGCCCATTTTTTAGGCATGTTGTAGTAGTACTAAATTCGACAATGATTATTTAGATGCTTTTTTTTTTTAAATTTCTTTTTTTTTTTAAAATCTTTATTGTTCAGATTATTACATTTGTTCCTCTTTTTTCCCCCCATAACTCCCCTCCTTCCAGCTCCCACCCCACCCTCCACCCTCACTCCCCACCCACTGAGTTCATCCATAGGTGCATGATTTTTGTCCAGTCACTTCCCGCATCTCCCACACCCCTTTTCCCCCAAGAATAGTCAGTCCATTCCCTTTCTATGTCCCTGATTCATTATAGTCACCAGTTCATTCTGTACATCAGGTTATTTATTCACTTGATTCTTAGATTCATTTGTTGATAGATGCATATTTGTTGTTTATAATTTGTATCTTTACCTTTTTCTTCTTCTTCCTCTTCTTAAAGGATACCTTTCAGCATTTCATATAATACTGGTTTGGCGGTGATGAACTCCTTTAGTTTTTCCTTATCTGTGAAGCTCTTTATCTGACCTTCAATTCTGAATGATAGCTTTGCTGGATAAAGTAATCTTGGTTGTAGGTTCTTGGTATTCAGCACTTTGAATATTTCTTGCCATTCCCTTCTGGCCTGCAAAGTTTCTGTTGAGAAATCAGCTGACAGTCGTATGGGTATTCCCTTGTAGGTAATTGAGCCTCTTTCTCTTGCTGCTTTTAAGATTTTCTCTTTGTCTTTTGCTCTTGGCATTTTAATGATGATGTGTCTTGGTGTGGTCCTCTTTGGATTCCTTTTGTTTGGGGTTCTCTGCGCTTCTTGGACCTGTAAGTCCATTTCTTTCTCCAGGTGGGGGAAGTTTTCTGCCATTATTTCTTGAAATAGGTTTTCAATATCTTGCTGTCTCTCATCTTCTGGCACTCCAATGACTCTGATATTAGTCCACTTAAAGCTGTCCCAGAGGCTCCTTACACTATCTTCACACTTTTGGATTCTTTTTTCATTTTGCTTTTCCAATTGGGTGTTTTTTGTCGAATCTTTGGTTTGATTCTTGTGCTCCTCTGGTCTGCTATTGGGTATAATATTCTTTATTTCAGTCCGTGTATGCTTACTTTCTAATTTCTTTATCGTAGCATCGAGGGTCTCATTAGTTTTCGTGAGGCTCTGCACAAATTTATGGCAAGCCCTCAGAATTGCGATTCTTAGCTCCATATCCTCCATTTCTGTCATGTTTTTTTGTCTCCGCATCTTTTATGCTTTCTTGGTGCACCCCCTTGTGGTCTCTGTGCGCAGTCTTGTTCTAGCCAAGCCTTAATTGTTGTAGTTAACACTAGAGGGATTTGACCACCAGGCCGACTGGCTGTGGAAATCAGCTGTGTGAAAACTTCAGTCCTCAGGGGAGGCGCTAGTCCAGCCCTTGCCTGAGGCGATCGGCAAATGGCTATGCGCAGGGTTTGGGCGGGGCGGGCTCAACAGGGCGGGGGGAGGGAGCAGCTATGGCCGCTCTCAGTCCGTCCCCAGGGGCTCTGCCTCTCTGCTCCAGCAATCGCTGCAAACCTCGGAGGGGCCGTAGCCAGACAGTCCCGCTTCTCCCGTTTGAGTCTGGGTCCCTAGAGACTTGCCCGGATCTGTAGCCCAGAGTCTGAGACTCGCTCCTGATTGAAAACGACAATCGCGCCCTCAGCCGCCAGCCCGCTTTGCGCGTGCACCCTCACCACCGCACAGCCGTACCTTTAAATTTTCCACACTGCGCCTCCGCTGAGCGTCGGAATGCTGTTGTTTTTGCTTCTAGTTGAAGAGACTCTCCTCAGCCAGCCTTCCCGTGGTTCTGGTTGATGTCCGCTCCGACTTTTAGTTGTATTTTTGAAGTGGTTGTCCACGGCGGCAGTCTCCGGTGTTTACCTATGCCGCCATCTTCGATTTCCCTACTTAGATGCTTTTATTTCAGAGTTTATTTATATCCACTTTCTAAGTTGCCTTAACTGAATCCTAGGCAGGTAAGCTAGTGAGGATTGTTTGGTAAAAGCTGCTTTACTTATGTAGTCCTAGTTTAAGATTTAAAAAGTGCTGTTATGAATACTTTTTAACTTTGGTTTTGTGATTTCTGGGATTTTTCCACTTACCTTCAAAGGAAGGGGTGATTAAGTTCTCCTCAAATGCAAACAAATCAACCTCATAATTTTGGTGGCATTATTATTGCTAGTGGAATTCAAAGATGGTAAAATTATATCTTATTTAAAAACTCCCCCAAAGCTGGGTTTTGAGGTTACATTAAAGAGTTGGATGTGTGCTGAGAATTTGATCATCTCTTGGTATAAAATTAGGCTATTGTACATCAAAGAGGCCTGTGCAGAGTATGGTCTCATCAGTATCTTTAGAAGGGGAGGAAGGGCAGCTTGATATCCTGTCACTGCGCCTCAACAGTTAGCAGATGTGCTGTGAGTTAATGTTGCCCTTCAGTTATCTTTGACAGAAGCAGGGTCTGGCTAAGATCAGATTGTTTAAACTAATGCACATTGATCTTAGCTTAGTAATCAGAAGACTGTAAGCTAGCTAGACAAGGAAAAGCTGGTGGTGGATTGTTAGATTAAAAAACAAAGCAATTAATAATTGGAGAATAGCTTTGGTGTCCTTGACCCATTTTATAACTGTTAGTTCTGATACATGCTGCTTTTAGATTTACCTGGGATGACCTTTTAAATAGCTTCTGAGTGTTAAGCTGCTTCTTGCTGACCTTGCAGCGCGGGGCATCAGAGTTAGTACTACACATCCTTTCAGACCTCCATTTGGTAGTTTTTACAGCTATATGACACCTCACTGTTTGGCACATGTTCTGGAGCTTCAGTTTAACTTAATGTTTATTTAATGTATACATAGTATGGAATCAAATGCAAAGTTTGCTGAAGTTTTAGGGGAAGTACACAATATTCTTTCACACTTGGGAATAAGTGATGATTTTATAGTTTCCACGGTGGCTGTGAAACTCACTTTCATAGTTGACTATAAAGTAGTGGTCAATCCTAAAGCAGTTTTGGAAAGTAAATGAAAGAGGGAGATGTTCATTGATGCTCTGTTATTTTTATTCAGTGGGTGGTGCTTGAGTATATAATTCTTTCTCTTCCATTCTGTCATTTTCCCTGTACCAAAGATTAAGCACACTTTGGCATATAGAGGTCTCCCTAACTACACTGGGGTTACCAGTGACGGTGGAGCATGTGTAGTTCTGTCTGACTTGGCTGGTAGAATGAAAAACAGATGTTTTTTGAGAGAGGATCATATGAAAGTCTGATGAGCTCCCTGCTGTTTTCTTAAACAGCTTTATTTATAATAGAAGTTATATATCATACAATCCACCTATTTAAAGTGCACAATTCAAAGATTTTTAGTAAGTTCTTAAAGTTGTGCAATCATTACCATAATCTAATTCCAGGACATTCTCAGCCCTCAGTCTCTCTGATTTTAGAACTAAGTTATCTATGACTATTTCTTTTATGAATATAGGTTATTCAGTGTTGATTGGAGTATTATGGTGGGTTCTATCCTACCTATTGCATAGCTTTTTATGTTACTTTATATATCCTCTGCAGAAAAATTTTAATCCCACATTGCCTGCCTTGTCCTGTTATGTTTCCTGTAACAGTCAATTCTTCTTAATTAGCTATACTTGTTTTAATTCCCTAACTATTGTAATGCTCTGGACATCTATATACACATAATATATTGATAACTTAAATTGTAAAAATGCTACCACTAGCAATACATTTTTAAAGAATTGGATTAATTGCTGTTTTGGATTATCATCTTCCATCTTTAGTATGGATAGTTGAGGATAAATTAAATATACCTTCCATCTTTAGCATGGATAGTTGAGGATTATATTTTTGCCAAAGCCTAATTTAATTAGAAAAGTGAATTTGCTGTTGTTGCAAAAATTATAAAATGGCCATCAAATGTGATTTCTCTCTGCATAACCACGCTTGATATTTTGGGGTTTTTGGTGTTGCTGTTTCCCAGGTTCAGGGATGATAATGGCTGTTCTTATAGCTTTCTTGCTACACTTGTCTTAAGTTTTTAGAGTAAGTTCTTGTCTTTCTCAGCTTTAGAATAGAGACACACTGCTTATCATATACTAGAGGCCCGGCACACGAAATTCGTGCGTGGGTATGGTCCCTAGGGCTGGCCTGCGATCAGGGCCATCTTCCCCGGCTGCCCGCAGCTGGCTCTGCCCTCCACTGCCACCCATTCTCGTTCTCCATTGGTGACCGGTGCCTGACGGCCGGGGGAAGGGACTGAGACATCAGTTGTTCCCACTGCTCGCTGGCCCCGTCCCTGCCTCAGGTTTGTGCTCTGTGTGAGGGGCTACCAGAGGGGTGGGAGCCTTGGCCTAGCACTCCCCACGTTCCCTGCCATCCACCCCCAGTTCCCCTTTTGCCATCAGGCGATCGGATTCTGCCAGTTGGGGAAAGGGACTGAGAGGTAGTCAGTGTGCCTCATTGTGACTGGTCCAGCAGTCATTCCACTGTTAGGGTCAATTTGCATATTACCCTTTTATTATATAGGATGTGTTTAGACAGGTTTCTTTCAAAAGCCTATTAAAGAAGGACTAGAGTAGATTCAGGAATGCAGTATGGTCTCATATCCTTTTTTTTTTTAATTTATATTTTATTGATTTTTTACAGAGAGGAAGGGAGAGGGATAGAGAGTTAGAAACATCGATGAGAGAGAAACATTGACCAGCTGCCTCCTACACACTCCCTACTGGGGATGTGCCCACAACCAAGGTACATGCCCTTAACCAGAATCGAACCTGGGACCTTTCAGTCCGCAGGCTGACGCTCTATCCACTGAGCCAAACCGGTTAGGGCTGGTCTCATATTCTTAACCAGGGATGTGTATCTGAATCCCCATGGAACTAAAAAAATTCACCACTGTGAGCTCTACCCCTGGCTACTCTAGTTTGGAATAACTGGAGTGGAGCCGTGCTATCATGCTTGGAGCTTTACCCCATTTTGAGAATTGGTAAATATGTGTGTCTTGGGACTGAAAGTTGGACCAATTTATCTTTGTTTAGTCATTGTATTTTTGTCACTTTTGATACAAATTAGACAGCGTATAAGAAAGTAGTTCAAGACCTTGGGGTAGGGGGGGGATATGATTCAACTGAAATTAAATTTATAATTACATATAGCTGGCATTTTATTAATACTGGTGTTTGGGGAATGAAATAAGACCAACTGTGCATTTTATAAATTTTATAGCTTTTATGAATTTACTCTATTAAAATATAAATTTTGACTTTATTCCCTTTAGATAGAAATTTCCTGAAGAAGATTTTCATTTTCTTATGTTTTCTTCGAGTGGCATGGGTAAGGTTCTGGTGTAATAGAGCCCTCAGGTTATGTGCTGTTTGGATCTCATTGAGCCTTGTGGGTAGAGTAGGGGGCTGAGCTGCAGTTCACTTTGGTAGAGAGCGGCCTGGGGTTGAACCTTTCTTCTGCCATTTACTGTGTAGTCTGGGTCAGGTCAGCCTTTCTTTCATGGGTTGTTCTGAGAATTAGTTGTGAGTGATGATACATGTAAAATATATTCAATAAATGCTCTATTGTTTTTGTTGTTATTCAGTTGTTTGTATTTGAAATGATAAAATTTTTTATTAAGTGAATTTCCTGTCTGGTAACACTAGATTCTGTTTTGTCAGATATAGTCTAGAAGCTTTGAAGAAGTTTAGATTCTTTCCATCCTGTTAAGTGTGCACTGAAGCATCTATTTGGTGAATGTTACTTTGGTGCTTTAAAGAAGTTTAAATGTGCTTTCCCAGAGAACCTGGCTTACATTAATGTATTCATTTATTCACTGGGAGAGTAATTCACTTCTTATTACACAGTAGCTTATAGCATGTGTTAGAAACTCCTGTTGTTAACACTAATGGCAGTCAACATTTAGCTTTTTCTTCACTGTCTGCTGTCTTGTGGTTTCCACCATTTATTCTTAATTGTCATGTATCGTGGAAGTAAGTAAATCCATGAGTCTCCTCCTCTTACTATAAATGTTTGCACCTCTTTTAAGTTTTCTTGGCGTCCTCAGATTCTGGATTCAGTTAACATGCTGATGGTTCTTTGGTTTGTAGGGCAGATTAGTCAGGTTGTGTGTTTTCCTTCCTTCCTTCCTTCCTTCCTTCCTTCCTTCCTTCCTTCCTTCCTTCCTTCCTTCCTTCCTTCCTTCCTTCCTTCCTTCCTCCCTCCCTCCCTCCCTCCCTCCCTCCCTCCCTCCCTCCCTCCCTCCCTCCCTTCCTGCATTTGGGTGATGCACCTGTGTACATAACTCAAGAAAAAGAATTTCCCTTCCCTTTCTCTAGGAGAGAGGAGAGTGGAGCCATCATTTACAGGAACCTTTCTGGCTACCTCCAAAAGCATTGCTTGATTTCATTTGTCTTGAGTATGCCCCAGTGGATGTAAGCATTGGGACGTTTATAATTTCAAGTAGATTTTGAATATAGTGGTCAAAGTTATGTACTTGAACTATTTTGTATCTGGAAAAAGTCAGGTAGAGTGATTTCCAAAAGCAGTATTTGAGTCTTCTAACCTGAGATATTAGGTGACTAAGTAATCTGAGTACATGAGAACACATGATTTATGTAAACATTCAATAATAACTATATTTAAGGATTTGGGGTTGAGAATTTGGCTATCAATTATGAGGAGATGAGGGAGAGAAGAGCCTAGAGGAAATAGACTATCCTAAGTTATTTTACTGTAGAAAGCGTATGTTAGTGTACAATGCAAGATTTAATGAAAATGTGTTTGGGGGCGTGGAGAGAAAGGGAGAAGAGCATGCATGCTGGCTCATAAGAGAAAATGGTTATTTTATTTTTAGAAAGTGGCACTTTTCTAAGTTTTAACCCTTTAATCCTTCAGAATCCATTTTGCCTGCCCTGATTACTCCTTTGGCAGGTGAACATTTATGAGATATGTTTCCGTTCCCGTTATATGTGTTTTAGATTCCTGGGTGTAACGGGTAATGTTTTATTTTTGAGGATGTGAATGAAAATGAGACAAAAAGTAAGACATTCTTTACCAGTTAGACTAATGACTTGTTAAAACATGTAATTCCGTTGCGCTTTAAAATTTTACCCTTTGTTTATGTTGGTGGTGGTAGCTTGAAATCCATGTTACAGGACAAGGATGCTGTTTTCTCTCTGAATATTCCTTGTGCCAGCTTATTGGGGAGGAGGGGATAGTCAGCATTTTCTAAAAAGTTCAAACTTTTTATAAGCTCACAGGAATAGTTTAAAGTTTTAATTTGATTTAATATTTTGTTCCAGATGCTAAGTGGATTTTCTTTTTCTTTTTAGTTATACTTGAAAGGGCAGGGAGAATTGCTTTGCTTTCTTCTTAAGTATAAAAATGTCAAACTCGAAGTTATCCTTTATTCTTCATTGAAACCATTAAGGATAAAAAGCCCACAATCAAGGCTTTGCAGACGGGACCAGTGTGCAGCTAGATGAGAAGCAGCTGTACCAGGAGGCGCAGGGTGGGAAGAGCTCACCAGAACACGCTTTGCTGCTGAGGTTTAACGTTTACTATTTACTGCCTCCTTGGGTGGTGGTTGGGGGCAGTTAAACCAATTAATTGGATAGAAAATTATTAAATGTATCAATGGGAGAGGCAGGGCATAGTATACCATCTGAGGCATACAGGGTGGGAGTTGAAGTTTAAGACTCCTTAATTAAGGCCATGAAAAGAACTCCAGGAACACAGTTGAAAAGGTTTTTTTCAACTTAATAATGTGTGCATTAGGGATGGAAACATTTTCAGTGAGATTCCTTAGACTACATTATAATGTGAATTCCCCTTTGACCTTGCAGCTTATGCTGCTCTGCTTATCAGTTTTCTTTCTTTTTACATTTTATTTATTTATTTTTTAAAGTTAGATTCTAACCAGGTGGTTACAGCTAATGTGATAGATTAGTCTAGTTAGTTCTCAAGGATCTAAATTGGTATTTTGGCTTTTATTCTGTAATCCAAGATGGTGGCTTCCTTTTGGTGATGGAAGATACTGAACAAAAATGTAAAAATGTTCCATCTGAGAATAGAATTTTGTGGGCTGGTAAATTTTTAGTGTCTTCATCTACTGCCACAACCACATTATGTGCCCTAATTAGGCGTGTGTGAGTGAAGTGGGCCCAACTGGGTTATGCAAAGAGAATGAGTGGAGAGAAGTTTTCAGTCAGAACTATTTTCCAGGTTGGAAAATTCCCATTTCTATTTCCAGGGTTGTGCAGTCTGGAGGTGGAGTACAAATTAAAGAGCACTGTTTTAGAAGTGGGATTGGGTCTTAGTCTTGGCAGCTTGATAATTGCAGTTTTGGCTCACCAGACATGAGGAGCTCCTGAGGGAACACTGGAGAAAAAAGGAAGGCCTACCATAAACGGAAGTTAAGCTAGAGAGGAGACAGGAAGGCCCGCAGCTCCCCTCTCCAGGCTGCAGTTTTGTTTATGTCAGTGGGAGTGAGGGAAAGCTGAAGATCTGGTGGCTCAAACCCAACAATTCTTCTGGCCTTCATCTTAATGCATGCATCATCTTTTCTTTAGGAATTTTAGCTAATTCCTGCCAATTGTGTTCGGGAGTCACGACAAGCACTATTTAAAATAAGTATGTGTACGATGGCGGAAGTTTTTCCTCACAACCTGATTCCTGACCTTTTGTCACATGTCAAATCTGGTCATTGTTAGTTTGTTTTGTACCATCCATTAGATCAGTGGTTCTCAACCTGTGGGTCACGACCCCTTTGGGGGTCGAACGACACTTTCACAGGGGTCGCCTAAGACCATCGGAAAACACATATAATTACATATTGTTTTTGTGATTAATCACTGCTTTAATTATGTTCAATTTATAACAATGAAAATACATCCTGCATATCAGATATTTACATTACGATTCATAACAGTGGCAACATTACAGTTATGAAGTAGCAACGAAAATAACTTTATGGTTGGGGGTCACCACAACATGAGGAACTGTATTAAAGGGTCGCGGCATTAGGAAGGTTGAGAACCACTGCATTAGATGATGACAGTTGCAGAATTTTTTTTTTTTTTTAGAGGTGGTAACAGGGCCCACTGTATCTGAGAGCTAAATATTAAGTAAGTCTGCTGGATTATTTGTTCAAGTCTGTAGATACACACACCTGTTCTAGCTCGGGGCTAGAATTTGGGGAGATGGAGCAGAGGCACATATCCATAAAATCCCAGAATGGACTGGGAGGCCATTATCTGAAGTGACCATGTTATGTTTTGCTGTATCGATGATGAAGGCAGGCCTCATGTTTCTGGTGTAGCTCACTCAGTTTCTCTATATTTCTGTCTGGACAACTTTCATTAAAACATGTAAGTGACTACCTGACAGGGATTCCTTAATTAATAACATGGAGACTGTATAACTAGTGGCAGAATTTTAGTGTTAGTAACTGGTGGTACTCAGTGGATTTTATGTTTTACTATGTAAAATGCTTAAAATAAGAAATAATCAGGTGATATTATGTCATATTTTCCATAGTTTGGAAATGGTCATGGTTGTTCATATTGCCATTCTTCCACTAAGTTACAGGCATTGTTAAGCCTTCATATATTGACATTAACTCCTGTTTAAACAAGGTTTAAAAAAACAACTTCATTTCAGTGCCATATCATATTTTGAATTGAACCAAAGGCACAGAAATGAAGCAGTAGTCTGTATATTTAATATTAGTGAAACAAATATTTCTTGTAACCAGAATTTCATGTTTTCACAACTAAGTGTTTTATGGGACCTATGAAAAGAAAGATGGTCCCCATGTTGATAAAGTTACGTGAGGTCTTTTAGGATTGCCTATTGCTGGGCACCTTGAAAGCCGATAAACTGGACTAAAGCAAATTGCTGGTATCTTGCAGTGCAATTAAGGGATTATGTTCTAGTTCAGGGGTGGGCAAACTTTTTGACTATCAGGCCACAATGGGTTCTTAAACTGGACCAGAGGGCCGGAACAAAAGTATGGATGGAGTGTTTGTGTGAACTAATATAAATTCAAAGTAAACATCATTACATAAAAGGGTACGGTCTTTTTTCTTTTTTAGTTTTATTCATTTCAAACGGGCCGGGTCCGGCCCGCGTCCAGCCCGCGGGCCGTAGTTTGCCCACGGCTGTTCTAGTTAATTGACAGTAGTGTTTTCAGTCTTAGAAGTATGTAATGTAATGGTGAATCTCATACTTGTTGTCAGCACCATTACTTGAAGGTACGTTTTTTGTGAAGGAAGAGGGTGTTGCTAAACATTAATGTTTATGAATATTTGCTGGACTCCTTAGTGAGGAGAAACTCATCTCAGGAAACTTTTCATCCACTGGGGAACCAATTATTGATTACAGTCCTTGAGTAAGTATATTGTTCTAATAGGTGAACAACATACACATACTCTTAACAGTTTGGGAAAACTTTTCTGAGGTGAAGAGAGACATTTTCAGTCAATATTTGAATGGCGAATATGATTAATTAAGGGAAAAGCTGGTAGAGTTTGGGCAAAACTCCAGTTTTGTGCCCATGGATAACTACCAGGTGTGGATTGTTCTGTTGAACTAGTCAGGGGAAACCTTTCTTTTTAGCATGGGGCAGTGTAGTATGTCTTGGAAAGATTGCAGTAATGAAGCAGGAGGTTTGCATCTCATCCCTGTTCTCGCTAGAGTCCCAAACAAATCTTTTTGACCATTATTTAGGCTTTCCTAGGTCTCAGTGTCCTCATATGTAAATTTTGGTGCAAGTGTGTAGTGTTCTGGTAGCAGAAGGAGGTGCTTTTGTGTCAAGCAAGCCGGTACACTGTAGCCTCGGATAAGCAGCTATTTTCTGGGGGCCAAACCTATTCACCATTAACTTGTACATTTGCTGGTTTTTTTTGTTGTTGTTTTGAAGTGACCACTGTATGAGTTAAAGTTGGAAGTTATTCTAGGCTTCTAAAAGTTGCTGTGTGGTCCCTCTATGCACACACTTTTGTGCAGTGTTATAAATGGGATGTTTTGGCATCAGTAGATACTAGTACTTCATTTGGCAGGGAGAGAGACAGCCTGAGTCACTTTCCCTGGTGACTCTTCCAGGCTTTCACCAATCCTCACTTCCCTCTGCTGCTTACCTCCCAGGAGATTCTCTCTACAAACTAGCTTGGGCTTGGCCAGAGAGTTGGTAAAAAGGAGCCGATACTCCTGTAATACCCTTTTTTAAAAGGAAAATTACCGAGCTGAATCTGAGGCCATGAGGTTTTTTAAGTCCATGTTGGTTTTCCTTCAAAAAATTAAAAAAAATAGTTTTACTAATTTCTCTCAGAGGTAGCAGAGGAGCTCAGCTCTGCCTACCTACTAGCTCCTCATGGGACAGGACAGGCGGCCATCCTCCTTCCCATAAACCTTTGTCTTCACTGCCAACTTATCTTCCCAGCTCCCCTCCTCCCTGAAATACTATTTGTTTCTTAGACTCAAATTTATTTATTGATATGTAATTCTTTATAACAGAAAAAATTAAAGGCTGCTGTAAATCTTGAGTAATCATGCTCTGCTGAGATTCCTGTGAGGCTGTATATTTAAACAAGTACAGGTCTCTTGTCTCTGAGGCTTTTCCTTATAACACATGCACTGCCATTGTTGGTGACTTCAGATGCAGATTCCTAAAGAAGCAGCCCGGAGGAGGCACACACCTGGCTCTGTGCATATTCAGTGAATGGTGTGGGAGGAAACTCAGGCACCTTCGGATTTCTTTCCCTCCCCCTCTTTAGATCTCTCCTTTCAACCTGCTGTAAACATGAAGTTGTCTGAATACCTATTAAGTAGTTTACTTGGCAAACCTTAATGTAGGAAACAGACAATGGATGGCATGCTTCCAGCTGGCACAGCAGTTGAAAGGTAGCATGTAACTCTAACTTTTCCCCTTTCAGACATAATTATAAGTCAGAATTCATTGTAAATACTCATTGAATGTGCAAAGTAGAGTTAAGTTTTACAGATTAATGTAGTGTAGCTCAGCAGAGGTCATTGCAAAAGCCAACTTTATTGAGATATCAATGCTTCCTTTTTATTGCCAAACAGTTCCATTTATGGATATGTCACATTCATCCTTTGATGTGACAGTTAGGCCATCATGAATAATGCTGCCGTGAACATTGGTGTACAAGTTTTTAAGTGAACATGTTTTCACTTGTCCTGGATATATAGCTAGGTGTGGACTTGCTGGTCACATGGTAACTTTGTTGAACCTGTTGAGGAATATAGCTAGACTGTATTTTATTTTTATTATTTAAAAATATTTTTATTGATTTCAGAGGGAAAGGGAGAGGGAGGGAGGGAGAGAAACATCAATGATGAGAGAAAATCATTGATTGGCTGCCTCCTGCATGCCCCACACCGGGGATCAAGCCAGAAACCAGGGCATGTGCCCCGAGCCATGCTGGCTGGGCACCACATTGCATGAGGGAATCCAATCTTTCCACATTCCTGTCAACATTTATTGTCTGTCTTTCTGATTATAGTCACCCTAGCAGTTATGAAGTAGCATTCCATTTGATAATGATTTCTATTTCCCTAATGACTAATGCCATCAAGCATATTTTCATCTGTTTATTACTTATCTGTGTATTTTAAAGCAGAAATCTTAATATTAATTTATGTCATACTATCTGTTATCTCTGAGCAAGTTTCAACACTTTTAATAAAATAATTTAAGGAAGGTTTGTATCTCTCTTATTTAAATTTCTAATTTAGTGCTCCTTTAAAAAGAGTAGTTAGAATACTGAAAAAAATTCTTTTTGTTTAGAAAAAGATAAAGATCATTATCCAGGAAAGACTGTTTTTGAATAACAAAATAAAAAAAATATAAAATTCTAGCAATCCATAGTAGACTTAGAAGGGAAGAACCTCTCACATCAAATGATCCAGTTCCCAATGTGCATTTCATGTTTTTCCTCTTTATTGAGAAGTTAGAGCAATAGTAAAATTAAAATCCTTTAGCCATTTTACCATTTCCCTACCCCATGATTTCAGTACAGAAAAAACATCTTTTCAATCAAAATACTCAATTACTTTTCTGTTTCTAGGGTAACATAATAAGCTTTGAGAGATGGTAGTTTTGCCTCAGCCTTCCACCCACGCTTGTTGACCTACTCAGGTGTTCCTACTTAATTAGTGGGAGACTCAGGGAACTGATTGTATGTACACACTATGAGAAAAACATATGGGAAAAAATTCTGTCACTCATTTTTCTTTAACATCCATATATATAGCTTACGGTGGCATTTCCCTCTTAAGTCCCAGCAAATTAATCCCAATATGCATTACAGTGGTCAGCAATGAAATATTTCAACTGCAGCATTTGCTCTCTTAATCAAAGGTGTAGAACAGGGGTCCTCAAACTTTTTAAACAGGGGGCCAGTTCACTGACCCTCAGACCGTTGGAGGGCCGGACTATAGTTTAAAAAAAACTATGAACAAATTCCTATGCACACTGCACATATTTTATTTTGAAGTAAAAAAACAAAACGGGAACAAATACAATATTTGTATTTGCATGTGGCCTGTGGGCCGTAGTTTGAGGACCCCTGGTGTAGAAGATAGCAACATGCACTTTCTGGTGGATGGTATAATGACCCCTGAATATATTCAAGTCCGAATCCCTGGAACCTGTTGTTTTATATAGTAAAAAGGACTTTGTTGTTAAGATAAAGCTAAGGATCTTCTGATGGGGAGATGATCCTGGGTTATCCAGGTAGATCCAGTATAATGATAGAGTCCTTATCAAACAGAGGTAAGCTGATCAGAGGGAGAGAAAAAGATGTGAAAACAGAATAGAGAGGTTGGAATGATTCTTTGAAGATAGAGGAAGGGGCCACAAGCCACAAAATACAGGCATACCTCAGAAATATTGCAGGTTTGGTTCCAGGCCACTGCATTAAAGTGAGCATCACAATAAAGTGAGTCATAGTCTTTTTGCTGATGGAGGGCTTTGCCTTCAATTTGCAGCACCTGTGAAGGAATAAAATGAAGTATACCTGTATAGGCAGCCACCAGAAGCTGAAAAAGGCAAGGAATTGGATTCTCCCTCAGAGTTTCCAGAAGAAGCCGGCCCTGCCAGTACCTCCACTTTAGCCCAGCAAAACTGATTTTGCATTTCTAACCTCCAGAACTTTAAGAGAATAAAGTGTTTTAAGGCACTAGTTTGTGGTTATTGTTAGCAGCCTCAATAGGAAAATAGGCTAAATGTTTTCTTTGTTCCTTTGTCCCTCATTAACAGAGAGGGGGTAGACATGATGTTGCTGTTGCTGTTGCCACTCATTAAAACCTTATGTGCCAGACACAGTGTTATATATGCCATGGGCATTCATTTTACAGTTAAGGAAACAGGCATGTACAGGTGAAGTAAATTCCTTAAGATCACACAGGTAGTAAGTAGCGCCAGACTCCCATGATTTTAGTCAATTGGTTTTTATAGGGGGATTAGGGAAGGGTTCAGCTTGAATTTGTTAGCTATAGGAGGTAACTTATTTCTCTATCACCCTAGAAAACCAAGTTGAATATACTGAATGTTACATATACAGTTGTTATAACATTACTTGTAGAATTCAGCCAGTAATTTAGTAAGGAAATCATATGATACATAACCCAAAAAAATGAGAATTTTATGGGTGATAAATGCTGTGAAGAAAGTTAACACATTTAATTATTTATACTATAAACTATTCAATTAGTTTAAACTGAAAACACAAAAAACCCCAGATTACCCATTTCTTCCCCCTCATAAGGTTTTTTTTTTTTTTTAAAGATTCTGCTTGAGAGATCATATATTTGTCTTTCTTTCCCTGTCTTAATATAATGTATTTGTCTTTCTCTGTCTTAACATAATGTCCTTGAGATCCATCCGTGTTGTTGCAAATACAAGGTTTCATTCTTTTTTATGGACTAGGGGCCCAGTGCAGGAATTCATTGGTGCACCTTGAAAGGAACTGTGTGGGCTGTGGTGGGCACAGGGGTGGGTCTCGGCCCATCCTCTGCATCCCCGCCCGGCCCATCCCACTATGGCCCCCGGTCCCCTGTCTGCCGGCAGCCCCGCTCCTGCTGCTGTCGCTCCCACGCACCAATGGCACCAGCCCCTCTAGTATCCACTGGCAGCGTGGAGTGATTGAGGCCGGTACCAGCAGCGGGTGTGAGCAGGGCCGGCACCATCAGTGGGTGCGAGCAGCAGCTGCTGCCCCAATCACCCATCATGAGCAGGGGGAGGTGGAGCAGCCCTGAGGGGTGATTGGGGCTGGCAGCCGCTGCTCACACCCGCTGATGGCGCTGAGCTATTGGGGCCGGTGCCGGGCACTGGCAGCAGGTGCGAGTGCCGAGTGGGACCGCGGTGTGTGGGAGCAAAGAATTTTCAGTAACCACCAGAGGCTTGCCCTGATGACAGCAACCAGTGCCCCGCCTTGGTCTGGTGCCACTCACCTACTCCACCATTTCACCATGGCTGATGCCTGCCATGTTCCACGCTCTGCCACCTGCTGCTGACACCCACCATGTTCTGTGTGCACCCCCTGGTGGTCAGCACACGTCATAACGACTGATTGTTCAGTTATTTGGTTACACCTTTTCAGTCTATTTGCATGTTAGAGTTTTATATATATACTAGAGGCCCAGTGCACAAAATTCGTGCATGGGGGTGAGGGGTCCTCTCAGCCCAGCCCGCACTCTGTCCAATTGGGGATTCCTTGGGGGATGTCCGACTGCCTGTTTAGGCCTGATCCCTAAACCGGCAGTCGGACATGTCTCTTGCAATCTGGGACTGCTGGCTCCTAACTGCTCACCTGCCTGCCTGCCTGATTGCCCCTAACTGCCTCTGCCTGCAAGCCTGATCACTCCTAACTTCCCTCCCCTGCTGGCCTGGTTGCCCCTAACTGTATCTACCTGCCTGCCTGATCGCCCCCAACTGCCCTCCCCTGCTGGCCTGATCTTGCCCCCAACTGCCCTCCCCTGCAGGCCTGATCTCGCCCCCAACTGCCCTCCTCTGCTGGCCAATTTGGTTCTGATTGGTTGGTTTCTATGCCAGTCAGCGTCAAAAGCTCCGCCTCCAAGGCAGCCATTGGCTCCCCACAGCACCGAGATTTGGTTCTGATTGGTTGGTTCCTATGCCAGTCAGTGTCAAAAGCTCTACCTCTTAGACAGCCATTGGTTCTTCACAGCACCCACATTTGGTTCTGATCGGTCGGTTTCTAAGCCAGTCAGCATCTCCAGGCCTATCTCTGGGACTGATCAGAGAGGTGGGGCTGAACAGCAGCCTCCACGAAGGCCGGGAGAGAATGAAAGGCCCGGCTGCCAGCAAAGCCGGGAAAGAAAGAGGGAGAGAAAGAGAGAGGCAAGTACTGATCAACAGCTGCCACTGAGGCTGCGGATCAGACCCTGCCTCTCTCTCTGGGTCTCAGCCCCCTGGACAGTCAGTGCTGGGTCACCAGGCTGCAGTGGGGCAGTCAATGCTGGACTCCTGGGTTGGTCAGCCTTTGGTCGTGATCGGTTGTTACAACCCTGGGCTTTTATATATTAGGATGTGTGTGTGTGTGTGTGTGTGTGTGTGTGAGAGAGAGAGAGAGAGAGAGAGAGAGAGAGAGAGAGATGGGGATTTAAGTATCTTGCTGGGGTAGATGGTAGTTTTTTTAATGTTTGAGGAACCTCCATATTCTTGTCAACACTTGTTATTTCTGGTTTTTATGTTAGTAACCATTCTAATAGTTATAGGTGATACTTCATTGTGGTTTTGATTTGCATGTCCCTGATGATTAATGATGTTGAGCATCTTTTCATGTCTTCCTTGTCAAATATATAATTTGCAAATATGCTCTCCCAGTTAGTAGGTTGTCTTTTCATTTTGTTGATGTTTTCCTGAAGCATTTTAGTTTGATGTATATTTTTTACTTTTATATTTTGCTTTTGGAGTCAGATTCAAATGATTGTCACCAAGACCTATGTCAGGGAGCTTACCAGTAGCCTTTGTTTTTGATAACCCATTTTGTGTAAGGTGTAAAATGGTGCTCCAGTTTCATTCTTTTGTATGTGGCTGTTCAGTTTTTCTCAAAATCATTTATTGGAGGCACTGTTCTTTCCTCATTGTATGTTCTTGGCTTCTTTGTTGTAATTAATTGATCATCTACATATGGGCTTATTTCTTGGCTCTCTTGTTCCTTTGATGTCTATGCTTGTTTTTATGCCAGTAGCATACTGTTTTTATTACTATGGCTTTGTAATTTAGTTTGAAATCAAAGAGTGTGAAGTCTTCAGCTTCGTTCTTTCTCCAGGTTGCTGTGGCTATTCAAGGTCTTTCATGGTTGCATACAAATTTCAGGATTGTTATGTTTTTGTGAAAAATGTCATTGAAATTTTGATAGGGATTGCATTGAATTTGTAGATTGTTCTGGATAGTATAGGCCAGTGGTTGGCAAACTGCAGCTCGCGAGCCACATGCGGCTCTTTGGCCCCTTGAGTGTGGCTCTTCCACAAAATACCACGTGCGTGCGTGCATGCACAGTGTGATCGAAACTTCGTGGCCCATGCGCAGAAGTCAGTACTTTGTGGCATTTGAGTGAAGGGGCCAAAGAGCTGCATGTGGCTTTCGAGCTGCAGTTTCCTGAGCTGCAGTTTGCCGACCACTGGTATAGGCATTTAAACAATATTACTTTTTCCAATTCATGAGCATGGAATATCTTTCTGTTTATTTGAATCTTCTTCAATTTCTTTAATATCTTTTTCTTTTCAACATATAGGTCTTTCACTTTTGTTGTTAAATTTTTTTCTAGATATTTTATTTTTTATGCAATTGTAAATGATATTTTTTTCCCTTTTAGGTAATTCATTAGAAATGTATAGAAATGCAATAGATTTTTTGTGTGTTGCTTTTGTATATTGCAACTTTACTGAATTTATTAGTGCTAGTAGTTTTTTCATAGAGTCTTTAAGGTTTTTTATGCAAACTATTGTGTCAGCATGTAGTCACAGTTTTACTTGTTCCTTTACAATTTGGATGCCCAATCACTCTGGCTAATACTTCCAATACTATCCTATATAATAAAAGGGTAATATGCAAATTGACCGAAAGGCAGAATGACCGGTCTCTATGAAACACACTTACCACCAGGGGCAGATGCTCAACGCAGGAGCTGCCCCCAGCCCGTAGGCCCCAATCATGGCCAACCTCTCAGTCCTTTCCCCTGGCTGGCAGGCTCCAATTCCCTGGTGGGGAACGGGGAACTGGGGATGGGTGGTGGCAGACGTGGGTGGCTCCAGGCCAAGGCCCCCCTCTGCTGGTCACCCCACACACAGAGGGCAACCGGCAGTGGTGTGGGGGCGGGGCTGGTGAGTGAGCGGGAATGGCCGACCTCTTGGTCCCTCCCCCAGCCAGCAGGCTCTGATTGCCTAATGGTGATCAGGGAACCAGGGGTGGGTGGTGGCAGGGGTGGGGCTGGCTGCCGGTAGCCGGGGAAGATGGCCCTGATCGCAGGCCAGGGCTAGGGACCATACCCACGCATGAATTTTGTGCGCCAGTCCTTTAGTGTCGAATAAAAGTGATGAGAGTGGGTAGGTACCCTTGATCTTGATCTTAGACTCTAAGAGGAAAAGCTTTCAGGTTTTCACCATTGAGTATGGTGTTAGCTGTGGGTTTGTCATATATGGTCTTTATTATGTTGAGGTACATTTCTTCTATACCTCTTTTGTTGAGAGTTTATATTATAAATGTAAGTTGAATATTGTCAAATGCCTCTTCTGCCATTATCATATGGTTTTTAGCTTTTATTTTGTTAATGTGGTTTGTATCACATTGGCTGATTTGTGGATGTTGAACCATCCTTTCATCCTTGGAATAAATGGCATTTGATTATGGTGTATGATCCTTTAAACCTGTTGTTGAATTTGGTTTGAGCATTTATGTTCATCATGGGTGTTGGCCTGTAATTTTCTTGTGGCATCCTTGTCTGGTTTTGATATTAGGGTACTGTCCGCCTTGTAAAGTGAGATTGAAGACTTCCCTCCTCTTTTATGTTTTGTTACGCTTTGAGTATTTGGTCGAATTCACCAGCGAAGCTGGTTGTACTAGACTTTTGTTTATTGGGAGGTTTTTGATTACTGATTGAATCTCCTTACACGTAATTGGTTGGTTTAGATTTTCTATTACATCATGATTCGGTCTGAGTAGCTTGTATGTTTCTAGGAATTTATCCATTTTAGATTGTCTAATTTGTTGATGGATAATTGTTCATAGTAGTCTATGATTTTATATTTCTGTGGTGTCAATTGTAACATCTTTTTCATTTCTGATTATATTTATTTGAGTCCTCTTTTTCTTGGTTTGTCAAGCTAAAGGTTCGTCCATTTTGTTTCTCTTTTACAAAGCACCACTTCTTAATTTTACCTCTTTAGTTTCATTTCTTTTTATTCTCTATTTCACTTATTTCTTCTCTAATCTTTATTTCTTTCCTTCTATTGACTTAGGGCTTTTTTAGGTCTAATTTAGTATGGAAACCATATAATCTAACAAATATGAATTTTATGGGTGATAAATGCTGTGAATAAAGTTAAAGCAGGCATAGCCATCTTCGACCTCACTTTATAGTACGCATCAGCAGAAACAGCATTCTTTTTTTCTGAGTATTTTCTATCAGAGGTTGGTTGAATCTGAGGATGTGGAACTCACAGACATGGAGGGCCGACTGTATAAATACTAGATTTTGCAGTAATGACTATCTTAAAAATTTTTTTTAAAAAAATTGATTTCAGAGAGGGAGAGAGGGAGAGAGAGACAGAAACATCTGTGATGAGAGAGAATCATTGATCTGCTGCCTCCTGCATGACCCACACTGGGTAATCGGGCCTGCAACTCGGGCATGTGCCCTGACCAGGAATTGAAGCATGACCTCCTGGTTCATAGGTCGACGCTCAACCACTTAGCCACACTGGCCGGGCTCTATTGTTTTTTATAAAAGAACAATTCTTGGTCAGATGAGTATAGTTTACATACTAGTGAGGATTATAAGGCAAATATGTAGATTTATTTTTATGCTGTTCATTTGTTATTTAATGTTTACTATGCTTCCTGTCTTTAATAACATATTGATTATGGCTGTGATTTAAACAGTGCATGTCAGTGAACTTGAATCATAATCTGAAATTGATAACATCATAATCACAATGGGGCAATGTGGTCAAAGTTGATGGACAAGTGCTTATGTGTTTGAGAGGTATTTGGAAGCTCTTATGTGGTTTTTAAGGGAGAATCTCTCTAAGTAATTATATTTATTGATTTAAAAAATTCCAATAAATTGGAATTGATAAATTTTGGGCCAAATTTAGGTGAAATAATCAAGGTCCAAAATAATTCTGTCTCAAATATTAAGCTATAGTTTGTTCGTTGGATTTTTCAGGAACTTTTCTGTTTGTGCTACAGACACTGTATTGTCATCAGGTTCTATTTTTGTATTTAAGGAATTTAATGGCACACTATATCCTCTCAGGCTCATGGATGTCCCCTTCTCTTATTTAAGCATCTTCCAGTTGTGTTTTCTTGCATCTCAGTGAGAAGCAATTCTACTCTCCTCCCAGTTTATTGTTGGCCATGTAATTTTGTTTATGATGTTTTTGTTGCTGGTGGTTTTTCTCTTACTCTGTACTCTGAATCAGGAAGTCCATCTCCTTTTCTATTTATGGTAATTACTAGAGAGCATTTTATTTTGGCTCTCGGGGAGTGCCTGCTGTGTGTTTCTTTGTGTGGGCATGTATGTTAAAATTGGAAAGAGTTTTCTTTGAGGTCAGGGCTTTTGTAAACTGCTCTGAAAAGTTTGTCACACCCCAATTGGCTATTAAATTTTTTTTGTTTTGTATAGAATCCTTTCCCCTTCCCTGCCCCCTCCATTCTGTTTTCCCCCTTTAAGCATTTCTCCATCGATTTTAAGGATGAAATCCATTTGTTGCATCTATTTTCTCTGGTGTGTGGAGTGGAGGTCTTTTTGAGCTGCTACCTTTACAACCCGGGAATGTTGGGAATAAAAAGGGAGCAAGCAGGCAAACCCAGTCTCGAAGTATTCTAGAAGTTCACTTATCTGGGAACAAAAATGGATTTATATGTTAAAGTGGGTGGGAGATGGAGATTTCACAGTGTAGAGCCTGAGAGCCCCTGCTCTGATGGCACAAGAAGAGGAAGGAAAACTTTGGCTGTGTTAATTCTGTAGGAACTTGAGTTTTGGGTAAATGAGAAGAACTCAAAGAACCTATAAAGCAGCGGTTATTAACCTGTGGGTCGCGACCCCTTTGGGGGTCGAACGACCCTTTCACAGGGGTCGCCTAAGACCATCGGAAAACACATATATAATTACATATTGTTTTTGTGATTAATCACTATGCTTTAATTATGTTCAATTTGTAACAATGAAATTGGGGGTCACCACAACATGAGGAACTGTATTAAAGGGTCGCGGCATTAGGAAGGTTGAGAACCACTGCAAAGTGTTAGGGCCACCAAAGGAGGAACGCATAAGGCCAAAAAGGGTGAAGAATTATGAATTTACTAGATGCACGAAATTTGTGCAAGGGCCTTGGCCCTGGCCCCTACCTGCTGCTGCCATGGCTGGGGACCTCTGCTGCCACCCTCTTTGTCCGGAAGGAAGGACGCCCGGTCTTATTAGCATATTACACTTTTATTATTATAGATTACATCATCTGGGTACCAGATGGGCTGAGCCCCCAAATGGCACCAGCCCCCAAAGAGGGGGAGTCAGAGGGTTTTAAAGGACTCTAGGCGGGCTTTTTCTGGGCAGAGAATTCTCTGTGCAGGTCGGGATTCTGGGAAACTCCAGAGGGGAGAGATAATGGTCTAAGCAAGTGGAATGTCCATTGTGAGGTAGCCTAAAGGTGAGTTCCCAGGGGAGGGGTATCAATTCAATTATTTGATCAGACCCAACATAAAGGGTTTTTCCCCCTCTTAGTTCTCAATAATGGGACATTGGGTCAAACATGGCCTGCCTTTCCCTCCTGGTATAATTAATCCAGTGAGCAATCATATCCTATTTCCCCATACATGTACCGAGACATTATTCTACTTATTTATTATTGGCAAATATGAACTTCTCTCTGACTCATAGATATGAGGTTTTTCCTCATTCAGCTTGAGGTACAGAAGCTTTGAGTAGTTTATAGCAGTTGGATTCAATTCCTTGAAGCGAGTAAGTGCTTGTTTTATGTTTCAGGGAAAGAAAGCTTTGGTACCAGCTAAAACTCTTAGTTTTTCTCCATATTAGAGAATTAATGTCAAGAAAATAAAAAGTGTAGTAAGACAATCTGTGTGCTCTATTGAAATACTTACCTGTTTTCCTTAGTTATATGGATTTCCTTCTTCTTCTTCTTCTTCTTCTTCTTCTTCTTCTTCTTCTTCTTCTTCTTCTTCTTCTTCCTCTTCTTCCTTCTTCTTCCTTCTTCTTCCTTCTTCTTCCTTCTTCTTCCTTCTTCTTCCTTCTTCTTCCTTCTTCTTCCTTCTTCTTCTTCTTCTTCTTCTTCTTCTTCTTCTTCTTCTTCTTCTTCTTTCTTCTTCTTCTTCTTCTTTCTTCTTTCTTCTTTCTTCTTTCTTCTTTCTTCTTTCTTCTTTCTTCTTTCTTCTTCTTCTTCTTCTTTTTTTTAAGATTCATTCCCTCAACAGTTACTTACTAAGCTCCTGATGTGTACCAGACTTGATGTTAGGGGAGTTTTCTGGATTTAATTGTGATGCAGTCAGACTGGTTCTCTCAAGGGTGGGAGAATCACTAGGTGGAGGTCAGGACTCAGTTCTGGAGCCATGATTCTGAGTTTATCAAAATCTCGGGGCACAGGCCACACCCATGACCAGTTCAGTCAGGTGGTTGTGAGGGCTGCATTTGATAAAGCTTCCCAGGGGATTTCCAGGGTAGCCACACTTGACAATTTTAGAGTAGTGTTTCTAGTGCTGCTCAAACTTGAATTCGAATCCCCAGCAATGGATATGAGAAGTACTTGTTATGCAGATAGGAATACGGGTGTCTGGTTATATTAGTGAAGAATATTGTAAGGAGAGAGAATCTTTACTTCAGGAGGTCAGGGTTTGCTAAAGGAGAAATTCGAGGAGAAAGCACAACATAGGTATGGCAGAGGAGTGTCACTCCCACCTAGGTGGGTAAAGTGAAAATGTTGATTACTTGGTGGGAATGCTTTTCTGTGTTCTTTCTCCAAGTCTTAGGGTTTACTTCTTTGGGCTTTGTATTGCTCTGCCCTTTTTGGTCCTGCCAGTAGCAGGCAACCAGAAGTAGCTGCTCTAGATCCTTTATGGAGGGATTGGAGAGAAAACAGGTTGTAGTTTGTCTCACCTCCACACAAATCTTTGAGATTTGTGACCACTCAAAAACTTGTTTGCATAGCCACAGTGTTGCCCACAGGGTATCTTGTGAACATATTTTGACTACCTGTGAGAGTGGGTTTAAGGCCAGTGTGTTCTCAGTCATCCCCCTCTGTCATTTTTCTTACTTACACGTGAAGCCTACATATATGAAGGAGTGTCTGTGTTTAGTGTGTGTGTGTGTGTGTGTGTGTGTGTGTGTGACAGACAGAAATTGAGTTGATTTATGACTTCACTTGGTCAAATAGAACTTCTTACCAGCAGCAACTGATGGGCAGCATCGCCTATGTTGAGCAGTGGATTGGATTTCTACAGCCTCCATTGCCACATCTTTGACACTCCATCACTTGTCAGTTTGGTCTGCAGTGTCAAATGTAGATTTTTATAGACTGACTTGTGAGTAAGTGACACATTCCTTTTATTCCTTCCAAATTCAGCCCTCTCCCTTCATTCATTCTTTATTTTTAAGCATCATTTTTCCTAAGACTCAATCTTAGCCATAATCTTACTTTTTGAGGTCAGCTATCCCTTCCCTGACTTCAGGCCTACCTTGTAAATAAATAGGAAAACTTTTTTTTCCCCCTTCAATAAATTAGGGTACATAGAGTTTGATTCTAGGTTTGATTTTTAAACTACTGGTTATATTCACATCTCTAGCTCTGACACATGGCCTGAACTCTGACATCTCCTGTAGGGTCTGTGTAGGTAGCTCAAACTCAGCACATCCATAAACTAAACAATTGGTTCCCCCTTTCTTCTCTCTGCTCCAAAGTGCTCTTTTCAGAAGCACCCTCCTTTTTCCCAGAGGCGGCTCCATTTAGTGAGATGAAATTTTTTGGAGTTATCTGACTCTTCTTCATACCTTCCACTTCAGCAATCAGTTGGCTCAGCCTTCTTAAAGTTTCTAGAATGTAACCAGTTGTCATACCTTCTTGTTACCAACCTTGTCCTCACCTCTGGTATAGGCACTTGCCACGAGGTTCTCTGCTTCCCCCCCCCCCCCCCAAAAAAAAAAAAAGATTTCATCCTTCACATAGCCCGTGGGAGCTTTAAAATGTAAATTAAATTCTGTTACTTCTTTGCTCAGGACTCTCCATTGGTTCCCCAGTTAGAGTAAAATTGTCATCTCCCCACTTCTGCTTTGTTCTTTCACACACACTGCCTGAAGTGTGAATGGTGAACTTCTGCTTACATCCACTGTGTTCATAACATACATTTTGTTTCTGTGCCATTGTGAAATGTCAACATAGGAAGAATCATAACTTTGCTTTTAGATAGCCCTATTTGCTTCCCCTAACAGCTTTGTTATAAGATGGGATATACATATTCCACTACACTTTTTCAGGGTGGGGTGTCAGTCTTCATGACTTTGGTGGGAGCTTTGTCAGTCCATAGGCAAACACCAGTCTTTTCATTGAACCCACACACTGGTACATCAGGCTTTACAGAGCTAACTGACTGCAGGAAATGTCACCCTGCATGAAAGAAGAACTATTAGAACTGGCTTGGATGCAGGAACCAGTGAAGATTTTCAGTTTTGTTCAGGTAGCAGTTTGTGATCTCTGCAAACTATTGTGAAACAGTGATATAGATAAATCTTGCCTTTGGACTATGAATAGATTAACTTGTAGGAAATATCAGTTTGAATACAATTGGTATCTTGTACTAACAGTCCTGGTCACAGAGTCATGCATTCTGTGCAATATAAAACCAAGAGCTGTGAGTAAACACTGAAACTGGTAAATTGAGCACAATTGACTGTTTATGTATTTCTTGGTACCAAAGTATTGATAAGAAAAAGAGAATTGAGAAATGGACTTGATGCATGTCTATTGAGGAACTCTGTCCTTTATTTACTTTTGGATTACTTTTGAAGTCATGATCGATATTTAGTTAATAAACACCAGTAGTCCTGTTTCCTTGTATTTGTTTTGAGATGGGGATACAAAGATGAGAGCTGTTGTCTCTACTTGAGTTGCTCACGCCTTGTCAGTTAGGGTTGTTGGTCAATGCAGGGGAAATTAAGTGCCTTAATTACAAGAGTTTTTGTAGGTCCTATAGTAGCCATAGGGAACCACAGAAAGCTTAATGAGTAGGGGAAGGAGTGACATGGAATGATGGTTTTAGGAAGTAATTCTGTTGCAGTGTGGTTGTGTTTTTAGAATTTAGAGAAACAATGTGGGAAGGATGTTTGAAATAGGAATTGGTTGGTGGCAGTCATTTTGGAAGTTTCTTCTGTAAGATAGGAGATGAGAGCCTGTTCTATTTCTTTCTTCAAGGACTAGAGAGACAGGCAACATTACCTAATTTAGAGAGTGAATGTGAACAGTGAGAAAGGAGGTGCCAGTCTTATTCAGGATTCCAAACCATTGGTGCCAGGAGGGTGCAGTAGGGTAAATTGAGATAGAGTCACACAAGGAGGTGGGGGAGAGGAAGGAGGAGATTGTCAAGAAAATGACAATGGGTATTTTGATCATAATTAGAGATAGGGAAGGGAAGAAAGTGGCGGGGTAGAGGGAACAGGAAAACCAGGGAAGAGTCAGGCTGCCAATAAAAAGCTCACATTCGACTTGGTGATTATGTTTTTCATGGCAGTGAAAATGGTTTTCATGGAAAGGAGATGGAAGTCACTTCCCTTGCAAGGCTGGTGTACACTTGTGGTTCTCAAGGTGTGGTCTCAGGAACCGTATCACCTGGGAGAAACTCAATTCACCGTTTATCCTGTAGGTGTTTCTCAGGAGTGGATAAATTGTCAACCACTCCCTGAGGTTGTTTTGCACTTGAAGAAACAATTCTAGAATTAGATCTTGAAGCCACTGTTCTCTTTACACTTTCCACCTGCTTATAAGTGTTCACTCGTAGGAAATGTTTTTGAATGCCTACTGTGTGCTGTATGTATTAGAGGAAAAAAAGGTGAATAAGTCAGATGGCAGGTACTCTAGAGCAGGGGTGGAGAATGGTTTTTCAGCCGAGGACCATTTGGGTATTTATAACATCATTCATGGGTCATACAAAATTATCAACCTAAAAATTAGCCTGCTATATTTGATCAAACACTTAATTAACTCACCGCTAGTGCCTTGGCTGGGCCAGAGCAAATGATTTCGCATGCCTCATATGGCCTGCCGGGTGGACATTCCCCACACCTCTTTTAGAGCCACACACTAGTCAGGATGCTAGGCAGTTCTGCGCCAGCATCTCAGGTTCATCACTTTAGAAATGTTTGTGTGATCATTCTTCATAGTTCCAAAATGTAGAGACGTTGTACAAGAAACAAGTAGCATGTGGCCTGCTACACAATGATCTACATTTGTCATAAGTGGAAAGTGCTGTTTGGAAGGGGAAAAGGCATTAAAATTGTTTCTGGAGACCCACGCCTGTAATGACAGGGTGCAAACCAATCCCAGGGTGGTCCTTAACTCTGGGGAGGGCTGGAGGATATGAGAAAATTGAGTAAGGGGTATCAGAACAAAGTGGCACGATGTCAGTTTGTGTTAAGTCCAAGGACAAGGTTTATTTGTATACTTTAACTTGAAAATTGTGATTAAATGGCCAAAAATAAAACTAATGGTTTATAATGTAGCATGACCATATAGCTAGTCCCTTGGGAATGTATACACACTTATTTCCTGGTTGGGGGTTAGTGCTGAACCACAAAAGCAAGTAAGACAGTTAGCTCTTAATTGAGCTCATAAATTGACCCCAGCAGTGTCCTCGGGTCTGGGGGAAGAAACAGAAGTGCAAAAATCGCCCAAATCCTTTGCCATGGCTTACAGGCCCATGACCTTGAGTGGCCCGGCAGAAGGTGGGGCAGCAATCAATCTCAGTGGTTTGGGTCACCCTGCTAGTAGGGCTGGCTTTTGTCTGGTTGTAATCCTGGAGGATTTATTTTGTAGGGGATTCCTTAGAAAATAATTTGAAGGCATACTAAAACAGTGTATGTCTTAGGGGCTTACTTGTAGAGTGAAGAATCTTATGCTGCATTCTCAGAATTTCATATAGCCTGCAAAATTGAGAGGTCAGGTGTAGCAGAGGACTGGAGTCACTTTCCTGAGCGTGGTATGGTTGAATATATGTTTTCAAATAGTTTTTTTTTTTTTTTACCTGCTTTAGACTCTGATTTTCTTATTTAAGGTATTCAGCTATTCCAGAATTTTCCTGCTAACCTGAGTGGGGCATAAAGGTAGTCCAAATTTTGAAGAATCTCAGGCACATAATTAAATGCATTGGCAAGTAACACATAGTCAATTGAAACTATGCAAACTAAATACAAATATATGCTCTAGGACGTATTTGTCCAATAGAGTTTTATGGGATGGTGGAAACATTCTGGGAGACATGGGCTATTGAGCACTTGAAATGTGTCCAATACAAGGTAAGGAACTTAATTTTTAAGTTAATTATAAATAGCCACATGTGGCTAGTGGCTACTCTGTTGTTTAGTGCATCTCAGAATATACTTTTTGGGGGTATTTTGATGAACATAAAAAAGGATTCAAAGATCCAAATTACTTAGAATTCCTTTAAGAATCTACTTGTTAATAATTTATTCCCAAATGAAGTTGTAGGGTGGTCACATGTTGGAATTGCTGATACTGAATCGTCCCTTATTAAGATTTTCTCCCCCCTATTCCCTCCATTGATAGTAGGTTGTCAATCCAGATTTCTACTGGAATCTTGGAGATAATCCTGAGGTAGATCTTGGGTCTTTTTTGAGACAACACACTGTCAGACGAAGAGCTGCAGGAGGGCTGAACGCTGTGTTTGCGTGGTCCTCACTGCTGTTCCCTGACTGCACCATTTAACCGGGAAGTGGGAATGTTGCAGCCCATGCTGCTGCTGCCTTGACAACGGCAATGTCTGACATGCTCAGACGCAAAAGAGCTGACTTGGCAGCTACCCAGCAGATTTTTATAAAGGCTCAGTTGGTGGCCGGAGATTCAGGCTGTCAGAGTTGTGTTATGCAATAAATCGTTTTCACCAGAAGTTCTTAATCCAATTTCAACTGTAGCCTATTTTTTTTTTAAATAGGCGGTAATCAAAGATAAGTACACATTATTTAGTGGGAGTTTGGAAGAAGTAAAACTCTCCTTGCGTAAGCATTTTCAGACCGTTTATTTTATCCTGGGAAGCATGTCTGTCTGAGGAAATTTGCTGCTTGAAGTGCTTTTAATTTAGAATGTATCATTCACAAGTTCATAGGTTAGTGGTTTCCTGGCCACTTATCTTATTTCTAGGTGTGAGTACTCCCCCGATTTTTCTATGATGTTTGAGTATTGACAGTTGAACCATTTTATGGAAGTTAGAAAAATGGGTTATCATTGAGTCGACTGGAGAGATTTCCAGTGGAGAAAATACTATGTTGTTAAAAGGGAAGAAACAACAGTTTTAGCCTAAGTCTAAGGTGAACTGCCCACATTTTTCTATAATATTCTCCCTCTCTTCTCCTTATTTATTTGGCTCTGTAAATCCTTGTTCATATTGAATCCATGCCATGAATCAACTCTACATCCTTTTTTTGGATGCTTTCATTTTTCTCTCCTCAAACTGTTGATGGAAGTGATCTGCATTTCAGACAGCAACAAATTGTATTATACAGGATGATTTAACAATAGGCTTATGCGAACATGTTTTGAAAGTAAAAGACACTCATGCAGAAGTTTACAGTAATTTTCCCTGAAGGAAGTCAGTTTTTTCTCTCCATCTTTCTTATGGACCCAGACTTTCAAATTTTGTTTTCTTATCAATCAGCTCTGTTCAGCTGTCAGTCATACCCATGGCCCTCCTCCCCAAGATGTGGCATTTCATGTTAATCCATATTAGGATAAGGGGATGCTCATTGGAATTGGGCATTGCACTTCATTTTCTTTTTAAAAGGGGTGGAAAGTCACAGATCTCTCTGCTCTCAGAGTCGTGGCAAGGTGGATAGAAATAGGACATATGCACGTGGGGTTTTGGTAACTCATTCAGTGGCTCCTATAACTCACTGTTACTTGTCCTGGCACTTGTATGAATGTTAATAAAGAGGTTGCATGTTAAGGAGAAAGTCTTCCTACTGTGAACCCGAACATCCTCTTCCTTCCAACCGCCATACCCCAGCCACTCCCCCATTTACTTGTTTTTATAAGAGGCAATGGCGAACATTTGATGCTGTGGCTCCTCCGTAGAAGCAGCAGCATTTTCTGTGGAACGTACTGCCATCTGTGACTGTGCCTGCCCCTGTACTCCTCCATCCCTCTCTATAATAAGCAGGTTGACATTTAAAACATTGGTATGAGGTTCTGGATTTCAATTTAAAACACAGGTGTGTATCACACTTCAATCCTGGTACATATGTTTTGGATTTTGCCTTTATTTTTATTTGGTGATTTGATTAAAAATTATTTCTGGCCCTGGCCATTGTGGCTCAGGTTGGATGTTGTCCTGTGCACCAAAAGGTTGCTGGTTCCATTCCCAGTTGGTCAGGGCATGTGCCCCGGTTGTGGGCTCCATCCCCAGAAGGAGTGTGCAGGAGGCAGCCAATCAGTTTTTCGTGGTCACACAGATGTTTCCCTCCTGTCCCCTCTCTAAAAATAAATACAACATCTTTTTAAAAAAGTGATCTATATGGTTTTGTAGACATTTCTTTAATGGATTCAGATCTGCTGGAAAGGACCTAGTACCACTGGTTGACCTGAGTCCCAGTTTCCACCAATTGTCCTACATCATTATTAACAGTGCTCTCAGTTGGGATGATAAATTACTTGGTCACTCTAACTGTGATGGATGAGCCTCTATGCAGTTTACTCACAAGTGATTGGAAATTAACTATCTTCCTTTGGGCTCCATTTAATTTAAAAATAGTTGTAATTGTTGGAAAGCTAAAAATAATTGATCAGAAATGTGCTTTTCTCTAACCCATGCCTTTTAATCATTGTTTTCCCTTTCCTAAATCAAGATGTCCTGAATTTGAAACCGTAATAAAAACTCACATATGGACAAAATTGCATAAGGATTCTTTGAATGATGTCCTTAGAATTGATATTCTATTACACAAGATTGTTGGACAGGCCAGTGAGATAAGATCCCTCCCCTTTCTTTTCCCTCCCCTCTTTATTTGCTAGTCTGTAGCTAGAGCTGTTGCTCTTGAGTTGTTCTGTTTTTCATATAACATTTTCATCCACCTCTTGAAATTAGCAATAATTTTGCTTTCATTTAGGAGTCAATGTGAGTTACACATTTGACGTTTCCTCTTTAATAACAAATTTCTGAGTTTTGAAATTTGCTTCCTGATCTGGCACCTGCTGAACCGTCCGACTACCTGATAGCTAGCACCAGCTCCTGTTTACATACCCAGCTGTGGGACTTTGGGGCAAGACAATGAAACTCACCTCTAAAAAATAACTAAGGGCTTCATGATTACTTCCTTTCCCACCACTTTGAACTAAAGGGGAGGAAGCAGTGGTGTGGACCTTGCACTCAGGTCTGAGCAGAGTGTTCCATCCTTGTTAGTGCTGATCCCACTGCCTAGCATGTAGTGAGCTTCCAGCAGAGGTATGCTATGATTAGCATCATTATCACTTTTTATATGCTTCCCTTAGGTCTCTAAGGACATCATCCTCTGCCCTGTGCCTGTTTGGCAAGTTTGATTGACCTGGTGTCCCTGTTTTTTATTGTATTTGAGTTCTCTGAAGATATTTTATTTTATTTATTTTTTAAAAAAATTGTTTTATTGCTTAAAGTATTACAAAGAGTATTACATATGTCTCCTTCCCCCCGCCCTTGACAATCCCCTGGCCTCCCCTTACCCCCCCAGTGTCTTATGTCCATTGGTTATGCTTATATGCATGCATACAAGTCCTTTGGTTGATCTCTTACCCGCCCCCCAACCCTCCCCGGCCTTCCCGCTGTAGTTGGACAGTCTGTTCGAGGCTGCTCTGCCTCTGTATCTATTTTTGTTCATAAATTTGTAATGGTCTTTATTATCTATAAATGAGTGAGATCATGTGGTATTTTTCTTTCATTGACTAACTGGCTTATTTCACTTAGCATAATGCTCTCCAGTTCCATCCATGCTGTTGCAAATGGTAAGAATTCCTTCTTTTTTACAGCAGCATAGTATTCCATCGTGTAGATGTACCACCGTTTTCTAATCCATTCATCTGCTGATGGGCACTTAGGCTGTTTCCAGATCTTTGCTATGGTAAAGTGTGCTGCTATAAACATAGGGATGCACTATCCTTTATGATTGGTGTTTCTGGTTTCTTGGGATATATTCCTAGAAGTGGGATTACTCTGTCAAATTGGAGTTCCATTTTAACTTTTTGAGGAAACTCCATATTGTTTTTCACAGTGGCTGCACCAGTCTGCATTCCCACCAGCAGTGCAGGATTGTTCCTTTTTCTCCACATCCTCGCCAGTACTTGTGTGTTGATTTGTTGATGATGGCCATTCTGACAGGTGTGAGGTGGTACCTCATTATTGTTTTGATTTGCATCTCTTGGATGATTAGTGACTTTGAGCATGTTTTCATATGTCTCTTGGCCTTCCTTATGTCCTCTTTCAAAAAATGTCTATTTAGGTCCTTTGCCCATTTTTTGATTGGGTTGTCTATCTTCCTTTTGTTAAGCTGTATGGAGATTAAACCCTTATCTGAAATAGCATTGGCAAATATGTTATCCCATGGAGTTGGCTTTCTTGTTGTTTTGTTGATTTCTTTTGCTGTGTACAAGCTTTTTATTTTGATGTAGTCCCATTTGTTTATTTTCTCCTTAGTCTCCGTTGCCCTAGGACAGTGATGGCAAACCTTTCGAGCTCGGCGTGTCAGCATTTTGAAAAACCCTAACTAACTCTGGGGCCGTGTCACATATAGAAATTTTTTGATATTTGCAACCATAGTAAAACAAAGACTTATATTTTTGATATTTATTTTATATATTTAAATGCCATTTAACAAAGAAAAATCAACCAAAAAAATGAGTTCATGTGTTACCTCTGACACACATGTCATAGGTTCGCCATCACTGCCCTAGGAGCTGTGCCGGTAAAGATTTTGCTACGACATATGTCTAATATTTTTCTGCCTATGGAGTCTTGTAGGATTTTTATGGTTTCCCGTCTTACATTCAAGTCCTTTAGCCATTTTGAGTTTGTTTTTGTGTATGGTATAAGTGGTGATCTAGTTTCATTTTTTTGCATGATCTGGCCAAATTTCCCAGCACCATTTATTAAAGAGACTGTCTTGACTCCATTGTATGCTCTTGCCTCCTTTGTCAACTATTAATTGAGCATAATGGCTTGGGTCAATTTCTGGGTTCTCTGTTCTGTTTCATTGGTCTATATGTCTGTTCTTGTGCCAGTACCAGGCAGTTTGGAGAACCGTGGTTTGATAATATAGCTTGATATCTGGTATTGTGATCCCATCTACTTTGTTCTTTCTCAGGATTGCTGTGGCTATTCGGGGTCTTTTTTTTTTATTCCAGATTAATTTTTGGAGAGTTTGTTCTAGATTTTTGAAATATGCTGTTGGTATTTTAATGGGATTGCATTGAATTTGTAGATTGCTTTGGGTAGTATGGATATTTTTATGATGTTGATTCTACCAATCTGTGAACATGGTATGTTTTTCCATTTGTTTATGTTTTTTTCTGTGTCTTTTTTCAATGTCCTGTAGTTTTCCGAGTACAGGTCTTTTACCTCCTTAGTTAAGTTTATTCCTAGGTATCTTATTTTTTTGGTGCAATGGTAAATGGGATTGTTTTTTAGTTTCTCTTTCTGTGAGTTCATCATTAGAGTATAAAAAGGCATAGATTTCTGGGTGTTAATTTTGTATCCGGCTACATTGCCGAATTCATTTATTAGGTCTAGTAGTTTTTTGATGGAATCTTTGGGGTTTTCTATGTACAGTATCATGTCATCTGCGAATAAGGACAGTTTTACTTCTTTTCCAATGTGGATGCCTTTTATTTCTTCTTGTCTGATCGCTATAGCTAGCACTTCAAGTACTCTACTGAACAGGAGTGGTGAAAGTGGGCATCCCCGTCTTGTTCATGTTCTTTGGGGCTGGTTTAAGACCCCTCTCTACTGTTCTGCCTGGCATGTCTGTTTCCTGTCAGACAGTCAGCACAATGTTGATGTTCCCAGTGATCCACTGCTCCTCTGTGTCATAGGCCACAACTTTGCTTTCAAGCAGGCAGGATCACTCTGCTCACTTTGTTTCTCTGCCTGCCTTCAGTTGTATTTACACAAGCCTGTATTTCTGACACAGCCCCTGGGCGGTGGTGTTTCTGTATTAGTTTCCAGGACCAAATGGCCCCTCAATCCAGTCCCCCAGGACTCTCTGGGGGTGTTTAGACTCTTCTTTCCCCTGCCGCACTCAAGACTGTATTGGAGGGATGGACTGTCCCAGACCCAGTTTCCTGCTCATGTCTCCCTATTCTGCTCCCCAGTTGCCACAAAAACCACCTTCCTCGGCAGTCTTGGTGAGGTTTTTTAATTGAAAGATCCTAAGCACTGGGTTTAGCAAGTAAAAGCAAGGAAGTCATAAAGACAAAGCAACGGCCGCTGCCTCGCATCTTTCTCCCCTGGCATTTCGCAGCCAGTGTAGAACTTCAGGCTGCCTTGGCTGCCTTTATGGGCACAGTCTCCCATGGCTGTGGGTTTAGCTCTAGAGTCCCCCACTGACAGCAGCCCTGTGGACCCCCTTCCACATTCAAGGGCTACACTGACCCTAAGGGCCGAGGATTTGGTGCAGTGCAGTCTCCCTCTGAGATTCTAGTCCCGACTGTGCTGTGCGCATTTCTCTTTCCAGCCTCTATCCCAGATCCCAGCTCTCTCCAGGCGATCTCTGACCTTTCCATTCACGGATTGCCTCACCAGCTGTGTTTAATTCGTCAGTTCCAGGTGGATGTTATTTGATTCAGCTGTTTCTTCTATCTGCTCTGTGAGAAGGCTCAGGACCGTTTGCCTATTCAGCTGCCACCTTGTCTCCCTCTGGACAAACTTTAGGTGCCCGCGGCCGGGTAGGCTGGAGTCTTGGTGTTCGTGGGTTCGCAGCTGAGGCAGCTGGTCCCTGGGCGTCCTGGTTGTAGGGTCCCGGGAGGTATCGGAGGTTTCCCCGGGGAAGGTAAGGCTGGGCTTCTGATCTCACCCCGTCTCCCCTTCAAGGTGGTGTGGTCTCTGCGGCAGAGCTGGCTGCTCCGGGAGAGATCTCAGCAGTAGTAGAGGGTGCCTGGCCAGGGGAGCCTGGTCCGCCAGTCCCAGACAGTCCTGTGGAATATAACTGTCCCTCACTCACAAATACACACACACTCCCTGCATGTCCACACACTCTCCCTTTGCTCTCTCACTCACTTACGGTATATTGTTGATTGTCGTCCTGTTGTCCACCATCTTGGATCTCTGATTTTTTTTTTTTCTTTATTTTTCCCTCCCTCCTGTCAACAGAGCCACATATTTTTATTTATGTCACTGTATGTAAAGCATTTGCTTTAGGCCATGGCTGGGTCATCCACTGGGTAAAAATAGGTGGGCACAGTAATTCAGTATGTTGTCCTGATATCCTGAGGTTTCAGATTCAATCCCCAGTCCGGGTACATACAAGAATCATAAATGAATGCATGAATAAGTAGAACAACAAATCAATGTTTCTCTCCCCCTCTCTCTCCCTCTCCCTTTCTCGCCCTGTCTCTAATATATTAAACAACAACAACGACAATGCAAAAAACATTTGCTTTGTTGTTGGGGAAATATAAGTAAGAAATTGTGGGGTGAGAGTAAGGAAAGGGGGTACATTTTCTGGGAGCTTGATTTGTGCATCCTCAATTTATGATGGTCTGGTAGAATAGAGTAGTGGTTGCCAACCTTTCGGACCTCACGGACGACGGACCACTCGTTGGCGACCGCTGCTCCAAAGGTTTCCTTAAAACCAATGGTCGCCAACCTTTTGGACCTCACTGAACACCAGTGGTCCTGGACTGCCGGTTGAAGACCGCTGGCCTAGAGGTCTTATTGAAACCCCAAATGGCAATAGCTGTTTTTAAGTCTTTAATGAAATTCATGAGAACTGGCACTCTCTGGGCAAAGTGAATTTGCATCATAATAAAGCTGCTGGATTCTGATATCAATGGCTACATGTCCTCCTATATGTTCCTTTATTAAGCTGACCAGTAAACTAGAATGGACAGGGTGCTTGGTTTGTGGGAGCATTCTGGAGGTGGCCAAAAAAGGATCTATCTCTGTCTCTTTAGTGCTGCACTGTCAAATCCTGATGATTCCACCTGAGGAAAGGGAGGGCCAGTTCCTGGAACATCAAACAGGATAATTAGGATTTTTGAATACTGAGGCATGAATTGATTTGAAAATAGTGATTTGGGAATGAATGATTGAACATAAGAGAGTGGAGAGGGTATAGTGAGAGAATGCTGAGAGATACAGATGAAAAGGAGCCTGGACAGATGTGTGGTGAGGGAGGTAGGGAGAGGAAGAGAAATACTTAGTGACCACTTAGGCTATCGGGTATGTTTTAGGGCAAGCATGTCAAATTGAAAAGGCTAACACGGGCCAAAGAAACAAGGTTTAAGTTTATGTGAGCCTCAAAAAAGCAAAAGCTTCAATTTTCATAGAAATGTAGGTGTATTTCGATAAAGACATGCTGAATACAAAGGGCTGAAATAAATGAGTAATCGTTAACATAAAATAATAGGACATTTTAATAAAAATATTTTTCCTGAACATTAACTTACCAGACACTGAATAACTGCACAAATTAATAAGCATAACGCAAATAAACCTATTTTTTTTGTTCTCTGAAAGCAAAATATTTCCTGTTGTGCACACCAAACAAGTCAGTCCAAGTCTAATGACTTGGCAATCAGCTGCTAAAATATTCACTGCTAGTATTAGTAGAGAGAAATGGTGCGTCTGCATGTAAGGCATGTAAGGGAAATGAATGCAACACAATTATAGTAATCAGTCATTAGCGAATGTTGTAGTTCGTTATTAATAACTAGAGGCCTGGTGCATGAAAATCATACACTCGGGGGGTCCCTCAGCCTGGTCTGCACCCTCTCGCAGTCTGGTAGCCCTCGGGGGATGTCAGACTGATGGCTTAGGCCGAGGAGTGGGCCTAAGGCAGCAGTCAGGCATCCTTAGTGCTGCCGCAGAGGCGGGAGAGGCTCCCGCCACCGTCGCTGCACTCGCCATCCGTGAGCCCGGCTTCTGGCTGAGCAGAGCTCTACCTGTGGGAGCCCACTAACCACCAGGGGGCAGCTCCTGCATTGAGTGTCTGCCCCCTGGTGGTCAGTGCACGTCATAGCGACCTGTCGTTCAGCCGTTCGGTCAATTTGCATATTAGCCTTTTATTATATAGGATTATGTGTAACAGGATATTATAAAAATTTAGTTACGAAAATTTTTTATTAAAATGTTTCTCACATACCCGTTAATTGGCTGGGCCACAAAAATATCCGTTGTGGGCTGCATACAGCCTGTGGGCCGCGAGTTTGACATGCTTGTTTTAGGGGCTGGGATAACAGTGGTGAACAGCAAAAACAATTTCCTGACCCCATGCAGACATTGTTTAAATGACTGATTAAATAAGACAACTATTGAAAAAGGGAAAATAAAAAGGAAGCCCTTTAGTTAGAGGTCATATAAACTCGTAGAGAGGTGTTTGTAATTCGTGTTGCCTGATCTTTAATGATAGTTATGATGTTGGGGCTGTTTTTTTAGAGTACTCAGTGATTGGCTGTTCTGAATAGCAGAGTGAGTATTAGACTCTTTCTGGCCTTCCATGACACCCAACTTGGAGAGTGCTATGCTGCCTCATGGTTGGGCACACAACTTTGATTTCCACATCTCCATTCCACTAGGTAGGGGATCCACCACCGTGGTCTGCAAGCTGAGTGTAGGGTGATTCATCATGAATCTGCAGCTGTGAAAGGCAGTTTAATTTCTGAGTTATTGCCTATCTGTTGAACTTTTGGAAGCAGAACAGAGTCACCCGTTAGGTTTGTGTCTTGCATTAGTATTGAGGATGGTGACAAGTCTTGACCAGCACCCCAGGTTATAAAAGAACACATGTGTTTTAAAAGTAAGTTTGATTTTAATGTTTAGAATTTAAAAACCCATAATCTGTGTCATGGATGTGCCTCTTTTGTATTTAAAGTACTTTAAAGGTGTAATGAAACTGCTCTTGTACCAGTAAGTGAACTCTAAATGTGTCTTCCTTGCAGGAGTTTTCATCTCACATGGTTTATGTTTTAATTAGACATTAGTTGTAGAGGTGTAATTCTCTATTATGGAGGCCTGAAGTCAGAATGAAGGTATCAGCCTGAATAGGATGCAGAAAATTGTCACTGGAATTTTACATTGAAAGCTATTTTGGGGCTTTAAAATGTATACACGGTGTAGATGTAGGAAATAATAGTTTATAATCACATCATTTGTGGAGATGCAAAAGATGAGAATAGGAACTTGGTTACAATGAAAAGATTTTTGCTGCACAGCCTTTATTGCATAGACTGACTGTGGAAGCTGAAAAAGTGGATTTCAATCTAATAAGCATTAACTCCTGCCACATTTAAGACTGTCATTCAGTTGCAAAGAATATGCTAGGAGAGCTTTCATAGAAATTCAAGGGAGTAGGGAGTTGCTATAAGAGCAAATTCAACTAGGATGTGCTTTGTATGTGTTGTGTAGCTAAAGCATCTGCCTTTTACTCAGGTTAGCTATTTGGGCTCCCCAGATAGGTCTGGTTAGAGTTCTTAATTTTTCTGTTTTTTAACCAGGTGATTGGAAGGTCTGCAGTGACTTGTACCAAGTAGTAGTTAAGAAATTGTGTGTGTTCCTCCTATTGGGTTGAGGCAAGATTTGCTGCTTCTTTAAACCTTCATGTTTGAATCTCGACCACCATCCTGGTTAGTAGATGTCTTGGCTCTCAGGAGAGCAACCAGGAAGACAGGATGTGCCTTCTTCCTCTAGCGATATCGGAAATCACAGCTTGGCATGTCTACAGGAGGGAAGAGTGTGCAGGGGAAAGTGGAAATCCTAGTTCCCTTCTTCCCAGGGCTCCTCTATTATAGAAGATGGAGAGTCACTCTGATTCTAGGAAATCCCTGAAGCTTAATAAGAGTGCAGCTTAACTTATTTAGGGCTTAGAGTTCCTATGTGGTTGTATTTCTAAGATGTAGTTTGTATTTATGCGGAGTTTAGGAATTTAAGAGCTGGAAAAGACCTCAGCTATCCCAGATCCCTTATTGAGTCCCATGGAGGTTTTATGTCACCTGTTAGTGGCAGGGAGTAAAAACCAATTTGTTGGACATCCAGTATACCAGCACCAGTCTAACTCTGAAGTGTTCGGGCTCCTGTTTGAACAGAGGGAACATGAATATCCAAAGCCCTGTTTTTACCCACGGAATTAATGTTTCCCTTATTCTCTTGATGCCCAGAATATCTGAGAAGCTCAAATACTTATATGTCTAAATAGAACTGTGTGATAAAATGCTTAAGTCTTGCCCTGTCTGGTTTGGCTCAGTGGATAGAGCGTCGGCCTGTGGGCTGAAGGGTCCCAGGTTCGATTCTGGCCGAGAGCACATGCCTGGGTTGCAGGCTCGATCCCCAGTAGGGGGCGTGCAGGAGGCAGTTGATCAGTGATTCTCATCATTGATGTTTCTCTCTCTCTCTCTCTCTCTCTCTCCCTCTCCCTCTCTAAAATCAATAAAAATATATTTTTAAAAAATGCTTAAGTCTTGAAGCAGGTGTGTGAATATGAGGGCTTCTTAGATAAGCAAATTGTGCATAGATATCCACAGAACCTAAGAATGTCCTTAGCCATATGAGTCTCCCCCTTAAACCTTAAACACCTTGTTCTTGGTTCCCTACAACAGTTGTCTCAAGTTAGTTACGGTGTCAGCCATCTCCATCCTCCAGTCTTGCTCATGTTCTGTCTTGGTTTCCTGCCGTTGTGTCCCTCCCTGCTCCCTCCTCCCTTACTGCCTCTTCAATTCTAATCGTTCTTTTTTTTTTTTTTTTTTTTAATATATTTTATTGATTTTTCACAGAGAGGAAGGGAAAGGAGGAAGGGAAAGGGATAGAGAGTTAGAAACATTGATGAGAGAGAAACATCGATCAGCTGCCTCTTGCACACCTCCTACTGGTGATGTGCCCGCAACCAAGGTACATGCCCTTGGCCGGAATCGAACCTGGGACCTTTCAGTCCGCAGGCTGACGCTCTATCCACTGAGCCAAACCGGTCAGGGCTCTAATTGTTCTTTATATCTTTACTACTAGAATGGTCTATAGGCTGGCTGCTAGTTCTTTGATTCCTCCGCCCCCACCTTCTTCCAACCTGGCCTTTATTTTGTTCATTCCTCTGTCAAGAACTTGCATTGGATCTGATACAGCAGACATAGGGAGCCACACTTTTAAATTAGACCAAGGGTCCTCAAACTACGGCCTGCGGGCCACATGCAAATACAAATATTGTATTTGTTCCTGTTTTGTTTTTTTACTTCAAAATAAGATATGTGCAGTGTGCATAGGAATTTGTTCATAGTTTTTTTTTAAACTATAGTCCGGCCCTCCAACGGTCTGAGGGACAGTGAACTGGCCCCCCGTTTAAAAAGTTTGAGGACTCCTGAATTAGACCGTCAAAACCTGTTATTAACCTGTGTGTATTTTTATCTCTCGAGTTCCTCCTTTTCCCCCATTCCATTGCCCTTTTCCACACTGTTGTCTCCCCTCCACCCCTCGCCCCGCCCTCCTGGTGACTTATTAAGAGCCTATTGCTGATCCAGTTTCTGACTGAATTGTAAATTTCCTTGAAGGTAGCACCAACACCCCAATGACAACAAAAGTGGAGCACATACAGGGTATCCCCCAAAATGCATACACACTTTGAATAATTATTAATTCCAGTGGGTTAAACCTGAATAGAAAAAAAAATCAATTGAGCTATCAAAAAATATATGTTATACTTTTTTTGGGGGGGGGGGTACCCTATATTTGTAAGGTAGTATACATTTTGGCATTGCTTGCTTTTTAAAACTCCAGCACAATGGTTCATTATTACATACCCAGTTGTGAGTGTAATAACAACTATTTATGAACTTTGTTAGGAATAGAAAACTTCCGTATTCCCCATTAATGAAGGTCTTTGGATATGGATAGCTAAGGGGAGTGAGGTTTTGTTTTTTTTTTAATATATATTTTATTGATTTTTCACAGAGAGGAAGGGAGAGGGATAGAGAGTTAGAAACATCGATGAGAGAGAAACATCGATCAGCTGCCTCCTGCACACCCCCCACTGGGGATGTGCCCACAACCAAGGTACATGCCCTTGACCGGAATCGAACCTGGGACCTTTCAGTCCATAGGCTGACGCTCTGTCCACTGAGCCAAACCGGCTACGGCGAGTGAGGTGGTTTTATCTTTCTTTCAGTCCCTTGTACAGCCTCTGGGTTCGCTTTTTACTTGAGGTCTCTCCAGATGTCTGAAGGGCCAGTGCTATCTCTTAACCATATGCTGTAATATTGATCTCTAGAACCATGTCTTGATCACACATGGTTCTTGTTTGAAATTTAAAAAAATTTCACTCTTGATACTTGTTTGAAATTTTAAAAAAAAAGGTTTATTTTGACTTAGTATTTACCTCCTTGATACTTGTTTGAAATTTAAAAAAAAAAGGTTTATTTTGACTTAGTATTTACCTCCTTTCTTTCAAGTAACTCTCCTTTCTTTCATCTCTCGGTTTTTCCAGGATGACAGTGATGGGATTCCATGGTCAGAAGAAAGGGTGGTACGTAAAGTCCTTTACTTGTCTCTGAAGGAGTTCAAGAATGCTCAGAAGAGACAGCATGGTGAAGGCATTGCTGGGAGCCTGAAAACAGTAAATGGTGAGTTGAATCTCTGGGCACATCCTTGTTTCTGAATTGGATGTGTTTTGCAACTTGTGCTTTTTAAGCTAAGTCTTTTACCTGCGGTTATTCTGGACAATTTTTTTGGGTTTATAGATTCATTTTCATGTTCCTTTATGTGCTGCACCACTGTCAAGTAATTAGTCTATTCTCTATACACAGGACCGGGGCTGCAAATCTGATTTTTTTCTGGGTTGAATGTGGAGCCTGTTTTATAGGTATTCCTGTGGATATCTGCTTCATACCCAAGTATGACAGCAGAAGTCTTTGATGATCTTACTGTGGAGTGATGTCTTTGATTCTTATCCCGTTTGTAAAGGGAAGTAGCCTAAATCCATGGTGTGCCTACTGCCTTTCCTGCTCTCAGGCTCAGCAGCCTCCTAAGCACCTGCTTCTTTGTATGTTGATCAGGTCGGGCAGGTTGCTACCCAGCAGCAAGTATACAGTGGCATAGAATTTCTGTATATCTGGAATTTTACCTCTTTCTGTATGGTTATCAGTAGGATCCTTGAAGCCTGCAAGGAGACTTGCTGCTATCTGCCTTTATTCTTATCTCTCTTTTTAATGAGATTTAGTATGATTCAGATGAAGTCATCTAACAAAAACCATTTCAGAACTAACATTTGGTTTTTCAGGGGATGTGGCTGTGGTGGCATTCCACGTTTCTCTTGTATTTTCTAATTTCTTAGAATTATGGATAGTGTGAGTCCATGTTCTGGTTTGTACTTGCATGGAGATGAAGAAAAAGAGATACTGTTCTTTCTTAGAATCTTTGCTCTGGTCTTGGGGTAACAGTTATCCCATGTGGGTTCTCAGGATGCAGAGTGACGGGTTCACTTAGGGCTTCCAGTTTCTTTCCAGCCTGCTTAGTGGAAAGGTGAGTTGTCTGGAAGCCTCTTGTTGGAATTGGTGCTCGCAGATGGGACCTGTTGCTGCTCTGTTTCCACAGGGCTGTGGCGGGATTTAGTGAGATGACCTCCTGCCATCCACCCAAGTTCTTTCATTCTTTTCTAGTATTGTGTGGTTTGCAACAAGAACCCTTAAATTCTGAGCCATATGTAATGGAAAAGGCCTCTTTTTTAAAAAAAAAATACATTTTATTGATTTTTTACAGAGAGGAAGGGAGAGGGATAGAGCGTTAGAAACATCAATGAGAGAGAAACATCGATCAGCTGCCTCCTGCACACTCCCTACTGGGCATGTGCCCTCAACCAAGGTACATGCCCTTGACCGGAATTGAACCTGGGACCCTTGAGTCTGCAGGCCAACGCTGTATCCACTGAGCCAAACTGGTTAGGGCCGGGAAAGGCCCTTTTACAATTTCTTTTGCATTTGCAGAAGTAAAATAAGTAGTGGAATTTGTTGCCACAGTATACTGTTTGGACCCCCATGGATCTCCAACAGACAGAGACCCCATCTATTCCTTGGCTGCCTATAATATAGTAAACTATATTCGCTTGTCTATTTGGAGAACATTTGATATGATAGTTCTTGTCATTGCTTCACACTGAATACCGATGGTCCCCCAACTTACGATGGTTGGAGTTGATGACTTTTCAACATAATGATGGTGTGACAGTGATACACATGAGATAGTCAACACGTTATTTTAAAATGGACTTTGTTAGAACATTTTGCCCAACTGTAAGTCTTCTGAGTACATTTAAGGTAGGCTGGGCTAATCTATGTTAGCTTAGGTCTATTAAATGCATTGTAAACTGAAAATATCTTATTTGGATGTAACCCCAAATGAAAATAAGTTGAGGAACAGGGTTTTGCTTGATTAAGATTTTTAGAATGGTAGTAGGAGGAATTTAATTGAATCCTGGAGTTAGAGTAGAGCAGTGGCTGTTATGGGTTTAGATCTTAAGGTTGTGATAAGAATGCTTAATTCTGCTGTTCATGAGTGGTAATGCTTTATTGCCCTGGGAATCTCTTAATTTTTTTACACACCAGCCTAGTTGAGGAAAATCAGCTTTTAGGACAAGAAGTTAGCTAGGTGTCCAGGATTGAATGAAAGTGGAATTAAACTGAAGTAAGTTATCCGAGAAGCAAAGAGCACTACCAGCTAGTTGGCTATAAATGTGGCTCTCATGTTTTTGGGCATAGTTGAGGTATTGACAATGCAAAGGAAAGAATTCTAAGAAAAGTTATCAAAGGTATCTCTGTCGGGATCATTGAAGGCTTTAAATAATTCTTGTACCAACTTTATAAAGATAAGGTAGTTTTTGTCGTGTTAGTTTGCCTTTCACCCTAATAAAGACTGACGTGTTTTTTTTTGTTTTTGTTTTTTTTTAACACTCTCAGTTTGGTTGTGAAATTGCTGTGAATATGCCTTTTTCTAGTTCCTGTTGGTGTTTGTGCAGGTAACATTCCAAGGCCACCTTTTTGTTATTCTGTAATTGCATTTCAATAGCAGTTCTAAGTAAACACATTTATCTCCTTGTTTCAGAACTTAAGATCCCAGAATCTCAGGAGTGCTCTCTAGGAGGGTGTGATCAGAGAAAGCTGAAATAGCAGGGAACATTCATTTTTTGGCTGAATGGGGTTGGGAGTAAGGATGATTGCAAGCAGTGTTCTCTTTGAAGGTGTGTACATGTGCATCACTTGAGTTTGAATGGATGCTTCATAATAGATTATAATTCATATACTGTACAATGGAGTGACTCTGTCTTAAGCTGTACATCACAGAATACAATCTCTGGATTCTTCATTGTGGACAAGTGAAGGCAAGGTAGTAGAGGGAGAGTGGTTTTAACAGTCATACAAGGTACTTGTTTTTACCTTTATTTTTAAAAGTTGAAATAATTCCATTGGTCCTATTTTAATTGTGACAGAAATTTGTCTGGTGGTAAATTTTGGAAACTGTCCAGTACAGAGCCCTTACTGGGAGGTGGGGGTCTGAAACTAGATGGCATACGGGCTAGAGCATGTACCTGTTCCCCAGATGGGGAGGGCTTCTGTCCCTGTCCCCCCCTTTGTCACTTGGGGACCTTGGGTAATGACATACCTCTGAGTTTGTTCACCTTGGTGTTTTTCACCTGCAGGCTGAATAAACATCCCTGTTGTGTGCGGTAGTGGCTTTCCTGACTCTGTTATTTATTATACAGTAGCAGCATTGGAATTGCAGTTCAAAGTTGTGTAACTTTGCATCCAGTACTTATTTTAGAACACATACCAGATAAAAATTACACCATATCTTTGCAAGAGTAGTATTGAAAACAAGGTGTTTTATTTTTTTCTTTCCTTCTACTAAATTTTAAACAAAGATATTTCTGGGTGATTGATCCAAACAGCGTTTCCTGGGAAAATACAATTTAAAATAATATTTTGCATTAACAATAGAATGGGCCTAGTATAATTTTGTATCTTATTTGAATTGACATCACTTCTGCTAAGTCATTGCTATGCTAGGATGCTGAACAAGCAGCCCCTTGCACTGCTTCCCTCTTGGGTGAGGCTGGCTGGGGGTCTGGTATCTGTTGACAGTGTTCAAACAGTGGCAGCTTGGATCTGAGCGGCTGAGCTCAGCTGCCCCATTTCTGCAGGTCTAGTGTAGTAGTAATAACACAAGCAAACAAAAGATAGTAAAATCCATGTTTGCCATCAATCTTGCTTTTGTGGTTTTAAAGTGACAGGGAATGACATTTTTTGTCCTTCTAGAGGTAGTAAATGTGAGTCTTGAACGTGGATTGTCTGTGTCGAAACTGAACCATCATTACAGCTTTTTGGTTACAGCCAGGCTTAGAAGGCAGTGCTTAGATTTCTGCTGATTGTGAGCCTTCTGTTTACTTCTGCTGTAGATAATGCTACTTTTTCTGGCTGTAATAATTTGACAAAATCTTAGGAAAGGGCTGGCAAAGGCTGAGGCCACTCTTTGAGGACTCTTTGCCCACTGGGACTGAAATTAGGGACATTTAACTAACATGCTGTACGAATAATGAGTACATATAATTACACAGTAAGAGAGGGGAGCTATCAGCTGTATTTGAATTTTTGAATTTCATAATGCAGCAAGCCCTCTGTCCAGCTAAAGAGTCTTGACTGGATGTAAGGGACACTGGACCCTTTTCTTAGAGTCGTCATGTGGGCACTGGTTGTGATAACTAACATCTGTTGAGTGCTTACTATTTGGCAGTTACTGTTCTAGCTGTTTATCCATATTTTAATTACTTAATCTTCACAACAAACCATTTTGTAGATGAGAAAACGATACACCAGAGTGATTAGCAAGTTGCCTACACAACTAAGGTGGGACAGAGCCAGGATTTAAACCCCAACTTTTTGTACTAGAGCTCTCCTGCTTTCAGCCACCGCCTAAACAACTTTGGAACCTCCATAAAGATAGGGAGGGTCCCAAAAAATAAATATTTGTAGGAGGATATATTTTTAATAGCAGCTTCTTTTGAAGCAGAGAAGTGAAATCTGTGATTGGGAGCATGTTTCTGGGCTTTATTAGACCTTGTACTTTAATAGAGGGAATAAAAATTTGTATTTCTTCTTCTGATTACCCTTCTTAGTTCAGTCAAAGGCACACACATGCATTCATTTCTTTCTATTTCTTCACCTAGAGGCAGAGAGTTTTACTTTTGTCGAGCCTTTCCAGCACCAATTGCCAAATTGTAGCCAAGGACCAAAGTTGGACGTGTAGATATAGGGCAGCGGTCTCAACCTGTGGGTCGCGACCCCTTTGGCGGTCGAACGACCCTTTCACAGGGGTCGCCTAAGACCATCCTGCATATCAGATATTTACATTACGATTCATAACAGTAGCAACATTACAGTTATGAAGTAGCAATGAAAATAATTTTATGGTTGGGTCACAACATGAGGAACTGTATTTAAAGGGCCAGAAGGTTGAGAACCACTGATATAGGGAGACAATTCCCCCCATCCCCCCGAGACACACACACACACACACACACACACACACACACACACACACACACCTCTTTTTAGGGAATAGAGTTTTGGATTTCCGTACTACAAAATCTTTCTTGAAGATATCTGATGTTTATGGATCGAAACATGGGCCCAAGACATGCTTTCTTGAAGTAGTCAGTTTATGGCCTAAGTAGTGCAGGTGGGGCATTTCTTGGTGGAGCTTCCATTTGGTCAGTGTCTGAGACAGTTTTTGGATGTAGGAGGTATTCCCAATTGCTTATTTTGGAGGAATCGGATTGCCTTATTCATCCCATCTAAAATGTCATTGAGTGATACACCATGATTTTATGTTTCAGTAAGAAAGGAAAATGATGATTCCAATTGTAACTATAAGCCATCATACTTTATAAGATGCTTTCTAATTTATAAATGCACGTTTCAAGATGAGAAGAATATGTGTGTCCTGGAATCAGAACAAAATACAATAAGAGAAATGCTTTAAAAATCAGAAGTGAGTGACTGTGTTTGGTCTAGTGTGAGGAGGCTGATGATGTAAACAGCCCACCCTGGCACTTCCTTTTGTAAAAGAAGCCTTGAAAGCTGTGGGATCTTGTGCAAGGGCAGGAGATTGGAATGGGGTGGTGTTGGGGGCAGAGGTGGGGACCTGCAAATAGATATTGGACAGGTTTCTCTGGCTGGTCTACTTGCACTGCTCTGGCACCTAGGGAGGGGCAAGCCTAACTGCAGCCCTTTTAGCCAAAGAATTATGGATTGCTAGAGCAGGAAGGGACTTTTTGAGGTATATAGGTCAGACTCCTCATTTTTCAGAAGCGGAATTTTGAGCCTGGATGATGAGCTTAACTGGAAGGAATGGATCATGCTGAGGACTGATTGGAACCAGAAACCCCATTTAAATGAAGGGTAGGCACCAGGCTTCCCAGTAGGCATGGCTGCTTGCAAAGATTTCATGGAGAATTAAGTATGGAGGTGCCTGTGGAGGTTAATGTGTTTTTATGCTCCTCTTTCCCACCACTTTGTGTTTGAGACCTACTGCATCCTCAGTTCTCTCAGCCTGCCTTTGTCGAGTCTGTAAGCTCTGTGCTGTTTCCCCGATTACATAATTAGCCTCATCAAATTGTGGACTCCTTTAGTAGGAGGGGCGTACAACACAGAAGGTGTCACCTAGGAGAGAGTGAGTGGACAGGGCAGATGTGGGGTGTGTGAGATATCTAAAATTGAGATCATCCTGCACAGTGTCCTTGTTTGTCATAAAGAAACACAGTTTTGAGGGTTGTGGCAACAAGAGGATAGAAACCCACTGTAGTGTGGAATGTTTCTTAGAGCTGTTCCATCAATGAGGGTCTTTCTGTCTTTAGTCACATTCTCCCTTTGTGCACCAAGTCTCTTTCTCTCGGTTCTATAAGAACATCACTCTGGCAATTATTCCTTTCCTTTCCCTCCCTCCCTCCCTCCCTCCCTCCCTCCCTCCCTCCCTTCCTTTCTTCCTTCCTTCCTTTTTTCCTATTTACTTCTTTACGAGATCATGCCCATCAGTAAACAAAACATTTTGTAATTTCTTACATAATAAAATAAACCCTCCATTAATCTTGTGTCTCCCTCCTGCTATTAATTCCTCTCGATAGCAGAATTTTGAAAGACAATGTCTAAACAGTCTGTCTCTCCTATTTATATTCATGTAAATACCATCTCCACTCATTCTCTTTGAACCCCAAGAGTCAGGCCAATTACCAAGGTTAATAATGACCTTGGTTGCCAAATGCAGTTTTCAGTTAGTGTGGCTTAAGTTGTCCATTTGGCAGCAATGGACATGTTTGAACCTCTTTTGAACTTCACCTGCCTTCTGCACTTTGATTTCTTGATAGGCCTCATGAAAACTTGAGATGTGCTAAAGCTAACTATATCCACTCTTTTTCATCTGCATCTGCCCTGCCCAGCTTCCCATTCTTAGTAAGTGCCAGTTTCGTTCTTCTAGTTGCTTTGGCCCAAACCTTGGAGTTACCTGTTACCACTATTTCTTCCAAGGTTTATCTTCTGTCCCTTAGCAAAACCTGTTTATTCTAAACTCACAATGTCTTTTGTATCTGCAAATGCCCCACTGCCACTAGTCCACAATCTCTAGTTTTGGCTGGGACTCCTAATGCTCTCTTACCTTCTGCCTTTTTACCCCCTCCAGGCAGTTGCCAGCACAGTTCTTTATAAGCGCAGGGTTTCCCCATCACTCAGCATGAAGGATGGCCACTTGCTGTGTGCCCCAGTATCTCTCTGGTCTTATCTACCTCCCTCTCCCTTTGACTCTGTCTCACCTAATCTGATCTTCCTGCTGTTCCAAACACACTGAGCATGCTCTTGCCCCAGAATTTTTATGCTCTCTGATCTTCTATCTAGAGCTCTCTCTCCTTAGTTACCTATGTGACTTGACCACATCTCTGTGTTCAGGTTCCTCATCAAATGTGCCCTTACCAAGAGTCTTTCCTTGAGCATCTTATTAAAAATTGTGCCTTTGTTAGTTACCCTTTAGCTCCTTAACATGTAATATTTTTCTGCATAGAATTTCTCACTTCCTAACACTGTCATTGTTGTTTGTTTATTATAAGCTCTCTTTCCACAGTCTACTGTCGGTTCCATTAGAGAGAGGCTTCATCCTTGTGGACTGCTGCTGAACACACAACTCCTGGGTCTCTGTGGAGTGTGTGCTGTGTAAACAGTGTGCGCACCCACCATGCTGTGGGTGGGTGTGGTCTTTTCTCTCTGTTCAGGGTAGGGATGTTCCACCTCTAACTCCAGATTTCATGTGGGAAATGCATACACCTAGAACTCTAGGCCCCCAGATCATAGCCCTTGCTATTTATCTGTCACCAAAGTACATATTCATTCATAATTGTGATATGTCTCATCATAGAGGTTCTTAGACTTGGATCACCCTGTATCCTTTCTGAACCACATTTGTTGAAAGCCTATTTAGGAATAAGACACATTACTTGGTATTTTAGGTTAAAATTTTGCTTTTAAGAAAAAATAAGTTACCACTTTTAATTTTCACAGCATTATGATAATTATACTATTGCTATCATGATTTTGTGGATTCAGCGGGTCGCAGATGTTAAGCAACTTGTACAAGGCTACAGAGCTAAGAAGTAGTCAAAACAGGATTTGAACCCAGGACTCCTGACTCCAGATCTTGCTTTTTTTTTTAAAATTGAAGAAAATTTTATAACTATAAGTGTACAGTTCAGTGAGTTTACAAATGCACATATGCCCTTCTGACCAAAGCTCCAGCATAGTTGGAAGACTTTTCCATCATCCCAGGAAGATTCCCTCCAGTGCTTTCCAGTTCATTTGACTTTTTTAAAGTCTGTGTTCATTTTGGGATGTGTTAACATGATTATCAGTTTTTAGAAGCTATGGCTATACATGGGCTTACGGTGTTTTCCAGGAATGTTCCAGATGAATGAGAGTATCTCTGAATGTTAAAAGTACCTCAAAGCCCTGGGCTCCTGTGTGTCCAGTAAGCAGCTCTTGGAGGCCCTAGCTTAGGAAGACATCAGCCAGTGCTTGAATAAGAACCTCCCAGTTGGATAGTCTTATGAATGGCATTGCTTATCTCATGGTAATATTTGTGGAGAAAGATGATGTCTTAAATTGGCATCATGGTTTTGGTTCTGAGCTGTCAGGCAAGTCCAGACCACAGATGGGCTTTTGAACAGTTGTAGTTCGCATCCTCTTCAGTTTCACCTTTCTCTTGTGGCATTTTTTTTTTCCTCCTGCAGCACTGTACTTAGTCTGTGAGTGTTAAGAAATCGCAGCCTTGCCTGGTATTTGTGGCTCAGTGGTTGAGTGTTGACCCATGAACCAGGAGGTCACGGTTTGATTCCTGGTTAGGGCACATGCCCGGATTGTGGCCTTGATCCCCAGTAGGAGGAGTGCAGGAGAAAGCCAATCAGTGATTTAAAAAAAAAAAAATCATCACAGCCTTGAATTCTCACCCTAGCAGGTTTGCTCAGTTGGTTAAAGCATTAACCTGATACGCCAAGGTTGCAGATTTGGTTCCTGGACAGGGCACATACAAGAAACAACCAGTCCTATATAATAAAAGGCCAGTGACGTAACGGCATAACGACCAGAACGACTGATTGATCAGTCGCTATCAGGTGCATTGACCACCTCTCGGTCCCTCCCCCCAGCCCGCAGGCTCTGATCACTGGATGGCCAATGAGGAATCACGGGGAACCGGGGTGGGTGGTGGGGTGGCGCAACTGGGGACTGGCAAGCATGACTGGGGACTGGCAAGTGGGTGTAAGGCAGACTTCTTAGTCCCTCCCCCTGGCCCACAGGCTCTGATCACTGGATGGCCAACAGGGAATCACAGGGAACCAGGGTGGGTGGAGGCGGCAGGGCGGGACTGGGGATTGGTGAGCAGGTGGAAGATGGCCCTGATCGCAGGCTAGGCCTAGGAACCCTACCCATGCACGATTTCGGGCGCTGAGCCTCTAGTAAATACATAAATATGTAGAACAACAAATCAATGGTTCTCCCCACCTAAAAAAAAACAACACAAAGAAAACAATCAATAAAAATTAAAAAAAAAAAGAAAATATGGAACTGGGGTCTCAGGCGTAGCTTTCTCCCAAAGGCAAAGCTGAAGAAGCATGAAAAGCCATGTCTCTTTTTTGCTAACAGTGTGTTTTCAGTTAGATTGATTCTTGTGAGGAGCCCATGTGCTGTCTGATGGCCTTGGTGCAGAAACATGTAGCAGCAGCATGGTCAGATCACTAATTTCTGTTCATTTTCTTTTTTATTTTCTTAAATCTTTATTGTTGAAAGTATTACATAGGTTCCCCCTCCCTGCCCCGTTAACCTCTAACTCCCACTTTGTCCTCCCTCCCCCAGGCCCTCACCACCCCATTGTTCGTTTCCATGGGTTATGCATTTACGCTTACTAGTTCATTGGTTGATCTCTTCCAATCTGTTCATTTTCTTGCGGCTCTGGTGAAAGTCAGTACATTAGTCAGCTTGTATTGTCATAAGAAAATAATATTGACGGGCAGCTTAAACAACAGAAATTTATTTCTAATCGTTCTGGAGGCTGGAAGTCCAAGATCCATGGTGCCAGCCAATTCAGTTTGTAGTGAGGAATTGCTTCCTGGCTGTCCTCACATGGCTGAGCGAGGGCTTGCAGTGGTGTCTCTTTTTATGAGGATACCAGCCCTAGTGGGTTAAGGTCCTGCCCATATGACCTCATTTAACCTTTGTCACCTCCTCAAAGTTCTTCAGACATAGTCACACTGGGTGTTAGGGCTTCAATTAGGGATTTGAGTGTAGGGCTTTGAGTGTAGAGGTGGTGATGATTTAATTTTAGATTAAGTTAATTTCCATGTTAATCTACAACGTGGTTCCTTTTGTGCTTAAGTGACATTAGAACAATTTACTGGTACATCAGGAATCTTAAGAGCTGTTTGACCTAAGAGAACTTATTGTTCCTCCCAATTGGATGGATTAACTTGGACTTATTTATTGAGTGCCTGTTTTTGTGAGACTACTTGGGTTAACCTCAATACTCTACGTCAGTGGGAGTTGAAACATGATTCATGTGCAAAGGTTGCTGCTACAGAAGGCCAAGAACCCTGAGAAAAGGGCAAACAGGGTGAATCAAAGGCCCTAAGGATTTGGGAGGGGAGAGGCAAACATCTCTGGAAGGATTTGTCTGTTGTCAATTTCCCAAATCATGTGATGTTATGAGGTTAAGGGAATCCTATTTATTATACTAATTCATCTTATTTGTCTGAATATTATTCATCTTATTTGTCTGAATATTATGCTGTAAATATAATTTAGAGCAGTGCCTCCCAACCATTTTCACTTCACAACGTGTATGGAAAGAGAAGACCCTGTGAGGTAATCAGACAGCCTTCAGTCAGCCAGGGAAGACTTGCATGACTTGCCCATGCACGGAATTTGTCTGTCTGTGTTCACTTTTGTAGATGGTAATGTCACCTACCTCCTTCTACTGGGAGAAGAGTCTCGTGTTTCCTCAGTCTCACCCATTTCATGATTTGAATTCTGTGGTGTGTGAATTTATGGAGTTTTAATTGCTATCAGATTTGCAACCATGGATTAGTGCAGTTTTGCTTTGCTTGTGAATTGCCCCAAATTTAGAGGGCATTTTAGTTAGCTGTTGGAAATAACCTGTTAGGACTCGAGCCACATGAAATATTTAGAGACCTGTATGGCATATCTTTAAAGCCAGAAGAGTGATAACTAGAGATGTTTTGGGGAAATTACCCATCCAGTCCATAAATCCCTTAATTTACAGTTTGTTACTCTGCAGCCAAATCTCATATAGCCTTCTATTTTAGTTTTCTCTGTAGTCTTTAGGATGCTTCTGCAGAGCCCAAATTTAAATTCAGCTTCCTCATAAGTTCTTTATTATCACAAAACAGTACACGTCTCTCAGTAGAAGAGGTTTGGGGACAATGAGGGAGAAATAAGAGCTGTTTTATAACCTTAGACCTGCCAATCAAGGAGAGTAGTGTCAGCCCAGCTTGTCAGCCAGGCCGTCCCTGTGTTGTGCCAAGGGCCCTCTCATTCCTGCAGCTTTAGGGCTCCTCATGCCTGATGTCTCGAGACCCTGGTCCTCCTCTCTCTGTACCATTCCCTGACCTTTCATTAGTGTTCTTGGCTCATTCATACTTTGGATTTAATGATTCAGCTCTTTCCGCACACTGGGCCACTTCCTGTGTGACCTACCCCATCGCTGTCTTCTGGGTTATTCCTTAACCAGGTGTACGTTTCCCCTGGCAGGCTTGTGGGCACCCTCAGTATTCGTGGCACCTGGTCTTGATGACAGGCAGAGACAACTCAGCCTGAGACCCTCACACCAGCTTCTGGTGCTGTCTGAAATGGCAGTTTCCTTCCAATTTTCCATGGCTCTTAATGGGCTATGTTGCCTTCTCATGCAGGAAGGCAGTTGCAGGTCTCTACTTTGGAAACGTTTAACTCTTTTATTTCTGAGACTCTCCTTCCTTTGGATATGATGGGGGTATTTATGAAGGACCCAGAGTTTGTAATCCTTGTTTTTGGAAATTACATTTCACCTTCTAGAGCTATTTCTAGAAGGACTACAACCCCTCTTCAGACACGATCATGCCCGTGGAAATATTCCATATTTACAGCTTTGGTATGCAAGAGGCCTGGTACTTTTCGAGAGGATTCTACATTGCAAATGCTGAGCCTGTACCCTAGTGGCTTTACCCTGTCCTCACCCAGCAGTTTACCCAACTTCCGACTACTAGTGTTGTTTAAAAAGGGCCTTTCCAGTTTACTCAGTTGGAAAGTGTTAAAGGGTGAGCTGGAAGGCTCTCAGCTGGCACTTTCTGACTCCCTCAGAGGAAAATATTGGCAAACTCTCCACTCTGCCTGAAACTCTTCTTATAAATTGAGAAGCCAAGAGTTATGAAGCCCTTGCACAGGGCCAGACTGAACTGTGTGGGAGAACACGTAATGACTCAGGCTAAGATAACTGTCCGTTTCTGATAATAAGACTGTTTGCTTCTCCCACTCCAGTCCCCTCCACATTTCGATGTTAATCTTCCAGCCACCAAAAGTAGAAGTGTGTCATGAGTACAGTTTACAGTGTATTCTTGTTCCTGGAGAGCCTTTACTCCAGAAGGTGCATGTAGCTTTTTTTTTTTTTTTTAAATGTCCTCTTTTACATAAGAAGGAAAGCATTGGGCAGCGTTATTCAACAGGTGTTGCACCTTCTACTAAGGAAAGTTGTCTTCTCTCATTTTTGGCTCTTTTTCTGTGGTTTCAGGGGTCAAGAAGCAGGAGCTTGCCATTGATTTATTATCCTGTTTGCTTCTATCTGTCTGCCTTACACTTCAATTTGTTGGTGGAAAGCTGGATGTGAATGTGCCATGGTGCCTGAGACAGTTCCATCTTCCTGAGTTGTCTGACTGCAGAGCCTGTATAATCCCTTCTACCTAGTCCCCCAGTGAGGTCTGCGGACATAGAGTGTAACCCGAGGGAGAACATTGGCATCGTTTTTCTTTCTTTATCCATCTTTTTACACCCCTGCCTCCGCACACACAGGTCAAGCAAAGATGCCTCTTCCAGCACTTTGCACATTGTGCAGCCCACTCTTGGTGTTCCTGTCCTCCTGGGGTCTCTTGATGGAAGAATTCCAAGTTAATAGGTTAAGATTGCCATCAAGTGGCTGCTCTTGGTAGTGGATGGTAGGATACTGGCCACCATGGCTGCCCTCCTCCATGCACATTCTCTCCTCCAGTTACTTAGCCCCTCTGGGAAAAATGATCAAGCTCAAGTGCTTTCTCTCTGTGGAATTGGCTGTTTTTTTTTTTGTGTGTGTGTGTGTTTTTGTGTGTGTGTGTGTGTATGTTTTGCGGGGGGGGGGGGGGGGGGGGGGCAGAGAAAGTTCAGAATATCCCCGCATTGTAAATCCTCAAGGCATCTATGTGAACCCTGACTGCACCTTCCAGGGTGGACTGGAGCTAAAGGCAGGTTTAGTGCAGTGGTCAGAGCTCAGGGCCCTGGAGATGTGAATGCAGGTGATCCAGAGGCTTACTGGAGAGAACTGCTGGGAATTCTCTCCTGCCAGGTCTGGGACAGCAGGCCAGAGCCCTCCACCCTGCTCGTGGAAATTGGCAGGGAGGAATATGTGTCACTCTGAAGGGATGGCCCCACCTTCCCACCGAGGGTGAAAAGAATACCAAACCCAATTCAGCCATTCTGTTTGGCTTCTGTTCATTGTTTCCCAGCTCTGACAAAGGAGTGATAATTTCTTTCTCAGAGGTGATATTTAGGTGATATTTAGATTATTTAAAGTCCTTACTACCTGGCAGAAAATAAGATTGCAAGAGTAATTGTTAATTGAGGTTGTAAATATACATTGCTTAACTGCTTCCCATAAAAGCTGTAGCTGTGTCATAAAAGAACACACTCCCAGGACTGGTTTCCCCTGTTCCCTGGGTCTGGATGCCTGCATCCTGTAATTAGACCTCACCCTGGGCCTTGGGGAGCAGAAGCTCCAACTGAGCTTGAAGGAAGTGATTCCTATTTAGTTTTCCCTGGCAGGTCAGCCCTTAATGGATTTGGGAAAACCTGCCCTGTGGTAAGAGTAGGAGTGAGGTTTGTGTAGGTGGGGCACCCATACCAGTGTGCAGAACACTTGATTCTATAGTCTCTGAGGAGCCTGGGAGAAGGCTTTCTGAGCTGGCACATAGAAAGAAGAAGGATTTCTGCCAACAGGGTTGGAGGGGGAGGCCTGACGACAAAGTGACTATGGAGTACATCAGAATACTGGTTAAACTTTGGGTTCAGGTCAAGGAAAGAAAATTCTTAGGGCTTATATATTTTTAGAAGTGATAGAGGTTATGTTATGTAACCATTCACATGGATAACTGTTCAATCATTAAACCAAAATTCCTGGGTTCCAGCCATTTAAAGCAAAATCGGATGCATAAAAAAAAAAACAACACCCATGTATGTTGTAAAGAGCACTAACATCCTTTATAATAAAACCCTAATATGCAAATCAACCAAACGGTGGAAAGACCGGTGGAACAACTGGTCTCTATGATACGCACTGACCACCAGGGGGAAGACACTCAATGCAGGAGCCACCCCTGATTGGCGGCAGCTTCTGCGTTGAGCATCTGTCCCCCGAGAGGGAGGTGACTGGTGGTGGCGATCGGAGGGTGGGGCCGGCCAGTGGGAGGTGCCAGGCCACCAGCCAAGGTGGGTGTTTGTAGGGGCACCCCCATCACCTCACCTCCTAGTCACCCCACAGATGGCCCTGATCACCGACCAGGCCTAAGGACCCTACCCTATATATTGGGAACAGTCTCTGGCAAGGCTTCTCTAACACTGGAAAAACAAGATGATGTAGCGATGACATGCATAGATTCTGGCTTGCACATTTTGTGGTCAGCCCTGATTCTGACACTTATAACTGTGTGACAAAGCCAATTATTTAACTTCTCTCTGCTTCAGTTTTTCCACCCATAAGATGGGGAAAATGGTACTACTGCCTCAGAAGGATCATGTTACGTACTACTTTTTATAATCAGGGCAAAAAAATATAGCTGCCCATAAAACAGCAAGATGCCTTTCACCTGTATGAAAAGTATGGTCACTGGTGCATGCAGCATCCCGGATTGCGAGAGGGATGTCTGACTGCCGGTTTAGGCCCAACATCCCTCAAGGGGTCCCGGATTGTGAGAGGACGCAGGGCAGGCTGAGGGGACACCCTCCCCCCTTGTGCACGAATTTTGTGCACCAGGCATCTAGTTGGATTATAATTCTAGGTGCACCAGTAGCTGGGCATCATGGTGAGCAATGATCTCTTCATAGGTTTCTTCCTTATGTAAAAGAAAGCACATATTGTCTTGTTTGGCTTTCTTTTAGTGATGATGATATACTGATGTTGATGGCACGTCAAGTTCTTCTTCTGACTTTCTAGGTCCCCATTGCTGTTGGGTCAGACATTTGGATGCTTTTGTAGAATTTGGGAGAAATGGCTAGGAGGTAATCGAGAGGAAAAGTGTCTTCCTTGGCCACTGTGCCGCTTCTATGGTGTGTGTATTCTTCTCTACCCCCAGCCTCACCTGCACCTAGGACTAGACGTTTCCTGTGTGTGTAGGAACTAGACAGTGAGCCAAGTGTCACCTGTGTGTGGGGTTTACTCCTCTTTGTGCCTCTAACCTTGGGGGTAGCAAAATGTGAGTGTAAGTCAGAATAATTTCATGTGTCACTTGATTTGTTCATGAGTCTTGGTTGGTGATTGCTAACCTTCCACCCAAAGCTATGTCAGGATCACCTAAAACCACTTATGTTATAAATCACCCCTTAGGGTAATTGCTTTGCAAACAAAGAGAAAGTTTTTCTACAGTGTTTTGTGAATAAGCTCTTGGCTTTTTAATGTTCCAACCTCTAGTTTCCCTTCATTCTTCTAAAACCTAGACTGATTACACCTGCAGCCATGTGCTGCTGAATTGATGGGGATTTGTCAGCTTCTGCTTCGTTTGCCACTCCTCTCCTTTTTACCATGCCTCCTGAAACAGAAATCATGCCGGTCTGACTTGCCCTGTTGGCTCTAAGCTCCTAGCAGAGGACAGGAGAGAGTTGAGAGACTGCTACTGTCTACAGATTTGACGGCAGGTCTAGAGATTAAATGTGAAAAAAATGTATGAGTTAGCGCTATCCAGTGGACCTATCTACAGTGATGGAGATGTTCTATATCTGCGTTGTCTTTTATGGATGCCACTGGCTACTAGCCTTGATGTCCATCTGGTCCAATTACTTTTAGTTAATTAAAAAAGCCACATGTGACCACTGGCTACTGAATTTTTGTGCAGTTCTTGAGTCAGTTTGAGCATAATGGTGAAATTCTCTCTTTTATCCCTTTTGTTGTTGTTGTTTTTGGCAGGTCTTTCTAGATAGCCAGTGTACTTAAGTTTAGAAACATTCTCTTTTTTATTTTATTTATTTTAATTTTTTTAAATTAAATCTTTATTGTTCAGATTATTACAGTTGTTCCTCTTTTTCCCCCATAGCTCCCCTCCACCCATTCCCCCCCCACCCTCCCCCCCCTCCCCCCCACTGTCCTCATCCATAGGTGCACGATTTTTGTTCAGTCTCTTCCCGCATCCCTCACACCCCTTTCCCCCCCAAGAATAGTCAGTCCACTCCCTTTCAATGCCCCTGATTCTATTATAATCACCAGTTTATTCTGTTCATCAGATTATTTATTCACTTGATTTTTAGATTCACTTGTTGATAGATGTGTATTTGTTGTTCATAGTTTGTATCTTTGCCTTTTTCTTCTTCTTCCTCTTCTTAAAGGATACCTTTCAGCATTTCATATAATACTGGTTTGGTGGTGATGAACTCCTTTAGCTTTTCCTAATCTGTGAAGCTCTTTATCTGACCTTCAATTCTGAATGATAGCTTTGCTGGATAAAGTAATCTAGGTTGTAGGTTCTTGCTATTCATCACTTTGAATATTTCTTGCCACTCCCTTCTGGCCTGCAAAGTTTCTGTTGAGAAATCAGCTGACAGTCATATGGGTACTCCTTTGTAGGTAACTGACTGTCTTTCTCTTGCTGCCTTTAAGATTCTCTCTTTGTCTTTTGCTCTTGGCATTTTAATTATGATGTGTCTTGGTGTGGTCCTCTTTGGATTCCTTTTGTTTGGGGTTCTCTGTGCTTCCTGGACTTGTAAGTCAATTTCTTTCACCAGGTAGGGGAAGTTTTCTGTCATTTCTTCAAATAGGTTTTCAATATCTTGCTCTCTCTCTCTCTTCTGGCACCCCTATAATTCAGATGTTGGTGCGCTTGAAGCTGTCCCAGAGGCTCCTTACGCTATCTTCATATTTTTGGATTCTTTTTTCATTTTGCTTTTCCGGTTGGGTGTTTTTTGCTTCTTCGGGTTTCAAATCTTTGACTTGATTCTTGCGATCCTCTAGTCTGCTGTTGGGAGTCTGCATATTACCCTTTATTTCAGTCAGTGTATGCTTAATTTACAGTTGGTCCTTTATCACAACCTTGAGGGTCTCACTAGATTTCTTGAGGGTCTCATTACGTTTATTGGCGGTTTCTAGAAAATTCTTGAAAAACCTTAAAAGTGTGGTTTTGAACTCTATATCCAGTAGTTTGCTTTCCTCCATTTCTATCGTTTGTGTCCTGTTTCTTTGTCTCCGCATTTTTTATGCTTCCTTGTGTTGGTAGAGTGGCTTTCTGTGCTAGGTGTCCTATAGGGCCCAGTGGCTCAGCCTCCCCAATTGCCTGAGGTGGACACTCTTGGTGCACTCCTTTGTGAGCTTTGTGCACAGCCTTGTTGTAGGTATCACTGAGAGGAATTGACCTCCAGGCCTATTGGCTGTGAGAATCAGCTGTGTCTACAGTGGGAGAACTTCTGTGCTGAAGATACCCTTTTGGGGCAAGACTTGCTTCAGTGGGGCTTTGGTGCTCACTGAGTCTGCCCCCTGAGTGTGTCCCTTATGGATCTGAGGAGTTGTAATCTGGACGGTCCCACTCTGACCACTGGGTACACTGGCTCTTGGATCTAAGGAGGTGCTAATTTAGCCTCTGCCTGAGGCTACCCAGCAGGAGCTACGAAGAGATCTGCAGATTCCCCTTCCTTGTTTGGGGTTTGGAGGTGCCCAGGTGAGGCCCAGCTGTGAAGCAGTGCAAGCTGCTGTGGGGCCTTGGGCCTTCTCTTGGAAGTTCTGGGTCTGTCTGGCCCAGCTGCAGTTTGTTAGGTAATGTTCAGATTGCAAAGGGCCAGGGCATTCATATGCAAAAGCCTCTGCTGCAGCTTGGGTGGGGCAGGGTCTCAGGGGAACAACAGGGCAGAGCAAGCAGCTATGGCTGATCCTCAGCCCTGCCCTAAGGGGTCCCCCGTCTCAGTGTCCCGGTAATTGCTGCAAGCACCTTTGAGAGAAAGCCGCCCTCGAGTTCCGAGTTCTGCCTGCTGCCAGACAGTCCAGTTTCTCCCAGTATGAGCCTAGGTCCCCAGAGACTCACCCGGAACTGGAGTTCAGAGCATTTGGGGGCTTGTGACTCCCTCCCGATTCAAAAAGACAGCCGTGTCTTCAGTTGCCAGCCCTTGCCGCGTGGGCTCGAGCCTCTGTACCTCTGCACTCCACCTCCGCAGCTCCTCTGAGTCTCAGTGTGCTTTTCTCTTTCCTTCTAGTTGTAGAATTTCCACTCAGCCAGCCTTCCTGTAGTTCTGGATGATGTCCGTTTTGTCTTTTAGTTGTATTTTTGAATTTGTTGTGGGAGGCAGCAATTTCCGGTGTTTACCTATGCCGCTATCTTGGTTTTTCCCCGCAAAATACTTTTAAACACAAAGAGATAATTCTTTGAAATATTTTTCTCCTCAAGAAGAATACGGGGGGGGGGGGGGGGGGGTACCTTTGAATGCTTGGTAAGTTATATAGAATGGGGCCTTCGAGGTGGGACACTTCAGGCTTAAGAAAGTCTGAAATGGCCTTTAAGCAGCAACTTACTCTTCAACAGCCTTTATTAGGTCTCAGCCATTTTCTTTAGGTATGGACTAGGATTTGTTGGGCAAGATTAAATCCTCTTGGTTATGGAACATGATCTCTCTCTCTCTCTCTCTATATATATATCTATATATCTTTAGGTATGGACTAGGATTTGTTGGGCAAGATTAAATCCTCTTGGTTATGGAACATGATCTCTCTCTCTATCTATATATCTATACATACATACACACACACACACACACACACACACACACACACACACACAAAAGAGAAATATGCTTATTAACCAGGACACCATAACAGGTCGACCGGATAGGAGGTTGCGTGTGCAGCGTCGGGGGCGGGGCGACAGGGGCCTCCGTGCACCTGCGCTGGGGGAGGGCCTGATCAGCAGAGGCCGCAGCTGCTTCAAGGGCCGGAGAGGGAGTCAAGGCTGGACAGGAAGGTGGGTGGCGCCGTGCAATTTCGAATCGTGCTCTGGGCTTCTAGTATATCAATATTTGCTTGTCACTGTGGGTATTGCATTAAAGTAGCACCTGCAGAGTGGTTGGTGGATGTCACTGAAGGCTGACAGAATGAGGAGCAGGAGCTTTCTAGGTAGATGGAGAGGAGAGAATATTCTAAAAGAGGGAATAGCATGTGCAAAGGCACTGAGGTTTGAGAGTTCAAGTAATTAAGAGAATGTGTCATTTGCCATACATGCAGAACCCAAGCCAGCTGTCTTATGGAATGTTTATCATGGGGTGTCATCAGGGTTGAAAACAAAAGCACTGCTAGTCAGTTTGTTGCATGGCTCAAGAAGCTAATGCAGAATAACTTTATTTTAAAAAATAGAGACAGAAAAGATTTAAACCAGTAAAAGAAGCAACAAAATAATTAAACTGGTTTGAAACCCTTGCTCATAAACCTGTGTATTTCTGATTAATTTGTTAGTATTACTTTTTAGAAGTGAAATACTGAATTCCAAACTTTAAAAAATTGTTGGCACACATTACCAAGTGTGGCTTTCTAGAAATAGTTTATCAATTTATTCCCATGCTAGCAGTTCATGGGAGTGTAGGTATTGTCAAAATCCGAGGTTTGAAAAGGTGATCAGCCACTCTGCAACAGTGACCTGAGTCAGCGCTCCATTTCAGTCCTTTGCAAACATAGTTTTCCATTATTTATTCTTCTTAAGTAGGTAAAATGACCATCTTTAGATTCTAGTTGAATTTTACTTTATGCTATTATAGCTTATGTTTTCAGAATAATCTCAATGTTGATAATCTTTTAACTTGGCATCATCTGTTTATCTTTTAAAATTTATTACCTGAATCATTTTAAAATATATTAACAGCTAACATATATTTTATCTTGTTTGATTTTATAACAAAATAATTGACAGTATTTATTGAACAAAAATTCTGATTAATTAACACCAAAGTTTATTATGACACACTATATAGGTAGCACTTGCTATGTACCATGAATCCTTTTACATATATAATTGGCCTTAATTAAACCAACCATGGTTGTCCTGTATTCATTTTGACAGATGAGGAAACTGAAGCACAGAGCACTTTTGGTGATTCTCTTTAAAGTTTATACAGTTGATGAGTAAAACTAGGATTAGAACCAGGCCACCTTGTCTGTACTGTGCTGTGTGTGCTGTGAACCACCTAGGTTCTTAGTGCTAGATGTTTACCAATAAACCAGCTTTTTTTCTAATTAAAGAAGTCTGATGGAACATTGTCTTTTCTGATAGCCTTTTGAGTTTCCTGATTTAGGTGTAGCACCATTTCATTGATATTAGATCTCCGTACTCTGTTCTTATAATTATTGGTATTATTTTATAATTGTACAGTGTGGCCTTGAAGTCAAGTTGGCTACAGAGTCAGCCACATGAATTATACAGTTAGTTGAGCGCTGTTGGTGCTTCAGGAATTAACCAAACCTTTTTGGAAAGAGTCCAAGTCAGACTCCATGTGCACCTAATTCTGCTTGGTATATTGCCAGTGTATTAACTCTCATTTAAATATTCTAACAAGTAATGTTTGTTTATATTATGGCAGCGGCTGTAAAGTACCCACACTTCATTAATAATTTTGAAAGTCAGATATTAGCAGGCCTAGGTCATATGATCAATACTATGTAATTCAGCTCAACTAACAAATACCTTTGTGAAAACATGACTAATGCAGTGTGATAATTAAAATTCTCTTATTTCCCATAAGAAATTCTCAGATTCCAAAACCTTATGCACTTCTCTCACACAGGGCAATCCACTGGATCCCCACCCCTCCTTTATGCTAAGCATTTTTTGGGGAAATTATTGTAAGTTGCAGAGAACTCAAATGTTAAGGTGCTACCTTTGTAAGCAGTAACTCGTATAGGTAGCAGGAAATTGGAACTTTTGGAGGGAGATCATGAATGATAAGGAATGTTCTGTGCCTTGTTCCAACTCTGTAAGGCCTGTCTCTCCTTTATGTGATGGGCCCTAGCTTTCAATGTGCACTGGCTTCCTTGATTTGATACACGAGTTAAACAAGGTCTTAATGCTTCTGAAGCAGTAGGTTCTTTAATTAATCAACACAGAGTACTATTAGATAGCCAAATTTGATTAAGGCATGCAAATAAATTGCTCTCTCATTTTATTTTAAGTCCTAGATTGGGGTTTGCTCCAGTCATATATTTTTAAAACATAAAGTGCATTCAGTGGGCTGCTGGAGGTGGCCTGGCTCAGAGGTAATGAAATGGCTATGCACATAGGTAGGTCCTTGATTCTGAAGCTATTACCAGCAAAATATGTCCTTAGATGTCCTGGTGTTTAATGATAATTAGGTGGGATGTCTGCCATGTACCTGGCTGGCATCACTGCATTTCTTAGGATAAGGAGATCCTTTCTAAAATTCTGTTCTCTTCTGAAGTAACAATTGTAGTGCCTTGTTCTCTGGAATATTGAGTAATAGGAGGTCTTTATATTTAAATATTTAGCTATTACAGTGATACATTGCTGGTGCACAAGCAAAAAGTGACACCTGCTTTGGAAATTGATTTGACCTTAACTTGTAAATTTGAGTATTTGCATATTTAAGAATTTTCAATAATTCCACTCCTAGGTATGTATCCCAGAGAAAGACTAGTACCTACTTTCCAGGGGATAAGCAGAAGAAAGTTTGCAACATGGTTCGTGATAGCAACAGACTGGCAATACTTTAGAACAAGAGAATCAAAATAAATTGTGGAATATTCATTCAATGGAGTATGAGAAATAATAGTGAAAATGGATAGGTAAAGTGTAACAAAATCATGGATGGATCTTAGTAACCTAATGTTGAGCTGGGGAAAAAACAAGTTTCCTGGGACTAAACATATTGTGATACTCTTTTTGTGACGTTCATTCATAAGCATAATGAAATAAAATACTATTTAGGCCTACATATTTGTGCTGTACCTTAAAAAATAATTAAATGGGAAGGGGGAAGCACAAAGCTAATGTTTTAGTAATTGGGTTAGAGCTCGGGGTGGGCAAACTTTTTGACTCGAGGGCCACAATGGGTTCTTAAACTGGACCGGAGGGCCGGAACAAAAGCATGGATGGAGTGTTTGTGTGAACTAATATAAATTCAAAGTAAACATCATTACATAAAAGGGTACGGTCTTTTTTTTTTTTTAGTTTTATTCATTTCAAACGGGCTGGATCCGGCCCGTGGGATCCGGCCCGCGGGCCGTAGTTTGCCCACAGCTGGTAGACTGTGGACTGGCAGATATTCTTTTTTTTTTTATTAAAAAGTAAAACGGGGAAGACTGAAGTTGATAATATTGGAGAAGTCTTCATCTAAGAATTGGGACTTGTTCTGATCTTTGACCATTGAAGCTTAGCTACTGGTATTGTCAATCATATTAACTTGAAATAAAGAGAGAGTGCTTGCTAGTCTCACCCTTTATATCCTCTCCTCTTTTCAGGATTTAAATAGTGAGGGTTGTGTTGCTATTCTTAAACTGAACATAGCTCTCAGTTTTATTGTGTATCTCCTCTTGAATGTTGTTAGTCTTTGAGGGTTGTTAGTCTGTCTGGAACTGTTGATATGTTCCTCTTTGGTAAACCAGTATTTTATCTAAACAGTCCAAAACCTACAAACCTTCCTTGGCAAGAGCTTTCCAACTCTCCTTCCTGACACAGCCACAGATCACAGGCCAGAGTTGGACACACTGAGCTACCTAACCATCTATTTTAGGAAATACTGAGAGCAATCAGATGCTAATAATAGTTTTGGGAGTAAAAACAGCCTGGGGCCAACATCCTGTTAGGTCTTGCCTTTTTCATTTTAAATACCTTGTTACCATTTTAGTTAATGGGAAGAGGAAGCAGTGGTAAAGTCGTGGAGAGTACTGCTGATGGTCTGTGCACGCTCCTGTCAGATGATTGGGGATAAGGACCCATACATCACCCTCAGGCTTCATTTCTGGCCAGTTGTTTATGTCTTGTGGTTTCTACTTTCATACTAATATTTCCCCAGAATTATCATACATTCAAATATGTGTCTCATATCTCCCTTCCAGTTCTCTCATTTGGGTGCTTTTGATTAGTGAAGGCGCAGAAAGAAGAGGAAAAAAGCCAAATAGTCATCCCTTAAATGTCCTTTAATTAACTGTGTATGACTTATACTGCAGTGGGACACATGCCAAGCAGTTGTTCAACATGATAGGAATATACTGCTCTGGAGAGAAGTCAATGAGGCCTGCTCTGTGAGTTCGCACTGGACGCGGAAAGATTGCAGAGGGATTTTCCAACTGTATGTGTGCTCCACAGAGAATTTTATAGTGAGGCTGTTCCAGTGTGTTACTTGTCCTTGTCCCCAAAAACCACAGGATTCATGGATGGCCTTCTGTTAAGACTGTCAAAGGAACTGGTTCTGTGATCTTGTATAAGAACCATACCTGCATGTGCCTCAGTTTACTCACCTTTCAAGTGGGGGATTCATTAGATTGCCCCTAAGGCCCTATCTATAATTCTGATTTATTTATTTATTTCCTCATCCAAGGATATTTTTCCATTGATTTTTAGAGAGAGTGGAAGAGAGAGGGAAAGACAGAAATATTGATGTGAGAGAAACACATCGATTGCCTGGACCAGGGCCCGGGCTGGGAAGGAGCCAGCAACTGAGATTTGTGCCCTTGTCCGGAATCGAACCCAGGACCCTTCAGTCCACAGGCTGACACTCTATCCATCCACTGAGCCAAACCAGCTAGGGCAATTCTGATTTTAAAATGGTGGATACCAAGTAGAGATTATAGAAGACCATCACCTACCTCCTGGTATTTTTTGTTTAGAAGTGATGCAGGTAGATAGGCCCTGGTGATTTGTTGGCTGGATGTCCTGAGCAAAGCTAACATCTGTCTTCAGTGGTTATGGGAGGTCTAAATAACTTAACCTGTTTAAAGCCCAGACGGGCTTATTCATTGGTTAAATAACAACAACAGTAGCAAACTAAAAATAATAGTAAGTGGCATTCTTCCTCCAGTTCCCTTGGATGAATCTGTGAGGAGAATTTTTAATGTTGTGTGGGTTCTTTGAGGGTGATGCACCATCTTTTTTCCCCCCTTTGGAAAAGTGTAGAGAGGAAAGTGTGGGATGGTGTTCAGAGCATGTGTTTGGGATATTATAATTTCCAGCTGAAGTTCAAAAGCTTCAAAAGAATTGACTTTAAAAACCCAAAAGCTTATGAGATATGAAAGGAGATGCAAACTGCAGTTATCTGAGGCCAGGGAGCTGGCCAGCCTTGTTGGAGTCTTGCCTTTTTCACCCTTCTCGCAGCTGCCAGGCTACAAAGCCTGTTTTGTGAAAGATCCTCAAGAAACAATGAGGGAAAACAGCTTCTATTTTATTAGATTAGATGAATTTATGTGCCTGGGGGAGGGGTGTCCATGTGTTGGGGTGGGGAGGGCAGCTGTGGCCCATGTGGTCCTCACATAAGTAACCCTGGTTGCTGGAATAGGAGGGAGGTGGAGGGTGGGCTGAAGGAGGAGCATGTGGAAAGAGATTTCTGCAGTCTGTCTGGAGAGCTGCCCAGGTTTCCCAGCCAAAAAAACAAATAAAAATAAATAAAAGGCAAGTGCTGAATGACACAGATTATGATATTAAAAAGGGATGCCATTGAAAATGTGCCATGGACCCCACCATCCGTGGGGGTGGAGTGTGTGCATGAGTGGAGGCAGTGCTCTGACAGACTGGGCATAAGAAGTGTGGACTGCCCCCATCAAAGGTGCCCCCCACCCCACTCCCATGTCAGAAATCCTAAAATAAGGATTTGTCTGCATTGCAGGTTGAGGAAATTGCAGGATGAGAAGCTACTCACTCTTTTCCTTTTTTTTTTTTTAAATTTTAATTTATGGGGAGGGGGAAAAAAGCCCCAGACCCCTCCTCTTGGGTATTAGATTCCCTCCCACTCACATAAATAACCTCCTCTCCCTGGTGCGCGCACCCCCCTCCCCTCCTCTGTGCCCCTCGGCTGTCCTATTGCTGCGCGGAATCTGCACTGCCGGAATCTGCACTGCCGCCTGCTTATTACGTACTGGGAGGATTGTTGACAAGTGCTCTGGAGCCTGCCTCTCCGCGCTCTTCCTTCCTCTCTCCCTCCCTCCCTCCCTCCCTCTGTCCTCCTTCCTCTCTGTCTCTCTGCAATGATCCGGCTCTGAGGATGGCTGCTCCACGGGTCTGTCAGGTGCAGTTTTTGGTGGCTTATCTTGAGGAACCTGGGATAGAAGGTCTGTTCCTATAAATAAAATAAAAACCAAATAGCTCTATATTTGTTTCAGGCTGGTATGGCCTTTGTTGGAGAAATAGGCCTTTTGTGGGTTTCCCTATTGGGGTCCTGATTAATCTATTATGGATGGCAAGGTGCTATGTACATGAGTAACTAAAAAGTGTTGTGATTTGCTTAATATTAATATTCTTTTAGCTTTGATATCCTCCCTAGGGGTAGTGGTGGTTCCTGCAAAGGCACTGTGGAAATTTACAAGAGAGAATTAATGTCGCTCTTAAAGCATTTAGCTCTGTTGACCATTTTGGCCAAATCTGCAGTTTTAGCCAGGCTTGTATGAATTTAGACATTTCTTTCTGGGGTCTGAATGCCATCCAGCTATGGCTGGTCCCTTTATTTTATTACCAATGAATGTGATCATTTCCAGCATTTAAAAATAGATGTTTGCTTAAAGTTAATTAGTTCATCCTCACCATAGCTTTGGTTTTCTTTATAAACAGCATGATGGTTTTATTTCCCTTCAGACTATCTCTTGTCCTCTCTCCTTGAAAGATAGAGGAAACTGAGGCATGTAAATAGATACTAAGTAATTATAGGTTAGACCTTAAAGCTTTAAACTTCCAGTGCTCTCGATTATTCTGCCTTCATCCATATTTGTGTTAATATATAAAAACACAAATGAATTTTAGGAGCCATTTATTTCCGATGCTTCATTATTTTTACAGATTTTGTGGCCACATGCTTGGAGCTCTGCTTTCTGTTCTGCTTCTATTCAATTTCAGCGTTGGAAAGAATGGAGGCAGTAGGCCTTTCTGAACTTGTTTGCTGTCAGCAGATTTTTTAAAAATTAACTGATTAAAAAAATTTTTTTACTTTAAATATAGCCCACTTAATCCTTTTTCATATTTGTCTGAAAAGTGGGCGTGCAGTTGATTGGCCTATGTGTGAGTGAGGTAGTGAAGGTACTGGGAAACCTGCTCTTCCCCAGTCATGCTACAGACAAAATAATGTAGAACTTCTATGGGGTCCACTTGTATTGTCTTATGGAATCAAGGCAGCCAGAGAGGTTTGGGAGTAAGGGTGTGACATTTACTTAGCCGTGAATTATGATGTCAGTCAGGACACAAAGTATTTTGAATTGTGCCTATTTATCATCATAGACTAATACACAAAACTATTAATCTGATGGGATTTGTTGATTTGCATTTTAGCCAGCTTTGCTCAACTTGGTAGAGGTTTGCTAATAATACTTGAGAGCCTGTTTCTTTGACTAACTTACATTTGTGCGGGTAAATGTAAGGATGGTGTGAAGCTTTAAAGATTATGAACACACACACACACATTGTCATTATTTAAAGGTAGGATAGCACTAGCTCTCTGATAACATCACTAGCTATCTCAGAACATGCTGTATATATGGAAATCTTCCTTTGGGAAGTGCTAATTCCATGATTTGTAAAATCCGATTTTGGCATGTCTGGTTATCTGAACATAAAACTTTAAACATGTTGGTCTCATATTATGTTCTGCAACGATGCCATTGTTTTGTAGTTCATTTCCCATCAGCCCAACATTGTCTTTAATCACTTTTCTTCTGAATGTGGAAGGCAGTCTTTGACCTCTGGGGTGTTCAGTACTGCACCATCTGAGAGTTGCATGTCCTAGAGGACTGACTCTAAGGATTCCTGCTTTTGATGGAAATTAAAACTGGGTTGCCCAGGTGGCATGCACTTGACTGGTTTTGCCTGTATAAAATTAATAAGGTGTGGGGATGGCGATGGGTCTAGAGGAGTTATGATTGAATGCAAAAGAACTTCTCATTGTAGAGCAATGTGGATGTTTATATTTTAATAATAATTATTGTTCAAGTTACTGTACCTTTCCTGATTGTTACAAAAATCATGCTAAAGCTGAAGAATGAGTGAAAAGGAAGAGAAAGTGTAGAGGGAGGATGAGACCTTTCCCCAAAGAAGTAAGAGAGCTGCACTCAGATGCACAGTATGTTTTGCTCACTGTGTGATGATCAGAGTTTCAGTAGCTTCTGGGCTGGTCCAGAAATCTTACCTAGAGATCATGGAGCCTTCCCACTGAGTGCTTTTTATATGAAATGAAGTTCAGCCGTTGACATTTTCCAGCCTCCTCTCTAGGACAGTGTTTTCTCTCCTCTTTTGACTCTTGGGAAGGACTTGCGAAGGAGAGATCTTTTGTCTTTTGATGATTTTCATTCATTTGGGGTTGATACAGCTTGAATAGGGCTGATTTCCTGATAGCAGTAATCTGGTCACCTTTCCTGTGTGTAACTGTAAGTCTGTTTGGGTGGGTTCTTTCCTTTGTGCCTGAAGGTGAGGCAGTGCCTTCTGGGCTCCCTGTCCTCCCTGTTCTGGGCTCCCTTCTGGGCTCTTTTCCTGCTTGACTCTCAAATTTAGCCATTTGCTTGATTCTCAAATAGGAAAAAAGGGAGAGGGTTAGATGCTTTTTTTGCTTACCCAGTGGCCCAACTTTTTCATGTTACTAATTATCACTGTGTCAGGTTGTTACCTAACACTAATTTTCAAAAAATTGAGCATGCGAAGGAAGGTTTAGAATCCCCAAGATTTTTGGGGGAATAAAGGTTTGTCTGGTGGCTCTGAAGGGCTCCTGTGGGATCCATTGAATACTTCTCTCTCCCCCCCACCCCCAACCCCCCATCCACCTATCTACTATCCCTTTGGGTATTAAACTAACAAAAAAACCCCCATGTTTTCCCTGTGTCTTGGGACTCTTTGACCCCTGGCACTTTTTGGACTGCATTTTCTTGGTTGGAATAGGAAATCTCCATAGCTGATTTGAGAGTAGACAAAGGGGAGCCCAGGTCTGCTCAGGGGCCATTCTCCTGAGGGAAGGGGATAATTATTTTCCATAAGCCGAGGTATTAAACCTCTTTCATTTGCGCTTCGCTGACCATGAGTGTGACGGTGACATCATGCCTCACGATTGTCATTTGTTCCTAGCCCTTTCAGCATTTTGATAAGGAGAGGATGTCAGTGGACCAGCCTGGGCTTAGCTTCGCTGACATCTCTGCACAGCTCACCCTCTTCCTGGAACCCTAGGACAGATGGAAGAGCTTAGCTGCTGACCCGAATATGTATAGTTGGGTTTAAACTCCATATTCCTGTTGAACCTGTGTAGCTGGCCTGAGCAGATTTTCCCTAGCATCCAAATGCAAAAAGCAAGCAACCCAATTTTTCTCTCAAAATTGGAGTAAAAATAGGTGTTTTCATTAGTAATGGCAGCAAGCTAGGCATTCTGACTACCTCAACCAAGGGGGCTGCTTTTATAATTTTTCTCTCAACTAAGAGGGCTGCAGCCAACCCCATCCCCCAACACACACACTCAAGCACACACAGCTGCTGAAACGAAAGCTCTCTTTGGATGCTTGACTGTTTAATATGTAATGTGATACCTTGTCTCACAGTGACAGGGTGACAGACGGGCATTGGCTCTATAATACAGAATTACCTTTTGTGCATCCCTCCTACAACAAAGCCAAATCCATTGACTCTCCCTAATATGGTAATACGTCTGATGTGCTCCAGATGTTTTGGAAGCTCAGAACAGCTTCAAAGTCTCCTTGTTTTTCTTTTTTCTTTAACCCTTCTTTAAGCATTGCTTTTGTGAAATAGAAGCATTAGATTTTCCTTGGGTTTTATATTGTAATGAACATGTAGCTAATGAGAGGACTAGTGAAACGTCTTTGTGTCTAAAACATAATAAAATTACAAGGACTATACATACATTCTAGTTCTTTTTTCAGATATTAGTAAAGAATTACCTTCTCTATGAGTGTTTGTGTTCTGAAATCTGTGTCTCTCATCAGTTGCTTAGTTGAAATTCCTTCAGCTAAGGAATCTGGCCTCCTTTATGTTTCAATTTTCCCAACCCCTTTTACGTTAAGGCAAAAGGGAGATCAAGAACAGGAATTCTTACTCCCCTTTGCTGCTGCTGTTCTAGGCGTAGAAAGAAGATGGTTTTAGTGTGTGGCCTTCTATCTTTTCATTTCTCGATGATTTGGAAGATGGGATGAAAAGTTCCTGAATCTGATGGCAGGGTTCTGTTGTATCTGATTTCCTTGGGGGGTTCTCAGTTTGAGAGAACGGGCACTGCCATTGTGGTGGATGCTTGGTTTCAGGCCTGTGACGTGCCGCTCCTGTCAGCTGATGGTGACTGGCTGAGGTTACAGGCGGTCCCCAGGCTGCCTTTACTGCGTGATTTGGAATTTTCAGCTCATATTTATTGCTTTTGTCAAAGACAATAGATGCGGTTTAATTTAAGTTCAACCTACTGAATATTAATAGAGGAGAACAAATGCTAATGTGGGGAGACTGAATCCTTGGGCCATTCAGTTTCCTCTATTTAACCTCCTCTCCCCAACAAAGGTTTGTGTAGGCTGGGGGAGGGGTTTGGGAAAATAAAATCAATTTGTGTTTGAAGGAGGAGGGGGGATGCCTTTTCATCGTTTCTCATTTACTAACAATAATGATTTAAAAAATTGTTGGCAGGGCTCTGTTAGGGGGAGGAAAAGGCAGCACCTATTAGCTCGTCTAATATTATAATGATGGGTATTCTGCCCTGTGGCATCATATCCCATCTTGCTGACCTGGCTCTTTTGGATTGGACAGGCAGTAGGATTTGGATGAAAACATTCAAAATGAAAGGGGTAGTCAGTATACTGGAGATGTTAAAAGGGTGTGTGTGTGTGTGTGTGTGTGTGTGTGTGTGTCTGTCTGTCTGTCTGTCTGTCTGTGTATAGGTGTGTACAAAAGAAAAAGCCCAGGTTTATCCAACCATGTAGACTAAAAATAAATGTGACTGTTCTTTGTGCTGACATAACACAGGATGGTATGTCAAATTGAAAAAGTCATTCATATGCAGAACTAGTCAGCCTCTCCCCATCCACCCCTCCTCCTATAAAAGCTCAGAAAAGCAAAGGTCCTTCAATTTGCATAACAGGCAATCAATTTCCTGGCTTAGGCCCCATTTTCCTATTCTGGAAAGTCAGTCCACAAGCTACCTCTCTTGTACTTGAGGTAATCAGTCATTGTTAATCCTTGGAATGGGGAAAATTTTGGAGCTCTTTGAAGAGATTAGCCTGGTAAGGGCTTCAGAACAATGGACCCACTACTTTTATTTCTTTTAATGTAGCCCAGTCTTGCCTTAGTATTTCAGATCATCCTCATCTGTTTGCCTCACAATGAGCTCACATACAGTCCATTAAAATTCCCCATTTTTCTTCAAAAATATTATAGTCCAGTTTCCCTGCATTTGTGCTTGGACATTTGATTTTTTGAAGGGAAGAAACATAATATGCCTTTTTACACTGAAGCCTCTTGGATATGAACACCTTTCCCAGCCTGTTACTTATTAAAAGTCTGTATTTGTCATTAGCTGACTCCTATAGCTCTGTGATAGGTTTTGTAAGCAATCTTTTTTTCACTTCACAAATTAGTGATAAAAGGTGGCAGAATGCCCATACAGAACTTTGGAACTGGGTGCCTCACTGTGTAAGAAATGGCTCACCTGTCCAAATTTCAAATGATGGACTAGGAAACAGAAGCATGGCAAAAAAGAGACTTTTAATAACACTCTTGAGTGTGCACCCATTTTACAGGATCACAAGTGGGGCAAGGAACATAGCCTATTATTTAGACCCCCCTCCAGTTCCTCATTGGCTGAGGACTATTTGGTCACCTGTTTCCTAATAGGTCGCCTAGGTCTTGCTGTCTCCCATTGGGTTATTTAAAAAAATGCGCTGGGGCCTTCTCTAGTTGCCTCTGCCTCCCTTTGTCTCTAGGCCCTAGGAATCTTCCTAGGACTCTCAGCCACATTAATAACTCTCATCATCTCTCCCCACCCCCACATTCTGTTTGCTCTGGGGAAATTCTGCAGCAGCCTGGCCACATGCTGTTTCTTTTCCATGAAGGTAAATCAGAGGCATGTTTCTTACAACTGTGAGTTGTATGGTCATAGTTTGTGCAGTATAATTGGTTTCCTGGGACTCAATTCACACTTGCCTAGAGCTTTATAGTATTTTAAGGCAACCAGGTCTCTTACGGGTTTGAACCTTGTTTTCTCCTACAATAGTGGTTCTCAAAAGGTAGTTCCTGGACCAGCCAAAGCAACATCAGCGCCAGTTGGGAATTTGTTAGAATAGCATAACTGGGGTTGAGGCCTAGGGGACTGTTTGACAAAGCTCTCCAGGTGATTTTTACTCTTGCTCAAGTTTGAGAATCACTACTACTGTCTACAATCTACTGACATTATTCTTGTTAGAAGGACAAGTGTATAGCTCTGCTAAATCATTCACTCATTTGCTGCTTCCTCACTCAGCAAATACTTAAGGTCTAAGGGTAAGGCAGCATTTCTTCCCCACATTCACCTAGCAGCGTCTAGTTCTTCCTTATTTCCCCCTTGATCCAAATATATTTTCAAAACCACTCGTCCCTCCCTCCTTCCCTCTCCCCTTCCCCCCCCCCCTCCCTTTCCCTTTCCCTCCCTCCCTCTCCTCTCTCTCTTTTCTTTCTTTTCCCTGATGCATAAAACAGCACCAGAGGCATGGATGAATAGAATGGACACATAGATCTCCAAGGGGAGGAAGGTGGAGGGGACTGGAAGAAATTAACCAGAGAACATGTATGCATAGCCATGGACATAGATAATATTGTTATGAAGGCCTTGTGGGGGGCAGATGGTGGAGGTTGAGTGGAGGGGGCAAAGGGGAGGGAAAATGGGTGACATCTGTAATAGTGTCAACAATAAAAAGATAGAAAATTGAGATTCAAAAAACCAACAAAAAACAACAAAACACCACACACACACACACACACACACACACATACACACACAAAACACATCACTTCTTTTTACTCCTCCTTCACCACCACTGTCACACTGGTTTCTGTTTTGTTTTTAGGCATATTGCAAATTCCAGCTTTGCTCTTCTTATGCTGGTATTTATTGCAGGTATTTATTGCAAGCTTGCTTGCTGGCTCCACTGATTCATATTCATTGCCCTCCCTATCACTTTTTTTTGCCCTATAAGTGCAAAGTTTCTTCTTTGCACATACTACTAACTGGTACAACCATGTATACTTGTCCATCTATCTCCTCTCATTGGAATTTAGATTTTGTTTGGGATGCCTGTATCCCTGGCATATATGGGGGGTGTTAAGAAAATGAATGGATGAATATATATTCCCTCCCTTCTTTCCTGCTTTATTCTTCTTTATGTACTATTGAAAAAATTGGAACTCAACCAAGAGTACACATATTTAGATGCATATCTGCTTTTTTTCTTATTAATTTTACATATGGTGCTATAACTAGAATTTTTACTATGAATTTTCCATACTTTTCAAGTGTGGCAATTCATTCATCTTGTCTTTTTTTTTTTTTTACATATGCGACATATTATGTCCCTGGCCAGTTTCCTAAGTCAGTTATCTGTATCTTCCTACTGTTTGGGTGGGCTGGCATCCCTCCTACCCACAATGTGATGTTACTAAAGTGCTCTAATTTAGTGTTGATATATAAAGGCGTAATGTCAACCCACATATGTAGTTTTAGTTTTCTAGAGCTACATTAAAATTTTTTTAAAAAGCAGGTAAGATTAGTTTTAGTATATTTGATGTAATATATGCAAAATATGTCAAGAATTAATATGACATTATTAATCAAATGCTAGTTACACTGTTTTAAATTAATAATGAAAATGTATTTCCTCATCCATGCTAGCCATGTTTCATATGCTCAGTAGTGGCCATTGTGATGGCCACTACTCTAATCTTTGAAACACCAGCCACAGTTCTACCCTTAGATTCATAGATTTATATACAGTTATGTCCCGTTTTTGCCTCAGTGCAAACTCCCCACATTTCTCTTTCTTTGTGAAGTTGTATACATTTTCATTTCCATATTGTATTCATGACTCCCAAAGCCACATGTCTCAGTAACAGCCACAGGATTGTATTTACTGCACTGAATTAGATTTCCAACCTCATGTTATTACAGATAACTCTGAAATGATGTAAAAGTAGATAACTGAAGAAATGCATGCATAAACAGGTCAAGCCCCAGGGCTTTGTTGCAGTGTACAATGTTTTTTCAGAAAATTTTAACCAATATATAGGATACTGTAATCTACATAGTGCAGTGATGGTGAACCTATGACATGTGTGTCAGAGGTGACATGCGAACTCATTTTTTTGGTTGATTTTTCTTTGTTAAATGGCATTTAAATATATAAAATAAATATCAAAAGTATAAGTCTTTGTTTTACTATGGTTGCAAATATCGAAAAGTTTCTATATGTGACACGACACCAGAGTTAAGTTAGGGTTTTTTAAAATGCTGACACGCTGAGCTCAAAAGATTTGACATCAGTGACATAGTGTTTAGTGCAAATAACAGAAACCACTCTTTCAACCAAAAAGGGATCTAATACAGTGAATTAAGTGCATACCAAATTGGTGGAACATTTAGAAGAACCAAAATCAAGGGGTCACCTAGCACATTTGGCTTTGTTTAAAAGACAAGTACCATGACTATATTACAGATACTGTGCTAGCATTCCTGCTGATGCCCCTGAGGCTGGTGACTAGACTGTGAAATTGGGGGTCAGTCGCTGTGGACATTTTTGTTGGTACAAGCTTCCCCATGGGTAGAATAAGTTGTATCAAGAACCTTAGATGCAAGGACATCTGAATGCTAGAATACCCATCAGGCTTTTATTCAACTGTCACTCATTAATGTGGCCTTACTGCTTGCTAAATACTTCCATATTACCTGGCATAACCCTTCCCCAGGAACTTTCTCCAGTATAGTTACACATGCTGGGCCTCCATGACTCCCTCTTCTGCATGGTGCTGTAAATGTAGTCATAGATAGTCCTGATCCTTTAAGACAGTCGAAGGCAAATACCGTGACTGTCGAATATAATGGATTGCTATGAAGAGGAAGTTGGGTAGTAGGATTTCTAGTTAATAACTAAGATATGGCTAAAAAGTAATGACATTTTTTCTTATATGGCAGGTACTAGTCCCTGAAGGGAGATCCAAAAAGGACTTCAGTATTTCTAGAGTAAATATTTAGCCCTTGAAGATTAACTAGTTTGAATTGGTAATACTTCAGATGCCTTTCTTCTCTTCCACCCCCAGCCCAAAAAATATTTATGTACTTAAAGAACCCTTCAGTATATTATTATAATTAAAATTTTCTGCTTGAATTTTTTTTACTATTACAATTGTTTATTTGTTAGGCATTCACTCCTGTAAAAGGTTCAAAGTAGATGAGGTATGATTTTTTTTTTCCCCATTCAAAAGAGATACGTGCCTATAAATTCTTTTCTGTCCATCACAAGTCATTGTGTAGGGTTAACTGTGGTAAAGTGCTGCTTCCTGATGTCATGTGTTTAAGTGTTTGTCCCCTTTTCTCACCTGTAGGGCTCCTTGGTAATGGCCAGTCTAAGGGATTAGGACCAGCATCAGAACAGTCAGAGAATGAGAAGGATGATGCATCCCAAGTGTCCTCTACTAGCAACGATGTTAGTTCTTCAGATTTTGAAGAAGGGCCGTCGAGGAAAAGGTTAGTACCCAAGGCTGAAAGTATTGGTGCCTTAAATCAGGGACTGCAAACTAGGTGCCAGTTTTTGCCACATGGAAACAAACTTGGGCCCATTCATGCAACCTCCTGATTTTTCATAGAGGAGTCAGAGTTCTGAATTTTTATATTAAATGTCCTGGTTTCAAAATATAGTCCACTAATTATATCTAAAAATAAATACACAAAAAAATGGTATGGGCCAAATAAAACATGTTATTGTCATAAAAATTGGCCAGAGTCACCAATGTGTAATTCTTGTATTCATTTAAAAAAATATATTTATTTTTATTGATTTTAGAGAAGAAGGGAGAGAGAGAGAGAGGGATAGAAACATCAATGATGAGAGAGAATCACTGATTAGCTGCCGTCTGCACACCCCCTACTGGGGATCAAGCCCACAACCCACGCATGACCCCTGATGGGGAATCAAACCGTGACCTCCTGGTTCATAGGTTGATGCTCAACCACTGAGCCATGCCAGCCGGACCTGTCTTGTGTTCATTTTAATAGATTTTTATCAGTAGTATTTCTTGAGTATATTAGATGGTATTTTGCTATTCCTGTATAGAAATGTTTCTAAGAATTTGAAGAATTAAATGTGTGTCTGAAAATTCCCCCCCCTCATCTGGAAAGCAAAATCCATATGATGTTTAATCAGGTTAGTAGTTGTGGAATAGGTTCTTAAAACTTTGAGTTTACTAGCAGTTTTTTTTTTTTTTTAATTTTAAAAATAAACTTAAGATGGTTGGATAAGGAAGTTAGCTGTGTAGCTAAGAGTTTGTGGTTTCATGGTCAAATAATGGCAGTTACATTATATAATGACTAGAGGCCCGATGCATGAAGATTCATGCAAGAATGGGCCTTCTTTCCCCTGGCTGCCGGCACTGCCTTCGCTCTGGCCAGAGCTGCCTTTCCAGCTTCATTCAGGCCCAGAGCTACCTTTCCACCTTCCCATGCTGCCCAGAGGCCCGGAGTGGCTGGGGCAGTGTGGAACGCCTGCGTTATTGCCATGGTGATGATGCAAGGTCTCGCCCCACTCCCAGCCACTTGGCGCCTGTGTATGCAGATTAACCCATCATCTTTGTTGGGTTAATTTGCATACTCATTCCTGATTGGCCGGTGGGCGTCACAAAGGTATGGTCAATTTGCACCTTTCTCTTTTATTAGTATAGATGCTTTTAATTGGGTGTTTTAGAAACCCTTTTGGTAGTTATCTGCTTTATTTCATATCTTATGTGTTGTGTCCCCCCCTTTATCATTTAGAATTTATATTTCATTTTATTTCTTTTCCATTCACATACTTAAAGTTTTCCTGGATGACTAGATTAATGACATTTTCTTAGAATCTGTTAGTTTGAGAGGTTGGGGAAAGGAGGAAAATTTCCTTGATCTGGTCCTTTCTGTTTACTCTTTCTACAGAATTAGTTACATTTTGGAAACTATCTAGATGTTTATATCTAATGAAGAACTGAGTATGGTGGAAAATCAAAAGGATTTTAGCCTTGTGTAGATATTTGAAATCCTTAACCGAACTGTACTTTGGATCTGAAATATGAGGTGCATTGCACCAAGTGTTAGTTTATTTTTCGCCAACATGGAGTGTCTTTGTTTAAAAAGTTCCATGATACAACGCCTGTATTAAGTTCTATCCTCAACTTTCTTGTAATCATCAGCACTGTGTCTTGGATATCACTGGATTTGTTGTTCAGTTAGCAAGCATGAATAAGAAGTATCTCTGCCAGTGTACTGGAATTTGTATACTACTCTTTTTAAGGACACTTGGGTGAGTGTCTAATATATTGCTCTGCCTCAATTTGAGAACTGCATTGTCACTAGAGAGGGGTAGCTCAGGATGTGCTAAACCACACCAGTAAATATATATTGGAATGTGTAATGTTATCCAAGCTTCCAAACATTGTGTATGGTCATACATCTGGCATCATCTTTCATCTCTGTTTGTGGAGCAAAATTCTATGATTGTGTGGTTGGAATTGACAGCACCCAGTCCTTTAGCTGTGTTGTGTAACTTGTCCATCACCCTCACCTCTGGTAAGACCCGGGCAGCGTGGGAGCTTGATGATGAAGATCAGCAGACAACATTCTCTTGAAGGGGTCCTTTGTCCCTGGCTCCTTTCTCAGATGATTGTGCTGCTGGCTTCCTCTTTGCATGGTACACTGGTGTGGTGTGGCAGCTGTGTGCACAGCATGTAGCTTTAATTTTCCAGGCCAGTGGAAAAGAGAACCTTAGTTCAGGGTGAACTTAAGGCAAATTTCATTATTGCTAATCTACTCTAATTTTTAATGTGCTAAACATCTTGTTTTACTGAACTGAAGACTCATAACAGCATTTTATTTGGTTGTGACCACACTCTACTAGTGAAATCCACCAGGGACTTACTGTAGATGGAGGGTTGACCAGTCAGGCTAGGTTTAGGGCTGGTCTGTGGTAGCCTGTATTACAGGTGGAGGGCTGTGTAATTGATCAACAGGTGGAAAGGTTGGGGGCATACATTTCACAATGTTGCCAGATATGTAATAACTACAAAATAATAACTTTTAATACTTTTTCTGCTCTTCCTCCCCCCCCCCCCCCCCCCCCCCCCCCATTGGTAGTTAATATAAATATTTAGGAACCCTGTCGTCTAAGGCAGAATGTGTGAACTGGAACCTGAATTCTTGGGGTTTTGTTAGTATACTGCAGCAATTTTCTTCCTTTTCATCCCATGGCACACATAAACTAATTGCTAAAATTCTGTGGCACACTAAAAAATATACTTTTTGCCAATATGACAAAAAAATAGGTATAATTTTGATTCATTCACAGCAGATGGCTATTGTGTTGGTTGCTGTCATTATTTTATTTGACAACCTAAGGGAAAAGCAGTCATTGCCCCTGACTAAATAGTCAAGTATTGTATGTTTTAAAGATTCTTGCAGCATACCCTTTAAATATTCAGATTGCAAAGCTCCCCTTCATTTTACAAAGATTGTATCTTTTCTTATACTTGACTGTGTGTGTCATCTCTGCCTCCAAGGAGTCAAGTCCAGAGTAACTAGTGTTTATTTCAAAATGTTACTTTAAGTTTAGGGTGGATTGTAGTCTAGATCCAATTTTAACCTTGTGTCTAAAATTCCCTAACCCTCACAAATACATTGGAAGAGCAGGTTTTATGATTGACTGTTTGCATTCACTGTTGTCATTTATACATCATACATTGAATTGTAAAAATCCAAGGTCATGATTTATATATTTGCTTTGAAAAAAGCAGTCTGTACATTTTTGGAATGATAAAAATTCCTAGCTCTTCTTGTTCAGTTAATTACTCTTTATAGATACTTGGTTTTAGGAATAGCAGTTAATATATGTTTTGTCTTGGTGGGTAAGGGAAAGAAAGGAATTTATATGTGTGACTTCCTTAAGAAAAGTTAGTCTGTGGTGTAGATTATGCCAGCCTTAGTTCAACCATGCCCTGAGTTTCCAACCTATAAATGGTAACAATTCCATTTGCTGATGATGCTTTTTAAGTCTTCAGTTAGAAAATGTGTATACAAGGTGTTATTTTTCTACAGGAAACCCCCTATGCTATGTTTTGCCTTTAGTTTTAAATGAAGTTGGGAAGCTTTTTGGCACATAGGAAACAGTAGAATCCAGAGATTATAGGAATTATTTTCCTTGACAGAATTAAAAATAAAAGGTATTATTTTGCCTAGCCATTAAAAAGTCATTATCTAAAGTCCGTCTCTCTCTCTCTCTCTCTCTCTCTCTCTCTCTCTCTCTCTCCCCCTCTCTCTCTCTCTCTCCCTCTCCCTTCCTCCCCCCTCCCCCTACCCCCCTGTTAATCCCCACCTGATGATATTTCCTCCATTGAATTTCAGAGAGTGGAAGGAAGAGGGAGAAATAGAGAAACATCGATGTGACAGAGATATATTGATTGGTTGCTTGCCCGACACAGGCTGGGGATTGAGCCTGCAATCAAAGTACATGCCCTTGACCAGAATCGAACCCGAGACCCTTCATTCTGCGCGCTGACGTTCTATTCATTGAGACAAACCAGCTAGGGCTAAAGTCACTCTTTGTAAAAGGAAAAGCCACCCTCTCTCTAGAAGTTCTTTGCCTGTTTGATGTACATGGCTGCCCAGCCATTGAAGAGCTGAAGGACTTAGTGTGGTAGGAACTCTTAGGTGTTGGTTTTCCTTTCCTTTCCTTTCCTTTCCTTTCCTTTCCTTTCCTTTCCTTTCCTTTCCTTTCCTTTCCTTTCCTTTTTTTTTTTTTATCATTGTGGTAGGTGTTTTAAATAATTTTAAAAATTATAATGTAGTTTTTAATGTTTAGAATGGAAACTATAGACTTTCAGCCTTTCATAGGATGGCCATGCCTACCTAAGCTCCTTACCCTCCTCCCTACCTTATATTGCCTATCCTGATAAACTTAATGGTTGTAAAATTGTATTTCCTGCAAGAAGTATATGAGTATTTTCAGGAAACAGAGTGGACAGATTTTGTCTGTCAGCTGTGGCCTGACTGAGAGACTCTGCAATGTTTAGAGGAGATAGAGGTTATCTGTTTAGCTGATGGAAAGGAAGGTGTTGTACAAAGAAATTGGTGATGGTATATTTTTAGGTGCAAGTAAATGAAGATCCAAAATGCGAGGTCCACAAAGGTGTCATTTGAATTGACCACTCAAATATGAACTGTGTATTTTATTTTATTTTTGGGTAGATGGAGGAAAATAGAAAGGAAAAATGTAAAGAGAGTGGTCTTTCTTAAGGACTTGTCATGAGGACCTTGTATGTGGCACAATGGTTAAGAGTATGGGCTGGAGCTAGACATGTGGTTCAACCATCTGCTTGTTATATGCTCTTGGGCAGGTTCTATACCATCACTGGGACTCAGTTTTATCACCTGTATAATGTCTATGATAATAATAATCACCTCATGGTGGTATTTTGTGCTGAACACGTTAATTCACAAAGAGCACTCAAGTGTATAATAAGTATTGTGTGCTAGATATTATTAACTGTCATCAGTGTATGTGGCACATGAATTGCTACATGTGAATATGCACACTCATTGGAGACTTTGCAAACGTGGTTTACAGGGATTTTGATTTTATAAATTGTGATTTCTATCTTCCCTCCATGGCATCACCGTCAGCAGCCATCTGTGGGCAGATGGAAAAGTGTGGGTGTGTGTCCCTCTTTGGAAGTTATTGAGTCACAGGAAGGATCTTTGTGGTTGCATAGTGTGAAATTTCCTTCTCAAAGCTTGGTGTGACCAGGTATTTGCTTGCACAGAGCAGGTAGAAGTGTGATGAGGTTGAGAGAGTAGAAAGTGCAGACTGTGCCTCTGCAAGGACATAACTTTTCTTTTTGTTAAATAAACAGAAGACCTGATATATTTTAGTTAGGCTTTTTATAGTATAAAATTTATTGAGTTCAAAGATAGTCCTCTTCCAGTAGACTGGATTTCGAATGTGAATTGTATTAAGAGTGAGCATGCCATGACTTAGTGCAGTTTAGTTTCTGGATATGATTACACGAAGACAATGAGAATTTTCCTAGGCTTTTTTAACAGGTATTTTTCCCCCTCAGGTGAATTGCCTATGTAAATGTTTTCCTGATTATTTCTGTTCTCTGTCACTATCCTATATAATAAAAACCCAGCGACTGAAACGGTGGAATGACCAGAATGAACAGAGACCAGAACACCATGGCCCCTTGCCCAGGCTGGCCCACCCCCCAGGGAGTGGTTAGGGGCGCCCCTAGGCAATGCAGTAGGGTGCGAGTTTGATGGGGGAAAGTCAAAGAAATAGGGGGGAAGGTCTTAAGGGTCTGTGGCATTGTGGTGGTCGGCCTGGAGTAGGTTTGGCGTGTGCTGGGGAAGGAAGAGGAAGATCCGAGTGGAAAATGGCTCAGCACAGTACCTTTCTCATTGCAAACCAGGACGGTGACAGCCATGGACTGAATGGGAGGTTGTTTCATGAGTGCGCTTGGGACTGACATGTTCATGGCAGTGGCAGTACTCCCGAAACTTCACTGATTCCAAATAGTAAACAGCTATCAATGTCAAAGAACAGAAAAATCCTCTCCAACTAGAGGCCCTGGATGTTGCAATGCAACCGAAGGAAACACCACTTAAGGAGGAGCTAGAAAAACCGGAAGTATGTGACCAGAGGATTGTGGGATTGTGGAGGACGCCTGGGTGCCTACCACTAGAACGTGGTAGCCTGTTACATGCAAGTACATAGTCAGCCCTATAGTCCTGTCTTGCAGTATTTGGATGTGACTTCTGGCAGGAAATTATTTCGATTGAGGTTTGCTGTTCCCTTGCGTGAGGAAGATCAGAATTAAAGGTTTCATTTGTTACCTTGGTTTGAAGCGGAGGAAAATGGGATAGTGATGAATAAGAAACTTTGGAGATAGTGAGGGGCAGTTTGTCCAGACTGTTGAGAGCTCAGAATTATAGTTTAATTGGGATAGAAATCTTGCTAATAGCACCTGATGCCTGAAATCTGAGCACTCTACTTTTAGGTTTTCCAGTTCAAGTTTTTGGAGACTGCCTCTTAAAACATTTCTGGTTGGAAAGTGCAGAACACCACCGCCCCTTGCCCAGGCTGTCCCTGCCCTCCAGGGAGCGGTTAGGAGTGATCAGGCAGACAGGCAAGCGGTTAGTGGTGATCAGGCGGGCAGGCAGAGTGGTTAGGGGCAATCAGGCAGGCAGGCGAGCAGTTAGGAACCAGTGGTCCTGGATTTCGAGAGGGATGTCCGACTGTCGGTTTAGGCCCGATCCTCAGGGATCAGATTGGGCCTAAACCGGCAGTGGCACATCCCCTAAAAGGTCCCAGATTATGAGAGGGTACAGGCCGGGCTGAAGGGTCCCCCCCTGCACAAATTTCATGCTCCCTGTCTCTAGTATCCTATCTAATAATAGACAAACATGGTAATTGACTGTACCTTCGCTATGCCTCCCATTGGCTAATCAGCGCAATATGCAAATTAACCGCCAACAAAGATGGCGGCTAATTTGCATACTGCAGGCAGGGCAGGACAGCACCATCCCGCCTGCCCTGCCGCCATCCGGGCCTGCTATCTGTGGCCTGGGCCGGCGGGTGTTCATGTGCGACCCGACCCGGGGTGGCCAGGTGGTGCAGCAGCGATCAGCCAGCCCGCCCGGCCTCCATCCGGGCATCCCGTGTGCGACCCGACCCCGGGCGGCCAGGCGGGGCAGCAGCAATCCGCCGGCCCGCCCTGGCGTCCCGTGTGTGACCCGCCCAGGGCATCCCATGTGCAACCCAACCCGGGGAGGCACCCCAACCCCTGGATCGGCCCTGCCGTGTGCACGACCCAGGGAGGCGGGGTAGGCACCGAGGGATCGGGCCTGCCATCTGCCACCCGGGGAGCAGGCCTAAGCCAGCAGGTAGTTATCTCCCGATAACTGTGAGAGGGCACAAGTGGGTCTGAGGGACACCCCCTCCCTCCCCCGCCAGTGCACAAATTTTTTTGTGCACTGGGCCTCTAGTATATATAAAAGCCTAAGTGACCATTTGACCATTCGACTGGTAGCTATGATGTGCACTGACCACCAAGGGGCAGACGGTCAACACACAGGCATGGAAACATGGAACAGACTGATGAATCTCAGAGGAGGGGGGCAGGAAGAGATTAACCAAACATCTTTTATGCACACTAGAGGCCTGGTGCTCGGATTCGTGCACTGGTGGGGTCCCTCGGCCTGGCCTGTGGGGATCGGGCTGAAACCAGCTCTCTGACATCCCCTGAGGGGTTCCGGATTGCGAGAGGGAGCAGGCTAGGCCGAGGGACTCCACCGGTGCATGAATCTGTGCACCGGACTTCTAGTGTTGATATAAAATACTTTTATACCTCCAGGTTTGAAAGGATGATAGTCCCCTCCCCACAGGATTCTTGCTTGGCAGTGTGCTGTGTGAGAAATTGGAGTTACTCAGGGTGAACAACCTTCATAATTTGAAGAGCCTAAATAATTTTTACATTTATCTTTAACAAAATGCATCAGTGGTATTGTTTAATGTTAAATGCACTTGCTTTTATTGCCAAATTCAAAGCAAAAAAGCAGTACACAGCTTAGATATATTTTTCTGAACTTTTAATTTAGGTTTAGACACCTTTACTCACCAGGCTTTTTCAAATTATTTTGTTGTTACAACCTTGAGTGTTTTACAAAGTAGGGATTATCACTGTTATAATTTTAAATTCTAAAGCTACCTTAACTGAAACAGAGCCTTCACTTAAATAAATAAGGGGCAAAATTGAGGAATGGAATATTATGTGACATATTCAGTAACCACAAAAAATAATTGTGGAATTAAATATAAAGTAACGGTAGATGTGTCCAGCCTGCCTGCTCTTTTTATTTAACTAGATAGTTGCCATTTCTGATGCTCTTCTTTTCTTTTTTTTTAGATTTAAATGTTTTTCTGGGTTCATTTTCCTTTTCCTTTTACCTGAAGGACCTTAACATTTCTATATAGGTCTGCTGAGTTTTGATCAATCTTTCAACTTTTATATGTTGGAAAAGGTATATAAAGGTCTTTCTCACCCTAATTTAAAGGACATATTTATATTTTATGAGAACTGTAGAATCACATGTAGTTGTAAGAAATTCTTCTTCATTTTTGAAATATATTTTTGCTGGGTATGGAATTCTAGGGTCACTAGCACCCCGCACAGTGATGTAAAGATGGACTCCACTCCACTATCTCCAGGTTTGCATTGTTTTTTGATAGGAAGTCTATTGTCATTCTTAGCTCTCTAAGAAGTATCATTCTCCCCAGTCAACTTCTTAAGATTTTATTATATTCTATCATGCAGTGCCCCTTGGTAAGTTTTCTTTATGTTTCTTGTGTTTGGAGTTACTGAATTTTAGTTCTGTAGATTTCATCAGTTTTGGAAAGTTTGGAGCCAGTATTTCTGCAAATATTTTTTTTTGGGGGGGGGGGGTGTTCCTCTTTCCCTCTTTAGGGATTTCAGTTGCACATATATTTGTCTTCTTGAAGTTGTCCCACAGCTCATTGATATTCTTTCTGTTCATTTTGTTCTGGTCTGTTTTTCCCCTCTTGTGTTTCATTTTAAGTAGTTTCTATTCCAAATCTGTGAACATGTACTTTTTAATAGAGATTGTTGTTTCTGTCTTAAAAGTTAGATTTTGATCTTTGTATCTTCAGTGCCTCTCCTATTATATGTTTTAGCTTGCTCTCCCTGAACATATGGAATAAGTTATAATAAATGCTTTAATATGTTTGTCTACAATTCTGTCATCTATATCATTTATGGTTCAGTTTGGATTGATTTTCCTTCTCAATATGGTCTTTTTGCTGTTTTGCTTGTCTGGTAATTTCTTATGGGAGGCAGGTATTGTAAAATTTTCTTTGTTGGGTGCTGGATAGATTTGTAATTCTCTGCCTGTTCTTGAGCATTGCTCTAGCAGGGGTCCTCAAACTACGGCCTGCGGCCCGCCGAAAACATTTATCTGGCCCGCCGGCTGTTTTTGCCGCAGCTGCCTGTTGCTTAGCAGCCGACTAGTTTTTTTTTAAACTATAGTCCGGCCCTCCAACGGTCTGAGGGACAGTGAACTGGCCCCCTGTTTAAAAAGTTTGAGGACCCCTGCTCTAGAGCAGTGGTTCTCAACCTTGGCTGCACATTAGAATCACCTGGGAATCTTGTTAAAATCCTGATTTCTGGGCCTCATCCTCCGGAAATTGTTTCTTTGTTACTAATGATGAGGCCCAGAAATCAGGATTTTAACAAGATTCCCAGGTGATTCTAATGTGCAGCCAAGGTTGAGAACCACTGCTGTAGAGTATGATGAAATTATTAGAAAGCATTTTGATCCTTTTGGGCCTTGGCTTTCAGCTTTGTTAGATAGGACCAGAAAAGTGTTTTCTATAGAGTTAAATTTTTACCACCACTCAGGTAAACTCAAATGAGTTTATCTGATGTCCTGTGAATCATGATGTTTACCATTTTGGACAATAGGTGCAGGCACTGTTCCTGGCTGTGAGAAATGCTCACCTGTCTGAATTAAAATAACAGACCCGGAAAAAGAAGTATGGTGAAAACGAGACTTTTAATACATTCTTGCAAGAGCCAGCGTCCTTCCATTTGTACAGGCACACATGGAGTAGCCTATTTATCCTTAAGGTGGGAGAGTCCCTCCTCTGGTTCCTCATTGGCTGAGTGCTATGGGGTTAACAGTTTCCTCATATGTCGTCTAGGTCTTATTGTTTCTTATTGGGTTGTTTAAAAAAAAAAAAAATGGGCTGAGGCCTTTTCTAGTTGTCGCCATCTCCTCCTGTCTATTTAAGGCGGGTACCTTGGGGGTTTCCACCATGATGCTGACTCATGTACTAGTATACTGTTCTTTGTTCTTATATCCTCTTTCCTCCTCCCTACATTCTGTTTGTCCTGGGGAAATTCAGTCACCTTTTCCATTAAAAGTTGACTATGCTGAAGATGGATCACAGAGGCCTATTTCCTGCACTGGCCCTGTGTGAGATTTGGGGACTGTTCCCTCTAACCCAGGGGTGGGCAAACTTTTTGACTCAAGGGCCACAATGGGTTCTTAAACTGGACCGGAGGGCCAGAACAAAAGCATGGAGGGAGTGTTTGTGTGAACTAATATAAATTCAAAGTAAACATCATTACATAAAAGGGTACGGTCTTTTTTTTTCTTTTTTTTTCTTTTTTAGTTTTATTCATTTCAAATGGGCCGGATCCGGCCCGCGGGCCTTAGTTTGCCCACGGCTGCTCTAACTCCTTCTTGTCGTACTCTCTTGGGTAGTTTCCTCACACTGTGCTCGCTGGTACTCAGCAAGTGCTTGAGGAGGACCCTTGGCAGATCCAGAGTTTTCCATTTGATTCTCCCCTCTCTGGTACTTTGCCCGACAGATTCTCCTCTATCGTTGGCCTCCCCAAACTCTCAACTCCTTCTCAACTTAGATTCCTCTAGAGACCAAACATGTCAAACTTGTGGCATGTGGCCCACAGGCTATGAGTTTGACATGCTTGCTAGACTGTACTTGAATTTCCCTTCCTTGTGCCGTGGCCTGAAAATTCTCAAGGCAGTAAGCTGAGCAATCATTTGTTTCCCATCTTTTGGGATTATAGTGCGTTATTATGTGCTGTTGATTGTCTTGTGTGGATTTTAGTTTTTTCAGGCAGGAAGTAAATTTTGTCTCTTAATACTTGGTATTAGCTAGAAGCAAAAGTTCTGATCTGTTCTTTGAATGCTAAATGAGGGAGAGCAAAACACACCACCAGGAAATATAACTACAATAGTCCCCCCTTATATGTGGTTTCAGTTATTCGTGGTCAGTCGCGGTCTAAACATTAAATGGAAAATTCCAGAAGCATACAATTCTTAATTTTTAAATTATGTGCTATTCTGAGTAGTTTGATAGAACCTCATGCTGTCTTGCTCTGTTCCACCTGGAATATGACTCATATCTTTGTTCAGCATATTCACGCTATATTGCTACCCCCCGTCAGTCACTTATTAGCCTCTCAGTTATTAGGTGGACTGAGGCATTATTGCAGTGCTTATGTTTGAGGAATTTTTATTTTACGTAATAATGGCCCCAAAATGCGAGAGTGGTGGTGATGCTGGCAATTTGGATATGCCAAAGAGAAACTGTGTTTCCTTAAGTGAAAGGGTTTGTATGTATAGGAGAAAACATAGTATATATAGGGTTCAGTACTATTGGTGGTTTCCAAACGGTATCCCCCTGCAGATAAGGAGGGACTTATCATAGTCATAACCTGTTCATTTAATTTTGTTAGTCATTAAAAGAGAAAACTGAGAATTGCATTAAGCTCTAATGCAATGAAAACGACAATTTCAAAACAAGGAAGCAATGACCTATAAAAAGAAAAATCTCACTCCGTGAGAGAGCATGAAGTTCTAGAACTTTTGCCTCTAAAGGAAGAACTGCCTCTTAGTAATATAACACATTGTGCTAATAAGTAAATCTTACCCTAATTTTCATGAAATGCCTGAAAAGTTTTATCATCCTTGTTTTATAGCTGAGTCAACAAAAGTTTACTATACCTTACTAATGACACATTTCTTAAAAGTAGCAAAGTCAGGGTTTGAACCCAAGTCTTTGTAGCTATAATCCTGAACTTTTACATTATACCACGTCACCTTCATGTACCTCCTAGACAGACAAATTCCAGAAGGGCACTTCTTTTGTGCCGCAGTACTTGACTTGGTGAGCGAAACATGGCAGGATCACAACCCCAGCTGAGTACCTTTGTGCAGTGCACACCCCTTGTGGCTGCTCAGATTATATAACCCAGTCAGTGTTCTCTTTTCCTCCAGTGTTTGTATTCCTCCTTTAATGAAATAAAAAAAATTTTTTTTCTTCATTGTAAACCAAGCAGTAGATGGAAAGGGAGAAAATATTAGTAGCGCTCAGCTGTGGTGCCTCAGTAGTTGAGCTTCAACCTATGAACCAGGAGGTCACAGTTCGATTCCTGGGTGGGAGCACATGCCCTGGCTACGGGCTTGATGCCCAATAGAGGTGGCATGCATGAGGCAGCCAGTCGATCAGTGGTTCTCTCTCATTGTTGATGTTTCTCTCTTTCCCTCTTCCTTCCTCTCTGAAATCAATAAAAACACCAAAAATTTTAGTAGCTTATCTTGATCAACACACATTTTGCTTTTGAAATAATCTCTGGAGTCCTCCAGAATGAGAGGTTAGAGGTAATGCTTTTCATGCACAAGGGCACTGGGGAAAGAGGTTTATCCTGGATATGAGAACATGTAGCACCTGGTTGACTATTCTGTTTCAGGTGCTGTTCCAAATAGATCTGTGATTACTTTGTGATTGTAGTGGGTTCTTTCTAGTCCCTCTGGGACAATACCCTTTTATATGACTTTGCCCTTTTATTTCACTTTTCATTTAGCTGACTGGAGTTGGTGGGTTTTGAGGGGTAAAAGTAATTGGCTCACTTCATGGTGCCTGCTTACAGATCTGCTTCCCTTTCCTACTGTTCAAGTTTGGGAGAGGAGTCTGTATCCCTGATCTCTATACTTAACCTTGGTCTTAAGTGTTTTCCCAGATAAGATGGTGACAAGGTGAAACAGTCAAATGACTCAAGCTGGATAGCAGAAAGCTGTGAGAGCATTTCTGATTGTGCCAGAGGTTCTCACTGGCTAAAGCACATGTGTGTTCTGTTTAGACTGGTTTGAATCCCTGTTTCTCTTCTTAACTCTCCATGGGAGAGTCAGTTTCCCCAAAGAACCTTTGTCATGTGGCTGTGACACACACCTATGTAACTCATATTCTGCTTATGTATTTACATGGTGGTATGCCGGCCACTGTTCTAAATTCTTTCCATGTATTAGCCTATTTAATTCTCACAGCAAATCCTTTGGCATAGGTCTTTTATTATCCACCCCCATTTTATAGATGAGAAAACTGAGGCACAGATGACTGCACCTTGCCCAAGAGCTAATGCTCTTGATATATTGTCAGCACTCTCTATTCATCTTGAGTGGGTTAGTGATGATGAAGAGAGATGGAGGTGATGTGTTTTCAAACATTTTTGAGAGTCCTGAGAATTCTGAGGGCTGGGCAAAGAGATCCCATTTTAACTCTCAGAGTAAGGAGTGTGACCCTCAGAGAAGGTGTGTCCAGGGGTGCTAATTTATCCAGCAGACTTCAAGTTGTTTGCCAGATACTGGGATGGATCTAGAAGATTATTCTTTAAGCCTGATTTTGTGGTACAGGTAATCTCCATTCCAGCGAGAAGAAACAGGAGCAAATAATGTCAAATGCAGTGTGGAGAGTGTCATGGAAGATGTGATGTGACCTCTGTGGGACCCAGAGGGCAAATGACATGAGGAGGGAGTGTCTAGGGAAGTTAGGGTATCTACAGAAAGGTGGCATGTGACTTAGTTTTTTCCTTCTGTTGGCGGGGGGCGGGGGGGGGGGCGGGGGGGGGTGAGTGAGAGTGAAGGAGGAGGGACTCTTCTTTCTTACTCTTGCTGTGCTCTGGGCTCCATGGTGGAGCTCCTCTTGTAACTTTCTGGCAGAGTGTGATGGGAACCAGCTGCTGGCTTCTCAGGCAAAATAATGAAGAGGAGCAGGCCTAGTGCTTGGGGCTCAATCAACCCAGTAGCTGGATGGTAGGGAGCCGCATTGATAAGATGAAGAGCATCTTAGGGGTTGGGCTCCTTGCCCATGGGAGGAGACCACAGCTGCTGGAGAGCTGCAGAGCAGGAAGGTTAAGCCTCTTGGTTGTCCTTGGGTGGGGCTGAGCCTTGACACATGAGGGAATTCTCTGTGCAGGCTGCTTCTGGAGCGCCTGGTATATTTCAGGGCTTTATTTACCTCACCTCACCAGAGGGCTGGGAAGGGGCAGGATTTACTTAGTAACTTTTCTTTACCAGCATGCTGAGCTTGAGACAAGGGTTAGTTGATATTTAGAAAGGGCACACATATTTTTTGGTGGAAAATTAATAGGTCCCAGGACAGTTTTCTGACAAAAAGAAGCCTCAGAATTGACACAGTTCTTGTAGTTGATGTAAGAAGTCACTTGTAGTGCAGGTGCACCACACATCCCCTCACCACCCCTTCCTGGTGACAGCAAGGACACATTGATTGACAGGCCCTGCAGGGACTGTGTGGTGGGCTGAGAGCTGGGGAGGCTTCAATTTGGACCAGCCCAGCTAGGGCTGATCCAAATATGTTGCAGTTACCAACAAATTAAATAACCTCTCAACATTAGGTAGGAGCCTGATATGCTTCCCCATTAGTCCCCAGATGAGTCTAAGCCAGGGGTGGGCAAACTTTTTGACTCGAGGGCCATAATGGGTTCTTAAACTGGACCGGAGGGCTGGAACAAAAGCATGGATGGAGTGTTTGTGTGAACTAATATAAATTCAAAGTAAACATCATTACATAAAAGGGTACGGTCTTTTTTTTTTTTTTAGTTTTATTTCAAACGGGCCGGATTCGGCCCGCGGGCCGTAGTTTGCCCACGGCTGGTCTAAGCCAAGATGTGCTTAGAGGCAATGGATATTTGTTGACTACATGGTGAAAGACAGCATTAACTGCTTTCCATTATTAAAAGGAACAGGTGAGCTCCTGTATTCACTTTTGAAAAGCAAGCCCCAATTTTCATTTCTTTTTTCTTTTCTTTTTTTTTTTTTTTTAAAGAGTTGGCCTAAAGCATAAGAATTTCTTGGCTAATTAAAAGGAATTCGGGAGCACTGTGCTATTTGAAAGCTATCACTGTTGTTCTCTGGTTTTGATCAGAAGGCTTCAGTATAAATTTACACTGGCTCCATCCTGTCTTGAGTTATAAGATTATCGTGGAAATTAAGTGTGTGTTAAAGCATCACATATCTGGCCTGGGTAATTGGGCTGGGGTAGCACCTTTGATGTATATGGAGTAACACTGCGTAGGAATCTAAAGCAGGGAGAGATGCATCTTTGCTGGCCCCCCCATTTTTTGGCTATGTGTAATTTATTTTAAAATTTACTATTGTTACTTTCTTGGAATTGTGTGTGAAGCTGGGCTCCTTTTAACAAGATGTTTTTTTCTGCTAGATATTGGGGTTCTGTATAGAGAAGTCTTCGTAGATGATCACTTCTGCATAAACACGCACCATGGTCCTAAGAGGTCAGCGCCCATAGGTCCGAGTATGAAGGAAGGAATAGGAAACATGGGGTCTGCCCAGAGCACGTGTGTCCTATTCAGGGTGAAAGATTTGCAAAATACCTTTGACTTACTTGGGCAAATTTTTAGACACTTGTGGAAATGGGCACTACCCCCATAATTTGCTTTAAGGTTCTTGGTAAGCTCACAGGCTTCTGCTACATCTATTTCTTGAAGGAAAATGACTAATTTCATTGGAGGCAGTTTTATTACTGCTGTGGTCATTTCCTTTTTCTGTTACCTCAGAGCTCTGATTGCAAGGTGATCACTTCCACCTTCCATGCAAATTATGGTCTAGCAAGCTTTGTGGTTGCCACGGAAACTGAGTACCAGTTTCTTCCCTTCCTCCCATAAAGCTCTTCCTAGGCTTTAAATATGAATGTCTTCGTCACGTGCTTTTGCCCTCCTTGCCTTTTACACCCACAAAGGACAGATGTAAACAAGTCCCTCGTGTTTTCAGAGGTATCTGACTCTCCTGGAAACACACAGCGCTGGTTCTCCAGACATGCAGGGTTTGTGAGGGTTTGGAGTCACCTTGCTTGTGAAGGTGGTGACAGCCATTTGTGTCACTTGTGGTTCACATATGAATGCTTGTGCAGGAGCTGATAGATATGGCTCCTTATGCAGACTATTCCTTGATGTCAGTACCTCACTTGGCTGCTTAGCAGCTCAATTAAATGTAGTGTGCATTGTTGCAACTAAGATGGGAGTAGAGTGTTCCTACTACCACAGACCACACTTCTGTTCCCTCCCCCTCTCCTTCCCTTTCATTTTTATGGTAGGCACGTTGAGTGGTCAGCTAGAGAGGACCTAAAGGATAGGCTAAGGAGGGAAGGCAGTGACCTAAGTGTCTTGCTAGGGGAGAGATTTTGGTTTATTTCTGCTGTTAGAAATTTTAAAAGAAGATTGTAATAATGTTTTGTTTTTCTTTTCTTGAAAAAAGATAAATATCAGGCAAGAGTATTTTTCTCTTTTGCTTTAGGTTCAATTGCTTTGGTTTGCAAAGACAGTCTTTTAGGAATGTAAACTTCATAAAATGCCACGGCAGTTTTGTCCCACTAGCTTAAAGCCCATCCATATAATGGGCATAGAGTCATCATCATCAGTGTGTGATTTTCTTGAGTGTGTTTGGTGGGGCGGGAATTGGGCAGTCATTACTGACTAGACTGCTGATTTGACATTTAAGCTTTCAAAAAATTTGGCCCTCAACTCCCTCAGAGATGGAAAGTCCTTTTTTATCTTTGTACCCATGATGGCTAGAGGAGTGTTTGGTATGCATTAAATGTTTACATGTTTTTGTGAATGTAAACAAATTCTGAGAGTAGTCAAATAAAGTTTAAGGAAAGGAAATCTTTCTAGAGGAGCCATCATATTTGGGAGGCATACATTCTATTTAAAACTGTCCAGATCCTTCACACTTTTTATCATATTGGAAGGTAGGGATGTGCAAGCATGTGTGCTTGTCTCAGTGTGTGTGTTTTTGAAGTATTACCCATACTTAATTGTTTAAAAGGGTTAGGAAAGAACCAAGCAAACTGTTCTATGGTAGTAATATGTCCCCCACCCCAACTTGTTTTTCCATTCTCTTCCTCCTCCTCTCTATTCTTCTGTTATTCCATAGATACTCACTGGGCCTAAAATTCCATATTCATCTATACAGAAATCAAAACACAGCTTGTAAACTTACTCCTTGAGACCTCTTGTGACACGATTAGATTATAAGGAAGTGCATGTTTTGTTTTGTTTTTAACTTCACAACATATCCTGGAGTCCTCACACCAGAGTATAAAGTCACTGAATTTCTGTCAGCCATCATTAATTAATCATGCCAAGAGAAGAGGAAAAAAATGCCTTCTTGCCTGAAGGCTCTGTGGTTCTTTTTTGGATATACGTACTTCTTTTATTACCACTCAGTAGCCTCAGGGCCCGAGAATAAGTTAAGGCACAGAGCAGGCAAGGGGTGACTTTCCCAAGCCCACGTAATGGGCCTGGGGTCTGGACGCCCCAAACTTCCGGAGCAAACTCAGGATAGGGCACATGCTGAGGAGCGCTCCCTGGAGATGAGAGGAGGCCACTAGGGTTTGACATGGATCCCTGCTAGCTCACTTCTTGAAGTAGGGCATTTAGAAAAACTGGAAATCTTGGTGGCTCCTGACCATGCAGTAGATGAAGATCTCTTGGTAAACTGCTAAGGGGGCCACCTCCAGTCCCACGCAGACCAGGATCAGCAGCAGCAGTAGCAGCAGGAAGGAGGCCAGCACTACCCTGTGGTTCTTCTGGATCAAAGGGTGTTAAGTCCAGTTGCACCAGGCATTGTACGAGTGCTGGGTGCTGTTGCTGATGGTACTAAAGGACCACTGGGAGCTGTGGACAAATGTTCAGCCAGAATCCCTGGTGCTGACTCCCCCATCTGGCTCCAGAGACACCCGGGCTCCATACTCATCATTCTCCAGGTTCTATTTCAGAACACAGGGCTCAGGGGTTACTGTGCTCAGGCCCTTCCCCACTCCCCCTCAGGGAGAGGAGCTCTGTGGTTCTTCCTGAGGTGCCAACTGAAGGTTCACTATGGTTTTCTTTAAAAGTTTTAATATTTAACCTGAGCATTTAACCTCATGATAATAACTTATTCTTTCATAATGATGTTGATAAACATATCTGGCATTTTTCCCCTGTTATCTCATACGCTTAGGTTTTTGTGTTGTTTTTTTTTCAAAATGTAGAAAAAGGCCTAACTTTTGCTTAGATGTGTTCTTGGAGTTTAGTTATGGAAGAAAATTTCTGTAAAGTTTAAATAGCACATATTGACCGACCACTTTATAGAATTAAGATTGATATTAATTGCTGTTGTCTACTGTATGTAAAATATAGAAAGAATGAAAATATTTAAAAGGAAAATGAGCCCTGACTCATTTGGTTAGAGCAGTGGTCGCCAACCGGTGGTCTGCGAGGTCCAAAAGGTTGGCGACCGCTGGGTTAGAGCATTGTCCCGATACGCTAAGGTTTCAGGTTCGATTCTCGGTCAGGCCACATTACAAGAATCAACCACTGAATGCATAAATAAGTAGAACAACAAATCAATGGTATATAGCAGTATATACCATCAGGTGCTTTACTTAGTCAAGTAAGTTGTTTTCTGATAACTTAAAAAATACTCTCTAGCCTGGCAGGCCCTAGTGGCTCAACGTTGAGCATCAACCTATGAACCAGGAGGTCACGGTTCGATTTCTGGTCAGGGCATACGCCTGGGTTTCGGCTTGATCCCCAGTAGTGGGCATGCAAAAGAAAGCTAATCAGTGATTCTCTCTCATCATTGATGTTTCTATCTCTCTCTCCCTCTCCTTTCCTCTCTGAAATCAATAAAAAAAAATACTCTAAGGAAGCATTGGCTTTGATGTACTAGTATATGACACAAATCTATGCAATGGGGTTATTGGGATACTTGTGGAAAGACCATTTTGTCATTGTCTACTTATCTGGGGGTGGTGGACTACCTGGCCTTTTTTTTTCCAGGCCAAAGCCCATCTTAGCTCCTATGAACTCTTGGAGGAGTGCATGGCCTGTAGGTGATTTTAAATAACCGTGAGCATAAATCAGGCCAATCTTGGGGGTTACTCTGTGATTAGCTTGTGGTATGTTCACTAACTTACTTTTAAAATCTTATTTATTTTTAAAAAGGTGGGGAGGGGAAGAGGGAGAGGGAGAGAGGGAGGGAGGGAGAGAGGGAGAGAGGGAGAGAGAGAGAGAGAGAGAGAGAGTGTGTGTGTGTGTGTGAGAGAGAGAGAGAGAGAGAGAGAGAAGAGAGAAAACTCGATGTGAGAGAAGTATCGATCAGTTGTCTCCTATATGTGCCCCTACCAGTGATTGAACCTATAATCTAGGTATGTGCCCTGACCTGGCCAGGGCTCACTAACTTACTTTTTAAAAAGAAATTCTGTCAACTTGATACTGTGTTGAATGAGGCTTTAGCAGTTTTAAAATATAGGTTGTTTTCAAAGTCAATTTTTCTTTTCTCTAGAACAGTTACAAATTTGTGCAGTCTGTTATTTTGCCCCCAAGAAATATGTTTGCATTCGTTGTGACAGCCTGCAGACTATTGGTACACTGCAGGGCTGTAATCTGCTTGTTGTTCTGGCAAATGCCATTGTATGATGTGGACTGGCATTTGGCCTTTCTGGAGCTTGTGCTTATTTCCCTTTGTTAAGGATTTGAGCCGCCTTGGCCATAATTTCTTTCTTGATTCTCATTACTCATGCCTCCTACAGTTCAGTTTCATTGAACTAGGCTGGGATAAATAGAGCTCTTATAGAGCATCTGAATGTGAAATCATCTTGTTCCATAGATGAGAAATTTAAGGCTTACAGAGGATTGGGGCTGTGTGAGTCTTTATGATGAGAATGTCTAGTCATGTTTGAAATGATTTAGGAATGAACATGTATGCATTCGTCTTCTTCATACATCTGAAACCTGTATGTCTCCTAAAAAATGCCGCCTACTGTGTGAGTTTGGGCTATTTGAAGGGGGAGGGAGGGCATGACAAGTACAGCTTTCCCTTTCTGCTGGAGACCCATTTATTTTCAAGGTCATTAAGAGTAATGACAGCATGTGTACTCATCGAAGGCTTGTAGTTGTCACTTTTTGTGTCACCCTTTTCATCACCACCTGACTTCTACTGCCATAACCTTTGGTGTAAATAAGTACTTTTCCATGTTATTTAAATATCTTGGTTCAAACCTAAGATGGGTAGGACAAACCTTTATCCTGATTTTAAGTTAAAATATTGGCCTTCTCTGATCCTTAGTCACAAAGCCCATCTTCACCACTCTCCCACATTTGTCCATATGTCCATCTTTAAGTTCATGCTTTAAAAAGGGAAATTAGTATATAAAAAGAAAATACTTAAGACTGTCAATATAATTTTCTCTTTCTAGGAGCAATTTAAGAGTAATTTAAGAAATGAACTTTGCCCTAGCCTGTGTGGTCCATGCACCAAAAGGTTGTCGGGTTTGATTCCCAGTCAAAGAATTTGCCTGGGATGTGGGCTTAATGCCAGGTAGGGGGTGTGCAGGAGGCAGCCGATTGACGTTTCGTCCTCACATCAATGTTTCTCTCTCCCTATAAAACAAAAAAGGAAAGAAATGTACAGATGTCAGATTGATAGTGACACCATGGATTTTCCAAAGTGGTTTCATCTTGTGTTAACCCTTAATATGAGAACATTGAATCAGAATCATGAGCAGAAAACTGCTTTTGTTGAAATGCCCTTGTACCATTAGCCACTAAAGATATGCCAGTGGGAATGGACACATTTTTCTTATTAAATAAAAGCAACAGGAAGCCTGCTCCCGGGCATGCTTGGCTAGGTAAGCAGGCTAACCTGCTGAGCACACTAGGACCTACATAAAATTCATATGGCACCTGTGCAGCACCCATTATGGTGCTACTTTGGAAATAGAGTTTATCAAAATAGAATTGTTCATTTATTTACTGAATCTGTCTTGTTAATTTAAAAAATAAAGTAGATCTTTGACAGTGCCTCCCAATTAAACCAGTCTTCATGTCCACTCAGGGATAGCATGCCCCTATAATGTGGTATAATAGAAAGAGCATAGGCTTTCGAGTAAGGCAGATAGTTTCTTTGCCCTCCCCCCCCCCCTTTTTTTTTTTTCTGCATTGAATTTCTGCTCATAAAAGGTACTTCTAGTCTCTGAGCCTCCATTTCATTGTCTGATAAATGGCGAATGTAATACTTTGTAAAGCTGGCTATAACCCAGTGGACGTCAGCCTGAGCACATGAGAGTTACCTGTAGTGCTTGTTAAAACAGGTGGCTGGGACGCATCTCCAGGGTTTTGGTTCAGTATGTTTGAGGTGATGCTGAGAAATTGCATTTCTAATAAGTTCTCAAGTGACTGATGCTGCTGGTTGGAGGATCATACCTTGATAGCTATTGCTGTATATAAATTAAAGCACCTAGCACAGTGGTTCTCAACCTTCTGGCCCTTTAAATACAGTTCCTCATGTTGTGACCCCCAACCATAAAATTATTTTCGTTGCTACTTCATAACTGTAATGTTGCTACTGTTATGAATCATAATGTAAGTATCTGATATGCAGGATGGTCTTAGGTGACCCCTGTGAAAGGGTCGTTCAACCGCCAAAGGGGTCGTGACCCACAGGTTGAGAACCGCTGACCTAGCATGTTACTACTGTCTTCAGTAAATAATAAATATCCTTTCTGTATATAGTCACCATGTCAATGGACAGTGACTGTCCCTGTGGTTAAGAATTCTTGAGGCCAGTTAGCCTCTATCTGGTAAATACAGCTTCGCTCCTCACATGCTTAAGCTCACAGCAATATTCTCTTATTTCTGTGTGATAGTTTGTGTGACTCCTTTAGATAATAATGTCAATGAGCTGAATTGGTTTTTCATTTCTTTGGTGTGCTCTGTGATAATTTTGTTGTTTTCTGGTTTGGGTTCTCCTTTGTACAAAGCTTTGCACAGACTCCGTGTGGTACAAATTCCTTTATTTCTGCCCTCCTTTTCTTTCATAGATGTTTGAATTTAGGCCTTAGCAGATACTCTCATGCCTTTTGAGACCTTTTTCTTTATAGGCTCCCAGTGTTTCCTTCCTCAGCTTGTTCATCTGCCTCCTGCACACAAAAAAATGTCTTTCCTTCCCTTGTGGTTTATTTGAAATTATTTATAGACCAGTCACTGGCTGTATGCCACCTCCTCCCCACCCCCCACTTTTTTTACTGCTATAATTTCACTTTAGATAGTTGCTTCTTCTGTGCAGTATGCCCTACCTAAGAGCACGCCAAGTAATTGAGAGTATTTTCCTGCTGCAAACAACTAAGCAGACAGTGTAATTTAATATTGGATTACCTTTTCAAGGGAGTGTCATAAGCTGGCTTTAATTTCATATCTGTAAGATTATTCTCAGCTCCCCCTAGGTAACCACAGTAGGTTAGGAAGATGCACCCAAACTCACTTTAGAGGTCCACTCTTCCCCCTTCTCAACCCCCACCCCCATTCTTCATGCACAAAACAATACTATGTCCCCACAAGTAACTTCAAGTTATTTCTTCTTTTGTCTTATACTTAGTATTCATGGATGGCATTCTGGCTGACAGAAAATGCAATATCCATTACATCTCTGTTTTTGTGATTCTTCCAGGCCATGCGAGTTTTTACCACAGACCTTTCCAGGGTGTGTGTGTTTGTTAGAATAGGTTTGAGAATATTTATATATGTATGTGCCAGTGCACCTCTCATTCTCTCCCTGATTTCACAGGTTCCAACTTGTACAGGATTTCATTTAATTTATACCCAGCGGGGGAATCTACTCATAAAACACATATACCCCTATAAGTCTTATCTCCTCTACCTTTCACTGTGTGCCGAACAGTTTCTGTGTTTTACAAAGCAAGTTGCTGGGGACCAGAGGAGAGAAGATACTAAATAACACTATAGCTGTCCCTTGGTGCTCAGAATTCATGCTTGTAGTCATGTTTGTTGTGAAGGGCAATTCCACATACTGATCAACATTTTCTCTGTGGCTTATCTTTTAAAATGGAGTTTGTTTTATTTTTAGCCTATGGGTGTTTTTTTAGGGGTGGTGGTATCTCCCAGAGGGTGTTGCACAGAGATTGGAAAGGAGCCAGTTTCCTCTAGGTGCTGATGGAAAGAGAGACTTTCACAAAATTCTTGCAAGGGCAAATAGAGTCCTCTTACCTGTGTTTGTTTTAAGCACAGTGAAATGTGGCATGACAACAAAGGTATCCCTGCTCCAACCCACAACATGAACCCATTCATTCATTCAAGGGTTTAAAAATTCCATTATGTGAATTCCATGGACTGTTCTTCTTGAGCTGTTGTTTCCTCATCTCTAGGGGGAAAAGAAAAGATGCTTAACTTGAGTTGGCCTTTCCTGTCTACAGGGTCTGCATCCACGAATTTAACCAACTGTGAATTTAACCAACTGCAGATAGAAAACATCTGGGAAAAAATGTTACGTTGTTGCTGATGTGTACTCAGTACTGAACATGTACAGACATTTTTCTTATTATTACTCCCTAAACCATACAGCATAACAACTATTCACATAGCATTTATATTATACTAGAGGCCCAGTGCACAAAAATTTGTTCACTCGGGGGGGAGAGGGGGTTCCCTCAGCCTGGCCTGTGCTCTCTTGCAGTCTTGGACCCCTCGGGAGATAACGACCTGCTGGCTTAGGCCTGTTCCCGGGTGGCAGAGGGCAGGCCCAATCCCTAGGTGCAGCCCCTGGTCGGGCTCAGAGCAGGGCCGATGGGGGAGTTGAGGCGCTGTCCCCTGTCATGCACAGAGCAGGGCGGATCGGGAGGTTGTGATGCAACCCCTAGTCACGCTCAGGGTAGGGCCGATTGGGGGGTTGGGGCATCGCCCCTGTCACACTCAAGGCAGGGTCGATGGGGAGGTTGCAGCGCCACCCCGTCATGCACAGAGCAGGGCTGATCGGGGTTGGGGCGCTGCCCCCTGTCATGCACAGAGCAGGGCCCATCAGGGGGTTGGGGCGCTGCCCCCTGTCATGCACAGAGCAGGGCCCATCAGAGGAGTTGGAGCTCTGTACCCTGTCACACACAGAGCAGGGCGGATCAGGGGGTTGAGGAGCTCCCCCCTGTCACTCTCAGAGCAGGGCCCATCAGGGGGTTGGGGAGCTCCCCCCTATCAGGCACAGAGCAGGGCTGATCAGGGGGTTGGGGCGCCTTCCCCTGTCACGAACAGAGCAGGGCGGATAGGGAGGTTGTGGCCCTGCCCCCTGTCACACACACAGCTGAAGGGCAATCAGGGTTTGGGCGCTGCCCCCTGTCATGCTGATCCCGGTGCCGGGAGGCATATTACCCTTTTACTATATAGAATAGAGACCTGGTGCACAGGTGGGGGCCGGCTGGTTTGCCCTGAAGGGTGTCCTGGATCAGGGTGGGGGTCCCCACTGGGGTGCCTGGCCAGTCTGGGTGAGGGGCTGAGGGCCGTTTTCAGGCTGGCGGGCGCCTGAAGCTCCCAACCGCTCCTTTCTTTATTTTTTTATTTTATTTTATTCTGGGCCAGCTTTAGCTCTGAGGCCTCGGCTGCTGAAAGCCGGTTTCTGGCCTTTGTTTACCTTCTGTATTTGATACAATGTTGCGGTCCAGCTGGCTGAAGCCTGGCTGACTAACGCAGGTTTCTGGGGTTTTGTTTAGCTTCTATATTTGCAACATAGTTGCTTAGAGTTGCAGCTGAGAGGCGGGCAAGTCAGGCGGGGAATGTTGGAGTCCGCCGTCACTGGAGCAAGCAAGCCTCCCTGTTTGTGTCAGCTGCCTGGCTGCCGGCCGCCATCTTGGCTGGCAGTTAATTTGCATATCGCCCTGATTAGCCAATGGGAAGGGTAGCGGCCGTACAGCTAATTACCATGTTTCTCTTTTATTAGATAGGATTACAGATAATCTAGAGGTGATTTAAAATATACAAAATATACATACGGGAGGATGTACTTAGGTTGTATGTGTGCTGTGCCAGCACAGCCAAGGGTTCAGTGAGCCTGAGGGGGGGGCAGCGGCGAAGGATGTAGAAAAGACGAAGAGAATAAGCTGAGTCTACGTGGATCTCCTGTGTCTGGCTAAGGCTACAGAGAGAGATCCAGACAGCAAGCTGAGCCTTTATTTTATAGCCAGAGGTAAACAAGGTAGTGGTCACCATAGTTACAATGTTCTTGTGAGTTTCACTTGTGTTGGCAGCACTTGCTGCATCTCCCTCAGCCCATTAGCTACCCAGATAAGATCTAGGGAGCATCATAAGGTCAAGCTTAATTATGCTAAGAGGGTTGTGCCCTCTAAGCTGGGACTTGTTTGTGGCTTTGCCAACAGGTCAGTCCGAGGCTTAACCCTATAGCCGCTCCCTACAGTATGCTATACCATTTTATATGAGGGACTTGAGCATCCTCAGGTTTTGGTATGTACAGGGGTCCTGGGACCAGTCCTGCCAGATGCCAAGGGATAACTCTATAGAACAGTGTTCTTCACTTTCTGAAAGAGCCTTCCTGTCATGGGACATTTCCTTGAAGTCTTGTGGTGTGTCTTAATTCATCACATTTTTACTTTCTATTTCATAAATAGATTTGGGTTTGTTTTAATAGAAAAATGTTTTAAGTTATCACCAAGTAAAGTCTTTTATTCCGACTGGTTTAGACTTCTTGGATGTTAGGTCACATTTGAATGTTAGTTCTCCCATCCCCAGTTTTATTGAGATGCTAGAGAACTGGTGCACTTAATTTGTTCACTGGGGTGGGGTCGTCCCCTCAGCCTGGCCTGCACCCTCTTGCAGTCCGGGACCCCTAGCTCCTTACCGCCTGCTTGCTTGCTGCTCCTTAGCACTTCCAGGGAGGTGGGAGAGGCTCCCGCCACAGCCACTCTGCTCACTAGACACGAGCCCAGCTTCTGTCTGAGCGGGTGCTCCCCCTGTGGGAGTGCACGTACCACCAGGGGTCAGCTCCTGCGTTGAGCATATGCCCCCTGGTGGTCAGTGTGCATCATAGCAACCAGTGTGCATCATAGGTCTTTCAGTCGTTTGGTCGATTTGCATATTAGGGTTTTATTAGATAGGATAATTGACATATAACATTGTGTAAAGTTTAAGGCATATATGTAAGAAACATCCAAACCTGCAAAGAATTTTTATTAGCATTTATTTGAGCAAAACTGAGGACAATGGCTGAGAAGTAAGTTCTCAGGTTCTTCAGAGAATGGCAGTTCTTCAGAGATGGAAGCCTTTTTCATGCATTTGGAATTAAAGAGGGAAAGTAAGAAAGATTGCATGAAAGTGGGAGAAAGCAAGGTGGGGAATTGGATTAAAAATAGTTAACAAGATTATGTGCTCCCTTGTGGGTAGTTACTTTGAAAAAGAGACATTTCAAATGTGTGTTAACTTAGATGTACAGAAACAATGGATAAGGTTTGCTTAAGGGAAAGATAAACCTTTTACTAAAGAAGTTATATACCTGGGGTGTGACTGCCTACCAGGACCCACCCAGTTAGGGATTTATGATGAGATCACTCTGTGAGGTTACTTTCCATAGAACCCCTTTGTTGTTCATGTACAACGTGATGATTTGGTTGGTGTACGTATATTGTGAAATGATTGCAACAGGTAGGTGAGTTAACACATCTATCACCTCACATGGTTACCTTTTTCTTTTCTGTTGTGGTGGTGATGAATGACTTTTAGTCCCTTTAGCAGCTTTCAAGTATACAATATAGTATTATTAAATGTAGTCACTGGGCTGTACGGTATATCCTCAGAACTTATCATTTTATAACTGGGAATTTGTACCTCGACCACCTTCACACATACACACAGAGGCAACTACCAATTTACTCTACATTCCTATGAGTTCAGTTTATTTATTTATTTATTTATTTTTAAAGATTCCACTTATAAGTGAGACCACACAGAATTTGTCTTTCTTTATCTGACTTATTTCACTAAACATAATGCCCTCAAGTTCCATCCATATTGTCATAAATGGCAGGATTTCTTCTTTTTTTATGGCTGAATAATATTCCATTGTATATTTATACCACATTTTATTTTTATTACCTTTATTACGTTTATTGTGTGCTATTGGTTAATAAAATTGTTTAGGTTTCAAGTGTACAACTCTAAGGTACATCATCTGTATATTGCATTGTGTGCTCCCCACCCAAAGTCAACTATCTTCCATCACCATATGTTTGACCCCTTTTCCCTTTACTTCCCCCTACTCCCTTTCCCTCTGGTAACCACTATACTGTTTTCTGTGTCTGTGAGATTTTGTTTGTTTGTTTGTCTTTGTTCCACTTGTTGCTTTGTTTTATATTCTACGTCTGAATGAATTCATATGGTTCTTGACGTAGCATGATATTTTCAAAGTCCATCCATGGTGTCACAAATGACGGTGTTTCATCTTTTCTTATAGCACATTTTTTTTATCCCATGTATCTCCCGAAGGATTCTTAGGTTGTTTTCATTTCTTGGCTATGGTAAATAATGCTGCAATAAACATGGGTTGTGGATATCTTTTTGAGATAAATTATTTCATTTTCTTTGGATTGTTGGGTCATAAAGTATTCTATTTTTTAATTTTTTTGAGGAACCCCCATACTGTTTTCCATAGTTGCTGTACTAGTTTACATTCCCACAAGCAGTGCACAAGGCTTCTCTTCTCTCCATGTCCTTTCCAGCATTTATCATTTTTTAAAATAGTTTTTCTTATAATGTTTACATTTTATTTTGACATTTACTTAAAATGAGTTCAGTCCGTGGAGAATGGGACTCCAGTGGACTGTCCTCCCTGGAGTGAGCTTGTGGTTTCTCACCTGGTACGTGTTGCCTGCAGGCCTGGCTTTAACTCCAAGTGGACCCATCCAGCTTCCCCAGGCCCACCAGGAGCCTAGCTGCTTGCCACGCCCTGTTCTCCAGCTGGGCGGTTTTATTGTTTTATTATTGAGCTGATCAGCATTGAAGCCACAGGGTGTGAGGTTATCTTTGCTTGTAGTTGTTTGCTTTGAGAAGGGGAGGCCAGGAAGGAATAAATTGTACCTTTCTTCCTGGCAATTTATCTGGTGGTAAATGATTGCCTCCCAAGCCCATTTCTCTCCCAGAGAGAAGTTGTTTCAGGGGCTGGCAGGGAATGACAAAAACGGAAGTTCCAGCCCACTCCCTTGTGTAGCCACAGTCATATCTTATTGTCTTGCTGTGACTGCTTTAGACTGTTCTTCATGAAAACTAAGGTTTCATATATAGGACTGGAAGATGCGTGTGATGTGTATCTTAATGAGTCAGGTGCATCTCTTCGAGGCACACACGTCTGTCCTTCATTTGCCTATTTCCTTCAGCCCCTTTTCTGCCCAGCTCAGTCACACTGTGGAATCTTTGCCTCAGTTCCTTCTTCAAATGCACTCTTGCTTGCGCTTCCATTGTGGGGTCTTCCCATCATGGTGACATAGTTACTGGGCTTGTCCACATCCTCTCCTTTGTCGAAGCAGAAGCTGGATGAGGAGAAGCTGGGTGTTCTGAGTTTTCTGAGTTAGTTTCCTATTCAGTCATTGAACTGTGTCCAGCATGGCCAGGAGTGAACCTGAGGGTGGTGGTGGTGAAGGATTAAAGAAGACAGACAAGAGAATAAAGCTGGGGCTAGGTGGGACACTGCTCTCTGATGGAGAGACAGTGCCACAGCTGCAAGCCGAGTCTGAGCCTTTATTTTATAGCCAGATTCCACAAGGCAAAGTAAGGGCGTGGTCAAGATGTTTACAACGTTCTCTCGGGTTTTGAATCTTACTCAATTACATGTACCTGAACTCTATCAAGTCCACATCACTCAGCCATGTGGGACCACAGGTTCGGACCATAATGTCAAGCTTACAACTATAGTCTTTGGCTATAATTGTGCTGGGACTTGCACCTGGCTTTGTCATGAGAGGATCGTGCCCTCTCATTAGTCCAAGGCTTGAACCTGTCCAAACGCTGTAGCCGCTCTCCACAAGTCATTGCCTTACTCTTCTGTGAAATGCATGTGCAGTTTTCATTGCTTATTGACCTGTCCATGGGTAGGGTTGTTTTATATTTTTATTTCCAGCTCAAGTTTGTTGGTGTCTTGATAATCTTAGAACTGAGACATCATGGAAATCTCTGTAGAGCAGAGAGATCTCAGTTACCTGGTGGCACCAATAGCCTCAACAATGTATCCTGTTCTAGCTGCAGTGCTAATTTTATAATATTTTCTGCTTTTAAAATCGTATGGCATAAAAAAGAAAACAAACAGTAATTTTGGGGAAAAACACCTGTGAAGTTAGACTGCTGTCCTCTGTATCCCAGAGGAAGTGTCCTAGGATACCTGGGATTGTGTAAAATATGAGATGAAACAAAGATAAAACTTGAGGAAGAGAACAGTTGAAGGTATAAGCTGAGAAAGTGAATTACTCTAATTTTTGTAAACCAATAGTGAGCTCCTCAGGGTCAATGTCTTGGCCCTTTTTTGGGTGTGAAATGATTATAGCTGCTCCGAGGGTATTTCGTATAGGGGTGGGCAAGGGAGCTTTAAGTGTCCAGATGGAAGTTTCCTCCTTCCGGGCTCATTTACACATTGCTGTAGGGGGAGCCTTAGCAGCCCTGCCCAGGACTGACATGTGGCTTGGGAGTGTGGTGTTTGGCAACATATTGACGCAGTTAAGATGGATGCCTCTTTGATCAAAGGTGGAGACCATTAGGGCATGTTTGGGCTGGCAGAATTGAAGAGACTCGTTATACAAAGCGTAGAGATGCACCTCTTGGCCCCCAGTGCATGCCACCCACATCTTTATTAACAGGATTCAGATTTGCCCACTTAGTTGGCATAGCATTTTGCTGAAGCCAGCTGTGAGGAAGCTTACAGCTTAGCTTCCCTACTTAGCTTCTGTTTCTTGGAGCTGATTAGTGTATTGCAGAGGAGAGAAGGATATTTTTTATTTTTTAAAATATACTTTTATTGATTTCAGAGAGGGAGGGAGGAAGAGAGAGAGAGAGAGAGAGAGAGAGAAACATCATTGATGAGAGAGAATCATTGATTGGCTGCTTCTTGCATGCGCCTACTGGGGATTGAGCCTGCAACCTGGGCATGTGACCTTGACCTGAATCAAACCTTGGGACCCTTCATTCCTCATGTGACACTCTATCCACTGAGCCAAACCAGCGAGGGCAAAAAGTATGTGGTTTATTTCCGTGATTCCTCAGCACGTCATTGTTTCTGATCATTTGGGAAGAAGTGACAAGTTTTCCTTACTGTTCCACTCCCTTCTTTGTGGTCCCTATTGCACCTTCCCTTAAAATACCCTTTGCGTTCTTTCCCTTCAGAGGTGGCTTGTGTGTGGTGGTGGTGGTGGTGGTGGGACAGCAGAGCTTGAAAAGAACCCTGAGATGGTTCCCTTGATAGAGTGCTTCAGCTACTCCATTGAAACAGCGTGTTCTGACTGGCTGGCCACGGGAGTAGGGAGAATGGGCCATGGGAAAACAACATGCCTAAAGGAAGCATCAACAAATTAACTGGAAGAAGACACTGAAGCTGGATTTGAGGGGGAGGCTTAAAAAATAGCCACTTTTACAAATTCTAGCTTATAATTGTGGTTGCCCATTGAAGGCTCATGCCTGCTGCATGGAACTCCATGCTCCTCCCCCTTTAGAACCTACCCCCATTGTTTCCACTTGCCTTTAAGATTATGTAGAACTTTTGGATTCTCTTCCAATTTTTCATTCTTTTCTCTACTTTTTGTCCCCCTTCCCTCTCTTTTGGGAACGAGTGGAACTAGATGATAATGAAGCTTTGTGACAGCACCTGGAACAGACCCCCACAGGGCCTTCTTTGGAGGGTCTAAGCTGGGCCCAAGGAGGCTAACCTTGTGGCTTTATCATTTCCTATTTGTGAACAAGAAAAGTGGGCTTTACAGTAGGGATTCAAGAAGGCTTCGTTGAACAGGAAAGTTTTTAGCCCTTCAGAATTGCTGTAGGGATGCATATAGCTTGGATGTTTATCTTGGGTCCTACATAAGTGGTTGGACTTTCTCAGGTTGTTTTCTGAAACTAAATGGGGATCAGAAATTGTCAGTGACTTTCGGTGCTCAGCTACACACTGGGTGAAGGGGCAGGCTTATATAGCTCTGGAAAGAAGCAATAAGTCACTTGTTTTATTAATAGCAGGGTTTTGCTGGTTAAATGGCTGTAAGACATGTAAAAACTATTGACAAGGCCCCTTGTTAATCAAACAGAACGGCTTTCCTGTCTTGGAGAACTTTTCATATTGTGATGTAAGTGAGGTCTAGTCGGAAAACATTCTCCCCCCCAGACCCTTTTCAGGGTTCATTTAAGACACACACAATTATGGTGGACATGTATGTCCTTCAGATGTTTAGTGAGTCAGTTTTGCTCGTCATCTGCTGTTGCCAGGTAGGCAGCCTATGGGTTCATAGGCTGCAGTTAGACTGGTCCTGCCTGGGGCTGATAAGGGAGAACTGGGAGGGCTTTTATACTGCTTAGAGGTGTCTTAGGTTGGGGGATGATTATTAAGAAAGTAAAGGAGGTAGAATGTCCTGAGTTGGAAGGTATGCATTGGCCCCACCACCTTCTTCTTCATTTCCCTGGTTGTCTAGTTCAAGTGATCACTTGGTGTGGCTTCATTCAGCAAATGCCCTTTGGAAAGTTGTTTCTGCTTCCTGGCCTGACATGCAGCTACCCTGTGCAACCCTGAATGGGAGGAGAAATTCAGCATTGTTTAGAGGATATTCTCAGCACCCTTAGGAAGGAAAGTGATTTCTATACCTTGATTCCCTTTTGCTTACTTTGGATTGATATAGTTTCCTTGGTTTTTATTTAAATTTCCGTGCCACTGGTATGTCTCCCTAGATTCATCATGACAGCTGCCAGTGACAAGGTACCTGAGATGGTGCTGCATGAGGTCCCATTTTCCAGTGGGAGGATGTGCCATTACTATAGGATTACAAAGCCCAAACAGTATAAAGGAGGATAATCGCTCTTATGTTCATGAGCTATTAGCAGATTCTTTAATTATGATCATGTTTCCTCATCTTTAGGCAATTGTCATAAAAACCTAGACCTCTTTTATAAACGTTCAGAAGAGACCATGTGAATTGTGGTGAAGGAACCCTTTTATTGTACAACAGGCTGCACCCCCCATTTTGGTTGGTAATAACTCAAGTAGTACCCCATACTTTGAAAATGCACAAGATTATGCTTCAGCCTACTTACCATATTTTTCTGTGTATAAGACACCTCTTTGTATAAGATGCCCCCACTTTTTCAACCCAAAATTAAGAAATCAATATGTTAAACATTTTGCTGGTTTTCATCTTAAGGCCTTCTTTTTTGGCATCTTAAGAAGTTGTTCTTCCTATTTTCTCCATTGTCTGATCATACACTCAGTGGGAAGAGGTCCAAATTGTCTCTCTGCAGCTCTATTTCCATGCTCTTTTGCATAGTTGATTACATTCAGTTTGAATTTTGCAGAGTAAGACAAAATTACCGATATATATTTATATATTTATTTGATTTTCAGAGAGGAAGGGAGAGGGAGAGGGAGATAGAAACATCAATGATGAGAGAGAATCATTGATCAGCCGCCTCCTGCACGCCCCCAACTGGGGATTAAGCCCACAACCCGGGCATGTGCCCTTGACCAGAATTGAACCTGAGACCCTTCAGTCCATAGGCTGATGCTCTATCCACTGAGACAAACCAGCTAGGGCTATTTATCTTTTTATTTTTTGACATCTTTATGGGCTCAGAACCCTCTGGTCCCTGTTGCATCTGCGCGCAGTCCACCTCCACCTCCAATTACAGCATCAGCTGACATCAGTAACAGTAAGGCTTGTGATTGGAGAAAGCCCATTTGACAAGGTATGGGCAGCTACTCACTGGCGCAGCTCCCTCCTCTACTGACTTTTGTGTATAAGACACCCCTGGATTTTCACTCTAATGATTTTAGAAAAATAATAGCATCTTATACACAGAAAAATACGGTAATATCTTTCTGTTAGCCCCAAATGAAGGAAACGTATGCGAACCCTCATGCATTACTTTAGTTTTGTCTTTTTAAAATCTTTTTTGGTGGTAAAAATCACTATTTCAGTAAGCCATGTTGTGGACTTTTGCCCCAGGTATATTTTTTAGTGTATAAAATGCTGGATTGTGAGTTTCTTTGTATTTTCCATACAAGCAAGGAACTTGAATTGAGATTGGGCTGATGGGATGAAAGGATATTGCTAATATTGTTTCTATACTACTTTCCATCAGCAGGGGCTGGTGTCTGAGCTCTCCTCAGATTTCAGCACAGGTCCTAAAAATTGGTTAATGCTGGGGTTTGGCATAAATCCGTGTGTCAGAAGTCCTTTCCCCCTTAGTGCAGTGGTTCTCAACCTTCCTAATGCCGTGACCCTTTAATACAGTTTCTCATGTTGTGGTGACCCCCAATTTCATTGTTACAAATTGAACATAATTAAAGCATAGTGATTAATCACAAAAACAATATGTGATTATATATGTTTTCCGATGGTTTTAGGCGACCCCTGTGAAAGGGTCGTTCGACCCCCAAAGGGGTCGCGACCCACAGGTTGAGAATCGCTGCTTTAGTGGTTGGTGGTCCCAGAGCTGGAGACTAAAGACTCTTTATTGCCACCTATTGGTGCTTGTTGGCTACTGCATGGGATATCCAGTAGGAAGTTGTTCAGCATCTCTTTTCTATTTGTCACTCTTTAATAAAGCAGACCTCTGTTAGCAGATCTGCTGTCTGGGAGGCAGAGGATACGAGAAGCCAAAGCCTTCTCCAGATTATTGCAGGACTAGCTGTCTGTCAGGACCAGTCTGCATTCTGAGCACGGCCGTTGTGCGTCGTTCTCTCACGTGCTGATGGAGCTTAGAATCTGGTTCACCATGCAGCTCCATTGAGAATGTTTGTGGTGGGAAGTCTACAGGATCGACTTTTCAGCTACACCCTTTGGATTCTGCTGGGTTTTGTTTCTTCGTATATTTTTCTTTTTTCCCTTAAGAAGGAACTAAAACACGATTCTTGCCTCACAAAGTCATTCATTCTCCTTATCCAACCATCATCTTAGCCAGGATTTGTGGAGATTTCTGGCAGTTCACAATTGGTATTGAGTAACCTAATTGAGAAACTGCAGGGGGTTTTGTTGAAACAATATTTTAAAAACAAAATTGGCAATCCAACCTCAAGAGAGAGTGGAAAGGCAGATTACCATTTTAACTGGCTCGTTGAGGCTTTTAAAACTGAATGTGCTTTAGATAATTTGTTCACACCTTGTAACCATAATAATGTATTAGGGATTTCTTTGGCCAGATCCTTAACTTTCATGTGCTGTTCTTCTGACTCTTGTTACCCTTTTTAAAACTCTCTCTGCTGTAAGATACAGTTTTTGCTTAAGATAGACCTGAAACTGACAGTCTTGTGGAGAATGGCATTTGGGGCTCTCAGATCCTGGATTTGGAATTGGAGCCCTGGAAAGAAGAGGATTATGCTCCCTGGGGGTGGCAGAACAGGCAGCTTCCCATAGGTGGTAAACTCTAACACATGCGACATTTGTGACTGACAGAACAAAAGGGCTTTGTTGCTGCTTTAATTGTTGATTAACAATGATCCCTCTCAAATTTGACATGGTTTCTTTCTGGAACACAAAAGAAGTCAATGTCAAATATTTCCTTGATCACGACAGTCGTGATTTCCAGGAAGCCATGGTTTTTTGACATTGTAAGATGCTCCATAAGATTTTAAAAAAACATAATTGCATAATTTTAATTAATTGAATTAAAAGCTGTGCTGCATATTACTTTTTATACCATCTGTGTTGTATCTCCCTGTCCGCCTGAGATTTGTGCCCAGTAATGTTTTGCTTGGGAAGATGCTACACATAGCTTATAGATATTTAGTACTGTCACTGACTTTTGATGTTCTTTTCTCCTTCCTCTCCCTTAATCCTTTCCCCTGAATAGAAGAAAAATAACGGCTCACCAATTTCTTTGATGCCTGATTCCCAGTGCCTAAGTTCGGAGGTAGTACAGTGTTTGTGAGCAGTTGGAACATCTAAGGTATAGGTTTTCTGTGCTTGCCTTCTCCTTGGGCTGACTTTTTCATTGGTAGAGTTGATAAATATATTTTTAAGTAGTTATGTTAGAGTTCCTAAGGATGTCTCAGGATTCTGAAGGATTTTAATGTTTTGCAAGATGAGTAAATTATTCCTAATTGGAACTATTAAGTCTTAAGGAAGCCAAGTATAGAGAATATTGTTACTATTTAATAGTTTGAGGGAATTATGGGACAAGTTTTGGAATTGTGCTGTATTTTTAAAAATTTATGGACATTTGAAAATTTCCCCACCCCCATCTTCTAAAGTACCAGACAGTAAGTATACATAAATCAGAATCTGAAAGTTATAGATTAAATCAGAATCTGAAAGTTAAAGCTTTTGTTGTTTTGCTTGACAAGGTGTAGTTAGGAAGTTGGCGCTGGGAATCTGTAGCTTAGCAACACAGGCATTTTAGAGATTTAAGATTCTGATTTCCCACTGGGCATAGGCAAAAGATCAGTATGTCTCACCTTGAATTATGAAATCGTATATCCAGAGGAATTATTACAGGAATTACTATACTCAGGTTTTATAGGTGAAGTCAGAGGAGATTGGACATAGAGGGAGCCGTAGTTTTCTCCTTTTCATAGTCCCCCTCCCTTTAAAAAAAAAAAAATTGTATTGGTTTTTTTTTTACAGAGAGGAAGGGAGAGGGATAGAGAGTCAGAAACATCGACGAGAGAGAAACATCGATCAGCTGCCTCCTGTACACTCCCCACTGGGGACGTACCCGCAACCAAGGTACATGCCCCTGACTGGAATCGAACCCGGGACCCTTGAGTCCGCAGGCTGACGCTCTATCCACTGAGCCAAACCGGCCAGGGCGTCCGGTTTAATTAAATGGCTTACATGTCCCTCCTTTTTAAAAAAATTAGGAAATAGATGCCTGCTTGCCTTGGATTGCAGGTGGGCTGCACTAACGCCCAGGTTTGTGATGCGTTGTTCTTTTCCTTATTACCCCTATGACCAAGCAAAACTTCCTAGGATTCATCTTGAGGGGATTGAACCAAAAAAGTTTTAGGTAAATCCAGTTAATAACAAACTTCCACTATAAAACAGCCCATCTAATTTAATTAAGACAAGTGCTGCACATATTTAACATTCTGTGGTTTTTAGCATAAACAAACTATTTCATCTGTTTACATGTAGAGCAAGAAATGAGGCCTCTGAACCAATATGAGGTCTCCAGAAATACCATGAATCAGGCACTCTGTGAAGCAAGCTGTCCTGGAGCCTGCTGGCTTCCCTCTGCTTGATCTCCATTGTGTGACATCCTCTCAACCTGTTGCAGCTATGGAGCAGGGTGGGGGTTGAGCATACAGGGTACAGTTTATTGCCAGTGCTTCTTGCTGGAGAGTTGGTAGGAGTTGGTCTGTGCTTAGCCTCTGGGTTCACTTGAGGATGTGTTTATTTTCTCCTTACTATACAGGATGTTTACAACCACTCTGTGTGGTTTTTCCGCAACTGCACTTGCATGGGAATTTGATGGGCAGCTTGCCCTGGGTAGGGGATGTCTCCTGCCCAACCCCCCACAATCACCAGTGTGTTTGTGCATGCACACACATGGGCACACTCTTGTTTCTTTGAGTAGCTGCCAGGTTTGTAGTGTGTGTGTGTCTGGGGGTAGAATAGAGTGGGTAATTATTTTGGGGATGGAAACACAGGAAATTTTTTTTGAATAGGCCTTTCAGCAAATTGGCATAGCTTCAGGGTCTGGCCCACACCGGTACAAAGAGCGCAGCCATGCTGGTCATTTTGCATTTGCCAGACACAACATGTCTTATTTTTTGAATGAACAGACTCTCCCATCCCACCCATTCCTTGCTCTTGGTTTAGAATTGAGTTATAATCTGAATAATTGGATTTACCAGCTTATGTTTTTAATATTGGAAAATTGGGTTAATAAAATGGCTTACATGTCCCTCAGCAGGGGACCAGCTGGGCATTTCTTTAAATCGCCTACTCCCTCTTGCGTCTGCTTTCTCCATCCAGATTGTACACATACACTGTGTCTTTCTCAGGTTTGTAAACTATCAGAAATCCTGGACAGAAATGGAATTTAATTAACCTAGAAATTGCTTTTGTGCCATAGTTAGAGCTGTCCTAGAGATTGAGTGCAGAGATAGCAGTAAGCTGGTTAACTCTATCCTTTAGATAACCCCAGAGGAAACCTGGAGGAACGGTGCCTCTCTCTTGTGAGACTTCTGATGGCAGACTGCCTGGGAAGCATCTGAATGCATGATTTGAGGAGGCAAGGAGGGGACACACAGAGGGTTTTATTACAAGACAAAAAATATTTGGCATCAGACTTTGTCATTTCATCGGTGGAGTTTTTTACAAAGCATCGCTTTGCAGTTTACTTGTAACTTTCAAAATAATAACAGTGTTTATTTTTGTGTTTCTTTGTTCCCGAAAAGGTGCTTTGCATTTAAAAAAGATCTAAATAAATATAAAATAATTTGAAGGCAGTTTTGGACAAGATTATAAGTGGTCAAGCAAAATAATTTTTGGCTGTTGACTGTGCTAACTAAATTTAAATGAGAGACATCTCAGGAGAAAAAGAATGCCTTCTCGTGTGTATCTTAGCAAGTGGCAGAGAAAGAGGAGGAAGGTTGATCCCCTACCCCCCACTCCCGGCATGCAGCTGGATCTAGAGGTACAGATGATCTCTGATATGTGGTGGTCCTGTGTGCATGGGTGTGTGGCATGGCCATCTTCCCATGACCACAGCTGCATGCCTCGTGGTGGGATGGCACCTGTGCTTCATGGTTAACAGCCAGAACCAGATCTTATTTGGCTCCTGTGATGAAGCTTACAATGGGCAAGTGGCTCAGTAAATTCTTAGTAAGTAATAACTGTGGTGATGGTAGAAATTGTGATGACAGGGGCAGATGCTTAGTAGATGAATCTGATTCCTCATGAAACTGACTGCCAGAACCTTTGGGTAGACTTACACTGGGATGGCCAGTAAGTGGGCAGAACACCATGTCCTTCCCTCTTCTGTTGCTGTTCGTTCAGTTTCAGATCCACCCAGGTCTCCCTGGCACCTGGATTGTCATTTAGTCTGCCCCTCTGCTCAGAATCATTCATGTGTTTAACCGTGTAATTCCTAAAGAAAGAAGGATGAATGGTGTGGTTTGTAAGTGGTATAGTGGTGTGGTGCTCTGCTCCTCCTCAGTGCTTGTGGAGTCTTGTCCTTGATGCAGATACCTATATCTATAAAAGCCCAGCAACCAGAACGACAGAACGACTGGGATGACCGGTGGCTATGACGCGCACTGCGGCAGCCAACCAGCTTGATCCTGCCCTGATGGGCCTCCAACACCCCGATCGGGGGTGGGACTGGCTGGCCGGACCCTACCTATGCACAAAGAGGAGACTGCAGTAGAGCCTTCTCTGTTGGGCCCACAGAATGTCAGAGGAATGGAATTGGGGTTAAGTAGCAGGTCATGGTGAGGAGAGCATATTAGTTTAAGGTGGTTTTGTCTCTGAGAAGGGGAATTTTGAATAGGGAAGCAGAAGTGACCTCCATAAAAGGTAACAGCCCTGACCCCCCCCCGCCCCCAAAAGTAACAGGTCCCCCAGCCCAGCGCCGGGTGGGGGTGCAGCCTCAGGTCCCCTGTCAAGCCCCGCTGGGCGGCATGGCCTCAGGTCCCCTGGCTGGGCGGGGCTTGCAGCCTCAGGTCCCCCGTCAAGCCCCGCCAGGCAGAGGGCGCAGCCTGAGGTCCTCCACCCTGGCCAGGTGCCACGCAGCCTCAGGTCCCTGCTGATGGGTCATTACATGTCACTGAATGATGACTATTTGCATATTAGCCTTTTATTATTATGACTAGAGGCCCAGTGCACAAAATTCATGCACTTGGGGGGCTGTCCCTCAACCCAGCCTGCACCCTCTCCAACCTGGGACCCCTCGGGGGATGTCCGACTGCCTGTTCCCTGTTGGACATCCCTCTCACAATCTGGGACTGCTGGCTCCCAACCACTCGCCTGCCTGCCAGCCAGCCTGATTGCCCCTAACTGCTTCTGCCTGCCAGCCTGATCACCCCCAAACCACTCCTCTGCCAGCCTGATCAACGCCTAACTGCTCCCCTGCCGGCCCGATCGCCCCCAACTAACTGCCCCTGCTGGCCTGGTCGCCCCCAACTGCCCTCCCCTGCAGGCCATCTTGTGTTGGCCATCTTGTGCAAGGGTGTGATGGTCAATTTGCATATCACTTCTTTATTATAGGGGAAAGCTTATCTGAAATCTCCTTTGGATTTTAGAAATATGCAAAACTGCTATCATATTTTTATTTCATTAATTTAATATTAAATTTGATATTTTTATTTTTATAGGTATTCTTTTCAGTTTATGAAAATACCTTCCTAATTATATTTGACCAAAAGTTGTTATCATTAATGGGTATGGGATCTTAACATTTGGCTTCTTTGTCTCTATTAAAATGATCAGGTTTTTATCCCATATGAAATTAATTGGGGCCAATAAGGGCCGGGGCAGCTGGGGGGAAGGGCCACGGGTGATTGGCTGGAGGGCCCCGTCCCAAATTGGTGTGGAGGGGCTGATTGGGGGCGGAGATGGCTGGGGGAGAGACCCATGGGGATGGGGATGGGCGGGGGGAGGGCCACAGGTGGTTGGCCAGCTGGCCCCACCCCCGATTGTGGTAGGGGGTGATCAGGGGCAGATCCTGGTGGGGGGAGGGGCCGCAGGAGGTTGGCCGTCATAGCGACCGGTCGTTCCTGTCATTTCGGTTTCCGGTTGCTGGCTTTTTTATATATAGAGATATTTATTCATTGCTTCCTCAGTTGGTTTATGTTTATCTGATCTGTATGACTTGGCTTGCTGAGAGTTTAGTTGGTTCTTTGACTCAAGGCCACACCTAGAGTTCCTAGAATGGAGGAGGTTTCTGTAGGGGAAACACCTTCCTTGATCAATAAAAATCAAATGTGGAAGTGAATTGTGCTCTAGTTGATTCTTCTGACATTTGCACGAAGGACAAACACCCTCTGTATTGCCTGTGTTCTGGCATTTCTGTGTACTATTACCAGTGGGCATTAAGGGCTATCCTGGCTAAACTCAAGGCCGAATGGCTTTGGAGCCCCCACATGCTATTTTCCTTCAACCCCAGGAATCCCATACTCTCGTCCTCCTGAAGACTCTGAACCTCCTTAGTTCAAACAATATTTCCATATTAGAGCGTTTTTGCTCTTTTAAGGGAATGGAAGGTGGTGTTTCTGGTTAAGATGCCAGTTAGCTGGTGGAAGGGGTGGGTGAAGTAAATGCTGCAGTGGGTGGATATATGGCCTTGCTTGCTTGATTCTGGGGATGATCAGGTGCTCCCAGAGCCACACTTCTTTCTTCAGCCTGCGTTGTCTGATGGCCTGCCTCCCCTCAGCTCCGCCACCAAGGTCTCCAGAAGTGCCAACATCTCCAGAGTGGCTGTTCTGCTTCTTTAGCACATATGCACCTACCTACCCCCTCTCCCCCCCTTTTTTCTTTCTTTTTTTACTGATTTGAGATAACATACACTCAGTTCCTTGCATCAGATCTTCTGGAATGAATCATCTATCCCTCAAACATACCTGTGGCCAATAGTGCCTGTTCCATGGATTTGGCCTGTAAACTGTGTCATTCAAGCTCTTTTGTTATGTGGGGCCAGCAAAGCAAAGTCAACACCTTTTTAATCCTCCCGGGACTGTACGAGAAAGAGCCAAACCGCAGACCTGCCCTTTTTGTTGCAAAGTACAGATTCTTCTGGCCTCTAAAAAAGATACTGGTTTGTCTTGTTCTTTTGTTCCTGTTTTCTTCTGGTTCTCACAAATACTTAGTCACTTGGGAGCGTGGCGTATTCCTCTGAGAGGTCATTTATTTTATGCCACTTTTTAATCTGTTATTGCCTTATTTTTCATAGTCTGACTGAGAAAGTCATCAGGCAAAAAGTCCTTTTATTTAAACACTAGTAGGAACAGTCTATCTTTGAGGTCCTAAGATTATAAAGTAGCTCATGGTGTCCCCCTCTGTCATCTGTGCCTCGTCTCTGTTTGGTGTTTGTTTTTCATTATGGCTGTGCTGACTTCTCATAATGTGTAGCATTTGTTGTTGGTAACTTTTGAAAAAGCAATAAACAAAGAACATCCTGCTCACATGCACCTGGGTTTCTGTAAAACCCTACAGTGCTCAGAGGGTGAGCTGTGTCCATTTAAACAAAGGTATACAGATTATAAAATTACCAATTAAACAAGTTTTTAGTAGAGTGAAATGACCAGGTTTTCTTTTAACCAGGAGGGGTGGATGATGAAGAGGGGGAGCTTTGTTGGGAGAAGAGGTAGTTATGCTGGGGTCAGTCCACCCGTGGGTGGCATTGCGCTGCAGGGCTGTGACTATTGGAACAGAGCTGCGTTTCCTGGTCTTGTGCTTCCTCTTAAGCAATGCTGTTCCAGGCACAGCTCAGCCTGCTGCCAGTGAGTGGAACACCGAAATTGAGAGAGAGCTGTTTAGAAACTTAAGGCAGCTTGACAGTGTGATTTTATGGCTGTTGAATCTAATAAATAATTTGGCTTGTGTCTGTCTTACTAAAATTTTGTCTCCCCACCCTCCAGTTTGATTGGCATTGATTATAAAAATATCTATTTGCAAAAGTAAAGGGGGGAAAAATCGCCAAACACAAAAGTAGTCCTCACTCAGTTTGAGAAGCACCACCCCGAAGTCACTCTCTGTAAAGTTCACACCTTTGGGCTTAGTAGCTTCTTTAGCACACACTATGGCTATCTCGTCTTACTAGGATATCCAGGCAGTCTGTTTGTTGCAAAAAAGATCCTTGTTCCCCATAACATAGGGACAGTGGCATTGCCTTATTCCCTAACCATTGTTAACATTTGGGAAATAGTTAAACTTGTAGAGCTTTCTGCCTCTACTTTGTTAATGTGGCTGTTTAATTCACTTGGTTGTCCTGGGTTCCAAAGTTCTTTTGATCAGCTCTGTTATACTTGCAGATTTTAAGGACTGAAGGTTGTGAGCAAGTACATAGTGGTCATGCTGTCTCTCTTTTGATCAAATGTCAGTTTGCACCAGGAATATGATCTGTACAATAGTGCTTTTGATGGGTGGTAGGGGAGGTGAGGGGTAGAGAGATTGGTCAGAACTTATAGAAAGGTAAATTTAAAGGTGTTACACTTTACAAAGGAGAAAACTGGGTGTGTGCATTTTGCTGTAGTATGTTTTTAAAAATATATTTTATTGATTTTTTACATAGAGGAAGGGAGAGGGATAGAGCGTTAGAAACATCAATGAGAGAGAAACATCGATCAGCTGCCTCCTGCACACCCCCTACTGGGGATGTGCCTGCAACCAAGGTACATGCCCTTGACCGGAATCGAAACTGGGACCTTTCAGTCTGCAGGCCGACGCTCTATCCACTGAGCCAAACCGGTTAGGGCTGTAGTATTTTGTTAAATACTAGAAAGTTAATTTAAAATGTTACGTATTTTGGGGCCCTGGCCAGGTAGCTCACTTGGTCAGCGTGTCATCCCTGTATGCCAAGGTTATGGGTTCAGTCCCAGTAAGGGCACATACAGGAATCAACCAGTGAATCTATCTATATATATAAAAAGCCAGCGACTGGGCCCTAACTGGTTTGATTCAGTGGATAGAGCGTTGGCCTGCAGACTGAAGGGTCCCAGGTTCTATTCCAGTCAAGGGTATGTACCTTGGTTGCAGGCACATCCCCAGTAGGAGGTGTGCAGGAGGCAGCTGATCAATGTTTCTCGTTGATGTTTCTAACTATCCCTCTCCCTTCCTCTTTGTAAAAAAAAAAAAAAAAAAAAAAAAAAAGCCAGTGACCAGAGCGCTGTAACGAGCAGTCATTATGATGCCCACTGAGGCCAGAAACCTGCCCAATCAGGAGTGGGACCAGCTGGCCAACCTCCCGCGCCCCCGCGGCCCTGCTCCCAATTGGCCTCTCCCATACCGCGATCAAGGGCAAGGGGGGCTGGGCACCCCCCGCCCCCACCCTGACCAGCCCCGCCCCCAATGGGCCCCCATCAGCCTGCAGTCCCTCCCTCCGACTGGCCAGATCCCACCCATGCACGAATTTGTGCACTGGACCTCCAGTATATAAATAAGTTGAACAGTAAATCGATGTCTCTGTCTGCCTGTCTCTCTCTCTCTCTCTCTCTCTCTCTGAAATCAGATAAATAATGTTATGTATTTTGAGTGTCAGTAGTTTAAATACTTATTTTAAATATTTTTATTGATTTCAGAGAGGAAGTGGGGGGGAGAGAGAGAGAGAGAGAGAGGAACATCAATGATTAGAGAGAATCATTGATTGGCTGTCTTCTGTATGCCCCCTGCTGGGGATTGAGCTGGGCATGTGCTCTGACCGGGAATCGAACTATGGTCTCCTGGTTCATAGGTCAACATTTAACCACTGAATCACACTGGCTGGGCAATACTTAATATTCTTAATACCAACAGTAGTTAATGGAAGACTTAATTGTTTATGTTTTTCAAATATAACAGATTTCTCTTTATTTCTTACTAGAGGTCCGGTGCACAAGATTCATACACTGGGGGTTCCTCAGCGTGGAATGTGCCTTCTCGCAATTCGGGGCCCCTCGGGGGATGTTCACCTGCCGGCTTAGGCCCGATCCTCAGGGTGATCGGGTCTAAACCAGCAGTCAGACATCCCTCTCACTCTTGTAGTCCAGGACCCCTCGCTTTTTACCGCCCGCCTGCAGTGGAGGCAGAAGAGGCTCCCACCACCTCTGCTATGCTCGCCAGCCATGAGCCCGGCTTCTGGCTGAGCAGTGCTCCCCCTGTGGGAGTGCACTGACCACCAGGGGGCAGCTCCTGCATTGAGCGTCTGCCCCCTGGTTGTCAGTGTGTGTCGTAGTGACTGGTCGTTATGCTGTTTGGTCGATTTGCATATTATGCTTTTATTATATAGGATGTAATACTCAGTGTAACCTTGAGTTGAGCTGGCATTGTCAGTCTCACACAGATCTAGATAAAGTTCTGTCTATGGGGTTGCTTCTTGGCTGCTTTTTGCCCTCGCCCCTCCCCCCTAAATACTGGACCTTGTGAATATTATGCTAAATGAAATAAGTCAGTCAGAAAAAGCTAAGAACCATGTAATTTCACTCATATGTGGGATATAAAACTTAAACATAGAGGCACAGACAGACAACAGTATGGTGGTTACCAGAGGGAAGAGGGTGGGGGTAGTAAAGGATAAAGGGGGCCAAATATATGGTGATGAAAGATGATATGACTTTGGGCATTGGGAACAGTATACAGATCATGTATCATAGAAATGTACACTGGAAACCTACCTATATGAACCTATTGACCAATGTCAGCCCGATTAATTTAAGAAAAGAATAATAAAAATTTTCTAGAGGAAATTATAGTAGATTATTTTTGCGTTTTAGAGGCAGACAAATATTTCTTACAGAGGACACAAAAAGCACTAAGCATTAAAGGAAAAATATATGATAAATTGAATTTTATCAAAACTCAAAATTTCTGCTCATCAAAAGACACTATTAAGAAAATGAAAAGGCAAGCCATAGTACGGGTTAAAATACTCACAATACATAATCTGCTAGATTAAGTACTGGTATCCAGAAAACACACATGCGAGCACGCGTGTGCTTTGAGTCAATAAACTCCTACAAATAAATAATAAAAGGCAACTCAATATAAAAGCAAACATCTAATAGTTACTTTATAATAGAAGACATACAAATGGCCAAAAAGCACAGGAAAAGGTGCTCCATATCATTAGGTTCAGGGAATTGCAAATTATAGGAACAATAAGGTAGTATTTACCCCCACTAGAGTGGGAATGACCAAAATTTCAAAAACTGATAGTACCAAATGTTATAAGAATATGGAACAACTCCTTTGTGTGCTGCCCTCCTCCCTCTCCCCCCCCATACTATTTCTTGAGCATCTGTGTAAGCAGGGCTGGATAGACAGTTTAGAGTGGTCTCAGAAGTACCTACTTCTATTATGGATTGAGATCCTTACAATTAGAGGGAGATTTATTATGAGACAATTTATGATAAATGTCAGGTTAGTTATACATAAAGGAAAAATACATTAGGATACTTACAAGGAAATGGAAATGAACTATCGTTGTAGTGTCAGTTATGGTGTTAGGAAAGATGGAAAGAAATTTTTTCCAAGATTCATTAGTATTCAAGTTGATAGAAAGGTGTGTCTCACATTAGTTTTTGTAAATTGTGGTTTATAGACACTAAGTGGATAAGTTGTGGGGTCAATGTCTAGGTAGGATTGCAATGAGGAGAGACCTGAAAGGTAGATTAAGGGCAGTTTTTTGAATTTCTAACTAAGGGCATTGGGTTTACCCTATAGCCAGAGGGGGTAATCCATAATCTAGTGGGGATGGAGTGGTTTTGGATAGACTAAAGAAATACATGTATTTTCTGCATTATAAGCTTCAAATTAGTGTAGTGACTGTCTGGCTGAATCAGAGTCAGAAGTGATGAGAATTGGGGTACAAGGCAGGTTCAGTGATGGATGGACAGCAAAGATGGCCTGGGTGTAAGGACACAGGATTAAGGACATCATGTGTTGGTGACAGCGTCATGCTAATGAAGAGAATGCTGTACAGCTGTGGCAGGCTGATTTGTGTTTCCTCATCACTGTTAGTAAATCAGAAGTCTATAAACCATTAATTCCATGTCATCAAACAGCAGTTGCTGAAATACGCAGGCACATAAGTGGTCTGTGTACAGGCATGTGTTGGTACATACTTTATATCAGTTATTAAACAGCCTTTTAACCAAACTTCCTGCCTTTTAAAGCCAGCCTGTGGTTTATGAAAGTGTGAGAGATCTAGAACCTTAACTGTAAAGAGTTTGCTTGAAATAGGGTCTTTCCTCCCTTCTGTTTCATAATTTTATTGCTGCACGTAGCTCTATATTCTCTGATCTCTGCTTAATTTATTTTTATTTTCTTTTCCTTTTACAGGCCCAGGCTGCAAGCACAAAGGAAGTTTGCTCAATCTCAGCCGAATAGTCCCAGCACAACTCCAGTAAAGATAGTGGAGCCATTGCTACCCCCCTCCAGCTACTCAAATTTCTGACCTCTCTAAAAGGAAGCCTAAGACAGAAGATTTTCTTACCTTTCTCTGCCTTCGAGGTAAGACTGCATTACCGCTTGTTTTGGAGGGAACAGCCTAATTGATAGTAAAAGGAGTAACAGTGTGCACAGGACTCCACGGCATGCTTCTTTCAGTTCCCCAGCCTGCTTTGAGGTAGAGCTTAAAGTGAAATCCCACGCCAGGGTGCTTGAGTCTTCATATTTCTCTTTCTTTTATAATTTGTCTCTTAATTTCTAAGTATAGTTAACAGTGAAAATATTGTTCAATGTATGTAAACAGGACCAATTAACAGTACAAGTTGAGGATAAAATTTTGTAATAAAGGATGGGTTTGGGTTTACATGGCTATATTTTGGAAAGTGTTTACTATAGTAATTAAGTTTTCTAACAGTTGTGAGAGAAGAACACAAAAAGCTTGGCAAAGAGAATGAGGAGCCTCTTACTAGAATGGTCTATAGAGATGAGCTTTAGAAAGCCATGAACTTGGAGAGTTCCTATGTGAAGTTAGTTGAGAGAGAAGGTGAACAGGAAGGAGAGGGTCCTTGCTATTGGTCATTGGCTTAAGATTCAGGGTTATGTCCTCCCCCCCCCCCCCCCCCCCCAAACATTTTCAAATAAGTTATAGCAAGATTTAAGTACAGTGCAAAGAACATTTTCCTGAACTACTCGAGAGAAAATTTCCACTTGATGCCCCATTGCTCCTTAACACATTAGTGTGTATTTTCTTCAAATAAGGACAATCTATAACAAACAAAATTAGGACCTTCACAAAGATACATTACTTACCACCTAATCCCCAGACTCCCATTTCAGATGGCTTCAAGTACCTCAGTGATGTCCAAGTTTAGAGCCTAAGGACCCAGTTCAGAATTGGGCATTGTCTTTAATTGTTGTCTGTGTAGTCTGCTAACTCTGGACCAGTACTTTCGTCTTTGTCATTCCTGACCTCTGCCGATTGTTTTGTAGAATGATCCTATATTTGAGTTGTCTGTGTTTCCTCATTATTAGATTTGGGTTTTGCATTTTGGGCTGGAATATCACAGAAGTGATTCTTCAGTCTTCTCCGTGCATCCTGTTACGTTGAACAAAATTTCAGTCTGTCCTTTTACTGAAGGTATCACTTGATTGAGGCTTCTCCATTGTAAAGTTACCTTTTTAGCCCTTGTAATTAATAAATATTTTGTCTGGAGGTTCTTTGAAACACTAGATTTTATTTCTCATCAAAGTCAATTTATTTCTTTTCTGTTGGTATGGATCAATTTCCTGTTCAAAAGGTTATAATCTTTTACCATTGTTTGTTTTGATGTTTAGATTGTTCTAGGTATCATTATTGGAGCCTCTTCAAGCTGGCTTTTTGGTCCCTTTGACATGTCCCTGTCATCCTTCCAGCCTTGCTTTCTGGCATAACAGTATGTTCCAGGCTCATCTTGTATGTTCTTTCCCTCAGCCCTGGAATCCTCCCGTTCTCCAAGGAGCGTTGTTTTTTTAAGTGACAGTTGTTCTTTACAAGCCCAGATCTGAGCCCGAGGTGTGCTCACTTCATAGCTATAGAGTGCCATTTCTCCTAGGTGCTCTGAACCTGGAGAGAGAGAGAGAGAGAGAGAGAGAGAGAGAGAGAGCGAGAAAACATGCTCATTTAGTATATCTAGATGTATATTTGTGTCTCTGTGTATTAAAATCCATGAATTAGCACCAGTACTTTCAGTTTAACCACAGGGTTTATTTGGTTTTCTTCCTTTCTATTCTGAAAACTGAGAAACCAGGCTCCCGTTATCTGCAGTGCATTTGTTTATTTGTTCAATCTTTCCCAGTGTAATCCACCTCCCATCTCCCCAGGTGGACCCTTCTAGTCTCACTCAGGTCTGACACCCGCCTAGACCACCATGGTCACTCCTCCTCTCCCTCCCTGGTTGCTCTCTCTCTGATTGCTTTAGGTCTGAATTGTTAGGAAAGGGGAAATGAAGAGTTAAGGTTTATGTTAGATGTATGGACTATTGATAGTCCTCAGAGACTCAAGACATGAAGGAGAATAATTGTATTTCAGTGAGAAATTTTTTAGCAGCTGGGAATCATTTGGCCTTGACTAAAGGAAGATGAGGTAGGTGGGCCTTCTCTACCAGTTCAAAGTTACATAGCTCCTTGCTGTCAGATTCTAGGTGTTGAGGTTGAAGAGGGAAGGGGATGTGCTGTACTGACTGTGAAGGGTGAGGAGAAGAGGAAAGGTAAGAATAAGAATGACCAGCTGTGAGGCTGGTAGTGTGTGGTGTGGTATCAGTAATAGAGTGAGTGGGAGCAGGTCACCAGAAGAAAGAGTCTGAGTTAAAGAAATCTTTCAAGGGTCAACAGTGTCATTAGCAGCTGAATGGTTCTGGTAAAGAAAGTTCATGGTGGTGGGAGTGTTTTACCTTTGACCATGAGTGGCTTCTTAAGAAAGTTAAAATGTATAGATTTTTTGAGGGAGGGGGGGAAGGAGGTGTGGGGCGGGGAGAGAGAGAGATTTGTTGTTCCATTTACTTAGGCACTCATTGGTTAAACCTTCTATGTACCCTGACCAGGGATGGAACCTGATACCTTGGTGTACCCAGACGATGCTTTAACCAACTGAGCTACTGGGCCAGGGTAAATACATGAGTTTTTAATGCAGTTGGAGCCAGATTTAACTTGGAGTCATGACTTCACTGTTTAATGTTCTTTAGCGATTAAGATCCAATGATCTTGTTCCATTAGGATGTCAGAGGATTGCTCTGTTAATTATGGGATTAAGTTATAAAAGTGGTTACTTTGGAGTGGGTGTTACTCATTGTTAGATAAGATTGTGTGTGTTGCCGAGACCGGTTTGGCTCAGTGGATGGAGCGTCGGCCTGCGGACTGAGGGGTCCCGGGTTCGATTCCGGTCAAGGGCATGTGCCTGGGTTGCGGGCACATCCCCAGTGGGGGATGTGCAGGAGGCAGCTGATCGATGTTTCTCTCTCATCAATGTTTCTAGCTCTCTATCCCTCTCCCTTCCTCTCTGTGAAAAATCAATAAAATATATTAAAAAAAAAAAAAAGATTGTGTGTGTTTTGTGCCCATATAGGCATTATTTTAAGAAATATTTTCTTTGGTTTGGGAAGGGTTAGAGAGGACCTTACTTAGAGAGGTGTGCTTATTGCTCAAGTATATGTCACGTAGTGAGAATGTTACCCAGTACCCAGCTTTCACATTTCAAGACTAGACAAAAAGAGAGTCATGTTTTTTCACAGCCATAATATACTTTGAGTTGTCAGATGGAACAAAGGTGTGTTCTTTGGTTTGTGTCATCGTCCGCCCCTCCCCCCCCCCCCCCCCCCCCCCCCCCCCCAAGGGATGGGCAGGTTATGACTCCCAGGCAGGTCACCTTAGGGGCAAACTTTACCTGCTCAAAACTTCCTCTCACAGTAGTAGTGAGGATTTGGGCATAATCCAGATTGTTATTTTCCTTGCTCATAAGTTTAAGGCATTGGACCAAAGGTTTTAATAAGTGAAGCCAAGAAGATGTATACAACAATTTTGGAAAAATGCTCTGAGCACTGGAAATGCCTTCCTGTGTTTATGATGCAGGCAGTGAAATAGGTTTTGTTACTAGTGTTTAGTTGATATACATTAAGGATTTGCAGAGCATTGCACTCTTTCTCCTATACTTTTTAGACCTGTGGTTTTAAAAGGATGAATGAGTCATTTTTTGTTTTACTTTAAAAATCATGTTTTTGTGAGGTCAAGTGTGTTTACTGGATCTGCCTCTAAAAGCCCAAAATAATTTCTATGATGCCTTTATCATCCTGGAAATCTAATGGATTTGATGACATTTGATGGCATATTTTAATACTAGAGGCCTGGAGCATGAAAATCCATGTACTGGAGGCGGGGGGGCCCTCAGCCCGGCCTGCCCCCTCTCACAGTCCGGGAGCCCTCAGGGACAGGAGGCGACCCAACGATCAGGGGAAGGCAACACCCCCATCACAACTCTGCTGCTGCCACTGCCAGCAGCGCAAGCCTAGGCCGGCTCTGGTTACCTGCACCTCGGGCCAGCCCTGGGCAGCTGGGCAGCCACCATCCAAGGCTTGCCTGTGCCTTGGGCTGGCCCTGGAGGGCTGGGGGGCTGGGGGATTCCAGAGGTCAGCTCATGGAGTGGCTGGGCCTGCCTAGCTGCGGGCCCGGCCTTGCTGCATGCCTGCCACCCAGGTGGGGCTGAGGAGACTGGTGCTGCCATCTTTGAGGGTGTGGCAGTCAATTAGCATATTCCCTCCTTATTGGCTGTGGGCCCTGCCATCATTGAGGGCGCGGCAGTCAATTAGCACATCCCTCTTTATTAGATAGGATGTAATTGCTTGAGCTAAGAAAAACTCCTCTTTTGAAGAGGTAAGGGTTAAATAGATGATCCTTGTTGTAGTGGTACTTTAATAATTTTCTTTCAATTTAGAATTAAGATAAGATATTAAATTTTTGTTGTTATAAAAGTATTTCATGTTCCTTTTGGAAATATCTGCAGACAGGATGGGAAAGTCGGCAAAAGAATAAACTTGACCTTGGCCAGTGTGGCTCAGTTGGTAGGAGCGTGTACCTAAATATGGCTCAGTTTAGTCCTGTGCACCAAAACATGGTGGCAGGTTCGATTCCTGGTCAGGGCACATACCCAGGTTGAGGGTTTGATCCCCAGTTGGAGCACATGCAGGAGGCAACTGATAGATTTTCTCCCTCCCTCCCTCCCTCCCTCCCTCCCTCCCTCCCTCCCTCCCTCCCTCCCTCCCTTCCTTCCTTCCTTCCTTCCTTCCTTCCTTCCTTCCTTCCTTCCTTCCTTCCTTTTCCCTATCACCCTCTCCTCTCCCTCTCTCCCTTCCCCTTCCTCAAGTCACTTAAAAAACCTCAAAACTCAAAATACCCTCCCTCCAATCTCTCTCAGACAACCACTGTTAGCCACTTCCTGGATGAGACTATTTCTAAATCTCCTGTGTGCATATGTGATAAGTGTCACTCCCTGAAATGGAATTGCATTGTTTTTTTACTTTTGCCCTCCGACTTTCCAGCGTCATAGGAATTAATACTGTCACATGAATACCTGTTCTATTTTCCGGACGTCTTATCATTTATCTATCTAACTTTATATTTACATTTAGATGTGTTCCTCATTTTTTTTATGTCAACCACTGATGACACATGTCTTCACCTAAGTCTGTGCCTTCTCTGCAGTCTTTTCAGGAGAAGCTAACAGTTGGGAATCCCATGACCATTATAATACTTGTATTCTATCTATGTTTGTTCCTTTTTGCTGTGGATTCCAAATCAAATAGAGCTTGTCAGAGTTCCAAAGTTCATGTGCAGCATGAAGATGGCCAGTCACTCTATCACCCTTGGGTGACAGCAGGCACTGTTAGGAGTAAAGAATGCAGTTTTTAATAAGCTCAGTATTAATAGGCAACAAAGTCTGGAATCAAATCAAAGACCTGGAAGTGGTATTGTTGAATGGTTACATATCATTCTTTTCTCCAGTCCCCTACTATTACTGGTAAATTTCTTGGCACTAATTTGCATATGGTAGAGAATAAATCTTGAGATCTTGGGGAAGACACCTGGCCAGCCTAAGACCATGCCTTTGCCCCACAACTCCATTCAGTGTCTTCAACGGAAAACTTGGGTGGTGAGAAACTTTCTATATCATTAGTAATACTGGGATGAGTGCAGATATGTAAACACAGTAGCCAGTCAGTCATTCAGGGATTAAGAAGCTTTAGGGATTTTTGACAATCTGTTTTAAGGCATCAGAGACCTCTTGGCTAAGTTTGGCAAGGCTCTCCTCCTTTCCTACCATGACCTGGATTTCTGAAGGGAGGAGAATTTTGCCTGCTTTGAAGGGAGTCCACATGTCTCTAGCCAGAGGCATAATTAGTATATTTCACTGGTACAAGCAGAGAAGAGGGAGAAGTGGGTATGAACCATGTGTAAATGCAGCAATTCATACCATCACTCCATTTTCTGCCATTAGTCTTGTTATTCTTAATGAGTTCTGTCATCTTCTCTTTGTTCTGACTGTGTTTATTAACAGATTAAAAAGCTTAATACAGCAGAGCTATGGCAGGTTAAGTGATTCTGTTATTTACATTTTTCTTTTTATGGGGCCCTGCAAACAAGGTGGATTCCCAAGGGGGATTCCTGAAAAATTCCCACCCATATAGTACACACTTCGTTCTTCTGACCTTGGGTGCCACAGTCCCGCGTTGCTGCATGTAGAGAGTTGGGGGCCAGGGGAGGGGTTCTTTTAAAAAAATATTTTTATTGATTTCAGAGAGGAAGGGAAAGGGAGAGAGAGATAGAAATATCAATGATGAGAGAGAATCATTGATCACTTGTCTTCTGCATGCCCCCCACTGGGTATTGAGCCCACAATCCTGGCATGTGCCCTGACTGGGAATCAAACCATGACCTCCTGGTTCATAAGTCGATGCTCAACCACTGAGCCACCGAGAGGGGGGTGGGGGGTTTTTAGTCAAGAACCGCACTCTCAGCCTCTGTGAACCAGTACTTTCTGTTTTGGGACTGTCTGCCTTTGTTTCCCAAGTCTTAAAGACTCTTCAGTGATCAGCTGTCATTCAGTTACTAATTCAGCAAGCTTTTATTGAATCCTTTTTATATGCCAGACACCTAGAAAACAGACTGGAAGCAAGAAAGCAGTATCATTGGATGGGTTGGGGGGGGGGGGGGGTGGTGTGTGTGCATATGTAATACTTGCAACAATAAAGATTTAAAAAAGAAAAGAAAAGAAAGCCATATCAGTGTGGTAAGTGAAAGAGAACATAGCAGTAGACACATGCCGTGCCAGGGAGGAGGTATGCACCTTGCCAGCAGGAGGCAAGTGGCACTTTGCTCAGCGCTGTCGAGGATGGCTGCAAGAGGAAGTGACATGAGTTGGATTTGTAGAAAGGGGGTGGGGCTTGGAAGGGGTTTGGCAGAAGCCCTGCACAGGCATGGATTAGTGTTGGGGTGTATTGCTTAGAGTGCCTCAAGTTAAAACCAAGCAGTTAGATGTGTCGGGTTCTGTGGGCCCTGGGCTAGATAGGAGGGCACTACCCAGGTTCTTCAGCTGAGAGGTGACTTAATATAACCTTTATTTAGTGAGATGATCTGGCAGCTCAGTGGAGAACTGCAGCTGCAGGAATGCCATCCCATGGGGTTATTGTAGGAATGCAGGCAGGAGGCTGCAGCCTTGGCCCAGGTGTCCCCATTTGTAAGATGGGCATGCATTGTCTGTAGCAAACAGCTCTTGTGAAGTGAGACAGGCCCAGATGGCACCTGTGGTAACCATCCCAGTGCACTTCACTTACTATTTACCAATGAGCTTAGGCAGACATATATAGCGGAGAGGAGGAGGGTTCAATTTGAAATTTAGAAGGAAGGAACAATCTAAAAGACCATCTGAACAGACCTCAGGTACTAGAAGGGTGGTGTTTTCTCTAAAGACAGTTGCCAGCTTTGGGGGCAAGGAGCACATTTTGATAGAGTACTGGTTTTGGGTATTGAGGATGATAAATTCTAAGTAGGGCAAATGCAAAAGCCTGGGGTGATTTAGAGGTCACAAAATGAAAGGGGATTAACCTGCTAGAAAGCAATTAAGTAATCTCCAATTGCAAGGAACACTGGTGCTAATAATGAACTTCCTTGAGCAAAATGGGAACGTTTTACATTATAGGAGCTCTTCTGGGAGGAAGGCATGGGGTCAGAGAGGTACACAGCTGTTTCTTATGGATCCTTCTGCATGGTGTTGCATCTTAATTTTTGAGAATGGTTACAGTGAAAGTTTGCTCCAGAAAGGTGTCTCACTGCCCTGAGGGTTTCGGTGGCCACCCTCTTTTCTCCAAGTCAAACCAGCCTTTTTCCTCATGTGCTTGCTTTTTCAATAGAGTGTGTGTTTCTTGGCTGAGTTTTGCTGAGCAAGTGATTTATTTGCCAGGATAGTTTATCAGGCTAGTTATGAAGAAATATGAAACCATGGAATTCTTAAGTGGGGAGGGGGAGGATGGATCCCTTTTAATTGTACTGAGGCCTTGATCAGTTGTTAAGGCTCCAAGACATTTTGCTCAGAGGATTGGCTCTACTCCCAGCCAGCTGGCCTCTGACCAGGCTGTGCCCTCCCCGAATATAAAGCAGCCCCCCCCTTTCCCTGCCAGTGGCTGGGGATACAGGCTCTCAGTCATCTCTAGATTTCCACCTACTTTATAGAGATTCCTTTAAATTTTCCAGTCCTTCTGAAATCCATGTAGAAAACGTAGATGAAGAAAATAAACTTTAAGTAAGTATAGTCCTGTTTTGTTTGCCGAGCATCTTGCTGGCTGCTGAGGCATCGATATTCTGACAGCGCAAAGTTACTAGTATTCTTGTCCCAAATGCAAAGTGACCTTTCCCCCAGTATTCAGTTTCTGTGTCAGAATTTGTGGACACTGCATGGTGAGGAGAGCACAGCCTTTATTGTTCAGAGTGGCTATGTGGTCTTGATGAAGTTACTTCCTCTCTTGTTCCACTTCTAAACTCATGGGTGGAAGTGGTGGGACCTGAACCTGTCGTGTCTGCTATATGGTGTGATCTGTGCATTCCTTTGAGATAAAAAAGATCCAGAGACCCCATTGTAGTTAATGGGATGTGTATTTGTTTATGTATGTTTTAAGCCAACAATGTGTATAGAGAAGAATGTGGAAAAGATGAGCAGAGCAGTATTCCAGCTGTTAATGAAAAGATGCTTTGTCTTGGTGCTGTCTACCTCGTCAGCACAGGAGTGGCCTTGTTGGGAGGTAAAGTGGTTCCTTCTCATTGCTGTGTCTGTGGTGTTAGGGCTGTTGAAGATAGAAGCTGTGCCCAGATGTTGGGCATTTCCTGAATGTGGGATCAATCAGATAGCCATAACTCGGGGTATACATGTGCCTAGGCCAGTGCCCAGGACTGGGCCTGAAGAGAGGAGGAATGTGGAGGAAAAGAATGGCCATGCTCTGAGCAGGTTCATCCCTCTTTCTTCCTTAAGAAGACCTATGTGGCTGAAGGTTTCTAACTCTTCATGGGGCATTACTCCACACTTATTCCTAAGTTCCAGAAATTCTAGCTGTTGAATTCATTTTGCATTCCCACACCTCTCTAGATTCTCATCACCAATGTGCTTACCTTCCATTTAGGAAACCAGATAGGAAGCTGACTGCCTCTGCTCTTGCCTGTGGGAGGGACGGTTTGAATTTATAGTTACGAGTTTTGGTCACTGAAGCCATGTGTGGGCCCAGAAATATCACTGAAGTGTGTGCATTGCCGATGGTGCTTTTGCATATGTTGCCTCCAGCTTTTAGACTGTTGCAGCTACTGTGGCTGAAGACACTGTGCTTGTCGTCCAGGCAGGTACACTGTGTCTCAGGAGACTGCCGAGCTGATGACTCAGCCTATTTTGGGTCTCAAATGTGGAGCCCTTTTCAATGATTGGCATCTTTTTTTTTTTTTTTTTTACATAGGTACAGAAAAAGAAAATGCAAACCCAGGATGGGCCTCACTGCACAGGCAGCTCCCTCTTCTACGGGGAATAGGGCTCCCCTTTGTGTTTGGCTTTGGCTGGGGAGGCTGTTCCCCAAGCCCTGCTGCATGTATTCCTGGTGATATCAGAAATGACTTTAGCTGAACGTTTTAAAATTTTGTTGTGATTTTCATGATTACCCTTTCTTTATGGCAAGTGATAATAATTTTCTGTTACAATGGAGATAAGTCATGCAAGTCATGAATGGGCATTCCTTTAAAGAAAATAGAAGCCCATGATTATCTGGATATGGCAAGTAATATTGTGGTGTATGGAAATGGCTGAAGTTTGGGAAATTCTTCTTCCCTTGTAAATTGTAAAGGTCGTATGTGACAGCTGTCCCCAGCCTTTCAGGGCACTGTGTTTGTAGAGTGGGCAGGGTGAATGGAGACATCTGGTCTGGTCTGGGTCACTGGTGCCTACAGCAGTGGCTGGTACAGACAAACCTGGATTAATGAACTCAGGCAGTTATTGCAACTGCTTTTTTCTGTGACTTTCTAGTTTCAATGGATGGAGCTTTCCTCTCCTTATGAAATCAGTAAGTAACTGTCTCTCTCTCCTTACCCAGTTCTACCCAGTTCATTTTGAAGTCTTGTTTTTCAGTTTAATATGATAGTAGGGGCTGATTACTTCTCATTCTCTTTATGTATCCTAAAGCTCAATCATGAAAATGCCAACTTTGTGAGCCAACCCAGAGTTTATGAGGTGAAGCTACAGAATTTGACTCCCCAGCTAAATGATGGCGTGCAGGGAATCCCTTTAGGGGCTTTCCAAAATAGAGCTGAGCTATGTTTAGCTTGTTAAGATAAAGAACTGGTCGGGGGAGGGAAGATAATGGGAAGGAGGGTGTATGTGTACATGATTTACAGAGAAGAATCCAATTTTATAGAAACCACAGCCTAAATTAGCGAAAGCAAGCCTTTGGATTAAGATGATTTCTGTTGTGGTTGTAACATACCACAGTTTGATTTTTGTCCAGATGAAAACATTTGGTTTTCACTTCAGTAAATATTGTGGAGACATTGCCAGCTAATTCTGAAAAGTAATGAAATACGGCCTTGGCAAAGCACAGATGCGTTCTCCACTCCCGATTCCACTCATCTGATCCAAGTTCAGATTTTTTTTTCACATTTGCTAATGCACTTGAATAATCAGGAGAGAAATCTGCCTGTAATTTTAATAGAAAACTGTGTACATTTGATACACTTCTATAAAATATTGGTTATAACTCCCCCCACCCCCCTCACACACACACATACAAGTCTGAACCCTTATAAGATACCTACCTTTCACTGATGACTTCTGAAGCTACAGAGTCTGTAAAGGAAACATCAGGTAATTCTGTGCTCAGCCTCTCTCGCTGTCCTGCATAGGGTGTGTACCTCAGCTCATTCTCAACAGAGAGAGTCTCCCCTGAGAATACCAGGGTGAGACTCAAAACGAGGCCTTGCTGAGCCCTTTCTGAGACCCCCCTTATTTTCACAATTTTACTATGGGGCGCGGGTACAGTGTTTTGGCCAGGCTCAAGCCTCGGACTAATGAAAGGACAGGGTCCTCTCATTGCCATGTGCAAGTCCCAGCTGGAGGGCAGGTCCCAGCTGGAGGGCAGGGCCCCCCCAGCACAATTATAGCCAATGGCTGTGGTAGTAAGTTTGAACCTATGGTCCAAACACGTAGCCCCACGTGCCTTGTGCTAGAGTTCAGGTGCATGTAGTTGAGTGAGGTTGAAACTCACAAGAATGCTGTAAACAATGTGACCACGCCCCTACTTTGCCTCGTGGCATCTGCTATAAAATAAAGACATGGCTTGTGGGTGCTGGCGCTGTCTCCTCATCAGGGAGCAGCGTCCCACCGAGACCCAGCTTTCATTATCTTGTCTATCTTTCCTTAATCCTTGCAACCCCCCCTCCCCCCTCAGTTTACCTTTTGGCGGCAACATTTTACTGCTGTTTTGCAGCAGGTGGTAGGAAAGTTTCTTTTCAGGAAGCATTTTAAGTTGTGAATTACCGTTCTTCTAGCTCTCTAGTCTGGTTACTACATTCTCATTTTCCTGAATGCTGGACCCATAACAAGCTTTTCAGATGTTTGCCTACTCTGACATTTGAAAAGAAATTTTCCTAATAAATTTTCTAGAGATGACGTGTACCTCTTATGTGCCAGGATGTATAAGTTGCAAACTATTTTTAATAAAACACACACACACTTCTGTCTTCAGATACCAAATATTAATTTAAATTTCTGTTGACTTAGCATAAATATTATGTAATATACCCACTCATCCATTCTACAATGAGGAATATGGGATAATTTTCACCTGTGATAAATAGTCCAGACTTCTGTGTGCTGTTAGGATCTTAAAATATCCTTTCCATTTTTTTTTTTTTTGTGTGTGTGTGTGTGTGTGTGTAGCAGATTCATCCTCCTCTAAGCTTATTTGTAAATTAGATGATAGAGCTTTTACTTAAGGTAGGAGGAAATAAATATGTTCCATATGAATGTTATAACTAAGTTTGGCTTCTCAGATGGTTTCATTTTCTTTCTTTTAGTTGAGGTTGTTATATAATTATTTTCTAGGTATTAGCATCTAACAGTCAGTGTTTCTCTGTTGCCTTGATTTTTTAAATATGAGATGATCTTAACTGATTTTGTCTCCAGGAGAAAGAAAGAGGTTGCTTTTGCAGTGCTGTGGTTTTTGCTGGCCTGGACTGCTAGCTCTGCCTCTCCATTACGTTGCAAATGTACATGCCCGTAGGTTCTTAGAGGGGTTTACAATAGCTACATGGTGACAGAGCTTTGGAGTCCGCAGCATCAGAATCTGAGGATTTAGTCTCTTCCACTTGCTTCATTTTGACTACAGGTATAAAGAGCTCCTTCAGATTCTGGAGGCCTGTTCCCTGTGGAAGAAGCCAATAGTTCATGAGGCTGCTCCTGGTAGGCAGGTTATGGGTTGGCAGTGGCCTCTTGCATGAAACCTGGAAGGAGAATTAACCATACCCGGGGAGAGTGGTGTTCCTGAGTGGCACCTGCCAGGGGGAAGAATGGGTGCCAGCCTAATATTTGAACTAAGGGCCATTAGTAGTCCACTCACCTCCAGCTAAAGTTCATCATTACTGAGCAGTGATCTTTCTCCTCCACTGTCCCTTCTCCCAGGAGTCTTCCTTCCCTTTTTCATGCTAGCCTCTCCATTCCCCATCTGGTTTAACCATTCTTTATTGTTTCTTCTTTGTTGGTGCATATCTTTAGGTCCAGACCAACATGTCAATCACCTGAATAGAACCCAAATCATCTTTTAGTGGAAGGCAATCTGCTTCTGTCCCCTGTACCCCCATGCTTAGAAGAAACCATTTCCTTTCTGACTGCAGAGCTGGTTCCATCAGAAGGACTTTGCATTCTTCTGAGTTTCAGATGAAGAGCAAATCGCTCAGAACCCCTTCATTCTTTACTGTCGTCTTGTCTCCTATTTTACATTTCTCTCATATTAGCCCCTGGCTTTCTTTTAGAACACCTAGCCACTTATTTCAGTTTATTTATATTTACTGAGAAGCTGTTAAAAGAAATCCTTTTAGAAGATTGGTTGTTTTCTGCTTTTGTTGAAGAAATTACCCTATACTCTTTCTTTAGGGTATTAACGAAACTTGGATGCTTGAACTGAGCTTCTAGACATTTTTTCCATTTTAGTTCTTTGAAACATAAACTCAGTGTTCTACCCATCCTCTCCGAATCTGAGTGTAAGAAATGTGATTGCTGTCTCATGCTGTTCACTTAGCATTTGAGGTTTTTAAATATCCTCGACAGATCCTGTAAGTGGAAGTTACTTCCTTGTTTCTTTCTCATATGTTCCAGGTGGATTTTACCTGATTCTCTTGGAACAGAATATTTTTATGAGTCTTACTTTCCCCTATTTTTACATTATTCCCAAATGACCCCAGTTGCAGAATTTATTGCATTTTTCTGCTGCAGGGAGAAGGAGGAAGGCCGGGGGTGTGTGTGTGTGTGTGATAGCTTACTTCCTGAAAGACATGCCAAAACCTTGTTTCCCTCCGACAGATGGCAGAGTCAGCTGTGGAAGTTACTGCAGGGTCTGCACAGAAACCTGCTCTTTTTGATACTGACCCAGCTCTCTGATTCTCTAATTTTAGCCATCGGTCAGTGCATTCGAGGTAGAGTGTAGGAAGGCTCTTTAGGAGAAATTAGACATGGATATTTTGATCTGGAAGGAATTGGAAGGGATTATTGAACCTATTCCCTCTCATTTTACCATAAAGGGAAATTTAACTGCTGAGTTCATAACTTCCAAGTGTTGAAGTTCCCACTGTGTCTGTCTGATAGCATGTAACCTGTATGGCTTATGTCATGTTACATGCTAGGATGAGTTGCAGCCTATGGTTGAATTTCTTTTTTTCACTCAAAACTGCTTGTGAGTAAATGACGAGAGTTCCTTTTGCTTTTTCATAAGTACTTACAAAGGTAGACTTAGGAAGAAGGATGCAGCAGTATTGGTGTACCGGTAAGTGGGGAGTCCTGACTGAAAGGCTCTGATTGAAAAGCTGGGATGGGTGACATCTCATTTTCCTGGTCATCGTCAGTCTTGTACTAATTGTGAAACCACATAGAACAAGAATGAACATGTTGTTCCAGTGGAAATATAGCTAACTCTTATATGATTAAATGATTTCCCCCAGAGTCAGTTTTAAGAACCTTTCTTCTGTTGAAAACTTGTTTCTAATTGGACATGATTGGGAGGGGAGGGGTTGTGGCAAAACCACGGAAATGGCTTCTCTTAGACTATATCCAATTCTGTTATCCACTGAGGTGTGTCCGTCCCCCCCCCCCCCCCCAAATTCCTTCGGAGTTTCATTTCCACCCAGTGGTGAGACCCTCATCACTTCTGGGAGTTTTGAATATTGGAAGGTCATCACTGCAGCAAGAGGGGAGGGAACTGGAGGCATCTGTTCTGTTTTGTTTCTGCAGGTGGGTGTTTGGTTTGCCACTCCAGTCCCTGCTGCTGCTGATTCATTCCCATCTCCTCGTAGGAGCATATGGTTCTGAATTTGAACAGGAATGGTTTTTACCATTACAGTTGCAGAGTGAGATCTCCATTTGGGAAGGAGAGCAAATTGGTTACTTATATCTTTATTGATGTGACCAGTGTGTTAGCTCATTCACAGTAAAGTGGGCAAGAGAGGAAATGAATTTCACATATTTATTACTTTTTCTGCTACTTGTTAGTAGCTCTCCCAGAAATATTTTATGAGAAAGAAGATTGAAGTTGTTATGGACAATAACCCAGAATAGGCTCTTGTCCTTAACACTTTGATTAGATGTTTTTATTTTTTTATTTTTCTTACTCAATTCAATCTTCAGTGGTCTTCCACCCACCCCCGAACTATTCAGATGAAATTTAAAAATTTTTGCTTTCTTATGTATGTTGAATGGCATCATATAGCCCCTGCTGGAGTAGTTTTGCTTGAAATCTGTTGAAAGGACGCAGATGGAGGATATTTTCTGGAGGGTATTTGAAAAACAGATAAAAAAATGGCAGTAGAGAGGAATACTTTGTTTTGTCTGCTCAGTCATGAGGATTTAGGTGTGTAACTTAGTAGGTGTCTGTTCGTAGTGCTGCTTCTGAAAGGGTGAGCATCCAGGCCTGTGTTGATGAGCCTCTTTCTTAAACCTCCCAGGTTCTCCTGCGCTGCCCAACAGCATGGTATATTTCGGAAGCTCTCAGGACGAGGAGGACGTTGAGGAGGAAGATGATGAGACAGAAGACGTCAAGACAGCCACCAACAATGCTTCATCTTCATGCCAGTCAACCCCCAGGAAAGGAAAAACCCACAAGCACGTCCACAATGGGCACGGTAGGATTAGTGTGGATTTTGAGTTTTTAAAAAAGAAAAGAAAAAAAAAAAAGATAAAGTCCTGGCTGGTGTGGCTCAGTTGGTTGAATGCCCCGTGCACGAAAAAGTCACCAGTTGGATTCCTGGTCAGAGTATATGCCGGGGTTTCGGGCAATGTTTCTCTCCCTCTCACTTCCTCTCTCTCTCAAATCAATGAAAACATATATTTTAAAAAATAAAATCCAAAGCTTTGGGTGACAGAGCTGGAACAGAGGTCGTCTGTTAAGAAGATGAGATGATGACAGCTTGTCAGTGGTAAAGCTAGTTCTGTATACTTCTCTAAGTGTATGACACTCTAAGGGTGAAGAGATTAGTATTACGTGGTAGAGGCAAGTCTATTCTAGATAAGTAGATTTTCAAGATGAGAATAGATACTGTTATATTGTGGAGATGATGATAAATTCCCTAAGAGCTGCATATACTAGGAATCAGAAGAGATTCCATCTAATCAGGAGGGTTAAGAAGGTTTCATGAAGAAAGTTTTGTGATTAACTTACTGTGATTTCAGCAGATGGGGTTAGTTTAGAAAGGAAACCATTATTCAGCCTATGAAATCAGGTAAATGCAAATATATTATGAACTAGACTGATTTTTTTCCTAGAATGTTATAGAAGGAGTAGGATAAAAGGTTGGATCTCTGAGAGAGGAAACTATTTAAGTTGGCTTAAGTAGAAAGTGCCTAGTGATTTTTCAGCAGGGAAGTGACTTAATTGGAGATGTGTTGTGAAGAGATTAAGCTGGCATTGATTATGAGGATTAAGTAAAGGGAAGTGACCTGAAGAAAAGGAAACATATTGGAAGGCTGTAATTCTAGGCAATGACCTAGTGAGAGGTAACGAGGGGCTAAAAGTTGGTCATGGCAATAAAAATAACAGGGATATCAGTACAAAAATGAGGAGGCACAGATGGAAATATGGCCGGGTGGTGTTGAGAGGACTTGATAGAGAACTGAATTAGCATGGGGTGGGGGAAAGAAAGTAAGAAAAGCAGATTGAAGCAATGACAGTGGGGTAGGAGCTCTGATGGCTGTTTTCTCTGGAGCTCCTATCTGGAACTCTGCTAGACATTGTATTTCATGTAGGACTCAAGAGACCCTGTGAGGTAGGGAGCCTTGTGTACAATTGGTGGAAAGTTACTGCTACCATTAGTGATTGAAGGAAAGAAACGTTTCTCATTTTTTTCTACACTGTGCACAGTGCACCAGGTGTCTTTCTGGACTCAATGAGAAATAGAGGTCCGAGACAAGCATAGCTTAGACATGCTGGAAATCTGTCTGCCTCTCATTATTGTTGGGCTTCTCTACTTTGTCAATTTAATGATTGTTCATCTTTTCCACTTCTTGCTTATGCCTGTTTTTTTTAAATAGTCTATAAACATGGTAAAGATGAGACCCACGTCTTAAAGATTTAGAGTTTAGTTGGGGCAATGTGGTTAATAATCCCAGAGCATAAATAAAAAGTGGCGACTTATTTTTAACCTTTCAGGAAAAATTTTTGGTTGTGTTCAATATTTTTTTGTTTGTTTTTGATTTGAGGGAGAGAAAGAAACAATCGATTTGTTGTTCCACTTATTTATGCATTTGTTGGTTGTTTCTGTTTTTAAAAATATTTTTTAAAGAATAGTTTATTGATTTTCACAGAGAGGAAGGGAGAAGGAGAGAGAGAAACATTAATTGGAGAGAGCAACATCGATCTGCTGCCTCCTCCATGCCCCCTACTGGGGATCAAGCCAACAACCCGGGCATGTGACCTTGACCTTAAATCAAACAGGCAGCCTCCTGGTGCACAGGATGATGCCAGTTCTGACTTATATGTGCCCTAACTGGGAATCAAACCCTCAACCTTGGCATATGGGGACAATGCTCTAACCAACTGAGCTACCTGGCCAGGGTCAGGATAAAGTTTTTTATCTGCAGTATGGTCACCAAGAAATCTTGATAGTTGAAGGAGCTGTATACCTGATTTGGAATACACATACAGGTGTAGAGATGACCCGTGAAATTCCACATAAACTGGAATATTACCTAGTTGTGGAATGGTGGCACATTGACCACCAATTTGAGGGTCCACTTTGGGATAACTGGGAACCACAGGGTAGCGTTGAGAACATACGCCCTGCTAGTCAGGAGGAAGAATTCAGATATAGAGAATAGGGAGCTGCTGATGATTTTAGATGTGGCAATAAGGTGAAACAGATCAGGGTCAGAATGATTCCTCCAGCAGCAGGGTTTAGTCTGAAGAGAAAGGAGAGAAGACGAGAATTCAAGGATTCCAGCCAGGAAACAGCCCCTGAGAGGCTGGACTGGAGAACATACAGCAATGCAGAAGAGTGCAAGGGGCATTTTGAAGCAGAAATAGTCAGCTTTTCACAACTGTCTGAAGAGGCAGGGTTGAAGGTAATAGAACAGGAATTGGGAAGGGAGTTGATTTGGCGGGAGTTAAGAACTTTATTATCTGTTGAGCTTGGGGTGATGGTGAAAGACAGAAGAACTACAGAGAACAGATGGACTTTATTATTGTGGAGCTGCTGGTTGAAGCTGTCAGGATGGATGAGCTTCCTGAGATAGAATGAAGCAAGAGGGAGGCTTGTAGAGTTTTTTTTAAAAAGGAAATCTTGAGAAAGTATTTAATCTTGTAGTTTTACTTTTTTGGTTTAATATGAATCAAGAGTAGTAAATATGAACAAAACAGGAAGTTAGACTCCTATCTGTTAGTCTCTGTCCATGTAGTAGACATATATTTCATCAGTTTTGTGTGATGTTCCCTCATTCTCTGCCTGTGGTTGGGCTGGTGAATCCCCAGTCATGGTAATCAGGTGAAGCAGTCCCCTGTGTGCTATGCAGTTGCGGTTAGGTCCTCAGCTCCCTTTTTACAGATTATTTGAGCTGCTGGTTGACTAGACAATTTTCTCTTAGATTCAACTTCCAGTGTCAAAAATTACCATCTTTTGTGTGTGTGGATATTCTTTTCTTATCTTTTTACATGAGCTGCAGGTTTATGATGTAAAGTGGCAGTGAGTTTCTGCAAGCAAATCACAGGGAGTTACGTGAAGGTGGTGGGATGAGGGTGAAGGAACTGGCTGAATTCTCAACTAAGGCAGGAGGATAACAATTTTACATTGACCACTGTCATTGTCATAAATAGAGAACAAACATGGGCAGTGGTTCCCATGACAGCTAGAAGTTGTGGGTTTTGTTTGTTTGTTTTGCTTTGCTTTTGCTGAGTCCCATTCTTTGTAAATGTAGAGCAGAACTCCTTGAAATTCCTTGTTATGGTAACCACCCTATCTAATAAAAGAGTAATATGCAAATTAACTGTCACTCTGACACAAAGATGGCGGTGCCCATAGCCACAAGATGGCGGCACCCAGTCCTCTCAGCCCCGCTGGAGTCCTCCAGTCCTGGGGAGTGGCCGCTGAGAGCAGGGCCTGCTTGGTTGTTGTCCGTGGCGACTGGGGAGCGGGCCTAAGCCATCAGTAGGACATCCCCGAGGGTTCCTGGATTGGAGAGGGTGCAGGTCAGGCTGAGGGAACCCCCCCCCCTCCCCACCCCTTGCACGAATTTCGTGCACTGGGCCTCTAGTCTATATATATAAAAGGCTAAGAGGGAAAGTGTCCCCTTGGGAGTTCGACCCGGAGAATGGGAGTTCAATCGCTTGCTATGATGTGTGCTGACCACCAAGGGGAAGTGTGGAACATGGTGGGCATCGGCGACACGTTGCGACCTCTCGCCAGCTGCCTGAGGTCGGGGGTAATGGGGATGGAGGTGAGGTGAGAATGCAGGGTGTCTGCTGAGCTGGCTCTCACTCCCCCTGCTATCCAGGGCTCACACACCAGGGAAGCCCTCGTGCTCAGGTGTTGGGTGGCCATTATGAGCCCGGGCTGCAGCTGCCGAGACCACAGGGGCCGGTCTATGAGGCCAGCCAGGAGAGAGCGCACTACCCGCCTACCTTCTGTACAGCACTGCTGGGCGGCCCAGAGGCCCACTGAGTCCGGCCGCACTCACCGCATCTCCGTGTGGGGACTCGGGCACCGTGACTCAGGCGGAGGGGGGCGTGTGGGGGCCCAGGTACAGCCCAGGGCCCAGCGGTTAGATGGGACCTGCCTTTCCACACCAGACACTCGCGCTCGCATTTCAATCGCCGGCCAGGCCCAGGGACCGCACCCATGCATGAATTTCATGCACCGGGCCTCTAGTGAGTTATAAAACAGGATGTTTGTTTAAATGTGATGTATGATGACAGAATGAAACAGATAACTGCTAGAGAGGGTTCATTTGTGATGGGAAGTTCCCGGTGGAAGTACAGAAGGGGTTTACCTGGCATTAGACCAGTTCTTTCATCTTTAAAGAAAGCAGATAGATGGTAGATGATTTTGCATATGAAAAACATGTTAGACCCAGGCTTACCCAGGACTTGCTCTAGCCAACTTGTTTGTTCTGTCTGGGGTTCAGAAGAGGCTGCCTTCATGTTTAGAAAATTGAACCTTTCCTCAGTTTCTGAGAGCACCTGCTGAGCTTCAAGCTTGGTTAGACTTGCAAGGTGCTGATGCCTAATTGCCTAATGAACATGGGCTAGTGTCAGAGTGCACCCAAGTCGCGCACATGAGCAGTTGGACTTGCCACTGCCCAGAATGCAGTAGAAGGCCCAGAGTGAGATACTGGCTCTTATCCTGCATCTTGTGCTGCTTCTACTTCTCACTGCCATTCTCTTATTTGAGGGATTGCCTGATGAGCGTTGGCACCATTTTTGAGTTTTCTGCCTGTGAGGAAAGAAAAGGTGGGGCCCAGTTTGTGAATGAGATAAGGGCTGGGCTCTTCCTTTCTCTGCCATGCCTAATTTTCCAAAAAGTAAAACCTAGAGACCATCTCCATTTACTTTTGATTTCTGATCTAGGTAAAGAATGTACAAGTGTTAAAGTAGATTTTCTAACAAGAATAACCTGGATGAGGGCATAATAATTGTGTGGTGTCAAGCAGGGCCTCAGTATTGTTGACTCTTTTCACACAGGAAAGTGCAGAGCAAGCTGCTGTTGGTGTTTTGTGTTTCTCTTGGTGTTTTTCCTTACTTTGTATGCCAGGGGTGTTGAGTCATGTTAGAAAGTTTAACAACATCTGTATTCTCTCCCAGGAGGATCCCCCTCACTGAAATGTGGGGAAAGAAATGCAGAGTCTAGCTGCAGTGGCTCAGTGGTTGAGCGTCGAACTATGAACCAGGAGGTCATGGTTCAATTCCAGGTCAGGGCACATGCCCGGGTTGCGGTCTCAATCCCCAGTGGGGGCCATGCAGGAGGCAGCTAATGATTCTCTCTCATCATTGATGTTTCGATCTCTCTCTTCCACTCCCTTCCTCTCTGAAATCAATTTTATATATATATATCTCACAGAAAACAAAATATGGAAAACTTAACACTATTACTGGGCAGCTCTGGCTAGAAACCCTGATTGGGCCACATTTCTGGGAGAACAGTTTTATATAGGCTGTGTAAATCTGAAGACACTAGAAACCACAGTGCTGATTGTGTCTCACTTTATCTTGTTTGTCCCCAAAACTTGAAGCCTAGTGAAGCAGCAGGGGTTCCCTTGGGATCAGGAACCAGAAGCAAACACACTCCAGCTCACCCTGTTTCCTGCCATATCTCGTGGGCCTGTCTGGGACAGCACTTCACTTCCTTAAGTAGAAGCCTGATCCAGTAGTCTCCTGCAGGAGCCTGCTGTCCACAGGCAGATGCTGAATTTTGCAAACATTACATAGGACTCTGATGTTCTCATTTATAATCTACTGAACATCCTAATGGAAATGAACTTGTTTATTAAAATTCATAATCTAAAGTGACAAGGACAGCATCACCTGGCCTTTAAGCCTTGGGTTCACACTTAGATGTTACAGTAAGAAGGCCCCCAGCAACTTCTGTTTCAGCAGCTCTTCAAAGTTTCCAAAATACTCTTCATATACAGAATCTCAGGTGATCATAAGGACAGAGCTCTTTGGGGAGGTAATTATTATCTGGAACAAAACAACATGCAAAACAGTTTTGTAGTATTTATGTCAGAAGTTGGTATTTGAAATGGCTTAGTTTTTGCAAAGTTCTCATAATTGGTTATTTTTCCCAGTAGGATAAGTGTGGTAGAGCAGAGGAAATAATACATTTGTTTGGAATGAACTTGGCTTTGTGTTTTCCTCAGTGTTGTCACTGTGGTGAGGCGTTTGTCACCCTTTGCAGAAAGAACTCAGTGAAAGTTCATTGCTCACATTAGCCACGTATTGTATATTCTTCAAATGCTTTTCTGCACTTAGGAGAAATAGAAGTGGTGGCAGAGACCATTGTTCCTTTGTATGCTCATCCCATTGTGAACAGGGGCATTTCTCTGAAGACTCTTTAAACAACATGACATTAGATTCTCAGCTGGAATGATTTAATTGCTTTTGGATTCACATGGAGGCATGTTGTGTGAGGGGCAGAAAGCAATCATTTGGGCTGAGTTGACCACATTTATGCTCCGTGGTGGCCTCCAAGGTGCCCCTCTCTGGGTGGTGGAGGGGTGGCTGTACAGGACCAAGGTCCCACCTTAGCTGCCCAGTAAGATGCTCTCTAGCTGACAGATGCTTTCATGGAATATCCTCTTGCCTTTCTTTAACCTCTGGCAGCTCCTTTGTTTTGTTTTGTTTTGTTTTGTTGTTATTGTTTTCCTGTTGAGCTGAGTGACTATTTTAAACAGTTGGAATATGGGCTGGGAGTTTGTTTTTGAGAGTACAGTCCATGGAGAGTCAGGTTATAAAGTATTTGTTCCTAACCACCACCACTTTGCACACAGGCCATGCAGCATGGTGGTTGAGGGCATGGTGCTGGCTCTTATCATGGCTGCAACCTCGGGCAAGTTTTCTGTTTCTTAATTTTCTTACCTTTGAAGAAGAGATAATATGAGTCTTTTTCATAAGTTTTTGTGAGAGCTAAATGAGTTAACATATTCGAGAACAGTGCATGGCAGTTTGAAAGTGCCTTGTTGGCTATCATTGTCAACACCCACATGTGACTGAGAAGACCAGGGAGCCTACAACCTTGGAATTGATAAAAGGATTCTGGAAGGTTAGCATGTTTACATGCCTGGCACACAGTGAGGGCTGAGTGTGTAACCTTATTGACCTCACCAGAAGTGCGGTTTCAAGTGTGGTCCAAGGTCCCCAGTAACATGTCTCCATCCACATAACAGGCCTGTCCCGATTTCTTTTCACTTTCCTTAAGCATTTGTTCCACTAGTCCATGCAGTGTCTGTCTGTCTGTCTGTCTCTCTCTCTCTCTCTCTCTCTCTCTCTCTCTCTCTCTCACACACACACACACACACACACACACACACACACTGACACACTGACAGGCTAGGGTAGGCCATGTGCTTTGCTGGTGGAAAAGAAACTCCTGGCTCAGAATTGTCTTCATACGCAGGTGTCATTGAGCTAGTTATTCAGTATCTTTAAGCCTCAGTTTTCCGGTCTGTAAAATGTTGATAACACCAGTTTTTTCGGTTAGGGTTAGAGTTGGGGAGGAGGGAGAATAGGAAATGCCCATGGCATTTTATTTTGAGGTGATGAAAACGGTTTAATTTACAGGATGGTAATGGTTGGGCAGCTCTGTGAATATGCAGAAATCCATTGGGTGGTACACGTTAAGTGGGCATTATAGCTTATTGAAGACTAAAGGCCTAGTGCATGAAATTCGTGCGGGGGGGGGGGGTGGTCCCTCAGCCCAGCCTGCACCCTCTCCAATCCAGGACCCCTCGGACATCCCTCTCGCAATCCAGGACTGCTGGCTTTTAACCACTTGCTTGCCTACCTGCCTCATGCCCCTAACTGTTCCCTGCCAGCCTGATCACCCCTAACTTCCTCTGCCTGCTGGACTGATCGCACCCTAACTGCTCCCCGGACAGTCTGATCACCCCTAACTGCCCCCCGCCAGCCCGATCGTCCCTAGCTGCCCTCCCCTGCTGGTCTGATCACCCCTAACCGCGTCTGCCTTGGCCCCACCACTGTGGCTTTGTCTGGAAGACGTCTGGTCTAATTAGCATATTACCCTTTTATTAGTATAGAGTCTGTTAGGCCTGAGTGAGTGACAGACACAAAGAACAGTCCTGACCTGTGGGGAGTCCTGGTGAGTGGGGACTGGCTACTCCTGTGACTGGGCTCCTGCCCATGACTTTTTCTTTTAAAAAATATAATACCATGCAGTTGTGAAGAAATTAGCATCGTGTTAGATTCCTGGAACGTTTAATCAATTTTGTTGTCCATAGTTGGCTGGGATGTTTATATCATGACATTGTAAATTGAATTGCTGAGCTGTTCACCAGACTGCTCAGTATTTAATATTTTCAGCTAAATTCATCTGGCCTGCCTTAAGTGAAATCTTGAGTCATTTGGGAAGTTGTGTTGTTTCCCAAGACTAAAATGTGCAGGTGGAGTCATCTTTTTCCTGGCTGGAGGGTAGGAGGGACTTGTATGTGATAGATAGAATAGCGGATCCCTGATATTCATTTGGAGAACCTTGAAAATAGTCCTTATTTCAGGGCAAATATTTCTATATTTAGTTTTTTGGGTGTGTTTTTTTTTGTAAAATACTTTTATTTGGAAAATGACCAATTTTCCTTGTATAATTGGCCGTGCATATATGGGGTACCTTCCAGTTGAAAACATTTTTAAGGTGTCTGTCTCTGTGTGTGCTAAGAATGGTTAGAGTCCTTGTTCACCTCCAGAGGTGGGCCAGAATCATGCACTTCAGGTGTGGTTGGCCATCCCCTTGCATACAGGGTTTTAGGAAACCCCCATCTGCAGAACACTTTATTCACCTGTCCTTCCGGAGTTAATGCATGTCCTCCTCTGAGTAAAACCCCTAGTTCTATGCTCTTTGTCTTGTTTCTGAGAGCGACAGAGCATGAAATCCCTCTGCCCACTGCCTACAGTCCCCAAAGGCCATCTGCCCAGGTGTTCTCCCCCCTGGCACTTTGGAGAATGCTGCGAATGCCTTAGAGCCCCTTGATGTGGGCACCAGCTGTGGTGCTAGTCACCACCTATCAGTCTTGTCCTTTCCTCAGCTCCTTTGGGGGCCAAGTAGGCCAAGGAACCATTTTTCAATGACAAAAACCATTCATCCTGGTTTATGGTCTTTCTGTTGCCCTGACCTTTATATTCGCATAAAGGTCATATGCCCTTTTAAACTTTAGTATCAGAAGTTATTAGGAACAGATGAAAGAAACATGTTTAAATGGCAATTCTATCCAACTCTGGTAGTTATTTTTCATCGTTGCACGTATGTATTCACAATTTTATACCTGCAACCAAATTCTGATAAACAAAAAGCCATTCTATGACTTACAGAATATAAGTTCTGACATAGAAACGAAAATTCAATTTGCTTTGAAAATCTTTTGTAATGGATTTTTTTCTTGTTCTATGTATAGCCAAAGAGCTAGGATTTGACTCTGCAGAAATTCAGGAGGGGTTTCACAAATACCCCTTAAACCAGTAGAACAGGCATGTGGTGCTGGAGTCAGGGGTGCACTGAGTTGCTGTGGGTGTTGTCTCTTGCATTTCGGAGTGAGGTTGGTGCTGAGAATGGGTGAGCTGTGCTTCGAGATCTTAAGGGGGCTCCTGCTCCCTTAACTGTGCCCTGCTGCCTTCCTTGGTTTCACATGTGAATGCGGTCGTTGAGTTAGTGGAGCTGTTTTTGCCCACGGCAAACTGGGTTACAGCACTCACACAGGCTGCATGAAAAAACCCTTTGGAACTGCTGGCACAGGTTGGCAGACATTCCATTGTTTTCAGACAATAGTGACTCAAAATTGAACTGGCTCCAGGGAGCAAGTGCGGCTCTTGTACCGGTAACAAGGATTTAATGCCAGCCAATTGATGGAGTCTGTCTTCCCCACGCCGGACGCCTTGTAATGACATGAAGCTTACATTTAAATATCTGGCTTGAGATCAGAAACTTGGCGGGCTTCTCTTTTCCTTTCCGTAACATTTTCTTCATTATTTACAACTAGAGGCCCGATGCACGAAATTCGTGCACTCAGGTTGAGGGGGCCCTCAGCCCGGATTGCAAGACAGCGCAGGCCAGGCTGAGGGACCCCACCATTCCACGATTGGGGCCGGGGAGGGATGCGGGAGGTTGGCCATCTGGGGAGGGACCCCGGGAGAGCTCCAGGGTGTGTCCAGCCTATCTCGCTCAGTCCCTATCGGCTAGACCCCAGCAGCCAGCTAATCTACCGGTCAGAGCATCTGCCCCTGGTGGTCAGTGCATGTCATAGCGAGCGGTTGAGCGGCCTTAACATATCATTAGCATATTACACGTTGATTGGTTGAATGGCTGACTGGGCGACCAGACACTTAGCATATTAGGCTTTTATTATATAGGACTAGTGGCCCGGTGCAAGAAACTCATGCATGGGGAGGGGGAGGATTGTCCCTCAGCCCAGCCTGCACCCTCTCCAATCTGGGATCCCTCGTGGGATGTTTGACTGCCAGTTTAGGCCCAATCACAGGGATAGGGCCTAAACAGGCAGTCAGACATCCTTCTCAGAATCCAGGACCACTGGCTCTTAACTGGTTGTCTGCCTGCCTGATTGCCCCTAACCACTCTGCCTGCCAGCCTGCACGCCCCCAACTGCCCCCCACTGCCAGCCTGCTTGCCCCCAGCTGCCCTCCCCTCCTGGCCTAATTGCCCCTAACTGCCTGTGTCTCACCTCGGCCACCATGGCTTTGTCCAGAAGGAGGTCTGGAAGGTCTCCCGGTCTAATTAGCATATTACCCTTTTATTAGTATAGATCAGTGGTCAGCAAACTCATTAGTCAACAGAGCCAAATATCAACAGTACAACGATTGAAATTTCTTTTGAGAGCCAAATTTTTTAAACTTAAACTATATAGGTAGGTACATTGTTATTAACTTAATTAGGGTACTCCTAAGGCTTAGGAAGAGCCACACTCAAGGGGCCAAAGAACCGCATGTGGTTCTTGAGCCGAAGTTTGCTGACCATGGGTATAGATGATTCACTTTTTGTCCCTTTGATTTGCTTTGGGGGAGGGACTGGGAGCAGGTCTTATTTTATGTAATTTTGGGGTTAGTCCTGTCTTTTGGCCTTGTGTTCATTCTTTCCTTCTTGTCCTGTATCTCTGTGAGCAGACATCTCGGCCCAGCATTTAGTAATGACTCTCGTCCATGTTTCTCTGTCAAGCTGGTGAAGACTTCACCTGAGTCATCTCAGGATATCATATATCTTCTGTCAGACGCCAGGCAAAAGTCACCTAGTAACAGTCATTAGGATTGCCTCCTGGTGTTCAGATGAGGTAGCTTCATTAGCAACAATAAATAGCAAGATTGGGGTGCCTGGATGTGGGCAGGTAATGGAGACGGGCTGGCCTTCTCAGCTCTGTTTAAAGGGAATTACTGTTTTCAGAAGTGGGTCTTATCTCTGCCATTGCAGCAGGAGCTTTAAAAAAGATCAACCTTCTTATATTTGCATAACTCCTCTCTCTGAAGAACACAGAGCACCTTATGTACTTTATTTTAAATACTTAATAAATACTTCAGTGATTCCTGGAGGGCAGAGCAGGGGAGGCACTGGTTTGTGATTCAGGAAGTGGAGGCACAGCTGTGTTTGGTAATCTGGGAACTAGAGACCAAAACCAAGCTCTCCATGTCTCACTAAGAGGCTGTGTCTATAGTGAGGGTTTTAAAGACCTGTGACCAGCTTCATAGACGGCCTTACGGATCTCCCTAGGAGTCTCGGTGCATGCAGTCTGACTATGTGAGCTGAGCTTAATGGGACATCATTGAGTACGAACCTGGAGCTGTAAGTGTGAACTCCTCCTTGGAAGGTGTAGCTTTCTACTTACCATTCAGATGATCGCGGGATTGCAGGTAGATGTTTCTGAAGTAACTTCTCTTGCTCATTTTGTTTTCATCCCTTATTGGGAGCCAATCTCATCTTCTCAGGCATGAAATGACCTTAAATCAAAATACCATCCTTTGGATTTAAAGATTTTGCTTGCTGTGGTGTGAAAACACTTGTCTATAGGCAATTTAGCTTTCAGAGTATGCATCTACAAATCAATATATTTGTCTCTGTTCATTAATGTAGAGCTATTTGTATTTGTGTACATTTTAGTTTCCTAACACGGTTTACTGTGATAAATGCTTTTCCCCTCTCCCTTAAAGAAAGGAGTCCAATTATTCCTTTTAATTGGGGACAGTGTGCCTAGTTCTTCTATCCATCTAACTCTCTTGGTCTTCCTGTCTCTTATGGTCTGGGTTTAGTCCTTCCCTGGGAGAGTGAACACATTTTTTGTTTGTTTGTGTGTTTCCTCTTCTCTCCCCTTCTCAAGCATCTTACAAATGAAGACAAAAGATAATTACTTGGAGGGGTAAAACTGGCAGGTTCCCACGACACTTAAAATTAATGAGCTGTTGAGGACAAAATATACCTTTTCTCTGGCTCAGACCTCCCTCCCCCTTTCTTCCCATTTAACACATGATTTGACTTCTATAAAATAGCAAGATAAGATGGTTACAGAAAGTAGAGTCGTTTGAAAACTATCTCACTGTTTAAATTAAAATCAAAATTATTTTTATTCAGTTTTAAATTTTTGTATTTTTCTGTTTATCTGATCAAAATAGTCTTCAGTAGAATACAGTGCTGTGGTTCACAGAGCAGCCAGTTTTGTGTGTGAAGTTAATGGCACATGCCTTCCTGTCCCTTCTGGTTTCCCCTTCCTGTCTGTCATCAAGGTGCCCACAGCACCGTCTCTGATTTGCAGGCTTGGCTTCCGGAGCCTTGTCCTGCAGAGTTGATGCAGTGCTGGTGGTGGGCAAACTCCTCAAAGCATTAGAATAGAACCAGACTTGTGCATTTTGTTTCAGGTGCTGAAGAAGGATCTGGGTTTTTGTTTTTTCTCTCCCCCAGATCTCAGAAAGATATTACTGGCTAACCAATGCCACAGTGAATTCCCATGATGTCCCAGCTTGCAGCCAGCCTTGCCCTTTGTTCATTTGGGAAGATGTGATGTAGGACTGTAAGCACTGTTCTGTGCCTATGCCGTGCTACACGTCTGACCTTTGACACCCTTGGAAGCAGTGTGGTGATCCCAGCAAGCTGTCACTTAGCCAGTGCTGCTTCCTGCCCTGCTAACGCCCCTTCCTAGATGAGCATCTTCTCACGGACTCCTCAGAGCAACCCTGTGAGAGAGATAGTAGGTGGAGAAACTAAGGCTCAGGTAGGCAACCAGCCCAAGGCCAAATATTAGCAAATGATTTCTACAGATTCAGATATAGGAAGCTTTATCTCAGAGCCTGAGCATTGGGTATCTGGCAGGTATAGAAGCCTCTGGGAACCATAGTGTGGCCAACCTTGGGAAAGGTAATCCAATCCAGCAGTTCCAGGCTTTTTGGGACCCCCAGAAGGCTTTTATTTTTATTTTTTGACTTGATTTATTTTTCCTTTTTATTGAATTTATTGGGGTGACACTGATTAATACAATTATACAGGTTTCAGGTGCACAATTCCACAACACATCATATGTACACTGTATTGTGTGTTCACCATCCACAGTCATGTCTCCATCAATTACCATTTATCCCCTCTTCCACCTACCCTTACTCCCCTCTCCCTGGCAGGCCACTCCCACCCCCCAGCAAATGCTCTCACCCCCTAGTGATTGTGTCCATTGGTAATGCTTATATGCATGCATACAAGTCCAAAAGGCTTTTATTAATGTGGATTGTATTTATTGATACTTATTAAAATTATAACTGAGGACATTAAAAATATTTACTCATTTAAAAATAACACAAACCCATTTACACAGTGTATGAGGGTTACAATGTTAACACAATAACACAATGTTAACACAGATAACACAAATAACACTTTTATGAAAAGTAACTAGATTCTAAAACCAAGAAATTATAGTGAGGAGACTTGCATTGTGTTACATTTTTACAAGTCTCTTTAAATACCTGTCTGAGTAGAAGACGTTTAAGTAGATTCTTACCTACTTTTGCATTCAGTCTCACAGTATTCAGTTTTGGTTGACATATGTGAAGAAAATCAGTCTCAGACAGATAAATTTCTGGAAAGGAGAGGAGCCTTTGTAGATATTTTATTCTTTGACATCCCACCCATCCCACCCATACTCAACCAGTGCTGGTTTCTTTACGGTCAGTTGTTACAGGAACCTGAACCTGCATCAGTGGGCTTTTCATCAGGTTGCCTTCCACTTTGAATGGATCTCTTACTAATGCACGGTTTTGTTATGTCAGCTATTGATCATTTGAACATGATGGTTCACTGAGTTTGCACCTGTTCTAACTGTTGGCACCTTTCACGTGTGGGATTAAAGAGCCCCACAGCTCCACCCATCTCACCAGAAAGGCCTTAAGAGCTGGAGGCTGTCAGACTCATGGTGGTAGGTATAGGTTTTTCAAAATTGTAATTTTTTTTTTGCTTAAAATTGTGCATTCTGTCATTGGTAGCAATAATTATTAGTTATTTTCCTTGACAGTCTTTTACTTTATTCATTTTTTTAGTAAATGGCCAACAAATAACTATTTGTAGTTCTTTCACATAAAAAATAGCATGCCGTGAAAAAAGTAGCTAGCTTGCAACTTAAACAGTCTCGAAAGTGCTTTTTCCATGGAAACAATTTTCCTGTTTTGGTATGCAGAAGTGCTTTACCTGTAGTTCTCATCTTATCACACAAAGTATGTGTCCTCAAGGGTCAAGATTTAATACCATTAACACTCTGTACTGCTTTACCTCATCCTTACAGGACACTGGCTTTGTTGTTAACCTGCTGTGAAGAGGACTATAATTATTAAAATAGTTTGGGGCTACTGCACTGATCTGTATTACAGCATCGTTTTCCCCACCTTTTATTGTAAAAAAAAAAGTTTTACTGAGCTGTAATTCACATCATCATAAAATTTACCCATTTAAAGTATATAATTCAGGAGTTTTTAATATAGTCACAAAGTTGTGAAACCCTCACCATGATTAACTTTGAAACATTTTTTAGCACCTTCTCCCTCAAAAACCTTGTAAGTATCAGCAGTCACTCCCATTTTCCCCAAACCTACCAGTCCCTGGCAGCCACCAGTCTACTTTCTGTCTCTATTGGTCCATTCTGGCTATTAGATATGAATCTAATCACGTGATATGTGGCCTTTGTCATTGGTTCTTTCACTTACTGTAGTGACTCTAAAATTGGTCCGTGCCGTGGCATGTATCATACTTGACTCCTTTTAATGGATGGCCTAGAGGACCGGTGCACAAAATTCATGCATGGGGTGGGGTATGTGTGTCCCTCAGCCCAGCCTGCCCCCCCTTTCCAATCTGGGACCCCTCGATGGATGTCCGACTGCCCATTTAGGCCCGATCCCAGTCGGACATCCCTGTCACAATCCAGGACTACTGGCTTCTAACTGCTTGCCTGCTTGCCTGCCTGATTGCCCCTAACTGCTTCTGCCTGCCAGCCTGATCGACACCTACCTCTCCCCTGCCAGCCTGATCTACTCCTAACTGCTCCCCTGCTGGCCCAATTGCCCTTAACTGCCCTCCCCTGCTGGCCTGATCACCCCTAACTGCCTTCCCCAGCTGGCCTGGTCACCCCTAACTGTCCTCTCTTGCAGGCCTGGTCCCCCCCAACTGCCCTCCCCTGCTGGCCCAGTCACCCCTAACTGCCCTCCTCTGCCAGCCTGGTCACCCCTAACTGCCCTCCCTTGCCAGCCTGGTTGCCCCTAACTGCCCTCCCCTGCAGGCCTCCCCCCCCCCCCCAACTTCCCTCCCCTGCAGGCCTGGTCACCCCTAACTGCCCTCCCCTGCTGGCCTGATTCCCCACAACTTCCCTCCCCTGCCTGCCATCTTGTGGTGGCCATCCTGTGTGTTGGAGTGATGGTCAATTTGCATATCACTCTTTTATTAGATAGAATAATATCCCATTTGTTTCTCTAAGTACCAGATTCATCCATCCTTTGGGACTCCCCAGCCTGTTTTCCAGTGTGGTCCCATTATTTTACATTCCCACCAGCAGTGTATGAGGGTTACAATTTCTCCACATCCTCATCATTCATCTTTCTGAGCATAGCCATCCTAGTGGGTGTGGAGTGGAATCTCATGCACTTTTTAATTGGTTTGAGGGAGGGAGAAACATCGATTTGTTGTTCCACTTATTTATGCACTAATTGGTTGATTCTTGCATGTGTCCTGACCAAGGATTGAACCCACAACCTTGCGTATGAGGACGACACTCACCAAGTGAACTACCTGGCCAGGGTTCTCGTGTGCTTTTGATTTGCGTTTCTCTGACAGCTAATCCACCTTTAGCCATCACCATCATTGAAATTATCAACACGGTGACAGAGGCAAATATGTTGTAGGATAATTATGAAAACAGTTTTGACCTAGGGGGTCTCCTGAAAGGGACTCTGGGATCCCCCAAGATATAAGCCACTCATTAATCTGGTAGAGATGTGGGGTGTTTTTAACATTGCATTTTTTTTCTTGCTTGGGCAGGGCATGAGCAGTGCCATGCCTCTTTCTCCCATGGAATGGATATTGGGAGGCAACGGGCGGCAGCTGTGTTCCCTGAGGAGGTGGTGAAGGGCCTGCTCAGTCCAGCCATCTGTCTGTGTTGAAGCCCTTCTTTATGCTGTATCTGTAGGGAGGGCAGGGCAGGAAGAGAGCCTGCCCCAATCTGATGATGTAGTAACCTAAGACAGTCCTTTAAATACCCAGTAATAATTTCCCCCAAATGTTAAGTGTCTGCCAGGCCCCAGACATTATGCTAGGGGCTCCCCATACAGTGGCACTTGTCATCCCAGGCCACAAATGAGAAAACCGAGGGCGTAAATAACTTGCCCAGTTGTTAAACAGCAGGGCTGGGGATTTAACTGCTCATACAGTGTCATGAAACGTTAACAAACCCATAGAAATTTTATTTTTTTTAAAATAAAGTAAGTCATTATGGAGCTGGCACTTCTTTCATAGCAGGCTGCACTCTTTTTTAAAAAAATCTTTATTGTTGAAAATATTACTTATGTCCCCTCCCCCTTTTTCCCCATTAGCCCCCCTCCAGCCCGCTCCCACTCCCTGTCCCAGGCTTTCACCACCTAATTGTCCGTGTCCATGGGTTATGCATATATGCATACAGGTCTTTGGTTGAGTACCTCCCACCCACCCATCTCTCCCACCTTCCCTCTGAGATTTCACACTCTGTTCCATGCTTCCATGTCTCTGGATCCACTCCATTCATCACTTTATTTTGTTACTTAGGCTCCACATATGAGTGAGATTATGTGATACTTGTCTTTCTCTGACTGACTTACTTCACTTAGCATGATACTCTCCAGGTCCCTCCATGCTGTCTCAAAGGGTAAGAGATTCTTTTTTACTGCTGCATAGTATTCCGTGGTATAGATGTACCACAGCTTTTTTATCCACTCATCTACTGATGGGCACCTGGGCTGTTTCCAGATCTTAGCTATTATGGATTGTGCTGCTATGAACATAGGGGTACATACCTTCTTTCTGATTGGTGTTTCGGGTTTCTTAGGGTATATTCCTAGAAGTGGGATCACTGGGTCAAATGGCAGTTTCATATTTAATTTTTTGAGGAAACTCCATACTGTTTTACATAGTGGCTGCACCAGTCTGCATTCCCACCAGCAGTGAACTAGGGTTCCCTTTTCTCCACATCCTCGCCAGCACTTGTCATTTGTTGATTTGTTGATGGTAGCCATTCTGACAGGTGTGGGGTGATACCTCATTGTCGTTTTAATTTGCATCTCCCTGATGAACAGTAACTTTGATTATTTTTTCATATGTGTTTTGGCAGGCTGCACCTTGATGCATACCCCAGTGGCAGTAACAAAGCACAGAAAAGTATGGAATATTTGAGATTAAAAAACAACTTCTTGTGCCATGTTCCAATAAAGGAGCTGTGCTCACTACTGTAGAAAATTGGTGAACAGTCAAGAATTGCCTAGATTCATGTTCTTTGGCTTTAATCACATTGAAGTATGACTTCTTACAGATGTTGCCTTTAATTTGTCTTGAAAGCAAGCACAGATGCTGCCAGCTTGGGTATGACTGATGCTCTCTGACAGTGGGCAGTTACTTGCACTTAGGATAAATGCCAGCCATTAAAGCTTCCATTTTGTCTGTCACTGAGAGCATCCCGCAGAACCTCATACCACCCGGTTTACAGACCATGTTTGATGTGGCATGGTCTTTACTTCAGCGCTGAGCGTCTAGTTAGAATTTGCAATCACTGGGGCCTGGCTCACATGCCCAGATGTGGGAATGTAAATCTCCATGGTGTGCCGTATACAGAGTAATGACAACTGGACTACAGAAGTAAGTCTAGCCAATTGAGTCCAAAAACAATTAGGAGGAGACTTGGAGGACTATTTCACCATTTGAAAATACGGAAGGGCTTTCTAGGCATAAAGGCAAAGAAAGAAACTTTAAAAAGCGGGCTAGCAGATTTAGCACAAGATCTGGAAAACCAAATGACAAATCAGAGGATGATATTTGCAAACTATAAGGCATACATGTAATTTGAAGGACACTTAAAATGGAGATGAACGGTGAAGGAGTGTGTGAGGAAGGAAGTGTGGGTGCAGGTTGGGGAGAGCCGCAGAGGAGCAGTGGTATGTATGAGCTCCTCGAGGGCAGGCAGGACCCGCGCCTTGGACCTCTGCTTCTTCCAGCTGCAGGAAAGGTTTCTCCTTAAAGCTGCCCAGTCAGGTGGTCAGGTAGCGAGTTCTACCTGGAGGAGGGGGAGACACCTTTCACTGGGAGCCTTCTAAAAGTGACAGCTAGCCCTAGCTGGATAGAGTCTGAGGACTGAAGGGTTCTGGGTTCAATTTCAGTCAAGGGCACATGCCCGGGTTGCAGGCTTGATCCCCAGTAGCGGGTATACGGGAGACAGCCTAGCCATGATTCTCTCTCATCATTGATGTTTCTCTCTCTCTCTCCCTCTCCCTTCCTCTCTGAAATCAATAAAATATATTTCTAAATAAATAAATAAATAAATGTGACAGCTAAAGGGGCTTCCTGTCGCTACCCAGCATGCCTCTGTCTGGAACGCTCGTGGGGCAGAGCAGTTGAGGCACAGGTTGGCCTTCTTCCTCCGCCTGCTGGGATGGTGTGAGGGGAGGAGACCTATGGGTTGATTGCTGTAGAGTGGCCGGACCTGGTGAGTGCATGTCCTGGCTGCACAGCAGAGAAAAGGACAGAAGCATCCTCGGAGGGGACTGTGGAAACTCTGAGCATAGCTGGTCCCTTTGACCTCCATAGTGGGTGGGATCCAGTGTGCACATTGGGCACTGACTGAGAGCCGCTGGGGAGTCAGAGCGGGGAGTGGCTATGTGCTAGTGACAGACAGCATGGCCTGGGCCAGGCACTCATCCTCCCCATGCCTGCGGGCTTCATCCATCAAACGGGCACAATCAGAATGTCCTTGGCCGAGTGCACTCACAGCGTTAGCAGTGTTTCCTGGCTCATGGGAAGCAGGTGTGGGTGTTAGGACCCCTGGAACAGAAGGGGGCCTGGCTTCCCGCTACTGGGCCCCGCTCCCTCCTCCGTGGTCAGGTCAAGCAGCTGCATCCCTGACCTGATGGGTCAGGTCAAGCAGCCGCATCCCTGACACATTCGATGGCAGGTCCTCAGCCTCACTTTGCATAACTAAATCTGAGAATGTGTTATCTTATGCCAGATGCCTTGTACTTTTACACACAACATGCTCCTGTTCTTGGAACGCGGCTGCGTTAGCTTCTTCATTTTAATTTTTCTTTGTGTATAAGGCATGATGTTGATATTCTGAGGGCTTTTTTAAAAATGAGGTTTTTAATTATTTCAACCAAAACATTTCTTAAGATAGGCTTATCATTTTTCAGTGTGCCTCTGCGTTCTGGTGCTTGTGTGCTTTGGCTGGGGGCTTGGAATGGGGGCTGCTTTAGGTAGCGTGGTAGGACTTGATGTACGGAAAGTTCCCTCTTTCACTCTTTCTGACGCCAGGAAGTTTAGGTTCCCTGGCACTATGCTCAGGTTGTGACTTTATTCTTCCATTCTTTCTTCCTAGTTTTCAACGGTTCCAGCAGGTCATCACGGGAGAAAGAACCTGTTCAAAAACACAAGAGCAAGGAGGCCACTCCCGGCAAGGAGAAGCACAGTGATCACCGGGCCGACAGCCGGAGGGAGCAGGCTCCAGCCAACCAACCCCCCACGGCCCCCGCCTCGGGCTCCTCGGCCAAGGGGCCCACTGCTAACCACCACCACCCCCCTCTGCATCGGTCGGCTCAGGACTTACGGAAACAGGTAAAGCCCAGCCCTGCCACGCAGGTGACCGTAGTGTGTGGCCCAGAGGGTGCCTGCCAGATGCCACCACCCCATGCCTCCTAGTTAACTGCAGGGAAGATGTGAGTAGTAAATCTTTCAAAGACCCAGAAAGCACAACGGTGATGCTCACCGGTGAGGGAGGGAGGGCTGTGGCGCTCACACCTTTTGTGAAGGTCGGTCCCATGGGGCTAGTGGTGGACTCACATCCACCCCAGTGGGTGCTGCTGTCGCCGGTGCCACCGTCTGTTGACTCTCGTGTGTTGGGATGGGTTGGAAAGGGAACCCCGCTGAGCCAGCCTACTTGGAGTCCTGGGGGACCATTACTGGTTAGGCCGAGAGTGGATGAGTGACAACCGGAAGCAGGCCTGCAGGCCACCTGCACTGTGCTGGATTGCTTATCTGTTCATCTTTACGTGACAAGTCAGCATCTCTCTGACCAGAGCAGTGGTCCACGGACCACCGGTTGGTGACCGCTGGACCAGAGGACGTGTGTGGGCTCCTGTGCCGGGAGCTGTGTGTCTGTGATAGGGGGTGGGTGAGTGGGGGTCTGTGACAGGGGGTAGGTGAGTGGGTCTGTGATAGGGGGTGAGTGAGTGGGGGTCTGTGATAGGGGTGGGTGAGTGGGGGTCTGTGACAAGGGGTAGGTGAGTGGGGGTCTGTGATAGGGGGTGAGTGAGTGGGGGTCTGTGATAGGGGGTGAGTGAGTGGGGGTCTGTGATAGGGGGTAGGTGAGTGGGGGTCTGTGATAGGGGGTAGGTGAGTGGGGGTCTGTGATAGGGGGTGAGTGAATGGGGGTCTCTGATAGGGGGTGAGTGAGTGGGGGTCTGTGATAGGAGGTGGGTGAGTGGGGGTCTGTGATAGGGGGTGAGTGAGTGGGGGTCTGTGATAGGGGGTGGGTGAGTGGGGGTCTGTGATAGGGGGTAGGTGAGTGGGGGTCTGTGATAGGGGGTGAGTGAATGGGGGTCTCTGATAGGGGGTGAGTGAGTGGGGGTCTGTGATAGGAGGTGGGTGAGTGGGGGTCTGTGATAGGGGGTGAGTGAGTGGGGGTCTGTGATAGGGGGTGGGTGAGTGGGGGTCTGTGATAGGGGGTGAGTGAGTGGGGGTCTGTGATAGGGGGTAGGTGAGTGGGGGTCTGTGATAGGGGGTGAGTGAGTGGGGGTCTGTGATAGGGGGTGGGTGAGTGGGGGTCTGTGATAGGGGGTGGGTGAGTGGGGGTCTGTGACAGGGGGTGGGTGAGTGGGGGTCTGTGACAGGGGGTGAGTGAGTGGGGGTCTGTGACAGGGGGTGGGTGAGTGGGGGTCTGTGACAGGGGGTGGGTGAGTGGGGGTCTGTGACAGGGGGTGAGTGAGTGGGGGTCTGTGACAGGTGGTGAGTGAGTGGGGGTCTGTGACGGGGTGAGTGAGTGGGGGTCTGTGACAGGGGGTGGGTGAGTGGGGGTCTGTGATAGGGGGTGGGTGAGTGGCGGTCTGTGACAGGGGGTGGGTGAGTGGGGGTCTGTGATAGGGGGTGGGTGAGTGGGGGTCTGTGACAGGGGGTGAGTGAGTGGGGGTCTGTGATAGGGGGTGGGTGAGTGGGGGTCTGGGATAGGGGTGAGTGAGTGGGGGTCTGTGACAGGGGGTGAGTGAGTGGGGGTCTGTGACAGGGGGTGAGTGAGTGGGGGTCTGTGATAGGGGTGGGTGAGTGGGGGTCTGTGACAGGGGGTGGGGCGAGTGGGGGCGTGGATTCCGCTGAGCACATTTCAGTCCTGCCTGAGGCCCCTTGGAGGGCACTGCTCTCCTGCTCCCACTGCCCCCATTTCTGTCAGATCAGAAAACACAAGTCCTGGTGGAGAAAATCTAAAGAATGGCCTCAGGCCTCAGCCATTGTTGCTGTCACCATACTCATGTCCTTAGACAGTGATCTCTCAGCACCCTGGGAGGGAGGTAGTGGGGACAAAGGCAGGTGCCCAGAGGCAGTGGGTGAAGGGCTGACTGGCCCATGCAGGTAGCATCTCTGACCCCTCTGCTCCTGTCCTCACTGTTTGAAAGTCAGGAGCCCTGGGGATCAGAGATGAGCCTGCCCTGAGAATTTTATCACACAGTTAAATTTTCCCCTAGAATAGACGGGAGACTGTATCTTTAGAGATTGGTTCAGGGCAAGGTTTGGGTGTGCAGAGGAGATTCCTTGGCTGGCAGCAGTATTCCAGAATGGCTGAAACAGGGTCACTGTGGTGGTGTTATTCTTTACGTGTGGTCTTTCCTCATTCTTGAAGACATATTTCTCTCTTATGTGACTAAATTCATAATATACTTAGGAGTGTGTGTACATACACGTTATTAGTATTAACCTATAGCTTAAATATCATTCAGCTCTTCAGTTGGTGGGATGGACAAGGCATGCATCCTCACGGATGTTTCCATAGCCCTCAGCTGTCCACTTCATCTTTTACAGTGTTACCTTGAGATTAAGCAAGTGTTTTTAACATATTTTAAACATTCTTCTTGTTGTCTTAGAACGACTGCGCATGATTGTGGAATCGGCCCGCCCAGGTTCTGGGGGCCCTATTTTCAGGATTGAGCAGCACAAAGAATAGGGCACACCATACCCTTGGTTTTTGAGTTGTTGAAGATTTATCTCCATTTAATTTCCAAAATTGAGGGTCTGATAGGCACTTGTGCGGAACTCTCCCACAGATGTTTTGCTTATGAAAAAGAACAATTAAAAAGGGACCTAGAGAAGTTGAGGGCCCATGTGGGGCAGGAATGAAGGCTTGTAAAGGATGGATACGTGACTTTATATTCCCATGGAATCATAAATACACGCATTTTCTCTTTCACTTTTGTGTATGAGGCTGGATGGAGTAAACCTCTGGTGTAGTTAACTTCCCTTTGCTACCAAACAAGGAAGTTGCACCAATGGAGGTAAGATTTGAGGGGAGCAGAGGTACCCCTTGCCCTGGGATCACCCTATCCCGTGCTCCGTGGAATGCATGGGTGGCCTGTTCCACAGGCAGTGCAGAGCTGGAGGAGAGATCTGGGGGCTCCTTACAGAGCAGACTCCTGCCACCTGCGTTAGTGTGGGAGCCTGGCTTGCTTTGTTGTCAGAGTCTTTGCAGGTAGGTTGTAACCGCGCAGGTGTTCGGGGGTTTCCTCCCAATGTCCCTTCCCCTCTCCTGCTCCCTCCTGACTGCGCTCACCCCCCAATCTACCCAGATGGGATGGTCCAGGGCTCCCAATTCTAGTTTGGCTTTGACCATGATCTTCTCTAAGTGGTGATATTTAGCTTTTCTGGGCCCTATTGTTCATTGGAGCCAATCATGCCTACTCTCATAGGGATATTCTGAGAAATGAAAGTATAATTTTGAAACCATCAGATCCCATTAATTAATTACTGTGAAAATAAGGTCAATAGAAGCACATTGTAGATTCTTTTGTAACTACCTGATGCAAATGATTAGACTCTGACCTTTCTTCTTTCACCTGAATAAGATAGGGGCCCAAAGGATACTCTGGTCTTGAATTTCAAATAGGATTAATGTTTTTATGTTGGCCCGAAGAGAAGGATACACATGGCTGTGTGAGGTGCGGGTGGGCAAGTGAAGGCGTCCAGTGCTGAAGGTGCTGCTGAGAAGTGACTGCACCGTTTGCTCTGGCATCATCTGATGACTCACACGTTTTACAAGAAGCTTGCCCTACCCCCCACCTGGCACAATTCCACATCTGGTTCTTACGCCTCATACAGGCCCCGTGCCTGAGACTAGAGCAAGTGTGTGCACTTCACCCAGGCCCTTCTCTTGGTGTGAGGGGACACACCAGACATGCATCTGCCGTGTGATGCATATGCGTATAGAACAGCCCTGGGGTTGTTGGCTGCAGTGGCTCCGGATAAGAATCTGATGTATCATAGGTGTCTGACAAAGGAGCGAAAGCTATTTTTTGTTTCCTTAAAATAGCACTTCAGTTTAAATGCAGTAAAAGGCAGACATTTAGGATGGAAAACAGCTGAGCTGACACCTAGCGAGGGTTTTGAAATGTTAGTTTTCCAGGAGAGTCGTGAGGAGGTTTTGCTGGTACAGAAATGTGAGTGGTTCGTAAGCCGGGATGTGGATGTCAGGCTGTGCTGACCATGGTACCTCCCCTGCTCATGGTGGCACTGAGGCCCCCAGTGGACACGTGTGGCTGGGAGATTGGGGGCATTGCTGCCTTTGGAGGAAAGGCTTCACATGAACACCTGCAAGGGTTGCTGCAGAATCCTGGCCTTGTGACATTCAGTGTAGTTCAGCTCTGTTCAAACTAGGGGATTGGGACTATTCCCAAAGTTGTGACAAAGGCACCTGAGCTCTCAGAGAGGAGTCAGCGCTCACCTTGGCTGTGCGCATGCTGAAGGTCTCACTGTGTCCTCATCAGCTCAGGCTGGTGGTTCGATTGCACGTCAAGTGGTATTTGTGGCTCAGGTAAGTTGCCTCCAGCGGAAGCAGATGCTGGAAGAAGATTTAGGACTGCCAGCAGCACCCAGGGGTTCATCTCCCAGTGTGGGACTAACTGGCTGTCTTGTCCTGCTGCTCACTAACTGGGTCTTTAGGCCCTGTCTCTAACCAAGGGGCCTGCCACACCAGCAGTCCCCTTCCATAGCTTTGCTTATTTTAGGCTCTTTTGTTTTTTAAATTCAGTTTTAAAGCCCAAGGGGACTATTCCCAACTAGCAAATGTTTCTCTTGAGCTCCCTACCTGCTCTTCTCCCTTCTGAAGGGGTGGGCAGAGGCACCTGACTCAATGGCTCCCTCTAGTGGGAAATGAGAACTTGACAGTTGAATTTCTGGTTGAATTGAGGATGGCTTCTTTGACTTGAAGTGCCTGGGGTGACCTGAGCCACAGGTGACGGGTGGTGGTGGTGGGCCAAGGAGAACAAGCTGCATATAACCCACTTCCAGCAGAGCTGGGTGAGAGTTTGGAGAAGGATGCAAAGTCAGAAAGGACTTTGAAGTTAGTGTTTTTTATTCCGCCGTGAGCTACCATTGTGTTAGTCTTGCAGTGAACTAAAATGACCCCTCGCTCACGTGCACCGTGTGAGCACTTCCTCAGGATGGGCCGCAGTGATGCCGGCCCACGAGTGAGCTGGCAGAATCTTTGTTTGGTTCTGTTTGATAAAGCGGTGGCAATATAACGTCTTCTTCCAGCCCTTTGTTTCCTTTGGTACCAATTAAACATTGGGCACCTAGAGACAGGTACAAGGCCAAGGAATAGGCCTCTGTGTGTTAGTAGATGGGTCCTGGGTGGTTGGTTCTGTTTTATCCCTATCTTTAGGACACAGGGCAGGCTGGTGGGACAGGTTGATGCGGGGTTAGCATGTCAGCTGCATCATGGCCACTAGGGGGAGTCAGGAAACACTGGCACTGGGTGGGCTTCGGGGTGGGAAGACATGCCCTTTCTAGTCTTTGCAGTTTATTTCTTTTAAATTAAAGTTCACTGTTCTAATGGCTCATGAGGGGGGAACATTGAGTTTTCAAGCTTGTGATGTGGACAATGGTATATGAGATTCGGGAGAGCACTTCAGAAGATGGCTGTTAGAACAGTGAGGGAGGAAGTGGACAGAGTAATTTTTTCTTCTGATAGAGCAAGGTAGTTGGCTGCCCTTCCTGGCAGTAAGCCAGTATTTAAATTTACAGAAGCATGTAAGCAAGAAGGTGATCTCTTTGTTGTTGAAGATGGTGAAGTACTTACATAGAATTCCACCATGTGGAAAAAGCACGCCCTGTAACCAAGCCACTCAGGCTCCGGGGCCCCTGAGAAGGGCCCTGCATGCTTTTCTGAGGTAGAACCTGAGAGATTCTGGCTTCCCTTCCCATGGGTGGACAGTGATATGGGGCCAGGGTGGGGCAAGATGCTTGTGGGAACAGAGCCACCCTGTCTGTCTCCTCACTGATCACATTAGAATGGGGGTGGGGGGGGGGTTGGGTTGAACTGTGAAGTCTGGATTATTTTTAGGCTACTGCAGGGTTTCACAAACCTTAGGTTTGAGAAGCACTGAACCTAAACCTTGGTAAGATATGGTGACTGATGTGTCGGCGGGGGGTGGTAGGCACGTTCACAGGTGACTCCTCTTGTAGAAGAGGTTCCGGTGTACTGTGTGGTCTGCTTGAGTGTGGAGGGAGGAGCTGGAACAGGTTGGACTCCAAGAGGTTACATGAAGATGGAGGGCCTGAAGGGGCTCCCCTTCCACTTGCTGGGGACTGGAGCCCTGCTCTGAGACCTTCTGGTGTCTCCATGGTGGAAAACTCTCTCTTGATCCACAGCAGCATTTTACTCTTTGCTTTAATTTTTCTAAACTAGAGGCCCGGTGCACAAAAATTTGTGCACTCAAGGGGGGGTCCCTCAGCCTGGCCTGTGCCCTCTTGCAGTCTGGGACCCCTTGGGGGATGCCCACCTGCTGGTTTAGGCCCGCTCCCTGGGGAATTGGGCCTAAGCTGGCAGTCAGACATCACTCTGGCAGCCCGGGAGCCCTTGGGGGATGTCCACTTGCCAGCAGGGAGCAGGCCTAAGCTGCAGTCGGACATCCTTAGCGCTACTGAGGAGGCGGGAGAGGCTCCTACCACCACCGCTGTACTGGCAGCCGGCAGCCTGGCTTGTGGCTGAGCAGAGCTCCCCATGTGGGAGCGCACTGACCACTAGGGGGCAGCTCCTGCATTGAGCATCTGCCCCCTGGTGGTCAGTGTGTGTCATAGTGACCAGTCATTCCCAGTCGTTCTGCTGTTAGGGTCAGTTTGCATATTACCCTTTTATTATATAGGATAGAGGCCTGGTGCACGGGTGGGGGCTGGCTGGTTTGCCTTGAAGGGTGTCCTAGATCAGGGTGGGGGTCCCGCTGGGGTGCCTGGCCAGCCTGGGTGAGGGGCTGATGGGTGTTTGCAGGCTGGTCACACCCCCTTCAGGGTGGGGGTCCCCACGGGGGTGCCTGGCCAGCCTGGGTGAGGGGCTGATGGGTGTTTGCAGGCTGGTCACACCCCCTTCAGGGTAGGGGTCCCCACTGGTGTGCTTGGTCAGCCCGGGTGATGGGCTGATGGCTGTTTTCAGGCTGGCCACACCCCCTTCAGGGTGGGGGGTCCCCACTGGGGTGCCTGGCCAGTCTGGGTGAGGGGCTGAGGGCCGTTTTCAGGCTGGCCAAGCCCCCTGGCGTCGGAAGCTCCCAGCCTCTCCTTTTTTTCTTTCTTTTTTTTTTTTTTATTCTGAGATTTATTTACCTTCTATAATTGAAACTTTGTTGCCTTCAGTGGAGCTCAGAGCTGGCCGGGAAGCTTGGCTTCCTCCATCACTGGAGCAACCAAGCCTCCTACTGGCTTCAGCTCCGTGGCTACCGGCCGCCATCGTGGTTGAGTTAATTTGCATATAGTCGCTCTGAATGGCTGGTGGGCGTGTCTTAAGGCATAGCGACGGTATGGTCAATTTGCATGTTTGTCTTTTATTAGATTAGATGGTTTTTGTTTTAGTCAATAGAAGGATCTGAAAGAAGGATGAGCCCAACCAGTGTTGCTCAGTGGTTGAATGTCAACCTATGTATGAACCAGGAAGTCAGGGTTCGATTCCCAATCAGAGCACGTGTCTGGGTTGTGGGCTCCATCCCCAGTAGGGGGCATGCAGGAGGCAGCCAATCAATGATTCTCTCTTCGATGTTTCTATCTCTCGCTCCCTCTCCCTTCCTCTCTGAACTATATATGTGTGTGTGTATATATATATGAAGGATGAACATTTAAAGTTATTTGTCTTCCTCACCATACCTCCTATTCCAAACTAGTGGTACTTACCATCAAAAATTTGTCTTTGCCCGTACCCTTGGCTTTACAAATTTGTTTTTAATTTATTGTGGCCAAGTTGCGAGTTTTTGTTTTTAATTTTCCATTCTTTTCCTCTCTTTCCCACCCGATCTGTCAGTGCTGCTTCTTATAAGGTGGAAAGCAGTGGGGAACCCGGGCTGTAATTCCTGGGCCCTTGCTGAGTACAGAAGTCCAGGCGGCTCACCAGGAACCCGTTTACTAACCACTGGCGGGAACCCTGTCTCATACCACCATCTGAGGCTTTCCGTTACTGTGTCAAATTGCTGGCGCATTCAGTGGCTTCTTGCCTTTATCTGTCTTTGGAACTTTTAGCTAATAGTTTGATTTAGTGATTCTCAAAGTATGTCCCCAGATCAGTTTCCTGGAACTTTGTTACAAATATAGATTCTCGGCCTGTCCCAGACCTACTGGATAAGAAACTCGGGGTGGGAGCCCAGTGGGAACCACTGGTGTGGACACCCATGGGAAAGTGTGATCTTTATGCTTGTTCTCCACTTAAGCAAAATGTGCCTCTTCTTGGGCGTGGCCGGGGCACAGGGCAGAGGTCACCTGAGCCTCAGGCCATCCTGGTGGCAGCTGCACAGCCCTTGGGGCACTGGTGTTGAGAGGAGCCAGCTGCTTAGGTCTCAGCTGACTTGGAAGCCAGTCTCCTTCCACCGTCCCCTCCTCTGGGTTCTTGGCGAGGAAAGAGGTCTGTTGTTGCTGCTGTTTCTGCTCTGTGTTTCCCGGGAATTGTGTGATTTTTAGTCGGCCTCTTTAGGGGGTCATGGTTCTTATGGAACCCTGGAGTTCCTGAATCTGTAACTCATGTTGCAAATGAGAAGTTGATGCCCATGATGTTAAATGACATATCAAGGTCACAGAGAGGCAGAGTTGTGCCTCAGTGCCCACACCAGCCAGCCCAGCAGCAGCTACAGTGGGGCCTTGACTTATAAGTTTAATTCGTTCCAGGACTGAGCTCGTTAAGGAGCTCATTAAGGAGATCGTTAAATTACTCTGTCAACTCAATGCAAAAAATCGGCGGAGAGACAGCTGGTATCTCAAAAAACTCGTTAGTCGGGACACTGGTAAGTCAAGGCCCCACTGTACTAGGGCCGGCCCTTCCTCGTTCTTTGGAAGTTAATGCGTTTCAGGTGTTCACGCACGTCACTCTGACTTCTCTCTGTATTGAGGTGGGCTTGTGTGTCGTGGGATTACCGTGGTGTCCATGCTGAAAGATGGCCTTGCAGGGCTGCTTGTGACCCCGTTCCTGTGGAACCGGATGTGCAAGTTTTTGAGGGAAGGGAAGTAGGAACCTCCTTTGCAGAGAGGGTTGGGCACGTTGTGCTTTACCAAAGAGGTTAGGTGCACCCCCTGACATTCAGCAAGGGCTGCACGGGGCACGTATCAAACACAAGGAGAGAGACAGGTGCCAGCAGTCCGCAGCCACACATCTGCATCAAAGCTGAACCACTTGAGGGCTGTTCTTCTTTTTTCCATAATCTTTTTGTTTTGTTCTTGTTTTAGCACATAGATTTATAAATTCTGTGGGCAGATCATGCTTTAAGGGGAGCAAAGAGCAAGCATGTCTTTTCTTAGAACAGGTGTGTGTGTGTGTGTGTGTGTGTACTGCGTACTGCGTGTCTGTGTACAGTTGACTGGAAAAGCATGGCTTAAACTGGGAGTGCCCACCTATATATGACTTCTTTTCAGTAAACATACAGTTGGCCTTCCATATTCCTGGGTTTCACATCCTTGGATTCTACCAACCACAGATTGAAAACAGTATTTTCAAACTGCTATCCAGAGTCTGGATGTGAAGGGCCAACTGCATGCATTGTTCCACGCCCTTTTATACAAGGGGCTTGAGTACCTACCAATTTTGTAATTCATGGGGTTTTGGAACCAGTTCCCTGCAGAGACTGAAGGATGACAGGGTGTTTGGAGAGTCCGAAAGTTACCATGGATTTTTAGCTACAGAGGACGGGTTTGGTGCCTCTAACCCCCTGCATTACTCAGGGGTCAACATTGGACATGCTCTTTTCCCCCCACATGGGCAGGGTCTTCCTATTGGAAATGTTCCTTACCTGTGACAGGTGATTGGCGGGCATGTGGGAAGGCTTACGGTGAAACATCCGATTTCCTGGAAGAGCCATGGGATCAAACGTGGAAAAGGAAGGATGGGTGTGGACTGTGCCAAGAGTCTGAAATAGCACCCAGGCAGTGTGTTTTGTTTGCCTTTGCAGGTAGCCCTTGTCCCTGTGTAGTGTCTGTGTGGAGGAGTTGCCTTCTTAGCAGGTACTAATTCTGTTTTTGTTGTTTTATTTTTGTCCTCTGCCTCTCCTGCCGCCTCCCAGGTTTCGAAGGTAAATGGAGTCACTCGAATGTCATCTCTGGGTACAAGTGCAACCAGTGCCAAAAAGATGCGCGAAGTCAGACCTTCACCGTCCAAAACTGTGAAGTACACTGCAACCGTGACTAAGGGGACTGTCACATACACCAAAGCCAAGAGAGAACTGGTCAAGGAAACCAAACCCAATCACCACAAGCCCAGTTCAGCTGTCAACCACACAATCTCAGGGAAAACTGAAAGTAGCAATGCAAAAACCCGCAAACAGGTGCTATCCCTCGGGGGGGTGTCCAAGTCCACCGGGCCTGCCGTCAATGGCCTCAAGGTCAGTGGCCGGTTGAACCCAAAGTCATGCACTAAGGAGGTGGGGGGGCGGCAGCTGCGGGAGGGGCTGCGGAATTCCAAGAGGAGACTGGAAGAGGCACACCAGGCGGAGAAGCTGCAGTCGCCCCCCAAGAAGATGAAAGGGGCTGCCGGCTCTGCCGAAGCCCCTGGCAGGAAGGCAGCGGCGGCCTCGGCCCCAGCCCAGGCCCCAGCCCCGGCTCAGGCCCCAGCGGAGAAAGCTCTGCTGAATGGACACGTGAAGAAGGAGGTGCCCGAGCGGAGCTTGGAGAGGAACCGGCCGAAGCGGGCTGCAGCCGGGAGGAGCACGCTGGGCAGACAAGCACATGGCAAGGCGGACGGCGCCTCCTGTGAAAATCGTTCTACCTCGCAATCGGAGCCCTTGCACAAGCCGCAGGAGGCGGCGGCCAAGCCTGAGAAGGGGTCCGGCCGGGTCGGGTGGGCGGCCATGGACGAGATCCCCGTGCTCAGGCCATCAGCCAAGGAGTTCCACGACCCACTCGTCTACATCGAGTCGGTGCGCGCTCAGGTGGAGAAGTATGGCATGTGCAGGGTCATCCCCCCTCCGGACTGGCGGCCTGAGTGCAAGCTCAACGACGAGATGCGGTTCGTCACGCAGATTCAGCACATCCACAAGCTGGGCCGGCGCTGGGGCCCCAACGTGCAGCGGCTGGCCTGCATCAAGAAGCACCTCAGATCTCAGGGCATCACCATGGACGAGCTCCCACTCATAGGTAAGCCCTGCCTGCCCACTGCCTCATCCCACGTGCCAGTTTCTCTCCCCTTTCACCGGGGATGCACTTCTCCCGCCTCATTTGCTGCTCAGGGGAGGCCACCGCCCCTTTTCTCCAGGTCCTGGACATTTGTGGGTATCGGGGTCCATGCTCTCCCCACTGGGTGGTCCCCTACTGCCTGCAGGGGCCAGAGCAGTGTTCAGGGTGCGATGGGATGCTGCCCCCCCTGGATTCATCTGCTTGGCTGTGATGCCCACAATCAGTGCCACAGCCTCAGGAGTTTAAACAACAGGGAGTTACCGTCTGACAGCTCTGGGGGCTGGAAGTTCAAGACCAAGCTGCCTGCAAGGGTGGTGTCCCCAAAGCCTCTCCCTTGGCCTGTAGATGGTGCTTCTCTGTCCTCACATGACCGTTCTTCAGTGTTCGGGCTCCCGGCGTCTCCCTTTGTTACAAAGACACCACTCACCCCTGTAAATGCCTCTTTAAGAGCCTTCTCCAAATAAGGTCAAATTCGGAGGCATCAGGGGTTAGGATTCTGCACATGAATATTATGGGGACACATTTCCATCCACGAACTCTCGTAGACCTCAGCCATGAAATTTCTTCTCTGTCTTGTCCTTGTCTCTTCATCCTCCTCATTTTGACTTGAGTTTCTGCTTCCATGGCAACCAACTTGGTCCTCGTGGAGCCCACAGGTGCAGGAATGTGCACACTTCTCCCGAGAGCCCACACAGCTCTGCCCAGGACGGTCGCAGAGCTCAGCTCGCTGACCAGTGGGCACAAGTCCCGCATTGAGGGCCCCCGGCCCCCAGCAGCATCCACTCACAGGTTGTCGAGCTCCCCTGTCTGCTTCTTCTCTGGACCCTACACCTCCGGGATTAGTTCACTTTCAGACGGGTGGCCTCTGAGGAGGGGGTTTCCTATGGGGACAGCGGGGTACGGTCACCCACTTCCCTTTCAGCTCTAGATCCTTGAAAGGAAAAGCACATCCCTGCCTCCATTGTGGAGATTCTGATTTTTCAAAGGTTGGGAGAAAAGGAGACATTTAACAGCTATTTAAGTGTCAAGAACTGGCAGTAAGATGGCATTCCTTTGTGAGATGAGTTTTCATTACTCCTCTCAGTAGTGCCTGCCAGGGCTAATTCCTGAGTGAGAATCATTGATTTGAAAGAATTCTTGGTTGGTGGTGGTCACTTGTCAGGGGTGCCCTGTGATAGACAGTGACCCAGGGCTGTGGGAATGGGCTGAGGAGGTGAGGTTGTCTCAGGAGCTTGGTGTTGGCTGTGCCCTGTGTGCACGCGGCTGTTGGGTGACTCAGAGCAGCACCTGGTCCTCCTACCCACCCTGAGCTGGGGGTCTTTTAGGTACTGGTAGAGTACTCATGTGATGTCACGAGGCCAGCCAACCACCCTTTTTTTCAGAGTAGTTCATTTTTCTAATACACTTTTTATTGATTTCAGAGAGAGGAAGGGAGAGAGGGATAGAAACATCAATGAGGAGAGAAAATCATTGATTGGCTGCCCCTTGCATACCCCCAACTGGGCATCAAGCCTGTAATCCGGGCATGTGCCCTGAGCAGGAATCGAACCATGACCTTCTGGCTCATAGTTTGACGCTCAGCCACGGAGCCACGCTGGCCGGGCCTGAGTAGGATTTCTTTAACCGTGACTTCCTCCCATAGCAGCAGCAGTTAGTAGACGGTCACTCGGGTGACTGTTCCTGCTCTTTGCCCCAAGTGTAAAGCATTATCACTGTCTGTGAAGGGGTGCTGACCTGGCCTGCTACCCACAGAGGCCTTGGGCGTGGGTCTGAGCTCAGGTGTCTCCAAGTCCAAGTGCACTTAGTCCTTTTGAAGCAGTTTCCCAGAATTCATGCAAACGGTTAAGCACCCAGCCCCTTGGGAAGCTGCAGTGCTGCAGGGAGTGGGGTCAGCTCGGACTAGGTGAGGGAGATGCTTTGCCAGGTAGCAACCTGGTGGCCCTCTGAACGGGCTGATCATGGCAGGTGTGGAGTCTTTAATGGATTTGCGAGAACTGGGTAAATTTTAAGTGCTATTGTATTATCGTGATCTTAGAGAAAAAGGAAAAGGTATGGCCAGCCTCCCCTCTAGTGAGACCTGTGGTTGGAGCTGCTGTGGCACGCTGGGGTGACTGGCGTCGCCCTCTACCTGTGCCCGTCGGGGCTGTACACTGCCAGGCACGGTCTCCTCGCTGAGACACCACAGTGGGGCCTGGAATCTGGTTGAGGTCCAGGGAAGTCTCCTCCCTGAGGTGGTTCTGTTGTTCACAGACAACCAAACCCACATTGTCCTCTGGTCTTATTTGCAGTTCCTGGGATGGTCCAGGCACGCCTCTGGGTGTCCTAGGATGCTCAGCCCACCTCTGGCCCCTGTGCTGTTCTGTCATTTGATCAAGGGACGTAGTGAAACTCACCTCCATCCTTCTGAGATTAGTGGTCTCTCTGAGTGCATATGGGAGGAATTGAAGGGCAGACTGTCAGGTGCCCTTCTGAATAGTGCCTGTCAACCTGGAAATCCTGTGGGATTGAAAATAAGCAACTCGAGCATGTGTGGGGTGTGTGTGTGTGTGGGTGTTGGGTGTTGGGTGTTGGGTGTGTGTCTTGGGTTTGTGTATTGTGTTGGACATGTGTGTGTTGGGTGGGTGAGTGAGGTATGTGTGTTGGGCAGGTGTGTGTGTGTGTGTGTGTGTGTGTGTGTGTGTGTGTGTGTTGGGGTTGGGAGGGAAATTGGGACGGAGAACACATGCTGTGTGTATGATATCCGACATCACAGCTGTTCCAGGTGACATTGGGACATGGGTGTGGCTGAGTGGCACAACTGGGCCCTGCCCTTCCCTCCAGGGATGGCCGCTGCTCCTGGTCTCATTACAGCTGCCTCCGGGTCTTTAGAAGGGTGCTGACCAGTGCGTGCCACCCATTTGAGGAGAAGCATGCCAGCTCCCTACCATTGACCTCTGCCTAAATGTTACCTCCTCCGGGAGGCCTTCCCTTATCGTCCCACCTAAGATGGTGGCCCCCACTCCTCCCAGCCCCTCAGTCAGCTTTATTTGTCCCTGTAGTGCGCCAGATTATCTTAAGGTCCGTCTGCACAGACTAAGCTCCCTGGAGGCCAGAGATGAGTGTTTGTGTCTGACCCTAGAGCAGCCGTGGGCAAACTACGGCCCACGGGACGAATCCGGCCCGTTTGAAATGAATAAAACTAAAAAAAAAAAAAAAGACCGTATCCTTTTATGTAATGATGTTTACTTTGAATTTATATTAGTTCACACAAACACTCCATCCATGCTTTTGTTCCGGCTCTCCGGTCCAGTTTAAGAACCCATTGTGGCCCTCGAGTCAAAAAGTTTGCCCACCCCTGCCCTAGAGTCTCGCTGCGTCCCAGCACATGGGCATCATGGACTGTCAGGTGAATGAAGGAGGACTTGTCTTGTTCATGGTCCTCTTCACTGACTGTCCCTGTGTTTTCCTTCCTCACCGTCCTAGGAGGCTGCGAGCTCGACCTGGCCTGCTTTTTCCGGCTGATTAACGAGATGGGTGGCATGCAGCAAGTGACTGACCTCAAAAAATGGAACAAACTCGCAGACATGCTGCGCATCCCCAAGACTGCCCAGGACCGGCTGGCCAAGCTCCAGGAGGCCTACTGCCAGTACTTGCTGTCCTACGACTCCCTGTCCCCCGAGGAGCACCGCCGGCTGGAGAAGGAGGTGCTGATGGAGAAGGAGATCCTGGAGAAGCGGAAGGGGCCCCTGGAGGGCCACACGGAGCAGGACTACAACAAGTTCCACCCCCTGCCCCGCTTTGAGCCCAAGAACGGGCTCATCAATGGCGTGGCCCACAGGAACGGCTTTCGCAGCAAGCTCAAGGAGGTGGGCCAGGCCCAGCTCAAGACAGGCCGGCGGCGACTCTTTGCTCAGGAAAAGGAAGTGGTGAAAGAAGAGGAAGAGGACAAAGGCGTCCTCAGTGACTTCCACAAGTGTATATATAAGGTAGGCCTGTGCGGTGGGCGGGTCCCGAAGCCACCAGCTACTTTCTCTGGGAAATTAATAAAGAGAAACGTCTGCAGCCTGCTTAGGCCCCAGGCCTCAGGGCATCTGGCCTGCTGCACAGGCCCTGGCTGCCCCTGGGAACTGTGAGCATGGGCGGAGTTGCTTGCCCACTTCAGGCCTTGGCTTTCTTTTTCATTGAATGAGCTGAGTGAGCGCCCAGGTGCCGTGGATGCAGTACCTAGGATGCAAATGCAATTCCTCCTCACCCACAATTCTGCACCTGCCCCTCCGAACACCCGCTCTCAGGCTGGAGGGCAGAAGCTGCCTGGCCAGGCCTGGAGTGCTGGTTCTCTTTGCCTCCTTATTTCCTTTCTGCATGGCCCACTGCCCCACCTCAATGTGGCCAGTCACCTGTAGAGAGGCCCTTAGAGAGCTATCTCCTCGCATCTCACCATTGAAGCTGCCGAGGGAGGAGGTGGGAGGGCTGGCAAACACGTCCCCATGTTTCCCAGTTCTGCCAGATCTTGTTGCTGCAACAGCCGTCCTGGGAGACACGCTTCTCTGAGAAGCGGGCAGAGTCACGGGCACTCCCACTTGGCAGCCTGCCTGCCTTTGCTCTGCATCGACCACCGTAGCCTCCTGTCTGGCTGGTTCCAAAGCCAGGCTTGGGGCTGCCTCTCCCCTGCCTGCAAGGGTGAGTGGGGCACCGGGGGCAGAGCTCAGAGAGGCCTCTGCTGTGTTGCCTGGGCTTTGACAGGTGCATGGGCTGTACCCAGGGGTCCCTGTTCTGGGTTTACCGGGAGGGATGTGTTCTGTGGTGAGTCCTGGCAGCCCTCTCTTGATAACCCTGCTCCCACCCGGATGAGCCGGGGGATTTTTGGTACGTTGAAAATCGCCGCCTGGTTAAATCGATGTGGACTTCTGATACTGGGCCCATCCCAGACACATAGGGAGCTTGGGACTCGTGCAGGTGTGCCTGCCCTTCTGAGTCCATGCTGCGAAGTCGCCTGTGGCCACCCGCTGCCACACTTGGTACTTTCCTGCTGGGCTTTAACCCTGGGCTGCTTTCTGGAACGTTTTCTACTGTGAGACGCAGAGCGGGTTCGGTGTCCCCTGTTACCTCCCGAGATGCCTTGCAGAGACCGTGGGGTGGGGAATGGCTGCCTGCAGCCTGCTGATGGCCTCCTCCTGTTTCACATTCTGAATGTTTCATGGGGAGGGAGAGGTGGCACGGACTGTGAACTTGGGAGGACTTTGGCTGTTTCCTGGATGTGTGCCTGAGGAGCCTCCTCCACGGAAACCGCTCATTAAACCCGGGACTGAACAGCCAGCATGTGAAATAAGATACTCTCTACTTCTGTTACTTTTTATTGAAGAAGGTCAATTTTATGAGAGTGAGTTGGATCAAAGCAAGAGTTTTTTTGAAAACCTGCTTTGTAAAGTGTATTTTTAGATTTCATCGCAAAATCCTACGACCTGGGCTGCGGGGCGGTCTGGTGGCCCTGGTGCTGCTCAGCCGTGTTCTTGAGGCCCCTGACTGTTGGGGCCATTGACGGTTGGGTGCTGAGTGTCTTCTCGAATTCTGGGCAAAACTAGGTCCCTCCTAGTCATTAGGTTTTTATTTGTATTTACTTATCTATTTATATATTTTCATTAAAAACATTGGTTTGAGAGAGAGAAAAAGGGAGAGGGAGAGAAACATCGACGTGAGAGAAACATTGATCAGTTGCCTCCCATACTCTCCCCGACTGGGGATTGAACCTGAGACCTTAGGTACACAGAACAACACTCCAAACTACTGAGCCTCCTGGCCAGGGCAGGCTTTTATTTTGTAAGGAACAGAATGTCAGAAATTTGGAACTGTAGGGAGTATTTCCTTTGTGTTAGAACTTCACAGAGTCATTTCTAAAGCTGAAAAGCAAATGTCAGAGCAGCCAATGTGAAGGCTTTGCCCTGGTGCCCTGACCTGTCCATGGCAGGCAGGCTTCCTGTGCTGTGGGGTGTTCCTTCCCATGGGGTGCTCACAGGGACACCTCCCCTGTCAGGGCGCTTGGGGCTTGGGGCCTCCTCGCAGCTCGTGTTTGTTTAGGGTTGTGGCGAGGCCTGGTGAAGCTGCATGAGTACAGGGTTGTGTCGGTGTCGAGCCTGCTTTACCACAGCTGCTGAACTAGGCCTGATAATACCATAGGTGCTTGGTACATATTTCTGTAATCAAGGGATACGTGTGCCTGGTCACAAAAGAGTGAAAGGCATGAATCTTACAAGCTTGTCCCTGTGTAACAAAACCTGTAATGTAGAATAGGTCGAAAATAAGGTCTACCTGGACTCCCAAACGAGAACAGAGCTGTGTACTAAAGGAGGTGGGAGTGGGGCAGCAAGAGTCATCAGGGTACTTCTGTCCCCCTCAAACCCACGAGGTGAGGTTGTGTGTCTGGCTGCTTTTCATGTGGTGAGGACCCTTGGGGCCCCAAGTTTCTGTCTCTGAAGATTCCCCAGACTTCTCTTCTGGGTTGTCTTAATGCTGTTAGTTTCTGCACTGGCCCACAGCCTTTATCCTTCCCTCACATGGGTAACTGAGGAATTCTGCCTACTTTTCCACCCATACCCATTTCTCCAAAAAGTGAAAGCTGACCCCGTGGCCTCCCAGTGCACAGCCTCCAGGTGCACAGCCTCCAGGTGCACAGCCTCCCGGTGCACAGCCTCCAGGTGCACAGCCTCCCGGTGCACAGCCTCCAGGTGCACAGCCTCCAGGTGCACAGCCTCCCGGTGCACAGCTTCCCGGTGCACAGCCTCCAGGTGCACAGCCTCCCGGTGCACAGCCCATTGCCTCCAGATGCCAGGTCTGTTTGCTCCTGGCGCTGCAAAGGCAGTGTGACCTCATTCCCTTGTCAGCACTGAGCTTTGAGAATGATTCCCCACCTTCTCTGCTTGTGCTGCTAACTTGGGCACCAGCCGCCCAGGCGGGGGAGGGTGGGGGTGGGGGGGTGCCAGCAGAGCCCGTGGTAGGGCCAGCCCCATGTGGGCTTAGACAACTGTTTTGCTTCAGCTAGACTCACCTGTTTTTGTTTTCTTTCCAGGGAAGGTCTGTTTCTTTAACAACCTTTTATCGAACAGCAAGAAACATCATGAACATGTGCTTCAGCAAGGAGCCTGCGCCAGCTGAAATTGAGGTGAGCTGAGCTCCTGCTGCCCGCGTGTGGGGGCCCGGCCCTCCTGGGGCCTGGCAGCCTGAGAGGACTTGAGTGGTTGACTGCTTTCCCTGTACTGGGGCAGCTGAAAGTTTTAACTCTTGTTCATCTAAAGTTCCTCAGACTCAAAAAAGGTAGAGTGAAGAGAGAGCCTTTTCCCGGCTTGTCCCTGGTTTACCCCAACCAGAGGCGGAAGCCAGGGGTGAGCTGGGCGTCCCCCCCGCTGGCCGCTCCTCCTCGCCCTCTGGGTGTCTGTTACGCAGGAGAATGTTTGGAATTCCTTGAAACCATAGCTCTGCTGTGCCTTCTCCCCCGTTTTATTTAGCGGGACTGGCAGAGTGCCATTTTTGTGTTCTGCCAACTCTGTTCTGAGTTAGTGTGAAGTTGGAAAGACAGTGAGCACCTCTGTGCCCAGACCAATTAGGGGAGTTTTGTGCAAGGTGCTCCAGGACTGAGACCCTGTCTTTTAGTTGCCTCCCCTTGGCCAGTGCCCAGCTGAGTGGCTGAGAACTGCCAGCCGCTGGCATCGGCAGCCCTCAGCAGCACGCGGTGCTGTCAGGGAGAGACACCAAACTTCTAGCACTTGTAAGGGCAGCTGTGGGCGGGAGCAGTTGTGTGGACTGCAGCCTGAGTTGGTCCCATGGCTCCAGACCACGTCTGGTGTTCTCAGGGATGGATGCCACTTCTTCTGGGGGAACCCAGGCTGATCTCGCGGGCCCAGCCATCCTGATTTGACCAGGTTTTCCTGGGAGTGGGATTTGCAGGACAGTCTAGGCCACACCAGGCCACACCAGGACACCGGGCCCCCTCCATCGGGGACATGTGATGCTGCACCTTTGCTGTCACCATCAGAAGCTCAGCAGGTTCCACTTGAGTCTCAGGCCATTTCTGGGCTTGGTGGTTTCCGTGTCTGCCTTCAGCACTGTTGGCTTCCCTTTAGGCCTGGGTCTCTGCTCATGGGCACACGCTGAGCTCTGTGCTCTGGGGGCTGCCTTGGAACGCCATGCTGTGGCCTGACCGCCGCCCCATCCCCCAGTCTTGGCCTTGCGCACGCCACATTCCATCAACTACAGTGTCAGCCGGGCCCCGGTTGTGGGACACGTGGCCACACAGTTGCTTGCGAAGTGCTCATGGCCTGTGTGGCAGGCACGTCAGAAGAAAGGAACGTGGCTCTTTGGAAAAAGAGGCCTTTGTTGCACAACGTCCATCCTTGTGGGCGGACCTCTGTGAAGGTGCAGTTTTTATTACCACCCGTAGCATGAGGAAAGCTTGGCTTATTTTAGTTTCCTACTTGAGAATTCATTCTCTCTGGAAGTTTGGCTTTTGCTTTAGCAGTTACATAATATTTAAACACAATAGGAATAATTGCTAAAATCCAAACTTTTTGTCTGAGGTTGTCTAGCTTCTCGCTCCTTCAAAGAAGGCCCGCCTTCCTGGCCAGTGCTCAGCAAGTGGAGTGTCCCCCATGTAGCAGCAGGTCCCTTCCTCCCACAGCGTTACTCACCTACGAGAGGTTGCTGTCAGTCTGATACCCGGCTGGCAGGGCCCGACTGTCACCAGTCCCGTCAGCCAGACTATCCCTTCCTTCCTTACATTTGAGGACCTCTGTTTAAGGAATCCAGGCATTTAATGATGTTGATTTATTCTTGGCTTGGGGCAGTGGTTCTCAACCTTCTGGCCCTTTAAATACAGTTCCTCATGTTGTGACCCAACCATAAAATTATTTTCGTTGCTACTTCATAACTGTAATGTTGCTACTGTTATAAATCGTAATGTAAATATCTGATATGCAGGATGGTCTTAGGCGACCCCTGTGAAAGGGTCGTTCGACCGCCAAAGGGGTCGCGACCCACAGGTTGAGAACCGCTGGCTTGGGGCCTTTGACGCCGCCAGCTGGCCCCTCTCTGTAGAAGGTGCCCAGTGATGTGGGCACCTGCAGTGCCCATCCCCGCCTGCGCAGTGGCCTCCCCTTCTGCAGTGTTGCACTGGCAGCACTGCCCTGAGCTGACCTGTGGTTATTGGTTAGGCTTCCTCCTTGAAAGGTGGTTCCCGCTCAATGGGCTTTGTCAGGATTAGGGAAGCGACGCTGCGCTTCTAGATTGATAATTGAAACGAAATGAAAAGTGTCTCTGAATGTGGGAGTTGCCTAAAGGTAATCTGGGCACGTCTGCTCACCTGTTAGTAAAACGCGTTCCTGCCACACTCAATAGGTTAGTTAGTTACAAGGGCAGCATTTTGCACCGGCCGCTGTTCCCACCGCCTCCATCTGAGTCAGTAGGCGTGGGTACAGCTGGGTGAGTGTGGGCTTTGCTCTTCGTAGAGGTCCTGGGACGCGTGTGAGGTGCTGGAGGGGAGGCTGTGTTTACTTCAGTCTGAGGACCACAGTGGCATGTCCTCCGCCTCTGTATCATTTCATTTCCTGTACCCTTTCACTTAAATAATTTTTATTATGATAGCCTTAACTTTACCATCTTAACCATTGTTAAGTGTACAGTTCAGCAGTGTAAGTACATTCACATTGTGGAATCATCACCACCATCCATCTCCAAAATGCTGTTCATCTAGCAAAACTGAAACTCTGTTCCCATTATGCAATAACTTCCTGTGACTCCGTCCCCAGCCCCTGGCAGTTGCCATTCTGCCTTCAGTCTGAGATTCTGACTGTGCTCGGTACCTCATGGAAGTGGAACCATGCCGTATTTGTCCTGTGTGATTGGCTTATTTCCCTGGGCATTGTGTCTTCAAGGTGGGTCATCTGGCACGTGTCAGTCTGTCCTTCCTTTGAAGGCTGAAGAGCAGGCCTTTGTATGGACCACCTCCTCAGGCCTGTCCGTCCATCTGTGTGGACACGGCTTACTTCCACGTTTCAACTGAGGTGCATGAGGCTGCCATGAATGTGTGGGCGTTTGTCTGTTGGGGTCCCTGCCCTCAGTTCTGGGCCCTGCCTGCAGAGGTCATTCGAGCATCGCTGTCCCACTCCGTGCTCTCTTGGGGCTGTTCTGTGATGCTCCTTCCTCGTGCACTCGTGTCCCGTGTGGTGGGTGAGCTGTGCTGACTCCTCGCTCTCCCTGCAGCAAGAGTACTGGAGGCTCGTGGAGGAGAAGGACTGCCACGTGGCGGTGCACTGCGGCAAGGTGGACACCAACACGCACGGCAGCGGGTTCCCCGTGGGGAAGTCAGAACCGTTTTCAAGGTAGAGTTGGACCTATTGTCTGCATTTTGGGGACTAGATGGTGTTCTTCTCGCCAGCCTTGTGATGCCCCTCTTTCTTCTGCAGGCATGGATGGAACCTCACCGTCCTCCCCAATAACACAGGGTCCATCCTGCGCCACCTCGGTGCTGTGCCTGGTGAGTCCCACGTCCGTCGGGAGCTGGAGCCGGAAAGGGACGGGGGCTTCCGGTGGAGAGTATTTAGATTCAAGACACTGATTTGCAGGAAAGAAAGAAATAGGGTCATAATTGAAATCCGTAAATATGTAGGAAGGTGGACCAAATCACAGCATCTAGGAGCTGGCAGGTGCTTAGTGGCCATCTTTTCACCTTGAATTGGTGTTTTCAGAGCAGAAGTCTTGCCCCCTCAGGACTAGTGCAGGCTCCTCCGTGGGAGGTTCTACGCTTATTTGGAAAGCCAGGTGTCCGGGGCCTCAGGTCACTGAAGGCTGGGACCCTCCACGCCCCGTGGAGGCGAGTGCTCAGGGCCTCTCCAGACACGAGTCAGGTCTGGTGTCCCCGTTCTCAGCCTTGGGGCCCAGCCCATGGCTGCTGGTTATTGCCAGCAGTCATCATGGTCACGTTCCCTGGGGCATCGTGCTGCCCGACTTGTGGAGTAAGCTGCCCTTCCACTGCTGTTTGTAGCGTGCCCATCTCAGCCTGGCTTCTGTGCAGCAAGCAGGAAGAGCAAGGTCCTTCTTACTGGGCTTTGCCTGGCTGGTTTTGAATCCCATTTCTTTCTTTCTTTCTCCTGTTTGGGAATAAAATAGTGACTCTGATAGCTGTTACTCAGACATTGTTGCTGCTTTCTCCCTTTATGTTTTAGGAGTGACAATTCCCTGGCTAAATATTGGCATGGTCTTTTCTACCTCATGCTGGTCTCGAGACCAAAACCACCTTCCCTACATCGACTACTTACACACTGGTGCTGACTGCATTTGGTGAGTATGCTGGCCCTGGTGGGGGCATGCCGGGGGGTGAGGGCGTGGACAGCCTCCGAGAGCTGCTTTCCTGTGTCCCAGCTCCTTGTCGGAGCTCCCAGCTTGGGATTTCCTGCCTCTGTTGGAGGGGCTGCAAGTGGCAGGGAATATTTTAAGTCGCTCTGGTGATAAGCATCACTTCATATGCTCATTTATGTTCCCATTTTTTGTCAGTTGCCTATTTCTATTTTATTTTTCTTCTAGGATATGAGTTGTTATTGTTGGTTTCCAAGTGTTTGTTTCATACTAGGTCTGAGAAACAGGAAGGGAATCACAGTGGGACAGGTGGGCGGTGTCAGGCATGCCTTCTGTTCCCTTTCTGGCCTCGTGAGCAGTCGTTTTGAGTGTCTCTGCAGAGCCCCCCCCCCCCCCCCAATGGCTTCAGGGAAAGCAGGTCTTATGGGAAATGGAGTTCTTGTTGTCTCCCCTGGACACATCTGTCTGTTTTGTGGGAAGCAGCCTGCTCGGTGCCCACCTGGAGCCTGTCACCTCCACCCAGGTCTGATCCCTGGCTGGCTCTTCGGTTCCTTTATTTAGGTAGCAGATGGGAAATTACTGCAAATAATCAGACGTCTTGTTGTCTGACAGTCTACCAGCCTCACGTTCATCCTGCGCTGACTGCTTATTGTCCTCACGGGTGATGAGGCTTCTTTACGAAAACAAACAGCCTTAGCACTACCGTCCGTGCTCTGAGGAGCCAGGTCTGCAGCGGCCTCATTATGGTGCCCCTGTTTCCTGGCCACACTGTAGGAAGTGGTGGTTGGTATTGATGTGAGCAGGACCTGCGGGCCTCCTGGGAGCCTGTGTGCAAGGGAGGGTGGTCTCAGCGCCTGCGGTTGGTCTGTGAGTGGCTGCCGGCTTGTGGAGGCTTTGGGCAGAGTGCGTGCAGCTGTGTTGTCCAGGGCGAGGGTGGCGACTGGGACTGGGAGAAAGTGTGGCCCCTTCCCGGAGCCCCTGTGCCCTCCATGTCGTTTCCGTGGAGAAGCGTCTGTGGACAGCGCAGGCCTGGTGTGGGGTTCAGGGAGTCCCCCAGACCTGCGACTTGAGCCAGCACCCCTGCCGGCCCCTCGGGTGAAGGTTGGGTCAGAGGAAGGGAAATGGGGGTCTGTGGGCCTCCTGAACACGAACCCCTGCCCGTCACTGAGGGATGAAGAGGAGGCCGGGGTGTGAGTGGAGAACTTCATGGGTTGCGGTTTTTTGTAAAACATCTGATTTTGGTTAGAAACCCTGGGTTTAAATCACAAATCAGTAACAGAATATGTTGGCATTGAAATAACATGAACATAATAAAAACCACTCCATGTGGCAGCTGAAACAGGATTTGGCCTCCAAGTGAAGGATTTCATCACAGACACCTCAGCGCAGCCGAGAGCAGGCCTGCCTGCGGGCCTGGGGGGAAGGTGCCAGGTTGGATCTGGGCCCGAGGGCCGGGCGGCTGCCCAGAGTGACCGGAGCTGGGCAGCGTCACGACTGCACCAGAGCCACTGCCCCTGACCTGGCTGCCCCTGGGCCAGTGGCTGCCTGTGCTCTGCAGCCCCAGGTCCCGTCAAGACTCTGGGATGGAGGGTGGGCTGTACTCGGAGAGGTCACCTTGCCCAGGGCCCACTCAGCAGGTGTCCCGCTGCAGCCTGCTGGCCCCTATGGGCACGGGAGACAGAGGGAGGGCCTGGAGGAGGCCTGGCACACCTGCCTTATGCACGCCGACTGCCTGGCCCCTGGATTTTCACAGGTAGGTGCCCCTTCTGGGGACACCAGCAGTAATTCCCCGACTCTCTGTGGCCGCAGTAAGGTTCCAGACATCCCTGTCAGCTCAGGTCTGCCGACATCCTCGCCCTTCCCCCACCGTCTTCCCTGTCGCTCCGTAGCTGTGCTCTGGGGTCTGTGCTGTCCCGAGCCTCACCCTGCAGCTGCCTCCACCGCTCGGCTCCCAATCGTCCCTCAGTCTGCGTGACGCAGGCCTGTGTGGGTTGATTTCCTGTGTGTTTCGCCAGCTGGTCCTTGGCTGGCTGGGTTCTGGCACGCCCAGCTGCCTCGGGGGGGCAGGCCTGCGACCCGGTGCACCCTCCTCTCATTCCATAATTTCACAGCGGCCGCGGTCAGTCCGTGCGCAGGCATGAGCCAGCATGTGCACAGGCAGGACTCCTTCCCCCAACTTTTTCTGTGTTTGGAGAACTGAGGGGTTGTCCTGCCTTTCCGGTCACCCAGCCCACGGCTCTGGGGCCAGGAGCTTGAGCTGGGCCAGGCTCTCACGAGGTGGCCGGGTTGGAGAGGCGAGGGAACCGCGTATTCCAGCACCGAATCCTAGTTCTGCAGCGCCTCCTGTTACAGAACAGTGTCAAACGCCAGCCCGGGGATGAGACGCAGCCTTGGCGCACTCACGGGAGGCTAATTGAGTCTGCAGATGTGCCTGGGTCTGATTTATAAGGGGTTTTAAACATCTGTTTTTGATTTGAAGGTTTTTTGGCTCATGTATAGGTCAGATCTGCATAAAAGATGAGCATGCTGTGCTATGCTGGTCGGAAGCAGCAGTGTTGCCTGGGAGTGGGGTGGGTGCGGCCTGAGAACCACGGAGCCAGTCACCGAGCCGGGCACCTCCCCGATCCCAGGACTCAGTCCCTCCTCCAAGTTTCAGTCTCTCTACTGCACCTGAGGCTGCTTCCCAGGCCCACATTTGCTCCTTTATCCGAGGGAGGAGGCAGGGTGGGCCCAGCCCAGGCTCCCCAGGCAGGGTCCTGGTCAAGTCTCTGCCTTGTCTCCCAACATCAGGTATTGCATTCCTGCTGAGGAGGAGAGCAAGCTCGAGGATGTGGTGCACACCCTGCTGCAAGCCAACGGGACCCCAGGGCTGCAGATGCTGGAGAGCAACGTCATGGTATGTGCAGCTCCTGCCTGTGCTGGCACCGGCCGGGCACGGGGTAGGCAGGGCTGTTTGTCAGTCACCCTCTTGGCTGGCCTGCCTTTCAGAGGCACAGAGGACAACGCAAAATGAATCCTCAGCATCATCCAAACTAGATGTCCTTCCTCTTCTATGGACACCAGACAGGTGCTTTCCTCAGATTGCACAGGACGTGGGGCACGTGCGCCGTGGCCTTTGAATCTGTCGCAGGGCTGGTTTTGTGTGTGGAGACTGGGGTGTGTGGTGAGGTGGGTCCTGCTTTTGGGTGGGCACTGGGGTCTGTTGGTACTGCTATTCCCACCTGCTGGGCACCTGGATGACTGGACAACAGAGCAGAAGCCCTCCACCTCACAGGGATGGGCACAAAGGCTTCTGATCCCATTTTTAGGAAGTCACGAGGCTGTTGAGTTCCTGGGAGTCCTTTTAGCCTCGTGTTTGGACACCTGAGCTCAGGCCCCTCTAGGGTGCATGTTCGAAGGTCCCCAGGCTGTACCTCTGTGGCTCTGCCTGGCTCTGCAGATTGAAGATTTTTCCCATTCCCACCCCGGTCACTGCTGGGTGGGGGCGGGAAAGGCTCTGATGTGGCTGTAGGGCTGTGTTCTCATAGTGGCCGCACATCTGGGTGGCTCTCTTGTCACTCTTGGTCCAGTATCAGTTTAGATCTTTCTTCTGATCAGGTTGGCATCTTTACTTTTTAAATGAGAAACAAACAATCTCCAGTACCAAATCTGATCTGTCTCCTCATGAAGAGGCCCCTTCTTAACTCCCGAGGCCCCGCCTGGAGGGCAGGTGTGCATGTCACCACCTGCTGGGCAGGCCGGGGCAGTGGTGGGGCAGTGGGGGTGGGAGAGCGGCCACGAGTGCGTCCTGCGGAGTGTGTCTCAGCCCTGACCTGCTCCCCAGATCTCCCCGGAGGTGCTGTGCAAAGAGGGCATCAAGGTGCACAGGACCGTGCAGCAGAGCGGCCAGTTCGTCGTCTGCTTCCCAGGATCCTTTGTGTCTAAAGTGTGCTGCGGCTACAGCGTCTCTGAGACCGTGCACTTTGCCACCACCCAGTGGACAAGTATGGGCTTCGAGACGGCCAAGGTAGGCAGGCGATGCGCATGCGCAGACACACGCCCACGTCCCTGTGCTGCCCGTCCCTTTTTAGATGGGTGTAATTTTAGAAAATGTTTCTAAGAGGTGTCAGAGAGGTTTTCCTAGGAAAGAAGATCTGTTAGGGGTTTATTTGTATCAAGAGAGATTCTGAGTCCCATTGTGGGCGCACTGTAAGCTGGGGGGTCCGACTGACGGCACTTGAGGTAACATTGGCAGTGGGGGAAAGTCTCCCCCCGTTGTCACGTTGGGGCCCCTGCCCAGTGGCTGGTGGCGCAGCAATGGCGTTTGCTGGTCCCTGGTGCCTTTCCCACAGGCAGACAGGATTGTTGTACGAGTTTCACTGCTTTGAAGTCCAGTGGAACTCAGAATTTTAAAATTGAGATTGCATCCTCTGCCCCGTAAAGAAAAAGCCTGCCCACTCTAAAGGGATGTGACCGCTTCTTGCAGGAAATGAAGCGCCGCCATATAGCGAAGCCGTTTTCCATGGAGAAGTTACTCTACCAGATTGCACAGGCGGAAGCGAAAAAGGAGAACGGCCCCACTCTCAGTACCATCTCGGCCCTTCTGGACGAGCTCAGGTAACCAGACCCGGTTCTCGCCCTGGGTCGAGGCCAGGGCGCCAGGCCCCACTGGTGCTTGGCTAGATGGGTGAAACCTTTTGGGTGTGTTTTTTTATATTTTTATTTACTTTTTAATTTAAATTTCCTCTTCTGTTTTCATGTTTGCTATTTGGAGTCAGAATTTCCTGAGGTGCTGATGCAAAAGGTTATTCCTCTGTGGAGTGGCCAGGAGGTGGCTCTGATGCCCGGGCACCTCGGATCCTAGCGGCACGTTGCCAGGGAGGAAATGGTGGCCACAGCCTCCTTTCTAGAGGTTAGGGTGGGTGTGGAGAGGCCCACGGAGCCTCACTCGGTCTTCTTGCCAACCTGCTCAGGATGCGTGTGTGAGACACCACTGGGCAGCTGGCATCAGCCCCAGCGCCTGTGTGTGGCTGGCCTGTCCCGTGTTGAGGCCCACACCCAGCTTCCGTCCCGCAGCGTTCGAAGGAGCTCTCCCAAGGTTGAAGCCGATCAGGGCAGAAGCTGAGGAGAAGTGCCACCCTTTGCTTGGCTTCCTGTGTAACCCTCTTCTCTTTTCCCACCATGTAGCTTCGTGATCTCTCCCTCCCAGGGGAGAGACTCGGTCGGTAGTGCTGACGGACAGCACACGGATTTCGACTCGTGTTGGTCGAACCTTTGATGACAATACCAGCAAATAGTTTGTTACATCCGTTCTTGGCTCGGAGTGAAGGGGCAGGGCCCTCTTAGGTAGCAGTGAGGGGTTTGCCATGTGTGTCCTGGTGTGTGGCGCTCCTGTTAGGCAGAGCCCAGTTGTCAGAGTAGCCTCGGAAGCTGGGGGGTTGTCTGACCTTCTGACTGAAGAACACGGGTCCTCATTTGGGGGCCTTGGGAAGGCGAGCATGTACTTCTCACCGCCCTCCTCCGACAGGAGGGTGCACCCGGATGGGGGAGGGGGCAGTGGCCTGGGGCGCAGCATGCTCCCTTTGAAGGGGAGGGACGGCCAGGCGCAGTGCTCAGCCTCCTGAGGGCCCGGTGCTTGTGTTGTGTTTGGACAGGGATACGGAGCTGCGGCAGCGGAGGCAGCTGTTCGAGGCCGGCCTCCACTCCTCTGCCCGCTACGGCAGCCACGACAGCAGCAGCACTGTGGTGGATGGGAAGAAAAAGCCTCGAAAGTGGCTGCAGTTGGAGACCTCAGAGAGGAGGTGTCAGATCTGCCAACATTTGTGCTACCTGTCCATGGTGAGCCTGCGGGCCCCTGCCTGGGACCCCTGCCGACTCCCACCAGTGCATGCGCGCTGTGCCTGCCCACAGAGGGGCTTCCCGCTGCAGGAAGCCTGTCAAGAGGCCCGCCCTTGGACCTCCTGCCCCCCTGGGCCAGGGTCCCGACCTCTAGGGGTCAGTGCCTCATCGTCAGCAACCAGGTCAGAGGGACCGAGGGCGGGTGGGCTCTGCTCTGCCCGTCCTCCTCCACAGGGTCTCTGCTCACGTGTGGCTTCATGTCTGCGGGAAGAGGGCCTCCCTCACACCCTGCCCTGTCACCCCCTCCCCAGGCTTCCCTTGGTGTCCCCTGGTGAGGGGCTGAGCTGCCCCCACGCTGCTGCCAAAGTTGACGTAGGACCTCACCTAACCTTGGCTTTTCCCCAGTTTCCATTCACCTCCGTGACCTGTCTCATTGTCCTCAGGACTCTGAAATCTGTCTTCGGTTAAAACGAATGTTTCTCTTCAGCAACACTCTCCCGTCCCCAGCCTCCCCGCCTCTGATCAGAGTTGCCTCTGAGCCAGCTCTTCCTCCTGCCCCTCCGTCTGCCAGCACAGCCCCCGTCTCCCTTCCATTCTATGGGGTTTGTTCCCTCAGTGTCCGAGAGCTTGGGGCTGCTCCGCCTCAGCCTCACCTGTGATGGTGTGGCTGGGTTACCCGCCCATCCCAGGCCAGAGGGGCCTGGCAGAACTTGGCTTAGTGGACAGCTGGGCTGGGGTAGCTCATCTCTCCCTTCCCACTGGGCAGCTGCCCTGACACAGGTATGTGGGTGCCCCACCTCCCACTCCAGGTGCTCCCCACCACACACCTCAGCCTGGCACTCGTGGCCTCCAGTGCTGGTGCCCTCTCCCCTCCTGTGTGCATTCTTCCTCCAGAAAGAGGAGCTTAAAAAGTAAGTGCTCACCCCCTGCCAGCATGGCACCAACGCCCTCACATGAGGCCCACGTGCCTAGACGCAGAGCAGCAAGTGTGTCAGGTCTGACTGCATTGCTCACCCAGGTGCCTGGCTCCCACCCAGCTGCCCCGCAGAAGAGATGGGCCACACAGCCAGTCCCAGTTGAATCATATGCTCTTTGTAACATCAGGGAGGTCAGAACTCTGAAAGAAGGAGAGAAACTGCTGTATTAGTTTGCTGGGGCTCCTGTGGCAAATACCACAGACTGGGGGCTCCAACAAAGATACTTTTTCAGCACCATGGCAGAGGCTGGGAGTCCGAGACCCAGGTGTCAGCAGGGTTGGTTCCTTCTAAGGCCTCTCTCTTCCTTGGCTTGTAGGTGCCCCCTTCTCCCAGTTCCTCCCCTGGTCTTCCTTCTGCATATCTGTGTCCTAATTTCTTCTTGTAAGAACATACGTCATATTGGACTGGACCCCACACTTAAAACCTCATTTTACCTTAATCACCTCTTTCCAGGCCCGTCTACAAATCATCACATTCTAAGCTATTGGGGTCAAGACGGCAGCCTGTGAATTGGGTGGATATAATTCAGTGCATAACAACCACATGTCTTCTGTCTAGTCTGTCTGTGCCCACATTTGTGAAGGTCACTCACAGAGTCCTCGAGGTCTGTGTTCATTCCTCTCGCTCTGGCGTCATTGTTCCCATGGGAATAATAGCTGCCTTACTCCCGTGAGCGTGAGCGACACTCCGGACTCCGTGTGTGGCACTGGTCCGCTCCCGGGACTCATTTGCACACCTTCAGAAGCCTGTACCTTGAGAGTTGTCACCAGGCATTTATCAGCCTGAATGTTATAAAGCATGTGTTCTAAATTCATAGGTAAAACCTGAGGTTTTACTTGTATTTACAGTTTTCATTGCTTGGACCCCTAGTAACTGGGCATTTTTGTCCATCCCTACCGCTAGCCATGTCTTTAAAGGTGATGCGTCTCTGCCAGCGTCACCTCTTTGCTCCTCTAGCTTGTGTTCTCGCCTTTGCCCAGAAGCACTGGAGACAGGAGCCCCCGGTCTACATCTTTATGAAAGGGCCGGGACCTCTTGCATCTTGTGGCTTAAGGCAGCATTGCCTTTTAATTTTAAACACAGAATGAGAACAGGACTGGAAGTTGGAGTGGGGGGTGGGAACCCCCACAAACCAGGCAGCTGTCCTTTCTCCTTGCCCCACGGTCCAGGTCGCCCGTGCTGTCTGTGGTGGGTCAGGCCTGTCCACATGCTGCTGCACGTGCTCCATGTGGCCGTGGGGTCTGGCGTGTGCTCTCACACGGCCGCTGGAGGCTCTTGTGGGTGTGGCAGGAGGGGCCTGTCTGGGTGGCAGAGGATCAAGACTGTGCTGGTTGGCGTCTGGCCAGGGGCTGGGGGGCAGGACAGCTCCCACGTTCCCAGCTGGACTGACGGAGCTGCGGGGATGTCCTGGGCCTGCTCCCCCCGAGCTGGCACCGCTATGCCTGCCAGGGTAGTTTTGAACAAAAAGGTCTCAGAATGTGTGAGCTTCTAAACAAGCATCGGTACTTTATCCCATCTTCCCTGCCTAATGGCACCTAGAACCTCTCAGGCAAGTGCAGCAGGAACCGGGGGAACTCGAGGCACCTTAGGTGCAACTCGGAGACAGTCCGTTACCCGTTTCCACAGCGTTGTTGGAGACCGTGCTGCAGGTGATTTCCCCCGTTAACTTCCTGTGAGATGCACACTCCTTAGCGTGGACAGCAGAGGTCAGGACAGGCCGTCCCTGGTTCCTGGGGCCTCCCCCTTCCCGTCCCTCCCGGGCACGTCCCAGCAGCAGTGCCACCATCCCCGTCAGCACCTCAGGAGCGTCTTCCTTGCAGGTGGTTCAGGAGAACGAGAACGTGGTGTTCTGCCTGGAGTGTGCCCTGCGCCACGTGGAGAAGCAGAAGTCGTGCCGAGGGCTGAAGCTGATGTACCGCTACGATGAGGTCAGTGTCGCCACATGAGGGCCTCCGCGATCAGCCAGCAGGGGCCCTGCAGGGAATGGCTGTTGTGTCGCCTGCCCTCACTTACTGTAGGGATGAGCAGACCTCTCAGCACCCAACTTGAGCCAGTTGGGCACGGCCTGAAACCAGGTGCATCCGCCATGATTCTTTCTGGTGCTCGTGGCTGGACAGAGACCAGCCTGTGGGAAAGTAACTCTGTCCCAAGATGGGGGATTGTGAGGTTGTCTGACCTGGAGAAACCCAGGAACTGAAACTGGAAATTTCTCTTTCCCAAACGTGGTTTCATTCCAGTTTTCTCCTCCATGTCGCTCGTAGCTTTGTACGTGGGCCTGCGCACACCTCCCCACGCAGGGCCGCAGCTCTCCCTCCCCATCGAGCCCTGGCAGCATCTCAGTCAGCATTACTGGCCCCAGGCCTCCCTCCATTTATAAGGGACGTGGTTTCAAGATCTGGTGCTGCTGTCCCCTGTGCCGCACTGGCTGGCTGGGCTAAGGAAATGGGGGACGTGGGCTGCCTGTGCCCATCCATCACAGGACAGACCCCAACTGAGCACCTATTCTAGCCCTGATGGCAGGGGGAGGGCCTTTCCTTCCTCCTTCCAGACCCTGAGCCGCCTGGACCGGGGATATCCCAGCTGTGGCTGCTGGGAGGGCCTCAGAACCAAGCCTGTGGCCGTGTTCTCAGAAAAGCCCGACTCAGGGTCTCGGGGCCAGGGCAGAGGAGCCCTCCTGGCCGTGGCCCGTGCGCTGAGTCTGGGTTGGTGGCCCTTCCTGGACCGTGCAGCTGGCAGGGCTTAGAAGGGATTTCTGCTCTGGGGCTCTGGTGGTGAGGAGAAGGCTTTCGTTCTAACTTAGAGGCCCCCCCCCCCCCCCCCCCCCCCCGTGCTTGGTTGTGATACCTCACATCACTGACCATTATAACCTGGCAGCGCTGCCAGCGGGGGCAGGGGCGGCTGTGGCTGCATCGTGGTGCTTTGGCAGCAGGCACCTAACCTCAGGTCAGAGCACACAGCGGGCAGCAGGTGGTGGCACATGATGCCAGGGCAGCTCTCAGAGCTCCCCAGGCTCCGTGCCTGGCAGAGAATTGCATCCAGCAGGGACCAGGCTCTTTGCCCTCAGCCACGGGCCTCAGCTAACACGTGGAGAGGGCCTTTCTCTCTCACTGTGCATCCATTTCTGTAAGTCCTGTTGGTTCCACCTTCCAAGTAAATCCTAGGTCCAGCCAATTCCCAAGGCTGCCAGTGCTTGTGCCCGCAGTGAAGGAGCCAGGGTGGGACTCCCTGTCCCTCCCTGGTTCCTGTGCCCCAGGCATGTCTTCACTGAGACCCCCACTCGGCCTCAGAGACGCTCCATATGGGGCCCTTCTTGTGCCAGCTGGTTGGTATGTACAGTCCATTCGACTCCCGTGGGTGAGTGCACTTCCTTCAGCTGAGGGGCTGCAGGAAAAGCCCTGCTCCCAGGCTCTCGGCTCCAATGCAGCGAGCACGTGTGTCCCTCTGTCTGCTGTCACCCCTTCAGCAGTTTCTCATAAATGCTTCCTGCAACACACGGCCCTGCCCCTCAGAGGGCACCTTTCACTTCTGACTGGCCCAGAGCCCTTCTTGAGGATCCCTCTCAGATTGCCATGGGGACCTGTCCCCCATCCTGGCCGGCCCACTGCTGCACACGCTGCCACCAGGGGCCCTTCCCCCAGCCCTTGCCCACCATCTTCTGCAGCGTGGTCCTCCTCACTGCGGCACGGTGCTCAGGGCCACAAGCCATGTACAGGGCACAACCTGTGCAGCTGTGGGCCCTGCCTGGAGCCTCCCTCCTGCTCCCCTTAGGCTCCCCGGAGGTTAATCCAGTGGAAGGTGACCGCACGAAGCCATCACACACCTGGGTGCCCAACAGGCCTCTGTGGCGAGGGGGCCTCTGAGGGAGCCCAGCTGTGGGGCAGGTTTGGTGCAAGTCTTTGGCTCGGTTATAAGATTGGAGGCTGAAAATAGATCTTGGCATCTTGGCTTTTTAAGAGCATGTTGGGCAAAGCCAGGAACCACTTTGCCCTTCCACCATCACTTTACCAGCAAATGGCTTCTAGAACAGTTAAAAATAACCCTGGTGTCTGACAACTGGCAGAGTGCAGCCGGCAGCAGTGGGCTTTTCCATGGTGATTTTGAAGCTCTCCAAAATGCGGGTGTTTCCACCTCCAGCTGTCTTGTAGCGAGAGGTTTGATGAGACCGAGGTCCTGGAAGAAGAATCCCACACGTGGGGCCTGTTGGTCTAAAGCAGTGATGGCGAACCTTTTGAGCTCGGCGTGTCAGCGTTTTGAAAAACCCTAACTTAACTCTGGTGCCGTGTCACATATAGAAATTTTTTGATATTTGCAACCATAGTAAAACAAAGACTTATATTTTTGATATTTATTTTATATATTTAAATGCCATTTAACAAAGAAAAATCAACCAAAAAAATGAGTTTGCGTGTCACCTCTGACACGCGTGTCATAGGTTCGCCATCACTGGTCTAAAGCTTGGTTGGTGGTGCTCTGAAGCCACCTGAGCTCCCAGTGGCCTGGCTTATTTTAGTAAATGGAACTCTGCAAGTCCGTTGGGAAGTTGAACTGTTTAGTTGCGGAATTTTTAGCCCTGGTTTGGATTTTGGGAAACGGCTCTGAGAGCACCACAAGCTCTTGTTGAAGCCCAGCAAACAGCCCTGGCCAGGCGGTGGGCCGTGGCGAAGTGTGGGCTTCCTCGTGCTGTGGAGGTGGCTTTAGTCCCATGTCACTGGGTTTTACAGCTCATCTATTTATCACGTGTTACATGTTTATGTCTAAGTGTCCAAATGGGCAGAGATTGTATTTCACAAATATTCAGCCCTGCCCCTTCCCAGGGCATCTTTAACTCTCTCCTTTCAGACACTTCTCACTCGTTGCCTTTTACCCTTTCATTTCTGTACAAGGAGCCTTCTGGTGCTGTTTCCAGAAGGCCGGAGGCAGGCAGGACCTGGCTGGCCCTCAGGCCTCTATGTGAGTAAAGGGGCGGCCACCCGTGCTCCCTGAGCCACATGGTTCTCTCCCTCCCTGGCCCAGCAGGTGTCATAAATGTTATGTCAGAGCTACATGACATTTTGATATTTTTGTGTGGTTTCTTTTGAAATTGGATGATTGAGTTATGTTACAAATGTATTTTTGATACCAACAGATAATTGGTTATCTCGAGTGAATTATAAGAATGCGTGTTTTGTTTGCCATCTCTCCTTCACAGAGGGAGGGAGGAGGGAGCAACGGAAATGTTCCTAGACAAGTGTTTGCATTCATTTGCGAGACCAGGTGAACTAGGCTGGAGTGTCAGGGTCGCCAGTGAAACGGCAGCTTCAGGCCTGTGTCACCACCCAGGGAGCACGTGGAGAAGACCTGAGGCCTCAAGTCCATGGGTCTTTTCTCCTAAATGCTCATTGTGGAGGCGGTGAGCTGAGTCCTCCCCTTCCTAGGTGGGGCCCCGGTGGCAGCTGGCTAACCTCTGAACTCCGAGGCTGCAGGGGTCACTCACAGAGGTCCCCGTGGGCTGCTGATGTGTTTGGCCGTGTTTGTCTCAGGGCTGTGTGTCTGGCTGTGTGGTGAGGGAATCTGTACCTCAAGACCAGGAGTAGACCCAGATTGGGATACAGCTTTTAGGAAACAATTACGTAGCAAACCGTGTAGTTATAGGACCATGTATTTCAGGCTTTAGCATATTAGTTTGTCTACACCTTGCAGCCACCAGGAGGTGCTATCAGGCTCCCTTGGGTCCCTGACAGGAACTGGAGGTTAGGCGATGTGACAGGCACCCTGGCCTGTGCTGTGCTGGCTGTCAGGTGAGGTGGCAGTGGGTTCTCCCTAAGACGGAAAGCATGTTTTAGGTGCATCCTCAGAACTGTTCGGCCTGTCTAGTTCTCTAGCCTGCTGCATCTCAGACTCGGCCTGATGCCTAAAGTCTGCCCCGACTTTCCTGCAACCCGCTCCTTGGGCAGCGCTCAGAAGTCTGCATTTGATGTGGTCTGATGAGGAGGACTGGCAGCTCTGCCACGCTGCCCGCTCTTCTCTCAAAGGTCCTGGTGTGGTTCTGGGGGCAGCACTCTTCTGGTTTGTTAATTCTTTGTCTTCCTTCCAACCCTTAACAGGAACAGATCATCAGCCTGGTCAATCAGATCTGTGGCAAGGTCTCTGGTAAGAACGGCAGCATGGAGAACTGTCTCAGTAAACCGACACCAAAAAGGGGGCCCCGCAAGAGAGCAACGGTGGACGTGCCACCCTCCCGGCTGGCGTCCTCCAGCTCCTCCCGGAGTGCAGCGAGCTCGTCCTGAAGCTGCCCACACCGCAGCCGATTGAGATCTATTTTTTGTAATTATTATATTCTAGTTTGGAGTACTTGCTGTAGGATACAAGCTGTCTTTGCACTAGCTCTAAAGAAGATTTTCTTCTGGTTTTAGAGAACTAATTTTGTTTTAGCATTAAACTCTTGAACTTTTTTTTTGTACTTAGAATACCTAGATACTGCAGTCAGATTTTTGAAACTGCCGTATATTCACTGTTTTAAAACCCTTGAGGGGCTGTATTAATTTGTATCGCCCCTGTGGCTGACAAAAGCCTTTTTGGTTTTTTTTTTGTTTTTTTGTAACTGTTGGGGAAAAAAGGATTTTTTTAACCCATTTTTGAAGAGGGTGAAGTTTGGAGAACAAATTTTAAAACTTTCAGTCATGTGAGATTTTTCTAGAGAGAAAAGGGGTAGGACACACACACACACACACAAACTTGAAAAGAAATGGCTTTACTTTGGCTGTCTTTTCTTCAGTCATGTGCAAGATGAGTTTGTAACTTTTAAAATCGGAGAACCCCATTTTGTTTCTCTGGGCGGTTGTGGCAGCTGAAGGCGGACACTGTTTCCTAACCACAGACAAAATGAGGAGATTTGAGTGACGAGGTTCTCCTTACCAGCACATCACTATGCATCTAAGGAAAAAAGAAGAGAAGAAAAAGACTGCCTGTCTCGGAGGGGTCCCGTGCGGAAACCTGTGCCTGATTTCATTAGGAAATCCATTCTGTTATTTTTTTGGTGCTGTTGGCTACTTTATCAAAAAACCCTTCAATAGCATCCTTAAGGGAAGAAAAAGAAAAAAAAGTGATTGAAGCCGTAAGTGCTTCTTTGTCATAGACGTGCAATCTTTCTAACATTCCATCTCATCTCACTGCTTGTTTCACACCTCACAAGTCAGCATTAATCTTCTTGTTAAATTTGTTTCGTTTAGGATCATACTTAGAGCCACTAGGAGGTCTGCAGTTCTTTTTGAATGTGAAAATGCATTTGTGCTCATCTTGTCTATTTTTCTCTTCATGTTGTAACAAAAAGAAAAAAAAAAAGAATCCCATCCTTTTGTACATATGCCTGTAAATTGTTTTAAATACTTGAGCCTTTTTCTCAGTGGGCGTGGGGAGGGGGGTGAGAAGACAAGATGAAGAAAAGCCTTACATTTCAGTTTCTTCATCGGTTGGATTGGATGCTTACAGGGTTTTTCTTGTAACATTTATAAGTGCTGCTTACATCACTGAACAACAACACAAAAATAATAATGGAGTAGCTGTTGCCCTTCTCCAGTTGTGTGTACAGTATGTGTGGAATAAAGAAGGGAAACTGTTTTCACAAGCTGTTCTTTGTTTCATAATTGGATTCATCGATCCCGTAGCTACCCATACTGCACTGAGCTTGCCAGTGGGACTGTCAGGAACGTCCTGTGATCCACTTTGTTGGTTGTTGTTGCAGAGACTGAACTGTTTTGGAATATTTAACAGTTACATAAACGGAGTCAAGTGTTTTCCAATGTGGTTGTCCGGTTTTTATGGCCTTGCTGTGTACTTTCCCTCTTTTTGACAGTAAACTTCTGCCTATGGCTTACAGTTTGACATTTAATTTATTAGCGCTGCTCTGCACTCCTCCCTTGGGAGGGAAGACTTCATGTTGTTTATTGCCAGTTTTTTGTTTACTTTTCAGGTTTGTACTACAAGGTTTAATAATAAAAACAAAGTTTTTTTGACATTTGTCTTGTGGAAGATGAGTGAATGAAATGAGCTTTCTTTTCCGGTAAACGGGTGGAGGGCGAGAGTCCTCCCTCAGCCCGAGTGGCAGCCAACACAGCCTGACTCGGCTCACCTTCCTCTACTGCTGATGGTTTGAATCCCCTTCGAGCAAAACCCAATGCCTGCTGCTTGCCTCTTGTTTCCTGCGGAGGCCACTGGCAGCAGCAAGGACAGGGCTGGGCCGCCCCGGGGCTGGTGCGAGGCTTCCCTCATCCTGAGGGCGGGCGAGGCGCCTCTCGCCAGGTGCCCGGCTGTGAGGAATGCAGACAGGAAACCCCATCCTTGTCAGGAGTCAGAACGGCAGACTGCTTGGTTTGTTTTCCTGTGGACCCAGGTGTGTGCTCTGCTGTTAACGCGGGTTAGCTGTTGAACTGTTAATAATTTTGTGACAAAAACCCACTTTTTTTAGCACGGAGTTTAACTGCAGTTAGGTTTTGGAGGAAGCAGGGTTTTCTGTCTGTGAAGGTCCTTTTCTTGCTGAGGCCACGTGAAGACCACATTTCCCGGCCCCGCCAGCCCTGCGGGCTCCTTGGTGGCCTGCGTGGACCCCAGTTGCCCTTCCTGCCCCCTAAAGCCTGAAGGATGCATGTGTGTGGAAGCCTTTCTGTACAAACTGGCCATGGACTCCCTCAGTTAAAGTCCTCAAACTTTATTGTTAGCTTTTCTTTCAGTCAGTTTCTCAGAAATTACTGGGAATTGTGTGACAATCAAGAGCCCCTGTCAACCGCCTGCCTTCAGTGGGATTCTGCACAGCTGGGTCTTCTCAGCGGTGCTCGGGGTGCCATGCGGGTTTAGGAGTCGCTGTCGTCGCTGTGTAAAGTGGCCAGGGCAGTGTCCACTTCAACTCCCTCCTCATCAGACTGAACGACGGGGGACTCCCCACCTTCACTGGAGTCCTGGGTGGCTGGGTCAGTGCAGGTGGAAGATAAAGAAGGTGGCTGGGCTCGTAATTCCGGGAGATTTGGAACCGGGAGAGTAATTTCATTCTGACCAGTATTTGATTCAGGCCCTGCAAAATAGGAACAACCCTGTGATAAAAGTATCACAGTTTAAAACTGCTACTGAAGATGGTGGTCTGAACTCATGCTATTAAAAAAGGTGTCAATGTTTTGTTGTGGTGAGCTGGGGCTACCAAGGAGACTCCCACGCCAGTGCAGGAACTGTCCCTGGAAGAGGCTAAGCCAGGTGATCAGCGAGGCATCCAGGGGCCTGCACTGATCCTTCTGCCCTCTGTGACAGATGGGAAGACCCTGAGGCCTTCCCACCATGTCCAGGGAAATACTGTGATGAAGGCCCTAGGGCGCTCCCTGCATTTCTTTGAGGAGCATCCCCATAACCATGATAACCTAGATTTACTCTTTATATCTTTGCAAGTAGTAATTCAGAGAAAGTAATGCTAAGAGAAAAACTCAATCTTTTTTGCATTTCTCCAATTTCATGGGGAGTCAATAAGTTCTTAAAGGAACCAAAGCATATGCAGATGATGGAGTCCCTGTTTCTAAATCTCTTCTTGACTCTGGGAAAGGGGCCAGCATTCCTTCCCACGTCCAGTGTCCCAGCCTCTCAGCATAGGGCTGCCCTCCTGGGGACGACTCTGTTCTCACAGATTTGCTGGGAAAAGAGGACGGAGAAGTTGAAAACAACAAACTGGCAAGAACTCTAAAGGGCTTGACCTCAGAGGCAGTGGGAACTGGTGCCGGCGAAACTGTCGAGGGCCCAGGTGCCACAGGAGGCCTGCGCTTTGCCTTTCCCTGTGTGTATGTGAAACAACAGCAGTGCTTGCTCTGTAATGATTCTGTGTATAAGAAGATCCCCGAAGGTCTGATCTGAAATTTAAAATGAAGTGAGCCCATGTATAGGTTTGGAACCTCAGTAAATATTTGCTGAATAAATGTGAAAGTTTGGGAAGGCATGAAGTGCAAGTGCCCACAGGGTTGCTCCGGTTTTTAAAAATATAAGCCAAATGCTGAACACATACCTTGGCCTTGCCCACAACAAAAGTGAAATAAATAGCTGAATGAGAGTTAAAGATGACAAATGCATGCTCAGACCAGCACCAGGTGTGTGAGTCACAGGCAATCTCCCACCTTCCCCCAAATTCCAGTCTTTGAAATAACCACAAAAACTAAACTCAAATTCTGAGACAGAGGAGGTAAAACAGGAATTGAGAAAGTGCCCTGTTCTTAGACGGTGTATGGGTAGAGCACTAGAAGTCTTTGAGAAATTCATGATGGAACAGCTGTCTCATTTGCCCACTACTGCGAGACCAGGCACAGGCGAGTGGAAATGGGTGAGAATAAGCAGTTGACTGCGGCTTAGAGACCTGTGCATCATTACCCTGATGTCTGCCCTCTGAAGGGATAATGTGAAGAGGTTTTATGCAGGTCTGACACCTCCTACCTAAGACAGGGGACAGCACGGCATTATCTTCTCCTGAATTCAAAAAAACATCCAGGGCCTCCTGGTCATTCATGTCCATCAGGTCCATCTGCTCCAGCATGTCGACATTCACCTCCATGGATGACATGCTCCCCATGGGCTCTGGAAATAGAGTGGCACCAGAAGAATTGACACTTTATCTTCAACAATACTTTTAAAAGCAAACTTCAATTCATTAGGCTAACTGCACTGTATTTTCTAGGTATAAAATATCTCCTGCTACTCCAAACTTTAAAAAATACAATTGGGAGCAATATATTAAACTAGAGGACCAGTGCACAAAATTCGTGCACTGCGGGGTGGGGGGGATTGTCCCTCAGCCCAGCCTGCACCCTCTCTAATCTGGGACCCCTCGGGGGATGTCCAACTGCCGGTTTAGGCCCGATCCCTGTGGGACATCCCGCTCACAATCCGGGACTGCTGGCTCTCAACCGCTTGCCTGCCTGATTGCCCCTAACTGCTTCTGCCTGCCAGCCTGATCACCCCTAACCTCTCCCCTGCCAGCCTGATCGATGCCTAACTGCTCCCCTGCTGGCCCGATCACTCCCAACTGCCCTCTCCTGGTGGCATGGTCCCCCACAACTGCCCTCCCCTGCCGGCCTGATCGCCCACCACTGCCCTGCCTTGGCGGCCATCTTGTGTGAGGGCATGATGGTCAATTTGCATATCACCTCTTTATTATATAGGATGCTGCATTCCAATTTAATACTTGAAATCTATCCAAGATTAACACTGGTTTCCTAGCAGGTTTCCTGTTCACCCCCAGCCCTTTACAGGCACTCAGACAGACCCACTTCTGCATTAAGCAGTTCCTGGCTGCTGGGAGAAGGGTGCTGTCTGAAGGAGGCGGGTATTTCTGCAGCAGCATGAGGTGATTAGCAAGCTCCCCACCACACACACCTCTGCTTCTGCCTGCAGTTGCCCCCAAACTCTGTTATCATTGCAGTTGAAGTTTTTACTGCCCTTGTGACATTTCTCTACTCTTCAACCTTAGCAGCAGACAATGTTAGGGCATTGGCAAGCTGGGGAGATGGAACCATGAGCCCCTGCAGTGAAAACACAGACTAAAAAAAATAAAATCATCCCACCAGCAAAAAGAAGCTAGAAGACTATAAAGAGTCTGACTCAGCCGGGTATCAGGTAAGAGATGCCTCCTAGGTCTGGAGTTCATATTTAAACCACCTCTGTGGTCCAGAAAAGTACAGCCTGTTAAGTCACCCCAGGCATTCTGGGGCCTGGCAGATAAGAATACCCGTTGTTTCTGGATGGACATACGCGTAACCTTGCATCTCAAAGGCATAGAAAAACAAAAGTCCATTCTAATCCAATGCCAAACTTACAGTCTCACATGGAAATAAGTCAGAAACAAGCTCAGTATTAACACTTTCCCAATAATTTTAAATGACTAAGCATTTTTAATCAAAAGATATAAAAAAATGAACAAGGTATAAAAATTAGAGCGTAGGCACTTGAGAAAGAGCCAAATAACTTCCAGATAGGAAAAATCTAATTGAAATTTAAAACTCTGGGCACAAGTTAACATTGAAGATTATTGATCAGAGCCAAAAAAGAAAATTAGTAAACTAGGAGACTGAATGAATTCCCCATTACACACAAAGGAAAAGATGGGAACTAAGAAAGAGCTTAAAAGTGATGGAAAACGGAAAAGTTTACACAGTTCTAATGAATGTGGGGAGCAGCCATATTCAAAGGCTGTTTCCCAGACTTGCTGGAAGATCTGAGGTCCCAGATTTAGGAACCAAAATATATTCCCAGCAACACAGATAAAAGAAAACCTGACCCTACATCAATTGTAGTGAAAATGACAGAACAAAAGAGGACGGGCAGAGGAGGAAAGATGATAAATAGACTGACAGCCTCTCAACAATAAAAAGCAGAAGATGGGAGAGTAAAATGAGAGGTAAGATAAATGTCACTTCTATATCATTAAAGAGCACTTAAGATCAAGTATAAGATGACAAGCACTGCCAGAAACACTGGCCATGAGCCTGATCTCAGGAAGATGGTGACGAATCCCAGAAGGAAGGTCTGAGATGCAAGAAATGTTAAACAGTGAAAAGTCTCGTAAGTTTGTGAGTTAATACAAAACCTTGAATAAACTCATATTAGTGTCCAATTTGGGGGATTTACTCTGGCAGAATTAAAGGACTGCACAATTTTGATAGGAGGGGAAGGCTGTGATGAGAGTTGAAGCAGTGTAAGACCTTTGTTTTATTTGGTAGGAAGGGGAGAATCTGATTGTCTTTAGTCACCACAAAATCAAAGTTCAGCACTAAAAGGAAGGGTAAATAGTATGTAAATTCTACTTTTAGCTGGGGGAAAGCTTATTGTAGTTTAGATGATCCCCCTGAAGTGGCACTATCCGAAGCAACATAGAAGTCCGCCTTCTCTGCATCAGACCTGATCAGGGCATGGACCTTGCCACAGAGCTGCTTCACATCCACAACCCGATGGATCCAAGGGACACGGGTACAGTGTTATCTTGGAGCTTCTTCAAAGCTGACTGGTCAGGGGGAACTTGATGACACAGTCATCAGACTTGTTCTTGGGGGCCTTCTGTGGATGTTGGGCTGCTAGAAAATGAGTGACATGCAAGTTTTGTTGTGGGCTATGGAGGCCATCAGCATGGCATTCTGGCTTTTGGCCTTGCTTTGACTTCAGTTTTGAAAGGGGCAGAGGCTCCCTTCTTTTCTGTCTGTGCTCACCTCTTAAGGGCAAGAGTATACTTTTAAAACAAAGGAGAGGGAAAAAAGTGGACTAAAAATCATAGGAAAATAGAAAGCGCCACATAAGGTGGTAATGAAGTCAGGTATGTCAGTAATCACAATAAATGTAAATGAACCAAATTTGCCAGTTAACAGATTAAAAAACTGAATTGCTAGTAAATAAAATCTAGCTATATTCTGTTTATAGGAGACATTCCTAAAACACAGACACATGAACAGTAACATTTTTTTTAAAAGTGGAAAGTGGGCAAACAACTTTAAGAAGAAAGCTGGTATAGCTATATCAATATCAAACAAAATATATATAACAGGAAACAAAAGCAATATTGGGCTAAAGAGTTATACTCAAAGATTTTTTAAAGGTTTACTTCTCCAGGTAGATATTTAAAAATTTCTGTGTGACTATAAAAATGGCTAGAATGACAAAGTGTAACATCAATAGTGATGGGGTGGGGTATAGGAGGGTTAAATATACCTCTTTGAAAATTGATAATTAAGCAACCCACTTGATGAAATGGAACCCATAAAGAAACCATGCCTATCATTTAGAATTTTGTTCTCAAGTGCACATGGAACATGTAGAAAAGTTCTCTGTAATGGGCCATAAAGTAAGTCATGAATAAAACATGTATATATCAAAAACCCATTCTCTAGCCACAATTGAAATTTAATTAGGAATCAGTAATAAAAAGTAACTAGGAAAACCACACATTACTTTAAAACAAAGTTCTAAACAGTCCATAAGTCAAATAAGAAACCTTAAAGGAAAATTATAAATACCCAGAAACCATTACTTATCAAAACTTGTAGAATAATGTTAAAGTGATACCCTAATGAAAAATTCATAGCTTTGAATATCTTAAGAGAAGTCTAAAAATTGAGTCTAAACATTCAACTTAAATTAGACCAAACAAAATTAAATTAGAAAATCCCAGAAATGAAAGACACAGTAGAAAGGAAGAAGAATAAAAGAAAAAGTTGACTCTTAATTGAAAACACTTAAAAATGAATAACTTAAGATTCATAAAAAAGCAGTAAAAGTCCCAAATTAACAATTTGAGGAATGCAAAATCAAACCTAACCCCAAATATGGCAAAGGCTAAAAAAAGAACTCTGGACGTTATGCTAGTATATTTGAAAACTAAAGACAAGCTGGGCAAAATCCATGGAAAATTTGCTAAAATTAACAAGATATAGGAAGTCACTGTAATGGTCAGAGAAAAGGAACAGGTAGTTCTTCTCACAGAGAAGTCACTGGTCCCAGACAGGGTCAGAGGCAATTCTCTTCACCATTTAGGAAATAAATGATGACATCACGGTGTGCACCACAGAAAATCCCAATCCTACTTAGCCACCAGTTCTCACTCAGTCTAGAAACAATGCAATTCCAATCAAACTCTGGACAGGGTTTTCATAGAACTTGGAAATCTGACTTTAAAATTCAGAGGGACAAATTCATACAAAAATAGCAAAGGCAACTCTGAAGAAAAAAGAATGTTATAAAGTGTGTGTAGGAGCAAGCAGGAATCGCTCTACCACATATATCAAGACTTACTATAAAACAGGGTCCTGCACCTAGCACTACTGACACTTTGGACCAGATAATTGTCTGTTGTGGGGCTGCCCTGTATCTTGGATGTTTTAGCAGCATCCCTGGCCTCTACCTACTAGATGCTAATAGCATATGCCTACCCCAATCACAGCAAGCAAAGCTTTTGCCAGACATTGCCAAATAACCTCCATGGAACAAAACTTCTCAGTTGAGAACCACTGCTTAAATAATTATTATTAAGACTAGAGGCCCGGTGCACAAAAATTTGTGCACTCGGGGTGGGGTGAGAGGGGGGTCCCCCACCCGGCCTGTGCCCTCTTGCAGTCTGGGACCCCTCGGGAGATAACGACCTGCTGGCTTAGGCCTGCTCCCGGGTGGCAGAGGGCACGCCCAATCCCTAGGTGCGGCCCCTGGTCAGGCTCAGAGCAGGGCCGATTGGGGAGTTGGGCGCCTCCCCCTGTCATGCACAGAGCAGGGCGGATCGGGGGATTGCGATGCCACCCTCAGTCACGCTCAGGGTAGGGCCGATTGGGGGGTTGGGGCACCGCCTCCTGTCACACTCAAGGCAGGGTCGATGGGGAGGTTGTGGCGCCACCCCTTGTCACGCACAGAGCAGGGCCAATCAGGGGGTTGAGGCGCTGCCCCCTATCACTCACAGAGCAGGGCCGATCAGGGGGTTGGGGCGCTGCCACCTGTCACTCACAGAGCAGGGCCCATCAGGGAGGTTGGGGCTCCGTACCCTGTCACACACAGAGCAGGGTCGATCAGGGGGTTGGGGAGCTCCCCCCTGTCACACACACAGCAGGGACCATCAGGGGTTTGAGGAGCTCCCCCCTGTCATGCACAGGGCAGGGCCGATCAGGTGGTTGAGGAGCTCCCCCCGTCACTCACAGAGTAGGGCCGATAGGGGAGTTGGGGCACCGCCTCCTGTCACACACAGAGCAGGGCGGATCAGGGGGTTGGGGCGCTGCACCCTGTCACACTCAGGGCAGAGCCAATGGGGAGGTTATGGCTCTACCCCGTTACACACAGAGCAAGGCCTGTGGAGGGGGGTTGGGGCGCCACCCTCTATCACCCACAGAACAGGGCCGATCAGGGGGTTGGGCGCCACCAGTGTCACACTCAGGGCAGGGCCCGTAGGGGAGGGGGGGTTGGGGCACCGCACCCTGTCACAGAGCCGCAGGGCGATCAGGGGATTGGGGAGCTCCCCCCTATCAGGCACAGAGCAGGGCTGATCAGGGGGTTGGGGCGCCTTCCCCTGTCATGAACAGAGCAGGGCAGATAGGGAGGTTGTGGCCCTGCCCCCTGTCACTCACAGAGCTGCAGGGCAATCAGGGGGTTTGGTTGCTGCCCCCTGTCATGCTGATCCCGGTGCCAGGAGGCCTCACTGCTCCACTGATCCCGGTGCTGGGAGGCATATTACCCTTTTACTATATAGAATAGAGGCCTGGTGCATGGGTGGGGGCAGGCTGGTTTGCCCTGAAGGGTGTCCTGGATCAGGGTGGGGGTCCCCACTGGGGTGCCTGGCCAGTCTGGCTGAGGGGCTGAGGGCCGTTTTCATGTTGGCGGGTGACTGAAGCTCCCAAATGCTCCTTTTTTTCTTCCTTTTTTTTTTTCTATTCTGGGCCAGCTTTAGCTCTGATGCCTCTGTGCTGAAAACACTGATACAATGTTGCAGTCAGGCTGGCTGAAGGCAGGCTGACTGAAAGCCGGTTTCTGGGGTTTTGTTTAGCTTCTATATTTGCAACATAGTACATAGTTGCTTAGAGTTGCAGCTGAGAGGCCGGCAACTCAGGCGGGGAACGTTGGAGTCCGCAGTTACTGGAGCAAGCAAGCCTCCCTGTTCGCTTCAGTGCATGGCTGCCGGCCGCCATCTTGGCTGACAGTTAATTTGCATAAGGATATGCTGATTAGCCAATGGGAAGGGTAGCGGTCATACGCTAATTATCATGTTTCTCTTTTATTAGTGTAGATGGTATGGTTTTGGCATGAGGCTAACAAATAGAAGAGTAGAACAGAAAAGAGAGCCTAGGAAAGACTCACATTGCATGGAAATTGACAATGTGAAGCAGTGGAGAAAATGCTGGTGCTCAAGTAGTTACTGCTTTGGAAAAAAATTAAAAATGGACCTGTAGCTCATGACATAAAAAAAATCAAGTGCCAAATATAAAATGGAAATTTAAAAACTTAGTAGGATGTTCTTATAACTTGGAGTTATATCAAATATATACTTATATCCTTCTAACAAACCATTTTATATATCTGGACTAGTTCTTAACATTTTTTAAAGATCTGAAGCAAATATGGTAAAATGTTAACATGCTAAATCTGGAAACAGGTGTGTTACATTATTTTCTGTTCTTTTTTGAATATTTAAAATTCCTAGTTAAAATGAAAACCAGCCCTGGTCGGTAGCTCAGTGGTTAGAGCATTGGCCTCGAAACCCAAGGGTTGCATGTTCGATCCCTGGCCCTGGTCGAGGCCTGTGCGGCAGGCAACCAATCAATGTTTCTCTCTCTCCCCCCTTCTCTCCCCACCAACTCTTCCCTCCCTCCCATTCTCTAAAAATCAATGGAAAAAAATATCCTCAGGTAAGGATTAAAAAAGAAAACCAATAATGGATCACAGTAAGTTTCAAAGTTCTAAAAAAACCATCATAATGAGATAATCATACAAAATTAAAATCATAAACTGGAAGTTGTGTTTGAGATATTTTTGCATTATGGATCTTATCTTGGGGGACACTGTGAATTTCAGGATAGGTATATATCTATTCTATCTTTTCTAATTGTTAATTTTACCACCAGCTCCAACATCACCTCTTCTTTCCCCAGCACTGGGTCCACTCTGGAACACCTGAGGGCTGAGTCAGTGTCTAAGGGTACAGGGGACACCCCTGGCTCCAGAGGTTGGACTCTGCTGCATTGCCACCTCAGCAGAGATGCACAGGATCCTGAGGACTAATTGTGGGGATACACGGGTACAGAGTAGGGCATCTCCACGGTGATCTTTTTATCACTAACTGCACTGTCAATACCGTGGCACTCGGCAATAAAATGAAAGAAATAAATGCTTTCCCAAGAAAACGGGAGTCAAGTCAGGTGGAAGACAAAACCTGGATCAGGGTCTTACAAAGGACCTAATTTTGTTCTACTGGTACGTTGATCTGCTGGGCATGTGCAGGTCCCAGGTCCCCTCTGCTTCTCAGCATGCTGGCACAGCCTTCACTCCCCTTAAAGCACACGAGATTCCCTGCTCTGTAGGTCCTCCAGTCTCACCACTCACTAAGCGCTCACAGATATCCCTTCACCCTTTACTCTGATCATTTTCTGGATAAAACTTCCCATGCCTTTGTCCTAATTAACACTACGGTGTCGGGTGAATTTCCCGCCAAAATTTAAGATGGCGGTTCGCATACGCAGGTAGGTATCTTTGTGAACGGCAAACAAACAAATATTTGGTAATACGCAGTTACAATCGGTCCGAGTTTACATGTTTCCCGCACTCCACCGCAAATCTATATGAACGGAGTTAAGACGGCTCCCGCGGAGTACGCGCAATTCACGCGAGCCGACTTAACTCGTTTCCCGCAATCCAAGTGTTAAAAAATGATGCTTTGGAAAGTGAGATTCAGACTTGCTACTTCTGATTTAGTGGAATGAGTCCAAAATATCATGTGATTAAAAAAACCCCTATCCTATCTAATAATAGACAAACATGGTAATTGACCGTACCTTCGCTATGCCTCCCATTGGCTAATCAGCACGACATGCAAATTAACTGCCAACAAAGAGGGCTGCTAATTTGCATACTGCAGGCAGGGCGGGACAGCGCCATCCCGCCTGCCCTGCCGCCATCTGGGCCTGCTATTTGCAATCCGGGGCAGCGGGCGTCCATGTGCGACCCGACCCGGGGCGGCCGGGCGGTGCAGCAGTGATCAGCCAGCCCGCCCGGCCTCCATCCGGGCATCCCGTGTGCGACCCGACCCGGGGCGGCCGGGCAGGGCAGCAGTGATCTGCTGGCCCGCCCGGGCGTCCCATGTGCAACCCAACCCGGGGTGGCGCCCCAACCCCCAGATCAGCCCTGCCGTGTGCGCAACCCAGGGAGGTGGGGCAGGCACTGAGGGATCGGGCCTGCCATCTGCCACCCGGGTAGCGGGCCTAAGCCAGCAGGTGGTTATCTCCTGAGGGGTCCCAGACTGTGAGAGGGCACAAGTGGGGCTGAGGGACACCCCCTCCCATGCCCCCTCCCCCGCCAGTGCACAAATTTTTGTGCACCGGGCCTCTAGTATATATATAAGAGAGGGAGAGAAAGATAGAAACGTCAATGATGGGAGAGAATCACTGATTGATTGCCTCCTGCCCACCCACACCAGGGATCAAGCCGGCAACCTGGGCATGTGCCCTGACTGGAGTTGAACCGTGACCTCCTGGTTCATAGGCAACATTCAACCACTGAGCCATGCCGGTTGGACGTGATTTTTTATCTTGATTGATTCCTCTAAATTAAATGTTCATCCCTGGAGATGAACACAAGGTAAGAAAGGAACATGTGACTCGCCAGGCTGGGCGTCTCAGGGATGGGTTTGAATAAGCTGCAGGGACATGGACATGATGTTTGTCATTTGTGTATGTCTTTACAACTCTAGCTGAAGCAGAAAGCTAAAACACCCACATCCTCATTTGCTTCTTTAATACTTCCAAAACCACACATATTGGCAACATATGCCTGACTCCATTTTTTTTACCTTAAAAAAAATAAGCCCAATACTTTTTTAAACTTGACGAAAATTATTGTTTTAAGAGCTCCAAACCAAAAAACAATTCAATTCCTTAATGTTTAGCGGCTGCCTGCTCAACATGCGGTGATGAGCAAGTTCCTGCCCAGAACCACTGCACTGGTCCTAGGGCCCTGCATCACAACCAGCCCGTCTGCCAAACAGAAATAGGCTCTGAACCTGTCATGCTTCTCTCAACCCACTGGGGTGTGCATGGGTCTCCCTGAGAACAGGAGCTTCTTAAGAGACACTTCGATTTTCTCTTCGCCTCCTCTGGGCTGAGGAGTGTGCTGAACAGTTAGCAGGCGCTCAGGAAACGTCTGCTGCACTAAACTGAATGAGGGTAGCATTAAAGTGTTTAGCAATAACAATTTCTATTCCTGTTCTCTTCATTGTCCCACCTGCTCTTGATGTAATGTCTCATTGTGCTCAAATTTGGTCAAATTTTCCAGGTTGTCTGTATCTGAATGGGCTGAATGTTTGTGCTCCCCTCAATTTGTATGTTTAAGCCCTAACCCTCCTTGTGATGATACTTGGAGGTAGGGCCTTTGGGACATGATTAGGTTTAGATGAGGTCAAGGGTGGGGTCCTCAGAATGGGATTAGTACCCTCCTGAGACACCAGAGAGATGCTCTCTCTCCATCATGTGAGGACAATGAGCTACAAGCCAGGAAGAGGACTCTGGCAGGAAACCAAATCAGCCAGGACCTTGGTCTAGGACTTCCAGCCTCCAGAACTGTGAGAAATAAAATTCCGTTGTTTCAGCCACATGCAGTCTGTGGTATTTTGTTATGGCAGCTTGAATTGACTAGGACGATGTCCTTCTCAGCTCCTGCCCATGATGGCACAAATCTGTGAAGCAAAGCACCAAACACTAGGAAGCTGAACACTGCACATACTCTGAGGAAACAGGCTGACTTTTCTAGATGAAGATTCTAGGTCAGTGGAGTACAGAGAGGGAGAGCTGAGATAAAGAAATTAAACTTCAGATCCATACTGTGAGTTTAAAAAGCATTGTTGGAGATTAAAATGGCAATGGAGTGACTGGATGCTGCATGGATATGCTCCCAGGTCCAAACTGGAATTTTAACTAAAATACAGAAAAAAAAACTTCCTGAATAATCAACAGAAGACTTGCTGGAGAGAACCCTGATAACTGAGGACCAAAAGTGGAGACCACATAGAGGCTGGTAGGAGAGGCGGAGGCACAAAAGGGCTGGCTGGGCACCCACAGGCAGCAGCTGAAGTTCTGGAGGGATATCTCAGATGTGGGAGGTTGCCACTGAGAACTCTGGGTCTAATTCCCCAGCTGGACCCCCTAGCAGAGAGCAACAGAACTGAGAAGGCTACGCACATAATATCTGGCTGTGAAAAGCAATGGGGTTGCTGTCTGCCAGGGAGAGAGGGCTAGAAATTCAGGCACCCTCTTGAAGGGCCAATGCATAAAATTCCCTGTGGAGCCACCCATCTTGTGCTCTGAAAGAAGAACAGCAAAGTGGTCTGGAGCTGGGTGAGCAGAAGCCAGGATCGAGGGCTCTGGGGTAAGAGCTCAGAAGGCAGACACCCTGGTTTCCTGTGCTGAGCCATTCCCTCAAGCTGCAGAGGTCTCTTTCTCAGGCAGACAATTGCTATGCAGGTGGCATTGCCTGCGGGGAAGACAGCTGACCCACCCTATTGGAAAACACCTTGCCCCTTATGAGACTGAGAATAACAATTAGCCTCCAGGCAGAAACAATTACTCCACCCTGTTGAAGAAAACTCTTACTACACCTGTGGATGATTGCCTGAGGGCAGATCAAGAGGAATTCTATCAGTCTGCAGCCACAGGCGGTTTCTGGAGGCTTTGAGTCTTTGCCTGATCTAATTAGTCAGACAGCTTTTGACAACATCCTGCACTAGAGATTGAGAGGCGTAGTAGATTACCTAATACATAGTCACAAATCCAAACAGGCCATATATGACAAACCTACAGCAAACATCATACTCAATGGGGGCAAAAACTAAAACCATTTCCACTAAGAACAGGAACAAGACAGGGATGTCTGCTTTTACCACTCTTATTCAACATAGTACTATAAGTCCTAGCCACAATGATCAGACAAGAGAAGAAATAAAAGCATCCAAATTGGCAAAGAAGAAGTAAAACTCTCATTATTCACAGATGACATGATATTGTACATAGAAAACCTTAAAGACCCCACCAAAATACTACTAGAGTTAATAAATGAATTTGGAAATGTAGCAGGATATAAAATCAACACCCAAAAAATCAATGGCTTTTTATATACCAATAATGAATTCTCAGAAAAAGAAACTAAACAAACAATCCCATTTACCATTGCAACAACAACAACAAAATGAAGATACTTAGAAATAAACTTAACCAAGGAGGCAAAACACCTGTTCTCAGAAAACTGCAGGATGTTGAAAAAAGAGACAGAAGAAGATATAAACAAGTGGAAAAATATACTGTGTTCATGGATTGGTAGAATCAACATCATTAAAATGTCCATACTGCCCAAGGCAATCTACAGATTCAATGCAATCTCTATTAAAATACCAACAGCATACTTCACAGAACTAGAACAAATACTCCAAAATTTATATGGAATAAAAACAAACCTCAAAGAGCTGCAGCAATCTTAAGAAAAACAAAGTTAGAGGAATCACAATACCAGATTTCAAGTTATACTATACAGCCACTGTAATCAAAACAGCCTGGTACTAGCACAAAACAGACATATAGACCAATGGAACAGAACAGAGATCCCAGAGATTGACCCAAGCCATTATGCTCAATTACTATTTGATAAAGGAAGCAAGAGCATACCATGGAGTCAAGACATTTATCTTCAATAAATGGTGTTGGGAAAATTGAACAGATACATGCAAAAAAATGAAACTAGACCAACTTACACCAAACACAAGAAAAAACTCAAAATGGATAAAAGACTTAAATGTAAGTCGTGAAACCATAAAAATTGTAGAAGAAGCCATAGGCAACAAAATCTCATACACTTTCATAGCAATATGTTTACAGATCCATCTCCTAAGGCAAAGGAAACTAAGGAGAAAATAAACAAATGCACTACATCATAATAAATAGCTTCTGCACAGCAAAAGAAACCATCAACAAATTGAAAAGGGAGCCCACTGTATGGGAGAACATATTTGGCAATGATACATCAGATAAAGAGTTAATATCCAAAATATTTAAGAAACTTATACAACTTAACAAAAGTAAGAAAAACAATCCCATTAAAAAATGGGCAAAGGACCTAAATAGACACTTCTCCAAAGAGGACATACAGATGGCCAGGAGACATATGAAAAAATGCTCGAAGTCACTGATCGTCAAAGAGATGCAAATTAAAATGACAATGAGGTATCACCTCACACCTGTCAGAATGGCTACCATCAATAAATCAACAAATGAGAAGTGCTGGCATGGATGTGGAGAAAAGGGAACCCTCATGCACTGCTGGTGGGAATGCAGACTGGTGCAACCATTATGGAAAACAATATGGAGTTTCCTAAAAAAATTACATATGGACTGCCATTTGATCCAGTGATCCCACTTGTAAGAATACATCCTGAGAATTCCAGAACACCAATCAGAAAGAATGTATGCACCCCTATGCCCGTAACAACACAATTTATAATAGCTAAGATCTGGAAACAGCCCAGGTGCCCATCAGTAGATGAGTGAATAAAAAAGCTGTGGTACATTTATACCATGGAATATTATGCAGCAGTAAAAAAGAAGAATTTCTTACCCTTTGAGACAGCATGGAGGGACCTGGAGAGTATCATGCTAAGTGAAATAAGTCAGTCAGAGAAAGACAAGTATCACATGATCTCACTCATATGTGGAATCTAAGTAACAAAATAAACAGATGAATGGAATGGATCCAGAGACATGGAAGCATGGAACAGAGTGTGGAACCTCAGAGGAAAGGTGGGGGAGGTGGGTGGGTGGGAGGTAATCAACCAAAGACCTTGTATGTATATATGCATAACCCATGGACACGGACAATAGGGAGCTGAAGACCTGGGGTAGGGGCAGGGAGGACTGGAGGGGGTCAATGGGGGGAAAAAGGGAACATATATAATATTTCAACAATAAAGATTTATTTAAAAAAAATAAAAAGCATTGTCTAGATAATGCAGTCTTCAGTGCATTCTGACCATTCACATATTACTGTTTTGTTTTTCCTACATTATTTTCCTTCCTGGTTCTTTGATTTCTTTAAACCTCTCCTGGGGTGGACACAGAGCTGACTGACCAGGAACAGAGTGAGGGTAACAGATAAACTGGGGGCTGTGGTGAGGGTCTGTATAGAGAACAACATCCACAGCCAGCACAGAGATATCTGGGAAGGAGAGGGGTTTCCAGAGGTGAGATGCCCAGGGGGACAGAAAGGCAGGTAGTCGGGGAAGCTCTGGGCACTTCTCCACACTGTCTGGGACTGGGAGGCTGCTCCGGCCCTCTCGCCCACCTGAGAGATAAATGTAAGCTGCCCAATGCTTCCTGCTGCCCCCACCACTCCCAGGTCTTGGGAAGGAGAGGCTGATGGAGGAGCTGGTACCTCATTTCTCTGCTACTCAGTTTGCTCTTGGGAGCTATGAGATGCAGCCTAACATTCATGCATCTAGATGTTCATCACAGCACAGTTACAGTTCAACTAGATTCACCCTGACAACAAAGATACAAGTTTTAAAACATCTTTCAAAGAAGTTTTAATAATAACAGGGGAAAGATCCCACACAGTATTAAGAAAAAGTAGATATAAAGCCAGATATATGTACAGTTTGATACCAATTATATAGACTCACACACGGAGACTAGAAAGAACCATTTTAAAACAGTACTAGGAATTATTCTGTGTTGTATAATATGGGTAATGCTTCTTATCTTTTTTTCACTAACATATTTTATGTTTTCGAAATATCTTCAACTAAAGCCCAGACCTATAGAAAGAGGCAAAAACAATGGCAAGACAAATATGCTGCATCCACTCTGATTTTGGAGGACTTTACACCACACCCCACTTCAGGGGTGCACACGACACCATCTGCACACACTCAAGAAGCCCGCCACTTGCCTCGCCTCTCTATCTGCAGGTAACCTGTGGAAAGGTACTGCTCCATGTCCTGCTGGAAGGCTTCCTCAAAAAACTTCTGCCGCTCCTTCAGCTTCATTTGCTGGGTGTGTTCCATTTCCAGGACCTTCTGGGCGTGCTCGGCATCTAATTCCGCTAAGGAAACAGAATAATTTGGGTCAGAGTTGAAAAGAAACTGAGCTAGAAAGTGGGTATAAATACCTACTCACATCTACCCTCTAAGCTGATGGTGTCAAACTCTGCTTCTCAAACTCTGGAGGGTGTCCTGACTGCAATACAATCACTCCTCCCTCCCAGTCGGCTGCACTGTTCCTGCCACCTTTGCTCATGCTGTTCCTCTGCCTGGAATGACCTTCCCACCCACATCTCCCACTCTCCCCAGAAGAGATGTTCGTCTTTCAAGACTGACTTCTCAGTTAATCTCTCAACTCAAGTACAATTTGTGCTCCATCCTGTGGTTTCCATAACATTGTGAGCAAACTTCTGTAGCTCACATGCATCACAGTACAACCGGTAAAGACTTGGACTTCCTGGAGAACTGTGATCATGTTATTCCTTTTAATATCTTATCACCTCGCTCAGAGCCGGGCCACAGGAAGGACTCAATGTTTCTTAAAGAGCAACAATATAGCCATTGTGGACTAGTAGAAAAGGCTTTGCTGTTTATTAACTGTGCAATCTAAGTCAGTTAACCTTTCTGAACCTTACATTACTCATCTGAAAATTTAGGACAGAAATATTAATCCAATATGAATGTGGAACTTAAATGAAATAATGTGAAAGAATTGTATAATTAAAATGAGCAGTGATCCTTCAAGGCAGGGCTGAGGAAGTGAGAAAACCAACCTCAGCCTGGCTGACACCCGTTTCAGCCTGGGAGACCCTGAGCAGAGAACCTAGTTGTCACACCAGACCCTGACTTCTGACCTATAGACTATGAGCTAATTTGTGCTGTTTTAAGCTGTGGTTGTAGTGATTCATTCTGCAGCAGTATAGGATACTCCAAATGAGCCCTGCCCAAATCTGACTAGCTGGAGAATGGAAGAGAGAACAACTTGAGTTCTTTACCTTAAACAAACACTGTGCAACACCTACCCTGTGGCAGACACCGTGCTTGGATGAGTTTGGCAGGAGAACAAAGTCTCAGCTACCTTACTGTCCTGGGATAAACATAGGGCCCTAAACACAGTAAAATAATTTTACCCAAGACACTCTCCCCTCAGGCTCATCTCTGGAGAGTGTCAACAACTTTGGGATATTAGAACTCAAAAAAACAAAACAAAAAACCTAATTAAAATGCATAGAGGATCTGAATAGACATTTTCCCAAAGAAGACATACAAATGGCCAACAGGTACAAGGTAAGATATTCAACATCACTAATCATCAGGGACATGCAAATCAAAACCATAATGAGATATCACCTCACACCTGTTAGAATGGTTATCAAAAAAGACAAGAAATAAGTTGGCAAGGATGTGAAGAAAAGGGAATGTTTGTACATTCTTGGTGGTACTGTAAATTGGTGCAGCCACTATGGAAAACAATATGAAGGTTCCTCAAAAAATTAAAAATAGATCTACTATATGATCTAGCCACCCCACTTCTGGGTATTTAGCCAAAGGAAATAAAAAGGGGATATTTAAAAGATATCTGCACCCCCATGTTGACTGCATTATTCACAGTAGCCAAGGCACAGAGAGAGCCTGAGTGTTACTGGATGAATGGATAATGAAGATGTGTTTATACACAACGTAGTATCAGTCAGCATGAGGAAGAAGGAAATCCTACCATCTGTGACAACCTATGGATGGGTCTTGAAGGCACTTTACTGAGATAAGTCAGACAAAGACAAATATATTTTTTTTCTTTTTTAAAAAAATATATTTTATTGATTTTTTACAGAGAGGAAGGGAGAAGGATAGAGAGTTAGAAACATCGATGAGAGAGAAACATTGATCAGCTGCCTTCTGCACACCCCCTACTGAGGATATGCCCGCAACCAAGGTAGGGGATGTGCCCGCAACCAAGGTAAATGCCCTTGACTGGAATCGAACCTGGGACCCTTGAGTCCGCAGGCTGACGCTCTATCCACTGAACCAAACAGGTTAGGGCAAGATTTATTCTTTTTAACCCTTTTTTTCTTTTCTTGTTTTAGAAAACCTAGTTAATGATATTGTGAAAGCAGGTTTATTTTGTTCTGTTTTAAGAAATTATTGTCAGTGTTTTATGAATGATTATAAATGGTTATATTAAAGGGCTGTTTTGAGGACAATTTATGGACATTCATGATTTTTCTTTAATGTACTAACTTTTAAAATTAAAAAATTTTAGTAGCTAATATATTTATATTGCTCAAAAATCAAAACATATGAAAAAGTATGCAATGAGAAGTCTTTTTTTTTAAAATGTGAGGTTCTTTTTTTAATATATATATATATTTGATTTTTTTTAAAAATATATTTTATTGATTTTTTACAGAGAGGAAGGGAGAGGGATAGAGAGTTAGAAACATCGATGAGATGAGAAACATCGATCAGCTGCCTTCTGCACACCCTCTACTGAGAATATGCCCGCAACCAAGGTACATGCCCTTGACCGGAATCGAACCTGGGACCCTTGAGTCCACAGGCCGATGCTCTACCCACTGAGCCAAACTGGTTAGGGCTGCAATGAGAAGTCTTAATCCAATCCCTGTCCCCATCCATTCTATTTATCTCTCAGAGTAGTACCAGTTTTTATTAGTTTCTTTTTAGTCTTCCATTGTTTCTTTAGACAATACATTTTCTTTTTCTCCCCCTTTCTTATATAAAAGGTAGCATACTATATATTTCTGCTTGTTTTATTTCAATCACTATATTCCAGTATATAGAGATTATCACAATATGATGTGTGGACATTTCATAATCAACCCTGCAGAGACACCTGGATTGTTTTCAACCATGTGTTTTTAGAAACAACACCACAATGAATAACTACATCATTTTGAATATGTACTGTTGCTGTTACCTGTAGGTCAGATTCCCAGAAGTGGGACTGCTGGATCAAAGAGTTAATGCATCTGTAACATGGGTAATTACAGATTCCCATACATAAGGACTGTACTATTCCATATACCTACCAGCAATATAGCTCTCCCAACAACCATACTACCGAAGTGTTGCTACAGTACTGATTTATGTAAATCAGATTTTAACCAATGGTAACTCAGCCCCTAGCTAATTTGGCTCGGTGGACAGTGTGTCGGCATGAAAACTAATGGGTCCTGGGTTTGATTCCAATCAGGGGCACATGCCTGGCTTGCAGGCTTGATTGCAAGCAGGGGACATGCAGGAGGCAGGCAATCAATGATTCTCTCTCATCATTGATGCTTCTATCTCTCCCTCCCTCTCTGAAATCAACAAATATGTATTTTAAAAATGGTAACACAGTAGAGGTTTAATTTGTATTTCTAATTATGAGTAGGACTGGACATATTTTCATGTATTTAAAGGTAATTTGAATTTTTATGTGAATCTGTTGATTTTTCTCTTCCCTACTTTTAGAAACTTTATAAATTAGGAAGATTAAGCTTTTGCAAAGACAAATATTGTATGATATCACTTATATGTAGAATCTAAAAAATCTACTCTTAGAAACAAAGTAGACTGGTGGTTACCAGGGGCTGGGTAGTTGGGGGGATGGGGGAAATGTTGGTCAAAAGGTACAGATTTGCAGTTAGAAGATGAGTAAGTCCTGGGGACCTAATGCACAGCACTATGATGATGGTCAACAATATTGTGTTATAAAAGACTAGAGGCTCGGTGCATGAAATTCATGCACTGGAGGGGGGGGTGGTCCCTTAACCCGGCCTGTGCCCTCTCCCAGTCCAGAAGCCCTCGGGGGATGTCCGACTGACAAGGGGGAGCAGGCCTAAGCCAGCAGACATCCTTAGCACTGCCACGGAGGTTGGAGAGGCTCCCACCATTGCTACTGCACTTGCCATCCTCGAGCCCAGCTTCTGGTTGAGCAGCGCTCCCGCTGTGGGAGCGCCCTGACCACCAGAGGGCAGCTCCTGCATTGAACATCTTCCCCCTGGTGGTCAGTGCGTGTCACAGTGACCGGTCATTTGGCCATTTGGTCAATTTGCATATTAGTCTTTTATTATATAGGATAATTATGTGAAGTGATGGAGGTGTTGCTAACTCTACAGTGGTATTTATATTGCAATATATAAATACAACAAATCAACATGTTGTACACCTTAAACTTACACAATGTTATATATTGATTATATCTCAATGAAAAACTCTAGGATGCTACCAAGAAATTTTTTTAAACAACAAAAAACACACCATAGCAGTATGTACAATGATCGGCAAGCTCCATATGGCTGATCTGCCTTAGTCATTGCCTTACACCCACACTCAACATCACACTTCACAACTCTGAGTTTTATAAAATCCTGTAGGCATGATGTATCTTAAAAACTCAATAATGGAGTATATTTTTATTCCAAACTGGTCATAGTATCCAATACTTAGAATATTCTGGGCATTCTTCTATTGTAATCTACATACATGCAAGAAATACAAGTTTATCATTAACCAAAGCAACACAACAGGAAAGTAAATCTTCCCAAGGATATGTAATTCTATGTATAAGACTGATGATGTGCATTCTATATTTCCACACCACCCTAACTTATACATGCACCTCATATCTTTGTTTACAGGGAGATGTAACCTGAAAAGAGCACAGGTTCTGAATCAGTCAGTGGGGCTGGGGTCTTATCCCTTTTAGCAGGCGCTTCTGGTGCCTCACACCACATACCTCCCTCAGCCTACCTCCGATTTCAGCTGCAACTCTGGAAGGCAGCTCTGTGGGACCTACTTCATATGCCCACAGGCCCCACCGCAAGGCCATGCCTGTGTACCTGTATGACTTTCTGGTCAGAGTATTCTCTGAATCCTGGAACGGAAAAGCCACCATAACAAGTTCTGGGGAATGAAGGCGGCTGTCACCCGAAGGCTGACAGAAGTCAGTGTACCACAGCAGTCTCCCATCCTTTGGGTGGATGACTCTAGAAGTCATCTGAACACAACTCAGAGGTCCTCGTAGAGCTGCAGACCCTTGGCTGTGGCAGCAACTTGAATAATCCATCCCTTTATTAACTTTCTTCCTTGCTCGCTCTCTCTGCTCTCTTGCTTCCTGGGATCACCTCCCAAACAAACTTCCTGCAGCAAAATCCTCATCTCGGGCTCTGCTTCCAGAGAAGCCCAGGCCAGACATCTATTACTGGCTAGAATTAACTTAATCTCTCTGTGTCTCAACTTCCTCCTCTGTACAGGAAAGGTAAAAAGACCTATTTCATAAGATTGTTGGCAGAATTACATGAGGTAACACATGTGAATCACCAGACACATGGCACTGACCAATAGCTGACAGCTAATGTTAATATCAGCACTATTTAAAACAGCAGATTCTTAAAAAGGAAATGATATGAATCATTACCAGGAACCAGACACTTCAGAGTTAGTTACCTCTCAGTGCCCTTAATAAATATGCAAGGAATATCAGAGTGTGCTCCCAAGAGCAGAAAGAAGAGGACTGAGAGGACGGCTTTCCCTTTGTCTCCCTTCAGCCGGCAGCCTGCCTGCGACACGCCTCACGTGCAGGCGATAGCCAGCCCTGAAGCAGATTAGGTATGCTTCAAACACTGCACACAAAGGCCAACTAACCTTTTAAAAGACAATTCCAGAATAAGCAGCTCCAAAACAAAGTCCATGTAGAAAGCATCAGAGGGATTTTCATGAAAGAATTTGCTGTTTGAATTGAATTAAGATTTCTATAAAATATACTTATGTAACTTGGAAACTTTCATTCTTCTCAAGACCTCTGCTTCAGTTCAGTTCTCTCATGTTTCTCAATTGTAAGTCCTACTGTTTTTGTTTTTGGGAGCGAGATCACTTTATTGCCCATCTGGACAGATGCTGCCCAGAGTGGGCGGGGCAGGAGGGCTGGGGCCTGTTATCTACGATAAAGGTGTCCTCAGCGGATGTGGGCCATGTCACTGAGGAAGGGTGTCTTCATGCAGCTGGTGCAGAGCTAGTCCATCCAGGAGTGGCGCCTCCTGCTGCAGGGGCAGACGGCACGGGTACAGGGTGAAGTCCATGCAGTAGTTGAGCAGGCAGCTGAGGGAGGCCAGATCAGAGAAGCGCATGAGGCACCTTGAGAAGTAGGTGGGGTTGTGAAAGTGTGGAAGATGCTCCCAAACTGAGTGTTGAACAGGGCCTTAGTGATACACCTCAACTCCTGCCGCTCCTTCATCGAGAAAGCCAGCACCTGCCATGACTCGGCATCCTGGTAGATCTGCATGTGCTGCAGCAGCCCCGGGAGTACCTGCTGCCACATTAGCGAGTGCATGTACTGCTCCGTGTAGATGATGCGGTCACACTCCAGCTCAGGGATGATGGCACCTGTGCGCCAGCCGTGTCACAGCATGAGGTCCTCCAGGTCACTGAAGAGGTAGTCTCTAAAGTAGAGCATACAGGAGCCGTGCCATTCTGTGGGACACAGGAAGTCAAACAGGTTTCCCTGCCGATAGATCTTGCCCTTTTCCAAGCTAGTGATGTGGTCCCACTGGAGCGAGCCCTTCTCATCACATTTTCTGAAAGGCTTGCGCAGGTCAGTGAAGAAGCTGGGCTTGTCCGCCTGTATGATGACCACATCAAACAGCTGGCGCCAGTCGGGACCCACTATGTGCCGCATCCCCTTGTCCACGAAACTGAAAGGGCTGTTGGTGATGAGGAACAACTGTTTCCCATGGTCCACCAGGCGGCTCAGGACAGTGAATGTCTCATCCCTTCTCAGGATGTACTTCTCCATGTCCCGCTCAATCCACTGGTACCTCAGGCCTTTCACGTGCACATCTCAAATGGTATCCGTTACATCCTTGTAGAGGTGCGCTTGGTCAAACTCCAGGCCATGGCCCAAGAAGTGACCCACCACGCAGGAGAGCAGTGGCATCTGTGGCAGCAAGAAGATGTCCATGAACTGCTTAATGGAGAGACCCTTGCCATAGAAGTCGCTCATCTGGTAGGGTGGGATGTGCTGGGTTCCCCCATACAGGTCGATCACCTCCTCATCTGGCACAGGTTGCAGGCCCCTTTAGGCCGTTCCCAGTTGCACATAAGGGAAGGCAACAATCTTCATCAAAAGGCTCTTCTGAATGTCATAGTGGAGGCCACGGATAGCAAAGCTGGGATTGTAGTCATACTTCCAAATGCCCTCTGGATACTTGCAGTGCTCAATCAGGATGTCCCAGGCGGCACTGAACATCTCTGGATGCAGTGAGTCTGCGTACTGGGCCAGCATGTAGTCATAGTTGAAGCCATAGACCTCGACATCATGCAGGCTGATCTCATTATTGGCATAGATGGCTGCTGGGTTCAGGAGACTGCAGACCTCGTGTGAGGCCTGAATGGTGAGGCCCACAGCGCAGCCAACGCCAAAGCAGCCCCTTCTCTCTCAGGCCCTGTACCTCACCCAGGTGACCCTCTTTAACTCATTTTAAATCGGAGCAGGACTGGGCCTTCCACTCTAGGGTGGTGGGCCAGGAGTCACCGCACCTGCCAGATTCTGACCTCAACCAGTCCTATGGTTTTTTATCTTAGGTTTTTAGTATGGGAATGAACTCTAATCATGTCTCAACCTCACAAAAGGGGAGGCTTGGATTAGGAAACTTAAAATAACATTTGTTTAAAAAGGAAGAAAACAATTTTTTTAAGTTTTAAAGCACTTTACACACTTGTTTGAAATACTTCAATTGCCCTATATGGGCGCACACTGTTCCAGAGCTCCTTGCACCTCAGAGCTGCCACTGAGCGAGACTGACGGTGAGCAGTCACACTCCAGCTCCACACTCAGGCCTTGGAGAAAGAGCACACAACAAAGGCGGAACCACTGCCGCGCTCAGCAGCCGGGAAGATTCACCCTCAGCCGCATGCCTGCACCAGGATGTTCTAATTCTGCTGTTTGTCCTGGAATCACCAGCCCAGTTTTCACCAAGAAACAACCACATTTGGGAATAGCAAAATGATGGAAGGACATCTGAGAGAATATTTCAAATCTAGAGGGTGAGAAGCATGTGAATTTAGAATGACTCTAGAAAAATACAAATTATGGACATCTTCTACAAGGAAAAATGATGCCTTGTTTGCATTTACGATGTCATTTATTATACTGGGGAAAGCAAAACAATCTCAAAGAATTATACAACTGCAAAACATAGCCTTAAGATTAAAAAAAAAAAAAAACCATGAAAGAATTGCAGTAGTTTTTCTACCAGGAGTCAGGAGTAATCATTTAATTCCATTATCAACCCAGGTCTGTTTCTCTTTTATTTCAACTCCAGATCATTGCTCAAGTTTTATCTGACTGCAACTTCCACTTTAGCAACCACTACCAATTTCAAATGGATAAATTACTCAAAACAACAACAAAATCCCATTACCAGTGAAGATGGCATAATCAATTCTCAATTATAAATTTTAATAGGGCACAAGGGTTCCACAAAATACATGAAATAGTTTTTAAAATCCATCAGGCTCATTTTAGGAACCATTTCAACCTATTCCACAGCTAAGCCTTTAACACCACTGCTCTAAGTAGCAAAAGACAGTGAGGTGTTAGGCCTGAAAATGGCCCGCAGCTGCTGGGAGGAAGGGCACAGGTGATGTGAGGAAAACCAGGATAACCCTCTCCAGTAGAAGAGTTAGTGAGAACCTCTTCAATGTTAAAAGAGAAACAATAAAATTTAAATATGAGTTAAGAAAAATTTTGGTAATCTTTTCATAATATTAAAGATTAAGAGAACTTTTCATTCAAGATAAATAACAGACTAAGAATAAATTTAAAACCTATGATTTAAATATTAGAGTTCAGATGTTTTTATACTGTTGGAGAGTAGGAGAGTATGACTTTTGTGATACTAAGATACATATGACATGATCAAGGCAGAAATGTAAAATCTCTGTAAATTTCTAAACAAATTTCTAAATACAAATAATAAGCAAATACTTTCCAAACTGTTTTTGTTAAAACTTAACTGTTAACCAGCTGTCAAACTACAGGACCTCTAAAAGACAATACCAAAATCTGTTAGTGTGGTAGAATTTTTAAAAGTCCTCTGAAATCACCAAAAATAGATGACCACAACTTAACATTTGGGTGTACATACATGAGGTTTTCTGTTTTCCGTGAACTAGATGAAATTACTATATTCAATCTTTTTTTTTTTTTATCACTGGAAGAATTGCTGTTTTTAACTTTTTTCTTTGAAACAATTACAGGTTCAGAGGATATTGTAAAAAAATGTATAGGGTAGTCCTGTGCATCCACCCTGAACTTCCACAATGTTATGTATAAACAAGATGGTACAATATCAAAATCCAAACAACTGACACTGGTGCATTCCACAGCGCTTAGTCAGACTTCACTAGTCACACATGCATTGTGTGTGTTTGGGGGCCAGGCAGGGGAGCCCTCGGATGTTTTATGTACAGTCTTGTGTAACAACCACAATCAAGACATTCAACTGTACTATCTTAGTTGCCCAGATCACCTTCTTGTAACCATACCCTCCTTTCCCTAACCACTAACCTATTCTCCAAATCTATAATTACTAGAGGTCCGGTGCACAAAATTCATGCACTCGAGGGAGGGGGAGGTGGGTCCCTCAGCCCAGCCTGCACTCTCTCTCGCAGTCGGACATCCTTAGCGCTGCTGCGGAGGCGGGACAGGCTCCTGCCACCGCAGCTGCGCTCACCAGCCATGAGCCCTATGGGAGCGCACTGACTACCACTGGGCAGCTCCTGCGTTGAGTGTCTGCCCCCTGGTGGTCAATGCATGTCATAATGACCAGTGGTTCTGCCGTTCAGTTGATTTGTATATTACCCTTTTATTATATAGGATTATTATATAGGATGTTATTTCACACATTTTACATACATAGAATCATGAAGTGTATACCCTTTCATTTTTTCACTCACCAAAATTTCCTTGAGGGTCATCCAAGTTGTTGCATGCACTAACAATTTGTTCCTTTTTCTTGCTAAATAGAATTTCATGGTATAGATGTGCCACAGTTTGTTTAACCATTCATTCACTATCGGCTATTCTGCATAAAGCTGCTATGAACATTAGTATATTAGTTCCTGAATGAAAATAAGTCCTTTCTCTGAGATAAATGTGCAAGAATGCAATTCCTGGGTCATATGATAAGTGCATTGTTTGGTTTGGAAAGGAACAGCCAAACTCTTTTTCAGAGTGGCTGTTCCATTTCCTATCCCCGTCACCATGCCTGTCTGGGTGCCCCCACTCTGCCAGCACCTGGTGAGACTTACTAACTGTAATTCAAGGAATCTGTTACCTATCTCCCTTCTTTTCCCCAGAGTGTGTGTCTGTTAGAAACAAGTTTCAACTTCCTCTTATATATTTTAATTATTGCTTCTTTTCTAAAGGTACTTTTAGTTCCTTGAGATATTTCTGTTTTTTCCATAACTTTACTTTTCTTTACATTTGGACATAGTAAAACATTTAATTTAAAAAATTCTATTCAGGAACTGAGGACTTGTTAGACAATGAAAAAATATACAATGCAACAAGATTTCCTTCATTTTAAAACCCACTAATTCTGCACTTGTACTATATTTAACAGCTATGTTTTATTTCTGCCTTAAGTTAGTTTTCAAAATAATACAAACTCAACCATTTTTAAAGTCTACACAACCTCTTGCTCCCACCTTAAAAAATGAATACAAGCTGTCTCAGATCGGACCAAAAAGATACACTAAAACATTTCTCTAGAATTGGGGTTTTTATATATAGATTTTTAAAATATCAACTTCTGTGCCCTAGGATTCCAGTTTTTAAAGTTTTCTATTTAGCTTTCATGAATAATTACTCTCTACGACAGACTTAAAATTACTTTATACCATATATTATTTCTATGAGTATTCTCAAGTATTATAGAGCCCTTATTCCTCAGAATTGGTATTTCAAAAATTAATTCTCCTGAGCATGCTAAAATAAACACATTTCTAAAAAGAAAGTGAAATGACTTTTTACAGAAGTTTTCTTCACCCTCCTCCAACACACATACATGCACACACACACAAATAACCCTTACACACATTTCTCAAGAACCAAATGGTACTTATTTTATTTCCTTTACATGCAACTAAGAAAGGATGGTCCTTACCTAAAGTGTGGTGGTTTAGAATAATTGCAGGCAGTCAGAATAAATAACTTTTAAACAACAAAGAGCTCATGGCAACTCCTCAGGAGACGTCGTCACCAAGTTCTGAGCAGCTACTGAACAGCTGTTTCCTAAAACCATGTCACAGGAAACAAACACTATTCTAATATCTAAACTTCTGGAACACTTTAAAAATTTCTGTCAATTACCCTGAAGGAAATGACCACTATCTAGAATATTAGCATATTGATACTGCAGAAACACAATGTGTACAAGGTTTACTGAAGAGAGTAAGACAGAAATGCTGAACTGTACCTTATCTTTTCTGGCAGGAACAAGGCAGCCCAGATGACCTGGTGTAGCTGTGGGTCTCTAGCCTCGGATGCCCATTGGTTAAGGGGGAAGGAAGGGGTGTTGGATGATATCCATAAGAAGATCATGTCCAGTTCTTAAATACTACATTTCTATTTTTATTAATTTTTCATTGAGGAAGGAAGAGGTAATCCCAAATCCTGTCTATGTTTTGGTAAAATTATATGAACATCAGATTAGCAGTAAGGAATTTAGGACCTTTTGAATTTGACAGTGATGTTTCAAAAAAATTTAAATGTAACTATTAACAAAAACCTGAAGGTATTTTTGTATTCCTTTTCCTGGTCATTTTATTGCTTAAAGGATGATTAGCTTAAGGTTAATGGATAAGTGAGAAATGCACTCAATCTGTGGGCAGAGGCTTCATGATCTTTGAACGTGTTCAAGGCTAAAGGTGGGAAGTTGGCAGCAGAGCTTAGTGGCCTTGAATGAGTTCAGGTAGCATGGAGATTGCTGTACTTCCTGCAGGGATCGACAGATAACCAAATGGATAGGATGAGTCACACAGGCCAAGGACTGGTTCAACTCCATTTGAAAGTGCTATTCTGTGATATGTTGACAGAAGGTACTTTTTCCAGAAACAATACATAAAAATGCTGTATAAATTATGAAGTGTTACCCCATGTTTTGGGTGGTTTCCTTTTTTTTTTTCCTGTAGGACTAAAAAATTTCAGGCTAGAAGCTCTGTGTTATGGATATTTAGACAACAGCCAATTTCCTAAAAGTTTTACGTCACACCTGAAACTTCCCTGAATTTTACTTAGGGTACTGTGACCTACTCAATAACAATTATTTGGAAGAGGGAGAAGAGAAGAGGTTTAGATCTCTATAGGAATCCTTTCAAACTCCCAAGATATATTTTTTTATTACTGCATGAAAGATTCTGGAAAATCAGTACAAACCTGCAATTAAAGAATTCATTCAAAGGGGTTATAAATAAAGAAAGTAGGCCAGTGGTCTCAACCTTTAGTGGCATCAAAATCACCTCAACGGCTGATGAACATAGATTGCTGGGCCCCATGCCCAGCATATCTGATTCAGTACTGGAGGGACAGAGAATTTGCATTTCTAACCAGCTCCCAGGTGATGCCGATGCTGCAGGGTCCAAGGATCAGACTAAGAACCACTGCTCGAGGTGAACTATAACTGTGCACCCACTTCAGATTTTTACTTTGTACAAATATTTATAGAATGAATAATGAAAGAAATGTAAGATGGGGAGCTGGCACAATTCACAGAAATGACAGAAATGGCCTCTTCTTAACTCTCTTAAAAATATCAACAAAATCATCTAGAAAGGAAAATCTTCAGCAACAACGGAATGCATAATCACAAACAAGCATGGCCTGTGGTCATCTTTACTGTTGACAGACAAGCACCCTAGGTGGGTTCCCTCCACAGGAACTCTATCCCATTCTGTGGAACCTCTTAAGTCCCTGCTCAACGGCTCAGTGGCTTATACAGCAAGATACAAAAACAAGGTGATCAGATAGATTTTTTTTGTCCTGAACCCCAGCTCTAACCAAGGGTATATTCTCATCCTTTCCATTTCCAGAAACAACATAAAGAGGGTTTCTGATCATTTTTAGTTAGACATTCATGTTAACAATATAAAATTACATTTGTACTTAAACTAATAGATAAAATTCTGGAAAATAAAACCTAAGAGAAAAAAGTAAACACACCCAAAGTGAGATATGAGAGACAGTATGCCAACACAGATGCAGAAGAGATGTAAAAATGTGATGAATAATGGCATCCAGAACATGCCATACCAAAATATGGCACCCTGGAATACTGAAGATTTTACGCTGAAGGAATCTGAGAAAATGGCAGAATCAAGATTACTCCTTCCTTCCTGCAACCTTTCTCCCCTGAAACAGGGGATCCTCATACCCGGAGGAGAGGAGCATCTTTACCCCAAAACTGAGGGGGTAAAGAATCCGAGCACAAGGACCTTGTTAAGTCTCTTCCCTCCCCCAAGCCCACCCAGTTTTCTACACTCACCTTATACCCCTTCACCTGTGGCATCCTTCACTACTATGCATTCTCCATCCAACCTCCCATAACAATACACAGGTCTGTTTCTTCAGGTCTTCATTTCCTTACGAAGGCCCCCATGTCACATAAACTTATATTACATAAATTTGTATGCTTTTGTCCTGTTAATTTGTCAGTTTAATTTTTAGATCCAGCCAGGGGCCCCAAAATGACTGAGGAAAACTTTGCTCAAATACATGCTAACACACTTTGAAACATCAACAAAATAAATAATGTGAATCAAAATTATACATAAGACAGAAATTAACAAAAGAATTGAAAGTGTTAAATATAAAAATATGATGAAAAAACTGAAATTCTTTTCAACTTTTCAAAGACCTTGGGGTATTGAAAAGAATGTGATATCAGTAATCCTGATATCACAACTTTGATGATATATATATTTTTTAAATATATTTTATTGATTTTTTACAGAGAGGAAGGGAGAGAGATAGTTAGAAACATCGATGGGAGAGAGACATCGATCAGCTGCCTCCTGCACATCTCCCATTGGGGATGTGCCCGCAACCCAGGTACATGCCCTTGACCGGAATCGAACCTGGGACCCTTCAGTCCGCAGGCCGACGCTCTATCCACTGAGCCAAACCAGTTTCGGCGATGATATATATATTTTTTAAAGCTAGAGGAGTGGGCAGCCTAGCCTTACCAGATATTAAAACACTTCATAAAATAATAATTAAAAGATCATGGAAAACAAGAAGAGATGGCTGGATCATTAAAATGAAATATCCCCCAAACAGACTCAACCATATGTTAAACTGAAAGGAAATATCAGAACAAAAATAAGAAAGTAATAAATGGTATTGTAAAAACTGGCCAATTTTATAAAATAAATTTAAAAGCATACCAGATAAATTAAATAATTGAGCATCAAAAATAAAATATGATGCCTGACTGGTTTGGCTCAGTGGATAGAACGTCGGCCTGCAGACTGAAGGGTCCCAGGTTCGATTCCAGTCAAGGGCGTGTACCTTGGTTGCAGGCACATCCCCAGTGGGGGGTGTGCAGGAGGCAGCTGATCAATGTTTCTCTCTCATCGATGTTTCTGACTCTCTATCTCTCTCCCTTCCTCTCTGTAAAAAATCAATAAAATATATTTTTTTTAAAAAATAAAATATGAGCAAATTTTTAAAAAAACAAATTAAATCTTTAAAGTTACCAACAGAAGGATCTTCCATGCTATTGAAGAGATTATCAAAGATCAACAGATCTTATGTAACACAAACACTAATCTTGCACGTTTAAAAAAATACAACGGAAAGGGAAATGACAGATTAAAAAAAACAGCACAAGTGGCAAAAGACTATTATTTTGAAGCAAATGGTTGGAAAAAATTAAGACTCGAATAATATCCTTTCTATAGAAAAAACAGATAATTCACAGAAAAGAAAAAATGTTCAGCCCTATATGTTGCCAAAAATGAACTAACAGTTTTGGCCAATTATATATTGGCCAATATATAAACAATAATAACAAGAGTAAGGTGAGATACTCTATTAGTGATAGTATAAATTGTCAAAAGACCCTTTGAAAGTAATTTGATATCATGTATCAAAACCCACTAAAAAATCCATATACTTTTACCTAATACTGCCTCTTCTGAAGATATGTGCCAATTACATAATCCAAGAAAAAAAAGATAGCTACATAAAGAAGCTCATTCTGCATTAAATGACACATCCACTTGATGAACCATAATGTAGTTATCAATAAATATGACCAAGATATTTATGATAGTAAGTTAAAGAAGAATAAAAAGACAGATATGTGTAACTCATCATAAGAAGAAGAACTAGTAAGCACTCCTGAAAATATAGTTTCATTAATTCGGTGAGATTGTGGATAGTTGTTAGCTTTCAATGGTATAACTTTTTTGTAATGTTATCATATGGCTTTAGAATTAAAAATTCAAATAAGCAGATGATTCTATAAATACACAAAATATTCCCCAATAACTATAAGATGTATTTTGACATATTCAACACTTTCCTGATTTTAGTGATGTTACAAACTTAAATAATTCATTACTTAAAAATATTCAATGTATGAATGTATTTCTCTATTCTTATGTGATACCATTCATGCATTTAATCATTCAGTACATTTAATAAGCATGCTTACTATGTGCCTATAATTCCTTATGACTCATTTGTTCACAACCTAAAATACCACTTTAATGTAGCAATACTATAGCAAAATCTATTATTAACTGGAATTTTTACAACCAGAAATTTTTATTAATCAAAATTTTTGAGCTTCACCAGTTTAAATAGTTAATCAAATGATAACCTAAGGCATTAAAAGATTTTAAAACTTTCTGAATTAGAAACTTTTATAAGACATTCTACTGCTCTGAAAATTGGTAATTTTTGACAGACTAAATGGTAGATAAAAGGTTTGTATTAACCAGAAACTTTCCATCCTTGGAAACCTAACATGCTCGTTATGCAACATTTTAAAAAGATTTAGAAAAGCTCCATTTGCTATGGATTCATGGCAGATCCCTTTTAAAAGAAAAAAGTCGTTTTTGTTCAGGTAGAAATGCTCAAGTTATAGACTTTCAGATGCAGTCCTCTGACACATTCGGATGCAGTCCTTTGACACATTAAAAAATCTGTTCATGGGTTAAGATTACCCCTAGGTTTTGCATCAGTATTTTCTATTCCTAAATTCTAAACCCAGGACTACAAGTTCTTCCAATATCTAACATTTGGAAGGAAGAAATTACTTTTTTTTTTTTTTTGTCAACAGAAAACATAAGGATACAAAAACTAAAAGCATCCCCTTGCTCCTAACATTTGGAGTTAAGTACAATAGTGGTGTCAATGGAATTTGCTCAGTAAGACAATTCTCAGATCTACTAGTGACTTAGACTGGCTCCTATTTATAAAAGAATCTTGAAACATTTCAAAAAGCTAAAGTCACATGCATTTCTAGAGAGTTGGAGGAGTGGGAGAAAAAAAAATAAAAGAAAGAAGGTAATAACATCTAAAATCTAAAAATGAGGCAATGTACAATTATATTAAAAAAACAAACACACACAACTCATAGTGACTGGGCCTGGTGTTGAAGCCTATATAGTATGGGTTTTTTTAATCATGAGAAAAACATGGATACTAAGTTTAGGTATTCATTAATTATTAAAAGTTTATATTTCCATATCTTATTCAGGAACAAGTGACCATTTGACAAATGTGAACTAAAGCAATCCCCTGAGATTACTCTCACTATCGGAGTGGGGGAAAAGCTTTGGCTGTTTTCTCCTGCATCAGATAAAAAATAAAATGCAGTCAGAGAAAATACCACTTACAATTTATGTTTGACTCCAAAGAATGTGTCAAAGGACTGCATCTGAAAGTCTATAACTTGAGCATTTCTACCTGAACGAAAATGACTTTTTTCTTTTGAAAGGGATCTGAATAGAAAGTTCAGAAACATGCAGCTGGGTGCGGGCAAACAGTGGGGTGGATGGACTCATCCTAGCACCCCACCCTGCTCCCTCTGGCCCCCTGGCTCCCTTGGGCCTCCTCTTGGATCGAATTGTCCTGCCTGCAGTAGGTTGCATTATCTTTCACCCCAGCATTTTATACTCAGCTGGCTGCCACTAAGCTCTGTGAAAAGTTTTTACAGGATAAGACCCTTCCAGCTCTTCAGAGCCAAGATTCTGTGTTTTGAGGTTTACTATTTCCCTGGAACATCTGCATTTTATTAGGACACTACAGAATCCAAAAGCCTTTAAAGCTCAAGGAATAAAGCTAACTGAGGAATTGCTCTCTTAATTATTTTGGGCAGGGGCTCAAAATGGGGCTTTGCCAATTCCATTTCTACTTCAAGAACTGTTCCTGTCTGAGGTGAGAGAACTTAAGTGCTTGGGCAGACAGTTCCCTGAGATCCTCCATGGGACACTCAGAAAGCAAACTCATGTTTAGTTTAAGATTACAAATTAGCATAATGATTTTCAGTGTTAATAAAATAACTTTACATGTTAGATTTCTTTAGACTTTAAAAACACTCAATATCCAAAACCACCACTTTTAAACACGTTTGTTTTGTTTTTTTACTTATGTTGCTATGATTCCAAATTAAGTAGTCCAAAATTACAATCTAAAACAATAGTTTCAAACCTATTCAAGTTTAAGAGTGGGTGTACTTTTATTGACAATTTACTGAAAATATATACATGACAAAAATCTATTATGAACTCAATAGCACTTTTAAAAAGTTTTTATTGATTTTTAAAAGAAAGGAAGAGAGAGGGAGAGAGAGAAACATTAATGAGAGAGAAACATCGAGCAGCTGCCCCCTGAGCACCCCACAATGATACCAAGCCTGAAACCTGGGCATATGCTCTGACCGGGAATCAAACAGACAAGCTCTTGGTTCATAGGTCGAGGCACAACCACTGGTGGTTGATGCTCAACCACTGAGTGACACCGGCCAGGCATCAGTCGCACTTTTAAAATGACTCTGAAGTTTATGTCCCATAACAGTTACACACATTTAAAACAGAATACTGCATATATTTTCAATACAGAATATTTCTTTCTCACATAAGACACAGAGCTCAACATGCTTTGGATGCAAGGGCCTCTTGTTATACTAGTAAATGTCTTCATGCCACAAGTTGGGAATACTGTCTTTAAAATGTTCAGTGACAGTCAAATCTCAGCATGCTTGAAATCTGGTATCTGTTGGAAATCTCATTATTTCCAAAAAATATTTTAAAAATGGGGATTTATCATTTTCAATGACAACCTGTTGAAGGCTTATAATGAGTGGCTTATGAATAAAATAGTAGTATGAATGGCTGCCTTGGTCCCCTCCCTCCTTCCACCACAAGTACCTCCTCACATCCAGCTAATTAATGAGATGAGGATGAGATGGTCCCTGAGTAGATCCACCGGTCCAGAAGCAGATAAAGAGGCTGCATGAAAAAGGGACTAGCATGGGCATGTCAGTATGTGAGGCAGCATGCTGAGTATCTTGAATATTCTCCCTTCGCTTTGTCCTATTTCCTAAAATTTCACCAGTTAGAGATTTATACGTTTTAACATATCCCTTTTAAGCAATTAGAATACTATATTTGGGAGTTTTGAGAAATTTTTCACATTCAAAATTTAATGTGTATTACTTTATGCTTACTTTCTCCGTAATACTTCTCTCAGATTAATGCTGTAGAGATTGGGGTAGAAATGGGTAGACAGACAGCTGATTTTAGAGAAAGGAGCAGTGGGAAGGGAGAGGGCAACTGTGGTGGGGGACTCAGTAGGGACTCTGGCCATGAAGGTATAATGCCTGGCAGAAAGAGGGACCACAAGTGAAAAAGACAAGAGGAAATACACTATTCCTGATTCAAAATTGTGCCCATAGGTGTTTTGGTTTTTTTTAATCCTCTGCTCTTCCTGTTTTCTCCTGGCTCTTCAACTACATTAAGGGCAGTGAAGATATTTGTAAGAACAGCTTCGAAACTAAACCACTATTCAGGAACTTTCCCCAAGAAACTGCTTTCCCAGTTAACAAATGACAACCATCATCATATGGTACCTCATACAAACCAAGCTCTCTTCCCATGCCCCAACTTTGTGAGTGTGCTTGCCCTTTGCTCAGAGACCTGCACTCAGTGAACCTCTGTGCATCCTCCAGGTCTCAGCTCAACTGCTCATCCTCCTCGGACAAACACAGGTAGTTGTAGGCTCTCCTTCGTCCATGCTCCCACTGTAACAGATACATTGGTACTGCGCCACATGCTTGCCCTCTGTCACTCCGCCAGACACTAAGTTCCTTGGGAATAGACACTACATCTTTTAAAGGAGACAAGGATATGCACCCCAAAATATGCCACTTTGGCTTTAGAATTATTTTGAGCTGAAGGCCACTCAGACACAGCAGGTGCAGGAAAAGCTCTTTGCCCTTCCTTTTCTGTCTAAAATCAGGGTCTACATTTCCCTTTGTAAAGGAAGTATAAAATTCCACTAGTAAAGGTGTCTCCCTCTCCCATTATAGGAACAGGATGGTGACTTAATCATTGGGAATGAATCATCAACACAGAAGGCACCAAACTTGAGTCCACATGACAAATCTTACTGAATATCATTATTTCCCATATATCACCCCTAAAGCCCCAACCACCCTGCTTCCTTTGTCTAGTTACTTCTCCATAATTTATCACCCTTTGTTAAAATGGTATATGAGACCCCAGGTCTAATTGCTGCTTTGGGTCTTCACTTCTTTTCTGTGAAGGCCTGTGTTCATGTAAAAATTAAAATATCAACATCAAATAAAATTTGTATGCTTTTTCTCCTGTTAATTACACTGTCTTTTGTCAGTGTAATTTTCAGGGCCTTAGAACTAAACCTAAATAGAGGAGAAAGCCTTTCCTTCCCTACACTTTCAACTTGGCCTTTAATGACTGTAATGTGCTCAGCACAAGTCTGATGAATGAACTGGAGACTGCACAATAAGTACCAAATGTCCAGGAGAAGGGAAACACCAGTTGCACAAGGCAGTCACAACCAGCCAGATGTTCAAGATGCAGCGATGCAGAAGGTGAACAGCACACAGTTCAGGAAACAGCAGTGTGGCTGACAGGAAACACTGGCATGCCACTATGTGAGCTGAGAACAAATGTATAATCATCAAGGCTAAAAGTGGGAGTAGGAAGTGGCTATAACAGGCTTTTAGAGACTGACAGTGGACAATGATGTCAAATTGATCCATATAATTAGTGCAGTACACATTAAAAACACCTGAGCTTAACAAGATTCATTTTAGTACAAAAATGCCCTTACCCAAGGACTTTGGGAAAAGTTGGCTGAGAAACGTATAAAGCATTAAAACAGCATTCTATAAATAATCAATCATCCCCAAATGATCAACAAAATATAGCCTCTGAATCACTCCCCAAAAATTGATATTTACAAAATGATGCAGTATACCTTTCCTTAGGGTTGACAACAACTGAAAGCAGCCAGAGAAACTGAAAGAATATAGAGAGGTTTATTCGGAATAGCATAAACCTTATAAGGATATTTATCCATTCCATAAAAAATTCATCCTCCACATACGAGATTATGGGAATTCCCTTATATGCACTCTATTAAAATTACAGCAGTTCATATATAAGAAGTCTATTTAGTTGTAAAAGAAAAGTATAACTCACAAGCTAAGCTAAAATAAGACCCATGTTGTTTTGAAAACTGTGTCCTTTTCATGAACTCTTCAAATGTCATTTTTCCTTAGAATGAAGGTTTCCAGATATAAGTTGTTTCCTCACTAAGTGGTCTTCACTGTTCTAGGCACAAGTAGGAATGCAAAAGTGACTGTGAAATAAGCAAATTGTTGACTAATTATGAGACAGGAGTAAGAAGGCATAGTATTTAGGAAATACCCACTGGTTTCTCTATGAGATGGTTTGTAACATATCTGGAAAACCACCCTGCTGTATTTGCGTGTACTTTAAATATGTTAGTATATAAACTAAGGCCCTGGTTAAAGATACAAGATTGTTAAACACTTAAAAACACAAACTTCACATTATGTAAGATGGCACTATATAACATATATTCTGTTTTAAATTCAGGTAAGACAGAACCACATAATATTTCAGAGAGGTGATTTGATTAGCATCTTGGCATAAATTGTGTTAGACCTTTCAATGTCCTTATCATATGCAGAGAAACAACTGTTTATTCTTCATGCTCAAGGGAATTAATGACAATGATCTTGGCAACAGGTGACCTTTGGCTATGCCATTTCTCAAATACAATCTAATAATAGACAAAAAGGATAATTGACCGTACCTTTGCTACGACTCCATTGGCTAGTCAGCAGGATATGCAAATTAACCTCCAACAAAGATGGCGGCTAATTTGCATACTGAAGGCAGGGCCGGCAGCCCACAGACGCTGCCCACGGGATCCGCCCGGATCCGCAACCCGGTGAGGCGGGGGCGGCAGCGCGCGAGGCTGCCCACAGGACCAGGGACCCGGACCCCTGACCCGGAGAGGTGGGGCCGGCAGCATGTGAGGCTGCCCGCGGGACCAGGGACCCGGATCCATGACCCGGCGAGGCGGGACGGAAGCACGCACGGGGCAGAGCAGCCGGGATTGGGCAGGGCAGGACGCCTGGCTTCCGCCCAGCCCCAGTCACTCCGGGCAGGTGAGCAGCGCGCACTGGCTTCTGGCCCTGCCCAGGCCACTCCGGGCCTGTGGGCAGCACGCAGAGAGCCTCAGGACAGGGCAGGCGGGCCGCCAGAGGGCGGGCTGTACTCCCCACATGGCTGTGGTGGCAGCTGTGAGCGTGCCAAGTGGAGCCTGCAGGCCGAGCTGAAGTAGCGCCTGCAGGCCATCAGCGCCCAGGAGTGGCTGCACAAGTCCCACCTCCTGGCCCAGAAGGTGCAGGATCGCAGGGACAGCCACCATGGCGGGCCAGATTGATGTCCTCCTGGCCGCACCACGGGGGTTTGCGGATCTGCAAAGCCACAGACCTCCGGTGTGCACATCCTCTCCTCCCCCACTTGCATGCGAACATCCCCCAGCACACTGTCACCCTCTCGTGCCTGCAACAGTCGCAGACCAAGGTGTGCACAAGTCCCCCGCCCCATGCCTCTCTGCCGCACTTCCATCAACCCCAGCATGCCTAACACCCTCACAGGATGTGCACACGTCCCCTCCGACATGCTCACATCCTTTGGAGAGTGTCTGCGTATTCTGGGTGCTGAGGGTGGGCGCCTGTGAGATGACAGTGAGAGGGCGGAGTGGTGACGCCCTGTTCCAGGAGGAGGCCAATGCAGCGACGAGATCACCTCTGTGGGGCTAATGCAGGTGCTGAGGTGGGAGCAGGTGCAGACAGACACACCTGGTGGGCGTAGGCGGCCCTCACTGAGGTGCCTTCGGTCAGCGTTCAAGATCAAGAACCCAGAGGCGGAGAGGAATTCTGTCCTCTCAGTGAAACAGTGGGATAGTCGGGGCGACTGCAGAGAAGGAATGTGCACTTTGGGTGCCAGCACCCATGAGCGAAGGCTGCCCTGACTGAGCCTCGCTTGCTTGGGGCCTAGCGCACTCCTGCCAGGCAGCGGGTGACAGGACGTGCTTTTCCAAATTAATGAGAGAAAACGTTGATTCTCCCGCTGCCCACGAAGGTGGAAAGTGAAGTGGGGAGACATGTGGGGAGTGAGTGAGGTTCCCTGTCTGGGGGTTCCAAATCTGCCGTTGGTTTCTTTACCGCTGACTAGAGATATACAGGGTGTCTCCCCAAAATGTATACACACTTTGAATACCTACTAATTCCAATGGTTTTAAGCATGAGAAGAAAGAAACAACAATGGAGCTGTTATCTGTTAAAAGTGTGGGCACTAACAGGCAGTCAGATATTCCCTGAGGTGTCTCAGATTGGAGAGGGTGCAGGCCAGACTGAGGGGCCCCTTTCCCCCCCCTACCCCAGTGCATGAATTTCGTGCACCGGGCTACTAGTTTACTTATAAAAAGTAAATCCATGTGGATCACTTAGAAAAAGGCCCAGATGTCTGATAATTAATTTTTTTCCAGTTAATCTTGATTGTTGAGATTATTACAGATGTCCCTCTTTTTCCTCCCATAACTCCCCACCACCCGGTTCCCACCCCACCCCAGGCTCTCATCACCCTATTGTCTGTGTCCATAGGTAATGCATACATGCATATAAGATCTTTGTCTAAACTCTTCTCGCACCGCCCCACACCCCCTTCCCTCTGAGAATCGTCAGTCTGTTCCATTTCCATGCCTCTGATTCTATTCCATTCACCAGTTTATTCTGTTCATCAGATTTTTTATTCATTTGATTTTTAGATTCACTTGTTGATAGATATGTATTTGTTGTCACTTTGTTGTTCATATTTTTTATCTTTATCTTTTTCTTCTTCCTCTTCCTAAAGAATACCCTTCAGCATTTCATATAATACTGGTTTGGTGGTGATGTACTCCTTTAGCTTTTTCTTGTCTGTGAAGCTCTCTATCTGACCTTCAATTCTAAATGATAACTTTGCTGGGTAGAGTATTCTTGGTTGTAGGTTCTTGCTATTCATCACTTTGAATATTTCTTGCCACTCCCTTCTGGCCTGCATAGTTTCTGTTGAGAAATCAGCTGACAGTCATATGGGCACTGCCTTGTCAGTAACTAACTGTTTTTCTCTTGCTGCTTTTAAGATTCTCTCTTTGTCTTTTGCCCATGGCATTTTAATTATGATGTGTCTTGGTGTGGTCCTCTTTGGATTCCTCTTGTTTGGGGTTCTCTGCACTTCCTGGACTTGTAAGTCTATTTCTTTCACCAGGTAGGGGAAGTTTTCTTTATTTCTTCAAATAGGTTTTCAATATCTTGTTCTCTCTTCTTCTGGCACCCCCATAATTCAGATGTTGGTATGGGTGAAGTTGTCCCAGAGGCTCCTTACACTATCTTCATTTTTTTGGATTTTTTTTTCTTTTTGCTCTTCTGGTTGGGTGTTTTTTGCTTCCTGGTATTTCAAATAATTGATTTGATTCTCGGGATCCTCTAATCTACTGTTGAATCCCTATATATTATTCTTTATTTCAGTCAGTGTATGCTTAATTTCTGACTGGTCCTTTTCCATTTTTTTGGCATGCTAAGATCCTTGAAAGTCTCACTAAGTTCCTCAAAGGTTTCTAGAAGATTCTTGAGTAACCTTAAAACTGTGGTTTTGAACTCCAGTAGTTTGCTTTCTTCCATTTCTTTCATTTGTGACATGTTTCTTTGTCTCTGCATTTTGGCTGCTTCCCTGTTTGTTTTTATGTATTAGGTAGCTGCTAAGTCTCCTTGAGTTGATAGAGTGGCCTTGTGTAGTAGGTGTCCTGTAGGGCCCAGTGGCTCAGCCTCCCCAATCACCTGAGGTGGACACTCTTGGTGCACCCCTTTGTGGGCTGTGTGCACAGTTTTGTTGTAGTTGAGCCTGGTGTCACTGGGAGGAATTGATCTCCAGGCCACTTGGCTATGGGGACTGGCTGCTACTACAGTGGGAGAGCTGCTGTGCAGGAGACACCCTTAAGCAGCAGGACTTGCTTCAGTGGGGCTTTGGTGCTCACTGAGTCTGCCCCTTGAGTGTGTCGCTTTTGAATGCATAGAGTTATAATCTGGTATGGTCTGATCCTCACCACGGGGTACACTGGCTCTTGGGTCTCCAGGGAGATGCAAAGTCAGCCACTGCCTGGGGCCACCCAGCAGGAGCTACAGAGAGATCTGCAGATTCCTCTTCTTTGTATAGGATTTGGAAGTGTCAATGCAAGGCCCAGCTGTGAAGCAAGGCAGGCTGGTGCTGGTGCCGGCCTCAGGCCTTTTACTGATAGCTTTGGAGCTCCCTGACCCAGCTGCAGCTTGTTTGACAGGTTTTTGCCTGAGAAAGGACAAACCATTCATATGCAAAAGTTGCTGTGCATAGCTTTGGTGGGGTTGTAAATTGGGTGGTGCAGAGTCTCAGGGAATCTCCAGGGTGGAGCAAACAGATATGGCTGCCAGTCAGCCCTGCAACCGGGAGGTCCCAGCACAGCAACAATGATCGCTGCGAGCACCTCTGTCTGGAAGAAAGCCACCCCCGAGTTCCTGCCCCGATGCCAGACAGTTCAGTTTCTCCCTGTATGTGTCTGGGTCCCCCAGAGCCTCGCCTGGCACTGGAGCTCACAGGAAGTGGGAGCCTGTATATTCAGTTCCTGGTGCCGGCCTTGTAAGAGGAGCAGCTGGGTCTCCAGCAGCCTGTGTGTCACTCATCCCCAATCCGCACTGCTTTTTACAGTCCATAGTTCTTACAGCCCAACCCATAGGGACTTCTTTCCCCAGCTCTGGGACCCTGGGCTGGGGTCTGGTGTGGGGCTGGGACTCCTTGCTCCACCAGGCAGCTTCCGCAGAGGCAATCTCCCTCCCAATTAAAAAAGAGGAACACCCAAGTGCCGGACCAACCCGTTCTGGGCCTCCTCACCTCCTACCAGTCTCAGTGTGCTTTCTTCTTTACTTCTCTAGTTGTAGTACTTCCACTCAGCCAGCTTTCCTGTGGTTCTGGGTGATAGTTGTTTTGTATTTTAGTTGTAATTTTGATGTGGTTGTGGGAGGCAGCAAGTATAGGCGTTTACCTATGCCACCATCTTGATTCTCTCCTCTGATAGTTAATTTTTACATCTTTTCATTTTTTGCCCATTTCCTTTCCTACACCAAATTCCCTTCATTTATGATCATGGACATATATACAAGAGATGAAATGTTTTCCATTTTACTAGAATCTCATCATTTTGATAGTCAAAAGGGTCTAGACTTGCCAGTCATGACATGAAGACACTAAAGTGGCCTGGCCCATTCACCAAGAGGATACATGCCTGAGTTGTAGCTCGACCCCCCACTAAAGAGTGTGTAGAAGGTAGCCGATCAATGTTGATGTTTCACTCTCATTGATATTTTTATCTCTCTGTCTTCCTCTCCTTTACTCTCTCTCTAAAAAAAATATTTAAAGATAAATAAATAAATAAAGTGGCCCTGTCGGTGTGGCTCAGTGGTTGAACACTGACCCATGAACCAGGAGGTCACAGTTCGATTCCCAGTCAGGGCATATGCCTGGATTGTGGGCTCAATCCCCATTAGGGAGTGTGCAAGAGGCAGCCAATAAAGGTCAATGGTTCTATCTCTCTCTCCCTCTCTTTTCCTTTTTCTCTGAAATCAATAAAAACATTGAAAGGAAAAAAGAAAAAAAGAAGACAAAGTGATCCAGCAAAGGGATTTCAACATCATGTTCTATTTTTCTTTTTCTATAGTAGCATTTCATTACCTCTCTTTCTCTATAACTTAAGCCAAGAGAAACCTTTGATTCTCTCTGTGTACTTCAGAAAAGTGTAAAAAGAAAATATGTTGTCAGGTATCAATTTAATTTCACAGGATAGAAAGCACTTAGTAAAAATAGTATGTGCTAGTTTTCTGAGAAAGACACTTCTCACCATTAGTCTAGAAATCACAGTGCTTTCTGTTGTATTTTAAAAGATAAAAGAAATTAGACTTATTGGAAATCCTTTGAAAAATAGTAATTTCCTTCTATTAATTCATGGAGTCAATGTAAGGGCACTCTGAGAAAATGACAGAAAAGATCTTCCACACTTCATCTTTTAAAACTAAAATAAAAGCTCAGAGCTTCAAGTTGATCCTGTAGTCCTTGAAAATGTCTCACAATCATCTTTTGTTGAATTCGTGGATTAGAGCTCACAGTTTGTGTCACTTTCTTTATTCCCTTGTATTCACCAGACTCAGTTATGAAAGGGTTCAGAGCAGGCCTTCTCAAGATGTGCTAATTCGCATGTGGATTATTTTGAGCCAAAGGTAATCAAGACCCTGTGGGCTCAGGAGAAAGTTGCCCTCCCTTAACTACCTAGAAGAGTCTAAATTGGGGGCTTTGACCATAATAAGCGTTATCTTCAGAAATAACTTTTTATGACCTATTTATAGAACCGAGCAAGCAACTAATTACTGAACCTCTGCTCTTACCATCTGCAGCGACCACCTCCACCACAGAAGCCCCAAGGTGCCTTACTCATCTTTAGCTCAGAATGTCACATATACCTCATTTTATCTTTCTGTCTCTGAACCTCTTGGATATTTGGGGTTCCCACAGGTACATATGTAATTAAATTTAGTTATTTTCTCTTGTTAATCTAACTCATGTTGATTTAATTATTATACCAGCTGGAAGAACCTAGAAGGGTAGATAAAAATTTCTCCGCTCCCAGCCCCCATACATTTCCCCTGGTAACTTCCTAAATTCACAGAACAGGCAGGTCAATCCTAGACTACTTAACCCTAAAATGTAAGCTACTTTTACCTAAAGAGTTCCCTTCCCACATCAATAGGACTTGACCTTCTATGTGTGTGGCCGAGTGCTTGGCATAGTAGTACTTAACTTTTATTTTTTTTAAAAGAATAAATAGGTAACTTGCTTTTAAATTTTCCCCAGAGTCTTATGAAGGAGGAGGAAAGTACTAACGTTGCTTAAACTAAATTACTGTGTATAAGCTATCAGGACATTACCTCCTGGTTAAAAAAACAAAACAAACTCAATGAGCAGAACTGAAAACAGGTGTGTGCTAGGTAATGAAGTGGAAGCAGCAGACACTAGCTTACTCACCCTATTATAGTGTCCTGGTTGGAAAATTTGGCCATGCAGAATTCCAGACAGGCAGGCTTTCAGTGTCCCTACTATTCTCCATTTTCACATTTTCCCTGAGTCCAAGCTGCCATTATCTCTCACTGACTGGTCAATAGCCTCCTAATTGGTCAATCCAAATCCACACTGGCCCTCTTCCAGTCCATTTCTATACAGCAGGCAGATTTGCTTCTGAAATTTGCACAGAATTCTACATGTCACCCCCTGCTTAATAAAACCCTCCCTCACTCCACTTCTCTTAGGAGGACTGCTTCACAGGGCCTAAATGATCCTATCACCTCTCCATTCTTGTCACGTACCACCACCTGCACTCAATCCACCCAGCTCTAATGGCCTCCTCCTACCTCTTCAAACTTGACATAACCCCACCAGCCTTGAGCTTCCCATGTGCTGTTCCCTCTAGCTGAAATCTCTTCCCTCTCCTCTTAGCTTCTACTCAACTTTCAGATCTCATATTGTGATATATATATTTGGCCATTCAGATAACCAAAATATATTTCTCAGAAATATTTGACCTTCATCCACAGTTCCTGACTTACAGCTCCTGAACCCTTTAGAATTTCCTAAGTGATGAGAACAACAATGGTGTCTCTTATGTTAACAAGGTAAATTTTGGATCCCCACTCATGGGTAGGAGTTGCTTGCCAGGGGAGCTAACCACATAGTTAGATGGTTGGAACTTTCAGTCCCACCCTGATTTCTGGGGAGGGGAGAAGGGCCTGAGGGTGATCAATTACCAATGGTCACTGACTTAGTCAATCATAACTATGTAATAAAGCCTCCATTAAAACCTCAAAAGGATAGCTCGTTGCTTCTTTTTCAGAGTGTCCACACTGGGAAACCAGAACACATGCTACTGTGCTGGGCCCCACGTTCCTCAAGGATGGAAGCATCGTTGTTCGAGAACTCACTGTATGTACCTCTTCATTTGACTATTGATTCGTATCCTTTAATATCCTTTGTAATAAATCAGTAATCTAGCGAGTAAATGGATTTTCCTGAGTTTTGTGAACAGTTCCAGCAAATTAATCAAGTCCAAGGAGGTGTCATCAAAATCTCTTATTTATAGCCAGTGGGTCAGAAGCACAGGTAACAACATGGGCTTGTGACTGGCATCTAATGGGGGGTGGTAGGGGCAGTCTTGTGGGACTGAGCCCTTTACCTGAGTACCCTGCTGGTGCTGGAAAATTGCTTGTTGGTGCTTGGAAGCCTCTATACACACACATTGGAAATTGGGCCTCAGGAATCCAATTTACAGCTTAAGTACCACTTCCTCACAGAATTCTATCACCTCCCTAAATAGGTGAAACCCAACCTATATAAAACCTCGTAGGAAGCTTCTAAGAAAAATCATCATGGCTGTGGGTTATGCAGATTTCTGGGATATGGCAGCAAAAGCATAATTCATTAAAACAATTCTGATAAAATGGACTTCATCAAAATTAAAAACTTTTGTGTTTCAAAATATACTATTTAGAAAATGAGAGCCCTAACCGGTTTGGATCAGTGGATAGAGCATCAGTCTGCGGACTCAAGGGTCCCAGGTTCGATTCCGGTCAAGGGCATGTACCTTGGTTGCGGGCACATCCCCAGTAGGGGGTGTTCAGGAGGCAGCTGATCCATGTAAAAAAAAAGAAAAAGAAAATGAGAGGAGATCCAAGATGGCAGAGGAGTAGGCAGAAGTTATACTCACCTCATCCCAGGACCAAACTGGAATTACAATTAAAATATAAAACAATCAACCTGAATAACCAACTGAAATCTAGCTGGATTTACAGAGCAAGCCACATCAAGACTGGCAGGAAGGGGAGAAACATGGAAAGGACTGGCCCCGCACACACACCTACCCAGCAGCAGCTGAGATTCTGGAGGAATATCTCAACTGCAAAGGTTCCCCCTGAGGAGCGTGGGGTCTCAATCACACTCTGGGCTCCGAGCCCAGAGTACTATAGCTGAGAAGAGGCATCACATAACATCTGGCTGTGAGAATCAGCAGGGATTCTGACCACCAGGGAGACGCAGGAGAGTGCTAGAAACTTAGGGGCCCTCTTAAAAGGCCAACACAGAAAATCTCCTTTGCAGCCACTCACTCTGGGCTCTGGTGGAGGGAAGGCAGTGTGGGCTAGAGTCACGTGAGGTGAGACTGGGATTTGTGGCTCTAGGGAGAGAGAGGTAAAGCAATAGCCAACAGGGTCCCAGTGCTGTGCTGAGTCCTTCTCCACATAGCAGACACCATATTTCTCGGGTAGAGCACTCCCCTTCAGAGGACATGAGCCTGGGGAATGAAATAGCTCCATCCTCCTGTCTCTCTTGTTGCCCTACTCTGTGTAGCTTGTACCCTGCAGATGAATCACCTGCCTGAATCCAGGGTGTAGGGGTCATGCAGACTGCGTTATATGGCTCTGGGGTGGGAGCCATTCCCCCCACCTTCCCAAGAGCCTGACTAGTGTCATCCCCTCATAGGAGATCCACAAACCCAATTCTCCAAATTCCCTGAGGCCCTGCCCTGCTGAGCTTAAGTGGTACTTAAACTGTAAATTAGATTCCAAAAGGTCGCGCATCATCCAGAACAGACTGAGTGGTGTGGCTGTAGGACGAGGGCCATTTTTCGCCCCCGTACACCAGACCCGCCAAGGGATTAATTTATTCGGAGTTTCATTATATTATATTTTGTACATGTTTAAAAACTTCTGTAACAAAAGGGGGAGGGGAAGCATAATAATTTTTAACTGCCTACTTGATCAAATAAAAAATTTCAGCTAGCCGTAATTTATATTTACTTAAAAAACAGTCAATCTGAATTAAAAGACTGAAAAAGCATATCACCTGTCACACTAAACCTCACCTTAATCTCTTAGACTATAAATGACTGATCCGTGAAGAAGTCTCCCTCCCTGTTTCTCCCTCTCTTTTAGGTTCACTGTAACCACTACTCCTGGGGTTCCAATAGCCATGTGGGATCTTTTTCAAGATACTTGTATATTCAAAAGATAGGTGCACAGAATTTCACAGGTTTAGTGACACGTGACTGTAAGGATGCCCGACAACCTCCTGTATGGGCTCATTTTTAGCTCCCTAGCACTGGATAGAGTAGATTTACTGCAAGAACAGTAAGCACAGGTGTTTACTAAACAAATAAACAGAATTTCAGACATGAGAGGGCTGTTTGAGGGAAACGAGGCTCCCTTAGAGAAAATTAAGTAACTGAAGCTGAGCCGACACTCCAAAGAGAAGGACACACTATCACACGAGGCAGTTGTCAAGGTTCTGAGACCTAAAGGAAAGACTCAGATTTGTCATCCATACAATTTTCGATATCTTATACACAATACTTTCAGTCAACTCTGAGCATACTGTTTTCACCAAAAACTGTTAGAAGTGAATCTACTGTAACACTCTCCAAAGCACATGGAAATAAACATCCTCCAGCACACAGAGCACTGTCCTCAGCAAGCTGTTCCACCCAAATGCTCAAAAAATGTTTGTGGGGGAGGAGAAGAGTAATGAAGTGTTCAAAGGAAGATTTCCTTTGGAGTAACTTGGACATGAAAAACAAAAATCTGTTTATTAGTGACAAAACCCTCTTAATATTTCTCTTGATCAAAATGAAGTGTCAATATGATACAAAATCCTTAGAAGGTAATTATTGATGCTGGACAAGGCAATCTCAGACAATACTGAATATGAGAGAAAGAAACAGTACAAAAGCAAACCAAATATCCCACTTATCCCCTATAATGCTGCCACTACTCTCCAATATCACTTGAATGGGCAAGAGACCACAAAACAACTTCTAATTTTATGGTAATATTTCCAGTTGTAATTGGCATTTTGGTATTTAGTCTCACAAAAGCACAAATAATGGAACTGGCAAAGGTAGCAGTGAAAATGTCACTGCTAAAACAGTGTCCCTGCAAAGGAAGCAGCAGCAGCTATTAAGATTGTGGGGCCTGTGGGCAAAACAGGTTTCATTGTTATCTATCTATCTATCTATCTATCTATCTATACTAGAGGCCCAGTGCATAAAAATTTGTGCACTCGGGGCAGGGGGGAGAGGGGGTCCCTCAGCCCGGCCTGTGCCCTCTCGCAGTCTGGGACCCCTAGGGAGATAACGACCTGCTGGCTTAGGCCTGCTCCCGGGTGGCAGAGGGCACGCCCAATCCCTAGGTGCAGCCCCTGGTCGGGCTCAGAGCAGGGCAGATTGGGGAGTTGGGGCGCCACCCCCTGTCATGCACAGAGCAGGGCGGATTGGGAGGTTGCGATGCCACCCCTAGTCACGCTCAGGGTAGGGCCAATTAGGGGGTTGGAGCACCACCCCCTGTCACACTCAAGGCAGGGTTGATAGGGAGGTTGCGGCGCCACCCCCTGTCACGCACAGAGCAGGGCCCATCAGGGGGTTAAGGAGCTCTCCCCTGTCATGCACAGAGCAGGGCCCATCAGGGGGTTGGGGAGCTCTCCCCTGTCATGCACAGAGCAGGGCCCATCAGGGGGTTGGGGAGCTCCCCGCTGTCACACACAGAGCAGGGCCCGTGGGGGGGGGGGGGGGTTGGGGCACCGCACCCTGTCACACACAGAGCAGGGCCGATCAGGGGGTTGGGGCGCCGCACCCTGTCACAAACAGAGCTGCAGGGCGATCAGGGGGTTGGGGAGCTCCCCCTTATCAGGCACAGAGCAGGGCTGATCAGGGGGTTGGACCGCCTTCCCCTGTCACGAACAGAGCAGGGCGGATAGGGAGGTTGCGGCCCCGCCCCCTGTCACACACAAAGCCACAGGGTGATCAGGGGGTTTGGTCGCTGCCCCCTGTCATGCTGCTCCAGGGGCCAGGAGGCCTCGCGGCTCCGCTGATCCCGGTGCTGGGAGGCCTCGCTGCTCCGCTGATCCGGTGCTGGGAGGCATATTACCCTTTTACTATATAGGATAGAGGCCTGGTGCACGGGTGGGGGCCGGCTGGTTTGCCCTGAAGGGTGTCCTGGATCAGGGTGGGGGTCCCCACTGGGGTGCCTGGCGAGCCTGGATGAGAGGATGATGGCTGTTTGAAGCTGGTCACACCCCCTTCAGGGTGGGGGTCCCCACTGGGGTGCCTGGCCAGCCTTGGTGAGGGGATGATGGCTGTTTGCAGCTGGTCACACACCCTTCAGGGTGGGGGTCCCCACTGGGGTGCCTGGACAGTCTGGGTGAGGGGCTGAGGGTCGTTTTCAGGCTGGCGGGTGACTGAAGCTCCCAACCTGTCCTTTTTTTCTTTTTTTCTTTTTATTTTGGGCCAGCTTTAGCTCTGAGGCTTGGCTCCAGCTCTGAGGCCTCAGCTGCTGAAAGCAGGTATCTGGTTTGTTTGGGTTCTATAATTGTAACACTGTTGTGGTCCTGCTCACTCCAGCTCTGAGATCCCGGCTGGCTGAAAGCAGGGATCTGCGTTTGTTCTATAATTGAAACAATGTTGCGGTCCTGCTGGCTGAAGCCCGGCTGGCTGAAAGCAGGTTTCTGGGGTATTGTTTAGCTTCTATATTTGTCTTTTTTTTTTTTTCCTTTTTTTAATTTTTTTATTTTTCGCTTAAAGTATTACAAAGGGTATTACATAAGTGTCCTTTCCCCCCCCCCCCACCCTTGACAAGCCCCTAGCTTCTATATTTGTAACAATGTTTCTTAAACTGCAAGCTCAGAGGCCTGCAAGGCAGGCGGGGAACGTTGGCTTCCTCCGACACTGAAGCAAGCAAGCCTCCTGTTTGCTTCAAGCTGCCTGGCTGCCGGCCTCCATCTTGGTTGGCAGTTAATTTGCATATCGCCCTGATTAGCCAATGGGAAGGGTAGCGGAGGTATGGCTAATTACCATGTTTCTCTATTATTAGATAGGGTATATATGTATGTATGTGTGTGTGTGTGTGTGTGTGTGTGTATATATATATATATATATATATATATATATATATATATAAACAACCATGACCATCTGACCATTCGACCATTTGAGCAGTAGCTATGATGCACACTGATCACCAGGGGGCAGATGCTGAACACACAGGCATGGAAACATGGAACAGACTGATGAATCTCAGAGAGAAAGGGGAAGGGGGGAGGGCGGGAAGAGATTAACCAAAGATCTTATATGCACACTAGAGGCCTGGTGCAGGGATTGGGCCGAAACCAGCAGTCCAACATCCCCTGAGGGGTCCTGGCTTGCGAGAGGGCACAGGCCAGGCTGAGGGACCCCACCAGTGCATGAATCCATGTACTGGGCCTCTAATATATATATATGTATGTATACACACACACACACACACACATATATGTATATATATATATATATATATCCTATCTAATAATAGAGAAACATGGTAATTAGCCATACCTCCGCTACCCTTCCCATTGGCTAATCAGGGCGATATGCAAATTAACTGCCAACCAAGATGGAGGCCGGCAGCCAGGCAGCTTGAAGCGAACAGGAGGCTTGCTTGCTTCAGTGACGGAGGAAGCCAACGTTCCCCGCCTGCCTTGCAGGCCTCTGAGCTTGCAGTTTAAGAAACACTGTTACAAATATAGAAGCTAAACAAAACCCCAGAAACCTGCTTTCAGCCAGCCGGGCTTCAGCCAGCAGGACCGCAACATTGTTTCAATTATAGAACAAACGCAGATCCCTGCTTTCAGCCAGCCGGGATCTCAGAGCTGGAGTGAGCAGGACCACAACAGTGTTACAATTATAGAACCCAAACAAACCAGATACCTGCTTTCAGCAGCCGAGGCCTCAGAGCTGGAGCCAAGCCTCAGAGCTAAAGCTGGCCCAAAATAAAAAGAAAAAAAGAAAAAAAGGACAGGTTGGGAGCTTCAGTCACCCGCCAGCCTGAAAACGACCCTCAGCCCCTCACCCAGACTGTCCAGGCACCCCAGTGGGGACCCCCACCCTGAACGGTGTGTGACCAGCTGCAAACATCCAACATCCCCTCACCCAGGCTGGCCAGGCACCCCAGTGGGGACCCCCACCCTGATCCAGGACACCCTTCAGGGCAAACCAGCCGGCCCCCACCCGTGCACCAGGCCTCTATCCTATATAGTAAAAGGGTAATATGCCTCCCAGCACCGGAATCAGCAGAGCAGCGAGGCCTCCCCGCACCGGGATCAGCATGACAGGGGGCAGCGACCAAACCCCCTGATCGCCCTGCGGCTGTGTGACAGGGTGCGGTGCCCCAACCCCCTGATCGGCCCTGCTCTGTGTGTGACAGGGTGCGGCACCCCAACCCCCCCCCCCCCCCCACGGGCCCTCCTCTGTGTGTGACGGGATAGAGCCATAACCTCCCCATCGGCCCTGCCCTGAGTGTGACAGTGGCAGCGCCCCAACCCCCTGATCGGCCCTGCTCTGTGGGTGATAGAGGGTGGCGCCCCAACCCCTTGATCCGCCCTGCTGTGTGTGACGGGGCGGCGCCCCAACTCCCCTATCGGCCCTACTTTGTGAGTGACGGGGGGAGCTCCTCAATCCCCTGATGGGCTCTGCTCTGTGCATGACAGGGTACGGAGCCCCAACCCCCCTGATGGGCCCTGCTCTGTGTGTGACAGGGTACGGAGCCCCTACCCCCTGATGGGCCCTGCTCTGTGCATGACAGGGCGTGGCGCTGCAACCTCCCTATTGACCCTGCCTTGAGTGTGACAGGGGGCGGTGCCCCAACCCCCAAATCGGCCCTACCCTGAGCGTGACTAGGGGTGGCATCACAACCTCCCGATCCGCCCTGCTCTGTGCATGACAGGGGGTGGCACCCCAACTCCCCAATTGGCCTTGCTCTGAGCCCAACCAGGGGCTGCACCTAGGGATTGGGCGTGCCCTCTGCCACCCGGGAGCAGGCCTAAGCCAGCAGGTCATTATCTCCCTAGGGGTTCCAGACTGCGAGAGGGCACAGGCCGGGCTGAGGGCCCCCCCTCTCCCCCGAGTGCACAAATTTTTGTGCACTGGGCCTCTAGTCTCTAATAATAAAAGGGTAATATGCTAATTAGACCAGACGTTTTCTGGATGTCATTCCAGACGTCTTTCCGGATGAAGCCGGGGCCGGGGGAAGCCAACCCTGGTTCCAGGTGCCTGCGAGCAGCCTGATGGAAGCCATCCCGGGTCCCGGGTGCCTGCCGGTGGCTGGAGGAAAGAAGCCCAGGTCCCAGGTGCCAGAGGGAAGCCGGTTCCAGCAGCCGGGGAAGGAAGGCCTACTCTTACACGAATTTTCATGGATCAGGCTTGTAGTATATATATTGTTATTAGAGATCAACTAGAGGCCCAGTGCACAAAATTTGTGCATGGGGAGGGGGTCCCCTCAGTCCAGCCTGCACCCTCTCCAATCCAGGACACCTCGGGGAATGTCCAACTGCCGGTTTAGGCCCGATCCCGGGGATCAGCAGTCAGACATCCCTTTCACAATCCTGGACCACGGGCTCCTAATCACTCACCTGTCTGCCTGCCTGGTCACCTGTAACTGTGCCCCCTGCCAGCCAGATAACCCCTCACTGCCTCTGCATGCTGGCCTGATCGCCCCCTTACTGCCCCCCTGCTGGCCTGGTTTCCCCCAACTGCCCCCCTCTGCTGGCCTGGTGGTCCCTAACTTCCCCCCACTCACTGGCCTGGTCACCCCTCATGGCCCCCTGCCGGCCTGGTCGCCCCACGCAGCCTGCTATTCAGTCGTTTGGTCATCCCTCACTAACCCCCCCACCGGCCTGGTCACCCCGCACAGCCTGCTGTTCAGTCGTTTGGTCGTTCCTCACTAACCCCCCTGCAGGCCTGGTTGTAGGTAGCCATCTTATGAGGGCGTGAGGGTTAATTTGCATATTACCTCTTTATTATATAGGATGAGAACAAACTGTCTTGTTCAAAATAAACACAAATATTATATATTCTTCCCTTTTTCTTTTTTCTTTTTTCATTTCTTTAAAATATATTTTTATTGATTTTTCACAGAGAGGAAGAGATAGGGATAGAGAGTTAGAAACATCGATGAGAGAGGAACATCGATCAGCTGCCTCCTGTACACCTCCTACTGGGGATGTGCCCACAACCAAGGTACATGCCCTTGGCCGGAATCGAACCTGGAACCTTTCAGTCCGCAGGCTGACGCTCTATCCACTGAGCCAAACCGGTTAGGGCCCTTTTTTTTTTTTTTTTACTGTATTAAAATAACACATAACATAGAAGTAACCATCTTACCTACTTTAAGTGTATAGTTTAAAGGTATTAAATACATTCATAATGCTGTGCAACCGTCACCATCCATCCCCGTAACTCTTTTTATCTTATAAAACGGAAACTCCATGCCCATTAAACAATACTTCTCATTCCTCCCTCCTCCTAGCCCCTGGCCACCACTGTTCTACTCTGTTTCTAGGAATTTGACTGAGTTTTCTTTTGACTAACATTTGCATGACCTGTTTGTGCCCCTAGATTTAAAGGACCATACTTGTAATTACCGTAGCTTTGTAATATTAAAAAAGTGGGGCAAAAGTAAGTTTACAGTTGAGAATACACAAAGCACAAAAATTTATTCTTATATTATTTATTAATTATTGTGTTATTTTCCATATGAACAACTGTAAACCTACTTTTGCCCCATGCTATATTCTGAAATCAAAGTCTGATGCCTCCAAGTTTTGTTCTTTTTTAATCCTCTCAAAATTGCTTTGGCTATTTGGAGTCTTGTGGTTCTGTATGAATTTTATGATTGTTTTTTATTTATGTTGGGTGTGATCAATATTTTTGAATTCCTACTATACGTGAACTTTTTTTTCTTTTTTAAATCCTATATAATAAAGAGGTAATATGCAAATTGACCATCACTCCAACACACAAGATGGCCGGCAGGGGAGGGCAGTTGTGGGCGATCAGGCCAGCAGGGGAGGGCAGTTGAGAGGGACCAGGCCTGCAGGGAAGAGCAGTTAGGAGTGACCAGGCCGGCAGAGGAGGGCAGTTGGGGGAGATGAGGCCTGCAGGGGAAGGCAACTAGGGGTGACCAGACTTGCAGGAGAGGGCAATTGGGGGGGAGCCAGGCCTGCAGGGGAGGGCAGTTGAGGGGGATCAGGCCTGCAGGGGAGGGCGGTTGGGGGGGACCAGGCCTGCAGGGGAAGGCAGTTGGGGGGGACCAGGCCTGCAGGTGAAGGCAGTTGAGAGGGACAAGGCCTGCAGGGGAGGGAAGTTGAGAGGGACAAGGCCTGCAGGGGAGGGAAGTTAGGGGTAACCAGGCCTGCAGGGGAGGGAAGTTAGGGGCGACCAGTCTGGCAAGGGAGGGCAGTTAGGGGTGACCGGGCCAGCAGGGAAGGGCAGTTGAGGGTGACCAGGCCTGCAGGGGAGGGAAGTTAGGGGCAATCAGGCCGGAAGGGGAGCAGTTAGGCGTCGATCAGGCTGTCAGGGGAGGGGGTGATCAGGCTGGCAGGCAGAAGTGGTTAGGGGCAATCAGGCAGGCAAGCAGGCGAGTGGTTGGGAGCCAGCAGTCCTGGGTTGTGAGAGGGATCCCAGGTTGGAGAGGGTGCAGGCTGGGTTGAGGGACATCCCCCCATGCACGAATTTCATGCACTGGGCCTCTAGTTTAATTATAGTTGGTATACAATATTGTACCAATTATATTAGTTTCAGGTGCACAATATAATAATTTGACATTTTTATACCTTACAATGTGATCATCCCACTAATTTTAGTAGTCATCTGTCACTGTGAAAACTAATCACAATATTATTGACTATATTCTCTTTCACCTTTTTCATCCATCCCCTCTGACAACCATTCTTTCGGTCTGTTTCTATGACTCTATTTTTGTTGTTCGTTTCATTTTTTTAGATTTGACATATAAGAGAAATCATATGGTATTTGTCTTTCTCTGACTTACTTCATTTAGCATAATACCCTTTAGGTCAATCCACGTTCTCACAAGTGGCAAGATTTATTTTTATTGCTACACAATATTCCATTTTGTATATATACCACATCTTCATTCATCTACCAATGGATACCTAGCCATATCTTGGCTATTGTAAGTAATGCTGCAATGAACACAGGGGTGCATACAGCTTTCTGAATTAGTGTTTTCACTTTTTTTGGATAAATATCCAGAAGTAGAATTGCTGTGTTGTATGGTAGATCTGGTTTTAGTTTTTTGAGTAACCTCCTTACTGTTTTCCACAGTGGCTGCACCAATCTGCAATCCCACCAACATTGCACAAGGGTTCACTTCTCTCCACATCCTTGCCAACACATGTTATTTATTAACTTTTTGATAATACCATTCTGCCAAATGATATATTCTTCAGGTTTTTAGTACAGAAAAAAAATTTCAGAAGCCCCATTCTCTTAGGTAAGTTCTATAATGTAATGCACTTCATGCTTTTCAGGGAAGTACTTCATGCTTTTTATTTTTAACCCTTAAGTCCTACAAACAGCAGAAACTTCCAAAACAGACCCCAAAAATTCAATGCAAAAGACAAGTAATTTTCAACTTGGCCATGTAGGATATATACACAAATGGGCAGTTTCATACCACCTCTGCTCCTCCCTTTACATCCTTCTTCTCTCCTGTTTCATCTTCCTTTTTTTTCTATTTCCCCAGGTCATTCCACACTGAAATCTGATGTTTCCCCCTACATTTTCCTTTCCTTACACTCAGAAAGATTTTGTTCATGCTTTCCCAACCTTATTTTCTATTTATCAGGTCACATTTCTGGGAGTTTCAATACTCTTTAGCCTCAGGCTTCACATGCCCCTGACCTTAGGACACACTATCTGCAGAAATAAAATTAGTAACAGCAACAGCAACGCAGAACAAACAGAGCTTGCCCACCTTCCCTGGCAATTCTTTCTGCACCACAAGTGGCCTCCTAAACTCTGCTTTTCTTCCTTGCCCACCCCCACTGGGTGAAAGGTCTGAGGATCTCCTGAAAGGGGCCAATCTTACTTAAGTCACTGTGAGCCAAAGGCCCTGCCACTCTCCCAACTTGCATTCAAGCTTCATACCTCAGGGTTGGGTTCATCCATCTGCCTATAACTCATTGACAGACCCTGGCTTAGTGTGAGGCCTATAGGGATGGATCTGACAGAATCCTTGTCCTTAGGTACCTCACAGTCTACTCAAGGAGGAAAAACACCATGCAGATAACTGTAATTAAAATAATGAATTAGATGAGAGTCACCTAAGGGTGCTGTGGAAGCAGAAAAGAAGGGAACCTAACTTGCTTTTGAGAGTCAAGCAGGGTCTTCCTAAGGGGTGGCAACCAAGCAGTCCTCAGAGGTAAATAGGTAACTGCCACATGAGGGCATGAGGGCAAAGAAGTGGACTCTAAGGAGAAGAGTCACGTGAACAAAAGCTGGAGCAAGATTGGGGTGAGCTGTTTCTGGACCATGAGGTACAAGACGCAGAGGAGCAAACGATAAAGCTGGAGAGGCAAGCATTGGCTAAGAAGAATTTTGTCTATTATGTTAAAAAGCTTGGAGTTAATCCTGATATTCAGTTTTCTAAAGTACAGTAGGCAAGCTAATTTGGGGTGGTACAGACAGTTTTAATAGTTATGTATTTACTTTTATAGTTAGTTTCTACTCATGTCAAGTAATACTGATTTTTCATTTATAATAAGTGTATTTTAGAATACATTTTTAATATGAGTTGATTTAAAGAAAATCAGTTAAAAACAGTACAGATTGTACATGGATATGACAAAAATTATGGAAGTGAAGCTCAAATGACTGATGTTTAGGAAACAGTGCTGTAAGAATTAGGGAGCCACTTCAAGGTTCAATGACATGGTCAGATCTGAATTTTCAGATAGGTGACTCTGACAATATTTGGAAGACAGAGTTAGGAGGGAGATGAAGCCAGAAAAGAATATGTTATAGTACTCCACCGATCCAATGAACTTTCAGAGAGTACTGTGCCAATCACTGTCTGGACACACAGGATATAGCAGAGAAAAGCCAAATAAATGTATGTCAGGTATGCACCATAGAAAAATACAATGTATTTCATAAATAAAACAAAGCCAGATCAAGGGAGAGAACGAAATGATATACAATTTAAAATATACACCTTTGAGAAGGCAGCAGGAAGGAATAAACCAGACCACTATCTGGAGGAAAAGCAATGCAGGCAGAGGAGATGCCCATGGCCACAGTGGAGCATTCTGGGTCTGCTGGAGGATGGGACAGGAGCCAGGAAGAAAATGGGAGGAGCTACGGTCAGAGAAGGAGCAAGGCGCTGGGTTTGAAGGACCTTGCAAGACATGAGAAGGACTCAGATGGATTCTAAGCATCATGGGAAGCCATAGCGTGTTGTAAGAGTTTGGAGGATGAGACTGGCAGAGCAAAGTCCTGAAGCAGGAGAGAACAGACAGGATGCAATGCACAAAGAGAGGATAGCTTTAGAACAGGCACAGTCCCATAGCACCAAGGAGGAAGCCAGAAAATAAGCAGACACGGGCAGCCGGGAGAGTTACTGGAAGAAGCACATTAGAGTTCTCATCTGATTGCTTCTCCTTCCTCAGTGAAATCAGAAGAGATCAAAGGATGAGGAACAGGGATGGAATGCTGGTAGTCTGAGGAGAGGAGCAGAAGTGAAATGCAATAGGACTACCAGTCTGTTCCAAGGCTCTCTAGTGAATTCTGGGCAAAATTTATTATTATTATTTTTTAATTAATTTTTTTATTTTTTATTTTTATTTTATTGATTACAGAGAGGAAGGGAGAGGAACAAGAGATAGAAACATCAATGATGAGAGCGAATCATTGATTGGCTGCCTCCTGCATGCCTCACACTGCGGATCGAGCCCACAACCTGGGCATGTGCCCTGACCGGGAATTGAACTGTGACCTCCTGGTTCATAGGTCGATGCTCAACTACTGAACCACACCAGCCAGGCTATTCTGGGGAAAAATGTAAAGTGAGATGGCAGGGAAAGGCTATATGTTTTTCCAGCTTTCTTCACCTGCTCAGGTTCAGTTGCCATGCAGGCAGTTTAATTTAACCAATTAAATTTTGCCAACAACAGGGGTAGAGAACTGTAAAGGATTACTCCACAGTACGTATTAAAAAAAATTAATTACCTATATGGCAAAAAATTCAGTGCTCACTTGACTGAATTTTAGATGAATTAGAGTAAAATCAGCAAATAAAAATTAAGCTAGAATAAAAACTGGAAGAAATTACAAGTTAACATTTCTTAGGATTGGGAGAGAACTTTTTAGACATAAAAGCAATAGAGGATATCATTAAAAATTCATTTGAATGTATAAAAATATTAAACTGAGAGATGTCAGAGAGAAGTGGATGGGGCGGACGGGATGAAAGAAAGTAAAGAGAATAGCTAAAGAACATACATGCATAGCCCATGGACATAGACAACAATGTGGTAAGGGCCAGAGGGAGGGAAGAGTGGGGTCTGGATTGAGGGGACAAAGAGGGGAGAAAATGGAGGACATCTGAAATAGTCAACAATAAAATAAAATTTAAAAAATTAAAGTTAAAAATTAAAATTAAATATAATTTAAAAGATAAAAAGTAAACATAACTAGAACTAATGAGTTGCCCTCACAAAGTAAGTTTCTGACTATTCAACTCCATCTTATTTACAACTACTGTACTTCTTTCATACATTTTTAAAACCGTAGACTTGAAAGTGAATACCATATTAGTAAATATCCTATACTAATCTTTGTTGTTTTACACAAATACATTAGTCCTTCAGAAAACAGAAAAATGAATTAAACACCTCAGTATTATTTCAATGTTTCTTTAGTTATTTCCTTATCTTAGGTTAAATAATATTTTATTACTCAACTATAAACAAATTAACCAAATTTTAAATACCTACTTTTATTTGTGGTATTCTTTTTTTTAAATTAAATCTTTATTGTTCAGATTATTACAGTTGTTCCTCTTTTTTCCCCCATAGCTCCCCTCCACCCAATTCCCACCCCACCCTCTGCCCTTACCCCCCCATTGTCCTCATCCATAGGTGTACAATTTTTTTCCAGTCTCTTCCCGCATCCCCACACCCCTGCCCCCCCGAGAATTGTCAGTCCACTCCCTTTCTATGCCCCTGATTCTATTATATTCACCAGTTTATTCTGTTCATCAGATTATTTATTCACTTGATTTTTAGATTGACTTGTTCATAGATATGTATTTGTTGTTCATAATTTGTATCTTCACCTTTTTCTCCTTCTTCCTCTTCTTAAAGGATACCTTTCAGCATTTCATATAATACTGGTTTGGTGGTGATGAACTCCTTTAGCTTTTTCTTATCTGTTAAGCTCTTTATCTGACCTTCAATTCTGAATGATAGCTTTGCTGGATAAAGTAATCTTGTTTGTAGGTTCTTGCTATTCATCACTTTGAATATTTCCTGCCACTCCCTTCTGGCCTGCATAGTTTCTATTGAGAAATCAGCTGACAATCTTATGGGTACTCCCTTGTAGGTAACTAACTCTTTTTCTCTTGCTGCTTTTAAGATTCTCTCTTTGTCTTTTGCCCTTGGCATTTTAATTATGATGTGTCTTGGTGTGGTCTTCTTTGGATTCCTCTTGTTTGGGGTTCTCTGTACTTTCTGGACTTGTAAGTCTATTTCTTTCACCAGGTAGGGGAAGTTTTCTGACATTATTTCTTCAAATAGGTTTTCAATATCTTGTTCTCTCTCTTCTTCTGGCACCCCCATAATTCGGATGTTGGTAGGCTTAAAGTTGTCCCAGAGGCTCCTAACACTATCTTCATATTTTTGGATTCTTTTTATTTTTGCTTTTCCAGTTGGGTGTTTTTTGCTTCTTCGGATTTCAAATCTTTGACTTGATTCTTGCGATCCTCTAGTCTGCTGTTGGATCTCTGTATAATATTCTTTATTTCAGTCAGTGTATGCTTAATTTCTAGCTGGTCCTTTTTCATATCCTCAGGGATCTCACTAGATTTATCGAGGGTCTCACTAAATTTATCAGTGGTTTCTAGAAAATTCTTGAAAAAACCTTATAACCGTGGTTTTGAACTCTATATCCAGTAGTTTGCTTTCCTCCATTTCTGTCATTTGTGACCTGTTTCTTTGTCTCCGCATTTTGGCTGGTTCCCTGTGTTGATAGAGTGGCCTTCTGTGCTTGGTGTCCTATAGGGCCCAGTGGCTCAGCCTCCCCAATCACCTGAGGTGGACACTCTTGGTGCACCCTGTTGTGGGCTTTGTGCACAGCCTTGTTGTAGTTAAGCCTTGATTGTTGTAGGTATCACTGGGAGGAATTGACCTCCAGGCCAATTGGCTGTGAGAATCAGCTGTGTCTATGGTGGGAGAACTTCTGTGCTGGAGACACCCTTATGAGGCAAGACTTGCTTCAGTGGGGCTTTGGTGCTCACTGAGTCTGCCCCCTGAATGTGTCCCTTATGGATCTGAGGAGTTGTAATCTGGATGGTCCCACTCTGACCACTGGGTACACAGGGACTTGGATCTCTAAGGAGGTGCTAATTTAGCCTCTTCCTGAGGCTACCCAGCAGGAGCTAGGGAGAGATCTGCAGATTCCTCTTCTTTGTTTGGGGTTTGGAGGTGCCCAGATGAGGCCCAGCTGTGAAGCAATGCAAGCTGCTGTAGGGCCTTGGGCCTTCTTTTGGATGTTCTGGGTCTCTCTGACCCAGCTGCAGTTTGTTAGGTATTTTTAGATTGCAAAGGGCCAGGCCATTCATTTGCAAAAGCCTCTGCACACAGCTTGGGTGGGGCAGGGTCTCAGGGAATCAACAGGGCGAAGCAAACAGCTATGGCTGATCCTCAGCCCTGCCCTAAGAGATCCCGGGTCTCTGTGGCCCATCACTGCAAGCACCTCTGAGAGAAAGCCGCCCTCAAGTTCCGACCGATGCCAGACAGTCCAGTTTCTCCCCATATGAGTCTGGGTCCCCAGAGACTTGCCCAGAACTGGAGTTCAGAGCAGTCGGGAGCTTGAGACTCCATCCTGATTGAGAAAGACAACCGCGTCCTCAGTTGCCAGCCCTTTCCGCGTGTGCTTCCATACCTCTGCACTTTACTTTCACACCTCCTCTGAGTCTCAGTGTGCTTTTCTCTTTCCTTCTAGTTTTAGACTTTCCACTCAGCCAGCTTTCCTGTGGTTCTGGATGATGTCCGTTTTGTCTTTTAGTTGTATTTTTGAAGTGGTTGTGCGAGGCAGCAATTTCAGGTGTTTACCTATGCCGCTATCTTGGTTTCTCCTATTTGTGGTATTCTTTATAAGGAAAGCCAATGAATATTAAGTAGAAGAGAGAATGTAGGGAGCAGCTGGCCACTTCACTGCTCCCTTGCCCTAAAAGTCTATAAAAACCATCACGCAACTAACAACCTGTCTTCCAAGAAGGTGCAAACTCCATCACTTGCCCCAAACAATTTAATCAGCAGAGCTACCAAGAGCCCATAGGTTATTTTCCAGAACAAACTTCTAAAAAACAGACAAAATCATGATGCTCCATATGAATTCAACAGATAAAATCTATTTTTGAGCCTGACAAGTAAAATTTTCATAAAACTATCCTTTTAGTGGTACCAGAATTGAGTTTTCTGGAAGGTATTATTTTTGCTATCAAGTTTATACCATGTTCCAGCAAGGAGGTAATGAAACAGAACAGATGTACTTATTCATGACAGCAAACATATCTGATACACATCAAAAAGTTCTGCTGATACATTTCTCAAACATTTTACTGCTGTACTGATCGATTATATAAAACATCCTACTGCTGTACTGACTGATTATATAATAGCATGTTATAAGAAACCACAGAAAGGTAACAGCTAAGCATCATGACCAAACCTCAAGGCTCTCATTTAGTGTAGTTCAATAGCTCACAAGCCAATAGAGTTCCAATCCCCCTTCAATATAAAACATCACCTTAAAGAACTCAGGTCATGCCACAGGATGACATCTTGTAATAGCGTATTAGAATAAAGAATCAACTAGGTCTTAAAAATAAACTGCCTTAGGATCAAAATTAACAGACAGGATATAAATATTTCTGTACCGCAGTACATAAATACTAACTTTATTTAAACACTGAGTTACATAATATAAACCAGCTTTTTTAAAAAGGAATGTACAAGTAGACGTATTAATGTGAAAAACAAAAAAGAAAAGCAGACAGTTAAAAAATCTTGCCAGTATTTACCAATAAATCAAAATTTTCATAATTTCTTAAATGAATGATTTAAAATTTTTAAATTTAATACTAGATTATACCTATATTCAAATTTTTATTATTAGAACTATATTAATATAGTATGACTAAATGTGTTATTATATATTCCTTAAAACATTTTAAAAATTAACATTAAAGTTCTCATTTCCTCCATTCTTACCAGTTTACTCATGAACACTTAAAAAATACTGAACAAGAATGTGGTAATACCTCAAGTTAGAATTTCCTTCCATTAATGCTCCAATATTATAATGAATTCTCAGTTGTCTTTTGCTTCAGTTAATATGTCTTCCTGAGCTTAAAAACTTGAAAGGTTTTACTCTACTATACACAAAATGAGAATATGAGAGAGGGAAAGAAAGAAGAAACTTTCCCTTTAATTAAAGTTTAATGTACCCTATTATAATCTGTAATCTCAAAAATAGAAAAATCATGATAGAGTAAGAAATTAGGGACAACATGTACTTCTTACATTTTTTTTTCCTTTGAACACAAATAGGCTTCTATCCTGACAGGTCATGATATATAATATGTCATAATATGTGCCACCTTAAAGGTATAATACTGGATGTTAAAAATGCAATAATTACTTAAAAATTATTCCTCAGTTATCTCCATGGGTAGAATAATAAATTACTCAACAAAAAAAGCCACCAATTAACTTTTAAGGTATAATTTTCTGCAGTAAGTTCAACATCCTTGTATATGTATTTATAAAAATGCCACATATGATATCACTACAACCATAGCCTCTAGCCAACAGGTGATTGGGTGCATTGAAGTTCTGCATAATTAGGAAAATAATATATATTTTTAATCTGTACATAGCATTATGACATTTTCAAAATCCACTTGGAAAATCAGCCATTTTAGATAAACCTATATAGTAGCACTGAATGAATTTTAACTTTACACTGTTATTGAATATGAACCACATGTTTAACTGCTTCTCATAAATAAACATACTAGCAGAAAGGGATACTGAATCAATTTTATGGAACATAAGAACTGCACTCATTATTCTAATAGCTGGCATCACTTTTCTGGTATTTCACATTTACCTTTTAATATAAATGCTGCTTCATAAAATGACTGACTGGTGAGTTTCACCCAATAGGTGATACGACTATTCTAAAAGCAAAAATCCTAGATTTCCATGCAATATTTTTTTATTTATTGTTTTGGGTATTAATTTAGTAATTATTACTTCTTGGTAATATAAGGAAACTAATAATGCTTTCATTAAAATGTATTGTTTGTAGGTTCAAATCAACTTGAAATATAATTTCTACTTTTTCATAATATATCATCAGCATACTATGCAAATACTGCAGTGTACCCAAGCATGGAAATAGAAATTTTAAAGAAAAGCAGTGAAAAAAACACATAAAGTTCCACCTACAGGCATTCCTCTGACTATTTTCGCTGTGTCCTGGAGATGACATGGATATGAGAACTGAACAAGTAAACAGAAGCCCAGTGCTGGTCGAATGGAACCTGCAGTTATTAGGCAGCTCCCCTGATGTGCATCTTCTGGGATGTAGAACAAAGGAATGAAGCTGAAGCCAGAAGCAGGTTCCAGATAAATTGTATTAAGCCTGTTAGTTTTCTGCCGATGGCTTAAACAGACAAATACCAAAATCTACTGCCTCCATGAGAGCCAAATACAAGCTCTCGGGGCTCTGGTGTGCAAAGATGCATGCACAGATCTGGGGCCATACCAAATGCTGCTCAAAGGCAGGGGGAAGGCTGAAAATATACTAAATTCATCTAAATTTGTCCTCTAGGCACAAAGATGCATTAGCAACAGACCAAAAGAGAGAAAAACCCTTGCCATCTGAAAGTATTAAAGATGAAGGATAATGGTTCATTTCAAAACACATAGGTATATTTAAATATCCCCGATTTCATTTTTAACATAGTTGTCATCTGAAGATCCCTTCAAATTTAGAAACACTAACCACTAACCAGTGGCTTGGAATGTGCTATATATATATTTTTAATAACTGCCTTTTAATTAATTAATTATTATTATTTTAATCCTCACTGAAGGATATTTTTCCATTGATTTTTAGAGAGAATGAAAGAGAGAGGGACAGAGAGAAATACTTATGTCAGAGAAACATATCGATCGGTTTTCTTCTTGCATGCGCCCCGACTAGGGCCTGGGTCGGGGAGGAGCCTGCAACCGAGGTGCATGCCCTTGATCGGAATGGAACCTGGGACCTTTCAGTCCGCAGGTCGATGTTCTCTAGCCAATGAGCCAAACTGGCTAGAGCTGTGCTATATATTTTTAATAAGTATCTTCAATCATCACAATTCTAAGAGTTACAAATACCTTTAAAGTCTTTTCCTGTTTCAAAATAATATGCTCTAAATCCCACTCCCTCTGGTCCGTTTTGAATCACAGCTTCATCAATCAGCCACTCTCACTCATCTTCAACTCCTGCCTCTCTACAGTCTCTTTTCCTTTTTCATACAAAGGTACACAAGTTACACACAAATTCAAAAGAATTCTCTTCAAGATAACCCTTCTCTTCTAACTGCTCTTTGTTCCTTCCCCAGGCCTTAGCTTTTGAAAGCATTGTCTCTACTTCCTTGTTTTTCAAATATTTACTAAATACAGTGGGGCCTTGACTTACGAGTGTCCTGACTAACGAGTTTTTTGAGATACCAGCTGTCTCTCGGCCGATTTTTTGCATTGAGTTGATAGAGTAATTTGAGTTAAGAAGCTCCTTAACGAGCTCGGTCTCGGAATGAATTAAACTCGTAAGTCAAGGCCCCACTGTACCAAAGGGCCAAGCACCTAAGGTCACAGTGGCAAATAAGGCAGAATATTCCACTCATTCCCTAATCCTCCTCCATATGGTTCCACCCTGCCTCCACATACACATACCCATGCTGCTTAAAACTGTTGCCAGTAACATCACCAGGTAGCTCTTAATTGGCAAATTAAATGACCTTCTTAGACTATATTTCACTTTGCCCTCCCCACAATATGACATGCTTCTTCGACATTTCCTTGAAATGTTCTAGGCCAGCGGTCGGCAAACCGCGGCTTTCAAGCCACATGAGGCTCTTTGGCCCCATGGCATGGGCCACAAAGTTTCAATCGCACTGTACATGCGCGCCCGCACGTGGTATTTTGTGGAAGAGCCACACTCAAGGGGCCAGTTTGCCGACCACTGTTCTAGACTTAGTGACAACATACTCTTTCTCTTACCTCTATGGCTGATTGTTTTCAACCTCCACTGTAAGCAACTAGTTCTCTCTTTATGCCTGTTGAGTGAATGTTAATGATTCCTTGATTTCTATCTATTATAATCTTTTTTATTCTGCTTGCTCTCCATGGGTACCTTAATCCCACCTATATGCTGACTACTCCCAAATCTAGTTCAGATCTTTTTGCTAAGATCAAACAGCCCATTGGACACTTCTGTCTATAAGGTCCCATTGATAAATTAAATATGCTCAAGACAGAATTCACTCAACAAGAATATTTAGGGAAAACCCTAAAGACTCCATCCCCATATCCTCATTTGAACTCAGAAAATGAATTCAGTAAAGTTGCAGGATACAAGATAAATATATAAAAATATGTTGCATTTTTATATAATAACTTGAGGCCTGGTGCACGAAATTTGTGCATGGGAGGGGTGTCTGTGCCCTCTTGCAATTGGGACCCCCTGGGTAGAGTCTCTAGGCCTGACTGGAAATCAGGGTCTATTGGGGCTTTCCTTCCCCCAGCTGCTGGCAGCTGGGCCCACCCCCACCGCTGCCATTGCTTGTCATCTGTGGGGCATTGCCGCCGCCCCCCCCCAACCCCCGCCACTGGTTGATTGCCTCTGCAGGTGACAGGCATGGGGTGTGATCGCTTGGCTGGCCTGGGCCTCCCTCTGTGGGGTGATTGCTGGCCGGCCCCGCACACTTGCCACAGCAATGCTGGCTGGTGGCCTGGGACTCCCTCTGTGGGGCGATCGATCACGGGGCTCCGCAATTGATGGCTCTGCAGAGGGAGGCCCCGCCCACCTGGCCAGGGCTCCGAGATGGATTGCAGTGCAGAGGAAGACCCTGCCCACCCGCCACAGCGCCACCGGCCAGGTCTCCCTCTTTGGGGTGATCACAGAGCCACCCCTCCCTGCATCAATCACTCCGCTGGCCAGTGGCCTGGGCCTCCCCTTTGGGGTGATTGATCGTGAAGCCCTACCATCGATCGCCCCACAGAGGGTGGCCTGGGCATCCCTCTGTGGGGTGATCATGAGGCGATGGTGGGGCCCCTCGACCAATTGCATCGCACCTGCCTTGGCTGGCCTGGAGCCAGTGCGTGTCATAGTGTGGTCGTTCAGAAGGTCGTTGGAACAGTCGTTCTGCTGTTCAGTCATTCGGTCGATTTGCATATTATGCTTTTATTATTATAGATAACAAACTATTTGAAAGAGAAATTAAGAAAACAATCCCACTTACAATGGCATTAAAAAATATCTAGGAATAGCCCTGGTCAGGTGACTCATATGGTTGAAGCATGGTCCCATATGCACCAAAAGGTTGTGGGTTTGAATTTTATAACTATGCACTGTTATGGATGGTCACTAGACTTATTGTGGTGATCATTTTGCAGTGTATATAAATATCAAATCATGTTGTACAACTGCTGAAACTAATATAATGTTATATGTCAATTATACCTCAATTAAAAATAAATAGCCAAAAAAAGCAATCTTGAGGAAAAAAAACACAAATAACAAAGCTGGAGGAATCACACACCCTGATTTCAAACTATATTATAAAGCTATAGTAATTAAAACAGTATGGTACTGGCATAAAAACCAGACAGATAGATCAATGGAACAGAATAGAGAGCACAGAAATAAACCCAAACATATGTGGTCAAGTAATTTATGACAAAGGAGCCAAGAGTAATGGGAACAGAATAGTCTCTTCAATAAATGTATTAGGAAAACAAAACATCTTCATGCAAAAGAATGAAACTAGACCAAGATTTTATACTATACACAAAAATTTACTCAAAAATAGATTAAAAACTTGCAAGTAACACTGAAACTATAAAATTCCTAGAAGAAAACATAGTTAGTAATCTCTTTCACATCAGTCTTGGTGGTGATATTTTGAATCTGACACCAAAAACAAAGGCAACAAAAGCAAAAATAAACAAGTAAGACTGTATCAAACAAAAGCTTCTGTGTATGAAATCATCTGCAAAATGAAAAGGCAACCTACTGAGTGAAATAAAATATTTGTAAATTAAATACATTTCCTCATGTTGTGACCCAGCCATAAAATTATTTTCGTTGCTACTTCATAACTGTAATGTTGCTACTGTTATGAATCATAATGTAAATATCTGATATGCAAGATGGTCTTAGGCGACCCCTGTGAAAGGGTCATTTGACCTCCAAAGGGGTCACGACCCACAGGTTGAGAACTGCTGTGCTAAGGGGTTATTATGCAAAATATATAAAGAACTCATACAAATCAACAAAACAACAACAAATAATCCTATTAAATAAGGGACAAAGGCTCTGAATAGACATTTTTCCAAAGGAGACATACAGATGGCCAACAAATACATGAAGAAATGCTTAACCTCACTATTCATCAGGGAAATGCAAACCTAAACCACAGTGATATATCATTTCACAGCTATTAGGATGGCTATTGTAAAAAATACAAGAAATAACTAGTGTTGCAAGAACTGGAAAAAAGGGAACGCTGGGCAATGCTGGTGAAAATGCAAATTAGTACAGCCACTATGAAAAACAATATGGAAGTTCTTAAAAAAATAAAAAATAGAACTATCATATGATCTAGCAATTCCATTTCTGGGTATTTATCCAAAGAAAATGAAACACTAACTTGAAAAGATATCTGCACCTCAATATTCAATGCAGAATTATTTACTATAGCCAAGATATGGAAACAACGTAAGTGTCCACCAATGGATGAATGGACAAAGAATATGTGGTATTATATATACACACATTGGAATATTATTCAGCCACAAAAAAGAATTAAATCTTGCCATTTGTGAGGCATTTTTCTAAGCGATGTAAGTCAGACAGAAAAAACAAATACCATATAATCATACTTATATGTAGAATCTAGATTTAAAAAAGGGGGGGTGAGGTTAATATACAGAGAACAGACTGTTGGTTGCCAGAGAACAGATTGTTGGTTGCCAGTGGGTGGGCAAAATGGGAAAAGGGGTCAAAAGGTAAAATCTCCACTTATAAAATAAATAAGTCATGGGAATATAATGTACAGCATGATGCTGGTGACTATAGTTAACAATACTGTATTGCATATTTGCTAAGAGAATAAATCTTTAAACTTTTCATTACACACAAAACTTTGTAATTATGTATGGTGATGGATGATAACATGAGATAATGTGATCATTTTGCAATGTATACAAATATCAAATTATTATGTGTACACTTAAAACTGATATAATGTTACATGTCAATTATACCTCAATTTAAAAATAAAAATAAATGCAGCAAAAAGAAAATAACAAAACACTGCTGAAAATTATCAAATATCTAAGTAAATGGAGACACAGTCCATGTTCATGAATTGTAAAACTCAATATTGTTAAGATAACAATTCTCCCAAAATTGATCTATAGATTCAACACAATCCCTATCAAAATGCCAGCATACTTTTTGGGGGGTAGGAATTAAGAGAAAATTATCCTAAATTTATACAGGAATGCAAAAGAGCTAAAATAGACAAATTGATTTTGAATAAGAACAAAGTTGGAGAACTTACACTGCCAATTTTGAAATTTATTACAAAGCTACAGTAATCAAGGCATGGTGGTATTGGTAATAAGAAACAAAATCTAGAGTCCAGAACAAACTCTTACATTATGGCCATTAGTTTCCTGTCAAGTTGCCAAAGCAATCCAGTGAGAGAAAAGATAGTCTTTTCAAAAATTAGTTCTGAACAATATAAGTGAACAAAGAAAACAGAAACAGACTCATGGATATAGAAAACAGACTATTGGGTTGCCAGAGGGGAAGGGTTTGGGTGAAGTGATTGAGAAGTATAAATTGGTACTTACAAAACAGTCATGGGGATGTAAAGTACAGCATAGGAAATCCTATATAATAAAAGCCTAATATGCTAAGTGTCCGGTCATCTGGTCATCCGTTCAAACTATCAAAGTGTAATATGCTAATGATATGCTAAGGCCACTCAACCGCTCACTATGATGTGCACTGACCACCAGGGGGCAGACGCTCTGACCAGTAGGTTAGCTTGCTGCTGGGGTCCGGCCAATCAGGACTGAGCAAGACGGGCTGGACATGCCCTGGAGTCCTCCCACAGTCCCTCTCTGGCTGGCCAACCTCCCACATTCCTCTCCAGCACCAATTGTGCACCAGTGGAGTCCCTCGGCCTGGCCTGCGCCCTCTTGCAATCTGAGACCCCTTGGGGGATGTCGGAGAGCCGGTTTTGGCCTGATCCCACTCAAGGCAGAAGCTGCCCCCTGGTGGTCAGTGTGCTCGCACAGGGGAGTGCTGCTCATCCAGAAGCAGGGCTCATGGCGGGCGAGCACAGTGTTGGTGGCAAGAGCCTCTCCTGCCTCCGTGGCAGCACTAAGGATATCTGACTGCTGGCTTAGGCCTGATCCCCATGGCCTAAGCTGTCAGTTGGACATCCCCCGAGGGCTCCCGGACTGTGAAAGGATGCAGGCTGGGCTGACGGACACCCCCCACCCGAGTGCATGTATTTTATGCACCGGGCCTCTAGGTTAGTCAATAATATTGTAATAACTATGTATGGTGCCAGGTGAGTACTGGTAATATTAGGGGGAATACTTATAAAGTATATGATTATCTAGCCACTATTTTGTATCCCTGAAACTAATATAAAATAATGAGTGTAAACTGTAATTGAAAAAAAATATATAACATAAAATCTGTGGGACACAGCTAACATAGTGCTTATAGAGGAATTCAAAAGAAAAAAAGAGGACCAAGAAAACTGGATATCAGTATGTAAAAAAAAAATCCTTAAGATTTACATCACATGAACTCAAAATGGATCATTTAAAAAAAGGATCATATAACTAGATGTAAGAGTAGATGTAAGAGTTAATAACAAGTGTTGGCAAGCATGAGGAGAAAATGCAATCTTCATACATTGCTGGAGAGAATGTACCAGTAAAATGGTACAGCAACTCTGGAAAACAGTTCAGCAGTTTCTTAGAAAGTTAAACATAAACTTATACAATCTAGAAATTCTAGTCTTAGCTATCTAATGAAGAGAAATGGAAACACATATCCACAAAAAGGCTTGCCTATGAAAATTTATAGCAGCATTATTTACAATAGCCAAAAACTGGAAGCAATCCAAAATGTCCCATCAGCCCTAGCTAGTTTGGCTTAGTGACTAGAGAGTTGACCTGCGGACTGAAGGGTCCAGGGTTAGATTCCAGTCAAGAGCACACACCTGGGTTGCATGCTTGATCCCCAGTCCTGGTTGGGGCAGTTGTGTGAGGCAACCAACCGATGTGTCTCTCACACATTGATGTTTCTCTCTCTCCCTCCCCCACTTCCTTCCACTCTCTCTAAAAATCAATGGAAAAATATCCTTGGGTGAGGATTAACAAAATGTCCATTAAATGGTAAATGGATAAACAAAATGTAGTATACTCATACAATGGAATATTAATTCAGCAACAAAAAAGAACAATCTACTAATATATGTCACAACATGAATAAACCTCAAAAATTTAACACTAATTGAAAGAAGCCAGATACAAAAAGACTATTGCATGACTGCATTTATATGAAATGTCTAGAAAAGGCAAATTTATAAAGACATAAACTGATTATTGATTGCCTGGAGCTGGGGATGTAAGTGGGTATTGAATGCAAATGGGCAGAAAGGAATTGCTGTGGGTGATAAAAATGTTCTAATACTAGACTGTGGTGACGGTGACTATAAATTTACTAAAAATCACTGAATCATACACTTAAAAATTAATGAATCTTTTGGTATATAAATCAAACCTCAATAAACCTTTTTTAAAAAAGTATTTCTCAATCTAGCTAATACCAAAAAGTTGTGCAATTTTGTGTAATTATTGGGAACTTGCCTGCAGTCATGAATAAACTGACACTTTCACCTCCTCCCGAAAAAAACAGCAGAATTTGCTACCATTCTCTCCTGAACTTTCTCCTTTACCTATATTACATATCCTGGTGAATAAAAAACTACCCTAGCCAGAATTCTAGGAGTCATTCTTAGACTCCTTGCAACAGTCATTAAAACAGAAATTCCTTTTATTCTAGCTACTTGGTTTGTTGAATCTGTGTCTTTCTCTCCATTCTACCATTGCCTTAGTTCAAATCTTTTTAATAATTCCCCAACTAATCTCTCTTATACTAGACCTGCTCTTTCCAATCTATCTTCTATATGATCCCAGAAAACTTGTTCTAAATTGCAAATGTAATCCTGCCACCCAAAGGGTTTTCTCACTCCTACCCTGTCTCTATGGTCAATAACAATATTTTTTAAGCTCTTTTGACCACGTAGCCCACTATGAATAAAAACATTTAACATGCACTCCTAATGTATATATTTATATATCACACGCATACATGAATTCCTATACTAGTTTATTATATAATATACACAAAACTGAAGTTTAAAGGAATGACATAAAAAAGAAGCCAATTGAAGTTCCAGTTTTTATCTCTGCTCCTACTGTTTTGCATACTCACATGCCTCTTTGGAGGCTACTGGCACAAAGGAAAAAGTCTAATCTCCTTTGCATGACATAGAAGTCTGGTATCTTTTGTTCCCTGCCTACACCTCTACTTCATCCCTCACTACTTCACCCCACACACCATATGCTTTAGCCTTAACAAATTATTTGTAGTTCCCTCACTGAACAAGAAGTTAAAATTTAACTTGTACTCTTGAAATAAAATAAACATCTCTGCATCTCTGCAATTGTTCTTTCCTCTTCCTGAATGTCCTTACTACCTTTTTCAGCCTGGTGAGCAGATCTAGCTTAAATGCCATTGCCTTTCTCTAAAGCAGTGGTTCTCAACCTTCTGGCCCTCATGTTGTGACCCAACCATAAAATTATTTTCGTTGTACTTCGTAACTGTAATGTTGCTACTGTTATGAATCGTAATGTAAATATCTGATATGCAGGATGGTCTTAGGCAACCCCTGTGAAAGGGTCGTTCAACCTCCAAAGGGGTCGCGACCCACAGGTTGAGAACCGCTGCTCTAAAGAGTAGATTCTTCCCACCTTAGTGTGCTCATTTCTATTACAATAATTTTACATTGCATTAAAATTATACATTTGCCATTCTGTCCTATAAGCTTTGCCATAGTGCTTTAGATCCTTGATGACAGAGAACAGTTCTACTATCCAACCTGAGTCTCCAACACTTAAATATTGTCAAATGCTGACTGAACAGTTTTGCCTTAGATGTTAATCTAACTCTTGATTTGAACCAACAAACTACCAAGTTTACCATCTACATTATATCTAGATCTGTAACATGTTAAGGGCTGCCAAGCCAGCAGTATGCATAATCCATATCCAAGAGTCATCCTAACAATTGAGATTCCTAATGGTCTCAGAATGCTCTAATTCAGACGACCTATTCAATCTTATGACTTCTGTATTGACTTAAATGTAGTCATGATCATCACTGGGAAACGCTCTACCTCTAAGATCTCAAACTGAAATTCCTTTTTTCACAAGATCCACCTAATCTATTTAAGTGTTCACTTTTCTGGTGTATACTATCCCCAGTACTTCATATCTTGCTTATTTTACTGGTCTAGTCAGGTCTGTCCTTTCTTTCCAGCCTTAATTCCATGGCCAATTATTTTAATTTTACTCTCATCAGCATCCAAGATTACTATGCTCTACTAACCCACCATATATGCTCTTCCCATCCCCAGTTCTGTGTTAACAAAGCATATTTGTTTTGGTTTTAATTTCTACTTCTGAGGCAAGCTCTGCAAATGGAGATGATCTTTCCTTACAACAGAGTCTCAAAAACTTACTTCCTCCATGTCAACTTTTCCCCATATTACCAGCCATCCTTTCCTTCTCTGAGGTCTCAGGTAAAGAGATGTCCCTGGGTCCTCTCCAAGGATAACTGAATAGCACTGCTTACCATCCTTTCTAGGATCATAATCAACTCCTTAACATCTTTGATTTTACCTTCTCCCCTAATCCTGACTCTGATTCTCTCTCACTACCTCTTCATTTCTTCCTTTTCACTCATGAGAGAATAGTTAGTTCATGCAACCTTTATTTTCTACTTTCTCATATACTTCTAATATTCAGTCTGGGTTTTCCCTTTACAAATAGCTCTTTCAGGCCACCAATTACCTATTCATTGTCAAATCCAATGGGATTTCCCCATTCTGTTCAACTTCTTTGCATTATTTGTATCACTGGTAACCATTTTTCCTTTAACCTTTTTCCTCTCTGAGCTTCCTTGTCACTAAATTGTTTTTCTCCTGTTTCTCTGACCCCTCAGGCCTGTTTCCTTCATCGGCACTGCTTTCCAAGCTATGTGATCACACTGTATCAGGCTGGCCTTAGCTGTCTTTTCCCACACACTCCCATGATGATCCACTGGCTGTGACAGTGGTTAACTCCTCAATCCTAGCATATTTTCACGCTGGCAAGTCACAGTTCTGGCATGGCTGGGTGTTTTAATATTAGGGAGGCTATCATGATGGACATCCTCTTATATGATACCACTGGACCCCATGTTGCAAATTTAGCTTTTAGAAACTGCTAATATAGAAACCCACCAAAACACTTTAATTTAAAATATAACCATACTTTTTATTCATGAATTCTCTGAGTATAGGTCCACTGATTTGAAAATTCTTGCATAAGCCACCCATACTGCAGTGAATAAAATTTCCACTCTATTTTTACGAGCAGAGCAGGAATTTAAGAAGTGAAACAATCTGTGTACAGAATCTTTTAGGATTTTTTCCCCCAATGTTTTCTAATTCTTATTTATACCCTTTACATCAACATTTAAAGCTATTTACTTATATAAGTCTTCTAAAGCAGTCAACTTAGTTTTCTTACAGTTCTCCTTAACACTGAAATTTCATCATTTTACCTGATAATTAAACTATATATCACAATAACAAGTATATATGAGTTCAAGAGCAAACACAACTAACCTGGGTAAGCATTCAATGCAACCAGTGGAAACAAAAATATTTAGATGTACAGATGAGCAGCTCATCAGCCACCAGCAATCAGCATGCTATGGCTGTCAGTATGTTTTATAGAGAAAATAGAGAATGACAATTAAATTTGGTAAGGCATTTAAGGAAAGGTTAAAGAACAAATCTGCATATTAAAACCATATTAAGCCCTGACCGGTTTGGCTCAGTGGATGGAGCGTCGGTCTGCGGACTCAAGGGTCCCAGGTTCGATTCCGGTCAAGGGCATGTACCTTGGTTGCGGGCACATCCCCAGTAGGGAGTGTGCAGGAGGCGGCTGATTGATGTTTCTCTCTTATCAATGTTTCTGAATCTCTATCCCTCTCTCTTCCGCTCTGTAAAAAATCAATAAAAAATATATTTAAAAAAAATAAAAAAAACCATATTAAGATAGAAACCTAGAAACCTTAGATATCCTTTTACTTCGTTTCAATGGCACAATACTTCTAGACTTACACTTAAAATCTTAAGAGTGATTTTAAGATTTATACATGGACAGTCTATTTTAAAAGTGAAAGTGGAAAATGATGAATAATTCCTAAATAATAGATATGTCTATTCATGGCTAATTTCACATGTCTTTAAGAAATGTGAAAAGCTTCCAGGCATACCTAGGGATATACAGGCTCCATTCCAGACAACGGCAACAAAGTGAGTCACACAAACTTTTTGGTTTCCCAGTACATATAAAAGTTGTGTTCACTATACTGTAGTTTAGTAAGTGTGCAATAACATTATGTCTAATGAAATAACATACATATCTATTTAAAAATACTTTACTGCTAAAAAAAATGTTAACTGTCATCTAAGTGTTAACAGGTTGTAATCATTTTGCTGATGGAGGGTCTTGCCCCATAATTGATTTCTGCTGACTGATCAAAAATCACTGTAACAATTATAATAATAATGAAAACGCTTGAAATATTGTGAGAATTACCAAAATGTGACAGAGACATGAAGTGAGACCATGTTGAAAAAATGGCATCAATAGACTTGTTCAACACAAGGTTGTCATAAACCTTCAATTTGTAAAAAACGGAGTATCTTCTAAATGCTATAAAGTGAAGTACAATATGGGAGAACTTATTTGCCAATGTTACATTCAATAAGGGTGTAATCTCCAAAATTTATAGGGAACTCATACAACTTAACAAAAGCAATACAAACAATCTAATAAAAAAAAAAGGTCAAAGGACCTAAATAGACACTTTTTGAAAGTGGACATACAGAAGGCTGAGAGACATATGAAAACATACTCAAAGTCACTAATCATCCAAGAGATGCAACTCAAAACAACAATGAGGTACCATCTCACACCTGTCAGAATGGCTATCATCAACAAATCAACAAACGACAAGTGCTGCCGAGGATGTGGAGAAAAAGGAACCCTCTTGCACTGCTGGTGGGAATGCAGACTGGTGCAGCCACTATGGAAAACAGTATTGAGTTTCCTCAAAAAATTAAAAGTGGAACTCCCATTTGACCCAGTAACACCACTTCTAGGAATATATCCCAAGAAACTAGAAACACTAATCAGAAAGGATATATGCACCCCTATGTTCATAGCAGAACAATTTACAATAGCTAAGATTTAGAAACAGCCTAAGTGCTCATCAGCAGATGAGTGGATTAAAAAACTTTGGTACATCTACACAATGGAATATTATGCTGCTATAAAAAAGAAAGAACTCTTCCCATTTGCAACAGCATGGATGGACCTGCAAAGCATTATGCCAAGCGAAATAAGCCAGTCAGAGAAAGATAAATATCACATGATCTCACTCATTTGTGTTATATAATGAACAACATAAACTGATGAACAAAAATAGATCCAGAGACACAGAAGCATCAAACAGACCATCAAACCTTAGAGGGAAGGCAGGGGAAGGTGGCGGGCGGGGGGTAAGAGATCAACCAAAGGACTTGTATGCATGCATATGAGCATAACCAATGGACACAAATAGTAGGGGGGTGAGGGCATGTGCTAGGGGGTTGGAGTGGCTGGGGAGAAGTCAATGGGGGAAAAGGGAGACATATGTAATACTTTCAACAATAAAGAATTTTTAAACAGTGAAGCAAAATAAAACAAGGAACCCTTGTACATTTATTCTACATGTGCTTATAATAATGGAATTCCTTCTCTATTGAAAATAAAAAATTAAGACTTTTAGGATTCTACCCTCCTTTTTCTATTGTCTATTATCCAAGTAAATATTACTAAAAAGTTTAAAGGAATAAAAATATTCGAGGAATATAGCAATAGTTGAGGAACACAGAAAACCTTTCTGCTATGAGTATTAACCAACCAAACAAACATCAACTAGTTTCCATAATGTAGAGATTTGCTACATGTGGCACAAGTGAAAGGCAAACTTGATGCATTAACTTCAATGGAAGATAGAAGGAAGACTCTAGAACTCGGTGGATGATACTGACCTATATTATTACTTTGCGGGTTCCTAGTTTTGAGTTTTTGTCTCCAAAAGTTAGTTTTTCACCAACAGAAAAACGCTTTCAAATACAACTACAAATTGAATAAAACAACTGAAGGAAGTAATACCTATTGTTTTCCTGAACCCTATTATAAAGGAAAAATAAAAGCAAAGGCAACGATGTTCAAAAATAAACTGTTACAATTTGTTTGAATTTTTCCCTTTTCTACATAATGTCTTAGAAGAGCAGTTACATTTCTTCTTTTATTATATGCTACTTATGCTTTTAAAAATTAGCAAAATACTCAAGAGGAAAGAATTTTTAATGAATATTGACTCCAAAAACTTAGTTATGATACAATAATCAATTTATAGTTTGTTCAAACTTGAGAATTTTAATTGGTCTGTGGGTAGGTTGGATGTACTGTTATATGTTGTACATAATTAGGGATGTATGTATAAACAAGATATATCACCATAAATTGAATTATTCTACCGGGTAATACAGTATGTAATACCAAAAAAAAAAAAAAAAAGGATGCCTCAGTACTGAGACATTTTTGCATAACTAGTGTCCCTGCTTGTCTCTTAATATTAACTTGATTTTTTTTCTTCTCCTAATGCTATATAGGAAGATTGTAGCTGACTAAAAGAAAGAATGAGAGGGAAAGACCATTTTATGAGGATTTCAAATCTTATTCCAAACCACTGATAAAAAAATAATGTACATGAGTCATGGTTCAAAAATTGATTAAGAATAATGACAGCCATGATAATACATTATATCACATGATCATTTAACATTCCCTCAACACACTGGCCATGAACTTAATCATATACTATAACTATAGGCAGTTAAATAGAAATCTAGCCAAAGCAAGTCTGTTCAATTATAGTCATAGCAGAAATAAGCCTTTATACCTTTTATCTTGAGGTTTAGTCATTTCTTCTAAACATCCAATCAGATCACACACATAAACAATTCAACTATAAATATATCGTGGAAAGTCCTTAATCATTCAGTAAATCAAAAGGTCAATACTAGCTTATATGTGAAATATAATTGAAATGAATCTCTCTGAGAACAGTGCTTTCACTACTGAATTGCTAATGAGCAGCTGAAAAACAGTGAATTGGAAGGGCTTTGGGCTACTTAGAAAGTCTGTGGCTTTCCCTATTTTTCACTAGTGTTTCTCTACGCCTCGTAAGAGTCAACATGACCAAGAATTATTCAATGCTCTACCTTCAGAAGTTCCCTAAAATTAAAAAGCAATGCTGGATGCTTTTAGCATCTCAGAATATAGTTCATCAGAGCTTCTAATTTTATAGATTAAAAAAACAGCCTGCTGGAACCGGTTTGGCTCAGTGGATAGAGTGTCGGCCTGCGGACTGAAAGGTCCCAGGTTCGATTCCGGTCAAGGGCATGTACCTGGGTTGCGGGCACACCCCCAGTAGATGTGCAGGAGGCAGCTGATCGATGTTTCTCTCTCATCGATGTTTCTAACTCTCTATCTCTCTCCTTTCCTCTCTGTAAAAAATCAATAAAATATTTTAAAAATACCTTAAAAAACAAACAAACAGCCTGAAAAACATTAAGAGACTTATCCCAAATTTCAAGACAGTGGCATAATGGGACCCAGTACTGAGTACCTCTCAGCAGGTTCAAGTAACTGTGGGTCAACTGCAGAAGCAAAGCTCTATCTCTATTACCACACTCTGTCCCTGTGGTCCAGAGTTTATATAACAGAAACCAGAATCTTTTAAAATTATGACTCTCAGCAACCTCAAAGTTAGCACTGTGCCATCCTAATATATCTATATCCTATCTAATAAAAGAGTAATATGCAAATTAGCCATCACTCTGCGACAAGATGGCAATGCCCACAGCCAATAAGGAGGGAATATGCAAATTGACTGTCACTCCACAACAAAGATGGCGGCAGCTGGGTTGGGATGCTTGCCGGGGGACCTCTGGGCCTGCTTTATCATCGCTGCTGTGGGGGCCGGAGGAGCAGAGACACAAGCCTGCAAGGGGACCCGGCACCCAGCAGCTCCAAGTCCCGCAGCTGCAGTGGCACTGGGGCCGCTGGGGCTGGAGGAGCAGAGACACAAGCCCGCAGGGGGGCCCGACACCCAGTGGCCCTAACCCCGCAGCTGCGGTGGTGCTGGGGCCACTGGGGCCACAGCAGAGACACAAACTCACAGGAAACCTATGGAAAGGGACATAAACTATCATAACTTTATCTCCCTTTTCACAAGATGAGAAAACTGACCCTGATTTATGGCCCACACCTTTCTACAAGCACAGGGTATGTTATGACCACTCCCAGGAAGGTCTGGTCAGAATACTGTCTCCAGGGAATAACGCTACTGTGGCAAATCATCTAAGAGAGGAAACAAGCTTTTGTTGGGTTTATTCTGAAGGTCAGAGAACAGGCCACCTCAACATATGCCGTATTGTTATACTGATGATCTTGAACTGCAGATGCTTGAAAAACAGCAAATGCAAGGAGAGGCTTTCACTGAAGTTTCCTGATCTGCCTAAAATCGAACCCCCAAAAGGAGCTTAAATGTCATAGGTCCCCTCGATGGGAAAAGTGTCATCGGCCAGCAAAGACTGACTCCTGTCACAGGACAGGAGACTAGAAGTTGACATCACACCCAAACTTTGTTACAAACTATCTTCCCCCTTCCCCATTCACCTTTCCTAAAAATCATTTACTCTCCTCTAAGAGGCCTACATCTCTCGTCCCCTTTCCCTAGAAAGAAGGTATTTAAATCTGGATTCTAAGCCACCTTGGGGAGTTATTCATTTTTCCCTAGGATCTCCCACATATACACGAGGTACACATGTTAATGAGCTTTTGTTTTTCTCTTGGTAATCTGTCTTTCATTACAAGGGCCTCCGCTAAGAATTCAGAAGGGTAGAGGAAAACTATTTTTCCTCCTCCATAATTCTATTTCGGGAAATCAAGTCCCAGGCTGAACAGTGAGTTTGGCTCAAGTGCCAAGCAGTCCCAGCTGAGGGGAGGGAAGCTTCTAGGGGTAAATCAATGATATTGGCATTAAAGTAGGACAGAGGGCACATGCATGGTTGCTGGTGGGAATTTAAAGTGGTTCAACATTTTTGGAGGATGATTTGGCAAAATCGATAGAAATGTTCAAGGTACATCCAAGAGTCGTCTTCTAGGAATCTCATCTGCTGAGATAAAGCACGAGTGCATAAGCCCTGGTCAGAACCCAGGATGCTACTGCAGGTTCCCCTTCCACGATAGGAAAACCTGCTAACAACCTGCATTTTTAGGACAAGGTGGCATCTATACTAATAAAAGGGTAATATGCTACTTAGACTGAACATCTTCCGGACAACCTTCTGGACATCCTTTCAGACAAAGCCATGGTGGCAGGGCTGAGGCAGAGGCGGTTAGAGGCGATCAGGCCGGCAGGGGAGAGCAGTTAGGGAGACAGGCCACCAGGGGAGAGCAGTTAGGGCGATCAGGCCGGCAGTGAGGTGAGCCGTTAGGATCCAGCAGTCCTGAGTGGTCCCGGATTGGAGAGGGTGCAGGCCAGGCTGAGGGACCCCCCACTCCCATGCACAAATTTTGTGCACTGAGCTTCTAGTATATATATAAAAAAGCCTAATATGCAAATTTTCCCCACGGGAGTTCAACAGGGAGACTGGTCACTCGCTATGACGTGTGCTGACCACCAGGGAGCAGCACGGAATGAAGGGAGGCCCCGGCTGGCAGCCGGAAGGCCCTGATCGGCCCTGATCACCGGCCAGGCCTAGGGACCCTACCCATGCAGGAATTTTGTTCACTGGGCCTCTAGTTACTTATAATGGTCATTAGTAGCAACTCTTACTTGGTACATGTGTTATAGCTAAACAATATCAAAATCATTTGTGATTAAATAAAACTGACAAACCAGTGTTAAGCAAACTTTTTTTGATGTAAACTAATTTAAAGAAAAAGGAATGAGTTCGTTCATCATCATTAAGAAAGAACATCTGACATCAATTAAGTCTCATCTACTTTAAAGTGAAGAATTAAACACAAAATTACCTTTGAAGGTTTCAAGTTCCTTCCTGTAGAAAAAAAAAGAAAATGTAAATTTAAAATAATCTATTCCCAATGAAAACTGCTCTTAGATTATAATAAAAATGTATGTACTTTAAATGCCCAGAGTGATATCGCTGGATGCTTACATGTCAATGCTTTACTGTAATTACCAATACAATTAGCCTAAATCTACTATTTTCAGTTTTTCTATTACACTATTAATTGCTCAAAAAATTCTGCCAAAATTTAAAATACTGAAATACTTATAAGAAAACACAGAGCATTTTAATGCCAGCTATGACCATTTTGTATATATAATAATCAACTTAAAAGAACACTTAATTGTCCCTCCATTAATAAACTTTAAATAACAGAGTTTTAAAACCTCTAATTAAAAATTTTCCAGAATAGGGGCAGTTATTCCTCATTTAAATAAAAGGGGAAGCGAGTATCAAAATACTGAGGTCCATCGCTCATCCTGACACAAAAGGGCCAAGCCTCCAGGAAATCCTGTGCTTGGCAATTTTGTCAGTGTCAATTAAGGACGCTGAAATACAGTTTCCTGGGGAAATGTAAAGCGAGAGCAAACAGATGAAGGAACACAAAACAAAACATTTTTTTTACAAAGAAGTTGATGCAAGTTATTTCCAAGTTTTCCTTCATAAAATTTTAAATCCATTTTTCTTATTATTAGTACTAATAAAAAGTAATTTTGAGGAGGTAAGTTTACTTAGTAAAGGCTTGTTATCCCACTCAAAATATGAAACATTTTTCTTTTATTTGCACTCTAGATTTTGCTAAAAATTTAGAGATATTTTGAATTCTCAAATCAGTATTCCACACTTCTAATTATAATACCCCCTCATGTTCCAAAATAGTTGACTATAATTAACAGCTGGCAGGGAGGACTGGCATGCTGCCGCCCCCTGGAAAGCCAAACAGATAATATTCTTGACAGCCTAGTGGAGGTTCTTAATCAGATGGTCATCTCACTTCTCTTTTTCTAGAAATACTGACTCTTCATAATACTGCTCCAGCATCAAGTTCATTAAGTAAAAGAATGTTATTTTCAATCCCATCTTTTCAAAAACATATGCAATTGTTTCCCTTTAGCTAATAGTCCAACTTAAAAGATTAGGTACAAAATAAATAGGCCTAAAACCCACTTAATATTCCAATAATGGGATGAACACTGAAATACCTAACAGAAAGGCAACATGAATCATTAAGAGAACATCTTGAAAAGATATCTTCAATTTACTTCTTAGGAGCAATCCCCTAAGGTCACTGATGGGTGGGAAAGATGATATCACTCAGGTTAATATTGTAATGAGTAATTCTTTTTTCTATAACCACAATCATATATATATATATATATATATAGAGAGAGAGAGAGAGAGAGAGAGAGAGAAGAAGGGAGAGCAAGAGAGAGATAGAAACATCAATGATGAGAAAGAATCATTGATTGGTTGCCTCCTGCACACCCCATACTGGGGATTGAGCCCACAACCCAGCATATGCCCTGACAGGGAATCGAATCATGATCTTCTGGTTCATAGGTTAACACTCAACCACTGAGCCACACTGGTTGGGCTATGACCACAATCTTTACAGACCTTCTGCTTTCCTTCTCTTAGAATATGTAGCAGTGAGCAAGATTTCTAAAAGGCACCTCCCATTTTAAAAAGCTAAAACTCAGAGTAATAATTCCACAAACACCGTTCTTCCTCCACCCCCAAATATCAGCAACCATAAACAAAGAACCCAGTGTAGTGTATTAATGAGTAGCCAGTTGTGGAAAGCTGCTTTTTATTTGATATCATGCTCACCTTTCCTGCTGGCTGCCTCAACAAAATCAATGGGAAGCTGCTACTGAACAAAGAGGAGGGCCTAGCAGAAGGCTTTTTCTTGACATTCTCTGTTTATAGAATATCATGACCCACGACTGTTTGTAAAGTGTACAAGAAACTTGACTTCAGGCAGTAAATCATATCTGTGTTCAATTCCGAAAAACAAAGCTTGGCTGAGGTCATGGTGGCACAGGTAATTGTGGTTAAGTAAAAATCAGTATTATGAAAGCTTTATAGAACTGATAAGTAAAGCAGTAGCACTAAAAGCCTTGAAATTTACTAATATTTAAGGAAGACTCCACCACTTGTTAGCGGTAATAGGTATTTGGAAATATAGAAGAGACAAGAGAAGGGAGGGGAAGGCACGTCAAGCAGAGGTGAAAGTGACAGTGTGGAGGAGAAACAATGCTGGTTATATTTAAGAAACAGCAAATTCTTCAAAACATCAGGATGAATGAAGAGAAGGTAGTGGGAGGTAAGGTTAAAAAGGTAGAGGGTTCTGACTGCCAGGCTAAAAGGATACGGTTTTATTTTTAGCAGGATAATAACATGAGCAATGCTGTGTTTTAGGAAGAATACCTGGTATTCTAGTTGTGATGGATATATGTATTGACAAGGAAGAGAATAAAAGCAGGGAGTACTTTGGAAACTATTAGAGGAGTTTGAAGAAGAGCTAATTGGTTCCTGGGAAGAGCAACTCAAGTGTCAGTGGCAATGGCAATGAAAAGGAGGAGTCCAATTTGAAAAATGCTGTGGAGAAGACACAACAGCCCATGGCAACTAATTACATGGGGCTAAGTGGAGGAAGGAGACAACTATATTAACCATGAGGGTTCTAGCTGGATAACTGGAAGGAAAGTGAATTAATAATAGAAAACTTATGGAGAAGAACAGATTTTGGAGGGCCATCATGAGTTCAGTTTGGGATTTGATAATGTGGAAAGTTGGAAACCTAAGGCTGGTGACGCTGAAAGACATAATTTACATCCGTACAGCCTACTCAAATATTTAGCTCCTACAGATTACCACTCCTCACTTCCTATTCAATCATGAACCTATTCCAGTTTAACTTCCAGACCCCACCACTGCACTTTCAAGGTCACCAATAATCATCATGTTGCCGAATGCAATGATCACTTCTTTTCATTCGGATCCATCAGGCAGCACATGACCAATTGGCAATTCCCTGAGAAAGCTTCCTGTTTTTTTCTCCTGCTTCCTCCGTTTCTCAGTGAGCTTCTCCGCCTCTTCCAGACCACTGAATGCTGGAGCACTCCAAGTTTGGCGTTGGGCCCTCTTCTCTCCTGAACTTACATTTTTCTCACAAGGCAATTTCATCTTGCTAATTAGCCCTAAATACCATATATATGCTACTGACTTCCTGATTTATATTTTTGTCTTGATCTCGTTTGTGCTCCAGATTCATATGCAACTGTCTATTTGATAGCTCTACTCAAAAGTGGAGTAGGCTTCTCAAACAACATCTGCAAAACAGAGCCTATTCTTCCTCCAGTCCCCTCATCTCAACTAATGGCATTTCTGAGTACCTCAAGCTTTGGTTTATCCCTCTCCCTCCTTCACATCTAAATCCTGCCAACTCTATTTCAAAACATATCCTGAATTCATCCAATTCTTTCCGTCATCACTGTTATCAACATTGTATAAATATCCATTTTCTTATACCAAATTTAATCTTTGAGTTCAATCATCCATTCAACAAAAAAATTATTACACCTTATACACTAGGAATAATGTGAAGAACAGTAGTAGGAATAATGCTGGGTTTGGGATGTACACATTCCATCACCTCAAGGAAATTTAGTGTGAGAGAGAAGTAAAGCAACAATTTGAAATTGATGTAACAGGTTAATGCTCTGGTAATGACATGCTGAGGATTCTCTAGGAATAAAGAGAAAGGAGAAACTCATACACTTTGGTTTGATAGGGAAGGCTTCTTGGAGGAGCAAAAATTGCACTGAGTTTTTGCAGCAAAGTAAAACTGATGATGATGAGATGATAGATAACATTTATTAAGAATATGACAGATATTTTATTCTTAACCATGTATATCATACTCTCAGTAACCCAATGAAAAAACATAGGTAAGCAGGAGTTTTAAGTCCTGGTTACTCTCCAAACCCTATACAATAAAAGGCTAATATGCAAATTGACCGAACGGCAGAATGACTGGTCCTTATGATGTGTACTGACCATGCTCAAAGCAGGAGCTGCCCCCTGGTGGTCAATGTGCTCCCACAGGGGAAGCACCGCTCAGCCAGAAGCCAGGCTCACTGCTGGCGAGTACAGTGGCGGTGGCAGAAGCCTACCGTCGCAGCACTAAGGAGCAGCAAGCATGTGGGCAGTAAGGAGTAAGGGGTCCCAGACTGCGAGAGGGCACAGGCTCGGCTGAGGGACTCCCCCACCCCCGAGTACACGAATTTTGTGTACCAGGCCTCTAGTCTATAATAATAAAAGCATAATATGCTAATTAGATTGGACATCCTTCCAGACGACCTTCCGGATGAAGCCGGGGCTGCGAGAGAAGCCCAGGTCCCAGGTGCCTGCCGGGTGCTGGAGGGAAGCCTGGGTCCAGGGTGCCTGCCAGCAGCCGGAGGGAAGCCCAGGTCCCAGGTGCCAGAGGGAAGCTGGTGCTGGCAGCCGGGGGAAGGAAGGCCTACACTTGCATGAATTTCGTGCATTGGGCCTCTAGTATTATTAGAAACAGTAATGGCAATAATCTGTGTGAAACAGTCTTCAGGTTCATCTTTTCTATAAAGACATCCTTGACATCCAATTGGCAATCTCCCTTTATCTAATCTCATAAAACATTTAATTCTATCAATGTTATAACACCTCATGCACTTGTAATGCAGTTGTTTCCATACAGGTGTCATCTCTACAGTTACACTGCAGAACTCCTGAAGTGCACAGATCACATCTCATCTGCCCTGATCATACATGTGCAGAGTCATAGTCAGAGCCAACAGACACCTAGCAAATCATGATTATCAAGTACTGTGACTACAGATTGGCTAAAAATATCTGCTTTTTCAAAGAAGCCCTTACTATGACTATAGAGAATTTTATTCTTATATTTTAAAAAACTTGGTCAGATAGTATCTCATCTGATAACTTGTTTGCCATTTTTTATAAATGGAGTCTCTTATTTTTTCAGTTCAATAGTATTTTCAGAAGATCAAATAAAGAGAAAGAAGTTAAATGCCTTCTTTTAGATTTTACCACATTTTAAATTTTACTTAATTCAGCAAGTGCCTTTAAAAAAATTAGCATAACAAATCCTGAAACTAACACGTTCAATAAATAGCACAAGACTCAAAGTCTAATAATATTTCTAATAATAATGTAAAGGGTGAAAATGCTTTTTAATCATTTTCTCTACAGGGGTTGAGTTATGAGGGCAGCAGAAAAATAAAAAAAGCATCAGACTAATAAATAAATCTATGGAATGTTGCAAGAAGTATATTAAATCTGTATATGTCTAGAAATCAACTAAATCAGACACACAGATGCGAACTTGACAGATTGGAACCAGTGGATAAATGTCTCCATAAATACAATCATCTCACAGATAGAAGCACACTTTCTCTACATACTACAGTTTCCCATGTTAAAATCTAAAACAATGATTCTTTAGGGCAAAATATCACATTCAAAATGCCAACTGTAGAATCAACTCTAACATTTTCCTTAACACTTGAAAATGTTTAGAGGAAAATTCTTTTAAAGTACGATCAGCGATACTTTCTGTATAGAACACACTTGCAGAGCGACCCTTCGTTATGTCTGATGGACAGAGTCTATCACTGTGACTACCTATTCATAGGAAAGATCTCACAAGACCTCTTTCAAAAGGACCACCTACCACTTACAATTACCAAGTCTGGTGCTGCCCAGCATTCTAAGGCCATGAAAATGTGTACTTACAGGCTTGGTGGGTTTGTGGTTAACCGAGTAGAAGGTGGGCTAGGGGTTGGGAATAGAGGTGGCCTTCAGCTCAAAGTACGTTTCCTCAAAACTGCCTGCCTCTTAAAATCCCTGTTGTTATTCCTTTCACAGATCCTGCCTAGGGGATGTGTTACAGAACAAGACATTTTTAACACATTACCTTGAAAAGCAGCTAGTTAATCATAAAAACTGTGCTAAGTTCCTATTTATCATGCTATTGATATAGTATAGTTTCATATATTTATCTACTTTGGGGAAACACAGCCTAGAAAGTAATAAAATGATAGGATCCTAGAATCTTGGCAGTCAATGTTGAAAAGAATCTGAGTAATACGGTAACAAAGAAGATTTGGAATTCTAAAAATTGACCCCCCAAAAGATAATGAAGGTCTAGGAAATGGGCTGGTTGGTGGCAGCAGTACATAAGTTACACATTGAGGATTAAATTCCCCCCAAACTTGCAAAGAAAATGACTTTCCTAGACCTGTTTTCCATGAAAATCTATTTGATTTGAAGGGGGAGACAGGTAGTTGAGACAAATAAGATGAAGAAGGATGAGACAGGGGTAAGGAATATTTATTTATTGATGTTCTTACTGTAAAATATATTGTTCTTACTCCACATATTATACAAAACACCCACATACATTATCCCCTATAACCTACAAAACCCTATTGTAGGTGTTATCATCTTCATTTACTACATGAGAAAAGAGAAGCTTGAGGCTGAAAGGCCACACAGCTAGTAAGTGATAGGACTGGGAATAAAAGCTGCACCTCTCTTTGACTCCATGTGTGTGCAATCTTTACTAGCCAGAATGCAGTTCAAGGGCCAAATGCAGCCTATCTGGATGTAAGTGTGACCTACCAGAGATATTTTAGCCCCACCAGGAAGTTACCTAAGTAGAACAGCAAGTCAACTGAATACCAGAGTGATGCATATGAAACTTAGAGCTATCACAAAATTTCTGAGCAACACCTGGATCCATCCAGCTCAGTGGAAGTACATTGTTTTTAGGAAATTGTTGAAAGTTAAAAGCCATCATCATGGATACTCCAACTTGCCCTGGAAGATTTCTTCTGATTTTTCAAAAAGAGGTCTGTTAAACACTTTTATTTTCACCGATGTAATGAAAAGTGTTCAGTGACTAACCCATAGCAACTAATTGGTTACAATTAACATTATAAAATTATTAAAATAATTCTATACCTTTTTGCTACTAATATTTTAAATTCAAATTTTTAATTGGCTAGCCAGATTCTTAAAAACCACCCATCACTCATCATTACCCAGGCAGTGGTTTGTTGCTTCTCAGCATTCTACACAGTCATGCCACACCACCTGAAACTGTATATCCTTACAGGCATGGTCAGTTTTTGGTGGATAGGGTGGACAGTGAATTAAAGAAAAAAAATCATGCATCTCACATCCAAACCTATTCCTGATCCAGGAGAACCACTTCTGTAAAGCTTTGCTTGCCCATATTTACAATTAACAGTCACAAGGGCTGAAGTGGTCAATGCACCAAGAGAAGCAAGATCCTTTTCATACTTCACAGCATCCAAACCCAGAGATAGGAAAGGTTTGTGTGAAGACAATAGAAAGGATATGAAAAAACATTGGTCTAGTGTGGCTCTGACATTTCTTGGCTCTTCAACTCCTGGTAAATTATTTTATCTCCTCTCATATCATTTTCCTTGTTGGTAAAAAGGAGAGTACATCAAGTCAAATGGTCATTATGAGAATTCTATGAGTTAATTTAGACTAAGATTTTTAAACACAGTACCTGGTACATAATAAGTGCTTGGTAAGTGCTACCGTTACCTAATTAACATCATCATCATAACTTATTTTTTATTCTGAAGAAGATGAGAAGCCTTAATCATATCTGCATTTAGAAAAAAATGAACACTCTAATAGTTAATAAATGGTTTGAGAAACAAGATTATAGACAGGAAGATTAATTAGGAAGCTATCAATATAACTGGGGCTACAAAGATGTGGGTTTGAACTTAGGAAATGACCAGTGAAGACAAAAAAGCAAGAACAGACTCAAGAAATACTGGACTGGACTAAGAAATAAGTAGAGACAGTAGAACAGGGAGAAAGAGATGACAACAATTCTCATGTTTGTGGGTAAATCTGTAGAAGGTGATGCCTTTTTGAGATAAGAAAAGGTCAAATTTTGCCATGTAAGATAATTTGGAACATGCTGCTCTTGAGATTTCTGTTGGTATATCCACGAAGAGATATCCAGGTAACAACTGATTCTGAATATAAAGAGAGAGAGACCCAAACTGAAGACAGTAATTTGATAATAGTCATCATCTGGGTGGTAGATGAGCCAAGGATATTGAAAGGTTTTACCTAGGGAGGGTGTGTAGAATGGGAGGAGATGATAACCAACAACAGAATCCAAGAGAATACCAACAGTAAAGCATCTACAATGGAAAATAAAAACTAACCTAAGGCAGAGAAGAAATTTTAGCATACTAGTGTTACAGAAGTCAAGAATAGACAGTTTCAAGAGGTTAGGCAAATAAGGATTGATTTGTCAATGGACTAAGCTACCTAAAAGCTAAGAAAAAATATCGATTAAATATTTAAAGTACATCATGGAATCAGTTTTTTTTAAATATATATTTTATTGATTTTTTACAGAGATGAAGGGAGAGGAATAGAGAGTTAGAAACATCGATGAGAGAGAAGCATCGACCAGCTGCCTCCTGCACATCCCCTACTGGGGATGTGCCCGCAACCAAGGTACATGCCCCTGACCGGAATTGAACCTGGGACTCCTCAGTCCCCAGGCCGACGCTCTATCCAGTGAGCCAAACCGACTAGGGCATGGAATCAGTTTTTATCAATGTCTTCATGTTATACAATCTTTTCTATTAACAGTATTTTCACTTTAGTGTGCTGTCTGTTCATTTGCATCAATAAATCTTTTTTAAAAGTTCATTTATGAAGTAAAATAGTGTTTTAACTTTCCTCAAGTTAACCCATTATCCTATACTACAGGCCTGGTGCACGAAATTCGTGCATGGGAGGGAGGTCCCTCAGCCCAGCCTGTACTCTCTCCAATCTGGGACCTCTCAGGGGATGTCCGACTGCCTCTCGCAATCCCGGACCACTGGCTCTGAACTGCTCACCTGCCTGCCTGCTTGATTGCCCCTAACTGATCCCCTACTGGCCTGATCGCCCCTAACTGCTCTCCTTCTGGCCTGATCGCCCCTAACTGCCTCTGCCTCGCCCCTCACCCGGGACCCAGGATTCCCTCCTCCAGCCAGTCGCAGGCACCCAGGACCTGGGCTTCCCTCCCTCTGGCTGACCACAGGCACCCATGACCCGAGCTGGCTTTGCCCAGGCTGGCTGCAGCCGCAGGGGACTGTGGGCGAGCGGTTTTGCCTGGGCCGCAGCCGCAGGTGCCCACGGCCCAGGAGAGGAACAAGCCACCTGCCCTGCAGTCCTGGTAGCCATCGCTTGTGGCTGCGGCCTGGGAGAGGGACAAGCTGCCTGCCCCATGGTCTCGGGTGCCTGCAGCTGGCCCGGGCGAAGCCGGCCTGGGTCCTGGGTGCCTGCAGCTGGCCAGAGGGAAGGAAGCCTGGGTCCTGGGTGCCTGCAACCAGCCAGAGGAGGGAATCCTGGGTCCCGGGTGCGGGGCAAAGCAGAGGCGGTTAGGGACGATCAGGCCAGCAGGGGAGCAGATAGGAGCGATCAGGCAGGCAGGGAGAGGTGGTTAGGGGCGATCAGGCAGGCAGGCAGGCAACTGGTTAGGAGCCAGTGGTCCCTGATTGTGAGAGGCAGTCGGACATCCCTCAAGGGGTCCTAGATTGGAGAGGGTGCAGGCTGGGCTGAGAGACCGCCCCCCCCCCCCCCATGCACAAATTTCGTGCAATGAGCCTCTAGTTTATTTATAATTTTAAAGGATACTTTTCAACTTACTAAAATCCATGTATAAGCACAAAATATTGATTTCAACTGATAAGTTCTCATCTAACTGAATTAATCCTAGATAGCTATATATCAATTTCTATTTTCTCTTCATCAAATAAGTTATGTGTTATTTATACGACAATAATGCACTTCTTTGATACCAGTATATGGATAGAACTGGTCATAAATAAAACATGAAACTCCCAGAGAGAAAGAAAATGTTGGTCACTGTGGGAGGCAATGGCCCTCTTTGAAATCTAGTACCAAACCTCTCCAGTAGCAAAGTAGTGCATGCCCTTTGAGACAATTAAGTGCCAATTTTCTGACCCAGAACTAAATACTAGAAATGGTAGAAGGAAGGCAAGGAAAGAGACCATTTATTAGCCACAGTAAAACTGGACTAATATAACCTTGAGGGCAGACCTAATTATCTAAGAAGGAGAAGCACCTCATTTTTTTGTTGAGTTTCCCATAGTCTTTCCTGCCACTGATGTCAGAGCATGTAGGGCAGACAACTAAGTATGTCTCTGCCTGTCCCATTTCTAGACTCCTTCAAAAATGCCAGAAAAGAGAGAAAGGCAAAACATCATGTCACGGTTTTAGCTATGCTCACCTGAAGACTAAAATAACTGATTTGAAACTTTTGAAAGCATCTCTGAAAAAAATAGTAACCAATGAGTAAACATAAACTTCAAAGTGCTATTGGGTCATGCACAAATAAAATATTATTCCAAATTTAATAAACTGATTTGGAGATATTAAAAGTTATGACACACTCTGTAAGTATAATGTACAAGTTATCACCAATCTATCTTCAGAAAAAAAGATTACCTTTTTCTAAAATCCAAGATAATCATAATTATGTTTTACTGAATTTCAATAAACCTTTCTAGAGAATTCTATATCTTCAGTCTTGACAACTCTAACTGCAACTATGCATTATAGATTTTTATCATCTCTATTAAAACCAAAAACATAACTTTATGAACCCGAATATATAGAATGGCATTTACACAACTGGGAGGAAAAGTTCAGTAAATGAATTAAAGAAACATTTATCATTTTTAAACAGTTAAGCCAGAAAATAATTTTTATTTTTGTTTAGAATGGTTATTCTTTATTTTATTTTATTTTATTTTATTTTATTTTATTTTATTTTACTTTTTCCATTACCATTTATGCCCCCTATTGATAATCAGTATATGGATAAAACTGCTCATAAATAAAACATGACATGAAACTTTTCAACTTTTCACTGTGCAGACACCAGGCACTGTTTACTAATCTTTTTTATTAATCCTCACACACATTATCAGTACTCTGCTGAATATTCAAGGGAAACCCTCTGCAAACTTCTGTGATTCTCTGTGCACTGCTCTCCTCTCTGGTACTGTGTCCTGTGTCCTCCAACTGCCTTGGTTTTCCCAGACTCTCAACTCTGTCTCTTCAACTCAGAGGATCTACCAGGCTCTTCCTGAGTTCCCCTCCTCCCTACACCTAGCTGGGAAACTTTATCAAGGCAGAATACTGGGGCAATCACAGGGCTCACCTCATTTGTTCCCTGTCTAGCAAGGCTCACTTGTCTCGGTTGCCTAACATCCAATGTCTTAAAAAGTGTTATTTCAGATATTTTGTCTGGTTTTGGGTGCGTCAGGTGGGACAGTAAATCTAGTCCCTGTTACACCATCTTAGGCAGATAGAGAAGTCTGTTTTTGTAAAAGCACTGTCTGAGGTAAAGTTCTCCTGATCCACCTTGCAGAACAGTCCTCCATTGTAGAACCTAATTATTGTCTTTCCTTATCTCCTTTGGGTGAGGTGCTTTGGAACTCCTCTTTTGGCTCCAAAAGCATCTTCACCCTGGAGAATGCCATTGGTTTCTTTTGTTCAAGCCAGGCCTATGTGCTACACTCCTGCCAAGCCTCTCTAGCACCATCCTCCCCAACTTTCTGAAATGGAAGTACAGGTCAGACCTATGGCCCACTACTTGTCTAGCTTAGTTTAAACCAGGGTAGGAGAATATCTGGTCCTTGGGCCATATAAGGCCTGTGAAATAATTTGGTCTGGCCCTGTTAAGGTATTGGGGTAACTTAATTAAATGTTTGACCAAATTTAACAGGCCTTTAAAAAAATATTTTTATTCATTTCAGAGAGGAAAGGAGAGGGAGAGATAGAAACATCAATGATGAGAGACAATCACTGATTGCCTGCCTCCAGCACACCCTCACTGGGGATTAAGCCCGCAACCCAGGCATGCGCCCTGACCAGGAATCGAACTGTGACCTCCTGTTCCATAGGTCAATGCTCAACCACTAAGCCACACCAGCCGGGCTAGCAGGCTAATTTTTAAGTTGATAATTTGTATGGCCTGATAATGATGTTATAAATATCCAAATGGTCTTTGGCAGAAAAAAGGTTCCCCACCCCTGGCTCAGACAGTCATTTCTTGAAGCTCAGGACTTTTGGCAGGTTATTCTCTAGAACACAAACTGGTCAAATACTATTAAAGCTATGCCAGGAGATCTCAAATAAATCTCTTATGCTTTGCTTTAAAGGGTTCTCTAAATTCATCTATAATCCATGTGACCAAAAATTAAACATAAACACAAAGAGCATTCCTTAACATTAGCTGTAATACATAAAGCAAAAAAGAATAATGACTTTCTCAAAATATGCATGAGCACTAAATCTCATCAAGAGAAGCAGTGACCCCCACTTAGATGACAGAGTTTCTAAGAGATAGCGATTATCTTTCAAAGTCCAAGTGAATCAGTGACAATGTTTCTAGATTTAATATGCCCCTAACCTGATTTCAAGTCCAATGAAAGACTGTGTTAAAATTATGAGTCATTTATAATTAAGCAGAACTACTAAAATCACACTGTTCTTTAAGATGCAGCTATTTTCAGAAAAACATCTGATAATATGCTGCATACAGAAAGGGAAAACGAAGGATCCGAAAGTTTGGAAATAAATACTTTCATTAAATTATACATTTATGTCTGATTTAAGTACAGTATAACTAATTATTGTGAGAGAATTTCAATAAACATTCTGAGGAATATTATGGCAGTACTGGAAAAATTTATAAGGTTGAGATTCTCTATTTCTTTTTTAACTCTACATCTTCATTCTCCTGAACTTATCAATTGTTCAAGATTCGGGGCCTTTGCACCTGTTGCTCCTTCTGCTTGGAACTATATAATCCTAGGTCCTTATATGGCTTCTTCTCCAGGTCTTAGTTCTCATGTATTTCCTCAGAAGAGCCTTCCCTGCTTACCCTAGTCAAAGCTCACCCTAGTCACCTCTCCCAACCTTACCACTATAAGATTATTCGGCTTTATTCTCTTCAAAGCCTATATAATTATCTGAAATCATCATTTATAAATTACATACTTATCATCTACATTCTCCCACACCCTATGACTAAAAATGTAAGCCGACTCCCAAATCTCAAGTCCATATTTCTAACTGCTAGCTAGGCAAACCCATGTTAATGGTTTTAAGTTATTTATTTTGGTTCATATACTAAATATTAACTCTTCCTACCTGATGAAAAATGCATTTCCTATTGCTTATGAAAGCTTATGCAACGGATCCTGGAGTTCTATCACTGTTCTATGTTTTATCAAGGCAGTGTCTATGCCAGTCCACAAAAGGTACTGGTAATAATGATATCACTTCATATGCACAAGAGTTATTACAAAAGCTATTTATATGTATTCTCCCCCTACAACTCTATGTTTACTATATATCACTTTCATTAGATAACCAGCTGAAGGAGGCCCTTTAATGCAGAAATGGTTTAAACCATCTATTTACATGTTTTTCAAGGGTAGACAGTGCTATTGGACTCTTCCCTAGGAATATACTAGTACATAAAGCTGTATGTTTCCCTCTGCCCACTGTGAGAATCCCTGTCATTTTAAGCCACCATTACTGTTGGGAATTGGTCCTATCCCACCTTTTGTAGGAGGTAGGAATCTATTGTTTGTGCTGGGAACATCCATCAAATGTATGACAAAATATCATTTCTCCATCCACAATGGAGAATGCATTGATATCAACATCTGGGACTGATTCAATTTGTTTCAATTCAAAGGTCAAGAAAAGCTAAGTTCAAGGGGTCTGAATATTTGGTTCTGATGCTGAATCCTAAACAGTCAATTTATTTCATGTAACTCAATCACCTCCTCAACTCCAATAATTGCTGCCCTGCCCACTCTACAGGCTCTGATGGGAGCTGAATGAGAAAATGCACTGGAGCCTATTGTAGAGACTATTCACATTGGAGGTATGTGAAAAATTATCCTTCGTTCCCCATTCTCTCTACCCCATCCAGATGTCTGCCCAGATTTTCTGGAAAGCTACAAAGGTGAACACATTGTAAACATGCATGCATGTGTGCACACATGCGTACATGCACACACACACACACACACACACACACTCACACCGCCAACCTTTTGTTTACGTATTATCTTCTCAGAGAGGGAAAAGAAAAATCATTCATTTAGTTTGCAGGCCATCTTTTTAAAAAGGAAGAAGGTTTATTTTTTATTTTTATTTTTAAAAATATATTTTATTGATTTTTTACAGAGAGGAAGGGAGAGAGATAGAGAGTCAGAAACATTGATGAGAGAGAAACACCGATCAGCTGCCTCCTGCACATACCCCACTGGGGATGTGCCCGCAACCCAGGTACATGCCCTTGACCAGAATCGAACCTGGGACCCTTGAGTCCACAGGCTGACGTGGAAGGTTTATTTTTTAAGAAACTCTTCTCTTGTGTATCAGATAACAAAAAGTTTAAATTTTTGTAACAATATTTGAACATTTATCAAATGTGTTATGTAGAATATCAAGTCAAAGGATTTTAATACGTATTATATGCAAATTGGCTGCTTAAGCAAGTTGTGAAATGCTGAATCAAACAAATTTCTTTACTACAGACATTTTTGGAAGCCTAATACACTGACATGTATTGCCTCCCTGAGGCAAATACAGGGTAAAGTGTTTCTGAAACTTAATTGATCATGGAATTTTTATCAGTGGCTATTTCCTCAGTCTAGTATTCCATGTGAAACACTTCAGGGAATGTTGCAGCTAATAAAAATTTTTAATTCAACTTTACATTCATCAAAAATAACACATGTGCATTCCTTAAGTCAAATAGTAACACAAGGGTTTGTTTATGATAAAGATTATTCCCTTGCCCCAGATCTCTCCACCTTTCTGTTCTTTTATAAGCAGCCACATCCAATTCTTTCAATTATTTTTCCTGGTATTTACCTCCATTATTTCTAAACTAGAGGCCCGGTGCACAAAAATTTGTGCACTCGGGGGGAAAGGGGGTCCCTCAGCCCATCCTGTGCCCTCTCCCAGTCTGGGACCCCTCGGGAGATAACGACCTGCTGGCTTAGGCCTGCTCCTGGGTGGCAGAGGGCAGGCCCAATCCCTAGGTGCAGCCCCTGGTCAGGCTCAGAGCAGGGCCGATTGGGGAGTTGGGGAGCTGCCCCCTGTCACACACAGAGCAGGGCCAATCAGGGGGTTGAGGAGCTCCCCCCTGTCACGCACAAAGTAGGGCCAATAGGGGAGCTGGGGCACCGCCCCCTGTCACATACAGAGCAGGGCCCGTGGGGGGGGGCGGGTAGTTGAGGCACCACACCCTGTCACACTCAGGGCAGGGCAGATGGGGAGGTATGGCTCTACCCCGTCTCACATAGAGCAGGGCCCGTGGGGGGGTTGGGGTGCCACCACTGTCACACACAGAGCCGCAGGGCAATCAGGGGGTTGGGGAGCCGCCCTCTATCACCCACAGAGCAGGGCTGATCAGGGGGTTGGGGCGCTGCCCCCTGTCACACACAGAGCCGCAGGGCAATCAGGGGGTTGGGGCGCCGCCCTCTATCACCCACAGAGCCGCAGGGCAATCAGGGGGTTGGGGCGCCGCCCTCTATCACCCACAGAGCAGGGCTGATCAGGGGGTTGGGGCGCTGCCCCCTGTCACACACAGAGCCGCAGGGCAATCAGGGGGTTGGGGCGCCGCCCTCTATCACCCACAGAGCCGCAGGGCAATCAGGGGGTTGGGGCGCCGCCCTCTATCACCCACAGAGCAGGGCTGATCAGGGGGTTTGGGCACTGCCCCCTGTCACACTGATCCCGGTGCCGGGAGGCCTCAAGGCTCCGCTGATCCCGCCCGGCAGGGTCACAGATCCGGGTCCCAGACCGCAGACAGCCTTGCCTGCTGCCGCCCGCCTTCAGTATGCAAATTAGCCGCCATCTTGTTGCTTCAGGGTGGGGGTCCCCACTGGGGTGCCTGGCCAGTCTGGGTGAGGGGCTGAGGGCTGTTTTCAGGCTGGCGGGCGACTGAAGCTCCAAACCTCTCCTTTTTTTCTTTTTTTTTTTTTATTCTGGCATTTATTTACCTTCTATGGCTGTCACTGGAGCTGAGAGCCGGCTTTCTCTCTGAGGCTCGGCTGAAAGCAGGTTTCTGGCCTTTGTTTTCTGTATTCGAAACAATGTTGCGACTCCAGCTCTGAGATCCCGGCTGACTGACAGGAGCTTTCTGGAGTTTTGTTTATCTTCTATAAATGTTACTATGTTTCCAACTGAAGCTCAGAGGCCGGCGGGGAACGTTGGAGTTCTCTGTCACTGAAGGAAGCAAGCCTCCCTGTTCGCATCAGCTGCCTGGCTGCCGGCCGCCATCTTGGCTGACAGTTACTTTGTATATATTCACTGATTAGCCAATGGGAAGGGTAGCGGTCGTACGCCAATTACCATGTTTCTCTTTTATTAGTGTAGATAATATTCCAACACTAATATTTATTCATTATTTTCTATTTTAAATATTACTCACTGATTTCCTGCTGTGGAAGATGAGATAATACATATTATTATTGTTTATTTTCTATTTATTTTGGTCCATTTCATATTGAAAGATTTCCTCATCTTCCCAATAAGTAATATTGTAATTCTAGCTTAAATCCACATTCTACATTTAATTATTACAAAGTTATATAAATATTGTTTAAAAATGAACCATGTAGTATATCTATATATATAAAAGCCCAGAGACTGGAACAGCAGAACAACCAGAACGATCAGTGGCTATGATGTGCACTGCGGCAGCCAACCAGCCTGATCCAGGCCCCAATCAGCCCACAGCCCACAGCCCCTCCCCCCTGCTGGGCCTGGGCCGGCCGGACCACAACCATGCACAATTTCATGCACTGGGCCTCTAGTTTCTTCTTATAAAACTGTGTTTTCCCTTAGTGTTAATAGTTGCCTTTTTTTGCTCAGTTTTTAAAAAACATACTTATCACTAATTCATCATCAAGCTCTCCATCAGAGCTTATAAAACTCCTCTCAAGCCAAACCGGTTTGGCTCGGTGGATAGAGCGTTGGCCTGCGGACTGAAAGGTCCCAGGTTCGATTCCGGTCAAGGGCATGTACCTTGGTTGCAGGCACATCCCCAGTAGGAGGTGTGCAGGAGGCAGCTGGTCGATGTTTCTCTCTCATCGATGTTTCTAATTCTCTATCCCTCTCCCCTTCCTCTCTGTAAAAAATCAATAAAATATATTTTTTAAAAAAAACAACAACAAAAAACTCCTCTCAATATGGTCAAGCAGATCAATCTATTAGCTTCATTTCCCCTCACCCCCCAGAAACACTGCTTCAGGAATCGCCCAGAAGAATCTCCTGCTTCAGTCTGATGCTCTCCAGCCTGCTGAAACTTCTCTCCACCAGGTTCTGAGAATTCCCTTTGCTTCTTTTCTAAATTGGATGGATCCTCTTAGGGCAAGTCACCTCTTTTCTGTGTTCATCCTTCCTTCTTGGTTTACTCCTTTGTGTATAGAGCACATCCTCCAGCAGTTTCCTGGTAGTGTGCACATGAGCTAAATTTGAGCCTTTGTATGCCTGGAAATGACTATTTCCTTACACTTGATGAAAATTTTGCTAAGTATATATAAAGTAAGATAAAGTGAAAACCATTTTCAACTTCCACTGTTGCCGAAAAGTTGAAGTTCTTTTGATTTCTAATCATTAATATAAGACCTTTGTAAAGGCTTTTTTTGATCTTTATTTCTAGAGTAGTAAAATTTAGAAAATTATGTATTGACAATGGATCTTTATCCACTAATTTTTCCAAGTACTTGGTAGGCCCTTTCAAGTTCATATCCTTCTGTTCTGAACAATTTTCTTGTATTATCCCTTTAATAAATTAGCTGTCCATTCTATTTGAGAATGAGGCACCAAAAAGTTGATTAGAAGTCATGTGCAGAGGTGTAGGGCTCATCATTAGAGGATGTTAAGATGCAGACCCAGCTGTTCATCAGAGAACTCCCCAAATGTCCTTACCTATAGTTTTTTTCTCTAAGGCTGGTCAGTTTCTCAGATGAGACCTCCAATATTCTGCATAGGAAATTTAAGTTTGGCTGCCAGAGTGAAAGAGGCCTAAAGAGCCTCACTGTTTAATATGTAGACTTTCAGTTAATTCCTTTATTTTCAATACAGTAGTAGCTCAATCTTCCCTAAAATGTGTGCAGATTCTTCAAATATGGAACCTCTTGGGTGCTACCTAACATCACTTAATGAGCTAGGGTTGGGGTAATCTTGTGGCTGAGCAGAAGACCAAGAGGTCTAACTTCTCCATATATGTACTTTCAACAACTTTTACCTTTTGAGGCTCATGGTGCCTTCAAATGCTGAGCCTTTCTGGAGTTCTGAGGGACATGTCAGCATGCTTCATGCCCTATTCCCCTGTGCAGGTACCTGAGTCTCAGCTCAGACTCCAGCCTCCTTGGCTCTGTTTAGTCAGCTTCCACTCATCATCCACATTCTCTGCTCCAAAATGTGGATGGCATTGCCTCTTCTGGTCTTTTTTTTTTTTCTTGTGAATTATAATTCTTAAAAAGTTCTTTATTATCATTTTAGGGTTTCAGTAAAGATAATGAAGTTCTGTATCAAGCAAAACTAATTTGGTGTCACTGCACTAACCTTCACCATATTCCCAGTTTTGATACCTCAAAATTGAGTAGAAGTAAATAAGAAAGAGCTTAAAATGTAAGTAAGACATCTTTGAATAGTAAATGTTGTACATGATTTATTACTTAAAAGATACTTTTTGATCTACATTTGACTGAATATAACTGCTCTTTCTCAGTGTTATCAACTCAAATTATTTCTACTGCAACCAATTATTAACCAGACAAATATATGTATTCATACATGTGGGTAGCTTGACTAAATAAATTTCTTCCAAAAGATAACTTTGAAAAAGATATTTCAACCCTGGCCAGTGTGTTTCCGTTGGTTGAACATCGTCCCATGCACCAAGAGGTCACCAATTCGATTTCTAGTCAAGACACATGCCCAGGTTGCAGGCTTGATCCCTGGTGGAGGGTGTACAGGAGGTAGCTGCTCAATGTTTCTCTTTCTCATCCACGTTTTTTTTTTTTCTCTCTCTCTCTCCCACTTCCTATCTCTCTGAAATCAATAAAAACATATTTTAAAAAGAAGGAAGATACTTCATCCTCTTACATGGTGAATAAAATAAGTTAAGCATTTCAGAATGATTATAGTTTATAAATGTTATTAAACAATGTTTCATATTCAGTATTTCTACTATTTGTGTTTAGAAAGGCAAATTAATTTGAATTGAGAATTACCATTTATTCTGTGAGATAATGGGCCTGCTTTTATTTAGCCCTAAAAAAAAACAACGGGATTATGTCTCTTATCTTCCATAATCCTATAAAATAGTATCATTACCTCTTTTACAGATAAAAAAGCCAAAGATAGGTCATTTGCAAAAGGTCATACAAGTAGCAAGTGGCTGAGAAGAAATTCAAGCTTAGATCTGCAAGGACTTTTCACAATAACCAAAATCAATTGTATTTCTGTTAATACTTTTGAATTAAATTAGTAGTAATCATTTCAGGATAAAAATATTTAAGTCACACATCTAATATCTTACTAAACAATTGAATGTAAAATACTTTGGAATTTATTGATATTTATTTTATAAAGATGCTATGAGAATTAACTCCCCAATGATGAATCCCAGGAATCTGCATTTTATATTATTATTTTACTAGAGGCCCAGTGCACAAAAATTTGTGCACTGGGGGGGGGGGGGTCCCCCCCAGCCTGGCCTGTGCCCTCTCGCAGTCTGGGACCCCTCGGGAGATAATGACCTGCTGGCTTAGGCCTGCTCCCGGGTGGCAGACGGCACGCCCAATCCCTAAGTGCAGCCCCTGGTCAGGCTCAGAGCAGGGCCGATTGGGGAGTTGGGGCGTTGCCCTGTCATGCACAGAGCAGGGCAGATCGGGAGGTTGCGATGCCACCCTCAGTCACGCTCAGGGTAGGGCCGATTGGGGGGTTTGGGCACCGCCCCCTGTCACACTCAAGGCAGGGTCGATGGGGAGGTTGCGGCGCCACCCCCTGTCACTCACAGAGCAGGGCCCATCAGGGGTTTGGGGCGCTGCCCCCTGTCACTCACAGAGCAGGGCCCATCAGGGGGGTTGGGGCTCTGTACCCTGTCACACACAGAGCAGGGTCAATCAGGGGGTTGAGGAGCTCCCCCCTGTCACTCACAGAGTAGGGCTGATAGGGGAGCTGGGGCACAGCCCCCTGTCACACACAGAGCAGGGCGGATCAGGGGGTTGGGGCGCTGCACCCTGTCACACTCAGGGCAGGGCCAATGGGGAGGTTATGGTTCTACCCTGTCACACACAGAGCAAGGCCCGTGGAGGGGGGTTGGGGTGCCACCCTCTATTACCCACAGAGCAGGGTCGATCAGGGGGCTGGTATGCTCCCCCCTGTCAAACACAGAGCCGCAGGGCAATCAGGGGATTGGGGAGCTCCCCCCTATCAGGCACAGAGCAGAGCTGATCAGGGGGTTTGGGAGCTGCCCCCTGTCACGCTGATCCCGGTGCCAGGAGGCATATTACCCTTTTACTATATAGGATAGAGGCCTGGTGCATGGGTAGGGGCTGGCTGGTTTGCCCTGAAGGGTGTCCTGGATCAGGGTGGGGGTCCCCACTGGGGTGCCTGGCCAGTCTGGGTGAGGGGCTGAGGGCTGTTTTCCAGCTGGCGAGTGACTAAAGCTTCCAACCGCTCCTTGATTTCTTTTTTTTTTTATTCTGGGCCAGCTTTAGTGCTGAGGCCTCGCTGCTGAAAACATCGATACAATGTTGCTAAAGCCCGGCTGACTGAAAGCCGGTTTCTGGGCTTTTGTTTAGCTTCTTATTTGCAACATAGTATATAGTTGCTTAGAGTTGCAACTGAGAGGCCGGAAAGTGAGGCGGGGAACGTTGGAGTCTGTAGTCACTGAAGCAAGCCTCAAGTTCGCTTCCAGCTGCCTGGCTGCCGGCCGCCATCTTGGCTGACAGTTAATTTGCATATACTCACTAATTAGCCAATGAAAAGGGTAGCGGTCATACGCTAATTACCATGTTTCTCTTTTATTAGTGTAGATTTTTAATATATTTTTATTGATTTCAGAGAAGAAGGGAGAGGGAGAGAGAGATAGAAATATCAATGATGAGAATCATTGATCAGCTGCCTCCTGCTTGCCCCCCACTGCAATCCTGCAACCCAGGCATGTGCCCATATGCCCTTGACCGGAATTGAACCCAGGACCCTTCAGTCTGCAGGATGATGCTCTATCCACTGAGCCAAACCGGCTAGGGCAGGAATCTGAATTTTCAACATTCTTTCCAGGTGATTCTTATGACTCATTAACATTTAAGACACATCCCTAGGGAAATATGGACTTGACTGAGAATTTCAGAATACTCAGTTTTCATCTCTACCCCTCAACATTATTCTAGATACTTTATCACTGTGATAATCCACAATACCTACATTTTAGCTTCACTTTTAAATGTTTTTAAATCCTCACCCAAGGATATGTTTTTTGATTTTAGAGAAAGAGGGAAAGAGGGAGAGACGGAGACAGGGGGAGAGGGGAAGAGGAGGACAGAGGGAGAGGAGGGAGAGAGGGAGGGATGGAAGGAGGAAGGAAGGGAGAAATGTGAGACAGAAACATCTATTGGTTGTCTCCCATACCCACCCCGACAGGGATGGAACCAACAACCTAGGTATGTGCCTGACTGGAAATTGAACTCACAACCTTTAGGTGCAGAGACAACACTCCAACCAACTGAGTCATCTGGCCAGGGCTTAATTTCACTTTTTTTTACCTCTTATATGCCAGTGACCAGCACTTCCTGCCAGCAATCCATTCTTCCTACTGCTACACTCTAGAATCTAGATCTAGAACTACTCAATCTACCAATCATCTTAACATCAAAGTATACTCTGGCCCTAACCGGTTTGGCTCAGTGGATAAAGCGTCGGCCTGGGGACTGAAGGGTCCCAGGTTCGATTCCAGTCAAGGGCATGTACCTTGGTTGCAGGCACATCCCCAGTGGGGAGTGTGCAGGAAGCAGCTGAATCGATGTTTCTCTCTCATCGATGTTTCTAACTCTCTATCCCTCTCCCTTCCTCTCTCTAAAAAATCAATAAAATATATATTTTTTAAAAAAGTATACTCTGACAAGCCTGTCCTCATCCGCTCCCACCAAATCTGCTCTTCAACCTCAGCAAAACTCCAATCTCATGGCTTCTGTTTTCTTTCATCTATCAACCCTCCTCTACTTCCTGCTCTGCCCAGATGACAATCTCAGGCACCCTCACCAGCTACTGTGGATCTGCCCATGGACTTCAGAGGACCCATTCTGCACCTTCCAACTCTTCCCACAATGTCACTGTACAAGCTGGCATGCCACAGTTAGTTCAGCAGGCTATTACCCTTAGACCTCTCTTCCCTTTCCTGTTCAGGTCAGCCTAGTGATAATAATCCCTATAATAACTTTCACTTACAGAGCACTTACTGCATTTGATAACATTTACCTCATTTAATCCCCACAACAACTCTGTGAGGCGAGTACATTATTATCCTCACTGCTATAAACTGGACATACTGAAGCTAAAACAGATGAAATAATTTGTTCTGGTAATTACTCTGGTAATAAAAAAGGAGAAAAAGTGTGTGGGGGGGAAGCAGCTCAAGCATTCGCCACCTGGGGAAAACAAAGTCAAGGCAACAATTTCTTAGAAAGCTTTGCCCCACTACTCTGCACCCCTCCATTTTTCACTCTATCCTGTTTGTAGAATTCATCTTCATAAAATGGCAACAGATAATGAATGGTACCAAAAAATATACATATCCTGTTTTGGAAAGCTTATTAATAAGATTTATGTTTGAAACGTTTTTGGGTTTTTTTTATCAGTCCAAACTTATAAAGAATAGCATGTAAAGTACTGTGAAAAACTGAGATTGAAAATTAATATTGTGGCCATTTTTCAAACTCACCTCTTATTTTTCTTGTAATTTTCCAGTTGTTGGGACTGCGTGTGTTTGCATCTTTCTAATTCACACTGTGCACATAAATCCTCCAGATTCAGCAGGTGGTTTTCTACTTCCTCAAAACTAGTTTCTAAATGCACTGAAAATATATAAGATCAAAAGAACAAACATTAAAAATCAGAATCCTCAGTTATGGAGAAAAGTATCCAAAAAGTTAAAAGTTAAACTGTTGCCATTGTTTTGCATTTACTTAATATTCCTTATTAAACTTTCTTGAAGCAAAATAAAATACACTGACCAACATTAAAACATACTTCAAATTATCTTTTTTGAGTATATTTTTATATTTCAAATATATTTAAGGTATTTTAAGTGTTACTTCCATAACACTCTATTAACCAGGATGATGAGGAAATAGTATCTTGATTAATCTAAAATTATATCGTAATGATCCTACATACTATACATGAATAATCAATTTCAAATAATGAGAACACAGCAAAATATAACTAACACAAATTATACTGAACATAATGCAATATTTGAGATTTCATTACTTTAGTATTTGTTTTGCCCCATCATATCATATAATAAGTCTTCAGGGAACTGTAAGAGAAGTACAAATACTCAGTAAACATACTCAGTGTTGGTGGGAAGACACTCAGCTCTGTCCACTAGTTTCTTAGTCTTTTGCTACTCTAATTTGCCTTTAGGCCACAGAGCTTTGCAGCTTTATTGGAACATGGATATCATCTAGTCAAATCCTTCGCTTAAAAGATTCAAGACCACCCTAGCAGGTTTGGCTCGGTGGATAGAGCATCGGCCTGCAGACTGAAGGGTCTCAGGTTCGATTCCGGTCAAGGGCATATGCCTGAGTTGAGGGCTCGATCCTCAGTGGGGGGCGTGCAGGAGGCAGCCAATCAATGATTCTCTCTCATCACTGATGTTTCTATCTCTCTCTCCCTCTCCCTTCCTCTCTGAAATCAATAAAAATATATTTTAAAAAAAGATTCAAGATCAAAGCCTACAGCAGTGATGGCGAACCTATGATACGCGTATCAGAGGTGACACGCGAATTCATTTTTTTGGTTGATTTTTCTTTGTTAAATGGCATTTAAATATATAAAATAAATATCAAAAATATAAGTCTTTGTTTTACTATGGTTGCAAATATCAAAAAATTTCTATATGTGACACGGCACCAGAGTTAAGTTAGGGTTTTTCAAAATGCTGACACGCCGAGCTCAAAACGTTTGCCATCACTGGCCTACAGAAATTAATTCAGCACGTTGCCCAAGGTCACCTAGCTAGTGAAGGGCAGTTAGGAATCAGAACTGAATCCCTCATACAGTACACTACAATGATTTATAATTGATAGGGTGCTAAATAAACGAAAACTTCACTGTTATAGGGGTGAGGACTAGATTTCTTAAACAGAGAAGTTTTAGAGGTCAATGATTTTAGAACTCAAACAGCATCATGGCAATTTACCTTGAGCACAAGGACTGTCTTTTCACCTTTGTATTCCAGTGTCCTTGTACTCAAAGAACTTAAAATAGAGAGTAGGCATATTTCAATGACGACACAGCCACAAAGACCTAGGTATAAGGTGCTGTGGGAACTCAAGGAGGGGCATCTAACACAGATGAGAGAGAAGGTGGGAGTGGCTCAACACAAGATCTGACTCCCACGTTGGGAAGTCACAGCCTTCCAGTGGGGCAAGGGGCAGCAGGAAAGAAGCTGGCTGTGCAGTTTTCCAGTCTGTTTCACTGGGTAGATGCAATACAATTACAGTGTGTCAAATTCCTTCATTTACCCACTGGATTTTCATATGCCTTTCTAAATTGTTTTCTAATCCTCACCTGAGGATGTTTTTATTGGAGAGAGAGAGAGAGAGAGAGAGAGAGAGAGAGAGAGAGAGAGAGAGAAACATCCATCAGTTGCCTCCTGTAAGCACCCCAACAGGGGATGGAACCTGCAACCTAGGCATGTGCCCCTTCCAGGAATTGAACCCATAACCTTTTGATGACACTCAAACCAACTAAGCCACCTGGCTAGGGCTCATATGACTCTCTTTTCCTTTTTTTTTTTTATAAGTTTGTGTGTGTGTGTGTGTGTGTGTGTGTGCACTGATTTGAGAGAGAGAGGAAAGGATGGGAATAGAAAGATAGAAACATCTATGAGAAAGAAACATCAATTGGCTGCCTCCAAACGCCCCTAACTGAGGATCAAACCAGCAACCCGGGCATGTTTCCCGACCAGGAATCAAACTGGTGACCTTTTGATTGATGGGTCAATGCTCAATCACTGAACCACACCAGCTGAGCTCATATGACTTTCTAAAATAGCTTTTGTAGCATCTAGGTTACCAGCAAATTCCTCAAATTTTAACTTTCGACTTTAGGTTTGATGACATGCAAATTCTGACCTGTTTTTAATTAATCTTTGTTTGATCCAAAGATTTATTAAATCCACATTCACATTTGCTAATATCCTAAATTTTAACTCTACTAAATCTCTATGCTTATAAAACTTCCTCTTACATTTGGTAGGATCTAGGGCTTAAAGATATTGATTGGGGAGAGGCATAAAATTTCACTGAAAAGCAAAATATGATGACAAGTAGTTTAGCATTCCTCTTCAAAGACATTAGATACTGACTTTGATCATATTAATGTATCACTATAAACCACTGGCAAGTCTGGAAAAGTCTGATAACAATGCAGTTCATAACAGTTTTGAAACTATCTTCAGGGGTCACATAAAACAGCTAAAATATTTGATTACAGCAAGGCTAACCTGAAACAACTTGCAAAATCTAAATTTTAATCTATTAAAAATGTAACTAAGATTTTTAATAATGTCATACGTAGTATATAATAAGTTTATGTGGGGAAACAAGCAAAATGATGCAGTTATACTAGTTGCTATTTAGATTTTTTGTGTCTATGTTAAATGTTAAAAAGACTGGGAGGCTCAGCCTGGGAGGTGGTACTACTGGCACTGGGGAAGCAATATTCAGCCCATTCTGTGAAAACTGGTTTGACAGGTTTAAAAGATCCTAGATAATAGGTTATCTAAAAGGCTATTTCACTTTGCTTAGTGACAAGAACTGGAATAATTAAATTTATTATGGAATCCATTTAACTCCAAGCTATGCAGTGCCTTCGTGTTATCCTTAGTACCATGCAGGTTGTCCTCAGCATAAAGGGGACTGGTTAAGAGTAGGGTTTGAATCACAAGCTTGGAAACCCAGCTCTGCCCTCTACAGATGAGGTGAGGTGAGGTGAGGGGAGGGAAGAGGAGGGGAGGTGAGGTGAGGGGAGGGGAGGTGAGGTGAGATGCCTCATCACTGAAAAGAGAGCTAACAATACACATCTTGCTAAGTTTTCAAAAGGGTTCAGCAAGGGAAAGTATGTAAAGCAGCTAATTTAGCATTTGGCAGTAATTAAATAATTAATGGCCGACTATAAAAAATGCAGAGAAAACTTTTTATAAAGATTAAATAAGTTTTGTAAAAGTCATTTAAAACTAATAATTTTGAGACCAGTAATGATCATGTTGTAAATGACACCTATGCATCTAACACTCCAAAATATCAGCAAAATTTTCATTTTTTCTGACAAACTTATGTACTTGTAAATTATACTCAAGGCTTTGTTCTGATACCTAAAACCCCTTATTCTTATAAGTGAGAGGGATTATATTCCAAATTATTTTTCTAAAAAGAAAATATATAATGGAATCAATTATATTTGAAAACATACACATTCTTTCCACCATTTTTTTTTTTTTTTTTTTTGGACAGATGGCAATTTCCATTTAAAGTCTAGCTCTGTTGGTTGATTACAGAGCTAATGAGGCCAGGAATAAGTTAATCCTTTGGCGGGTCAATTAACTTCTCATGTTCTAGGTACAAATTGAACTTGCCGGCCTAATTCACTTCTGTTAATAAAATGTGAACCAGGTGAAAACATATGAATAGTTTAGTACCAACTACTAACAAGAAAGAAAGTAACAAACCACATTTCCTTCTGAATAGGCCAACAGCATCATGTTCTTGTGTCAAAGAGCAAATTTAGATTTAAAATGCTTGGGACAGTCAGCCCTAGCTGGTGTGCTCCAGTGGTTAGAGCATAATCTGGTGCACCGAAGGGTCGCAGGTTTGATTTCCAGTCAGGGCACATACCCAGGTTGCAGACGTATCCCTGGTTGGGGGAGGTAGGGGGCGTATGGGAGGCAACCGATACATATTTCTCTTTCTTTCTCTTTCTCTTCTCCCCCCACCATCTCCCACTCCCAGCCCCACCCAACTTCTCTCTCTCTAGAATTAATGAAAGAAACAATCTCAGGTGAGGATTTAAAAAAAAAATGCTGGGGATAGTCAGTGGTCATTTTATTGCTACCACCAAATTCATATTTATGTTCTCCCCTTTAAAAAGTTTCAAAGGTGGAGAACCAAGATGATAGTGTAGGTAATGCTGGAACTTGCTGCCTCCCACAACCACATCAAAATTACAACTAAAATACATCACTCAGAACTGCCTGAAATCTAACTGAATGGAAGTCCTACAACTAAAGAAGTAAAGAAGAAAGCACACTGAGACTGGTAGGAGGGGTGGAGGCATGGAATGGGCTGGTCCAACACCTATGTGTGGCATTTCTTTAATTGAGAGAGAGATCCTGGCTGTAGGAGATCCCAGTCTCACACCAGACTCCCAGCATAGGATTCCAGAATTGGGAAGAGAAGTCCCATAACTGCAGGCTGTAAAAACCAGCTGGGACACAGAGGCTGCTAGAGTCCAGGTGTTCCTCTTAAAGGCTGCACACACAAACTTACATGGTCCTGCTTTCTCTGAGCTCCAGCACCGCTGAGTAGCAGCTTTGGGGGAATCCAGGGATATATGGGGAGGAATTGGATTGTCTGGCACTAGGGCAGGAACTCAGGGGCAGCTTTCTCCCAGACAGGGGTGCTCGCAGTGGTCGTTGTTCCTGTGCTGGGACCTCCCCAGTCATAGAGATCACTGGCAGCCATATCTGAGTTTCCATCAGCATGGCCCACACTGCTCATTCTGCCCTGGTGATTCCCTGAGACCCCGCCCCATTCAAGCTGGAGCCCCACACAAATTGTTTGCAGCTGCTTTTCCATATGAATGGCCTGTCCTGGCTCAGGCTTCAGTCTTTAAAATCCCTTAAATAAGCAGTAGCTGGACTTAGTGTGCCCCAAACCTGTCAATAAAAGGCCCAAGACTTGGCACTATCACCAGCCTGCCTTACTTCACAACTGGGCCTTGCCTGGGCACTTCCTAGCCCAATATAAGTAGCAGCCATCTGCAGATCTCTCTGTAGCTCCTGCCAGGTGGTCCCAGGCAGTGGCTGACTTTGCACCTCCTGGGATGCCCCAGAGCCAGTGCACCCAGTGGATAGCTTCAGACCATACCAGATTACAACTCTACATATCCACAAGCAACACACTCATGGGGTAGACTCAGTGAGCACCAAAGCCCCACTGAAGCAAGTCTTGTTCCACAGGGGTGTCTCCTGCATAGCAGCTCTTCCATTGTAAATGCTGGTCCTCAAAGCCATTTGGCATGGAGGCCAATTCCTGCCAGTGACACCAACAGCAATCAAGGCTCAACTACAAGACTGTGCACACAGTCCACACAGGGGCACACCTAGAGAGCTTAACTCAGCTGACTGGGGAGTCTGAGCCACTGGGACCTACAGGACACCTATTACACAAGACCACTCTACCAATTCCAGGAGACATAACAGCTCTACCTAATACATAGAAACAAACAGAGGGAAGTAGCCAAAATGTGGGGACAAAGAAACATGTTACAAATGAAAGAAATGGAAGCAAGCAAGCTACTGGATACAGAGTTCAAAACAATGATTACAAGGTTACTCAAGGATCTTAATGAGAGCTTCAAGAGACTTAGTGAGACTTTCAAGAATCTTAGTGAGAATGTCAAAGACCTAAAAAAAGACCACTCAGATATTAAGCATACACTAACTGACATCCTATATAATAAAAAGCTAATATACAAATTGTCCCCTCAGGAGTTCGACTGACCAGGAGTTCGACCAACTGGGAGTTCGACCACTCATATGACATGCGCTGACCACCAGGGGGGCGGCACAGAACAAAGGAAGGCCCTGGCTGGCAACTGGCAGCTGAGGGAAGGAAGGCCCCGATTGTCCCTCATTGCCGGCCAGGCCTAGGGACCCTACCCATGCACGAATTTTGTGCACTGGGCCTCTAGTAAAGAATAATTTACAGGGACTTAATAGTAGAGGATTTCAAGAGTCAAATCAATGATTTGGAATATGAGGAAGCAAAAAACACCCAATCAGAAGAGCAAAAAGAAAAAAGAATAAAAAATTATGAAGATAGTTTAAGGATCCTCTGGGACAACCCCAAGCATACCAATATTCTCATTATGGGGGAAAAGAGAGAGCAAGATATTGGAAAACCTATTTGAAGAAAAAATGACAGAAAAATTCCCCTACCTGGTGAAAGAAATAGACTTACTAGTCCAGGAAGCACAGAGAGTCCCAAACAAGAGGAACCCAAAGAAGCTCACACCAAGACAGAACATAATGAAAATGCCAAGGGTTAAAGACAAAGAGAGAATCTTAAAAGTAGCAAGAAAAAAGCAGTTAGTTACCTAGAAGGGAGTGCCCATATAACTTGCAGCTGATTTCTCAACAGAAACTATGCAGGCCATAAGGGAGTGGCAAAAAATATTCCAAGTGATGAATAGGAAGGACCTACAACCAAAATTACTCTACCCAGCAAAACTATCATTTAGAATTGAAGGTCAGATAAAGAGCTTCACAGACAAGTAAAAGCAAAGGAGTTCATCACCACCAAATCAGTACCTCATGAAATGTTGAAGGGTATTCTTTTTTTTCTTTTTAATGTTTTTATTGTTTTTTGTTGTTTTTTTTTTTTAGAGAGAGAGAGGAAGGGAGAGGGATAGAGAGTCATGTCAATGAGAGAGACACATCACCAATCGGCTGCCTCCTGCATGCACCCCCACTGGGAATTGAGCCTGCAATCCAGGCATGTGCCCTGACCAGGAATCAAACCCACCACACCTCTTGGTTCCTGGGTTGGATGCTCAACCACTGAGCCATGCCAACCGGGCTAAAGGGTATCCTTTTTTTTTTTTTTTTAATCCTCACCCAAGGATATTTTTCCATTGATTTTTAGGGAGAGTGGAAGAGAGAGGGAAAGACAGAGAGAAACATTGATGTGAGAGGAACACATCAATTGGTTGCCTTCTGCACGAGCCCCAACCAGGGTCTGGGCCGGGAAAGAGCCTGCTACCAAGGTACGTACCCTTGACCAGAATCGAACCCAGGACCATTTGGTCCACAGGCCAATGCTCTATCCACTGAGCCAAACAGGCTAGGGCTTCAAGGGTATTCTTTAAGAAGAGGAAGAAGAAGAAAAGGAGGAGTAGGAGGAGGGAGAAGGGAGGGGGAAGGGAAATGGAGAAGAAAAGATAAAAAATATGAACAATAAAATGGCAATAAATATGTATCTATCAACAACTGAATGTAAAAATCCAAATAAATGAACAAGAAATCTAATGAACAAAACGAAGTGATGAATAAAATATAATCAGAGGCATGGAATCATGAAATCAAGTAGACAAAATTCAGAGGGAAGCAGGTATGAGGGCAGAAAGAGATTAACTAAAGATCTTATATGCATATATACATTACCTATGGACACAGACAACAGGGTGGTGAAGGCCGGGGGGGGGGGGGGGCAGGTGGAGGGGGACTATAGGGGGAGGAAGAGAGGCATCTGTAATACTCTCAACAATAAAGATTTTTTTAAAAAATTAAAAATAAGCAAAAAGTTTCAAAGGTTCGCAAGTACTTGAAGAGTCCAGTTTAACTGCTTAGCTTAGCATTCAGGAACCTATCACCCCCTGGCTACAACCTGCTTTTCCAATCTCACTATGACTTTGCTTCAGGACTCATTATTCCCAGAATAGTCCTGCCTGCCCCTGAGATGCCCCTGCTTGCCTCCACTACCCAACCTGAGCTCCCTTCTCAGGCTCAGGTCAGTGCTATCCCCCACTCCAGCCCCCAGAGCTCTCTTCCTCTTCTGTGCTTCCATGTATCTTTGAACCTATATAGGCTCACAGTCAGACATTATACATCTACTTGTGTACTATCATTTCTCTCAGGAAGTAGAAAGGGTCTTAAGGGCAACAACTGTATTTTTGCATCTTGTATCCCCTAATACCTAGCATGTTGAATTGAATTAAGAATGATTTCTGGTGGCAGAATGAGTCTATCACTCTAAGTAAAATAATAACCAAGAAAGCAAATCTATGATTCATGTTCATCTAATTTATGCTAAATTTTGTAAAAGAACAAATTAATCATGGGAAGAAAACTTAGATATTATGATATTTTGTTATTAATGTGTCAAACCAGCCCCCTTTAACAGTAAGTTAAAGCAGTAGAAGCAAAGGGAATTTTCCATTTGAACTCTTAACAGGCTGAAATTAGTAATAAAATATAGAACTGTATTGACAAAAATAAATTTTCTTCCCTTTATACATTAAAAACTTAAAAAATTTCTTTAAATAATAATTACAACCATGTATATGAAGTACATTCTGAATATTTTATATTGAGTTTTAATGTTCTTAAATTAATTTCCCTGTCACAACCTACTCATTTCCTATTACAAAATGAGTTACACCTATGAGTAAATTTGGTAACCAAATTTATGTATGTACATAAAACACTAGCAGGCCTCCATGGACACAAATACACCTTTATAAGAAGCTCAGATCTCACCATTTTGCTCACTGTAACAACAACATATGTCTCATTTAGTGATCAGTGGAGAAGATCGCTAGAATTTATTGTGAAAAGCCATTTGGGAATGCCTGACAGCTGTGTGGGAAAGAGCTTCACAAATCTTTGTGAGAAGGCTATCCCAGAGGAAGGGCGATTCTGTTTGGAATTTTTCTTTGAGCCATTTGTTTCAAATATTATTATATGTAGTGTAACTATTGATATATGAAAAATGAAGCAGCATGCTAAACCTAATAATTTAACACTCAATGAGTACTTTTCTAACAAAAATAATTGGCCTCAAGGAACAAAAAAATCTTCTTTAACTACAAATCCATACGTCACAGAGGCCAGGTACTAAAAGACCACAAGATTCTTCAAATGCTTACATTACTCTTTTATCTAATAAGGTAATCCAGTAATGATGGTATGGTAACAAATGAATTAACCTACAAAAGTCATTATTAAACAAATTAGATCATTTGATACTACAAGTATCAATGAGGGTTAATGTGCTTCTTAAAGGGGTTAATCTCAGAAAGTAACCTGGACAAAAGATAATCTAGTTCATGAAACACAGAGCTGTGACAGACTCCCTGCTAGATGCTTTCTCAGATTCTGTATAGAAGAAAGCAAAACAATAATATATCAGGTTAGGTCAGATTTTTAAAAAGCTACAAATGCATTTTCTTACAGCACTTTGTTATTTATAAACTAACAGAATCTACTGTTTAGATTAAGGTAAGTCTTTTTAAAGTAGGTCATAAAAAATAAACTAGGCAATAGAGAAAATTCAGTTTAAACTCCATAGGTTAAATTTCAATAAAGGAATAGGATTTGACTACCCTCTAGTGGAAGTTCAAGAGAATTCAATAAATACTTTTGAAACATTACAGTCATTTTATGGTAAACACAGAATGAGAAAGCGTACAGAATCTAGACAACATTCCATTTATCCTCCCAATGCACAGAAGACTACATTGTTCATCTCATCACACTTCATTCTGTGGTTTTGCATTCTAAACTATTTTGCAGGACAAGCTAAATTGCATAACACCCGTCCAAGCCCTCTGTCAAAGAACGATGGATTTGTAAATTTGTAAAGGCTAGACAAACTCCCACTAGAATGTGAGCGCCTTGATGGCAGGCTCCCTGTCTTACTCACTGCTGCATCCCCAAAGTCTGCAAGCAATACATGACACTCAGCAGATGCCTAATATGTGTGGGCACTCTACTGAGTGCTTTATATCTGTCATTTGACCCTACAAATACCCTATGAGGCAGGTAAGGTACTCTCATCCTCATTCTGCAGATGAAGAAACTAAAGCTTGGAGTAATTAAGAAACCTTTCTGGCATTTCACAGAAAGAAGTTGTAGAATTGGGATCCAAATCTAGATCTACGAGTTAGTTTATAGCCCTTATTTTCCAGTTCCCAGCATACCTTTATTTTTTAATGACAACCTTTATATTACACAGGCTTTTGTAAACTAGATGGATCACACCCCATTAAAAAACAACCAACATGAATGGATTATCCATTCTTACTTAACAATTCCTGAGGGATTAAGTAATCAGGCATTATATTTAAGCCATAGGATAATGAAGCTAAAGCATCATCAAAGGTCCAAATTGCTCACATCATATAAAGCCTTTACTCTTTAATAAAAGCAGACTCACTAGAGAACAGAGTTAAGTAGCCTGGCAAATGGAGAATATTAGATGCAACAGTGAAAAGGTAAAAAGTTCAAAGAAGTTAAGGGAATCTTGTGACTAAACATAGGTTAGTTATTATTTTTTTCTAAGTTATTTTTATTATTTACTATTGCCTTATAATATTACATCAAGGTATTCAGGTGATAAGAGATATTTTGAGGCTACCAAAAAAGAAAAATAATACAATATTTGAGCTAATATTTAAAACACGAAGTGCTTCTAGTACCTAATAATGATACATAAATTCATCAAAACGAATTCATAAATTATATTGATACTAGAGGCCCGGTGCACAGATTTGTGCACATTGAAAGGAAATTAACTAGAAGAAATATTTTAATATCGTTATTCGCCCTTTCTCTATAATAGACGTGTCAACCAAATTCACGATCGACAATGACAAATCAAAACACACGCGTGCGATTGGTGCCAAGAGCTTTATATATACAGATAAACTTGCTTAACTAGACTTGCTTTCTGATGTAGCTAAACTTTTTCCAGCCCAGTGAAGCACCCCAACTTCTCTTTCAGGTAATTGTCAGCAACACAGCAGTAAATATCAACACAAAGCAGCCTATTATTGTAGATTATGCAGGGAGAACAAAGCGTAAAATGTTTAACTGCAGCAGTGTTTGACTATATTCTGTGCAGTGAGAAAACCTGAAGTCATTTTGAAGTTCCACAATTTCTTACTTCTTTTCAGTCAGGTCAAGTTTCTAAACTTTCTACAACTTCTTTTCCCGGCTAATGAAAAGAAAATAGGATTCTACCGAGTCTCCTATCTACCTACTCCAGGACTTCTGTGAGGATCAAATGAGATGAGGCACATGAAAACGCTTCACAGACATTTGGTTAAAGTGTAAAATGTTTGCACCTGGCTACAAAGCAAGTCGTGTTCCTGGGCTGAAGAAACTCCAAGGAGGCTAGTCGATAGGGAGAGGAGCTGGGCATTGCTATGTGACGTCATTACCCGGTGCTCACAGTGACCGTTTTGGGCTGGGCTAGGCTGTGGGCCACATTTTGCGCAATGGAGTCTTGGCAGCGTTGGCTGCGATTTGGTGGGTGTCACTCCTGGGTGGTGGCAGGGCCTGTGTCCCGCTTGGGGGAAGCCAAGTGTTGGTTTGTCAGCTCCAGGTCCACAGTGCCATTTATTTTTAAATGGCCTGTCACTAGGGAGAGGAAGCTAGGCGCTGCTACATGACATCATTACCCGGAACCAACAGCCCACCATTTCCAGGCTAGGCTGGGTTGTGGGCTGCATTTTGTGCCATGGGGTCTTGGCAGCATTGGCTGCAATTTGGTGGGCTGTTGCTCCAGGCTGGTGGTGGGGCCTGTGTCCCATTTGGGGTAAGCAGAGTGTTGGTTTGTCAGCACCAGGTCTGCAATGCCATTTATTTTTATATGGCCAGTGCACATCATGGCAGCTCCTGCATTGAGTGTCTGCCTCCTGGTGGTCAGTGTGCATCATAGCTACTGGTCGGACGGTGGGATAGACACTTAAGCTTTTATATATACACTAGAGGCCCGGTGCACAAAAATGTGTGCACTGGCGGGGAAGGGGGTGTGTGGGGGGGTGTCCCTTAGCCCCACTTGTGCCCTCTCACAGTCTGGGGACCCCTCGGGAGATAACCACCTGCTGGCTTAGGCCCGCTCCCCAGGTGGAAGATGGCAGGCCCGATCCCTCAGTGCCTGCCCCGCCTCCCCGGGTCACGCACACGGCAGGGCCAATCCGGGGGTTGGGGCGCCACCCCAGATCAGGTCAAACACAGGACGCCCGGGTGGGCCGGCCAATTGCTGCTGCCCCGCCCGGCCGCCCCAGGTCGGGTCGCACACAGGATGCCCGCCGCCCTGGGTCGCAGATAGCAGGCCTGGATGGCGGCAAGGCAGGCGGGATGGCGCTGTCCCGCCCCATAGCCCGGGTCACAAATAGCAGACCCAGATGGTGGTGGGGCAGGGGGGATGGCGCTGTCCCGCCCTGCCTGCAGTATGCAAATTAGCCACCATCTTTGTTGGTGGTTAATTTGCATATCACACTGATTAGCCAATGGGAGGCGTAAAAAAGGTACGGTCAATTACCATGTTTGTCTATTATTAGATAGGACTAGAGGCCTGATGCAGGAAGATTTGTACAAGAATGGGCCTTCCTTCCCCTGGCTGCCAGCACTGCCTTCGCTCAGGCCCGGAGCTGCCTTTCTGCCTTCATTCGGGCCTGGAGCCGCCTTTCTGCCTTCCCACGCTACCCAAAGGCCCTGAGCAGCTGGGGTGGTGCGGAATGCCTGCATCATTGCCATGGTGATGACACAAGCGTCCCACCCTGCCCCCAGCCGCTCGGTGCCTGCATATGCAAATTAACCCACCATCTTTGTTGGGTTAATTTGCATACTCACTGCTGATTGCCTGTGGGTGTCGCGAAGGTATGGTCAATTTGCATCTTTCTCTTTTATTAGTGTAGATAGATAGGTATATGTTTATAGAACTTACCCCAACAAATTTGGCTTCAAAATATTTTCTTCCTGTAAAGAATATCAGCACTAATTCCAATAAGCTTAAGTTGCTTATCTAAAAGTCACATTTCCAAAACATCTCTTTATGAGCTTATTGTAGGTCAACAAATACTAGGCCTCTTGAACTCCAGTTCTGACTTGCTGCTATCTTCTACAATCAGTCATTCATTACTAAAAAGAAATATCAGGCAAATAACAGCAATAGATTAAAACACAGAGATAGCATGTATTTCAAATGCTAATGTTTTCAGATTGGCAATAAATATAGAAGCCAACCATCTAGATTTTAGAGGTATCTTCTAAGAAAACTGAATTAACTCTCCAAAAAGAGCTCTAGATGGGTTAGACACGGGTTAGAAAAAAAGATATAATTTAAATTATTTGGAAGTAATTATCATAATCTTTTAGCTTTAATTTGCCATTGGTGGTCGAAGTCCTCAGATTTACAAAAATAGAAATCCTCAGATTAACAAATTCAAGTGAGCATTTGGGAAGCCCACCCCATTCATTTAAGAAGCCATGATGCAGTTTCTAAAGAGGAAGGTCATATATCACTAACTATAAAACTTTTTTCAGGTTATTAGAATCCTAATTGAGAATGAAAATACAGTAATTTCTATTTTAACACTCCGGTGTGGGGTGAATTTCCCGCCAAAATATAAGATGGCGCGGGCAATTATTTAGGTTTCCCGCGCAAAATCAGGGATTTTTATGATACCTATTACCCCAATGGGTATGAAACGGTTCGCATACGCAGGTAGGTATCTTTGTGAACGGCAAACAAACAAATATTTGGTAATACGCAGTTACAATCGGCCCGAGTTTACACGTTTCCCGCACTCCACCGCAAATCTATATGAACCGAGTTAAGATGGCTCCCGCGGAGTACGCGCAATTCACGCGAGCCGACTTAACTCGTTTCCCCCACTCCAAGTGTTAAAAAAGATGTGTATAAACCGCATTTCCTAAGCAGAATTAACTGATAATAATTAGAAGAGTGGCAAATGCATTGAATCAACAGAGTGGTATCAAGTACATCTCTAAACAGAATTTACTCTAAGTTGGCCAAAAAAAAAAAAAAAAAGAGGGGAAATTATCATAGAAGAATATCTCTGCAAAGAAATATACAACCAATGAAAAGCAAGCAATGCAAAGAGATGCAGGAACATAAATAATCTAAAAGAAAGTGGCTGAAAAGAAAATGCAAAGTATCTTGGAAGCTATTTTTCCATCAGTTAGTTATCAAAAGCTTGAAAAGGATCATGCCTATACCCATGAGAAGGCAAAAATGCAGAGGGAAATTACAGTTATTTCACATTTCTCCTAAATCCCAGGATATTTTTTCCATAACCCCCCTTCAGAAATAACAAATAACTGACACCAGAAAAAAATTTTAACAGCCAGGGCTTTGTGAATACACTTCCCAAGGTCTACTGACAGCTGTCATCCTAACTGCCTCATCCCCCAATGGGACTTATCACTGTAGTTGGGATCCTGGATCCACACTGTATGTGACCCAGAGAAAATCACAGCCTTGCCAAGCCTTACTTTCCTTATCTGTAAAGTGTGTGTGTGGGGGTAATACAACTAATTTTGTAGGGTTCATAGGAGGAGTAAAGCACCTAACAATCTGTGACATACAGTGTTATAATATTAGCTACTGTTATGAGCAACAGCATTCCAAATATCATCCAGGTAACTTTATTCACAGAGAAAAAAACAAACACCTGTTTTAGGATTTGCTAATTGTTTTGTAAATCATTTTTGTTTTGCTTTAAAATAAAAAAGGGGGGATGATACTGAAAAACAGGAAGAGATGTTAGAGTATTCTTATCTTCTTACCCGTAAGACCTGATCAGGTTATTATTGATAGGTACTTATTTATTGCCATTTTAATTCTATATAGCTAGGTTTCTCTCTCTGTTTCTTCTCATTACAGCAGCCCCTTTAACATTTCTTGTAATGCTGGCTTGGTGGTGATGTACTCCTTTAGCCTGTTTTTTGTCTGGGAAGCTCTTTACTTGACCATCTATTTTGAATAATAGTCTTGCTGGATATAGTAATCTTGGTCTCGGATCTTTGCTTTCCATTACCTTGAGTACTTCATGCCTTTGCCTTCTAGCCTGTAGAGTTTCTGATGAGAAATCAGATGTCAGCCTTATGGGAACTCCTTTGTAGGTAACAGTTTTCTTTTCTCTTGCTGCCTTTAAGATTCTTTGTCTTTAATTTTTGGCATTTTAATTATGGTGTGTCTGGGCATTGGCCTGTTTGGGTTCTTCTTGCTTGGGGTTCTCTGTGCCTCCTGAACTTGTGTGACTTTTTCCTTTACCAGGTTAGGGACGTTTTCTGCCGTTATTTCTTCAAACACGTTCTCTATTCCTTTCTCTCTTTCTGCCTCTTCTGCCACACCTGCTATTCTAATATTGTTATGTTTCACATTTCCCACAGCTCCCTTAAGCTGTCCTCCTACTTTTTAATTGTTTTTTTCTCTTTGGTTCTCTGATTGAGTGATATTTTCAACTCTCTCTTCTCATTCACTGATTCGATCCTCAGCGCCCCCTAATCTGCTGTGTATTCCTTTCAATGTGTTCTTTATTTGTGCTATGTCATTCTTTATTTCAAACTGTCCTTTTTTCATAGTTACTATATCTTTTTTCATGCTGTTGAGTATCTTTACATCATTACTCTGAACACTGTTTCAGATAAATTTCTTATCTCTGCTTCATTTATCTCTTCTTCTGGAGAATTCTCTAGTTCTTTCATTTGGGGATTGTTTCTTTGTCTCCTCATTTTGGCTGTCTGTTTGGGTTTGTGACTATGTATTAGGTAGATCCTCTATACCTCTCAATCTCTAGTGCAGGACAGTGTTAAAGGTTGTTTCTGACTAATTAGATCAGGCAAAGACTCAAAGCCTCCAGAGAAGGCCTCTGACTGATAAGGTTCCCAACTTGAATTGCCCCCCAGGCAATCCTCCTCAGGTGTGGTGAGAATTTTTTTTCCAACAGTGTGGGGCAGTTGCTTCTGCCTGAAGGCTAATTGTTATTTTTAATCTCTTAAATGGCCTCAGGGCAAGGTGTTTTCCAATAGGTTGTGTTGACTGTCTTCCCCTCAGGCAAGGCAAATGTCTATGTGGGAAAGATGTCCTCCGCTGCATGAGGGAATGACTCAGCCCAGGAAACTTGAGGTGTCTGTCTTCTGAGCTCTATCCCCCAAGTCTCCAGTCCTGTCTTCTGCTCTCACAGCTCCAGTCCACTTCACCCTCCCTCTGCCGGAGCACAAGGTGGGTGACTCTACAGCAGTGGTTCTCAACCTTCTGGCCCTTTAAATACAGTTCCTCATGTTGTGACCCAACCATAAAATTATTTTCGTTGCTACTTCATAACTGTAATGTTGCTACTGTTATGAATCATAATGTAAATATCTGATATGCAGGATGGTCTTAGGCGACCCCTGTGAAAGGGTCGTTCGACCGTCAAAGGGGTCGCGACCCACAGGTTGAGAACCGCTGCTCTACAGGGAATTTTGTGTGTTGGCCCTTTAAGAGGGTGCTAGAATTTTCAGCTGTCACTCCCTGGCAGACAGACAAAGATATTCTTTAATCTGTGCTGGCGTCTGCAAGGCTGGGATCACTCTAATGCTCAGCATGAGACACTTCAGGTGCTGAAGGAATTTCCGCTTTTATAACCCCAAAATTGTATAACCACACCACCTACTCAGAAACGCTATCTATTTCTGTTAGACAACAGCCACCACCTGGTCACAAATGGTTGCTGCAAGCCTTAGCATAGCCTGCTTACAGTGTCTACATCTCTATATAGCCGGCTGGATATTCTATTGTGGAAACCAAGCAGCTGCTGGTTCTGATCAGATTATTAGCTCAAAACGTTATCTCCTCTGCAGACAGCTCCTAACCCTTACTTGACTAAGACCTCAAGCTTGGTTAGAAATTATTAAGACATAATATTATCCTAGGTGTAGCATTGTCAAACATAAAAGTTAATTTTCTAAATATAAGCTCAAGAAATAAAGAATATCAGCAAAATTCATTGCAATAAAAAAAAAAAACACAAAAAAAAACATAAACTTCCACAAGGTACAAATTTAGTCAAACAGATACCCTCTGGTAAGTGGCTTTATTTGATCTCTTTTCTGTTTGAAGAGAAAAAAAGCATACTGCAAGACATGACGCTCTAAGCAGACCTAAATTTAAAAGCAACAACTACCAGAGTATATACCATAGTCAGGACAAAGTCACCCTAATCCCTTTTATTTGCCATACTTATACTTTTTTTAAAAAATATATTTTATTGATTTTTTACAGAGAGGAAGGGAGAGAGATAGAGAGCTAGAAACATCGATGAGAGAGAAACATCGATTAGCTGCCTCCTGCACATCTCCCACTGGGGATGTGCCCGCAACCCAGGTACATGCCCTTGACCGGAATCGAACCCGGGACCCTTCAGTCCGCAGGCCGACGCTCTATCCACGGAGCCAAACTGGTTTCGGCCACACTTATACTTTAAACAGAGAGCTAATGTCACAAAGATAACCCTGTCACTTTAAGAGAGAAAAAAATTATAATTGTGTTTCCTGAGCTGAACTGAGCCAGAAAAAGTTATTGATGTATATTTTAGAAATCATTTCTACACTTTAAATCATTTTCTGTCTAATCCTCAATCAGAATATGAAATTAACTAGAACATACCACTTTCTAAAAATTTTTTGTTAACCAAGAATTTAATGTACTCTTAGAAAGCTTTGAAATTATACCAAGTCCAGTCCAAATTATTTTCATTCCTAAAGGTAATGTACAGATATGAACATGAAACTTACTCAGATTTGCTGTCATGGATTCTAAATCTGCTATTAAACCTGGAAGCTGCTGAAGCTGCTCCTGTAACTCTATTAAGCTTGTCTTCTTTTTTTCCCAGTGTGCTGAAAGCATAACCACCTCGCTATCCACCAGCTGCAACACAAAAGAGGAAGGGTAAAGTAAAACCAGATTTTAAGCACAAAGAAATTATAGTCATCATAATGAGAGTTGGTTGATGTTGTCTTTAAAAACCCCTCTACTGACTGTAAGTCACAGGACACTAGAAAGAAGACTGAAGTTGTTTTCTTTCTAAGAAAACAACCAATTTAATATTCAGTATAGAAAACCTCAAATCACTGCTTGTCTCAGTGAATCTTAATCCAGAGAAGACAAAGTTCAGAAATGACCTTAGACATCACTTCTAAGTATACCCTTTTTTAAGTAAACCCCGAATTTGAAAATCCAAATCTAGAAAAATAAAACAAAAAACTACCACTAACGACTGAAAAGAAAACAAACAAAAACAACTCAAAACATAATTGCTAGGTAATTATTTGCTTTTTACAAAAGGAATTCTTTACAGAAATGCATTTAAAATATACAGATTCCATTTAGAATATACAGATTCCATTTATATTTAACACTTGGAGTGGGGGAAACGAGTTAAGTCGGCTCGCGTGAATTGCGCGTACTCCGCGGGAGCCATCTTAACTCGGTTCATAGATTTGCGGTGGAGTGCGGGAAACGTGTAAACTCGGGCCGATTGTAACTGCGTATTACCAAATATTTGTTTGTTTGCCGTTCACAAAGATACCTACCTGCGTATGCGAACCGTTTCATACCCATTGGGGTAATAGGTATCATAAAAATCCCTGATTTTGCGCGGGAAACCTAAATAATTGCCCGCGCCAGCTTATATTTTGGCGGGAAATTCACCCCACACCGGAGTGTTAACAGGAACAGATTGCATAAGGTAAATGGTACTTTTATATGAAGAAATTATTGAGGCAACTGATCAATTCCAGAAAAAGAAAAGAAGGATTTATGTTAACAAAGAAGTAATTCAGATGTAAAATATTAGGGTAATAGCAGGGTGGTGCAATACTAGACTAGTCTAAAATAATTCTAATTTCTTTTCCTGAAGATGTGAAGAAAATGACAGACATCAGTTTCTCCCAGACAATTATGTTTTGCTCTTAACACAGTGGTAGGGGAAAGAGCTTAAAATAAGATTTAGAAGGAGCAAGGAGAGGTCATCTTTTGAAAACATCACCAATGATAAGAAAGGATTGTGAAAGATACCCACACAGAAATATAATACAAAGATGGCAAAATTCACTGTCTAACAAAAAAATGCATTTGAATTTTATATGTAAATCAGGGTTCACAGTTAAGTTACAGTTTTAAAAAAAGATAATTTACATGTCCCAAGATTAAGTAAGAGTCTTCATAAGTTGAAACATGAACACAACTGATTCTTACTGAATATCTCTAAAGAAAGAGCTTTAGAGGAATAAAAATAACAAAATAAGATGTGAAATTATTTGTATATTGAACTACATTGTTTGTTTCTACATTTTAATAATGTAGGAAATTCACAACATTGAAGTAGAGAACTAAGCTACAATAAAGAGGTCAGAAAGCTGCCTAGTTTTCTCACTCTATCCCTAGTTCTCATACCTCCCCCCTGTTTTTCAACCCACACTGAAAGAATAACCACATCATCTCTCACCTAAAGCCTCAACTGAGCTGGAAAGGTGACACCACGCTTTATTCAAGTGGCATTCTCATAAATGTTGTATATTTAAAATGCTTATTGGCCCGGCTCAGTAGGTTGAACATCATCCCATGCATCAGGAGGTCACAGGTTAGATTCCCAGTCTGGGCACATCCCTGGGTTGCAGGCTCAATCCCTAGTAGGGGGAGTGCAGGAGGCAGCCAATCAATGTTTCTCTCTCATTGGTGTTTCTAACTCTTTCCCACTTCCTATCTCTGAAATCAATAAAAATATTTTTAAAATGTCTATTGTCTACCAGTTTTTAAATGATCCCTAAGAGTAGTTTTAAAAATACTGAGCAATAAAAAAAAAAAATGCCAAACAGTCTTCATAGGCAAGCTGTAATGTAACCATCATCAGGAAACTAAGGCTTGAAACAAGGATCTGTGTTCATAAAATTTATTTAAAATAGTCAACAAGCCCTGGGTGGGTAGTACAATTGGTTAGATACACCAAGGTTGCAAGTTTGACCCCTGAACAGGGCACGTACAAGAATCAACCAATAAATGCATAAATAAGTGAAATGATAATGTTCCCCCCTCTATAAAATCAACAACAACAAAAACTTAAATAAAATAGTCAACAAACTTCTACAGACCATCTACTATCTGCCAAGCATTGTTTTATGCACTAGAAATACAATGGTGAATAAAACAAGAAAAAAAATCCTGCCCTCTTTAGTGCTTATATTCTCATAGCAAGTCTCACAAACTCTCTTAGCTTCAGTATTAAACTCTGAAAAAAAAATCCTGTATCACAAGGTTGACTTGAGGATAAATAATATATTTTTCCTGGTTCATGGAATACCTTTTAAAAAGCCTGTGAAATTACCCTGGCCGGGTGGTTCAGTTGGTTGGAGTGTTGCAGTACACCAAAAGGTTGCGGGTTTGATTCTCAGTCAGGGCACATACCTAGGTTGGGGTTTGATCCTCCATTGGGAGGCATACAGGAGGCAACCCATTGATGTTTCTCTCTCTCTCCCTTTTCCTTCCCTTCTCAAAAAAAAAAAAAAGAAAAAGAAAAAAGAAAGGCTATTAATCTTAGTTACTCTGGTTAATTAGGTTAATAGCTTGAAAAACCTAGAATAAACAATTTTTAGATATTAGCCATTTCTTACTGAAAATTAAAATGCAACATTTAAATATTAAACTTAACTACAGTCTAGTTCAGTCCTTCCACAAAATTGAAAGTTATATCCTAAACATAAAATATAAGAAGTGTTTATGAAAAGAATATATGAAAATACACTAAAATGTTGCTTTCATTTAAAAGAGTGGAAGGTTGAATAGCTTTTCAGAAATCATCATTATTAATAATTATGTAATAACTAGAGGCCCAGTGCACAAAATTAGTGCATGGGTAGGGTCCCTAGGCCTGGCCGGCGATCAGGACTGACCTGCGGGGCAACCAGTGGGGCAATCAGGGGACCCTGCTTGCACCTGCCTTGGCTGGCCTGGTGTTGTCTGCTTGCCAGCCCCACGCCCTGCCGCTACCACCAGTTGGGGCCTGTGGGCTGGGGGCAGCTCCTGTGTTGAGTGTCTGCCCCCTTGTGGTCAGTGCACACCACAGAGACTGGTCGTTCTGCTGTTAGGTCGATTTGCATATTAGGGTTTTATATACACAGATACTAAAACATTCTGAGCATTTTCTATGTTCCAGGTCCTGTACTAAGCAATTTACATGTATTATCTCATTTAAACCACATAACAACCTTGTATACTAAGCATTACTACCACCTTCATTTTATAAATGAAGAAACTGAAGCATAATGAAGCTAAATCACTTTCCCAAGGGCCACAGTGGAACTAGACTCAATCCCAGGGATTTTGACACTTTAAGTTCATAACCTTAAATCAATGTTCTGGGGACTGTACTATATAGGTTTAAAAAGGAAGAAGAAAAGTGAAAAACTAGCAAAAAGAAAGCGTTCTGCAAAACTGTACTTAAACTTTACTAAATGATAAGAAATGAGCTACCTCCAGAAGGCCAATGTTTTTACTTGGTCCATATTTCTGAATAAACCCAGATTCAACACCAGGAAATCAAGTTTAAGGAGGAAGATAAACCCATAGTGCTTCATTCCAAAATTCCTTCTGGCAGACACTGAAGTTAGATTAAAAAAAAAAGCAGGGAACACCAATGATTTACAAAATGGCTAACAACAGGACCTTACTGTGTACAAATCTTGACAGTTCAGAGTGTGGGGGATATATTAGTTCATATGATTTCCATACTACTTTGTTTGGTAAGCAGGGTAAGTGGTGGAAACTAATTTCATAGAGGAGGAAACTAAAACAGAGAGACTAACTTATGTGCCCAAGGCCAACATGTATTCATGCAGAAACTAGGATTTCTAACACCCAGTCAGGTCACCTTTTATCACAGGCAGAGCAGATCCATGCTGGAAGAGTGAAGCATGTCCAACTTAACCAGCTTACACATCAAATTATTAAACAAAAAATGATTCTTAAGAGTTTAATTTGAAGGCAAGCAAATATTTCACAATAGAAATTACAAGCAAATAATGTATTGTAAGACTAACTTTAAAAAGTTGCCCTCAGAGTCTAACCCCTAAGTCAATATTAACTATATATTCATTTATATACTGCTAAAGGGAGAAAAAAACGTCAAAGAACTTGAAAAAAAAATTGTAGAAAAAGCTTAGACAATAAAGTTACCATTGACCACAGCTATTTGTCTTCTAAAATATTGCCCTAAATTTCAAGACTATATAGTAAGGTTTAGCTTTAAATCAGATGAGAATAAAATAAGTTGTCAAACAGGATTGAATTGCTCTTAAGTATATTTGCCCTGGTAGGGTCAAACAGGTTAAAGACCACCAAAGACTTTTGAGCATGGTCTGACAAAATAAATACATGACAGGCTTAACACTATACATATTTAAGCTATACATTTTTTAAGGCCTTAGAGAGAGGCAGAGGCAGGGCAGAAGGGGTCAATAGGGAAAACAAGGGGGACATCTGTAATACTCTCTACAATAAAGATAAATTTTAAAAAATAAAGTTATACATTTTAAATATTTGCATACATCTCAACAATACATCAGAGGGCTTTAAAATTTTTTCATTTTTAAAGTTGAGTAATACATTTCTGGAGAGTAATAGAGGCACTTTTGATTAGATGTGGATCTTAAAATAACCAAGTACTCAACTATGAAAAAATTTCCCCAAATAGCATAAATCCAACAATAGGTCTTATAGAAATTTCTTTCTCCTGTATTTATTTTATTATGAAATACTTCTTTCAATCAAAATAATAATTTTTGTTAAAGATCCTCTACAGGATATAGTCTTAAATGCATGTTGTTTGTGGGATTCATCCACACTGATAAATGTAGGGATAGTAGTTTATTAATGTTCACTGCTGTATGGTATTTGATTTTTATAAATAATATAATTTATTCTGTAGATCAGAATAAACGAGGCATGCAGCCTACTGGCCACAAGTTTGACATGCTTGCTGTAGATGGACTTAGGGACTATCTAAAGTTTCAACAGAACCTGCTACAACATTCTTATACAAATCTCCTGGTGCACACAAGCAAGTTTCACATGTGAGTCAGAGATGTGTCTAAGTTATTGCTCTTATCTCCCAGAGTGGCTTGACAGGACTTGGGGTAGTTAAACTCCCCCCAGCCAAATCATTGCTGACTTCGAGTAGCCTCATCTTTATACTACACTAGAGGTCCAGTGCACAAAAATCGTGCATGAGTAGGGTCCCTAGGCCTGGCCTGTGATCAAGGCCAATCAGGTTCCCTGCCTCCCAACCTCCTCCTTCCCTCACCACCCATGCAGCGCACCCCACCGCTGCCACTGGTTGCCAGCCATGTTCTGCACTGCCCCCCTGGTGGTCAACACATGTCATAGCGAGTGATTGAACTCCCAGTCTCCCAGTCGAACTCCTGAGGGGACATTTGCATATTAGCTTTTTATATATATAGACTAGAGGCCCAGTGCACGAATTCATGCACCAGTGGGGTCCCTTGGCTTGGCCTACGGGATTGGGCTGAAACCAGCTCTCCAACATCCCCCGAGGAGTCCCAGATTGCGAGAGGGTGCAGGCCAGGCCAAAGGACCCCATGGGTGCATGATAGAGGCCGGGGAGGGATGCGGAAGGTTGGTCAACTGGGGAGGGACCGCAGGAGGGTTCCAGGGTATGTCCGGCCTGTCTCGCTCAGTCCCAATCAGCCAGACCCCAGCACCAAGCTAACCTACTAGTCGGAGTGTCTGCCCCCTGGTGGTTAGTGCACGTCATAGCAACTGGTTGACCGGTCGACTGCCCCCTGATGGTCAGTACACATCATAGTGACTGGTCAACAGGTTAACTGTCTGCCCCCTGGTGGTCAGTACATGTCATATAGTGAGTGACTGAACAGCCTTAGCATATCATTAGCATATTACGCTTTGGTTGAACGGATGACTGGATACAGCATATTAGACTTTTATTATATAGGATAGTAAATAGATGATATCATACCAACATTACCAGAGAAAATGTGTGCCATACCAATATTATCAGGGGGAAGCTTGGGACACAATACTCTTAAAATAACCCTAGGAAGGGAAATTGTTTGAAAGATATGTGCCATTTTAGCTTCCACTTATTGCCAACTCATTTTTTTCTAATGTGATTGTGCCAATGGATTTACACTCCCTAGTTCAAGTTGTTCCTCATCATGTTTCTTCCAAGGGAAGAAACAAAACTATCTTCTGCAAATAATAACTATCTTCCCAGAAAACTCAAGGCTTAAAATTTTGATAATCTAAGGAGTGTAAATTTGTGGTTTTAATTTGTATTTCCTTGATTATTAATAAAATTTGAATACATTCTCATGTTTATTGGCCACTCCCATATTTTTTCTTCTATAAAATGCCAGGTCCTACTGCTTGCTTTTCTGTTGGGTTACTGTCCTGTTTTTATTGGTTTGTAGGGGTTGTTCACATTTTCTGAACACCTGTACTATGTTTCATGAATTGCTTAATATTTTAATGATTTTGTTTAATAGAAGCTTTGATAAAAATTATCAATATTTGTTTTTATGGTTGGTGCTTTTTATGCCTTAAGAAATCTTTTTCTATCCTGAGGTCTTAAAGCTCTTCTATTTTCTAAAATATGTATAGTTTTCTATTTACATTTAAAGTATAATGGAATCAAGGTCTTTTTTAATTTTTATTTATTTTACTTATTTTTATTTTTTAAATCTTTTTAAAAATTGATTTCAGAGAGGAAGAGGGAGAGAGAGATAGAAACATCAATGATGAGAGAAAATCTTTCATTGGCTGCCTCCTATATGCCCCACACTGGGGATTGAGCCAGCAACCTGGGCAACCCTGACCAGGAATCAAACCGTGATCTCCTGGTTCATAGGTAGACACTCAACCACTGAGCCATGTTAGCCAAGCTCAAGTGTGTATTTTTAAAGGTAAACAACATTTTTTGCTGATTTCAGAATATTAGTGATTTTATTTTCCCTATGACAGAACAGGGCAGCCATAATAAAAAAATCTTCAGTTAAAATTGACCAGCATTCAAAATAAAACACAGATGTAGAAGAATTTAAATCAAGGTCTTTAACTACTTTTATCCAACAATATACTGGAGATTCTCCCCAGTGTAAAAAGACAAGAAGAAATGAAAGTTGTAAAGATTAGAAAGGAAGAAACAAAACCTACCATCTGCACAAAAGAATTCCCACCCCCAGACACAAATTATAAGAATAAGTAGATTTAGCAAAATGATTAAATATGAGATCAATATATGGCAAGTCAAAAACTGCAGGTTTTGGTAGACAGCAGTACAAAGACATTATCTTCTATTAAAACCTTGCTAAATGTTTTACTGAGTAGATACCTAATTTTACTGAACATATTTTCTGCATCTGATGATCATATATTTTTCTCCTTTAATGTGTTCAATTACATTTAAAAGGCTTTCTAATGTCAAACCAACCTCTTCTTTTAAATTTTTACTGATTTCAGAGAGAAAGGATGAGGGAAAGAGAGACAGAAACATCAATGATGAGAAAGAATCATTGATTGGCTGCCTCCTGCACACTCCACACTGAGGATCAAGCCCGCAACCTGGGCATGTGCCCTGACCAGGAATTGAACTGTGACTTCCTGGTTTATAGGTCAACACTCAACTATGAGTCACACCAGCTGGGCTCAAACCAACCTCTTGATCCTGGAATGAACGTGGTATATTTTGTTTTTTATGCTTTGCTGAATTTGTCTGTCAATATAGGCAAGCACTGCAGAATGCGTCCTAGGCAGAATGCCTTTTGTTTTTCATTCAGTATTCACAAGACATATAACAATCAATACAAAGATTTGCTTAACATTTATATAGTAAAATTTTATATTTAAGCAAGATACACATTTTAAAACAATTATGAGAAGATTCTGAAATTACATTTAAAATACAATTGTTAGAATATGATAATCACAAGACAGTTTGAGGAGTACATCCATAAAGGAGACAAGTGCCTTGCATGTTGCTAGTGTTGAGAGGCCACACAACTGCACACAAACAACTGTTTATTAATAACTATATCAAAAGTTCGGTAATCAGAAAACTATGTTTTAAGCATTTTACATCTTAACAGATTGCTAGCCACCCATGTATAGACATAGACATATTGCTTGTTTTAAATATACTTTAGAAAGTTGGTTGAGGGTTTGGGGTTGACATGTAACATATTGTAACTTTCCAAAATTAGAATATAAGAAATAGGTTCCTGGTTAGTGTTTGCACAAACCATCTGATTTTCAGAAATTGATTAAAGTTAAGTGAGAGATGATGCTATTTCTGTTCTTCACAAATTAACCTTAAAATTCTGCCCTCGGTTTTTCCAAGATGGCGGCATAGGTTAACGCCGGAGTTTGCTGCCTCGAACAACCACTTCAAAAATACAACTAAAAGATGGAACGGACATCATCCAGAACCACAGGAAGGCTGGCTGAGTGGAAGTTCTACAACTAGGAGGAACCGAGAATCAGAGGAGGCGCAGTGCTGAAGTAAAATACTAAGGTGCGGAGTGCGCGGCGCGGGCTGGTGGCTGAGGGCGCGGTTGTCTGTTTCAATCCGGAGGGAGCCTCAGACTCTGAGCTCCAGATCCGGGCGAGTCTCTAGGGACCCAGACTCAAATGGGAGAAGCAGGACTGTCTGGCTACGGTCCCTCCGAGGTTTGCAGCGGTTGCTGGGACAGAGAGGCAGAGCCCCTGGGGACGGACTGAGAGCAGCCATAACTGCTCCCTCCTCCGCCCTGTTGATCCCGTGGGACCCGCCCCGCCCAAGTCCTGCACAGAGGCATTTGCCGGATAGCCTCAGGCAAAGGCTAGATTAGCACCTCTCCAGAAGACAGAAGTTTTCCCGGCAGACATAGCTGATTCTCACAGCCAGGCGGCCTGGTGGTCAAATCCCTCTAGTATTAACTACAACAATCAAGGCTCAACTAGAACAAGACTGCGCACAAAGACCACTAGGGGGTACACCAAGAAAGCGTAAAAAATGCAGAGACAAAGAAACAGGACAAAACTATCAAGGGAGGATATTGAGTTCAGAACCACACTTTTGAGGTCTCTCAAGAGGCTTCTAGAGTCTGTCGATAAACTTGATGAGATGTACAGGAAATCTAATGAGACCCTCGATGGTGTGATAAAGGACCATCTAGAACGTAAGCATACACTGACTGAAATAAAGAATATTATATAGACTCCCAACAGCAGACCAGAGGAGCGCAAGAATCAAGTCAAAGATTTGAAATGCAAAGAAGTGAGAAATACCCAACTGGAAAAGCAAAATGAAAAAAGAACCCGAAAATATGAAGATAGTGTAAGGAGCCTCTGGGACAGCTTCAAACGTACCAACATCAGAATTATAGGGGTACCAGAAGATGAGAGAGAGCAAGATATTGAAAACCTATTTGAAGAAATAATGACAGAAAACTTCCCCCACCTGGTGAAAGAAATAGACTTCCAAGTCCAGGAAGCGCAGAGAACCCCAAACAAAAGGAATCCAAAGAGGACCACACCAAGACACATCATAATTAAAATGCCAAGAGCAAAAGACAAAGAGAGAATCTTAAAAGCAGCAAGAGAAAGAAAATCAGTTACCTACAAGGGAATACCCATACGACTGTCAGCTGATTTCTCAACAGAAACTTTGCAGGCCAGAAGGGAGTGGCAAGAAATATTCAAAGTGATGAATAGCAAGAACCTACAACCAAGATTACTTTATCCAGCAAAGCTATCATTCAGAATTGAAGGTCAGATAAAGAGCTTCACAGATAAGGAAAAGCTAAAGGAGTTCATCACCACCAAACCAGTATTATATGAAATGCTGAAAGGTATCCTTTAAGAAGAGGAAGAAGAAGAAAAAAGGTAAAGATACAAATTATGAACAACAAATATGCATCTATCAACAAATGAATCTAAGAATCAAGTGAATAAATAACCTGATGTACAGAATGAACTGGTGATTATAATAGAATCAGGGACATAGAAAGGGAATGGACTGACTATTCTTGGGGGGAAAGGGGTGTGGGAGATGTGGGAAGAGACTGGACAAAAATCGTGCACCTATGGATGAGGACAGTGGGTGAGGAGTGAGGGCGGAGGGTGGGGTGGGAGCTGGAAGGAGGGGAGTTATGGGGGGAAAAAAGAGGAACAAATGTAATAATCTGAACAATAAAGATTTAATTTAAAAAAAATAAAATAAAATAAAATTCTGCCCTCCATATTTAACTTTAAAATCTGAGGTTAGTCAATATTAATACATACTCCATAAATAGTACAAGGACTTTAGGTCCTTTAACTCTGATAACCTGCCTTCTGGATTACATTCTATTGTTATCCAGTACTTTTGTTCTATCTTTTTTAATCCCACCAATTAGATAACTGATATATATATATAGAGAGAGATATAGATATAGATATATAGATATAGGTATAGATATAGATATAAAGATAGATATAGATATAAATTATTGTCTGTTTAGATTTATCTTTGGTCTACCGTTTTCTTCCTCCTTAATCCTTCCTATATCTCAGACCTATCTTCCAAAATTATTTTAATTTATCCTGAAATACATTCTTTAGAAATTCCTTTATTGGGCATCTGTTGATAGAAAACTTCTTTGTAGGTCTAAATCTTACTCTGGTTCTAGTGACTCTCAAACTTTTGGTAATATATTAGTGTGTTTGCTAATTTTTTTGTGGAGGTGGTGGTGAGAAATTAACCTGTAGGAACCTTTTAGGTTTACAAGTTTCATCCATGTAGAATTTGTGTTTGTATCTGATGGGTGTCAAGAAGCACAGTCACCTGTGGCCCTTTCATTTATTAATGTAGTGGTTCCACGATCGTGCAGGACGTATACATTAGAGCCCCACACTCATGTGAGGTCAAGACCCTGGTAACAAATCCAAAAAGGAGACTACGTTTATTCAAAGTTGTCATACAGACAGACAGATTTCATCCCTGTTGTCTCCTTTTGCCAACAGGAAGCTTTTCTTTTTCCTAGCACAACTTTCACTGAGGGATGTAGCCACTTCAAAGATCTAAGAGCTTTAGGCAGGAGTCAGGTTCAGTTCCTCCCCAGTGGTTCTCAACCTTCCTAATGCCGCGACCCTTTAATACAGTTCCTCATGTTGTGGTGACCCCCAACCATAAAATTATTTTCGTTGCTACTTCATAACTGTAATTTTGCTACTGTTATGAATCGTAATGTAAATATCTGATATGCAGGATGTATTTTCATTGTTCGCGACCCACTGGTTGAGAAGCGCTGTAAGTCTCCTATTCCCATATATCTCTAAAGCTTTTGTTTTAGTATCTGACCACAGCTTCCATGGTTTTGTTTTGTTTTTAGCCACTCTGATTTTATTTCCTTTTTCATTTGTTTTTGGCACGTTAGAATCTCCCTTAATTTTTGTGAGCTTAAGGCAGGGGTGGGCAAACTTTTTGACTCGAGGGCCACAATGGGTTCTTAAACTGGACCAGAGGGCCGGAACAAAAGCATGGATGGAGTGTTTGTGTGAACTAATATAAATTCAAAGTAAACATCATTACATAAAAGGGTATGGTCTTTTTTTTTTTAGTTTTATTCATTTCAAACGGGCCGGATTCGGCCCGAGGGCTGTAGTTTGCCCACGCTGGCATAAGGCATTTAAAAAATGCTTTTAATCTATCTAGCATTTAAGTGTTTTATAACCAGAAGACTTTCAAAGTACCTAATCTACCTTATGGCCAAAATCCTAATCCACCCCCGCCCCCCACTTTTCAGTAATTTCTCAAAGAAACACTAATGACTAAATTTCATATGTATTATTCTGTTCTATATAACTATTACAGTTTCACTAATGTAGGTAAATGGTAAAGAAAGTCAGTCTAAATTAATTTAACATCAGAATCACAAAAGTGTCTTTAGAAAGAAGTAAGTTTGATTGACATTAATAGCACAGAGTATTTGATCTTGGCTAAAGCTCTAAGTACATGCACCAAATAATTTTAATTATAAGTCACATATATTCATTACATACTCTATGCATAGTGCTAGAGAATTTGATCTTCTAAGTGAATTAAGGCTGACACCCCTGAAATTTTATATTTATTTGCTAAGCAAATTAGTGATTTTAGGTAGCTTGAGCAAAGTTAAGCTTTTGTCCAAATAATAAGAAATTCTTAAATAATGGGTAAAAAGAAATTACACACTGTAATTTACATATGCAAAGACATTAGACTCAAATACCTCGATGAAACAAGTATTTACTTGTGACTTGAGAATAAAAGTCAAACTCTCTAAACCTAATTAAACTACCTGACTGAGATATTATGAAAATGTGCTTTATATCGAGTTTCATAATTGCTAAATTCAATTTCAGATAACCTGAAAAACATTTTAATATAAATTTAATTTTTTAAAAACTAGCATATCCCACAAGTACAAAATTAACCAATAATTCTTTTTTGTCTATATATTTATTGATTGTTTACAAAGAGGAAGGGAGAGGGATAGAGAGTTAGAAACATCGATGAGAGAGAAACATCGATCAGCTGCCTCCTGCACACCTCCTACTGGGGATGTGCCCGCAACCAAGGTACATGTCCTTGACCGGAATTGAACCTGGGACCCTTGAGTCCACAGGCCAACGCTCTATCCACTGAGCCAAACCAGTCAGGGCATAACCAATAATTCTTTACCTCTCCAGCACTCGCACATTCCTTGGCTCTTCTGTGAAGTGCAGCCCATGTATCTTCATACCTAAGAAAAGCAAAAAAAATATTCAAAATGCAAAAATTAATTCAAAATTTTAATGTTTTAAAACATTTAAAAATACTATTTAAAGATGAGCCTAGAACATCCTATGGTGTCTGAAAAGAAAAGCTCAAAAAATAATGGGGATATGTTATAAGGATACAGAAGTCAACTTGAAGGGGCTTCCAATGGTCAAATCTGGGAGAATTTGAGCAACACAATACATAATGGTAGTATTGGGTTATTAATTCAAAGAATTAAACAAACATCCATGAGTTTATAGTAATTTAAATAAATAACTAATTAAAAGATAACAGAGAAAGTCGAAACAAAAATTTGGTTCTTCAAAAAGGCGAACAAATTTAAACCTTTAGATAGACTTATTAAATGGAAGACTCAAATAAAATTAGAAACAAAAGGGAGACAATTATCAATTCTACAGAAATAAAAAGGATAAGAGAGTACTATCGATAATTGTATGTCAAAAAATTAGATGACCTAAATGAAATAAATTCCTAGAAATGCAAAACCTACCAAGACTGAATCCCAAAGAAACAGAAAATATGAACAGACCCATAATTAGTAAGGAGAATGGATCAGTAATGAAAAACCTACCTCCTGAACAATGATGCATCAAAAAGAAATTAAAAGACAAAAAATTTACCCTGAGACAAAAAATGGAGACATAACATACCAAAACATATGCAGCAAAAGCAGTTCTAAGAGGGAAATTCATAGCAATAAACACCCACATTGAGAAGAAAGAGCCCAAATAAAGAACAAACTGAGCTGAAGCTAATAGAAGGAAGGAAATAATAAAGATCAGAGCAGAAATAAAAGAAATTAAAAAAAAAAACAGAAAAAATTATCCAAACTATTAGTTGGTTCTTTGAAAAGATAAAATTGACACCTTTCACTAGACTCACCAAGGAAAAGAAGAGAGGACTAAAATCAACAAAATTATAAATGAAAAAGGAGATATTTCAACTGAACCCCAGAAATACAAAGAATCATAAAAGGCTAGTATGAAGCACTACATGCCAACAAACTGGACAACCTAGAAAAAATGGGAAAAAATCTTAGAACCATACAAATTATCAAGACTCAGTCAAGAAGAAATAGAAAGGCTGAACAGACTAATTACTAGTAAGGAGGTTGAATCAGTAATCAAAATGTCTCAATCAAGAAAAGTCCAGGAACAGATGGCTTCATTGGTGAATTTTACCAAACATTTAAAACAGAATTAATGTAAGTCCTTCTCACTCTGTTCCAAAAAATATCAAAAAGGAGGAACACTCAAACTAATTTTACAAAGCCAGCATTACCCTGATACCAAAGGCAAAAAAGGACACTATCAGAAAAGAAAATTATAGGCCAATATCCCTGATGAATATAGATGTAAAAATTCTCAATAAAATCTTAGCAAACCAAACTCAGCAGCACATCAAAAGGATCATTCTCCATCATCAAGTGGGATTTATATATATGGTGCAAGCATGGTTCAATATCCATAATCAGTGTGATACATCACATTAATGAAATGAAAGTGGAAAAATCATATTATCATCTCAACAGACACAAAAAACAACATCTGACAAAATTCAACATCTGTTCATAATAAAAACTCTTAACAAATTAGGTACAGAAAGAATGTATCACAATACAATGGCCATACAAGATAAGTACATAGCTAACATCCTATTCAATGGTGAAAGGTCGAAAGCTTTTCTTCTCAGATCAGGAGCAAGACTCGGATGTCCACTCTCACCATTCACACTAATTACAATATCTACAAAACAAGCAAACAAACAAATAAAAACTCCCCAAAAATAAGTTTTGGTGAGGATGTAGAGAAAAGGGAACTGCTATGCACTGTTGATGGGAATGTAAAATAGTGCAGCTGCTATGTTAAACAGTGTAATGGTTCTTCACAAAATTAAAAATAGAATTACCATATGATACAGCAATTTCACTTCTAGTATGTACCCCAAAACTAAAAGCAGGTCTAGCGGAGATATTTGTGTGCCCATGTTCATAGCAGCATTATTAACAATAGCCAAAAGGTGGAAGCAACCCAAATGTTCGTTAGTGGATGAACGCAAAGGCAAAATATGATGTACAGTCACAATCACTTAACAATGGGGATATATTCTGAAAAATGCGTTGTTGGGTGATTTTGTTGTACAAACATGATAGAGTGCACTGACACAAATCTAGATGTTAAAGTCCACTACATACCTAGGCTATGTAATATAGCCTATTGCTCCTACATTACACAAAATCTGGTACAGCATGCTACTGTACTAAATACTATAGACAACCATAACACAGTGGTATTTGTGTATCTAAACAGATCTAAATGTAGAAAAAGTACACTAAAAATATGGTATAAAAATAAAAATGTATGGAGCTTGCAGGACTGGAAGTTGCTCTGGGTGAGTCAGTGAGTGAAAGTGAAGGTCTGGGACATTGCTGTGCATTACTATAGATAGACTTTATAAACATTGTCCCAAAAGCCCTCCTCCTGCTTCTTTCTTAATAGAGTCAGAAATAGAACATCAAAGCTGTCAATGCTGCTCCATGATCAGAGATGTAGGCTGGAATGACTGGAAATATCGAGGGGAAACTGGCTGGGTTTAAAGCACAGATCACCACAATAGTGACTGTCAGGAGGGAATGAAAGGTGGCCTGAGATCAATAGGAATAAGAAATCAAGACAGAGAGATAAAGGAACATAGGGGATTGTCATGGCAATGTGGTTTTGGCTATTGCATGTAGGAGCAGTGGTCAGATTAAGGGACTATATGGTACTCATAAAAAAAAAGAAAAAGAAAAAGGGGGTGTTTAACATGGAGAGGGCATAAAACCAAGGACTCAATATTTTGAACTTGGAAATTTGTTTTTGTTACCATTGACCCTATCTGGCACAAAGAGTGCTCTCTGGCACTGAACTGACAAGAAATTAAACTTATATTTGCTTTACAGCATTACAGCCTGAAAACAGTTCCAAAGTACAGGAACACTACCACAGAAAGCTTTACTAAAGTGGCAGTGGTACTCACTATTGGCATACCTCAGACCATTGCAATAAAGCCAGTTATAATCTTTTCTCCAATGGAGGGCCTTGCCTTCAATTTGCAAAAAAATGCAACATTCGTGAAGTACAATAAAGTGAAGCACAATAAAACAAGGTCTACCTCTACTTGTTAAGGTAGCTCCTGTGGACCTGGGTCCTTGTACAAGATCTTAGGTCCTCAACAAAGTATTTACAACAATGTCCTCTGAAGACTATCACACTAGAAGTGGGAGGGCTGTAGCACCCTCTGAATATGTAGCACTGGGGCAACAGGGTCCTCTGTGCTGAAACAGGTCAGAGGCTGACTGATTGGGATATAATCTATGCATTTCAAATCGAGGTGTTGTGAATGAGAGGAAATCTATTGCCAAGCCCCACAGATACTGCTCCTGTCCAAGTAAAAAAAAATTCCTCCCGAACCACATATCCTTCCATTTCTTACAAGAAATTCAACTCCATCATAATCTTAAGAGACCACTATATATGCTGTCAGTCATTGACTGAAACATCGTTATGCAGCACACGACTGTACACTTACAATTAAGTATTATTCAGCCTTGAAAAGGAAGAAAATTCTGACATAAACCCTACAACATGGACGAATCTTGATAACATTATGCTAAGTGAAATAAGCCAATCACAAAAAGACAAATATTGTACAAGTTCATTTATATGAGGAACCTAGAGTATTAATGAAAGTCATAGAAAGTAGAATGACAACTATCAGAGGCAACGGGAAGGAGACAATTGAGGAGTTATTGTTTAATAGGTAGATTTTCAGTTTTGCAGGATGAAAAGTTTTGGGGACTGGATGCACAACAGTGTGAATGTACTTAACACTAGTGAACTGTACACTTAAAAATGGTTAAGCCTGGATGGTGTAGCTCAGTGGTTGAGCGTCAACCTATGAACCAGGAGGTCAGGGTTTGATTCCCAGTCAGGACACATGCCCGGGTTGTAGGCTTGATCCCCAGTAGGGGGTATGCAGGAGGCAGCCAATCCATGATTCTCTCTTACCACTGAAGTTTCTATCCCTCTCTCCCTCTCCCTTCCTTTCTGAAATCAATAAAAATATATATTTTAAAAATGGTTAAGAAAAATTTTATGTTATATGTATTTTATCACAAATTTTTAGAAATTTAAAAACTTATTTATATATCTGCTATTTAAAAATGGCTTTTCCTCTACTTAAGTATTAGTTCTAAAGAGAAAAGACTTTCAGTGCAATGAATGACACATTATAGACATCTTCCTATGATTGTAAATTTTTCATATTAAGTCCGAAAATGTACTCCACCCTAAAAAAAACTACCACACACAAAAGTCTAAACCTCCAAAATAAATATTTCAATAAAGTTCTTTCAACTAAATCACTAAATTTAAAAAATAAAGATAAAATATAAATAGTAAACAGTATACCTCTGACTAGATTTTACTATACTTTCTTTCAGGTTCACATATGTTCTTCACTCAACAAAACCAAGCAGGAAATTAATATCAAATTGAGCACTTTCATTTCAGAGAAGAAAAGGAAAATCTCTAGATTTAGCAACCATAAAAAGAAACCCAGTAAAAATGAGAAAAGAGTCCTAGCCAGTTTTGCTCAATGGATAGAGGTCAGCCTGTGGACCAAAAGGTCCCAGGTTTGATTCCTGTCAAGGGCAGGTACCTTGGTTGTAGGCTCCTCCCTGGCCCAGGCCCTGGTCAGTTGAGGCCATGCAGGAGGCAACCAATCAATGTGTTTCTCTCTTTCTTTCCCTCTCTGTTCCTCTCTCCCTGAAAATCAATGGAAAAATATCCTCAGGTGAGGATTAACAAACAAACAAACAAATGAAAAAAGATAAAGCAAAATGTAGGTGTAGATGACTGTGTCATTATAAATGCAGGTAAGAATTATACACCAATAATGAACTCACAGAAAGAGAAACTGAAAAAACAATCCCATTTACCACTGTACCAAAAAAAATTAAGATATCTAGGAATAAACTTAACTAAGGAGGTAAAAGACCTGTACTCAGACAACTACAGGACATTGAAAAAAAAAAAAGATAGAGGAAGACATAAGCAAATGGAAGAACATACCGTGTTCATGGACTGGTAGAATCATTAAAATGTCCATACTATCCAAAGCAATTTATAAATTCAATGCAATCCCCATTAAAATACCAACGGCATATTTCACAGACCTAGAACAAACTCTCCAAAAATTCATCTGGAATAAAAAAAAGACCTCGTATAGCCACAGCAATCCTGAGAAAGAAGAAAGTTGGAGGGATCACAGTACCAGATATCAAGCTATATTACAAAGCCACGGTTCTCAAAACTGCCTGGTACTGGCACAAGAACAGACATATAGACCAATGGAACAGAACAGAGAACCCAGAAACTGACCCAAGCCATTTTGCTCAATTAATATTTGACAAAGGAAGCAAGAACATACAATGGAGTCCAGACAGTCTCTTCAATAAATGGTGCTGGGAAAATTGGTCAGATACATGCAAAAAAATGAAACTAGATCACCAACTTACACCATACACAAAAACAAACTCAAAATAGTTAAAGGACTTAAATGTAAGACGGGAAACCATAAAAATCTTAGAAGACTCGATAGGCAGCAAAATATCAGGCATATGTTGTAGCAATATCTTTACAGATACAGGTCCTAGGGCAATGGAATCTAAGGAGAAACTAAACAAATGGGACTACATCAAAATAAAAAGCTTCTGCAGAGCAAAAGAAACCATCAACAAAACAATAAGAAAGCCCACTGCATGGGAGAACATATTTGCCAATGCTATCTCAGATAAGGGTTTAATCTCCAAAATTACAGGGAACTCATACAACTTAACAAAAAGAAGATAAACAATCCAATAAAAAAAATGGGCAAAGGACCTAAATAGACACTTTTCGAAAAAGGACATACAGAAGGCCAAGAGACATATGAAAACATGCTCAAAGTCACTAATCATCCAAGAGATGCAAATCAAAACAACAATGAGGTCCCATCTCACACTTGTCAGAATGGCTATCATCAACAAATCAACAAATGACAAGTGCTGGAGAGGACGTGGAGAAAAAGGAATCCTCCTGCACTACTATTGGGAATGCAGACTGGTGCAGCCACTATGGAAAACAGTATGGAGTTTCCTCAAAAAATTAAAAATGGAACTCCCATTTGATCCAGTAATCCCACTTCTGGGAATATATCCCAAGAAATCAGAAACACCAGTCAGAAAGGACATATGCATCCCTATGTCCATAGCAGCACAATTTATAATAGCTAAGATTTGGAAACAGCTTAAGTGCCCATAAGCAGATGAGTGGATTAAAAAACTGTAGTACATCTACACAATGGAATACTACGCTGCTGTAAAAAAGAAGAAACTTTTACCATTTGCAACAGCATGAATGGACCTGGAGAGGTCATTTGTGTTATATAATGAACAACATAAACTGATGAACAAAAATAGATCCAGTGACAAAGAAACACTGAACTGACTGTCCACCTCAGAGAGAAGGCAGGGAGAGAGGGGGGTAAGAGATCAACCAAAGGTCTTGTATGCATGTATATTAGCATAACCAATGGACAGGGACACTGGGGCGCTGGGGGCTTGTCCTGGGGGGGCGGAAGTAAGGGGGGTCAATTGGGGAAAAAGGAGACATATGTAATACTTTAAACAATTATATATATATATGATAAATGCAGATAAGGAAAGGAAAAACCATACTTTCTACTGCACACAACTTAACCACATATCTGTCAGATGACACATTTTTAACTACAGAACTACATATAACAACATACAACATATAAAACCATATTTAACAGTTTTATTGAAATAATTCACCCTCTTAAAATGTATGATTCAGTAGTTTTTAGTATATTCACAAAGTTGGGCAACTATCACCACTATCTAATTCCAGAAAATTTTCATCCCCCCAGAAAATGTACACATTTGCAGTCATTTCATTCCCCTCTCTCCACTAAACCTCGGCAATCACATGTTTTTTTCTGTCTCTATGGATTCATCTCTTCTGGACATTTCATACAATATGTGGGCTTTTGTATTGGTTTTTTTAACTTAATATATTTTTAAGTTTCATCCACAGTCCTTATTGTGATTAAATAATATTCTATTGTATGAATATGCCACATTTTGTTTATCTATTCAGGTGATGAATATTTGTACTGCTTCTATTTTTTGGCTATCATAAATAATACTGCTTTATGAATAATACTGCTCTGCACATTTGTGTACAATTTTTTTATGTTGACATATGTTTTTAGTTCTCTTGGTGTGAAATTGCTGGGTCACATGGTAAATTTACGTTTAACTTTTTGAGAAACTACCAAACTGTTTTCCGCAGTAGCTGCACCATTTCACATTCCCACCAGCAATACAAATAGTTTCTAACTTTTCCACATCCTCAACAATACTTGTTCTTATCTGTCTTTCTTATTATAGTGGGTGTGAAATATTATTTCATTGTGATTTTGATTTGCATTTTCTTGATGACTAATGATGTTGAGCACCTTTTTGTGTGCTTATTGGCCATCTGTATATCTTCTTTAGGGACATGTCTATTTAGATCCTTTGGCTATTTCTTCATTGGGTTGTCTTTCTATTTTTGAGCTATAAAATTTACTTATATACTCTAAATACAAGTCCTTCATCAGGTATATGATTTGCAAATATTTTCTCCCATTCTGTAGATTGTTATTTCTTTGCCTTTCTTGATCGTGTTCTTTGAAGTGAAGTTTTTAATTTTTCTTAAGTCCAATTTTTCTATTTTTTCTTTTGTTACTTATGCTTTTGATGTCATAGCTAAGAAAATCATATCTATAAAACCATGAAGAAATAATATAAAAGTAAAAATCAAAGTAAGAAAATGATTGAAGACTCAAATTCAGTATCAACTTTCTTGTGACAGAAACCATAAGCATATAAATACACATAAAATATTGACTAGTAAATATAATTTGATCAATCTGCTCAAAGTCTTAACTGCCTTTGTATTAACCAGTGAAAAGTAAAAGCCCCTCTGAGAAAGGAATAAGTAAATAATTCCCAATCACGATCCTAATATATAAAAAGCCAGGGGTTGTCACAACTGAAACAACTGGACGGACAATCGAACAGCAGGCTGCATGGGACAACAAGGCTGGCAGTGGGGTTGGTGAGGGACGACCAAATGACTGAACAGCAGGCTGCGCAGGGCGACCAGGCCGGCGGGGGTGGGGGGCAGTTGGGGGCAACCAGGCCAGCGGGGGTTGGGGGGAAGTTGGGGACGACCAGGCCAGCAGAGGGGGGCAGTTAGGGGTGACCAGGGTGGCAGAGGGGGGCAGTTGGGGGTGACCAGGCTGGCAGGGGGGCAGTTAAGGGTGATCAGGCAGGCAGGCAGGTGAGCAGTTAGGAGCCAGCGGTCCCAGATTGTGAGAGGGATGTCCAACTGCTGGGTTAGGCCCAATCCCGGGGGCCGGGGGGTCCCAGATTGGAGAGGGTGCAGGGTGGGCTGAGGGGAACCCTTGTGCACGAATTTCGTGCACTGGGCCTCTAGTGTTCAAATAAAATTTCATTATTATTAAAGTTTTTATCTACAAAATTATAAAATATTTTAGACAATAAAATAGTCAGAAGTACAATCTTCTTATTTAAATGAAAACACTTACCTGCTAAGTAATTCCAATCCAGCAGAGTACTTTGGCAAATATGAAACAGTTCTGCCAAAAGAAACACTTATTTTATTAAAACTGTTTCTGATTTAAGCCAATTAAAAATAAAGTTACATATAAGAATTTTAACATTGTCAATTGTAACATGAAATATTTTAAAATCACTAATGACAACTTACCTAAACTTTTAGAGAAATATATTGCTTTATTTCAAAGTTAATACACTGTTATATATTATCAACAATCACTTGGCCCTATACTAGTAAATTAGTTTCAGCACATAATAATAAACACTTTAATGTAGTGCAAAATAAGAATTTTTTTAAAGCTCATCATCTCTAGGTTGGGAGTGACATTTGGCCATGTGCTTTACTTTATTAAAAAGTGACACCAGTGTTAACAGAGCTAAAGATGCTTGCTTGCCAGTTACTGTTCCATTATTAATTTGCTTCTTAATAATGTAGGACTTTTAATTTGCTCTTAGTATGCAAATAAAATGATTAATAAAAAATAGCCATTGATTGTCAGAATAAAACAATTACACTTAACCATTTTTTCAGTCATTTTACAATTTTATCAAAAAATTTTCCAGTGTTACAAAATTTAAAAAGAATCAATAAGTTGTTATGTAGTCAGATGCACTTAATAGATATAAAACCCATTAAAGTAATTATACCATTGTGACTATAACCAAAAGTTGGATGAAATTTAGGTTACAGTAAATCAAATCTTAGTACAAGCTTACCTTGGTTTGCTTTTTACTTTAGCTTCTCTTGACTTGTCACTTAAAGTCTTCAACCTATAATTAAACAAATATAAAATATTCTTAGAACTCAAGAAAATTTTTCAATGGTAAGTTTCACAGTTGTTCATATTTTGGATCAGAGAAGCCAATTATTTTAGCAAGAAAAAATATTCGTAAAAACATAGTGTTTACTATGTATTATATATCACATATGAAAAATCTGTAGTAAATATTATATGTGGTATATAGTCCAAACATATAGTCTTTACTATATGTGAGAAACTACAAATAGAAAATTTGTAGCAAACATTTTTATGTTTCCTTGTTCCAAATACTCTTTTTAGAAACAACTCCTATGTGTGATCGAACTAGAGAAACCTCATTTACCTGGCATCATTAGAAAAAGAGGTCAACTTACGTGAACTTGGTAGGTTTAACAAAGAGAACTAAGCAGCACATTTTATTTAATAAACCTTCAAATCTCTTTAAGTACTAACATTTGGTGAAATTTGGGGGTGGGTGGGAAGGTGGGTGGGGAGAGATTAACCAAAAAACTTATATACATGTATGCATAACTCCCAGACACAGATAATAGTGTGGTAAGGAGTGGGGTGTCATGTGCAGGGTGGAGGGGTTCCATAGGGAAATGCTTTCAACAATACTTTCAACCATAAAGATAAATCTATATATACAGTAGGTCCTCAGGTTATGTCAGAGATCCGTTCCTAAGGCACAACATAATGCGATTTTCACCATAAGTCAGAACCCACCTCTGTAAGCACCTACATCACTCACATGGAGCACATACACAGCAGTAATGAAGTGAAACAGTAAAAAAAATTTAAAAGAAAAATAACAATTCCTGACCTTTACTTGTGGTAAATAAATAATAAAAAACATAAAGCACATTTATACATACGTCAAAATGATGGAACTTTTTTTATATATAAATAAATGGGAGATGGCGACGTAACCACGAAACGACGTAAGTCAAGTCCGACATAACCCGAGGACTGTCTATACTAGAGGCCCAGTGCACAAAATTTGTGCATGGGGGCGGGGGTTCCCTCAGCCCAGCCTACACCCTCTTGGAATCTGGGACCCTTCGGGGAGTGTCCAACTGCCAGTTTAACATCCCTCTCCCAATCCGGGACCACTGGCTCCTAACCGCTCACCTGCCTGCCTGCCTGATTGCCCCTAACCACTCTGCCTGCCTGCCTGATCACCCCTAACTGCTCGCCTGCCTGCCTGATTGCCCCTAACCTCCTCTGCCTCGGCCCCCGCCACCACGGCTTCATCCGGAAGGTCGTTTGGCTGTCTGGTCTAATTAGCATATTACGCTTTTTATTATTATAGATAAGCCTAAGCAATCGTTTGACCGTTTGACCATTCAACCAGTTGCTATGATGTGCACTGACCACCAGGGGGCAGACGCTCAATGCAGGAGCTACCCCCTGGTGGTCAGTGCGCTCCCACAGCAGGAGCGCTGCTCAGCTGACCAATGGGCACCAGACACAGGGCTCACAGCTAGTGAGCGCAGCTACCGCAGTGTTAGCCTCTCCTGCAGACACTCCCTTTGTGCGCTCCTCCCCCATCTGGACCGGACTGAATCGGGACCGGCATTGGGACTAACTGGGAGTGAGCCTGTGGCCGCTTCTAGGTCATGGGCGTGCCAGTATCACCCTAGGACAGGTGCTTGGGGACCTCAGTGGAGCAGCAGTGAGCCTACCAAGTGGCGGTGGTGGCAGGCGCAGTGGGGCTGGGATGAGCAGGAGTGGCAGGCAGGAGCAGCAGGCGGCGTTGGACTGCCGGTTCTGGCCTGATCCCCGCAGGCCACGCCGAGGGACCCCAGCGTGCACCGGGCCTCTAGATTTTAAATAAAGCTTTCTAAAATATATTACAAAACTCTTGCATTAAAGAGGGTATGGTATATTCTATTTAACGTTTTCTGATAAACTCCTGGTCATTACTATGACTACCACTGACCACATTTTGTGGCAAAACAGTACTCTCCTCATGTTTCCAAGCTAGGGTTGCCTCTTCATTTACTAGCTTCATACCAATCCACACTAGTTTTTTAGTTTGTTTGGGATCCTGTGTCTATTTTTTCTAAATTTAAGTTTTTCCATCTCCACCACTGGCCATCTTACTGCTTCTGTGAGCTACTAAGTTATATAGTTATACAGCTTCTCACCTGTGAGCTACTAAGTTATATAGTTATACAGCTTCTCACCTTTCTACTTGTTTTTTTTAATTATTGGACTGGAAAACAGATATTGGGCCAGAGATAGATATATAAAGTGAAATAGGCTTTTCTATATATAAAATATAAAGTTCATAAACTTTGTATAATTTATTTCACTTCACTGGCCCACTGTTACCTTTTTTTTTTTTTTTGGCTGTGGACTCTGTACTATGTTATTGAGGTTGCCAAAAAGCAAATGCTAAATTATGATATAATCTCATACGAGATAGCATTGCTATACATGCTCTTTTTAAAAAATATTTTTTTTATTGATTTCAGGGAGGAAGGGAGAGGGAGAGATAGAAACATCAATGATGAGAGAGAATCATCGATCGGCTGCCTTGTGCAATTACCACACTGGGGATCAAGCCTTGGTCGGGAATCGAACCATGACCTTCTGTTTCATATGTCGATGCTTAACCATTGAACCATGATAGCTAGGCCATTCATGCTCTTCTTGATTACCGTACTTCAACAAATATTCATTTCTAAATAGAGTCTGAAACATAGGCCACGGTACCACTGCATGCCTTTACACAGCCTTTGTAAAAATAGAAATAATGCTCCTTCCTCAAGATACTTTACTGCCACCTGCCAGAAACTGTCCTAATATACAAGCTGACTCATGTACAAATGCCCCAACCCTGGGCTGTGCAGTGTATAACCTGCACAACTGTACATGCAAACCCTGACACAGGATCCCACCTTTTTTTGTCAATAATGCCTCGCTAAACATCAGACAGAAACTTCTGATCAAACAACTTTAACGAATTGGAATGCCAATTTCATACAAAGATATTTATATTATTCTATGTTCTTTTTCAAAAAATTAAAATATCAATGAGATTGATTTATCTACAATGTTAAAAAGACTCAATAATCTCTTTACTACAAACTAATTTGTATATATCTCTCCAGATGAGTCCAGGAAGTTGTATTTATTTCTTTTTATTCCTTTATTTAAAAATTTTTTTTATTGATCTCAGAGTGGGAGAGGGAGAGGTAGAAACATCAATGATGAGAATCATTCATCTGCTGCCTCTTACACACCCCCTACTGGGGATCAAGCCTGCAACCCAGGCATGTGACCTTGATTGGAATCAAACCCGGACCCTTCAGTCCACAGGCCAACCTTCTATCCAGTGATCCAAACCAGCTAGGGCTAGGAAGTTGTATTTAAAGAGTCTAACCTGTCATACAGAAACAAACACTTCCAACCAAGTTCACTTTGGAAACTTGTCAATCTGGGTTAAAGTAGGTTAAGCAACAACTAGGTAAAGTCATTTTGATTGCTATGCTCTACCATTTCCACTCCAAAGTGTGGGAAAGACACTTAGTTGTGACATCCTTGGGAGAATTATCCTAATCAGTCATTGCACGCCAAAGTATTTTTGTATTACTTTTAGTGATTCAGGAAAATTCCAATGGTTAGCTGTTAGAAGGATATTGAAAGAGAACTGCTAAGATCCTCTTTGGACCACTCTTACGTGACCTCACAAATATCTAGGTTGGTATTTCAAATATTTATTTCTAATCTTTCAGAAATAAGTCAGACGGAGAAAGACAAGGTGCTTACCAGAGGGAATAAGGGATGGGTGAAAAAGTGAAGGGGAATCTAGTCAGTAATAATAATAGTGTGATAACTTTACACAGTTGGTTACTAGACAGATGATTACTAGACTTAGTGTGGGGAGCACATCTTAAGATATAAATGTCAAATCACTATGTTATACACCTGAAACTAAAATATTGTACACCAAGTATACTTTAATTTAAAAAATAAGTAGTGCAAGTCTGTTAGGTAAAACATAAGACTACTAGGAAAAGGTTAAGTAGACTGGTTACTTTAGCAGTACAAAATAAAATATCTCTATCTATCCATATACTTATAACTATGATAAAAGAGAGAATAGAACAAAACACAAGTGTGAAATACTGCACAAATAAATGAGAAATAATCATCATTGCCATTGCTATTTGTTTTACTTTTGGTAAACTCAAATCACTGAATTTAAACTGGACATGGTATTATTAATCAACGTGAGACTGGTCAGTAAACCAGACAAGTAGAATAGGGAAACTGAGACAAGATAGCGAAACAAACTGACAGAGCAATTCACAACAGATACAGAAAGTCACCTCTCTAGAGATAACATCTAGGCCTCAGTTGCATTTCAGCTCCGGACCCAGGAAAGCGGCAGAACCAGGTGGGTGATACCAGTACCAACTGCAATGATTGAGGACCCCCTGCTCTGAAACTGACCAATCGGTGGAGAAGCACACCTAGAAAACTAATTAATATTCTGCTGAAACCCTCCCGAGAGACTTCCCCTAAGATTCCTGCCTGTGAGAAAGAGATAAACCCTCAGGACAAAGGACCCAGCTTGAGCACTCCCTCTGGGGAGCAGCCATTGCCATTGCCATTCCTTTTCTCTTCTTCCCCCACAGGAATGGGTCTCCTAAACCCTAAAGGACCCCATAAAGCTTGCAATCGGGAGCAATGGGCAGCGGCCCCTTGTCCCAGGCTAAGCCCTGAACCTGATTCCAAGGCCCACTTTTCTCTGACTTCCCAGAGAACTAGAGTGGCTTAGCCTAGGCCAGCCGTGGGCAAACTACGGCCCATTTGAAATGAATAAAACTAAAAAAAAAAAAAAAAAAAAAAAAGACCGTACCCTTTTATGTAATGACTAGAGGCCTGGTGCACAAAAATTTGTGCACTCGGCGGGCGGGGGGGGGGGGGGGGGGGGGCGGGGCGAGTCCCCCCCAGCCTGGCCTGTGCCCTCTCGCAGTCTGGGACCCCTCAGGAGATAACGACCTGCTGGCTTAGGCCTGCTCCTGGGTGGCAGAGGACAGGCCCAATCCATAGGTGCAGCCCCTGGTCAGGCTCAGAGCAGGGCCGATTGGGGAGTTGGGGCGGCGCCCCGTCATGCACAGAGCAGGGCGGATCGGGAGGTTGCAATGCCACCCTCAGTCACGCTCAGGGTAGGGCCGATTGGGGGGTTGGGGCACCGCCCCCTGTCACACTCAAGGCAGGGTCAATGGGGAGGTTGTGGCGCCACCCCCTGTCATGCACAGAGCAGGGCCCATCAGGGGGTTGGGGCGCTGGCCCCTGTCACTCACAGAGAAGGGCCGATAAGGGGGTACGGGGGGGTTCCCCCTGTCACTCACAGAGCAGGGCCCATCAGGGGGGTTGGGGCTCCGTACCCTGTCACACACAGAGGAGGGTCGATCAGGGGGGTTGAGGAGCTCCCACCTGTCACGCACAGAGCAGGGTCGATCAGGGGGTTGAGGAGCTCCCCCCTGTCACTCACAGAGTAGGGCTGATAGGGGAGCTGGGGCACAGCCCCCTGTCACACACAGAGCAGGGAGGATCAGGGGGTTGGGGTGCTGCACCCTGTCACACTCAGGGCAGGGCCAATGGGGAGGTTATGGCTCTACCCTGTCACACACAGAGCAAGGCCCGTAGAGGGGGGTTGGGGCGCCACCCTCTATCACCCACAGAGCAGGGCCGATCAGGGGTTTGGGGCGCCGCCACTGTCACACTCAGGGCAGGGCCGATGGAGAGGTTATGGCTCTACCCTGTCACACACAGAGCAGGGCCCGTGGGGGGGGGGGGGGGGGTGCTACACCCTGTCACACACAGAGCAGGTCCGATCAGGGGGTTAGTGCGCCGCACCCTGTCAAACACAGAGCCGCAGGGCGATCAGGGGATTGGGGAGCTCCCCCCTATCAGGCACAAAACAGGGCTGATCAGGGGGTTGGGGCGCCTTCCCCTGTCACGAACAGAGCAGGGTGGATAGGGAGGTTGTGGCCCCACACCCTGTCACACACAGAACTGCAGGGCTATCAGGGGTTTAGGGAGCTCCCCCCTGTCACAAACAGAGCCGCGGGGCAATCAGGAGATTGGGGAGGTCCCCCTTATCAGGCACAGAGCAGGGCTGACCAGGGGGTTGGGGCGCCTTCCCCTGTCACGAACAGAGGAGAGCGGATAGAGAGGTTGTGGCCCCGCCCCCTGTCACACACAGAGCCACAGGGTGATCAGGGGATTGGGGAGCTCCCCCCTATCAGGCACAGAGCAGGGCTGATCAGGGGGTTTGGGCGCTGCCCCCTGTCACACTGATCCCGGTACCAGGAGCCTTGCTGCTCCGCTGATCCCGGTGCCGGGAGGCATATTACCCTTTTACTACATAGGATAGAGGCCTGGTGCATGGGTAGGGGCTGGCTGGTTTGCCCTGAAGGGTGTCCTGGATCAGGGGGGGCGTCCCTACTGGGGTGCCTGGCCAGTCTGGGTGAGGGGCTGAGGGCTGTTATCCGGAAGCGGGTGACTGAAGCTCCCAACTGCTCCTTTTTTTCTTTTTTTCTTTTTTTATTCTGGGCCAGCTTTAGCTCTGAGGCCTCGCTGCTGAAAACATCGATACAATGTTGCGGTCTGGCTGGCTGAAGCCTGGCTGAATGAAAGCCGGTTTCTGGGGTTTTGTTTAGCTTATTTGCAACAGTACATAGTTGTTTAGAGTTGCAGCTGAGAGGCTGGCAAGTGAGGCGGGGAACATTGGAGTCCGCAGTCACTGGAGCAAGCAAGCCTCCCTGCTCACTTCAGTGCATGGCTGCTGGCCGCCATCTTGGCTGACAGTTAATTTGCATAAGGATATGCTGATTAGCCAATGGGAAGGGTAGCGGTTATATGCTAATTAGCATGTTTCTCTTTTATTAGTGTAGACTAGAGGCCCGGTGCACAAAACTTTGTGCACTTGGGGGTCCCTCAGCCCAGCCTGTGCCCTCTCGCGGTCTGGGACCCCTCGGGGGATGTCCACCTGCTGTTTTAGGCCTGCTCCCCGGGGGATTGTGCCTAAGCTGGTAGTGATACATCCCTTGGGGGATGTCCACTTGCCAGCGGGTCTAAGCTGCAGTTGAACATCCACAGAGCTGCTGAGGAGGCAGGAGAGGCTCCCACCATCGCTGCTGTGATGCTGTCAGCCTGGCTTGTGGCTGAGCAGAGCTCCGCCTGTGGGAGTGCACTGACTGCCAGGGGGCAGCTCCTGCATTGAGCATCTGCCCCCTGGTGGTCAGTGTGTGTCATAGTGTCCAGTCATTACCAGTCGTTCTGCTGTTAGAGTCAATTTGCACATTACCGCCCTAACGGGTTTGGCTCAGTGGATAGAGCATCGGCCTGCGGACTGAAGGGTCCCAGGTTCGATTCCCATCAAGGGCATGTACTCTGGTTGCCTACACATCCCCAGTAGGGGTGTGCAGGAGGCAGCTGATCGAAGTTTCGCTCTCATCGATGTTTCTAACTCTCTATCCCTCTCTCTTCCTCTCTGTAAAAAATCAATAAAATGTATTTGGAAAAAAAAATTGCATGTGCACATTACCCTTTTATCATATAGGATAGAAGCCTGGTGCACGGGTGGGAGCCAGCTGGTTTGCCCTGAAGAGTGTCCCTGATCAGGGTGGGCAGGGGACCCCCAGCTCCCTACGATCGCCCACGCTGCCCCTGCTCACGATCGCTGGCTCTGCCCATGCTCAGGCCTAACACCTCTGGCCAAGGCATTAGGCCTGGGCAAGGGACCACCAGCACCCCACTATCGCCAACTCGGCCCCTGTTCCCTGCGATTGACGGCTCCGCCCTAATGCCTCTCACCCAGGCATTAGGCCTGGGCAGGGGACCCACAGCTCTCCAAGGGACCTCCTGCTCCACCCCTTCCCAGGCCTAACGCCTGTGGCCAAAGCATTAGGCCTGGGCAGGGGACCCCAAGCTCCCACCATCAGCGACTCTGCCCCTGGTCCCCATGATCGCTGGCACTGCCCCTGCCCAGGCCTAATGCCTCTGTCCGAGGCATTAGGCCTGGGCAGGGAACCCTCCCAGCTGCAGCAGCCCCGTGATTGCTGGCACCGCCCCTGCCCTGCTGCAGCCACCCCCGATCCTGGGCTCTGCCCCTGCTGCAGCCGCCCCCCGATTGTGGGCTCCGCTCCTGCCCAGCTCCCATCACTGGCTCCACCCCTACTTCCCGCTATCACTGGCCAGTGCGGCAGAGGCGCAGGATTCTCTGATCATGGCTCTTAGCTCCCCCCTGGGTTTCCAATCACTGTCAGTGCCAGGGGGCTTCTTCCATGCTTTCCCTTTTGCCTCCCTGCATTGTGCCTACATATGCAAATTAACTGCCATCTTTGTTGGCAGTTAACCGCCATCTTGGCTGGTGATTAATTTGCATATCTCGCTAATTAGCCAATGAAAAGGGTAGCGGTCGTACGCTAATTACCATGTTTCTCTTTTATTAGTGTAGATGTTTACTTTGAATTTATATTAGTTCACACAAACACTCCATCCATGCTTTTGTTCCGGCCCTCCGGTCCAGTTTAAGAACCCATTGTGGCCCTTGAGTCAAAAAGTTTGCCCACCCCTGGCCTAGGCTCTCCTGTTGCTAAGCCCTTTCTTGTTTTACTGTCCCCATTTTTAATAACATTCCCTCATAGTTACCTTGACTCATGTTACGAAATTTTTCCTGCATGAAGTCAAGAACACACACACTACTGGCTGGCCCCAGCCAGACCCACAAGGGCCAGGTTCCCTTGCTGGTAACAAAAGTAATTCGTATTGAATGTCACAGCTTTTCTTCACTTGTACTTTTATAAAATGCTTATCTTGCATTATTGGTTAGTCAATTTATTGCATAATGTTAACCATTAATCCCAGTCATGTTAATACTTCAAATATCTTTAAAAGTGCAGAACTTTGAATTACTATGTAATGTTAGGATTCAATCAAGATCACTTTAAAAATAAACTAAACTTAATGTCTCATTTGTAATATATCAACTTTGGGATTTCCCCACTACCTTCCCTCAAATAAAGAAAAAAAGATTAGTTGGGAATAACAGAGAAAGAGGAGATGTTACAGGGAGTTGAAAATAAAATTGTTGAAGGGATCAATGAGAGTTTCTCCATGTGGCTCCTTAACAACCATCTGCTTTAAGAAATGGTCTTCAACCAAATGTAATGTGTGGAGCTTATCTGATCTGGATTTGAACAAATCAACTGTAAAAAGGCATTTCTAAAAGCCAGGAAATCAGATTATGGACTGTACAATTGATAGTATCAAAGAATTAGTGTTCATTTTGTTAGGTATGATACTGGCATTGCATTTATATAATACTAGAGGCCCAGTGCACAAAATTCGTGCAAGGCAGGGGGGTCCCTCAGCCCGGCCTGCACCCTCTCCAATCCAGGACCCCTCGGGGGAGGTCCAACTGCCTCTCGCAATCTGGGACCACTGGCTCCTAACCATTCGCCTGCCTGCCTGATCACCCCTAATACCTCTGCCTGCCTGCCTGATCACCCCTAACTGCTCCCCTACCGGCCTGATCGCCCTTAACTGCTCCCTTTACCAGCCTGATTGCTCCTAACCGCCTCTGCCTTGCCCCGCACCGAGGACCCAGGATTCCCTCCTCTGGCCAGTTGCAGGCACCCAGGACCTGGGCTTCCCTCCCTCTGGCCTAATGCCTGTGGCCAAAGCATTAGGCCTGGGCAGGGGACCCCAAGCTCCCACCATCAGCGACTCTGCCCCTGGAGCATCCAGGACCTGGGCCGACTTTGCTCGGGCCAGCTGCAGCCTCAGGCGCCTGGGACCGAGGGGTGTGCAGCTTGTCCCTCTCCTGGGCTGCAGGTACAGGCACAGCCGTTGGCTCCCAGGACTGTGAGGCGGGTGGCTTGTCCCTTTCCCAGGCTGGACCGCAAGTGCAGGTGCAGCCGCTTGTGCCCAGGACCATGGAGTCTGTGGGGCAAGTGGCTTGTCCCTCTCCCAGGCCGGGTCATAGGTGCAGGTGCAGCCACTCACACCTGGAACTGTGGAAACCGTGGGGCAGGCGGCTTGTCTCTCTCCTGAGCCACTGCCTAGCTGATTCCCATTACTCTCTCATGAGCTCATTTGTGCCTGGCTGGTCCCCATTCCTCTCTCCCCAGTGTTGAGTGTCTGAGCCCTTATGGTGTGAGGGTGTGATGACCATTTGCATATTAGCTCTTTATTATAACTGATGCATGAGAGATATAACAGACAAGTTCGAGATTTACTTTACAAATAAGGAGAGAGACAAAGCAAATGTGGCAATAGTTGATAATTATCGAATCTATCCAATGAACATATAGGGTTCATATTGTTCCAAAGACTTAACCTTAATTTGACACCAGCACATTTATTTCTTCAAGCTTTGTAAAAAATACTAACATGGAGGCATCTTACTAAGAAATGGAGGTGATTAGCAAAACTGCTTAAACAAAAATTCAAAAAGAAGTAGATTAAACAGAATGACACATTGAGCACTACAAAGCTTTTTAGATTATTCATCTTTTCTCATAAAACCTGTTCCATATAAACCATCAATGTGCCAAAATTCAGAATAGAAACTGAGAAAACAAAGTAGCTAGAAGGAAGTGGGAAACAATAAAGTTTAGGAGAAAAAAAAATTAAAAGGTTAAAATGATTCTCATTTATGTTGAAAAGTATATAATAAGCAACAGAAAAAGCAAAAAGTTACTTTCTGAAATACATTTGAGAACCAGAATTCAACTGAAATAGTTTACTATTTTTATTTTGAGATAACTCTACTTAAGTTTCTCACAGTAATCCTGTGCTGGAAACAACCCACGAATAAAGTCAATTTAATACAACACAATGTCATGACATGCTGAGAAGGAAATACTAATCTAGGTGTAATACTCCAGTTCCCTCAAACATAAAATAGTAGTATTAAACTGATTATAATGATTTGCCACAAGAATTAAATAAACTTCCAAATATGACTTAGCCAGCATTCTGTAAACTACAGAGCCAATTCAAATAAAAAGCATCACCATCAAGAAAGGTAAGAAACTATTACATTATTGGGCCAAGGTGAAATAAAGTGGAGGTCCCCCCCACCCGCCCCATGCACCAGTTCCTATAAAAGGCTTCGCCACTGTTCCTAACCTTCCTAATACCATATACCCTAGGAAGATACAAGTGCTGCTGTGTGAGCATATTAATATACAGACTTAAGTGAGCCACTTGACAATTATTTTCTACCAAAAGCAACTAATGCACTCCTTTGAGTTCAAAGCACTAAAACCTCAAATTCATCATAGCGCTTCAATATTTATTTTTAGATTGTTCCAAAGACTTAACCTTAATTTGACACCAGCACATTTATTTCTTCAAGCTTTGTAAAAAATACTAACATGGAGGCATCTTACTAAGAAATGGAGGTGATTAGCAAAACTGCTTAAACAAAAATTCAAAAAGAAGTAGATTAAACAGAACGACACATTGAGCACTACAATGATTGGTGAACAGAAAATGTGCTTTCTCTAGCTGATTCAATGGCATGGGGTGACCTCAGTGGCATTCTCTTTTTTGCACCTCAATTTTCTACTCATCTAACCTCATCAGCTATTATAAAAGATGAGGATGATTGCTGTAAAACACCACAAAATATATTTATTAGCATATTTTGCCATTTAGGTTCAATTCCTTTAATCATGTTCATGTCTTTATTATTCTGACTTTAAATTCTATTTCTGAATACAAATTCAATCTACTATATTTTCCATTAATGTTCAGTTGTGTTTTTTTTAACAAGTCAGAGAAACACAAAAGCATCAATCACACTTAAATGTACATATTACCTCATAAGCTCTAAGCCCTGAGAGATTCACACAAAAGCTACACAGACTCAGGAAAGGGAGAGAATTTAGTCTACACCCTAATTAATCCCAAATACATTTTTTGAGTTCTGACCTCTCTCCTGAGTTTCTTAAATATCCAACTGACTTTTGGATGTCAAGCTGTTAAGTTACCTCAAAACAAATTCACTGTCAATTGCCCCTTCTCTCTTAAAACTATTCTTACACTCTTTTATGTTGGTAAATGACATCATTTATTTAAGATATTCCAAAATTAACATCCTCAATTTCTTAACCTTTTTCACTTACTACATCTCACTATTTACAAATCTGATCAGAGCCTGTCATGTTCATTCCTTCCTTTAAATTTCTACCAGCACTGCTTTTTACCTTCTCTCACCTGGCTCATAACGATAGCCTCATAAATAACCTTCCTGTTCCCCACATCTAGTCCTCCTATCACACTGCCTCCCAAATTATCCTTCCAGAAATGCAGATAAGGCTCATGCTGTGCTCCCTTCCACAAAAAAATTTATTTTTTAATCTTATTTTACTAGAAGCCTCATGCACGAAATTCCTGCACGGGTAGGGTCCCTAGGCCTGGCCAGTGATCAGGGCCAATCTGTGGGGCAACCAGCAGGGCAATCGGGGGGCCCCCACTGGCACCTGCCTTGGCTGGCCTAGAGCCTGTGGGCAGCTCCTGCATTGAGCGTCTGCCCCCTGGTGGTCAGTGTGCATCATAGTGACCGGTCGTTCCACTGGTCATTCTGCTGTTCGGTCTATTTACATATTAGGCTTTTATTATATAGGATTTTATTTATTTTTATTGATTTCAGAGAGGAGGGGAGAGGGAGATAGAAACATCAATGATGAGAGATAACCATTGATCGGCTGCCTCCTGCATGCCCCCTACTGGGAATCAAACCCACAACCCAGCATGTGCCCTTGACCAGAATTGAACCAGGGACCCTGATACTCTATCCACTGAGCCAAACCAGTTAGGGCCTGATGCACGAAATTCATGCAAGGGGCTCATCCTTCACAGCCCCTCGCAGCCTCAGCTGGCCCTCGCAGCCCTGGCTTCGACCAGAAAGTCATCTGGACAGTCATTCTGCTGTCTGGTCTAATTAGCATATTAGCTCTTTATTATATAGGATGTGTGTGTGTGTGTGTGTGTGTGTGTGTGTAGGCACTGCTTAGTAAAGGCTATGCAAAACTGAGCATGTGACCTCTTAAATCATTTTTAAAAAAATAAATGGAAAATGTTTCCATGGAAAAGTGCAGTTTGAGAGCCTACCCTAGTGTCTGGCACATGGTAGCAAATCAGTAAGCATCTATTAGATGACGGTGAGTATTAAGATACTTTCTGCTTATTAAAAAGGTGAATAGTCCTGGAAAAGGTAACATTTCAGGCAAAACCTCATCATTTAAACACACTGAGATGAATAGATCCTCTCTTTTGAGCAGGTTTTGATACTATAGGAAGGGAAAAGAAAGAATGAGTATACTGGGCAGAGGTGGCTTTGAGGGGCAAACACCACGGTGTTGGTGGACAAGTAGTAACACATTTTCTATCCCTATGCACAGAACTTAGAGCATTACAAACAGGAAATGCCTGCTGGTTACAGGCAGCTGTAAACCATTAAGTAAATCTGATTTTCAGTTCCCTGAAGGGTTTTTCATGCCTGAATATGTCAATCCTGAGGTCTTTGGTCATAACCACTCCAAAGGTAAACTCAAAGACCAGAGTGGACTGCAGGACCCTGAGGTCTCGGAGTCTGCTGTCTTGCAGAGGAGGAGGGAGAGCGCTGCCACCATTTTGCCTGCAACACCTGCCCCTCTGTGCACACCACCACCAACAAGGTAACAAATAGGAAGTATCCAAAGCTGAAAGAAGTTGATGATATGCTTGGTGGAGCAGCTGCCTGGGAGAACATTGACTCTACAGCAGAGCCATGTCCCAAATGTGAGCATCCTCGTGTCTATTTCATGCAGCTTCAGAACCGTTCTGCAGATTAGCCAATGACCACCGTCTACAAGTGATGCAATGCTCAGTGTGGACACTGCTGGAGGGACTAGGGCCAGGCTGGCCCAGCTGAGTCAGGCCTGTTTACCTTATTCCCCAGAGTGGATTCCAAACTGGGAGCGAGCACTTGTGTTCTTTAGGGTCTTTCTTGGTGTGGTGGAAAGCTAACCTTTTTTAGGGTTGTTGGCCAGGGTGTCAAGAAATGGACAACCTGGCTGGCATGGCTCAGTGATTGAGCGTCGACCTATGAACCAGGAGGTCACGGTTCCATTGCCAGTCAGGGCACATGCCCAGGTTGCAGGCTCAATGCCCAGTGTGGGGCATGCAGGAGGCAGCCAATCAATAATTCTCTCTCATCACTGATGTTTCTATCTTTCTCTCCCTCTCCCTTTCTCTCTGAAATCAATAAAAATATATTTAAAAAAAGAAATGAACAGCCCATCTGCCAATCAGTGGATGAACTCATTACTGTCCAGGGAGATTTTGTGTGGGGGGAAGATTACCCACAGCTAAGTATACTCTGTTTAAGATCCTGGTCATTCATCTTTTATATTTATTAGCCAACTGATATTATTCTAGCATCAACCAATACTTTTAAATATTCATAGTGTTTGCACAACTAATAAAGAAAAACATTAATTTAGTTCATTTAGTTGTTTCTAAATATTTAACTGTTAATTGCAAACTTTTAATCAAATTTATTCTGAATAATTAAAATAAAAAGTTTAATACTGAAGAAAAAAGAAGACCAGGGTGGTGTAAAGTGTGCACTTCATTATATCTAAGTTTCCCTCAGAGCTCAAGCCATTCCCGAAAAAGCAGATATTCTATATGAACTCTCCAAAAGACTCTGAGTTCTGAGTGAGTTAAATCCAAACAGGACTCAAGTGAAGGGAAGAGTGAGGTCTAGAACCAATCCCCTCAATCCTTTTAGGCCACCTAGCCACCCACTTACATCAGAGAGGGACATAACACTAGGTTTGTCTCAATTTTGACATATTATGAATAAAAATTTACCAGAAAGCCCACAATCCATGGACAACCTATTGTCTCCCGCAGGCCACCAACATTCTCTACACTGCCCTTAACTGATGATCTTTAGTTTCATTCTTTCTAAGTTTAAATGGAAGGTAGAAATTCATGGCATTCATCAAATATGTGAAAATAAAGAATCTTATTTTACTCAAAAAATAAAAGTTAATTTTCCTACATTTAAGCTCCAGTTACATAAATTTCCAGAAATTGAAAATGAGCACTGAGATGAGGATGCTGCTCTCGATGACTGTGAGACCACACTGAAGCAGCTCGGAAAAAGCCTTCCAATTGTACTGATGGATTCCCTGGGGCAACGTGAACCCTTGAAGTTAGTTGCCAATTATCTGAGCTGCTCTGGCTTCTGTGGGCATTAACACCAAGTGGTCTAAAGGAATGCCAGGTCCAATTTGAAAACTGGGGAAGTGAGAGAGCCATGTCACTTTCATCTTTGAATCCCTCAGTGCCTTCATGCAATATACACATGTGCTGTGTTTAATTACATCTTTTCTCAGCAAGGCAAAATATTCAGTTGTGTAAAATAAGATAATCTCAAGCTAAATATGTAAGAGTTTACTAAAATAAAGTAAGTGGGGTTTTTCTTGGCAAGAACTGCACAGGAATTGGAGGACCTGACAAAAGTGAACATCAGAGTTTAGAGTTTCCAGTCACCTGGAAGAGAGCTATCACGTGGAGATGAGTTATTTCTCTGCCAGGTAACGGGCACACACTGGCAGTCCAGTAGTTTGTCAGCTGAGAGTGACCTGTATAAGGAGAAAGCCAACAAAGGGCCTAAATGGAATGAAAGGCCTCTCAGGCTGTCTAATCCCAAACTGGTCCCGCTCTATGGCATCTTTCAAGAAGCCAGTTTCCATGAGGTTCTAATCAGATCCCCACAAGTCTCTCCCTAAAGTCAGGTTACTCAGCTCCCCCAGGGTGATTATGGTCCAGAGTCCATACTCCTAGGTAAGTTTTAACTTTCTTAAGCAAAGGTCAGGTGTATAAATGGGTTCTGAGGTAACCACACCACCAGGAGAGTTACAGCAACTATCAGAAGACTGTTATTCCATCAAGGGATTCCTTGAAGTCACGATAACAGGTGTGTACCATGCTCATGTTACAAGTAGAGCATTCCAGCATCACACCAAAAATTCTCAATAATTTACACTCTGAAAAGAAGTTACTATTTAAATTTAAAGGGGGAGGAGGAGGATGCAAATATACAAGCACACCATCAATGAATGACTCCTACAGCATCTGTAATAAATATTATAAGAACACCAAAAATACCAAAAAGGCTTTATAGGTGGTAAGTGCTCAACTATTTGCCAGGTTGCTACTAAGCACACAAAAGGCAAACAACATATTAAACATTTTTGTCTAATAAGATAAAACTTTAGCTAACATCTTTCTCGTCAGAAATTTAAAACAGCATTTTCAAGATGCCCTCGTTATTCAGAGCATTTTCCAAAGGATTTGTGAGCTACAGGTGACAGATCCTTCATAAAGGTGACAACCTTTCTAAAGCAATGGAAAAATTAAAATGAATTAAGCACTAATAACGATAGTGACGGAGTAGTAACAGTAGTGACATACGTTTTACATGTTAGTCCATTAATCCTCACAACAATCCTTTATCCCAGGTGTAGCGCATCCTGGAAACTGTGGCAATTGAGTGATTTGCAGAGATATGCTTAAGTGACAGAGATGAGAACCTGTGATTCCCAGACTTTGCCACACACTGGAATCCCCTGGGGGTATTTAAAATTCCACTCCCGGCTCATTTAATTGGCATGAGCTGCGACCCAGGCGTCAGGATGGTTAAACGTGTCCAGGTGATTCTAAGCAAAGTGTGGGAAGCGCCTGGCTGCTGCTCTTAACCAGAAGGCATGAACAGTGTTGCTGCAGTTCTGTTGTTTCTCTTGCCCAAGAATGTCTTTGCTAAAACCCGGGCAAAGGGAGGGAAAGTAAAAGGGGAAGAGGCAGCAAACCTCGCCAGTTGCTACGGCGCGAACTGAAACCGGACGCAGCGCGCTGGGCCAGGGAAAGCTGCGGGGCCCGCCGGCGACCTGGGGACCTGGGGAGGGGCGGCGGTCCCCCGCCAGGTGGGGTCTCAGCACCGAGGCCGGCCGGCCGGTGTCCCGGCCGAGTCCCAAGCGCCGAGTGGGCGCGGGACCAGTCCCAAGCGCGCCCTCTCACATGACCGCCTCCTCCGGCCCGCGGACGCCGGGAGGGGGCCCGCGGATCCCCAGACCACCCGGCCCCCGGAGCGCGAGTCCGAGCAGCCCGTTGGGACCCAAGTTACTTTGTGCCGCCGGGCCGAGCCGGAAAGTTCGTTACTTTCCTCCGCGGAGCGGGGATGGGAGGCGCGGGACAGGACTGGACTGGGGTGCGGGAGGGGAGGAGGGCGGCGTCCCGGGCGGAGACCCGCCCCTCGGGCCGGCCCAGGCCCCCGGCTCCCTTGTCGTCCCCACCGAATACCCACCCGGAGGTGAAATCCTGCTGCACGCTCAGCAGCCGCTCCCGCAAGGTCTCCAGCATCGCCGCCGCCGCCGCGTCTCCTCCTCTCAGGTCTCAGGCCGCCGCTGCTGCCCTCGCCCCGCGCACCTGTCACCCCCGCGCCCGCTCCCGCGCAGCCCGCCCCGCCCCCGGCCGGCCCTCGGCCCCGCCGAAGCCCCTTCCGCGTTTCGGCCCGGCTCGCCGCTCTGGCCCCGCCCCGCGCCGGCCGCGCAGCCGCAGTGGGCCGCGCCGGGCTGGGCTGCGGAAAAGGGGCGGTCCTTCCCTCCCGCCAGGAAAGCGGGAGGCTAGGACGCGTTCTCCCGACCAACCCAGGCTTTCCCGTTTTTCTCTAAACTGGAAGTGGTATCGAGAAAGGAAGCCTTAAGTCAGGGGCTCTTTTGAGTGCAATGTTGGTTTTTACGGTTTGGAGGAGCGTTGAATAAATTCTTGCAAAGCGTACACCTCCCTGTAGCAAATCGTTTCACAGACTCTGGGTCAAAGGTCTGACTCCACTGGTGTTGATCTTGGATGCGATGGTTAACAGTTCTGAGCCTCAGTTTCTTCATTCATAAAGCGGCAGTTCCTTGCCCCATTCTTAAGACACATTCTTCTCTTGACTGCAAGGACACCATACTTCCACTCCTCCTTTGTCTCCATTCCTGTTTCAACAGCTGCTCCCAAGGTGACATCTCCAGCTTCCCTCTCATCTCCACCTGTGCTCTCTGCCTGGATTCTTCTATCCATCACCATGCTATAAATTATCTCAAGGCACGGATGATGCCCAAATCTCCATCTGCAGCCCTGTCCTTCCGCCCCTCCTTCTTATATCAGTTGTATCCAATAGGCATCTCAAACCAAACATACCCAAAATTGAAAATTTGCATACTCACCTCCTCACCTATGCATCCCCCAGTCTTTCCCATTTTGGTACATAGCACCACCATCCACAAAGTTGTTCAAGTTTAGCCACCTGAAATCTCCCCCTGGTTCCTCTCCTTTTCTTCATATTAACACATCAAATCCAGTTAATTCTATTTCTAAAGTAATGCTGAATACTGGAACCTGCCCCCCTTTCTCCATCTTCACTACCATCACCCTAGTCCAAGGCACCATCATCTTTCACCAGGAACACCGACAGCTCTCCTGATTCTACTCTTATGCCACCCACACCCCTGTAATCCATCTTTGACACAGCAGCCAAATAAAGTTACTTAAAAGAGCAATCACATCATGTTGCTCTCCTGCTTAAAATCCTTCAGTTGCTTCATGTGCCCTTAGCATAAAATTCAAACTCCTTATTTGGCTTACAAAGTCCTAATATTTGAATCCTTCCCAATACTCCATCCAAAGCAAGTAATATTCACCTATTGGGTCCTTGATATTTAAGTCACACCAACCTTTTGTGTATGCATGTTCCTTGCAAATTCCAGGTTCATTTCTACTCTGAGGCTTTTTCACAGGCTCTTCTCCAAACTGTCCCATAGCTGGTTTGTTCATGGCATTCAGGTCTGTACTTAAATATCATCTCCTGAATCTTCCCTGACTATCAAGTTTCCCGCCCAATCACTTCCTATCACACAACCCGTTTCTCAACTTAGTATACGTTACTATCTGATCATTTATTGAAGAGTTATTTAATTTTTAAAGTTATTTATTTACACATTTATTTTAAAACCAAGATTGGGACCAGGGTGAGCAGATAAGGCATTCACCTCAGATGCAAAATTGAAGGGGGAACTGAAAAGCTCAGTAATCAAGATGAATAATATTTTAATGCACTATTTAAAATTTTTGAAGTTAGTTCAAAAAAATCTGTGAAGAACAAAATATTACAAATTTAAACAAAGCCAGAATTTGATGGGGCTGAAATTGGATGAGGTGAGGGAGGTAGGCTGTACAAGTATAGACACTAATATAAACTGCCTTATCTGTCAAGATTTAACTCCGTTTTATTTAGCTCTGAGTCCCCAGCACCTAAAACAGTAAATGATACCTAGTAGAAACTTACATACCATTGTTGATTGGTTTGTTATGGAATTAAATTAGATAAGGTACTCAGCTTATGGTTAGGGAGAACACCGCTTCTCCACTCTTGATGTTTTCTCCATAAGGAGGACCCTCCACTAGTCTAATACTTCAGGCCTTTCCTGGTGGAGGAGAGGTGAGCTAGGGAATAAGGAGCCTGCGCCTACACTCGCTTCTTTACCTTGGGTGCAAACTTCCAACAAAGAGCACTCACTTTGCACAGCCAGTGTGGTTCAGTGGTTAAGAGTCAACCCATGAACCAGGAAGTCACAGTTTGATTCCTGGTCAGGGCACATACCTGGGTTACAGGATCAATCCCCAGTAGGGGGCATGCAGGAGGCAGCTGATCCATGATTCTCTCTCATCATTGATGTTTCTATCCCTCTTTCCCTCTCCCTTCCTCTCTCTGAAATCAATCAAAACATATTAAAAATATTTTTTTCAAAAGAGCACCCACTTTAAGGCCAGGGTCCCCAGGAAGGAAGGAGGCTGGGGTGACCCAGAGCTTTCTGTGAGTGGGTGGGCAAGTCTTAACCTAAATTTCAGTATTAGGAGTTCTGCTCACCCATGAATATAAGCTATGTGCTTCATCACCCTTATCAGAAATGAAAGTTATGTTTTAGCTATTTTATGCTGATGCTATTACCTTACTTCTCAGTTGATCCAGACAAATGAAAGGGAGGTATATTGTTTAATGAGCCTTCTTCCACTTACCAGAAACAACCTGGTAAGCTATCAAATGACCAAATCTATAGAGACAGATGCCTTTAGTACTGGGAAATAAGAAATCTTTCTTATTTTACTCAATTAAATAAACTCCACTTATAAGCTTTCAATTTCCTAAATTTCATAGATTCCAACAAAGCACCAAGTCGGAACAAACAGACTATACCTATCACTAAAAATAGCTTTACCTGTTGTGCACAATAATTTTTGTCTTGACCACTCATTGTTTATCAGTCTTTGGCATAGAGCTTCATTTTGAGGTGTTTTATGAATATTCTTCATCCCATCATATCTGATTAATCCAAAAACAGTGAAAATTTTAAAAGAAGACAATCTATTACAAAGAAAATCAAAATTTAGAAAACAAAAATTTTAAAAAACGAAAATAGAAAATGACTACTATTGATGGCCACTATTACACATGAATTGTTCTGTAGGCATGATTAAGGACGAAGAGTTGAGGCATGTGACAAGTTATGCTGATGTAAGTAACAGTAATCAGCGAGAAACTAGAAAGATTGATTGACAAGATGAACAAACAAAATTTTAAAGTACAGTTAGAGAACCAACATCAATAATGGAGACTATTGGCCTAATCTTAAGTTAGCAATTGGTTGAGAGTAGATTGGAGAACATGTTAGCAAGCACAGAGAAAGCTTTGCTGATAGAATGCCAGAGCTGCTAAGCAGCCCCCTATGTGCTTACCTGGACCAGCAGTTCAGCATCACTTGAGAGCTTGCTGCAAATGCAGAATCTCAGGCTTCACCCAGACCTACCGGACGAAATCTGAATTTTCAGAAGACCCGCGGGAGATTCATATTCAGATACCGTGTGAGAAGGACTGCTCTCAGACACTCACTGAGGAAAGGGGATTCCTTGTCACAATAGATTCTTACAGTGGACAATCTGATAAATGAGGATTTAGTGGAATTGGAACCAAAGAGAAAGATCCTGTAAAAGGAGGAGCTAGAGAATCCTGAAGGTTTCACACCACTTTATTGGCAGAGGTCTTTTAGAGTCATTGGAAAAGCACTATTGCCCGTAGAGTTATAGGAATCTAACTTAGGTTTGTAAAGGTATCTACAATGTGTTATTAACTTATTTATGTACTTTTTAAAAACCAGGATGTAAGTATTTCTGATATCTTTAATTTAAGAGTTTAAAGTTGCCAGGAGAAACCATTTAAAAGCTGTAAATGAGTAGTTCTAAGCATAAGCAAGCTATACAAAGCTGGAAAGGTGAGATCAGCATGGCATTTGGCAAAGGAAAGCAGAAACAGGCACTTGAGAAGTGAGTAGGGGCATTCCAACAAGCAGGAGCAAAGATTAGGGCCCAGTTGAAGAGAGACATAAAAGAAGGGGAGTCGGGGGAGGATGTCAAAGACAGAAGGCAGGAGTTAACAGACCCAGAAGGCAAGCACTGTCCAGAGTGACACTCGGGACAGCCAAACTGGGAAAGAGTATTTTCAACAGGAATCAAAAACTGAAAGAACAGTACGAGGCAGCTCCGGTGTATCTATTTGTGTTTTGAAATTTTGTCATACTCCAGCCATACCTTGGAGATATTTCGAGCTCAGTTCCAGACCACAGTAATAAAGTGAGTATCACAATAAAGCAAGTTTTAATCTTTTTACTGGTAGGGTCTTGCCTTTAGTTTGTAAAAAAACAAAAACAAAAAACAACTCAACATCAGTAAAGTGCAATAAAGCAAAACACAAAAGTAAAATGAGGTGTGCCTGTACAATAAAATGTAATCAGGCACCTAACCTCTTTTTTTTTTTTTTTTTTTTTTTTTTTTTTTGCTCAGGGGAAGGAAAGAAAGCTACTGTGCAGTGCATCGGAGGAAAAAAAAACCTCTGTGTGACTAATCTATGTTTGGATCTATATGATCTATGAGATATTCATAAACAAATGAGTGACTCCATTCATCAAAGTGGAGGAACTCTGCATGAGTAAGGGAGACCACATCCTGTAACTCCTACAAATAAACGGCTTTCCCTAGAGAAAGTATATCTCAGAAATTACATCTATGAACGACTATAGAAAGCTCTTCAAATTGGAGAATTAATAACAAACTAAAATGTTCTGTATCAGAAAGACAGAGAGAAAGAAGAGAGGAGAGAGAGAGAGGAAAGAGAGAATTATTACCTACTAGAGGCCCGGTGCCCGAAATTCGTGCACTCTGGGGGAGGGTGTCCCTCAGCCTGGCCTGGGCCCTCTCGCAGTCTGGGAGCCCAGTGATTGTTCCTCCCCCTTCCCCCCCACCCCCACCCCCCCACCCCCTGCAGAGGGAGGCCCCACCCACCCACCACCGAGCCAGCAGGCCGGGTAGCCTGGGCTTCCCTCTTTGGAGCGATTACAGAGCTCCCCCACTCCCATTGCTTGCCCCACCGGCCAGTGGCCTGGGCCTCCCTCTGCGGGGCGATAGTGGGGTGATGGCAGGGTCCCCTGACCAATTGCATCACACCCGCCTTGGCTGGCCTGGCGCCAGTGCATGTCATAGCATGGTCTTCTAAACGGTCATTCTGCTTTTCGGCCGTTCAGGCGATTTGCATATTATGCTTTTATTATTATAGATAGTTAGCTATCATCTTAATATAGGCAGGGTGAAAGTTCTAGTGATTGATCAGGATTGAGAAGAAGGGCAAATATTAAGTTGCAGTGCCCTGAGAGTTCCCCATGTCAGTGGAAACTGATACTGAGAGTGTCTATTAGGAAACTAGAAAGAGTTCTTTAAATGCAGTAAAGTTGATGGTTCTCAACCTTGGCTGCAATTTAGAACCACTTGGGAAGTGTTTTAAAAATACCAGTGTCTGGGCCCAACCTCTGGAGACTCTGATTTAATTGGCCTGAGGTCACCCCTCCACATCCGTACTGTATGAGCAGCTTCCTAGGTGACCCTAATGTACAACCAGTGCTGGGAACAGCTGAGCGGCCCCGTAGGGAAAGGCAGCAGAAGCCCTTGCTAGAAAAGCATCTATGACTTCAGAAGCCACCAACCCCTCTCTGACTTCAAGATTCAGGCTGTATTTTGTCTCTGCCTTTCTCCTCATCATTCCGTTTGTAGCATGTTGTGCATGGACCTAAGTGGCTCTAATAGCTGTCATTTCAGAGAAAAAAATGTCCCTTGTTCCCTCTCTTGGTGACTTTTCCAGTCCCACTTATCTCTCTGTCTCTGACTTGCTCTTTTACTTGTTAGTCTTTCTAATTTCTGCTCCGCCATATGATATCATGGCTTCAGCTTCATGCCTTCTCTCTCCATGTCTCTTGATTCCCACCATTACTACCAACTGTGCTCCTCCCTGAGTGACCAGAAGAAGGCTCTAAATCAGGGGTCCTCAAACTTTTTAAACAGGGGGCCAGTTCACTGTCCCTCAGACCGTTGGAGGGCCGGACTATAGTTTAAAAAAAAACAACTATGAACAAATTCCTATGCACACTGCACATATCTTATTTTGAAGTAAAAAAACAAAACGGGAACAAATACAATATTTGTATTTGCATGTGGCCCGCGGGCCGTAGTTTGAGGACCCCTGCTCTAAATGTTTATGCCAGCCTTCTTTTAACAGAGAATGCCTCAGCTAAGCAAAGCTCTTATACCAGACCTCCTCATGCTATACGTGTCTGCCTATAGGCCAGGTATCAGTCCCCAGCCTAATCTTTAGTGACCAGGTTGCAGGGTCAAGCAATACAACAGGAGCAAGAATTGCACTTGGCCATTCCCGCCCCCCACCCCTCCCTGACACACACAAGAGGGAACTATGAGGTACTGTTTCTCAGACGTATGCAAGGGGTAAATAAGCCTACAATAGCTAAATTAGAAACAATGTACCCAGTGTAATGTTTTTGCTTGTATTGCTTCAAGTCAGAAGTTTATATATATAGTAGTAAATGGTAAATTTTCAAATATTGCTTTTATGATGTGCTGAGAATCTCAACAAGGGGCAGGGGCGTAGTTCTTGTGTACACAAATGCTGGGTCCCTTTGTAACTAGTGCATTGTCTGTTTATACCCAGAAATGGAAGTGAACAGTTATCTTAATTGTCTTAATAAACCCGTGGTTGGCAAACAGCGGCTCGAGAGCCACATGCGGCTCTTTGGCTCCTTGAGTGTGGCTCTTCTACAAAATACCACGTGCGGGCGCACGTACAGTGCAATTGAAACTTTGTGGCCCATGCGCAGAAGTCGGTTTTTGGCCTGGGCGAGTCTATTTTGAAGAAGTACTGTTGATATTTGGCTCTGTTGACTAATGAGTTTGTCGACCACTGTAATAAACCATTTTCTATGCCAATGGGAAGCTTGTGGTGAATATTGAATGGTCTGTGCCTCCATTATCAGAGTTCTGGTCCTGAAGTGAGTCTAATTTCTGTGCTTATGCAATCCTCATTAGTTACCACTCGTCACCTGGTGGTACCTAGTGGAGGAACACAGCATTGAGAGACAATGAGCTGGTCAATGAAGGACTTTCCTTGAAACCTTAACTTTTTTCTATATAGTGGAAATATCACAAAACAGGAACTCCTTTCTTCCCCTCCTGGAGCCTCCAGTGAAGAGGAAACACTGTGCAGTCACACAGGGTAAGATGGGGACTGGGAAGAGGGGCACAGGAGCCCATTCCACCCACTGATTTCCCATCACTTCCTGAAATGCATCCCTCAGTCCAGCAAGTCTGCATCCTCATGGTTTTCTGCAACTTCATCTACTCAACAACCGATTTTTGAGGTCCTACTTATGATTGGTACTCTACTAGATGCCAGGGACATAGTAATCATATTAATTTTATCTTAAACTATTATTAAGATGACAATGATGGTTATTTTTTACTGAGCTCACTTGTGCCAGGCAGGATTCTAAGGACTCTACATGTATTATTTTCCCCATCTTACAGACGAGAAAATAAGTTGCTATAAGGCACCTACCATCCCTTGAAGAGCCTCTATCTAGAGGTGAGGTAATTAATGTTTTAAATGTGGCTGTGACAGCCCAGATGAAGGGTGACTAACCTTGACTTTGCTTTGGAAGAAAGAGCCATACAAGGGAGCTAGTTTTGGGGGATTACCTGGGAAATTTAAATTCAGATTTTTCAGTATAAACTCCTGGAAGGTACATGTGATTGGCTGGTGAGGTTGAGCATTTGGCCCAGCCTCCCAGGGCCAGCTGCTGCCAAATGGTGCCTGGTTATGTGGAAGCCAAAGCTGCCCTGGAAGAGAGCTGAGCCAGGCTAGGTCTGTTAGACTGGTTATCCGCAGAAACTCCTCCCTCTCAGACTGGGAAGACCTTGGAGGAGAGAATAGAGGAGACAAAGAAGCCACCAGTGTTAGGAATAGAGCAGGAGAGAGGGACATGCCCATGCCAGGCACTCTTGTACTCTTCCATGTAGAAGGGAGTAGGAGACTCAAGGTGGGAAGGAGGTTCCCCTTAGTGGAAATAAGAAGCTTTCCAGTATGAATGTGAATCAGAGACCTGGATGGGTGGATGTTGAGCCCTGACTCTGGAGATGAAGGAGTGGTGGTAGGCCCAGAATGGGGAATCTGACTATTCTAAAAAAAGCCCTGACTATTTTGTTTTTTAAAAAGTGTCTTGTCTATGCGTAGGGAGCCATAAGCCATCCTATCTTCATCTTTAAATATCCTATATAATAAAAGCATAGTATTCAAATTGTCCCCTTGACTGTGAGTTCTTCCAGTAGTTCAACCAGGAGGCAGGGCCGGCCAGGGGAAGGGAGGGAGTACCCAGCCAGCCGCTGCCAGCCACTAGGGACCCTACCAGTGCACTGCGCCTCTAATATATATATATATATATATATATATATATATATATATATCGATTGATTTTAGAGAGGAAGGGAGAGAGACAGAGAAGAGAGAGAGAGAGAGAGAGAGAGAGAGAGAGAGAGAGAAACATCAAACATCAATGATGAGAGAGAATCATTGATTGATTGGGTGCCTCCTACACACCCCCTACTGGGGCTTGAGCCCGAAACCCAGGCATGTGCCCTGACTGAGAATCGAACCATGACCTCCCGGTTCATAGGTCAATGCTCAACCACTGAGCCACACTGGCTGGGCCTGTCTTCATCTTTTAATAGAGAACATCACCTCTAAGTGTTTATAATATCTTATTGCATTTTCACTACTGCAGCCTTAACTCAAGTCAAATCTGGGAGTGTGTCCCACAAGCCAGATGGAATTCAGCCAAGGATCAGATCCAGCCAGCAAACTGGTCCTATTTTCTCTCCTCACTGTCATTTCTTTATATTCTTTTTGCATTTGAGTGTATTTTATCCAAATCTGATGATGTATTTTGAGTAGGAAGAGAGTTTCCATTAACTCTCCATTTTATATCGATCACTAAACTTAACTTCAGATGTCAAGTCTCAAGTTCTTTGCCCTAAAAATAGTTAGGGGCTGAAATGGGAACAGAAGTGAGGATCAGTGTCAGCTGTGGTTTCAATCATCAGAAATCCCTGCTGTTCAATGCCAGCAAATTCCCCTTGTCCTACTTGTGATCTGCCTTCACATCCACCCTGTAGGGGGCTGTGTCTAGATAGATCATCACTCTTCCCAACCAGAATTAACCCACGTTAATAAATACTAAATAGCAAAATCTCAGTGGGGCACTCTTCACCCTTTCAAATGTTTTGGAAAATTGGCCATTTTTTCTTTGGAAATTTGACCTTATACAAATTTATTTGAAAACTAAAACTATCAATTATAGGCTTCCTGCCAATAAACCCAGTGTAAAGTGTCTTACAAACTTTTAGTAGGAATGCTAAAACTACAATGGTTTATGCTAAATATATTCTATTGAAATAAAATCTCAAGTCCCAGCAATTAAAATAGCATGACTAAGTCTTGTTCATTTTTCATAAAACTTAAATTTCTAGCATTCTTAAAGTACACACACACATTCACAAACAGATTATTTAGAGAAACTGAGGAAGAAGGAGGTGGAATTTTTTGCAATGGCATTCAGTAGGTCTTATAATTTAGACTTAATGGGGTCAAGGGGGTCTGGATTACTTAGTTTATTGCTACCTATTGGTCTTCTGGTTCTATGTTTTCTATTTCGCCCAGCGGTAAAATTATGCTATTTATTTCCAGATGGTATGTGTTCAGGGCATAGTTCTTGGTTGTGATTTTAGCTTATATATTCATTTGACACATAAATAACCCTGGAGAACTCCACTTTCAGTAGCCAATGAGTCATTAAACGACATGCAACCTGAACTATTTTCTCATGATCTAAGTCACTGTAATACAAGATGACCCCATGGTACATTTGCTCTCAGCCTGGAGTTTGCCATTTGTGAAAATCTCATGTTTTTTTGCTGGCATTACATTTTTTGGAGTTCAGAGCTAGAATTACATGTAGAGATTAATGCAACTCTTCCATTTCATGGTTGAGAATGTTGCTGCTGTACATTGGGTGCATAGATACCAGCTGCCAAAAAGAGCTCTTCATTTTGACTTTATTTGCAAAATCTATTGTGTTTGCTGATACAGAAAACTGAAGTACAGAAAGATTAAAGTCATAATTGAACATTTTAAAATTCTCAATCTGCAAAACTGTAGTATTATTTGGCTTAATTTCCAACAGCAATCTGATTTTTCTGTTTCTTTTAAAAGATTTTTTATTGATTTTTTTTTTTGAGAGAGAGAGAGAGAGAGAAAACATCGATGTGAGAATCATCAATAAGCTAGCTGCCTTCTTTGTTCCCTTCTCCTCCCTCCTCCACACTGGGGTTTGAGCCTGCCCCCTGGGCATATCCCCTGACCAGGAATCAAACTGGGAACATTTCAGTGCAGGAGAGATGATGCCTAACCAACTAAGCCACACCATCCAGAGCTTTTCTGACAGTTTTTTTAAAAAAACTTCATGATTAGCACATATTGATGATTTAAGATCAAAACCCCATCAGGCTATATTCTTAACTTTTATAGTTTTTCTAAATTAATAGAAAGCAACAAGGTAACTGCAAAAGACATGCAGTTGTTGTTTTTTTTACATTGTAAAATTGTCATGGGTATGGCTTTCTTGAAATGTTCAATACACACACACACACACACACACACACACAATCCATCCAGTCCAGCTTAAAGTTCCATCCTCCACTCCTTCCCTCCAAAGGTGCTGGCCTGGCCAAGGCTGGTTGGACCCTCCAAAGAGAAGAGGATCAAAGAGGACTGGTCTGTGCTTGCACTTTTGTTCTTCCCTCTTCTGGTTTTAGGTTCTCCCTGGGTAGGGCAGGGAATGGGAGGACAGACTAAGGCAGGGGTCCTCAAACTACGGCCCGTGGGCCACATGCAAATACAAATATTGTACTTGTTCCCATTTTGTTTTTTTACTTCAAAATAAGATATTTGCAGTGTGCATAGGAATTTGTTCATAGTTTTTTTTTAAACTATAGTCTGGCCCTCCAACGGTCTGAGGGACAGTGAACTGGCCCCTTGTTTAAAAAGTTTGAGGACCCCTGGACTAAGGGAAAGGGGAAAGACATCTTACTCAACTGGGCACAGATATAATCCTCTGCAGAGGGCCCTGTAGTTTCCCACCCACCACTGCCTCCTGCCCCCTGCAGTGGCCTGATCTGGATAATCTGACTCCTTCCCCACCGCCCCCTGCTTAGCCTCTGGCTACCTGGGTGTGCTTCACAGCAGACAGCAAGCATCCTGACAGGTATCTCAGAGAAGCTCCCACTCTCTCATTGTCCTGGGGAGAGTGTAAGGTATCCATGTGTTTGTTAAACCTTTGTTTATCTGTACTCTACATAGGCACAGGATTTGAGCCAGTTAATCAGCCAGACTAAATAAAGATGCAAGGCAGACACGATAAAAGCCATTGTGCACCATTAAGGGCTTAACCAAATTACATGCGTGAGGGATGAATGTTTGCTTGATGATGGAACTCCCCAGGCCAGATCGCTCAGAATAAACCCTACCAACAAAATCACAGAGTCTAAATGATACATTATAGACAGTGCCTAATCTATGAGAAAGCCATGCTCCAAAAGTTTATAAGCCAGTGTTTAGAAACCCAAGATGCATTTTCCCCCAACCACAAGGTTATAAATGGGGATTTGGTTGCAAGGCATTTTCTGTGGGCGGAAACCAGTTTGACCTCTAATGTGGCTGAATGACAATAGGGGTCTGAGTTCTAGGTCCAAACTGGCGGGCCATGTAAGTTCGCTGTGCAGATGAAAAGGAAAAAGTGCTCTACCCGCTTCCAGGGTCCAAGGCTGCCCTAATTGCCTTTCCCCACTGCAGGTCTCCATTTCTTCAAGCACATGAACCTTCATTTGCCCTAAGCTCTTGCACTTCACCTGGGCAGCGCCCACTTCTCTAGAGCACCCAAGTCACCTACCTCCACCTCTTTCCTCCAACCCCCAATTCCTCAATGAAATTAACAGGATGGCAAACAGAACTAATTAGTTCAAGCTTGAACTAATTAGTTCTGTTTGATTTTCTAGTAGCCCTTTCCTTTTCATAAGTGCTTGGATCGTTGAAAAAGGATGCTTCTGTGTTTGGGATGTCACTTGGCTGTAGGAGTTTGGAGGATCAAATGGGGCACACAATAATAACAGAGCTATTATTTTTTTTAGGATTGTCTCAGATGGTAATTATCCCTCTTTCTCGATTGCCTCTTAGCTTCTTAAGGCAAAATAAGCCATTTCTGGCTTATCTGGCAATGCAGCCACACACGACTGCCCTCCTCCCCATCCATGTGCCTGATTATTCTTCCTGCTGAGGCAGGACCCTTCATTTCACTACTGGCATTATTGCTATTGCATATTATCTATTACTGACTTTTGTAATAGATATATGTTGCTTTGGGCAGTTCACCACCCTTGAACTTCCTTTGGACAAAGGCACACATATGCAGGAATTACCCCTCTCCCATTAGAAATGATTCAAATGGGATTTGAATTATGGTGATCATCTTTTTTTTTTTAAGCCAATGGCTGGGAAAACTACCCTTGCTAGACTAATTGCTGTCTTTCTCCTTGAACTTAGTGATGCAAAGACTGAAAATGGTTGTGATGGTTCATTCTTTCTTGTCCAGGAATCACCTTAGTAGCTCCTGTTACTGAGATCTTCTGGAGATGCCTAGGCCTGTATGTTTTTTTTTACCTACCCTCCTCTTCTATCCTTCTATGCATATATCAGTGGTGGGGAACCTTTTTTTCTGCCAAGGGCCATTTGGATAGTTATAACATAATTCTATAACAAGAATAGAGAACTTGGGTCAGATCAGCAGCTTCCTACATTAAGCCAACAAAATTAATTATGAAAACATCTAGTCCCTTACACAATTATCAACTTAAAAATTAGCTTTCTATATTTGGTCCAACATTTAATTAACTCACTCCTAATGCCTTTGCAGAGACAGCCCAAATGATTTCGTGGGCCTTATATGGCCTGCAGGCCAGACATTCCCCACCCCTGACATGCTAGTAGTATATCCTTCCAAAATAATTCCTTTTTGTACAAGTTGGCCAGAGTTGGTTTCTATTGCTGATACAGAACCTGGCTGATAGAGCTCTTGACTCCCTCTCTTGGTCTATCTGTACTATGAATTTGGGGACAATATCTCAAAAGGATGACATACTTGTTATTCCATTGAGGTACTTCACTCCTACCCCAAACTTTATTTTAATACCCCAACCTCATGGCCAAACCTAGGAAGACTTTGGGCCCTTTTGGTGTTTCTGTTGTTTGATTTCTAAAGATTTGTTGAAAGATCAGCGGATCCTTATTTGCCTTCTTCCTGTGAATGGTGAGGATGTAGCTCCTCAAACCCATCTTAGAAACCAGTCCCCCCACATTTCACTCACTTCTAGTCAGCTGTGCTTCCAAGAATTACCTACCAAGATTTTATTGCATTTGTCTGCAAAGCTTTGGTTGTACTTGTTCATCCAAATGAATTTGCCATTGGTTGAATTCCTACCAATATAATAAAATGGACTAAAAAAGGCCAGGTAGGGTGCTGTTTTGAATCATTTCCCAATAAAGTCAAGACAAAAATTGTTGGAGATGTCACCATTCCAAATAAGTACAAATTTCATTAGCTTCTATCCTTAAACATGCTTGCCAGTAACCCAACTTTTATTCCCTATATTCACATTACAAATTATATTATCTGTACTTTTTGAAACCATTGTCAACTGCCTATCATTCCTGGATGAACCTAAGATGTTTCATCACCAGTGTCTTGTTGCAGTTGCAGGCTGGAAATACTGGGATACAAAACCAGCTCAAGCTTTAAGAGATATTATAGGGTGGAGTCAAGAGTCAAACTCAAGCCATCTGATTTTAGGGCTCCACTGCTTCTCCAACAGGGAAGGGACTAGATGTTTCATAATGAATTTTGTTCGCTAAATGTAGGAAGCTGCTGATCTGACCCAAGTTCTCTATTCTTCAGAAAAATTAACTACGAAGTATAATAAAACACATCTAAATTTCCAAAATGGGGAGAAAAGGGTTTTGGGTATGATGAGTGGCCTGTATGATAGGTGATCTCCAAAGATGGTTCCCCAATCAACTGTACATCCCAGTTTTCATGCTCTTAAGTATGTAGTTTCCTGCCCTTGAGTCTTCTCTGGCCCTGTAACTTGCAAAAGTGATGCCTTTGAGACAGCCATTCTGGGAAGAAGCCCAAATCAATCACATAAAGAGAGAATATGGAGAGAGAGAGAGAGAGAGAGAGAGAGAGAGAGAGAGAGAGAGAGAATGAGGATGAGAAAATGTACCTGACCAGTCTCCAGCTCTTCCACTCATCCCAGCTGAGACACCGAACTGTCCAGTTGAGCTTTCAGATGACTCCAGGCCCAGGTGCCATCTGACTACAATCACATGAGAGACCCCAGGTAAGAACTGGCCAAGTGAGCGCAATAAACCATAGAACCATGAGAGGTAATAGTCATTGTTCTTTTAAGTTACTTAATTTCGGCTAGTTTGTTATTAAAACAATAGATATCTAGAACAGATGCTGAAATCAAAGAGGGGTTAACAAATACTGAGATTTTACTTTGTGCCAGACCCTGTGCTATTTTCTCTACATATATCTTGGGGTGAAAATTACCAATGTAGAATTTTGTCAGATTTTCCACCACAGTAAAAGCCTGTAATTTCCAGTTTAATTTAAATCTCCTTATCTGCCAATCTTTACCTTCCAAAACAAACCATTCGTCTTTTTTTCTCAGAAAGGTTCCTCTATTCTTGTTAGGCAGAATGACGAAAGAAACATAGAATTGGAGAGACTAAAGTTGAAGAGAAAGGAATTTTCAAAAGAAGTTAAGTCAAATTTGTAATAAAGACTAAGAAAGAGGTGAAATGGATAGCAGGGGTGGTGAGGTGGGAGTGGCAGGAAAATCGAGGAGAACATTCTGTGGTTGTAGGTAAATGAGGAACTCCAGGGGATACAAGTGAATTAGATAGAAGAAACAAGCAGCTGTGAGAAATATTGCAGTTGGTTATGACTGCATTCTCTTTAATGTTGAGAAACTTAAATAAAATTGGAATAGCTTTTCCATGATGGTTAGCTCGTAAATGCTGTGCTTCCTTAACGGTGGCACTCCTCTGGAGCTGGACCACATGGGTTATGGCTTCACTTAGGGTTACATGTGTATCATCTTATTTAATCCTTTCAGTAATCTCATGAGGCATGTATTATTGTCCTTTAATTATAGAGTCAGAAACGAAGCTCAGAGAGGTTAAATAACTTGTTAAAGGTCATATGTTAGTAAGCAATAAAGCTGATATTTAAATCCGGTCCCACTGATCCCAAAGCCCATGATTTTCCAACTCACCGTTCTGGAGTCAGCTCCCAACATTGTAACTTCTCTTCATAATACTGTCCTTTATTCTGCCCCCGAACCCACTATGTCTCACATCATGGCGGTGTCACTGAGGATCCTGAGTGTGTATGAGGGGGAAAGAGGTGGCAGTGAATATATTTATATGAATTTGATATGTGAGTTAGATAGCTTAAAAATCAGAAACAACCTATACTTTCAATCTATTTTCTTAAGATTCCACACTCTGAATTTCCTAACAGTTTCTAAAAGCAGGTCTTAAAAAACCGCACATATGAATGTCAGATAATGTAATTTCTTAAAACTTGGTTGTATGTTCTTTATCATATTCAGTTCTATTATGATCAATTGCATTTTAAAGCAACTGACTTGATGGACTCTACAAAGACAATGTCCTAAGGCTGTCTTGGAAAGATACCTTTTAATAATAAAAGATGTTTCTGTTTATTATAAAATCGGATAAAAATACTTGACAAGAAAAAGAGATTATGTTCTGATTCTTTCTTTCTCTTTTGGATGCTGGCAGTTGCTTGTTAACCTTTCCTGATCATCTCCACCTCTATCTCCCTTTCAAAAAAAACAAAATCATTCCGCATTCTCCTGGCACCTTTGTGTCATAATGCAGGTATACTTTGGGGAAAGAAATAAGAGATGTTAGCCTGCTATCATGATTCGAAACATTCATCTTGAGCTTCCAAGACAAAATATTATATATATATATATATATATATATATATATATATATAACGATGTTGCTTCTTAGCAATATTATGAGTTTCCTATTTAAAACATAAAATTGTGATATCTGAAAGTGACTCTTTAAATGGAGCACATATATAAAAGCAAATCCTGATTACACAGAAACGTATTGCCTGGTGTGTTGTCACAGTCACCTTTTGGCGGTTTTCACTACAGCAGAGCGTAGCCAGGGGGAAGCAGGGAATTGCAAACCAGCCAATTTGACCACGTAACTGTACTGCTTTTCTAATTAAAGATCTGGCAGAAATGCCAAAATGAGAATTGTCAGTTATCTGTGAATTTTAACTAGCCCATGTTTTCTCATGTCTGTCTCTAAAATTTTCTGACAGATGTCAGTAATTTTTTTTTAAAGTAAGAGAGGTAGTTCAAGGGGGTAGGACAAGCATGGGCTTTGCTTGGCCTCGATTTGAACCCTGGATCTATAATTTGCAGGTGAGTGACTTTGGGGAATTTCCTTAATGTCTCTGAGATTCTGTTTCCCTGCCTGTTGAATGGAAGTAATGAACTGACTGCAGATGATGTTGTGGGGCTCAGATGGCACAAGGGGTGACCCTGTGTGTCTGGCACTGATGCATACATCGGAGGATCAGAGCACATAACTTTGGAAGGTTAGGGGAGTAATTCTATTCTGCAGTCTTAAAAAAATCTATGCTTATTATTTTCTTGGAATTACTGCTAAATGTTCACCTTCAAAAGCATAAAAGACACTGGACTTGGAGCTGGAGACCAGTTGTGACTTTCTGACTTTTCTAGACATCAGTCATCACAGGAAAGAAAATATAAATGGCCACATTCAGCTCCAAACCACTCGCAGGGTTGTTGTAAATATTAATAAGCAATCAATTACCTTTAAATGCTTTGGAGAATTGTTTCACACAATAAAAAATATTCATCAATATGTACATGGGGGAAGTGTTTATAAAGTGTGAGATTTCTTATGAAATAGTTCACTGAAGCCTGCAATATTGTTACAGTCATATTGTCTGGTGACATTTGACACAGGGTCATGACCTTCTGAAAAAAACAGTTATATTAGTGGACATGATTTTCAAATATGTGCTTTGTGGTGTTATACAGTTTGCTGTTGGGAATCAGTTTCTTTTGCTCATTGAAATTGTTAAGGTTACTGAGACTTGTTCTCTGCTTTGCCCACAGGGCAGCATGAAAGACAGCTTTACTTCTACTTGCCTATTTTAGGGAAGATTTTTAACGTTTTCACTGAGTTGTGTTGCTATGTTGGAGCAGACCTGCTGTGGTTCAATCTCAGAGAGACGCTGTGTGGTGGGAGCCTTGGAGCCAAGCAGATTTTAATTCCCAGGTGTCATCATCCATGAGCTGTGTGGCCTCAGGCAAGTCACAGAGCCTCTCTGAGGCTGTTTTTTTTTTCAACTGTAAAATAGAGATAATAATACAGCTTGCAGGAGTTTTGCAAAGATTAAAATTTTAGATAAAAAAGATTTAAGACACAGTTCCTGTCATATAATGGGCTCTCACAAATGTTTAGGAGTACACAGAATAGTTGCTCATAAATATTATAAATACTGTTTATGAAATTAAAAATCAAAAAATAAGTTATGCTAACGCTAATCCACCCACATTACAGATGATTAGTTTGGTTTCAGGATTAAATATGAAACATCTTTTAAAACATATGCAGGGCAGATAAATTAACATTCATGTGTCATGAAAATCTTAACTTTTTTATTTCTTCACTTCTGGTATAAACTTTATAACACACTGCAAATTATTTTGTATGCTCCCTTTTCTTTTAATTTTATTTACTTTTAATAAACAAATAAACCCATAGCATTGTGTACCATATTAGTAATAAAGCTACAGGGGAATGAAGCAATAAAAATGAAATTTTAACTCTAGTTATCAGTGGGAAGCCAGAATCTAGCAGCCAATATTGTGAAGCTTCTAGAAGTTACTTAGATTATTGATATTGCTGGGGTTTTATTAGTGGTTATTTAGTTTGAAACTAGTGGGCATTAACCAAAAAGGAATTTTTGTGTTAGCTATCTCACCCTTTTATTAAATCAAAACTGGAGAAATTACCTAGGGCACCCAGCTATTCTCTGGAGAATGAAACCATTTTTTAATTACTTAACTTGTGCCTCTGGAGAATTCTTAGGAAACATTCTAGAGAGTTTATGCAAACTGCAGCCTCTGGTGACGAGTGCCCCAGCATGAATCTCCCACAGGAATCAGTTCTCAGGTCTGAATGCAGCCTTTGGCCTACCTGCCTCCAGGCTCTCCCCACTTTTGCCTATTGTGTCCTCTGCTAACAGTTATCTTCATAAAGCACAGCTCTAAACAGGTCGGTCTCTTGCTCAGACACTTTTAATGACTCCCATGTCCTACACAGTGAAGTCCAAACTCCTTCAAATGAAATCTCAGGCCTTCTATGATCAGCCCCAATTCCTTAACCTCATGGATTCATTCAACAAATATTTTTAAAGGGTCACAATCAAGCATCAGAAGGATGAGCAAGACAGCCTCTGTTTCCAGGGAGCTCAGACTCTGGAGATGGGTTAAATACATTAAAAAAAGTTACTGAATAATGTGCTGTTATATTTATGCACTAAAAATCCAATGAATATTTAACAAGTACCTACACGAGCCAAGAATGCACAAGGCACACGGCAGAGGGAATGTCTAACATTTCCTGGAGTCAGCAAAAGCTTCAAAGAGGAACCGGCATTAACTGAATCTTGAGAGATGAGCAGATGGCCTCCAGGTGGGGGAATTTCAGGCAAGGACAAAGTCCACATTCAGAAAGAAAGGCCCAGGAGGGCAAATAACACACAGTCTTACTGGCAGGGTTCTTGTGGCCAGAGCTCAGCTTTGACATCATTTAGGGCTTGAGTTTGAGGAAACACCTTCTTTCATGGCCCCCAACTCACCACACACACCCTCTGTGTCTATTTCACTCTGTTCCTCCTTCAGACCTGTCTTGAGGGTCACTTCTTCAGAGAAGCCTTTCTTGTTAGCCCAGCCCCCAGTTATTCACTCTAATAATGCCTTGTACTTTTCCCTTCTAACACAATAATGGTAATTAAATACACTTACACAATTATTTAATACTAGAGGCCTGGTGCACGAAATTCATGCATGTGTGGGAGGGTGTCCCTCAGCCCAGCCTGCACCCTCTCCAATCCAGGACCCCTTGGGGGATGTCTGACTGCCTCTCACAATCTGGTACCACTGGCTCCTAACTGCTCCCCTGTCTGCCTGCCTGACCACCTCTAATCCCTCTGCCTGCCTGCCTGATCACCCCTAACCACCTCTGCCTGCCTGCCTGATTGCCCCTAACTGCTCTCCTACTGGCCTGATTGTCCATAACTGCTCCCCTGCTGGCCTGATTGCCCCTAACTGCCTCTGCCTAGCCCCACACCTGGGACCCAAGATTCCCTCCTCCGGCCGGTCACAGGCACCTAGGACCTGGGCCGGCTTCACCCGGGCCAGACGTAGCCACAGTGGACCATGGGCAGGTGGCTCCACTGGGCCACAGCTATAGGAACTGGTGCCTGAGACTGTGGGGCAGGTGGCTTGTCCCTCTCCCAGGCTGCAGGTGCAGCTGCTGGCACCCGGGACCACAGGGACCATGAGGCATGTGGATTGTCCCTCTCCCAGGCCGCAGGCACAGCTGCTGGTGCCCGGGACTGTGGGGCATATGGTTTGTCTCTCTCCTGGGCCTCAGGCACAGCCCCAGCTGCTGGCACCTGGGACCGTGGGGTGGGTGGCTTGTCCTTCTCCTAGGCTGCAGCCTGGCTGGTCCCCATTTCTCTCTCACAAGCTCATTTGTGCCTGGCTGGTCCCCAATTCTCTCTCCCCAGTGTTGAGTGTCTGAGCTGTTACGGCATGAGGGTGTGATGACCATTTGCATATTAGCTCTTTATTATATAGGATCTGCCTCTCTTTTGCCACCTTCAAACTTTCAGTGCAGTGAGGGCAGACTTATGCCTGCTGGTTCACAATATATTCCCAGTGCCCAGCACAGTGCCAGGCATGTAGCCAATGACCTGGACTACATATTTTTGAATGGATAGTGATATACATTTATGGTTACTTTTCCTTTTAGGAGCTTGACTTATTACTCTTAAATAATGGTTTAAACATTCCAGAACCCAGAGTATATTCTCGAGTCTATTCTATTGAGACTGCTCCTCACATTGCCTGATGGCCAACAACACACAAAGGACTCCTTTATTCTTGCCTTGCACCCCCACTTCAACACAAACATACACTTGCATTAGAAGCCAATATTTATGTATTGAGGGATGATGGCCTAGTTAGGAAATCCTATTCCAGCTGAATCTGAATTGCCTTTGTTCCAAAACCAACCAAACAAACAAAAAACAAGCCCCACAAAATACCAAGATCTCTGAAAACATTAAATACAGGGAGAAACTACGAATATCCAATCTCTTGACATCTTATAGTTCATCTAGATTCATGGCTTCAAATATAATTTATGTGTTTATCTCAGGTTGGGTGCCTCAGAATCAGATCCTCAGAGATGAGGATTTGTGTGCAATTATTCGTCAAGGAAGTACCCCTAAGACAGACTAGTGAGGGAAAAGGGGACACAAAACAGATAGGAGACAAAGCAGGGCAGAGGTGCAACCTCAGGTAGTCTTGTGGAAGGTAGTTTTGACCTGATTTTGGGTGTAAGGAAACTCTGGGGTTTCAGTTATGCCTCAGTTTTCCTGAGACAAGGGAGCTGGGCTCTCATACATTCAGCCCCCAACCCTCAATTCTGCACAAGTGTCAGTCACTGCTCAAGGGTTGTCCTGCCATTTCTAGGTCTCTTCCTGTAGGGAAAAGTATTTCTAGTGGCCCCGGGACTGTTCTCTGAAGAAATTACTCAAATGCTGAATGTTGGAAGCAGAAGTGCATCAAAGTGATGAGTGAGGCTCTGGGAAGATAAGAAGACATTCAAGCAAATCTGGTGGAGCACCTGGCCGTGTCCACTACAATGCTGATGGCTCTCAAAATCTTCTCCAGCTTGGACTTGTCCCTTGAATTTTTAGATCCATATATCCAACTGCCTACTTGAAATTTGTACTTGAAAATCTGTATCAGTTATCAATTGTCACAATAATGCTGTGCAACATCCCACAAAACCTCAGTAGACACAATAACAAGCTATTGTATTTGCTAACAGTTCATAGGCCAGCTGAGTGGTTCCGCTGGTTTGAACTGGGCTTTGTGAAGCTCTGTTGTGTGTTTTTTTTGTTTTTTGTTTTTTTTCATATTGTTGGCTGTGGGTTAGCTAGGGGGCTTGGCTGATTGATCTTTGCTGGTGATCTCAAATGTCTGGGCTGTCAGTCGGGAATAACTGAGCCGACTCCACTCTGCATCACGTCTCATTCTCCAGCAGGCCAGCCCCGGCATGTTCCCATGGCAAATGCGGAGATGCAAGAGAGAGGGGGGAAGGGGAAGCAGACCTTTTGAGACCTGGACCCAGAACTGGAACACACCATCACATCCTATTGGCAAAAGACAGTCACAAGGCCAATTCCAAAGGTGGAGAAATAGACTTCATCTTTGATGGAGGAGCTGTAAAGTCCATTTTGTAATCAACTTACCATACTGTCTAATAGGCATTTGCATTAATGCTGACAGATAAGCAGAGTTCAACTACTAAAGAAAACTCGTAGGACCTAAAATGATAATGTTGGCACATCTACAATTTATTGCAGGAAAATGCTACACTATAGCAGTAGTGTTAAAGTAGGGGCATGTGTCACAACCAAAGGCTTGTCTCACAGCAAGAGAGGCCAGGTGCAAGCTCCCTTTGTAGGAGCCATGCTGACTATGCTTTCTTTCTCAGATCAGGAACCATTGATGTGTGCCTGAAACACTTCACAATTAGGAAGCCCCCAAATGGAGTCTTAGTTAGGGATTCTTATGTCCCATAGGCCTTATCTACGGGCATATTGCTGTTATGTAATCAGGTCAATGGCATAGCCTTCTGGGGGTCTCACTGAGACTACCAGGGGTGGGCAAACTTTTTGACTCGAGGGCCACAATGGGTTCTTAAACTGGACCAGAGGGCCGGAACAAAAGCATGGATGGAGTGTTTGTGTGAACTAATATAAATTCAAAGTAAACATCATTACATAAAAGGGTATGGTCTTTTTTTTTTTTTTTTTTAGTTTTATTCATTTCAAACAGGCCGGATCCGGCCCATGGGCCGTAGTTTGCCCACGGCTGGACTAGACCCACACTATCAACCTCACCAGTATCAAGGCACGGTTCTGACAGGCCGGTACAAACTGCCCAGAAACTCCATGGTTACAAGCCAATCAGTATATACCCTGTCTTCAGCAGGGCCAGTGCTATGCAGGTATATTTCTCATTTCACTATCACTTTAGGCCAATTCCATACGTGCTGGAATTGACTTTCATAGCACCAGCTTAACATACCCCAAATTGAGTTCTTGACCTTAGCTCCTAGATTCTTCCTCATCTTGTTATGACAATTTTCTTCCCTTTGCTCAGACCAAAGACCATGGCACCCTCTGTGACTCCTCTCTTTATCTAACCTCCTACCTCTGATCATCAATAAATCCTGTGAGTGCCACCTTCAAAGTATATTCAAAATCCCACTACTTCTCACCATCCTTATTCATACCACTCCAATCTGACACCCTCACCTCACACCTGGTTCTCTTCACAGCTGCATGACTGGCTTTCCTGCTCCCCTCTTCCTCTTTCAGTCTCCTCTCAAGTCAAAATGTCCCCATGAAAAATGAAACTCATAGCCTTCACTTTTCTGCTCAAACATCGCACCTCCCTTCTCACCTCACTCTGAAGAAAAGCAAAAGTCCTTATTCTGACTGACAGGCTCCATAAGATCTGTCCCCTCCTACTTTTCTGATTCTGTCACTAACTACTCTTTGCTTTGTTTTCTCCACTCCGGTCAGACTGTCTTCTCTATTCCTCAAACGCTCCTGCTGTGCGTTCTGCCTGGGTGCTCATCTCATCTTTATCTGGATGCCAGATCTTCTCAACTTTAGATTCCTACTTCTTTCACATTAATTTCAATGAGGGTTTTCTAGACACTTACCAAAAATTTCAACCTCTACCAACATTTCGCAGTCTTTTTCCAGTCTTTACTTTAGTCCTTATATTATCTAACACAATGTCCATTTATCTGTTTAACCTTTTTATTGAATGTCTTCCTTGTAGAATGTAAATTCCATGAGGGTAGATAATTTCATTTTGTTTACTATTATAAATGGTTGTATTTCCAGCCACTGAAGTAGGACCTGACATATAGAGATTGCTCAGCAAATAATTTTTTAATAAATAAATGAATGAAACATACCAGAGAGAAAGCAATCATTTATCCACTAGATTGTAAATTCTTTTAGGACAGGGGCTAGCTTATTTATTTTGATATTCCCCATTGTACCTAGTATAATGTTTTTGTGTGCAGATTATCAGTAAACATTTATTGGAAGAAGTAAATTTTGTTGAATTAAAATGAACTTTCTTTTAAATAAGAAGGTATACTAGTGTTAATATTTGGAGGTATGGATAATTTTCTAAAATAATGCAAATATTTAAGATTTTTATAGGAAATGATTACCAAATTTGATAAAATCTAAGACATTGAACATATGACACATTATTATTTTATGTTCTATGGAGAAAGAAAAACGTGCTGTCAAACCATGACAAAATGCTTTCTTATTACTTGAATTTTTATTTTGTATTAATTGAAGAGCTTTTAATAACTTATTTATCAAATACATTTTCTATACCATCTTTGTACAACATGAAAAGGAAAACAGAATTGTAATGAATTGGTTAAGCATTTCTAAATTTTTTTTTTCATATTCAGAATCCAACTCTTTGGAATCATTCTTGACATTGTGTCATTAGTGCCCATGGTTTTTGATCAAGAATGTTCTTAAAAGAGTCCTCCACTGTGGCCCCGGGATTTCCTCCACATCTCTGACACCCAGTGAGCACTTTTTGATACACAAGCTCAGGCAATAGCAGCTACGTTATGAAGGCCACCTGGCCTCAGTGGCTGTAAAAGGCATCTCAATTTCAGTAATATTAAAATTTTAAAAATGTGCATCTAAAATCAGTGAAATAAGGAATATAATGACACACCCATTTCCAAAGACCTTAATGCTTAGTAAAAAAAACAATTCTAATGTCTTTCTCTGTACTATCGTGAAATAGGCAAATATTATTAACCATGGCAATACATCTAGAGGACATGGAATCAAGAAATTCTTTTATTCACATTCATCCTAATTATTTGCACAACGGTAATTATAGGTAATAAAGTGAATTGCAGGGATAAGCATAAAATTACTGAAGGCTGGTAATGATTTAAATACAACCAGTTGAAAATAGAATCCTTTAAAATATGATTATTTTAATCCAAGAGGAACACATGAAAATTATATAGTAATACTATTTTTGATTTTCTGGGAATTGCTAAGTTGATTTCCATAGGGACTGCATCATTTTACGTTTTCATCTGCAATGCATGAGGGTTCCAATTTCTTTATGTCCTCACCAACATCATTAAATATATTTCTGAAAACAGTTTTTTTGGAGCTGTAAAGCAGAATTTATGGAAGTTTATTTTTTATTTTTTTAATATATTTTATTGATTTTTTACAGAGAGGAAGGGAGAGAGATAGAGAGTTAGAAACATCGATGAGAGAGAAACACCGATCAGCTGCCTCCCACACATCTCCCACTGGGGATGTGCCTGCAACCCAGGTACATGCCTTTGACCGGAATCGAACCCGGGACCCCTCAGTCCGCAGGCCGACGCTCCATCCACTGAGCCAAACCGGTTTTGGCCATGGAAGTTTAAATTTACAGAACATTTTGGCACACTGCTTGGAGAGTTATTTATTGGTTCTTCCCTGAATGCAGACACCTGCTTATTGGGAGCCATTGTGTTTGACTCCTCAGCTAGTTTTTAAGGCCCCCTCTCCTTCTCCCTCAATCTTGATGGGCCAGTTTCTCATAGGCCTTTATTTCCCCATTTTCTCTCTGCAGTACATGAAGCCTTCCTCTCCTCACCTACTCAGTAATTCCTCCCTCAAGCCCCAGTCTCAATCATTTAACAGCAAGAGGGGACCCTCCCCCACCCCCTACCGCCGTAGTGTAGCTTGATACTCTCTAAAGAGACTCCATGACAAACATTGATTCTCTCTGTGGGATTCCTGCTATTCCAGGCTCTAGTCAAACACCTTTCTGTTATGAAAACCTAGCAGTTTTTCAATCAAGCAGACTTCATATGTCTTAAAAAAAATCTCGTGATCTTGGTGTGGTGAAAAGCACATTGCATCAGGTGGCAGAAAATCTGGGGTCCAGGCCCCCTCTCCTGCTGCCTCCATGGTGTGTCACCCAAGACCTTCATTCTTTTCAACATAGCCTACTGACTTCCTGTTATGTGCAATTATTCCATTACAATGGACAAATCACTTACCCTGCGTAGGTTTCAACTCTGTAACTGCAGAAAAGAGAATACCTTATTTGCCTGGGATCTGATGAGCTTGGACATCCATTCCAGCTGAAAATAATTCTGTGCTTATGGATGTGAAAGGTTGCCATGCCGGGTTAGAATAGTGATGGTCTTAGAAGTAGAGATGAAAAAAATAGTAAAAATGTCCAAAATGTTTGGGAGATGACATGAGACATTTAAACAATACCATTTAATATCATTATCATTTCATAAAGCCCCCAAAATTTGGCAGAATAAAAAATCATAGAATGAGAGTCCATCCTTTAACTTAAATGCATTTTTTTGCTTTGCATATTAGACTTATTCTTCTAATTTCTAGGGAAACAGAGGAGAGATATTCAAAGAAATGGAAGCCCAATCTCTCACCATCTCAGCAACATGTGCCACCTGAACCGTTTCTCAATTCTCTGTCTTCCTAGTTACTTATTTGGTTATTTGGAACTCAAGGTGGGAGGGAAATAAGCGCCGAAGGGGAAGTTTTTGAAGAGTAGCTAGCACCTGCAGCCACTAGAGGGCAGACCCGAGCCTGAAAACGCAGTTTTAGGCTGCTACTGTACCAATCACTTCATTGTATTTCCCCTGCGTGTCCCCAGAAGGAGCTGCTACACCTGATTGTTCCCGCCGCCGCCAGTTAGTGCCTCGCTTGAGCTGGTAGTGAAACTTTACCTTATTTCAGAGAGAAAGTTGGGAAGGGCACTTTTTTTTTCAAGATAGTGCCCTCTATCAGAAGCCGGGGAGTTTTCCTCTTCAGAATGAAATTCTGTGACTTGATTCATCATTGGTATAATAAATATGTATAAAATCCTTCAAGAGTGTTGGAGTCTTCTGAGCATTAAACTAGAAAAACCAAACAGAATCTGGCCCAGCGAGGTTGAGTGACCTCTCAAAAAAATGCTGGGAAAATTCTCTATCAGTCAATTTCTTCAGGGACAGGAGGGTGACACTATTCCTTTCTTTCATCTAAAACAAAACAGATACCAACTTTGGAATTTTCTTAGAATTCTTATATACACACTCTTATTTTATCCTCAACCCTGTGAGGGAACATTTTGATTAATTTTATTATTATTTTAAAATTCATGCCGAAACCGGTTTGGCTCAGTGGATAGAGCGTCGGTCTGTGGACTGAAAGGTCCCAGGTTCGATTCCGGTCAAGGGCATGTACCTGGGTTGCGGGCACATCCCCAGTGGGAGATGTGCAGGAGGCAGCTGATCGATGCTTCTCTCTCATTGGTGTTTCTGACTCTCTATCTCTCTCCCTTCCTCTCTGTAAAAAAATCAATAAAATATATTAAAAAAAATTCAATCTCAGTTTTTTAAAAAAATCAGTTTCTATTTTCACAATTAAATTTTTTCAAGTAAAGTTGATGTTGAAAACATGAAATGCAGAGTTCCAAGGTGGTTGTGAAAGGTGGAAGTTACATTCACCTTCTCCTGGTGCCAAACGGGATTTGTAGATAAATTGTAGAGCAGTCAACCTGAATAACTAACTGAAGTCTAGCTGAACAGAAATATTATAACCAAAGATTTACAGAAGAAGCCACATAAGAGATTGATAAGAAGGGCAGAGACACAGAAAGTGCTGGCCCCCACCCACCCATGTGCCCCAGCTGAGAATCCAGACAGATATCTTGGCTGCAAAAGTCTCCCCTGAAGAGCATGGGGTCTCACCCCCACATTGAGATTCTCAACCCAAAGCACCAGAGATGGGAAGAGGAGCCCATATAGTATCTGGTGGTGAAAATCAGTGGGATTCAGTCTTCTTTTGAGAAGGGAGTCTGCTAGAAACCCAGCTGCCATCTTCCCAGGGTCGAGTGTTCCTATTCTTACAGCACCAACCTGGGGAGTGTACTAGCTCGGTCCTCCAACTACTGATGACACCACCCTGCCAAGCTTGAGTCCTGCGGAAAGGTCTGCTGGCTGCACCCAACAGAGACCTTTGGTGTGATCTTTTTCTGAGAAGCTCTTGGCGAAGACTCGGACAGTAATTGAGCTGTGCAGCTTTGGAACAGAGACCATTCTTCCCCATCTTAAGTGCACAGCCTATGACCCCCACCCCCACCTGTTGATCCACTTGGCCTGTCCTTCGACTCCTGGTGGCCTTGCCCTGCTGAGCTCAGTCCTGCATGGGGGTCAAAGTCCTGTGCAGAGCTGGGACCTTGGGAGTGAGTCTCCCTGGAAGGCTGTCATCCAGGACTCTGACGGGGGCTAGGTTGTGAGTTCCAGTTGTGGGGAGACATTCTTACCCGCTTTGCAAGCCCAGCCCATGCCATTCCCACATTTGACCTGTCCTGACAACCAGTGGCCCTGCCCTGCTGAGCTTAGTCCCACGAGGAGATCAGAGTGCTGTGCAGAGCTGGGGTCTTTGGAGCACGTCTCCCCAGAGGCTTTTGTCCAGGACTCAGATGGGCACTGGATTATATGGCTCTGGCACAGGGAAGGGCCACTCATCTCCTCACCATTCCCCTAATGGGAGACTCATTTGACCTGTCCCTCTGATGTCTGGAGGCTTCATCCTGCTGCGCTTGCTCATGCAGAGGGGCTGGCTGGCTGCATCCAACCTGAACCTGCAGTGTCCTCCTTCTGGGGGAGCCTGGGTGGAGATTTAGGCAGAGACTAAGTGGTATGGGTCTGGAATAGGGACCACTTTCCCCCCATTGAGAGCCTGATCCCACTGCCCTCAAGCAGCAGATCCATTAGCCTCGTCCTCCAACCTGGTTGCCCCTTCCTATCGAGCTTGTGCCTTACAGAAGAGTCTGTGGGTTGCAGCCAGCCTGTGCCCACTTTACCATCTTTCTACAGGAGGCTCTTGAGAAAGAACAGGCAACTTTAGGGAGTGGCAGAGTGGCCAACAGGAGGAGGCAGACCTCAGAGTGCCTTGAACCTTTCACTGATCTCCCCCTTGCTCAGAGGTGGAGGAAGCTGGCCCTTGTACAAGCTGGACCTCAGGGGAGAATAGATGGTCTTAGTGAGAACATAAACAAAAAGATAGTAAGCATGCTCTGGCCAGTGTGTCTGTGCTGGTTGATCATTGTCTGTGCACTAAAAGATTGCTGGTTTGATTCCCAGTCAGAGCACATGCCTGGGTTGCAGGCTCAATCCGTGATAGGGGGCTAACAGAGGCAGCCAATTGATGTTTGGCTCTCACATCAATGTGTCTTTTTCCCTTTCCCTCTCCCTTCCTCTCTACTTAAAAAGCAATAATAGCAATAATCAAATTTGAAAAAAGAGTTCCTAAACTTAAAAAAAGTAAGCACATTAAAAGACATAAAAGAGAACCAGTCAGAAATGAAGAACCCAATATTTGAAATGAAGAACAAACTAGGGGAAGTCAACAGTAAGTTAGATGAAACAGAAGATTGAATCAGCTATTTAGAGGACATGATAACAGAAAATACCTAAGCAGAGCAGAAAGAAAAAAAAAGGAGTTTAAGGGACCTCTGAGACAACATCAAGTGTAACAATCTACACTAATAAAAGAGAAACATGGTAATTAGCTTACGACCGCTACCCTTCCCATTGGCTAATCAGCGTATCCTTATGCAAATTAACTGTCAGCCAAGATGGCGGCCGGCAGCCATGCACTGAAGCGAGCAGGGAGGCTTGCTTCCTCCAGGGACTGCAGACTCCAACGTTCCCCGCCTGACTTGCCGGCCTCTCAACTGCAACTCTAAGCAACTATTACTATGTTGCAAATAAGAAGCTAAACAAAACCGGCTTTCAGTCAGCCCCGGACTGCAACATTGTATCCATGTTTTCAGCAACGAGGCCTCAGAGCTAAAGCTGGCCCAGAATAAAAAAAAAAAAAAAAGAAAACAAGGAGCGGTTGGGAGCTTTTAGTCAACTGCCAGCGGGAAAACAGCCCTCAGCCCCTCAGCCAGCCTGGCCAGGCACCCCAGTGGGGACCCCCACCCTGATCCAGGACACCGTTCAGGGCAAACCAGCCGGCCCCCACCCATGCACCAGGCCTCTATCCTATATAGTAAAAGGGTAATATGCCTCCCGGCACCGGGATCAGCGTGACAGGGGGCAGCGCCCAAACCTCCTGATCAGCCCTGCTCTGTGCCTGATGAGGGGGAGCTCCCCAATCCCCCGATTGCCCTGCGGCTCTGTGTGTGACAGGGTGCAGTACACCAACCCCCTGATCGGCCCTGCTCTGTGTGTGACAGGGTGAGGCGCCCCAACCCCCCGCCCCCACGGGCCCTGCTCTGTGTGTGACAGGGTAGAGCCATAACCTCTCCATCGGCTCTGCCCTGAGTGTGACAGGGTGCAGCACCCCAACCCCCTGATCCGCCCTGCTCTGTGTGTGACAGGGGGCGGTGTCCCAGCTCCCCTATCGGCCCTACTCTGTGAGTGACAGCGGGGAGCTCCTCAACCCCCTGATGGGTCCTGCTCTGTGAGTGACAGGGGGGAGCGCCCCAACCCCCCTGATGGACCCTGCTCTGTTAGTGACAGGGGGCAGCGCCCCAACCCCCTGATCGGCCCTGCTCTGTGAGTGACAGGGGGCAGCGCCCCAACCCCCTGATCGGCCCTGCTCTGTGAGTGACAGGGGGTGGCGCCGCAACCTCCCCATTGACCCTGCCTTGAGTGTAACAGGGGGCGGTGCCCCAACCCCCCAATCAGTCTATCTTGAGCATGACTGAGGGTGGCATTGCAACTTCCCGATCCGCCCTGCTCTGTGCATGACGGGGTGGCGCCCCAACTCCCCAATCGGCCCTGCTCTGAGCCTGACCAGGGGCTGCACCTAGGGATTGGGCCTGCCCTCTGCCACCTGGGAGCAGGCCTAAGCCAGCAGGTCATTATCTCCCGAGGGGTCCCAGACTGTGAGAGGGCACAGGCCGGGCTGGGGGACGCCCCCCTCCCCCGAGTGCACAAATTTTTGTGCACCGGGTCTCTAGTTTATATATATAAAAGGCTAAGTGTCCGTCCATCTGATTGGTAGCTATGACAATCACAGACCACTAGGGGGCAGATGCTCAATGCAGGAGCTTCCCCCTCATGGTCAGTGCACTCTCACAGGGTGAGCACTGCTCAGCCAGAAGCCCTGAGCTGGGGTCACAGCTGGCGAGCACAGCGGCAGCAGTGGTGGGAGCCTCTCCCGCCTCTGCAGCAGTGCTAAAGATGTCTGACTGATGGCTTAGCCCCAATTACCACCAAACCAGTATTACAAGAAATGTTAAAGGGTCTTCTTTAAGAAGAAATCAAAGGAAGAGAGAGAGAGAGCGAGCACAATATAGGTATCCTATGTAATAAAAGGCTAATATGCAAATCGACTGAATGGCAGAACAAATGATTGCTATGATGTGCACTGACCATTGGGGGCAGATGCTCAATGCAGGAGCTGTCCCCTGGTGGTCAGTGTGCTCCCACAGGGGGAGCACTGCTCAGCCAGAAGCCAGGCTCATGGTTGGTGAGCAAGGGGCAGTGGCAAGAGCCTCTCCTGCCTCTGCAGCAGTCAGACATCCCTCGAGGGCTCTCAGACTGTGAGAGGGCCTTAGACTGTGAGAGGGCGTAGGCTGGGCTGAGGAACTGCCCCACCTCCTGAGTGTATGAATTTCATGCACTGGGCCTCTAGTAAGGAATAAAATGGTGATAAATAGGTACCTATCAGTAATTACTTTAAATGTCAAAAGATATAGGGTAACTGAATGGATAAGAAAACAAGACCCATATGCATGCTGTCTTCAAGAGACCCACCTTAGAACAAAAGATAAACACAGACTGAATGTAAATGGCTGAAAGAAGATATTCCATGCAAATGGGGAAAAAAAGCTATGGCAGCAATACTTATATCAGACAGACAAAATAGACTACAAAACAAAGGACATAAAGAAGGACTTTACATAATACTAAAGGAATCAATCCAACAAGAGGATATAACCCAGTGGTTCTCAACCTTCTGGCCCTTTAAAACAGTTACTCATGTTGTGACCCCCAACCATAAAATTATTTTTATTGCTATTTCATAACTGTAATTTTGCTACTGTTATGAATCGTAATGTAAATATCTGATATGCAGGATGGTCTTAGGAGATCCCTGTGAAAGGGTTGTTCGACCGTCAAAGGGGTTGTGACCCACAGGTTGAGAACCACTAAATAACCCTTGTAAATATATGTGCACCCAACATAGGAGCACCTAAATACATTTTAAAAAAATCTTGGTGGACATAAAGGGAGAGATAAACTGAAATATGGTCATAATAAAAGATTTTAACATCCCATTGAGATCAATGGATAGATCTTCCAAACAAAAAGTTAACAAGGAAACTGCTGCCTTAAACAACATACTAAATCAGATATATTTAATTGCTATTTACAGAACATTTCACCCCAAAGAAGCAGATACACACGGAACATTTTCTAGGGTAGGACATATGTTAGAGTACAAAAAAAGTCTTAATAAATTCAAGAAGATTAAAATTATATCAAGCACCTTGTCTGACCACAAAGATATGAAACTGGAAATCAATTAAAAGAAAAATACACAAAAACAAATGGAGGCGAAATAACATGTTACTGAACAATGAATGGGTCAACAATGAGATCAATAAAAAAATCAAATTACCTTGATACAAATGAAAATAAACACACAACAACCCATAATCTATGGGACATAATGAAAACAGTTCTAAGAGGGAAATTCACAGTATTACAGGCCTACCTCAAGAAGCAAGAAAAATCTCAAATAAACCATCTAACCTTACACCTAGAAGAAGTAAAAAAAGGGCAACAAACAAAACCCAAAGTAAGTAGAAAGAAGGAAATAATAAAGACTATAATGAAATAAATAACACAGAGACTAAAAATACACTTCAAAAGATCAATGAAACCAAGAGCTGGTTCTTTGAAAACATGGATAAACCTTTAATCAGACTCATCAAGATAAAAATAGAGAGTATCCTAAATAAATAAATAAGAAATAAAAGAAGAGAGGTAACATGTGACACCAAGAAAAATACAAAGGATTGTGAGAAAATATGAAAAACTATATGACACCTGGACAGCCTAATATAGACACTTCTCCAAAGAGGACATGCAGATGGCCAATAGAAATGAATAAATTCAGAGAAACATACAATATTCCAAAATTGAATCAGGAAGAATCAGAAAATCTAAATAGACCTATTATAGCTAATAAAATTGAAGCAGTAATTTAAAAAAGCTCCCAGAAAACAAAAGTCCTGGACAGAATGGCTTCACAGGTGAATTTTAACACCCATTGACATCAATGGATAGATCTTACCTATATGTGGGATCTAATGAACAAAATAAAGAAACAAAATAGAAACAGAGAATAGACTGACAGTGTCAGAAGGGAGGCAGACTTGGGAAGGATGAAATTGTTAAGGGATTAAGCAAAAGAAAATAAAACAAAACAACAAAAATCATGGACACAGACAGCAGCATAGTTGCTGAGCACCAGAGGGAAGGGGTTGGGGTGGGAGGAGGTAGAAGAGGGTAAATGGGAGATAAATGGTGATGAAAGGAGAAGATTTTGGATGGTAAGTGCACAATGCAATGTGCTGTAGAATTGTACACTTGAAGCCTATATAATTTTATTGACCAATTGAACCCTAATACATTCAATAAAAATAAAAACAAAAAAACAGAAACAGAAACAAAAAAAACATGAAATGTCAGTAGAGAGTTTATCATGAGAAGCAGTATTTCCTACTCTACCCCTTCCCACACACCTCCCTGGTTCTGCAACTCAGAAGCAAACATTTAAAATTCTTAATTGTTAGCGTTTTCCAGATTTTGGGGTCCCCTGCATATCTCTATGTATGTGATTAGGCTATTATTCTTTGATTTATCAAGTCTAGATATTAGCAATTAAAATTCTCTTATAAAAGACTAGAGGCCCGGTGCACGAAATTTGTGCACTTGGAGAGGGGGGGTCCCTCAGCCCAACCTGCGCCCTCTCACAGTCCGGGATCCCTCAGGGGATGTCCGACTGCTGGCTCCCCTGAGGGGAGCGGGCCTAAGCTGGCAGTCGGACAACCTTAGCACTGCTGCAGAAGTGAGAGAGGCTCCTGACACCACCGCTGTGCTCGTCAGACATGAGCCCGGCTTCTGGTTGAGCAGTGCTCCCCCTCTGGGAATGCACTGACCACCACGGGGCAGCTCCTGCATTGAGCGTCTGTCCCCTAGTGGTCAGTGTGCATCATAGCAACTGGTCATTCCGCTGTTCGGTCAATTTGCATATTACCCTTTTATTATATAGGACTAGGGCCCGGTGCACAAAATTCATGCATGGGGGGTGTCCCTCAGCCCAGCCTGCACCCTCTCCAATCTGGGACTCCTTGGGGGACATCCCTCTTGCAATCCGGGACTGCTGGCTCCTGACCACTCACCTGCCTGCCTGCCCGATTGCCTCTAACCCAGTGGTCGGCAAACTCATTAGTCAACAGAGCCAAATATCAACAGTACAATGACTGAAATTTTTTTTGAGAGCCAAATTTTTAAACTTAAACTATATAGGTAGGTACATTGTTATTAACCTAATTAGGGTACTCCTAAGGCTTAGGAAGAGCCACACGCAAGGGGCCAAAGAGCCGCATGTGGCTCGCGAGCCGCAGTTTGCCGACCACGGCCCTAACCATTCTGCCTGCTGGCCTGCTTGCCCCCAACTGCTCTCCCCTGCCAGCCTCATGGCCCCCAACTGCCCTTCCCGGCCAGTCTCCCAGTCTAATTAGCATATTATCCTTTTATTAGTATAGATGAGGATTTAGCTTTTTTGAGGAGGTTTCTCATTATCTTTGTTTTAAAGATAAGAAACCAAAGCTCAGTAAGTTCAAGGGACTTGTCCAAGATCACATAACCAAGCACCAGTGGAGTGGAAATTAGGACCTATATCTTCTAAATTTAGACCTCATATAATTTCCACCATGTAGTGTTGGGGGGAGGGGCATTAGAAAAGTGCTGATTACCCTCCAGATTATTAGCATTTGATATTCAGGTATCAAAATTGATGTAATAAGTTCCCTTAAAATAGAGTTGCCATGTAAAATACAATATGCTTAGTTAAATGTAAATGATTTTATAAGTATAGTGGTTATACTGTTTGCTGTTGGAAATTAGCTTCTTTTGCTCATTGAAATTGTTAAGGTTACTGAGACTTGTTCTCTGCTTTGCCCACATAGTTTGTCCTTAGGAAATATTTTTATCAATCAAGTCCATGTGGGTGAAGTGGAAGATTTTGCCAGGATTTCTTATTCCATTGGGTAAACTTTGGTCAGAAATTGTCTTAGCTTCTGTTGGCTGTTGTCTTCTTATCTAAACTTTTTCTTTCATTAGTATGTATTTAAATTCTGAAGAAATAACTTGAAATAGTATGTAATTTGAATGTTTAAATATTTCTTAAAAATGAACTGCAACCAGTTAAGAAGTAGACTTGTGAGTTAATGAGATGATGTTTGTAACTAGAAGAGTTAAAAAGAAAAGTCAATTCCTGGCTAATGTTAAGTTCTAGCTTCAAAGCATGGGAGACACGTAGGAGAAATCAATGAGGCAAAGTCTCCTGATTGGAGCAGGCAATCATTTGCCATGGATATGCAAAAGGCAAATATTTTTCTTAATTTTATAATCTCAGAAATCTTTCCCCTGATATTAAAATTATTCTTCCTGGTACATAAGTACATTTTTGGCAAATTTTTGAATTTTAACTTTTTTTGCATTGTCAAGTATATACTTCTGAATTTTCTAATATATTGAAGTCTTTTGGCTTAAAAAAAGAACTAATTGTCCTCAGTCAAAGATTTTCACTTTAATCCATGATTTAACATTCAATAAACATTGCTGTTTTTTAATCAGAGAAAGAGACCTTTCGAATTCAGAATAAGAATTGATGCATTTTTCTTATAAGTATTCAGAATTAGCTGAGGGGAGAATTCACTATATCAATTTAGCAGAAAGTATTCTATAAAAAATTATTTTTATGCATCTTGCATTAAGAATTAAAGTGCCTTGGGAAGAAATTGTTCAAATTCACTAGTAATCTATTGAGAAATCACTTCACTTTAAAAAATATTAATACTTGCCCTAACCGGTTTGGCTCAGTGGATAGAGCGTCGGCCTGTGGACTGAAGGGTCCCAGGTTTGATTCTGGTCAAGGGCATGTGACTTGGTTGCGGGCACATCCCTGGTGGGGAGTGTGCAAGAGGCAGCTGGTCGATGTTTCTCTCTCATCGATGTTTCTAGCTCTCTATCTCTCTCCCTTCCTCTCTGTAAAAAATCAATAAAATATATTTTAAAAAAATATTAATACTCAATGATATAGTGAAGTGGGCATTCTTGTTTTGGCCAGTGGAATGTAAATTGGGACAATCTTCTGGAAACCAATTTGTTAGTATCTATTACATTCTTAGATCTTACTTAGCCATTCTGCCGCATTGCTCTCAGAAACCAGTCGAGGTATTAGTTGGGATAGGTCAGAAAAGCCAGCATCATATATTCTAACAATTAAATCAAATTTCTTTTTGAACCCTCTTGGAGAGAATCAGAAAAAATTCCTTAATTCTGCTTTAGTTCAAGAAGGGTAAACTATCACTGGTTCACCTCATCCTGAGACTGGCTTTTCTCTAAAGGGAGCTTCCGGAATTAATTTTTCTAGCCTATCCTGGTCTGGCTCTCTCTCCTTAGTTTCTCCTAAGTCAGTTGAGGGTGGTGGTGGTGGAGGAGGTGCAAAGGAGAGAAAAGGAGGAGGAGAAAGCAAAGACAAGTCCAGAGAAGGGAGCTCAGAAAGTAGCAGGGCGGTTGGAGGGGGTGGGGATGGGGGTGGGGGCGGTGAGGGATGCTGGCATTGAGCAGCTTCGGAAGCTTCTTTAGTTCAGAGAAATCTCTAAAAGTTTTTTATTAACTTTCTGAAGAGAAGAAAATTTATCTGACAGTTCAGAGACACTCGTTAAAATTTTCTTATTAACCTCCTTTAGAAAAGAAAGTTTATCTGTGCTCCTTTTAGAGGCTTTTATTTTCCAGTCAAGGTAAGCATCCCATTCATTCAGTTCAATTTTAGAGTCAGCTTTTTCCAATTGAGTGCACAAAAAATTCATTTAGAGATAGCAAAAAAGGCCATTTCAGCCATCTTAAGCTAATACCCCTTTTGGTTAAATCTCCCCATTTGTGTAGATACAAGTTTAGGCTCTACAGTGAATTGTACGTGAAGCCTGTGGGAATTCTTAACTGTTAGTACTAAATAGGAGACTGATTGTCCTGGGGCTTGTCAGCCTGGGAGGCATCGTTTCCCATATTAATCTTAGTTTTTCTTTTGAGGCAATGGGAAAACACACACACACAAAATTAAAAGCAATCACACAAGAACAGCTCAAATACAAGCAGGACCCACTACCTAAAGCAGGAAGGTCCAGGATTCCAAGAGAAGACTCACCCCAGTTCACCTGATACGAAGTGGGAGCTGATGGAGCACAGTGGGCCCCTGCTGGTCCCTGGTACTGGGTCTGGGTCTGCAGGGTGGTCCTGGGTGGGCTTCTTTGGAATCCTGCTGGCTACGCCAAGTAAATGTCAAGGTAAGAAACATCCAAACCTTGCTTTACGAGTTTGAGCCAAACAGGATACAGCTGGAAGCAAGATCTCAACAAACTGAAAAACATGCTCCCAGAATACAGTTTGTAGTTCTTTTCATGTATTTGGAATTAAGGAGGGAATGTAAGAAAGATGACATAAAAGTGAGGAAATCAAGGCAGGAACTGGGTTATAGGATAGTTAATAAGATTATGTGCTCTCTTAAGGGTTGGTATGCCTTGGAGTGATCTAAAAACAGGCATTTCAAAACATGTTAACCTAGGAGCACTGAAACAATGGATAGGGCTTGCTTAAGACAAAAATAACCTTTTAGTGGGGAAATTTTAGGTATGAGGCAGGACCACCCACACTGACCTGCCATAGCTGGGAATTTATGATCAGATCACCCTGTGAGGTAACTTTCAGTTAGATTTGTAACAGCACCCCCTTTTCCCTACGTTGTAATTCTAGCAGGGCTATTTCCTTAAAAACTCTCAGAGGCATGGCCTCAGTCAGGAGAGAACCCCCTTCCTTCCTCAGAGTCTGGGTCCTAGTTCGTAGAATAAATGTGCATGTATATTTATCAAGTATGCTGATAATGATGAAAAAGTCAGCTATCTAAATATTCCATAGAGGAATAATGAAGTAACTTATTGTGCACTCATATTGTGGAGGATAAACTGATTAAAGGTACATTCACCAAGATTTTAATGAAAAGAGAAAAAAGCTCACGAGGTTCTGATACATGAAAACAGCAGGATACAGGTGGCATAAAATTATCACAATAATGTAAAGTACATACTTATAAAATAGTAGAATAGAATAAACAAAAATACTTCGCAAGTAATAATTTTTAGATGGTGGGATTATGATTTTTATTTTCTTCTTTTATACTTTATTTTCTATACTTTTTGCAATAAGCACTACTACCATTCTAATAAAAAACAAAAATATATTTAAAACATTCTAAGGTGGTAGCATATTTCTGTATTGCTTATACATGAATTGACTTGTATGCAGGGAGCAGAACTCTAATGGCACAGATATGATATGCCATTTTCTGTTCCTCAGAGCGGGATTAAATGGCATTGTCTCAGAAACTATTTGTGCAGTTTACATTTACATTAAATTGTGTCATTTCACTATAGTATTTAGAGACATTTAGTGCACGGGTTAAACAAAAGTCATGTTTTCATACTGGTATATGAAATGACACAAACCTCTAGTCCCTTGGGAGAGCATGCAATGTGTAATGCCTATTATTTTTATGTTATAAAACCCAACTCTGTTAAGAGCTATAATCATTAAGCAGAAAGCATAATGAAGTTGGCTGATTACAAAGGGAGAAGTCAAGTGTTTTAAACTCTCTGACATTTTCTAGTGATAGGCATTTACTAGAGCACTATTATTTTAAAGAAATTTTACTGCGCAAGGAATATGTTTAAAGAACATTAATTGAAGAGTTTATATTGCTTAAGAGCTTTACATTTCTGAATATGAATACTGATCTCTCTCTTCTTCCCTCTCTCTCTCTCTCCCTCCCTCTCTCACTCTGTTCAGAATTCTGATATGGGAAAAGGGTAAAGAGGAATCCATAGCCTAAAGTAAAGGTGTGAGGTTGGACTTGAAGGGCTGAGGTCTGGGGACCCCTGCATCATACCTGTCCCCAGGAGCACCCTTTACAGGTGGGTCTCTGTTTGACTTCCAGGAGTTTTTTGCTGGATGTGACTCCCTCACATTAAGTAAATAATAACTTTATTAAGTGTTGATACTGATGCATTCATATTTGAAATGCAGTCTAATGTTCTTATTGAGTATATAAAAAAAGGAAGAACCCCTATCTTGTATTCTTAATCCTTTGGAGCTTTTCATCTTGAAATTAATCAAATCAACTGTGCAGACTCAATGAGTTGCTTATTCCTTATTCCTTAGAACTCAAATGGATAGTGGATTTCATGACATCTCTTTTCAAGTTAGGGTAAAAGGTAATTTCAGAATTAATCAATTATATCTTACATCACGGCCCACAATAATCATCAGTTTTAGTTATGATTAAATTTGGACCCAAAGAGTAAATAAATATCTTCAAATTCCTTTTGAATTAATAACCCATGTCAGTTCTTTAGACAATATTTCACCTTGCTAAGCTTTTAAGTTTGAAGTTAGCATCATGCAATTTTTGCTGTTTTCATTTAATTAATAGTTTATTTGACAAATACTGTATGCTCCACTGAAAGGCATGCCAAAGGATTTTTGGAATAAACATAAAACAAAAGTCATGCTTATGGGGCTAAGCATGAGAGGAGTGAGGGACACAGTCATGAAATATACGTGTTACTGTAATTCATGTATATGTACATATATATGTGAATTCCTACTCATCAGGTTATTATTTTGAGAAAAACAATTGTACTTTAAGTTCTGCCACTATGTTATTTTTTAAGCTGGTGTCGCTTAGCTTCAGACCCACACTTCTATATTCTGTTTTGCGTTGGTGTGGGCAGGCTCCTTTAAGCTCTGCTGATCGGGTGCTAGAGGGAGACCACGAGGCTGGAGGAAGAAGGAGAGATGCTCTCTTTCCTGTTTGCTTCCTGTTTTTGTCAGTATCACCTTAGCAACACTACTTCATTCCAGCAAGGGCAGCTCCTTCCAGAAGCAGCAGTTGTTGATTCCAGACGACTCCAGTTTAGCGATTTTTTAAGCCTTGAGAACCGGCCTTATTGTGTACCTTCAGAAGGGTTCAGGTCTGGGGACCCCTGCACCATACCTCTCTCCTCTCAGGAGAACAGGGAGCCCCCTCCCTTCTACACCCATCTGGCTCCCAGTTCCCTGGGGACCTCTTTTAAGTTTGCAGGCACTAGTATTATCTGAACAGCTACCCCTCCTCAGATCAGAATTCCAGACTGTGGGACCCATTCTCCAAGCTCCTGAGCTTAAATAATTCTGACTTTTCTTTAGTTGCTCACTCGTAGGTGTAGCAGCTGCATGCTATGGGTGCTGTCTCTGTGATACCTGACTCTTCCTCTTTTTCATTCTCCAGTATCTGACTAGCAATCCTTTGTCATTTTATTCCCCTGTTAAAATAACTGGTGTGATTTCTCTCTTTTTTTCCTGGATCCTGACTGATACAACTTCCTAAAACAATAGATTGGGTCAGCGTTAATCCTCATGAAATGCACAGGACTGGTTGCTGGTTAATTCCACAGCTAATGGGGAAAAAACTTACTTCTTCATTTCTAGATCAGAAGACATTTTTCCAAAGTCTAATTGACTGGGCTATTTATAACCTAATTTTAAAATATACATATTTAATTGAATATGTAGGAGCTGATTTTAAAAAATACAGATATTTTCTCCCTGCTTTCATAAGAGCTTTTTGTAGAAATTCCCATTCCTCTAAACTATATGACCTATCCAGACATTCTAAAAGATTCCAATGACATGCTATAAAACATTGTTTGTGTGTATAAACACAGTCTCATTGGCTCCATATTTAAAGTAGAAAGAGATAAACAGAAAAAAATGTAAATACTTATTAATAAAATGTAACCAATAATAAACTTATTATGTGTTAACATAAATAAGATATTTGTAATGAAAAAAACTATATTTTCCAAAACATAATATAGGTAGCCAGAAGAGTGGTAATATTTTAAAATTTTATAAGTCTTTTAAATATTTGACTTAATAGAAGACATCTAGATTCTCATATATGCCTTGCATTTGATCTGTTGAGATATGAAATATATGAAAAAATAGCCTCACATAGACATATAATTTAAAATGGAAATAGTATTTTAACAGTCTTTTCAAATATTTGTGGATCTTCTTCTTTACTATTACACAAAAACTTGACAAGTGATAATTTCTTTTTTTTTTTAAAGTGATTGATTCTTAAAGGTTAGTTGCAATGTTCAATCTGAAAAATACACATTTTTAACAAATATGTTAAAATATAACTTACATACAATAAGTCACACATATTCAAAATGTACAATTTAATGAGTTTTGACATATGACTACATGGATGTATACATCACTAAAGTCAAGATAATAAACATTTTTATTGCCCTCAAAAGTGTCCTTGTGCCTCTTTGTAGTTCATTCCTCCTTTCTATGTCCCCCAAACTAGTCCCAACGATCATTAATGTGTTTTCTGTCACTATAGATTACTTTGCATTTTTCTTACTTTTTTATTGTTGATAGTGTTACAGATATTTCCCATTCCTTCCTGTTTCCCTCCCGCCCCTCCACCCAACCCCTGTCCTACCCCAGGCCTTCATCACACTATGGTTTATGTCCATGAACTATGCATTTATGCACATATATTCTTTGGTTAATATCTTCCCATCACCCCTGCTCCCCTCTGATATCTCTCGGTCTGTTCTATGTATCCATGTCTCTGGATCTATTTTGACAATCATTTTATTTTGTTCATTAGATTCTACATATAAATGAGATCATGTGACACTTGTCTTTCTCTGACTGGCTTATTTCAATAGCATAGTACTCTCCAGGTCCCTCCATGCTGTCGCAAAAGGTAAGAGATCCTTTTTGTTTACAGCCACAGAGTATTCCATGGTGTAAATGTACCACAGCTGTTTTTATTCACTCATCTACTGATGGGCACTTGGGCTGTTTCCAGATCTTAGTATTGTTAATAGTGCTGCTATGAACATAGGGGTACATATATTCTTTCTGATTGGTGTTTGGTGTTTCTTAGGATATATTCCTAGAAGTTGATCACAGGGTCAAATGGCTGCTCCATTTTTACTCTTTTGAGGAAACTCCATACTGGTTTCCACAGTGGCTGCACCAGTCTGCATTCCCACTAGCAGTGTACTAGGGTTCCCTTTTCTCCACATCCTTGCCAGTAGTTTGCATTTTTTATAAGAACATTGCCCATAAGAAATGTAATATGAGCTATAAATGTGAGCAAGACATGTAATTGTAAATTTTCTAGTAGCATATTTGATTGAACACATTAATAAAAATATTATTATTTTGGCATGTAGTCAATAGAAAAATATTAATGAGATATTGCCGTAGATTGAATGTTTGTCTACCCTCCAAAGTTCATAATCTAGTGAAACCTAATCCCCACTGTGATGTATTTGTAGGAGGACCTTCGGAAAGTGATCGGGTCATGAAGATGGAGCCCTCATGACTGGTATTAGTACTCTTATAAAAGAGACCCCAGAGAACTTCTTTGACCCTTCCTCCTTGTGAGGACACAGCAAGAAGATGGCCATTTATGGACCAGGAAGTAAGCCTTCACCAGACCCCAAATCTGCTAGTGCCTCCATCCTAGACTTTGTAGCCATCAGAACTGTGTGAGAAATAAATTTCTATCTATATGTATAAAGCCTAAGTGACCGTTCAACTGGTAGCTATGATGCACACTGACCACCAGGGGGCAGATGCTCAACGCACAGGCATGGAAACATGGAACAGACTGATGAATCTCAGAGAGAAGGGGGCAAGGGAGAGGGCAGGAAGAGATGAACCAAAGATTTTATATGCATACTAGAGGCCCGGTGCAGAGTTTCGTGAACTGGTGGGGTCCCTCGGCCTGGCCTGTGGGGATCTGGCTGAAACCAGCAGTCTGACATCCCCCGAGGGGTCCTGGATTGCGAGAGAGAGTGCAGGCCAGGCCAAGGGACTCCACCACTGCACAAATCCATGCACCAGGCCTCTAGTTGTTTATAAGCCACCCAGTCTATTTTTAGTATAACAGTTCCAACAGACTAAAGACAGATATTTTATATTTCTTCATTTTAAGTCTTAAAAATCTGGTATATATTTTATATTTTTAACATGTCTCAATTCAAACTAGTCACATTTCAAGTGCTCAATAGCCCTATGTGGTTAATGGCTACAATATTTGACAGTATAGGTCTAGAACTGTATCTAAGTGGAATTATAAAGTAGTCTTTTTTGACTAACTTCTGTCACTCAGCATAATTATGTCAAAATGTATCCTTGTTTTAGCATGTATCAGTAGTCCTTTTTATTGTTGAGTAGTATTCCATTGTTTGAATATGACACAATTTGCCCCCGGTGATGGACATTGTTTCCCCCTCCATTTTTTTTTGGCTATTATAAATGTCTTCTACGGATATTAATGTTCAAGTCTTTATGTGAACATATATTTTCATTTCTCTGAAGAAATACCTAGGAGTGAAATGCTGGGTCACACAGTATATGTTTAGCTTTTTATAAAACTGCCGAACTGTTTTCCACAGTGGCTGTCCCATTTAACATTGCATTAGCAAGTTATGAGAGTTCCAATGCTTTATATCCTCTCCAGTGCCTGGTATTGTCCATCTTTTAATGTTGGCCATTCTACTGGGTGTGTAGTGATAGGTACCTCATTGTAGTTTTAATTTTCATTTCCATAATAACTAATTATATTGAGCATCTTTTTGTAGATGTGTCTGTGCAAATCATTTGCCCACTTTTTTTTAGGTAACTTGTCTTACTATTTTAAGAGCTATTTATATATTCTAGATAGCACTCTTTTGTCAAATACATGTTTTGCAAATATTTTCTCTCAATTTATGGCTTTCTTTTTTATTTTCATGGATTTTGCAGAGCAATAGTTTTAAATTTTGATTAATGTGTTGGCTTCTCTTTTTATACATTGTGCTTTTTCTATTATGTCTTATTTAAGAAATCTTTGCCAAACAGAGGGTCACTGAATTCTCTTATGTATCCCTTTAGAAGTTTTATACTGTTGACTCTTACATTTAAGACAAGAATAAAGTTTGAGTTAATTTTTATATGTACTATAAGATAAAGATTGAGATTTCCTTAAAAAAAAAAAAAAAAGACTATCCAATTGTTCCTGAATCAATAGCGAAAAGATTATCTTTACCACATAAATTGTCTTGTCATCTGTGTTAAAAACTATTGGCCCTGCCCTGGCTGGTGTGGCTCACTGGGTTAAACATCACCCATGCACCAAAAAGGTCACAGGTTAGATTCCTGAGCAGGTACAAGCCCAGGTTTCAGGCTCGATCCCTAGTAGGGGTGTGTAGGAGGCAGCCCTATCAATGTTTCTCTTTCACATTGATATTTTTCTCTATCTCTATCTCTCTCTCTCACAAAACAAAGATCTTTAAAAATGTATCTATTGGCCCCATATATGTAGAATTATTTCTAGGGCCTCTATTCTGTTCCATTTATCTATATGTCTATCTTTATACCCAGGCTACACTAACGTGATTACTGCAGCTTAATTAATAGTAAGTCTTAAAATCAGATAGAAAATTCCTCAACTTCCTTTTCAAATTGCTTTGGATACTTCATGTTTTTTTTTTTTTCATTTCCATATAAATTTTAGACTGAGCTTATCAAGTTTTTAAAAAATTAAGCCTGTTGGAATTTTGATTGAAATTTCACTGATTCTATAGATCCACTTGGGGTGATAGCAATAAACATTTTATACTTTGTTACATTAAAATGCATTGGTTATCTTGCAGTCTGAATGGACTTAACCTATATATGATTTTGTAAAATCATGCACTGGTCATTTGGCAAACATTGGTTCACTGAGTTATGAGGATCTTCTAGATGTTTGCACATTTTATTGGACAACATATTAAGAAATCATATTCATTAAAATCTCCACCAATCTCATCAGAAAAGTGTTGAAGTTCTGGGAAGCTGTCAAGCTCACAGTGGCAGATGCATATTTTCCAAAAATTCTAATTTTTGCTGGAAAGCTCAAATTTGATCAGTGGCTTCAGTTGTTTTCTTTGAAGTGATAGGCTCACTTGCTTCCTGTCTCAGAAACTGTCTGCCGAATCCCCAATAGTCTGAATAGTCCTACTTAGTCTGTCAGTTGTTCTTCCAAATAAAAATGTTCTGTGAAAAAAAATACCCAAAATAAAAATAACTAACTTCTGTCATAACTCTCATAACTCTCAGCTCACAACTCAAACTCAGGTGCTTTTTCTTGTGACAGACATTGTAGTTTGGTATGCCGTCAAAGTGCTTTATTTTTACTTCTTATTGCATCCTGTAGAATAATAAAAAGTTGTGTATTCAAGGATTGGGATTTAATAAAGTCAGTAATTTTTACTGCCTCATTAAAGACCTTTTAAAGTACAACTGGTGTTGTTTTTTTCACAAGTGTGGTGGTGACGAATACAGTGACTACTAGTGTAGTTTGGTGCCACTGCCTTGATTTGTGTTCAGATGCTCACAGTTTTACTCACCGTTGCTTCTGCATTATCACCACCAATGGCAACACAGTAGAAAAGGCAAAAAACAGCCAGTATTATTATGAAAATAATTTTGGCCTTGGGAACCCCCCACATTAGTTTAGGGAACATGCCAGGGCTTCATGGGCCACACGTTAAGAACCATTGCTCTAAGGGCACAGAAGGGCATTTCATACAATCCGGAAGGCTGCTGGGAGGCTTTGTTGAGAGGGTGAGGCCAATGGATGCGTATGTAAGGAAGGGTTGGCTGTCTAGACAAAGGGAAGAGCATGAGCAAGGGCACTAGGTGGGAACAACAGGTCTCCCTTCTTCAGTTTTGTTGACGCAAAAGGTGCAATGAGTGCAGGGGCCATAGTGGAGATGGCAAGAGATCCAGAGGGCCATGTCCACATGACAGCAGCTGAAACTTTGTCCTTAAGTTGATGGAGAGCTCTTGAAGGTTTCATAGCTAGGGAGAAACACAACGAGAATTGTCTGTTAACTCTAGCGCTCTGGCACAATATGGTGAATGGATTTGGGAGGTTTACACTGGAGAGAGGAAGCTCAGTTAAGAAGCTGTGCCTTAGATGATTTAATAGAACAGATGGTCAACTAATAAAAACTCAACCCCCACCCCCCTCATTAATTCAGTCAGAATATTTCAACTAGTGCATTTGCTCAGGGGACAGAACTATATATACCTTCACTTCATGGATGCAGACTTGGACAATAAGAGAGAAAAGCAGGCTTACAAATCATGTTCTATTACCTGTGTCCTTCCAGAACCTCAAACAGAAATTCCTACTCTCTGCTCAGTTTAGTTATTTCCTTTAACAGAGATCAGAGAGCAAGGGTAGAAGTGGGTTTACAAGTTGTATTTAATTGTTTCTCACAACAGCATAACTGGAATGATAATATAGAGGTTGGAGATCTCAGAATTATTTTTTGCTTTAACTATGATGTGACTGTTTCTCTCTGTATGTACTTACACATACATGTTCTTGGGTACATATATAATATTTATTTGTATATTTTAACATTGCACTCCACTGCTATAGCTTAATTCAAATCTGTATTAGCTCTTGTCTGGAATTCTCCAATGACTAGTCTTATTTCTACTCTTAACCCACTACAACCCACTTTATCCACAGTATCCACAGTACTCGTTTAAAAGTATAAATCAGATCATGTAATTTGCCTGTGTGCAATCCTCAGTGACTTCCTGTCCCACACAGAAAAAAATCTAAAATCCTTACACTGTTTCACAAAGCCCTGCATAACTGACTCTTGCCTGCCTCTCTGACCACTTCTATCACTCCTCACCTTGCTCACCAAAGTCTTATTACCCTGGTGTATTTCCATTACACCATGTACACTAGCTGTTTTCTCTGCAAGGGATGCTATCCCCTTAGAGCTTCACATGTCCTCTATATCCTAACAAATTATGGGAAGCTCCTTTTTAGATCACCAAACCTAGAGTAGCCTCCTTATCACTCCCTTTCATTTCACTGTCTTATTTCCCTAATAGTCTTTAGTTATGCTAGCACCTGGAACATTGTCTTAGAGATAGTTGGTTCTCAAGAAGTATTTGTGGAATGAATGGATAAATGAATTATAGAAAAGTTTTCTTTTGTGTTAGCCTTTTATGGTTCTTATAAAGTTGTAATGCAAATGATCTCATATGAGCCACCTTTTGAATTCTGTGTTTGATTTGATCAGGATTTTATTCTTTCTAAAATCAAGTAGGAAAATTCAAAATTCCTTAGGAAGTAGATGGCTTTCTCTTAACCAGCTGGAGGTATTAGTCATGGTAAAAAAACAGAAGGGCCCAGCTGGCATGGCTCAGTATTTGAGCGTCGACCTATGGACTAGGGCCGTGGTCCACAAACCGTGGCTCGCGAGCCACATGTGGCTCTTTGGCCCCTTGAGTGTGGCTCTTCCACAAAATACCACAAAATACCACGTGCACATACAGTGTGATTGAAACTTCGTGGCCCATGTGCAGAAGTCGGTATTTTGTGGAAGAGTCACATTCAAGGGGCCAAAGAGCTGCATGTGGCTCGCGAGCCACGGTTTGCCGAGCCGCAGTTTGCCAACCACTGGACTAGGGCGTCAAGGTTTGATTCCCAGTCAGGGCACATTACCAAGTGGCAGGCACAATCCCTAGTGGGGAGAGTGCAGGAGGCAGCCCATTAATGATTCTCTTACATCATTGATGTTTCTATCTCTCTCTCCCTCTCCCTTCCTCTCTGAAATAAATAAAAAAATATAAAAAACAAAACAAAACAGAAGGAAAGCACTTGCCTGCTAAGTAAATCTTACCAAAAAGGCAGATAAACTGGAAAGGTGCAATCTGACCAAACCCAGGTCTCCTAGTTTTTAACGTCATAATGTGCATATGGTCCTTCTGAGCTGGACCAAAGATACTTCCATTTTCCTTTCTACCTTGTGACAAACTTATAAAGGGGGAAAAGGATCTGCAGAAAGTATAAAAATCTAGGATGCCCTAGTATACCTTGGAAATTTAAGTATCGTGAGCCCCTGACATGCCCCCAGTTGCCCTTATTATCAGTTTGGACTTTGCTATTCCCTTCATTTATACTTTAATTCATACATTGAACCTCTCTTCTATGTGCAGGCACTGCGCAGTACACAGGGGATAGCAATGAACATGGCTGACAAGGTCCCTGCTCTCTGGTAGCACATGCTCTTGGTGAGGAGGGGCGTGGTAAATTGCAACATAATGGAAATGTGAGTGATCAGACAGAGGGGCTGGGAAGAATGTTTATTTTTCAGAGTGGTTTGGGATGTGCACTCTGAGAGCCAGCCATGGAAAGGACTAAGGAGAATAGAGAACATCGAGGGCAGACACTTAGGTAGGAGTAGACTCGGCTTGCTCAAGAAACAGAAGGCTGAAGGGGCTGGATCACAGTGAGCATAGGAACATAGTGGGTGATGAGGTCAATGCGGAAGGCTGAGCTCAATCCTATAGGGCCTTATAGGTCCAGTATGGTTAGGAGTTAGGAGTTTAGACTTACTCTAGCCCAAAGAGAATTCACCGGAGTTGCTGGATTTTTGTTTTGCTTTGCTTGTTTTCAGACACAGATACTTTAATGTTGGATGTTTCTGTAAAGAATCTGAGCAGTTGCATTTTCCTAATCATCAATTTTTTCTTATTTGGTGTGTCTCTTCCTTCCTCATAGAATGTGATATGTCCTCAAAGCCTAGTATGTGAGTAGTCACTACATGTTGATTAAATGAAAATGCTATTGAGTATGGAGAAAGACAAGCTTGTGGTGAAAACCAATGTGAAATTCTAATAGTTAATAGGTCAGTATTGGATGGCAGCCAAAGGGAGGAAAGCAACCTGGTAAGCTCTTGTGTTATGACAAATTCCTGGTAAAATAAGGAGGGGAATTGGCTACTGATACTTATGGGGGAGGCAGCGGGGGTGGATTTCAAAATGTTGTGATCCAATGTGAGACCCAGGCAATAGGCACAATCATAAAGGTGTTTCCGTGACCTCCAGGCTGTGTGTATTTATCTTCTTGTGGGATATGATCTTGTCTCCCTACTAGAGAGGAAGGGAAAGGGGTTTGAATATTCCATCCTCTTTTGGTTCATTAGAAGGTAAAGTAAACATCTGTTCTTCTTTTTGGCTGCTCAGTAACTGAAACCTTTTCCCATGTTTGAGTTTTCCCACCTGTGTTAGTGAAACACAGAATGTATCTTCCACTATAGAAACTGAAATTCCAGACACTTACTTTACTAGCCTCCATTGCTAGAGTCAGGCATGAATCACGGTATCCACTTGTGAGATGAGGTTGTGAAGTTGGGGGAACCACGAGAAACTCTCCAGTGTCACTCAGGGTCAGAGGTGGCAAAATGATTGCGTTTCTGGGATAGCAGTGCTGCAGGGGCTAGTGGAGCCCAGGATCCAGTTAACCTATTTCCTACACAAGTCACTGTGTCCCTTTTCAAGAGCAATTTTCCTGGCTGCCTCACCACAAACTTGACTCTTCCTAGGAATTCTGTGAGTCACCTAAATCCTTTAATAAATTATTTTCTGCTTCAACCAGACAGAAGTGGTATCTGAACTGTGAATGATTCAGAAATTAGAATGGAATGGTTGCAGGCTATAGAGCCTTAGAGAAATATGGGATGCATGTGGGACTATGGAAGTGTTGTCTGGCTTGGCTGAGGTTGAATGCAATGAAAATTCAGCTGGTGTTGTTAATGGCTCTTGTCACGATCTGTTGAAGCAGTTAATCAAATTATCACCTGTGTGGACCTACAATGAATTGCCACTGAAAGCAAAGCTTCGGGGAACTAAGAGATCAATGCTATTGAATAATGAAAAGGTCACAGGGAATCCCAGGACCATGGGATGAGATGGCTTCTTCTAATGATAATTGGTAGCTTAAATAAAAGGAAACACATGCTTAAAGCTCCCAATTCTCCCTTTAAAGCACATGCTGAAAACCCAGAGGCTTCTATGGCTTTGTTAAAAGAATTTCTTATTGTTTGCCACTGAAGTGTGCTGAAAGCCAAATATCAAATCTGCAGCCTGGTCCTGAAAATTTCTGAATTAAAAAGAGTTGAATTCATACCATCAGCTGGTCTTTCAAGAGAAAGTTGGAGAATTGATTAGGGGAAGAGTGGGCCTTGAGAATTTCAATGGGAAAATTTAGATGATTCATGTAGGCCGTAGTCAAGCATGGTGCACTGAACTCTTTAAAAGACCTAATTACATAATTCAAAAATAGAATGCAGGAATGTGTAATTGTGGAACATAAGCATTGCCTTACATAGTGATGTAATGGACCCTTGGATACTAATGTATTCCTCCATGCCTCTCCAAGGGCAAAGCAGTATAAAGGGCAGATCAGTCCCTTACTCCATGAGGATTACTGAGACTATCAAATTTCTGGTGAACTTGTATATTTTGTTCTTTTGCACTCCTATTTGCTGGTTTAAAAGTAAAATAAAGTTAAAATTACTTAAACCAAATCTGGATAGTTATTCTCACTAATTTCTGAACCTAGACCAGTCTTTGCAGTCTAACCTGGTTTACTAAGAATATCCTGAATCTTGAATCCCTATTGAGTACCCTTTTCATTTCACTTCTATCCCTGTAAGTAAGGGACATCAGGAGTTTGTTTTCATTTGTTGGGGTTAGCAATGTATCTTTACCACAGTGCTTCATGCTTATGCCAATTCTCTGTGTTTGTATCAAATTTAATCCACAGAATATGAAGCCAGCTCACTATATTAATTATATAATACCATTAAACTTACTGATAATAAAATTTCTAACTGATGGAAAACAGGAAGTAATATGCAGCCTAGGTGCCTTAGTAAACCACATGTGCCATAAAGTGAAGAGTAAATCTCATGAAATTATGGGGCTTATTATTTTAGTAAAGTTCTAGGTAGGCATGTGTGTGAAAGAGAGAAGGGAAAGAGGAAGAAAAAGAAGAAGAAGGAGGAGGAGGAGGAGAAAGGGCTGGGGAATATAGGTCTTTTTAAATTTTGGAAATCATATATACCACATTTGGATGCGTGACAGACTCTTCCTATTGTATACCAATATGGATCTTTTCTTTTTAATGAAACCTTAATTCTGTTTGAGCACTAAAGTTTCCAGTTAAAAATATTCAGACTCCCTTGCAGCTAGAAATCACCAAGTATCAGAGTATGGCTAATATGAAATAAGCTCAAGATTTCTGGGAAAGGTACTACCTCTCTCTATTTTCCTCCCTCTTAATTATCTGAAGTTGTGGCAGCCAACTTGTGATCATGACCATGAGGCAATAAACATGAGAACAAATCACAAGTGGAAAATGGTAAAGCAGAAAGTGAGAAGGAACCTGACACTATCGATATTACGTAGCCACTGCACCAGCCTGTTTACCTCCATACTTATTATTATGTGACAGAAATAAATTCCCATTTGGTTAAAATATTACGGTTAGATTTCTTGTTCCTAATATAATTCCTAACTGATACAAAGGTGTCATGCTGATTCATTTATTGGGTGACAGGAAAGGCTGATAGCTTTGAGTGAAGCCCAGAGAAATCTCTCTGGCTTGTGAAAGCATTGGTACAGATAGTTTCCCCCTTGGCCCTTATTTCCAAAAAAATCCAATGGTGCTCAAAGTGCTTGTGGCACAAAATACATTGCATGGATTTTTTGAAAAATCTGTTAGGAGAATGATAGCGGAGAACCCTTGAGTTTTAAACACTCCACTGGGCAAGTCATAATTTTTCTTTTGAGAAAAAAACTTGGTAATGAGTTATAGTGCAGGGGTCTACTTCTGGGCTCTTTATTCTATTCCGTTAGTCTATTTCTATACTAGTATTATACTCTCTTGTTTTTATAGGTTTATAAAAATTCATGATACCTGGTGGAGCTAGTCTCTTACCTTGTTCTTCAACAGGTTTTTAACTATTTTTAGCCTTTTGCATTTTCATATAAATTTTGAATCAACTTGCTAATTTCCATAAAAACAATTTTTTGAAATTTTGACTGAGATTGCACCAAATCTATTGAACTGGGGAGAATTGGCATGGGCATTTGAATCCATGAAAATAGTATGTCTCTCCAGTAATGCAGTTTATAAGTCTTCTAAAAAAATTTATAGTTTTCATTATAATGGTCTTGCATACAGGCCTATCTCATTTTATTGCACTTCACTTTATTGCATTTCGCAAATACTACATTATTATTATTATTATTATTATTATTATTTTACAAATTGAAGGTTTGTGGCAACTTTGCATTGAACAAATATATTAGTGCCATTTTCCCAACAGCATTTAATCACTTCATATCTCTGTGTCACATTTTGGTAATTCTCATAATATTTCAGATTTTTCCATTATTGTTATATTTGTTATTGTAATCTGTGATCAGTGATCTGAGATGTTACTATTATTATTGTTTTGGGGTACCACAAGCCATGCCCATATAAGATGGTACACTTAATCAATATATGTGTGTGTTTTGACTGCTCTGCCGATTAGCCATTTCCCCATCTCTCTTTCCTCAAGCCTCCCTATTCCCTGAGACACAGTAATATTGAAATTAGGCCAGTCAATTACCCTGCGTGGCCTCCAAGTGTTTAAGTGAAAGTAAGAGTCCTATGTCTCTCATTTTAAATGATTAAGTGATTTAGTGAAGAAGACATTTCAAAAGCCAATATAGGCTGAAAGCTAAGCTTCTTGCACCAAACAGTCAAGTTTTGTACACAAAGGAAAAGTTCTTGAAGGAAATTAAAATGGCTACTCCAGTGAGCACGTGGGTAATAAGAAAGCAAAACAACTTTATTGCTGATATGGAGGAAGTTTTAGTGGTCTGGATAGAAGATCATACCAGCCACAAAATTTCCTTAAGCCAAAGCCTAATCCAGAGCAAGGCCCTAACTCTCTCTGGTTCTATGAAGGCTGAAAAAAGTGGCCGAAGAAAAGTCTGAAGCCAGCAGAAGTTGGTTCAGAAGGTTTACGGAAAGAAACAATCTCCATAACAGAAAAGTGCAACGTGAAGCAGCGAGTGCTGATGTTGAAGCTGCGTCATTACCCTGAAGAAGCTACGCCAAACAACAGATTTCAATGCAGATGAAACAGCCTAATATTGGAAGAAGAGGTCATCTAGAACTTTCATAGCTAGAGCCTTTCATAGAGAGAAGTCAATGCCTGGCTTCAAAGCTTCAAAGGACAGTCTGACTGTCTTGTTAGGGGCTATTGCAACTGGTGACCTTAAGTTGAAGCCAATTCTCATTTACTATTCCAAAAATTATAGGGCCCTTAAGAATTATGCTAAATCTACTCTGCTTGTGCCCCATATGTGGAACAACAAAGCCTGGATGACAGCACATATGTCTACAACATGGTTTACTGAATATGTTAAGCCCACAGCTGAGACCTACTGCTCAGAAAAAAGATTCCTTTCAAAATATGACTGCTCATTGATAATGCACCTGGTTACCCAAAAGCTCTGATGGAGAGATGTATGTTGTTTTCATGCCTGCTATCACAAAATCCATTTTGCAGCTCATGGATCAAGGAGAAAATTCAACTTTCCAGTCTTATTATTTAAGAAATACATTTTGTAAGACTGTAGGGGCCATACAGTGATTCCTCTGGGCAAAGTAAATTGAAAACCTTCTGGAAAGCATTAACCTTCTAGATGCCACTAACAACACTCATGATTCATATGAACATTAACAAGAGTTTGGAAGAAGTTGATTCCAACTCTCATGGATGACTTTGAGGGGTTCAAGGCTTCAGTGGAGGAAGTAACTGCAGATGTGGTGGAAACAACAAGAGAACCGTAATTAGAAGTGGAGCCTGAAGATGTGGCTAAATTGCTGCCACCTCATGATAAAACTTTCACAGATGAGGAGTTGCTTCTTATGGATGAACAAAGAAACTTGTTTTTTGAGATGGAATCTACTCCCGGTGAAGATGCTGTGAGGATTATTGAAATGACAACAAAGGCTTTAGGATGTTACATAAACTTACTTAATAATGCGGCAACAGGATTTGAGAGGATTGACTCCAATTTTGAAAGAAGTTCTGTGAGTAAAATGCTTTTCAAACTGTATTGCACGCTGCAGAGAAATCATTCATGAAAGGAAGAATCAGTTAATGTGGCAAACTTCACTGCTGTCTTATTTTAAGGAATTGTGACAGCCACTCCAGCCTTCAGCAACCACCACCCTGATCCGTCGGCAGTCATCACCATGGAAGCAGCACCTTTCACCAGCAAAAAAAAAAAATATTATTATTATTATTTTAATCCTCACTTAAGGATATTTTTTTCCATTGATATTTTTAGAGACAGTGGAAAAGAGAGGGAAAGACAGAGAGAAACATCAATGTGAGAGAAACACATCGATTGGTTGCCTCCTGCATGAGCCCCAACTGGGGCGCAGACTGGGGAGGAGCCTGCAACCGAGGTAATGGTACATGCCCTTGACTGGAATCAAACCCAGGACCCGTGGGTCCACAGGCCAATGTTCTATCCACTGAGCCAAACCAGCTAGGGCACCAGCAAAAAGATTATAACCACACTGAAGGCTCAGGTGGTGGTTAGTATTTTTTTTTTAGCAATATTATTAATTTAAGGTATGTACACTGTTTTTTTTTTTAGACAATGCTATTGTACACTTAGTAGACTACAGTATAGGGTTAACATAAGTTTTATATGCACCGAGAAACCAAAAAAGTCATGTTATTTGCTTTATTATGGTATTTGCTTTATTGCAGTGCTCTGGAACTGAATCTGCAATATCTTTGAGGTAGGCCTGTATTTTCTAATAGATTATTCTTTGACATTTAGTATTTTTGGTACTATCATAAATAAAATTTTAAAAATTGTTTATTTTCTAACTATGGAGGCTAGTATTTAGAAAGATGATTGTGTATATTAATTTTGTATAAAGCAAACTTGCTAAACTGTGTGGATTCTTTCAAATTTTCTAGACATATAACTCTTGTTATCTATAAATAATGATAGTTTTCTCTGATAATTCTTATAACTTTTCCTTATTTTAGCTGTCTTACTACTCTGGCTAGGATCTATTATAATGGTAAACTAAAGAAGTGTTATCAGAAGTCCTTGTCTTGTTTTTAATCTCAAAGGGAATACTTTCAATGTTTTACATTAAGTATGAGTTTTTATATATCCTGCACCCAAGTAGTAAAAAGTGGTGTGTTTTTAAATGTAACAGAACTTGTCAGATTACTTTTGCAAAAGCCTGAAACAATTTACATTTCTATCAACATGTTTGCCAGCAATAGGTGTTATAATACTTGAAAATACTTTAAAATAATTGCCATTCTGTTGTATGTAAAATGACATCTTATTCTAGTTTAGTGAGTTTGATCTTTCCATGTGTTGTTGACCATTTGAATTTGCCCTCTTATGACTGGTCTCTTTGTATCCTTTGCTTAATTTTTATTCCTTTCTTCCAATTTGAGAGATTTTTGTGTAGTATAATTGTGTTGTGCCATATGCTTTTTGTATGGCAGGTATTTTCCCAAGCTTATTATTTGTTATTGACACTGCTTTTTAAGCTATAAAAATGGTTTTAAATTTATATTTGATAAAATATTTTTATTTTGAGTGTCTATTTTTCTAGTCTTCACATGCTGTCTCTTAGATTTTCTTGTGTATTTAAAAAATCTACATTTCGGTATTTTAGCCATCTGGAACTTATTTCTATATATTATATAAGACAGAGGTCCAATTTCCCCAAACCATAAAACTCCTCGAAGAAAAAATAAGCAGTAAACTCTTTGGTGTCGCTCTTGGCAATAGTTTTTTCGATAATTCTTCCTGGGCAAGGGAAACAAAAGAAAAAATAAGCAAATGGGACTACATCAAACTAAAAATTTTTGCACAGCAAAGGAAACCATCAACAAAACGAAAAGACATCCTACTGAATGGAATAAAACATTCTCTAATGATACATCTGATAAAGGGGTTAATATCCAAAATATGTAAAGAACTCACAAAACTTAGCATAAAAAAGGCAAAGACAAATAATCTATTTTAAAATTGTGCAGAGGATCTGAATAGACATTTCTGCAAAGAGGACATACAGATGGCCAATAGACATCCAAAAAAATGCTCAATGTCATTAATCATAAGAGAAATGCAAATTAAAACCACAATGAGATGTCATCCCACACCTGTCAGAATGGCTATCATCAATAAATCAACAAATAACAAGTGTTGGAGAGGATGTGGAGAAAAGGGAACCCTCATGCGCTATTGGTGGGATTGCAAATAGGTGCAGCCACCATGAAAAACAGCATGGATATTCCTCAAAAATTTAAAAATAGAACTACCATATGATCCAACAATCCCATTTCTGGGTATTTACCCAAAGAAATCCAAAACACTAATTTGAAAAGATATATACATCCCTATGCTCATTGCAGCATTATTTTCAATACCAGATATGGAAAAAATCCAAGGGCCCATAATTAGATGGATGGGTAAAGAAAAGAAGGTACATATATACAATGGAATATTACTTGGCAGTAAAAAAGAATGAAATCTTACCATTTGTGACAACATGAATTGGACCTAGAGAGTATTACACTAAGTGAAATAATTCAGACATAGAAAGACAAATACCATATGATTTCACTTGTATGTGGAATCTAAAACACAAAACAAACATATAAACTCATGTATAGAGAATAAACAAACTGATGGTTGCTAGATATGTGGGGAAATGAGAGGCTGGGTGAAAAAGGTGAAGGGATTAAGAAGTTTAAATTGGCAGTTATGAAATAGTCACAGGGATGTAAAGTACAATATAGGGACTATGGTCAATAATATTGTAATAACTGTGGCCTTAGCTGGTTTGGCTCAGTGGATAGAGCATTGGCCTGCGGACCAAAGGATCTCAGGTTCGATTCACGTCAAAGGCATGTACTTTGGTTGCAGGCTCCTCCCCAGCCCAGGCCCTGGTCAGGGCTTGTGCAGGAAGCAACCAATTAATATGTTTCTCTCACATTGATGTTTTTCTCTGTCTTTCCCTCTCTCTTCCACTCTCCCTAAAAAAAAAATCAATGGAAAAATATCCTTAGGTGAGGCTTAACAACAACAACAACAAATTGTAATAACTGTGTATGTTGTCAGGTGGGTACTAAACTTATTGCGGAGCTAACCTTTTAAGTTATAAATGTCTAACCACTGTGTTGTACCCTGAAACTACTATAATATTGAATGTCAACTGTAATTGAAAAATAAAAAAATTTAGAGGTCCAATTTTATTTTCTTTCAATTGGATAACTATTTGTATCAGCACCATTTATTAAATAACTCATTCTTTTCCTACTTAAATGAAATGCTATTCTCAAGTATTAAATTCTCATGCATAATTAGATTTAAATTTTTGATTGTTCTGTTGCATTTTATTTATTATATGCTAATAACATATTAGAGCACATTATGGTGTGTTATAATTGTTGAAGCATGTTCCCCCCTTCACTAATCTTATTTTTCATACTTTTGTTGGAGAAAAAATTAAATACTTAAAGTGTAAAATTTGTCCAGCCAATGTGGCTCAGTGGTTGAGCATCAACCTATAAACCAGGAGGTCACAGTTTGATTCCTGGTCAGGGCACATGCCTGGATTGTGGGCTCGATCCCCTGTGGGGGCATGTAGGAGGCAGCGGATCAATGACTCTCTCTCATTATTAATGTTTCTATCTCTCTCTCCCTCGCTGAAATAAATAAAAAAACAAACCAAACACCAAATTTCTCTCTGATAAGAGAAACTAAATTAGATACTAAGAAATAAGATGCTGTCAGGTAAGTTTCAGCTGTAGAGGACCCCAAACCATTGTAAAAGCTAAGGATTTTTTTTTTCACTCATTCTTCTGCCCTCCTCCAAGAACCAATATTCCTCCTTGTGTGTGTGTGTGTGTGGGTGTGATATCACTCCTGTTGAAAATACATGCTTTGGGTAGAATGTAAGAGAATCTTGCCCCTTAGTGGATATTTCAGATACTCAAAAAAGATAGAAGTATCTATGATTCTGGAGCAAGGTGAAGATTTACAGGCACTGGAAGATTTAAGAAATACTCTTACAGATCCAAGAGGGACAGATGCAATCTGGTGTTTGCTAATAGTTCTGGAGGCAACCAAATGTAGATTTGAGACAATTCAACAGAAGTCATACATCTAGGAAAAGGAACAGGAAGTAGCATTGCCTATCAAGCAGGAATGTAACTATACTGCACCTGGGTGTGACTGCCTGTGGATCCATCTCTTGGCTTTCCTCAGCTTTGGTTTATGTATACAGCAATCAGCTGATTTTCATTCTGCTCTTCTCAAGCTCTCATGTCAACTCTCTTCCAGCTAGGTTTGTTCAATGGAAGGCAATGGTAGGAGGTTGGAGGATAGAAAAAAAAAAAAGCCAATGTATTTCTTCTCCTCTCTCTTTGCCACAGCTATGTATTTTCTGTGGCTGCAACTCCTGCTGAATGCTGTCTCACTATGATTCCAACTTCCACTGGGCTATCCCAGCCTCTTGACTCTTGTAACCTAACCTCCTCCCTTTTTTCTTTCAGCCAACCCAAGGTTAAGGGTTCCCAATCGTTAATTTTCAGTTGCCTCACTATTCCCCATCATCTTATCTGCTCTTCCATCATCCGTGTAACAAATTCCCTGTATTAAATATCCTGTGTTTTTAGATAATCAGACCCTGACTAATAGAGCAACTAATTGGAAAACCCCAAATTTAACATGCATGCATAGGGGAAGGCATTTATGAGAAATAAGAGGGAAAACTCTTATAATTATAAAAGTCTATTTCAGACTGCTTAGTCAGAGGGAGTGCTGTTAGGGTCAGTTTGCATATTACCCTTTTACTATATAGGATAGAGGCCTGGTGCACGGGTGGGGGGCCGGCTGGTTTGCCCTGAAGGGTGTCCCGGATCAGGGTGGGAGTCCTACTTGGGTGCCTGGCCAGCCTGGGTGAGGGGCTGATGGCTGTTTGCAGCTGGTCACACCCTCTTCAGCGGGGGGGTCCCCACTGGTGTGCCTGGCCAGCCTGGGTGAAGGGCTGAGGGCCGTTTTCAGGCTGGCGGGTGACTGGAGCTCCCAGCCTCTTTTTTATTTTTTTTATTCTGGGATTTATTTACCTTCTATAGCTGTCACTGGAGCTGAGAGCTGGCTCCAGCTCTGAGGCCGTTGCCAGCTGAAAGCAGGTATCTGGGGTTTGTTTAGTCTCTATGATTGAAACATTGTTGCTTCCAGAGCTCAGAGCTGGGTCGAGGCAGGCGGGGAACCTTGGCTTCCTCCATCACTGGAGCAAGCAAGCCTCATGTTCGCTTCAGCTGCATGGCTGCCGGCCGCCATTTTTGTTGGCAGTTAATTTGCATATCCTGCTGATTAGCCAATGGGAAGCATAGCGGAGGTATGGTTAATTACCATGTTTGTCTATTATTAGATAGGATAATAAAAGGGTAATATGCAAATTGACCCTAACAGCAGAATGACTGGGAATGACTGGTCACTATGACACACACTGACCACCAGGGGGCAGATGCTCAATGCAGGAGCTGCCCCCTGGTGGTCAGTGCGCTCCCACAGGGGGAGCTCTGCTCAGCCACAAGCCAGGCTGATGGCTGCCAGCACAGCGGCTGGAGCCTCTTCCGCCTCCTCAGTAGCAGTAAGGATGTCTGACTGCAGCTTAGGCCTGCTCCCCGCTGGCAAGTGGACATCCCCTGAGGGCTCCCGGGCTGCCAGAGGAATGTCGACTGCCAGCTTAGGCCTGATCCCCTGGGGAGCGGGCCTAAGCCAGCAGGTAGACATCCCCCGAGGGGTCTCAGACTGTGAGAGGGCACAGGCTGGGCTGAGGGACCCCCCCGAGTGCACAAATTTTTTTGCACCGGGCCTCTAGTAATATATAACTAAAGTTCTGATTTAAGACTTTGGTCCCTTTGTGGCTCCTAAATGATCTAAAGAATTGAGTAGTCTAGTTGAAGGGTGCTGTGATAGAGAATGAAGCTCTGTTGACTCCTGGGAGTCTCCCTTCCTTCTCCTGCAGAGCTGGGTGAGGGCCAGCACAAAGGGAAATCAAGTTCAGTATACAGCTGTCATTCTGTGAAGGAGGAGGGTGGGAAGAAGTGGGGGAGAGAGAATATGAATGAATGAATGAATGAATGAATGAAAGTATCTCTGATCCATCCTACCCATCTCTGGTACTAAACATTTGTCATATACACAAAATCACTGAATGTTAAAGCTAGAAGAGATAGTAGAGATGATCCATTTCACCCCTGAGGAAACAGACGCAACAAAGCTTCTGACAGTCATGTAGCTGGCTAATGGCAGAGCTCAGAATCCATCATGCTTCCCACTATACTGCAATTTGATTTCCATCTGTTTAGTCATGCATCATGACTTCAGAGTGCACTCAATACTGCCAGGCACTATTCAAAAGGCCCGAATTGAGTCAGCTCCATCTCTGCCCTCAAGGGGCTTATACCACAGTGAGAATAATGATAAAGCCATTTATTGAACAACTGCTGGTGCTTCACATGCATTATTTTTAATCTACCCACCATTTTAAAATAAGCAAGAGTATAGGTGTAGAGAGGTTAGTGGGCACAAAGGCTGAGATTTGAACTCATGTCTGTTTGACTCTGAATCTTATGCTTGTTCTGCTATGTAACACTGCCTCCTTACTATTAACAAACTTGGGGTAGAAGCATATGTATTTTTCCTGTACCATGCTGACTCAGATATTGGTATGGTTTCTAGAAAATTAAGAAGTTATTATTCTGGTACTATTCTTACAGGAGAGGAGACCAAGGAAAAGATAGAATTAAGTAATGAAGAGTATGGAATTCACTTTCTAAAAATTATTTAAAACAGCTGAGAGGAAGATATACAGCACATTAAAAGATGAAACAAATCTATAATGATGAAGCTGGGGCCAGAGGGAAGCCAACCCGGGTCCTGGGTCCCAGGTGCCTGCTGGCGGCCAGAGGGAAGCCATCCCAGGTCCCAGGTGCCTGCGAGTGGCTGGAGGGAAGCCAGCCCGGGGGCCTGAGAAAAGCCAGCCTGGGTCCCAGGTGCCTGACAGTGGCTGGAGGAGGGAAGCAGCCCAGGTCCCGAGTGCCTGCCGACAGCCAGAGGAGGGAAGCCCAGATCCCGGGTGCTGGAGGGAAGCCAGTGCCGGCAGCCCAGGTCCCTGGTGCTGGAGGGAAGCTGATGCCAGTAGCCGGGGGAAGGAAGGCCTACTCTTACATGAATTTTCATGCATCGGGCCTCTAGTCTCTATATATAAAAGCCTAAGAGACCTCTATGACCGAATGACTGGAACAACAGGAATGACTGGTCAACCAGTCACTATGATGCGCACTGACCACCATGGGGCAGACACTCAATGCAGGAGCTGCCCCCTGGTGGTCAGTGCACTACCTCAGCCAACCTTCTGAGGTCCGTCCTCTTCTCCCCTCCTACCCAGCTGGCCCCCCGATAGGGCTCGATCGCCAGCCAGGCCGAGGGCCACCACCCATGCACGAATTCGTCCATGGGGCCTCTAATACTTAAATAATGAAGGAAATTCAACAAAGCAACAAGAAAGGTGGAAATGAGGAGCCAGAGGTGAGATATGCATATAAATGCCATAGGGTTAAGAACACCTAGCAAGGGTCAAAAAAATGAGCTGTATTTTTACAAAATAATTCTGAGGACAAATATGCTGATCTATTCTTATATATAGTTTGTTGGTTAATACTAGAAAACAGAAGTAGCATAGAGACAATAAAAAGCTGTTAGGGTTTTTTAAAAATTGAATTTATTGAGATGACATTGATTCACAAAACCATTCAGGTTTTAAGTGGAAACCATACAGGTTTCAAGTGTACAACCAACAAAACATAATCTGCACACTATTGTGTGCCCATCACCCACAGCAAAGCCTCTTCCTGTCCCCATTAATCCCCCCTTTGCCCACCCCCACTACCCCCCCTTTTCACTATACTGTTGTCTGTGTCTGTGTATTTTATTTATATATGAATTTGGGGTTTTTTGTTTGTTTGTTTAATACCTTCATTAAGGATTCAACTTGATTTAGACCTCCATGTTATACAGAGAAGTTCAACTTAGTACTTTAATTAGATACTGTCTTACACCACAAAGTAAACTTCAACAATATAGCTTTATTTGAGAGCAATATCTTTCTTAGGCAGTTTTAGAATTTACATGAGTGAGGCATTGAGTTAACTACATGTTGAATATAGCAGAACTGTACCTGAGCAGCAGAGAAGTAGGAGGGACTTATGGAGGGACATTTAGGCAAGGATGAGAATGGTAGATTCAAAGGTTTGGATTCAGATAAATGGGAGTTCTAGATCCATTTGGCTATGGTTTAGTTATTTTACATGTTCAAGTATGTTTCCTTACTCATAAAATGAGGATAATATCATCTACTTCATTGAAATTTTATGAGGGCTAAATAATGCAATAAGAGAAATCACCTGGCAATTTAATGCAATTGATGGTTTTTGTTAATAAGGCAAAACTACAGAGTTTCTCTCTTAGTGATTAGCTTATTTTTACTCCAAATTCATCTCTGTGTTCTCTTTACCAGAGAGTCTAATTAGAATTGTTTTTAGAGTAGCATCTAATAATGACGAAGAAGACAAAATTCCATGGTGATATCCTTTCCATTGTCCATAATAGCACCACTCTATGTCACAGATAGGTTCCTCAGAGTTTACAGTGCACAATGTAATTAGGAACTACCTTGGGATTGGTATCTGTGGAGGGAAGCAGGTGTGGGCCAAGGGAGAAGCTGATTGCAATGCAGGCCTCAGAGCAGCCTCAGCCTACTGGGTGTGCTAGAACCAGAGCCCTTCAGAATTGCCACAAGTTGGGCTGGGATGGCCTGGCCTTCATACTCCCAGTGAAACCAGTTAAGGCATGTGGGAAGGGGAGTGGCCTTAGTCAAGGGGGTTCTCCACAGCAGAGGAACCCCTGACTTCCTTCATGGAAGGGGTCTGGGCCGTGGACCACTGCACCTTGTGAAGATGAGCTTTCTCCGGTGGTTTTCCTGCCTTTCCAGGCACGGAATGTTAACATTATCAAGTTCCTTCTAATATTTTTTTAAATACATTTTATTGATTTTTTACAGAGAGGAAGGGAGAGGGATAGAGAGCTAGAAACATCGATGAGAGAGAAACATCGATCAGCTGCCTCCTGCACACCTCCTACTGCGGATGTGCCTGCAACCAAGGTACATGCCCTTGACCAGAATCGAACCTGGGACCTTTCTGTCCGCAGGCCAACGCTCTACCCGCTGAGCCAAACCGGCTACGGCTCCTAATTTTTTAAATAGCAGTTCCTGGGGAAGACTGAGAGAGATTTGTCAGGAAGGTATACAATGGTCGCTAAGGGAGAGGGAGTTATCTTTGTTCTCAACTTCCAGTCCTGAGTGAATTAATCAGGAGAAGGGACAGAATGCAGACAGGCTCCACACAACCCTGTCAAAAGCACTTGAGGGGAGGTTGAAGTTGGCTGATTGGAGAAAATGTTTAAGAAGCACAAACTCTGAGAGATTTGAAGTCCATCAATTTCCACAGGCATGACCATATCCCAGCATCCTTAAGATTATGTGAGCAAAGGGGGGCATAGCTGGTACATTCCAGCATAGGAATTCAGAGTCCAGTTTCAAATACACGCATAAAGACCTAAGTGGCAGAATGCAAATGGCAGCACATTCTTGCAAAGAAAAAGCTTAAAGAAGCTAAACTCTCTCTTAGAAAGGAAACAAAATTTTAGTCTCTGGTGATATTACTGATGAAGTACACCTATTTTCCTTGTCTTAAGTCAAGGAAGGAGGCCAAGAATTGTCCAAATAACTATAGTCTTCTATGAAACCTATGTTCTTATATAACAGAAATAGGGAAATAGAATTCTCCTCAGGGTATTATAGATGAGGAGACAGTGAATGTGATTCTCCAGAGAGGCTACTAAATAACACTTCTGTGAGGCCCAGAGAGCTGTTATAGAAAGGATGAATGGTTCCCCGCTAATAAAACAAGACACGGCCACCAAGTCTGCATTGCCAAGTATTTATTTGAATGTCCATTTTAAGACTGAGGAATCTAAAATTTCACCAGAAGAAAGAAAAAGAATTAAACAAAATGTAAACCACCGTATAAAACAAAATACCACGGAATAGCGTGTACAAGAACTGTGAGGGCCTTTTTTAGAACTTACTAATTTTGCCTTTAGAAGATCATTTTTGGCCAATACTTCTACCTGTTACACCAGCTTGGTATTTGCACCTTATAGAGAAAATTCAAAGAGGGCTGAGGAGCAGAACAGTAGAGTAAGTCCTGCCAACTAAATAAAATGGCACCTGTCAAAACCTCAGTTTGTGTGAAATGGCAAAAGGACATCTAATACACAGAGCCTGCCAAGAAACGTTTAACTAATAGTGCTTTCCTCAGCAATGTCTGCGCTTAAGTTCACGCTTGAAATACAAATACATCTGTCTAGGAACTCAGAGCGAGGAGGGCTGAGTTAGAGCTGCCACTAATGTTTCTCACATGTGAGCTCCAGTTCAGGACACACTAATAGTGCACTTATTACAAGTGCTACCCCCGTGTCATCCCGAACAGATAGGACAGAAAAGAGAGGCGCACATCCTGCTTTGTAAACCCCCTGTAATTATGGGTTTTTATCAAAAGCAAAGAAAGGTCATACCATTGATCTCATTTAGAAGCACAACCAGGACTCAAAGCCTTTGAGAATGAAAAGTGTTCCACAGTGTGGGAGAGGGTTGCTGCACAGAGAATGATCAAAGGCATTATTGCACAGTGACTATTCCCAAATCCATACAAGCTCCTCTGAAAAAAGGACATGGTCCGGCCAGACCTCCAGGGAAGTTGGTGATGTCTGTGCCGCCATTGGCTTGTAGATTTCACGTAGCCAAATAGAATGACACTAAATTATAGAAGAATACTAGCCCAGTGCTGGAATAGTGCCACCTCATGGCAGACATGGGACAAGTTGAGTGAAACTGAAAGATGCAGGGAGTAAACACATCTTCCCTCTCAAGAGAAGGATGCGGGAAGTGAGGCGAATCCCTCAAGTCTCACTGCTTGAGGTCTCTAGACTTGTAAGGAGGAGGGTGAGAGGCATGTGCAGAGCTGAGAAAACATCAGTTTTTTACTTTCTTCTCCTACTCTCTCAACATAAAAATTCCTTTTCAATGAAATGCCGGGAGATGGTTTTATCTCAGTTTTACATCATTCTTTATGATGGACTTGCCAGCTATTTCCCTTTGAGAAACTTATTAAGCTAATCACATTGCAATGTTCAAGAGACTTTCCTGCTCATGTTTTTGTGTTTTTTTCCCCTTCATTTTTATTCTATTTGTATTCACTTTGGTTTCCTTAGCCCATTCTAAATAATCACTCCCTGCCTTAGGTCAGGGTAAAATAATTATAGGCACACTTGTATTGTCACTGAGAGAATGAAGGTAGAGAAGTCTGTAACACACACACACACACACACACACACACACACACGTGCGCGTTCCCTGCCATATCCAAGTGGCAGTTTTTATCTGTTGGGTCTGCCAGGATTATCAACACCATGCATCCTTTAACTGTGCATGTGCAGCAAAAACTCCCTCACATGCTCTTGGGGGAGGCTCCCAAGCTCTTGTGTTATTGTGCCACTTCTAGTTTCTCTGCTGTGTGCACTCCTAAACTGGACAGCTGCTTCCTCTGCAGAATAAACATACGGGCGGTGAAAGGTCTAAGAAGAGCATTAGAAGCAGGGGGAGGTCCCATTCAGAGGCTAATCACCATTTAGAGAGCCATTTCCAGGAAAGTAATACCACCACTATGCATCGCTACTAAATAAACTTGAAGAACTTGAGAGGGACTGAAACAGGCTGGCTGGCTGAACTTGACATTTCTTTGGAGTTAGTCTTTTCTTTCTGGAACTGCTATTTCATGCCTCAGTTTTGGTAAAATGCAAAGGTTTAGGAGAGGTGCCTAAAGAAAGAAGCCTCCAAAACAGCGAGGCCAGAAGCACAAGCCGTGAGCCACGGCCTCTGAGCGGGATGCCACCTCCTTGCTTCAGTCCTCTAGACCCACTGAGTAGTTTCTTTTGTTGTTGTTTTTCTAATCCTCACCAGAGGATATTTTTCCCACTGATTTTTAGAGAGGGTGGGAGGGAGGGAGGGGAGAGAGGAAAAGAGGGTGAGGGAGAGAGAAGAACATCGATGTGATAGATCACATTGATTGGTTGAATCCCACACATGCCCCAACTGGGGTTAGGTATGTATCAAACCAGCAACCCAGGTATGTGCCTCTGACCAGGAATCAAACCTGCGACCCTTCAATGTGCAGGCCGAGGCTCCAACCACTGAGAAACATCAGCCAGGGCCTGAATAGGTTCTTTTAAAAAAGCACACCATAAAGACATTTCTATCTACACCTACCACTAGAGTTGCAGGCATGTGGATGTTAGAGCAGGAAGTGCCCTTAAATATCAACTATTCCAGTCATTAGCAGTGGAAGCATTCCTTAAAACAAATCAGTGGAATGTCACTGGAAAAGCAGATAGAGGTGGGGGGAGTTGGGTCACCCTGACCTCCACAGAGCCTTCACAAGCTCTATGGAACTCTGGTGGAAAGAGTTTGATTCTTAATCTTGTTCGGGGTCAACCTGGTGGTTTTCAAGCCATGGCTGTAGCTCACAGAGGTGGTTGTTTTTTTTTTTTTTGTTTTGTTTGTTTTTGTTTTGTTCTCCCAGTGCCTTGCCGGGGTAGAAGGCAGTTCCATTGCCATTATAGACTATTGCAGAATAAATGGTATATCCATTTCCAACACTTCAATAATAGATTTTTGCATAAAGACATGAAAGTCAGGTCCCTCATAAAAACTCAGAAGATGAGGAGTGTGACTGTGCAATCCCTCATGGCCGCAGTGAAGCGAGGCCGAGTTGCTGCTCACTGTTGCCTTTCACCAGGTCAGGGAACTCATTTAGGTCACCTGCCTGCAACATCTGGATTTGTGGTCTCTGTGAGCGCTGATCTGGCCTATCTCATTTTACAGGTGAGGCAACCTAAATGAGCAGGCTGGGTAGTGGTGATGGCAGGATGAGAACCAGCCTTCTTACGTTCGGGTTTGGCGTTTCCTTTTCTAGTACACATCGGCATCTCTCAAACTGGGGTCTGTGGTATTCAGGATCCATGAGAATACTTTCCCTTAAAAATGTGTCTGTATTCGACCGACATTTGACAAATCCTATGCTACCCCCAGCCACCAGTGGAATGTCTGAAGTTTCACAGGCATAAATATATTCAATTATTTCTGCTTTGCTATCTGTCATAGAAAAGGAGGCCTCTGTTACAGCACTCCTCACTAGTATGCAGTTTGGGATATTCTGGGAGCCAGTTATTCCTCTGTAACATAACAAATAGACACAGAAAAGCCCTTGTAAGTGATGAGTAGTTCTGATTCCTCCAAATCAGCCTCACACAGAAGGTTGCATGAGGAAGCCCATGGCAATGACACTGCCTTCTAGCCCAGTGAGGCCAGAGCAGGGGCATTTTTTTTTTTTTTAACAATTTCTAACAATGACTTTAACACATTAATTATACTTGGAAGTAGCTCAGCATAGTGGTGAGTAGGCTTAGCCACCACTTATTACCGGTATAAAGACACTTAAGCTATCTGTGCTTCAGTATAGTCATCTGTAAAATGGGAATAATAATAATTAGTACTCTGGGAGGTTATTATGAAAATTCAACAAGCACCCAACACTGAATGCATAGCATATAAGAATATTGAGAAATGTTTGCTGGTATTAGCACAGCAGGTTTATAGTTTGTAAGCCACTCCCATTTCCTTCCATTTCTTCCACTTAACAAAGCTGTGAGATTAGCAGGAGACACTGTATCCATTTTAACACTGGGAATCTGAAGACATTAAGTCACTCATCCATGGTCATAAAGGAGAAAGATTCTACTACCCACAATGCCTTTGGGCGCCTCCAAGAAGTAGGAATAAAATTGAAGGACTATTCTGAGGGTTAGCTGTCAATACATGTTCATTTATGCTGGAGCAAATAACTTAAAAGTAAGGGCTTTCAAGAGAAGTAGCAGAAGCAGGTGGAGAAACGGAAAGGATTTTTTATAGAGAAATGAAAAGCTGCATCATACAGGAAATTTTTTATCTGAAATTAAAAATATTTTGGAAGGAAATGATGCTTAAATGATGGGCAGTTCTCAGGTGGTAGCAGTAGCTTCCATGTAGGACTTAGAGGGGCCATCAGGGCACTCTGGTGAATTTCTGAGTTTGCCCTGCTTCTTTCATGGGGGGTGGGGGGGTGGGAACGCAGTGAGGGGCCATGCAGGGGGCTGGAAGTAGGGGAGGAGAAGAGACCCTTCCCTCCCAGCATGCAACTCTCTGTGCATTGCTGGTGGGAGAGTTTAAGCAAGGCAGCAGCCAACATTTCCCATGTAATGTAAAACTGTCTGGTTATGGGTTCTTCATTGCTTAAAGACTCAGGATGCATTTTATGGTGTTTCCCCATTGCTGCTTTGGATTCCAGAAATTTTTTGTTGGAAGTAGGCACTGCAGCAAGCTCATTGGAAATAGATCATGAGTAGTCTGTTTAGAACAATGGCTTGGTCCTTAAGGCAGTAATAAAAAATTGGCACTGACCTGGACAGGCATATTTTCACTTTTATTACAACTCAAATGGGCCCACAATTTTATTTAAGGTCAATGTGGGGAAAGGCAGGTCTCTTTACCCTGCTTTTGGTACTGAAGGCATTTGTTTCTTCCCTTGCACTCCCAGGACCCCCTGCTTAATGCTCCATCCCACCCTTTCATCCACATCTTAGCCTTTAATACCCTCCCCCATATTAAGTCTGCTTGAAGTGGGTCAGGCCAAGGAAATAGCTGTGTTAAATACCTTCTGAAATAGTTTAATGGGCTTCTTTTTCCTGCAGCCTATTTCTATCCTGATAGAGAAATTTTCCCTTTAGCAGAACATAGTAAGACTGTTGGAAAAATAATTTTTGCACCTTCTTACCTGAAAATGACCTGTCATTTCCCTCCCCAGGTATAGTACACTAAGCTCCACTCTCCATATTTGTTCTTTCCCTGTAGGGTTGCCAGATAAAATACAGGAAGCCCAGTTAAATTTGCTTTTCAGAGAAACAAAAATAATTTTTTAATATAAGCATGTTCCAAATATCATATGGAACATATTAATACTAAAAACTATGTGTTGCATATCTGAAATTCAAATTTTTGCATCCTGTATTAATTTCACTAATTTGGCAACCCTATTTCCCTGGGAAAGTGCATAATTAAGTCTACTGAGTAGAAAAGAGAAATATGCTGGTAATTTAAGTTCTTCTTTAGAAAAATTGAACAATACGTTAAAATATTGGAGACAATTTTGTATGAAAAGAAAAATCAGTGCATAATACTGACCATTTCAAACACACACAAAATTTTTATTTTTGCATATTTTCTTCAAGTTTTTTTTTGTTCTTGTGCATTTTTAATTTTTAGGGAAAAAGATGTGAAAGTGAAATAAGGTTTGTTGTTTAGTTAATAGTATTGTGCTAATGTTAATATCCTGGGTTTGATAATGTACTACAGTTTGCAGTTTGTTAACATTAGAGGAAGCAGGGTCAAGGGTATATGTGAATTCTGTATATTAATTTTGTAAGACTTTTAAGTCGCAAATGATTTCAAAATAAAAAGTTAAAACAAAACAACAACAAAATAAAAAGTCATAGCCCTCCCCACTGTGAGAGGCCATTTCACAGTTCATTACCTGCTCACTGCTGTTTCCACCCCAAACTCTTTAAGACAATGAATCTCTACCTTGGGGCATGGGTGCCAGAGTACAATGGCTGGCACATCAACGTGCTCAGAAAATGTTTCTGTTTTTGTTTGTTGTACTAGTTTATTCACTAGATACCAATGGACTGTTCTAAGTAACTTTACTTGGTTAATGAGTGCTTTTTGGGTGAGGAGATGGTGGACGGTCTTTTTTCAAGTTGGCCTAGGTCAGTGTGGGACCTTCAGCCTGGGCCTCTTGGACTATAGCCACAAGAACACAGAGAGCTCTGATTTTATTTTCCCAATCAGGTCCAACTTCATTATTAATTTTATACTAATAAGCAATGCCAGTTAGCATTCAGAATCACATTCAAAGACTGGAAATGCATATTTGATTCTATAGTTGCATTTTTAGACCCTGCCTTACAAAGTGTGGAGTTGTGAAGCTATAATCTGAATGTCAAGTATTTCAAGCACAGCAGGGAGTTGGGATGCCCTAAAAGGCAGCTGGGTACAGTATCCATGCCGTAGTCACCTGGATAACTCCATTTGTTCTCTGGTCTTCCATTGTCCATTCCTGGTTCCTACTCTTTTTAAATAATATAACTTCTGTCTCAGTTCCCTCACCTGGGAAGATGGAGAGAATACCACAAAGCAGGGTTGTGGTGTGGATAAGGTAAAATAACATGTAAGTAATCACCACACAAAAACAAATAGAAGCACTTAATAAACCTTCATTCCCTTGTTTCCTTCAGGTTTTTCTGGGCCACAGAGCCATCTTAACCCCTTTAACAATGACTATCCAGGCTTAACACTAAGCAATGCTTGATATAATTCCAAAGCTATAAACTAGATGTTCAACTCAAATCGTATTGTTATAAGATCTATTTTAAAAAGTAAGATTATATAAAGTACACTAATGAACTAGAAACTCTATAAAGAACACAAACAATTTAAATATTCAGTATTATAAATCTGTTTTATAGGAAATATGCTGATGGGTATAAACATTCTATATAATAAAGAGGTAATATGCAAATTGACCCTCACATCCTCATGTCACAAGATGGCCGCCTTCACGTCGTCACAAGATGGCCACCCCCACATTGTCACAAGATGGTTGGCAGGGGAGGGAAGTTGGGGGCGATCAGGCCAGCAGGGGAGCAGTTAGGTGCCAATCAGGCTGGCAGGGGAGCAGTTAGGGGGTGATCAGGCTGGCAGGAAGAAGCGGTTAGGGGCAATCAGGCAGGCAGGCAGGCAAATGGTTAGTAGCCAGCAGTTCCGGATTGTGAGGGGGATGTCTGGCAGTTAGACATCCCCTGAGGGGTCCCAGATTGGAGAGGGTGCAGGCTGAGCTGAGGGACACCCCCGCTCAGTGCACGAATTTTGTGCACCGGGCCTCTAGTCTATTATATATTTCCTGGGCAGTTTGATCTTTTATAGGAAGTTTTTAATGAGATAGTTTGTACAATTCAGTTCTCTTAGAAAATTGTTAGGGCATATTGGGATGATGACTTATTTTCTTATTCATCACTCTATAACAAACAAAGAGACATTCAGTGAACATTTATTTTTGATCATGATAATTAAGAAGGTGATGATAGTATTTCATACTGATAAGTTCTTTTTTAAAGGATTAACTAAATATTTGTTACCCTCTTTTACTTTCTTAATCTTCTTATTTAAAACTATAATAATAATAGTTGTAACAGCAGCAAGATTTATTGAATGCTTAAGACATGTTAGACATTTTTCTAAGTCCTTTACATGCATTAACTATTTTAATTCTCCCCCAAACCCTATTAAATGAAAATAGCTACTGGTTCTACAGCATTTACTATGTGCCAGAAATTGGTTAAACACTTTATATGTATTAATTCACTTTAGTCTCACAGCAGATCTGTGAGAAAGGTATTATTGTTAACCATTTATAGGGAGGAGAAGACAAGTGAGCTTGAGAGATGTTAAATAACTTGCATCAGGCAAGATCAAGGTACTGGGAAATAGCAAATGTTCTATCATTTTTCTTTATTCTTGGCTGTCATAGATCCTACTTGATTTTGTGGTCTACCAACAAATGAACCCTTTACTCTGCATTAAAAGCACTAATAACAAATATACTAGACCATTAAAAGAGACTTCAAGTCACTATTGCAGAATTGCTAAAATGATCAGAATATCCTGGATATGCTTGATGTTTCCTTTGTCATTCCCACCATTTTGTTGAATAGTATCTTATTTGTCTCTGGATATTTGTGTGTGTGTGTGTGTGTGTGTGTGTGTGTGTGTGAGAGAGAGAGAGAGAGAGAGAGAGAATAAATTACCTGATCTGCTGTAGCCATCTATCTTGTATCAAAAGGGGAGTCAGCCCACACACTGAGGATGGCAGTGGGGAAAGAATCAGTGTCTTTGATGAGCAGCTAAACTAAGCAATCCTGGAATCACCATACCACTTATAAACACAATAGTCTTACTGTGTAAACAATTTTCAGTTTGGATATGTATAATGGAGCTGAAAATATCTTGACAGATACATTAACTATACTCACATTTACCCTCATATTTCTGTTTCTGCTTCAACTTTCTTGTCTTGGTGTACTCTTCAGAGATACAGACATGTACACATATGCACACACACACACACACACACACACACACACCACACAACCAGGAGTTCTCACTATGAATCAGTGCAGTACCAAACAATCCCCAAATTCAGTGGCTTAAAACATCAAACATTTCTTGCCCATGCCTCTCGCCCATGTCCATTGTAAATTATCTCTGTCATAATCCTCTGAGCCCAAGGCTGATGGAGAACATTAACTAAAAAACAGAATGTCACTTTGGCTGGAAGAAAAGCGAAGTCTAAAGGATCTCATACTGGAAATTGAATGCTCTGGCCCAGAAGTGACACACATCATTTCTGCTTACAACTTCCTGGCCAGAACTAGTCACACAACCCTGTCCAACCACAGGAGGGCCAGAAAATGCAATGGAACTTTGCCTAGAAGGAGAAGTTGAATAGCATTAATGACTACCAGAGCTTACAAGGCATTGGAGTTCCTCAATAGGGCTATTTACCCGAGGGGAGAAAGTGTGGGTTAGGACACAAGTGTGGAATAGGATTTCTTTTTACTCTACCTTTTTTTAGCATTTGGATTTTCTTCCACTTTTAAAGGTTGAAATATAACACAGAGATAAGCACACAAATCATAAATGTATAGCTCAATTATCATAAAGTGAGCTCATTTGTATAATTATAACCCAGCTCAAGAAATAACATACTGTCAGCACTCCAGAAACCCATCTTGTGAATCCTCCAATATCTACCTCTATCCTTCTTCCCAAAGCTATCCTGATCTGATTAAAAATGTAAAAGAAATAAGTATTTATATTCGTATTACAAGGGAAGTAGATGATAATGTTCCTTTGGGGTTTCCCTAAACTGGGGTGAGGGGAGGATAAATAGGCTGTGATTTTGTTTAGTTGAAAATTACAGGAGGTAAAGAGTGGGTAGAGAAGTAGCTGACCCAGGGAACACTGGGTTATCTGAGACTTGGAGGATGGAAGGTTCCATGAGTAGAGGAGATGGTATCCGCCCTATGCACTCCTCAAGGTCTCAGGACCTCCGATGAGATGATGTAGTATATGGCTCCCTGGCATTTACAATTGGATTTCTTGGCTTTGGAGCCTTGTGACTCAGGCTGAGGCAGATAGAAATGTTGAGGACTTCTCTGTAGTGGCTATCCATGATAGACGACAGAGGACCAGACTCAATTCTGGCACTGGGAAATAAGAGGAAGAAAGTGATAGGGCCAGGCCCACCCCATCTTTGTGAGCCCTCAGGTTCCTGTTCTCTACAATGGGTAGGCAGTGGTGGTGGTGCAGTGCCCCAGTAACAACTGCTTTTGGATTTCTTCCCAGTCAGGGATGTGGGGGAACAAAGCCAGATATAATTTAGTTTAAAAAACGAAACGAAATTACCCATCTTTCCCCTCAGCAGGTGGGCTATGAATGCACACTGGTCTCACAAGGCAGTTTCACCTTCCTTTAAGTTGTTGATGTCCAGGTCTGACCAACAGCAGAGCAGAGGGTTGAGGCCTTAGCACCTATTCCCATTTCTAATATGTACCACTGCCTTGAAGTAAATTGGGGAAAAGGCACACAATCAGTGTATCACTCTCAGTTCTACCATGAAGAATATATATATATATTCTGAGTGGCCAGATTATTATGAGCACCTGATGTTTATAGGCAAATTAGCCGTACACTGCATTGTATGGGACATGGAAGCCGAAGGCCTGTTCGAACACCTTTGCTGTCTGCAGTTACCAAGATAAAATGTCTCCAATTTGCACAGGAACACAAGGATTGGACAGTCGAACATTGGAAAAAAAGTCATGTGGTCCGATGAATCACATTTCCAGTTGCATCATGCAGATGGCAGAGTGAAAATTTGGCGGAAACAGCACGAAAGCATGTACCCCACATGCACGAGTACAACCCTTCAAGCTGGTGGGGGCAGTGTTATGGTTTGGGGCATGTTTTCCTGGCATGATTTGCGCCCTTTAATTCATGTGGAACAACCTCTGAATGGCACAACATGCCTAAGTATTGTTGCTGATCAAGTTCATCCTATCATGTTGATGGCATATCCCAATGGAAATGGCTTCTTCCAACAAGACAATGGGCCATGCCACGGTGCTCATATAGTGCAGGAGTGGTTTCAAGTACATGAGGGAGACTTTACCTTGGCCCCCACCATCACCAGATCTCAATCCAATTGAGCATTTGTGGGATGAAGTTAAAAGAGCCATCAGGCAGCTGGTTCCACAACCATCAAATCTCACAGAACTGGACAGTGCTATTCATCAGGCATGGTGTCAGATTCCTTGCATCACCTTTCAACATCTCATGGAGTCAATGCCAAGAAGAATTGCTGCAGTATTGAAGGCAAAAGGTGGCCCAATGAAGTACTGATGGGGTGGTCATAATAATCTGGCCACTCAGTATATATATATATATATATATATATATATATATATATATACATATACACTTACACACACATATATATACATATATACTAGAGGCCCGGTGCACGAAATTCATGCATGGGTAGGGTCCCCAGGCCTGATTGGAGATCAGGGCAAATTGGGGCCTTCTGACTGCTGGCTGAGGCCTTCCTTTGTTCCGCACTGCCCCCTGATGGTCAGCACACATCATAGCAAGTGGTCAAACTGGTTGGTCGAACTTCTGAGGGGACAATTTGCATATTAGCTTTTTATTATATAGGATATAATTGAACAAACATATGAATTGTTAGGAACTGGCTTAACAATTATGGGAGAGAGCGAGGCAGTCTCCACAAGGTTGTCTTCTCACTACGGTTAGAGCCCGAAGTGTACCAGCAGACAGGAAAAGTCAGGAAGCAGGCTAGAACTCCACAGCAGGAGCTGGGACCCTACATGGGCAGATGGAAACCCATGTTCTTTTTCATTCCCTCTGGCCTTGCTGAGGAGGGTGATCTGCAGAAGCTGAAGCCTTTGTCATGTTTCTGAACAGTATGCACTGGGCCCAGGCCCAGGTTGCAGAGAAACTGAAGAAAGATCCAAGGGGGAGGGAGTTAAAAAGCGGCTGCGCCTCTGTGCCTCTTTCCAACTCTTGCCTGTGCTGACCTGAAACAGAAGGAAAGGAATTCTGGGGAATGTAGTCCAGACTCCAGACTGGCCAGGTAGGCAGGCACATTACAAAGCCTTCATATGAGCACTGAGTGATGCTTAGGCAGTGAGTTTGGTCTTTATACCAGTAGCATACTCTTCCTTGCTCCTCCTAGATGCTTTCTGCTCCTCCTGGGACCCTCGCTTAGGTTAGTCCATGTCTTCTGAGAAGAAGACACCAAGATCAGTTAAAGGTACAAGAAATTTATTAGGGAAAATGCCTGTGAAAGAAAACAGGGAGGAATCCAGAAGAGGCTTGGAAAGCCATCAGACCCTAATGCAAGTCTGACCCCAGGGAAGGAAGAAATGATGTTTGGGTAGAAGTGATCTAGATTGCAATGCAACTCTAAGGACAGTTCCACAAAACTTCCCGTGGGAAGAGTTCATATTTCCCACAGACAGGCTTGCCTTTGTATCCCTGCTGTGACCACACAAGCAGCATGGGAAGCATGGCCCTAGGTCAGTGATGGCGAACCTATGACACTCGTGTCAGAGATGACACGTGAACTCATTTTTTTGGTTGATTTTTCTTTATTAAATGGCATTTAAATATATAAAATAAATATCAAAAATATGTCTTTGTTTTACTATGGTTGCAAATATCAAAAAATTTCTATATGTGACATGGCACCAGAGTTAAGTTAGGGTTTTTCAAAATGCTGACATGCCGAGCTCAAAAGGTTCGCCATCACTGCCCTAGGTCATTTGAGCTCCTGACAGTAGGATATTTGAGGACCCTTTCTCATGGCTGCTATATTGCCTTCTAGTTTCTTGCTCTGGTCAAGACTTAGAATCAACCCCGTGTTCCTCTTTTGGAGTGTGAAAAGTATCTAGATCAGAGCCAGGTGTCTTCTTGCTGGCATCTCTTTTGTCCAATGACTGATCTCTGTTCAGTAAGGATAAACTTTGCCAGGAGTAGATGGTGGGTACTTGGGAGGTGAAGGCAGTGTCCAGGTGTCTAAATGCAGGAAGATGGAGTTGTTGATTGACCATACAGTGGCTCTACTTTAGGGCATGTCATGAAAGTGTTTGGCTGAGTATTAAACAGTCCTGATTCCTGGGATTTATTATACACTTACTAAGAAAACAAAAACAGAATTCATGAAGTGTTTGGTTGCATAGGGGGAAGTAGGCCTGGGATTTGCTAGAGATGGGGATTCAGAAAATACAGGTGGAAGCATTTTCTGCAGTCTTTTATTCCTATTCTCACGAGAAATCTAATGTAAGCATCTGTAACAAATGAATGTAATGAAATGGAAATAATTTTTGCCTAGGCAATGAAAAACAGAGGATTGTTAGATTGTTAACCCCTGGAAACCAAGCGCTGTTTTTCTGAAGCTGTGTGACACCTAGTGGGTGTCTGAACAGAACAGGACTTGATTGCTTTTTGGTGGTGGTTCTACTGAATTTTGAACATTCTTTCCATAGTTGCATAACAGCAAAAAAATGAAATAAATTTACATTGATATTGAGGGGGTAGGGGTAGGTGTAATGATGCTCAGCCTTACCACAACCTGTTATTTCTATCTGTGTGTATAGCAAACAAACTCCACTTTTGCAATAAGTGCAAATTGCACTTTTGCAATTCTTTCTCTGCAATGTGCATGAGGTTTTCTGACCAAGCACAGCATCCCCCTCATGAGTACTCATCTATGCAAAGAATGGAGTGTAAGTTGCTCTGCTGACCTCAGTTCTCAATTTTCTGGCCTTTGGGTGAAATCATGCACTTTAATGAGGATTCATACTAGAAATTCAATTGTTAGATCACTGATGTCTAATAAATATTTGAAAAGAATCATCAAGAAATAATTTTCTTTCCACTCTACCTACCTAACAGTAAAAACAGAGAAGCAAATTATGTTTGTTTCCAGTTAAACCAGGGCAATGAGAACAACAGTTCTTTCGGATTCAAATTCCCTAGAGCAGTCCTTTGGCAAGCTTACAGATGAATAAACCTCACATGCTAATTAGGACCCATTGACCTTTTAAATCAGCTCACAATGTACTAAAAAGCAACCCTTTATTACTAGTTTCTGAGGAGGTAACTGGAAAGAACCTATTTTCTCCTAATTTAGGGCCCTCGCCTGGGTTTAGCTATGTTTGCAGGACCTGGGTAAACAGTCTGTTCTGACACATTGCCATAGCTGACAGCTTCACACCTGGATCCTCACCAGGTCTGAAGACTGAGAAATGAATTCATTAACGCCTCCCAGGCAGCCCTGCGCTGGTCCAGCAGTATCAGGGACTGGGATGCAGAATGCACTTCAAACATCCTGGGAACCTTGTCTCAACCTTGGATTGCTTGGAAAACAAGCCCTTGTGTCATTCTCACGTATAGTGAAATCTCTCTTTATGCAGTGTCTACTGAGCTGCATCTTTCATAACCAGGCCCACTAATTTTGCCTGTAAAAAGTCTCTCATAGCTGTCTCTCTCGCTCTCCTTTTCTATCTCACGCTTAGGGTTTATATTCTGCTAGGTTGTATTGGTAAAGCACCCCCCACCTGGCAAATAGCTGCTAGGGGAGTGCCCTCCCTTCTTCTCCCCCCAACTGATGCCAGCCCTTTGCCATTGCCCTGGGACTGAGCACACCAAGGATTAATATTTGGCTGCTGGGAGCTCCAGGACTATTAGATAATCTGCTTGGCCTAGGTCTTTACCACCTGTGGTGAGCTGAAAAAAGTCCCCCCAAAATATTTGGCCTGTGATAGATAGTTGACTTAAAAGGTAGTGTTACAGAATTTACCAGGCGATCGAAAAATACACAGGAGTACCCAGAGATACAGGAAAAATCCACTTATTTCCAGATGTACTAGTACCGTGACTCAGGGGAGCCTATTTCCAAATCCTGGGTAAACCAATATGGAGGAAGCTTTCTTTTTATCCCCTTTGGTTTCTTTGCCCCCCAAATATGGATCATACTTCCAGAACTTTCACAGGCTTTGCAAAAAGCCTCATGTGCTGATGATCCTCTCTAGGGGTTGTGTATTGTTCATGGTTTATGACCTCTGTAAAATGGGAGTATTTAGGTAAACAGGTCTTGCAAAACCAGATAATTAAGGAAGGGGCAGTGACTAGACCAGGGGTGGGCAAACTTTTTGACTCGAGGGCCACAATGGGTTCTTAAACTGGACCGGAGGGCCGGAACAAAAGCATGGATGGAGTGTTTGTGTGAACTAATACAAATTCAAAGTAAACATCATTACATAAAAGGGTACGGTCTTTTTTTTTTTTTAGTTTTATTCATTTCAAATGGGCCGGATCTGGCCCACGGGCTGTAGTTTGCCCACGGCTGGACTAGACTATAGGCTAACAGGAATGTGCATTAGGGATACAGAGTCAGGCTGCTAGCACCCCTCACCTCCACCCCCCACCACAAATGTCTTATTTTCCTCATCAGTAGATCTGTGAATATTACCTTAAATGGCAAAGGATGTGATCAAAGAAATAATCTTGAGCTGGGAAGATTATGTTGAATTATCTGAGTGGCCACTAAATGCAATCACGTGTATCTTTATAAAAGGGAGGCAAAGAGAAATTTGACAGATGACACAGAAAGGAAGTGATGGGAAGACAACAGAGAGAGGTTTGAAGATTTGACCTTGACATTTGGAGTGATGTAGCCACAAGCCAAAGCATGCTGGAGTACTAGAAGCTGAAAGAGGCAGGAACAGATCCCCCCTTCCCTGTCCCCCCAAAGCCTCTGGGGGAGGTAGGACCTTGCCTGACATCTTGACCTCAGCTTTCTAGCCTCCTGGATCACATCAGCCTCACACTGCCTTCTTGGAGTCTAGTCTATGCCTCTTTAATCCACCCTGCACATTTTATTTTCCTCAACTCTTCTGCATGGTTTTCAAAACTTCCTACAATATGGTGTCCTCTCTCTTACCACCACAGTTTTAGTTTCCATTAGTAATAATAATAGTAATAACAATATTCATTCTATTGTGTTTTTGTGTGGAGCACTTTATAGAAATTATTATGTGACAACCAACCTTGCAACAACATGCTGAGGGTAGCATTATTATTCTTATTTACCAGAAGAGGAAACCAAGGCTCAAAGAAGTTAAGCAGCCACCTGGGTGAGTGGCAGTACTGCAGGCACGTTCATGCTCTAAGCACCTGCTTTAGTGTTCAGTGTGTGTCCCCTTCCCAGGACACTGGTGTGGCTGCCTGAGTCTTGCCTCTCATCTGTTTGCCTGAAAATTTAACATCTTTCCAGACTCAGCGTATGACCACCTTCTCCACGAACCTCTCTTGATACCCAACCAACGCCTGCCTCTGAACTCTCTGTAAATTATAGATATAATATATTTTATAAACTGTAGAAATCACATTCTTCTTTGTATTTTTTAAAAATTCAAAACATTTTGTTGGAAAAGAATATGCAATTTAGAGGGAGAAAAGAAAAAATACACACCCAAAAGACCCTACTCCATGATTCCTGACCCTCAGGATTCACTGATTCTTGTTTTTTTAGATTTTAAATTTTAAATAGAAGTAAGTTACTTTTTTGGTAACATGCCCAATTAGAACTCTCCTGGGTGTATAGGTACTCTGTATTATCTGAAAAGTCTGATTCCCATGTAGCCTGTATGTAGATGTTGTATCATCTGTCATTTAAAACATGATGTGAGCAACAAATGCAAACCACTTGTGTCATTTAAAAATTTTCTAGTAGTAATATTTTAAAAAATAAAACAAGTGAAATTAATTTAATTTTATTTAATCCAATAATGTATTTTGCTTAGCCCATTATATCCAAAATATTATTGATATATAATTAATATAAAAGTTATTGAGACATTTTACTTTCTTTGGTATTAAATCTTCAAAATAAGGAGTGTAATTTGTACCTACATTGCATGAAAATTTGGGCTAGCTGAATTTTAAGTACTCAACAGCCACATCTCCGGTAATGTAGATCTACAATTAGTCACAACTTTTTAAGAAGACCACATTCTCAACAGAACACTTCATTTTAGTTTGGAGTAACTCTCTGAACTTAGAGAAAAGATGTTGCTACTTGTGCCTAAACATGGGATGATCCTCTGGGCCTCACTTTTTCAACTATATGGATGAGAAAAATGTGTGCTTGCTTACCTTATTAATTCTTTCAACTTTCTCAAGTTATGAGAGGATCAAATGAGATAATGTTCAAGTGACATAACTAATATAACCACGCCCTATAAATTAAGCTATTATCATTTCTTTTTCAACTTTGCTACACTGTGTGAAATGTGCTCTGAATATGCTTAAAATTTGTCTCCAGACATTGATTGCATCCACTTCTTGATAATATAATGTAATATAGACTCCAAACTATTAGTATTTGTATTAATTTTAAATAATCATTTTTAAATAATACATAACTTGTCTTAGAATTTTAATCATATTTACAATTTTTTAAATGTAGTTTTAGGGCTTACTGTTAGTACTTATCCACTTTAAATCATGACTTTCTTATTCAAATTTTTGAATTCTTTACTTTGTGAATATCTCAAGTAGCTGTTTTAGAAAATACAGGGTGTGGTAAATCTTCTAGCTCTCTAATCTGAAATAGAAATGTCTTTTATATTGGGGTTGACAGATAAAATACATGGCACCCAGTTAAATTTGAATTTCAGATAGACAAGATAGACAATGAATAGATTTTAGTGTAAGATGCAATATTTGGACATAGTTGTGTTAAAACATATTCATTGTTTATCTGAAATTTATTAAAAACCAATTCATTGTTTATCTGAAATTTAAATTTAACTGAGTGTCTGTCTGGTCTCTGTTTTTATTTGTTAAATCTGTCAACCCTATTTTATAAACAACTTTTGCTTGAGTACAGAATTCTTGGGTTAAAGGCTTTTTCTCTCAAAACTCTGAAGATAATTCCCTATTATTTTCCAACCATTACTGTAGCAGGGGTGGGCAAACTTTTTGACTCAAGGGCCACAATGGGTTCTTAAACTGGACCGGAGGGCCGGGACAAAAGCATGGATGGAGTGTTTGTGTGAACTAATATAAATTCAAAGTAAACATCATTACATAAAAGGGTATGGTCTTTTTTTTTTTTAGTTTTATTCATTTCAAACGGGCCGCGGGCCGTAGTTTGCCCACGGCTGCTGTAGAGTCTGATTTTTGCTTCTCCTTGGGCAATCTCCACCCCCCCGCCTCCATTCTGAATGGTTACAGGGACTTTTCTTTATTTTCATAACAAAATATTTTTAAATCTATATAAGAATTGTGAGTCTTTAATTAAGGCTCTCATAATGTTTCTGAGAATCCTGAAATAATATTGCATATCTAGTAGCTATTCTTTCTGACTTATCTTAAACTTTCTTACCTCTACATTTTTCATATGAATCTGAACTTTTTGAGGGTGTGAATTATGTGTTTGTAGCCCTGAATCTATAATCCACAGAATAGTAAGATGAAGTTGAAAAAATATTGGCTAAAAGATCAAATGAATGAATAAGGGCTAAATATTAGGATGGGCCACAGATTTCTAAAAGTCTCACATATAGTTTGACTAAGTAGTTATTGAACCATATGAAGATAAAGATAAACCCTGATGACAGTTCTTTGATGTAAGGAACACTCTCAACAATGAAGGCATGGACATGGAATTCAAGGTAAGGAGAGATTAAAATAGGTCTCGATTCCTGGTAGGGAGACTATAATGCAGAAAAACAACTAAGAATTGTAGGCTAACCCTGGCTGGTGTGGCTCAGTTGCTTGGCATGGTCCCATGCACTAGAAGGTCCCAGGTTCGATTCCCGGTGAGGGCACATACCTAAGTTTCGGGTTGGATCTTCGGTCATCAGGGCGTCTATAGGAGGGAACCAATTGATGTATCTCTCTTACGTTGATGTTTCTCTCTTTCATTTCCTCTCTAAGAAAAAAAATTTAAAAAACAAAAGAATTGTGGGCGAATAGGCTTTTATTTATTCAGAAGCAGAGTGAAACTCATGTTTCATTTTGTCACCCTTGCTGAGAGCCCCAGGAGCATGAGAAAATACTGTTTCCCACTTTGCAGAGAATGGCAAGTTCCCTTCCCACTTACCAGCTGGTTAGAAAGCAACATTCCAGCATTTGACCGAGCCAAGAGGCCAGTAGGCGCTCTGGGATCAGGTTCCAGAGGACTGACCCAAGAGAGAGGTATGAAGGGTCACTGATTTATGAGGCCAGCCACATATTGGGGAGGGAATGAAATGCCTTTTGATGTACGACTGCAATCCTGAGTCAGAGACCTAATTTCTAGTCTCAGACCTTCTCTACAAGTCAAACCATAGTTAGACTTGGCCGTGTGGCTCAGCTCCGAGGTCCTGATCCTCTGACGAATCAAGAGCTCAGCTTCCTTCACTTTAGCACCAATCTCTCCCTGCTCTTCTACAATTGTAGCAAATAATGCACATGTCAAGCATTTCTGCAGGTGCTGTGTATAAGCTTTTTTTTTTTTTACTACTTATACTTTAGCACCAACCCATTTTCTTTAGGGAGATAGGAATAAATATTATTTAAATGATCGCATCTTAGTTGTTAACCTCAGTCAGATTTCAGACAATTTGGTCCCCAAATACCTTACATTCCTTCATCTGCTTATTGTTTTTTCAGTCATGTGAATCTCCATGGCTTCTGATTTCCCATGAGATGCTGTCTGACCATGAGATGAGATTGTTGGTTGTCAAAAATTAAACAACAATGACAACAGTTTTCTAGAATCCCACCCTGGAGTTATTTTCTTAACCTGAGCTTCAGCTCAGCACCATTGCCAGTTTGTAAATATGAGTATAAGAATGTCACCCTAGGGTTTTAAATAGGCATATGTATATGAAGGCCTGTATGTAAGCATCTTATATAATAAAAGGCTAATATGCAAATTGTCCCCTTGGGAGTTTGACCAGGAGACTGGGAGTTCAATTGCTCGCTATGATGTGCGTTGACCAGCAGGGGGTGGTGCAGAACATAGCTGGCGACTAGCGGTGACTGCGGGGTGCTGAGGGAGTGAGGGAAGGAGGAGGTGTGGCAGCAGGGAGGCGGGGAACCTGATCATCCCTGATTCCAGCCAGGTCTAGGGACCCTACCCATGCATGAATTTCATGCACTGGGCCTCTAGTATAACACATTGTTGATAACTCTGAGTTACAGATTATGGAAATAAACTACACAACTGGAGAAGCTGGATCAGATCCAATAAGGCATCTCTTCTCTTGCTGCTAGAGATCAGAACTGAAGTCTGGGCATTTTAAAAAACTGACAGTATTATAGAAGTCCCCCATTGTCCCCTGTTAGCCTCTCTCCACCCAGCTCTCCCCCACCCCTGGCCTTCACCACATTGTTGTCTGTGTCCATGGGCTATGCATATATATTCTTTTTTTAGGAGGCTCAAGTTCTGGCTCCAGCACTGGCACAGGTTCCAGTGCCTTTTCCAGAGTTTTGGTAGGCAATAGCTTTTCCAGCAGCTCAAGGTTTTGCCTCCTTTGGCTTTTCACTGACATTGTTACCCATGTCCCCAAGAGCTGATTTTGGTCTTAGTCTTGGCCTTGGGGGCTGCGGCAGTGGCCACAGGCATGTGTTTTGTGCCTGCAATACTGATCTTTGTGTTATTTACAGCATTAATTCTCATGCTCCTGGTGACCCCCAGTGCCATGGCTTCATCAGGCAGCAGCTCAGTGGGGAGAAGAAGAAGAGGAGCCCCAAAGAGCTAGGGAGTTGAACCCAACACAGATCAACAACCATTTCCCCTCAGCATGCTGGGTCTGGATGTTTTCTTTAAAGGAGAGATTTGGTCCTTAGGAGACCCCGGAGAGGACCAGGAAAGCACTGGTGTCTGCCAGCTCGAAATGCCTGGCAGCATTTAGAACTAAGTGTTGCAGGGCAAAGAGGTTATTTCTGATTCATAGAACTAAGTCTTGCTTGTGTGGAACATCATCTAAAGTGCGATATTTCACCCACAATTCCCGGTCAGGGAAGGCCCATTGTTCTATGTCTGCTATCCTGAGGGACATGGCCTAGCTGTAAATGACACCATGAATATGTATGAAGGGAGGTCAGGCAGATGGCTCTGACATTAAAAAGAGATAAAAATCATCTTTAATGGATTTGACCGTAGTTACTATAAGCAAGCACCTCAAAGTGATATACACAAGATAAAAGATGTATAAATGAGTTTTATAATATCCTTACCTCATTCAGTGCATTAAGTAAATTTCCACCCAATTAGAAATGAGAGAGAATGTGTGCATTACTGTATGGCCCAGACCACTTCAGTGATGACTGTTCCCTTTCTCCCTATTCCGTTCCCCATAATGGATTCTGTTGAGTGTAAAATACTTGAACAGAAAACTGCTGAATTTTGGGGGAACATCATTTGGTTTTTATTCTAGCAATTATTGTACATGGTACTGAAGCATCCTTTTAAAGCTTAGAATGCGGATGATTCTAGTGAAGTTAATTCTTGAAACCAGATGTGAACTGAGAACAAATTGCACAGACTAAGAGAAAGGACCTGGGCCTAGTGTTGTCCAAAAAATGTCATCAAATATTGGAAGATCACAGTGCACCACACTGATTGGAAGAGAAGGGCTGGTTAAAGGGATATGCCATCCAATATCTGATGTCAGACTGGGCAGGAGGGCTCATATGTAAAGCCAATTCTGTATGTGCAGGTCAGGTTTGGAACGCTGCAATGTGATTGGGCACAAGGGGCTTGGTTCTGTAGCAGAGGACACGCATTGACATGAGGGCAAGATCCGGTGGTGGAAATCAAGCCTGCAAAGAACCTGAAGACATCTGAGGAAGAATCCAGGCATGTAAGGTGCATGTTAGGAACCCAGACAATATATAGCAAAGAGTCTGAATCAGATAAAAAAGCGTGAGTCCCAGGAATAGTGCTTGACATGGCATTCCCAGGCTGAGGGACAGAACCTTATTGCACAAAAAAATGAGAAAAATCAAGTGATAATAGTACTAATCACAACAACTTTAATACACATGAATAACTAAGCTAACACGTACAGAGTCATCACCATGTACTTGGCTAAGTGCTTGATTCTTCAATTCTTTTTTAACAGAGGAGAAAGTGGAGGTCTATAGAGATGAGGTATATGTTCAAGGTGACACAATACTAAGTGGCAGAGCTGGGATTTGAACTCAGATTTGTCTCATCCCCAAATTCATGAGCTTTGGGATGTCTCCTAACAGATTCTCCCTCCTCAAGGTTCTGGGGGATACCTGAGCCCACAGCAGAGATGGAATATGGGTAGCCATCAAAAGCAAATCAGCACTGCTCCCAAAATTAACATGATTACATGACTCTAACCTAAAAACACCCTGAATAGTAATCGCCCATCATGCTCAACATTGGTGAGGGTCTTTATGAAGTTTATTTTTGTTCTGAGGATACATATAAAGCAATTAAAATATGAAGTGATATTGCTAGGGACTACATGATGGGATGGGAACTCTCATACACCATTTGTTGTTGTCTCACACACCATTTGTGGGTTGAACTGCGTCCTCTCAAAAGATATGTTGAACTCCTAAGCCCTAGTAACCTATGAACGTGATCTTATTTAGAAATAGGGTCTTTGCAAATGGAATCAAGTAAATATGAGATTATATTGAATGGGGGTGGGCCCTAAATGCAAAGACTGGTGTCCTCAGAAGGAAAGAGAGATCAGGAGACACAGATACCTAGGGAAGAAGCCATGTGAAGATGAGGCTGAGAGGGCAGTTACACTGCTGTATACCAAGGAACGCCAAGGATTGCTGGCAACCTCCAGAAGCTGGAAGAAGCAAGGAGGTATTCTTCTCCTGCGGCCTTCTGAGGGAACACGGTGCTGCTGAAGTCTTGATTTAGAATGCTGGCTTCCAGACTGTGAGAGAATAAATTTCTGTTGTTTGAAGCCACCCAGTTTGTGGTAATTTGTAACTGCAGCCTCGATGAGCAGAGGTGAATTGATAAAATCTTCATGAAAACAACTCAATAGATGTATCAAAACCTCAAAAATTTATATTTTTAGGATTCCTATTCTTTCATATATATATATATATATATATATATATATATATTTGATTTTTTTTTAACTGAGAGTAAGGGAGAGGGATAGAGAGTTAGAAACATCGATGAGAGAGAAACATCGATCAGCTGCCTCCTGCACACCCCCTACTGGGGATGTGGCTGCAACCAAGGTACATGCCCTTGACTGGAATCGAACCTGGGACCCTTCAGTCAGCAGGCCAACGCTCTATCCACTGAGCCAAACCGGTTAGGGCAGGATTCCTATTCTTAATAAACTATTCTAGAATGTTGTTTATAGATTGAGATATAGGAAACCTTTATTTACAATTAATTGTTGCATTATATGTAATAGTTTTTAAAAGGAAACAGCTTAATAACTAATGAGAAGGAATGATTAAGTAGCTTACGGTATATCCATAGGATAAAATGTTATATAACCATTAAGACATTTAAAAAACAGTTTTTAGTAAAATGGGAAAATGTATGTTATAATCTTAAATGAAAAAATTAGGAAATAGAATATTTGATTCAATATGATCATAATTCTAAAATATGCATGGGGAAAACTGGATGGAAATATATCAAAAGATTAATGGTGATTATCTTTGGGTTTTGGGACTATGGGTGACATTTTTCTTTATGTCTTTCAGTATTTTAAAATTACCTTTAATAAGCATAGATTACTTTGTAAAATGAGAAAAAGGAGCTTATAAAGAAGACCTAGAGAAATTATTAGAAGGTTAAAAAGGAAATGTCAACTGAAAAGTCATATACAAAGAATGGAAATCTGTTATTATTTACACTGATGATACAATAGGGGCGAACAGTTTTTAATGACAACAATGTTAATAATGAGTATATTTTCATAGAGGTTTATAGCACCTTACAGGGCTTGCAATAAGCAAGACACTTTCGTTGGACATTTATTATCTTATTTGGTAAGTTAAAATAGGTCTGTAAACATTAGGTATTGTTTTAAGGAGGACGTAGATCCAGGGATGCTCGTAGAACTAAGACTATAGGATGGAACTGAGTACCCAGGACTTACCGGCTCCCCTTCATTAGTGACCTGGCAGAAGCAGGCTGCCTCTTTTCTGCAAGCTTCTGCCCAGTTGGCCCAGGACTCCTCAACTACAAAATAAGGGGGATGCACAAAAGGTACCTTCTGCTTCCAAAATCCTATGATCCTACAACCTGGGAGTTCTTGAGAGCTGCAGAATTGCCTTGACAGTTTTTAACTTTTGACCCCCCTGATTTCTTTCCAGACAAGCTATATTAAATCTCAATCTCTCCCTCTCTCCTTCTCCCTCCCCCTCTCCATTTCTGCTCCAAGCAGAAATTCCTGAACTATCCTCATCAGCAGAGCTGCATAGACATGGACTTCCTGTTTTGACAGCTGACCTCTCTTTTGCACAGAGGCTGTGGAAACACTGACACCTTCATCTGCTGTGATGTATTGATGTGTCTCAGTGACAGGGTGCAGGGCCACATGGAATAGACTCCCAGCCTTTCTCTACGCTCCCTTGGTCCTGACGGCTTCTCATCAGACAGGCGCTCCCCAGTCTGGCTGCCTCCTCTCTCCTGCCTCCCGTTACCCCAATAATATAATCATAAAATTGAAAGACCCAAGGAGAGCTGGGTAAGTCAGCTCATCTAGTTCTCAGACTGCAGAAAGAATTGCCCCTAAATCACCCCAGCTTTCTTCCCTTGTTGAAGCTCTCGTCATGTGATAACCAATTCCAGGGCCACGGGAAAAGGCATCAGAATATAAAGCAAGGGCTCCACTTTCCACATTCCATTTGTGTTTGACTATAAATTATGAAAGGCACTTTAATCCTGCGTCCCCATTTCCAGCGGTACAGGGACTCTAATGGATTCATCTGAAATTACATTAGCTCCAGCCCCATCATTCTTGCTCCGTTTCACAAGCTTGCCTGGAGGAGGCTGATAAAGTGAGTTCTGCCAATCAGATCACTCGATTGCCTCAGGGGATAGCTTCAAGGGTTTCTGTCAAACCTCGGTATTCATTCATAAACATTTATTAAGTGCTTACTAAGTGCAAGGCAAAATCGAGGTCCTTTAGTTTTCCTCCCTCCCTCTCTTTCCTCCTTCCCTCCTTCTCTCTTTCTTCTTCTTTTTGAAAAAAATATCGTTTGAGACCCTACTTACAGTGTGACAGACGCAATGGAGATACAATGACAAATTACAGACAGTCACTGTCAAGGAGGATCTCACAGCAGGTGGGGGCGAGAGGAGGTTAGACATATAAATAAACATGAGACAGCATGGTGGAGGGGCACCTGATGTCAGTCAGACTGGCTGGGGGTGAAACCCTGCTCTGGCCCTCATCAGTCATGTAATCTTGTGACAGGGCATGCCAGTTCTCCGAGTTATTTCCTTATGTGTAAAATAGAGATAATTATATCCCTCTCAAAGGGTGGGCATTAAAGGACATTATATATGTAAAGCATCTAATACAAAACCTGGATCATACTAGTTGTCAGTAAACATTCGTTTTCTTTCCTCTCAGATAATTACAGTATAATATGGCAAGTGTTAGGATAATCAGAGTTGGGTAGCCCTGGAGCAATAGAGAGGACTTGAGCTCTGAGCCTTTATCTATTCAGGGGCACAGTGGTGGTGACAGTGGGGTAGGCAGGCCATAGGGCACTAATGTCATGGGTTATGGGAGTTGAATGAGCTTCCAGGGCAGACAATGGCTCCATGGAGAAATTGGCTGATGTTTTGGTTTCATGCTAAGATTTATAAGCAATTTACTTGATAGGTGGTGTCCTTGAAAGAGAATAAACTCACTCCTTGAAGAATGAGTAGAAAGTCACAACCTGGCTGAGGATGAGCAAAGAAAAATGCTTTTGAGGGTGATGGTCAAACTGCCTTTGGTCTCACCTCCTGAGTTTGTCAGGGTCCTTCAAAAGAATGAGCTTTAAGGAAGCAAACAAGCAAATTAAAAGAAAATACTTGGATCACAAGAGATGCTACTGGAAACTCCCTTTTGGGTTCTAACAGGGTTTAGGATGAGTTGGATGAGGACAGTTGCCCTCTGACATGATTACAGACCAAGCTAACGAGAGAGGTTTTGAGCTGCCTTCAGGATGGCGAAGGCAGAGGCTACAGGAATACCATCACCAGGGAGCCACAGAACCAGCTTTTGGGCAACAAAGAGAGTAAATGCTACAAAAAGTGGAAGCAAAAGACCAAGCTTCATGAAGTCTAGCTTTTGATGGGACAATAAAACAACTTGGTCCCTAGAGTCCCATTTGGTTCCTGAAGAAATCTCCGCTTCAGTCTCCATAAGACTTTGCTGTGCCGCTCTGCAGGCTCCATGGGTTTGGTTCTTTGGCCTGGTATGTTGTTAAGGATCAATGTAATCCATTTCATTAGCCTTAAAAACAACCATCTAAACTCAAATGCCCAACTTTTGTTGTTAGGGGCTGAGAGCAGGAGGCTCTCACTCAGATGATCCATATTTTCCCATTGTATCCTCAGGCTGCCAAGGTGCAGAAAAACCTGTGTTACACATGAAGGTCTGGGTACCAGAGAGATCTGACTGCTTCAGGGGTCCAGAAGAAAGGTTCTTAAATGAGCTTCAATTTTTGATAAGCCTGAAAAAAGATGGTAGTTTGGATAGGTGTGAAGAGAGATGGGACATGTCCTAGCAGGGCAAGACTCCAGCATGTACAAAGGCGTGGAATATGAAAGGTCATGTATGGGAAGAAAGCTGTTCCGTGTGTCTTGGGGTGTGGGGTGGTGGGAGGGAAGGCAGGGAAGGTGAGTTGGGCCAGACTATGAAAGACCCTGAACGCACCTGCTTTATTCTGGAGATAATGAGACACTAGGGGTGGCTTTTTGTCAGAGGAGTTATGTGACTAGTTTTCCATTTGACAAGGTAACGCTGGCAGTAACAAGGAGGGCTAGTTATTGTTGGTGGCCCCTACAGAAGGTAGAAAGACCACTTTGAAGCTAATGAAACAATTTAGGTAGAACAGGATTAGAACCTGAACTGAGGAAGTGTCTCTGGAGGGTGAAGAGGATGAAGACTGGGAGGTATTTAGAAAGTAGTGATGACAAGGCAGTGAATGACTTCATGTGGGGGCATGGAGAGGGGCAGCAGGAGGCAGATGGAGTCGACTAAGTGAAGGTGACTTTAGGCTTCTCAGTAAGGCAGCAGGAACTCAGTGGTTTCAAATCAAAGTAAGCATTTCAGGAGGAGGAACAGGTTCTGAGGGAGAGGTTGCTCTCACTCAGTTTGGGAAACACTGAGTTGGAGATGCTTTCAGGATATCACAGCAGAGATGCTGACAGCAGTTGGAAATACTGTTCTAGAAATCAGGGAGAGCTGGGAGCAGGAGATGTGAATTTGGAGGTAATTGGTGTGTATGTGGTTTAAGTCATGGGAAAACATGAGATCGTCAGGGAAGAGTACTGTGACGGTGATAGGACAAGAGGCTAAAACTGATCACGATGGGTATGAGAGGTGGTGGTCTGAATCTACAAGACCCATTGTTTTGAAGAAAAAATAATGGATAAAGGCAAATTGAACTCTTTCAGCCTGCACATTGTAAGGTTGAGCCCTTTGTCCTGTAGGTTTAGAAACTTGATTTCATTATTTCACACAAAGAGTGAACTGATCAAGATCTTAGAGTTTAATTTATACAATAAAACTCAAAATAATCTTTCTTTTTCCAAGCTAGAAAGGGGTTCTATTAATTTACAAGGGTAAATGCAAAGAAGCACAAAAGTAATCAGGTACTAATTAAAAGATATAATTCCAAAATTATATTGCTTTGTGTAATATCTTGCTTCAAGGTAGAGATATTAAAATATTAGCATTCACTGTCTTCAACAGTATTCTCCAAAGGATATTCTATGGAATAGTAATGTGACTTAAAGCTCCCTAAAATACATATTATGAAACTTAATAAATAAGCTAAATAAGTTTTATAAAACTTAAATCCTTCTCTTGCATGTTCACAAAGTACATTTTTTTTCTCATTAAATTTTGTTATTTTAATGGGTTTCAAAATTCCATGACAGATTTCTGGTCATGTTGTTTCCATTAAAAAGTACTGATTTTAAAAACTAATAACTTAAAAACTTCCACACACACAAAAGAATCAAATGGTCCACAAAACTTTCTCCTTTCCTTCTGAAGGTTTTACGATGCATTGTAATCATTAACCAGTCTTTTACTATTAAACTTAAATGGCCAATTGAGACAAACAGTTCTGAGACCGTCCTTCCACCACTGATTAAGACTGGGGTGGCAGGTGTTGGAAATAATATTCATTTAGCCTTCTGAGCTTTCTGGGCAGACTTGGTGACTTTGCCAGCTCCAGCTGCCTTCTTGTCCGCTGCTTTGATGACACCCACAACAACTGTCTGTCTCATGTCACCAGCAGCGAAATGGCCCAGAAGAGGGTAGTCAGAGAAGCTCTCAACACACATTGGCTTGCCAGGAATCATATCAATGATGGCAGCATCACCAGATTTCAAAAACTTGGGGCCATCTTCCAGCTTTTTCCCAGAAAGACGATCAATCTTCTCCTTCAGCTCAGCAAATTTGCAAGCAATGTGAGCTGTGTGACAATCCAGCACAGGTGCATATCCAGCACTGATCTGGCCTGGGTGGTTCAGGATAATCACCTGAGCTTTGAAGCCAACTGCTTCCATTGGTGGGTCATTTTTGCTGTCACCAGCCACATTGCCATGGCGAACATCTTTGACAGACACATTCTTGACATTGAAGCCCACATTGTCCCCAGGAAGAGCTTCACTCAAAGCTTCATGGTGCATTTCAACAGACTTTACTTCAGTTGCAACATTGACTGGAGCAAAGGTGACCACCATGCTGGGCTTGAGAACACCAGTCTCCACTCGGCCCACAGGGACAGTACCAATACCACCAATTTTGTAGACATCCTGGAGGGGCAGACGCAGGGGCTTGTCAGTTGGACGAGTTGGTGGCAGGATGCAATCCAGAGCTTCAAGCAGCGTGGTTCCACTGGCATTGCCATCTTTATGGGTGACCTTCCATCCCTTGAACCAAGCCATATTAGCACTCGGCTCCAGCATGTTGTCACCATTCCAACCAGAGATTGGCACAAGTGCTACTGTGTCAGGGTTGTAGCCAATTTTCTTAATGTAGGTGCTCACTTCTTTAACAATTTCCTCGTATCTTTTCTGGCTGTAGGGTGGCTCAGTGGAATCCATTTTGTTAACACCAACAATCAGCTGTTGCACACCCAGTGTGTAGGCCAGAAGGGCATGCTCACGGGTCTGTCCATTCTTGGAGATACCTGCTTCAAATTCACCAACACCAGCAGCAACAATCAGGACAGCACAGTCAGCCTGAGATGTGCCTGTAATCATGTTTTTGATGAAGTCTCTGTGCCCCGGGGCATCAATGAAGGTCACATAATACTTGCTGGTCTCGAATTTCCACAGGGAGATATCAATGGTGATACCTCGCTCCCATTCAGCTTTCAGTTTATCCAAGACCCAGGCACACTTGAGGGAGCCCTTCCCCATCTCAGCAGCCTCCTTCTCAAATTTCTCGATGGTTCTCTTGTCGATGCCCCCACATTTGTAGATCAGATGGCCAGTAGTGGTGGACTTGCCGGAATCTACGTGTCCAATGATGACGATGTTGGTGTGAGTCTTTTCCTTTCCCATCTTGGGTTTGAGTTAGTGGTGGTTTTCACGACACCTTTGTCCTCTCGCAGGTCTGGGCCCCACAAAGTACATTTTGGTTAAAACTTTAAGGAGTCCTAGAGTAAAAGAGCCTGCTCTGCTTTATCCAGCATTTCAAAATCCTTTGTCCATAGAACTCTCCCCCCCCATATACCAGCCCTCATTTCTGGCCTGGCATGTTCTGTCTAATGAAAAACTCCTCTTGGCTGTATAACAGACATCTTAAACTTGACATGTTGAGAAACAGACCCTTGACATCTGCCTCTCCAAGGCTACTTCATCTTCCCCATCTTCGTAAGTGGTAACCTCACTTTCTAGTTTCCTGGTCCTCAAATCTTGGAAGTTTCTCTTTTTCTAACACATCACATACAAAAATAAGCAAATCCTATTGGCCCAAATCTAACCACTTCTCACCAGTTCCACTTCAACCATTGTAGCCCAAACTGCCACCATCTTCCTCCTGGGTTGTTGATATCACCACTTAACTCATCTCCCTGTTCCCACCTTGCTCCCATTGTCTACTTTCCATACCATAGTTTTTAAATACCCAAGTCATGTCATACCTCTGCTCAAAATCTTCCAATGGCTCCCCAACCCAGTCACAGTAAAAGCTAAAATCCTTACAGTAGTATATCAGACACTATTTGATCTGGACCTTCATTGCCTCTATGATCCCATCTCCCACCAGTTACAATTTCAGTCACTGTGTTCCCATCACACTGACCTCCTGCCTCAAGGCCTTTTACTTGCTGTAATCTTCCTGAAATGCTCTTCCCCAGACACCCCCATGACTCATTCCCTCACTTCATTCAGGTCTCTCTGCTCAATAAACCACTTATTAGAGAGGTATTTCCTGACCATCTTATTTAAAATATAGTTGCCTTCACAGGGGTGGGGGGTGAGAACATGTGCTGGGGGGTTGGGGGGGGGGGCGGAGAGAGGTCAATAGGGGAAAAAGGAGACTTATGTAATACTTTAAACAATATAGAATTTTTAAAAAAGAATAATTGAAAAAAATATAGTTGCCTTGTGTTTTTTCATAGCACTTATCAATATGACAATGTGTGTGTATACGTGTGTGTGTGTGTGTGTGTCTGTGTGTAAATTTTTCTTTTCTATCTACCCCTGCCCCCCACCAGGATAGAAGCTCCATGAGAAGAGAGAGAATTTGACTTATTCACTGCTGTATCCCCACTGTTAGTATTCCCATGAGTATGTGGAATGCAATAAATATTTTGTTGAATAAATGAATGACTTCCAGTTTTAGATCTGCAGAGCACACCTTGGGAAACTGGTTTAAGCTTTTGATGCTTGCTTCTGGGCTATGGTCTACACTTGGAAAAGGCCTTAATAAAATGTGGCTTTCAATATAGATTTGAAGGCATGGGTCTATTCCATTAAAAATGCTGCACTGTGAAAGTTTAAATTTTGGGGGTTTTAAAATAAGGAGTTGAAAGGATCAGAGTTAGCTGACCTGGAAGTCAACCAACTCTCATGTTTGATTTTGGGTGAATATCTACATGCATCTCAAGTAGAGCTCATCATTTTGCCTTATACTTGTTTATTTATTTGTCTGTTCCTCTAGCTTAAATGACAGTCTCATGAGGTAAGGCACTTTGTCTTGTTTGCCGCATTCCCAGTGCCCAAAAAGTGTCTGGCATGTAGTAGGTTCTGGTTAAATATTGATCACTTTTTTATTAAATTTTCATGCTGCCTAATTTAAAGACTTATTCTTTGCTTTATGACTTACTCATTTGATGCTTTTTTACTTATGATGCTCAATATGTACATTTAAACATATTCATGCAGTAGCCAGTTAATATTTATATAGTACCTATTGTGTGCTGGGAACAAAGGTACAGGAATATGTGAAGTTAATGTTTTGTCCCATAATGAGACACTTAGTCTCCAGGGATAACTTGTATTTAAAAGCAGGAAATATCTATATAATTTTTTTCCTGAAGAAATAGTAAAAAATAGGTAAAGATCCTGTTTTACTTGATGCTTTCTTTTAAAAAAAAATATTTTTATTTACTTCAGGGAGGAAGAGAGAAGGAGAGAGAGATAGAAACATCAATGATAAGAGAGATTCATTGATTGACTACCTCCTCCATGTCCCCTAATGGGGATCAAGCCTGCAATCTGGGCATGTGCCCTGACCGGGAATCGAACTGTGACCTCTTGGTTCATAGGTTAACGCTCTAGTACTGAGACACACTGGCCAAGCTATTTGATACTTTCTTGACTCTTGTGAAAGGGAGCAATGGAAAACATCAAATAAATGGAAGAAATAAAAAAAGAAGTATTGACTTACGTAAAAAGTCATATACTTAGTAAAGGAATTGCAAAACAAGCCAAGGAACTCATACTTATTACATAAAGAACGCTGGTCCTGCCTGCCCTCCCTGATGCATGATTTGAAATCCCATTAACCTTTTTTGAACTGAGATGTAAGACAATCACCCCAAACTCCAATCTTAATAATAGCACAGGTACCAGAGGTACCTTCCTGATGCTCAAACTTGCAAATCACTACTACGTGTTTACGTTCAATTTGATATTATGTTCTTGATGTTCTCTGATCTACCAGTTGTACTACCCTCCTAGGAAATAGGGAAATTGTATTTTTTTTTTAAGGAAGATAATTTTAATTTATTAGAGTTGAGAAGAAAATCTTATAAACTTTTCTCCCTAAGTACATAGCTCCACTCTTGAGAAAACTTAGCTCATTGTGTACTCATGAAAAAAGCACAATATCCTGAATGAGGCAAAACTGAAGATGCCAAATGGTGATACATGGACATTTTAAAGAAGATCAGAGAACTGAGCCAACATTTTACTTTTGTTATTTAAGAGTAGAGTGTTGGAGGTTATCAGCATTGCAACTTACAAAAGAGGAGTGATGGAATCACAAAATGCCTTCATTATCCTTGTTTACAGGATTGGTTTTGGGGTGGGGATGAAAAGTCCTCTACTGGTAATAATGTCAAGTGTATTGGTATTGGCGGCTCCCCAGCACCATCAACCTTGACATGCAAGAATATAAAGAAAAACACTTCCTTTAAAAGTGGCTTTTCTCTTACTTTTTCAAATTACTCAAGGGACACTTTTGGTGATTAAAAGTAGAATGAGTTAATATGCCTTCAATATTCTGAGAAACTCTTCCTTCTACCCTTGACTGCCACTATTTCAGTAAAGATTCTTGTCCGAAAAAATGCCAAGAGTAGGAACTTTTTCATCATCTAATAGTAATAGTCATATACATGACTATTTTTAGAGCAGTTTAGATTTATAATATAACTAGTGGCCTGGTGCATGAGAGTCATGAACATTAAAAGGGGATTAATTAGAGGAAATATTTTAATATTACTATTTGCCCTTTCTCTATAATAGAAGTGTCAGAGATGAAAGAAAATTAGTAAAACGTATATGAAAATCTTCCTCCAGTCAGAGTCTGGGGTGCACCATGGGACCCAGAGTCAAGTCTCCGCTCACCCACGGTGCCTCAAAATCTTGCGAGACCCAGACCCAACCGGCCCCACCTCTATTGGGCAAGATCCAGACCCAGCCAGCTCCACCCTTGTCAAGCCCCACTGGGTGGGGGGGGGGCGTAGCCTCAGGGCCCCCATCAAGCCCCACTGGGTGGGGGGCGCAACCTCAGGTCCCCCAGCCTGGCTCCAGGTGTGGGGTTTAGCCGTAGGACCTCTGGCACATGCCGGGCGGGGGGCACAGCTTCAGGTCTCCCAGTGCACCCTCAGGTCCCCCGGCCTGGCACCAGGGTGGGGGGCATACCTTAAGGTCCCCCGTCAAGCCCTGCTGAGTGAGGGGGGGGGGGCGCTCAGCATCAGGTCCCCCATCAAGGCCCACTGGCCAGGGGGTGCAGCCTTAGGTCCCCTGGCACGGGGGTGGGGCACATGGCCTGAGATCCCCCCACCCAGGGCAGGGGCTGCAGCCTGAGGTCCCCGGCCCAGCACCAAGGCGGGGGGTGCACCTTCAGGTCCCCTGTCAAGCCCTGCCAGATGGGGGGCATGGCCTGAGGTCCCCCGGCTTGGTGCCAGGGTGGGGGTGTGACCTGAGGTCCCCTGTCAAGTCCCACCAGGTGGGGGGGGGGGGTGCAGCCTCAGGTTCCCTGCCTTGGCCCAGGGCCACGCAGCCTCAGGTCCCTGTCGATTGCTGATTAAGGCTTATTATGGGAACTCGGCCTTCACTGTGGGTGTAGCCATCTTGAGTTATGGAAACCCCACCTCCGCTATGGAAGCCGCCATCTTTGTGATGGCATGATGGTCAATTTGCATATTCCCTCTTTATTAGATAGGATTGAGAGGAAGGAAATCTATATTTATTGATAATAGTAGCACCTTGAATTAGGTTCCTGTGGCTATTGTAAGAAAATACTACAAATGTGGTGACAACAGAAATTTATTCACTTATAATTTGGTGGCGAGAAGTTTGAAACCCAGCTGGGCTGCACTCTCTCCAGGAACTCTAGGGGAGAATTCATTCTTTGCCTCTACCAGTTTCTGGTGACTGTCAGTATTCCTTGACTTGTGGCTACAACACTCCAATCTCTGACTCCATGGTCACATTGCCTTCCCTCTTCTGTCTGTTATCTCCCTATGCCCCACTCTTACAAAGTCACTTATCACTGCTTTAAGACCTATCATAAAGGTCTCCTCTTCTAATCTTAATTTTATTGCATCTTCAAAGACTTTTTCCCTGAATGATGTCTCATCCACAGGGTTTTGGGATTAGGGCATGCACGTATCTTTATGGTGGGCCACCATTCAACCCACTACCCATCAAATATATATTCTTCTCTGTGTGTTCCTTAAGTCAGTCTTGCCAGCAGCCACAAATATTTTTAAATTAGCATTCTGTCCTGAACTTTAATAAATTATAACTTATTTGGGCACAGCTGTCAAACACAAAATTAGATTAAAATTCTGAGAAGGAAAGTGGTTTATAAAGGGAGTTATAAACATAATCAATAGTCAGATCAGAGGCAAGAAATTAACATTGGTTAAATATCTTCTGCTGTTTGCTTTCAAATATGGTCTCACTCAATTCTCAATATAAATTTGTAGTGTACCTATTTCAATCCATAGTTCTATTAATGGGGAAATAGAGGCTCAAAAAGCTGGTAACATTCCCAAGTCCCACCAACTACTAAGGGCAAAACTAAAATTCAAAGGCCAGACCCAGCCTTTGTCTCCAAAGCATGCTTCCTTTCTAGCCAGGAGAGGGGCTCTCTGGGTTGTCACTGGCACATGCCCATGTCCTGCCTTGGCTGGGATCCCAATGGGGCAGAGGAAGGCAGAGCTTTTAAAGCTTTGGCAAAAGTTGGGTCCTTGGTCTAGGCCAGCGGTTCTCAACCTGTGGGTCACGACCCCTTTGGCAGTCAAACAACCCTTTCACAGGGGTTGCCTAAGACCATCCTGCATATCAGGTATTTACATTACGATTCATAACAGCAGCAACATTACAGTTATGAAGTAGCAACGAAAATAATTTTATGGTTGGGTCACAACATGAGGAACTGTATTTAAAGGGCCAGAAGGTTGAGAACCACTGGTCTAGGCTAATAGTTACTGGATTGTATATTAGGACAGGAGAGAAAAGAAATAATTATGAAGTATTTCTCTCTGCCACCCATATTTATGCATTATTACTATCATTGTATCTCCATAACTAGAAAACTGAACAGGTAGGACAGGCCTAAAAAATCCAAATGTGATGTTTTAGGGCAGGGAATTGAGCAAGAATTTATGAAGTATCTCGGCATAACAATTTCACAGTTTCTTCCTCAATTAAAAAACAAAATAAAACCCAAAAGACAATAAGTTTCTTGTGAAAACTAATTAAGACACCTTGAATTTTAAAATGAGTAAACATATTTTATAGGGGGAAATGCAAATAAAATACACTAGAAGGTAAAACAATTTTATTTTTCAAAATTAACATTTAAGTACAAATCTTGACTGTTTTTTTGCTGGGTAAGGAAACTTTTTCATTTGAACTACAAAGAAATGGAGAGAGAATTTCTTGCATGGTTATATATATCAACTCCATTTCTCCTCTTGCCTTCTCACCTTAAAGACATTTGAATAACATCAGCATCTAGAATTTGAAGATTGGGTCCTTAACAAGAAGAGAACAGCACAACCTGTTTCTGAGGGAGACATGCATTTAATGAGAAAGCCCTGGTGGCCCACCCTTGGTCAAAGCTGAAGTTCCTGCTAGATGGAGATGAAATGTGTGAAATTGTTACTGGACCTTGAATGTCGGGTTCTTGACTCTCAATGTCATGAAAATGAGCACTGAACTCAGTACAAGATCAAGCAGATAGAGTTTATTGAAAAGAGCTTGTGCACAAGGGAGTTGACCTGAGAAGAGAAGTCGAGCTCCCTGAGGGGTTCTTGTGAATGGCTTATATAGGGGCCTTGGGGTGAGTGCAGGGCTTGGGAATGAAGATGAGGTCAGTTGTCCCATAATCGTCATCTGGTGGCAGTTGATCCAGGATAGTCACAAGGTGTTTTTCATGGTCAGTGGGCCACCCAAAGAGCCTGTGAAATAATGCTTGCACAAATATTCTAGTCACCATTTAATTGACAAAAACTATTTTGCAGAACACGATCTTAAGAAAGGATGCTATTATCATACACTCCATGTATGTGGTTAGGTTAATTTAAACTATGGAATTTTCCTGAAAGCAAGGAGTCATACATAGGCCTCTAAGATGGAGTCCTTTCAGTCAAGATAGAGTCGAGATGTTACCCTGATACTGTCTCAAAGTTACCTTCTTTGCAACAATCATTAAGCTGAGTAGCCCATTAGACTTAAATGTATGAATCACCAATGGCTTAATGACAGACATAACTTAATAATCAGGCCCTTCATTTGTTCTGGAAAGCCCCAGACTATTCCAGGGATCTTCACTGAGGGCATGCAAAGAATGGGAATTATGGGTCTCAGAAGTTTTTACATATAATCTTGTACAAAGATCCAAACAGCTCATTCAATCTGGTTGAAAGTCTCTTTATGGGCAAGACATACTATTAGTGCCTTGAGGGACCTGGAGACTCTCACCAGAGCAGAGCCACATAGGTTGGCTTCTTGCCTGTTCCCTCATCTTCCTGGCTCCAGTCCCTTACAAAAGGTGTCAACTACTAGCCAATCAAGGTGTGTTCTGATAAAGCTTGGAACACTCCAGGCACATGGAATCTTATTAGTGGATTCTTCAGGAGAAAGGGCCTTTGAGAGCTACAGAGATGAAGCTATCTGTAATGGTGGAATGACAGGTTCATAATTTCTGGCACAAGAGCCTGTCTGGGACTCTCACATATCTCCAGTGAAGGTGGGAGCCTCTTCCCTAACTAGGAGCTGACTGATCTGGCTGTTCTAAAAATAGTAGCTGTAGCTATGACTGAAATGACAGTTTTACACCTGTTCCACATGAAAAGGACTCTGGTCATTTTATTCATTCACCTTCACATAGGTTCATCAATGTCTATAAATCCCAAAGGGAAATAGTACTTGATACAATAGAGTATCCATCCTCTGGCTTAAGGCACCCTGGAACTATCACTCCCAGGGCTGGGGCATGCTCAATCTTCTAGAATTTACTGCTATCAACTAGGATGATGGCATCTTCCCAAGTTGGAAAAATATCCTAAGACATTATTACACTTGTAGCACATATTGTGTAGGCAAGTAGGTGATTGAGAGGCTATTGACATTTAATAGGGCATTTAGTGACAATACTAGGTAACATTTACAGAGAAGTTTCCTGGTGTTAATTTTTTCTCCAACAATCCTATGTGAGAGGTATTATTATTTTCATTTTATAGATGAGGAAACGGACACAGAGAGGTTAAGTAACTTGTGGAAGGTCTAACAAGTGGTAAGTAGGAGAGTTGGTTCCAAAGCCCACACTTAATCATATATAATGCTAACAATTCACATATATAATCTATGTGAGTCTCAGCTTTAGTTGCATTATTGACTTTACCACAAGGACAAAGGACTTAGGCAAAGGCAATGTGAAGAGCAGGGAGGAACTAGAGCAGAGTAGTCTAAAGCAAGGCTTCTTGGGTTAGATAGGAAAGAGCTGACATCTCAGGTCCAAAACATACAGTTATGGGAGCTTGGGCAAATACCTAATGTCTTGGAACCTTAGTTTGCTCATCTACAAAATGTGAACAGTAAGGGTACATAATTCAGGATTGTAATGCTTATATGTGACAATTATGACAATACCTGACATTTATTGAATGCTTATTTTTGTGTCAACTCTAAGATGCAAGGAAGTGGTTGTCTTCTCCCTGGTACAAAATAAGCATTTACACAAACTATTATTATTGTTATTATTTTCTTACTACATGTCAAACCCATTTGACAAACTTCAAGAGACTATAAACTTCTTTTGGTAGACAGATATTCCCTGCTTTTTGAAAGTTCCCATTGCAGCACTTTGCTTTTATGAAAGACCAACATTAGTACCTATTTTCGCTAACTAAAATAAATCAGAAGTTGACCCATACATCTGCTGTCTACAAGAGACCCACCTCATTAGAAGGGACTCACACAGACTGAAAGTGAAGGGATGGAAAAATATCTTTCACGCAAATGGAAAGGAAAAGAAAGCTGGGGTAGCAATACTTATATCTGACAAAGTACATCTCAAAGTGAAGGCCATAACCAGAGATAAGGAAGGCCACTTCATAATACTAAAGGGATCAATACAACAAGAAGATATAACCCTGGTAAACATATATGCACCCAATGCAGGAGCACCCACATACATAAGAAAACTTCTGGAAGAAATCAGGGGAGAGATCGACAACAATACAATCATAGTAGGGGACTTTAATACACCACTGACATCACTGGATAAATCCGCTAGACAAAAACTCAGCAAAGAAACAGCAATCCTAAATGACTCACTAGATCAGATGGACTTAATTGACATCTTCAGAACACTTCACCCCACAGCTGCGGAATATACATTCCTCTCAGGTGCTCATGGGACATATTCAAAAATAGACCACATATTGGGTCACAAGCAAAGTCTCCACAAATTCAAGAAGATTGAAATCATAAAAAGCTTCTTCACAGACCACGATGGCATAATGTTAGAAATAAACTACAATAAAAACAACCCAAAATACTCAAACACTTGGAAGCTGAATAGCATGTTATTAAATATTGATTGGGTTACCGATGACATCAAAGAAGAAATTAAAAACATCCTGGACACTAATGACAATAAAAACACAACAATCCAAAACCTCTGGGACACAATGAAAGCAGTCCTGAGAGGGAAGTTTATAGCTCTACAGGCCTATCTCAAAAAACAAGAAAAAATGGTAGTCAATCATCTAACTCTACAACTCAAAGAATTAGAAAGAGAGCAACAAGAAAACCCCAGAGTGAGCAGAAGGAAGGAGATAATAAAGATTAGAGCAGAAATCAATGAAATAGAGACCAAAAAAACAATACAGAAAATCAATGAAACCAAGAGCTGGTTCTTTGAAAGGATAAACAAGATTGACAAACCCCTAGCCAGGCTCACCAAGAAGCAAAGAGAGAGGTCCCAAATAAACCAAATCAGAAATGATAGAGGCGAAATAACAACAGACCCCACAGAAATACAAATGATTGTTAAACAATACTACGAGCAACTCTACTCCAACAAACTGGACAACCTGGAGGAAATGGACAAATTCCTAGAAAAATACAACATTCCAAAACTCAATCAGGAAGAATCTAAAAACCTCAATAGGCCAATAACTATGGAAGAAATTGAAGCAGTCATCAGAAAGCTTCCAGCAAACAAAAGCCCAGGGCCAGACGGCTTCACAGGGGAGTTCTACCAAACATTCAAGGAAGAACTAAAACCTACCCTCCTCAGACTACTACAAAAAATTCAAGAGGAAGGAACGCTTCCAAGCTCATTCTATGAAGCCAGCATCACCCTAATACCAAAACCAGGTAAAGACATCACAATGAAAGAGAATTACAGGCCAATATCCCTCATGAACATAGATGCCAAAATCCTCAACAAAATCTTAGCAAATCGGATCCAGCAGTACATCAGAAGGATCATACACCATGACCAAGTAGGATTCATCCCAGAGATGCAAGGATGGTACAACATCCGTAAATCAATAAATGTGATACATCACATAAACAAATTGAAAGAAAAAAACCACATGGTCATATCAATTGATGCAGAAAAAGCATTCGACAAAATCCAACACCCATTTTTGATAAAAACTCTCAGAAAGGTGGGAATAGAAGGATCATACCTCAACATAATAAAAGCCATATATGACAGGCCCACAGCCAACATCATACTCAATGGACAAAAACTAACACCATTTCCCCTAAGAACAGGAACAAGACAGGGATGCCCACTCTCACCACTCCTGTTCAACATAGTACTGGAAGTATTAGCCATTGCAATTAGGCAAGAAGAAGGAATAAAAGGCATCCAAATTGGAAAAGAGGAAGTAAAACTGTCCTTATTTGCAGATGACATGATATTATACATACAAAACCCTAGAGACTCCATCAAAAAGCTACTAGACTTAATACATGAATTTGGCAATGTAGCAGGATACAAAATTAACCCCAAGAAATCTGAGGCATTTCTATACACCAACAGTGAACTTTCAGAAAGGGAGATCAGAAAAACAATCCCATTTACTATCGCACCAAAAAAATTAAGATACCTAGGAATAAACTTAACTAAAGAGGTTAAAGACCTCTACTCAGAAAACTACAGGACGTTGAAAAAAGAGATAGAGGAAGACATAAACAGATGGAAGAACATACCATGTTCTTGGATTGGTAGAATCAACATCATTAAAATGTCCATACTACCCAAAGCAATCTATACATTCAACGCACTTCCCATTAAAATACCAATGGCCTTCTTCAAAGATCTAGAACGAACTCTCCAAAAATTCATCTGGAATAAAAAAAGACCCCGAATAGCTGCAACGATCCTGAGAAAGAACAAAGTAGGTGGGATCTCAATGCCAGATATCAAGCTGTATTACAAAGCCACTGTTCTCAAAACTGCCTGGTACTGGCACAAGAACAGACATATAGATCAGTGGAATAGAATAGAGAGTCCAGAAATTAGCCCGAACCAATATGCTCAATTAATTTTTGACAAAGGAGGCATGAACATACAATGGAGCCAAGATAGTCTCTTCAATAAATGGTGTTGGGAAAATTGGACAGACATATGCAAGAAAATGAAACTAGACCACCAACTTACACCATACACAAGAATAAACTCAAAATGGATAAAGGACTTAAATGTACGACAGGAAACCATAAAAATTCTAGAAGAATACAAAGGCAACAAAATCTCAGACATATGCCAAAACAATTTCTTCACTGATACAGCTCCTAGGGCAGTTGAAACTAAAGAGAAACTGAACAAATGGGACTACATCAAAATAAAAAGCTTCTGCACAGCAAAAGAAACCATCAACAAAACAACAAGAAAACCCACCTCGTGGGAAAACATATTTGCCAACGTCATATCTGATAAGGGCTTAATCTCCAAAATTTATAGGGAACTCATACAACTTAACAAAAAGAAGATAAACAATCCAATCAAAAAATGGGCAAAGGATCTAAATAGACACCTTTCAAAAGAGGACATTCAGAAAGCCAAGAGACATATGAAAACATGCTCAAAGTCACTAATCATCCGAGAGATGCAAATCAAAACAACAATGAGGTACCATCTCACACCTGTCAGAATGGCCATCATCAACAAATCAACAAACGACAAGTGCTGGAGAGGATGTGGAGAAAAAGGAACACTTGTGCACTGCTGGTGGGAATGCAGACTGGTGCAGCCACTATGGAAGGCAGTATGGAGGTTCCTCAAAAAATTGGAAATGGAACTCCCATTTGACCCTGTGATCCCACTACTAGGAATATATCCCAAGAAACCAGAAACACCAATCAGAAAGGATATATGCACCCAGATGTTCATAGCAGCACAATTCACCATAGCTAAGATCTGGAAACAGCCTAAGTGCCCATCAGTAGATGAATGGATTAGAAAACTGTGGTACATCTACACGATGGAATACTATGCTGCTGTTAAAAAGAAGGAACTCCTACCATTTGCAACATCATGGATGGAACTGGAGAGCATTATGCTAAGTGAAACAAGCCAGTCAATGAAGGAAAAATACCACATGATCTCACTCATTCATGGATAATAAAGACCATTACAAACTTTTGAACAATAATAGATACAGAGGCAGAGCTGCCTCAAACTGATTGTCAAACTGCAGTGGGAAGGCCAGAGAGAGTTGGGGGGCAGGAGGGAGGGGAGTAAGAGATCAACCGAAGGACTTGTATGCATGCATATAAGCATAACTAATGGACATAAGACACTGGGGGGTAAGGGAGGGTAGTGGTTTGTCAAGGGCGGGGGGGGGGGGGGGGAAGGATACTTATGTAATACCCTTTGTAATACTTTAAGAGGAAAAAAAAAAAATAAATCAGAAGAGGATTTCTGCTGTTATGAAAACATACAAAAAACAAAACTAGTGTTTGTATTTGTTTTGCTGTGAGCCATTACAGACACAGCTGCATCCCAGCAGTGAGAGTTGCACTGCTTTTACATTATGTTAGTGTTATTTTAAGATTTATGTGTTATTGGTATGATTTGGTAGGTTGTTTTGGGAGTCTGGGAATGCTACACATTTTTTCCATATAAATTAATGGTAATTGCTTCTTCACTTTAAGGCCATTTCAGTGTAGAAAAAGTTTCATAGGAATACTCCACTTTCAGATGGCTGGGGAACATATATTGGAATTCTGACCCATTGATTATGGTTTTTAATAAGTGGGTCAGGGATAGAGCTTAGACATCTTTGTTATGTGCAATCTCACCTATAATTTATTTTCCATTTAGTCTAATGCATAATTGAACATACCTTTTCAAATATCACATTCTACATTACTTCTATTATTCTTGGAAATACTTTGTCTTTGTCAAAGGGTATTGCTAAATCTAGCTAAATCTCTAACTTCCCAAGAATCTGATAAGCAGGCTCATTTTTCTTCACATATTAGTACGGTGAAGGGAATTAACTCTGAATCCGAGTCTTATCTGCAGTTTAGGGGGAAAATACAGTTAAAGTAACTTGAAATCATAGTCATAGCTTCGTCTCAGACAAGATGGTGGGGTTACACTGCTGCTGTCAGAGCTACTCATGAGCTGCAAAGTAGCAACTGCAATAGCGACCTTTATTTTCTAATCCATTTCACAATTCATTTTTGGCAAGAAGCACTCTACCTTTTGAACTGTCAGATTCTTGGACTGAACAAATTGGGTACAGCTTTTCGATTACACATTCAGTTCCTTTCCAGCTCACAAAGTGATTTCACATTATCAGCGTGATTTATCGAGAGTATAGCCATCTTAAGGCTCCACACTAATTTATAGAGGCAGCACTGAAGTGTAAGCAAAAGTACTGCAAAATTACAGATAAAATGAAACAAGATGAGCCTGCTATTACCAGTGCCCTGATATGAAAGATGCTCATCTGATATCCTGGGAAAGCTGATGCCAGAACCCCATTTTATTAAGGGGTGCTGTTTCTACATTTCCAGGTCATGGACTACTAATTCTTACTAATCATCGCCCTAGCTAGAATGGTATCCCTTTAACAAGGTAACCAACTTTGGGTCACTATCATTAAGCTGTCAAACATATATCTTGGTTGGCCATCCTGAAGCCAACTAGTTGGGCCAAGTTTGTGGTTGTCTTTCCCATTAGTTCTTCTAAACCCTGTCTTCTTGTGCTTCCCCCATTGGACCTCTGCAAGGCATTCTATACTTACATGTTCTTTCCACTTCCTTCTAGAAAAACTCGCTTTTGCCCCCTTTAATAAAAGACCACTAATGTGTTAGTACCTTTTTACAGCTTTTATTCTTGCTCACGCAACTCTTTACATTGTCAGAGACCAAATCCTTGAGAAAATAGTAGGGAGATAGCATGATGGAGGAACAACTAGATCAGAAGACTGGAAGTTAGAGGATTGGATTTCACATCTGCTATCTAGCAGGTCTAGCACCACCATCCACTCTGGGTGTTTGTTTCTTTATCAAATGGCTAGACTGGAGAATCTGGATTTTTGTAATTCATAGATTCATGGATCATTAGTGACACTCATTCTGGAGAATAGTATAGCAGAAAATTAAAAATTTCCCCCCAACTCTGATGTCCTATAATACTAACAGTGAGAGTTAAAATCTCAACTCATGTGGAAATGTTTAGAGGGAATCATCACACTATCCCTAAATGTCTGTCTCATTATTGGCATAGAGATGGAAGAGAAAAAGGCATTGATTCAGTGCCTTCTATTAAATGCCTGCTCGTTCTCACCCCTACCCTGTGAAGGAGATATTATTGTCACCAAAGTGCAGGTAAGGAAATTGAGACTTAGAGAAGGCTTGCCCAAGGTCACACTACTAGTAAGTGGCAGAGTCTATCAACTTTCCCATTCTGTGTCCACCACAAGACTGGCCCCATATGATATTTGATTGAAAGATCATTCTGAGCAAATATTCCCATGATTCCAAAAGCCAGTGGTCCCTGCCACTCTGTTTGCCATTTCCCAACACTGTTTAGCTTCAAGAGCTGGATTTCTCCAGACTCTGGAGTCCAGCATGAAGTTGTAGTTGTACCTGAGACTGCCAGGGAACACACCTTATTTTGGGCCAGCTTTATCCATGTGTGTGTGTGTGGGGCGGGGGGGGGGGGGGGGGGGGGGGGGCGGGTAGATGAGCAGCTAAAGAAAACTTTAATCTCTTTCAGTTGTTGGAAGAGGATGAAAAGGTTTTCTATTCACCTCATTCCTTCTCTGCTAGGGTGACCAACTAATCCCAATCTGCCTTTGATGTTCTTGGTTTTAAAAGGGGAACTCTCAGGTCTAGTGAATACTTCAGTCTTGGTCAAGCTGGGATGGTTGGTTACTCTACAGTTTCCTGAACTCTGAAATTCTGTAACTGGGAGAACAACTGTCTATTCCATATACAAAATAAATCACATTTCTGTCCATTGAGATGTTGCCTTATTGAATTTGAAGGTTACATTTGAGAGAGTCTGTACAAAATAAAGATGTTGGTGGAGTATGCAAAATTCCTTTTGGGGCTTTGGGGCAGGAGGATTCTAAAATGAGCCAAAACCTGGATAAGTCTCATGATCATTGGTTGGGAAAGCAATGCCACAGATACAGTCTCATGAACAAAAGCAATAAACAATGGTTTCAGAAAAGCTCCAGACTGATGCTCTGAATTGCAGAGTAGATTTGCAATCTAACTGTTTCCCACCTGGGTTATTCTGCTGGGTAAGACTCAGGTGAGTAGTCAAAGGGTTGTTTTTTCAACCTGGAACTACAGTTAATGGTTCTCATCAGCCAACCCAGGAAAACCAGGTAGTTAAAATTATAAAATGCAAATTCTAACTTAAATGTACAGATAGACAGACAGACAGACACATTCACACAGAATAATTTGCCAAGCCCTTACTCTTATAGAAAGAAGGAACAGAAGTTCCCAGAATTCATGTAACAGAAATGGGACCTTCCAGGGAGAGGAAAGAGAATTGGATACCAGGCGAGGCATTTCACATACACTAATTTGATTTTTTTTTTGGTAATTCTACTTTTACATGGCTATTCCACCCCCTAACCCCCACCCATGTCCATTATCCAGATGAGGAAATTGAGGCTCAAGCCCAGGAAGAGGTTAAGGGTTGCCCAAGTTCACAGGGCTGTTTGACTCCATGCTTTCTCCCCTCTACTCACTGTAGGCTGGGATGCAGAGAAGAGACTTCATTAGTTTGACCAACACAGGCCTTGGTGCAAGGGAATTACCTGCTTATTTCTGTAACTAGAGTGACAGTTCTTTAGCACAGCTTTATCTGTCAGGGGGTTACATGGGCTCAGATGTAGATACCAAAGACCAAACATGTCCATTCAGTTCCTGGTACTACTGGAAGGTCCAGGAATCAGGTACCTAGAGGCAGCCAGCAAAGATCCCCAGGAGGCCCATGTCAGGGGGACCCAAATATGATTGACCATCAGAAAAGGAAGGGGGGATATAGCCAATAACACCCCAGTTTTACCCTCTGGAGATTGAGTTAGTGGGCCTAAGGTAGGACAATATGGTGCACTTATAACAAACCAATTTAACCACTGCATGATTTGGGAACCACAGATTTACCAGATAAAACACAGAACCTGAAAAATAAGGCTTGTGTTCTATTTCTTTCTCAGCTACAGACTAACTTTATTTTAAAATATATTTTTTATTGATTTTTCACAGAGAGGAGGGGAGAGGGATAGAAAGTTAGAAACATTGATGAGAGAGGAACATCGATCAGCTGCCTCCTGCACACCTCCTACTGGGGATGTACCCGCAACCAAGGTACATGCCCTTGGCCGGAATTGAACCTGGGACCTTTCAGTCCACAGGCCAACGCTCTATCCACTGAGCCAAACCGGTTAGGGCCAGACTAACTTTTGAAGGACAATTAAAATATTTTTATTGATTTCAGAAAGGGAGGGAGAAGGAGAGAGATAGAAACATCAATGATGAGAATTATTGATTGGCTGCCTCTTGTACACCCCCTACTGGGGACTGAGGCTGCAACCTGGGCATGTGCGCTGACCAGGAATCAAACCCTGACCTCCTGGTTCATAGGTCGACGCTCAACCACTGAGCCACACTGGTTGGGCTTGAAGAACAATTTTAAGGCTTATGTGTCTTTTATGATGGCAAAGGTGGATAAAATGCCCAATGGGTGGCCAACACGTGGCATGGCAATCATTTATAATCTCTGTGGCTTAGTTTCCCCAAATGCACAATGAAGTGATATCTGAAACTGCTTTTCTCAAATCTTGTGACAATAAATTAAATGCATACACAGAGAGCCATGAGCTCTTGGGAGAAGAGGAATTCTAGCTATTATTAAAACATCACTTTACTGTAGCAGCTAAATGAAGTGCCACTTTTTGTTCTTGATCATCTTGGAAAGAAGATACAGTTTTTGAATCATGAAGCATGTAAAAATCTCTTCAATTATTCATGTGAAGACTACTTTGAGCCATGTAGTTAGAGTGACCAATTACTTGAATTCCAATTCTCATTCAGTAGTTGATACAGGAAACCTTAACAGAATCCCTGGTGTGCAAATGAACTTTGTGTCAAAACTTCATTTGGAACTTGAAAAACTATAACATGTTTAAACTATGGTTAATTTCCCTCCCCACCCCTTCCCCATGTCCATAAAATACCATTTATCCTAAGAGATAACTAAGGTCTTGAACAAAAAAGGTGATAGAACTTAGTGATGCAGTATAACAATAATGTATCTATAGGCCTGTATATCCAGCAAAGTAAAATTACTTCCCTGCTACAGTGAAATCTGGGGTCTGGGACACGTACCTAACTCTAGGAAAAAGAACAGTCTCCCCCAGCAGCTGGCCAGGGAACAGACACCCAGCTTTACATCAAAGTCAGTGGCTCCTGTGACCCAGCTGGATGAGGCTGGAGCTGGTTGTTAAAGGGCAAAGATAAAATTGTTGGCTCTTCAATTTGGGATGAAGACTTTCCAATAAGATAAAATGATATTCCAGGAGATGGAACTGGGAGGGTATACTGAGTTGAATGGTGGCCCCTACAAAGTTAAGTCCATTGGAACGTATGGTTGTTGTGACCTTATTTGGACAAAGAGCCTTTGCAGTTGTAATGATGTTAAGTTTATCAAGATGAGACCATCCTGGGTTAGAGGAGGCTCTAAATCCAACGGTAAATGTCCTTAGAAGAGAAGAGAAGGGAGAAGACCCAGAGAAGCCCATGTGATAATGGAAGCAGAGATTGGATTGTGTCACCACAAGCCAAGGTATGCCAGGAGCTACAAGAAGTTGGAAGAAGCAAGGAAGGATCCCCTTTCAGAGCTTTTGGAAGGAGGGTGGTACTCTCAACATCTTGCTTTTAGACTTTGAGCCTCCAGAATGATGAGAATAAGTTTCTGTTGTTTTAAGCCATCCAGTCCATGGTAATTAAAAGCCCTAGGAAACCAATACAGAGGGTAAAAGTGAGACCCTTTCTCCTTCCTCTGCTGGTTCTACTTCACTTCTCCTCACCCATTGAGCTACCTGTAAGTCTCCAATATGATTGATTCTAGAAGACTAAAGCACATACTTTTTTTCTGTAAGAGCAAATTGAGGAGAAACAAATGTTTGCAGACTATGTATTTTTCCTCCATTTTTTTTTTTAAATCAGAGAACAGTGCATAAACATTCTCAAAAAAGCAAATGCCCTAATCCTCTGTCATGTGTTGCACTAGTCACATGTGAACCTTCATCTTGGTTTAGAGGTGGTGGGGTATTTTATGTTCAAAAGAACTTATACTTTATTGTGTTGGTGTCACTTTGCCAAAAACCATGGGTAGTTTCCTATAATTAGTAGACTTTTGGAGGCCTTGCTGATGCTGGGCTGGAAATTGAGGTGATGCCCATCCCTTTCTACTGCTCCTTTAGCTGACATTCTTGAAAAACAATGAGCTGTGCAGGAAAGCCCTGTGAGGTCTTGAGATAAAAGTCTGGAGGCAGTAATATTTGGGAGTAGGATGACAAATGTCTGATGATGAATGTTTTTTCTGTGTCAAAAGTATCTCCTTTTCCCTGCTTCACAAATGGGAGAGTCACTTAAGTTAGCAGGCTACTCCTTTAAAGAGAAAAATCCTCCACAGTGAACTTAGGCTCATTGGCACTTTCCTGAGAATTACTGTAATCAAAGAAACAACTCCTAGCTGGTGCCCTGGAAGTTGGAAGATGTGACATTTGATGGAAGATTCCGCCCCCCCCCCCATTTTATGTTTCTGAAAATTGATGTGTACATATGATATGATAGTGTCTTTTTTTCCTTGAAAATGATATTTTAAAAAATAATGATGCAGTTTTGATTTGATGAAATCTTAGCACCATGTCAAACTAGGATGAGGAGCTAGCAGGCATGAGGGTCATTGTCATTGGGCCTGCTGATCTCCCAGGGCTGGGTGCAGTGGGAGGAGAGCAAGATCATGGGGGGAAGGCACTTATGTCCCTGTGCAAATTTACACACCTTTCTCCAGGTTTCACAACATGTCATCTCATGTGAAAGTGTATTTTTTTCTAATCTTGTGACTTTACATTTTGATCACAAGTTGTTTTCTGCATTTCCTTTCTCCTGCTTCAAAAACTATAACTGTGAATTCTCTGGCATTTGGTGTAGCATAAAGCTTTGTGAGTGATGCAATAATTTTTCTTTTGTCTTCAAAAACCAAATATTTGGAAATTTCAACAATTCACCTGCCAAACCAAATCTCTCAAGCTTCCTCTCACACTTAGTACAAAAATACTTTGGCAGCTTGCATAACTCAGTTTATGGAAGCCATGGGCATAAGAGGGCAAACTTTGCCATCACATGAAAGGTTCATGCTCATCTGGTTGTGGGTTTTACAAAACAAAGCGCCCACCCAAGATTCCAAAGATGCCAGTTATCAGACATTTGAGAAGAAAAAGCTGGCTGCAGCAGCAAAGCTGTACAAAGCTAGGAGCTTCCTCCTCCCCTAGAAAACTCCACAGTCACCTACCGGCACAAACAGCAGTGGCTGTCGCACGACAGTGGGCTCCAACGGACTCAAGGCCAAGGCCTTTTGCTTGCTGGGTATGCTTGTTTCCCTCTATTGCCTGGCCCCCAAATCCATTCTCTGCCCTTCTCTGCCTTGCTCTTGGCTTTAGGAAGGCTGGTCACCTGGCCTGCCTTGCCCTCCATTTCCTGTTGTGATCAGGCAACGGGAATATGCAGGAGCCTGGCAGTGGCTGCTTTGTCTCTGCCCTTCCCTGTGCTGGCGCTGTGGAGATGATAGTGGCTGTCCTCTCTGTGACCACAGCCCTTCCTCTACTGCCCTCTCCTCAGGCTCAGGGGTGTTGGGGCTCCCTGCTGTTTCTCTTTTTTCGAGTTGGGTTCTTTAGCTCTGCCCCTATCTTCTTTCAAATCTAATGTGGATTGAACCACATGAATGGAATTCTGTCTTGTTCTACGATCTCAACTGATATTGTGGAATATGCTGCGGTCAAGAGGATTTGATTCAGTAACATTCTCCCCAGAACTTTGTTCATTGCCACTTACTGTCCCCATTGAGACTATTTGATCATCTATCCAACCAGGTCAAGGATCAAAAAAATGGAAGCTTTCCTTTGAGGTCCTTCTGCACCCTCCCCAAATCCATTTCCTCTCCAGTTGCCTTTTCCTTTTATCTCCCTCCCTCTCTCTGCCCCACAAGTGTTTTCTTCAACTACTGAGCTCTCACCTTGGAAAGGAAATTTTTAGTAAAATGACCACAAGGGTTTATCATCACACCCTTTCTTTACTATCTAAGTCCTGTTTCATGGGGTGGGGTTCAGTATAAGTACAATTCCATCATCCACTGAGGTTGATTTTCTCCCACATCCTCACTTTCCCTGATTCTTATGCACTTCCCATTGCAGCTGTTTGTTCTTCCCTCCCCCACAGTCTCTGAACTCTCTCCTTTCCCACTACCTCAATAGGTCAAGCCTTCCTAGCCTTGGAGAGGCTGGGCTTCAATGACTTTTATCCAGTGCTCATCACTGTGCACGGGTCTGTGCCATGTTGCTTCTGAAACACAGTCATTCCTCAGTGAACAGTAGCCATGGTCCTGCTGCCTTTGGGCTAAAGTGCCCTCGGATGGCACCAGGCTCTGTCATCCGCGTCCTGTCTCTTGTTCCTTCTCCTCACACAGCCCCTCTGCTCACGACCATCCAGGTTATCCTATGTTCCTAGAACAAATCTTTTCTCTTCCTGCCTTTGCTTACACTGTGCTCCTTATGGAATGTTCTTTCTTTCAGCTCAGCAAATTAGAAGCCTACTGATCTTGGCTTAAATTAAAAGCCACTTCCTCCATGAAATATCTCCCAATCTCACCAGCCACAAGCACGACCCTCATCCTCTGTACTCCTCACGACAACACTCACATTAACCCATGTGGACTTAGTTTGCTGGTCCCCTTGTGGCCAGTCCTCTATAAGATGATAAATAGGAGCTGACGTTATGCAGGGAAAACTTACTTCACTTGAAATTAGGAGATGGGGCTCTGAAGTCAAGGTGCTTATTAATCTTGGAAATCACTTAATCTTTCTGGATTTGTGGTTTCTCAACTGTAAAATGAAGTGGTTGAACTGGGTGTCCCTGGGTCCCCACCAGCATTAAGACTCTGTGAACTTTTTGTTAGACCTATAACCTGTGAGATGCATTTATCTTCTCTCCCTGCTTCTGCCTCTTCTGTGCCGGATGAGAATTAGGGAACACAGAATTTTCTCAGTAGCCAGTGGACCACCTAGTGATGTAGAGGGCACTATGATGGTGGTTAACAGCATGGGCTTCATTGACATCAGGTTGGAGTTTGAATCCTGCTCTATGCTTTTTAGTTATGCAAATTCCTGCAACTCTTTAACTTTCGTATACTTCAGTTTTCTCCTTTACAAATGGCAATCATAATAACATCTACCCCAGAGTGTTGCTGGCAAGTTAATGAAATTCCTCAGGATGCTTCATAGCAGACAACCAATAAACTGAAGTAAGAGCAGTGGAGACCTGCTTCTTATGAAGGAAACTCATGAACACTGTTTAACCAGGAGACTCTAGTGCCCGATTCTCCATCCTGGATGCACTTTAGACTCATCTGGGAGTTTTGACAACATGATGTTGCCCAAACCCCAGTCCAAATGGATTGAATCAGAATCTCAAGGGGTGGAACTTGTATCTTCAGTTCTGCTGAAGAAACTCTCCAGTTTATTCTAACTTACAGTCAAGGTTGCTAACCATTGTTCTAATGATCATTTAGTTGACCCCAAGAGAGGGAAATCCACATGTTGAATAACTAATTACTAAGTAATACTTCAGAGAAGTTTGAGTTACTTGGCCAAGAAAGGTCTGCTTCCCCAATTCAGGGTCAGTAACTACACTTATGCCTATCTCCTCAACTCTTCTCAGTAAGCCAAGCTGTAAAGCTACTTGCCTGGGCCAGGAATGACACTTATGAACTATCTAGTAACTCATCCTTCTCAACATCTGAAGTCATTCTGGAAGCATTCAAATCCCCCAACACTCTAACTGATGGCATGGCTTTAACGTTCAAAATCTCTAGCCAACTACTTATGTCAGTTCTCTGTTCCAAACTGTAAGTTAATAGAGTGTCACCATGGAAACAGGAATTTCTACTTGAGGACCAAACCTTCCTTTAAAAACTTGTCTCTTCTATCTTTTGATTATGATCAATGAGAAGTGGAGGTAAACAACTGAGATTTATATTCGTGGAAAATAAGTAAACGATTTGTATTTAGACTCTCCCTAAGGGTAGCATTTTCTCTGAATATGTTAAGGTTTTATTTGTGATAATAAGATACTTGTTTCTTTCTGGGAAGGAAGGGGGAAAATCCTCCATTCCCAGAATATTGATCAATACTGGGTAGATATATTTTCAAATATGAGAAAGTAAAATGTTAATTATAATCTGCCTCACTCTCAGGTTTTGGGTTCCAAAGGATAGAACCAAACACCAGTTTAATTATTTTGCACCCAATTCCAATGTATGATTATTCCACCCACGCACATACCACCAAGCAATTTTGTGTGTCTTAGAATTCAACTCAATTCAGACACTATTTACCTGGAGATAGCATCAGATCCCTCAGGTTAGGGGCTCAGACCTATAAGACTGCCCCCCACTTCAGATGCAAATTGAAAGCACAGGTTGTCATCTGTGCTTCTTACTGACTGGCTATAAATCAGAGTTTTGCTTGACCCTCTTCTTGGGTTTGATTAGTTTTCTAAGGTGATTCACAGAACTCTGAGAAACAGTTGTTTGTTATAAAAAGATATATATATAACCTAGGAGCAGCCAGATGGAAGAGATGCATAGAGCAAGATGTGGGGAAAGAGCACGGAGCTTTCATTCTCTATGAGTGTACCAGTCTGCCTGAATCTCCACCTGTTCATCAAGTCATGAGCTCTCTGAACCCCATCCTTTTTAAAAATTTTTTATGGAGGCTTCATTATATAGGTATGGCTGATTAAATCACTTGGTAGGTTGGCTTTATAGCAGATGTGCATATTATCAATTATCTGCCGGCTCATGTTGGTGTGGGACAGCAAATGGCCTGCAGCTACTTCTCGGGGACCTTCCCTCAGCTTTTCCAGTGCCTGGCCAGGTGGGTGTTTAGGTTTTTGACAAAGGTTCCTAGATTTTGAGTTCTGTGGGATACCCCATCAGCAAGGCTGGAGGCACTGAGAGAATAACACAGCTTTTAGTCTGTTCTGTGGGTTCTGGCTTATTGTCAATGTCCCCCACTGTCTTAGTCAGTTACGGCCACTGTAACAGAATACCATAGACTGGGAGGCTTAAACTACAAATATTTATTTCTCTCAGCCCTGGGAGCTGGAAGTCCAAGATCAGCTACCAGCATTGATGGGCTCTGATGAGAGCTGTCTTCCTGGTTTATAGACAGTTGCCTTATTGCTGTGTCCTTTCAAGGCAAGTCTCTTCTTATAAGGGCACTAATCCTATCATAAGGGCTTCACCCTCATGACCTAATAACCTCCCAAAGGCCCCACTTCCAAATACCATCACACAATTAGGCTTCGGCATATGAATTTTCAACAGTCAGTCCATAGCACTCACTTTGCATCCATCATCCCTTCCAGGCTATCTGACCTGAAAACTTCACCTTCCAGCATCAGATGCAGAGGACCAGCCTTACAGAGACTGTAGAACCAGTGCCTACAATTTTATAATGTCAAATCCCTGTAATAAAGTCATATGTGTGGGTGTATGTATGCATGTATGAGTATCCTAGTGATTCTGCGTCTCTGATTGAACCCTGACTGAATTAGCAGGAATGAATGGAGGGAGACTAAGGCATAAAGGCCAGTATCCTTGCTCTGTGTTTGCAGTCAAGGGTCCTGCTAGGTCCAAGGTTTGACCTGACTCTAAAGCAGGCCAGTCCTCCCAGGGTATGCTAGAAACTAGAACCGAGAGAGTCACTCTCTCTAGGTATAGAAGCTGTGGGAAGCAAAGCTGGGGAGCCGTTGACTACTGCATTAGCCTGATAGGGTTGTTATAACTAATACAGCAAACTGGGTGAGTTACCAACTGAAATTTATTTCCTTGCAGTACTTGAGGCTGGAAGTACAAGACCAAGGCGTCAACAGGTTTGTTTTCCCTTAGAGCCTCTCTTCCTGGATTGCAAATGGTCACCTACCCACTTGTCTGTGGTCTCTCCTCTTCTTTTTATAAAGACACCAGTCATTTTGGATTAGGGCCCCATCCCTATTGGTATTATTTTAACTTAATTGCTTCATTAAAGGCCCTATCTCCAAATATAGTCACAATATGAGGTGCTGGGGGTTAGGACTTCAATATGCGAATTTTGGGGGAACACAGTTCAGTCCACAGCAGTAGCTTTTGGTTGGCAAGGATGGAGGGTATACTTTTTGCCCTCTGGAGAAAGCCTGACTTCAGTGAAAGAGTAGAATGTGGCATTAATTTATTGTTCCCAGCATTCAGTGTCTGATGACTTCTGCAGTGCAGTCAGGCCTCTAGGGGTCTGTCTCCAGGTGTCCATGCATGATTCTATTGTAGTTGGGTTATATCTCCAGCCATGTGAAAGGGGCTGATGTCAGGACCAATCAGAACAGCTCTCTCCTAGCAATAGCAAGACACCTGTTTTTTTCTTATTAGTATTTAAAATTGTGCCATTTCTTCTCTTCTTTGGTTATAGATTAATTTTTTTTCAGAATGTTCTTTTTGCATGTTATAAACTCCATTTTCATAACCTATAAGCTAAATACATACTGTTAAACAAAATATTGCCTCTATTCAATAGTGTGCCAAGCTCTTAGAAGCCCAGTCACATCTCAGTAACATGTGGCAATGAACCAATCCATGCTTATTGAGCTCTGATTATTGATGAGGCTTAGCAGTAGGGATGGCAAGAGAGTCAAAGATGGCAAGAATGAACTCCCAGCTTTCAAAAATCTCACCATCTGGCTTAGCTCAGGGACACAGGCACTGGACCATAAATGTATCTTAGAGTCAAGGTCAAAGCATAATTTTAGTTCTGAGCCAGTCCCCTGGCCGGAGGAGCATAAATCCCAAATTGTAGCCATGTACAAGCATTTAAATAGCATAGCTTTGTCTATGGGAGACTCTGGACAGCTGAACAAATCCATAGCTTTGACTCTCCCAGTGTTTACATCTTCCAAGTGTTTTTGATAAATTCCAAAACAATTTGGATATGTTACAGAAGTAGAAGTCACAAGTGTTTGTGCACTGTTGTCTTTAAACAAGTCATTTTGGCTGTCTGGGCCCTTGGTGACCTCTCAGTTTTACTCATGGCTGATAGTGCTCTGTAGCTGTACAGATATTTAGAAGGAGTTATAAAAAGGTGCGGATGCAATGAGCAGGACTTGTCTGGTGGGTTGACAGCTGATATAGTTCTGTGTCTGGTTACTGCTTTGAACATTTAGGATAAATATATAGTGCAGCCTACTGCATAAAGAACACTTCAAAGAGCAATAAAGTGGAAAGACACAGGCTATTATTATGGGTCCTTGAGGTCTAACCTTATGCAGGAATTTAGTTTAACTGCATATAGTAGAAAAATTAAAGTAAAAACAGGGGCATAGATAAAATAAGTATATATTTTTGTCTCTTATAATGAGAAATCTGAAAGTAGGCAGTCAAAAGCTCTAAGACTCATCAGAAACCCAGATCCTTTCTAGCTTCTTGATTCCTTTTCTTACAGCTTTGGGTCTCAGATGTATAAGAGAGCTGTGGAAGCTCAAAGTGCTACAAGAAGGAAAGGCAGGGGACTATGCCCTCTCCTCTGTGATGGTTAATTGTATGTGCCAACTTCCCTGGGCTATGTTGCTCATCCATATTTGGTCAGACATTATTCTGGGTGTTTTTGTGATGGTGCTTTTTTGTTTGTTTGTTTGTTTTGTTTTTTGCATGAGAATAATATTTAAATCTTACCACCGACTAAAGCAGATTGCTCTTCCTAGTGTGGGTGAGCCACATCTAATTAGTTGAAGGTTTGAATGGAAGAAAAATACTGACCCTCTCCCAAGTAAGACAGTTATTCCTGCCTGGCTGTCTTCTAACTGGGAGATCAGCTTTTTCCTGCCTTTGGACTTGAACTAAGCTATTGGTTCTTCCTGGGTCTCAAGCTTACAGGTCTTCAGAGTGGAACTACCCCATTATCAGCTCTCCTAGGACTCCTGCTCACCAACTGCAGATCTTGGGACTTGTCAGACTCCATAATTGCATGAGCCAAATCCTTATAATAAATTTGTCTATCATCTATCTATCATCTCTATAAGCATATATTTTTGTTTCTTATAATATATCCAAAAAGTGCTTGTGGGATGAATAAAGCTTTACCATGTTACCTTCTTTGTCAAATTTGAACCCCAGGTCCTCCACTCTGTGCCTTCAGATTGTTCATGTGGGAATCTAAATGTCAGGAAGATTTCCATTGGGTAGGATAGTGCTAGAGAGCCAAACTAAATAGCCACCTGCTGGGCCTTCTTAAAAGTAATTCTTGAACGTGGATTAAGTTCTTGTCAACATAAGATTCTTTAGTTTTGTGATTTTTAGAGAGGCCAAAAGAAAGAATGATAAAAATAACTGGAATAGCAACAGTTAACACATACTGCCTGTCTATTATGCGCTGTGGACTGATGTAAACAAATGGCATGCATTCTTTCATTTAATGATACCTAGAAAGTAGGTGCCATGATTATGTCCATTTAACAGATTAGTAAACTGAGGTATAAAATAAGTGACTTGCTCAAGGTTTTCCAGCTGTAAGTGATAACTCTTGGGACAGTGGTTCCCACAATTTGCTGCACATTAGAATCACCTGGCAGCTTTGAAAGACTCTCCATTCTCATAGATGAAATCAGAGCTTCTCAGATGGGAGCCAGGCATCAATGTTATTTTAAGTTCCCCAGCTGATTCCAGTGCACAGCAAAGCTTGGGAACCATTTACTGGGCTATATTGTCTCTCAAAGCCAGTGGAAGAGGCCAAGTGCTGGGCTGGGGTGTCAAGGGGGTAATGCTCACCCCAGCTTTCTGCTCCCCCAAGCACAGGGCAGAGGATCTCAGGTGGGATCCACCATACCATTGTGTCTATGAGTTTGTTTGTGTTTTTCATTTGTTTCTCTCTGTTTTATAAACCACAGAAACCATATGGTTCTTGCCCTTGTCCTTGTGACATATTTCACTTAGCATGATACTCTCAAGATCCACCCCAGTTGTCGCAGTGGGCGGTATTTCATCCTTTCCTCAGGCGGGTATGGCGGTTTCTCTTTCAGTTACAAGTTCCATCCCTGCCTCATGGTCTCAAAGGAGGGCAAGCTGAACTATTAAAGAAGGGAGGGTAAAATGGATTTAAGATTCATTATTTTTATTTTTGACATCATTCTACAGTTTAGATCAGCGAGAACAGTTGTGTTCATTTTAATAAGCTAATGAGTACTGTGGGAGTGCCTCCACCAATGATTCATAGTGTGCATTACATTAACTGTTAACTGTCAAGATCAGAAAGTAAAAAACAAAAAACAAAACAAAACAAAAACCACCACCCTCACTTTCCTCCTAATCGCCCCACAGGAAAATTCCTCTGCCTTGAGCTGGATGGATATTCCTGCTCAACATTTAGCCTATAAATGCAGCCTTATAATTTACAGAGAGTCCAGCAGGAGAGACCATAAACCATGCTCCCTCTCCATAGGTGGGTGTGTGGAGGCATTTGAAGAATAGGTCCTGTCTTGGTTTTGTGGTGTAGCAAGGTCAGGCCATCTATTACAGCTAATAAAATGAGGCAGACAGCTTAAGGGTAACGGCAGTCACGAGGCAGCTGGCACCATCTGCGATATTTCAGGGCACTGAGTACAGAAGAGCTCAGAGTGTGGGTGAGAGGTTATGTGCCAGATGATTTAAGGCAGAAAAATAATGGATCATTTGCAACAAGCACATGATATCTACACTCAGGGGCAAGGCAGGGAATTTGGGAGTAATACTGCCTGTCGCAGAATGGCCTGGCTTCTTCCTGTCTTACATGTATCTGCCTTCTGTAATAATGGGGAAGTTGTTACTTTCTGGAACCTTCTCTGGAAAGGCTAGAGATGGCAGTGGGGGTGAGGGGTAGGCGTGGAGTATATGGGATATCTATGTGGCAGGGCAGACTTACCTTTTAAGGTCAAGAAGAGAACATTACCTATTAGCATCTGTGTTCCTTTCTTATTGCTTTCTAACATGACCACATATTTAGCAGCTTAAAACACACCCATTTGTTAACTCAATCTGTAGGTCAGAAGTTTGGGCACAACATCTCTGAGTTCTCTGCTCAAGGTTTCATAAGGTTGAAACCAAGGTGTTGGCCAGGTTGTGGTCTCATCAGAGGCCCAAGAAAGAAAGAATCTGCTTTCAAAGCTCATTCAGGTTGTTGGCAGAATATAGTTCCTTGTAGCTGTAGTACTGAGGTCCTGTTTCTTTACTGGATGTCAGCAGGTGGCCATCTGCATTCTTACCTGGTGGATTTCTCATCTCCAAAGTCAGAAGTGAAGAATGTCCTTCACAATTCAAATCTCTCCTGCCAAAAATAGTCCAGCTACTTTTAAGAACTAATCAAGCTCTGCCTGGCCAATGTGGCTCAGTGGTTGAGCATTGACTTATGAACCAGAAGGTCGTGCTTCGATTCCTGGTCAGGGCACATAACCTGGTTGCAGCCTTGACCCCCAGTGTGGGTCGTACAGGAGGCAGCTGATCAATGATCTGCCGGGAACCAATTCCAGCATGTCATAATTTTAAGAGTTTCATCAAAAGGTTGATGAAACTTGGGGACTCAACATGGTTGAGTCACACATGTAGTCACCTGTTGGGAATGGCTAAAGGCATTTCCCCAAACCTGAATAGTAAACTGATTGTGGCTGCCAGACAGTTAAAGGGCATCTTAATCTACATGTTATTGCCTCCTACTGGCCAAACAGCTGAACAGCCATAGGCTATTCCCTAAACTGACAATGCCTCTGTACCCTTTGAAACCTTACCCTTTGAAGTGTATTATGTCCACCTTGCCTTAGGACAAATTGTGTGAATAAAAGCAAGGGTCCTAGACAAGGAGGGACTCTTCAGTTCCTTTAGCTGAAGGTCCTCTGACCCCCAATGCCTTTCAAAATTATATCTCATTTCCGAACTCTTTATTAGTCTCTGGATTTCTATGTCATCTACGCGCAGCCCCTTTTCCAGATTCCTGAACACTTCTTGATGCTGGGACATAAACCCCGGCATAAATGGACGCCCGAAGTGGGGCTTTCTGAACCCTGGCAGCGACAACAATAATGATCCTCTCTCATCATTGATGTTTCTATCTCTGTCCCTCTTCCTTTCTCTCTGAAATCAATAAAAATATTTTTTAAAAAAGATGAATCACTTCTGACCTGATTAGGTCAGACCCACTGAAGATAATCTCTCCTCTTAGAGTCAACTGATTTGAGACCTTAATTACATCTGCAAATTTCTTTCCCAGCAGCACTTAAATTAGTGTTTGATAAAATAACTGGGAGAAGGTGTATGTACACCAGGGCACAAGGGAATCTTGGGGGCCATCGAAGAATTCTTCCTACAATAACATTTTAGACAAAGTTCCTGAAAGCATACTAGTGAGTGTGAGCAGTGCCTGAGCCCAATAGCTGGGCCATTCCCGGCACATCCACATCCCTGAAGCTTCTTCCTCCACGATCCTCAGACACTATGATGTTTGGACTATGGGAATGGTCTTAGAATTGGCAATAAAATCTTCACACAGTGTGCATTTGTTTTGTACACGGCTTATGCAAATGTTAACATTAACTCACTTAGGAGACCTAAGGCTGATCTTTCCAATCAATTCACAGTGAGACAATTAGTGAAAAGAGCTGTTACTATCAAAGGAGGGGACATGAAGGAAAATTTTAGTGAAAATGATTTTATTATACCTCTCACTTAGAAATTGTGTCATCACACATTAAAATAAGCTTGAAAATACGTCTATCAGAAGTCAGATTTTTCATACATCTTTGAAAAAGGCAAGAACTGTTCATTCTTTCAGAGATGAGGCAAAGGCAATTGATTAAGAGGGGCAGAGTGTGGACTTTGCTGAGGAATGTGGTATAAGTGATACTGAAGTTCAAGTCATAGAGTTTTGTGGGAAGAGGTATAAAAACAAATAGAGTTTTAGGGATGAATAGGGGGAGGATATGAGAATTGAAGGGGCTCCAAGACATAAACCTGCCAGTGCCTGGGGAATTTCTGAGAGCAGAGTGAAGGTTATTGATTTGAGCATATTTATGCACCTTTGATCCAGTCATTCTCTTCAGTGCCAGATTTGGCTAAATGCTCACATATAGTGGGAGAAACTGGAGAAGGGCTGATAGTCATGATGTCCAGAATATCACTCTGAGTGATACATGTGGGAGATGGTGAAGCTGGAACATCCAACTCCGACTGGGAGGATGTCTCAGGAAAGCCTGAGCTGAGTCTTAGAGGGTGATTAGAACAATTTGACATTGATCTGCCTTCTTTCAAGGTATGTGTGTCTCATAGGTAATGAGAATGCTAAGCTCATAGAAAGTACTCAGGAAATATTAATAGTTACCATCATCATTGATTGTCTCATATTGTACCCCCATAGCCCCACATACAGTAGTACATTCTTAGAATTTTGGATCTGGAAAGGGTCGAGAGATGATCAAGTCTGGTCTCCTCATTTTCAGTTGCAAGGTGAAGTGACTGCAGTCCTGTTGCCCAGCCAGAGCACTTCTGCAGTGGTTCTCAAATCTGAGTGTGCATCAGAAGCATGTGTAGTGCTTGATGAGACAGATTGCTGGGCACCATCCAGAGATCCTGATTATTCACTTTATCTGGGAATTTGCATTTCTAGAGGTAATTTGCATTTGTGGGTACTTTGAAACCACACCTCCACAGCATGCTATCATTCACCTCTGTGAATAGTGCTTGCAAAGGGTTAATAAAACATCAGATGGTTGGTAATTTTACAATGGGCACTGATGCATTTGGCCTTGGAGGCAACTCACTATAGTGAAGAAAGGCTGTCCAGAGAAAAGGGCCAGAAGTTTCCCACTGGCGCTGGTGTGGTGAGCAGTGAAAATGTTAGGAAGGCTGTGATTGAGGAGGAAGCCATTTACTTGCCTGCAAGCTCCCGTATCCCAAAGTTGGTGACAGAGCAAAAGATAAAGCACCCAGCATTACCCAATGTGAATGGGAAGTGATTAATACTCAGAGCTTCTCGAGCAGAAAAGGTGGGCATGCAATATGCAATTAAGATGATAAACAACCCTGAGAAGCAGTGCTTAGCAGCAAGCTGGGGAGCCAAGCTGGTGAGCACAGCTCCTGCCTGTCCTTGCTCGGCAGAGACTGCTTACCAGACATAGACGTGGGCTCCACAATTCTTCCAGGCTCATCAGGACAGAGAGGAAAGGTAATTGGGAAGCCTACTTTCAAGATGTGGGTGTTTCTTTGTCTCCCTGGATGCATGAAAGCCCAGCAGTCACGGATAACGACGTTGATGAGGATTTCAGTGAGTGGTGGATGGAAAAGGCCATTGTGGTTTGGTTTAAATTCAGACTGTCTGGCTTGGCTAGTAATTGATGGAAGGAAATAAGTAACCTGGAAAAGGTACTCAGTTGTGATTCATAAGTCTTGTGTGAAATTCTAAAGCAGCACAGGTTACACACACAGGGCCAGCCTCTGAGTCATATCTAGTGCCTTGGCCTCCCCATTCTGTGCCCCTCCTGCTCTCTGGACCCGCTGATCCCTCTCCAAGGGCCAGGTAGAAGCCCCATATACACCACAAAAATTCTAATTCCTTCAGCAAACTGTTGTATAATAAATTAACTAGATTCATACCAAAAGACCAAATGGTGATTTAATGCATCTACTTAGGTCAATATCTTAACTCCAATAAGTGACCCTGTAATGGTGGAAAGGAAGCAGAGAGGTGGAGAAGGTAGCACCACATCTGCATATCCTACTGCCCACTCAACACTTCTGCTTGGTTGTACAGTGTGCACCTCACTTTACTTGGCTAAATCTGAACTCTACTTCTGCCAGTTGCCCCACTCCAACATGCTCTTCTCCTAGTCTTCTCCATTGCCACCCACTGGCAATGATCTACCTTCCAAATAGATCTTCACTTAACCACCTCTCACCTCCATGCTCCCACCTTAGCATCTCTTGTTCAAATATGGCAGCTTCCCAAGGGACTCCCTAATTCAACTCTCTCTCTCCAGCCAGTTGTGCACAGACAGTGCAGCTGGAGTAATCTTTTTTTTTTTTTAAGTCGGATTATGTTGTTTCCTGTGACTTCAACTCTCTTTTGCCTTCCCCTAATAACTGACTAAAAATCCAATGTTCTTACCACACCTATCGGGCCCTACCTGACCTGGCCCTGCCCAGCTCTTCAACTCTGTCTTTGTCTCCTCCTACCCACTCACCCTGCTCTGGCCACACTGTCTCTTCCTGCTCTTTGAGCACCCCCCTCTTATTTCCACCCCAGAAGCTTTGTGCTTGTTTTCTCCTCTGACTGGAATTTTCCTTTCCCAAATCTTTGTACAGCCTAGTCCCTCATTTCCTTCATGTCACCTCCAGAGAGAACTTTCCTGACACCCTACTCACCACTACCCCCGAGCTCTTTAACTCCCCCCACTTTTTTTTACCTTTTTGGAATCATGTACACTGACTTGCTAGTGGACTTCTTGTCCATCTCCCCCTTAGAACACAAGCACTTTGAGGGGAGCATCTTTGTCTTGTTCACAGCTGTACCATAATGAGAATAATGCTGTACCCATAGCTGTACCTGTAGTGAGAATAATGCCTGGCACATAAGTACACAGAAATGTTGGAGGAGGGGTGCTATTTATTAAGTGCCTGGCAGGTAGGTTCTCACAGCTGTGATGCCTTGACTCATTTGTGAAGCCACAACTCTGGGAGGCAGGCACCACAGGCAGCATTTTACACAGGAGGCTGTGAAAGCTCAGAGAGGCTGCGTGGCTTTTCCAGGATGATGCCGTCATGAAATGGTGCAACTGGGACCTGACCTTCAGTCCTTCTGGGGTCCCCTGGCAGATGAATGATGTGTTAGGGCCAATGAGCCCCTCGAGCATATCTCTAATGACGGTGTTGTTAGTAATAACAGCTAGCAAGTGCCTACACTGTGGCAAGCACGGTTTATTTTCTTCTTTAATTCTTTTAGCAAATCTTTGAAGAAGATATTTATTAGGATCTCTATTTTGCAAGAAGAAGGAAAACAGGAGCCCCAGACAAATTTAGGAACATTATCAAGGTAATTTGATCAGTAAGTGGCAGAAGCAGGATTTGAAACCAGATGGTTGGACTCCAGAGTCTTCACAATTATAACCTCGGCTCCTCTCTGCCCGAAATCACCGGCCCACATTCTGTCTTCCCTGCCACGGGTCTGTGTACACATCAACCATATCTCTGTTCCTCACTCCCCTGTCCTTCCCCACATGGGGGCTGGGACTCTGTCTGTCTTATTCTTTTCTGTATTGGAAGATTAGGAGAATGTTGGGCATTGAGTGGAAAGTGATGCATGTTGAATAAATGAAGGAAGCAGTGAAATTTCAATAAAGAATTTTCCCATTATCATATTGTTTAAAATTTCTTATTTCAGCCAGTATGTCTTTGATAAATGGTAACCACCATAGAACCATGATGATAAAAAGTGTTATCCTGTAATTTTTTTAATATAGAAGCATCAAAAGTGCTTATATTTATAAGAGAGAAGACTTTCCATCATTGAGAACTCTGTCACTCTGTTCTTTCTAGAATCTGGAAAGGATAGAGCATTAACGAGGACCAATGGAGCAGAGGTGGGGCTGGGACAAGCTAAGGAAAGTGCTAGAAACATGCATATAGAAAGCATGTACCAATGTGTGTGTACATGCACAAATGTCCACACACAGTGTTTGTGTGCGTGTTGTGTATGTATTATCATTCAGAGTCTAGTTGGGAAACAGAATCCACATGAGTTACTTTAATCAAGAGAACTTATTATAAAGAATTTATTAAACATCTGTTTAATAAAAAGGTGGAAAGGGGGCATTGATATACCACGCAGAGCTAGTAGAAAGATCGTCCCTATAGGAAGCTCCTGAAACCTGGCAGAACAAAAGGCTGAGAGAGGTTTGGGTTTATGAAACCCAGAAGCTTGGATGGGGCTCTCCTGGGTGACAGACATCTGAGGAGAGGTATGTCTGACTCCTGCTGGTACCCACTGAGCTTGGAGGAGGAGCCCCTGGAGCTGGGACTCAGGCCCCTCGGGAGAGGGTGCTGCCCAGTAGATGCAGGCCACCTCCAAAGAGACATGAGGTGAGCAAGGTTCTGGGAGAAGTAAAGGAAGCTGGCAATTGGAACCACAACCAGAACCAACCTGCTGGTGCCAGAATGAAGGGCCATCCTGGGGTAGTGTAGATGGGAATAGCAAGTCTCTTTCTCCCCAAGGCATTGGCTCTTCATCCAGTTCCTCCAGTGGGTGGAGCCTAATAGGGAGGCAGCTGGTGGAGAACAAAGTTTGCCAAGTTTGGGACCTGGTACCACTGAATGAATTTTAGAAGGGAGTTTAGAGCTGAGAGGCCCTTTACCATGGTGATTACCCTTGCATTCCCTTTGCAGGAGGGTCAACATTAATTTGGGCCCAGATCATGCACTAAAATGCTTATCATGAACCTCACTTGAAGGTTCTATGTCGAAAAACACCTTTTGCTACCCCAGTCCTCCTGAAGAGGGCTATCTGTTCTCTACTCTCAACAATATGACAATGCTTGTTCAGATAAATAGCAGTAAAATAGCTCACATTTATTGATTACTGAGTTCATAATATGTACAAATAGTGTCCTCATAATAACCCTTTTCAAATGGCCAATATTTTAATCTCCAATTTATGGATGAGAAACTGAGGCACATAGGAATTAAGCAATTGATCCAATTTTATACATTTATATGTGGCTAGGGGTCCAGGACCTGTGCTCTTATCTTTTTTACATTATCATATCTAATAACTTACTGACCGGATCTGGATCTTTAGACCAGTAACCAGCTGACTTAGAAACTAGAACCGAGTTGTGATTAGATCAAGTGCTTTAGAAAAAGAGGAGGCTGGTTTTAATATTGAGCTACTACTCTTGCTCGGAGGATGGGATGGACAAATGTATTAACCTTACTAAGCCTTAGTTTCCTCATCTTGAACATGAAAATAAAGATAATATTTGCCATAGAGGTTATTTTTTAAGGAATGAATGAGATAATTCATGTAAATCACTTAGTATCTTTTGTTACAACCAAGTGTTAATAAGCTAGTTAAAAAGTTATCATCATTATTTTCCAATGTAAAATTGAGAAACTCCCTGTACTTCAGTCACAGTACATGAGAAAAGTGGTGGTTGGTAGTCCACTTCTACGCTGGACTGCTAGCCAATGTTTGGACCATTGGGCAGCTTCAGCTCTCTTAGGACCCAAGGTTGTAGAGGGGCTGGAGGCTGAAGTCACTTCCAGAGGTAAGAAGGGCAGCAGTGTGGGCAGCAGCAGCTGAATGGCGGGCATCTGTGGCAGGTCAGATTTACAAGACAGAGAGTGCCAGACCTGGTTAAGACAACCACCAGGTCTTGGCACTCTGTGAGTGCCTTTCTTTGCTTGACACCTGGGAGAAGTTTCACTGAATTCCCCTTCCCCCTTCCTGCCTGTGATAGTTGAATGTTGATGTCTAAGTTCCCAGAACTTGTGAATTCATTACCTTACAGCTAAAAAAGACTTGCAGGTGTGATTAAGTTAAGGATCTTGGGATGAAGAGATTATTATCCTGGGTATCTGGATGGGCCCAATATAATCAAGAAGCTCCTTATAAGAGAAAGCAGGATATCAGAAGAGAAGGCATGTGTTGATGGAACCAGAGATTAGAGTGATGTGGCCACCAGGCAAGGAATGTGTCAGCCTCTAGAACAGGGATGGGAATGTCCGGCCTGTGGGCCGAGAAATCATTTGGTGTGGCCCTGCCAAGGCATTAGGGGTGAGTTAATTAAATGTTTGATCAAAAATAGCAGGCTAATTTTTAAGTTGATACTTTTGTATGGACCTCAAATGACGTTATAAATATCCAAATGGCCCTTGGCAGAAAGAAGTTTCCCCACCCCTGCTCTAGAGAAGATAGAAGAGGCAAAGGAGTGAATTCTCCCCCGGGAGCCTTCAGAAAAAACCAAGCTGCCAACACTTTGATTTTAGCTCCATGATACTTATTTTGGACTTCTGATCTCTGAAACTGTAGGAGAATATATTGGTGTTTTCTTAAGCCACTAAGTTTGTGGTAATTTGTCACAGCAGCAACATACTCCCCAACGGACTTAGTTATCCCTTCTTTACTATTTTCTATGTACTTTGTTCATACCTATATTACAGCACATATCAGATCCTATTGTGTTTACTTGCTTGCCTAATTCCCCTACTGGATAGACAACCAAATTCTTCTAGGTCAAGGGCCTCAAGAGCCTCAAAGCTTCTCAGGCTACATCAATGTGGGTGACTTGAATTAATGTGTGAATGGACAGGAGTGTTTGCCTGTTACTCTCCCAAGTTGTCTTAGTCTGTGACTACCTTTTAGGACCTTCCTAAATTATCCTCCTTGGTTTAAAAACATTAAAGATGATGTCAAGAATTTTAAAGAATATATACCCATGAATTTATACCCATGGAAATGATGACATTCTTGATCCCTTTGATATTTCATTGGCTGTTGTCAACTTAAAGGTCAAAGCAATGATTTCCCACCAATGGGTTAAGACTATATAGAGAAGGGTAGAAAGGAGAGAGAAAATATGCAGAGCTATTTAGAAGAGGAGAGTTAAACCAAATATAATTGAAGCAAGAAGTGATCAGAATATGCAGCATGTATTATTTTAAGGAAAATAAATTCATGAGATTCAGATTTCAGCATGACAGAGGAAAAAAAAAGGAATGGTTTTCACATTTTTCACAAGATGTTCAGTAAGATGAATCTGTCAAGAAATGGGGGCAAAGGTCACATGGGAGCCAATGGAAAGTTATGGATGGAATTCATTTTGTCACACAGCATCATCTCAATTAAAATATTACATTCAGAGTTTTGTCTTTCCAGAATCTTTTGTACAGAACATTGACAGGGCTTATTTATTCAATAGGAGGACATCTAAGATCTTCCCATTAGGTTTGCAGTCTGAAATAATTAAAGTGTGAAATGGTCTATTGCCTCTATTTTGACAGGAACTGTCTCAGATATAGGAAAACTTGATAGCAAACAAAGCAGTGAGTCCCCTGAGATGTCCAGGTTTTTTGTTATTCTATTGGATGTTTCCATGTCTTAGGTTCTGTCTGTGCCACACTGGGTCACAAGGACCTGCACTCCAGACACACTCCCCTGGGCAAAGTCTCAGTAACAGGCAATGGGCTGGTGGAAGGAGCATGGTTTAGGGGAGTGTGGCATGGACAAGTCATGCTCAAGAGTGTGTGGTGGGTACAGTGTGGGTTCATAAATCAGCTCTTGTGCGGCACAAGGTAGAGAGGAAACCCAGATTTATTTGTAATGGTTCCAGATTTCCAGAGTGCAAATATTCCTGCTGTGGTTGATTTCAAGTGACTGGAAAATTTTCTGAAAATTTAGTGACCAGCCCTTACTAGCCATTACAAACCAGCTTCAGCATACGTGTGTGTGTGTGTGTGTGTGTGTGTGTGTGTGTGGGTATGTGTTGCTAAAGGCAGGCATCAGGTGAATACATGACAGGCAGAAGTCAAAACTGAGAAATTACAGTGATAGAATGCAGGCTGACTGAAAGCCTAAGTTTGTTTAGGATAGTGTGCATTTGGGAAACTGATCCACAATTTTCCATCTGCAATGACCTTCAGGAATGTGCTGTGGTTATTGCCAATTTTTTGCATCTGGCAGGCAAGTGAACTTATGACTAAAGTCTCTAGAACTTCTGGGAAAAGCCAGGAGAGGATATGCTGAGACTGAATAATAAAAGCAGTGACCTGTTTTTGTTGGTCTGGTATGTGCCAAATGCCATATTTGTATGCATTACAATCACGCACCACATAATGGCATTTCAGCCAATGACATACTGCATATATGTCAGTGGTCTTTAAGATTATAATGGAGCTGAAAAATTGCTATCACCTAGTGACATCATAGCATCATAAAGTCATGGCGCAATGTTTTATGTGTCTGTGGTGATGCTGGTCCAAACACATCCACTGCATTTGCCAGGGGTATAAAGGGATAGCACCTACAATTATGTACAGTACATAATAGTTGATCATGATAATAAACAACTGTTACTGGCTTATGTATTTGCTATACTATATTTTCCATTGCTATTTTACAGTGTATCTTTCTACTTATTAAGAAAAAGTTTGCTGGCCTCACTGGTGTGGCTCAGTGGTTGAGTGTTGACCCATGAACCAGAAGGTCACATTTCGATTACTGGTCAGGGCACATGCCCAAGTTGCAGGCTCGATCCTTAGTAGGGGGTGTGCAGGAGGTGGCCAATCTATGTTTCTCTCTCATTAATGTCTCTCTCTATCCCTCTCCCTTTCTCTCTCTGAAATTAATAAAAAAATATTTTTTAAAAAGTTTGCTGTAAAATAGTATGCTGTCAAGCCAGCAACGGCCTCACTCATCTTGTTTACCGCATCTCTTGATTGTATCATTTTCTCCTGTGCTTGATTTAACCTTGTGTTGTTTTGTGCAATAATATGCTGTACAGGCTTGTAGCCTAGGGGAAATAGGATATACCATAGTGCCTATGTGTGCTATGTCATCCAGGTTTGTGTAAGCGCACTACGTGATGTTCACACAATGATGAAATTGCCCAGCGATGCATTTCTCAGAATGTATCTCTGTCTCCAAGAGGCACAGGACTATTTTTAATCCCCTTGACAACCTTGAAAAATTAGTGTTGTTACTTGCATTTCTTAGATGAGGCAGGGAGGTGAAGAGCAGTTAAGCACCTGCCTGACATTATATGGTTAATAAGTAGCAACTGTTAAGATCAGAATCTGGGTGTTTCTGACCCCAGTTTCTCTCTTCAATGATCTGAGGATGAGGGGAGAAGTTGGATAAATTAACCCGGTTGTGGGATTTTTTTCTGAGTGGAAGTGTTTCAAGATTATGTCAAAGGTGGTCTAGGTTTCAGAGTTCTCATTCGCATGGTTGGGTCTGGGGAAGCACCTGATCGTAGATGATGCTTAAAGGCAGGTGCTAGTCAAGTAAGGTTGTAGGCACTGAGCCCTGGATAGGACCATAAAAGGTCCACCTGCACGCACCTTACTAGGGTGGGGGCTGGTAAGAATGAGGCAGAGAGTCAGAAGCACAGCTGAAAAGAGTGGGATCCAGGGCAGAGTTGAGACAGAATGGTAATTGAATAACTCAGTTAGCCTTGGGCACTCTCTGCAGCTGATCAGATGGCCACCCCATGGTAGTCATTGTGCATGTGGAGTTTCCTGGTTGTTGTGCTAGGCTCTGTGCAGAGTTGAGACAGAATGGTACTGTTCTGGCAGATAGCAGAGGTGCCAACCCTGTGCCTTAGGGTAGGGAGGCCTTGAAGGTATTGAAAAGGTGCTGGGAATTCCTATCTGTGTTCTTAATTAGTGGCTACTCAAGGTACAATTATTATCCTGTGGACATTTTATTGATATGTAAAGAAAATTTTTTATACTTAAAAAAGAGGAGAACCAAAACTGGAAGACAACAAATGAGACAAATAGATTAAAAGCAAATAATTTCTATTAATTGATAGTGGGCAACTTAAAACCTCTTTCCAAACACTGGTGTATGTTTATGCGTGCATGTATGTATGTGTATGAATGTATGTATATACTAACATGTATGTGTGTATTATATCCTTGTGTGAAAGGGGAGAGAGGAGTTGATGGGAGGGGAAGAGGAGAAGAGAAGTGAAACAAGACTTGGCCATGGGCTATGTGGAAGGCCAGGCAGGAGAAAGTGTTAGTGAGACAGTAGGGAAAGAGCAAGAGGAAAACGAATATGAGCTAAGACCAGAGATGAAATAGAAAATTCAGTGCAAGGTCTGAGGAACTGTTGATTTCCCCCAAAATTCTTGTGTCTCCAGATCATTAGGGGCCTTCAGGGATCTATAGCAGGTCTTGACATCCAGGAATGAGAAGGGAATGAAGGCTCTGAGGCTGAACCTCTTACTCATAGAACAGCGATTTTCCACTGTTTTTATCTCATGGAGCATAAACTAATTACTAAAAGTCTGTGGCACACCAAAAAAATATTATATATTTTTTGCAGATCTAATCAAAAGTAGGTATGATTTTGATTCATTCACACCTGACAGCTATTGTTGTGTTGGTTGTTATCATTTTTTATTTGACAATCGTAAGGATAAAGAGGTCAGTGACACAGACTAAATAGTCAGGTATTGCATGTTTTAAAAATTCTTGTGGCACACCAGTTGAAAATCACTGTCATAGGCAACAGGGCTTAAGGGACATTTGAAAGCTCCCATGTACCTGGTGTGCTTCAATTACTCTCTGCCAGGGAGACATGGGCTTAGCAGGCAGTGTCTGGGAAGAGGGAGGGAATGGGGCGTGGTTTGCAGCACTTAATCCCATACCCTCTGGGCCATCACTCCATAGAGACAGCGCCCCAGCAAAGCCCAGGATTGGTCTTCATCGCCACATTACTTTTAAGTTTTACCCAAACACTTCATTTGCTCTTCTTGTGAGGTGGGATTGCAATGAATGTAAAAAGTGTCAGAAAAATATTTTCTTAAATATTTTTAAAACTTTATTTTTAGTATTTAAAAAGTATTTCTTAAAATCTAGTTTTAAATTTCTTCAGTGAAAAAAGGTATATTTAAACCCCTTTACATGAATAAAGGCAAATGAAAGATTAGAAGAGAAATCATATTTCAATTTTACATTAAAACTGAATATCCAAGGGAAATTTTTACAACAAATCAAGACATCCAGCATAGAACTAATCATCTTTTAGATCATAGAGAAATTTACCAAATGCCTATGAAGAAATATAGCTTTAAAATAGACTGCTTCAGAATGCAATCATCTTAAGTATTGTCTGGTAGATTGATGAATGTGGAGAATCTGCTCTGTCTGAACAGGATACCCATCATTATTCTATTCTTTTTCTTAAAAGGATACTATTTAAAATACCTGATTTTAAATGGGTGTTTTCAAATTCATTAACACAGAGTTCTCACGACTTTATTTTAACTTGTTGGTCATAAAAATAATTCACATTCTTGATAAAACAAAAAATGAACCCTTCCTTAAAAGAATGAAAGTAAAATGCAGCATAATCTCAGCACCTTGAGTTAATTACTATGCAAAATTTGGGTGCACTGTCTTCCAGTTTTCTTTTTATTATTTTTTTAAATTAGGGCCATAACATATATTGAGTTCTTAATATTAGCTTTTCATTAATGTTTAACATTTTTATTTATCAGTAAATACCTTTTTAGAAACATAATTTTTAATGACGACATTGTGATTAGTTAGCCCTTCCCCAATTCTTGGACATTGTTGTTTAACATTTCCAATGATAAAAATATGATGATGAAGATCCTTGTATGAAGATCCTTGTACAAAGATCTTTGAGTGAATCTTGGTTATTTTCTTAAAATAAATTTCTAGAAGAATTGTTGGGTCAAATGGAATGAAAAAATTTAAGTCTCCTGATGTAATGACTGTTGCTCAGGTCTTTTTAACATGTGAACACAAATGAAGTCACAGATTCACAGTCCTTGGTGTGTTTTAAGAGTTAAATGGTTTAATAAGATGTTCAACTCTACTGGGGAAAAAAAGGACAAGGTAACGTGGAGGAACAATGATGATCAATTCCCTTGACTTAGCTCAAAAGCAAAGCAAGCAAGCCTCTGCAACTTTATTGAATAAAGCTGTCCTGAAGTTCTCCAGCAGTGAGTCCCTACAGGTCATCAGAGACTCACCTGTTGCTAATCTGACCTGAACTCCTGCACCTTTGCAAGAAGTAGCCAGAATTCACAGGTCAGGAGGAAGTAGGCTCTGTGGGTAAAGGGGCTGTAAGCTGGGATGTGATTTGTGTTTTACCAAATCCCATAGTCCTGAAGACTTGCATTTTCAAAATATAAAAAGCAATAAACTCAACATTAAAAAAAAGACAGCTTTTACTAACCTAAGGGCCCCCCCTCTTACTTGAATAGTCGCAGTTACTTGAGCCCCTGTATAGCTTTCTTTTCTCTGGCGTATCAGGGAGTTTCTAGAGGGTGCCTCATATTGGTTGGTGGTCCCTCAGACACATGGGCACCCTCACTACTGACGTGCCTTGTGGGGGGTGGGGTGCCACTGAGCTGCTCCCTATGGCTCTGGGCTGCTGGTGCTCACCTTCCCTCCTCTCTATTTTATACTTGCAGAGGGCCCACTTACAGAGATCCTTGGGTGGTGACACCTTTATACTAAGGATCTCTGGTCTCAAATGTAGCTTTTCTCTCTCCCTAGAACAGTGGTTCTCGACCTTCCTAATGCCGTGACCCTTTAATACAGTTCCTCATGTTGTGGTGACCCCCAGCCATAAAATTATTTTCGCTGCTACTTCATAACTGTAATTTTGCTACTGTTATGAATTGTAATGTAAATATCTGATATGCAGGATGTATTTTCATTGTTACAAATTGAACATAATTAAAGCATAGTGATTAATCACAAAAACAATATGTAATTATATATGTGTTTTCCGATGGTCTTAGGCGACCCCTGTGAAAGGGTCGTTTGACCCCCAAAGGGGTTGCAACCCACAGGTTGAGAACTGCTGCCCTAGAACAACCCAGGTGACTAAATCTGGGCAGATCCAAATACTTGGGCACTTGCCATGTGATTGAAATTGCTGCCTTCTTCATTTGGAGAGCCTGTTGCCTAATAAGTCTGCCTGACTCATCTTGGAAGATTTACTCCCAAGGACACTGTTCCCTCTTAAAATTGAACTTCATATTGTCCTGTATAAATTTATTGAACATGTCTAAACTTCAGATGAAGACATAGCTCTGGATAGTTCCAAGAGAGCTTCTAGCCTCCCCAGAAAATTAAATTAGTGAATTTAAATAAATATCAGTGGAGACGGGTATTTCCAGGGATATTTTTAATCTTTGACCCAGCCAGAAGGAATTTTCTCTATAAAAAATAGGTATTTGTGAAAAAATTGTCCTTCATAAAGGATGTGTCCATTGACGTTTCTAACACAAGTGCCCACTTCACCAAACCACCACCAACATTAGATACCATCATCATCGTCAACATTATCGTGATCACACACAAAAGGATTTTGTTAATGTAGAGGAAAAAAATATTATCTGGTTGTTTTTTTGGGGGGAGGCATTTTGTTATTAGTAAATTTGAATGCTTCTTCAAATATTTACTGTTTATTTGGTTTTCTTCATTTGGCAATTATCTGTTCTTCTCTTTTGCTTAATTTTAAAATCTTGAAGTAGGTACCCTTTCCTCATGAACTTTTATGTCATAAGGATGTTAATTAACCACCTGTTCATCAGGTGGAATACTTTCAGTTGCACCATCAGAAATATAATCTCATAAATAAGAAGACACAAATAGGGCAGCTTGGAAACTGATTATTTCAGGGGCTTCATGGCACCATCAGGGAACCAGGTTCTTTCTAACTTCCCACTCTGCCATCCTTGATGTATGGCCTTACTCTCAGCCTCATGCGTCAAGGACTGGAGATCATGGCTCCTAACTCCATAAATACCTTGTCATCATAACAACATCCAGAGGTAGACAGAGGCTCTTCTCTTCCGTAGGTCTCTTCCAGTTTGAGGAAAACCTTTTCCAGAAGCCTTACGGGTGCCACTGAGTTGCTCCCTATGGCTCTGGAAAGCAAACTTCCTTTCACAACACATTGACTAAACTGAATCACATGCTCACAACACCAGTCAGAGGCAAAAGCGACCAATGCCATTGGCTTCATTCAGTCGGCACTTGACCCTGAGTCTCATGAGGGAGGAGTGGATATGTAAACAAAATGGGACTCTCTTATCAAAGAACAGTGGGGGGATGACCTTTTGATTTGCTTCCAACTGCGTCTGCCACATTTTATATATTTCATATATAAAATTCTAGTTGCAAAACAAAAAGTAGCATGTCTGACATCTTTCTCAGAGCAGAGGCTATGAAATCAGGGAAGTCTCTTTATTGATAATATGCAATCCTTAGCAGAGGTGCCTGAACTTTACTGAGGGTCAGAAGGTTAATTTCTCAGCTGCAGTAGAGTGATCCTGCCACATAGGTCAGACTCTGCCAAGTTATAGTCAGAAGCATTAAAATCATGTAGTGTGAAAACATTTTCTTTTCTCCTAAAAACTTTTTTAAATTCCTCAAGGACTTCATTTCTCTGAGGGGAGCATGAGGTATATATCTAATACTCATCAAGACCAATTCAGATAATCATAATGCTCCCCTACTCATTTGGCAGTTGTATGTTTCCTATGGCTGCTGAAACAAATGACCATAAACTTGCTGGCTAAAGATAACATAAATTTATCATCTCACAGTTTGGGAGGTTAGAAATCCATTTGAAATAAGTCTCACTGGGTTAAGACCAAGGTGTCCATGTGGCTGCATTCCTTCTGTAGGCTCTAGGGGAGAATCCATCTCTTTGCCTTTTCCATCTGCTGCAGGCTGCTGGCATTCCTCAGCTTAGGGCCCCTTCATTTGTCTACAAAATCAGCAGTGGCAGGTTAAGCCCTCACATTGTGTCACTCTGACCTTTTCTGTCTTCTTCTTCCACTTTCAAGAACATTGTGACTACATTGGGTCCATTCAGATAATCCAAGATAATCTCCCCATCTCAGTCACCTGATTAGTGATCTCAATACCATCTGCATCTTAATTCCCCTTTGCAACATAATCTAACATAGCTATCAATTCTGGGGGTTAGGATGTTGAAACCTTTTGGGGAAGTCATGTTCTGAACACAATAGGTAGAAAAATAATTTCCTTTTCCTCCTCTGTAATCTTGATTTACTGCTACTGTGGTATTTGTAGTTCTCAGCATATAGTAGTTAAGGCCTCAAAATAGTCCTGTTTTGGGTTTCCAGAGGGCCTTCATTAATCTCCCTCTGGGCCCATAGGGCTGTGCCTCTGGCTTTTTGCTGAAGATACAAAATTTGAAATCAGATCAAAGAGCGCAAGAATTTCTTTTTCCAGGCTTTCTGTGCAACAATATTTCTACCCAGTCACCCATTATAGACTCTCCACCCCACTGTGCTCCTATTTAGGAGCCAGACCGTATGTGTTCATTCCTCTTTCACATGGCCTCCTTGTCAGAATAAATCCACCTCAGAGCAGGGTGGGCTTACGTCCTTTGGGCATCATCATTCCCTTCCTATGAGTCTGGGGAAACGACACACTAGCATGGAGTCAGTCCAGCTCTTGGCTCTGACAGGTACTTTATTTAGAAACTAGTGCCCCAGTGCACAGATTTGTGCACATTGAAAGGAAATTAATTAGAAGGTGGCCCGGGGGGCGGGACTGGGCAAGACGTTCATGACAGACCCTGGAGCCAACCTCTCGTGGTCCCTTCCGGGCTGGCCACACCTGGGGGCTCCATGGTTCAAACAGTATCTGTGGAGTGAGCATGGTCCCGCTGGCAGATGGGGTCCCTCGGCCTGGCCTGCATGGATCTGGCCAACATCCCCCAAGGGGTCCCGGATTGCGAGAGGGTGGTTCTCAGGTGATGCACTTCGGAATCGGGTTCCCTCCTCTCTCGGGTTCCGGGGTGCATCACCTGAGAACTGTTGTTGCCAAGTCACCGCAGCTTAGCAGCTCCTGCATTAAGCGTCTGCCCCCAGTGGTCAGTATGCATCATGGCTACTGGTCAGATGCCAGTCAGATGGTCACTTAGCCTTTTATATATATACTAGAGGCCCGGTGCACAAAAATTTGTGCACTCGGGGTGGGGTGAGGGGGGGGGGGGTCCCCCAGCCCGGCCTGTGCCCTCTCGCAGTCTGGAACCCCTCGGGAGATAATGACCTGCTGGCTTAGGCCTGCTCCCGGGTGGCAGAGGGCACGCCCAATCCCTAGGTGCAGCCCCTGGTCATGCACAGAGCAGGGCGGATTGGGAGGTTGCGATGCCACTCTCAGTCACACTCAGGGTAGGGCCGATTGGGGGGTTGGGGCACCGCCCCCTGTCACACTCAAGGCAGGGTCGATGGGGAGGTTGCGGTGCCACCCCCTGTGACGCACAGAGCAGGGCCAATCAGGGGGTTGGGCGCTGCCCCCTGTCACTCACAGAGCAGGGCCCATCAGGGGGGTTGGGGCTCCGTACCCTGTCACACACAGAGCAGGGTCGATCAGGGGGTTGGGGAGCTCCCCCCTGTCACGCACAGAGCAGGGCCCATCAGGGGGTTGGGGAGCTCCCCCCTGTCATGCACAGAGCAGGGCCAATCAGGGGGTTGAGGAGCTCCCCCCTGTCACTCACAAAGTAGGGCCAATAGGGGAGTTGGGGCACCGCCCCCTGTCACACACAGAGCAGGGCGGATCAGGGGGTTGGGGCACCGCTACTGTCACACTCAGGGCAGGGCCAATGGAGAGGTTATGGCTCTACCCTGTCACACACAGAGCAGGGCCTGTGGTGGGGGGGCTTGGGGTGCTGCCCCCTGTCACACACAGAGCAGGGCCGATCAGGGGGTTGGGGCGCCGCACCCTGTCACACACAGAGCCACAGGGCGATCAGGGGATTGGGGAGCTCCCCCCTATCAGGCATAGAGCAGGGCTGATCAGGGGGTTGGGGTGCCTTCCCCTGTCATGAACAGAGCAGGGCGGATAGGGAGGTTGTGGCCCTGCCCCCTGTCACACGTAGAGCCGCAGGGCGATCAGGGGGTTTGGGCGCTGCCCCCTGTCATGCTGATTCCGGTGCCGGGAGGCCTCACTGCTCCGCTGACCCCGGTGCCAGGAGGCATATTACCCTTTTACTATATAGAATAGAGGCCTGGTGCATGGGTGGGGGCCTGCTGGTTCGCCCTGAAGGGTGTCCTGGATCAGGGTGGGGGTCCCCACTGAGGTGCCTGGCCAGGCTGGCTGAGGGGCTGAGGGCTGTTTTCCGGCTGGCGGGTGACTGAAGATCCCAACTGCTCCTTTTTTCTTTTTTATTCTTTTTTTCCAGCTTTAGCTCTGAGGCCTCTGCTGCTTTGTTTACCTTCTGTATTTGATACAATGTTGCGGTCAGGCTGGCTGAAGCCCGGCTGACTGAAAGCTGGTTTCTGGGGTTTTGTTTAGCTTCTATATTTGCAACATAATTGCTTAGAGTTGCGGCGGAGAGGCCGGCAGCGGCAGGCGGGGAACGTTGGAGTTTTCCATCACTGGAGCAAGCAAGCCTCCCTGTTCGCTTCAGTGCATGGCTGCCGGCCGCCATCTTGGCTGACAGTTAATTTGCATAAGGATATGCTGATTAGCCAATGGGAAGGGTAGCGGTTGTACGCTAATTACCATGTTTCTCTTTTATTAGTGTAGATATTGCCTTAGGTTATTTCAACAGGTAAGGAATGATATCCTTTCACACATACCTCTTTTTTTCCCCCTAATATCATTTGTTACACAATATGCTTTCTCATCATTCCATAATCCAAAGTAAACACAACAGGGAAACAGAATCCTCATGTGAGGGTAGCCAGGGCGGCAGAGAGCCCATAAAGAAACAGAAAACAGGAGGAAATTGTGCACCGCCTGCCTGCCGCACACAACTCTGCACTTGGCCTCTCTAGGTTATTGGTGGCCTGGGAAACACTAAAGATATTTTCCTATTTTGTTACTGGATCAGTATTAACATTTGGGTCCCAGTTACCTAAAAATGTCCAAAGAGGAAGCTCAATGAAATCGGTCTAAAAATTCTGGATTTTTAAGGGCTCTATTTGGCCAACTGTAGATCCCTTTGAGATGGAAAGTGTTCCAGGGAGCCCTGTAGCCTCCAGGCCATACCTGACTCTGTATCAAATTGAAGAGAATAAACATATTTGAATCAAGCTGGTTTAATTTTCTTTACAAACCCGTGTGGAACTCTAGCAGCATAATCTATTTGGGGTTTCTATAACCCAGGGATGGGGGTGGGCATGTGACCATCCTAGATGCATTTGAGTCATCAGTCACTGACTTATGAAGGTGCCATGCTCAGCTGCTTGGGGTCTATAAATTTTTTGAAAAACTGAACACAACAAAAGGTTTTTTGGTAAGCTTCTCTGCTTCTTAAACTAAACTAAACTAAACTAAACTACTCCTGATTTCCAAGAAACCCCAGGCCTCTAGGGCTCCTTCCCATCTAAACACTGAAGAAGGCACTGAGTTTCCTTCCACCACAGACAAGAAGCCTAAACAAGAACTTGGAAGGAAACTAGAATGGGGCAGGCCTGGGGTCTTTCCTCCCCTTGTCATGCACAGGCATCATGGTAGAGCTCTGCACAGTCAGTCCAAGCTCTTACCAGGCATTATTTTCTTATCATTTATGCACCTCTCTTCTCATCATGTTGTTTCTTAGAGCCCTATAATTACCATGTGTGCATCCAGGCTGTCAACAGGATCTTATGAGTGAAATATAGCTAAATAAATTTCTGTAACGAGGAAGGACCAAATTCAAGAGGGGGTTTATACCAATCTCTTCTACTGTTCTGGTCTGCCTCACTCTCACCAGACTGCTAGCTTATTCCTTGCAATGCTAATAAGACTTTGTCTCACCTTGCATTTCAAATTAAAGCTACTCTCCCAGGAAACCCTGTGTTCCTGGGAGACATGGAAACCAGCACTGAGAAGATAAAGAAAGCTTTCCTTTTGATTGGATGCTTATGAGAGGGAAGGTTGCCTGCTTGTTTGCCAGTTAGATTCCTTCCTGTTTTAAAATATTTAAAAGCTGATTTATGATTTTGTGGGTCTCTGTGAGGGCTCAATCTAGTTTGCTGTCCTGAGGAGATTACCCCCTTTTCCCTGTGTTAGGTAGAATAATGGTTCCCCATGGATATCCATGTTTGTTTGTTTTTTTAATCCTCACTGGGGGATATTTTTTCTACTGACTTATGGAGAGAGTGGGAGGGTGGCAGGACGGGGAGAGAGAGACACACATCTATTGATTGGTTGCCTCCTGCACTCGACCCTACCGGGGTTGGGGAACCCGCAACCAAGGTACATGCCCTTGACTGGGAATACAGCCCCAACCCTTTGGTACTTGGGTCAGTGCTCTAACCACTGAGAAAAACTGGGCAGGGCCATAGATTTCCACGTTCTAATCTCCAGAACCTGTGACTATGTTACCATACACGGAAAAAGGGAATTTTGAAAATGTAATTTAGATTAAGGATTTTGAGATGGGGAGATTACCTTGCATCTCCTAATGGGTCCAATGTAATCATAATGATTCTTATAAGGGGAAGGAGTAGGAGAGTCGGAGAATCAGTGATGATGAAGGAGAGTTTGGAGTGATGCAATTGCTGGTAGGGGGTCAGGAGCCAAGGAATAGAGGACATACAGGAATAAGAGGAAATTAGAAAGGCAAGAAAACAAATTCTTCCCAAGAGCCTCCAGAAGGCATGCAGTCCTTCCAACATCTTGATATTCGCCCAGTAAAGTCATTTTAGAATTCAGGTCATAAATTTGTGTTGCTTTAGGCCACTAAGTTTATGGTAATTTGTAACAGCAGCAAGAGGAAACGAATGCACCCTAATCAGAACATGTTTTAATTAGATTCTTTTAGTGGCAAGGACTCAGTGCCCCTTAAACAATGAGATATTTATTCCAAGGAGTCCTGTGCCAAGATAGGCCCACCCACTAAGAAGAGTAGGACCTGAGGGCGGCCTGGGGATCTCAGCAGGAGACCTGGAAGCTCTTGACCTGATGTGGCTCCTTGTGCAACTGTTGTTTTTTTTTTTTTTTTTTTTCTAGCTGGCTCAGTTTCCTCTGTGGTCTCTGTGTTCTAGTCTTTATTCTGGGTCTCTGTTTCTTTTCACTTCCTTCTCCCTCAAAGCTTTGCCCGGAGAATGGTGCATTGTGATCACTACCCTAATCCAGAACATCCCCTCAGCTTCAGATTTCTCTGTTATCTGCTCCAGTCTTTCTGCATGTCTTATTCACCATCCTAAGGGAGAACCTGATTGGCCCAGCCCAATTTACCATTCTGGACCATGTCATGGGCTACTGGTCAGCCTCTAAGTGCTCTCTTCTTAGATCACATGCCATCCCCAGTTCCGTCAGCCTGGTCAGGAGATCTGAATGACGGGTAAGAATTGTGGCTGCTCGAGAGCTATGCACTTACTGAGGCATGGCTGCCTAGAAAGGGCAGCAGATGGAGGGGTGGCTGGTCATTACTGAAACCAATTAAGGGCACAGATATTACCCAAGAAGTTGATTTTCTTTCTGAATCCAGAGTGCAGAGACAACTTCATATGGAATCTGTCACTGATAAATTATAACGAGCTTTCAAAACAGCCACCTTCCCCTCTCCCTTGCTGACTAACCAGGCAAGAATGAATCTCCATTTTGTGCCCCCAGAAAGCTGGGGTTTTGTGAGGCAGATGCTCAATAAGGTAATTCTAGTTGTAGAGCCTGGTTAAAGGCCTAGTAAGGAAGGCTCAGGGGCAAAGAATAAAACAAAACCTGCAAATAATATCTGTTAAGCACCTACTACTAGTATATGCAAAGCACTGTTTTAGGCAGTTGGGCTACACCTATAAACAGAAGAGCTCTCTCATGGAACTGCCATTCTAAGGAGAGGAAGACAAAACAATAAAAATCTCCTTACAGAGGTTGGCTATTTGTTTAGTACCCAGTCCTAGGTACCAGGAGGAGAGCTGGACCAGCTCATGGAGTATCAGAGGAGTTGAGCTGCAAGTAACGGGCAGGAATTGGGCCTGGAGGAAGGTCAAGGCAGGTGTCATGGAGGCTAGCACTGGGGCACAGGTGGTGGGGCTCCATCCTTAAACATTGGGCTCATAAGCCAGCTGGGGGATTATGGTAAAGGAGACCTGGCTGTGCAGATTAAGGTTTGGAAATAAAACCTCTGCCTTCTGAGAACTGTTGTAGTTCTGGGAAGTGTATAAAGCATGGCTGTGTAGACACAATGCAGACCCTAGGCTATAAATTGGGGGCTTGGCTTCTAGGAAATCAGACAAGAATTCAAACTGGGGTCAGAGTGGAATCAGCAGCAAAATCCATTTAGCAGCGGGACTCTGAGTTGCTGACTTCAGGTGCAGGGCCGGGATCTAGGCAGGCGCTTCTAATCAGGCCTGATCCTGGAGCGTTACTTTCCCTGTGAGACTTGAGATCTGCCTTGTGTTTCTAGTTCTGTTAGAGCTACAAAGAGCAAGTGCAAATTTTCTTCCTTTCAGTAGCCTTCCAACTATGCAAAGGCCCCTGTCAGAGTAACCCGGGCAATGACTTCAAACACTCTGAGCAGAAGGAGCCTCCCCCTGCTGCCCACCACTCCTTGATGTGAATCTTAGGCTACTGCCCAGTCTGTGAGGCAGAGGACAGCAGAGCTCCTCCTCTAGGAGCTGGATGGGGGCCTGTGGCCCTGCCCACTCCCTTTCTGCTTCCTATTTCTTGGCAGCCCCTAGGGCAACTCTGTGAAATTGTCAATGCAGTATGAACACCATTCCTCAAGACTTCTCCTTTATAAGCTAAACTAGAGGCCAGGTGCACAAAATTCATGCCCTGGGAGATAGGGGGATGTCCCTCAGCCCAGCCTGCACCCTCTCATAGTCCAGGAACCCGTGATCTATCACCCTGCAGAGGGAGGCCCCATTCACCTGCGGCAGCACCGCCGGCCAGGTAGCCTGGGCCTCCCTCTGCAGGGGGATGGCTAGGCTCCCAACCAATTGCATGACACCCACCTTGGCTGGCCTAGTGCCAGTAGGTGTCATAGTGTGGTAGTCTGGATGGTGTTTCTGCTGTTCAGCCGTTCAGTTGATTTGCATATTACGCTTTTATTATTATAGATACCTCTAGTTCCTGCCATGACTTTTCAATGTTTCCAAAACTTCCTTAATCTCGTTATTCTTCCCCAGGTAGACCGTTTTGTCAGTGTGTGCTCTGTGACTACGTGGTCTGACCAGGACCGTCCAGACCATCACCTTCTCCGAGCTGTGTGTTGGAGGCCCCCTGGGTATCTTCTGCTGATGTGTGGATCCACCCTGCTATCTATATTTCTCGTGTTCATTAGCTTATTCCATAAATACTTATTGAGTCTTAATTATGAGGCTCAATATTAAACCTTTTTTAAAAACATATTTATTTATTTTATTTTTATTGAATTTATTGGAGTAACAATGGTAAAATTATATAGGTTTCATGGGTACAATTCTATGAAACATAATCTGTATATTATGTGTTTACCACCCCAAGTCAAGTCTCTGTACATTACCATCTATCCCACCTTTTCCCTTTTCTACCCCCCTACCCTTTCCCTCTGGGGCTAAAGGAGAAAATGAGATATAGTCTTCAACCTGAAGGCCACTGGGGAAGGTGGGAGAGAGGAAAATGAAGGTGTGAGGGAGGTTTGCTTGGGTACAGCTCAGTAGAAGCTGTAATGGAGATAATTGAGGGGGTGGGTAGGAGGAGCAAGTAGTTCTCCCTTGGGGGGTGGAGAGGACTTCCTCCTGATGAGTTTGCTTCCCTGGTCTTTGGTCTAGCTCTGCATACGAGTCCTTAACTGTGTGACCTCAGGGGAAATAAAAACATACCCATCCCCACCTCCATTTTCTCTCCCTTAACATGACAGAGTTGGACTTGAATATTTCCAAGGTCCCTCATGTTCCAGCCCAGGTTCCAATCATGGTCTTCTACAGTTTCTGACTTGGAACCCCCCAATCGGAGTTCAAAATGCATTTTTCTTATAAAAAACACATTTTCAGTAGTAATTAGGGATACTTTGAGAGATGCACAATGGCATTTTGAAGTCTGCAAGTAACATTTCTCAGAGGACTGTTTATGGTTTGGAGTACAAAATCCTTATTTTTCCAGAATTCAGAAAAATTTCCCAAATCTCCATCCATAGTCTCAGATTATCTTTTCTCTTCAGCTTCTATTTCACATTGGGATCCTTCAATCAGTCATTAATTCTAGCCACAACCCTGCTCTTGCAGCTTGGATTAGAGTGGGTGCTTGCTTCCCTCTGGCCTAAATCCCCATCTCTCTTCCATTTCCAGTTTTTATCCTTTCAGACCTGTGTCATGTGCTGTGTACATACACTCATAGTGATATATGGGAAGGGGAACCTAGCTACTAAACATAACACCCCTAGAATTTGTGGTCTATGACAAAGAGTTTGAAACCTGGCTTCTTTTGAAGTCAAGAACTTCTTATTAACTTTCTTTATTTCCAGTCAAAATATATTTCCATTCTGGCCAGTCATCCACTGCTCACTTCTATCAAATATAATGTGAAAAGAATTTTTAAAAATGGAAAATGTATGTTGATTTTTTTTTTAGATAATTCATTGTTTTATTCACTATACTACACATAATTTCCTTTTCTTGGTAAAGGTGATCTCTTTTTCCTTAATACCAGAAATCCAAATTTCCAATCAGATAACGGTACTTGTCTTTTTTATTTTGAACAGACACTGTAAGGCAGCGGTTCTCAACCTGTGGGTTGTGACCTTTTTGATGGTCGAACAACCCTTTCACAGGGGTCGCCTAAGACCATCCTGCATATCAGATATTTACATTACGATTCATAACAGTAGCAACATTACAGTTATGAAGTAGCAATGAAAATAATTATATGGTGGGGTCACAACATGAGGAACTATATTTAAAGGGCCAGAAGGTTGAGAACCACTGCTGTAAGGGTTCTTAATTAGTTTTGTAATGTCCTATGACCCTGATTCCTCTTCCTGTCCTCTTCAGCATGACTTGTATCCTTCTGGGATTCTGGGGTTTCTGATCTTACTCAAGGGATTTGTGAGACTTTTGGTCATTGGGCAACCCCTGTGATCCCAAATAAAATATTTTTTAATAAAAACATAAAAATTTAACTGGATGGCTCTTTAATGTTTCCTTTTTCTTTTCTATGAACACATCTGAGTAAAATTCTTCCATTTTTGAAGGGTGATCTGATCTAGATTTATCCAAAATTAAGCTTTGTTATCACCTTTTCTGCATCAGTTGATATTTTCATATTTTTCTAGGAAACTTTTTTTTCTAGGCTTCTCCCCTTGCTAGCTTTCTTTATGCACACTGTAATTTTATCTCCCCCGACATTCCTCTGTCAATATTTTCTGTCCGCCTCTAATAGTCCTCTACACCGATTTTGTCTCTTAAATTGCTTTGCATTGATTCTACTTCTCACCATCTTTTTCCCCACAATTGCCCATCAGTTGTGTCCATTTTGAAGGCTGAGAAAGACTTTCTGTGCATTAATTCCTTGGCTTACCTTCACCTATTCTCCTCCTGACTGAAAAATTACTTACCTCCACACACCCTTTGAAAGAATATGGAGACATGCTCAAATTGATGGGAAGCCTGGAGCACAAGGTTAGAAAGCCAGGAACAAGGTCAGAGCACAGTTAGGAACTAAGGACAGCTGAGCCCCTTCAAGGTCCCACCACAGAAACAGTCTGGTGAGCACACTGCCACTAGTGCATCATCTGTTGTCGCCACTGAACATCATCACTGAACACTATTGTGCGTGGCTGAGACTCAGGATCTGTGGCCAGAGCATCTGATGGGCTGCACCTAGGTCACGTGTCCACACCCTCACTGCCGTGGGTGAGGCCAACAAGACTCATTCAGAGGGGTTTTCCCACATGGCAAGAAAGTTCAGATCCTGCGCAGAAAATAGGCAAGACCAGTCCTCTGCACATATAAATCCCATGAGACGTACGCTCTGATTTTATGTTGCTATTCCACATTATGGATTTCTTCTTTTCAGCAGAATTCAGCATTTTCTTTCTGCCGTTTCATGAGCATTTTTTCTAGCTCTAGCATTGTATTGAGAGGTAAGATGATATCTCTCACCTTCTTATTCTAATGACCTGGTTTCGTGGAAGTTTTTTTTTTTTTTAATCTCTCCACAAAAGCAGCTTTTTCTGTAATGACCTCTTAAAAACCATGCCTGATTCTTAATAGGTGTGTCTGTCTCCTCATCCCTTTCTGCCCCTACCCCAACACACACACATGCGACACAGCACTCAGGCTATTTTAACTGTCAACAGCATGTTAACTGTTTTCCCATTGTTGACCTAAATAAGGAGGTAAACTGAGGCAAGCTCAAAATTGTGAAAAAGATGAGTCTATTTGAGAATAGCAGAGGAATTGCAATTTGGGACATGCAAACTGTAACTATCTATAGGTGAGTCTGCTGAGGGTTTGGGGTGGGCTGTGTTTACAGGCAGGGAATGTAAAGAAGATTCAATTAGGATCTGTTAAAATAAAATAAAAAATGGAGACAAGCTTTGAAAATTCCCTAAAGAGATAAAGCCAGTTCAGTCATACAAACAAAGCTCTATCCAGCTTATTTTGTGAAGTCAACCCTGCCTGGGCCATTTCTTGTTCATGTTTCTGGACACCAAAAGCAAAATCTGATTGAGGCAACCTTTGACCAACTCCCAATCATTTATGAAAATTTCAATATTATCCGTTTTCTGTAAGTCAGGCATTTATGGGAAATCAGTCTGTTGATCCTTTGTTTTGTTTTTATGAGGGCACATAACTGAGAGTTTCCATTTTATATCCTCCAGTTCCATTGTAAATTGAAATTCTTTCAAACAATTAAATTATAAACTCCTTGAGGGCAGATACTACCTCTCACCATTTTTTCCTCAGCACCTAGTACATGGCCTGGCACATATAATGCACTTAATAAATGCTACCTGAGTGAACAAATGCATTAGTAAACATCTCTTCCTTCTGTATCTTTTGTTATGCCCAGATTTCAAGATTCCCAAAAAGCCACCAGGGAGCCAGCCAGTCCGATGCAAAAGCAAAGAGTCTTTTATTTTAAGCCCGGGCTTAGCTCCTCTACCTTCCTTACTGATGCAGCAGCAGGTGGCAAAGAGAAAGAGTCTGATCGAACCAGGGGTTTTATAGAGGGTTGGAGTAGGGGCGGGAGAGGGGGCTGTGCCCCCCGCCGATTGGCCAGGTGCGAGCTGGTGACCCATTACACAGGATGTGGTCATAGCGATGGCGTGCACTTCCCTTGATTACCATTGGTTAGTCCAGAGAAATGGTGGGTGTGGCTAGCAGAGGCTCCTTCCAGGGGGAAGGAGCCTTCGCTGAGCACATGGTCCCGCACAAAATGGAGGTCCCTTAATGGATGGGAAGCCGGCCACTCAGCTCCCATGCAAGGTCTGCCGCCATGGGCGTCACCGGGAAGCAGGCCGCCCACCACCCCGCCTGGCCCTTGGGTCGCCCGGCTGCTCGGCCCGAAAGTGACTCGGAGGCCGAGGAGGGCGGCCCGGTCCGTCTGGGCGTCCACGGGCCTGCGCCTATCTGGTCAGGCGCTGCCTTGGCCATGGCTGCCCGTCCCTCCCTCGCAGCTCCTCTCAGCGAGGCGGTGGAGGCAGAGTGGAGCCGCCCAGCCTCGGAGCCCCAGCCCGGCTACCGCAAGCTGCATCCCAGCCATGCGCCCCACCGGTGGGCGTCCTCGCCGGCCTCCATGCCGCTCCAGGAGGCCGAGCCTCACCCGCAGCGCGGCCTGTCCAGAGCCGCCTTCCGCCCGCGCTCCTGCCCGGCGCCGCGGGGCAGGAAGTCGCGCGCCTGACCCCGAGTGACCCGAGGCATCGGCGGTCAGCGTGCGGTCTCCGCGGTGACCCGCGGCTCTGGGGCGCCCTTCGCGCCAGGAGGCGCCACGATGCGGTCCCCCAGCGCCAGGGCATCTCATGGGCCTGAGAGGGTCCCTTGGCCAGTCGTCCTCCCTGCCGGATGCCTGCGGGGCCACGTGCCCCCGCCGGCCCTTTCATCTTTTGTTCAGTGACTTTTAAAAATAATTTTTATTTTATTTTTTTTAGAGAGAAGAAGGGAGAGGGAGAGAGAGAGAGATAGAAACATCGATGAGAGAGAAATATCGATTGACTGTGTCCTGCATACCCTCCATTGGAGACTGAGCCCACAACCTGCGCATGTGCTCTGACCAGGAATCGAACTGTGACCTCCTGGTGCATGGGACAACACTCAATCCACTGAGCCACACTGGCCAGGCTGTTCAGTGTTTTAAAGCAAACATATGTTGTATTTTTTCTGGAACAATCACTGAGAAGACTGTCATTCTTTTCAGTAAAGAATAGTCATAATTTTCTAGCTGAATATGGTTCATTTATGTACCATTGTAAAACTTTCTTTATAATACCTTCTTAAATTATAGACGATTCTTTAAGCCGCATCTCAATTTTGTTTCAGAAAAAGATAATTTGTGTACTTACTGTCAGAGCCATCACACACTTCTCAAAATGCTGTTGCGAAAAGGGAAAAGAAAAGAAAGGTAACATTTCTCTTTTCGAGCACAAATGTAAGGGAGTGGAGGTTGTAGCTCATGCAGAGGCCGGGGCCACTGCTGGGGTCAGGCTGCTCCGCTGGCTGTCAGGCAGCTCCCTGCTGTCCCCTTCCCGGGGCTGCCAATCAATTTCTGTCAAAAGCTCAGTTGAGAAAAATCATGCCTGTGTACTTTGCCCCAGAGCACGTGCACTGTAGTCATTCCTCAGCCAAATATTTCTCCACCCTATCAGACCGTTTTCTATAACAAAGCTTTATATTGATTCCTTTTTACTATGCTAAAATGAAATGCTTGAGAAATAAGCTATCTACATATGCAATTTTTCAGAAACAACAAAATATAACTTTAACTAGAATATAAAGGAGACATAAAAGGAGATGAATTTATAATACATGTTGCATATGTCAATAAGAAGTATTAAATATTGCCCTGGCTGGTTTGGCTCAGTGGATAGAGTGTCGGCCTGCAGACTGAAGGGTCCTAGGTTCGATTCTGGTCAAGGGCACGTGCCTGGGTTGTGGAATCGATCCCCAGTGGGGGGCGTGCAGGAGGCAGCCAATCAATAATCTCTCTCATCATTGATGTTTCTATCTCTCTCCCCCTCTCCCTTCCTCAATAATATAATAGACTAAATATATAATAATATAATATAATCGATAATATAATAGACTAAATATGGAGCACAACCCTCTAGAAGACAAAATGAAGCAGTCAGCTGCTTTATCTCTAACTGTGAGTGGGTGGCAGTGACCAGTGCTGGATGGTGCAGGTGTGTTGTACATGGAATGGTGAACAACTTTTGGTTTAATTCCAAACAAAAGTGAGAGTTTCTCTTGATTCATATAGTAGGTGCTTTCCTAAAAAACTCATTGATTAAAAAAAAAAAAAAACTATGCCAAATATATTTTGGGGTTGTATGTGAAATGGAAGAAGGGTCTATACTAAAAAAATTAAAAACTTTCCCCCCAATTTTTTTTTATTATGAAACATTTTAAACATATAGAGGTGATAAAAGAATAGCAAAATGAATACTGGTGTATACCCTCTACCATTCAGCCATTTTCCCCCCTGTAATCATTTGAAAGTGGTTTCAGATATTCCAATTAATTTAAGTATGCAACTGCTGGGGTCCAGCCCCAGCGGTCCAGGGGTTCCCAAAGGCGTGGACGGAGTCAGCGAAGAATGTTTTACACGGAAACAGCGTTCAGAACTCTCTAGCTTTCCTTAGTCTCCGTGGATCTTCCCTGTGCCTGGCTGAGGCCACAGAGAAAAGATCCCAAGGCAAGCTGAGCCTTTATTTTATAGAGAGAGGTAAACAAGGTAGTGGTTTCTATAGTTACACAGTTCTTGTGAGTTTCACTTGTTTTGACCATAGTTACACTTCCTGCACTTCCCTCAGCCCATTAGCTTCCTAGATAAGATCTAGAGAGCCTCATAAGGTCAAGCCCAATTATGCTAAGAGGACTGTGCCCTCTAAGCTGGGAATTGTTTGTGACTTTGCCCACAGGTCAGTCCGAGGCTTAACCCTGTATCAGCTCCCCACATGCAACTTCTAAGAATAAGGACTTTTTCGCATATTCACATACTGCTATTATGCCTAAGAAAATTATCAATAATTTTATAATGTTATCTATTTTCTAATCGATATGCAACATTCTCCAATTGACCCAACCATCCATTGCATTCATGATTCTGATTTTTAAATATCAGGATCAAATTCAACATTCAGCTATTGTATTTGTTTATTATGTTTTATTAGTTTCTTTTGATCGACAACAATCCCTCCATCAATTTTTTTCATGACAATGCCATCTCTATATAAAAGTAGCACACTATATGTTATTGATATTATACATATCTTGAAGAGACTCCATGTCAATGTTCCTAATTTTTTTTTTATGGTTCTATCACACTCTATTGTATTATACCTTAGTTTTCTGGCCAGTTCCCCATTTATGGACATTTGTATTATTTCCAACCCCCCTCCTTTTTATTACAACTAATGCTGCAACAAATAACTTTGTGTTCACGTTGTTCTGTATTTGTGGGGGTGTAACTTGAGAGTGGATTCTTAGAAGCAGGATTTAACATTTTATTTTTTTTTAAATATATTTTATTGATTTTTTCAAGAGAGAAAGGGAGAGGGAATAGAGAGTTAGAAACATCGATGAGAGAGAAACATCGATCAGCTGCCTCCTGCACACCCTCTACTGGGGATGTGCCTGCAACCAAGGTACATGCCCTTGACCGGAATCGAACCTGGGACTCCTCAGTCCGTAGGCCGACGCTCTATCCACTGAGCCAAACCAGTTAGGGCAAGGATTTAACATTTTAGACATTCTTCTCCTATAGATGTGCCACCATTGTACCTTCCCACTAGTTTTGTGTGCGAGCATGTGATAAACAAGGTTTTCATCTACATGAACATCTTGCATTGTATTTTAAAAGCCACAAGGGATATGGGAGAGTTCTTTATTGTGTGCTTCCCATTGAAGGATGTGGATCATCCCTGGGCTCTGCCTGTTAACTGCCAGGAGACACCCTCACGTTGTGACAATAGAAAATCCCGCATAAATGTTCAAAATGCCCCAGCAAGGACCTGGCTCCAGATTCCTCTAAAAATCACCCTTTGGATGCAGGGAGACTTTTGGAGAGCTGTGTACCTGGGCCACATGGTTTATTGCTTCCTGTGTGGTTGCCTTCATTGAATGGCACTTGGCGTTATTCTGTTTGTCGCATGCAAGGGCATGAAGTGAAGTGGCCCCGTGAAGCTGCTCATCAGAACCTCCCAGGGATGCTTTTGCTTCCACCAGCCCACAGAGCTCTCTTTCCAAAGAGACTTGGGGGAAATGTCCCTCTTGTATCAATCCCAGGACAAACTTTGTTTCCTTCACTATTGTCCTCCGAACACAGTGGGGCTCACACGTGGCCTTGCTTTCTGGTTTGTACTGGATGTTACACCACGACTAGACCAATCTGTGCTCCACGTCTAGTTCATGCACAATATTTTGTGGTTTGCATTTCATAAATGGACTTCACCCTTGGATTGATCTAAATTCCCTCTACTCTTAATTTCTCCTTGTCTTGTTTTCCTGACTTACCAACTTTTAAATCAGTGGGATTATGTGATTTTCTAAGTTGGGTTAAAGGAGAAGGGGACAGAAAGAGAAACAGTTAAGAAGAATGGATAAGGTCAACTGTAAAAACACATCTGCAGGATGTTCTTTCCTAAGGTTCTGGCTACTGTACTCTGGGCCCACCAAAGAGATCCTTATTATGATGGTTAATTTTACATACCCCCCCCCCCCCTCCTGTCTGTCTGGCGTTTTGCCTAGATGGCTTAGAACATTGCAGCCGCTATTTAGCCACAACACAACTTGACCAGTTTTGTCGCAATCAGATTTTCTGGGAATGTATGCCCTTTCATTCTTCAGTCTGTTTGGTAATCTTACTGCAAAATCAAGCCAGAGGTTTCCTGTCATTTTTTTATCCCAGAGATTTCTGTCTAAATACATCATTTATTACTTTGTTACCAAGAGGCACTTTATACTCTTCAACCTCAGAAATCTAAATCCTGGAAAATTTCCTTGCAGAGAGCCCCATGAGCTCTTGCTGATGTTGCCACTGGATCCCCCCCGGCCCCTACTCCTCTAAAACAGAGCACTCTGAGTAAAAACATAAAATGCTTCCTGCCTTAAAGTGCTACAGGACCTCATGGCGGGGCGGGGGGTTGGGGGGAGGAGAGGGCAGGATTTTTGCATTGAAGCAAACCAACTGAATAACTGTTTTCATCATATGAAAATAACAACTACTGGCGTTTTTACTATCTCAGACATTATAAAAATATCTTCTTGTGATGAATAAATTATGGTTGTGGTACATTAGTAACTTCTATGAATTTTTAAGAAACCATTTATGGTCTTGCATTTGTGAAAGTTTAAAGTCCCTTTATCTAGCATCATGGAACCTTTTTTAAAAAAATGAGAGCCTTTTTTAAAAAAATGATTTATCTTTATTGTTGAAAGTTCAGATGTTCATGGACTGTTTTTTAAGGGTAGAAAGGACCTTGGAGTTTTTCTGGTAATTTAGGCCACAGAATTAAATGACTTCCCTAAAGCCACATGGCTGGTTATAGCCACCACCTCACAGGGTGCAAATGACGCAAAAGTCCCTCTCCTCAGCCTTCCTTCCTTGCAGACTTGCTTTATTTCGGTGATTCTGAAGAGGCAGGTTGGCATAGATTTTTTTAAAGCCCCAAATAAGATTTAGGCATATTAAAAACAAAGACATGACATTCTAAAATGTAAGAGCTATATAAAATTCTATATAATAAAAGGTTAATATGCAAATTGTCCTCTCAACTGGGAGTTCGACCAGGAGTTCAACTAGGGGGCAGGGCTGGCCGGCCAACCTCCCACATCCCCTCCCCTCGGCCACTTTTACCTGAGGGCTCAGGAGAGGTGGCGATCACCTCCAGCAGTTTCCCATACCTGTGGACCCCACCCGTGCGTGAATTCATGTACCAGGCCTCTAGTCTATATATATAAAAGCCTAAGTAACCATTTGTTCAACCTCTTGACCAGTAGCTATGATGCACATTGACCAACAGGGGCAGATGCTCAATGCACAGGCATAGAAGCATGGAACAGACTGATGAATCTCAGAGGGAAGTGGGGAGGGGAGAGGGCAGGAAGAGATGAACCAAAGATCTTTTATGCATACTAGAGGCCCGGTGCACGGATTCATGCACTGGTTGGGTTCCTCAGCCTGGCCTGTGGGGATCAGGCCAAAACGGGGAGTCTGACATCCCCCGAGGGGTCCTGGATTGCAAGAGTGTGCAGGCCAGGCCGAGGGACCCCCCACTGGTGCACGGATTCATGTCTCTGGTTAAATAAATAAATTAATGTGTAAATAAATAAACACATAACATATATCAAATGTAAAGTTAAGAAATATTTGCTGATGATAGTCCCTTGCAGCTAAAGTAATTCCTCTGAAATTTCGTTAAAACACAAGGACAGAATTGAGTAAAACTAAGACCTGCTCATTGGCTTCAGTCCTGGAGCCATTTTAGTATTTTTGTTTTGCTTGTTTTTTCTTTTCCCAAGGGAAGTTATTGTTTAATGAGTGTAACTCTAAACTTCCTGGAAGCCAAGGTAAAAAGGAAGATATAAGGGTTACACAGCTCTCTAACAAAGGGAGACACAGACATTTTCCAGGAGAGACCAATCATGGCTCAGAACCCTGAGAGAAACTGAACAAGTGAGTTGAGTTGGGAGGCATTTTAACTTTGATGGCATCTAGAGATAGTTATCAAATTGATGGTTTAACCGCTCTTTTTTCCTTAGATGGGATGCAGGAAGAGGGGATTGGAATTCTTATTTTGTGAGGAGAATCCCATGTAGAACACAGCAGAAGCTCAGAACCTCCTTTCCCTCCTGTCTGTACACTTAAGGATGTCATTCTCCACTTTTATCTGAGGGCTCAGGAGAGGTGGCGATCACCTCCAGCAGTTGCCCATACCTGTGCAACCACCACCTCTCTCTGGGCACACCTCCTAGATGACCTGTGAACATATGTGCCAAAGGATAGACTTTTGTGACTGCTAGAAATACCTAAGTATTGAGTACAAAAAACCAGCTCTGCAAACCACACAGCCTGGCAGAGGATAATGTTGTTAGAAACCCATGTTAGCACAGAACTTAGCTGATTCTCACCAACCTCCGCTTTTCTTTTTGAACTTTGGATTTTATAATTTTCTTGTAATGTGTTTTCCCAAGTGCTGCAAAGTATTTTATTTCCAAAGAACATCCCACTCATTTATTTTCCAAAATAATGGGAGGAACTTGCCATGCAAGCAATAAAAAAATGCTTTTTGAAAATGAATAATTTCTGTACTGTTTCTAGGACAACCAAGAGGGTAAAATAAAATGATAAAACAGCAGCTGGGAAAATGAAATTTGTGTAATTCTAGAAAGAACCAGTATCTTCAAAAATTATAAGTTAAAAAGCTTCTATTGGAACTTGAGATCTTAATAATTCAGGTCACACTGAAATAAGTGCCCTGGGCAATGTATTGCTGCCAGTTCAATGTTGATAGGTGTCATGCAAGTGTAAAATGGAATGCTATAGAAATAGAATGTACTGTCCTCTTTTCAAGCTTAATGCAGTCTGTCCTGAGATAAGGATTTATGTATAAGCTACTCTTTCGATGGAAGTGTGTTAGGGAATTACTATGTGGACAACACTTAAAATGTCCTTCCTGAGGTATTTTATGAAAGATATATTATTATAAGGACACATATGTAATAACCTAATCAATAAAAAATTAAAAAGATATATTATTAAAGTTATTTTGCTAGCAAGATTCTTAAAACACATAAACACAATAATTCAATGGGAAATGTCATAAAAAGTTGCAGACTAATTTTTTAAAGACTAGTAAGTTATCAATAAACTGCAACAGGCACATAAAAGTAATGAGTATCTTTTTGAAAGAGGACATTCAGAAGGCTGAGAGACATGAAAACATGCTCAGAGTCACTAATCATCCAAGAGATGCAAATCAAAACAACAATGAGGTATTATCTCACACCTCTCAGAATGGCTATCATCAACAAATCAACAAATGACAAGTGCTAGAGAAAAAGGAACGCTCGTGCACTGATAGTGGGAATGCAGACTGGTGCAGCCACTGTGGAAAACAGTATGGAGATTCCTCAAAAAATAAAAAATGGAACTTGCATTTGACCCAGTAATCCCACTTTTGGGAATACACCCCAAGAAACCAGAAACATCAATCAGGAAGGACATATGTACCCCTATGTTCATAGCAGCACAATTTATAATTGCTAAGATTTGGAAATGGCCTACATGCCCATTAGCTGATGAGTGGATTAGAGAACTGTGCTACATCTACACAATGGAATACTATGCTGCTATAAAAATGAAGGAACTCTTACCATTTGCAACAGCATGGATGGACCTGGAGAACATTACGCTAAGCCAGTCAGAGAAAGATAAGTATCACATGATCTCACTCATATGTGGGATATCCTATATAATAAAAGCCTAATATGCTAAGTGTCCGGTCGATAGGTCGTCTGTTCAACCAACCAAAGCATAATATGCTAATGATATGTTAAGGTTGCTCAATTGCTCACTATGATGTGCACTGACCACCAGGGGGCAGATGATCTGGCTGGTAGGTTAGCTTGCTGCTGGGGTCTGGCTGATCTGGACTGATCGAGATGGGCTGGACACGCCCTGGAGCCCTCCTATAGTCCCTCCCGAACTGGCCAACCTCCCGTGTCCCTCCCTGGCCCCAGTTGTGCACCAGTGAGGTCCTGCAGCCTGGCCTGTGCCCTCTCGAAGGCCAGGCCTCAGGGGATGTTGGGGAGCCGGTTTTCACCCGATTCTGCAGGCCAGGCCAAGGGACCCCACTGGTGCATGAATTTGTGGACCAGGCCTGTAGTAATGAATAACATAAACTGATGAACAAAAATAGATACAGAGACAAAGAAACACTGAACAGACCATCCAATCTCAGAGAGAAGCAGGGGAGGAGAGATAAGAGATCAACCAAAGGACTTGTATGCATGCATATTAGTAAAACCAATGGACAGGGACACTGGGGTGGTGGGTGCTTGTCCTGGGGGGTGGGAGTGGCAGGGGGGTGTCAATCGAGGAAAAGGAAGACATATGTAATACTTTAAACAATAATAAAAAGTAATGAGTATCAAATCATTACACTGTACACCTTAAACTTACATAATGTTATATGTCAATTATATCTCAATAAACTGGGGAAAAAGGTAGCCATCCATTAAAAATGAGCAGAATTCTTTTTTTAAAAAAAAATATATTATTGATTTTTTACAGAGAAGAAGGGAGAGGGATAGAGAGTTAGAAACATCGATGAGAGAGAAACATCAATCAGCTGCCTCCTGCACACCTCCTACTGGGGATGTGCCCACAACCAAGGTACATGCCCTTGACTGGAACCGAACTTGGGACCCTTCAGTCCACAGGCCGACACTCTATCCACTGAGCCAAACTGGCCAGGGAGAGCAGAATTCTTATATTTAGAGGTAGATTTCATGCTCAAACTTAATATTATCTTTTATGTTATATGTATCCAGTTTATCAGACAAGCTCAATATAATACCAGCAGAAAATAGTTTTGCTATTTTCCACCTCTGCCTCTTCAAACTGGTTCCAGTTCTGTTCAGAGTCTCATGCAGCTAATCACCTGTTGCATCTGGGTCCTGGTTCCAGGTTAGAGGTGTGAATCTGGGGGCGGGGTTGAGGGGAGAGGGCGTGGCCAGCTCTCATTTTCTCCCCTTTCCTCATTCCCTGCCCACCAGGCAGCATCTGGTTCCTTCAAGGCTGCAGATTGGGGTAAGGAGAAGAGGTGAGTGGCAGGAGGGCTCCTACTTGCCTAGTACAGTTGCAGTATGTTGTCCTCTGGGTGGGACAGAATCCAAAAGCTGACTTTCCTCTCTCCTGGGCTCCTTAGTGGTTCTATTGGAGGCAATTCCATGGCCACAAACCTCTCACCTACCCTGAGACTCCTTGAAACAGGCAGTGCCTCCAGTCCAGGGTGAGCTGCCCTGGTTCCCTGCTTTCTGCAGGCCCACTTGCTCCTGTGGTCACTGGGCCTCTCCAGGCACCCTCCTGGGAGGAGTTCCTCTCAAGGTGACCCAGTCCGGCTGACATCTGCAGGGTCCATCTCTGGATCTCAGGCTTTCCAGTTTTGAAGTGCAGGCCATTTCCATGGCAGCCACCTCCCCTTTCTCCAATTCCAGGGACTGAACAAGCTTTCAGCAATTTACTCTAAAATAGCTCAGGAAAATTGTCTTTGTATTTACTGGTAATTTCCCTGAACATGTGAAATTGTTTTCAACGTTGAAAAGATGCATATATAATATATACACACACATATAAATGTTATTCTAAAAACATAATGAGGATGTAGGTCACATTATACAAAGCCTATTACCTTGCTTTTTCACTAAATAGTATGTTATAAACATTACTATATTACTATATAAGATATGTATAGTCATTTTAAAGCACATAGAGTTCATTGTAGGTAGATATCATAATTTAATTAACCAAGCTTTTCTTCTTATACTTTTTGATCATTTATATTCTTTTCATGTACTAGATTATCCTATCTCATAAAAAGGTAATATGCAAATTAACTGTCACTCCGACGCAAAGATGGCGGCGCTCAGTCTCCGCAGGTCTGTTGGAGTCCCCAGTCCTTTCAGCCCGAACTGATTACTATGGCAAGTGGACTGAGAAGGTTTTCAGCAAGTGTGATAAGCTAGTGTGAGAAGCAAATGTGAGAAGCAAGCCTTGGCGGGATAGAGGGAGAGACAGGCAGGCTCAGGGCTGCTGCTCCTGGGGAGGCCCTCAGAGTTCGGTTCTGAAACTGCAGGGACCCGCTCCAGTGCGGGCTGGGGAGGAAGCTCTGCTGTTGCCCACCCAGTGCCAGGTCCCTGGTGCAGGAAGCGGGTCCAAGTCGCAGCCATGAGGCCTGGCGGGCTGTCTCACCCCAGACCATCATGGCTGAGCTCTGGCGGGGGCGCGAGCTCCTTCGGCATCACTGTCTGCCCCTGGCCCCTGCGGACACTGGTGGAGCAGGCCTGGGCTGAACATTTTAATGAAAATGGGATGCCTGTGCCCTGCCCCACGGTGCCCCGTCCCCTGCAGGAGAGGGCAGCGAGATTGGGGGTGCAGCCTCGGGACCCGTTAGGAGGCACCGGGGCTCTGGAGGGGCTGGGAGCAACCTGCAGGCGCGCTTCAAGGAAGAGGTTCTGAACCGCCAGGATGCCGAGGGCCGGCTACTGGAGGTGCGCAAAGGTGCAGACGAGGCATCTCTCGCCGGCACTGAGCTCAAAAAGCGCATTGACAGTCTGATGGACGAAATTGCCTTTCTGAGGAAGGTGCACAAAGAGAAGATCCCTGAGCTGCAGGCGCAGATCCAGTACACTCAGATCTCCGTGGAGATGGACGTATTCTCCAAGCCCGACCTCTCTGCCGTGCTCAAGGACATCTGCGCCCAGTACGAGAAGCTGGCTGCCAAGAACATGCAGAATGCCGAAGAGTGGTTCAAGAGCCGCTTCACCGTGCTGACCGAGAGCGCTGCCAAGAACGCCGACGAGGTGTGCACCGCCAAGGACGAGGTGTCCGTCCGAGAGCCGCCTGCTCAAGGCCAAGACCCTGGAGATCGAAGCATGCCGGGGCATGAACGAAGCACTGGAAAAACAACTGCAAGAGCTGGAGGATAAGCAGAATGCAGACATTAGTGCATGCAGGACACAATGAACAGATTAGAAAATGAGTTGAGAACTACAAAGAGTGAAATGGCACGATATTTAAAAGAATACCACGTCCTCCTCAATGTGAAGATGGCTTTGGACATTAACATTGCAACTTACAGGAAACTCTTGGAAGGTGAGGAGACCCAGCTCAGTTTCACCAGCGTGGGAAGCATAGCCAGCAGCTACTCTCAGTTTCACCAGCGTGGGAAGCATAGCCAGCGGCTACTCCCAGAGTTCCCAGGTCTTTGGCCGATCTGCCTACGGTGGTTTCCAGACCAGCTCCTACTTGATGTCTGCTCCTTCCCTTCTTTTTTTTTCCATATATATATTTTATTGACTTTTTACAGAGAGGAAGGGAGAGGGATAGAGAATCAGAAACATCGATGAGAGAGAAACATCGATCAGCTGCCTCCTGCACACCCCTTACTGGGGATGTGCCCGCAACCAAGGTACATGTCCTTGACTGGAATCGAACCCAGGACCCTTCAGTCCCCAGGCGGACGCTCTATGCACTGAGCCAAACTGATCAGGGCAACTCCTTCCCTTCTTAATGCATCAGCGATGTCCAGGAGGAGCAGATCGAGGTGGAGGAGACCACTGAGGCTGCAAAAGCCGAGGAAGCTAAGAATGAACCCCCGTCTGAAGGAGAAGCTGAAGAGGAGGAGAAGGAGAAGGAAGAGGCTGAGGAAGAGGAAGGAGAGGAAGAGGAAGAAGGTGCCAAGGAAGAATTTGAGGACGCAAAGGAGGAAGAAGGAGGTGAAGGTGATGGAGAAGATGCCCAAGAAGCTGAGGACGAGAAGAAAGAGGAAGGTGCTGGGGAGGAGCAAGCAACCAAGAAGAAAGATTGAGCCCCCCTTTTCTTAATTATTTCAGAAATAATCCTCCCGAAACCAGGTCAACCCCATCACCAACCAACCAGTTGAGTTCCCGATAATATATGAATTAAAAAGTCAATATATGTAACATTCTGAGGTGACTCAGGTTGGACATTAAATGTTGTGCTATGACTTTTCTCCTTATGCAGAGTATCTGTTTGCTTGCACAGTGGCTTCCTGGCTTGCTGCCAGCCTGTGCATGGTCCACACTTATGAGTTCAGGATCTATGGTAATGTGAGTAATTCAGATGTTTACAATAAAAACATATGAATACATGAATTCACTAATGTTAATGTTAAACTTCCTGGAAAAAATAGTCCTTTGAATCTTTGGTGGTTAGAAATTAAAGACCTCAAATCATGTACAATAAACAGTAAATAAATTTACACTGAATGACAAAAAACAAATACATCAGGGGCCAGGAAACATTCAAAGAACTGGGGAACCATTCCCAAATCAGGAAGGGAAGTCACAGGGTGTATATTATTGCTACGAATACAGTATTTCCTACTACTTACAACATATACAATGTAATGTATTAGATGCCTTCCTATCGCATGAAGTACGTATTCTCATAGAGTAATACTGGTAGATATGTTATAGTTATGGCAGTATGTCATATCCTATCTATACTAATAAAAGGGTAATATGCTAATTAGACCTTGAGACCTTCCAGATATCCTCCCGGACAAAGCCATGGTAGCGGGGCCAAGGCAAAGGCAGTTAGGGGCAATCAGGCCAGGAGGGGAGGGCAGTTGGGGGTGATCAGGCTGGTGGGGGGGCAGTTGGGGGTGATCAGGCTGGTGGGGGGGGGCAGTTGGGGGTGAGCAGGCCAGCAGGGAGAGCAGTTTGGGGCAATCAGGCCAACACGGGGGGTGGGGGCCAGCAGGCCAGCAGGCAGAGTGGTTAGGAGTGATCAAGCAGGCAGGCAGATGAGCAATTAGGAGCCAGTGGCCCCGGATTGCGAGGGAGTTGTCCAACTGCCAGTTTAGGCCTGATCCCTGTGGGCCTAAACTAGCAGTCGGACATCCCCCAAGGGGTCCCAGATTGGAGAGGGTGCAGGCTGGGCTGAGGGACACCCCCACACACACACACATGAATTTCGTGCACCGGGCCAGTAGTGCTACAATAAAACAAAAATAGATCTGGTCAAAGATAACATTGTTGCACATAATGGAATTCAGGGGTTTGGCTTCTTTGCAAATTTGCTAAACTGTAAGAAAGCCCTTAGCCTATTGTCAGTTATGGACCATTACTCCCTGGAAGCTGGGAAGGATTGATTTCTCTCCTTTAGACTGCTTTCTGACTAGGCTCATGAACTGTGGAAGTGATATCTTGATTGAACTTTCTCCCATTTAAAAACTCAATACAAAATCCCTGTAAACAGTGTCAGGATGCACTAGATCCAGAATACAGACATTGGGTTCAGTCAGAATGATGCCAGTGCCACTGGGTTGTAACTCGAAGATAGAGGTGACGATGGAGGTGGATCATGGCTGGGCATTCAGCTTTCTTCTTTTAGTGTGTCAGAGGGAAGTATCCTAGTGTGCCAGGTCTTTTAAAGGTATTGTTTAAAAAATAAACAAAATGAAATTTTAAAATATGTTGTTTACTGTTAGTGAAATTCGATCAAACACCTGTATTCAGTGACTGAGATGTTGGGCCCCAGATATGTTGACAGTTATAATAATGACACCCTACATTTATATGGCCACTGATGTGTTTCCAAGCCTTTTACTTTCATTATTTAATCTAATCCTTATAAACTCTGAGAGGTGATCAGGGAAAATATTATCATTTTTAGTTCATTGATCCGGGAAGTAAGAATGAGTGTTGAACTGATGCTCAAAGTCACAATGTTAGGAAGAGGCAGAGCTGGGCTGCAGCTTAGGATCTCTAGCCATCTGCCCAGTGTACCTGGGTGCCAGGTGTGCCCCCCACCCACAGGCTGTTTCACCTCCATCTTTCCATCTGGTACTTCTGTCCACCCAATTGTTCAACAGATTCCTTTCCTGTATTTTTATATGCCACCTCCCACATACTAATATCCTCATGTCCTGCCCATTCTACTTCTGAAACATTACCCAAATCTGCTCTCTTTCCATCTCCCTGTCCAAACTGGTGTCACCTCTCACCTGAACTATGGCAACAGCTGCCTAACTGGCCTCCTCTTCCACTCTTACATTCCCATGGCCTGCCCTCCGCACAGCATTGCAGACAGATGGCTCTCCTCAAACACACATCAAATTCTGTTTCTTTCCTTCTTAGAACCCTTTAATTGCCCTTTGAATAAACTCTAAAAGTCTACACCCTGGATGCTGATACCAAAAACCCTACATGACTCGGCCTCTGCCTGTCTCAGACTTTCCCCACTACCCCCATCTCCCACCTTCTCCCCATCTCCCCCTATCTTCCACCTTCTCCCCATCTCCCCCTATCTTCCACCTTCTCCCCATCTCCCCCTATCTTCCACCTTCTCCCCATCTCCCGCTATCTCCCACCTTCTCCCCATCTCCCGCTATTTTCCACCTTTTCCCCATCTCCCCCTATCTTCCACCTTCTCCCCATCTCCCCCTATCTTCCACCTTCTCCCCATCTCCCCCTATTTTCCACCTTCTCCCCATCTCCCGCTATCTTCCACCTTCTCCCCAATCTCCCCCTATCTTCCACCTTCTCCCCATCTCCCGCTATCTCCCACCTTCTTCTACCTGCTCCACATGCCCCAGCCAGGCTTATTTTTCCTTGTTGTCACTAGAACATATGAAGCTCACACCTGTTCTAGAGCCCTATGGCCACAGCCTTTCCTCTGGCTCTTTCTCACCATCCAGGTCTCTGCCTGAAGACTACTTCTTTAGAGAAGCCCTCTTGAGCACCTCGTCTGAAGGAGACCTTGTCACTCTGTCATATTGCCCTATTTTTTACCTCATCATGGCCCTTACTTTGTTTATTGGTTTATTGTCTATCTTGATTCACTAAACATAATCCCACTTATTTAACAAGCATTTACATTTATTAATGAGCCTGCCATTGTCTAAGTGTTTTAGCAATATTAACTCACCTAATCCTTGTAATGACCTTATATACTTTTCTCAGATGAGGAAATGGAAGCACAGACACTTTCTCAAGGTCATTCAGCTTGGTTTGAAAGTCCTTTCTAATGGTTAGGGGTCTTGTCTACTACGTTTAAGCCCGAATGCCACCACGTAGAACAGAGCCTGGCTCAGGTAAACACTCAATAAATATTTGTTGAACGACAGAATGATTTCATGGTTTCTATGGAGACGCTGACACTGGATCTCCATGAGCTTGCTCAGGGCATACCCCACTGTCTTTCTGATCCTTAAACCCTTGGTATTAATCAGGAACTGGACTAGCTAACATTTTCTGAAATATTTCAACATAACTTCATCTGTAACTAAAGCTATTATCTGCCTGAAATGTTAGAGTGACCGCTCACATTTACGTAGTGATTTATCATTTCCATATTGCTTTTTCATGCATCTTTTCATCTAATAGTGGTCAAAGGAAAAACACCATCCCAACCCCCTTCAGGAGATAGATGAGACCGAAGCAGTCATTCTCATTAGCTCAGTGGGTGAAGGTGATAATTTTTCACCTGCAGTTAAATCCAGATGAGAACAACCACGTGCAATAAATTTGCCTGTGTCAGTAGCTTCCCTGGGGAATATTTTTCTGAGTTAGTAAGACTAATTTTGTGGTCGCAGAGTTAGATCATATTGAGAATGTTCAGTTATGAGTAAAAAAAAAAAAAGATTGACCTTATGGCAGGATTGGGTCAAGTCAGATATATCAAATACTGATGTGTTAAAAAAACAACACAAAAACAAAACTTACCTCCCACCCTTGTACATTTCCCTCATTGTTTTCACAGAGCATGCCCTTAATTAGATTGCTGTCTACCAACCCTGGAGTATTTCCCATAAGCCTGCCTGCTCCTAGTTAGCCTATGCTCCAAACATCTCTCAGGCCATCCCTCCCCTTAAACCGTGACTTTCCTGCGTCCCATTACCTTGCAGAGTCACTGTTCTGATAAGTTATCTCCAGACTTTGCAGGAAAGTCACTCTCTCCTTGATCACTTCACCCCAGGTGCTTTCGTTTTTGCGTTATTGTCACAGTCTATCTCCTGGGTTGCAGGCAACATGAAGCTAGTCTAGTGCAGTGTTAATAGAATGAGCTTTGATAGTAAATTGCCTCATTCAAATCCTTGTTTCACCACTTACTAGAAGTGTAAACTTTGGCAAAGTACTTCATCTTTCTGTGTAACTTATTTCTTCTCCTACAAAATGAGGGAAATATAGTGCCTGTTTGTTATGCAGGTTATATTACTGCATTGAAAGAACTCAAACACTACTTAGCCCAATACAAGTATTATGTGTCAGTATCATTATTGTTGAAAACCACTCTTACATACATAACGGGCACTCAAAAAATGTGTTTTGGGTCCAATTCCATTGATTTTCTTCATTACAGGTTTCAATGCATTCAAGTATTATTTATCTCAAATAATACTACACCATAAACTACAGTCAGTTAAAATAAATTTGTAAAAGAATAATAATTTTTGCAATGATAAAATAAAGCATAATATTGTGAAATGAGTAACTGTTAGCTTTTCTTTTCAGTGAGAGAGATGAAATTGTTTTCAATCTTTTAAAAAAAAAATTTAACCCTCACCCAAGGATATGTTTATTGATTTGAGGGAGAGGAAGGGAGAGAGTGAGGGAGAGAGTAACATCGAACAGTTGCCTCCTATACATACCCCGACCTGGGATCAAACCTGCAATCTTTTGGTCTACCAACTGAGCCACCTGGCCAGGGCTGTTTGTAATCTTGATCAGAGGACTATGTCTAGCTGGGTAGAACTGTAGGTCAGTACCCACATCCAAATGTGACCTATTACCTTGAAGGTCATCAGGAATAGTGACAGGATTTGGTGACTCTCTTAGCGGGTCTTAGATGTTCAGATCACAGATAGACCAAAAAATGATGGACAATTGACTCTAATCCTTTTCAGCTTAGCTCAGTTCAGTCAAGCTGACATCAGTTGAATTGTAGAATACCTACAGATATGTGAGTGTGAAATTAAATGCTTATTATTTTAGCATTTAATTTGAGATCTTGGAGTTGTTTGTTATGCAGAACTATTACAGTAAAAACTTACTTAATACAGAAATTGCTACAGGAAGTAAGTATTGCCTAAAATATGTGGCAGTGGCTTTGAGCTCAGTCAGTACACAGTAAGAAAACCATAATAGAAATGGTGACCTATGTTATGTGGTGGCAAAAAGAAAAAAATTGGCAAAATTGTCACCAATCAATATCTAGAAGGCAAAAAATTTACCTAATGAACTTGTGAAGAGAGGTAAAGAGGTTTTGAGGCAGAATGCTAAAAGTGTGCGTTGGTTGTTACAAGTTGTAGGTGATAAAATACTGAAAGGAAGAGATGAGATCAGAAAAGAACTGGTTGACGTGAAAGCAGAACAGAGAGGAAATATAGAGTGCCCCCAAATTTTGGAATGTTTAAGGGGGAACGACACGACTGTTTCTCATCTCCAACCAGTAAAACAAAGAGTTTAGAAGCTTTATGAGTTTGAAGACTCAGCCTTCGGGAAAAGACCGCTGATCACTGAAAGGACTAAAGAAGGGCCTAATAGAAATGCTCTTCCAGGGGCACAATGGACCCATAGAAGCCTGATATATGAAAATAATTGTTAATAAGTATATTGTCTGTCTTGAAACAAATTGTGAGTATGACTTTTGTCTCACAGAATTTTCTAAAATCAAGTATAAAAAGTCAACAAAGAATATTTTTAAATTTTTAAAATGTTTTTAGAGAGAGGAAGGCAGAAGGATAGATAGAAACATAAATGAGAGAGAAACATCATCAATCGGCTGCCTCCTACATGCCCCCTACTGGGGATCAAGCCAGCAAGCCTGGCATGTGCCCCTACTGGGAATTAAACCAGTGACATCTTGGTTTCTGGGTTGACACTCAACCACTGAGCCACACTGGCAAGGCACCAACAAAGTTTTTGAGTGAGCTTCTTGCCCAGAGCACCCTATGCTGGCTTAAAGAGACTGTTACCTTTTCAAAATGTAAAAATATCAGAAGAGCTTCAGAAGTGGGCTGAGAAAGCAATCCAGCTGCCAAGAAGGTAGACAAACCCATCCTGGTTTGCCTGGGACTTTTGCGGTTTTAGTCCCAAAAGTTGGGCAATTTAGGAAAACCAAACAGTCCTGGGAAACTGGGAGAGTTGGTCACCCTTCAACAGGGTATATAATATAATGTTCTTTATGTAGCCAAGAAAGGTAACAACAACAACAAAAACGGAATGAATTCCAGAAAGCTAAGTCAAGAGTCAGGAAGAACAATGGATTTGGAACTTATTCCCAATGAGCAGAATGAGGGCTTAATTAAGGACCATTCCCTATCCTTAGGGAAGGGGGACTTAATGGGGTTTCAGAATTGCTATGTTCCCCTGATTGCTTGCATCCTTCCTTGACCCACCTTGCTTAAGAGCAATGGTTTAATTTATTCTTTCCTCTGTGCCAAAAAATTTTCAGGCCTCTTTGAATTTTCCAAGAGATTTGTTATGAGCTAAATGACAGGCCTAGACAAACTATAAAATGGGGGTGACTCAGTGGTACACAGTTCCCAAGGGCCTGGTTTTCCCTATGTAGCAATAGGGAAATTTGTTGGGTGGTATTTGAGATAATAGCCTGGAGCTGAAGGCCTGATTCCTCTTTGTTACATTCATAATTAAGATTCACAAAAGAGAGCATGAGATCAGACTGAAGCAATTTAGTATGAATCATCTCTATTTCTATTGTTCGCACCAGCCAGCTCTGAGGTGTCTGAGTTGCCTCATGCCCAGTCTGTATAAAGTTTCTCTCCCTTAGGCACAACCCCTGGTCTAATATGCTGTGGTTCAGGTGGTAAGTACCTGACTTTATCTCCCTAAAAATGCTGAGAGAAACGGAGGCAGGAAAAAATATTAGGACATATTCCTCAAAAGGTGACTCTGTCCATGATAGACACACTTTGACTTCTTCAATATATTCTTTAAAGTCTTAAAGAAAGAAATAGTGATGTGGGCATTTCACATATCTAACAAGATTGAGAGGTGTAGAAAGAACATTTTAGGCTAGCGGGGTCTTTCACCTGCTCGTATCACTCATGTGGGTAAAAACAACTGAGATGTGGTAGTGACAGTGCTATGTCTTTACCAAATATCATTTCACTTTTTCTTCCTGGGCTCATAGAAATATGTACTTCACAGCCTTCTTTATAGTTAGGTTGGGCATTGTGACTGAGTTTTGGACAACAGACAAAAGACCCCCAGTGTCTTCTTCCACCTCCTCCATATTCTCTCTCCCTCTTCCAGAGCTACCTTCCACAATAGCTACCTGCCATGTAAGATGGCAGCACCATGAAATGGAAGGAGTTTGGACCACCTGAGTTCTTGCTAGGAGGAGAGAATCCCAGGAGAGCTGCTTGGATTTCATTGGACTGAGATATAAAAGGGATATAAACCTGTGTCACTTTAAGCCACACAGATTTGGGGATTGTTTGTTACACCTACTAGCTTTGATTACCCTGACTACTATAAAGGGCCAAAGAAATGAAAATGGAGACTTCACCAGACTGTTTTTCTCTTACCGCAGATTCATCAAATAGTATACCATGACACCACCTCACCAGCATCAGGATTCGTCACACGTGTCATTGATTGGCCTCAAAGCTCTTGGTTTGCAGTTGGGTGGTACAGGGAGGGAGGAGTCATGAGGTTGAAGCGTATGTCATTGAACATCCTTGTTCAAAGGATGTATCAAAATTGAGCAGCAGAGGTCAATAATATAAAAATCCTATCCAATAAGAGAGTAATATGCAAATTGACCGTCACCCCAACACACAAGATGGCCGCCCCCATGTGGTCAAAGATGGCCAGCAGGGGAAGGCAGTTGTAGGAGATCAGGCCTGCAAGGGAGGGAAGTTGGGGGGAACCAGGCCTGCAGGGGAGGACAGTGGTGGGGGGGAACCAGGTCTGCAGAGGAGGGCAGTTAGGGGTGACCAGGCCAGCAGGGGAGGACAGTTGGGGGCAACCAGGCCTGCAGGGAGGGCAGTTAGGGGCGATCGGGCTGGCAAGGGAGGGCAGTTAGGGGTAACCAGGCCGGCAGGGGAGGGCAGTTAGGGGTGATCGGACCAGTAGGGGAGCAGTTAGGCGTCAATCAGGCTGGCAGGGGAGTGGTTAGGGGGTGATCAGGCTGGCAGGCAGAAGCAGTTAGGGGCAATCAGGCAGGCAGGCAGGCGAGTGGTTGGAAGCCAGCAGTCCTGGATTGTGAGAGAGATGTTCGACTGCCTGCCCACCGGGATTGGGCCTCAACGGGCAGTCGGACATCCCTCGAGGGGTCCCAGATTGGAGAGGGTGCAGGCTTGGCTGAGGGATACCCCCCCCTCATGCACGAATTTTGTGAACCGGGCCTCTAGTATTTATATAAATACACCTAAAAGTAATGACGTAAATTCTTTCATACTCTTTCAGGCTTTAGGACAGCTATTCACACCCAGCCTCTGGGATCTCCCTTCATATTCTCATTACTGATCTTTGAGAACTCATTCACAAAGTATGATGCATTTATTTCTCTCTTGTCAGAAACAAGCATTAAATATGGAAAAGTTAATACAGGCCCTAATGGCATGCTGGGGTTTAAATGAGCTTGGAAGTCTTGCTGAGGCAAATATTTTACATGTGCCTTAAAACCCTAATAAAGTCTTTAACAAGCAACAAAAATGAACCCACTCCCTAAAGTATTGACCTGGAAGTGTGTTTTTGTTGCTTAAATTAGGATTACAACTTATTAATGAGCTCTAAATGGAAGTGTTTATCTCAGGAGCAAGTACGATTTCTTCCTCCTGTCCCTGGTGACACACTACACATACTAATTGATAGGAAGCTGATCTTTAGGACACAAGAAAGCCCTGAGGCCGTTGTCACTTTGACAATCCTGGCCCATTACAGGGCCTGTCTAATCCGGGCTGAAAACAAGCTACTGTCATTTCAAGCTGTCCCTGGAGTGCATGGCTCTGCCTTGCTTTGGTTGTTCACATGCTCCTGAGAAAGATCTTCCTTCTTCTACTCGGCCTTATTACCTGCCTGGGGACCTGTGAGGACTCCAGAAAACACCTCTTTCCTTTACATTTTATGAAAAATTTATCACTTTATTACACCACCTCCATTTATCGATTAGAGCAGCGGTTCCCAACCTGTGGGTCACGACCCCTTTGGTGGTCGAACAACCCTTTCACAGGGGTCGCCTAAGACCATCCTGCATATCAGATATTTACATTACGATTCATAACAGTAGCAACATTACAGTTTTGAAGTAGCAACGAAAATAATTTTATGGTTAGGTCACAACATGAGGAACTGTATTTAAAGGGCCAGAAGGTTGAGACCCACTGGATTAGAGAGATATTTGGATAAAAAAGTTCAGGTAATCTCCTCTTCAAATCTTGTGATTTGTATTGAATAAATTACAATACAAGTTGGGAAGAAACATAGACAAGATGTGGGAAAGGCCAAAGATAAGAAAAAGGTTCTATTCTCACTGCATACAGAGAATATACAAAACAAGGAGAAAAAAATAGACCAACTGAAAGGCCAAAAAAATAAAAATAAAAAATAAAATAAATAAATAAGAGGGGGGAATGAAAATATGAAATACTAATGGCCAATGTGTATCTTCTATTAAACAAAATCAACTTTACCAGTAAGTAAAGAAAATAAATGCAATGTAATATAAATGCCATGAGAGAAATAGCCCCTTACTTCCAATCAAATTGGAAAATATTTTACTTTTCACAGTAATACCTAGTGATATTGAGGGTATGGGAAAGTAGGCATTTTTCAAACACTGCTGGCCACCATAGGGCAGATTAAATCAGAGGACTATTTGGAAATATTTATCCAAGGTCTTAAAAATGTGACTATCCAATTTCACTCCTAGGAACTTAATCTAAGGAAATAAATATCTACAGGATATTTATTGCATAATTATTTAAAATAATAGAATTTGAAAACAATCCAGAATCCCACAATGGATAATTGGTAAAATAAATTATAGAATATCCATATGCTAGAATGTGATATAGCCATTAAAATTATATTCTAGAGTACCTAATGGTATGAAAAAATGTTTCTGACACATTAAGTGAAAATGACAAGTTGCAAAACAATGTTATCTCAATTTAGGAAAAGAAAAAAAAGTAGTAGTATTTACATAGAAAACAGATAGAAAAGACCAAAATGTTAATAATCATAATTTTATTATAATGTTCTTTTTTTCTCTGTGTGTGTTAAGATTTTCTGTACTTTTCAATATTTCCACCAAGAGACATGTATTTCTTTAATAATCAGAGAAAAAATTTTTTCACATGAGAACTTTAATTCTACCTACCCTCAAGCTCCCAATTTTGTCATAACTTAAGAGCTTGTCCTATTAGTTTAGATTATAACACTAATTAGGTATCTGGCATATGGGTATTTATGAGCCTTGAAAATAAGGGCCAAGAAATCACAAGACCAAAAACATATTTATCAGTTTTTTCCCTTCCCTGCAACCAATGCTCATATTCACAGAGGTAAAGCAATGTGGTTGGCATCCTTTCATGTACATGTATATTTTGTAACAAGAATCTTTAACTGACCTTACAGCTAGAGAACTATTCATTCAGGTTGTCTTTTCCCATAGGTTTTACTTGGCATCTTGTTTGGATTCCAGGCTTCTCTGGATGAAATTGTGATTTGACTGTCTGATGAGGGGATATTACTCATTAAGAATAAATGTGCAAAGAGCTTTGGAGATTGAAGTTTCATGTTTTATTTGTTGAAAAGAAAGAAGTCATGTCAAGTAATCAACTTCAACATATATAAATGCGATTCCCAAGTCTCTGAATGTGGGGTTTAAAGGAGAGATTACAAAACCAGCTAGTTAACCAGTACTGAAGGAGGTTCCTTGAGTGTCTGGATAAAGTTGAGTTCTACTGAATACAGACTGACCACTCAAGTGACCCCACAATGCTCACTGGTCCATTCAGGGTGGGTTCAATAGGATGACTGATTTTGGAGTATTTTAACCGAGGAGCCAGGATAGCTGAATTGCGTTTATTTAAGCATTCTGTTTGTACAGCAAAAAGGGAAGTGACTCTTTCTAGGGAAAATTGTGATTTGCCATTAATTTCTTTGATATCTTTTTCTTCTTCAACAACGTATTAAATATGAGAGGAAAAGCTTGGGGTTTTGAATTAAAACCAAAACAAAAGTGTGGTTCAGATGAGCTATGTACTTATTCATTTCATAACTTTGATAAGGTATTTTGTAGCTTTGAGGTTTGCTTTTAAAATTTGAAGAATAACTATATCTATCTCACAGAGTTGTGATAATAAAATGAAACCAGGTATTAAGTGTTTAGAATTTTCTTAACTCTAGAAAGGATTTAAGGTAGCTTATAAGTAAGGCTCTATTAAACACATATGCACACAACCATACATGTCACATACATATGCACATGACATACAAATACACAAATGTAAAACAAATGTAGAAGTTGCTTAGAATGTGCTTGTATTTTACACTTTGATGATCTGGTTTGCCCATCTAGGAGGATGAATAAACTATGAATGTTTGAAACAATTCTTCCTGAGCTAAACAAGATGATGCATGTTAATGAACCTATAAACAACAAAGTGCTATAGAACTTTGTGTGTAATTTTCCTGGAACCTCTAACACTCATCAGATATCTAGCTTATGTCCAGACTAGTGGGCCTGTCATGATTACAAAGCAACTTGATAGATTTATCTCTGATAAATGAGCTCACAAAAACTGAAAGGGTTATTCCTAAGAATATCTGCATTTTTAATAAGCAACTCTTGGAGATCTCAAACCTACAAAGGCCCAAAGGAAAGAGTCTTCAATAGGAATGCTTTGTTCACAGAGACAGAAGGGGAATGAAGGAGATATTTTTTTCTCTCATTTTGTCACCTGCATAAGTGGTTGTTGACTCTGTTACATATAAAACTACTTCTCTAAGGGAGAGATTCAAAGTCTAAATCTAATAAACATTTATTTTTAATTTTCAAATTTTTAGGAAAGCTATTCATTTTATAAGGCAGAAACTTCACTGACTCTACATCTTCCAAGACAACTGTTGCTAATGGAATGTTGTTGTTAATATGTCCTAAATGATTCCAGGGAGATTTTGCCCTGAATAAGTCTTACTCTGTTCCCAATAGCAACACTTCATTCACAATAAGATCTGGTAGAAACAATCGATTTTCAAATTGATTTTTCTTTTCTTTCTGTAAAAAGCTCTTAATTTTAAAAAGTTTCTTCTAATTAAAGCTTATTATTTAAAAAAAACCACAAGTTTCAATCTTATGCCATGAGGTAGAAAAATGCTCTGAAAACCAAATAGCTTTCAGTGTCACAAAAGAAAATGAATTCTTCAAACTGAGAGGTGTTTTGGAAAGAGATTGCTACGTGGAGAGTTGATCAATATCTGTTGTGTATCAATCTATGCATATATATGATAGTTAGGAGTGGAGATTGTCATAATAACCAGTTTCCTGGGAAGGAGCACAATCGGCAAGATGAGGGAGTTACCATTCCACACTTCAGTCTCTGCACTCACAGGACTTCACTGATGGAGGCTGCAAGTATTCACTCCCAAAACCCTTTTTATTAAAAAAAGATACTGATCACTTAGTTAATTTAGACTGGTAGAGTCTATGTGTTCATCTGGAGTTTATGAATATCAACAGTGGCAAAAACCATATCATAAATAGTCTCTAGATATCTTTCCAGATAAAAAAGGGTTTCACAAGGACTAACATAGTGTCTCTTGCAAGGAGGAATATTGTTTTTAACCAATTGGTTTTTATCCATTTAGTTATCTGGAAAATCATTATTCAGCAGGAGACAGTGGGCATCACTGAGTAAAAGGCTGAAAAACCATTAAGTAGAAACATTCATTGATTGACTGAACTCTTTCTCACCTATTCCCTGGAGCCTTGGTGAATACAGGATGCATTGTCCAGGAAAGGAGTGAGATTGTGACTGTCTGGGAAGTACTGAATGTCCCAGATGAGAAGGGAGTGTACAAAAAGCATACAGTAAGTTAAACACGGAAAATTCAAGACAAAGAATTTTAAGCCATGATGGAGTTACTAGAAGGATGTAAAGGTAACTCTAAAGGGTACCATAAGGCTGAGGAGAAGAATCCAAGATTGGGAGGGAGCCCTTCCCCAACGCCTAGGTTTGGACCTCGTTGGAGAAGTTATAGCTGAAATCCACTGGGTGTGGAGATTTTGCTGGGTTGCCAGCTCTAGAGCTTGTCCGTGGGTGCCATGCAAGTAGGAAACAATCCTCTAGGGCAGTGGTTCTCAACCTTCCTAATGCCGCGACCCTTTAATACAGTTCCTCATGTTGTGGTGACCCCCAACCATAAAATTATTTTCGTTGCTACTTCATAACTGTAATGTTGCTACTATTATGAATCGTAATGTGAATATCTGATATGCAGGATGTATTTAGGCGACCCCTGTGAAAGGATCGTTCGACTCCCAAAGGGATCGTGACCCACAGGTTGAGAAACGCTGCTCTAGGGTGAGTTGGGCACAGAAAAGGAGGGGAGCACCACTGTGGGCATAAGAGCTGCACTGTTTGGTATCCACATTGGGTGGGTCATGGGAAGATGGTCCCCAGGCACAGCTGCAAAGTCATTAAAGGATGGCAGATACACAGTTGGGACAGAACATCACCAGGTGTGCTCAGGCATGTGCCCCACACATACAGGAACAAGAAAAGGAAAATGCAGCAAACCAGAACCAGGAAGGAAAAGCTCCTTTGGCCTGCAATATCTCTGCGGAATCCTCTACTGACAAAGCTTATGCCACTTTCACTGTACAGGAGAAACGCTTACAGTCAGTCCATTCAGCAAGCAGGTGCTAAACATGAATTTGGAGCTGAGAGGCCATGTGTTGATAACTGGCTCATTTATGGTGATAGAATCTCCTCAAAACAGTAAGAAGTTAGGAAAGGGGGAGGGAGCTGGCTGTCCCATGCACCTTATATGCTAAAGAAATTGGCCTTTGTGCTGCCATACAAATGCTGAGATTTGTAGAACGTGGTCTATATGGATGATGAGATAGACAAATGATGCTCTGCTGGGTAAAGTTGTGCAGCCAGTCAGTACATATAACTAATTGCTTATCAAACTATTAATTTTGTTCCTGCTAGCACAATGGGGAGGTTCCACCTGTGTATTTTCATTGCCCCCCTCCCAACCCCGAAAATAACTCACACAAAAAAACACACACACGATCAAATCAGCCATCAGAGAAGAAGTCAGATTGGTTGCTAGAGGTCAGGTAAAAGGAACAATAGGTTGATCTTCCAGTTTTCAGACAGCTGATGGAGAGTTGGACAGACAGCTAACCTTTGGCAAAAGGTAAATAGGCCCTGCACTTTGGAAGGGCTGTGAGGGGCGTGGAGAAGCACAGAGATGGCTCTGACAATTGATACTAAAAAGACCTGAGAATCAAAAATAGTAGCTTATAATGCTCCCCTTTCTGCCTTCCCATTGTCATGGCAACATGAGACCACTCCACATGGGGCCTATTTGTATACTCTTCTTGACATTTGCCTCAACCCATTTCATCTGGAAGGCAATGCTAGAGGGGGAGGAAGTGGGCGGGGCGGGGCTCAGACCTGGGTCCTCACATTTCTTAGGAACTGCAGGACCAGTCACACTTCCACAGGTGGATTCAGGCTCCTGGTCTCTAGAGGCTTTTTCTATCGCCCAGGAGCACTTAGAGCTGCATGGTACTGTGCCATCAAGATATGCACTCAATGTATATTTTTTAAATAAATAGAAAAAGCCACCATGGGGTGCTAATAATGAGAAGAACACAAGGGGGAATGCAGTTGCTTAGGCAGCGGTGCAACTGCCTTTGTCTGGGAGCAGAAAAACAGCTAAATATATCTTTCATTGGTCATAATCAGCTATAACTAATTTGTGAGAAAATAGCACATCTCATGAGTGTGGGTCTTCTCAGTTTTACAAATAAAAATGTTTATATCAAAATTATTAAAAATGCAATAGGCCTCAGTGACTAGGTTGGGTCTGTAAGCTATAAAGTGGCAAGAAGTTGTAATTATGTGTTTAATATAATCAACTTAGGTAAATCATTTCAAATTACCAAATTTTATGTGTGTGTATGTGTGTGTATGTATATGTATACATATATATAATATATGTATATACTACTTGCATTGCTCACTCAGACTATCCAAATAATTTCTTACTCTTTATAATCCTATATAATAAAAGCCTAATATGCTAAGTGTCCAGTTGTCTGGTCATCTGTTGAACCAATCAAAAAATAATATGCTAATGATATGCTAAGGTGCTCAACTGCTCACTATGATTCGTACTGACCACCAGGGGGCAGATGATCTGACTGGTAGGTTAGCTTGTTGCTGGGGTCCAGCTGATCAGGACTGAGCAAGATGGACCGGACGTGCCCTGGAGCCCTTCAGCGGTCCCTCCCAGGCTGGCCAACCTCCTGTGTCCCTTCCTGGCCTCAATTATGCACCAGTGGGATTCCTTGGCCTGGCCTGCACCCTCTTGCAATCCAGGACCCCTCAGAGGATGTCAGAGAGCCAGTTTTGGCCCAATCCCACAGGCCAGGCTGAGGGACTCCACTGATGCATGAATTCATGCACCATGCACCGGGCCTCTAGTACCTTATAATACAGAGCAGATATGATCTGACTGAATACAAATGTTATTAAAATTTGGTTTTACCAGAGATTAAGAATTTTAAAAGAAATTCATTATTCAATCAATAAAAGTTATCAGCAAGGTGAAGAAAGCCTTTGTGTGTGTGTGTGTGTGTGTGTGTGTGTGTGTGTGTGTGTTCACACATGAGAGAGAAAGAGAGAGAGAGAGAGAGAGAGAGAGACATTGTGTAAAATGACTTTGGAAGTGACATTCTGCTGAATAACAGAGTGACCTGATTGATAATGGGACTTAGCGGGAACATGGGGGTTTTCCTAAGTGAATTATATTTAAAAGATAATTATGTTTGGAAACCTTCTCTGTTTTCAAATTTTATTAAGCCCTGTGGCGTCTCTCAGAATTACTTGTCTGGAATCATCAATGAATAAGAATAAATGATAATTCCATGAAAGACTTGAGTATTTCTCTCCTGAGACAGAAGGATCACACATGGTGAGCTGTGCTGTGGAACCACTGAGCGTGCTGGGGGCTGTGGCGACTCAGCAGGGGAGTCGGAGGAGCTGAGAAGGAGGCCTGTGAAGCAGGATTGAACTGTGAGAACTCTCCCACGTACCAAGCCACCATTGAGTCTCACCACCACCCTGGGAGGAAGTGAAAATCAGGAATTGTAATTTCCATGTAATGCATAAGGGAAAACTCAGAAAGGCTATAGGATTTATATGCCCAAGGCCACACAGCTGACATGTGACAGAGCTGGGATTGAAAGCTCAATCTTCTAACTATGAAGGCTGTGTTTTTTTCTACTTTATCACCCCTGACTGGTATCCATCAAGTTACTTCTCAAGTTTAAACTGTTTTTAAATCTATGGCTTAAAAGCATGGGAATTAATGGTGAATGGGTGGTGTGCTTCATTTTATAAGAATAAATGTCTTCCTTTATTGCTAAATAACAGCAATGGACTCTAGATACTTTCATGTAAGTATTTAATAAAATGCCTGAAGAGCTCTTAATAAAACAGAGTTAAATTAAATAGATTAAATATCAATAAGGAGGGTAATTGTTAAAGCCTCATAGCTAAATAAGGTTTGGTAATATTTCTAAGTATATGCGAAGTAAATAAAAGAGACCTTGTCTTGCAACAATTGCAACATTGTAAGAATGAAATGCCAAAATTTAACCAAAATTGTTCTTGGAAAAGAAAGTTTCCATGTCATGTACCTGTGATAGTTTGCTTGGACTCTCATGTGATAGAGAAATAAGAAAGCATTTGCTAGTACTTTTTAGTTTGATTTTTTGCAAAGAATCAAGAGCTAGTGGCTGTAGGAATGGTAGTATGAAACAGTGTCCTACAAATGAAATGAAAAAGGCTAGTTTTGATTGTAATTGGAAAGGATTTGCCACTTGACTAGACTAGCTAGGATTTTTCAGCAACTTGGATAACAGTGATTTTATATGTACTGTCATAGTGTTATCAGAGAAATGCATGGATGGGATTTCTCCGTTGATAGTGGGAGTGGGGTTTCTGGGGTACCACTGGAATAAGCATTTCCAGAGGCCGCCAGGGGAGGATGATATGTGGTAGGAAGCTTTATTTGTAGGGAATTACATCCCTGGGTTTGCAAAATCCCATTTTCCTTAAATCAGTTCTGGAAGATGTGCAGCTGGGGATTCAGCAGAGCTAGAAGCAAAGCCACTGTCCAGAGTTTCCCTTCCATGGTGGCGTTGAGTCTGGCACAGCATCAGGATCGTTCCAGTCCATCGGTCCATTGTGTGGAAGCCACCTGGCTCTGAGCCATGTGGACGTGTGCAGGGGAGCACACCCCCTACAGCAGGAGAGCCAGGAGCCCAGCTAAAAGAGAGAGGGAACTCCTTTGTTTAGGAGTTTAAATATCAGAAATCTTCCCACGCTGGCAGTGGCCACACCTACTCTGGCCAATGACCTGTTCCCATATGTAACTGACAGACAAGTACCTTCCCTACATCACCCCAGCTTTACTGGGCAGCTTTACTAAATTGCAGCTTTCTGGCAAGACTGCACAAATGGCATGCCTAGAAAATTTGGCCTTCCTTTTGCTCCTTTCTTCTTACTAATAACTATGTTATTACAATGGTATCAGTAGCAGGTGAGCTGAGCAGAAAACTCAAAGCCTTGGTCCCACTAACACCAACAACCACACAGATCGAAGTACATGTACTTAACACTTGCTGTATACCAGGCTGTGCCGATCACTTTACACAGGGAACCCAATCGCCACCCTAGAACAACCCTATGAGGGAGCTATTATCACTTCCCCATTCCACAAAGGACACTGTGGAGCCTTAGAACTGGCCTAGGATTCATTTTCTGAAGCAGCTGGCCTATCATTTTATTTTTTAGTTGATGCACTTTTTTATTCCCTATACTCTTAACAACTAGTCTCTAAGGATATGGCAAAAAGATTTGTTCTCTAAAAGCTAATTTTAAAACATAAGCTAATTTGATGAATTTCCTACCAGGGAGTAGCAGAATGATTACTGAATGTTGGAAAAGCGGTGAATTCCTCTTGGAGGTCATTTTTTTAAAAGCCAAGATTTGGGCAGAGGGTAAGTGTTCATGAGATTGGATTACTAGCTCTTCTACGTCCCTTCAAAGACCTATTGTTCTATGATTCCAGGTTATATTCAGGATTAAAATCTAGAGTGAAAGGTGCTTCCACTTTGGTGTAGCACCAGCTAAACCAGATCAACTCAGCTTTTTTCTTGATGACCTTTTTAGGATAAGATTTTGAGAATTGAAACTGGTTGTGAGGTTGGTAAACGCATCTAGATGCAGAGTCTTTAGTGAGGGCAACCTGGGGATCCGATGACCGTCCGAAATAGCAAGTCCAGAGCAGGTGGTCAGAGAGATTATGATGTTCCCAGAAGCCAGTGATCTTCTATGGAAATCGGGCAAAGCTGAGCCAACTGATTCAAAATGGCAGAGAAGAGGTGGAGCAGATAAATTATTTGAAGCCAAAAAAAAAAAAAAAAAAAAAAAAAGAAGGAAAAAAAAGGAGGGCACGAGTCATTGTCGAAGTTCCTGTAGCTTCACTTGAGATCAAAGGAGCAGTGGTGGGTACTCAGGCAGCCAAACACATGGTTTTTAAAGTGAGTTCTTTATTACAATCATGCCCAACTAATGTAAAAATCCTATTGCTTTTTATTGTTTTTTGGCATCCTTATATTCCTCCTAAAGTAATAGTATGTTATGATTTTTAAAAAAATTTGAAAAAATTTAAATGTGTTTTGACATGAATTTTGAGAAATTCAATATACCTTACTAGATATCTAAAGACACTCTCTAGGTAGCCTTAAAGAAAGAATTGTTTTTCTAAATTTATTGATCGATTTTAGAGAGAGAAGAAGGGAGAGAGAAATAGACTTGTTTTTCAATTTATTTATTCATTAATTGATTGATTCTTGTATGTGCCCTGACCAGGGATCAAACCCACAACCTCGCTGTTATCAAAATGATGCTCTAACCAACTGAGTTACCCAGTCAGGACAAAGTAATAGTTGTCAGGTGGTGTTTTGCTCTTGGTAGCCACTAGCCAAATTTTATGAAGAATATCAACATTAGAAACAGTTTCACTCTTCTGTATGAGGTGAGTTAAGGATTAAACATGATACCTATTCTTATCACTCCAAACCTCTTTGAGGTCCCTGAGGTACCTCTTAGGAACCCTTAGAACTCTGGGAAGAGTATTTTGAAAATTATTTCCTTTAAGAAAGAAAGTCTATTTGTTGGAAGCCTCTGAAAAAATGTCTGAGAAATTATCTGTTACCTTGACTTTAGAAGTTGTAGAAAATTGTCTCATATTTCATATGCTCACAGGTATAATACGTGCATAATTATGGATGAACTGTCTTCGCATAAATTTTAAATTAAGCAATTAATGATTAATGACTAGATTGGGGAAGATGCTCAGTTTCTTCTGATATCTCAAGCCCCTGATATCCTGATCAAGTAGATCAGGATATTCAGGAAGTATCTGGTTGAGGGTAGAGGACAGATGGAAAGATTTCAGACAGTAACTGAGTTCAATTAAAATGAAAAAAAAAAGAGGTATTCAAATATATTTACACTTAATCAGGATGAAAAGAAATGGCTATTCTTGAACTTCTACATATCAGCCATATTAGCCTTGAATATCACGGGGTTTAAAAATCTTGAGCTGGACTTAAGCTTGGCATACAATCTCATAATGTATAATCAGTAACTTTAGCATAATACGTATGTGTATCTAGAAGATATGTCAATATACAAAGTATTTAACTTAGTTGCCAATTAGCCAAAAAATAAAAATGTCCCAAAATGTCTATATTTGAGATAACAAATTCACAGATTGACCATAAATGCAAATGTCTACATACTTCCTTATATGGTAGCCAAATTGTAAGTGTTTAGGGAAACGCTTTTATTCTTTTTTTTTTTTTTTTTAAATATATTTTATTGATTTTTTACAGAGAGGAAGGGAGAGAGATAGATAGTTAGAAACATCGATGGGAGAGAAACATCGATCAGCTGCCTCCTGCACATCTCCCACTAGGGATGTGCCCGCAACCCAGGTACATGCCCCTGACTGGAATCGAACCTGGGACCCTTCAGTCCGCAGGCCGACGCTCTATCCACTGAGCCAAACCGGTTTCGGCAACGCTTTTATTCTTAATTATTTAACTTGAAAATGGTTGGTGGTTCACTTTTGAATTTGTGTTCTTTAATATCTTGCTATCTCAGCCACATGAATAGTATTGGCAATACTTTCAAATCCATTAATGTGGCTATATCAAAAGTGATTTCTCCTATTTTGAATTTTTGTTTTCTTTCCTATATTGTAACTAATACAATGATATTGTTAAAAGGCATTATTAATGCTAGGCCATAGTCCTATCACATACTATCATTACATACAGCAACATTTGAAAATCTCTAATTACATCATCACCATGATCACAAAAATCGTACTAAGCAAGATTGCTGAGAGATTGATTTTCTCCCTGAATAACTTATAAATTTTCTGAGCTTCAGTTTCTTCATAGCTATAAAACGATGGTTAATAATATCTACCTTCTATAATTATTATGAGGATTAAATGAAATAAGGCATATAAAATGCTATAAACCCAAAGTACTGTAAAAATGAATTGTAGAACTATAAAAACAGAAGCACAGGACATAAGTTAGATTATAGCTACACCAATAAGCCCCTTCAACTTTTGTGGTCACAGAGTCACCTTTGTATGGCTCAGGTTCAGAACCCTAATAAAAATGTGTGTGAGATTGCTATAGTTTCCATTTTTAGGATGCAGCTCTTATGTCTTCCACAAGCTCAGATGAGCAGCTTGGGGAAGTACTACAAATACCTGGAAACTAAAATGCAGTTCTAGACAAAGCATCCAAGGTTTTACAAGCTTTGTTCAATAACTGTGTTCAGTTCTGAGGCAAATAGAATGATCCTTGATCCAGTTTCTTTGAACTCTTCACTAAGGAAACACACAAAGTCATCTCATAAGGTTTTAGTAAGTTGTTAGCCTTATTATCTCTCTCTCTCCCTTTGTCTGGCAAAAACAGCATGCTAGTCCACAAAGCAAAAACCTATTATTGACTTGATGCCAAGAATTTTGGCTCCTAATATTTAAGGTGTTTTCAAGTGACCGTGGTAGAATATGCTGGGTTTTTAGGGAAAGGGGGGTACAAACATGGCATGAAGTAGAAACAGAACCCATTGTAAATGTAGAGGTGAATGTGAAAATTCAAATAGCCATTTAGGGTGACCATGGCAATTTTTAAAAGAATAAGTAGCTAGGTTGACCAGTTACTTCTTCCTACTGTTGTAATCTCTGAGCCTATGTTCCTGCCAGGAGAGCTTTCTCCTGACCTCTCTACTTGGCCAAACCCTATTCCTACTTCAAGATCCAATTCCAGTTTCACCTGCTAGGGCCCTATGAACCCACTATGACTTCTTATTCCTTAGAAATGCCTATCATTTTACCAACTTACCCAAGTGACTTTACTAATAGTTATGTGCTACCTTTACTTGTTATTTTACTTTTCATGTGCTCACCTCTTTGCTGCTCAACTAACTTCAGAGCTGGAATAGAATATAGTCTCTACAGTTCCACATGCATAGTATATGTACAGTAAATAACTTTTAAGTTAAAATAGATTGAATTGACAGACAAGTTTCAAAGGTGGCTGACTAACATGATCCAGCAGCTAAGCATAGAATTCCCATCAGAATTGTGCCTTTTGGGATGTCAGAAATTGATCTAATGTTTGACTTTGACATTAGGTTCTAGGTCCCCCAAAGAGGACAGAAGTTGCTGGTAAATATCAGAAGGATGAAGGAGTTAATTTTCTTTGGTTGTAGAAAAAGAATTGAGAAACCAGCCTGTTTTACTCACATGTAGAAGGATTGCATTTCTAACTTCCATGTACAGTATTGAATTCCACCCTGGATTTGGGCATAAGTTGGATTTAGAAACTTCTAAGACAAATTCTTTTATTATCCCTACTCTGATTTGTAAGGTAAGAAGAATTAAAGGGCTACTAGTATACATAAAGCCCCGAATTGGCTTTCTGTGGAAAAATTATAAAGAACATTGTTTATTAAGCAGCTTAGGAAAAGCTGGGAAATAGCCATCAGCATCTTTAGGAGAACTTTCCAGGCAGAGTCCTATAGCAGCCTCTGACCTTTCAGTGTGAGGTGGGATCACTCACTCACTCACTCACTCACCCTTCCTGTTATTCCCAGTCCCTTCCTACTTTCTGCTCTGTTTTCTAAATACTTGCTAGTCCCCATTTCAATCCAGTTTACTTGCATTTTGCAAATTATCTTTTAAAAAATGTTTTCATTGATTTCAGAGAGAGAAAGGGAGAAAAATAGAGAGAAACATCAATCGGCTGCCTCCTGCACACCCCCTACTGGAGATCAAGCCCACAACCCTGGGCATGTGCCCTGACCAGGAGTCGAACTATGAGGCTCAACCAGCTGGGCGGTTTACTTGTGTTTAGGAGTAGCCATGACAATTTATTCAGTTCTCCACTTTGGGAGCATCTGTTGACTTTTTCATTTGTGTCTTTCATGTGTGAGTGGAGAAGTTTCTTCTTTAGGCCATTTCCTCCATTTACTGCGGAATGTGAGAGTTGAAGGGGTTGGTTTTGTAACCAGCCTTGCATGATTTATGCAGCCTCTGCCTGTCAGGGATCCTGTGAGCCTTGAGCTTATAGAAAAAAAAACTACAGTAATTCTATTTAGAATTATGAATCCCCCGCAATCTAATAAACATATAGCATTCCACAGGCATATAGAATGGATTGAAGTTCTTCAAGGATTATTTTTTCTTGAACGTTATTATTTTCCTAACTATTTCCTATGTAATGTTCCATTTTATTCTTTTTATTATATTTTTATTCTTTTTATTTATATTTATATTCTTTACATTTCTTTTCTTTTTATTGAATTTATTGGGCTGACACCCGTTAACAAAATTATACAGGTTTCAGGTGCACAATTTCACAACACATCATCTGTACACTGTATTGTGTGTTCACCACCTCAAGTCAAGTCTCCATCTATCACCATTTATCCCCCCATACCTTTCTCCACCTCCCCTGACTCCCCCGCCTCGCAACCCTCAACCCCCCGACAGCTGGCAGCCTGCTCTCTATCTATGGGTCTGTCACTGTTTGCTTGTTAGTTCATTTTGTTCATTAGGTTCCACATATGAATGAAATCATATGGTACTTATCTTTCTCTTATTTTATTTTTAAAACTTCCCAGGGAAGAAAAATTGACTGCATTCTCTGGCCTTGTTTTAATGCTTGACAGCCCTTGAAATCAGCAAGTGATGTGAAACCTAAACTCTTGGTGCAGTCGATGCCTGACCTCCCTTGTTTTGCCTTCACTGGAGCCTGGAATATCGATTACCCATGCATGAGATACAGCCCACTTGCAGGGAGCTCTAGGACTTTAAAAATTCTGACATGGGCCATTTTGTTATTTGTCATTTAAAGTCATTTGAAGGTGACTTCCTACTTCTCCTGAGCTGCACTGTACCAGACACCTGCTCTGGTCTGTTCTGGTCCCCCTGCTCCCTGAGCACTAGCATCTTGCCTGTTTCTTTGTTTGTGCTTTGTTCATGCTGTGTCCCCTCCTGGTGTACCCTGCGTTTTATCTCACCACCATGAGTAAATGCCAGGAGTTCATAAGCAGGGACCTCATGTCTTTTACTCACAGCTGTATCATTAGGTGTGGCTCAGCTGTACCACCCACACTGTATGCCTAGACCAGTGCCAGGCACTTCACACATATTGGTTAAATGACATTTAATATTGCCATTCAAACTCTACCCAGACATCAGAGCCCTTCTCCAGAGAAATACATTAGCATAACCCTTCATTCGATACGGTTCAATGGATGTCAACAACATATCCAGTATTGTGCTCCTATATTTGCACTTGTAGGTATATTTAGTTGTTCCCTCTTCCAAATTACAGGTTTCCTTTGTGTTAAGAATGAGCTTCCTACAATTGTGGATGAGTGAAAATAGTGGGTCTCACCAACAAACACATCAAGGAAATGAATTCCAATTCCAGACCAGGTTACAATAAGATAACAGATACCAATTATTGAGGGCTTAGTGTAGTCATTTAATAAACACACTTATTCTGTGCCAAGGACTAAGTTAAGGGCTTTATAAATCTGAATTCTCTCAGGCCATGTCTGATATTTTCTTCGCATCTCTGCCACGGACATCTCTACTGCAAGCATTTTTGTCACAAACATTTTTGCTGCATAGCTACTTGGCCTTAAGGCAATTTTCCTGTAAAAGAGATACAATAATTGGTTAACAATTTTTGTTTTGTTTTGTTTTTTAATTTCCCCATTGATGAATCAATGTATTTAAGCTGGTTCTCAATTCGGTTTCATTTTTCCATTGATGAAGTTCTCCCAGTTACTCCCATTTTTATTTTTCATATAAATCTTAGCTAGTCCTCATCATGGTCTACAGTAACAAGTAGCCATGGTGATGGTGCTGGTCTTAAAATAGCATTTCTTCCAGATGATGATGTGCCCCAACAGTTGGTTTCTTACTTTGAAACACCCTACATTGGGAGAAGAAATAGAGGCCAAAGGCTCTCTTTGAGGGTGTAGAGTTAAGCCCACATTTTCCTCAGAACAGGGGTGGGGAACATCTGGCCCACAGGCCATGTAAGGCCCATGAAATCATTAGGTCTGGCCTTGCCAAGACATTAGGAGTGAGTTAATTGAATGTTTCACCAAATATAGCAGGCTAATTTTGAAGTTGATAATTTTGTATGGCTGGCAAATGATGTTCTAAATATCTAAATGGCCCTTGGCAGAAAAAAAGGTTCCCCACACCTGCCATAGAACAAGGACAACAGCTTGGGTATAATCTACGAAATAAGATCAGTTATTTTACGCAGTATTGCCATAAATCTGCACACATTTTCAATGTATTCAAATATTTTGTACATTTAAATACATTCTTTTACATTTTATTTATTGTTTCAAGTTTCATTATATCCTTCTTAATGTCCTTCTTTTATTTTTCCTGATTTTATCTTTTTTATAGCAAAACTAGAGGCCCGGTGCAAGAAATTCGTGCACGGAGAGTCCCCTCAGCTCAGCCTGCACTCTCTTGCAATCCGGGACCTCTGGCTCTTAACTGCTCTCCTGCCTGCCTGCCTCATCACCCTAACCACTCACCTGCCTGCCTGATCACCCCCAACTGCTCGCCTGCCTTCCTGATCACCCCTAACCACCTCTGCCTCAGCCCAAGGATGTCCAGAATGATGTCTGGAAGGTCATTTGGCTGTCTGGTCTAATTAGCATATTATGTTTTTATTATTATAGACTAGAGGCCCAGTGCACAAAATTCGTGTATGGGGGCGAGGGGGGGGTTGTCCCTCAGCCTGGCCTGCACCCTCTCCAATATGGGACATCCCTCTCACAATCCGGGACTGCTGGCTCCTAACCACTCACTTGCCTGCCTGCCTGATTGCCCCTAACCTCTTCCCTGCTGACCCAATTGACACCTAACTGCTCCCCTGCTGGCCTGGTTCCCCCCACCCCCCCAAGCCCTTCCCTGCAGGCCTGGTCGCCCCCAATTGCCCTCCTTTGTCAGCCTGGTTGCTCCCAACTGCCCTCCCCTGATGGCCTATTCGCCCCCAACAGCCCTCCCCTGCTGGCCTGATCGCCCACAACTGCCCTCCCCTGCCAGCCATCTTGTGGTGGCCATATTGTGATGATGTGATGGTGGCCATTTTGTGGTGGACATCTTGTAATAACATTGCACGAGGGCATTGTGTCACCTAGGCTTTTATTATATAGGATTCCTTTACAGCAGTGAAAACAGTTGTAGCAAAGATGCTATGCCTAGAACTCTTTGAAACATCCTATGTGTTAGATATAGTCACTATGCCTCTCTTACAAGCAAGAATACTGAGGTGCAGATAGACTAAGTAACTTGCCCCATATCACACAGTTACCAGAGCCAGGGTTCAAACTCAGGAAGTCTGGCTCCAGAGCCAGGGCTTTACCCACTGCACCACACTGCTGCTTTCTTGGTATGCTGCTTGACTACAGGTCTCATGTTTCTACCTCTGGTTTCTGCTGATGGGGACCACTTTCTATGCCCTGGAATGGTACTCCATTTATACACAAATACTGGTATTAAGATTCAGAAACTCAACCTTGGCTGCTTCCTTTCTCAACTCACATTCAGCATTTTCAAAGCTTGCTTTCTTCAACTCCTTTCTGTTATTTATGAACATGAGATCTTCCCTATTAGACCAGAAGCAACTGTGAAAACAGCTAATATGGCTCACTCATCTCTTTTCCCTCTACATTCCAGAATATGGTACAGTGCTCTGGACATAGTAGGTATTTAATAAGTATTTGTTAAATAAATAAATATGTTCAGAAATTGTTCTTATTTTTTTTTTTTTTAAAGCCAAACTGCTCATAAGACTTTTAAAAGCTAAAATTTACCTTCACTTCTGAGATGGAGTATAGGAAAAGTAAATAAACAGTCCACTCCAGCTGTGGGAACATAGGCTCAGATGAGCACACAAAGAGCCCTTGAACCTGGAGGCTCAGCAATCTTTAACATATGAGGTATTTTTCATTGATACAGTGGCCAGTGGATAAAAGATTGCATTTGGGGTGAAGGATGAAATATAACATTAGAGGATAGTTTCCTCTATCATGGTAAAGAATATTTTATGACCTTTTATGATAATTCTTATCTGAGCATGTCTGTGATAGATTAAAAATGGCCACAATTTTTTGCTACACCAGCAGCAGTCTAATTTTCCTCCTCTTCAATCTGGGCTGGAATGCAGTGAAAGTGATGCTACATGACTTCCAAGGACAGGTCAGAAGGAGCCTTTTGGCTTCCACCTAGGCCCCTGGGAATCCTCTCTCTTGGAACCCAGCCACCATGCTATGAGGAAGCCCAAGCAGCCCCGTGGAATGGTCAACCTGGAGAGAAGCCAAGACCTCTGAATGAGGGCCGCAGCTGAGCTCCCAGCCTATAGCCTGCAGCCTGCACCGACCTGCCAGTCATGAGAATGAGGCATCTCAGCTTGGACCCTCCAGTCCCTCTTGAGCCACCCTCACTGATATGCATGGAGCAGAGATGCCCTGTTCCAGTGGGACCTTTCCAAATTCCTGACTCAAAAAAATTGTGAACAAAATAAAATTGCTCTTTCAAGCCAAAAGCTTAAAGCACAGCAATAGATAACAGAATGGTGTCATAATGGACACAGTGAGAAAGAGCTACATATACAGGCAATCAAAGAGCTTTTCACCTCATATGTAATTTCCCCCCAAACATAACCACCAGTTCTACATATTTCACCTGCCTTTACCCCTTGAGTCATGTGGTGCTTAAAAAAACCTGCTCACTTCCTAGGTCATAGCTCAAAACTATGTCAAAGAAAGAGGAGAAAAAACACACACACTATGCTCTTTTTTTCTAGGTTCAAATTGTGAGAAAATTAAAATGTGACAGTCTGACCTTAAAAAATGTAGCACATAATCCCATGATTGTTTTAAGCCAATTTTTCCATTGATTTTTTTTTAAGAGAGAGTGGAAGGGAGGGAGGGAGGGAGGAAGGAGGGAAGGGAGAGAGAGGAATGGTGAGAGAGAGAAACATCAATGTGAGAGAGACACATCAATTGATTGCCTCCCACATGCACTCCAATGGGGCTGGGAATTGAACCTGAAACCCAGGCATGTTCCCTTGACTAGGAATTGAACCTGTGACCCTTTGTTGCGTGGGCTGACGCTCTAACCACTGAGCAAGCAACACTGGCCAGGGCTAGATCAATTACTTTAGAGGCATGTTTTTTAGAACAAGAATATATTCCTACCTATAACCCTCAAAGACTATTACTGAGTTAAACCATTGTCTTTGGGTCCTCTTTTAAAAGCAAATATACTGGGAAAGTTAGCACTGTAACTATTAATGCAGCTCTCAGTCATTCACAGGTTAAACTGAGTTAATAAAATTCCAGTTCATTGTGTAAGCATAAGGGGAAATATGGTCATCTGAGAATCCATTAGGCAGTAAGAGAACACTGGGCATCTGGGAGGGAGAGGAGGAAGTCTGGGGAGCACAAAGATGTATAAACAGTGAGGGGGAAAGTGTCTGAGAGTTTCTCCTACTCTACTGGCTTCTTTTAAGCTGACCAAACTGCTGGGACTTTGAGAAACTTTGATAAATAAAGGTTTAGAAAGCAGTAGTCAAGACAGCCAAGGGTATTTGATTATTCCTTCCAATTATTACCTCTGTAAGGTCTCATAATAGTCTGTTTCTCCCAATTTCATCTCCTTTCTGGCCCCTTTAAGTGGGAGAATCCCTCTAGTGCTCTTTGAAATTGGATTTGCTTGACCTCTGGTGACTGTTATTCTCAGCTGAACAGGGTATTTCTGTCTTTGCTGTCCCCATGTGGTCTCAAATGCTCCTGGCCTTGTAGCTTGTCAGCTCATTATCAGAATATTTGCAGAACATTCAGAAATCCTAAAAGACATAGTTAAACAGATATTTACCTCAGGGCCTGCACAAGCTGTCTTCATACACACTGACTAGGGAAGCCTGCATCACCAAGCAAATCCTGTGAGGACACAAAAGGAAAATATCTAGTTATTTTTACATTGTAGTTCAGATCATTACATATATATATTTCAAATACTTTCCCTATTGATTATTTCATTTCCCCTATGGGTAATTAGGCTCAGGGCAAAGACTATTCTAAAGAAAAAAGCATTTCTCCTCAGTCACATCCCACCCTGTACACTTCATGCAGGCTTTTCTACAAGTAGGGGGCCTATTATATTTGTGTCCATCTCTCTGGAGGAAGAGAAATGGAAAGCTGGAGTTTGAAGCTATTTCTATGAGTCCTTTCTTTTTTTGTAATTTCTGTCCAACCTTAGTTACTGTAGAAGAGACTACTAATAACAGTTCTTTGGGACATATAATTAGACCACAATCCCAATCCTATGGCATCTATGTGAGCCTATGTGACTGATAATCACCAGTGTGACTCCTTCCACAGAGGGGAAGTGTGTCATTCACAGGCCCAGGTGTGTCTTCTGCTGTCTCTCAATCTTTCCTATACATATCATAAGTGGACAGAACTCAGGCAGAGTTGCAAGTTGGCAGGAGCCTGGGTCCCTGAATGATTGTGTGGAGCAGAGTTCTCCACTGACCACACTGGAATATGAATTGACTGAGAAATTTTATTGTGTTAAGTCACATTGTTTATATTAGCAATTAAAATTATCCTGACTAATAACTTTCTGTCTTTCTCTCTTCTCCTCACTTATTCTCCCTGACCAAATATTTGCATGATTCTCTGTTCCCAAGGCTATAATATTTTAAATCTCCAAATGACTAGCTCACTAAAAATTATTTGTTTATAGCCATACCATGGGCATATATACGTATCATCAAACTAGAGGATCTGTGCATGAAATTTGTGCATGTGTGGGGGGGTCCCTCAGCCTGGCCTGCACCCTCTCTCAACCTGGGACCCCTCAGGGGATGTCCCACTCCCAGCATTTATACTTCCACCTCTCACCTTACCCAAAATCACTGAAGTGCTCCAGGTTTTGTTATAGGAGCTATATTTGATACCGTGGTGATTGTGGAATAAACACAAGAGTAATTTATATAAACACATAGTTGTGGAATTCTATTTTATTTTCTAATGCCCCCGAATATGCAATACATTTTATTCCAGATGTTCTCAGGCCCCACTTCTTCCTTCTATTAGAGCAGTGGTCGGCAAACTGCGGCCCCTTGAGTGTGGCTCTTCCACAAAATACCACGTGCGGGCGCACACATACAGTGTGATTGAAACTTCGTGGCCACACTCAAGGGGCCAAAGGGCCACATGTGGCTCACGAGCTGCAGTTTGCTGACCACTGTATTAGAGCATCTCTAGTTCACATCATCCATCTGGCCTTTGGCAAAGCCTGACTTGTACTGAGGTTTATTTTTTACAGGTGGTGTTTCCTTCCTCTTTGATGGCCCATAGCCCTGCTACCAGCATCTATATCAGTGGTTCTCAACCTTGGCTGCACATTAGAATCACCTGGGAATCTTTTTAAAATCTTGATTTCTGGGTCTCATCCTCCGGAAATTCTGTTTCTTTGTTACTAATGTTGTGGCCCCACCCCATAACAAAGAAACAGAATTTCCGGAGGATGAGGCCCAGAAATCAGGATTTTAAAAAGATTCCCAGGTGATTCTAATGTGCAGCCAAGGTTGAGAACCACTGATCTATATGATCCTGCGTAGTTGTTACCCATTTCTCTGCCCAATAAACCTTGAGCTTCCTTAATGGGGGAGAGATTTTTCCTTATGACCTCCATCTCCCTGGTGATTGGGACCATGTTTGGCATATGCTAGGTCTTCAACAAACATTTGCTGCTTGAATGGCTGGGTGAAGAGATGAATGGACAAATAAACAGCAGTTCCCTTGAGGGTAGGGCTTTGCTACACCTCCAGTACTTAGCACTGTTCCTTGAGTTTCAACTCAGTGGATGATAATCATTGGAATTGATGCTTAGGGCAAGGGTTATCTGTTCTTTATTTTTTAGTTTTGCCCATCTTACTCACTAAAAGGTTTTAAAGTAACTGAACATTAGGGTTTGGCTTACTTCTCAAATATCTTACCAATTGCATGATGGCTATTTTGAATTTTGAGGAGTCAGCTGGTTTCAGGCCACTTTTATGAATGAGTCAGAAACCATCATCCTCTTGGCAATGTGATCTTGGGGATGGTGTCTGTATGATTTAACCCAAGCATGTTTCCCATCCTGAATGAGGCAACCTATTTACAAGGGAATGGACATACAGTTAAAGGATGGTTTTTAACATCCTGTTACAACCATATATTTAACTGAACTCTCAATAAAAAATGAATGTGTCCTAAAAGTCACTCGTCAATTTTAGACCCATTTAGCAGCACTTTGAACTTCTTTTAAAACATCACATGTTCCTTGAAAGCTATGCTTTTAAGCTATGTGTGCAGTGAATGTCTACAATCACTTTCAAATTTATGGGATTATAATGTCAGGTCTTCCCATGCCCTTAAAGTTGGAGTTGAACTTAAATCAAACTGGGTTTTTGTTTAAATCACAAGTGCGCTGAATGGCAAGCTCACAGCTGCCTCTTTCTACATCGACTAAAATGTTCTTTTTCTCAATACCACCCTTCTCCCACCTTCGTCTTTCTCTTCACCTCCACAAAATCATCAATTTATCAAATAATTTCCATGGAAACTCCATGAGAGCTGCTATATTTTACTTCAAATATCGCCTACCCGGAGCATCCTGCTGAGCACCAACAGATGTGCTCTTCCTGGCTGAGGGCCGGCCTCTGCCCGGACACTGCTCCTAAGAGGACATTTTCACCTTTGTGAGTTTATCAGATTAAGAGCAGCTCTTTCCATTGAATCATCCGAATGACCAAAAACAAAAAACTATCTTGCTTTGTGCTTTAAGTTGCCTGCCCCACATGCTGGAACGACATCTGCATAATTGTCTCCAGGCAAAGGATGGGGCTTTGTGGTATGTTATGCTATCTAGAAAGTAATATTTTCATTTTCTATCCTAACAGAATAAACCCCGGCAACTCTGTACACCATTGTTAAGTGGATTCAGGTTAGATTTGACAACCTCCCCTGCCCTCTTCTGTTCTGGCCATCCATTCTCCTTACTCCACCAGGGTTCTCCCAACTCTCTCTTGTTACAAATTGAATTGTGTCCTCCAAAAAAGATATGCTCAGGTCCTAAACCCCAGTACCTCAGAATATGACCTTATTTGTAGACAGGGTCTTTACAGAGGTAATCAAGTTAAACTGAGGTCATTAAGTTGGGCTGCGATCCAGAATGGATGGTGTCTTATGAAAGGGGAACTTTGTACACAGGGACAGACAAACCCAGAGGGAAGACACTGTGAAACCACATAGGGAGAATGCAGCCATGTGACTGGAATGATGTAGTTACAAGCCAAGGAGTGCCAAGAATTGCCAGCAAACAGTAGATGTCAGAGAGAACGTGACCCTGCTGACACCTTGCTTTGGGATGCTTGGACTCCAGAACTATGAAACAACAAATTTCTGTTGCTTTATGACACCCAGTTTTTGCTACCTTGGCAAACTAATAGTCCTCTCTGCCCACCATTCAAAATGCCCTCACACAGCCCAGGGTTCTTCCGTCGTCATGTCCCACTCGGGAAGAATTCCAGGTGGCAATTCTTCTCTTTGCTCCTCTAGCCATCAAAGCTTGTCAGTCTTACATTTCACTCCCCCACTGCCAGCCCTCTTTGGGATAATTAAGTAATAATGAAGCAGCTTCATGAAAATAAATGCCTAGTAAAGCACGAGAGGCGGGCTGACAGATTAATGGTATGGTTAGTTCCCAGGTTGTATATAACAATTACCAGAGGGTTTTAAAAAATTTTATTCTCCAATTACAGTTCACATTCAATATTATTTTGTATTAGTTTCAGGTGTATAGCATAGTGGTTACAAAATCATAAGCTTTACAAAATGATCCCCCTAGTATTTCCAGTACCCACCTGACACCATGTATATTATTGACTATGTTCCCTAAGCTGTACTTTATATCCCCGTGACTGTTTTGCAACCACCAATCTGTACTTCTTAATCCCTTCACCCTTTCCTCTCAGTCCCCCAACCCTCCCCACTCCCTTAGGAAGAACAGCTTACACTGATATTTCTCAAAATCCAAGGTTTCTCTGAGAATATTTTATCTTGTGCTTTTATTTATTGTAACACAACCCAATAAGATTTTTATTAATTCTCTAGTTATAAAATTAAAACTTCTGTTTTGCCATGGTTTTACAATTGAATATAATTTTTATAAAAGACCTGTTTTCTTCAGTTTTATTGAAGTATAATTGAGGCATATAATGTGATGTTTTGATCACCACAATCAAGCTGATTAACATACCCATCACCTCACATAGTTACCGTGTGTGTGTGTGTGTGTGTGTGTGTGTGCGCGCGCGCGCACGCGAGAGTGCGCACTCTGTTTTAAATCAATTTTTCTCAAACTGGGGTTTGCAAGATACTGCTTGTTTTCTCAGAATTAAGAAACACTTTAGATGGAAGGGATTGTGGGAGAGGAACCTGGGCTGAGGCCTGGTGGCATTCTGAAATCTCACCTCTTGCCTGTTCTGATGCTGAGCTGGATTTCATTTTATGCCAAGTCAAATGTGCTAGCTCATTACTAGCCACTATACTCACATATGCATTTGCTTGAGGTTTAGAACACAAAAAAGATTGTTCATCTGTGTTTCTGCCCCTCTAAACTGCCTTTCTAAATGGCACACTCCCCCACCACTGCTCATAGAGCAAATATGCTGAGAGCCACTTTTAAAATCAATTATTTAGGGTCCTAGAGGCTGGAAGATGGAACAGAAGTTCCCTGGAGTATTTTGAAGTAAACAGCAAATTATAAATGAAGAGCTCTTTATAAATAGGACGAAGGAGTGGGAGCAGGGATGTAAGTGCATGGGCAGGATTCCAACCCCTGCCTCACCTTCAGGAAAATTACTTCCCCAGCGTGAGCCTGAGAATGCTTTTGGGAACCCTTGGGGATCATGCCCTGCCTTTGAGGCTGGTGAAACGGTTCTGATACATGGCACAGGGGCGGCCTTGGGCTCTCAGGAAGCCCTCTCCAGGCTGGGCTGCCTTCTCAGGCCTGATTTCCAGCCCCTCACAGCCCATCCGGGTAGAGGCTTCAGCAGCTGCCCAAAGCAAGTGCAACTGAGTAGGAGACAACCTGACAAGTATGAAGGCGTGACCCAGGATCTTTCTGAAATGATGAGCAGTACAAGGTTTATAATTAGATTCCTTATTAGTCTAAGTTTTCAAAGTGTGCCAGGAACTACTTATGGTTAGGCCTCTGAAAGGGCCTTCTATGGGCCACAGGCCATTGTTGCTTTCTTCTCTTCTCACTACAGAAAACAATGCAGGCCGCCTTGGAAACACCCTCTTACTAGATCTCTGGGGGTAGAAAAGATTGACTAGGCCTCAGCTTAAAGGATGATAGACTATATCACCTTTTGCTACAGGAAAATTAATCTTAAATACACATATACAAAATCCCTATACTGTTTAATTAAAACATAATACATACATGTATTACCATAGTCTTTTATAGGATGTGATCTTTTTGGCACAGGTATTGTTTTAACTAAGTGCTAATCAGTGGGTATCAAGTTTCAGTTAAACAAGATGAGTAAGTTTGAAAGATCTGGTGTACAACACTGTGCTATAGTCAACAATACTGTAATATACACTTAAAATTTTCTTAAAAGGGTAGATCTCATGCTGAATGTTTTAGCACAATAAAATAAAGTAAAAAGTATATTCAATGAAAAGTAAGCTTTCTCCTCTCTCAGATCTTCTGGCTTTCTCTTCAGAAGCAACTCATATATCCTTTCAAATAGGTTTCTATGCATTAACAAAAATATACATGTTCCAGTGAATGTATATGTGTTGTTTTTATACACACAGGAGAATACCATACCCAATATTTGAGATCTTGCTTTATTCACTTAGCATCATATCTAAGAGCTTCTTTCATGCCTACACAGAAAGCTCTAACTCTTTTAAAGCTTTATGTTGTGGGCATTGCAGTGAATAGCTCATACATGCATCTCTTGTCAGGTGTGCAGGTTGATCTGTCAGATGTATTCCTAGGAGTGGAACTTTTAGATCAAAGGTATATGAAGTTTTTATTTTTATAGATATTGACAAATTGCCCTCTAAAGAGAGTATGTCAATTTACATTCTCTGCCTCTCTGCTCTCTTACTAGTGTTGTACATTTTCAAACTTTCTGATCTGTGCAAAATATATAAGTAAACAAATGTGTCCTGAGTGATTTTCTTGCTTCCAATCTTGCTTCTTTCAATTTACCACTCACCCTGTAGCTGTGATCTTTCTCAAGTGTGAATCTGATCCCATACCTCAACTGTATAAAACTCTTCCATGACTTCTCATTGTCCTGGGGATAAAGTTTCATCTCATTGACTGGCTCACAAAGTCCTTAGTGCTTGGGCCCCTGCTTAGTTCCACTATCATATTCCATGTTTCAGCCATGCCAGACTACTCTGTCTTCCTCAGACAGGTCCTGCCTTCCCTCACCTCCATCTGGACCACTCCTCTGTGCTCCGACTGCCTGAGGACACTCTCTCTTGCTTTGAGTCACTCCTACTCATAATTCTGATTTCAGCTTAGATGTAGCACCCACTAAGTTATAATGGGGATCCCTCTGGCTGTCTCCACTGCCCCCTGTACTTCACATTTTAAATGATGTAACATTTGTTATATACAAAATAATATATGTAACATATATGTAAGTTATGAGGCATAATTATAAAAATAAACACCTATGCACCTACCAACCCATCTTAAGAACCAGATGGCTGCTGCCGTAGCCAGTTTGGCTCAGTGGATAGAGCATTGACCTGGCCTGGGGACTGAAAGGTCCCACATTCTATTCCAGTCAAGGGCACATGCCCAGGTTGTGGGCTCAATCCTCAGTAGGGGGCATGCAGGAGGCAGCCAATCAATGATTCTCTTTCATCATGGATGTTTCTATCTCTCTCTCCCTCTCTTTTCCTCTCTGAAATCAATAAAAATATATTAAAAACAAACAAACAACCAGATGGCTGCAACATATGCTGCTTTCCTATCCATCACAGCTTTTCACACACTGTGTGGTAATGGCCTCTGTACTTGTTCCTCTTTCTCACATATTTTTAGCCCTTGGGGCACAGGTCTGGGTCTGACTTATGCATAATGATATCCCAGGGCCAAGCATAGAGTCTGGTAAGTTGTAGGTATTTAACAATTTATAATAATAAAAGCACAATATGCTAGTTAGACCAGACAGCCTAACGACCTTCTGGATGTCATTCTGGATGAAGCCATGGTGGTGGGGGCTGAGGCAGAGGCGGTTAGGGGCGATCAGACAGGCAGGCGAGTGGTTAGGGGCGATCAGGCAGTCAGGTGAGTGGTTAGGGGTGATCAGGCAGGCAGGAGAGCAGTTAGGAGCCAGCGGTCCCAGATTGAGAGAGGGTGTAGGCCAGGCTGAGGAACACCTCCCCCCCCGCCCCCCATGCATGAATTTCATGCACCAGGCCTCTAGTATTTTATAATTGAATTTAATAATATCTATAAAGGGGGATACTTAAAAAAAAACAAACAGTCTCTCAGAGAGTGGGTAAGTTATTAAAAACTTACCATCAGTTCACTTTGCACTTTGGGTCACTTTCCAAGGTCAGGGATCTGTTTATATAGTTTATGTTGTCTCCTTCATTGACTCTTTATGAGGCTAGGCTGCTGGGACACCTTTCTTTCTTTTTTTTCTTTCTCTTTCTTTCTTCTTTCTCTTTCTTTCTTTCTTTCTTTCTTTCTTTCTTTCTTTCTTTATTTCTTTCTTTCTTTCACTATTGTGCATTTTAACTTTCAAATCATGTATCAACAAGATTAAACAGTTCTTGACTTACCAGCCATTTACCTTAATGTTGTAATTGCAAAGTGAATGAGCTTACTCTTCCACAGTAATGAGCAGATTCGGTTATTTTCTAAAGCTAGAAATGTCATTCTGGAAGCTGATTTTACAAATTAAATGCTACCACCTACTTGAATTAAATAAGGAAACATATCACTCATGGCATTTAATCAAGATAATAATAGTAACTCTAATTTAATGAGGACTGATCACGTGCCAGGCACACTGTAGGTTTTATTGCTGATCTTCACCATGATCCTGCAAAAGGAGGAGCAGTTATTTCCATCTGCAGATGACCATGTGGTGGTTCAGTGGGCAAGGGATTGAATCAATGCTGCTTGAGTGTGGACGTGACAGAGCTGGAATTGAGGTCCAAGTCTTTGCCTTCACACACCCAAACCCGAGTTATTCCCTTCAGATCACGATACATCTCAGATAATAGTACAACTAAAAAAATAGCACAGAGCCATTTTAAAATATTTTCATTATTTTTTAAAACTTGCCCTGGTCTATCATTTAAAAATTATTTTTGTTTTTAAATTGTCATCTTTGCTACTTTTTACATGGTATTAAGTGTTTACTAAAAGGAGTAGAGAAAAGGAAAAAAAACATTTTGCTTTTACCAATTTTCGGTTTTATGCAGTCATTCACTGATTTATTGATCTGACAGGTATATGAATGCCCACTGAATGCCCACTTTATGTCCCACGTGAATAAAACAGACAAGAACCCCTGCTCTTGTGGAACTCACATTCTAACAAGAGGACACTGGTGAAGGTATGTGTAATAAGTGTTAAATGGGAAATATAAAGCCATATAAGAGGATGAGAAGTGCCAAGTCTGGGTGGTTTTTTAAAAGTGGGGTTCTGATGAAATCTCCCTGATAAGATGATAGATATTTGAGTAGAGACCTCAATGGAGGGAATCAATGGAGATCTCGTGGGTTGAAGGCTTTATTTTAATCCCCCAAAGCAACTAGTTTCTTTTTATTCAAGGCTCCCAGTGGCTCCTGGTGCTTCACTGAAAAAGAAGCTTAACCCTTGCCTGCTTCTTGTTGACTTTGAGTAAGAAGTTTGCTCAATCACCCACTTCTCTCTTAGCGAGCTCTGGAGAGATGGCATGACAGGAACTGTCCCTTCAGACAGAAGGATGTCAGGGCCAGGCATCAAGTGGCCTGAAAGTGGCATCAGAGAAAGAAAGGGAGTATTCCTCACAGGATGGGTGGAGCGGAAGGGAGGAAAGCCACTGAGTGGGAAACAAAACAAACACGTCCAATATAAAATTGCACAATAAAAGGAAAACAGGGTTTACAATGCCAATTAGTGAGTAAGTAAAGTGCGTATCCTGGCAAACTGGCAAATGGAATGGGATGAGAAACAGGCAATAAAGAAGGATTGTTAATGAAAGGAACCTGGACTTAAAATGTAGCTTTAAGTGTAGCCACAGGACCACAGAAGTTTGGTGAAGGTGGATAGAAATTGCCCTCTCTGCCACACCCTCGTCCCCCCGCCCCCACCCCCCCAGCCAGGTTCACAGTCACATCTTCAAAAATAGAATGGGATGATGAGAGAAATATGAGGGGGAATAAACTGCTGTGCATACTCTGTCAACTCATGTGTGCTGCTTCCATTTAGCCTTATTAAACAAGTGCGGCCTGCAGAAAGATGAGTGGTGTTTTCTACTCAGTTAATCATTAAGGTGCTCTCCCAAAGGAACCATCTGTCAAGAAGATGCATTTGAAATAATGGAAGGAGACAATGGACTATTAAACAGGGGAATGATGTGAACATTCAGCTTACTTTCAAGGTCTCAGAGGAGAACAGGTAAAATGGAAACTTCTGAGGACTTTAAAAGCCCACACTTGTTGAGTCAATCTCAATCTCTCTCTCTCTCCTGCTTTTCAACATTTATGAAAAACTAAATGAGGGAAAAAAATTGCATGGCTATGGATTCTCAAAATTTCCCCTGGGTTATTACTCAGATAGATTTAGTAAGAGAATCCTATTGATGATAATAACCATGATAATAAAAGTAATCTCTAACATTTGCATGGGTCATTCTGGTTCATATAGACCCTTCACTTTCGTGGTCTTATATGATCTCCACAAGAAGGCTTAGGTATTATATATTATTATACTAGTATATTCCCATTTTATAGATGAGAAAATTGACCCAGGCTCATGCTGCCAGAATTCGGTAGAAGTCACAAGAGCAGAATGATTAAGTCTGTATCCTTTATCTCCCTCTGCTTTCCTTTCTGTTCTGGCCAAGGAAGAGACCAAACAGAGGCATGGACCCTCACGCTCTCTTTAGGGGACACTAAATGTCTCATGCCCCTAACTTGTTTCCACATATGTGAACCTCTTTATAACCCACAGGGACTGGGAGAAAACAACATTGCTCACCCAGTTACAGGCATAGCTGAGCAGTCCAGTGCCTTGCTATGAGCCTCAATAGGCAAGAATAACAAAGGACTCATCAACTTCCAAGGTCAGCTACCCAGAAGTGGGGGCCCTGTTCCCAAAGCAGAGTCTGGTCCTTGTGGGCACCAGCGCTGTGTCCTGTGCTTCCTTCAGCAGCCCCATCCTTTTCCTCTTGCCTGAGCACAATCCCTTTGAACCAGTGCCTCTCAAAGTATTTAGCAGAGTGCTCTGGAAGATGTCTGAGGCACCGGGATGGTGAGGGGTGATGCAAAGATTCCGTGACCAAATGCGCTTGGAAAATACTCTTGAAGAGTTATATGCACATTAGTCTACCAAAGTTTCTGAGAAACCCCACAGTAAAGAACTATTAAATTTCATTTATTTTTGTGGTTTTGAATCTCTTTCTTTGCTACAACCCCTATTAATGTCTAGTGGAACATTTATTTAACCATTCCTGAGCTATATAATTATGCAACACTCCAAAATATGCCAGAGCACAGAATGTTCTGGAAATGTAGAGCTCCCTGTACATGACTCAGTAGAGCCCACAGTTGTATAAAAATTTTGAGGTATTTGGTAAATCTTTAGAGGTCAAGGTGAACTATATATTTAAAAGAATGAAATTTTGACCAATTAAGCAACCACGTTCATTTGATAATGGTGTAGCTCAGCAGTTCTTAAATTTTGTTGCAATTAGAATCACCAGAGGTATAAAAGTTTTGATGCCCAGGCTGTACTCAGACCCATTAAATCAGAAACTGTGGAGGTGTGAATACATCAGCATTCATATTTTAAAAGTTCTTCAGGTGATTTCACTATGCAGCCAATGTTGAGAACCAAAAGTATGAACGATTATCCTAAAGCAGGGGTGGGTATTTATAACACCATTTGCAAGCCATACAAAATTGTCAACTTAAAAATTAACCTGCTGTATTTGGTCAAACATTTAATTAGCTCACCCCTAATGACTTGGCAGAGCCAGGCCAAATGATTTCATGGGCCTTGTACTGCCCGTGGGCCCAACATTCCCCACAGCTGTCCTAAAGCAAAGAGCATGTGTGAGACTGAGAAGAGTTTCTGGGGGCTTGTTTGGGCCACTTGAAAATTGTTTATGAGTTTATGAAATATCTCCCTTCTTCTCAAGGATGAGGCAAATGCTAGAGACTTGGCTCATCATTCCACAATTCTAATTGATAACACGTGTTTCTAACATGCCCGTGATTGGTTTAATTATACACAAATAAGCTTGGCTTATGTATACTGCAGAAGGCTGCAGATGTGAAGTTTTAATTATGGCATCACGTGGCAATTTAGTTCAAAGTGGACAAATACAGGCTATAATGGAAGACAGTAAAGAGTTGGCTTGTAAAATGGGTTTTGAGGGTATACACAACACAATTGGCTCTGAACCAAATACTGAATTCACAGTGTTGACTACTCTGTGAGAAATACTCCCTTTAAAAACTATTTGTGTAAATATTCAGACTAATAGTAGTTGAGGCTAGAATTCAGGTTATTTTGATCACCCAGGGCCCTGAGGAAGGAGGAGACATAAGATGGGATAGAATAAAAAAATTTATGGAGTTTAGACCTCTCAAAGAAGGGTCCACCTTAATAAGACCATGCAAGCATGTCAAACTTACGGCCGGTGGGCCTCATGCCTCCCTGCCGGCCGCGAGTTTGACGTGCTTGATTTGAGTTCTGAGTGGTCAGGAAAAAAAAGAAGTAAAAATAATAATAACTCAACTTTACTGAACACTTCCCAAATGCCACTCTGTTCCCTAGTATTTTACGTGTTACTTCAGTTAATTCTCACTGATGAGGGGGTCCTATTGTTATCTCCATTTTCCTGATGAGGAAACTGTGGAGATTCCATGAGCTAATGTATGGGAAGTGCTGGGTACCGTAACTGGCACATGACAAACACCCAACAGTGTTAGCCCCTAATGTTTGGATCATAGAATCATAGGATGTTAGCTTTGGAAGCAACTTTAGAGAGCATTAGTGAACTTGTTTATTTTTTTTCTTAGCAAGAAAGTACACAAACAAAACAAAGCTAACAATAGGGGAATTGAATATTTGGGCTCTGCTTGAGATTGGCTGTGATCCAGTGTCAGGTGCTGGGACAGTCCCATTTACCAAATATCCCTTTGAAGATAACGTTGTTCTTTGCTCCTTATGGCTGGAATACCACAAGCAGAGTTGCCACAAGTCCTTTAAGCTGTGGCCATAGAGGTCACCCCAAAATGGAGGCTATGACAAACATGGAAGATAGGGAAGAAACATTCTCTCCTTCCCCAATGTCCACAGGGCCAAGGAGATACAATTTTAGAATGACTAAGCATAAACAGGCATGTCAGTGCCATGTGGTATAGGAGTCAGTTCATTTGTTTATATATTCACTGGGCAACTATTTATGGGGCAAGGCTAACATTTATTGAGCAATAACCATACTGTCTCCTGATCCCCTTTCAGAAATAAAGGATTTACTATCCAAGCTGCTGGGCGTGCCATTGGTAGGCAGCCTTCAACTGTCAGCCCCGTTTGAAGAATGACTGGAATAAGGAGAGCTACCTTGCTCAAGGCTATGTCCCCAGTCCATCTTAGGATTGCCCTCATTCAATGACCAATTGAGTGTGTGTGTGTGTTGGGGGGGGCGGGGAGGGGGAGTAAGTGAGTGGAGGGAGAGGTGGAGGTGATAAAGTCCTTGCACTCTTGCCCACCCAGGACAGTTCTGAAATGTTGTCCCATGTATAGAACTCCCTGCAGCATTGGTCTTTTCTTTCAACCCCCCAACCCCATTCCTCTTCCAGTACATTCATTCATTCATTTATTCATCAACAAATATTTATTGAGCACTTTTTAAATGGCCAGAATCTATGGACAAGGATATATAGGAAAAATATTCAAGAGTGGGCTCTGTATCATGTTCATGATGCAAAAGATATCCTCAGGGCTGAAAAGAATCCAGCAGAATATTAATATATATTCCCGGCTGAGAAAAAATGTAGAGACTCCATTTAATCCTTGTTTGATAGAGACAAAAAACAGGGATGGAACCACATCTTATTAAATACATTCATTCCCCCAGAACTAATTGAAAAAGGAGTTGTCAATAGATGCCATCACTGGAACCCAATAGTTTGCTTTGGTAGAGGTCCCAGATAACATTTGGGGTCTATCTGTGTGAGATAACCCTTGTTGCCTTAGCCTCTAAGAAAGAGGAACATGGGTAGACCAAGTTTAAAGGCAGGGTCTGCTGAGTGCTTATGCACACTGTGTACTGTCAGAATTTATAGCAGAATTAACAATAATGTATACATATAAACAATACATAAAACATGTTATTATGTACAGCAGGTCCTCAAATAATGTTCTTTCCTTCTATGTTGTTTTGTTATAATGTTGATGAGAAAAAAGAAATCAATTCTTGTCCAGGGCCACGTCTGTGTGGCGATTGCATGTTCTCCCCACATCTGCAAGAGTTTTTTCAGGTACTCTAGTTTCTTCCACATCCCAAAGACATGCACACAAGGTGACTCAGCATGTCTTCACTGTCCCAGTCTAAGTGAGTGCACGTGTCATGTGCCCTTCAATGGAAGGGTGTCCTGTTGAGTTTGGTTCCACCTTATACCCTAAGCTTCTGGGATGGGCTCCAACCACCCATGACTCTGAGCTGGAATGAATGGGTTGAAAAATAATTATCTTATTTGTTTTTATTCACCTTTTAAAATAGATGTATAGCTTATATTTATTTCAACTTTTATTATGAGAAGGGTTTGGGGTCTTTATTTAAAAGTTTAATGATGTTTTCCTGACCAGAAATATATCATAGGAACTTTATTCTTGTTTCTATTAATTAGCCTAGGGTGGAATTGGTTTCTCTATACATTGTTTCACTTAAGGATAGATGTGGTTTCCAAGAACCTATGGATGATGTTAAATGAGGACTGTATATATCAAAGTGATGTAGTAAAACAAATGAGTATTAAAAAATAAGCTTTATGAGGGAAGACATGTTGATCCATTACTATTATAATTTTTACATATTATTTCCTAATGATTATAATATAGAGACAAACTGATTAAGAATATATATTAATATATACATATTAGAGGTCTAGTGCACAAAATTTGTGCATGGGGGGGGAAGTGTGTCCCTCAGCCCAGCCTGCACCCTCTCCAATCTGGGACCCCTCAAGGGATGTCCGACTTCCCGTTTTGAACAATTGCCCCTAACTGCCCTCCCCTGCTGGCCTGGTCGCCCTTAACTGCCCTCCCCTGCTGGCCTGGTCGCCCTTAACTGTCCTCCCTTGCAGGCCTGGTCCCCCCAACTGCCCTCCCCTGCAGGCCTGGTCCCCCCTAACTGCCCTCCCCTGCAGGCCTGGTCCCCCCCAACTGCCCTCCCCTGCCAGCTTGGTCCCCCCCAACTGTCCTCCTCTGCAGGCCTGGTCCCCCCCAACTGCCCTCCCCAGCCAGCCTGGTCCCCCCAACTGCTTTCCCATGCAGGCCTGGTCCCTCTCAACTGTCCTCCCCTGCAGGCCTGGTCCCCCCCAACTGCCCTCCCCTGCCAGCCTGGTCCCCCCAACTGCCCTCCCCTGCAGGCCTGGTCCCTCCCAACCGCCCTCCCCAGCCAGCCTGGTCCCCCCAACTGCCCTCCCCTGCTGGCCTGGTCCCCCACAACTGCCCTCCCCTGCAGGCCTGGTCCCTCCCAACTGCCCTTTCCTGCCGGCCTGATTACCCACAACTGCCCTCCCCTTCCGACCATCTTGTGGTGGCCATCTTTGACTACATGGGGGAAGCCATCTTGTGTGTTGGAGTGATGGTCAATTTGCATATTACTCTTTTATTATATAGGATTGATTTTAGAGAGGGAGAGATAGAAACATCAGTGATGAGAAAGAATCATTGATCGGCTGCCTCCTGCATGCCCCCTACTGGGGATTGAGCCTCCAATCCAAGCATGTGCCCTGACTGGGAATTGAACTGTGACCTCCTGATTTATGAGTTGATGCTCAACCACTGAGCCACACCAGCTGGGTGAGACAAACTGATGTTTATGCTTCTTCCCACTTTTATTTTCATAGTGAGGAAGCAAGAAGATTCAAGTAATTCAAGGTGAAGCAAGAGGAAATGATCATTTCACTTGTTGCTCTAGGAAAAGATTTCTATAATCAGTACAAAATTTAATAGTGTCTGTTTGTACTTTAAGAATTGTTCTTGTAATTTAGGCACAGTGCCACCAGGGAGAGAGAGAGGGAACTACAGGCACTTAGGTAAAGCTTCTAAGTGTCTCAGTTTTTCCATGATTTGAGATAATGGCTCTCTGATTAATTCACTTTCCCTCAAAACAATAATAATATATTTTTAAATTTTGAATAAATTCTATACTGTCCAAAAAAAAGCTATCTTTAAGCTAACTCTCCACTAAAAGATAATAACTTAGAAACAGAAATTGGCAAACTTCTTCCATAAAGAGTCTGAGAGTAAATATCTTAGCTATTGTGGGCCATGCAGTCTCTGTTGCAATCACTCACCTCTGTCTTTAAGATGTGAAAGCAGCCATAGGCAATATGTAAATGAACGAGTGTGGCTATATTCCAATAAAACTTTATTTACCAAATCAGGTGGTGGGTTGGATTTGATCCATGGACCATGGCTTGCTAGTCCCTGCCTTATAATAAGTATTGTGAATCTAATTGCCTGCACGGGAGCAGGTTGAGTGGGGTCTGTCACAGGTCAGGGAGTGCGTGTTCCATTCAGGGGCCAACCCCACTCTGCTCCAGCTGGTAGTGGCCATGTAGAATGTGAGCCCAGATCTTTCTCAATTCTTCAAAAACAGCTGGAAATCTACATTTTCGTGTGTTAGTCTCCTTTTTTTTTTAAACTTTGGCAATTAATTCAGACAACCACCACCTTGATACCCAGCAGAACAACTTGGCAGGCTGCATTTAGTCCTGGAGTACAGCTTCTGCTGCAGGGCCGTTTTTTAAATTAACCAATATGTTGAGACTTCTACCATAATTCTTCTTTTTTATGCAATAAATTTGTCATATAACATTGTGTAAGTTTAAGGTGTACACTGTGTTACTCTGATACATTTATATGCTGTAATATGATTACTATTATAGCGATATTTATCACATTACATAGTTATAGGACAGTATCATTGCCTATATTCATCATGCTGTGCATTAGATCTTATGGCTTACTTACTACTCACTACCATTATTCTCAATACAGGGTGGGGCAAAAGTAGGTTTATAGTTGTAAGTACACGTTATTCTTATGAAAAAGTGATGTCTGAGATGCTTTTTCTCTTTCTTTCCTTTCCTCCTTCTTCTTCTTCTTTTTTTTTTTTTTTTTGGTAATTGTCATCCAAAGATATTTTTTCCATTGATTTTTAGAGAATGGAAGGGAGGGAAGGAGAGACAGAAACATCAATATGAGAGAGACACACTGACTGGTTGCCTCCTGCATGAGCCCCTACCAAGGCTGGGATCAAACTTGCAACCCAAGTATGTGCCCTTGATTGGAACTGAACCCATGACCCTTCCTGGCACAGGCCGACACTCAAAACACCGGCCAGGGCTGAGATGCTGTCTTTATCAGCCTTCTGTGAGGCAAGCACCCAGCAAATGTCAACTCAGAGGCTTGGATCACTCCATTACTTGTTTATATTTTATTATAATCATTTTTTTTTTTGTAAAGCCCCACTCTGCTCTGGAATTTAGATTAACTCTACATACAATATTTGGTTTAATTATCCATCTTGCTTTGCTAATTTGTCCTAGCGAGTCCCAATGACGTCAGATATGTGTGGAAAGATTTTTTTCTTAAAGTCATAGAACCGAATTTAGGGGAAGGAAATTAAATGGAAATGAAAATTGTTTTGAAAGGACAATAAAAAATCATATCTAAGTTTGACTAGTGGAAAGGACGGTTTTGAGAGCAAAGTGTAAATTTCTATGTTCCCTAGAAAACATAAAAGAAATGCAAATTAGGTACTTGTATCACTTTTCTGAAATGCAGCTATAAGTTTTACTGCTGATTTTTGAAGACACTCTGTAATGTAATTTCAGCTGCAAAGGAAATGCAGGAGGCAAAACAAATTATAGTCTCGCTTTTAAAAAATGTTAATACCTCTGGGAGGCCAGTGGAGCTATCAGTCATACACAATTTAACATGCAATACTTTGTTCAGCAAGGCTTTCCTTCTAAAGCCCATGGAAACTGGATTCTATTGGGAGAGGCACATAGTTTTAGAATGCTGGGGTCATGGAGCAAGAATGGATGTGGCTTCATGATAGAAACAGGGTTTTCCTGGAACTGCCCCAGTTTTAAAACTGAAAGTCCCATGTGCCAGGAATCTTCTCAGTTCCAGGCAAACTGGGACACTTGGTGACCCTAAAACTTTTGGACAGTATTCTTGATTTCCTGTCTGGCTCCCTGCTCGCACAGCTCTCCTCTTCTCACAGCTAAGCCTCCTTAACCCCTCCCTGCAGGTGCGGCTCCCAGACTCTGAATAACCTCCTCCAGTGTTTTCCAAACTTCCTTGATCACAGAATCACCTGGGTGCTTGTAAAAATGAGATTCTCATTCAGAGGTTTGGGGTAGGTAGTGGGAATCTGTAAATTCACCAAGAACACAAGGCTGAGGTTTGGGAAGCACTGATGAGCCCTGGTCCTGGTCCAATAACCAGGAGAAACATCAGCGATCCTGCATGCGTGTGGTCTGACTTTAACCTCGACCCAGTCTCGCAACTGGGTTTCCAGGTGGCTCCACACACGCAATATCAGGGACTGTCTCTGAATTTTTGCCCACAGGCTGACCTCTCCTGCCGGCTGACAGATGTCTTGGTGCTTCCTGCCTTTCTCAATCTCTTAAATAGCTTGTTCTGGGAGTTTCTTGCCTGTCATCACCTTCTTGCCTGTTATTCCACCTCCACCTGCAGGTGCAGTCGCCTGTGAGTCTCCACAGGTCCTGGCCTCTTCCAATTTTCCCCAGACTGTGTTTAACCCTTTTCTATCCAGACGTTTTAAGAGATTCAGCTGCATGAGAAGAATGCAAGAGGCAGGGGATACTATTGAAGGGTGTGAGCCCCTGAGCTGACTGCTGAGGTTGAATTCCAGCTGTGTGACCTTGGGATTCAGTTTTTAATCTGTAAAATGGGGATAATAATAGTACTGACTTCATAACACTGTTGACAGGATTAAGTGAGGAGCTACTTGTAAAGCATTGAACACAGTACCTGACACAGTGCCTAAGCTCTCTACCTCTTAGCTATCGTCCTCATGATGATGATGATTATTATTACTAGTGCTATTGCCATCATTATTGTTGCAATTATTATTTTTACCAGGAAGTAGGAGAAGAGTACAGAAGATAAGGTAGGAGGAGCTGGGTTATTTATTTATTTATTTACTTTTGAAGAACTGTCAAGGACTTCCTCTACACCTGGAATTTTAAAGAAACATTCTCCCTCCTCTTCATCTCTTCATTTTTCCTCACCATATCAAAAGATAACAACAGCCATATTTTCAAAATGGACATCAGGATATATGATGTGGTCATTCAGTTGGAAGGAGTTACTATCTAGACCAGGGGTGGGCAAACTTTTTGACTCGAGGGCCACAATGGGTTCTTAAACTGGACCGGAGGGCCGGAACAAAAGCATGGATGGAGTGTTTGTGTGAACTAATATAAATTCAAAGTAAACATCATTACATAAAAGGGTACGGTCTTTTTTTTTTCAGTTTTATTCATTTCAAATGGGCCGGATCTGGCCCGCGGGCCGTAGTTTGCCCACGGCTGATCTAGACCCTTCTAAAAATGTGTTTATATTGTCATTGTACATTTGACCTTTGCTTGGAAGACCATGATTTGGACTAAGATTATTAGGCATAGTAAAGATAGATTGGACGTGTGGAAGCTTTGGTGGCTGATCTATAATCCCAGCCCTTTTTGGATTGTGAAATTCTAGCAGAGAACTCACATCTAAATTTTAAGGGTACCACCGACTGTATGGTGTTTGTCCCTTTGAAGAGTCTATGCACTCTTCAAAGGGAAATGCATTTACATGAATCAATTTATCTTCCATTTCATATCAAAAAGAAAATCAGGTTATTTTTTCTCAGGGAATCAGTATCAGAGGAACAGTTTTGCCTTTCAGCCCCTACTCATTGCTGAATAGAATTCATCTTATTTATAACACTAACATGAAAGGCAAGGCCCTCTGCAGATGAAAGAAAGCCAATTGCCTCAGCAAAGCACTTCAGAAGCATACAATGGTGGGCTGACAGTGCGGCTGGTTTCCTGAGGTCTCCCCAGTTGTAAGGACTAGAACAGGGCAAGTGCCAGCAGCACTGTCAATTCAAGAACCACCGAGGGCCCCAAAATGTGGTTTTAGCAATATGCATTCTTGACTCTGGGTTTTTTGCATTGCTAAGATTTTCACCAACATCTTGGACTTTCTAGGAGTGGTGGAAGCATCCTAATAACACGCTTTACAGGTTCACATCACAGCTACTATTGCACAGGGGTTTCAAATTTAGAAGGGGAGAGCCCCACCCATTGTGTGACTGATGTTCTTTGTCCGAACCTGTACGGTAAATAAAGGAGATGAGGTGACTCTGCCTTCCCTGATTGCTCCCAGGAACCCGAAATCTCAAATACTTTTCGCCAAACTGACCGATAATGTTATTTGAGTCCTAGGTGTACTTTCCCAAGGGAGAAGTGAAAGCCTCTCAGAATCAGCAGTCCAGACGCCGTCAATCACAAGGCAGGTGGGTGTCACGGATGATGTGACTGTGTGCCACTGACCAGGTTTTATGATGTGGGAATGAAGAGGTCCTCTGTTCCAGGCACTGGCTCCCAGTTTGTTTGTTTTTTTTTGGGGGGGGGGGGCAGCATGTTACTCCTGGGAATCCTTTAAAAGCTCAAAACATGAGCGCCTCTGTGCTAACCACTCAGACCACTTCCACACTGGATTCCTGTCCCTCTGCTGTTCCAACTGGTACCACAGAGCTCAGCACTTCAGTGTTCCAGGTATGTTAGTGTGTGTCCACCGCTGAGCTGTGGACTCTTGAGAGCGGAGACTGTGTGCTGTCCTTCTTTGTCTCTCTCACAGCTCCTATCACTCCAGTGGCTGATGAAAATGACAATGATGTTGATGATGTTGATGATGATGATGCGGAGGAGGAGGGGGCATATTAGCAACAGTAGTAACGTACATTCATGGGCCGACAGCCAGCCCTGAGCCCTGTTCAGGGGTCCTCTCACTTCGTCCTCACAGGAACCCTTTGATACAGATGAGAAAACCGCAGCTGGAAGAGTTTAAATGGCTTCAGGGAAAAAGGACTAACTTTCAGAGTTGTCTTAGGATTTAGGCTTAATTACCACCTTCAGCTGAGAGCAGGGTGTACAGGAGGCCAGGGATGGGAAGGTGACCAGGAAAAGCTTTAGGGTGAGCCCTAAATCCATTGGTTGGTGTCCTTATGAAAGGAGGGAAATTTGGATGCAAACACACAGTATACGCGTAGGGAAGAGGCCACATGCAACACACATTGAAGTTATGCTGCAACAAACAGAGGAACTGCAGGGACTTCTGGCAATCACCAGAAGCTAGGAGACAGACCTTGGAGAATCATTTCCTCAGAGCCTCCAAAAGAGCCAACCCTGCTGACACCTTGATTTCAGACCTCTGGCCTCCAGAACTCTGGGAGTATACATTTCTGTTGTTTTAAGCCACCCAGTGTGTGGCATTTGTTATAGCAGCTCTTGTAAACTAATACAGTTAACATGGAAGTCTACTAGATACTTAACTGACTCACTGACTTGGGCAGTGATCTCAATCAACCTGTATCTGAGCTCCCTCATCTGAGAAATCAAGGTGTCGATTGTTAGGAGAACCCAATATAATACTTTTGCCACAACATAATCCTTGGCACTCAGCATACTTTGTTGATTAAAGCCCTTCACAAAGTACAGCAATACAAGTGTTTAATATGCACAGGACAAGTTTGGAAGCATTGGCAAGGAACTGGTATGCGAGGTTATCTCTGGGGACGGGAACTGGTGGCTGGGGACAGGGGTGGGTGGGGACTTCCCCTTCACTGTATACTTTGTGTACTGTTGAATTGGGTACCCTATCCGCACAGTACCTATTTTTAAAAGTAACATTTACAAATCACAGAGCTATGTGACATTACTATTCATGACTCACTTTTTTTCTTCCTCCTTCTGTTTCTCTTGCTTACTACAGCCCTCGATAAGCAGGGTGTAGGGCGCGCGAAGGCACATGGGCTGAGGACCTACTATGAGGAGAATCATTCCAGACAAAGTGTTTGGTATTTCTCACACTTCCTGTCCCCTCCTTATTCTTGCTCGGGTGCTACTTCTTACTGGAACCCCTATTCTGTGTGCAAAGCAAAGCAAGATGTGTCTGTCATCTATGCTCCAAAGAGTCAGAACCTCCATTCATTTATCAAATAGCTCCCCTGGTGACATGATGTCACACATCTAGGGCGGTGCCTGCCCACCTCAGGTGCTCAGCTGAAATGCCCCAAAGCGAAATAGCTGGAGCCGTACCCTAATTCTTAGTGCATGAAGGCTTCCCCCTTCACTCAGCTGGCCTGGGCCCGCAGGAGCTTCCCCGGGGGCTCTGTAACCCCAGAAGGAAGGTGGGCATTGTGAGAGAGGCACCGAGAAATGATTCCACCCTCCCACCCACCCACAATATCTCTTAGGCCCATCCTTCAGAATCTATGAAATATCAAGCCATGTAATTGAATCTGGAATGAGTTGTGCCCATGGTGGACCTGGAATGCCGAAGGCGGCACATTTAGGAACAGAAAGAAGGAATGAAATCTATTTCCAGCAAGTGAAAGTGGAGCTGCGCTGGCTTAGGCCTCCCCACCCCCTTTCCACTCAGCCTTTAAAGCAGCAAGAAAATCATGACATTTCCCCTGTCTCTCTGATGCGCTGTCAGGTGTGGCACTTGCAGTGGATGAAATCGCCATGCAGGAATTTTGGGTGCTGGTCTCTGAGGAGGCAAATGGCCCACGAGGACACAGTGCAAACCCACAGGGAGGGCTGCCGGCATCCACACCCCCCCAGCCTGGCCCCCCTCCATCTCCCTCATGCTGGCACCTGAATGGACATGAACCACTAACCTTATTTTAACTCACAAATTGCATATTTTTCTGCTCTCCCCCTTTCCCTTCGCTATATTTTTTCCAATATAACCATTTTGACTCAAAGGGACATTTTAACAGGAAAGAAATAAAATCTTGGACTCCCTATGAAGCAAACAGGAGTTGGAAAGGTTTGAAAGTGTTTCCAATTAGAGGACAGAAAAAAAAAAGTGTGACAGGCAGGCCACAGGGAAATGTTTTTCATTTATTCAGAAAGCCACCTAATAGAAAGAACCAATCTGTCAGAAATACCAAATGAGCATTGGTGTGGATTTAGAACAAAGGCTACAGGAGCAAACAGGAAGCCGCACACTTCTGTGGATCAGAGCTGGGAGGCAGAGCTGTGCCCTGAGGGCTCAGCCCCTGCACAGAGCAGGCCAGTTCGACCCCATTCAGAGTCAGTTTCCTGGAATCCATTACGCTTGGGACACCTGTCTGCTAGAGATAAGAGAGAGCCAAGAAAGGTGGAAGGGTCAGTGTTTTGTCTGGTTAGACTAGGTAATGGGTTGGCTTTTCCCAACAAATGGAGCTTGGCTTGACGTCCCAGTGTATGGGTTGATAATGCTGTTTGTTTAGTACTAATATGCATAGTTCTACACATGCATGTGAAACCTCACTGAGCCTCCCCGGCCAGCCAGGAGCTTGACATCTTCACTCTACGATGAGCACACTGCTCAGAGGTTAGTATCAACTCAAAGTGACTGGTCTTTGACCCGGATTGTTTAGAACCAGTGGGCTAGGCTGGTTTACTAATCCAGAGTGCTCACTCATTCACTCCAGAAACATTTACTGAGATTCTGCTGAGTGCTGGGTGCTATGCCTGGTGTAGTAGGGAGGCAGGGAATACAAATGTGAATAAAACACAGCTTGGGCCCCCAGAAGCCCACTTTCTGCTGGAGGAGGCAGACACAGACAGTGATGAAGTGGTAGGGATGGAGGGAGAGTGCACTCATCTATACCTCAGACACACACCACACATATGCGCCTCAAAGACATTCATATAAACACATACCCATACTCACATACCACACACACATTCCTACCTCACAGACACACACATCTCGTGCTATATACACCTCACTCAAACATACACTCACTTATACTTCACCTGCTACACACACACCACACATATCCAACTCTAAGACACACGCATGAAAACACACATACTAGACACATATACCCAATTCACACACATATACACCTCGTGCACACCTTACATCACACACATACATATACACACACACTTATACCTCACATGCTATACACACATCACATATATCTCACTCACCTCATGCATGCTCTTCCCTAATGCTCTGCCCACTAACATCCCTTTTTCTTCGAGATCCACCGCCCCTGTGGGCTCTCAGGACAGTTGGCTTGCTCTAGGCACTTAAATAGGGCCATGGTATGAGAATCTCCCTGATATAATCAAGTAGGGGTAGATGATACAGAAGAATCTGGACCCAGGTAGATGAAGATAGCAGATGAACAGTTACTTAAAGGAGAGGCTAAATATTTTGGTTTGAATGCTTTCTATTTGTGTTTATTACACCATTTCAGGGAGACTAAATTACAATTCTAGAGGTACCATACATGATCTCCAGTGATCTCAATGGGTGTTACAAAATTCTCAAAATAAATGAATTTTAATTAGCTTAAACTTAGCTTCAAGAGATGGATAAGAGTTCAGTGGCACATTCTAAATTTTACTCATTTAAAAAAGTAATCAAGACCCACCATGTTCCCTTCCCCAAACTTCAAATATATTAGCTTAGGAATCACTATTCTGTGAGTTTTAAGGTAATGAGATTTGAGGTATTTTATGCAAAAAATGAGTGAGAATACCACTCAATCAGCTACAAGATATTTAGTACAGATTTCCCTAAGAAAGATAGCATTTCTTATAACAATTTCTCTGTTTAGTTACTTTGAAGGAAGATAGAGAGCTATGCTTTCTGGGATAAGAGGTTGAAGTTGGAATTTTGGTATTTTTTAAAAAGCCCATTTGAATATTAAAAACGTTTATTCCTAGAGAAAAATTGATATTCTTAGATGAATTATAGCTTATACCCAGTATAACTGCAAAGGTCATGCTTACTTTAGAAGAGCTACATTGCTTTAAGATAGAATGTGCATGCCAATTAATTTAATAGTGAATCGAACTGAGGTGTGGGAAACAGTGTGGCATTTCAATCTGGTCATACAGCCATTGCCCTGGACAAAATTATAAATTAGATCAAGATTATCAAGAAATTGTATTAGTTATCTACCGTGTCAAGATTATCCCCAAATTTAGGCTCTTAAAACAACAAACATTTCTAATTTCATGTAATTTTTGAAGTTTAGCTGGTGGGTTCTTGCTCAGAGTCTCTCATGAGATTGTAGTTGAAATGTTGATGTGAACCAGGACTGCAGTCATTGCTGGGGCTGAAGATCCACTTCCATGCTCATTCAGGTGCTGTTGGTTGGAGGGCCCACATCCCCACCACAAGGCCCTATCCATAGGACTGCTCATGATCTGGCAGATGGCTTCCTCCAGAGGAGAGGAGAGAGAGAGAGAGAGAGAGAGAGAGAGAGAGAGAGAGAGAGAGAAGAGAGAAGAGAGAAGCCACACTGTCTTTAGTAATTTAATCTTAGAAGTGACACACCATCACTTCTGCTGTGTTCTATGGGTCACACAGACCAGCCCTAGAACAGTGTGGTGAGGACTGCACAAGGGCAGCAATACCAGGAGGTGGGGGTCACCTGCATCTTGGGAGCATAATGATTACACTTACTGCTGTTAGATTCCTTTGAAGCCTGGCTCAGCCACTTATTACCTGAGTGACCTTAGGTAAATCATTTAAATTCCTTGTGTCTCCATTTTCTCATTTAGAGAATAGAAATACTTCACCCATCTCAAGTTAATACATGCAAAGCATCTAGAATAATTCCTGGCACATGGTAAAAACAGTGCAAGTGTGAGCTCTTACTATCAGTTTTCATACTGATGACCTTATATTTTAGTTCTTCCTCAACTCCTTGGTTGTTTATGCCCTGCTTCCTTCCTTCTCCCTTGCAAAAACTTACTCTACTTTACAATGCCTTGTTTATACCACCGGATAACAGTGTTAAAGCATTTACCTCTACTGGTTATGTTTTTCATATTAACTGAGAATAATGCCTTGAGCTTAAGGATGAAGCTGCCAACTGTGCATATTGGAATGGACTTTAGAGGTGGTTGGACTTTTCCTAGTTCCCTGGAATTTCCTCTTTAAAAACAATATACACATTGCCATATGTCCTTTGGTGAATATAGTCCTAGGAATTGATACTTTGTAGTTAAAAGATATTTCAAAATGTCTTAGAAAGACTATCACTGACATTTCTTAAGTCAGTGTATCTTAAGCTAGAAATGTGTGTTTGTTTATATGTGCATAGTCAGTGAATCTTTAACTGGAAATATTGTATAATATATTCCCCTTTCAAAGGAATACATCTAAATTAAAAAATTCTGTGCATTAAAGGATACAATCAACAAATTAATAAGGAAACCTATAATAAGGAAAATGCAAATCATATTTCTAATAAGGGGTTAATATCCAACGTATAAAGAACTCCTAGAGCACAACAACAACAACAAAAGCCCAAACATCCCTCTTTAAAAAATGGGCAAAAGACTTGAATAGACATTACTCCAAAGAAAATATACAAATACTCAATGAGTACATGAAAAGATGTTCACTAGTGAATCACTAAGGAATTCCAAATCAAAGTAACAATGTAATAACATTTCACACCCATCGGGATGGCTACTAAAAAACAACAGCAGAAAACAGCAAGAGATGGTGTGGCTGTAGTGAAAAGGGAATGTACAATGGAGCAGCCAGAATGGAAAATAGTACAGAGGTTCCTCAAAATATTAAAAGTAAAACTACCTTATGACCCAGCAGGGTCACAAAGAGGTATTTCTACATCCATGTTCATAGTGGCATTATTCACAATAGCCAAAAGGTAGAGCTAAGTGTCCATAGACAAATAAATGAATAAACAAAGTGTGGTATATATATCTCATATATATATCTCTACACTAATAAAAGACAAACATGCAAATTGATGGTACCTTCGCTATGCCTTAAGTGACGCCCACCAGCCAATCAGAGCAACTATATGCAAATTAACCCAACCAAGATGGCAGCCGGCAGCCACGGAGCTGGAGCAAGCAGGAGGTTTGGTTGTCCCAATGATGGAGGAAGCCAAGCTTCCCACCTGCTGTGGCCGGCTCTGAGCTCCACTCAAAGCAACAAAGTTTCAATTATAGAAGATAAATAAACCCCAGATATCTGATTTCAGCCAGCCAGGCCACGGAGCTGGAGCGAGCAGGAGACTTGGGTTGCCCCTGGCTATGGAGGAAGCCAAGCTTCCCTCCTGCCCGCCCTGGCCAGCTCTGAGCTCCTCTCAAGGCTACAAAGTTTCAATTATAGAAGGTAAATAAATCCCAGAATTAAAAAAAAAGAAAAAAAGGAGAGGCTGGGAGCTTCCATTGCCGGGGGAGCTTGGCCAGCCTGAAAACGGCCCTCAGCCCCTCACCCAGGCTGGCCAGGCACCCCAGTGGGGACCCCCACCCTGAAGGGGGTGTGGCTAGCCTGCAAACAGCCATCAGCTCCTCACCCAGGCTGGCCAGGCACCCCAGTGGGGACCCCCACCCTGAAGGGGGTGTGACCAGCCTGCAAACACCCATCAGCCCCTCACCCAGGCTGGCCATGCACCCCAGCAGGACCCCCACCCTGATCCGGGACACACTTTAGGGCAAACCAGCCAGCCCCCACCCATGCACCAGGCCTCCAGCCTATATAATAAAAGGGTAATATGCAAACTGACCCTAACAGCAGAATGACTGGTCACTATGACACACACTGACCACCAGGGGGCAGATGCTCAATGCAGGAGCTGCCCCCTGGTGGTCAGTGCACTCCCACCGGGGGAGCTCTGCTCAGCCACAAGCCAGACTGATGGCTGTCAGCACAGCGGTGGTGGCGGGAGCCTCTCCCATCTCCTCAGCAGCACTAAGGATGTCTGACTGCAGCTTAGGTCTGCTCCCTGCTGGTAAGTAGACATCCCCCGAGGGCTGCTGGGCTTCCAGAGGGATGTCTGACTGCCATCTTGGGTCCGATCCCCCAGGGAGCGGGCTTAAGCCAGGAGGTGGACATCTTCCGAGGGGTCCCAGACTGCAAGAGGGCATAGGCTGGGCTGAGGGGACCCCCCCCCCCCCCACCACGAGTGCACAAATTTTTGTGCACCAGGCCTCTAGTATACATATAATATGTAATATATATCATATATATGTATATACTATATATACCATAGTGTGTATATGTGTGTATATATATATATATATATATATATATATATATATACATACTATGGAATATTATTCTATCTTTAAAAGGAAGGTAATTCTGATATAGGCTACAACATGCATAAAACATGAAGATATTATGCTAAGTGAAACCAGTCACAAAAAGACAAATACTGTATATATTATATGAAGTACTTAGAGTAGTCAAATTCATAGAGACAGAAAGTAAGATTGGGGCTTCCAGGGGCAGGGGGAGAGATGAATAGGGTGTTGTTTAATTGGTATGGAGTTTTAGTTTTGTGGGATGAAAATAGTTCTGGAGCTTGGTTGCACAACAATGTGAATGTATTTGACACTACTGATCTATACACTTAAAATTGACTAAGATGGTAAATATGATGTTTATTTTACCACAATGAAAATACATTTTAAAAAATACATGGTTCAAGATAGGCAGATTATCATGAGTTTAAATTGATGTCAGTTTTCCAGAATACATATAATATATCTGGAAACAAAAGTCTGATTTCATAGAAAAGCCTATTTTCTAAATTGTTAGTGACCACAAAACCAAATTTTAAAAGTAACTGTTATTAAAAGGAAAATGTAAATATTTTGAGTTTGAAAATATATTATTGAGAGCAAAGGTAGGGGATCATTTTATTGAGAGCTTCAGATTCACAAGGGAAAACTAAAACAGATAAGGCCATGCAGAAATAAAAGCAACCCAATTTTCTTAGAGTTGTTTTTTGTGTGTTTGGGGTTTTTTTGTTTTTGTGGTGTTTTGTTTTGTTGTTTTTTTTAAGGAGAGCTATCAAATGTTATTTCTTATGTTTAAATGAAGGCTAAGAAACAAGATTTCACACATGTGCAATTATATAAATATTTATTTTATCTAGATCCCTATAATGACTAACAATGGATAAAGAAAGAGAAAATGAAGAAAAGCAGAGGAAGCCCTATTGAAGGCAGATGACATGGACACAGAGGATCTGAAGGGCTAATTGAGCGGCTCCTCATACTTCTTATCTATGTTCAGAGTTTAACCAGTACCCCAACCCCACACAATAAAGCCACTGAGAGTTCTGAGTTCAGCTGGGAACACCTTATCTTTCCTGGCCTCCTTTCAGGTTGTTGGTGCTCACAGAGCCATTATCTACAACTTCGGAGCAAGAACATTTCTCTCCCGTGCTCCACCTCAGAATGGGGACCAGTGCCTTGAAAATTGATCTGGTTTCACTGCAGTGACTGTAACTACTCCAACCTGTCCTGCCGAGGTGTGGTTTAGTGACTTCTTAGACAAGCTTTTCTGGGGAGGATGGCAGCTTCTGGTTTCAATACCATCCCAGACGGCTATCTGGGAGCAGGCTGGTTGTTCCTGTGATACTGTGCTCACCTTGAGAAGGCCCCAGGCCCAGCTGGCCCTGGCTCCTATTAGGAAGAGTTGAACGTTAAAAACATGAAGCCGTTGGTTCTGACTGGCAGCCCTCTCCCTCTTCACCCCAACTGGTCTTTTCTGTCACATACAGGACTGAACAACCTTTGGAAATCTCAAAGGATCAATAATAGTAACATTACCACCTGTGTCCCTATGATCTTTGCATGTACTATTACATCATCATACGTGATCTCATTTGAAAACAACAGCAACACAAATTGGATAATGTCAGTGTCATTCCCATTTTACGGATAAAGACAGTGAAATGAGACTCAAAGAGGACCAGAAAATGTCAGGAACTTACTCAAGCCCACCCAGTGAGTTAGTTTTAGAGTAAAAGTTGGAATTCTTTGGATTCAACTCCAAATACTAGTATAACCAGAAGCCGAAGCCTAAGAGAGTTTTGCAGCATTTCACTTACCAACATCAAAGGAGAGTGACACTGTGCATCAGAAAAAAGGTTCATATCATGAAAGGACCATTTGGCTAATAGACCTTAAGACCACTAGGCCTTCATTGCAACTATTTTCCCTATTTCCATCCTGCATGACACTGAATAAAGGATCTTTAATTGCGATACCACGTTTTAAGGATCCTATAATGTGCTGAGCACCCAATGGTCTTTTATCCCTCAGCAGACCATGGTTTCTCAGTGGCATCTTTCCTTTTTCTCCTAGTAGATACTCTTTAGTCTTTCCTCATAACTAGGAAACACCTGAATGGTTTATGGAGTACTTGAAAGTCAACTGTGTCTCATAAATACAGCTGCCACATTTAGCAAATAAAAATACAGAATGCTCAGTTAAAATTGAACCTGAGATAAACTAATTTTTTAAGTAGAAGTCCTAAGTTTTATATTTTATCTGGCATCCCTACTCAGAAATAAATAAGAATAATAGATAGTTTTGTTCGTTTGGCTGCATTTAAGAGTTCTTATGGTAGCCACCAAATATTCTTCAGGTTCTATATTTAGGGACTACCTCTTATTTTAAAAATACATTTTTTTGTCATCTTGACTCTAATAAGGCAGTCCTGAGTTTCAGCTAATTAAGTTGAAATAGAAACTCTGATCTCCTTGTGATTCAGTTTCCAGCTTGTTAAAGGTTCTCTCTTCTACATCTGAATTAATTGAATATTGAATTAGGAGGAGCCTAGTTAATTCATCAAGAGAAATTTAATTTCATTTTAACTTGAAACACTTGAATCCTTAAACATGGTGCTCTAAATTCACCTAAGCTAAGATAAAAAATTACAGCAAAAAAGGGGGGGGAGGCGGATATGATAGTACCAATTGGTGAGATTAAGAGAGACAGAGCTGTATGTTTACTCAATTAAATGAGGTATATGTGATCATCTCCATGGTAACAAGTCATATAAAGACATTCAGAGTAGGGGGAGATCAAAGGTTTGGTTTAATAGAAGGTTTGCATATGGAAATTAAAAAATGAACAAGATTGTAATGTCTATAACAGAAGGTATGAAAGCTAATATATATCCAGGATAGTATAGTATGCCCTTAATATTGCTCCATCAATTGAAACCTGCACTTTTCTTGAAATGCAAGCACAAGAAAAGTGTAGAAGGATCCCAGCAATTTATAAAAAGTGCCTGTAGGATTAGAGAATGGCTTGAAAACCTGGTGTTTTATGTCAAGTGCGGTTGTCAACTCTGGCTCAATTGTGCTCACCCTCACAGCACTATGATTCATGTGGACAGCCATATGTTGTTGCTTTGCGCCCAGATTTAACCCTATACAGTACTAGAACTTCAAATTTGAGTCCACTTCACTCTAAGTTAGGAAAGCACAGTGAGATTTATTAACCACAATAGAACTCCACTTCTGGGAAGTGGATCAATTAATTACCGTAACCATGGGGATAGAATGCTATGACTGGACTATCTCCATAGTTAGAGGAATTCATCGATTCTTCAAGTCAACAAATGTTCAGTGAGGCTCCTCTAGGTTGTCAGGCACTAATCTAGGCACTGTAATTTGTCAGTTCAAAAACAAAAACAAAAAAAGAAAACAAGAAAAGATTTTAAAAATTTCCTTCTAATGGGAGGATTATATCCTAGTGAGGGGAGATTAATAATCAAGGCCATTCATTCCATAAGCAAATATTCATTGAGCCCCTGTATGCCAGGTGCTATTGTGGACACTGGAATTGTAGTAATAAATAAAACAGACAATAATCTCTGTCTCATGGAGCTTGCAATACAGAGGCAGAAGCCAGACAATAAACTTAACCAATCAGTAAATTGTATGTTAGGAGGTGATAAGTACTATGGGGAAAAAAAGGCAGGCTAAGGGGAAATAGGGATTGGGGGAGGGGTTGAGGAGTACTATTTTAAAGGGAGTGGCCAGAAAAGGACTCAAGGATAAGGGGACAGATGTTTGAGTAAAACCTGCGGGAGTGAAGGAGGGAGCCATGAGCCATCCAGGAAGGCATGGAATCCAAGGCAGGTCAGTTAGAGTCTCTCTCTGATCTTTTGTAACCAAAGCTGACCAATACTCACCACTGTTTCTCTGATTCCAAAGCCGTAGAGAGGGAAACCTAGAGCTTCTAAAAGCTGTGTCTCCTACTTCATGAGAAAGTAGTGAGGAGAGGAGATAAGAAATGGAGAATGAGGTCTTGGGAGTGGGGGGGAGGCTGACGGGTTGGGGGGTTGCTGGAGCCCTTGGTTCATGCACAGCCTGGGGCCAACTTTGCAGTTTGGTTATAGGAGACAATGTTTTCCTTCTTTTACTTAAGCTAACTCCAGTTGGGTTTCTGTGACTTACAAGCAAAATGTGTGACCACATGGAAGGGGACCAATTGGCCATTTTGGAGCCAGCTTTTCAGCTTTTCCTAGAGGTACATCTCCTGAGAGCACCCACTCTCAAAGGCTGGTGCCCTGGGCAGGGAAGCAACTGTACTCATTTACCCTCCCAGAGTCACGTTTCTTAGATGTTTAGTACTTAGGGCTTGTAAATTTTCAAGGGGAAAAAAAAAGTAAGTCAGGCTGCCAACTTTTTATTTGGTCAAATGACAGCATGAGAAAATAAATAAATAGACCAATAAATAAATAACCACTGTCGTGATTATTTGGGGGCCAGGAAACAGGCTAGTGTTGTGAGTGGAGTAAATAGTCTTATCAAAGACCGCTTTTATTTTTCTCCTTCCACAAAGGACTGGGGAAAGCTCCTCAGAGACCAGCAGCAGCGACCTGGCCAGTGCTCACAACTACTGCCCTTGAGCACATGGACTTAGACCTTCCAGGAAGGGCTAGTAATGCTTTCCAATTAGGTGACTTGTTTTATTAGACACTAAAGCCCATGGGCAAAAGCGTTTTGTAGCTGGCCAAGAATTGGCTTGCCTTGGGGGAGGATATTGACCTTCTATCATTGAGGAGAGAGAGGGAGGATAGTGTTCTGGTGGGTTACTTGTTCTCCAAGGGCTGCCTCTTCAGAGTTTGCTCAGCCTGCTTGAAGGAGGCAATCCTATCCGGGGGAACTTTATGTGTAATCTCCAACAGCTCTGCTGGATAACCTCCTTAGAATTTCCCTTTTTGTCTAGGATGACTGTTCTTCAGAGCTCTGCGTTGTGCTAAAGCAGATGTTGGCAGAGATTTTCTGTAAAGGGCCAGAAAATCAATGTTTTAGGCTTTGTGGGCTATGCAGTCTCCACTGGAGCTGCTCAACTCTGTTCATATTGTGCAAAAGCAGCCATGGGCGATACGTCAACAAATGGGCGGGACTATCTTCCAGTAAAAAGTTTTTTTCAGAACCAGATGGAAGCCCAGATTTGGCCCGCAGGCCACTTTTTACTGGCTTGTGTTTAACTGTGGTTCAAATTATATAATTTAAACCCTTCTCTTTTTGTTAAAGATGCTGATGAAGTTTGTTACCTTTACTCAGAGGGGGACTAAGTTCTTGGACTCTAATCTAGGGCTTCCCTTGTAACTTATTGCTAGGACATTAGTCCACATTTATTCTCTGTAAAAGAGAATATTTTCATTATGGTGGGTTTATCTTGTATCTTGTGAAATGTAAAGGTTTCTCAAACCAGAGAATAAATTCAGTGTTCTTGTTATGGATTGAATTTATCCTCTCTCAAATTTATGTGTTGAAGTCATAGTCCTCAGTGCTTCAGCATGTGACTTTGTTTGGAAATAGGGCCATTGCAGATGTAATTAATTAAGTTAAAATGAGGTGATACTGGAGTAGGTTGGGTCTTAATCCAATATGACAGGTGTTTTTATAAAAAGGGAAAATTTGGACACAGATACTCACAGGGGAGTGCCATGTGAAGACTGTGGTTATGCTACCACAAGCCAAGGAACCACCAGAAGCTCAGAGACCAGCCTAAAACAGGTCCTTCTTTGGTGTATTCAGAGGGAACATGGCCCTGTCAACACCTTGACTTGACTTCTAGCTTTCAGGACTGTGAGAGAATAAATGTCTGTGGTTTAAAGTACTCAGCATGTGGTACTTTGTTATGACAGCCTTAGGAAATAAATAGGGTTCCATAATGAAAAAGCATGACCCAGAGTAGACCAATCATGGATTTTGCCTCTCAGGATGGACCTGTCGGTAACAAGATGGAAGATTGGGCATTTTTTAAAGAGTGTGACCTGGGATTATAGATAGAAAAAGGGTTGTTGACATCTTTCTGGGTGATCCAGCTTTATGAGGATATGCTGTTTAGGCCACCCCGAGTGCAAGGCACTTGGAAGGGCCTGCCAGCCACACACACTAGGGAGGAGATCCTAGGTCCCCCCAGGAGAGCTCTATGCTGCAGCTTGGCTGGCGTCTCTCTCTCATGTGTTCTGGTCACCTGGTTTCCATCAGTCCCTCTGCTTTGCTGGCTCGGGCTTTCTTCTTTAATCCTTAAGGTATTTTCTGTAGCATTTAAAATTTTCTACTTCCCACTTATACTAAGATACACAGAAGTAGTCCAAAAATGTGGTGGAGTGAACTTAAATGTGAGTCACACGATCAAATCTATTTTTAAAGTCTAACAGATTTTTGGTTTCCCTGAGTTGAATGCATGTGTTCTTCACATGAGCTTTCTTCCAGACCATGGGAAGAGAGGCTCGCTCTGATTTATTCTTCCTTTAAAACATACCAAGGATACACCCTTCAAAGGTAAAATTCTGCCCTTTCTTTAAGCCTCAGGGGACAATTTCCTGGAAAACAGTAGAATTCTTAATATTAATGTCTATTCTAAAATAAGAATACAAATGACCTTCTAGATAGGTAAGTTGATAGAACTGGGATATCACTGTCATTCTTTCATTCCACAAATGTTAACTAAACTTCCAATACAGACCCTACTGTATGGAAACCAGGTAACCATCACCATTTTGTAAGTATCCCAAAGGATATGACAAAAGGGTGTGTTTGCCAATGTTAACACTGCCAATTGTAAAAGAGGCCAATAGTTCAACAGGCACTGGACATTACACATCACCTCAACTCAGCACAATCTACTAGGATCTTAATAAAAGGGTGTTCTGCCACAAACTCACCAATCTTATCTTGCTTTATCAGTTTTCCATCTACCCTTCTTAGTTCCACCAAGCTGCCTGGCTCGGACACCTGCCCATTTCAAAGGTTGTCTCAGAAGTACATAGGGTTGCCCATAAATGCTTTCTCACTAATACACTTTCTGCCCCCTCAATCCTGCCCTAGCCTGCAGCTCACTTGAAGTCCACCCACTTAGGCATCATGAATAGTACTTTATAGTATATTCTCATCCCTCCTTTCACATTATATACTCTCCAATACCATGACCCAGCTCCTTGGTAGCTGTGAGAAAGAAAAAGAAAGTATGACAAGCAGAATGGAAATGATCACCACTGGCTTGGCAATTAGTTGGGCAAAGATGGCCCTCTCAGTGTGTAACTTCATTTGTGCTATGAACTGTAAAGTCTGGAAGAATTTGTGTTGCCCCAAAATAGAGTATGAATCACTCCTTATTTCTGTGTTTTATTCATGCTTTCATCACTGTACACATAACAATTGAACTGAGCTACCCATTCTCATGTCTGCCTTCCTAGTTAGAGAATGTCAATGACTTTATGTTTTCCATCAACTTAGATACCTTTAAGGTTCTATGTGCCTTCTGGGTGAAAACTAAAGTAGTAGAATGTTAAAGCTTTGAAAACACCTAATACACCTCTCATTTTTATATACGGAAACAGGCTCCATTGAATCAGTAGCAAATTCCATTCTAGAACTTAGATCTTCTGGGTTTGCTTAGCAGAGGTTAGAACATGTCTGATGGCTTTGAAATTATGTTCATCTGTGCTCAAAGCCTGGCCCTTTATTATAGTTGGATAAGCTTTGGCAATCCATATATATTATGCTATGTTTTTCATCTATAGAAAGAGAATATTATAGAGACAGTTACTTAAAGAGGTTTTCATAAGGAATAAATGAAGTAATACCAATAATGTGCCCAGCACAACCCCTGACAACTCAATAAATGGTCACTCACTCATTTTTTTTTTTTTTTTGCCAATCTTCTTCAATCCTATGTCTACCCATTCCCATGAGAATAGTGAAAAGAGTGCTATATTCTTCTCACTATTTCATATGGGCTTCCTAACATTCAATTAATTCAACTAGTGGTGAAAATTCTTGCTTTGATGACAGCATTTCCAAGATAGCAGAAGGATTGGCCGAATGGCCACCTCCTTGGGTCAATGGAAGTTTTCTGTCTTATACTCTGTAAATAGAATGAAATAATAGGTTCTGGGCCATATTAGGAAACCTGGAATCAAATACTCCCTGCTAAATAGGCTTTGAAGATCCTTGCCCATCTGGCCCTATGTATCAGAGACAGTACATTGCAGAGGTTCAGAACATGGGTTTCAAGTCAAGCAAATATAGCCTTGCATACCAGCTCTGCCTCTTATTAGTTGTACAGGGTTGAACAAATTATGTGATATTCAGCAAATTGTTATCAGCTTTGTTTCAGTTTTCTCAGCTGAAATATGAGGTAGTTGCACTAGATGTTCTTTAAGTCCTGTAAGGACTTGAAGTCATTGTAAGAATTTTGGCTTTTGCTCTCAGTGAAATAGCATTGATGGGTTGAGCAGAGGAGTGATATGATCTGACTTACGTTTTAAAAGGATCCCTCTGGTTACTGTCTACTGAGAGTGTGCAGACAGAATTATAGTCAATAAGAAAAATGATGGACCAGAGTGCAGGCAATGGAAGTGTAGATAAGGGCTAAGTCTTAGCATATATTTTGAAGGTGGAGCTGACAGGACTTGCTGTTGGATTGGGGGTTTGAGTGTGAAACAAAGAGATGAGTCAAGAGGTCTTGGCCTTGGCTTGAGCAACTGGAAAGATGTAGTTGACACTGAGATAAAATAAGTTTGTGGGGGAAAATCAAGAGTTTGATTTTATGAAAGTTAACATTTCAGATGCCTATAGGCACCTGTGTAGGCAGCTTGACATATGAATCTGTAGTCCAGGGAAAGAGTTAAATCTAGAATTTGTCAACTAATAGATGGTATTTACAACCATGAGACTGGATGCAAGCACCAAAGAAATGACGGTAAATAGAGAAGAAATGAAATCCAAGCCCAAGTCCTGGGCTGTTCAATAGTAAAGTGTCAGGAAGATGAGGAAAAACCAAGTAAGGTTTACAAGAAGCAGTGACTCATGAGGTAGAAGGAAATCTAGGAGAGTGTGTGTCCTATAAGAGGACAAAGTACTCTCAGGAACCTATCATTCCAGGACACAAAACAGTCTGCAGAAATGAGTAAAGGGCCATCATAAATTCCTGCACAGGCAATTAGGATCCACTGTTGCCTGAAATTCCTGAGAACTTAGGGTGGAGTTTGTATTAATCTCCAGTGGAGAGGGTGATATGGTTAGAAGTTGTTTATGGATTCATTCTTCAACCTTTCTAAGCAGGTTATACCTGGGACTGGCAGACAGTTGGTTATACAATGAGGTCTGAGTCAGAGACCAGAATACAATTTGAGGAAAGAAAAAAAATTAACATTTGGATTAAAATTCATCTCAACTGCAAGCTAAGTTTTATTCCTGTGCTTCTTTACTCACACTGTTAATGATTTCTTGGTCAAAAACACACTGCTGGATAATGCCTAGCTGGGCCAGCTATTCCCCACAGTCTTTTGAAATGTTGAGTTTTAAGTTATGAAAGTTGTGCCTCCTCAAAGGGCATCTGAAGATGAAAGTTAGCCTCTCTCCCCTCAGCAATGAATGATGTAGGCCACTTTTATTATCCCCTCATTTTTAGGAAATGGAAACTCTTTCATAATGTTTAATGGGCTCTTCACATGTTATTTCACGCTCCATTACCAGAACTGGATAATAAAATTGATGTTTAAAATACCCTACCTATTCTGTGTAAGGTGTGACTATGCAGTGACCATGAATAGCCCAAGACAGAGGAAGAGGGCAGGATAACAATTCTGGAGCACAGGAAGCAAGTGCCCTGCCTGCTTGTTTGGGGGAAAAATAATAGTCATAATACCTATCATTTGTGTTCTATGTCTGTCCCCTTATTCAGTCTTTACATAAATCATATGAGGCAATATAGTCCTAATTTTCTTTTTTCCCCCTAATTTTCTTGAATAGGAACTTTATATTAACTAGATTACTTGGATCCCCTGATAGAAGGGGTGTATCATGGACTGAATTGTATTTGCCCACTACCTTCGAGTGTGACTGTATTTGGAGACACAGTTTTCAAAGATACTTAAACAGAACCAGTAGGAGACAAGGTCATAGAGTCTAGAAGGGGTGGGGCTGGAAGGGTTAGGGAGACCACTGCAGGCTATGGCAGGGTTTGGGATTAAATATAATGATAGCCTGAACTATGATAATGGTGGTAGACTGGAAAGGAGAAATATGGCTAAGGTAGAATCTACTACATTGGTTACTAAGGGAGGAGCCAGTGTGACTGTGGGGTTCTCAGACCAGACTGAATGAATAAGGATGCTAGTTACAGACATGCACAGCTGTGAAGAATAAAGTCTGGTTCTGAAGGGAAGAAGGAGGTGTGTGTGCTGTCAGACAGGTATCTCACACTGTGCACTCTGACCCCTGCCACCATGGCATGTTGCACTGAGCTTTGGTCTCCCTCCCTTTACCTGGTTCTTCCTTCACCAATAGCATCACTATTAACCATCACTCTCAGTCCTTTGATAATACATCAGGGGCAGATCTAGATTTTGTGCAGATTGAAGCTTATACAATTTGAGGGGCCCTTTTTGAGAAAAAGAACAAAGTTAAGAATAAGGTTTTGGAAGAGGATGGTGCAAGCAAGGAGCCCTGAAGCTTGAGCTTCCTATTTATAAAGGTCACTTATACTATATCATTTACATGATTCACTCACCTAAGCTCACATTTATTTGGAGAACTCTCTGTTTTTCTCTTGAGGAAAAGCTCCTGAAAAGCAAGGTGGATGCCTCCTCCATGTGCTGTGTGCAGGCTCATGGCTAAAATTTTATCTAATGCTCCACAGACTTCCCTGCTTAAAACCAGACCTTGAAGCAGACTTTTAGAATTTGAAAACCTTTGAGTCTTACAAAAGGGCTCTGGAATGACTACAAAAAAAAAACACCAAAAATACCCACAAAAAAAACACACTGGTCTTCGGCGGGTCAAAAGGTAGACTCAGTGTGGGACTGGTAACAAAGACCAATGGCAAGGGAGACAACAGCAATGCATGGCAACGTAGAAGACATTGACAAGGGGAGACAGAAAGGGAGGGGAAATACTAAAATGGCAAACAAACCTGGAAGTCATTGAGTTTGCCTAAATTGGAGCAAGATCATGTTTGTTTTGAAATTAGGCAAAAGGTGAAACCATGATTAAATTCTGTTATAGGAATAAAAAACAGGTTCCATTTCTTTTTTTAAAAATGTTTTTATTGATTTTAGAAAGAGATGAAGGGAGAAGGCTAAAAAGCTAGAGACATCAATCATCTGCCTCCTGCACACCCCCTATGGAGGATCGAGCCTGCAACCCAGGCATGTGCCCTGACCGGGAATCCAACTGGGAACTTCTTGGTTCATAGGTCGATGCTCAACCACTGAGAACACCAACCAGGCAACTTCTTGTTCATCCAAATATAGGGCTTGCAGATTTGTACCTGCTTTGTATATCAAAACAATGACCACTTCTTACAGGCACCACTACTGGGCAGTGATGAGGATGGTTCCTTGAACTGGTATTTTTGCTTGACGCTCTGGATCTCATACTGGATTGCTCTGGGGTGGGGTGGGGCTGGAGGGGGTAGGGAGACCACTGCAGGCTATGGCAGGGTTTGGGATTAAATATAATGGCAGCCTGAACTATGCCTCTCAAATGATTTGTTCAGTGATTTTCAAAACCCTCTTTGAGTGCCTCCTCTGCTTAGCACCCAGCTGCATTCATTGCATGTTGAGTGGACTGGTGCATATCAGATAAGATTTTTTCTTTCCGGAGTTTATAATATGAAAAGCCAAGACTAACTTTGACGAAACAGGAAACAATATAAGACAAATACTAAAGGGAACGGAGCATAAGTGCCATTGGAATTCAGAAGAGGATGATAAACAGGGGCTGGAATAATCTAAGTGTGGCCACTCAAAGTGTGGTCCATGGACCAGTAGCATCAGGGTGACTGGGAAAAGGTTAGAAATGCAGAAAATCAGGCACTACTCAAGACCTATTGGAAAAGAATCTACATTTTCACAAGATCCTCAACGTATGGTATGTACTTTAAAGTTAAGAAGCACGGCTCTATGAGAGTTAGTTCATGACTTAAACTTTAAAAAATGGATAAGATTTGTAGAAGCTTAATATTTATTGGTGTTATATTTTTTAGGCCCAGTATTCCATTTCAGGCTTAGTAAATGGAAACCTTGATATCGAAAGCCTTTCTGATTAGTAAAAGGACTCTAGATAAAGGTGTGGGGTGGGGAGGTGGAGGAGGTATTTATGCAGAAGAAAGATTGAATTCCAAAGAGTACTGTCATTTGGAACAACTAATGACAAGATATAAAGGCTGAAAATACAAGAATAAAACCCCATCTGCCCTTCTGAATACAGACACTTGTGGGGAAATTTATACTCCATATTTGTAACCATACAACTCTGGATTCAATAACCTTCCCCCTCCCCAAAAGTATTCTTGTTAAGATATGCACAAGAGACCTTCTTGGAAACATCCAGACTTTAAAAACTTTAATTCTATTTCTTCTGGAATGTAATAGTTCATCTCAAAGACTTATATGAGAAGTGCCTCTCGTGGTTAATAATTGGCATCTCTAACTCCTCAAGTTTTATAGAGTATGCATTCTTTGGTTTGGTAAAATACCTTAAGTTTTATCGGTTTCTCTACCTTTGGCCAAAGGAAAATAAAACATTGATGATTCTGGTAGATACAGTAGATCCTTGAATAACGTTATTTTAATCAACGTTATAAGGATGCTGCAGGAACTTAACTCTTATTCATGTCAGTTAGCCTATGATAAAATTGGTTTCATTGCATGTCATTTTGCTTAAAGCCTCAAATCTATTGATGATGGTGAGGACTTACTGAACTTGAAGGTTTTAAGAGGTTTTCTTTTTTGTCAGATTTGTATCCTGTCTCCTACCTCCACAGGTGTCTTACCTTGAGCCCAACCTCCTCCCTTTCCTTTTCCTCCCTTTCCTCTTCATCCTCTCCTCCTCCATCTACACCCTGTTCCCTTCTTCTCCCTCTCCCTCCTTTCATCTGATCCCCCATTGTGGCTTCTTTGTTTCTTTTTTATTGAAATTTTTGGGGTGACATAGCTTAATAAAATTATATAGATTTTAGGTGTATGATTCTACAACATCTGTACTTTGTATTGCATGTTCACCACCCAAGTCAAGTCTCCTTCTATTCCCCCTTTACCCTCTTCTACCTCCCCCACCTCCCTTTCCTTCTGGTGATAATCTGGTGTTGTCTGTTTCTATGAGGTGTTTTTTGTTTTTTTTTTACTTTTTTCTTTTTTCTTTTTTTTATCTCTTCACCCTTTTCACTCAGCCTCTGAAACCCTGTTAGAGGGGATGGGGGTTGTGGGGCTTCTTAAATTATCTCTACTATAGCCACACATGCTGAATAGTCTCCCATGCTATAATTGTTTTTTCTACCAAGACTGCCATTTGATTTGCTTCTCTGAAGCTCAAATGTCATGTTCACAGCTGTCAAGAATTATCCCACATCTGGACCGCTGTGTCTCTCTAGTGCCTCACAGGACTTTCAAACCTGTGATATTGCTGTGTGTGTCTCTGCTTTGAGTAGCTTCTTAGACTCTAAACTCCTTGAAAGCAAGGATTTTGCTTTATTTAGCTTTATATCTCCATGTCTGGCAAAACAAACAAACAAACAAAAACAAGGTATTTATCAAATCACTGATAAAAGGTATTTAACAAATCATTGTTGAATACATTAATAATGATAGAAAGATGAGCAAAAGAGATTCCTGACAAAGTAAAAAAAATAAATAAATAAACAGGCATGAATGCTGTGAGGGGTAGAGGGATGGCTTGATGTGTATTTAGAACAGGAATCCACAGATGTTTTCTGTAAAGGGCCATATAGTAAATATTTTAGGTTTTGTGAAGCCATACAGTCTCTGTACCAATTATTTAATTTTGTCATTGTATTGTGAAACAAGCTACAGGCAATGTATTAATGATGGGTGTGGTTATGGTCCAATAAAACTTTATTTATGGATACTGAATTTTGAATTTCATATAATTTTTATGTAGTGAAATACTATTCTTTGTAAAATTTTTCCAGCCTTTAAAAACTAAAAGCTATCATTGGCCCGCAGGCAGTAGGAAAATGGGGTGGATTTGGCTCTCAGGACAGAGTTTGCTGACCCCTAATTTAGAGCACTAATTAAAATGTATAGATTGCAACTTAAAAAGATTCACATCAAAGTTTTTATGTTGGTCAAAAGGACAGTGATTGAGTAAATTCGAGCACATTTATGACATTTTTTGCAGCCAATTAAAATAATATAAAGACTATGTAGCAACATGAAAATGCTATGATAAATACCAAGTTGAATAAAGCAGACTCAAAAATTATGTCTACTCTGATTATAATTATGTTGAGTGAAATGTGAATAAACTATGTGCAAATTATGTATGCACAAGGATTGAAAGGGAAAATGAAAGCTGCTCGATTTATATGAAGTTGGGACTGTGGGTAATTTGTTTTTACGGAAATGTGAATATCAACCTTCTTTCTAATTCTCATATTCTGTGATGCCATCACCATGGCTATTTAGCTCAAATGAGTTCACCAGGTAAACTCATTTGCAGACAAAGAAGGAAGAGGACATAACCTAGATTGGCCAGAGGTTAGGGGAGTTTTAAGCAGTGTTCCAGTTAAGCTTTGCTGCACAACAAACACCTCCACACTTAGTGGCCTAAAGCAACAACCATTGTATTATTATACCCACAGATTCTGTGGGTTAGCAACTCAGTCAAGGCACAGCAGCTATGGCATGTCTCTACCCTACCGGGTCTGTGGCCTCAGCTGGAAAGGCTGGAATGCCTGCAGGGGACTCGACCGGCCTGGGGCTGGAGCAGTGGTTCTCAACCTTGGCTGCACATTAGAATCACCTGGGAATCTTTTTAAAATCTTGATTTCTGGGCCTCATCCCAGAGGATTTTAAAAAGATTCCCAGGTGATTCTAATGTGCAGCCAACGTTGAGAACCACTGGGCTGGAGGATCCACTTCTGAAATGGCTTCTTCACTTCCTCCCTGGAGCCTGGGCAGGGATGATTACAAGGATGGTGCATTCATTTCCTAAGGCTGCCGGAACAAGGTACCACAAACTGGGTGGCTAAAACAATAGAAATGTATTGTATCACAATCCTGAAGACTAGACATCAGAGATTGAGGTGTAGGCAGAGCTGGTTCCTAATGAGGGCCATGCCCCTCTCCTAGCTTTCAGTGGGTCGTTGGCCGACTTTGACGTTTCTTGGCCTGTAGATACATCATGCCAATCTACGTTTTCATGTTTACGCAGTGTTCTCCTATAGGCATGTCTACCTCTGTGTCCAAATCCCTCCTTTTTAAAGAACACCAGTCATTTGGGCTCTACTGACTTCATCTTAACTGGAACATCTACAAAGACCAGTTTCCACAAAAGGTCACTCTCACCAGTATTGGGGGGTTGGGATGTCAGCATCTTTTGTTGGATGCTACTCATACCATAATAATTGAGCTCAGCTAGGACTGTCCACCATAGCACTTACACAGAACCCGTGCACATGGCATGGAGCTGGGTGCTGAGAGGATCATCCCCAAAGCAAGCTTTCCAGGTGCACTAGCTTTGGAAGTCATACTGTATTGGTAGAAGTAGTCACAAGTGTGCCCAGATTCAAGAGAAGGACATAGACCTCACCTCCAAATGGGAGGAATACCAAAGAATTTGCAGTCATTTTTAACAACCACTGCAAGTAAGGATCTTTAACGTGGGGTTTGTGGGCCCATTGGGAATCCACAGATGCCTTCCAAAGGTTCTGAGAAACCTCAGAAGCTATGCAACATATTGTATGAACTCAATTTCTTTTCTCTGGGGCATGAGTCCACAGCACTCATCCTATGTTCAAAAGGTCTGTGACCTACAAAATGATTAGGAAGTACTGGAATAGCAGGTCCATCTGCTGCTTCTAAACAGAAAGTGACATTCCTCCCTTTCTCTAATTCAGAGAAAACATTTTCTATCTCTGGCTGGGCATCAGAGCCAGCCTTTCTCTTTCCCCGAGGCAGCTTCTGCCATCTGCCAAATGGTGCTGTTTTGTGACCCTGTGTCCTTGAAGCTGCTCAGAAGCCTTAGAGGGAGGTCCCCAGTGATCCCAGGGTGCTCTGGCTCCTGGGTACATAGATAGGGATTGAAAAGCTGCCTGTACCCCACTCTCTGGACCTGGGAGGCTCTGAAATATCCCCCGCCCCCACCAGCAGTTCTAGAGATCTGGGTTCGGGAGGTCAGGGAGGGCTCCTTCTAGAGAGATGGCCTCTTCCTATCCTTCTTCCAACATTGTTTGTACCTCTGTGCTTTTGGGATACCAGCCTGTTTCCTCCACCAGCTAATGAACTCCTTTGGGAGCAAGTATCTCTCTTATTTCTCTGTATATTAAAAAAAAATACTTAGTACTATATCTTACATATGATAATGTCCAAAACAGTTGGTGATTTAAAAACACCAAAGCTGAGCTGTGTAAAGTTAGAACAGGTCCCCGGGGACTCTGATGTCAGCTTGGAGCACGAGGACACTGATTATTCATGTAGTTAGAACACAGGGCTTCAAGGGCTCCGCATGCTAGGAAGGGCTCACTTGGGGGAAGATATCAGCTGCAAACAGGAGTCACAGACTAGGAAAATGGAGCAGGGGGAGTGAAACTTAGAGGTAGGTTGGATTCTGATCCTGGTTCTGTCACTAATAATCAGTGGGACACTGGCCAGGTATTTCTATATGGCTTAGTGGAAACAGTGTGAATCTTGATGCTCCTATGCATTAGTTATGAGAGAGGCAAATGTCTGGCCCTCAAAGCCAGACTTCCTGGGTTTGTGTCCTGGCTCCTCCTCTGATTGCCTATGACCTCGGGCATTAATGAATCTCTAGAATCCTCAGCTGCTTCATCTGTCAACTTCCTGAGCTCAACAGCCTCTACCAAATGTCCTCCATGAGACAGGCACTGCTATAAATGCACCACCTGTCTTCACTCCTTTCGTCCTCAGAATGACCCTACTAACTAGGCAGTGTTACTACCCCATTTACCACTGGTGAAACTGAGGCACAGGGAGGGGATAACCTTCCCACAGTCACATTTCTGCCAAGGGGCACAGCTGGCATTTGAATCAGGCGGTTCTCTTAAGCACTTCACCACATAGCTCCCTGATCTGATGAGCCTACATTACTTAGCACACAGTAGGAGCTCAACAGATAGTTGTTAGAACTAATGATCATTTTGAGTCCCACAGCCTCATCTTCAAGGTAGGGATGATACTACCTAATTGGGGGTAGAGATGACACTGATAAAGCCCTAAGCTGTGCACATGGGACTGGGATGCCTGGGTTTGTTGTCTCTATTGTTAGCCACACGGCAAGTAGATGGGCAACTGATCTTGACAACACAGACTTGGGGACCAGGACCTCTTAGTGGGTGCTAATCTCACATTGTTTGATGTTTTCTAGTTTGAATAGTGCTTTACTCATAGCAGATGCTAAAAAAAAAAATACTGTATGGTTTATTGATTTCTCCAAGAACTACAGAATTCCCACCACTCTTGCATAGGCTACTCTGAAAGAAGAGGTGAGGAAGTGCTGGGCAGAAATAATCCTTGACTCCATTCCTGATTTCAAGAAGAAGCTCACATCTCGTGCACTATATAAGCCTGTCAGTGTCAGAAACCCACTTAATGCCAACTCCTGTTTAATCTGTTCCGTGGATGTTGCCGCCTCTTGTTAATGCACGGTTGCTGTTGCCCAGCTTTTATGTTGTCTATGCAGATTGATACTGTCTGTCCTAGACTGCTGGCTGCTTCAGGCTGGGGACCATATCTATTTACTTGCTGTCAGTAGTGCTATGCCAACTATCAGGCTCAAAAACATTTCTTGGCTGACTTAGCTGCTGTTGATCCTGTTGGAGCTAAAGTCTAGCGTTGGTTATTTACCATCTTGATTTCTGACTCTGTGGCCAGACAATTATGTACCATGATATCCTGGTCTCGGCTCACCTCCATCGTTATTACTTGGTGGCCAGGGCCTGTGTACTGAAGATGAGGAGTGGTGGTTAATATGGTGGAGAAAGGGGAGTTGGTTCATAGCAGACTTTGTAGGAGTGGGCTTATTAGGAGAGGAGGGAACTATTATTAAGCAAGCACGACCATGGTCAGGCAGCAGGGGAGAAGCTTTCTCAATGGAATGGGAATGGACACCAAGTTCTTGGTGCACCAGCGGTTTGGGGAGGTGTTGAGGGCAGTGCTCATTGTCTACTTCTCTATTTTCAGAGACCATTAGGTCAGCAAAAACACACCCTGACATCTTGGCCCTCTCCTTATTTATATCTCTCCCTGGAGGAGAAATGCCTTATCTGATTGTGGGACCCGTCATTGGTCCATAATAGCCACCTAAAGATATCAAGCCATAATCCCTGAAATTTTTATCTGTTCCCTTATTGGGAAAGGGGTCTTTGCAGATGTGATTAGGTATTAGGGTGTATACTAGTTTGCTAGGGCTGCCATAGCAAAATAACAAAATACTGGGTGGCTTAAACAATACAAATGAATCTTTTCATGGTTCTTGAGATACAAGTTCAGAATCAAAGTACTGGTAGCACTGGTTTTTCCTGAGGCCTTTATTGTTGGCTTGCAGACACCTACCTCTCCCTGTGTCCTCACATGGCCTTTACTCTGTGTGCATTCTCTTCTTATGAAGACATAAGATCCTATTGGATTAGGGCACTAGTCTTGTGACCTCATTTAACCTCAATTCCCTATTAAAGGCCTTATCTTCAAATAACATTGCATTGGGAATTAGGGCTTCAACATCTGAAATTGGAGGGTAATAAAATTCAGTCCATAGCAGGAGGTTATCCTGGCTTTTCCAGGTGAGCCCTAAATGCCATCGCAAGTGTCCATTGCGTAATCAGAGAGAGGCAAAAGGAGATTTGAGACAGATACAGAGGAGAAGACACAGAAAAGAGAAGACAGGTTGAGGGGCAGAAACTGGAATGATGGTGCCTCAAGTCACGGCCACCAGAAACTGGAAGAGGCATAGAATGGATTCTTCCCTGGAGCCTCCACCCTCGCAGGGAACGGGATGCTGCTGACACCCTGATTTGGGACTTCTGATCTCCACAACTGTGAGAGAATAAATGTCTATCATGTTAAGCACCCCCACATCCCCATTTTGTTACAGCAGCTCCAAGACACAATTGATTAGTCCTGTTCAAAGACTTAAACCTGGAGATTTGGTCCTTTTCCTTCTCTCTCTGCCCATCCAGGATAAGGCAGCAATTGTGGATAAATGTGTCTGCTCTACACACCAGAATTTTTTCTAATGTGGCCTCCACCAGAGTCTAGACTGGGCAGTGAGAGACAGGACGTGTTGTGGCTGACAATATTCACAGGCCCATTTGGTCACTTACCGTTGTCACATCCTTCAATCTGGATTTCATTAGCATAAAGCCCACATATTGATTTCCATCTACCTGATGCTATGCATCTCTTAAACTTGTTCTATTTACTTGCTGTCAGTAGTGCCATGCCAACTATCAGGCTCAAAAACATTTCTTGGCTGACTCAGCTGCTGTTGATCCTGTTGGAAGTAAAGTCTAGCATTGGTTGTTTACCATCTTGATTTCTGACTCTCTGGCCAGACAATTATGTACCATGATATCCTGGTCGTGGCTCACCTCCATTACTGGAGGTGAGGGGTATTACTTATTAATGCCCTTAAAGCCTTAACAGAGTACATGGGATGTGGGTCTGTGTTTGGTTGGAGAGAGAAAGCCTCCTTTACAGACAGGACGTGCTCTCTCAGGACCTCTGCCTGAGGAAAAGGCAGGAGTGGAAATTGATAAGGGGAACTCTGGCACAAGACCTAAGTTCAGATCTCAGCTCTGACCCTTCCCAGCTGTGCAACTGTGGGTAGGTCTGCTTTTCTCTCTGCTCAGTTTGCCCACCTGTGAAATAGGGACAAGTCAGAGGCCCTGCCTCCTAGGTGTGAGGATTAAACAAATGAATTCATAAAGCACTTTGGACAGCTTAACCGAGATTCACAGTAAGGCCCTAATAGACTTGAAAAGGGGTCTAGAGAAGTAGAGAAGTAGAGAAAAAGAAATGGTAGTCAAATGTAGATATAAATTCTCTCCCCTAAATGAACTTGGGGAAAACTCAGCTGCATTTAAGTACCTGGCCTGGCACACTGTTGAGGTGACCAGTAATGACCCAAGGCCTTAGGAGGGTGAGGAAAAGGGAGTTGCAGGGATCTGCCGGGATGGCCAAGACCTGGACAGTCTTTCAGCCACTCACAGAAATGGCACCTGCCAGTGCCGCACAGGGGGCTTTGCTAGCCTCACATGTCATTGAATTAATGTTATGCTAATGAAACTTATCAATATACAATTAGGAAAGAAGGGAGGGTCATTTGTTCATTAACTCAATACATTTTTATTGAGTGCCTGCTATATGGTGTTTATTTTTATTTTATTTATTATTTTAAACCCATCATCAAAGTTTTTATTTAGATATTCAGATCTGAACAAGATATCTGAGGCTAACCTAGTCTTCTTTTTTAATTCAATTTTATTGTTTTTTTATTGATTAAGGTATTACATATGTGTCCTTATCCCCTCACTGCCCCCGCCCCCCATACACACACTCATGACCTCACCCCCCTGATGTCTGTGTCCATTGGTTAGGCTTATATGTATGCATACAAGTCCTTTGGTTGATCTCTCCCCTTTACCCCCACCCTCCCCTACCTTCCCTCTGAGGTTTGACAGTCTGTGCTATATGGTATTTGAAAATGTATTCTTATAACAGAGCACACAGTAGGTATGAATTAATGACATTATGAGTAAGTGAATCAATAAACTACCGTAGCAAGTCAATACCTTGATCACAAAACACAGCCCATATCATTAAAAAGGAGGTATATGTCATTTAAAAAATGCATGCACAACTCTGCTCATGGCACACAGTTTCCTGCACCCAGTGGAGGGAGGGAGGAATTAGGGGCCTAGGTGTCCCTTCCCTGCAGCCTGAAGGAGCACCCACCTTGCAGACAGAGCATATGTATAAAAGCAGAAAGCAGAAGCGCTGAGCTCCTTAGGCATCCCTCAGCTTCTGTGCTTGCTCTCACCTCCTTCTAGAGCAATATCCAGTCCACAGCCCAAAAGACTACATCAGGAAGCTACAGGCAGTGATTTCATCCAGGAAATTGATGAACACTAACTCACAAGTGGAGGCCACCAGGAGTGCATCTCAGTCCTGTGGTTCCCATGTCTAGTGCTTCCTGTCCTGATGCTAATGTGGGACTGTGTGATGCAAGTAAATGTAAGAATACCTTGACTAAAGTTACTGTTTCCTTCTGAAGCCTGTTCAAAGCCTGTTTATTCCTCCAGGGACATTCTGACTCTAATTCCAAGAACATGCTCTGAGATTATTAAAAAACCTTCCAAAAACACGGGCAGAGAGGAATGGCAGAAAAAGCACACAGCTGCATGGGCTGGAAGAATCCTGGCTCTGAGTGAAACCTCGAGGTGTGGGGCAAAGGTTCCAGAGCTTCTGAGAGGAGAATGTTTTGTAGAGGACAAGTAAATCCTCACTCATGCAGAGCAAGTTGTGACATGGAAATCCATGTTTACAGGGGACCAGAGCCAATAGGAAGGTCCTGTAGATTTCTACTAGGCTTGCAAGGAAGTGGCTGTTAAATGGGAAGGGAGAGTAAAGGACCAAGTGGAGCAAAAAAGGAAGAAAGAATAAGAAGAAAGAGATAAAAGAGAATGAGTGTCAGATCGGGAGAAGACAGACTGGCAAGAAGAAACTTGACTTCTACCTTCCTCCAAGTTTGTTTTAGCACAATATCTGCATCTCTAAGAGGCAGCCTTATCTTGAGGGACTGACTTCAAACAGCAACGATGCTCATATTGCTGTTGACTCCTATTTTTCAATGCTGTGCTTTTCTCACTAAGTTATTGCTCATGACAAGGCAGAAAGAAACATTGCCAATTACCACGTGAGGATGAAATTGTTTGGTTGGAGGAAGAGCAAAATCTTTTGCCATAGTAACTCATATTTACTCTGTGCCAGACACTGTGCAAGGATCTGGGCATGCACATGGTCATTGGTGAGTCCCAGTACTTGCTTTCATGCTGATTACTAGCTTAACATGTTAAACGTGCCATTGAGGTTTTAAACAGAGAAATGTCATGTTAATATTACATTTTACTAAGAGTGCTCTGGGCTGTGTTGTGGAGAATGCATTGGAAAAAGGCAGAGAGAATGGTTAGGGTTAGGAGGCTGTTAGAGTAGTTCACGTGAGAGATGATGGGTGCATGGGAAGGAGAGCAGTAGATGGAATTAAAAGACTTTTGGGGTAAAACTGGCATAAATTGGGTATAAGTCAGAGGAGAATGGGGCAGAGGTATTACTCCCAGTGTCAGACCTGACCAACTGGGTAGGAGGTGCAATTTATAGAAATACAAGACCTTAGGAGAGAAGCAGTCCACTGGGGAAATGGTGAGCTCCTTTAGATGTTGTGGGAGACATTAAATAGATTGGCTCACTTGACCTTCATTCTACGTTCCTTCTAGTGGTTAAGGCTTCAAACATGGTCAGTGATGGCGAACCTATGACACGCGTGTCAGAGGTGACACGCGAACTCATTTTTTTGGTTGATTTTTCTTTGTTTAATGGCATTGAAATATATAAAATAAATATCAAAAATATAAGTCTTTGTTTTATTATGGTTGCAAATATAAAAAAATTTCTATATGTGACACGGCACCAGAGTTAAGTTAGGGTTTTTCAAAATGCTGACACGCCGAGCTCAAAAGGTTTGCCATCACTGGTTTAGGTTCATCAATCAGCTATACTCACATGAGTCTCGAGTTCAGAATGGAGGCAGCAGAGCCCCAAGCATCCATCTTGCTGAGGCAAATCTAGCAGGTGTAAGAGCCTCTGGATAGGAGAGAATGAGTGTGCAATCTTGTAGGATTAGAGGTATGGTCAGAGAGTGGGGTGTCTGAACCCCTGATTCAGAGGTGGGATAGTTTCCAGTGATGCTGCCTAAAGGATGCATTAGTTTGAGTCCTCTGTGAAGCAAATGCCAAGATGGAATTTAATTGCAAGATATTTATGGGATAACATCATGAAGGATAAAGGGGAGAAAGAGCAGGAGTAGGGGGAGAGAGCCTTCAGACCACAATGCAGCTCTGAAACCTGGGAAAAGAGAAGAGCAGAAGGAGGACTGGGTAGGAGAAGCTTTGGAGAGCAGTGCCAGTCTTGAGAAAGTCTCTGCCAGACAAATGGGGTGACCCAGAGCACAGACTGGCCCTCAGAACAGTCCCACAGAGGACAGGAATGGCCAGGCTCCATATCCCCGTGCTGTCAGTCATGGCACCAGTGCAGTCAATCTGAAGATGCAGCAGGTGGAAGCTGTCCACCAACTATCTTCTACCAAGAAGGTTCTGTTGGAGAGTCTGCAGAGCGGTGCACCCTTAGGGCCACCACACAGGAGTGGGTGACATAGTGGGGGTAATATAGCTCCAACAGGACAGGAATATGTACACACACACACACACACACACACACACTTGCTTTTTCTAATATTTTATCCATATCTATATGTGCATTTGCTCTTTCTAATATGTTATCCCTAATGCCTTGGCTCATTCAAACTTTCATTCAAAAGTTTGCCAAATAAACTAATGAATAAGTGTCAAGAAATTGAGACCAGAGAGCATAGGGTTAAGCCTTACTGAAGGTTTAGATTCCAGCTCCATCACTCACTAAGTGACCTTGGGAAAACTATCCTTCGCTGGGGGTGATGATAGATAGATCCTACCTTATGGATCTTTGTGATTTCAGGAAGAAGGTTCATCACAGTGTCTGGCAAATGGTATCCAATAATTATTAACTATTACTAGTATGATTATTTCTTCCCACTGTCCTTTGCATGAAACTTTTTATTATATCAACAAATAGAAATGTGTTTAGCCAGTGGACTATGGGAACATTTTTAACCGTCCACATTAGACTCAGTGCTCCCAGAACGTGATGAATCCATGTTTCTCTTGCTTTATAAATTTTCTTAGTAGTTAGGAAAATGCTGTAAATACAGTCATTCCATCCATCAGACAGACAGAATACAGGCGAAAAAAGAGGGCAGTCTGTCTCCTAGCTAGCAAATATTAACAGAGACTCAGCTAAGTGGATTCTTGGATTGGGGAACAAGAAGGTGTGGGTATCACGCCTAGAGCTGGGTGGATTCATCAATCAGATGAATATCACCCTGGAGCAATATCTTTCCTGCCAGGAGGAGGAAGCAGCTTGCTTTTCCTGGTGAACAAAGACTGTGCTTGCATGAATATCTCTAGAGAGAAGTGTGTTTGTACATGAGACTAGTAATTAAAGGCTCACAGAAAACCAAGTCTCATTACTCAGCTTAAAGAGCTGCCTAGATTGTGTCTGGCACGCTGTCAAGTGTCTGCCTGGCTCAAAGCTGAGCTTGGAGCTGTCCCATCCCTGGGGGAAGTCCATGGGCTGGGGCTGCCAGGGCTCCCTGCACAGGATCCCATTTTTATTGTGCTAATCAGAATCAAGCAGGTCCTCACACTTCTCAGGCTTAATTGTCCTCTTTTCCAAATATTTAAACAGTCTGTGTCTGAAATGCCATGTCTGAACAGGGCCACATCTGCATCACCTGATTCAGTGAACTTTACAGTAATTAATTGTTGGGATCTCAACCAACATCTCGAACCCCATGCAGGTTAAAATCTCAGTCTTGAGGAAAACTGTTGCCAGTCATTCTTCACTACATTAGAGGAGTCTGTTAGAATCAAAGTTCAGATCAGGTAACTCCAATCAGTTCCTTTACATTAACTAGAGCCTATGATTTGCACTTCACCAACATTAGGCTAATTAATCACTTTCAATGGGGCAGGGGGATAATAAGACCTTTTAGTTTGGTAAAATGCTTTTTAGTTTTCAAAGCACTTTCTCTCATATCATTTACTAGTAATTTTGCTCTTTATTGTTGGGTGTTGTTTCTTATCCAGATTAAGGAGAGTATTAATATTAAAAGCCATCACCACATGACTTTTGACTTTTATTGACAGCTTCTATGTACAAGGCACTGTTTCACATGCATTACAAGTAAGGCAATCAGTGGAAATAGGGAAGCCAAAAGAACAAAAAATATAACAAGTTTCTTTGCAAGATTGCATTTTATGTGCTGGCCAGGGGGACCTCAGGATGGTGGTTTTGCATAGATCCTTGCTAAGGAAACCTTGCTTCCTACAACTAATTTTAATATTCTCCATTTTCTCTCCATGGGTTTCAAGAATTTCCATGATCTATATCCTTCTCTATATTACTCAGAATAAGCCAAATTACTCTAATAATAATAGTTAGTACTTACGAAGCATGCCTATGTGCTGGACTCTGCTGTAAGGAGTTTCTAGGCATTCTCTCTCTCCTTTTTAAGTGTAGAAAGAAATGTATTGACTCACCTAACAGAAAAGCCTAGGAATAACACTGGTTTCAAGAGTAGCTGAAATTGAGATTTCATGAGAAAGTACACGAGTAATTGTCAAATGGGAGGCATGGGCAGGTTAGAGGTATTTGGAGGAGGAAGAGGTGAGTAGAAGTAAGAATAATAGGTCACGGAGGTTCATTGTGCTCTAGGCATTCTCTCATTTAATCCTCACAACCACCTCATGAGGTGAGTTTTATCATTTTCAGATGATAAAACTGAGACATAAAGAGGTTAAGTGGCATGCCCACAGTCACTCAGCTTGTATTAGCAGGCCGGGAATCTCCTCCAGGTGGCCGGGCTCCAGCACCTGTGCTCTTCATCAGTACACTGAGCTGTGTGTCTGGTGGACCATGGCATTCCTTTCAGTCAAGCATGGACCCAACTTGATAAACATGGGTTGGCAAGCCAAGTTGCAACCTCCTTGCTCTAGAGCAGTGGTTCTCAACCTTGGCTGCACATTAGAATCACCTGGGAATCTTTTTGAAATCCTGATTTCTGGGCCTCATCCTCCAGAAATTCTGTTTCTTTCTTATGGGGTGGGGCCACAACGTTAGTAACAAAGAAACAGAATTTCGGAGGATGAGGCCCAGAAATCAGGATTTTAAAAAGATTCCCAGGTGATTCTAATGTGCAGCCAAGGTTGAGAACCACTGCTCTAGACAGACATCAAATAACTTCCCGAGGAAGCCACTTGTCAATGGTCAAGGTACGAGTTCATTGCTGTTTTTAGTATACCATGTTGTCACTCCAAGTCTCAGCATTGGAAACCTGGATAACTAAACATGATGAAAGAGGCAAGGGTCAATTCCTTTATTAAAAGATTTGTTAATTAAGCGTTTGAAGCTGTGGTACATACACATAATGGAATATTACTCAGCCATAAAAAACAATTAATTCTTACCATTGCAACAGCACGGATGGAACTAGAGGGTATTATGATAAGTGAAATAAGGCAGTCAGAAAAAGACAAATACCATATGATCACTTTTATGTGGAATCTAAAGAACGAAATAAAAGAACAAACAGAAACAGACTCAGAGATACAGAGAACAAACTGATGAGAAGGGGCTTGGGGGACTGGGTGAAAGAGGTGAAGGGATTAAGAAGTACATATTGGTAGTTACAAGATAGTCACAGGGATGTAAAGTACAGCATCAAGATACAGTCAATATTGTAATAACTATGTATGGTGCCAGGTAGGCACTGGAAATACTGGGGGCAGCACTTTGTGAAGTGTATGATTGACCACTGTGTTGTACACCTGAAACCAATACAGAATAGTATTGAATGTAAACTGTAATAAAAAGTGGAAAAATTTATGTTTATACTGCAATGTAGTCTATTAAGTATGCAATAAGATTATGTCTTAAAAAACAATGCATATGTCTTAAAAGATACTTTATTTATTAAAACAATATAAGGTTTTGAGGGTTAGCTAGCCACTAATTAAAATTTATTTTTCTCTTTCCTCCATCGAAGTGCTTATTTCGCTTATTGAGGCAGAGAACCACCAGAAGCTATAAATTGCTTGGCTCTCTTGCCCGGCCAGTTGGCCAGCTGTTCTTTGGACCTTAGTGCACTAGACCCCTTGGGGCAGAGCCCGATTCCCATGGTCCACTCTCTAGGGCTGACTACCTGCACTCTGGCCGCCCCGTATTTCCACCATCATAGGCTTCCTGGGGGAGCTCATTTGGGTGTGGGGTGACCTCACTAACGACAGGTCACTTAAAACTTGAGAAAATATTATTTTTCTGTAGAGTATTCTTTTAAAAATAACAACATTAATAACAGCAGAGAGGCTCTTTGTAAATGAGAAGTCCGGGCCAAATGGCACCTTTCCTCCCCTTTAGGATCCGAAGAGAGTCATCACACCCAGGGAGCAGCTGCCTGTTTTTTCTGACTGGGCTGAAGTCCTGATGCTGAGCCCCTCTATTGAGGTGGGGAGGGCCTGCTGGGTTGATTAGTTTACAATGTGAGAAGGCTCTGGGGGAGATGTCTGCTCAGGAGCCCAGCTCCCAGCTGGGTCGCTGCAAGTGGGACTCATCAGACACAACCAGCAGAAAATCCAAGCAGATCAGATGCTCCCCTTCACTTCCCAGTTGGCTTTTCAATGACTTGTTTACATCCAACAAGGCTTGTAATGACTTGTTTATACCCATCTGTCTTCCTCCTGAGTCGTTCCCTATTTGGGAAACTTCTAGAAATGCAGTGGTTCTCAACCCTGGTATCACATTCAACCAGCTGGGAAGCTTCTAAAAATCTAGATGCCCAGGCACATCCCTAGTCCAGTTAACTTCAGGGGGTGGGGACCAGGCAGTGCATAACTTTCTGAAAACTTCCACAAGGGATTGTAACGTGGAACAAAGGAAGAGAATCACTGCCTCAACTGGCAGTCGGACATCCTTCTTACAATCTGGGACTGCTGGCTCCCAACTGCTCGCCTGCCTGCCAGCATGATCACCCCCTAACCACTCCCCTGCCAGCCTGATTGATGCCTAACTGCTCCCCTGCTGGCCTGATCACCCCCAACCGCCCTCCCCTGCTGGCCTGGTCTCCCCTAACTGTCCTCCCCTGCAGGCCTGGTCCCCCTAACTGTCCTACCTTACTGGCCTGGTTGCCCCTAACTGCCCTCCCCTGCAGGCCTGGTTTCCCCAACTGCCCTCCCCTGCCAGCCTGGTTGCCCCCAACTGCCCTCCCCTGCTGGGCTGGTCGCCCCTAACTGCCCTCCCCTGCTGGCCATCTTGTGACCACATGGGGCAGACATCTTGTGACCACATGGGGGCAGTCATCTTGTAACCACTTGGGGACGGCCATCTTTGTGTGAGGGTGTGATGGTCAATTTGCATATTACCCCTTTATTATATAGTATGTTCATTGATAGGCTGAACATATAGGGCACAACGAGACAACAGCTTTCCTCTTTTTTTCATTACTACCTTTCAACACACTCAAGTTTGTTTTCTTCTTGCTAGCATATCAACCCCAACTCCTTAGGTATTAAAAGGTCTATTCTAGTCTAAGATGGATGCTTCAGTGCAGGGGATGGGGGGTAATGTGTGGATAAGGACACATACGTAATAACTTAATCAATAAAAAAATTAAAAAGAAAAAAAAGATGGGTGCTTCAGTGTTATATTCAATACAGTGCTTTTCTCTTCCCTCCAGCTGAGAATGACTTTTAGATCAGAGTCCAGAAGTGGGACAGTGGACATGGTTTGTTACTTCACTATGTGTGCATCATCTCCTCTCTCTGCTGCTTCTGGTTCCTCCAGGATCAGGGCTGAGGAGGAGTTAATGAAAAGAGGTTCAAAAAATGTTTGCCACATCAAGTGGAAAGTGGCCTAAATGACTGATGTTACTTTTAATCTGTGGTTCAATGACAATGAAGTTTTAATTAGTTACATACATGAGCCTCAGATTTTTTAAAATTAACATCTGCCACCACTAGCTTCCTAATTCCCACCTGTCCATTCTAGTCACTGCTCAGATCAGTAATCATAGCATAAGAGACAAGGGAAGCAAGAGAACTGTGGAAAGGTTCTAAGAGGTAAACTCCAGTCATCTGGGCACATTCACTCAGTACTGAGGGAGGGGTACCATGTGCTGGTATGTATATGTACTGAGGAGAAGAATTGACCTCAGGAGCTGTCCAGGCTCTGAGATTTTTTACCTTGCTTGCAAGCTGACACATTAGCCTGCTATGGTTTATAGATGCTGGCAGGAGACACATGACTATTAGATCAGAGATAAAGGATTTTATGACCCATGGCCACAGTTCTCCTTGCCCTGCCTCCCCCCTCCCCCACTGCCAAGTCCCATGGAGCAATGGGGAAACAGGCTCACATGGACAGATGCTGTGTGCAAAGAGCGTCTGTATCAGCTGAGGAACCTCAAGCTGAAAATCCCAATCTTATAAGGGCCGCACTAACAAACCTGCTCAACCTTTGTCCTTGAGAGTGATAACTTTGTTTTTTTCATCCTAGTCAGGCAACAGACCTGCCCTCTGCCCTGGAAAGACCTCTATCTTTGCTAAACAAACATCTTGAAAACATCTGGAATGGAAGCTGTCACAAATGTCACCTTAAAGCATTGCTCCTCAACATCTCCCTGCAGGAGTGAAGTTCTGGACTAATCTCTGTGTTGTGTTGGATGTAGGACTGTGAGCTGGCTACATGACTCTCGTCCAGTTGATGTCTTTCTGGACCAAGGAAGCAAGCAAAGGACTTACGGTTGGACAGACCTGGATCAGAATCTTAGCTCTGTCATTTAACAGCTGTGAAATGACAAAATGCATTTCGGAGTTGGTTGTTTTTTTCCTGTGATTTGGTTCTGTATATTATGGGGGGGGTGGGGAACAGCAGAGAAGCCTTTGAACTTCTCCAATTGAAAAATAGTCATCTGTGCCTCTCAGTAATTCTTAGGGCAAAAGATTTCAGATCTTAAAATTTCAATAACTGTCCAGATTGGAGAAGAAGACATTGCTTTCATTTCTCTTGGCTCAAAATACTGCTGACCACCTTCTTCTCTCCACCTTCCCACTTCCCCACCACCCCCACCCCCAGTGTTTACTTCAGTCCTGCTTCCTTAGAGTGAACTGAGGCTGGATGCCCTCAATTCTACACAATAAACGCCTATCCTGCAATATCATAATTTCCCTGGGGAACTCCAACCCACTCTCTCTTTAATTAAAACTGTTTGGGGCATAATTTTTTCTAGCAGCTCCAACTTGATAGATGAAGGAACAATAGGCAAATACTAGAAAACTGCACATTATAAAACAATACAAAGCAGACGAAATTATTCATAAAAGACCAAATAATTTGCCCCTGTTGCTTCATGAGATTATTTTGCTTTGTTGGGTCCCAACCTATAAATACCAGTAAGAACCCAGGTGTATCTGTTGTGGATTTTTTTCATCCCAGGTGAGCCAGGACTCATTGCTTTATCGCTGAGAGTCACCAGAAAGAGGGAATTGGGTTTTGCTGCAGACAAGGAAATTAGAGGCAACAGTTAACAGTTAAAGCATCTCAGCAGATTAAAAACAAACAGCCTTGTTAGCTAAACTGGTTCTCAAACTTTATTGTGCAGGAGAATTACCTAGAAGGCTTGTTAAAATGGACTTCGGGGGGCCATCCCCAGAGTTCCTGATTCAGTGGGGCTGGTAGGGCCTGAGAATTTGCATTTCTAACAAGTTCCCAGGCAATGCCGATGCAGCTGATTCTGGTGAAAACATCAAATTGGATCACCTGCACCTCGTATAGAGCAAGCATTTAACATGTTGTACCCCATTTAATTCTTACAGCAACACTAAGAGAACAAATATTATTATAATTTCATGTTTATAGATGAGGTGACTGAGGTTCTGAAATGTTACATAATTTCTTTGCCAAGCTCTTGGCAGTGTTAGAACTGGGATTTAAGGTCTGGCCATTACATTCCAGTGTTCAAGGAAAAGTCTAATCATCTCCATTTTATGGGAGAAGAAATTAGGCTCTAGTTAATCTGCGGAGGGTTTCTGAAGAGTTTACGATTTTCCGTACTTCTCTCTCTGTGCTCGTTTTTGTTGTTTTGGTTTGTTTCAGACGGCATCTCACCATTTATGGGATCTGGTAGGGTTGATGGGTTGGTCCCTGGAATTTCCAGTAATTGGTAGGTTTTAGGATAGAGCCCTTCTTTGCTTTTATCCCTTCAAAGACCTTTTTCAGGAAGCAATTAAGCAGATCTAACGTACATGTGAAATCAGAGGACTTAAAAAACTCCATATTTTCCCCTCTCATTTCAGCAACAAAATACTGTTATAAATGTGAGTCCTTTTTCTTTCCTGAAAGTGACTGCACCCTCTCATCAACCTCCAGCGGCAGCTTCCCGTGATTTGTATCAACACACGGTTGGCTGGAGTTCTACAGTAGCTCATCACCCTTTCTGTTTAAGAACATAATGAAAATGTAGCAGTCTTAAAGTCACAGTGTGTGGAATAGGATGGGATCCTTTATTAACCGTTTGAGTCCCAAGCAGCGCAATCGCGCTGCTTGGTATTTCTCGACATAAAGTAAAACAAGCGCTATCACGCTGTTTGGGTCTTTTCGTACTCATTTAGAGAAAGCGCGGTTGCGCTGTTTGGGATTCTTCGACAGTGTTTTTTCAATACCCCCTGGGACTCAAACGAATCGTATGTTTTCTCGACATAAAATCTCAGCAGCACAATCGCGCTGCTTGGGACTCAAACGGTTAATATGGAGGCCTGTGCATCCCAATATCATCAAAAGATACCTGGCTAGGCTTACCCAGCGGCTAGAGTGGGTTTTGCACTGGCCTCTCTGACAGGTCTCCTCTGCACCATTGTTTTTGCAATTTCTGAGACAAGGTCAGTAAGGGTTAGGCTTGTAGTTTGAAGATAATAGTTCTGGATCAAGACTCATAGATACAGAGAACAGAATGACAGCTGTCAGAGTGGACGGCAGTTGGGGGCTAGGTGGAAAAGGTAAAGGGATTAAGCAAAAAAAAAAAAAAAAAACACACAAAAACACCGCAACAACAACCCACAGAACTCATAGACACAGACAACAGTATGGTGATTTCCAGAAGGAAAGGAGGGTGAAGGAGGAAGAAAAGGGTAAAGGGTGAATAAATCATGATACTTGACTTGGGGTAGTGAACATACAATACAATCCTATATAATAAAAGGCTAATATGCATATCAACTGAACGGTGGAATGACCAGTCACTATGATGTGCACTGACCACCAAGGGGGCAGATGCTCAATGCAGGAGCTGCCGCCTGGTGGTCAGTGTGCTCCCATGGGGGGCGCCACTCAGCCAGAGCCTGTGGTGGCAGGCACGTCTCCCACCTCCACAGCAGTCGCACATCCCCAAGGACTCCCAGACTGCAAGAGGGTGCAGGCCTGGCTGAGGGACACCCCCTTCCGAGTGCATGAATTTCATGCACCAGGCCTCTAGTATAAAGATGATGTAGAATTGTACAACTGAAACCTATATCATTTTATTAACCAATATCACCCCAATAAATTCAATACAAAAGACAAATCTTGGCCTCATTAGGCATATAAGCTGTGTAACCAATGGAAGTAATTAATGGAGTTTATCTACCCTGGAGTAGGTAAAGTTGGTAACTTCTATTTGAGAGACCCAAATAAGTCCCCAGAGGCCTCAAAATACCTTTCAGTTTGTGAAAACCAATATAAATGGAGCCACTTTAAAGAAGAGTGGGAGCTGCTATCCTAGAGAAACTGCCTTGCAGTCTTGTGCCTCAAACCTTTGGAATGTTAAAAATGGGGCAAAACAACATTTGAACTGGGCCTAAAGCAACATTGCATCATAAACACACACGCACACACACACACACAAAACTGTTTGTAATGATAACATGAATGCAGATATCATGACTACCAGACCGATGACTGCTGGACTAAAAATTCTAAATGTTTGGAATTAGTGTCACTGTGTTAGCTTTTCTTCACCAGTGGAAATGCCTCCCTTCTACTGACTCAATCATTCCCCTTTGTTTTCTCATAAATACCCATTGCCTTCGTCTCCTAATCAGAACACTATTTGGGTTTCTGCCTGAATCAGTGCCTCCTGATTAGCTATTCTTTTTTTAAAAGTCTTAAATAAATGCTTGTCACCTCTCACTTTGGTCTTTTATTTTTGGGTTAACACTTTTTTCTCACTCTGGCTCCTCTTAATCCTCTTACCTGAACTGAAAGTGCCCTGATTGTTCATTTATGTAACAGATCTCAGATGTTCAGCTGCAGGATTTCAATTTTTCTCCAAAATATAAAGATGGAAACATTATGTTGAGAGGCTCTGAGGAAATTGTCAAGGTTTCTGCTGTTAGTACACGTTAGGTAATTAGATTAGGCATTGTAATCTTGGAGGGTGCTATGGGTAGAATTTTGTATCCCCAAAAGATATGCTGAAGTCCTAATCTTTAATACCTGTGAATGTGATCTTATTTGGGAATAGGGTCTTTGCAGATGTAATCAAGTTAAGATGAGATCATACCAGAGTAGGGTGAGTCCTAATCTAATATGAGAAAAGGAAAAGGAACACAGAGACACACAGAGAGAACACCATGTGATGGTGGAGGCAGAAACTGGATATGTCTGGATGTGTCTACAAACCAAGGAATGCAAGGATCACTGGCAACACCAAAAGCTAAGAGAAAAACATGGAAAAGATTCTCTCCTAGAAACTTCAGAGAGAGCATGGCCCCGCCGATACTTTGATTTTGGACTTCTAGCTTCCAGAACTGTGAGAGAATAAATTTCTGTTGTGTGGAGCCACCAGGATGTAGTCCTTTGTTAAGGCAATCCTAGGAAGCCACTGCAGACAGGACAGGGAAATTGGGCCTCTTGTAGGAGTAACGAGTTTCTATAGAACTGGAAAGCAGGGCACCATCTTCCTTGATGGCTGCAGGTCAGAGGCAGGAGCTACCAACAGCTCTGTCTGGGTAGCTTCTCAGGCTTGGGGTTCATTCCACCTCAGTGAAGCTCTTGCCAGCCAACCAGAGCTCTGCTACAGCTTTGGGGGTGTCACCTATGGAGGAGCCTGAGATCACTGTGCAGAGCTACACACCTTACAGAAGATCAGATGCGTGGACTTATGTCTAAATGAAGAGAAGATGGCCCAACTTTGTCTATTGCATAGTTGCGTCCAGGGCCATTTCCCTAACAAAAGTCAGACAGGTTAACTCTTCCCTCTGCCAAATCTGGGGGTTCATTGCCCCCAGTGCCTGTTCCTTGCCTATTTAATCTTGCACCACTATTCTTAGGGTTAAGTTACATTCTTTATTCTGATGTTTCTGCTTCAAACTTTGCCAACCTGTGTTTATGGATTCCTAGGGAGATTGTTCAGACAACCAGTTTAGTTACCTTTTGTCTACTAATTCCATTAGGTGCCAAATAAATGTTGTTTAAGAGATTTTTATTTTTCATCCAAAAAATGAATGTCCTTTGAATTCAATGATGTAGCACATTGTCTAACATTCCCTTTAGGACTGAGGCATTTATTCTTCCAACTCTTAGGAATGTTGGCTGATGAGAGCTCACAGGAGAGGTTTCTCCAGGGATTGCCTTTGTCTCTTTGTCTAAGGCAGAGGTTCTCAACCTGTGGATCACGACCCCTTTGGGGGTCGAACAACCCTTTCACAGGGGTTGCCTAAGACCATCGGAAAACACATATATAATTACATATTGCTTTTGTGATTAATCACTATGCTTTAATTATGTTCAATTTGTAACAATGAAAATATATCCTGCATATCAGATATTTACATTACGATTCATAACAGCAGCAAAATTACAGTTTTGAAGTAGCAACAAAAATAATTTTATGGTTGGGGGTCACCACAACATGAGGAACTATATTAAAGGGTTGCGGCATTAGGAAGGTTGAGAACCACTTGTCTAAGGCAAGCTGCCTTGCCCAAAGTTATTTAATGAGTGGGCAATTCAGGAGTACAGTGGTCCAACCCCTCACCTCAAATCAATCTCTGAAGGGTCATTCCAGCTGCAAGATTGCCTAAGGTCTTTGCTCAATCCTGCCTTCCTCACCTTTGTACAGGTCTTGTAGCCCGAGAGCACTCTTTCTGTACACAAATCTCAAAGTCTATTGTCCAAGGAATCTTATCTAAGATATCCTTCAACTTGATGATATGTGGGAGAAAAATATGTTAACCACACTTACAGATATTTAATCTGAAATGCATAGAGCTACAGCAATCAAATGAAATGCCCCCATGTCTCTGTGCCCAGACTAATGGCTGGATCTTTCAGGGTCAACTCCTCTTCAGCAAATCATGAGTTCTGAGCATAGTACAGCTGCTCAGTAAACATTCATTATATATGGTAATGGGTAAGTGTTCATGGACAGCTTGGTTCTGGAATGAACTAAATAGATCTTTCAAAAAGTTTTCTTTCATTTTTGTAATGGAGAAGAGGGTCCTTGGAAGGCGCATTAGTTTCTATGGCTGCCATAATAAAGTACCACAAACCGAGTAGCTGAAACAACAGAAATCTTTGCCTCACAGTTCTGGAGGCCAGAAGTCGGAAACCAAGGCCACACTCCTTCTGAAGACTCCAGGAAGGGATCTGTCCTCTCCCCTCGCTTCTGGTGGTTTGCTCACAATCTCTGGCACACTCTGGCTTATTGACACATTACCCTGATCTCTGCTTCATATTTGTCTAAATTTCTCTTTTTTATAAGGATACCAGTTATTGGATTAGGGCTCATACTACTCTAGTATGAGCTCATCTAAACTGATTATATCTCAAGTATACTATTTCCAAATAAGTTGGCATTCTGGGGTACTCGGCCTCAGGATTTCAATATATACATTTTGGGAGGACACAATTCAACCCATAGCAAGGTTCCTCTATAACCATTGTCTGGAGATTCATTTTTTTGGTACTAGAGTCCCGGATTCCCTACCATACCCTTTGGTAAAAATGGAGGTTAGCAGGGGACCACAGCTGAAAAAGCTGTGCATGCAGCATTTGGGTCTGAGGTAAAGCTAGTCAGATTCTAGTTGTCAGAGTCAGAGTATTTAAAAACCTTAACTGCTGAAGCCTGGCTGGATTGGAAACAAGTTTCATGCATTTGATTGGTGGATGCAAACACATAAAAGATGTCTAACAGTCAAACTTGTAACAAACAGAGAGTAAATGGTGGTTACCAGGGGATGGGGGGAGAGAAGTATAAAATTGATGTTGTTCAAGGGAAAGAAAAACTTGCAATGAGAAGTAAATAAGCTATAGAAACCTAATGCTCAGTATAATGAATATAAACAAATTAGTATATTATAATTATGTAATGTGATAAATATCACAACAGTAACCCTATTACAATATATAAATGTATCAAAGTAACACATTATACACCATCAATTTATTCAATGCTATATATCAAATATATTAATAGTAAAACAATAAAAGATGTGTCATCATTTAATTGACATAGATACTCCACCCTCGAGAAGAGGAGCATAACTCCTCACTCTTTAAGTATAGGTGTGTGTGGTGATTTCCTTCCAAAGTATACTGTGTGGAAAGGGGAAAAAGTTGTAACTTTATGGTAGATAAACTCAACAAACACCACCTCAGCCAAGTAATCAAGGCCAACATCAACAATGATAAGTCCTGTGAACAGATTGTACCAAGCTATGATGTTATCCTTCCCCCAACACAAAACCCCAGGCTAACCAAGCGAAAAACATCAGACATATCCCAACTCAGGGACTATCTATACAATACCTGACCAGTACTCCCCAAAGCTGTCAAGGTCATCAAAACACAAAAAATTCTGGGAAATTCATGGCCAAAAGAAACCTAAAGAGAGATGATGACTAAAATATAAAGTGGTATTCTGAATAGTTTAGAAAAAAGACATTAGGTAAAAACTAAGGAAATCTGAATAAAGTATCAACTTTAGTTACTATTAATGTTAATATTGGTTTGTTAATTCTAACAAATTTACCATGCTATTATAAGATCTTAATAATAGGGAAAACATGGTAAGACATAGCCTATGAATGCTGTAGCTCTTACTGCAAATAGTAGGATCATCCCAATGTTTCATGTTTTTGTGAAAGGGTATATGCAAACTCCAATTTTTCTATACATCCAAAACTCTTCTAAAATAAAAGCTTTTAAAAATTGCATTTTAAAAGTACCATTCTTTGATTACATACTCTAAGCACTGATTAAGTCAATCCTGTGTTGAAATGATTTACCTCCGCTTTCTCCGGGCTTCCTTTGCCTCTTTTGATTATATTCTTAACCACGTGTTAAAGTATAATTGTTGAAAAGGCACGCAAGACTTTGTCACTAGTGTGTGTCTATAAGTTAGTGTTGCCTACAAATTTATAAAGACACTAGACAAGTCTTTCACATTTATCCTAATTCAGTAGTCCTCAACCTTCCTTCTTCTAAGTATCTCTGTAGAGTAATTCTCCACTGAGACTGCACATGAAATCACCTGGGAAATGTTGGCAACTCTTGTTGCCCAGGCCTCACCCAGATCCCTAAATGATCCAATGTGCAGCCCAGGTGGAGACCAGCTCTGTGCTATTCTCCCATGGATGACATCAGCATTATAGATTGTTTCTAACTGTCCCATTCACTACAATTCTGCCTTTAGAAAATTAGGTAATTTTCTATTTCAAAAATTTTCATAAAGATTTTTTTTCCAGCAAACAGTTTTATATTATTACCACTCAAGAACAGAAGGCACAGCAGAGTGGCCTCTGTAAAAGGTTGTTTTTCCCCAGGGGTAATATTTAAATGTATGTAACAACCAGGGGCCCTGGCCCCAATCAGACCACTGGGGAAGGCAAATATGAGCTCATAGGTGAAACATTAACCCTGTTTATTCTTCCCCCACCTCTATTTAACCAGAGAACCAGTTGGAGGAGCCATGGCGGGCAGAGAAAGAAAACTCATTATTCTTATTGCTCTTGTCTTATTTAGAGTAATAGGACTGAGGCCTTCAAGAGACAAGACCAGAGATCCTTGCAGCTGCCCTGCCGCCTCAGTAGATAGGGGACAGCAGAACTTGGACATGGAAGCAGTTACATCTTGAATTAATTTGCTCAGGTTTTATCCCTAAGGATTATGATTCGTACCCCTCTGATGCTTTTGTGCGTATGTTGCTACTGGGAAACATGTCCATGGTTCACCATTACCTTGCAGAGAAGATTCAGCTGTTCTCCTCTCCGGCATGGCTCGCCAATAAAGGGTTCAGAGTCCAGGTTCTTTATTTATTTTTAAACCTGACCCTGGGAGCCCAAGGACAGACCTTACACAGGCTTAGCCTCCTCCATTACTGGTCAATTGCTTTGACCTCTTGACTTTGTAGCTGGCCAAGAATTCCATTATTCCATGGGAAGCTGTGGGACTGCCACATTGAGCAAATGTTGATTTAACCTTTTAGGTTTCCTGACACTATTATGAAATCCATTCCATCAGAGATGAAGTTGTTAAATGAGAGAGAGCTTTGTTTCTGTTTATTGTTTGTTGTGCAAAGGTATTTATAGGACATTGCAATATTACCCTTCCACATGAATCAATCAATGCAATGCCATCTTCACAAGCTAGAAGTGGATTTAGAAAGAAGGTTTTATATCCTATCTCTGTTTTTCAATTTCCTGTCATTTGCTTAACAAGATCTTTTACTGTCCATTAATTTTGCAACAAAATATTATTTACATTAAAAGACAGGACAGAAATTAATTTGGTCTGCAGGGTGCTTTTCCTTTCATGATTTCAAATGACTTTTAAAATGAATCATGTATATGCAGACTTGCTTTGCTCATTTTTTTCCTTCCAGTATTTTAAAAATGTATTGATAAAATAAAAACACACTTCCCAAATTAAATTTCCTTAAAACTTTAAAGTCCAAAACAAAATAATAGCACAATAAACAAAGACAATATTCAGTCTAACTAAACACATCCTGTTTTTTAAAAAATTCAAGTAGTTTACATTATGATCTGAACAATTGGTTTACTGCATTTTTCAATATTTTTGCTGCTTGAATGTATCTGTTGACTAAAGTTAATTCTGTTAAATGTTATTATACAAAAGTTTTCCTTCTATAGTTTCTACTTTGTTTTAATTTGGAGAAAGAACACTCACTGTAGGTAGAATGAAGATAAAAGAGCATATTTTAGTAAAACTTGTATACATGTCACTCTTTTTTTTTTTCAATAAGAAAAACAGAAAGATGCTGCCTGAGGCTACTACTTGCATGAAAATACATTAAAAATATCCCAGAAAAGCCTTTAATTACCAGGTAAAAGGTGTGTTGTTTTTTTCTCTAAAGCATTTATTTCAACCTGTTGAGATCTTGTATTTTATAATAAACTAGGGGCTTGGTGCACGAAATTCATGCACTGGAGGGGAATCCCTCAGCCCAGCCTGCCCCCTCTCACAGACTGACAGCCCTCAGGGGATGTCCTACTGATGGCTTAGGCCTGCTGGAAGCAGCCCTAAGCTGCAGTCTGGCCTCCCTCTGTGGGAGGTGACCCGGCTGATCAGGGGAAGGCGCCAGCCCCATCACCCTGCTGCTGCAGCCACTGTCAGCCACCACAGCCGCCAAGGTGTTTTCATCAACACAGACTCCAGTCCCTTCACCATGAAAAAATGGCAACTTTCTTTAGGCATTTTCAAGATGTGTCTTTCATAGGATATGAAATTTCTTTTTTTTTTTTTTATCCTCACCTGAGGATATGTTTCTATTGATTTTTAGAGAATGTGGAAGAGAAAGGAAAAGACAGAGAGAAACATCAATGTGAGAGGGACACTTTGATTGGTTGCCTCCTGCATGAACCCTGACCTGGGGCCCCGGCCAGGGAGGAGCCTGCAACCTAGGTACATGCCTTTGATCAGAATCGAACCTGGACCCTTTGATGGGCAGGCCGAGGCTCTATCCACTGAGCCAAACTGGCTAGGGCAGGATATGACATTTCTTAGCTCTCCAGCAGCGGACCTTCATTTTTTCCTCCAGGAGTGAGGTGGAAAACCCTAGATCACCTTTTTGAATTCTTGTTACCCAAGTTACCAAGAATATTACCAGTGGTGTACAGGGAGCTTAGCCAATGAGCTGTCAGAAAAGGTGTTTCCCCTGGAGCTCACCCACAGAGGCAGGACTGCTGGCAAGCTTAGGCTGGCACACCCCCTGTCTTCGGGCCTGCTCAAGCCTTTAATGTGGCTTGGGCAGGGCCCCCCAGTTCTGCTCAAGCCTCTGCCCAAGGCTTGGGCAAGGCCACCCCCACACCCCCTTTCTCTCGCTCCAATCAAGCCTCTGCCCTGGCTTGAGCAGGGCCCCCCAGCTCCGATCAAGCCTCCACTGTGGCTTGGGCAGGGCCCCCCTGGCTCTGATCAAGCCTCTGCCATGGCCCTCTGGCTCTGATCAAGTCTCTGCCCTGGCTTGGGCAGGGCCCCTGGATCCTCTCTGGCCCTGCTCAAGCCTCTGTTGCCCCCCCCTCCACGGTGCCAAGGCCAGTAGGCCAGGAGTGGCCAGGGGTGTTCTGGGACCGAGGCCGCTCAGGGCCTATGCTGGGGCCTGCAGGCTCTGAGCTGCCTGGGTCCCTAGGATGTTCCCGGGACCTAGGCCGCTGGGTGCCTGAATATGCAAATTAACCCAGCATCTTTGGCAGGTTAATTTGCATATCCACGCCTGATTGGTTGGTGGGCGTGGCTTATCTGTGTAGCTGAGGTACAGTCAATTTGCATGTTTCTCTTTTATTAGATAGGATTTTTTTCAGCAAATTCCTAGATACTTGTAATCTTTTCACTGTAACTTCTTAATGAGTTTATGCAAAGCAATCATACTTTGGTAAATAATTTATTACTCACTTGAAAATTTGTTGTTTCTTCTGAGTGTTTACCATAATGAATCTTTTAAATTGATACTTTATTAAGGACAAATTCAACTTAAGAATAATTTTTCTTGTTTTGAGTTACATATTGCAATATTGCCATGATAGTGGCTTGATGAGGGTTTGCTTTTATGATAATTTTTTTAATTTAGGAAAGTAATATTTGCTGATGTTTTGTAGATGATTCAAACAGTTCCCAAATCAGTCTCTTTTATTAAAGTTAAAAAAATTTTGAAGTATAACCCACACAGGAAAATGCACAAATCATAAATGTACAACTCAATGAATTTTAACAAAGTGAACACCCAAATGAACAACCATGAAGATCAAGGTGAAAAACATTACCAGTACCCCCAAAACTCCCTTTGTGCCCCCTCTCAATCAATCATACCCTGATTTCTAACACTATGGATTAGTGTGGGTGTTTTTTTCCATTTTATACTTTATATACATAGAATTATACTGTATGGACTCTTGTGCCTGACTTCTTCACTCACCAAGTTTGGGAAAAGCATTTATATCATTGTGTATAGTTAATTACATCTATTTACATTTATATCCTTTCAAATAATAATAATCTATTATTATTGTTTTAGCTTCATTGTGGAACTATGCCTACAAATAAGCTATCTATTCTGTTATTGGTAGATATTTTGGTTGTTTCTAGTTTGGATCTGGGATAATTCATTTTATATGTCAACTTGACTGGGGCACTGGCTGTCCAGATATTTGGTCAAATATCCTGGGTGTTTCTGGATGAGATTAACATTTAAATCAATAAACTTAGTAAAGAAGATTGCTCTGCTAATGTGTGTGGACCTTGTCCAATTAATTAAAGGCCTGAATAGAATAAAAAGGCTGATCCTCTTCTGAGTAAGAGAAAATTCCTCTTCCCTGACCACCTTCCAACTAGGTTATCAGCTTTTTCCTGCCTTTGAACTCAAACTAAAACACCAGCTCTTCCCGGTTCTCAAGTCTGTTGGACTTCAGACTTCAACTCCACTATGAGCTCTCTTGAGTCTCCAGCCTGCCAACTCACCCTGCAAATCTTGGGACTTGCCAGTGTCCATAACTGCATGAGCCAATTCCCTATAATCTCTCTCTCTCCTTTCCATATTTATATGTATATTTATATTATACTTTATTTATATTTTATTTTATTTATATTTATTTATATATTCATTCTCCTGTTGGTTCTTTTTCTCTGGAGAACCCTGACTAATTTAGGGCTCTTATTAACAACTAGAGGCCCGGTGCACAAAAATTTGTGCACTCGGGGGGGAGAGGGGGTCCCTCAGCCCATCCTGTGCCCTCTCGCAGTCTGGGACCCCTCGGGAGATAATGACCTGCTGGCTTAGGCCTGCTCCTGGGTGGCAGAGGGCAGGCCCAATCCCTAGGTGCAGCCCCTGGTTGGGCTCAGAGCAGGGCCGATTGGGGAGTTAGGGCGCCGCCCCCTGTCATGCACAGAGCAGGGCGGATGGGTAGGTTGTGATGCCACCCCTAGTCACGCTCAGGGTAGGGCCAATTGGGGGGTTGGGGCACCGCCCTCTGTCACACTCAAGGCAGGGTCGATAGGGAAGTTGCGGCGCCACCCCCTGCCACGCACAGAGCAGGGCCGATCAGGGGGTTGGGGCGCTGCCCCCTGTCACACACAGAGCAGGGCCCATCAGGGGTTTGGGGAGCTCACCCTTGTCATGCACAGTGCAGGGCTGATCAGGGGGTTGGGGAGCTGCCCCCTGTCACACACAGAGCAGGGCCCATCAGGGGGTTGAGGAGCTCCCCCTTGTCACGCACAGAGTAGGGCCAATAGGGGAGCTGGGGCACCGCCCCCTGTCACATACAGAGCAGGGCCTGTGGGGGGGGGGGGGGGTAGTTGAGGCGCCACACCCTGTCACACTCAGGGCAGGGCTGATGGGGAGGTATGGCTCTACCCCGTCTCACATAGAGCAGGGCCCGTGGGGGGGTTGGGGCGCCACCACCGTCACACACAGAGCCGCAGGGCAATCAGGGGGTTGGGGCGCCGCCCTCTATCACCCACAGAGCCGCAGGGCTGATCAGGGGGTTGTGGCCCCGCCCCCTGTCACACACAGAGCAGCAGGGCAATCAGGGGGTTTGGGCGCTGCCCCTTGTCACGCTGATCCCGGTGCTGGGAGGCCTCGTGGCTCCGCTGATCCCGCCTGGCAGGGTCACAGGTCCGGGTCCCAGACCGCAGACAGCCTTGCCTGCTGCCGCCTGCCTTCAGTATAGTGTGCAAATTAGCCGCCATCTTGTTACTTCAGGGTGGGGGTCCCCACTGAGGTGCCTGGCCAGTCTGGCTGAGGGGCTGAGGGCTGTTTTCAGGCTGGTGGGCAACTGAAGCTCCAAACCTCTCCTTTTTTTCTTTTTTTTTTATTCTGGCATTTATTTACCTTCTATGGCTGTCTCTGGAGCTGAGAGCCGGCTTTCTCTCTGAGGCTCAGCTGAAAGCAGGTTTCTGGCCTTTGTTTTCTGTATTTGAAACAATGTTGCGACTCCAGCTCTGAGATCCCGGCTGACTGACAGGAGGTTTCTGGGGTTTTGTTTATCTTCTATAAATGTTACTATGTTTCAAACTGAAGCTCAGAGGCCGGCGGGGAACATTGGAGTCCTCTGTCACTGAAGGAAGCAAGCCTCCTGTTAGCTTCCAGCTGCCTGGCTGCCGGCCGCCATCTTGGCTGACAGTTAATTTGCATAAGGATAAGCTGATTAGCCAATGGGAAGGGTAGCGGTCGTACGCCAATTACCATGTTTCTCTTTTATTAGTGTAGATATCAAATGAATATTTTTGGACATGTCTTTTGGTGTTCATCTGCATGTTTTTATCCTAGTTATATATCTAGGAGGGGAATTGCTAATTTAAAAGGTAAGCATATGGCCCGGCCAGCGTGGCTCAGTGGTTGAGTGTTGATCCATGAACCAGGAGGTCACAGTTCGATTCCTGGTCAGGGCACATGCCCAGGTTGCAGGCTTGATCCCCAGTGTGGGACGTGCAGAAGGCAGCGGTTCAATGATTCTCTTATCATTGATGTTTCTATCTCTCTCTCCCTCTCGCTTCCTCTCTGAAATCAATAAAAATATATATATTTTAAAAAGGTAAGCATATGTTCAACTTTAGTAGGTACTGGCCAACAGTTTTTCAAAGTGACTATGTTAGCTTTCCCTTATCTCCACCCTATCCACCAACAGGGTATAAGTATTCCCCTTGCTCCACACCCAGGAAGATTTGGTATTGGTCATAATGTTGTTAGTGTTTCAAATTTTAGCAATCTCCTAGACATGTGAATGAAAGAGAGTTCAAGATAACCCCAGGCTCTGCAACCATCTGAGAACAACCTCACAATATGCCTTGAGCCAGAACCACCTAGTTGAGCCACTCCTAAATTCCTTGTTCACAGAAATCAAGAGATAATGATTGTTGTTTTAAGCTATTCCATTTGGGGATGATTTATTATACAGCAATAAGGTAATTGGAACAATCACTTACTATAAAACCATTTGATGTGATTGAACCATGAGGGGAAAAAATGAATATAGTTCAATTTCATTAAACTTGTCCCATTCAAAGAAAAATATTTTAAACATCAAAATTAAATCACTGCTCTCTTCTTATTCTTTATTACTGGTCAAAATTATGCTATATTTTAGTTTGCCTTGATTGTCTAGACTCCAAATTATTCTCCCTCCGTTTTTTAAAAACATTACTCCATTGTCTTCTAGCTTTCAGTGTTGCTGGAACAGGTCTGTTGTAAATCTCACACTTGTTCTCAGAGGTAACCTAATTTTCCCTCTGGAAAACTCTAAAAAATTTTTCTTTAGCTCTAGTCTTCTAAAATTTCTACAGATGTGCTAAGTATAGCTGAGTGTCATTTTGTTCAAATGCTTGGCATTTGTTGAACTTTTTCAGTTTCAAGAACTGAGTCATTGTTTTAAATCAAAGCACTTTTTTATTTTTATTTTTTTACAAGACACTTCTTCATACTTTATTTATTTATTTATTTATTTATTTATTTTTTCGCTAAAAGTATTACAAAGGGTATTACATAAGTGTCCTTTTTTTCCCCCCCGCCCTTAACAAGCCCCTGCCCTCCCTTACCCCCCAGTGTCTTATGTCCATTAGTTATGGTTATATGGATGCATACAAGTCCTTCGGTTGATCTCTTACTCCCCTCCCTCCAGTCCCCCGACCCTCCCTGGTCTTCCCACTGCAGTCCGACAATCAGTTTGAGGCAGCTCTGCCTCTGTATCTATTATTGTTCAAAAGTTTGTAATGGTCTTAATTATCCATGAAAGAGTGAGATCATGTGGTATTTTTCCTTCATTGACTGGCTTGTTTCACTTAGCATAATGCTCTCCAGTTCCATCCATGCTGTTGCAAATGGTAAGAGTTCCTTCTTTTTAACAGCAGCATAGTATTCCATCGTGTAGATGTACCACAGTTTTCTAATCCATTCATCTACTGATGGGCACTTAGGCTGTTTCCAGATCTTAGCTATGGTGAATTGTGCTGCTATGAACATATGGGTGCATATATCCTTTCTGATTGGTGTTTCTGGTTTCTTGGGATATATTCCTAGAAGTGGGATCACAGGGTCAAATGGGAGTTCCATTTCCAATTTTTTGAGGAACCTCCATACTGCCTTCCATAGTGGCTGCACCAGTCTGCATTCCCACCAGCAGTGCACAAGTATTCCTTTTTCTCCACATCCTCTCCAGCACTTGTCGTTTGTTGATTTGTTGATGATGGCCATTCTGACAGGTGTGAGATGGTACCTCATTGTTGTTTTGATTTGCATCTCTCGGATGATTAAGCACTTTTTTTTATTATGTATTTAATCACATCTTCCCTTCCATTGTTTTTAGAATAAACACTGAGCCTTTGTATCTATTTTCACTGACTTAATTTTCCCTTATATTATTCATATTTTTTTCTTTTTTTATCTGGCTTTCTGGAAGATGTCCTTATTTTATTAACCATGTTTATGATTTGGTCTTTAAGTACTTTCATTCCACCACTTTATAATTATTTCAAATTCTGATAATTCTATCTTGTTTCTAATTGATTCCCTTTCACCCATAGCAGTCAGTACTTGTTTTAATGAGGCACGAAGTTCAAAGAAGTGAGTAATATACAACATCCCACAGGTCGTAACAGAGAGCGTTTAGATTTTTACTCATGACTGGCTTGGAATCTATGTCTTTTCCTGCCAATAAATGAGAAAATTTCTAAACTTCTTTCTCACAATAAAATTTTATAACTTCAAGATACTTTAAAAGAGAAGAGTACAAAACAGATCAAAACAATCATCACTGGGCCAAGATCCCAACAGAGGGGGAACTCTAAGTACAAACATAAACAGAACATTTGAGTGGAGACAGAGATCAATTTTCACTAGTTAGTCAGCTTTCTTCAGTCATTGGCTTTTTCTAAACTTACGGTAGCAAGAAATGTCATTTTAGATGTTTTTCTCTCAAGTATTTTTGCTTGGTTTCATTTTTTTTCAATAGGAACCCTTAATATTTATTTTCCTGCTTGTGGTCGTTGGGTCCTGTTTCATTTTGTTTATGGATGATGACTTACTTTCAGACCTGCTCTGTTTGTTACTGAATTTTCTGGATTCTCAGAAGGTACAAGGTCCTACGCTAAGTGCTCAGAGGCATGATCCGTGTCCTTAAGGTCCTGTTATCAGGTCAGAATGAGGGAGACATACCTGTAAAAGATAACAAGGAATACCCGTGACATGCTCCAATAAGAAGCACAGAGGTCATTACAGTAGCGATGAGCTGTGAAAGGTCACTGTGTGGTATCCAGTGGAGAAAGACTTTGTGGAGGAAGAGGAGTTTGAACTGAACCTCTGGGACAGGTAGAGCTTTGAATAAGAGGAGAGGTGAGGATAATTCCAGGTGGGAAAACAGCAACCAATAGGACCACCTGGCTGGAGAAGAGGGCTTGTGTCTCCCAGCATCATTCCCTACTGGCAAGAATGAAGGTACTTTCTGCTGACCCCATTTCACTAAGGGAATATAGGCCCAATGAAAGTACCTCATTCCATATGAGCCAATCTTGAGTCTTTGGGGAAATAAAAAACAGTGTCTCACAAAAAGACTTCCACATATAATATTGTCCCTTGTGTCTATAACTTTGGTCAGGAATCATGTGCGTCAAAATCCTCCTGAAACAAAACTCTGGGTTGCATTAGTTGCTCAGGGCTGTGTAAGAATGTATCACAAACTAGGTAAATTAGAAAACAGAAAGTTCTGTTCTTACAGTCCTGGGAACCAGTCTAAAATCAAGGTGGTAGCATGACCATGCTCTCTCTGAAACCTATAGGGGAGAATCCTGCCTCCCTCTTCCAGCTCCTGGTGGCTTACTGGCAATCCTTGGCCTTCCTTCACTTGCAGCTATACGGCTTTAATCTGTGCCTCCATTGTCATGTGGTTATGTTCTTCCTATGCATTCTCTCCACTTCTTTTAAGGACACCAGTCGTAGTGGACTAAAGGCTCATCCTACTCCAATATGACATCATCTTAACGAATTACATCTGCAACAACCCTATTTACAAATAAGGACATATTCTCAGGCACAGGGGAATAAGGCCTCAACATGCCTTTTGGGAGAACACAAGTGAAGCCACAACAGGGAAGAACAGGACAATTGTGGAATTCTAGGACAAGGGTTTTGGCTGAAGAGGAAGGGTGAGACTTTGAGGACTAGTTAGCATCTGCCTCAGAGGCTGGTCCCCTGGAGCCCTCCCCCTCCCCCCTTGGACTTCTGTTTGGCTCCTTGAAGACAGCAGTTTCAAGTGGGACTAAACGAATGCTTTCTGACAAGTCTCTGTGAAACTCTGGGCTTGTGGTTGTGAGGAAATGAATGAAGCACAAAAACCAGCTCTGGAATTGCTTGGGGGGAAAAGATGGTAAAAGCTGCTAGCTCTGGAGACAGGTAGACTTGAGTTTAATCTGCCCCTTCCCACTTCCTGGGAGGTGAGTTTAAGAAAGCAACTTCTAGGTGTCCATCAACAGATAAATGCATAAATAAGTTGTGATATATATCACATATTCACATGTTCATATAAATGTGAATATAATTCAGCCATGAGAAAGAAGGAAATTCTGCCATTTGCAAAAACATGAATGAAAGATGAGGGTGTTATGCTAAGTGAGATCAGTCAGACAAAGACAAATACTTATATGTGGAATATTTTAAAAGGCAAACTAGTAAAACAGAAAGTAAAATGGTATTTACTAGGGGCAGGGTGGGAGTGAGAGAAAGGAAGAGATGTTGTTGGAGGGCACAGACTTGCAACCAGAAGATAAATAAGTTCTGGAAATCTAGCGCACAGCCCAGCGATTACAGTCAATGATGCAGCTGATGCTTAGCAACATGGGTTTGAACTGCTCAGGTCCACATATGTGGATTTTTTTAGTAAATATGTACAACATTGTAAATGTATTTTCCTTATGAGTCTTCTGATAATATTTCCTTTTCTCTAGCTTTATTATAAAAAACAGTATATAATACAAAATATGAGTTAATTTGACTTTTATTTTAATAGTAAAGCTTCTGGCCAATAGTAGGTTACTAGTAGTTAAATTTTGGGGAGGTCAATAGTTATATGTGGATTTTTTTACTGCGGGGGGGGGAGGAGGTCAGTATTCAAGGGTCAACAATACGATATTATAAACTTCAAAGTTGCTGAGAAACTAGAGATTGTTTTCATCACACACAAAAAAGATAATTATGTGACATAGCATTGTTAGCTAACTGGTGGTAATCATATTGTAATACCAGGTGTACCAGTTAATAATGTGGATTTATTTCAATAGATGGAGTTACACATATGTTGATATACTGGTATATGCAATTTGTTTGATATGTCAAAATTTTCTGAAGGTGTTAACATCATAGATATTTTTACACTTAAAAATGTCTAATTCCATGCCAAAACAAGAGCATTTGCAGGAAGGTTTAATTCATTACTTTATTTTGAAGAAAAGTGCTCCTGAAAGTTATTGTATACTTCGGGAAGCTTATGGTGAACATGCTCCATCTCAAGATACTTGTGAACTCTGGTTTAAACACTTTAAAAGTGATGATTTTGATGTGAAAGACAAAGAACATCCAGGTCAACCAAAAAAGTTTGAAGACCAACAATTACAAGCATTATTGGATGAAGATGCGTGTCAAACTCAAAAACAACTTGCAGGAAGATTAAACGTTGCTCAGCAATTTCCAATTGTTTACAAGCAATGGGAAAGATTTTAAAGGAAGGAAAATGGGTGCCACATCAACTGAATGAAAGACAAATGGAAAACCAAAAAGTCATCAGTAAAATGTTGCTTCAACAGCACGAAAGTCTTTTTTTTTTTGCATCAAATTGTGACTGGTGATGAAAAGTGGATTTATTTTGAGAATCCCAAATGCACAAAATCATGGGTTGATCCAGGTCAACCATCAACATCGACTACAAGGCCAAATTGCTTCGGAAAGAAGACAATGCTCTGTGTTTGGTGGAATCAGGAAGGTGTGATGTATTATGAGCTTCTAAAACCAGGTGAAACTGTTAATACTGATCACAACCAACAACAAATAATCAATTTGAACCACGCTTTGATCATAAAATGACCAGAATGGGCCAGAAGACATGGAAAAATAATTTTACTTCATGATAACACACCATCACACACTTCAAAACCAGTTAAGACACATTAAAAGATCTTGCCTGGGAAGTATTAACCCACCTGCTGTATTCACCAAACCTTGCTCCTTCAAATTACCACTTGTTCCGACTGATGGCACACGCACTTTCTGAGCAGCACTTCAAACGTATGAAGAAGTGGTAAATTGGGTCTCTGAATGGTTTGCCTCAAAACAAGAAAATTTCTATTGGAATTGTATCCACAAATTACCTGAAAGACGGGGGAAATGTGTAGCTAGCGATGGACATTACTTTGAATAAAGCACTTTTGATGTTTCTCTTGAAATTATTGTGTTTTCTTTGATTACAAAATCCACATTATTAACTGGTACACCTGGTATATAAATGTATCAAACTTATAAATGTCACACACCAATTATATCTTAGTTGAAAGAAAGGAAGGAAGAAAGAAAGAAAGAAAGAAAGAAAGAAAGAAAGAAAGAAAGAAAGAAAAGAAGGAAGGAAGGGAGGGAGGGAGGGAGGGAGGGAGAGAGGGAAGTGGGAGAGAGGGAGAGAGAGAGAGAGGAAGGAAGGAAGGAAGGAAGGAAGGAAGGAAGGAAGGAAGGAAGGAAGGAAGGAAGGAAGGAAGGGAGGAAGGAAGGGAGAAAGAAAGAAAGAAAGAAAGAAAGAAAGAAAGAAAGAAAGAAAGAAAGAAAGAAAGAAAGAAAGAAAGAAAGAAAGAAAGAAGAAAGAAAACCTGTTTCCTCACCTGTGAAGGAGCTGTGGTGATAATACTGCTCACACTGACTGGTACTCACGTGACCTGCTGCACAACATAGTGAAGCATCCATCTTATATAAAAGCTGCTGTTTGAAGTTTTAACCCTGATAGTATGGCTTCTGTAAATACTTGCTTGCTTAAATAATAAGGAAAATAAGACTACTCCCATTCCAGAGAGGCCTAAACTATGCCCCAGACAGAGTTGTCAGTGCTGACACCAGGCCAGGCCTTGAGATATGGTCTCATGGCCCCTTCCCAGCACGCAGGCCTTCTTTCTCAGAAGACCCAGAAGTCTCATTCCAAATTTGGGAGACAAAGGACTAGAAAAAGTATAAATAAAGAGAGTTTCTTCCATGTTGGGGAGCCCAGAATTTGAAAGACACATTTTTTTCTGGGCCTGCACAGAATTTAACAACAAAATGTAACTCCCTTTCTCTAAGCGTGGCTTGGTTTTTCTCCGGTCTTCTGCAACAATAGTAAGTGGCTCACACAACGTTAGTCCCATCCTCCTCTTTGTGAAAGGACCTAGGAATCCCAGGAACGAGAAGTGACCCTGAGGTCAGGAGGCCTGTGACCTAAGGGCATGTTACTCAGAGGGAAGCCACTTCTCTTTACAGCTTATCCAACTTTCAGTTTCCCAGAGCCTGAAAACACTGGAAACAGAAAGTTATGGCAGAGGTCACGGGGAGGCATTTCCAGGGCCCCTGAGCTGTGCATTGTGGGAGGCCATGAGGACACCCGTCCAAGGACCCCGAATTTAAACCCAGTCGCTTCTGGCTTCACTGTCTGCTTCCTTGTGCCCTTGAAGTGTGGCTTTACTTCTTCTCCGGAATTCTCCAGAAAAGGCTACAGGGACTTCAGATTTTGTTGTTTTCTTTCGACCTTTGACTAAGAAAAGTGCTTCAATGTCCTCAACAAGGGAAGAAATGAGCTTTGAAACATGCCTGCAGGAGATTTTTAAATCTTAGAGCTCAATTTAGACTTTATTAGGACCAGAACTAGGATTATTTTTTCAATTATATAATTGAGTCTCATTGAGAAGCAGGAACACAGAAGCACCTTCTAGTTTCTGAGAACCCAGGGTGTCTGCAATTTAGGGACAAAAGAATGGCTGGGGATCCCAACAGGCAACAAAGGTGGCCCCAGGTCTTGATTCCAAAATTGCTTCTAGTAGATACTGATTCCAGGTTGGAAATCAATTTCTGAGTCTGACCAATTAAGGAAAACAACAACAAAAAATTATAATGTTTAGGTAAATCAATCTCTAAGCTAGATTTGTTCATTCATCATTTGCTGGGATCCAGCCCCAGCAGGTCCAGGGGTCCCCAAAGGTGTGGACGGAGTCGGCGATGAAGGAATGACATGGAGACAGCGTTCAGTTGATCAGCAGCCTAGCCAGGATCTCTAGCCAGGATCTCCAGCGAAGTTCTGGTTAGGATCTCCAGTGAAGTTCTGGTGCTATGTTCTCTCGCTAGGTTCTCCAGGTTCTCCAGCCAGGTTCGGTTGCCAGGTTCTTTAGCCAGGTTCTCCAGCCAGGTTCTATCCAGGTTCTCCCACCATGTTCTATCTAGGTTCTCCAGCCAAGTTCTGTAGCCAGGTTCTTTCCAGGATCTTTTGACATGTTCTCTCGCTAGATTCTGTCTCTAGGTTCTGTGTCTCTGGGTTCTGTCTCTAGGTTCTGACTCTAGGTTCTGTCTCTAGGTTCTATCTAGGTTCTGTCTCTAGGTTCTGTGGCCAGGTTCTATCTCTAGGTTCTGTCCAGGATCTTTTGCCATGTTCTCTCCCTAGGTTCTCTCTCTAGGTTCTGTCTCTAGGTTCTGTCTCTAGGATCTCCAGCCAAGTCCTGTCTCTAGGTTCTGTGTCTAGGTTCTGTGTTTCTAGGTTCTGTGTCTAGGTTCTGTGTGCTGTTGTCTTGTTACATCTGTAATTTTACCAGTTGATTCCAATCCTGTCAATTTCTATTACAAAGGTTAGGGCGTTTCTTATCTCCATTCCAGGGAGTAAAGATTATGTAGCTTAACTACCCGCCTGGCACTTAATTAAGGGGTTGTATCCCCTCCCTAACCTCAAGGAAAAATCCCCACCTGGGGAAACAACCTTTCTCAGAGAGGTGACCTTGGTTAAAACACATGGCACTAAGGAGAGCAAACATATTAAGAACAATATGCTATATATGCCAGGTCCCTTGAAACATATGCTGTGAAGATGTTTCTTTCCTGCAGCGACTGTGTCAAGCAGCAAGGATGGACTGGCTTCCGGCAAATTTTCCCTTTTTTATTTTTTAAGTGATAGCGCATGCAAATCAGCGGCCACCTCTCAGATTGGGCTGTTTAAGACTCGGAAGAAGACTGGCAAGCAATGACAATAAGCATAGCTATAAACATAGTGGACGGATTGCACAAGGAGCCTTGTTCCTGTAGAAGGTTGCTGGCCTCTTCAGTCAAGGGATTTCAGCTGTCCTCAAGTCGGTGGTTTGGTTGTCCTTGTTGATCTGGCTAGCGGGCAGCGTCATTGGCGACGGGCTTCCCCGAAGCATCAGCGAGTTGAAGGGCTGCATCAAAGGGTCCATCAGGGCCGTGCTTGATGGTGGTGTCTGTGTCCGGGGAGGAGTCAGCTGTGCCCTCTGGGTCGGACGATATGGATGATACCGGGGAGGAGGAGGATGAGGAGGAGACGGAGGGTGGTGTGACATAAGGTCAGATTAGACGGTCTGGAATCCACACAGGTGAGTCTGTATCCTGTGGAAATATACAAGCATCTCCTCTCCCCCAGGTTAAAAGTACATCAGGTCCCTTCCAGGCTCCTGTAAGTAAGTCTTTCCATTTGATGAAATAAGAGAGTTTCTGCTAAATGAAAGTTTCTTTTGCTGATTTACTCAGAGTCCTCGGACTTGGCTGAGAGAGTAGCTTCTACTTCTTGCTTTTCTACCATCTGTTGGGCCTCAGTTGTTAACTTCTTCAGCTGACCCTATGTTGGCACCTCAGTCCCTTGCATAGCCTTTCTTTTCTTCTTTTTTCCACTTTTCTGTCATCAGGGCAACTCTAAGTCTTTGGAACGATGGGACAAGGAGCTTCTCTGGGTCCATTGTGGTGACGCACGTAATGCATTTACTCAATCCAAGGCAGGCATTAAGAAGAAAAACCCCAAATGCTCTCTTGTATCCATTTTAAGAGTAGGATTGGCGCTTTCCGCTATTACCTGAGTCCTGATCTATCACCCCAAGGAGAGCTTTCCAATCCTGCACTTTTCCGGGTGGAAAGGCTGCAGTGGGGTTAAGGATAAGGCTCCTTGGGCCTACCTTCTCCCATGCCTCTACATTTACCTTTCCGGCACCTTTCCTTCCTCAGAAAAGCATGGACATACTTGTATAAAACATTCCGTCTGGGAGTAACCTTAACTCCTCTGCTAGCAAGCATATATGTTAAAAGATCAATACAGAGTCTTTTTTCTTTAGACTCAGTATGGCACATCTTCTTAATCTAAAGATCAATACAGAGTCTTCTTTCTTTGGACTCAGTATGGCACATCTTCTCAATCTAAGTTCTGTACTATCCACCTTCTTACCCTACTTATCCTCTATAGGGGGGTCTGTAGCACCCTGGTGGAGTCCTATCCGTCCCAAGAGTGGGGCTTACCTAGGGGAATGGGGAGCTTACCTAAGGGTCCCTGTTCGGGCGCCATATGCTGGGGTCCAACCCCAGCGGGTCCAGGGGTCCCCAAAGGTGTGGACGGAGTCGGCGATGAAGGAATGACATGGAGACAGCGTTCAGTTGATCAGCAGCCTAGCCAGGATCTCTAGCCAGGAACTCCAGCCAAGTTCTGTCTTGGATCTCCAGTCAAGTTCTGTGCAGGATCTCCAGCCAGGTTCTGTGCAGGATCTCCAGCCAGGTTTGGTCGCCAGGTTCTGTGTCTAGGTTCTTCAGCCAGGTTTGGTCTCCAGCCAAAGTTCTGGTCGGAGTTCTTTCCAGGATCTTTTGCCACGTTCTCTCGCTAGATTCTGTCTCTAGGTTCTGTGTCTCTGGGTTCTGTCTCTAGGTTCTGTCTCTAGGTTCTATCTAGGTTCTGTCTCTAGGTTCTGTGGCCAGGTTCTATCTCTAGGTTCTGTCCAGGATCTTTTGCCATGTTCTCTCCCTAGGTTCTCTCTCTAGGTTCTGTGTCTAGGTTCTGTCTCTCTCGCTAGGTTCTGTCTCTAGGTTCTGTCTCTAGGATCTCCAGCCAAGTCCTGTCTCTAGGTTCTGTGTCTAGGTTCTGTGTCTAGGTTCTGTGTTTCTAGGTTCTGTGTCTAGGTTCTGTGTCTAGGTTCTGTGTCTAGGTTCTGTGTGCTGTTGTCTTGTTACATCTGTATTTATACCAGTTGATTCCAATCCTGTCAATTTCTATTACAAAGGTTAGGGCGTTTCTTATCTCCATTCCAGGGAGTAAAGATTATGTAGCTTAACTACCCGCCTGGCACTTAATTAAGGGGTTGTATCCCCTCCCTAACCTCAAGGAAAAATCCCCACCTGGGGAAACAACCTTTCTCAGAGAGATGACCTTGGTTAAAACACACTAAGGAGAGCACTAAGGAGAGCAAACATATTAAGAACAATATGCTATATATGCCAGGTCCCTTGAAACATATGCTGTGAAGATGTTTCTTTCCTGCAGCGATTGTGTCAAGCAGCAAGGATGGACTGGCTTCCGGCAATCATTCATTCATTCATTCATTCATCAAATAAACATGCATTGAGTACCTATAACACCAGCTTGCATTCTAGTTTGGGAAGGTAGAGCCTGAGAAACCTGATTAAGGTACTTGCCAAGATTTAAAGAAGAATTAAAGCCAGGAGGGATTTGGGATTCTTGGATTTGGAAGGAATCTTAGTGGTCATCTCATATTACTCCTCATTGTGCAAATGGAAAAACTGAGGCCCAGAGAAGTCCTATCCAAGAATAGGCAGCTGTCTCCTAACTCCAAGTGCAATGCTATTTCCCTCACAACCTGCTGGTTCAGAGAACAACTCTGAAGTGCATGGGAAAGAGAGACAAAGCTAGAAAACATGTATTTATTTAATATGGTAGAGAAAGTGAACTGATGACTTAATTTTTCTCCTTAAAATTCTGGAAGAGAAGGTGCTGGGTGGGTGGGGGAAAATATATTTAATTAATCATTTCACGATTCACTAAAAAATATGGGCTTCTTGGGATGACATCCATTAATATCCTGAACGAAGGCTTTGGCATGCTTCACCGTACTAATGAAAGATGAGTCACCTTACTATCTTACATATTGGCTTTCTCTTCAAAATATGTCTCTCTGAATAAAAAGGCCTAGCTATTGTGGTTGAACTTGGATTCACTTGGTCTCTATGGCAACCACAGCAAATCCTCACAAGTCACAGAAAGAGGGCACTTGACATCTTGAAGCACAATAGGCAGACCCTTTACATCACTTCCATTCCTCTCACTGATGGAAGAGAAGGAGACACCATCAAACACACATTCCAGAGCTGCAGAATAAAGACCTTTCTGCACCCAGCCTGTCTTGAAGCTGCTGCCGAGTTCAAGAGTCACTCATGAGTATCACTACGTGGAAGTGACAACTTCAGATCGCTTTCTCACACTACCACCCGCGCCCAAGCAGAATTGGACCTGGTTATAATTTTAATGTATCAGAAATTGGTTTGGCTGCATAAGACAGACAATCCAAATGAGCAGAGGCTAAACCACTCCAGAGTTTATTCTTTCACATAAAACGCCTGGAGGTAAGCTGCATGGTGCATCCACAGTTTGCTCAGCAGAGCCTTTGGGGAAGCAAGTCTCCCTCCTGTAAACTGCTCCTCCACCCACCTCTAGGGCATGACTCTCTTCCTCATGGTGCAGAAGCCATCACCACCTCATTTGGGGCAGCAAGAGAAGGAGGGATGATGTGATGGGTGTGTGCCAGTTATCTTTCTATGAGGTTTTTACCTCCGTGGCTACCCAGCTTTTGGACTAACCAGCACTTAATACTTGCAGGGGAGGTAGGGAAATATCGTCTTGATTCCTGATTGCCTTGTGCCCTTTCAAAAGGGAGAGAGATCAACCAAAGGACTTGTATGCACGCATATAAGCCTAACCAATGGACACAGACACCAGGGGAGTGAGGGCATGAGTGGTGGTGGGGAGTGGGCAATGGGGGGAAAAGGACACATATGCAATACCTTAATCAATAAAGAAAAATAAAATAAAAACAAAAGGCAGAGTTTCCAGTATATGGATGGAGGGGAGTCAGCACTCCCTGGCATGTAATGTAGATCCCTTAAAGAGCTACATGAACCCTTTGAGGCTTCTCAGTCTAAACGATAACTCAATTTGGCTCTTAGCTCTGGTTCACAAGCCCACTGGTTAAAATGGTCTTCATATGATCATGGACCATGTGGTTACAATGTTGGTGGAGAGATTACCACTTAGTGTAGGAGCAGTGGTGCTCCTTGATGGCTTGACTAGAACTCGCAGGCACCCGTGTCCTTAGGTGGGTGTGTGCTGTTCTCCCAGAGTCCTGAGGGGCAGCATGCTCAGGTTGGGCTTACCTGGACTCAGCATGAAGCAGAAGGAGGCCAGTCCCACATCCCTGGACACACTGACTACTGGAGCCACAGTCTCAGTTTGAGGGTCAGCAGTTGAGGAGGGGCTGGGAAAGCCAGGGATTCCAGGACATGGAGGCTCAGGTGCATGAAGGTTGGAATCAGGTTCAGCATCTTCTCCTGGATTATTTATGAGATAATCCTGCTTGTCTCTCCCCAAGATTAGAGGTGGTCATATTTTCAGGCAGTCTAGGTTTACAGCTTCCAGGAGGGAAAGCCACAGCAGAACAATATCATTTTTCAGCTTTTGAGGTCCAAAATAGACTTTCAACTCCCAGCAGGTATAATAGGTTGTCAGAAAGGGCTTTTGTATCTCCATGCCTGGCTCCTGGGTATTAAAAGCAAATGTTTCTGCCATAGCAACAGACTTGGGGGAAATGCTTAACCACAAGGACGTAAGAGCCAATGTGCTAAGCTCATTTTTTTTTAATTTTCAATTTTCCATACGTTTCTATTGATTTTTTAGGGAGATGGGAAGGGAGAGGGATAGAGAGATAGAAACATTGATGAGAGAGAAACATTGATTGGCTGCCTCCTGCACACCCCCTACTGGGGATGGAGCCTACAACCCTGGGCATGTGCCCTGACTAGAATTGAACCAGCCACCTCTTGGTCCATGGGTCAACGTTCAACCACTGAGCCACACCGGCTGTGCAATGTGCTCAGCTCTTAAGCACACTCTGTCTGGGGACAGGAAGGAGAGTCAGGGAGGAGGATAATAGTGAAGCAGTGATGGGGGCCCACACCCTGCTTGCTGCCGTTGGCCCAGTCTGGAAGGCAGGGTGTCATGGAACCCCCAGACTGGTTTGAGCATGTTGTGCCCTGAATTTCCCTTGGAGCTTTGAGCTGTGGCAGGCACCCAAGGTGTCTCCAGCTCTGCTGTGACATAGGAAAGGAGAGATGACAGCACGGGACACCTGGGAAGACGGGCCTGAGGTGGCCGCATATAAACCTCCTGCAGACCTGTGGGCCCAGAAGCGGCAATGCTTTCTCAAGGGTCCTAGAGTAAAGGTGCAATTGAGTGAGAGAAGACTTGAGGGCAGCGCACTAAGGACAAGTGTATACATGCGGCATGTTCCCAGACCAGTGGACAGGGTCAGCTGACCCACTCAATGCCTCTCCTTTCATAGCCTTCCCAGAATCTAGATGGCAAGGAGAGGGAGGGGCAAGTTCTGAATTGACAGAGTTTAAAGCTGAAATGATTCAGAGAACTCAGTTGCTAAGTCAAGTCCTTTCTGCCATCACGAAACATCAAGCTCAAGATAAAAACTAAGTATAATTATAATAAAACAAAGAGCATTCCATGTTTGGCACTTCAGAGTTTGTGGTATGAGAAATTTGAACTTGCTACAAAATTGTATGTCAAGCAGTTTATTAAAAAAAAACAAACAATGGGGGCGGGGAGAAGGGAGGAGTCTTATCCTGGCCAGTGTGGTGCAGTGGTTAGATTGTTGGCACTGAAAGGTCATGGGTTTGATTCCTGGTCAAGGGTATGTACCTAGGACATGTTGTAGGCTCTATCCCAAGCCCCAGTCAGGAGTGTGTGGGAGGCAATCAATCAATGTGTCTCTCTCACATTGATTTTCTTTCTCCCCCTCTCATCCCCAGTCCCTCCCTTCCACTTTCTAAAAAACAGTGGAAAAAATATCCTTAGGTGAGGATTAACAACAACAAAAAGTCTTTATTTTCTATCACCTGAATGGAACTGTGTGAGAGATGTTATTTCTGGAAGGGTCTCATGTGAGTGAGTATAATTACTGTGAGGTTTCTTACAAACCTTTATGAATAATTATTTTTTGCTAGTGGACAAATTTAATCAAGTTCTATTTAATCAGGCACATATTCATATTTGTATATAGCAATTGGATAGAAACCTAATCAAACCAGGATTTCCCAAGGAGGAAATGATCGGCTTACCTCCCATGAGGAGATCCCACCCTGGGCCTTCACATTCCTCCCGTGGCCCCTGACTTCTTACTGGTTCTTCTTCCAGCCGGGCCCTGCTGCTCTGCTCAGCGGCTCCTTCAGCCTCACACAGTGTTATTCTGCCTCCTCCTTCACCATATCCTCAGGAAAGTTGGGCACCACGTTCTCGGACCCAATGGGGGGTCTTAGCAGGAGTTCTTTACATGTGTGTCTTGGCACCTCCTGCCTTCATTGAATCTCATTCTCTAGCCATAAAAATAAAAAAGCTATCGGCAAATGTCTTCCATGGAGTGACCAGAGGGCATTCCTGGGCTGTGGGCTCCCACCTCCGGTCACCTAATTTACAGATGGTTCTATCCACCCACTGGCTAAGACACTCAGACTCACTATGTCACCTAATTAACCTCTGTTTTCTTGGGATGGTCACACTTTCTGCACGGACATGTTGTAGGAATTAACATGAATCTCAGCACCTGGCACATACTGGGTGCTCATTAATGTTTTCTTCCTTTCTTGATATCTCTGCTGGAATGGAGGGTGGCTGAGACTTTCCTCCACTCCCAACTCCTACCGGAAGCTTTGAATGGAATTTGCTAAAGGTTTGCTATCACCAGTGACATATTTTGAGGCCATCTACAAAACGGTGTATTTTTACATCTTTCTTTATTATTATTTTTAAATATATTTGTATTGATATAGAAGAAGGGAGAAGGAGCGAGAGATCATTGATCAGCTGCCTCCTGCATGACCCCTACTGGGGATTAGGCCCAAAACCTGGGCATGTGCCCTTGATCAGAATTGAGCCTAGGACCTTTCAGTCCGCAGGCCAATGCTCTATCCATTGAGCCAAACCAGCTAGGGCCATCTTTCTTTATTTTAAGACATCTGAATATTTACCTCTCCTTAGTAGGATTACAGGAAGTCTTGATTTTTCTCAAAAGGAAAAATGATTTGTCAGTGGGATAAGTGTGTCCAAGCTAATTGATATAACAGAGCTCATTGTTTTGATGACAAGTATTAAATTATGTTAGACAAATATCAGAACATTGCTTTTAACTGCCCAATGGGAGCTAAAAATAGCTGGGTACTGTAGTTTCATTATCTGGAGCAGGGGTGAGGAGACTGAAAAAATCTAGCTGAGGGCCATTGGAAGTCAATCAAGTTCTATTTAAATAAATAACAACTAAATGTAGTGGACTTATTCAAAGAAAGAGAAAAATGGAAATCATTTTCTATATTGCCTATTAAAATAAAGGACACAGAACATAAAACTATATTCAACAAATACAGCAAAATATGAAACCAATATATATTGTAAGATTCTGATGATCAAGAGCCCATTAGAAAGGAGCTGATAGTTGACTTTTCTGTGTAGCTCAGGATTTATATCTTCAAGCAATGATTTTTTTAAAGATTTTAAGTGGAAAGCTCTCTAAAATGTATCACACTCTTTCATACAATCTTAAACAGAATATGAAAAACACGAGTTAGCCTCTTTCTGACTTGGGATCTCAATAAATTCTTATTAATAGCAATCCCCTTATTCACAGGGGATGCATTCTAGGACCTCCAGCAAATGCCTGAAACAGCAGGTAGCACCAAACCCTGTAGACAGTATTTTTTTCCTATACACACATAGCCAAGGTAAAGTTTAATCTGTAAATTAAGCACAGTAGGAGATTAATAACAATAACTAATAATAAAATAGAATAGTCATAACAATATCCTATCTAATAATAGACAAAGATTGAAATTGACCATACCTTCGCTACACCTCCCATTGGCTAATCAGGGAGATATGCAAATTAACCACCAACAAAGGTGGCGGTTAATTTGCATACATAGGCACGAAGCGGCGGAGCAAAGACTGAAGGCGCCTCTGGCCGTCGGAACCCTGAGAGGCTTGAAGGTGCCTCTGGCTGGAGCAAAGGCCTGGGCCCCGGGTACCAGAGGAAAACCAGTGCCGGCAGCCAGGGGACGGGAAGGCCTGTTGCACGAGTCTTTTCGTGCAACAGGCCTCTAGTACTATAATAAAAGTTATGTGTATGTGGCACTATTACGTAAAATAAGGATTACTTGAACACAAGCACTGTGATACATCATCAGTCACTTAGTAGCATCTCTGTTATCAGATTGACTGATAAGGAAGGTATTCAGTGTTAGACAAAGGGATGATTCACATTCCAGTTGGGACAGAGAGGGACGGTGCAAGATATCATCATGCTACTCAGAATAGCATGCAATTTAAATATTACAAATTGTTTACTTCTGAAATTTTCCATAGAGTACCTTTGGACCCAAGTTGACCATGGGTAACTGAAACTTCGGAAAGTGAAACCACAGGTAAAGAAGGACTACTACATTATACAGTCTGGTGTTAATACAATGCTGCCCTCAATATAAGTGTAGGTACGTGGGACTGTTTGTTTTTTTTTTTTGGTTCCTGATTTCTGTGTTTTTTTATATCTTCTCTTGCCACTCACTGTCACTTCTCACTGCTGTCCTATGTCTATCTCTAGAGCCCCTTTTCTCCCTCCTTGTCTCTTTTAGTGATCAGTAAGTCAGATCCAAGTTTGTTAAAGCTACTTGTAAACGAGGAGTAAATGATTTTCAATGAAGGTCGAAGAGGATGTGAGCCTTAGTGACTGAACTTTATAAGAGGTATCTTATTCAAAGGTTGTTTTGTTCATTTTTTTTTTTACTCTGTTGTTTTTATCTTCTCCACTATACCTTGTTATCAATTGATGTGCGACACATGAAAACTTTCCATAAACTATAAAGGGATGTACAAATATAAGGTATTGTTCATATCTTTAGGGATTTTTGTATAGTTAGCCTTTAGTTCCCAGGCAGCAGGCCAGGCCCTGAACTGATCATCCTTGTTCACATACTGGTGGACAAATTATCATTATCATGTGACTGGGCAAATACAATGAGATGGCACTGGTGGTGTAGAGAAAATTTGCACCTGAATTATGGACTTTATATTTAGGAGTCATAGTTGGCTACAGACTACTTTTTGCAACAAGCACAGCAGGGCATCTTGGCCACAAGGCTGTCCCAGGCACGGGCCCGCCAGATGGTCCGGATGGACTTCTAGGTGGAGTTCTACAATCTTCCTGGAGCCTGGTGGGACCTGGGGCACCTGGAACCTTCAGGTCAGTCTCTTTTTGCCATGAGCAGCCTTGGTGGTTTACCCGTTTGCTGTACAAATATTATCACTTTCCATGTATGTCCTGCTGTGAAAAATGCTGAGAAGACCTGGTGTTAGGGGGTTACCATGGATCGCCATGTCCAGGGGTGTGGTAGGCTTATGTGTCCCACCTGTTATCTCCTTGCATGCTTTGCTGAGAATGCAGTCTTTGTTCCTGTTACAGTAAACAGGGACATCGGTGTGAGTGGGTGGTCTAAGAGGTCACCAAACTGCTGACCCCATCCTAATATGTGGGAGTTTATAAAAAATTAAATTCATTCATTCAGCATGTATTATTGAGCCCAGACATGGTGAAAAACTCTAAAAGTAGATAATAGAGGACCCCCTGCCATAATGAACTTGAGCAGGAGACGGCGGGTGTGTGCACGAATCATCACAATCTGATGTGATGAAGGAAGGCCTCACACAATTCTGGCCTTCATAAGGGACATCTGCCCTTCCCTTTATCTCCCCACCAAAACAGGAGATGAGTGTAACGTGGCAACAAGACCCTCAGTCTCACTAAACACCTCCTGGAAGTTTTGAGATCTGAGCCATAGTGCTATGTGGTATAACCACCTATTATGTGATTGAAGAATCATGGGTTCAGTAGGAGCTACTCTTAACATCCTACCTGCCTGCAGAGTCTCTGGAGCAGCGGTTCTCAACCTGTGGGTCGCGACCCCCTTGGGGGTCTGAACGGCCCTTTCACAGGGGTCGCCTAAGACCATCAGAAAACACATATATAATTACATATTGTTTTTGTGATTAATCACTATGCTTTAATTATGTTCAATTTGTAACAATGAAAATACATCCTGCATATCAGTTATTTACATTACGATTCATAACAGTAGCAAAATTACAGTTATGAAGTAGCAACGAAAATAAGTTTATGGTTGGGGGTCACCACAACATGAGGAACTGTATTAAAGGGTTGCAGCATTAGGAAGGTTGAGAACCACTGCTCTGGAGGCTTCCATGGCACCAGACACATTTACCACAGAGCAGGACAGCAAGTTTAATGCGGTCCTGTCAGACCACAGCCGAGGACACGCAGTCAGAGAGAAAGCAGGGCTGGGCAGTCAAACACCCAGGTGGGCTGCTATCTTTGTTTTCCCTTCCACCAAAGCAGTTTGTTAAGTCCCAAAACTTTCCACTCTGAATTAAGTTGAGATTTTTGTTGAGAAAGGTCTGGAATGGTACAGATTGATCCAAACAATCTTAACAAGTTTTTTTTACAGCCACTAGGATATTAACTTTTGACCTACAAGGATGGGAGGAAACCAAACACGTAAACAAAGCCACTTCCAATGCTGGCCTCCCTAAGTACCTTGTTTTGAAAATTCGGGGACATTTGACCTTCAAAAGGAAATGTGTTTACGCACACTTTGAAGGTTGTGGTTTCCTTCTTCAACAGAATGATTTGACATTTTGTTCAGATAAAACTAAAAAGGGCTTTGTTCTTTAACTACCTGAAATCTTAATATTTAAGCTGGGGTTTATCCTTTCTATCCAATAATAATGACAAATAACATTAACTGAGCATTTGCCAGGGATGGTGCCAATTGTTTGAATGAATTATCTCTCATTAATCTGAAATACAGGGCATTGTTGGTCAATCAAATTTTACATTGCTGTAGTGTGTCTCACAAACATTTTATTATATGACAAAAGATTCAAGAGATACAAAAGAAAGAAAACTAAGCTATCTCTTAATGCAGTGTGTGGCATCGCTGCTGCCCTGGTGATGCTCTGAAGTGTGAGATCACTTTTGTGAGCATGATTATTACTCCTCTGAGTCCAGGCATATTTAGGGTTTGCAGGATCCAAGGACAGAAACTCTGCTTGTTATACATTCAGAAACTACTTTGTACTTCAGGGATCCAATAATATGCCATTAATGAATTCAGGTCTCCCTGAATTGAGAAAAAATGTTACTTTGGCTAGGAGGAGTTTTCATGAAGCAAAGATTTTTAAGATACTCTGAACAAAATCTTGTGCTTTTTGCCAGTAAAAGTTTCTATTAGTGTCCAGAATATTTGAAGTACAGGCCCTCCTAGAATAATGAATATGCCATCCATTCAAGCAACTCAAGGGAGTTGTATTGAAAACAGGAAGGCTCCTCCAAGGCCTGAGGACTGGAAAACAATCGCAGAGATCTGCTTTTCCTTCTCCCAGGGCAGCCAGCTCACCAAGCTTTGGTCACACTGGCTTATTTTCTGTCCTTCAAACCACACTCCAAATCATCTTTTGCCTCAGGGCCTTTGCATATACTGTACCTTCTGCCTGACTCTCCTGCCCCAGCTGATTTTTTTGATCCTCACCTGAGGATAATTTTTCCATTGATTTCTAGAAAGTAGAAAGGCGGGAGGAAAGGGGTGGAGAGAGAAAGAAACATTGATAGGTTGCCTCCTGCATGTGCCCCCACTGGAGCTGGGGAACCTGTAATCGAGGTATGTGTCCTTGACCAGGAATCAAACCTGTGACTCTTCGGTCCACAGGCCAATGTGCTAACCACTGAGAAAATCCTGCCAGGGCTTGTTTTTAAACCTGATTATTTTAATTTGTTCAAAGGTCTTAGCTCAAAAATCAAGATGCATTCCTTGACTATTTTATCTAAAGTAGACACCTCCCAGTTATCACATTTATTCTTATCTATAACTAGAGGCCCAGTGCACAAAATTTGTGCACTGGTAGGGTCTGTAGCAGCTGCTGGTTGCTGGCAAGATACTCCCTCCCTTCCCCCAGCCAGCCCTGCCCCCTGGTCGACTCCCAGAACTCCCAATCGAGAGGACAATTTGCATACTATGCTTTTATTATATAGGATTATCTTATATATTTACTCATTTATTATCTGATTCCCTCACCTCCATGTAAGATCCATGACAGCAAGTCCTGTCAGAGCCTTGTCATAAACAGGCGTTGGATCATCTCTGTACCCCACTCCCACACCTCTGCCCAGCATCATGCTTGACACATAGTCATTACTCAACACATATTTATTGAGTGTGTGAATGAATGAATGAGGAAATTAATTAGTGAATAAATGAAAGCATTGAATTTAGCTATATTAACAATATGTGAGATAACACAAATCTTAGTTTTATATTATACATTTATATTGTCATTTCTCTGAAAAATGTGCCCCTGAGAATAACTTGTGAGTGAGCAGGAGACTACATATAAGTGTGAAAATGGGCCAGGCATAAAAGTGGAAATAGCAATATGGAGATATTAAATTTATCTCTGAAGAAGTATAAGGAAAGTCTGTTGCCTTGAATAGTCTTTAAGTTTGAAAAATTTCATCTATCAAAATCTTGTCACAAGATATCTCTGGTTGGTGTTAGGAATGTTTGCACAATTTTCACTCTTTTATTTATTTATTTTTTAGCACGTGGGTATTTTGAGGTTCCCACCTGACTAGGGCATGGTCAGCCATGAGCTAAGGCCAAGGCATCTCTCTGATGGAGGTGTTCGGTTTTTTTTTTTAAATCATGTATTTTCTCCAAGGTATTGTATTTGTCTCAATGGGGATGGTGTAAAAATGCTAAAAAGGCCTTATGTGATATATAGCACAGCTAATAAATCAGTCTTGTAAAACAAACAAACAAAAAATCACTGTTTCCCACTCCTAATAGATTTCTCCTGAGAAAATAGAAACTTTCTATTTTCTGTTCCTGATGGACTCATTATTCCCATAAAAATTGGGGGTGGACAAGCAGGGGAGCAGGTGTATTGGGGAGGTGTGTGAATGCATCCTTTTAGAGACCCCTAATTTCATGTTCTGTTATAAGGGGGCAATTCCTGTCTTAGGTTGTAGAAATCTGCTGCTTACACAGTAGTTGCTAACCACCAGGAAATGAAGCAAACAAATACAGTGCTAGTTTGATGAATGGAGGAGGGAGGGTATTTATTATGAGAAGCCCAATGTTGCCAGCAGGCTGTGAGAGATTGCTAGAATATGGGCTTCTGGAGGAGGGAAAGGAGATTGGGAGAGTCTGAAAAGAAAACAGATGAAGTCCTCTGGTCCTGAAAACATTCCCCAGGGTGGAGTGGAGGTCAGGGGCTGGAGGAAAGGAATAGTAGCTGCAGTTTGGCTAAGTTCTGGGATCTGTGCTCCTAACCCCACATGTAGTAAGCCGTTGGGATTCTTCAAGGCTTCAGAATAGAAGAGGCACTGCGGCCCAGAGTTTAAAGTGGCCTCAACTGTGTGAGGAGAAAGATGTTGGTGATGTTTAAAAGTTCTTGTGTCAACAGGAGATTAAGCTGGCTGCTAACTCCCTGCCACTGAGACCCCTCTGAACGTCTTGGGGAACACATTCTTGGGTTACATTCTCACCAACATAATCTCCAAAGAGCCAGCCATCTCATCTCAGACATCCTAAGTTTCATTGAGATGCACCAAATCCTGTAGAGATTCAGAGAAAGAAAAATGCACTTTTGGCTATGGGTCAGAAAAGGCTTCTGGAAAAAGCGGGCTCTGAGGGATACATACATCTTTGGTGGATGGCCAAAAAGCATTAGGGGAGGGCCTTGGCTGGTGTTCTCAGTGGTTCGAGCATTGGCCCGTGGACCAAAGGGTCATGGGTTCAATACCCAGCCCCAATGTCTCTCTCACATCGATGTTCCTTTCTTCCCCCTTCCACTTTCTCTAAAAAATCAATGGGAAAAAAAATATTCTCAAGTGAGGATTAACCAAAACAAAACCAAACCAAAAAGAAAGCATTAAGGGAGGAGGCCAAAACAGTAAAGGCAAAGATATGGACGAAGCAACACAGGGGCAGTTGTTAGAGGCTGATGTGGAGACCTACTCTATTTGTTGGGAGGAGAGGAATCAACAGGCCATTGGGGGCCATGGAGGAAGACAGCCATTTCACCAAGGAGATGAAAGAGAGTAAATCAACCAGAGGCTGATGACAAAGGAAACACACTTGAAACACACCACTTTTGCCAAAGATTGACTGCCTTTAACTTCTCTTGAGTGAGGTGTTCACTTATTTACCAACAGGTATTTATTGAATTCCCACTATGCTGTTGTGGCTTTGAGGAAATAGGGGCTCTTATAGGTAAAAACAAAAGTCCTTTCTAGTGGGGAAGACAGAAAGTAAACAAATAACAAAGTAAGCCAGAAGGTGGTACATACTATGGAGAAGGAGAGTGCTGGGCCAGGGAATGAGCGTGGGAGCATTTTTGTCTCATGCCTGCAGAAGTAGACAATGCTGATACCAAGGTTTCACTCTCTCACTCAGTCATTTATTCCTTCACTTTGATTGATCAATTGATTGATTGATTTTTTCCAGAAACTGTTCTTGGCACCAGTGCAGAGCTAAAAACAAGACAAGCAAAATTTGTCCCTTGGGGAAGCTCATGGCCTAGTAAACAAGAAACAAATATACTATGTTATATTACTTATATAAGTAGTGATCAGTGTGATGGAGAAAAATAGCAAGGTGACGGAGTAAGGAGTGATGGGCTAGTGAAGTGAAGATTCAACAGAGAAAGGATGAACCAATGGCCGATGGGTGAAGAGCATTCTAGAGGAGAAAAAAGCGAGGACAAATACCCTGCGAGGGACTGAGCTCTGAGTGTCACAGGACAGCAAGTTCATGGGTGATGATGTCTCTCCTCCCCGGCCCTCCCCTTCTCGGCCTTCCCCTACCTTCTGCTCCCCTCTCCCCTTCCCAACCCTTCCTGACCTGACCTGACCCTCCTTCTCTTCTTTTAAACACACTACTTCTCATGACCTGCATCAACCAAGGCACCATTTTCATGAAGGAGGGGAGACAGCATGACATCACAGAAAGAGACCAGTGGGGTGTAGTGAGGAGACCTGCCTCTGTTTTCCCATCTACAAAATGCATACATTAGAGTCTCTTGTTCACATCCATCAACCCCGTGCTTCATGGTGGCAGAGGCACCAGCTCTAACGCTCTTACACAGAGAAGGAACACAAGCTTCTGCCCCCTCCTGGCTGCCTTCCTCCATACATCCTGGCTCCTTGCTAATTCCGTGGCTGCAGGGAGTGACTGGCAGGGGATAGAATCCCACTGGGGCACCTCAGACCTGTGCCGTGAAGGTGAAAGCTTGCTGGTGTACATGTGGTGGTTAGGGAAGGGTTTCTGGACAGCTGCCTTGTACCCAGTGGGAGACACAGAGGTTCTGAGAGTTGGAAGCTGGAAGGGACAGATGTAGAGTTCTACAAGGTGTCTTCTCCTCCACAGGGGTATAATGGTGACAGGCAAAGGATCCCTGTATGGTCACAGGAAACATTAATTGGTGCAGTGTCGCTGGTTTCCCCAGAACCCCTGACTTGTGCATTGCACTGCGGACCTGGGTTCCACCTCCATGAGGCTGGTCTGCAGCATCAGTGGGCAGTGCCTCCTCATGCCTTCATTCGGGTGGAGCACGTTGCTTTTACTGAGGCGGATGGAGGGACTTGCCCAGATTTCGCAGTGGTGGCACAAGGACTTGCCCCCAGGTTTTCTGACAGGAGGGAATTGTGAGGAAAGGCTGTTATGCTCAGAGAGGAGGTGAAGGGGCTCCACTCTTCCAGAGACAGCCTCGCTCCACAGCCTTGCCCATAGCAGCGACTCTCCGCCTTGGCTGTGCATTGGGATCACTGGGGAGTTTTCAAGCCCCAATGCCCAAGTCTTACTCCAGGCCAATAAACACAGACTCTGGAAGCCAGCCCAGGTATCAGTAATTTTTAAAGCATGTCAGGCAGTGCCCATGTGCAACCAAGGTTGACAACCACTGTCTCCTGGCAAGCTCTGTTATAACTGTAAAAAATAAAAATACAATAATTTAGGAAATTTTTCTTTAAAAAAAAAAGGTACTGATAATTTGCCATTTCTTTCTTCTCTGGTCACTCAAGAGCAGTCATTTTTCAAGATAAGGATCTGGGCTAAGTGGGTATAAAAGCAGGAATAAAATGTAAAATTAATTACTAAGTGAGAAATAAAAGCCATGAATTATGTAAAAAGGGGAAGAGCTGGAGAAACTAGGGCAGAAAGCAAAGCCAAGAAAATATAATAAGTAGAAGGTCACTTGGGAAGGCTCTCAGGGTCTGAATACAAATGGGAAAAGGAACACTGGCATGCAAATCCTGTGTTTTTGAAACTTGGGAGCAGTAAGTACCTTGCTACCTGAGGGACATCAGCTCTTACAAATGACAGAGGGGCTCCAGCCCCAGGCGGCCGGTGCCTCCCAGGAAGGACAGTCACAGCCGGGTCTATCAGCGTGTCCGGACTGAGCAGGGAAGCTGTGAGAACACTAGAAATGCAGTAACACCACCCTCAGCTTCAATCAGCTCAGTGGCTGGGTTTGGGAAAAGCATACCAGAATCCACAAGGGATGGAGAGGAGAGAGGGACCTTGTTCAGTTTGAAAAGCTCTGGTGATTCAGACACACTCCTTCCCTTAATCTCTCCACCCTCCCACTGCAAATTATTGTCCCCACAAGTAATGTAGCCAGCTCCCCTGAGAGCCCCAAACAAGAGGTATATGAAAAAATGCTCAAAGTCACTGAACATCCAAGAGCTACAAATCAAAACAATGAAGTACCTTCTCACACCTGTCAGAATGGTTACCATCAATAAATCAACAAACAAGTGCTGGTGAGGATGTGGAGAAAAGGGAACAAACAGTGCTGGTGGGAATGCAGACTGGTGCAACCACTGTGGAAAATAGTATGGTGTTTCCTCAAAAAATTAAAAATGGAACTCCTATTTGTGCCAGTAATCCCACTTCTAGGAATATATCCCAAGAAATCAGAAACACCAATCATAAAGGACATATGCATTCCTATGTCCATAGCAGCACAATTTACACTAAGATTTAGAAACAGCCTAAATTCCCATCAGCAGATGAGTGGATTAAAAAACTGTGGTACATCTACACAATGGAATACTATGCTGCTGTAAAGAAGAAAGAATTCTTACTGTTGGAAACAGAATAGATGGACCTGAAGAGCATTATGCTAAGAGAAATAAGCCAGTCAGAAAAAGATAAATATCACATGATCTCACTCATTTGTGGAATAAATGAACAACATAAACTGATGAACAAATATAGACCTAGAGACATAGAAGCATTGAACAGACCATCCAACCTCAGAGGGAAGGCAGGGGAGGGGGGTGGGAGGGACGGGGTAAGAGGTCAACCAAAGAACTTGTATGCACATAGTATAACCAATGGACACAGACAATGGGGGCAAGGCCTGGGGGTCGAGGGTGAGCTGGGAGAGGATAGTGGGGGGAAAAGGGGACATATGTAATACTTTCAACAACAAAGAACTTTAAAAAAGAAGAAGAAACTTTGTGATTAGCCCTCCTGAACGAACAAGCTGGCAAGGGTGCAGGTAATGATTTCCAATCAGTGTCACTCAGTGACTGACTTCAGTTTCAGTCATGGTTACCATCAAAACCAGTTAAAGAGAGAAGTATCAGTGTCCTTTGGCTAACAAATGATCAATTCTCTGAGATTTGCTTCTGACAGATTCCCAGCAAGGTGAGGCAATGAATAAAGGTTCTGTAAACTTGAGATAGTTTATCAAATGCCAACCATTTATTTGCTTTATGTTTTCAGGACAATACAGTCTCCCTTAGACACAGTCCACTGAAGAGAGGAGCTCACCATGAAAGATTCATTTATTTGACCTGATGATTCTTCATCCTAAATTAGTGATAGCTGAAAGTTGAGAAGGCACATAAGATTATCAGGTGTGTGGGGACAATTGGAAGGCACTGAGTTTCATAAAAGACCTCTATGACACTGTAGTTGAGCTGGGGCAAGAAAGGTGCATTTCTGAATGAATTTTGTTCTTGGATATTGCAAGAGTTATGTGTGTGACTCCCTACTTCAACATATTTGACCTACAAAAACCTTCTTGAGAAGACAGAGGACTTTAGGGTAAGAAGAACTCATTACAGTGTCTTAAGACTTACCTGTAAGTCTAGAATAAATACACGTGACCACGTGAACCTGGCTGAAAGGGCAGGTTGGCATGGAAGATCCTTCTCCCTTCCTGGTGCACTTCCATTCACTCTCCAGTGGCATCTTTCCCTGCTTTATAAAATGCTACTGTGATGAACTGAATGTTAGTGCCTCCCCACCCCACCCCACCCCCCAAAAAAATCCTATGTTGAAACCCTACTTCCAAATGGGATAATATTGGGAGGTGGGGTCTTATGGAGGTAATTAGAATTAGATAATGTCAGGTGGTCCTCGTGGATGGGATTAGTGCCCTTTTAAGAAGAAACATGAGAGAGAGAGTCTCTCCATCATCTGAGGAGACAACAAGGTGGCTTTCTTCACCCCAGAAGAGGGCCCTCACCAGAGCCCAACTATGCTGGCACCCTGATCTCTGGGATGTCCAGCCTCCAGACTGTGAGAAGGAAATTTCTGTTGTTTATAAGGCCCCACCAATCTATGGTTCTTTGGCATAGCATCTTAAACTATGAAAGGTATATTTAAGAATATTCTCAAAGCATTAACTGGAAAGGCAGATATTATCAAGATGTGGCTAAACACATATCGCTCAATGATTTACAGTGTTACTATGGTTTCTTGAAAGAATAAAAAAGTTCCAAATTGGCAGATTGACATAAATGATGCATAATGAGATATCCTTTTGATTGCCTAGGATAGAAAATGGGTGCCTTTGATGTGAACGTCTGCAAAAGTTCTATCGACACCTGCACAAATGCATAAAGCAAATATTGTGGTGCCAGGCCCAGCTGAAATTGCCCTAAACACAGACATTCCCGAACAAGCACTTAGCATAACAACTCTACCAATCTAATCATACTGTTCCCATTGAATCATCTAAAATAAGATGAGAGCTCTCTCGCCTGAGAGGAATTAGTCAAGCTCCTCTCCTGCATGATTGCATCTCTGGCAGAAGCTTCCTTTGGGCCTAACCCACTTATTGAAGCATGGCCGATGCTGTGTCCTCACTCATGGGAAAGCAATATCTGAGTCTCTTAAAAATGGGACAAGTTTGGGAAAAGGACAAATAGTCCCAAAACATTTGACTGGCAGCTGGGAGAAGAGTAAGCCACGGGCTCTGCATTTGTGTATGTGACTGGGCTGGTTAGAAGTGCACAGCAGGAACTCGCTTACTGACTAGACCAGCCATTTTCAACAGGTGTGTGCAAGAATTTTTAAAACATGTAATACCTAACTATTTAGTCAGGGGCACTGCCCTCTTTTCCCTTAATCCAGTGGTTCTCAACCTTCTGGCCCTTTAAATACAGTTCCTCATGTTGTGACCCAAACATAAAATTATTTTCGTTGCTACTTCATAACTGTAATGTTGCTACTGTTATGAATCATAATGTAAATATCTGATATGCAGGATGGTCTTAGGCGACCCCTGTGAAAGGGTCATTCGACCGCCAAAGGGGTCGCGACCCACAGGTTGAGAACCGCTGCCTTAGACTGTCAAATAAAAAAAAAAAAAGACAGCCAATTCAACAATAGCCATCCAGTGTGAATGTCCTGTCTTGAACTATAAATATATAGATCATAGAGTTGCATCTTATTGATCCCATCTCATAATAAGGTTGCCTCTAGTTAATTCTTGGTACCAGAAATCCTTATATACAAGCATAGGCACCTGATTTTTTAAAAAGTCACTTGGGAGCAAAAAGAGTAGGTAATTACTATTATTGTTATTGTTATTATTATTATTGTTATTATTATTATTAACTATTATTTTATAAATCAATCAAAATTATACTATTTTTTTTTGGTCAGAGCATCCAAAATATATATTTTTGGTGTACTACAGAATTCTAGTAATTAGTTTATGTGTGCCATGAGATTGAAAAACTTGAAAATTGCTGGACTAGACATTCAGAATCCCCGAAGCTACCCAACCCAAAGCCACATTGTGGGAGTCCCACTGACAGCTGCTACAGAGAGCCAGCTGGGAAAAATCACACCTTAGGGAGAAATACTAGGAGTAAGCAACCTTTTTGTAAAGGGCCGAATAGTAAACATTTGCAGACCATACTGTCTCTATCACAACTATTTAATTCTGCTGTTGTAGTGAGAAGGCAGCCAAAAGGTTATATGAAAACAAATGGATGTGGTTGTGTTCCAATAAAACTTTATTTAAATAAACAGGCCATGCACCAGGTTTGACTGAGGGCAGTCATTTGCCAAACCCCTCCTCCCCACATTTATATTATGGAGAATGATGTGGATAAGTTGGAGACAGATGAGTTTGCCTAATTAGAGAGTACGGTTTTTAGAGGCAACGAAGGGCAGTAGTTAAGAACAAAGCCTCTGAAGCTTGAATTCAGACTACTTACTAACTAGATAACCTTGAGCAAATTATGAGACACCTCTATGCCTCACTCTGTTCACCGATGAAATGAGGATAATAATAAAACTTAGTGTTGTAGTTTGGATATGCCTCAAAGCAGACCAATAGAGAAGGATTTGGGTTCGGGTAATTTTTTGAGAGGAAACGTAAGTGGAGGCCTAAGGGCAAGTGAAATAGTGAAGGAGAGAAGCTCATGAAGGGGCATTAAAGAGTGGGTTATTCTTGAGAGTAAGAGAGGTATAGTGTAGGATGTGGAAACCAGATGTTTACCAACAGCTGGTCCTCACTGCCAGACCACATGGAACTGTCCACCGCTACTGCAGGGGTGATTGGGGAGGACGGAGGGCTCATGAGTGGGGCAGTGTCTGTCACACTACTTCCTGGGGTTGTTATAAAAATGACGCAAATTAATATTTGAGAAGCACTTAGAAAAAATTCCCGGCATTTAGTAAGCACCATTTAAGTGATAGTCAAATAAAGAGTGGCTTCTTTTGAAGCAGTAGGGAAGAATATTAGGCATAACAAAAAGTAAATTGCTGAAATTCTATACCTCAAAAGGTAATACTGGTTGAAAATTTAAATAAGTTCCACAGTGGATTATGAAGGAACACTAGAAATGTTGGGGAGAATGCAGGTAAATTACAGACCATGGCCTCTCCTCTTGGTAAAGTTGTGAGTCAGCACCATGTACTGCATTAGCTGATGACAGTGGGTCGGAGTAACCCTAGGAAGGCTGGGGACACAAGCTATATAATAAAACCTACACCATATTTAATGCATGCTAGTCATAGTGTAGCAGGGCAATTTGGCACAAGTAATAGGCTGTTTGCATCAATTCCTATAATTTGAATTACTTTTATACTGCCAAATACAAGTTTTTCTCCTCTCACTTTGTTAGTCCTTCTCATTTTATCTTCCTACCTAAAACTAGAGAAATATAGAGCATTTCCCTTAATATGGTTTACTCAACACAACCTTCTGTGTTTAAGGATAAAGGCTCTGAATTGTATCCCATGTAGTTTGGGCTTCCCTTGTTTACAACCTACCAGACTCTCAATTCCATTCATTCTCAGCATGCCAGTTTTCTCCTGCACACTTCCATTCTTCCCCTCTCCCTTTTCCATGGAGTTAGCAAGTATATACACATATCTCCCCTTCTCTTTTCCTGAGTATTCTGGCTGCTATGGCTCCGTCTGCAGAGGGGGCCACAGCCTTATTACAGGAGTCCCCCAATATTCAAGGGGAATACCTTCCAATACCCTAATGGATGCCTAAAAACACAAATAGTACTGAGCCTTATATATACAATGTTTTTGTGTGTGTGTTTTTTGTTGTTGTTGTTGTTGTTGTTTGTTTTTTAAACATCAAAAATGCTTTATTCAAAGTAATGTCCATCACTAGCTACACATTTCCCCATCTTTCAGGTAATTTGTGGATGTGTGTGTGTTTTTAATACATACCTACCTCTTCACTTTTCAGCTTTTCTAGCTTCTCTGGCATATCCAAATTATTAGCATCATTACTCTTGTGTTTTGGGGACATAATTAAGCAAAATAAGGGCCCCTTGAACATAAGCACTGTGATATCATAATAGTCTATCTGATAATTACTATGGCTACTGAGTAACTAATGGGCAGGCAGTGTACACAGTGGACAGTGGACAAAGGGATGACTCATGTCCTGGGTGGGATCAAGCAGGATTGGCGCAAGATTTCATCATGCTACTCAGAACAGCATGCAATTTAAAACATGAATTCTTTATTTCTGGAATTATTTATTTATTTCCATTTACTATTTTCAGAACATGGCTGACTGCAGACAACTGAAACCAAGGAAAGAAGAACCATGGATGGTGGGGGGTGACTACCGTACCATATCGCGGCAGGTTGGAGAGAGGATCTCTGGACAAGGGTGCCCGGGAGAAAATAGAGAGCACAGTGGGAATGAGCCCTGCATCTTCAGCATCTAGGAGTCCAGGTGGATGAATGATAAAAAAACTTGGTCTAAATGAGAAGTAGGGCAATGAAAGGACAGTTTTCACACAAGGTGGTTCTTATATCCAGGTTTCATCAGCAAAGCCTGAGCAACAGTCTTTGGCATGGACCAGCAGCTGTAAGAATAAGTCTTCAATCTCTTCCAGGAACTAGAGGAATAATCTAGAGTGGAAACAAGAGAAAACAACCATTCCTCCTATATAACTTCCTATATAATCTACATCACCAGACACCCACGTTACTAAAGTAGAATAACCTTCAGAGATATTTCTGGACAAGAGCATATTTCTCATTCAAAATGCTTTTGGCTACAAAAAACAGTAACAAAACCAAGTGAAAGTGGCTTAAACTGTAAGAAAATGTTATGTTTTACAAAAGAAAACATCCAATATTGCTAAACTCATTGCTAAATTCATTGGTATAACAAGTAGTCATTAAGGATCCAGACTCTTTATTCTTCCAGCTTGCCTGCAGTTAGGGGCAACCAGGCTGGCAGGAGAGGGCAGTTGGGGGGATCAGGCCTGCAGGGGAGGACAGTTAGGGGATCAGGCCTGCAGGGGAGGGCAGTTAGGGGCAACCAGGCCAGCAGGAGAGGGCAGTTGGGGGCAACTGGGCCTGCAGGGGAGCAGTTAGGCATCAATCAGGCTGGCAGAGGAGTGGTTAGGGGGTGATCAGGCTGGCAGGCAGGCAGGCGAGCAGTTAGGAGCCAGCAGTCCTGGACTGTGAGAGGGATCCCAGATTGGAGAGGGTGCAGGCTGGGCTGAAGGACACCCCCTCCAGTGCACGAATTTTTTGCACTGGGCCTCTAGTCTGTTATAAAGGAGCATCCACCAAACTCATGTTTCCATCAATATACAAAAGATAACCTATGTGTTCACAAACACATAAGAAGCAGTCCCAGACTTACTAACGCCTCATGCAGATAGATGGTTGATTTGTGTGTACACCCTCTCATCTCGCCCCATTACCCGCTTCAGTGCATAGCCACCAGGAGTGGCTACACACATAAATTCAGCAAGTGCTTATAGAAGCCCACCAAGTAGAAACAATGTTCTTTTCCCTTCTGTAGCTGATCCTATTTTGTACCTGTGCAAATGAATACTGATCTTTATATAACTTTAAAGGGCTTATAAAGTCCACAAAGAAATCTGAGGCCCAAATTAAAGTTGTGTCCTTAGTTCACCTCACTAGGCAAAAGTATTGGAAAATACTTGGTGGTGTTAATTCCCATCAGGCCACCTCCACAACCATAGCAGGAAACATTAGAGAAATGAATTCCAGGCATGCCTTGTGATTTATTTGCTGTGTGAGTTTAAGCCGTAACTTTTAATATGTATTTGATTTTCAAATAGGCTGCAGAAGAATGTGACCGAGCAGCTCAGGTTTCTTACAATCTGCTGTGGGTTGTGTGGGCTCCTGTGGCTGGGTTATATTTTACAAATTTTCTTTACTAGGGTATATGTATATTATACTATAATAGTATATACATTGGAGAGTCTTATTTACTCTATTGTGGAGATTACTCTATAGCCTGTGAATGTCTATTTCCGATAGCACATGATTTCTACTCTGGAACCAAAGAGAGAAGTTGATTGGAGAGGGAGAGCACAGCATATTTGAAGGCATGGAAACCAGTGGTAAGAATATGAGCTTATGGGAACACTAAGTACCAGTTCCTAAGGAAGTCATTACAGAGAGACTTTGAAGCTGCTTAAGAACTGGCAGCATCAGAGAATTTCATAATTATCCCTGTAGCTGCACTAGATTAACCTAATACAGTTCTGGGTATAGCAGCTTCAACAATGACTGACTTTGCTGAATTGAGCTAAAACTTAAGAAGGACCAAAGCTTAGTGCATATAAGAGGGGAGGAGCCTCTAACTCTATTTTTTATAAATAAATAAAATTCTAGTGCTCTGTCTTCTCTCCTCTTCATAGTTTGGAGTCTATTGCCTTAAGGCATAAACACATAAGAAGCAGTTCCAGGCTTACAAACTGGAACTGCTTAAAGAGGCTAACTGGGCTGGGAAAGAAGATTAGTGCCTCACATTTACTGGAACTTACTACAGATCAAATACTATGCTGATGCATTACTAGGACATCAGAGAAGTAAAACGAAATTCTGAACTCAATTTCTTTAATTAAGTTAACTTCTAATATGTCTTCATAGTATTCCAATCTACTCTGACATTTTAAAATAAAGCAAAGGCATTTTAGTTTGTTCTTAAGCTTTAAAACAATAGTGAAGAATTTCATTATGTCAATAAAATGAAGACTGAGGATATAGCCAGACTAATATTGAATTATAAAGAAAAAACTGATTAGCCAAATATTAACACAATCTTGGACTTTCATCACCATAGTCTTGAAAATAACTTATTCCAACCAGCCTGCCATTTTCCTCTGAGGCAGGAAGAAGCAGTGTGCTTGGAGCAGAACAGGAGAGAAGGCCTTGTTCATTTATTTATTCATTCAACAAATACTTATTGGGATTTTCTTAAGTGCTATGCATTTAATACAACAATGAATAACACTAGCTTTCTCCTCCCAAGGAACTGCTGTCTAGAAGAGAAACACAGATATGTAGGCAAGGAATGTCAATAGATTGTGAAAATTGTGTAACAGAGGTGTTATCAAATATAAGGAGCATCTAAACCAGCCTTAGGGAGAGAAGAGAAGGGCATCTAGCAATGACTTGAAGGACGAATTAGCAGGAAGCCAAGAGCAAGAGCAGTGACATCTCAGAGAGAGGGAAGGAACCCCTGTAACTGTGCAAAGGTGGGAAGAAACAAAAACAGTTGTGGAGCCAGCTGGTAGGGCACATGCCACATGTTGTGGGCTCAATCCCCAGTAGGAGGTGTGCAAGAGGCAGCCGATTGATGATGATTCTCTTTCATAAATGTTTCTATTTCTCTATCCTTCTCCCTTCCTTTCTCTCTAAAAATCAATAAAAGCAGTTTTTAAAAAATGGTGGAGTCACACTGTGAAATGAGATGTTGTGGGTTTTCAGGCAATAACCAAGTGGTATAAATAATTGAAAAGACCACCAAAAGTATTAGGACACTGTGCATACAAAGTGTGTCTCATGTGGTTTGTGGAGTGACTCTCACTACTTTAGGCGTACGACCTGCATTTGTACAGAGTTGACTGTGTTGGTCAAATACAATATACATTAAAACTAAATATTTAATGATACGTGCATGTGTACACAAATGTAGGCCAATTTACTATTGAGCTGCCTGGTAATTGTGCTTAAATAACTATAATCAATAGTACTTTTACAAAGTTAAGTCAATTTTCTTTTCTCACTCTGTCAGCTACTAAATACTGGTAATCAATGAAATGTGATCAACTCTTCCTCACCTCATGATCAAGTGACTATATGCAAATTAAAAGACAAAAATCCAATATCTTATTTCCCAGGATCAAGAGTTCTTCCCATCACTCCACATGCTCCATGTTGAAATAACTTAGATGTCAGTGAATCAAACAAGTGAAGTCATATAGAATTAAACAGCAGTAGCCTAATAAGGCAGCAAGGAAATAGATTTTGAAACTACAATGACTTTGGGGAGGAGCTTTATTATAATGAGACAAAAGAAAACAACCACAGAGAGAAAGGCTTCTAAGGAAAGGCCAGAGACCATCCTGATGCATAAAATCAGGACGTGTAAAATTAGTAATGTGGTCTTTACTAATAGGCCTTTGGCTGCAGTCATATTACATCAGGCTTTCTCTTTTCCTGGGTGAATGCTTTTAGACTAAAGGGGAGTTGTATTTTAGCAGTGGAGTAAGTTGTGCAATTTATAACAATTGTGAACAAAGATAATATATCAGTGGATATACAGTTGGTAAGTCCTTATTTCAAAGATTGCACTCTCAACTATTGCAAAATGGGAAGGCAAATCTTTGTAATTTGCATATTGACTAATACAAGCTTGATTAGGTGATAGGAACTTCTGTGAGACAAGCTATTGATCAGCAGATGAACTAGCCCTAGAAGGACTGCAGAAGCATGAGGCCTAGGCCAGACCAGGATAGGCTTTCTCCCACCACTCTCTCTTATGGGTTTCAGCATTATCCTCCTGATGGGAGAGGAGAGTGGGAGGCATTGTTAGCAGCAGAACAACACAATAGTTATTTAATTACATCTGAACATTATTTCAAGTTTGCTATGTGCCTCTCCACATATGGCAGGATGATGTTCTCAATCTTCTTCATCTCTTTTGTTTCTTTTCATTCCCTGGACTTGAAATTGTGCTGTGAATGGTAATCAATGTCAGCAAGAGAAATTTTTTCTTGTCATTATTATCACTTTTTCTCAAAGTGTGGATGATAGACAAACAACATTGAATCAGCTGGGTGCTTGTTAGAGACGCAGAATCTTGGGCTCCACCTCAGACCTACTGAATAAAAATCTGCATTTTGCAAGAATTCAGGTGGTTCCTATGCTGTTAATGAGCTACTCTAAAGAATCAGAAGCACCTTCTGTGACTCTAAGAAGCCACTGTCATCCCCCAGGATGAGCCAGGAATGAAGTCTTCAAAACCTTCAGGATGGGGCACCTACAGGATGGAGTCAGGGCATTGTGAGGAGAGAAGCTGGGTAGAAAAGGAAAAACTGAGGGAGAGGAATGTGAAGGGCCTCCCTGAAGCACACGGAGGCTGACTTTAAATGCACAGAGAGGTGACTCACCGGGATAAATTGTATTTTGTACCATTCTCTGCACTGTAAGTTTACTTGTAATCAGCCTCTTGTATGAATGCATTGCCTATTGTGTGCTAATGTTATTATGAAGCACAATTGCCTTGTCTTTTGAACTTTCTGAGGGTAACTTAACCTTATTTAAAAATGGTAGCTTGGCCATAAAAGCTCATATTTTGCTGCCTCTCACTGCCCCCTGCTGCTGAAGTACCCAAGCCCCATAGTGTTTGCCCTGACTATTAGGGGGAGTTTCCCAAGCGAGTCATCCATGTGCTCGCAAACCATTACCCTCTGTAAGACCTCATGGCTTCTCTTGGTAGAGACACTTTTTCTAGGGAGACTTGCCTATGTAGAGCACAGCTGTTACTTCTGTCAGATTCCATGGTGCCAGGAGGTCCTGGCCCACGCTGACTGGACCCCTCCCCCACCACTGCGGGAGCCCTTGAGGGAGGGGCCGGAGCCAGGTGAAGAGAGCATACACTCTGTGGGGGAGCTACCAAAACCCTCACAATGATGTAACATATCATTTTCAGTTTGTACCCCAAATCCCTTCCTCCTAAGATTCAGACCATCTCCATTGGAGCTGGCCTGAGGAGATCTCTCTTACACTGAGACTTTCTAAGTGGGTCAAATTTATTGAGTTAGGTTGAGCTCATGAGTTCTTTGCTTAATCCCATGTGCAAATAGACTTCTAGTGAGGCCTCCCCATCAATCCATTGTACCAGTAAATTCTCAGACATTTCTCAATCCAAGTAATTTTACAAAGCTGAAGCTGATGCCGCAACCCCCACCATCTACAAACTATATTAGAGAGAATTCATGCTCTCTTAATTGAAGTGTTATTACGATGCACTAACATTTTTAATAGGCAGCAGGGAATTTCTAAGAGTTTCCATTGCTAGACACCAGGGCATCTTGCATACTCAAGGTTCCACTTCATGCACCTCTCCCTTCCGTGCAATAGGACCATGAACTCAGCCTGCTTTCCTCTCCTCCTGGAGGTAGGATGCAGCTGCTCTATCCCTTCATGTTTTGTTTCTCCCAAGATTGACTGCCAAAAGGCATGTACGGTATTTTTGCCTTAGCATTTTTCCTATAGACATCTTTGCCATAAGCTTTTTTGCTGCAAACATTTTTTGGCACATAACTCATTGGCTGTAAGGCAATTTTGCTGTTAAAAAAACACATAACTAACTGCTGTTGTTTGGTTGGTTGGATTTATTTAGCCATTGATGAATCAACCACCTATGGCAGACTATGTATTTAAGCTAGTTGTCAGTTTGGTTTCATTTCCCCATTGATGAAGTTCTCATAGCTACTCCCATTTTTATATGCATCTTAGTTTTCATAGTGACCTGTACAATGACCAGTAGACATTGTCGTCGTGTTGGTCTTAAAGTAGCATTTTTTCCGGATGATGATAATTTGCCCCAAGAGTTGGCTTCTTACTTTGAAACACATTACGTTGGGATGAGAAAGAGAGGCCAAGGGCCCTCTTTGAGGGTGCAGAGTTGAACCCACATTTACCATAGAACAAAGACAAGTGCTTAGATACAATCCACAAAATAAAATCAGTTATTTGGGCAGTATTGCCATGAATCTACAAACATTTGAAATGTATTTAAATAGTTTGTGTTTTGCAATAAAATATTTTAGTTTTGTTATTTATTATTTTATGTTTCATTATGTCTTTTTAAATGTCTGTCTTTTATTTGTTGCGATTTTGTAATTGTGATGGCAAAATTGCCTTATATCCAATTAGTTGTGTGGTGAAAATGTCACAAAAGTGATTGTGGCACAAATGTCTGTGACAAAGATGCTTATGGCAAAAGTACCTAGAACTGCCCAAAGGGAAGTAGTTTCCACAACTATGCCAAGTTCTTGCTGTACCTGAAGACTGACAGGCCATGTACATTTTAAGAGATTTATTGCTAATAAAACCCTTTGGAAACAGACCTAGGACAACAAAAACTTAAAAAAATAGGAAAGTTCTAAGTTATAGAATTTTACAATATTCTTACCATCATACTCTATAGAGGATAAGAATAGTAATAATAAAAATAACTGAGATATATTGGGCCAGGGGTCCTCAAACTTTTTAAACAGGGGGCCAGTTCACTGTCCCTCAGACCGTTGGAGGGCCGGACTATAGTTAAAAAAAAAAACTATGAACAAATTCCTATGCACACTGCACATATCTTAATTTGAAGTAAAAAAACAAATGTTTTCAGCAGGCCGTATGTGGCCCGCAGGCCGTAGTTTGAGGACCTCTGTGGTGTGCTAATTTTCATAACCATTATCTAAATTAAACATCACAGTTGAAGTAGGATCTATGACTATCCCCATTTTGCAGATGAGAAAACTGAGGTTCATTGAGATTAAAATCCTTGACTAACATGACACAGCTGGTCAGTGGCAGATCCACTGTTGAGTTGTTTAGCCTTCAAAATGCAATGCTTTTCTTCTTTTAGTCTTCCTTCTAATTCACTTCTAAAAACGGCATCTGGAAACTCCAATAAATTTCTTTCCCTATTTCTGTTCATTATAAAGTTCTTCACCATCCACTCCCACCCCCATCAACTTCTAGTAGTAGATCTCTATCAGGAACCAACAGTAATGTCCCATAAATGTTGATACATCTTTCATTTTAAAGAAAAGTTCTGTATTAAATACATTTGGAAAGCACTGGGTTAAACAAAGTTGGAAAAATTTGTTTTCTGAAAGCAACTGTTGTATATATATGTGTGTATGTGATAACTGAAACCATGTTTTTTTTCCCCCAAACCCTTATAAACACTGTGCAGAGCACCAATGACCAGCAGAACCATGCTTCTCAAACTTGAAGATGCAGAGTAAGGCCTGGGAGCTTGTTAAAATAAAGATTCTGGTCCATTGGATCTGAAATAGGGCTGAGATTATGCATTTACCAGATGATGCCATTGCTCCTGGTCTGAGGACTACACTTTGAATAGTGAGCCATAGAGTACAGTTTGGTCAGTGCTGCTCCTGAAAGACATACTCACTAAAGGCTTATATCACAGAACCTTAACCTGGAGGTGCAACCGAGTTAGAATAACAGATGTTCCCTTCACTCAAAGGGGCACTGTACGCCTTCAGGGTCTCCTGCTCCTCGCTTCTCCCTTTGGATGATTCTCCACAATATTCCAATTAATGAGGCCAGGTGGAGTCATGGCTGACATTTTCAGGATGAGCCTCAAAGAGCGTTAGTGGGTTAATGGCTTCCCTTATAACCTGGCTCCTAAACAGAATACAGTCCAGCTTGGCTGGGATGCCCCAGGCCATAGCCCTCAGCATACAGCCCTGTCTCATCTGCGTGAGGGTAGCCAGAGCCTTCTTGAGAACCAGCAAATGGCTGCATCATTTTGACCCAGGCCCATCCAGTCAGTTGAACTTGGCCAAAGTAGATGTCCCTCAGAACCAATCACTGGCACAATATAATTTTAAGGCAATCTCTTGATTCTGTCCTCTCCCTTCCCTCCATTACTTTTCCCACTTACTTGCTAATCTTTCCTGTAGACCGTGGAAGAAGCAGATGAAGCACCATCTCTGATCTAGCAACATGCCATTCTAGAAATGGGGAATTTTGGTCTCTCTTCTATCTACAGCGACACATGCGTTCTCATAAACTCTGCTTTGCTTTGGGGGAGACCAACTTTGGATCTGATTTTTCATCTGCAAACCTGTGCAATGAGTGCTGATTAAGCTGGGAGTGAGAGAGAACAAGTTAGCTCTAAATAGCTTTGTGGCCATGGCCAAGTCACTTAACTTTTTTGAGGCTTACTGTCTCATCTATCATAAAAGAATAGTGATTCCTACCTTGTGGGTGGGAATGGGTAACTGAGGATCTGGCACAGAGTGGGCATATCGTCTACCTGCTGTGGTCATGCTTTTCACCCTCACTACATTGTTACTGGCTTGGATGCCAGGAAGCTGCCCAGGACCTGCTTTACTATCAAGAGCATGTGAATTTCTGATGGTCTGTGGACATAGCTGGGGGACAATCTGAGAGTGACCTCCTTCACCTGCACTGATGGCCAGGATTAATAGGGCCTTCTATTGGCTTCCCTCTCATGCCTCCATAAGGCCATTCCTACCTGGGAAGAGAAGATGACAAAGGACTCACCCAGGCTGTCCCCTACTGACCTGGCTGTGTCCTTTCCCTGCATGTCATCTGTCCTCCTTAATTTGATTGCCTGACATTGGAATCTGGGGCTGGCACTATCTACTTCTTAATGGTGTCATCTGACCACCTCCTTCCTTCTGGCCCAAATACCCCCAACACAGCAGACACACACAGACACACATACAATACCACATACACACCACACTCACACAATACATACATGCACACACACCTTACTCACACACCGACACACACACACAGCATTGCCTTCCATCAGTGCAGTTGACCTCACTTTATTCTTACCAGTTCAGCATGGAAATTTGAACATAATGCTTCAGAAGACTCATAAGTAACAGTAATGTAGTTTTCTCTAGGTTTCAAATTCCAATTTCCAAATTTCACATCAGATTTTAAAGAAAAATATTCAATCTCATGATCAAACAAAACAAATGTGTGTACTTAAAAAGACTGGCGCCAAGCTAGACAGGACTCTGAGTGCACTGGGAATCCTGTTGCTCTCCAGGCTCCCTTTCATCCACGTTGCCAGGGCTGCTCTCCTACCCCCTTCACCTGACCCTGCCTTCTGTTTTACTCTGATATGTAGCAGAGAAAGTATTATTATCTGTCTACACATAGTTAGTCCAAGGTTCCTCAATCATATCCACTGAAGAAGAGCAGAAGAAAATTAAGAAGAAAACGCAGTTTATCTCATTTAAGTATGCCACTCAGAGTTTGAAGCCTTGAGTTTGCGATCCAGATCTGCTATGTACTGGCTGGGAGATTTAGGAAATTTGCTTAATCTCTCTGAGCCTTAGTTTACTCATCCAGGCAAAAGAGATAATATCTATTCAACAGGGTTTTTGTGAGGAAAATATAAAACAATATTCTAAGAGAACGTGATGTTCTTGAATATCGTCTGACACAGATGATATATTATTTATGAAAGTCCTTTTGTCATCTCTAACTGCTATATTTACCTAGTTTGTTAAATTAGTTTTATATAATATATAAAATTAGTCATATATATATAAAATTTATCTAAGGTTTTAAGTGTACAGTCTCATAATTGTTCATACTTTGTAAGGCACAAAATAAATAACAGCATTTTATTTCAAGTAAAATTTTGCTTTTTATAACTGGAATCTAAATGATTCTAAATGAGAGATTGGGGGATATGCTGCTAAGACTGCTTAAGTGTAATAAACACCCTTCTTAAAAAACCTTAAAATAATGCAACTAGAAAAATCCTGCAACTAAAAGTGATTCCTGCTCCTAACACCTCTTACAAACAGGTCAACTAACAGATTATATTAAAACAATATAATCTGAATACATTAAAGATTGTAAATATATCAGCATACCTTTTTTCTTGGTTTTGGTAATCTGGTTATTACTTGAACTTCATTTAATCATAGTAATTCTTCTCCAATGTTTAAGTGTGAGCACTAATATTTATTTTCTTTTGTTTTTGTTGTTTCCTCCTGAATACCCCATGGAAATACAATCAGAGTGATGTAAAGTTCAACCTTTCTGCTACTTCTGGCCCTTTGTTGCAGTCTGATAGAAAAGGCATATATTTCCTTTCTCAGTTCTAAAAATATTGGACCCCAATAGCCAGGAGTTATTATAAATATTTAATTAGAGTTTGAGGAGAAAACACCTCAACTCAGAATTGGTGATTTGGCTTTAAAAGTAGGTGGAAGGAGAAAACTGATGTTCAACTGCTCCACGCTTGTTGACCTCACCCACACCTTCCTTTTTGGGCCCCTATGGTTTTCCTAGGAGCAAAACAGCCCTAGATCCCTGGCCAGCTAAGAGATGAGCTCTCATCTTTTTATAGGACACATATCTGGAAGACTGGTGTGTGTGTGTGTGCGTGTGTGTGTGTGTGTGTGTGTGTGTAGGGAGAAAGCTGTCTTTTAATCAGTAAGCTAACATTGACATGAAGTCAGAGTTCCTTGGTTGTAACATTATGCTACATTGCTTGGTTTCAACATTATGCTACATTCTTTTTTTAGTTTCATTGAGATATAATTGACTTATAATATTGTGTAAGTTTAAGGTGGTCTTCACTACATTTAAGGATGGTTGGTTGGCCTTACTCCATCTTTCTATGTCAAATGCAGAGCTGTAACTCAATTGGCATTTCATTTCAATTGAATTAGTGGTCTTGTTCTTAACCCTGTGCTCAGAGACCTGAATAATGGAGGGTTATTTTAACTGAGAATATAGCCTTTTGCCATATTCATAACTAATATATGAGTAGACTTAAGGGAAAAACACGAAGAGCTAAAAAAAATATAGGATCTGTGTCCTAGAAAAAATTAGAATAAAAAATAATTTGGGGAGATGGGTTGGGTTTTATGAAATATATCTGATGTTTCTTAGTTGGAAAAAAACAGCTGCTTAGGAAAGTGAGTTGAAGGGCAAGGTTTCAAGAATACTTTAGCTTCACTGACAGTGCACTTGGGTTTCACTAGAGTCTAAACATGGTTGCCTCTTATTTTCACCAATCTTTATTTCTATTCCAATAATCCCCAAGATTATCCTATATAATAAAAAGCTAATATGCAAATGGAACAAACGGCAGAACAACTGAACAACCGGCTGCTATGACGTGTGCTGACCCCCAGGGGGCATGCATGGAACATGGCGGGTGTCAGCCACAGCAGGATGGTGGAGCAGATGAGCGGGGGTGCCAGACCAAGGCAGGGCTCCGGCTGCTGTCATCAGGGCAAGCCTCTGGTGGTTACTGAAATTCTCTGCTCCCACTGCTGGCACCCGGGGCCAGTCCCAATCGCTCGGCACCATCAGCGGGTGCGAGCGGTGGCTGCCAGCCCTGATCACCCCTGAGGGCTTCTCCACCTCCCCCTGCTCCTGAGGGGCAATTGGGGCAGCAGCTACCACTCGCACCCACTGACGGCGCCAGCCCCACTTGCACCCGCAGCTGGTGCCGGCCCAATCGCTCCACACTGTCAGCAGGTGCAAACAGGGCCAGCACCATCAGCACATGGGAGTGGCGGCAGCGGCAGGAGCAGACGGGATCGGTCCGTGGTGGGAGGGGTCAAGCGAGGGCATGGAGGATGGGCTGAGACCTGCCCCTGTGCCCACCTCAGCCTCTTGGCCCACAGTTCCTTTCAAAGTACACAAATTTGTACACTGGGGCCCTAGTATATTATCTAAATAATAAAAGCAGAATATGCTAATTAGACTGGACATCCTTCTGAACGACCTTCCAGATGAAGCCGGGCCTGTGAGGGAAGCCCGTGTCCTGAGTGCCAGAGGGAAGCCAGTGCCGGCAGCTGGGGGAAGGAAGGCCTACTCTTGCACGAATTTCGTGCATCAGGCCTCTAGTATGATATAAAAGCCATCTGTTCAGTTTCAACATTATGCTACATTCTTTTTTTAGTTTCATTGAGATATAATTGACTTATAATATTGTGTAAGTTTAAGGTGTACAATGTAATGATTTCATATATGTGCATATTACAAAATGATCACTACAATAAAGTTAGTTAACACACCCATCACCTTACAAAGTTGCCATTTGTGTGTGTGTGTATGTGTGTGCCCGCACAGGTGTTAGTGGTGAGAACTTTCCAGATCTACTCTCTTAGCAAATTGTAAGTATACAGTACAGTATTGTTAACTACAGTCAGCATGCTACTTTAGATCCCAAGAATGTATTCATCTTATAACTGGAGATTTGTACTTTGCTACACTTTTTATGATTTTTATAGTATACGGATTTTTCAATGTTGCTGAAAAATCTTTTTTGATGATTTCCTTAAAGATTTTTTAATATACAAAACATAAAACTTTTTGTTAAAAAATTTTTTAAGGCTAAAAATTAAATGTTAAAATATATCCATGGTATAAGAATGATGCAGTTGTTGGTTGCACTATGAAGGGAGATGCATGGTAAATAGGAGCATAGGATGTTGGTTCTAGAAGGGGCTTCAGAGATTGTCTCAACCCTCCCATTTTACAGGTGAGACACTGAGTCCTAGAGAACGTTCATGGCTTGTTAGATCACATCCAGTTCTCCTGACAATTCAGTAATTTCAATGCACCATAATTATATCATATAATAATTGATTATATAAACATTATTTTAATAAATTTAAGCAAACTTATTATAATTAATACATATTAAATTATATGATTTGCCTTTGGCAACAATAAAAACTGAAAAGTGTATTACTACACAAAGCCTCTTTTCTCTGCCCAGGAGTCAGACTTAACGGATTCAGAGTTGTTGGTTTCCTCCATGTTCAAAGCAATAGGAAATGTCCTGCTGCTTAGGCTAATAATGCATCTTCTTTGTTTTAAGAAAACAATTATTTAAGAAGCTTACTAGAAACCCTTTCGACCTGATATACTATCTGTCTGAATAAACTATTTTGCTACAAAATAAATATTTAAAATAAGAGATCATTGAATTTCCATTTATCATTGCTATATAGTTCTCAGGAGTCTGGAGAAATAAAATATATATATATGCCTTTCCTCCCAAATCTGGAGATAAAATTTCATTTGCTGTTTTCATGAAAAAAAATTCATGAAAAGAAAGATAGTTAAAACAATCCCAATCAAAAACCTAACAGGGTGTTTGATTTCCCTTTGTTTTTTTAAAAAAAACCAACACACTGATTCCAGTCTTTATTTGTAAATGTTGAGTCATGAGCAATCAGGAAAAATCTAAAGAAGAACAAAGTGGAAGGACTTGCACCACTAAATGTAAAACGACAAGGACAGAGTGCAGCTGTTACAGTGACAGACAGCCTTATGGAACAGAAGAATCCTGGGACAGGTCACACGTTCCTGGTCACTTGACTTTTTACAAAGCTGACACCGCAGCAGGGTGAAGAAAGATGGTCTTTTCAATAAATGCTGCTGGGCCCACTGATGGGCCCCTATCCCTTGTTTAGCACATCCCAAGTAGATTATTAGCTACAGTGAAAGCACAACAGTAATGATTTTAGCAGCTGCTGTGAAAAGAGAGTCCTTAAACAAAATGTAAACAATACAACTGCAAAAAAAAGATTAAATTGAACCGCATTAAAAATAGAAGTGTATGTTTATCAAAAGTCACGATTGGGGGAAGAGTAGATGTACTATGTTTAGAATATATACAGAAATTCTACAACTCAATAAGGAAAAGATTAAACAACTCTGCCTGCATATTCAGCTAGATGCATTTCATTTTGAGACTAAGTCTATTTCTGCTCAGAATTGTTTGGGCTTACTTTGGGCACAGTTTGTGCTTCCTACCACTAGGATACCACCTATCCTGAATTTAAGCAGTAAATATAAAATGAAGAATGTGATAGCTCAGTAATAGCAAAGACAAAGAACTACAACTTGAGTTGCTTTGAATCTATTAGTCTCTGTAATTACTTGCAGTTTTCACTTGATTTTTAGAAAATACATTTTCATTGATTTTAGAGAGAGAGGAAGGAAGAGAGATAGAGAGATAGAAACATTGATGAGAGCACTACATCAATTGGCTGCCTCCTGCATGCCCCCTATTGGGGACGGAGTTCATAACCCGGGCATGTACCCTGACTGGGAATTGAACCGGTGACCCCTTGGTTCATGGGTTGCCGCTCAACCACTGAGACACCAGCTGGGTTTCACTTGATTTTAAAATTTAAAACAACAAATCAGTGCTAACTGCAAAGTGTAAATTTGCTTGCTAAGCACAAATTATACCTCATACATAAACTATTTTATTGAATTTGAGTAATGTTTTTAAAATTTAAGTTTATAATTGTTAGTTTTTAAAACTAAAGGCCAAATTATTATTATTACCTGTATTTGTAATTACTTCTGAAACTAATTTTGTCATAGAGAAAGTGTTATAGGTATTGTCCAGGTGTCAAATATTCTACATATTCCACTGCCTTGAATTCCAAAGATGTATAAAACTTCCAGACAAAAAACTATAAAATGTTATTGGAAGATAGTAAACTTTAGGTACATGGAGAGTTATATCCTGTTGAAGGGTTGAAAGACTTATTAATTCTTCCCAAAACATGTATTATAAAGTCAAGTCAAAATCCAAATTTTTAATGGAACATGAAAGAATATAAATAAATTTTAATACTTTAAAACTAAGAATAATATGCTTACCAAAAATCACTATTAACAGAGTAAAAATAAAAGAGTGAAAGAAATATTTGAAATACATATAATTGCCCACTAACTCATCCACAATATATAAATTAAAAAACAAAACATTGAACAAAAGAATCCAAAAAGGCAGACACAAAATAATGCATATTTCATGATTCCATTTAAATGAAGTTACAAAAAAAGAGGCAAATTTAAATTCTAGTTTTATGAATGGATAAAGAAAATGGGGCATATACATACAATGGAATATTAGTCGGCCATAAAATAAAAGGAAATCCTGCCATTTGTGACAATATGTTTGATCCTGGAGGACCTTATGCGAAGAGACATAAGCCAGTCCCAGAAGATCAAACACTGAATGACTCTACTTACATGAGATATCTAAAAGTCAGACTCAGACTCATCATCGCAGAGACTACAGTGGTGGTTGCCAGGGCCTAAGGGACATGGGGAGTTGTTGTCCAAGGGCATACATTTTCATTTATGCTAAATGAATAACTTCTAGAGATCTGGTGTACAACAGACAGCCTAGAGTTAACAATACCATCTTGTGCACTTAAACTTTGTTAAGAGGGTGGATCTCACATTACGTGTTCTTATCACCAAAAAAGCAAACAAACAAACAAAACAAAGGGACACAAGGAAACGCTGGGTGGTGTTGGATGTATCTGTTACCTTGATGGTAGTGGTGGTATCACACTGTTTGGCAATGTTCAAATTCATCCAATTGTACACATTAAATATGTTCAGTCCTTCGTATATCAATTAATAAAGCTGTTTAAAAAATTCTAGTTTGATAGGGATGTCATCTGCAGTGGTAAAACCATAAAGAAGAGGAAGGAAGTGGTTACCACAAAGGCGGGATAGTGGGTAGCTTTGCTGATCCTAAGGTGGGAGTCTAAGCATGTTCCACTCCAGGTCCTGTGTGGTGGCTGCATGGGGGTGTGCTTCATGAGTTTGCGCTCTAGTTCACGATGAAAACATCCTTTAAGTTAATCAAAGTGATAAAGGGGAGAAAGTGAGTCTGTCTAGATTTCCCTTTCAAGAAGCTTGGTTGACGATTCTGTCAGAGTCCCTTTAAGGAATCAGCCCCAGGAACTTGTGCCGATTGTAAGCCAGTTGGGTCAGGTGTTTTATGGTGTGTGTTTTTTTTGTAAACATCCATACCACAATAGTAAAAAATATTAGCCCTTCTGTGCTGAAATGTTTTAAGGTAAATTACAGATTGTGCACCATTCTTGGAATAACGCCCGGCCCCCACCACACACTGACTCCAGAATTCTCCCAGGTCAGGCTCTTGTTCTCTCTCTGCTCCTCATCCCTGACCCTCTTAGTTTCTCCCTGCTCATGTTGGCCTCAAACTTTGTTTATTTTCTGTCTGGCCCCTTGGACGGGCAGTGGTGTTGAACTGCCTACCCAGTCGTTGGTCTGAGGCCTCTTTCTAATCACACTTCTGCTCGGGGCCCTGCTGTTGCTCTCCAGCTAAGGTGGGAATGTTTACACCACGCACCCAAGAGAGGTGCAGAGATGGTGCCCCTGGGGGTGGAAATTTTGAACTGCAGCGATGCTTTAGATGTGCAGGTCCTAACATCACATATGGATCACACACAGGATGCTAGTATTCTGGTCTGGTGGGTTGCATACCTTGGTCTCAACTATGTGTCCTTTCAACCTACTAGCTCACAGAGTTTAAAAGAAATATTTTATTTGAGGGAAGTATTCACCAATCAAATCACATTGCTGGAGCATTTTGGAGATCAATGGCCATTTCCAGTGGTTGAATGAACACTTTAGTGTTCATTAAGTATATGGTCTAATGTTATTATCTACTCTATGTTCTAGAATGGTCAGAAAGAGGTAGTATAATTAATAATGTCACCTAAAATTGTGCATGCTATAATAAAAGCCTATATAAACCATCTTAAATACTGCATATCACTTTTTAGTTCATTTTATTGGAAATCTCTACATTTTACTATAAATAAAAAGGTATCATTTATTTTCCATATAGAAAGCACTTCCTCTGCATGATAGAGTGACTTATTACAGAACAGGTGCTTTAAAATTCTGAAATAGTTAACACTGGTGTTTTTATAAATGACAAATGACCACAGTGTGCTAGGCGGGTGTAACTCATAGTTTGATGTTTCATTTTAACCAATTTTTCAGTTGACAAGCTGTTTGGGGCATAGTATAGGGGAAAAATGAAAGAATCTTTCTCCCTGGAAAGCTTAATATTTTAGTCAAGTTTTAAAAGTGCACAAGCCCCACAGCAGCGCAATGAATGACAAAGTCCATTCTCCAAGGATTTTGTATAGCAGCGTCATTTTTCATTTCTATTATTTTTATGTCAGTTATTTTTTAAAAAATATCCAGCCCATTGCCTTTTCATGTTACTACGTGTGCCTTTCTATTTTTCTTCAAAATTTCTAGGCTGTTACTATAGCAAAAATAATGATGAAATTTTGCCTAATGTTCTGTTGCTCTTGAATTTCAAACGGGGAATTGTGTGGCACTGCCCACACCTCTCACGCTGACCCTCGCAGGCCTTATTTATGCAACAGAGGAAGGTCTTCTCAATACTTAGCCAATCCAGTTATTTAGAAGAAAAGTAATTTTACCGACCACCATCAATTTCACCATTTCTAAGTATCGTTCTCCTAAATCCAGTCAGTGATCCCCACAGAGTGCTGAGGGAGATTTTAACATAACTAATAAGGACATATTCCACTCATTTATTCTACAGATATTTACCATTGCCTACCATCAGCCAGGCATAGGTTAAGTACCAAGGATACAATGTGAAAAAGATAGACATGGCTGCTGCCCTCATGATCGCTGCCTTTTCGGCCACAAAAAAGTTTACTGTAGTGTCCCAAGTGTTACAAAGGTGCAGGATACTACTGGAGCACCAGGACGGTCACTTTATCCAATTTTAGAGACTCAGAGAAGGCTTCCTGAAAGAAGCAATAGCTAAGCAGAGACATAACAATGAGTAGAAATTAGGCAGGCAAAGAATGAACCAAAGAGAGAACATTAGGTACTTCAAATGGAGGGTGGGTCTCGGGGAGGGAGGTGTGAGGGCAGTGTGCCAGAGAGTATGCAGCAGCTGGAGGGCCAGGTTTCAAAGGACCTTGTATGCTGAGATTTAAAACTTTGGGCTTGATTATCTGTGAAGAAGGCCTTTACAATGTTTTCGGCATGTGCACACCAACTATCTTGTACTGAAAATGACTTCGGAGAAACAGAATCTTAAGGATGAGTCCTCTACATGGCTGACCATTGCTAGATGAATTTTAGAGTTTGGAGGATTGCATGGTCCCCTCTGAGCTGATGAACAGCACAAAGAATGACTGGGGTAGTGGCCAACATGGTTTGGGGGTGAACTCTGTTTCACTCAGCAGGGAGTTTTCTTCTTGGGCACCCACGTTTAGAGTGAATTTGGAAGGAGGAAACTAATGATTAGGCTGAGTCTGTACTGGAAAAGTTAATTGTCAAGTTGTTCTTCCTGAAACATCACAAACAGTTGCTAAGAGTAATAGCATTGAAGAGTAGAGAAAGGCTGTGTGTGAGGCACATTGTTTCCCAACCTCCTGGATTTTTGTGCCATGAAAGTTTGGGAGGTAGGTCACTGATCAGGAAGCAGAGTGCAGGACAAATGCTGGGGCACATAATGGGCACAAAGTCAGAGAATCATATTCCTCAAAACAATTTAGGCTTAAATCAAACACAAACTTCAGTGCAGATCTTCATCACATCCTCATGACTATACCACTGGTGTCCTCCCTCCAAGCCACTTCATCCCAGGGCATCCACTTCCTAGAGCCCTGATGATCAGAATTAGTGCCCATAAAAAGGAGTCCCCTGCCATGTGAGGACACAGTGAGAAAATCCACATCTATGAACCAGAAAGGTCTCACCAGACACCTAACCTTCTGGTTCCTTGACTTTGGATTTCTCATAGCATCCAGAACTATGAGAAATAAATGGTTCTTGTTGAAGTCACCAGGATATGGTACAGTATTTTTGCTATGGTAGCCCAAATGGACTAAGATAATCAGCATCTCACTATTTTTTCATATCTCTTTAGGTTATTTTAACATGCAACAGGGTGGAGATTATTCACCTGCAGATGGAATTCAAACTCCTTAGTCTGATATTCAGAATCCTCCAGAATCTGGTCCTCACACATCTCATAACTTATTGCAGTGGCCTTGCATGTACTTCATGGAGCCCACCTCTGAGCTATGGGTCATGACAGTACACCCCTAGAATGTGCCCCTCTCCTGTCTGCTTTGTCTCCAAGTCCATCACTAATCTCCAACTCCACTCAGAGCCTTCAGCCTCCCATGACCTGCCCTTCTGACTTCCTAGCACTTTGTTTTTTAAATATAAACATTTTCAAATTCAAATTTATGATAAGTAAAGTTTACGATTATATTATGTACTTATGATATTTGATTGTTCTATTGTATTCATATTTACTTTTGCCTATGTGTATGACTCTTCTCACACCATTCTTGACCATTCCCTCACTGCACAGGTTTTACACATGTTGTTAGTTCAGTGAATCTTTGTTGAATAAAAGAACAAATGAACACAATAACAGCAGCAGCAACAATTTTCTTTTAAATTTCTCAATTCAATTGGAGGTAGGGAGAGTATGAGGAAAGAGTTAACAGAGAGATCTGTTTGCTCAGTCCTGCTGTCTCCAAAGGAATCTAGAACCATGATTGAGTCTTGGCCAACCCCCGGGCATGCAAGCCTCCAAATATTCCTTATGTTAGTGATTGATAATTTTGTTATATACACCTAGAGCAATAAACCACGTCATACCAATTTATCAGGTTGCCTTGCACAAACATCAGATTGATGATGGGTCACCCTAACCAGTTTGGCTCAGTGGATAGAACATTGGCCTGCAGACTCAAGGGTCCCAGGTTCGAATCCAGTCAAGGGCATGTACCTTAGCTGCGGGAACATACCCAGTAGGGAGTGTGCAGGAGGCAGTTGATCGATGTTTCTCTCTCATCAATGTTTCTAACTCTCTATCCCTTTCTCTTCCTCTCTGTAAAAAATCAATAAAATATATTTTTAAAAAATTGATGATGAGTCTCTGATGTTATTATTGGGGTCCTGAGTTTCTGTTGCCATGGCTGGATGCATAGCAAAAGATGCCTATGCTGGCCCCCTAGACTCACAGGAGCTTTCCTGGGAAGACACATACCACACATATTCCTATATTTCACTGCTAGAGAGAGCATACTTATGAAATCCCAGAAGGAAAATGATGTAGAAGCCTATGCCCGGCTCTCTGGATTCCACTAATGCAAACCTTTGTCCTCTGTATCACTGCTTAAATGTAGCCATGAGTATAAAATTTTTAATGAATTAATATGTGAGACATGAATGCAATGAACAATGAAATTAAATGGCCATCAGACACACATGTTGTCTATTTTCCAATGCAGAATGGATGAATCTGTATGGAGATGCATTTCCTGTAAACTGTAAAACTCACTCTAGCAAAGATGGGCTCTGCTTGGGGAAATAAGGGACATATATGATTAGAATAAAATTTGATGAGTATTTAGAATCTTGGATACCTCTTTTCTTAGCTCCAGGGACACTTTTTAAAGACAAATTCTCATCAAATATTTGCCATTTCCTGTTCTACTCACCTGGTGTGGTATATTCAGAACACTTTCCCACCCAGGAAAAAGGATGTTGCAGTTTTATGCCACATCCTTTATCTTAAGGCAAGTCAGATACATGCCACCATGTAAATTACCTGACTGCATGTCGAGATGGTGGAGAATGGTTTAGATAAGAAGGGGTGGAAATTAGTTTGACAGTGTCTATTAGTGAAAGCTAATATCACTAGTCGAGGGAAAAGGCTGGGAAGCCATATTTTGAATCTCTGCAACTATTCCTGGATTCTGTTCCTACTGTTCACACTTTTCATGGGGAGGATGTGGAAGAAGTGGAAATGGACCTGGTGATTGTTTGATTGGCATGAACTTTGGGAGTAAAGAGGTGAGAGAGGTGAAGGAGGACAAATGTCATAAAAGTTCAAGTCTTTTGCAAGATACTTATTGATACTCACAATAAATTATCTTGATTTAAATATTTTTAAAACCTTTCTCCAAGTTACTCTGTCCTCTGTATTTCAAGAAACTGTTGGAGACATTTCTTCCCAAGGTTGACATTTTCATCAGAAGAGAAAGCCTGGGGGCATTGATAATAGCTGATCACAGGAATCCTGGATAACCAGCCGGGCTTTGTCTCTTTGCTTCTACTCTAATTAGGTGATCACAGCCATCTCTCTTGACATGTCTGCAAGGGGCAGGAGATACTTGGCAATGAATCAGTCAGTCACGCAGAGAGCACAAATGGGCTGGGTCAAAGAGGTAGCCAGAAGCCTTGCTTTTATTTCACATTATTTATTTGGAAACAGGCTTGAAAAGGAAGGTATAAGACATTGTAAATATATACTATATATAAACCTTGCCATATTTTATTCTAGATTAAGATCTGAAATTTAAGTTACTTGATAGTAATAAAAATATATTTTCAAATAAACCCAGCAATACTAAAGAAAGCTATGAATAATAAATATGGGTAAATCGATATCATTTTGAGGTGCTTAGAATAATTTGTAGGTTTTTTTAAGGGATTACATGATGAATATTTTTTTTAAATATGTTTTTATAATTTATTTATTTTAGAGAGAGGAAGGGAGAGGGATAGAGAGATAGAAACATCAATCAGAGATAAACATCAATTGGCTGTCTCCTGCAAGCCCCTACTGGGGATCAAGCCTGCAACCCTGGCATGTGCCCTGACCAGGAATCAAAATGGTGACCTCTTGGTTCATAGGTCAACGCTCAACCATTGAGCCACACCGGCTGGGCTATAATGAATATTTTTAATACAAGAAAATATCCTGTGAGTTTCTCTGCATTTTAAATTGTTATACAATTTTTTTTTTCTGAAAGTTGTGTATACTAAGCATATTGTTAGGTAAAAAATGTTGAATTTTTGGTTGTGGTTGTTGCCCCTTTGTCTGTCTTCTCTGGAATATCTAAGCTATGCTGATAGACCTGAATGACTGCAATCAGAGAATGTTTTTGTACTTAGCTACAACGGTATGGGGCTCAATTAGACCACAGCAGTTCCCTGTGCAGGTAAGACACAAATCACAAGCCAACTAAGCATTCATGTCCAGAGCTGTGAAGTGTAGAAAGCAGGTAGGTGACCCTGCCAGGCAGGGATGAATCATTAACCTCTCTTCCTCCTGGATCCTGCTCAACACATCCCTTACTGTGTGTTTACTCAGAGCTTCAGGTAGGGTACCCTCGATCACGTCTTCACTGGGAGCTCCATCGGGGGGTATAGACTCTTACAGCCAAGACACCATTGGCTCTAAAGGACACATTTGATAATTAGATCAGCTTGGTGCAGAAATCTGAGAAGAGGGCAACACAAATGCAAACTCAAACCTTGCACAGCTTGAGCTTTTCAACACAAACAGAGACTAATGATGGCGAACACACCGGCACCAGGCCAAGTGTGTGACTTGCATTCCCTCCCTCAGTCCACAGAGCATCACTGTGGGCAGATGAAGCTGATGGCCTCCAAGGTTGCACTACTTGTCCATAGTCACAGCTCCCAAGTGGCAAAGTTGGAATTTTAAGCCAGGGGATCTGGTTCCAGAATCAATGCTCCAAAATATGATAACCTCACCCGAGTTGCCACATCAGTTCCAGCTTAGCACTGAGCTGTTACTTTCTACTGAAGCCCTTTTCAGCTTTCTGGGTCCTTTTCACATAAGGAAACCAAATGCCTTGGCTTCCTAATTATATAGATACCTGTGTATCTCTCTAAATCTCTCTATCTCTATTTGTATCTACATATCTGTATCTACTATATCTATATCTACTATATCTATATCTATATCTACATATCTATATATGATATATGCCAATATTTATAGTTTTCTAGAATGCATTGTAAAGGAAAGGCGATATGTGCTGCTTATTTGTTTTCCTTTTTATTGCCCCTCATTTTAGACAGTATTTTTAGTCCTGACAGAGTCTTCATTTCCATCTGTCTTGAGGCAACGAGATGGAAAGAGAGAGAGTCCCCCTGCTGATCCCTGTCAAAACTGATAAGCTCCACTGGGATAGAAAGCCCTGGCCAGCATCTCAAACCTCTGAATTAGGCTTTAACAAGGGCCCTGGCTTCCAAGCACGAATAGCAAATCTTCCTTTCAATTCTAGTTTTAGACCAAACAATTGCATAATACCAGGACACAGTAATGCCCAAACCTAACTTTTATTCTTAATTTTGATCACTTTGGTGATTATTATTGTTCCCATCACACACACACAAAAAAAAACCCCACAAGTTTACAAGAGTTACTGTATAGTAATGTGGGGAGCACAGAACAAAGTGATGTGAAAATCAACAGCAAGTCGTCTCTGAATGTCTAGTATGTGTCGATCACTAGGGATGGAAATATGGGTGGGAACCTGACCCCACAATGCAGTGCAGAAGTCAGGCAATAACTAGGTAACACCAGCTCTAAGTGCCAAAGAAGTTCTCAACATTTTTCTCAGTCCCTTTCTCTCCTTTTTCTTCCCCTTCCCACTACTACCACCCACCCCCCACATCACCTTTATCCACCTATATCTTTCAACACACTGCTGGCTTTTCTGGGCCACCCAGTGTGATTTTTCCTAAAGACCTCAATTTTTCCACAGCAGCAAAGTTCTTGACTTGTCCCAGCTTTATTTCCACAACAAATCTCAATCTTCTTGTGTTCTACTTCCTCAAAAATGTTTAACAGGCTTATCCAGAGATGTCAATTTCTAATAAAGGCTAAACAACCATTTATGTTAACAATCACCGGTAATATCTTGAGTCCTAGGAGCAAGACTTTGAGCAACACTGACAAACACAATACATTTTGGAAGACATGAACATACTGGCAAGAAGCTGGAATTTGTAAAACTGTCTGCTTATGCTTTTAACATGAGATTTCCAATCATATCACAATTTCCAATTTGAAATACCACTTCTCTGAGCTTTCTGGAGCCTCCCCTAATCTGCTGTAGTTTCAGAAGATAATTTATTTCCTCCATAAAGATTGATTCTTGTTAGTCAAGACATCAGCAGCAGGTTTAGATTTGCATTTTAAATTGAGAATGACTGATTTTCAATGAAAAATATATCACCATGGCAGTTGGTGTAGCAGTGACTAGGGGACTAAAGATTTATGTTGAAAGAATATTAGAAATGTGAGCTTCCCTATAAAGGGAAAATTGGCATATTTGACTTCATAATTTAAAATATCTGTGTGATAAAATATTCTATAAACAAAATTACGTGACAAACAACAGGACCCAAGGAAATATTTGCAACATATGTAACCAAAGGGTTGACATTAAGACTTCATGAGAAGCTCCTAGCACTCAGTAAAGGACAAACAACTTAATTTATATTGGGGTGGGGGGATAAAGACCACTGAGTGAAAAACACAAATGATTAACAAGCAATCAGGAAGAGGCTTGACCTAACTAATCAAAGATGTGTGAGCTTTCTGCTTATCAGATTGGCAAGGTTCACAAGATCACTACTTGGTGTTATTGTTGGCAAACAGCACCGTCAGATGTCAGTGTAGAGTGAAAGAGTCAACCGGCCTCACTTCTCACTAGAGCAATTCTGCAGAATTTATTTTAAAAAATGTGTCTTTTTTACCTCCAAGGATCTACCTGGCATAAACATTTGCAAAAGTAGAAAAACATGTATGTACAAAAATCTTAGATGTAGTACTGTAATAATGAAGTCTTAGAAACTATCTCAATGTTGGCCAACAGAATTATGGATAAATACTAGTACATTAAGGTACATCCATGCTGCATGTGCAAAGCAGCTAAAAACTTAGTAAGAGGGTACTCACATGGAAGGATGTCACCTTCTGTATTTTTTAAAGTTCCAGGGCAACATCTACACTATTTAGATTTTTGTAAATAACAACAAACACTATAGTCATATATGTGGGTATAAGTGTGTGTGTGTGGAGGGGTGTTCTTAGAAAAATGTCTGGATGATTCAAACTGTTAGCAATGACCTCTAGGGAGGAGCTTGACATTGGAGCAATGGGGTATTTTTTAAAAAATAATTTCAAAGTTGCATTTTAAAAAATTATTTTGTATATTAACATACCTAAAAAAAAGAAAAGAAAAATTTTAGATTTTTTCTTTATAAAATAGTGTACCAAGGTACAGAGACTGTTATGTTCCAGAAGAATTCATATTATATGTGAATGCTGTTATGTTGTAGAGGAATTCAGATATCTGTTATACATTAACTCTTCTAGAACATAACTGTTAAATATAACATTATAGTGCTATGTTCTGGAGGAATTCATGCATTCTTCAAATGCCCCCTTGATAATGAACATTTACCCAAATTTCCCACTGATTATTTAAAATTCTGAAAAGCACACTGCACCAAAAGTAAGGATAAAGTGAGTTCTAATTAACTGTTTGCAGAGCAGTCACTTCGCTTCTCTGAATCTCTAATAAATGAAAGCTGGGCAAGGTTGGCTGTTTTCTAAATCTGCTTCCCACAGGCCCAAGGGCTCCCCTCCACACCCACCCACACCACCTGTCACCTTGCTCCTCAGTCAGAGCTGGTCTATTTTCTCTCAGCGTTATTTATTTATGTATTCACCTAAGATTATGCATGATTTCTTAGCAAAAGTCTTTTGAAAATATCCAGAAGAGATTATTATAAGGCTCCTTCCAAAACAACTATTTCTCAAGTTCATGAAATCCAGGCTCTGGGTAGGAGATGCAGCCCTTCTGGTCAGTTCTTCAATTACTCCAGCTAAGAAGCTGCCTGTTCTCCTCAGACTTCAGGCCAGACCTACTTTATTTCCCCCAGAGCATAACATTGATCTGTATTGGCTATAACAGAGGTGAGTGAAAAGAAAGTGCTTGAATCAGAAAATAAGGGGCAAAGTCGGCTGTTGGGGAGAAGAGAAATTCTTGGTCTCCCCTTTCTTCAAACGACCATGCTGTGTTTGGAAATAATAGATGGGGGAGAGCACTGAGCATGCATTCATTAAGGAGCCATAATTAATGCTTGACAGTTAAAGGTCAGACCAGAAACCAGCACCAGCTCTGAATCAGCAGCTGTGGGAGGAGAGAGTAGGGGCCTGATCTTCCCTCTCCACGCCAATGGAACCGAGTGCCTGTGTTCAGGGTCAGTTCCATTCATCCCTGTCAATTGGGTAGAAAGTAATCATTGGGTGGCCTTTTCTTTGACTTGGGTTAAAAAAACAAAATTGAGAACTTCTAGAGAGTCTTAAATGGAAGTAGACACAGCAGAGTTAAATCAGATGTTACTGTATTGTTTCCACCCACTCAGTGCTCTCAAGACACAATATTATAAACGCTACTACACTCACCTCTGTAGCACTGTCCATGAAACTGCCTACCCAAGGAAGAGGTGAAGAGTGTCCAGGTATAGCATCATTTGTCCCATTCCCATTTCACAGCCCAAACATTAGCTGTGAGGCCACATTAAAGTGAAACAAATAGATTGTTTATTTATTCTATCATTCGATTTTTTCCATAGGAAAGTCTTAATAGCGCTCTTAAAATATCACAGACTAAACTTACTAGAGGCCAACTCATTTAATTCTCCAGTTTTCTTTCAACATTTCTATATATACCCATATCACTGAAATTAGTTTATATCCTTTGGTTTTGTGTTGAGAGTTCTGTCTCCTGTTTCTCTTATATCCCTTCAGAGACCCAAATGAAATGCTAACAACCAGTAGACTAAATGAGTTTTTTTGTTATTAAAAAGACAAGATCCAGTACAGAAGCAGTTTGAAATACATTAAATTGCTAAATAAGCATATTAAATTTTACAGTTAGACACTTTAAAGAGTGAGCTGCCAAGGAAGGGAAAAGTAGATAGAATCCAAAGAGGAATTTAGAGTACGATAAAGTAGCAAATCAAATCAGTGATGAAATGTTGGGTTACTCAACAAATGAGACTGCAGTAATTGGGTAGTCATCTTAAACTTTTATTGTGTTTCTACAACATCTTACACTAAAAAAATTTTTATTTCTGTCAAATATGTAAAAGTAAAATGAAACAGCTGTAGCTGGTTTGGCTCTGTGGATAGAGCGTCGGCCTGTGGATCAAAGGGTCCCAGTTTCAATTCAGGGCAAAGGCATGTACTTTGGTTGCAGCCTCCTCCCCAGCTCAAGCCCTGGTCTGGGCTTGTGCAGATGGCAACCAATCAATGTGTTTCTCTCACATCATTGTTTTTCTGTTTTTCCTTCTCTCGTCCACTCTCCCTGAAAAAAAATAAAATCAATGGAAAAATATCCTCGGGTGAGGATTAACAACAAAAAAAGTAAAATGAAACACTAAAGCATATGGACAAAACATGAAGTTAATTTTTAAATATGATTTCAAGATGGGGGAAGACTTTAGGTTTAACACAAAACCCAAATGCTACTGGAAACCAGTTGAGGGACTGTGAAACACACCAGAATTATCCCACTGAGCAGTGAGGAGGCCACATTAGTCGTCTAGAACTCCTGGGGCATTAACCTCCAGCACTTCTGGCTATTGAGGCAACCCCCACAGGAAGCCAAGGGGATGTGAAGGGGCACCTGATAAATATGGGAAACCAATGTTGTGTGTGTGTGTCATTAGGTGAAACAGTGAAAGATTATTCTTCCGTTTTCACCCCTTGGTTCTGCATTCACAAAATCTGGTTGTGGGAGGAATAACACCATATGTTGGTTGTTTGTTCAAAGCATATGGAACATCTTGTTAAGTCAGCCCTCCAAATTGTAAAGCCTATAGTCTCACAGCTTCTACCATAACTGAATCTTCCAAAGGCTGGCTATTCTATCATTTTCCTGAGTGATGAAATTCCTGATGAAAGACCAGTGACTCTCACATGCATGAGTTCATTGCCTCTCTTCTTCGAAAAATAAGCTTCCTGTTCAGAAGCAATACGGTAGGACACCCAACCACCTTTGAATCATTTGGGTCAGGAGCTGCTTAAATTTTAACTTCAATCAGTTACAAAAGGTAACTTTGGGCCACACTCATGACCAGCAGTTTTAACGGTTACTTGGTGATAGGTTGGAGCATTATGCCTCTTTCGTAATCGTGATACAATTGTCTTTCACTTTGGAGGGGATATCTTGAATGTTTCATGTTACTAAGTCCTCAGAATCTTCATGGAGATTCATTGAAGTCTCTGAATTTTCTGGGGATTTATCACCCATTCTTTGGAACGTATATGTTTACTATGTCATCCAGGGTACTTGATACTTTTTGTTCAATCATCATAATCTAATCAATATAGTGAAACAGTGATATCCTGTGGGATGGTGAAGTGAAGAAGGAAGAAAGGAAGGAAGGAAGGAAGGAAGGAAGGAAGGAAGGAAGGAAGGAAGGAAGGAAGGAAGGCCACATACAATGTTGAATTACTATTTACACCATGTGAGGCTTTTGTGTGGCCTCAGGAAAACTTATAACTTTAAGATAAAAATGATGCTCAATGGGCAAATTGCCAATCTATGAATTGTATAAAATATAACTTCAAACCCAAAATACAATAGAGTCAATTTTTAAACTTTTACTGAACTTAAGATTTTTAAAAAATGAAGTGTTATTTTACATTCTAAAGGCAATATCCTTATAACTGGGATAATTAGGTGTTCGAAATAGAAATTTCAACCTAGTGTTGAAATTCAGTCTCTACAGTAAAATCTCAGTAATTTAAATCCCAATAATGCTCTCAAAAACTGAGCTAAACTTTACCTTTGTACCATCTATTGGGAAGCACATTGCTGAGCAAATTAAATATGAATAAGGATTTAGATGGGCTACTTAACTTATCAAGAAAGCAAAACACTCCTTAGCAACACTCTTTGCCTTTAGTATACTAATTAAAGCACAAATTGAAAATTGTGTTAGTGTATATATTACTGGCTTACACTTCACTTATTTTAAAATGTACTCTTGAGTAATTCAGATCGTACTTTATTTTAAAATAGTAAACCTTATGTCATTATAGGCAGATTCTAGTTCTGGCTAAGGCATACGAAAGAGAATTTAATTGTTTAGTAAGGGTTGTCCTCGGGTTAATAGAGATCATAGTTCTGTCTAGTAATTTCTCCTCAAGCTAACTGCCACAAGAAAGAAGGCTTAGTTCTCCAACACATCTCCGAAAACAACTTCTAAAAGGCTGACATGTAGCAACTGTCAAGCTCCCACCTGAACATCTAAACCTATTGTTAACCAGCTTTGCACATCTTTCACTAAAAATTGATTTCTCCAGCTCCTCTGTGGTACTGCAACCCATTAGTTTTCCTGAGCATAGTCCAAATGCAGCATTTGTTCTCATTATAAATCTGCTCTATGGTTCGGTCTCCTCCGTGCGATACTGCCTGAGACACATTAAGAATTCTTCCCTCTATAGTGATGCATGTGTGGGTCACGCTCATTGAGGCGGCCTCTTTGAGCTGAGCCCTGGGTTAATTGCCTACCTGTGCTCAGATGCTGCTCAGCCCTTCTCACGAGTCTCTCATGCTGACTGTGCTAGATGGAGGCCCACCCTCGTGGCAGTGGTTAAAGAGAAAGAACAAAGGGAAGGAAATGGCTGATACATTATTTTCTTGTGAATTAAAGAATGAAATGATGTGTCTGTAAGCCTAGTTGTCTCCTCAAATCTGTCAAAGATAAATGAGGTGCATTACATCCTCCTAAAAAGTAACAAAAGAACACGAATCTGTGTCTATTCCCCAAGTCTCTTCTTAAGACAAACAGATGCGAAGAAGCACGTCATAAACAAAACATTAGGAGGCACAACATCACTAACATCAGGGAAATGCAAATCGAAACCACAATGAGATATCACCTCACACCCATTCAGATGGCTATTACTAAAAACAAAACAAACAAGACAACAACAACAGGAAGTAACAAATATTGGTGAAGATGTGGAAAAATTGGAACTCTTGTGTTTTGCTGGTGGTAATTTAAAATGGGGCAGCCACTATGGAAAACAGTATGGCAGTTCCTCAAAATATTAGAGATAGAATTACCATATAACCCAGAAATTCCATTCTTGGCATATTTTTGAAAACATTGAAAGCAGGGACTCAAACAGATATTTCACACCCATGTTCATAGCAGCATTATTCACAATAGACAAGAGTTAGAAACAACCCAGTGTCCATCAACAGATGAATGGATAAACAAAATATGGTCCATATACACAATGAGGTATTATTCAACCTTAAAAAGGAATAAAACCGACACATGACATCACATGGATGAATCTTGAGGACATTATGCTAAGGAACAGCAGCCAGACATAAAAGGACAAATATCTGATTCCTTTCATATGTGGTCCCTAGAGTAGTCAAACTCATGGAGACAGAAGTAGAATGATGGCTGCCTGGGGCTTAGAGAAGGGATTGTGGGAAGGCACTGTTTAAGGAGCACAGCGTTTCAGTTTGGGATAATGAAAGGAGATGGACAGTGTGATGGTTGCACAATCATGTTAATGTACTTAATGCCACTGAATTGTACAGATAAAATGCTTAAAATCATAAATTTTGTTATTTATATTTTACCACAATTGAAAAAGAATAAAGAGCACATGTGAGCAAAGGGGCAGGGAAGGCTTCAGTAAGAATTATTCCTTTCGAAAGGGGAAAATTATACTAAAAATGGCTTTTGTCTATTTCTTGGAGTCAAAACTTAAGTTGGCCTTCATTTTTACTGACAGAAAAGGCTCTGGAAGAATGTATCTATGGCATGAAACCTTACCTAAAATCAGATAAGAATGTTTAGGAAATGAGAACATCAACAGAAATTATGCAATTTTATGGCTAATCTAGATAACTTTTTTTTTTTTGGCAGAGCTTACATCAACTCTTTCCTCTGAGGAGATCAGTGGAGCAATGAAACACAGAAGTGGGAGTTCTTTATGTGCCACAGCTACTGATCGGTAGATCTACTGCCAGAGGCACCACGTGGGAAGATGTGTGATTGTGGAGCGCACCATCCTGATGCCAACAGCAGGTGAGGAGAATGGAGCCACAACACAGTCAATGAGTACCTGCGCCACCATTCAGGCTCAGGCAAACACCTGGGATGGACTTATTATTTTTAACCTGTTGTGCCCTGGCTTCTTTGTGACTGCCTTTTATCAGCTTTAAAGAGGCCAGTCCAGTTTTTCACATCAAGTGTAGAGTAAATTTATCTGTTATCTTTATGTCCTAAGTATAATGAAACATTTTAAAAACTGTGGAAAAAAATTAAAGCTGGGTCAACAACTCCAGTCACTGACCGACTCCATAGTGGCATTAGTCAAAAGGAAAAAGCTTTCAAGCAGGATGATGCATTTATTTTATGCAGACAACCTTAGCATGCTAGCTAACAGGTTTAGAGCATGTTTTACTTTGTTAGAGGAACCTGAAGTCCTAATCTTTTGATGCAGAAGCCTACACCATTTCACACGGCATGCACTTCTCTATGGCCCCTTGAGTAATGGAGATGGAAAGTCTTTAAATTGTCATGTCCAGGCCCAAGAAACTAAGGGACTAAAAACATGTCATGACAGTAATCTAATAAGAGGATCCTTATTGAAGCAATTATTTTCGGTGAGTAATATTCCCATCATCTACCAGATGGTTTTTCAAATTTTCATTAGAGGCCTCAGCAAAGTTAAGTGATTTTTCATCTTTGTGATGTGCAATGGAATTTCACACTCAGCTTTCTGTCAACATTTGCGTCAGCATGAAGGTAGCATTATTGCTTCCATTTTCATTTGGCCCTCTGGTTCAGGGAGATTTTTGCTGTGTTTGCAGAAATTTAAATGGGCAACACTCTTCAGAAAGCAAAGACAATCACAAAATTTGTTTTGTCTATTTCATTCCTGTAAAACAAAGCTTTGAATAATGGTGACAAGGAGCGTAAGTTTAAATGCTGGTTCTCTGAACAAGGTTCACTCTTCTAAAAGGTGTCTTCATTTTCCGGCTTCCCTTCCTGAGCCTTGAAAGTTTGCCAAAAAATCTGCTAGGTCAAACATTACTAAGAGGTCTTCCGTTTCTGGCAATATTGTGGATAAGTTCCAAACAACCTTCCCTCTGGAACAACTAAACATACTGGATAAGGTCTTTAAAAATCACTGAAAATGTATGCCTGAGCTGGCAATAAAGAAAGGCATCTACACAAAGGCCAAGGATAAAGTGAAAGCAGGAATGCAGAGGCGTAAGCAAACACTTTAGCTGGCTTCTACCCTGGAGCAGGGGCCAGCCTGGGGACTTGAAGCTTCTGCTTTAATAACTCTTTGGGGTGCAGAGACAAAAAGACAAGGGCCCGCCCAAGGTGGGAATGTAATAAGAGACCCTGTAAAAAGCTGGGATGCCAAAGGACTACTCTCATTGTAAAGGGCTATAGAAATAAAGCTGCCTCACAGATGGAGACAGCAAGGGAAAATACTGCTTCCAGCGTGGCCCTGGGTGGAAAGGAGAAAGATTCAACTGCAAACATTTATAGCTGAAAGCTGACTCTTTTGCATCTCTACTCAAATTCTCCCTACTTATGTTGTCCTACAAACTTCAAGCTAGTAAGTTATTGAGTCATGGGTTGGTAATGTGCAACATAGCCTAGAAAAAGCCAACACAAATACTTGCTGGATAAGCCAAAAGGAATTACCTGAAAATGCTCAAAGAATTTCTACAAAAGAAGGATGAACTTACATAAGTGACATGCTTGGGCGCGCGCACACACACACACACACACACCCCAAAGAAAGAAACTACCCCACACAACATGCAAGAGCCAGAAGAAGCAACACACAGAAAAATTAAACCCACAATAATTTTAGATATTAGAAAAAGACTAAAAATTAAGTATGATTTAATTGTTTAAAGATACGAGAGAGATTCAACGTATAAACAAGAGACAATGAAGATAGGGAAGGAAAAGAAATATTTATCTTATTAATAAAAATATAATAATTAAAATGTAAAGCTTAAAGACCTTACTAACAGAAGAATAGGTCATATTTAAGATTGAATTTGTGAACTGGAAATTATATTTGAAAAAATTACTCAAAATGCAGCATGGAGAGATAAGTAGATGAAACATAAATGATTAATAAGAGTCATGAAGAATAAGAAGATCTGACACATCTCATTGTAGTTTATTGATAGAATGGAAAGAATGAGGAAGAGAGGATATTCAAAGAGATAGTTTCTAAAATCATTGCAAGAGTCCCATCTTCAGATTCACAGGAGGGGGAGAGAGAGAAAGAGAGGAGAGAGAGAGAGAGAGAGAGAGAGAGAGAGAGAGAGAGAGAAATACCAATGTGAGAGAGACACATTGGTTGGTTGCCTCCTGCAAGTGCCCTGACTGGGGCTGGGGAACCATGCCTTTGACTGGGAATCTACCCTATGATCCTCCTGTACTCAGGCCGATGCTCTAAGCACTTAGCAAACTGGCCAGGGCCTAAGCTTTCTTGATATCTCTTCTAAATCTCACTTTCCTCTTTCTTTATGTTGCTGATGGTGGAAAGCAAGGAAAACCTTTTCTCCCAATCCAAATCCTTTTTTATGTCTGTTCTGTCTTACAATATCCAGGTGTTTTTAAGGTTAAAAGCAAAGAAGCTGGACCAATACAAAGAGAAGGTATGTTACTTAGCCAAAGGCCCCAGGCAGCTCACACTCATCACCACCACATTCAGTGCTGTCACACCAGCATCCCTGTCACTGTGCTCTGTATTTCCCTACCTATTACCTGGTACCTGTAAACTACACAGAGACTCCACACGCAGCTCCCAGTGCTTCCAAAGGCTCAAGCTAGAGAAGAAAATGGACTCAATGTTCAGATGAAGGACTCGCTTCCTTTCTTTTCACCTGTTTTTTTTTTTCTTTTCAGCTTACGCACCCATACATATATGAGGAGAACAAAAGGCTTTACTCCCCAGAATCTTCAAAAAATAAATAAGTAAACATATTTTTAAAAGATTAAGTTAATCATGATCTAAAGACAAAACCTCAATTCTGAAAAGTAAAACTGCTGTCCAAAGCTTCATTCTAACACTAAGTGTTCCTGATGCTATATCTTGTCTAATAAAAGCTTAATATGCTAAGTGTTCCGTCATTTGGTCGGCCATTCAACCAATCAAAGTGTAATATACTAATGATATGCTAAGGCTGCTCAACTGCTTGCTATGATGTGCATTGACCACCAGGGGACAGAGGCTCTGACTGGTAGCTGCTGGGGTCCAGCCAATTGGGACTGAACAATTGGGCTGGACACACCCTGGAGCCCTCTCACGGTCCCTCCCCGGCTGGCCAACCACCTGCGTCCCTCCCCAGCCCCAATTGTGCACTGGTGAGGTCCCTCAGCCTGGCCTGCACCCTCTCACAATCCAGGCTGAGGGACTCCCCCTACCCCCCACCCCCCGGTGAACGAATTTCATGCACTGGGCCTCTAGTTTTATTATAAAAAAATGACATAAAATTTGGAGGCATTAATAAAGATTAGAGAGGAGATAAAGCTTTGTGATCACATTAAAACTAACTCCTTAGCATCACAGATTCTTATTCCTTTTATAGTCTTCTTAGACTGTCAGGCTCTAATCAACAATGATGTGGAGTCAGCTGTGAGTCAAAGATTTTTATCATTGTGTTCTTAAATATATTCTGGTTTACTTGAGGCAAAACAAAGGATGATGATGGTTAATTCCAGCTGTGTCTATACAAGGCAAATGTTTTAGGCTAAACAATACAGTATGACTGAAAAAGAAAGTGTGTTTTTATTTTCTTTTCATATTCCACGATTCCCAATTATAACAAAAGATGCAATATGAAAGTATTTTGAAACAGATAAAATTCACATCTTTATGAAATCTCTTGTGAGTCAAAATTCAAATCACTGAAACAGCAATTCTGGCATAAGTCTTTTCAGAACCAAACACATTTGTTGCAGGAAGCTTTGTTATCCTCACTTTGTGCCCAAAAGCTGTGGGTAGTTATGGAGAGTTAGGTGAGAAGGAACATGCTAACAAACTTTTGTTGGCTCAGGGACTCACATATTGATAGCAACTAATGAAGTTAATGATGTCCTCTGGGTTCATGAAAGGTTCACATCTCTGTTACCAGAGAGATGGAGATTATTTTTGTTTTTATGATATTGGAGAAATAATTTGGTCATAAGTCTCTTCTTACTCAATATATGAAGTGTTGTTTTAAGTGTTCAATGTGAATATTTAATGTTCTTATTGTGATAGCTGTTTATGTATTCATGTGCCTGAGCCTGCCTTTTCAGTGGTTCTGATTTTGAGTTATCTCTCACATGGAACATGACCAAGAATTATTAACAAGAGCTAGTGAAAAGAAACATTCTTTATGTTTATGAAATGTTTTAAAAGTTCAAAGCACGTTTCTTCTATCTGCAAATGGCACCTTTATATATATATATACATAGCTCTTAGTTAAGATGTTTTCTTATCAGGAATTAAAGAACTTCAATGTGAAATGATATTCACTGTGTTCATGTGACAATGAGAATTGATAGTACTTGGATTCCATTGCTGAATTTATGATCAAAATGTGACTCAGGAGACAGTGATGTGATAGCAGAGGCTGAGGAACTGTCTATGTATATTGGTGTTCCAATGGATTTTCCACAGGCCTCTGCCTTTTCCTCTCATTCTCCTCCATAACAAGAAGGAAATGGGATTGATTGATGTTATGGTGGATGAACCTTTCCAAGGCACCATTGCGAGGAGAATCCATTACTCCTCAGGTAATACTTCGGAAGCCCTACATACCCAGCATCCTTTGATTTAAGGCCTATCTGCTCAGTCACAAGCTTTAACCATAGCCGACATGCTCTTCTTGTATCATCTACTTACATTCATTGCAGTGGATTTTAATTATCTATTTACACTGTGTTCTATGCTTCTAGAATATGAGCTCAGAAATGGTGTATAATTTGTTGTTCTGTCCTTAATAGTTATAACTGAGCCAGGTACACAGTAGATGCTCTGAAAATCTGTGCTAAATATATGAATGAATAGATTCCCATAATGTAAAGACTGGAATGCTGTGGATGTGGGAAAGCCTATCCCTTAGGATGCTTTCAGCTACAGATAACAGAAACCCCAACTCAAAGGACCCTCAGAGTTTACTGACCCAGCAGTTGGATGATAGCATCAAGTCCTCAGGTCCTTTCATCTCTCTCTGCTCTCCATGGTCAGTTTCATCCTGGTTCTTTTCAAGGTGGCAGGGTACCTTCCTTGAGGAAATAAGGTTGCGTGATTCTCTGTTCGAGTTAAGAGAGAAAGAGCGAGCCAAGGGTCCTTCCCTTTAGCCTGATTGGAACTAATGAGCCATGTGCCCATTCCTCCACCATTATCAGAACTGGGGTCTGGGTTCCTGAATCAATAATCAACCAGAGGAGTGGGATTATCATGACTGATTTAAACTGATTAGGTTCTACTCTGAAACAGAAATCAATTCTCCAAATCTCATTGATCTTCTACAATGGATGAGTGCTGGAATGGAGTTGAGGCATCAGCCATAATGTCCACCATAGGGGTGAAGATTCCAGTAGAGATTTAGTACATCATTAATTTCTAAATAAAGTGATGGTTGTCACATTTTTCCAATCACTGCTTTTCTACGTCAAATGTCTATACTATATCTTTACAATGCCACAAATGAATGTCACTATTGTTATTATGGCTGGGAACCCAGGAACTAAATCCTACTTTATTAATAAATGCAGAAGAGCTCAAAACCCAAGACAAGTCTCCTGCAAAATGGGGATCTCCTGTTTCTACTCACCCAACTCTCTCTACATTTTAAATCTTGGGCAAAGCATACTGGGATGAGGAGGTCAGGGAGCAAGCTTGACAGAAAGCCAGTTCTGCAGAGGAAGTTACTCAAAGCTCCATACAAGGAGGAGATAGAAAATAAATGAAGTGAACAGAGCTGAATTTCCCCCAGGATCTGCCTAGGTCTGAGACAAGAAATGAGCATAGGAAGAAGTGTGGACACCTGCCTTTGGGACACAAAAACCCCACCGATTGATTAAATACAGCCTAGTGAATGAACAAACACAACCTATAATAACAATTTCTCCTCCATTATGAAATGGGCAACTGAGATCATGGCATTAGAAGGTCTCCCTCTCAGTATAACTGGGAGATATTACAGATTAATAAATATTTACAAGGCATTTGACAGTTTATGCTCACAAACACTTCCCCATTCTTTCTCCCCCTTATTCTGTGTACATAGACTAGTAATGCTCATTTTACATATAGCAAGACCGAGATCCAGAGATTCTAAGATGGCAGCCAGTAGGATGGCATTGAGGAAAAAAGTGTGAGTGAGTGAGGAAGCAAAAGGGGAATATGTGGATGTGTAGCATGTGTGTGTCTGAGTAAGGGACAGGTAGATCTTGCAGGACCTTCAGGGGCTGGCGGATGGGGCTTGCATAGCTAGGCAGCCTCTGCTACTGCTGTAATCTCTCCCAGAGTGCTGGCTCTGCCACAGAGGTCATACCATCTTGAAGGGGGAGCAGCTGTGACTGGGAGCCCAGCTTCACCTCCACCCAGGGTGTTCTCAGACACCACCCAGGATTCTACAGCCACTCCAGCCAGGGACCTGCTGCCTCGGCTGCTGACCCACAGACACTGGGACTCCAGCCTCCCCAGCTGAGGGCTACAGTGAGTTCTGGAGTGTGCTCCCCTTCTGCCAGCCAGATACTTTAGCCTGTGGCATCGCAACCCCCTGTGAACAGCTGAGCCTTACACAGCAACCCTGGGCACTGTGACTGCTCCAGCAGCTGAGCAAGCAGCTGCCACCCGTGACCGTGCAACCCACCACCAAGCCCACCACTGCAGCCATAGGACCCACATGAGTCTACACCTAGATCCTTTGGTCAGAGCAAAAATGAAGAGGCAGAAGAACAACCCCCAAAAGAAAGGAGGAATTGCCAGAAAAGGAACTAAATGAAACAGAGACATGCAATATGTCAGAAAAAGAATTCAGAATAAGGGTCATACAGTTCATAAAAACAGATGGATGAGAAAATCAACAACATATGTAAGAATCAGGAGGAAATAAAGAGTGATATAGCTACAATGAAAAACAATATGGAAGCTTTCAACAGTAGACTAGGAGAAGCTGAGCACCGAATTAGCAAATTAGAAGACAGGGAAGCAAAACACACCCAATGTGAACTGCAACTAAAAAAAAAAAAAAATCAACAGACAGGAAGAGAGCCTGAGGGAGCTTTGGGACAACATGAAAAAAGCAACATATGTGTAATAGGGGTGCCAGAACAAAAAGAGGAGCAAGGGTTAGAAAAACTATTTGATGAAATAATGTCAGAAAACTTCCCTGATTTGGGGAAGAAAAAAGTAACACAAGCGCAGAGAGTCCCAAACAAGATGAACCCAAAAAAGACCCACATCAAGACACGTCATAATTGCAATGGCAAATGTTAACGACAAAGAGAGAATCTAAAGGCAGCAAGAGACAGAAAGTTACATACAAGGGATTTCTCATTAGATTATCAAATGATTTCTCAACAGAAACACATCAGGCCAGAAAGGAATGGAAGGAAGTATACAAAGTGATGCAAAGCAAGGGACTGAATCCAAGAATACTCTATCCAGCAAAGCTGTCATTCAAAATTAAAGGGGAAATCAGGAGCTTCACAGACAAAAAAAAAAACTAAGGGAGTTTATTACTACCAAGCCAGCAATGCAAGAAATGCTAAAGGGATTATTGTAAAAAGAAGGTGGGGGGGGAGGGAGGGAAGGAGTAACACAGGAACAAAAAATAAAAATGGCTACAAACAAGTACCTATCGATAATAACTTTAAACTTAAATGGCCTAAATGCTCCAATCAAAAAAACATCGAGTGGCTGAATGGATTATAAAACATAACCCATATATATATGCTGTCTACAAGAGACCCATCTCAGAACAAGGGGGTCACATGACTGAAAGTGAAGGGTTGGAAAAATATCTTTTAGGCAAATGGAAATGAAAAAAAGCTGGGGTAGCAATACTTATATCTGACAAAATAGAACTCAGAGTGAAGGCCATAACAAGAGATAAGGAAAGCCACTTCATGATACTAAAGGGATTGATACAAGAGGATATAACTCTGGTAAACATTTATGCACCCAATGCAGGAGCACTCAAATACATAAAAAAACTTCTGGAAGATATCAAGGGAGAGATCAACAGCAATACGATCATAGTAGGGGACTGTAATACCCTACTGACATCACTGGACGAATCTTCTAGACAAAAAAAAAAAAAAAAAATCAGCAAAGAAACAGCAATCCTAAGTGACTCACCAGATCAGATGTAATTAATTGACATCTTCAGAACATTTCACCCAAAAGCTACATTCTTCTAAAAAATATACATTCTTCTCAAGTGTACATGGGACATTTTCTAAGATAGACCACATATTGGGTCACAGGCAAAGTCACTCCAAATTTAAGAAGATTAAAATCATATCAGGCATCTTCTCAGACCACAATCCTATATGATAAAGAGCTAATATGCTAATTAGACCGAACAACAGAATGACCTTCTGGATGAAGCTGGGGGCTGTGAGGGCCGAGCCCCTTGCATGAATTTCGTGCATCAAGCCTTTGTTGGCATACTATTAGAAATCAACTACAATAAAAACAATCCAAAAAATTCAAACACTTGGAGGCTGAATAGCATGCTATTAAACAATAACTGGTTTACCAAAGAGATCAAAGAAGAAATTAAAAACATCCTGGAAACAAATGACAATAAAAACACAACAATTTAAAACCTATGGGACACAGTGAAAGCAGTCCTGAGAGGGAAGTTCATAGCATTATGGGCCTACATCAAAAAACAAGAAAAACTTGTAATAAATTATCTAACTCTACAACTTAAAGAATTAGAAAGAGAGCATCAAGAAAAGCCCAGAGTGAGCAGAAGGAAGGAGGTAATAAAGATCAGAGCAGAAATAAATGAAATAGAGACCAAAAAATATATATATATAAAAGATCAATGAACCAAGAGCTGGTTCTTTGAAAGGATAAACAAGATTGATAAATCTCTAGCCAGGCTCACCAAGAAGCAAAGAGAGAGGATCCAAATAAAAAAAAATCAGAAATGAAAGAGGTGAAATAACAACAGACCCCACAGAAATACAAAAGATTGTAAAAAAAAAAAAAAAAAAAATACTATGGACAACTCTACTCCAACAAACTAAAAAACCTAGAGGAAATGGACATATTCTTAGAAAAATATGACCTTCTGAAACTCAATCAAGAAGAATCAAAAAATCTCAACAGGCTGATAACTAAGGAGGAAATTGAAGCAGTCATTAAAAAGCTTCCAGCAAACAAAAGGCCAGAGCCAGGTGGCTTCACAGGAGAGTTTTAACAAACATTCAAGGAAGAACTAAAATCTATCCTTCTCAGACTATTCCAAAAAATTAAAGAAGGCACACTTCCAAGCTCTTACTATGAAGCCAGCATTACCCTAATCCCAAAACCAAATATAGACACTACATAGAATGAGAATTAGAGGCCAATATCCTTGATGAACATAGATGCTAAAATCCTCAACAAAATTCTAGCAAATCAGATCAAGCATTACGTTAGAAAGATCATACACCATGACCAAGTGGGATTTATTCCAGGGATGCAAAGCTGGTACAATATCCACAAATCAATAAATGTGATATATCACATAAACAAATTGAGAGACAAAAATCACATAATCATATCAATTGATGCAGAAAAGGCATTTGACAAAATTCAACACCCTTTCCTGATGAAAACTCTTAACAAAGTGGGAATAGAGGGATCATACGTCAACATAATAAAAACCTTATATGACAACTCTACAGCCAACATCATACTCAATGGGCAAAAACTAAAACCGTTTCCCATAAGAACAGGAACAAGACAGGGATGCCCACTTTCACCACTCCTGTTCGACATAGTACTGTAAATGCTAGCCATAGCGATCAGACAAGAAGAAATAAAAGGCATCCAAATTGGAAAAGAAGAAGCAAAATTTTCATTATTCTCAGATGACATGATATTGTACATAGAAAACCCTAAAGACTCCATTAAAAAACTACTAGAACTATTAAATGAATTTGGCAATGTAACAGGATACAAAATTAACACCCAGAAATCTATGGCTTTTTTATACACCAATAATGAACTCACAGAAAGATAAACTTTAAAAAAATCCCATTTACCATTGCAGAAAAAATTAAGATACCTAGGAATAAATTTAACCAAGGAGGAGCTGTACTCAGAAAATTACAGGATGCTAAAAGAAAAAAAACGATAGAGGAAGACACTGGTGATACATCTCCTAGGGCAATGGAAACTAAGGAGAAAATAAACAAATGGGACTACATCAAAATAAAAAGCTTCTGCACAACAAAAATAACCATCAACAAAACAAGAAAGCCCACTGCTTGGGAGAACATATTTGCCAATTTATTTCAGATAAGGATTTAAGCTCCAAAATTTACAGAGAACTCATACAACTTAACAAAAGATAAACAACCCAATCAAAAAATGGTCAAAGGACCTAAGTAGACACTTTTTGAAAGAGGACATACAGAAGGCCAAGAGACATATGAAAACATGCTCAAATTCACTAATCATCTGAGAGATGCAAATCAAAGCAACAATGAGATACCATCTCACACCTGTCAGAATGGCTATCATCAACAAATCAACAAACAACAAGTGCTGGCGAGGATGTGGAGAAAAAGGAACCCTCGTGCACTGCTGGTGGGAATGCAGACTGGTGCAGCCACTGTGGAGAATAGTATGGAGTTTCCTCAAAAAATTAAAAATGGAACTTCCATTTGACCCACTAATCCCACTTCTAGGACTATATCCCAAGAAAACAGAAACATCAATCAGAAAGGATAACATGCACCCCTATGTTCATAGCAGCACAATTTACAATAGCTAAGATTTGGAAGCAGCCTAAGTGCCCATCAGCAGATGGATGAGTGGATTAGAAAACTGTGGTACATCTACACAATGGAATACTGTGCTGCTGTAAAAAAAGAAGGAATTCTTACCATTTGCAACAGCATGGATGGAACTGGAGATCATTATGCCAACCGAAATAAGCCAGTTGGAGAAAGATAAATATCACATGATCTAACTCATATGTGGAATATAATGAACAACATAAACTGTTGAACAAAAATTAGAACCAGAGTCATAAAACCATTGGACAGACTGTCCAACCTATGAGGGAAGGTGGGGGTTAAGGGGTAAGAGATCAATCAAAGACTTGTATGCACGCATATGAGCATACCCAATGGACACAGATGGGGGGGGGCATGTGCTGAGGGATGGGGGCAGCCAGGGAGAGGTCAATGGGGGAAAAGGGGGGACTAATGTAATACTTTAAACAATAAAGTATTTAAATAAAAATTTTAAAAAGTGCTAAATGCAGAGCCCATCTGCAAGTTTTCAGTTAGCTCTGAGCAGAAAATTACATCTGTGTAGACTGCACCTGTAGACTAAAGCTTAATTAATAGGCTTATCTTGGATTGAATGAGTCAAAGATACAGTACCTTATGCAAAATGCACTGGGGAACGTGTTGACTTCGAGGGGGTTTCTGTTTTATTTCTCTTGTTTCATATTACTGAAACCATGTTAATGAAAGTATATTACTAGTAGTAATAATAATAAAGATGAAAATCCTCTCTCCCGAAAAAAAAAAAAAAAAAAAGAAAAAAAAGACCAAGATCCAGAACTAACCCAGATCTATTGATTCCATAGCATGAACTCTTGTGTCACTAGGCTCTGAAGAAGAAAACAAATTATCTAAATTTAGGGTAAATGTTTCATTCTGGTAAAGGGAGGAAGTGGACAAGGGTCAGCTTGTCTAGAAGCTTGCAACTCAGAGTGTGTTCCGTGGACCAATGGCATCAGTGTCACCTGAGGCCTTGTTAGAAATGAATTCCAGCCCGCACCTGAGACCTGGTTAATTAGAATCTGAATTTTAACATGTTTCCTTGGGAGATTTGAAAGCACATTGAAATATGAAGGATAGTACCCTGTCTGGGGCACTTGGGAGTTGGAGACCAAGGGGCAGGGTGAACTGCAGGCATAATTTGTGGGGAGACCTGGAGATTAGGGGACAGTAGGATCATTTCTGGAGTGTCGAGGATGGGAACTAGATAGTCTCACGGCCCAGATAAAGGTCTCTCTCTTTTTCAAAAATATATTTTCATTGATTTCAGAGGAAGGGAGAAGGAAAGAGAGAAAGAAATATCAATGATGAGAGAGAATCATTGATCGGCTGCCTCCTGCATGCACCACACTGGGGATCAAGCCTGCCACCCAGGCATATGCCATGACCTGGAATCGAACCATGACCTCCTGGTGCATAGGTCAATGCTCAACCACTGAGCCACACCGACCGGGTAAGCTCTCATATTAGCATTTGCCTCTTGGTCCAGAAAACTTCTAGGCTGTCTAGACTAATAAAGCACTCCACAGATGGTGGCTCTTGACATATTTTTGCTGGAGCAGGGTGGGCAGGCCAATTATATATGACTGCTCTGGTCTGCACCTTTGCTCATGCAAAGTCTATTACCATGATTGAAAAAACCCCTGCACACTTCAGGTTGAACTCCAGGCAACAGCGAAGGAGATTTATACATGTTCTCTTTCATCTCTTATATAAAAGGAGAAGCAGGAGTATTTCCTTCTACTGAATTAAGACCTGGCTCCACCATTTCCCAAAGCAAGTCAAGTACACTCATGTCTCTTCAAGAAAACAAGTTATCCCAGCGTGAAAAGCATGCAAATGAAAGTCTTCCAAGAAACCTAGATTTTAATCATTGCTCTGTAATGCTGGCAGAGCAGTCTGCTCAGAAAGGAGCCCGCCGTGCACCAGAGAGCCTGCAGCTAGAGTCATCATTTCTGCTCAGCCACCTTTTGTGAGTTCACACAACAAATTATGTTTCATTTTTATGTTTTTCAGAAACTCTCCAGAAAAGACAGATTTCTAAAAAACAAAACCTCCTCCTCCATAAAAAGAAAAAGAAAAGAAAAAGAAAGAAAAGTCCTTTTACATAAGCAAGGCTTTTTATTTCAGCTTTCACAACACTCTGCCCTTCTGTGTTTTGTCCCAAAAATCTTATAAAACCAAGATTTGGCTCTTTTATAATTCATGGCATGAGATGTTTAGGCCCTTGAATTTTCTTAAGAAAAAATAAAGTGATTATACAGTTCAGTCCTATTGCATGGGGCAGAAAGTCTTTACTTTCTATAAAAGCTGAAGATTCAGACTTTTCATGATAAAGTCATTTACCTATACACTGTTATTTCAGAGCAAAGTCTAACAAAGAAATACAATCAAGTGTCACTTTTCTTTTTTGACTGACTAGGTGAGAGAGCAGACTGAGCCAATAAAAAGTTTGAGTTATGACTCCACTTTAAAGAAAAACAATTTTATTGCTTCCAAGCACACTAAACACAAGCTGGCTAATCAAGTGGTGTCTGATAAGGGTCCTTCAAGGACTTGCCTTAGCAAATAAACAAGAATGAACTGTAATTATCACAGTTCCCTGACTAATTAATACTCTTAACACCACTGGCTTATTATCAGTTCCCCAATACTCCTGGTTTCCTGGTTTATTTTTACTTTGCAACAATCCTGATTCTATAGGAGCAAAATTCTCAGGTTTATTCACTTAAATCATTTAAAAAGTCTTCATTTAATCTTTTTATTTTTACATTGTTAGTTTACTTAATAAAGCATGGTTTCAACCTTCCCACAATATAGTCAAGATTTAGAGGGAATCTAAGCATAAACTGGTACTGCAGCTAAATTATCTTTAACCCAATTTGATTATGCCCTTTGGTCAAGTGTGGATAATGGGGGAAAAATGAAAAGACCTGGGTTGGAAACAAATTATTTACCCTCTCTGATTTTATTTCTTTTTCAGTTTGGGACTGATACACACACCAAAAAATTGTGTTAGGATAAAATGGGTTTTAAGTATGTGTAATTCCTCTTCAAACAGAAAAGCACTATTCAAATGTTGGGTATTATTACTGTTTCGAAATCTAGATTACTGAAGCTCATTAATGAGATTTTTTTTTATGTATGAAAAGAATTTGTTCAGTCAAATTTTTCCCAGGGTGAATCACTCCTTATGAGTAAGAAAGTTTATTGGGAAGTCCTCTACCTTTTGCAGGCATCTAGGTGCTGCCTTGTTTTCATAGTATTACGGGCGGGGGGGGGGGGGGGGGGGGGGGGGGTGCGGGGGAGGGGGAGTGTCACCTGTCCTTGAAGGTCCAAGCTAAGATTTTCTTCCTCCAAAAAGCTTGCTGTGATTATGTCATCTCGGGTATTTCTCTGCCTCTTCTGATTAGATTAAATTCAACAATTACTGAAAACCCTCCAGGGAAAAGGCCACTTGCTAGATGCTGTGGTACCAAGTGAGGAGGTGGTGGGATCCCATGTGGAGGGCAACAGGGCGGATCCAGCTGTGTACCTGCCCAGTCCGCGGAAATTCACAATTTGGAAGGACACATCTTGGACCCTATGAGGCAGGTAGTGGTAAGTGCAAAATTAAGATATAAAATGTTGAGTGCACAGAAAGGAGAGATCAGTTCTCCCTGGGCATATCTAGGAAGGATTCTCAGAGGAGAGGAGATTCCAGCTGAGTCTTAAAAAATGTGTGGGCTCTAGGGAAGGGATAGAAAGGTGGTTAGATTCAGCCTGGTGAGCTCTGGGGTGGATAGAAGACCACAGGCAGACCAGGGAAGTTGGAATGCAGGGTGTACAATGGGATGGACTGTTGAAGCAGGTCGAAATCCACATCCTTAAACTGAGGTGTGCAAAATAGCACTCTGCTGAAATCAACTTAGCCCAGACTCTCAGCCTCTCTGCCATCAGACTGGTGGAAACCCAGCCATGACCGTCTGCTCTCCCTCTCCCTAGGATCACACAGGAGCGTGGGTGCTTGTGGGGTCCATAGAAAAGGGGGCATGTTTCTCTATGCGCTACTCAACCAGTCAACACTGAGGTCTTCACCTGACTGCCAACACCTGAGTGAAAGTGGAAGTAACCCTCTCCCCTCTTGTTACCTTCAAAGGCAGTCCTTTTCTTCTCATCCTGCCTCAGGGACTTCCTAGGACAGTTGTATTAGTCTGTTGCCGCTGCTGTAAGAAAATCTCATTGACTGCGTGGCTTAACCAATAGACCTTTGTTTTCTCACAGTTCTGGAGGCTGGGAAGTCCAAGACCAAGGTGCTGGCTCTCTTTCTGGCTCACAGAAAGCCACCATGGGACCTCACACAGCTTTTCTTCAGTGGGTCCCCTTAGAGGGAGAGCTCTCCTGTCTCTCCCTCTTTTATTATGGGCACGAACCTCATCATTTGGGTCCCACCCTCAGAACCAAATCTAAATCAACTCACTTTCCAAAGGCCCCACCTCCAAATACCATCACATTGGGGGTTGGAGCTTCAACTTAGGAATTTTGGAGGGACACAAACTTTTAGTCCAGGACAAGAATGTATGCAGTGAAGTTAGGCTTGTGCAAATGGCAGCGTGTTATTGGCTCTGCACTAAAAGGAATAGTATGGACTCAAGCTCCTGTTTGAAATAAAGGTAGAAGGGTGGAAATATAGAAAACAAAACTCAAAGTAATAGTATCTCAGGAAAGAAATCAGCTACGTATTTTACAGCTTTTCTTATATGGCAGTATTTTGCTTTTATTTAATTCTTGATTTGGATCAACTTTTTAACTCAAGCATATTGTATGTACCTTAAGGCCAATAAATAGGTTTACATCTTTATTTTAATGCGTTTTTATTGATTTCAGAGAGGAATGGAGAAGAAGAGAGAGATAGGAACATGGATGATGAGAGAATCATTGATTGGCTGCCTCCTGCATACCCCACACTGGGGTTCAAACCCACAACCCAGGCATGTGCACTGACGAGGAATCAAACTGTGACCTCCTGGTTTATAGGTTGATGCTCAACCACTGAGCCACACTGGCTGGGCAGTTTGCATCTTTTTATCCTCTCTGGCACTTGAGCGAGTTGTATGATCAGAGAAAGTACTTGTGATTTTTGTTGAATGACAAGAAATTAATATTCTCCAAGATTTCCCCTCATATTACCATAGGCCAACCCTATGTGAGAGGACTCTATGATTTCTCATGAATATAGCATTCCCAACCATTGTCCCAACACATTCCCACATGCCCCAAAGGACATATAAATAAATAAGGACTTCAAAGTCACAGGAAAGTTTCTCATTTTGTATGCTATTTCCACTTTAGTATTAAATGATGGAGAAAATTGGGCTTATCACCACATAAGGTTCTAATTTGCTATGTGAACTCCACATAGAAAACTTAACCAGTTATCAGATATTGCAGAAAGACCAAGGTCACTTGAAGGCACAATTCCAAAGGCTGCTGCAGTTGGGAGCCAGGAGGAATAGTAAATTAGAGGTCTTTATTATTATAACCAAGCAAAGATATAAGATTGCATTCTCTCTCACATAGACACATAGATATATAAACACACACATAGCTTGACTAGAATCCTGAATAGAAGTTGTATGAATTGTTTATGGCTGTAGTAACAAATTATCAGCAACTTGGTGGCTTAAAACATTAAAACTGTGTTCTCTCATGCTTTTGGAGGCCAGATGTCTGAAGTTGTGGTATCACTGGGCTAAAATCCAGGTGTCAGCAGGGCCCACTGCTTTCAGAGGCTCTAGGCTCCCTTCCTTGCCTGTTTTAGTTTTTGGTGGCTCTGGCATTCCTGGGCTTGTGGCTGCATCACTTAGATCTCCAAGGTTAACATCTTCAAATGGCTCTCTGCTCTGTCTCTGCATCACCTCTCTGTATGTCAACTCTCCTTCTGCCTCCCTCTTACAAGGAGACAAGTGACTACATTTAGGGCCTACCTGGATAATCCAGGATAATCTTCCTGTCTCATCCTTAATCACATCTGCAAAGCCCCCTTTTTGCCCTATACCTGGTAAGGTAACATTCACAGGTTCCCTGGATTAGGACATGGATATATTGTAGGGACCACTTTTTAGTCCCCCATCAAGATGTTGCTATGACCTACCCAGAGGCCCCCTACAACAATTATTAATGGGACAGTTATCCAGTTTGTAGACTACTTAGGTTTTTGTTTTTGCCACATTATTCTCGGAGTAGGGAAATGCAACTCAAAGAAGTCAATTTAACATATATATATATATATATATATATAGAGAGAGAGAGAGAGAGAGAGAGAGAGAGTTTTATTAATTGACCAAAATGAAAATAATATTACCTGGATTTGTTTATTTCTTGCCCTATTGAGCTGAGATAATCAAGAAATCAGTGATATATGTAAAGAACCTAAGGGTAGATCAAATAAATCTTTTATTTTCTTTTTGTATTTTCTTTAGGCTTTTCTATTGCTAGTTTAGCAAATTACAAATTAACAAGCCATGGAGAAGTAGATTGTGAAATTCTGGCCTAAGGGCAGGTTCTATTTCTGACTGTTTACTCTGGATTTACTCTGACCAGTCACTTCATGGTGGGAATTTTGAAAAATGAACAGAATGATTGTAATTATTTTCTTTATATTGCATTAGAATTATTTAAAGATAACAGATGTAATGAATTGAGATTATTTTTGTACAAAAGCTCTATTAAATAAAATATACTAAGTGCTTTTGTGTAGCTAATGAAATATTTAAAACTGTGGGCTTCAATATCTGTAAATTCATTCATTCATTTATCTGTTAATTCAGCAATTATTTGCTCAGTGCCAGCCATGTGTCTGCCACTATTCTGGTTGTGGGTACCTTAAAAGCCTGAATATGCCTTTTGGAACTCTGAAAGCATAGCTTAAATTTCAGGAGAATCTAATTTAATTGATGGAAGTTGGTTCTCACTGCTAAGAAGGGCGTTAGAAAAATCGGAGTCAGTATTGGCCTTCACTTGCTCCTCAAGTCTCAGGCAGCAGTAGCAATGGTGCTTCTGGCAAAAGTGCCTCTTCTCCATTTCTCCCAGCCTGGCTGCATCAGAAAGTGCTCAACAGCCCCGAGTAAAATAATGATCTGGTCAATTAACCAGTTAATTGAATCAATGATGATAGCCAATGAAAATTACCCTAATTCTGAAAAGAACTTTTTTTTTTACCTAAATAATCCACATTAATAGTCTAATATATCAATCAAATGAATAGTGATTATTATCAAATTATCAGTTTAACTAAACCTAAGTGCCTTAGTGCTGCTTAGGCACATCTCAAATTTTGCACAGCTATAGGCTCCCTTTCTTTTGTGCTTCTATCATGCCCCCACTTGTATGCTTATAATTTTTATTACAAATAAATATCTGTTCTGCTGATACACTGATTTCTTTCTTTTTTTATTTCTTTATTATAACTCTTGATTTACATTAGAGTCTATAGAAGGATGGTTGATTTTCTTGATTGCTTTGATGTGCATTAGAAACAAGAAACATCCCTGGCTGACGTTTGCTCAGTGGTTAGATTTGGCCTGAGGACTGAAGGGTCCTGGGTTCGAATCAAGTCAAGAGCAGGTACCTGGGTTGAGGTTTCCCCCAGGCCCCTAGGTCGGCGTGAGTGGGGTGCATGCGGGAGGCAAACAGTTGATTTCTTTCTCTCTCTCTCTCTCTCTCTCTCTCCCACCCTCCTTTCCTGTCTCTCTAAAAAATCAATGGAAAAAATATCCTCCAGTGAGGATTAACAAAAAGCAAAAAACAACCACAAGAAACAACTGAATGTAATTTTTAAAATAAAGGTAACACTTGAGAGCAGAATTAGGAGTGACTTTTCACCATTCTGGTATTAAGACTGTGTTTGACCCACAAAACATAAATTCTCTCCTACTGTTTAAAATGACTATTTTTTCGCAGACAAAACTGCCTAGTAATTCATTAATTTCTTCTCTTTCTATTTAAAAATATGTAAATATTGTATTTAACTCAAGCATAATTTTTAAGTATCAAGACAAAAATACTAAGGCATCACCTTAACATTTGCACAATTCAAACATCCTATCTATGTTTTACCAAGAATTTTATATTATCAAAATTGGGTGGCTGAGTTTTATCTATTTGCTCACATTTTTGTAAGAAAAACATTCAGTAAAATAAATATTCATTGGGACACAATGGTCAGTTCTATGTCTTTGATTGTCTTCTTTTCCTCCCTATTTCACAAATTTCTTTTTCCTAAATTATTGGTCAAGTGATCGTTTTATTATTTGGCTCAAAAGTAATCTGGACAGCCTTGGCACTTCTGGGAAGGATCATACCCTACATTGATGTGACAGTGGGGGGCAACGGGAAGGATGCTAAGGGCTCCGGGATGGAGCAGAAATTAGTAGAAACTAATTCTGGCCATTGCTAGCTACACAACCAGAGCCAATAGATCTACTGCCAATTTCTCCATTTAAAAATGTACTGATAAGCACAGTGATCACTGAGTTGGTGGAGCGGGTCAAAGGAGAATGTTTTCTAATGTGCCCAGTAAGCGCTCACTTAGTGGAGCTTGTCTGTATCCTGTTCCTTCAGTCCCAACCTGCCCTCCCCACCCTGCCGAAAGGAGAATTAAATGGGCCTTGCGTATGACAGGAAACCCTATCTCTATTGATCCTATACTGTGCCTGTGGTTAGCACGTGTGGGTTAATGCAGTGCAGGTTTTAGCTTTTCCTTTTGACTGTGAATTCCTTAAGGGCACAGATGTTGTCATGTTCATCTTTGTTTGGCCACCATTTTACAATTTATATTTGTTGCATAAGTATATGTTAAAACAAAATGAAATTAAATTGATGTAGAATCCACCAGAAAGTTGTTTGCCTTTCAAATATGAGTATAGATGAATTTTACATTCATGCATGCATCATATTATATTGAGTACTCTTTATGTGAAATATTCCCAAACCCTTCTTATTGGCTGCAACACACTTCAAATATGTAGAAAACTCTCGTTGAGTCCATGAGGAAAAAGAAAAGACCATTTTAAATGACTTATCTAAGGCAATTCAGCTATTTAAATGCTTTTTCACTGCAAAACACTACTGTCTATAAATGTAACTTTTCTACCAGACTCTCTTCTACTTAAGCAATGGAAAAAAGGCCCAGTGAGCTTTAGTTGAGGTATTCATTTTTTTAAAGAACTCGTTTCTAATTTTCATTGCCTGAGGAACTCAACAAACTCCTTGTATAGATGTAGATATAAACTAAACAAACCAGCTCCATCTCTGTGTCCTGGATTTCACTTCATTTTTAAGTTTCATGCTGTGACCTTTGACCAATGTCACTGTCCTTAGCAAGTACATCAAATCTTTCCAGTTGACAATTATCTGTGTTCCTTAAAATCTAGCCATAAATATTTCCGTTAGCAACAGCTGGAATGCCATGACAACCAAGATAAATATCAAGCTGGCAATAGTATCAATTATAAGCAATTATCTATCACAAGACCCCCTGGAGGTATGGCCCCTGATGCTACTTCATTTTTTGTCCCTTTGTCTTGTCAATCATTAGCACCTGACTTATACTATCAAAGAAGTACTTTGATAACAGGGGTCTGGTAATGGAGAATAATTTATGCAAAACTGTTGGGCCGTCTGTCTGCCCCAGCCCAATCTTCCCTAAGCAAATTACCTATAATAAATTTTATTATAGTCTATGGAGTTGCCTGCTTCATCTGCAGATACCATTTCATTATGGTGGCCATTACACCTTTGACACACCGTCAGACAATCCTGTTATTTTTGTCATGTGTTTACCACACACCTTTAGTGTCTCATCTGCAATTTCGCTTTGTATCCCTCAACAGTCTGTTTACTCCAGACTGTCTTTGTATTGGGTCCTCTGAGAGAGTAACTCACTTGCTAGTAAAACTGTTCTGTTCCAAATTATAGATAGTAACAGAGATAATAATAATGCGGCCAACACTTACATAGCACCTACTATGCACTAGGTATCATTCTAAGCATTTTTCACTCAATAACTCACATTCATCTTCTGAGGTAGATACTTTTATCCCTATTTTGCAAATGAGAAGACTGAGGTTAAGTAACTTGCTCAAAGCCCCATATCTGGTAAGCAGTGAAGCTGGAATTTGAACCCAGGCAGTCTATCAGAATCAGTGCCTATAACCACCAAGCTCTACAGCTATAGGGCACAATGAACACAAGGGATCAGCTAGATTTAGAGCTTCATCTTCATGCAGACAAGGCCTGTATATGCTAGTGGGGAAGCCCACTACCAGAATTCTGTGTCATCTGCTTAACTTGCAAACCTGGGGAGAGTACACACTTCTGCTGTACTGCCATCATGCCTAGCATCAGCTCTGAATTCAGGCAGAGCCCGAGTCATGGCTAAAGTTATAGTAGATGCTCAGTAAGTACTTGTGTGCCACACCAGCACAGCCAGGTTCAGTGAGCCTCACAGGGGCAGTGAAGGATTAAGAAAAGACAGACAAGAGAATAAAGCTGGGTCTGGGTGGGATGCTGCCCTCTCGGATGGAGAGACAGCGTCACAGCCTGCAAGCCGAGTCTTTATTTTATAGCCAGATTCCATGAGGCAAAGTAAGGGCATGGTCAAGATGTTTGCAACGTTCTCTCGGGTTTCAAATATACTCAATCACATGCACCTGAACTCTATCAAGCCCACATCATTCAGCCACCTGGGACCACAGGTTCAGACATAAGGTCAAGCTTACAACTATGCAGTGGTTCTCAACCTTGGCTGCACATTAGAATCACCTGGGAATCTTTTTAAAATCCTGATTTCTGGGCCCCATCCTCCAGAAATTCTTTTTCTTTGTTACTAATGCTGTGGCCCCACCCCATAACAAAGAAACAGAATTTCTGGAGGATGAGGCCCAGAAATCAGGATTTTAAAAAGATTCCCAGGTGATTCTAATGTGCAGCCAAGGCTGAGAACCACTGAACTATAGCCTTTGGCTATAATTGTGCTGGGACTTGCACATGGCTTTGCCACAGGAGGTTCATGCCCTCTCATTAGTCGCAGGCTTGAACCTGTCCAAATGCTGTAGCCGCTCTCCACATACTTGCAGAATACAAAGCCGTTATTAAACAGCAAAGGGAGAGAGCAACATCTTCATGGTCGAAACCAATAGACCTTCCCCTCTTATAAGCTAAGGAATTACTTTTTAATGTCTGTGTTGTTTTCTGTATACCCTGGTATGCAACATAATAGGGTGGTATTCTCAAACGGAGCACTTGTTTGCTGCACAAAGCACATTACTCATGGCCTCTTTGTTTACACTAAATTATTGTAACTTAAAATGGCTGCTGTGATAGTTTGATGTTCAGCCACTTGCAATGTTGGTTAGCAAATATAAACTAAGAAGTTTGGAGTCAAAACAGAGATTCTGGTTTCCAATATGTGTGCAATATAGTGACTTGGTGTAGGGGTGTCAATTTGATTACTTCAATATCTGTTACCTAAATATCTCAAAAAGAAATAGAGTCTGTTTCAGTCTTATCTTGTAGACTGTTATAAAACCAAATGAGATCATGTCTATAAACTGCTGTGAGGTCTTTGGTGGAAAATACATTACAAACAGTGTATCTTCTTATACATAATAACTTGTTGCTGATAAAGAGCTCAAAATTACCTTCCATGGAATGTGATTTGGAAATTAATGTTAGTATCCTTTGCACTTACTTTTGGAAATGGCATATTTTCTAAAATAAGAAGTGGAAAGTTCCAGGGGCAAGGCAAGACTGTTAGAATAAAGTTTTTCTTTATTTAAAGTTCTCTTCAAAACTAAATAAACAAACAAAACCAACTGGATGTGTGTAATCCTTGTGGAATAAAGCAAGTCCCTAATTTCAAGAACTATTCAATGGCTATAAAATCGAGGAAGGGGGTTGAAACGGCCCCCGTGAGGTAGGGACAACCCCGGTGAGGTTGAAACGGCCCCCGTGAGGTAGGGACGACCCCGGTGAGGTTGAAACGGCCCCCGTGAGGTAGGGATGGCCCCGGTGAGGTTGAAACGGCCCCCGTGAGGTAGGGACGACCCCGGTGAGGTTGAAACGGCCCCCGTGAGGTAGGGACGGCCCTGGTGAGGTTGAAACGGCCCTGGTGAGGCTCAGACGGCCCTGGTGAGGTTGAGACTACTCCAGTGAGGTTGGGACAAATAAAGGGGACCAGTATGGACTGATGAACAGGGGTAGATACAGAAGCAGAGCAACATTGAACAGAATGTTAAACTACAGTGGGAAGCCTGGGGAGGGTTGGGGGGGGGGGGGGATTAAGAGACCAACTGAAGGACTTATATGCATGCATATAAGATTAACCAATGGACACAAGACACGGGGCGGGGGGGGGGCGGGAGGTAGGGGCCAGGGGAATGTCAAGGGGGGGGGGGAAAAGGAGACATTTGTAATACTTTAAGAAATAAAAATTATTAAAATATTAAAAAAAAATCGAGGAAGGGGAGGGTTGCTGCTATTATCTTTGTGTGGTTGTTGTTTCTGAACCTTATTATATTGCACTTCTGTCACACCCATTTATCTAGACCCTGAGGTTTATTCTATATATGCAAAATAACTAATAAGCAAGTCAATATTCAAGATTATCTGAATGAAAAGAATGTCACAAATGTGTCAAAGCTTTCTAACCATATCAGATTCTGGCACATTGGGTATTGGCAGAGGTCAATTCTGGGTCCACTGGGTCAGTAACTGGGATCCAAGATTGTCTGTGACCCCGGAGGCAATTTCATAAGCAAGCAGCACGATCGCCATGACTGATCTGGCGAGGCGGGCACCAAGAGTCAAGCCAGAGGCCACAGTCAAGGTGCGAAGCTGAGGTAAGAACAGAAGTGTGACCAAGGACCTGGCATATAGAGGACTGAGTGGATTTAGCACAACATTTTGTGGCCATTTCAACTGACTTATATGTCTACTGGCAGAGGCTTTCACTGCTGGGCAACTTATAGGCACCAGACAAACTCTGGCCAGATATTTTGGGCAAACAGGAGCAATTGTACAGCAATTGGTATTATAATTATTCACTTTACATGGCCGAATAAAGCCTGAGCCTTATGGAAAATTAAGTTATTTCCTCCAGGATTTTCTAAATCCATGCCTCAATCAATTTCTTTGAAACAGGCCAAAGCCACTCCACAGGGCAGGTTTGGGAAGTGGCTGCTGTGTACGGAAAACAACTGACAGTACCGTCCACACTGTGAGTCAACCCAAGGTTGGCCAAAGGTCTGTGTGCCTAGAGGAGGTGAGGGCCTCGCTCAGCATGAGGTCAGAGTAGTGCAGGACTCGGGAGGGAGCCTGGCCAGCAGGAAAGATCACTGTTGTCCATTTCACAATTCATCATGGGGTCTAAAGGGTCAGGGTGTGAGTGGCCCTGAAGAATGTTGCCTTTACTCTGCTTCTGGGCAAAGGCAGAGTCTATCATTTTAATTGTAAGGCTAAAAAAAACACACAGACCGGATCCTAACCATGCCATTCAAAATACTCCACCTTGTAGAATAAATGTATTGGATTGAACCATGTGAAATTGCCATTATTTAACTATTTGTGACCCTAAAATATTTGTATTGCTCAAGTAGCTATTCCTGTTGAGTGTTTATTGCATGTTATTTAATCATACTGATATTGTTGATTAATTTATTTATTGTTTCAATGACAGAAATGGAAATTACTAAATGTAAACACATCAGTTAGATGGTGCTTCTAACACAAGAGAATGATCTGTAGAATGGCCCCTTAAATTGTTACCTCAAGTCAGACAAAGCCATGTAAAGAGTCCAAAGTTCAATCAAATATAACTTTAAGTATCTTTAAGGGTTGTATGGTCCTAAAAGTACAAAAGAATGCAAGAATAGATCAAGTTCCAAGTTCTTTATAATGGCATTTCTTAGGATCCCATTAAATTCAAAGGTGAAGAGTGACAAGGAAAATGACCTCTACAGCTCTACGGGACTTACTGATAAACAGGAGTTACAGGCTCCCAGCAGTGACAGGGGAACAGGTCCTGCATTTAGGTTGACTCCAGATGAAGGGCAGATAATTGCTACCCTCTTGAAGTTAAGGAATTGACAGAGCACTATAAATGGGTTAAGCATCCACCTTGGAATCACAAAAGAGAATCCAGGCAGCTTTCCACTTAAATCCCTATTAGCAGATAGGATCAGATCAGTGGCAGGAAAACAGGCCACAAGTGGCCTGAGGCCCTTCCACAAGTGATGACGAACATGCTGACTACATTTCAAAGGACTCTGAAGCTCTGCCCGAGAGGTTTCAAATTATCTTTCCGGTTGCTGTCTTCCAACACCTGGAGGGCACTTGCTATTATCATCAATGATCACTTCTATTCCTCGTCTTTCTATGCAGAACTGTGGGCTGCCAGGCCAATATTGACTCTCACCAACACAGCCACCCTGGCCAGGAGACTGGCTACAGGGATTCTGGAAAAAGACTGCCTTGGCCCAAACAGACTGTGCCCTATGAAATGAGATCTTTAAAAGTCCTTAGAAGCTTACTTAAGGTGTTCATAAATCCAAAGCATGAATCCAGCTGCTATCTGTTCATCTCTTATGCTAATAATACCCATCTGTGTTGTTGCATTTACATCACAAATTGGAAGGAAGCTGATGTCAGACAGGCTGAAAAGTCTTTTAAATAGCAAGAGTGAGGGCAAAGGGCAGTTGCTTAATAAGTCAAGTTATTTATTACAGCATTCATTCACTTATTCATTCAACATGTACAGATTGCCTTGCCTTCTGTGGGCCAGACCCTATGAGCAGCACCATAGTTATAAAGCTTCGTGGGGTGAGATAAAAGATAATTAAACTAAATACTAAATGATAAGTGAAATAGTGGAAAGATTCATGAGGTATAAGAGCAGTACAGAGAAAAGAGTGCTTAATTCTACTCGGGAGAAATTACCCTGAAATTATTTCGGGTATTTCAGGTGGTTTTAAAGAATGGCAATTCCTTTCCACTGGGTTGTAGAGGGAAGGAAAGAAGAGGTTCTAGGTAGAGACAAGCACATGCACAGACATAACTCAGCAGAGCACATTTATGAGATTTCAACAATCACTTGATCAAAGTTTGCAAAAGAGAGAGCAGCAGCTATAAGGCTAAAATTTTAATTAATATCCAATCTTAAATCAAAGTTATTTTAGAAACAATGGAAGTTATGGAAGGTTTTCAAGTAGGGCATGCTCTGGTCAGATTTTCATTTAAGGAGGTTCGTGTGGTGACAGTCAGGGGGCTGCAGAGGAGGAGAAGGAAGAGAAGAATAATCAGCAATAGTCCATGTGAAAGAGGTCGAGGCCTAATCAAAGGCTGGAGAAATGGAAAGGGGAAAAATACATGTGCAATAAACATTTGGGAGGTAGAATTAATGGGCTTTCAAACAATAGATGGCGAATGCAGTTAACTAGGCAGAAGGTTAGGGTGGCCTGCCAGAGTTTCACTTGGTGGTTTGTACTTATTGTGGTATGCTAGACTAGAGCTTCTCACACCATTGTAGTGAAGAATGAATTTTTCTCTTTGTTATTTCCAATATGTGAAAAACAATTTGTGATCCCACTCACTGCACATGGCTAGTATGTTGCTTGAGCCATAGGCAACTCACCACACATTTAAGTTTTTTGTCAGTGCCCAAACTGGTTATACTCTGTTCAACAAGTTGAATCCACTCGTTGCATATTTAGAGGTAACAGCAGTGTCAAATTGTTATCAAAGCTTCTTAATGTCTACTCTCAAATTTCTATTCTTCTCTTCTTGTGGGTAGTTAATAACAAATTGTTCATGACTTAGCACCAGTTTGTGGACCACATTTTGAGTAGCTCAATTATGATAAAAATAAATTTTAAAAAGTCCCCAAATCTCCGTGGATTAATGCAATAGTAGTATGTTCCATGCTCACTGCCCACTTAACTGCCTGCAGTGAATAGTCCTGGTTGATGAATGATTCATCTGCACCTGGTGACTCAGGGACCCAGGCCCCATCCATATTTTGGATCACCTCCTCTTAATCTAGATACTAGATACATGGTGGTAGTGGTGAGGGGGAGCGGGGAAAAGAAGAAAAAGAATATGGGTGGTAAACACCCACTTCTTAAAAACTGTGGACCAGAATAGCACAAATCACTTTCACTCATATCCTTATAACCCATTGGCTAAAACTCAGTCTCGTGGACCCACCTAACTGCAAGGGAGGCTGCGAAATGTAGTCCAGCAGTAAACCTAAGAGGAGAAAGTGGATGGGGAAACAGCCCGAAAACTCTACCACATGTCTACTCTAGATGATACTCAGAATGACTGCTGACAAACCACTTAATTCCTTCCATAGAACGTGTTCAGCCTGGGATTGTGGTCAGGACAAAGAAAGATGTATTACTCAGAGGAGCTCAAGTCTCCTCCACAGTCTGAGCTTCAACATATCTTACAGTTTTGTTTGGATTGTGGACAGTTCAGAAATAAGCAGAGGCACATCTATGACTTGTGCACAGGCATAAGCGCATGTTCAATTAAATATGCAGGGGATACCACATGCATATGCATGGCAACTCAGAGGTAAAATCTACTGGTTCTTACTGTGCAGGGCTGATGCTTTTTATATAAGCCTATGCATGTACAATTTTTATGTTTATATATGGGACTTTTACTTCTTGGCTTCATTTGGCTGCCCTATGAGTCAAAAGCAAACCTTTTAGTGTGGGACACATTGATTCCTCTTTCAGGACAGACTAGGGACTTCATGAGAGGAACAAGACCATTTTACTACAGCAAAATCAGAGTCAATGTGGTTTTAGACTTATTTGTCCTACACACATTCACTGACTAGATAGAGACTTGGCTCACTAGTTTTAAGTGGACAGCTAAATCATCCACATTTCACAGAAAACTTAATGTGTTATTTAAAATGTCACCAAAATAAAGAAATGTGAAAATGTCACCACTGCTCTCTGTCTCCTCTTTATTCCTCTTCACAATTTAACAACGAGTTTCCTTTAATACCTTTCCATTTTTGCAATTTGAGAGAGAGAGAGAGAAAGGCAAATATTTTTAAGGGTCATTGGGTTAAATTCCAGGCATGAAAAAAAATTGTTGCCACCTACTACCCCCAGAAACCACTCCTTGTGCCTGTATGTAAGGAGCCATCAAATATTCCAGTACGATGGCTAAGAAGAAGGCGTCCTATTTGGAGGTGCAGCTTGAAGTTCCTACCCAGCTTCTCCACCTGCGATCAGGACAAGTCACTGAATCTGAGCCACAGCTTCCTCTTCTGTGAGATCTGGGCAGCCTCACAGGATTGTTGTTTCAATACGTGAAGCCCTTCAGACACAGCCAGGCATGTAGCAAGACTGGATGCAAGGTGGCCCTACTTCCTAGTGGTGGTGATTCGTGCCCTCACAGACTTCAGAGCCCAACCCCCGCTCTGAGTCTTGAAGCAGAAAGACACTGGGGCTCCTTTTCTGTTGGCTGCAGTTCTGTGGAAGAGAAGGAAGAAAGCTGAGCACTGTTACTCCCTTGCTGTATTCATTTCTTGTGCCTGCTGCAGCCATAAACTGGGTGGCTTAAAACAATAGAAATTTATTCTCTCGCTGCTCTGGGAGCTAGAAGTCTGGAATCAAGGTGTGGGCAGGGTTGGTTCCTACTAGAGACTCTGAGAGAGAATCTGCTTCCTGCTTCTCTCCTGCCTTCTGCTGGATGCTGGCAACTCTGGGCATCTTTTGTCCGAGGGTGCACCACTCCAAGTCTCCGTCTCCATCTCCACATGGCATTCTCCCTGTGTGTGCCTGTGTCTCTGTTTTCTCTTCTTTTAAAGACACCAGTCATTGGATTAGGGCCCACCCCAATCCAGTATGGACTCAGCCTGATTATATCTGCAAAGACCCTTTTTCTAAATTATGTCACATTCACAGGTTCTGGGGATTAGGACTTCATTGTATCTTTGGGGGGGAATCATTCAAACAATAACATAGGACGGCAAAAAACAGCCACTGTTTCTTTTCATTGTCCAATTTCCTTCAGTGCCCGGGAGTACCTTCCACCCTTTGCCTTAGCAACGGCATAGCAGGGAAGAAAGAACATTTCCCGTGGAGAAACTGAGGTAAGTTAACCTTCACTAAGTATCACTGGGCCAGTTCCCCTGAAAGCAGAGCAGTGCCAGCAGGGTCTTGAATGACAACTTATTCCCCTCTTTTTCCTTGGCAAGTTTTGAAGAGGAGGATCTATTGCTGCCCATTGGCTATTTCTACATCTTCTCTTGACCCTCTGCCTTGACTGTCAGCGTGAAAACAGAAGAGCATGTTGAATGCATTCCTCCTGTCCTGAGGGCTAGTCGCATGGGCACATTGAAAACTGTTCCATAAAATAAACTATCTTCTTCCAACTCTGCCCCATTCAGGTAGGAGAAGTTCAAGGTGTCCATCATGTGGTATCTTTATTAAAACCTGCTCAGCTATCTGAGTAAACACTCTAGCTTTGTATCAGAATGGATAAGACTTCCCTGTGATGCTTGTCAACACCCAAAAGTTGGTCTCCACCGCCACAGCTCAGTTATTTTCTTCTTTTCTTGGTCTGTCAAATTCTTCTGTTTGTCATGAAAAAATAACATTTGGAAGAAAAGACATTTTTTAAAAATATCAAACTATTTGCATACAAGATTCAAAAATTTTAAATCATTTAAAATATCAAAATTGCTCTGAGAAAAAAATTAATCCTGAACCACAAGCACACTGCAAGATCTTGGGATGAAGAGTAGGTGCCTGTAGAAACTATTTAAATTTTATCAAGATCAGCAATGACCCAAAAACCTGTTGTTGTAACCTTTGCTGTCATATCTTAAGATATATGAAAATAAGGCCGCTCACCTTCCCAAATTCATTCTGGGCACTATTTTAATTGTTGACAAAATGATTTCTCTCACAAATAACCAAAAGAAAATAGACCACGGTGCCTGCATTACTGGTTTTTGAATATAATTGTTCAGCTTCTTTTTTTTTTTTTTTTTTTGTAATTAAAAGGAAAGACTAAAAGGCATTCAGCACAGCATTCTTCGGAAGTAGCAATGCACTTTTATTTCTAATACACACCTCATGGGTTATTTTAAATTGCTCAGGACCCTCAAGAGGGGCCATACTCACATCAAAACACTTTGATCACATGAAGACATTATCAATATTAATATTCCAGCCTGGTTAGACAACACTACCTGACCTAAAGTACAAGTGAGAAGTCAGCTTTTGCAGTGGTTCTCACCCTTCCTGATGCTGTGATCCTTTAATACATTTCCTCATGTTGTGGTGACCCCCAATTTCATTGTTACAAATTGAACATAATTAAAGCATAGTGATTAATCACAAAAACAATATGTAATTATATATGTGTTTTCTGATGGTCTTATGCATCCCCTGTGAAAGGGTCGTTCGACCCCCAAAGGGGTCTCGACCCACAGGTTGAGAACCGCTGTTTTAAAGGATCAAAGCTGATAGGCAGTACAGCTACAAGTCAAAGGCGAGACAAAGACCAACAGGTGTGTGAAATCTGGTAGGCTGCAGTAGATACACACTGAGTGGCCAGATTATTATGACCACCTGACGTTTGTAGGCAAATTAGCTATAATTTCGCACTGAAGTTGCTAGAGAGCCAGACCATTATAAATAGGGAAGCAGGTTGTTTACCACGACAGTAGAAGTGATTTTTTTCTGAAGATATGGGTAAACAACATGATTTAACAGCCTTTGAACGTGGGAGATATATATATGGTAGTCTGAAAAACAGTCAGAGCCAAAGCTTTGGTGGAGACTTGTTAACTATGACAGTGCTGAGATTTGATGTTGCTGTACTTAGTCCGTTTAAGCTTATAATAAAAAGACCACAGACTGAGTGGCTTATAAACAACAGAAATTTGTTTCTCACAATTCTGGAAGCTAGAAAGCCCAAGGTCAAGGCGCTGGCAGAGGCAGTGTCTGGTAAGGAAGGCCCACACCCTGGTTCATGGACATTTTTCCACTGCATCTTCACATGGTGGAAAGGACAAGGGAGCTCTCTGGGGTTCTATAGGGCACTAATCCCACTCAGGAGGGCTTCACCCTCATGAGCTCAATCCCTCCCAAAGGCCCCATCTTCTAATACCATTACTTTGGGGGTTAAGATTTCAAACATTGAGTCCATAACATGACCCAAGTGCATTCTTGATTTTTTATACTTGATTTCCTCTAACACTCAGAGGTCTTTAAGATAATATCTATTTGGCTGATACATAAAGATAGGTACCAATGTGGATTAGATTAAGAAAGGTAACTTTTATATTAATTGAAAACATAATAATTTTAGCTTTCCTCAGATCATTAGATATATTGTTTATGAATTGCCAAAAAGAAATGTCCAAGAAGACTCTCAGACCCATGTATGAAGCCAGGCTATTGTTTTTTCTGTATGATAGAACTTACCAAAAAAAGAGAAAAGAAACCATGAATTTTATAAGAACAAATAATAAAACATCTAAAAGCACAGAATATCTCCCTTTTTAAAAAACATTGTTCTAAATTAGGAGAATGGAACTGTTGTCTTTAAAACTGAATTGCTCTTTTAGTTTAACATATTTCTGAAATTTATGGCTTTATCCTAAGGTAGAATTGACTAAAATTTAGCATGAAGAGAAAGAAGAAGGATTTTTAAAGCCAGGCCGGTGTGGCTCAGTGGTTGAGTGTCAACCCATGAATTAAGAGGTGATGGTTCAATTCCCAGTCAGGGCATATGCCCAGGTTGTGACAATCCCTAGTGGGGGTTGTGCAGGAGGCAGCCGATGGATGATTCTCTCTCATCGTTGGTATTTCTATCTCTCTCTCTGAAATAAGTAGGGGGGAAAAAACACCACATATTTAAAATTCGGGAACTGAGAAGTTTCTGAAGCAGATATTTCGTTATAGTTAAGTACTTACATGGTAGCTAAGGAGGGGGAAGCATGTAAACATGAGTTTTAGATAATCTCTTAATTCATCATTTACTGCAAACTAGCATGTGACACACGAAGATGATTTTTTTTTCCATTAATTGGATTTACCAGGAGAATGTTTTCTATTGTAGTGCTGGGCAGGTGGAGAATATCTTTCTTTGGTGGACATAAAATGCCAAATTGTATCGTCAGTCAGTTGTGCTACAAGTGTACAGATCACAGAAACAGTGTGGTCATTTCTATTTTTATTTTCTGTATTGTAAACGAAAAGCAACAGACTAGATAGATGGTCATCTCTCTGGCCTCCACCCCCGCAGATGCTCTGTCAGACATCTGCGGAACCACATGGTAAATTTATTACTTAGGGGACAGCATTTCTCTGATGTTCAGTGTTTCCCTTTGCTTTTGGCCCTGGGACTCCGGAGCGTGGGCCAAAGGTCTGATCACACTGTGGTCCTATTTCAACCAGAGGATGCTGGGAGTGTCCCAGCCAGAGGTTTTGTGAATTGCTGTACCAGATGGTGTGTGTGACAGTCTTCTCCAGCAAGGGCTGAGTTTTATCACAGGCAAATTGAAAACATTGATTGAGCCAAAAAAAGAAGCTTTCCTCTTTACTCCAGTCACTATTTCCACTTTATTCTAGCATCTGTAAATGTCCATTTCCTTAAGTATATTGGGAATTATTGGTTATGGGTGGAGCAACAACGACAGAAAGAATTTTGTTGAATCCTGTGGATCCTGGTAAGGAAATCCAGTAAGAGCACATTCTTACTGTGGCCAGAAAGTTGATTCATTCTCACTCTAACCCAGGAAGCAAAACATTTCATACTAATTTCAGTCTTACTGCTCCCCCTCAATGGATAAGTTAATGCAGTACTGAGTTATGATAGTTATTTGTTGGAAGGTGCCAGCCTGGCTTTACAGGGGTATGAGAAGGGGTGGGAGTGACCCCAACATGAAACCAGAGGTTACTTATGAAATAGATTGTGCCTGTGCAATTAAAGACTAAGTTTTTCATTTTAGAGATAGAGCCAGGACTACGTTCACCTGCTGAGATGCTCAAGCTATGCTCAGAGAGTGGGCTTCTCCTCACCAGATACACGTGAAACACAAGCACGCTTGGACGCGACCTCCCATTAGACCTGCTGGCAAGGAACGCAGCAGAGATTCTGTCTCACTACTCTACAGGGGGCTACGCACCCAAGGGGAAGGGGAGGGAAATACACTCCAAGGCTGCAGGCACATCTCAGGGAACAGGCAGCGCTCCTCAACTGGTTCCCACAGGTGCCTCCCAGTGGCTCAGACTGGGTGACCACACTGTCCCATCCGTCTGCCCCAGAGAGAGAAGGCCACCAGGTTCTATTTAAGGAGTCAACTGTCATTGAAAATCCCAGGCACAAGCAACCCACCAGTGTTTTAAGAATATATTGCTACACACCAAAAACACTCCTCAGGTTTTAATATAGCATTCGCAACTATAGTCAAACTGCTGCCCTAAATTCAAGCTGCACGGGCCATCTGTATACGTGAGGCTCACCAGCTCCAGCTAACTCAAGATAGTGTGCCAACCCAAGGAAGGAAGTCTGTTACAAAGTGGCATTTGTTTGAGAAAAATAAAAACCTCAAAAGACCCAGGTTCTTCTGCCAAAACACAGAGTTAACATCAATGTTTTCTGTTTTGATGGACATTTGGAGAGTACCTGTTTCCATGGCAAGTCCAGCAAGGTGTACCCTCCCTGGCTGTTTACTCCTGAGTATAACTAAAAATAGCATCACAGAGGAAGCCTGACCCACTTCAGTTTAAGAGGTATAAGATCACTTTCTGATTATAGCTGTTAATTCAGAACCTCCTACACTACACTATTGTATCCGTAGGAGGTAATTAATGCCTGAATTCCTTCTCGTAGAGGCTGAAGGAAGCAGGATATCATGAAGACAATCGTAGGAGTGGGAGCGTGGGTTCTTCCACTGGTGCAAAATTAGTCCTGTGATCTTAGGTGAATTATGGGCCTATTTTCCCAGTTTGCACAATGAAAAATTATGCCTCGGTCTCTTGAGATCAGATTCAGTGCTAAAAGTTTAGGAATGTCTGCCTAATTGTGCTACAGCCTAGAAAAATGGTCCAGCATTCATTTTCAAGACTTTTATCTAGAAGTTTACTTTCCAAGTTACCTACTTGTTGAATCAGTATTTGCACAGAACTTCTGCAATAATATTTTACAGGAATAGTCACTCTTGCAGAAATACAGAACTCTTGTGTTTCATCACTTTATTTTTGTGTGTTCACATTGTGTTTTTCACAAGACTGTTTTTTTCTTCCTTTTAGTTTTCAACTTTAAAATATTTTTAACCATTGCATCAGCCATGAGACCACAATGTGAGCCAGGGTTGAGTTTGCTTATTTTAGAAAGGGTTAATGTTACGTCTCTAGTGTCAATTTGAGATTTTATAGCAAGGTAGCAGTAAGTAAACACTTAACCAGTCATGGGATGCTAAAATACACACATACACATATGTATGTATCTGCATATACATACATATGTATATATATAAACCATATTAATTGTCATCAAAATTTAAAAGCAAATTACCATACTCCACTTAAATAATGTTCTAGAAATATCTATCAGGCATAACATGATATTTATAACAAAAAACTTTAGTGGGCAAAGGTTCTAAAACCACAAGATAACATATTCAAATCAAAATGTTAAACACTTTCCGTAAATCTCTACGTGTCTCATTTCAGATCCTATACCCCAGCTTTACTGTCACCAGTCATGCAACTTGGAAAATGACTTGGTGTAAATTTCCTGGCGAGTGTGTCCTAGAAATCTCCCCACAGCCTCAATAGTATTATAAAAGTCTCCCATTTAAGAAGGCTGATCTAAGCAAGTCTAGATTCTGAAAACTAGGACCTTTCTTCCCTCAACCCTAAACAATTCTAGATGGTTTTTAGGGTATGTGTGTGTGTGTGTGTGTGTACGTGTTTTTGTGTTTCTCTTGTGTGCTCACATGTTTCCTCCCCTCTTTTTAGCTTAAGCAAGCAAATGCAGTGCATGCCAACTATTTATTTACAATTCCAAATACCTAAATGAGATTCAATAAACATATTTTAACCTGTTTTAGGACAGTGGCTATAATAATAGTCTTCAGGTTATAGTCAGCATCTGCTACAAGTCACACTTATTTTTAATATGAGTTGACTTTTATTCACATACCTATAAAAGAGAACTATTTTTCACATTTATAGTGATACTAGAGGCCCGATGCATGAAGATTTGTGCAAGAATGGACCTTCCTTACCCTGGCTGCCAGCACCGCTTTTGCTCCGGCCAGAGCCACCTTTCCGCCTTCGCTCCGGCCCAGAAGCACCTTTCTGCCTTCCCATGCAGTGTGGAACGCACCACCCCAGCAGCTCAGCGCCTGTGTATACAAATTAACCTGCCATCTTTGTTGGGTTAATTTGCATACTCATTCCTGATTGGCTGGTGGGCGTTTTGAAGGTACAGCCAATTTGAATCTTTCTCTTTTATTAGTTTAGATTATTTATACACTATACAAACATATATGTAGCTCTTTGTATATGCCAGGTACTCAACAAACAAAAGCCAACAAATAAAGATATTATACTAAAGGCAGTTACAAAATACTCCCTCACAGACACATTTCATCTAGATTTTGCTTCTTGGCAATACCTTAAGAAACACATTCCAGCCTGACCGTGGTGGCTTAATGGTTGAGTGTTGACCTATGAACCAGGAGGTCATGGTTCGATTCCCAGTCAGGGCACATGCCCCAGTTGTGGGGTGTGCAGGAGGCAGCCAATCAATGATTCTCTTTCATCATTGATGTTTCTATCTTTCTCTCCCTCTCCCTTCCTCTCTGAAATCAATAAAAAAAAAATTTTTTTTTAAAGAAAGTAAAAGAAACACATTACAAAAAATGTATAGAATCCAGGCAATGTGTGAGTTTATAACCATATCTTCTTTCTATGCCAGGCCACTTTAAAAACATGCAAACTGTGTTGATATGTGAAAATAAGGTCAAAACTTATGCAGCAGGATTCCAGGGTGCAAAAAAAAACAACAAACTTTATTTTCCTTAATTGATCTTACCTTATTCTTGAGTTCTAAAGTGATTCATTTTGTCATGAAAAAGTGACAGCTTGTTCAGACATACTTTGCAGAAAAGAGTGTGGCAGGCCCAGAGCCACTGTTCTTAGAAAGGTCTACTTGCAGCAGTGGCCCTTGGCTGGCATCTAGGAATCGGGATTTGGGAGTGTTCCTATCATTCCCAGACTGATAAGAATGAATCATGTGCCTAAACTGTTTATGCAAATAGTGTGGTTTATACCAAACACCTGGTTTCTTTAGGGAGTCTGAAATTCTGGTACCTGCCGGGCAGAGGTACCTGTGTGACCAACCTACAATGAAAACCCTGGGCATCGAGTCTGATGAAGTTTCCTGGCAGACAACACTGCACCTGGATTGTCACAACGCACTGCTGGATGCTTTCATGGTGTCCTGTGTGACACCCTAAGGCCAGGACCCTGGGAGCTTGTGTCTGGTTTCCCCAGACTTTACCCCCGGGCCTTTTCCCTTTGCTGATTGAGCTGGATATCCTTTTGCTGTGAGCAATCCTAGCTGTGAGTATGATGATACGCTGAGTTCTATGAGTCCTCTTAGAGCAGTGGTTCTCAACCTTCCTAATGCTGCAACCCTTTAATACAGTTCCTCATGTTGTGGTGACCCCCAACCATAAAATTATTTTCGTTGCTACTTCATAACTGTAATTTTGCTACTGTTATGAATCGTAATGTAAATATCTGATATGCAGGATGTATTTTCATTGTTACAAATTGAACATAATTAAAGCATAGTGATTAATCACAAAAACAATATGTAATTATATATGTGTTTTCTGATGGTCTTAGGCAACCCCTGTGAAAGGGTCATTCGACCCCCAAAGGGGTCATGACCCACAGGTTGAGAACCACTGTCCTAGAGAATCCTCAAACCTAGGAGCAGTCTTGGGGGGCCTAGTGATACACGCATGCATGCACGCGCGCACGCACACACACACACACACACACACACACGGAAGTATTTTCTCCTATATAGCAATGAGGAAAACAAAAGTACCTGCCCCTAGGAACTTACATTTGATTTGGAGGGAATGGAGGGAAGACAGGAAGATGAGAAAGTAGTCAGGCAATAAAATATAAACAAGCAAATTACACAATGTGCCTGATGGTAAGAGGTGCTATCCTATATAATAAAACCCTAATATGCAAATTGACGGAATGGCAGAATGACTGGTCTCTATGACACAGGAGCTGCCCCTTGGTGGTCAGTGCGCTCCCACAGGGGGAGCGCCACTCAGCCAGAAGCCAGGCTCAGAGCTGGCAAGTGCAGCGGCAGTGGCAGGAGCCTCTCCTGTCTCCAAGGCAGCGCTAAGGACCCCCGAGGGGTCCTGGACTGAGAGAGGGCACAGGCTGGGCTAAGGGACCTCCACTCCCCCCCACCCCTCCCCAGTGCATGAATGTCGTGCACCGGGCTGCTAGTGGAGAATAATAAGGCAGGAAGGGGAGTATGAAATGTTGGATTTAGGGCTTGCATTTTAAACAGGAAGTCATGGAAAGCTTTAAGTTTATTACTGAAGTAGATAAGAAAGTGAGTCATGGGAATAAGCAGAAGGAATAACTGGTGCAAAGACCCTGAGGCACAACAGTGTTCAGGTCGGGACAGCAAGGGGCCAGTGTGGCTGCAGTATAGTGAGCAACAAGCAAGAGGGATGGGAGATGAGGCAGAGCATGCAGGGGGCAGACCAGGTAGGGTCATTACCCACTTCCTGGCTTTTATTCTGAGTGAGACTGGAAGTCATTAGACGGTTATCCTCAGCCTCTAGAAAAGTGCTTGCTACATGGGACATAAAACTTCTGTGTGTGTGCTGGGGCCCCCAAGACCACTCCCAGGTTAAAATATTTGTTTTTAAAAGGATGGGTGTTACCGTTTATGGGAAATGCACTGTGGAGCAGTAAAAGCAGAAGCAGGAAGGAGAAGATGATTGCAATAGCCTGGGGTTGGGGGATGGATTAGATGTGGGGTGTGTGAAAAGGAGAGGAGGCCATGGTGATTCCAGGGCTCTCAGCCTGAGTAGTAGATGAAGTTGCCAGTTACTGAGGAGGGGAAACTGAGGAAGAAGCAGTTCAGACAGGGGAGTGGGAGTAAGTGGGAATCAGGAATTCTGTGGATGTGTTATGCTTGAGATGCCTAATAGTCTAATCTACACTAATAAAAGAGAAAAATGGTAATTGGCGTACGACCGCTACCCTTCCCATTGGCTAATTAGCGAGATATGCAAATTAATCACCAGCCAAGATGGCGGTTAATTTGCATATGTAGGCACAATGCAGGAAGGCAAAAGGGAAAGCACAGAAGAAGCCCCCTGGCACTGACAGTGATCGGAAACCCAGGGGGGAGCTAAGAGCCGGGGGACAGGGCAAAGGCGGCCCCCAGGGCCGCCTTTGCCCTGCCCCCCAGCCATGATCAGAGAATCCTGGCCTTTGCCGCACTGGCCAGTGATAGTGGGAAGTAGGGGTGGAGCCAGCGATGGGAGCTGGACAGGGGCGGAGCCCGCGATCCTGGGGTGGCTGCAGCTGTCAGTCTCCGCTGCCCGGAGCCCACTATCAGGGAGCGGTTGAGCTGGGTCGGGGGGGCGGCTGCAGCTGGGGGTCCCCACTGCCCGGGCCTAACGCCTCGGCCAGAGGCGTTAGGCACGGGCAGGGGCGGAGCCCATGATCGGGGCGGCTGCAGCTTGGGGTGTCCCCTGCCTGGGCCTAACGCCTCGGCCAGAGGCGAAAGGCCCTGGCAGGGGCGGAGCGCACGATGGGGGGCGGCTGCAGTCTGGCAGGGGCAGAGCCCACGATTGGGGCGGCTGCAGCTGGGGGTCCCCGCTGCCTGGGCCTAACGCCTGGCCAAAGGCATTAGGCCCGGGAAGGGGCGGAGCTCACGATCGGGGGGTGGCTGCAGCTGGGGGGGTCCCCTGCCTGGGCCTAACGACTCGGCCAGAGGCGTTAGGCTGGGCAGGGGCGGCTGCAGCTGGGGGTCCCCACTGCCCCGGCCCAACGCCTCGGCTAGAGGCGTAAGGTCCGGGCAGGGGCGGAGCCCACGAAAGGGGGGGCGGCTGCAGCTTGGGCTCCCCGCTGCCCTTGCCTAATGCCTCAGCCAAAGGCGTTAGGCCAGGGAAGGGGCGGAGCTCACGATCGGTGGGTGGCTGCAGCTTGGGGGGTCCCCTGCCTGGGCCTAACGCCTGGGCCAGAGGCGTGAGGTACGGGCAGGGGCAGAGCCCACTATAGGGGGGCGGCTGCAGCTTGGGGGGTCCCCTGCCTGGGCCTAACGCCTCAGCCAGAGACGTTAGGCCCAGGCAGGGGCGGAGCCCACGATCGGGGGGCGGCTGCAGCGAGGGTCCCCTGCCCGGGCCTAACGCCTCAGCCAGAGGAGGCGTTAGGCTGAGGCAGGGGCGGCTGCAGCTGGGGATGCCCGCTGCCTGGGCCCAACGCCTCGGCCAGAGGCGTAAGGCCTGGGCAGGGGCGGAGTCCACGATCGGGGGGCGGCTGCAGCTTGGGGGGTCCCCTGCCCGGGCCTAACGCCTCAGCCAGAGGCCTTAGGCCCGATTGGGGGAGGCTGCAGCTGCGGGCTGAGGCTGCATGGGCGGTGTGGGCCATCGTAGGGAGCTGGGGGTCCCCTGCCCACCCTGATCTGGGACACTCTTCGGGGCAAGCCAGCTGGCTCCCACCCGTGCACCAGGCTTCTATCCTATATAATAAAAGGGTAATATGCACATGCAATTTTTTTTCCCAAATATATTTTATTGATTTTTTACAGAGAGGAAGGGAGAGGGATAGAGAGTTAGAAACATCGATGAGAGCGAAACTTCGATCAGCTGCCTCCTGCACACCCCCTACTGGGGATGTGTACGCAACCAGAGTACATGCCCTTGACGAGAATCGAATCTGGGACCCTTCAGTCCGCAGGCCGATGCTCTATCCACTGAGCCAAACCCGTTAGGGCGGTAATGTGCAAATTGACCCTAACAGCAGAACGACTGGGAATGACTGGTCACTATGATACACACTGACCGCCAGGGGGCAGATGCTCAATGCAGGAGCTGCCCCCTGGTAGTCAGTGCAATCCCACAGGGGGAGCTCTGCTCAGCCACAAGCCAGGCTGAAGGCATCACATTGGCGATGGTGGGAGCCTCTCTTGCCTCCTCAGCAGCTCTGTGGATGTTCAACTGCAGCTTCGGCCTGCTAGCAAGTGAACATCCCCCAAGGGATGTATCACTGCCAGCTTAGGCACAATCCCCCAGGGAGCAGGCCTAAGCCAGCAGGTGGACATCCCCTGAGGGGTCCCAGACTGCGAGAGGGCACAGGCTGGGCTGAGGGACCCCCGAGTGCACAAATTTTTGTGCACCGGGCCTCTAGTAAATACATAAAATTATTGTTTTCACTTTGCAGTTGAGGAAACTGAGGAACAAAGAGGTTAAGTGACTTGCTCAAGGTCGCACTTGCAAATATAAAAATTAAAATGACTATTCCCTGGTGCAATAATAAACACATTTTAATAATAAATATATAAAATAGTTTAATAATAGTAATATAATATAATAAAAACAAATAATGTATCCTTATTATGCTACTGTTTATCTGCAGATGGTTGATGGCCAAGTATTCCACCAAAGGTCAGTTTTCCCCAGAGAATTGTCTCTTGGAAACAGAAGTTCCAAGACTATTCATAGCCACTTGAGACTGTCGTCCAGCCTAGGATTAATGAATGATAGCCTAATATTATCATAAATAGAATAGAGGGGAAAGTAAAGAGAACAAATATTATTTCAATACCTCAGAAGGCTCCCACACTATGGGAGTACATATGCACAAGATTATTTATTGTAGCCTTGTTTGTAATTGCAAAATTTGGAGACATTCAAATGTCCAAACAGGGGAGTGATGAAATAAACAATGGTGTATCCACACAACAGAGAATTAGGTAGCTGTAAAAATAAATAAATAAATAATAAATAAGTAAATACAGATCTTTAGGAGCTGATTAAGAGTGACTTCCAGGATATATTGTTTAGTGAAAAGAGCAAAGTATAAAAAAAGTTATATTCTATAGTATGGTACTTTTTATGTAATAAAAAAATGTAAATACTAGTATATATATGAATCTACTTATTTTTGCAAAAATAAATATAGGAAAGACATATCAGGAATAAACAATATTGGTTACTACTGGAATTGGATGGAAGGGATGAGAGAGTAATGTCACTTTTCTGAGTGTGTTTTTTTTATATAGTTTAGGTATTTGAGCCATTAAATGTGTTACATGCCCCTCCCTCCAAAATAATAACAATAAAATCAACCCAAATGGGGGAAATCCCTAATAAGGAGAGCACACAGAAACAAGTGAACCTATGGTAATTGCATTTTAAATTAATAACAAACCACTCTGGAGGGAAGGGGTGTAGGGAGAGCCAACCAAAGTAACTTTTGAACACAGTGTGCAATTCTATACTTTCAGATTAAAGAAAGAAAAAAAAACTCTAAACACATACTGAATTCTACTTAGGTTTGTTTTTGCAATAAAATGGCAGAACATTTCTAAAACTACTTCCAGTGAATTCTAGGATCGGGCCTAGATTGACAGTGGGTGCCAGGATTCTCACTACCAGTAATGGGAGCTACAAATATATGGAAAGGAGAAATTAGAGCATGAACTTGTGGTGCTGAATTGGAATTGGAAGTATCACTATAAACCCCTAGTTTTTAAGATAAGTAAGTTGATAGATACATGGATGGATGGGTGGGTGGGTTGATGAATGATGGATGGATGGATGAATGGATGGATGGATCGATCGATCGATCGAGTCTGCTACCCAGACTCTTTTCAGAACTGGAGGACTTATTACCAAAATGCTGGAATGTTGTTGACTAATGTAGCCTGGACCAATGTCAGCTGTTAGCCCTCTGTGGAATTTCCTCAGCTGAAGAGACCCATCTTGCCCAACTTCATAACCCTTTTTCCAAGCAACCCCTGTTCAGTGAATGATTGATGCAGGGATATAAAGGCCTTGATCTCTCACCCCAACTCAGAACCATCTAGCACCAGAGCTCCCACTGGATCAGCGAAGGCCTTTGTAGAGACTACATTAGAGCTCATCTTCTCCCTTTGCCCAATTCTGCTTCCTTCCCTTACATTCTACAGGAGTTCAACCCTAGATGCTTCCTAATAAACTTTCTGCTCACTAATGTCTGTCTGGGGAATTCTCGGGGAACCCAGCCATGCACATGTGCCCATACACACACACACACACACACACACACACACACACCCTAGCTCTGTCTGCTAAAGGGGCCTAGAAACAATGTCTTGCCAATAACAATGAGCATACCTAGAGTCCAAATAATATTCTTCACTAAAAGAAACAAGGGCTCCTTGGAGAAGTGGCTGATTCAAGGATTAGAACAAAGAAAATAAAAGATGAACCTGAAACATCTTGCATCAAAAAGAAATGTTTGTTCAAAGAAGAATTGAGCCATGTCAAAAGGATATAAGAAACAGCTTTAAGGGTTCTCACTGGCCAAATCTAGGACAATTTTAACATCAAAAAATAATGATAGTAACAAATTATGTACAACTGAATAAAATAAGAATCTGCCAGTCTATATTGTTATAAGTAAATCAATGAAAAAAAAAATAAACGAATGAATGAATGAGAAGGAAAATCTCTTCCCTATAATAAGATATCAACAAATAAATGTAGAAAGAATGATAGAATGAAAAAAATCGGTATTTGGTAAAAATCATAGTAATGATAATTCATGCAGAAATCATGAATGGATGCTAAAAACTATTGGGTGAGAGTTTGGTGAGGAATAGACTATCTACAGAGTCTCCTAACATCTCCCCACAAGGTACTTATTGATCACAAAAGGGGCAATTGTAGGTTTATGGAGGGCAGCTGGGTAGACACCATCCTCACCAAATGACCAATGTTAGCATCACCCACAATGGCACAAACTGGCATCCTACCTCCAGATAAGATGCTTTGAGGACACAACATCATTTTACGGTATTCCTGCCCAAATGCATAATCTCAATCTACTGAGAAAACACCAGACACTCCCAACGGAGACACATTCTACAAAATAATAGCTTGTACTTGTAAAAATTATCAAGGTTATAAAAGACAAAGACAGACTGAGGAACTATTCCAGATTGAGGGAGACTAAGGCGATTTGGCAATGTGTGATCCCAGAGTGGACCCTGGACCGGATGCTTTCCTTCCTCTATTTTATCTTATTTTTGCTCAAAAGCACATTATTGGGATAATTGGCAAAGTTTGAATATGGTCTGTTGATTAGATAATAGTATTTATCAGTGTTTATTTCCTGATTTAAAAAAAAATTATACCATGGTTATTTAAGAGAATGCCCTTGTTCTTAGGAAATACATGCTGAAATGTTTGCAGATGGAGGGAATTATGTCTGCAATTTACTGTCAAATAGAGTAGAAAAATGTCACACACAAAGCGAGAGTAATAAAGCAAATATGGTAAAATGTTAATAATTGAGGAATTTGGATGAATGGCATATAGAATAATTCCTGTATGAGGACCTCTTTGTACTATTCTTACTACTATTGGCATTTCTGAAATTATTTCAAAATTTACAGGGGCAACTTTCAAATATTCTACTTGATTGCCTAAAAAATGAAGGATATTGGCTATTGGAGAAAGTAAGTGTTTAAGAAAAAGTGTTTAAAAGTTTGAGGTTGTATATTTACAAATTTAAACAAGCTGAATCAGAAAATAAAATTACCAAGCTGTACTAAATTTTCAGTGTTCTACTGCTATACATAGTTGCAATTTCAGAATGTATGCCTTATAGGTTATGGTGCAATATCAAAAATATTTTTAGGTACTATAATAGAAAAGTAGAAGATAATTATATATATATATATATATATATATATATAATTATCTTCTATTTATATCAAACGATTACAACTAAAGTGATTTGCTATGGCTTTGGGGATATTGATATGTTTCTTCAACACTATTGTAAAGATGATTTAATATCTTTATTTATATGTAGTTTATATTTAAATTTTTTTACTTTGATATGACTAAGAAAATGCAGATAATTTAAATTTACATTTCCATGCAGTCACTGCCCAAATATGTTAAGATAAGTAATACATTTAATAATTCATTTAAAGGAGAGAAAGAAATACCACTAAGATAAATATATAGTTATTATTTGAATGTTTTATGCAATAGTAATTAAAATTCAATACTTTCTGTGTATCAGGTTCATGTTGGTAAATGTCTAACTTTGCTATATCTGAGGACTGCATTGATGGTTTTATTTTCAAATTGAAAATAATTGCATTAACCTGGAATGCAGACATAACCCTGACCAAGGGATCAAGGCTGGCAATAGTCATGTTGCTGTCTTGTTTCCCCTCATATGAGGCAACAAGAATGACATTCACTTCTGTGCATCAAACAAACTCAAATTGAGGGACATTGTACAAAATACTCGACCAGCATGCTTCATAATTGTCAAGGTCCTGAAAAATGAGGAGAGTCTGAGAAACTGTCACAAATCAGGAGGACTAAGGATACATGACAACCAAATGTAATGTGCTATCCTTGAGGAGATCCTGGAAGAGAAAAAGAATATTAGTTTTAAAAATAAAAACTGGTAAAATTTGTAAATGTGTATAGTTTCATTAATAGTAATGCACCAGTGTCAGTTTCTTTGTTTTGACAGACGTACCACGATCATGCAAGATGTTAACGTTAGGCGAAACTGGATGAAAGATATATGGAATCTCTCTGTATTCTTTGTATATTATCCTATATAATAAAGAGGTAATATGAAAATTAACCCTCACAAGATGGCTGCCTACAACCAGGCCAGCAGGGGGGTTAGTGAGGGATGACCCAATGAGCAAATGGCTGAACAAGCAGGCTGCGTGGGGCGACCAGGCTGGCAAGGGGCTTAGTGAGGGACAACCAAACGACTGAACAGCAGGCTGCATGGAGCAATCAGGTCAGTGCAGGGGGCAGTTGGGGGTGACCAGGCCAGCAGGGGGGCAGTGAGGGGCAACTAGGCCAATGTGGGGAGCAGTTCGGGGCTACCAGGCTGGCAGGGGGGCAGTAAGGGGTGACCAGGCCAGTGGGGGGGCGCAGTTAGGAGTGACCAGGCCAGCAGGGAGGGGGCAGTTGGGGGCTACTTGGCCGGCAGTGGGGGGCAGTTCGGGGTGACTCAGCCAGCAGGCAGGTGAGCAATTAAGAGCCAGCAGTCCAGGATTATAAGAGGGATGTCCGACTGCCGGTTTAGGCCTGATCCCTGGGATCGAGCCTAAACCAGCAGTTGGACATCTCCCAAGGGGTCCCAGATTGGAGAGGGTGCAGGCTGGGCTAAGGGGATCCCTCCCCCATGCACAAATTTCGTGCACCAGGCCTTTAGTTCTAAAATAAAAGGTTTATTTCTAAAATGATTCCATTAATATAAATTTATTCATAAGGTTGCTTTGCAAGTTGAACATTAATTAACTCAAAAGTATTTCATGCACCACTGCTATTTGTCAAATAGTCCAGAAAGGACTAATTTAACCTACTGAAAATGGTTTTAAAGAAAGGGAACTCAGATTATATTAGCCCAGATGACATCCATTTTCTACTTTCAAGACCAGAGGAGAAAAGTTTTAAAAGCTTTGGTTGAAAGTGGAGGAAACCAAAACATGAAAATAGCAATCAGTGATGATTCTATTCAAATGAGGAATTTTGAAGAATATTGACTATTGAAACATTGGATTGATGACCTGGAAAATAACCTCTGATTGAGGAGAAAAGGCCACACTATTAGATTCTTTTTCATGAAGAAAGGGGAAAGTAATTTTTTAACCACTTATGAAAATCACAAACATAAAATTCTTTGCTTCCTCGAATCTGTATAACTTTAGATTCTATGTCAGTTCACACTATTTAAGTCACAATCAAGAATGTGAAGACTAAAAGAGGAATGACATTCTTTTACTGAAATAAAAGGATAAAATAAGAGGAGTAAATTTCAGGAGCTACATAATTTTAAAGAATTACATAAGTTTAAAAGTCTGCATTTATTCTCAAAATCAGTACTGCTAACTCAAAGAAACCGTTTGGCATAAGCCTGTTTGGCTAATAGGTCCTTTTTTTGGACCTAAGTTTGTTCTTAAGTTAAAAGTCTAAATCTAAGCCAAATAATAGTGAAACTGTGAGCATAATAGTTTAGTGATATTTTAGTAATTATACACCAATACAAAATAGCAGACAGAAGTAACCTGATTTAGAACTAGTCCACACTTGATCATCTACACTTATCTAGACTAAATCATAGCATCTATTTGTGATCGAGAAGTGCTTTTCTGCTGTTCAGCTATCACCACCTCCTTGGATTATATTGGTAGCCATGACTATGCTGAATAAATTGTAGTTACCATGGAGGATAGTGACCACTGAGATAACGAGCCCAAGGTAAAGGTTATCTAGGACAATGCACCAGTTCACTAAAATGATAAATTGAATTCAACAAAGATAACAAAATGTAGCCCAGGTAAACTATTTTGTCACATAGTCAATAAAAAAATAAAAGAAAAAAATATAAATGTGAAACCAGTAGAATTGAACTCAAAATGAACTATAATTAGAATTTTGATAATGAATTACAGAATATATACACTTGACAAAAGTGATTTTAATCATTTACCAAATCAGTTCCTCTAAATATGAACATATTAGAGGCAAATTCTTTCATAGGTAGCATAGGAAATTTTGAAAATGAGTTTGCACATAATCTAATCTAACTGCCTCCTTTTGCAATCTGAGGAAACTAAGGCCAAAGGAGCTGTAATAATAGCCAATAATTAATGTAGGCTTGTTGGGTCCCAAGAGCCTTACATAATTTCACTTATTTCTCACCAAAATCAGACAAGCAAACACAGATTAGAAATCTTAGGCTAAGGGAGGCAAGTAATCTATATATATAAAAAGCCAGCGACCAGAATGCCATAATGACTGGAACAATCGGTCGCTATGATGCTCACTGCAGGCAGCAAACTGGCTGGATGGAAGGGATGGGGCCAGCCGGCCAACCTCCCCCATTCCCTCCCCCCAAGCGTCCAAGCCCCTGACTGCCCTCCCGACCCTAATAGGGGGCAGGGCCAGCTGGCCAACCTCTTGCAGCCCCTCCCCCTGGCTGGCCCCACCCCCAATGGGCCCCCACCACCTTGATCCACCCACAGCCCCTCCCCACAGCCAGTTCTGCCCCCAATCAGTGCCCCCACACATACCAATTGGGGTGGGGCTGGCTGGCCAACCTCCCACGTCCCCTCTCCCGGCCATTGACCCCTGATCATCCCCCCCACCCCATTCAGGGGCAGGGTTGGCTGGCCCACCACCCACAGACCCTCCCCACGGCTGACCCCGCCCCCCAATCACCCCCTCCAATTAGGGGTGGGACCTGCCAGCCAATCGCCTTAGGCTCCTCCCCCCAGCTTGCCCGGCCCTGATCGGGGCAGGCCAACCAGCCAACCTCCTGCCATTTCCTCCTCCCGACAGGCCTGGCCCAGATCTGCCCCGATTAGGGCCAGGCCAACTGGACCCCACCCATGCACGAATTCATGCACTGGTCCTCTAGTCAATAATAATAAAAGTGTAATATGCCACTTAGATCAGACATCCTTCTGGACGACCTTCCGGACGAAGCTGGGGCTGCGAGGGAAGCCCAGGTCCCAGGTGCTAGTGGGAAGCTGGTCTCGACAGCTGGAGGAAGGAAGGCCTACTTTTGCAGAATTTTGTGCATCAGGCCTCTAGTTTCCACATAATCACATAGAAAGTGGCAGAGCAAGGGGGGACTCACCTTTAACTACAGGAAAACTATATCAGGTTGTACATTTTCAGTTTAACTGGAATCATTTTAATAATCTAAAATTCTATTTACTCAAAATTCAATTTTTTCTAAACTCCAATTTAGAGTTAAAGGGAGGAGAAAAGAGAGGGATATTAAAGATTGTGGCCTAACTGCTTACTGTTAGGAAGAGGGGCACAAGATCCCTGATGTTTAGAGAGACTTGCTCTGCCCTGGAGTAGCCCCATTCTGGAAAAGAAGTAGGTGCTGTGTGCTCAGCCCTGTCTGGGGGAAGCCTTGCTTCCATGACACAGTGGGAAGACTTTGAATTTTGCCTTTGTTGGGAAAGAAACTCAAGCTTCACTGGTAAATTCTCCCAAACATTTAGGGAAGAATTAACACCCATTCTGCAGAAACTCTTCCAGAACACACAAGGGAAGGGGACACTTCCCAGCTCACCTTTGAGTCCAGCATTACTCTGATACCATGACCGACAAAGATATTACAAGAGAACTATAGTCAATGTCCTCATGAGCATAGATGCAAAAATCTTTTATGTAATATATTAAAATGAAACCCAGCAATATCAAAAAGGAAATTAGGTCTGTTTGTATTTGCTTTAAAATTGAAAAAAAAATTTTTTGGTCATTTCCTTCAAGCATCAAAACAAGTCTTATTCAGATCTTGTATAGTGTTATATACTTTTTTCCCTTGCTGGCCATGAGGGAGACAGCAGAGCTTCCTTTGAAGATCATTGATACTTTTATGGTAGCCTCATGGAGAGTGGGCAGAAAGGATCCCATCTTCTATATGACTCTTGAAAGGAAACACACATGGATTCTATCATTGCATAGCACATTATTTCTATAATTTCATATTATTTTATTATGTTATATACTTTAATAATCCTCTGAACTTTAAGAAACAGAAAACTAAGTATATCCCTCATTGTACATTAGGAAAACATATCTGTTTTATATTTTGACAGTGCTTTCCTTTAATTCATTTAAATCTTATAACAACCCAGTGCATACAGAGGACAGGTATTATTCCATTTTACAGCTCTGAAAATTGAGCCTCAGTTGTAACTCTTATATGACTTGCAAGGTAAGCATTAAAATCCACATGAGAGCACTTTTCTAGCCTATTAAGCTGAAGATTGGTAATCTTCACCCACCACATTTCCATTCTGCCTAGGTGGATGTTGAATGAAAACTTACAGCAGAATAATCTTATAAGGGAGGAATGGGAAATATTGGAGGCTGGTATCAAATGTTAAACTAAGAAAGCAACATTTTATTTTTCTCTGAAAAGATCTCAGACATTGTCATATTAAAATATATACTTGGTGTGTGTATACATAAAGACACATCTTCCTATAAGAAAATCTCTTTGGTGCAATATAGCTTGTTCCTCAAGTTAAATTTGTTTCTTTCTTTGTACCCAAAACTACATGTTGGTGTTCCTTTCAAGGAAGAACCTTGGAAAGTTTCTGCCTTAACGTTTGCTCTGGTTATATTAACAAGGTTCAAAGGATTTGCAAGTAATTAGATTTTATAATATTTTGAAAAATAAGAAATGTGGGTTTAATAAAATTTAAAGACTACCAGAAATCCCTACTATTTTTCCAGTAACCTACTAGTCTTAAGTATAAATACCTGCTAAATATTATTTGGGGAAATAACCTGAATAATTAGTAATTTGAATTGACAGAGTGAGCAGAATAATATTAACATTTATCCTTTGAAGTTTCAGACTATTCATAGTGGAAGTTCATAGCAAAGTCTTATTTCTTTGGTTAGCTTAAAATTCCTCATTAATGTTTTAAGGAACTAAAACACTTGACTATTTTGAGGCGTTAGTTTTAGATAATAAAAGCAATGGTTACCCCTTAAAATAAAGCTCTGAAATAAAGAAAATTAAGTGTCTCTTATAATATTTCTTTTTATAAATTCCTGCCAATCCAAACAATCACAGGCAGTGTTTCCGTGTATTTCTTTCCAGGTATTTTTATGCATAGATTTGGTGTCTATTTTACATTCTAGTAATATTACTCCCCTGGTTCTTGAACTTTAATTGGCATTGAAGTAGGAAGAAGAGGGGAGCCATGGTGTGATCCTAAAGACTTTCCTGTCAGCTCTCTGTTCTCCTCTTATATTGTGTTTGCTGACTATGAGGATGCTGAACCCTAGGGTGCTGCTCATTCTCAGAGGCCTACAGGAGAATCTTTCTTTCCTATTGTATGACATACAGAGACAAAGGCTGAAAGTACCTTGAAGGTAAGCACTTAAGGGTTAGATTGGGCTAAGGTACTAAAACCATATATGCAGGACTTGCCTACTATGTACCACTTGATGCTGACATACTTTTGCTACTTAGATCAATGTGACACTCACCTTCCATCAACACAATGAGGTGTAGGAGAGCTGAAAACAGGGCACAGCAGGAGAACTGAGAGGCAGTGAAGTGATATCATGGACTGACCAGAGTCTCATTGTTAGGGAAGGTAGAAAGGCTTTGGAAACCAGTAAGCCGGCCAGAGGAACTGAATAGTCCCAGTGGATGAGGGAAGGAATGTTGAGAAGTTTAGTTTCTTCATAGTTTAGTTTCGCTTGATGACACCATCCAGTACGGGCTTGCATAGCTTTGAAAAGCCAGAATCATGTAGGCTAGGCCAGTGAGGAATGGCGAACCCCTAACAAAGATGACTTTCAAACTATCTAATTGGAATTTGATGGGGGGCGGGGGTGCGAGGGGGAGAAGAATGTCACAGCAACTAAAGGCACATGCCTTAGCCTTTTCCCTTTATGATCTCCACATAAGATTCCAAGTGTCAAAGTCTCTTATATGACAATTGAATTAGAAATCAGCAAGAGTATGTGAGGGATGTCATGGTGAAGGTCTGGCTTTTAATAAAATTTTGCACTTCCTTGGAATGTGTGTGTTACTTTGTGCTCTATTTGCTTTTACCTTAAAATGATTATTCTCAAATTGAGGGATATTCTACAAGACCTGTACTCTTCAAAATATCAATGTCATAAAAAAACAAAAACAAAGGAAGACTGAGGAACCATTCCAGGTCAAAGGAGGGTAAAGAGTGACAATTGAATGCAATACGTAATCCAGAGGCTTTCTTTTGCTATAAAAGACATTAATGGAACAATTGGTGAAATACAAATAAGGTCTAGATATTAGGTAATAGGATTGCATCAATGCTAATTTCCTGATTATGATAATTGTATATGTAATGCAATGTTACAGAAGAGAAAGAGTTCGTCCCCCCGGCGCTAGCAGAGCCAAACACTAGACATCAAGAATTGTAGTGGGAAAATATTGGCTATTTTATTATGAATGGTGCCATCAAGGAGAATGGGGAGCTAATGCTCAAAAGCCTGAATTTGCCAATGTTGTGTAGGTTATAGATTGCATAAGACAAAATCACAAGACACCATGGGTTAAGAGTGTAGGGTCGTGTGAGGAATTGATTGGTTGGAGGTGAGATAATAAATCATTTATTCAGGTCTGGAGGATAGCTCTGAGGTCTGTTCTGGTGTCCCTCTGTCTAGTATTATGAGAAAATTGCCAGGGGGTTGTTCTACCTTAGGGCTCAAGAAACATAGCTTAGGTCACGATGTTATTTTTAGCCTGCCAGAGGCCCGAAGCTTATGATCATTAGTCAGAACCAGGCTCATGTCTTCTGCTGCCTCAGGGTTGCTTCTTATCCAGGGGAAAGGCTAGGTCTCTGAGGGGTGTAGAGAGAGAGAGAGAGTATTTCTAGAGCTAGGATTTAAAGCCAAATTTATTCAGAGTCTACTAAGGACCTTTGTTTCAGAAATATCCTTATTTTTAGACTAGTGGCCCAGTGCACGGATTCATGCACATTGAAAGGAAATTAATTAGAAGAAAGATTCCTGCGGTAATTATGTTACTGCAAAAAATTACATGTCAAAATAGTATATATAATATAGTATTATAAAATTGAAACATGCGTGAGATTGGTGCCATTGAGAGCTTTAATGTATCATGCATGTGGAAGTCAACATTTATTTTTAAATTGCCAGTGCGCGTCATATGTGCCTGTCAGTCAGTTGGTCGGACAGTCGGATGGATGGATGGTCGGTCACTTAGCTTTTATATAGAGAGATATTTGGATATTTACTTGGAATAATACTTATCTGAAAGTATTTGGGGTTAAAGGTAGCATCATTTTTGCAATTTATTCCCAAACAGTTCAGGAAAAGATTATATACATAAAGAGTGAGATCAAATGTGATCAAATGTCAATATTTGAGGAACTTGGTGTGGAACTGTATGGAAATTCTTTGCACTATTCTTTCCTGTAAGTCTAAAATTATGTTAAGTAAAATTTAAATAGTAACAGATAGCTTTAAATTTTAAAAAATGTTTGACCTGGTCTTACCAACATTATACAAATATTTCAAGGCACCACCATACATAGTTCAATTACTGATCATATGCTTTTTTTTTTTTTTTCATGGCATTCACTAAAACTGTAATGGCAAAACACAATTTTACATTTATAATAAGGAGTGATCTAACTGATCTTACTATATGAATATCCCATCATCCACCAAAAGAATTGTCTCCACAGAGGACTGATTTACACAGCAGGGCCCCAAATGGGGGCCAAAGCCACAGAACATAGGTGTGCGTGATTTAAAGGGATAACATGCCTTTACCACTGTACATTTGAATATCACTTTTTCTTTCCTAAGTATTTTTGCCTACGTTATCTCATTTTATACCTTGCATCCAAGTACTACCTTGAACTTGCTTTTTTTCAAGCAAACATTTTCGCAGCTAGATGGGATTGTTTAAAAATATGTATTTGAAGCTGATTCAAAACAACTACAGTCTGAGAAAGATTCATTGACTGAATCAGAGCTAGAAAGGGGAGAGGAAGGAGGATCACAATCCTGAAATCTAACCCCGTCTTGGGCAATCTGTCTATAATAAACCAAACTATCTTTTAGTCATGACAAGAACAATGATATTAACCCCAAAGTAATCTTAATTTCATGAGTATAAATTTGCCCTAATCTATTACAGTGACGCTAACTAGAACTTTGTATTATCAGCTTGATGGGGTGTTGGAGGGGGGAGGGATAATGAATTTTAACTTTTAGTATTTTGAAGGGGAGGTAGGTTCAAATGTAAGGATGTCTAAGAGACAATTTGTCAATTATTCACATGTTTAATTATCTAACTGGACTTTATCTACAAAAACATGTGGGAAGTAAACACAGTAATTTTTAACAATGGATACAATCCAGGCTCCTATGTCACTCCTCTGCCTAACTCCCCCCTTACTGGAAGCTCATTTCCTCCACCCCCTGCAGCAGCGAAAAGGCACCTTCAAAGGCTTTTGTGCGGGCAATTTCCTTTTGCACGCAAATATTCATTCACAGCTTGCCATCTGTCTGTCCCTTGTATCTTGCTTCTCTAACTTTTGCCTTGAGCCTTCCATGGCCAATTATCCAAAACTGCAAATTATATCCACCCCTAATTCCTGTACTTCCTATACCCCTTCCCTGTTTTATTTTTATTACTATTTCGCTTAGCATTTACAGTTTACTTGTTTATCTTGTATATGGTCAGGTTTTTTTTTTTCCTGGAATGTAAGTTTCATGAGGCAGTTTTGTTCTGTGCTCTATCACCAGCGCCTAATACTTGCCTGGATGTCACTCATTTCTTGAGTAAATGAATGAGTAAATGCTAAAGACCTAATAAAGGCTCATAGCAATGAGAAATAATATTAATAGCGATGGCAAATTTATGAACGGTGCTCTGCCAAAGCAATTACTTATAAGTATTTTGTTTTCTGGTTTGTTTATCTTTACTTTTTTACTTCTTTTAGTATGGACAAATAAAAGACTATGTTCAAATTTCACAATAGTGAATGCTGGAAAACAGTATGGAAATTTCTCAAAAAATTAAAAATAGAACTACCTTATGATCCAGCTATTCCACTTTTGGGTATTTATCTCTCAAGAATATCAAAATACTAATTTTAAAAGATATATGCACCCCTATGTTTATTGCAGAATTAATTACAATAGCCAAGATATGGAAACAATCTAGGTGTCCATTGATGGATGAATGGATATAGAAGACATAGATATATATATATCTTCTATTAAGTTTAGATGAGGTCATGAGGGTGGAGGCCTCATGATGGAATATTACTCAGCCATATAAAAGAATAAAAACCTGCCATTTGTGACAATATGGATGGATCTTGAGGATATAATGCTAAATGAAATAAGTCTGAAGGATAAAGACAATACTATATGGTTTTGCTTATATGTGAAATCTAAACAAAAAGAAAGAGAAAAAATTCACAATGCTAATGAATCCCAAAGCTGACCCTCACCTGAGTCAACACTTGCACATCCAGTAAATGTATGTTAGAGGAGTAGCATGTTCTGCATAGAGTTAAATTACTATGGTGCTCAGGGAAAATATGAACCAAGCCTAACTTAATGAGTTATTAATAGTTCCTTCCCCAGGTCAACAATAATAGATACATATTTGAACTTATCCATTATATAGAAAATATATTAAATGTGAAATGTGAGTTAGAGTATACAAAAGTGCTGCCTTCCAGAATACTGTGGACTGAATTGTGTCCCCCCCAAATTCAGATGTGATGGTATTTGGAGGTGGGACCTTTGGAGGTAATTAGGTTTAGATGAGGTCATGAGGGTAGGGCCCTCATGATGGAATTAGTGTCCTCGTAGAAGAGACACCAGAGAGCTTGCGTGTCTCTCTCTCTCTCTCTCTCTCTCTTCTCTCTCTCTCTCTCTCTCTCTCTCTCTCTTACCATGTGAGGACACAGGGAGAAAGTGGCCATCTGCAAGCCAGGAAGAGAGACCTCATCAGAAACCACCATGCTAACGCTTTGCTTTTGGGCTTACCGGCCTCCAGAGCTGTGAGAGAACACATTTCTGTCATTTAAGCCACCCAGTCTATGGTTATTTTGTTAGCTTGAGTAGGCTAAGACATTGAATAAAATTAAAAGCCAGATATTCCCAAATGAGAAGTAAGTAAATCTTCCTTGTAGTGTAGACAGCTGAACGTCTCACCTTTCTCCAGAATTACTCCTTGTAATTATTATTGTCCCCACACTGGCCTGGGGTTCGGGGTGGGGTAGGGCTATTTACTTTAAAACTGAGACCCAAGTGAGATCCTGAGGCCATTCCCACCAAACTCTGTAGACAGCTAAGACAGGCCTGGGTAGTTTGGGCAAGTGTTTGCAAATGATTAAGGAGTAACCATCGGCAACTACACAAACACCAAGTATGTCAGTGCAAGACCTGATTTGCTCTCTGGCTTCACAGTGCCCATGCGGGCCTAACTCTCAGTGGACACCAGATTCATACCAACCAACGAGGACCACATGCTCAGACTCCTTTTCTCCTAGAAATCGGGGCCCAAAAAAGAGCAGGATCTCCTTGTGTCCATCTGGGAAATGCCCACAACCCCACCTAATCACTGCTGTCTTCCTGGGCTCTGGGAGCTGAAATGTCTGGACACTTTGGTCATGGACAGAAACATAGGGTGAGGGTCTCAGTCCAGACCCATCAGGGCAAGGAGGGAGAGACAAGGCTCCCTCTGTCACACTGGGGTGCAGATGGCTTCCTGATGAACCTCTGCCAGGAATTCTGAACCAGGTGAGAGAAGAAGGAGGAGAAAGCAATTGACAGAGCACAGGGTACTTAGAGCCAGAGAGATTGCCAGGAAGAAAGTCAACTTTTGCTGTCAAGTCATTTTCAAAGAATCACAATCTCTGAGAACACAGCAAGGACAAAATATGGAATAACTGAAGGAGGGGTAAGATTTTCACATCAAGTGATACAAACTCAACAATAAATGAGCCAGGCAGAAATTATGTAAGTCAAGTCTAGTGAGAAGTTACCTCGTTCCAAAGCACTCATGGTTTTATCTTGTTCTATCTTGTTTATTTAAAGCTTGTGGTTTTTTTCTACATATGTAGCTGATTTCATGTACTTTTGGTATTGCTACAGCATTTCTAACAGTTGTTCAATTTCTCCCTGAAAAGTTGGTACTCCCTAATGTTCCACTGATTTGAAAAATGTTCAAATCCTCCTCCCCACCTCCACCACCAAGTTCCCTGTCACACCCATCCTCACAATGTATCATGTTGGCGCCACCTTTCCTTGCAGAAGGCATGCTCTGACACAGCGTGAGGGGCAGGGAGAGGTGTCATTTTGATCAGCTGGCTAGGACACCTACCAGTTAGCACAGGTTTGTGAGTTTGAGCTTGGCAGATTGAATCTATCTTCTGTACCACGGCTCCCGATTGCATTCCCAGCTTCCACCCAACCTCATTCAAGATGAGAATGATAGCAAACCCTATTGTGGGTGGATCAGCACCTGCATATCACCAGACTTGAGAAGCAACTGTAGGAACACAGGCCTAATTATTGATCATCTCTATAAGCAAAAGATGGGTATCAAAATGTTAAACGAAGTTGTTTTGTTGTTAAACAGAATGTGCCAAGTTGGAAATGATTTCCCAGCTCTGAGCATCTCTCAACTAAATAACATGTGCCAAAGAAGCAAGCGTATCACACAATCTGACATTTCAAGGCATACAGGTAGTGAAAAGAAAAACAGAGGAAGGTGGTATTTCAGAATAAAAAAAAAAGACAGCTGAGAAACAGTACTAGTTGGACTTTTTTGTGGTGATCATACTTTCTGTTTAAATTTTCCTAGTATTCATAACACTAGGTATAGATTTGGAACTCCCACCCCAAGAGTCTCTTGCTGTCTTGATATGTCTCCAGAAGTTCATGTGCTGTATTTGTTTATATCCCAATCAAAACTTAGAGCACTGCACGCAGAGTACAAAAGTAAAGCATCAATACGAACTAAAAATACCTGATGAAATTACAGGTACATTTTCCCCTTGTATTTTTCAGTCTTTTCCAAGTAGTCTGCCATGAACATGAACTATTCTCACAGATAGAAAAATATGGAATAACTGATAGAAAAAAATCATTTAAACTGTCTGCTAATAAAGACAACGCTATTTTGAATGTTCCGAAGTTTGTAATACGGGTTTTGCCTATTCTTTCTTCATCCCTTCTTTCACTCTTCAAACAGCCAGTTTTGAAAATGAGCCACTCTGTTTTGATGGTAGGCCAGGGTCAAATGAAACTACTTCTGAATTTCCCAAGTCCAGTATTTCAAACGAGAGGTTTCAGCTCACTGGACGCATTCTAACACACTTGTGCAAAATGAAACGTTGCTTATGTGAATAATTAGCTTGCATAACGTGTGAAAGCAGACAGTTTTTCAGACAGTCATTGAGTGTCCTTCCCTCCACGCTCTTATAAATGAACACTGAGGGAGGGAGAAGGCCTGTCCTTGGACCCAGCACAGGGTTTCTGCAGTAGTGTGTGAAGTGTTTAGAGAGAAATGAGCAAGGGTAGGTACCCAGCTGGCCAGATCAGACCTAGCGCTCAAGCAGAAGAAAAAATTCTGAACCAATCATCACATCACCTTCTACAAATATCACCTAGTGCTCAGTCTTTAGCCCTAGCATTCGAGACATAGAGAACAACTGTGGTGCTTGGGGGTGTTTCATCCGCCAGCACTGAACTGGCTCAGCCGACTCTACCACTTAGTTATGATTTCTGTTTTTAAAAATCTACCTTCATGATCTGATCTTTGTACTTTGCTGGTTAATTGTAAAAATTCATCTTTACTGCTGAAAGTAATACAGCGGTACCCATTTTTCCCCCATAGGACCCCTTCTAGCCCGCTCCCTCCCCCCACCCCAAGCCCCAGGCCTTCCCCACACTATTGTCTGTGTCCATGGGTTTTGTATCTATGCATACAGCTTCTTTGGTTAATCTCTTCCCAACTACCACTCACCCCCACCTTCCCTCTGAGATTCATCAGTCTGTTCCATGTTTCTGTCTCTGGATCTATTTTGTTCACCAGATTATTTTGTTCTTTAGACCCCACATATGAGTGAGATCATGTGATATTTGTCTTTCTCTGACTGGCTTATTTCACTTAGCATAATACCCTCCAGGTCCCTCTGGCTAATTCAGAACTGCCTCTGTCACTCTGGGTGCAATGCAGCTACCACCCCCAGGCTGAGTTCTGAGTCTCTTATTTTGGAGTTTGGCCCAGCCGGGGCTTGAAACTGGCTCCAGACATTTAGCAGCATCACCAGATGGTAGGATCCTCTGGGAAGTAATTCTACTGTGGTCTTTCTAGTTCCCAATCAAGTCTTTGAGCAGCACTCTGCTTTCTCACCCAGTCAGCAGCGAACTTAGCTTTCCCATTCCTTAACTAACTAGTCTCTTCTGAGAAAGAGAGAGAGAGAGAGAGAGAGAGAGAGAGAGAGAGAGAGAGAGAGATTGGGCTCCTATTTCCCATATAAGCTAGTAGAAGGAGTATTCTTTTCCCCCCTGTTATCAGGATTCCTCTCTCCTCCAAAAAGCCATTTTCCTTTTTTTTAGTTTTGCTTTTTTGTTTTTGTTTTAAGAAATCCTTCTCCTCAGTCTTATCTGATATTTCTTAATTTCAAAAACAACTAAAATCTCGACCAGCCATCCTTTACCACGAGCATAATCTGGGCTTGGATTTAAAATATGCCTGCCAAAACAAGAAATATAATTTATTTTTAAAGTAGTTTCTTCACAGAACAAGTATTTGGCTTTGGTTTTAGATTGTTTTATTTTTATTTGTTTTTGTTCTTGGCCAACCAATAAGTCTTCCTTCCTATTCATTTTCGTGTCTAATCCCCACTGATTCTGTGACCTCCCCAAACTTGTGCCCTGAATTCCTTTTTGCTTAAGTTAGCCAGCTTTTGGTTAGCTGGCTTTGGTTTAGCCAGCTTAGTCTCTCAATAAACAAAAATATTAACCATTGCACCTTGCTTAACCTCTTCTCCCTGTTCTAAATTTTCTAGTGATTAAGCATAGATTAGATAACAGTCATCCAAATATTATCTCCCAGATAAATTTCCCAGGTCAGTAAGCTGAAATTAAAGAAATGGGGAGCAGGAGTTGATGCAAGAAGGGGCCACTCAGCAGCACAATATGGTGAGGTGTTTCTATCAGACATAGAAAGGTGAGAGGGCACATGTCCATCGACAGCACAGGATCCTTCCTACTTCAGAAATAAACGCTTCGGGACAGAGATCATTGGGACCAGGAAAAAGGGGTCGAGGCAGGCATCATTGGCAGGCAGTGACAGAACTGAAGTTACCCATCTCCTTACATATACAGGGCCATTACATGCTTTTACAAACATTATCTCTGCTGCTCTTCACAGCAATGCTGGGGGCTGGGGAGGAAAGCAGAGCAGATACGTGGTCTCCATTTTACTGTTAAAGACACCGAGCTTCAGAGAGATGAATTAAGCTTTCAAAGGGTCCACATCTGCTCTCCTTTCCTTTAAAGAAACCAAAGAGCCAGGCTAAGCATTGTGCTGGCAGAGAGGAACAAACAGTAAATGAGTGAAGAGTTGCAGACCTTTAATTATTAACAGCTACTACCGAGGTTATACCACCTGCTAGGGGCTGAGTTGAGTCCCTTGTCTTTAGGATGAGGATAACATTTGGGAGCAGGAGAGAAGGATCAGGCAGCACAGCGGGTGCTTAATGAATGTTTAATGAATGGAGACAAGACGTGAGCTTGAATGGGCAACCTGAGAGAGGGCCTTAGTGCCCTACAAGGTGTTCTGATTCAGCACAACAGGTAAAGAGAAGACGCTGGCGAGGATTCGTGCAGAAACTCTGGATCAAATCTCCGTGGCTCATTGGTCAGTTGCAAAAACTTTTATACTCAGATTGCTTTTAAAATGACGTATTCTGAAATGAGGAACATCCCGTCTTCAACAACACACTGTGGCAAATCCCCGGGGAAAATAGTTTTCTTAGGCCTTGGGGTTGCTCCTTTTCACATTTCGAACTGCGTTTTGGGGGAGAGACCCAAGGTTTCTGAAGAACCGCGGCAGCGTGGAGGCGTGCAATCACCGTAAATTCAAGCCCAACAGAAAGGCGTCCCCGCCTCGGAGCCCGGGGCGGTCGCTGGCTTGATGCAGCGTCGCCCAGCGGGCAGAGGCGGCGGGTGCGCTCGAGAGCCTCCCTCCACCCGCAGCACTCGGCGCCCGCAAGCTGCCAGCTCCCAGGGCGGCCCGGGAACTCAGCCGGCGCTGGGAGGTGAGGCCGCGGCTGAGCGGGCGCCGCTATTGGCTGGAGGGGCGGCGGAGGCGGGGCGGAGCCGTCGTGATTGGCGGGGCCTCCAGCCGGAGGGGGCGGGGCCGCTATATCAGAGGAGTCCCTGTCGCGGCGCAGGCAGTCGGGCTGCTGGAGTGCGGCGCCGCCGCGGAGACCCGGACAGCCGGCTGGCGGAAGGGCGCGGCGGCCGCGGGGCGCAGGCGGCGGTCTGCTGGGCGGCAGCCTCCCGAGGGCCAGCCTCGCCGAGCCCGGAACTGGGTCTGATTAGTGGCGAGGCGGCAGCCCGGCGCACACCAAAGAGGAGGCGGCTGTGGAGGCAGCGGCGGCCCCAGCCATGCTGTGCTATGTGACGAGGCCGGACGCGGTGCTGATGGAGGTGGAGGTGGAAGCGAAAGCCAACGGCGAGGACTGCCTTAACCAGGTGAGGATGAAGGGCCAAGAGGGGACCTCACTGGTCCTCCAAGGCGGAGGGGCCTCGTGGCGGCGCCAGGCGCCTGGGCGCACCGCTTGCCAGGGGCCGGGCGGAGCTGCGGAGGCGGCGGCTGGGGTGGGGGGAGCGCGGCGCGGGACAGAGTACCCCAGGCACCCGGCTCCTGCCCCCTCCACCCCGCGGCGTGGGGCGTACGGCCTCGATCCGGCGCGCCGGCAGCGCATGGTGGGGGGCACCGAGGACGCATGCGGTCGCCGGCCATCCGGCCGGCTCTCCCTCCCCCCCCCCCCCACCTCCACCCAGTCCCCCAGCTCGGCACTTTCCCAGAAGAAGGCGGGCCAGCTCACCTGCCGCAGGTGTGTGCATCATGCCGCTTGTTTGGTCCCCCGCGGGGCCTGGCAATGACACCTGCGTCTCAAGATGAGGTCTCAGGTCCCGGATTGCCTGGCAGACAAGCCGGGCACTTGTGTCTTGCTGCTTCTCAAATGGACCGTTCACCTGCATCTCGGGATTTGCTGGGGATTCGAGGACCATAGGCTTTGGTCGTCTACTCCGCAGTTGTCTTGAAGCACGCGGCGCTTCCGTAAGAGTGAGGAATGGTTCCAAGCAGTGGATACTGGTGTAGCAGAAAGCAGATTTGATCTCAAGTGAAACGCTGTGCCCCGAAACCTCCCAGACCTGAGATGTTTGGGAAACCTCTTGTAAAGCTTAGTGACACTTGTGGCGTGTTTCGTCATTTTTTTTTTTTCTTTTGAGTCCAGATGGTTAAAATTGCCCAGATACTAAGCTGCCAAATCAGCTGTGTCTGTTCTGTTGGTGAAGGGAATTCTGATGATTGGAATAAGAAGGAAAATGGTCACCCTCAGCTTTTCTGAAAGGCTACTTTTGAGGACTCGTTTTTCTTCACTGCCATTGGCCATGTCATAGGTATTAAAGGAAGGATAAGCCTCTCTACTTCACCTAGTGTGGCTTAGCACTACTGGAGCCTAAGAACTTTGTTCTCCCAGTTTACAACAGAAATTGTAACACTGTTGAACTCTGTAAGAAATGGGCAGGAATCTTAGACTCACACGGAGTCCTTAGGTTTGCTTTGACTACGTGGACCATGTGCTCATCCATGCTGCATTCATTTTTGTTTTAGGTGTGCAGGCGGTTGGGAATTATAGAAGTTGATTATTTTGGACTGCAATTTACGGGTAGCAAAGGTGAAAGTTTATGGCTAAATCTGAGAAACCGGATCTCCCAGCAGATGGATGGGCTAGCCCCTTACCGGCTTAAACTGAGAGTCAAGTTCTTCGTGGAGCCTCATCTCATCTTACAGGAGCAGACTCGGTAAAGTGATGCTAAAATAAACCAATGTCAAATAAACCTTTGGTTCTCTTAGAATGGGTCATTGTGCCTTCCCCGAGATGTTCCCTTCACAGGCACATTTGTTTGATAGAGGGTGAATTGGGTGCTAACTTAGACGTTTTCTGTGACACAGACCTTTTATTGAGGTGAAGAGGGAGCTATGTAGTTGGCCTGAGGTACATTTTCCAACTCTTCTTGTGGTTTTTCTTGCCTTTATACACAATGAGAGAACAGGGATGAATTCTTACAAACACTTGAGGTTAGTGGAGAGAGAGAGAGAGAGAGAGAGAGAGAGAGAAAGAATATGAATGAATGAGAAAGAATGAACCCAATTGACTTTCAGACAGTAGCATCTAATACCCCCAGGTAACCTCTGCCTCAGAGGTTACTGTAGGTCATTGTAGACGTTCTAACTGAAAACAGGAAACAGTTCCTCTTGGATTACTTAAACTTGGTCAACTTCTTCAACCTAGTGTTAGATTACAATGTATAGTAAAGAGCTCTGTCCTACTTCATGCAGAATTTTTAAAGTTTTGAAGTTTTTTGAAAACTTAGTAAGGCAACTCTTTTAAGACCAGCGTTACCCAACTTTGACCCAGACATGTTACACGTGATTGTTGCGTTTAGATTGTTTACTTCTAGGAAACCACCAGTAGTGGTAGACAGCTGGAGCATGTGGTTTCCTCTCAAACTGAAAATGTTTTCTCCTCTGGACTTGACTGTAATACTTTTCTGAAGGATGAGCCAAACTGGGAACCAGTGTTTCATATTTATTGCTGATATGCAAGAGACCTAAATCTTATAGTGGCATGTCAAAAAAAGGAAAAGGAAAAAGAAAAACAACTAATTCTAAATATGGCAAACTTTGGTCTAAGTTCTAATGTTTTTTCATTACCCTTTGGCTTGGAAATTTGCCATGCACATGGAAAATGTGAGTGAGAAAACTCTGAGTAATGATGAATAAACAGTAGACCTTAAGAGTTTTTAACATGTCATATTTTTGTTTGTTTACCCCAAGGACTGATAGAAACATATTTTGAAATACTATTCATTTGCATTTGAAATCTCTGTTTTGCCTTGTTATGGAGCTTTAAAGAGTGAGATAAATGTTTAATTTTGTTTCTAAAGTAACTGATATATTGGAATTCTTAGTGTTCCTAAAAATGTCTTGCAAAATATTCAAGTGCTTGCATGTTTAAGGATGTTTTAGCTGGCTATGTGAATCAGAATGGTTTTGTGTGTGTGTGTGTGTGTGTGTGTGTGTGTGTGTGTGTTTACTTAAAGCTGGGTTGTGAAAACTTACTACATTTCACTTTAGTGTGATAACTATCAAGTAAGAGAAAAAAATATATAAAACACAATATTTTGCTATTTTCATTGTGTACTTTTATCATGATTTTGTAATCATTCAGGGCCTCCAGATACAAATCTATTTTGATGACACAGATTTATTTTTTAAATCTGCAGGAGCTTGGAGGAACAAATAGATAATTTAAACAATGACTATAGTTGTACATTATACATTTGTATAATGAATGCTTACAGACTTTAAATTTTACTATAAAATGATCTTTACCTGTGCTTTCTAATATTTGAATTAATAGCTATTATCAAAATATTTTATTCATGCAAGAAATAAACAGTTTGTGAATTAGACTTGGAATCAGATTTCCTATTTTATTGACTCAATTGACTTTGATTCTTGAGATTCATGCCTAATATCCAAAGAATGTACCTACCTACTTAGACTATGTCATTTTAATTGATTTTCAATCCTTTTGGAATCTTACTGAAAAAACTAGAGGCCTGGTGCACAAAATTTATGCAAGGGTAGGGTCTCTAGGCCTAGCCAGCAATCAGGGCCGATCAGGGCCTTCCTTCCCCAGCTGCCAGCTGGCAGCCGGGGCCTTCCTTCATTCCGTGCCACCCCCTGGAGGTCAGCGCAGGTCATAGCGAGTGATCGAACTCTCGGTCAAACCCCTGAGGGGACAATTTTCATATTAGGCTTTTGTATATAGATTAGTGTGATCTAGGCTTTTGACTTACTTTTAAACTGTTGGTGGCTCTGACTCAGTTGGTTGGGCATCGTCCTGTGCACTGAAGGGTTGCCAGTTCAATTCTAGGTTGGGATACATACCCAGCTTGTGGGCTCAATGCCCGATCTATGTTTCACTCTTACATCGATGTTTCCCTCTTTTCTTCTCCCTTCCTCTCTCTCTAAAAGTCAATTTTTAAAAATCTTTAGTCTGGCCAGTGTGATTGAACCTCCACCTATGAACCAGGAGGTTATGGTTGGATTCCCAGTCAGGGCCCATGCCCAGGTTTTAGACTCCTTTTAAAATCTTTAAAAAGAATGTTGGTGCATTTTAGTTGTTTTTGTGGGGTTGTCTGAAACACAGAATATTAAGAAAATGCCACATATAGTTTATATAGCATTCTGCCTTAATAACTAAAGTGATTTGTAATTAGCATTTGTACCTTTTTTTTTCTTTTTTTTTTTTAAATATATTTTATTGATTTTTTACAGAGAGGAAGGGAGAAGGATAGAGAGTTAGAAACATCGATGAGAGAGAAACATCGATCAGTTGTCTCCTGCACACCCCCCACTGGGGACGTGCCCACAACCAAGGTACATGCCCTTGACCGGAATCGAACCCGGGACCCCTCAGTCCGCAGGCTGACGCTTCATCCACTGAGCCAAACTGGCTAGGGCAGCATTTGTACCTATTAATTAGGACCAGAAGTTGTACTGGGTCCAGTTTAGTTACAATTAGCATTATTTTTATGTGCATCATACTGGAGAACAAAAATACTTATTTCTCCTAATGTTATGTTAGCAAGATAAAGCTGGTTGATAAACTTTTCATTGTTTAATTATTCATTATAAAATATTCATATAAAATGACACAAAAAAATGAAATAGATGTGTTTATGTAGTGAGTAAACTCAGTTTTACCAGTCCAGTTATGAGAGGTGATTGTGTACTGTCTCCAAGTCAAGTCATCAGGGTACACTTAGTGTACTCAAAGTGTCTGGCCTGTTTATTAAGTGGTACTGAAATATCCTGGCTGAGTTGTCCTCAGTGGACAATTAAAGTAGTCTGCTCATAATAGAGCTGGCCTGACTGGGGCCCAGTTAATATATTTGCATTGGATTAGGGAGGCTGCTGTGAGCTTGACAGCCAGGAAAGCCTGTTTGTAATAGGAGGGTACTGGGGTCCAGGCAGAAGCCCTGCATTCTAGGTCCAGCTCTGCCACCAACTACCAGTGTGCGCAGACTTCTAAAACTGAGACAGCTCTTTATCTCAGTTGAAAGCCTGGGACTAGGTTGTGTCTAAAACCTCTTCTAGCAATGGATTTGTTGGTTGGTTGGTTGGTTTTTGTTTTGTTTTGTTTTTGCTTCTGCTTCCTCTCTATATATTTTTCCCCAGTACATTTCTCTGAAAACAGAAAAAAACCTATCAAGTGTCTGCTGCGGTTGATACATAGAGTTCATTGGTCTCTGATTTGGCCTAATTTTAGATTTGGTTCTTTACACAGATTAATATGTTTGCTCTTGAATCTGGAAAGTAACCAGGGAGTCTTGTTTAGACTCAGCTGGCACATTTCAGAGATGGAGACAGCAGGTATTTTCAGCAGATGTTTGCCATGCTATGGATTCAAACTAAAAGTGAAACTAATGTATTCTGGAAGTAGGTCTGAAATAATAATCTTTGAAATTCTTGCCTTTCAAAGGCCCTTGAGTATTCATAGCAATTCAGACCAGATTTTGTCAACATTGTCAAAACCAGAGATTAGGGCAAGTGATGAGTGACTTGCCCCTGGTTAAATCCATCTGCCTTCAGACAGCAGCTCAGTCACCACTCCTCAGGAAAACCATCTCCAGGCCTGTTCAGAAAACTAAACTCTCCCAAGACATTATGTAATTTTCCTTTATAGCATTAAATGAGGGTATAATGCTGCATTTACTGATGTGACAATTTGTTTATTGTCAGCCACTCTAATAACCTAAATTCCATGAAACAGGGAGCTGATCCTCATTGTATCCCCAGAGTCTAGCAGGTGCCTAAATATTTGTTGGATCAATGAATTCAGAACTTGGAAATAAATAAAAATCAGGTTAGCTTATACTGATGATAAATATTTTCTTATAGAAATTAAAATGTTTTGCCAGTTTGCTTCTACAAACTGAAAAGTTTGAGACTAAAAGAAATCTCACCATTAAAACATGTTTGTAGCGATTATTCTCTGTTAAGAATTTGCTGTGTTTAGCATTCTTTTGCTTCCTTCACCCCCTTCACCTCACCCTAGAGGCCATTTGTTTATTTTCTTTGGGTGGTATTTTTTTTATGCCCAAATATAAAATATGCTCCAGGAAAGTACGAATAGTAAAACAGACTTTTGTGATATTGCCAAAGAAAGTATGAATTTGAATTCTAACTTCTCTGTTTTCCTTTTTTGCTCAGAATACAGGAAGTTCGTTATTATGTTTATTTTAGCCACAGATCTCCCATCTGGGCACCTTCAGTCAGTCTCTTTATGAATTTCTAATTTCTGATACTTATATATTTATATGAAATCTCCCAAAAACATTGAGGAATCAGTGTTTATGTAATCCAACTGAACTTTTAATCTTGACCATATAATTTGTAAATAAAATTTGAAGGTTTAGATGGCACTTAGCGTCAGACTCAGGGTGCCCAGAGGTGCATAGCTCCAGGGGCACCAGGTGTATTTATCTTTAGTTGTATCCTACTGCAGCCTGATGCCAGACTTCTCCGGGACCTGCCAGCACTCCCCACTAATTGTTACAGAGATTGTAGTTAACACTGTTAGCTACAGGAGTGCCTGGGTTGTTGTTTGTCAAGGACGGATATCTATGGTGAGTAATCATATTCTTTAGAAATGCAGATTTTATGCTTCCAAGTAATAGTATTCTTCTGGTGTGGGTTGTAATCACTTTTGAAGTTGGGAATGTCTTCCACCACCAGCACCACCCCTCCACCTCCATATCTTTTAACTTCTTGGACATCAAGGAGGAGCAAATTTATTAGTGATTCCCATTTTGCATTTTGGGTTTTGAGAAGGATTTCCTTAAGCCTGAATGGAGACCTGACTTAGTAATTATTTGGCTGTGACAGGTTTCTCAATTGCAAGCCTTCCATGAAGTGTAGGTTAGATGGTTCATTTTAGGTATAGCTAGCTATTCATTTGAATTCTGAACCTACACCAGGGGTGGGCAAACTTTTTGACTCGAGGGCCACAATGGGTTCTTAAACTGGACCAGAGGGCCGGAACAAAAGCATGGATGAAGTGTTTGTGTGAACTAATATAAATTCAAAGTAAACATCATTACATAAAAGGGTACGGTCTTTTTTTCTTTTAGTTTTATTCATTTCAAACAGGCCGGATGCCCGCGGGCCGTAGTTTGCCCACGGCTGACCTAGACCCTAAGGGATTTTCGCTAGTATTTTTTTCCTCAGACTTCTTTATGAAAATTTTCAAGCATACAGATAAGTTGAAGATGTTTACAGTGAACACCCAATACTCTAAATTTTACTATCAACTGCCATTGCTCTACCTGCCTTACCACGTTTTTATCCATTTATTGGTCCCTCTACCTTCTATCACTCTTTCTGGTGCTTTTCAAAATAAATTGGGTGTAAGTACACTTCCCCCTAAATATTTCAGTATGCATACCATTAACCAGACCTCAATATTTGCCTACAATTCTTTTTTTTCTTTTGATATAGAATTTACATATGATGAAATGTATAAATTCTAATTACACCATTTAATGGGTATTTGACAAATGGATGTGCCTGTTTAATCCAAACCCTTATCAAGATTTAGAATATTACCATCACTCCAGAAAGTTTCCTCATGCCCTTCTGCAGTCAGTTCCCACCCTCTTTACCCTCTCCCACCCACCCGGCTGTACAACCAAGGTGGTATGTTTTTCTAGCATAGATTCATTATGCTTGTTCTGCTTCATGTGTGGAATCATGCAGTGCACACACTTTTGTGTCTGCCTTTTTGTTACATCATAAATTTATGGGATCTATCACGTGTGTGTGTGTGTGTGTGTGTATATGTGTGTGTACACACACACATATACATACACACACAGTGGTTTGTTCCTGTTTATTTCTGGATAGTATTCCATGGTATGAATGTACTAATGTACTATTGTTTGTTTATGCTCCTCTTGATGAAGACTTGTTTTCTGGCTCTTATGAATAAAGCTGCTATAAACATCCAAGTACAAGTCTTTTGGGTAGACATGTGTTTTCATTGGACTAAATACCTAAGATTGAAATAGCTGTATCATAGAGGAGGCAGACGCTTAGTTGTATAAGTGACTTCCAGACCTCTTCCCAAAACCCTGTATGTACCATTCTGCACTTCCATTGAGAATGTATGAGAGTCCAGTGCCTCCACATCCCTCCCAGCCTTCAGTGTCAATTTGTACGTTTCTCTCGGTAGTAAACACTTTTTCATGTGCTTATTGGCCTTTTGTACATCTTCTTTTGTGAATTATCTATGTTTTAGTTACTTAAATTTTGAGTTTAATATTGCAGAGATATAGTTATGTTATATTTGTGTCACAAAAAGCTCTTTAAAATGATGTAACTGGAAAGATGCCTGGAGGGCAGTAATTGAAGTCATTTACCCATTTTTGAGTTGTTGCCTTATTTATTATTTTTGTAAATATATTTTTATTGGTTTCAGAGATGAAGGGAGAGATAGAAACATCAGTGATGAGACAGAATAATTGATTGGCTGCCGCCTACACACCCCAGACTGGGGATCGAGCCCACAACCCAGGCATGTGCCCTGACCAGGAATCTAACTTTGACCTCCTGGTTCATAGGTGGACGCTCAACCACTGAGCCATGCTGGCTGGGCGCCTTTATTTTTGAGCTTTGCAAATTCTTTACATATACCAGATGCTTGTCAGATATGTGTTTTGTAAATACTATATTTTCTTTTATTGTTGCCTTTTGATGAGTAGAGGTTTTCATTTTGGTAAAGTCTAATTTATCCATTTTTTTTCTTTTATAATTTTTGCTAATGATCATGAGAAACCTTTGCCTATCCCATGTCATGAAGATACTCTCTGCTGTTTAATTTTTAAAGCATTATGGTTATTGCTTTTATGTTTAGGCCTATGATCCTTCTTGAAATGATTTTTGTTTCCCTAGAATTTAAGATACAAAACAAAAAACTCTTACAGCAGTTCTGTTTTGATTTGATGGTTTTAAAGTATAAATTGGCAGTCTTTGGTTTAAAATAAACTGATGGTGGTTAAGTGACTCATTGGACTGAGGTAGGCATACTGGTGATCTCAGTGGGGGTCTCACTAGGTGAGGGACAAACCAACCATTAATAACAGATGGCCAGGGTCAGTCAGGTCTTTGGAGGCAAATTATTGGCACTAGAGGGTTTTTAAAAATAGCTAGTTAGCCAATTGAAGGATGTTTTAGGTTAGTTACTTAAATTTTGAGTTTAATATTACAGAGATATAGTTATGTTATATTTGTGTCACAGAAAGCTCTTTAAAATGATGTAACTGGAAAGATGCCTGGAGGGCAGTAATTGAGAGTAGCCATCCGTGATGAACAGATAGACGACTCCCAACAGGTTTGCAGAAAGTTCTACTTTGATTTTTAGGTGATTTCCTTATAACTCAAGCTAGTGTTTAGAGGAAGATTCTCTGGTTACAATTCATAAAAGATAAATGCCTTAATTCCTTAAAGCTACGGAAATAAATTAATTTTTAGAACAGAGGAAATTTGAAGTACTTTGAAACAAAAATATATATCAAGAATATGATTCTTTTATCTAATTAAAATTTGGTATATCCTTATATTCGCTTCATTTTTAAATCTTCCATCATGCTACAGTAAGTAGGAATTCATTTGTACCCATGATGCAGAGATATGAGTTTTCCAGGATGTTTCACTTTGGCCTCCAAAATGTGATCCATGTATTGAAAATATCCATTTTCTTAGTAACTGGGTAAAACTTGAAGAATCATGTATTTTAAGATGTAACCAGGGAATGTTTAGAAAATACACTTTGGGTTTATGTCTGTGGGACATATTCATAGACCTTTGCTAAGACAGACAAGAGTTTTTTCCAAAGGCTTTCATTCTGTTTGTGATTCTAGGTAGGATGTAGCCTAAATTAAATTAGATATATTAACCACTTTGGATCTTTAGGTAAAAAAGTAAAAATAATTCACTGCAGGATGGCTTCTTTGACCACATATGCTTGTTATTGATATTATTGGTAACCTTTCACACAATACAGAAAAACAGAGGGGGGAAATCCATGAGCCAGACAGTTACAGGCCCGATGGTTCGAGATAAAATAATAGGAGAACCGGCCCTAACTATTGAGCCATCACTGGGCTCGTTATTGGCAATGTGTCTCCGTGCTCTGCCATCCTCCCTCTTGGAAAGAGCACATTAAATAGTCTGCTGATGGCTTGTCACAGCTGGTGACCTTTGCTGTCACTGCTCCATTGTGCGGTTCTCCTGGACAGCATAAGGTGGTCACCAAAAGCCAGAATGTGTTCCTTCACACTAAAAGGCTGTAAGTTTCATCTAAAGAGGAACAGTCAGACTTGTTCACCCTGTAACCCCAGCGTAGGGCTTGGCACAGAGGGAATGCACAGCAAATATTTGTTGACTTGAAATGAAAGGTTGCTTTGTAGCCATGAAACTGAAAAAATGCAGGCAGGGCCCTGTCAGAAAGTTATGTCAACAGAAAGGAGAGTTCTGCCTACAGGGTAATGACTGCAGTCCAGCCTAGAATGTGGAGTATGTAGAAAAGGCCACTTGTCCTGCCCCCTTTTTTAATTCTGACCCACACGCCAGGAAAGGACCAGCATTACTCTCGAGCTGCTGCCCACCTGTTAATATTGTGTGCCTGCTGCTTCGCCTTTGGTCTTGGCAGCTGTCTCTTCAGAAGTAGGCATGCATAGTTTGGAAAAAGAAATTGGACTGATTTTGAAACTCTTTCAGGCTATACTTTTTAATAAAGCAGACATGAGTCTCTGACTTGATACTTGGTAAATACCTTAAAAGACACTTTCACATAAGCGGTAATTAAGTTGAAAGAGTTAGCTTGTGGTGATACCCTCACAACCTTTCAGCACATCATTCCTTCTTTAATATGAGCATATATTCAGATCTCATTTTCTACTAACATGCTCCCTGATGAGTACAGAGACAGAGGTGCATGAGCCAAGGTGAAGTTTACTGAACGTCGTCTAAAAGGCCTTCAGCGGGCTGACGTTGTGTTGTGACACTGACGTTTGGGGGATGCGAGGCCTCAGTCCTCAGAGAGCTGTTTTAAAGCAAGTTATTTTTGTGGTTATTTCTTTGCCCCAGTAGGGAACCCCCCTCAGTTTGGCAGTATGTCAGAAATACTTTAAAGACTAGCAGATGTTTGGGTTAATAAAAAACACACTTATCTTCTTTCGTTGCTATTACGCATTCTTACTGTGATTTCTTCATAGGGACTTTGAATAAAGAAAAAAGACTGTAGTATTTGGCAGAGTCTGATCATTTTAAACATTTCTCTGTCATTATAGAAGACATGGAACATTAAATTTAAACCGTTCTTAAAGGGAGATTAATGGCTCTTGTCAACCTGACAAGACTCTCAGAAGAGCTCCTCCTTATATTTCTAGTCGCACTTTCTTCTTCCTTTTCTCGCATAGCTCATGTTGCCCCCTCTACCTGGAACATCAGACACAGGCTAGTATATGAATAAACGCAGTGTTGAGGGCAGGAATGGGGTATCCAGCTGAGCTGATCTTCTGAGCTCTGTTCAGAACAGTGTTCAAAGCTTTGCCAGTGGTTGTTACTCCTAGTTTGAGAGGCTATATAACAAGTCATCAAAGGGAGGTTATACCTACACACTACCAGAGACCAATTTTATAACCTAGGCCAATCTGTCTGTGGACATTCATATGCTCTCTCGAGAATCTTGGGCAATGTGGATTCGCAGGCAACAATACCTGAAGTTTCCCACAAGTTTCTGAGTATGGCAGACCTTTTAGTAAATGTAGAAGGTACTATTGTATAGAATTAGGACAGGTCAAATGGGATGAAACTTAGGTGGGAATGAATGTAAACTAATTATAGACTATATGCAGTTTTTTTTAATTACTAAATCTTTATTGTTCAGATTATTACAGTTGTTCCTCTTTTTTTCCCCCCATAGCTCCCCTCTACCTGGTTCCCACCCCACCCTCTGCCCTTCCCCACTCCCCACACACACAGTCCTCATCCATAGGTGTACAATTTTTGTCCAGTCTTTTCCTGCACCCCCACACCCCTTCCCCCTGAGAATTGTCAGTCCACTCCCTTTATATGCCCCTGATTCTATTCACCAGTTTATTCTGTTCATCAGATTTTTTTATTCACTTGATTTTTAGATTCACTTGTTGATAGATATATATTTGTTGTTCATAATTTTTATCTTTGCCTTTTTCTTCTTTTTCCTCTTCTTAAAGAATATCTTTCAGCATTTCATATAATACTGGTTTGGTGGTGATGAACTCCTTTAGCTTTTCCTTATCTGTGAAGCTCTTTATCTGACCTTCAATTCTGAATTATAGCTTTGCTGGGTAATCTTGGTTGTAGGTTCTTGCTATTCATCACTTTGAATATTTCTTGCCACTCCCTTCTGGCCTGCATAGTTTCTGTTGAGAAATCAGCCGACAATCGTATGGGTACTCCCTTGTAGGTAACTAACTGTTTTTCTCTTGCTGCTTTTAAGATTCTCTCTTTGTCTTTTGCTCTTGGCATTTTAATTATGATGTGTCTTGGTGTGGTCCTCTTTGGATTCCTTTTGTTTGGGGTTCTCTTCGCTTCCTGGACTTGTAAGTCTATTTCTTTCACAGGGTAGGGGAAGTTTTCTGTCATTATTTCTTCAAATAGGTTTTCAATATCTTGCTCTCTCTCTTCTTCTGGCACCCCCATAATTTGGATGTTGGTATGCTTGAAGTTGTCCCAGAGGCTCCTTACACTATCTTGATATTTTTGGATTCTTTTTTCTTTTTGCTTTTCTGGTTGGGTGTTTTTTGCTTCTTCGTATTTCAAATCTTTGACTTGATTCTTGCGATCCTCTAGTCTGCTGTTGGATCTCTGTATATTATTCTTTATTTCAGTCAGTGTATGCTTAATTTCTAGTTGGTCCTTTTTCATATCCTCGAGGGTCTCACTAAATTTATCAGCGGTTTCTAGAAAATTCTTGAGTCACCTTATAACCGTGGTTTAAGGTGGATCTCTATATCCAGTAGTTTGCTTTCCTCCATTTCTTTCGTTTGTGACCTGTTTCTTTGTCTCTGCATTTTGGCTGCTTCCCTGTGTTGATAGAGTGGCTTTCTGTGCTAGGTGTCCTATAGGGCCCAGTGGCTCAGCCTCCCCAATTACCTGAGGTGGACACTCTTGGTGCACTCCTTTGTGGGATTTGTGCACAGTCTTGTTGCAATTAAGCCTTGATTGTTGTAGGTATCACTGGGAGGAATTGACCTCCATGCCAATTGGCTGTGAGAATCAGCTGTGTCTACGGTGGGAGAATTTCTGTGCTGGAGACATCCTTATGGGACAGGACTTGCTTCAGTGGGGCTTTGGTGCTCACTGAGCCTGCCCCTGAGTATGTCCCTTATGGCTCTAAGGAGTTGTAATCTGGATGGTCCCACTCTGACCACTGAGTACACTGGCTATTGGATCTCTAAGGAGGTGCTAATTTAGCCTCTGCCTGAGGCTACCCAGCAGGAGCTAGGGAGAGATCTGTAGATTCCTCTTCTTTGTTTGGGGTTTGGAGGTGCCCAGATGAGGCCCAGCTGTGAAGCAATGCAAGCTGCTGTGGGGCCTTGGGCCTTCTTTTCGATATTCTGGGTCTGTCTGGCCCAGCTGCAGTTTGTTAGGTAATTTTCAGATTGCAAAGGGCCAGGCCATTCATATGCCAAAGCCTCTGCATACAGCTTGGGTGGGGCGGGGCCTCAGGGAATCAACAGGGCAGAGCAAACATCTATGGCTGATCCTCAGCCCTGCCCTAAGAGTCCCTGGGTCTCAGTCTCAGTGTTCTGGTAATCACTGCAAGCACCTCTGAGAGAAAGCCACCACTTGATACCAGACAGTCCAGTTTCCCCCCTGTACGAGTCTGGGTCCCCAGAGACTCACCCGGAACTGGAGTTCAGAGCAGTGGGGAGCTTGTGTCTCCCTCCCGATTGAAAAAGACAACTGCGTCCTCCTTTGCCAGCCCTTTCCGCGCACGCCTCAGTACCTCTGCACTTTACTTCCGCACCTCCTCTGAGTCTCAGTGTGCTTTTCTCTTTCCTTCTAGTTGTAGAATTTCCACTCAGCCAGCCTTCCTGTGGTTCTGGATGATGTCCGTTTTGTCTTTTAGTTGTAGTTTTGAAGTGGTTGTGCGAGGCAGCAATTTCAGGTGTTTACCTATGCCACCATCTTGGTTTCTCCTATATGCAGTTTTACTTGCACTTATGGAGCTCTCTGATATTAGAGGCACTTAAGAAGTTAGAATATGTCAAATACCATAATAGGGAAAAATAGTTTGCAAGTGATAAAGATGAAAGGGTAGCTAAATGAGGGGAAAGAAAGAATGGCCTACAAGACAGAGGGAGCAGCAAGACCAGCCATAGGGGCAGGAACATGTTGGGTTTCCCAGGGAGACGAAATGTCTCTTTCCCTGGGCAGAGTGGCTGGAGGGAATGACAGGAGAAATGGGTAGGAAGGTGGGGCGGGAGGGTGGAGAAGCCTGGGTCCATGCTGACAGGGTGCTTTTTCGGAAACAGTGGGACCCCTGGCAGAATTCTGAGCAGAAAAATGGCAAGTACATACCAGAGCAAGCAGCTTGGAAAGTGGATCAGCTCAGAGTCTAGAAGCGAGATCTGCTTAGAGCAGCGGTTCGCAACCTGTGGGTCGCAACCCCTTTGGTGGTCGAACGACCTTTTCACAGGAGTCGCCTAAGACCATCCTGCATATCAAATATTTACATTACGATTCATAACAGTAGCAACATTACAGTTATGAAGTAGCAACGAAAATAATCTTATGGGTGGGTCACAACATGAGGAACTGTATTTAAAGGGCCAGAAGGTTGAGAACCACTGGCTTAGAGGATGTGTAAAGTCTTTGAAGGTGTAAAGGTGCAAGTAGGGCAGGGGAGGTAAAAGTGGGAGGAATAGAGCTGGATTTAAAGAGTTTTCAGAAATAGAAAGTAGGTGGAAATAAGATTAATAGTCAAAAGTGAGTTTATTGGGAAAAATAGCAAATCAGACTATGGCTTCCACTGGAAGAAAAAGCAGACTTGGGAAGGAAGATGGTGAGTTTGGTTTGAATGAGCTAAAATTGAGAGACTGGGAAGCATCCCAGTGGAGAAATCTACAGGCACCTGGACATTTCAATCTGATTCCTAGGAGAGAAGTTTAGGCTAAAAGTAGAGATGTGGGGGTCATTTCAATAAAGGTGAGGATCTTAAGATACTGATTCCATATCAAGATAAAGTTTTTTTGTATTATAGTATTTCTTTTTTAAAACTATAATGCAGAAACTTGAGGTGTAATAGTCTTTAGACTTATTTTACCTGGATACTCATGATGAAAAAAGTTTTTCAATGTAAGCATTTTAAGGGTGGCTTTTTAAATGCTGTTTTCCATACTTAAAAGGGGTTGTGAAAATGCTAAGCAGGTTGAGTTTGATATGAAGTTCCCAGCATAACCTCATTCTTGCATTGCTTCGTAGGCATATCTTTTTCTTACACATCAAGGAGGCCCTCCTGGCCGGCCATCTCCAATGCTCTCCAGAGCAGGCAGTGGAGCTCAGCGCCCTCCTGGCCCAGACCAAGTTTGGAGACTATAACCAGAACACCGCCAAGTACAGCTACGAGGAGCTGTGTGCCAAGGAGCTCTCTAGTGCAGCCTTGAACAGGTGAGCCTTCATGCAAGTTAAGGCTGGTGTTTATGCCCGTAGACCTAGCAAATGTATACGCATTTCCAGAGGAAAAGGAACCTATGGTATGTATAGATAATTTGTGAGGTTAAAAACTAGACAGCTGTCCAATTTAACCAGTTATTTTCAAAAGATTCTTAGCCTTTTGTTTGAGAAACCTATAAACACAGCACATAATTCACACAAATAAATGCCCTTATATAAAATGCTATATAACAGGAGTTTAAAAAAATCTCTGACCTTTTAAGATTGCAAGTTTTCTAAAATCAAAAGCCTGTCCTATATGCTGGAATCCTCTTCATCCCAGTGAGGATTAAACCAGGAGACCTAACAGAGGTGTCCTAGTTATTCCTCAGTAACAAGTTGCCCCAAAACTTAGTAGCTTAAAACAACAACCATCCCCCAGTTCTGTGGGTCAGAAATCTGGTCCTGGATGGCTGGGTTCTCAGGCTCAGGATCCCTCATGAGGCTGCTGTTACGCTGTTGGCGGAGGAGGGCGGGATCCGCTTCCAGGCTGACTCGGGTGGCTTGTCAGCAGGCCTTGTTCCTTGCCACATGGGCCTCTTCACGGAGCCTCTTCATTATGTGGTAGCTGTCTTCACGCAGGACAAGCAACCCAAGCTAGAGCAAGAGAGAACACCAAGATGGACGTCACAGTCTTCTTAAAACGTAACTAGAGGCCCAGTGCACGACATTTGTGCGGGGGGCGGGGGGGGTGTTCCCCCACAGTCCGGGACCCCTCAAGGGATGTCTGCCAGGCAGACATCCCCCAAGGGGTCCTTAGCGCTGCCTCGGAGGTGGGAGAGGCTCCTGACACTGCGCTCGCCAGCTGTGAGCCTGCTTCTGGCTGAGTGGCGCTCCCCCTGTGGGAGCGCACTGACCACCAGGGGGCAGATCCTGTGTTGAGCATCTTCCCCCTGGTGGTCAGTGTGTGTCATAGCAACTGGTCATTCTGCCGTTTGGTCGATTTGCATATTAGGGTTTTATTATATAGGATTTCAGAAGTGAGTGGCTTCCCATCACTGCCATATTCTGTTTATTAGAGGCAAGTCATCGATTTAGCCCACACTAAGGGGGATGACATTTCCAAGGGGGAGAGCACCCATAGGTGGGGATCTTTAAGGACTAGATTAGAGGGTGTCCACCACAGTAGATCAAATAAATCCTGTCTTTTTTCAGTTGCAAACATCTAATCCATCCCTTATAATGCTGTTTTAGTGAAATTTACAAAGTAAATGTAGACAAATGCATAAGAAGTTCTTGCATAGAAATTGCTTACATGTATTTTTGGAGATTTTCATAATTCTTCCAATTCACCCTCATCCAGCATCCCCAGTAGTCTTTCTACTGAATATTTAATAGCCAAGATCTTGACTAGTGTCTTGGAAGTATTTTACAGTAAGTTGGCTAAATAAAAGAAACAGCAATAATATATAGCTTTAAGTTACTGTGATTCACAAATGACAGTGTCAGTAGAATTCACTAATGAAAATGATAGACTTTTCTCTAAAGGCTGCATAAGTTAATCTCTCTATGTACCTCTCTGCCTTTTGGTGGCCTGCAGCATTGTTGCAAAGCATAAGGAGCTGGAGGGGACCAGCCAGGCCTCAGCTGAATACCAGGTCTTGCAGATCGTGTCGACGATGGAAAACTACGGCATCGAATGGCACTCTGTGAGGGACAGCGAAGGACAGAAGCTCCTCATTGGGGTTGGACCTGAAGGAATCTCAATTTGTAAAGATGACTTTACCCCAATTAATAGGTAATCCAAGTCTTGAATTCTTTAGACCTACATATATGTATACATTCATAGCTCTGACCATGAAAATAGAAAATGGAGTGGGATTTACTGGACAGTCATCCTTTAGGAACAGAAGTGTTTCATTCTGCTACAAGCATTCATTTTATTCAGGCTTTGATAACTAATTATTTTTTAAAATACTAACTCAAGTGTATTGATGTGACAGGCTGAATATTTTTTTCAAATAAGTCGCTCACTGGTATAAAAATCTCATTTTCATCTATACCAGTGGTTCTCAACCTTGGCTGCACATTAGAATCACCTGGGAATCTTTTTGAAATCATGATTTCTGGGCCTCATCCTCCAGAAATTCTGTTTCTTTGTTATGGGGTGGGGCCACAACATTAGTGAAAAAAACACCACCAAAAAAACAAATTTGCTCCACCACTTCTCTCCACTGACCCACAGTTGCCTTCCTAACTAGGAACCGGGTACTTGAATGAGCACCTGATTCTGTCACTGGGGCATGAGCACAGAGAATCCTGTGAAGGTGCACGCGATGACACATCTCTCCGACTGGGCTTGCTCACTCTTCTCTTCCTGTCTCCCAGGATAGCGTACCCCGTGGTGCAGATGGCCACCCAGTCGGGAAAGAATGTGTACTTGACGATCACCAAGGAGTCTGGGAACAGCATCGTGCTCTTGTTTAAGATGATCAGCACCAGGGCTGCCAGCGGGCTCTACCGAGCAATCACGGAGACGCATGCTTTCTACAGGCACGTACCGCAGTTAACCTCAGCTAACGTCCATCCTCAGCTCTAAGGTTTGCAGGTGGCAGTGAGGCTCCCTCAGTCTGGTGGTGGTGTGTCAGTAACCGTGTACCAAATTTAAGAAATCAGCTGCTTTAGAACACTTCAATTCTCTTGTAGCAGAGGAGACCTTAGCGACGTCGTCCAGCTTTTCCCACAGAAAGGGCATGTGTATCACTACAGACTCCCTTCCCCAGCTCACCTCTTCCTGCCTCCTCCCAGTACCTCCTCACAGCACTTTCCTCCCTCCACCCCCTCTCTTCCCACCCCCACCCCACCCTCGTGGTGCTGCCTTTAGCCCTTTCCCACCAGGATGACCTGAATCCTCTCCTTTCTGACAGAGCTGTGCTCCTGAATCCTCACTACATTATAAGGATTTTTAATAACAATTTTGATACCCTCATTTTAGAGGGTGATTAAAGTAGAGTTTCACACAAACATTTGGAAAATTAGAGCTAAGAAATTTAATTGGCAGGCACCCTGAACTTTTTTTATGCTAAAATAGACATGCAAATTGTGGAACAGGATGGAAAATATGTAGGAATTTTTAACATAAAACCAATACTTCAAAGAAAAATGTCCTTTTTCCTTGCCACAAGCTGCTTTGTCTATCGCTCATGTCCTTGCAGGGGGAGGGAACATTCGCTGTCCCTGACGTTTACGGCTGCTTTATCCTTAACACCCATGAAACTGGAAGTATATACTTTCAAGCATGCAAGTAGGAATATTGAATGTCTGCTGACACGAATATTCTGCGTCACAGCAATATCTGATGGTCTGAATCTCAGGAATGGCAGGCTCGTCTGTGCTAAAGTGGCTGTTCAATCTCCCCGCAGGTGTGACACAGTGACCAGTGCCGTCATGATGCAGTACAGTCGAGACTTGAAGGGCCACTTGGCATCTCTGTTTCTGAATGAGAACATTAACCTCGGCAAGAAGTATGTCTTCGACATTAAAAGAACATCGAAGGAGGTGTATGACCACGCCAGGAGGGCTCTGTACAATGCCGGCGTGGTGGACCTGGTCCCCAGAAGCGAGCACAGCCCTCCCAGCTCGCCCCTGAAGGCCTCGGAGAGCAGCATGAACTGCAGCAGCTGCGAGGGCCTCAGCTGCCAGCAGACCCGGGTGCTGCAGGAGAAGCTGCGCAAGCTGAAGGAGGCCATGCTGTGCATGCTGTGCTGTGAGGAGGAGATCAACTCTGCTTTCTGCCCCTGCGGCCACACTGTGTGCTGTGAGGGCTGCGCAGCCCAGCTCCAGGTGAGGGGTCCGTCGGCCTGCTCTCCCCACAGCCTCACTCATCCCTCCAGTTCATAGTGAGCCACTGCTACCTGCCAGGTGATGGCTGGGCGATATACAAAACGGGAATGTCCACCTGCACCTGGAAGGGGCTTTGTGTTCGGGGACTTGAAAGGCATTGCCCTTTTGAAACATTTTTGATTAGGGTACTATTTTCAACCGTGTAATTAAGCCCTAGACTCTTTAAGTGCGGGAAGCAAAGCTCAGATTCACAAGGTGCTGCATCTAGCTGGTGCTGAGCTGAGGGCTGGAATCTGGCCTCTTGAGGGCTGGTCCAGGGCTTCCCCTTCTGTGTCACGCTGCCTCCCATTTGCTGACACTTGAGAGGATGGTCTTTACTTAAAATATTTGAGGAAGAGTCAATTCTCAATTATCCATGGGTAGTTTACTTTGTGATTATTTATAACTGATTTATTCTTATTACTGCATTTGCCTCTAAGGACCCCTTGGAGTGGCTCTTACTTAGCAAGTCAAACTAATTTTAGTATTAATACAAAAAATAAAAGCAGCTCATATATAGTATTTTTTTTCCTTTCTTGTACCTTACATTTCCTCTTAGGATAATTTCTTTTAATTTTTTTCATTTCTCAGAACTGGTTGCTAAATTTCACTATGGTTTTATGTAAAACTAGTCCTAAATAACAGCTAGTCCTTCAGAAAGTGCTCATTTCAGAGCTGTTTTGAGAGCTACCTGAGCCAACAAAATGCCTGTGTCCTTGAGTAGATAGTGCTATTGTGACAAATTATTTCCCCGGAGTGGTCCTGGATTTATCTTTTTCTGCCCATGTGCCTAAGGCTCCCTTTCTGGCCTAGGAGGGGCCGTGCTTACTGAGAAGCCTGGGACTGGGAGCAGAGCCACACTCGCTGGCCAGGTGGCATCAAGCCAGTGATTCTGGCCTGCGTCAGCCAGCCGAGCCAGCACACAGTCTCTGGAAGAAACTCCTGCATCACTGCTGGGGAGGGGCGGGGCGGCGGGGGGCAACCTGCCCATGTGGGGACAGCAAGAAGCCTTTGGAAATCACTTGACTCATTGTGCCTTGCTTAGAGTTTGGCGAAAAACCTCATCCATTTCCTTCAGTTTATCCTTTTTCATAATATTAGTTTTTAATCCCCTGTAAAGTATAAACTTTCACACTGGTTAGAAAACTAAGATCTCTGCCAGTTGAAAGCTAGAAACAATTGTGACTGAAGCTTATTTAGGAAACAGAATGTAATGGGTGCCACAGGTGAACACTGAAGACACAGGTCGGAGGTATCCTAACAGGTACTGTTGGCTTCTCTCTTGCAGTCGTGTCCTGTCTGCAGGTCGCTGGTAGAACATGTTCAGCACGTCTACCTTCCAACCCACACCAGTCTCCTCAACCTCACCATCATCTGATCTGCTGTGCACTTCTCACACAGGCCATGTTCCCATGAGCTGTGCTGTTACGAACTAGGAGGATGATAGATTGTGGAGAAAATAAATACTCCAACACCCATCTGCCATGCAACATTTTAAAAAAGGAAGAATAGAAAGAATACAACACTCCTCACCACCAAAACTTGCCATCAGCAGCTCCAGTGGTGGGGACAGGGAGAGTGCGAACATGGACACATTCCTCGGACTTCCATTCTTTTTATGATAAAGTAAAGGAATAAGTTTAACCTCTGATGTCATTAGGTGGCAACATAGCCAAAAAGTGGGTACCTTTTAGGAAGTGATGTTGTAAGTCTCTTAGTGTATCCCAAGGTACGTTTCCTACCTGCAGCCAATTTGGTAAGAATTGGTTTTAAGAATTTACCTGGTTACTTTGGGGGGGCTTTTTTTTTTTTTTTTGGTATGGTCACAGAGCTCTGAACATTTTTAATAGGAAATTTTTTCTTAAAGACATAGGCATCGTTTTTAATGTCATTTCTGTTTTTGTAACTTGTTCAAGAATGATTAGAAGGCAGACATTTAAAAATCAATCATCTGACTGTTAAAAAGTTGACAACCAAGTTGTCAGATTTAAACCAGTCTGGCTAGTAGAAAACAGATAACTCAATGTGGGTGGCTTCCTGTCCCTTCCCCACCCCTCCTTACCCCCAAGCTTCCAAATATAAAATGCTACCAATTTGGCAAAAAGATTTCAGTGGAGGAATCAGCACTCCTTGGGCCTCTTGAGTTGGGGGAATGTTTTATTTTAAGATCGGAAAGGGAGCGTGTTCCTGGGAAAGGGGAGTGTTGCTCACTGAAAGGAAGCTTCGTAGAGTACAAACAAGGGTGTTCTTCCGTTCTCCCAAGCACAGTACCCCAGCTTCACCCAGGGGTCACTTTTGCTTGAGCCATCAAGCCTTTCACAGCCTTATAATAGTATCTAGATATTGTATGCTTTGTTTTTTTGGTTTTTTTTGTAAGTGCTTAAGCATTAACTTGTGGTTGTCCCCTCTATAGGTCTTAGAGGGGTTTCGGGTGTTCTGTTTCTATATTAGTCATGTTTTCCACTCCCACTTGGGCATTTTGGACATTGGTCAGCTTGTAGGTTCTCTAGGACGTCGGGAAACCTAGATGACTGTATTGGGTGCAATACTAGCTGAGTTAAAGCTAGAAAGCTACACTGTCACTTTACTGAGATTTCTGAGTATACTTTTCATATTGCCTTAATGTAGCAGTAATGTGTTTATGCATTTGTTTCTTTGCACAGACATTTTGTCAGATATTAAAACTCTACTTTTTTATGGGCACATATTAGCATATAAGCCTTTATTCCAAAAGGTATTTATTTTTTCACTTGTAAAAAAAAATTAATGTTTCCACATAAAGAACTCTGTTATATCCTAAGAGGACTTCTGTCTTTTATATTCAGGATAATAAAGACTTTAAAGCAAATTCGGTGTTTGTATCATCACAGTTATTGTTATTTAAGCCAGTTTAATTTACTTAAAAGAAAAGAGCATTGATAATATCATAGTTGGTATCTAATTTGGACAGTTTCTTTCACTATTGGCCCTAATCAAAGAGAACATTCAGTTATTCACTCTTCTGTGTTTTCTGATTATAAGATGCTGCTGCTGGTTAGTTGCCTAGTCAGAACAGGTACCTAAGTACTTGTCCAGTTCCTAGCAGTAATGGTCTCAGGCTACTACAGAACCTGTTCTACACAGGCTACTAGGTCTGTATTTTACAGGACGACTAGCCTGCTGCTAGGACCTAACTGCTCTACACATGCCAGCGTGTGTTAATTTGTGTTGCTCAGGAAATGCTTTGTAGAGTAGAGAACACTGCATATAACAGATGTAACTGATAATTATCTGTAGCACTTGAAGGAGGTAATTTCAATTGCTACAAAAGGTCGGTTCAGTACACGTACAGTTTTTTCCAGGACAGAATTTTCAAAAAATTGAAAGACAGGGATTTGTTCTCTACTCTTCCTATACCTAAGTCAGTCTCTCATCAATTTCTAGGAATTGACTCATTTGTTCATTCAACGCATCGATTGAGGCCCTAATAAGTAAGTTATTATTGAGTACTAGAAATTGAACAATGGTCAAGACATGAATGACACACGATGCATAAATAGATAAGTAATATTCAAAGTCATAGAATATTAGCACTGGGAAGACCTAGAGTGTAAATTTCAAAATGCTAGCCAGGTTGATGGCTAGCCAACAAATGGATAAGATATTAACACTAATAGACCCTGAACTCCTTAAGCTCAGTGGCTAACATGAAAACCATCTTATTACAAGATGGTATAAAAGAACTATAAGGAAAGTGCTATGGAAGTACAGATTAATTCTGCTTACAGACCAAGGATAAGGGTGCTTCACAAAGGAGCTTTGAGCTGAGCCCTGACACACTAGTTGAATTTTACCAGGTGGAAAAAGAAAGGGATAAGAAAAATCAAGAGACTGAAAGCTACACCAGGAGATAACTTCAAACAAGCAGGTCAGCTACATCAAAGACTGCAGCAGAGTCAAAGACCGGGAGTACCGAGGAAGGGCCAGAGATGTGGCGGTATTGGGACGTCTTAGATTCTAAGAAAGAGTGAGTGCATTATGAGAAGTGGAGATTGTGCTGAGCTGAATACAAATGTGAGACGAGGTTGTGGAAGTGAAAAATGGGTGCCAACATGGGTTTGGTGATGAGGTGGAGTAAATAAAGATTGTATCATAGCCTGCGTGACTCAGTGATGGAGCATCATCCTATGAACCAGGAGGTCAAGGTTTGATTCCTGGTCAAGACATATGCCTGGGTCGCTGGCTCAATCCCCAGTGTGGGGCGTGCAGGAGGCAGCCGGTCAATGATTCTCATCATTGATGTTTCTATCTCTCTTTCTCCCTCTCCCTTCCTCTGTCATTCATGTATCATAGGAGGAGGCATGGTCAAGAGAAGTGTTTTGGTTTTATATTTACAGTGGGAGGCCATAGGTGGGCATGGAGGAGAGAGCCATGGAGAGGGTGAGTCACAAAAGACAGCCAAGAGGAATACATGGAGAGCCTGAAGCCTCAAGAGGCTGTTCTGCCAAAAGGCACGATTTAAAAGACTTGAAAAAAAAAACATTCTTTTAGCTCTTTCTTTTAAGGGTTCTAAAAATTAGTGCTGGCGCTACGACTGTTTAACCCCACTCTACCCCTCCCACTATGTCTGTTCTCTATCCTGTCACAGGTGGGAGCTCAAGTGCAAGGCTGATAAATTCTGGGGTTGTCCCTTACCCCTGCCAATGAAGCCCCACGGGTGACTACTCTTGTGTAAAATATGAACTTCTCCAAGATAAACTTGAAAAAGAAATACCCTGCAGAACAGAAGGTTGGACAAATTTCCAAGCACAAGCATGGGGGAAGCTGCATGTACAGGTCACTACAAGCATGCCTGAGGAAGGAGGGGTGCGGGGATGCTGGGTGTTGAGAGAGCTCGGAGTCAACCTGGTAGGCCAACATTTTTTTTTTTTAATATATTTTATTGATTTTTTACAGAGAGGAAAGGAGAGGGATAGAGAGTTAGAAACATCGATGAGAGAGAAACATCGATCAGCTGCCTCCTGCACACACCCTACCGGGTATGTGCCCGCAACCAAGGTACATGCCCTTGACCGGAATCGAACCTGGGACCCTTCAGTCCGCAGGCCAACACTCTATCCACTGAGCCAAACTGGTCAGGGCAAGGCCAACATTTTTAATAGTTTCATTGAGCAATGAAAAAACTCAGTGGAGTTGGACCACAGTCAGAATTTAAGACAAACTGCAGCCACTTTTGTCTTTCTCATTGCTTGTCGTATATGGTGCCTTCTCATAGAAACCCGAAAACATGGCAAATAACTTTTTTTCGTATTTGCTGCATCTCCTTGAAATGAGTTTGTTTAAAAACTGCAAGATATTAAAGAGCCTTATGTCTTTTAAAAGCAAAACAATGTCAGGACCACACAAATTACACAGCTTTAACACACCTGCCAGTTGCTTAAAGAAAAAATTCACTTCAAATAAAAGCTCAACATCTGTTGTTCATAAAGCTTGTGCTGATGTGAAGGAAAGAAAGACCTCAAATGTGCCAGTGAGCCTCTATCAAGGGGTGACTCTTCTAGTTGAGAAGAAAATTTCTCTACAAGTTTGTGAAACAAAAATATATTTCTAAGGCCAAAACAATACTGCATGTATATGTGTATACATGTGTATGTAAATGTGTAGGCATGTGTGTACATATATATGTATTGCATATACATTACAGATAATCTATACTAATAAAAGGGTAATATGCTAATTAGACTGGGTCAACTGGACATCTTCTGGATGTCTGACTTCCTTCCAGACAAAGCCATGGTGGCGGGGGCCAAGGCAGAGGTGGTTAGGAGTGATCAGGCTGGCAGGTGAGCAGTTAGGAACCAGTGGTCCCAGATTGTGAGAGGGATGTCTGACTGCCAGTTTAGGCCCAATGCAGGCAGTTGGACACCCCCAAGAGGTCCCAGATTGGAGAGGGTGCAGGCCGGGCTTAGAGACACCCCTCCTGTGCACGAATTTCGTGCACCGGGCCTCTAGTACATATATTAAATGTATGTATGTATTGTAATTTTCCATCAGAGACCCTGTTCATAAATATTTTGAGAATGTGAAGTAAGGAGATCACTGGATTAGGTGAATTGGGGAAAGCTTTTGGAAATAGATAAGTTGCTCTTTGTCTTAAAGTTAGAACAGAGTTTGGATTGGCAAGAAGAAAACAAAGCATGATAATGCAGAAAAGCTCACAGGTGAGGAGCAAAGTGTATGAGAGAAGAGTGCGAAAGGGAGTAGAGCCAGTTCATAGAGACTGGACTGCTGGCATAACGGTTTTAAGTTTGATGAGTGTGTAAAAGCCACAGTAAGGTCTTCTTTCATCTGTTCATTCCGTTTTTTTATTCATTAATTGGGCATTGATTTATTAACCAGCAAATATTTATTAAGCACCTACTATATATCAGGCTGTGTTAGGGATATAGCAGTGCTTCCCAGGCAGGGGTAGTTTTCTTCCCCAGGAGACATTGGGCAATGTCTGCAAACAGTTTTTAACTGTCACACTGACGCTTAGGCCAGAGGTTATGTTAAACATCCTACGATGCACAAGACAGACCCAACCACAACAACATTTTTCAGCCCAAAATGTCAATATTGCTGCCATTGAGAAACCCTGGGCTAGAGGATACAGATATTCAAGATTAAGTCCCTGCCCTCTCTGGAGTACTAAGGGGAGTTGACACACTAAACTAATACTGCATTAGACTAAACTTCACAATGAAGTAGGTATTGGCTACTATGGAAAGGCAGAAAAAGATGCCACTAACTTCTCTTGGAAAAAATTCTGGAATTAGGTCACATTGGAGGTAAGCTAAGATGAGTCATGCTCATTTCAGCAGCACCTATACTAAAATTGGAATGACACAGAGAAGATTAGCATGGCCCTTAGGCGAGAATGAGACACAAATTCATGAAGCGTTCCGTATATTCACACCTAACTTTAGGTAGAATAAATGTGTAAGGAACCATAGGAATATATAGATCTTGGGTGGCTTTAATGCTTCCTTTGATAAAAGGAAAATAAAGTAACATTATGAAAAGAAAAAGATGAGTCAATGCTTACCCAAATAGGAAAGGTGGGTGGAAGGAGACTGTTCCAAACGTGGCCTATTTGGCACCAGTGGGCGGTTTGGCATGACTGGAATATTGAGCATGCAGTGCGATGGGCCGGGGTGGAATGGTGAGAGATGAGACGTAGGTCGGGACCATATCCAGGAAGGTGCTATGGGCCCTGCCAATCTCTATCCCAGCCCCACTGAAGGTCAATGTCCACACAAGTTATGAAAGGGAATCCAGAAGTAGCTGTTCATGGCATTATGTTCCTGGCATTCTTGTCTGTAGATTTTACTTCTTCCTCTGGGCTCTGGCAAACCTGTGTCCTCTTGAGTTTTCAGTAAAGTTAATAGCAAAATAAAACCCTTGCTGATAATTTTTCCTACAGATAGGAGCTGTCAGATAATCATTCAGAATTTAAAATCTCATCTCAATATTCCTGCAGATGAAGAAAATAGTAGGATAAAAATATAGCATGGCTTATTAGTAACATCTTATCCATTTTTCTCCTAAATGGTTAGAACATGCTGCCTTTCCCTGCTCTTTACATCAGCACTTCTGTTATTAAAACTGTCTAAATCCTAGGAGGATTTGCCCCATGAATTTAACATGACTGAGGAAACGTGCTCCAGGTAAAACTTAGCTGCAAATTATCTGACTTAGATTAGCCTTCTTAATAAAGAGCAAAATTGAATCACCACCTTTTTGTAGCTTAAAATGTGGTTACCTTTCTCCTTCACCCCCAATTTCATGATTATTTATAATGGAAATCAGGCAGCTTTATAAAATGATTGCAAGCACCACAAGTCCTTGTGTTCAAAACCAGAGGCTGCTGGAAGAGAGTTAAGGGGTAGAGAAAAGAAAGACAGACAGACAGACCAAGCTACCATATCTAAGCTTCTCCAAAGGCCACCCTACACATGCAGTTCATTGGTCATAGGTGGGGGCTGTGTATGACACCCCTAGAGTTAGACAGTGCCTACTGAATTGGCATTGAGTTATTTATTCAAGCCCAAGTTCCTACAGATGTATAACCACGACTTTTCTGGGTTTGAGTTCTATAAGCTCTACAAAAAGCAAGTGAAACACAATTGAATCAATTATTGTGGAAAAGGAGAAAGTGTAAGGTACAACCTTGCACTCTAGTCTGTGGGAGCCCCCATTTCAGTAGTTGATTCTAGAAAGCTTTTCCCCTCTTCATATCACTCCTATGCTTAAAAGCTCTATTTCCTTTTGAAAAGAAGCCATGCTCCCCTTTCCCTCTCTGCTATTTAGCCTACATTTACACTCAGTACTGTTAAAAAAGTAACAACAGGCCCAAGATGGAGCACTTGTGCTAAGCCCTACGTCGGCAAACTAAGATTTAATTGCAGTTTTAGTTTCCTGGAAATGGGACCTTTACTCAGTCAGTCTGGAATTACCTGGTCTGCACTAGTGATGTAATTTGAGTAGACCCCCCACCCTCTCCCAAAGGAAGATGATCTTGCCTGAAATAATCCACTCTTTTCTAGAAACTCCCTTTTCCTCCCTGCCTGCCCCCTCCCCGCCCCGCCTCTACAAGCCTTCCATTTTGTACAGCTCCTCAGAGCTCCTTTCTATGTGCTAAATGTGATGCTGCCCAATTTATGAATTACTGAATAAATCCAATTAGATCTTCAAATTTACTCAAGTTGAATTTTGTTTTATAACAGTACGTAAGACTCTTTGTCAGGGTCCCTTAGCAGCGCTCTTAAAAAAAGTCTAGCACTAGATATTAGGCAGTTCTAATAGCTTTACAGGAATTAACTCATTTTATCTTCACCACATGCTTATGACAAAGGTGCTCTTATTGACCTCATTTACAGATGAGAACCTGAGCAGAGAGGTGAAGTGACTGCTCAAGGTCACAGAGCCAGAGAGAGGGAGAGCCAGGAATCAAATTGTGCCATCTTGATTTATAATAAGAAACATATATTTGGTCTTTGTCCCTGTTTCTGGCACAGAGCTCCTAAAACCCTTGGAAATTTCTAAGTGATGAGAGTAATAAAGGTGTCCTTTGTTATTTGAATGAGTGACTTGGGACAGAACCTAAGGATGGGGGTTGGTGCCTGGAGAACCAACCATGTGATAAGAGGGTTGGACTTTCAGTTTCATCCCCCAGCCTCCAGGAAAGGGAGAAGGGCTGGAGGTAGAATTAATCAAGAATAGTTAATCTCTCATGTTTATGTAATGAAGCCCCCATAAAGCCCTAAAAGGAGAGGGTTCAAAAAGCATCTGGGTTTGTGAACACAGGGAGGTGCTGGGCAAGTGCCCTTTCCCTACATCATGCTCATACAGCTCTTCACCTGATGTTCCTGAGTTATATCCTTTTATAATAAACCAATGATCTAGTGCAACCATGTCAACCTCAAAGGCTAACACAGGCCAAATAAACAAGGTTTAAGTTTATGTGGGCCGCAAAAAAACAAAAGCTTCAATTTTCATAGAAACATAGGTTTATTTTGATAGAGATATACTGAATACAAAGGGCTGAAATAAATGAATAATCTACACTAATAAAAGAGAAACATGGTAATTAGCGTACGACCGCTACCCTTTTCATTGGCTAATCAGTGAGTATATGCAAATTAACTGTCAGCCAAGATGGTGGCCAGCAGCCAGGCACTGAAGCGAGCATGAGCCTTGCTTGCTGCGGACTCCAACGTTCCCCGCCTCACTTGCCGGCCTCTCAGTTGCAACTCTAAGCAACTATGTACTATGTTGCAAATAAGAAGCTAAACAAAACACCAGAAACCAGCCTGACTGAAAGCCTGCGGACCGAAACTTTGTATCGATGTTTTCAGCAGCGAGGCCTCAGAGCTAAAGCTGGCCCAGAATAAAAAAAAAAAAGAGAAAACAAGGAGCGGTTGGAAGCTTCATTCACTCACTTCAGGAAAACAGCCCTCAGCCCCTCACCCAGACTGGCCAGGCACCCCATTGGGGACCCCCACCCTGATCCAGGACACCCTTCAGGGCAAACCAGCCAGCCCCCACCCGTGCACCAGGCCTCTATCCTATATAGTAAAAGGGTAATATGCCTCCCGGCACCGGGAACAGCGGAGCAGCGAGGCTCCCGGCACCGGGATCAGCATGACAGGGGGCAGCGCCCAAACCCCCTGATCGCCCTGCGGCTCTGTGTGTGACAGGGGGCGGGGCCACAACCTCCCTATCCGCCCTGCTCTATTCGTGACAGGGGAAGGCGCCCCAACCCCCTGATCAGCCCTGCTCTGTGCCTGATACGGGGGAGCTCCCCAATCCCCTGATTGCCCTGCGGCTCTGTGTTTGACAGGGTGCAGCACACCAACCCCCTGATCGGCCCTGCTCTGTGTGTGACAGGATGCGGTGCCACAACCCCCCCCCCCCCCCCCCCCGACGGGCCCTGCTCTGTGTGTGACGGGGTAGAGCCATAACCTCCCCATTGGCCCTGCCTTGAGTGTGACAGGGTGCAGCGCCCCAACCCCCTGATCCGTCCTGCTCTGTGTGTGACAGGGGGCGGTGCCCCAACTCCCCTATCGGCCCTACTCTGTGAGTGACAGGGGGGAGCTCCCCAACCCCCTGATTGACCCTGCTCTGTGAGTGACAGGGTACGGACCCCCAACCCCCCGATGGGCCCTGCTCTGTGAGTGACAGGGGGCAGCGCCCCAACCCCCTGATCGGCCCTGCTCTGTGCGTGAGAGGGGGTGGTGCCGCAACCTCCCCATCGACCCTGCCTTGAATGTGATAGGGGGCGGTGCCCCAACCCCCCAATCGGCCCTACCCTGAGCGTGACTGAGGGTGGCATCGCAACCTCCCGATCCGCCTTGCTCTGTGCATGATGGGGCGGCACCCCAACTCCCCAATCGGCCCTGCTCTGAACCTGACCAGGGGCTGCACCTAGGGATTGGGCATGCCCTCTGCCACCCGGGAGCAGGCCTAAGCCAGCAGGTTGTTATCTCCCGAGGGGTCCCAGACTGCGAGAGGGCACAGGCCGGGCTGGGGGAACCTCGCTCCCCCCGCCCCCTGAGTGCACAAATTTTTGTGCACCGGGCCTCTAGTCCTATATAATAAAGAGATAATATGCAAATTAACTCTCACGCCACAACACCGTCACAAAGATGGCAGTGCACACTGTGGGGGCGGAGCTGGCTGCTCAGCCGCCGCAGTTCCTGCAACCCCATGGGGGGCGGGCAGGTGGCCCAGTGGCCACTCTGTGTGCCTGCTGTGGTTCCCGTGGCTCCGCTGGGGGGCAGGTCCCGGCTGCTTCTCCAAGCAGCTTCCACCAGGGTGACCAAGCCAGCAGGGGAGGGCAGTTGGGGGTGACCAGGCCATCAGAGGAGGGCAGTTGGGGCAATTGGGCCAGAGGGGAGCAGTTAGGCATCAGTCAGGCCAGCAGGGTAGTGGTTAGGGTAGGGGTGGGCAAACTTTTTGACTCGAGGGCCACAATGGGTTCTTAAACTGGACTGGAGGGCCGGAACAAAAGCATGGATGGAGTGTTTGTGTGAACTAATATAAATTCAAAGTAAACATCATTACATAAAAGGGTACGGTCTTTTTTTTTTTAGTTTTATTCATTTCAAACGGGCTGGATCCAGCCCGCGGGCCGTAGTTTGCCCACGGCTGGGTTAGGGGGTGATCAGGCTGGCAGGCAGAAGCAGTTAGGGGCAATCAGGCAGGCAGGCAGGCAGGCAAGTGGTTAGGAGCCAGCAGTCCCGAATTGAGAGAGGGATGTCCGACTGACGGTTTAGGCCCGATCCCTGGGCCTAAACCATCAGTCAGACATCCCCCGAAGGGTCTCAGATTGGAGAGGGTGCAGGCTGGGCTGAGGGACACCCCCCCCCCACCACCCAGTGAATCAATTTCATGCACCAGGCCTCTAGTTGTTAACATAAAATAGTAAAACATTTTAACAAAAATTAATATTTTTTCTTGAAAATTAACTTACCAGACACTGAATAACTGCACAAATTAATAAGTGTAACATAAATAAACCTATTTTTCTTGTTCTCAGAAAGTGAAATATTTCCTTTTGCACACACCAAACAAGTCAGTCCAAGACTAATGATGTGGCAATTGGCTGCTAAAATAATCGCTGCTAGTATTAGTGGAGAGAAATGGTGGGCGTGTGCGTAAGGCACATAAGGGAAATGAATGCAACACGATTATAGTAATCAGTACTTAGCAAATGTTGTAGTTCGTTATTAATAATTATGTATAACAAGATATTATAAAAATTAAGTTACAAAATTTTTATTAAAACGTTTCTTACATCCCATTATATTGGCTGGGCCACAAAAATATTCATTGTGGGCCAAATGCGGCCTGCAGGCTGCAAGTTTGACATGCTTGATCTAATGTGTAAAATGTTTCTCAGAGTACTGTGAGCCACTCTAGCAAATTAATTGAACCTGAGGGAGGGGGTCATGGAAACCTTTGGTTTATAGCCAGTCAGTCAGAAGCATACTAGTAAGTCACAGCCTGGACTTGGACTGATATTTGAAACTGGGGGTGAGGGGAGGGGTAGTCTTGTGGGGCTGAACCCTTAATCTGCAAAATCTGATGTTCTCTCTGGGTAGATGCTGTCAGAATTGCCCAGTATTGTATGGGAAGACCCCCGACCCCAACATCCACGTTGGAATTGGTACCAGAGCAAATTTACAAACACAAGCCATTGGAGCTCCTGGGTCTCACTGAATGCTGCTTCAAAGTCACACATGGCCTCAGATGGTTTCATGCAGAACATCTGAAGGAACAGAACAGCAAATAGACTGTTTGCTTGTTGTGTTAAGGAGTGTGACTAACAGCTCAAATTCTCTCCACCAGTGCCCTTGAGTTTGAGGGTACAGTTATTGGTTGCAATAATCCTCACTGTTTATGGTTCTGTAAGAACCCCTTTGAAGCAGCCTAATTCCAGCCTATGAAGCAATTTTACATATTTTTTAACTACCACTTGCTTTTCAGGGGAGAAAACAAACAAACAAAACTTTAAACAAAGAATGAGAAAGTATACAGGTAGAGGCAAATGGTATTCGGATTCTGGGATTTCCAGTATTGTGGGTTTGACTGACTGAAACAATCCTCAAAAACAACTGAAGGACGTAAGCCTGGGCAAGCCTTTGTCCTTTCAAAGTATCAATGCTAATACCCGTTTCTTTGCCAGCCCTCCTCAGATGTCCACTGCTGAGCCTTGGGGAGAGAACAAAAGTGCATCACATCCTCTTTCTGTAACCAGGACAGCAGACCCCCCAGGGGCAGCCCTGTTCCAGGTCCACACCCACCAGGATATAGGCCAAAATACTACAGCCAACTCCACACCATTTCTGAGAAATGGATACTTCACTCAAGACTTTGATGAGAGATGGAGAAAGAATCACATTAAATACACTATTTGGCAAAAATGTCTAAACCTCCCCCCTCCCGCCCCCCCCCCCGCCCCCGCCACCGCACCCCCACCCATGTAAGTATCTCCATTAAACACCAACAAAGAGAGGAGATGGAAATGAGCCTAATAAATGTAGAGAAGGAAAATGTGGAAGAAGAGAAAGAACAAGGAAATGAAAAATGTTTGCCTTTAAAATCAAGTGAACCAAATATCATTGTTGGCTACGTTAGCAAAGGGAAGTCAACTGGGGAATGATAGTGAAATAAAGCAGCGAAATTGAAGTATTTGCTGCTTCTCTTCTCTTTAAGGCTCTGTAATACTTATGAAGGTATGAGGTTAAATCACAATGTCAGGAGAGTGAAGATAGTGGTATTCATTCCTTTCCAAAAGTTATCTGATTATCCACATGCAATTTGTCAAGAGAAGACACACCTCTTTATACAAGCATACCTCCTTTTATTGTGCTTTATTGCACTTTACAGATGTTGTTTGTTTGTTTGTTTATTTATTTATTTATTTTACAAATTGAAGGCAAGACACTCCACTAACAAAAAGATTTTTCTTTGCCCTCGCTGGTTTGGCTCAGTGTATAGAGCATTGGCCTGCGGACTGAAGGGTCCTGGGTTAGAGTCTGGCCAAGGGCACATGCCTGGGTTGTGGGCTCGATCCCCAGTGTGGGGTGTGCAGGAGGCAGCCAATCAATGATTCTCTCACATCATTGATGTTTCTATTTCTCTCTCCCTCTCCCTTCTTCTCTGAAATCAATAAAAATATATTTTTAAAAAAGATTTTGCTTTATTGTGATACTCATTTTATGGAAGTGGTCTGGAACTGAACCCACAATCTCTCTGAGGTGTGTCTGCATAAGCCTTCACTGAAGTTTGATACAAGATAACTCTCAAGCTTTCCAGCTCCCAAGTTGCTCAACTACAGTTATAAAAGGATAATGTCAGTGGCTTGAGAAAGAACACATTTTTGTTATTATGAAATCATCTCAGTAATAGGAGAGTGCCACTTGTTGTTTAAAAGAAACCAACGACTCTTGTCTCAATCCCATGAGGTGCCAGCACCACCCCAGGTATCTCCCTGCACCTGGACAAAGCGGCCGGCTGACACATTGCCATCTACAAACACTTCAGCTCAGACCACTTCCCACACAAAACCCTCAATGACTCCCCATTGTGTGCAGAGCTCAACCCATACTCTTTAGTCAAAATTCTTCATCACTTGGTCTCTACATACCTTTCCAGACCAGTTCCTGTTCCGTGTGTCATCCCACCCACTGCTGAGGATGTAGTAAGCTCCTCAGCTCCTCTGAATGTGCTTTTACCTCCTCTTGTCACTCCTGGGCCTGTGCTGAAACATTCATCACGGGGAGGCTTCCTTCCTTCCCTCCCTGCTCTGTGGCTATATTCATCTGCCCTAAACTTTCTTCGGGGTCCAGATTGAATCTCACCACTTGTACCAATTCTTTCACAAATCTCCCCTCCTCTGTCAAAATGAATTTCTTCCATTATAATCCCAGAGCACTTTGCAGCAACATATGGCATCAGAGGATGTTTGTTTGTTTTTAATACATATTCCTAGATTACAATAACTCCCGCATCATGCTTATCATTGCCTAGCATACTGTACATTTGACTTCTTTCTTCGTTGTCTGTCTCCCCAGCCAGAAAGGACATGGACTTTGTCTGTTTCGTTTATTGCTCTATGCCCCATGCCTAGAACAGCGCCTAGCAGAGTAGGTACTCAATAAATATGTGTTGAATGACTCACGGGAGTCTAGCGGTCCCAGCCATACTGTCCTGCTCATCTTTCTATCACCCAAGAGTAGCTGGCCAAGTGCTTTGCACCTGCTTCTTGAATCCAGCCGGATTGAAGAGCCAGCCACCTGCATCTGGCTGTGACTATCTCCTCTGCTTTAAAAAGATGTGAATTTCGCTGCAATTACACAGCTGTGGTGCTGTGAGGCAGGCAGACACATGAGGGTGAGACTCTCATAGGAAAACTCTAGGTTAAGCTCTTACAGGCAACTCTAATTGCTACATCTAGTTAGGGAGAGGAAATCAGTTACATTAAGAATCCTTTGTGTCAGAGAATCAAATAAAAAGCTGTTGGGTAAAATTTTTCATTCCTCACTCCAGTCAGCTTCCTCAGAGAAGACAGGGAGATAGCAGCACTTAGCAAGTGTTTCATGGGCCCAACGCTATGCTCCCATGACTACAGAACCCAAAGAGAAAGAAAAATCTGGTCTTTGGCCACCACGTTGCTCTTTGGCATGTGTCGGAGAGGAAGCCGCCACGTTGTCTCTGTGAGATCTTAAGGCTTATCCCTGCAAAAGATCAGCCTCTGAGGCTTGAATCTATGCCAACTGCTTCCAATTTGGAGAGCTGATCCTCCTAATGGAGCAAGCGACAGAAGCACTGTTCAGTTCACCTCTGTTGGTACAGTGGCTACTTGTAGTGTCTTCAATCACTACATCTAAAAAGAGATAGTTTACCCCTTAATATTTGCAATTTTTTGATGTGTTTACATCATCTTCTGTAGCATCTTAAGTATCACAGGGCCCACTTCTCTTTTCCTGAGAAACCCAACAAAAATATATTGAGAAAGAAATATGATAATATGACTATCCACTAGAATTAACAAAATAAATTCCAACAGATCTGTTATACGTAAACACAAACAATTTACATACTCGTGCACCCATGCGCGTGTGTGTTCAGAAGCGGTGTGGTAACGTTAGTGTCAGCCCGATCAAGATTCTAGGCAAGTTCTGTCCCTACTAACCATAGGAATTAGGGCAAGTGATAGAAACTCTCTAAACTTTTATTTCCTCGTCTGTAGGGATAGAAATAATACCTGTCCACAGTTATTTTGTGGACATTAAATGAGATAATTCTTGAATAGCACTTAGTACTACACCCACAATATAGTAACCATTCCATAACTGACAAATGAATAAATTAATATACTGTCAGGCACCTTCAAACTACTGGTCCAGCCCTACTACATTCCTGAGACAATAGGAATTTTCTCATCCCCCAATCAACTGGGTCCTGAAACTACTGTTTACAGCAGCACTGGCTGCCACTTAAGGGCCACTGTTCAAGGTTCATGACCCAAGGATTTGTATGCTGACTATTACAATTTTACTGCCTATAACAATGGTTTTCTTCTAGATGGAAATCAGGATCAGGAGGAAGAGGAGCCTTTTTCTGCTTTGCACAAAGGCACTGTACGGGCAAGCGCTGGCCCTGGGCAATTAAAGACAAGCACTGGCGCCAGCTCCCTGGAAGAAAGCAACCGGGCTAGATGACTGCCCTGTCAGCCACAGTTGGGCTCATTCATGGGATGCTAAACACTGTAAGTATTGTTGAACGGGGCTGAAAAGCTGCTCTCGGCTAGACAGTCTTTGGGTTTGTAAATGTTAGCTACTGTGTTTGCTGTCCTTATTATACTCTTTATTTAATTTTATTATATTATGTGTAGTGTTCAACCTCATTCCAGAGGCCATGCCTGTCTCCTACAATAGCCCGACAGCATCGTGTACCTGCCATAGTAAAAATCAAAAGGCAAACCCAAGTGAGCACCATGCCATCTGGAAGCATTCTGGTCCTCCTTGGAATGGGGCCCTCTGCAGACTCAGCCTCCCTCTTTAGGCTGAAAACAGGACCTGACTCTGGACAGGACTTGCACTGCCTCAGCCAGCTAGCTGAGAGGTGACAAGAAGCGTGGGCAAAGTGAAGCAAGGGCAGTGAGTCCTGGGGAGCAAAGAAAACACTCAGGTCAACTGCAGGGCAGCCGCCAGAGGTGGCCTTTTGTGTGGGTACCTGGGAATCATTAACAGTCACCCGGACAAGATTGGTCATAGCTCCAGAGTGGGAGTTTCTTCCTTCTTCAAGCCCCCATTAAGTGCTGTTTGTACCTCCTATATTGGACCTAGACATTGCCTGGTTGTCCTGGAAGTGTATAAAGGCAAAAGATACAAAGTATAAGAGCCATGACTCTCTCTCTCTTGCTTGTTTATACCACAACTAGTGGCCCAGTGCATGAAATTCATGCATGGGGGGAGGGGGTGCCCTCAGCCCAGCCTGCACCCTCTCCAATCGGGGACTGCTGGCTTCTAACCGCTCACCTGCCTGCCTGCCTGATTGCCCCTAACCCCTCTGACTGCCTGCCTGATCACCCCTAACTGCCTCTGCCTGCCTCATCGCCCCTAACTGCCCTCCCCTGCCAGCCTGCATTGCCCACAACTGCCCTCCCCTGCAGGCCTGATCACCTCTAACTGCCTCTGTCTTGGCCCCCATCACCATGGCTTTGTCTGGAAGGAAGTCAGACATCCGGAAGATGGCTGGTTGACCCGGTCTAATTAGCATATTACCCTTTTATTAGTATAGATAGATTATATAGGATAGGGTTGCTTAAATAGGGGAAGCCTTTTTCAGCAGGAGGAGGCGCTCTTGGCAGAGAAAAACATATAATCCCTATATCTGGACTGATAGCCAGTCATATGCACTGTACTGCCAAAGCGGTCATTAAAAAATTGAACCACTTTTTTACACCTTAACCAAACAGCTGTTGCCCTTAAAACCCCTCCTCAGCCCCCACCTTAGGTTCTGCCTTTGCAGTTCACCCAGATTTGGTTCTGATTGGTTGGTTTCTATGCCAGTCAGCATCTCTGGGCCTATCTCTAGGCCTGATTAAAGAGGCAGGGCTGAACAGCAGCCCTGCAGAGGCCTGGAGAGAAACAGAGGTGGGGCTGCTGGCAAAGCCCGGAGAGAAAGAGAGAGGCAATGACTGATCAACAGCTGCCAAGGAGGCTGCGGATCAGACCCTGCCTCTCTCTCTGCAGGCCTCTCTCTGAGCCTGATTCGCAGCCCCCTCAGCATCAGTGCTGGGTCACTGCACCTGCACGGGCTTCAGTCAGTGCTGGGTGGCCACAGCAACCCAGCACTGACTTCCAGTGTTCAGTTGAGCCTTGGTCATTGCAGCGTTAGGGACCCTGGCTCTTTATATATATGCTAGAGGCCTGGTGCACAAAAATTTGTGCACTCGGGGTGGGGGGGGAGGGGTCCCTCAGCCCGGCCTGTGCCCTCTCACAGTCTGGGACCCCTCGGGGGATGTCCACCTGCTGGCTTAGGCCTGCTCCGCAGGGGATCGGGTCTAAGCTGGCAGTCAGACATCCCTCTGGCAGCCCAGGAGTCCTTGGGGGTTGTCCACTTGCCAGTAGGGAGCAGGCCTAAGCTGCAGTCAGACATCCTTAGTACTGCTGAGGAGGCGGGAGAGGCTCCTGCCACCACCGCTGTGGTGGCAGCCATCAGCCTGGCTTGTGGCTGAGCAGAGCTCCCCCTGTGGGAGTGCACTGACCACCAGGGGGCAGCTCCTGCATTGAGTGTCTGCCCCCTGGTGGTCAGTGTGTGTCATAGTGACCAGTCATTCCCAGTCGTTCTGCTGTTAGGGTCAATTTGCATATTACCCTTATATTATATAGGATAGAGGCCTGGTGCACGGGTGGGGGGCTGGCTGGTTTGCCCTGAAGGGTGTCCCGGATCAGGGTGGGGGTCCCGTTGGGGTGCCTGGCCAGCCTGGGTGAGGGGCTTATGGCTCTTTGCAGGCTGGCCAAGCTCCCCAGCGGGGACCCTCACCCCATGGGGGTGTGGCCAGCCTGGGTGAGGGGCTGAGGGCAGTTTTCAGGCTGGCCACACCCTCTTCAGGGTGGGGGTCCCCACTGGGGTGCCTGGCCAGCCTGGGTGAGGGGCTGATGGCTGTTTGCAGGTATCTTGGATTTATTTATCTTCTATTATTGAAACGTTGTAGCCTTGAGCGGAGCCCAGTGCCGGCCAGGGCAGGCGGGAAGCTTGGCTTCCTCCATCGCCAGGGGCAACCCAAGCCTCCTGCTCCTCCTGCTCACTCCAATTCCATGGCCACTGCGATCTGTGTGACTGAGTGATGGTTAATTTGCATATTACTCTTTTATTAGATAGGAGATTTTATATATATATATAGTAAGTCCATGCTGGTTGATCATAAATCCATCCACCCACTTTCAGAATACACATTTCTATTATCTTGATTGTATTACACAACTCTATGCATTTGTCAAAACCCATAGACCTGTACATCACAGTATTATTGTGTATTGATTAAGAATGAGAGGTTATAGCAGACACCACTGTTGCCTACCCAACACCCTTTCTCCCAAATGCCACTTCCTTACTAACAAAATCCTGATTCTATTCAGGCATCGATCTGGCTTAGGGGAGGCTGGCCCTCTCAGCCTCTTAGAGATACAGCTAAGCCAATTGGTAACCTGATTTCTCTTGTCATTGATTGGTTTAAGGATGGCATTTCATGGGATCCTTACCAATCCAATATGTGAGGGTCTGGAAGTTTCCACTCAGGTTCTTTTTTCTCTTTTAAAGGGGGCCTCAGGACAGTCTTGTGCCTATTCTTTTCTGGCTTTTGGCCTTGTGTGAGGATGTGATGCCTAGAGCTGGTAGAGTGATCTTATGAATAAGCGGAGCTAGCACACATGCAGAGGACAACAGATCAGTCAGGCAAAAGGAATCCAGGTCATACTGCCAGTGTTGAGCAGCTGAGTTCATGATCCTAGAGACCAGTCCACCCCTACCACCTCCTAACTTTCTGCTATGGGAGGTGATACATATTTTTCTTATTGTTGAAGCTGGTTTATTTGGTCTTCCTATTACCTACAGCCAAAAGCATTATGATTAATACACTGATCCCATGCTCTTAGAAATGGGTCAGGCATCCTCCTGTAGGCCAACAACAAACACACAATAGGTGTCTGTTATACCAAGGCCAACATACTGTGTGCTTGTTTTGTTGTAGAAATTGTCTCTTGATTATAGGTGGACTAGCCACTTGTACCTAATTCAACCAATAACAAATGCTAGAAATTTAAGCTAACGATGCCTTTAAAGTTACTAAAGTTTGTCTTGTTTTCTATTTTATTGTTCTAATTTTATGATAAATTTCCTTTTTCTCCTTTTTTTCTAGGTTTTGCTGGATGCTAGATACTTCCTTTTCATCTTCTCATATACGCAGACTCTTGCTGCGTCTGCTCTCTGCAGGGCTCCTGCTGACTTTTGTTGTCTTCATCTGTCTAAAGCTTCATCTTCCTTTGGCTTTTATTGTCATCTAAAAACTCTTCTTCCTTTCCCTCTTTCCTTGATCTGAACTAAAATCAAGGTTGTCCACTGAGATGTATGTTTATGAATCAATGTTATAAAAAAAAAATCCCTATCCCTTTAAAAAAACCACTTTTTCATCACCTTAATTTTTTTTGGTATTTTTTTTTCTTCATATTTTTCTCTTGATTGAAATGCTTGTCATCCAGGTCAGTGGAAGCCTCTTTATTGCTATTGAACTCTTTTTCAGATTCAACGTCTTTGTCCTTGCTTAACTCAGATTTGATTATCTCCTTATTAATCCAACAAAAAGGAGTCCTCCCATATCCTTCCAGCCTACAATTGTAAGATAAAAAATGATCTGCCATGGGCATCCTGCAGGCAATGTGTCAAGCAGGCAATACATCAAGCAGCCGAATTTATCAGAACTCGACCTTCTTTATATATCACTCCCTAAAATGCCTTGTGCAATAATTCCAGTAGACACTCAATAACTTAAATTGTTTTGAATTAAATCAAATTGAATTTTTATAGTCACTACTAGATGACAGGCAACATGCACGAATTTGGCTGTTTTAAAACACAGGGGAAAGGACATTAATACTAGAAGCATCTTGAGATTCTAATACCTATATTCGAGCAATTCAAGATAGTCAAGAGCTGAATATTTATGATGTGGATTATCTGGTTCTATTCCATTGATTCATCTTCTGCCTGATGACACCTCTGACATTTTTCATTCTAATATCTAAAATATTACTGGTATCATAAAATATCTAGCACACAAATTAATTAATCAGTTAAATGCCAGGAGTTTGACCCTAATGAGTTAAGGTCTGGGGATATTAAGGAGATTACAATGTCCAGGATCTTCTTAACCTTTGTGTAGCAGGAGGGAGGATGGAATTTGCATGAAGATTCTCAAAATATCCACTCAGTTTATTATTATTTTTAATTGTAGTATGATAACATACTGCCTTTCACATCTAACTTTTGTTTCTTCTATCATTAGTCCTCAGTTCTCACCTGTGGTGGCAGCCAGATTTAATTTCATTCATTTTCTCATTCAGTTACTTATTCATTCAACAGTCATGTATTGATCATCACCTGCAGGCAAGCACTGTTCTGGATGCTCAGAATATATCAGAGAAGAAAGCAGAAAGGACTCCTGCTCTCCTGGAGCTTACATTCTAGTGCAGGGGACATCTACACTAATAAAAGAGAAACATGGTAATTAGCATACGACCGCTACCCTTCCCATTGGCTAATCAGCATATCCTTATGCAAATTAACTGTCAGCCAAGATGGCAACCGGCAGCCAGGCAGCTGGAAGCGAACATGAGGCTTGCTTGCTCCAGTGAAGGCGGACTCCAGCATTCCCCGCCTGACTTGCCGGCCTCTGAGCTGCAACTCTAAGAAACATTGTAACAAATATATAAGCTAAACAAAACCCCAGAAACCAGCTTTCAGCCGGCCGGGATCTCAGAACTGGAGTTATACATTGTTTTGATTATAGAACACAAACAAAACAGATACCTGCTTTCAGCAGCGGAAGCCTCAGAGCTAGAGCCAGAGCTAAAGCTGGCCCAGAATAAAAAAAGAAAAAAGAAAAAAAGGAGCGGTTGGGATCTTCAGTCATCTGCCAGCCTGAAAGCAGCCTTCAGCTCCTCACCCAGACTGGCCAGGCACCCCAGTGGGGACCCCCACCCTGAAGGGTGTGTGACCAGCTGAAAACAGCCATCATCACCTCATCCAGGCTGGCCAGGCACTCCAGTGGGGACCCCCACCCTGATCCAGGACACCCTTCAGGGAAAACCAGCCGGCCCCCAGGCCTCTATCCTATATAGTAAAAGGGTAATATGCCTCCCAGCACTGGGATCAGCGGAGCCGCGAGGCCTCCTGGCACCGGATCAGCGTGACAGGGGGCAGCGCCCAAACCCCCTGATCGTCCTGCGGCTCTGTGTGTGACAGGGTGCGGCGCCCCAACCCCCTGACCCCCATAGGCCCTGCTCTGTGTGTGACAGGGTAGAGCCATAACCTCCCCATCGGCCCTGCCCTGAGTGTGACAGTGGCGGTGCCCCAACACCCTGATTCGCCCTGCTGTGTGTGTGACAGGGGGCGGTGCCCTAACTCCCCTATCGGCCCTGCTCTGTGCGTGACAGGGGGGAGCTCCTCAACCCCCTGATTGGCCCTGCTCTGTACATGACAGGGGGGAGCTCCCCAACCCCCTGATTGGTCCTGCTCTGTGCATGACAGGGTACGGAGCCCCAACCCCCCTGATGGGCCCTGCTCTGTGCATGACAGGGGGCAGCGCCCCAACCCCCTGATTGGCCCTGCTCTGTGCGTCACAGGGGGTGGCGCCGCAACCTCCCCATCGACCCTGCCTTGAGTGTGACAGGGGGCGGTGCCCCAACCCCCCAATCGGCCCTACCCTGAGCGTGACTAGGGGTGGCATCGCAACCTTCCAATCCACCCTGCTCTGTGCATGACAGGGGGCGGCGCCCCAACTCCCCAATCAGCCCTGCTCTGAGCCCGACTAGGGGCTGCACCTAGGGATTGGGCCTGCCCTCTGCCACCCAGGAGCAGGCCTAAGCCAGCAGATCGTTATCTCCCGAGGGGTCCCAGACTGCGAGAGGGCACAGGCCGGGCTGAGGGACTCCCCCCTCCCCCAGTGCACAAATTTTTGTGCACCGGGCCTCTAGTTAGAATATAATAAATCCATAAACTCAGGGGGAGCTCAGTTTTTAAAGACAAGTGAGGCTGAGTAAGAAACTGTTCAGGGATGGCCTCTTTGAAGAGGTGCCATTTGAACAAGGCTTATTTTTTATTATTTTTATTTTTATTTTACAGAGAGAGGAAGGGAGAGAGAGAAAAAAAATATTGATGTGAGAGAGAAACGATGATTGTTGCTTCCTGCACATGCCCTGATTGGGAGCTGAACCTACAGCCTAGGTATGTGCCCTAACCGGGAATCAAACCCACAACCTTTGTTGTATGGACGAGGCTCCAACCAACTGAGTCACACAGGTCAGGGTAAATGAAGGCAAGAAGACTTCTTATTTTTAGATATTCTATAGATATTTCCTTCTTTTGTTCTCTAATAGAAGTATCTTGCAGCAAGGAATAGAAAGACTAGAGTCTAGTGATGTGATATTGGGAAACTCTTTTTACTTCCCTGGTCCTTACTTTTCATGATAGCAAAATAAGAAGGCTGAATATTCAATGAGATTCTTAGTGGCCCTGAAATTATAACACTTTGTGAAAGTTATTAGAGTTTTATAATATTGTTTTATTATAATTAATTATATAATAAAAGATTATTAGAACTTTCAATGTTTAATGATGGTAACATTAGAAAATGCTATTATTAGAACCTATGTTCTAATCCCTCTAGCCACTATTTGACTTTCCAACAGGTAAGATCTTTTTTTTTTTAAATATCAGAAATCTAAGTGGTCTGTACTTTTTAAAAATAATTTTGTCTATCAGATCATTTTGTTTCTTAAATTCTTTAAACAGAAGTTGAGGCAAACCTAGCACTTTCATGAATTATGAAACATGACTCAGACCTGTTGATGAGATAGACAGTAAATAGAAACATAACTTGGATTGGGTTTAAATTAAACCAGATGAAACTGAGGATCCTTAGGACTTTGATTAATTTAGCTTCTCTCTTACTCTTTCTCTCTCCTTTTCTCTGGATAATCAGCTACCCCTCACGCAGCAGAAGACAGTAGCCCAGACCTGACTGGACCTGATTAAAGGTCTGGGCCTCTGGCAGGCTAAAGATGACATCTTTTTATTGTTGTGGTTAAGCTTCACTAGAGGATATTTTTCCATTGATTTTAGAGAGAGTGGAAAGGAGGCAGGAGAGAGAGAGAGGGAGAGAGAGAGAGAGAGAGAGAGAGAGAGAGAGAGAAACATTGATGTGAGAGAGCCACAGCAATTGGTTGCCTCTGACACACACCCCAACTGGGGTGGGGAACCTGCAACAACTCTTTGGTTCACAGGCCAATGCTCTAACCATTGAGCACGCTGGCCAAGGCTAAAGATAACATCTTGACCTAAGTTATGCTCCAGTCTTGAGCCCTAAGGTGGAACAACTCCCTGGCTACTTCCACATGAGAACAGACAGAGGGATGCCAGAAAATACCTCAGAACTGTCCTCAAGACCTGAAGAATGATTCATTATCCTTACCTCACCTCTGACCAATCAGCTCTCAGGAAGATAACGAACCTCTAACCCATGGTGTCTTGTGATTTTGCCCTACAGAATCTGTAACCTACACACCATCAAGGAGTTGGGACTTTTGAGCATTCGTTTCCAGTTCTGGGTGGTGCCATCATAGTAAAAACAGCCACTATTTCCCACTGCAATTCCGGTTTTCAGTATTTGACTCTGCGATAACAGGTTGGATGATTTCTATTTTGTTCTATAAGAAAATTGGTGACTATGTAGGGACTCAGCTCTTATTGGGCTTTCTGCCTGCAGTTCAGCGCGCTGGTGGTGGTCTCTCTATCTTCTGTCCGAGCAGCTGCCTGGACTAATTGTTCCAGGGACAGACCTGCAGTGCTCAATGCTGACCAGGCATGACTGACTTACCACACTTCCATTGTGCAGTGAGAGAAATTGAATACTTGGTTTAGGAGATGTCTGCTGATGAGTAACCTCATGAGTGACAACCCTAGGGACACCCACTTTCCCCCTATTACTTTTGGTTGGGTCCTTGAAGGACTCACTTAACTTTGTTTGGAGCTTCTGCTATTGGTTGTATTAGGAAGGACAGGAGAGGTTACAGTTAGCAGGGTTGATTACTATAACTGTACCTATTATTTGTTGAGTTTGTGTCTTGTCTGATGGGAAAGGGGCTAATGCCAAGAGCATGTCAGCAGACCTTGGAGGAGTGGACAGCGGAAGCTTGACGCAGCCTAACTCAAGGTAGCTAGCTCTTCACCTCATCTTGACAATACTGGGTGGATTGCATGTTTCCCCATACCCCCAGGGGATAATACTCTGGGTCTGAGGAATAGCGGGACATTTGGGCCACCCAATTGTACTGTCTTGTCTGTTGTGTCTGACTTGTTCAGAGACAGACTTTATAAAGTTTGAAAAAACAGTTTTTGAAAGAATCAGAGATGATAATTTTGTCCTTAAAAAAAAAAGTTGGTAAACTCTGAATGGATAGCAAGGGAGAAAACTAAGAAAAATTCAGGAAGTGGTAGTGAGAAAAGATACTATCATGAGAAAACTTAAGTCTACCCCCTGGGTGCATCTTACAAAACTGGGCCACGAGAATGCTCTTTCTTTGCCATGTGGCCACATTGTCCAGAAAATGAGGCCTTAAATTATACTACCATAATGCAACTTGAGTTATTTTGTAAAAGAGAGAAAAAATGAGGTGAAATCTCCTATGTAGAAGCATGTATGCTTTTATATCAGGATAGGTCTGTTCAAATGAGCAAATGTAAAGTTATGACACAAACAGATAAGCTGGTTAGGCCAGTTCTGCTGGAGTCTCCTGAGAATGAGGATGACTCATTCTGACTGCAGCGTAATGCCCCGAGGCTGCCTCCTCCGCTCCACCACCTTGTGGAAGATGCAGCTGCAGCTCCTCACCACAACCTCCCACGGAAGAGGGGCCTCTACCGGACCAGACCAGGAATGACCATTCCTCCCACACCCAAAGGGGGTACTAGATTTGGTCAAGAGTTTCCTCCAATCCAGACAGGGCAATTCCCAATTAGACAAGTGCCAATAGGAAGATTTCATGTCCATGGCTAACTGGCAGGGGTGGTCTGGATGTATACTCGTTTTCTGATGTTGGACCATTTAACTGGAAGAATAATATGCCTGATTGACCAGTGCCACTTTTAGGATTGGACTTATTAACTAAAATGAATGCCAAAATAACCTTTGCCCCTTGCTGGCTGGACACTGAGTTGCCTCTAGATAAAGCTTGTGCCATGCAGTCAGCTTTATTGACCTTAACAAAGATAGAAATTCTGGCTGAGATCCCTAAAAGATTCTAAAAGTAACTCTGGTAGTATGGACAAAGGGCTGACCTAGAAAGGCAAAAATCACAGCCCCAATCCACATACAATTGAGGGCATGAGCAACCCCCCATCCCCCATGTAAACAGCATTCTCTAAGAACAAGCTAAGAGTGGAATCTAACCATAAGTGGCAGTCTTCTTCTTCTCCTCCTTCTTCTTCTTCTTCTTCTTCTTCTTCTTCTTCTTCTTCTTCTTCTTCTTCTTCTTCTTCTTCTTCTTTTATCTCCTCACTCAAGGACATGCTTAGAGAGAGGAAGGGAGAGAGAAAGAGAGAAACATCAATGGGTTGCCTTCCATACGTGCCCTGACCCTGCAACCTGCGGATGTGTCCTGACCTGGAATTGAACTGGCAACCTTTTGGTGCCCAGGATGATACTCAACCAACTGAGCCATTCCAGCCAGGCAGGTGGCAGTTCTTAGAGTACCAGCTTATTTGGCCTTGTCATTCACTATACAATATTCCCATCTTACTTGTGCAGAAACCAGGCACTAATGAATATGGGTTTGCTCAGGACTTGGAGGCCATTAACCAGGGAGTGAAAGACATCCACCCAGTGGTCTCTAATCCCTACAATTTGCTGACCACCTTGTCTAGGGAATTCTGTTGGTTTACTTTGCTGGACTTAAAGATGCCTTCTTTTGCATTCCTCTCAGTCCTGAGTCTCAGGAACTGTTTGCACTTGAATGGGAGGTCCCAGACTCTCAAGTTAAACAACAGTACTACTGGGCTGTTCTCCCCCAGCGGTTCAAAAACTCCCCACCCTGTTTGGAGAGGCTTTAACTAGAGATTTAAGGGAACTTTGGCCAGATAATGGGGCACTGATCCAATATGTTGATGACATTCTCAATTGCCAGTCTCAGCAAAGAGGCTTCTGACAAAAATACCATTCTAACCTTGAACTTCCTGGCTGAATGGGGATATGAAGTTTCCCAAACAAAAGAAAGTCCAAATATCCAAGTCCTCTGAGGACAAAGAAACTTGCTCCCAGACAGGAGGGAAGCCCTAGCTAGGATGGTAATGCCCACCACCCTCGGACAGCTAAGAAGATTTCTAGGAATGGCTGGCTTTTGTAGGATCTGGATTTCAAACTTTGGCTTGATTGCAGAACTGTTCTATAAGGCACTGAAAGGAAAAGATCAAGAGCCTTTGATTTGGACTGGACTAGAGAATGTCAAAAGGCCTTCCATGCTATTAAAGAAAAGTTATTGATGGTCCTAGCCCTAGGCCTCCCAGATTTAAGAAAACCCTTTGACTTGTTTGTACATGAATGACAGGTATCTAGAAAATATTAAAGGCCAGTGGCCAATTTCTCAAAACAGCTGGACACAGTGCTCAGGAATAACCAGTTTGTCTGAAGACCATGGCTGCTACCTGTGGCCCTCTACAGGAAGCTGAGGAGTTCACCCTGGCACCGCCCAACACAGTACATACTCCACACCGTGTGTAGCCCTTACTAGCACAAAAAATAGGATGCTAGCTGACCTCCACTTGGCCGGGAAAATACCAGGCCATTCTTTTAGACAATCCTAATGTCATTCTCAAGACTATTTCACTCTAAACCCAGGCACCCTGCTTTCCTCTGAGCCAGAGGGACTGAAACAATATTGTATTCAAATAATTGCACAAGTCTCTTCTAGCCACCAGACCTGACCGAGTTGCTGCTAAAGAATCCTGATCTCGAGATGTTCACCCATGGAAGCAACTTTATGGACACGGGAAATTGGAAAACAGGATATGCGTGGTGACTCTTTAGGAAACCTAGGGACAGGTACTTCAGTCCAGAAGGCTGAATTATTGGCCCTAACTTGAGCCCTACACCTGGAAAAAGGTAAAAAAGTCAACATCTACACTGATTTCAAATGTGCATTTACGGTAGTACATGCCCATGGATCAATTTGGAAAGAAAGAGGACTTTTTACATCAGGAGGAAAAGAAATTAAACATTCTCAGGAGATATTAGGTCTCCTAAAGGCAGTTACATTATGGAACCTAAGTAGGTTGCCATCATCATGTATTACCCAAATCATCAGCAGACCAATGGCTTAATTCCCCAGGGAAATAATAAAGCAGATCAAGCTGCCAAGCTGTTGTGCCAAACTAAAATTCCAGGATCCCTGGCAGCAGCCTTTATTCTTAAGGCTAAGACTTTGCCTTAAAGCTAGCCCCACCTGAATATTCCTTAGAAGACTTAGAAAGAGCAAAAGCATGGGGCTATTCTACTCAACCCGAAAGATGAGTGGATGAGCAACGAACAGGTGATCATTTTGATCCCAAAACACCTGATGGAGGAAACAGCACCATCCACCAGAGCAGCCATTCTGGATGGGATGCCTCATTCCCATGGATGTAGAAATGCATTACTGGGCCAGATATGCAAATAACTGTTCAAAAGATAATTTAGAAATGCATTATCGATGTCAGAAATAATCCTCAAACAGGATCTCACCCAGAAGACAGGATGGTCCAGAGCCAAGGATTGGGCCCTGGAGAAGTTTGGCAAATTAACTTCACTATCATGACCAAAACAACTGGAAATTATCGATATCTGCTAGTTGTGTAGATGCTCTTGTGGGATGGGTCGAAGCATTCCCATGCAGGTCAGAGAAGACCTCAGAAGTAATAAAAGCCTTATTAAAAGAAATGGTTCCTAGGTTTGGACTGCCCTCCTCTATTCAAAGTGACAGTGGGAGCGCCTTGATTGCCAAGGTGACCCAGGAGGTTTCTCAACAATTAGAAACACAATGGAAATTCCTGGGGGCCACAATCTGTTGGAAAAAAACAGCGAAGATGAATCACACGTTAAGAAAAACCACTGCTAAATGTTGCCAAGAGACTAACATAAAATGGGATAAGGTATTGCCTATTGCCCTGCTGAGGATGACAGTAGCTCTCAGACGCTGGATTCAATTGAGTCCTTATGAAATATTATATGGAGGCCCTTCCTATGTCTTAGAGAAAATCTTAGAAAGGTTGATGACCTAAACATTAAAGAATTGGACACTATAAGGTATGTACAATCCTTGGGATTAACTTTAACTGCTATTCATAAGTTTGCTTCCAACAGGATGAAGTACCCCCACAGATGTCCTATTAGACCATTTCAAACCCAGAGATTGGGTACTTTCAAAGTTCTGGAAAAATAGACATCCTGATGACCAACTTGAATTAAGTGGGTGGGACCTTATCAGATTTTACTAACCACTCATTCTTCTGTTAAACTAGAAAGAGTCAAGCCCTGAATTCGCACCACTCTCACTGGTGCGAAGTTAATTTGCCAAACTGGAGTTAAGCCTGCTCCAGACGTATGACCTCCCACCCGAGAGACAATACCCTCAAAAACCACTGCTCAACCACCTGAGTATTCCTGCAAGCCCATCTCAGACTGTAAGATGCTCTTTAGAAGGAAAACATCTGAAAACCTGGACTAGACTTTGCCAAAATGAAGAACACCCTCTGGTTGATATCTAAGATAATTGTTTTGTAATCTCTAACTTTCTCTTCTTTCCATTTTCACCTGTTATAAGTAATGCCATCTGTTGTGGACTACCACCTATGTAAAAATGCATAACCAGTCTGATTGCTGGGACTGTGGACTACTACCTGTATCTAGTGCAGAAGGCATGCCTTATACACCCATTTAATATCTCGGACTGGGAACAATGGATGGAGCAAGTCACCAAAGATAAGTGGGGTTCCTCTCCCCAACTCCACATTTAGGGGAACATGTGCCTAATCAGATAAGAATATTATTCATGTATCTCTGCTTATGAGACTAACATTACTGATCTGTTAACTCATGAGTACAGTCACAGACCAGGTTGATAACCTTCTATATATGGATGCATTCACCCACTGATTCACTTCTCTTCCCAGCCACTAGGGAATGCGCATAGTAGTTTTACTTCTTTGTGGCATTGAGATACTAATTGGATATTGCTGCCTTTACAATTGTGCCTGAGGGCAGCTAAAGCTAGCAACCTGATGATGATTCAAGCTGAGGACCCTCGGCCTAGGACCCAAGTCTATTTCCAATTACGTGTAAAACAGTTTCATTCCTCTAATCCCCAAAACTCTGTCCCTTCTCAGCTAGAGCTGTCATCAACCCTTCTTCCTCAAGATTGAAAAATGATCATAAGGGAAGAATTGAAACTGAAGGTCCTTAGGACTTTGATTAAACTTAGTTTTAAATTCTAGCTCTAAAAATCTCTTTCTGTATCTATCATCTATCTATCTATCTATCTATCTATCTATCTGTATATATGCAAAAGGGTTTACAGTTTTTCATATGGAAAGTAATATAATAATCCTATATAATAAAAGCCCAGTGACCGAATGGCAGAACAACCAGAACGACTGGTCAACCAGTCACTATGACGTGCACTGACCACCAGGGGGCAGACGCTCAACACAGGAGTTGCCCCCTGGTGGTCAGTGCACTCCCACAGTGAGGGTGGGTTCACAGCTGCTTGACTGACTGGGATGAGTGGTGCTCGAACTGCAGGCCAATCCCCACGGCCACGCCCCCCACCAGTGCATGAATCCCATGCACTGGGCCTCTAGTTAATAAATAATAATGCAAGAATAAACTCTGTGTTTTGCAAGCTCACAACTATAAAACTACTTCATTGAGAGAGAGAGAGATAGAGAGAGAGAGAGAGAGAGAGAGAGAGAGAGAGAGAGATTTTATTTTATTTATGTATTTTTTAAATATATTTTATTGATTTTTTACAGTGAGGAAGGGAGAGGGATAGAGAGTTAGAAACATCAATGAGAGAGAAACATCGATCAGCTGCCTCCTGCACACCCCCTACTGGGGATGTACCCACAACCAAGGTACATGCCCTTGACCAGAATCGAACCTGAGACCCTTCAGTCTGCAGGCCGACGCTCTATCCACCAAGCCAAACCGGTCAGGGCGAGAGAGAGATTTTAAACAAGAGCTCTCATAACATATGGCATCATTCTCCTGGACAGTGCCATTCATAATGAAATAGACAGCTATTTCTCCATTGAAAGTCTGGGTGTTTAGTGTTTGGCCCTGCTAGCATGGGGTGGATGAATTTCTGTTATATAACATAGAGAAGCATCTAAAAGGTTCTGATTTAGACAATTTCTCTCTTTTTTTCTTTTAAGAAATAAAAAGTCCAGGAAACTAAGGAGAGAAATAAGTAAAGAAATAAATATTAAAACCTTTTGAGCAGCTGGATCTGACCAGTAAAAACAACCACTAAAATGTTTGTCAGTGCAAGGGACGGAGGTAACAGTCTTAATATTTACTTACAGTTAGCCTCATAATGAGCCTCAGGTGCTCATTTTATCATGGGGAATTTCATGGACAAAAGTTGCCAAATCTCACAACAGTTTCCTCTTCTGGTTAACAATTCACATTTAAAAGTGGAAGACCCAGGCTCAAAAGTAATCCTGCCTGTCTGCAGGCTTGATGAGAGGTAAATGCTATTTTAATCTAATACCTAAGTAAAGGCAGAAAAAATCGTGGAAAATGTTCATGGCTCTGTTGTACTTTCTGACTATAAACGTATGCACGACACTTTCAGGGAAAACTGTTCCCCAGAGCAGCCTTTTAAAATGTTAAACCACTGCATTTTGGAAACTGAGATAAAGAGCTTTGTACCCCGAGCTATTTCTCCCTTGCTCTTTGCTGAGCTAAACCTCCTGTGTAATAGTTTCTTTGGTGAGCTTTGTTCTGCGGAGATGTTTCATGTTGCTGTGCCTCGGCCTTGTCTCAGTAAACAAAGACTCACTGAGTCAAATTTGGCCTTCGGAAAACAACCTAGATAATGGCTGCCTGTAATTATATAAATGCTTAAATAACAACTGTTTTTTAATTTAATTTAATTTAATTTAATTTAATGGAAGTAAACCTTAGCACAACCTAACCCAGTGCCTCTCCTTGTAAGTGGCCGTCGTGTCCTCTGGGTAACCTCAGAACCTGGCAACATTATTAGGAACACTAGAGGCCAGTGCATGAATTTGTGCACAGGTGGGGTCCCTCGACCTGGCCAGCGATCAGGGCTGATCGGGGCCGGCCAGCTGGTGGGAGGGACAGCGGGAAGTTGGCTGTGGGAGTGCACTGACCACCAGGGGGCAGCTCCTGCATTGAGCATCTGCCCCCTAGTGGTCAGTGCAGATCATAATGACCGTTCAACCAGTCGTTTGGTCATTCGGTTGCTTAGGCTTTTATATATATAGATAGTAGGTACTATAAAAATATTTAATAGATGAATGAATGAATGCATGCATGCATGCTTAATAAATGTACTTGGTTTGTTCTAAAACAACTTTTAGTTTCCTGTTTAGAAATTCAGCCTTTTAATTGTCTTTTTGGGAAATGTTTATTTCAAAAGTGTATTAATATTAAAGAATATTTACAAAACAAGGTAGTCAACAATATGCCTTCTTTAACACTGCCCCTCTTTCCCAAATAAATTCATGGTGTATGGCTCTCCAGAGATAAATAGAACAAAGCCAGCTGAGATGAAAGTATCTGATGGGTTTCCCACTAGTCTGTGTTGGATTCAGAACAATGCCACAATTTTAATGGTCTCAGGGTCCACACTCCAGTGTCCATGCAGAATCTTTTCTACTGACTCTACTCGTTTGGCAAAGCCTGAAGTCACAGTGAGGCAGACAGGTTAGAACCGGGAACAAAGGCCTCAAGCTCTACCCCTCCCCTTTTCCATTTTGGCTGGAACATTGGAGATGTGACCTTCTCTGATTACCTGTTCACCTACTCCCCCCTCCCAATTTCCTGTAATTGAGTCAAACAGAACCGGTCTCAACCAGATTTGGCAGCCATACTGACCTAAAAATGATCATTGGGGCCATTATGATATCCTATATAATAAAAGGCTAATATGCAAATTGTCCCCTCAATCAGGGGGCCTATCAGGGGTGGGGCCAGCCAAGGGGAACGGCCGCAGGTGGTTGGCTGGCCGTCCCCCCACCCCATGAACTCCGGGTCAAGGGGACAATTTGCATATTAGCCTTTTATTATATAGGATATTATAATGGCCCTGATGATCCCCTACCACCCACAGCCACTCCCCCCCGGTGGCCTCACCCTGGATCGGACCCCTCCCCATCAGGGGAGGGGCTGGCCAGCCAACTGCCCATGGCCCCTAGAATTAAACCCTATAATTTGCTATTGTTTTTTTTCAAATTACCCACTGGTGTTAGCTCAAAGAGCAGTTTGTCTTTTCGAGCAGTTTGTCTTTTCATTTAGAACAGTGGTTCTCAACCTTGGCTGCACATTAGAATCACCTGGAAATCTTTTTAAAATTCTGATTTCCGGGCCTCGTCCTCCAAAATTCTGTTTCTTTGTTATGGGGTGGGGCCACAACATTAGTAACAAAGAAACAGAATTTTCGGAGGATGAGGCCCAGAAATCAGGATTTTAAAAAGATTCCCAGGTGATTCTAATGTGCAGCCAAGGTTGAGAACCACTGATTTAGAAGTATATTTAGGCTTGTTCTGCTGAGGAAGAGTGGTAGGTGGAGTGAAATGGGGAAGTTGTTTGGAAGAAAAAGAAAGATGCAGACGCAGCATCCAGGACACACTATTTTTCTTTCCTGAGCATTTGCTAGTTAGCAGCCCGCTTTCCTTTTCTTTTCCTTTTTTTCTTTCCTTTCCTTTTCTTTCCTTTGCTTGTTTCTGTCTCTCCTTTATTTATTTATTTTTTATTTTGGGGACTTGATGGGCCACGCCTGCAAATTAAGACAGAAACTACCATGAGGCTTCTTCAGCTGGTCTCTGGGAGGCTGCTTTCTGGTCAGCCTGTGGTGGCTCCAGGTTGAGACACACTCATCAGATTCCTTTTGTCACTGGCCTCTGTTTTCCACAGTCTGTCCCGAAGACATTTTGATTCAGTCATCAACATTGGTCCATGAGTAGGGACCTCCCCAGAGCCTTAGCCTTTATTGCCCTGCTATTCTACTTGTCCAACATCGAGATAAAGCCCTCTCTTTGGAATCACCACCCAGAACATGTAACTAAATCTTACTCAAAATGTCCCTCTATAAAGAAGAACCAGGACCAATTCCTCAAACACATTTGAAAGACATGAAGGGCATTTTTGCTGTGTTCTACGAGGCTATTTAAGGATTCGGAGCTTGCTCAAGAAATTTGCAATAAAATCCATTGCAAAAGAATTTATTTTTTCAACCAGAAAGCAAAACCATCCTGAATAGTCTTGTGACATACCAAAGTGCACAAGTCAAAAGACACAAACATCACCGGGGCCTGGATGTCATTAACAGTGGCCATTGTTGACATAGCTGCGGGGCCTGGGGTGTAGCAGGCTGCCCCCTGCTGGCTGTGTATCTCAGTTCACGTAACCTTGGCTATACAAAGTCCTTAAAATGGTTTAGTTCCCTTTTATTTGCATTCAGATTCTGTTCAGTTACTTCCAAACATATTTTCTGTAAGTTGAATGAAAAAACTTACATTGGTTTGATTCTGGTGCAAGACAGTGAGTTTGTGTGAATAATAAAAATTATTCTAAAAGGGGTACACTCCTCAGTCTTTTGGGAACATGTACTTGCCTAATGCTGTCAGACTTTTAGAGAGGGTAGCTCTGGCATTCAACAGGTCACAGCATATTTAATGGTCTTTTCCCTTTAACATTTTAATATGTACTATTTCAAATGTATACAAAAGTAGAGAGATTAGTATAATGAACCCTCAGCCTCAGTAATTATCCCCTTAAGCCAATCTCTTTGGACATACACTTCAGTCTACACCCTGACTATCACACCCACTATTCTCAAACAAATCCAAGACTTTAACCTCACCTAGAAATATTTAATATCCATCTCTAAAAGATTAGGACTCTTTATTAAAACAAAACCACTATTCTGTTACCACATCTAACAGATCAACAATAATTCCTTAGTATGCTCAAATAGTTTGTATTCAAATTTTCCCATTGCCTCATAAATATTTCTTTCTATTATTTACTCATTTATTTTTATATTTTATTTTCATCTGGATCAAAAGAAGATCCAGCCCTAGCCAGTTTGGCTCAGTGGATAGAGCGTCGGCTTGCGGACTAAAGGGCCCCAGGTTCGATTCAGGCCAAGGGCACATGCCCGGGTTACAGGCTTGATCCCCGCCGCCCCCCCCCCCCCCGCCCCCCGCAGTAGGGGGTGTGCAGGAGGCAACCAATCAATGATTCTCTCTCATCATTGATGTTTCTATCTCTCTATCTCTCTCCCTTCCTCTCTGAAATCAATGAAAAAACATTTTTTTAAAAACAAAGAAAAAAAGAATATGGTTCCTTAAATGTTAAAAAATAAAATAAAAAGAAGATCCATACATTACAACTTGTTGACATGTCTCTTAGGTCTCTTTAATTTTTAAAGTTCTCTCTTTCTATTTCTCTCACGTGTACCAACTTATTTTCTTAAAGAAAAGTGGGTTTCTTCACAGTCTGGACAAACTGGAATTTTTCTATAGTCTAGAGATTGCTGTCTATATTCTCTTGATATTATTTAACATTTTACCTCATCAGCCTCCCCCCCCCCCCCCCCCCCCCCCCGCCCCATACACACTCCACTTTTTTTTTCCTTTTTTGACGTGGATGAGGTGAAGTCAAGATCTTGAGCTGGAACTCAAGGTCTACATATTAGATTGAATGTGTTCTTCTTTTGAAAAGTGACTGTCTCTGGTGTTGCACTTTCTTTCTACAGATCCTGCCAGTCCAGCAGGTCACTCCCTAATTTGTTTGGAGGGTTGAAAGGGTAGCCATAAATTCCAGAACACAAGCCTATTTACTTTCCAGAGTGTTAACTATAAACACCCAGGCCTTGAGTTTCAGAACAGGCAGCATTTGTCTATACAAAGTGCATTCTTCTTTACAACAGCATTTAAATAACCTATTTTTACTCACTCTACCCCACCCCTGCTTGCCATCAGTCCAGCCACAAGGAGCCACAAGGAGAGAAGGAGAAGAAGAAGGAGAAGGAGGAGGAGGAAGAGGAGGAGGAGGAGCAGGAGGAGGAGGAGGAGGAGAAGAAGAAGAAGAAGAAGAAGAAGAAGAAGAAGAAGAAGAAGAAGAAGAAAAGTTTAAATATTTAGTATGTTACCCCATGAGTTGGTTTACCCAGTCATTTCACAAAATCTTAACACAAACACCCTACAACATTGATTTAAAAATGGCACAAGCTCCTTTAAAACGCCATGCTCCTCTGTTCTTTCTCCTGCCTGTCACACCTGGCCCCTCAATCCCCAAATGGTTTCATTAAAAAGTAATCTACCAGCTTGTTTAGAAGAAAATGCTGAGCTGTTTCCCAGTTGGTGATTTGGTTCAGATCCATTTGGTCCACACTCTCCAACAATCACCTGACAGAACACTGACCTCAAAAAATTAGGACAGTTCCTTCAGTTAAAACAAAACAAAACAAAACAGGACTGCTGTTTAAACACCCTAGGTTTCCTATCCCATTAAGGACATATAATCCGTTCAGTTCTCTGAACTCTAGGGAGTTATTTGTTTCTTCCTCCTTAAGCAAGTTCTGGCCAATGAGAGCCCGAGAAACAGCTGGAAGAGGAGCTTTTCCAGGGCATGTTGCAGAGCCCTCTGCTTTACCCACTTGGAAGCGGGCTTACCTAAGTCTCTCCACGGGGCCTGGTCTGGGAGCTTCTGCGCTGACCCTCAGGAGACTTTGCTCTTCCTCATCCTCTTGCTGAACACCCAGGGTGTCCACTCTCTCTCCCCACTGGGTTGCACTTGGGTTAAAGATTCTTGGTCAAAGGAAAACAATAGCAGGGCAAGGGTTCTTTCATTGGGTTACTTCTTTAAAAAGGGAGGCAGAGGGTAGGGCATTTCTTGAATTAGAATGGGAGATAAACGGAAAGAGGGTTTCTACTAGGATCTGGCTAGCTCAGGGGTGTGGGCTCTGTGAGGAGGGTGATTCCTATCCTGCTGAGGGTTCTATGACCTTTGTGATCAAGAACTGGATTCCAGGCAAAATGCAAACCCCTCAGAGGGTGCAGAGGTGAATGGTGTATATGCTCTGGAATCTTAAAAAACTGGAATCAAATTCTACCCCTGCCATTTGGGGCAACTTTACTTCTCAAGGAATCAAGTTTCTCACCTGTAAATAAGGAAATTAAAATATATGCCTCACATAGCTGTTGTCATATAAAAATGAGATAGCATGTCCAACGTACAACAATTATATTAGGTCTCAAACTTTCCTTCCTCCTTCCATTCCCCAAGGGGTAATACAGTAAACTGTTTATGAATCAATAGATGAATTAGTTTGTCATAGCTGTTCTAAGTAGAACAGAGCTGAAATAAAATAATTAATAGATTTTGTCAGGGGAAAAGATTGGGGAGACAGTACTAAAGGATAGGCACTCCCTGGGTTTATAGGGATTTTTAAAATAGAGGATGACAAGCCCTGGCTGGTTTTCTTAGTGGTTAGAGCATCAGCCCTCAGACCCAAAAGTTTCAGGTTCAATTCCCAGTCAAGGTCATGTACCTTGGTTGCAGGTTCAATCCCCAGCCCAGGTCTGGGCACATTCCAGAGGCAACCAATCAATGTGCCTCTCTCACATTGATGTTTCTCTCTCTCTCCCTCCTCCTCCCTCCCTTCCAATCTCTCTAAAAATTGATGGGAAAAAATATCCTCAAGTGAGGATTAAAAAAATAGAGGGTGACAAAAAAGGACTAGACTATAGAAGAGCAGAGAGAAAGGCATAGAAGTTAAGACAGGTGAACCCCCCCAAAAGTAAATGTCTTCTGTGCTGGCCATTTGCCTCATGCCAGTTCTGATTTCATACCTCAGGTCTACCTTTTTGGAGACCTTCAAAATTACACATGAGTGAGAAAGATAAAATAATGCTGGTTGACATATTATTGCCATTTTCAAGACAATGTAAGATAGAGGTTTGAAAAGTTGCAACTAATTTTCCTAGCCAAATAAATCTTTTATATAAAAAAATGGCAACATCAAAATCTTACAGGTTGAAATGGAATATCTGTACCTGAGTTCTCTCTTCCAAGGCACCCAGATAAACATCTTTGAAAATGTCATTTCTTCCTGAGGATATATAAAGTTGCACCCCTCAGGCAAAAATGGGAGAAGGGAATTAACCTAAATTCATTTCCATGAAAGTAGAAATTTATTGGAATCCAGTTTTTACTGAAGCAGTTGAGATATACAATTTAGTTTGTGTAGTCTCATTAAAGCTATGGGTAGATTTTTTGTTTTTTTTATTTTGTTTTTATTGTTTAAAGTATTACATATGTCTTCTTTTTCCCTGATTGACCCCGGCCCTCCACTCCCACCCCCCCGGCAAGCCCCCAGCGCCCCAGTGTCCATGTCCATTGGGTATGCTAATATGCATGCATACAAGTCTTTTGGTTGATCTCTTACCCCTCCCCCCTTTCTCTCTGAGGTTGGACAGTCTGTTCAGTGTTTCTTTGTCTCTGGATCTACTATTTTTGTTCATCAGTTTATGTTGTTCATTATATCCCATGTATGAGTGAGATCATGTGATATTTATCTTTCTTGGATTGGCTTATTTCGCTTAGCATAATGGTCTCCAGTTCCATCCATGCTGTTGTAAATGGTAAAAGTTCCTTCTTTTTTATCGCAGCATAGTATTCCATTGTGTAGATGTACCACAGTTTTTTAATCCACTCATCTGCTGATGGGCACTAAGACTGTTTCCAAATCTTATCTATTGTAGATTGTGCTGCTATGAACATAGGGGTGCATATATCCTTTCTGATTGGTGTTTCTAGTTTCTTGGGATATAGTCCTAGAAGTGGGATTACTGGGTCAAATGGAGGTTCCATTTTTTAATTTTTTGAGGACTCTCCATACTGTTTTCCACAGTGGCTACAGCAGTCTGCATTTGCTGTGGGTAGGTTTTATAAAAAATACATATTGAGTCTATAACAAATTCTCTACTTTTCTGCATCAGAAAAAGGAAATAAGAACAAATTGAGTGCCTCTGGGGTACTCACTTCATACAACCATAAACAATTGAGTTGTAGGGGTCCCGTTTCTCAGTTGAGGAATCTTCTGTCCATAAGCAACTTGCCCAATAGGTCAGTAGGTAAGGAGGTAGCTTAACCAGGAGGCCAACTCCAGTCTGCCAGTCCCAAGTCCCATGCTCTTTTTATTGCAATGCTCCACTTTGCTGTGACAACCAATGAACATGTAAGAAAGTGCTTAGTAGGCATTTAGTGAATATTAGTTTCCTTAAATCCTCTCTTTTCTTCTTCAAAACTTGTAATTCAGCTCATCATATCAGTGATCAGTGCCTGGTCTCAACCAAAATTTAAGGGTCAGAGGTTCTAAGCATCTACCTGCAAGGATACAGAGTTAGAGAAGGGTAAGGCATTTTGACACACACACACACACACACACACACACACACACAGACAGACACACGATTCAAGATTAAAGGCTAAATGAAAAAATAAACTACATCTAGTAGGTCTATATGAAAGTGGGAAATGAGTATTATAGCCCCCCCCTCCCACAAATAGCAAGTAGTTGTAGTTAGAGAACTGAAATTACGGAGGCAGAAGATTGTTTGGGAGGAAGAGATAAAATCTGGTAGGGTCGTTATATCTATCAGCAGAAAGCAGCAGCCTGGCCAGCAATCCCAGCAGAGAACTTTGCACATGGTAGGTGTTCAAAAAACATCTGTGGAATGACTTACTCGATTTGGCCATTCTCTTAGCAGTTACAGGTTGTCATGCATATGTTTGACTACAGCATTTGCTTTTTTGTAATGAAAGTGGCTGAAAGGAATACATATTGCTGTAGTCTAGTTAAGTCGACAAATAAGAATAGCAGGTGAAGCTTGAGAGTTAGTGTAGAGTGTTCCTTGTCCTAATTCCTGAGGTGAACTGGGATCTTCACCAAAGGCCCTGGGCCAGGCCCTTCTGAGCAGTTAGCTTAAGACTCACTGAGAAATGTTATTCAGAGTCTAGTTACTCACACCACCAAAGTAAGAGGTGAAAGTGAAAAATAATCTGTAGAAGTTCACAATGTATAGGGCTTGTGTCTGGAAATTGGTGTCCTGAGACACGCTGAGCTCCAGAAAGGCAATGTTTATGTGGACTCCTTTCCTAAATTAAAGCTGAAGAACAAATTAAGACACTAGTTTTTATGAACTACTGTCACCTGTCCTTCACAAAACATTTTTCAGCTTAAGAGATGTTTCTTAAACATGTTTTTTTTTTTCCCTCTTAACATTTTTAAAGCATATTCTGAAAGAAATGTAACATATGCTTGTTTCCTTTACTCATCAAACTGATGCCCAGTTAGTTGGAGTTGATAACCAAATATCTTTCCATTAAAAACAGGAAATTACATATTTTTTTCACTGTAAACAGATTAAAACTTGGATTTAAAATATGTTGCCCTAAATCTTCAGGTGAAATCTAAACAAAAACAAGCATTTTCTAAGCCTTCCTCTCAATCTCATGCTTGGCTTTCAGAGCTCCTTGACATGTGTAATACACCTTTTAGTGAGAATCCTGGGGGACAATGGGGATAGTGAAACCACACCAAAAAAAAAGTCAACTTCCTCCCATTAACTCTTTAAGATCCTTTAAAGCAATTTAAGGACTAGCTGTTTATTCTGGTCAGAAAAATTGGTTGGAATCTTTACCACCACTTAGAGGTCATTGAACTGAACTGGAAAAGGAATGTTATTAAGGTGACTTTGAAGTCCCAGACATGTTATGGTGTTCCCATGCCATACTGAACTGACATATATATTCAGTCCCTTGGGGAAACAAATGATCCTCAGGAAAGAGGTTGTTTCCAGACTCCCACACATTAAAGCAGGTCAAGGCATGAGGAAGATCAACTGGGAAAGAGGTTATTCCAAGAATATTTCTGACTTAAGTTAAAGTTGCCAATTCTTGTAGCAGCAACTACAATTTGAAGATACATGTTCAACACCTGCTCCAGGGGGGCAGCCATCAATATCATCATTGTGGTTCCTGGTGGAGAATGGCACTAGAGGCAAAAATAAATGAATATGTCGGGATTCAACCTTTTCATGGTTGTAGAATTCTTTATATTCTAGTCCTGTAATTAGGCAAGACCAAAAGTGAGTCAAAAGATGCAAATTTAATGTCTTCCAGGATTTTTATTTCCTGAAAATAAGGAGTATTTTCTTTTAATGTTTAGGGAACAGATCAAAAACTTCCCATCTGAGAATATGACTTAGCCATAAAAGAGAATGAAATTTTGCCATCTGCAACAACACGAATGAACCTAGAGGGTATTTGTGCTGAATAAAGTATCAGACTGCGAAAGACAAATGCCACATGATTTTACTTAGATGCAAAATCTAAAAAATAAAATAGATGAACAAACAAAACAGAAACAAACTCATAGAGACAGAGAACAAACTGATGATTGTCAGATGAGAGGAGGGTTAGAGGGATGGGTAAAAAAGGGGAAGGGATTAACAAGTACAAATTGGTACTTCTTAAAAAAGGGGAAGGAATTAAGAAGTACAAATTAGTTATGAAATAGTCATGGGGCTATAAAGTATAGTATAGGGAATATAGTCAATAATATTATAATAGCTATGTATGGTATCAGATAGGTACTAGATTTATTGGGGTAAGCACTTAAGTTATGCAAATATCTAATCACTATGTTGTACACCCTAAACAAATATAATACTGTATGTCAACAGTAATTGAATAATAAAAATTATCAGTCATTGTTAAAAAATTTTCCCGTCAGACATTTGAGAGAAAGAAAAGAAAAAAAAATAAGAAGGATCTCTTTTTCTTCTGTGCGCTACTTTAAAAGAATTATGATTTAGACTTCTATGATTTAGACTTTGCCTCTCAGTAAGGATCTCAGTCCATTGGTATGTACACAGCCAACAGTTTTAACTAAAGTTGCTGGTGACTCTGAAACCACCTTAAGTCTACTCAGGGTTTGAATGGACTTCTTCTCTGTGGGACACTGGCAAAAAGGTTAGCTCTGAGCCACCGGATTCCAAGGCCCTTCCCACAACCAATTAGACATTCTGGTTCAGGTTCTAGAACTGACTCCTTTCTGCATTGGGGTTTAGGACCTGTGGCCAATGGAGCGGGCTGTTATCTAGTCTGTAGGGAATCTCACTAATCCATAACTACTTAATCAAGATCCTCCCTGGAGACCAGGGGAGCTTGTGGACACCTCCCCTGCCCTCTCCCTCTAATCCTCTCCAAGTCACAAGTATCTCCCTAGAAAGAGCTTGTACACACGTCTGGAGCCACCCTTTAGTGGTTGTTACCCAAGGGATGGGCCTTAAATTGCTGGCTCTGAGAGCCAACAGGGCTTGCATTCACGAATCCTACAGGACAGTAGCAAACAAAGAAGCTGTTCTTAATGGGTCAGGAGTGCCCTCATGGCATTATACCTGGACCAGGCCCAGAGAAAGCAAGCAAAAATGCCCATCTTTCAGTTTTTCCCTGGAAGTGGCCTAACCACACACTTTTCCAGCTGCTGTTTGAAGGTCTGGTTCTAATCAATTTGCATCTGGGTGCTGACTGAAATCCTCCCCTTTGGGACACTGATAGGTTTCACACACCCTCAACTCCTGGATGGCACCAAGAACAAGGTGCCTTCCAGGTTTGAGGGTAAGCTATGAGTCAGACTGATGGACAAGGTTCATCTGGTACACAAAATCACCCTGTCAAGATTAGAAAAAAGGGACTGTTTCATCTAATGCAAAGAAACCCACACAGAGAGTTAAGGAAAATGAATAAATAATGGCCCAGCTGGTGAGGCTCAGTGGTTGAGCACCCACCCAGGAACCAAGAGTTCGCCAGTTCGATTCCTGGTCAGGGCACATGCCTGGGTTGCGGGCTCAATCACCAGTATGGGGTGTGCAGGAGGCAGCAGATCAATGATTCTCTTTTATTGATGTTTCTATCTCCCTATCCCTCTCCCTTCCTCTCTCTCTAAAAATCAATAAAAATATATTTTAAAAAAGGAATAGAGACATATGTTCCAAAACAAACAACAAAATAAAACTCTAGAAAGAGACCTACATGAAACAGAGATAAATGATTTACCTGATATAGAGTTCAAAATCATGGCCATAAAGATATTCACTGAGGTCAGAAGAAAAATGCATGGGGAAAGTGAGAACTTAAACAAAATAATAGAACATAATAAAATATACCAAACAGAAATCACAAATTTGAAGAATATAACTGAACCTAAAAATTCAATAGAGGGGTAGACCACACAGAAGAAAGGATCAACAAACTCAAAGACAGGGCAATGAAATCCATTCAATCAGAGGGTCAAAAAGGAAAAAGAATAAAAAAGAGTGAAGAAAGTTTAAGAAACTTATGGGACACCATCAAGCATTCCAATATACATAGTCCCCCACTTATTCACAGAAGATACATTCCAAGATCCCCAGTGGATACCTGAAACTACAGATAGTATCAAAACCTATATATTTTATTTTTTTACATATATATATACTTATAATAAAGTTTAATTTATACATTATGTACAGTGAGATATTAAGAATAATGACTAATAATGAAATAAAAGTTATGTGAATGTAGTTACTCATTTCAGGGGATCCCTTACTGAAGTTTTCATGTAGCCTCAATGCTTTCTGGTACAATACATTGATGTCAATTGCAAAATGTTTTCTGTTCATGTTTTCCACCCACAAATTTAATGCTGTTTCCATATTAATAAGCACTTATTACATACTGTGGTCATAAATTTTACAGTTTGAGGTGCAATAGCAAAACTACCACAAATTTATTATTCCATCTTCACAATTTCAGAGAGGGAATATTTGTTCTTTTCTTTTAAAAAAAATATTTTTATTGATTTCAGAGAGGAAGGGAGAGGGAGAGACAGTTAGAAACATCAATAATGAAAGAGAATCATTGATTGGCTGTGTCCTGCACACCCCCCACTGGGGATCAGGCCCAAAACTAGGGCATGTGCCCTGACCAGGAATCAAACCATGACCTCCTGGTTCATAGGTCAATGCTCAATCACTAAGCCATGCCAATCGGGTGAGATTTGTTCATATCCTAGATTTTACCAACTTCAGTATATGATTACCTTTTCTTTCCTTGTTAAATTGAGAACTTTCACCTTTCTACTTAAATACTTTACAGCTTCTCTTTGGCATCTGCAAATTGCCGGCATCACTACACATTGGAGCCATTTTTAAGTAAGGGTTACTCAAACACAAACACTGGTATCAGGACAGTCAATCTGATAACCAAGATGGCTACTAGGTGACAAATAGGTGGATAGTGTACACAGATGGATACACTGGACAAAGGGATAATTTATATGCAGGCAGGATAGAGTGGGGTGATACAAGATTTCATCACATTATTCAGAATGGCACACAATTTAAAACTTATGAATTGTTTATTACTGGAATATTTCATTTAATATTTTTAGACTGCAGTTGACTATGGTAACTGAAAGTACAGAAAGCAAAAACACAAATAAGTTAAGACTATTATGCATTGTAGAGGTCCCAGAGGAGAAAAGAGAGAAAAGGGAGGAAGAAAGCTTATTGAAAGAAATAATGTCTGATTTCTTTTCTAAGCTGGGGAAAGAAATAGATATCCAGATCCAGAAATATAAGGAATTCCAAACAAGGTGAATCCTAGAAGACCCACACTAAGACACATTATAATTAAATTGTTAAAAGTTAAAGATAATAAGAGTATCTCAAAAACATCAAGGAAAAGGGAACTTGTTACATACAAGGTAACCCCAATAAGACTATCAACAGATTTTTTTTTTTTAGGAGAAACTTTGCAGGCCAAAAGGGAGTAGCAGGACATGTTCAAAATGCTGAAAGAAAAAACTGCCAACCAAGACTACTCTGTCCAGCAAAGTTGTCCTTCAGAATTGTAGGAGAGAGAGTTTTCCAGACAAGCAAAAGCTGACTGGCCTTTAAAAAAAAAAAATGTAAAAGGGAGTTCTTCAATTAGAAACAAAAAGACACTAATTAGTAACAGGAAAAGATATGAATGTATAAAACTCACTGATAAAGGTAAATATATAGTTAAATTCAGAGTACTCTAAGGTTGTAATGTTGGGAGGTTACTCTAGTATAAAGGTTAAAAGAAAAAATATGTTAAAAATAACTGTAAATATAATAACGTGTCACACAATGTAAAAAGATGTAAATTGTGACATCAAAACCATAAATTGGAGGGGGAGAATGTACAAATCTAGAGTTTTGTATATACTTTAAGTTGTTATAAGCTTAAAATAGACTGTTATCAATATAAGATCTATATATATAAAAGGCTAATATGCTAAGTGTCCGACCATCTGACCAGTCACTATGACACACACTGACCACTAGGGGGCATACACTCAATGCAGGAGCTGCTGTGATGCGCACCACAGATCTGGTGCCCACAAAGCAACACTCGGCTTCCCACCACCACCCTGGAGTGACAGCCCACCAAATTGCAGCTGATGCTGCCAAGACCCCATGGGGCAAAATGCAGCCCACAGTCCAGCCAAGCCCGGAAACGGTGGCTGTGGGTGCCAGGTAATGACGTCATATAGCAATGCCTGGCTTCCTCTCCCTAGCAACTACTAGCCTCCTTGCAGTTTCTTCAGCCCAGGAACACGACTTGCTTTATAGCTAGGTGCAAACATTTCACACTTTAACCAAATTTCTGTGAAGCATTTTCACATGCCTCATCTCATTTGATCCTCACAGAAGTCCTGGAGTAGGTAGGTAGGAGACTCAGTGGAATCCTATTTTCTTTTCATTAGCCGGAAAACGGAGATTTAGAAAGTTTAGAAACTTGACCCAACTGAAAAGAAAAAAGAAATGGTGGACTTTGAACATGACTTCAGGTGTTCTCACTGCGTAGAATATAGTCAAACACTGCTGCGGTTAAATATTTCACTCTTTGTTCTCCCTTGTGATCTACAATAATAATCTGCTTTGTGTTGATATTTACTGCTGTGTTGCTGACAATTACCTGAAAGAGAAGTTGGAGTGCTTCACTGGGCTGGAAAAAGTTTAGCTACATCAGAAAGCAGGTCTAATTAAGCAAGTTTATTCTATATATATAAAAGGCTAAGTTGACTCACGCATGTGCGACACATATAAAGCTCTCGCTGGCGCCAATTGTACTTGTGTGTTTCGATCTGTCATTGTCTATCGTGAATTTGGTTGACACTTCTATTACAGAGAAAGGGCAAATAGCAATATTGAAATATTTCTTCTAACTAATTTCCTTTCAATGTGCATGAATTTGTGCACTGGGCCTCTAGTCTATATATATAAAGAGCCAGGGTCCATAAGGACTGAAGGCTCGACCACCGGAAGTCAGGGCTGGGTTGCCATGGCGACACAGCACTGACTGCATCTGGTGCTGGCACAGTGACCCAGCACTGACTGCTGAGGGGGCTGTGGATCAGGCCGGGAGAGAGGCCTGCAGAGAGAGAGGCAGGGTCTGATTTGCAGCCTCTGTGGCAGCTGTTGATCAGCCATTGCCTCTCTTTCTTTCTGGGTTTCGCCAGCAGCCAAGCCTCTGTTTCTCTCCAGACCTCAGTGGGGGCTGCTAATCAGCCCCACCTCTTTGATCAGGCCCAGAGATAGGCCTGGAGATGCTGACTGGCATTGAAACCAACCAATCAGAACCAAATCTGGGTGAAGTGCCAGGAGCCAATGGCTGCTTAGGAGGTGGAGCTTTTGACGCTGACTGACATAGAAACCAACCAATCAGAACCTAATCTGGGTGAACTGAAAAGGCAAAACCTAAGGTGGGTGCTGAGGAGGGGTTTTAAGGGCAACAGCTGTTTGGTGTAAGGTGCAAGAAAGCAGTTCACTTTTTAATGACTGGTTTGGCAATATAGTGCATATAGTTGGCTATCAGTCCAGATATAGGAATTATGTGTTTTTGTCTGCCAAGAGCATCTCCTCCTGCTGAAAAAGGCATCCCCCTCCCCCATTTAAGCAATCCTATCCTATATAATTTATCTATACTAATAAAAGGGTAATATGCTAATTAGACCAGGTTGACTGACCATCTTCCAGACGTCCGACTTCCTTCCGGACCAAGCCATCTTGGTGGGGGCTGAGGCAGAGGCCATTAGGGGTGATCAGGCCAGCAGGGAAGGGCAGCTGGGGGCGAGATCAGGCTGGCAGGGGAGGGCAGTTGAGGGCAATCAGGCTGGCAGGGGAGCAGTTAGGCATTGATCAGGCTGGCAGGGGAGTAGTTAGGAGGTGATCAGGCTGACAGGCAGAAGCGGTTAGGGGCAATCAGGCAGGCAGGCAGGCAAGCGAATGGTTAGGAGCCAGCAGTCCCAGATTGTGAGAGGAATGTCCCCTGAGGGGTCCCAGATTGGAGAGGGTGCAGGCGGGGCTGAGGGCCCCCCCCTTGCACGAATTTCATGCAATGGGCCTCTAGTATTTAATAAAAAGATGAAATAAATCACCATCAGAGGGCCAAATCATTACAGTGCCACCTAGTGGTCAAAACTCTTGCCCAGAACAGCCTACTGTGAGTGGAGCTATCCCTGTAGGCTATGTAGAGAGTGAGGAAGGGGAGGGCAAGCAGACTTCCTTGTGCCTTCTGTGTACTGTGTTTGGTATAATGAATGATTGCTTGATGGCCAATGTGAGTTGAGGTTAGTGAGAAAAATTAACAGAACCAATTCCCTTCCCAATTGGATGATTTAAAAATGAACTATGTCCAGATGGTTTTCATTACATGTAACTAGAAAGTATGTGCTTTTTCCAGGTTTGCCCATTTTTGTGTCTGAAAGTGTGGTGGGGTATCAAATGGTCTTCTGTGATTAGAAGCTCTGTCTCTCTATAGCGATGCCAGAGGCAAGTTGGCCTCGGGAATCTCAGAGCATTTCATCCTTCCACTCAAGAAAAGTGTCTTCCACCCAATGAGCTTCGTTGAAACATGAGGATAATACAGTTCACTGAGACACTCTGCTAGTAATTAACGGCCTTGGGGCCCAGAGTACTAAGATGAAAGCTTGGCATCCTTCTTTCATTTACAAAGAAACCATTCAGACTTCTTTTGATGAAAGCAACCAGAGTTGCCCATGGAAAAAATTAGTACCTTTAGAAACAAGAGCCAAAAGTAAGTTTGAGACATCCCTTTCAAATTAATCAAAATGAGAATGCCAAGGAAAATTCAATGGGAGAAGTTTGGACATGCTATATATTTGCGGCAAACCAGCTTTCAGTAATATCCAAGATCATAGGAGGAAAAGACACTGCCATGTGGATATCAGAAAGTGTCAAGTGAATCCAATTGGGTGAGAATTAGACTGATTGAGTTGGAATCATGCAAAGGTGAGGGTCTCTTGAGACACACTTGGTGGTTCTGAGCCTGGACTAGGACAGTTACAGAAATATCAGTGCTATGTAAATAGAGATTCTCAAGATGTCTCCTCTACCACAGATACTCCAAGACAAGCACAGAAACTGAAGTGTAGGTTGTTCTACCTAAAGAAAACTTTGCAACTTATAAGGGAAGCAAGAAAGGAGAAGGTAGGAGAGCATTAGAGCCCATAGAGCCCACTGCCCTGGTGCCAATTTCAAGATGCACACCCTAAATAACATAACTCCTTTCATCCTTAAAGGGCTATCCAGACTGTGTTTTTTCATTAAGAAAACTACAACTCAGAATCTACTTAAATTACACCATGAAAACTGGGGCCCCCATACTAAAACTTACAGAGGCTTAGGTTTTGTGATTCCAAACAGAAATGCCTGAGAAATTTGATTTTTTTTTTTAACTTGTAGATTTGAGGGTAGGTAAAAGCAGAAATAAATACTCATTAAAAGTCCCTTTAACTTTATTATATGAAAACCTATATTTCTCGAAGGTTTCAAATGGAGTGTTTGCTCTCTAAGATGATGGTGATTGGTGATCAGAATTAGGACTAATTACTAGAGGCCCGGTGCACGAAATTTGTGCATGGGGGAGGGGAGGAGTCCCTCAGCCCGACGTGCACCCTCTCCAATCTGGGAGTCCTCGGGGGATGTCCAACTGCCAGTTTAGGCCTGATCCCTGCTAGTTCTACATCCCTCTTACAATTTGGGACTTCTGGCTCCTAACCACTCTGCCTGCCTGCCTGATCCCCCTAACTGCCCTCTCCTGCCAGCCTGGTCACCCTTATTAACTTTCTTTTTTAATCTTATCCCCTTCACACACAATTGTATTTGACTTCCTTATTGGCTTCTCCCTCTCACACAATATTTCTCTCTCCTTTATGTAACATTTTTTCCTACTGACTCATCATTTATAAACTTTTCTTTCCTCCTTATTTCCTACTTCTGTTCCATCATCCTTCTTCCCATCTTTCTCCTACCATCTCTCCCTCCCCACATTCCTTCTTTCCTTTATCCTTACCCCACCTTACCCTCCCCTTTTCCTTCCTTCCCACCTTAATTTTTTTCTTCACTTCCTCCCTCAGATCTGCTTTGCTCCCTCCCTCCTTTCTTCCTTCTTCCCATTCTCCTTTTAAGCTCTACCGGCTCCCCTTTAAAACTTTTCTTCCCTCCCTCCCTCTTTCTCTCTCATCCTATCTTTCCCATACATTCTTCTCTACTTACTTCCACTGTTTTAAAATCTATCTATCTATCTATCTATCTATCTGCCTAATTATTCACTATCATTTATCTTTTTTCTTTTCTGACTCCTACTTTAAAATCTGTCCCCAGTACACAACTATACTTGATTTTCATTGTAGCTCCTACAGTTCACTCATATATCCTCTTTCCTTCTTTAACTCTGCTGTCTACTGACTCCTTTATAAAGTTCTTCCCTCCCTCCTTCCCTTTTTTTTCCCACTGAGCAATCCTACTGGTTTAAGATGAGCTGCATATGAGGTAATAAAGCCATCTGCAGGGGGAGGGGTGGGAGGCCCAGGGGTGTGGCCAGGTCATCTCTCCAGAAGTTGTGTCCCCATTTTTGGCATCTGGTAGGTAGGGCAAGGCTGGTGTCTCCACAGATCCCAGAGCAGATCCTGAAAGGGCGAGGGCTAGGCCCTCCACCTTGCCCCAGGGTAAAGGCTAGGCCCTCCACCTTGCCCCAGAGTAAGGGCTACGCCCTCCACCTTGCCCCAGGGTAAGTGCTCCATCTTACCTTGGCCACGTGCTTGGCAAGAAGCTTCTTCCCGGAAGTCTAAGCCTCTGCTAGCCACACCCAGGAACAAGACACCGACTTGTGCCTGGCCAATCGGCAGAGCACAGTCCTTTCTCCTCCCCTTCCTCCAACTCCCCCTATATAACCCATCTCCACACAGAGTTATCTCTCTCTGCTTCCTGCTGCTGTGTCGGTAAGGTGGGGGAGCCGAGCTAGCTCGAATAAAGACTCTTATGCTTTTGCATCAGACATGGCTGGCTCCCTGATGTGGTTTCTTGGGGATCCTGAAATCTGGGCATAACAATCCAAGTTCTGTGCCTCATATTCTCTAGCCAGATAAGGGGTGGGGGAGAGAGAATGGGTGAAACAGGGGAGAGAGAGAGAGAGAGAGAGAGAGAGAGAGAGAGAGAGAGAGAAACAGAATAATCATATATGTGTCTGAGAGAGAGAGAATGTATATGTGTCTATAGAGAAACAAGACTTGTGTATGTATCTATGAGAGAGAAAACAGAATAGTTGTGTATGTGTCTATGAGAGAGAGAGAGGATCTGAAAGATAGGGTTCTGGGTGTGTTTCTGTGTAAGAAATGGGGAGAGAAAAAGATTGAAAAGCAGGAAAAAAAGAGGAGACAGACCCCACCTTCCCCTTAGGGGACCCCCTTCTCCTTGCCATGTAGTCAGCAACCCCAGCACTGAGTCAGCTAGGGTAGGGTGACCCTGCTGGGGTCCAACCCCAGCGGGTCCAGGGGTTCCCAAAGGTGTGGATGGAGTCGGTGAAGAAGGAAGGACACGGAGCCAGCATTCGGTTGATCAGCATAGCCAGGTTCCTCTAGCCAGGATCTCCAGCCAGGTTCTGTCCAGGTTCTCTTGCCATGTTCTCTCACTAGGTTCTCCAGCCAGGTTCTATCCAGGTTCTCCTGCCATGTTCTGTCTAGGTTCTCCAGCCAAGTTCTGTTGCCAGGTTCTGTCCAGGATCTTTTGCCATGTTCTCTTGCTAGGTTCTGTCTCTAGGTTCTGCCTCTAGGTTCTGTGTTTCTAGGTTCTGTGTTTCTAGGTTCTATGTTTCTAGGTTCTGTGTCTGTTGTCTTGTTACATCTGTATTTATACCAGTTGATTCCAATCCTATCAATCTCTATTCCAAAGGTTAGGGCGTTTCTTATCTCCATTCCAGGGAGTAAAGATTATGTAGCTTAAGTGTGATTGTTTGTAGTTAAAGTGATTAACTACCCGCCTGGCACTTAGTTAAGGGGTTTCACTCCCTCCCTAACTTCAGGGAAAAATCCCCACCTGAGGAAACAACCTTTCTCAGAGAGGTGACCTTGGTTAAAACACATAGTGCTAAGGGGAGCAAACACATTAAGAACAGTATGCTATATACGCCAAGTCCCTGAAACATATGCTGTGCTGATGTTTCTTCCCTGCAGCGACTGTGTCAAGCAGCAAGGATGGACCGGCTCCTAGCACGACCCCATTTGCCCTTCTCCATCTTGTGCTTCTCCTGTGTCTGGGGCTTGTCCTATGGATGCCTTTGTCCTCATCAAGAGTCACCTCATGAGCCCCCACCCTGTGGCCCTGAGGGGTGAGAGCAGTGGGAAGTGTCAGAATGAGCACTCCCTGGTCCTTCTGTTGGGGGTGTCACTGAGGATGGGGTCACAGCCTCCTGCCAGCCACCATTTGCCTTCATTTCCCGAGGGCTGTACATCTGGCCTCCCACGAGGCCACTGGTCGTGACTAATTAGCATATCTGGGCTAATTAGCATATCCCTCTCTTATTATATAGGATAACCATTTGTTGAAATGGTTAGGCACAACATAAAGCGTTGGTTCTAAGGAATTTAGTTGTTTCTTATGCTGTCATAGTACTCCAAATTGCACCAAGTCCTCAGAAACCCTTTATAACATACAATCAGAAATACTGTTATGTGTGCAGAAACAAAGATATATGTTCTTAAGTGAGAGAGCCAATGACATTCAGAGTATCGTTTGACTGGGTACATCATCTTCTGACTCTTATCCTGTTACAAGACACCACTGTATACAGCTCTCTGCCAATCCTGCCCCTTCTAGTGGTTATGTGTTAATGAGGCCTAGCTTTCCTGTGGAATTTTAATTATACTTGGTTGAGTTTATGTGAAATGGCCTGGTCTTGAACTTATAGGAGATAAAAATGTCACTGGGGCCCTAACCGGTTTGGCTCAGTGGATAGAGCATCGGCCTGCGGACTCAAGGGTCCCAGGTTCAATTCCGGTCAAGGGCATGTACCTTGGTTGCGGGCACATCCCCAGTGGGGAGTGTGCAGGAGGCAGCTGATTGATGTTTCTCTCTCATCGATGTTTCTAACTCTCTATCCCTCTCCTTTCCTCTCTGTAAAAAATCAATAAAATATATTAAAAGAAAAATGTCACTGGGGGGGGAGGACTTGCCTGGAGAGACTGCCGACTATGACCACGCTTCCCATATTACTGAAAAGACTGGATTCCTTAATGGTTTTTCATTTTATTATTTAACTGCCCTTTCTAAAAGATCAGTCTCCCCTTTCATCTCTCCACCACAGAAACTGTGAAGGGGTATAAGTTCTTTAAGTTGAAAATTGAGAAGAAAGAATAAGTCCTTAATTTGGAATTAAGCATGGTCAGCTTGAAGGCTGTCCTGTCTTTCCTGTAGCCCTAGGTGTATATGCTTGGCTATTCATAGTGACCCAACCTGCTCTTCTGGCACAACATTTCCAACAGGAGGAATCCTGTGGAGCAAAAGAAAAGTGTGGTCACTCTATCCAGCGTCTTATTCTTTTACTGGTTTATAAAAATTAAGATTGAATTGAGATGACTTGAAAGGAATTTAATTGAAATGTTTAAAATGATGGCTGTTTCATGCTTGGGGAACAAAGATTTACTTATTTATTCATGCAAGAATATTTTGTCATCATGAAGTGCATGGTCAAACAAATGTCTTTTATAAAATGTATCTCAAAGTACAGGGGGGATGAAGGAAACATTTGGAAATTCAAAAAATATAGAGCCCAAACTTGCCAAATAAGAATGACAGGGTTAACCTTACCATAGCAATAGAGAGGAAACCATATTGGAACCAATGAAAAATTACATCTAAAATTTAGCACCTTGAAAATGTTTTTATTTTATTTACAGAGGCTTGCATTTCTGTGCAAACAAAGGATTTCAGAAAAGGGCTACGTTCTTGGAGAAATGTGCAAAAATACTGAGGCTTTTGAAAGTAAAGCATGTTCCAGAGTAGGCTGTTCATTTTGGTTTTGGTGGAATCATTTCCAGGAACACAGACCATCTGAGTTCATAAAATACAAGCTTGAGTTCCAGCAGTATGGACTTTGAGCAGATTTCACTACTCAGTCTGGAACTCACACTTGAAAGGAAACAAATAAGGCTTTAAGCCCAACTTCAAGTTTTCCAGGGATAAGCCATGGGTCTGGGGTAGGAAACTGGGGTACTCTAGCCAGAAGTAAAAGTAAGTGTGTGTAACATCACCCTGCAAAGAAATGAGCTACCCATCTGGCCTCAACCAACAAGTTTGATTTGGGGCTTTTGGCAAGGCAACATTTACTAAATTCTGGCACCATCCAAAAGTCCAAAGGAACGACTGCTTATTTGGTGCAGATGGCAGAAAGAAAGATCAGATGGGAGACCTGCTTTGATACTCTGCTGATTTTCTCCAATAGAATTTCCACAAAAGTTAAGACAATGTTTTTTTGGTATTGTTTGTTGGAAGCAATGTCCATTTCTGTGTGTGTGGGATATTATGGGAAAGGGGGAAGGATGTCCCTGCATCAGTAAACTTAGAATATCTGAAAATTCAAGAGACAGAGTAAGTCCAAAAGGCCAGGGCATTTAGTCTTAGGGTATGACAATCACTTAGATAACAAATCTAAGCTGAATTTGTCTTATCACAGGACAACAGTAAAATGAGCCAAAAATAAAAGCACTGGGTCTAGATCAGTCACAAAGTGAATAATATTCTCGGCCACTGTCAAATGTTGGCCATAATTTGTCAAAGAATGTGACGGGGCTCTTCTGAAAAATAGGGATAGTTTGATGGATAGACTCCTGGGGTCAAGAACCACAAGAAGAAAATTGTGTTCCTTCTGCTCAGCCAAGTGGATCTGTACTACTTTCTTCCAAAATATTGTTCCTCTTCTCATCTCCATTTCTCTACTTTTACTACCTGAAAGACTTGAAATGTCCTCACTTAAGACTTCTGCCTATTAATTCCCTACTCATGCTTCATTATCCACTCAAACACTACCTTCTTCATGAGTCCTTCCCCATCTGAAGTTACTTCTTCTCTTGGGTGCCGCAACCTGCATGGCTAGGGTTCAGGATCTGAAGAAGGGGTCGACGCACAAATGAAAATACTATACAAGAAATATGAATTTAGAAGGCATGGGGGCCAGGTGGAAACCTCTCTCTTGGAGAGGCACACCAACTTCTGGTCGGTCTGCTTTTTATCTACTTGAATACACATTTGCCCTTTAGCAATGCATGCAGGCATATCAAAGGTAAAGTTTGGTAAACAGTAAAAGGATTATCAGGTTAGGGAATTGCCTCGAGCCACTGAGCCCATAGCAGGGAAATATTATGCTGATTTTCAGCCCTGCTGAATCTCAAAGTCCATTGACCTTCCAATGGGTCTTTTTGCACTAATACGCTAACTTTTGTTGGTTTTAGCCTCTGGCACTTGGGCCTTTGTGTCTCAGGGTACTTGGGTATTTCTTTGCACTGATATTATTAGTAAGCTTGTTTTATCCATCCTACTAGATTATAAACTCTTGAAGAAAAACATGTGTGTACATATATCTTATTAATGCATGTTAATAGTAATGTTTATTGTTATTATTATTATTATTATTATTATTATTACTATTTGAATCTCCCTTGCCTGCTATAGTCTCTGGACCACAATGGATGTCAAGGTGTTAGTGGATATTAATTCAATAAACTAAGCACCATTGCCCGGGACAGGGAAAGACCTAACTATAAAAGTGGTCATTCAACTTTCCCCTAAGAATGTAATTTCTTGAAGACTACTCAATAATCAAGATGTCAGCAGAGTCTCACTGCACCCTGCCACCCAGAGACCTGATAAACTTGTCTAAATCCTAATCCTATTGCTTGATATAATCCAAACTCTCCTCACAAATTCTGCAAATTCTTGTACCAAGTTTCCTCCTGCATCTCTCAGCCTCAATGCTCTTGCCTCCAGGCCCGCTGCCTCTGTTTTTTATCACCTTAAACAGCTTGTCAAACCATCTCTTCTCTCATTTCAGCAAGAAGTTCAACTAGATCAGCAAACATCTGTGATGGTTTCATAGACTTTATTCCTATCACAGCACAGGAGTGTTCTGGCAAGTTGGGGCTCCTCTACCATTCCATTTTTGCTTCCCCTCACCATTCTGGAAGTATAAATAAATCCCTTCTCCCTTGCCTTATATTGGCAACTATACCCACACCAGGTCCCTTGAGGTTCTCACTTATTACCTCAAAGGGCTTATTAAACTATTGTTGTAATGTACCCCGAGAATCACACAAGGACGCCTCAAGGAGTCAAATTAAGGAGTCACATTTATTACAAATCCGGGACTACAAGGGGACATTTCGCTCTCTCAAATCTCGTAGTAATTACCTAGCCCCAACACCAGATTTATATAGGCAAAAATCACAAAGGTATTGATTACATCTTTGGGTTTGGAATGGGGGACCTGGTTTGCAAAAAGCAGTTACAGAAGTGAAATTGAGTCGATTACTTATCTACAAAGATTAATTATAGTTTTGGGTCTTCAGACCACTGAGTTGACAGAAACACATTATCTAGAGCCCTTGTGTCTTGGGACCACTGAGTCAACAGAAACACATTATCTGGAGCCATCGAGGCAATTTAGAGTAATGGTGCTGTCCTGGTCTTGGGACCACTGAGTCAACCAGAACGAATTATCTGTGGCCACTGAGGCAATTTAGGATAATCGTGCTGTCCTGGTTCCAAGGTACAGAAGAATGTGCTTTCTCAAACCAGTGAGATCACAATCATTGGGATAGCATACATAAGTTCAGAAAATCAAAGTAACTTTTCTATTATTAAACAAAGCAAATAAGTACAGAAGCCAAACAGCAGGGTTAAAGTTAAACTATAGTTTCTACCTGAGATGATTGCTAATATACTTCAGTATTTCTTGCAGATGTATACAGTGCTTTTGCAAGAAGAATTCTAAAGAATGTTTTCTCCATTCATTGCCTGACAATCTGCTATTGTATTGAATCAAGACGTAAGAAGCCTGTTTGGGGTCTTCTGGTATTCCATATTCCTAGACCCAAACTAATCAGAATTTTTTTTTAACTCTTTCACTTCAGTCTTGTTTGTTTTCAATTGTAGCTCCTAATTCTTTTTTATTTATTCATTCATTCATTTATCTGAGATACCTACTGTGTGCCTTGCACTTATTTTACAAAACAAACCAGACAGATTCCTTATCGTTGGGAACCTGGTTGAAACTGAGCCTGACTTACCTATTTGTTCACCTAGTCTAGGGGAAATAGTTCTGGGTATTTCCTTTTACACTAAGAGGTAGCTGCCCCTACTACAACCCAAGGTTCAGTGACCAAGGTCAAAATTTCTATGCTTTTAGTAGACACTTGGGAAAGCCATGGCTTAAGTGTCTTACTTTAGTAAGATAAATTAGTAATAAAATTAAACTTATTAAGCTGGATATTAGACCTAAGGAAACAGCTGAAACCCAAAATAATTAGTTGAACGTTAAAGAATGATCTAACTTATTCAGTACTTATGGGATGGATGAGGATACTCTGAAAATAGCTCCTTTTATGACCTTTGAAGTGTTCTTATTAAGACCAAATATTTCTCTTCCTTGAATATAAATACTTTCCTTTAAATATCCTTGAAATGTTTTATCAACATCTAGGGCTAAAACACTATGTACCTTCGTTCATTATCAAAAAAAGAAGTCAAATATTTTTAAATGCTTGTAATATTTTTAAACCACTGTGCCAAAACCAAATGTACTTTCTGACTTCCTGAATTGTAGAAAGAAGAGAAAAAGCTGTATTAAAAATAAAGTGACTTTTGCTGGAACTATAAAGGAAAGAACGGAAAGGAATTAATAGATACTAAGTACTTTTGTGTATGTGCCAAGTGCTGCACTAGACACTTTATATGACATCTCATTTAATCCTGAGAGGCAATCTCCCCAGAGTAGATATTCTATTGTTGTCCGCACTTTAGAGATAAGGAGACTGAGGTGAAGACCACATCAGACCCATGACTATAGTGTTCGTTCTTTTTAATGGCGGCTCAGTTTAAACAGGGGGTTTAGTAGTGTCCTTACAGAAGTAACATCTGAGATAATGAACACGCCCCATTTCCCCCGCCTCCCCCCCCCCACACACACACACTCAACTGCAAAATTCCAAAGATGCTTTGCCTACAAATTATTAACCTGTAACTCATAATTTCACAGGTAGTTTTGTTTGTATAAGGATTATAGTTAAGACATACTCATTTGTAGGGGGAAATATATTTCTCATATTTTCTTGGGTAGTTTCTCGTCAGAAGGGCAAAGAGCTATGGATAGGATTGTTTACATTCTTTTGTTATCTGCCTGTTTTCACATTTTGTGTAAATAACATCACTAACATAGAAGCTGATAAAATAGATCATTTTAAAATCCAAAGAGATTCTAGAGGTTATCTAGTCTAGTGTTTCTCAAATGTTGATCTGTATATGGACTACATCAGAATCACATGGTTAGTGTTTCAAAATTACAGATTTCTGAGCCTCTCCCTAGGCCTTCTTTAACAAAATCTTCAAGGCAGCACACTGAGAATCTGCATTTTGAAGTTTCTCATTTGATTCTCAGGCATAAACTGGCTTTGGAACCATTCATCCAAGTCCATCTCTACTTCAACAACGTCCCCTCCAACACCCTCCCAGACACACACATATACACGTGTAGGCGGCCTCACTATAAACACGTGTAAGAACAGATAATTGACAGCCTCAGAGAAAGTTTGTTTTTATTTTTTTTATGTGATAACCCTATTGTTTTGAAGTTTTTTTCTTAATTTAACTTAAAATATGTTGTTTTAAAACTTCCATTCATTGGTCTCAATTCTGTCCTTCAAAAGATATGTAGAATACAAGGAATCCTTTAGAACATGAGCCTTCAAATATTCAAAGACAACTAATAGAATTTCCCTTAGGTCTTTTCTTCTCTGAGCAAAAGTCAGTCCTTAAATCCTTTGTTATAGGTCACAAACTCAATGACATTCCCTCTAGCATAAAGAAAGTAGGTGAAGGGATTACCCAAAAAACATATATAGGTAACACATAGATACAGGCAACAGTGTGGTGATGGCCAGAGGGGGTGAGGGGTAGGTGGAGGTGGGCAAAGGGGGAGGGAGAAATAGGGACAAAAAGAGACTTGCTTGGGGCAATGGGTGCACAGTGCAGTGTGCAGATGATGTTTTATTGAGCTGTACACTTGAAACCTGAATGGTTTTGAAAATCAATGTCACCCCAATAAATTGAATTAAAAACAAATTTATAAAAATAAATTTTAAGAAAGATAGTTCATAGATCAAGCCCTCGTGACTAACAAATATAAAAATTAACTAGTAGTAGAGAGCGCAAATTAAAATAACAGTGTCATATTATTTTATATCCATCAGGATGACAAAAATTAAAAACAGCAATAATATTTATTGTTGTTGGAGACATAAAGAGAAGAATATTTTTTTTATACTCCTGGGGAAAATGTACAGTCACAAACTTTCTGGAAAACAATCTGCCACATCTGTTAAAGTTGAAACTACATATAAACTTTGATTGAGCAATCCCACTTTTGACCCTCTATCCCATCAATATTAAAAACGTATGTACAAGAAAAATGACAAGTTTTGGCAAGAGTGTGGAACCAAAACTATCATACACTCCTGGTAGAAGTGTACATTGATATAATTACCTTGAAAACCTGTTTGTCAGTGTCTTTTAAATCTGAACATATGTATACATTGTGATGTAGCAATACCACTCTTGGTACATGCCCTGCAGAGATGTAGACATGTATGTTTACCAGAAGAAATATAGAAGAATGTTGACTGAAGTACCATTTATATAAATCTAAACCTGGAAGGCATCCAGCCCCTTATGAAGAGTAGAATGGACAAGTTAATTGTCACATTCATGTAATAGTAAACTGTACAGGAATAAGAGTGAGCACATTATAGCTACACATATCAACATGGATGAACCTCACATAAAAAAGCCAGGCATGAGAGAGTATAAGGGCGTGATTACATTTACATACAGTTCAAAACCACATTCAGTTCAGGGAAGTCAGGAGGCGGTCAATGACCAGAGGCGGCACAATGAATGCTTCTGGGAGCTGGTAATTTCAGTTTCTTGGCCTGGGTGCTAATTTTATAAATATGTTTGCTTTTTTAAAAATTCATTGAGCTGTATACCTCCAATTTGTGCACCACATTGTTGTTTTCAAACAACAGTCACGTGCATAAAACTTTTAATGCATTGTTCTTAGAGAAAAACTATAAATAAAGCTGAGGTTCTAAATAAATTACTATGTATCCATATTACAAATATTATACAGCTACTTAGATGAATGAATTGGTATTATGCCAAATGATTTAAAATTATTTTCATGAGATACTATTAAATAAGGAAAGGAAGATGAAGAAAATTATATATAGTATTCCATTTTGGTAAAGCAAACAGTAACCAAAATAAGAACAAAGCATGCATTGTATATGTTAAACACTTAATCCTCATAACAACCCTATGATGTTCATAGGATTATTATTCTCACTTACAAATGAAGAAACAGAAGCAAGATAGATTAAGTGATTCACCCAAAGTCACAATGCTGGTAAATGGTGAAATTTCTAGAAGCTAAAGATTTCTATCATTGCAATATCAAGCCACATAGAGAACTCCTTTTATTATTATTGAGTCATTAACCAGAATTTTTTAGATATGGATGCTCTGTAAGATGCAAGCCAGCTAATATTACCATCCAGTCAGTGTTTAAACATCCTTTCACAAGACTAATAATAGCTAGTATTTATGGACCACTTACCTTGGCACAGGTCAGGCACAGGTCTAAGGCCTTTACTCACCTTTCCATTAAACAACCCAACCACACATGAAGAAAGACTGCTGATAGTCTACACCCTGTAGATCAGTACCAGGTTCTGTGCCTCATCTTCTCTAGCCAGTCCTACTGCCCTGTTAGGAGCACCCATGCACTTTTCTATGACTTCATGGAAGTCACATGCTCTGAAGTCAGCAGATCTGGGTCTGTATCAAGTCCCAGCCTCTTACCAGTCGTGGGATTGGAGCAAGTTATTTAGCTTCCACATGAAAAGAAATTCTATAACAAGATCTTAATGGAGTGGTGAGGAATACGTGAGTAAAGGAATGTAAATTAGGAACATACCACCTGGAATATTGCAGGCACCTGTGAATGTCAATGACCTTTTGAATGAGGAATACCCTTTCACTCTCATATTCCATTCTCATGAAAGTCCATTAATGATAGGAAAAAATATTGTTCTATTTAATTTTTAAAACTGTAGCAATACAGCTTTGTAGTGCGAAGATGACTATTTAAGTTTTGCAGACTTCATATGTATACTGTTTATTGAGTACTATTGTGTGCAGAAACTGTTACGTGTTTGATATATTATCTCACTTAATCCTCCTACCTCTAAAAGACAACCAAAGGACTTATATGGGAGCATATAGGCCTAACCAATGGACACAGACAACAGGGGGGTGAGAGCATGAGTGGGGGGATGGGGGGTAATGTGGGGATAAGGACACATATGTAATAATTTAATCAATAAAGAAATTTAAAAAAATAAAAGACAGTCAATACTCATATTGGCACTTAACATTTATTCCAACCTCCTTCTGGTGTGATTTTCTCTACTATAGAGGCTAGAAACCTAAAAACTACATTTTCCAGACTGTCTTCTATCTGGAGTTCTGGCTGGGAATTGTGATTCCCCAGTTAGATGAGATTTGGAAGGCAGAAATGAGGTAGAGGCCTTACTGCTGATGTTTTCACTGGTAATAGGATAGTGGAGGTGTGTGCTTTTCACTGGCATCAGTCATAGTTCCATGGTGTTATCAGGCAGGGCATGGGGCATTCATCTCACTGGTCCCAATTGTAGCAGGCCTGGTGAAAGATAGCAGCAATCTCCTGACCATGGTCGCTTCCTAATTATAAGGGCTCCTGAGGCACAAGGTGGTAGTTCAGGTAGCTCACGGCTTCCTGGGAAGAGGCAAGAGAGCCCTTTGACTCCTTTCGGAGGTTGGCTTTTGGAAATCTCTACACACACACACATATTAATTTTTTTTCTAAATTTGACAGTATTTTGAAGACATCATATCTTTTTACTCCTTTTATTAAATATCTATTTCCTAAGAACAAAGCAGTTATCAAATTCAGGAAATTTAATATTGACAAAATACTTTAATGTACAATCATACACCAATTCCATCAATTGTCCTAATAATATCTTGCAAAGCAATTTTTGGTACATTATCCAATTCAACAACTCATTGATATTCTTTAGAGGTTGTAGGGAACCAATACATTATTTTGAAAAATATTTATCACAAATTAATTTATTTTTAATGTGGCTTTACATAAAGTTTTTTCATGGATAGGCCAACCCATTCCTGTTAAAGAGATCAGTCCAGTCCTGAAAGGACCAGATTTGTGAAGGTAAATTTCCTTACCCATTCACTGCAGCATCTAATTGCTCTTTCCAATACAAAAAAAAAAAAAAAAAAAATTAGAGGGAAAGATTTGAACCATCTGTTTGTTGTGTGCCAGTGGCCTAAGAGGTGAGGGGAAACAAACTTGTTTCCACTTCTCTGTCAAAATCCTGGCATGTGGACCCTTTGTTTTCTCAATTAATTGTAGGATCTTGACTGATGAATGGGCATTCTTTAACCTGAGCTGACCATTTGGAATTTAAAATTAGCATTGTAATTATATTTACTGGGCCACTGATTGAAGGGAAATTGCACTCGGCTGATGAATTTGCATGTTGTGAAATGGGTCATGGTAGCAGATGGCCTTCCAAAGAACAAAAAATAACACTGGAGTTGGTTGCTCGCTCTCCTGGCTTCCATAATTGAGCCCTGCTGCAGGAGCGTGTGAGTGCTCAAATCAGGTCAGGGAAATTGGGAGTGTCAGGAGAGGTAATCAAGAGGAGCAATAAGCTGTCAAAGAATAATATTCTGATCTTAAAATAAATCACCATTTATGGAAATATGCATATAAAGCTAAGGCTGGGTGTTAAATTATAATTAACATTTATTTATTAAATGTTCCGCCCTAGGGGGGGGAAAATAAAGGACACATATGTAATACCCTTTGTAATACTTTTAGCAATAATAAAAAAAAAATGTTCCGCCCTAACCGGTTTGGCTCAGTGGATAGAGCGTCGGCCTGTGGACGGAAGGGTCTCAGGTTCCATTCCGGTCAAGGGCATGTACCTTGGTTGCGGGGTGTGCAGTAGGGGGTGTGCAGGAGGCAGCTGATCAATGTTTCTCTCTCATTGATGTTTCTAACTCTCTATTCCTCTCTCTTCCTCTGTAAAAAATTCAATAAAATATATATTTTTTAAAAAATGTTCACTCTCAGGAACTATTCTAGATACCTTGCATGTATTGTCTTGTTTAATCTGCACCAGAAACCTATGAGTAATGATTATTACAGTCTGCATTTTATAAATAAGAAAACTGAGATTCAGAGAGTAAGTTGGCAATATTCAATATAAATGTTTTTGTCACATGAAATATTTTATTGAAGTCCCAGGATATTATACTTAAATTAACTCAAAAGGTAGTATTTAGATCATGTTTTCCAAATGCCATTTTCCCACTTAAAACAAAGCAAAGCCAAACAAGAAATGAAGAGCATTCCAGGTCTGGTGCTGGAAATGTAAAAGATGAGCCTAAGACATCTTATCGTACCAAATAGCAAGAAATATATCAAAAACTATTGGGATTGGGTACAAAGGACTCAGGAGTTTTTATTGGGCAAAGAGGGACAAATTTAAGAGTCAATAAGGATGATAATTAAAATGGATTTAAACACATAGAATATATTTATTTAAACACATAGAATAGTTATAAACCCATCATTACACTAATAAAAGAGAAACATGGTAATTAGTGTACGACCGCTACCCTTCCCATTGGCTAATCAGGGCAATATGCAAATTAACTGTCAGCCAAGATGGCAGCCGGCAGCCAAGCAGCTTAAAGCGGAACATGAGGCTTGCTTGCTCCAGTGATGGAGGAAGCCAAGGTTCCCCGCCTGCTGCCGCCTGGCTCTGAGCTGCTGAAGCAACAGCTCCAAAAGATACAATGTTTCAATTATAGAAGCTAAAAGATGGCGGTTAATTTGCATATACCAGTTGCGAGGGAAGACTGAGGACAACATGGAGGCCAAGCGGTACAGAACGGAGCTAAGTAGAGGCCTCGAGGACAGAAATGGAGGTGGGAGGTGGGAGGTGGGAGGGCAAGCCCAGCCACAGCGGCTGCAAGGAGGGACAGCTGCTCGGAGGGGAATGGGCAGTGCCTGGGAGCGGGAGGGGAAACCAGCCACAGCGCCTGAAAGCAGGAGGGGAAACCCAGCAGGAGTGGCTGGGTGCAGGAGGGGAAACTGGCCACAGCCCTGTCACAGGGACAGGCGTCCTCTGGAGCCAGGCCACTCTGAGCCTGTAGGCCCATGCATAGTCCCAGAGCGGCCGAAGTCCGGAATGCCGGGCCTACACTTGCAGGTGCCAAGCGGCCGGGGTTGGGGTCGGAACATCCCCAGGACCCAGGCACTCCAAGCTGGCGCACACCCAAGCGGCCAGGAACGGGGCGGGAACATCCCCTGCAGCGAGTGAGCAGACAGCAGGGCCCTGCTTGCCACTGTCCGTGGCAGGGAGGGGCAAGCAGTCCCTTGCAGGGCCCCCACAGAGAGCAGACACCAGGGCCCTGCTTGCCCCTGTGGTGGCGAGCCAGAGAGAAGACAGCAGGGCGCTGCTTGCCCCTGACCCCAGGGGCAAAGGACAGGCAGGCCCCTACAGAGAGCAGACACCAGGCCTACGGTGGCCTCAAGCAGGCAGGTCTGCAGAGAGCAGAGGACTATGGGGGAGCAGGTCTAAGCCGTCAGTAGGACATCCCCTGAGGGCTCCCAGATTGGAGAGGGTGCAGATCGGGCTGAGGGACCCCTCCTTCCGCATGCATGAATTTCGTGCACCGGGCCCCTAGTTATATAATAATACCAAAACAGCAACATACTGATATTCTTTAAAGATTCTAGGAAACCAATGCATTATGTTAATAACTGGTCAGTAGAGAAAAAGAATCAAGCTTTCCCCCTTTTTTTTCTATACAAACTGTACCTCATGTAAACAATATTCAACAAGGGGAAGTTTTGGGTTTTTTTTACAGAGGTAATCTAACTAATAAATGAAGAAGGAATAATAGAAATATCACAGTTTGAATCTCTTAATGAATTAGTGTTTCTAAGCAATGATCAACACAGCTGGTGACATCAAAAATGAAACATTATACGCTTCTTGGTAGAAGTATTCCACCCCAGCTACCTATATAAAGGGTGCTGAAGAAACCAACCAGCATCTTTAAGCTTCTTTTTCTCACAGGAAATACAGAAGACAGAGGCATGAGATGTAATCCAGACTAGGGGGAAATCAGGCAAAAGGACCAGTTTTGAAAAAAAACACATAACAATAATAATAGCTGAAGTGCAAGAAGGGAAAACCTGCACATTAAAGACACTTAAGAAATTATTAATAACCAATGATAATATATAGGCCCTTTTTATATTCTATTTCAAGCAAACCATAAAACACAACAAAACAAACTAAAATCATAATATCTACAAAATCTATATCATAATATCTATAATTAGAAAAGTAGGAACACTGATAGTATTAAAAAATTATAGTTGGAGTTTTGGGGATATGATGATATTATAATTGTGTTGAAAAAGGAGTTTTTGCCATTAGAGATACATTTTAAAATAGTTTTAGATGAAATCTATGATGTCAGGGATTTGTTTCAAAATAATTGTGTGCGATTGGGGAAGTAGGTGATAATATAAAGAAAAGAAATAACTAATGACAGTTGTTGAGCTGGGTGCTAAGTACATGGCATTTATTATATTATTCTTTTTTATCTGCATATGTTTGAAATAATCTATGTTAAAAACATGTTTTTAAGGTAGTTCATACACATAAAAATTAATACTTATTTGTGGCAAACAGTCCAAATAGTCAGCAACTGAGAAGTGAATAAGTAGTATGATAATCCATACAAAGAAATATTATTCAGCAATAAAAAGGAAAGAACTACTGGCCTGGCCAGTGTTGCCCAGTGATTGAGCATCAACCTATGAACCAGGAGGTCACAGTTCAATTCCTGGTCAGGGCACATGCCCAGGTTGCAGGCTCAATTCCTAGTGAGGGGTGTGCAGGAGGTAGCCAATCAATGATTCTCACTCATCATTGATGTTTCTATCTCTCTTTCCCTCACCTTTCTTCTCTGAAATAAATAAAAATATTTTTAAAAAGGAATGAACTACTGCTATAGGTCACAAAATGGGTGAACTTTGAATATATTATACTAAGTGAAAGAAGCCAGTTACAAACAATGACCTATTGTATGATTCCATTCACATGAAATATCCAAAATAGGCAGACTCAAAGAAACAGAAAGAGCTTGGGATCCGGGATAGGAATTAAGAGTGACTGTTAATAGGTATCGTGCTTTTTGGGGGTGATGAAATATTTTACATTGATTGTTGAGATGGATGAATAACTCTGAATATGCTAATATGATGAAATTATACATTTTAAGTGGGTGCATTGGATAGAATGTCTCAATAAATCTGTTTTTAAAAATTTAATCTGAAGGTTCTAGAGATAATATACATTTACAGGAAATATAAGGAGATAGAGGAATATGTTATATGATACCAGGAAGCAAACAGGCAAATTCAGACTATAAACTATTCTACAAGACAACAGACCCAGTTTCTTCAGGAAAAAAAAAAGGGAAGGTAGACTACTCCAGGTCATAAGAGACTTAAGAGGCACAAAATCAAATGTTATGTATGACCTTGACTGAACCTGATTAGGACAGAGCAACTGTAAAAATAAGTATTTTATATTATTGGGCATCTGTGATTATGGACTTGGAATTGGGTAATATGTAATATGTAAAAATATTTTCAATATTCCAAAGTTCAATTTAATATTTCTTAAGAGTCATTTAAGTACTTGAGACCATTTTGTTTGTTAAGTCTAAGCACGAAAATACTTAGAAAGAAAACAAAATACATACAACATATTTATAAATATGTTGGCCTATTAGGGTGATGTACTCTATTGGTAGGGTGTTTTAAGTTTGTAGCAAAATGAATTAGGCTTGAATAAAACAATTTCTAAGGTAAACTAGGATTTTGAAATGCTAATGCTAATAATTGAATATGAATCATTAAAGAACAAATAAATCTGAATGATCAGTTCTGCATATATATTTTTAAATATTTTCATTGATTTTTTAGAAAGAGCAGAAGAGAGAGGGAGAGAGAGAAACATAGATCAGCTGCCTCCTGCATGCCCCCTACTGGGTATTAAGCCTGAAACACTGGCATGTGCCCTGACCAGGAATCAAATCAGTGACCCCTCAGTGCATGGGATAACACTCAACCAGTTCTGTATATGAAAGCCATCCTTGAGGCCACTAAAAGTCCGTTATCAACGCTATAATATTACAATAAAATAAACAATAGTGCACCCTCCTCCCTCAGATTTTTATATTTCTGAATTGACTCTATAATTTCTTTAGTTTGGATGTAGCTCTGTACATGTTAGATGTACAAAGGCCAAAAGAACAGTGGTTTAACAGTGACAGACGTGTACTTCTCCCTCCCCTAACAATTCAAGCAGCCCAGGCAAGTCTGGTGGCTTCGTGGTGTCAAGAACCAGAGTTTATGTCATTCTACCATCCACAATTTATTGCTTTTCTTCCGTGTTCTAGGGTGGTTTATCCAGCTCTCACCATTCCCATATTCCAGCCAGCATGGCCTGGTGGCGGCAACCATCACTTCCCCTCACATCTTTATGATTTCCTTTCTTCTGTTGGCTTTGGTTTACTCTATTACTGCTTTTGTAGCCTCCAGAGTTAAACCTTGACCTATTTATTTTCAGTCTTTCTTAGTTTTTGACAGATCTATGTCCACCACTTAAATTGTATCCTTAGTTCATAATATGCAGTAATTCACTTTTTTCAAGCTTCAAATATTTAAAATTTTTCAGTGATAATTTTTGTTTAAATTAATGTTTTTCATTTCTAAGATTTTTAATTGATTTTCTCACATCTTCCCATTTTATTTAGATTTCCCTGATTTTTAGATGTATGATTTATTATTCTATGTCATGAATATAATTTCTTTAAGTGTTTTGGGCGTAACTATTTTAAGGTCTTTTTCAGGATGTACTTTATAAGTTTATCCAGAATCTATTTATTTTCTGATTGTTAGTTTTGCTGTTTTTGTGCTTTTTGTTTGTTTTTTTATTGTTGAATTCCTCAATTTGTTTTGATTTTTGATTTGCGGGTTAATTTTACATGTGACCTTTCCCCCATATCATTCTTTCTAAGACCCCTCCCTGTCTAAGGGGTCTGCAACCGCATCCATCCTCCATCATTGCAAGTCTGAATGTGCCAGTCCTGTCCTTGATAAGAGTGATGAAGGCACAGATGTAGGTGGGAACTTGCCTCAGTTTCTGATTAAGAGGCTGTGTCCATGTTCATTCACCTCCCCAGATGCAGAGCATTTTACATGCTGTTTCACCAGGCAGCATTTTCCTGTCTATTTTTTCTTGAGTCAGAGAGCCCCAGTCAGATTTCAAGCAGCAAGCCTGACCCTATCCTCTCAATTTATGTGACATATTTTTAGTCCTGTTTCCCTTCAGGACCTGAATCTTTTTGGCAACTTTGATATGCACATTCCTGCAGTGCAGTGGCCAGTGGCTTTACTTCCTGCTTTTTGTTCTGTGTTTATATTCTGCTGTTAGTTTATGGAGATGTGTATCCCCATGGAGCTATTTGGACCTTAAACAAGTCTGACTATAGAGGCAGACATTTTTGTGTTTACTAAAATCTGTTTCTTGTATTTCCAGGGCACAAAACTAGACTACATTTTTAACCTCCTTTGCATTAGGTTTGGCCATATGACTGAGTTATGGCTAAGGAATGTGGGCGGAAGTGATACATGGCATTTCTAGCCTGTCTCAAAAAACCTTCCACGTCACGTTCCATGCTCTTTTTTTCCTCCTGGTCACTGGCTGGATATGAAGGACTCTGAGATCTTAAGATATGAAGGAACCACAAAATGGAAGGAGCTTGGGTCCCTGAATCATTGTGTGGAAGGCAGTCCCCTGGACACCTGGATGAAATTTACTTGTGTGAGAAATAAATTCTTACTGTATTATACCACCGAGATTTCAGAGTTTGTCTGTTACAGCAGCTGGCATTTCCCTGAACAATGCAAAATGCCTTTCTGATTTTGTTTTTAGAGTTATATATTTTTAATGTTCCTTCTTTCTTTTCTATTTTATATAGCATTGCTATGTGTTTGGAGGAGAAGGAATGTCTCAGGGAATACATTTATAAGGGCTTGTTCGCCACATTTCTGATCACACTTTTAAACAATCTCTACATAACATTTTCTAATTCTGATCAAGACAAGTATTAATCAGATAGAAATGTGAGATGGTGCTGTCATTGAAAACTCATAGTAATGTGTGTCTGTGAATTTTATCGCCATCACTACAGCAACACCCTGCACTTGGAGCAAGGCATAACTGTTAGTAGCTCCTGATTCATTTGCTGCTATTTTAGGAAGCATCAAGTAACAGACTCCTCCACATGAATCTATCCGTTTCAAACTGCTTGACTAAAGACATGTCTTTTGCCAACCCCTTTAATATATGCTATTGCTAGGCCAGTAGCCAGTTCTGTGGCAAGCCCCCAAGGTCCAGTTTCTCTAAATACAGTAGGCACTCCCATGCATATGTGATCAACTTGCATTTCACCGAACCATCCATAGCAGGGAAAAGCTGTCCCTGTTTCATCAGGGATACAAAGAAGTCTGCGTCATCTTGGCCACTCAGGGTAGTTTTTCCCTTGTGGCTTGAACATATGCTTGCTCTTCCTTTGACACATGGTGGCATCTCAAGAGCACACTAAATATGTCATTCAAGATTTCTGTCTGGAGATGACAGCAGAAGTAGACGCCTCTGCCTGTCAAGTCTGATTCTGTCACAGAGCATCTCCCGCTGGGGTCTTTGAATCCAGACGCTCTCCTCTCAGCCGTCAACTTGCTTGTTTGCTTCCAACTGTTGTTGGCATCATTGCATTGCTTCCCAAGAGCAATTTTGCAGACCATTTTATTCTAGGTCCTTCCTTCCATAGGTGCTGCTGAGGTTAAAACAGGATAAACGCCCACAAGAGGTTTCCCACAATCTTCTCTTGGCATTTTTCTCAATGATTTTTATTTATTGTTACTTTTTGCACTTCCTTTTTGTTTGCGTTTCCCGATGCCTTCCTTTCCTATTTTTTTTTTTTTTTGGCAGTTCTTCATTTCTTTATGTCAGTGATAAAGAAAAGATGTTCAAATCCTCTTTAAAGCTCATTTCCCAAGGATGTAGCTGTAGACCACAGTTGTTGCTTCAGGAGACTCTAGCTAGGGTAGAAATTCTCTAAGGAATCTGTGCTTTTGTGGTTATGTGGAATTTTCTGGGAAGAAGGACCATTGACTTTATTAGAATCTCAAAGTCACTGGGACCAAAGAAGTTTAAGGACCATTATTATTGTCAAGTTTGTTTTTTCCTGCAACATCCTGGAAACAAGGGGACTTTTAGGACCAGTTATTCTAGTTTGCAACAAATCTTGTCTTTGGTGGGTGCCTCTGTCAACCTCAGCTGTAACAATGATAGATATTTGAGCTAAAAGCCTTGAACTTTAATGAATTTGATAACAAAGGGAAAAAATTCAAGAGCAAGGTTAAGGAGTTAAGACTGAAATATAATTCCTTTTCTGTTTCAATTGCAATAAAAACTCTTTAATTAAAAGTTAAGAGGTGAGATTAGAAGACAGGACAAATGCAATTGAGTAAAGAACTACATCTGAAAAGCTCAGTTTTTTTAATAATTTAAAAATTCTAAATACAAACTTAAAGCATAATTACAATAATTTATTACATGCATTTATAAATGTAAAATACAAAAGGTCACTAAGAAAGGAAAGTGAGAGAAGCTAATGAAGAGTTTACAATTCAAAGTAATGATGTTAATCAATCTGTCCTAAGCCTTCAGTAAGTTAATATTAAAAAAAAAAATTGAGTTCTTTCTAAGAAACCTTTATTAAAAAACTTTTTTAAGTCATAGGACTCTTCTGCCGCCAACTTTATGAAATGTCATCCCACCTCCCTCCCAAATGGTGAAACCAACTTCTATGGAATAATATGTTCATTTTCCATGTCCATGACTTTCTTGAGGCTTGGCCTTACCAAATGTCCTCACAGCTTGGTATTTTGCTTCTTTCCTCTGAGCATCTATTACTGGCCCCCTCAAGTCATCATTACAAAGTGTTTGATCAGTGTTGGTGGTCTAGGAACTAGATGGGGCTTGCATCCTACTGATGATATATAAGCACCTCTAGTCCAAGCCCAGTGAGAGGCCAGATGTTTCTGCAGGGCCCGTTGACTTTCTTGACGCTCTCTGCAATCGACATTCCTTCCTGTGAGCCCAGCTGGCTGCGCTCTCTCTGGGAGCCTGCCTTGTAGAGCTCTCTCAGTAAATCTGCGAGGAAGACCTGACAGTAGTAAGGGCCCCAGACACTGTGTACAGAGAGCAGAAAAGGAAAGCTCCTGTGAAAGTCCCAGATTCTATTTTAACCACACAGTTTGCTCCCTTTCCCTGATCAGATAATTTAATAGGAATTGCTGACATATGGTAACATTATTTTTATTCTCTTTTCATTCTTTCTAGAATTTGGTATCAGCTGAACAACAACATCACCAAAAGTCAGAAATCTCTTAAGAGGGAGGAGAGGCACAAGGCCAGTGAATCCATGAAATGGATAATCAGCCGTGAATAGTCAGGATCAGAGTGTAGAGTAAACAACTCTCCCCCCCCCCCCCCCCCCGCCACCCCCCATCTTCCCTTCCCTGGGAGCAAACAGCAAGGCCCAGCCAAAAACTGTCCCTGCTGGGGACCCGAGAGCAGATCTCTTTCTGAACAACTCCGCTTCAGCTCAGGCCTCTCTTTCCTCACATTGGGTAATTTTCTGGACTTGGATGTGACGGTGACTCACTGGCTTACAGTCTGCACACGCACCACGTCGTGTCTCTGAGTTTGCTCCAGTGAACAGATTTCAAGCCAGGCAGTGGCACTCAGAGACAGGGGCATTTGAATCACATTTTTTGGCTCATTAAAGCCATTCTACCAATGTTGCTCCCCATGTCATTCAACCTATTTTCAAGCCGTTTTCTCAATGGTGCACTTCAGAGAGGTTGGGCATGGATTTTGCTAAGAACTGGATCATGTCCATAAGCCTCATCAAAGCCAGTTTATTCTCAGGCTCTGGCAACCTTTGAATAGCTCTTCTACCTTTGCAGGCTCCCACACAAAGCCTGCTCTGCACAGTTTGCCCATGAACCAAGATGTTTATTTCAACTTGTTCCTGAAGTCATGGATGCCATGATGTTGCTCCCAATGAGGGAGCAGGGTGTGTTTCCACCTCCCAGTAAACAGCCACCACAAAATTGCACAAATTCCAAGATCTGTTCGGATATCTTCTCTACTCCAGCCAACCAGAGATGTGCTGGAGGCACAGAGTACTGGAACGTACCAGAAAAACATGCCTGACTTGGAGCTTCCCTCATCAATCAGGATGGCTTACAGAAATTTTTGACCCCAAGTCTGAAAAGAAATGGCTCACTAGGTTAGTAGACTGAAAAGCAGTGATTTTCTTTTCTTTTTCTGTTTCAACCTGTGGAAGAGATGGATGGTAGAAAGAAGCTGGGAGGTTTCTTCTGGTCATGGCTGCAGTTCTGTCTGTGTGTGAGTCCCAATCTCTTCCTCTCTGAGCTCCTCCATATCGCGATTAGTCCTGACAGAAAGGGTTTCATGTCCCAAACCCCTTCTCTTTTTTTCCTAATGTCCCAACCCCTCAGCTGGGAACAAGCACACCTCTAATTAGTGCTGGACACTTGTACTGCTCTATTGAAAACATATCATGAGAAATATATATATATCTTGATTTGGGCTGTGGACTTTATATTAAGAATTAACTACCTGGCCCTGGTTGGGTGGCTCAGTTGGTTGGAGTGTCATCCCATACACCAAAAGGTTGCAGATTTGATTCTCAGTTAGGGCATATACCTAGGTTTCAGGTTGGATCCCTGGTTGGGGCATGTATGGAAGGCAACCAATCAATGTTTCTCTCTCACATCAATGTTTCTCTCTTCTCCCTTCCCTCTCTCTAAAATCAATAAAAATAGATGCTCAAATAAGGATTTTTTTAAAAAGAAGAAGTAACTGCCCAGTTAAAGGAACTGGGGCACCTAATTCATTCTTCTGTGAAGGCTAGTAACAGAAATTCAGTTTTTCAGATAACTGAGATACAAAATTAAGTCCTTAGCCTGGACAATTAGGCAAGAATGAAATAAGGATATCCAGATTAGAAAGGCAAAAGTTAAACTATCTCTATTTTTAGGTGACATAATCTTATATATAGAAAATCCTAAGGAATCCACTAAAAACACCTGTTAAGTTAATAAATGAATTCAGCAAGGTTACAGGATAAAAAAATGAAATATAGAAACCAATTATATTTCTATGCAGTAGCAATGAACAAATCAAAATTGATATTAAGAAAAGAATTTTGTTTATAATAACATTAAAAAGAATAAAATACTTAGGAACAAATTTAACCAAAAAAGTAATAAAACCAACCTCTGAAAACTACAAAACATTGTTGAAGGAAGTTAAATTAGACATAAAAAGTGGAAAGACACTAATATTCATGGATCAAAAGACTTAATATTGTTAAGATGACTACACTCCCAAATTGATCTAAAGAGTCAATGCAATCCCAATCAAAATCTAAGCTGACTTATTTGCAGAAATTAAAAATCTAATCTTAAAATTTATGAAATTCAAAGGACCCAGAATAGTCAAACTAATTTTGAAAGAAAAAAAAAAAAAGACAAAGTTGAAGAAGTTATACTTCCCAACTTCAACACTTATTACAAAGCTACAGTAACCAAAACATTGTGGTATTGGCATAAAGGTAGACAGATAGATGGATGAAATAGAATCAAGAGTTCAGAAATAAATCCTCATATTTATAGTTAATTGACTTTCAAAAAGAATGCCAAGACCATTCAATGGGGAAAGAATAGTCTTTACAACATATGATACTGGGACAACAGATATACCCATGTAAAAATAAAAATAAATAAAAATAATTCAGACCTCTACCTCACACCATATATAAATAAGAATGTATCAAAAACCTAAACCTAAATATAATAGCTAAAATTATAAAACTCTTAGAAGAAAAGACAGGTGTAAGTTTTTGTGACCTTCAGGTTAGGCAATAATTCCTTGGGTATGACATCAAAAGCATAAGCAATTTAAAAAATAGATAAACTAGACACAATTAAATTTAAAACTCTTGTGTTCCAAAGGATACCATCAAGAAAGTGAAAAGACAAACTCACAGATTAGCAAATTTTATTGAAAATCATATATCTGATAACAGATCTGTATCTATAATATATAAAGAAATATTACAGCTCAACAACAAAAAGACAACCCATTAATAGATGGACAAAAGATGTGCATAGGTATGTCTCCAAAGAAGATATACATATGGCCAATAAGCACTTGAAGATATGCTCAACCTAATTAGCCATCAGGAAATGCAAATCAAAACCATAGTTAAATACCACTTAACATCCACTAAGATAGCTATAATCAAAAACAAAAATTATGCACACACAAAATAACAAGTTTTGTCAAGAAAGTGGAAAAAATTGGTACCCTTATACACTGTTGGTTGGAATATAAAATGATACAGCTGTTTGGAAACAGCCTGGCAGTTCCTCAAATGGTTAAACATAGAATTACCATATGACTCAGCAACTCCACTCTTAGGTATATACCTAAGAGAAATGATAACAAGTCTATGTAAAAATTTATACACCAATGTTCACTGCAACATCGTTCATAATGGCCAATGTGGAAATAACTCAAACATTCATCAATGAATGTATTAGTTAGGGTTCTCAAGAGTACAGAACCAGTAGGAGATATATGTAGATATATATAACAAGAGATTTATTTATTGTCTCAAGTGGTTACACAGGTTGAAAAGTCCCACAAACAATCCTCTCTCTGAAGTTTAGAGAGCCAGGAAATTCAGTGGCATAATTCAGTCCAAAGCCAAAGTCTGAGAACTAGGAGTTCTGCTGGTATAAGTCCTAGAGTTTGAAGGCCCAAGAATCAGGAGCTTTAATATCTGAGAGGAGGAGAGGATGGACATCCCAGCTCAAGAAGAGAGAGAAAAAATTTGCCTTGCTCCACCTTTTAGTTTATTGTGGCCCTCAACGGATTGGATGAGGCCCATCCACAGTCATGAAGACCAATCTTCTTTACTCAATCTGACCCAAATGCTAATGTATTCTGGAAACATCTTCACTGGAAACATTTTACCAGCTATCTGGCCAATCCCTTAACCTAGTCAAGTTGACACAAATTAGCCACCACAATAACTCTAGAGTTAGAGTCAATAGGCTATTCCCTGTAGGCTTGCATAGTCAATGTTTTTGTAGGGTTTGCCTTTCCTTTAAAAATGTTCTTGAAAGGAGTCCAACCAGCATGACTCAGTGGTTGAGCATCAACCTATGAACCAGGAGGTCACAGTTCAACTCCTGGTCAGAGCACATGCCTGGGTTGCAGGCTCGGTCCCCAGTGTGGGGCATGCAGGAGGCAGCCAATCAATGATTCTCTTTCATCATTGATGTTTCTTACTCTCTCTCCCTCTCCCTTCCTCTCTGAAATTGATAAAAATATATTTTTTAAAATGCTCTAGAAAGGTTATCTATAAACCTAAGGAACTGAGCAGGGTGGTGGCAAAGGAACCACAATCAAAAATCCAAAGTATTGGATCCTCAGGAGCTCAGGGGGAATGGGACAGGGGCTACTATGAAGGGCAATCATTTTTGAACCCTGACTCTTCAAAGGGTAACTGGAAAAATGAATGAGCTCATGCTTTAAAATGGAATAAAATTTTCTAGCAGAACAACATCAGGACACATTCATTATCTTTTAAAATCAACTGTCCTTGCAAGCCCTGTGAGGATAGGCCTCTGGATGACACTAGGACCTACAAGTGTTAGGTTGAACCATATGAAGTTGCCATGGTTGTGGCTCAAAAAAATGGCCGCATATCAGCAATTTCATAGGGTTCAATTAAAGCGCCATGTTGATGAGGACAGAGGTGGTAATGGAATGTTGCTGCACCTGAGCTTCCCTGCACAGGGGCCTGTCATTTGATATTTCTAGTTAAATTGTGGTTTGTGCAAGATTCTGGTAGCTCTTTGCCAAGGCAGAAAGCTGGCCACAGGTAAACACACCTGCATGCTTACTCCTGTTCTCAGCCAGAATATCTGCAGCAGTTACAACACTAACAGATCTTTCTGGCATAGCTTAGCCTCCAAAAGATTAGCCCAACCTTGTTGAGAATGTATCTAATTACAATTCCTCTGCCAATGTTCCATGCATGTTAAAGCTGAAGGGAACCTCACAGGTCATCCACTCAAGAGCAGGCAACTAAGGGCTAGACAGGTAAAGTTCCAGGATATTGGAAGACCTTTGTGCCCCATCCCACATTAAATATTAAACCTTAAAAAGCACTTACTTTAAATTTAATTTTTACTTTAAAAAATGACAAGCTTTTCATCATCTTGCTTTAAATATCATTTAACACATCATTTATAATTAACAGTGATTCTCAGCTTACTTGGGGATTTACACAGTGAGAAAATCTAACCCAGTAAACTCTTTTTAAATTAATGCATTTTAAAAAGATACACTTAAAAATTAGTGAACTGGACATAATAACACATTTTTAATAGACAATGTTTTTCAGTTTAGCAATTTTCTCTTTTGAATTTGGGGGTGATTCTTTCCAGTCCCAGACAAATTTTTAGATCCTTAAAAAGCTCACAGGCCTGGATACTGCACTTCTCCCACATAATAGAGAAAGTACCTGAGTGGACTAGCCTAGGAGGCCATGGTTAGTGGTAGTAGAGACACAATTGGAAATCAGGATTTTTTTACCTTCACTAGTTCTATGTGTAACATGCATGCTGTTTGTACAAGGTCAATGGCAACCATATCTTATTTGAATATTCTTATTCTCCTCTAAGCCTCAAAAAACCTCTTGGTTTGTAGAGAGAGTGGTCACATCTTTAGCTTATAAAAGACAATGTTAACGCTTTCTGTTGTGTTTTGTTCTCAAGGTTCAGACTAGTGAGCATGGACAACAAATGCTCACTGGACCTCACTTTCTGCATGGTTCCCCAACTCCCTGGAGACTTGAATCTCAAATAAATATTTCTGTCAGGAGGCTGAGCTCCCAGCTGTGCAAATTGGTCACAGATGTAATTGCATTTGCCCTCTGCCCTAGAGAAAAACACTCCTCCAGTTGGGGGTTTAGATGTCTCAGAATGAAAGACATTACTCCTGACTCCGGGTAATAGCCGTGAAGCCCAAAATAAACTGCCCCAGAGACAGGCCACAGTGCTGCCAGATGTAGGAGGTGGTTGCTAGCCAGACTGCAGGCCTGGACAGCCAGTTACCACACTGGGCTGTCTAATTGGCCAGTTGGGCACCGTCAAGAATCAAGCTTCCCCATTGGCTCCTCTTACTTGCGAACATGACTCCCACCATCTTTGACCCCCTCCCTAATGCCCATAGGACCTCTGCAAAAGGCTCCAATTCCAAGTGTCTTGAACGGCAGGCAAAGACAGCCCAGTCCATCAACACTGAGCATGCTGCAACTGCTGGTCTGGATTCCTCAAAAAACTAAAAATGGAACTCCTGTTTGACCCAGTGATCCCACTTCTAAGAATATATCCCAAGAAACTAGAAACACCAATCAGAAAGGATATATACACCCCTATGTTTGTAACAGCACAATTCACCATAGCTAAGATTTGGAAACAGCCTAAGTGCCCATCAGTAGATGAGCGGATTAAAAAATTTCGGTACATCTACACAATGGAATACTATGCTGCGGTAAAAAAAGAAGGAGTTCTTACCATTTGCAACAGTATGGATGGAACTGGAAAACATTATGCTAAGTGAAATAAGCCAGTCAGAGAAAGATAAATATCACATGATCTCACTCATTTATGGAATATAATGAACAACATAAACTGATGAACAAAAACAGATCCAGAGACAGAGAAGCTTCGATCAGACTATCCAACCTCAGAGGGAAGGTAGGGGAGGATGGGGGTAAGGGGAAGAGATCAACCAAAGGACTTATATGCAAGCATATAAGCCTAACCAATGGACACAGACAACAGGGGGGTGAGGGCATGAGTGGGGGGGGGGGGTATGGGGGTAATGTGGGGATAAGGACATGTATGTAATAACTTAATCAATAAAATAAATAAATAAATAAAACAAAGCTTTACTTCTTAAAAAAAAAAAAAGAAAAGAAAAGAAACATAACACCATGCAACTGACCCCGCCAAGTACCTCAAGATCCTAATACCGGGTTGGTTTAACCTACCAACATTTCAGTAGTTCCTGGCATAGAAATTGGACCCTAGCAACCTCAGCAGGAGGTGATGAGGCTGAGTTAGACCAATTCTTGAGGCATTTGAAGCCTTACCTATAGGAGGCTGTCCAGGAGCCAGTCCGTACTTTGCTAGGATGGAAAGGGGGAGAAATCTGACAATCCCTAAAAATACAGCAAAAGGACCTTAGATCATGGCAATTTCCCCAGCTAGCTTTCAAGAGATCATGGATCAGGCAAGCAGGACTTTTGTTTAGTAGCTGCTGGATAGCAAACCTTCAGGAGACAGCAAACTATTCCACCAAAGATTGGTTGAGCGAACTTTTGAACAAAGTTCATGGAACTTTGTTATTTTAAGACTTTTCACTCTTCTTAGAGAACTGGCCAACACGTATGTGCTCTAAGCATTGGGACAGAATCAGACTTCCTTGTGCCACCTACTGTGAGGGGTCATGGCTGAGACAGCAGGCTCCAAAGTCAGCTCTCTGGCTTTGAATTCATGGTCCACCATCTACTAGATGTGAAACTTTGAGATCTAATCTTATCAATGCCTTAATTTCTTCACTTGTAAAGTGGGAATAATAAAAGTCCATATTTCATAGAGTTGCTGGGAGACTATATAAGATAATTTATTTAAAATGCTTTGAAGAGAACCTGGCATATAGGAGAGAGAGAGAGAGAAAGAGAGAGAGAGAGAGAGAGAGAGAGAAAACTTTTGTTGAGCAATTATGCTTTTTATGTTCTAGGCATTTTGCATATTTTCACAAAAGCACTAAGTCAGTGGTCGGCAAACTGCGGCTTGCGAGCCACATGCGGCTCTTTGGCCCCTTGAGTGTGGCTCTTCCACAAAATACCACGTGTGGACGCGCATGTACAGTGCGATTAAAACTTCGTGGCCCATGCACAGAAGTCGGCATTTTGTGGAAGAGCCACACTCAAGGGGCCAAAGAGCCGCATGTGGCTCGTGAGCCGCAGTTTGCTGACCACTGCACTAAGTGATAGGTACATTTATTATCCCTATAGAATGGAAGAGGAAATCTAAATCATGCTGGCAGTATATGGCAGTCAGAATTCAAACTTCTGTTTGACTCTTGAACCCCAACTCTATGTTATGCTGTCTATGTCCTCCATCTCTCAATTGGAGTACAGCTTTCCCAAGAAGAAACACACAGGTGGTGATTATTTAGGGGAATTCATTCAGCCTCTCAACGCGCACACGTTCTCTAAGAACATGCCTGAGCTCGGGCTTCCCTGTGTACCCTGGCAGGCTTCTCTCTTTACCTCTCCCACATGCCAAGTCCTATGGAGGTGCATTGTGCTGGGGGGTAAGAACCTCTCAGGGTGACCAAAACAAAACAAAAAAAGAGACAATATGAATAACTGAATAACTTGGTAGTCAACCTTTGGTAATTGAATTACCAATTTGCTTTCAGCAAAAGCGAAGGGGTACCTAATGGACTTGTTAGCTGATAAGTAAGTTACTAAAAGGAATTTTGGGTGAGAGTTCATCACCACATGATTCTTGGCGTATAATCCAGAGTTAAAAACACTGAATAACTTGCTATACAAGAATATATGAATTCCCATCCAACCATATGAGTTAGTTTTTTTAGTGAGTACATTTACTTATAAAATAATAGAAATAGAATTAATGTTAATCATGTCTCAGAGCTCCATAAATAATTATTATTCACTTATAGATATATGACTACTTGGGGGAAATACTCATCTTATTAACAAATGAAATTTTAATAAAAAATTTACTTTTTATATGTAGTTAGCATTTTCAAAGTATAAGTATTTATATTTTTATTTTAATGTATTATATAACAACTAGAGGTCCGGTGCACAAAATTTGTGCAGGGGGGTGGGGGCTTCCTCAGCCCAGCCTGCACCCTCTCACAATCTGGGGCCTTTCAGACATCCCTCTCACAATCCAGGACCACTGGCTCCTAACCGTTCACCTGCCTGCCTGATTTTACCCCTAAAACTCAAGCTTCTTTTTTTATTTTTAATATTTATATTTCTTCTTTATTTTTTTTTAATTCAAGCTTCTTGAGAACATGAGGCATTAAACATTATTCCATATTCCTTACAGAGAGCTAAGCATGGTAAACACAGCAAATACTTAATACTTATGGGCTTCTATACGAACAGTTTTCAACCAGGAATTTTTTATTGTTTTATTTTTTGAGTTAAGAAACATTTCCAATTCTTATTCATAAAGTTAATCCAAACAGCAACAATAAATATACAGAGCCACATATCCATAACAAACCAGGAAGGAAACAAAATATTCCAGAGACATCTTAAACAATGTTAAAGGAATATACACCAGGCTAAAAACCTACAGCTAAACCATGGTTACACAACATGTTACATTTATTCCTGCATTTTCTCAATAAGTTCTTCCTTATATCTGCCTTTCTCTTTTCCAGCTTGTTGAGATTTGGCTTTGCGTTCAAGAATTTTTTTCCAATCTTTGTCCAGTTTTAGCCTGGTGATAACCACCTTGCTGGGGTGAATGCCCACGTGGACAGTTGTGCCGTTAGCCTTCTCACACTGCACCCGCTCGATGTAGATGACATGTTTCTTTCTGTGCACCTGTACTGCCTTGCCGACTTGCTGACCTTTGTAGTGTCCTCGAACCACCTGGACCTTGTCGTCCTTGTGGATGGGCCTGGAGCAGACATTGTACTGCTGCTGCAGCTCCTTGGAGAGCGGGGAAGGCATGATCTTGTGGTGCATGTGCAAGGGGGCATTGAAGTGGCTTTTGTGGTTTTTGCTGCGGTCTGAGGTCACAAAGGGGTTGAACTTCATGGTGACCATTTGGCGCTGGAAGTGTTCCCCAACCAGAAATGTTTTAAGAGGCAGTCTCCAAAAACATGAACGGGAAAACCTAAAAGTAGAGTGCTCAGATTTCAGGCATCAGGTGCTATTAGCAGGATTTCTATCCCAATTAAACTCTAATTCTGAGCTCTCAGCAGTCTGGACAAACTGCCCTTCACTATCTCCAAAGTTTCTTATTCGTCACTATCCCATTTTCCTCCGCTTCAAAACAAGGTAACAAATGAAACCTTTAATTCTGATCTTCCTCACGCAAGGGAACAGCAAACCTCAATCGAAATAATTTTCCACCAGAAGTCACGTCCAAATACTGCAAGACAGGACTATAGGGCTGACTATGTACTTTCACGTAACAGGCTACCATGTTCTAGTGGTAGGCACCCAGGCGTCCTCCACAATCTCACAATCCTCTGGCCGCATACATCCGGTTTTTCTAGTTCCACCTTAAGTGGTGTTTCCTTCGGTTGCATTGCAACATCCAGGGCCTCTAGTTGGAGAGGATTTTTCTGTTCTTTGACATTGATAGCTGTTTACTATTTGGAATCAGCGAAGTTTCGGGAGTACTGCCACTGCCATGAACATATCGGTCCCAAGCGCACTCATAAAACAACCTCCCACCCAGTCCATGGCTGTTGCTGTCCTGTTCGCAATGAGAAAGGTACTGAGCTGAGCCATTTTCCACTTGGATCTTCCTCTTCCTTCCCCAGCACACGCCAAACCTACTCCAGGCCGACCGCCACAATGCCACAGACCCTTAAGACCTTCCCCCCTATTTTTTCAACTTTCCCTCATCAAACTTGCACCCTATCGCATTGCCTAGAGGCGCCCCTAATCTCTCTCTGGGGGGTGGGCCAGCCTGGGTGAGGGGCCATGGTGTTCTGGTCTCTGGTCATTCCAGTCATTCTGGTGTTATGGTAGTTGGATTTATATATATATATATATATATATATATATATATATATATATATATATGAGGCCCAGTGCACAAGTGCACAAAATTCATGCACAGGTGGGGGGTGGGGTCCCTCAGCCCAGCCAGTACCCTCTCCAATCTGGGACATCCCTCTCACAATCTGGGATAGCTGGCTCCTAACTGCTTGCCTGCCTGTCTGCCTGACCACCCCTAACTGCCTCTGCCTGCCAGCCTGATGGCCCTAACTGCCCTCCCCTGCTGACCTGATTGCCACATGAGGCATTTAACATTATTCCATCTTCCTTACAGAGAGCTAAGCATGGTAAACACAGCAAATACTTAATACTTATGGGCTTCTATACAAACAGTTTTCAACAAGGAATTTTTTATTGTTTTATTTTTTGAATTAAGAAACATTTCCAATTCACCTCTGCCTCAGCCCCTGCCACTGTGGCTTTTGTCTGGAAGACATCCGGTCTAATTAGCATATTACCCTTTTATTAGTATAGATATATATAAAATTCATAATAACTCAATCCAGATTTATTTCAACATCTTAACCTTTAATCACAGACACTTTAAAATAATTTTACTTTTTTGTTGAAAAATGTAATAGGGTAATTAATAAAAAACTCTGAAGTATAAAATGTATTATTACAATAGGACATAATTCTATGGGAAAGTAGAATTGAAATACAATTTCAAAGAGAAAAAGGAGCAATTTGAAATGTATGGTCATTAAAATAAGGAATTGTAATTTTTTAAAAAGGTGATGATTAAATAAGCAATGTTATAGTTTTATTTTAAAATTGCAATATTTATAACACACCAGACTGGATATTTCATCTTTTGCAACAACTTAAAACTTATGACAAAATTTTTTAGATGCCAGTCTAAAAAATGTGCAATGAGTTGAATAGTATGTCAAAATTACTATGATATATTGAAGATGACTGATTTATAACGTGTGTGTGTAATTATTCCATGGAGTCAACTTTTTAAGTCCATGGAAATATGGAGAACGTTAAGTCTTATTTTTCTAGATCTTTTTTTTCCTATGGGAGGGATCCCCAGTCTTTTCCTAGTGTTGTGGACTGAATTGGTTCTGTTACAGAATTTATCAGGCAACCAAAAAATACACAGGAGTACTTGGAGGTCCAGAATAAACCCATTTATTTTCAGACTAGAGGACCAGTGCACAAAATTTGTGCACTGGTCGGGGGGTGTCCCTAAGCCCAGCCTTCACCCTTTCCAATCTGGGACCCCTCAGGGGACATTCCTCAAACAATCTGGGACTGCTGGCTCCCAACTGCTTGCCTGCCTGCCTGATTGCCCCTAACCACTCCCCTGCCAGCCTGATCGACAACTAACTGCTCCACTACTGGCCCAATTGTCCCCAACTTCCCTCCCCTGCCAGCCTGGTCACCCCCAACTGCCCTCCCCTGAAGGCCCGGTTGCCCCCAACTGCCCTCCCCTGAAGGCCTGGTCGCCCCCAACTGCCTTCCCCTGCCAACCATCTTGTGGCGGCCATCTTTTGATGACATGGGCACAGCCATCTTATGACCACATGGGCAAGGCCATCTTGTGATCACATGGGAGTGGCCATCTTGTGCAAGGGTGTGATGGTCAATTTGCATATTACCTCTTTATTATATAGGATGTTTCACATGTACTAGTACAGTGACTGAGGGGTCAGTTCTCCAAATCCTGAGTAAGCCAATATGGAGGAAGCTTTCCCTTTATACCCTTTGGTTTCTTTGTTTTTTATCTGTTTCCTAACTACCAGGCTTTTGTGGTGGCTTCCTCAGCCCCTCCTGAGTCAGTTAGAATGGGGAAGTTGGATTATATCTAACTGCCTGGTCTGGGTGGTGTAGTGACCTCCCCTCCAGCTAAGCTGTTACATCCTTTTTTATGGCTCCCTTGCAAACCGGGAGCAATCAGGAAAATGGGTCCCACCAGGCCAGATTGTGGAGAAAGGGGCAGTGACTTAATCATAGGCTACCAAGAATGTACATTAGGTTACTGGCACAGATTCAGATTGCCAGCCCCCTTCCCCAAAAATGTCCCATTTTCCCCATCAGTTCCTCTAAAATTCATTTCTTGAATCCCTAAGCCCCAATGTGAGTGTGTTTGGAGACAGAGCCTTTAGGGGGGTAATTAAGGTTAAAGGATGTCATAAAAGTGGGACCAGATGTGAGGACAGATGTCCTTATATGAAGAGAGAGAGATACCAGAAATACCTCCCCCCTCTCTTGCGAGCGCATCCAGAGGAAAGGCTATGTGAGGACACAGCGAGAAGACAGCCATCTGCACGACAGGAAGAGAGTTCTCACCTGGAAACAACCCTCCAGCACCTTGAGCTGGGACTCCAGCCCAGAACTCTGAGAAATAACTGTCTATTGTTTAAGCCACCCAGTCTATGTTGTTTGCCACAGTAGCCCTAGCAAACTAATACACCTGGGAAGGGTCCTTTACGTGATCGCTTGGAAGCTGCTGATGGGTACGGGTGAGGCAGGGTTATTAATTAGGCTTCAAGATCAAGATTAGCAACAGCCCGGTGGCGAGACTGCTGGCAAATATACAATGACTTCCGCATCAGAAGTTTTCGGTTAAATGCACTGAGCACTCCGAGAGCTCATGGTAGGCAGGATTGCTGGAGAAAATGTCATAGAGAACATGAGCTGGGCAGTAAAAGACAGACGAGCTCTAGGGTGTATTCAGGAGAGAGAGACAGTGTGAGCAGCAGTTCAGTGGAGGAGAGGCCATGACCTTGCCAACGACAGTGAGTGGACCATGGGCCTGGGGCAGACTGTCCAGCTGAGGAGCGATGGGCTCGTCTCTGACCCGAGTCTCACCAGCACGGTTAGGTTGCAGGGTCCTCAGTGGCTTTGTACAAGGACCCCCTGACTGACTGACTGTATCCACCTGCCCGGAACCTCTGCTCCTCTCATTTCCATCTTGGTACTGAGGTGATCACACCCTCCCATGATGTTATCACCTCCGCACACCCTTTCTTTCTGTATTTAGAAATATTCAGCATCATCAGTGGCTGCCCACTTCCTCACACTCCACCCTGCAAGCCCGTCATTCAGCCGTCCCCTCAGCCCCTTCATGGACATCGCACAGCCTGTGAAAACTCTAAATAAACACCGAATTATAAACTTTAAGTGGTGAATTTTATGTTATATGAATTATATCTTGAAAAATTAGATGATATTGAAGAAAATCATCCCTATGAAACACAGAGCTAGGAAATAGAATAAAGTACTGGATAATTATTGTTCCATGTAGATTAAATTTTAATGTTTAGACAATTTGATGTAAATAAGTTTTATTATATTTGTTTTAATGTAAAAAAGAAACCATTGGTAAATGATTGAATAACAATAGTGGGAGTACCGAAGAAATGAAAGGAATCAGAGTCTGAGTGAGAGGAAGAGGGTGGAACCACGGGAGGTAGAGGGGAGGGAGCCGGAGGGAGATCTATCTGGCTAGAGAATGAATGCTGGCTGAAAGAACAGAGTTTCACATTTTGGGTTAGGGTAAACAGGAAATTAACAGCAATTGCTTGCATTAACATTTGAACAAATTTTTACACTGCTGTGCATGCTAATGTAGCCAATTTTAAAGATTAAACCATCTTGTTTGGGATAGGAGCTTGAAAATGGAATGATGAAGAAATTCTGAAAACATATGCTGATGTTAGTTTTTATAGGCAGTGTTTGAATTAGCATTTTAATCTCATGACACACGTCTTTAGGATGGATAAAGCCTGTGCTTCTGGATAAAGGATATTTTACCCCTGGTCTGGGGTTCTCAAACTCTTATTCTCTCCACCTCATTTGGGAGTTCCTAGACCTTTCATTTTCTACAGTGGCCTTCTTCCCAAAGCAGCCACCACCACCTCACAAAGGGTACAATAGCTTGGCCATTTTACTGAAGGGAAGAGTGATATTGATAGGGGACTTTGGACTAGAAACACACAGTGTTCCCCTGGGCAGGATGGCTTCCCGGGCTCTTGTCCAGTGGAGTCAAAAAATGAAACCACAGACGAAAGGTGGTATAGCAGGTGGAAATTTATTGAAGAACAAGTACAGACTCCCACGTGGGGAGGGGAAAAGAGTCCCACAGAGTCCCTTTTCCCTACAGTTTTTAAAGGCTGCAGATCTGTGTGCCTTAGTATCCCCTCTGATTGGTCACTATCCCCTTCTGGTTTGGTCACTATAGCAACTCCTGAGCGCAAAGGTCCAACCTCACATGGGACATGAAGGCTCTCCTCCCCTCCTTCCTTGTGGTTTCTCTATTCCCTCTGGGCTTTCTTCCTCCTTCCCTTTATTCTGTAAATATGTACCGTTTGCTACTCCCAACTTCCTTATCTTATGGAAATGTAACTTCTGCGGCTCCCAGCTCCCTTGTCTTATGAAAATGTACCCTTTTGCAACTCTGTAGCCCTGTGTTTTTTCCATAGACCTCTTAATTTTTAAAATTTCCTAAACCTGCCTTTTTCACCCCCAAAATTCCTATTTTACCCAAAAAAACTCCTTTCAATGTCATCTTAAGAATTTTCCATTGGTTCTCCCCAACCAAACAGAAATGTGGGGGTGAGTGGGAACATGCTTACAAAGTTGGGACTAAAAAACACATCTATAGTGGAGTGATTATAATCCCCTAGTAAACACACACACACACACACACACACATACACAGGAAAGCAAAGAGTTAATACCTGCTGAAATAACAGAATTTTTTTAGCTTAAAAGATTTAAGAAAACTTTATAAACCCTTATCAAAAAAAGTCTTCAGGGTCTCGGGCTAGACGGAGTAATTTTAGACTTGACAACAAAACCATGATTCAAAGAAGGAAAAATTGATAAATTGGACTTTGTCAAAATTAAAAGCGTTTGCTTATGAAAAGAGTAGCTAGAGTTTGAGAAAAAATATTTGCAAACCACATATTTGACAAAGGATTTATACTTAAAATATATAAAGAATTCTACAACTTCAATGGTTAAAAAAAAATGCCCAATTAGGGGAAAAAAAGACATGGAGAGACATTTCACTGAAGAAGATACACAGATGGAAAATAAACACACGAAAATATGTTCAACATCATTAGCCATTAGAAAAATGCAAACTTAAGGAAGAAACAGCAGATAAACTCAAGCTGGGAGACATGCTAAAATAACTGGCCTGTAATCTTCAGAAATGTCAAGGTCACACACACACACACAAAAATACAGAAAAACTTCCTGAATAACCAACAGAAAACTCGCAGGAGAGAACCTTGATACCCGAGGACCGAAAATGGAGACCGCCTAGAGACTCTTTTTTTATTAAAAAAAAATGCAAATGTAACCCACAGGGAGGTCACTGTACCCCATCAGAGTAACTGAAATGAAATATAGCAACAACAGGAAGTGCTGCTGAGGATGTGGAGACACTGGATCACTCAGTGGCAGTGGGGATATAAAGTGGTTCAATTACTCTGGAAAAGTCTGGCAGCGCCTTAAAAAACTAAACATGCAACTATCGTATAACCCAGCAATTTCACTCCGGGACATTTATCACGAAGAAATGAAAACTCTGTTCATGCAGAAACCTCTACACTAACGTTTTCAGTAGCTTCATTTGAAACATCTCACAAAGGAAATTTAAAAGGTTGTTGGGATCCTAACAGTCTTTGGGCATTCAACACTAACTCTCTGATAGAAGGATAAACAAGATGACAGTTAAGTCCCACTTCTAAAATATTATGATTTTATGTAGAGAACCCTCTTCTAGGCTTATGAGGGAATATAAACACACACACACACACACACACACACACACACACACACACACACACAAAGCAAGTGGCCTTGACTTCCAAAAGTCTCACCAAAAGGCCAGTACAGACACATTCAGAGATAGGAGACCACCCCCACTGAAGCAGCCACGGGAATGGGGGTAGAGATCATGATGACCAGAGGTAACCTGAAAAATAGCCATAATGCCCGTCACAGGTGACACGTGGAATTTTTGTCAAGGAGAATGTAAGGTGAAACTCTTAGTGGATAAATTATTCCTGCAGCAAAAGAGGTTTGTGTTCTGGAAGTGGGAAGGGAAGGAGAGAATGGAGTGAGACAGGCAGTCAAAATGGTGAGGCTGGGTCATTCAAGGTCATTGGGCCACCATGGAAACATGGATACCTTGTCCTAGCCAGTTTGGCTCAGTGGATAGAGTGTCGGCCTGCGGACTGAAGGGTCCTGGGTTCAATTCCAATCAAGGGAACATGGCCGGGTTGTGGGCTTGATCCCCAGTAGGGGGTGTGCAGGAGGCAGCCGACCAATGATTCTATCATTGATGTTTCTATCTCTCTCTCCCTCTCCTTTCCTCTATGAAATCAATAAAAAATATATGTTGTTGTTCTTTTTTAAAAGACACGTATATCTTTTTTGCAGAGTTCAGTGGTGCTTGATGGCCAGACTCCAAAATTTTCAACTCCCATTTCTTTGGTTTTTTTTTTTTGTTGTTGTGTTGGGAATTTGTTCAAGTTTATCAGTATGTGCATGGTGACAACTTTCCACCCACTGTCCTTTTAAATATTGTCAATTCTGTCTAAAGAAATTGACTTTAGAACCCACCTCTACTTCTGATACTTGCTTAGTCCTCACCTCAGGTGTTTCAGTGCAGTGACCTCTAGACTATGGGGTGAGGAGGGAAGAAGACGTTGCTGACCTTAAACCTTTTAAAATGCTTTGCCTTTATTTTTTTCCTTACAGTATTCAATAGATCTATTTCACCCTAGTTCTTTTGATCCTTCTACTCTTGGTCAATATATATATCTTCCAGGGTTTGTCTGCCCTTCTTCCTCAGCAGAATCTAAATTTACCCGTTGACTGTCAGACACATACCTATGAATCGGGGGAAGAAGAGGGGGAGGCTTACCCTATATGTCTGCCCTATTTGTCTAGTAAGTCACACTATTATTCTGGGTGCTTTCCTACTAAGGAAGACAACCCAAACCATAGTGTACCAGCTCTTTTGAGTCCTTTTCTGATACTTGCACTTAGACTTCATCCATTTCTTGTTAATTAACTAGACTCCATTGTAACTATCCCCATCTCAACCAATATTTGTTAAGGGCTGCAGAGAGCCACTGTGATACAGGGAGAGAATTTCATTAGTGCTACCACAAATATTACTAAATGTGGCGGCACAACAACAAATGCACATGATTACAGCTTGGGGATGCTAAAAAACTGTAGCTTCAAAAGCAAGTGTCAAAGCGCCCTCTAGTGGTGCATACAGCACACTACCCCACAGAATCTTTCCAGAGCAAAGGGAATAAAAGTTGCAAAGACACAGGCCTGTTGGAATTAAATTCTATTTTCAGTTTCTTCCAGAACGCCTGAGGTTCACACAGGATGTGACGTGAAGATTTAAGGTTTAAAAAAGGTTGCTGGCCTCCTAGACCAGAAGGAGATAATGAGTGCCAAGAAGCTGTGTAAAATGAAATTTCTTTCATTGTATGCTAAGGATAAGCATCTTGGCATTTCTTGCCAGCGTGCTCAGAAAAATTGGGCTCTAGTAGCAGTTTTCAGCCAGGTGTGACATAACTTGGCTGTTGAATGATTGATTGCTTTATTTACACACTGACCCGGAGGGAGCATCTCTGCTAAGCCACTTCTTCAGTTTGGTGACAAATAACCAACTACCTGGAATGAGCAAGAAATATTTCTTTCTGAATTCTCTGAGAAACAATTCTGGTACAAGAAGAAGGCAAATACCCAAGACAGTACCATTTTCATTACTATCCTAAAAACCAGTATAATTTATTAATGGCTGATTAGGAACTTTTACCATCATAATGGAGCTCCTACATAAGAGGCAGCACACTGTTCTGGAAACAGTACTGGCCTGAACGTATGAGATGGGGACCACGGTACTGCCTCTGCCACTACATCTCTGGGCCTCAGTTTCCCTACTAACAAATGAACAAATTGGACCAAAAGCTTATCTTTTTTCAGTTCTAAAATGATCTAATTTATAAAAATCATTTGGCAGAGATATATTCAAAGTAACATTTGTTTTTGTGTGTATATTTTCTTCATCAACCCAGCCCCTCTTAGCCCAATCCTAAGCGGAAACCACAATTCAAAGAACCAGCAGAACTAATAGTGAGGCCAAAATTCAGCATGCTAGCCTAGACAGCCTGCGTCCCTCTCCCTGAATCTGGAAAATACAGGGGCTGGGCAAAGAGAAGGTAAAGTGGTAAGTTGCTCAAATAAAGAAAGAAAGAAAAAAAGCCCAGGATGGATGGAATTAGGAAACATCAAAGAGAAGAAAGAAGAACTTTCCAACTTGGGTATCAGGACCCAGAGAGGAAGGGACTCAAAAGGACAAGCCCCCGAGGAGTGGACCCACACTGACTCACCGAGTAAAGACAGACAGACAGCCAGGCCTGGCCCAGCAGTCTCTCCTGGGTAGGGGTGGGGCATGGATGCAGCGTGGGGGCTGGGGGCTTGAAAGGAGCACTTCTCCCAGGCCTCTCCTCACTGCAGAAGAGCAAAGGAGAACCAGCTGGGCACGTTCCCAGGCGAGGAACGGCAATACGCTGACCGTGAACTCTTGTGCACAGGTGTACCTAGTAATACTAATAATGGAGATGGGATGTGTGGGCATTTGTTTTTAATCAATCAGTCATGTTTTAGGGGGATTTTCTATTTCCTTTCTAATTGGAAGTAGCTTTGGCTATATAATTAATTTCTGTTCTTGATTAAAGTAATTACCCCTAAGAATCTAAGGCTTCAGTGATCTCTGAGAATGCTTCCAGATGGGAAATATAATTACTCAAGGACTCTTCTAAGCTCAGGTTATATGTGGGGCCTTAAATTAGGCTTAATTGCATCAGAATTTTACTACATGAAATATTACATTAGATACATACTGTAGTTCCTTTAGATGTGGGATTCTGTCTTTGATATGGAAGGGTGGTGTGTAGTCAGGGTTCATGCATTAAGGTTCTATATGAAGGCATTGATCAGAGATTGGGAAGATGTCACAAATTAATCTTAACGTTAATATAACTGTACTGAAAGAACACATTCAATTAAATATACTAGATGCCACACAAAAAGAGAGGTCGTCTTAAATTTGATTAAAGGGAGAGAAAACAATGCACAAACCAAAATAAATGGGAGTTTGTTTCATTACTAAAAAGAAAGTGAGCAAATAAACATATTTGTAAATGTTCAAGTTTTTCAAGGAGGACTTCTCAGAAGGCAGGATTTTAACTTGATGTTTTTATTTTTAAAGAGAGGTGGAAAGAAGGTAGAGAAATCAATAAAACCCTCCTGGCTGGATAAGGGGAGCTGTTTCCAGGGCAACAAGGAAGGAAGAAATGCTATGGCTTTGAAGGAGACAGCATTTGACAAATGCAACAAAAGAGGTGAGCGAAAATAGTGATTAGAGACCAGACCTTTGGCCGAACTAAGAGTAGGAAACATACTCAAGTCTCTGCTGCTTCTCCGTGTAATGCTCCAACTGCCCTCCCCCAACTCGCAGCCCCCCACCCCCTCCCGTTCAGAGGCCTTTCGTGCTTGCATTCTCAGCTCAGAAAAAGACCAGAGACACCCTAAAAAACTCTGCTTCTCACAGAGGCTTTGGCATTTTCACATGAGAAAAAGTCTCATGCTAGAGTTTCTCTAAGGATGACAAACACTTCTTAGGAGTTTGGGTGTCAGGGGCCCAAGGCAGGAAGAGTGAAATGTACGTGAAAGTCTAATTTAATCTTTAACATGTACACACATTTTTACACTACTTGCTAATTCATCTGAGTTCATTTTTATATGATATAATATTAATAATCCTATATAATAAAAGGCTAATATGCAAATCGACTGAACAGCAGAACAACCAGTTGCAATGATGCACACTGACCACCAGGGGGCAGACGCTCAATGCAGGAGCTGCCCCTGGTGGTCAATGCACTCCCACAGGGGGAGCGCTGCTCAGCCAGAAGCTGGGCTCATGGCTGGCGAGATCAAGTGGCGGTGAGTGGGAGCCTCTCCTGCCTCCACGGCAGTGCTAAGGATGTCCGACTGATGGCTCCCTGGGGGGAGCAGGCCTAAGCCATCAGTCGGACATCCCCCGAGGGCTCCTGGACTGCAAGAGGGCGCAGGCAGGGCTGAGGGACCCTCCCCCCAAGTGCACGAATTTCGTGCACTGGGCCTCTAGTAACATATAATTACAGCTATCATTTATTAAGTGCTATATTCTAGGCACAATGATAAAGACTATGTATATATACTTTATCTTATTTAATTTTCTCAGTAAACCCCTTGAAATATGTATTAGTGTTCTTTGCACTTTCATATGAGAAAAGAGGCTCAAAATGGATGTGGAACTTGTCTAGAAAGTGTTCCACAGCTAACAAATGATGAAGCTGGGTTCTAACCCAGGTGTGTCCTGCCAGCAGCATGACCTTGAAAGTTGGGACTTATCCGTCAGATAATGCCATGAGAGAAATCCCAAATTCCATTTCCTACCATTTCAATATCTGTGAGAACAGCATGGTCTTAAGAGGCAGGCAGTTTATGAAAACATGTCAGGATTCCATCAAGTGCAAAGTTCTTTAGAGTTTACCAGAAAAGATATTTAAAAGTCTTAAGAGAAAAATAAACAAATCAAGGAATCAATCTGGATGGGAACAGCATTTTGAGGTATTGGGGGTTAGGACTTTAACATATGAATTTGGGGTTGGGCACACAATTTAGTCCACAACAATACCTGTAATAAGATCTTGGCCACATGTAGGTAAATGAGAGGTTGGAAAATGGGGTCTATTTTGTAGGAGATGATGTGCTCAGTAAAAATCAAGGACTCCATTACTATAGAAGAAAGGGAAAATATATATATTTGGGGATGAGTAACAGTCTTCATCACACTTAGATTTGTAACTTTAAGTTGAACACTTACCATGTTTATAAACAACTAGAGGCCCAGTGCATGAAATTCATGCACGGGTAAGGTCCCTAGGCCTGGCCGGCAATCAGGGCTGATCTGTGGGGCGACCGGCAGGGCGATTGGGGGGAGGCCCCCGCTGGCACCTGCCTTGACTGGTCTGGCGATGTCCGCTCGGTGGCCCCACCCCCCCACCGCTGCTGGTCAGGGCCTGTGGGCTGGGGGCAGCTCCTGCATTGAGCATGTGCCCCCCAGTGTTCAGTGCACGTCATAGGGACCAGTCGTTCCACCATTCCTCTGTTCAGTTGATTTGCATATTAAGGTTTTATATAGATAGATGTTGGGACATTTAAGAAAACTTAAGGTTCACTACATTTATAAAGTTTGCTATGGTATTTATACATATATTAGTTTTATTGGAGCGGTTTAAGTACTTGGGAAGGTTATATTATTAACATGGAAAACTAAAATACTTAAAAGGAAATACAATATATTAACTAGATGAAAGATTAAACTGCTTAAAAGTGTTAAGTTTGTAAATGGGACCAAATATAACTTAAAGGCCTGATAATAAAAATCAGCCCTTCATAGTCAACAAAACTCCACATCAATTGGTCTAAACGAGTGATGGCGAACCTATGACACGCGTGTCAGAGGTGACATGCGAACTCATTTTTTTGGTTGATTTTTCTTTGTTAAATGGCATTTAAATATATAAAATAAATATCAAAAATATAAGTCTTTGTTTTACTATGGTTGCAAATATCAAAAAATTTCTATATGTGACACGGCACCAGAGTTAAGTTAGGGTTTTTCAAAATGCTGACATGCCGAGCTCAAAAGGTTCGCCATCACTGGTCTAAACATTCAAAGACTCAGCCAATCAAGAAATTATTAATGTTTTACTCCCCTAGAAGATACCATAACCCTTTTGTATACGTTATGGTATTTTCTAGGGGAGTAAATTTGTAGACACTCATCATTCCTCTCCTAGGGAAGAGCAACTATTGCAACATTATATAAATTCTAAATATTTTGGCCATAAATACCACATTTCAAATATAGGTTGATGTATGCCTTTCACACAGCCTTTCTGATGGTTGCTAACTTTTGACTGGAAGGTCACCTGCTGGGCACCAGGGCCACACTTCCCTCCCCGAATGTCACAAGGCACTTTCTCCTCTGCTAATCAAAAGGAAAAATCTCAGAGGGGTGTAGAATGCTTACTCATTAAAGAAAAACAATTACTCCACCATTTCACTGACATTTTCTATGAGGGAGATTTAGATCTGAAAAGATTCTAGCAGAACTCAGATACAGTGGGGCCTTGACTTACGAGCTTAATTCTTTCCATGACGGAGCTCGTAACTCAAATTACTCGTATGTCAAATCTTAAAGTGAACGAGTGAGACACGTGATGCTGGGCTGTTGTTGTGGTGTTCACTGTGACGTTCGCTGTGCCAACTAGCAGTGGGGTATCTGAAGCTGGCTCGTAACCCGAATTTTAGCTCGCAACTCAAAGCAAAAAATCAGCCGAGAGACAGCTCATATCTCGAAAAACTCGTTAGTCGGGACACTCGTAAGTCAAGGCCCCACTGTAATCCGGAAATTAAGCTATAGAAAAGATTTCATGGGAGATTTCTGGGGCTAGTTTAGTAGTGTAACATTTGACACTTTCTAGTTATTGAATTAATTTTGTATTTAATTTTTAAATTCTCTGACCATATTTTATAGCATTATTAATTGGCTTTAGGAATTTTATATTATATGCCACTAAAGTAATGAATATTTATATTCATCCAAATGCCTCTGGAGAAATCAGAGTTCTGCACTAGGTTTGTGTATAATTAAAATAAGGGCACAGATAATGTAAAAGGTAAAATCTGACCCATGAGTCAAAGGAGAATTTGAGGCAAAACTTGAAGAGCTGAATTTTTATATATTGTTATTTGCTAATTATGGTGAATTCAGTGCAACAAAATACCTCCTTTGTACCCCTAAAGGAAAATTTAAAAACTAACTAGCACTGGGTCAGGATAAAATTAAGTGGGAAACTCACTTAGATATATCTACTGCAAACATTAGCATGACATGATATATTAACTTAGTAGAGAAAGGGTGATTTAAAATATTTATGAATGGAACTGACTTTAGTAAAATTTACAAAATAATAATGAATACATAAAAATCCTGGGTTCAAAAATTATTAGAAAAGTTTAAAACAGTTGTCAGCTTTGGCTGGTTGAAACAGAAATCATGCCTGTATAATGCAAGTCTTGTATTTATGATTATATTAAGTAATTGTAGAAAGAACAAATGGTGGCAAAATGTAACCCTTGGATATATCTCCAAACTGACTGGTGGAGTGGCCTCCTGTCTCTCAGCCAGTAGCTGACTATCTCCAGCAAGAGAAACTAGCAGCCTGGTATCCGCAAGCCTCTATCTCCTGTGAAATGGAACTGCCAGCTGTTGGAACACCAATCCCTCACATTGAAAAGGAACAGAAACAATTGAACTGAATGTCTACCAGATAAGTAATTACAGAGCCATCTAAAGTGGGTGATTATGGAGGACTCAGGAACAAAATAATTTGCTTGAACATCTTTTGTGGGATACAGTCTAAAAACAAAAGAATTGCAGAAGAAGTCTTGAACATTTTAGTCAGTAATTTTACTCTTTGTGTTGTATTATTATTTGAAACTATTTTCTTGTATTGTTTAGAAAACAAAAAATTATCTTTATAATTTTAAGAATAAAGATTTTTAGTATAAAAGATAAGAATGAAAAATTCTAAAATTGAGAATTTAAGTGGGTGTGTCCATGTATGCATATAATTTTATCATTAATAATATATAATTGTATATAATATACTAGTGGCCTGGTGCATGAAATTCATGCACATTAAAAGGGATTAATTAGAGGAAATATTTTAATATTGCTATTTGCCCTTTCTCTATAATAGAAGTGTCAGAGATAAGAGAAAATTAGTAAAATGTATATGAAAATCTCCCTCCTGTCAGAGTCTGGGGTGCACCATGGGACTCAGAGTCAAGTCCCCGCCCACTCGCGCACCCCTCGAATTTGTGCGAGACCCAGACCCGGCCAGCCCCACCCTCGTCAAGCCCTGCAGGGCAGGGGGGTGCAGCCTCATATCCCTGGCCCTGGTGCTGGGGCGGGAGGCATGGCCTCAGGTTCCTCGGCCTGGGCACGAGGGTGCAAGGGGGCGAGGGTGTGACGACCATTTGCATATTAGCTCTTTATTATATAGGATAATTTCACATAATATATAATATTAATATAACATATTATTTATATAATTTTTTTCTAGCTCTCTACCAAAATAGTCCATGAAAAAAAGTCACTCCACAAAAAAGTCACTCAACTGTAAAATTTCTCTTCCACTAAAGAGTGGAAAAATGGTTGATCCTTTATGGCAAAACTGTACAGATGTACATCTTGTGTGAGAAAGCAAGGAAGTTTTCAGGGATTAATGGAGTCATTCCTCAATAGAGAATGTCCTTGCTAGGAAATTTAATATAGCCTCAGCCCAAGGTTCTCATTTTAAGGGACGTATTCTCCAACATGTATGCGAACATCAACCGTATAACTTGTACCACTATGAGAGAACAAGGTAGAAAGGAAAAAACTAAGACCTCAAAGCAAAGATAAAGTAAATTTGCTTGAGTCCTGAGGCCCTTCCAGTGATCAGGATGAACAGAGAGCCACAGTTCTTTGGCTTAAGGCCCCAGAAGACTTGCAGCTCATAGTCCAGCTGTCCTTATTATAGTACTGTCATGATCAAAAGTTCACCTCCCTGAGTTCTTTCAAAGTATGGGTATGGATGCCCCAACATATTTGTTTCAGCCAAGACATGGATTTATGTAAAGGAACTTTCTGGGGGAAAGTAACTGCCTGTCACCAGATAAGGTGGGGCTTAAATTTTTTCTTAATTACCTGCCATGGCTGTGCTCACCTCACCACTCTTGGGGATAGAGGCACCTCATTGAAGTTTGCTCCATGATGCCAAATAGAGATCCAGGGCCAATAAACCTTAACCATGTCATAGCCACCACTAAAAAAAAAGGTGGGCTGAGTGCTCCGCAAATCATATAGAGGCAGCTTTAGCTTAGGAGATAGGAAAGGACAATCCGGTTGTATCCTTGATTGACTGGGAAAAGTCTACACTGAACATAGGAAGAACTTCATTGAGATACAGAATAGAATAACTCAGGACAACTAGCATAAACTGGAAAACCTCTGAGTGAACACTGATTAGGAATCATGTCATCTTTACTTTATAATTTGCTGCTAGGACCTAGGATGAGGCAAGCAAGGTAACTAAGGTGCAAATTTAAGGGGTGTCTCATGCTGACCACCACAAATGTCCCCCTCCCCCACCTCTCTTCATGTCTATTCCCTTCAAGGATCTCTGCATTCTTTGCTAGGGCTGCCATAACACAGGACCACAAAGTGGGTGCCTAGAAACAGCCGAAGTTTATTCTCTCACAGTTCTGGGGCCCAAATGTCCAGAATCACAGTGCTGTCAGCATTGGTTCCTTCTCCATGCTTTTCTTCTAGCTTCCCACAACAGCTCACAATGCTTGGCATTCATTGGCTTGTAGCTGAGTCACTCCAACCTCTGCCTCTGTCTTCCCCTAGCATCTCCTCTGGATCTCTATCTCTTCTTCTTACCAGTTCACCAGCCATATTAGAGTAGGGCCCTCCCTAATGACCTCATCTTAACCTGATTGCATCTGCAAAGACCCTATTTTCAAAAAAAAAGGTCACATTCACCAGTTCTGGGGTTGGGACTACAACATATCTTCAAGGGAGGCCGGGGTGGGGTGGGGTGGGAGGGTGGAAGGGGGACACAATTCAACCCAAACAGTCTCTTCCAGTAGTGGTGAACAGTTCTAATCCCTGGAAAGGCATATTTATAGTCATTTTCAATTATCTATTGCTACACAACAAACCAACTCAAAAATTAGTGGCTTAAAATAGCAGTCATTTTATTTGCTCATGATTCTGTATTCTGGGCTGGGCTCAGCTGGGCAGTCCTGCTGGCTTGCAGGCAGTCACTCCCATGACCACATTCAGCTGGTGGGTCAGATGGGAGCAGGACTCTGCTGGGCTTTTCTATCCATTAAACCTCAGGGCCTCTCTTTCTTCACATGACTTCTCCACATTGTTCTTTTTTAACAGGCTCAGGCTCTTGAGAGGACAACATAGAAGCTGCCAGGCCTCCTGAAGGCTTAGAGCTGGAGAATCCTTTCTGAAGCATCTATAGGTGAAAGCAATATCCAGGGCCAGGTCAGGTTCAAGGGGGAGGGAAAACTCAAGGGCCTAGTTAGAAACTGGAGGGAGTTATTTGAGGACAATTGAGTAAGAGCCTATCACAGCCTCATAAGACATCGGCATAAATGCTCCCACTTGCACATCCACAGAAGGGGGAACTATGATGAGCAGGTCAGTCCCCTTCCTCTTAATCAACAGTCTCCGCATTACACAATCGAAGATGTAAAAGTTCAGCTAACAGAGAGATCCTAATGCTTTCCTCTCCCAGGAAGATATCAGAACTTTTTATAGGCGAAAATGTCTTGCTAGACAAATATGGTGACCTCTTTCAAATGTGTGTTACTAGCACTCTTTTCAAGCAGGCTTTTTGAAATTTGCTACCTTCTATCTAAAAGTTCCACTCTGTCCCCATCTGCTGAGCGACATCATGCCTCCTCTTCCCTGAGCCTCGTCCCCTGCTGAGCACAGGCTGAGCTTGAAAGAGCTGCCAGGTGTGCCCATATGTAGGAAAAAGCCTGTAATTTGGATGATTAAGAAACTGGGGCATAAGGGTCCTCAGGTCCTGGCTGGTAAGCACTCTTCTCCTTCTTATAATATAACTAGAGGCCTGGTGCACAAAAATTTGTGCACTCGGGGGGGGGGGGGCGGCTAGGGAGGGGGACCCCTCAGCCCGGCCTGTGCACTCTCACAGTCTGGGACCCCTCGGGAGATAACGACCTGCTGGCTTAGGCCTGCTCCTGGGTGGCAGAGGGCACGCCCAATCCCTAGGTTCAGCCCCTGGTCAGGCTCAGAGCAGGGCCGATTGGGGAGTTGGGGTGCCACCCCCTGTCATGCACAGAACAGGGCAGATCGGGAGGTTGCGATGCCACCCTCAGTCACGCTCAGGGTAGGGCTGATTGGGGGGTTGGGGCACTGCCCCCTGTCATACTCAAGGCAGGGTCGATGGGAAGGTTGCGGCGCCACCCCCTATCATGCACAGAGCAGGGCCAATCAGGGGGTTGGGGTACTGCTCTCTGTCACTCACAGAGCAGGGCCGATCAGGGGGTTGAGGAGCTCCCCCCAGTCACTCACAGAGCAGGGCCGATCAGGGGGTTGAGGAGCTCCCCCCTGTCACTCACAGAGCAGGACCAATAGGGGAGTTGGGCCACCGCCCGCTGTCACACACAGAGCAGGGCGGATCAGGAGGTTGGGGCACTGCACCCTGTCACACTCAGGGCAGGGCCAATGGAGAGGTTATGGCTCTACCCTGTCACACACAGAGCAGGGCCCGTGGGCGGGGGGGGGGGGGGGTGCTTGGGGCACTGCACCCTGTCACATACAGAGCCGCAGGGCGATCAGGGGGTTTGGGCGCTGACCCCTGTCATGCTGATCCCGGTGCCGGGAGGCATATTACCCTTTTACTATATAGAATAGAAGCCTGGTACACGGGTGGGGGCCGGCTGGTTTGCCCTGAAGGGTGTCCTGGATCAGGGTGGGGGTCCCCACTGGGGTGCCTGGCCAGTCTGGCTGAGGGGCTGAGGGGCTGAGGGCCGTTTTCTGGTTGGCGGGTGACTGAAGCTCCCAACCGCTCCTTTTTTTCTTTTTTTTTTTATTCTGGGCCAGCTTTAGCTCTGAGGCCTCGCTGCTAAAAACATTGATACAATGTTGCGGTCTGGCTGGCTGAAGCCCGGCTGAATAAAGCAGGTTTCTAGGGTTTTGTTTAGCTTCTATATTTGTTACATAGTTGCTTAGAGTTGCAGCTGAGAGGCCAGCAAGTGAGGCGGGGAACGTTGGAGTTCGCCATCACTGGAGCAAGCAAGCCTCCCTGTTCGCTTCAGTGCATGGCTGCCGGCCACCATCTTGGCTGACAGTTAATTTGCATAAGGATATGCTGATTAGCCAATGGGAAGGGTAGCGGTCGTACGCTAATTACCATGTTTCTCTTTTATTAGTGTAGATTTTTAGAAACGGCAACATTTTAGAAATTTGAGTTTGAGGTCTTTTTATCTTGAAAGATGTCTGTAAATTTTTTATTTGATATATTTATAAGAACATAAAATTAGTAAACTGAATTTAAAATTGAAGGGGAAATAAGAAGCTTCACAGACAAAAAAAAAAAAAAAGGCTAAGGGAGTTTATCACTACCAAGCCAGCAATGCAAGAAATGCTAAAGGGACTGGTGTAAAAAGAAGAAATAAAAAAAGACGAAGGAACACAGTCACAAAAATAATAAAAATGTCTACAAACAAGTACCTATCGATAATAACTTTAAATGTAAATGGACTAAATGCTCCAATCAAAAGACATTGAATGGCTGAATGGATAAAAAAACATTATATATATATATATATACTGTCTACAAGAGATCCACCTCAGAACAAGGGACTCACACACACTGAAAGTGAAGGGATGGAACAATATCTTTCAGGCAAATGGAAATGAAAAAAAAAGCTGGAGTAGCAATACTTATACCTGACAAAATAGACCTCAACGTGAAGGCCATAATAAGAGATAAGGCAGGCCACTTCATAATACTAAAGGGATCGATACAATAGGATATAACCCTAGTAAACATATATGCACCCAATGCAGGAGCACCCAAATACATAAAAAAAAAAACCTCCTGGAATATATGAACAGAGAGATTGACAACAATACAATCATTGTAGGGGATTTTAACACCCCATTGACATCACTGGATAAATCCTCTAGACAAAAAATCAGCAAAGAAACAACAATCCTAAATGACTCACTAGATCAGATGGGCTTAGTGGACACGGTCAGAACATTTCACCCCAAAACCACAGAATATACATTCTTTTCAAGTGCACATGGGACATTTTCAAAGATAGACCACATATTGGGACACCGACAAAGTATCTCCAAATTCAAGAAGATTGAAATCATATCAAGCATATTCTTAGACCACAATGGCATAATATTAGAAATAAACTATGATGAAAATAATAAAAAAATTTGAACATTTGAAAGCTGAATAGGATGCTATTAAACAATGATTGGGTTACCAAAGAGATCAAAGAAGAAATTAAAAACATCCTGGAAACTAATGACAATGAAAACACAACAATCCAAAACCTATGGGACACAATGAAAGCAGTCCTGAGAGGGAAGTTTATAGCTCTACAGGCCTATTTAAAAAACAAACAAACAAACAAACAAACAACAACACCAAGAGGAAAAAATGGTAACAAATTATCTAATTCTACAACTTAAAGAATTAGAAAGAGAGCATCAAGAAAAGCCCAGAGTTAGCAGAAGGAAGGAGATAATAAAGATCAAAGCAGAAATAAATTACATAGAGTCCAAAAAAGTAATACAAAAGATCAATGAAACCAAGAGCTGGTTCTTTGGAAGGATAAACAAGATTGATGAACCTCTGGCAGGCTTACCAAGAAGCAAAGAGAGAGAACCCAAATAAACAAAATCAGAAATGAAAGCGGTGAAATAGCAACAGACCACACAGAGATACGAAGGGTTGTTAAAAAAAAAAATACTATGAACAATTCTATTCCAACAAACTAGACAACCTAGAGGAAATGGACATATTCCTAGAAAAAATACAACCTTCCAAAACTCAGTCAGGAAGATTCTAAAAATCTCAATAGGCCGATAACTATGGAGGAAATTAAAGCAGTCATCAAAAAGCTTCCAGCAAACAAAAGCCCGGGGCCAGATGGCTTCACAGGGGAGTTTTACCAAACATTCAGAGAAGAACTAAAGTCTATGCTCCTCAGGTTATTCCAAAAAAATTCAAGAAGAAGGAACACTTCCAAGCTCAATTCTTTGAAGCCAGCATTACCCTAATCCCAAAACCAGGTAAAGACAACACAAAGAGATTTATAGGCCAATATCCCTCATGAACATAGATGCCAAAATCCTCAACAAAATTCTAGCAAATCAGATCCAGCATTACATCAGAAAGATCATACACCACGACCAAGTAGGATTTATCCCGGGGATGCAAGGATGGTACAATAGCCGCAAATCAATAAATGTGATACATCACATAAACAAATTGAGAGATAAAAATCACATAGTCATATCAATTGATGCAGAAAAAGCATTTGACAAAATCCAACATCCTTTCTTGATAAAAACTCTCAGCAAAGTGGAAAGAGAGGGATCATACCTCAATATAATAAAAGCCATATATGACAAACCTACAGCCAACATCATACTCAATGGGCAAAAACTAAAACCATTTCACCTAAGAACAGGAACAAGACAGGGATGCCCACTCTCACCACTCCTGTTTGACATAGTACTGGAAGTACTAGCTGTAGCGATTAGACAAGAAGAAATAAAAGGTATCCAAATTGGAAAAGAAGACATAAAACTGTCATTATTCGCAGATGACATGACACTGTACATGGAAAACTCTAAAGACTCCATCAAAAAATTATTAGACTTAATAAATGAATTCAGCAATGTAGCAGGATATAAAATTAATGCCCAGAAATCTATGGCATTTTTATACACCAATAGTGAATATACAGAAAGAGAGATTTAAAAGACAATCCCATTTACCATTGCACCAAAAAAAAAAAATTAAAATACCTAGGAATAAACTTAACCAAGGAGGTAAAAGACCTGTTCTCGGAAAACTACAGGACATTGAAAAAAGAGATAGAGGAAGACATAAACAGATGGAAGAACATACCATGTTCATAGATTGGGAGAATCATCATCATTAAAACATCCATATTACCCAAAGCCATCTATAGATTCAATGCACTCTCCATTAAAATACCAACAGCATATTTCACAGACCTAGAACGAACTCTCCAAAAATTCATGTGGAATAAAAAAAGACCCCAAATTAGCTGCAGCAATCCTGAGAAAGAAGAACAAAGTAGGAGGGATTTCAATGCCAGATATCAAACTACAAAACCACTGTCCTCAAAACTGCCTGGTACTGGCACAAGAACAGACATATAAAACAATGGAATAGAATAGAGAACCCATTAATCAACCCAAACCACTATGCTCAATTAATATTTGACAAAGGAGGCAAGAGCATACAATGGCATCAACACAGTCTCTTCAACAAATGTTGTTGGGAAAATTGGACAGATACATGCAAAAAATGAAACTAGACCACCAACTTACACCATACACAAAAACAAACTCAAAATGGATAAAGGACTTAAACATAAGATGGGAAACCATAAAAATACTAGAGGAATACACAGGCAGCAAAGTCTCAGTCATATACCGAAGCAATATCTTCACCGACACAGCTCCTAGGGCATTGGAAACTAAAGAGAAAATAAACAAATGGAACTACATCAAAATAAAAAGCTTCTGCACAGCAAAAGAAACCATCAACAAAACAAGAAGACCCACTGCATGGGAGAACATATTTGCCAATGGTATCACCGATAAGGGTTTAATCTCCAACATTTACAGGGAACTCATGAAACTTAACAATAGAAAGATAAACAGTCCAATCAAAAAATGGGCAACAGGCCTAAATAGATACTTTTCAAAAGAGGACATACAGAAGGCCAAGAGACATATGAAAACATGCTCAAAGTCACTAATCATCTGAGAGATGCGAATCAAAATGACAATAAGGTACCATCTCACACCTGTCAGAATGGCTATCATCCACAAATCAACAAAGGACAAGTGCTGGCGAGGATGTGGAGAAAAAGGAACCCTCGTGCACTGCTGGTGGGAATGCAGACTGGTGCAGCCACTACGGAAGACAGTATGGAGTTTCCTCAAAAAACTAAAAATGGAACTCCCATTTGACCCAGTGATCTCACTTCTGGGAATATATCCCAAGAAACCAGAAACCAATCAGAAAGAATATATGCACCCATATGTTCATAGCAGCACAATTTACAATAGCTAAGCTTTGGAAACAGCCTAAGTGCCCATCAATAGATGAGTGGATTAAAAAACTTTGGTACATCCACACAATGGAATACTACGCTGCTGTAAAAAAGGAAGGGGCTCCTACCATTTGAAACAGCATGGGTGGACCTGGAGAGCATTATGCTAAGGGAAATAAGCCAGTCAGAGAAAGATAAATATCACATGATCTCACTCATTTGTGGAAGATAATGAACAACATAAACTGATGAACAAAAACAGATCCAGAGACAGAGAAGCATCTATCAGACCGTCAAACCTCAGAGGGAAGGTAGGGGAGGGTTGGGGTATGGGGGAGAGATCAACCAAAGCACCTGTATGCATGCATATAAGCCTAACCAATGGACACAGACACCAGAGGGTGAGGGTATGATCAGGGGGTGGGGGGTGGGGCAATGAGGGGATAAGGACACATATATAATACCTTAATCAATAGAGAAAATTTAAAAAAAAAATGAGCTGCTGGCTAGCGTCAACAGCCTGGCAACACAGAATCCATAAAAAAAAATCAGAATATTTCCATGCAAAGAAGTGACAGCAATACTCCCAAAGCAATGTTGTACGTTGCAATGCTCCCTGCTTTGATGCTAAAAATGTTTAAATAGTTACTTTTTACTTTTGGTTCCTTAGAGGCTAATTATTGGGCGTGTGAATTAAAGGGGACCTTCTCCTGCCTGTAGGCTGTCAGGTTCTGCTTATTGTAAGCAGTTCTGCCATCATCCTAAGGCCTGTCTCACCAGGTGCTCAGCAATCAAATGGAGTGGAACCATTGAATTTGAAATAGATGTATTTTTGGTGCCTTTCCTGTATTCTGTTACCATGACAAATTGTTAAAGGGTGTTATAGACTGAATGTTTGTGTCCCCCTCACCTCAAATTCATATGCTGAAGCCCTAACTCCCACTGTGATAGCCTGTGGAGACGGGGCCTTTGGGAGGTGATTAGGTTTAGACAAGGTCATGAAGGTGGGAACCTGGTGATGGGATTAGTCCCCTGAGAAGGAGAGGAGGAGACCAGAGCTCTCTTTCTGCCAGGTGAAAATGCAATGATTTTGGAACAGATTTTGGACTTCCAGTCTCCAGAACTCCAGACCTGTAAGAAATAATAGTCTGTTGTTTGAGCAGTGCAATCTGTGGTATTTTGTTATGATAGTTTGAGCAAACTAAGACAGGTGGTAAAAGAATAAAGGATTCAATGTTAAAGCAAGAAGGGACCTTAGAAAATATTTATTCTAGCCCTTTTTTTATGATGATAAAATTTGAGTCCCCCTAAAATAAAGTGTTTTTCTCATGGTTACATGGTTTGTTAGATAGCATGATAGAAGAAAGGCCACAGAAGAATCTAGGTCTCTGTCAGAGCTACTGTTTGCAAATATCATCTCCCATCTGGTTGGCTGCCTGTCTGTTTTGTTGTCTGTTTCTTTTGCTGTGCAGAAGCTCTTCAGTTTGATATAGTCCCACTCATTTATTTTTGCCTTTCCCTCCCTTACCTTTGGGGTCAAGTCCATAAAATGTTCTCTACCACCCAGGTCCATAAGTTTGGTACCTATATTTTCTTCTATGTAACTTCTAGTTTCAGGTCTTATGTTTAGGTCTTTGATCCATTTTGAATTAATTTTTGTACATGGGAACAAATTGCAATCCAGTTTCATTCATTTGCATGTGGCTTTCCAGTTTTCCCAGCACCATTTATTAAAGAGATTATCTTTATTCCAATGTGCATTTCTGGCTCCTTGATTGAAAATAATCTGTCTGTATACATGTGGTTTTATAGCTGGGCTCCCTATTCTGTTCTATTGATATGTGTATCTGTTTCTCTGTCAATGCCATGCTGTTTTGATTATCATAGCTCTGTAGTATATTTTGAAGTCAGGTAGTGTGATACCTCCAGCTTTGTTGTTTTTGTGTGTTTTTTTCAGGATTGCTTTGGCTATTCTGGATCTTTTGTGGTTCCATACAAATCCAATGATTTCTCATTCTATTTCTTTAAAAAATGACATTGGAGTTTTGATGGGGATTGCATTAAATCTGTATATTGCTTTGGGTAAAATGGCCATTTTGACTATGTTGATTCTTTAATTTCCAAAATATATAAAGAACTTGTAAAACTCAACACCAAACAAACAATCCAATCAAAAAATGGGCAGAAGACCTGAAAATACACCTCTCTCAAGAAGACATACAAACAGCCAATAGATATATCAAAAGATGTTCAACCTCACTGGCAATAGGGAAATGCAAATTAAAACTACAATAAAATACCACCTTACACCAATTAGAGTGGCCGTTATCAACAAGACAAGCAATAACAAGTGTTGGAGAGGTTGTAGGAAAAAGGGAGCCCTTATTTACTGCTGGTGGGAATGTAGACTGGTACAATCACTATGGAAAGCAGTCTGGCAATTCCTAAAAAAATTGAAAATAGACCTACCATATGTCCCAACAACCCCACTCCTGGGTATACACCCGAAAAACTCGAAATCATTTATACGCAAAGATATATTCACCCCTATGATCGTTGCAGCATTATTCACGGTGGCCAAGACATGGAAATAGCCAATGTGCCCTGCAACAGAGGACTGGATAAAGAAGATGTGGTACATATACACAATGGAGTACTACACGGCCATAAGAACGGATGAAATAGCGCCATTTACAACAACATGGATGGACCTTGAGAAAATTTTGCAAAGTGAAATAAGTCACACAGAAAAAGCTAAGAACTATATGATTTCACTCATATGTGGAATACAAAACTGAAACTTATGAACACAAACAGCAGTGTGGTGGCTGCCAGAGGGAGGGGGGTGGCGGGGAAAAGGGGTCCTAATGTGAGGTGACAGGAGAAGGTTTGACTTTGGGTGGTGGGCACATGGTGCTATATACAGAATTTGTGACTTAGTAATCCACACATGAAACCTTTATGTCCATGACTAATGTCACCCCAATAAAATTTAATTGAAAAAAATATAAAATATATATAAAAAAAGAATCTAGGTCTCCTAAGCCACATATCACTACTAAATTTCTAGTCCTTTGAATCAATACATATCGAATAAATGAAAGAATAAATAAGAACTTCAAATATATGGTAAGATAGTGCGTGGAACAGTGGAAGGAAATGTATTCTCTCGTGGGCTCAAGCAGGGAATTCTAATGCAGCATGCTTCACATTGGGGTACTTGTGCTCCTGAGTTATGCAAAGGTACTCCTAGGGAATCCATTTCCATCATTATGTTCAACTTCTTTCCATTCTCTTGTCTAAAACTGATCTGCCTGAGAACACCCATGATGGAGGTTCTGGTTCTCTTTCCACTCTCACCCTTTCACAATTGCACAACTGAGGCTCCCTACTTCCCCCAAGAAGTCATCCGCTCTCCCTTGCCTGATCTTCACTGTGCTGTATTGCCCTGGGTGCTCTGTGAAATGTTCGTGTGGGTGTTGGGCAAGGGGATGGCTCTTACCATGGGGTACAAATCCTTTGACAACTTTGGTTTCTTAGTTTTTACTTTCAAGAAAAATTTAAAAGGATGTAATCAAGGTTTCAGCTGGTGGATATTATTATAAGTTAATGTTAGTGCTAGATAACTGCTAGACTTCTAGAATATAATTCAGAGGAGATTAAAAAAAATATGAGTGTCATTGCTATGACAATTCTCCTTCATTCCCACCTACTTATGTGACCAAAGTCTCTCATAATGTCTGTCTTTAAAGACAAACACAATAATAGGAATGGAATTGATGCTGAGCTCTGTCTCATTCCAGAAGTAAGTAGTACTTGTACACAGACCACAAATTAATAGGAGAGTGTGTGTGTGGGGGGGCGGGGAGGGCGGGGGGACAACTTCCATTTATCTATGCAGGCCTTTGAATAAATTCTAGTGCTCCCCTTTCAGCCATGTGGAAGTTTCCCACTTCCCCCTCCCTGTGGAGTTAGATGTGGCTAAGTGGCTTGCATTGGCTAATAAAGTGAGAATGGAAGGGACATGGATCCCTTCTGGGCAGAGACTTTATAGCTGTTGCACTCTTTGCCACATTTCCTTTCTCCTGCCTCAGTGATCATGGAAACACCTGTTGAGCTGAAGCCTCCCGAAGCGAAGCCCGAGCTGCAGAGTAATTACCGTGAGCGAGGCCTCTTTCTGGATGGAACAGCAAGATGAGTGAGAAATACACTTGTGCTGCAGTAAGCATCTGAATGGATCTAGCCATCCAGGCCCATAGTCTCAACAAAACGGGCAACTTTTGATGCTTAATAATTATTTATATGTGCAATTTGTTTAAGCTGTTTTGATCAATTGTGTCTAATGAAAGTTGAACTTAAAATGCAACCCAAAAGAAAATTTTAATGCTGAAATCATTATGAAAAATAGGAAAAACAAAACAAAATATTAGTTTCAATTTATATGATTTAGTGGCAGAGAAGTGTGATGGGGAGATCAGGAAAAGCCTTTTATCCTGTGGATGAAAAAGAAACCACATACTAAACCTGACAAGCTCAGGGGAGGCCAGCACGGTGGGCCTCGAAAACTCAGAGACTGAAAGTAACTACGTAGGGTGATCTGAACATAAAAATTCCTAACTAAGAGCAGGTCCCAGCAGGTAGTCATGTCCTAGGCTTGTAGCTTCCTGACAAAAACCAGCCGTTACCTTAAGTGAACCTGTGTATTATCATTTTTTCTTCCTTTTCATTGAATTCATTAGGGTGACACTGGTTAACAAATTATAGAGGTTTCAGGTGCACAATTCCACAACACATCATCTGTACATCTGTATTGTGTGTTCACTTCAAGTCAAGTCCAAGTTCACCACCATTTATCCCCCCTATGCCCTTCCCCACCTTCCCCCAACCTCCCCTACCCCTAGCAATCACCACACTGTTGCCCATGTCCATGAGGCTCTCTCTCTCTCTCTCTCTCTCTCTCTCTCTCAACCCCTCCACCCTGCCCCCACTCAGCCCCCACCTGGACAACGGTCAGCCTGCTCTCTATCTATGAGTCTGTCTCTCTTTTGCTTGTTAGTTTATTTTGTTCATTAGATTCCACATATGAGTGAAATCATATGCTACTTGTCTTTCTCTGACTGGCTTATTTCACTTAGCATAATGCTCTCCAGGTCCATCCATGCTGTCACAAAGGCTAAGATTTCATTCTTTTTTGTGCCGGAGTAGTATTCCATTGTGTAAATGTACCACAGCTTTTGAATCCACTCGTCTACTGATGGGCTCTATTGTCTTTTGGCCTCTGAGGTAACATACTTTTGGAATATCAGTGCAATCCCCCTTTGCAGATCCCTAGGCACAACCGCCAGCACCAGAGCACAGAACCTCATTGTTACATTGATAGCCACAGTGTTCCCATCTTTCTGTGCCCTAAATGTTATTTACCATCCTGCACCCACCCATATAAAAGAAGCATGTGTCTCTCTGTTTTGCCTTCTTATCCAACCCCAGAGATTTCTGTGCTTTGATTTCTCCTGTCTCCTTAATCTATCACCGATGGATTTCATGTAACCCTCCTTAGGTCTCCTTCTTGGATTTTAATGTATAAAATAAGTTGCCAAATCACCCTTCTTGGGAGTATTTTCTTAATAAGTGGGGATTTTATTTCCCAGCAATTGTGTCAATTTGGCTCAAATAAACTCATAAAAATTCTCTGCAGGTTTGAAGTTTTCTTACGTTGACAATCCCAACGCAATTTACTTCATCAGCTGGAAACAGATTACACTAGGACAAGCTCCTGAGGGGAGATGGAATGAAAATAGCAATTCAAGGACAAAAAGTCACAATATAAAGTTTAAACTCTAAAAGTAGAGTTTTTAAATATATTTTTCATGTAAATGATGATGGGTTACATGTAGTCATGGTGCTGGTTTTCATTTGATGTTTTAAAAATGATATAACAGTTTTTCTTAAAATAAGCTAGGAATTACATCTTTTGCAACTACACCTACGGTTTAAAATTTTAGGTATCAATTTAAAATATTCAGGAGAATACAGAGTTTTATAAAATTTTGGAGGGATACTTAAAAAAATTCAAAAGTGACAATTTGTCTATTTTGTGTAGGGTTTCTAAACCTTGGCACTACTGCCATCTGGGGCTGAATATTCCAGGGGGAGAGGGTGCCCTGTGCAGCATCCCTGGCCTCTGCCGACTAGATGCCACTGGTGCTCTGCCTTCCCAGGTGTGATGACCACACATGTCTCAGGCACTGCCAAGTGTCCTCAGGGGAAGCGAAGGTGAGAGCCACTGACCTGTGAGAAAGTTTATGTCAGAAATACTTTCGTTGTCTTCCTGCTTCCACTCTGTGCAAATCATGAATTGTCCAGAAAACTTTGACAATGACTCTAGAACCCCCTCAGCTCTGTTTTTATTCTCCTCCAAGTTTAAGAGAAGTAGCCAAGAAATGGCAAATTACACCAGGACAGTTACCTCATTTATTTCTCCTGCCTGCCCCTCATACGCATGTGTGTTTCTGTGCTCTGGTGTACACGGAATTTGCTGCTTATGGAGAATGAGACACTTGAGCTAGCCATAGGCAGGGCTGTTTCATGTCTAACTACTTTATGTCCGATGCGATGTTAGCTACATGAACACATCCATGCACGATAACCCAACATTTCAGAAGAAGAGAGATTTGGGTTTCTTGAAGATTATGTCTTACTGATTCTTCACAATGGGATATTTTTTTATTCTTGAGGAGTAATAGGTAGGGGAAATATTCTATGAAGCAGTAAAAGCAACGATAAAAGCGGCTTATTAGGGAAATGGGCTGAGGATCAGTGAGCCAAGTGGAAGAGCGGCAGCTACCAGACTTTGCACATCTGGGGAGCTGCAGGTGAACTGATTGGAGCTGAGTGGTGAGGTCTTCATACACCAGGGGTCCTCAAACTACGGCCCGCGGGCCACATGCAAATACAAATATTGTATTTGTTCCCGTTTTGTTTTTTTACTTCAAAATAAGATATGTGCAGTGTGCATAGGAATTTGTTCATAGTTTTTTTTTAAACTATAGTCCGGCCCTCCAACGGTCTGAGGGACAGTGAACTGACCCCCTGTTTAAAAAGTTTGAGGACCCCTGTCATACACTAACACAGGCGGGGAACATCGTAGCCTCCTCAAACATCTGCAGGAACCAGCTGCTTTTTTGGCTGAGTTTGGGGCTATTTTTCTTGCAGCCTTATTTAGTAACCTCAGCCCTGAAAAGTCAAGGACACAGGGCAGAAAGTATGCTCTTGGTCTGGAAAGTCTAGGGCAGTGGTCGGCGAACTCATTAGTCAACAGAGCCAAATATCAACAGTACAATGATTGAAATTTCTTTTGAAAGCCAAATTTTTTAAACTTAAACTATATAGGTAAGTACATTGTTATTAACTTAATTAGGGTGCTCCTAAGCTGACCTTTGCTATAAACGTCCTCAATCTGATTGAGGTACGTTCGCTGAGGTCTACCCCTTCCAACTCTCCCACCCACACTCATCTTGTATACTTGTTTCGTCTATCTCCTTTCCGAAAACCGACTTCTGCGCATGGGCCACGAAGTTTCAATCGCACTGTATGTGCAAGCCCGCACGTGGTATTTTGTGGAAGAGCCACACTCAAGGGGCCAAAGAACCGCATGTGGCTCGCGAGCCGCTGTTTGCTGACCACTGGTCTAGGGAAGCTAGTTGTTTAGATTCCCTTCGGGCTGGGTGAGGAGCCAGGAGACGAGATTTGACTTGAATTTGCCCCGTTCTTGTACTGAAGGAAAAAGATGCTGCCTGAGGAGCTCAGCGTGGTTCAGCGTTCACTTTCCTCCTGTGCCGGGCTTTCAGGAAAGGACCCCTTTCCTTAAAAATTATAAGACATCAAAAACAGGGCCGAGGAGAGGAGAACAGAGTGTAGAAATGCTCCTTGCTTGCTTTCTCCTTCTTCCCCTCTAAGTTTTCATAACCTCAAAGGAATAAAAAGCAAATTGATGGTCAGCTTCACAATAGCTGTGTGAAAAGCTTGGCTCTTCCTGCTGGTGTCCGGGGCTGCCTCGGTCAGGGGTCAGGAAGGCAGGAAGGCAGCAGCCCTGGCATCCAGCCGGGAGCAGACACTGGAAGCCAGGGTGGGCGATACTCCTTTCACCACACTCAGGAACGCTAAGTCACGCTTTCCAATGGGGAGAGTCTGATAACTCATGGGACACAGCTTTGCAAAAACACTAAGTGACAGAATAAACAGTCTCCCTGCGGTTATCGCCAGGAGGCTTGGCAGCACCTTATTTTGAAAGGATTCTAAAAGACTTTCACACAGTTTACCAAACATGTGCCACCTCCTCAGAACCTTCGTCATTCTGTTTGCTCTCTCTCCGAGATATGCCTCTGCCTAAAATAGCTGTTTGGTGCTCCTGGGTTCTGTTACAAATCACAGAGACTCATTCTAGAAATAGACATCAAACCGGATTGCTTTCTGTTTAAAGTTTCTTAGAGGCATTGGAGAATGGTGCTATATGAATCAAGTCAATCGATAAATGTGGAATGAGATTGTCATCATCATCATAAATGCAGAGTTAATGAGGACAGAGGCCTATAGTGGGGAAAAGGAGGACACGTTGGCTTATGTCAACCTTGTGTCAGTAGTGATCACTCAGGTGTGGAGAAAAAGGAAAGCATAGCTCATAGGAGAAGATCCCAAGGTCTATAACACTTAAATAAAAATCTCAAACCAAGTGTCGTGTAGGAAGGCCATTTGATTCGCTAGCTGGCTGTTGTATCACACAGAACCTCAGTGTGACACACAGGGGATGGTGCACAGTAACCTGACCATCTGGGGTGTCTGCTTATCATACAACTTTACTCAGAAGTTGCAAATAAATGTCTGCAGAGGCCAGGGAAATAAAATAAATGTGTAATAAATAGGAACTTGTGGGACCTGCCCGAACAAAAACCAAACGCTACACTGGTTAAGCAAGACAGGTCAGGTTTAGCCAGAAAGCACGTTTACAAGCCAGGTGTGTAACACTGGCTCTTTCTTAGTCACTAGAGGCTTCTACCTGAACATTGGTCCCTGAATAAAACCTTTGGGGACAGGTTAAGAATTTGTCCCATTTATGAAAAAGCTCAGTGAGTAAAGACAAGAAATACGGTGTGTATTGAGTTATATAATTGAGGGTTTTACCTCACAGAATTGCTGCCCTGGCATTGCACTGTGGTCCTCAGGTTTCTGTCATAGGGATGGTGGCATCCCTCCTTTCACACAATGTTCTTTTGATGTGGACCCATGAGAGAAATGCCCTTCAAGTCTCACTCCAGGAACAGAGAAAAACTGTGGCTGTTCATTCTTCTCTCGCTATTTTTGTTCCCTAGAAATCTGAGTGCCAAATTTTTAGGCCTTTTTTAGCCTCTGATTAGGAACATGTGATAAATTTTTGTGTGATAACTTTACCCCTGGCTTTTATTATTATCCTAATGTGACTTTTCTTTCTCCTTAATTCCCTGCTATATTTATCCTTTGGAACAGAGTTTTAAAAAAATTTGGTGTGTTATTTCACATCCATTGAGAATAGATACTAGATTAATTGAGTTGGATGAAAACTTTTTTTTTAATTAAATCTTTATTGTTCAGATTATTACATTTGTTCCTCTTTTTTCCCCCCATAACTCCCCTCCTTCCAGCTCCCACCCCACCCTCCACCCTCACTCCCCACCCACTGTGTTCATCCATAGGTGCACGATTTTTGTCCAGTCTCTTCCCGCATCTCCCACACCCCTTTTCCCCCCAAGAATAGTCAGTCCATTCCCTTTCTATGTCCCTGATTCTATTATAATCACCAGTTCATTCTGTACATCAGGTTATTTATTCACTTGATTCTTAGATTCATTTGTTGATAGATGCATATTTGTTGTTCATAGTTTGTATCTTTACCTTTTTCTTCTTCTTCCTCTTCTTAAAGGATACCTTTCAGCATTTCATATAATACTGGTTTGGTAGTGATGAACTCCTTTAGCTTTTCCTTATCTGTGAAGCTCTTTATCTGACCTTCAATTCTGAATGATAGCTTTGCTGGATAAAGTAATCTTGGTTGTAGGTTCTTGCTATTCATCACTTTGAATATTTCTTGCCACTCCCTTCTGGCCTGCAAAGTTTCTGTTTAGAAATCAGCTGACAGTCGTATGGGTATTCCCTTGTAAGTAACTGAGTTTCTTTCTCTTGCTGCTTTTAAGATTCCCTCTTTGTCTTTTACTCTTGGCATTTTAATTATGATGTGTCTTGGTGTGGTCCTCTTTGGATTCCTTTTGTTTGGGGTTCTCTGCGCTTCCTGGACTTGGAAGTCCATTTCTTTCACCAGGTGGGGGAAGTTTTCTGTCATTATTTCTTCAAATATGTTTTCAATATCTTGCTCTCTCTCATCTTCTGGTACCCCTATAATTCTGATGTTGGTACGTTTGAAGCTGTCCCAGAGGCTCCTTACACTATCTTCGTATTTTTGGGTTCTTTTTTCATTTTGCTTTTCCGGTTGGGTGTTTCTCACTTCTTTGCGTTTCAAATCTTTGACTTGATTCTTGCGCTCCTCTGGTTTGCTGTTGGGAGTCTGTATAATATTCTTTATTTCAGTCAGTGTATGCTTACTTTCTAGATGGTCCTTTATCACACCATCGAGGGTCTCATTAGATTTCCTGTACATCTCATCAAGTTTATCGACAGACTCTAGAAGCCTCTTGAGAGACCTCAAAAGTGTGGTTCTGAACTCAATATCCTCCCTTGATAGTTTTGTCCTGTTTCTTTGTTTCCGCATTTTTTACGCTTTCTTGGTACACCCCCTAGTGGTCTTTGTGCACAGTCTTGTTGTAGTTAAGCCTTGATTGTTATAGTTAATACTAGAGGGATTTGACCTCCAGGCCGACTGGCTGTGATAATCAGCTGTGTTTGCCGTGGAAGAACTTGTGTCCTCTAGGGAGGTGCTAATCTAGCCTTTGACTGAGGCTATCCAGCAAATGCCTCTGTGCAGGGCTTGGGCGGGGCGGGTCCCACGGGATCAACAGGGCAGAGGAGGGAGCAGTTATGGCTGCTCTCAGTCCATCCCCAGGGGCTCTACCTCTCTGTCTCAGCAACAGCTGCAAACCTTGGAGGGACCGTAGCCAGACAGTCCTGCTTCTCCCGTTTGAATCTGGGTCCCTAGAGACTCACCCGGATCTGGAGCTCAGAGTCTGAGGCTCCCTCCGGATTGAAACAGACAACCACGCCCTCAGTCACCAGCCTGCGCCACGCGCACTCCGCACCTTAGTATTTTACTTCAGCACTGCGCCTCCTCTGATTCTTGGTTCCTCCTAGTTGTAGAACTTCCATTCAGCCAGCCTTCCTGTGGTTCTGGATGATGTCCGTTCCGCCTTTTAGTTGTATTTTTGAAGTGGTTGTTCGAGGCAGCAAACTCCGGCGTTAACCTATGCCGCCATCTTGGTTTCTTCCTGAAAACTTCTAAAACCTATGTAGACCATTTCTCAGTAAATGCTCATAGAATTGTGGCCATGTTTTTCCATACCCCACACTGACATTGCTTTAGAAGAACTGGAAAAGGGGAATAAAATGTTCGATATTGACAAGATAAAATTTTAGACAAATGATTTACTGTTATTTTGGTGACATTTTTATTGTAGTAAAATACATATAACATAAAACTTACCATCTAACAATTTTTAAGTGTAACATTTAGTGACATTATGAACATTCACACTGTCATGCAAACATTACCCAATATCCAGCTCCAAAAATTTCCATCATTCAAAAAGAAATTCTGTGCTCATTAAACAATAACTCCTCATTGTCCCCGCTTCTCACAACTTCTAGTAGCCACTATTCTACTTTATGTCTTTATGAATTTGACTACTCTAGGCACTTTATATAAGTGGAGTCATATAGTACTTACCTTTTTGTGTCTGGATTATTTCACTTAGCATAATGTGTTCAAGTTTCATCCAAATCTCTCTTCTTCGGTGTAGCATATATCAGGATTTCATTCCATTTTTAATGGAATAAATTCATTTTTTACGACAGAATAATATTTTGTTGTATGCATATACCACATTTTGTTTATCCATCTGTCAATGGACATTTGGATTGTTGTCACGTTTTGGCTACTGCAAATAATACTACTATGAACACTGGTGTACAGGTACCTGTGTGAGTCCCTACTGTCAATACTTTGGGGTGTATACCCAGAGGTAAAATTGCTGGATCACATGGTAATTCTATGTTTAGCTTTTTGAGGAACCACCAAACTATTTTCCACAGCAACTGGACTACTTTACATTCCCATAAGCAATATACAGCATTCCAATTTCTCAACATCCTCACCAATATTTTCATTTTAATAATAGCCATTTTAATAGGTATAAAGTGGTATCTCCAAGATATTCTTTTAATGAAAGGGGTCTCTCTACCCAATTCAACATAAACGTTTGTTTTTCTTTGGGAGGCACTATAGGTAAGTGCATTTGCCCCGGTTTGAACAGCTTTTTCTTACTTTGTCTTTTTATCTGTTAGGTGGAAGTAAACATAGGCTGCATCTATTTTTTATAGCTTTGTTTTGATAATTAAAAGAGGCAATGAATCTCAAGGATTTAGTGCAGGGGCAGGTAGAGAGTAATCACACAAGAAATGGAAAGACTAATAGCTGTACCATGCTTAACCGAAAGCAACTTTCCTTCAAACTTGTGTCTGACAAATAAATGTCTAGCTGGCCTAGTCACTGTTAATCTATAAATACCTTAGTGATTAAGAAATCATTGTCAAGTTCTAGTTCCAAGTGGCCACCATATCGCCATCAACCTGGCTAACACTGTTGGCCCAGCCCTGGTGATTGCCTGGGACCCTGCCCCACCCAACTTGCAGGCCCACCCAAGCTGTTTCCAGTGGCTTTTCCATACAAATGGCATGTCTTGCCTCATGTTCAGACTTTCCTAAAGTCTCTCAAACAAGCAGCATCTGGCCTCAGTATGCCCTGTACCTCTTGGTAAGTGGCCCCTGGCCAGCAGTAGCAGTAGCTGGCTGTGGTTCACAGCTTGGCCTCCCCTGGTATGTAGTAGGAAGTTGCAGATTTTTCTGTAGCCCAAGCCAGGTGGCCTTGGGCAGAACACAGGTGGTGGCAGCTGACCTTGGTGTGCACCTCCCAGGAGACCCCAGAGCCAGTGCACCTGATGGACAGCTTGAAACACCACCCAAACACTTCCACAGCAACACACTCAAGGGGAAGACTCACTGGGCACCAGAGCCCTGCTGAAATAAGTCTTTCTCTGTGAGGGGGTGCCCCTGTATAATTGATCCTCCATGATGGTCAGTGGTCACAGCCAGTCCTTGCAGTGGATCAGCCTGGGGTAAATCCTCCCATTGATGTGCCAATGATAATCAAGGCTCAACTACAACAAGAGGATATACATAGTCCACATGATGGGGTAGAGTGTGCAACTGGAGTGCCCAGCTTTGATGATCAAGAAGAATATGCCACTGGATCCTACAGGACACCTACTATATTATGCCACTCTACTAATCCCAGAAGACATAGGAGCTCTACATAATACATAGAAACAAACACAGGGAGGATGCCAAAATGAAGAGACAAAGAAAGATGTTCCAAATGAAAGAACAGAACAAAACAGAGAACTAAACAAAACAGAGACAAGCAATCTACTAGATGCAGAGTTCAAAACACCGGTTGTAAGGATACTCAATGAACTTAGGAAAAGAGTAGTTGAACTTAGAACTTCAACAGCATAAAGAAAAGGACATAAAAACCATAAAAAAGAACCTGTCAGAAATGAAGGATATACTAATTGCAATGAAGAATAATTTACAGTAGAGTAGATGAAGCAGAGAATTAAATCAGTGATTTAGAATATAAGGAAATAAAAAACAAAAAACACCCAATCAGAACAGCAAAAAGCAAAAAGAATCTGCCCTGGCCAGTATGGCTTAGTTGGTTGTACTTCATCCCATGCACCAAGGGATCAACAGTTTAATTCTTGGTCAGGGCACATGCCTGGGTTGCAGGCTTTATCTCCAGTAGGAGGCTGTAGGAAGCAGCTGATCAATGTTTCTCACTCATCAATCTTTCTCCATCTCTCTCTCCCTCTCCTTCCTCTCTGTCTCTTAAAAAAAAAAGGAGAAGAAGATGATAGTATAAGGAGCCTCTGGAACAACTTCAAGCACACCAACATTCACATCATGGGAGTGCTGGAATGAGAAGAGAGGGGACAAGAAATTGACAACCTATAATGACAGAAAACTTCCCTAATCTGGTGGAGGAAATATTCATACAAGTGCAGGAAGTCCCAAATAAGATGAACCAGAAGAAGCTCACATTAAGACACATCATAATTAAAATGCAAAAGGTTAAAGACAAAGAGAAAACTTAAAAGCAGCAAGAGAAATGCAGTTAGTTACTGACAAGGGAGCTCCCATATGATTGTCAGCTGATTTCTCAACAGAAACTTTAAAGATAAGGAATTGGCAAGAAATATCCAGTGATGAAAAGCAAGGAACTACAACCAAGATTACTCTACTCAGCAAAGCTATCCTTTAGAATTGAAGGACATATAAAGAACTTCCCAGACAAGGAAAAGATAAAGGAGTTCATCACCACCAAACCAGTAATACATGAAATGATAAAGGGTCTTTTTGAAGTACAAAAAAAAGATAAAAATATGAACAATAAATTGGCAATAAATTCATATCTATTAATAAATGAGTCTGAAAAAAATAAGCAAAGAATCAGAACAGAAACACACTCATAGTACAGAAAACATTTTGATGGTTGCCAGATGGGGATGGGGGTTGAGAGGATGAGTGAAAAAGGTGAAGGGATTAAGAAGCACAAATTGGCTATTACAGAATAGTTAAAGGGATGTAAAGTACAGGATTGGGAATATAGCCAATAATATTGTAATAATTATGTATTGTGTCAGATGGGTACAAGCTTTATTGGGATAATCACTGAACATGTTATATAATGTCTAATCACTAGGGCATACACCTGAAACAAATGTAATATTGTATGTGAACTGTAATTAAAAAATAAAAAAATTATTTAAGTTAAAGAAAAGAAATTTTGAACTAGATATTAACACAAATATTATAACTCAAAGTTTGTGGGATGCAGATAAAGCATTATTGGATGGGAAATTTTAAGCTTTGAAAGCATATATTAGAAAAAAAGAAAAATTTTAAATTAATGAGCTAAGTATTAACCACAAGAAGTTAGAGAAAGAAAAAAAACACACACAAAGAAATTTAAGGAAGGATTAATGGTAATTTGGACCTTGTCTTCCTCATAACTTTTACATCTTAACACCTCTTAAAATACTAATTTATAAAAGACACAGATGCTTCCTGGTTTCTCTGAGCTGTTAGTAAAGGCACTTACTTGCAGTACCCTGGCTTATAGCAGAAGAAGGCTGTCTGGGAAATGCATATTAAAAATACAATGAGCTTTCACACATATTTCAACTTTTTTTAAGAATTTAATTCTCATGATAGCAAGTGTTGATTAAGACATGGATCAATGGAAACTTTCATACATTGATGGTAGGAGTGTCAGCTGGCTTGACCACTTTGAAAATAGCATGGCATTATCCAGCAATGTGTAAATAAATTAACCCAGCAATTATAAATATACTAGAGGCCGAGTGCACAAAATTCGTGCATGGGTAGAGTCCCTAGGCCTGGCTGGCAATCAGGGTCGATATGTGGGGTGACCAGCGGGGCAATCAGGGCCCCTGCTCACACCCACCTTGGCCTAGTGCTGCCCGCTCACCTGCTCCACCATCCTGCTGCAGTCCCACTCTTGTCAGGGCCTCCACTGCCGCCCACTGCCAGTGCTGCATCGCTGACACCTGCCATGTTCTGTGCCACCCCCTGATGGTCAGTACACATCTAACTCCTGGTGGGTTGAACTCCCACCTGTGGGGACAATTGACATATTAGCCTTTTATTATATAGGATACTAGAGGCCCGGTGCACAAATTTGTGCACTGGTGGCATCTAGTCAGCCTGCCCCGATGGGGGCTGATCGGGGGTGGGGCCAGCCAGGGCAAGGGGCCGCAGTTATTCCAGTCGTTCCAGTCATTCTGCCATTTGGTTGCTGGACTTTTATTATATTGGATTAGTCAGCTCAGACAGCCATAACAAAACATCATAAATTTATGTTTCTGTTAAACAACAGAAATGTATTTTTCTCACAGTTCTGGAGGCTGAAATTTGGGGTCAGGGTACCAGCATAGCATTGTCCCATACACCAGAAAATGGTGGATTGTTTGCCAGACAGGGCACATGCCCAGGTTTCAGATTCAATACCCAGTCCAGTGAGTGCAGGAAACAAAGGAACAATGTTTTTCTTTCTCTCCCTTCTCTCTGAGATCAATTAAAATGAATGATAAATAAATAATGTTCTATAAGTATGGTCTTAACAGGAAAGACATTAGTGATCTATGAAGTGAAAAACTCGTTATAATACCTATATACAGCATAACCCCATTAAAATATTTATTAATTTCAGAGGAAGGAAGAGGGAGAGAGAGATAGAAACATCAATGCTGAGAATCATTGATCAGCTGCTTCCTGCATGCCTTTACTGAGGAGCAAGCCCGAAACCTGACCGGGAATCATATTGTGACCTCTTGGTTCATAGGTGGATGCTCAACCACTGAGCCCCACCAGCTGGGCCCCATTTTTATCAATACCAGGCACATGAGGTACATTGGCAAGATTTCACTCCTAGATGAAAGTCTGAAGTTGCCCAAACTCCTTTGCAGCTAGGTTTCTGGATAAGAATTAGTTCCTGCCAACTGGATGTGCTTGCACAATATTTTGAAGGCAGAAGTAGGGCAGAAGCATCTTCCCACAGTTGGGGCTGTTTGCTGCTGGTGATCATGTTTACAGAGATGTGGAGGCTTCCTGCAGCTGAATTCAGGCTGTGCACAGGCAGTTGTGGCAGAGGCAGTGCCCAGTGACCTGTTTTGAAGAGAGCTGGAGGACTCTTGTGGGGACAGCAGTTTCCCAATCCCCAGGTCACAGCTGTGCCAGAGTGTCTTGGAATTCAGTTGTGGCTGAGGGTGCAGCTCCTCCCTCTGGGCAGGGAGTCTTTCCTGGGGACCCAGTATAATACCCACTCCTCCAGCTTTCCGATGGTTTCCCAAGCACCAATTCCCTGTGCTAAATTCTCTCCTGCCTAAAATAGCAAAGATCTAAAAACATTTTGGATCCTCTACTTTCAACAAAAACAATGCTGTACAGGGTCAGGTATGAGAAGTGGGTGAGGTGTTGTGGAAGGCTCCTTTCCTTTAGTCTCAGCTTCCTCTTCTACAGAACGGAGACCAAAGATTATCTGTTCATAGTTAATAAAGACCATGGCAGCTGTGTTTCCCAAAGATGGCCACAACATTTCCCATCCCTCTTGTGGCCTTGCCACTTTTTGCCACATCCTCTCTCTTGAAACAGGGCTGACCTCTGACATGCTGGTAGCCTGTATACTGGTTGCCCGCAGAATTCCAGGCCAAGGCCAAAAAGGCGAGGGGCTACAGCCCCACCCACTCTGCCAGGGTTTCTAGCTCCAGCCCGCCAATGCTACTCAGGGCTCTGGCTGGCATGGGGCCTTGCCTTCCTGGCTCACTTCCCCTCCAATCTGTGGCCCAGTGCCTCGCTGCACATCATGGCCCACCCTGCTGGTGCTGCTGGGCCCAGTGGGCAGGGTAAGAGCCCAGGTCAGGCCTCGTGACTCCTAGCTCCTGTGTGCCGCTGCCCCCTGTGCCCCACAGCCCCTATTCCTGCCACTGCTCCAACTGCGGCCAGACGCCTGGGTGCTGTGCACAGCTCACAGGGACTTCTGTGGCCAACAGAAAAGCCTCCCCACCCCATCCCTGACTCTGGCACCCTGATCCCGGATCCACTTCTGCCAAAGGAGAGCTTTGCCCATGTAGCTGCCTGAGACTGAGCACCTCCAAGGTCCCCAGACTCCAAATTTCTGCCAGCCAACGTGGTTGGCCAGCTGGTCCCACCCCGATAGGGGTGTGGGGGCAACCCAGCCCAGATCAGGTTGGTTGGCTGCCACAGTGTGTGTCATAGCCACCAGTCATTCTGGTCGTCCTGGTCCTTCTGCTGTAACAAGTGGCTGGGTTTTTATATATAAAGATTACTAAAAATTCAGTTTCATTCAAGAACTCAAGTTTGGTCTAATATTTAAAAGTCAAATTAATATAATTCACCACCTTAAGTAAAAAAAAAAAGAGGAATCATATAATCATCTTAATAAAAGAATAAAAAGCAGTTGATAAAACTCTCTCTCTATATATATATATATCCAAGATAAGAACTCATAGCACACAAAAATAAAATCTTAATCTGACCAAGTGTATGTTCAGATATATATTAAGTATCATGTCTAATGGTGATTTATTGAAACTTCCCACTGAGATCAGAAACAAGACAAGAATACCCACTTTCACAATTTTTTTCCAACACTGCCCTAGAGTTCTTGGCACAGATCCCATCCTATTTAATAAAAGCCTAATATGCAAATTGACTGAATGGCAGAACGACCAGTTGCTATGATGTGCACAGACCACCAGGGAGCAGATGCTCAATTCAGAAGCTGCCCCCAGGCCAGCCAAGGCAAGTGCCAGTGGGGGGCCCCTCGATTGCCCCACTGGTCGCCCCACAGATCGGCTCTGATCACTGGCCAGGCCTAGGGACCCTACCCATACATGAACTTTGTGCATTGGGCCTCTAGTTCAGGAATAAAGACTTATTCCCCTGCTCCTGGGAGTGTTGTTAGCAGACAATCTTTAGATGTCAGCTCCCTTTGGAGACTGCCTTGGCTAAAGAGAGACACCTCCCTGAATGTCACACTTCCTTCTAGAGACGTCTACATCCAATGACTGACCAAAGTGGATTGTAAAGATTTGACCCCCTTGCCCCAAGTATGGACATATCTGAAGGGCTAACCCTGCTTTAGAACTATCCATAAGGTTGGATGGAGCCTCTGCTGAGATTAATCACAGCTCAGCTTCTCAATCTTGCTTCCTTTCTCCCCTCATGAACTTCAGAGTCCTCCCTAATAATCCTCTTGCATGCTGATCTCCAGCTCAGAGTGGGTTCTAGGGCCCAAGGTAAAACTGAGTCATAGTCAGTGAAAGAAGGAAAGGAAGGGGGAAGGAAGAAGAGGGGGAATAAAAATAGAAAGAAAGATGTAAGGATGGCACAGAAAAAGCAAAACTGTCAAGATATGAAGATCATATGACTGTAAATTCAAAACCATTTACAAAATAACTATTAGAATTAATAACTCAATTTGGTAACTTTGATGGACACAAAGATTAATTGTATTCCTATAATCATCAACAGTTAGAAAATAAACTTGAAAACAAGCAAAACTAAACTGAATTGTTTATAAATACACACATTACTGATGAAACTATAAAGAAAAGAAATGAAGTAATTTGCCACAAAATATTCAGGGTAATATTTACATCTAGGAACAACGTAAGGACACGTGGTGGAGCCTTGGAAGTGGGAGGTCCTGGGTTGCTGTAAATATTCTAGTTCTTGGCCTGGGTGTTGTTTATATAGGCGTTTACTTTATATTGTTTCAAACTTCAAACTTAAGTTTTGAGCACTTTTTGGAATAAATGCCACAACAAATGACCATTTGACTTGACTTATCTTTGATTTATTTAATCCTAGAAATTTCTTGTATCCATTTAACTCCAATTTGGGTGTGTAGTTGTCCAATGATGACAACAGATTATAAAAAGTACATTTTTTGTAATTATTGATTTTTAGTTGGAAAGTAAAAGAAAGCAGAAGAGGGGATAATTTCAGGCCACTTTTCTGAATCTTACCCACTTATGATCATTTTAGGTTAAACTGAATCTCATGGATCATCCAACATAATGTGATAGAAGGCGAATTTAACCTTTAGTGCCAAAAACCTGAGTTCAAATCCTGTTTATTCCTTTCCTTTAATGAGCCTAAATTTCTTTATCTGTAATATACAATTACTTCTTTTTCAAAAGATAATTGACATTAAATGTGAGGACTTTTTGTGCCCTTGAGGGCAGTTTTTGTGTATAGAAAAAAATATTTAAATGATCATAATGATTTTACAATCCTATATAATAAAGAGGTAATATGCAAATTGACCATCACTCCAACACAAGATGGCCACCCCCATGTGGAAACAAGATGGCCAGCTGGGAAGGGCAGTTAGGGGGAACCAGGCCTGCAGGGGAGGACAGTTGTGTGTGATCAGGCCTGCAGGGGAGGACAGTTGTGTGTGATCAGGCCTGCAGGGGAGGACATTTGGGGTGGGGGACCCAGGCCTGCAGGGGAGGGCAGTTGGGGGCGATCAGGCCTGCAGGGGAGGGCAGTTAGGGGCGACCAGGCCTGCAGGGGAGGGCAGTTGGGGGTGAACAGGCTGGCAAGAGAGTGGTTAGGGGGTGATCAGGCTGGCAGGCAGAATCAGTTAGGGGCAATCAGGCAGGCAGGCAGGCGAGCGGTTGGGAGCCAGCAGTCCTGGATTGTGAGAGGGATGTCCAACTGCCCATTTAGGCCCGATCCCACTGGGCAGTAGGACATCCCTTGAGGGGTCCCAGATTGGAGAGGGTGCAGGCTGGGCTGAGGGACACACACCCCCATGCACAAATTTCGTGCACCAGGCCTCTAGTTAATATATAATTTATTAAAGTTACAAAATGTTTTTAAATCTTAAATCTTTAAGCTATCAAATTTAGGCTGTTAATTACATTATCCTATTTATAAGTTTAGCAAATTTTACCATAAAGAAGCCTTTGTAAATATTTAGTCTTATTCATAAATTTAATTATATATCTATAAATATATTATACCACATATTTAAATTTAATATATTCAATTTAATTACTCCATTTTCTTTTAGCACTTTGTTTGACTTAGCAAATAAACCCCATGTATTTAAATAACTCATAGATCTAATAAATTAAAATGATAAATACGCTGAACCTTATGTTCTTGTGAATATTCCAACTCTTCATAAAAAACTTGGTAAGACTGTAACTTAATAACAAATTGTAGAGGAAAAAAATAATTTTCCTCTAACCTCTGAGTTCTTAGCTGAGACCCTTGTAACAGAAGACAGATTAACAAAAGAAAAATGAACAGAAGTTTATTAACATGGATACCTCATGTAAACATGGGAGATACTGAGGGAAAAAAGAGTAAATCTATGAGTGGCTTAGAATTCAGGCTTGAATACCATTTATATAGGAAAAAGGGAGGAGGGATGGAGGCCTCCTTGGAGAGCAGAAATAACTTTTAGGAAAAATGGATGTGCCCTTAGGCTTAGAAGAATACATGTGAGGTCTGACCGGTTGTGACAGTTTGTCTGGGTGTGGTGTTGACATCTAGCCTCCTCTCCTGTGATAAGGGTCCATTTTCCCTGGTTGATGGAACTCCTGGGAGGGAGGAATGGGGACTTAAGTCAATTAATTCCGTGTGGAGGCTCTGTCTTTAGACAGATAAGGGGAGTTCAGAGAAAGCCTCTCCCTGCAGTTGCTGTTTTTCAAGTGCCTGCAGCTCAAAATCATCAATATACCAAAGCGACACATTTGGGGTGGCTTGTCCTGAACTCCCACCGTCACATTTTGGGGTGGCATGTTCTGCTCCCCTTCGAAATCTAACTCAATTATTCGATTTTATATTTTATATTGGAGTCACCAGGTTGACACATTACTGCAAAAGGGCAAATTCTCTTAAACATGGCAATCACACATTTGTTTGTACACATTTAAAATACCTATTGTGTACAAATACCTTAAAATATGGGTTTGATACTTTTAAATTTCTCTGAATTTAATTCTAAGTCCTTCCTGGGGGGAAAGATGTTTGTCTAATAATGGAACTATTGATATCCCATGCAATTACCTGGGCTGCATTCCCGTATAGGTCAGCTCTTGCCTTTCAGCTCGCTAAGATGTCGTTAGAACCAGAGGTAATAGGCAGGATCCTGTTCCCACCCTGAAGGAATCCACTTAACCCCATGTCTAGTTGCTGTGTAGGACTCATAACTCCAGGGAAGACTAGATGCCCAGGTTTCTGATTGTGAGGACTCCATGGAAATGGCTAGTAGAACAGTGTTTCTAGGGGCAAAATAGATGGGAAATGTCTAATATCAAAAGATGTCAAGAGAGAAGGCAGGCGAGAGAAGCAAAGAGACAGATATCAAGAATGAATGTGCCACCCAATCTGAAAGTCACAATCCACTACCCAGTTTTCAGGACTGGCCCACTTATCATACTCAGAGTCCACTGAAGAGAGGCTATGTCCTGATGAGGAAGGGCCTTACAACACCAAGGTCAGTGTGTACAGTAGTGATGCCCCAGGCCTCATCCAAAAGAACATATCGCGTTTGCTTGGGTAACAATGCACTGGGAAAAGTGGAATACCCAGCTCTCTCATGGTCTTTTAGACACAGGGCCGAGCTGGCACTGATGCAAGGCTCCATCAGAGCTCCCTGTTAGAGTAGGATTCTTTGGGGATCAGCTACATCGTGCAGTGGGTCCACTTGCTGGCCATTTCCTCCATTCCTGCAGGCACTTAACTCAAAGACAATATAATCCAAACATAGGGAAGTGAATATAAGGACGAAATAAGAAGTGTGTGTGTGTGTGTGTGTGTGTGTGTGTGTATGTGTGTGTGTGTGTTTTAAGTTGTATGACTTCTTTACATATTTTGGATATTAATCCCTTATAGGATGTATCATTTGCAAATATCTTCTCCCATTCAATAGGTTGTCTTTTCGTTTTGTTGATATTTTCCTTTGCTGTGCAAAAGCTTTTTAGTTTGATACAGTCCCATCTGTTTATTTTTGCTTTTGATGCCTTTGCCTGAGAAGACATATATACAAATAGATTGTTAAGACCTATGTCAAAGAGTTTATTGCCTCTATTTTCTTCTATGAGTTTTATGGTTTCAGTTCTTAACTTAAGTCTTTATTCCATTTTGAATATATTTTTGCATACTGATGTAAGAAAGTGGTCTGATTTCATTTCTTTTTGCATGCATCTGTTCAGTTTTTTCAGCCCCAATTATTGGAGAGACTTTTTTTTTTTTTCCTCATTGCATATCCTTGCTTCTTTCATCATAGAGTGATTGAACATATAAGCGAAAATTTATCTCTGGACTCTATTCTATTTCATTGGTCTATGTGTCTGTTTTTATGCCAGTACCGTATGGTTTTGACTATTGTAGCTTTGTAGTATAGTTTGATATCAGGAAAAGTAATATGCCGGAATCCATTTATTGTCTTCACTAGCTGATTATAGACAGAGACCCCCAAAAGCTAGTAACCTTTGAAGTCCTAGCAAAGGTCAGGGCTGTGAACCACCCAGTTAATTTAGACACCACCCAGTTAATCTAGATAATGGTAGCTGAAGCATCATCTCCACATTAGTTCACTTAATTCCTTAGGTACTTATGTAAATCCTTGTTGATTATTGTTGATCAGATATTCTGCCTATTTCTGGAAATTATCTGCTGATGAGCTAATCCGTGTGTCATTGAAACATCCTTACCCTAAGGGCTACTCCAGATCAATAAAAGATTGGAGTGGCCTGAGCATCAGTGGCAGTCCTTCTGGACTTGCCCGCCTGGTCCCCCAATATTTCAAAATTATCTAATGTCATTTTTCTCTCATTTGTGTGCGGCTCCTCTTTTCAGATCCCAAACCCTGATCCACGCAGGACGTGAAGGAAACACTCAACAGTAATACCTCCTACTTTATTCTTTCTCAAATTTTATCTGGGATCTTTTGTGATTTCATATATATTTTAGGATTAGTTGTTCTAGTTCTGAGAAGAATGTCATTGGTTTTTTAATAGTGGTTGCATCAAGTCTGTATATTGCTTTAGGTTAGTGATGGCGAACCTTTTGAGCTCGGCATGTCAGCATTTTGAAAAACTCTAACTTAACTCTGGTGCCGTGTCACATATAGAAATTTTTTGATATTTGCAACCATAGTAAAACAAAGACTTACATTTTTGATATTTATTTTATATATTTAAATGCCATTTAACAAAGAAAAATCAACCAAAAAAATGAGTTCAGAGGTGACACGCGTGTCATAGGTTCGCCATCACGGCTTTAGGTAGTAAAGACACTTTAATAATATTAATAGTTACAATCAATCATCATGGTATATCCTTCCTCTTAATTTTATCCTCTTCAATTTTTGTCTTCAATGTCTTATAGTTGTCAGAGTACAGATCTTTCACCTCTTTGATTAAATTTATTCCTAGATATTTTAGGTTTTTTGATGCAATTATAAATGGAATTGTTTTCTTAATTTTTCCTTGTGACTATGTATTGGTGTATAAAAATGCAACAGATTTTTGTATATCGATTTTGTATCCTGAAGCTTGACTGAATTCATTAGTTCTAATAGTTTTTTGGTGAAGTCTTTAGGGTTTTCCGTATATAGTATCATGTCATCTGCAAATAATAAGTGTTTTACTTCTTTTTCTGCCAACACTGAAGATTTTAATAAAAAGAAATGAAATTATAAAGATGGTAATGAAATGATTATACCAAACTAATTTTGACTCATAATAGTAACCTTAATAATACCATCATAGGTTTAATCTCTAGTGTTCTTTAAAAGATAGAATTATATCCTGAAGGTAAATTCCCTCCTTTTGGTGTTGTATTTAGTAGTCTAAATTCTATCATGATGATATTGAGTTGTCTAATTAAATAAGCTAGTAAATAAACACACACATAAATTTCCCTGTCCCCAAAGACAAGCAAACTAAATATATATCTACTTTTTCTGCACAAACTGAGCTAGAAAAGTGAAGCATTTTTCTTAGCTTGTTATTGATCAGGGGCTGAGAACTTAAGTGACTATGAATGTGCTAGGAGGGTTGGGTCAATGGTTTGTGCATTAGATACCATCTGCCTCATCTAAGGACACAATGCTGATTATCTCTAGCAGATGGCATTCCTCTGAGAGGATGAAGGCCCAATTAGGACAGGCCTCCCAATTTTTAAAATTGACTTAGCCATTCAGATTTTCAATGTGTAAGTTCTCAATTTTTAAATGTTGGCAACTAGTTCAAAAATATTAAAAAGCACTCTGTTGATCAACGCAAGCTTATCTCCCATGGGCTGTCAGCTTGTGGCCTCTATTATGGATTATTTTACATTAATGCTATTGAAAATTCAAAAATCTAGATGCAATGTGTTCCAAGAGTATGTGTGCATGCACATGTGTGTGTGTGTGGGGGGGGGGTATAGTGTGTTTTAGAGTGAAGAAATACAGTGGGGGAGACAGACACAAGTGGTTTTGCTCTTATACCCTAAGCGCTTCAGAATTTATGCTTATCCCTGCTCTATTTCTGCTTGATCATACATCAAAGACCCCTGAGAATCCCAGCACAGACATGTTATTTAGAATGCAAGGTTGGGTGCGACCTCTAGCCTGGTCCCTGTGGAATGTGGATCAGTGACCTCTCAGTTTTGATACCAAGCTCCAAAGCTCTTCATAGGAAACACACCATCCCAGAATGCTAGCTCAAGAAACTCTAGATATTGTCATGGAAGTATGTCATCTTCCTCTAACTAGAATTCTCTTGCCTTGGGAAATCAGAAAAGCCTTTTATCAGTACTTGATAACTTGAGTTACAGGACTGGGACTAGGGTGAAGCAAGCAAAGCATTTAAGGTGCAAAATTTAAGGAGACTAGAATATCATTTGATCATTGAAAGAAATAAAGTACCAATGCATGCTACAACACAGATGAACCTTGAAAATATGCTAAGTGAAAGAAGCCAGTCACAAAAGACTACATATTGTATGATTCCATTTATATGAAATGTCCAGAATAGGAAAATCCATAGAGATAGTAAATTAGTGGTTGTCTAAGACCGTGGGGAGTGGGGATAAAGTGCACTGTGGGTGCTAATGTGTACTGTGGGGCTTCTTTTCGGGGTGATGAAATGTTCTAGAATGGATTGTGATGATGGCTGCACAACTCTGTGAATAGACTAATTATCACTTAATGGTACACTTTAGATTGGTGAATTGCATGGTATGTGAACTATATCTCAATGAAACTATTATTAAAATAAATAAACAAACAAGAGACACAGATGTCCCTCAGCTGGAAGTTTCTCTTGAGCCTTTCACTAAAGTTGGCTTTAGCTTAAAACAATTTGCATACCACAGAGGCACATGTTGGGGTGACTCATTCTGGACCCCACACTACTCACAGTGGAACTCTAATTTCTTCATCTAGGCATTTGCTAGAAATGCAAAACATCTAGCTCCACCCAAGACCTACTGCAGCAAAATCTGCATTTTCTCAGGGTTCCCAGTGATTATCATGCATACTAACCAAAGCAAAACCACCCCAGACCCACTGAGGCATTATCTGAATTTCACAAGATCCCCAGCAACTATTATGCATAGTAAAGCAGTGAATTCCCCAACTAGCTGAACTTTCCACATTTACCAACTTTTGTAAGTATTGCATATGAAACTTATCTTCTCTTAAATGTTCCAACCATCTACATAAATTTAATACACTTTACTTTCTACTCATAAGTTTAATTCAATTACTTAAGTGTACATTTTGAATTGGCATTAGAAGGCTATTCTGTTAAATCAACTGTACAAATTTTCTCAAATATAAATACACAAAATATCAAATATGCATTAACTCTTTCTTATCCTCATATTTAATATTATAATTTTGAAATAGCACCAACTTTTTAATACTTAATTTTAATTATTTCTGGGTTTTGAGGGAAGCTTATCTACAAAAAATAAACAATTATATCATCCCACATAATTTTAGTTCACTAGTTAATTTTATTAAATATTTAAAGAACTAATTTCAATCCTATGTAATCTCTGTCAGAAAATAAAATAGAGTGAAGGAACATTTCCCAACTCATTCTATGAGGGTGCTATTTCCCTGATAAAAGGAAACTACAGACTAATGTCCCTCATGAGCTTAGATGCAGAAATCCTTTAAAAAAGTATTAGCAAGCAATTCATGAGTATATAAAATTATTACCACTATAACCAAGTGGGTTTTATCTCACATAATTTTGAAGGTTATAGTCTCATGTAATTTTCAGTACCACTCTACCATCCTATATAATAAAAGGGTAATATGCAAATTGACCCTAACAGCAGAACAACCGCTCGACCAGTCACTATGAGGCACACTGACTACCTCTTGGTCCCTTTCTCCGGCTGGCAGGCTCCCATCGCCTGATGGTGAATGGGAAACTGGGGTGGGTGGCGGTGGAGGGTGGGGTTGGCTGCAGGCAGCCAGGGAAGATGGTTCTGATCACAGGCCAGGCCTAGGGACTGTACCCACACACAAATTTTGTGCGCTGTGCCTCTAGTTAGATAATACAATGTTGACAGATTGGATTCTCGATATCTCTTATGGCTTTGTCTAGTCAGTCAGAACTTTAATGTGAAGTCCTTGTACTGAGGGGTGACTTTCATTATTATTAGTGTAAGAAGAAGCATAGCAGGATTATGTAGAAGGTACAATGGGCATCTAAAGGAGTCTAGGTTGGTGTGGGAGAATCAGGGACTCATGTTGACTCTATAGAGTATGGTTTTGTGCCTGACAAGAGAGCAGGTATGATGAAATATTCCAGAAGGAGAGGGAATGTACTGTGTAATGTGAGCTCTGGCTTTATTCTAATTGAAAGGAAGTGGGCAAGAAACCAATAGGGAGAGCTACATGAGCAAGTTCAAGCTAAGGGTGCTTTTCCTTTAAGACAGTGCACTAACAATAAATATAAAGCCCTCACTCACCCCTACACTTTACCTCAGGCGGATGCTTAACAGGGTTAGTTTCTTTGTCCTGTAGGGAGAATTATTTTTAAATAACCACACCATATAGTAATTATATTTTTCTTTTATTTTGTTTTTAATTAGGAACTCAAGATCAGAAGTAGGCTCCCTCACTACTTTGGAAATAAGCAGCACATCTGGCTGGCTCCCAACAATTTCATAAGAGTCATATTTTGTTAGCTGGACTAATTGTGGTTACTTTGATTCTCTCCCTGATAACTTTCGTTTTCCTCCCATGAAACATCAAGGACTTCCTGTAGGGCAAAGATGATGAGAGCAAGTGGGATGGGCTAAGACCGTGAGGGGAAGCAAACTTTGCCACCCCAAAATCAGCCTCTTTAGGATATGGACTATTTTATAGTGGTTATTTTTCAAGAAACAAACGACTCAGGAAAAACCTTTAAACTTCCTCCTAATTGCCTAAAAGAATTTTGGTAGAGGACCTGCTCTAGAAAGGGAGGTAATAAATACCATACATAATAAGTTTAACATGAACTAGTGTGTGATAGATAGCAGGAAGCTAGCAAGGCCCCTTTAATCAAAGTCCTCTCTGTGTCCCATCATTACAGATGGCCCAGCAAACATTGATTCACCATTATTTGCTTTTCCTTCTCCATGTGAACTGCCTTCCTGTCCTTTGAAGTTCCAAACCACAACCCCCACTTATAAGGCATATTATGATGTGTCTTTATGGTCAGCCATACAAAATATGAATTCATTGAGAACAGTTCCAGGCTGCAGACAACTGCCTTTGAGTATTTAGCAAGCTAGTTTGAGGATATATAGTATTATTCATATAATGTAACACGTGACCTCCAATAACTAGCTACTATTTATTGAGCAGCTATGGAATATGCATTGTGTGTGTGTCCATTAGGATATGAACTATTTTATAATGGTTATTAGCATGCACACACGCACGTGTGCATACACACACACACACACGAACACTATTTATTTATTTTATTTATTTATTTATCACACTAGAGACCCGGTGCATGAAATTCGTGCACAGGGGGTGTGTGTCCTTCAGCCCAGCCTGCACCCTCTCTAATCTGGGACCCCTCGAGGGATGTCAGACTGCCCGTTTAGCAGTCGTACATCCCTCTCACAATCCGGGACTGCTGGCTCCTAACTGCTCACCTGCCTGCCTGCCTGATCACCCCCAATCACTCCCCTATCAGCCTGATCGATGCCTAACTGCTCCTCTGCTGGCCTGATCGTCCCCAACTGCCCTCCCCTGCAGTCCTGGGTTCCCTCCCAACTGTCCTCCTCCACCAGCCTGGTCCCCCCTAACTGCCCTCCCCTGCAGGCCATCTTGTGTCCACATGGGGGTGGCTATCTTGTGTGTTGGAGTGATGGTCAATTTGCATATTACTCTTTTATTAGATAGGATAAGCCTGGGAGAGGACAGCACTCTTTTTCTTTCCCTCTCTTTTTAACCTACGAGGAAACTGAGGTTTAGAGAAATTAAGTGACTCCCCCAAGGTCATCCATCTAGAAATAGGAGGGGTCAGATTTTGAAGCCAGGCAGAGAGGGGTCCCAAGGCAAAAGCAGCACTAGTTCAGTTTGTATTGTATGTTAAGGACAGAGATATTTATATTTTTACTGCAACCACAGGGAAGATATTTCATGTACATGATCCTCATCTTCTTTATCTGCAAAGTGGCTCCTTCTTCATTGGGTCATTGGGAGAGTGAATGAGCAAGTGCAGGCCAAGCACTGTTAAGCACATTCCTAAGCTCCCTAAGACTCCCAAGGTCAACAAGTGAATTAAAAATAAACTGACATCACTGGTAACTCCAGAGAGGGGGCTCAGGTCCGTTAAATCCCAGGATCTATGATGATTATGGACTTCACTACCTTTATTAAAACCAACCAAGCTCTGGCCAGTGTGGTTCAGTGGTTAGAGCGTGGGCCCACACCAAGGGTCATGGGTACTACCAGGGTTGCAAGTTTGATCCCCCTGCCCCCCAAAGGCGTGTGCCGGGATGTGGTCATTTCTTTCCCCCTCTGGAAAATATGTCCTTAACAACCCCCCCCCCCCCCAAACACACACACACACACACACACCAACCCACCCTGAAATCCAGACATCAAAAAATTGTGTCAATCCCATTGCTGCTAAATAGATTTACCTGGCCACACTCTTTTCCTTAATTCTATGGGGTTTCCCAAGGGTTTCTTGTTTTTTGGCATGTGAAGGTCTGACTCAGCGCTTGGTGGACACACTGGGCTTGAAATTAGAGAACGGAGACGCAAAACCGTTCAACGAGTGGCCCTTTCCCCTGGGAAAGACTGTCACACGCCAAGTCTCCTCCCTCCGAGGAACCGGTAACAGACGGGGTGGTGTCCAGTCCCCCTCCTCCCCCGCCGCCAATTCAGGCACCGCAACCTGCTAGGCTATAAACCAAGGGCTGGGAGGGAGGGAGGGCACTTGCTAAAAATGTCAGCGGACTTCCCGGCCACTGGTGGGTCCCTAACCCGCCGGCCCCTCCCCTTTACCTCTTCCCCTTTCCACCCTTTCCCCTTCCCACCCTGGAGCCGGGCGGGGCGGGTCCTTAAGAGCACAGCGCGCCACGAACACGAGCTTCCGCACCTCCTGCCCGCCACGCGCCGGGTCCGCAAGTCCCGCGCCCGCCTCCCCCCGGCCCGCCCCCCTCGCCCCCCCTCCCCACGCTCCTCGCCCGCCGCCCCGCCTTGCGCCCCGGCCGTGCCCGCCCCGCGCGCCGGCGCCGCAGGAAGGAGCTGCCGGCTCCAGGCTAGCGGACCCGCACCATGCCCCGCATCGATGCGGACCTCAAGCTGGACTTCAAGGATGTCCTCCTGCGACCCAAGCGCAGCAGCCTCAAGAGCCGAGCAGAGGTGGGACGCTCCCAACGCCGCCTTGGGGTGGGCCGGCTTCTGGGTGGCGCGGGGCAGGTGGTGGAAGGAGGAGCAATGTGGCAACACCTCGCCTGCTTTTCTGGGTCTGAGGATGGCTGGGGTGCGACCTGGGCAAGGGGAAAGCCAGCTGGCTCCCTGCCAGGACCAGAGGTGTCTTCAGGGGGCCCAGCTGGGGCCTAGCATTCTAAAGCTTCGGTTGGGTGGGCCGGGAAGTCCGTGTTAGAGCTAGACCGCAGAGGAGCAAGATCAAGTGGCCCAATGAGGAGAGAGAATGGGGAGGCAGGACGGGTGCATTTAGGGGGAAAAGGACACAGTGGAGCCAGATCATAAAAGGAGAGGAGAAACAACGGAAGAGACTTGTGATTTTGACGCTGCTTCTTCGTGCGGAAAACTGCTATTGGTTTAGTGTCAGATCCAGCAGTAGAATTTCTTTAAAATATTTGAAAAACAGGGAAACTTCAGGGTTTACTCTCCGCGTTTCAGTGGCCTTGCTGGGAGGGAGGCTGGGACCCGTGCCTAGTGGCACCCTCCTCACTGGACCGCTGCCCAGTCCTAGCGAAGCTGAAAGCACTGGGGTGCGGGCGTGGGGTTGGGGGGCAAACTGGATCAAAGCTTGAAGAACAGGTGGAGACTGGACTGGAAATAGCCTCGGTGTGGGGGTTGGGATGCCCCTACTGGTGAGGAGGAAGGTCAAACTCTGAAGGTTAAACTAGCTACACAGAAAGGCGGAGTCCCCTGGAGTGGTGTGTGCTGGTGACCATGGCTTTGCCTGGTCTGCTGAGAGCGAGGGAGGGAGGCGAGGGAGCTGGACTGGGCCTGGAGGCTGCGGCCACAGGAGTAAACAGGAGGAGGCTGAGCCAGCACGCTGTTCCTTACACCTCAGTCCAAAGACCATAAATAAATCGGCGGGTTGCCCACCAATGCCCCAGCTCAACTGCAGTGCCTGGCGCTGCCCGCCGAGGGCTTGTTTGGATTAGGGAGGCCTCCTGCTTTAGACAAGGACCAGAACCAAGTCACCTTCTCAGTCTCAAGCAGGAGGGTTGGTGGGCTGTGGCCAGAGAGGATGGAATAAGCAGGAGAGGAACGGTTAACCCTTGTCATGCTGGCCAGTTGGGGGACTGTGCCTGTTCTTCATGTTCATTCACGTGCTAAAGAGGGGGCAGACTTTAAAGAAGAATAAACAGTTTGCACGGCCAGCCTTTGCTTCCCCAAGTATAAGCTGTGGTCAGTACCTAAGACCAGACTAAGACGAGATGTAGGGATTCTAGGCAGGCTAATAATTTGGTGTTCTCAGTAGTCTCTAAATCAGCGGTTTCAACCTGTGGGTTGCGACCCCTTTGGCGATCGAACGACCCTTTCACAGGGGTCGCCTAAGACCATCCTGCATATCAGATATTTACATTACGATTCATAACAGTAGCAACATTACAGTTATGAGGTAGCAATGAAAATAATTTTATGGTTGGGTCACAACATGAGGAACTGTATTTAAAGGGCCAGAAGGTTGAGAACCACTGCTCTAAATATTTGTTCAGAACTCACTTAGTAGAGAGGAACTTTTAAGAAAAATTGTATTTTTGAAACAAGGATATATTATATGTATTTTCTGAACCAGGAAACATCTTGAGAAAGTAAAACATTTAGAATTTATGTAATAGAATGAATTACTCTTTCCCAGGGAAGAGTATGACATCATATATCATTTTGTTTGATAATTTGGGCTGATTAATGACCCAGCCTCTGATGGCACCTTACAAGCTACATGTAAGCATTGCAATGAGAACTCTGTGTCCTAGGGAAAGGTTTTCATATTTCCAGTTTTGTGGGAGTTTGCCAGCTCAGTGCCAGGAAACCTGAGGTAACTGGCATTGCCTTTCCAATTGGTTCCTGTAATAGTTTAGCTCCCTGTTGCCCGAGGCAGCTGCCTGGCTGGCTACCCCTCATAATCAGACTGCCTGCTTCAGTGGTGTTGAGGGATGTCGTTAGGCCTAGGTCAAGCAAGGCTTCTGATCCCCTCTCAGTGTTTTCTCAGTTTGCTTGTGGATGCCTGACATTTTTTAGAGGCAGATTAAACTGGCAGGAGTCATACCCCAATGCAGATTTGAAGCTCAATGGTAAATGACTGGTAAATGACCGGATTTTGAGCTGAATCAGAAAGCAGATTTGAGTGAAGCCAGGACAGAAAACATACCCCTGAGAGCAGAGTCTTGCCCAGAAGGGAGAGTTTTGACGGTTGACAAGATTGAGCACTGCAACAGTGTTGCTAAGAGCCAGGCCTGGTGCTGATCACGGTGAGCAGGAAGTGGAGAGAAGGACAGAGTGTTCTCCCAGCCCAGAAGTTTGAGCACTTATGCTGGGGCGTTTCCACAAGTGTCATATAAAATGTATTTGATGTCACCTTCCAGAGGCAAAGGGTACAGGTGGGGATGGCCCAGGTGGCCTTTCAGTGGTTGCACCAGCTGGGCAACTGGCCATCCATTCATTGCCTTTACCCACAAGACGTTGTGGGCTGGGACATTCATAGTTTCAATCAAGCCCCTGGTGCACAGAATAAAGTGCCATAGGGCTGTGTGGGGGCATTTGAGTCATCTTTCCAAAGGAATTGACATGTTTGTTGACTAAGGCAAGACCTGGTCTTTTTGTTGTTCTTTTTTTTTTTTTTTTCACTATTTAAATAATTAATAGGCTGAAACAAACCATTCACTGAAATAAGAATTCTCTGCCATGACCCAATTCTTGTCCTTGGTTGATACATTTTCCCTTCTTTGTCCAAGGGAAGATTAATAATATTGTGCACAAAAATGTCTAGTCAGGGCCTGGAAAAGTATAGACCAGTAAATTGTAGTTATTGCTACTCAAGTTATTATCATTGCCTTGCATTCTAGAAGACCCTAGTGGCAGTACTACTATTCAAATATAAGAGCAAATGAGACTGTGATTCAAAGTACTAATAACTAATCCTAAAATCATATAGTAGTTCTATTCCCTTTTACATTTCTGGCTAAATGGTCCCATTCATTCATTCTACAGACTGGTAACATCAAGCTTATGGTTTAAATGCTAAGTGACCTTTTACTCATGACCTCTTACCTGATCACAGAATGAAGTCCTGATGTCAGGAAGAAAACTCATAAATAGGGGCCTTTGTCGAAAAGCAGGACTTGATAAGGAGCTGTTCTTCGCATTTAAAACAAATCTCTACTCTACTTCCCACCATTTAATTGATTCCCACAGATTCATTCTCCATATTCCTATTTTCAGGGGGAGGGAGAAGGTTCCCTGGGGAATCTTACTCAGTCTCCTGCATTCATTTATGTTCCATGACTTTCAGATATGTAACTCCACCTACAGTGCAGCCTTTTATCCTCTCCCTCTCCCTCTGCCCTGCTTCAGGCCAGTTGCCATAGCCTCTAGCCTTTAGATCACTCAGGCAAGGAACCATATCCAGCTCGCTGAAGACTGTCTCACCAGATTTCCCCTGGCCCTCTCTGTTGTTCTTGTTAAGCCTCACGGAAGGATGTTTTTTCCTATTTATTTATTTATTTATTTATTTATTTATTTATTTTAGAAGGAGAGAGAGAGGCGGGGACAGAGGAAAAGTGATGTGAGAGAGACATATCCGTTGGTTGCCTCCTGCATGCACCCCGACCGTGCCTGGGCAGGGATGGGTCTTGCAACCCAGGTGTTGACTGGGAATCAAACCAACAACCCTTAGGTATGCAGGGCAGGTGTTCTAATCACTGAGTCACACCAGCCAGAGCAAGACTTTGTCTTTATTGATAGATAGGGAAACTCAAATGCCCTTAATCCCCTGAGCACATCCCTCCTCGGGATCATTCTTGGCTCAGATGTCCCACCTTATTCCTTACGCTAGTAAGATATTTAAAAAAAAAAAACCCCAAAACAAAAACTTATTAATGCAACTCGAACTTTGGAAGTCAGGTTTTGAAGAGAATTTGCATCAGAAAATTGTCCACTTGTCCCAGGACAGGGAAAACAATGAGTGTGCAGTCTCTAGTGTTGTTTCTCCAGGGGTCCAGTGAGCAGAGTGCTGGTCCAGCCTGAGCAGTCCTCAGCCAGGGGGTGAGAGCAGGGCAGGTGGAGAGACTACCAGGCTGGGAAAAAAAGTCTGGGTTGCAGTCCAAGCTCTGTCACAAATTATTTTATTGCCTTTGCCTTTGGATCAGTTCCCCGGGGCTGCTGTGACAAAGCACCAGGCTGGGTGGTTTATGCAATAGATGTTTATTGTCTGACAGTTCTGGAGGCTGGAGGTCCCAGGTCAAGGTGTTGGCAAGGTTGGTTTCTTCTGAGGCTGTGAGGGAGCATCTGTTCCTGTCCCCTCTCTCTGGTGGTTTACAGGCAATCTTAGGTGTTCCTTGGCTTGGAGATGCCTCACCTTGATCTCTGCCTTCATCTTCACATAACGTTCTCCCTTTCTGTGTGTCTGTGTCCAGATTCCCCCCTTTTAAAAGAACACCAGTCATATTGGCATGGGCCTTCCTGTTGGGCTCATTTTACCTTAATTATCTGCAGAGACCCTATTTCCAAATAAGGTCAGTGGGTAAGACTTCAACATCTTTCGGGAAGACACAAACCAAAACAGGTTTTCTCTGTAAAACTAGAGGGTTTGACTAGACTTGTTATTCACTGATGCCTCAGAATCATCTCGGAAGACACTCTGAAAATACATATCTTGTCCCTCAACACAAAGGTTCTGATTTATTAAGTTTGAGGCATCCCAAGCATGTGTATTTTGGACATTGTTCTAAGATGATTCTCATGTGTGCGTGGATGCTCTGGATTGGCCACGGGAACCCCTTCCATTAGTGGAGCCTGTGGTTGTCTGGTAATGTGCAGCTGCGTGTACTTCTCCTGAGACTGGATGGTGACACTTCCAGGGATCAGAGCCCATTCGGAGGGCTGGCCTGGGGCCCACCAAGCATTACTTGGAAATGGCTGGGGGCCAAAATGATGTTATTCTTGCCCCTTGCCCAGATGTTAATTTATTCTTCCCCCCCGCCCTCCCAACCACCACCCTGTTTTTAATCCTCACTCAAGGATATGTTTTTACTGATTTTAGAGGAAGGGGTTGGGGGAGAGAGAGAGAGAGAGAGAGAGAGAGAGAGAGAGAGAGAGAGAGAGGGAGAGAGAAACATCAGTTGGTTGCCTTCCCCACCCACATGCCCTGAGTGGGCATCAAACCTGAAACTTGGGTATGTGCCCTGATTGGGAATTGACCCCACAAACTTTTGGTGTGGGGGACAACACTCCAACCAACTGAGCCCCCCGGCCAGGGCTAATTTATTTCACTTGAGCCAGTAGGACTTCAAAGGTGAAAGGCTTTGTCCCTGTGCTTAGACTTGTGATCTACATGTGAGACAGATAATGAGCAAGGCAGTTAATAAGAGAATTGCTTTAATTAGTACCATCCACAGGTCGAGGCAAAAGGGTCCCCTGCCCCCTCCTCACTGGACAGGGCTGTGGGCTGTGCTGTTTCTTCTGGGCCCTCTCCCAGTACTCAGGATCCTGGATTTCCTTGCCCTTGTGACTTGGAGCTGATCCCAAGGCCTGCAAGGGTCTCTTCGCCAAGTGTGTTTTCTCAAGGGCCATCCATGCTGCTGGTAGGCTTTCCTCTAACCTCAGAGAGTGGCCAAGTGGCAGGTGTTTGTGGGAATGGAGGTGTGCGTGGAACGTAATATGTGGACTGGAGTGTCCATGTGTGTGCACACAGGATTTGGGTGGAAGGCAAGGGGATGTGGCTTGCAGGCCTGGCTGGCTCCCCATGACACTAGGTCCTGGTGCTTCCCAGGTCAGTAATGAAACTGTGTTTGTGAAGGTAGAAGGCTAGAGCAAGATTCATGAAACAGCTTGCTAGCTTGACTTGCGATGAGGTGTTTAGGACTGTCGTAAGAGGGCCTCAGTTTGTACTTTCGGGCCCTCTAATGCGGGCTGACTTGAATGAAGGTATGTTTAAAGGGCTGCAGGTGGCAGAGGGGAGGTTTATTACTTTATGTTCCCTATCGAATCAGTTTAGCAGAGTGACAATTTGGAGGTGCTATATTTGGTGCATTGACCAACTGTAGCAGATTAAATTCCAAGTTTGGTTCCTGGGGGACTGGAATTAGATATCTCTCAGTGAACAACTGGTCTGTTTTGTGTGTGTGTGTGTGTGTGTGTGTGTGTGTGTGTGTGTGTTGATAAGGACGGCAAGATCATCTTATTTATCGCTTTTAGAATTAAGGATTGTATAGAACCTACTGTATGGAGAAGACTAGACATGAGGGGGAGAGTTCGTTGCCAAGGCTGACCATTCCCAAGAAGAGCTCTCTTTTTGTGCACCGCCCATCGGTTTTGGAGTGCCAAAAACCCACTGTGAGCAACACTGAGTGCAGGACAGCATCTCTCCCCATCTCATCTTGGGAAGAGTGTAAGAGTAATTTGACACCAAGGAATTCTGATTTTTTTTAAGCCCTGGAAGTTGAAATCCGAGGGCCATTAACCAACACAGAAGGTTGCAACAAATACGACCTCTTTAGTTATCTTTCAGAACCTAACTATGACTTGCTTCACTGAAGTAGAACCAAGAATCATAATGAAGAACTGGAGACGGGATGACCTGCCCCCTGTGCCCTGGCAGTGACAGCATCTCATTTCCCCTCACTGTTGCTGTTTAAGGTCCGCGTGGACATACTTATAGCATCGTTCACCCAGGAAGCCAGGTGGACAGGGAGTCCTATGTGGAGAAGCAAGAAACATGAAAAAGCAAGGCGGCCTGAGATGTCCCATGGTGTTTTTTTGACATTTTGATAGCAAAGTGAAACTTGTCTCAAATGAAAAGAATAAAAGAAGGAACTAGATAAACACCGGCAGGAAATGGTTGTTGTGGGTGTACTCAGGAAGGCCAGGATCCAGGGAGGTAGGCCCAGCTTATGATATACCCTGTGTTTCTCTTGCTGGTTCTCCTCGGGGAAGTGCCTTCTTCCATCAGATCCAGCCAAGGAAACAAACTGCTTAATATTTAAAGCAGGGAATTTAATGCAAGACATCCTGACATTGCTGAGATGCCAAATGAGATATTGAGGCCCCCCAGAGGCTGGCAGCTGAGAGAAACCACTTCCAAAGCAGGGAAGGTGATCTTACTAGGCCCTGGGACTGAGATGGCTCTGAAAGCTGGAACGAAGATCCTGCAGGCCTCAGCAGAGGGGTCCTGGGAGAGCTACCCTGATTACACCCAGGCTCACTCTCCCCCAGTTTCCTACCCAGTGACCCCCCATTGGCTGAATCCAGCCAGAAACCAACCTGGGGAATGGAGCCTGCAGGGGGCCTCCCTGTGATGGTACCTGGCAGGAGAAGGGTGAGGAATGGGTCTGCGAGCACACAGGCCTGCAGTCTGTCCCAGAAGTGGTTTTACTCTGCTATCTCTGGATGAGCACCTAGCACACTGCTTTTGCTGAACCTGCCGTCATGGCCCAGCTCTCCTGACAGTAGTGGACTTAGTCCTCAATGCCCTGACGCTGGAGTTGCATTGGAGTTGGAGGGCCCTCCCTCCAGCTGTTTGCAAGTCAGAGAAACAAGTGTTTATGTGCACAGATGGTTGCAGTGCACTCTCCCCAGCTCTTTGAAAGATTCTCCTAATTACAAAGCAGCTGAGAAGGCTGGAAGGTGAAGGGATCAGTGGTTTGCAGCTCACTTGCAGTGGATTTGGAGTGGAAGGGGAGAAGGGCAGGAGAGCCATGCTTGGCAGGCAGAGTGGAATGGGTTTTCTCTGAGGGGGCGCTGATTGTCCAGTGTTGAGAAGTGGGGAAAGAGAACGTGTATGTGGGGTGCAGGGCTAGGATGAACCAGGCTGGGGACAGAGGAGGCAGTGCTATGGGAGAGGCTCCTGAAGGAGAGAACTTCGGATCCGGAGGCTGGATGGATGGTAGAAAATGCAGTGTCTGTGCTGTCACTTGAGGATGCTGAGGAGCCGAGTTCAGTTTTGTACCTGGGTAATAGCCACTACTCGGTCTCCTCAGGGACTCTCCTGTCTTTGGAACATCTGGCTCAGCACTAAGCGAATCCAGGGACTAAGGGACAGACACTTCCTTTGTGTTCTTTCCACTTGCTTCTGATTCTAGAAAATCCCACAAATCATGCAAAGAGCAAACAGTTCTTTTTCCTTTTTGCCAATAGGTGGATCTGGAGCGGACCTTCACATTTCGAAACTCCAAGCAGACCTACTCAGGGATTCCCATCATTGTGGCCAACATGGACACTGTGGGGACATTTGAGATGGCAGCGGTGATGTCACAGGTAGGGCGGTAGGCTTTTTCCCTCGGCTGTTCACACTGGACCCCTTGTCAGGAGCCCATCCTGGTCTTGTTCAGACACAGGGAAGAGAAGAAAAGGGAGACACTTGGATCCTTGGCTGGGATTGAACTATTTAGTTCCGAGTCTGATCCTTGTGGGAGGCACTTCTTTTCTTCCCTGCTTTTCAATTAGAAAAAATGGGTGGAGTCTGGACTTTGCAGTCAGTGAGATGGCTGAGAGCCACATCCATTGCTTCCCTGAAGATGCCCATGATAGTTTTGGAAATTAGAGCTACAGAAAGAAGGTGGACATTGTGCCATATTGTGAAGTTAGCTGAGTGCCATATTATGGGAGAGGGAGAGTGCCTTCAAATGAAGACACAACTGCTTCGTATGCAGTCTGTGCTATAGCATTTGTTACATCGTGTAGAACACACTCATTGAGCACTTTACTTGCCAAACACTGGATATGATGATATAATGTTGTCACAGCGTCACCAGGTAGGTTCCTTTCACAGATGAGGAAACTGAGGCAGAGAGGGAGAGGAGAGATAATTTGGCCCAGGGTATTCAGCCAAGTAGAGACAAATATAAGATTCAAACCCAAACCGACTCCAGAATAAGGGATTTGCCTGTCAATTTACACTGACAGATCACAGTGCAAGCGCAAGGTCCCCCTTTACCAGTTACCAGTCTAATGTCCTGTAAGTGGAGTAGCTGGTATCCTGGCCTTGGGAAACGTAAAGGAAAAGCTTTCTGTGGGCAGGACCCGCGTCTCACGCAGCTGTGTCCCAGGTGCAAGGCACTCTGTTCATCCGAGATGCAGACATCCACTTGTAATGTGCACAGGGTGTGCGCATCTATTTCCCCTGATAATCCTGCCAAGTGAAAAAAATCAATCCAATTAGTTGAAAGAGCTTCTGGCTGTGGGCAGCAGGTCTCACCTCAGGAGGTGCTGGGAGTCCTTATTAGCCAGTGATCAGCAGGAAGAGCTTTAAACAAATTATGAGCTCAAAACATGGCGTAGGAGGTGGTCTGTCTGACTCCACGATCTGTCAGTTGTATTATCTGTCAGCCCTCAGTCCCCACTGAGCTTTGGGCCAGAGGCTAATAAATTAATTGCTAAAGGAATTTGTATTTTTTTTCCCTCCCCATCTGTTCCTTGCTCTGCTCTGTGATCTGCCATTGCTACCAATGAATTATGTATTCGTGTAAAAGTGGGTGGAATCAGGGAGCAATAAATAGCCCTGGTTAATTCACATACCAGTTTATTACTCCGTGAAAAACATACACCTTCTTATGCTCTTCCCATTTTCACGGGAAAGACTCCCCATTAATGAGACAGAATACACTGAAATAGCTCCCCATGCGTGGGTACTATGCAGTTTCTATTTCTGGGATCCATTGAGTTAGTGCAAGTGGATGAAGTCATGGAATTTTAGAATGGGAAACTGTGGATGGAGAAAAGCACCAGAGAAGTGATGAGCGAGGCCCTGGTGTAGGGGAAGGAGCCCGAGCTCTGCAGTCAGATTTGAGTTTGATTCTGCCTTTGCCCCTTACTGGCCAAGCAATTGTGAAATTTCTTACATTTAAACTTCTTAAGCTCTTTTCTGCCCACAAAGCTAATATTAGTGTACAAAACTGTGAGAAGTAAATGAAATAATGTATGCAAACTGCTCGCACAAGGTAGGTACTCAATAAATGCCAGGTTGATAGTCACAGACTTCCTATTATAATTTATATAATTTCCTTCCTTAGGGATGCCCACTGCCTGATGGGTTTAGCTTTTAGCAAGAAATGCTTAGGTTGTGACCACAAGGAAAAGCTTTCAGGTACAAGTGGAGGTTCTCTTGGGTTGCCTAAGCAGAATTGGCCTTAAGGAGGCCCTTCTTACGGGCAGGGGACCTGCTCTTGGCCTAATGCAGGTGATCAGCGGGACAGGGCTCAGAACTCTCCCTCTCCCCTCCCCTGCTTCCTGGCAGAGCCTCTTAAATACTGATTGTGGTATTTTCTGATGAGATTAGAATGGAAAAACCCTTTTGTGATTTCACTGGCGTCACCTTGGTCTGTTTTTGGCTCTTAGGAGCATATTCAAAGCTAATTAAACGTGACTGGCAGGAACTGCCGACGCTTTTGTACGGTTGGCTCACCCCCGCCTCTCCGCCTTACGGAGGAAGCTCACTTGACTTTTCATCCTAACGGTGCTTTTTGTTTCCCAGCACTCCATGTTTACAGCAATTCACAAGCATTACACCCTGGACGACTGGAAGCTCTTTGCCGCTGATCACCCAGAATGCCTGCAGGTATTTGTTGCAAAGGGTAGAAAATCTTTGGGGTTGTCCAAAGGATTTGAATCACACACACACACACACACACACACACACACACACACACACACCCCTGAGAGAGACCTGGGTAACCACAGTAGTGGTGCTCCAGCCCTTCGTTGTTGCCAGGGATTTGCCAAGGAAATCTGTTCTGTATCCTGTTTTGAAAGTATTAGGATTTACTTGCAAGGAGTATCTGTGTTTTTCCCTTGAAAGGTGAAGTGTTATGGTATGAGGGCTTGGGGAAGACCTCTGTTTCCTCCCAGGGGTAGATCCAATTCAAACATTCCTTCTGGATGTAGGAAAACCTTCTAATTGTAGCAAGTTGTTTTGGTGTTGAATAAACAATATGCCTGCTAGGAGGGCTATAATTAAAAGACAGAGAGTAACTAGTGTTGGCATGGATGTGAAGAGATTGGAACCCTCCTGTATTGCTGGTGGGAATGTAAAATGGTGCCATTGCTTTGGAAAAAAGTTTGGCAGTTCCTCAAAGAGTTACCATATGACTCAGCAATTCCAGTCTTAGTTATAGGCCTGAGAGAAATAAAAAAAAAAAAATGTCCACACCAAAACGTATACAGAGATGTGCATAGCAGCATTGTTCATAATAGCCAAAAGGTAGAAGCAAGCCAGATGTCCATCAACTAACTGATGAATGAAAACTGATATATCTACACAATGGAATGTTATTCAACTATAAAAAGTACTGACACATCTACAGCTGGATGAGCTTTGAAAACACTTTGCTAAGTGAAAAAGCCAGATACAAAAGGCCACATATGTGATTGTTTACATGAAGCATCAAGAATAGGCAAACCTCTAGAGACAGAAAGTAGATTAATGGTTGCTTGAGGGATGGGAGGGTTGGAGGGCGAGGCCTAAAAGGAGTGCGAGTTTCCTTCTGGGGTGGTGAGGATGTCCTACCATTGATTATGATGGTGGTCGCACCGCTCTGAATGTACTAAAAACCACTGAACTGTGGACTTTAAATGGGTGAATTGGATGGTATGTGATTTTTATCTCAATAAAGCTGTTATTATTTTTTAAGGGCAATTTGAAAATAACAAAAAGCCCCACTCTGATGTGCCTGAGTTCCTCCTGGCACCTGGTTGGTTCGGAGCCAGGGCCAGCAGAGCATCCGCCTTGGAGACACTCTCCTCGGATCAGATTACCTACCGGTGATTGCAAAATGACTTCACAGTGGGCGGCGTTTGAGGTTGCACAGGCTTTTTTTTTTTTTTTTTTTTTTTTTGGCTATGTTTTAATTATGTGTGGATTTTGATTAGTGAGAAGGTGGTTTTGGAGATAAAATAGTTCTGGCTCAATAGCAAATCCTTCCTTTTTGACATATTGTGTTCACATGAACTATACTTGTTTCACCTTCTCTCTCCCTCTTCCCTGTTGGAAGTCGGGAAGGCAATGACTTTGGGGCCATGTGTGGTTGATTGGAACCTTGGCTTTCATGAAGGAGTGAGGTCATTTTACCTATTACCCAGCCCCCACCAAACTAGAGGCTGATTTTTCTGAAAAGGGAAAATGTTAAAAACAGCAGCACTGAGAGAGACAGAAATGGAGGAGAAAATAAAAAAGCTCTCGTGGGAGGGAAAAGATGTGTGGGTTGTGCCGCCTGGTCACACTGCCAACAGGAGTGAAAGAAGAGTAAACCCAGGAAATGAGTCAGCATGAATCCTGTTACAGTTCTCTTACAACCACTGAGCTGTAGCTACATTGTTATGATTTTTTGGGGGGAATAACAAGGATATTAATATATGTCCCTCCTCTGTGGTTTATGGACTAGAGATAACAAATTAAAATATTCTTATAAAGGTGAGATGCCAACTCTGGGCACAGTCCCATGGCTTAGTTTCACTGAGGCATAAATTACTAAACACAGAGGTCTTTTCCCAAAGGCATCTTTCCGAGGAGCCGGTGGGTGGGTTGGAGGGTGCTGGTGCTGTGGAGGTTGGGGAGGGGGGTCATGGAGCGGGTGCGGTGGCTTCAGATGTAAACACATCCAAGTGCAGTTGGGGAATGATGCTTTCAGGCTCCTTTGTTCTTGGCCCTTTTAATAGGAACACTGAGATTTGCAGCTCTCTGGGTTACGATCTGCATGTTGTGTTAGTATTGTATTGGGAGTAGAAATGAAAATAGAAAAGGGTTTTATCAGGGAAGCTTTAGACCCCTTCCCCTCCCTCCTCCTGAGCCCCAGAGCGAGATGCTGGGGGTGGTGGCCACAGCGTGGGCGTCCAGAGGCCCGAGTTGACTGGCCTCCCATCATTCTTCCTGCCTCTCCTCTCCGCCAGGAGGAGGAGAGTTCACACCAATGGTTCCGCGATTCAGAGTCCCACATAGAGAGCCAAGGACACGCGAACGAAAGCCACGGACAAGGTTTCCTGGCTATGTAACACACTTTTGGCTAGAACCATTCATGGCTGAGGGCCAGGGCCAAGGATAATGCAGTTTAATACATGCAGCTTAATGTTTCTTAGGAAAGAGCAGGGGCAGAGTTTAGATGACGTAAGGAAGGGATTCCTTCACCTCTGCTGCTGCCTGGTTCTCCAGCAGGGCCACTCTGTGCAGGTTCGATCAGGGTAACTGACCTCCGAGGGTCACTGTACTGTCCCAGAACAGGTGAGTGGATGGAGGCAGGGTCTGGCTTCTGAAGACTTCTCACTGTCCATGTCTCACCCCTCTTGGTTTCTGTTCGGTACAGCACGTAGCCGTGAGCTCCGGCAGTGGGAAGCATGATCTGGAAAAGATGAGCAGCATCCTGGAAGCTGTGCCACAGGTTAAGTTTATTTGCCTGGATGTGGCCAATGGCTATTCGGAGCACTTTGTGGAATTCGTGAAACTCGTCCGTGCCAGATTTCCAGAGCACACCATTATGGTAGGTACGGTGGAACCTCTGGAGCTGGGGAAGCAGGGAGGGGTGCCCGGTGCGTCAGGGGGGCTAGATGCTCTACAGAGCTTTCGGTGCCTTCTCATTGGAAGACTGGTTGAAAACCACCAGGCACAATGGAAGCTGTGGAAGATCTGAAACCTGGCTTTCCTCTGTGGAAAGTGCAGTCCGGGCCAGCAGCGTAGGGTGTAGCTCCTTAGCTCTGCTTAATATCGTCACATGTTTCTTACTCCGTGACACCTTTAATCAAAGGTCTGTGTCACCTTAACAGAGAACAGTTTTTTTTTCAAACTTTAAGAACAAGTTTATTTAGAAAGTGACAGAGGTAGTAGAAGTGAGCCAGCTGGGCTGCGTAGGCTCAGGAAACAAGTTACAGAGGCAGAAGAAGGGCGCCTAGGAGCTGAGAGAGAGAAAGGCAGAGGTCACGTGCCTAGGGGAAAGAAGGAAGGGAAGGGAAGGAGAGCCAAAGAGCACATTCTTACAAATGAAAAACCCACTGTAACGGCTTCAGTGTAACCTGCTTCTGCCAGCCGTGCCCACCCCTCCTTACAGTAGCAGGCTCTCCTGTGAGAGTTGAGCCCACAGTAGGAACATTTCACAGTTGTCAGCTGTGACTTGTAAATTATTTGGTGTGTTGTTTTATCTAGGATCTTTATTCTTGACCTTTCCTACCTTTTTTGTATTATCCTAACCATCAGTACCTTCATTACTTAGAATATGTATTTGTTATTGCTGGGAAGTGTGGATTTTCAGGAAAAGGAACTAGAAACTCTAAAGTTAAATTTGGGCTTTTGGGAAATCTATATTGTAGTTACGTGTGTCTTTACTGGTCTTAATTAACATGGCAATTATAGCTTGGCCACTCGATAAGCTACCTAAATCTCCTTTTAAAATCCTGTGTTCCTCATAATTGATCATTGTATTCAAGTTGGGAGACAAGAGTTATTTCTATTGGTGGAGTTAACTCTTCTGTTAAGAATTTCCAAGGATTTTTAAGGTAAGTATTTTTATGTTTTCCGATCACATGAGAAGAAAGGATCAAGAATTGTCCCAAGGTCAACCAGCTGTATGGAGTCACAAGCTGGGTGGGAAACAACAAGATTCATTTTACCTTCAGTGAAAGTGCTCCCAATGCCCTTGCTTTTTTTTTTTTTGATAAGAGCAATAGCATTTATTGAGTGCCTACTGTGTTCCAGAAGGTTTACATCTTTCCCCCCACCTCTTCTTTACATCTTTGTAAAGATAAAAACTGTTGTCTCAAACTTATTACAGATGAGGAATTCTCACCCAAGGATATGTTTATTGAATTTTAGAGAGAGGAAGGGGGAAGAGAGAGAGAAAGAGAGAGAGAAATATCATGAACCCAAAACCTAGGTATATACCCTGACCAGGAATTGAACCCACAGCCTTTTGGTGTAGGAGATGATGCTCCAACCAACTGAGCCATCTGGCCAGGGCCAGATGAGGAATCTTAAGCTCTTATTTCATTCTTTTTTAAAGAAATATGTTTTTTATTGATTTCAGAGAGGAAGGAAGAGGGAGAGAGGGAGAGAGAAACATCAATGATGAGAGAGAATCATTAACTGGCTGCCTCCTGCACGCCCCCTACTGGGTATTGAGCCCACAACCCAAGCGTGTGCCCTTGGCTGGAATAGAACCTGGGACCCTTCAGTCCGAAGACCGGCACTCTATCCACTGAGCCAAACCAGCCAGGGCTTATTTCATTCTTATACTTTGGGATTTTCACAAGGTCACGGCAACATTAAGCAGCAAAGCTGGGATTTGAAGCCAGGTTGTCCTGAATGCGACACACATGGTCTACCCTTGAGGCTGCTTAATGTGGCCATCCTCGTTAACTTTAGTGATGAGACTCCTTTCTTCCATTAGGGGCCCAGTGGCCGGCAAACTGCGGCTCGGCAAACTGCGGCTCGAGAGCCACACGCGGCTCTTTGGCCCCTTGAGTATGGCTCTTCCACAAAATACTGGCTCTTCCACAAAATACGGGCTCTTCCACAAAATACCGACTTCTGCGCATGGGCCACGAAGTTTCAATCACACTGTACGTGCACGCCTGCACGTGGTATTTTGTGGAAGAGCCACACTCAAGGGGCCAAAGAGCTGCATGTGGCTCACGAGCCGCGGTTTGCCGACCACAGCACTAGGCCATGTGCATGTGACCAATTTCCTGCTCCCCATTCTGACGAGGTTGACCTTGTATGTTTGCACTGGAGGGTGACCCTGTATCATGACACAAGGATAGGAGGTCATGGAGCCTCAACTGGCTCTTTTACTCCCAACCATCTGGGGTAACTGTTTCTTAGGAAGAGAAAATGGAAAGTTGGACTCCAGGGAGGGCAGACGCCCTGCCCCAGCTAGGCCTGGGAGCCCTCATCAGCATTTCATATTAAACAAAAATTCTGTGAAACAACAGCTGGATGGTAGAAAGAGCATGGCACATATTTGTTGACTAGGAGAGGAGTCTTTCGTTTTTCCTTCTGGAGAATGAGGAATAAGGCAGGCCCAGGTGGCTGCTGACATTCTTATCTGAGGTGGTGGATCTGATCTTTCCAGAGATTTCCATTTTACCTCTAGTGTTTTTGTTGTTTTTTTCATCCTCACCTGAGGAGGGGTGTGTATGTATATATATTTGTTTATTTAAAGAGAGGAAGGGAGAGAGAGAGAGAAAGAGAGAGAGAGAGAGAACACTGATGTAAGCGAGAAACATCGATTGGTTGCCTCCTGAATTGCCCCAACTAGGGATCAAACCTATAACCTAGGTATGTGTCCTGACCAGAAATCCAACCCACACCTTTTGGGTGAATGGGACAACCAGGCCAGGGCTCCTGTAGGGTTTTAATGGCCCTGCAGATACAAGGGACTAAGAAACTTGGGAAGTTATGCTTTATGTCTACTGGGTTTGGGTATAAGTGTTAGCTATGAATGTTTAGGAATCAGAAATTTTATCAATTTAATGAGTCAACCTAGTGGCTTCATTTCTTTTTTTGAGTAATTCTTGTATTAAATAGTGAGCTATGAGCTACATACGGAAAAGTGCATAACACATGGAGGTTTCATAGTCATAAAGTACTGGTCCTTCAGTTGTTTCCCTTAGTATAATACCCTCTAGGTTCATCCATAACCCTAAAATTCCTATGGACCTACGAAAGACCACAAATGTCATACCTTGAGACAGAAGAACAAAAGTGGAGGTGTCATGCTCTCCAGGTCTCTGGGCTTCAGAAAACTAAGTACACCATTTTAATATGAATCAAGCAGGCTAATGATCAGTAGCAGCTATCTGCAAACTGGCAGGTGAGGTGGTAGTTGTATAATTAAAATGTATAATTAAAATTCATTGTTGAATGGTGTGTGTTTATTCAATGTTATAAATAGCCACCCCAAAAATCCAAGAGGGAAAAAATATACTTCAAATGCAAGAGGTCTATAGCATTGAAGGAAAAACACCTTTTTTCTTCCTTTCCCTTTTATGAACTTTATAATTTAAAAAGTAATGAGGTTTGAAAGAAAGGGAATATGGCTATCAGTGCATGTAGATAAAAAATAAAAATCGGTGTACTCAGAGGGCCAGCTGATGTCCTACAAATTCATTAGCAGAAAATTCCTTGAATGTACATATCTGTGCATGTTACTTCTCATAGCAATGACCTACAATTCAATGTCTGCACTTTTAGTACAGTCAATACATTTGCTGATGCAAAATAGTCACTTCTGTCAGCAATGCCGAATACAGTGTTATTTAAAAAAGTACCGCCCTGGCGGGAATGGGTCAGTGGGTAGAGCATCGGCCTGCAGACTGAAGAGTCCTGAGTTCGATTCCGGCCAAGGGCACATGCCTGGGTTGCGGGCTCGATCCCTAGTGGGGGCCGTGCAGGAGGCACTTGATCAATGATTCTCTTTCATGATTGATGTTTCTATCTCTCCCTCACCCTTCCTCTCTGAAATCAATAAAAAGATTAAAAAAATAACAGTACCTATCAAAAATGTGTGGACAGTACAAGCATGGACTAAGATGCTCGAGAACGGAAACCAACACCAGTTCTCTCACTGACCACACTGATGTGTTTCAGGGCCTGTTTGTAAAAAGCACTACGACTAGAGTTTAGGATCAGTGTGCAGATCTGTTTGTTCATAAAACATTAGTTGCATAAGTGTTAAGGACCAGTAGCCAATAACAAAGGTCTAATAATTCCTTACCTATAGGTATTCTAGCCACTTTTCAAAATGCAACTGATTTTCCTTAAGAAAAATAAGTCAGTTGATTCATGTATTTCATACTGCATTCTTTTAAATGAAAATAAACAACTTATTTAACTGCTTATTTTAGATGAGTGTCATGCAGTTTTGTAAAAATGTAATTATTTAAATTGTGAATGGGTTGGAATCAGTCTCAATGCAAAAGTTCTCCAGTTAATTTATTTTGGGTGGGGGTGAGTGTGTGTGTGTGTGTGTGTGTGTGTGTGTGTGTGTGTTGGGGGGGCCAGGAGGGCTTTGTGCTAGCAGGCCTAACTCTTCTCCCCTCGCTAGGTTATAAGGCAGAAATCTCCATTCAGGGTCTGCCTTTAGTCATTTCACTCCGGTCTTGTAGAATTCAGAAGGCTGAATATTTTTGACCCCGCTTTACTGCTTATTAAAAAAAACAAAATTCAAAAAAATAAAGAAAAAAGAAACCCATTGGAGCTCCCACCCAGAGCCTTCCATTTGCATGCTCTGGACAGTTGGCCGTGAGTTGTAGCTCCCAGCTGGCCCCACCGAGAGCTGAGCAAGCTGCCTGTGTCCCCCCCATCGGGCAAGCACCAGGGACAGAGGGCAGTGCAGGGAGGGGCCAGGCTGGGAGGACAAGGAAAAGGGGTTGTTGCCAGTGCGGAGCCTGCAGGTTGCTATGGGGGGTGAGTCTGGGAGGGGGCGATGGGTGCTGAGTTCCCACGGCCCTCTGGGCAGCCACCAACAGCAAGTGCCTCTCCAGCGCCTGCTGGCCAGCCCAGGTTGTGCTCTCGGTGTTCTTGTTGGTTTCCCCAGCAATGACCAGGAGAATTTGGCAAGGTGGGTGTTTATTCCTCAGCCATTCTTCCCCTGTGCTGACCCCTGAAATCTGTGATTCATTTGGGAACCCCCAATGCTCTTAGCGTCCCCAGTTCTTGGAAACAGTTTCTCTTACAGCTTTGGCGGCATTGTGAGGATGCAGTACCGTTTGTCCAGTGCTCTGGACTGAAAGGAATATAATAGGGGCGGTGAGTGTTACGATTGTTTCAGTGCAGGGAGCAGAAAAGGTGCTCAGAAATGCCCTTGGCAGAGGCTGGCATTCCAGGGTCTGGGTCGGGAGCGAGGGCTTGTTGCTCCCTTTGCCCAGTGCGCCCTGGGTTTTCATGTACAGCATTTTCTCTTGCCTTTCACCTCGGGTGGGCGAGCCTTGCCACATGTAAGGAGGAGGCAGCAGGGAAGTTCACAGAACATCTTTGGCAGAAAAGGGTCCCCTAGGGGGCTGGCTGTTAGAAGAGTGTAACAAGTGGGTATATTCTACGTGCTGTGGGAAAAGACACTGGCATGGGGGAGACACTTTTTTCTTAATAATAACAAGTCTTTAAGTAAGAATAATAGCACCTACCCTATATAGTAAAAGCCTAATATGCAAATTGTCCTCTCTGGTGGTCAATTTGACTACGAGTTCGACCGCTCGCTGTGACATGTGCTGACCACCAGGAGGTGGCGCAGAACATAGTTGGTGGCAGTGGAGGTGCTGCCGGCCCCGATGGGCCCCAATGAGAGTGGGACTGCAGTGGGATGGTGGAGCAGGTGAGCGGGTGGCGCCAGGTCAAGGCAGGTGCGAGCAGGGGCCTGATCGCCCAGCTGATCGCCCTGCAGACAGCAACCAGCAGCAGCGGCGGGGGGAGGGGCCACTGCCTGGCTCCCAGGCCCTGAGGGAGCTGGGCAGGGGGCCTGGCCCCAATTGATCGCTCCGCAGGTGGGATGGTGGAGCAGGTGAGGGGGCAGCGCCAGGCCAAGGCGGGGTGCCAGGCAGGACTGTGGGGCTGCGAGGGTGGGGGCGGGAGCTGGGGCCCGATCTCCACAGGCCACCCTGAGGGACCCCACCCATGCACGAATTTGTGCACTGGGCCTCTAGTCCTATATAATAAAAGCCTAATATGCAAATTATCCCCTCAACTGGGAGTTTGACCAGGAGTTCGTCCAGGGGGGCGGGGTCAGCTGGTCAACTGCCCATAGCCCCTCCTCCTGGCCTGCCCCACCCCGGCCAGCGGTGGCGGCAGGCGCTGGGGGAAGGGAGGCCCAGGCCGGCAGCCACTAGGGACCCTACCCATGCACGAATTTCATGCACTGGGCCTCTAGTATTTAATAATGTGAAACTTAGTCTAAGGTCAAGGAGCTTTCCAAGAATCACAGAGCCTGGAGTTTGGAGCCAGGCAGCCTGTCCCAGGCCCTGTGATCTTTCCCTTACACCACACTGCAGCCAGCCTGCCTGCCCACACAGGCTGGGTGGGACACTGAGGTCCCCGAATTGGGTCTGAGAGATGCTTTTGTGCTGGTGGCTCTTTCTGACCTGGTCCTATGAAGAAGTAGGTCTGTGACACCTAAGCTGTTCAGATTAAACCAGGCACCCAGCTCAGCACCCTGGGGAATGCCAGGTCAGCCACTGTTGGCTGGTCCCATAGGCAAATCCAGCCTGCAGCTGTGCGCTGACCCTTGCCTGACACCTGCCTTACTCTTTCCTTAGGAAGGACTTTTCTTGGAAAAGGGCCTCAGAAAAGCCAATAAAAAGTCAGTAGGGAAGTTATCGTTTAATGGGAACAGAATTTTCATTTGGGATGACAAGAGTTCTGGAGATGGATAGTGGATATGGTTGCACAATAATGTGAATGTACTTAACTATTAAAAAATAACTAAAACAGTAAATTTTATGTTGTAAATATTTGACCACAATTAAAACTCAAAAAGGAAAGAAAGAGAGGAAGGAAGGAAGGAAGGAAGGAAGGAAGGAAGGAAGGAAGGAAGGAAGGAGGGAAGGAAGGAAAGAAGAAAGAAAGAAAGAAAGAAAGAAAGAAAGAAAGAAAGAAAGAAAGAAAGAAAGAAAGAAGGAAAGAAAGAAAGAGCAATCTATAGCAGTCACTCTGAAGTGGAGGGATTAACATTTTACTGAGCCCCAGCTGAGAGCTGGGCATGTGCTAGGAATCCATAGAGCTTTGTAAACCTTACAGGGACAACAGTGAGCGGGCACGATGAGTGATGTCATAGCAACATGGACTGAGACCAGAATTGAAGTGACTTTCTTAAGATTACATGAGAGTGGGAGGTCCATCGTTCGAACCCAGGTCTTTCTGAACTTATTTGGCCATAGGTGTCCAGGTCTAAAGGAAAGCTGGAAAAACTGGAGCAGAACAGTTTGGGGTTTGGGTTTTGCCCAGAGGGCTTTTTTAAATGGTACAAAAGTACTGGGAAGGTTCATTTTGTTGCTTTTGTGTCTCTTCCTGGGGTCCTCACCCTTCTTGAATGGAGGAGCAGTCATTGCCGGCAGCACATGGCCCCTCAGGGAAAGAGGGACCCAGTGGAAATCTCCATTTGCTGGCTTTGGTGCTCAGATAAGGGTCTGGAGATTCCGTTTTGTTGTGGCTGCCCCCAGAATGGTCGTTCCTGAGCTGCCTGAGTGACAGCCGGATGTGCTGCTGGGTGCGGTCCCATTCGGACAGTCCATATCCACTGCACACCCGTGGTGCTTCAGGCCAAGATAAGCAAGCTCCTCGCTAGTCTCCCCCATCGGCTCCCCCGCCCAGCAAGCCCAGGCCCCGAGCTGCCTCGCCTGCCTGCAGCTTTCACTGGAGCCCGGCCATACTCCTGCCACCATTCTCATTCTGACGGCGTCTTTTCCTTTCCCCCTTATCTTTGCCCTTCTTGATTTCGAACTTGAATAGAAAACTTTTTGTTCCTGCAAGTGGAAACTCCCTCGTCCTCTCCCATTCGTTGTCAGCCTTCCTGTCGTGTTTCCTCAGGCGCGAGGCATGTCCTGGCATTCGGGGGTTTTCCACCCAGCAGCCCTCTGTGAAGACCGCGGCCTGGCCTCCATAAGGAGCCACACTGGTTTCCTCCCATCCCCTCAGCTACCTGTGCCAACCTCTGGACTACCCAGACAGTATTGTTGTCCTCAAGCTTTTAAACGTAGACTGTGCCTGGTTGCACCTGGTTCATCCATCATGAGCTGATTTTATTTCTTTTATTTTGTGTGAAGTAGGCACACAAATAAAATGATCTACTATTTTAGGCAGCACCAGACTTGAGGGGGTCGGGGAGGAGGAGATGTAAATCAACACTGAAAATGAAATTATGTGGGGAGCTTAAAGCAGTGTCTTTGTTTTTGATTTCTTTAATTTTATTCTTAAAAGTTTATTTTTATCTTATTTTTAAAACTTTAAAGCTTTATTTTTCAGCAGGTCAACCAGCAAGGAAGAATGAGAGTCTTGTTTCTCAGATTTCTATTATGTTCTTTTTTGGGCACAGAGTTCATGCGGGTCCTTGTGCTTAAAAAAACAAACAAAAAAAATCATCATGTTTAATAAAAGTCATACAATTTATACTGTAAATCTAGAATATTTTAAAGAAAAAGATTAAAAGTCAGATAATCCTTCCATGTAGACATAATTTGTTAGCATGTGGGTGTGTGTTTTCATATATACATATACTCGTGTTGTCTTTCTTTAAAAACAAAGTGGAGATCTTACTATTTCCTTTTGTCTCCCCCATATTATACTGGAAGCATTTGGGCGTTTTCCCATGCCATTCAATGAAGCTCAAAAGCATCCCTTGGAGAGGCCCTGGGTTGATTCCCTTCGGGGGAATGCACTCGCAGTGTTACACGGTTGTAAATAACATCCTTGTAGTCAAATCCTGTGACCTCATCTGTGATTATCTCCTTGGGAGGGGATCCTAGAAGTAGTCTTATTGGATGAAAGGATGTACGAATTTTTGCATTTCTTCCGTGTGCATACATTGTTTCCTAGGACAACTTGTACTAAAATAGACATTCCTCCAGCAGAGAAAGAATGTCTGTTTTCTTTTTAGCATTTTGTGTTCATAATCATTGGTAATTTGTGAAGTGAAAAGTGGTACTTCACTGGTCTCATAATGTAAAATCAATTATTAGAAAGTTTCAGTTCTTTCACTCTGTGTGTTGGCCAATTTTATTTCTTTCATTCGTTTGTTCACATCCTTTGGCAGCTAGTCGGCGAGGTGTTAGCATTCTTCTTGTACGTTTGGAAGAGCTCCTGTGGCAGGAACCCTTTGTCACAATTACAGGCACTTTCTGCACCAGCTTATTGGCCTCTTAGTTTTGTTGATTGCATGTACGAGTTTGTGTGTTTATATGTGAACAAGCTTTTTATTTTCAGATAGACAGATCTATGTTTATGTGTGTTGTTTTGTTTTTGTTAATACTGGCCTGAGGATATTTTTTCCATTGACTTTTAGAGAATGGAAGGAAGGAAGGAAGGAAGGCAAGGAGGGAGGGAGGGAGAGAGAGAAACATTGATATGAGAGACACATTGATTGGTTGCCTCCAGTACATGCCCTGACCAGGGGCAGGGATGGAACCTGTAACCCAGGTACATGCCCTTGACTGGGAATCGAACCCTCAACCCTCTGGTGTGCAGGCTGACGCTCTAACCATTGAGCTCACTAGCCAGGGCAGATCCATGTTTATTTATTTATTTTTTTTATTTTATGCTTATTATACGTATTCAAGGTTTTCTTCTAAGTTTGGGGCGGGGATAAAACTTTTAGTTTGACTCTGTAATCCACCTGAAGCTTATTTTGGTGAAAAGTATGAGTAATAATCTGTATTTGTTCTCAAAAGATGCCTTTCCCAGCTCAGTCTCTTGAAATATGATTCCTCTCCTCGCTGACCCGTAACACAATTCTCATATGTTGGAGCCCTCTTTCTGGACCATCTATCATTTTTGATTGTCAGATGCTGCTTGGATTAAAGCAGCTTTGAGCCCTCCTTATCGCCCTTTCCCAAGATAATTTCATACAAAGTTAAGAGTCACTTTGTGTTGGTCAAAAAAGAAAAATTCCCCCTGGCAATCAATTCAATGAAGGACAGTGGGACTTCAATTAAAAAAAAAATGAGTGGCACGAGTAAGGATCCATTTCCCAAAATAAGACTTTGTGCCGTTGTGAAAATTCAGTCAGGCATCGCACCACGTCTGTGCACCAGCTGAAGAATCCACAGGACAGTAAGCTGTCAGAAAGGGCTCCCAGGCTCCCGCAGTGAGAGAACTGGTGCTATTTCCAGTCCAGAGGCAGCCTCTGGTTTTCAGATGCTGCCATGTCCTGGCTTACATATCTTTTATTAGGGTCACAGCTTCGTGTTCTGAAAACAGAGCCGGTTCCAGTGCTGTTGGTCCACGGGGGCTCCTCTGCCCTTTCCTTTCTGGTTGGGAACCTCTCACCAGAGGGCGGGTACACGGGTGTCTTCCCAGCTGTGAGATGACCAGCATTTTCCTGATCCTGGCCCCTGGGGCTCCACAAAGGTTCTTCAGGGGTTTTACAATCTGTGATGCATTTTATGCCCAACTATCAAGATTTGAATCAGCTGAGTGTTACAGAGCTCATTTTATGTATTTGTTCTCTGTAGGATTTTGTTTTACCCATTGCTGAAATGTTTGCAAAGTACTGACCTAGATAGTCTAAGGTCTTAGAGTTGTAAAATCACAGAGTTTTATACTCTATGTAGTCTCCGGGTGTCAACTTGTGTGCTCCTATAGGATCCAATGTTTTCTCTCCTCACCCCCACAGCCCCCTTTTCTTTCTTTTTTGTTTTTTGTTTTCCTGGCTGCCTGGTGGCTTGGGACATGCTCATGATTGTGTCCAGGTATGAGTTCCTCCCTCATTCATCTTTGTGCCACCAGGAGCAGTTCATGACATGAGCTGTGTTCTTTCTGTCTCAGGCAGGGAACGTGGTGACAGGGGAGATGGTGGAAGAGCTGATTCTCTCCGGAGCAGATATAATCAAAGTGGGAGTTGGACCAGGTAAGACTTGCCGGGAGAACAGCAGAGGGTGTGTGATGGGGAGGAATGGGGTCTGGGGCTTACAGGGGCTGGAGATGGCTAGAAGGGAGCCCATGAGTGACCCACCCTCAAGTTTAAAGTACATTTCTTTTGGATCTCATTGAGCTTCCACAGAAGCTCCTCATTAGAAATGTCATTGAGTTGCCATCTGATGCCCCCAGGTAACTTGTCAAGGAGCGTGGGTGTGATTAGGATGTGAGGTCCAGGTTTTAGAGTGTAACTGTGGAAGAGAAAAATGCAGATTTCGTTCATGACCACATATACTGTGAAGAGGAAGATGAGGGGTGAAGAATCCCTGGGACAGTTCATGGACATGAATAACTCAGGTTTCTGTGAGTGTTTGAGGGACCCCAAACACTGCAAATAGCATGTGGATGTGAGGCCATATTGAACCTGACCCAGGTAGTTGTCACTTTGGCTTCTCACTTGGTACATATCCATATCAGATTTGCCCAATTCTTCTTGGCACGCTCTCCTAAAACAGCTCATTGGTGTCTTGAGTGGGCGAACAAGGTGGAGCCTTTCTGTTCTTATACTGGTGGCTCCACTTTCTCTCGGGGCCAGTTGGCGTTTGCTGTCCCCTCTGGCCATACCTGAGCTGAGCTTCCGTGTTTTTAAATTCTTCCTTCATATTCATTATTAACCAGACACTAAAATGGGAACCAAGGAAAGAAGATACACATTTTCAGTTGGGAATAAAAACAGCAAAGACTGAAAAAAAAAATAGTGCCTACCCAGCCTGGCTGGTGTGGCTCAGTGGTTGAGCATCAACCCATGAACCAAGACTTCATTGGTTCAATGCTTGATTGTGGGCTCGATCCCCACCCAGCAGGGTGCATGCAGAAGGCAGCCAATCAATGTTTCTCTCTCATTGATGTTTCTGTCTCTCTATCCCACTCCCTTCCTCTCTCTCTCTAAAAATAAATAAAAACATAGTTTTAAAAAATATTGCCTACCCAAAAAAACATTACCAAAAAAGGAAGCAAATCATAAGCTAACAGGAGAAGGGTGTGGGCAAGCGCTGCTGGGAGAAGACATCTTTGGGCTGTGATTCACACACTTGTCAACCTTGAGGGAAAAGGAGAGCCACGAGGGACTGTGATGGAAGAAGAGCCCTATAGGCCCATCCAGGCCCCTGAGCCTTTAACACACGGGAGAGTGTCAAGATTGAGCTTTTTCTATTGCCACTCACCTAAGCCAATTTGTAACACACTCTGAGCCAGCGGTCGCCAACCTTCCGGACCTCACGGACCACCAGTGGTCCGCAGACCACCTGTTGGTGACCGCCGCTCTGAGCAACAGGAAAGACAACTCTGGTCTTTACTGAGTGTCTGTCGTTGTTGAAAGTCAAAAAAAGGATAAGGCCCAGCTCTTGCTTACAAGGAGCTCCCTCTTAGGACGGGCTGCAATAGGCCAGGCTTGTAATAGAATAGAACAGGCTGGACGTAGACCTGGAGGACTCTTGCTCCTAAGGCAGGGGAGCGCACCAGCTACCTGTTTAATCAGAAACACGTGTTGAGTGTCCTGTGGCTGCCGTGGTGGCTGCCGTTGTGCGGGTGGGTGCTGTATGGCAGGTGGGGGTGCACAGCATTCTTGGCTCACGAGGAGCTGTTCTTGATGTGATCTCGAGCACTCAGCTGTGTGCGGTGTCTTCATGCGCGTCCTCTGTGTGTTTCCCTGAAGACTGATTGTCCTCCCGCTGGCACCGTGTGACCCCCTGGCTGTCTGTCTGGAACAGACGTGACTGAGCAGGATCAGTGGCTCCCTTTGAGCCTGACGTATTGGAGCTGCTTCTTTAATTTAATTGGAGATTATATTGACATTTCACAAATTCTTTTGAGTGAAAACACTGAGTAATGTGTATGTAAATGACAGCACTAAACAAGGTCCGTTAATGAGTAACTCCCAGGAGCTGGAAGAAAGCATTGAAATTGGGCGCCCCTGCTGCCAGGACTGGGAGAAATATGGGCCCAGTTTCTCGCTTTAACCTGGGGGCTCATCAGGTCCACGCCCACCCTCGTCCTGAGAGGAGCCCGCCTGCCCCCGGAGAGGACTTCTCTGGGCCGTGGATCCAGAGCGGACCCCGGGGCTGAACTCACAGAGTCTGGGCAGGTGCCATCCTCAGAGTAGACTCAGAAACTAGAAATGAAGAGAGCAAAGCAGATCTTTCAAAAACGTGTTACATTTAGGAGGTTTTTACTGCTCTGATTGGGTAGAAGACTGTTTGAGGTTTCCTAGGAGCTACATGGAAATGCCTATCATCAAAAAGTACAACTCTAACCTTAACTACATTTAAATAATTTCATATTAAAGATTTTAATATTTAGAAAAAGACCTCTCCCCTGCCCTCTCCTCACCTGTGCGGAGCTCCGGGCCTCTGCACCGAGGCCCCTGCTTCCCTTGAGGATCTAGCAGTTGAGGGGGAAGAGGGCCAAAGCCAGTTCCGACCCAGAGCCGGAGGTGATGAAGCTGTGCCTCTGCCTCACACAGCGCACGCACGGGTTGGCTCCAGGATTGTGAGTGCACATGGAAGGGATGGACGTAAAGAGGTGGGTCTCGGCCTGCAGCGGGATAGATGCAGGAGAAGGGGATCTCCTATCCTGTTTTCTTGGGGAAGCGAGGCCTGGGAGTATGGGCATGGTTCTCTGTCTGGCCCTGTTCCTAAGGGCACCTGGGAGACATTTGTGGGACGCTGTGAAGCCGCTGGTGGGGTGGGAGCGGGAGAGGAGGCCGGGGCTCTGAGCACCTCATCCCCAGCGCTGGCAGGCAGAGGAGGGGTTCAGGGCACTCCATTGTTGACACCACGGGACCTCCAGCAGGAACTGGCTGAGTGTGAAGCAGTGGTGCCAGGGATGTGGGTGACTGATCCATTCTTGACCTCTCAGATTCTTTCGGTGACTATTTGTAGCGCCGTAGGTCCGGGCTCTATTCTCAGTGCTCTATAGGAGTGAGCATCCAGCAGCCTACCACCCAGCAAAGAACACTGGTCCTTGGTTCTGACACAAATAATTGTTTAAGTGACTTTTTTTAAAATGAATGCAGTGAGAACAACTTCCCTGAGGCAGTGACATTTAAGATGAAACCTGCAAGATGAGAAAGGGTTGGCAAGACAGGGAGGGGGGAGGAGGGGCATGCAGAGGGGAGTGTTTGGACAGGGAACATCATGTACAGGGACTCCCTAGGTGGGAAGAAACTGGCTGTACAGGAGGAACTGGAAGGTCAGAGTGGCTGGAGTGTGGGCAGCGGGAGGGGAGGTGTCCGGGGGTTTGATTGCGTGTCTCGGAGCAGGGTGCACACTTGCTGGGAGGAAGGCTGGGTCTGGAGCAAGCAGGCATTTGCGGGAGCCTCTGGTGTGACTTGGCTGGGACCTAACTGGGATAACAGGGATGGGCGACCAGGACTGGCCTTGGCCGTGGGAAAGACAGAGGTCAAGAGGACGAAGGCATTTAGGTGGCTTGTGTGGGTCCTGAGTGGAGGCTGACCTCAGAGCCCAGCTGGATGCGGATTCGGACAGGGTTGGAGGTGGACTGTGAGATCATGGAGAGCAGCCGGCTGGGCATGTTGAGGACAGACTTGGGTGAGAGTGAGGGTGAGGGGGCAGGCATAGGGTTAGTGCCAAGTCCTGGGCCAAATGATTTTATTCCCTATCCCATTTAAATTTCTATCCTGTGAGGCCAATGTTTTAATTTCCATGCCACAGGCGAGGCCCTGAGGCCTGGAGAAGTTAGTACAGAGGCTGGAGGCTGTGGGAGGAATCGAGGAGGTCCCTTGAAATGTAGTGTGTTTGTGTGGGAGAGGGAAGGACAGTGGGAAGGGATGGGAGTTTAAGTGTGGAGAGTCAGTGCTCGGCCAATAAGGGGAGCTGATGTCATAGGGGAGAGTGACGGTGGCAGGTTATGGGGTGGGTTATGTTTTGGATGTGAGCAGGTGACAGCTCTGAGGACCCGAAGGGCTGCACGGCCACATAGTGTGCTTTTAACCACCTCTGTCGAGTTGCTGGGCAGTCCCTCCCTCTCGCCTCTCCTCTGCCATGTGACAGTGAGGGAGGCTCATGTTGTGTCCCATTCTGCTCATCCATGAACCATCTCTCTCCTCCATCCAGGTTCCGTGTGCACCACCCGCACCAAGACGGGGGTGGGGTACCCCCAGCTGAGTGCCGTGATTGAGTGCGCAGACTCTGCCCATGGCCTGAAGGGGCACATCATCTCTGTAAGTCTCCAAGTGGGGCTGGGGGGCAGGTGGGGGGGGGGGGGCGGCATCTCGGGATTGCAGGCCCCGAGGCAGCCCTGCTTCCAGTTGCCTTTCACCCAGCAGCATCCTATGGGCCAGGGAGTGAGCAGCGTGTGGTCACAGCTCACACAGTGAGCAAGGCGGGCACATTAATAAGAATTCTGGTCAGTAACAACTCAGAGTGGTAGGCAGCATGATGGAGGGTAGGTGGGGAGCGTTGAGGAAGTGAGAGGGCCGCCCCAGATGGGGTCTTACACAAGAGACATGTGTTGTCTCACAGTCTGGAGGCCAAGTCTGAGATGAAGGTGTCGGCAGGGCCATGGACACTCTAACTCTGGGGAGCCTCTGTTCCAGGCCTCTCGAGCTTCTGATAGTTCCTTGGCTTGCGGCACCATAATTGCAGTTTTCATACGGTGCCCTCCCTGTGTGCATGTCTGTCTTTATGTCCAAATTTCTCCTTCTTGTAAGAACATCAGTCCTTGGATTAGAAGCCCGTCCTGTCCTCCTTCAGGATGACCTCACCTTCGCTGGTCACATCTCAGCGGTGCGGATGTGCCAGTGGGTCAGCAGGTACCAGAGAGAGAGCAGACGCAGTGGCGTGGTGGGGGCAGCAGTTAGATTTTTGCGGGTTAGGACGAGCACGGGAAGGAGGTGAGGAGAGGCAGAGACAGTGACCTGACACTTTCATGAAGCTCCTGGAAGAACACTTCCAGAGTGCTCAGGGGATTGAATGGATGTCGAGATGAAATCCTCAGTTTATCTGTAATTCTACTCCACCTTATTGCCGTGGCCACAGTGCAGAGTTGGAGAGAGTTGTCTCTCCCCTTCTACACGAGGTGCTCAGACAGGACAGCGCGTGTCCATACCAATTGGACCAACTCAGATAGAACCATGGCTTCCACTTATGTGGATGATGCATATGTGAAATTTTTTTTTGTTTTTGTACCAATTCTGAAGTAGTGACATATTTTTAGTGGTTCTATAACAATGGACTCATAGTGAATATAGTAAATTAAATCTTCAGATCTTTTCAGTTGCACAGTTGCTAAGCTATGCTCCCACATTAAATGCTAGGTTATTTTTTTTTAAGTCCAAATGCTTTGAATTTCATATCCCTGGGGAATGATATCTTGTTGATTTTGGCTCAGCATTTCAGCTGTTGAGGTTTGATTCCTGGACCTGCTTGGCGGGTATGCTAACACTCATTAAACGTCACGTATGCACATTGTCCCCCTGAGCCTTATCACAGCCTGAGCTGCAGCTGTTGCTTCCCCTCTTGTGATCTCCAGGTAACAACTGAAGCCAGGAGGCAGGTCCTTAACTCCAGCTCTAGAGCTGATTTCCTGGGCTCCTAATTCTTCAGGCCTTTCATCCACCCACCCATCCATCCATCCATCCATCCATCCAGTCGGCAAGTCTTTATTGAGCTTCTACTGTGTGCTAGAAGCTGGTAAATGACTGAGGTTGATTGGTTGCAGATGAAGTTCTAAGGCCTCCTCTCAAAGCCCTTCCCTTTAGCTTTTGCCACAGCGAACAAATTAACACCCGCTTATTAAACAACTAGTGTGTATGAGGCTGACACAAAGCTGTCATCCTGCATTTGCTGAGTGAGGTGACTGACCGAGAAGTCATCAGACTGCACTCTCTCCAGGGTGCCCGTGGTTCTCAGAGGCTCACAGTAGCCTTGTCTTGGGCTGCTGCATGAGAATCACCTGGGAAGCTTTGTACAGTTGACATTCCTGGACCCCATCCTGGTGAATTCGACTTTTCAGAGGTTGGCCCCCAGTGCACCATGTCTCATCAGCCATAAGTCTCTATTACCGTCAAGAATCTTAATCAGAATTTAGATTCTCTATTATACACCTTGAATGGCTACCATTTCCAAATTGGTGGGAGGTCAAATTCATAGGTTTGCTATGAACACATTCCACGATCCCGTACGTGTGCCTTTCCAGAAATGTCACACTTGCTTAGTTCACGGGACCGTTTGTGGGAGGGGTGGAGGCTGTGCTAGCACCGCAGTGACTGACGGGAAATCGGTTTGGGCTCCGTGCACAGCACACCTAGTTTCTAGCTTATTTCAACAGTTCTGCAAGCGCGGTGCCCAGAACAGCAGCATCAGTATGAGCTGAGCACTTGTTAGGAAAACTCGGACCCCATCCAGACCCGAACCCGGAACTCGGATGGTGAGGCCCTGGAGTCTGTTTTCACAAGCCCTCCAGGTGCTCCTGATGTGCTGTCAAGACTGAGAACCGCCCGCTTGGCTTCTGCAGTTCGGGTCACTGTTCCAGAGGCAGGTCTCATCTGCTAGCACCAGGGAACGAGCGGACTTGTCAGCTGGGGCAGTCTGGCCTGGTGCTCCGAGGGTCTTAACTTTCCATTAACGTGAGGGGTTTCCTAGATGGGGTTAGGAGTTCAGTTTGATCAAATGAAGTTCACAGACTTATGTGGGGTCTGTAGGCTTAACTTCAGCTCCTTCCTTCTGCCCAGCTGAGTGTCTTAGGCTTCAGAGCCGCCATTTTACTGACCACCCCTTTGACTAATGGAGTTTCACAAGTAGTTTTCTCCCAATCGCCGGCCGTCCTAACCCCGCTGGAAACCCATCAGACCTTTTGGATCCTGCCACTCTGTCCAGTTCCCTTCCAGCTGTCTCATTTCCCCCCTTAGCTGCTGAGTTAGCACATCCACGCCAGTGACATTCAGAAGGAAGCCACAGCATAGTCTGTTCAGCAGGTACTTACACCCAAGCGGCTGGACTTGAGTCAGGTTTCTATTTATTGTGGCCCACGTGGGCTCTGAGAGGCAGAGACCTAAAAAATTCAGGAATCCTCCTCCTCCCCCCGTGTAGGTAAAGATGAAGGTGTGACCAGTTAATTTTGTCTTGTCATCTGCTAAAGACATCACACAAAGGAGAGGATTTTAAAGGTGGAAACAACTTTGGAGGAAGTAATGGCTATCATTTATTGAGCATCTACTATCTGCCAGGCATAACATACATACAATCTTTAACCCTTGGAACAACTGTGGGTAGCTGTTATCTTTTGATAGGTGTGTTAGTCAGGGTTTTCTAGACAAACATCCAGTAGTGTGTGTGTGTGTGTGTGTGCATGTGTGGAGAGAGAGAGAAAGAGAGAGAGAGATATTTATTGGAAGGAACTGGCTCATGTGCTTATGGAGGGTGACAAGGGCCAAGATCTGCAGGATGACTCGGCAAACTAGAGAAAGCTGATGCTGGAGTGCAGTCTGAGTCTGCAGGCCTGAGAACCAGGAAGAGCCAATATTTCAGTTGGAACCAGGAGGAAAAAGCTCACTTCCCAATTGAAAGGCAGCCAGTTAGGAAAAGTTCTCTTGGAAGGGTCAACCTTTTTGTGCCATTTAAGCCTTCAACTGATTAGATGGGGCCCACCCACATTAGAGAGGGCAATCTGCTTTACTCAGTCTACTTGTTTAAATGTGACTCTTATCCACAAACACCCCACAGAAACAGGCAGGTTAATGTTTAACCAGTCAAGGTGACACACACAATTAGTAATCATCCCAGGTGAGGAGACTGAGGCTTGGAGTCCTTAGGTAACTTGTTCAGCATCACACTGCTGGTGGGCGGCAGAATCAGCACTTAGACCAAAGCCTGTTCATCTCCAGGGTTCCACTCTCTCCCCTGACCTCCATCATTAAAAATGAGGAGACTCAAAGCAGGTGAAGGGCTTGCTGAAGTCACAGAGAGTGCAGGTTCTGCAGGACCCCAGGCCTGCCCATGTTCCCTCCACGTTGCTTCGGGAGACTTCAGCTTCATCTGATCTAATAGAGGCACGATGCATGAAATTCATGCAAGGGGCTCGGCCCTTGCAGCCCAGGCTTCATCCAGAAGGTCGTCTAGAAGGACGTCCAGGAGGTTGTTCAGCTGTCCAGTATAATTAGCATATTATGCGTTTATTATTATAGATACCAAGACCTTTCCCCGCAGAGTCCTCAAGCACAGAGTCAGGAATCAGCACCCACTGCTCTGCCTCTTGAGAACATGAAATCATGCCTTGAACAAGTTTGGGAATCACCTGTAAATGGTAGCAGGGAGCGATCCCCGTGCCCTGAGGCATGATGTGACGTTGGGGTGCACTGGGTGACGTGTCATCAGCATGTTGCTCTGCAGTGTTTATTTCATGGTGGGCACCCAGACAGAGCGAGCAGAGGATGCTGGGAGTGTGACTTCTCCCCCAGCACAGCACAAGTCCTGTTCGCTGCACATCCGGTCCATCCTGGGAGCAGAGCTCACGTTCTCAGGGTCCTGGCAGCTCAGGTCATCTGAGGCCTCATCACTGACCACTGATGTGGAATTTCAGGGCCCCACATGAGACACCCCAGCAGTCACAGGCTACTTACTCACAAGCAAGTGAGCAAAAGGCGTAAGGGGTGTGTGTGTGTGTGTGTGTGTGTGTGTGTGTTTAAAGTCAGATATTGTTAGGAACCTATTTGTTGTTAATCCTCGCCAGAGGATATTTTTTCCATTACTTTTTCAGAGAGTGGATGGAGAGAAAAACAAACATCAAACGTGAAAGAGACACATTGAGTGGTCGCCTCCGGCATGCTCCCCAAACACGAAACCCAGTACATGCCCTTGACCCAGAATGGAACCTGCGACCCTTCCATATGCAGGCCCATGCTCTAACCATCGAACAACACCAGCCAGGGCTGTTAGGAACCTATTTTAACAGAAGCATGAGTTTATATCATCCGTTGAGGTTATAGGTTTGAAACCCTATTGTGTTGTCCTGGTTTAGATAAAGAGGTAAAGCACTTTAAAAATAATTGGCAGGACACGTGAAGGGCAGATGGGTTGTACCTTTGAAAGAGAAACTCCAGCAGTGCACCCACCTTCCTGCCAATTGCTAAGCAAGGCGGTCTGTGTTCTTCCCAGTGCTCTTTGCCACTCTGAGGGCGGGTTCCACCTTTGGGCAGCAGGCGCTTCCCTCTGAGACCTGCTGTTTCTCCAAGACCTGCACTGAGTTTGGGCTCTGTCACATCTCGCTGCCCTGAGTGCCAGCCCACCTGCCCCGTGTGTTTGCCTCCTGGCCTCTCCCTGTGGGTCTGGCTGCTGCTCCTGACCACCCTCGCGCCCTTTGCCTGCTTGGACCCCACACAGCCACACTGCGCGTAGCAGGGAGCCTGGTCAGGCTGTGCCCTTTGTGTATGTGAGGAAGCACAGTGGCTTTGCATCTGGGGAACCGGGTACTGGGTTGCTGGTGTTTAAACATAACCCCACCAGGCAGCCCAGGATAACAGACTGTGCTGGGTGGGGAGGGTGGGTATCAGACTAAGGTAACTGGGCATATTACATGAAGGGGAATTAGAAACACGGAGTGCCTGGAAACATAAAGGAACGAACTCAGTGTCCTTTCTGGCTCTTAAAATAATCCAGCCCTTGTACTAAATAAATCTCGCCTCACACCAGGCAGGTGGGTAGAGGTGACTACTGAATGAGAGTGGACTTGGAGGGCGGATGGCTGGGCGAGCTGGGTAAGGGGCTGGAGGAGGAGGAGGTCGGAGCCCCTCTGATGTTCAGCACCTTCCCAGGCAGAGGGCAGGGCTGGGGTGGAAGGTGCCTGCTGAGGGGAGTGTTGGGCTTTGGCTCTGAGGGTTGTGTACTTGGCTGGGGGGTGGGTATGGGTATCAACTCCCAGCACCCCAGGGGAGAGGGAGGGTCTGGTGAGCTCCCACTGACATCCTTGTTGCTCTCTCCTCTTTGAAGGATGGAGGCTGCACGTGTCCAGGAGATGTCGCCAAAGCCTTTGGTGAGGAAAATGGAGGGCGGGAGGGAGCGGAGGGAGCGCCCTGCAGCTGTGAGCTGGCTGTGGGGTGGGAACCTGGAACGGGGTGGGATCTGGAAGGAGGAGGTGGGACCTGCAGGGATGTTCTGGGCCAGTCCCGAGTGTCCTCTCCCTGGATTGCAGGCCCCCCTGGCCCAAATCCTGGCATCAGTTTCATTCTGGCTGGTAGCAGAGTCGGCCAAGCACCCAGGGATAGATTTAGAGATGGCATCCTGCAGGCCAGGGGTGGGCGAAGTCACGGCTCAGATATCACAGCTGAGAAGGCTTGGGCGCCTGAAGAAAGGACAGTACCAGGTCCAAATATGCAGTAACTACAGGGAGGGTCTGTGGGGAAACCCCAGAGCTGGGCTGGCTTCTCAGAAGCAGTTTCTTACAGGAGGCTGAGGAGCCCGTTCCCCACTAGGGGGCAGCAGTGTCCAGCTGTGAGCTTGTAGGTTGTTCTCAGGAAAGCACCTCAGCATGCTGTGCGCCCCCTCCTCCCGCTTAACCCATGCAAACTTCCTTGTTCAGAAGTCAGAACTGCCTGCACAACTGGGCTCCCCAGCGTGTGAAGTGGGCGCCCTGTGTATTGGCTGGCAGGAGGCAGAAACCAAACTCCCGCGGCTCCACCCTCCTTTCCTGACCTCACAGTCACATTTGCGGTTATTTATTTGTTCTTTCTTGGTGGAGGGAGACTTTCTGACATGAGGGATGCCTGCGGCTCTTCCCCTCACCCGTGTGCCTCCCCGTCACTGGTTAGAGTTCACCCCCTAGAATGGCCTAGGCTTGGGCACTGGCTCTTGTTCTGTATTTAAACACCGATCGTGACAAAAGGAGACATGGGGCAGTCTTCTCAGTAGCTGGGTTAGTAGCAACCCTGGAGAATGTCCCGGGGACAAGGCTTCAAGAGGCAAATGACAAAGTCAGGGTCCCACCCTCAGGGCAGAGCAGGGAGAAACAGGCCTCCTGCGCTCCTGGCACGCCCCGTCACCTCGATGGAAGGACCACCGGCCAAGGACATTTCTACTGTGGATTTTTGAGCGGCACCTTCTCAGTGCTGGTGGGCGTTCCATCTTGGGCCCCTGCTAATGGTACACGTGTGTCCCTGCTCCGAGTGGAAGCCGAGTACACTTTAAAGTGCCTTGTCCCGAAGGAGGAGCCTCGTAGATAGCAGGTCTGGGCGAGGTTCCTGGCGTCCGCTCCCTCACCAACTCCCCTTCCAGCAAGTGCAGGGGGAGCTGGGGGAGCGTGAGGAGAGGGATCTGATCAGGGAACGTGCTGGTGGGAAAGGCTGTGAGAGGGGTCAGAAATGAGGTTAATTAGAAGCCACGTCAAAGCACCACTGGGGACCTGTGTCTGTGCTCCTGTGTTTCCATCTGTTCCCGGGCTGTGGTCATAGGGGGCCTGGAGGACACCAGCTTTCTCAGTCGCCTTATAATCATGGCGCAGGGGCCACAGAGCCAGCATCTGTGTTAGGGACCCTGCAAGGAATGGCCTCAAAGCTGATTGCAGGTGGGAAGGCCCTGTGGTGCCCGGCCAAAGGGCCCACTGGCACAGCCTGCCTGTCAGTGATGCTGCGCAGAAGGGACTGTAAGGCTGCCCCCCCCCACCCCCACACACACAGTCCTCTTATAACTATTTACTAGTAAACAACCAGATGGAAGAGGTCACGGCCACTTTTCAGGGGTTCCTATGCTTGCTCCTCCTTGTCCTTCATTCTAATGACTTAGTACCTCTGTACCCTGGTGTCCTCGTGTTCCGAATGTGCACCCTCGCTAGGACTTTCTGGGGAGCGGCTGCAGCGGTTTGTTGCAGGTTGTAGCAGTCGGTGGAGACCCTGTCTGCACAGTGATCCATGGACAGGGTGGGGGTGGGGACTGTTTCTGTTTCTTCACATACACCCTTTACTTCCTCGACAACTAGGCATTTGCTTCTCCCATGTGCCACGCACTGTGACAGACCCTGGGCACATGGCAGTGGCCAGTCCTGCTGTTCCAGCTGCTCCTGGCCCTGTTCCAATGTAGCCTTCAAAGGCAGCTTCCATACTCCTGTGTCCTCTGCACCTAGCCTGGAAGTCTCATGCCATTTGGTGATTAATATGGGATATTATTTATCCTAGAAGCAAACATCACAACAGAGGTGTGAGGTAGAGTTTTACATGATGCATATACATGCATACACACATATGTGCAGGTTTCTCTCCTTCATGCCAGTCCAGTATAGGAGGTTCAGTCTGCTCCGAGGTCTCACGATCAATACAGTGTGAGCGTGTGAGAGTTGAAGGTTGACCAGCCACCTGGGGGGACCGTGTAGAGCAGTTACTGCATTAAGGAGAAGATGGACCGCGGGCAGCCTAAAATGCTGCTCGATTGCTAACATTTCTCTGATTCTAAGTTCAACCTCGGGAAAGTGCTCATTGTTAATGACTGAGGACTGGCCCTTGTCAGGAGGGGAGAGATGGGCTTCTCTCTGGACGATAGCTCTCGGTGGCGGGAGGGTGAGTGGGGGTAGCACCTGGATCTTTCCAGAGCCCGTTTTCTCTGAGCTCTTTCCGTTGCTGCTTCCTCTTGTCCCACGCTCGGCGTGTAGGAGCCGGAGCAGACTTTGTCATGCTCGGAGGCATGTTCTCGGGCCACACCGAGTGTGCTGGAGAGGTGATCGAGAGGGACGGGCAGAAGCTCAAGCTCTTCTACGGGATGAGCTCCGAAACAGCGATGAAGAAACACGCAGGAGGGGTGGCCGAGTACAGGTAAGGCTTCTCGCTGGCGAGGACTCACGTTTCTCCTGCTCCTTTCAGAATCAGGTGGAAGTAGGTCTCGAAGAACGTTGCTTCTCTTTATAGCAAAGCACCATGGGCACGGGCAGGAAACCCATCTTGCTCTTTCTAAGTAGCCATGTTTTTCACCCAGCTAGTCTGCAGTGTTGGGGGCCCTCAAAAGGCAGTGATAGCAGAGCTGTTTGGGGTTGGGTTGGGCATGGACTGGGGTGTGTGAGTCGGGAGGGCTCCTGCTCAGCCAGTCCCCGCGGTGACACTCCAGACTTCCAGAGGGTGCCGGCCGCCTCCTCCTTCTGGTAGAGCCTCTGCTGACCTCTCCCAGTGACCTCTGACCTCTGGCCCGGGATGAGTTCAGGCTGCGAGAATTGGGTTGAAGAAGGGTTTCCATTGGGTATGAAACAGGTGTGGTTCTGGACCATCACGTGGAGGCCGGCTTTCTTGAAGAAAGCTGTGTTTCACCTACAGGGGCTCACACGGGCCCTCTAGCTCTGACAGTTGAAACAGGCAGCATTTTAGCCATGTCATTGCCCCTCATTGTAGAAGGGATGCTCACGTCTGCTTGTCTTTTTTTTTTTAATCCATGATCCCCAAAAATAACCTGGCCTTTATTTCACTTCCATCTATGTTATTGTTTTACCTTTAAATTAATTGATTGGGGCGACATTGGTTAAAATCACTTCCATTTTATTGTCTGCATGTGTGTTTATATGACAATATACCCATGACCTTGCTTTGCTCCAGAGAGGCTGCTGTTGCCCTTAGTGGGGTTGGCACTGATGCCAGGGCACACGGAGGGGGCAGGACGAGGTCCTGTATCCTCAGGAGGAAGTCCTCTGTGGGAGGCCGATTGCCTTTCCCCAGGAAGCCTCAGTGCTGGCATGGAACCCAAGCCTCTGTGGCTGACACCCTCCATGTCCGACCGTTCCTGCCACACCTAACCGCTTATTGTAAGGACATGGGATTCAGATGCATCATATAAGGTTCAAACCAATCCAGAGGTAAAACATCAGAACTCCCAGAGATTTGCAGTGGGCGTGCGGGCAGGCAGGGGGCGGTGTGGGGCACCATCTCTCAAGCTCTTTCTTCAGTGGGGAACGGGGGACTTCAGTCCTCACTCTCGCCAGTCTTTCTCTTTTGGGGGGACCTCAATAAATAGAACATTATAGCAGGGGAAGGCGGGGTGGGAGAGAGGAGTAGGGGACTGACTGCATTTACACCTTCACCTGGCCACCTCCGATGGTCAGAACAAGGGCACACTCCTTCCCCTGCAGCCTGAGGCAGCTGTCCCATGTGGTGACTGATGGAGGAGGGGGGGGGACTGCTGCTCGGTGCTAACCTGGACCTCTGGCCAAGCTCCCCGCTTTCCCAGCAGCCATTGTCACATCCCAGGTGGGGTGGGCCTCCTGGGCACTGGGGTGTAAGGGGAGCCATGGGGGGCGGCAGCCGGCTGCTTTGCCTGGAGTGCATCGTTTGCCCTCTAGCTGTTGCATCTGTTTCGGGTCCTAAGAAAAGCAGACAGGGAAGGCCCGGCAAGGCCCCAGCACGACAGAAGCCAAGGGGCCAAATGAAAAATCATCCCCTGTCCTTTCAGCAGGGCCCAGACACAACAGGAGATATAATATTCAGGAGCAGCGAGACTCGTATCTGAAAGCGGATTCGAATCTTAGACAAGGAAGAGACGCACGGAAGGAATCAGGACTTTGATCCAAAGGCAGCCTGAGTCCTGCAGGCTGTATCTGTTCTCCGTCTTCCTTCCTGTTCCTCCCTCCCTTTTTCCTTCTCTTTTCCTGGGTGTTTGCAGCCTCATCACCATTGTCTCCTTATGAGAATGGTTCTCCTATTTGACATTGTATTTAATGAAGACCCATTATTTATGCTGTGCTAGTTCCTTCCCAGTCATTAACCATTTATTTGGTTCTCACACTGCCCATCCTTGGGAGAGAGATCACAGTACCGTGTTTTACAGATGAGAAGACTTGAGTATCAGCAGTAAGTGACTTGCAAAAGGTGCTGTCACCAGTTAGCAGAGAACCAGGATGAGAATCTGAGTGATTTCCAGGAAGCTCCCGGAAGGCCCGGGCCTCAGAAAATGAAATGGCAGGCATCGCAGCACGCGTGCACAGACACTGGTCTCTGGTCACAGAGAGCAGTGACATGAGTCTGCTGCTTCATCATCTCAGTGCCCGAAGCCAGCCGCTAGGCCAGCCCTTGGTCTAGTGGATGGTCTACATAGATTTCACTCAAGGGTGGTCTTGCATGTGTAGATTTCAGTGTACAAGAGTTATTCCCTTTTGAAATTCTAGGCAGTAGGTTTCTAATCAAGAGGTAGTATTGTAACAGACGAAGAGAGACCAGCTAGAGAAAGTTCCAGTAACAATTTGGTTAATTGTTAAAACGTCCAGATTGCCTGGCCCTTAGGTGGGGGCTAGCGTTTTGCATAGATATGGGATCTCCTTTTTGCCCTGTGTCTCCAAAAGCAGGTCTGGACCGTGTCCCCATTTGGCAGGAAGGGGACCTGGTGTGTGGAGTCACTGTTACTTGGAGAGAGGCTGACTCAGCACGGACAGATACTGCTCAGGGCTTGCACTGTGTACTAGACCTGAGTTTCTGAATGCGCCTCTGAAAGCAGGAGAGATGCTAACCAAAGCCCTCACGTCTCAGTGTTAAAAAAGTCCCGAGTTCTACGCTGGTTCCACCTTGCTGGGACCTTACCCCACACCCAGCACGACAGGTGTATGACTTGCGTGAGTGCAGGCGTGAGCTGGGGGAATGTGCCCGACAAAGCGCCCTGCCCCCTGGAAAGGCAGGCCGTTGGAGGGGAGCTGCTGCATCTTGCTGGTGGAGGTGCCGACACAACCTGGTGGGTTAGGGGTGTTCATTTCATTGGCGGCCTCCTCCTCCTCCTCCTCCTCCTCCTCCTCCTCCTCCTCCTCCTCCTCCTTCCCCTCCTCCTCCTCCTTCTCCTCCTCCTGGTTGACTCCTTTGCAGACACTGGAATCTGACCTGGGATGCAGGAGGGTGAAGCTCCAGGCTTCTTCTGTTGTTGATCAGGGCGGGCGAGCAGAAGGGGGTGGCAGGGGTTGGCCTGGAGGTAGTCCCCCATGTCTGCTCGTCTGCTCTCCTGCCCCTGGGCCCTGGGCCAGCGGGAGACAGGTGTGCAGATCCAGGTGGGGAGAAAGGTGAAGTGAGTTTCTGTGGGGCAGCGGGGAGGCACGCTGCTGAGAGGAATGCCGTTGGTCAGGTCCGGGTCTGCAGCCTCAGTGTTGCTCACAGACTCCTTCCCCTGGTGCTTGGAGCAGCCGGCAGGAGGTCAGGCATTTCGGGTGGGAGGACCTGTCCATCTGAGGTGTGGGCGGGGCCAGCCTGGTGTGTGAGGCAGTGTGGGCGTGGGCTCAGAGGCATTTGGCTACCTGAGGGCCCTGGGGCTGCTTCAGGCCCAAATGGTACCTAAGGAAGACAAGCGGGGCTAAAGGAGCACTTCCTTTCTCTCCCAGAGCGTCGGAGGGCAAGACCGTGGAAGTGCCTTACAGAGGAGACGTAGAAAACACGATCCTGGATATTCTGGGGGGACTGAGGTCTACCTGCACCTACGTGGGGGCCGCCAAGCTCAAAGAGCTCAGCAAGAGGACGACGTTCATCCGGGTGACCCAGCAGCACAACACGGTGTTCGGCTAACCTGGGGGCAGGTGCCGGCTGCTCACGGAAGCTTCCACACGCCGCGTTCACATCCCCGTCCGTCTGTCCGTCTGGGCTTCGGGCTGCTCCTGAACGGCGGGACGCTGCCTCCCCTCCTGCCGCCAGAGGCGCTGGGGTCCCCTGGTGCCTGTGGTGGGGCGGGAAGCAGAGCACGGATAGGGTCAGTGGTCAGAGCCCAGCTGCCCGGAACTCATAACCTCATTGTTCAAACTAACACTCGTACCTTTTTCTTTCTTTTTTAAAAAAGAAAATGGTTTCACTTTAATATAATGCTATTACCTTAAGACTTACTGAGTCCTGGAGTTTGCCTTTTCAGGAGCCAAGTTGTAGGGGGACCTGGGGATTTCCCACCTCCTTCCCAGACACTCTCGCCCGTGGCCCTAAGTCCAGGCACCTGGGCGGGGGGAGGTCAGGGTAACCAGGTCACCCCCCTCCGGCTTCCTTCCGTTTTCTGGAGAAGAACCAAAGCACAAAAGGGCAGGTGAGGAGGAATTGGTTTCCACTGATACTCTCAGTGGGCGGTGATGTGTTTCACCTCTTTGGTAGCCGAGTCTTTGGGGAGTAGGTCATCTGCCCCTGCCAGTTGTGCGCCTTCTGGGAAGCTGTCCCTGTCCCTGTCCCTCACTTAGCTTTGTTTCTCCATCTCTTCCCCTTCCTTTCTGCGACCCAACTTGCCTGGCTGGCCGCTCTCTTAAAGAGATTATACATTACTTTGAAAGGTTATCCACCAAAAAATTAGCAGGCAGAGTCCCATCGAAAAAAAACAGCAAAAACCTTGACCAGCAGCTTCCTAAAAGCATTGGTTTAACATATGAGTTAGAACCAGAACCGGCCCCTCCTGGTGATTATGCTTTGAAGGCAGGCCCGCCAGTGCTCCTGGATAATGGTCAACTCACCAGAAACATCGGTGCTTTCCCGCAGAGAGGACCGGGCCTGGCAGAGCCCTGCAGCCGGCCGCTGTGGCGCTGTGTCCGCTGTGGCGCGGTGTCAGCGGTGATTTTGGTGCATTGGTGACGGCTGGCCACTTTCTGAAGCATTATTTGAGAGTGAGGACTGGAGGGTGTATGCAGACCAGGGTGTTACTTCTAAAGAAGCAGACACAGGAGTAAACTTTTCCTTGAAAAGGCAGCGATGGCCCTAGAGTAAGGAGGGGCCAAGGGTCCACTGTAGGAGGGAAACAACCAAATCCCACACACTCAGAGTTCCATTTTCAGGCTTACAATACTGTCAAAGACCAGCAACTTTAACTCCACTGGAATACCTTTCCCCCCACACCTGTGGAGAATGATGCTTGTACTGGTGGAAATGTGAATGGCTACACCTTGAAGATGTGGGGGTCAAGGACGTGTAGTCAGAGCAAGATGTGGGGCTGTGCTGGAGGTACCCCGCCTTTTCTGTCTGCTGGGTGGACGGAGTGAGCCCGAGGCCGTCCTGTGGAAGATGGAAGAAGATGTGTTTGACACTACTCTTTGTTGTTTCTTTATGCAAACTAGAGGCCCAGTGCATAAATTTGTGCACCTTGAAAGGAACTTTGGGCCACGAGGCTGCGGTGGGCACAGGGGCGGGTCTCGGCGCATCCTCTGCACCCCTGCGTGGCTACTCCCACTGAGGCTCCCAATCCCCTGTCTGCCAGCAGCCCTGCTCCCGCCACTGCTGCTCCCATGCACTGATGGCCCTGCTCGCACCCGCTGACTGCACGGAGTGATTGGGGCCGGCGCCATCAGTGGGTGCAAGCAGTGGCTGTTGCCCCAATCACCTCTCAGGAGCAGGGGGAGGTGGAGAAGCCCTGAGGAATAATCAGGGCCTGCAGCAGGTGCAAATGGGGCCAGTGCCGCAGCAGGTGCAAGCGCCCAATGGGATTGCAGCGCGGGAGCAAAGAATTTTTAGTAACCACCAGAGGCTTGCCCCAATGACAGCAACTGGTAACCTGCCTTGGTCTGGTGCCCCCACTCATCTGCTCCACCATCCCACCACAGCTGATGCCCGTCATGTTCTGTGCGTGCCCCCTGATGGTCAGCACACATCATAGTGACCAGTTCGGTTGTTCAGCCATTCTTTCTATTTGCATATTAGGGATATATATATGTATATATATATATATATATATATATATATATATATATATATATATTATATATATATATTAGAGGCCCAGTGCATGAATTTCGTGCACTGGGGGGGGGGGGGGTGGTTTCCTCAGCCCGGCCTGCACCCTCTCCAATCTGGGACCCCTCGGGGGATGTCTGACTGCTGTTTTAAACCAGCAGTTGGACATCCCTCTCACAATCCAGGACTGCTGGCTCCCAACAGCTCACCTGCCTGCCTGATTGCCCCCAACCACTTCTGCCTGCCAGCCTGATTACCCCTAACTGCTCCCTGCTGGCCCGATTGCCCCTAACTGCCTTCCCCTGCCAGCCCAGTCAGCCCCAATTGCCCTCCCCTGCCGGCCAGGTCGCCCCCAACTGCCCTCCCCTGCCAGCCTGGTCACCCCCAACTTCCCTCCAATGCCGGCCCAGTCACCCCTAACTGCCCTCCCCTGCCGGTGACCTTATGGCAGCCATCTTTTGACCACATGGGGGTGGCCATCTTGTGTGAGGGTGTGATGGTCAATTTGCATATTACCTCTTTATTATATAGGATGAGGGAGAGAGGTGAAGCAAAGGAGGACCTGAGGGGATCCACTTAAGATGTTCCAGCAGTAGTCAGTGGGAAGGGACTGTTACCAGTATCCCCTCCCAGACCGGTCTCCTCCTGGGCTCCCCTCAGAGTGCCCAGGGTGGGGGCACCCGTCACCCAATGGCCCCTGTGGGTAGCCCTCTGCTGGGATGTCTGCTGGTGCCATCTGTCTTGTGCAGACTGCAGACTAGCTCTTTTATTGCACCAACCAAAGGCAGGTCCCTCGCTCAGGTGTTTAGGGACGTGAAAACTGAGTTATAGGAAAAGCCACACTGCTGGGTCATCTGGAAGCAGAGGCTGCACAATAAGCAGTGCTTCTAAGGCATCTGCTTGGTAGCCAGTTCATCTCTGCCTCCAACAGGAGTTGGGGGGAGGGGAGCCCACAGGGGAGCAGCCCACAGACCAGGCGCGTGTAGGGACACAGATGGAAGCAGCCCTATTGCCTGAGTGCAGGCCTCCATGCAGCAGTGGCAGGTGAGGAGGGAAGGAGTCAGAGAACTGGGTGCCTCCTGTCCACCTCGGGGTCCCGCTGTGTGCGTAACGGTGTCAAGGCCTCCCCACTGCAGCCTGAGAGGCAAAGGTTTTTCCTGATTGGTGTGACCAGTCCAGGTAAGACTCATAGCCATTGGACCCCAAACCTGTCAGAGCCATTAGCATCTAACGTTAAAACAGGGCAGGCAACGGTTCAGACTGCTGCCCCACGTGTGCCCCAGCACACGGCACGGCCACCCAAACTGCTCTGGAGGAGGAGGGGACACGGCAGGCTTCCTGTCCGGCTGCGAGGCTCACCTCCTCACTGCTGGCTTAGTGCACGTCCTGTCACACACCGACATGCACAACGCTCAGGGCCTCGCGTAAGTCCTGAGAGGAGAGTCTGGTGAGATGTCCCCAAACACCTAACCAGGAAGATAGGACAGAGTAACCCTCCCCTCCCTGGGCTAACGACACCGAGTTCTCCTCCACCTCTGCAGGGCCTCACAGTTAGGAGGTCGTTGTCACACAAGCAGCTGGCAAATGTCACTGAAAGACCCACTTTCTGGGGCAACTGCTTGAGACAAACAGGTCCCTCCACGTGCTGGGTGACCCCCTCCCCCCCTCCCCCGCTTGCTGCGTTTCTAACAGTCATAACTACAGGAAACATTTTAACTACAGTGAACTTTGCCTTCAGACCACGAACCGGTTTACAGTGAAACTGTACAGAATGTATCCATGATGCTACGTGAGCACACCAAGCTGCCAAATGCTGTTTAGAAACAATTATCTCTTGTAAACAGTGGGATTCAGATAGGAGCAATCAACAGGAACAGAGCCAGGCACAGCATCAGATGCAGAAGTGGACCGTTTGTCTCAGAAACTCATCACGACCTCTGCTCCCCACACCCTCAGTACAGGCAATGCCCATGTCACCGCCCCCCAAACCCACGGGGTGACGACCGTGGGTAAGGAAGGAGGAATTCCCAGTTGCCTCAGCCTCAGCGTTCCTCGAGGACCTGACACAAGGCAAGGACACATTTGCAATTGGCACTGTTATTTTTATTAGTACGAGTATACTGAAACAATAAACTTGTACTGGTATACAGACAATTTATTTAAAACAATTTTGTTCAAATTTTGAATCAAACATTGTTTTATTATAATAATGAAATAATTTCTACCTAGAAAACCTGCAAGCACCATCAAAGAAAGGGACCATAAAATTCAATAAACAGACTCGAGTGTATCCTACAAATAGACACACCACGATTAGAAAATAGAATATGAATTCTTCCTTTTTTTTTAATATTTGTTTTAAAAAAGCTAGTGCAAGTACAATATTTTACACTGGAATTACAGAGAGTATGCACGCATATGGAAAAAAGTTCTCCTGTCACAATAAAAGCTCTTAACTATGTATGCACGTAATATTTTCTTTTCGATAAGGTGCAAATCACCACTCCTTCCCTAGTTTTCCTCTGTACTGGCCATGTCGGTCTGATAGTGCCCACGGTTCTGGCGTCTCTTTTCCCTTGGCCGGTGGGAGGCTTACGGTTGGAAGTTTGAATGATCAGATATTAACACATCCATAAGGACGGGTCTCAGAGATGGTTCTGGGCCGGGACCCCACTGGCTAGAGGTTAGGAGGCTGTCCTCACTGAAGGCCACCACAGAGACGAGGGCTGTCCTGAAACCTCCCTTCAGCTGACACTGATTTGGATTGACAGGTGAGCAGTGACGGCCGGGGACGAAGAAACCTCCCCCAAAGGCCAAAAGGGCAGTATTCACAGAACCCAACGCACAGGTGTCAAGTTTAATGGTCACGGACTAAAGAATCTACCCCACTCCTGGGCCAGATAATAACGTAAGAGTAGGTGGTTCATGTGAGAACCAGAGGAAATCTACGCACCTGGCTTCTTGGTACCTGCTTTTTAAAGACAACAGCTCTAAGCTAGTGTCGCCTCAGCCCTGATATTCCAGAGAACAGTCTGTTACCTCAGCAAAGATGACTGTAAACAACGCTTCCCACACAGGCCTTCAGCCTGGCCATGGAAAAGGAGACAGGCTCATTGGCCATCCAGACAGTAAACGAACAAACTAAAGAGAAAGAAAACTTGGGCAAAGTCTCCAATTATCTGCAGTGGAAGACTCGAGTCCTTTCAGATAAGAAAAGTTACGGAAATTCTTAGAGACTGTTATTGTATAGATACTACCTATTGGCCAAATGCACTTAATTTTAATACAGCTGAACCGTTTGTATGCAAGTCAAGAGGACACGAAAAACTGAAAAACCGAGGCCACTGATCCCTCCTGCCGTGAATGTCAGCTACCAGAAATGTTGCATTTAACAGCAAGGGAGCAGCTGAGATTCTGCATGTAAGAATTGTAGGTGGGTTTGCTCAATATCCCCACAGCTGTCCAGTATCCGCTGGCTGGCTTGATTTTTGGACAGAATATGACTTTTCTGAGAAGTTGTCCCACATTTATTTTGGCCTCAATATAAAGAAAAAGTTAACTGAAGTGAAATGAGGCATTTGAATTGAATTTCGTGTTTTACCCCCCCCATTTAAATGAGGTGTGGGGGGGAAAGAAGGCGGAACATTTTTTTGTCCTCACGATGAGTCCTGTTTTATTGGTAGCTAGGATCCCTTGTTACAAACACTTCTTGTTCAGGATTATATTCTTTGGGTTTATTGGAACAGGAAGTGCTAAAAATGTCAAAATATCATTTCTGAAGAAAAAGGAGTTGCAATGGCTTAAGAGTTTAAACTAAGAAGGGAGCTCAGAGAAGTACTTTCAGCATAGGAATGAACAGTATTCTCAAACTGCAGAATACAGAGTTGCCCTCTCTTAGAAGGAGGGCTTTATGTAACGAAAACAGAAATGAAGCATAGGTATAGTTGAAGAGCCTTTGACGCAGTAATTCTTCCAGGCCGTAACCATACAAATCTGATCATTTAGACGCAACGAATTTCTATATACAAAGAAAAACATGTAACTTTCAACCTTTATGCTTCTTCTTTTTTTTTTTACAAACAAGGTATGAAACTCATTGTTTCAACAGATCCATATCTTTCAAACACTGAATGAATCATTTCGACATTCATTTTTCTTTTGTGCAATTTTTTAAAACATTACCTGTACTCCTCAAAGTGAGTGCCTCAAAAATTTCTTTTCTTCAGCTTCTCAGATTAGGTGTACATTAAAAAGAAGGAAAAAAAAAAAAAAGGAAATTCCCACAAGGTCTAGTGCTACAGGAAAAGATCCTATCAGTAAGTAACATTTGAAGCGAGGTCATCTCTGTAGAAGTCTCGGCTCCAGAGTAGAGGTGTGCAAATCGTTTGGAGTTTCCCTATCAACAGAAACACAACACTGTCCGTGGAAAAGAGGAAACCAACCCAACACAACAGCATATGCATGTGCTTTATAAAAAGTATATTCTCTGTATATTTATTACTTGATGTCTTAAATTCTCCATTTCAGAAATTCTGGGTTGAAAACACAAAAGTGGAAGCAAAGGCTTCCACTCCACTCTAAAGGCTAAAAAAAAAAAAGCATAATTCCCTTTTCTTTCATATCCGCCAAAGAAGCTGGGTCGGGCCAGGGAGACGGGTGACCCTGTTGTCACCTGGAATCGTCACGGTGACCAGAAAACAGGAAGTGCAAAGGGTTAGGAGAGAACAGGCCACAGTTTGTTGAGCGGCTTATGGTACATGAAACAGTCACCATGACAACCAACACAGCTCAAAAAGCCTGGCCTTCTGTCCCAAGAGCTCTGCTTCTTCACCCAAATCTGAAATAACATGGCATTAGTGTCTTCAAGAGCACTGAGATTTTTCTATGAAAGAAATAGGTTTCCTTAGTAGTCACAGATGTTAAAGGGTATTGTCAATTGTTTCCTTAAAAAACAAACAACAAAAAATTCCAAAGCTACAACAAAAAGAAATTTTGGCAACATATTTCAGTAAAGATCGAACTATGTGCAAAGAGTGGATTTATGATTACTAGGAGCTGCTGTTCCTTGTGAACACGCAGCATTATATTGCAATCTATGCAGGATCTAAGGAGTAATCCACAAGGTGCAGGAAATCCAAACATTCCTCAAAGTTGTACAGCCCTACTCCAGAGCAGTCAAAGTGCTGCTCCGGGCACATCAGTGTACCACACACACGCCAGCCCGTCCCTGAGTAAGAGGTGTGAAAGGTTCCGCAGAGTTCCTGTGGGGGGGGTGGGAGGTGGGGGTGGGGGAGGGGGAAGCTGCTGCCACTTCCTGCAGGGGAATCCCTACACACTCACCCAGCAGAAAACACAGAGGGTCACAATGCAGAGTCAGAAAGGGGATCGACAACAGCAGTGACGAAAATCAAATCATCCCAAACCAAACGGGGCGAGTTGGGGAAAACAAAAAAAATTGACTGACATAGAAAATTATCCTGAAAGTCCCAATGAAAATGCAATTTGGATTTCCACTTCAAAAGGTTTGAGGTAAGTGGCACCCATCTCTTTATCTGCACCCCAGTGTGGCCCAGACAAACTGAAATAATTCTTAAGTTAAACATTCGAAGGAACAGTCATTTTCTATATTTACTAGTAGAAATCCCTATCAAGAGAGGTTCTTGTTTGTTGGTTTCTTATTATATATTTTTTTTCTTTTCACCCTGGCTAATTTCTTGGTGATTGTGTTCCATTGTAAATACAAAAGGCCTGCTGTTATTAGTTTAAAAGTGGAAAACAGGAAAGAAAGAACTAAAGACAGTGTAGGCAAATATTGCAAAGTGGACACGGTACAGAGGCACAAGGCTGATTCTCGTAAGCTTCAGGGCACCGGAGGAGAATTTCTACGCCTGTCGCTGCCAGGTCTGCTACACAGAAGTGGTGACAAAGGCTGCTCTGGGAGCCTCAGTTCAGCAAGGTCTGCCAATAGGAGGAGGTTCCCTGTCCCCTGGATGTTCTTCCTATTTGAAGAGAAAGCTGCCACAGAGGAGAGTGAGCAGTGCTGGCAGGCGGCCCCTCCACAGCCACTGGCCTGCACGCTCACAGTTCACACACACATCACTTCCTGCACGCTCAGAGGCACAGCTCAAAGTCTCAAGGACACAGACCTGAGGAGGGGCCTGCCCACTTGCGGAAAAGGGCGTTGAAAATGGGTTGATGCTGGCTCTATTGCTCCAGAGTGCGCCTTAGAAATGACTCTGCCTCCTTCCTCTACACACTCCACATTCACTATTCATCCTGGTGACAGCGGAACTGCAGCTGGTCCCCTAGATCTCCTTTGCTTGCTCTTTCTGCAAGTGGCGACAGACACCTGGGCTCCTGCAGGCTTCCGCCCAGCACTCAGCATCCACAGCAGCAGGGGGAGCTCGCAGCGGGGGGCTCTCCCCTTCTAGCTCCTCCCCTCCAAACAAGGAAAAAGCCAAAAGGGTGTGAGCTTTAACTGGACCACACTGATCAGACTCTATTGGCATGGAAAGTATTGCACATGCTGGAAAAGCAGGGGAGTGAAATGGGACAATGCTGAGAAAGAACCGATCCTCTTATAATTCCTATACCTGAAATAGAAGCACAAAAATGATGATGATGTTCCTATTGCTCCAATCATGTATATTTTCCCATTTTAGTGTTGGTGTTGTGGGTCCAGTTAGTTCAATACTTGAAGTAAGCCAACAGGTGGTGTGTGTCTTTCTGAGTCCACAGGAGTGGCTACTGTAAATAGTGGTGCCAATGAGGACAAAGTCGATGTGGCAGCCCTGTATTCCTCTTGCCACCAAAGGTTATAAAAGAAAAAGAAAAACAAAACCTAATAATTGCAAGTGCCCTGAGCAGAATATATGGAAGATTAAGCAAGTTCTCTGAACAGAAACGCTTTAAAAAATACAGCACTAAAGGAGTATTATGACTGCGAGAATAGACCCACCCAACTCTCTGTGAGCATGCAGGGAGGGTGATGAAATTCAAATAGAGTCAAGGACCGGCTCTAGCTATTCTCTATCTATTCAAATGTTTTTGGTACATTCCAGAAAATGGTTTATAAACTCATTAGTCCGGGTGAGAACAAAATGTGAAGGAACACTAGATAGCCAAAATGTGGGCTGACATTAGGACTTCTTAAATTTGTGAAATGGAAAAAAAAGTATTATTTCTCAATGAGGAAAGGAAAATCAGAAGTTTTTATTCAGATTAGCTGCAGCCATTCCAAGTACGAATATTAAAAATTTCTTCCTACTTATAAAACTTTTTTTTAAAGCACTTTGAGATGCAAACTCAAAACCCACAAACAATATTTCACCTCTCTGGGAATGAAAGGTTTAAATTCTGAAATACCTTTCTGGGTTTGTACCAAACACCAAATCTTGATTTGATTTCAGATGAAAAAAAAAAAAAGTCATTCTGAAAAAACATTAACAACAACAATAATGAATTTAAAAAAAACTTGCTCACATATATAAATGTCTCTATGGAAAACTCTCTCAATGAATCTGAAGAAAATTCTCAGAGTTGTCCTGCCAAAGACCCGGTTTTTGTGACAGATGCGGTAGAAAGACCAAAATAAATTTTGAAAGGAACATTATAAAATGGCCTAGAGTTTAGGCAGGTTAGAAAGAAATTCTGCTACATTTATTTATGCTCGTTCAGTCCCCCAAACCTTTCCCACAATGTTATTGGATAAAAACTGCAGGAATATCACACAAATTATGAACTCAAGATGTGCAAATCGCAAGGTTCTTTAAAAGTTCGTCGTAAAAAGAAAAACACTGGACAAAAATGAGTATTCTTTTTTCCATCCCTTTTCTCTGGGTTTCTCTGCCAGCTCTGCATATGCCTTTAATCCTTTCTCAAACATCAAAGTGAAAGTGCCTTCCCGCCAGGCTGCACTGGGTGGTCATTCATTGTCACATACTGGTTCATGATTCACATTCATCCTTTAAAACCACATGGAAACTGTCAATATCTTGCCGTGAGAAACTCTGCAGAGCTGAAATGCAGTTACAGTGTCGAAAAAAGATAGCAACTTAGTTTTTTTGTTGTTGTTGTTTTTTCTTCCCAAAGACTTTAAAGTGAGATACAGTACTTGTTGAATGCTAGACCAAGATGCTTGGTAATAAAGTGTGAACAGCATTGTAAGTGCTTAGAGATAGCAATATATATGCTCATCTTCAAAATCCAATTCCTCACGTCTCACTGGAATCTGAAAAAAGTGGCACCCGAGTCGTCCATAGTCATGAACTATAAACAGTACTAGAGTTAAAAGACAAAAGATTTGCAAACCCAAGGTGAAGGGCAGCTCCACCTGCCTCTTGGGAGGAAGTCAATGCGACCACCTGATTGGTTTTCCTAACACTGCACAGAACCAGAGTGGGCGTTCACGCTCAACCCCGCTGCCCCGCACCCTCGGGGAGCCACGCAGTCAGGGCGGCCCTGCCCACCAGACACCCCAAGACGGCACTGCACTAGAGAAGCAGAAACGAAATCCCACGTGTGGCAGTTGCTCTTAAAAAAAAATCAGTGCAGTCAGGCCCCATAGGGGGAAATACGTATCTATATGATTAAAAGTTGCTTTTATTGTAAAATATGTTGGAGGGGGGGAAATGTTCTTTTACAGGGTTAGCTTTCCATCCTCTCTAGGATGCCCTGAGGCTGGGTTCCTGATATTTCTTTTGTACGTGAGACCTCCTGAGGACGTGTCTCTGGAGCTGCAACCCCGTGCTGAGGGCGTGAGACAGGGGGAGGCAGAGAGAAGACCCTCGCTTGCTGTGGCACCCCTGTTGCACCCCCACCCCCCCACCTCTCGCCCTCGCCCCCGCACGCTCGCACGCACACCCCTGCAATCCCCTTCCCGAACTTCCTCATGAAACCAGCAGAAGTCAGCGCCCAGAGGATGCTTCTGGCGCTGCTAAAAAAGGCAGCCACTCCAAAGCCACATACATTCCACCAGGCGCCTGGCCGCGCCGGCCCCGTGCTGGCCCCCGCTCGCCCACGGCCAGACACTCGTGGAAAAAGCATATGCACTGTCTCCTGCGCAACACCGGCTGTAACTCTAACGACAAGGTAAGAACAGAAACCTAAAGGAAGAGGATAACATGTAAATACTGTGTTATTTAGCCTACAGTACAGTAATCTGGATACAAATGGTAAGGGAGGGCCGAATTCCTGGCCCACGCCACGCCGCCGCTCCTACTTGCCCACGTTGGACCGGCCTTCGATGCAAATCTTCACCTCCTGAGGAATGAGCGAAGGCCGGGGGAGAGTCAAAGGCGGCTCGTCTTCCGACTTCTCCAGTTTGCGGGTCTCGGGCGCCGACCACCTCCTCTTCCTCGTGGTCGCGGGCTTGCTGGGTTCTGTTTTGGTGAGCAAGGGCGCTGCAGGCAATGCGATTTTGTCTGGGAACTTCAGTTCGCCGTTCTCGGAGAGCATCGGGGCACTTCCCTGACCGATGCCGTTCTCCTGCTCCGCGTACCGGTGTCTGCTGCCCGCGAGGGCGTCGGCCTTGGCATGCTTCAGCAGGACGCTGGCGGGATCCACGGGCTGGCCCTTCTTCACCGAGCCGTTCTTCAGGTTCTTGAGGGTCAGCGAGATGCAGACGTCCCCCACGGAGAGTTTGGAACACGGCAAATCGAAGAGCTGGCTGGTTCGCTCTGGACAGCAGGACGACCAGCCCTGTCCGAACACAAAAAAAGGGTACTCTACCAACACCTCCACGCTGACCTGTGGGACGGTGAGAGACAGAGAGGGGAGACAGAAAGGGAGTAAGTGCAAACCTTTGATTCGGGTTTTATTTCACACACGTGCAGTGCAGAAGCTGAATGGAGTAAAATAAGACAATTCCACAAATCTCCACTAACACACACTAACGAGGCTCTTAATTTTCTGCTGTATTTGTACTTACCGTATGCAGATGTTGGGCAGAAGCCAGTGTAAAAGTCCCTTCAGCACTCAAAATATCATTTTACTGAGTATCAGCTCTAGGCCTGGTCTCTGTGAAAACAAGTCCTTCGACCCCCAAGGATGAAAGAACATCTGAGTGCTCAGCACTGAGCAAGGCGCTGGCCTTGTGCTTGATTAGCTCATGGGACAAGGCTCTTCTCTGTGCGACAGGGCGGATGTGGGTCTGAGTTGGACTGTGTGTGCTCCACGAGGGAGGCACTATGTGTTAATCACCGTATCTCTGGCTTTTAAAGGGGTACCTGGCACATAGTTGAGGCTTCATATCTAGTAGGTAAATGAATGTGTACCCTAGGAATTTAGGGGAAGCAGAATCAGGGGAGGTTTGAGGGGAGAACATTGCTGGGAGAGGGTCAATGTGACATACATCTCAAGTACTTGGTTCATCTACAACAAGCATGTCAAGTACTTGCTGCCTGTGGGCCGTATGCCTATTACTATAGTGTGTGAGCATGAGCCCATATCAATGTGAATATCATCTGGGGAACATTTCATAGTTCTGGGATATTTTAAAAATGTAAAGAAAGCTAACATTTTTTGAGTACCTACTCTCTGTTGAACATTAGAGTACAAACTTTACAAAAAGCCTTTTGTTTAATACTAACAATATACTAGTGAAAAAAGCATTGTTGTTCTAAATTATAAATAGGGAACTATAATTATAGTCTCGGAGAGATTAAATCAGTTGCTTAATGTCACAGCTGTGAATTGATGGAATTGGGATTTAATTCAGTCTCTTTGGTCTCCCAACCCATTTTTCTTTTTCCTGTGCTCCCGATCTCTGCCTCTATGAACAGAGATATAATACCAGTAAGAGAGATGAACTTGACATTCCTACTATCCCCAACAGTGGTGAATGTCACTTGAAATAAACAGGATCCCAATGGCAGGAACTCATGGTTTGTTTCATGGTACAGAAAATTGTGAAATAGTGTTTGCCTTACACCTACTCATACAATTCTAGTCTCCCCATATAAATGTGTGATGAGGCTGCTATTCAATTACAGAACTACATTTATATCTCGCACACATATATTTGCATATACATATGAACAATCATACAAGTTATAGTATCAGATGGGGATGACCACTGAGTTCCAAGTGGGAGGGCCACCCTGGAGCTGGCTCCATAAATCCTGCCCCAAACCTCTTAGAGCCATTAATATCACAAACTGAGCAGAGGAACCAATCCTTCTTCAAGTGGGGATTTTTAAACTGTATTTCCAAGTCATAAAAACAAAGTTCTGAAGTATAAATATCTCCTAAGAATCTACCAGACTCACTGTTTGCTTATCCCTGCCTAACAGCTGTCAGAGGTCATGTGACATTCATAATACTGGAAGCCCTATTTGCAAACATATTGGTCTTTTTGGCTTTGCATGTTCCTGGATGATCCCCTGATTCGGGCAGTCTGTCTCCTTGCTGACAGAAAGCCTAATACCTACCAGTTGACAGTTTTCTTGGTGTGTGAGCCATACTGTACACACTCCTCAGAGCAGCCAATATTCCATGTTCTGAAAACAATGTCTACTGCATATTCATAGACAAGTCTATCTGAGACTTTTACGTGTTACCCAGTATCTACAGACTCATTGAGAAGAAATGTTTTCAAGGCCTTTATAACAAGTAACACTACTGATTATTCCAAAGGCTGTGATGTAGATGCATATGCTTCCAATTATATACTCCATAAAGTTTTGGGGCATTTGAAAGCCCTTCATTACTCCCTCATCTCAACACTCCCAAGGCAGGTCTTAGAATTAAATACCATGAGGTCGTCTGTAGCTTGAACAGCCTACCTAACAATTCATGAAAGAAAAGTGATGAGGGAGAGAATATTTAAGATATGCACTAAAAAGAGCTGATGATAAAGGAATTTATTTTAACTTGGGTAGGTTTGGGAAGATATATTCCGCCACTTCAAAGGCTTGTCTTTGGTCCCTTCTTCCTAAATTCTGGCTTTGCCTCCTCCCAAAGGAGCTCTGACATCCTGGAAAAGATGCCACACACACATCCTCAGGTGAGCCTACACAAACCAACAGTGAAAGATTATTCAGATAATGTGATTGTTGTAAACAGTGGACTGGATAGCTCATGCCAAATGCTACTTTTTCTCCTCACTGATTCTTCATCCTCACTAATATTTATCCTCAGACATTTCCCTCCTGACTATATGTAACCTGAATTATCTAGAAAATGTACTTTTTTGGGGTCTGCATATATGTCAACTAAAGTAAGTATTTTCCCTTTCTTTGGTGAAAGTTAAACTCTCATTGGACATATCTCAGATAAGCATACTAAAGTATCCATAACCAATCTGTGTATTTCATAGTTAGGTTTACCAGAAGGACATAAACATTCCTAAAGGTTAACTGACCATTAACAGTTAATGAAGAAACCATACGGAGGGATTTTTCAGGAAGAGTATATGTAGTTAGGTCTGTTTGAAATTCCCTTGGAGAAGACTTATCTACCTCAGAACATGCTATCCGTGCTGATGGCTACTGTGCTGGCCAGAAACAGACTTGGTGGGATTTTGTGACACGATGTTACTTGAAACTGGAACAGCGAGGCTGTGAGTTCCTTGAATTTGATGCCCAAGCAGGTCTCCCCTATGGTGCTGAGAGCTTCCAATGTTGCTGATCAAGTGTTCCCACTCCAGGTTTTGCAGTTGTAATAAAGTTCAGTAACCGCACTGAGCACCTGCTAAATGTGAGGGACTGCAGAAGAGAACCTGTTGTTTAAGACCTAGCTCTTACTTCAGTGGGGAGACAACATGCGTGCAAAACAAGTAACTTCACAAGGCACACCTGGATCCCGGCCACCATGTTATCTCATGATGTCCACGTGGCTACCTACTGGTAACGCAAATGCAATGTGTCCAAAACAGACCTCCTGATATGCCCCTGCCCACTGGCACCTCTGATGCTCTTCTCATCTCTGTGAATGGCACTTCCTTTATTCCAGTCATTCAAGGGCCTGGAATCACTTTTGACTCGGCTCTTTCATACTACGCTCATCAAATCACAAAGCAAATCCTGTCTGTCCTCTCTTCCAAATTTACCTAGAATGAGACCACGTCTCACTGCCTCTACTGCCCCTGTCCTGGCCAAGCCAGCTCCCTCTCCCTGGGAGGACAAGCACCATGCACAAGCCGTAGTCTGCATGACCCCTCCTCACTGCACCACAGTGACCTGTCTCCTGCTGGTCCTTTTACTGCACCTGCACCTCTGCGTCTGTGTCCACATTAGTCGCTGTAGTTGGAATCCCGTCTGCCCTGTGCGCTGTCGCCTTCCGTTGCCCTTCCCAAGGGCTTCGCTGACCACCCTGCTTGAAATAACAACACCCCATCCCTAGCCCTCTCTACCCTGCTTTGTTTTCCCCCCATTGCACTTACTATCTTTCGATGCATTATTTATTTTTTTACTCATGCTATTTGTTTCACCTCTTTCCCCAGCTCCACAAAGGTGGAGATTCTGTCCGTTTTGCTCATCTTTCCATGCCCAGAGTCTAGGATGCTTTCTGGCCTGTAATAGGTGCACGCCTTGCAGTGTGTTTACAGAGGAAAGGCAAACATGAAACCAAGTAATCAGCTTTGTACTGAGCATGCCCAACGCAGCACCCATCAGCACTGACTGCGTGCTTGGAGGTAGATGAGGCTCCTCTCTAAGGGAACTTCAAGAAAACAGACTCGTATATACTTCGACGGAAAAATCCCTCCCTGTGACTTCTTCATTAACTGTCAATGAGTAACTAGTTCCGTGTTTGCCATCTATTTGCAAAAACACTGCAACGGCACAACTGGCCAACAGAGGTCAATGTTTAGATGCTGAGGCGCTGGCTGTCCTTGCTTCTTTTCAGTGGGGACTAAATTGGGCGACCAGTCCTCTCCAGGGAGAGGGGCAGCACCTGCCTGGGGGCTGGCTCACCACTAACAGGCAGCTTTCTGGGCTGAGCCTTAGCGGCCTCCCTCAGTGCGTCCCTGTCAGACGCTGAGTTCATCATGACCTCATAGAATCAAACTTTGGTTCCTTTCTCTCCACTCTTGAGGTTCCTCTTTGCTATTTCAGCTGTGCTAATAACCATTCGTTTTATGACCTTGTGGGGGTTCAAACGGTCTCTGCTTAAACCCCAATGAACACACATTCCTGAGGGCAGCACCATATAAAAACCAAAGGACGTTACATAATTCCTGGCAGCGCCACACAGTCCATCTTTTTCATCCATAAATGTATCTTTTTCCAAATACGTGAAGCAGTCGTAGGATAAAATGTGAGCATGAATAGCCTCTGTCCTATGTCAGCTGGAGGCCCCACTGCTTCTCATCTCTGGATGCCTGGAAGCCAGGACTTCTCTTTTAGGGGCAGATCACCTTTTACCCTCCTCCTTCCACCCTCCTCCATCCTCCTGCTGCTGCAGGCACCCCATGTGCTCACTACTGCTTCTATGAGAAGTTTGTCTTCCCTCCCTCTCTCCAGCCCCCTAAACCAACCCTCTAAACCCACCACCTCCACCTTCTATTCAAATGGAGGAATTAGGACAAGGAAGCAACACAGCTGGACTGGTAATAATTTATTCAATATCACAGTCCTGCTCCTGCTAATGACTGGATTTTATGATCATTCTTTGTTCTTCTGTGTATAAGTTCAATAAAATTCCTTTAACTACTCAGTCAATAACTATTGTATTTAAACACTGTATGCATAAACACATATTTATGCTGTTTGAATATTTCGATCTTAGATGGGTGCTGTCTATATACACACATATGTGCATAGCACCAAAAACAAGATATAAAGAACACAAAACGTCTGCTGCTTAAATTTGCCTCCTATTTCCTTAACAGGAGTCCCTGTTTTCACAAATGTGAAGGGCATCTGACAAAACATTTTGCTTGGTACTCTCCCAAATGTACCGACTCTGCCTGGTCCTGGAGCCACGCAGCTCCGGAGCGGGTTCCAGTGGGTGTCCGCGTCCGGTGCAGTTATTAAATTGGGAGTTCCTAACTTGTCTGCCATTGACATCCTTGATCCTGCGTTACCTGAAGAGAAAAGCCAGCCTGCTTTCCTCGAAGGCCAGTTTGCATGACTACATTCTCAATATCAAGAACCTCAGAAAACCCTGGAACAAGGACTGAAGAGCTCAGCAAGAGACCCACTTACATCAATGTTGAAAAATTATCAATGAAAACAGTCATACGTCTTCAGCTGAGTGTAGGACATCTGTGAGTGCTGTTTCCAATATTTAATCACCCTGGTGCAGGCCTGACTCAGTCCTCGGTGGGTGTCTCAGGCTTGCTTCAGTAAACTCCAGGCTGGTGCTGAGGGGCCTCCAGACACTAATCCCAAGCCACAAGCTGGGTGCTTCCTGCACATCGTTGCATGGTTCCTATGGCCCCCACTGCTGGGAGGCCCGTAGGACCTGCTCAGCAAGCCACCAGGGCAGCTCTCGGCACACAGATTCCATCCCACTGGCTCTCCTCTCTCGGGGCTTAAAAATGCTTGTCTTGGTCCTGGCCGGGTGGTTCAGTTGGTTGGAGAATCATCCTGTACACCAAAGGGACGCAGTTTGATCCCCAGTCATGGTGCATACAGGAAGAAGACAACCAGTTGATGCCTCTCTCTCTCTCTCTCTCTCTCTCTCTTCCTCCCTCTCTCTTTCTCTCTCTAAAAATCAATGGGAACATATCCTCTGGTGAGGATTAAAAAAAAGTGTGGCATAAAGAACAACAACTTTTTTTGGGGGGGGGCTGTTTATACTGGATTTGTTAGAGGTTCCTCTAAACCTTTACCTTTTAATTTAATTTATTTATTTTTTAAATCTTTATTGTTCAGATTATTACAGTTATTCCTCTTTTTCCCCCCATAGCTCCCCTCTACCCGGTTCCCACCCCACCCCCTGGCTTTACCCCTCCCCGCACTGTCCTCATCCATAGGTGTACAATTTTTGTCCAGTCTCTTCCCACACCCCCCACATCCCCTTCCCCCTGAGAATTGCCAGTCCACTCCCTTTATATGCCCCTGATTCTATTATATTCACCAGTTTATTCTGTTCGTCAGATTTTTTATTCACTTGATTTTTAGATTCACTTGTTGATAAATATGTATTTGTTGTCACTATGTTGTTCATAATTTTTATCTTTTTTTTAATATATTTTATTGATTTTTTACAGAGAGGAAGGGAGAGAGATAGAGAGTTAGAAACATCGATGAGAGAGAAACATCATCGATCAGCTGCCTCCTGCACATCTCCCACTGGGGATGTGCCCGCAACCCAGGTACATGCCCTTGACCGGAATCGAACCTGGGACCCTTCAGTCCGCAGGCTGACGCTCTATCCACTGAGCCAAACCGGTTTCGGCAATAATTTTTATCTTTACCTTTTTCTTCTTCTTCCTCTTCTTAAAGGATACCTTTCAGCATTTCATATAATACTGGTTTGGTGGTGATGAAATCCTTTAGCTTTTCCTTATCTGTGAAGCTCTTTATCTGACCTTCAATTCTGAATGATAGCTTTGCTGGGTAAAGTAATCTTGGTTGTAGGTTCTTGCTATTCATCACTTTGAATATTTCTTGCCACTCCCTTCTGGCCTGCAAAGTTTCTGTTGAGAAATCAGCTGACAGTTGTATGGGTACTCCCTTGTAGGTAATTGACTGTCTTTCTCTTGCTGCTTTTAAGATTCTCTCTTTGTCTTTTGCTCTTGGCATTTTAATTATGATGTGTCTTGGTGTGGTCCTCTTTGAATTCCTTTTGTTTGGGGTTCTCTGCGCTTCCTGGACTTGTAAGTCTATTTCTTTCACCAGGTAGGGGAAGTTTTCTGTCATTATTTCTTCAAATAGGTTTTCAATATCTTGCTCTCTCTCTTCTTCTGGCACCCCTATAATTTGGATGTTGGTATGCTTGAAGTTGTCCCAGAGGCTCCTTACACTATCTTCATATTTTTGGATTCTTTTCGCTTTTCTGGTTGGGTATTTTCTGCTTCTTCGTATTTCAAATCTTTGACTTGATTCTTGGGGTCCTCTAGTCTGCTGTTGGATCTCTGTATATTATTCTTTATTTCAGTAAGTGTATGCTTAATTTCTAATTGGTCCTTTTTCATATCTTTGGGGGTCTCACTAAATTTCTCAGAGGTTTCTAGAAGATTCTTGAAAAACCTTATAAACCGTGGTTTTGAACTCTATATCCAGTAGTTTGCTTTCCTCCATTTCTTTCGTTTGTGACATGTTTCTTTGTCTCTGCATTTTGGCTGCTTCCCTGTGTTGATAGAGTGGCTTTGTGTGCTAGGTGTCCTGTAGGGCCCAGTGGCTCAACCTCACTAATTACCTGAGGTGGACACTCTTGGTGCACCCCTTTGTGGGGTGTGTGCACAGTCTTGTTGAGTTAAGCCTTGATTGCTGTAGGTATCACTGGGAGGAATTGACTTCCAGGCCAATTGGCTGTGAGGACTGGTTGTATCTACAATAGGAGAACTTCTGTGCTGGAGACACCCTTATGGGGCAGGACTGCCTCATTGGGGCTTTGGTGCTCACTGAGTCTGCCCAGGTTTTTAGGCAGAGAAAGGCCAGGCCATTCATATGCAAAAGCCTCAGCACACAGGTTGGGTGTGGTTTTAAATTGGGTGGGGCGGGGTCTCGGAATCACCAGGGCGGAGCAAACCGCAATGGCTGCCAGTCTGCTCTGCCTCAGAGAGGCCCGGGATCTGTGTTTCGTGGCCCTGTGCAGGAGCAATGACCGCTGCAAGCATCTCTGCAAGAAAGCTGCCCTCACGTTCCGGCCCGATGCCAGACAGTCCAGTTTCTCTCCGTATGAGTCTGGGTCCCCAAATTCTCACCCGGAACTGGAGTTCAGAGCAGTCAGGAGCTTGTCTCTCCCTCCCGATTGAAAAATACAACAGTGTACCCAGCTGCCAGCCCTTTCGAGTGCGCCTCCGTACCTCCACACTTCCATACCACTGCACCTCCTACTGGACTCAATGCGCTTCTCTCTTTCCTTCTAGTTGTAGAATTTCCACTCAGCCAGCCTTCCCATGGTTCTGGATGGTATTCGTTTTGTCTTTTAGTTGTAGTTTTAATGTGGTTGTGCGTGGCAGCAAATTCAGGTGTTTACCTATGCCGCCATCTTGGTTGTCTCTCAAGAACAACTTTATTCAGTGCTAAAAAAAAATGAACTACCAAAGCCACAGAAAGACAGGGTGGAACCATAAATGAATTTTGCCAGGTGAAAGAAGACAGTCTGAAAGGCTACATTGTGCCTGCGTCCAGCTATGTGACACTCTGGGAAAGGCAGAACTAGAGAGAGGTAACAATCAGGGGTGCCAGGGCCTCGGGGCGGGGGTGGTAGTATAAGTAGGCGGCACATAAAGGGTTTTTAGGGTGGCGAAACCATTTTGTATGATACCCTAAGGCAGCGGTTCTCAACCTGTGGGTCGAGACCCCTTTGGTGGTCTAACGACCCTTTCACAGGGGTCACCTAAGACCATCCTGCATATAAGATATTTACATTACGATTCATAACAGTAGCAATATTACAGTTATGAAGTAGCAACAAAAATAATTTTATGGTTGGGTCACAACATGAGGAACTATATTTAAAGGGCTAGAAGGTTGAGAACCACTGCCCTAAGGCATGGTTACAATATCATACAAAATACATTACCCATTTGTCAAAGCTCACAGAATGTACAGCACAAAGGATAAAGCCTAATGTACACTATGGACTTTAGTTAATGACAACATACCAATACTGGCTCATCAACCATCACAATATGCTGCACAAATGCAAGATTTCATTAGTAGGGGACACCGTCTGGGAACTCTGTGTACTTTCTGTTCAACTTTTTTGTAAACCTAGAACTAACTACTCTTAACAATGAAAGCTTATTTTTTAAAAAGCTACAAACAACACGTGAGATCACCTCATTGGGGGACTTACATCTCAAAGGCTGAACAGAGCCTCTTTCTTCCCCCATCTTCCTTGGGAGGGACACACACACCACAGCCAGGTGGCGTACCGCTATTTCCCTGCTGCAGCCGTTCCCGAGTCAGAGCCCAGAGGAGGATCTCCACCAGGACCTGGACCAGCGGCCCGGCTCTGGGCTTCCAACACAGGGCAGCCACTATCTGTCTTTGGTTCTTTAAGACTCATTCCCAGCAGGCTCCGCATGTGGAACGCTGGCACGTCGGCTTGCCTTGGCTGCGGAGGGACTACACCAGCTTATGTGCTGCTTGCATGAGGGCTTTGGCTATTTTTAGGCAGCAGCTAATCCATTAACTGCATAATGCTACCACGGATGACTCACAGAACACAGCAGTCAAATTAAAAAAATAGTGGGATGCATGAAAAGCCATCGGTAAACGTGCAGTAAGCACATCATTGTAACATGCCGTGTGAGTGAACCAACACACACGCAGACACGCCAGGACAGTTGGGGGAAGGAAGTGGCACTGAATATTAAGCAGTCGCCGCGGCAGTAACGGGAAGCAGTCACCCCAGGAGGATCTGGGAAGCGACAGACAGTCCCACTAACATAAGGAGCTCGGCAGTTAGGAGAGAAGCAGTCCAAGAAAAGAGTCACCCCAGAGCACTTTTCAAGTAAGATCTGCTCCAAGTCTTCTGAGCCAAGTATGTGTACTTTTCAGAAAAGTTGAGGCCTGGGGAGCATGAGGCAGAGAGGTAGGAGGCTGCTCACATACTGAACACTGTTTGCCAGATGGAAGCTGACGACCCCCCAGGTGGGGCCACCCTGGGTGGGACTCTCCTAGCGGGCCTGCTGCAGGAGAGGCCCATGAGCCACAGTCCCCGCCTGGGTCCTCTTACTGATGTGGAGGGCTGGACCATGCATCCACCCCTCCAGTCCAGTGCACGCGCAGGAAAGCACTGCATGTGTACGCTCACACGTAGAAGTAGCGGTATGCATGCTTCTGGGCCCGTCATTGGGAACGTGCCACAGGAACACAGGCAGGGTAAACACAGCTCATTGGGAAAGTTCAGCCTTCTTTCTGGGCTTTTCTAAACTGTCTCTCCTTCCATGAACTCTGTTTACTATAGAGCACAGAGCCTTTTCTTTTTCAGAAGTCAACCATTTCCCTTCTCAGGGCCAAAGTCACTCAAGGGAAGCAGGGAAGGGACACTAACATTGTTGAGGGCCCACTACGTGCTACATAGTGTGCTGGTTCCTTTGAATGTATTTTCTTTAATTCTTACATTATTCCCACTACATAACCAAGGATGGAAGGCTGGGGTAGAATTTGCATGATACATTATTTGTGCAATTATTTTTTTATTTTTATTTTTATTTTTAAATTTATTTTATTGATTTTTTACAGAGAGAAAGGGAGAAGGATAGAGAGTTAGGAGCATCGATGAGATAGGAACATCAATCAGCTGCCTCCTGCACACCCCGCACCGGGGATGCGCCCGCAGCCAAGGTACATGCCCTTGACCGGAATCGAACCCAGGACCCTTCAGTCCGCAGGCAGACGCTCTATCCACTGCGCCAAACAGGTCAGGGCTATTTGTGCAATTATTTGTAAATATTTGCACAAGGCCCCGGCGCTGTGGTGGGGGACAGATTCAGACCGAGGTCTTTTTGGCTCCAGATCCCACATTCTCCTTTCAGCCAACTTGTTCCCACCCAAGCAGGTGATGCTCCACACTCCTATTGCCTGGGATCCCTTCTGGGACTCGCCACAGACTTACGGACTCAAACTTCGAGAATATTAAGTGGATTATATTTGGGAGTGAGGCTCTGAGGGAAGTGATTCTACTGTCCCTTGGGGCTCTCGACCAGAATCACCAGGGCAGAGGGGGCGGCTGGATGGAAGCAGCGACCCTCCCTGGAGGGGTGGAGGGAGTGAGTGTGCTCCCTGCCCTTCACCGGAAGAGGAAGAAGACTGCAGAGTGGCCAAAAGAAGCTTCCTGAGGAGCCGACAGTAGTAAGGGATAACGCCTGGGGTGGGGCACTGGGGTGCACAGAAATGCCCTGTTGCGTAGGACCAGCCCCAGGGAGGGGGACGAATACCGGAAAGTGCTTTTCTCCTACACTGCCTCGTCTGGTGCTTCAGCTGGAAACAACATTGGAGGCATCTTTGAATAATACTAAGAAGAAAATCAGCTCCTTAAAAATAATCACCAAAATAAAGCCCCTCTGTTTCACACAGGCTGGCTTTAGTTCCCCTCCATCTACGGTCTACGGCAGGTCCTGAGCATGAGGTCAGCGGAGGTGCCCTTTATGGCCCCTGGTTCTGGTGTTGGTGCTGGCCAATTTCATAAGGGCGGTTCTGCAGGGCAGGAAGGAAAGCCAAGGATTACAGAACAAGGAGGCTCAGGTATCTACCAGGTGTAAGGGGTCATCTACCTGTTTCGAGATGAGAAAAATGGCAGCTCTGAGAGGTAAAACAACTGGTCTGGCAGCTGACCAGCTCCCGGACTCCTGGCTTTCTCTGTGCCACATGGCCTTCTCGGGATCCTGCTTAGGTTTTATAAGGTCAGATCCTGCTTGGGTTTTATAAGGTCAGGCCTCCTGAGGCCCTCCAACCAGGTAGGATTTATACCCAGGGCCATAAAGCCACCTACTATGGAAAAACCAGCCCTGCTCCTTCAACTTCCCCAATCAAATCTGTGATTTTGCTAATTAAGTTAAACAATTTGCACATTTCTAATCTCCCTGTAGGTGCAAGGGTTAGTGATTCTAGTCAGTAGGGAGGACATGGACTGATCTGCAGGCTAGGGAGAGAGCTCTCAGTGACACCGGTCACAGAGGGAAGCACCCCGTCTTGGGCACGTAAATTAAATCCGGACTTGAGTTCTCCCTGACTCTCCAGGACTCTGCTCTGTCACTGAGGCGGACACAGCTGGGGGAGTATTTTCACTGTGATGATGTCAGCCTGTTTCTGATAGGCTCCCAGTAGAGGGACAAATCACTGGCTGTATTGGGGCCCTGCACTTGTTTCTACAACAGCTCTCTCACAGGTCTTTGCAGAAGCCCTTCCCAGCATGCAGCCCGACCACACAGGGGCCCTCCTGACAGACCTGCGAACAGGCTGTGACAAATATTCCACCTTCTAATTTGCACCTTGGCTGTCAGCAGAGAGACGAGTGGTCTGGCTACGGGAAGGTAATGAGACTTGGCCTGGAAGCCAATTTCTCTATCATTTAGACGTTCATTCTGCAAAGTATCAAGCAGGGAAAACACAGAGAGATGCTTGCTTCCTCTCTAAGACCTGCCAGGTCCATTTGAAACCTAAAGAGGCCGTGAGCGCTGGTGTGAGAGGCTGCCAGGGCCTCGGAGATGCGGCCCACGGCTAGAGCTGCTCTTTCTTCTCAAGTTGAAAGAGATGCTGGTAAGGAATCAGGAGTGTTTAAAAATATCACACCTCTTTCCATTCCCACTTCTGTGCACACTAACGCTTTAAGGATTAAAAAAAAAGCTACCATGAAAAACACATTTACTTTTCATTCTTGTTTATTTACCACGCTTCTCCTGGGGACTCTTAAAAAGACAGCTTTGCTAAAGAGAATTCCTTTTTCCTACGAGGACCGACCCCAATCCATGTAGGAAGGTCAGAGTGAGCAGCAACTACAGATGGGTAGTGAGTTGTACATAATGATGCCATTTTAAAAAGCTTGAGTTTTGCTCTTTCTTTGAATCAGAACTTTGAGAAATCTTTTGTGGGTCTTACCAAAGAGTCTAAGCCTACAATGACATCTCACCATAAAAAAGAAAAATATTTGGGGTTAAAAGCTCTTGGCAAGGCAGGTCCTGGCTGTTGTGTAAGATCCCACATCCGGTCATTCAAAAGGAGTTCCGGAAAACACTTTGGAAAACTGGCCTCCCTCCACTTCACTTGATCTTTTAAAAATGTACTTAAAACAATTCAAACCATTAACTAGTTTGTCTTGTTTTGTTTGTTTTATTTTCTGTAAATGTCCCATCAGCTAAGCCTTGACCCTTTTCCAACTCACACCTGAAGGAGGCGCTGTCACAGCCCAGAGTTTTAAAGTCCCTGATGGAAACATCCCCAGAGAGTGGGCTCTACCGCCAGGAGAGTTCCCACGGAGGCCTACTCTGTTTGACTCAATCAACCTGGGCAGTGACGTTGCTGTTTGCTATAATGGGCTGTAGAATAAATGCATCCAAGAGATTTAAGAGCCTGGAAAAGGGTAGACTGAAGGAGCCCAGGGAAATTATAAGAGAGTTGATCATAGTTCCAGTTTTTAACATGAGTCAGCTTGGCTGCACATGACTCTTGGGGTTCCTATTCACCCCAAGCCCAGCAGAGCACCTGCGACAGCCCTGATTTCTTGGGTTGTATGAACCCTGCCTTTCATTTTCTGTGTTCCGGATGCTCTGACATCTGGGGGCCTTGCTGACTCTGGAGGGATTGCCCCTCTGGGGTTAGCTAATTCCTAGAGATAGCAATCAACTCTGCTGGGAGCATACCCTTCATATGCAAACCACTCAGCCACCTCCTTTAGGAGGCTCAGACTCCTGGCCACTGCCCACCTGCCTGCCCCAGTCACCCCACAGCAGGTACCAGACAACTAGGAGGAGAGCTAACTATAAAGTTATTCAAACCAGCCAGTCCCACACCTACTCACCCTCTCACCCACTCCTCCCCACAGAAACCACAATAAGGGTTGCTGCCCCCTTTCTCCTCACTCCCTCTGCCTCCTGACTGAGCCTGGTGCTGCCCGGGGTGGCATGTACCCTTGGGATCTGGGAGTATAAGAACTATGTTTTCAATGGCCATTATCTCATCTCTTGGCCTTGCCACGCCTGACCAACAATAAAACCTGCATTTTAAAACACGGATGTCGGTATGAGATATGGTGGGTGACTCTGGGCATCTATTATCCTTACCTGACCATCAGTGTCCCTTCCTGGTGGGGAAAAAGGGGCAGATGGGCCTCTAGAAGGGCCTTAACCCAGCCTTTCTCAGTCAGGTTCCCATCTGAACCCCAGAACAAAAGCATAACTTGAGTGATGATTTCCCTAAATTGTCCTGCGGTTGGGACCTGACTAGCCTCACCCCTGGTGCAGAGAAGTTAGATCACTGCAAACAGCAGATGTCTTGGGGCACCGGGGCTAATTCTCTTGGAGAATCTTCTTAGAGAAGACTCAGAGTCCGAGGTCTGGGTACAAATGAAAGCCTTTCATTCCCCCCAGAGCACGGCAGAGTCTGCGCCCGGAAGATGTTCATCTCGCCAGGAAGTGAGGAAGGTGTGTGGTGGGTGTCCCCGCCTGGGACCTGGGTGAACATTACCTGTGCCCGGTGCTCCCCGACGGCGAACTGGATGACGGCGACGCCGGGGCTGTGGCTGTCCTCAATCCTCTCCACGGTGCTGGAGTCGATCTTCAGGTCATTGCTGATCTCTGCGCTCTGGATGAAGTCCTCCGTTTTTAAGTCCTCCACCTTCTTCAGCTCCCCGTTGGCCAGTTGGATGATGGAGCCTTTCATGAAGTAGGGGGGCAGCGTCGGGGGCACTGCTGCCGGGGACGCCACGGACTGCACCACGGGCAGGTGGATCTGGGCCTGCACCATGGCCGGGTAGGCGGCCTGGGTGACCAGGGCCTCTGGGCTAAAGTTCTCGCTCTTGGGAAGGGCGCTGGAGACGAACGTGTGAGGCACTGCTGCAAACTGGGGCGACGACGTGGCTATTGCAGAGGCAGCTCCCGACCCCTCCACGTCAGCACTGCCCACCGGGATGAGCAGGGGCTGGGTGCCGGGGATGACCAGGTGCTGGGGCAGGCTGCCGGCATAGGTGATCGCCTGCTGCTGGCTGCTCAGGTAGCCGATGACAGGCGGCTGAGTCCCTGCGTAGAAGGCTGTGGCTGGCAGTCCGACTGGGAGTGGCTCCGAAGCGCTGTGTGTGGTCTGAATGACCGTGTGGGGTGACAGTGTGGCGACGGTGGCGGCCTTCACGCCTTCGGGGCCCAGAGTCTGTTGCGGTGAGAGTGCGTAGGAGCGGTGTCCGGGCTTCCCTAAATGCAGGCCACTTTTGTCGTTGAGGGTGGAGGGGGAGGCCTCACGGTGCGTGACCTGCTGCACTTCCAGGTCGGAGACTGGGGTGTTGCTGTTGGGCAGGACCATCACAGAGGCCCGGACCCCTGCGGAGTCCCGATTGCCGTAGTCGGAGGGGCTGGGGTGGACAACCACGTGCCTGGACTCGTAGGGGTGAGGCGCTGACTTGCTGCCGGCCTTCACCAGGCCCAGGTCGGCCGAGGTGGGGGCCCCGTACCGCCGGCCCTTCTCCAGCTCCCCGTTAAGGATCTCTTTGGCCTGCATGGCCTGCTGCAGCCTGCTGCTCTCGGCTTTCTTGGTGGCCTCCCGAGGAAGGAAGTGGCTGCCGGAGTCCGTGTATTGCACTACGACCTGGGGGGAGGGCCCCAGGGTGATGGTGTGTGGGATCATCGTCTGGTGGGGGTGGAGGTGGACGGGGATGGCCGGCGGAGAGGCCGTGCGCCCGGCGTTCTGCGGGGAGCTGGCGATGTGGACGTACTGGTTCTGTTGGGTGGGTGGTGGGGACCCTGGTGCCATGAGCCCTGGAGTCCTGCCCAAGTGCTGCTGCTGCTGCTGCTCAGCCTTGTGTCCTGAGGCGTGGCTCAGCCCGCCCATGCTGGCCAGCAGAGTGGAATAGGCCTCCAGCTGGGAGCGCTGGGATGGAGTGGAGACGCCCCCGGCCGAGGCCACCGCGCTGGTGGCGGGGCTGGCCGTTGGGGAGATCAGCTGGGAGGGGATGAACCCTGCGTAGGGCCCGCTGTACTGGGAGGACCCAATAAACTGGAAAGTGTGCGGCAGGTGCGCGTACTGCACGGGCGACACCGGGGTCCCTGACTGCGGGGGAGGGTACACCGTGGGCAGCGTGGTGGTCGCCGGGACAGACCTGGGCGCGCTGGGTGGGGAGTAGTCCAGCGCCGTGGGCAGCGCTTTGTGTAAACCTATTCCCTGTTGTAAACCAAGCTCCACCGCAGTCCCCGCCGGGCCATGCCTCCCGCCCCCGTGACCTCGGCCACCGAGGGTGCCCGGAAGCCATGCCACACCCTCCGCCCGGTGGTTGTCGCTGGGCAGGACGGTGGCCTTCTCCTCCGAAGGCCGGCTGGTGGCGGGGATCTCGCGCTTCTTGGGAGGCAGGCATTCGTTGCTCCGCTCTTGGTTGGATTTCATTTTTCGCCGTCCCCCCTCCACGGTGACTGCTTCACTGTCTGGCTGGCTCTGATTTTAGTCTGATAAACGGAAAGTCACATTTGATTTCTGTAGGGGATCCAGGCTCTTCATGAGGAATCATCTCCCCGTGGGTGCAGTCCGCCAGCAGCAGCTCTGGAATCTGGGGAAAGGAAGAGGGAAAGGAAGAGAAAGGGAAGGAGGGAAAAGAAATCAAGACATCAGCACCGGAAAAGGACATCCTCCCAAGACTAAGACTAGGCTTTGGCTTCAGTGCAAATTCTGAAAACATGATTCTAGCCCCAGCATTGAAACAGCTAAAACAGTGGCCTCGGTGGACAGCCTATCGGGAAGATGATTAAGACATGGAGCAAGTCAAAACTTAAAGCAGAGGCCTTTTCTCAATACCTCTCTCCTTTTTTCTTATTAGAAGGTAGACAATGTATTTCTTAAGTTTTCTTTTCGGAAATACTGGTTCCATGCCTCACCTCTTCTTTACTTTGTTGGAAAATCAAATGAAACTCACAGCGAGGATGACATCAGGGAATGTCCCCTGGGCCCCGCCCTCCAAGCCAGGCCCTGGGAGGGGCAGGTCAGGAGTGAGAGCCTCAGTGGACTTTGCATGTTATCTCTGAATCCCCATCTATTAGAGCCACTACTCGAAGATGCCACCTGACTCTGGGTCCATCCTAACTTTACAACAATTCTCTTTACAAGAATTCCCAGTAAAGCCACTCATGATAACCGAAAACCAAAAGAAATTGGTGAGACAGTTAAAAAATGAATATGGTTACAGTTTTTTATAAAAACTTGATAATCATGCAGGTTTACTGAAGGCTTCTTTAATGATGGTTACACACTTGCTTCATCCCCGACTCGTTCCAAGTGGCCTTCGAATTTCCTTTTATACCTCCCGCCCCTGCTCTCTTTGGAGAGAGCCAGCCTACCCTTAACCCTGGAGGTGAAACTTCTTTCAGACCAATCAAAACCTGTGTGTTTACACTCGAACATACAAACAGTGAACCTGTAGCCATTTCTTAGACGCATATCTCAGTCTCCCAGTAAACACTGAATTCCGAGTCACCAAGACTGTGGGCAAAGAGATGCCCACCTGGCAGGAGACAAAACATCAGTGGAAGCCACAGGAACCAGGCTGACAAGGGCCAGATGTGTGCGCCCCCTACGGGCAGCAGCTGCAGACACGCACAATGTCACCTTGCTATGACTTTGGGAAGCTGTGAGGTCCCGCTGTGGGGATCACGTGCCCTGGGGTTACAGTGGTCCTCCTACCCAGACACTCTTTTCTATGCTCTGATTAAAAAAAAAAAGCACAATATGGCAGCAGCCTTCAGCCTCTGAACCTTGTCTATCTGAAGCAATCGCCATATCCTTTTAAAAAAAATCTTTTCATATCCCTATTATTACACACTTTTCTCCGATGCCCCTCCGCTCAACTCCCAACACCAGCTTATTCCACATCTCCTATACAGTTTACACTCCCCACCCTGGTCTGCAATTTTACTTTATTTTGCCAATGATTTAGTGGTCCTTTTTGGTTTTGCTTGAATATCACTAACAAACATCACGATAAAAGTACAAATGGCACGAGACCAGGTCCCTCAACTACAATGACTATGATCAGTTTATGTTGAAGGTAGAGGTTTAGGAATTTGGTGTCTCAACATCAAAGAGCATTTCAGTTATAATAGGGTTTCTCATATGATGAGAGGCACTTTAAAGACTGGGACAGAAACAAAAATAAAAAGACCTAAAATATTAATGCTGAAGAAATATCTGTGTCGAAAGAGTAGTGTCAATTTTTTACTCTCCCGACCTGCAGCCTTTTAAAGTCCAGGTAACTGTGTTCTGCATAGCCTTCTCTTATAGAATGCACTATATAATTTACACCCGGTACTCGCAAGTCAATGAAATGCAGTGCTATTTTCAAAACAATGACAGAATAAAATTAAACTACAATGCATTGAAAACAGTTGCCCTTTTTGGCTGCTTAAAAAGCACCGATAATGATCTAGAGATTTCAAGAGTCACCCATGAGCACGGGAACTGTATGAGCTCTCATATTCCCATACCAACTAGCAAAGTTATATAAGATAGATCTACTCAAAGCCCACCATTACAGACGCCCCCTGCTGGCTCTACACTAGCACTGATCCAATAAGACCCCACAAGATTTCACTAAGGATGTTCATGCAAAGTAGTATGTCAGAATCTGAAATTAGAACATTTGCATATAGTAGGCCCAGGCAGTAAGGGAATAGGTTAATTAGTGCAAGACAGCTTCAGGGAAGAAAAAGCAGCAGCAGAAAAGTCCTTTCAAAGCCAAGCAAAATGTCAAACACATTCAGAAATAGGTCCATTAGCAATGCAAATGTGAAATTGCCCATACAACTGAATGCACAATATACAAAACGAGAAAACCCCTTTGAAGGTACTTTTTAAAGAACTCAGTTTGAAGAAGAATGCTGACTTGGTTCTCAGGAGTGCCCTGGCTTATTTACATTGCTTATTTAGAGCTGTTCTTCTGCTAATGGACCACTAAGACTTGGCCTTGACAAATTCATATATTTTCTTTTAAAAAGTTATCCATTGATAAACATCCTTTCTTAATAATAATAATAATAATAATAATAAAACCAAGGATATAAAGATAAAGACTGAACTGGACCCAAAAGGGCCAAACTGATAAAAATTCAACCCATCCTCCTCCCACATTTGGAAGGACCATGCCTGCTATTACCAGTGCAGCTTGGAGGAGACGAGGATCTAATTCTGGGGATGTGCCCCTTCCCTGTGCTCCATTATCTCTCTGTAGTGTCAGTATATCCTATCAGGGAGAAGCACTGTGAGGACAGGGACTGTGTCTTGCTCTTTCATATATATATTTTACTGATTTCAGAGAGGAAGGGAAAAGGAGAGAGAGAGAGAGAGAGAGAAACATCAATGATGAGAGAGAATTATTGACCGGCTGCCTAGGGATCGAGCCTGCAGCCTGGACATGTGTCCTGACCAGAATCGAATCCCGGACCCTTCAGTCCACAGGTGGACACTCTATCCACTGAGCCAAACCTGCTAGGGCTGTGTCTTGCTCTTTGCAATGAACCACCAGAGGGCGCCAGAGTATGCTACCATGTCCATGTCTCTGGTACATTGGGTGACTATTTAATGGATTGAAAAGAAGGAAGAGGTCAATAATGAAGGCAGAAAAGTGCAGTAGGGAAAAGGAAGGGAGAGAGTAAGGGATAAGAAAGAAGAAAAAAGGAGAGTGGGATTTCTGCTTTTAGGGTCTCCTTCCAGCTGCAGACAAATGGCCTCTGTGTCCCCAATCACCTTCTCAGGGCTGAAACCCAGTGATTCAGTTGGGCCCTGAGGAGTTCGCCTCCTATGTTCCCGCCACAACAGAACACTTTCTTTGAAACATGGAGCCACACAAGAGTCCATAAACACTAAGTTACAAAAGAACCACGAATGCAGATCATACTGTTCAAACATCAGGAAGGCTAAAGTGGAGGGGGAGTTCATAGATTAATGGAGACATTTATTTAGGGTTTACTACATACAGTTTACCTAGTAATCACTGTTCTAAATACATTCATCTCCAGCATCTCTATATCTACATTTATATCTATCCCTCCATCAGTATTTTAAAATTTAGCTCAGTGGCCGAAGGCCTTGCCATTCCAAGGGTGGTCGTCAGACCAGCAACACCAGCACCCCAGCAGCTTTAGAAATGCAGAACCTCAGGCCCCACCCAGGCCTCCTGATCCAGAATCTGTATTTTAACACAATCTCCCGATGATTCACAGGCACAGCAAGGTTTCAGAAACTCAGTATAAGAATAAGTTTTCTGCTCATAAACTCCCAAGCATAGTAAACATCTCTAGCCTCTTTCCCCTGGAGCAGGCACTGGGAACCCCAACCAGGGCTGCACATAAACAGAACTGATGGAGCCTTGCTGCTTATCTGCTAACTGATGGAGATAAGCAGCTAACATGGAGGTAAGACGCAGCTGTTTCCTTTGGTGTCTCCTAGACCAAGACGGTTCTAAATAACAGACGTTCCTTTTCTTCCATCTTCAAGAAGTATAGAAAAACACACTTTAAAAAGGCTAGTATCATACATTTTGTACAGGACTCAATCCTCTCCAGGAAGAAAAACAAACTTTAACAAAGAAAGCCACACATATCTTTGCTATAATACAAAACTGTTTCCCCCAGTACCATGGATTTAGGCTGTTTCAGAAATGATAAAAGAACCAAGATGCCTCTGTACCGAGAGATGTGGGAACATATCCCCACTGACTGCCAGTCCTATAAACAACAACCACGCACTCTGAACGGAAGATGCTCCTAGGACAGGACACACGCCGTCCTAACAATGCATTCCGAGGTTGTGGCAATGAACTGGGCTGCTCGCCTAGCACACCCAGCCCGGAGAGTGTGAACCCAACGCCTTTCTGGCATGTGTCTATGCAGAACAGAGGCATGACTACAGTTTTAAAGAGGAAGGAACACAGACTGCCGAGCTTGTCTGTTCTGAAAAAACCATCTGACCATTAGGAGACAGAACACTGGGGCCTGGTGGGAGAGGTCACTAGGACGTGGCGAGGATTCTTTAATTCCTGGCACGCCCCTCTCCTTTCTGTTTCATTTTATTACTAAGCTGGAAGATCCATGTGCTGAGCTGGTAGAAGGCACTTCATTAAAACAATAAATATTAAAAACAGGCCCAACCCTGACATCCTTGGGGTTTCTGGGATGGAGAAAGTTGGGGTGGATGATAGCATAATTAGATACCTTCATGGTTGCTGAACAGTATGTCCCAAAGGAAGTGGATCACACATTCATTCATCATTTACTTTGCCTCTGATGTGTACAGTGGACCTTAATTTTTCAATGTCAGCATGGAGCCAATGGTATGCCAGGACTCTATTTTTAGGTCTATTCTGTTCAACATTTTATTAGTGCTTTGGCTATCATATTCAGAGGTAACAGAAGGCTGGAAGGAATGCTTAATGTATTATTGCAATTAATATTCAAATATATCCTCAGAACCTGGAAGTGATGGCACAAAACCAAGAAATTTAAGATTAATGAGAGTAAATGTAAATACCTGCCCGTGGTTTCAACAGCTCAATTAGTTTAGTAGCAGAGCTGGAGAGAACGGCTGGCTTGAGAATGGTTCAAATGAAAGAGCCTAGGGATTTTCTGTTGGATCATACATTCAATGTGAACCAACAGTTTGGTGTGGTGCCTAATAACTTGGAGTAATTATAAGCTTCATTTTTTTAAAAAAGCACAGTGTTCAGAATAAGGGACTCAATACTGTAACAGTATGTGGCATCGGCAAAGTCACAGAGTACGGAGGCAAGGGGACACTGGCCCAAAACGTATTTATCTGCTGGTTGCAAGTCTGTGCCCTCCAACCACATCTCTTCCTTTCTCCCACTCCCACCTCCCGCCCCTGGTAACCACCATTCTACTCTGTTTTTACAAGTTCAGTTGTTTTAGATTCCACGTCTAAGTGATATCATACATCATTTGTCCTCTGATTTATCTCACTTGGCATAATGCCCAAGTTTCCATTGTTTTAAGCTACCAAATTTGAGGTAATCTGTTACGGCAGTCCTAGGAAACACATACAAATAGCTTCCATATATTTATCATCTACTATATGCCAATAAGTCTATTTATTTATTTATCCTCATCCAAGGATATACTAGTATTCCCATTGATTTTTAGAGAGAGAGAAAGGGAAGGAGGACAGGAGAGAGGGAGACAAACAGACATGGATGTGAAAGAGAAACATTGAATGGGTGCCTCCCATACATGCCCCGACCGGAGATCAAACCCATAACCTAGTTATGTGCCCTGACAGGGAATCAAACCTGCCATCTTTATGGTGTATGGGATGATGTTTCAACCAACCGAGCCTCCTGGCCAGGGTGCCAATAACTCTATTTATAAATATCTCATTTACCCCTCACAACAAACTCATGAGTTTATATTTTTACCTCCACTTTGCAGATGGGGACCCTGAGGCTTGGCCAAGACCTTGCAGCCAGAGGGAGGACAGAGTTGGGTGTCTTGTTCTGCCCAACCAGGACACAGAGTAGACAGGTACTGGGATGCACTGTGGGGATGGCAGCGGAAGAGCAAATGTCCTTTCCTTTCTCATGTATAAATGGGGCAGGAAGCTAGGGGAAAGAGGGGCTGAAGATGTCAGGGAACCCGCACCACACCAGCACTAACCCTGGGCTGAAGCTGGTGTGCATTCCGTGTTACTGGCTGGGTTGGCTGAGGCAGAAAGATCAGAATCTTTTGACTTCACTGGCAAGTGAGCTGGGATCCCCAGCACCCCCAGCCCCAAGCTCAATGCCACCCACCCAATTGTGATCCAGGTCACGGTAGAGCAGAGACCACAGAGAGAACAACCTGCATGGTCAGACAGGGAGCACTGTGGACATTAACATGTTGTCTACACAAACTCTCTCCCTCTGGCATCACAAAAATCAAGTTCAAGGGCGCACGCAGGTGCAGCAGCGATGCATACCACACGCCTTTCTTTCTTTTTTTTTTTTTTATAAAAAATATATTTTTATTGATTTCAGAGAGGAAGGGAGGAGAGAGATGGAAATGATGAGAGGAAACCATTGATCGGATCAGCTGCCTCCTGCACATCCCCTACTGGATCAAGCCCTGCAACCTGGTCATGTGTCCTGACCGGGAAGTGACCTTTTGATTCACAGGTCGATGCTCAACCACTGAGCCATGCTGGCCAGGTGGGGGGCCTTTCTTTTGAGGCAGGGCCTTTTTGGGGAGGAGAGATTTCAGTGGGAAGGGGAAGGGCAGGAGAAAACAGACCCCATTCTATGTTGTTAGCACCAAAAATAATACTTTTTTTCAGTATTCATTTCAGGCATTGAATACGACAACTAAACTTAATACAATGGTTAAAAAATGTAAATCCATCTGAATGAACACAGTCCCATTTGGGTGCTCCCGACTCCACGTGGCTCTGAGTCCAGTGGGCCAAATGGACTTGGCTTCACTGCAGGTTGAAGGCCCTCAGGAAGGCGCTGGAGGGGATCCTGCAGGCGCACAGCTGTGCTGGTGTTGTCTGTCTGTCTACTGAACTCCTCGACCCGGCATAGAACTACATTGCTGCCTCCCTCACCCTCAACGGGCTCCATTATTGGCTGCTGTCAGCCCAAGGGGGAGACAGCATTCCTGAAGCCTTGGGTGGAGCTGCTCTTGGATTCTCGGCCTCTGCCACTACCTTTCCCAGTCAACACGATGACGGTGGCACTGGGCGTGTTGTGAGCGGGTTTTTCCACCTGTGGAAGCACCAGGATATCTGTCATGCAGGCGGGGCCCACTGCATGGGGACATGGCACATGTCTGTGTACATGGGACAGGCGTGCAGGTGGGGCGATAAGGAGGAGGGAGGAGGATCGAGGCCTGCAGCAGGGCCGGGCTATCCCGGGAAGCTGGCTGGCCCGTGGGGAATGTCGCAGCCACGTCTGAGTAGCCAGTGTCCCCTGGCAGCCTGCCTGAGCTGGAATTCCTGGAAAGGCTCAAGACGGAAAAATCATCACTCAGAGGGATAACCATGTGATTGAAACGGGTCCCAGATGAACTGTCCAACAGAGGCTGAGGTTTTCAGAAAAGCGGGAAATGCCTTTCTGTCAAGACCTTCCCTGATTTGATACAAGAGCAAAGACCTTTCTGCTTGAAAGTGGCAGGCGAGCTGGACCAGTACCCAGGACGCCCACCTGCTTATCCTCCATGCCCCCGGCCAGGCCCAGTGCCAAGCACTCATGCGCCGTGTGCAGTGTCCCTACCCCTCGGCACAGTGACTGGTCTCAGGCAGAGGCAGTTGGCCCCACTGGTCTCCCCGCTCCGACTGGCACAACCAGGGGCAGAGAACTGGCCATGCTCACAGTTAGGATTGGGGTGGGGAGGACAGGAATCTGTCCTTCTTGACTCTCAAAGTTATGTCCTTAGCACTCTAGTGATTCTTAGCACTCACTACAGAATTCAGCAAGCATTCACATCCATTGCATATTTGAAATGCAAAGATAAAACATTTATATCATCAATCCTGACAGGAAGGTAACATATTATTACTACTATTATTACTAACTAGAGGCCCAGTGCATGAATTCGTGCACCAGTGGGGTTCCTTAGCCTGACCTGCGGGATCAGGCCGAAACTGGCTTTCCAACATCCCCTGAGGGGTCCTGGATTGCAAGAAGGTGCAGGCCAGGTCGAGGGACCCCACTGGTGCACGATTAGGCCTGGGGAGGGACACGGGAGGTTGGCCAGCCAGGGAGGGGCTGCAGGAGGGCTCTAGGGCATGTCCGGCCTGTCTCACTCAGTCCCTATCGGCTGGACCCCAGCAGCAAGCTAACCTACCATTCAGAGCGTTTGCCCCCTGGTGGTCAGTGCATGTCATAGCAAGTGGTTGAGCGGCCTTAGCATATCATTAGCATATTTGCTTTGATTGCTTGAACAGCTGACCGGACGACTGGACACAACATATTAGGCTTTTATTATATAGGATAAGAAGGAGGCCACAGAGAGTAGCAGAAAGAATAGGCTATGGAGCAAGTGGAGTCCAGGTTGAAAACCTGGCTTTACCCCTAACTGCATATATAATTCTTTAATATAACTTTTATTAGACTCAAAATTGAACATGCACCTAGTATAGGGAGGCAAGTGTTTCAACAGTGTGTAACCTCTGCCTATAAAGTGGGGAGGAATCGATCGGCATGGTGCCAACGCAGTGCACACACTCAGTAGATGGCAGCGATCACAGCTACAACTCAGCAAGTGCTTCCTGGTGCCTCCCGTTCTCACCCACCTTACTGCTGCTGACCTCTCCTGGTTCCACGATCAATCAATACAGTCCTTCCAACTACCAACTCTTTCAAGCAACTGAGTCCCCCCCTCCCCCCATACCTGTGATTTATACAAAAAAGAAAGTTAAGGATTTTTGAGGATTTATTTTCTTTCTTCAGCCAAATGATGGGATTATATTTATAACAGTTTCCAATGCACAGGCCCCCATTCACACCAAGAAGCATGCAAGCAACTCAACATACACCAACAGAATGAAGAGAAGGGCCAGAGGTAAATGTAAGCCTGGCATTTCTCGGTGAGAGTTAAGTGTGATGGCTCCTTGTTCCACTCGGCCTGCTTTTCCGCAATACTTCTTGGATGAGTAATTCCCAAAAGGCACGGTGGGGAAATGTAGACTTCTTTCCACATCCCACAGGAAGGCTGCCAGCTGTCTGCTCACACATGCTCTCCTGTGCTTTGCTACAACCACCCAGCAAAGCCCAGCAGCAGCAAGAGGAGGCTGAGTCTGTTCCAAGGCCACCGGGGGACTGGGTCTCTGAGAGATTAGATGGCCCACGTTTATGAATGTAAAACATCTCCACCCAGATGCCTTCTGGAACTGAGGCATTCTGAGAGGGTCTTAGAGCACTCATTGCCCCGTGTGGCTGGAAAGGAAAGCCGAGGCCCGTGGGTCATCTATAAACTACCCCGTCATTCCTGCAGGGCTGTGTCACAGCGGCTTGCCTTCTGTGGTAGGCAGTCTTACCGTCTCTGGGACACTGTGCACCTTTTTAATCCCCTGGACCACCAAGGCGCCAAGACCTCCTGAGACCCACCTCCCCAAAGCGAAGCGGGTTGACAGAAGTTGCTGGGCCCTTCCTTGTGCAGGGCACAGAGATGTTTTACGTGCCAGTGACCATCTGTGGATGATAGTCCTATTGTAAAGACAAGGATACTGAGGCGCAGGGTGCAAGTGGCCAAAATAAAATGAAAATCTTGGTTTGTCTGTATAAACAACCTGGGCTCCAGTTCTTAGATTAGGCAGTGAACCTGCTGGTGTGTAGTGAAGAATTAACCCTGCCCTGGCCAGTGTGGTTCAGTGGGTTGAGCACTGTCCTGTACATGGAAAGGTCACTGATTTGATTCCCAGTAAGGGCATATGCCCAGGTTGCGGTTGTGGGCTCCATCCCTGGTCGGGGTGCATGTGGGAGGCGGCTGATCAATGTTTCTCTCTCTCTCTCTCTCTCTCTCTCTCTGTCAGCTCCTCTCACTCTAAAAATCAATAAAAAAAATATATTTTTTAAAAAAAGGATTAACCTTAGCCAAACAGGTCTAGCCTTTTCCCTGGGCTACTGGGGGTGATGTCCAGGCCTCTGGAGTGGCCTGCCCCATATCAGTGTGTCTGTTTGCCTGGGGGCTTTGGCCACCAGATAGTCTAACAAAGCAACTGATGATGGGTCTCTGGCCACGTGGGATCAGTTCCAATCTCTGAGGAGCTAATGACTAGAGATCTTTGCCAGGCCTGTGGGAAGGGCTGGGGACAAAAGATCCGCCACATGGCAGTCTGTGACTGAGCTCCTATAAAAACACTGGACCCCAAAGCTCCGGTGAGTTCCCCTGGTTGGCAGCCCTCCCTGCGTACTGTCACACACTGTGGCCACGACGCCACGGGAGGGAATGCCTGGAAGCCCCCAGTTTGGACCCCTCTGGGCCTCTGCCCTCTATGCCTCTCTCCTTGGCTAATTTTAACCTGTATCTTTTCTTTGTAGTAAACTGCAGCCATGAGCATAACAGCTTTCGGTGAGTTATCCCACCCGAGGGTAGTTTGGGGAACCCTCCAAACTTGTAGTTGGTGTCAGAAATTGAGGGCAGCCTCGTGGAAATGGATCTTTCTAACTTTATAGATGGCTCATAAACTCCTTATAGCCCGTGCTGATTATATACTTAAATAGACAAAATAATAAACATAAATAAAATCCATCAGGGTCCAGGGATAAGAATGTATCATGAAGCAAGGATCAGATCAATCCAAATTTAAGCACCCCTAAACAGTGGCCAGTGACAGGCAGGTGAACGCAACAGATGGGGGAGGAGAACATGCTGCCTGGTGTAATTCCATCTGGGCCAGGCCCTGTGGAGAAAGCCTGCCCATAAGAATTACCCAGCGGTTAAGCACACACATCTCGGTAGAATTAGCAGTTCAATTTTCTGTTCACAGTGCTGGAGCAATGGGAGAAGCATCACCGGCTGTGCAGGTGTCTCAATATCCTCCGTCCACTGAGTGGAACTGACTTACCAGCAATCTCCATGGCCACTGACACTGACCCTGACCAGCCCAGCATCCCATCCCCGGGCTCTAGCACTGGCTCTTAGGGTTTTGGAGGAAGTACCTCCTCAGAGCAGAGGAAGCTGCACACGTGCCTGGGGCAGGGCTGGGCTCACTGTGCCCTTGGCTATGCTGAACATGGTGTCTCAGTGGCAGCAGCCCTGAGCTGAGGAACAAGAAAGCTGGCAGCAGGGGTCCCAGGGCCACATTGTCCTCACTGCAGACTAAGAAGTCAATCCTCATTGTATGTTGGGAGAATCCAGGAAGCTTTTTAACACACACTCATGTCCAGACTCAGCCAGACCAACCGAATCAGAATTCCAGAAGGCACGGCCAGCACTGGCATTGAAAAAGATGCACCAGGGGATTCTAATGTTCAGCCACAGGTGAGCACCCCTGCTACAATGATCTTTAGGCTCCCGGTTAACACCATCGCCCCCCTGGCAGAATGTCTCAATGATGTTTAAATACAGCTTCCAATCCTTTGCCCGGCCCTGACAATATGAACATGGTGTTCTCACCTTCCTTAACGGCGCTTTAAAAAAAGTACATGCTCCCCACTACACACCCATAGGATAGCCATTACTTTAAAAAAAAAAAAAAAAAGCTGGGGGGAAATAACAAGTCTTAGTGAGGATGTGAAGAAATTAGAATATTTGTGCATTGCTGGTGGGAATGTAAAGTGGTCCAAATGCTGTGGAAAACTGATTGGAAGTTCCTCAAAAAGTTAAATGTAGAATTAACGTAGAATCCAGAAATTCCACTTCTAGGCATGTGCCCAGAGGAATGGAAAGCAAGGACTCCCACAGATACTGTATGCCAGTGTTCACAGCAGTATTACTCACAAAAGCCAAGAGGTGGAAACAACCTGAATGCTCATCAACAGAGGACTGGATAGGCAACATGTGGTCTATCCGAACAGTGGACTATTACCCAGCCTGAAAGAGGAATGCAATTCGGATACTTTCTACCAGATGAGTATTATTTAAAGATTGAAAGATTATGCTCAGCGAAAGAAGCCAGAAGCAGAAGGACAAATACTGTATGATTCCACTTATAGGAGGTACTTAGAATAGGCAAATTCACAGAGAAAGAAAGTAGAACAGAGGTTTCCAGGGGCTGGGGGAGGGGGCCGTGGGGAGTTACTGTGTAGTGTGTACACAGAATTACAGTTTGGAATGATGAAAATGTTCTGGAGATAAGTGAGGTGATGATTGCAGAAGAATGTGAATATACCTAATACCACTGAGATGCACACTTAAAAATGGCTCAAGTAGTCAATTTTTTGTTATGGATATTTTATCACAAGAAAAAATAACTTTTAAAAATTATACGTCATGATTTTAAAAGTTTGCAAACCAACTGCAATCCAATTGCAATTTTGTCTTTAAACTTCCACAGCCTCTCCACGCCCAGTTTTCCTTGGAGCTACATGGATCCTCCAAATACCTGCTAGAGCCAGCCTGCTCTCCACGGCTGGACTCCAGACATCTTTAAGCCCTTACAGCAAATGCATTTCCTCACATTGCCATGGGGACTGTGAGCAATGAAAAGCTAAGAAGCATCATTTTAAGGTGGTGTCCAAAGCTCTCTATCCTTTCATTACTTGCTCAAGACAGAAGGCTGCTTGTCCATGTCTTCTCCCCTGTACTAAACTCCCAGGTCATGTGGACCATGGAGATGTCAGTCCCGCCCTCTAAATCAGGGGCCAGCACTTAGGAGAAGGGCCACCCAGTAAATGTTTCCAGCCTCACAGGCCAGGCAGTTTCTGTCACGACTCCTCAACTCTGCCAGTGCCGTGTGAAAGCATCCTAGATAACACGCAGACCAGTGGATGTGGCTGTGTACTGTTCCAGCCCTCAAGCATGTCAGCTCAAGCCTTAGTGTATATCTTCTGAGCACTTTCCCCTCCTGCCACCTTGTTGCCTGTTTTCCGATCTAGTGGTTCTCATACCTAAGTTCCCAGATGATGCAGACGCAGCTGGTCTGGGGACCATGCTTGAGCACCAGCGTTCTAAGCTCTCTTTCAAGTCTCTCTTTAGATGTCACTTACTTGAGGTTCTCCCCACTCCACCCCTCGCCCCTCATCCCTCTTCTTTGTGCCCCTCATCATTCTGCTCTATCCCATCATTCACACGCTGTCCTATAGCTCAGCTATCCTTCTGGTCCCCACCTAGGCTGCCACTGCCACTCCCTCCATGCCTCTGCCCATAGTGGGGCCCCTGAAGCTTGGCTAAGCCACTTAAGACCACTGCACTCTTGCTCATCCCTTCGTCTTCTGAAGCTTACACAACCACCACAATCTATCACTTCACTGCGCTTGCTGTACTTTTTACTTGTTTTCACGTGGTGTCTTCTTCATTATATTGTCAACTCCCCAGATGAGGATAGACTGAAATTTTATAGTCCTTTCAGATTCTAGGGCTGTGTCCTTTATTTGTCGGTTACTGCCTCATTCCTCTCATCCCGTGTCAGTCTATCACAGTTCCGTCTTTCTTAGAAGTTGGCGACCAAAAGGCAAAGGGTTTCTCGATCTTCTTTTGCATTTTTTTGAGGTAACGATACAGTGTTGGATAAAAAAAAAAAAAAAAAAAAAGGAAGTCGAGTGTCATAAAACACTGTGTATTTGAAAAGCATCTGCATTTAGAGATTCCATTTCTAACACAAATTCTCCTGTGAGATTATTAGCCCCGGATGCTCCCTGTAGCAGGAAGTCTAAGTTCGCCATGTGAGACGTCCTTACGATGTGTGTTGCATGGGGAGGGCTCTAAGAACTCACATCCCATTATCCAAAACTATGCCCAGACTGTCCTTACATCAATCCCAAGGAAGCGCTTCTGGTAGACTTCGGTTTTCTGGAAGGAATGTGCATTTCCAAAGATAACAATTTTATTGAAACCAGCCTACATCAAGCGTGGAAAGCACAGGAAGACCAGCTGTAAAAATCAGCCAAGATAAGAATTCTCTATGAAAAAAAAAATGTTTGTTTTAAAATTAGGGGTATGACTCATACTCAGTGAATTGGATGGCTGAGTTCTGACCCTCAAAAGATGAATGGTTTCTTTTGAAAAGCGGAACAAGTGGGAAACCTATTTTCCACCTCCATTTATTTCAGAGAGGCTGCTTCTCGGAGCCCAAGACGCCCTGTGCTGTTTCCAATCACCAGCAAAATGGACAATGGGATGACTCGCCACCTAAGGCTGTTTTCAATCAAAAAGCTGAGTAATTACTGCAGCCCCTCCTGGGCTCACAGGAGGCCCAGCGCGAAGCCAGTGGGGCGTGGAGGATGCTGAATGAGCTGCCAGAAACCCTACAGAATCTGGCTGCCAAACTGCTCCTCCCCGCCCCCCCCCCCCCACCGCCCCCGGCTCAGCATCATTAATGTAATCAGGTATTCACTCAATGAAAAAAATTTCACATTCTCCCTGGAAGAATGCCAGATCCCTCTGAACGAGGCGCACTGTCAAATCAACCGCATTCAGCAGGAGACCGTCAGGGCAGTTTACGCTCTTTTACTTAATTCAGGGTCTGGCAAGAAGGGAACCCCCCTCTATGCAGTACTTCTGGGGCATGCAGTAAAGAGAGGTTGTAATGAGAAGCTGGTCAGAGAGGAAAAAGGCTTCGCCTGTCCTTTGCCATTAGAAACCCACCACGCTTTCTACCAGCGTTCTTACCTGGTTGACTTTGGTGTCACAGAGACCTGGGCTCAACTTCTAGCTTTTGGCCTTTGGTAACCGGTGACTTTAGGGGAAGTTATTTAACTTTCGAAGCTTTGGTTTCCTCTATAAGAAAATGGAGATGATACTAAGCCATATGTCGTGCGGCTGTGGTGGCATTGCTGCAACAAGGCAGTCAGAGCCTAGCACGCAGGCTGGGGGACCTCAGGAAAAGCCACCTCTAGCCATGAACTGCTTTCGGGCATGAAACAACCTCCCCTGGTGGCATGAAGGGCACAGGCTTGGGGCCCTGACTGCGGAGGTGGCATTCTGGTGCCTTCCCCCAGCAGCTGTGTCTCCATGTCCTTATCTCTCAAGTGGGAATAAAACAACTTACCCCAGAGGCTTGTTGTGAGTTCACACATTCAATGAGCTAGTCCAGGGTCTGGGCACTGCAAGACCTATGCACATTGGCTGCTGGTGTGATGATCGGGAGAAGGGCCCTCCCACTACCTCCTTGACTTAGGTCATATTTCCAACTGTATTAAAAACCCCACTTTCCTTCCTTCCTTCCAGGTTACTTCATGCACCACATGCACCAGTCAACTTCAGAGAAGACCTTAGATGGAATAATCTCTAATTAAAATTTTCTTGCTTCACCTCCGTTAATGAGGGATTTCAAGTCGCAACAGTTGAGAAAGCGTACTAAGCCTAAAACTGCCTTCTTCTAGGGAAATTCACATGAGAGCACTGGTATTCTCTTCTCTCAAACTGCACTAGAGTTTTGTCTGCAGAACAAATAGTCAGTGACATCTACATTCAAAAATGAAATTCAAGTGCATTCATGTTTTAATCTGGGTTTGTTTGTATTATTTGCTGTTTATTCCCGCAGTACACGTGGCAGCTTGCTGACTTATTTGAACACAGAGCACAGTACACTGTTTAGACACAATTCCTCATTACAAATGAAATCAATCTTTCCTATTGAATCTGTTTAGACTACCCATGCCCTCATGAGAACCTCTACACTAGTATAAATGCACAAAAAATGCCAGCTATTTTACTTAAGGCCCTAAAAGCACAGGAAAGACACCAAATAATGCTGTTGGGGGTGTCGAATGACTATCATCTAAATAGGCAAGAAAATGTTTATGGTTAAAAGGAGACACAGTGCCATGTGGACAGCAAGTTTGTTCTCTTTACTAGGAATGTGGCCTCGGAAGACAGTTGACCTCTTGAGTCTGTTTCCTCATCAATAATAATAATAATAATAATATAACATGATCATAATATTTTTTAAGACATGTTTTTATTGATTTTAGAGAGAGAGGAAGAGAGAGAAAGAGCAAGAGAGAGGGAACCATCGATGCAAAAGAGAAACATTGATTGTCTGCCTCCTGCACGCCCCAAGAAGGGATGGAGCCCACAACCCAGGTATGTGCCTGACTTAGAACCAAACCACAGACCATTTGGTGCACAGCTGACGCTCAACCAACTGAACCACACTGGGCAGGGCAATAATAACATTTCAAAAGACTGTTGTCAGATGCAATAAGACGACATATGTGAGAAAGTGCAATGTCTATAACAAAAAAAGATCCGAGTATGTTTTCTTGCCTGAACTTCGGTCTCCTATCTCCAACTGCCTGTTGAGAATTTCTACACAGATGCCCCAACTTCCCACAACATCATCTCAAACCAGCATCTGCTCTGTATGGTCCCATACTGGTGTCAATGGCTTTTTTTTCACTGTTTCCCCGGGCATAAGAGTAGAACATAATTTTTGATGTCTCCTTACTACTTAACTCCTATATCCAGTTACTCCCCTACTAGTGTCAATTTTTCTTCAAAATGTTGCAACCATTGGGGGAAAAAGCCTCACATCTGACCCTTTCCTCCCATAGAATAAGGAGTTTGGCGTTGCGCAACCCATGTTATACCTGGAAGGATGGAGTGCCTTTATTTAGGGTGAGGGCTTTGTGTCCCAGCAAGTTAACTTAACTAAGTTAACTTAACCAGGGGATCACATCTACCCTGAAGGGTCTGGATGACCATTAAATGAGACCCTGTATATTCGGCATGTAGTGCAGAGCCTAAGCACAGACTGTGCATTCAGTACTTATCAACTAAAACAGTGATTCCCAAAGTGGGCGCTACCGCCCCCTGGTGGGCGCTGCAGCGATCCAGGGGGGCGGTGATGGCCACAGGTGCATTTGTTTTAACTTTTTTTGTATTACCTTTCTATTCTGAGTTCAATAAATAGTTTCATAATTTCAAACTTCAATGTTTCTAATTTACACCTTTCTTTATTATATTTTACGAAAAAGGTAGAAACATTAATACATATATCTTTCTGTTTAATTGCTATTAAAATTTTTAAAAAATTAATTTCCAGGGGGCGCTGAGTAATATTTTTTCTGGAAAGGGGGCAGTAGGCCAAATAAGTTTGGGAACCACTGAACTAAAACATGCTTCTTCTATTCAGTAGGAACTGTGTTCATGCTCACTTCTTTTTCCTTCATAATTACGAGAAGGTGGAGGAAATGGTCAGAATACTCCAAGAATTCTGTCAACATCCTTTTTCTAAGAAAGGTATTACTTTTCTGGATTGATTTTTTCGAGTTCTGTTTCCATCTTATAGGATCAATAGGTATTCCTTACCATGCGGTTCCCACAGAGTGCAGGGGAACAGCCTTATTCCAGTGCTCAGCTTGCACCCGTCAGCATCCCCTGATTTTATGATGCAGAGTCTCAGATGTGGGCTGAGGGCCACTACATTCCTGGTCTTTTACAGACTATACTTTTGATTGGAAAATGGAACAAAAAGCCTTTATTTCTGTACAAGATAATTTCTTAAAACAAGCTAAATAGGCTTTTTCTTAAATAAACAAAAATATATATGAAAAGAGGCTTCCATTAGAAAAATAGCTAATGTGAAGTAGAAAACTTCAATATTGAGTCATTTTATCTACATGTCTGATACACTCTTATTTCTTCATAAGGACACGTCTCAACATTTGGCATCTTTCTCAGCTCTATGATTTTGAAAAAAATCTATACTTTGCTTCCATTTTGCTCTGGTTAACTTGTGGGATGGTGGACAGGGTGGTGGAAAACAGCAATAAAGCAGTGATTGAATCAGTATACATTTCCAAGCAAACAGTAAAACATACAAGTATGCAGATGCTAGCTCCTCTAGTAAAACATGCAAAGTGTTAGTTCCCGAGAACGGCCCACACAGTTCTCAAGGGAGCCAGGGAAGCTTCCGTGAGCTCCCAACAGCCAGGCACTGGAAGTGCTTCCGACGGGTGGGCTTGGTTTCTATTTCACAGCTGACTTGAAACTCTCCTCAAGGACAATGTGGAAGATGTTCAGTTAAACGCACGGACTTAAAGGCTCCTGCACACCGACGGCAGGACCGGGTGAGGGCAGAACCTGGGCCCCGCCTCACGGAGAACACACCTTAGGAGACTGGGAGACCCCCACTGGCAATGACCACGGGGGCACAACCCGGAGGCCTGCTCTGTGTCCTACAGACGTGTGAGGGCCAGGCTACCGTCAGGTTTCAGCAACAGAGGCGAACAGCAGGCAGGCCTAGATGTGTGTGTGTGTGTGGGGGGGGGGGGGGTGTCTATGTAAACACTTCACAGGGAAGAGGACTTAAGGAAGGAAACAAGTTCTCTCACAGGAACGCGGCAGGGACAGGGCCCCAAGGACGGGGAGTGTCGTCAGTGGGTTGGTAGCTCTAGAACGCGGTGAAATTTCATTTAAATCAACTACGAATGCACTTGGCCATTATCTGAAGGAATGAACACAGCTTTGTCTGTGAGAATAAAGACATTAAACGGTTACAAGCATTACTGCCTAGCTCACAGCTGGGCATGGGCACTATACAGGGAGGGTTCCCTGGGTGGATGATCAGAAACACTTGTGCCCCTGGAAAAACACACACTCCCTGCACTTTCCCAGAATTCAGGAGGTCTGCGCTGGGATCTAGGAACCCATGTTTTTAGAGGCTTCTCTGGTGATTCTGAATGCAGCTAAGTTTGGGACCCTGCTCCACCAGGACCGTGGTTCTGAACCTTGGCCACACGTTGGAATCACCTGGGGAGGTTGTTTAAAATCCTGCTGTGGGGCCACACCCCAAACCAACCACGCCATACAGCCAAGCATGGGAGCAGGCCTCCAGAATTCCAGCTACTGTGAGAATCACCACACTAGGCCCTACATTCCCCGAGGGAGGAACACGCTCAGTATATGCCCCACACCCTGGAACCTAGCAGGGTGCCTGCCCTATGGTCTGCTCTCCACAATAAAGCCGAGAGCACCTTCCCTTAAAGCTGCAGAGGGTCCAGCTACAGAACAACGAAGGGAATTCAAGCCCAGGCCCATCTGTGAATGTACTGAGCTCCAGCTGCACTTGTCGGCCCCCAAGGAATTTGCTTTTATCGAACTGTGCTTTCCCCAGAAAACACAATCTATTTCATATTTTTGACACATTTAGAGGAGAGCTTAACTTCCTATGATTTTAGGGGCTGGAGCTCTGACCCGGGTTGCTCAGATGGCAGCATTTATTTTTATTTTTTTTAAAAATATATTTTATTGAGTGTTTACAGAGAGGAAGGGAGAGGGATAGAGAGTTAGAAACATCGATGAGAGAGAAACATCGATCAGCTGCCTCCTGCACACCTCCTACTGGGGATGTGCCCTCAACCAAGGTACATGTCCTTGACCGGAATCGAACCTGGGACCTTTCAGTCCACAGGCCGACACTCTATCCACTGAGCCAAACCAGTTAGAGCTCAGATGGCAGCATTTAGATCAAGAGGAAAGACTCTCTGGGGCCCGGGCTTTCCCCCCATCTGTTATGGAACAAGAAAGACTGCGGGTAACGGTGAGGCACCCAGCTCTCTGAGAGGCAGGAAGCCTGGAAGCAGCGGCCACAGTACTCGGCTTACACCTTACAGTCAGGAGCACAGAAAGCTAAGCTGAAACATACCGAGGCCGCTGCTCCCAGGCCCTGGGGCCACATGCTCCTGTGTCCTGTCACACTTTTGATTATAGTACCCCCAGGTCTCCCATCCCTTCTCTGCCTCTTGGTGGAGAGGTGTTTATTGAAATTAAGAAGACCTCGTTATTATAGTGTTTAATTGCCTCTCACTCGCCTCATCAACAAAAGGAAGGTCCATGGCCTCTTCCCTGGGACAGACTGGGCCTGCTTCGGTTTACAGAATCCAGTCAACCCTGCTGCCCGCGGTGCCCCTGCACTTGTGCCCGACCTCGTGCATCAGGGGCGCTAAGTGACGGCCATGCAATCGCATGGAAAACTGCAGCGGCGATTCCCTGCCGCCTCCCATTTTCCTCGGGGCTCAGAACACCTCCTCTTAGTGACAGGCGCCTCATCTGCCACGTTCCTGGCAGCTCCTCCGAGTGAGGAAACAAAGCGAGCAGCTTCCACCCTGATGGACAGGTACAGTGGGAAGAGGAGCCTCGTCCACAAGAAAGGCACGCCTTTCCCCTTCCTGTTCCATGAATCCTCGCCCACCCCTCAAACTGGCAGATTGAGCTGCCCCCCCCCCCCTCACCCCCCACCCCCTCTGGCCTTTTCCTGTGACCGCTAACATCTCTGGCTCCAACCTCCACTCCTTACAAATAGCAGGTGATGGGCTGACTCTGGGTATGGCATTGACTGGGCCCGTTCCTTCCTCGTGACTTTTCGCCGTTTCTCCTCAGCTCTGAAGTCGTTATGTTCAGGCATGTTGCCTCAAATGTTGCCTCAAATGTTGCCTCAAATGTTCCTCTTGCTCACAACATCTGTGTGACTGAGCTCTAACACATACAGCACACGCCTTGGATTTCTCATCTTTGGATACAGGAGAAACATCCCAGAGTGACTCCCTCTTCCTCCTATGTTTCCTGCCTCCAGCCCGCTTTGGACAAAAGAATCAGGGACTAAACAAGTACATGGGCCATGGGTTTTCTACCTCTTCCCTGCTCATCCCGTGAATTAGGAGGTCGAAGGAAACAGTTTTCTGACCTAATTTGGCTTTCGGTGGAAAACAGTGTCTGCTGTTCTTTCTCGTTAAGTTTCAAAGCAAAGGTGAAATGAAACGGCTGTATTTAATTCTGAGCATAATCTCTTTGCTGTTGGCAATACCCTGGGAATAGAAATGTATTTTGCCCTTCAATGAATAAATTTTTCAGAACCTACAGTCAAGGCCCAAATAATTTTAACTATTTTGTCCATGGTGTTTCTCAATTTTCCTTGGCAGACAGATGGATTAAATGACAATACCTCAGTTTCTCATTTTGTAAATGCCAGGAACAGTGTGAACAGTGTCCTAAATCTAAAGAATTGTGAGGACAGATGAGATGGCACCAAGAAAACTGCTTGCATTTCCTTGGGGGACAACATGTAACTCAGGCAGACAACCCTGGATTATCTGATTTTTTTTTTTTTTAAATCCCAGCACACAAATTGTATACAAACTTCTTTCAGACAAGGTTTCTGTTGTTCTGACAGTAGCTCGAAGACAGTAAGTTAATTTCCAAATTTGCATTTGCCAAACATTTTTAGGAAGATAAATCTCGAGCAAACAAAATGTTGGTTGCATTGAGCAAACATTGAAGACACAGCCCTCCTCATGTACTTGGGTGTTGCTATTCGGAGGCCTAGATGACAGAGCAGGGGTCAATCCAGACGGTGTCAATACAGTCATCTGGAGTGAAATACCATCTCTTCTTCATCAGCATTTTCATATGATGGTTTCAGCCACAGGCCAAGAAACTCAAATCTATCTGTAATTTACACATCATTTCCAAATTACACAAAGATTTATATTTATAGTTATTTCATTTATAAAATATAACTTCTTAATTTATAGGTGGAGAAACTGAGGCCTAAAGAAATGATGGGTGTTATTAAAGTCATATAGCTTTGGTACTGTGTTTAATTAAATGCAGAATCAGGGCTAGAATTCCGTTTCTCCATTCTACCTTTTACTTTATGCCCATCTCCCTATGCAGAAGGCTGCAGTCAGATTAGCTCAGGTCCCTAGGGTCTACATTCTAGCAGTGATGGTGAGTATGGAAGAGAGGTAAGAAGAATGAGCAAAGCTTGGCTAATGACTGAAGCAAGTCAAGCTAAGTGAAAGGAATCAGGGTGTTCAAGTGGGAATAAGAAAGGGTACAAGTGTTAGAAGACGGATAAGATGGAAAGGATGCTATTCTGGAGGAGGAGAGGATGATCAAGTTTAAGACTCATTCATTTTACATGGCAGTCATCTGGGAGGATGGGGAGCAAGTGAGGGGACCAGGGCTTTGAAAGCAATACCATTATCCCAGGAGAGAAACAGAGACTGGGAGGGTAATAAAAGGGGAGAGGAGCAAACACCTAACTTTGGTTAAAGACAGGAAAAGTAGGTAAGAAGACGGAAAAAAAACTAAGACCCCAACTACATATAATGTAGCAGGGAAACTGAGAAAGTCACGGACTAAGAAAGGACGTTGGATTAGACCAGTGGTTCTCAATCCACGCTGAACAGTAGAAGCACTGGAGAGTTTCTAAAAGACATGACCCTGGATTCGGGGTTAACGGCCACTGGATTAAACTGCCTGGCCACAGATGACTTGGAAGGGAAGTTTATAGTCCTACTTTAGAGTCGGGGAATGGATCAACTAGGCGGCATCTCATATATATGGTTTCCAGCCGCTAGAGTCGATGGATACATCTGCATTATTGATTACCATACTTCACACGCACGTAGGTCAATGAGAAATAATGTGCTTGAATAACATATTCAGCATTTGAAATTCTCATGCCTGAGATTACACTGGCTGAGCCGCCCACATCATCAAGCAAATGCTCGAGTAAACAGATGGGCTTTGTAGGAGTGCCCTGAAAGGGAACATGATTATGTTTCAATTTAAGGGAAGTAATCCTCTTGGAAAACGCTGTTCCTGTGGTTTGCTTCCTCTTCAACTGGTGTTCGAGCCTAGAGCTCATTCATGGGAGTTTAGCCAATCTCAAACCAATCTCAATCTGCTGGTGACATGCTTGGTGAGAGCTAATAGAAGGTAATGCAAATTGTCACTAGTAACAGGCTGTAGTGAGTTTACCAGTACATCTGAGGAGAAGCAGTGGAGACCAAAACCACAGACAATACCCCCACCCCCACACACTTAGATTTGTCTTCTCAAACATCCCAACACATCATCTGAGTCCTTCCCTAAATTCAAAAATTGGATGCTAGAATAGCGCTGTCAATTATGATGGAACAACACAACAAGGTAAGAAGTTTGGATCCAGCAAGTGAGGATGTCTGTCTTTACCTATCCCAGATAAATAACCCCAGTGACAAGGTACCATGTAGATAACAGCAGCTTCAATGTTGTTAAACATTTACAACATGTGTTTAATTCATTCTAGGTCATTAAAATGCTCAATAGTTAATATTTCTGGGCCCCTCCGGGAAGCAAGTAGTGTAATACCTAAAGACTTGAAGCAACTGAGAGGCAGGAAGAATGTTAAGAGGATGCGTGGGGGCATCAAATTCATAGCCAACGGGGTCAGTGATCATTATAAAATCAGGATCATTATAAAAACAAGGGGAAAGAGAGAGGAGATAGAAGTTAATGTTTCATTCAAGTTCTGTTCTGAAACAGGATTCAAGCAAGTTTTTGTACCATTTGGTATTTGTTATTTTGGTTCATGCACATGCTAATTATTTCTACAGCGTCAAAGATCTCTTTAAAACAAACATATTTTGCACATACACACCCACCTTTAAAAATATGCCTTTTATCCCCTTTCCCAGAGCCCGATGGAATGTCTTAGGGGCAGCACTCTGGGAGTAAATGTAGATTGTATGCTAAAAATGTAACTGGCCCCTAAAACTTGTATAAACAAATTAACGAAAAGGACATTGCAGCACTTAGGGAATAAACAAAATGACTCTCAACTTTAACTTGCAGATTTTTCTTTTTAGTTCGGTAATAAATTTTATCCCCAGAAGATTACCCTGTCCTCTCTCTTCCCAAGCTTCCCCTCCTCCTCCATCCCTCCAGCTGTCTTAATGTCAGACCCCCAGCTCAGCTGTCTGGTTTGCACTCACTGCATGAAGAATTCTCTTTGATTTTTCTGTGAGGCCGTCCTGGAGTGAGGACCTTCTCATTCTAAATGATCCATGTTTCTGTACTCTCAGGAATCGTTCACTTAAAGTGTTTCACCTCTGGGCACAAGAAAGTAGCATCAAGTTGCATCATCCCCTGATGAATTTGGGTGACTGTAGAAGATTCCATGGACTCTCGCACCTGAGTTGCCTGTTCGGATGTGGGGCCTTAGTTCCCTTTGGTAAATTGGTCGAGTCACACCTGCAGACCTTCAGCACCCGCGCCCTGCGGAGCTGCTGAGGCTGCTTCAGACCAATGTGGAGATCCAGATGCGAGACCACAGAGGCCTCGCCCACCCACGCCCTCACTACGGAGAGGCAAATGGGCAGCAGGGCAGCAGCGCTGCATGCAGGGCATGGCGGCCCAGGTCTGAGAGCCATTTGTAACCGTCTGGAGCTTTATGCCCCTAAAGCAAGAGGCTGGCTCTAGTCTTGGCACTTCAGAAAAAGGGCAGGGCTGGCCTCAGGGGACATTCCAGGGAAGTCACTGCGTGTCCGCTTATTAGCACTGTCTTCACACTCTGGTCCTGGTCCCCAGCCCCCTTGCACCACCCTGGCCTCCATTAGCACCGTCACCCCTCCCGTCCTCTCGGGTCAGCTCCTCTTATCACCTCTCCCCTCCCGAGTGACACAAAAGGGCATGTTCCTGGCTCTTCCTGCCAGCAGCACCCTGGAGATGGGGAGATGTGAATGTCATTCCTCTTTAAATGGAGGGTGCTGTGCACAGAAACCCTTTTGAAGCCTATGCAGGTAAGCTGGGATAATTTTTCAGACCAATTTTGTCAGAATGTAATGTGAGAACGTTGCTCTCGCTTTGGTGTTCTCTCTCTCTCTCTCTCTCTTAATTTAATCTCCTGTCCACTCACTTAGCAACCCTTTATTGAGTGTCGGCTATGTATTTACAAGAAGTAGAAATAGTAATGGCTAATATCTATAGCGCACTTCCTAAATGCTAGAGTTTTATAAGGAACAGCTCATTTAAATAAGCACTCTTTTAGTTACTATTCTAATATCTGATTAAATAAGATGACTCACAGGTACAAATATAGAGCCACATAATATACATGGAATTTCTTTGTACCTATATATCCCCATTTCTATCCCAACCCCTTTCTTCTTTTCTCATCTCCCTTACCAAGTTATTTCACCCCTAGCAGTTTTTCTGGGAAAATGGGTGCTTACTAGATGTCAGCTGGCTGTTCACGGTTTCAGATATACATGGAGAAACAGGGAAAGCAGAATCTATTCACGTGTGGACGCGCAGCTGCCCAAGGGCAAGCATGTGTCTTTTCTTCTTCCCAGCCTATGGACCTTGGCACGGTGCCTGATACACACCTGACAGTCACACACCAAATACTTGTTACAACAGTTAATTCCATGACGTGCTAAGCATCATATCTTGTAATAATCCCAAGTGCTGAATAATACTCTGGGATGGGGTTTGCCTGGTGTCTGATGCTCCACAGAAGGACACAATGAAATCTGAGGTCAATTCAAGGTTCCACGAAAAGCCAATCAAGTGTGAGGTGGGGCTTAACCCATGGGACAAAGAAGCAAAAGCTGGTGCTCTTAGACATGAATCAATCTGGTCAGCGTGGTTGGTATAACCACAGAGGAAGGCAAAGTTTTTCTCCACCGAGAGAGGGAGTTTCTTCTGACATTTATAAAGTGGGTCAATCCTGAGGGGGCACGTGTTTACCCCCATCCTGTAAAGCTAGCTGATTTTCACTGTATTCTCAAATTTTACCCATTTTTTCCTCTCAGCCAGCGTTCTCTTCATTCTGGCTTGTCTCTTGACTGTGGGTGGGGAGTGCAGCTAGGAGTGAGTTGGTGAGCATTTCATTGCAGCCCAGAAAGGGGGTCATGCCTTCTCTGGTAGCCTACTGAAGTAACTCCTAGCAGTAGGGTTCCTGGTGACATCTGCTGAAATCTTTCTGGTAAGTGATTCTGAAACACAGTCTGGACCAGAGATGACCAAGTTGGTGGGAATTTCTCAGGACATCCCTAGTAAGCAGGCCCTAGAAGTTATTTAGATTATAAGGTAGTGCATTCTGGCAGAACGTGCTGGCTTTAATTTCCAAGCTCAAAACTTAAGTGTCAAGTTTACTAAGCTTGCTGGCTACAGTCTCTTAAAGGTGGACCCTGTACGATGACCAAAGACCTCCTTGGTTCTTGAATCACACTGAACGCTGGCATTTGGGCAGCTGATGAAACTGTAGGCAGACTATCCACCTCATTTACAATAAGTAATTTCCCCAACTGAACTGCCTGCATGTGACAAAGTGTGGGGCACTATTTGTGAAACAGGTTCATGCCAAAGTTAGGCTGTAAGAATAAAGCATGGTTTCCCTACTGCTCAAGGAGAACCCAATATTCCAGAGGCCCAGGCTTTTTGCCCAATAGAACAATGCGGCATAAGCATGAATCCACAGAGTCATTAATGTAACCTATTTACATTCCATATATGAAACTAAAAAGGGACCCATCCATTCAGATTATTCAACAAACATTGGATGGACCAGGTAGAGCATTAGGGCAGTGGTCAGCAAACTGCGGCTTGCAAGCCACATTCGGCTCTTTGGCCCCTTGAGTGTGGCTCTTCCTCAAAATACCAACTTCTGCGCATGGGCCACGAAGTTTCAATCGCACTGTACGTGCGCGCCTGCACGTGGTATTTTGTAGAAATGCTCTTGAGAAATTATTTTACTTTTCATCTAGTTTTCAAGTCTAATCCATTCCTAGCACAGACTACAGTCAAGCGTGTGTTCAAGCTTGCAAACTGTTTACAAGCAGGGTGTAGGTAAGGCAGCGGAACCCTACTGGGCCCAGACGACCCAGCATGACCTCATATTTAACAATTACATTTTCCTTCCCTTCCCTTCCTTCCACTATAGGAACCTCCCACTGCTTCTCTGCATTTATGTAGAATCAGTTGCATCTGCATCTAGATATTAGTCACACCCACTTATATACCTGCTGATGGTGGGTCCAGTCAGTCCCCATATGTACAACCCATCTATACCGATGTGAAAAACATTTATTTTCTGCTTATTTGTTTTCCCCCCCTCATTCTGACCTCTTCTCAGCATCAGGGATTATGTGTGTTTTTGTGGCTAAATCTAAATCAGACAAATAGCAACATTTAAAGAAACAATCTCAGCTGTCTACCTTTTATTACCTGTGAGGCCTTGTGTATATAGAAAGGGGACCTCTATGATGATGAATTTTCATGACATGTCTGCCTGTTAAAAAACACAATAATAACAGTTCTTACACCACCTCCACCTTCCTGACCACTTGTCCTCCTGGAGGTTAGCCGGATGCTGGCAGTTTCCTAGGAAACGACATTATATCACACAGCAGTGCCACATTAATTCAGAACTCACCACCCAGCTGAATTCTGGCTCCGGCACCCTATCAACTGACCTCGTTGCTACATCCAAGAGCAGAAATGGACTTAAAATATAACCAAAGGGACTCTTGGGTTTTGTTGATCAAAAATCTCAGAGACACTTAAAAATGCATTAAATGAAACAGACCCAAACCTCCAAGCAACCCACATGCAACATGTCACAAGTGTGCCCTGGAGATTCTGGCCCAGAATAGAAGAGTCCTCGTTCCAATGAGTTACTAAGATGGGGGACTTAAAACAAGATTGATTTTTTTTCTTCTCTTTGACTTTTAGAATGATTTTATGCATAGAGACCAAACCAGAGAATTGTAACTTTCAGTGGTTTTCTCCCTGAGTTATCCTGGGGACCTTCCTCCCTCCTCAGCCTACACACCGGTCTTAACAGTAGCACAACCAACAGCACTGCAGTTATTATTAGCTTTGTGACCTCAAGTAACCTTAGCAGGTGCATACAACTCTTATGGAAAACACACCCCCTTCTCAGTCACTAGTAAGCATCCAAAGTGTTGATAGTGTGGAGTAACATTGTGTATGCTGACACTTGGGAAGTGGGGAGAGACAGGGGCAGCTCTAAATTGCTGAGTGACTGCTTATATCCATCACACCTTACAGAGAAGATTTTGTGTACACACACACACACACACACACACACACACACACACTGGCCTGATGATTCTAATCTAGGCCTAAAAATACAATCACGGGTCTAAATAAAGGGTAAAGCTATAAAGGCATATAGTTCAAGTTGCCTGATTTGCACATATGCGATATATGTTCAGGCTTGACTACATAGGTCAAAATTTCCCACCAGACTATGTTTTTTTTTTGACCTAGGAATTGTGGTAATAGTTGCTTGCCCCAATACCCATTCTCCCGTTTTCCTTAGAAGCAGAAACCTTCATTTTGAACTAGACACATTGCTGTGCAGCTCAAAGCCTTGCTCTTTAGCCTCCCTTGTAGCTGGGTGTCCTGAAACTACATTCTGGCTGAAGTGTAGGAAACAAAACTGGGGCCAGGCCCCTCTCCCTTCCTTCGTCCTGCTTTGTGGAATGCTAATGCAAAGGCTGGAGCTTCGGCAGCCATTCTGAACCTGAGAAATACACTAAGGATGGCCGAAGAGCAAGTCAGGATCCGGTCCCTGAGCCTGCGGAGCTGCCACATCTGCCCTGGATCCTGCCTCCCAACCTCCTTTATGTGAGGGAAAAATAAATTTCTATTTATTTTTTTAGTATTTATTTATTTATTTATTTATTTTTGATGAAACTGTCCCTCATCCTGTAACAAATTGACCTTAGACATCACAATAGACTTCATTTTACAGATAAGGAACCTAATGATTAAAGATCAACTTTGATAAATGTCTCAATCAGGGAAGCAGCGATGGCAACTTAATTACACTCCTATTTAATTTCCTTCTTCTAAAGAGAGGTGATGGAGGTTCCATTTTATATGCCCGTCGGTATCTGTTTAAATGAATATCGTTTTATATTTCACAAGTCTGTGGATTTCTGAACCTCTGAGGTCTTCCAATGGGCCCATCTAATCCCAAATCACACATATTCAAGAAATAAGATATTAAACAATAAAAAACAGAAAGAGGTAGAGTAATGAATAGACTTGAGAACATTTTCTTTCCTGCTATGTTCATTAGCAGGCACATGTCTTACTCTGCATCTGATTCCGTAAATCTATGAAGCTAGGATAACTTGAATGATGTTTTAGAAAGTGCTAAATGGAGATTTTCAAATTTGGGGGATGAGTCAGTATTTGAAATGTTAAAAGGTATCTTTACTTCAATATGTACACAAGACAGCCAACATAGCATAGTCACCAAACACATCCCTAAATGCTTTTTTATAGGATAACTCTCTGAAACTTACCGGCATTACTAAATGGATAAAAACTCACTAAACTCAATTGATGAAGAAAAATAAATAGACTGTCTTTCCTCTGTGCCCCCATCCCATGCCCCCGCCCTATAATCTTCACCCTACAACTCACTCTATGGCCATTAAAATAAAAAGTAGCTTTCCCCTCCCATGTTATAGTAACTTCAAACTGTCTACCGGTTTAAAATCCCTGTTGTCACCTTTTAATATTCAAAATGAAAATAGCAACAGAGGAATGGGCAATATGTGGTTTCCGCTCTCCTGTGCCACCTCCAGTAATATCTCTGCTCACTCAGGTGGACCAATAAACCAAATATCCAACATATGATGTTCTATCCCTGAGCTATGGCCTGGGAGTTTGGAAGGACACTGTACATCCTTTCAAATAAAAGGAATGAGCCATGGAAAAGTAGTCATAATCTCACACTATGTGATCAGTTTTACTTGGTTGGTGAATCCCACGGATGGGGTTAATCTCTAATAGTTGCACGCATCTACTGTTTCACTCTCGGCTTCTGAGCATTTACAGGGATTTAAAGATGTGTAATAGGACATGTGTCTTCTAAACTCCCCTTCCTCCACAAGCATCACTGACAATCTCCAACATCAGCCTAAATGCTAGCTAGCTAGCTCACTGTAAGATAAACTGCCCTTCTTCATTTCATTCCATCAGGGCTGCTTCCTTGACTTGAGACTATTTGCCTTGAAAAATGAGTTTACTCCACCTTCGCAAAGGATGACTGCTGTGTATAATGGTCTCTGAAATGCTAAAGAAACCCGAGAAATCGCCTGTCATGAACCGCGAGGCTGTAAGTTATGAAGAGCAATAATGATATTTACCTCTGACTCTTCCTGCTGGAGGGCACAGCAGAAAAAAACATGGATTTCCCCGCTCCTGTGCCAAGAGACCATCTGCATCTTACCTCTCCGCCTTTTAACAGGCAGCGAAATAATGCTATGGGTGGTAATAATGTCCTGTTTGTCATTCAAAGCACTTTCACACACATTATTATCTGATGTGTTCCAACCGGGAATCGTGCGGAGGTGGGTGTTATGGATGTGACAGGGCCTGGAAGGGGGACTGGACTCAGGAGGTTCAGTGATCTGCTCGGGCCACCCAGACAGAGAACAGCATGGCTGCCGCGTTAGGTCAAGTTCATGAGGAGCTCTTCCTGCCACATTCACCCCCTGGACATATTTTAAAAATGTAACCACTTTTCTTTTGTATCCATTCTCCTTTTCACTAATAACAATCAAAGTTCTGAAAGGTATAGATCTACTAGAGGGCTAAAGCTACCAAAACTGCTTCCCATTGGTTTAATACAGTTTTAAGAGCAAACATGGAAAAAGTAAGTAATGGAATGAAAGGAACTAGGAAACACACAGGGACTTCAGAAAAGCCTGGATGACTACAGAAAAAATGTGTTGTTTTCAGATGTCAGGATTATCTTCAAAATGACAAGTTAACTTTTTCTGATATAAAACAGAATATGTTCATATCTGGAAATACAGGAAATTTAAAAAATATAAAAACTGCTCATAATCAAACCAGCCTGCTCTATCTGATATTTATATTTTGATTATGTTTTGGCATATGTATGTAAAACATAAGTTATACATAATAATTATATATAGTGTATAATGCTTATATATTTAAACTCAAATCTATATATATTAATAAAATTGGGGTAATTCTGAATATCGTTTTAAATTCTACTTTCTTTCACTAACACTGTATTGTAATTAGAATTATATGATGAAATCAACTGTTTTTTAAATTAGTGAAAGGAAGGATATAAAATAAAACTGGAAAACACCTTGCAGTGCAGTTTGTAACTAACTGTCAAATTCAAAAACATTTGGAAAATGGTAAGTAATTCTGGCATATAAATTAATGGAGCGAAATCTTAATCCATCAGCAAATATCGACTGAGTCCCAAGCTGCTGGAATCATCCCAGGAACTGGGCTCAGGGATGTGGCGGTGGCAAGACAGAGCCCCTGACGTTGGAAGCTTCTATTCTAGAACCTCAGAAATAGGGGAAATGCAATAAATTTGAGCGGAGCTGAGCTCAACCTACTTTTTAACCCAAAAGAATGGTTTAACAAAGCAAACGAATGGTGAAAACCATACTCTAAGAACAGCATTTAATTCACTTATAAGAAGGAACCATTCGAATTGCTTAAAAAATACTCAACTTCACACAAATATTTTGTTAATTAAAAATGAATATTCACTTAGAAATATGAACATCTACAAAGATCACAAGCAGGCATTGAGCCTTTACCTTCCCACCTCCCCAGCCTCTCCAGACCCAGGCAAGACCAATAAAAAACAAGAGGAAAGGCAATTAAAAGATGCAGTAAATATGGAGAGAAACAAGAGAATGAAAAAGAAGTTGAGAGAGAACAGGGAAGGAGCTCACAGGTGGAATGACGGGTGAGCTAATGGAAGCCCTCCAACACAGAAATGCAATATGACTCCACTTAGTCCATCATACATCTAGCCCCAAACCTGTCAACTCGGATAACGTGGATTCCATTTCGTGACGGCTGGCAGTGACTGTCATTTCTGAAATGCTGACGGCCCATGTACACAATCAATCGATTCCTTTATGGAAGTATTAATCGTGTAGATACTTTTAATGCGGCTGTGGTAGAGTGGAGAATGCAGGGACAAGAGTGTTCTATGGCAAGAAGGGTGCATGTGGTAAGAGACTGAACATGAGGCCCACGTGGAGGGGGTGCAGGGCTTCGTGGGGGCTCTAGCAACCTCTCCCTCATGGAGGCCCAGGAGATGTCCTGGCCATGCTGCCCGTGCCCACCTCTGTGTAAGGCTCATTCTGCTCCCAGAGGTCTGCAGCCATCAGCTGCGTTTTTATATCAATGATACCTTGATAGTATGGTTTCCACCGGGAAATGATCTGGCCGCCACTGTCAAGTGATCTAGAATTTCTTGTTTGTGCCCTAGTTTTCTCATTTAGGCAATTTTTACTTACTTTACTTTCTATCTGCTCTATGGACAAGTGAATGTGCATGGGCAAAAGGCAATTATTAGCAATTGTTAAGTGAAAGGAAAATGGCAAACAGACCTTTTGATCTGTTCCACCCACGGTTCTTGGTAAGGAATGCTGGCCATTCCCGTCTGGAAGCCATTTCTTTATCCGGTTGATGACATCACTGCCAGGTTAGACCTGTTTATGCTCTCCCCGTCCATATGAGCTTCGCAGTGCCTTTCCTATTGCTGATGACAGCCTGGTTCCAGATCAACATGTAACAGCAGAGTTTTCTATAATTAGGTACAACATTTTACATGAATCACCAGGACATAAGCCATGTGATAACACACTGAATGGCATTCTAAAAATGCAGCTACCACTCAATAAACAAAGGTCTTAGCATCTGTTATGTACCTAGCACCGCACCAGACGCTCTTAGGAGGGGGGGGCAGGGGTAAAAAAGACAATGTCCCTGTTAATAAAAGGAGCTTACAATCCAGTTCACACATAACAGAACAGGAGAACGAGATCACATTTAGTTAAGTGCAACTTTGCAGAGTAAGGTCAATTAGCAAGCTAGAGGGCTTATTAGGAGTAACAGTAGCTTAACAGCTTTTCTTACTATAAAACCCTAGTGCAAGCCCGCTTAAACAGCAGATCTGGTTTCCCACAACGGATGAACCCGAAAAAGGTTTAGCACAACACTAATCCTTTCATTAACAATCTATAAACGCCTCTATAACGAGTTCCACAGAGCCCTCCTTGGACTGGGTGATGAGGCACGCCCCGCACGCTGTCCAGCGCTCTCTTTAATGAGCTCCTCTGGACCTTCATCAAATACCACAGGTGCAAGTGAGCATCCGTTAACGGGAAAGGTCTCGAAAGGTGTAAATGGGGCTGCATCGCCAATGGCGCGCTGCTCCAGGTGAGCCATATTGAAAGGACACCTGTGAGGTCAGCAGGGTAAGCGTTCCCCAAAGATCAGCTGCTCCCCCTTCTGTCTGACACTGAGATAAACCGGGGGCTGGGACTAAAGGACCAAACCCCTGTGCACAAGTATTATGGGAATACCTTTAAAGAAGAAAGTCTAAAGGAAGAGAAATACATCTGTTCAATAAATAATACCTTTGGTGAAAACTGCATGTTTTCTTAAATTTTTCCAAGGAAAAGAGCAGAGCATCGCATTAGCCCGGACCCCTGAAAATGTTGACTTTCACAGGAATCCAAAACGCCCGACGGGCTTCCTGGCAGCAGCAAGCTCTGCTAAAGGCACCCCTTCCCCCGAATTCCTGGAGACCCTGCAGAAGTCTGCAGAGGGAGGACCTGAGACAGGCAACTGCTGTAAAGCCAAGACAGTTCCCCTGCCCCAGCGAAGAGCCAGGACGTGCTCAGACCTCATCACCTCATGAAAAGAACACCAACCAGAGAGGCCCGGGAAGGCCCTGGGATTACCAGGAAGGCACAGGATTCGGAAGGCGTACATACTGCCCAGGCTCCGCTCCACTGATTCCCACCACTGAGCTATCTACAGAGAAAACTCTTTCCCAAGCACAGATAGTTCAACTTCAAGAATCACAGCCCCGTGGCTTAGGGTCCAGAGGAAGTATCTACAGGAAAAGTGTCTCGGGAGACAGCTGCCACCGAATGCAATTCCTTTTTCAACTACAGATGTGAGTGTGTATCTCTAGCCCACCAATGTCCCTCTAAGCCTGGTTAGAAAAATAGGAGAATTTAAAAAAATTCTTCATTTCTTGTTCTCTCACCCGGACGATCACGGCAGTTTCTGGGGACTTGGATGGAACCCTTTACTGAATTTTGGGACTTGAGAAAGGACAGGCGGTCGCGATTTCTAAATGCATGCTGGGGAAATTCCACTGATAACAATGCCCGTGTCTTTGTTTTGACTTACTTGTTGCCCTCCCATGATGATAACTTAAGGCCTCTCTCCAACCGCAGGTTAGCTGTCTGTGCCCTGTTCTGACTTGGGTTGGCATTGTCACCTGTGTTAGACAAACACTGCTTTGAGAATCAAAATAGTTCTAGTGGCTGTGCGCCGCTGTGAATCTATTCCATGGCTCCTGTTTCCTTCTGACTCAGGGAAAGAAAAAAGGCTAAACAGGCTTCAAAAAAGAAGCCTGATAAAAACGGACTCTCTGTCCAATTAGCTATAGATTTCCCAGCAGGGCTTTACTTCAGACACTTGTGCAAGGGAATGCGATCACACACCCTGGGCACCGGTATTTCTCCAACCCCCTCCCGCCCCACAGCGCTGCAGCCTACAGTATGGCACACGGAACACTAATAGCACACTTATTATTAGATTTTCTGCATGGTTACATAAGCCTACAGAAGGGGAAATGTAAATGATTCAGGAAGACATTTTTCATGCAGTTCTCATGAAATCTTTAATATCTTCAGACTTAGGAAGAACCCTCCTGGCAAGATACAATCAATTTTCATGCTTCATTAGGAAAAATATCCTTTCAGTAATGTTAAGGAAATGGCTACAGGCAAAAGAGGAAGAAATTACACTCTGGACTGAACAAAACCCCAAGGTACTTTGGACTAAATCCTTCCTTCATGCCCACAGCATCTCAGAAATGAATGTTTGTTTAGGGTCTGTAGGGATTATATTTTGAGTAGTCTGTCTACCCACAGAATTTCATTTAATCCAGCAAAAGTCATTATCAGTTGGGGTAGATTTTTATGAATTAGAATGGGCTGCAGGTTAAATCGACCACAGCCCTGACACCCCTACCATTAGCCCCGCACACTGCGATGACATGAAGGGAACAGAGAAAGTGCTGGAGGGAGGAGAGCACTGAGGGACAGTGTGGACACAGAGTGTCTTCAAAGAGAAAGGAAGTCACACCAGCTTATTCCTTTCCTCTTCATTTCAAAACCTTAGCTTTTCAAGACCCAGTTTCCCTTCATTTCATAAAAACCAAGAATATAAAAATAAATTTCTCAAGAATGCCATTTAAATTATTTTTTTCCTGACACTTAAATAATCGTTGGCAAACTCTGAAATCACTTTTAAAAACATGTTGACACCAAATTCTACTTTTCAGTCTCAAAATAATCTGTCTTTAGAGCTGTTCAATTGAAAAGTGTTGTCATACTGCAGTTATATTTGCTCAAGGAAGTTACCGCACACAGAGAACTGCAGACATTCGAAAAAGGTGAGGACGTACAAAGAAATACCTGCAGGGACCTAGGTTTCAAAATTGTTTAATTAATTAATTAATTAATTCATCCATTCATTCACACAAGTGCTCCCATCAATTTATTTCCAGTATCCCCAAGAATTACCCTATAAAATTTTCCCATATTTAAATAAAATAAAAACAAACCAGATTTTTAATTACAAATAAAGAGGAACATGTCACTGCTTCTGCCAAAGCCAAAATTATGTTGTCCTCACAGGAAGTAAGTGTGAGACCATTCCACTGGACCGAACGAGGGACACTCTCTAAAATGTTTTCGTAGACAAGTCAGCAGACTGGTAATGTGATCACGTTCAAGTCTCATCATCCCTCAAGTTCATTTCCCGATGGTAATCCAGGACACTGCTCTTCCTATTGGCAAAAATTATAGGCAAAGAACCTGCCTTTCTGTGCAATGAAGTACAGAGTTTGAAAGAACTTCTCTTTCCCCCCTGTCCCTCCAATCACTGAGCATTCACTGGGGTCAGATTAACTGGCTATGGGAAGCTCTGGGAGGTCACAGATGTACAGGTGACATTGCTTGTTCTCCAGGGGCCTACAGTCACATGGGGAAGACAGAACCAGAACCAAACAAACCATCAGCTCCTGCCATGAATGCTGCTCCAGTAGAGGCAGGCGAGGAGCGCTCTGAGAGGGAGAGGGGGAAGACCGTGCCTGTGCAGGAGCGGCAGTGAGAGTGTGGCACAGAGAGGACGAGATCTAGCTCTTGGAAGGTGAGAAGTCACTGAAGAGAAAGGGCAGCATCTGAATAACTGGAGAGATCTGTGTGTAGAACTGATAGCACAGAGGATGCAGTGTGCTTGGGGAATGGCAAGTGCCTTCCTATGTCTAGATGAGGTGCAGCTTTGTTATAATGAAGCATCATCATAAGTCACAGCACGTATATGTAAAAGACAAACAATTTGGCTCAACTGAGAAATTTGAGCCCTAAGTACCAATTTGGTAGAGCAACTCAGCACAATTAGCTCTCTGTTCTGGCTACAGGGCTTGCCCACTGTGCCCCTCACACACATGCTCCTTGCCCATTGCCAGTCTCCTTCCCTCTGACTATCTTGATGACCTTGGTCTTCAAAGCTTGGGTCAAATTCTACCTCCTGCAGAGGCATGACTTGCCCACTCCTGCCTAGGAAGAAACTCAGAACATTACTTCTATGACTGCCTCTCTGTTGGCCTGTCCTAACTCATATAGTGCTTGTGTCATAACAACAACATACCTTTTACTTACATATCACTTTATCACTCACAAAGCTCACATACATTATTCCTTTTATTATCCACAGGAATGTGGCAAGATTGGCAGTAGGCCCATTTTTCAGATGAGTTAACTGAGGGCCAGATAGTATATGGTATCTATGTCTGGGACTCTGTGTTTGGGCTCTTTCAGGGAGAGAGTAAGAAATTGGCATCCATATGATATGTTTTAAAGGCTTTGCTACCTGAAAATGCCAGACACATTTCAGATGTCAAATCTAATGTGCTGCTCTGGGTGGGTGACTGATCCGCACGAGGGCTCTGAAGTGGGTGTAGAAATCTGTCTGGCTGATTATCTTCTCTGTACATGAGCACTCAAATGTTCACAGGCTTGTAGGCCATAAATAGCTCTTAGGAGAGGGTGAGGTTACATCACAGACTCCAGAGGGCTCTGTTCCCTGAAATCAATGAATGTTGACATTCATCTCCCCAAACAAGGATTATGTTGAATGCAGGGCTGCTAGACTCGGCCTGATCCCCCAAACTATCACTTAGGAGGCACTGATATGTGTTGAACTGTCTCTACCCCCCAAGTTCATAAGTTGAGGTCCTAACCCCAGCACCTCAGAATGCGACTGTATTTGGAATTAGGATTGTTGTGATGTAATTAGTTAAAATGAGGTCATATCAGAGTGTGTGTGTGTGTGGGGGGGGGGGGGGGGCGCTAATCCATTATGGCTGGTGTCCTTATAAAAAGGGGAAATTTGGAGACAGACAGACACAGGGAAGATTGGAGTTGTGCTGCCACAAGCCAAGGAACCATCAGAAGCCAGGAGCACGACCGGGAACAGCCCTTTCCCTGGTGTCTGCAGAGAACAAGGCCCCGCTGACGCCTTGATTTTGAACTTTTAGCCACCGGAGCTGTGAGAGAATACATTCTGGCTATTTAAGCCGTGAGGTTTGTGGGCTTGGTTACAGCAGCCCTGGAAAACTAATGCAGGCATGCAGTGTTGTCCCCGTGTGAAGGAATGACTTCATCATCCAGCAGCTGGAATTCAGTTATCATGTAATGATAGCAACACCACTCAATTCCTCTCAGCACACATGGTGCCAAGTCACCCAAACTACAGAATTCATACTGAAAGCTAAAGACAGGTGCATTGTGCAGTGTCCTGGGCTGCCTCTCCCAGCATGAACAACTCTATCATCAGGTTATCCGGACTAGGCATTACAACTCCCCTATTTCTCAGGTATGTTGCAAACATCCCACTAGGTTGAGAAGTTCTCAGTGTCACACAGGTATGGAGTATTACTATTAAAGCATTTGATCTGAGAGCCACTGACATTTCTATATTGATAAGTCTACACTACACTTACAGCTTTAAAATATTGAGTCATACAGAATGAAAGTTTATTCAAAATGATTTATAGAATTATACAGAATGGAATTCAGACTCCACTAATTGGTAATTGGCTGTTACTAGTAATTTTACCCAGTGAGGAATGAAGAATTCCCTTGGTAGTTTTCGCTTTTTCTGGAAACAGGGTTAAGTAAGAAAATTAACAATGCCAAGAGGCTAGGGTGAGAGGACAGGAATTTTTAAACTATTATTAAAACACATTTTTAAAAAATATATTTATATTGATTTCAGAGAGGAAGGGAAGGGAGAGGAAGAGAAAGATTGAAACATCAATGATGAGAGAAAATCATTGATTGGCTGCCTCCTGTATGCCTCCTACTGAGGATTGAACTCACAACCCAGGCATGTGCCTTGACTGGGAATCGAACCATGACCTCCTGGTTCATAGGTCAACACTCAACCACACTCCAGCTGGGCTAAACCCTAAATTTTAAAAATGCAAAACTCTTGCATAGTAGCTTTCCAGTTTCCATTCCTCCGTGCCAGGGAAGGCATTGACTTCCCATGTTTGTCACTGTGGCCCATGTACAGGTGGACAAAGGCCTTCTATCACGTGTCCCTCCTAAAGGAAACATCAACTTGGCGGAAGTTTTCTGGAAAGACATGGAGAGCAGGGGTAGACAGGAGCGGGGATGGCGGCGAGGATGTGGAACCACTACATGGCAGCATGCACAGAAAGTCTTCCTAACAGTCTTTCTGCGCTTCTCTTCCCCAGCTGCCACCTCACAGGGCAATTGCACCTCCTCTCACCTCCCATCTCCCCGAGCCCCTCTCACAGGCCCCGCCCTGGCCGCTCTCAGGCCGTCCACTGTCCACTGCCTTTTCCCTTGGGAAGCAATGTGGCCTAACCAAAGCTTAATCATTCTTAATCATTCACCTTTCTGACCTCACCAGAAATAGCAGTCTGAGCAAGCGCAGACTAGTCCTCCCGAGGTGGTGTGGGAGGGGGAGGAATGCTAATGTTTAGAATTGGTAGGTTTTTCTTTTATTCGTGGCCTAGTGCAAACAGAACTGGGAGGACTTCTATGGATGAACACTAGGTCATCCCAAACTTACTCCTCCTGAGCTCTGAATGCCACTAAGTGCACTTTTCGTTATATTTCCTTTTTTTTAACCTATAAAATTTAGTCTTTCACTTAATTCGAGAGGCAGTAGAGCTTGGTGCCCATAGTAAATGCTCAAAATATTTCATCCATTAATGGTAATTACTATTGGATTTATACTCAATTCACTACTTATTAAAACATAATTCTTAAAATATAAGTTGCCTACACACACACTCCCCTGTTTAAGGTCATTAGATCATTCTGCTAATAGCTTTGCTGCAACAATTTATTCATTTAACATCTAAATTCCAGGCACTCAGCTGGCACAGACATGAGTAAGATACTGCCTTCCTGACCTGAGTGGATGACCGGATTGAGACCCAAGGGAATTGGTTGGACCTGGGTTACTCTTTGGCCAGTGGAGTAACGGCCAGTGTGCTAGCACACAAATAAAACATTAGCCTGTTTACCAAAGGCTGTTAACACAGTGACAGCTACAGGATACTTCACTTCACTATTAGGGTCAATACAGGAATTCTCCATTTAAAGAGAGAACCTGTGGCAACTTTAATCTGTGAACAAAACATCAGCAAATGCCAATCTGGACCAACAATTTTCAAATGGTCACACCCAGGTCATGAGGTATGTGGGCTGTATTCTCTCTAGACTAGGTCTTAAATTCTACTTTGTGCCCAAACCGGTTTGGCTCAGTGGATAGAGCGTCGGCCTGCGGACTGAAAGGTCCCAGGTTCGATTCTGGTCAAAGGGCATGTACCTGGGTTGCGGGCACATCCCCCTAGGAGATGTGCAGGAGGCAGCTGATCGATGTTTCTCTCTCATCGATGTTTCTAACTCTCTATCTCTCTCCCTTCCTCTCTGTAAAAAATCAATAAAATATATTAAAAAAAAATTCTACTTTGTGCATCCCAGGTAATTCAGGGGTTCATCTGCCCTATTGCAATTTACATAACGATGTTTTGATACCACAGTTTGAATGACAAGATGATTTAATCTTTCACTACCAGAAAGCTGAATCTATGCTTCTTCAAACACATCCGCCCTTTCTGACTCTCTCCATGTATCCACGACAGTCGAAGCTTTCAAAAATCCTCCCCCATTGGTTGTTTGGGGCATGGACCCCATGGAAAAAGAACCATGATAGAAAAGTGGTCATGGGGTGAGTCCCCAGAGGTTCTCTGGGAAACAGTGTGCGGCCTTCGTGGAATGGTGTGACCAAGAGATGTGAGATAGCACCAATGGCACCGATGGTGAGAGACAGAGTGTGTGACATCTCTTCATATCCATTCCCACCTCTGTTTAACCTGCAGACTGTATCCCTTCATGGAGTAAGTGCTCACTGGCTGCCAAACTGTACCAGACACTTGAACTAGAAGATCTAAAATGCAGTTCTTGCTTTCAAGGAGCTCAGTACCCAGTGTGCAGACACATCCAAGAGAACAGCAAAAATCCTACCAGGAGGGAGAAGGCAGGGTGGGCTCCTTGGAGGTCACAGCAATGTTGAGTTTTGGAGAAGACACAGGAATTACTACATATGAAACCAAGGAGAAAATCGCTCTAGATCAGGGAAGGAGCACGTGGAGTCACATGAGGGAGCATGCTACATCCGGGGTGTACAGTATGAGGTGTTAGGAGAGGAGGGAGGAGGGAGGAGGGAAGCAGTGACCCTCCCTACCCAAGACATCTCTTGAAGGCCATGGACAACCTCTGAAGGGTTAAGCAGGGTCATTTTCATACTACAAAGGTCACTCTAGTGACAGGGTGGAGGATGATGGGAAGGGACCAAGTTCTCCAGGCAGGGAGAAGCATCTTGCTCCAGTGCCATCGTGGCATCATGAGGTCTGCCCTGATGCAGGGGCAGGGAGGATGGTGCAGAGGAGCCAGGTGGGAGGGAAACCACATAGGCAGAGTGCATGCTGGGGTTACAGGATGGCGAGGCATGGGCGCATTGGAGGGAGGGGGGCTCCTGGCACTGCGAGAGAGCACATGTCATTCACACAGAGGGTACAGGAGAAACAATGTCACAGCTTCCCTCTAACCCGGGGTTCCACTTCCCATTTTCGCTCCAAGGTAACATTAAAAATCTTAAAGTTGGCATTGAAGGCTCTCTCCAATCCCCTATACACAGTCGACACAGAGTATACATCAGTTGATTTGGCAACTTGAATAGACACACAAAAATAACTTTTTCCATCTGACAAGATATCAACATTTTCTGAATTACTACTCTGCCTTCATGAAAGAAGAAAAATAGCTTGTAACTTATTCAAAGAAGATAAGGGCAAACATTTCCCTGATAACATGCTAATCCCAAACACATGTTCCCTCCTGATACAGGGCCCCGTTCATTCATCTGATTATCACCAACCGCCATCCCTGTCATGCTCCCGGGGAGGGTCTCTGTCCTCTCCTTCACCCTGAAGGCTATTAATCTTCCCCAAGATAAAGAATTTCTAGGTTCAGACAGATGCCTGGGGTAAGAGAACAGCAGTAATCCTCACCCGCCACGGCACATTCCAGCCTCTACAGCAGTCTGCACGATTGCATTGTCATTATTATATTTTCTGGCAAAGAAGCCACAGGAATCTATGCAAAAATATTTAAGTGACGGTTGTTTCACTAAGTTCCCATCAATCACTCCTCCTGCCACCTGGCCCTTCCCGAGCAGACAGCATTCCGCTGTGAGAGGTCTCCACCTAGTTCCTCGCGTGCTCCCGCTTCTGCCGTGCAGACTGCCGGGGAGCGGCGACAGCCCTAACCACGAGAAATGGGAATCCAGGGCTGGCGGTGGCTCAGAACACTGTAACATATTTGCAAAGGCACAAGACAGTTAAAATAGTTATGCTGAGAACTTCAACATCCCTGTTCGGATCAGACAGAGCTCTCATCATCTTAAAACTTTTACATAAAAGAAACAGAGAGAAATCTGGGACTATTCAGCACATGTGCGCCACGTTGTGCTCCTCTGGGGCAGGAAAGCAGCTGTGGGAGCCCCCAAGCCAGTCCTGCTGCACCCGCCACCTGGGCTGCGTCTCTGGCACTGCCCACGGCTCCTGGTGAGGGAGAAACACTCTTTCTAAGGAGTACAGTGAGAGCCAAAAGGGAAGAAATAAAGAAACACACCTCAGGTCTAAATGGTGTATAGAAAGAGCAATTAGCCTTGGTCCCTAGGCTCAGAGATTGAACACCTCTAAGTGGGAACAGAATACCACCCCTGAGATCCCTTTACAGAGACCTGTTTTCCATGCGTTACTTTGCTGACAAGGGCCATGTCTTAGTTGTTATAGTATGATGTATCTAACAGCACCTGACATACAATAAATGTTAGCTTGTTAAATAAGTGCCTCTGGAATAAGGGGGTCAAGCAAATTGCTGAATTGCAGAGTGATTAGGTAGGTCAATGGCTCAATGGTGGGCATGGACCACCCAAACTAACCAAGAGTCCTGCTCACAGAACACGCCTACAGATGCAGCCGAAGCAAGGCCTCCCTCCCTCAGTCACTGTTGCTCCCGCAGAGTCATCAGAAAGCCCGGGCCTATAGCCCCTATGGATCCCTGAACATGTCTGAGTGCTGCAGGAAACAGACAAGAGAGAGAGACCGGAACTTCTCCCTCACACGCTCAGAAAATAAGATCTCTCTATTGGCCACAGGCAGAGGTGGTGCTCCGCTACTTAGGGTCAGAGTCAAGCTCAGACTATGCTTGCCAGTGATTCTCAATCCAGGGCCATCTGAGGGGGAATGGGGCATTCTGGATTGCTGCAATAACCCGGGGACATGGCTAGAAGTAGGGACAGCGACAGACCAGGGATGCTAATTGTATTTAATGAGCAAGAGAGTGTTGGTAGCTGAGGACTGCCCTGCCTGCTTCATAATGAAGCAGTTCAAACATCTTCTAAACAGATGGCAGGGTCCCTTTGTGTTTAATTCTTCTCTCAACATAAAATATCTAATCAGGTCATCAGACATCCTCTGTCAGGGTCTTATACCTGGGGATGTCTGCAATAGTAATACGGGGAGCGAACATTTATTGAGTACCCACTGCATGCCAGGTGGTGCCATCTAATACATAATTGAATCTTCACAACACGACCTTTGGTAGGTACTTTTTTAAAGTTCCCAGATGAACAAACTCATGCAGAGAGGAAAAAGCAACATACCAATGAGTGGAGAGACAAGGTGTGAGCCCAGGTTCCTCGAACCCCCAAGTGCAGACCATTGAACAACGAGCCTAGTTTTCATGTGGGGCAATGATCCTGGTGTGCACAGGGGAGCGTGACGATGCCAGAGAGCTGGGCAGAGCCTGGACCACTGATGGAATCTCCGAACCAAAGAACCTGTAGCCACGGGGACAGAGACTGCAAGTCCCGTGCCGTGCCTTCAGCTGCTGTCCCGGGAGCATCCCATCAGCAGCAACGGTGCACAACTCAGGATGTGCATCTGACTGACTTCTTGCCGAGGCTTCTGCCACCAAAATACAAAAGTCTCCTGAGAGTAATTTTTCACACAAAACCATAAATTCCTGGAAATAATGGAAGCTCCAGTGGTGTTTTTTTTTCCCCTTTGAGTAGCACTAGGTATTTTAACATTTTTGCTTTGGGGTAGAAGTTAGAATAGTTATGCTGAGAACTAAAACATCCATCCCTTTCAGATCACACGGAGCCCTCAACTTTAAACCTTTTTCATGAGTTTACATAAGATGTGTGGACTCTCCCAAGACCCAAGACCACAAGGAGGTGTACTTTTGAACTTGGGTTCTGGGAAATTCTGCTACTTCAAATTAAATATATTAGAACCCGTCTAGAATGTATCTTTTAAAGGGAGTCTGATGTTGTTACCACTGGGAATTTCGCAAGTGATTTTTGTTGGCATTTTATAGACCATAGCAGAGAGCTGACACGATTGAATGGAATTAGGAAAACATGAGGCATCGGGAGGCCACAAAGCCCAGCTGGTGGAATGCTCATGACCTCGAGTGGTTTGGGGTAGCATTCTCATGCCTCTGCTTATGGGTTACTAAGCTTTTCTAATTTAAGATTATCTGTAATCTAGGCATCTAGAGCTATTTCACAGGTTTGCTGTGAAGACAAAATGAAACAATAGTGTATATGCAAGTAAGCTCTGGACACATGATTGTAAGAAAGGTACTACCACCATCTTTGTTTTCTTTTCTTTTCTTTTTTTTCCCCCACCTTTGTTTTCAATGACAGGACAAGAGAATTTCTCTTCTACTTTCTTAATACTGCCCACCTGACCCATGCTTCCTTCATTTACTTAATTACTAATCATCGTCCTTCTCTTTTCCTGAGCCTGATGTGCCTGAATGAGGAAGACATTAGCATGCCTTGGTAGTGAATACATGGAAAATTTCCACACAGGCACACATTTCCAGGAGCAACGGCAGGAGGAGCGCCGAGTGGCAGGCGCGGCACACCACATTTACTGTAGACCTGCTTCCCAATTTTATTTTACTTGCTTCTGTCTGAGAGCCCTTATTTCTCTTGTCTCCTCTAGGTTGTAAAGATACTGAATGAATGAAGGGGAGGCAGTAGTCTTGGTTTCTAAGCTTACCGGCAATCCTTTCACTACAAGAAGCACACAGCAGATAACAAGCTAGCATTGGGATCCACCTCTGTTCATTTTTCTTCTGGAGAATAAGAACACAGCAGCAGCCAAGATAAGAGGGTCAATGGGAGGCATCAACTAAACATTCAGGAGCCCCCTGACTAACATGGGCCCCGCATTCACTCTATTCCAGATGACGGGGCTCATGGTCTGGTGGTGTGTCCACTGTGCTGCGACTAATTGCTCAATCCTTTCTTCACAAAAGGAGGTGCCACTTGCAATAGTTCTAGTGACCCAGGATCAGTGTTAAAGAGTTCTGAATACACGCACCTCTTGTCAGCCCTCTCACAGGCTCACTGCACTTGCTATTCATTTGCCAATAGATTTCCTTGCTGCTAGGACTGTACACAGACTATTAATTTGCCAACTCCTTATTTTACAGATAAGGAAAGTGAGGCTTGTTCAACGGGATGTAACAAAGTGTATATATATATTAGAGGCCCGATGCACGAAATTCGTGCAAGTGTAGGCCCTTGCAGCCCCGGCTTCATCCAGAGGGTCATTCTGCAGTTCGGTCTAATTAGCATATTAGCTCTTTATTATATAGGATAATGTCTGGCTAACCTGAGCTTTCTGGACTTAGCAGCTGGCCACAACCTGCAGACTCACATTCACTTCATGCCAGTTCTCAATGATGATGAGATTCTTGACTTATAACCCCAAACTCTTGTTTTACTCCCCAAGAACTTCTGGCAATGGAAATTCTTACCTTTGAGCCCTGGTGTTCTGTTTATTGTCTCTTCAATATCTGTTGCCTATCACCTTCCTGAATGATTGCTATTACCCTCCCTGGCCTGGACCGTGGACTCCACTGCGACCTTTGTAATCGTGCATACATTTTTTTGTACATTTTTGAATGGTATGCATGCAAATAACTTCCTCTCCTGGACTGAGCTGCTCTTTAGCTGCTCGATTTTACGCTGTATGTATGCATAAGCACCCATCCCTGCACGAGAGGAGCTCTGGCCTTGCTCCCCAGTTTAGAGCCTGGGCTGTGAGGCCCCTTGGGTGTACCTTAGCTGCCATCTGTTTTCTGTTTGTCTTCTCCGCCTCCACTTAGGCCCCAGTGACCCCATAGTAGTGCAGTAAGCTATTCATGAAATGCAAGATGACCAGACTCAAAGTACCCAAAACAAACACATACACGCAATAGCAAGCAACGGAGATGGCAGAGTGGCAAGCACATGTGACAGGTAACAGGAAGGATGGGACCTTGTTCTGGCTCCACTCTGTGGCAGCATCTCTGCTATAAGATGGCGCCAATACTACATGTCCTGTCACCTACCTCTCAGGAACTTGGTGAGGAACATCAATAATGTTCCTAAAGGACTTTTGAAAACAAGAGCACACTATTCAGCCCTGGCTGGTATGGGTCAGTGGTTAGAGCATTGGCCTGAGTAATGAAGATTCATTCGCACATTTGATTCCCGGTCAAGGCATGTGCCTTGGTTTCGGGTTTGTTCCCCATCCCCTGGTCAGGGTGTGTGTGGGAGGCAACCAGTCAATGTGTCGCTTTCATGTTGATGTTTCTCTCTCTGTCCCTCCCTCTCTCCCTTCTACCCTCTTTGAAAAGCAATGGGAAAAATATACTCTGGTGAGGATTAACAAAAAAAAAAAAAACATAAAAAGAGAGAGAGCAAGAGAGAACCCTATTCACATCAACATTATTATAGTTGTGGTTTACTGTGTTTCTTTTAAAAAGAAACTTTTCTTTGAATTCCCTATAACACAGCAGCCACATAACCATCACCATGAAAACCAGGCAGGGATCCACCAGAAGTTCTCCAGCACGGCTACCCATCAGAATCACCAGCACATCTTACAGTGAACACAGGTTTGCAGCCATCCCCGATCAATTGGGGAACTCAAAGTGTCTGGGTTGGTGCAAAGGAAATGGCATTCCAAAAATCCCCCAAAGGATTTCAATCAGCGAGGTTTGGGATCCACTTTGTGAACATAACATGTTTGTCTGTGACGGGAGAAACTGGAGTTTAACTATGATTCGTGAATTTGCTATCTGTTCCTTCCCGCAGAGGGTATCAGTTGAAGTGTAGGTTCCCTGACTGTCATGCTGGAGTCTGACCATTTGAGCATCGGAGGAGTTTCCAGGAAGCATGCTGGCTCTGGAAGGCTCTGGAAAGCTCTCAAAAAGCAACGCGTCCTCTGAACCAGCCTTACCCCCTCGACACAGCAGGCGGGTGTGCAGTGGCCCACTGACTACTGCTTTACTGCGGCCTCCAGGCCTCTCTTCCCTTTAGATTCTTACTTCTGTACCCTCAGGCCCAGCATCCCAGACAGGAGATGCTAGCACCCCTCATTGGAACCTCTGCCGGCCTAGCATCCCTGCCCCCCAAAAGCCCAGGAATGATTCCTGGAGGGAAAACAGCATCAGTTACCAGGCTCTGCGGGATGACTTCAGCGGGAGGGGCACGGAGGCGGAGAAGCAGCGCTCAGGCAGAAAACTGCTTCCCCAAAGGAAGCATGGAATCCCTCCAGAGTGATCAGAACACGCGGAAGCCGCTTGCCTGGCTGGCAGTGGAAATGCCACTGTCGCGCCATCACCAGTAACCTTGCTGCCTTCTTTTCAGATGGCTGCTCTCAGGCTACTCAGTCTGGGGGAAATGCCCATGTTAACAGCAGAGACAGGGCATGGGGGGAGGTTGCCAAGCGCAAAGACAGAACTTGGTCTCCCCAGCTGACACTCATGGACACAGAAGCAACTTAGTCTGAAACGTACGCTAGGACTGAGCTTAGGAGAAGCCTGCAGACAGAAACTGCCAATCATAAATTGTTTTTAAGATGGCCTAATGTCCTCCCCTCTTAGAATTCAGAATGCCTAATGTGCTGTTAATGGCCATTCTATGTTTACTGACTGGCTGGTCATTTTCCTGACGCATTCTTTACCTCAAAAATCAGTGGTTCTCGGGATATATTCCTAGAAGTAGGATCACTGGGTCAAATGGGAGTTCCATTTTTAGTTTTTTGAGGAAACTCCATACTGTTCTCCAACATTTACAGGGAACTCAGCAGCACAATTTACAATAGCTAAGATTTGGAAACAGCCTAAGTGCCCATCAGCAGATGAGTGGATTAAAAAACTGTGGTACATCTACACAATGGAATACTACGCTGCTGTAAAAAGGAAGGAACTCCTACCATTCGCAACAACATGGATGGACCTGGAGAGCATCCATGGAGAGCATTATGCTAAGCGAAGTCAGTCAGAGAAAAATAAATATCACATGAGCTCACTCATTTGTGGAATATAATGAACAACATAAACTGATGAACAAAAACAGATCCAGAGACAGAGAAACATCAATCAGACCATCAAACCTCAGAAGGAAGGCAGGGGAGGGTGGGGGTAGGGGGGAGAGATCAACCAAAGGACTTGTATGCATGCATATAAGCATAACCAATGGACACAGACACTAGGGGGGAGAGGGTATGAACTGGGGGATGGGGGAGCAATGGGGGAATAAGGACACATATGTAATACCTCAATCAATAAAGAATAAAAAAATAATCAGTGGTTCTCAAAGTGTGGTCCTCAGGGCCAGGAGCATCATGATCACCTGGACACTTGTTAGAAATGCAAATACTCAGGCCTCAGGTCTCACCTCCACTTGCTAAATCAGAAACTCAGAGTGGGGTTGGGGAACCTCCAGGTGCTGGCCCCTAGAAACATGAGAGTCACTGCCACAGCAGGCTCATGGCTCCCCTGAATGGAAACACACTAAAATAGAAGTAAGAACCATTTTCTTTTAAGAGTCTACAAAATTTTATCTGAGTGAATTCATAAACAAAACAATACCATATGACATTTCTTTTTTGCTTGAAGAAAACTTTCTTTTTTAGAACTACCAAAAGACCACATATTTCCCCAACACATAAACAGCACATGACTTACCAATGATCAGATAGGAGAATTATGGCAAGTTGTTTTATTTTAAAAGGCTTGACATTGACACATTATTTGCCTGAAAATACATCTACCAGATTGACAATAGACAACCAGCATGTCTGAAAATCTGGCCCATGGCATTCATGTCCTATGTCCTTCTCAGAAAAACAAAATGCAATATTTGGGTTGCATATGGGACCGAATTTTAAAATACACTTTTTGGCAATTAACCTACAAGAAAGTATAATACATTTTCAATGTGGGGTTCTGATGTGAAACCATTCCTTTTCCTATAACTCCTCCAACTCTCCCTCCCCCAGACCCCAACCTATGCTTGGCCCAAATATCATGGGTCTATAAGTTTTGTAGCCTTCTTACAAACTTCTTCAAAATAAGCCCAATGCCTGAAACACATCTAGGAGTAAGTTAATAATGCAGTATCTAAAATACTGGTTTCATTTGCTTTTTGATCTTTTAATGTTTTTGATTATAGAGGCTGCCTTTACAACTTTTTTTTTTTTCCTTTGTGTTCCCAGTTAGGCTTCCCAAATTTTCCACCACTGCAATGTGGCTGGTCAGACATAAGGAATCACCTGATTATGGAAGGAGGTACAGGTCACTGGGAGGTCCCCTTCCCAGCATGTTCCATAGATGGGCTAAATTTTAACCTTTGTGCCCCAACAGTCTCTCGGAGCATTTAGGATAGCTAAGAGAAAAACATTATTCTTCTCTTTGGGAATATTTTCTAGATTTTTTTCTTAATGACCACACTAAGATCCTATAAAATTCTGCTCTTTTTAAGTCTTTAGAATCTTTAAAATAATTAAAAAGTTGAAACAATTTCAAATACTAACCCTAATAACTAGATCCATGACCCATTCTCATGAGCCGATACTCATTTTGTTAGCCGAAGGGAACACAGGAGGAAATGTGGGACCAAGCACAGACGGCTCATCCAAAGTCCACAGAAATAAAAATCTATTGATGGCTGCATTCTCCACGCTGGTTTTCCGGGACGGTCCTGAACCTGCTGATTCGTGGCGCAGTTCTGTGCCTTCACGTAGCCAATGAGAAACAGTGGCATGTGGGAGCCAGCTTGTGCCGGCCAGCAAGAGCTGGTTGTTCAAGTTGTGAGCCAAGTGTTAAACACAGCCATTAATAAAAACTAAATTATGCAAACTTACAGTTACACAAATCATAGTAAAGACACATCACTCCCTAGTTATTTTACTCTACTATTACCTGGATAGTTGAAGTTACTTACACCCACTTGCATAGTGGAAATACGGTGTAACAGCGAGCTATGGCACACCCCCTCCCAACCTCACATTCAGCGATGTTGGCAGTGGAAAACTGGCCATCGCTATGGGAGTATTTACATCACACACACCAGCAGGCTATGCACCAGAACCTCTGCTATGCCCACGCCAGCAGCTAAGCTTTTGTCAGTACGCTTTGCATTCATTTGGTCTAGCTTTTTCTCAGGGAGACCAGAACTAGGATTCTGAAAGGAAGACGCGCAGGTTGAGTGCACTTTCCATCACTGTGTGCGCAGGCACACAGCGCCAAGTCATTGCTGGCCCAGAGCGTCCCATTAATCTCCCCCTGATTTACTGTTTCCATGATCTGTTACCAAAGTTAGTTTGACTCAGAAATGTAATGGGGTGTGTTAGCAAGCACTTGTACAAGAATAGTATCTGCCGGAAAAAATACCACTTTGCATTTGTAAGATCCTTCAGAATGTTCACATATTTGGAGGACTGATCTCATTAAGTCCTCATGACCACCACTGTATTGAGTTTCATTATCCTCATTTCACAGATGAGGAATGTGATTAGGTGACCTGCCCAAGGTCACACACCCAGTAAGTTGCACAGCCAGAACTCAAACCCAGAATCCAAGTTCAGCGCCCATTAGCCTCTACCACAGATTATTACCTTCAGGCCAATCTGCCCTGAAAATGGGAACTTTTGCAACAGTCCACATTGGGTACATTTTTCTCTCCTTCCTCTGGTTAGCGATGCAGCCGAGGATGATGCCCTCATGCCTGCATTTATGGACACGACCCCACAGCCCTGGTCCCTTCCTGACCACGCACAGAATCCATGTCTACACTGCTGTCCCAAATAAATCAAATCCAAGGCCACTTCGACTGAAGTTCTGAAGACAGTGTAGACATGTGGGCAAGATTAGGAAGTGTTCTGCACGTTGGATCTAAGTTAGTCAAATCCAGGAGAAAGGTCTGTGCCATCCCATTTAAATCTAAGTAGAAGTATAATAGTGAATAAAGAAGCTCTTGTACTCAGTGGTGAAAGTGGATATACATTCACATCTGTGTTTATATGTCTGTGTTTTGTTTTACACACATAGGTACACACTTCATGAGGGGGAAAACAAACCACATATATAAGTGCGTGTGTGTGTGTTTGTGTGTGTGTGTGTGTGTGTGTAGTTTGTTTTCCCCTTCAGGGAGCTATTCAGCAGAAAAGAAAAAATACCATTGCCCTTTATCAGATATGTACACATTTCATCCTTGCAATATGTCTAAACTGATTTTGTGACTAAATCCTGGGAAAAATGTGAAGAATGCTTGGCTAGATACACGCTTTTCCAGTAAAAACACAACAGTGCTTATTAACTGTAGCACTTGGAGAAGCCTTTTCAACACGATGTACATTTTTGTTTCAGCCTGAGACTAACCCTGTTTAGATCTGAGTTTTCTCTGGCTTTCAGAGAAGTTTAACTGATTGGACTATGGGCCTTGGGCACTGCACGCATAGGCACCGGGAAGACAAGTGAAGTGCAGGCTGCTGAACTGTTTCGGCCTGAGACTCCAGGCGGGGTTAAAACCTCAAGATGTTTTCTCAACACTTTAAGAAGAAATAACTATAACAAAGGCAAAAAGAAAACCCGCCCATCCCTGTCAGGATTTTTGAGATTGTCACTTGACTGGCCTTGGAGCTGGGAAACATTTAGAGGCTGTTAGAAAAGTGAGATGTGGTGGTAGATGGACACGAAGAAATTGTTAGGTCGTCAGTGAAATGCTAACACAGTATCCTGAGAACAGATCATGGAGTTTCCATTTTATCGCGCACTGTGGGTGGGCGTGTCGTGATGACTTAAAATGATGGTAGGTTACTTAGCCAACATTTTCTTGGAAAGGCATTTCCCTACTGTTCCCCCAGAACTGCAAGGAAGCGGGGGGAGGGGAGGGCGAGATGCTGGTCTGTGCTGAGGACACTCTCAAGTGATCAGCTGTCAAATGAAAAGCAAACACCTCTCGGCATTTCTAAAGGTTGCACTAGTGAAGAGTGTGTTGTATTCTAAGCATATAAATCAGAGGAAAGCCATTTCTGCCTCGTGGTTCCAGAAGACAGGAGGTAAATGTGCATGAGGGGGGTGACTCAATGCTCCCTCTAACCTACAGGTCTCTACCAGGAGCAGTTTTGAACCCCAAGGGACATTTGTCGATGTCTGAAGACATCTGTGGTTGGCACAAATAGTGTGTGTATGTGGGGTACCAGAAACTAGGGGGTGGAGGCTAGAGATGCTGCTTAACATCCTATGATGCAGGGACAGCACCCCCTCCTCCCACCTGCCACCCCCAACAAGACATAACTGGCCCCAAATGTCAACAGTGCTGCTGTGGTGGGTGGGTGTGGGGGAGGGAGAGGCGGGGCGGGGGGGGGGGGGCGCAGAAAAAAAGCAGCTGCCACAGGATTTTCCATCGATGTTCTAATAGGTTCCCAGGCTTTCCAGTCCCTCTCAATACCATCCCTTCCATGACCTAATCCTTGTCACCAGAGAGATTGTTAGAGATGCGGAGCCTCAGGTCCCACCCAGACAATGGAAACAGAACGCACATTTCCACAAGGTCAGGTGACTCACACACACTGTAAAGTCTGAGCAGCACTGGGTACGCTCCCCTTTCACCTACCCTCCAGTCCTTCTCATAGGTCCATTTGTCCTTCTGCTCACTCGGCATTAATTCTTTCCAGACTGACCTCCCATTAAGCCAGGGGTGGGGAAAGTTTGGAATCATTTGGTCTGGCCCTGCCAAGGCATTAGGGGTGAGTTAATGAAATATTTGACCAAATATAACAGGCTAACTTGTTGTTGTTGTTAGTCCTCACCAGATGATATTTTTTTTAGAGAGAGTAGAAGGGACAGAGAGAGAAACATCAATGTGAGAAAGACATATAGATTGGTAGCTTCCCACATACTCTCCGACCAGGGCCCGGGACCAAGCCTGCAACTGAGGTATATGCCCTTGACCAGAATCGAACCTAGGACCCTCAGCCATGGGGTAGACGCTCTATCCACTGGCTAGGGCTGGGCTAATTTTTAAGTTGGTAATTTTGTATGGCCCACAAATCCTATATAATAAAAGGCTAATATGCAAATTGACCAAATGGTGGAACAACTGGTCGCTATGACATGCACTGACCACCAGGGGGAAAATGCTCAATACAGTGCACTCCCACAGGGGGAGCACCGCTCAGGCAGAAGCCCTGAGCTGAGCTCATAGCTGGCGAGCACAGTGGTGGCGGCGGGAGCCTCTCCTGCCTCCATGGCAATGCTAAGGATGTCCGCCTGACGGCTTAGGCCCAAGCCTAAGCCATCAGTCAGACATCTCCCAAGGGCTCCTGGACTGCGAGAGGGTGCAGGCCAGGCTGAGGGACCCTCCTGAGTGCACGAATTTTGTGCACCGGGCCTCTAGTTATGTTATAAATATCCAAATGGCCCTTGGCAGAAAAAAGGTTCCTCACCCCTGCCTTAAAGTGTTCCCTCCAGCCCAGGCTTCAGTCTTGGTTCATTGCTGGGACCACCGCTCATCCTATTGTCCTTGCAGGGAAAGGTAGCTCATCCCCACAGCTCTGTGCAGGGTCTCCTCTATCCTCATTCAAAAATCTCTTCTCTCCTCACTACATATCCAGAACCCGATGACACGGTGAATTGCTCATATCTATTGCTTCAAGGTACCAGTTTTTAAGTTCCTTTCAGACTATACAGGTGTTCTGGGTAGCTGGCTGATGGCATCCCTGTTCAGCCTACTCTAATGGTGGAATTCTCCAGTGACTACATAGGTAGGCAGCTTACACAAGAACTCCTGGTTCCTTAATCTTTTCTACAGCAGCAGCTACAGCCCTCCCCCACCCCACCCACTGCTGAACATTTATTCATTCATCAAACATTCCTGTGCAACTCCTTCATATCTGACCCTGTGCTGAAGATATGAAGAATACCCTAGTGTACTGGTCTCAGAGAGCTTACTATCTAAGAGGGAGGGGAAAGAAGTCTTCATTTTGGCACCAGAAAGATTTAAGAATTACAAGTCAGAGGAAAGCTCAAAGAAGGTCATGGTCTATTCTTGCTAGAGTGGGATATTTTGACCATTTTTGTTGGCTAACACTCTAACCCAATAGTTCCCATATGCTGATCTGAGAACCAGGGCCAGCCCAGGAAAACCAAGAAAAATAAAGATGTATAGTGAATTTATCATAACACTAAGTTTCTATGATTTATATTGAGATTATATTATTCTCACTTTGGGGATATTAAAATGTCCTTTCTGCCCTGGCCAGTGTGCTCAGTGGTTAGAGCGCAGGCCCTCACATCGAAGGGTTTGATTCTTTGATTACTGGTCAAGGGCATGTACCAGGGTTGCAGGTTCGATCGAACCCCGGCCCTGGTAAGGGTGCGTGTGTGAGGCACCCAATCAATGTGTCTCTCTCACATCGAAGTTTCACTTTCTCTCTGGCTCCCTCTCCACCTCTCTCCTCCCTTCCACTCTCTCTAAAAATCAATGGGAAAAAAATATCCTTGGGTATGGATTAACAAATAAAAATGCCTTTCCTTTTTAAAAAGACTGGGAAAGTTATTTTAAAGAGTCTTCATATTAAAACAAAGACTTCACATGCATTTGTTAGTTTTCCATTAATTTTTAAAAACTCATCCTTGAAACATAGCACTGGCTCTCAAGGTCTGCGTAAGAGGGAGTGCCTGGGTGTGGCTACAATCCAGGAGGAGGGGGAGTTCATTAGGCTTCCTTTCAACTCACATTTGCATTGCTCTTTACACAAGATGAAGAAATCACCAATTATTCTTGATGAAAATGGAGGTCTGATGGGAATTATGAGAGGACTTAGATGCCCCTACGCCACCCTTGGTTACCACCACCAGTGAAATAAAATGTCTGAGGAAACTGTGCATGCACACAGGGGGTGGAGCATTGTTCCCACCCTCCTTCCTGGAGGTGGGGTGCTGGACTTTGGGGACAGGGCAGAAGTTTTAATGTGCTGAGTTACGAGGTTAAAAGCCCTTGAAAACAAGTGGCTTTATTTTTTATTTTTGCAAGGGGTGCTTTCCATCTTTGGAATATTCCTTCCTCTTGGCACCTGAACGAATGCTTGGGGCTGCCTCTTTGGGGAAGGATGCCTGCATCCCAGAAGGCCCAGGACTGGTCAGCTTGGGCAACTTCTACTCTTGGCATCAGGGAAAGCTTCCCCGGGGGCACTGTTTTGCTTGGGGTTATCTTTGCACCTCCCCTCCGGACAAGATTCTGTGCTGAGGAGGGTGAGCCTGTGGCAAGAGCTGCAGAGGGACTGGACTTTAGTGAGGGCCTTCCGTCCCAGGGACCAAAGGCGTCCCTGTAGCTCACCTTCTGTTACCAGGTCTCCTTACATTTTGATGAAGGATACTAATGAATTTTCTAATTCACTGCCCGCTCTTCCTTCATCTCTCTTGCTGTTTTCCCCTCTACTACCATGAATTCTGTCCTTGGTCTGTATCACCTGGCTCTACTTTCTCTGGGTGACCTCATCCACTCAGAACTCAACTCCTCATCTCTGTCCTGAGGGCTGCCACACTGCTCACCTCCAGATTCACATTCTCAGCTTCTTATATCTTATATCTTATATCTTATATCTTGCCTGATTATCTATCTGAAGAAAGCCCAGAAGTGCCCAAAACAGAATTCAGTATCTTCTTCTCCAAGCAGACTGCATCTCCTTCACTTCATATAGATGTGGACTTTTTAAAAGTTTTTTCAATTGATTTTAGAGAGAGAGCAAGGGAGAGGGAGAGAGAAAGAAACATGGATGTGAGAGAGAAACATCAATCCACTGCCTCCCGCACACCCGCTGGCAACCTGGGCATGTGCCCTGATGGGGAATTGAACCTGCAACCTCTCGGTGCATGGGACAACACTCAACCAACTGAGCCACATCAGCCAGGGCTATTTCTTATATTTTTATTGTTTTTACTAGTCAAGAAGCATGCCATTTGTAGAAAAATAACCGAAACAAAAGCAATTAAACTTAAAAAGAAATCAGGAAGCAAAATAATAATATTTTGAAAAAGTAACTGAAAAGTCAAGGTACTCAATATCTATCATCTATCTAGATCTATCTATTGATATTGTTGGATACATAGATGCAGTTTTATTTCTGGATGAACATTCACTTTATAGAAATGTGATATTCTAACTATAATCTAATTTTGGAAGATATTCCAAAAAAAGCATCTCATCCCTGAGTTTCATTAGAAGCAAGATACTGATTAGAAAAGTGTGGAAGGAAAGAAAATCCTTGGATGAAGCTCTATGGTCAATGTGGACTTTCGAGCTCTCTCCCTCTACTACCTTTGCCAGAGTCTAATAAAAGCATAAAAAATGGGGTGAAAAGAACTAGAAAATAGCAGGACAATATGTTTGGTTAGCTAAACAGGAAGCTCGTTTCATTAGCAGTGTATTTTGTGAGCAGAGGTCATATTTCTCTTTTACGAGGCCTGTCGAACATGTGGTCACTATTTGGACAGCTACTCTCTCCCCAAGCCCAGCAGCTGGTGAGGATGTGGACATTACCCTGATGAGAGTTTAACCCTGTAGTGCCAGCGTAATGGCTCATCCAGCAATGAGGCTGCTTTAGGCTGCGACCCTTGCGGCTGAGACTTGTAGTTGGGCAGATGAGATGGTATAAAGATTAGATCATCAAGGAGAACCACCCCTGCAGATTCTGCCTCCAGTAGGAGGAGTGCCCACTGGTGGAAACACTTTGAATCTCTAGTTAAAGAGGAAAATAATCAATGTTGACTTTTAACTAACTGTTCACTTCTCAGAAGTTGCAAAAAGAAGTACCATGTTTAAATCTATTGAGTGTAGCAGTAGTTTTCTCCCTTTGGGGCCAACAGCTCTGCCTCAGGGATCACTTGATTCTAGACTCTCAGGCTGCTATGTTTTCTTTTTTTAAAATATATTTCATTGATTTTTACAGAGAGGAAGGGAGAGGGATAGAGAGTTAGAAACATTGATGAGAGAGAAACATCAATCATCTGCCTCCTGCACAAACCCTACTGGGGATCGAGCCTGCAACCAAGGTACATGCCCTTGACCAGAATCGAAACTGGGACCCTCCAGTTCGCGGGCCAATGCTCTAATCCACTGAGCCAAACTGGTTAGGGCAGGCTTTTACATTTTCAAATTGACTGGTTGACCCCCAACACTAAAGAAATAAAACCTCCCTGTGTTGCCAGTTATTTGCTTCTAAGTCTAATATTTGCTGGTCACTTACTTCCCTAGAACTTAAGAGTATTCGCTATGCATGCTACTGACTTTCTTTTTATTCACCCTTTACTCTAGTTTCATAAAAACAGGGACAGTGTGCATCGGCCAGCAACATGTTATGGTTTTTCTAACTTGTTTTTAAAAACTAGAGACAACTAGCTTATAGCAAATTTCTGGTTTACATCATGCGCACAAGCCAAGAACAACAGAAAAGGAAAGGCAGACAGAATGTAAAGCATTCCTATGAGCCTTCCCACTGCCCAGGGTCAGTCTGCAGGCATGCAAGGCTTAGCTGGGACAAACTAGGAAAGCTGTTCCTCCTTTCAAGTGACAGTCATTTACACGGGCCTAGGCCTCGCCTGTTCTCATTCATTCAGCTTGCACTTCACTGACAGTGAGCAGGAGCAGAGGGCCTCTGCCTCTGCCTCAGGCCACCCTGCCCTGCTCAGGGTCTCATCCTTGCAGGAGGAGCAAGAGGGCAGTGCTGTGTGGTCCATGTCGTGGCCTCAGAGTTTCTAAGCTGCTTACGGATTTATGCATGATAAGTATTTCTGCTCCCCCACATCAAACGATATCTTACCTCTATAAAAATGTTTACAAAATCCCAAACCTTGCCAACCAAATGAGTGAGGTGGTTGGAATCCAGTTTGAATTCAACTTTTGAAATTAATTATTTCTAATCTATTCAAAGTGCTTTGAATTTTGATCATCTTGTTGATTATACCTAAATACATGTGCAAGAGTGTATACATTTTTATGGATATAAACATAAACACACACACACACACACACACACACACACACACACACTCAGAAAGACTAGGACGTTAGCATGAACTAGAACTTGGCCAGATCACAAACCCAGCAGAACACCTTCAACTTCGGACACGCACCACTGCCTCCCACCAGAATCACAAACACACGGGCATCAGTGCTGCCTCCCACGAAGGCAGGGGAGAGGATGGAGTCCTGGGCCATGGCTTCCCGGCTGAAACATCAGGCTTCTTCCCTTTTCTAAGGGGGGAGTGGACGAGCTCTTTAAGCTACACTTTTGTGACACTGCTCATTTATTACACTGTCCTTCTCAGTGTCCTCTCTGCCCACGTCTTCATCCTCCTTTGTCCCCAAAACTCTCCTCCTGGACCTGGGATGTACAGACACCAGGAATGGCTGGTCTATAGGTCCTAGGACACACATGGCATTTCAGGGCTTCTTATGAAGCTTTTGAAGTAAGTGTAAAGAAAACTAGAGGCCCGATGCACAAAATTCGTGCAAGAATAGGCCTTCCTTCCCCTGGCTGCCGGCACTGGCTTCCCTCTGGCACCCAGGACCCGGGCTTCCTTTGCAGCCCTGGCTTCATCTGGAAGGTCTGGTCTAATTGGCATACTATGCTTTTATTATTATAGATAATATGGTTAAACAAATAGTGATCTTTACAAAAAGCTTAAATATGACAACATAGCAACACTGAAGGGAGCTCTAAACACCTACTGATTAAAAAATGCTGGAGTTATACACTGAAATTAAAGAGAGAAGTTAATGTTTTGGGGATACGTGCTGAATTAGCTTTTGCTGGTCAGTGTCCATCCGTGATAGGATCCAGAGCAGATGGTTAATGGCATCAATATAAATGTGTTCAGGGCAGGGGCAGGGGGAGGGGGAGCCAATAAAATTCTCCTTAATATATGACTCCGTAGCCAAATGAGGAGGCCCGTTGGGTTTGGCTTCCACATGACCTCTGAAAGGCATGCCCTGGGAATCCTGTCTTGGAGAGTTCTTTTAAGCAGCGTAATAAACGGGAAATAAAAAAAGAAGAAACAGAGAAAGTGCACCTGTAGAAGAAACTGGGCGCATTCTGCCTTCCCATTTCCCAGCAGAAGGTGCCCTGGAGGAATGTGAGCTCTAGTCCCGCCCGCCTGTCTCCCCAAGCCCTGTGATAGGCAGGTGTGAGCCTGCTGGTCCAGAACCTAACTAGACACAAGAGCTATGACCTGACAGGCCATGTGCAATGCAGGCTTAGGGGACATTTCCACTAACCTCCCAATTGATTTAAGGTACAAGCTTGCTTAGCTCAGTCCTTTCCTTAGGTTCAAAGCCTCGGGCTGTCGTCAAGCTGTGTCCCCAACCCCCAACCCATACACACATACCCACACCTCCGAGCACCAGTTTTCTCATCCATTTTCTGTGAAATGGCAGTGTTTCCGCTCTAGAAGCTCGTCCTTTAGCCACAGGGGTCTGACTACAGCAACAGGCTGATGGTTCAGGCTGGGAAGGATGTCCAGCCTAGAAACACACACTATGCTCTGTATTAATAGTAATTGCTTTCCCAATCACCCAGTTTCATTCTAGGACAATTCCTTCCTTTAACGGTGTTTACTGAGCACCTAGATCATTAATGCCACTGCATGGTCTTGGAAGGTGTCCTGGATGGCTAATCCTCAGAAGCAAGCCTATCACTTGGGTCTCAGGATACCAGGGTGGCCAGTGGGTAAGAATCCGAGGTCCAAGCCCTGCCTCGCCCTGGAGTGAGACTCTGATGCGAGTGTGAGGTGCATGTGCATCCACGCTCCGAGGCACACAGAACAGACATATACCTGCCCGGAGTTAGTAAGTATGTCGCAGGCACACAAAACGTAATAGTCAACTTTTGAATAAAGACAGAGTCTCTACTCTGTGGAGCCATCTATTACCAATAAGAAGCCAAAACTTTTAGCCGTATGCTTAAATGACTATAGAAAGAAACTAGATGATATTTTGATTTTATCCCAGAACACCTTTAAGTTCTCACCGGACCGCCTTTCAATTCCAGTTAATACTGGTTTGACACCGTTTCCCCACTGCCCACCATGATGTCATGCACGTCACTGATGGAAATTATCTGTAATTCTAAATGCTCTCAGGGAGCCGGGCAAGGAAATCAAACACGGGAAATGCAGGAAGCAGCAGACATCTGCGTGTGAAGCCTCGGTTTCATAAAACATCTGGCTGGAAGAGCAGAGACCTGGAAGAGGAACTGTTCCCAGCTCTCTTTCTGGCACCAAGGCACTGAGGCACCTGAGGCTCCTGGTTGCCATGGCTAACTGGAGCGGTCGCCAAGCACAACTCCTGCCTTCTATCTTACCACCGACAACTTGCAGCACATCGTGTCCTTAGTCTCGGCCAATATTTAGGGAAACCATGTGCAAAGTCCTGCAAATGTTCTTCACAGAAAACTCGTGAAATCTGTGCTCAGCTGAAGACATTAAATTTACTGGAGGTGAAAGAGGAGGCTGAGTGAGGGGAGGGGCTGGACTGAGATGGGGGGAGAGGAGCAGCTGGCTGGGAAGGGAAGCTGTGGGCCAGGGCTGTAAGTCAGCTTCATGTCTTCATGAATGGACAGTGTGTTAACTAGCACAGGAAAGAGCCTTTCCCAGGTGCTGCGCATTTTTGGAAGGGGAAGACTGTAAACGCGCTTGGGCTATGTTTCCTTGGGCTCTAAATGCAGACGAAGCTGATTGTTCAACGTGTGGTCCTCACAGCCTTGTCTTCTCCCCTTCCTTTTCTCCCTTTACAGTTTTCCTTCATCACATTAAAATGAGAGACTACGGAGGTGGAGTACCTGGAGGAATGATGAGGTAAACAGAATCTCTGGATTTCTTTTCTCTCTAAATTAATCATACCAAGAAGAACCCAAGTTAAATACTTTTTAAAAAATCTAAAGGAAATGTTTGGCAAGCTCTATTTTGATTTACTCCCAGTCAGCTAATAGAGTGTCACTTCTGTTAAGGTAATGTAAAGATCAAATAGTCCACATTCGTATCTGAAGGCATTCGTAGATATTCTACGTCCATAGTATCTGTAATATAGAATGAGACGATAAAAGTTCACAGCAGAAGGAGGTCACAGGTCATCAGTAAGGAAGTCATGGTTCTGAGAGATGATGTGATGAGGCCAAGGTCACAGGGGTAGGACAGCAGTTCCCCCTTATCTGCAGTTTTCCTTTCCATGGTTTCAGTTACCCGTACTAAACCATTATCCAAAACTATTCAATGGAAAATTTCAGGTATTTTGAGAGAGAGAGAGAAAGAGAGAGAGAGATCCACTCACATAACTATTACAGTTCATCGTTATAATTGTTCTATTTCACTATTTATTGCTGTTAATCTCTTACTATGCCTAACTTATAAATTAAACTTTATTACAGGCATGCATGTATAGAAAAAACATGGTACATGTAGAGTCAGTACTATCTGCTATATAAGGGATCCACTAGAGGTCTCGGAATATATCCCCCATGGATAAAGGGGATGTGACTATGGTAATAATGTCTGTTAACTTGTCATACGTTTAAATGATCATGCTGTAAGGCATTACCCTTAACCAGAAGTTTTGACTTCAGGTTAATGATATTAGTACATTATTAAAATGTTTAAGTGTTTTTCCCTAAGGCTATGTCTACATTATTCAAAATAATATGGATGGAATGAATGAAGTAGAAGTCTGCTGTGCAGGCCCTGGCCGGGTATTTCATTGGTTAGAGCATCGTCCTGATTCACCAAGATTTTAGGTTTAATCCCCCATCAGGGCACATACAAGAAGCAACCTCAGTGGTTAGACCAGGGGTGGGCAAACTTTTTGACTCGAGGGCCACAATGGGTTCTTAAACTGGACCGGAGGGCCAGAACAAAAGCATGGATGGAGTGTTTGTGTGAACTAATATAAATTCAAAGTAAACATCATTACATAAAAGGGTATGGTCTTTTTTTTTTTTTTTAGTTTTATTCATTTCAAACGGGCCGGATCCGGCCCGCGGGCCATAGTTTGCCCACGGCTGGGTTAGACCCTGCAGACTGAAGTTCGATTCTGGGGCACATACCTAGGTTGCAGGCTCAATCCCTGGGTGTGTGGGAAGCAACCAATTGATGTGTCTTTTTCACATCACTTCTCTCTGTCTCCCCCTCACACTCTCTCTAAAAATCAATGGAAAAAATATCCTCAGGTAAGGATTTCTTGCAACAAGAAAGAAGCAACCAACGAATGCATAAATAAATGAAACAACAAATGATGTTTCTCTCTCTCTCTCTCCCTACCTCTCTCTAAAATCAGTACACAAATAAAAAAAAGAATTCTGTTGTGCAAACAGACATTTGAGTGGCAGTAATGCCTTTCTCTATGGCACGCTGAGATCACTAAGAGATGACCTTCTCATGCCCAGTCTGTACTGAGGAATATGTTGTACATGTTCTTCTAAAACATGTGTATCACCCTTTGAAAGGTGATGGTGATTTCATTTATAATATCTTCTTTGTCTACATGTTATTTCAATTAAGGTGCTCAGTAAAAACCATGCCGCAGTTGAAGCTGAAAAGCAAGGAGATGACCAAAATGCTCAAGGACACGGCACTAGTTGTGTTCTCAGGCAAGAAACCTATGATCTGAAACCCGGGGTCAGCAGTGTTCATCACTGGACCATGTGCAGTCAGAAGCCCAGTTGGAAGGTCTTAGCTGCATACACACTGTGAGCCTGGCCAGGTCTGGGTGGCCTGATGGAGAGCCACATGGGAGAAAAACTAACAGTGCGGACAGGAAACCTTCCAGGGCTAAGGCTACTATATGGCGTCTGAAGTCCAGCAGTTCTTGAACCTTCGCAGAAGCATGCAGTATAAGGAAGGAACTGATCCCGAGTAGAGAGGTCAAGGTGAAACTGAGGGATGCTGAAGGGATATGACTGGGAGCAGCTACCTCTCAGGGTGGGGCTGGAGAGGGATCTGGAGTCATAAAGAATATGAGCCTATCATGTTTCATGGAGGGGAGGGGACGCATTTCCTTACCTCTACCTGGCAACAAAAGAATGACCAACACTTCTGACATCAAAGGGCAGAGACAGGAGCTGATGTAACATTCCAGAAGGGGGTCTGGGCCAGAGAGTGATGGAGGGAGGAGAGGGGGTACCATGAGCCAGGGAAGAGAGAGACTGGACAGAGCTTAGGAGAAGCCTGGTGATATCGAAGGAATAGGCCGGAGGATAAATATGTTGTGTGTGTTTGTGTGTGTGTGTGTGTGTGAGTTTGATGAAGAAAGAATTAAATTACAAATATCTTAATCGGTATTGCTCAAATGTTTCTTTAGTATGGCATAGCCTACTGAAATTTGAGTTAATGTCTTTTTTAAAAAATATATATTTTATTGATTTTTTACAGAGAGGAAGGGAGAGAGATAGAGAGCTAGAAACATCGATCAGCTGCCTCCTGCACACCTCCCATTGGGGATGTGCCCGCAACCAAGGTACGTGCCCTTGACTGGAATCTAACCTGGGACCTTTCAGTTCGCAGGCCAATGCTCTATCCACTGAGCCAAACCAGTTATGGTGAGTTAATGTCTTATTTAAACATACTATAGCTATCCTATATAATAAACACATAATATGAAAATCAACCGAATGGTCGAACAGTGGAATGACCATCTGGATGACCATCCAGGACCACGCTATGACACCCACTGGCGCCTGGCCAGCCAAGGTGGGTGCGAAGTGATTTGTCGGGGACCCGGCCATCGCCCCATGATTGCCCCGGAGAGGGAGGCCCAGGCCACCCGCCGGCAGGCTGTGGCGGGTGGGTGGAGCCTCCCTCTGCGAGGGAAGCCCGGGTCCCAGGTGCCGGAGGGAAGCTGGTGCCAGCAGCCTGGGAAGGAAGGCCTATTCTTGCACAAATTTTGTGCATTGGCCCATTAGTTTTAAATAATCGCTTCACCAAAGCCTGCTCTTACATTTTGATCTCTCCCATTACTATATCCTGTTCACTATTAGACATGTTCATTCAAATCTGTTGTCTTAAACATTTTCCTTTACCAAATGGGTACCCTGAAGAGATGAGAATGAGGAATATGACCATGATGTTAATAAAAGTCAATGATAACTGAGGCATTATCATATGATAGGAAGTAAGTTCACGACATGTATTTTGCCACTTAATTCATAATAACCTTTAAGGCTTTAAAGTAAGGATAATGAGGATAATGTGGTTAAATAATTCATTCAAATTCTCACAGCTACTATATGGCTGAAGTAAAACTTAAACCCACTTGTGTTTAATGCCCAAAGCCAATTCTTACCCTGGCACCCAGCGGAGTGTTTGGCACACAGTAGGTGCTTAATAAATACTAGTGACTGAACAAATGAACTGGCTAAAACATACACAGGTTCTAACGTTTAGCCAATCAAATGACACAATGAGCTTCATTCTTCACCCAAATTGGTTAAATATACTCACACGCCAGAAACAGTCATTGTAATTGAACAATGTCACTGGATCAATATTTGCTGCTAAGGAATAAACGACTCAGACCTGCTTTGACATTTATTTTCCAAAATGAACTCAGCTTTGCCCTGACATTTACAAATCAGTGAGATGGTCACCCTGAGAAGCTGCTCTGTTTACAGAACTGCCTTTGCTTTTGTCTTCTATGTGCAAAACACAACAAAAATAAAGGCAAATGAAAAACAACACGGTAATTGTAGTTGTTATTGGTGGACCTACATTTTAAGCCTAATTAAGAATTGACTTGCAGCTTCTATAATGTAAAAAGCTGGTTTACAGAACCCTAAGGTTGTGTTAAGACTGTGTTAAAAGCTCTTAGACATGCAGAACCTGGCCCTTCTCAGCCCCTTCACATCACGTATCGTGCATGGTCTGTGATTTTCAAACTGCCAGTTTCATACACGTTCCACACAAGGTTCTCCCCCTGCCGGCCTTTTGTGGAAGCTACTTCTGGGCGGACACTGATGCTCAATGAGAAGGGTAAGTTAGAGCAAAGAACAGGTTTAGGCAGGCTCCAAATGCATTTGGTGGCTGAAGGTTAACCCTTTGAAAACTGAGCTCGGCTTCCTGCTCACTGGCTGCAGTGGATGGGCAGCAAGTCACCAGAAATGTATGAAGAGCTGTCACTGACGGCAGGCGTGAGTCAGAGGATGATGTGGGGGTGTCTGGGGAGACCTAGTTCTACACAGCTCCACCCTCTTACTTTCTGTGACCCTGGGCAAGTCACAGCCTTTGGAAACTTTTCTTTCCCCTTATTATAACTTTCATCTTTGAAATATTGCGACTCTACTGTGTCTGTAATTGAGGTTCCTGCCCTGAAGGAATTTATAATCTAATTGGTGATGGAAGACCTACTATCATAAACCAATTAGAGGACCACACAAGTGCTGAAAGGCCTTTCGTGGAGGAGAACCTGAAACGACCTTGGGAGAATAAATGTGATTTACAAAGGTGAGGTGCAGCGGGACATGCTCTCTGACGCTTGCATTGGGGTTTCTGACTAAGACTCCTGGGCTCTGCCAGGATTTTTCTGATTTAGCAATAGTTTGGAGATTACGGTTCAACCAGGGGTTTGTATAAACGTATGTAAGGGGATGCCTTCTGATATAGTGTTCCCTGCTTTAAGCAAAGTTAATATACACAAAATTCAATTATATAAAACAGCACCACCCTTTGCTTTACTAAATAATTCTTTATTTTCGAAAGCCTTCATCTTGAGTTTCCTTTATTTTTAAAAAATATATTATTACTAGAGGCCCCGTGCACAAAAATTTGTGCACTCGGGGGTCCCTCAGCCCATCCTGTGCCCTCTCGCAGTCTGGGACCCCTCCGGGGATGTCCACCTGCTGGCTTAGGCCTGCTCACCGGGGTATTGTGCCTAAGCTGGCAGTGATACATCCCTTGGGGGATGTCCACTTGCCAACGGGCCAAAGCTGCAGTTGAACATCCACAGAGCTGCTGAGGAGGCAGGAGAGGCTCCCACCATCGCCAATGTGATGCCTTCAGCCTGGCTTGTGGCTGAGCAGAGCTCCCCCTGTTGGAGTGCACTGACTACCAGGGGGCAGCTCCTGCATTGAGCTTCTGCCCCCTGGTGGTCAGTGTGTGTCATAGTGACCAGTCATTCCCAGTCGTTCTGCTGTTAGGGTCAATTTGCACATTACCGCCCTAACGGGTTTGGCTCAGTGGATAGAGCATCGGCCTGCGGACTGAAGGGTCTCAGGTTCGATTCTCGTCAAGGGCATGTACTCTGGTTGCGTACACATCCCCAGTAGGGGGTGTGCAGGAGGCAGCTGATCGAAGTTTCTCTCTCATCGATGTTTCTAACTCTCTATCTCTCTCCCTTCCTCTCTGTAAAAAATCAATAAAATATATTTGGGGAAAAAAATTGCATGTGCACATTACCCTTTTATTATATAGGATAGAAGCCTGGTGCACAGGTGGGAGCCAGCTGGTTTGCCCTGAAGGGTGTCCCAGATCAGGGTGGGCAGGGGACCCCCAGCTCCCTACGATCGCCCACGCCGCCCCTGCTCGCGATCGCTGGCTCTGCCCATGCTCACGCCTAACACCTCTGGCCAAGGCATTAGGCCTGGGCAAGAGACCCCCAGCTCCCCACCATCATCAACTCGGCCCCTGCTCCCTGCAATTGACTGCTCCGCCCTAATGCCTCTCACCCAGGCATTAGGCCTGGGCAGGGGACCCACAGCTCTCCAAGGGACCTCCTGCTCCACCCCTTCCCAGGCCTAACGCCTGTGGCCAAGGCATTAGGCCTGGGCAGGGGACCCCAAGCTCCCACCATCAGCGACTGTGACCCTGCTCCCCATGATCACTGGCACTGCTCCGGCCCAGGCCTAATGCCTCTGGCCAAGGCATTAGGCCTGGGCAGGGGACCCCCGCAGCTGCAGCCTCCCAAGATCATGGGCTCCACCCCTACCCAGGCCTTACGCTTCTGCGTTGGGCCCGGGCAGCGGGGACCCCCAGCTGCAGCTGCCCCTGCCCCGGCCTAACACCTCCTCTGGCTGAGGCGTTAGGCCTGGGCAAGGGACACCCCCAGTTGCAGCCGCCTGCGATGTGGGCTCCACCCCTGCCTGGGCCTTACTCCTCTGGCTGAGGCGTGAGGCCCCGGCAGTGGGGACCCCCAGCTGCAGCTGCCCCTGCCCAGCCTAACGCCTCTGGCCAAGGCGTTAGGCTGGGCAGGGGACCCCCCGCAGCTGCAGCCGCCCCCCAATTGTGGGCTCCGCCCCTGCCCGGGCCTTATGCCTCTGGCTGAGGCGTGAGGCCCGGGCAGTAGGGACCCCCAGCTGCAGCTGCCCCTGCCCAGCCTAACGCCTCACTAACTCCTCTGGCCGAGGCCTTAGGCTGGGCTGGGGACCCCCTGGGTTTCCGATCACTGTCAGTGCCAGGGGGCTTCTTCTGTGCTTTCCATTTTGCCTCCCTGCATTGTGCCTACATATGCAAATTAACCGCCATCTTTGTTGACAGTTAACTGCCATCTTGGCTGGTGATTAATTTGCATATCTCGCTAATTAGCCAATGGGAAGGGTAGCGGTCGTACGCCAATTACCATGTTTCTCTTTTATTAGTGTAGATTGGTTTCAGAGAGGGAGAGGGAGAGATGGAAACATCAATGATGATAGAAAATCATTAATCAGCTGCCTCCTGCACATCCCACACTGGGGAGCAAGCCCGCAATATGGGCATATGCCCTGACCAGAACTGAACCTCCTGGTTCATAAGTTGATGCTCAACCACTGATCCACGCCGGCTGGGAAGTCATCATGAGTTTCCTTTAAATTAGGAACCTCCAATGAACTATGAGTACATCAGAATCACATATATTCAGGTCATACATCACATCTGTGGAACGGAGGGCGCCTGAGTTGTGTTCTCTTAGTATAGCAGTGCTCCTTTTGACTAAATCAATATGAATGTTGATTCCCTGAATTGTGAAATTCAGAATATGACCTCTGCCAACAGCAGAAAACTATCTTACAATCTTCCTTTTTGCTGGGCATGCTCCTAGGCACCCAGTCCAGAGTTTCCATCCAAAAGAATCAAAGCTAAGAAATATGGTTTAAAATAAATCAGGTCCTAGCCATTAGAGACTGTTAAGATTAATACAGGACCTTGAGCAGCTTCCTGTGTATCCTCATCTCCTAAGGGTTAACTAATGCTGCATCCAATCCTTGCTCATCTCAGGAGCCCACGGAAGCATTATAGCTAGATGGCCTACACGTCTCTCAGCCCAGTTATACTACTTTAATTTTCCCTTTCCCCAAACAAAACAACAAAATAAAACTCCACCAAGTAGCTAAACTAGAATCAAATGGCCACACATTGCTAACCATGGGAACAGTCTCAGTCTCGCAGAAATGTAATTGCCAGGGTCCCCCACCTCAGCGGACAATGGAAGAAAATGGGCCTCAGTGTCACAAACTTCAGCACCTCCTGAGGGGCTAATTAAATCTCCTAGGACTCCCTCACCCACACCCTAAGAAATCTGAAGGGTGTGCAAAATCCAAACGCACTTCAACGCCTTTACAAGAAGAGCCCTTTACTTACATAAAGCTTCATCTTGACTTTCTTTGTCTCTTTCCCCCCACAGAGTCGTAAATTTCCAAATTCCCCGAAGGTCATGAGTTGGCAGGGGAACAATGCATCCCGAGCGAAACAATGCATCCCGAGAGAGGGCCGTGGTGAGCGAGTCCGCTCCTCTCCAGGCTGGTCTGTGGGGCTGTTGTCTCTCTTGGGAGCTTCAGGCGTCATGGACGTGCATGAGCACCGGTCACGGAGGGAAACTCGGGCTCTGAGGTGGTGGCAGACCGCTGGATACCTGCCTCCAGGTGGGGAGGCACTGAACCCGACCTCCTGGTATCTAAGGGCCGCCCCGTGGGGACTGCCTGTGAAGGAAACCCCCCTAGTTTTCTAGTCTTGGGGCAATGAGGTTTCTGTCTATTCACAAGAGGAAAAGGGTCATCTCAACCCCCATCCAAAGCAGCGTGGGCATGGAAGGGAGACAGACTTTGCTCACCATGCCCATCGTTCTGCTGCAGGTGTTAGAGTCCATCTTCACAACCGTACACAGTACAAATGACTACTCCACTTAAAGACAAACTGAAACTCAAGAACTTCCTCAAAATGACATAGCTAGTCCATCATGGATGCAGGATTCAAACCAGGATCTGTCTGGTTCTTAGATCTGTGTTCTCACCACACACCATGTTGCCTTTCAAAAGGAAAAACTGGTTTTTTTAGGTATAAAATACAGCTTGTCCTTTTTGTAGAGACTCATGACTCATCCTTTTTGTTACAGACTTGGGCTACAACATCCACTTATTCCTAGTGTGACCCTTTCCTACCATGGGCTCCCAGGCTCATGTCCATAATGTAGGAACCAGGTAATGGAAGTCTATCTAGTAGTTATGTCATATTATTAATGAGTGGATGAATGAAGTTGAATCAGTGGGTGAAAGAATCAATGAATGAAAGAAATGGAGAAGTCCATATTGGGATTGAATCGGCAATCTTGGTTTTATAAAAGCAGTGCATGTTAATCACTTTTTTTAAAAAGTCTGTGACGTGACATCTGGTGTCTGGGGGAAAAGCCTGCGTGTGTGGAGGTGGCCTGGGATTTTTCACCGACACAGCAGAGCGCATGACAAAAGGCTGGTGCCTATGAGCCACTGAACTCAGCCAGGTTTCCTTCGGAAGCATGCAGCTTCGAGAAACGGACCTTGAAGAGGTAGTTATTTTGGGCAAACAAGAGTTACTTTACATTCCTATGTGCCTTCTAAAAGTGAAACACATTCTCAAAGTCAGAAAGTAAGGAAAATCAAACACTGTTCCACTTTGAATTTTGAAAAGGAAGTGTTGTTTATAGAAGAGAGGCTTGATTTGGGCAATAAAAACTGAACTGCCTTTCGTTGCCTTAAGGAGCTAAGGTGTCTGTAGGCCTTCCATAGCACCAACAGCCTCACTCCGGCTACCACTGACCCCAGGTGCAATACACACACAGAAATGGATCCGCCCCCGCCCCCATCTCCATCTCTCACTGCTCAGGGAATCCTGGTCAATTCCACACTATGCTGAACACTAAATGAGGAGATGAGACACATCTAACCAGCTAACCTATCAGAGCGAGGTCATGATGCTTATCGGTCCCTGTTAAAACTCATCTGACTGATTTTGGTATCATCGCTGTAGTAACTAAGCCCTGGGTCTGCACTCTCTCTCCACTCAGAATTCATTTCAGCTATTATAAGGAAGCCACAGATAAAACAGCTTCTGCATAATGAAGCACTAATCCCCAGAGTGGGACGCCCACGACACAAATGACTGCTAGACAGAAGATAACCGAATGTCTAGACTTATTCAAACCCGTTTCTCGTAGTTCAAACTTGTACTCACTGTTCATCAGCTTATGAACCATAAACTGGCTTAAAACACACACAACTGAAGAACAAAGAAGGAAACCCAGTAGAACCTCTTCACCGGGGCCTCTTTATTTGAGTTAATTTGTGTTTATTTATCTATCTAGACACCAGCTGATTGAAAATAATATGCAGTTTGAAGCCTCGGAAAGAGGCATTGACCTTTGTCCTTCCTTTTATGAAATGTATTGGTAGGCTGGAATATTCCTAATGAGTCCTTTGTGTGGGTCTGTAAAATTAAACTATAAGATTGGGCCACTTAAGGATCTGTGGATCTGTGTTCAGCACCATGGACTGAAAGTAGGGCTCTCTGGACTTTAGAATATCAGCTATAATTGTCGAACACGTCACCTCTCAGGCATTACACCTGGACCCAGGACACGACCGCATTTCATTTGTAACACCTCTGCAAGGTACCCGTTTTCCCAGCTACGGTACCAGTGTGTCCTCTGGCAAATTACCTAAGCCTCAGTTTCTCCAATGGAAGTAACAATATTTAAAATATCAAGGACTAAACAAAATGAAAGCTGGCCAATGAATTAATATTAAGCAGTGAAACCACAGTTGGTATATGCAGATATAATTCCAATGTAAATAATTCACTTTCCTTTCATGTCTTTGTTAAGGTACCTCTTAAAACATAATTTCCACTAAAAGTAAAAATTGAATTCAAATTTTGGAGATCACTTTCAAAGAATTTAGATATTGATATGGAAGGCCTGAATGATTTGTACCCCAGTGGACCATACCAATTCACATAAAGATTTCTTTATTGTTCACCTTTCATTACGCACATACATAAAACTCATTAAAAGTGACAACCCAAGCATATTATAGCTCTTTCCCACAACTGTACAATTGGAGGGACCAGAGGAATTACTTCAGCATCTAAGTCCTAGTTTTTGGTAGGCAGGTGGGTAACAGAGCTCGGTCAGAAGCAGGGACAGAAGTAGCTGAGAAATGGATCCACCCAGTTCTTGACTCCCACTCCACAGCCTTAGGAAAGAGCTGGGGCACCACATGTGACAGCTTTAATCCAGCCCTTACCTGTCTGGTGAAGACAAGGTAAATTAAGTAGCTTCTTTTTTCCCCTTTGATTTTTTTTTTTTAGAGAAACTGGGAGGGAAGGAGAGAGAGAAATATCGATGAGAGAGAAATATCGATGAGAGAGAGACACATCAATCGATTGCCTCCTCAACATGCCAGGACCAGGGCCAGGGAAGGAGCCTGTAAGCCAGTCATATGCCCTTGACCAGGAATCAACCTCAAGACTCTTCAGTGCGTGGACTGATGCTCTAGGCACTGAACAACAGCGGCTAGGGCTAAGGAACATGGAAAAGAACTTTTATACACAACACAAATGCTCAAACCTCATTTGTTTTATTGTTATCTAGAGGCTTCCTGCTCTAAGCATGGAATGAACTTGGGTTCTGAGAGTCTCCCTCTCCCTGTCCCCCGCTCTCCCCCCCCTCCCCCGATATATCTCTTCTGGAAGCAAGAATTACCTCGAGGCAGGAAAAAAATGGAGGGAAAATTTTCAATCATTTTTTTTGCTCCCCTCAAATGAGTGAGAATTATGCACACTGAGAGGGAGAAAAGGCCAGTACATAAGTCAATAATGTGAATAGGATTGTAGGTAAAATATTTAATTTATTCATGAGGAAAAAATCAGGCTTTCTTGGTCATCCACTTTACATTTAGTGCCAATAACAAATCATTATTATCTAGTTTTGTAAAGTAGTGTTTATGAATTGAAAAACATTTTCCAGTCAGTAATTTATACGACTGGGAGTACTTGAAGTAACACAACTTATTTTTTTTTTTTTTTAGACAGAACCCATAATTTAGGCTCAATTAATGTAAAATGACTTCCTACCCGCAAATTTCACTGGTCCACTAATGAATGCTGTATTTACACATCTACTTTCCTTTGTACCCTCTATACACATGGCCTTTTAAAAACAAAGTTTTGGCTATAACCATGGAGCATATAATTGAGCAATCTGTAAAATATAAGAAAAAATGACGCCTACCATTCTAGGCGTGGGGACTTAATGAGACAGCCCATGAAAAGTACTTAGTATAAGGCAGTGGTTCTCAACCTTCCTAATGCCACGACCCTTTAATACAGTTCCTCATGTTGTGGTGACCCCCAACCATAAAATTATTTTCGTTGCTACTTCATAACTGTAATTTTGCTACTGTTATGAATCGTAATGTAAATATCTGATATGCAGGATGTATTTTCATTGTTACAAATTGAACATAATTAAAACATAGTGATTAATCACAAAAACAATATGTAATTATACATGTGTTTTCCAACGGTCTTAGGGGACCCCTGTGAAAGGGTCGTTTGAGCCCCAAAGGGGTCGCGACTCACAGGTTGAGAACCGCTGGTATAAGGCCTCGTACAAATTAAGTATTCCCTAAATGCCAACCATGTTATTCCTCTCAGCATAAAAACTTTTTAATAGAAAAATGTTTTCTAAAGACATCTCCAACTTATCTTGTACACCCTGCCTTTTAAAATAATTTCACTACATACAGTATAATACCTCGGACACCTTTGAAAGTATCTTTCTCTCCCAGTTTCTACCTCCCTCTCCTTGTGTGATGCTGTGCATGTACTTGCCTGAATTCGTCAGGTACACCTTTAATTTCTGGGAAGCAGAAACCCTATTTTGTTTACAGTGGTACTCAGTAGAATGTGGCTGAGCACTTTGCATAGGATAGGCTTTAGATAAATATTTACTAAATAAATAAATGAAAATGTGAGTGAATAAATAAATATGAGGAAATAAATCCTGGGGCTCAACCAGCATCCTCTACCAATATTTTAATCTTTTGTCAAGTTCTCCTAAAATGAACATTGACTATTTCTTCCAAAAGTCCCAAGTTGTTAATTCTCTAGAATACAAATTTTTTTAAAAAAAGGTTGACCATGAAAAGGAAAAGGCCCATCCCACTTGGACTGACCTGGTCCCGTCTCCAGTTTGGTTCATGGCTAATATTTTGGGGATCTTTGGGAAGTTTTTAGTCATGAAGGCAAGACAAACACCAATAATAGTCTCTAGGCCATTGTTCTTCAGGGAAATCAGAGTAAAGAAGCATTTGGTTATACGTCTACTTTAACAGAGGGAATTACAACTTTTTTATGGCCTGCCCTGCTTTTCAGTTAATAAATACTATACCTAGCTTCCAAACATATGACGCCATTTTGGTTCAAAGAACAAGTCCAGGGCTCTGTCCCTAAGAAGGGCAATCATAAATGATTAACACCTCTATTAAAGGGTATTGCCATTCCATGCAGCATGCCCTGTGCACTGAGATCTAAGCCAAATCATAAGAATATGTTCAGTAGAACAATATGGTCACATCTATACAAAGTTACTGAATAGTAAATTAGCAATGATGATCAGTTCAAGTCATATTATATTAACAGTAATTTATATTCATGTGTCCCTTTAGACAATTTACAGCCTCTATTATAGAAGGAAGGTCAGGACTACATAGTCTAGCATGGGATAAGGATTGGCAGCAACTGGCTGGGGCTTCAAAGTCTGAGCTTATTACTAGGAAGACACAAACCTGAGTCAATGGGACTTCTTTGTTGAGAATATGATTCTATAGTCTTTCACCTGCCAGTACCTTAAGTCATCCTATAAGTCTTGGTTCAAAAGTCAACTTCTCAAAGGCCCTTTGTATTAATTGTATCTTTAACATTAGGGCTCTTGAGGTTAAAAACAATGTGAGTGAATGAATGAATGAATGGAAGGAGTAGTGAGCTAGGGTGATTAATGGGAGTGTGGGTCAAATCGCTCTGGTCCAGCGAAAGAGCAAGAAGTGAACGCTGTCCTAGCTATTTGGCACTCAATAGGTGCTTGAATTGTTCATTAAATGGGAGAGTTGATTAGTAATCCTTCCTGTTACATCATTTATGTCTAGAACATATAATTTCTCAAACTATTCTTTTTTATCAAAAGAGATATTGTTCCCTTGTGCTACTACTTTCTTTCTCTACATCACAAATCTCTGGTTTCTTGTGAAAAGTTCTTGTAGTTGTATAGAAATAAGAAATTTTCCAGTTTTATTACAAAGTAATTGACATAGATCACTTATAAGTTTAATATGTACAGCTTGGTGGTTTGACTTACATATGTTGTGAAATGATTACCACATTAGGTTCAGCTAACACTCATGTTCTCATACAGATGCAATAACAAGAGAAGAAGAAGAAAGAGAAAAATTCTCCTTGTGATAATGACTGTTAGGATTTACTCTTAACATACACCAGTGTTAGCTATCGTCATCATGGTGCACATCCCTACCTAAGAAATGAACACTTTTTCACTATAGTAAGTGGTACTTCTCAACTCTCCCGCCCCAACCAGGCAGAACAGAACGCTGTGGCTTTCAGAAATGCTTGGACTTTGGAATAAAGTAGAAAGTGCCATAACGGACTGCGTATGCCAAACCAGAGAAGAAACTGAGAAGCGTGGCTCACTCATGAGATTCGGACGGTCTGACCCTGCAATACTCAGAACACTAAGAACTGTAGGTGCTGATGGTAACAATTTAGTGTAAATGGAGGAACACGTTTCTCTTTCTTCCTTAGATGTAGCGTATTAGCTTGATGTGGACATCAGTCATGGTCTGAACTTGGGCGTGTTCCAACCTCAGGACATTTCGAGGGATGGAACCGACCACTGTCATCTTGTGGGAACCTCATGACTGTCCCTAGCCTAGGACATCACCCTTCATATGCCCACAGAATCTTGACTGTTAGCCTTCACTGAACCTCCCTCCAGTTACAGCTGTGATTGTGTTCAAGTTATGTAACTACTACCCTTAAGCCCCCGTCTCCTTTTTGTTGAATGAGGATAATAAGAGCACATATACCTTGCAATCGCCACAGCTTTTGATGCGTGTAGATGTTTTAGTGTAGTGGCTGGCACATAATAAATGCTGAATAAATGTTATCTAGTATAATCATTATTGTTGTAATTAATAACCCAGCTACTCTTGTGATAGTTCTATTACTGTCTACTCATTTGCCCGGTAATTATCTAATTTTTCTAAGTATATTTTTAAATATTTAGAATGAATGATTTAAAATGTCCAAACAGTCTCCTCCCCTGTTGGGTGTTGTGGTGTGCATGGAAGGGGACCTAGGCCTCAGTGGTGACATTCTCAAAAGGTATGAGGCCCTGCCTGGCCCCCATTCTATATTTCCCTTTGGAAAAGTCAGCAAATATGAAACCAAGGATGCAAGGGGAACTCTGAAGGGAAAGGCAAAAGAGGAAAACAGCTGGATGCACGGTGAACAGTTGTGCAAGGCTGCCATCGAGGTCCCGGAGCAAGTGAGGTTCGGCTGGACAGAACAACAGCCAGGGACACATTCGGTATTGTGGGACTTTCTGCCAATGTTTAGGAAAGTCCACTCAACTCCAATCACCCCCACTCCCAGCAGAGTGCAGGGGGAGTGTGTTGGCTGGTGACAGACACGTAACTGCTCATCTTAGTATCTTCAGAGAGTTTCAAGGCCTGATCAGAAGGTATTTAGTTATGGTGCAGAGAGACACAGGATCAAGGAGAGCTTGGGAGGATGATAACCTTTTATTAATCCTTACCAAGGATTTTTTTTTTTCCCATTGATTTTTGACAGAGTGGAAAGGAGAGGGAAAGACAGAGAGAGGAAAACATCAATGTGAGAGAGACACATTGATTAGTTGCCTCCTACACATGCCCGGACTAGGACTGGGGATTGAGCCCACAACTGAGGTACATGCCCTTGATGGGAATCGAACCTGAGACCCTTCAGTCTGTAGGTCGACGCTCCAACCACTGAGTCAAAACGGCCAAGGCAGGGCAATAACCTTTTATACAGCACACAGACACATTGCTGCCCTGGAGGTCAGAGACCTCAGACAGTACTCAGCTGCAATATAAATGTGCTCTTAAAACGACAGAAAGTCCCACGTGAATGTAAATCCTCACTAACAACTTGAATCAAATGGAAATGGTAACAGCACCGGTGCTCTCCAGGAATGCGAGCTGGGATGCTCTACGCTGCACTTCACCTCCATGCTATCACGGCGGTGTGACTTTCACTGTCTCTGGGGACCTCCAAACCAATGAGCTATGTTGTGAAACAGTCCCAGGATGCCGATGTTCTAAATAAATATTAAAATGCTTCTATCTGTGTCCCTTAAGAGGCTGAGGATGAGGGTGGGGAACAGGATTCCAAACATCTGCGTGTTTTTATGCAACAACAGCTCCGCGATTAGACGGTACAGAGCATCAGGAAGACTGTCTTAGAGGGGATTCCGCTGTGCTGAGGATATCTGCAGAGAATGCACAGGGGCCCGCGTCCATGAATGAGCTGGTTTCTCTGCCCCAAATGGATGAGACTCAGATCCAAACAATCACATTTAGTAGTAACCCCGAAGCTGACTCATTTGTATTCGCAGTGACAGTCCTTACTCTCAGACCTGAAGTCATTACCAGAAAACAGACATTCCTTCTGGGAAGCTGGAAGATGGCTTTAGCTTCTAAGTTGCCACTAGATAGAATGACCCATAAAAATAACTTACAGGCTATTGCCTTACAACCAGTGCATATAAAATCTAAGTCACAGACTCTGCCTCTCTCGTGTGTATTTTAATTAAAGATTTAAACTGCTAAGAGATGAAAACTGAAAACATGTACATAATCCATCTAATTTTGCATAATTTCTCATTAGTTGCACAGCTGATTGTTACCCTGTCTGACCCTGATTTACATGTGATACATGCACATGTACTGGCTTATGGCATGGAGAATGCGCCTCTTTTTGAGTCACCCATGAAACCATAGGTTCCCAGTTGGTTTTTAGGAGAAGCATGTTAGGACGGGAACAGCTTTGTATTTGTTTATTAAGTTCATTCAACTCAACTTGCCAGGATAGCATGAGCATTTTAACAACAATGGTTTCTGGACTTCCTGTTTTAGGTTTTTATCTAATATGGTGTGAGAAGACCATATTCACATGCATCAAAGGAAGAGATTATTCAAATTAAAATAGCTACATCACATATCACCCACATATCAATTAGTGGTGTCATTTTAACAGTGGCAGGGACACAGAAGAAAAAAAGAGCAAAAAAAGAGTAACTGTTGCTGCACTAACAGTTACATTTGCCCACACATGTCCTTGAGTGAATAATGACTAAAATATGTATTATTTTTTCGTTTTTTTTAAAAATTGTTGATAGTCTTATAGATATCTCCCCTCCCCCCACTTCCCCCTCCTCCCTCCAGCCCTAACCCAGCCCCCTAGGTCTTCACTACCCTATTGCTCTTGTCCATGGGATATGCATATAAGTATAAAAGTTCTTTGGATTTGCATGGCTCTGAGATTAGGAGATAAAAAGCAATATAGATGCTCAGATTTGGGAGGTTTGAGTCTCTCCTTTTCCTCTGAATGGGCTTTTTCTCAAAAAATAGTTTGAACATAAAAAGCTGTAGAGTTAAACACTGGGCTGCCTCGTACTTTCTGAGGCTGTGCACAGGCCCCAGGTGAGGGTAAGCGCACACACATGCAGTGTCACACACGGGGCGGGTGAGTGTGCCCACATGTGCAGGAGTGACTGTGCATGCATGCATTCCTGCGTAAGAAGCAGGCAGCAATCAGGACAACCATGACTGTGGCAAAGTAAAACCAACCACAGTAAAGTCTCAAATGGATGATCTTCTATGGAAATAGAGGGAAACCATGCAGTTTTGCCAAGACTGACCTTTATTCTAATCTCACACCTGTTACAAAGTGCTTAAGTAGGATAGTCATCTTCTGAAGTACATACGGGTTTGTTTTTGCCTCTGTGTGTGAAAAGAATGACTAAGTCATATTCCTGAGCCTTCCAACTTGGAGCAGAACTGCCTGGCTTGCTGCCAGCAGCTACTCTTAGAGAGGGCCAGGCTTGGAGGCTTCAGAGACGGGGGAAGACTGTGCATCAGTAAATATCACACACCTGAGCCCTCTGGCAAGTGAGCGAATGTTTGTGCCAACCTAGAGGCTTCAGGGGGCCCACAGCGCAGTTTGGGTGACAGGGCGCTGTGGCCAGGAGGTGTGGCATGAGACATTGTCTACACCAAAGCACGGGTCACACTTTCTCTTCTCCACCGACCTGGCATCACAAAAGCTCCTGTTCTCTTCTCCTCTTCCCATACCTTCCCAACCTTTTGCTTTCAACGAATGGGAGATCTGAGACAGCGAGACTGCATTTAGTGCCTCAGTTCCCTCTTCTCAGAGAGGGGGACTGAGCAGAGAGGGGTTCAGTGTCATGGAGCCCTATTCCCACCTTTACAGTGAAATCCGCTAACAAACTGAAGGGCAGAAACAGTAAGAGGTCCTGCCAGCCGCCAAATAAATCAACCACAAACCTGGAATGCACCTGCCCACACGCTCCCGTCTCTTATTATGAAGACGCAGTGCACATCCCTGCCTTTCAGGAAAGCCTCCTCAGGTGGGGAAATGCGACACAAAACAGACACACCACAGCCAGGGGCTCCATTCATTATTCAGGGGGAGATGTGCTTTTTTTTTAAAAAAAAAAATCTGTATTATTTCTGTCCTCTCTATTTTTCTGACCTGAGCCAATATGGTCTAATTTTAGTTCTTTCATATTTTCAAGTCAGAGAGAAGCCAGAATACGAAAGGTTTACCACTGAAAAATAACCCCCTTTTCAGTAAGGAGCTTTTGAAAAGCACGGTCTTAGCAACTTGGAAGTTTATACGACAGTGTCATTGACTATGCTCACTGTGCTGTGCGTTACATCTCCAGGGCTTGTTCATCTGCCAGTTACAAGTCTGTGCCCATAGCGTCTCTCCAATTCCCTCACACCCCCCAGTTCTCTGCAGATCTTGGCCGAGACGGTAAGCATACTGCAATACATGAGTGTATCAAATCAACATCTTGTACACCTTAAACTTACACACCTTGTATGTCAACTACACCTCAATAAAACAAATAGCCCTGTTATGTGACATCTGATTTGATTTAGGTAATGAACTCTGAAGTGGGAACTCTAAACTTTATTTTTAATGAAGGGATAATTAGTGATAGGGCTTGGAAAAGGGGGAGGATCCTTATAATTATGCACCACTCTTTGAATAACGTTTCACTTGTTAATCAAGGTGTCTAAGAATTGGAGTGCGGTTCATGTGTGAGTGCATCCATCCTGAAATTCTTCTAGTCATCTTGCATCAGGCTATTTGTAACAACTGTAGTTCGGCCCATCCTCACAGTCCTGACAGAGAGAGCAGGCTCTCATTACTTATCTATATATATAAAAGTCTAAGCAACTGGAATGACTGGTCACTATGACATGCACTGACCACCAGGGGGCAGGTGCTCAATGCAGGAGCTGCCCCCTGGTGGTCAGTGCACTCCCACAGCCAATCTCTCACGGCTGACCAACCTCCCATGGTTCCTCCCCCCTGCCGGCAGGCCCCAGCCAGCAGCTGGCAGGAAGGCCCCGATCGGCCCTGATCCCGGCCAGGCCTAAGGACCCACCCATGCATGAATTTCGTGCACAGGGCCTCTAGTCAGTTATAAGCTCTCTTTATTCTGAAGGTGCAAATGTTATAAATGAAGGTATATCCTCTTTCTTTTCAGTCACTTCTGCACAAAACTGTCCCAAAGAAGTTTAGATCCTGTAATGAATCAAACAACCAGTTATCGTGAACTGGGGCCTCACTCAAGGCCATGATGTCCTCGTGATTTCACCACGAGGAATGCCAGCTCCCAACATCCCAATATCATGGGCTGGAAGACGTCTAACATGTGATGTTACAATGGCGCGGTTTCCTCTGCTTGCCTGGGATCGGGTTAGAGGGGCTCCTTTAGGGTACAAGAGAATTTGCAGTTACTTGCTGTTGGCTACAGTGCTGCTGATCAGTGAGGCGGAGGCCTAGAGAGGAGGGAGGGCAGTATAGGGTGCACAGGGCCTAACCTTGTCCACAAGCTTGCAAGGATTAACCTGAGGAGGACAGGGCAGGACAAGAGACAAGGGGAAGTTCAATGAGGGCACAGAAGTTAAATAAAGAGGTTTCCAAATAAGTAGAGTGATGCTGAAGTAGCGCGCGGGAGGCTGCTGGTGAAATGCATCCACATGTGAGCCCATTCGATACCCCCGGATTATTGTGATAACAAATGATGGTGATTTTAAGAGTCATTTTTCATAACAGAATGTGCATCGGAGCTGCTCAAGACAAATGGGAGCTTGTTTGGACTTGCCTTACGAGAGTGCTTTCTCTGGGGACCTATAGAGCTTTGTAAGAGCCCGTTACATAAAGAAAGTCCTTTTAACTTCTCCGCGCACTTCTACGTCCTTGGCATCATATGACACCCCAGGCAGTCCTACAGTATTGGCTGAGCAGGTGTCATCATCCACGTAATATCAAGACCAGAGAGGTTAAGCAGTTTGTCTAATTCAGTCAGAAAGTGGGCAGCCCTGCTTAGCCTGGAACTCAGGATTTCTGATGTTTGAAATCTTTTGTAATTAATTGTTGCTATAATACAATTGCCCCTACATGCCAGAGCAATGGGTTCAAATGAAGGCAGGAAAGAAGCATATAAGCATGTATGCAAGGGTATAGGAGAGGCCTGCACACACATTCAGTGATTTGAAACTATCCACATGGCTCACCTGGAAACCCAGTCAGGAGAGGTTTTCCTGTGGGAGACTTTCACCCATCAGAGCCTGATTTGACTGACTGCTCCTCTATGTGAGCTGGCTGCACTGACGAACTTGGCAGCTGAATATTAGTACTCAGCCGACTTACTTCCAGGACTTGCCCAGCGGTCCGGGCACAGGCACACACTAGCTTATGCCCTACAACAACGTGGCCATTTCATGGAGAAGAAACTGGAATTCTCCATGCTGTCCTGACGTATCCTCCCATTTAGAAGTGGGGCTGGAGGAATGTATGAGGAGATCTTCCTGGATATGGCTTTCAGAGCAACTGTCAGCTGTGAGCTCCGATGGACTAGGTCCAGGGGAAGAGGTGAAGAGAGCGGGGGAGGAGAGGACTGTATTAAGGAGCTCCCAGGGTGGGCATCTCAGAACCTTCAGGAAGGCCCAGTGGCTTCGGCGGGGCTGGCAGCAACCCCACGGCTGCTGCCACATCTCCTCGGAGGACCTCTGTGACCATCATGGTGCTGGGCCTGGGCTAGAGCGTTTTGCACTGAGTGCCTCTGGTGAATGGTGGCTTCTGGTGGCCTTGCAGACCACTCCATAATGTGTTCATCCTATATAATCCTATATAATAAAAGGCTAATATGCAAATTGACCAAATGGCATAACGACTGGTCGCTATGACACACACTGACCACTAGGGGCAGACGCTCAATGCAGGAGCTGCCCCCTGGTGGTTAGTTCACTCCCACAGGGGGAGCGCTGCTCAGCCAGAGGCTGGGCTCATGGGTGGCGAGCACAGAGGTGGTGGTGGGAGCCTCTCCCCTCTCTGTGGCAACGCTAAGGATGTCCAATAGCTGTCAGTCGGACATCCCCCAAGGGCTCCCGACTGTGAGAGGGTGCAGGCCAGGCTGAGAGACCTCCCCCCAGTATGTGAATTTCATGCACTGGGCCTCTAGTTACATATAAAGTCCATCAGCCCAAAGAGTGCAATATCCTAGCTATTACTGCCTTTCTTCCCTCTAAAAGCCACCGAGTACTACATCTAATTAATTCTTCCACATTTTAAAGTGCCCAAATGCTTGACTCTGGGTGCCATGGACCGGAGCAATAACAATATCTGCAAGTGCTTTCTGCTCCGGACCCCTCTGTACCACAAGCTGTACATTCGGAAAGAGAAGAACATAACTGATCTCATTGTGCCACGTTGATCAAAAGTGGCCGGCCACACCCCTCATTCCTCCCTCCAGTGTATTAGCTTATAATGCCTTTTTGTGCAGCAGCATTTTAACAGCGGTTACTTCTTCACTTCCTGTTTAGGAATGCCCCAAATATATCACATTAGAACAAGTCTACTTATGGGTCCGGGTTACCCAGTAGTGAACCACAGAAAAGCATAATGCACACCCCTTAGGCACTGCAGACTCTCCATACCTTCTTACTCATCCTTCAGATTTTTCTTTTTTTCCTTCAAAACAGATTTCAGATGTTTTTATAAAACATTCCCATTGTCATCTGGGTCCCTGAAGTGTCAACATGGACATTTGTCCGGTAAATATTAAAGTTTATTATTAGGTTTACTTCTTTCTTAGTTCTCATGATATCCCTTCTACTGTGTTATGCTTCAAAATTTAAGAACATGAAGTCATTTAGGAGCAAGGTGGTGGGTCTGAGAACCCTGAAACAGGACTCCATCCCCGGCCCCTCCATGTCCATCCTATGCTCCCTCATTCAGTGACAAGCATGGCTGCAATCTCAGTTATTGGTCCACATCCCAGAACTCGTTTGCCACTTAGACTGGACCATGTGTTCCAGAACGAAGAGAAAGTGTGCGCCATGTGAGCCTGATGACATTCGAGTTAGATTTCGAGGTTGGCCTCAAGATGCCGCAGACTGATACTAACCACTGTCTGCCTCAGGCATACGGGAAAAGACTGGCTGTGGCGAATCACAAGTAAAGACTCGGTGGCATATTTGCCCACAATACTGCTACGGTGGCATTGCTTAGAGGGAGTGCAAGCAAGGCATTCATCCACTATTTCACTCTGGATCGTCCGGGGGTGGGGAGGAGAATCTGCAAACCTTGTGAGGACAGAAGGCAACATTGCCTCAAAGTTATGAGCCATTTGGGGGGAAGGAAGTTGATTCTGTCATTCATCCTGACAGGGCCTCTTAACAGAAAAGGGGAGGGCTGAGATGGGGTGCAGGTGGGGAAGGGCAGAGGCACACAGAGAGGACAGAGGGCGAAGCCAGCCAGGCGAATGAGAAGGAGCAAGTGCAGTTGTAGACCGTATGGAGGAGCTGCTGGTAGGCTATGCTGGCCAAAGTAAAATGTGGATTGGACCAGTTTTCGGAGGGAAACAGACCGCCTTTCTGCAAGCAGATGGATGACGAGTCTCCGGGAGGAGGCTGTGTTGTTCATGTGTGAAATGGAATCAGCCAGAGAGTAAAAGCGCCAAGCCATGTATGTAAGCAGGAAACACCTGGCCAGCCAATGGTGGGAGGCCGGTGTGCAAGTGCATGTGTGTGTGCGTGTGTGTGCGTGTGTGTGTGTGTGTGTAAGATGGAGACACATTGGCAGCAAAACCTCCAGCTGAGGATGCCAGGACCATTAAACCAGGAGGGTCTCCATTTCTCTCTCTTGCTCTCCTTCTTTGATTCCCTCTCTCCATCCAGCATCCTCTTGCTGCTTTAACCCTTCTCCACCTCTTATCTGAATCTTGCCCAATGGAACTATAAAATTAAGAAACTAGAAGTAAAAAATCACAAAAAAGTCTGGTTGAGGTTAAGTTACAGAGATAACCTGCCAGCAAAGGACAAAGCCAGCATAAGCCCCTCTGTGTTCCCACCTAAAGCTCTGCTCACTCTCCCGTCAAGTCTGTCCTCGTGGACGGAGTGCATGGGGAGGCAGGGCAGGAGGAAAGTTTTTGAAAGCACGTGGTCTACCTAGGCCCAGGGGTGAACTGCACATGGCCTTCGATGGGCCATGGCTTCCAGGACATGTGGTGGACATTCCTCACCAACATTTCCCATTGCTCCTTTCAGGTAAAGGTAAATCGTGTTTCTCAGCTTCAGCACCATTGCCTTGTGTACCGGAGAGCTGTCTGTGCTGGGGGGCCGTCTGTGCATTATGGATGCTTAATAGCACTGCTCATCTCTCCCCGTGACATGCTGGTGGCACCTCCCAGCTGTCCCCAGACATTGTAAAATGTTCCCGTGTGTGTGTGTGTGTGTGTGTGTACAGAACCACTGAGATAAACTCTATGTAGGGGTAGCTGGTTCCAAGTGGAAAACTACCCTCCTGCTTCTTGCATGAAGTTTAAACACACACACACACACACACACACACACACTCTCTCTCTCTCTCTCTCTCTCTCTCTCTCTCTCTCTCTCTCATAAACACACTCCCTCACACACTGTTATTACAAAGACTCTCAAAACAGGTCATCCTCATTTCCGATTTTTCATACTTTCATTCACCTGATTCGTTGTAAATGTTTCTAACCCTTAGTTTAGTAGAACATCAAGGTTTCCACTTTTAAATGACCTCAGCTGCCTTCCGTGTTGAGGCCACTGAGCCCAGAAGCTGGGATGGAAGCAGGATACAATCCCTATGCTTTTATTCAGCTGCTGCAAATAATGCCGCATACATATGCATGCCTCACAATCGGGCTCTGCTAACTGCTGTCACCCAGAAGAGAAAGCAGACACATAAAAACGATTGAAAATGTATCCACAGGGCTCGGCGGTTGTTTTGAAATACTCTCATTCCTCACACATTTTCAGTGACTGGAGGAGGAATGGGGCGTGGGGGGGGGGGGGGGGGGGAGGCTTACTGCACTCTCAATTACTGGGCTGGCTCAAATGGCTAGACCGTTATGTTGCTAAATGTACCTGACATGGGCTTGAATGTTCATGGACTGGGTCTTTTCTATGTGCAAAGTATGGAGACATAAAAGCAGGAATAAGACGCGGCCTCTCTTCTCTGGGTGTGCAGTCACGATTTAATAGTTAATGTTTCTTAGGTGCTTACACACTGTTGTATGAGCTTTATATTCATGTAATCCTCACAACAGCTTTGGGAGGTAGCTCTTATTATTAAGCCAGGTTTGCAAACAAGGAAACTAGACACAGAGAGCAGAGCGGGTATTTGAACCCAGGCAGGCTCACTCCAGTGCCTGCCCATCTAACCAGCACGCTGGGCTGCCCTTTTCTGGTAAAACAGTTACAAAGCTAACTACACTATCAGGCAGACTGTGAGAGTGTTACAGATAGCAAAGAAGTACAAATAATAAAGGGATTGGGAGCCCAAAGGCGGGAGAGGGTGGATGGTTTTACAGTTAGAAGGGTTTGTGGAGGAGATGGGTGTGCACTGGGTCTTGAAATATGAGCAGGATTTTGATGGGCTGGGTCGGAATGTCAGAACATGGGTGGGCATGTGCAGGGAATACTGGAACTGCAGTGGGAGTTGGGATTGGCTGGAAAGATGGGAATTGAAGGGAGGAAAGACTGGGGAGGCGGACAGAGGTCACCTTGGCTACCAGTCATTGCACGTGTCCCTCCTCCCTGTGCCGCGAGGTCTGGAGGAGAGGAGGGACACGTGGCTAGGCATGCCTCTCTTCCAAAGAACCAGAGATTAAACGCTGCCCTACTGCTTCTTCCCCACAGAGAAATATCCCTCCGTTTATTCAACTCCCTTTTCTTTACTGACTGGGGAGTTTCTCACTGGCACTGCAAAAAATGCAAAGACATCTGATGGCAGGTGATAATGGCATGTTTAGCGCCCTTTTAGCATAAAAAAACAATAGCATCAGAGTTCCTCTTGTAAGAATAGGACCTGTGTTTTGCAGTGTTAATCTCATTTGATCTTTGAGCAGGTGTGACTGCCTCCCCTAACACATGGAGAAATGAAGGCTGGACAACTAAGTGATTTCTTTCCCCAGATCACAGGGTGAAGGTGGGGACTGGGGTCCAGACCAGGCCTTGGGATTCCCGAGGGAGGCTAACTCCATCACAGCACATTTTAGAGTTCACCCTCCTGAAAGGTTTGCCACTCACAACGAATTTCAGGATAAGTAAAGCAACTAAATTTGCCTGGAATGACATTATTTTCGTGGTGGGTGTTGAGGCTGAGAAGAGAATTAAAGGTTGAAAGGGAAAACAATTTCTGAAGCTCACTGATGCGTTGCTTGGATCCCCTGTCCCCTCACTTCTAAGACTAGTTTTGGAGAAATATAGTCAGAGGGTGAAGGGGGACATCTGCCCACTATTACATTTTAAGACATGAGTCACCAAATCTCCCATATTTCTCATTTAGTTTCCCAGATGGCAGCAACTATTGGAATAAAGCTATACTGTTTGTTGAACAACAACAAAAAACAAAAACAAAAAAGGGAAGGAAGCTTAGAACAAAAAAGAAACAGAAAAGGAACACCCTACCACAACCAGGAATTATGAAGGCCCAGCCTGTGGCCCACAGAGCTGACAGTTATTATGCATAATTAGCACAAAACAAGGTTCTGTATACACACCATCTCGACATGTTTTCGAAACAAGGGCTTTGCCTTTTACCACCAATAACTTGCCTTGTTGTATGTTGTTACTTCCACAGATGTTCCATAATTTTTTGCATATGGCTTAGCCAAAGAAAGCTTTTTCCCCTTCCATTTTGGGGAAAGATGCAACTGCCTGTGTAAGGAGAATGTCTACTTTTCACATAATTTCTATGGTAGTGATGGAGGTGGGGGTGGCTGGTGTGTGTGTGTGTGTGTGTGTGTGTGTGTGTGTGTGTATAGTAACAAGATTCTTTACCCAATCCTGGCAATCCCATTTTATCTAACTCTGTAAAAACTGAGTCATTCTTATGGGATTTGGGAGTACCCCGTACATCCAAGGTTCATGGCATTTGCTAGAATAACACATTATCAAAAGATTCTCTAAAAGGGGTTTGAATATTTACAGAAGAAAAAAGTCGGGAGAGATGTGAATACATTTGAGGGTTTTTTTCTCTTCCTTCTTGGCAGTCTTTACAACTGCACACAGCAGTCTTCTCGTGTTCTGTGACCTTCCCCGCACAGTCCAGCAGGCACATATCATATACAGCATCAGAGAACAGCTCCGCTCCGCTTTCTCGGGAAGGAGGGTCTGTGCGGATGTGGTTTATTCTGGGGGGAGGTGGGAGTGGGGGTGCAGATATCAGATGAGGGGTGAGATGGAATCTCTATTATTACCATAGAGAAATACAACTGGCTGAAGAATTAAGGTGCACGAGCAGATTTAAAAAAATATACATCTTCTCTTTTATTACGATACCACCAATTGAGAGAACATTCTGCTGGGGGTGGGGGGATGTCTGCCAAGGACTTCTAATTCAGTTTGTTCTACCCGTTTTATTTTTAAACCCAAGTGCAGATTTTATTCCTGGAATGTTATAGGGTTGGTGTGGGCAGAAATGGGCAAATTTACTTCAGAGGTGTTTTATAACAGTTCGGAACAGACTCTCTAAAATTCTCCAAGTACATTTCAGGGGTGAGTTTCATTTCCTTTTTCTTCCTATGAAAGCCACCTGACTTTTTAAAAATTGCATTTTACACAGTATAACTTGATTATAGTTTTGAAAGCATTTCAAAATAATGATACCACCTATTGGGTGTGGAGTGCAGCTACAGCATTTGGACAGGTTCAAGCCTCGGACTAATGAGAGGGCACGGTCCTCTCATGGCAAAGCCACATGCAAGTCCCAGCTTGGAGGGCAAAGCCCTCCCAGCACAATTATAGCCAAAGGCTATAGTTGTAATCTTGACCTTAAGGTCCGAACCTGTGGTCCCAGGTGGCTAAGTGAGGTAGGATGCGGGAGGTGCAGCAAGTGCTGCCAAAACAAAGCTTGATGGAGTTCAGGTGCATGTAATTGAGTAGATTCAAAACCCTCGAGAACATTGTAAACATCTTGACCACACCCTTACTTTGCCTCGTGGAATCTGGCTATAAAATAAAGATTCGGCTTGCAGCTGTGGCACTGTCTCTCCATCCGAGAGCAGTGTTCCACCTAGCCCCAGCTTTATTCTCTTGTCTGTCTTCTTTAATCCTTCACCAACCCTCCTTAGGTTCACCCCTGGCCATGCTGAGCAAGGCTCAATTGGGTATTTACTGTATGCCAGGCAGCTTGATAACAATTTGCATTCTCTAATTTAAACCTCACAGCCACTTACTGTGCTCATTTATGGATGAGAAGCCAAGGTAGGGAGGGTTACCAGAGCTGAGTTCAAATCTAGATCTTGACACTATCAAAATCCTCCATAAACACTATGCAATTATACTTCCATGAATCAATGTCTGACAATATATACTATTAATTAAATAAATATACAACATGGCCATTAGGCAACTATTGATCATTCTAACAGGATGGTGGCAAAAGCAGCCTCCTTAGCCTGCTTTTTGATGAAAGAGAGACCTGGATGCAGCCAAAGGAGAACTGTAACATTTGCCCAGTGCCTGGGCAGGAGTTTTGGCGGTGGGCATGGGGTTCTGGGTATCAAGACAGTGGCAGGATTAGTGGAATCAAATTATTTTCAAATGCCAACGACACCCATATCACAAATTGCTCAGCTTACCCTGGCAACATTAAAGACTGATAGAATGCCCCTGCCTTCCCCAGACCTCCAAAAGTATTTACTTCAAAAATCGATTTTCTCTGTCACTATTTATTGCCGCATTTTGCTTAGTGCTTCTGAGAAACCGCATGGAAAAATCACAATGTTACACTTGTTAAATTGACCCTGCAGGGCTCTACCAGGAGTACATGCATCATCCTACAAGGTAAAAAGGCAAGTCTGCCAGGCTCATGCTGAGAATATCATCATAAAACCAACAAGGATATGCAAATCTGTCTGTTCTGAAGCTCATTTGCATAGTTCTTCATTGGTTTTGTAGGACCTCTATACTAAATGTCAATTTCCTTTTCTTTCCTAAAGCTTATTAGCTGTGTGTGATATTTACAGCTTGAAGACCACAAAGATTTAATAGGTAAAACATTTAAACTACATAATGAAAAAGCATGTGAGGAAGAGAAAAAAGAGGTTCTGATGTAGATCAAACGTGCAGAAATACTTGTGCTCTTAAAATACGCTTTGCAAGTTTGGAAAAAGCAGTGGCTTCATGCATGTCTGTGAACGCATAAGCACCACCACAAAATTTGCTTAACCTATTTTTTTTTTTTTTTGCAATGATCTAGAAAAAGCAGAGAGATTTGCTTATAAACTACCCAGGGCTTGAACCTAGTTGCTGAGTACACATTTTACTCACGATGAAATCTGAATGGGTGTCTGCCAACGTCTGGGCCGACATTCAAACATTCTGAGTTTCTATGTATTCCAATCTCTCAAAATTAATGTTTTCTTTTTCTTTTTTTTAAAATATATTTTTATTGATTTTTTACAGAGAGGAAGGGAGAGAAATAGAGAGTCAGAAACATCGATGAGAGAGAAACATTGACCAGCTGCCTCCTGCACACCTCCCCCTGGGAATGTGCCTGCAACCCAGGTACATGCCCTTGACCGGAATCGAACCTGGGACCTTTCAGTCCGCAGGCTGATGCTCTATCCACTGAGCCAAACCGGTCTTGGCCAAAATTAATGTTTTAAAACTCTTTTGCTATTTTTCTGAGGCACTACAGAGCTCAGTCCCCACCTCTCAGGTCCGAGTAATATACAGCAACAATATTCTGCTCTGAAGAAGTGCAAAGAAGACCTTTCATTGTGCAGCAAGTAACTTACCTACAGCATCAATACAACAAATCCATGATGGGTTTTGAATCAAATTATTTTCCTTTGTGCATCAGATTTAGGAACTGGGTTTAAAAAAGGCAAGTTTAGAGAAAACCTTGGACATGTCTATAAATATTTAAAAAGTGATTGCCCTGGCCAGATGGCTCAATTGGTTAGAGCGTTGTCTTGTACACCAAAAGGTTGCAGGTTCGACTCCCAGTCTGGGCACATACCTAGGTTGTAGGTTCCGTCCCCACTAGGGGCACATACAGAAGACAACTGATCAATGTTCTCTCTCACATCAATGTTTCTCTCTCTCTCTCTCTCTCTCTCTCCCCCTCAAAATTAATAAAAGCATATTCTTGGGTGAGGATTAAAAAAAAAGTAATTACCTAAACAGGAGCCACTAGGGGCACCCTCTTATAGACACCTTTATGGAATTTTTTGCTTTTCATGTGGCAGCTGAGAACTGCCATTAGTCATGAGGTCAACAGCTCTGCTGGAGGTAACTGGTGGTCCACACCTTCGGAATACTTCTTTGCTGGCAACTGTAAAGCAATTAGCTGATACTCCAAATTTCACACGGACTGCAGGGGAAATAGCTGATCAGTATTAAATTAAATTTTATAGTTGGCTTTAACAGAAAAGAAAGACCAAATGCTCGTAGGAGAACAAATAAGTGCAACCCGCCACGTCAAGCAAAGAGAGATGTCCTTCCAGGTTAAGCATCTTCTCACCACATGGAGCCCAGGTGAAGCTGAGATAGAACATCGCTGGGAAGTTTTAACACCGCTGAGGTTACAGGCACACTTCTGTCTTGAGGGAATACATCTGTGCAGCTCCTTACTCCAGTAATCTATCCTGTCTTAAATGTCTCCTTCTGTCTAATCGGGAGGGGCAGCAGGACAAAACAGGTTGCATTAAGCACACGAAAAAGAACGAAAGTATGACTAGCATTTCAAAACAAGGCAGCAATGATGATAGAGCCACAGTCTCTTGTCAGCTCTTACACAAGTTATTTCCAAGCCACCGGTTGACTCCATGCCTCTACTTCCTCATGTATTAAACAAGGGTCAACACACATCCTCTAACCTCAGAGAAATGTTGTGTAATCAAGAAGCTTACAGAGAACACTAAACACGGACGCCAAACTATTATCTCACAATTCAATGTGTCCAAATCAGATGAAGACAAGTGAAACCCACATTAATTCGACACCATATGCTATGGGTTGCATTTTTCAAAGCCTTCAAAAATTGGCATTTATAATATTTGTGGGTGTATCCTTTGCCACGTACAGAAACATGTGCACACATCCGAGGAGACCACTTAAATCTTAATTATCTGGTGGAGGATTATCCAAGGCTCTTACTGTTTCTCTCTTTTCCAGTTGCCCACTGTTTAGCCTCTCTGGCAATTCCTCACTTGATCCAGGAAAGTTGGTGGCATGCAAACCAATAAGTCACTTCCTTTATTCACTGCAATCTCAATGATCAGTGCTCCCTTGGCCTCCGTTGGCATGGATAAGTGAGAATGTGCTCTTTGTGCTCACAGTGGGATGTAAATATTTATCTGTGTTGTTGGAAAATGAAGTATTCACATAAATCAACTTAATCTCTCTTCACCTTCTAAAACTTCACTTACTGAATGGAAATTTTTCTAAGATCTGTTTCTTTCATAGTCCCACATCTCTGCACCTGCCTTTAAAAACAGAGAATGATAAACAAATTTTAACCTTTCTTTGATGACTAAGTGTTAGCAATAACCATTCATTCAATATGGTGCTGTCCTAAATAGCACAGCTTCCTATCTGCCTTTGAATATTTTAACTCTCCCTCCATCTCAGGTCATCATCTGATACATCACACTTACGTTTTCATTCAATAGACCAAATACTTCTGGAGTGAGTGCTGTATGCCAGGCCTTTGGTAAGACAATGCAAACAGGCATGGTCTCTACTCTCACCGAGTTGACATTGTAGTTGGGGAGAAAAGACACTAATGATAATCACACACACTCATAAGTTTAGATGTGAACAAAGCTCTCTAAGAAAAGGAGAGGAAGCTGCTACTTCCCGAGATAGGGAGGAGTGGAAGGAGCATGCTGGGGGAAGGTCAAGAGTTCAACCAAGTGGAGACAGGTAGGAGGCAGTGGGATATGCCAGTCTGACATTCAAAGCAGAGGCCGGGCAGGAGAAGCTGTCAGCTTTGAGACAGTTTTAAGAGATCCACCCTCGTGTATCAAAAGAGCTCCTAGGACTGAGCTCTGGTGCTGTCTCAGGTTTAGAAATCATGTGCTCCTATATTCCACTCTTCCTGCTCCGCCTGCTATTAGGAGTACTGGCTGCTGGTGGGAGTGCCCACTGGTGCCACCACCAGTAAAGCCCAGTTGGCTGTGGCCAAATTACATCAAATAGCAGATCCCGATGTTACATCTGTGTACACGTGACGGGCTGCATGGCAAACATGCACAGCAGATTTCAGTCTTCCCCACGTGACACTTCTGCTCTTGATATGTCCGTGCACTAAGTGGCCGAGCAGACGGCAAGTCAGCTGAGCCACAGGAAGCAGAGAGGCCAGAGACTCGAAAATCGAAGGGACAACTGATCATCTATCACTGCTCTGCCAAATCCCTACAGAACTAAGAAGATTCCCTGAATCATTTTGTTGTACTACTTTTCAAAAGGAAACAGATAATCAAAACTGCTTGGGTTTCTTACTGTTCTGTTGATAATTTAATTAACTTACAAAGTGTCAGTATTCCCTTTTGTTCCGGCCCATATGAAGATATGATTTCTGTTCATTTCTTCTTAAGTAGGTCAGTTGGCTCAGAATGGAGCAGAATTCGGAAGCTGGGTGGCAGAGGGGGTAAGAGGAGCTTCCTGCATTTGGAAGCACATTCCTCATGGAGCCTTGTGTGGGGAGGGGTGCACACTCACTCGGCCCCGCTATTAAATGTGCTCCCGGGCAGCAGCACGCCAGCGGGAGAGGCGGCAGCCCTGCCAAGGCCTCCTTAGAGGCCATGCTTGCAGGACCTGAAGCCCATCTGCAGAGCAAAGACAAAAACCATGGATGACGTTGAGAGGCCTTTAGCAGAAAAAAAAATGCCCTCTTTGTTTTTTCCCATCTAAAATACTGCAGTGTGACACGTGGTGGGGCCCGACACTGAACATAGCACACAGAGCGCCAGCGGCTGGGCCAGGCTTCACGGTAGCAAAGAGGAAGGTAAAGGCAATGTCCGATCTCTCTCCCTTGTAGACAAGCAGTTTTAGTTAGAAAAGAGAAGTCTACTCATCTTCACACGCCAACAGAAGAACAGCAAGATATTCTCCCTCTGCAGACTCTCATGCTCGGAGTATATATGATCACTGTTTATATTGACTGTTTTATCCAAGAGTGATTTACACTAAAAAAACCCAACAAGGAGGATGTCAGAAAAATAGTTTTGAAATTGATTGAAATTTAATAACAGCACTTAGGTAAGTGGTCTACCAAGGAACTCCTAAAATAATAAAATGAAGAAAAGAGGTTGGTAGTTATGCATAAAGGTCCTCTAGCCTGGTACACGGGAGGCACTAAATCAATGCTGGATGAAGCAAGAAGCAATGCAACTTGCTATTCTGGAGTCTCTCGTGAAAGATAGGAATAAAGTCCAACAGAGTCATTAACAGAATGTAATAAGGAAAGCTTCCAAAAGAGGAAACTCCAGTTCCCCCTTTATTACTGTGTTTCTCAGATTCTCAGCGGATCTAAATTTAGACTCTGCAGGAAACAGGACCCTTTGCGGAAAGGTGCCAAATGTAACATATACTGCAAGCATGTTTGCCGACCCTGTCTCCCAAGCCACGAAGGGCCTTGAGGAATTTGAAAAGGACAAAATAGAATAAGCATACAGTTCCTTTTGTGCATTATTATCTAGTCATTAAAAGCCAAGAAGAAAGAGATTTTTTTTTCTTTTCCTTCAATGGCAATTTGACAACTACATTTTAAAAGTTATAGCAAGTCAATTCTCAGAACTGGAGGCTTCCTGGGGTGAGGGGCAGAGTGGAGGGGAAAGGCTGAACTCTCTGGGTCATCAGAATGCCTATCAGAAAGACCCGGGAGCTTTTTTCAACGACAGAGCTACCATGGAAGCCCACAGCTCTAACCCAGCGACTTTTAATCTCCTTCATCGCATGGCACACATAAACTAATTATTAAAACTCTGTGGCACACCAAAAAACATATATTTTTTGCCAATCTGACAAAAAATGGTATAATTTTATGGATGGCTATTGTTGGTTGGTTGTTGTCATTTTTAAATTTGAAAATCATAGGGAAAGGAGGTTAGTGTCCCTGATTAAGTAGTCAGGTATTCCATGTTTTAAGAATTCTTGCACACCAGTTGAAAAATCACTGTTCTAACCCATCCTAGATTTGATATACATTGTACCTTTTGTAGGATTAGGAGCCACTGACTTTATAGGGTGTTAATTTATATGTAACAATCTCATTTCCTATATGCATCCTTTTAAAAATTAAGAAATTAAGCTTGTTTTCTCTTTAAGAAGTAATAATTAGCCGAGGCAGTATGGCTTAGTGGTTGATTGTCCACCTATGAATTGGGAGGCCATAGTTCCATTTCCAGTCAGGGTACATGCCTGGGTTTCAGGCTCCATCCCCAGTGGTGGGCGTGCAGGAGGCAGCTAATTGATGATTCTCTTTCATCATTGATGTTTCTATCTCTTTCTCTCCCTTCCTTTCTGAAATCAATAAAAAAAATGTTTAAAAAAAGAAAGAAGTAATAATTAGTGTTAGTGTTTTGTTTTTCAAGGCACTTTATAGTTTTCCTTAATTAAACAATTAACTAAGTATACAATCAAAACCAAACTTTTCATATTTGGAAGTACTTTTAACTTGAACCCAGAAGGGGGTCGTTTAGCCAAACCGTCTTCCCCAGAACTGGTAACACTATGAAAAAGTGAGAGCGGGGATTTGGGAAGATGATGGTGCCAATGTCCATGGCTGCACAGGCGGAAGCAGTATCTGTGCAGAGAAAATTGGAGGAAAGGCAGTAGGCACCTGGAGGTTTTATGACAAGGAGCCCACAAATCTCCAAAATGTCCTCACCAGAAGGTGGGCAGGTTGCTGAGCGATTTGGACACAGCAGCATCACTGGCCAGGTGTCCTGCAAAATTGTTTTTAGGGTGAGGGCAAAGGACCACAGGGAGCACGAGGGGCAGGGAGTCCATAAGCTCTCAAACCAATAAAACAAAGCTTCCTTCCACAACAAACTATCCTGAGGAGAAACTTTTGAGAGTAGAATCCACCTTGAACGTGATAGCAATAATAAAATCAAAGAAAAGGGGAGGGGCAGATCAAAGTAGAAGCAGAGGAGACAGAGCTAAGAAAGTAGGTTCCTTATTTGATCATTTCATGGAAACAACAGAAGAGGGAGTCCTAGAGCTTAGAAGCTAGAAAAAGCTCGCCTTTGCCCCTAAATATACAGGAAAATTCATTTCACTTAAAAATGAATAACAAAATAAGATTGTCATCAAACCCAATGTGTATTTATTAGAAGAAAAAACTGAATAAAGATCAGAATAACATTCTTACCACAAAACATGTAAAAACTTTAGATTAATACTTCAACAGAGTTAAGGAAAATAAAAGAAGATACAAAGAAACAAATCTAATTGGAACACTCAGAAATAAAGTGATGGGAGAAAAGAAGTATTTAGATAAAGAGGAAACAGAACTAAGAAAGAATTTTATGTAAAAGGGAAAAAGGTTTGGAAACGAAGATGAAACAAGGAACAAAAGAGGTAATCAGCAAGACAGAGAAAGCATGGAGTATTAGAAAATGGAAAGGAAGAAAGTTTTAAACATAAAAGGGAAATGAAGAAAGAGAAAGAATTAAAGAGAAAGCCTCTGGAAGAGAGGGTAGGCAGAGAAAATCAAACATGACATTCCAATGAGTCTTCAAAAAGAAAACCAAAGCAATGAAACAGAACAAATATTTCAAATAGTTTCTCAAGCACACTTTCCAGTAGGAGGAAACAATTTGAAGCTATATGCTTAAAGGACACCATGTACCTGGATAAACTAACCTAGAAAGAAGACAAAAAATAATAAAATCCTTTGGCTGTTTTGAATAGGCCACATGACCAAGTCATCTACCAAAGACAGAAAATTAGAGTCATCAAACTTTTCACGAGCAAGGCTTTTTGCTAGAAGTCAAAAGAGTGACACTGGGAAAGCAATAAAGGCAAGGATTTTATATTCAGTCAAAATGATCTTCAAGTCAACAATCTGTTATGAATATGCAAAGACCCAGGGAGAAAGTCCAGGCAACCAGAAAGACCTGAGTGGCACTGATCTAAGGTCTGGGTTGAGCATTAAACACATAACCAGCTATAGATCTATTACTCAAAGTTGATTGTAAGGGAACAGTATTATATATAACAGTTATTTACTCTGACAATGTAGAGACAGTATGATGACAAAAAAATGGGAGAATATGAAACAAAGAGAATAAACTCACTGATATAGATCTAAGTGAGAGTAAAAGGGGTTACTGTCACTTAGCTCTTTAAATCAAATGATGGGGAAAGGAATCTTACCCTTTGCGACAGCATGGAGGGACCTGGAGAGTATTATGCTAAGCGAAATAAGCCAGAGAAAGACACATAATCACATGATCTCACTTATATGTGGAATCTAATGAACAAAAGAAACTCACAAACAAAACAGATCCAGAGACATGGGAGCATGCAACAGAGGGGAAGGGGGAGGGGCAGGAATGGGGATGAGGAGGTCAATGAGGGGAAAACAAGGGTCATCTGTGATAATTCCCACAGTAAAAATAAATTTCAAAAAATGATGGGGAGAGGAGGGAAGAAGAAAGAAAGGGTTACTGGGAATGTCAATATTGCTCATAGCAGGGAGCCAACAGACAATAGTTAAAAAGAGAGGGGGACCCTAGTTGGTTTGGCTCAGTAGATAGAGCATTGGCCTGTGGACTGAAGGGTCCCAGGCTCCATTCCAGTCAAGGGCACATGCCCGGTTGTAGGCTCGATCCCCAGTAGGGAGCATGCAGGAGGAAGCTGATCAATGATTCTCTCTCATCATTGATGTTTCTATCTCTCTCTCCTTCTCCCGTCCTCTCTGAAATCAATAAAAATATATTAAAAAAAGAGAGGGGGGCATTAAGGGTATTATATTAAAAATAATATAAATATATTCACTAGAGAAAAATATATAAAAATCTACCTAACTAATATACTAGTAATTGCTTATCTTGAAAAATGAAGGATACATATAAAAATGGTTATGCATAGAAAAAGGAGAACACAGAGCCAAGAGTATAGGGATGAAAGAAAAACTTCAATGACTTCATCTTATTTTAAAGGTTTGAGTTTAGGAACATCTAAATATGTTTACATAATTATTGAACAACAATTTTCTAAAATCCTCCCTTAAAAACCTCAAATAAAATAATCAAATGTATATCCAGCAATCAGCATAAACACACAAAGAAGACCCTAAGCCATCATAATGTAAGTGTCTATCCCAAGCAAAATGGATTAAGAACGGTTACAGTGAGTGCAGTATGGCATAAAGTGAATGAGTAAATTGTGTTGGTGTGATTGAGAACTGCTATTTTCAGCTCGAGAGAAAAGAAATGCTGGGTTAAGAAGAGCCTTGAGATGATGCATCAGTATAAACTCATGATGTGTTTTACCTTAAAATATAGTATCCCCCAAAAATGTATAGACACTTTAACAACTGACAGTTCAATTCTGAAAATAAAATGATTTTATAAACACTGCCTTTATAATTATTCAAAGTGTGTGTGCAGATTTTTTGGGACACCCTGTATATCCACACATACATATATATGAAAGAGAGATTTCCTAGCTCTGGTTGCACCTACTGAAAAGGCTGAGAAATAATGACAAACCCAGGTGTAACGAGTACCCCTAAATACCCCTGTGTTCTCCAAACACTATTTCTCACTAAAATGAACCAGGTTTTCTTGGGAAAAAAGTTCATCCCAGGTCTGAGGCAGGAAATGTACAAGATGAGCTTGGAACATACTATCATATTGGAAAGCAAGGAAACTATCAAAGACAACCAGTACTGTGTGAAAAGGACGCAGCAGCCAGTGGAGCAGGTTCCCAATCAATGGTCAAAGACCAGGCTGTTCGAGCACCAGTGAGGGTGATGACTATACTGTGAAACACACCAGATATATTTAAACCCATGAGTCCACAGTAATGCTTTTAAGAAATGGTGATGACTTGTGAGGACATTATGAAAAAACCTTATTTTGAAAACTGGCTAATAAAGGGAAAGAAGAAAGTATTTATCCTGTCTTTTGTATAAAACCGAGTAAACAAGTAGTAGATGAGGGGAAATTCCTCTTCATGAACGAATCCTGCTAATAAGTGAACAAAGAAGAGAATTATATTACCCCCATTTAGCAATCTCTAATAAATTTATGAATTTAGACAAAAATCTCATTGCAAAGGAGATACTACTAACCATTACCTCCTTATGGGTATACCAACTATGCGGTTGTCAGGCAAAGTGAAGTAAATGATGCCTGTAGGACTCCCTTGCGATTTCTAAGGAATATGGAAGACAGAGAAACGCTTTACAACACCACAGGGATGCAGTCATCCCAATCCACATGGTGGGAAGGTCTACTGAGCAGATGGCCTGGTTTCTTCAATAGAAAAAAACATTTAACACGAAAAAGATGAAGATGGAACCAATAGCTTAAAAGAGGGTTAAGAGACATAAGTAGATGTTATTTGCATGCTGGGCCAAGTAAACCATAAAAAAAATCCTACAATGTAACACAAAGTTATTTAAAAAACAATTAGGGAAATATAAATGCTGTCTGGATATTTGATGGTATTAAGGAATTATTGTTAACTAGAGGCCCTGGGGCATAGATTTGTGCACTGGTGGGGTACCCTCGTCCTTGCCTGTGGGGATTGGGCCAAAACTGGCAGTCCAACATCCCCTGAGGGTTCTTGGATTGTGAGAGGGTGCAGACCAGGCTGAGGGACCCCACCAGTGCACAAATTCGTGCACCGGGCCTCTAGTATGCATGTAAGATCTTTGGTTAATCTTTTCTCGCCTTCCCCTCTTCCCCCTTCCCTCTGAGATTCATCAGTCTGTTCCATGTTTCCATGCCTGTGCATTGAGCATCTGCCCCCTGCTGGTCAGTGCGCATTATAGCTACCGGTTGAACAGTCAAATGGTCTCTTAGGCATATATATATATATATATATATATATATATATACACACACACACACACACACACATACATATATCCTATCTAATAATAGACAAGCATGGTAATTGACCATAACTTCGCTATGCCCCCCATTGGCTAATCAGCGTGATATGCAAATTAACCCAATCAAGATGGCGGCCGGCAGCCACGCAGCTGAAGCGAGCAGGAGGCTTGCTTGCTCCAGTGATGGAGGAAGCCAAGGTTCCCTGCCTGCTGCGGCCCGGCTCTGAGCTCCGAAAGCAACAAAGTTTCAATTATAGAAGCTAAACAAACCCCAGATACCTGCTTTCAGCAGGCCATGGCCACAGAGCTGGAGCGAGCAGGAGCCGGCTCTCAGTTCCAGTGACGGCAACAAAGTTTCAATTATAGAAGGTAAATAAATCCCAGAACAAAAAAAAAGGTAAAAAAGGAGAGGCTGGGAGCTTCAGTCGCCGGCCAGCCTGAAAATGGCCCTCAGTCCCTCATCCAGACTGGCCAGGCACCCCAGTGGGGACCCCCACCCTGAAGGGGGTGTGGCCAGCCTGCAAACAGCCATCAGCCACTCACCCAGGCTGGCTAGGCACCCCAGTGGGGACCCCCACCCTGAAGGGGGTGTGACCAGCTGCAAACAGCCATCAGCCCCTCACCCAGGCTGGCCAGGCACCCAAGCGGGACCCTTACGCTGATCTGGGACACTGTGCACCAGGCCTCTATCCTATATAGTAAAATGGTAATATGCAAACTGACCCTAATAGCAGAAAGACTGAGAATGACTGGTCACTATGACACAGAGTGACCACCAGGGGGCAGACGCTCAATGCAGGAGTTGCCCTCTGGTGGTCAGTGCACTCCCACATGGGGGAGCTCTGCTCAGTCACAAGCCAGGCTGATGGCTGCCAGTACTTCGGTGGTGGTGGGAGCCTCTCTTGTCTCCTCAGCAGCGCTAAGGATGTCCGACTGCAGCTTAGGTCTGCTCCCTGCTGGCAAGTGGACATCCCTTGAGGGCTGCCGGGCTGCCAGAGGGATGTGTGATTGCCAGCTTAGGCCCAATCCCCAGGGGAGCAGGCCTAAGCCAGCAGGTGGTCATCCCTCGAGGGGTCCCAGACTGCGAGAGGGCACAGGCTGGGCTGAGGGACACCCCCCCCCCGCCACCCAGAGTGCACAAATTTTTGTGCACCGGGCCTCTAGTGTAAATATAAATATAAATATAAATATAAATATAAATATAAATAAATAATCTTTAGGTGTGTTGATGCTACTGTGGTTTTGTATAAGAGGAATCCCAATTGTTTATATAAATGCTAAAATATTTACAGATGGTATGATGTATGGAATTTGCCTCAAAATAATCTGGGTGCAGGGGTGGGACAGAAACTATATTGATGGCTATTGAGGTGGGGTGATGGGGGAATGGGAGTTCATTATACCATCTCTGTACTTTTAGACATGTTTGATATTTTCTAAAAGTTAATGTTCCTTCAGGAAGTCAGCAGTATTTCTTAAATGTGGTTTCCACAGCTGTCATTAGGGTACTTATTAAAATTCACAGTCTACTTAATGTACTTAATAAAGTTAAAAGTCTGCCCAACCCTAGATTTCTAAATTAGAATTCCTGGGAGTGAAGCCCAGACAACTGTATAAGTATAGCCCTGGCTGAATGGCTCAGCTGGTTGGAGCATCATCCAGTATACCAAAGTGTGGAGGGTTCAATCCAAGGTTGGGGTAAATGCAGGAGGCAGCCAATAGATGTTTAGATGTCTCTCTCTCTCTCACAAACACACAAATAAAATAAAATACACTAGGTAGGTGGGTCTTTTGCACACTCGATTTTGTTTTAACTATTTGCAAGAAATAAATTATTTGAGTTTTCAGATTTAACTGTTTAAAGGGCTTTAAACAGTTAAATCTAAAAATTCTTTTTCTACTGAAAGACACATACAGTAATCTAAACTATCCTTCACACACTACTGTTTAATTTCTTTATAAATTAAAATAATTTATTAAAATATTTATCGCAAATTTGACAATTTCAATAAACTATTTCTTCTCCATAGCATATATCAATAAGCAAGTGACTTTAAAAATGTATTATGGGAAGAGGGCATCTGATAATACTTTCTAAAGTTTGCTGAGCATGTGGGGTTAAGAAACTGGAGGAAAGAACCTAATGAAACATGGATGAAGTCATAAAAATGTGCCTCTTTTATGAAAGCCACACTTAGTGACAGAAAAGATAAGCAAAATATTTTTAAAAGAAAAAAAAAACTGTATCCCACATCCAGTTACAATATCAGTTCAACTACTTCAAGAGTCATAGAGTTATTTTCCAAAAAGATGACCCATTATCCTGACACAAAGAACATAATCCTTTCTTACAATGGTGCTTATCAGTAAATGCCAGTGGGTTCTTGAATGACTCAGTTTCTTTGGTAAGCCAACAGTTTACCAGGAGGATGAACAATCAAAACCAGACATCAATGGCACAATTCTGATAAAGCATAGGGAAGCAGAAAGTCCAGAGTCAGCAATTAGTAACAGTACTAAGGTACTAGCTAGTCTCAGAAGCTTTGTATAAGATTTCTAATTTAATCTTTATTGAAACATGTGACTTTTATACTTGTTTTAAAAATTCCACCCCCAAAATTTGAAAATACTTATTCATAAAGACCTATGTTCACTGCAGCATCTACACTAATAAAAGAGAAACATGGTAATTGGCGTACGACCGCTACCCTTTTCATTGGCTAATCAGTGAGTATATGCAAATTAACTGTCAGCCAAGATGGTGGCCGGCAGCCAGGCAGCTGGAAGCGAACATGAGGCTTGCTTGCTCCAGTGACTGCAGACTGCAACATTCCCTGCCTGCCTTGCCGGCCTCTGAGCCGGCAGTTTGAAACTTTGTAACAAATATAGAAGATAAACAAAACCCCAGAAACCAGCTTTCAGATCTCAGAGCTGGAGTTATACATTGTTTTGATTATAGAACGCTCAGCAGCGGAAGCCTCAGAGCTAGAGCCAGAGCTAAAGCTGGCCCAGAATAAAAAAAAAAAAAAAAAAAAAAAGGAGCAGTTGGGAGCTTCAGTCATCAACCGCCAGCCTGAAGGCAGCCCTCAGCCCCTCACCCAGACTGGCCAGGCACCCCAGTGGGGACCCCCACCCTGAAGGGTGTGTGACCAGCTGCAAACAGCCATCATCCCCTCATCCAGGCTGGCCAGGCACCCCAGTGGGGACCCCCACCCTGATCCAGGACACCCTTCAGGGCAAACCAGCCAGCCCCCAGGCCTCTATCCTATATAGTAAAAGGGTAATATGCCTCCCAGCACCGGGATCAGCGGAGCCGAGAGGCCTCCTGGCACTGGATCAGCGTGACATGGGGCAGCGCCCAAACCCCCTGATTGCCCTGCGGCTCTGTGTGTGACAGGGGGCGGGGCCACAACCTCCCTATCCGCCCTGCTCTGTTCGTGACAGGGGAAGGCGCCCCAACCCCCTGATCAGCCCTGCTCTGGGCCTGATAGGGGGGAGCTCCCCAATCCCCTGATCGCCCTGCGGCTCTGTGTGTGACAGGGTGCGGCGTCCCAACCCCCTGATCGGCCCTGCTCTGTGTGTGACAGGGTGCGGCGCCCCAAACCCCCCCCCCACAGGCCCTGCCTCTGTGTGTGACGGGGTAGAGCCATAACCTCCCCATCGGCCCTGCCCTGAGTGTGACAGTGGTGGCGCCCCAACCCCCTGATTGGCCCTGCTCTGTGTGTGACAGGGGGCGGTGCCCTAACTCCCCTATCAGCCCTACTCTGTGTGTGACGGGGGGAGCTCCCCAACCCCCTGATGGGCCCTGCTCTGTGCATGACGGGGGCAGCGCCCAACCCCCTGATGGGCCCTCAGCCCCTGGGGGCTGATAGGGGGTGGCGCTGCAACCTCCCCATCGACTCTGCCTTGAGTGTGACAGGGGGCGGTGCCCCAACCCCCCAATCGGCCTTACCCTGAGTGTGACTGAGGGTGGCATCACAACCTCCTGATCTGCCCTGCTCTGTGCATGACAGGGGGCAGTGCCCTAACTCCCCAATCAGCCCTGCTCTGAGCCCGACCAGGGGCTGCACCTAGGGATTGGGCCTGCCCTCTGCCACCCGGGAGCAGGCCTAAGCCAGCAGGTCGTTATCTCCCGAGGGGTCCCAGACTGCAAGAGGGCACAGGCCGGGCTGGGGGACCGCCCCCCCCCCCCAAGTGCACAAATTTTTGTGCACTGGGCCTCTAGTTATTTATAATAGGCAAGACATGGAAACAACCTAAGTGCCCTTTAACTGATGACTGACAAAGAAGATGTGCGACAGAATATATACAACAGAATACTACTCAGCCACTAAGAAGACGAAATATTGCCATTTGTGACAACAAGGATGGATTTGAGAGTATCATGCTAAGTGGACAAACAAAACAAATAAACTCATAGACAATACCATGTAGTTACCAGAAAGGAGGGAGGTGAGAGGAGGAGAAGAGGGTAAAAGGGGTCAACTATATGGTGAACAGAAGGAACCAAGACTCTGATTGGTGAGCACACAATGCATTATACACATAATGTATAAAACTGTACACCTGAAACTTACATAATGTCATTGACCCTGATACATTTCATTTAAAAACAAAACACACCCCAGTATTCTACCAAGGGGCTTCAGAGCATCTGCATTTTATTTTTAAGCTAAATTTCACACTACTTCATATGTGTAATTTTACAAAAGCATACCATGCCTCCTACAGTGGAACAGTACTTAACATGGGGGTTAGATTCTAAAGTTCCCACCCAACACAAAGTGTGTGGAGCCGAAATTGACCTTGAGATTTTAAAGTGTTAATCAGATCCTAATACTATTCCCCTCAAACCTTTCCGTGGCTTCCCAGCATTTATGGCGAAATCTACAGTCCGGATCCTTATCGAGGCTGTGTGAAACTCCCTTTATTTCCCTCCTGCCTTCATGTCCCTTTCCACGTGCCAGACTCAATCCTAGAATGTTTCTCTTCTGGCAAATCACAGACCATGTTCCCTTCATGCGGGTCCCTGCTCAACTGTCTCTCCAAAATGGTGAAACCAAGTTGATTTACTGGCATTGATTAAAGTAGTCATGAGTAACTGTGCTTATGGTAGCAAAATGTCGGTATGAAATTCAAAGTCACAGAATGGAGTCACCATGCAGAACAAGGTAAGTTGTGACTTCTGAAACTGAATGGACAGAGATGGGCCCTCAGGCTTATATATTTCTTATTCTTTTCTAAAGACATCAGTGAGCACATCATTAATGTTATAATTTGAAGTGTTCTCTGCCTCTAATGAAAGACTTAGATTAGCTGAGGAAGTTATCATTGGTTCCCCAAATTGCAGCCATACAAATTAAAGAATGCAAATTGTTTCATACTGTTAATGATTCCAACTTTGAAAGAAGTCATTTCTACTCTTCCTTTTGTTTTAAGTGAATACATTTTAAGCGGATAAGTTTAAGTGAAAAAATATCTTGAGATTGCAAAGTAGCTATTTAAAAATATAAAATACCCTGTTAGCATTTGCAACTCCTTATTTTACAGAACCAGGATTTTCTCAATGCTGTGCAACAATAGGAAAAAGTCAACAACAAAAGGGAATCCATTGGAAACTGAAGTTAGAGCATCTGCAGCTGTCATCGTAACACTGATTTCAAATTTCTGGTTTTTTCCTTGGCTTTATAAGTCAGCATTATACTTTGAAATCTAACAAGAATTATACTAACAAAATTTTCCTTTATCGGTTTTATATATTGAGGTTTCACATAATACTGTGTTTGAAAAAGGAGTTGGCACTAAGAATATTTATAAATTAAGTAAAGGCAACGAGTGGCATTTGTACCAGTGGGTGATTACCGCTGTAGCCATGTGATGCCTAAAGGCAGGCGAGAAAGGACAAAGGAAAAAAACGAGTTCTTATGATACTTTTCCCCGCTCATGAGAGCAAACACCTGGATATAAGTCATGTAATGATGATCCACTTGATATTCCTCCTCTTTTCCCCCCCACATATTTGGAGTCAAGGAGGCAAAGGGCTGGAGCAATTATTGATGTGACTGTGTCTGCACAGGGGAGCAGGGCCTCGGAACAGAAGGGTGGGCAGGAAGAGTTGCATCTGCCTGTGATACTGCCTTTCCCATCAGTGCTCTCTGACTCAGGGAAGGACTGAGCTGCAGAGGACAGGGCATGGGTCTATCACTCAGAGAGATTTAGGGTCAAAACCCACGTGCTTATTATTAGCAGGAACACTGAGCTGACTCAGTTTCATCAAGCATCTCTTACCTGTCCATGGAGATGGCAACACCCACCTAAGAGTTTGAAGATGCCTTATATTTCATAAAATATAACATATAAAAGTCAACTAGCCCTTTACTAAGTGTCCATAAATTGCTTCTTCTGCCTTCTTGGGGCCTTGTAGAAATGCTGACCTGCCTGTATCAGCCGCAGGGATCAAAGTTCTATCTCGGGAGTGGACCTGCCAGGCGAGGGGTGCAGCCAGCACCATGGAGAGGCCCTTCCAGAAGTCCAGCCATGAGTCCTCATCCTAACCCTCTGAGCCCCACTTCAGTGGTCATCTGTGAATTCACCTGAGCCAGAGGAGAAAGGACACAGGAGGTGGGAGCAAGGGCTGAAGGGAAGCCAGCCTCCTCCAGGCAACAAGGCGTGGAGAACAAAACGACTCCTCCTCGGTGCTCACAACCGTGAGTCTCTAAGCCCCGGAGAATTCTGCTCCTGCTAAAACCCAAGTCAGTCTTTCCTAAGCATTACATGCGGCACCTTCCCTTCACATTTCAAAGCAAGCATTTGCCACCTCAGCTGTACAAATTATATAGGATTGAAAATAGTATAGCTGAAAGGAACGTGGGGTTTGTAATTAGAGCTCTTTCTCTTTTTCCCCCCTTCCCAACGCAAACAGGAACAAACTGAACTGAAAATGAGACATGGTTGTTTAAAAGGCTAAGGTTGTCATCCCCCTGTGTTCTATCTTTAGTCTGGTTTTCTTTGTCTTTCTAAAGTGCTGAAGATACGTTTGCCTCATGGAGAGAAAACACGGTGAGTGTGTACAGGCAGCCGTCGTCTGCCTTGGGGACCAAGCCTCAAGTCACTCGAATTCCCTGTTCTTTTTTCTACAGCTCATGAGCTTATCAGGTGGCCGATGAGCCAGATGGATGCTTACTGCAAGGGGAATTCTGCATCCAACATTCCGTTGTCTCCATAGAGAGAAGGCTCTGAATTTGGTGAAGCTGAAGCAAGATGTTTGGTGAAGCGAGCACCAGAGTTAGGACCGTGGGCTTCCCGAGGACAGCATGACGCGTTCTTCTCCCAGTGCAGGGCCTGCTGCTGGCAGCCAGTGAATATTGGGAGAACTAACAAATGCAGGGATGAATATGTGGTGTCCATAACTGCTGGTGAATTGTAGCCTTTGAGAAAACCAACCTTCCAGGTTCAGTAGACAATTGAATTCAGCCGGCAAAAATGAGAAGGGTTAAAAGGGTATCCATTTCATGTCCCAATGACTGTGTCAGTCTTCAGAGGAAAATTAAAAACAAAACAGGAGTTTCAGAAAAATCTTTTGTGAATCAAAACTAGAGGAGACCAGTGTTCAAGTGAAAGAGTAAAAAAAAAGAAGTAGAGATATTATTGATTTCTCCCCCCATTCTTTCTCACTGGTGTGAGATTTTAAAGATATTCCTTCTTGTCAAAAGGATGTCATTGAATGCGTTTGAAGTATCTACATAAACCTGCCTCTTCACATCCTTGTTCTCATAGTACATCATCTCATCTCCTCTCACTGAGTTTTATAATGGCATGCAAGTTTATAGTTTTATTTTCTAAAAATGCTACAGACAAATAATTCATGTTAAAACTCCACTACTAATTCAAAACCTCAAGATTTATAATTTAAAAATTCTTACTAGCATTTAGCTTAAGCTTATTTTTAGTTGGCTATATATTTTACGAAGGTATAAAAATATATATCTCATTTCAGCATTCTTAAATATATTTTATCATCATTATTTCCATCATACAATACTCTCATTGAAAGCAATTCAGTTTTTAAAGTGAATTTAGATTAAACTTTATTATGTTTGGTGTTGATGAAAACCCTTAAGATTTGAAGTGAAAAAATGTAACTATCTCGACTCAAGTTCTGCGTATGTCATGTGCTATTTGTGCAATCTTACACAATCATTTAATTTATATGAGCATCAGTTTCATCATCTATTAAAATGAGGTTAAAATATTTTTCTGGGGGGACAGGACACATATGTAAACTTTAATCAGTAAAGAAAATTAAAAAAATAAAAACAAACATAAAAAATATTTGTCTAAGAACAGCTCTGAGGTTGACATCAGTGTAAGTATTATATTATTTTTATCACCATCACTGTCATTATTATCACCTCCATCTGTCCTTAAAATAACTCAAATGAGAGAGGGTAAGAAGAACCAAATGCATCCCCTACTCTGTACCCGACTCCATGGTATGGACTGTGTATGTGTTTTGCAACTTGAGGTCACAAGAGCCCTATGATCTACATATAAACGTGTATTTGTCATATAGAAATACAATTATTTCCAACTCGGGAAACGGAGGGACAGAGAATTAGTAACATGCCTGATGAATATATTATTCAGGCAAATTTTGTTAAATCAATTAATCTATTAATATTTATTGATCACCAAGTATGTACCAAGCACTAGTGTGAAGATAGAGAAGTGACAAGAATCTCTGCTGTTGGAGAGCTGACACTGAACTGGAGTCTTCTGCATTCTAAATCTCAGTTTCTCTACTCCACATGCCAGTGTGTGCTGGGGGCTCCTCTGTCCCCTCCCTCTCTAGTGGCACAACTTACTTAGAAAATATTAACTGGGCAGCAGCATCCTAAGATAAATGCTCAAGCTCCATGCCAGAACTCTGTAGCCTTAAGGTCCAAGGCTGCCCAAGTGCTGAGGTGATCAATACCCTGACATCCCTATAGCCCATTTGTAACACACTGGGTTAGGAAGCTCTACATTATCGATAGTGTAGTCAATAATTCAGAAAGTTCACTAATTTTATTGACCTACTCTCATGTTAATTAATATTGCATATATAGAGCATGGAATTCCTAGTACTATACACAGATCTGCTTTTATTTTCTATCTCTTATTACTATAGACCTGGTGCTTTTAGTAAGTCAGCAAGAAAAAGTTAAAACAACATATGAAATCAGCAGGTAGAACTAAACAGTCATCAGAAACAACGTTTAAAAAATATGTTATTAAGTTGCTCTGGCCGGTGTGGCACATGCCTGGGTTGAGGGCTCGATCACCAGTAGGAGGCAGCCAATCCATGTTTCACTCTCACACAGATGTTTCTCTCTCTCTCTCTCTCTCTCTCTCTCTCTCAAAAATCAATAAAAATATTTTAAAACAGACAAAAACCATGTCTAAATCATTATAGCAGAGTAAAACTTAAGAATTAATGCAAAGGAATTTTGTAAGCTTAACACCAAACTCAGGCTCAGAAATGGACTGAAACACTGGGATCTATGTTAATTAAACTACTGTCTTCTACATTCTTGACTCTTGCTTTTGCCTTGGATATTATAGCAAAAATGCTTCAGGTACATAAAGAGGTGGATAGGCTCACAGTCAGGCAGACTCAGCAGTGGACATCACTGTTACATATGGAAAGAATATGTATGGCCAAAGGGGGTGGGAGGGGACATAGGAAATGGTCCTGAGGTGCTGAAAAACAGACTTGAAATAAGGACAACACATGCCGGCACTGGGTCAGAAGACTGCATTCACTGGGCGTGCATTGCATGGAGAATCCTCTGGGAGGCAGACGGGTTTATCAAGGAAGAAAAGCATGTCTTCAAGTAATGCACGATCTAGCAGAGCAGTGAGAACCGAGGTGATGTAAAAAAGAAGTAACAGCAACAACAGAGCTGTAGGAAAATTGCTCTATTAGAAACCAAACAATCCAGTTCAAAAATGGGCAAAAGACCTGAATAGACACTTCACTAAAGAAAATCTATAGATGGCAAATAAGCATGTAAAAAGATGCTCCATGTCACATGTTGTTAAGAAATTTCAAATTAAAACAAGATACCACTACACACCTATCAGAATGGCCAAAATTCAGAACACCAACAACACCAAATGCTGGTGAGGATGTGGAGCAACAGGAACTCTCATTCATTGCTGGTGGGAATGCAAAATGGTACAGCCACTTAGAAAGACAATTTGCTAGTTACTTACAAATGAAACATGTTCTTACCCTATGATCCAGCAAGCACACTCCTTAGTATTTATCCAAGGGAGGTGAAGACACATTCCATAAAAATCTACACATGGATGTCTATAGCAGCTTTATTTATAATTGACAAAACTTGGAAGCAACCAAGATATCCTTCAGTAGGTGAATGGATAAATTGTAGTATATCTATACAATGGAATATTATAGTCAGTGATGAAAAAAGAAGTATCAAGCTATGAAAAGACATGGGAGATCTTTAAATGTATATTACTAAGTGAAAGAAGCCAATATAAAAAGGCTATACACTGTATGAGTCCAACTATATCACATTCTTGAAAAGGCAAAACTATGGTGACCGAAAAATAAAAAAAAGCAAGGGTTTGGGTTTGGAAGGGAGAGAGGGATGAATAGATAGAGCATAGGAGATTTTTTAAAAAAGTTTTATTATTATTATTATTATTATTTAATCAGAGAGGAAGGGAGAGAAAGAAAGATATAGAAACAGCAATGATGAGAGAATCATTGATCAGCTGCCTCCTGCACGCCCCACACTGGGGATCGAGCATGCAACCTGGGCATGTGTCCTTGACAAGAATCGAACCTGGGATCTTTCAGGCTGCAGGCCGATGCTCTATCTACTGAGCCAAACTGGCTAGGGCGAGCACAGAAGATTTTTAAGGCAGTGAAAACTATTCTGTATGTTACTGTAATGGTAAACACATATAATTATACATTTTTCAAAACCCATAGAATGTACACCAGAAAGAATGAACCCTACTGTAAATTATGGACTTCAGTTAATAATAGTATATCAACATTAATGCATTGGTTATAACAAATGTGCCACTCTCACACAAGATGTTAATAACAGGGGACACTGTTGGGGAGGTGAGGAGACCGGGAATATGGGAACTCTCTGTATTTTCCAATTAATTCTTCTGTGAACCTAAAACTGCTCTAAAAAAGCAAAGTCTGTTAATTAAAAAACAAAACAAAGCTGTTTAAGGGTTTCCTTCAATGTCTTTCTGGATATTGGCTTGAGGCCAGTGAACTTAATCAGTGCCATCAAAATTACTCCCAGCCAGAGATTAAAAGATTAGAGGTGACTGGTTTATGGGTGGAGCCCTGCAAAAACACAGTGTTGCATAGGGAGGTAATGGCGTAGGCAAGGTTTAGGGGTAGAGTGCACTGGGAAGAGTGGTCAGCTGAGTACTGTGCTTTAATGCAAGACAAAGGTCACCAGATAGTGAAGACTGGCAGTGTTGAACTGTTATTAGGAGCTTAGAATGTAATCTGAAAGGTGAGTGGGGTCACTCCAGACAAATGAGAAGGGATAAGATGGAATCAAAATGAAGTACAAGGAAAAGTCTTGGTTAAGTCACACTAGGCATGAGAGACCAGGAGGGACCCCACTATTGGTGAGGTTAGGAGTCATCAGCTCTGAAAGGAGGTAAACAGAAGACACTGGGAAGTTAAGGGAGAGTAAAATTTCCAGGAAAAGACATCAAGGGCTGTATTAAGGAATCTAAGATGCAAGAATAATTTCTCCTGACTGTGAGGAGGAAACCCAAGAGTGTAACTAATCATGAAGTAGGATTCCTACATTTCTTCTCAGTCAAGTCTCTCATCTGACGATGGTTAGGAGCAGAGCAACAGGTCTGCACTGGATACCAGCAGAGAAGAGGAAAAGAGAGGGAAGAGAGCAGACACGCACAAGTGGAGGCAGAGAATTTTCACCCTTATATACATGCACTGGGAAACTCAGCAGCCAAAACGCCTTTTAAGGATCTGTATTTATTAACAAGGGAAGATGTTCACAATACATTGCAAAGTGAGAAAAGAAGGTTCAGAAAAGTATATAAATTACGATTCGATTTTTGTAAAGCTCCATGTATTTATTTATATATGTATGCAGAGAAAATATTGTGGAGCAAAACACACTCAAATGCTAACAGTGGTGAACACCTTTGGGCAACCACAACATGGCAGGCTTTTCATAGTCCTACTATGCATTTTCCTAACTCTTCTTCAAGCCAATGCAGAGATTACTTGGAAAGGACTACTTTTTTTTTAAAATGAAAGAGTTAACACTCTTTCCATCTCATAATTCAAGTTTCTAATAATGTTCCCCATGTTAAGGGTAGAGTACGTAGTGCCTTACAAAAAAGCCAATGCTTGCTTTAGATCCATGTGGAGCAGCTTCTCATTACATAAATTACTTCAATAGCCACCTCCTGATGCAGAAAGGAAAACAAAATGGAAATTCCAAAGAACTAAAATTACAAAATAATAATAATAATAATAATAATAATAATAATGGAAGCTGCAAGAACAGCAGCAAAGAAAAATGCCTTGGGAAGGAATGGGACAGATGCCCCCATATTCCTAGCACTTGTTTCTCTGACTCTGGAGGAGGTTTCTTGATTAGTTTATTTTAAAAACTGTTAAAAAAAATCCTAGCTAAAAATAAAATTAAAATGTATAAGATGTACAGAAACACCCCACGATACAAATTATTCATAAAGGTAATGTAGCAGTGACCTGACATTAGCATGAATCACAGTTCATTACTATACTACCAAAGGGACACATGGTCCAATTGCCAATGTCAGATTTTGTTTGTTCTTATCCATCAAAACCATTGCTTTCCACGGAGAGGGGGGAGTGGTGGTGATGGTCCTTGGGGTGGGAGGGGCAGACTAAAAAAGAACCAGGCAATCCAGCAGCAGTGTTTTAAAAGATAGATTATATCTATCATCTTTCTTAAACTAACAATGTCATCTTGCAATCTGTAATGGAAAGTACCTTTAATCACAGCCATCTGTTTGGAATGCTCCCTTTCTATGGGCATAAATTCATGACAGCTATTTACTGTAGTTCACTATTTAGGCATATTGCTGTTATCTTTCCTGTAACTTTTACTTCTATTGAATTAAAGTAGGAGTATGAGAAAGTCAGAAAGTAAAACTATGAGGTATACCAGATAATAATGCGGATTTTTTTCAATAGATGGAGTTACACTTATGTTGATATATATGCGATTTGATATGTATGCTATTTTGTTGTATTGACAGCAAGCTTCAAAACTTCATATGTCAAATTTGCTGAAGGTGTTAACATCATAGATATTTTTATGCTTAAAAATGTTGAATTTCGTGCCAAAAAAGAGCATTTGCAGGAAGTTTTAATTCATTACTTTATTTTGAAGAAAAGTGCTGCTGAAAGTTATCATATACTTTGGGAAGCTTATGGTGAATATGCTCCATCTCAAGATACTTCTGAACGCTGGTTTAAATGCTTTAAAAGTGATGATTTCGATGTGAAAGACAAAGAACGTCCAGGTCAACCGAAAAGGTTTGAAGACCAACAATTAACAAGCATTACTGGATGACGATGCATGTCAAACTCAAAAACAACTTGCAGAAAGATTAAACATTGCTCAGCAAACAATTTCTGATCATTTACAAGCAATGGGAAAGATTTTGAAGGAAGGAGAATGGCTGCCACATCAACTGAATGAAAGACAAATGGAAAACCGGAAAGTCATTAGTAAAATGTTGCTTCAACAGCACGAAGGAGTCTTTTTTGCATCGAATTGTGACTGGCGATGAAAAGTGGATTTATTTTGAGAATTTCAAATGCACAAAATCATGGGTTGATCCAGGTCAACCATCAACATCGACTGCAAGGCCAAATTGCTTTGGAAAGTAGACAATGCTCTGAGTTTGGTGGGATCAGGAAGCTGTGGTGTATTATGAGCTTCTAAAACCAGGTGAAACCGTTAATACTGATTGCTACCGACAACAAATAATCAATTTGAACCACACTTTGACAGTGAAACGATCAGAATGGGCCAGAAGACATGGCAAAGTAATTTTGCTCCATGATGACGCACCATCACACACTTCAAAATCAATTAAAGACACATTAAAAGATCTTGCCTGGGAAGTATTAACCCACCAGACCTTGCTCCTTCAGATTACCACTTGTTCTGATCGATGGCACACGCACTTTCTAAGCAGCACTTCAAAATGTACAAAGAAGAGGAAAATTGTGTCTCTGAATGGTTTGCCTCAAAACAAGAAAAGTTCTATTGGGACGGTATCCACAAATTACCTGAAAGATGGGGAAATGTGTAGATAGCAATGGACATTACTTTGAATAAAGCACTTTTGATGTTTCTCTTGAAATTATCGTGTTTTCTTTGATTACAAAATCTGAATTATTAACCGGTACACTGGTTAAAACCATTACTTTTAAATTGCATTACCTGCTAACAACTCTGTCCAAAAGTTTAGTCAGCGAAGAAGCTGAACTGTTGCTTAAAAGAAGACTAAAAGATTGCCTGAGGATTCCTTTATTCATGTGTTTCTTGTTCCTTATAAAACAAGGATATGTTCCTGGTAAAGACATTCCATTTCTGTTTCAATCTAGAGACCACTAAATATTTTAAATGTTTACCTACAAAATAGGGAATTGCCTACAAAATAGGGAAATGTTTACCTACAAAAGAGAGAATAAAAATGCAATATTCATAGAAGATCAGTAGTGTTAACAGTATAAATCAAAATAATTCATCTCCTATTAACCTTGATAGTAAATAACATCACTGTGAACTAATAAACTCTGAGCTAGAGCCTAAAGTAATAATTCAGTTTAAGACTAATAAAGTCATTTATAAAGTAATATCCACTACCTTAAATAGAGGGAATTACCATCAAATTGTTTTCAGAGTAACTTCTGTTCCCCCGGGAGCTACTGAAACCAGTGAGTGAGTGTATGTTACCTCTGGGCTATGAGTTGTTAGTACACATGGAGGTACACAGTTACAAATCAAGGCAGAGCATATTAACCAAAGGAGTCCAGCCTTAGTCCCAACTCTAAGGGGAGTGCTGTTACAATGTGCTAAGTAAATGCCTGCATTTACAAAATACACATGCCTGATCCTGGAAATTCTGAGGTTTAGAGCAACCAGAAGGTCTCAGTGCTGTCTGGAATGTTCACTGACTCGTTTCTCAGCAGCAAAGGGAAAAACTGTACTTTAGAAATCACTTCTAGAAGGCAGAGACATAATGGCCATCTTGTTGTCTTACTTTTTATTTTATAAGATTTTTAAAAATTGATTTTTAGAGAGAGAGGGAGAAGGAGAGAGAGAGAAACATTTATGTGAGAGCAAAACATCGATTGGCTGCTTCCTGCATGTCCCCTACTGGGATTGAGACTGTTACCTGGGCCTGTGCCCCAACTGGGAATTGAACAGGCAACTGTTCGGTGCATGGGACGATGCCCAACCAATTGAGCCACACTGGCCAGGGCTCCTTGCCTTACTTTTGACCAGAAGAATGCAAGCTTACTTAGTTTGATGCTTCTACTGAACAGTAACAGAAAGAAAAAAAAAGAGTGGATTTGTGATAGGAAACTATTTGAGAGATTCATCTACCCATCTGGATGAAGTCTATGCACCTAAAAATATAGGAAGGTTTCTGAAATCTTCCCAAACTGTGTAGTTGACAGTGTTGTTCTTTGGTCACCCAAAACTTCTAGAAAGGCAGAACTATAACATTCACTTGCAGACAGAGTGGACTTTCATTAAATGTCTGATGAATGAATGAATGAATGAATGAATCGGTTAATCAATGGTTTACTAGTATTTAGAGTTGTCTGTGTGTGACATTTTATTAGGGCCAGAAAAAAAAAGAAATTATACAAGCGTCTTGTCCTTAAGAAGCTTCTGTTCCAGCAGGAGAAGCAAATACAAAGAAGCAATTTTAAGATGGTATGATGCAGGAATAATGAATAAGGAGCAGACATAATAAAGAGCAAACCCTGAAGAATTGGGAGGGGGCATAAAAACTTCTAAGATAGGATCTGATTAACTTATTCACAACAAGGTGCTAATATTTTATCTGTGGTTTCTGTCCCAGGATCATTTTAATAGAAAACAAGGGGACGTTTTTGCTCAGTATTTGAGAACTGAACTGCTATTAGCGCATTTCAGGAATCAGGTGAGAGACTGACAGAGAAGCTACTTCAAATAACACTAGTGGGCACAAAGTCTATCTAGTGCCATCACGGAAAGGCTCAGGGAGGTGGGTGCATGTATTCCTGAGAAGCTGTATCTAACAAGGACATAAAAGAAAGTTCGTGAAGGGTCTTAGAACAGGTGTTTGCACACACATGTTCACTGCAGCATTACTCACAATTGCAGAGAAGTGGAAGCAACTCAAGTGTTCATTGACGGAAGAGTGGATAAACAAAATGTGGTATGTCCATACAATAGAATATTAGCCTTAAAAAGGAAGGAATTTGTGACACATAACATGGATGAACCTTGAGGGCATTATGCTAAATGAAATAAACCAGTTACAAAATGACAAATACTGCAGGATTCCACATATGTGAGGTTCCTAGAGTAGGTCAGTTCATAGAGACAGAAGGTAGAAGGTACTTGCCAGGGGCTGGGAGGAGCAGGGATGGGGAGTTAGTGTTTGATGAGTTCAGAGTTTCTATCTGAAAAATGGAAAGCATTCTGGAGATGGATGGTGGTAATGGTTTCACAACAATGTGAATGTACTTAATACCACTGAGCGGTACTTGAGTATAGTATTGTACACCGAACTTAAAAATGATTAAGATGATAAATATTATTTTTACATATTTTATCATAATTTTTAAAATTGGGAGAAAAAGAAAATTGATCAAATATCCATACTGTTGAAGTTTATATGCAAAGTTAGATTATTACGATTAAATTAATATTTATTTTACATAGAACATTTATTGGGTAGAAGGCAGGATGGGTAGCATTCATTGATTAGGTGGGCAGCTGCTTAGTTCCTAACAAGTTTGAAAAAAATGACACCCCAAGGATCAGTTAAAATTACACCATAAAAATTCAATCCTTGCGTCTCCAGGCCCTGGTAAAATGCAATTATCCTGGCCAAGGCCTTTATCGGCTAATGTGTCTTTATTAAACTATGATTCTTTACAAGTAAACCAAGGTACCCAAAGTGATTTGAGAGGCACTGGGAGAGGGAAAGATTAGATCCAAAAGGCAGAAGAGGGAGACGAGACACCCAGGGAATAGGCAGGCTGCTGAAATCAAACTGTGCCTACTCGGAAATTTCCCCACGCCACAGATACCCTTTCCCACAGGTTTTCATACAAGCTTTGCTCCGCTTCTCATTCAGACACTCTCCCTTCTGTGTGAAAGAGTCCCGGCCATAGGAACACATTTCACACTGCAAAACCTGGACAGAGTTTCATCAGAAGAGAAACATGGCTTCTTCTAAGCAATGTTCAACTGTGGCGACATATGTAATCATGAAAACAAATGGAGTTCTCAGTTTCACAAACTGAAATATGGTTCATAAATTTGAGATTGAGATGGAATATGTAAATATATATGCCTTGGAGCTCTTCATTTCTGGTTGCTCCATGAGTAGGCTAGGTTTGAAGACTCCAGATCTGTGAATGATGTCATAGATAAGACAGACTGAATCAGAGGGGTTTCAAAGTCAAGATAAGTGAACATTACACAGCCCCAGCTGTGACGTCATGTCCTTACCATAGAGTAAGGCTGGAGAGCTGCTGCCTGCAAGGTCGCCATGGTCTGTAGCTGGGCTGCTTTCAGTGAGCGTGCCAGGGGCCCAGGAAGGGTGTGTGTATATGTGTGTGTGTGTGTGTGTGTGTGTGAGAGAGAGAGAGAGAGAGAGAGAGAGAAATAGAAAGAGTTTACTTAAGAGAAAGGTGGGTGAGCACCAATATTCTGCCTTGGGATAGCCTATTTTTTACTAGATACTCAGTATACCTCACCGGTATTACTTCATTACTTCCCCACAGCATTTTAGATTACAACGACTACCTCTACATGCTAATTAAGGGGACAACTGGAAGCTACAACAGTTCCACTCATTCAGACTTCACTGTATCATTAAAATTCCTGAAAAAGCAAATAACAGCAGGTGGTTTTGATCATAGTGTTGGCTTTGACTGTGTAGTCATGTCCCTTGTGGATTAGCACGGGTCCACCGCTTGAGGCACCACAGAAAGCACAGGTGGGTAAGGAAATCAGCTGACAAAACCTAGGGCAATAATGCACAGGTGGCAGGACATACACACCTGCGTCTTCACCCCACTTCTAAAAATAAAATTCAGTTTTCTTCCTCTAGTCTCTATACATTCTAGTATAGAATGAATAAGTATTTATAAAGAAGCATATCATTTTGATTAATATTGCATGCGAAACTGCATGTAAGGTCATGAGTCTGTACATGAAAACCATGGCAGTGAGACACTGCTGCAGCACCTGTACTGCTGCCTCTATCCTTCTAGACTCTGAGCTGGAGGCCAGACTGAATTGAGCACAGAAAACCACATCTTCCTTTCAGTATCAAATGCAGTGAGTCAGTGTTTGGGCCACGATCGGCTATTAAAGCAAATATGCAGAATCAGGAATTCCCAAACATGCCATGTTTTCATTTCCATTTTGCATGATAATGAAGCTCGCCAAATTTGGCCCTTTAAATAATGAGGTCCTCTACCACACATTTCTTTATCAGTCTTCCAGGTAAAATTGTTAACTAAGACATTGACAAGAATGTTTAAAATGCTGGCTGTTTCTCAGCAGCAAAAAAAAAAAAAAATGCCTTTGGCCTCTGACCCACTGCTGGGGTTTCTCAAATCCTCCCGTCTTTGAAAATGCATCTCATTCAGAGCATGGTGCCCAGTATTAACACCTGCACGCACAGGAGCTAATCTCCCAGCCCCGGACATGCAGAGTCCGTCTCACAACACAAGAAGCCCATTTGAAAAGGGCAGTTGAAGGTCTTTAAGTGGAGGAGGAGGAGGAAAGGGAGTTACAACAATAAAGTATGTTCTAGGGCGGTGATGGTGAACCTTTTGAGCTCGGCGTGTCAGCATTTTGAAAAACCCTAACTTAACTCTGGTGCCATGTCACATATAGAAATTTTTTGATATTTGCAACCATAGTAAAACAAAGATTTATATTTTTGATATTTATTTTATATATTTAAATGCCATTTAACAAAGAAAAAACAACCAAAAAAAAATGAGTTCATAGGTTCGCCATCACTGTTCTAGGGTGTTCGTCTCCCCCCTTGTCTTCCTCTATCCCCTCGATTTCTACTTATTCCCAATTATATGGTAGGGGAAGGTGTCCCTCGAGGCAAAGAGTGTAGAAAACAGAGGCCATCCCCAGCAGCCCACTCCACCCTGTCTACACTCTTCCATATTTTTTTTAACTGAAAAATTAGAAAGAAAACATGGCAAGTTATTATGTGCTTAATGCACATTTATGTGTCCTCTCCCTCATTTTTTTTATCTATAAAGACAGCACTTTCAGCATCTGGCCTGTAGCCGGAGACCTGAAAAGTACCTGCTACTCCCCCTCCACAGCGTGCAGTTTCAGCGACAACAAACTGGCTCCCAAACGTACTGGTGAAAACCACAAGTTCTCACTCTCGGTGACTTGAATTTAGTGAAATGAAAGTCATTTCTATTTTAATATTTTTAAAGAGTTATACTTCATAGCCCAGTTAAAAGGTCAGTTCTTGAAATTGATAGGTGAGCACTGGTTTCACCTGATGACAGAGAATAATTTTTTAGGGAGCCTGAGGGCCCGGGAACACACTGTCTATTTTGGGGTCCTAGGAAAAAAAGAGTCTTTTAGGGTGATACTATAATGTTACCTACCAGGAGAACATGCTTTCAGCCCATCAGCAGGTGATTATTTAAACCCCCAGGATACAGGAGTCTGGCAGAATCCCCGAGGTGATGCGATGCCTGCTGCTGGCAAGATCAGCTCCCTCACCCTGTCCCAAGTCTGGTCTCACTGTTTAGAAAGCTCAGGTGGACTTGGAACCACCTCAGCTGTGATATTTTCCTGTGATGTCTCTTTGGAAACACTCCTGAATTGTCCAGGCTAAGATGTTCTCAGGCTCTGGCCATCTAACCATGTTTCTATGTGTCTTATTGATCATGTCAACACCCTGCTTCAGATCTGTCCATGAGTCTTCTCCTGTCTTCCAGATAAACTCCGAAATCCTCAGCAGAGCTAATCACCTGGCCCTCCCCTGACACTTCTTACCTGTTCTCCTCTGGCCACTCTGACTACTTGCAGCATTCCTACATCCCATGTTCTCACTTACCTCTGAACTTGGCACATGCTGTCCACCAAGTAGCTAAAGCTGGTTTTCCTCACCTTGAACCTGTGACATGCTTACTAACTGAAATGCTTTGGCCAAGGGAAAATTAGCAAGCACCTTGTGTGCTGGTTTGTCCTCTCTTGCTGCTCTTGGAAACCCTGAGATCACAATACAAAGGAGCTCAGACTAGCCTGCGGGAGGATGCGACACCACATGGAGCTCCAGGCTGAAGCTCCCCTCTCTCTCAGGCCAGCCAGCCTCATGACAGCTAGACACGTGAGTGAGGCCGCCTCAGACCAATCAGTCCCAGTCAAGTTAGCCAGACTAGAACAGCCCTGCCAACCCACAGAATCATAAGAAATAATACATTCTTTGTTTGAAGCCACTAAATGGGTGGCTTGTTACACAGCATATGCTAACTGATGCACTCACTTTATTTCCTGGTTAAAAACTTCCAGTCTCAGGATGAAGGTTTCCTGGACCCCAGAAACTACCACATGGTTTTGTATCCAGGGCCTCCTGCAGGCTCCACTAAAAGAGCAAGGGTCACAGTGGAAAGCAGTTGCCTGTTTTCTCATCTTTCTCTCCAGTGACTGAAAGGCACTTTAGCTGCTGAGGGTGCCTTGCTCACAGCACATACTCAGCAAACATTTGCTGAAAGAAGATGCATGAATGTATACATTAATCTTCTGGCTTTTTCTATCCTTAATGCCAAAGAATTAGACTAGATCATTTTTACCTTTCACTACCTCGACATGTTAACTACATCAAAATGTATTTTAATGCTTTTCTTCTTAAGAGTTTCACTCATATCACTAGCCTTTGGGACTCTCCCTATTCTTTTTATAGATGAGACTATCAAACTATTAGGGCCTTTCACTTTGACTAATACAAAAAAAAAAAAGCACCTAAAATTCCAGGGCCCTCAGCATATGCACATGGATAATTGTGACAAATGTTGCCACCGTCACCATCATAATTATTCTACTCTATATGTCAGAGAAGCAGAAGGCTTTAACAATACAGAACTGGCTTCACTGTCAATGCAGTGACATTGACAGTTAATGACAGTTCATATTACAGAAGAAATGCCTCTACAAAGAGACTATCAAGATGCAATTGACAGTTGATGACAATTCAATCACAGAAGAAATGTATTTATAAAGAGACTAGCAAGCTGCAATTGTTCACCTGTTGATTTCGGCAACACAGCACGATACATTTTGTTTTGTGGAATGTCTCGGCCTAATAGCATTAGAGCTGCCAGTTACTAGAGAGAAATCACCAGGCTAACACTTCCCACACATCTCATCTAATTCTCTCAACAATCCTGCAGGGTAGGTATGATCAGCCCTATTTCACAAATGAGATAGATAAGACTCAGAGAAGTTGGTCAAGTTCCCCAAGGGCACACAGTGAGTGAGTGGCAGGGCTGGGATCAGAACCCAGATATGATTCCAAAAGCCTCCTATTTGGGCTAATACAGGGTGGGGCAAAAGTAGGTTTACTGTCGTGAGTAGGTGAAACACAGAGCTTCTTCTTGTATTATTATTTATTAATTATTGTATTATTTTCCAGTTGAGTGACTGTAGACCCACTTTTGCCCCAGGCTGCATATTTAAATCTGATGCTGTTATGTGGAAGTGGTAACTCCCTCCCGTTGGAAGACTCAGAAGTAAAGTCACAGAGAAAGAAAGTAGCAGCCAGTGGCTTCGGAGGGACAGGAACGGGATGAGAACCCAGATGTCCGTTCTTAGTCTGAAGCTCCTGCTCCTGGACCAAGACAAGGTGTCTCTGTCATCACCTAAATTATTAATATTTAGATCCACACCTACCTCTGTGACTGACAATAACAAGTTCAGGAGGGAGAGAGAACAGGTTCTTTCTATTCTAGCTGTGCTTCCAATTCTGCATATCTAGATAGGTTGTGGAAAGAAACGTATGAAGAATGAATTTCATGAGACCTACTTGGGCTACCATCTGCTTTACCAAATTTCTTCTAATAAAGAAACCACCAAACCTGGAGAAGAATTTTAATTTTCCAACTTTAATGTAATCCACATTTTGTATTTATTGTTCACATAAATATGAGAGAACATATGAGGAATGATGAATATTTACCATAAAAAAACACAACTCTACTTTTTTACAATATCAAAGTGCACCTAATATATATTTATTGTTCCAGGAACACACAGTGCCTTCTACAATTTAAACCATTTCAACAACTGAAAATAATGACCAGTTGTCAAACCACACACACCTGTCAAACAAAACTGATTTTACAAGGTCTATTTGTTAAGAAACATCTCAAGAACATAGATTGCTCTGAAAGTACAAAAAAAGTACCTTGTTCAAAAACCATTTCTCTCCATTCCAGTCCCAGAGCTTCAATACCTATCCTTATTCCAAGCATGGACGAGGGAACTGACTTGCTGAGTAGACAAGGTATGCGGGAAATGTCCAGGTACACCCTAACCGGATGACCCACCATGAAGACACAGTTACATGCAATTATCTCAGCTAAGTGTGGTCATTCAGTGGAGCAAATAATAATAAATCTCTGAGGGCACAAAAATCCTTTTAGTAAAGAAACTTAAGGGACTAATAATATTTTATGCCATTTGTGGGTTTCAAATGTCCTGGGGACATTCCAGTCATCAGATTCTCTTGCTCCCCATCTCCCAACAAGGTTTGCAGGTTAGATCCTCCTCTAGTTCCTTCTTTTTTAAAAATATCCTGGCAGCACCATGCTAACACAGACAGAAATACTAGAAGAAAATGCCAAAGTCACTAGCTAGTGGCTTCCACAATAAAGTGGCTATGGAATAAAGTCCCCAAGACAGCCAATGTCAAGTGACTGCCCCAAATTAGACTTAATCTAGGCAAGGCCAACTAGGTTAGGGACTTTAAGATATAGTCCTCAGGACTTCTAGTATGTTCTTTTGGATCCAAACCAGAAACAAGGGGAAAAGTTAGTGCCAATTCAATTTGACATAAAAGGAAAAGGAGAATAATTAAACAGAAGAGGACAAGGTGAATGGTGTTCCTTTTCAATGCTGGGCACATGGATAAATTACTGGAGCCCAATAAGAAAGCTCCAGTTACACCGGACTGATTTCCAGCCAAACCTGTCAACAGGAAAAGGAGCCAAGATCGACTGTAGTGGTGTTTTCCCTTCATCTTCCCCTTCTTGACCTCTGATGCCTCCCAAATAGCTACCCGGATCCCCAAGTCTGAATGCCAATTCTGATAAACCACCGGGACATTAACTCGATTCACAAGAAACACTGATACCATCTAATGTTCTGAGATCACCTAACATCCTGGCCCAGCAGACCCCACTTTCTGCCTGGACTATCCGTTCATCAGTTTGTTATTCTCCAGGGGATGCTATCTGTACTAGGAAGACCATGTGGCCCACGATCCTTAGTAAGTGACACTCCCGTGATACTGACATTCTTTCTGGAGGCCTGCCCAGATGAAGGAAATGGAAAATCCTCTTTGAGCAAGGTGACTGCCAACTCTCTTCTAACCTCTGGAGGCCCACTGCCACTTCCTCGCTTGCCTTTAGGGAAGTATCGGCCAGCCGGTTGCTAGGACAACTGGCATCATTGCTGGGGCGCAGAAATAGATCACCAGCAGAGCTGGGAACCTGGACTGCAAACTCCGATGACAGCAACAAGATACCGATTGGCAGCTAATCTGCTCTGCTGAAGGGGAGTGACTGACTAGCATTACCTAGCGGACAGCTCTCGCCTTGCCATACTATCCTTTAATCTACACTTGGGCTTGATGTGCTGCTGGTGGCAAAAGAGGGACAAGAAACTTACTTAAGATGAGGGCTGACTGGCTCTGTTCCGAATTATGGAGCTGGTAGATGTGCAGGAACCAACTGACATTTGTATGTTTAATTTATTAACCTCCTGAAAGTGGGGAGAGGGAGGCTGTTCATGGCAGAAGCAGGAGAATCAGAAACAGGTAAAGTAATTGAGGTTGCTAAAGGGAACGGGGGGGGGGGGGGAGGATCTGCTTGGATAGGCAATGACTGTCCCCTTTCTGAACAAATAGCACCCTAATCTCATCAAGCCTCCTCTTGGAGAACAAAGAAGAAAAGGCAAAGGAGCCTCAGAAACTAGGGCTTGCCATGGTAGAGAAAGGGAATAACCCCTGCCCAGTTCTTTGTTCTGCAGGGTGAGTTTTACAATGCTTATGATGGGGTAGCAACTCCTAGAAGCCTTGGATTTTAGCCCTGGAGAAATTACAGTTTTTCAGTTCTATGAAAGCTACAAAGGCATGCCAAGAAAACAAGAAAAAGAGTAACCTAACGGAAATTTTAGACAACGATTTGAGCAAGCGTGTTTTCATTTCTAGATGTGCAAAGCACAATATTGCAATGCCCAGGAGGATGAAAGACATAAGCCAGCCCTGTACCATGCAGGGGTCCTAACCAGCAAATTCTGCAGGCACAGTGGGCAGGTCCTACCCCAGTACCAGTCACTGGGAGCTGGAAGGGAGGTGTCACAGACACTGTGTGATCAAACTTGGGGAAGGAAGTGGGATTTATGGGTGGAAGAAGAGGATAAGATTTTAAGGAGCGTGATGACAAGAACTTGCCAGAGTTCTGGAAATAAAAGATTCTAAAGGAAATTGCCATTAGTATCCCATTAGTATTTCCATTTGGGGTATTCTACTTAAGGATATTGTTTCAGATCAAAAGCAGAAGTAGAAAAATATGATTGAAAAACTAACTTCCTTCAACATTGGTTACAAACAGCTAATTTTACTATCTCTCCTAAAAAGCACTTTATACTTGTTGAAAATTACTTTTCCTGAATCATGTAACATACTTATTCATGTGTCTGCAAAAGGTTAACATAATCCTCAGGGCAAATACAAGATGCACTAATTCTTTCAATTTAAGATGCCACCTAGCATGATTTATTATATAGCTACCATTTGAAATTTAATATAAATATATTTTGGGGAAGTGGTTAAATGATTTTCTGATTATTTTATAAAACTAAAAAAACAAAATTATCTATTTGTCTTTTTAAAAAATATTTTAAATCTTTATTGTTGAGTATTACAGATATCCCCCTTCCTCCCCCCATGGTCCCCCTCCACCTGGTTCCCAGCCCACACCAGGCCTTCACCCCCAGACTGTCTGTGTCCATAGGTAAGATCTCTGGTTAATCTCTTCACACCCACCCCCCTCCCCTCTGAGATTCATCAGTCTGTTCCATGCTTCTGATCCTATTTTATTCACCAGTTTATTTTGTTCATTAGATTTCTTGTTCATTTATTTTGACTTATAGATTCAATTGTTGATAGGTATGTATTTATTGCCATTTTATTGTTCATACTAGAAGCCTGATGCACAAAATTCGTGCATGAGTAGGCCTTCCCCCCCCCCCCCCCCCGCTGCTGGCACTGGCTTCCCTCTGGCACCTGGGACCCAGGCTTCCCTCGTAGCCCTGGCTTCGTCCGGAAGGACCTCCAGTCTAATTAGCATATTACACTTTTGTTATTATAGTTTTTTTCTTTTTTTTCTTCTCCTCTCCTTCTCCTTCTCCTTCTCCTTCTCCTTCTCCTTCTCCTTCTCCTTCTCCTTCTCCCTCTTCTTAAAGAATACCCTTCAGCATTTCATGTAATACTGGTTTGGTGGTGATGAACTCCTTTAGCTTTTTCTTGCCTGTGAAGCTCTTTATCTAACAATGAAAGCTTTGCTGGGTAGAGTATTCTTGGTTGTAGGTCCTTGCTATTCATTACTTTGAATATTTCTTGCCACTCCCTTCTGACCTTCCAGTTTCTATTTGTCTTTTTACATTAGTCCCAAGGAACAATTTCTTTGTAGGTCAGAATCAACAGATTTTATTTTGGCTTTATGACAAAACAATGTTATTTAGTTCCTATTTGAACCTCACTATTCTGTAAGAAAGCAAGAGAGAGAGAAAAATCTTTTAAAGAATGATGAAAGTAATTCAAATCCTATGGTATGACATACTTTGTGAAAAATGACATATTAGGACATCAGTAACATTTTAACAAAGGTGATGGAGCCGACCAGCCTCTGAGGTGTTGAGGGTGTGGGAATTTTCTCTCTCTCTGGAAGGATTTTAGAGGCTCAATTCCTTTGTTCGGAGGCAGCACTGCCATCCAGTCATCCTTGACCTTCCTTCTTACAAGCACTGGCTCTGGAATGGCGAGCACTTCAGAAATACACCACTTGAGAAACACAGTTTTAGTTTTGGGTGTGGTTTCTGTCCATAGTTCAAGTTGAAAACATTATACTTATTAGGGTGGAGAGGCATCATTTCTTTAAGTGGCCAAAGTCCTTGCTTCAGCTTTTGAAGATAAATATATAAAGGAACCCTAAGCAAGTGGTTCCAGGAGCTATAAACCCCCAATCTATGTCTTAGTCTGTGGTCATTTCTGATGGAAAGACGTTTTTGATTCTGAGCTCTCATCTTCTCAGTTGCAGAAGCAGTTAAATAAAAGACTGGTTTTGTCTTCTCTCTCTCTGCTGTCTCAAAGCACACACATATCGGGTTGAAATCCTACCTCTGCTTCAAGGCCTGAGCTGCTCAGCAATCCTTGCAGCCTTCTCTGAAAACCCACCCCTGCGGAACCTCCCCATCGTCCTGCCGGAGCCCCTGACACATGGACTCCCCAGGAGGTCTGTTAGGGTCTCAGAGGAGGGTACATGCAGATGACTCATCACTGGATCCCTATCAGACGTTAGCAAACCTGACACAAACAGCCTTTTGATAAATATTTTTTCTTAGTGAATTGCAAAATTAAACAGAACACAAAACCTTTTCACCTCAGCACTGTTCAGATAGAAAATAGTCTGACCAGACTGTTGATGCTTTCTTCCCGCCCCCCTTTTACCCCCAAAAACACGAATATTGTAGAAGATACATGAACACTGTTCCTTCCCGACTGCCTGTGTTCTGTGTCCCTTCTCCTCTCCGAGAGGCTGAGAGAAGGTGCTGAGAGGTTAGGGATGATGGCACCGAGGGGAAAGGGTGTGCCTGGGATGTGCTAGACTTTGCAGGCCAACTCAGGACTCGCTCTGACATCAACTTTCAGAAGTAGCAGCTCGTGCAAAGGCCCCGCCAAAGGGGCAATGGCCAGGGGTGAGCGAGGCTATCAATAAGAAGCAACTGGAAGGGGTCTGAGAAACAGAAAGAAATGGGTGAAACAGAAAACCCTAGAGGACTTGAAGCTACACAAAAACTTGTGTGGGGTGTGCTCAGTCAGAGACACAACAATATGCAGGCCAATTTGCAAGCCCATTATGAGCAAGGGCTGAAAGAAAAGGACACCATTTTTCTTTATTTATCAAACAGTAAAATCTCCCTTTCTCCCCTGAACCGTTCTCTACCTCAGATTTTTTTTTATGTTAGTGCCAGAGGATCTGGCATCAAAGATGACAAATCTAAAAGGTACAAATCGACAGACACAGGGAAATTCCCCAATCACTCTGATTAGAGGGGGTACATGTAATTCCCTTACTGTGGAGATTAGAAATCAGCTTCCATTTTTTCAAAGCTTCTGAAGACAGCATAATACTGTGCAAATAGGCACGCAGGTGTTTATCTTAGTCTTCCCGTTTCTTCGTAGGAATATGTAACTCCTGTGCTCAGAGCAGTTACTCTGAAAAGGGGGTCGATAAACACACCAAATTCAAGAAACCTTTACTATTGTGGTCTGCAAAAGCAACGTGGAATGATGCCTCCTTAACGTTTGTGAACTTCCCTTGCACACCACACGGAGGTGAGATGAACTTAATGTGCGTGGGCGTACCGTTCTTCATTTCCAAGTATGTGTCACCCAAAAGTACACAACATGAAAACGATGCCATTCAGTAAGCGGTGAGTTTCTAGGCACACTGAGCACTTCAAGCCTGGTTTCTACTTTGGAAAGCGACATAAACATAAAGGGTCATAAAAGGATGTGATTATAAGAGGCAAACCACCACCTTCCAGGGAATGCCAGAGCGGGCTGCTCACAAATGAGCAATGAAGCAAGCCACTCACATGAAAAAGCAGAGGAAACACACACAGTGCAGAATTAAAAAAAAAAAGTATCAGAAAATCCCCAAACTCTATTGATAGTTCTATAAAGCCTTTTTTAAAGCATGTTGTTTCCTTTCACACATTTACTTAAATACATCATAGACATTTACCATCTACTTCTAAGGATTTAAGAAAATAGCCTAGTCTCTCCCCACTACTCAATACTCATCAGAATTTCGTTTATGTTCCTTCACTGATGGCTCAGGCCCACATATTTACTCTGTCCTGGGACAGTCACTCAAATATCAACTGAGTGCCCACTGTGGGCCATCCAGCCCTCTAGGTCTTATAGATTCACCAGAAAATTAATAATAATAATAATAATAATAAAACAATGATTTTTGCTTTCATGGAGATTAGTTACGGAAATGGACAATTAAAAATAAATATATAATATGTAAGGTGTTTAAAAAAAGATAAGCTAGAGGATAGAGATGGGGTGGATGCTATTTTATACAGGTCAGGGAGGGCTACTTTGAAAAGGTAACTTGAGAAGTCCTATTTAAGGAAGCAGGGAAGCTCAGGAAGAAATATGGATCACCAGCTCCTTGCTTACAAAGTAAGTAAATGTTTGAGTATGAAGGTGGACAGTTTTTAAAAAGATAATTTCAAAAGTGGTTCATATTTAATTTTCAAGCAGACCCGTGGGTGTGGTTCCTAAATGTAACTGACTACAACTATATTCTTAGAAAGCACTCCAGTGAACACCTTTGAACGGCCCCATGGTGCTTGGGAGGGCCTGGTGGAAAGGGTATCATGGTGAAGACAGAAATAATAATTCTTTTTCTTCACCATAAGACTGGGCTCAACATTTTAAAAACAGCAGAGCATTAAAATTGTGTCAAATCATTGACTACCTGAAAGTTTATGTTCGGAATGTCTTTGAAAACCTCACTTACTGTTTGAGGCTTGACATGGTATCACACGAGCAGTTCAAAGCAATGGTTTAAACAAAAACCCACAAGATTAAAAAAAAGGTTAGATTGATTATAGTAACTACAGTGCTCATTACAATGTAATCGGAAACCTAAACCACTTTTTCATAAGATAGTTGTTTCCTAGGATGAAAATGCTTTATAACCATTTCCGGAAGTACATTCTAATAGCTACCTGATGGAGAAAACAATTTCCAATAAAACACACTGATATTGCAGCTCCCAGATCTCATAAGCCCCAGATTATTCCATAAGAGTAAAGGACACTTTCACAATAAGAGATACTTTTGATTAAGTATTAAAGTGCCTCATACGACGCTCTGCCCCTTATGAGGGGGCCCCAAACCAAGATGCCAACTAATCCATAAGCAGTAGCCTGGAGCAAGTTACAAACTCACAACATACCCCTTCATGGGGTCAGTGACTTGCCCAAGGTTGTGAACTTAGTTGTCCTTGACAATAGGATGGGGAACAGGATTCAGATCAATCGATTCCAGGGAGTTGTGTACTTTCCACTAGAACCAAGGTGCTCATAGGTACAAAATGGAAACACATTAAAACACCAGCATCGCTCATAGTCTGTTCACTATGACACACTGGGAGATTTCCAATGTAATAAATTTACTTTAATACACTATTTAAGCCATGTATATGGATAAATACGCATACTTTAATAAAAATATTTAGAAAACCATGAAATAAATTCAATGGAAATTTTTCTCTTCAATGTTAAAGCTTTTTCTCCCTGATATATGCCCTCATATTACTAAATCTTGCTTCTCAAAATATTTTATGAAACTGGAAAAAAATATAGGTAATAAGCACCTAGAAAAGTTTCCTGTGTTATTAAGCTGAAAACTTAACTATATAAAGATATATATATATATATACACATATACACACACATAAAAACAAGTATATGTATTTATGTATACATAACACATACAAATATATAGTATATATTAAGTGTGTGTATACATAAAGTATATATTGCATTAATTATGTATATATTTATAGACATATGTATAAGACCCTAGCCACAGCTGGCTCTTCACTTTCTAAACTGTAAAGGCAGTATGTTCCTAGGCCATCCTGGGCTTCCTGGAGCTGTATTCTTTCCTCGTCAAAACTCTTCTAAACTGCCCAGCTGGCATGGCTCAGTGCTTGAGTGTCGACCTATGAACCAGGAGGTCATGGTTTGATTCCTGGCCAGGGCACATGCCCAGGTTGTGGGCTCAATCTCCAGTGTGGGGCGTGCATGAGGCAGCCGATCAATGATTCTCATCATTGATATTTCTATCTCTCTCTTCCTCTCTGAAATCAATAAAAATATACACTAAAACAACAACAACAACCCCTTCTAAACTTTTGGGGACAAGGTCTAGCACTGCGGTAAAATCTCCAGAAAGCAGAGCTGGCCCAACCCCTAAGTGTCTTGGCGGGTAAGCCCTTTGAAGCCACCGGGTACTGTTTCTTCAATTACTTGGTCCTCAAATGCCTCCTGGAAGGTGACCAGCAGCTGACCTGCAGGACCTACCTGACTAATCTCAAAGTCCCAACCCAGCAGCCCCATAAAAACCAGTCAACCAGCCAAGTTTCAGCAAGAGAAGCACCTAAAACAACTGACTATACTTGCAAACCTCAGATTTTTGAAAACCAAAAAAATTCATTCCAATCAAACACTACACACCAATAAAAATCACTGCTGGTGGCAATTCCGGTGGCTAATTCTTAGCCCAGAGAATGTGAGCCCTACCCATCAACCTAAAAAACTGCGAGGCTGTTTAAATTTGATACCACTGAACTGTACCAGGAGCAAAGGCAATCCTACAATGAAAGAATCACTGTATCCCACGCTTTTTTCCTGAAGGAGAAAGTGAGAAGTGCTTCATAGAAGCTGGGAGAAAGGCAAGTTTGCAGCAAATGAAAACAGAACCTCTCCCCTAAAAAAAATTAATTGGATGATCACCTCGCACTAACATGAACACCCCTTCATTGGCCTGGCTCAGCCATATCCAATGATTCACGACTCCTTGCAAGGCAAACTGCTGCAGAGGCTACTCCTGTTAACTTACAACATTCACTGTGCGCGGTTCACCGGGAGCCCCAGCCTTCCTTCACCATGGAGACTTCCCACGAGAAGCTGGAGCGCTCCTGGGCTCAGGCGTGTTCTGTCCTCTTCCACAGAGACGTGAGGAAAACCTAGCACGGGAATAGAACAGAAGAGAAAGAAAAGGTCAATGCACCATCAAGTCATTCTTTATCCCAACAAATGAAGTTCACAATCAATTAGACTAATTGATCATTCGCCAAAGACCATTCTCCACTACCTTTTTGTGAAAAAAAAATTCAATAGTTTTGCTCTTGCCCCAGGAGACACAGCAGCATGCCACGGCCAACCTTTCGCCCTGCTCCTCCCTGGCCCCCATGAGGTTGAAGCCAGCTCTGGGAGACTTCAGAGGCAATCCCAGCTGAGATGCAAACTTGCAACACAGCCTCAAAATAGGCCCTTGGTTTTACTCTCTGCAGAAAGGAGGGAGCTGGGACCTTTTGCCATTTTCATACCTCACTGGGTGGTTGGGAAGATCAATAAGATCACTCTTGCAAAGCACTCACAGTTCCTGAGAAAAAAGGCACTATATAAACACAACGCATTGTCAGTGGTCATAAGCCTGTTACAGAGCTCTGAGCCAGAATATAAAAGCCAGCATTGGCCAGCCACCAACAACTGACAGTCCCTGGGGCCCTCAAACTTCTAAACCTCGGCCAGGGCCACCAGGCTGATTCCTCCTTCCAGGGAGGGGCTGGGGGAAGCAGAGGTCTGGAATCTCAGGGAGAAAGAAACTGAGGGCCTGGGGCAGGAAGGGAAGAGGAAGGGGGGGTGGAAGGTGGTGAGAGGCATGTGCAGGCGCATCATGACCTGGTCCAGCCACAGAACTCCCTGGGGTGGCTGGTTTGCAGTGTTTAGTGCGCTGGAGGTTTGCGGGGCTGTGAAATTTTCCACTTGGCCGTCTGCCATGTCCGCCCACCAAGGATAACACTTAGACACAGTTGTGGTGCACAGAGGACCTGTGGGGGGAAGGACTGGATCACTTGTGTTTGTTGCTTTTAAAGAAAAGACCTATTCATATTTTGATCATTAATATTTTCCACACCTGGATTTTTAAAATTTTTCCCTTCTTGAAGACAGAGCCAGAAATAGCCTTTCCTGGGCCAATATTATCGAGTTATTTTGACTTGGGAATCCTTGAGGAACATACTTGAGGTAAAGGAACACACATGAGTGGCGTTGGGGACGACAGAAAACAGATTTTAAGTGCTGCGCTGGGATCCTGTTTGCTTCCCAAGTATCACCCCCAAGGGCCGTTCAAAGTCATGAGCACACGCTGAGTAAAGGCGGGAGTTGCAGCATTAGCATTTGTGGGTGTAATATTTTTGAGAGAAAAAAGTGGTCCCTTATCTCAAAAAAAAAGACAACAATGAATGATGTCAAATCTTAGATGTGGAATTGGTAAAACACTGACAAATGCTACCTCAAAATAAGGAACTAAAAATTGGAGAGAAAGAAATTAGGACAGAAGAGAGAAAGGAGGTGCCTGCTGCCGATATAATTAAGCATGCTTTTAGAGTGAACACAGCTTACAAAGTGCTTGCTTATTAATTAACTCATTCATGCCAAATTTTTACTTGGTGGTTAGCATATCCAGCAGGCTCTCTATTTTCAGTGGTGAGCAAATCAGACAAGAACCATGCCTTTAAGGAAATCCTTGCCTCACAGGGACGGCATCGAAGAACCCTAGTACACTCTTTTTAGTTTATGTATAAAATGTGAACACTGAACAGGTATTGTGAAGGAAAAATAAGCACTGCCATTTGCATTGATAATGGGGTAGGTACCCCATTTGGAAGGAGGGGCTCAGAAGGCTTTTCTCACAAAAGTGACATTTAAGCAGAGAAGTGAACGATGAGAGGAAGTTAGCCAGGCACGGGGTTTCCAGGGAGAGGAAACAGCCTGTCCTTAGGGGATGTAATCCAGAGATGAACTGAGTTCTATGTCCTCTTGATTTTTTCTGGCCATTTAAACTGGGTCTCCTTGATTTAAATCAAGAATTGAGCAATAGACTTTATATTATTTAGAGTTATTGCGGTGATTGCTTTCCAATATATAGACATATAGAATCGTTGTTGTACACCTGAAACTAACATAATGTCACATGTCAATTGTATTTCAACTTTTTTTTAAAAAAGCTGATTCTTCTTTCTGACTGCCAGGCCCATCAGAGCAGCGCACACTTAGTGGTTTCCTGGAGAGGAACCCCATAAGCGCAGGTATTAAATCTGATATGACAGCAGAGGTCCACTCTGGCCGCCTAATGCATCTCACTCACCCCATCATCACAAGAAAAAGAAGCTCTCTGCTAACACCTGCATGCCACAGCTGGAGTTCAGAAAACCCTCTCCAAAAAGAGCTAAAAACAGATCCCATCACATGTAAATGTCTGAAAAAAAAATCTTAGTACTTTGCATAGGTTTCAAATTTGCTGGCTTCCTCTAGATTAACATTTTTTTTTCTTTCTCTCATGCAGTTAAATGGCATTTATATCCACCTACCTAATATAATATTATAGGTCAACTGTAATTGGAAAAAAATCAAAATTTATTTTTAAAAAAGAGTGTCTTAGAAACCTTCTGTCTTGGTTTGTGGCTTGGTTACCTGTTTACTTACCCACATGAGTAATACTTTGCAAAGAAACAAAATTGTTCCCTATGTCCCAGATCTGGTACAATTTAATTCTTCCACTAAGGAAAATCAGTTATTTGCTTTCCTCATCCTACGAAACAAAGGCTTCCTCAGACAGGCTTATTCATGTACTCCCCATTGATGGAGTAAGTTTGAAAATCTATTTGAAACCAATAAGCCAAACTTTTATCTGCATCTCTTTCCATTTAAGACACCCAGGATAAAATGTAATTTCTCCTACAAGTTTCTCATAAAACCAAAAATAATAAAACACTCCAAGTTCAGTCTTGAAATACAAACCCTCGCTTTGACTCAGTAGCTTTGACAAACTAGAAAACGTGGAAAGAAAAGGGAGGGCAAGGAAAAGGGCTTCTTGAACCTGAGTTGTCCACCAGCCCCCCTACCAGCCCTGGGAAATTCTGCCTGGCTGACAGCTTCTTCCCGACGAGAGGAGAAAATGACACCCTGCCAATTTCTCCTTCCCCTGACTGCCCACAGCACTTACAGTCTCTATCACACATTTTAACCCAAGTCCTTTTCAATTCCGCGTTCAGTTATATTGTCTGTTTATATTCCACTGGATTTATTTAAGTCTTGAAGGCTTGAAAAGCTTTTAAGCTCCTTGGTGAAAGAAAGCTTGCCATGCCCTTCTTTTGCAGCCTCCTCAGAGTGTCTGTTAGAAGAGCCTGAATTTAAATTAAATGATCCATTTCCAAAACCTGTTCTACGACTTAAGCTGTACTCCAAAGGAACCACTGCTCTCTAGCTATAATTTAAGCCCTTCTCATTTTTCTCTGTCCTCCAGGGACTGCAGCTCCTATGATGCCTACCATCCAAATGAAAGCCCTCCATACACTGGAGAACAATTAAGTTAAAACTCAGCTCTCGCTCCTCTGTTCTTCCGGTCCATTGTATTTTTAGTCGCGGGTGGCTTTTGAACAGTTGCCATCTCCTTTGAAGATTTACAACCCACACCGCACCCCAGGTCACTAGGAACCTATATCTTTGATCCTCGCAGTTTTTCAAAAGCCATTATTAAGGAAACCCTTGTGTGTGAAGGGGAGATGAATGAAGTGCTTCTTAAACCTGAACCACCATCAGAAAAACCTGGAGGTCTTGTTCAACCGTGTTGCTGGGTCCCATCCCCAGAATTTCTGACTCAGTAGGTGTGGGGTTTCTAACCAGTTCCCAGGTGGTGCTGCTGCTGCTGCTGGTCCAGGGACAACGCTCGGCGAACCCTTGCTCTAAGGGCAAGTCTTCGTGGATTAGATAGCCAGACAGAGGCTAAGGGTCTTCTGAGTATATTTAATCACTCTCTGAGGAGGGCTACATTGGAAGGACTCTTACCTGTCTATTCCAAAGAGGTGACAGATGACCAAAAACCAAAAGGCTCACACACTTTATAATCTGGGAAAACTTCTGGTGGCTTTCAGCCTGGAGTCTTAGTCTGTTTTCTTCCTACTGGCTTCAGGTCCTCTCAGGGTCAATTCAGCCCTCTGTCTCTCTTTCCATCTTTTTCCTTCACTGGAAACTCCTTACAAAGATATCAGCCATTGCTATTCCTGAAAGACCTTCCCCCTATCCTGGTACATTTCCAGATGGCTGTCACCGTTCTCCTGTTCACCAACAAACATGTTAACGTGTATAAACTCAAGGTTGGTATTTTCCCAGGCACATCTTAAACTCTTGGAGTTTGACTTCCACCCCTTTTGTGTGTTTTTTGTTGTTGTTTCTTTTTTTTTCCAAAATATATTTTATTGATTTTTTACAGAGAGGAAGGGAGAGGGATAGAAAGTTATAAACATTGATGAGAGAGAAACATCAATCAGCTGCTTCCTGCACACTCCCTACTGGATATGTGCCCGAAACCAAGGTACATGCCCTTGACGGGAATCAAACCCGGGAACCTTGAGTCCACAGGCTGATGCTCTATCCACTGAGCCAAACCGGTTAGGGCCACCCCTTTTGTTTTTTTAAGTAAACCTCCTTCTCTTTCCTTCAGATGGTTTCCTGCCTTCTAAATGCAGAGGCTCTTTTCTACCTGACTTCTTTTACAACATTTAACACAGTAGGTCTAGAGAATCAGAATACACATCCCTCTGGCCATGATGACTGTGTTAGGGGTAGGCAGGTGACCAATGCCATGCCAATCAAAGCCTCTCAGACCTGCTGACCTGAGGAAATAATGCACCCTTCCTAGGGAGGCCATGGAAGCATGGTCTACAAAGAGCCATTCTTACCACCTGGTGAGGAAAGCCCACATGACAATGAAGCTCTTCAGCAGGGAGCAAAGCTGCAAGACAGAAGGACTGAGTCCTGACAACAGTGAGGTCCTGTGGATCCAGCCATGCCAAATGTTGTATTTATCCCTGGAAAAATGCTCACATGGCCCCCACACTGCCCTGCCCTCAAGTGCACACACATACCTTCTCCTATTCAATCAAACTCGAATCTGGTTGTTGCTGCTATGAAGGGGTTTTGCAGATTAAATTAAGCTCCTAAATCGATTGACCTTGAAATAGATTACTCAGGGTGGGGTTAGCAACTGATCAGGTGAGCCTTCGGGGAGACAGGTTTTTCCAGGACTCAGATTCAAAGCATGAGAGGGCTATAGGGGGGAGGGAGCAGCACCATGCGGCAAGGACCTGGAGAGAGCAGGAGCTGAGAGTGGTGCCTCACCCACAGTCAGCAACAGAACAGGGGCCTCAGTCCTACAATCACAAGGAAATAAAATCTGCCAATAAGCATGTGAGCTCCAGAGGAGAATGCAGTCCAGCCAACACTTGGATTTCAGCGTTATGAAACCCTGAGTGGAGAATCCAGCTAAGCTGTGGCTAGACTTCTGACCCGCAGAAACTGTGAGAATAACATGGATATTGTCTTAAGTGGCTAAATTTATGGTAATTTGTTCTGCAACAATAGAAAACTAATACATATAGGATACAATGAATTCCATTTTTTTGTGTTTTTTTTGCTTAAATCACTTTGAGTTTTGTCTCTTGCACCAAAATATTCTAATACTCCTGGTTTCTCGGAGATGGTACTATTGTGGGGTTCCTTACATCACTTTGCTGCTAGTTCCTCAGCTTTCGTCCCCTCCTGTTCCTTCTCTACCCCTACGGTATGTATTCCCCAAGGTTCCATGCTCAGTGCTCCCTCTTCTCTTTCTATGACAGTTTCCTTTTATTGCATATAGTTCTTAATCTGTATCCTGGGCCCATCATCTCCCCTCACAAGCTGCTGGATATATGCAGCATAAATAAATATGTCTATTTCAAAACTTCTCATCTTTTTTCCCCCTAAAATCAGTCCTCCTCTTTTATTTCTAATTCATGCTAACAGCGTCATTGTCTTCTTCTCTTTCCCCCGCATCCATCAGTTGTCAAGTCCTCACAAGCCTGCACTCTATTCCCTCACCGCCATGCTGGGTCAGATCTACTCCTCGAACACTCATTGGTCTCCTTGCCTTCACTATTCTTCCTCCAAACCATCTGAGTCGTCTTTCCTGGACCAGACTTCCTAAAGCAGATTATATAATTCAACTTTCCCATGCCATACTGTGGTGCTGGTTCCTACAGCTTGCTGCAAATCTTCCAAAATCTGATGTTTAAGACCTTCACAATCTGGCCCCAACATGCTTTTCCAACTTCATCTCCTACTTCTCCCCTCATGCATGTTGTACCAGCCAAACCCAACTTCTCTCTTCATCTCTGAATGCTCACATTTCTATTCCACATGTTAAAATTCAAGCCATACCTAACAAGACCTGCACAAGTCCTACTTTTTCCACCTTCTCTCCTCTATCCTCCTATGCTACATACAACTTTCTCAATCATAAATACTTTTGTGAGTGAGTTCCTATAGTTTTTATTCCTTTTCCTTAAGATACTAATCATTTTATTCCTTATCCTAAAATAGGCACCATTTCCCCAGGCAGACGCTAGTAAACTGTGAAGACAGGGTTTTGTGTCTGTTTTGTAAGCCTCGCGGTGCTTTTGCTAATGGTAACCCTTTGATAAATACTGTCTGATTAAATGACTGATAATCTGGCATTTGACTTTCACTCTGACATGTCCTTGACCTCCGTACTCTGTGGTTATCAAATAGGAGAGTCCCTTTCTGGTGACTTGGAGAAAAACCATTACATAAGCCAAGATGGAAACTGCTCAGTCGATCAATGAAATACTCTGCAAGAGCCTGTTTTTCCAACCCAAGACTAAAGCTGACTCTATATTTTCTTTCTGAGGAGAAGCAGCCAGGGCTACTGGGATTGGCAGAGTTCACAAATGCTTCCTCTGGATGAGCAGCTCAGCTCTGCAGGGTGCAGAGCCCGACCCTGCCCTGCTCACAAAGGAGCCTGTATGTCAGTCATGGAAACTGAACCCTCCCCCCCCACCCCCCCGCCCCCCCCGCTTCCTTCCACAGGGAAGGCAAGGGCAATGCAGAACTTTCCTGAGAGTAGAAGCATTTAGTCGGATTTCCAGGAGAACTGGAGGGAGGTGAAGGGTGAGACGGAGCCCAAACCTAAGGTATTCTGAAAAATACAAATTACTCATTCCTATCATGCAGTCTCTGGTCAATCAACATTCAATGATTTCTTGTGTCGAGCCAGCATGGCCATGGTATACTCAGCCCCACATTGGGCGCCTTATGTGCTGCGCCAGCTCAGCCAGGTTCAGTGACCCTGAGAGGGGGCGGTGAAGGATTGAGAAAAGACAGACAAGAGAATGAAAGCTGGGTCTGGGTGGGACGCTGTCCTCTCTGATGGAGAGCTAGCGATAGCGCCATGTCTTTATTTTATAGCCAGATTCCACGAGGTAAAATAAGGGCGTGGTCAAGATGTTTACAACATTCTCATGAGTTTTGATCCTACTCAATTACATGCACCTGAACTCTATCAAGCCCACATCACTCAGGCATGTGAGACCACGTATTTGGACCGTAGGTTCAAGCTTACAACTATAGCTGTTGGCTATAATTGTGCTGGGAGGGCTTTTCCCTCCAAGCTGGGACATACACTTGACCATGAGAGGACTGTGCCCTCTCATTAGTCCGAGGCTTGAACCTGTCCAAACACTGTGGTCCGCTCTCCACAATTTCTGTGCTTTAGCCATTGTGAAATATTTTTCCAAATTGGCATTCCTTGGGTATCAAGCATGCATTGGGAACATTTTCTACTGATGTTAGCTGGTTCATGTTTAGATAAAAAAGATAAATAATGATCAAAATAAAACAAAACAAACAAAACTTAAAATTAGTATCTGCCTAAACAACACATAATCAAAGAGATAAATATGCTCAAAAATACTATGATCAAACTTTTTAAAAGTTACACTTCCTGTGGATCCACGTCACTGTTCCTATGATTAGCACAGCTTATCACATAAAGGCAAGGCTTTATCCACACATATTTAGACTTGGCAGGTGTCTACACTTGTATGCACATTCCATCTCCTTACTGGTAGAAAGAGAAGTTTGCTAAGCAATATCATTATGCATCCAGGGAAAAGTAGGTCTGCATATCAGGAATAAGATGAAAATCCACATTAAGAAATACCTTATCTGCACTGAATAGCCGAAGAATGACATCTTCAGGAAATTAAGATTTTTACATGTGTTTCTTGCTGACAATTCTCTCCTGGCCTTATTTGTTTAATACCCTGTTCCCAAGTGGGTTGCTGACACCTACCAGGAATGTGGATCAAGACCCTGGCCACCACACATGCCCAGGGTCACGGCCCATCAGGCAGCTGGAGTCATCAACACCTTCTTCCTGGAGCGGAGTTTTGTCCACGCTGCTCCAGAAGGGCAGTGGTTCGTTCGCGTGTTAAAGAAGTGCCCGGAAGGAAGGGGAAGGACCACCTGTGCTGCGTGGGGTCACTGTTATAAAGCATTTGTTCATCATGAGCTGTTAAGGTCCCAGAGGAGCCACTGCGAGGAGTCTCCTGACTTTAAATTTCCTTCTGTTTCTGCTCTATTTGCTCTCCTTTAAAAAGTAAAATTAGTAGAAATCCTAAGAAACTTAAATATGTTCCTCTCATTCTCTTTTGCCATCATATTAGTTATAGGATAGTATTCTCAAGTATTTTATTTGGCCTCACTTCACAAATTCCCAAAAGGTGAGTCAAAGTAAAAAAAAGACCAGAGAGTATTCCCCCACCCCCAGACCATCCTTTAGGATAAACACTAGTAAGAGAAATCGCCAATGGTATCCAGAACTCTGGAAGCAACCTACCAAAGCCTCAGTACTTTTTTATTTAATGAAATATAACTATGGCCCGACAGGTGTGGCTAAGTGGTTGAGCATCAATCTATGAACCAGGAAGTCATGGTTGATTCCCACTCAGGGCACATGCCCAGGCTGCTGGCTCAATCCCCAGTAGGGGATGTGCAGGAGGCAGCCGATCAATGATTTCCTCTCCTCATTGATGTTTCTATCTCCCTCTCCCTTCTCTGAAATCAATAAAAATATATATTAAAAAGAGAAGGTCTAAAAAAAAGAAATATAACTATGTGAAAGTGTAGCTACAACAGGACCTCTCTCTAATCATACTTTATAAGTTATAGTATCATTACTCAAGCTCGTGTGTCTTCTTTTTGTCTGTTTTATTAAATTAAAAGCCAAAAATATATAGCAACTCTATATTTTAACACCTTTTTTTGATACTAATCCAGACAGCTGCCTCCTTGTTTAAATATTCCAACTTTCTGATGGAGTCAGAAAAAAAGAACATTGCAAGACAGAGGCACTATTGAAAACTTCTCTCCTTTGGGAGGAGGCTTAATGAAACTATTCTAGCTTAAAAGTGAGATTCCAATGGTCTCAGCTGTGAACAGCATGTAACAGAAATGCCACTTGGCATTAAGTCCAGGGATTACCTGTCGAAACACCAAGGACAGGTATACTTTGATGTGGGTTACCTGGTGCTGGGGAAGTACCAAGAAATACAATGATTCTTGTTCTATGAACGTGGAGTGGAAGATTTGGTACCCTATTTGGAGCAAAGATCATTGTGTGGATGGGCGGGGGCCAGGGCAGCAGGGGGTGGGGGGGGGAGAGAGAGAAGGAGGGGGTGCTGAAAACAAGCACATGCACGTATGCCTACTTGAGCCAGTCACAAGTAACAGTGTATAAGGAAACACCACTCCACTTGCTACAATGCTAGAAACTCAAGTAAAGGGGAGTAGCAACGAGAATTTTCTGAGCAAAGGATCCCAGCAAGATATGGTCCCAACATTTAAAACACCTGATGATTGATCATGTTTCATTACAAATCCCAAGGAGTTTATTTACAGACTGAGCATTCTAAAAGTTTCCTACATCTCTTTCAAAATAAAGATTTAAAACTCTTTTGAATTAGCACCACCTGTTTATCACCAGGCTCTAGAATGCACCTTCTCAGGGAAAGGCCTACCCCCATTTCTATCAGAAGAAAGAATAACAGGTGTTCTCCCCTCCCCCTGCACCTGCCGGGTTTGAGGGGTTTATCCTAACATCATGGTACAGAAGATTCTCACACAACTCCCAATAAATCAAGAAAGAAGAAAATTTCTAGCTCCTTAATTGTTTTGTCGAATAAGCTCTCAAAAGTTCATTTTTGTTACATTTTTCAGGCAAAATAAGAGGCCTTTTACAAAAATTCTATTGCTAAAACAATGGAATTCTCCTGGGAATGACTTCGTTATGGAAATGAAGTGACAGCTTCTTTTATGTAGCCAGGCAGAAAGTCTGCATTTATAAAAGGCATTCAGAACCCTCAAGTGCTGCGTGTGGGAGGACATAAAGTGCTATTTTTAATTCAGACTGCAGCATTCTCCCCATACAGGTCTTTCAGGATCATCATAGTCACACTAACACTGATCTAAAAAGAAAAGAAAAAAAATCTGATTTCTGCTGACCCCTGCAGAAATAAAAAAAAAAAAAAAAGAGGAAAAAAAAAGAAAATTAAGACAATGATGAATATAGCTTCCTTCTACTTTTGGAGCCCTCGGTCGGCTCAGAGATCAATCTCCAAAGCCATCAGCACTATCTATTACCCAGAATTAAAAGCACTTAAGCTCTGCGAGTAGCAGCCTTACATCTCACACAAATTTACATTTTTGTACGTGTGACTTTCATTCTACTGAGTTTGCAGGAATCCCCTGTGCCTGTCGGGAAATGCTAGGAGAGTTCTTCCACCTGTTCCCAAAATTAACATTCCCTGGTATGCTGTGGTGGATGAGTCCAGCTGTGTGGCAGGACCACCCTGGAAACCCGTTTCTAATTTCAAAAAGGCCCCTCGGGTAAGCAGGAGGCACCTGAGCTTCTGTTTGGTTAAATGCAGAGCTTTCCTAGTCTGGTGAGAAATCTGTAGATGGAGGCTTTTCATGTCTGCCATGTTGCCATGGGCTCTGTTGGGGACCAAAGCCTGAGGAGTGATGAATGGAAGATGGGTGTAGAAGACTGCAGAAGCACGACATTGGAGGGAAAAAAGTATACGATGAGAGTGGAATTACTACAAAGGATAGCTGATGGAACAAGACCCTCCAGCAATGGCTAAGTGATTGGTGTAAGACTATTAGCAGAGAATGAGAGATAGGGTCAGAGAAATATTTTTTTTAATTGAGGTAAAATTCACATGACATAAAAGTCACCATTTTAACCATTTTTAAAGTGTACAATCAGTGGTTCTTAGTACATACACAATGTTGTACAACCATCACCATTAACTCATTCTAGAAGATTTTCAGCATCCCAAAAGATACCCCATAGCAACTCTCCATTCCCTCCTCCTCTCAGACCCTGGCAACCACTCATCTGTGTTTTGTCTCTATGGATTTACTTGTTCTGGACGTTACCTGTAAAGGAAATGAATCATATAATATGTGGTCTTTGGTGACTGGCTTCTTTCACTTAGCACAACAATTTTCAACCGGCGTGCCCGGCTGCAAGAATTTTTAAAAAATGCAATACTTGATGATTTGGTCAGGGGCACTGACCTCTTTTCCCTTAGATTGTCAAACAAAATAAACAACAACAGCAACACAACAATAGCCATCTGGTGTCTTCTCTTGAACCATAAATACAGGGGTGGGCAAATGTAGGTTTATAGTTGTTCATATGAAAAAAGACGTGCAGGTTATAATTATTGCAATAGCTTTATTAACTGGAATACTCACAACTGTAAGCCTATTTTTCCCCCACCCTGTATACAGGTCATATAATAAAGTTGCATAATAAGGTTGTGTCTGATTGGTTAATTCTTGGTATCAGAAATCCTTATATACAAGTATAGGCACCTGATTTTTTTTAAAGTCACTTTGGAGCAAAAAGGGTTGGTAATTACTATGATTTTTTTTTTTTTGGTAAATCAATCAAAATTATACCTTTTTTTGTCAGATTGGCAAAAAAGGTATTTTTTGGTGTGCCAAAGAATTTTAGTAATTAGTTTCTGTGTGCCCTGAGATGAAAAAAGTTGAAAATCACTGACTTAGCACAATTTTTTCAGACTCATTCATGTTGTAACATGTATTAGTACTTCATTCCTTTTTTTGGCTGAATAGTACTCCATTGTATACATACACCACACTGTGCTTCTCTCTTCATCAGTGGACGGGCATTTGTGTTGTTCCCACTTGTTGGCTTGTGTGCAGAATGCTGCTATGAAAATGTTTTTGTTTGAATGCTTGTTGTCAGTTCTCTTGGTTATATACCTAGGCGTGGAATTTCTGGGTCATACAGTAATTCTATGTAACTTTTGAGGAACTGCCAAATTACTTTCCATAGTGGCCACACCACTTTACTGCAGTTTATGAGGTTTCCAATTTCTCCACATTTTTGACAACACTTGCAATTTTCCTATTTTTTAATTAATGTGACCATTGCAATAGGTAAGAAGTGTTATCTCGTTGTGGTTTGCTTTTGCATTTCCCTACACTAATGATGCTGAATATCATTTCAATGTGCTTATGGGACATTTGTATACCTTCTTTGGAGAAATGTCTATTCAAATCTTTTGTCCCTTTTAAAACTAGGTTGTTCGTCCTTTTATTGTTCAATTCTAAAAGTTCTCTTTATATATTCTGGAAATTAGACCCTTATCAGTTACATGATTTACAAATATTTTCTTCCATTCTGTGGGCTGTCTTTTCACTTTCTTGATAGTGTCTTTGATTCACAAAACATGTTTATTTTGATGAAGTCTAATTACCTATTTTTTCTTCTGTTCCTTATGTATGTAGTGTCATATCGAAGAACCCATTGCCAAATCCAAAGTCATGTTTTAGAATTCTTCTATGAGTTTTATGATTTAGCTCTTACATTTAGGTTGTTAATCCATTTTATTTTTTGCATGTGGTGTGAAGGGTCCAACTTTCTTCTTTTCCATGTGTCTCCTGTGTCTTTTTCTAGCTCTCCCAGCACCATTTGTTGAAAAGAGGTCAGAGAGTTTTGAATATGGAGTGTTTTAGTCTATTCTCTTGAAAATACTGTTTCTTTAAAAATATCTATACATATCATTTTGCAAAGAAATTTAATTAACTGAATTTTGGTTACAGGGAGTACAAGTGAATGAACCCCCCTTCTCCCATTCCACATTTTGAAGATACAGCAAGTTTTTAAGAATCATGACTGCCCTGATGGGTTTGGCTCAGTGGATAGAGCATCGGCCTTCGGACTGAAAGATCCCAGGTTCGATTCTGGTCAAGGGCATGTACCTTAGTTGCGGGCACATCCCTGCTAGGAGGTGTGCAGAAGGCAGCTGATCGATGTTTCTCTCTCATCGATGTTTCTAACTCTCTATCCCTCTCCCTTCCTCTCTGTAAAAGTCAATAAAATGCATTTTTTTAAAAGTCTGTATTAAAAAAAAAAGAATCATGACCAATCAGGGTCATAGTCCCAAGCCTTCGGGGAAGTCAACCAGCCCTGGGTGGTGTTTTTGTCAGGACTAATTTCCAAAAGCAACAGGTAGCGTGAAACTGCTGGGCTTTCAATTACTATCATTCCATTTGTTTCCCTGTGTGAACTGTCCTGTCCTCAGACATCTAGAGACCTCGGTTCTCTTTCCCACCCTTGTGCCCACTGCTAACACAGACTCTTTGGAGAGAACTTCATAACCTAATTCCTAAGGCAGACATACTTTTAGCATGATGCGTTAGTCCCTGTTTTGTTTAAGCAAAAAGAATAAAGTACAGGTTGTTGAATGCCAGGTATCACCGCTTGGAAGAAATGGAGACTTTCAAATCCCCCTAAAGCAGCAGTCCTCAGACTTGGCTGCACATTGTGATCACCTGGGGAGCTTTCAAACATCCATATGCCTGGGATCCACCTACAGAGACACTGGCTGAATTGGTCCGGGGTGCAGTCTAGGCAATGGGATGCTATTCAACCATAGTGGAGAGCCGTGCCCTAAAGTCAGTCTTAGAGGTTGCGATTTACTCTGCTGACCCATGAAGCAGCTCTTCTTGCCACTTTGCGCCACTTACAGGCAGTTAGGGATGTAACTAAAGAGTATTACAATTTCAAATTAAAACGAATGAAATCGGAATCTCCTGTATTAGTTCTCAATCTCCCCAACTACCCTGTGAAAGGAGGTTTATTTTTCACATATAACCAACGAGGAAACAAACTCTGAGCGATTAAGCAGCAGCCCAGGATCACAAAACATGGAAGTGGCAGAGAATGGGTTTGAACACAATCCTTCCAACCCAAAGTGTGTATCATTTATGTTGTCTCTCTTAATTTTGAAAGTGCCAATCATTATAAGTGTGGTCAGATAATTTGGTACCAAGACCAATAAAGGGAATAGTAACTTCACATCTTCCATCCAGCACCTGGATGGGCTGGGGCAGTGGTCGGCAAACTCATTAGTCAACAGAGCCAAATATCAACAGTATAATGATTGAAATTTCTTTTGAGAGCCAGATTTTTTAAACTTAAACTATGTAGGTAGGTACATTGTTATTAACTTAATGAGGGTACTCCTAAGGCTTAGGAAGAGCCATACTCAAGAGGCCACAGAGCCGCATGTGGCTTGCGAGCCGCAGTTTGCCGACCACGGGGCTGGGGGATACACACTCAAGAATGGTGGGCACTGCCCCTGCAATGTAAATATAAGGAAAGTGGGCCTCAAGGGTATGTCTGAATCCAGGAAGAAATGACATTACTCCAAAAATGTTGCTGGATAGAGTTTACAGAGGTGGTGGGGAAGCAGTAACTCATTCCAGTATGTGTGAAAACTGACAATAAGCCATGAAATACCTTTATTGTGGCACAAAAATAATAAGCAGTGAGGAAGTTAACACTTCATTTGTTTGTGAATTTAATCCGATGCATATATATGATTACAAAGCTCAATCCATTGAAAACAGCAAGACCAAAGGACATCAGACAAAAATCTCCAACACTTCAATATCCAGGTTCTTGTAGAAAGGGCATAACTTCCACATGATAGCATCCTGCCTGTCAAAGTTGAGGCACATTGACAAGCCTTTTCACAACAGTGTAACGCAGTTCACATTGATCCAACATACTGGAAATGGTGGTAGGATCTGGGAAGAGAGTGTCAATTCATCTTCCCCTCTCCTTTCTAACTGTTCCACTCAAACAAATAGGTAAGTCTGTGCATGCATGTATGTTTGGTGGACACACATGCACTCCAGGCTTGAAGAGAAAATATATTTCAGTCCTGGCATTTTTCATGGCATGCTTTATTCATCTTTAAGACCAAGGGCAATACACTGCAGTGCCATTATTCTATATCTTTGTATTACTGCACAAGAAAATTGGGAGAATTTCTGTGTAGATTTGGGAGCTGAAATGGAGTAAGGATTTGCTAGAGGTTTTCATAGGCCAGTATTATTCTTTGGTTAGGGGAAAAAATGTTCACAAGTGGGGGTTTTACCTGCTTGTCTCCTAATTGTAGTGGATCTGACAACTTTCTTTCAAGTGTATGAAGATTTTACTCTTCAAAATCATTCTCAGTGTGCTCTGAATTGCTATACTTTTAAGCTAACTACTTCTCAAAGTGTTGTTTAAAAACTGACATCTTCAAGCACATTTTAGGCTTAGAATATAACAAAATTTGCAAAGTCTCATTGGTTCGTATGAGAGTACTACTTTAAAAAAATGCACTTGACAGCCAATCTCTTGAAAATGATTTATGTAGAAATTGTGTTCAAATTACTTTATATCAAGATATTTAAGAGAAAATGTGGTCTTCTTTGTAATAGACTAAAAATAATGATATCCTTTATCTTCAACAGAACATGTACATATGTTGTCTAAGCTACTGCATTTAAACAAATTGAAAAACAGTAGGACTCTGGCTATACTCTATAAAGAAACAAAACTTGCCCAGAATATCATTTTGAGCATTAAAAAATACATGTTATTTCCCACAAAGTTCAATCCTATCTACAGAATCGGAGTTGTCAAACAGGTCCAAGGCATCAAGTTATAAATATCTCAAAAACAGGACACTCAGAAAAAATAATTATGGCAGTCCAATTTCACATTAAAAAAAGGAGAAAGCTTGAGATATATGCAACCTTAGGAGGGGATCCAAGATGGCACAGTAGGTGCACACACACCTTCTCCCAGGACCACATCAAAACTACAACTAAATTACAAAACAATCAACCTGAATAACCATCTGAAGACTAGCTGAGCACAAGTCTTATAACCAAGGAGTTACAGCAGAAGCCACACTGAGACTGGTAGGAGCAGTGGGGATGCGAAAAGGGCTGCCCTGCACCCACATGCAGTGGTTGAGAATCTGGAAGGCTATCTCAGCTGCAGAGGTCCCCACTGAGGAGTGAGGGGTTTCAACCTCATGCCGAGCACCAGTGCAGAGAAGGTAGCTCACATAACACCTGGTTGTGAAAATAAACAAGGATTTCATCCACCAGGTGAGACGGGAGATTGCTAGAAGCCCAGGTGCCTTCTTAAAGGGACAACACACAAAGTATCGCTCTCAAGTATTCACCCTGGGCTCCAGCGGAGGGACAGTGGCTTGGGAGGGACAGGAGTCATACAGGGAAAGACTGAGCTGTGTGGCTACAGGAGCGGACCAGAGGGACAGCCACCAAAGTCCCTTTGTTAAGTCTCTCTCCCACACCATCTACAGAGGCCATTTTTTCTGGGTCAAGCACTTCCCTCTCTAGGACATCAGCCTGGGGAGCTAGGCTTGCCACACCCTCCTGACTACACAAGGCCCACCCTGCTAAGCTTGTGTCCCCTGTGGGCTCTGTCAGTGATGATCAGCCTGGCCCAGCCTTGCAGCTTTTCTTAAAAAACTCTCAAGGAATTTCAGGCAACCCTGGGGGTGCCAGAGACACACAGGGTGAGACTGAGTTGTGCGGTTTTATGTCAAGGGCTGTTTTCCCCACCTGATGACCAGTGCCACCGTTCCTGTGTTGGGCACCCCATCCCCTGAGGAGCTACCGTAGTCCCTCCCTGCTGACACCCTACGGCCATGCCCTGCCAAGCTTGCACACAGCTGTGAGATCTGCTGGTGGTGGCCAGCCTCAGTCCATGTTGCAGTCTTCCTTGAAAAACTCCTGAGGAATTCTGGGCAAGATTGGGGGTGGGAGGAAGTGGCGAGGAAGGGGCGGTGCTTGAGATATATAGGGAGAGGCTGAGTGGAGTGGCTTTAGAGCGAGGGACATCTTCCTGCATGTCTGAGAGGTGCTACCATTTTTGTTCAGAACCCTCCCTTCATACAGCCAAATCTTAATCTGTTCTTGCCAGATGAACTCTATTAGTTCTACCCTAACGACTTCCTGAGCCCCCACCAAATTGCAAAAGGTCTGCAGGCCACATGCCAGTGGTGCCTGACCTTAGAGTACCTTGAGACTTTTGCTGAGTGGCCTCAGACCTATCCCTGGCACTGAGTTGATCTGTATTAACCTGGTGAACACCACTCACCCCTACCTGGTGACTTACTGAGAACCTGTCTCATGCAACTCACATACCTACCATCTGAGGCTCTTTCAGCTGGCAGTCACAGCAGATTTCGGAGTGCCTTGGGTCTTTTGCTGACATGCCTCAGGCCCAGTACTGGTGGCAGCTGACCACAGTAAAAAGCTAGCCACCCCACCCCCATGCGCACCCAGGCCAAGTTACCAACAGTGGAACACTTGGTAGCGTCTAACAGGGAGCCAAGGGCCAGTCACAGATAGCACCTGGCATTGATCATCACCCAAGTCCCTGCCAAAAGACTCCAGAATCAACATTCTTGGTAGCTGGCTTCAGACCATATCAGAGCACAACTCAATTAGCTCAACAAGTTACACACCCAATGGAAGGTCTCAGCAGGCACTAGACACTACTGGGGAAAATTCTGCTTCATGAGGTCAGTCCCCACACAGCAGCTCATATACTGTGGTCACTGTCAATCCTCACAGTCATCCAGCCTGATGGTCAACCCCACAGACAGACAAGCCAACGGCAATCAAGGCTGAACTACAATAGGTGGGCTGACATAACCCATACAAGGGAAACTCCTGGAGCACCTGGCTCAGGTGATCAGGGAGACTGTGCCACTGGGTCCACGGGACATCTACTACATAAGGTCTCCATACCAGGACTAAGAGACATGGAAGAACCACCTAATATACAGAAATAAATACAGAAAAACAGCCAAAACGGGAAGACAAAAAACATGCCCTAAATAAAAGAACAAAAGAAATCTCCAGAAACAGAAGAAAATGAAATGAAGGCAAGCAATCTACCACACACAGAGTTAAAAGAATGGTTATAAAGATGCTAGAGGAAGAATATATGAATTCAATGAGAACTCAACAAAGAGATAGTAAGCATAAGAAGGACACAGAAATCATAAAAACAACCAGTCAGAAATGAGGAATACAATATCTGAAATGAAGAATACATTAGAAGAAATCAACAGAAGATTAGATGAAGCAGAGAATTAAATCAGTGATTTGGAAGACAAGGTAGCAGAAAACACCCAAACAAAACAGTAAAAAGAAAAAAAAAGTTAAAGTAATGAGAATAGTTCAAGGGACCTCTGAGAAAACATAAAGCATTAAAATATTCACATAATATGGGTACTAGAAAGAGAAAAGAGAGAACAGGGATTGAGAACCAATTTCAAGAAATAATTACTGAAAACTTCTTTAACATAGTAAAAGAAAAAGACACACAAGCACAGGAAATGTAGAGAGTCCCCAAAAGGATGAACTCTAAGAAGCCCATACCAAGATACATCACAATTAAAATGGTAAATATTAGAGACAAAGAGAGAATCTTAAAAGCAGCAAGAGAAAGACAGTTATATATGAGGGAGCTTCTATTAGACTGTCAGAAGATTTCTCAACAGAAAATTTTCAGGCCAGAAGGGACTGGCTTGAAATATTCAAAGTGATGAAAAACAAGGACTACAACCAAGATTACTCTACAAGGCTATCATGGTACATTTACACAATGGAATACTACACAGCTGTAAAAAAGAAAGAACTCTTACCATTTGTAATAGCATGGATGGACCTGGAGAGTATTATGCTAAGTAAAATAAGCCAGTCAGAGAAAGATAAGTATCACATGATCTCACTGATATGTGGAATCTAAGGAACAAAATAGGTCCAGAGACAGAGAAGCATGGAATAGACTTACAAATTTCAGAGGAAAGGCAGGGCTGGGTGGGTAGGTGGGGAGTGATTAACTAGGGAACTTACATCATATGTGCATAGCCCATGGACACAGACAATAGAGTGGTGAAAGCCTGGGAAGAGTGGGTGTGGGTGTGGGGTGGAGGGGGTCAATGGGAAAAAAAGAAACAAACAAAAGGGGGCATCTATAATACTTTCAACAATAAAGATAAATTTTAAAAAAATTGAAGGAGAAATAAAGAGCTTCCCAGATAAGGAAAGCCTAAAGGAGTTCATCACTACCAGACCAGTATTACAAGAAATGTTAAAGGGATTTCTTTAAGAAGAAAGAAAAAAAAAGAAGATCATAAATATGCATAATAAAATGGCAATAAATACATACCTAAAAATAATTACTTTAAATGTCAATGGATTAAATGTACTAATCTAAAGGTTAGCTGAATGCATAAAAAAACAAGAGACCCACTTCAGATAAAAAGACAGACACACACAGTTAAAGTGAAGGGATGGAAAAGATATTTCATGAAAATGGAAATGTAAAGAAAGCTGGGGTAGCAATAATTATAACAGATAAAATAAACTTTAAAACAAAGGCTATAATAAGAGACAAAGAACACTACATAATGATAAAGGGATCAATACAATAGGAGGATATAATGCTTGTAATCATTTATGCACCCAACACAGGAGCTCCTAACTATAAAAAGCAATTATTGATGAACATAAAGGGAAAGACTGACAATAACATAGTAGTAGTAGAGAAATTTGACACCCCATTGACAGCAATGAATAGATCTTCCAGAAAGAAAATCAACAAGGAAACAGAGGCCTTACATGACACATTAGACCAGATGGATTTAATTAATAGTTTCAGAGCATTTCACCCCAAAGCAGTAGAATATACAGTCTTTTCTAGTGCAAATGGAACATTTGCTAGGATTGACCACATGTTAGGACAAAAGACAAGTCTCAATAAATTTAAGAAGAATGAAATATCAAGCATCTTCTCTGACCACAATGGTATCAAACTAGAGATCACAAGAAAAAAACTAAAAATGAACAAATACATGGAGGCTAACTAACATGTTACTAAACAATGAATGGGTTAACAATGAAATTAAAGATGAAATCAAAAGACACCTTGAAAAAAAATGAAAATTAGGACATGACAACCCAAAATCTATTGGATACAGCAATAGCATTATGAAAAGTGAAATTCATAGCAAATCAGGTCTTCCTCAAAAAACAAGAAAATCTCAAATAAACAATCTAACCTATACTTAAAGAAACTAGAAAAGAACAACATACGAAGACCAAAGTGAACAGAAGAAAAGAAATAATATTAGAATGGATATAAATGAAATAGAGTCTAAAAAAATAGTACAAAAGATCAATGAAACCAAGAGCTGGCTCTTTTGAAAAGATAAACAAGATTGGCAAATCTTTAATTAGAGAGAGAGAGAGAGAGAGAGAGAACCCAATAAATAAAATAAAAAATGAAAGAGGAGAAGTTACAACTGACATAACATAATCCTTTTAGAAAGGATTGTAAAAAATACTATGAACAATTATATGTTAACAAATTGGAAAATCTGAAAGAAATGGATAAATTCCTAGGAACATACAATCTTCCAAGACTGAATCAAGAAGAAACTGGAAATCTGAATAGACCTATTACAAACAACAAAATCAGAGAATAAATAAATAAATAAAATTAAAATTAAAATAAAAAAACTCCCAACAAACAGATATCCTGGACCAGATGGCTTCACAGGTGAATTTTGTCAGTCAAAGGAGAACTAACTGGCATTCTTCTCAAACTATTCCAAAAAAATCAAGAGGAGGGAAGACTCCCAAGCTTATTTTATGAGGCCAGCATTATTATCATGAGCCCCAAACCAGATAAAGACACTACAAAGTGAGAAAATTATAGGCCACATTCCAGATGAACATAGATATAAAAATCCTCAATAAAATACTAACAAACTGAACTCAGTAATACATTAAAAAGATTAGACACCATGATCAAGTGGGATTTTTTCCTGGGATGCAAGGTTAGTTCAATATCTGCAAATCAATGTGAGACACCACATAAACAAAATGAACCACAAAAATCACATGATCATATCAATAGATGCAGAAAAAGCATTAGACAACTCTAGGACCCATTTATGATAAAAATTCTCAGCAAACTGGGAATAGAGAGAATATACCTCAACATAATAAAGACCATATATGACAAACCTACAGCCATCATCATACTCAACAGGCAAAAACTGTTTTCCTTAAGATCAAGAACAAGACAGGGATGTCTACTTTCACCATTCTTTTTTTAATTTTTAATTTTTTTATTTTTATTGATTTCAGAGAGGAAGGGAGATGGAGAGAGAGATAGAAACATTAATGACGAGAGAGAATCATCGATCAGGTGCCTGCTGCATGCCCCACACTGGAGATCAAGTTTGCAACACAGGAATGGAACATAACCTTCTGGTTCAAAGGTCAACACTCAACCACTGAGCCACACCTGTCAGGCTACTTTCACCATTCTTATTTAACATAGTACTGGAAGTCCTAGCCACAGCAATCAGACTAGAAGAAAAAAATAAAAGGAATCTAAACTGGAAAGGAACAAGTAAAACTGTCATTATTTGCAGATGACATGATACTGTATATAGAGACCTTAAAGATTCCACCAAAAAACTATTAGAACTGATAGTCAATATAGTAGTAGGATATAAAATAAATATTCAGAAATAAATTGCATTTTTATATGCCAATAATGACCTATTAAAGACAAACTACAAAAACAATCCAATGTACAAGTGCATTAGAAAAAAATAGCCTAGGAATAAATTTATCCAAGAATTTAAAAGACCTGTATCTGGAAAATTATAAAACCTTGGAGAAAAAAATTGAAGATGCAAATAAAAGGATGCACATACCATGCTCATGGATAGGAAGAATTATTATTGTTAAAATGTCCATAATACTCAAAATAATCTACAGACTCAACACAATCCCTATCAAAATACCAATGGCATTTTTCACAGAACTAACACAAATAATCCAAAAATTTACATAAAAACACAAAACAATAGCCACATCAATCTTGATAAAGAACAAAGTTAAATGTATCATGCTACTGGAAATCAAACTCTACTACCTGGGTATAGTAACCAAACCAGCATGGTACTGGCATAAAAACAGACACACAGATCAATAGAGCAGAAATAAGCCCACACCTATATGACAAAGGAAGCAAGAATAAAAAATGGGACTAAGGTGGTCTATTCAGTAAATGGTGTTGAGAAAACTGGATAGATACATGAAAAAAAATGAAACTAGACCAACTTCATATATCATATACAAGAATAAGCTGAAAATTGATTAAAGACTTAAATATATGACTCGAAATCATAAAACTCCTAGAAGAAAACAGTAAGCGCCCAGACATTTCTCTTAGAAATATTTTTCCTAATATATCTCCTCAGGAAAGGAAAACAAAATTAAAAAATGGGAATACATCAAACTAAAAAGTTTTTGTCCAACAAAGGTAATCATAAACAAAACAAAAAGACAATCTACTGAATGGGAAAAGATATTCACTAGTGATATATCCTATAAGACGTTAATATCCAAAATTTATAAAAAACTCAGATATCTGAACACCAAGAAAACAAATAAGCCAATTAAATACTGGGCAAAAGACCTATATAGACCCCCCCCCCCCCAACAAAGAGGACATGTAGATGGCCAACAGACTTATGAAAAAATGCTCAAAATCGTTAATCATCAGAGAAATGCAAATTAGAACCACAATGAGGTATCACTTCTCAGGATGGCTATCATCATAAATCAACAAATAACAAGTGTCGGTGAGGATGTGGAGAAAAGGAAAGCTTTGTGTGCTGTTGGTGGGAATGCAGGTTAATGCAGCCACTATGGAAAACTGTATGGAGATTCCACAAGTAATTTTAAGTGATACTGCCTTATGACCCACTGATTCTACTTCTGGGTAGATATTCTAAGACACTCAAAACACTAGTTTGAAATATGTACCCCTATGTTCATTGCAGGGTTATTTACAATAGCCAAGATATGGAAGCAGCCCAAGTGCCCATCAATATAAAAGGTGTGGTACATATTACAAATACCATATGATTTCAGTTATATGTGGAAACTAAGAACAAAATAAATGAACAAATAAAACAGAAACAGAATCATAGATATAGATAACAGACTGATTGATGGTTGCCAGAAGGATGGGTACGGGGGAAGGGGGCTGGGTGAAAAAAGTGAAGGGATTAAGAAGTACAAATTGGTAGCTACAAAATAGTCACAGGGGTGTAAAGTCCAGCATAGGGAACACAGCCAATAATATTGTAATAACTATGTATTGTGCCAGGTGGGTACTTGAAATACCAGAGGGTCCCTTTGTATAAAGTACATGGCTGTCCAACCACTATGCTGTACAGCTGAAACTAAAACAACATAATACTGAATGTAAACTGTATCTGAAAAATAAAATTTTAAAAAAAGAAAAGAAAAAGAAAATAGGGGTAAAAGTTAGTTTATCCTATCTACTAAAGAGGGAATATGCTAATTGACTGCCATGCCCTCAAAGATGGCAGTGCCCACAGCCACAAGATGGTGGCGCCCAGTCTTCTCAGCCCTGCCAGGGCAGCAGGCGTGGGGGTCTGGCCACTCTGCACACCTGCCTCCTGAGTCCCCCAGTCCCCTCAGCCCCCCAGCCAAGCAGGGCTGGCCCGAGGCGCAGGCAAGCCTTGGATGGCGGCTGCCCAGCTGCCCAGGGCCGCCTGAGGCTCAGGTAACCAGGGCCGGCAGAGACAGAGGTGTGATGGGGGCGTCGCCTTCCCCTGATCTCCGGGTTGCCTCCCAACCCTGAGGGCTCCCAGACTGTGAGAAGGGGCTGGCTGGGCTGAGGGACGCCCCCCCTTCCAGTGTGTGAATTTTCATGTGCCAGGCCTCTAGTATTTCTATAAATTCCTTTTGAGTTACTGGACAATAAGCTATTTAAATTGACCCTTATGGCAACAGCATACAAATCCTATCTCTAAAAATAATTCCTACTTAACATTGAATACATCGAATGTTTAGCATGTGCAAAGTGCTGTTAGGTAAAGTACAGGTTTCAGAAGTGAATAGAGAATATTTTGATCCCTTTAAGTGCAGAATACTTATTTTTAAAACATAAAACTAATTGTCATCAACTTTTATAATTTCTGATGAGTCCTTATCACCAGCAGTGACTTTCAAGTGTGTTGTGTTTTTTTTTAAGCCAGAACCCTGCCTTCAAACGAAACCTTACATAGACACCTAATACATAAAACAAATAAAATTGAGGCTATTCATGTTGAGCTACTGGGGCCTCTGCCTCTTCACCCATCACCACCAAGAACTCCTGAAAGCAGTCCATGGTGATTCATGGGGGGAGGGCTGTGAGGAATCCTTAGGCCACTGTGGAATGTGTTCTGAGATCCACTGGTCTGAGGAGTCCACACTCCTTAACATGGTGTATGGGACTCTACACTTCACTCCTTTATTTCAGAGCCTTAGGAACTCACCACCCCACCAACCTCATGACTCATCATTAATTCATCAACAATGGAGAAGTGACTGTCCACGGCATACACTATGCACATGTTAATTGTTCCCATGCTTTGTCCATGCTGTCCATCATCAGGGAGTCCCTGCATGTCTCTCTCCTCCTCAACAAGTGCCTGATACCACACCACTCTGCACAGTTGGATACCACTTCCCTTCCCTACCCTTCCCTTCCCTTCCCTTCCCTTCTCTTCTCTCTCCCCTTCTCCTCTCCTCTCCTCTCCTCTCCTCTCCTCTCCTCTCCTCTCCTCTCCTCTCCTCTCCTCTCCTCTTCTCTTCTCTCTCTCTCTCTCTCTCTCTCTCTCTCTCTCTCTCTCATAATTATTGTTCATGTGGCCTTCACCTAAACTAATTTGTGGTAACTCAAGGATAGAGAGTATACTCATTGTTGTATTTATAGTTGTAGCCCAGCTTTTAGCACAGATTTTGGCACATAATAGGGACTTAATAAATGTTTGTTGAGTTAATGAATAAAGATGGATGGATGGATGGTTGGATGGATAGAATAATCAAATCCGTGGAAAACATCTATATAAATACACATATACATATATATGCACATATATACTTTTAAACAATTATGATAAAATACACATAACATAAAATTTACCATCTGAACCTTTTTTTAGGTAAATAGTTCAGTGGTAACCATCACCATCATCCATCTCCAGAACCCTTTCATTTTGCAAAACTGAAATTCTTGTAGATATATACATTAAAAAATTCTTGCCTGGCCACCATGGCTCAGTGGTTAAGTGTCAACCTATGAACCAGGAGGTCACAGTTTGATTCCCGGTCAGGGCACATGGCTGGGTTGTAGACTCGACCCCTAGGTGTGGGGCGTGTGGGAGGCAGCCAATCAATGGTTCTCTCTCATCTTTGATGTTTCCTTCTCTCTCTCCCTCTCCCTTCCTCTCCAAAATTAATAATGACCCAGGGTGTGAAATACCCAGCTTCCTCCCTTTCCCTTTGCCCCAACTGCTATGTATCTCATGTCTTTACATCCACACTCAAGACGTTCCCTCGTAAGAAATGTGGTCAAGTGGTTGAGACATGTAGTCAACACAATCCCTGGCTACTTAGCTTAGCTTAGCAGTTGAGGCTGCTCAGAATGAATTTTCTGGATTGTTCTCCTTAACCCTCACTGATCTCTATTAACATGGATTGTTAGAAGTCAGCTTTCACCACAAGACTGTTTGAGGCTTCTCTGCAAGCATGCATTTAAGGAGCAGACGCATGGGTGTAAAAGAGCCTGTACATGATGCTCACAGCTCATCTGTGACAGCCACCTGACTCTCATTTTCACATTTTAACATATCTGAACTTAGGGCTTGTTTTATATATAATGAGCACATTTAAAAACAAGAAACTAATCATTAAATCTACGGTGCATCTTATAATCAATCAGTGGATCAAAGACTTTAGAGAAAGCCGGTACATACTTCATATTTGTACAGAAAGATTTCAAAAATGTTTTCATGTCATGGTCACATTTTGACCTTCCAATCGGAAGGAGGGTATAGTAGGCAGCAGGCACTGGATGCCTGGCTAGGATCCAGTGCCAACTGCTGCCCTGTGAAGGTTGCTCCGCTGCTCGGGCCTCCCATCCTCCATATGTAACTTGCACTGGGAAAACTAAAGATGAAACAGGCTTAAACTACTCCTGACCTTCTTGCTACACCAACATTCAATAGCTCTCTGACCTGCCCAAGAGTCTTCAGGGGAAGGAGCTGAAGCACCTGCTAGCCCACTCTGCATGGCTGGGCTCTGGAGACTAGGAAGTGCCCCTCCTCCTGTGCTCAGCTCTCCCACTTCCACTGGTGTAGCTCTAGTCTAGTTTCTAACTCGGATCATTGTTACTGCCTCCTACTTCACAGCAGTTAATTACACACTCCCTCTGGGGAGCCTAGACCACTGACAAGGGGCCAAAGCCCAGTCAGACACAATCTGAAGTTCTCTAGGCTGTGGTCAGCTGGATACCTAGGGACACATGAGGCAGCTACTCGGTCCTTGCCTGAAGGAAGGCACTACACCGATAGCCCAGATGTCAACCTTCCTGGTGATTCAGGATGCCTACCATGTCAAATTTAACCTGCCAGCACCATAACACCAGTCTTCGTTTTACAAAGAAATAAGCAAACAGCATGAAAAGGCCCCTATGAGGTGTGCCTGGGGTGCTGGTATCAATGCTATTTTTTTTTGCAAGTCCTCACCTGATGATACATTTTCCATTGCTTTTTTAAGAGAGTGTAAAGAAGGGAGGGGGAGAGAGGCAGAGGAGAGGGAGAAAGAGAGAAAGAGAGAAAGAGAGAGAGAGAGAGAGAGAATCATTGATTGAGACACACACAGACACATGGATTGGTTGTCTCCAGGGCTGGGGATCAAACCTGCAACCCAGGTACCTGCCCTTGACCAGAAATAGAACCCTCAACCCTTTGGTGTGTGGGCTGAAGCTCTATCCACTGAGACACACCGGCCAGGGTGAGCACTATTTTTAAGTATTCTATCATTAGGTCAGGCTGGACATCCCAAACCTTACAACGTTAATATGGGAAAGAACGCCTGCAGGCATCATATGAGAGAATAGGTGTACTGGCAGCTACCAAAATAGAATGTTAAATACAGCAATGAGATATTGAAATTTCCCTTCCAAAAAAAAAGGGTTTCTTATGAACCTGAGCCCGATTTGCTGGAAAAAAAACACACAAAACAAAACTAAACTAAAAACACAGTCTTTGTTCCTTATCGAAACTACAGTTGACTCTTTCACAGAGTTCTTAAACCTCCTGAAATATTGCAATACAACTGACCTTGTCACAGACATGGTCACAGGCCCCACTGCAAAAGAATGCCCAGGAAGACCTGACAGGGCACAGAAGACAAAGCAGGGTCCCAGCGACAACTTCGGCGGATGGAAACACGCACTAGCACACTTCTGTCTTTTAAACATTGAAGTCACTTCAGTATTGCTTCACTGGCCAGACTACACCAGTGATAAAAAACCTCCACTTTCTCATAAATGCCTCCCACACCCAGGAATGGAGACTGATGTTACCATGACAGACACCTTCCCGCTTCCTCCCATAAGAAATGATTCTCTTTACCGGATCCTCCTTTATCTGCAGGACAGTGCCCACTCCCCTGGCTTTGGCAGGGAACTGGCTGACACCCTTGGCATTGGGGTCTGGTATAAACTGAGTGACACAGGAATGGAAGAACAGAAGCCCCAGGAAAATGAGAAATATTTCCAGGGTAAGACGGAAGTTTGGCTTTTTAGCTGGTGATTTGTTTTCATTCCTTCACATGCTGTGATTCACCATTTGGCCAACAGAGAGAAGGCAGGATGATTTCAAATTCATCATTTTATGAAGCACTGAATCAGATGAAGAAAATATGTATTTTTTTTAAATGGTCATTTGGAGTTCTAATGATTTTCCTCTAGTATGATTTTATTAAATACTTTTATATGAGCAAAGCCTATGGCCTCCCCCATTCCTTCCCGGTGTTTTCATTTTCAGAAAATAAGACATTTTTGTGTAACTCAGGCCACCAAGCAGTGTTCAGAAAAGAACGATTTTAGCTTTAATCATCTCATTCCATACTGAATGGTAGCCATGACATTTACATTATCTGGGAAACACAGATTCCATTTACATGCTGGGTTCAAAAACATGAATGTGTTCATTTAAAAAAAACAACCCACATGAATGTCTTATTCAGAAGTGTTAGGAGGATTGATGAGTTAATGTTGGTAAATCACTGCAATTACCAGGTCAAAGACGGGAAATAAACATTATCATTATTGGTTTCATTGGAGTTTGAATGATGAACTGTGGTCCAGTGGGGCCTAATTAGGATAGAAAAACTTTTAACTATGAGAAAAGAACAAAAGAATTTTGCAGTACTTTTACCTAATTCTCTCCTATGCCGAGTAAAGGTAACATCCGTAATCACTGATAACATCATCTAACAACATTTACTTAGTTGAGCCAGGTGAAAACAAACCAAAGAATGTATGGGCCTATGTCTGGGTGGATGGACAAAGGGTCAGCTCCCACCAAATGCATATATTCTTTAATCCTCACCCGAGGATATTTTTTTTTTTTAGAGAGAGAGAGTGGAAGAGAGGAGGAGGGAGAGACACAGAGAGAGAAACTTCTGTGTGAAAGAGACACATAGATTGATTGCCTCCTGTCAGGGCCCCGACCGGGGCTGGGGATAGAGCCTGCAACCAAGGTACATGCCCTTGACCGGAATCGAACCCGGGACCCTTCAGTCCATAGGCCGATACCCTGTCCTCTGAGCCAAACCAGCTAGGGCTAAGGCTGCTTCTTAGAAGCCTGTCTTCCTTACCCACATGATCTCTGCAGCAACAGACCTCATGCTTTGAGTCTTAGAACAGAATGGACTTCATTACTGAATCAAATCTCTGAGGATTTTGGTTAGGAACTCTCAATATGGATTTGTCCAATTTTTAAGATAATGAAAATCTTTTTGGCTTAATATCATTTGCTATTCTTCCTTTTGTTGCCAAACTGGTCAATATTTTTCTATTATATTTACACAGACATCCTCAACTATAGAAGGTGTTTGAAATTAATACATTTCATTAGTGGACTGGATGGAATGGAATGGAACAGATAGACAGATGGGTCAGAGGTATCACCCAATCAGCTTTGCAAGGTCAGAAGGAACCCCAAAAGGTTTCTGAAATCTCTAGGAAAAACTGAACTTCACATGTAAGACAAGCATTTTTCTTAAGCATTTCTGAGAAATGGGCTCAATCAGTATTTTTAGAGTTTAAGGACTTTTACTATATGGAAACTCTTCCTTACACTTAAGTCCCTAAACCCAAGTTTATAATTTATCATTATGCCTGATACAAGGTAAGGTTTTTTCCAAATGCACTCCTCAGAAAAGACTGGGTTCCCTTAATTTTTGAGTTCTTATAAAGTTTATCATATTATGTGTTGCATTCTTAAATATTTTATATAGCTAAGTCCTTTGGGAAAACATGTTCTCTTGAAAATACCTCAAACAATGGTAGTTTAACATGCTTAAAAAAAAGTCACCTAGCAGAATTGTTTTTTCTTTTTAAGGAAGAAAACAAATTTCAGTAATTTTTCTTGAAAGTATGACTTTACAGTTGCAAACACTAGATGTCATTATAAATTAAAAAAAAAACATTTTAAAGGTTGCTTTCAAAAGCAGCACAGTACGTGGTTAAGTTGTACAGTTCATAAACACATACTCACTAGAAGAATGAAGAAAAAAATCTCTTAGTATTGTTTAGTATCCAGATTGTTACAGTAATGGTCCCAAATATGTCATGCTCACCTTAACTGTGGTCTTGGCTATGTGATTTGTTTTGGCGACCAAGGTATTAAAAATGTAATCAACAGATACAGGAATGGGTGCTTGTGGCCTTGTTACACAAGGATTCAAAAATATTGCATCTCAAATAAATTAGAGGTAAGTCAAGATGATGTGCTTCGGAAAACTATTAGATGACTGATAAAGTGATTCAAAAGATGATTAAGACACTGGTATTATAGACGAAGGTTGTAAATAAATTATTTCACATAATATGAAAATAGAAAAAATTATGGATGTTTCTACATTAATCTATATAGAATTTCAAACATGTTTGTGAGACTAAATAAATAGCTTCAGCACAAATTTCATTGTTTTATCTAAATATCCAAGCCCGCCGAAACCGGTTTGGCTCAGTGGATAGAGCGTCGGCCTGCGGACTGAAAGGTCCCAGGTTCGATTCCGGTCAAGGGCATGTATGTGGGTTGTGGGCACATCCCCAGTAGGAGATGTGCAGGAGGCAGCTGATCGATGTTTCTCTCTCATCGATGTTTCTAACTCTCTATCTCTCTCCCTTCCTCTCTATAAAAAATCAATAAAATATATTTAAAAAATAAATAAATAAATAAATAAATATCCAAACCCTTACATGTTTGTAGTCAAGCTGGCTAACAAACAAACAAAAGTGAAAGCATGGAAGGTGGCTTAAATTTGTTGAACTTATGTGGTATATCTCATGCCCACACCTCTTCTTGATCTGTGGACCTGAAGACTCAACAGTCAACCTGAAATATCCACTAAAAAATAGGTTTCACCCCCTCCCACTCCTTAGGACGGATACTATCAAAAACATAGAAACTAATAAATGTTGGCAAGGATGTGGAGAAATTTGAACCCTTATTGCTGGGAATGTAAAATGGTACAGCCATGATAGAAAACAGTATGGTGGTTCCTTAAAAAACTAAATATAGAATTACTATGTAATCCAGCAACTCCATTTCTGGGTATATACCCAAAAGAACTGAAAGCAAGATCTTGAAGACATATTTAAGTATCTGTGTTCATGGCATATTCACAATAGTCAAAAGTAGAAGCAAATCAAGTGTCCCTCAGCAGATAAATGGATAAAAAGCTCTGGTCTATACATACAATGGAATATTATTCAGCTTTAAAAAGAAAGAAAATTCTGCCACATGCTACATTATGAATGAACCTTGAGAATATTGTGCTAAGTGAAATAAGTCAGTACAAAAGTACAAGTGGTTAGATGAGGTATCTAAATTCCACTTATAATAGGTACCTAGATTAGTCAAATTCATAGAGACAGAAAGTAGAATGGTGGTTGCCAGAAGCTGGGGGAAAGAGAGTGTAGAGTTGTTTAATGAGTGTGGAGTTTCAGTTTTGCAAGATGAAAAGAGCTCTGGAGATTCATGCACAACACAAATGTGCCTAACAATACAGAAGTAAATATCTTAAGATGATAAATTTTATATCATGAGTATTTTGCCACAATTAAAAAAAAATGAATGTCTCATGTACACCTTAAACTCCACATTTTCAAAACTCTGTTCAGGGCCTGTCCTCCCCATCTCTGTGAGTAACACATTCACTTCTTCAGTTGCTCAAGCCAGAAACCCAAGCATTATCCTGGTAATCACCTCCCTATTCTCCATATACATAAAAAATCTACAAGTTCTGCATAGCTGACATTGAGAATGTACTACATCTTGAACCCATCTACTTCTCTCTGATGTTACTGTCACCTTTCAAGTCCAAACCACTATCACTTCCTACTTGGTCAACTGCAGGTTTTCTCTCCCAATTCCCTGTTTTTGTTGTCATTTTCCCATCCAGCCTGCATGTTTAGGCCCTGACATGACTTCAATAGGCACTAGAATGAAACTGAATCTCTTTGCCAAATGCAAGGCTCTTCACTGTCTGTGGCTTGCCAGCTCTAACTTCATCTCGTCTAAGTTGGTTCAAGTTCAAGTTCTTCTAATGTGCCCTGCATTTCTCAGCTCAAGACCTTTGCATATGCCCTTCTCTTTGCCTGTGCTCTATGCCCCTTCTGATGCTCAGTTTAATGTCATCTCCTAAGAGAGCTTTTCCTCACCCACCCCAATCTAAAATAAACCCATGCTCCTATGTGTCACTGCTTTCTTTCCTCCACTCCTAATTATATTTATTTGTTTATGTGTTAATTGTAGGTTTCTTCCAGTAGATATAAGCTCCCTAGGGTCAAGGGTCCCTATACAGGGCACAAATAAGTTAAAAATATTAATGTCAGACAGACAGTAAAAAGTGTCATGAAAATCCTAAAGCAGAATAAGAAGACTGGGTGCTATTTAGGTAGAACAGACATGAAAGACCTCTTGGGAGTGATTTATCTGGGTCGTTTTCCAGTTCAAGCATGTTCAATAGCTCATGACTTTCCTACTTACGGTTATTGTACAGTTATGCATCGAACCACCTAGGACTGGAGCCCTGCTGTCCTCCCAGAAGCCTCCGGTCCTTCTCCCTGCACAGCCTGTCTATCTCGTCTCTGTTCTCCCTGTGCTAATCTGAATCATGTTATCTGTCCGATCACTTCTTGCCTGGAGAATGACATTACTTCCCACTCCAGTCTACCCTATACATGTGTGATATATCGATTTACCTCCTTGTTTCAAAATCCCTTGTTGCTGGTTCCTCTTTGCTTCCTGAATTAAGTTTAGAGTTTTCACCTTAGAATTTCCAACAGTCCACAATATGACTTCAACTTCTCTTTCCAACTGTATCTCAAACTGTCCCCATCACAGGCAAATAGGCCACTTCTTGTTCCTGGCACACACTCTTGGTTTTCCAGAATCTGTGCTTTATGGCTCATTTGCCTTCGCCACAGCTACCCATCCCTGTTGTAACTAACGCAAACCTTAAGTCCAATTTCAAAATAACTTTCTCCATGAAAATTTTCCAGATCTTTCCAATCAGAAGCGATCACGTTTATTTAACACCCTGAAGCATGTTTTTACTTTGATTATACATTTTATCACATTCTCTCTTCTGCCATAATGACTTGTATTGTTTTTCCAGTCCTTTTTCAGATCACAAGATTCTTCAGGACACAGACTGTCTGCACCACCTATCGCTTTATTACTCAACTATTACTTTGTTCATCAAAGTGTGGTCCTGGGACCAGCAGTGCTGATCTCCTGGCAGCTTCTCAGAAATGCAGAAGGTTGGGTCTCACCTCAGACCGACAGAGTCAGGCTGCATTTTAACAAGATCCCCAGGTGATGCCTATGTACTGATCAAGCTCATTTAATATCTGACTGCCTGAACTGACTAGGAAAACAAAGTATCAAAAACAAAAAATCATTTACATACACCCTTCAAAGATAATTGTGAGTGAATAATGCTTCACTCTATAAAGCTATTTCAAAACTATACAGGCAGCAGCAGATTAACTATATGTCAACCTTCTGAGTGAGGAAAATGTAGTTTGCCTTGGCCACCTAACAGTGGCTGAGATTTGGTAGTTTTATGAAACCTGTCTATGAGTGGGAAGCCCACAGAGGACACTGCCGATGGTATAATTCTCCTGCTTTAATGAGTTTGTTGGCTGTGAAAATACTTACATCAAAGTTTCAGACACTCTTCTTGTGCATCCAGTAGACTCACAATACAGATGTGTTACAGATGTAAGAGTTACCTAATTGGATGTATAGCAGGAGCGCTGCTCTCTGTGTTCCATAGCAAAGCTTTTGATTTTTTTCTATGTGAAAGACAAGTCATAGTAAGGAAACAGACTTGCAATGACAGGTACTAGACGGTGACGTAGGAGTTCCACTTGTCAGGGATGATAAGTAGTGGGAATCCCAAGGCCTTCTTAAAGGACACCTTGCTGGCCTGGCCGCTAGAGGGCATTACCAGGTGAATAATTAGCCTGACTTCCAAAGTTCAAACAAAGGGAACCTTGCATGTGAATTAACAGGGAAACTGCTTCAAACCCCCACCCCTCTTAATAAGTGGACAAGGAGCTAATAATTTCACCACCTTTATCTTGTCACACAATGGTCATTTCAGGGAATAAGCTCCAGTCCTGGTGTGTTGCAGAACTAGGGTGACAGACCACAGTGCCTTCAGTTGCTCGATCTGCATTATTCACACTTGGAGTGCGGGAAACGAGTTAAGTCGGCTCGCGTGAATTGCGCGTACTCCGAGGGAGCCGTCTTTAACTCGGTTCATATAGATTTGCGGTGGAGTGCGGGAAACGTGTAAACTCGGGGCCGATTGTAACTGCGTATTACCAAATATTTGTTTGTAATCCACCCTTTTGGTGGATGGAACAAAACCAAAAGACAGAGCCATCTTATATTTTGGCGGGAAATTCACCCGCACTCCAAGTGTTCAGATGTCTGCACCTTACACTCTTGTCTTCTCCCTCAGGACCATCCCAGCAACAAAGAAAGCCTGAGACTTCAACCTTCTTGTCCAGGCGGCTTAGAAATGTTCTCAGAAGTGCAAAAAAAAAAAAGTGTAAGAAAGGGATGTGAGATCTAGGAGGATTGGATAAAAGCAGTACTCACTCTGAGGAGAATCAGAGGGGAAGGAGAACAGTCAATCTCAGGCCACCTCACTGCCTTGGTGGTGGCCCCACACCCAGAGGGGCCTCCTCAGTGGTCGGGCTTCCCTCTGCACCTAAGCTTAGAAGGGCAAGGCTCTGGGCTCACTGCCCTCACATTGCTCCTTACCCGGTCCCTGTAATCTTTCGCAGACTCGGGGGGGGGGGGGGGGGGGGGGGGGGGCGGTTAATTACCAGGCCGCCCTGAGGCAGCCAGGTGCTGGCTGGCAGCAGAACACAGGAGGCCCCTCTCCCCCCTGCACTCAGCCTCCCAGCCAGGAGGGTGGTTTGACCCTCCAAGCCAGCTCCTCAGAAGTTCTGCCACTGGGGCTGATCAGGTTTTACCCCAGGGTTTCATGCACAGTCTCCCCGCCTCAGAAAACACCAGTTGCTTGACCATCTGTAAACAACTCCTGCAGAAGACCCCACGTGCTCTAAGGTTTGGGAGCTATAGAATTTATGAAGATCACAGGGCCAGGAAACAGCTGACTGACTGTGAAAACAGGAACATCTCGAATAACCTCTCAACTCTACAGAAAGAGATGCATTTTAAATAAAAGCCAAGTAATTGCTTTGCTAGTGTTCTCTCTCAATTAGGAAGCTGTACTCCAAGGACAAAGTCAGCACACGTGTCTTTGAAATACTAAATTAAAAAACAACGCAGTATTTCCAAGTTTTGAACACTTAAAAGCACTCTTTGTCAAGGCGGAAACAACAGGAGTGCAGACCTTTTTTGTCTGCCAATATTTCACAAAGCCAAGAGGAACAGAATGGGCTGAGGGACGCGTGAGGCTGGCCTTTCGACCTTAAGGTTCTGCCCTCAGGTTTCCAGATCCACCAGCAGCAGGCAGGCCCTCCCTCCTGCTCCTCAGTGAGAACCACGGCCAGGGAGGCAGCAACAGTGGATATACATTGAAACAAGACAGCGAGGCGCTCAGACCCTCTGCCCACGGCCACCCCACCTAACCGGAAATGAGCAACAGAATCGCTTTCTAGGAATTTGCTGGTGGCTGTGGCCACGTGTCCTCCTTGCACTCAGGTTTCTTTTGACCAAATATTACATAGCGAGATGTGGTTGAGAGGCCCTTGGGACTCACCACTGACACAGAGGCTTTGTGAGTAAAGCGTCTGTTGGTATCTGCCCACTGAGCGCCAGCACATTTCAAAAGCTCAGCCAATGGCTCGGGGAACGTTAGGGACATTCAGAATCCCCTCTATGCCCACTGAGCTGATCTCATGTATGAATTTCTCAGTTCCTGGGTTGAGAAGACATTAAATATCCAGCATCGTGTTTATCTTCACTTAAAGAGCAAATATCCTTTCCAACAAAATCCGACAGGACAGAGATTAGCACTCAAGGGAAAGTGATCAAAAGCCCAAAATGCTTTGGTTAGCTTATGGAAGCTTGCTTCTGCTTTAGTTTCTAGGCAAAGTACATCAAAAGAATAGATATTACTGGAGACTCGAACTGTTTAAAGTCTCTAGTACTACTGAGAAACTACAGAAGATGGGGGAACAAAACATTAAGGTTGACCTTCTCCCCTGCAACACAACACATTAACAATCTATAAATAGTTTGGCTGGCCGGTGTGGCTCAGTGGTTGAGTGGTCAGTGTTCCATTCCCCTTGGAGGCACATGCCTGGATTTGGGGCTCGATCCCCAGTAGGGGGCGTGCAGGAGGCAGCCGATCAATGTTTCTGATGTTTCTATCTCTCCCTCTCCCTTCCTTTCTGAAATCAATAAAGATATATGTTAAAAAAATAGTTCAGGCTTTCTGTTTAAATATACACCGCTCCCCCCACGCAGAAAGGGTAGAAGCTTCTAATCCTCTTGCTATTTCAAAGGACTCTGACTCACCAATCAATCTAAGAAAGCCTGGTGGTTTTGTGAGTATGAGATGATCAGGAATGCCAAGCATCTTCCACACTCAGTGGGGCTCCCTGCTTTGATTGGTTTGAAGAAGGAGTAAGTAAGACAAGGAGAAAAAGGTAAAACATATGCTGAGCAAAGCATAGCAGCTGAAGTGAAAAATAAGTTGGAAGCTGTACGTGAGAATCAACATGAAGAGTGGAGAGTTCACCGAGAGGGAGCAGCACTGAGTGAGCAGCGTTTGGGGCTCCTGTGCCAGGAGGGTAAGCAGGAACAGCTATCCAACACTCCAACACGGCAGGGTCAGGAGCGCCAAGACCAGTTGAGGGAGGGGGACAGTGACATCACAGCCCTCCCACTCTTCTAGACTTTCTGCACCTCTGGCCAGAGCTGCCTGCTTCTCAGCCCTGCATGGAAAGCAGAGAAGGAAAGCAGGATATTAGGGGTTCTTTTCTCCCCTGGTGGCATCTCCCCAGCTCCGGGCTGGATTCAGGAAAAAGTGATCTGGAGCGGAGGGACTCCTGAGGCCCAGCAGCTCAGGCACTCACTGTGATGTTGGATGCTGTGGAGCTGCTTCAGCTGCGCTCATAGACTGTCCTCTGCCACCAGAGACCGAGCCTCTGACAAGTGAGATGCCGAGCCAAAGAAAGTAAAGACGGGAATGCAATGCATGCTTCCTATCTCCGCCAAAACGGCATTCTTGCTCCTGGCCTTGAGAAGTTCAGAAAGACTGTCACCTTGCAAAAAATGTGACCAGCCAGCAGAACATTACCACTCATTTCCCAGAGCCGCAGGCAGTTGTGACAGCCACGAAAGCCAGCAGGAGAGCCAGCAGAGCTAGGACAGGGTGACCACACATTTAATGTTACTGTTACCCACATTTAAACCGTTTTATTTCCACTAGAGGGCCAGCACGGAGATGACATTTCAGTTAGATGATTCTGCTGCTGGTTTAAGATTTGATCTTAAACCTTGGGGAGGTCCGGTAGGGGAAGGAAGGGAGCGGTGAAAAGGCTGCACTCAAGACAATACTGCTACTCAAAGGCAGCTCACCTTGGTCTAAGGCTATCCCCCCTTCTACCTGAGAAGCCTCAGCTCAGAATGACACTGTTATTAAAATAAGTTAAAAAAAAAATAGAGACCATAGGACACCATCAACTGCCAACTGGGCTCAAAAAATTCACTTATCTCTAACTCCTCCCCTCTTTTCTTATGTCCAAACAGTCACTCTGTTTTAATCAACTCTTTCTTCGCAGTGTCTCCCACATCTGTCCCTTTATGATGCTTCCACAGCAGTTTCCAGTCTTATCACCTTATGCCGGCAATAACTCCTGAACCAGGGGCCCCATCTCTGGTTTTTCTCTCTGCCAACCCACGGCCACGAACACGGTTGTAAAGCTAATCTCACTGAAACACAGCTGGTCACATCACCAACGCGCTGAGAAATCTCCACTGATTACCAACCCCCGTTTACTCAGCGTATGTTTTGCTCCCGTCTGAAACTCCCTCTGCATGGATGCAGATGCTGCCTGGTCACCAGGGCCCCCGGGGGCGAGACAGCAGGTGCACCTGGGTTGGAATCAAGGGCAGTATCCTGGAGAGGTTTACCTCTCCTTCATTAAGGTTCTTCACCTTTAAAAGAGCACAAGGGATCTCTACCATGTTCAGGAGGAGCAAGGCTAGAAGGGCAGGCTCACATCTGATAATACACGACCTGGGAAATCAAGTGATGTGGCCAGGAAGATTAGCGGAGGTCAGCCACCAACTATAAAAGTTTTGAGTTGGACCTAATTTTCCCACGTCTGGGCTCTGGAGGCTGTCGTGTGCTATAAACACTATCAGACATAAGTGACAGTTCATTCCCACATTCACTCATGTTTTCACCTTACAAATATTCCTCGAGCACTACTGTGTACTGGGTGGGAGAAAAACAAAAAAAATGAAAGGGAGGACTGGAATGACAAGAGCTGTATAAAAAGCCGCAGGCAGTGTCTAGCACAGGGCAGCTGACAGGGGCCCTCCAGGAAAAAGCTTTGAAGCATTTAATTGCTAGTGCAGTTATGCAGTTTTTCTTTTCCCCCTGTGATCACGAAGGAGGCCTCTAGATGGTGGGAGAGAAAAATCAAAGCAGCCTGCAGCCAGAGCGATGCGTGGAGGTCAGCTCTTCTGGAGAGACACCAGATCCACGGCGGACACTGAATGAGTGAGAAATGAACTTTTGTTTTGTGAAGCCCAATAAGTGTTTAGGGTTGACACTACAGCATAAGCCAGTCCTATCCTGACGAATGCAACCACTTTCATTTTCTCAAATATCACTGTCTGGCAATTATTCATGTGGGGTAATAACTTGTAATAGTGCTCATATTTACTACCCTTTATTTATCTTAACTTTTTTAACTTCACCTGTAACTATGCCTTGCCCCCTTCACTTAGGCTAGCACCTCTTGAATACAGAAAGCCTTGGCTCATACCCTTGGGGCTTTCCTCTTCAACCTCACTCACCCACCCTCTACCTCTCACTCCTCCTCCCCCTCCCCCAAATCAGCAGTGAACTTTGCACACGGCAACTGTTTAACTCATAATTGATGATTTGATATTTTCTCATTAGGAAATAACTTCCCAAATATAATGACTAATACTTATTTCATGAACCAACACCCCTCTGCTGGCATGGACACTTAGGAATTGAGTGCAATAGCTACAATAAGATTTTGGGGTTTGTCTGTGGATGACACTGCAGTCATGGCCTCAGGATTCGATGTCAATCATGGGCAGTCATATGTTGGCTTAGCGATCATTTCGTACTCATTTAAGTGGATCTTAATGTCTGTGGCCCTATTTAGTGATAGAGGTCTGAGCTTCTAGGATTCTCATTCATTCCTTTGTTCAGATTACACTCTTTCTCTGAGAGTTAGCCAAGAGTAACAGTTATGAATTCAAACGAGCTGTTTCCTTACCTGTAAAGGGAGAGTAAAAAGGTATCTTGTAAGGCTGTTGTGAGAATTATGCAAGTTAATATATGTAAGATACTTATAAAGTTACTAGTGGCCCAGTGCATAAAATTCATGCACAGAGGGGCGGGGGTTCCCTCAGCCCAGCCTGCACCCTCTCCAATCAGGGACCACTTAGGGGATGTCCGACTGGCGGTTTAGGCCCGATCCTTTGGCAATCTGGGACCACTGGCTCCTAACCACTCACCTGCCTGCCTGCCTGATTGCCCCTAACCCCTCTGCCTGCCTGATCGCCCCTAACTGCCCTCCCCCGCTGGCCTGATCTCGCCCCAACTGCCTCTGCTTGCCTGATCACCCCCAACGGCCCTCACCTGTAGGCCTGATCTCACCCCCAACTGCCCTCCCCTGCTGGCCATTTTGGTTCTGATTGGTCAGGTTCTATGTCAGTCAGCGTCAAAAGCTCCATCTCCTAGGCAGCCATTGGCTCCTCACAGTTCACCCAGATTTGGTTCCAATTGGTCGGTTTCTATGCCAGTCAGCATCTCTGGGCCTATCTCCAGGCCTGATCAGAGAGGTGGGGCTGATCAGCAGCCCTGGAGAGAAACAGGCGTGGCTGCTGGCGAAGCCCAGAGAGAAAGAGAGAGGCAACGGCTGATCAACAGCTGCCATGGAGGCTGTGGATCAGACCCTGCCTCTTTCTCCAGGCCTGATCCGCAGCCCCACTGGCAGTCAGTGCTGGGTCACTGCACCCGCACCAGTGGCAGTCAGTGCTGGGTCACCATGGCAACCCAGCACTGTCTGCAGGCCTGACTTCTGGTGTTCGGTCGAGCCTTTGGTCAGTTGTTACGGACCCTGGGTTTTTATATATTAGGATTTTAAGTACAGTTGCCCTTGAACAAAACAGGTTTAAACTGCACAGGTCCACTTACACATGAAATTTGTCAATAAACAGTGTAACTGTATTTTCTCTTCCTTATAATTTTCTTAATAACATTTTCTTTTCTCTAGATTACTTTATTGTACGAATATCGTATATAATACATATATCACACAAACTATGTGTTAATGGACTGTTAATGTTATTCGTAAGGCTTCCAATCAACAATAGACTATCAGTAGTTAAATTTTCGAGGAGTCAAAAGTTAGATGCAGCCAGGGTCAATGTGACTCGGTTGAGTGGCATCCCATGCACCAAAAGTTTGCTGGTTCAATTCCCGGTCAGGGCACATGCCTGGGTTGCAGCCTTGATCCCTGAGGCTGGGGTGAGGGGGGTAGTGGGGGCACATGCAGGAGGCAGCAGATTGATGGTCACATCGATGTTCTCTTTCAAATAAATAAAAATATATTTTTTAAAAAAATTAGGTGCAAATTTTTGACAGCATGAGAAGTTGGCACCCCTATCCCTGCATTGTTCAGGGGTCAATTGTTCTAAGATACAGCAGTACCTGGCATATTGTAAGTACTTTATAATGCTAATACTAACTGAGCCCACTACATGGCAGATATTAGAGAAAAAGGATGAATAAAAGGCTGCCCAGTTCCCAAGGAGTTTAAAATCCTGTAAGGATTATATATGAACAAAGAAATGAAGGGTTACAGAGCCACTGCCCCAGACAGAAAGAATACACAAAGTAACACACATGGCAGATGCAAACATGCATGAACACACAGATGCATGCACACACACACAGATGCATGCACACACAGATGCGCGTGCGCACACACACACACACAAACACGTGCGCAACAACTGGCAGCTGGTGAGTTACAACCGAAAAGGTGATCCTTCACTTTGGAAGAAGGGAAGCCAAGAAAGGCTCTATAGAGAACCTGATGGCTGACCTGAGTCTTACGATATGAATAGGCACTTGCCAACCAAGACAGTGCCATGATGACCAGGCAATCAAGGAATGTGAAAGAGGCATAAGACAATACTATTCATTTATTCATTCAACAAATGTTTATCAAATGCCTCCTATGCTTGGCATAGTTTTAAGTACCAGATACAGCAGTAAATGATATTGACAAGGCTTTTGCTTTCACTGAGTTAAAATTTTAATAGAGGATACTAACAATAAGCCAGTAAACAAATACATAAAGCAAAGGGCTATGAAGAAAACACACTGGGTAAGATGGCTAGAGTGAGACTGGGGGGTAGTATGCCCGACTAGAGTGTAGAGAGTGAAAGCTGTGAGCAGAGCTACCCCCAGTTTCCATGCAGAGGACTTTCCCTAAACTCTCCTAGCCTCTTATTCCACCATCTTTTTCCCCCCCAAGGATGTAGCGTGCGCTACCTGGCTGAGGGTTAAAGCCAGCGTGTGGTCCATGCCTGCCTTTTGGTAATGTTAACTTCGCTAGACACAGTTACCCTGCCACTAGGTACAGTAAGAATGTTGAGTACAGGGGTGGTGGAGGGGATAGATTTTGGCGTTCTTCTCCTTCCTCTTCACACAGAGAGTGACTCACATGAGAACTTGAACTTTCCTGCAGGTGGGGCTGTTCCCAGGCCCAGACTGGGGAATAGAGCGGTGGAAGCCCACTTTTGGTTCTCAACCCCAGATATAATTTCTAATTCAGTTAACTGTTATCAGTCAAAAAGCTGCATCTTGGCCTCCACCTTCCTTATTACACTTGTCTTACTTCTCAGTTGGCTTAGAACTTGGGAAGGGAAGAGACCTCTCAAGATAAAAGTTGTTATACAATAAAAGCCTTCCCTTTCCCAACAGACACCTCAAAACTAAATTAGGAAGCACTATCCTAATCTATCAAACCTGTCAGCTTAATAAAAAATCCTTCAAATCTCCTACTTCATAGCTCCAAAGACACTGCAAGGTGTGTGACTGAAAAGTCTGGCCCAAATAGTATAATACGGCACCTTTGATAGAGTAGTGAATATGGGGGTGGGGTGGAAAAATAATGATTTCAGCGCCAGTGTAAAGCTCTAGGCTACACAGTTCATGGCTGGTAGCCACAAAGAGGAAGATGAGGAAATGTGAAGTCTTTAGATATTCTTACTTTGTGATTTCATATCTACATGTTTTTTAAAACCACACTAGAAAAAAGAATGTTCTTATCTTTTCTCTGAAGAATGTAAAAGCATTTTCAATGTATTTACATACTTTCTTCACAACCTCCTTGTGAGACAAGATGGGACTATATCATTTTCATGAAGACATATGGATGGCATGGTTATTATCTACAGCAGGGGTGGGGAATGTCCGGCCCACGGGCCACATATGGCCTGAGAAATCATTTGGCCCAGTCCTGCCAAGGCATTAGAGGTGAGTTAATTAAAGGTTTGAGCAAAAATAGCAGGCTGGACTGCTTTTTTAAGTTGATAATTTTATATGGCCGGCGAATTACGTTATAAATATTCAAATGGCCCTTGGCAGAAAAAAAAGTCCCCCACCCCTGATCTATGGGGCTCAGTTCTGAGCAGTAGAGAATTTATTTTAAGATGAAGAATAAGATAGATAGTCCCTGACCTTGAAGGCCTTACCCTCTACCTAGAAAGATTGCCCAGGCTCCCAAAGCATTATGTATCAAAAAAGGAAATCTAAAATAAGTGTCAAATAGATGGCAAAGATTTAAAAATGCTTCAGGAGTTCAGGAGGGAAAGGCATCTATTGAAATCAAGAGTGATTACAATAGTTTCATGTGAGAAAAAATGTTCAAACCCCAACTACACACACTGTAGCAACTGCATTTAGAAAGTGTACCTCAGGCCAAAGATCCAGAAGGTATCAAAACAATACAGTGTGTGCTGTATTTCTCTGTGCAGCCCTGCGGTACCAGCACTGCCCTGGGCCCAGGTCAGTGGCCCTGCATCTGGGTAGCATGTTTAATGGGTACTCTGTTTCCCTGGATTTCACTCTGCTCCGGATCACTGCCCACATTCAGCCAGGAGCAGCGACCGCACTGGGCAGGAAATGCTGAACCCCCTGTGCCCTGCGCACAGAGCTGCTCTGCCACAGGGATGACGCATAAGCAGACTCTCCACCTACTTTCATTCGCTAAGGCAGGGAGGTTCTGCCAGCTTCGCTGGCCCCTCAGGGGCCTGCAGAATTCTACTACAGACATTGCCTTCTCCCGCATCAAGTCCTGACTCCCTGACTCAAGTCCTGACTCACAGTGCTGACTCAGGTGGAGGAAGGGGGCAAGGGTTAATAGCAGGGACAGATAGTAACAATTACCAAGTCTACTTGCTCTGCAGGAGGGAAAGGCAGGCCAGGACTGGAGGAAGTCAAAGGGACGTCCGGGCTATGCTCGTCCTGCCCAGGGTACATTGGCTGCCCCTGTCATTGTATTGTTTCTGGCTGCACAGGACATGTTGCTATGGAACCAATACATGCCATTGCTACTTGGCCTCCAGCAAACAAAACCTCAGCGCTGGCAAGAGCATTTCCCTAGATTTCCCTTAAAGGGATACCTTTGACAGTGAGTGCAGTCCACGCCTGGGAACAACAGTGGTATTGTTCCAGGTCCTGCCCTGCTGCATACCGTGAAAAGGAGCCCAGCAACTCCTGTTTTACAAGATCTACATGCATGTGGCATGTGGATGCACATGGTCCAAACCCAAGGTGTGGGGGCCAGCCTCAGGGCTGCTTTTAAACTAAGAAACCTCATGGCCTCCGGTTTATATTTAGTCCCCCCCCCGCCCCCCCCCCCCCCCCCCCGCCACCTCAACCCCTACACACACACAACTGGTAGAAGCAAAAAACTTGTCATACTTTGGGTAATAATTTGATGCTCCTGACTGTTAACTTAAAAAAACTATGTCCCCACCAGGAAAGCAAAGCAGCCACAAGTGGTCTAATTTTAATCCCTTTTCCACTGCTTACCTGAGACCCTCCGCTCCCAGTTTATTCCTCACAGAAAGCTTGGGACCAGGAGGCATGGACTCCGCACGTGCCCACTTTCCTAGGTCCTTAATTGTCTTCTATTTTAGTCTTATCAACCTCTGAGATGCCATAGAGACCCTTAGCTCCCCCAAAGAGCAGACAGATCTCCACGTCCCACGTCCCACTGTGCTGTGCTCTAGCGATAAACCGTTTGGGCTTTCCTTGGACACGATGAGGAAATGGGAACCCTAAGTTCACGCTTCTAATGAATGCACATTCATGCCTATCAAGCATCTGGGACAGGAAAGGTCAATAGTAGAGGCATAGGCAGAGGCTCCCTCAGTGAATCTGCAATCCCCATTCTCACTCCCACCAGGACATTGACAGGAAGCGACTATCTCTGTACTCTGATAAGAAGACACTTCAAGTTCCTTAAAAATGACTGTGGTTAGGGCAGAAGAGAAGTCCCCATTTACTAAGGTAAACTGATTAAGTTGACAAGTGGGATAATAATAATGGACACAAGCTGTCTGTGCCACACTTAAACCAATCCTAGGTGAGATGAAATGTTTGGGAAATACATGCTCTAGCTCTCTAACTTAAGCGACCACAGTCTAGAGCCAGATGCGGCATAGGCATCCGCGAAAACACCACAGCAAGTCCCCCTTGTGGGCCCTCCAGCGGAGAACCCCTTCTCTCCATCATGCCCCACAACTGAATTCTCATGTTAGAAACCACATAGCTTTTATTTATTATTTTTTAATGAAGAAAGGTGACTCTGAAAGTCTCTCAGACCGCAGGCCAAAGTTTACACTGTGCTATATGAAACCTGCTAAGCATTACTCTGCAGGTGCGGGATGCCCGGACGGGGGCGTGCGGGTCTGCAGCTGGCCGGCACACACCTGCACTGCGGCTCGGGGCTGCAGCACAGATTTAGCCCGCGTCTCCGCACGGGGAAGTGCTATTGCAAATGCAGGGGTTTGGGAAAGACACAAAGGAAAACATGCCCTCTCGGCTGAGGTCCATCACAGAAGTGCCCCGGGTCTGCCCCGTCCACCCACCTCTCTTGGTAGCAGCCAAGAGTGACTTCTAGGAAGTTAAACAGCTAAACAGTATCCCTCCTGACACTTGCCTTAGAGCAGCGGTTCTCAACCTTCCTAATGCCGCGACCCTTTAATACAGTTCCTCATGTTGTGGTGACCCTCAACCATAAAATTACTTTCGTTGCTACTTCATAACTGTAATTTTGCTACTGTTATGAATCGTAATGTAAATATCTGATATGCAGGATGTATTTTCATTGTTACAAATTGAACATAATTAAAGCATAGTGATTAATCACAAAAACAATATGTAATTATATATGTGTTTTCCGATGGTCTCAGGCGACCCCTGTGAAAGGGTCATTTGAACCCCAAAGGGGTCGCGACCCACAGGTTGAGAACCGCTGCTTTAGAGGGATGTTATCACTAGTTTATCGGCATTACTTCAGGTCCAACAAGCTATAATCTGTGTCCACAGAAGGAATTGGAATTTTAAAAACAGTTCTGTGTGTGTGTGTGGGGGGGGGGGGGGGCGAGTACTGGAGGGATAGGGAGACCTCACAGAGGGGAGTCAAATGCCTCAGCAGCCATCTGTACCCACATGAGCTCTAAGGTCCCATCCAGTGCTCTCTCTTTCAGGGCGTTCATGAAACAGGGCATCATGTGAACAAAACAGATAATTTTTCCTTGCCCAGAGCCCATCTCTGTGATCAGTCACTGAAACAAGGAAACTTCCTCTGCTGTCTGCTCTGCAGCTGAACGAGGCTAGAGCAACAATGGTAGCAACTCCTAAAAGGCAACCCACGTGGACAGCGGAAAAAAAACGGCAGAAAAATACAAGAGGGAAACCTCCCTCTGGAGGGAGGAGGGCATGGGATGAGTAGAAAGAACATTTTGGTTCCAAGCGGGGGAAACTTCTAGAGAATGTGTGCAGGCACTTTTTCTTAGAGCGCTGGGTAACAGTGTGATGTGGGTGTACATATATAAAAGAGTCATAGACTCACTCACCGTAAGAAAACAGCAGATTGGATCCTCTGCCCCAGAAAACGAACTAATTTCTTTGGAAAACTGGAAGAGAAAAAGATTTAAACAATGTTAAGTCCATTCTGTAACTCAGCACAGGTGTGCAGACATAGGGAGTGTGAGAAATCCCAGCCCTGGCATGTGGGCAGTTAGTAGGTGCGCAGTAAATCTGAAGAACAGTGGATGCAAAATGGTGTGGCTGACTACTTGAATTTTTTAAAAAGAGCTTTGAACAATTAATATGCAGAAAGCAATCATGTGTGTGATTCTGCAATCATGAGAAAGATGAACCTCATGATGAAGGATCATATACTGTGGTGCCTGAAAAATGAAGTTTTGGGTGGATATTTTTAAATGTCATGTCTGCACCCCCACCACGCAGTTGATTGACGACCTCTCAATAAGTAAGCAGAGTACCCCATGCCTGCACTTTGCCCTTTCCCAAATGGCAGAGCCGCAACTCCACACATCCCCCCACTGAAGTCAGTGACCCCACAGGGACCCATAATTGGGCTCAGATGGGAATGTGGACTTGGCAGAGGGCGCTGGGGGCTACATATCAGGCCAACTGTGTAATCCCGCGAGGAAGCCACGGTGTCTGAGATAAAGTGTGGGAAAGAGCCGAGATGAAGTGCATGTTGGAAGAGGAAGCCTGAAAGACAAAGGGAGATAAGGCAGTGACAGCAGCAGACTGTGTAATCTACATCACATAAGGGACTAAACTCAAGATCCAAGTTTTAAAACATTTCCAGAGACTGTTTTAAAGATGCCTTTGCAGGTTTAGGAGGGGACGTGAGGCAAAGCTAGTCTGGTTCCTGAGACTGGCCGGTTTTCACAGGATCCCAGAGCACTTGGGATTGAGAGCTATATGAAGGCCACGGCTTTTCCTCCTTTTCCCTAAAAGGAAGAGAGAGGCCTGGTCACTAGGGCGGGATGGAGAGCCTCCTCCTCCTCCTCAGCACGCTCCCTGGCAGCAGATCCTGACTCAGTTCCTCAGAATCGGAAAGGCGTTCCCCCAGTCCCAGAGAGAAGTCACCGGCCATAATGTCAGACTGCGCTAGGAGAGGTGGGGCTGCTGAGACGATGAGATTCAGCCTCGTGAGAAGTTTATACTCTAATTGGAAACACAATACGGAAGCAAGAGGAGCAGAGAAAGCTGGTACATGCTGGTAAAATCTCTGAGCACCTTCTTTTTAAAGCCACGGTTTATAATCCACTCACATGCAGTAACCTTTTCATTCTAACGGCAGACGAGATGTCTACAGTAAGAATCATAAAGACCACAAGACTGATTTCAGAGTCAGACCTGACTCTGAATCGCAGCTCAGTCACATAACAGCTGTGTGATTCTAGTTCCGTAAACTCTCGGCCCCCTTCCCTCATTTGCAAAATGGTAATACTAATACCCACTTCATATAATGTTTCAAGTTTCTACTGCAGTGCTTGGCATGTAGAAGAGACTTAAAAAGAAAAAGCTTTTAATGCCAGGTGGCACAGCATATCTACATATCTGAAATACTAGAGAAGGAAGACACAGGAGAGATTTTTATAACTCATAATGTATCAAAATGTCGGTCCTTGTATTCTCTCACCCCCCCCCCCATTAGTTAAGACAAGTGAGAACAAAGTAAAACTGTTTACTGTGAACAATTAGATCATACAGATAAGGGGAGAAACACCCAAATATTAGAAATCAGCAAAAGCCTCACTAATGATTACTATGACCATTTTGGTTTATATGGTTCCAGGCTCTCTCCTATGCTCAAGCACACACAGTATATTAGACATATACTTAAATAAGTAAAATTTTATACATATGTACAATTCATTCATAATATACTATGATAGAATTCATATTGTTTTACAATGTGAAAACATTTTATTTGGTATAGTATAAATCTCTTAATTTTAATATACCCATCTCCATCATAACTTTTTAAGGACTTACAAGAGTATTACACTAAAAGAAGTAACCTCTAAATGTGTATTTGTTGAATTTACAGAATCTACCAGTGTCCCACATTTATGAGAAATTACTACACATGAGGTAGTGTGTGGTTCTTTTTTTTCCCATATTTTCATCAAGATCATGAAAGGCAGATTGTATAAATGTAAGAGTTAACAACAAAGATTGTTTTGGTTTATAAATGGGAGTAGCTTAGAAGAATACTAACTAGCACAGGGAATAACATCACAAATAACAATATCCAGTGACTTTCATATATGTTGCAAGGGGACAAAATCCTAAGGAGGAGGGCTAACAATGAATAGAGATGTCTATTTCAAGTAGGAAATCCCAATAATGAAGTGAAACAAGTGTCCCTGTTTCAGTCTGATCATGACAAAGAGAAAGTTACTGAAAACTATAAATTCTTGAGTGACCCTAAAAATCATAATCACATTATATGAACTTCAAAACCAAAAAACAAAACCCAAAAAACAAGATTTTACCATATTTAGAAGATACTAGGATTTGAAATGTTTCTGTAATGTCAGTATTTCTCATCCAATTTCCTTCGCAGAGAATGGCTGGTGTGGTGAACATATGTGATACGGTTTGCTTAAACTGCATGACACATCTTGTCCTCGATTGAGAAAACTGTGCTCTATCTACAAATGTGACCGGGAGGCTGGGGGAGTGAATGTATCCTCACAATCAGCGAAGAGTGTGAGCTAATTCCTCCTCCAGTTATGACTGTAACTAACCCTTTGTAAGTACTGCCAACACTGCTCCTTCAAGCAGGCAGGCAGGCAGGAGGTGGGGGGTGGGCAGGATGCAGGAGAGAAAGACAGACCGGACATACTGTGGCAGTAGAGAAATGCCAAACCAGACACCAGCCGGAAAATCCTGGAGAGGGCAAAAGTGGAGAAACAGCCCTGGCCAGTGTGGCTCAGTTGGTTGGACATCATCCATCCAGTGCACTCCATGTTATGCTGTCACATCAATGATTCTCTCTCTCCCTCTCCCTTCCTCTGTCTCTAAAAATCAATAAAGTATTCTTTAAAAAAAATAAAACAGAAACAAAGTAGAGAAATATAGAGTTTGATTTCTGAAACCAGAATCTACAATGAATGAAGAGGTGAGATACCTATTTGTATGCTACCTCCCAACAAAAGTTCCCTAAAAGTTCATCCCCTGTCCGGTTTATGCAGTTTTTAGGGGAGGTGATAATTTTCGGTGAGGTTCATACTCTTAGACTTCTGTTCTACTTGACCACGTGAAATAGAATCAATATTGGTAGATAAGAACACAGACCTTAAATTTTAGCATTAGATGGAATCGCAGAAAGCATTTCTTGGACAATCCATACTAGGGCCTTCACTTCACATGGCATATGGACTGAGCTACTCTTAATGGATCTTTTTGATTGTACAATTCAGTAGTCAGTAAGATGTCCCTCGATCTCACAATGCATTTCTAATAGGGACAGAGTTTTTGCTTTGCCTAACTCTCTCTTGGGTTAACTGCTTTCTCCGCTGTGTTATGTGCTATATAACATCTCTGTTATACAGTCAAAGCAAAACGATGCTCATTCTTCAATTTGCTTTCAGAGGAACCTTCATACCCTTTGATGGTATACATGGGATGGCCCAGAACACATTCTGCATAGCAGACCTAGCTGTCGAAACTGGGGTTTTGATCCTAACATCCTCACCAATTGTGCATCTCTGGTAAATATGACCTGGCCAGGAAAACTGTGCTGATGCCATATATTCCACACTTACAGTATAGTTTTGAACTACAGACTTTGGAAAATTTTGTCTTGCCATTGTATAGTGTCATCCTGAATAAGCACAGAATTCCTTAATATTAACGACTACCATTTACTGAGTGGTTATTTTGTGCCAAGTTTTTATCTATTATCTGTAATCGTCACAAAATCTCTGTAAAATAGGTTGCATTAGCCCCATTGTACAGATGACGAAAACAAGGCTCAAGACAAGTAACTTAACCAAAGTCACATACCCAACAAGATAAAGCAAGAATTCAAAGCCAGGTTTATCGGGGTTTCATGGCCAAAAAGAAAAGAACGAAGCATCATGGTCACATGTGATTTTTATATGAAGGCCACAATCTACAGGATTCTGTCAAACAAAAAATAAACACTTGCTTTTTTTCAATAATTAGATATTACTTTTTCAGGTTATTTTTCTCATAGCAAGAAAGGATGCTAGAAACAAAGTTATTCATGCAATTTGGTAGTAAGTTGTGCTTTAGCTGTCTAGACAGGCATTCTTCAGGCAGAAGAGCAGGACCAAAGTGCTGACAGTTGCAGCAACACAAAATGTAGCCTTGGCAAGTCAGTCTAACAATTACTTTGCATCATTCTGATTATGAGCCACAAGTATGCAATCAACAGCATAGAGACGATCTTAAATGATCTCCATCAGCATTTTACTTTAGTTATCAATGCTTGGCAGATGGAACACATTCTCATCTGACCTAAACGCAATGTTAATGACCCGAACACAAAGAACGTGCAGAAATAAGAGCAGCACAGAGAACGGCCTTGCTGGGGGCCACTGGTTATAAGAGATGCACTGTATTTCATCAACTTTTCCATTTATTACCTCAGCGTAAATAAATAATATTCATGTGTTTCTCATCTGATAAATTCATCCATAGTCTAACTCAATGGAAAGATTAAGTAAGTTTACAGTTCCCCAGACTTAATACTGCATGTTGTGCAATTCTCTACAAGGAACAGTTTTCATGTTTAATTACACATTTTGTGGGTTGCATCTCCCCCACTAAATTGTGGCCCAGCTCCAACAGCATGAAAATTTTATCGTTTATCTCTCTATTCTCAACACCTAGCCCAGTGCTTGGTGTATATAGTAGACATGCAAAATATGCAGAAATGAATGAACATGCTATCTAATGGAATATGCATGCTATCCAATGATATCAAAGAGCATTATATATAACATTTTAAAATCAATGATTAATATTCTTGAATTGCCAAACACACCATGTAAATTCCTTAAAGACAGTATCTATATACCTAACAATTCTAGCTGTTAGAATGTTTATTATAAGAATGGTCAAAAGGATGAACAGAAAGCAGAGCAAAATCATCACGTCAACAGTATTTCAAAATTCCAAAACTGGCAATCACCGCCTTAGCAAAGTTGCACCTTCGACTTGGAGGGAGGCGGGAGGAGCAGGATGCTATTTTTAGAGTGAAGGCAGAAAGCTTTCTGCGCCCTGCACTTTAGGGCCACGTCCCTGCAGTATGACTCTTCTCTCTGCAGCTAAAGATCAGAGCTACTTCACCAAAGTTCAGTACAAATAGGAAATATCATAGGGGCAGGGAGAGATGAATACTGTGACTTTCAAAAGTGCTGCCTGTGTAGGAACATTGCAGTCACATCTGGCAGCGGCCCCAGTGATCTCGATGCAAAAGCTATTGTTCCAATCAAACAACAAAGGCTTAAAAAACATAGTTCTGGACAAAAGTTGGAGTTCAGTAAATATTTAAAAGCCATAATATCTTATATCTGTGTGAGCTTTATAGTTTTCAAAGTGCTCAAGTATAGCATGAACAGTCAGCAGCCAACATCACTATGCTAAATATAGTTTTAAAAATTGTATCTCTTAAATGTCTAGAATAACCAGGGGCTGGCAAACTCTTCCAGGAAAGGGCCAGAGAGCATATATTTTAGGCTTTTTTACTCAGCTTTGCCATTGGAGCACAAAAGCAGCCATGAGAATACTACACAAATGGATGTGGCCATGTGCAAACAAAACTTTATTTGCAAAAACAGATGGGCTGGGATATGGGTCATGGGTCAGTATTTGTCAGTCTTTCGTCTAGAATGTCATTACACATTGACCCTTGAACAACATGAGTTTGAACTGCATGCGTCCACTCATGTGCAGATTTTGTCAATAAATATGTACAATACAATACTATAAATTTATTTTCCTTATGATTTTCTTAGTAACATCTTTTCTCTAGCTTACTTTATTGTAAGGACACAGTATATAATACATATAACATACAAAATATGTGTTAATTGACTGTTTATGTTACCAGTAAGGCTTCTGGTCAACATGGGCTGTTAGTAGTTCAGTTGTTGGGCAGTCAAAAGTTATACGCAGGATTTTCAACTGGGCAGGTGGTCAGCACTCTTGACCCCTGATTCGTTCAAGGGCCAAATGTACTGGGAAATTTTGAGACACATCCTCTGCTTCCTACTTTCCCCTCAAAGAGACTATATTTTTACTTAGTAAAAAATTAGATGACAATATCACACAGTATCCAGAAGCAGTGAAGGGCTTACTTCTGCAGCATCCATCCCACCACTGAATAGCAGCAAGGGCAAATCTTCCCATGCCAGGTGAAGCTATCCAGAGTGGCAGGTCACTGTGCATTCGTCTCTGCATCATATATGTGGAAAAGCTGCCCCACAGAACCCTAGATAAACATTCAGAACCTCTTGAGGTAGTGTGTTATCTAGGCAAGCAGGAAGACCCTGTGCAACAAAATCACACCATCTGATTAAATATGGGCAAATGACTATCTTTCTCTAAAGAAGATTTTCAAATGGACAAAGAGCACATGAAAACATGCTTAATGTTACTAATCACTAGGGAAATGCAAAACAAAATCACACCTTAGGAGGTTATTATAAACAACAACGAATAACAAATTTTAAAAACACAGCAAATAACACATGTTGGCAGAATACAGAGAAAATGCAACCCTTTGTATTGTTGTTGGGACTATAAAATGGTGCAACTACTATGGAAAACTATGGCAGAACCTCAAAAAATTAAAAATAGAAATACCATATAATCTAGAAATTCCACTTCTGGGTATGTACCCAAAAGAATTTAAAGCAGGGACTTGAACAGATATTTGTAAATCTATTTTTCATAGCAGGATTATTCTTTTTTAAAAAAATATTTTTACTGATTTCAGAGAGAGGAAGGGAGAGGGAGAGATAGAAACATCAATGATGAGAAAGAATCATTGATCGGCTGCTTCCTGCGCTCCCCCTACTGGGGATCAAGCCTGCAGCCCGAGCATGTGCCCTGACCAGGAATTGAACGCTCAACCACAGAGCCACACTGGCCAGGCACCACGTTCATAATAGCATTATTAACAACAACTAACAGGTGAAAGCAACCAAGTGTAAATACACAAGATATAATATATACAAACAATGCAATATTACTTAGCCATAAAAAGGAAGGACATTCTGACATATGCAACAACATGGATGAACCTTGAAGACATTATGCTAAATGAAATATGCCAGTCACAAATGGACAAATACTATGTGATTCCAATTACACAGTATATAGAGATGCCTAGAGTAGTTGAATGCAAGAGACAGAAAATAGAATGGTGGTTGCCAGGGGCTGAGGGAAGGGGGAAATGGAAAGTTATTGTCTAATGTATATCCAGTTTCAGTTTGAAAGATGAAAAGCATTGTGGAGATGCGTGGTGCTGATATTTAGACAATAATGTGAATGTGCTTAGTGTCAGTGAACTATATACACTTAAAAATAGTAAATATTATATTATATATATACTAGAGGCCCAATGCATGAAATTCGTGCAAGAGTAGGCCTTCCTTCCCCCAGCTGCCAGCACCAGCTTCCCTCTGGCACCCAGGACCTGGGCTTCCCTTACAGCCCTGGTTTCATCCAAAAGGTTCTCCGGTCTAATTAGCATATTATGCTTTTATTATTATAGATTTACTAGTAGCCCGGTGCACAAAATTCATGCACATTAAAAGGGAATTAATTGCCCTAACCGGTTTGGCTCAGTGGATAGAGCATTGGCCTGCATACTCAAGGGTCCCGCGTTCGATTCTGGTCAAGGGCATGTACCTTGGTTGCAGGCACATCCCCAGTGGGGAGTGTGCAGGAGGCAGCTGATCGATGTTTCTCTCTCATTGATGTTTCTAACTCTCTATCCCTCTCCCTTTCTCTCTGTAAAAAATCAATAAAATATATTTTTTTAAAAAGGGAATTAATTAGCAAACTGGCCACCTGTCGATTCCGTGAGGAAAGGGGCTCCCTCCTCCCTCCTGTCAGGGTCCAGGGTGCAGGAGAATAGGGCTCCTGGTTGGCAGGCCACTGAGAGCAAGTACCCAACAGCAGATTCTGTGAGGAATGGGGCTCCCTCCTTTCTACTGTCAGGGTCTGGTTTGAAGGCCAGCCATACCCCCTGTTGGGCCAGACCCAGAGTTCTACCACACCGTGGCCTCCACCTCAGCAACCCAGGACTGACTGATGCTTGGTGCTCCTGGTGCTCTGAGGGTGGGTTCTTCCCTCAGGCCACAAGGGAAACAGCTGGAGAGGGCGCAGCCCTTGACAAAATGACCCAGGATTCAGTGGGTCCACGCTCCGAGGGTGGGTTCCTGCCTCAAACCCTGCCCTCACCGGAAACAGCTCCAGGAAACAGCTCAGGGGAGGGTGCAGCCGTTGCCAAGACAACCCCTGCAGGACTGATTTCCCTCTGCTTGATCGGGATTCTGATGGTCGTGATGAACACCACCCATGGTTTTTATATAAGTAGATATTACCACAATTTAAAGAAAAATAGACTTGTGATCACTTGGCTCTCTAAGGGAGCTTCTCAGGTGATCTGTTGGACCAGGATGTCCCAAAGAGGTCCATGTCAGTCATGCCTGGGAGGTCTGGTCTACAGGAGACAGCTGAGGAATTGCAACCTGCCTGAGGGTGCCAGGAAATCAGCTGAAGTTTGAGAGCCTCCACATCTAGAGAGTTTTCAGAAAAAGGAGAATACGAGGCTCCTGTGATTCACAGTGAACTCTGCACCTAAGAGTTGTGATGTGGCCAGAATGCCTGTCATGTTCTCTTCCGAGTGCTACAACCTTGGGGATTCAATGGATCAAGAATGAAGCCAATGACAGATAGGAATAGTAGTTAGGACAGTTTACCAATCATGATGGGGGGACATAGGAAACAGCATTGAATGACAGTGAAAACAAACAGCCTTTCTCTCTCTAACCCTGCTTTCCCTGCCCACACGTGTGGCCACTGTTAGTTGACTCTCCTGAAACGTAACTCCTCTGAGTCTAATTCTGTGTAACACTTAATACCAAATACCATGCACAAGAGGTAACCTCATGAAAACTGTCCCTATTTGCATAGCACTAGTCCATGGATTACTCAGGTATCACCCTTACAAAAGTCCAGCTAATATAGGGCCTCATCACCTACTACAAGCAGGGTGATGCTGAGTCATGCCTTCTCAGCTGAAGGAAGATACTATTTTTTCCCATATTCTTTTTTTTTTTAATCCTCACCAGAGGATATGTTTTGAGAGAGAGAGAGAGAGAGAGAGAGAGAGAGAGAGAGAGAGAAGGGAAAAGGGGGAGAGGGAGAGAGAAACATAGATGTAAAAGAGAAACATCGATCATTTGCCTCCCATACACACCCAGAACAGGAATCGAACCACAGCCTTTTGGAGTATGGACTGGCGCTCCAACCAGCTGAACCACCTATCCAAGACCTTTTCCAATATTCTTGATAAGAAAGAGAAAGACAGCCCTGAGCCAACCCAACCATAATGGAGGAGGAAAGGCCTATGGCCTTGTTGCTTATGACACTAATGACCACCCTTCGGTGAATGACAAATCTTCTTATATAGTTAAAACAAGGTAGAAGACTAGGTCATACATCCCCAACTGAGTTATACTGAATGGCCATTAGAGGGTCCCAAATATCCTACCTAACTCTAACATTTTCTGGCTGCCAGAGTTTTAACCAATATGTAGTAAAATGCAATTTTCGTTCAAGGGCACACATCTCATTGTAACCTTTTGTATTTTTTAACAGTTTTTGTCAGAAAATGCGAAGCATTAAAGAAATGTACATACAAAAAAATTCTAGTGGAAAAAATACACTAAGAGTCGGGGTAAATACCAGATTTTTAAGTAGCTAAAGCCAGTGGTGTGCAAGGAAATGTTCAATACCCAGCAGGAGGGAGAGAGGAGTCCGACTTGTAGCATTTGCCGATTTCCACAGTGCAAACACTCCCACCATGGCTGGCAACTAATGCCAACTTGTTCTCAAAAATTCCTGAAAAGTTAATAGGAGTGAGCTGGCAGAAGTCCATTTCCTTCATCCCACCAAGATCAATAAACCCAGTTTCACATTTAAAATAAACCCCCAAACCTAAAATCCTTTATTAAATTCAGGCCTCTTCTTATCGACTAAAAAGACACCTGTTCATATTTCTACACCTGTCCTTCTAGTCTCCTCATCTGAAATAAACCTTGCTCAAGTCCAGTCTTACAGGAGCAGCTTTCTCCACACACTCAGATTGCACTATCCTCTCTTTACTCTGAATTTCTACAGCACTTATATAGGGTGTTCCCCCAAAATGTATACACACACTTTAAAAAAGGCAGTGTTGTCAAAACCGGTTTGGCTCAGTGGATAGAGCGTCGGCCTGCGGACTGAAAGGTCCTGGGTTCGATTCCGGTCAAGGGCATGTGCCTGGGTTGCGGGCACATCCCCAGTGGGGAGTGTGCAGGAGGCAGCTGATCGATGTTTCTCTCTCATCGATGTTTCTAACTCTCTATCTCTCTCCCTTCCTCTCTGTAAAAAATCAATAAACTATATTTAAAAAAAAAGGCAGTGTTTATTGAAATATATTTCATTTTCAAAATTTAGCTATCAGCTGTTAAAATGTATATACATTTTGGGGGACACCCTGTATATTTACATCCCCTGGATTCCAGGAGGGAAGTTCTCAGGGCACTGAGCACAGCACAAAGTTTTACCTGAGCTGAGCTGATTGAATCCGCTGACATGACTGGCTGGGCTGACTTCTGTCCAGTCAGCTCCAGTGAGCCCCGTTCATCAGCCAGGACCAGGGCAGCGACCGAAGATGTGCAGTATGGAGCATGCACGAGGGAGCTCACACTTCCACAAAAAGAAGAGAGAGAACTACTATTTGTTGAGCATAAGATTTTTGTAAGCCTGAGTGCCCAGGTCTTGGTTTCTAACAGCATTCCTTAACACAAAGAAGCAAGGCTCCTTAGAGAAGCAGCTGATGCTAAGATTGAAGCAGGGAATATTCAAGATGAGCATGAAAGAAATGCTGAAAAACGAAACAGAACAAAAACATAGTCCTAGCTGATCTGGCTTCGTGGATAGAGCATTGGCCTGTGGACTGAAGGGTCCTGGGTTCAATTTCGGTCAAGGGCACATGCTCGGGTTGCAGGCTGGATCCCTACTCAGGGAACGTACAGGAGGCAGGCAATCAATGATTCTCTCTCATCACTGATGTTTCTATCTCTCTCTCCCTCTCCCTTACTCTTTGAAATCAATAAAAATATACGTAAAAAACAAAACAAAAACACATAATGATGGGGGCCTATCAAAGGAAAACAGGAGACCACGTTCCTAATATTTCTGAAAGAGCAGCCAATGGCTCAAACTGGAACCATCTGAAAAACAAAACAAGTAAACATAACACCGGATAACCCAAAGTCTAAAGGAAATATGCACGAGTTCTCACTGACATGAAGAAATGACTGAAAAAATAAATAGGTGGAGAAACGGACAAATCTTCTGTGCAGAACTCTGAATAACACCCTCAAGGATGCAGAACACAGCTCCCACTCCTTAGATGTGGGTTTCCTCCAAAGAGTGTGGTATGGAGATGAGGGGGAGGTGTGTGTGACAGGGTTAACTTTACAGTGAGGAACCCCGACAAACAGTACTTCAGCCAGGTGATCAAGGTCTACACTAACAGTCCTTAGTCACACTGATAGTATGTCTCTTTGATATATATGATGTGGTGAAAATGGCAATTTACCAATGTTGAGGGTACTGATCAGTCATTTTGTGACATGTCCCTAGGTTGGGGTTTATCAAGGTCATCAAAACAATCGTCACATTCTAGAGGAGCCTAAGGAGATGTGATGACTAAAGGTGGCGTGGCATCCTGGATGGGATCCTGGGACAGAAAAAGGACATTAAGGAAAAACTAAGGAAATCTGAGTAAAGTAGGGACTTTAGTTAATAATAATAAGATTCTGCCAGGTACTCTATTAAGTGACTTACATATATTATTTTGCTTAATCCCCCAATCCTGAAAAATAGTTTCATTCCCATTTTATAGAGGAGGACAATAAAGATAGAACTCTTTTTGCCCAAGATGACAGAGTTAGTAGTTGGTTAAATTCAAGTTGAAACTATGTTGAACTGCTCTAATTGCTTTAGAAGTTTTAACTCATTACTCCTCGCAACTCATTAAAGCAAGTAGCACTATTATTATTTCTCTTCCAGGTGAGGAAAGCGAAGCACAGAGAGGGCGAGGTAAGTTATTAGGGATGTCCAGCTGGTTAATTACAGGGCTGCACAGCTGGTAAAATAATTGATAACAGTAATAAATTTATAAACATTATAGAGTATCAATTAGTTTACAAATATTAACTCATTTAGCCTTCCCAAATCCAAATGAAGAAGGTTTTATTATTATTCCCCTTGGACTGATAGGAACACTGAGGCATAAGGAGGTTAAATAAGTAGGTATATGGGTGTTAACTGTACCACTGTTTCAACTTCTCTGTATGTTTGAAATTATTCATAACAAAATGTTGGGGAAAGTCTCTTGTGAAACTCTGCATGGTCATCATAAAAAGGTTTCTCAGGAATTGCTCATTTGACCTAAGTATATACGTACCTAATTATTTTTTGGCAACTCATTGTTAAAAAAAATAGTTTCCTGATTTCTCCTTTTAGACTCTTTTACAGAAAACTTCTCCCCTCAAGAGTGAAAGACAGCACTTTTGCTGATGTGCTACAATTAGGCTGTTAGGCAACAGACATGAGGCCAATGTTTATTAATTAGCAAGAAGCCATATAGGATATGAGCTCTGGACTTCACAGACCTTTATATTCCACATTGACCCTTGGAGCATTTTTGTGGCTTGGATGGATTTCAACAAGTGTATTTATCATAGATGAAAAATACATCATTATTGTTCTAGTCAATAAATTTCTTCATTAAATAGTGCATTTATAAGATACCTACTTCTATTAGGTCCTTTTTTTGTTTATTTGTTTAACATGAGGTTTTTCTTGTGATATTAGTTCATTAAAATATTTAGGGAAAATGTGCCTCTTCTGATTCCAATATCAGAATGCTATTATCTTTTATAAAAGTGAAAATCTATTCCAGATCCTTTTAGGCATCTGTCATCCTGAGTTTAGATGTTGACAAATTCGTTAGCACCAGCAAATGCTAAAGCTGTCTAAAGCATCCCCCTGCTATCCCACCCTGCAAATCAATGGCCTTGCCAACTGCCACAGGAAAAGTGATCCTATTCTGCCAAGTGATGCCACCCAGGGCGAGTGCAGCTCTCTGCTTACCCTCCGAGAAGGGCTCTTGTGCATGAATAGCTCTATATTATTGGAAATGACATTCAGGTCAGACACAACCATGGCACAGGCAAAAAGAGGCTTCAGACTGGGAGGAAAAGTCGCACTTCTCAGGGATAACAGGTACAGTCACCCAGCCTGATCATGGTGAGATTACTGGCAACTTGCCAGATGAGTACCCTTTGAAATAACTAAATTCCTTCTACCTGTACAAGAACTATGCTCCCTGCGGACAGGAATTCCCCTTTTCTCTGCATCCCCAAGACCCTGACTCCCTCTGACAGTGAGAGACTCTAAGTCATCAGGGCATCAACTCTGGAACCAATGCTTGGGTTCAAATGACCTTGAACAAATGTCTTAACCTCATTGAGTTCAGACTCAAAATTTGCATGGCAATGGTTATACGGATTAAAGTTTACTATTTTAAAAAGCATTGAAAACAGTATTGGCACATAGTAAGTACTATGTAAGCATTATGGCCAAATATCAAAACAGCCAATTGCTATCCAATGATTCCCAAATACTTATTTAACCAATATTCTCCCCAGTCTCCCTCATCTACCCACCCATTCAAAGTCTGTTCATTTCAGACCTGTACCTATTCTAATGCGATACATCCTGGTCAGCAACAGCAGGCATGCCAGGAGACCAGAACTCTTTATTTCCAAGGCTAAAGTGTATATACAAATTAAATGTACAACTAATGATACAGTCCATTTCTTTTTTAACAAGGATTTTCCCCATGCAGATTTTATCATCATGCTTATTGCCTCTCTTTTCTTGCATTAAAATTATTCTCCTCTTCAGCTCTGTCCCACCCCACTGCTGACTTTTTTAAAAGGAAAGAAAAGCAATCTAGCCAACTAGTTCAGAGGCCGAAGTATTTTGTGTGAACTTCACACTGACCATATTATACACGGTCACGGCAGTTTAACAGAGAATTGGAATCTAATGAGAAAAGAGAAGAGAAGAGCACAGATAAAGGAACTCTTGAAAATCAGCCCCAACAGTCTACCCCAGGCCTAGGGTGAGGGGTATGAGAGCTTATTAATATAGACTGCCTCTCATCAAGGGACAGGCAATTTGCTTTCGGACATTTCTATAAAACTATTAAGTCACCCTCACACCAATTTACCTTTACACAAGGACATTCTGTAACCAGGAATCCACCTATGTGGCTTAGTCATCTGATCAGCCTCAAGGTCACAGACTTGAGTAACATGATGAGAATTATCTCATTCAACCACTATAGAACCGCTACATCGCCGATCAATACAGGAGGTCTCTGCACATCAGCCACAAAGCCTCCTCCAGGGAGCATCCTGCATACATCAGAAACAAATTACACCCTTAAAGGCAGATGACACGTGGAGCACAGGAAGATCCTTTCTGCAAAGCAAAGTCTTTGTTTGGAAAAAGAAAAGGGAGAGAAGAGCATCCACACAACAGAAATAGAGTGCTGTTTGGCACTCTCTCTGTGACATGGAGTTTCCCTGGCCGCCCTCTCAAATGCAGGACGTATCTCCTGGACACACAGGCAGCGGGGAGACAAGAACGGAAGTACACTTCAAGGGACTGCAATGCTGAGGATCAAAAACAGTGCATCTGACATTCCCATGAACTTGCCCTACAGCACCAACTTCACAATGCATTGGAGAAGCAATCAATACCAGTAACAATAATAAACATTGGAGAGTGGTTGCTATGTACTACTCATCTTTCTAACTAATTTAGAAATCCTAACTCATTTAGCCCTCCCAACAACCCAATGAACTATGTTCTATTATTATCCCAACTGTACCAGGAATCCAATTGTACGTATGGGAACACTGAGGCACAAGGAGGTTAAGTAAAGGTGCATGCAGTCATTGGTAAGTGACTGGAATGGGGGATTTAAACCCAACAGTTAGGCTCTGGAGTCATGACATCAACCTGTCTATTTAAAAACAACAGCAACAATTTACCCTTGTGCGTTTACACATGCGTTATCCCTCTTCTTGCAAAAACCTTCCCACATATTTATTTATGAACTTCTCTCCCAACAGAGCCTTCCCAAGGGAGGTGTTCAATACATGTTTGTGGAATGAAGGCATGAATAATGGCCTCTAACTAATCCTTCAATCACTCTGTGAGACAGACTAAGAACATATGATTAACCCCGTTTCCGGGTAAGGAAAATGAGGGTCAGGGAAATCCAATGACTTCTATTACTTTGAATAGAAGCTCTTCCGTGGCTTACCAATGGTTTTGAAATTATTTTTTAAACCATGGAGCACTTTTAAAAAACATAAAATCTGTTATATAACCTCAGAATTGAACAGCAGCAGAGGAGGCGCTGCTCTGGCAGAGAGAGGCTGGGCCAGCCCCGGACCCAGGTTTCCCCGGAGCCAGAAAACTCAGAGAACGCAGGTGGGGCACCCCTGCAGCACCACACAGCGCCTCTGGGACAGACTCAGAGCGAAGTATGAACACAGAGGGGACTCTGCCCCCAAGGGCCCTGAAACTGCCAGAGTCCCACGGATCTATGGCCCCTGGGAGGGGTACAGGATAGCCTTCCTTCTCCTCTAACTATCAGGGCTCTGGTTTCTCTCCCTCTCAGCAGAGATGGGGTTCAGAGACACCACTTCTCAGCCTCCTTTCTCAGGCATCTCTGTGTCTTTCTTTGGAGCTGTTCTGTATCTGTTCCCTTTTCATCCCTGGGGGTTTCCCCTCCTGATAACTGGAAAGGGAGCAACCTCCAGTGACGTCCTTTTTCTTCATTACACAGAGCAGGAGAGGGCAGAGTGTGCTCAGGGGCATTGCAAGCTGCTCCCTAGGACTGAACACGTTCGGCTAAATCCGGGATCCTTCAAAGTGGCAGGCTTCATGCCACAGTTGTGGAAAAGCCAGTCAGGGAGAGGGAGCAATTTGCCAAAACGGTACTGTGGTTGGACTCGCATCCTGCCATACAAATCTGAGCAGGCTGCCAGCCCTGGGTATTTCAGAACAGAACGTCAGAGCTGGGGGCACCTGCAAGAGCCTCCAGTCTAGTCTCCCATTCAAAGAACAGGGGAGTTTCACCCCACAAGGTGACTTGATCAAAGTCACACATTGGCAGTCCTCTAAGGAGAAGAAGCAGGATGTGAACTGCAGAATGAACCCAAAGGACTTTCTCGCCATGTCAAATGATGCAAGACAGTAAAATGCCCAGGTTCTGATGGAACTCACATGCTCACCTATGTAAAATCATCTCTTAAGTTCTCCGGGGGCGGGGGGGGGGGGGGTACAGAATCCACTACCTGGAATTACCTGAAGGCTTGTCAAGTGCTTTAAGGCCCTATAAGGCAAGGTGCGATGTTGAGAGACATTTAAGAAAGAGTAGCCTTGCCCCACTGCCCAAGGTGCTCTAGAACATCCAGCAGGCCAACGGTGGAGGGACAGGAGAAGCGCCAGCTTCCAGTGGGCTCCTGCTTCTGCTCCAACATGAGACACAGCCGCGCAGTCATTAGCATTCCCAATTTGCATTCACTCCAGATGAGATTTCATCACTGCATCTTATTTATTCATTCCTTATTATAAACCTAAATTGCTCTCTTCAAATAGCAGAGAGCACTGTGCTTCTGTGAGGGGAGAGAGAGATGATCACGGTAAGAGATGTACGGCATTTTCATCTTCTCTCCCTCCCCTGCAATAAGCCCTTCCCTGGATCCCACCCAGGACTCAGAAAACATGGTTTTCCACATCAGGGCTCCTGGTGGAGGGAAATGTGGTGGCCCTCAACACTCTCAAAGGTTGCAGGAGCCCCTAGTAAGTCCTGTCCTAGGTGAGCCCAAGTGCCTTCACAGCAGCCAAACATAACTCACAAGGAGAAAAAAGACTACAATCTTTTAAAAGAGGCTACAACCATGTGTCTGAACCTGGAAAAGTTTGCTGGGTAATAAAAAAGAACAAGTTCTTTGCAGAAGGTGAAGCTCTAAAACACGGCCTGTCCACAAATGACTGGGAATGACAGGACAGGGAGTTCGGAAATTAGGGAGGCCACGCCCACCAGCCACAGCCAGTCTGCTCCTTCCTTCCCACCAAGGCCACAATGCATTCTGTGGGGGAAGCAGCAGGTTGTCCAAGAACCACTTCCTGCTGAGAGTAATTTATGGTGCCTTTTCCTGTGAGAGGAAAATTGATATCATCATCTAGAAGTTTATGTGCAAAAGTATTGTTTCTAAGTCTTTTCACTCTGAGATACGACACAGTCTTATTCTCCTCTGTATATGTTTTTAAAATAGTAAAAATCTTAAGTGAAAACATTCTAGGGCTTGCCCATATGCTCAAGGAAGGTCACATAGGGTCTTTTCAGGAAAACATGCTGAAAGAAAAAGGATCAACCATTATCTATCAATTGAACTCCTAAATGTCCCTGGAACCAGGGCCTGTGTGACAAATTCCACCCAGTAATTCTGTTTTCCTGTGTCCTAACCACCATGATTTCAGCTATTTTCTAAAGGGAGAGTTCAAGTGTGGTCAGAGCTCAGAGGAATTCCGATGTTTTCAAGCATCGCCACTTGAGTGCTTTTAGAGCTCCATGCTCAAGTGAAAGATGTGCACTCAGAAATTAACTCTAACTTCTGGGTTTGGGGACAGAAGCCAAGGACTTCCCATAGGGTCACTGGAGATGCTGTTTGCTGGGCAGACTTTTCCTGGAGGTGATTAAAGGTCTTGGGCCAAATGCACAGAGGTTTTCACTCCTGAACCTGATTCAATTACAGCATGTGAAAACATAACAAAATAGAATGTCTTTACCAACAATTCCTTTTCACTAGGAGTCTGAAATTGTCACGATTTTTAGAGAAACATTAGGGTATTGGAGCACGAGTTAGAAAATCCCAGTCCTGGGTCTGCCGTCGGCTTGCTGATGCGCCTGAGCAAGTGCCAGGACTTCTCTGAGTCTCCATTTCTCAATCAATCACACAAGGGAGTTAATGGATTTCTAAAGTCGTTCGCATTCTCCGAGCCTCTGTTTCCAGGCTCCCCATCTTTCCCTTTGCTAGCAGGGGCTGAGTGTGTTGGAAGATTGTGCCTTTGACCCCAGAGGAATGTGACAACGGCCTTCCTTGCATTGTTCCCACAGTAACCGGAGCCAGCTGTCCAGGCAGGCTGGCCAAGTTATGGTGCAGATTCCAAACAAAGGCAGACTCTGCTTAAAGACTGGACTCCACCGCCAGGCTTCCCCGCTTCCTAGGGTCCTCGTCGGGAGGTCAGCACACTCCTGGGAACACAAGAATGGGTCTAAAGGCTTTAATAAATAACACTTGAGAATTTAAAACTCTGGAGAGTAGCCACAATCATTTGAGACTCCCCCTAATTACTAGAAGGTCCAGGTATGTCTTCACATCTATGGACCTATGGACCTACCTCTGGGGAGCAATGGGTCTGTGTGACCTAGAGACAGTGGGTACTTTCCAAGCACACTGGCATGTTCTGACACTAAGGAAAAGATAATGGAAGTCAAGTGAGAGTGAAAAATCTAAGATGAGATTTTCATCTGAAAATCTTGGGGTGAATCAAGATTTGCAAACATGAAGGTCTGAGCAGGGTCAACCATGAAGGGTTTCCTCATTGCCTGCAGCCTGCATCTGAGATACTAATAAGGGAGAATCACTGGAAAGCATGACTATTATTTTTAGCTTTTCGAAGGGAGGGAGGAGTTTTGAAAGGGCAAAATGGAAAGGAATTTAGAGCAAGGATGTGTGTGGTGGAGGGAGGAGAAAAGATTAGGAAAAACGAGGCCAGATAAGCAGCTTCTTCCTCCTGTCTGGAGAGATGGCCACAGCCCAAACAACATCAAGGACTTTGGGTCCAGATAGACAAAGACAAAGAAGTTTTTGGAAGGAAATCACTTTTCTGTGAGCACAGCAAATATGCATTTCATATGGTGGGGTTTTTACCTTCCAGACTCAGCAGACGAGGCCACTCATAGAAGCTTTCTTGGAAGAGAGTCTGATAATTCATGTTGGATTTGAATGCTGCTTTAACTTGCATAGACCCCAAAGAAAACCCTATTTGGGTCTATACGGATCATGAATGTTCCAGATTAATAGGAGATGAATGAATTCCTCTTAGATGACCTGACAATTTTAAAATAGCAAGGTGGAGTCCAGCAGCTTCTGGGGAGACCATGGATGATGGGTCAAGAATGTAACATTTTGTGGGGGAATTTCTTTTCTTTTTCTTCCTTTTTTTTTTTGGCAACAGATAGTAAAAAGTGTCCTTAGTGAGCTGCAAAAGCCAATGGATGTATTCCTCAATTCAGGGGCCTGGTAACTGCTGGAACCACACGTTCAAATGCCATCTAGTTCATAAGAATGCTTATAAAGCACAAAGCACTTCATCACAACCTATTTGCCTGCTAGAATTTTTAAAGCAAGAATGCAAAATATTCAAGTAATCAACCTGCCGCATGATTGACACAGACCCAGAGCTAACGAAGGAACGTGAGAATTAGTTTCTCAATTTCAAAATAGGACCTCGAGGAGTTTGTGCTACAGGAAAAGACTTGCTGTGTTTTGTTTAATGGACCTAAATCTGTGCCCATTTAAATTGTGAGCAGGTGGCATTTGGTAGCAAAGAAAGCCCTGAAAATATTCACATTTAGTGAATGCAGTTGTATGTATAATTAGCTAAGATTTATTTTAAAGTACTCTAAGCTTTTGTGCTCTTTTCTACAATTCAAACTGCTGAGGAATAGAGAGCAGCTTTTGAATTTATTCTGAAAGCACAGCCACCGTATTATCTGTTAAAAAATAAAAAAATGGAAAGGGTGTCAGAAAGTCTCTAATAGTATATATATATTGGGATCAGACAAAAGGAAAGGCTGGCTTGCTTTCAGAGGACTGAGTTTGTTGTTGTTGGGGAGAAATGAGTGAGTTAAATGACAGTATCTAGTAGGAGAGGGGATGCGAAGAATCACTGGTACACATTTTAGAAACATAACATTTTTTGTAACTTTTTTTATGGAAAATTTCAAACATGTATGAAAGACTTGCAAGAACACCAGCTATTCATTACTCAGCATCAATAATGATCAACTCATGGCCGAGCTTATGTCTTCAAGCAAATCCCAGAAATGCCATTTAATCTCTAAATATTTCAGTAGGAAGCAGAGAATTTCTAAGTTCCCTCATTTTCCCAAGGCCCTGAGAAGTCACATGCCCCCAGGCCATGCTGTCAGAGAGTGACGCTGGGACCCTGGTTCTCTCACTTGATGTTCAGCAAGAGTTCTCTCGCCCCAGCCCCTGCCCCGGAATAGTATTAGCTTAGAAAATAAACATTACTCTGGTTGGAGATCAGGAAATCCTGAATTTTCATCTCAGCTTTGCCATTTTTCTGAGCCTTAATTGTCCCAGCTATTAAATAGAGATATGAAATTGCCACCTTATACAATTACTTACGATATACTTACAAAAATAGTTGACTTTCAACCTGTAATAGTTGTTTTTAATGTATTTTCATGAAGTTTGGGAAAAGTTGTTAGACACTGCAAAGCTTAGGAAACTACTGTGAGGTGAGGTCTTGTATGTTAATGAATGGGAGGGTATGCATAATTATTATGTAAATGTACCGACAGCATTTCCAGACAAGTTTATTTACTTTTCACATATAAAACAGAACCAGCCATAACCGGTTTGGCTCAGTGGATAGAGCTGCGGACTGAAGGGTCCCAGGTTCTATTTCGGTCAAGGGCATGTACCTTGGTTGCAGGCACATCCCCAGTAGGAGGTGTGCAGGAGGCAGTTGATCGGTGTTTCTCTCTCATCGATGTTTCTAACTCTCTATCCCTCTCCCTTCTTCTCTGTAAAAAATCAATAAAATATATTTAAAAAATAAAATAGAACCGGCTATTTCAACAAGCTGAAATGGAAGTTTCTATGAAAAACAAATGTCTCATATAATATAAATCAACATTTCCCAAAGGAGAAAGAGGAAGATCCTCTTCCTGGAAAAGTTTAGCATCTTTCAGACAAGGAGCAGGCAAGCCCCCAAACCCATAACCAAAGCGGACTTACAGCAGAAGAGCAAATATTTTCACAAAAGAGTCCAAGCCTGGGAGAGTAATAACCGAATGCAGGTTTTGTGTAAGTAACTGGCATATACTGCTCCAATGCACCCTTTTCCTTCTCAAACACACACAACAGTACAGTATTAAGGGAGATTATGGGACTGAGGTAATTGTGACATTTAAGAAACCCTATTCTATTTCAACCCCAAACCTTGAAATTAGGCATAAGTGCACTTGTTTTCAAAAGCCAAACCACAGGAAATCTTGCCATTTTTAATATATGCTGGCAACAAATGCATACGTGTGTAGCTTCACCATAAAACACAATGGGCCAAGTGTCACAGAAAAGCAGTTGAATGTGAGGAAATGGCCTACCCACCTGTATTAGTTTCCTGGGGCTGCCATATAAATTACCACAGACTAGGGCTCAAACAACAGGCATTTACTGTCTCCCAGTCCTGGAGGCTAGAAGTCTGAGATGAAGGTAGCAGCAGGGTTGGTTCTTTCTGGAGGCTCAAAATGAAGGATGTGTCCATCCCTCCTAGCTTCTGGTGGTTTGCCAGCAATCTTTGGCCTTCTTTTGCTTGTGGCAGCCTAACTCCAATCTTAATGGGACATTTGCCCAGCATCTCTGCTGTGGTATCCAAATTTCTTCTTTTTATAAGGGCACCAGTCATATTGGACTGGGGCCCACTCTAATTACCTCATCTTAACTTGATCATCTTCAAAGACCCTATTTCTAAATAAGACCATGTCCATAGACACTGGCGGCTAGGACTTCAACATTGTTTGTGGGGATACAATTCAACACATAACATGACCTCGTATCCTCCTAACTTAGGAGAGGTAGGTGAGGGAAGCTGCGCCAGCTCCCAGCTTAGGCTGTTGGCCCTAAGAGTATGCCGCCAGTGCCCTGGGTTGTCCACCAGTACCTACAGGGAATACCCAAGAGCAGGCACACAATGCCTGGGGATGTACCCTAGGAAACCATCACTTGGCTTTATTGTGGTATCAGGGCCTGTTGACATGGCCTTTCTCCCTGCACCCATTCTCATCTTTGGCCACAGGGCTAACATACAATCTACATGTCAACTTGGCCGCCTTTAACCTCAGGATAGAAGAGAAGTCACTCACAGCCTCCTGCCAATTTTGCATCCTCTTCTACATATTCAGCCCACCTTTGTTCCTCCTCCTTATATTTCTCATACATATACATTTGGGACAAGCCCAGAGGTATCAAATGGAATAAAAATATATTTTTACCTATTTCTATGGCTGACATCATTATTATGTCATGAAAGAAACCATGATAGCTATTATTGAACACTAGAGGCTCGGTGCATGAAATTCGTGCACGGGTAGGGTCCCTATGCCTTGCCGGTGATCAGGGCTGTTCAGGGCCTTCCAGCTGCTGCCCAGGGCCTTCCTTTGTTCCGCATTACCCCCTGGTGGTCAGCGAACTTCATAGCGAGTGGTCAAACTCCCAGTCAGTCGAACTCCCAAGGGGACAATTTGCATATTAGCTTTTTATTATATAGGATACTCTTTTGCAGTTTTAAAGGTATCTATCAAGCATTACAGTTGCAGGATGTAATTATTCAACAACTCTAATAGAAAGCAACAACATCATTATTCCCAATTTATAGAGGATGAAACCGAAGCTCAAAAAGATTAAGTGATTCAGCCAGGGATACACAGCTAGTAAATCACAGGGCAAATACAAACCCACCTCTTCTGGTGTCAAGTTCTACATTTTTATACAACACATAATGTAACATTATCTATATTAAATTATCAAGAAGGACTGTTGTTTTCTTGACTATAGGCAGTATGGTAGCTATAATAAAACCTTAAGTTTATATTCCACATTTTAAAATATTTTTTAAAAAATGTTTCAACTTTAGGTTTCATCCTTTTAAACCTGGATGAGTTATTCTTAGGCCCATTTTACAGATGATAAATTAAGATAGAACTTATGTAATTTTCCTGAACAAACCAATGAGTTGACAGTGGAGCTAGAATAAGTATCCTCATTCTAATTCAAATCGTTGTGTGACATTACAAAGAGGATAATTCAATACAGCATCCTTGGAGACATGTAAAAAACAATGTTAATGAAGGATAACAAGAAGAAAATTGGATAAATTTCCACATATTTTACTGCAGGAAGAAGCAGCACACGTATGTGACATGGATGTCGCAGAACAGATCCCTGAACTGTGGGAGAGGTCAGTCTAGATGGCCTCAGATGGCCCTTAGAAAGCATAACAGGCTGTTAATTCTAAGCGACTCACACAGACTTGTGGCTGGTGAAGATGGAGAATGTACTTTCTAGCTTATTATAGGCCCAAGATTCCCTTTGGTCTTTTACAACCCAAATTCATAAGAGGGGGTTTCCAGAAGTAGAATCTGAGCTGACTTTAGAAGAATAAACAGCTTTAGAAAAGAAAGGTAAGAAAACGTGTGTTCCACTGTGGTCCACAGACCCCTGTGATTAGAGATGCATGTGTGGGGAGGTGACAGCAGGAGATGACCAGGCGCAAAGAAAAGTGGAGGCCATGCTATGGAGGGTCTCAAAGACCTTGCTGAGTAATTGAGATGATTTTGTAGAATGTGAAGGGGCTTCAAACGGTCCTGAGCAGGGGAATGAGCTCCTCAGATGCACTTTGTCTATTGCCACTAAGTGAGTGACTCTCAAACCAACAAGTCCAGCCCTGACTTCCCTTTCAAGATTCTGATGTGTTTTCAGAACGCAGGCTGGGAATCTCTACATGGCTGTCCTGCTGGCACTTCCAACTGGGCTTCTTAGATCTCTCCGGTCCCTTATAGATCTAACAGTCAGTGATTCTAGCAAAAGTTGCAGGGTTGAAAAATTGACATTTCCCTTGGGGAGACTGAAAATAAAAAAGGAACAGAGAAGCCATATTCAAGAGGCAGAGCAAAAAGAGCAATGTCTTTAAGTTGAAAAAAAATATCTCTTAGTCATTTATCTTTAACAATAAAATGTATCTGAGCGTGCATCAGAACATGCACACGTGCATACGCGGTGGGAGTGCTGTGGAGGTATTGCTAAAGCACTTTCCAAGGACACATGCTCCCAATGATGAGGCAGAATGGCTTTCTTGCCGCTCAGAGCTGCTTCCTGGCACCTGGAGAGGCTGGCTCTAGGAACAACAACTAAAGCAGGCAATAAGGCTCCTGAATTGCTAAATATTTTAAGTATCCCATGCCCCTGTACTCATAACAACTAGTGATCACGTCTTTATTTTTAACAAGCAAGTAACCCCTGAGGCTGTATAGCAGGAGTTTCCCCTAAAGACACGGGAAGAACCTCCAAGATACCCGTTAACAAAAGTAGACGTGTTTTCCGTCTGCTCCTTCAAAAGAAACCGTATTGTTAAAACTCTTACTTTAGCAGAGAGGAGAAGGGGAACATTACTTAAACTAGTGTTTCTTAAATGGTGTTGCATAGAAAGGAGAGACATGTCTCTTCTCTTTTGTCTGGACATAGCTTCTGAAAGCAAACGTTAAGAATGTATGTGGGTTGCCACTCCACTCACTGTGTTTATACAAGACACACATTTCACAAGCCTAACCCACTGGCCCACATCCAACACTCATCTTAGCTGTGACAGAAATCATTGCTACCCACATCTAGCCCTGACTAGAGGATCTGTCAAAATGTTATCTCACAGGGGTAGTGCCACCTTCTTGTCTCTGTACCCGCTGGTCTACACTGGGGCTGTTCAACTGCACTCTATGCTTCCGCATGTGTTTAACTTCCACTCGTGCTCAGCACAGAGCCTTGATCATAAACTGATTTCTCATTGAGAGCAACTTGGCCTGAGCTCTTCTGTCTAAAGGTGTGGCTGCTCTGCGTACTCCCGGGGATATAATGTTAAATCATTAATATGACAGAGGGCAACATGGTCCTGACTTCAGGAATAAGCCTGTGGACAACTTGTTCCATGACTTGTAGATCTTTTCAGCATGTTATTCAGATTCCACTTTCTTTCAGACTACTGACCTCTAGGATTTGTGCTTTACATACGGTAAAGATAATGATGGTTTGGGTCTGATAAAATACCTTACTGGTTTACATTACAGTAGCCAAGCACATTGCAAATACTGGGTGACTGAAAGGCTATTTTGATGGATTTATTAAAAATCATAATAAATCCATAATAAAATCCACTATGCTCCAATTTTTCTTATATTTAAAGACTATAACCCCAAAACTCTCTAAGGTATATTTTAGTCCTCCTCCTGTTCAGCTCTCTGGATCTTTCTTCACGGCAGTCTTCCCTCGCCTCCCACGTGAGGGTCAGGTGCTCTCTCTAGGCTTTCACAACATACTGCATTTCCTTCTACTGTTACTTCCCTCAGACTGCTTGTGCTGAAATTGACTAGTTACTTTTTTACCTACTATGTAATAACTCTTGTAATACTGATAGAGCAGGCACGGGATAGCAAACATCTCCCTTTTGTCCACATTAGAATCTTCAGTACTCAGCACCCTACCTGGCACATAGCATAGTGGAAGCTCAAACAACGTGAGTTGACTGACTGAAAATAAAACCCATGGTTCTGAATAACTGCCATTCACTCATCCAGACCATGAAAGGTATGGCCGTCTCTTACTCCATCTGGTACTGACCGTGGCCTTCAATGACCCATGACCACAGTTACTGCTGTGTCTGTCATAACTAAAAGAGTATCATCGCCCCACAAAGAGACAGCGAGCTTTCTCTGCTTTAAGTCATGAGGAGCTAAAAGCTTTTATAGCTTTTTCCTTTGAGATTCAGGAAGTTTGAAAGAACTTTAAAACAGAGAAAGTATTAAAAGAGAGTGTGGGCAAAGCCTAAAGCATTTAGGGTCTGCGAACAATGATCCCTCTACACATAAATCATTTTCCTTGGGATTTAGCAGCACTGTGGGTCCAGATTTCCATGGAGTTCTAGGCTAGTGCTCTTTACATAAGAAGATATTTGAGAAGATATTTTTATGACACTGATGCTTGCACAATAAATTATAAATAGATTAGGGTATACTTATGCCGTGACACACAATAATTTAGGGTAATTTAATTGAAAGTCAAAAAATAATTTGGGGGGATATGGTCAAATCCACATGAAAATATAATCTATTCATGATAAAACAAGTGAATCATGGAAAAGATGATCCTGGCAAAATCCATCAGGAGGTTTTTCCTGAAAACCGATTATGCTCAGCATTGCACCAGGACTTGTGGGGTATATGGACGACATCATCACCAAAGGTCAGAGTTCATTCCTCCCACAGTCTCCCAGCCCTACCCCAAAGGCACTCTGCCATGTCTCCAAAATGTGAGTGCAATTGTGCCCCTCGTGTCTACAGCCACCACCACTGTAACCTTAGACCAAGCAAGACAAACAAGACCCTGCTCAATGCCAGGTCTGACATCCTCACTTGTCTCACTGCTCACAATCCCCCATCTCATAAATTGAGACTTAGCATACTCTGGGTTTAAGACTCCATGACTCCTTCAAGCCCACGCCTTTTCCTTTTTCATTTTTTGTTAATCCTGACCTGAGAATATTTTTCCATTGATTTTTAGAGACAGTGGAAGGGGTAGGGAAAGACACAGAGAGAAACATCGATGTGAGAGAGACACATAGATTGGATGCCTCCCGCACATGCCCAGATCAGGGCCAGGGATGGAGTCTGCACTGAGGTACGGGCCCTTGACCTGAATCAAACCCTTCAGTCCATGGGCTAATGCTCTAACCATTTAGCAACCAACTAGGGCCAAACCCATGCCTTTGAAAATGCTGTCCTCTCTGCACAGAAACACTTCCCAAGAACATTTTGTCTGTTTATTCTTCGTAACTCATCTCTCAAAGAAGACATTCCTATAAACACTCCTTCATCCCCAGTTCTGATGTAATACTCTTTATATGTTTCCCTAGCACCTTCTGTATACTGGGCTCATAGCACTCAACACATGGAATTCTTCCTTACCATCCTCTTCCCTTTCTCTGGTCCATCTATGAACACACTGAACAACTGCTCAATAAGGCTGTGCTTGGTGCTATGTGTATCACATCTCTACTAAACCCACACAAAACCCCTGAATTATAGGCATGACTTACAGATGAGAAACTAAACTCAGAAAGGCTCAGAACTTGGCCAAAACTTGGCATTGTTCACACAGCCAGCAAGTGGCAGAGCAAGATGCTTCTGCTCCGAGCCCAGTAGTCCCTGCACATTTTGGGTTTTGACATGAGACCAGATGGTGTAAGCCAGAGGTGTGCATGTCCAGAATCACCTGGGAGGGCACACCATGCAGACTGCTCACTTTCCAAGGCTTTCTCTTTCCCGTGTGTCACACAGATGACGATGTAGTGAGTCCCAAACACCACCTATCAGTTTCTCCCATTTTTGGAGTCAGCCTGAATTCCTTTTGTTTTTAACCACCACGCACCAGCTCTGTATGTTAGATGTTTCCAACAAGAATCAAAGCTCAATTGTTACTGTCTTTTGTTTTGTTTTCCAGTTCTGCTATTGCAAGGGACAGCCTGTCCTAGTATTTATTGGTAGAGTCATGTCAGGTTCAGGGTTAGTACATAAAATACCTCTCCAGTTGCTTTGCAAGAGATCAAACACTTTTTTAATGGCAACATCAAAAAGAATCAACAGTAAACATGTTTCAATAGGCATTCCTTTTCACTTCAGTGATTTCTCAATATTTTGAACTCTTTATTAATCTGTTTTGCTTACAAATAGTAAAATATTTCACCATTTTTTCTAAGCCTTGAGACCCCTTATCATATCTGCTGACAAGCAGTGTTTTATGCCATTCTTTTAGTAATAATATTCTGGGGGAAATCCCTAGAAATAATTATCACATGGCTTGATTTTAGGAGACAGTGAGGAAAACAAGATGTATTTTAGGTCTTTCTTTCCATCCCTTTCTCCCTCTTTTCTTCCTTTCCTTCCTTTAGTAAAAACCTTTATTTAATGCTCATGGTGCTGCATACTCCGATTGCTTCTTAGTGTTTTCACTTGATTGGCAAAAGAAAAATAGCATCAGATTACAATCTAATTGCTGCCTTCTTCCTTTATATATGGACTTTCACTCACAGACTCCTGTTGGTGCTGGTGAGGAAAAGCAGTCCACTATTTTCTCACTGCAGGAGACTGGTGGAGTGTGCTTTACCTGTCTGCAAACGTACTGTCACTTCCGGCGTTTCCAAATGCTTTCTGCTCATTTTAGAGCCCTGTGAAAGCAAATGGACATTAAAACTGCCCAACCCCAAAGGTAATCACACTGTCAATGGAGAATATTCCATTACAGTTAAAAACTACACAAGGCTGTCCCCCATCATTGCTGTTATTTAACACTGTTCTGGTTGCAGTAGCCAATTTAATTATATAAGAGAAAGAAATAAGGGCTATAAAAATCGTCAAAGAAGCAGTAAAGTTATCATTATTTGCATATGATCTGACTACAAATCTGAGCGAGTCAGTTGAACAATTATTGGAGACAATCAGAGAATTCCACAAGGTAATTAGCAAAAGCAATTTGCAAAAAATTAATTGTTTTCCTAAATGACAACCAGTAAAAAGACATCCCATTTTTAACAGCAACAAAAATATGAAATACCTGAGATAAATTTAATGAGAAATATGCAAGGTCTATAAAAAGAAAAACTTTAAATACTATTAAAAGATGGAGAAGCAGATGTGAACAACTGAAAAGCTCTACCTTGTCCATGAATAGGAAGCCGCTGAGGGAAAAAGAAAAGCTCTTCCCAAATTAACCTATAAACTTGATACAATATAAAAAAAATACCATCATGAAATTAAGTTTGAGTTCATATGGAAAAATAAAATAGAAAAAAATGGCCATAAAAATGATGCAAAAAAAAAGTAAGGAATGACTGGCATACAAGGTATTCAAGGTATTACAAATCTCTAGAAATTAATTGAATAGGCACTGGCATATGAACAGAAAGTAAGATAAACAGAAAAGAAACAAATCTAAATACATAATGAATTCAGTGTATAAAGTTGACACTGCATTTTAGTGGGAGAAAGGAGGACTTTCAGTAACAGGAAAAAATTAAGTTGCAGACCTAATTCACATTCTACACTAAAATAAATTCCAGAATGACTAAATATTTAAATGTAAAAAAATGAAAACATAAAAATACTAAGAAGAACCTTGAAAGCATGATGCTAAGTGGAAGAAACCAGTCACATCAGACCATACATTATATGAGTCCATTTATAAGAAATGTCCAGAATAGGCAAATCCATAGAGAAGGCAAGCATATTAGTGGTTACCAGGACTGGAGGGAGATGGGATGGGAGTGGCTGCTAATGGGTAACAGGTTTCTTTTGGGGGTGATGCAAATATTCTGAAATTAGATTGTGGCAATGGTTGCACACCTTTGTAAAATAAAATACTAAAACCAATAAATTGTACACATTAAAAGGGTAAATTTTGTGGTATGTGAATTACATCTCAATGATGCTATGATTTAAAAAGCACTAAGCAAAAATATGAGACAATTTTTAAAAAATATTTGAGTTTGAGTGAAGAAGGGGTAAGCATGTGAAAAAGGTAAAAGCTAAAAAAAAGTCTGATGAATAAGACTACATGATTTTAAAAACAAATCCTGCATGAAGGCAACACGAGATGTAAAAAAAAAAAAGAAAAAATTAAGAAAATTACAAGACAAAAATACTAATTTTCTGAACCTATTACCTACTAAGTGCTCCTAAAAGTCAATTCACTGGAAAGACCAAAAACTCAGTAAAAGGAAAAAAAGGGGCGGGGTCAATGGATGTGAATATACATTTCTTAGAAAATAGAAATGTGAGATGATAACACGTGAGACGATATCCAATCATCACTGTAATAAGCAAAACTCATATTAATAAAGCTACTAACAGACAGTAGTTTTCACCTCTTAGGTTGGCCAAGATCATAAAGTCTAAAAACTGTCAGTGGAGAAAAGGCACTCACAGAACTAGTGGGAGCATACATTAGTACAAATGCCAAATTGGAGGGCAATTTGGCAAGGTTTCCCCAATTAAAACTGCACATTCCTTTTGATTCAACAACTCCACTTTAGTCATTTCTCATCCAGAGATCCTCACTGACATATAAAATGCTATTTATAGAAAGTAATTCCCTGAAGTATTGTTCATAGAAGCAAATGACTGGAAACAACCAAGAGCCCATCATCAAATATGGCAAAACGACTCAATGTAATGCTATTTAGATACTAAGAAGAATAAGGCTGCTTTCCATGATCTGACAAGAAAGGTTTTCCAGGATATATGGTTAGATGAAAAGTGGTAAAGGGCAGAAGAGTGTGTATGGTATAAACATTATGTCTTTAGAAAACCCCATATTTTTGCTTATATAATTACTAGAGGCCTGGTGCACAGGTGGGGTCCCTTGGCCTGACCGGTGACCTGGGCTGATCAGGGCCTGCCTGCCGCGGGGAGGAACCATGGGAGGTGGCTGGCCTAAGGAGGTTGGCTGTGGGAGTGCACTGACCACCAGGGGGCAGCTCCTGCGTTGAGCATCTGCCCCCTGGTGGTCAGCATGTCATCATAGCGACCGGTCGACCAGTTGTTTGGTCCACCAGTCGTAACAGTCACTTAAGCTTTTATATAGAGAGATAAAATATTCTAAAACAGACCCACAAGAAAATGGTAATGGGGCTTGCCTCTACAAAGTAATTGCAGTGATTTGGGAACAGAAATAAAAGACTTATTTTTCCTTGTACATCTATTGTACCTTTTGAACTTTTAGTGATTTAAAACAAATTAATTCTTTTAGTTAAAGGAAATAAAACAAATATGGCAGAGACACCGAAATATGAAGAAAAAAAAAATGTGTGGTCTAATTTTGGATAGCTTTTTTGGATTATTTTTAATACAGGTATATTTAAGAAAAAATTAATGTCTTTAAAACACCTCAAAGATTATCACAAATGGTACTGATTCAACTTTTGTAAAACAGGTTCATTCAGCTAAGTTACACCTTCCCGGCCAGACACACCTCTCTGGAGTGGGCAGGGCTACCTCCAAGATCAAGTGAATAACTCCATCTTCATAATTCATTCCAATTTGGCCTCTGCTACAGCTAGAAATGTGCCAACTAGATAGGTTTGTTTATACTTATCCTCAACACATAAAGAAAAAGGCCAATTTTGCCTATTTTTACTTATCTGTACTGTTGTGTGTTCCATTGGTCATCAGTTACATTTGAAACAAAATAGCTATAAAACAGACTATTGCTTGTTTGGCTCAGTGGATAGAGCGTCAGCCTGCGGATGGAAGGGTCCCAGGTTCGATTCCAGTCAAGGGCACATGCCTGGGTTGTGGGCTTGATCCCCTGTGGGGGGCATGCAGGAGGCAGCCAATCAATGACTCTTTCTCATCATGGATGTTTCTATCTCTCTATCCCTCTCCCTTGCTCTCTGAAATCAATAAAAATATATTTAAAAACAAACAAACAAAAACCAGACTATTGAATCTCAGAGGGAAAGTGGGGGTGGATGGATGGGTGTGAGGGAGGGAAGAGATCAACCAAAGAACTTGTGTGTGTGTGTGTGTGTGTGTGTGTGTGTGTGTGTGTGTATATATATATATATATATATATATATATATATATATATATATGCTAGAGGCCCGGTGCACAGAAATTTGTGCACTGGGCGGGGGGATCCCCCAGCCCGGCCTGTGCCCTCTCGCAGTCTGGGAACCCCTCGGGAGATAACGACCTGCTGGCTTAGGCCTGCTCCCAGGTGGCAGAGGGCAGGCCCAATCTCTAAGTGCAGCCCCTGGTCAGGCTCAGAGCAGGGCTGATTGGGGAGTTGAGGTGCCGCCCCATCATGCACAGAACAGGGCGGATCGGGAGGTTGTGATGCCACACTCAGTCACGCTCAGGGTAGGGCCGATTGAGGGGTTGGGGCACCGCTCCCTGTCACACTCAAGGCAGGGTCAATGGGGAGGTTGCGGTGCCACCCCCTGTCACGCACAGAACAGGGCCAATCAGGGGGTTGGGGCGCTGCCCCCTGCCACTCACAGAGCAGGGCCAATCAGGGGGTTGAGGAGCTCCCCCCTGTCACTCACAGAGTAGGGCCGATAGGGGAGTTGGGGCACCACCCCGTCACACACAGAGCAGGGCGGATCAGGGGGTTGGGGCGCTGCACCCTGTCACACTCAGGGCAGGGCCAATGGGGAGGTTATGGCTCTACCCTGTCACACACAGAGCAAGGCCCACGGAGGGGGGTTGGGGCGCCACCCTCTATCACACACAGAGCAGGGCCGATCAGGGGGTTGGGGCGCCGCCACTGTCACACTCGGGGCAGGGCCGATGGAAGAGGTTATGGCTCTACCCTGTCACACACAAAGCAGGGCCTGGGGGGTGGGGGGGTTGGGGTGCTGCACCTGTCACACACAGAGCAGGGCCGATCAGGGGCTTGGTGTGCTGCACCCTGTCAAACACAGAGCCACAGGGTAATCAGGGGATTGGGGAGCTCCCCCCTATCAGGCACAGAGCAGGGCTGATCAGGGGGTTGGGGTACCTTCCCCTGTCATGAACAGAGCAGGGCAGATAGGGAGGTTGTGGCCCCACCCCCTGTCACTCACAGAGCCGCAGGGCAATCAGGGGGTTTGGGCGCTGCCCCCTGTCACGCTGATCCCGGTGCCAGGAGCCTCGCTGCTCCGCTGATCCCGGTGCCGGGAGGCATATTACCCTTTTACTCTATAGAATAGAGGCCTGGTGCACGGGTGGGGGTCGGCTGGTTTGCCCTGAAGGGTATCCTGGATCAGGGTGGGGGTCCCCACTGGGGTGCCTGGCCAGTCTGGGTGAGGGGCTGAGGGCTGTTTTCCTGAAGCGAGTGACTGAAGCTCCCAAACGCTCCTTGTTTTCTTTTTTTTTTTTTTATTCTGGGCCAGCTTTAGCTCTGAGACCTCGCTGCTGAAAACATGGATACAATGTTGCGGTCTGGATGGATGAATCCTGGCTGAACGAAAGCCGATTTCTGGGGTTTTGTTTAGCTTCTTATTTGCAACATAGTACATAGTTGCTTAGAGTTGCAGCTGAGAGGCAGGCAGCGGCAGGCGGGGAACGTTGGAGTCTGCAGTCACTGGAGCAAGCGAGCCTCCCTGCTCACTTCAGTGCCTGGCTGCCGGCCGCCATTTTGGCTGACAGTTAATTTGCATATACTCACTGATTAGCCAATGAAAAGGGTAGCGGTCGTATGCTAATTACCATGTTTCTCTTTTATTAGTGTAGATATATATCCCATGAACACCGACAATAGGGTGGTGAAGACCTGGGTTGGGAGTGGGGTGGGCTAGAAGGAGTCAATGGGGGGGAAATAGGGACATATTTAATACTTTCAATAATAAAGATTTTTTTAAAATAGCTATAAAAATGTTTTGATTACTGTAGTGAAGTCATGAGACATTCCCTTAAGAGATTCTGTTCTAAGTTGGAGGGGGGTGAGAAGGCACAAAAGTAAAAAAGGGAAGTACTGTTTGCACTGTCTGTTCCTCTCTGACCTTCCCCCCTTTGAAAGGAGTCCTGGGTTTTCTGATTGGTCAGTGGTGATGGGTCATCAAAAGTGAAGGACCCAAACATTTTCATTTCAACCCTCTCACATCCATGTGTGTGTCACCTCCTCTGTCAAGTGGAACTTTTTGATTTCCTAGAAGACATAAATCTATCATTACAGAAAAGCCAGCAAGGCTATCTTTTCTCCTTTATGACCTTCCTAGCCATTTCAGCCCACTTTCCACTGTCCGCCTGAGAGGCGGGTGGAATTAACAGGTGATTCTCAACTTCATTTTAATCAAAAATTTCCTCCTCCTCTCTTGTGGATGAGAAAATAACACCCATATGCTCCTGTTGCCTATGTTCACAGAGGAGAGGATGGGAGTGAGCAATTAGTGTGGCTTGTAAAAAACTTAGAGTGCTGGAAAAGGAAATCAAAAGAATTTTAAGAAACATTTTACAAAACTCAGTTGTCCTACCCAACCAGCCTTCAAAAAAATTCCTCTGAATTGCTGATGCCTTGGCTATCAGGTCTGTAATACATCTGATATTAGGTATTTGGAAAGGACTGTGTGACACTCTACTAATGGGAAAGCACAGTGAAACTTAAAAACTATGGGCCCTGGGCTGGCTGGAGGGACATGAGCCTCCAGGAGGCTGAAGTAGTAGCCAAGGAGTCTGGGCAGACCCTGGCTCATGGTGAAGTAATGATGGGCTCAGCAGAAGAGAGAAAAAGCAGGGGTCATGTGACCAGAAAGGGGGTCAAGCTGTCAAACAGGCAGGTGTGGCAGTATTTGTGGGTGGCTGATGTGAAGGAGCGATGCAATCTTAAGGTGGGGAGTCTGAACAACTGGAGGGCAAAAAGTTAGAAGAATCAGGTTGAACTGAGCACCAGCCAGTGCCAGGCTTCTATGATGCCACCTCACTCAACCAGAGAGGGAAATATCTCATAATCAGCTTGTCAAAGGGAACACAAGTGCTGCGCCAGGTCCAACAGCATACGATAGAGTCTTTAAGCCACGTTCCTTACTTTTCACAATCAAATCAGAAGAAGGCTTGTGAATAAAAAGAATTATCTAAGAGATGAACAGGTAGGTACACGACCTGGGTTGATATTATGATGTGGGAGGAAACAGCACTGTGATTAAGAATACAGTAGATGTGGGTCCAACTTCCCAGGCTCAGTGGAGCCTCTCTGAACCTCAGCCATCCATCTGTCAAGTGAGGGTTACCTGAGAAATGCTGTCCCTCATCCCTTAGAAGTTAACCCATGTTCTTACTTTCTACAACAAGCATGTCAAACTCGCGACCAACGGGCCGCATGTTTGACATGCTTGTTCTACAACTACACGCTCAAGGGAAATCACTTTTCGGGGGATAAGACAGGTAAGAAGAGAGTAGTGAAGCAAACAAATGTATGAAAGGGAAAAATAATTTACTATCTTAATTTATAACTGCTCAAAAGTAAGCTACACAGAGAAATAAAACCATGTCCACACAAAAGCTTATACAGGAATGTTCAAAGCAGCATTATTCATACTACCTAAAACATAGTAGAAAGAACTCAAATGTCCATCAACTCATGAATGGATAAACAGAAGGTGGTATATCCATACAGTGGAATATCAGTCAGCTGTAACATGGAATGAGTACTGATACATGCTACAATGTGGATGAACCTTGAACAATGTATGCTAAGTAAAAGAAGCTAGGCACAAAAGTCCACATATTGTATGACTGCATTCATATGAAATGTCTAGAATAGTCAACTCTATATACAGAGAAAACAGATTAATGGTTGCCAGGCGCCTTGGGGTGAAGGGTTGGGGGAAAGTGAAAAGTGACCACTAATAGGCGTAGAGGTTTTTTTATTGTTTGTTTTTTGTTTTTGTTTGTTTGTTTGTTTGTTTGTTGGGGGGTATAAATGCCCTAAAATTTATTGTGCTGCTATTTGCATAAATCTGTGAATATAAAAAGCACTGATTGTATATTTTTAAAAAGAAAAAGAAAAAGAAAAAAAAAACTTAGCTATATGGTTCTTAACACTTCCTGCTTCCCATCTCCTGAATACAGAATATTCCTCTTCCCTGGGTGAGAGGTCTTGATGGGCAGAGCATATGAAATGCAGAATTCTAGCAGTTCCTTTACTTGTGAATATCAGAAGGCATGGATCCTCTTCCTCTGGAGACATTCCCGGGTGGGTGCCAGGAGGTTGTTGCTCTTCTACTTTCTATCTGTTTCTCTCTGAGCCACTGCATTCAGTCTCCTCCTGAGCACAGTGGTTAAAAAGCAATCTGCTTTATTTTATTTTTTTATTTATTTTACTTTATTTTATGTTTAAAGTATTAAAAATAGTAAAAAAATCAATCTGCTTGATCTTCACAGGCAAAAGCTTTAAAGTGGCCAGGCCTCTCCTGCCCAAGGTAACGCCTGTGAAAAGTACTGCGGGGGTGGAGGGGCCCTGGAGCATGGGATTTGGGCTTCTCCACACCATGAGGACAGAGCCTCTAAAAGCAGTGCTTCCTCAAAACTCTTCCACTTCACAGGAACATCGTTTTCTTTAGGGAGCAAGTTGCAAGGAGAAAATATTGGGGGGAAAACAACATTCCCTGTGGCCTAGTTAATGTTTGACTTATCTGACAAACATGCCAATAATTGCCTAAAAAGTAATCTCATACTATTAGTGGTTCCAGGAAATCAACCTTCTGTATAAAAATCAAAAAGTGTTTCTAAGGGAATACTGCAGTTAGAAAATCAGAATGCCAATGTAGTCATTCGCAAAAATAATAATAACCACAAGAAAAATTATTATTATTCCACATGACTCTGAAGGTCTCCGGGTAAAGCTGCCTTTACTATTTGAACACCCCAGGATTCAAACACGCAAGAATGTCTCAAAGGTTTTCCATGGAAACTATTTCAATACGCAGGATTAATAAAGTCTCGTCCTATGTTTCAGCTCAAATGTTCAGCACAGAAGACACAAATGATAAAGCATCGTGTTTTATAACAGGTTACTCTGGTCAATGGCATGTCAGCTATAAAACATAAACTTCTACTGAGGCAAGCTCATTCCAGACCGTAAAGCAGCCCAGAGGCCCGATTTCCAGGAAGAGGTGCCAGCCCCCTGTGGTGTGTATAATCTACAGATGAATCTAAGCACCAGAGGAGCTCCTAATTGCATGACTCTAGCTGGCAGGGGTGTGGGGAGGTCTCTAGAAAGAGAGAAGGATTTCTCATGACATCGGGAATGAAGAGTAGATTATATAAGATTTAAGTTGAATAGCAAGAATAAAGGTTTGGTGTAGCTCTAGATATCCAGAAATCTGTAACCCTGAGTAGGTCATAGGACACAAATCCATTAAACAATGATTTATATTCTACACTCAGCACTTCATGTTTTTGCATCCAGACGGAAATACGATGCCCTATTCTGCTTTTGCATGGATGAGGGAGGTTGAAAAATTCAGATCGTACCATGTTTCTTGTGGGGTTTGAAAGAGGTAGCTGCACGAGCTCCCCTTCGAAGAATGACTTGGCATTTTAGAACCCCAAATTCCGCCTAAATACTCTCTTGCAGTACTGGATTGGAGTCACTTCCAGCTACTCTTGTAACATTAGAAGTAGTGTGTTTACTAGAAAATATGCATTGTCTTATATATGCTTTGAGGGTGAAAGCCCTGGTAAGAATATGGGAGTATTCAGTTCTAACACCTCACTTTTATAGAGTACTCTACAATTCATAAAGTGCCTTCTTTCACACTCACATAGGCTTCTGTGTATTAAACCAGTTTCGCAGTTCAATTTCTACAGAAACCTCTTTCAAAGTTATTAGTCAATTAATGAACATTTAACAAAAAGGTGATTAGAACCTATGAGGACAATTTGGGGGCAGGGACTGCAGACTGGGAATGGCACAAAGATCAGGACAACATCATAGTCTTGAGTGCAAAAGAAAACGTCAAGAGATAGAACAAAATACATAAAATTAAAACTAAAAGAAAATGTTTCTTGCATGGGCTGCAGTACTGTTTTAAACAGACTGGAAAGATCATTAAATATGACTACCATTCACTTAATTTTAACTACACCAGCATCCAAATTGGCGCCTGCAAGTGCAAATCAGGATAGCAGCTGAACTGAAACGGTTTTCTACCACTGCAGGGTACATGTGCAAGAGGGGAACAAAGTATTCTTTTTAACGTGGAAGCACATCACCCTGACAATTTAACTATGACAAGCTTGCATAGTCCTAGGCATTCTATTTCTACCTCCTAACGGGGCACTTGTGATCATATTCTGTCAGCTGCTCTGCTAACAGCAGACATTTTTACTTGTATTTGGATAGTCAGTTCCCTAAGAGGGAGCGTCTCTGAGACCAGGGTTTCACCTTTTTGCTTTGCAATATGATGCTAGCAAGAACATTTCTATGCACATATTACATATACGTATATGGATTTAAAATAAAATGAGTATGCAATCTGCAAATTGGCTCCATGGAACAAACAACTGATATATCAAAAGCAAATGTAAAATCCATGAATGATATCTGTGTCAATAAGCTATAAAATGCTCAGAACTTTTATATTAACAAGGCATCTTGCTTGAATGTGTTGGATTTTTCCTTTACATGTGTGGAACACACACACACACACACACACACGAGAATTATAAACTTCAGAGTTCTTTAACCTTTACAAACCAACACAGTAATTACATTGCAAGGTATCTGACAACAGAGGGTAATATGAGAAAAGAATTCTTTTTCCCTCACTTCCTTTAAATAGTTCTCAATTTTTCTACAATGTACAGACTGCCTGCTGAAAGGATTTTCACAGCCGTGAATCCTACTACAGATAAATTGGGAGATAAAATAAAATCACTATTTCTTTCACAAGAATATTTGAGGCACCTCCAAAGGAAATGTTTCTGCAAACATAAAGAGGGCATTAAACTTTAAGAGTGAGGCTATCATCAAGATGAAGGCAGAGAAAAGTAAACATATGTTAACCTGACAAGCCCATACTGATAAAGCACAGATAAATGTTATCTCGGGATGACATGCCCAGGACAGCCAGTACTCAATTTACAAATGAGCTATGTACAGACAGTCCATTCTAAGTCAGTTGTTTGGAACTCCAAACTTATTTTCTCAGAGAAACAATGTTATAAATAGTGCTTGGTTTTGCAGCAACCCAAACGAGCTAACAGTAGACATAATGTAGACAAAGTCTAGTGCTGGTAGCTCTGAAGCAAGTTATCCCTGGGTTGCTCAGGGAACAATAGATGCAGGAATCGGGAGGCAGGGGGAAAAGAATGTTTCTTCTTCCTTACCTGGAACTTCTAAAGTTCTCTCTGGCCTCTATATGTTCTCCCACCCTATCTCTGTCTAAATGCTTCATCTCAATCCATGCAACAGAGCATCAAAATAATTTTATATAGTTAACAGTCGATTTCTCTCCCCAGCTTCAATGTCCACTCCTTGTGCCCAGTCATCTGACAATCAAAGTTCTGTTCAATAAGCTCTTGTTCCAGGAAAGATACAATCCTGGGAGAGTGGTATGGAGATACAACCCAGTTCTGAGCATAGAACACAGATGAGATATCTGGGAAGACTGGGGTACTTTTAGGAATTCCCTTGGAATTTAATAATGTTAACAGAAACAGGACCCAGCTCCTGGAAAGTACAGTGGGAAGAACTAAAGTAGAAGCAGGTTCCTGACCGATAGGCACATATAAAGCCCCCCAGGGGGTAGGAGGGGGCAAGGTGTGTTGCCATCTCCTAGGGCCTTGGTCGGCAAACTGCGGTTCTCGAGCCACATACGGCTCTTTGGCCCCTTGAGTGTGGCTCTTCCTAAGCCTTAGGAGTACCCTAATTAAGTTAATAACAATGTACCTACCTATATAGTTTAAGTTTAAAAAATTTGGCTCTTAAAAGAAATTTCAATCGTTGTACTGTTGATATTTGGCTCTGTTGACTAATGAGTTTGCCGACCACTGTTAAGGGCAGTGTTTAGAACAGTGATGGCGAACCTTTTGAGCTCGGTGTGTCAGCATTTTGAAAAACCCTAACTTAACTCTGGTGCCGTGTCACATGTAGAAATTTTTTGATATTTGCAACCATAGTAAAACAAATACTTATATTTTTGATTATTATTTTATATATTTAAATGCCATTTAACAAAGGAAAATCAACCCAAAAAATGAGTTCGCATGTCACCTCTGACACGCGTGTCATAGGTTCGCCATCACTGGTTTAGAAGGTAACTTGCTTTTCACATGGAACTGCACATGCCGGCTTACTCTTCTTCCCACTGAAGATAACAGCAAGGGATGTAAGTTCACACTGAGATGGTTGAAGGATGAAGAGTCCTGATCAGTGGGACCCTGGTTTTTCTAGGACAGAGCTGTGTGTCCTGCAAACAGCTGGGTCCCCACCCAGGTACACACCCAGGTGGCGGCTGGGACGGAAGTGAAGGATAGCATCAAGCTCATGAAGGCATCCTGTTGTGGCAGAGACTGGTGAGTGTTCAACAAACCAGCTTCCCTGTCTTCACCAACAAACAGGCTGGCATTTCCCAGCTTTACCTGCATTAGGTATGTCCATGTGACTGAACCCAGGCAAAGGGAACATGAAAGAGAGTGACCTACACCGCTTCCATTAACAAACCTCCACTGAGATCATTCCCTCTCTTCCTTCCCCCCAACTGCTGGCCCAATTGCTTTAGAAGCTCCAAGGTCTCCCAATCAGAGAACGGCTGAGCCATGAGATGAAGGACTCTCATCGGGGAGTCACCATAATGGGGATACCTCCACCCTCCTGTGGAACACCCTAAGTTAACTGTAACAGGACTGAGAGTCAGGGTTGTTTCTTCCTACAGCATCCCTACCCTCCGCACCATCGCCTCTTTGTCGCATTTCAGGGACAGGCCCTCTGTGTTCCCTACTCTGATTAATCCCCAAGCTTCGTTTGTCCTCCAACCCAATGGCCCCATACCACTGAGATGGTATAGTGCTCTAGTTTTTCCATTTATTTCCCCTTCCTTCACTGTAGTCAGTAGATTTAACACTAGAAAGCCCTCTTAATCCTTTGAACATACTTGGGGAGCTGGATAAATAAACCTGTGAAATCTTCACCTTACTCTGAGTGTCATCCTAAGCCAGTAGGGCTCTGTGTATCTCGGACATCACCTACAAGTCGAGCGCAAGATCTTCTGTTGCTCATTTTTCTCTTTCCTAGGAGGCTTTTTCCTAAAATTTCCAGTTTTTGTTAAGCAGGTTAGGGTCACAGAAGTATGTGTTCTGGATAAGGAAACTGGGACCATAACCACTTTTATAACAAAATTTACAGAAATGACATCACTTGACTTTTGTTCAAAGCAGCGTGCTCTTTTCATTTTCTTATTCATTCAATTTACTTGTCAGGGAAAAGGGGAGAAGAGAAACTGAACAAGGGAAGATGAGAGTGAAGAAGGGAATTTGTAACCACTCCCCACCTCTTGCTCTCTAAATATCTCCTGTACTTCATTATAATGTTATTATAAGGCACAATAAATACTCTATAAATTAACATAAAACTTTAAACAAACTTTGTCTAATCCAACCCTAAAACTTGGCTTTCTACCCTTGTTCCTTCCACAGTGATTTTCTGGCACTTTCCACATTCACCTCTTTGTTGCCTCTCTGAAAGGTCCACTAGGTTAAATGATCATGCACGCCCTCATCCTACATAATAAAAGGCTAATATGCAAATCAATTGAACGGTGGAATGACCAGTCGTTATGACGCACACTGACCACCAGGGGCAGACGCTCAATGCAGGAGCTGTCCCCTGGTGGTCAGTGCGCTCCCACAGGGGGAGCACTGCTCAGCCAGAAGCCAGGCTCACAGCTGGCGAGTGCAGAGCGGTGGCAGGAGCCTCTCCCGCCTCCACAACAGTGCTAAGGATGTCCGACTGCTGGCTTAGGCCCGCTTCCCTGGGGAGCGGGCCTAAGCCATCAGTTGGACATCCCTTTAGGGCTCCTGGACTGCAAGAGGGTGCAGGCTGGGCTGAGGGACCCTCCTGAGTGCACAAATCTCGTGCACCAGGCCTCTAGCAAAAAATAAAAGAATTAATCTGTTTGATATATGTGTACTACCTCTTCGACAAAGAGAAGCCTGATAGGCTTCCCAATCCTGACAGAGCTCTGCTGAGGGTCACAGGGCAGGGATTCTGCCTGCCTTCACCTTGCAACATTTTTGAGAATAAGTTGAAATGGTTCCCTCAGTTCAGGATGTGATTCCCACTTGTGCCACCACAAGAAAGCAAGGTGCCCATTTTAGTAAATGCACTAGAGCCATGGTTGAAAAACCGCGGCTCGAGAGCCACATGTGGCTCCCCGGCCCCCCGAGCGCAGCTCCTCCACAAAACACCATGTGCAGGCGCGCATGTACAGTGCGACTGAAACTGCGTGGCCCATGTGCAGAAGTCGGTATTTTGTGGAAGAGCCGGTATTTTGTGGAAGAGCCACACTGAAGGGGCCAAAGAGCCGCATTTGGCTTGCCAGCCGTGGCGCGCCGAGCCGAAGTTTGCCGACCACTGCACTAGAGTCAAAAGCATCAGGCACTCTGAGAAGGGAGAAAAACTGACTGGCACATATGGGCTGTGGAAAGAACACCGGATAAAGTGAGTATTTTTATATGGAATGAACCATTGACTACAATTACAGTTTTGAAATACGTTCTCTATGAAAAAACACTAAAGTCTATATAAGCTTATAAAGGACATAAAGAGATTCTTTATCCTGCCAGTTTGAATACATGTGCTTCCACAGCAGGCCCATAAAGGGGGCCTCAGGGTCACATTGCCAGTGTCCACTCTACAAAAGATGTAATTTCTTTTCACATTTTGCACAAAACATCTATTCATATTATGAAACACACTGCCATTTAAACCACATTTTAAATATACCATATGAAAATCACATTTCATGGAATCTTCTCATCACTAAAAAGGTATTTGAGCCCTGGCTGGTTTGGCTCAGTGGATAGAGCATTGGCCCGCAGACTAAATGGTCTAGGGTTCAATTCTGGTCAAGGGCACTTACCTCAGTTGCAGACTCAATCCCCAGCCCTGGTCCAGGCGCATGCAGGAGGCAACCAATCATTGTTTCTCTCTCACATCGATGTTTCTCTTTCTTTGTCTCTCCCCTTTCCTTCCACTCTCTCTAAAAATCAATGGAAAAATATCCTTGGGTGAGGATTAACAACAACAAAAATATATTTGAATATTAAATTTACATGCTGCAAAAGCTACATTCAATGCTCAATTCTGGACTAGAATCAGAACCACCACAATTTCACGTTTTCAAAAATATCAAGTGGCTTCCATTTACACTTAACCATAAAAGGAGTTAATTTTCTCTGCAGTTGCCTATTGTCAATAAAATATTTATTTAGCCTAATCACTGGTTGGCATCAAAACCAAGCAAATCAAACAACCCAATTTAAAAATGGGCAGAGGAACTAAGTAGACATTTTTTCAAAGAATACATACAGATAGCCAACAGGCACATGAAAAAAAATGTTTATCACTAATTATTAGGTAAATGCAAATCAAAACCACAATGAGAAATCACCTCACACCTGTTTGACTGGCCATTATAAAATTTAAAAAAAAGACAAGAAATGAGTGTTGGAGAGAATGTGGAGAAAAGAAAACCCTCGCACACTGTTGGTGGGAGTGTAAATTGGTGCAGGCACTATGGAGATTCCTAAAAAAATTAAGATGCATCACATAATCCAGCTATTCCAATTCTAGGTATTTATTTGAAGAATCTGAAAAGAGTAATTTTAAAAGATATTTGCATCCCTATGTTCACTGCAGCATTATTTACAATAGCTAAGATATGAAATCAACATAGGTGTCCAATTATGGATGAATAAAGAAGACCTGGTATATTTATACAATGGGATACTACTCATCCATAAAAAAGAATGAAAACTTGTATTTTGGGACAACATGGATGGACTCTGGAGGTATTATGCTAAGTGAAATAAGTCAGATGGAGAAAGACAAATACCACATGATTTCACTCACATATGGAACCCAAAAACAAAACAGACAAACAGAATAAAACAAAAACAAACCATACACACAGAGAAGAGATTAGTGGTTACCAGAGGGAAATGGGGTTGGGGGTTGCAAAATGGGTCAAGGGGGTCAACTGTATGGTGAAGGAGACACCTAGACTTTTGGTGGTGATCACTGTGTAGCGTACAATTGCCCAATTACAACGTTGTATACCTGAAACTGGTATGCCACATACCAATTTTACCTCACTTAAAAACAAGGGATGAGGACTCACTTGTCAGGAATAATTTCAAATGATGACAGAGAAACGGAGATCTTCAAAGGTCTTTAATATGTAAATCCAATTACTGCGGGCAATAATTAAACATGTATGCCCAGTGAGCACAAGGTGAATATACCCACTCTTTTGCCCCCTGCCCTGACATTACCCAAGCCCCAAGGTGAACTCCAACTCTATGGTCACAATTACTGATGAGGAGCTACTAGCGTGCTGCACAGAGAAAATGTCATCTTTGACCTACATGTGGAAATCTGTGAAATAACTGATGAAAACAAGGGAATAAAGGCTACAGAAGCTCTTTCCTAAATAGCACAGAGTGAAGGACAAGCCCAAGAGCAGAGAATAATAACACAGCCACGCCTGTATGGAAGAGCATCAGTTAAGGGTCTGCTCAGTGGGCAGCATTATATAAAACAAGTCAAAAAGACCTAAAGACTAGGAGCTTGAAACGTAAGCACCCAAACTTACTTCTCAATTTATTTTTCTATAAAGTTCATTGTGCTTTTATGGTATTTAAATTTTCATGTTTGAGACCTGTGGCACCCAGGGACCTCTAGCCTGACAAAGTTAAAGGGCTATGTGTGGACTTTTCCTAAGTAGAATGGCGATTTCATAGAGAGGAGTTTTTGTTGTTGTTTTCAACTTTTATTTTTTTTTAAATTTCTTTATTAAGTTACTACGTATGTGTCCTTATCCCCACATTATCCCCCATCTCCCCCGACTCATGCCCTCACCCTCCTGTTGTCTGTGTCCATTGGTTAGGCTTATATGCTTGCATATAAGTCCTTTGGTTGATCTCACTCCCTTACCCCTACCCTCCCCTACCTTTCCTCTGAGGTTTGATGGTCTGATTGATGCTTCTCTGTCTCTGGATGTTTTTGTTCATCAGTTTATGTTGTTCATTATATTCCATAAATGAGTGAGATCATGTGATATTTATCTTTCTCTGACTGGCTTATTTCACTTAGCATAATGCTCTCCAGTTCCATCCATGCTGTTGCAAATGATAAGAGTCCCTTCTTTTTTACAGCAGCATAGTATTCCATTGTGTAGATGTACCACAGTTTTTTAATCCACTCATCTACTGACGGGCACTTAGGCTGTTTCCAAATCTTAGCTATGGTGAATTGTGCTGCTATGGACACAGGGGTGCATATATCCTTTCTAATTGGTGTTTTTAGTTTCTTGGGATATATTCCTAGAAGTGGGATCACTAGGTCAAATGGGAGTTCCATTTTTAGTTTTTTGAGGAAACTCCATACTGTTCTCCACAGTGGCTGCACCAGTCTGCATTCCCACCAGCAGTGCACGAGGGTTCCTTTTTCTCCACATTCTCACCAGCACTTGTCGTTTCTTGATCTGTTGATGATAGTCATTTGACAGGTGTGAGATGGTACCAAAGAGTAAACTTGACATCTTTATCAAGTAGAGACAATGCCAACTTGAAAAATACTCTGACACTTTTCATGCTGCTATTAGGAAGAGAGCCACACCATCCCTTCTTTTTATTTATTTTTCTAAAATATATTTTTATTGGTTTCAGAGAGGAAGGGAGAGGGAGAAAGAGACAGAAACATCAATGATGAGAGAGAATCATGGGTCAGATGTCTCTTGCAAGCCTCCTACTGGGGATCAAGCCTGCAACCCGGGCATGTGCCCTGACCAGGAATCTCACCGTGACCTCCTGGTTCACAGGTCGATGCTCAAGCACTGAGCCACACAGGCCAGGCTCTTGTTTTTATTGGAAGGACAGAGACCCCTTAGGTGGGTCTGACTGGTCATCTATAAATTCATGCAGTCCAGCTCAAGCCGTGGGCTTTCCTGCTCCATGCTTCACTGTAGGCAGACATTATGTTTATACTCTTTTTAATTTCCTTCTTTATCTAAAATATATAATTCTTCAATGTGGGCAGTGATATCTGCTGAATGAACTGTTTCATTTATAAACACCAGCATCACCTCTCTTGTAAGCTTGACCCAAAAATCATATGACCCCTCCGTCTTCATGCCCCACATCCATCAATCACTAACTTCTATGATTCTACCTCTTCAAATGGCTTGGGGTATGTTGCTGCTTCTTCCTTTACTGACTCCCCCGCCCCAACCCCTTCCACCCCAGGCCCCAAATAAATAGGCTCTCATTCCTTTTAACTCCTAACTCACCTACCTTCATCTCTCCCAACTCCAGCCACCCTGGATGCCTGTCGCCAATTTCACATCTATATCATGCCACTGAGTCACTTCCTTGAACAAGAACTTGTAACACTATCACATTACCTTCAAACTCCTCTGCCTGGTCTTAATGAGCTTCTACTCTGTCTTCCCCACAGTTGTCCAACTTGCTTTCATCCATCTCTCCAGCAAAAATGCACACATCACTCAGGCAGCCTCTCTAACACATCCCACCTGGGCTGTCTGCATCGCTTCCTTGGGCCTTTGTTCCCACACCTAACAACCCCTCAGTGTGCCCCACCCCTCATCTCTCCACCACCATTCAAGATACAAGTCAAGTTTTCTTTCTCCTATGAAACTTTTCCTGACCACTCCAATCACCAGCTCTCTCTCCTCCTCCTCAATGCCCACTCAGCCCAGAGTTGCCTCCATCACCATTGCAACTTCTTAGTTGTATACTGTCATGTATTGCTCTATAATTGCTTCTTGTGGATTGGTATTGCATCTTCAACTAGAGTTTCATAATGATACTTTCAGATTTACAGAGAGTTTAAAAAATAGCAAGGAGTTACTTTGTGCTCTTCACCCAGCTTCCCCTTATGTTAATTTCTTACATAACCAAAGAACAATGATCAGAGCTAGAAAATTAAGTGTGTTCAATACTACCAACGAACTATAGAATTCATTAGGATTTCACCAGGTTTTCCACTAATGTCCTTTTTCTGCTTCAGGATCCAATATAGGATTTCATGTTGCATGTGGATGTCCTGTCTCTTTAGTCTCCTCTAACCTGTGGCAGGTCCTTAGTTCTTTCTTACCTTTAAAGACCTTGACAATTTTGAAGAGTACTGGTCAGCTGTTTTCTAGAATGTCAATTTGGAGGTATCTGATATTTTCTTGTAATGACAGTAAGATCATACATTGTTGGGAAGGATACCACTCAGGTGATGTGCCCTTCTCAGTGCTTCATATGAAGGGGCACATGTCAGTATGTATTATTGGTGATGCTAACCTTGATCACTTAGTTAAGGTGGTGTCTGCCAGGATTCTCCAGTTAGAGTTATATTTTTCTCTTCATAACTACAAAAAATTTTGGAGATATTTTGAAACTCTACAAATATCCTGTTCCTGCTTAAGATTTTGCCCACTAATTTTAGCAATTATCAGTGGAACTTTCCTGTAGCAATTATTACTGTGGGTGCTAATGATGCTTTTCTATTTCTCTCAGGTTTATTTGTTAATTAATTAAAATTCCTCTGTAAGAAAGTTGTCTCTTTTGCCTCATTTATTTATTTATTCAGTTATTTATTTACATACTATGGACTCAATGATATTATTCCCTGTTGTTCTTTGTTACAATCCAATGTTTATTTCATTATTCAAGTGGTCTAACCCTTAGCTAGATTTTATAGCACGACAGAGCAGATGTGACCATGCATTAAAATTCTTAAACCTTGTCCTTCACGTCAAAGACAATGATAGGCACACAATAGGTATCTTATTGATTTATTCATTGATTCATTCAACAAATTATATGTTAAGGGAGTTGTCTTAGGTGCTACAGTTATATTTTTACTAAATATCGTTGCTAAAACATTTAGTGATTTTTAAAAAATCATTTTTTTCAAGTGGTTTACAGCCTAGTTAATAGAGACCCATGTTTGTCTGCAAGTCCCTGATAAAAGCATTTAGAGTATAGTGATGGCTTAAACGTGCATATAGTAAACTTTACCTGGAGAAAAGGGGATAGATAAGGTGACAAGTAGGCAGGAAAGACCTTCTGAAGAAGACAGTATGCTATGCCCCCTTTTACTACACTGCTCATTCTATAAAAATATGTAGGCATATAAAATATCTAGAGACAAAACCCATCACACAGTTAGCATGTACAAACTGTCTCTGCATCTTATAATCTAATTCCTAAAATCAATCCTCATGGGCACATTTTTCAGGAAGATTTAATGTAGTAAACATAGACTTTTTATGCAGAGTGGGGCAAAGTAGGTTTATAGTTGTCAGTACACGAAACAATTTCTTATATTCTTATTTATTAAATATGGTATTACTTTCCATACAACGAACTGTAAACCTACTTTTGCCCCATCCTGTATATGACTGCTTTACTAGGAAAACTACAAACGGCTGAGGTAAAAATATCTGAGAAGCCACTTGTCTTACTCCAGTTTTCACATCCAATTTCATAGTTTTCATTCCTTCAAAGGGAATAATGAAGAGCAAACAAAAAGCACCATCAATCAAAGAGAGACTCTCTAAGTTTCTTTACATAACTCAGTTTTCTTGGACTGCCCCTAATGCTCTGAACAAAGCTGTTCTTTTCTCCGTGTGATAGTTCAGCCCTGCAAATGTCCTCAGGAATAATAAACAAACAATTGGGGCACATTTTCTCCCACAAATTACACTCCGCAACATTCTTTACCCAAATCATTTGAATTCCAAACAAGCGCAGACATATCTAAATTACACTGCTATATTGTAAGAGCTGCTAACAATAGAGAATTTGTATTTTTAGACACTTATTGACACTTAAGTCTGTTAATATTTAACTCCTACTATTGTTCTAAACCATGAATAAACAAACTCTCTCATGCACACACAAAGTTAGATCATGCACTTTAATTACATTAGTAAATGTTGCCCAAAGGAATTTTATTTTCACTGTCTCGTACCACCCTTTTTAATTAATGCCAACGTGTTTTTTCCATCTGGGGATATATACAACAGACGCACATATGTATCGTGTCTGTGGATATCGGCACAAATGTACACACAGTCATGGACGCACGCATAAAGACACTTGCATTCATCCCACGGTAGTATCCATTAACAGAATGCCCGAGTTCTTTCAGCATCTGCTTCCTCAATTCCCTGGAATCTCCCTTTTGAGACTTCTCATGTCCTATTAGCTGATTATTTCTCTGTTGGCAAATCCTTTCCTTTTTTGTAAAACCTGTTGCACACATTGCTCAGTATTTTAAAATTTTGTCCACTAATCCTCCCACAGTCTTATTCTAATATTTAACACAATGGTTACTCCTAGTCCAGAAAAATCTAAAGGATTATACATTTTTATTCAACTGCATTTGTCTACTAGGTTCATTTCTTAAATTTTCCTTCCTGTTCACTTTTATTTACCAAGATCCTGGAATTAAACAGAAGAGTTTTCTGGGCTGCCAACTCACTCTTCCCAAGCCATTCAAAAGGTGCCTTAACATAATTTCTCAGCATAGCACATTCTGATATCATAAATACCAAACCCGATATTATCCTATGCAGGGGGAAAAAGGAGGAGGTGGCTCTAAAAAGACAGATCTATTTCAGTGCCCATACAGCCTGATAATTAGACCACCGGGAAAAGACAGAGAAGAGAAACCACAAAATAGTGCAATGGGATATCAATGGGTCACCAATGGGGCTTTCGGAGCTGAAGTCCACACCGTCTAAACAGCAGAGGTAATCAGAAATAATCCTCCCTTCTTGTTGCCCAATCCCACGTTCCCTGCTGTTTTAATTAGATTATTTTGGAGTCTGCTATTTCTGTCTTACTCCGTTCCCCAAACTGTAATAGAAGTACTGCAGCTTGGCTATCACACAGCTGCCAAATTTCACTCCAGAGATGGCAGTATTTCAGTGACAAGCAAAGCATGCTCCCTCTGTGACATCTGAACACCAGCTTAAGGGGTTAAGCATCTGGAATGGGGTTGCCTTTGTGCAGGAAAGGAGAGTTTTGTTTTGTTTTATCATCACCACTGGAGGAGCAAGTCCACCTGAGCATGAGGGAGGACACAAACCAAAAACACTTTATGCATCCACTCAAATGCACAGAGAGAATATCAACAGTGACTGGGCTTTCATAGGTTCTTTTCTACAGAGATTCCAAAGGCTTAACACATCAAGGATGTCAGATGATGATCATGTGTAGAAGTAAAAGAAGCCCCAGAGAGTAACCCACTCATATTATAGATTCAAAACTTGGAGGCACAGAGTAAGTGAGTACTTGTTCAAAGCCCTCCTGATCCCCAAACCACTCCACCTGAACTTGGGTTCAGCCACAGACCACTCAGGGGATCACATCTCTGTCAGGGGGATCAAACACAGCCCCACAGCCCCAGCTTCTGGGTTTCTTGTTTTATTTGGTTATATTATTTTGTTTTACCTACCAGAAAAAAAGAGAGTCCCAAACAAGATGAACCCGAGAAGACCCACACCAAGACACATCGTAATTATGATGGCAAACGTTCAGGACAAACAGAGAATCTTACAGGATGCAAGAGGAAAACAGAAACTTACGTACAAGAGATCTCACGTTAGATTACCAAATGATTTCTCAACAGAAACACATCAGGCCAGAAAGGAGTGGAAGGAAATTTACAAAGTGATGCAAAGCAAGGGACTGAATCCAAGAATAAAAGGCTAAGGGAGTTTATCACTACCAAGCCAGCAATACAAGAAATGCTAAAGGGACTGGTGTAAAAAAAAAAAGAAATAAAAAGGGAAGAAGGAACACAGGCACAAAAAATAATAATGGCTACAAACAAGTACCTATCAATAATAACTTTAAACATAAATGGACTAAATGCTCCAATCAAAAGACATCGAATGGCTGAATAGATAAAAAAAAATGACCTATATGTATGCTATCTACAAGAGACCCACCTCAGAACAAGGGACTCACACAGACTAAAAGTGAAGGGATTGAAAAATATCTTCCAGGCAAATGGAAATTAAAAAAAAAAGCTGGGGTAGCAATATTTATATATGACAAAATAGACCTCAAAGTGAAGGCCATAACAAGAGATAAGGAAGGCCACTTCATAATACTAAAGGAATCTATACAACAAGAGGATATAACCCTGGTAAACATATATGCACCCAATGCAGGAGCACCCAAATACATAAAAAAAACTCCTGGAAGATATCAAAGGAGAGATCGACAATAATACAATCATAGTAGGGGACTTTAATACACCACTGACATCACTGGATAAATCCTCTAGACAAACAATCAGCAAAGAAACAGCAATCCTAAATGACTCACTAGATCAGATGGACTTAATTGACATCTTCAGAACATTTCACCCCAAAGCCACGAAATATATGTTCTTCTCAAGTGCACATGGGACATTTTCAAAGATAGACCACATATTGGGACACAGGCAAAGTCTTTCCAAATTCAAGAAGATTGAAATCATATCAAGCATCTTGTCAGACCATAATGGCTTAATATTAGAAATAAACTACAATAAAAACAATCAAAAAATTTAAGCACCTGGAAGCTGAATAGCATGCTATTAAACAATGATTGGGTTACCAAAGAGATCAAAGAAGAAATTAAAAACATCATGGAAACGAATGACAATGAAAACACAACAATCCAAAATCTATGGGACACAGTGAAAGCAGTCCTGAGAGGGAAGTTTATAGCTCTACAGGCCTACCTCAAAAAAACAAGAAAAAATGGTAATAAATCATCTAACACTACAACTTAAAGAATTAAAAAGAGAGCAAGAAAAGCTCAGAGTGAGAAGAAGGAAGGAGATAATAAAGATCAGAGCAGAAATAAATGACATAGAGACCAAAAAAATAATATAAAAGATCAACAAAACCAAGAGCTGGTTCTTTGAAAGGATAAACAAGATTGATGAACATCTAGCCAGCCTCACCAAGAAGCAAAGAGAGAGGACCCAAATAAACAAAATCAGAAATGAAAGAGGCAAAATAAAAACAGGCCCCACAGAAATACAAAGGAATGTTAAAAAATACTATGAACAACTCTACTCCAATAAACTAGACAACCTGGGGGAAATGGAGATATTCCTAGAAAAATACAACCTTCCAAAACTCAATCAGGAAGAATCTAAAAATCTCAATAGGCCGATAACTATGGAGGAAATTGAAGGAGTCATCAAAATGCTTCCAGCAAACAAAAGCCCGGAGCCAGAAGGCTTCACAGGGGATTTTTACCAAACATTCAAAGAAGAACTAAAACCTATACTCTTCAGGCTACTCAAAAAAATTCAAGAGGAAGGAACACTTCCAAGCTCATTCTATGAAGCCAGCATTACCATAATACCAAAACCAGATAAACACAACATAATGAAAGAGAATTATAGGCCAATATCCCTCATGAACATAGATGTCAAAATCCTCAACAAAATTCTAGCAAATCAGATCCAGCATTACATCAGAAACATCATATACCATGACCAAGTAGGATTTATCACGGGGATGCAAGGATGGTGCAATATCTGCAAATCAATAAACGTGATACATCACATAAACAAATTGAGAGATAAAAATCACATAATCATATCAATCCATGCAGAAAAAGCATTTGACAAAATCCAACAACCTTTCTTGATAAAAAAACCCTCAGCAAAATGGGAATAGAGGGATCATACCTCAACATAATAATAGCCTTATATGACAAACCTATAGTCAACATCATACTCAATGGGTAAAAACTAAAACCATGTCACCTAAGAACAGGAATGAGACAGGGATGCCCACTTTCACTACTCCTGTTCCACAGAGTACTGGAAGTGTTAGCCATAGCAATTAGACAAGAAGAAGTAATAAAAGGTATCCAAATTGGAAAAGAAGATGCAAAACTGTCATTATTTTCAGATGACATGATACTGTACATAGAAAACCCTAAAGACTCCATCACAAAATTATTAGACTTAATAAATGAATTCGGCAATGTAGCAGGATACAAAATTAACACCAAGAAATCTATGGCATTTTTATACACCAATAGTGAACTTACAGAAAGAGAGATTAAAAAAACAATCCCATTTACCATCACACCAAAAAAAAATTAAGATACCTAGGAATAAACTTAACTAAGGAGGTAAAAGACGTGTCTCAGAAAACTACAGGACACTGAAAAAAGAGATAGAGGAGCACATAAACAGATGGAAGAACATACCATACTCATGGATTGGGAGAATCAACATCATTAAAATGTCCATACTACCCAAAGCAATCTATAGACTTAATGCATTCCCCATTAAAATACCAATGGCATATTTCACAGACCTAGAATGAACTCTCCAAAAATTCATCTGGAATAAAAAAAGACCCCAAATAGCTGCAACAATCCTGAGAAAGAAGAACAAAGTAGGAGGGATCTCAATACCAGATATCAAGCTGTATTATAAAGCCACTGTTCTCAAAACTGCCTGGTACTGGCACAAGAACAGACATATAGACCAATGGAATAGAATAGAGAATCCAGAAATCGATCCAAACCACTATGTTCAATTAATATTTGACAAAGGAGGCAAGAACATACATGGAGTCAGGACAATCTCTTCAATAAATGGTGTGGGGAAAATTGGACAGATACATGCAAAAAATGAAATTAGACCACCAACTTACACTATACACAAAAATAAACTCAAAATGGATAAAGGACCTAAATGTAAGACGGGAAGCCATAAAAATATTAGAGGAATCCACAGGCAGAAAAATCTCAGACATATGCCGAAGCAATATCTTCACCAATACAGCTCTTAGGGCATTGGAAATTAAAGAGAAAATAAACAAATGGGACTACATCAAAATAAAAAGCTTCTGCACATCAAAAGAAACCACCAACAAAACAACAAGAAAGCCCACTGCATGGGAGAACATATTTGCCAATGTTATCACCAATAAAGGTTTAATCTCCATCATTTACAGGGAACTCATACAACTTAACAAAAGGAAGACAAACAACCCAATCAAAAAATGGGCAACGGACCTAAATAGATACTTTTTGAAAGAGGACATAAGGAAGGCCAAGAGACATATGAAAACATGCTCAAAGTCACTAACCATTGTAGAGATGCAAATCAAAACGACAATGCGATACCATCTCACACCTGTCAGAATGGCTATCATCAACAAATCAACAAATGACAATGTTATCACGGATATATGCACATAATCTTCACAGGGACCTGTTATCCTGTCTCACTGTAAAGGCAAAAAAAAAAAAAAAAAAAGCGGGATGGAGAAGAAATAATATTTCTGAAGAGAAAACAGGAGGAACAGAATATAACTGACAAGTCACAGGAACTATCTTCCCAAATTTTACTAAAACATTTAGTGTAAACTTAAATACCAGTGGTATGTTTCTCATTTTGTCTAAAGAGATGCTCCTTCTTGGCATATAGGAGCATGAGCCTGTTGTTTCTCACTAACTCAAATAAAAGACTATATGACTCCCAAAAATTTAGGTATATTATTTAGATCTTACAATGATGATGGTTCTTTCAGTAATGAATGAACAACCAGTGATTCACTATTTGAACACCGGTGAGATGAAAGGCACTAATGATACATACTGAGAGGGGTCTTGAGTTGGGGTGGGGATGGCGAAGAAACTAAATGCTCTTCATATTTCCTTCCGCCTCTAATTAGTACAACATCAAAAGCTATAACACCTAACATTCTAGAATTCAGGAAGCCTATGTACATACTCCAGCTCACTTGATAAACTCTAAGAAAAAAATAGTCATTTGAAAAGTACCACAGAACACCGACACTTTGATGTTTCCACTCCTAGTGGTTGCTCACGTTTTGAGTGGCGCAGTGCTCCAAACCCCGGAGCAGTCTTCCTGCATTAGAGGGGAGGGAGGCTGTGGCATCCTGCAGGAGGGTCGCAAAGAAAGAGACATGGAAGGCTTTGGTATCAACCATCTTCTCATGTATTTTACACATGTAGAGGACAAAATGTTCTCCCTTATTTCAGGAAAGGTAAAATAAGTATGTGAATGTTTGCACACAGACATGATAAATCTTATTATTTATCAGACTTTCAAAGAACAAAATGCTTTCTACAGAAGTCTGGTAAATTACTTTAGAAACGAATATACACCAGAATAGGTTTGAAAAGCTATGCCTACATCTAAAATGCTATGTACTCTTGTATCTTTGTCTCTGCCTTTTTCATTCTGCCATAGAAAACATCATAAAGTGCCTCAAAATGATATTTTCCCCCAAACTGGCTAAGAACTATAGAGGCCACCTTCAGATTGAAGGTACTAGAGTGGAAAAGGAAAGAACATGTCTGGGCTGAAAGGTAATATTTGAGAAGATCTCTATTTTAAATATTTAACGAGTATCAACAGGGTTTTCTTCACCATGGAAATGCGCATTGCAGATCCCAGAATGCAGTGTGTGTGTGTAGTTGGGTGGGTTGGGTTGGGTTGAGGAAAAGTATATAGCAGAGGGCTAAGCCCCAAGAGAGAACAGATGAGCAGGGAGGGACAAAATAGAGAACAAGGAAATGGTTATAAATCCAAAGCCAAAAATGTAGCCTTTACCAAACCCATGTTGAAGGCTGAAGGAAGTAAAAGAAATCTCTGAATGCGTTTATTACTTAAGAAACCCCTAAAAGCACCCAAATGGTTACAGGATGGAAAAAAGAACAATCCCACTAACAAGCTGAGTGAAAGGCACCAAATCCTAAAGAGGCCAAGATGTGACGACTAGGCAGACTATTTAGATCTGGAATTTAAATCTGTTTAAAGTTAACTGAATAATGTTACTTATGTTTGTACACAGAAGGCAGAATTACTTACATAATTAACCTCTCTAACGGGAACGATGGTGGATCGGGTAAGAAATGGGATGTAGTGAGTCAAAGTTGGAATAAGGTCAATGCGCTCTGGTGGAGCCACCACCCCAACCCTTCCTGTGGGTGGGGGTTGAAAAAGAAAGTAGCACCATATATCATGAGCCACCCACTCTAACATGTTTATGTAGTCATAGAGTAAAACGTATTCATGTCACAATTTCTTAAAATATGAATTGTCAATACTGTACTTAGCTTAGATAACTTAAACTGAGAGATCAATAGCTGTATAATTTTTACTGGGCCTGACAATTGTGCATTCAAGCAAAGTTTTATAGTTGTCTTCTTGCCTCACCTTTATTTCCCTACGTGGTTCCACTGTCAATAGTCACAACCTCACCGCCAGGCCCTGGCTAGTCTCTGGCTTTTCTGCCTTCTGCCTTCCAGATTCACAAGTCTTTCCCCATTGGTGTCTCCAGCTTCTCATTTCAGATGCACTTGCCCCTCCTTTTAGGATGGTCCTGTTCAGCTCCCCTGTTCCCCACACCAGGCTATGATGCTGTCAAATCTACCCCCTTACAAATGCAAGCTCCATCAGGACAGGCCTCATGTCTGTCTTGTCCCATTGCATGTTTCCGATGTTTAGAACTGCACCAGCACATGGTAGCTCTCAATAGAGGTATTTGCCTAGTAAATAAATGAGTGATGACTGACTGAATCAGATTAGAATTTAAAGACATTGTCTCAGTTTCTTACAATTCAAAAGCTATGCTTCCTCACTATACTGGCAAAGTGCTTAAGACCCTATAGAACCCATGTATTGAGTTTTGAAGTCTGATGTGGCCTGATCTTGCAGAGAGATTTCCTACACCATTGCAACAAGTGGTTTGGTGATGGAGACCACCGAACATTGCTGGACCACAGGCCCAAGGACACAGCCCGGTGAACTATGCTGAAATATCCCCATTCTTCAGCCTCCCTGGAGAACCTCATTCTGATAAGTCCTTGCTAGTCAACATGTCTGCATTTCTGCACACCAGCCAGTGATTCACAGCGAGAGAACCATTTCTTCCTCTCAGTTTGAATCCCTACTGATTCTGTATTTGAGGAGGAATCTAAGTGCTTCCCAAATACCAAATGTTCCATATGGTAGTGCAATTGCCATTCTCACTCCCGCAACATTGCGCCTGTCTACCTACACTCACAGGGCACCTCGCCGGAGTTTGGCAGAACATCATGAACTCCTTTTCTGACCTGTATTTGCTGACACATTTGTTGTTGTCCCTCCCTTTACAAAATTATTAATTTTGTTGAAACAACATATATATTGGACAAATACAAGTTTTATTTGCTTACTCATCATCGTAATCATTTAGAGGAGAATATTTATGACCCATTAAAGGGGAATTCTTAAGCTAAATTGTCTTAATAAGGAATTCAGATGTTCCTCTTTTACTGAAAAATACAGAGCTGTTCAAACAAACATGTGGGCCAAAACAATGCAGCATCGACACACACAAGAGTCCCAGAGTGTCTAGTGAAAAACATTAGCTGAAGCCAGACAACTCATCTTCTGTTAGTCTTCTTAACACCAAGTAATTCTTTGACCCCTTTTCCTTCAACTTTTCAAGCTTATGATGCAGCTAAAGGTCAAGGGACTTACAACCCCACAGTTTTCCCCTTTACGTAGGATGAAGCATGTTTCCTAAGAGCTCGGGGTCTCCCATTCTATTTTCTCTTTCACGAATTTAGTGAAAGGAAGCTCATGCAGTTATGGGGGGCGGGGGGGAAATGAGCCTACCACAGTTTTTTTAATCCACTCATCTGCTTATGGGCACTTACGCTATTTCCAAATCTTAGTATTGTAAATTGTACTCCTATGAACACAGGGGTGCATATATCCTTTCTGATTGGTGTTTCTTATTTCTTGGGATACATTCCTAGAAGTGGGATTACTGGGTCAAATGGGAGTTCCATTTTTAATTTTTTGAGGAAACTCCACACTGTTTTTCACAGTGACTGCACCAGTCTGCATTCCCACCAGCAGTGTACAAGGGTTCCTTTTTACATCTACACAATGGAATACTAAGCTGCTGTAAAAAAGAAGGAACTCTTACCATTTGCAACAGCATGGAAGGACCTGGAGAGCATTATGCTAAGTGAAATAAGCCAGTCAGAAAAAGATAAATATCACATGACCTCACTCATTTGTGGAATATAATGAGCAACATAAACTGATGAACAAAAATAGATCCAGAGACATAGAAGCATCAAACAGATCGTCCAACCTCAGAGGGAAGGGGGGTGGGGTAAGAGATCAACCAAAGGACTTGTATGCATGCATATAAACATAATCCATGGACACAGACAGTAGGGGGGTGAGGGCATGTGCTGGGGGGTAGGAACAGCCGGGGAGAGGCCAATGGGGGAAAAAGGAGACTTATGCAATACTTTAAACAATAAAGAATTTAAATTTTAAAAAAATAATAAAAAAGAAAGATGAGCTTGGTAGGGCAGCTCACATATGGAGCTGGACAGTTAGACTCAGCAGGCATAGCTCAAAGAGGCCCAAAGCTTGCCTGAGCCCCGGTGCTGGCCACACCTCAGGAGCAAGGTCTGTAACCAGGGCTGTAACTAGGGCCCCACTTGGCCAGATGACAGACACCTCTGTGAGCACTGGGTCTCTGACTTGCAGCCTTAGGGCAGGCCGTTTATCCAAGACTGGGACTACTCCGTTTATCCAAATTGAAGGCATTTGGAAAGATACTAAAAAATATTTTTTAATTGACATTATACTATAGTCAGGGTCATACTTTGTTTTTGTTTTTTTGTTTGTTTGCTTCTGTCATGACCATTTTCTCATATCATTAGATATTCTTTCGAAATAGGATTTATAATGATTGTCAATATTTCACATATATTTGCCACACCCTATGAAATGAGTACTATTGTTATCTAAATTTTATAAATTTAGACATTGAGATGGAAAGTTAACTTGCTGGGCATCACATCTCAAAAAAAGAGCTGGGCTGGAATTTGAGCCCAGAAAGTCTGGAGCCTGGATCTAACCAGTGTGGTACCCAGCCTCTGCTCAATATAGTGCTGCCACAGTTATATCTAATCATGCTCCCAACATTGGACAGATACGTGTCTGTATGTGTGTGTGCATGTGTGTGTACACACATATGTATGCATAGAGATATATACTCATATGTGTACGTATATACAGACCCACATACACATATTTTAACTAATGAGCATACAACTTCAGATCTATGCTTAATATAGGCTGTTTATTAAATACCTTTTTATTCTTGTTAAAGAAAGAAAAACTATGTTTTCCAGTGAAAAATCATCGCTATCTAGTAATCTCATGGTCATCTAAAAATACTTGGCTGTAAAAGGAGAAAAACTTAAAATTCCCTAGGACCTATCCATACCTTCTTGATTTAGTATTATTTCTCAAATGTCAAAAACTGGTAATGTACACATGTGGCTATCTACAGCAGGAAGGTTCTTAAAAATGGTATGATTTATTATTAATAAATGCCCTCCCCCAAAAACCATGGGGATCCCATGTCTCATATTCAATTGGCAATGACTTTTTTTGTTTTCAAAATTCTCCGTACTGATACAATTGTATGCATAGGCACTCTCATACACTGCCCCTGGAAATAGAAACTGATATGCCTTTATTGGAAAGGAATTTAGCAGCAAGTAGCAAACATTTTAAAACTGAAAAACTCTTAAATTCAGCAATTTACTGCTAAGGAAGTATCCTAAGGAAGCTACGAATACTGGCAATTAATATCCTATTTAATAAAAGGGTAATATGCAAATAGACTGAACAGCAGAACAACCAAACAGCCAATCGAAGCATAATATGCTAATGATATGCTAAGGCTGCTCAACCACTCACTATGACATGCACTGACCACCAGGGGCAAACAGTCAACTGGTCGACAAGTTGCTATGATGTGCACTGACCCCCAGGGGGCAGATGCTCTGACTGGTAGGTTAGCTTGCTGCTGGGGTCTGGCCAAACTGGGACTGAGCAAGATGGGCAGGACATGCCCTGGAGTCCTCCTGCAGTCCCTCCCTGGCCCTGATCATGTACCAGTGGGGTTCCCTCAGCTTGGTCTGTGCCCTCTCACAATCCAGGACCTCTCAGGGGATGTCGGAGAGCCAGTTTCAGCCCAATCCTGCAAGCCCCTCCCCTTGGGAGGGCACCAGACGCAGGGCTCATGGCTGGTGAGTGCTGCTGCAGCAGCGGGAGTCTCTCCAGATCAGGACTGATTGGGCACAAGCCTGCAGCAGGCACAGTAGGGCCGGGATGAGCAGGAGCGGCAGGTAGGAGCTGCAGGCGACACTGGATTGAGGGTTTTGGCCCGTTCCCTGCAGGCCACCCAGAGGGACCCCACCCATGCATGAATTCATGCACCGGGCCTCTAGTAAAGCTGTAAGAGCATTACTGGTAGCATAAGAGAAAAAAAAAATTAGAAGGAAATTAAATGTCCAGCTAGAGAGGTTCAGTTAAATGTATTGTAGGATATGCATTCAATGGTATGCTATATAATCATTAAAAATATTGTTGCAGATAAATATGTTGCTATGAAAACATGTTCATTATTACATTAAGAGGAATAAAAATGTTAGATGAAAGGTGTTAGAATATATTATAATGTTCCCTACAACCATCTGATGGTAGTTTCTCTAGCTGAATTTATAAACACCATCATCCAAATCGTCCCCTTCTTATCAATGTCTTGGCATCCACCTTAATCCGTGATTTCAACATACATGGAAGTTATTTTCTTTCCCATAAGCAAGGAGGGTTCCATTTTTATAGAAGAGACAAAAAATAAAGAGATAGAGAATATGTGAATCTAGAGATTATGTTTATGTTGTGTGTTTGTGTGTGTGTGTCTATGTATGTGTAGGAGAATGGAGAAAATATATATATATATCCCCCACTATCTTGGGGACTTTACAATTAAATGATCGTTATTTTAGTTAAAGATTTTGGAGATATTTACCTGTACCATGTGCTTTCATCACAATGGAGAAACATAAGCAGTCGGCTCCTTCCCAGCAGATCTTTTCACATGGATTTTGCTTGAGTAGAAAGTGTGGCAGTAGAAAACTCAGTGTAAAATGCCTAGACCTGTAAGTACAAAAACAATATTCCCACTGAGTGAGGCAGCTTGCTGTGACCTTCATTCACATTAACTGGTCAGAGAAAAAAGAAACACATGTGCTTCTCTCTCTCTCTCTCTCTCTCTCTCTCTCTCTCTCACACACACACACACACACACACACACACACACACACACACACTCACCCACCCACCTCTCCAGGGATGACAGGCTTCCCATCCTATCTTTTGACCTTAGGGGCATCACCAACAAATTAAGCCTGTTCCTTTCCCTCCTTCCCTGCTTAATGAGTCCCAAATTTCAGAGAAATAAAAAATAGTTATTCTCCAGAAAATTTCAGGAACATCACTGAATTTGATGCTCTCTCTGATTCCTATTAATCCTTCGCACACATCACCCCCACTCCATCACACTATTATTGACCAGAAAGCAGAGTCACTGCTGCACCTGATGCTCAGCACTTTGGTCTCTGGGCCCCATTGCTGAGCCAACATTGTTCACGGAGGCCATGCTCATAATTCCAGATTCCAGTCCTGTACCATCTCTCCAAAACTGATCTTGCTACCAACAATCCTGTACTTATTATTACAAAAAAAAAGTTAAACATTAAATCAACACCATCGTATTTTCCCCAGAGTTTAATATGCCCCTAAGTCTTAGCATTGCTCTTTTGGGATGTGACTATCCTTTGATTTTAATTACCAAGTCATATTGAAATCAACATGTTCATATTACAATTAAGGGTAGATTTACAGTTATTTTAATAAAATTAAAAGTACCAACAAATCCCAAATCTGGGTGCCAACACACTAAGGAAAAAACTAAAATCCAAGTCCTGCCTAACTGGCTAAATTTTATTAGGAAGAAGGCAGTTAAAATCAAGAGCCATGTGGAAATCCCTCATTTAAGATACATAAAGAGAGGAATTTCTATACATTATATCTATGGTGTAAAAAAAATACTTGTTTACCTATTTACAAGCCTTCATACTACATATAGATCTTAGAATCACTAACACAAAATAGATGTGAGCATATCAAAGTTATTAATGGGTCACATATTGATTTCCCTTTTGTATACCTGCATAAATGTAGGTATGTGTGTACACTGTTCTGATTATGCCTCTGTGCTTTTGCGCATGCCACACCCTTCGATTAGCATAGTTTTCCACTGAGCTCAGATTCTTACCCTAGCCCCCAGGCCCAGTGCAATTCAGCCTTCATGCTCTTTGCCAGCCTGCACTCCAGCTTTTCTATCTTACTTTTAAGCCTTTAAAAGCACCTTGTTCTCCTAGCCCTCACTGCCAAAAAACCTAGCTCTCTTCCCGAATAACCCACCTTCTACATCAAGTGACCTTGTATCATTTTCTCCTTCTGCTCTCAGCTCAGTCCTGTTCTCAGGGAGCCTTTCCCGACCTCCTTAGCCAGGTCACTACCTTCTCGATACTTTTATAGAACCATTTCCCTGTGTTATACTGGCCACTTTTGAGGTTTTACATTTTTTGATAGATTCATTGATTGATGCTTGTTTCCGCCACTAATTAGTAAACTCTACGAAGGCAGAACACGTGTGCTCTTGTCTACCCTTTTATCCTCAATATTCAACACAATGCTTGGCACATTATTGGCACTCAATAAAAATCTGCTGAGTGAATAAATGAGGGAGAAAGGGAGGGAAGAACAACCCTTATCATAATTAGTGTTTGTTGAATTAATCTGTTGATGGCTTTTCAACACAGAGGATAAGGTCTGCATTCCTTTGAACAGCATGCAAGGCTCCTGGACCTGACCCCATCCAGCTATGCAGCTCCTCCAGCTTCACTTGACCCTCAGCACCTTGGAATCCCTGTAGCTCCCTGACCAACCCTGCCTGGCTCCCACGCATCTCCACACTCTGGTTTATTCTGTTCCCGCTGCACAGCACCTCTTCAAACCCAGACTCATTCTTCAAGTCTCAGTGAGGGCTGCTCTTCTGTGAAGACCTCTAACTACCTTCTGGGAAGCTGAAGCCCTCTTTTCCCACTCTTCTACAACACTCTCTGCTAGAAAACCAATTATCATATTTTCTTGTACTTGTGTTTTAAGCAAGTCCATCTCTCCCAATGCATAGCAAGTCCCTTAAAGCAGTGGTTCTCAACCTTCTGGCCCTTTAAATACAGTTCCTCATGCTGTGACCCAACCATAAAATTATTTTCGTTGCTACTTCATAACTGTAATGTTGCTACTGTTACGAATCATAATGTAAATATCTGATATTCAGGATGGTCTTAGGCGACCCCTGTGAAAGGGCCATTCGACCGCCAAAGGGGTCGCGACCCACAGGTTGAGAACCGCTGCCTTGAAGGCAAAGGAGGGGTTGTGCCTCATTACACTATCCTCAGAGTTAGCACATCAGCCTTGAACATAGTCAACAAATAAATATTTGTTGAATGAAAGTATACATTTCATATGTGCAAAGCTCCACAGTTGACTATTTAAATATATTAACATATGTAGTATATTTAACTATTATTAAATGGTACGAGGCATAACAGTTATAAATTAACCTGTAAAATGGGGATAACACCTATCTCACAGAGTCGTTGGGAAAATTAAATAATACACCAGTAAAATGTTTAGCACAGAGCCCAGCACACTAGAAGCACCTAGAAACAGTAACTGTATAACCATCATTGTCAATATCACTATTAGGACAACCATTTTGAATTTATAATTCACGCTTCAAATTTAACAGTTTTATTTGACAATGACTCTTCCTACTAGTAAAACGTTAATTAGCATTAGCATCTCTGCAAAGCCATAAAATGGCTGAAGAGGCACTCAGCGGACCAAGGATAAAGGTGAGTCTTACTCACTACAATCTATAATAATAAAAGGGTAATATGCTAATTAGACCAGCCGTCCTCCTGGATGTCCTTCTGGACTAAGCCGGGGCTGCAGCTGCCATGGCTGCAAGGGAGGAATCCAGGCAGCCGCCCATGGCTGCGAGGGCCTACTCTTGCAAGAATTTCATGCTTCGGGCCTCTAGTATATGTATAAAGGCACAAAGCATCAACACAGAAGATGTATTGCTGTTCAGAAATTATCTATAAAATCTAAATGACAGAAACACCAAATATTATCATTCAAATGCCATAAATATTTAGCTTAAAGAATTAGGAATGTTTATTGCAAATTATTTCTTTTGCTACTAAAACAAGATATACATATTCATTTCTATTAATTACTGGACAGAGTAATATAACTTCTATAAATAAATATTATGTTTTAGCCTAATTAATATGCCAGAAAGTGTATGAATTAAGAGCAAACACATTATCTATTAAGTGCTATGGTGATTTATATTTGTTGAAATTTAATGTAACAGACTTATGCAAAGAGGGGAAAAGAGGCAAGACAATTCTGCAACAATATTTTTTTTAAATAATGTCAGAATGAATTGTTTACAAATGCTACCAGTGCACAGTTGAGCAGAATGAACTGGTAGTAATTTATTCTACCAAGAAACTTATCAGTCATATGATGCCCTTTTTAATATACTGGCCAAATTTAAATAATGACTACAAAAGTATTTCATATACTGTGTGCTACTGAAATATAAGGTACTATCATTACTGTATTTGAGATTTCTATTAATAATTCATCTTTACCTCTCTGATAAGTGATAAAACCCAAAGCAAGTCAGATTTCTAATTGGAGCTTAACCATTTTCTGAGAAGTATTAGAGCTACAGAAGGAAAATATTATAAAAATGCCAAATTCTTAACTTCTAATTGTTTTACCACTAGAATGTTACACTACTTTTAAACTGAATTACAATTCTATTGATTGGCCACACCCATTGACCAGTTTATTGCAAATATATTGTTCTCTGCAATGTAATCAATGCAAAGGTAGAACAAATTTAGCCCAAAAAGTCTTAATTTATTTAGATAATTTTGGTTTGAATTTACTATTAATCTCATCATATGCTTGTAGGTAAAAAAAATCTGGTGAACCCTTAAGAATATAAGGAAAAATTCCTCTTTATTTGTGCTGATTCCTATATCTGAAATTCTTCCTTTAAGATTCAGCTCAAATGCTCAGATGTCATTTCCTCTGTGATACGCTCCCACATACATTGCCTTTGTCCTGCTGTGCAATGATCTGTTTCCCTCTCTAGACTCTGAGCTCCTCAGAGTACTGACCAGGTCTCTGCATTTTTTTTTATAACAACCTACACAGTTCTTTGCACATAAACATTCTCACTAAATACTGGTTCAATGTGTCAATGAATATATACACTTTGATGCTCTTAAGACGAAGGTGAAAATGCTACTAATTATGATCTAAAGTTAAAGGTTAAAGTAAAAAATAAATCCATTTTTAGTGAAATGAAACTCTTAGCATTTTCACTTCCAGATGCATCAGCATTACATAAAAGTTGTTGAAACTATTTCAGAAAAGAGACATGCTGCACATTTTCCTGTCTGAGAATTAGTCTGAAAAATACCAGCTACACAGGGGCCTCAGGGTGTTCCCATGACAAACATTCAGTTAGGTATTGATTCCACACACTTATTTAATGGAAATCGAGACCAAGCTTCTGCCTCCACAACACCAGCACTTCCCGAATCATTCTATTCAGCTGCTTAATCATTCTATTCAGCTGATGAGTCCCAGAAGAGGTGCACCCGCCTCCCCAGTACTGGCCAGCACTTCAGTGATGAATCTCTGTGGCAGAGAACCTCAGCACTCAGAGAAACACACACCAGCGCCAGACAGCGTTTTCCACTTTTATTGTAATTCTTATTCCCACATGGACCACTTTCTCACGTATCCGCTTTTCATTTTTCAAAACCAAACCTATGAGCCTGTGACAACTTGCCTGGCTGAGAAACATATTACATCATCATCCACATGCCAAATCCTACCTCACTCGAAAGGCCAGAAAAGAACAGTGGGCAACAAAACAAGTTTCTCATCGTAACCTATCCAGGCTGATTGTCCACGTTCGAAACTATTAGTCACTGTTGGGACAATAAACATGGATTTTCTAAGCGGTCACCAAGCCTTAGTTCAGGGTTCTCTTTCCCCCAGGCCTTGTGGTTTTCTAGGCATTCAGTAGGAAGAGGGATACAGAGGGCTCCTGTGTCTTCTATCTCATTCCATTTAGCAACTGTCAGCCTCACCCTATATCCTCAGCCACACGAAGGACTCCAGGGACTTCCTGTCAGACCACACCTTCTGACCACTCCTGTGTGATGTCAAGATATGGGGGACTATGAAACGGGGCTATGACATGAAATAGGTAGAATGTGGGAGCAACAAGGGAAAATTCTGGCTTATCTTATCACCTTAAAATATTTGTATCTTTAGAAGGTAGTGTACAACATGATGACTATTACTATAGTAAACACTGCTCTCTGGTATATATGGAAGTTGCTAAAAGTGTAAATTCTATGAGTTCTCATTACAAGAAAAAAAAATGTCTTTCTTTTTTTTTATTTTTTGCATCTCCATGAGATGATGGATGTTAACTAAACTTACTATGGTAATCATTTCATGACATATGTAAGTCAAATCATTATACTGTATACCCTAAACTTACACAGTGCTGTATGACACTTATATCTCAATAAAACTGGAAAAAAATTTAAATCCAAAAATATATATTTATATTATGCAAAATTTGAAACAAAAGAATGCATACAACATATATAATATATAAGATATTTGAAGCATAACAATAAAATGAACAGCCATAAACTGGCCATCCTATTTAAGATATTACAGGTATTGCTGCATCTACCTATGTGCTACTTTCCCACACTCTCCCTCTCCTCTTCTCCAGAGGTAACCAAAATCCTAAATTTTGAATGTATTATTCCCTTAATATATAATTTTGCTTGATTTTGAAATTTATGAACAATTTTTATCATACTGTATGTTGTCTTCTATGGCTGGTTTTTTTTTTTCACACAATGCTGTATCTAAGATTTAATATGTTGTTGCAAGTAGCAGTAGTTCACTCATTTTCACTGCTGTATAATATTACCTTGTGTGAATTTGTCACTATCCTTCTACTGATGGAGTTAAATTTTTTTTACCTTCTAATGTTATTTTTTTCTATTAGAAACAATGTTGTTTCCATGAGAAATAATGCAAATAAGCAAAGTTTCTCCGGGTTGTTGCCTAAGAATGGATTGGCTGGGTCACAGGTTACATGAATATTCACTCTTACATAATCCTGCTGAATCGTTCTCTGAAACGGCTATGCCAATCTGCACTCCTACAGTAGTGCACTCAATCATTTTCTAAACTGTTAAAAATTGTTTTAAAATCAGGAGAAGATCTAACTGACCTACAAGTTGTGTTTTTATTGTATAGGCTCAAGTCATGAATATCCATAAAGAAATAATGTCTTATATCTCTCTCTCACATAAGTGATGACCAAAGTATAAACTCACCAAACAAATGAACTACTTCCTAAGATATGCTTAATTTTTCCACCTTCAAATCAGACATTAACTAATAACTAAGATTGGGCTGAGGATAAATAATTTGAAGGTTCCATGTAGCTTCATTTCCTAACCATTCAATTCTTAAGCAAGGTGGCTACCAAAGGTATCCAAGAATGCTCTAGAATACAGTAGGGCCCACGGACCAAAACTGCCCACGTGAAACAGGAAGTCATGTATCAACTTAAAATACACAAAACTATTGCAAAGCAAGAGAATTCTTTATTTCTTTCAATATTAGAGAAGCAGAGGAAGAGATAACTGAGAGGAGGAAACGCCTCACTAGCTTTTATTTTAGAATCGCAAATCATAAAAACCTGTGCCGTGAGGTTCTGACAGGCTTGGGCTTAGAGAGAAAGGCTCTTCCCTCTCCCAAAGACCAAGGTCAGAGCTTGAGGCTATTGCACCTATAGTCCTAGATCAGTGATGGTGAACCTTTTGAGCTCGGCGTGTCAGCATTTTGAAAAACCCTAACTTAACTTTGGTTCCGTGTCACATATAGAAATTTTTTGATATTTGCAACCATAGTAAAACAAAGACTTATATTTTTTTTTCATTGAGGTCTTATATTTATTTTATATATTTAAATGCCATTTAACAAAGAAAAATCAACCAAAAAAATGAATTCGCGTGGCACCTCTGACACACGTGTCATAGGTTCGCCATCACTGTCCTAGATCAAAGTTTGAGCTCCAAATCAGCCAGTTCGACATCTCTACCCCATGTGTAGCCAAGGGTCTGAATGTAGAATTAGCAAATAAAGAGCATGGGCAGGGGAAGAGGGGGTAAAGAATACAATGAACTAGCAGCAGGAGAACCCATAGCAGACACTGCAGTGTATTAGAAGAGGAATTAGTCTATGTTTCTTTAACTGACCTGCACTGAGACTAGGGCCAAAGTCCTTGAGACAATCAGTTTTGGCCAATATTGTTAACAGTTTTGACTTTCTTCTACATAGCCATTTACTAGTAGTAGCAACCACTAGCTGAATTTTAAATGATCCTGACCACGTTTTCACACTTTCTCCATTCTGGTCTCTTTCTTACTGGTGAACCCCAACAAGTAGGGCCTGTGTCTGAAAGGCACGCAGTGAGGGGAGAAGGAAGAATTAGAGGCCTTCCCCTATACAACGGATGTCTCTGAAGAACTGAATGTGCAAAAAGTAAAACCAACAAGTATTTGCTGTAGTTCCTGGTGAGCACCTATCTGGGATTTTTTGCTGTCTATCATTGAGGTCTTATGCTTCTTATTAGATTCTCACACTGTTTGTTTTTTTAACTGATTTCATAGAGAGGAGAGGGAGAGAGGGAGGAAGGGAGAGAGAGATTTGTTGCACTATTTATGCATTCATTGGTCTATTCTTGTATGTGCCCTGAGCGAGATCGAATCCCACACCTTCTCATATCCAGATGACGCTCTAACCAACTGAGCTCCCTGGCCAGAGCTAGGTTCTCACACTGTTTTAATTAATTAGGGCTAAGGGGCCTTATTATTTTTTTAATCTTCATCCAAGGATATGTTTTTATTGATTTTCAGAGAGAGAGGAAGGGAAAGAGAGTAACATCCATGTCAGAGTGAAGCATGTATCAGCTGCTTCTGCATGTATTCTGTGTCCCACCGGGGATCAAACCCTCAACCTGAATATGTGCCCTACCTGGGATACAAACCCACAACCTTTTGGTGTATGGTATGATGCTCCAACCACTGAGTCACCCGGCCAGGGCTAAGGGACCTTATTTTAATCTCAGTGGTGGTGCCTTCTCTTTTCAATCCAGTAAGCTAGCCAGGCAGTGTTGAGGGAGCAAGACTTTCCTTGTTAGTCAAGAAAGCTCTCCCAATCCTGTTTAGTTTCTAAGCGTGTGGTAACAAAGCAACCCTATTTTGACATATAGTACCTGGCACTGGGTGACCATATATGGGGGGTGGAGCGGTGGGGGGGGGGGGGGGGAGAGGAGGCTGTGTGAATGTGTCTGTAACCCCAGATGAAGCTCCAAATTACAAAATAGCTTTCAAAATCGGCAAAATTATTAAAATTGCCATATTTTAAAGAATCCCTTTGCAACACTGATTGTATTAAAATATATTCATTTCCCATAACTACAAAAAGCTTATATTTAAAATGACTTTGTATTCTGATGTTATATTAAATGTGTGTGGCTTTTTATTCAGCAACTAGACTATCTTTTCAGAATTCTATACTTCATAGTGTTTCAAGAGGCACCAGTAAGTCCTCCCCCTATTCCTTTAAACTCCTCTGGGAACTGTGGTCAGGACCTCCTACCAGGTGGAGGCTGCTTGAAATACTACAGCAGCACAAGGACAGCCCTTTCCCAAGGCAAAATGGGGCTGAGGACAAATCTTCAGCCAGGGCTATGCTCTCCACCGTCAGGGCACAGAGAACGAAAATGCTAAACATTCATTATAAGATCTTGCAAAGGAGCTGTTTCAACAAGCTGGACCACCCACCCACTGAACATATCAGCTCCTCCTCTCTGGCCTTTGCTGCCACAAGGCCCTCCTTCCCGCCCCATGACTGGCTGTCCGCAGGCTCTGGCCACACCTCCAAGGCTCTGAGGAGGAGGGACCACTGGCTGCTTCTAACCCCCCTCCTCCTACCACAGGGGCTTCCCAGCACCCACTGGGGAACGCCACTGATCTGGGACAGGAGCCTGCAGCGGCTCAGCTCCCTGGCCGTCTGCCAGAAGCTGAGCTCCTACTCCTTTCTACAAGAGGCATGGTGAGCAAATTAGAGGTTATAAACACCTCTGGTGGAAGGAGGAAAATTCCTTTGGGCTTTGTAAAGGAACTTCACCAGCAGCAACTGTCTCCAAGGTATAAGAGGGATGTGCTCACCCAGGCCCCTCTGCCCTGCTGGGCATATGTGGAAAACACCTTTGAAAGCTGGTCACAATTATGGCAGCGATGCAGGAAAATGTTTCTCTGAAAAGAATGTCTCTCATGTTCGAGGACATTGCTGGCCCCTGATAGTAGCATAAAGCTATTTTCAATGGAAGGGGCAGCATATTCAAGAATGTAGTGCTGCCAAATCCACTGGAAGTAAAATATCTGGGCTTCTAACAGGAGCTCAAGTTTTATTAGGAAATCAGGAAAGCACACACCTCTGGCCAGGGACAGCAAAGAAAAGCAGCTGCGTTCTAATTTGTGCGGAAAATAGAAGCCATTTTCCAGCAAGCTAGAACTAAGTAAAAGCGGCAAAGTCCACGAAGAAGAACGATACTTTGATGCATGTTAGGTACTTCCTCACACCTTGCAGGAGCTGGTTGCCAATATGGTATGCTTTTAAGATAACAACCCTCCAACAACTCACTGATACCTGAAACTCCATAATTAGTCTTACCTTTGGTTTAAAGATTCTCTCTTTAAATATCAGAATAAGTATGCTACCTTGGAAGTGGAATATCCAGATATCCAAAAAAAGAAAAGAAAGAAAAAATAAAAGAAATAGACACATGCATGGGAAGAGAATAGGTTTTGCATCTAAGCTGAATATTGATCCTAGCACCAGCCATCTCTATAACTTTTGGGAGGTTACTTCCTGGCTTGGCTCGGAAACTCATCAGCTGTGAAATGAGTCAAATGCCTGTCTCAGAAGGTGGGTGCAAAGCTAAGTTCAATTATGTGTACAAACTATGTGGCGCCCAGACGACGCACATGGTAGGTATCCAAACACTAGCCTTTCCCTTTTTTTAGAGCAGGTCATGATAAGGGAGCAAATGAGGACAACAAATAAGATGCTCAAAACTCGGAGGGGAAGCAGGGGAGGGTGGGGGTGAGGGGGAAAGACCAACCAAAGGACTTGTATGCATGCATATAAGCATAAGTGATGGATGTGGACAACAGTGGGTGAGGGCAGGATTGTGGGGGTGAGGGGACATTGGGGGGATAAGGACACATTTGTAATATCTTATTCAATAAAGGAAAAAAAATAAAATAAAATAAAAAATAAATAAATAAAAACAATAAGAAGGGCTGGCTTCCTGGGGTGGAAACAATAAGGTCAGCGAAGGTGGGGATGGGGGTGGTGGGAGAAAAGGGCACCTGGAGCCTGGTGACAGGATCTATCTCACAAATGTGGTGAGGTCATCTCTGCTCCAGGGCACAGGGCTGCTTCAGGCTGACATTTATTTGTAACGTTGACAGGCTAGCAAGACTGTGATCTTAGATACTGGCCTGCACCAAATAGCCAGGCCTCGCCTCCTGGGGAGGTGAAAAGTTGGGGTACATCTGAACAGCAGTACGATAGAGTCACGGCAGGGGAGTGGGAGCAGGTGAAGCTATGACCAGGTGGCAGGCAGGCGAGTCAGCAGAAGACACTAAGAGCAGCTTCTACCTTTCTAAAGCCCAGTGATGCCTTCAGAGCCCACTGACCCACCGTCCAGGTGAGTGGATTTGGACACCGTCCCACCGACTTACCAAGGACTGTCCCACACCAAAGTGTGTAGCCAAAGATGGTTTTCTTTTCCTTGCATCAGCATCTCCACACTCAGGGATCATCCCTTATCTCATCCTGAAGAGTCAGTCATCACCATCTTCCAAGTCAGGGGTGGGGAACCTTTTTTCTGCCAAGGGCCATTTGAATATTTCTAAGATCATTCGCAAGCCATACAAAATTATCAGCTTAAAAAGTAGCCTGCTATATATGGTCAAATATTTAATTAACTCACCCCTAAAGCCTTGGAAGGGCCAGACCAAATGATTTCGCAGGCATTATATGGCCTGCAGGTCAGACATTCCCCACCCCTACTCCAAAGCATCGCACCACACATCTCACCAATTGCTCAGGTGAATGGACCAATCAGAGAGGGCTAAAAATGGTAGGAGGGGAAGGGCTCTAGAGCAGGCTGTTGCGGAAATATATTTTTAGGCCGAGACTTTCAGAATCCAAAAGGCCACTACGCAGGAGATAAACCCTCCAAATATTTCCTTTGATAACTGTTGGCCATAAAAACAAGCCTAACCTGAATGGATAGGAAGGAGTAACAACAATACATGTAACTGTGACATTACTTAGAAACATTATCTGAAATAAATTTTAAAATTCCAGTTGACCTTTCTCTGGTATACTTTTGAGTCATTTCCTCCTTCCTTCCTATCATGAGCTGTGTGCACAAAGAATGCAGCACATTTTTAATATTAGTCTGAGCAAAACCACAATGAAAGGTAAGTAAAAGCATCATACAATGCTCCCCAAAGCCAAAGGGACTGATTTTAGAGTGTACACATCCGTTATTATATTCCATCAGCACAGATAATTAAAAGTTGACCACATAATATTATTAAACAGCAGGCACAACTTTTTAAAATTTCTCCTTGGTATTAGCTATGCAAAAACTGACTGAATGTTCAATGCTAATCAAATTCATCTCTTAAGAGCGGTGTATAATAAATGGGTCACCTAAAAGGAATGCTTTGAACAGAATGCTTCACTATTGTCTGATTATTCTAAATTTAAAACTCCAACAAAGGAAAGGATTATTCTTCTTGAGGTTCAGAATTCACGAGGATTTGGTAATGAAATTCCTTTAGGAGAGCAAATAAAAAAATTGCTACCTACAAGCTGCCCGTATTTTATGTGTGTATAATGTTTCTAAATCAAAGTCATCACTCACTCAGCAACAAATGTTTGTTTGAATAAATGAATGAAAGAGAAGGCCTCAAAATACGTTACAAGTTTAATTACCTATGCGTTATGAATCAGGCAGCAACTTTAATCATCCCCAAGTGCACAGGCTGAGATGAGCTAAATGTCAGCTCTCACCAAGCCGACCAAAGCCAGTCCTGGAAACTGAAGTCATGTCCTTTAATTCTTAGAAAATGACCCAGCTCTGAGGGCCTGTTGCTTAGCTGCCTTGCTGCAAACTCACAATTTGGAATGCAGGTTATCTAGGCCAGGTGAGGTAAGATTAAGGAAGCATAACAAAGCCGGGTTTGTTCCTGAAATTATACAGGTAGTCCAAAAAAATAAAATAAAATAAAATAAATCAAAATGTAAACACTGAAAATGAGATTAATATTAATGTCTTCACTCTAATGAGGCACATAGAGCAAATTACTCAGTGCTAGAATTGACACTGTACCAAGAGCAAGAAAAAAAAAAGTGCCTGCAGGAGACTGGATGAGAGGTGGAGCACAAGGCCCCCCAGGCAGCTTTGAGTTTATTCTTCCAGCAACACTGCTAACGCCCACCTTTTCCATTCTGATCTAACAGGATGCAATCCCAGGACTGGACAGACACTGCAAAATGTTTCAATAACACAGAGGAGAAATACAACTAGAATTTTTGTAAGTGCAATCTATTTTGCAAGCAGAAAATTCTCATGCACTTCAGAGTGAAGGTTCTTAAAACAGAAATCTTAAAGTTTTCAAAATCCATGCCCAGGGAATTAATATCACCCCACTAAGCTGCCCTTTGTGAATTAAGCCTACACAAAAGCACCTGCCCCAACATCTATTTTTCTGATGCCAGAGGAAGATGAAGCAGAGCTGTCCTGACCCCCATTGTAAGGTAGGTATAGGCCATCTACAGAATCCTTCCCCTTTCGTCCCCTGAAGGTGCCTCCCCTTAAGGCTCCAGGGGTTTCTGCTCTGTGATTCTTTTCCACCTCCGCCCTGTCAACGTTAACAACAGTGAAACATTACATCGTTTCAGTATGAATATACTTCGGTCTTTGTTTTGCCCCCCTAAACAATATTTGTGCTTTAAACCTTTTTTTTAAAACATATATTTTTATTGATTTTAGAGAGGAAGAGAGAGGCAGAGAGAAATAGAAACATCAATGATGAGAAAGAATCACTGATCGGCTGCCTCTTGCACATCCCCTACTGGGAAGCGAGCCTGCAAGCAGGGCATGTGCCCTTGACCGGAATCGAACCTGGGACCCTTCGGTCCGCAGGCCGACACTTTATCCACTGAGCCAAACCAGCTAGGGCTGTGCTTTAAACCTTTTAATTTTTAACTGAGGAAATCAAAAACTTTACTTGCCTTTAAATTCTAATATCAGCCAGGCAACATTCTGAATTGAGAGACAGATTAAGGTAATTTTAAAAGTTTATTTTGCTCCATCTTAAGACCTGCCATAAAGATGAAAATATGCTGAAACCACAAGCTGGGTTCATACTCCTCTGTGACCTAACTCTGAGCCTTAGTTATGCATTTGTAAAGTAAGGATTCTTATAATATCATGTAACATAATATAACAACAATTATGAGATAATAAATATGAAGTTGCTGACAAATATAAAGCCTACATTACCTCAGACAGAGCACAATGGTTCTAGAGCCGGTTAAGTGCAGCTCAGGCTGACCCAGCCAGATAGGCTCAAGTTGCCTAGAATCACTGGGAACTGGAAGAGCCTGGTTCTTATCAGTTTCTAGGAGCTCATGGCCTCAGGCCATGGCGCCAGGCGCCCCCTAAAGGCAGAACTGAGGTTAGTCCTTTTCCCAGTTACCTTTCTCCTTTTCCTGCCTGAGAGCATCTATGGGAAGCCCTACCCACACCTCTCCTCCACTAATGCCCAATAACCACGCAGCGCAACATCAGTTATGGAAGTTACCTTTTTATGACAATAGTAAATTCTGTTTTATATGTTCAGGCTTCCTATTTTGTGATGTATGTTAACTGTAGAGTTTGGGAACCAGAATGGACATTAGGGAGATCCCTTACTCTAACTCTTTCATTTCACAGACATAGTAAAAGACTTCGAGAGGGCATGCTTTCCTGAGGCCTTAAAAGAACTAGTTTAGGGCAGACCTGGGGATATAACAGGCTGCTTGTGATCCCCGTACTGCTCCAAGCTGTCCTTAAAATACTGTGCGCTTAGAAGATGCTGCAGGGACTCAAACCCTTCTCCCTCAAGTTGCAAAACCATTTGCTCACCATTCAGAAATTCTGGAGGAGCAGACAAGTATGGTACTCGCAGAAAAGGTAAGCTCGGGAATAGAGATGCTGGGGCTCTAGATTGAGCAACTTTGGGGTGATATGATCTTTAGAAAAACTTACAGACTCCCCGTAAGGAAGTCAATAGGAGAGTCCATGTGGTACAGTAAAAAAAAAAAAAAATGTAGGTTATTCAGTCAGAGACCCAGGAATGACCCTCAAAACTTACTAGTTATTTGGCCCTAAGACAGTTTAGAGAGACTTCCCAAGTCTATATTCCCTTAACCACGAAATGGGTATGATGATGCTACTAATTCAAAAAGCTGTGGGATTTGGTGAAATTCTCATTAATAACACCTAGCACAGCACATAAACTTAATCAATATTCAATATTCAATCAATATTTCTTTACTACAGAATTCTTGTGTAGCGCCACTAAGAAATCCTCACCTTTAAACGTATGTGGTGGGTACTTGGATGGTGAAAGGTATTTCCAAGGCCAGGGATATGTTATTTCATAGATAACCTTGGAAAGCATGTTTCAAAGTGTCAGTATTATATTTGGGTATAATTTGAAAATAGAATGTCAGTGTCTAGAGTGGGAAATCTAAGGAACAATTGTAAGAGACAAGTCTGTTTCCGTCGGACATTTCAAACACACGAAAATGTATCCATCTGCCTCAGGCAACCACGGTCAGTTGTTAGGAAACACCTCTTGATTTACATCAAAATGTGTTCATAGAAAACAAAGATACCATAGGTCAAGGGTATGCCCAAAGCATTCCTCTTTGATCCCTGATGATAGCTTCTTGCTTATTTTTCACATGCAAAATACATATCTAAGAAAACGATCACAGATCCTAATGTGGCTGACCGCAGGAATGCAGCTCACAACACATCCTTCCAGGTGACCACGAGCTGGTGTGCAACGCCCCAGGCTGCAGAGGAGGAAGCTGTCCGGTCTGCAGACACATGCCCCTCAACCTGTGGAGAGTCAACAGGACTGTGCATATGTCTTCTCATCACGTCCCCTCCCCATATAACTCTATCAGCAAATGTGAGATCAGAGTCTGGGAAGGAAAGAAGTCAGTGTATGTCTTATGCTATAAACGAATCTCCAGCTGAAACTGCTCGGTGCACATTTCAGTAGGAGCCACTGACTCTGCTGCAGTCAGAGCATTAGCCCAGGCCGGTTCCACACAACCTTGGCAACCCAGCAATACCGCCTCTCTGTTCTAGACCACCCTGTGACCTGATGCCTCAGCAGGCCACACACACACACACACACACACACACACACACACACACACTACAAGGTCTCGCTTTTTCTGAGTCACCTTTGTTGACAATAATTGAAGCTGGACCAGTGAAAGGGGAGAAAATGCTAGTCAATAAATAAAGCTCCCCTGGACCCATTGCGCCCCTGGCCCAGCCTCTATCTGTGTGCACCTCACTTCTATTTTGTCGCTTCTGACTACTCTGTGTTCAGAAGTGGAGAGGACCATTTTTTCACTCTTACTCGGAAATGTGACACTATTGTTCTTTGTTTCCTTAAAATAAGTGGGCATTCTTGCTCTCCCTAGTAAGAGAGGGCCTGCAAGGATTACTGGAGTTTCTGGGGTGAAGCGACCTGCTGCTAGGCTGAGAAACCAGAACCTGACTGCCAGCACCAGCGGGAGAAGTGCAAAGGGGAAACAGGCATCGTTCTGGACCATAAACATTATTATAGGCAAGTGGCTGCTGCTCCGTGGGGTTCTTCTGTACCTAATTGGACCATGCAGCATGGGGACCATTACAGACACACAGGTGTAGCTTACTACATACAAAGGCTGCGCATCTGACAATTTTTGTGAGAGCCCAACTTTTCTAAATTACTTTATGTGCTGAGTGTCCTGGGGGAGTACATTACTTCAGAGAGCTCCATAAATGTTTTTTAAAATTCACAGTTGTTTCTGTTTGTGTTTTAGAAAGGTAGATCTTTGAATATCAGATTTTCTTCAAGACATCTCTTCCCTACCCCTATTCTCTCTGCCTTGAGAGTGTATCTTCAATCTCAACACCAGTAACAGAAGAATGTTTTATTTTTTTATCCTCACCCAAGGATATTTTACTATTGATTTTTAGAGAGAGTGGAAGAAAGAGGGAGAGACAGAGAAACATCAATATGAGAGAGACACATTGGTTGCCTCCCACACATGCCCCAACCAGGGCCAGGGAGGAGCCTGCAACTGAGGTACGTGCCCTTGACCAAAATCAAACCCGGGACCCTTCAGTCCATAGACCCAATGCTCTATCCACTGAGCTAAACCAGCCAGGGCCAGAAGAATGTTATATGGGGGAATGTGAACCATTGCTGGGAAACAGAGGGCAGCAGACACAGGCCATCACCATGAACACATTCTTGCCAGGTAGACCGTAGGAAGCAGAACATAAAAGGCTGACCCAGAGTTACCATTCGTGATTCTCCTTGACAAAGTGGTGCAGCATCGCGAGAAGAGATCCTGATGTAAAATTAGTAAGTAATAGTCCTAAACTGGGGGAGTGAAAGCTGCAGGTGAGGGCTGGTCAAGAAACAGAAGGCACAGGCATAGGAGAACTAAGCACATGCCCTGCCGTGTCTGAGGTTTTGTCGCTATGAGGTCTCCCTACATCACAGGGTTCTGACACCAGAAGAATTCAGTCACCATTACAGGCTTGGGGGTGTGGAGTGAAGTTAGGGTGAGGGAGAAATCCAGGATCAGAAGATGGTCACATGGTCAGTGGCTTCACCCAATACAAAGCAGAAACTACACAGAGAACCCCAATTGAGACTGCCCATGCACCAGCTCCCTCCCAGTCTATACAGCTGGCTGATGGGACACATACCTGGCTTGCTAGATTTTTAAGAACCAAGCTTTTAGCTTCAGACTGAGTGAAGGAATCTAATCTTTTCCAGACAGTGCAGGAACCACTTGAGAACAAATTCCAGGCCAGGCTATACCTTTCACCATTAAATGACGAGTGAATTAAAAATAGGCAACATTGGTGACTTGGTGGCATAACAACAAAAAACATCCAAGAAATGAAAGAAGATAATTTTGAAAAATATTTACTATACTGGAAATAGAAATAAGTTTTAGATAAGATATGACCTTGCCTGCAAAAAGAAAAAAGAATAGATACTGACTCTGAAACAAGACATGAAAGATAAGGTATGACAAGTGAATGAAACCAGAAACTGACTGAGTTACAAAACAAAACAAAAAAAAAAAAATAGGAATTTTTCAATTAAAAGTTTTTAAAAATATACTGGAAGCTACATAAGGACCAAAGAAAAGGCAAGACAATACTCTGTAAAATCAAATCAGTGATGTGAAGAACTTAAAAAATTATATCAACATGGAAAGCAACAAAACATATTATAATAGATATTCAAGCCAAGATATTTCTGATTCCTGAAGTAATCAGGACAAATACCAGAGAAGCAATTATTAAAGATATCATGTAAGAAAACTTTTCTAAACTGAAGAAATACCTGATTCCCAGGCCGAAAAAGAAAATAAAGCTCACTCTGTACAAGAAAAGAATTAATGAAAACTGGCGCACACACACACACACACACACACACATATATTAATGAAAACTGTTATCTATTTACCTCCTGGTGAAAGTTGAATTTTGAGGTCAAAGTAAGAAAATCCTCAGCATCAAATGAGGAAGGAAAAAATACAGGTGCCCAGAGCAATAAGATGAGAGAAAAATCAGGCTGGCATTTGACAACAGAAAAAATAAAGCAATAAAACTACAGCTCTGATGGCAAAGAGTTTGATACAATAATTCTAAACTAATCAAGTTTTCTACTGTGGTATACGAGCTAAAAATGAAAAAGGCATTCTTGCACACAAAAAATCAATAAGAAATTTTACTTCATAAAAACATTTTTGAAGTTCTGTGGTCAACCAAAACAATTATTTTAAGTAATAAGGTGTGCCTTAGCCTATATGGCTCAGTAGATAGAGCAACAGCTGGCAGACTAAAGGGTTGCAGGTTCGATTCTAATCAAGGGCAGGTACCTAGGTTACAGGCTCAATCTCCAGCCCTGCTTGGGGCGCACGCAGCAGGCAATAATCGATGTTTCTCTCTCACACACACACATAGATGTTTCTCTCTGTCTCTCTCCCTCTCCCTTCCAATCTCTCTAAAATAAATGGAAAAATACACTCAGGTGAGGATTAACAAAAAACAAACAAACAAACAAAAAGAGTAAGGGGTTGAAGTGCTTTTAAGTAGTTTATAATATGTAATCAAACCAAACTATATGTAGTTAGGAAACAGAATACAAGTTATCTAGGTAATTCTTATAGGAAAATTTGCATAATATTAAAAATGTAGTAAACTGGACCAAAATAGCTATATGTCCATCATTTAAAAGGGAAAAAGAATCCCAAAGGAGAATAAAAATTTGTTGATTTTACCCTACACAAGGAGGAGATAGGTTCAGTAAGCTTCTTGACATTGTACCGAAATATATGCATATTTTATTTCAAATTTAAGAAAACTAGATTAAACTCAAAACTATAAAACTTGAAAAGTGTTAAAGAATAAATCATATCACACAAAATGGAAAATGGAGGAAGCATCAAGGAATAATGAAAGGAAAAAGAATGAAAAGATGACAGAAATTAGAAGAAGTATTTGAACACTGCAAATAGGTATTAATTCTCTTTTCAGAAGCAAAAGAATCTCAGGTAGAGTCATAAATTAAGAATGACCTCCATGCTATCTGCAAGAAACCCATAAAAGTAAAAAGAAAAAGGATTGGGGCAAGAAATACCAGAAAACTGCACATTAAAAAGCGAGAGTTATAATGTTCATATAAAAGTCAGAATGAAGTTTTTAAAGTATTAAACAGAAATGCCATTTTTACTGACAAAGAGTACATTTCAAAGAACAGTTAAAATTGTATTGTCAAGATAATACAGCAGAGAAATGAATAAAGGAAAATAAGCAAATACTGAGAGACATGCAATAGTGTTGCTGAAGTCTCTTATTGCTTTTAGTCCTTGAAAAACTAAGCAGATAAAAAATAAGGATATTGAGAAGTAGGGTAAAATAATAAATAATGCTGATCTGAAGACTAGATAAAGCTGATAATTACAGCACACATTTCCATACTGGGGCTCATGGGACACTAACAAAGACTAATCATGTAATCATGTATTGGGACATCAAAGAAACCTGACTCCCTCTCCATCTTCTGTGACCATCCTATCTAATAAAGCGGTAATATGCAAATTGACTGTCACCCCAACACACAAAATAGGTGTCCCCATGTGGTCAAAGATGGCCGCCACAAGATGGTTGGAAGGGGAGGGCAGTTTGGGAAATCAGGCCGGCAGAGGAGGGCAGTTGGGAGGGACCCGGCCTGCAGAAGACAGCAGTTGGGGGGGGACCAGCCCTGCAGGGGAGGCCAGTTGGGGGTAACCAGGCCTGCAGGCAAGGGCAGTTGGGGGGCAATAAGGCCTACAGAAGAGGGCAGTTAGGGAGGACCAGGCCGGCAGGGGAGGGCAGTTGGGGGGGACCAGGCCTGTAGGGGAGGGCAGTTGGGGGTGATCAGGCCGGCAGGGGAGCAGTTAGGCATCGATCAGGCTGGCAGGGGAGTGGTTAGGGGGTGATTAGGCTGCCAGACAGAAGCGGCTAGGGGCAATCAGGCAGGCAGACAGGCAAGTGGTTGGGAGCCAGCAGTCCTGGATTGTGATAGGGGTCCCAGATTGGAGATGGTGCAGGCTGGGCTGAGGGACACACTCACCCCGTGCAAGAATTTCGTGCACCGGGCCTCTAGTAGTGCAATAAAACTCCACATTAATAAACTAAAGCATGAACAATTAAAATAAGCATATATACTTTAAACATTCTTCTAAATAAGTATAAAGTCTAAGAGATACTAAGTTATGCAATTGCAGATTGAAACAAAGATAAGAAGAACATTATGTGTCAAATGTAGGGAACCAACACTCAGAGGCTAACACCTTAAATATTTTCATCATTTAGAAAACTTTAGCCCTAAATGGTTTGGCTCAAGAGCATCAGCCTGCCGACTGAAGGCTCCCAGGTTGGATTCTGGTCAAGGGCACATGCCAGGGTTGCGGGCTTGATTATTAGTATGGGGCACAGAGGAGGCAACCAATCAATGATTCTCTCTCACCATTGAAGTTTCTATCTCTCTCTCCCTCTCCCTTCCTTTCTGAAGTCAAGAAAAATGTATTAAAAAAATAAAATGAAGCACAGGTTTATAAAAAAAAAAAAAAACACATGTATTAAGAAAAATTTTTTTAAAGAATTCAACTGAAGAAATTAGAAAAGGGAAATAAACCCAGGGAAAGCAAAAATGAAGGCAGAGTACACAAAAACAATGACAAAAACAAATTCAAATTTTAAATAGAAAAGATTTCAAAAGATGGTCCTTAAAAATATCCAAAAATAAAATAGATTTACTGATGGCTAATCTGATATTCCAAAGAAAGAACAACTAAAAATGAGATGATAAAATGAAAAATATTAAGGAGATTTTTAATTTTATGAATATGTAATATTTGACTATGTTAAAAAAATTTAAAAATACAGAAATGACAAATTTTCTAGAAAAATAAAAATCTGTAATATTAATTTAAGAAGTAAAAATCTTGATAAAAATTACTGGAGAAAAATATTTTGTTTGGGGGGACTTTAATAACAAAACAAAATTAAACTTGAGTCAAATAATTGGATGACAGGTAATTTCAAATCTTTTAAAAATGGACATAATACATACATTACATTACCAATCTATAGCACTATTGGTTCAATAGAAAAAATGTAATTATTAAAAATGCTGAAAAGACATAAAAAATTCTGTAGGAAGGGATATTGAAAATTAGAATACTAGTTATTTGCCACAGTAAAGGATATGTGCCACAAACCAATATGTGCATTTTAGTTTGGGCTCTACAGTTTTAATAGTTTTTAACATAAACAATCCTGGATACTTCCATATAATTTTCCCAATAGCCAACATCATATTAAAAGTTAAAAACCAGAGTTAATAATTAAATTCAGGAATGAGGTCAAGTATACCTGCTGTACCATTATTATTTAACATAGCATTGGGATGTTCTGGAAGAAATGAAAGTTAAAAACATTAAAATATAGGACACATTATTTTCATTATTAGAAATGCTATTATTGCCTATTTAGGAACACATATGTATATGGTTTTTCCATAAACCAGCAATAAGCTGAAAATATAAAGAAAAAGATCAAATCACAATTATAACCAATGTTGCAAAATCTCTAAGGAAAACTTACCAAGAACTACAAAAATACTATGAAAATCAGCAATGCTTTATTTACTAAAGGACAATGGAGGTCTTGAATAAGACTACGTACATTAAACAAAAGTTACAAGAGTGTAATGAATTAATTCTCTCCATATTGATATGTGATCTATGACAATTAAAATTTATTTTGAAAAGATGTTTTAAAATCTGACAAAATTAGTCTACATTCACATGAAAGAATAAATGAATAGGCTAAACACTGTTAAGAAATTTTGAAAAAAGAAAATTATATGGAAGTATCCAAGATTGTTTATGTTAAAAACTATTAAAACTGTAGAACTCAAACTAAAATGCAAAACCACAAAGATCAAGAGAACAAAGTATAACGTTCAAAGTATACCCACATTCATAAAAGTATTTAGTACATGATAAAGGTTGATGAGAGAAAAGAGTATTAAATAAATGACATGAGAACAACTAATGTAACATTTGGCAAGTTTATTTGAATCTCATGCCTAGGATCATATAACAAAATAAACTCTAAATATAAATTATGAGATAATAAAAGAACTGAAAAAAATCCCAGATGAATATTTGTCTCATCCTAGTGAATGTGAAGGCTTTTCTAGGCATAAAAGTAAAAAAATACATGTCATTAATGTTTTTAATATGTTTTATTTTATATTGATTTTAGAGAGAGAAACCTAGATGTGAAAGAGAAACATGAATTGGCTGCCTTCTGCACACCACCTACTGGGAATTGAACTGGCAACCTGGCATGTGCTCTGACCAGGAATCTAACCAGTGGCCTCTTGTAACATGGGACAACACCAACCAACTGAGTCACACTGGCTAGGGCTCATTAACATGTGTGACTACGCAAACATTTTGAATATTTGTACATCAAAATTACCTTGAATAAAATTGAAAGAAAAACATCAAAGTGGAAAATATATTTGTAACATCACTGATAGTCAATATCTTTAATTCAAAATGAATATATAAAAATTATTAATAAAAGTTGTATGTTCTAAAACAAAAATCAGCACACATAGCTAATTTTAAAAGAAATATTTTTTAAAATAAAAAAAAAAACAGAAAAAAAGTCCAACCTCACTTAAAACCACATTCCCCCACCCCAAAATTTAAAATAAGATATAATTTTTAACTCATCAAACTGTCAAGGCATTTGTGTATTTCTTTCTTTTAATTCTAGTACTTAGTATTGTCCAAGAGTGCAGACGCATGGACATTCTTTCTCACGACTGGTGAGTGCTAAAATACAGTACTTTAATAATACCTATCAAATATCTCTTATTTGCGCCAACATTTCTGGTTCTAGAAATTTATCATAAGGAAACAATCGGATATATTCTAAAAAGATTCATGTGCAAGGAAATCCAGCACAGCATTACTAACAATAGTAAAAATCAAAAGAATTAAATGTTTGACACATATTACTTACGCAAATTATAGTATCTACTATAATTTATAGTATCTACCAGAGAACTGGTGCACAAAATTCTTGCGTGGGGTGCATGGGGGGGTCCCTCATCCCAGCCTGTGCCCTCGGGGGATGTCCAGCTGCCAGTTTAGGCCCGATCCCTGTCGGGCCTAAACCGGCAGTCGGACATCCCTCTTGCAATCCAGTATGCTGCATGCACCAGTGACCATACTTTTCATACAGGTGAGAGGCATCTTGCTGTTGTATGGGCAGCTACATTTTTTTTTCCCTGATCATAAAAAGTAGTATATAACATGATCCTTCTGAGGCAGTAGTACCATTTTCCCCATCTTATGGGTGGAAAAACTGAAGTAGAGAGAAGTTAATTAGTTGGCTTTGTCACACAGTTATAAGTGTCAGAATCAGGGCTGACCACAAAATGTGCAAGCCAGAGTCCATGCATGTCATTGCTGCATCATCCTGTTTTTTCAGTGTTAGAGTAGCCTTGCCAGGTTTTAATTTTTAAATCTAAGAGACTGTTCCCAATATATATATTAGGGTCCCTAGGTCTGGCGGGTGTTCAGGGCCAATCTTTGGGGCGACTGGTAGGTGGGGAGATCAGGGGATCCCCACTGGCACCCGCCTTGGCTGGCCTGGGGCAGCTCCTGCGTTGAGAGTCTGACCCTGGTGGTCAGTGAGCATCATAGTGACTGGTCATTCCACCGGTCATTCTTCCATTCGGATGATTTGCATATTAGGCTATTATTATATAGTACTAGAGGCCCAGTGCATGAAATTCATGCACTGGAGGGGGGTCCTTCAGCCCGGCCTGCACCCTCTCTCAGTCCAGGACACCTCTGGGGATACCCACCTGCTGGCTTGTGGCTGGATGACCTTCTGCTGCTGCATGGCCTGCTGCTTGAGCTTCAGCAGCTGCTGTACGTGTTCAGGCTAGGCTACCACGGTCTGTCCTGTGAACCCCATCTAGTGGGTGAGTCAAGTGCGGAGTCAGGCTCCCTGAGTTCCCTGTGCTTCCCTGAGTCACTGAGTTGTTCAGACTGACTGCCTCCTACAGAGAACGGCACCAGGGTCGGGCCTAAGCTGGCAATCAGACATGCCTCTTGCAGCACAGGACCCCTCGGGGGATGTAGCAGTGTGCCAAGCAGCAGGTGGCCAGGGGGTAGCCCAAATCGGAGCCAGGTGCCACACCGCTCACTCTCATCCCGGCCTGCTGCACCTGCTGCTGCTGCTCGGTAGTGCTGCCACGGAGTCGGGAGAGGCTCCCACTGTGGCAGCTGCGCTTGCCAGCCATGAGCCCTGCTTCTGGCTGAGTGGCACTCCCCCTGTGGGAGCGCACTGACCACCAGGGGGAAGCTCCTGCATTGAGCATCTGCCCCCTGGTGGTCAGTGCACATCATAGCGACCGGTCATTCCATCATTCCGCCATAATGGTTGCTTAGGCTTTTATTATATAGATAAGAGATGGAAAAGCATATAGGCAATAAAATCATGCTATGTGGGACTGAAAATGGCATAGCAACATGTCACAATATAAGGACCAGTGATAAAGGTGGCTCACAAACAGGACAATCAGTGTGATCCCAGTTAAAAAATGTATACCACTAGAAATACTAAAAATGTTCCAGGATCTTCCCTTCATTATATTCTGTATTTCCACTTCTCTAAATGTACATACACCATTTCCCTTATCAGATAAAAATTGGACAATATATAAAGCAGTCTCTGGAATGCGACTGCTTAGATTCAAGTCATAGCTCTGTCACATTAAGCTCTGCAAATCTGGACAAACTATCCTCTCTGAGCCTCAACATCCCCATCCATGAATAATAACAATAAATACCTCATTAATTGATGTGACAATTGACTTTTACAATGCATTTAAAGCATTTAGTACCATATCTGAACCATAGCAAGAGCTCAATAAATATTAGTATCATTTTGACTTTAAAACAATCTCCTCTCAAAACAACTTTTCACTATAGAAAATACTTTGAGCTTATTACTATGCCAGAGGGAAAGGAGAAGTTTTCAAAGATTGTAGATCTAAAATGTTAAAATATTCATTCCCTCTGCTCTCTCTCTCTCTCTCTTATTCTTTCCTTCTCTCCCACCACCACCCCCCCCCCACACACACACCCCAAGATGTCCTAAGCTCCTGAGAAGTTTGGACAATCCTATATAATAAAAGCGTAATATGCAAATCGACTGAACTGTGGAACTACCGGTCAGCGGGTGGTGGGACCGGCAAGCAGGCAGCGCCAGGCCAGCCAAGGCACATGCCAGCTGGCAGAGGGAGGGGATGGCGATCAGGGAGCAGCGGGCGACCAGAGATGGTGATGGGGGGTGTGGCCAGCCTCTCTCTGCTGGTGCCTCCCCTGATCGGCCCGTCAGCCACCTTTTGCAGAGGGAGGCCAGACTGCGGCCATCAGTGGGACATCCCCTGAGGGCTCCCAGACTACGAGAGGACGCAGGCCAGGCTGAAGGACCACCCCCCCCCCCCCCCCACCACCACCAAGTGCGCGAATTTTCATGAACCAGGCCTCTAGTAGTTAATATGCAGCCTTAGTGAAGATCATTTGAGATCTGCCAACAGGCCACCATGGTAAACAGAGGAGGCTTTAATAAAGAAGCCAGATGATCTAGTAGAACAGAGGCTGCTGATAATCAGTTGGCCACCACGTGGTCCAAGAAAAGGATTTTACCTTCCATGATATGTATGGCTTTACAGCTGGGCAAGCAAAGTGCTGAGGAAAAGGCAGTGGAGAGGAAGGAGCCCAGAAAGGAGGTCCCAGGTTCTAGACCCCAACCACTCCACTCACCAGCTGTGCATGAACTCCTGCAAGACCACCCTCTCCTCACCAAATGAGAACTCTCTGGGGCCCCATCACTATCTCAGGTTCTACTGAAAATGGTGACAACCTCAGCTTCTAACATTAGTTGTTTTATATTTAACTTCAAAGCTAGCTCCAGAGATTAAAAATGGTGGCAGAGTAAGTGGATACTGCACGAACACGCTCCCAGGACCAAACTGGAATTACAACTAAAATGCAGAAAAACTCCCTGAATAATCATTGGAAGACTCACTGGAGAGAACCCTGATAATGGAGGACAGAGAAGGGAGACCGCATAGAGGCTGGTAGGAGGGGCGGAGGCACAAAAGGACTGGCCGGGTTCCCACAAACAGCAACTGAAGTTCTGGAGAGGTGTCTCAGCTGTGGGGGGTTGCCACTGAGAACTCTGGGGTCTAATCCCCAAGCAGGGCCCCCCAGTAGAGAGCACCAGAACTGAGAAGGGTACCCACACAGTATCTGGCTGTGAAAAGCAGTGGGGTTGCTATCAGCTGGGGGAGAGAAGGCTGGAAATTCAGGCACCTTCTTAAAGGGCCAAGGCATAAAATTCCCTCTGGAGCCACACACCTTGTGCCTGGAAGAGGCAGGGCAGAGTGGACTGGAGCTCTGTGAGCAAAAGCCAGGATCGAGGGCTCTGGGGTTAGAACTCAGAAGGCAGACACCCCACTTTCTGTGCTGAATCATTCCCTCAGGCTGCAGAGGTCATCTTTCTCACACAGACATTTACTATAAAGGCAGCCTTGCCTGGGAGGAAGACAGTTGACCCACCCTACTGGAAAACACCTTGCTCCATGATGTGGAGTTTCTGGGCCCATTAAAAGATTGAATAAAAATTAGCCTCCAGGCAGAAGCAATTATACCACCCTGTTGAAAAAAACTCTCCCCACACCTGAGGATTCCTGTCATTCTATAATCAGAGTCTGTCTCTGAGGGCTTTGAGTCTTTTGACACTGTCCTGCATAGCAGATCTACCCAATAAATAGTCACAAACCCAAACAGGCAGCCAAAATGATGAGATAAAGAAACAACCCGCAAATGAAATGAGAGAATTCTCCAGAAGAAGGGATAAATGAAATGGAGATAAGAAATTTATCTGATATCGAATGTTCATGGATTGGTAGAATAAACATCATTAAAATGTCCATACTACCCAAAGCAATCTATAAATTCCATGCAAACCCTATTAAAATACCAATAGCATCCTTCATAGATCTAAAACAAATACTCCAAAAATTTATATGGAATCAAAAAAAGACCTCAAATAGCTGCAGCAATCTTGAGAAAGAAAAATAAAGTTGGAGGGAACTCAATACCAGATGTCAAGTTATACTACAAAGCCACTGTAATAAAAGCAGTCTGATACTGGCATAAGAACAGGCATATAGATCAATGGAACAGAACAGAGAACCCAGAAATCAACCCAAGTCATTAAGCTTAATTAATATTTGACAAAGGAGGCAAGAGCATACAATGGAGGCAAGACAGTCTCTTCAATAAATGGTGTTGGGAAAATTGGTCAGATACATGCAAAAAAGTGAAACTAGACCATCAACTTACACCCAAGAATAAAGTCAAAATGGATAAAAGACTAAAATATAAGTTGGGAAACCAACCACAAAAATCCTAGAAGAAACTATAGGCAGCAAAATCTCACACATTTCTCACAGCAATATGTTTACAGATACATCTCCTAGAGCAAAGGAAACTAAGGGGAAAATAAACAAATGGAGCTACATCAAAATAAAAAGCTTCTGCATAGCAAAAGAAACCACCAACAAAACGAAAAGGGAGCCCACTGTATGGGAGAACATATTTGGCAATGATACATCTGATAAAGGGTTAATATCCAAAATATATAAGGATACAACTTAACAAAAGGAAGACAAACAAACCAATTTAAAAAATGGGCAAAAGATTAAAGAGGACATACAGATGACCAAGAGACATATGAAAAAATGCTCAAAGTCACTGATCATCAGAGAGATGCAATTTAAAATGACAATTAGGTATCACCTCACACCTGTCAGAATGGCTACCATCAACAAATCAACAAATGACAGGATGTGGAGAAAAGGGAACCCTAGTACACTGCTGGTGGGAATGAAGACTAGTGCAGCCATTATGGAAAACAGTATGGAGTTTCCTCAAAAAATTAAATATGGAACTGCCATTGGACCCAGTGATCCCACTTCTAGGAATATATCCTAAGAAACCCAAAGCACCAACCAGAAAGAATGTATGCACCCCTATGTTCATAGCAGCACAATTTACAGTAGCTAAGATCTGGAAACAGACCAAGTGCCCATCAGATGAGTGGATAAAAAAAGCTGTGGTACATTTATACCATGGAATACTATGCAGCAGGAAGAAAGAAGAATCCCTTACCCTTTGAGACAGCATGATACTCTCCAGGTCCCTCCATGCTAAGTGAAATAAGTCAGTCCGAGAAAGACAAGTATCATATGATCTCACTCATATGTGGAATCCAAGTAACAAAATACACTAATGAAGGGAGTGGATCCAGAGATATAGAAGCATGGAACAGAATGAGGAATCTCAGAGGGAAGGTGGGGGAGGGTGGGTGAGTGGGAGACAATCAACTAAAGACCTTGTATGGATATATGCATAACCCATAGATACAGACAATAGGGTAGTAGTGAAGGCCTGGGGAGGGGTGGGAGCAGGCTGGAAAGGGTCAATGCGGGGGGTGGGGGGGGTAAGAGGACATATATAATACTTTCAACAATAAAGAATTAAAAAACAAAAATCTAGCTCCTGTATCCCAGAACAAAAAAAGCTAGCTCCTGTATCCTAAAACAAGACAGAGAAAAAGAAAATAATAACTAAAGGATTCCAGGCATCCATAATATTTATTTCACTTCCCATATCCATGTTATTTCAGTAAACCTAGCAGTGTAGAAAGTGACAAATTACTACAAATTTCAAGGCAGTACATGTCCAGGACAAAGTCATAAAATGCCATCCAAAATGGTCTAATGACACATGCCTTTAGGTGATAACACAGCTCAGTGGGTTATCTATAAATCCTTCCCAGTGGAAGTCTACTCCGCTGCTCTCGCACACCCGCTGTGTCTTCAAGCCTAGACAACCTCACTAAACACAGTGCAAGGTGTTAGCTGCAGAAGACAATATGGCACAAAAAGGGGGGGTTGCTGAATCTGAAATATGGGGGAAATCTTTGCATATGCAAAATAAAATAGTCCTGAAAGCAGACGTAATTATTTGTTATAAAGGTACATTCATGGAACTGAACAATTAATTGCATCATTAAAAAGAAGGAAAGATGTTCTCTGCATATATATATATATATATATATATATATATATATATATATATTATCACATCAGAACCAGTGACAGATAAAAAGCAGAAAAGTGGAACAGTTAGAAGGGGCTTTGGGCCAGGCACTCTTGCTTTGAATTCCCTAGCTGTGTGAATATGGGCACGTAGTTTAAGCTATCTCAGTCTCCATTTTTTTTTCAATCTGTAGAATGATAGTAATAATATCTAGTTCAAAAAGTTACTAGGATGATTCAGTCATTCATTTACTCAATGTGTAATTATTGAACGTCTAGATGTGCCTGGCCCAGTGCCAAATGCTGAGATACAAGAGCAAGAGAAGACAGGACCTCCACTTCTATGGATGCCAAGTCTCTTAGACTTTAGTGGAAGAAGAGAGACAAACAAATATATGTAAGTGCAGTATGGAAAAAGTAAACAGTTACAGGGGTGGAAAGTGATGGGCATGTTATTATAGTTAACTCTCAGTTAAGGTGAAACTTAAGCAGAAGCCTGAATCAAGAGAGGAAATGAGTCATGAGTCTCTGTCAGGGTAAGAAATCAAGTAGAGAGACCAGTAAGGCAAAGGCCCTGAGGAAGAAACAGGCCTGCATTCAATAGGTTTTACTAAGGAGCTTGTGATTACCTCAGGCACGTGCAAAAGCATGTGCCCAGATGCTGATGGTGATGCTGATGGTGATGAGGTAGCAGTCATCTCATAATGATAACCAAACAAGTAGAGTGCAAGGGATGTGAAAATAGGCACAGCACATGTTACCTAAAGTGACAAAATTAGCACTGAACACAGGAAGTACTTACAGAATCCTAATTTTCATTTATTAAAAACTAGAGGCCCGGTGCATGAAATTCGTGCACTGGGGGGAGGGGGGGTGTACCTCAGCCCAGCCTGCACCCTCTCCAATCTGGGATCCCTCTCACAATCCAGAACTGCTGGCTCCCAACAGCTCACCTGCCTGCCTCCTAACCACTCCCCTGCCAGCCTGATCATCCCTAACCACTCCCCTGCCAGCCTGATTGACACCTAACTGCTCCCCTGCCAGCATGATTGCCCTCAATTGCCCTCCCCTGCTGGCCTGATTGCCCCCAACTGCCCTCCCCTGCCGGCCATCTTGTGGTGGCCATCTTGTGCCAGGGTGTGATGGTCAATTTGCATATTACCTCTTTATTATATAGGATTATAGATCTATTTTTAGTTCTAGCCTTCAATCCAACATCATTCAAGAAAAGATTTTCTCTAGAAATACATTTCAAGAATGCAAGTTTTTTAAATAAAAATATTCTGCATGCAGATTTATGGTGTGTTTTTGTTGTTGTTTTTGCCAGCTATATTTCTGTGTTTAGTCTGCTAATATTGTGCATGTGTTATTTTAAAAAGTTACTATGCAGAGTTCTTAGAAATTTCATAAGCACATTTAAATGGCAGAAATAGCCAGTAACTTTCATTTCCACATATATCCTTAGAACAGAGGGAAAAGAGTTTTAAAAGATGCTTTTCTAGGCATTCAGCCTTTTCTTGACTGTCTCAGGATGAAATTCTATTTTTCAGTTATGCATTTTTTTTCAAATTTGATACACAGAATCATTCATATTATATGAATTTTTCTGCAACCTACTTTATGACTTAATATCAGGCTGTCAAGATTTATCTATATTGCTCAACGTAGTTTTAGGTCATTGTTTCATTGTTGCACAATATTCTATTTTATGATATCACATTTGTTTATCTATTCTACTTTGATAAACATTTGAGTAGTTTCAGTTTATTTTTTAAACCATTATTAATAAAAGTAAAGCTGTGACAGACAACATACATGCTTTCTGGTACACATCTACAGAGGTTTTTCTAAGGGACAAACTTAGAAGGAAAATTGCCAAGTCATAAGGATATACACATTCATCTTTGCTGGTTAATGCCTAACTGTTTTCCTAAGTGTTTGTAGCAAGTAACACTCCCACCAGCATTACACAAGCATGAAATGCCATTTTTCTAACTTAGATCAGAATATTCTCTTTGGCACTGGAATTCTAGATCTCAAATGATTCCAGGGCCAGTTCCATCTAGCCTCCCTCATTTCAAAACTGGTCTTCAAATAAATGCAGTCTTCAAGAAATTTCAGTTCTGCTGAATTTCTGGCTAACTCATCACTATCAACTTTGCAAACAAAAATACCCTCTCGAGAACAACAATCAATAGTTACATACTGTCGAGGCCAGGATGCAAAATAAGGATGTTTCAATTAAAGTGAACATGCTTACAAAAATATTTTGGGTATCTGAATTCCTGAACCAAATTAAGCATAATCTAGGTATTTGCCCCTAACCTTTTGTTCCCTTCATTTCATGACAATTCTATATCTGGACTTGCCAGATAAAAAGCATGTGTGCATTTTTGAGAACAGAGAAAAAAGTATTCAATTTACTCTCTTCAAATATGAATCAGTTATGAATATACTAAAAATCACAGAACTGTACATTTTAAAGGGGTGAATTTTTGGTTTGTGAACTATATGTCAGGAAAGCTGTTATTAAAAGTGTATCAGCTAGCCGAAACCGGTTTGGCTCAGTGGATAGAGCGTCGGCCTGCGGACTGAGAGGTCCCGGGTTCGATTCTGGTCAAGGGCCTGTACCTGGGTTGTGGGCACATCCCCAGTGGGGGATATGCAAGAGGCAGCTGATCGATGTTTATCTCTCATCGATGTTTCTAACTCTCTCTATCTTTCTCCCTTCCTCTCTGTGAAAAATCAATAAAATATATTAAAAAATAAAAATAAAAAAAAATAAAAGTGTATCAGCTAAGTGAAATAAGCCAGTCACAAGTGGACAAATACTGGATGATTCTACTTATAAGAAGTACCTAGTGTAGTCATACTCAGAGACAGCAAGTAGGATGATCATTGCCAGGAGCTCAGGAAAGGAGGGAGTAGGGAGTTATTGTTTAACTAGAGGCCCGGTGCCTGAAAATTCATGCACTGGAGTGGGGTCCCTCAGCCCAGCCTGCCCCCTCTCACAATCCAGGAGCCCTCAGGGGCAGGAGGTGACCCGGTGACCAGGGGAAGGCGATGCCCCATCACACCTCTGCTGCTGCCTCGGCCGGCCCTGGTTACCTGAGCCTCGGGTGGCCCTGGGCGGCTGGGGGGCTAAGGGGAGCGGGGGACTCTGGAGGCAGGCACACGGCAAGGCCGCCCCAGCGGGGCTGAGGGGACTGGGGGCCGCCATCTTGTGGCTGTGGGTGCTGCCATATTTGAGGGCGGGGCAGTCAATTAACATATTCCCTTCTTATTGGCTGTGGGCACCACCATCTTTGCGACAGCATGAGGGTCAATTAGCATATTCCCTCTTTATTAGATAGGATGGGTACAGAGTTTCAGTTTTGCAAAGCAAAGAGTTCTGGAGATGGATGGTAGTGATGGTTGCGCAACAATACGAATGTACCTAACACTGAAAAAAATGGTTAAGATAGTGAATTTTGTTTTGTGTATTTTACCACAATAAGACATATACATCTCAAAAGTAGAGGTGGCTGTGTTTTGTCTCAGTATCAGGTCATGTTCAAGCAAAGAGAAGAGTTCTTTTTCATCAAGTCACAGACTGTGTACCATTGACCAAGCACTGCACCACCTTTCTTTTTTATAAGCAATACTAAACTTCAGCGTACAAATGCTACAACAGTATACTGTGGGTGAGAAGAAGATAAAAAATCATGAAAGTCTCAAGTTACTGCTCTCATTGCAACCTTGACACAACTTTGCAAAAACAAGGGCTTAAATCTAACAGAATATGCCATGGTTCAGAAAATGCTACCACCGTATGCCCAAGGGGACTGAGTCACACTTTAACTTCTGAGTTTGTTGACTTCTGTATGTTTAAATTCTCATCACACAGCGGCTTCAACCTTTGTTTCTGCCACTGATCAAAAAAGGGATCTCTTATCATGCGACATCATCTCTACCATGAAATACTTGTTTTTGAACATCCTGAGGTTCAGAGGATACTTTTAAAGATGTTAAACAATAAACTACCAATGATTGCTGAAAATGGAAAAACAGCCAAGTCTCTTTTGATGACATCTTTATGCCTAGAACAATTTTCCCACTCCCACTCCCACAGGGCTCAAAGAAGCTACATCTCTTTCAAAGTTCACCTTAATTCACTCATCTATGATTCTATAATGAAGGCAGCTGTGATTACAGCAGAATGGAGTAGAGAAGAGAGTACTATGTACCCCGGAGACAAGGAATGAGTTTCAATTTATGTCCATAGGTCCAAAAAAAGTAAATTACACAAATTACATTTTTAATGCATGTCTGTGCAATAATCTGTATCTGTTTTTTCATCTTAAGGCTCATTCATGGTCTCTGATGCAGGGATGACTGGCCCCTCTGGAGGCTAGAGTACTTAGGGATGGCATTACCTATCATTTACAAGGTGCTGAGTCAGTTAGACAATGTGTGACTCATGATGCTCCTGCTCAGAAGCCCACAGTCTTTCTGGAGACGAAAGGCATTTATCCTGTGCAAAAAGCTAGCATAGCAGACAACTTTTCAATCAATCAGCACACATTTATTCACAAGTATTCACTGCAGACCTACTAAATGCCAGGCACTATGCCAGACATTAGGGACAAAATATGACTAAGACGTGGTCCCAGAAGAGAAACGGATGGCGTTCAGCATAGAACCGTTTGTAGTGGAGTCTTCAGAACACTACTAGATGGTAAAAATAACAACTTTCCCTGAAAAAAAAATCAGCACTGAACACACGTAAATAATCCAGTTACTCAGTGAGCATTCTGGCCACGAAAGAACCTATTTGGAAAGACCACACTGATGGCTTCCAAAGCTTTATCTTCAGAACCACACCATTCCAGACACATGCATGCTCCAACAACCCCTGCTGACCCTACTGTGAGCCTGCCACTACAGGAGATTTGAACAAAAAAGTGATTTTACTGTAAGATCTAGAGAGGCACCTGCATGTCCACTTTCATGACAGTTTCATAAATTCCTTTTTGGAAGTGCCTGCCTTTCCTGACACTCTTACCTCAAAAAAGTCAGGGAGTGAGTCTTTCTGGCATGCAGTTTTCCCCAGTGCCTAGCACAGAGCCTGGTACATAGTAAGCAATTAAAAACATTCATGATATTAGCATTTTAAGTTAGCTGACTGCATACTATAGTAAAATGGATATCTGAAAAGCCTGTTGAAATGGTCATTTAAAGAATGGGTAATGCATTTGCAACAGCATGGATGGACCTGGAGAGCATTATGCTAAGTGAAATAAGCCAGTCAGAGAAAGATAAATATCACATGATCTCACTCATATACTATCTAATAATAGACAAACATGGTAATTAGCTGTACTTCCGCTACCCTTCCCATTGGCTAATCAGGGCAATATGCAAATTAACTGCCAACCAAGATGGCAGCCAGCAGCCAGGCAACTTGAAGCTAACAGGAGGCTTGCTTGCTTCAGTTTCGGAGGAAGCCAATGTTCCCCGCCTGCGGCTGCCGGCCTCTGAGCTTGCAGTTTGAAACATTGTTACAAATATAGAAGCTAAACAAAACCCCAGAAACCTCCTTTCAGCCAGCCGGGATCTCAGAGCTGGAGTTGAAACAGTGTTTCGATTATAGAACCCAAACAAACCAGATACCTGCTTTCAGCAGCCGAGGTCTCAGAGCTGTAGCCAAGCCTCAGAGCTAAAGCTGGCCCAGAATAAAAAAAGAAAAGAAAAAAAGGACAGGTTGGGAGCTTCAGTCACCCGCCAGCCTGAAAATGGCCCTCAACCCCTCACCCAGACTGGCCAGGCACCCCAGTGGGGACCCCCACCCTGAAGGGGGTATGACCAGATGCAAACAGCCATCATCCCCTCATCCAGGCTGGCCAGGCACCCCAGTGGGGACCCCTACCCTGATCCAGGACACCCTTCAGGGCAAACCAGGCAGCCCCCACCCGTGCACCAGGCCTCTATCCTATATAGTAAAAGGGTAATATGCCTCCCAGCACTGGGATCAGCAGAGCCACGAGGCCTCCCGGCACCAGGATCAGAGTGACAGGGGGCAGCTCCCAAACTCCCTGATCACCCTGCGGCTCTGTGTTTGACAGGGGGCGGGGCCACAACCTCCCTATCTGCCCTGCTCTGTTCGTGACAGGGGAAGGCGCCCCAACCCCCTAATCAGCCCTGCTCTGTGCCTGACATGGGGGAGCTCCCCAACCCCCTGATCTGCCCTGCTCTGTGTATGACAGGGGGCGGTGCCCCAACTCCCCTATCGGCCCTACTCTGTGCATGACAGGGGGGAGCTCCCCAACCCCCTGATGGGCCCTGCTCTGTGTGTGACAGGGGGGAGCTCCCCAACCCCCTGATCGGCCCTGCTCTGTGCCTGACATGGGGGAGCTCCCCAACCCCCTGATCTGCCCTGCTCTGTGTATGACAGGGGGCGGTGCCCCAACTCCCCTATCGGCCCTACTCTGTGCATGACAGGGGGGAGCTCCCCAACCCCCTGATGGGCCCTGCTCTGTGTGTGACAGGGGGGAGCTCCCCAACCCCCTGATCGGCCCTGCTCTGTGCGTGACAGGGTACGGAGACCCAACCCCCGATGGGCCCTGCTCTGTGAGTGACAGGGGGCAGCGCCCCAACCCCCTGATCGGCCCTGCTCTGTGCATGACAGGGGGTGGCACCGCAACCTCCCCATCAAGCCTGCCTTGAGTGTGACAGAGGGCGGTGCCCCAACCCCCCAATTGGCTCTACCCTGAACGTGACTAGGGGTGGCATCGCAACCTCCCGATACGCCCTGCTCTGTGCATGACAGGGTGTGGTGCCCCAACTCCCCAATCGGCCCTGCTCTGAGCCCGACCAGGGGCTGCACCTAGGGATTAGGCCTGCCCTCTGCCACCCGGAAGCAGGCCTAAGCCTCAGGTCGTTATCTCCCGAGGGGTCCCAGACTGCGAGAGGGTACAGGACGGGCTGAGGGACACCCCCCCCCCCCCCCCGCTGAGTGCACAAATTTTTGTGCACCAGGCCTCTAGTGTGTGATATAATGATCAACATATACTGATGAACAAAAGTAGATCCAGAGACAAGGTAGCATTGAACAGATCATCCAACCTCAGAGAGAAGGCCGGGGAAGGTGGGGGGTGGTAAGAGATCAACCAAAGGACTTGTATGCATGTATATTAGTATAACCAATGGACAGGGACACTGGGGCGGTAGGGGCTTGTCCTGGGGAGTGGGCGTGTCCGGTGGGGGTCAATAGGAAAAAAGGAGACATACATAATACTTTAAACACTAAATAAATAAATAAATAAAGACTGGGTAATGGCCCTGCCTGGTGTTGCTCACTGGTTAGAGTGTCAGCTTGCTCACCGAGGGTCTCAGGTTTGATTCCCAGTCGAGGGCACGTACCTGGGTTGCAGGTTTGACCCCTGGCCCAGTAGGAACACATGCGGGAGGCAACCAATTGATGTGCCTCTCTCACATCGATATTTCATTCTCCCCCCCTTTCCATTCTCTCTCTCTAAAAAAAGAAAAGAAGCAGCAGCAATGGAAAAGAAAAAATATCCTTCTGTGATTAACAAAAAAAATAAAAAGACTGGGTAATGAATATCATCCATAACCAATCAATTATGGAATTCAATTAATGAATCAAAGTAATTTATAGATACTTTTATGAATTGTGACCCCCCCCTCCCCAGTTTATATTCTGAAGTCCTAACTCCCACTCCCTTGGAATGTGACCATATTTGATATAGGGCCATTAAAGAAGTGATTAACGTCAAATAAGTTATTGGGGTGGGGCCCTAATCTAATGTAAATGGTGTCCTTATAAGAAGGGGGGATTAGAACACAGACATGCTCAGAGGGAAGACCATGTGAGGTCATAGGGAGAAGACGGCCATCTACAAGCTCAGGAGAGAGACCTCAGAAGAAACCAGCCCTGCCGACACTTTGAACTTGGATTTTTAGCTTCTATCACTGTGAGGAAATAAATTTCTGTTGTTTAAGCCACCCAGTCTGTGGTACTTTGTACTAGCAGACGATTATAGCTACTAAGCCTGTGTAAGGACAGAGCTATGGCCCAATAAGTGATCATTTTGGAAAGATAATGTGAAGCCACAGAAAGAGTGCTAGAATGGACTCAGGAGTCCATATGCCCATCTCTGGGTCCAGTCTGACCTCTTCTTGGCCAAGCCATTCTCACAGCTTTAGGAAGGTCTGTCTCCTCCTCTGAAGACAGAAATTTGGATTTCACAAACTCTGAGTTCCAGGTGACCTGGAACTGTGTGACCCCATGCGGTGAACTCCATGTTGCCTTCCGAGATATGACAGGAACGAGAGTGAGGTGCGGCTGCTTTTCTTTCACCACATCCAGTGATGTTGAGGCTTCTCAAACAGGTCCCATCTGCTTTTGAGCCATTTCCTCAACATCACCCGACATCACCCCAAGTACAAGATCCTCCCTCAGCAAGGCTCCTATGGCAGAGGGACGCCCACAGCAACTCAGCACCCCTGCCCCTCCCAGCACCGAGGGGACCAGCCCGAGGGCAGCGAGCCCAAACGAGGAGAAGAAGGAACCAGAACACGCTGAAGAACGACTCCCCGCTTGTGTGCTTTTAGTGCACTGCACCCAGAAAAGAGCTGCCCATTCTGATAAAAAATGTTAGTGAGCCCTGCAAATAGAAACTACCCCCACAGAATAGACATCTTCATAAACATTTCCCCCCAGCAATATCAGCACTAATGATTACACAATCTTCAACTGCAGCACAAGCAAAGATAAAGAATCACACACCCTTCGTACAAGCTCCGTAGGGACACAGACTAGACTGTCTGTTTGGCATCTGTTTTTCTGGAAATTGCCTTATCCACAAAGGGGAGAATAGTCCTGTTCACACTCCATGACCCAAACCCAGATACACTGTGGATTGGTGGTTTGGGGTTTGTTTTGATTTTAGCACCTGAGGCCCAGCTGCCACCCTTCCCCAAAATCCAACAGACACCCTCATGTCCTCATCAAAATTCCCGCTTCCTTGAAGCTGCCTCTGATGAGTTTCCCTTACGGGTAATTAAAAGAGTACTAATTAGTAAGATCAATATTTCAAAAACAAACAGAAAAGCAGTAGTGTCTTTAACAGAAAACCATAATTTTTTAAAAAGTTCATCAATGTTGCCTGCTTAGAGCCTTTATATATAAACCCCTTGAGGAAAGGGTAATTTTTTAAAATCCTGACCACGTATGAGCTATTATAAAAGTTAAGATGAAAATGCTTCCTGAGAGAGTGCCTGCCAAGTTTTCCTGTCACGTAAGTCATGTCCACACTGATAAAATCTCAGAGCCATGATGGTCTTAGAAACCCTCCCACCAGGACAAGCCTCTTCCCACCATGGGCATTTCCTCACGTCCTCTCTCATGAACTCATTCAAGAAGCACTGAGCGCTTCTGCATTTGGTGACTCTCTTGCTAGGGGTCAGAGGCAAGCAGGGGCAAGCCATCCTGCTCTCAAGAAGAGTTCCTCCTAAAGGAGGGCCCAGCGGTGAAGTTAAAGTTGTGAGGCCAATTTACAGAATCAGTCTGATCCCGGAACAATGTACCTCACACACGGATAAGAAATCCAAGGGCCTGAGTGGATGATAGTGTAGACCAGTGGTTCTCAACCTTCCTAATGCCACAACCCTTTAATACAGTTCCTCATGTTGTGGTGACCCCCAACCATAAAATTATTTTCGTTGCTACTTCATAACTATAATTTTGCTACTGTTATGAATCGTAATATAAATATCTGATATGCATTGTTACAAATTGAACATAAGTAAAGCATAGTGATTAATCACAAAAACAATATGCAATTATATGTGTTTTCCGATGGTCTTAGGCGACCCCTGTGAAAGGGTCGTTCGACCCCCAAAGGGGTCGCGACCCACAGGTTGAGAACCGCTGGTGTAGACCAAATGGGTGAACGAAGATGCTGAAGTATTTAGTGGGTTGATCACAGGGGATCAGTTAGGAAAATGCTAACAGAAGCAACCGCTTCACTGCAAATGATGATGTAGGCGCATAAAGGTACAGAGAACCTAGATCTCTAAGTACCATGCTTACCAGAGCATTTTTAAACATGAGCTCCCTGGGGAGTAAACTAACATTTGAAGTGTTTGTAAAATCATCAACACTATAATATGACGTAAAGAGATAATGACACTTGTCAGAAGAAACGAAGAAGGCATTGCAATAAATGGAATCTGTTCATAGAGAGAATGAGTCTAAATACAAAATGGTCAGATTGATACTTAGAAGTGTGGCTATTAATAGAAATAATATCAGAGAGGTTTCATTATGTAAATGGTTTCTGTGTCTGCCAGAAATGTATCCAGTAGCAATTTGCATTTTTGCTGTAGCAGAAATTTCAAGGATTTCTCTCACTAAATTAAGGGGCCCTTTCATTGGTATACCAGAGCTTTCACAAGCATGATACAAAAGACCACCTACGCTCTTAGCTGCTCTTAGATAATAATATATTCTCTTAGATAATAATGACAACGATCAGGTACTTTTGTGTGCCAGGCACTGTGCTGACCGTGCCATGTGCAGCAGTCCCATGAAGCATGATTATTCCCATTTATCTTTCAGAGGATGCACCTTGCCCAGGTCCACAGTTAACAAATGATGGGGCCCAGATTTGAATTCTTGTCTCTGTGACCCCATGCCCAAGCTTCTTCCCACAGTTGTGAATACCAGATGGTCTAAACTCTGGCCTCATCATGATCACAGTGCTCCAGAGCAGTGGTCGCCAACCGGTAGTCCACGGACCACTGGTGGTCTGTGAGATCCGGAAGGTTGGCAACTGCTGCTCCAGAGGGTATACAGCAAGAATGTCGAACTCAAAGGCTAACACCGGCCAAATAAACGAGGCCCATGTTAGCCTTTGAGTTTGACATGCTTGCTGTACAATGACCTTCTAAGCAGAAATCTTTCTAGACGGGCAAGACTGATCACCCCGTTAGAAAAGCTCCCTATCTGCTCCCACTCAATGGCACCATATTTGCCACCAAGCCCTTTAGATATGGTGCCACACTCTGGTCAGCTGTTATGGTCCAAAGCATTAAAATCAGCCAGGTGCCACAAATCAAAACCCCATTATCACTCCAAAGCTAAACCATCCCAGTCCCGCCATCTACCCCACAGGTCTCACCAGACATTCCGTCAATCTCTAAGTCGACTGGATTCCTCCTCACCACTCCTCTTTCAGATTTCTGGTTTCATGACCCACATTTCCATAGGACTCTCCCTGCTTTAGTTCTCAATTATTAAATCCAGTGTTCCGAAATTCCCAGGTGATTGTGAAATTCTCATAGCCACAAACCTTCATTAGAATGGCTAAGTGCTAACAGCTATGTGTTGGATACCTCCACTTCCCCTATACATCCTTTCAGGGATTTATTCAATTTGCCATGAAATAACTAAAAATCAAGCATCACAAAAAAAGAGGAAGAGAAGCTCAAAAATAACCCACTCGTGCTTGAAAATAGTCTACCTTTACTGTCAGACAGAGCTGGTTTAGATTCCTTCTATGTCCTATGACATGGGAGCTGTTAATCTTATTTAACCTTTGTCCTGCATCATTCGTAAAACAAAATGCAACGGTGCTCATCTCCTAGGGTTATTAAAAGGTTTCATGGGAGGGTACAGGTGATGCTCCTACTGAGGTGGCGGCACAGGGTAAAGTTCCCTTCTTTTCCACTGTTTGCCAACAAGGAGTGGACTGTGTGCACTGCCTCTCTCACCTGTTTGCTGTTCTTCCCCTCACCATCTCCCCACATGATCCCCAGCTGCCGGCCCTTATTCCACAGGCTGGAGCAGTAGGACAGGCGCCGCGTCAGTCTTGTCAGCCCCTGAGGGTGACCCTACAAAGTCTGCTCATCTGTCAATACGGCCACATAGAGTTCTGAGGACTTCACGCGGCAACACACACGAGAGCTGGACGGAATGAGAGAGGAGGAAAATGCTAGTATCACCATGCCTTTCACTGGGGCTGCGGGCAGGAGAAGATACTAAGTCTTTGCTCTCCAAAGCTCAGATCCAAATTCCTACGGGCAGGAGTTTTGTTGATGTCCGAACCACTTCAACTCCTGGGAGCCATGCAACAAGGCAGAACATAACCAGGTAACTCGGACCTGGGTAGGCGGTAAGGGTCCCACAATTAGAGGTGACCCTCCGGCCCCTGCGTGTTGTGTTCATAGCACTCCAAAGCTTTTCTTAAACAGGAGTGGCTTTAAGAAAAAAAAAAAAACACACAAAAAAAGAGAAAATAAACAAGAGTTACCATATCAGCACTAGAGTTTTTACAAACGCCAACCTCTACAGAAACAAGAACATGTGAAATTGCTAAGCAATTTGAAGTTTAAAGGAAAAGAACATTTTTAAAGTGAAAAATAGATGAGAAATGTAACTACATTACTCTCTTGTTGATTATATACTCATCTCGTTAAAAAGAAACATTTAAAAAGAGGCACATATAGCTTGCTAACTTGGTTACTTCATAAGATTTTCTTATTTGATAGATTGAGGGATTTAGGGCACTGCTATAAATCTTTTCCAAACAAGGATTATAAACAAAGTAATTATGTATTTAATTAGACACACAAACGAGCCATTGACAAGCCTGGGGAAATCCCTCCCAATGTTTGTTTTTTTTCCCCCTTTTCCAGTTTTGGAGGAAAAACCCCTTAAAACAAATATGACCTATTATATATTTCATGTCTTTTTCCCAAGCACCCACAAATCCAGGTCTCCCCAGTTTGCTTTCAGTCCTTGCCCAGGTTTTAATCTCTTACCCGACGTCTACCATCTGGAGCCCTTAAAGGGCTGCTGCTGCATATGTGTGTTCGCCAACAGATGCTACTACACTCCGCTCCCTGAGACGCACCTGCCCTTATAGAGTGTATAATGTGGCTGCCAGGGCAAGGCAGACGTGCCGGAATAGACAAATATCCCACGCTGTCCATGGAGGTTGGAGCGAATAAGTTCTTAGCTGCTTCGAGTGAATACAGACCTAAGACTAAGGGCTAATAAATGGAAACTGAAGTAAAGATGGTGACAGCTCAAAGCCAGTGTGTGAAGCTCATGTCATGTGGCAAAGAGAACTCAGGAGAAATCTCGGAAGGGCAGGAAATTAATGCTTGCACCTTGTTTGCTTTGCAGACTAACACGTTTCTGTTGGAAACATGTCTATACGCTGGAGTCATTTTCTAAGGTGCTGACCTGCTACTGATGATGGCGGTGACTCCACTACCGCTAACAAAATAGCTCCTCACTCATTCGAGTCTGATTACCCAGCTGCCATCACTCAGAGGGATAGCCTTCACTCCCACTGAGCAAAACCTATTTGTGGTCCATCTTGTTTACCTTCTATCCTAACGAGCAATCATCTCCTGCTTGAAATGCCCTTTTGTCCCCCACATCACACAATCGTGGCTCTTTCTTACTGCAAAACAGGGTTTAAACCCCTTTATCCCATCTAAACTAACCCCGTCTAGTTCTGGTATTCACACAACAATAGGCCTAGCTCTTACCTAGCACTAACATCTATTTCCCCATGTTAGTTAATCCTACTCATGCCTAAAGTGTACCTCTCCTTTCTGGGCCTGTTTCTTCATCTGAAGAAGGTGGATAATAACCATCCCTATCTCACAGAGTTATTGTGAAAACTGAACATTTATTTTTTATGTATTTGTATGTATGTGGGCACACACAATTAGTGCATGTAAAGTGCCTATCAGCACATTCCTGGTACATAGTAAGCACTCAGAAAATGTCTATTGCTTTCAATAGCATTACTAATATTACTATTACTGCGTTCCTGGTGCTTCCATTTGCACTGGTCTCCCCAACTTGGTAACTAAATTCTAAAGAGAAGGAGCTATTCTTACACAGAAACTAGAGCAGTGACAGAATTCAGTGTTAACTGAGCAACTAAGTAGCAAACTGGCAAGGACTCTGGTATTTCAGTATCAACCTACCCTGCTGATTACAAAAGCTCATTTATATGTGTGAGTTCTGGCAAAAAGAAATGCAAAAGTGTCTGATTCTTGAAGTGGGACAATGCCAAGATAAATAAATGCATCTGATTCTGCAAAGAGGTGAACCTCAACAGGGCTCAGAATGAGAAAGAAAACCTACTGGGGCCCAGGAGCATCTCCCAGGGCAGGGGTCCTCAAACTACAGCCCGCGGGCCACATGCAAATACAAATATTGTATTTGTTCCAGTTTTGGTTTTTTTTACTTCAAAATAAGATATGTGCAATGTGCATAGGAATTTGTTCATAGTTTTTTTTTAAACTATAGTCCGGCCCTCCAACGGTCTGAGGGACAGTGAACTGGCCCCCTGTTTAAAAAGTTTGAGGACCCCTGTCCCAGGGAATCGGTGAGAAGGTGTAGGGGGAGGAGGCATGGAAGCCAGCACAGCACTGGGCACAAATACAAAGCTAAGCCTCTGTGCTGAGGAAGGTCAGGAGCACAGGCCGGGCAAGGGGAGCCCAGGTCCTTGAGAGGTGTTTTCCAGGTGCAAGTAAGTTACCCCAGAGCTCATCCCTCACCTCAAGCCATGCTCACTTCTCAAACAGAAGTCACCTGCCTATGGAGAGAGACATACGACTGAATTCATACTGGGGATATTTCCAACTTGCTTTCTAGACCAGCGGTCGCCAACGGGTGGTCCACGGACCATTGGTGGTCCGTGGGGTCCAAAAGGTCTAGAATCTAGACCTCTGTCCACATAGCTACCTCCTTTCTACCTGTTCCGCTTCTAGTCTTACCGTTTTCATTTCCCATTAAGTCTGACGTTTGTCAATCCTCAGATACAGAATGTCCCCGGCCAAGGGAACTTCCAAGGGTTATCCAGGCTACTGCCCTCCTCTTACACAGGAGAAAACTGTTCCAGAAAGACTGGTAACTTTCCAAAGGTCACAAAATTAGGGACAGACCACTAACTGAAACCCAGATTGTGGGACCACTCTCCTCCCCCAACTCCACATCATCCCGCCGGCTGGATTCTGCCCGCCTCAGCCCTTCTCTGTGGCTGCTAAGTCATCAACGAAAGTTTTGTTGCCAAGCAGGCCACTGGACAGGCTTCCCCCTTTCAGGTAGGACAACGTATACGGGGCTGTGTTCTACTCTGCGGTCACCTTGCACTGCGCATACAGACCCGGCCCACACCCACTGTCACTCACCTTAATTGTCTTGGACATCACACCTCCCTAAGATTTTTGATTAATAAGTCAAATGGCTAATAAATATTGTGAGTTATTTTAAAACCTTCAAAACAGACAAACAGTTTATTCCTTTTAAAAAAAAATGGGTTATATTTTCTTGGGGTCTTTTCCTTTCAGGCCAGAGCAGTGCTATTTCAACAGGAAATGTCAGCTTGAATACTATATCAGGTGCATTTAAAAAAATAATCTAGACTAAATTAGCTTTTACACCTAACAACAAACAGGCTGGGCATCATAAAAAAAAACTCTTGGAAAAGGAAGAAGAAACTAATTTAGGGCACTAAAAACAGCTACTTTTCAAATCAAAGTTACCTATAACAAGTGACTTCTTGGCAGAGAAAACAATCAAGTCAAGCTAGGAAAAAATGTTTCACACAATAGCCATTACATAAACGTTTTCTTTAGGTGGCGTGAGGACAGGACAAGAAGCTATATAGTTCAATTTTCCTCAACTCCTAAGAAACTGACATGCAGTTCACCACTCCAGGCAAAGGGCAGTCGGGGGGAGGGGGTTCCCAGGAATATGTGAATCATAATTGTTAGTCATCGTTTTGGGAAATTGAGGATGTAGTAACCACCAGTTAAACATATTACTATTTGGTAAATGTCCAAGATATAAACTTCCTTAGAAACAACTGGGGAAGATACTAAAGGCTCTGCACAGCCCCTTAATTTTTCTGTTTTGTGGGCTGGCAGATTTGGGGAAATTTCACATACTGGTATGAAGGAGAAATAACTATATTCCATTAACATATGCATAGGTTTTCCTAACAAGGGTGAATCCAGTCTAATGAGTATGAGGGCGGCTCTTTAAAAGTTCACAAAATTATCAACATAATTAGATACCAGGCCTTAGAAGGGGCCTGTGCAAGTCAGAGGCTTGGAAGCCAGTGTGCCTGGGCCATAACACATTCACATGTATGCATGCATCTCGAGGGTGGGGACACCCCTAAAGGGCCATGATCTGCATATTTCGTTACAGCCCTCTTTAATGCCAAGTATATCCTACATAATAAAAGTGTAATATGCAAATCGACTGAACAGCCGAACAGCTGAACGACTATCCAGACGACCATGCTATGACACCCACTGGTGCCAGGCCAGCCAAGGTGGGTGTGATGCAATTGGTCGGGGGCCTGGCCATCGCCCCATGATCGCCCTGCAGAGGGAGGCCCAGGCCACCGGCCAGCAGGCTGCAGCGGGTGGGCAGGGCCTTCCTCTGCGAGCAAAGCCCAGGTCCTGGGTGTTGGAGGGAAGCCAGTGCCGGCAGCCTGGGGAAGGAAGGCCCACTCTTGCACGAATTTTGTGCATCGGGCCTCTAGTGTATCATAAATACCATGGTACACTGTTTTGCTGAGTTCAAATGGCTAAATAGAAATGTTTCCATGTTCTGTTTAGAGGGGCTATTCCAGTGTGTGTCTTGACTACCTCATCAGGAAAACGTGTCATCCCCAGAAATTTATTAGACAGTGCTGCCTAGCCTGTGGAAACCAACTCAGTTTCCTAAGAGAGTACCTCAGATCAGTGTCATGGTGCTACTATACTCAGTGCTTATAAAGAAATGTGGATGAGGTGGGAATGGCAGTGCTGAGTGGCCTAGCACCGCACCCTTGAAATCAATGAGCTGCATGCCCTAGCCGGTTTGGCTCAGCGGATGGAGTGTCGGCGTGTGGACTGAAAGGTCCCAGGTTCGATTCCGGTCAAGGGCATGTACCTTGGTTGTGGGCACATCCCCAGTGGGGAGTGTGCAGGAAGCAGCCGGTTGATGTTTCTCTCTCATCAATGTTTCTAGCTCTCTATCCCTCTCCATTCCTCTCTGTAAAAAAATCAATAAGATATATTTAAAAAAAAAGAAATCAATGAGCTATTTGGGCTCAGTCAAAGCTGGAAAAGGGGCCACTTAAAACAGTGTTCTGCTCAGCCCCATGCCGGAAATCCAACACAGGGAGAGCACCCCAGTCCATCTTCATTACGGTGAGAGAAAACGAGAAGAGAGTAAGCCCTCTAGCACCTCAACTTTAAATCAATCCAGGGAGCCTTTGCCAGAAGAAAAAGATGTACCGTGAGAGAAGATTTGAGAATCACAGGCTTCTGGGATTTGAGCCAAATCTCGGCCTCAGCACAGCAGGAAGTCATTACTGTTCCATTAACTTTCAGGAGCTTAGACCCTCCTGGGCCTGCTTTCTTAGGCTCTCGATCTCTGGGGTGCTCGTGAAGTGCAGCCTGGACCAGCCTGGCAACTGCTAGGATAGAAATCTGAAAAGAACACGTTCACTCCGATGCACCAACTCACTATTTCAAGTGTGGCTCTGTAAGATGTAACCAGGAGAATGATGCTCACCGCGACTACAATTCCACGCTGCAGTTAAAGCTACAATGCCTCTGCTTCCGTGCAGAAGGGCATACTCCTGCTGTGCGTGGCATCGCCGCAAGTGGAGGGCTGTGGTTCACCGGCAGCCATCGCGTTTCTGCCCGTTGCTAGACACAGGCAGGGAGACTGAATGAGCAACTTAAAAAAAATCAATGGGAAGAAGAGTCAAGCAGAAGTGAGTCAAGAGATGGTCCCTACACATCTCAGAGCTCTTCCAGGAGGCATCACAGAAATGCAAGCCTGCTCACAGAAATCCTGCCAGGGACACAGGCCGAACAGGGGCCAGAACCAAAGTGAGGGCCACCTGGCTCAGAGGAGGAAGGGCAAACTCCCCTGCAGGAGTCTGGATTTTGTCTTCCAAGGGTTATTTTCTTCACTTACTATGAGGAACATTTTCTATATCCTGTTTGCCCATATTCATATAGAACCTAGTTTCTTAAATTCGAATGCATATTACATCTTATTGATAATATTGATATGATGAAGTATTGAAAAAAAAATATTTTACACACACACACACACAACACGTATACTTGCAACACTGTGTTAAAAGTATGGGCCAAACACAAAATGACTAATATTGTATGATTCTAGGTGTGTGTGCTACCTAGACAAGGCAAACTCATCGAGGTGGAAAGCAAGAGATTACTAGGAGCTGGAGAGTGGGAGGAACGAGGTATTGGTGTTTAACGGGTACAGAGTTTCTGTTTGGGAATATGAAAAAGCTCTGGAAATGGATGGTGGAAATGGTTACACAATATTGTGAATGTATGCAATGAGTTATACACTTAAAAATGGTTAAATTGGTAATTTTTACATTATAGATTTACCACAATTATAGATAGACAGATACTAGAAGATAGATAGGTAGGTATTTGTATACACTGAAAAATCATGTTAAGGACACTTTGAAAGTTCAGTGCTGGATTGGTGGCTGGGCCCCCAAGACAGACTGCTGTTGGCTCACTGACTCTCCCAAATGGATGAGGGCAGTGCTGGTAAAGGAAGGGGTGAGACCAATGTGGATGCTCGCCAGAAAACAGAGCACCACGGCCATTCCTGCAAAGTGGGTACTGCAGCAGGGGAGCTAAGCCTCTGGAAACAGGAACCAGCACAGGTGCCAAACGTTTAAGAGTCCTAATTTCCACCTCTGATATTTTGCAGAATCTTATGTGGATCGATGTCATAGAGCAGACAACCACTCCAAAATTCGTCAAGTTATTAAATGCAGATTTCAATGAATTTACGTAATATGTGCTTTTAGGTTCACTGGTGACAACCTTTGAGAGTGGGAATTAAACTTCCCCTTTCACTAAGTGTCATTCCAAATTCCACTCAGCACTTGTAAGCAGAAGCTGCTCTGCCTGTTGCTGAGTGTTTTCAGTATAACAAACTTGGTTTCAATCAAAGTACCCACCTTACACATCTAGGGTTCTCGCAATGTACTCACTCCCAAACTCCATTTCACTGCCAAGAGCAAGTTCACTCTGCGTGCCCGCCTACCACAGGCCGCCAGGCTCCTAGAGGGGCCACCTGCCAGCAGGTCATTGAGAAGGATGCTGGTCATGAGCACAGCTGAAAACAATTTCTTTCCCATCAACCTCTACAACAGTGGTTCTCAACCTTGGCTGCACATTAGAATCACCTGGGAATCTTTTTAAAATCCTGATTTCTGGGCCTCATCCTCCGGAAATTCTGTTTCTTTGTTATAGGGTGGGGCCACAACATTAGTAACAAAGAAACAGAATCTCCGGAGGATGAGGCCCAGAAATCAGGATTTTAAAAAGATTCCCAGGTGATTCTAATGTGCAGCCAAGGTTGAGAACCACTGCTCTACAAAGTAGATGAGTTCCTTGTGGAACTTTAGTTTCTCTGAAAGCAACAGAGAGCTAGCAAAGTGGTCTTAAACCTGTGAAAAGGCACCACCCTCGCGGAGACTGGAAATCAGGAGTGGTCTGATAGTTTGATTGCACGTACAGGGTGATGGGCCGAGTACAGGCTAGGGGGTTGGAGTCCAGGGTTTGAATCCTAGCTTTACTTCTACACACCATGTAATCTTCTTCAGCACCAATAACCGCATGCATTACAATAACATGTAATATGAATGTAAAAGTCATACTCAAGATTTTTTTATGAGGATCAGATGAGATGAAACATGTACAGGCACAAAGGAATTAGTTTGACTATTATTTGATGCATTCGTTTCTTCTTTAAGAAGAAAAATGTACACAAAGTATCTTCCAAGTTGTGTTGAAGGGAGCTTTTAGAATAGACTCTCCCCATATTTACGAGTATAGGCCATGCCGAAGGTGCAGGGCTGTTTCTCCTGGGGAACATAGAGGGTATAAGACATGTCTTTAATTTCAGAGAACTCAGAGCCTAAGAAAGCAGATAAGTAAATCACTGCTGACCCTGAGTGCCCTCTCCCATTTTAAACCTTCAATGGTCTGCCACCACCTAAGAGAAACTTCCAGCCATTAGCATGGGATTAATTGTTTTCATCTGTAAAAATGGGGTAGAACTGTAATGGGGAGTTGCGATCTGAGCTCATTGATGTAAAGCTCCAATCACAGAATCTGGTGTAAGGTAGCTACTCAATTCACAGTTCATAGTAATAATTTTTAAATTGATTTGAGAGAGAGAAGGGAATGGATGAAGAGACGGAGGGAGAGAAAGGGAGCAACAAATCCACTTATTTATGCATTCGTTGGTTGATTCTTCTATATGCCCTGACTGGAGGTCAAACCCCCAACAACCTTGGCTTATAGAGACTATGCTCTAACCCAAGCATGTCAAACTCGCGGGCCGTGGGCCACATGTGGCCCACAACGAATGTTTTTGTGGCCCAACCAATATAATGGTATGTAAGAAACGTTAAAATAAGAATTTCATAACTTAATTTTTACAATGTCCTGTTATACATAATTATTAATAACAAACTACAACGTTCGCTAATGACTGACTACTATAATCGTGTTGCATTCATTTCCCTTATGCACTTTATGTGTAGGCGCACCATTTCTCTCCACTAATACTAGCAGTGAATATTTTAGCAGCCGATTGCCATGTCATTAGTCTTGGACTGACTTGTTTAGTGTGCACAAAAGGAAATATTTCACTTTCGGAGAACAAAAAAAATAGGCTAATTTGCGTTACACTTATTAATTTGTGCAGTTATTCAATGTCTGATAAGTTAATGTTCAAGAAAAAATATTAATTTTTATTGAAATGTTCTATTTTATGTTAACAATTACTTATTTCAGCCCTTTGTATTCAGTATGTCTCTATTGAAGTAAACCTACGTTTCTATGAAAATTGAAGCTTTTTTTTTTTTGTGGCCCACATAACCTTAAACCTTGTTTATTTGACCTGTTTTAGCCTTTGAGTTTGACATACCTGGCCAGGGCCATATTAATTTTTATCATAAAATTAGCAAATTGACCTGCCTTTTCTCCCAATCACCCATTACTCCACCTCACAAAACTTCCACTTGTCCCAAACCGGTCCCCAGCATTCCTCAATCACATACTGCCCTCTCCCTTCTCACCATTGTTCACTCACCCTCTCGCCTGGGACACCTTGCTCCCATCTCTGGCCCTTGCGATCCTACCCACAGTTAAAGTCTAGCTCAAAATACCTCCTCCACGTGCTCGCCACTCCCTAACTAGACCAAACAGCTCACTCCTGTGTGTTCCCACCTTCCCTAGTTGAATTCAATCACGTTTCACCTTCCCTGAGTAAAAAATCATAAATTCAATTTGAAGGAAGCCACTAAGAATAAAGTCACGACTGGAAAATTGTATTATGAACTAAGTAACTGTCTAAGTGAATACTATGAAAGTGACATGATAATAACAGCTAACACTTTTTTAAAAGCTTTACATGCCTTAACTCTTTTAGTTTTGACAACTCTGATAGAGGCTATTTTACTTTTCCCATTTCATGGGTGGATAAACTGAGACCCAAAGTGGTTAGGTAACTTGCTCAACATTGCACAACTACTAAATGTCAGATACTATGAAGTGGCAGATTTGTATCCAAACCCGGGAAGTCTGCCTCAAGAACCTTTGCTCTTAAGCACGGCATTATATTGTTTCCCCAAAGCATTACATAGCGATCTATTATGTACTACTAGAAAAATCAACGATGACTGTAAACAATTTTCTAAGGGCAGGATTTTGAAACTTTGAAATTCATCAAGGTATTCTATTTTGGATGTATATCCTTAAAGTGTCACAAAGAGTTGTCTTCTCCTTTGCAGCCTTCCTAATTGAAGTTCCTATGTTTATTTCTGCTTGTGCTAACCCACGCTAGACAACCTTAGCTAGGCTACAGCCACAATCTCACTCCACAGACCCATACACCTGGTCTGCAGAGGGCAGCTGAAGATAAGCACCTACTACATCGAGAAGCACCTGAAGCTGTAATGAAAACTGCAATAGTCTATCGCCTTCTTGGGTTTTTGTCACTAGATACTTAGGATGCTTTCGCGTACTGGCTCTCACAAAAGAGCAATTCGACAGCCAGTACCTCTTGGTAAATGAACAGCAGTAAGCGGAAAAGTTTGCAGCCCCAGAGATGGTGCAGCAGAGAATAACTAAAGGTGAACTGTGAGTCTGCACTCATTCACCTGAGCCATGGTAGATTTCTTGTCAGATCTTCTAAACCAGTGGTTCTCAACCTTGGCTGCACATTAGAATCACCTGGGAATCTTTTTAAAGTTCTGATTTCTGGGCCTCATCCTCCGGAAATTCTGTTTCTTTGTTACTAACGTTATAACCTATAACAAAGAAACAGAATTTCCGGAGGGTGAGGCCCAGAAATCAGGATTTTAAAAAGATTCCCAGGTGATTCTAATGTGCAGCCAAGGTTGAGAACCACTGTTCTAAATAGTCAAAGGGTCAGGCTTTCAAATGCATGCAATGCTCAGGACAGAAAAAAAATAAGAAATCCCGCAAAGGTTCTTCACTGTGCAAAACAAAGATCAACTGTATGAAATGCTGAAAAGTGATGTGGTCTGTAATGTTTCCAAGACAGTATCAATCAATACATGTTGTTAATTTGTTAACCTAACAGTGGTTCAACTTTTTTCATAATTTTATAGGCAAGAAAACTAAAAACCGGGTAAAAATATCATGCAAAAAAATTGGCAAATCTCAAATTGAAATTCTCTTCCAACTTACTGATTCTAACTAAAATATTAATGGGAAAATATATATAAGAATAAGAAAATATATAGTAGTAAATGATATTTAATGTCAAAATATTACCTAAAAAGATGTATAGCATGCCTCACACATTAATCACCACAAAATCCCATTCTGAATTCCTAGCTCACAAGTGCAAATGATGATTTTTTTTAGTAGCTTCTTATCATGTGATATTATAAAGCATCCTACTCCTCCCTTTCAAAAAATCTTTTGATGATGCCAAATTAATTTTGGAGATGACTTTTCATTTTATTTAAGCCAAGATATTTTTTTCTCCTTTGCTATTTTAACTAAATAGAATTCTTAGAAATGAAAAAAAAAAAGTAACAAGTATATTCCTAGAGTAGAATAGCCTTTCATAATTGAAAAAGTTACATCAATCCTTTAATGTTATCCAGTCTTGGCTTTTTAATTTGCTTAAGAAAAAAAATATCACATATTCATGTCATGCTGCCAGCTCTGGATGTGTCATCTCTTCGGATTTCTGATTTGGCTGATAGAGTTTTTCATGACACAAAACAGTTTAAAAAGCAATTTCTAGTAACTTCACAAATGTGGCTAAGAAGCTGAAGACAGAATTTCCAAATACTAAAGAATCACTTTTGAAGTTTAGCTGAAATGGCCTGATGCCGAATCCAACTACTTTTATAAAAATTGCTTAATCAAAAAACATCTACTTTTTGTAATTTTTACAACATGGTAATTAGCACTGAGTTTATCTGAAAAAAATTTAAATCTTACCTGAAGAATTACTTGTATATTTCTGAATTAGTTCTTTCTTTTTTTTCTCATCATCCATAAATATTTATTAAGATGCGTTAGGTGCAGAAACTGGCTTAATACTAGCAATACAGGATTTAAATTAAAGCAATCACTATCTGCATGAACCAGCCAGAAAAATATCTACATAAACAAAAAATATCAATGCATAGTGCTAACACAGGGAGAAGGAACATTTTCATTAGACCTTAATGAATGAGAAAGTCGCCTTGTAGAGAGAGACAATTTCATGCAGAAGAATCAACATGAAGAAAGGCATGGTTATTAAAATATATAGTATGCTTAGAAAGGAAAAACGTGTTGTGTGGAGAGATGGGAAGGATGGGCAATGAGATTTAAATGGTAAGTCAGTGATGGCGAACCTATGACACGCCTGTCAGAGGTGACACGCGAACTCATTTTTTTGGTTGATTTTTCTTTGTTAAATGGCATTAAAATATACAAAATAAATATAAAAATATAAGTCTTTGTTTTACTATGGTTGCAAATATCAAAAAAAAATTCTATATGTGACACGGCACCAGAGTTAAGTTAGGGTTTTTCAAAATGCTGACACTCCGAGCTCAAAAGGTTCGCCATCACTGTGGTAAGTTGATAATGAATTCCTCAGGGTCTTGAATGCCATGCAATGAAGGTCACATTTTACCTTCTAGGAAAGGGAAATTAACAAAATCCTTTTAATTTTTCCTTGCACTTCATCCTATTCATTCATTATTTATGGAAAATCAACCAAAGGAGTATATATTTTTTTAAAAAAGTACTAACCACTCTAATACTATGAACATCTTCATTTTTGCTTTACTTCTAGTCTTTGTTGACAGACATACATTTTCATTGTTACTTTGTATTCCATATATACAGGGTGTCACCCAAAAAAATGCATATAGACTTTAACAGCTGATAGCTGCTAAATGAAAATAAAATGTATTTTAATAAACACTGCCTTTATATTTAATGTATGTATACATTTTTGGGGGACCCCCTGTATATACAATTTTGAAGTATGAGTTTTATACTTAACAGTGTACTAGAAACACTTTTCCATACTTCCACATGCTACCAAGGTTTTTCAAGAATGGGAATAATTCAACCACCCCTTTCTTTAGGAAAATAATTCTCAACATAGTGGGATGAATGGAACATAGGAAGGACTTAAAGCAAGTGGCTTCTTTTGGAAGTGGCTGCAGTAGTCCAGGCACATGATTCTAATGGCCTGAAACAGAACAACGGCAAGGGGGCGGAAGAAGAGTGAATAGAATATTTAACAGGTAAAACCACAGCATGTGGTCAAGGGATGAACTACACAGGAGGAGGAGTTGGTGTCCAGCACCAATGACTGGCTGATCTTGTCTCTCTAAACAAGGAACCGGGAAAGGGACAGTGTAGGTTTAGCCTCACGTTGGAGGCACCTATATGACATCCAATTGAAGGCATTTGGAGGAAGTTAGAAACCAATATCTTAACTCAGAAGAGAAAGAGAGAGCCATGATTATCTGCAGAGCAGAGTTGACAATGATGTCATGGCATGATGATGCCTTAGGGGAGAGCGTGTTCGGGAGCAAACACTGGCGAGTTTCTTTCAGTTTTCACTCCAACAGTGTGCCAGCGTGGCAGTTTAATTCTAACTTATTCTGATGCACATCAAACACCTCCCTTCAAAGCTCTCAAACTGTCACCAAGGAAAGGTATCTTCCAAGTAAATCAACATCTGTTTTGATGATGCCTCTTATAAGACAATGCACAGCATTTCCTGAACCGGTGTGGTTTTACTCACAGTTATACCAAACCACAGGGCTCCTCTGAAGGACTGATACAATTAGCTCGTGATAGCATCAGCAAGAAGAGTGAGTTATGGCACATTTCACAGAAGGCGTATGCTGGGTATGCTCTACGGAACGCAGGCTCGGGTACGTGATGGGTATCTGACTCCCCTAAGCTGGAAAGCATTAAAGAGCTTTCTAATGATGGTCTTCAGGGAAGACACAGGCCTGGCTCTTTAATTACTTGTACCTGCCTTGCGAAAGCAGCTCCCTGGGTTTAGGTGACCACTGGAAATCCTCCTGCAGTGCTCAAGGGGGTGTCATGGTCAGCAGGACAAGTGACATAGTTTCTCACCAGACAAATGCTTTTAGAACCAATTCTTCTCTTTGCCAAGCGCAGATGGCTACTGCTAAGGAAATATCCCATGCGTGGATAAAGGCCTCCAAACAGCAATTCCAGCCAGCATCTGGTATTCTGCTAAAAATCATGTGCTTTATCACTTCTTTAATTTTGTTCCTCGTTACTCCTCTACCTGGAAGCCTCCAACAAAGGCTCAAAGACACATACATCAACAACTATACATCTCCCTTCCATAGCTAAAAGACTGTGCATCCGCCTCCTGCGTCACAAAAGCGGCCCTCTCCCCACCACCCAGCTGGAGGAAGCTGTGCAGAGGAAAATCTAGCCAGGTCTCCATAAAGCACATATTAAAAAGCCTCTTTTGCCTTTAACACTGCTTTGGGAACCTGCTGTTTTTCCTTCCCTTCGCTGAGAACATGAGAAAAAGCCGGTTCCAGATCCACTCGGTTACACCTTTCCGCTGCCTCCCATCATCAAAACTTGGTGCAGACCCAGAAGAGGATGCTTTCCAGTCACTGCATGAGTGCGCCTTTTAACACACACTCAGTTTAGGATCCGCACGACCTCTCTGAGGAAAACTATGAAGTGGCCAGAAAAGTTGCAGAAAATGGTTGAATGCACTGGGTTGTGGTTACCTTAACAGCTAATAAATTTCCAGATCACCCCACTTGTTCCTTTATAGGCTGGCTGGGCTTCTGAGTTCTTCTGTTTGGTTTTCCACTTGAATTGTCATATCGACTACCAGGGCTGCAGCCACCAGCAAGGGCATTCAGAGCAAGGACACCCTGCAAATCTATTTAGCATCATCCAAGGCCAGGCTTGCCCTTGTGGGGGCCAAGAGACACCCCCCGCAGTCTGCTAACATCGATTTGAATCCTGAATCGGCTGCTGCCACCGTGGGTGCTTTGATGTGTGTCCACTGCAGCTTAACTTTATCCCTTTCAGCAATGGGATTGCTCTCTGGCCACCAAAACTTACCACTGGCGAGCCCTAACAGCTGAAAGAAATCTCATTCAAAATAACCTGCCAAGGGCCGCAAGTGTGGCTTTGGGAGCCAAGGATAAGGCTTCTGGGTACCACAGCACCGTCATTCTCAGGTCTCTGCTACCCCCTCACTCCAGATGAACTCCCTGGATCTGCTTTTCCTGCTGTATCGCCGCAGGCAGGGGGTCACGCTATCACTAAGGATAGCCAGGGTCAGAGGTTGAAGAGAAAGGGGCATAAAAGAGCCTTGGATCTGGGGGGAACACTACACATTTAGATAAACTGGGAGTTTTAAGGGTTCAGATAATATGCTGACTCCACATCCTGAAAGGAGAGGCCATGAAACAGTGAATGCAACCATCATGGTTTGATGATGCTCAGATCAACGAGCAAATATTTCCTGGGCAGCCACGATGAGCTGAGACCTGGGCCCAATGCTGCAGGTGAGAAGGCAAAGAAGAGGGTGAAGAAGCAGACTCAGTCGTTAGCAAACCTCAGTGTGCAGGAGAGATATCTGCGGTGAGTTTCTTGGGCTCAATATCTCCAGCAATTCTGACTCCTCAAGCCTGGTGCTGCTGAATCTGCAACTTTAACACACACAGCCAGGTGATTCTATCAGGAGGCCCTGGAGCTGGGCTGCTTTGGAGAAACACTGGGCTGTGATCTGACTCCTGCCCTCAAGCAGTCTGCAACCCGGTGGAGTGATGGCAACCACCCAAAAGCAAGGCAGAGCCACACATTCTTTTATGATGCGAGCTCTACATATTCTAGGAGTTCACAAAGAAGGGTGGGCAGTGAAGCCGTGAGCATTCAGGAAAGACCTTGTGAACGAGAGTCGGGCTTAGTGGTCAGGCAGAACTTGGAGAGGAAGGGACAGCCCCATGCAATCATCTTAACCAAACCTTCTGATTCAGCCTGCCACGGTGGCTACACTGCGGCCTAAATGAAGCTGGCCTGGGATAGAAGACACTGCTGAACAAGTAGAGAAGCTTCCGATGTTGTTTGCAGGGAGGACAGTGTCACCAGGAGAATCATAAAACTGGCATTTCCAGATGACACAGTTTGCATTTTTATTCTGTGGCATTCATGTGGTTTCCTGCACTTCATAATTTAACATATGTAAGAGAAAAAAAAAATGCCGTTATGAAACCCAAATAATGTACCGCTCTGAGGCAGACAGCCACTTGCTAACAAGTGACATCTGAGCCATCAATGTAAAACAAGGTTTGGGGCTCTATGGCTCAAGGTTTGGGGCTCTACGGGGTTCAAATACTGGCAGGTAACCCATAACACGGCGAGAGCAAACAGAAAGGAAACAGATCCCCAACCAAAAGGGACAATCATTCAACACAAGCCTATCTCATGTATTCAAATATTATATTCATTTAACACTGTGCTGCAAGGAATAAATTATTAACCACAGACCGTGCAAGGCCTGCTTGACCAAAGGGCTGGCTCACAAGATCGGAGCCAAAGGCAGGGGGGCCCCGCCCCTGACCCTTTCCTCCACATGGGTTGATCTTAGAGCCCCTCTGCAGAGATGACCCACTAGGGCAGTGGTCGGCAAACTGTGGCTCGGCAAACCGCGGCTCTCGAGCCACATGTGGCTCTTTGGCCCCTTCAGTGTGGCTCTTCCACAAAATACCAGCTCTTGCACAAAATACCGACTTCTGCGCATGGGCCACGAAGTTTCAATCGCACTGTATGTGCATGCCGCATGTGGTATTTTGTGGAAGAGCCACACTGAAGGGGCCAAAGAGCCGCATGTGGCTCGAGAGCCGCGGTTTGCCGACCACGGCACTAGGGGTACACAGTAAATTCTGTTGAGCAAATAGCAATCAAGCAGTATAATCATTTAACTAACTTCACTAGGGGGGACTGTTGAATTTTAAATTTGCATAAGACTGTGGTGATCCTGGAGGCATGGCCTCCTGTTTTTAAGGTGACTCACTCCAAGAGGATGAGTAAGTTGTCCGAGGTCACCAAAATTGGTGGGCAGAACTGGGCTTCCACCTAGGGACTCCGTTTCCAAAAAATACAATGAGATAGGCTGACAAAGCTTTCTTGGAAGTCCACATTATTTTGGTATGTGGTTTGAAATTGTTTATTTATAGTTCAGAGTGTTTAAACTTCACTCCAAACCAAGACTGTCATTCAGGGTACTGTGTTTAGTTAAAAGGTGCTCAATAAACATTTGTTGAACAGGACTTGGAAACTCCCAATGCTTCTCATCTTTGCCCATCCCAACACTTCATTACAGGGTCACAAACGTGCTATCATATTGAATCTGAGGTCTCTTGTATGATGAATACCTTACGCCAGTGCTTCCCAACCTTTTTTGGCCATGCCCCACCTAAGCATCTCTAAAGACCTGATGCTCCCCCTGTGACATATAATTCTTATTATTCAAAAAGTGAACTCCTATTCACATGGAGGAAGCCTAAAAAGGCCATTAATTTGGTCTAAACAAGCTCCCAAAGAACATGGCATCCATGAAAGAGAAAAATAAAAGAACGAAAGGACAGTTGAAGTATTGAAGAAGAAATCACTAAGAAATTGTTTTAAAAAATGATATGAAAAAATAGCAAATAAAGTTTCAAAACATATAATAGAGAACTGAAATGCATAAATATGTCACTATGTATATATTTATATACTGTATATGAGGCCCCTAGAACCATAAGAAATGCAAAAAATTCACTGTTAATAACTCATTCTCGAATTGCCCCCCTTAAAAATCAAATTACTCCCCCCAACCCCATGAGGCATGTGCCCCACATTGGGAACCACTGCCTTATGCTCTCAGCTGAAATGAAGTATCTGGAAATGTAGTTTGGTGTGTGTGTGTGTGTGTGTGTGTGTGTGAGTGTGTGTGTGTGTGTGTGTGTGTGTGTGCGTGTTTAGTTGTTTGGAGTTCTCTCCCTCCCTCCCTCCCTCCCTCCCTCCTTCCCTCCCTCTGGTCTTTTTCTAATGACAAATGCATTCTACTCAGATCCTATTATTCTGCACATGGGAGAAACAAACACAACTAAGTAAATTTCATCGCTTTCCTTCAATAGAACAAAGCTTTCACAAACATCCTGTGGCTTGGGCTGTAGAGAAATAGCCATGCACTTGAATAAGATGTCCTGGGACACCAAATGAATGGTGACTGATGAAATTTAAGGCCAAATCTTTCGGATGACTTACCCAAAACCACTTGTGTTTCAAGACCATTCGTGCAGGCTGAAGTCCACGCTTTCTCTCTTGCTCATGGTCCGTGGCAGCACTAATTCGGAGGTCTCAAAATAAACTCTCTCATTTTGCTCCAATATGCTGCAGTAAGACAAAACAAAACACCGACTCAGAGTGAGAATGCCACTTGAAGCAGTCAGTTGACATTCAGGGGGAAATCCCTGGCTTTTGTCATATGTATATTTTATAACCTCAAACAAGCATATTAATTACCAGAATGAAGCTATCGTGCAACTGATCTACATATGGTACCTAAAATACTGGATGGGGGGGGGCGGGCGGGGTGCAGAAAAGAAGAAACAAAGCAGACTCCCACTCTCTGGGTAGGTACTGAAAATTATAATATACACCAGTGGGAATGTGTCTGCAAATTTCAAGTTTACTAATTGAAATAAGTGAATAAAGAAGGATTCCTTATGTTTAAATAATTAAAGATACTGAAATGCAGTTTCTCAAGAGTAGAAAGTGGAAAGAGTTTTGTTTCAAATTAAAATCCACCTGATTCTGCCCATTAAACTCAGACTGAGTGAACTACTATGAATATTTTTAAATAAAGGGCTAATGGGATTGAACAAAACAAATAAAGTATAAGAGAGAAGAAATGTTCCATTGCAAACAAGAAATTAGTGTTTTCGTTCTGACTCCTGATAAATCTTGATAAAGACCTTCTCCACCCAAGTTGGAAAGCAGCATTTACTTAACACACTGAATATGAAATGAACGGTTAAAATATGCATGCCTCTTCACCCCACTCAGAGCAGCTGGCAAAGCCTACGCCTTCGAACTGTGTGTGACAAGGTCGCTCTGAAAAGTTCGCTTCTGCCTGAGAGTTTTAAAAACGCTCACTTGTCACAGGGCATTGTTCTAGCTCCAGATGCTTAGTCAAATCCACCCCACTGTTTGTTTTTTGACAATGCCCATTTGAGCTCTTGGAAACGGTCTTCAAAATATGTTTGCATCCTTTTTCAGCTTTTGGTGAGCTCTTCCTCAGCTATTCTGAAAGTCCATTGGCTGTCCCCCAGTTCTCTAACTACCTGATTGCTTCCTACCATAAGTCTACACTCTACGCATTTCCAGAGGTCCCTAGGCAATCACCAAGACCTCACCATCAAACAACCTAGCTGTAGAGCTGGTATACTTTTATGCCTCTCTAGGCTGCTGTATGCAAAATCAGTTCCTTGAAAGACTGCTGAAGCTACTGCCTTACAGAATACGCGACATGTTTGGAAAGGACTTTGGGGGGTTGTATATAACTGTGGTTAAGTTCATGGAGACACTTAAAACTTTGGAGGAGGAGGAGGAGAAAGCTGCTCTTGGTTAATGTTTAAACAAGTGAGTGGAGAATAAGACCATTACATTTTCAGTCTAGCTGGAGGAGCGACTACCTGACAAGGACAGTTTTTTTTTTTTTCTTGTCTCGATTCTATCAATTCTCACTGAATGTGGGGTTGTAACGATTGTATTCCTTTTCTGAGCACTTTTCATGAAATGTAATCAGCTCCCACTCAAAAGTGTAAGAGTAACATATTGATACGAATCACCATAAGCCAGGAAGTTCAAAGCATGAAAAACTGTCTTTAGTTACAGTTTTGGTAAAGACAGAATTTGGAGAAAAGAGGAGGATTTAAAGCAAGCCCACTGCCAGTTACTGGCTGGTATCAATCTTGTTTTACTAAAAATAAATTGTTGCCTTTCTCTTATATGTTACCAGGTCTCTATCTTGGTATTCTAAGGAAGGGTCTTGGTAATCTAGTTCAAAACTCTTCTGCAAATAAAGCTGCTGGCCCAGAGAGGTCGATGGACCTCTTAAAGTCACACAGCAAGTTAATTTGTGCCTTGACTAGACTCTGGGTTTAATCGGTCATGCCCATTGATTCTTACTGGACATAATGTTGTTGAACAGAATGGAATGCGGTGTTGGTTTGAAAAGTTTACCAGAAGCACAACACTTTTTTATGGTATCAAAAACACACTCTCTCTCTTTTTCTGTTTTGTTTTTGCCCCGAAGAAAGAAATTCATTTTGGGATTATATTCTTGTCACCAAGTAGAGCAAAATCTAACTTGGGGAAGCAGAACAGCTCCATTATTAGCTCAGGGCCCTCCACTGGCTGCCAAAGTCTGATGCCCAGAGGCTTATACTATTTGTAGAGGAGAAAGGGGGAAAAAAGGACCATCTCAATGACAAGATTTTCCATTCTTATCCCTGTCGAGGTGAAGGAGTTGGAAGTAATTTATTTTGTGATTTATAGCTGACCCTCAATTACACATAGTCCCACAAGAATGACACAATTTTTATCCAAAGAAAACCACTAAAAACTCTGCACACCTCATTTTAAGCAGAGCTTCAATACACTTCCCTTCTTTAGCAAACTTTTCAGTAGTCTGCTAATCACCAACCAAACAAACTGCTTGCCTTTCCTCTCCTTTGCCCTGCCATTCCTGTTTGCCAGGTGAAGTTATAAATAGAGATAAGACCAGACGTCTAGAAAGGAGAAAAGAAATGTAATCAGGGGCCTGGAGCATCACAGATACTCCTGAACATTGAGAGTAGCTGAATAAACAAGCTTTCGTTGCAGAAAGTGCTCCCTTCACTAGTTTATCCGAAACAATGGTCCATGTGCATCTTCTCCCTACTTCTTAACCTACCACAGAGCTCTACAATTCTTCTATTTTTGATTTCCCAAATATACCACAATCTATACTCAGCTGTAAAAAAGTTGGAAAGGAGGCTGGCCGGCATGGCTCAGTGGTTGAGTGTCGACCTATGAACCAGGAGGTCACAGTTCGATTCTGGGTCAAGGGCACATGCCTGGGTTGTGGGCTCGATCCCCAGCGTGGGGCGTGCAGGAGGCAGCCAATCAATGATTCTCTCTCATCGTTGTGTTTCTATTTCTCTCTCCCACTCCCTTCCTCTCTGAAATCAATAAAAAATATATTTTTTTAAAAAAGATGGGAAGGTGGTCTCTTGCTGTGTGAAGAGTAAACGCCTGGTTCTTTAATTTCAGGCTGGTTAACCTGGCTAATTTAGCTCTGAGAGAATCTCCAGTGCAGTATGCAAATGCTCCAATAGGTATTCCTACAAGACTGAGTGTCCTTTGGCACATGTAAAGAGTTCTCCCTAAAATTACTCAGTGGTTTTTAAAAAAACAAGATATTGAAGAAGACAGCCACAGAAATTTCTCCTTGAATTTTTTAAGTGATAAGGGGAAATTTTATAAGCATTTCTGTGATAATTTTCTGAACAGTTATAAGCAGCAGCAGCAGCAAAGTTGAAATAGAAAGTCACTAAGGATTTAAACAATATTAAGTTTTTAAGTAGGAACTGGCAAGGCCAAAACATAAAAAAAAGCTCTTGAACTATACACAGTACGATGGCTATTGTCCCTTTAATTCTTATAACAAATCAAGACTTTCCCACTCTTTGCCTGACAGACACATGTAGCACAGAAAGCGAAAGAAATGATCTCCTCACTTCTACCTCGAGACAGATTTAGAATGGCATTGTTGTCAGAAAGGAACTTGCTGGTAGTTCTATCACCCTGTTTTGTAGGCGGGGAAAGCCCAGCATGTAGCAGTCAGGAGCATGTTCTTCACTCTGTGGAATACCATTGCTTTTACTGTTAGCATTGTGCCCACAACCAATGGAAACCAAAGGACTGGAAAGAAAATATCATTAAAATACAACAAAATCCACTGACATTTGTAAATCCTTCTGTTACAAAAAGCGACTGTGTTTTATAAAACCATGAGATGCATCATGAACGGTATTTTTTTTTTGCCATTTAAAAATACCAAACAGTAGTAATAGCTCCACCGCCAGGCTGCCAGGACTTAACCTGCAATTTGGGCAATCAGTGTGGGACGGGATCACTTTGTTTTATGACACAGGAGCAGATGCTACTAATTAACACACAGAAATATCCAAAACAGGGTTTTTAAAACATATGAGTTTGGAAACATAAGTAGAAACAGCTTTGAAGACTATAAGCAAAATAGTATAATAGGATGAAATATGAGTGGTTTTCTTTTTTAAAAGAGAGTTAGGTTAGCTGGTAAACTTTTATGGGCCATCCTCTTAATAAAGCATGGATTTGAAGAAAAGTACCTGTGAAATCTTGCTTTTTATTTTTGAAAAATAGGGAGAGAGTAACATATATCATATATTAGCCAGTGTGTTCCATGGGATGCTGTAGTCCACTGTGGAACATTAAATTATGCCAAAGATAAAAAGAGGATTTAAAAGGTTGAAATAAATTTGGGAAACACTTTTGAGGGCTGTTGATGTATTAATATGTATTGCAAATCTCTAAGAGGGAAGAGAGTATGCATTTTGGCCCATTTATATTTATAATAATTTATTTAGTATACATAATAATTATGTCCACTGCATGTTACAAAAAATGGCATATCTTTATGGAAAAATGACAACATTCATCAAACAGAAAAGTCAGTGAGAAGAATGATACTAATTTACATTTCTGCAAATGTCTTTCATGTCTGGCTTAACAGAAAACAATATAATTCTCAAATGTGTCTCTAAATTCAATTTGCTACGATATGTTATTTGAAGTACAGGGAAAAAATGGGGCCTTCATTTCGAGCTAATTGTGGAAATTATTTCATATTATACCAATACTTGACAAGTGGTAGTTTCTTAAAGGATAGGGCAATTTGGAATCTCAAACATATCAATGGACTCTTTATAATCTTTTATATTAAAATTCATTGGTTTATCTTGCACTTAGAACAGACTTTTTACCATGCAGGATTTTGTCACACCAGGCACGGATCACCTGGAAAAGTAGACCAGTTCACTGAGGTATGCAGATCTTCCAAATGGACACATTTCATTCACATCAACACACATCATTTTGCCTCTGAAAAACTCCACTATACACTTGTGAGAGAATGGGAATGCAATAGGTGAGTAATGTTTGAGTACTGTTATGAAAATAGTTTTCACCTTGCAGAGCACCTCTCACCTCTCCCAAGCGTCTTCCGAGTTCTTAGAGTGAGAACTGCTGACTGAGCAGACCTTCTAAGTTCCACAGACCACTCCCAGAGAACTGGACTGCCTTCCTGCCCTTGGCTTATGCAAGCCTAGCCAGGCGTCGCTCTCTAGCGGACCTTCGGGTCCAACCCAACAAGGGCTGTTTACCTAGACCAGCCATGGCCCTGACATAAACCATGAGGGGACAGTAGGGCAGGGTTAGCTATGAAGAAAACATCTGTTTACTTGGATTCTACCAGGTAACAATCTGTGAAAGGTGTAGGTTTTAGACTTCTTTAGTAAATACTTTCTTCTAACCTAGGCTTTAATAATCTAGTCAGGATTTGTTTTAAATGAAGACAGTGAACTTTGTAAGTACCCTGACAGACATTCAAAAAGACCTGTTTCATGAAATCAGTTAGTGAAGTAACTATGCAGTTATAAGCCACTAAGTTTTTAAGAAATAAAAGGAACTACTAAACAACACTAGTTAACTTTGGGTATTAATGTACACATGCAATAATAATAATAACAACAATAATAGCTAATATTTGAGTGTTAATCCTTCAAATTACATTATCTCCTTTAGCCTTACAATCATCCCAGGTGGTGGATACTTTCATTATACTATTTTTAATAAATGAAGAAATGGAGATGTATGTAACTAAATAACATACTCAAGTGGCTAAATAACTGACAGATTCAATACTCCAACTTCAATTTTCTGACATGAAGATTCTCTCTTAACAACTAACTATGTTGCCTTATTTTCAACTAACTGTTTTGAACTTCACTGATCTAATTCTTCCTCTGACGTTTACAGCAGCCCCCCCTTATCTGCATTCCAAGATCCCTTGTGGGTGCCTAAAACTGCAGATAGTACCAAACCTGACATACACCATGTTTTTTCCTATACACACATATCTATGATAATTTACTTTATAAATTAGGCACAGTAAGAGATTAAACATAACCAATAACAACATAGAGCAATTATAACACTATACTGCAATAAAGATTGTATGACCCTGGCTGGTGTGGCTGAGTTGATTGGAGCATCATCCTGAACACCGAAAGGTTGTGGGTTTGATCACTGATCAGGGCACATACATACCCAAGTTGCAGGCTCTATCCCTGGTTGGGGATAGGGAGAGTAATGGGAGGCAACTAAACAATGTTTCCCTCTCGCATAGATGTTTCTCTCTCCCTCTCCCTTTCACTCTCTCTAGAATCAATGCGGGGGGGAGGGGGGAGAGTTATATGACTATGGTCTCTTTCTCTCAAAATACCTGATTGTACTGTACTTGTGATGATGTGAGATGATTAAATGCCAAACCCACTCCTGAATCTGTGTAATCATCCCTCACTTGCAGTACTTGGCTTGGTGTCACTCACTGTGGGAATCCCTCGCTGAAGTCTTCCACCCACAAATTTAATGCCTTTTCCATCTTAACTAGGCACTAATCATACACGGTGGCTGTAAGTATTGCAGTGTGAGGTGACAGCAAAACTAGCAGGAATATCTTGTTCCTTCTTCACAATTTCACGGATAGAGATCTTAGCAATCTTTGCATTCTTTTTTCTTTCCTTAATAAGTTGAGAATTTTCACCTGTTCACATAAAATAAGCTTCACTAATCTTGCACTTTGGGGCCATTGTGAAATAAAATAAGGCTTCCTTGAACACAAGCACTGGGTTACCTGGATAGTGGATCTGATAACCTAATCAGTTGAGTGACTAATTCTGGGGATGGGGAATGTTGTTATAGATCGTAGAGACACTGGACAAAGGGGTGATTCACATCCAGGGCAGGATAGGAAAAGACAAGGAGGGATTTCACCATCCTACTCAGAATGGCATTCAATTTAAAATTTACACATTGATTATTTCTGAAATTTTCAATTTGATATTTTCTGACCACAGTTGACCCTAAGTAACTGAAACCACAGAAATCAAAACTGTGAATAAGGGGGAATGACTGCATTTCAAAGTAATGAGCTGCTTAGTGATTCCTTCCCCAAAGCAGACAGAAAAAAAGAAATCTCTCTCAAAAGCTACCTATGCTGGGTGCTGTGAAGTCCAATCTTTTGATTCTTAAAAGGTCAGGAGGCAGGAGCACTGGTAATCACGTTCTGTAAACAAAACCCACGATACACCCAGCCTGTATGTCCTTTCTTTTCTCCGGAAACACATAAATGCAACAAGGGCAATGGGAAGGCTGTCATCTGTGAGGCAGCGAAGGCAAGGAGGTCGTATTAATTAGCCTTTCCAGGTGCTTTCTAAACCCTGAGCTCCCGCAGGTCAGCTTGTTCATGCTGCACCTGTCCCCTTGCCCCTTATTTCTCCCATCTGGATGCCTTTCCTTCTGCTAACCCTGAATCATTCAACATATGCTGAATACCTTTCTAGATTTGTCATAATCATTTTCCAACACCCAGCTCAAGACATTTGTTGTTCCAGAACCACTCCAGCTCTCCCTGTCCCCAAAGAACCTCTGGGAGGGACTCCTGTCAGTGTGGGCTTACATTGCACTCCGCAACTGTGGGTAATATTGCTTCATTTCTGTGTCTCATCTTTCACAACTGTTAGTAGATGGCGCGTAGTCTCAAGACCTGGAGAATCTCTCACAGCACTTCCCACGGTGCTGAATACAAAATAGCATGCTTGTTCCTATTTTTCTCCAATTAGGCAGAGACTAAAGGACACAGGCATGTATTTTTGTGTTGATTGATTTTTACACATTTTCCCTTCAGTCCTAAATGAAACAAAATTAGCAGTGTAATTCAACCAGAAATAGTAGATATTTTTTAAGAGAGAGTAGTCTATACTGCAATCAGTGGTGTTCACTGGGAAGGAAGCTCCATGCCATTTATGTGACATTCTCAGAGTAGAAAGAATGAGGTCCATCCTAATGTGAACTAATTTTAGAAGAACTGCTGACAAAAAAAAATAAAAGTAAAAAGATGCATCTGGGTACACCCAGAAATCCACTCATCACACTCAGCTGTGTTTAATGACATCCATTACCTGCAGGCCCATGTCCCATTGACGTGGTCTGTACATCTCCGTTTTCAACATGAATGCCAAAGCTGGCTCAGAGCTTTTGAAAGAATATTAAAAAGTCTGTGGACCACAGAAAACAGGAGAATCCAGCTCATTCCATTAGCGTCATAATTACTCTTTGAAAAATTATGCTACGTACTTAGTATAAAATGATACAATCTAATATCAAGTGATAATCACACAACCCTTCTATCCTTCGTCAAACTCATGATGAGGCATTTCAGTCACCTAGAAAACTCCCGTTTCCCTCAGACAAACCAAATAAATTGGAGGCTGTGTATTTGCAAGAGATGTGGTTAGGAGCAAACCTGTTTTTTTTACCATGTCAAACTTCTGTGCAGAGGTTAAGAAAGGAAAGCCGCTGTAATGGCTCACATCTAATCGCTGTGAGACTCTAACTTTAGTGCTGGATTCCCACATGTAAGCCCCATCATTGGATTTGCAGAACCATGCAAATCGGGCCTTCCTCTGAAATGCAACAGCCTGATCTTAGCCTTCTTTGCATAGATCATTCTTGGTGGAAATTTTCAACACCACAAAGGTGGGGAAAAGGGTGTGTCGCACATTGACTTCTTAGTCATATTTCCTGATGCTGCCATTTTTGTATATTTAAAATATTTACTTATGGCAACATTGGAGTAATTATAGTTTACAAAGCACTGTTCTCTTTTTCTGTCTTGGTAGACCCCTCAGCACACTGCACCACAAAAGGAAGCTCTCTGAGTCACTGGCGTGACTTAGGGAGAGGCTGGTGCTCTTGTTTGGCGGACACCAGCGTCCCATTGCTCTTAAAATCTGAGGTGAGCAATCCTAGGCTGGCAACGTTTTCAAAACAGCCTTTCATATGATACAGCAGGACAACACTAAACTAACACTTCCCTTATGCCTCCATCCACTTTCACATCTGTGTTGCCCACACCCACCTGTTCTCAGTTTTGAGCACCTGACCCCCCCAGACAGACCACCCAACTGAAGCTGAAGGCGCCACGAGTTAAGACCCCCAACTGAGGAAGGGTAACATAATGGATCAAAAAAAAGAAGTGGAGCAATGCTGGGTGATAAGAGGCTCTGGGATCCCATTGCTCTTATGTGTCCACTAAGCCTGTTCTTGGTACACTGGCATCACTGAGTTGCCCACACTGGAAACACCAAAATCAATACCCCTTTACTCCACAAATCAGCTGGTTGCAAATCCTATCAACTCTACTTCCTGGTTATTCTTCTTGAATCCTAACCTGTGTGCCCTCCGGCTTCACTGCCTCTACTCTCACCCACTCCTCCTGCCTTCCCACCTAGATTTCCGACTGCTCTCATGGTCCTCTAATCAACTCACCAGACCCACAGACGTGATGACTACACTGAAAACCACACACAACTCCAGTTCACTCTTCCAACAATCGCAGAAGAGGAAGGGGGAGTGGGAAACATCAGTAAATTACACGTTGAGATCCACTAGCCTTCCCCTTTTGTTGTGATCGGGCAGGAACGAAGAGAGCTGGAGAAAACAGATGTGGAGGGTATGCAAAGGGCCAAGGACCAACATTTCATTCACAGATTTCTCTCTGAGCTTACTTGGCTCATCTGTATTTTGGGTCAGTTTTTTAAAAAACTCAATCTGACTTTCAATCATTAAAAATAATCCTAGAAGCATGTCCTGTTATGCATTGCCAAGTTGCATTGATGCATTTCATTACTGCTTGAAAGGCCACATATTAAAAACACTACTCGAAGTCAAGCTGAAGAAATAAAGTGATTTGGGATATTTTTTAAAGCAGTTACTAAAACAGAAACAAATGTTATTTTTAATCTCTGGCTCACTGTAAACTGACAAGATATGAATATGAATTTTACCAAGTAATGTATAATAACTGCTTCTGCTCACCACAACCACATACCAGCAACTCAGTGTTATATTTCATTTGGACGTTATATGTGGAACATGTCATCTAGATAACACACCACCCCATTCAAGTAGATTGACTCAAGCTAGTTTTCAGAAAAAACTTAGTAAATAATCTTTTTTGTTGTTGTTGTTGTTAATTCTCACCCGAGGATATTTTTCCATTTTTTGTTTGTTGTTGTTTTTTTGTTTGTTTGTTTGTTTTGAGAGAGTGGAAGGAAGAGGGAGAGACAGAGAGAAACATTGATATGAGAGAGATACATCGTTTGGTTGCCTCCTGCATGCACTGGACCAGGGTTAGGGAGCCTGAAACCAAGGTACATGCCCTTAGACTGGAATTGAACCTGGGACCCTTCAGTCCGCAGGCAGACGCTCTATCCACTGAGCTAAATTGGCTAGAACAGTAAATAACTTTTCTTAAATTTGATTTTATAAGTCATTGCAAAGTTATAAATTCCTGAACAAGTGAGGAATAATATCTAAAAAACAGTAACCTGATAACCTAATTGTCTGTTAGTGAAATCACCACCACATTTATTGAATATGTACTTTGGAAAGGAATTCTGCCTGGCTTTTGTCTGGAGTAAAAAGAATCTGATATGGATCATGCCTCTGGAAGGTAATTCTCCATCTGGGAAGAGAGCATGTACACAAATGACACAAGTTCTTTGCCATAGGTAAGAAAATAAGAAAAGAGCTCTGGAATGTCAGGAGAGGAAGCTGTTTCATGCAGGAGAGGGTCTTGGGGAGGAGTGCACAGAGAAGGTAAGTCTTAAGGACTAGATGGTGGGAATTCTGAACTCTATTCCTAAAATGAAAGTGCCAGGAAAAGCTCAAACTAATCCATTTGTCTCTAGAGTTAGCATTTGTTAGCTACTCTGTGTTAAGGAATTCATCAATGTTATCTCTAAGTGTTCCCAACAAACATTTAATGATAGCCTGGTTATAGTTGATTTTAAAAAGACTCAGAGAGTCACTGACATTTCTATTTGCTGAACATTAGTAAGTCAAAACTGCATCTATATCAACACAACAATTAATCACATAGAGATGACAGTCTTAACAAGAACAATCAATGGTCAAAGTCATTACAAATTTTGAAAGAGTATGGCTTAATATAACAAGGATTAGGATATGCCAAAAACAAACCCCTTTCCCACCAAATTTAACTGAAATGACAAGATTGTCAAAAATGTAATATACTTATTTATTCTGTCCTCTAACACCAGTGTTATGCAACGATTTCATTTTACACGGATATATATATATATATATTTGAATATATATATATTCAAAAGTTGTTTTATTTCTCAAAGTGTGATCCAAGAACCTTTTATGTTACATCCATCACAGGAGATTGCTCATCAAAAATGAAACCCCAGGGCGCCACCCTACTTAGGCTCTTAGGGCTCAGGAATCTGAATTTTCAACAAGCTTCCCCCTCCCCCCCAAGTGAATACTAGTTGAACGTTCAAGTTTTTGAGCCCCTTGTCTATAGTTTCCTCCCCCTTGTTTTCTCTTATTGGAATATGTCTTTGTCAGTTTTAACAATTACCTTCAACATCCTACAAATGTTTTTGGTGTCACATGACATCACCTAAAATAAAAACTGCTTCTAAAACATTGAAATTGCACCACTGAAAACAGGATTATTTCAAACCATTTTTACAACCCTTCTTTTTCTATACTACCTAACTCAAATCAATGAAATGTGCTGCAGGCAAATGCTTTGGGTTCCACAGTAGGCAGAATCACCCTCCACCCCAAAATGCCTACATCCTAATGCCCATAACTTGTGACTGTTACCTTCCATGGAACAAAGGATTTTAAGGATGTGATTACATTAAGAATCTTTAGATGGGAAGAGAGCACAGATAAGCCAATATAACCAAAGGGTCCTCAACAGTGAAAGGAGACAACAGAACAGAGTCAAGGGGAGATGTAATCATGGGAGGAAGGTACAGGGAAATGCAACGTTGCTGGTTATGAAGATGGCCACAAGCCAAGGAGTACAGGTGGCCTCTAGGAACTGGACAAGACAATGATACGGATTTCCCCCTGAAGTCCCTATAAGGAATACAGCCCTGTTGACACCCTGATTTCAGCATGGTGAGACCTGTGTTTAATTTCTGGCCTACAGAACAATAAGATAATAAATGTGAGTTGTTTTAAGCCACCAGGTTTGTAGTAATTTGTTATAGCAGCAATAAGAAGCTAATACAGGTTCTATGAAAGAAATACTCAGATCACCTTTAACAAGAAGGCCATGGCCCACATACTTTTTAGTCTTCCCAAACACATAAAGACAGAATCCCAAATATTCGTTTGGATAGAAATGGGACATGGCCCAAATAGTTAATTTTCAAACAACGCAGACACTTCTTTTATCTATCGCTGTCCTTATTCTGCTCTTCCCACTCAGACCTGCAGCTTACTTTCTCACCTTCCACCAAGACAGACTAGTTTATCACTGAAAACCACAAAAACAGTGGGTCTGAGTCAAGGTTTCTCAACTCCAGCACTACTGACATTTTGGACCATACAATTCTTTTGTGGTGGGGACTGTTCTGTGCACTGTAGGACACGTAGCGCATCCCTGGTTCTACCCATTATATGCCAGCAGCACTAAGTCCCTCTCTCGGTTCTGACAACCAACGATGTCTCCGGGCATTCCCAAATATCCTCTTTGGGGTGCAAAGTGGCCCAGGCCACTCTGAGATCCACGGCCCAAGGCATATGTCAGTTTACCTAGCAATCTGCTGCTCCCCCACAAGTTCCTCCCATAGAGGAAGTCTCGCATTTGGTCTCATTCAAACTAGTGTATGCATCTGGTCTCATTCAAACTAGTTGCCTATGAATTCAGTCTGTTTGGCATTTTAAAACAGCTCTAAGTCAAAACTCAACCACAGGTTTTTTTTTAAATGGCCCTGCTACACTTATTCCCAGCCACAGGCAACGGAAACATGGCCTCTCCACAATGACCCACAACCCACCCCTGCCGATGAGCTCACAGTCCAGTCTGCTGCTGTGAAGGAGGCTAACTAGGCCAAAGCTCACTAGTTTTGACCGTGAGCAGGAACTTTCTAAAGCTCTCTGCATCCTTATTACCTAGACATCATTAATAAAAATCCTTTCAATCAGGTGCAACACAGTGAAGACCAAATTTGCAGATGGCTGACTGAAAGCCTGACTCTGATAACAGAAGAGGCATAGGTATGGGGACAAAGCCAGTGTTCTGGAAGAAGAAATCACTTCCTCAACAAGTTATCTTTAAAAAACTGACTTAAACAATGACGCTAAAGGATCCTGTTTTATGTAGCTCTTAATTCTGCTCAAACTTTCCATTTTGATCTCAAAATAACAAAACAGCAAATGCTAACATAGCTCCTATTTTTACTGAAATCTTTTGTTGTTGTTGTTAATCTTCACCCAAAGGTATTGATTTGTAGAGAGAGTGGAAGGGATGGGGAGAGAGAAAGAAAGATAAACATTGATGTGAGGGAGACCCATCTATTGGTTGCCTCCTGCACTTTCCCCGACTAACACTGGGGATCCAGCCTGCAAACAAGGTACCTGCCCTTGACCTGAATCAAACCCATGTTTGATTCAGTTGGAGGTCCAACTCTCTAACCACTGCTCAGTAGGCTTTACTGAAATCTTAAAACTACAGCTTCCAAAACCAGCTAGGGCTTTACTGAAATCTTAAAACTACAGCTTCCAAAACTGGTTGTGACATTCATAGGATCACACCTCGTCTATGGAAAGCTACAGCCAAACGGAGCCCTGTGAAGTCTAGACGAAGGCAGCTGCGTTACAGAGAGCAGTGGCTTTACAGAACGTTCTCTCAGGAATGTTTGCATTCACATCCCTGGTAACTAGAAGTAACCCATGGCTTTTTAACAGGTTAGTTGAATTGCAACCTTTATAGATTAATCCTCCATCAACTACTACCATATTAATTAATACTAAGACTTTCGAAGCTTACATTTTTTTCTCAGAGGCCTTTCTCCAAGTGCACAACATCCTCATAAAGTCTGAAAAGAACATCACACCCATAACTGGAGACCTCAGGGCCAAGGTGCACCACACTCACTATGGTTCCACTCCCTGCCCTCCTTTCAGATATTTTACAACTACTTCCAGGGGGAGGGAGTTGTAATGATGCTGGCCTCATGGTATTCAGCGCTGACAACCACAGACACACATTTTCTCTTTTACCTTCTGGGAAGATGTTACACAGTTTCAACTTGTTCTGAAGATTTGAAATTCAAGCATTCACGACAAGTAGCACACATGAGGAAGGAGGGGCAGGAAAAGAGTTTTCAGGGGGAGGCGGAGGAAAACCTTATAATGCTATTTTAAATTGGGGTACAGGGCACTGGCAGGGAAGAAGACGACAGGGTGGGGAGAAAAGAAACTTGGACATCATTATGCATGGACCCCAATACGCAAAAATACTAAATTCAGAAGTGTTGCATTATGAAGGAAAACATCAAGACAGGAAACAGCACGGAGCCTGTGTCTCCAACCGGGCTACCCTCCTCAGGCTAGTACTCACACCTCCAGAGCAGTAAAATAGCAAGGGTGGGTGAGTCTGCAACTTGATGAAAATACATATAAACTAAGATTTATAAAGGATTATTTCCCAACCCACACTCACCCCTTTATATGACTAACTGAGAAGAGCAGGGGAATGCTCTTAAGTGGATTGAGTTACTACAGATTTTAAGTCCCTGCCAGATTGAATATCCCATAACTGTAACTTTTTACTTTGAAAGTTACTCAGGTATTCAACACGCTTATATAAAAATAATGTATGAAGTAGCTCCTTATTTTTAAACCTATAATTACAAGCATATGAAACCAACTCTTGGTCTTAGCACCGGTATTATACATCCTTTCAGCTATTAGGGAGACTGAAATCTTATTTCTTCATTCAACATTTGCTGAATGACTCCTTTGTGCCAGGTCCTGAGGATATACATGAATAAAGTGTGGTCCTTGCACTCTCCATCTAGTGGTGGGATAATAAACAGACAATGGCAGAGTGTGACTGGTCTATAAAAGAGGAAAGCAGTACAGTGGCAGAATGGATTTTTTTTCTATTAAAAATATATAAAGTTGGGTTCCTACCATGATGCCCAACTCACAAATTGAATTTTTTGTTGTGGCTTGCTCGTGGTGACCAGAGGATTTCAGTGTGGTTCTTTTGGGCTGGAAACATCTCCATAACAGATTTAACTACAAAATTGGCCTCTACTCTGGAGTACTCAGCTGACAAAGAAAAGTTTCACACCAGAATCAAGAATTGCTTTTCTTCTATTCTATTACGAGATCTGGAATCGCATGCTCATTTTCTCCTGTGTTCACTTACCCTCTACAATATTTTGTAACATATCAGATCTGAGCTTTTTATCTCATTTTGCTGGCTTAGTCTATTTTCACTTACTAGCTAACAATTTGAAAAGATCAATGAATAATGTCTGGCCACAGTAAGCGAAGCACCATGGAAGATGGAAAGAGGAGCAAGAGATTGTCCTTGTCCTTAAAGAAGCTTTCCAACCCTAATCTGGGAGACAAACATGTAAACAAACAATGGGGTTCATGTGAACCTAGGGGAATGAAGGTGAGTGCTGGGAGGTGACAAACAAGAACTCAGCAGGCAGAGGGCTCCAAGTTGGAACGCAGGTATTAATTATGTGTGCACTGGGGGGAGGGAACCTTCTATTTTTAAACTCCCCTCCCCAGAATGAGTGCTCTTTGAAAATCCCTCTTAGATAAGAGAACAGGGAGGCACAGAAAGCTTGGCCATGTTGTTTTTAAAAGTCAACTATGCTATCATGTGTGATCCGTGATACTTAGATGAAATTATTTTTCAGCTCTTGACTTATTTCCTCTCCATAGTCTCGTCATTACTTCTGAAGTAGTTTCTAGTAGCTTTTCCACAAAGAGCTAGAAAAATCTGTGTACTAGGATTTTTCTCAAAATTCTGTTTATTTTACCCATTTTATTTGTATCCGGTTTCACTCACATGAGGAAAAGTTGACATGTTCATGTAGTATTTTGTTGAGGGTGACTCTTCAGGTAAATTGGACATGAACATTTGTCCTTTCAAGCAGCTAATTTGTTTTTATGCAGTTATATGTTCACCTATTTTTTTTTTCACCAGATGACTAATACTGAATGTAAGCAAAAGGCAACTGATGAAATTCAGATATAACTGTTTAAATTTTATTTTACTAGTCTTAATTCATTGTTTTCATCAATCAGCACACCCTATTTTCTGTACTTACAATATACTTTAAAATTGTGAAATTTTAAAAAAATTCAGTGATCATCTGAAAGTGGTGCATGTGAACTTAACTGACTTTTTTTTTTTTCTTGCAACTTTTATCCGTGGCTATTGGCCTAAGAAGACCTGCTGCTTGAGCCAAATGCTGTTTGTTTGTTTCTAAATTCTGGCAATAACGTTGGATATATCTTTAATTCAGCACTTAATTTTAACAATGGCAAACATTTTAAAAAGCTTCTTTATTAGACTGAATTACTTTAATTGTGCCAGTTAGAAATGGTAGGAAGAAAGGTGAGGGGTTGATATCACCTGGCAAAAATGCAGGTTAAATTATTCTTCTATAGCAGAAATATATACAATGCCAACACTTAAATTACTTTTAGGATTTTCACTAACATTCTTTCTTCTATATAAGCTGACTTCTTGGGTATCCAGTTTAATTTCTTTTGATTTGACAAAATGTACATGTTTATAAGTTTTAATCAACTACTGAGTATCTTCAGTTATTTGGGTAAATCTTATTTTCAAAAGCTTACTAAAAATGCTATGTACTCTATCAATCATAATTATTTTCATTCTTATATCAAAAGGGGGCCCTTAAGCCAAAATGTTATTTTCTTATCTACAGATGCTTTCAAGTGCTTTGCTGCACAGAGAACCTGGCTGTCCTTTGGCTGGTACACTTTTCCAGCTAAAACTGGGTCCGAAGAAAGAAAGTTGAATAGGAGCACAGGCTGGGGAGTTCAGATAGACTTTTATGAAACAGTTTTCTTCTTTGTTTTTTTCTAAGAAAATCTGAATATTCATCATGCTAGTGATTTTCTGATTTGAATATAAGTAGAGACCACTATTTTAATTTCACCCAAAAATCGGTGGAAATTAATCTATCAAAAGGAAAGGAAAAAAAAGGAAGAAAGGTAGAAATGTATGGAAGGAAGGAGGGAGGTATGGAGGTCCATAAAAGGAGGAGGGGAGGAAAACATAATAGTTTTTATGTGGGAGGTTAAATTCAAATCTTCAGAAAAAGTGATATATAATCCAAATTAACTTTGAAAATCCCTTAACTTTCCATAAGACACTGCAAACATGATTTTGTGTATACAACTCTTTACAGCAATTTCATGTACATCAAGCATGTCAAACTCGTGGCCCATGGGCCCCATGTGGCCCACAAAGAATATTTTTGCGGCCCAGCCAATATAACGGTATGTAAGAAATGTTTCAATAAAAATTTTGTATCTTAATTTTTACAATATCCTGATATACATAATTATTAACAACGAACTACAACATTTGCTAATGACTGATTACTATAATCATGTTGCACTCATTTCCCTTACACACCTTATGCGCAGGCACACCATTTCTCTCCACTAATACTAGCAGCGAATATTTTAGCTGCCGATTGCGACGTCATTAGTCTTGGACTGACTTGTTTGGTGTACGCAACAAGAAATATTTTGCTTTCAGAGAACAAGAAAAATAGGCTTATTTGCGTTACGCTTTTTAATTGGTGCAGTTATTCAGTGTCTGATGAGTTAATGTTCAAGAAAAAATATTTTTATTAAAATGTTCATTATTTTATGTTAATGATTACTCATTTTTTTCAGCCCTTTGTATTCAGCGTGTCTCTATTGAGATAAACCCATGTTTCTATGAAAATGGAGGCTTTTGTGTTTTTTTGCAGCCCACGTAAACTTAAACCTTGTTTATTTGGCCTGTGTTAGCCTTTGAGTTTGACATGCTTGATGGACACTGAAGTCTGGAAGCTACTGAGTTAGACTACAGGAAGAACTCACTGCAGATCTGCACACCAATGTCTGAACATTCAAATCATTCCTCTCTTACAAGTATTATACCCCTGGAATTAAATGGAGGAATTAGCCCGGCCAGCATGGCTCAGTGGTTGAATGTCAACCTATGAACCAGGAGGTCATGGTTGGATTCCTGGTCAGGGCACATACCCCAGTTGTGGGCTTGATCCCCAATGGGGGCATGTAGGAGGCAGCGGATCAATGTCTCTCTCTTACTAATGTTTCTATCTCTCTCTCTCCTTTCATCTCTGAAATCAATAAAAATAAATCTTTTTTAAAAATAAAAATAAGCGGAGGAATTAGTTGAAGCAGTAGTGCTTTCCAGCAGGTTTTACTTCATTCTGTTGTAATATTAAGCTGCTTTAACTTTAATGCATATTAATAAGTTTATTGTTGTTGTAGTTAAAGGAATTGTGGTTCACATCTTGAGTTCCTAATGTAGTGGAATTAAGAGTTGCTTCAAACATAACTGCTTTATGCCCTGGCCTGGTAGCTCGGTGGGTTAGAGTGTTGTTCCCATATGCCAAGGTTGCAGGTTCAATCCCCAGTCAGGGCACATATAAGAATCAACCAATGAATGCATAAATAAATGGAAAAACTAATTGATATTTTTCTCTCCTTCTCCTTTCCTCCCTCCCTCTCTCTCTCTCTCTCTCTCTCTCACTCTCTCTCTCTCTTTCTCTCTCTCAAATTAATAATAAATAAATAAATAAATACATGAATCAATGCTTTAAAAACATTTAATCTGGCTAATACTTTAAAAATTAAAGCACATAATCAAATCAGTACCAATATGCCTCTTTTTTTCTTGGGTTCCACTGTTTTGGAGTATTTTGCCATGAGCTCCCATAAAATGCATAAATTTTAAATAATTATGGGAAGATGCTGCTCTGCTTCCCTCTCTGTACCTGGCTTTTCTGGTGAGAGCACCTGGATACCTGGCCTGTGAGGAGGGCCAAGGTGCAGAGCTGCAGGCAGCTTTGTAATAAGGTGATGACTTGAACACCTACTGTTTCAGGACCCCCAGGAAGGCGCCTCAGCTCCCCACATCCCCTTCAACTCCATTTCCTTTTAATGTGAACCCTAATCCACAATGTTCCACTATACTTCCCAGCTTCTTTATCTAAAACATACACTCCTCTGGAAGGACTAACAAATTAAGATACAAACTGCATCAGATTCTTCAAGAAAAGAGGGGCCAGGGCAGTTCCAACACAGGTATAGGAATGGAGTGTCACCAAGAGAGAAAAAGGGACAAAGGGGTCCCAGAAGGCATGGAAAAGTGGTTACTGTCTTATGCCCCAGCTTAAAATCTAAAGTGAAACAAGTAGCATTGATGGGTGTTATTCACTGTTATACATGAGGAACCTGTCAGCCATAAAATCCTTAAAAAGTTAGAAAACAGGGCAAGCAAGGACCCTTTTTCTTTTTCCCCTTTATGAACAAACCAGTATGTGCTTAAAGAAACAATCCATTTTATTATTTTACAAAACTCAGTATTCCATCATTAATTATTTCTTCAGGAATAGTTTGAAGTATTACATCAATGGGACTCTAGCTTCTAGAGATTGAATGATGTCATGAAAATTTTAAAAATTAAATTAGTGGTCAAGCGAGCAGACAAAAGGTTATATGAGAAAAAGCTGAGCCCTGGCCAGTGTGGCTCAGTTTGTTGAGCGTTGTCCCATGCATCAGAAGGTCTCCAGTTCGGTTCCCGATCACGACACATGCCCACATTGCGGGTACAATCCAGGATAAGGCTGAATGTGGGAGGCAACGTATAGATGTTTCTCTCTCTCTCTCTTTCTTTCTCTCTCTCTCTCTCTCTCTCTCTCTCTCTCCCCCCCTTCCCTCTCCTTCTTCCTCTCCCTCTCTCTTTAAAATTCAATAAAAACATCTATATATATAAAGAAGTAATTGCAAATGAGGTCAGAACTCCGTAACTGTCATGACCAGCTCAGGAGGAGGGGCCAGGCGGGGCCTGGAGCCTGAGAGATTAACACAGAGGGGCACCTGCTCCGAGCTTCCACAGCGCAGCTGGGGGCAGGCCCCCAGCAGACATACACACACACACACACACACACACACACACACACACGGTGCCTGCTCCAAGCCTCCGTGGTGTGGCTGGGGGCAGGCCCCCACTGAGGGGACACACACACACACACACACACACACACACACGGGGCACCTGCTCCAAGCCTCTGTGGCCAGACTGCGGGGAGCAGGCCTAAGCTGTCAGTAGGACATCACCTGAGGGCTCCTGGACTGTGAGAGGGGGCAGGCTGGGCTGAGGGACATCCCCCCCCCCCCCCCCCCCCCGCCCAGTGCACGGATTTCATGCACCGGGCCTCTAAGTACTTTTATAAAGTTGAATGGGGGAAGAGATGTGGAATTTAGGAGCTACCTAATAAATTCCGATGGAAAGCAGACATGACAATGACAACTGTTATTACTACTCCTGCTCCAAGTAGACACCTGGAGTTTTGAGGGGCTACTTAGCCCCTGTTGAAAATCTCTAACCATGTGCATCTCAGCTGGACATTTTGGAAGAAGAGGTGTCCCTGAGGACACAGAAGCAAGAATGTGTGTCAATCAACAATGCACAGAGGTAAACCCTGCATTCCTGCTTACACAGTCTCCACTGTAATTCTATCCTAAGCAACCAGGGCGAGGGCGATGCCACAGGGGACACGTGAGACAGGCTGCCTTTCCAAAGCTGGCAGTCAGATGCAGTTAGAGGACAGTAAAAAGTTGTTACACGTGTAACATCCACATTAAAGAATACCCAGTCAGAGCCAATTAGGATGACCATTTGGCACTCCAGGCTCATGCATATGGAAATGGATCCACCATCAATGAACAATAATGCATGGGAATTGTGGGAACGCGCTAACATCAATGCATCAAAGACACTGCTGCACACCTCCGTCTTTTTAATTCCCATTAGGTCACCCTAGTCTGGGTGAAAAGCGTTCAGTGAATCAATTGCTTCTGTTGAACTGTTTATACATTTTTCAAGTCCTGATTAGGCCATTAGTCACTGAGCATATTGCACAGTTAACTAGAGCAACTGCAATTATGCAACTTCCCAGGAACATACAGAGAGCATTTACAGTGAGACCACAGTGCCAGCAAAATGTGTAATGGAGATTATTTGTCAGCAATTTTAGGAACCATGTGCTTACATGCCAAATGAAATATATGCATGGCAGATAATAGTAGTTGGAGTGAAAAAAAGATACACAATGAAATTAGCAATGTCTACTCTTCAGAGTATAGTAAAACCCTAAAAATTAAAGCTACCCTATAATACACGTTTCAATGTCATCTTTTCCCCATACAGTAATGTCCATAAGAGACTTGAGACAATGCAGCAATCCAACATAAAGCACAAGAACGGAATCTTGAACTCATTCTCGGTGAGCAACTTGTTCTCCTTCGGAGCGCCCCACACATCTGTCAACATCTGTATCTCAACAGAGTGAATACTGGGTCCGATGTGAAGAATTGCCCTTCTCCTTTCAGTTATTTGTTCTCATATTTCATTTTCAAGATCAGCAAAAACGTACGTGATTATATATTTGAGGATTTCCCATTCCAACTAATAGAGCATATCTATAGAAGAAAGGCACATGTGAAAGGAACATGTAATTTCATTTATCAGGACACTGAACCGATTTCTACTCACTGCTTGGGATAAACCAATGACAAATATGAATGAAGTTTTGTTTTGTGTTAGTTTTTTTTTTTTTCAAGAAAATTTGCAAGGGATCAGCTACATCCCAGCAGAGAAATGGGAAATGATGGACCATGAGAATTGGGTCAAAGTGTCTACATTCACTGTACAAGTAATAACATAAGCAAGAACCTTTCTAGGAGTGTTTTATAGTGTTTTTTATGGCAAGACTGTTACTCTCTGGCCTGTTAATCCTCACTTTCCTACTTCTAATCATATACTTTATATGCATTTATTTGTTGAGTTATATATTTTAGCTGAACTTGGAATGACAGTTATTTTTAAGAAGCTGCCAACATGGGTCAGGAGGAACCTCAGAAACCTGGCTCATAGCGACTCCGTCAGAAGGAGCCTTGACAGCCAAAACCAACCAGAAAGTTGATGAGATCCAGGTTTCCAAAACACTAGAGAAAGGGCATCCTTTACTTTCTGCCATATGGCTTTTCAAAAAAAAAAAAAAAAAAAAGAAAAAATATATTATTTACCAAAGAAAACTCCATTTAGAATGCAACCAACTACTTCCAGTGTGTTCAGAGTGCAAATCCAGATGTCCCTATGTCAGTCTAGCTCCAAGCCAGATGCAGCTTTCCTCACCCTGGATTGGGACATGGTGTGGGAGAGACACGGTGCCCAATGGGCCGGCACACTGGACGCATCCAACACAGCTGCTTTCTGAATTACCAGCCCGGCTTGTCTCCACTGACAGCCTCCCAACACTAACTGTGGCTGTTAGGATAAAGAGGGCAGTTTCTCAGCTTCAGTGCCTCTAAAGTGATTTCAACTTTCCACCTCTGTTAGCTCTCCTGCAGGAACTTTTGACATGGATCCCTCCTTAATATTCATAAGGCAGAGTTGCCCAAAAGAAAAATTTCTCACTCCTCATTAGAGAGCTGAAGACCTGAGTCCTTTGTCTTCTATATTTTGGAGATTATATTCAAGTGGTTAGGGACTCCCTAAGAGTATGACCAATAGACTCTTGGATTTGGGCTTGGGACAAATAAACTTTTCACAAGAGTCCTTAAAAACAGACAGCGTTCTGTTTGAATTTCTGAACACCATTCTAGTACAAACATGCTTGGCATCTACTGCCAGAGAGTTTTCTTCTGGGCAAACTGTTCTGCCACCACTATGGACCTTACCATATGGGACCCTGGGCTTTCCTTTCTTCCCTGGGTCTCAGTCCCCCTTCCCCTGAGATATCATTGGTGCCAGGGCTGCAAGGGTGGAGGGTTGTGCATCTGGATGCCAAGGAGCTGTGGGCACCTCTGGCAGGGGCATGGATCATGCCACACGCCTCCTGGCCCCTCCTTGGTCTGGCATGATGACAGAAAACGGCCACTTTTGTCATCATTTGTCTGTTACTCCAACACAGACCACCGGGATAACAAATCCAGTTCACGGTTGATAGCTGAAGGCACAAGGACATCTAGAAGTCATCCTCAAATCCAGGAATTATTTTTTCCCTCTTCTCTCCTAGTTTCTTCCCCAGGGAGATGATACAGAGAAAGGATCTGTCTCTGCCCTCCTCCTTATTCCATGAAAAAGGTTTCAGACTTGTCTGACCCGAGTAAGCAGCAGCCTTCAGAGATAGTGAAATCCGTAACACTCCCCTTCCCATATTAAAGTGTTCCTTACTGAATTGCTTCCTACTGACCAAAGACTATTTTTTATAGGGATTAAATATAAGAGCTGGAAGTAATCGTAAAGATGATTTGATTTAGCGGTGCCATGAACTGAAACCATAGCTATTATAACCTAGAATCCCTGGACCTCAACCTGCCCACCACGCAGGTCCTTGACTCATTCAGTAGAGGCCGGTGGGAGACCTAGAGCTCTCCAGGGGCTTGTGAAGCCACATGAGAAAACCACTGGTGTAATCCAACTCCCTCACTTTCCTGAGGCCCAGAGAAGTTAGGTTACTTGCCAAAGGCTAAACTACCGTCAATGACAGGCCTAAAACTTAACAGTTCCCAGTGTTTCAGACCTGGGCCATGCTTTACCTGTCCTTCCTAAGTGTTTAGTATTCAGTAAAACCATAATCATTTAGTCTCTGCTAATAAAGATCATGTATTCTTAATGAATATGTAATTCAATTGCTTTGAATTTATTATAAAAACCTATAATTTTTTAGAGTCTTATATGCAAATATCACCTTTCTTAAATTAGGAGTGTTTTCTAAAAGAATTAAGGATTCCTTATGAATTTACCTTCATAATCTAGAGATAGAGACTTCCTGGGATATAAACCAGAAACACACTGAATGAATTCTTTTTTATAAAAACATATTTTTATTGATTTCAGAGAGGAAGGGAGAGGGAGAGAGAGATAGAAACATCAATGATGAGAGAGAGTCATTGATCCACTGCCTCCTGCATGCCTCACAGTGGGGACTGAGCCTTGCAACCCGGGCATGTGCTCTGACCAGGAATTGAACCATGAACTCCTGGTTCATAGGTTGATGCTCAACCACTGAGCCATCCTGGCTGGGCTGAATGAATTCTTGTTTAGTAAAACCAACAAAGTGGTCAATAAATTAACATATTTGTTAACTTCTACAAACAACACACACACACACACACACACACACAGTTCAACTTCTTACTCCAGGGATTACTTACAATGTGGCAAAGAATTTCAATGCTTTCACTATTGTGTCATTTGAAGGTAGAAGTGCATTGTAATTTCTGTTCACCATTGTACTCCATTTTGATCACTACTGTCGTTTATATATCAGCTTGCAATATAGACTGATAGTAAAACAATAAAACTGCATTTTGTAAAACAATCTAAAACGAAGTCTCTGACAAATTAGAGTGGCACCTCCACACCACCATCCCCCACCCCCGTTATTCAGAATGAGTGGGGCCGGGAGCACTGGGTTTTCCCTTTAGGGGGAGGAACAACTGAATGAGTAATGAGCGAGGGCACCACAGGTAGTTCCCCCACCCACAGACGCAGAGGCACCTTGCACATTTTGAAAGGAATGCACAATATTGCTCTGCAACACCCACACCACACGCAAAACCACCACTTTTAAAGTCAGCTTCTCACATAAAATCCGGCAGCACTCCCTGTTAGAAGCTGAGAAAAAGAATACTGCTTTTTATTCATGGTAAAGTGTACCCAGGAGTTATACTTTGTTAATCTGAATCTAATTTATATAGCTAACATAAAGTGTTTACAGGTGATTAAAAAAAAAGTACGAGTTCACATCAAAACCAATCAGGAAACAGAAGAACCAGTCATTGTTCAATCTTTCAACTGTTAAAAGCCAAAACATCCTTCATGTGTTAGCAAGCCCTTAAACAAAAATGTAATTTCACAAAGTAAAAATATTTTCTTTACCAATAATTCTTTTAAGAAAGCATTGACTTTAGCTGTACCAGTATGTTTACTTGCTATCTCTGTTCTGTTTACAAATTTCTAAAAGTGAAATATTTCCAGGGACCAAAGTTATAAATAATAAATGATTAAGGTAATTTAAAAATTTTAAAAATATTTCTGATAATTTAAAGAATATCACAATACAGAATTTCCTTAATTGAAATTTCTGTGTTTTTGCAGAATCTTGCATACATTCATGTAAAGTCACAAAAATGCAAATTCAATAAAAATTTCTCAAAATATATTGACTTTTAGCTTCTTGATACTATATCATCCAGGTCATGGTGACACAGGCAATAATATTATCAGTAACACCTCATTACACATATTATATATCATCATCCTAAAATATTATAACACAGTCTAAACTTTTAAGACCATGACAGGTTCTGAAATAGATAATGTCTCCTTCTGAACTTTCCACCTTATACTCTTCTGAAGTAGGATGCCCAGAGGTATGAAAAACAGGCCATTTAAAATCTGGTAACATACCATGAATTAGTGAATTACCTTAATTGTTCTTGTCCCAATTAAAACCAGTAAGAAAGGCATCCATCCAATATCCCAACAAAGAGCCAATGTTTCTAGTTTGGTAATTAATTACCTCATGGGAGTCCAGCTCAGAGGCATGCGACACACAGGTTTATGAGGATTATGTTGAAGAGAGATGTTCCATAAGAGGAATTACTTACTGTAGGTGGACTTCCCTGAAATAAAGATTCTTGGCCACTAGAACCATTCAGTAGTATACTGAAGGCTAGAAACAAAAAAGATTAAATAGTACACAGGGGTGTGCAAGAGCAGGTTTACAGTCGTGAATATGTGAGTCTATTCTTGTATTATTTATTAATTATTGTATTATTTCCCATACTAACAACTGTGAACTTATTTTGCCTTCTCCATCTGAGAAGCCTATTTTTTCCACCAATAAGAAGCAAGAAACCTTATGAGCATTTTAAGGCAATATTTTTTAAGCCTTACAAAAATATTTAAATACAACCTCTCCACACCCTTTTTAAAAACATAAGTAAAGATGTAAATGAAGTCAATCAAATAAGACAACAAATAAAAACTTTCTATGTGGTCAGGATTATATGTTTCTAAGTTTCATGAACTTCCAGGATATTTAAAAAAGTATTTAACTATAAAGTATGTCAATAAATAATGTAGTATTCCAAAATGTAGATGGGGCTGTAATTCCATCTAGTTACTATGATGACACTATAAACCTTGGATGGAATTACAATCTGAAAGTGAATAATCAGGGTGTGCTACTCCGCATGCTTGGGGAATCCATGATGAATTCAACTTCTAAAATAATAACTACTAAGCCATTGGCATGTAATTACAACCAGGAAGCCAAGCTGTCTGCTGGCTGGTACATGAGAAATCTTCAACTGAAAGTACCGCTCACTTCCCTGCAGCAAAATCTATTTACTATATCTGAAAAACCTTTTCCTCTCCAAAACGGAATGTCCTGCTTTTGTGATGAGAAAATATCCACAAGGGTCTACTACACAGATATATCTTATATCTGTGAAGACCGCACAGTCTAGATGCTGCCAATAAAATTTTAGGATCTTCTAAAAATCACCTCCCGACACCTAAAAACAAACTCCCAAAAGTACAATGTATTAAGAAACAGGGGTGGATGGTGGGGAGGGGATTATGCACAAAAGCCATACAAAATTACTGGCATTTCTTCTGATTCTTGGAGACTAGCCTGGCATTTATTAGCATAAACAAAGCAAAGTGCCTGTGTCTGTAAGAGGGGGGGAAAACAAAGATTAAACTTAAAAGATTAAATTCAGGGTTGTAGAAAAATGAACTTAGAAACAAACTCAGAATTTACCCAGGGAAAACAAAAGACAATGACACTATGAATCAGCATTTTTCTCTAAGCAGCCTGGACTCAAAGGCAGACACACACACACACACACACACACACACACACACAAGCACCATGAGGAATGAAGAGAAAGATATATACAAATTTAATCTACATATTTATATTTAGGACACACATGGCTTCCTTGACCTTTCCATGCCTTTATCTTACCTAACTTATTTGGCACTAGCAGAGGTCACCAAAGCACTGTAAAGTCAGTATTGCCATAGCAACCAGGAGGCTAAAAAATCATCCTCTGCCAAAAATCCTCATCAAACAAACATAAAGAAATTGTACTTTCATATGGCCACTTCTAACACCATCATGCTTCTCACAGCACAAGTATACGACATCCCCATGGAAACCCAGTTCATGGAGGGACCTCTTGTGGATTATGTGTCACTGGGTTCCTGTCTCACTAAGAGTTCAGAATTTACTAATGACATTAGCTCCTAAATTTATTTCCAATCTCCAGGGATTTGTGTATACTTAATCCCAGTGGTTACCTAAAGTAAAGGTAAGGGACAGTAGGCAAAAAACAATACTGATGAATTTCCATGAATATGAGACATGTCATTAATAGCTTTACTTTAAAAAAACACACCTTCTTGTTAAAAAATAAAAAAGGACTAATGCAATGTTTGTCTCTTGGGAGTCCATCCCTCCCTGTAACTTGAGAAACATATTTGGTACAAGTAAATAAATAATTCTTGAAATGGCTGTGAAGTTACAGAAAGAATAAGTGGAGATAGGGTTCGAAACTCAACTCCTAAGGCAAGTTGGTACCAGATACCAATGGAATTAACAGTTCAAGGTTTCCCTGGCTGAGGGTCTCTAGCTCAAGGACAGGCACATCTCCTAACTCTGGCCTCCTTGAAATGGTTAAGTAAGTACTTGCTTAACACTGAATCGTTTTTGAAAAGTTGTAACATCCAGTTGATGGAATAGAGCCAGCTTGACTCAACAGAATACAGCAAACCAAAAATATAAGGGTAATAGGGAAAAAAGGGAATTCTTTATATGTCCGCTTTCCACAAAATATTCTTAGTGACATCCAATCAGCTTTCCTTCTGCTCCATGATAAACAGGCTATCTAAAAGGGAATGCCATTCTAAAACCACCAACGAAGTACTTCAGAAAATGATATGTAATATCGTGAGATTCCCACGAATTAAATCCCTGACAATCACCAAAAAAGCTGGTTAGAGTTAGACAACTCTCTCATTTTTCCAGGTGCTTCGCTGAAAGAAAACATGGAGGCAGATATGCTTGGTGATGGGAGGGAGGGAGGGAAGGAGGGAGGAAAGGAGCTTGGTGATGGAAGGGAGGAAGGGAGGGAGGGGGAGGGAGGGAGGGCTACCTTTCCTACATGCAGCAGGAATTTCCTGTCTGGCATATTTTAGTGCAAATAAAGACAATAATTACTCATTGGAACAGGGCTTGTGAATCGGGCAGTGTTATGGGACTGCAATGCTTAAGGCACAGGAAAACAAGTTTAGGGCTGGGGCTGTCCTAGTCTGGATAGAAAAGAAAAGAAGATAACTTGTATTCTAAATTTAAAATTGTTTTTGACAAAACCCTCATTGGGAGTTGTATCCACTACAGGAGACTGAGACGAAACAAAGAAAAATGGGACTTTTCGGATTCCTAAGGGAACATGGAGGGATTGAGCTATTTTTTGAAAGTACCATTTGTGCTCTAATTGGACAACCTGTAGGAGTCAGGGGACAATCCTTAAGAGCTTGATTATGACCTTCAGTACGCACCTCTATCAGCTACTTGACTTTCTCCAGCCTATATAACTCAGTACTGTTATGCCTCCGCTGGAAAACTAGCTACATGAAGGCCATTTCCTCACGCACATTACCAAAGAACTCCGAAGTTCTCTCCTAAATGTTTTACAGCTTTCCAGCAGTTCCTCATTTTTCACAGGTAATTAACCTCTTGATGGGCTTAGAGCAGCAACAGTGTTAAAAACCACAACACGTTGATGATAAGTTATAAACCAGGGGAGAGGATAATTGGAAAATAGATTTCCAGGCTCATTGGAAAATACATTTGCACGTACTGAGAGAAAGTACACTCAACTCTTTAGGAACATATGAATCACAGAACTCAGCTCTGGCAGGGGCCTTAGAAAAATCCCTCTATTTCAACTCCTGATACTGATCATAAAAAATGGAGATACAAAGAGGGAGGGTGACTTGCCCAGACATAATCAACTCAACACAAATTCTGTCAGCGCTGCCTACGGACCTAACCACACCATGGCACACACACTGTTCCATCCAGTGCCCTGGGTAAGTCATGCTGGTGCAGTTAGTTCAAGCCCGTGTCTCCTGCCCTTAGCTCATCCGATTGCACTTTAGGAAAGGACTTGGAAATAACGACTAAGCTCCAAAAACTGAGAATGAGACAAAATGAAAAAGGAGAGGTAAGAAGGGAGATAAAAAGAAGAGTCAAAGACAATCTATTTTAGCTCTTGCAAACACCACGTGTGTCTTTCATTACATGTAAATGTATGATGCAATGATGTGACACAGCTTCATGTATGCTATAGTGATGAGGATGATTTTTGGTCCAGATTTCACCGCAGGTGTCACCTTTGAAATGAGGTTCCAAATTATTATATGCTCCTTTCACCACTGTCATAATTAGTATGGTGGCAAAGCTCCTGGAGGTAGGAACCTGTGTGTGTTGTTCACTAGTATAGTCCCTAAACCTAGGGCCTACCTTGCACAAAGTGAGCACTCCGTAACATTTACTGAAATAATGCATGCTGAAACTCCTGGAAGGAATGAAGACAAAACATGCACAGTCTGAAAATGCATATGCAGTATTATCATTTTCTTAAGGGAAAATGAAAAATACCTAATTAAAATGTAAGAACATGTTAAAAGAGAGGGTTTGGGGGTATTTATAAAGAGGTGAAGTACATTAAAAATGTAAAGCACCTATTAAGTAAGCAGTTACCATCAGTTATATCCATTAAGTAGGTACTATTAGTTAAGCCAACAAGTTTCCTGTGTTATCAAGGGTTTACAACCTGAAATGTAAGGTCAATAAAACATATTAAAGGGTGGTAAATAGCCACTGAGAAGACACCCTGGACAAATAAATAAAATACAGGCAAATGTAGTTGGAATTGAGTATAAATGCAAGCTCTGGGCACTGTATGTTCAGACAGAATAAAAGTGGTCACTGTATTTTCTGATGAGCTCTATGAAGTTTAGATAATTGATTGACTGGTTTAAAACCACTGAAATAAACATTTCTCTCTCTGCCTTTAAATTTGAACCTCTATGTTAGCAGCTATATTACAGTCACAAATTATATAACAAATAATTTGGGCTATGACTTTAGGTTCTCAGACAACTTGCTAGCTCTCTAATGAAATAAACTTACAAATCAAGTCAAGTGTCGGTAGGTAGAATAATATTAACAAATGTAATTATAAAATTTGCCATTTTAAAGACTCAAGAAAGACAATTCGATCCAACTAATGCACAGGTATTCACACAATAGGAAGTAAACACAAATAGCTTATTCTTTAAAAAAATAATATGATTTTGGCCATTGTGAATACATAATAATAATAATAGAAACAACCATGTTAAAAATAAAGACTATGGATTAAGTACTATGTTCGGTGCTTTACATGCATCCCATCTCGTTCTTATAAGGACATTAGATGCTCTATATTTTTACTTTAAAGATGAGGAAACTGGGGCTAGGAGGCTAAGTGTGATGCCCAAGATCTCAAATTGACAGATCTGAGTTCAAAACCTCAGTCAGAACGACCCCAGACCTGGAATACAGGCAGAGTCCTTTACTGATAGCAACATCACTATGGACGATCTCATCTGATTTACTGGACATAGGTGTACCTGTACACTGAGCAGTCATATGGCATACAGTGAAAGCCTAGGCTTTGGAGCCCATGCTCCTGGGTTCAAATTTCAGCTCTGCCACTAATTCAATAGCTACATACCCTAACCATTCCGTGCCTCTGTGCCCACATCTCCAAACATGGGAATCATAATAGTACCAAAAGAGCTAACACCTGCTGACTTATAGGGCTGTTGTGAGGATGAAATTAATTAATAAACACAGAAATCACAGTACGCACTCAAAAATATTACCATGTGCAAGTGCTTAGTATCCTTTGGAATGCTAAAAAGTGCATTAAATTTGAAGTCAAGTGGCCTCAGCCTCATATAGTACTAGATGCCCAGTGCACAGATTTGTGCAGTGGGGGGAGGCAGGGTCCCTCAGCCTGGCCTGCACCCTCTCACAATCTGGGCCCCTCAGGGGATGTAGCAGTGGGCCAAGAGGGAAGAGCCCGAGCCAGGGCAGGCGCTGCACTGCTTGTGCTCATCCCAGCCTGCTGTGCCTGCGGCCGCTGTTCAGTAGCACTGCCGCGGATTCAGAAAAGGCTCCCACAGCCGCAGCTGCGCTCGCCAGCCATGAACCTGGCTTCTGGCTGAGTGGCTCTCCCCCTGTGGGAGCACACTGACTGACCTCCAGGTGACAGCTCCTGTGTTGAGCATCTGCCCCCTGGTGGTCAGTGCATGTCATAGCAACTGGTCAACCGGTCATTCTGGTCGTTCGGTCATAATGATCAATTAGGCTTTTATATATAAAGATGTGACTTGAACCAAGTCCCTTAAACTTTCTGATATTCATTTACCTCATCTTCAAAAATAGGAAACCAATTGCCTAGGCTCCATCCCAGGACTGTCATAGGAAACCGGTAATGGATGACAAGGTGTGAGACAACACTTTGTAAACTAAAAAGTGCTGAATACTACCATGTCCATGTGAATTATCATCATCAACTTTGAGCCTCTCAAAACTAAAGAAGTCATCTTTATTATATTCTTTCCTGCCTGAGAGTTTAACTTAAGCTTTGGTTTCAAAGTCTTGATACTGGACTCCCTATAATAATAGAACAAATCTCCAGGCATTCAGGACTTGATCAAATGGAACTCTATTAACTACCTCCTTCTGCACACCCACCGTGAGAAAGTAATTGATGTTCATCATGACCCCACAGCTCTCCAAGACTGAAGTACCTTCAGGGAAAAATTAAATTATGCTCAGCCTAGTTTATTATGAAGTGTATTTAATTATAGTCAAATTCTTTGAAAACTGGTGACCTAGGAAAAGCACAGAGAAAAGCTGCATGTTCTCTAGGAACTGGAAGTCTCTCCTGGCCATCCCACCCCCAGTCACCCTTTACCAGAGTCTGTTTAAAGCACAGTCCGCCCTGGGGGAGGAACACAGGGAACCCAGCATGCTAATTTTAAAAGTCAGAAGGACTTTGTCCTGCGTGATCCTCAAGGACCACCATGGGCAACAATCTCAAAACAATGAAAAATTTAAATTATGTAAGATTCCTACATGTTTCAAATATGATGTTGGTTTTGCAAATAAAGAACTTAAACATTTGAACAAGTAATAACATAAATATACTATTAAATATCTTATTATTATCAGCACTTAAGTATAAAAGCCCTAGCTGGTTTGGCTCAGTGGGTAGAGCATCAGCCTGGAGAATGAAGGGTCCCAGGTTCAATTCTGGTCAAGGGCACATGTCCAGACTGTGGGCTCAATCCCCAATGGGGAGTGTGCAGGAGGCAGCTGATCAATAATTCTCTCTCATCATTGATGTTTCTATCTCTCCCTCTTCTTTCCTCTCTGAAATCAATAAAAATATATATTTTTTAAAAAGTATAAAAAAGGAGGAGTAATAGTATTACACTCCATGACATAACATTACACTTCCCCTGTTTCAAAGAAATTAGGTATGTGCTAGTGAGGAATCCTATCTAATGAAAGAGAAACATGTAAACTGACCATCCCTCCACTACACTCACCAGCCAATCAGGCGTCAGTATGCAAATTAACCCAACAAAGATGGCAGATAATTTGCATACACAGGCACCTGGCGGAGAACAGAGTGGGAGAGCCGGTGGCTTGGGGAGATGTGGCTCCCTTGGTCGCTCCCAGCAGCGGGGGGAGCACCAAGAATTCTGGGAATAGTAGTTCTGATGGCAACCCCAGGACCAGAAGCGGAATCCCAGAGCACGAGGAGCACCGGGAATGCTGGGAATCATAGTTCTGGTGGCAAATGGCTCTCCTAGACACTAGAGCAAAGTGAACCTGGAGCAAGTTACTGTTGCGGTGGGGAATGGAGGGAAAGCAAAGGTGAGAGACATAAGTAAAATCAGAGTGTCTTGGAAAAGTTAAAGGGAGATATCCTAAAACTTCCAGGAAATCTCCACCAATGAAGGAAAGAAAAAAAAATGCCTCTATTATTCTGTGAGCAACAAACTAAACTGGGTTGGGGGTCTCAGACAATTCACTCATATGACTGCAAAGATAGACAGAAACTCCCAGATTGGAGAGGGCTCCCTTGAGGGCTCCCAGATTGAAGAGGGTGAGGTCAGGCTGAGGGACCCCAACACCCACCCAGTGCACGAATGTCGTGCACCAGGCCTCTAGTATAATAAATAAAGTAACAAGTTATACTGTGTTGGTGTTGTAAAAGTATGACTATTTGCCTATCTTAAAATTATTTCAACACTATTATATTATCTTTCCAATGAAAAACTGGGACACAAATGTGAGCCTTAAGTACCACATTTCAAGGTTAGGAGGAAAAGAAGTGGTGGTCTAGTATAGCCCTCTACTCAATCCATGGCAGCCCTCTACTCAAACCATGGCTCCCATCTGGAGAATCCCTGAGAAGGGTGTCCTCCAGCTCTTCCTGAAAATCTTGGGTGACAGAGGTTTCATTACCTCGTCAGCCAGCCTCTTCTATTTTTAGGCAGTCCTGATGTTAGAACCTTCTTCCTCAAGTGGAGCCTAAGTCTCTACCTCTAACTTCCCTCCTGTCTCAGTTCTCAGCTGGGCCCCCTGGAACCACTGCAGTCAGTGATTTCACATCCCATCAGGCCCTTTGCTGGTCTTACCCACTCTATCAGTTAAATATGGCCTGTTTCGCCCTAGCTGGTTTGGCTCAATGGTTTGGGTCCTGGGTTCGATTCCAGTCAAGGGCACATACCTCCATTGCAAGTTCAATCCCCAAGCCACCCGTGGGAGGCAACCAATCGATGTGTATCAATGTTTCTCTCTCTCTGTCTCTCCCCCTCCCTTCCACTCTCTCTAAAAATCAATGGAAAAAATATCCTCGGGTAAGGATTAACAGCAACAACAACTGTGCGCGTGTGTGTGTGTGTGTGTGTGTGTGTGTGTCCTGTTTCCATTCGCATTTCTCACTGTTTTCCTATAAACCACAACGGCCATTCTTCAAAGTCACATACTCCCCAGCTGAAGGGGCTCTTGGGCACCAAGGCTCCATGGAGCCTATGACTGGCGTAGCCCTGAGGACTTTCTTGGGAACCAGCTATAACATACATTATTTCTATGAGAAATATATTCTGAGTTCTGGACCTAGAATCTTTCTGAAAGAATCCATTTATAAATCACTGCTTCTACTTGTGGCGAAAATATGTTCACACACACACAAAGAGAAACCCCACAAGATAAAATTTATTACTCTGTCTTCTTATCTACCTTTGAGCCGAGTAAGTATTCTGGAGCATGCATAAAAATCCCACAGCCCCTCCTCCCTCAGCTAAAAGAAGCTGCGTAGGTAGAAGCAGAAGTGGCAGAGCTAGCAAACCCAGACTACTCAGATGACCATCTTTCCTCTGCTTTCCGAGATTCCTCTGAGTCACAGGTCTCCCTGGCGTCTCTCCCTAAAAACCCCCATGCGCCAGCCAGCCTTGTGGGACCACCGTAGAGCTCGGGCTCAGCCTGGGACTGAGATTGCTCCTGAAGCTCCTAGTCTACACCTAACAGGTATTACAGTAAACAACAAAGTCCTCCAAAATGTCAGGTTAGTTGTTTCAACTTGAATCGTGAACAGCTTAGGCAGAGAAGTGACTATTTATTTTTATTGTTTTATCCAATACCATTTAGACTGTTACATTTTTTAAATGCCATGCATACTGACAGCCCTTACTTTATATATTAACATCCTACCTAACCTGTGGCATCCTTCCTGAATCTCTTGGCCTCCACCACCCAGAATGTGGACAGGACTGCCTTGGGGCAAACTGGGTAGGGGGTAGAACAAGAGGTTGGAATGGTTCAGCCTAGTAATTTTATAAGCTTGGTTATCTGGTTTCCCTTACATTTATGACAGATCAGATAGAGGCAAATGAGAGGAGCTTTAAGACAGAAATCAAGAGAAGTGGGTAAGACAGAGGCCACGGCATCAAGAAGAATCATGAGCTTCTGGGACATCATGACTCTACCATATCAGCGCAGTTGCTTCAGAGAAACAATAAATCACCAAGAAAAAATTAAATTATATTTACTATACTGTACTCTATTTAGGATACTTTATACCATATTTTACAGTAACTTCTGCCTGAAAATGTTGAGGGTGTGTGTGTGTGTGTGTTTGGTGTTGGGTTTTTTTTTTCCTTCTAACAATGTCAGCACTTGATGTATTTAAATGTTCTGAGTGAACATACTATCTGAAAGCAGTTAATTTCAGGAGTGTACAAAATTAAATATTTAAATCTTTACTAGAGAACTCTGAAGTAAGAACAAAAGTGAATAATCATTAAAGAACTCGAATGATGGTTTTGCATTCTCTCATGGAGGAACTTCTGAAGGAGAGAAATACATTCACTTTCTAACCTACTGGCCAGAGATGCAGCTGTCAGTGAGTCCTGGGCTTGGATGGACCAAGAGAAATTTGAAACCTCTCTCAAAGAAATAGTGGAAAAAAGGTTTCTTCCCCTAATCATTCCCAAGAGAAAGGCAGTTTTGACCCTAAAAGCTAAGAGAGGGAAAGACCAAATACGTTTTTAATGCAATACTTTCTCAACTCTTCTCTCTCACTTCCATCGGTAAGTTTTATTTATTTTTTCTATTTTAATTAATTTAAGTTTTATTTTATTTTTTAAATCTTTATTATTGAAAGAATTATGTATGTCCTCTTCCCCCCACCCCCCTAATCCCTTCTAGCCCACCCCCACAACCGGCCCCAGGCCTTCACCACCCTATTAGCTGTGTCCATGGGTGATGCATATATGCATACAAGTTCTTTATTCTTCCCACCCACCCACCCACCCCCACCTTCACTCTGAGATCTGACAGTCTGTTTCATGCTTCTCTGTTTCTGGATCTATTTTTTTCATCAGTTTATTTTGTTCAATAGATTCCACATATGAGTGAGATCATGTGATACTTGTCTCTCTCTGACTGGCTTATTTCGCTTAGCATAATACTCTCCAGGTCCCTCCATGCTGTCTCAAAGGGTAAGAGATCCTTCTTTTTTACTGCTGCATAGTATTCCATGGTGTGAATCTACCACATCTTTTTTATCCACTCAAATTCTGATAAGGCCTGTTTGCCCCTCTATGACACTGCACTGGCACCAACAACACAATGTTAAAGTGGAAACATCCCCGCAGAGCAGGGAGCAGGGAGACTAATACACCCATCATGCATTTTTTATATTAATAATCCTGCGCTTTAAATCTTTTTTTAAAATATGTTTTTATTAATTTCAGAGAGGAAGGGAGAGGGAGAGAGAGATAGAAACATCAACGATGAGAAAGAACCATTGATTGGCTGCCTCCTGCAGGCCCCACACCAGGGATCAAGCCCACAACCCAGACATGTGCCCTGACCAGAAATTGAACTGTGACCTCCTGGTTCATAGGTCAATGTTCAACCACTGAGCCATGCCGGTGGGGCCACCATGCATTTTGTTTTAAGTGGATTTCAACATTAACACATACAAGAGGTAAATTTGCTTTGGATTATAAATCAGGAAAATTCTTCAGCAAATTATTAGCATATTATCAAGTATTAAGGGCAAAATAATTCTAAGAACAAGTAAGTCCATTGTTACCAAACTGTTATAATTTCCACTTCTTTAAATATCCACTTACTTTTTTGCCCTTGGACTTCCCTAAGAACCTTCTCAGGACTTTTTTCCCCTTCACATCCCTTATTGAGATGCTGTTTAGAATACAGCTGTTTGTTCTTTTCTTTAACAGCACTTCTTCCATTCTTTTTTTTTTTCTTTTTCTTTTTTTTCTTAAAACCCTTCCAAGCTTTTATTAGCTTCTTTGCACTTCTATCATTTTTTGGTGTGGTCTCTGGAGAGCTGAGCCAAATTTGTTTCCTTTTTAAAATTCTTTTTTTCTGTTTCCTTTCCCTACAGTTGCCCCCCATTCCCTAAATCTCTCATAAAAGAGACAAATCTCCCACTGGGCTTCGTCCTCTAATGTGTTTGTCATTCATGTGGTGCAGTCCTCTCTAGATAACTGACCAGCCTGCTTTCCCAAAGGGGAAAACATCTCTTCCTTATGAATTTTTATTTTATTTTTTTCTTTGTCACCCGGGATATTTTTTCCATTTATAATTTTTGTTAGAGAGTGGGTGGGAAGGAGAGAGAGAGAGAGAGAGAGAGAGAGCATCCCTACTGGAGCCAGGATTGAACCTGAAACCCAGGTATGTGTCCGTGACTGGGAATCGAACTTGCGACCCGTTAGTTCATGGACTGACACTCTGACCATTGCACCACACTGCCAGAGCTCTTCCTTCTAAATTTTTAAGACACTTCTAACAAAGATAAACATGGATCAAACAACACAAAATAAGTCTCTTCACAACACCTAAGTACAAGTAAATAATCAAGTCCTGATAGCCAATGAGTACTGTTCTCACCAATAAACAGCCGCACACCCCTCTAGCCCACTGACAAGGAGGCAGAGAGCCACCAGGCCCTGGTAAGCTTCTCCCCAGGAACCGAAGCAGGTCCCTTCCTGAGTGTGGGCTGCCGTTCTGCACACAGCTCACCCACAAGGCCTTCCCATTGCTAGGAGCTTTGCCCATTCCAGTCACCCCTTCCCAAGGCAAAGCAAGTGATGACGCCACAGAGGTGACTAGGAGAAGAAAGAGCCTGGCAACCCTTTCCACCTCAGTGGTTAACTTTGCCCCTCCTGCATTGCAAACGGCCATGTTCATTATTTATTTGAGCAGCGCCCGGAACCTTCAAGTCTGAACACATCACTCTATCATGAGTGACACTCACTGAAGGACTTCACTGTATTAACATGTGAGGAGGTTAGAACAGAATGTGTTTGGGCTGCCCACAGGACTGGCCACGCCCAGCCTCTCCCACTCCTCCTCCCAGCACCTAGGAGGTGATGCTTCATTGTTCTAAGTCTATACTTAACACAACATTAGGCTTTTGTTAACCAAGTAAACCTTTTCCGAAGGGGATTAAAACACCTAAATGGTTATGGCAGGCTTGCAATCTTTAACAACTGTACATGCATTTTCCAAGGTATGTGGTAATCAAGTTTAGTTTTGGAAGTTTTTTGGTCTTCTGGAAGTATGCGAACAATTAGGTTGAAATACTAAATTTTCCAAGACCAGCACATTTGTAAAATAGTCTCAGTAATAGAAAAAGACCCTAACTGAAGTTAAAGAACGGTGCCCAACAAAGAAACAATGCAAAGCCAGGAGGCTCTAGAGAGCTGGGTTTTCTCAGCCTCAGCCCTTGTCCAAACAAGCTGTGCATTGAAGGGCTGGTTACTTCACTCCACCTCAGATTTCTCATCTGTAAGATCAGAACATTATGTTAGACTGAACCCTTTCAGCTCTAACACTCTGATTCTATGATTGTCCTTCCAAATCAATAAATAAGATACACTATTTAATACTGCCTGCTTTTTTCATGCATACTAATTTTTAAAGGCAGAAAAGCTCAAATAGGTCAAGAAAACATAACCAGAAAATTTTTTTAAAAAAATTAAACTTTGTGCAACACAAAGTCTGTCCAGAAATTAATATTTTGATCCCTACTTCCAGAAAAAGTCCCATTTTGGTTTGTGGCTGTGTAATGTTCAGTCCACCTCTAGACAAGAAATGTTAGGTGCCTGCTGAAGTTCATCTCTATCTGAGGATCTGCTGCTAGTTCAAGGGTTTGGTAGCTCCACAGCAGAAACTTCTCTATTACTCACTACAGAAATAAGCAAGCAAAATCCTGCTGTCATCCGTCTGAGACTTACAAATTACAGGCTAATGTCAGACTCTGTGACCTCACTACCCAACACACTCCAGTTTTACAAATTGAGTAACTATTTCCCTGTCAGTTACTACTCACATGACAAATATAAAAAGAAAAGGGGAGAGGACCCCTGTCAGTTCGGGGTAGATGAGGATGGGAAAAGTTGAAGGCCAAACATGTCTAACAGAATTCAGAGGCCGATTCCAAGTGGGCGTGGGGAGGGCCGAAGTAAGAAAAGTGGAGATGTTGTTTCACAGTTTGTTTACTCATGGTTTTACCCTGGGCTCCTTAGAGTGAAGCCTGAAAACGGTTTGTGGGTCATAGTAAAGACAGTTCTAAAGCGCGAAGTGACTTCCAGGGAGAGCTAAGCCAGACCACACTGACTGAGCCAACGGGGCAGATACCAAACGGTGATAAGAAGAAGAGGAGGCACTTGTTTTTATTAACGTAAGACCTCACCAACTTCCTTAGACTTCCCCAAATGCAATGTCAGCCTCGAATGATTTTGAATAAGAATCAACTTTGCCCCTCAGAGAAAAACATTCAGAATTCAGAACTTGACCACATAGCTTTTGCTCATCATCATTAAAAAAAAAAACAAAAGTGAAGTTCCCACTAGGCAGCAACACAGAACAGAGTTTAAAAAACAAAATTCTCAATCCGCTCAGGCTAAAACACAGGACTTAAAATAAAGTGAATGACACTTAAAATGAGCTGCTGAATGAAAAGTTATTTAGAGTCAAAAAATAAGCTATTATTAAGAGCAATGGAGGCTTACTGTGAATTCTCAGTTTCCTCTTCAGTTACAATTTTATGAAGCACATGCAGCAGGCAGTCCTTGCATTTCAGCTTCCCTAACTATACAAATTCTGGGGTCTTTTCTAGACTTGCCTGTGGCTGCTCCTTCCTGTTAGGCAAGCTGGTAATCTGGACAGGCTCTGTGGAGCGAGGTGCTCAACCCTTTAAGAATGAGTGCTGGCAAGGACTGGGAATGTGCTTCTCTGTATCTGGGGTACAGATGAGAAAACACTCCAGTTCTGCCTGCGTGGTTATGTTTCTGCTGGGTGCACACCCTGCTGCGTTCTGGACTGCCTCCCCACCCTCCCCCCAGTCCATTCCTGGCTGACAGTGTGATCAAAGGAGGGCGGGCGGGGAGGCCGAGTTTAACCTTACCAGGAGATCAGATTGACTGGTGCCTGCCCAGCAGAAGTCCCGAGATACCAGCTGAATCCTGGCCATTGACAGAGCAGCACAAAACTAGTCCTGTTTCTTTTACTGCTGTGGTTGCCATGGCCGACCCAAACAATATACCCCAGCTCCTCGGTCCTCCAGCTTCCTAACCGCCTCCCACAGACTCCACCATAGACAGGAGGAGGTGAAAACTGCTCGCTGATGGGAATTCAGAAGCTGGAAAGGATTGAAAGGGGATCTAACAGGCAGAACAGCCCAGAGGGTGTAAAGCGGTACTGCAGACATTCTGTTTTTAGCTGCAAGGCTCTGCCTCCCTGAGTTTTCACCTAATTTGTAAGTGAAAAACAGATCTTCAGGAGGAAAAGAAAATGGCTAAAACCCCAACTTGGGAAAATGACTAATCACCTTTAAACTCTGCTTTCACTACAATCAGCAAAACAAGTGGGAAAAATAAAAAGGCAGCAACATCCTGGATATAGTCATAGCTGAACAGAGGCAAGACAGGAGTGAATGTCAGTGTCTAGGTCATGGGCGATAAGCCCTAGGAATAGCTAAATGTTGGGATTTTCTTATTTGAAACAAATTCCTGTTTGAAGACGCCACTTTAAAAAAAATCCAGACACAGAAACCAGAGAGAGAGAGAGAGAGAGAGAGAGAGAGAGAGAAGAAAAATTACCCTAAAAATAAACCAGTCATGAATTTTTTACAATACATTTTGAAACTAAAGACAGACTTGCCCTGTGTACGGGGCTCAGGGGATGGAGCACCTGGACTCCAGGCCCAGCTCAGCCACTGTTCAGCTGAGCAGGCCACTGTCCCCTTTAGCTACTTGTTTCTTAATCAAGAGGGCTGGGGAGAGAGGGGGCGAACCATCTTTAAATTCCCTTACAACTCTCAAATTCTCTGTCAGCACTGTAACTAGGCTTGCAACAAACCATATGAATAAGAAAAAACACATGGGGAATAACACCTTAATTCTAATAATGGTTATGCTGGGCCTTGGGGTTAGGGGTGATGCTTCTTTTCACAATTTGCTTAATTTGGGAAACTTGAACCTAAAAATACAAACTACAACTACAGGATGGTGGTGATATACAACATTGTAAACGTACTGAATGTCACCAAATCACATTAAGAAATGGTAAAAATGGCAAGTTTTGTGCTATGTACATTCTACCACAACAACAAAAAATTAAATCTGTATAAAAGAGGGGGAACAAACTCTGATGGAGCCTACAGTGTATGAATGTTTTCGAGGTGGGCACTAAATTAATAATAAAAAACCTGGAATTTAGTTTTCATTCCTTATCTGCTTTAACTTGCTCTCCAGGGTCTGTGGAGCACAGTTTCCACTTCTATCCTGGTTGGAGAGAAATGGCTTATTTGCCGTTTCACAGAGCGGTTCTTTAACAACTCTCTTTGCCTCTCTCTCCCCTTCCCCACAAAAATTGGCTGTCACTCTACAGAATCGGTCAAGTGCTACAAGTCACTACTACAAGCTCCTGTGAGGCACTCCCTCTAAGAATCTGTACAGATCCAAATCTCAAGTGCTTACTTGCCTGGGGACTGCCATCATGTGAGGTGTTGCTTCTTTTTAAAGAATAAAAACCAGATGCTCTAAGCTGATGAAAGCAAATGTCCTTTCAACACATCTCTTCTCTAGCACTTGAAACTCTTACCAAGGAGAAGTGCTTCCCACACTCAGTTCAGTAGTTTCTGCACCTCTTTTACTTTGAAGTCGCAGTGCAATCTGATCTACACCTGGGGTAAAACGACTCCTTATGGGGAGCCTTCTGAGGGCGCCCCAAACAAGGGCGTGCAGGCAGAGAGAGCTGCTTGACTCCAAGCATGACACCCGAGGACACTGTCTCCCTACGTCAGAGCTAAGGTAATTCAATTCTTCTTGACAATCTTTACACAGGGTCTCAAAGTTACACACACGGGCTTAGTCAGTTCCAAACGTCTGCACAAATGATTACCTAAGAACATTTCTGCCTTGCTCTCTAAGCACTCCAGTGTGAACTGAGCGCGGAGGGGGGGGGAGGGAGGCAGTGCAGAAGACAGCAATGAATGGAGAGATCTAATCTTAGCCCCACTGTACTCTAGAAGCCTCACAACCTCCCCAGGCCTCTGCTCTCACCTGTAAAATGCATCCATGGGACCCAATAATCCTAAAATCTCTACCAGCTGGGGCACTATGCGAGTCTAAGTAATATGAATATGATACAACTGCCCACGGCAATTTACCCAGCAAGCCAAAATCCAGGGAGTAAGCTCACATTGGGGCTGAAGGGAGTGAGGAAAGGTAGGGACCAGCAGCTAAGCAATGAAATCAATGTTTCCAGATTCCAGATCTGCCTAAAACGACGATTAACCCTACAGGTTTGCCTGGCCCCTTACTATGTTCTGGGGAGATACATAAGGAAGCCTGGTCTGCAGTGAGGCAACTGTAACAGGCAGAGACTAAAACTGAGCAGGAATCAGAATTAAACCAAGTAATGTAAACATTTATTTTAGCTCTTTCATTAGTAAACAAGTGAGAGGCAGAGGCCCCTCCTGTTTATCCAAGTGCATGCCAGGCACCTCTACCTAGAGGCCCCATTCAGTCTTTCTGCTGGTCCCCCAATTTAGTGAGTGGTGTCATTAAGCGACCCAAACCAGAACTCCTCTCTCTCTTCACCTCCAATGCCTAATCATCACTTCCTGTAGATCCTGCCTCATTAACATATCTCCAGCCTGTCCACGCTTTCCTTTCTGTCACTGCCACAACCACTACAAGCTCCCGGAGAAGAAGGGGACAGTCTGCCCTGATCCTGGTAGAATTTCCAGCAAACAGACCAGTGATTGGCACAGGGTGGTTGCCCCATGGTTGTTCAATAACATTTCTCTGCCAGCTGAATTCCTGTAACTTTTCCCTCTCTGGTCCCCCTGCCCACCACCTGGCCCCTTATCGTGACAAATGCAGAGCACTAGAAAAATGGGATTTCTAAAACACACACCTGATTTTTCACATTCCTGCATACAGCCCTGCAATGAGTCTGCATTATGTTGGAGATAAAATCCAAATTCCTGGGTTTGGCACACAGGTCCCTCCAGTTCTAATCCTTGAACCTCTCCAGCGCTGTCAGGCCTGCCTCACTTGGGTCCTGCCCACCGGCCTATTGCTCTTCCAGCCCATCCACATACTATTTTACACTTCTTTTTGCCTGTCTTTGCACATGCTGTCTAGATGATTTTGCACATCATTGTCTAAATTATTCCTTATTCTGAAAAGCTTACTTTGAAAGACATGTTCTTAAAATCTCTGATGAATTTTCTCCCCAATCAATCTCATTTATGCCCTTTCTCTGGGGTTCTATAACACACAGGTATCTTAAAGCTTAACAGAGTACTAGTTGAATTTGTTGTCTGTTCAGCACTAGAGGTCAAAGACTATATATATGTGTGTATGTGTGTGTGTGTATATATATATATATATATATATATATATATATATATATATAATTTTTTTTTTTACTGATTTCAGAGAGGAAGAGAGGGAGAGAGAGATAGAAACATCAATGATGAGAGAGAAGCATTGATTGGCTGCCTCCTGCATGCCCCATACTGGGGATGGAGCCTACAACCCGGGCATGTGTCCTGATCAAGAATGGAACCCTGACCTCCTGCAGGGTTCATAGGTTGACACTCAACCACTGAACCACGCCAGTTGCGCTAAAGACCATATCTTATCTGAAGCTTTAACTTCGGTACCTAGAGCAGAACTTGACATATAATAGATATTTAAGAAATATTTGTTGAATTAATGAAGAATGAAGAGAGAGCAGGAGAAAGGAAAATAAGAAGGAAAAGAAGAGGGGGCAGGGGAAGGAAGAGGGAGGGCCAGCTAACAAGCAAAAAAGAGAAGCCCCTGAAAGGATTTAAGTACTTTTCAAAATGTTAAATAAACCAGGGGTAAGAATCCAGGCCTCCTAATTCTCTGATGGGTTTTTTTCTTCCAAGTCCACCCTATAAATGTTTTTTTCAAGGATCTCTTCTCATTCCAACTCTATCATGTCCTGCTAGAAGACCTCCTATAATTAGTTACTAACTATTCTCAAATCCCTATTTCCTATCAGCTCTAGATTTATATATCCAAGTATCTGCTAACTAGATGTCCCACTGGCAATTCGAATTTCAAATAACAAGAAATAAAATAGCTGAAACCGGTTTGGCTCAGTGGATAGAGCATCAGCCTGCGGACTGAAGGGTCCCAGGTTCGATTCCGGTCAAGGGCATGTACCTGGGTTGCGAGCACATCCCCAGTGGGAGATGTGCAGGAGGCAGCTGATCGATGTTTCTCTCTCATCGATGTTTCTAACTCTCTATCTCTCTCCCTTCCTCTCTGTAAAAAATTAATAAAATATATTTTTAAAAAAAGAAAATAATTAACACTTTCTTCTGCCCAACTTCAAATAAAAACAACCTGCTAGGTCACCTATAGCTTCCCTGCACCCATTCACAGAGTCACCTGAGACAGCGTTGTGCAAGTTGTTAGCATTCAGTCTTTCTAAATTATCACGTCTATTCCAGGAGATTGCCATGTATGTTACATATTTTACCTCATTTAACACTGCCAACAAAGCTCTGTTAAGAAATCATGTAATGGAACTTGGAAGGGAGTGTGGGGGAATAAAGAAATTTAGTATATTTGCTTCTCATCTTAGCACTTTTTCTCTTGCACTGCTCAAGTACAAACTCACCGAGATCTACTGACTGTTCCACCCATCCTTCCACCAGCTGCCACTAACCTAACTCGGACCCTCTTAAACTCTCCTAAACTGGTAAAATAGACCCATAGATGTGCTCTGTCTCCAATGTCACCCCAATCAATTCTGTCCTCCACTTTGCCAGAAGAAAGAACTTTCTAAAAGTAAAAGTGACTTCTGGTTCCAATCAAGATGGGGAGGTTGCACAGGTTGGAGGCTGATGTATCTCAGAGTGAGGGCTTAAAAAATATGAACAAAAATTAACTAACATAAGATTCAGGGAAGTTCTTGCAGGAGAGAAGGAGGTTAAGCTTCAGGAGGGGAAAAATTAGGGAAAATAGCAGATTGAGATGGGAGACGTCCAATGGTTATGAGGGAGCAAGGGATTTGGGAAACAATGAAGTTATTGATAAGTCTTAGATACAGAAGACTAAGTTTATGTTAAGATTAAGGTCAACACTATAAGAATAAAATAAAATGTATTCTTTTAAAACCAGCAAAAGAAAATTCAACCGATACAAAGGAAGGATGAAAAGGGGTTAAAAAAAAGAAGAAGCAAAAAAGCAATGGCAATAGAAAACATTAAACACAGCTAAAAAGTCTTAATAAAAATAATTATAATAAGTATAATTGGGTGTAAAGTCACCAATGAAATAACAGAAAATATACTGCATTTAAACTACACACAATATGTAGGGGAAAAAGTGACCCATTTAAAATGAAAGTATACACCAAAGCTGAAAATAAGGGCTTAAAAAATATGAACAAAAAATTTTTTAAATGCAGGCTCTCACATTTCATATCTGATAAATGAAATGTAAGGTAAAAAACATTACAAATGACCACAAGGAACATTATATATTAAAAAAAGGAACAATCGATGAAATAGATTTTATACTCATAAACATATATGCATCTCACAAAATGTCCTCAAAATATTTAAATCAACAACTATGCATAAAATTAGATTAATCAAAAATGTAATTAGCAAATAAAGGGGAAAAAGGAAAGCTTAAAAATTCCTCATGTTTCTAGGAATTAAACTTATTATTAAACAACCCCTAGAGGAAAGGAAATGGAAATTACTATATACTAAGTTAGGTAATAATAAAAATATTGTATATCAAAATTTGTGCAGTGCAGCTAAAACATGAGGATTTACCTCGTGTCCTTGGCTGATTGAACAGCCTACAGCTGCTGTGGCCAGATCCCTATCAGCAGACTGTAGACAGGAGAATTACCAGAGTTAAAGAACCACCGTATACTAATTGAAGGGTAGGTACTATGTGCATTAGGATGATCTGACAATCCTAAAAGTCTATGCACCTAATCACAGGAATGAAAAATTTCAAATCAATGGTCTAGAAAAAGAAGAGCAAATTAAATCCAAAATAAGGACAAAGAAGGAAATAATAAAGAGTAGAAATCAATGAAACAGAAAATAAGCAACAGTTCATTCTTTGAAAAGATAAATAAAACTCCTAGCAAGACTAATGACAAAAACAAGAAGAAAAAAACAAAATAACCAATATTAGAAATGGAAAAGGAAAGATCACTAGAGATTCTATCAACACTAAACAGATAATAAGGAAATATTATAAACTACCATTCTATTCCAATAAATTTGACAACTTAGATGAAATAATTTCTTTCTACATTTCTAGCAAATATAACTTACTAAAACATAACCAAGAATAAACAACAAAAAAAAACTAAATAGTCAACAATCTGTTAAGAAACTGAATTCACTATTAAAACCCTGGGCAGTGCTTACAACTGCTCTGTCTCCTGACTGTGGTGAACGTATACAACTTCACACATGTGCTAAAGCTCACAGTACTGGACAGCAACAAAAAAAGGGGGGACATTTTACTGTATGATAACTTTTAAACAACATGATTTTTAGAGCCTTTGCACAAAGAACACCCCAGGCTCAAATGGTTTCACTATTGAATTTCACCAGCTGTTTTAAAAGAAATAAAATCTTATAAAAATTATGTTAGAAAGAAAACAGTGAACACAGAAACATTCCACCACACATCTAATTTACCAGGTAGAAGAGATAAACTATATGACATCTCATTAGAGGCAGAAAAAGAACTGCACAAAATTCAATATTCCATTGCTGATAAAACCCTACAGATAACCATCTCTCAAAAAATTAGAAATAGAAGGAAACTTCTTCAATCCAATAAAGGGAAGCTATTAAAAGCTTACAGTTGTTATCATACTTAATGGTAAAAGACTAAATTCTTTCTCCTTAAGGTAAGGCATGGTTAACTTCTCTCTACAAGATAAAAAGTCAATATACCCCCAAAAAATCAATGTTATTTCCTTATCTAAACATTAAACAATTTGAAAATTAGATTCTAAAAAATTAAACTTTTTATAGTATCACAAAACACATAATACAGTTAAATTGTATAAAAAACATGCTGCACCAAAACAGGGAAGCAATACTGAGAGAAAATAACAGAACAAAGAGATATACGACATTTTTGAATAGAAGTCTCAATATTGTTTATATGTAAAGTTTCCCTATATCGCTCTTTCATAATTCAATCAATCCCAACAAATTTCTCAAAGGTTTTCTTAAAATTATAAGTGAGTTCTAAAGTGTATATGGAATGCTCTAAAAGAGCTAGAACACCCAAAACAATCTTGAAAAATAAAAACAAAGTTAGAGGACTCATACTTCCTGACTTACCATAAAGCGATTTTAATCAAGTCAGTATGATATTGACATAAGTACAGCATGCAGATCAATGAAATAGAATAGTATTAAAACAGACAAATACAGTCAATTGATTTTTTTGGCCAAGACACTAAGGCAATTTGATGAGAAAATCTTTTCAATAATTGTTTCATACATTTCCAAAAATATATGGAAAAAGTTGAACTTTGATTGCTACCTCACATTGTACACTAAAATTAATCTGAGATGGGTCACAGACTTAAATAATAAGGCTAAACTAAAATGCTTCTGGAAGAAAATACAGAAGAATGTCTTAGTAAGCAAAGGGTAGGAAAAAGTTTTATAAAGACACAAAAAAATATTTATCTTAAAATAATGACAAATTGGGCTTCATTAAAAGCTGCTTATCCAAAAACACAGTTAAAAAGTAAAAAGGTAAGCCAAACACTGGGGGAAAGTGTTGTAATATATATGTATCTCTTTCAAAGGACTTATATACAGGATATATAAAGAACTCTTTTACATAAAAAAAAGCAACCAAACCAACTTTTTTTTAATAGTCAAAGGATTTGAACAGAAAATAAGATATACAAATGGCCTGTAAGGACATGAAAAAGATGCTCAACATCATTAGTCATCAGGAAATGCAATTAGAACCATGTGATACTACTTCATTTAACCACTAGAATAGTTAAAATTAAAAAAGAATGAGAAGACACGTGTTGGTGAGGTTGTGGAGTGAGTGGAACTTTCATACACTAGGAGAGGAAGCATAAAACCCTACAACCGCTTTAGAAAATGGACGGTTTCTTATAATGTTATACAACCACCCTATGTCCTAGTAATACCACTCCAGAGAGAAATGAAAATATATGCCCGCAGAAAGACTTGCACAGCAGTGTTTATAGCTTCTTTCTTCAGACCAGTCAAAACATGGAAGCAACTCAAATGTCCACAAACAAACAAGTGGCTGGCTAAACTGTAATATATACCAGTCAGCATTTTTAAAAATAGTGAACTAGCGATACTTGCAACAATGTGGATGAATCTCAAAAGTGATATGTTGAACAAAAGGAAGCAAATACAAACAAGTACATACTAAATTATTCCATTTGTATGAAGTTCAAGAACAGCTAAAACTCATCTATTGTGAAAGAAATCAGAGCACCAGTTGACAAGAACTAGGAATAAAGACTCTCTCTGAGGTGATGGAAATAGCCCCTGTCTTCATTGGGGTGCTGGCTACACAGATGTTCCTATTTATCAAAACTCATTGAACTGCACGTTTAAGATTATGCATTCACTGTATGTTTATTCTTCCTGAATAAAAATGAATTTATTCGTTAAAAGAAAGATGTACTTTCCACCTGGAGCACCTGCCTGGGGATAACCATAATCTTTGTAAAGAAACAGCGAACAGAGACATGCCTCAGTGAGAAAGGCCATGCAAGGGCGACAGTAAGTGAGAAAAGCCAAAGGCAGAGAAAGAGCAGCGGTCTGGCAGAGTGAGAAGAGAAATAGAGAAGACTGAGTCAGAAGGGGAAGGTACAAGCCAAACAGGAAGACATGAGTGAACTGAACGTAAGAAGAAGAAAATAAGAGACATAAAATTATGTTTCAGAGTAATCCAGCTACCACATTAAACCTGAAAAGAACGAAAGGTGGTTTCATTTGGAAATTGTCCTCTCTTCTCTCAACACCCCTGTTACTCAAATTGAAAGCAAGGAGAGGAGAATTCAGTGGAGGTCTGAACCTGAACATAGCTCTTTCTTTGTTTGTTTTTTAAGCAACCATCTTCAATAGAATGCCCTCCCAGGGCTAACGTCCTGCCTATGGCATCCGGTCATTGATAAACATCTCAATTATGTATTTATGCACACATGCTAGGATAATGAACTTCACAACCTATTCATTCCTTTAGTAAGTGAATGAAACTATGATGACGTGTCCCTCCCAGGAAGTATCCTCGCTAACTGAAGCCCAAGCCGGTCTCGGGAACCAGAGATAACATTTCTCCTCTTTCCAGTCGAATTAATGAGACAAGTCGGAGATGACTCACACAAACAGTTGATGAAGCAATTAATGCCAACTCTCCCTCTCTTACTCATCCCCCCCAATTGAAAAGATCACGGAGAAGTATTAACCCTGACTGAAAAAGTAGATACCAGGTCAGAAAATTAAACTTTACCATAGAATGGAGTGCTAAGGGACGAGTAGGAGGGTTCCTATCCAAACTCTGAATCCAGAAGGACCGCTACATGAATAAGTTCAGTAAGATTGTGCTCACTAGCACGGCTTCCTCTATTTCAACTCATCAATGCTGGGTTTACAGGAATAGCTTTTTAAGACATTCCTATAAAATTAGCTTCCTCACTGAAATTTTTAAAAGGGGAACAGAGCAAAAGACACGACTGGCCTCTGGCACACACGTGTGTGCATGAGCATATCTGAATTCAAGCCACGGCCATGAAACAAGGATTTGTCCATTTAGGCTACTTGTGTGAGAACGGCTTCATCCAAAGTCATTTCTTGCTTTTACTGGAACCAAATATTCAGAAGGAAAGAATTTCAGAAACCTCTAGTTCAGGTGATTTTGATGTGTGTTTACGGGGGTGGTGTGTGTGAATATTAAATTCAGTTGGATGCTTTTTCATACTGCACACTGTTTTCCCACCTGCCTCCTACCCATTCTCACCCATAGAGTGTGGTCACTGGGACATCAACATCAGTATCATGAGGGAAAGTTGTTACAAATGCATATTCTCAGGCCATCCTATTAAATCAGAAACCTGGAAGCGGGGCCCAGGAATCAGGGGTTTCACAGGCCTCCAGCTGATTCTGAGACCTGCTCATTTTGAGAACCCACTGCCCAAGGACATGCTCTTCTGCTCCACTGTTCCTTTTTTTCCAATTACACTTGAAATTCAGTATTATATTAGTTTCATGTGTATAGTATACTGGTTACACATTTATATAACTTGCAAAGGGACCCACTACAACCCCAAATCTGTCAGGTGTGTTGGATGGACAAAGATTCAATTGCCTTGGTTTTACAGTGCTGGGGTCCAGAGAACTCTGTCACTTGCCCATACCCACAATGTTGAAGAGTGGCCAAGCCATCACTGAAACAACTCTCATATGTGTGGCAGTTTATAATCCATTCAAAATGCACTTCCAAAATAACCTTGTCAGGTAGTCAGAACTACCCTCATTCAGATGAAGAAGGTGGGCTCAGAGAGGTTAATGATTTAGTCTACTACAAAAGTACATAACAGGGCCCAGCTAGTGTGGCTCAGTGGTTGAGCATCGACTCATGCACCAAGATGTCACAGGCTCGATTCCCAGTTAGGGCACATGCCCAGGTTGTGGGCTCAATTCCCTGCAAGGGGCATGCAGGAGGCAACTGATCGACATCATTGATGTTTCTATCTTTCTCTCTCCTCTCCCTTCCTTTCTCTCTAAACATCAATAAAAACATATTAAAAAAAAAAAAAAAAAAAAAGCTAAGTAACAGCCCTGACTGGTTTGGCTCAGTGGATAGAGTGTTGGCCTACAGACTGAAGGGTCCCAGGTTCAATTCTGGTCAAAGGCATGTTGCGGGCACATACCCAGTAGGGAGTGTGCAGGAAGTAGCTGAATCGATGTTTCTCTCTCATCGATGTTTCTAACTCTCTATCCCTCTCCTTCTCCCTTCCACTCTGTAAAAAATCAATAAAATATATATATTTTTTAAAAAGCAAAAAGCTAAGTAACAGAACTGACCAGACCCCCATGCCCTGATTTCCAAATTAGTGCTCTTGCTGCTCATGGTGAGGGCTTGGCACCTCTACAGTGTAGGCCCATGCATGTGTGTAAGCACCCACGGGTGTGAGAACTTGCAAGCTGAGAAATGATGGTAAATAACAGGACTCGTATGTCTTAGCCCAGACTCTAACATAACATTAGAAATAAGTCAATCAAATGTCATAGTCAAATTTTGCCTGCCCCCATCAGCATGTACTGCTGCTCCTCCAATTTCTCACTTCCACCCACCTTTATGAGCTAGCCCCCATATCACTAGATTTAGAAAAACATCTGACTGAGATGAAACAGAGTGGGGAGGACGCTCACTACCACTAGCATTTGTAAAGAGCTGCTCAAAGAGACAGGGATGGCAAATTCCCTTAGGTCTTTCTGATCCATTCCTTTTGTTGCTTTCCCTTTTTAGCACTTTTAAAAATACATATGTTCATTTTGGAAAATTCAGAAATGACAAAGAAGGAAATAAAACTCTCTCAGTTGGCACTTAATATTTATCCTGTTTATTTCTAAGCCTAGCTTTGTAAATGTTTAATAATATCTAAACACTATACTTAATTTTTTAAAATTTGGAATATGCTACATTATGTACATTTCTGTTATGGGTATAGACAGTGTGGGGCTATATTAAATCATCATAAAGCAAGATACTTATGTTCTAATTCTAGTTTTAATATGTTCCAAAGAAATGTTATTAATTCATTAAAGTAATAAAAAAATTTACCCTAGGGGAATTCTTATCTAGATAAATTCTAGGAATTAAAAGTCATGGAACATGCCAGATAATTGACATCATGCAGTGCCAAGAAATCAGAGAACTAGATTTCCCTAAACTCTGATCCCTGCCTGGTCGACAGCTTTGGGCATGAATAGAGGGTCCTTTCAGTTCTCACATCATTACCAGTAGCAGATGTATACTTTCTCCTCTCCTGACCTCCACCTCAGCCCATTATTTCTCACTTGGACAACAAAAGGTTTTACAACTCGCCCTTTTGAATTCATCCTCCACACTGGGTCACATGTAAGATACCTCTGCATGTGCAACCAAAAATGATGAAAATAGCTTATACACATTATTGAGTACATTTCATGTGCTTGACACCATGATACATGCTGTTCATATAATATTATATCTTTATAACAATCTTAGAAGGCACACGTTATTATCTATTCTAATAAAAGACAAAGATGCTAATTGACTGTACCTTCGCTACGCCCAAGCCATGCCCACCAGCCAATCAGAGTGACTATATGCAAATTAACCAAACTAAGATGGCAGCCGGCAGCCGCGGAGCTGGAGCAAGCAGGAGGCTTGGTTGCCCCGGTGATGGAGGAAGCCCAGCTTCCTACCTGCTCTGGCCGGCTGTGGCCTTCACAAAAGGTAACAAAGTTTCAATAATAGAAGCTAAATAAATCCCAGATACCTGCTTCCAGCCAGCTTCCACTGGGAGCTTGGGTGGTTGGGGCCTGTGGCCAGCCTACAAACAGCCATCAGCCCCTCACCCAGGCTGGCCAGGCACACCAGCGGGGACCCCCACCCTGAAGGTGCTGTGGCCAGCCTGAAAACAGCCATCAGCCCCTCACCCAGGCTGGCCACACCCTCATGGGGTAAGGGTCCCTGCTGGGGGGCTTGGCCAACCTGCAAACAACCATCAGCCACTCACCCAGGCTGGCCAGGCATCCCAGCAGGACCCCCTCTCCCTAAAGGGGGTGTGGCCAGCCTGAAAACGGCCTCAACCCCTCACCCAGGCTGGCCAGGCACCCCAGTAGGACTCCCACCCTGATCCGGGACACCCTTCAGGGCAAACCAGCCGAGCCCCACCCATGCACCAGACCTCTATCCTATATAATAAAAGGGTAATATGCAAATTGACCCTAATAGCAGAGCGACTGGGAATCACTGGTCACTATAACACACACTGACCACCAAGGGGCAGACGCTCAATGCAGGAGCTGCCCCCTGGTGGTCAGTGTGCTCCCACAGGGGGAGCTCTGCTCAGCCACAAGCCAGGCTGATGGTTGCCAGTACAGCGGTGGTGGTGGGAGCCTCTCCCGCCTCCTCAGCAGTGCTAAGGATGTCCGACTGCAGCTAGGCCTGCTCCCCGCTGGCAAGTGGACATCCCCCAAGGGCTCCCGGGCTGCCAGAGGGATGTCTGACTACCAGCTTAGGCCCAACCCCCCAGGGAGAGGGCCTAAGCCAGCAGGTGGTCATCCCCCGAGGGGTCCCAGGCTGTGAGAGGGCACAGGCCTGGCTGAGGAACCCTCCCGAGTGCACAAATTTTTGTGCACCGGGCCGCTAGTCTATATTAAAAGCATAATATGCTAATTAGACCAGACGTCCTTCCAGACGACCTTCCAGACAACCTTCTCGATGAAGCCACAGTGGTGGGGGCTGAGGCAGAGGCAGGCCTCTAGTCTATAATAATAAAGGTGTAATATGATAATTAAACCGGACATCCCTCTGGACGACCTTCTGGACAAAGCTGGGGCTGCAGCTGCAGGATTGAGGCAGCCATCGCGGCTGCAAGGGAGGGATCCAGACAGCCACCGTGGCTGGGAAGGCCTACTCCTGCACAAGTTTCATGCATCAGGCCTCTAGTTTTAATAATAAGAGTAAAGATAGAGATAAGGACTCTTAGGCTTACAGAGGTTAAATAACTTAGATATAAGGACTTAGGCTTATGAGAGGTTCAATAACTTGCTCAAAGTCACATAACTGTAAAATAGGAGGCAGCCTGACTCTGAAACCTATACCACTTGTTAACTCAAAAATGTCATGACTACCTGCCATCAACAGCAGTAGTTCCCAATATTATTTTTCAATCAAAATTTTTGAAGACTTAGGGCAATAGATATTTTACTCTTAAGATCCACTGGTCAATAAAATATACAATGATCAAAAAGATACTATTAATTTAGTAACACTTTAAATGAACTTTTGGTTGGTAAATCACAGTATCAGCCAGCTACACACAGAATGGGGCAAAAGTAGTTTACAGTTGTTCAGATAGAAAATAATATAATTAACAAATAATAATACAAGAATGAACTCTATGTTTCCCGAACTCACAACTGCAAACCTACTTCTGCCCCACCCTATATACTGGGGAGAAAGCCCCTATTTCTGTGTTAGTGATATTAATTATTAGTCTTCAGACAATGCTTATGTGCATATGGATGTAGGCCCTCCCTTATATAAAACTACGTTCTCCTATGTGCTCTGCAATCTATGTTAGAAACTCCCAGCATTTAAGCTGACATCCTTAGTATGAAATGCCATGGGCTCCACAATTTGGCCCCAACCTACCCTTTCAACTGCGTTTCCTGTTCCTCCCTCACCACATACCCTATGTTCTACCTTCAGTGTGGTAGACAAGTATTCCAAAACTATTGGACTTCATGCTTAGAGGGCACCAAGCCATTTCCATGGACGCTCTCTACTTGAAGAATTCTCCCTCCTTTGAGATGCAACACAACTCAAATATCCCAACTCTGTGGAGCCATTCCTAACAACACCCCTCCCCGCTCAAGGTACATCCCTCCCTTATATGGTCACAGCCTTCAGTAAACAGTCCCTATCATGACATTTAACACACTGCAAAATAAAAACATGTGCAAATGTCTGACTACTCCTCTATTCCAACCTCCAAAGGGAAGGGTGGTATTTATCCATCAGTGTCCCTAGCCCTTATCCTCATTCCTGGCATACAATAGGTGCTGTTCATAAGATTCATCAGTGCCAATCTGGCTGGTGATTTTACGTGGGAAAGTCAGTTTGGAAATAGCTCCTAGCACGAAAGAAGCTTTAGTTCAGTATATTGTAATGACTGATCATCTGTAAACCAAAACATTCACAATGTCCTTCCTCTGAAAGTAGGAGGCAAGTGCTCTCACACGAGGAGTGAGAAGATCTGAGTTCAGGTTCTGGACCTCCCACTAACCAGCTCTGTGTCCTTTAGGCAAGTCACATTCTTTCTCTGATCCTCCATTTGCTCACTGAATTGGAGGGGGTTGGGAGTACGGTTAGTTCTTACTTGCTGCAATTCCATGATTTGCAAATTCTATAGACCAGGGTTGGCAAACATTTTCTGTAAAGGACCCAATAGGAAATAATTCAGGCTTTGTGGGCCTACAGTCCCTTTTGTAAATATTCAACTCAATTCTGTGATTGTAGGGTGAAAACACCCATAGACATTAGATGAATGAACATCACTGTGTTCCAATAAAGCTTTATTTACAAAAAAAAAAAAAAAAAAACCGGCAGCAGGCTGGATTTGCCTACTCCTGATCCATACAAATGCCTCCACGTTGCTATGCAGATCAAAGCATATAATCTCTAGATATATAATTCATGGGCTATCTATTCCAAAGTCTTCAAGGAACTAATAAGGAGATACACACCACACACTCCCCTAGCCAGAACTTGGAAATGGGGGAAAGCAACTCTCTAGGCAGAGGTCCATGGTGAGAACAAGATTCAATGGATTAGAACATGCACATCAAAGTCAATGGAAGAAAGCCAAATACCACCACCACCACAGCTGTCCCTTGCTCTAGCCAGCACCTGGTGAATTACATTCACATATTTAAGGAAAGACTGTGTTCCCAAAAGGAGGCATGGGCTGGCTCAGGGAGGTGGAGTCACTAAAGCTAACGTGGGCAGAGGGGGAGGGAAAAGACTATAGCCAACGACTAACATGTTTCTGGTCCCGCTAGAAAATCCACCCTTCTCCTGAAATGAACAGAGCAGCAGGCTACTTTAGCTTGATACCACTTAACAGAAATGCATCCCACTTCCTTGTTCTGATACCTGGTTCACCAGGCAACCACGTGACTCCAGCTAAGATGTTTCTTTAGAAAACATGTGCGTTGTGACTACTGCTGCTACCTGCAGCCAGAGAACAGCAATTTATCAAAGCAAATCAATACAGCAGCTTCCAATTATGATTTACATCCCATGTAGCTTGATCGCGTGGGCCTGAGAATACTTTAGTGATGTTCTTCACTGTGAATTAACATGTTGGCATAACGGTGCCAGCTCCGGCTCATATGTTACATAGCTCTCTGTGTCTGTGTGTCAAGCCCTGGACACAGACCTGAAGCCATTTCTGGTCGGAGGGACTGAGGGCAGTGAGTCTGTGGAGATCCAGCCTGCTTTGTCTATAACACGGCTTCCATACCACCTTCAGCTCTGCTCACTTTCAAGTGATTTCCACAGCTCTTATCAGGGCAAGGAAGCCAACGAGCTCGATGCTTCAGGACAACGTTTATGCCTGCATCCCCAGGCATGTATAAAACTGGCACCAGGTTTAAATAATCTGAAAACCAGAACCAATACTATAAGCACAGTCAATGACCCAGAGTACCAATTAGTGACTGACACGGCACCACATAAGGTGCAATGTAGTTTACACATGGTTTAAAAAAAAAAAAAACTAAAATGAGATCAAGAGTCCGTGATGTCCAGAAAATGCTAACCTTTTGCCTTATCAAGCTGAAAAGCAAAGGCTCAGTACTGAAGTCAGAAAAATTTTAGCCACAATAACATGACAATGAATTTTGCCTATTCATAGGCCTGGGGTAAAATGAAAGAGGGCACCAGAAGGTCAGTGCCTGCTTCTCTAATTCACGCCTGGATGTGCAAGGCCAAAGGCCCCCAGACCAAGGAGGAAACGCAGAGCTAACTGTAAAGGAGCAGGGGAATTCAGCACCTCCTTTCCTGTTAACTGTGACGGGATCTGTTTTCCTCCTGCTGTTCCAGAACTTCTAACCTACAGGTCACGCACATACCCACAGGAGAACCCATGGAGTAAGCGAGGCGCTAGTTCCCAAGGAAAACACTTACTTCCACATTTGCAGCGTGCTCCCTTTGGAAATTCAGTTGCACAGTCCAACTAGGAATCAAATATTATATGCTCGTTGGTAAATTATCAAAATGTAAACCCACAGCTACGGCAGAGACCATCTGAACTGCCAAGAATTTTAACACTGTGATTTTAGTAAGAAAGAACACTTCCCCCCTGCTGTTTAGTCTCCAGCTAGGCTTGCTCTTGCTGATAATACGTTCCTGTGTGTGTGTGTGTGTGTGTGTGCAACGCATACACAAAGATGATCGTGCATTTTTGTTCTGAGTTTCTCACTTGGAATGTCCAAGTAGGATTATTGTAAGTGCAGTTATGCAACAAGATAAAATTGTCATTTTTTAAGTATTTCTATCCATCATAATTGTGGAGATGGCTTAGCTTCCCTGGATGCTATACTTCCTAGAGACTGTGTATTAATTTCCCATCACAGTTAGCACAGTGCCTTGCACACAGTGCATATACTTAGTAATCATTTGTTGAATGGATGACCTCACAAAATTAATTCCAATTAAGAGCAATCAACCTTTTGAGTTAATTAATGACATAAGCAAAATGCTACATCATAGAAAACTGTAGTGCTCTATAGTCCTCTATCTTCTTATATAGAAAACTATTAAGTATTTCTACATCAAAGATTCCCAAAGCACCGTAAACATGTGTATTCCCCTATGTCCCCCAAAGCACTGGATGAAAGAGTAACTTTACTTCATTTTGTGCAAATTGAGAAATCACCCCTGAATTCACGCTAAATAGCTAAATGTAGCAGCAGACTGTCAAAAGCTGTCAAGTGAAATAATTATTGATTGGAGCATTAAAATTAAAAATGAATGTAGGTTAATAGATGAAAATGGTTTTAAGAAAAAGCATATAATCTAAAACGAGAAAAATCAGACACTGAATCTGCCAATCAGGCCTGTCGGGATCAGAATGAAAGATTTCAAAGGAAACAATGATAATCTTGAAATAAAAATTAACTGCACAACTGCCTTTGTGACAGCCACGATAACTGAGCCAGACTCTCCTGATGGCCCACATCCCACTTGCCCTCCCTTTTTTGGACCCTAACATAAATGTCAGGAGCTACCGTGAGAAATTGAAACTGGTGGTCAGCAGCTCTGTGACCTTCACACTAATACACCACAGTCTCCACTCCATGAAAAACCCTCTCCCTAGATAGAGTGTGTTTATGTTACCCATCTCTAGGCTGACAAAGCTCAAGTGTGCATATGCATTGAGCTATAGATTCATACATTTAAATTAATGCCCAACGTCTCCATTTCTCACGGTTCACATGCCCAAAACAGAACTCTCGATGTTACCACCAATGCCCTGGCCTGCTCCTAAACCAGTCTCCCCCTTCTCAGGGAAGGGCATTACCTTCCTGGATTTGCCTGGTAGGCACCATGGCTCCATGGATTTTTGTCTTTCCCTTTCTCCCTATTTCTAATCCATCAGCAAGCCCCATCTGCTCCCGTGTGATGCAGAATTGAAACTCACCCTCTCTTCCTCTGCATCCCCACCACATCTCGTATGGATTATTGCAACAGCTTCCCTAACAGTCTCCCTGGTTGCTCCTTCATCCACCTACAACCACAGCATCAAAGCCATCTCTTTAAAACATAAGAGAGGCCAACACTCCCTCTGCTTAATCATCCCCTGTAATGGGTTGAATGGCGGACCCCCCCCCACCCCAAAAGAAAAAGAGGAATTCATGTCCCAGAACCTGTGAATGTGACCATCTGTGGAAAAAGGGTTTTTGCAGATTTAATTAAGTTTAAGGTCGCAAGATGAGATCATCCAGAATGACCAGGTTGGCCCTACATGGCAGTGTCCTTATAAGAGACAGAAGAAGACAAGATACCGACAGAGAGGAGAAGGCCAGAACTGCTGACTCATGCCTCCACACATAACAGTATGGCTTTTTCAAAGTTTTAAAGGATACAAGTTATCCAGAGATTGGGGTGTCGCTTCCACAGGCCAAAGGATGTCTGCAGTCACCAGGGGCTGGAAGAGAAGAAGACTCTCCCCAGAGCCTTTGGAGGCAGTGTGGCCCTGCCGACATGTTGACTTCAGACTTCTGCCCTCAGGAACCATGAGAGAACAAATTCCTATTGTCTTAGGACACCAAGTTGTGGTCATTTGTTAGGGCAGCCCTAGGAAACTAATATAGTTTCCTATCACATTTAGGATAAACTGGATGTCCTCCTGCCTTGAGTTTCAGACCCACAGGCTGTTTCTGACTCCAGGGCCTTTGCTCCGCCAGTCTTCCTAAATTCTCATCCCTCTCATCTCACCCCCACCACTCCAACCTTCTAGTGCCGGCTCATTCACATTACAGAGGCATATGCACAAATGTCACATCCTGTGACATCCCAGATAAAGAATCCCTCTTGCTGCTACCATCACTCTCTCTCCCCTATTTTTTGTCTGGAGATACAGAGCATCTTTACAGGATCACTTGTGGTCTGTCTCCCTGTGAGAAGGAACGCTCTCTGAGGGCAGGACTTCCACCACCTTTGTTCCGCATTCTATCCCCAGTGCACCCACGGAGGAGTCAGTCAGTAAACATCTGACTGCATAATAATGAAAAGTTATTTTTCTCCCACCCAATGACAAAAGCTTTAATTTGAATGTATCATCAAGAGATACTGGTTTGAGACTTTCTGTTATAAGGCAAGCATGCTACTACCATTCTTGAAACTATCTGAGGGTTATAAGCCCCTCCCACTCTCTTCTATTAAAACTCAGTTGATCAAATGTAGCTTTTCCACTTTTGTTATTTGGGTCAAGATAAAAAGCGTAGTGTAAAGGCAAGACCCAGATCATTTATCAACCAGCCATGTGACCTTGGGTAAATAATCGCCCTCTTTGCGTCTGCAGAAAGGAATGCTGAGACTTGCTGTGTCTACATCGGCAGGACTGCTACGAGAGCCAATTGAAGCAATTCAGTCTACAAAATATGTTTTCAGATACTGCGCAGGCCGGTTACTGTGCCAGCACCGTGACACAGCTAGAACCCAGGCAAGAAATGTCTGCCCTATCAAGCATACATGTAAGTGGGCAGTTCTACAAACTGTAAAGTGCTATGCAAGTGTAAAAACATATGCGATCTGTGCTTGAAACACCAACATAACCAGCTCCCCATTTCCAAACCATTCAAGTTTTCCTGCTCTGCATACTTCTTAATACAAATGTAAAGCACAAGACAGTTCTCTGAAGATAGAGATTGGACTCTTCACTCAATCAGTCACATGTCCAAATGCTCCTATTTGTCTCGTGCTGAACACTCTCTAATACAGAAAAAAAGCAGGAGCTACCATGAACCAGGTGACAACATCGAGTCATCTTAAAATGTGGACGCTCTAAACCCAGAGAGGGTATTTTTTTTTTTCTGTATCAAAATAAACTGTGTGTCTGGATTGTACCAGGAATGTCTGCAATGCCACTTACCAAGTTCATATGTGGCCATATCATGGTCATTTTAAAAAATATATATTTTTATTGATTTCAGAGAGGAAGGGTGAGGGAGAGATGTAGAAACATCAATGATGAGACAGTCATTGATTGATCAGCTGCTTCCTGCACACCCGCTACTGAGGATTGAACCTGCAACCCAGGCATGTGTCCTGACCAGGAATTGAACCATAATCTCCTGGTTCATAGATCAACACTCAACCACTGAGCCACACCTGCCGAGCATCATGGTGATTTTTAATCAAATACAAAAGATAGCCCATGGCTTGTTTTCTGTAACTCAGCCTTAACATCTTATCCTCAAAGACACCTATATCTTTCAATTCTACATTAGTGGGTTCGTATTTACTTTTTTGGGAGCAGAGAATTCATTGAGGAACTGATAAAAACTGCAGCTCTCTCCACAGAAAAACACTATGATATGGTCACTGGGGAGCCATAGGATATTATGAAAAAATTCAGTGATCAGAAATGAAGAATTCCCAACAACCACCTTGTAATGTCAGCACAGCCTCCTCGCCTGACCAGCCAGTAGCATTTCTCTCCCCTCCTCTGGCTGGCCTACAAATGAGGCACCACTGTGCGGTCTGTCATCTCAGGAACTCTGCAGCACTAGCTGAGTGGAGGAAATGGGAGCCGGAGGTAAGGACGCCAAGCACACCTCGTGCAGTTTCCCCACTGTCACTGCACAGTGGGCGGTGCGAACCAGTCTCCAGAGGTGCAGCTCTCAGCCAGGGCCTGCCAGCGTGACAGGGCCCAGAGCTACCAAATAGGAAGGACTGGAAATTGTAAGAGAAAATGGAACAATGAACTTTTACTTTCACTAAAATGTCCTATGTGTGTGTGTGTGTTTTTAATCTGAAATGCATTTATATGTTTGGTTTGTGTAAAGTGATAAGGAAGAAAATGTATTTAAATCAATAAAAGCCAAAGGACAGTCTAACTACAAACAAGGTGGGAGTGGGGGTGGGGGGATCGTTTTTGTTCAACAAAACTGATTCCATGCATTGAGCCACCTAACTATTGCTTTTCTTGGCTATGTATATGTAGGTGCTGACCCACAGTAAATAAGGAAAAAATCCAAAATAAGAGAAAAGTCTAAAATTATACAGAGAAAACAGTCAAATTATAAAGCTTCTGAGTCATCACTGGAACCAAACCTGAGTTGATTCCTGCTTTACCAAACACTATTAATATTTTCTACAATAAAAATTAAGATTTGTCAAGTTCATTAATGAGTCTAACTTGCTAAAGTTGACCATATATTGTTTCTTACCTTGCTCTGTGTATCCAGTGTAACAATACTAGTTTTCTACTCTGTCCCAAAAGATCTCTTATATGTAAGAGTTTAAGAAAACACACACACACAACTATAAGATTTTTTCTTCCAAAGAAGGTACAAAGCGTTTTTACCTAAGAACTTTGAATGTGCATAGTTATGCATAAAGTTGTCTTTAAGTAATGTTGGTATGCTATATTTAAAATACTTAAGCTATGTTCATATAAACATTTATGCAAGCTTCTTAGAAATAAAGGAGCATTCTACTAAGAATTAAATAAGTCAGTGCCAAGATTTATAAATTATTTCAACTTAATATTCTAAACTTTGAATTCTTCAAAGTAGTTTTTTCGATAGAAGAGGGCATTGCTTCAAGAGAAAAAGTGGAATACTACATTATTTTTCTTTCCTACTTTAAGACCTCAGGTTTGCCATCTCTAGGGACATTTAAACTTTATAAAAGATGTATATGTTTAGGATACTTTAAAAAGCAATCTATCTTTTTTAAAAATATGTTTTTATTGTGTGTGTGTTTTGTTTTGTTTTTAAGAGAGAGAGAGAGAGAGAGAGAGAGAGAGAGAGGAAGGAATAGGGATAGAGAGATGGAAACATCAATGAGAGAGAAACATCAGTTGGCTGCCTCCCACACACCCCTACTGGGGATCAAGTCTGCAGCCCAGGCATGTTCCCTGACCTGGAATCGAATCTGGGACCTCTTGGTTTCTGGGTCAACACTCAACCACTGAGCCACACCAACTGGGAGCAATCTATCTTTATGCAGTTAAAGGAGCTCAATTACTTACAGTCAGTTTAGACATAATTTAATACTACAAATCAACTACAGAAAGTAAGCTACAATTATTACTCAATCCTAAAAGAAGGACCAAGAGAAAAAACTCAAATACAATCTTTATACATAAAATAAAATTGTGTTGTGTATCATACTTTAGTTAAGATTTTTATTTTTAAATCTAGCAAATTTCCCTGCGTAGGCTAAGTTTCCTTGAGCTTTTCTGGACAAATTCCCTGCATTCAACAGAGTAAGTTCCGATGTTTATTCAGAAAAGAGGCTCTGGAGCATTAAGATAATTATACAATTTTAACTCCTAAGTATATATTTTTTAAAAATTAATAACATAGTGTACTTCCTTGCATAGAAGAAAATTTAAATTACAAAGAATCTGACTTTCAAAAATCCTAAACCCAAAAGTCATTAGAAAATAGCCCATGAGCCAAGTAGCTTCACTAAATATTTATCACAGCATAACATTTCTATAATACGGACGTGCCTGGTCATCGTGCAATTCCACAGTCATGTCCATTTTTATTCCACTGTTTTTTAGCATAAAACTAAAGCATGTCGATTCTGGTACAAATCATAAAAGAGACTATGAGGGAAGTTCAAAGTAACCTCAAGCATGATGACTTCATGTTCAAAAGATTTTTCTCATGGTAATAACATTTAAATCTTTGCCCCTGTCTGACTCACATGCTTCAGCCTGGAAGTTCAGCCAAATGAGCTATCCCAGCCAGGTGAGGAAAGAGCTTCCTTGTCCTAAGCACAAAGTGAAAGGTCAGTCCCTCTCGACTTGGCAGGCTAAATATGGGCAGATTTCACGAGAAATTGGCACAAGTATGGAGGGGGGAAAAATTCCGAGTCCCAATTCCTCAGTTGGAATCTACAGAAAATTCATGAAATATCAGCAAGTTCTTTAAGTGTCTTTTTTTGTTTGTTTTTTGTTATTGTTGTTGATAATGCTCACCAGAGGATATTTTTTCCAATTATTTTCAGAGAGAGTGGAAGGGAGGACAAGGGGGAGAGAGAGAGAGAGAGAGAGAGAGAGAGAGAGAGATTCAATGTGAAAGAAACTAATGGATTGTTGCCTCCTGCCTGTGCCCCAACCGGGCTGGGGATAGAACCTGCAACCCAGGCCTATGCACCTGACCAGGAATCAAACCCAAGACGCCTCAGTGCTTGGGCCAATGCTCCAACCACTGAGCAACACCGGCCAGGACTTTAAGGTGTCTTTTTGATTTATGGGAAATCCAAAGCCCCAAGTTTGCTTCCAAGCATGTATGGTAACAAAGGAGCTGTAATATCCTTCATGACAATGGCCTCTAACCATGTCAAGCGTTCATTGCTGGGAGACTATCCAGTTTACTCCACCACAATCACAGCAAGCTACCCCACGAGTAGGGTAAAAGTAGTCACTGAGCTAACTATTTACAACCTCGCTCTGATATAAAAATTCCAAAAACTTCTGGGACCGACCAGGGTTGTACACAGATGTGCAGTAGTCGAGCAGCACTTGGTCTTAGCACTGTGCTGATTCAGGTCTTTCCCACCAAGATCCAGGCCCCAGCATTAATCCCAGCCCCATCAGAGGAAGACAAGAACTGGAGAAGTTCAGGCCAACGTGGGGTTCCCAAACATAACTCACTTTAGTAAGTCAAACCTGTCAACTAAATTACAGTCCATTTCAGAGGTCGGTCAGGTGACTAAAAATAATGACTAACATTTTAAAGAATGAAAGTGGCTGTGTTTTACACCACAAGCCCTTGGATAATTAAAATGAAAAGCACATTTATTTCTTCTTGCTTTAAATGGTGTGTGTTGCTTGTATCTGTTAGACATTGGACTCCTTCTCTAGAGCCTTCTTAAGGATGAAAGCAAAATTTTCTGTTTATTAAGGGCTCCAGAATTGCTGTTTATTACTCCACTACTGCATGTTTTCATTCCAGAGGCGTGTGATTGTTAATTTGTTATTGTGACTTTCTTACGGAGTCAAAACATCCAGAGCAAAGCATGAACTACACACAGCAGTAAAGGCTGGAAAATCTCTTCAAAGACATGGAAATGACTCACTGCCTAAAGATATGGAGGCCTAAGAAATGCTCTTTTCTTTCAATTCATGGCAAACTTGTTCAGCTAAAACAAACAAACAAAAAAAGTTTTCAAATCCGAAACCAAATTCAGAAAATTGGTTGATATATCCTGTGAAAAGTATTTTTGAGCTATTTTTTCTTCCTTCTCTGGTCAGTGAGATCAATTGTCACTTTTACTCAGGGTACACATTCTGGCTGGTAGCTACTCTCACACTCTCTCCTCCAATAGTATTTACACCCTGATAAGGGAGGGAGAGACTCACCCCTATACAAATTGACTATATTTAGTCCATGTTTCTCTACACCATTTTATAAAAAGGGGAAAACCGTCAAAATAAAGCCTAAGCATTTCTAAGAAAAAAAAATCAATAAATATAGATCTTTTCGATCAAGTCAGATCCAAGTACACAAAGAGCTAATCCACATGGGCAGGAAGGATTGGTAAATATTTGCTAAATAAAGGCAGCTGATATTTCTCTACCCTCTTGACCTCTTGTCCTCCAGTCCCCCTCCCCACAATACCCACATGAATTTCCTTTTTGGTCATAACATGAAACTCTAAACAATGGATTAGGTTGACACGCTAGGAGGGAGTTTCTTATACTCTGTAAACTATAAAAAGTTAGAAGGGTTTCCACTAATATTAAGAGATATTTTAATGTATATCTTTTTCCTAATATATTTTACTTATTTTTTTAGAGAGAGAGGGAGAGAGGGAAACATCAATATGAGAACGAAGCATTGATCCACTGCCTCCTACATGCCCCCTACTGGGGATCAAGCCACAACCTGGGCATGTGCCCTGACCAGGAATCAAACCAGCAACCTTTCAGTGCACAAGACAATACCCAACCAACTGAGCCACACCAGCCAGGGCTTAATGTGTATCTTAGTGTCACTGCCAAACTGAATCAGAAAACATCCAATTTTGCAGAATTCTTTAAGAATGATGCCAAGTATCATTTTAAATGCAAATTACTAAGACCTCTTGAACCTGATTATGTATGACAGAGAGTAATTTCTTAACAGGGTCCTATTTCAGGTGGATTTCCCAAGAGTTCAAGCCATATGGAGCCTAATTAGACAGTGAACATATTATGTCTTAGGTCTGAACTAGTATAACAAATAATATTTCAAAAGCTATTTTTTTTTCAGAATGTGATATCAATTTGAAAAAAAATACTACCTTATTACCAAAACTTCTCTATTATGAAGTCACTGCTGTGGTGTTATTATATGTACAAAGATGATTACAAACATAAATAAGTGGCCAGATTCTGTTCCATATCTATTTTTCTCTCCCTCTTTTTCTCCCTTTCCCCTTCTCTAATAAATTAAGATCAGTTTGAAATCTTTCATTAATTGTTTAAAAATTTCAAATATGAGTAAAATAATAAATAGATGCCTTCAAAATGATATAGGAGCAATCGATTTTGGATCTGAAAATAGATATTAGGGAAAAGGAATAAATGAAATGTACAAGTAATTCCAAAGTAAAACTTGCTGAAAATTTCAACCACCATATATATCAATTCTCCTAACATCCCAAAATATGCATATACATATATACATGCTCAGTAAATTGGGTTCAGGCAAGATACCTAATATGAATAAGAAAACAAATCCAAATTATAAACTTTTAAAAAGAAATATAGGTTTAAGTCTCTTAAATACTTATAGAAAAACTTCAAAATAATAAACTACTTAATGAATGGACTATGAAAGCTTATATACTTATATAAGCTTATGTATTATTTACATATTTATAATTACATATAATTAATAAAATATAATGTATAAAATAGGAACTTCTAAAGTGCTTTCTTATACAATGATATACTTATATAAGTTTATATATTTATATGTTCATATTATATATATTCATAATTGTATAAGAAATAACATACAAGCCGAACCAGTTTGGCTCAGTGGATAGAGCGTCGGCCTGTGGACTGAAGGGTCCCGGGTTCGATTCCGGTCGGGGGCATGTGCCTTGGTTGTGGGCACATCCCTACTGGGGGGCGTGCAGGAGGCAGCTGATCGATCTCTCTCATCGATGTTTCTAACTCTCTATCCCTCTCCCTTCTTCTCTGTATAAAATCAATAAAATATATTTAAAAAAAAGAAATAACATACAATGTGTAAAATAGCTTCTTTATTTTATTTTATTATTGACATTATTACAGATGTCTCCCATTTTCTCCCTTTTTGCCCCCCTCCACACACACAACCTCCCCAACCCAGCTCTTCCCCATATTATTGTCCATGTCCTTGGGTTATACATATATGCATATATGTTTTTGATTAATCTCTTCCTGCCCCCTCTTCCCTAACACCCCCTCCTCGAGATCTGTTATTCTGTTCCCTGCTTCTGTACCTCCAGCCTAAAATAGGAACTTCTAAAGTGCATTCTTATATACTTTTCCTTTCTTATGTACTCATAACATTGACTAGTCTGTGATATTATTTGTATTACTTTTTAGCATAGAAAATATTTTTAATAAGAAAATTTATTAATATAAACTCAGACATGAACATGAATCCAAACTATGTATGAAAGGGTCAAAATTAACAAAATGTGAAAAATTAATCATATAGACAGTTTCCTCCATTTGCCAAGCAGGGATGCACTGAGCACAAAATGACTTCAGCCACAATTGGGCAACTTCAGACTACATTTGTTCACTCACTGCATACATAGTTACTCATCATGTACTACTCTACAATGATGGAGCTGCATGGGAAAATGTAGTTTAGACCTTCACTTTATCCTAGAAGCTCTGAGGATTAGAGAGAGCAAATGCCTTGAGCACAATGCGTTTATTAGAGAGGAGAGCAGGTCTCCTCCCTCCCCGCTCCTTGCTCTTTCCGCCTCACTGCCCTTGATGCTAAGAGGGAGCAAGGGCCTCACTCACCTGGAGGATGTCAGGAGTAAGACATCTGATGAACAAAAGGAAGCAGCAATGACCTGATAAAATGATCTGTGCAGACAAGTACACAAGAATGCAGGGCACTACAAGGCAGATTCGTTTGGGCTGAAATAGAGGTGGAAACACCTTTCTGTTCTGGTGGATGGAAGGCTCATGTTGGTCATTCATGGTGGGTCAGAATGCGATGAGGGGAAGGCAGAGGGGTTAGAGAACACCAGGAACAAGCCCAGTGGTCCAAATAAACATGATATGTACAGGTAAAGTCTGAGACTGAGGGTAGAAACAAAACTTTGTTCATACTCTCTATAATCCTTGGTCTTCCTCTCACCAACCCCTGGACCACCATCTCCCATACACCTGGCACCTTGCTCTAAATGCTGCACAAATCTATAGACATAAAAGCCTAAGCGACTGAATGACTGAACGACAGAACGACTGGTCGACTGGTTGCTATGACAAGCACTGACCACCAGGGGGCAGATGCTCAACACAGGAGCTGCCCCCTGGTGGTCAGTGTGCTCCCACAGTGGGAGTGCTGCTCAGCTGACCAACGGGCACCAGACGTCCCGCTGACAGCTGGTGAGAGCAGCTGTAGTGGTGCAAGCCTCTCCCGCTTCTGCGGCAGTGCTACCAGGCTGTGGTGGCAGCGGTGGCAGCAGGTGCAGTGGGGCTGGGATGAGTTGGAGCGGCGTAGAGCCTGGCCCAGGATCTGGCTCCTTCCCGGCTACTTCGCACACTACTACAACCCTCTGGTGATGTTGGACTACTGTGGGGATCAGGCCAAAACCAGCAGCCCGACATCCCCGGAGGGGTCCTGGATTGTGAGAGGGTGCAGGCCAGGCTGAGGGACCCCAGTGGTGCACAAATCTGTGCACCGGGCCTCTAGTAAATTATAAAACTCAAAGGAGAACAATAATACAATCATAGCAGGTAAGTGCAAAGCACATTTACTAGGTACCAAGTGTTCTTATAAGTATCTTACATACATTGATTTATTGAAACCTTTCACTGATTATACTAGTAATCCTCTTTTCAGATGAAGAAACTGAGGCACAAAGAGGGTAAGTGACTTAGCCAAGCTAGGAAATGGCAGGCTTATATTCAAATCACAAGAGTTACCAAAATTATGGTAACTGACCACATGAGCATAACCTTCCAACAAGTCTGGAGCAGCTTCAGAACAGTCTGGCACCCCCTTCCTCATCACCCAGCTTTCATTCCTTCTGGTTCTCCTTCTGACAATTCAGTCCTAATTGCTAAGGGTTCTGAAAGCTGCTGTCACACCTATAGTAATACTTCTCCAAATGGATGGTTCTTTAGGTACCACTGCAATCCAAACATAGTGGACATCTGAGAAACCTTGAGACCAACCTTTCTATAGAGTGATGGCTGCCACCTGGCAACTGAGATGGATTTGAAAAACATCCTCCCTTATTGTACCAAGTATCTGGTCACAGAGTTTGTTATCAGCAGAACTAGCATTAAAAACTATGACCTTTGCCCTTTCTCTCTCACACCCTTAAACCCACCTCCCCAAGGTGTACATTTATATTTTTTGCAAAGAGGCCAAAGGAAAACATCAAAAGGAACCTTCCTGTGGGATTAGCAGTGAGTGCATTCAACGGCTGGACGGAGAGAACAAAGAGAAAGTGAGTCATGAATACTGTGTTAAACCTATAAGCTTGCTCCGAAATGTTTTCTCTTCTACACTTGGAGCTGTTGCCTGTACTCAGCCCAAAACCCCATCTGAGACTGTCAGTCGGGTTCTCAATAACACGAAAGCTCATAGTATTTCATTCAAAATGTAGGCATTTCAACTTGTAGTACCTATGTCCTTTTGACAACAATGTAACTTCAATGAAGCAATAACTGCAATGGCTTGACCAGGGAGAAGTGGTTTGGCCCAATTTTGTAATCTAGCAATTCACCCCTGGGGGAGGTCTCCAAGTTGGGGGACTCATCAGAATTGCTTCACTTCTGCGATTTTCAACCTTTTTCATCTCATGGCACACATAAAACTAATAACTAAAATTCTGCAGCACACCACACAATATAATTTTTTGCAGATCTGACCCAAAAAAATAGGTATAATTTTTATTAATTTACACTGGACAGCTATTGTTGTGTTGGCGGTTGTCATTTTTTTATTTGACAATCTAAGGGAAAGAGGTCAGTGCCCCTGACTGAATAGTCAGGCACTGCATGGTTTAAAAATTCTTGAGGCACACTGGTTGAAAAATCGCTGGTTTACTAAGATCCCATAGGCTCATGTGACCAGGTAGAGCTCTGGGTGCCCTCAACTAAAAGCCCCTTCTTTTGATTATCAGTTGCACTGGTTAGATTTTATTTTCTCCTGTGGATTCTGGCTCTCCCAACTGCACCCTGATGCACCAGGAAGGGTAAGCAGGTCCTTTGAACATTAGGACCAAGAGCTTAACAGTGTGTGTGTGGCACATAGTAGGTGCACAATAAACATTGATTACTTTTCTTCCTTTCTCCCCAAAATGAATTTAAAAAAAATTCAGATCATCTCAGGGGTGGTAATAGATTAGAAAGAAATAAACTTTAAAAATAAATAGCAACTTGGGAATTTCCTTTAAAACAATAAAATTCAATGTCAGTGTATATTAAATGATTAATTTCAATTTGTTACTGCATGATTGCAATTTAAATTCTAACATTCTAAGTAAAAATCCCTCGACAGCCAGAACTTACATAAAAGGATATATGAACACAAAGTTTCTGAAGTAAAAGGGTAATTCTAAAAAATATGGTAAGAGTATTACAAGAAAACCCCCCACCTTCCCTAGGAAGACATGTTATTAATAGTACCCTACGTGAGGCATGCTTGCATTCATGCCCACTGAGCTTTTCTAATGAAATGTTCCTTCAAGTTCTCCTTTTGTTGTGAACTTTAGTTATTGCCTTCCCACTGGCTATACATAACCACACATATCTTTCAGAACCTAACTGAAGCATGGAGAAGTTAACATGATTTATTCAAGGTCAAATCTCAAGTCAGTGGAAAAGCCATTAATACAGCCCTGGGCCGCTGAGGGTTCTGGGTGCTGGGCCACACTGCAGGGTGAAGTTTTAACTTTTCATTGCTGTTTTCAAAATTCCCTTGAGTATTTAAAAGCAGCTCATGTTGACAAGATAGAAGGAAGCAGCTTTTAACCGATGTCATTAACACTGCACAATTTCACATACCTAGACCTATCACACATGCCAATTCGTTTTTAACATATGCATTTAAAAGTCTCTTAAAGACACTGTATAACTGACTCAAATACATATGTGGATGGGAGGGGGGTTAGTAGCCTAAACTCTACCTTATGTTTGTTTGTTTGTTTCATTAAATGCAGCTGAATCGCTATGCAGGGTAAGCAGTTTGTGCAAAAAGAAATGCTTTGCATTTAAGAGCTGCACTAGGCTGCACTAGACCCCCCTTTAAGATAAGACCCGCATGAACAGTACTGGGAAGAGTGTGCAGAAGACTCAGGGAGTACAAGATGCATTCAGGGGGAAAACATCACAAGTACAGAGAAATGAGGGCGCCAGAGTTGTCATTAAAAAAAAAAAAAATTCACAAGCATGTGCAGATTAAACCGATAACAAGAGGGTGGTTTTCTTCTTCTTTTTTATAAAAAGGGAGGTTATTCTGCTTGCTTTCAGGACCTGAGAGAGAGAAAGAGAGAACAGCCAAGGCTGAGCCTGGCGAAGACCGACTTGAATCTCATTCAGTGCCTTAGAAGCAGGAGAAGCCACTTGCGAGGGAGTTGTCTTATTTTGCTTTTGCTATCACAATGGAAGACTACATGATCGAACAAATGGGCTTTTTTATTTCCCTTCTGTTATCTCTATATCATGAAAAAGCTCGTTTGCCATTTAATTTTTATCTAATCGTGCTGGCTGTTTTTCGTCTGTCTTTCTCCTGTCTGCCCCCACCCCACCTACACTGGCATTCTCTGTGGTCAAAGAATCTGTTTCAGTATTAGTGTTCTATACAACAAATGTCAAGTAAACACTCTACACATTTCCTGTGCTATTTAAAGCATCCTGAGCAATTATTTGCTCTAAAGTATTAAACTGTAAATTTTCTTAGCTGGTGCCAATTTCTATAGTAATAGTTGTCACAGAACAGTACTTAGAATACTCAAATGCAGCTTTTAAATCAGCTACACTCTTCAGCTACATTTGCCAAGGTTTTTCTAGTTCCATATTTTTACAGCATGTTTTTGAGACAATGTACAAAACTGTAACAAAATGTCATATGTAGCTCTTTTTTTCATATTTGAAGCTTATTAATAGGCCCATTGGTATCTCTCAATATGGATTTTTCTCTAAGCAAAAAGAGAAAGAAGATATAGATAGGTAGACACATACACTTCAACCTCATTACCAAACTACTTATTACTACAGGTCAAAATCATTTACTTTGATAATATCACTACATTTGATAAAGCTCCAAATCATACAGTTGGTTCATAAAAGGGTCCCCTAACACCAGTTCTACAAAGGGCACATACCACATTTACACATACAAATGCATGCAGCACTAGAAAAATACTAACAAAATACCTACACATGTAAATGTGTATGGAAAAATGACTACATACAGGTAGATGCATATGCCTTTCTAAGCACTTTTATGTTTGGCTAGATGTGGTTCTGTTTTAACTGCCACCTCCTCCTACAGAAATGCATGGTCCTTGGAAAATATTTCATGCAACAGAGTATAATTTACAAACAAAAACCTCCTTGCTTGTTTTTATTTAAAATATAGTTAGTGATTAGAATATATTTTCCAGCTGATGAAAGAATTCTATTAACCCCACCAGGCCAGAACCCATTTTGGTTTTTACATACTGTAACAGGTATTACTACTGAGTGAAAGACTGCATTAAAGCACTAAGGGACAACAAGTTATATTATCTTAACAGGTTCCACTCAATGCTTTTTTATTGTGCTATGAACTGCCTTCACATTGGTTACCAAAAATGTATCACTATTTTAAGAGTCAGACTATTAAAGAACCATGTGTCCATAGCCCTTAATATTTGTGAATTATAACCCGACAAGCTTTTTAGAGATCTGTCAGCACAGTCATAGTGAATCACCCCCTTGGGTGGTCAGCCTGTTACAGTAGTCCCTCCACAGCCGCCTCGTCTGGGAGGGGAACTGTGATTTGAGTGCACTGAACTATACCCTCATCAAGAATTCCCAACACGTCATGGCACTTAGGCCTGAACATCTGAGCAGGGAACATTCTCCCGACCTTTTTACGCAGGTCTGACTCAGTTCCTCTTATGCTCCACGAAGGGAAGAAAAAACGGGGAAGAAGTAAAAGAGATGATGAAGCAGAGAGGAGAGCCAAGAAAAAGGAAGGAAAATAAAATAATCATCTGGCTGGGGTGCATTTTTGTGCACTTTCTGTTAAAAATATTTTAAAACATCATTTTTCTTTTTTTATATTTTTATTGATTTCAGAGAGGAAGGGAGTGGGTGAGAGAGAGAGAAACATCAATGATGAGATAAGGGAGGGCCTCATTTACTAGTAGAGGACATCAAATATTTGGTAATTTTTAAATCTGGGCAGACAGTTACTTGAGTGCTAACTGAATCCTTAGACTTTATTCAATATTTATGAAAACAATTTTGCAAGTCCCACAATGGCATGGGTAGTATGCAACAAAGTATAATTAGTTAAAAGCAGTGGGTCTGAAGTTAAAAAGGTGTGAGCTGAATCCCAGTCCCACCACTTACTAGTTCTGTGGCCCTGGGCAAGCTACTAACCCAGTTACCTTATCTGTGAAGTGGAGATAATCACTACCTATCTAGGTTAACTGTGAGGATTAAGGGATTAACACAATGACGGACACATCCCAAATCCTCAATATGCCAGACAGCTATTGTTATTATAAAAATAGGTTCTCTGCACAATGAGCTTTCTTGAGTGTGTATACTGTTCCTTGTGTTTCAGTCATGGATCTGGTAAATAAATATTTGTTAACTGAATGATTTATGGAATAAAAATATCAACAATCAAATGCAGGGCTTTTTCACTAAAATTGTACATGTCTCTGTCTAGAAAATGCCCAAATGAATGAGAGAAACAAACTGAACAGTCCCACAAGAAAAGCATGAAGAACTTGAGTATCCAGTACCCTTTTAGAAAAGCCTAATTAATATTAGCAATGTCAGCTGCCTCGTATAAGAGATCAAACCAGCATTAACTTTAAAGTTTAAAAACACCATCATTCATCTTTACATGTATTCGGGGTTCACAAAATGTGTTAAATACTAATATCATACACTGAAAAAGAATAACATTTAGTCAAATCCACTTACATCTTTTTAAAAGCTGCCTCCACCCCCAAACAATAGTGAAAAGAAAAATCAAAGATTGATTTGTTTGAAACCATAAACAATTTATTCAACTTTATTTTTCCCTCCTAGCATAGTGCCTTGCACATGGTAGGTTTACAAGAAGTGAACAAAGTTAAGTTGAATGTAAAATGAGGATGATGGACAAAAAGATGTGTACGGTCCTTTAAATGCCATGAATGACAAACTGCCTACATGATCAAACAATCACTGACTATATTTGATCACCTTAGCTAAACTCAAGGACTCACTGCTCCATTAATAATAAAATTCATTAAAGATATTACTCCTTCCTTAATTTCAATTAATGTGAACAAGGTCAATCCAATCTTGATTTCTGTATTTAACTCCATTATCATAGTATTAAGAATATGCCGAAACTCTACATTTCTAGAAGCATAACAAAACTGGAGACTGTGAGAACTATATTTTGGAGCTAAAGGAATAAAATTTCCTTTCTTTTCCCTTTAATAATTCCTCATCTCCCTTTAGTGTATTTGTTGAGCATTAGTTGTTATTTAATACAATGGCTCTCCTGGGATAAAGAAAATCAACCTAAAAGTAAAGAGTTTTCCAGGGATAAAGATAGTTGCAATAGAAAAATACCTGGGGGAAATAATATTTATATTATACAGCAATTAAAACATTATGAACAAAAAATTACATTTTTGAAGTCATATCATAGCAGAACTGGCCAAAACAGAATATTTGATAAGATATGGATGAGTGGGGGGAAAAAAAAGGAAAATCCACATTGAAGGGTTAATTTTCTCTCAAAATCATTTACTCACAGGTCTGTACCTGCATCACAAAGTGTTTTTGAGTCTGCTGTGTCATCCAAGCCAAAACCCCCCTTCCAGAGAGGAGCAACTCCTAATTCTGAATTGAAATAGATTCACCAGCATTTCACGTACCTAAGAACAGATCCTGAAAGTTATGAGCAAACGTTATTTGAGCAAAAGCTATGAGCAGAGGTAGAGAATCAAATGACAAAGATTTATTTCAAAGTCAAAATGTTATGCTCTTTAATTTTCTGAGGCACATGCTAAGAGAAAGACTCATTAGAGAGAAAAGCAAAAGCAAAACTCCTCCTCCTTCACAGAAGCTGGCAAATAAAAAATGTACGCACAAAACACCTGGATTTGCTTTCCTGTTTCCTTGCCAGTGACTTTTTTTAAAATATAAGATTAGCTAACAGTCAAACCAACCTTCAGAGCAACGACTTATACGCAGTCACACACATATACTCTCACACAAAAGAGAGCAAAGCTGATGCTATTTAAATATCATGAAATATTTTCTTAACCATGCACAGATGGAAGTACAGACTTTTCTGCCAACCGCTTGGTTCAGAAACTTTGCTCTATTTTTAATTATTTAGTTCAGAGGACCCGTTTGTGATTAACTTCTGTGTTGGATGGCAAAGCGAGTAAAATCCTGACCCACGGCAAAAAACACCGAGAGAAGCTTAATTATTTTTAAAGAGCTAGTATAATATTGTAAACCGTGTGTAGGGACAACTAATTTGTCAAAGACCTGTTGATGGTTGCTGCAGCTTGAAGCAACAGAGTATATCAGTGACATTGAAAAATCCAGGAGATCTTCAGGAAGTGACGCCCAAATGAGGTTCGTAGTGGCAAATACTGTACGTTTTTGTCTTGGAGAAATAGCAACGGAGTAAGAAACGGGGAGGAAGAAATTAACAATGTTAATTTAAGGACTAATCTTGTTAGCACTAGGGAGTTTCAGTTTTGACTGGGATTGGTGACTGGAATGCCAAAGCTTTAACACAGGAAATGGACTCATATTCAAGGAGAAGTTGGTCAGGAAACTCAAACCATAGAATTCAGAATCATACACCAGAACTGCTGAGCAAATTAAAATCCTAGAAGAGAAGAAAGAGGAACAGTGGTCTAGCATTAAGACAGAAGAGATGGTCAAGGAAAGAATGAGCAGGTTGGAGCAATTTAAAATTTTTAAGAGCCGTGTATTTTTTTAAAAAGCTGTTTTCAAAAAGGAACAATAAACCCAAGTAGCAAATTGGTATAAACACACAAAGGAAATCAAGTATAAGACATCCAATTAAAAACCTTCAAGGAAGAATGGAGCTAAAATCTGACAGACATTTATTCATAGAGAAGCTTTCTTTTGATCAATATCCCTAAAATGTTAAGATGTTCTGAGTTTAAGTCCTTGGTGTACCTGGAAAACCTTAGGGCCTACTGAACCATAGGCTACAGAGAGCCAAAATGTTTCAGGAGTCATAGTTATTGCTAAAAATTACATTTGCAATGACTCCCGGATCAATGCCAGAATGATCTGGGAACTGAAAAAAACAAAACAAGCCCCCAAGTTCTCCTTGAGAAGTGTAGAAATGAGAAATAAAAATAGAACACCCTTTGCATGAGAGTCTGCTTCTTAAACCACTAACACTGGCCACTACCTTTTGACTGGGTGGACTGACATGGCAGTGCCTGTAAAGGACATACCCATATTTGTGGGCAATTGTGAAATTTCAATAATTGGAAACAATCCAAGGAGCCATCATGGAGAAGAAAAAAGTTGGTTAATTCCAGAAAATCCAAAATTAAGTTGACTCCTATTGTACATATTCATATTCTTTTCTACTATGCAAATAGGTGAGGTATATGTATGGGTATGTGTGTTTGCAAGAGAACATAAGCTTTAAAAAACAAACATAATGTTTTAAAAGCACATTTATGTCTGAATTATTTATAGTTGGTTTCATAATACCAATCTGGAATTATTACTATGGGCCACAGGCCATGGCTTAGAAATGTTTTTATTTCACTTAGAAATGTTTCTATTCGCTGTAACAATAGCCACTGTGCTGGGATGGGATTTGACTCTGTGTCTTTGTCCATAAAACAATCTCATAAGATATGTAAACATGAATTCAATTTTCCTTAAGTCAAAGAAAGCAAAAATATGGTTGTCAGAACAAGAACTGCTTTCTGTGGGATATTCTAGTTAAATGAAAGCTATTCAACTTGAATCAATTGCTGTATCCATTCTCCAATACACAGCAGATTTATATTTCAGAAGGTTTTTGACAGAGAACAAAATGTTACTGAAATATCTCTTCCATTCCTTTTGTCCTACATAACATTCCATGGGCTGAACTCCCAACAAGGGGCATATATTTTTCAGCTTCTGTTTGCACTTGTTCTATTCTGGTTTGTCTTTGTTGCAGATTTTCAGTTTTGACCCTTTCCTGACAAATATTAATATACACCTTTCGGTTGTGTTACAACTTGTAAATTAAAAAAAAAAATCCTACATTTTTATTCTGTACCATCACCAAGCACCTGTAACTTTTTAAAATAAGCCCTGCTATTTAAATCAGTGATAGAACATTTTTTATAACCACTTATGTAAACACTAGAAATCCAGGGAGAAAATTATTTCAATCCAACAATCCACACATTCCTATCCAAAAGCAATCACTTGAGTATTTAAAAGCTAGAACTGTAGCGAGAGACAGGCTAGAACTAGCTTGAACAAGTCTGAGCAAGACGCATTTATCCTCCACTGGGTCTACTCCAGGTCATCCCAGGACTGTGCCTATGGGCAAACGCCAAGATGGAAAGAAAGGATTGGTGCCTGTTTTCTAGCGTATCTGTGTAAAGACTCAACAAGAGCCCAAGAGGGAGTTGCTGCTCTGAAAGGGACAAAAGGTGTGTAACAGCAAGCTGATCAAGCAGAACAGTCAACACTGTCCTGGCCATTTAGTGACGAAGCCTGAGCCAGCTCAAAATCCGTTGGAAACAGATTCCAGACAATGGGAGAGCTAAAACACTGGTTCTCAGGGATGATGTCCAAGAGGAGGTCTCGGAAGCTGGGTGTCATCCTTTAGGGTGGCCCAGAATAAAATGGTGACGCATTATGCCTCCTGGTGAGTTCATATATACTTTGAACGGCAAAGACACCAAGTCCCGTGGACTTCCAATGAAGATCTTGGGGCAAGAAGAGATGTCCACCAGCACTCTGTGTGACCTGTTAGAGAGAAACATCCTTAGCTACTCCATCACCAAGCAAAACCCCCCTGCCAGGCTGTAGCACCTTGACTCCTAGGAAAAAGGTGTAAAGAGACTGGGAAGGGGAGGGGGAGATGCCTAAAAGAGAGATGGCCTTTGTCTCATTTGTAGTGTCACTAAGAGGCTTCCACAAAGAAAATCTAGATTTAGTCCAGTCTAAAAGTGAATCATCCTAAGTATTTCTGAAACTAACAGCAGGGTCGTCAGCTTCTGCAAAGAAAGAAAAGACTTCAGAACAATTATTACACATGCTTCTGGCATCAAGAGATAAACACTGTTTTTATTAAAAGACTAGAGGCCCAGTGCGCATGAAATCGAGCGCAGTAGCTTGCTTCTGCTTGCCTCAGCTGGCCTCCCCGCCCTCCGCCCCTCATAGCTCTCCTCTCCACTGCTGGTAGCTCTCTGCCACTAGTAACTCGTGCCCCGCCCCACCCGCCACGAGAGGCACTGCTTATTTGGTCGTGACGGTGTGATGGCCACGGGCCTTTTATATAAGAGATTAATTGCTAGATGTTGCAGGATAGTAGATACTTATCATGGAAGCTACTCAGTGTCCTGCACTGGCTCCTACAGCTCAGGGGGCATAAATCTGATTAACAGGCAACTAGGTGGGCTTCCACTACCCACTTCTGTAACATCCAACAGAAAGACAGTAGGGACCTACAGATATAAAAATGATCCACATGGGAAAGGACTTCTCAGAGAAGATGGCATCAGATTCCAAGATTCCACATACAAGATCAATGTGATTTCTCATTTTTTTTTAACCTGGCTGACACTGGTGCATTAAAGGAAATCTAGTTCTAGCAGCTCAACACTAAAGGTGCAGTGGCAGCAAAAGGGAAAACATTCTCTACCCATCCATCAAGTTTAGGCTTAGGCACTACAAAAACATCTACTGTCTAAATGTATAATGAAAAGTTTCAAGGGGTAACTAAGGAGTACAGTACTATTGCACTTCTTCACCTTTCAGGCTCCATCTCAAAATTGCTCCAGTGGGCCAATTTAATTAAGCAAAGTTATGTCTTTTCAGTCTACAGTTTCAGAGACACAACTGCATAACTCTTGCCGTGTCTTGGCTGCCCAGGTGATGGAGAGGGGAGCTGAACTGCAGGTCATAAAGCTGGGGTCACAGCACAGGCTCCATGTGTGCAAGGCACCAGAACCCAGCAGGTTGGTCAACCTCTTGGGTTTCAGAAAATGAAAAGTACAGTCTTCTCAGGAGTCATGACTCCCCAGTGAAATGGCTTATCAAGGCTCTCTGACCTCTGTGATGTGCCGTTATCGGCGGAGGTTGTCCCACAACACACCAGCCACTGCACAGGGTCTAATGACGGTGGTTTGAAGGCTGTATTTACTAGATCAGAGGCTCAGACTGCAAGAAAGGGCAGTTTTGACTAGTCCTACAGAGAAACAGGAAAAGACAGGTGAAGTCTTTGAAGACCCTGAACATTTAAAATGGGAAAGTTAAAAAAATGTCTTTAAAGAAATCATTTCCTGAGACTTCAGGGCAAAGAGTCAAAAGTACATACCATTTAGAGATAGAAACTCTGAGATTAGTCAAGTCATCGAATGTTCTCTGCACAACAGAATAGCAAACAGCTAGCGTTTGCTCATTTCCCTCGATACAACCCTCTCTCCAGGACTTAAGGATGATATGAACTGTGATTTACAGAATGTTGCTTGGAGAAGCTCACATACTACTGTAAAACCCACGTTTCAAGATCACATGCAAAAATATTTATCTTCATTTTAGTGTTACTTCTTACATACATTGGCCTATTCTCACCTCCAGGATGACTGAAATGGATCTAAGGCTTGCTGGGAGGGGGCAAACTAAAAAGTAGTCTACCCGCCTTTCGCATCTGTTTACACAGATGGTTAAAACAGTACTGTTCATTAGATAGAACTGAGATGGATGAAAAAGACGACCAGTTCCTTCTGAAGAGTAGAGAAAGGCACAGAGGGTTACAGAGGCTTCCACAGAACAGGAAAGCCAAGATAAAACACCAAAATGTGGGCTTAGATGTTATCACCATATTTTTCCAAAAAGATTTCCTCCATGGAAAAGAAAAAAAAACACCTGTTAATCCTATGAATGGTGTCAAGTCAGGTACCAGAGGCAGCGGCCAGAGGTAAACATTCTTTTCCCAGCTTCTTACATAAAGGATGTCTCCCCAAAAAGCTACAACTTGGGGGTCATCTTTCTCAGTGGTCTGAGCATCAGTGACCGAGGCAGCTCCAGGGGTGAAGTAGAAATGGAGCCCCGGAAAGGGAAGCGTAATCAAAACAAAATTAATTCAGAGTCCTTTCTGCCCACACCGGGAACTTGCTAGACCAGAGCTAGGCAGAAAGGACTTTGGGGCACTTCCTGCCAGGACACTGCTGCAGACAAAGGGCCCAGGCCTCAGTTTCTAATGTCAGGCTCCCTTTTTTCATATCTGTCAAAACCTCTATCAGAAAGCATATAGTCCCCACATTAATACCCTCTTCCTGGAAAAGGTATCCTCGCTTACCAACAGGCAACTTCTAGATGAACTCATATGCAAGAAAGAGGAGGGGAATGGCCACGTGGCCAGCTTACTCAGAGGGGCAGACTCCATGGTCAGACCACCCTCCAGCCCATCGGTCTCATCCCGCATGGGTGGGGTTATGCACAGAGGGGTGCAGGGTTCCCTTGTCCCCTCGAAATGGTTCCCCTGTCCATGTGGTGCTTTACCTCAACTTGCACAATCTTGCTCAGGACTCCAGAACTACTAGTCTCTTCCAGATAAAATGATCTCTTTGGGAGAGTGATCTCAGAGGGAACTTTCTCCTGAACTGGAGCGCAATCACAAGAGTGCTTAAGGGAGATGAGTCCAGGCCAAAGAACAAATGTGAGGGAGGTCAACCTCAAACTCATTTATTCAAAACGATAGCTTTGTTTCTAAGAATTTTCATGAAACCTAAATTCAATAGGAATTTTTTTCCTTTTTAAAAAAATATGTTTTTATTGATTTTTAGAGAGAGAAACATCAATGTGAAAGAGAAACATCTATCAGCTGCCTCCTGCACACTCCCTACTGGGGATCCAGCCTGCAACCTGGGCATGTGCCCTGACCAGGAATCAAACTGTAGACCTTCTGGTGTATTGGACCGACGAACTGAGCCACACTGGCCAGGGCAGGAACTTTTTCAATAAGAAGAAACACAGTCTTAGACATTCAAACACCAAGCAACTTTTTCCTGCACTGAATTTTAATAATAATAGAGTTCTGTGTGGTTGTAAGTGCAGTATTATAAAATTTAAATATCACTGAGCATTGGACCTTTTTTCCTCCTTAGCACAGCCTTCTAACACAGATTTATCCCCAGTATCGTTCATTGTTGTGATGCACAAATCTGCTCCAACAAATAGATGCCACAGCTTTTTCCACCACTGTGGACCACTGGGCAGATCCTGGTTCCAGATACAATTTCTTAAGTCATGGTCTCTATTAATAGATGGAATATGACTGAACAAGGAGTAACAGATGAGAAAACAAAGTCCCCCAAACCTATTGAGCAAGGTTAAGGATTCTGGGCTTTATGCTGAGGGCCATGAAAAATCGGGGGAGAGGGGGTGAAGCAAACCAGAGATTCAAACAGCTGTTGAATAGTAAGAAATGTTCATTTTGGCTTCCTGAAGGAAAATGAGTTGGACCGGAACATCTAGAAAGATCATTTAGGAGGAACAGCACATACCAACCACCCAGCCCAGCTAAGCCACGAGCCCAAGTTAAGGCCTTGAGACCAGACTTCTTCAAAGCTCAGTGCCTAGGAAACTGCCCCCAATGTCCCACCCAAAGACTCTTTCAGGAGCAGCCACAGCAGGAAGGAAGCAGGGCAGCAGTGTCCCCTCCAGTGTAGCATCGGTGACAGTCACACCCAAGGAGCCCACGCTCGGCAGGGTGGTCTGGGGACTAAATGAGTGGAAGGTGTGAAGACCCCAACCGAGGACCCCTGGATAACCATCCGACTCCACCAGCATGAAACTCCGGACTGATCTCTCCAGGGCCTAAGTGAGGGAGGCTTCCAGGCTCCCAGCACATCCCAGGGCCTGGCTTCCTGAGAAAAACATGGGTCAGTAGCAGAGGGCAGAGAACCCCAAAGGCAGGCAGAGGCCTGGACAGCTAGGAAACTAGCCCAGGGTGGGTAAAGGTTAAGGAGAAGGAGTGAAGAGCAGGTGGGAGGGGAAGAGGAAAGGGGGCCCCTGGCAACAGAAAGCACTAGGCTTTCCAGGGGGTCCAGTTCCAAAGGGGAGCAGAGGGCAGATGAGAATGAGAACTATTCTCAGCAAAGCCGAGCTGTAGGCCGGCCTAGTGCAGGGCATGAGCTGCCCAATCTTCTGTCTTCCTTCCAGGTTGGCCCTCGGTACAATCCCAGAAAAAAAAAAAAGAAATTATAAAAAATAAAAGAAAATCAGACTAGGGAAATACCTGCAGCAAATATGACTTTAAGAAATATCTGGAACTCATCAAGAACTCATATACGTAGATGATAATATCAAGACTCCCATTTGCTAATTGTGTAAGAGGAAGGTAGTAAATAAACATAGATGGAAATGTTCTATCTTGGAGAGGAATCAAAGGAATGCAAATTTTAAAACCAAGAAGCCTATTCAACTAGCCAATAATAGTAAGTCCCACAATTAATCAGGTTGAGTAAGACACATTCATTTGTCATTTGTAACAATGTAAATTGGTACCAGCCTTCTAGAAAGCAATAGAAAGCAATTCAGGGCAAGCCCCCTCTATCGTAGTAACAGCCTTCTTATGTAATTGTGTCTCAGGTCAATACTAAAGTGTATGAAGATGTCCAAAGAAGCTTCATAATAGTAAACAATTAGAAACAACTCAAATGTCCACAAATAATACAAAACTTAAATTAACATAAAACAACTTTACAAAATATTATATAATCCTTGCAAATGATAACTGTAAAGTCTAGGCTGCAAATGAGAACGTTTATGCTAAGTGGAAAAAGCGAAACAGGAAAAAGATACATGTTAAATCGTCAAGAACCAGAAGACAACACATAAAAGTGAACATGAGTTATGGACTGGGATGGCGGAATCAAAGGGAACGTTTGCCTTTATTGCCTTCCTTTTATTGCTGTAATGTATAGGCAACAGATGTTTAACATGTAATATTTCTAGCAGTCATGTAGTAGTGAACAACCTCTTCGGTGGAGCAGATCGACCTGCGGAGAAGGTCACGGCCAGATCAGTACAGGGTATCTAGGCTTTCCCAAGTTTCAAAGGTCCATTTGGGATTCAAACCCTGCCCAGGACAGGCTCTGAGGGGCTCCTCGTACCTGGAATAACCCCAAAGCACAGTTCTGTCCTTTTTTCTTGTTTTTTTATTTCCAGCTCTTAAGTGCTATGTCATCTCCCCCTTTTTGACTTTCAATTTTTAGAATTATGTATTGAGATCCGACTATACACAATATATATATGGATGCTCATTTGATCCTTCATACAGTCCAGTAGGATAGATGTCATCATCCTCATTTTACAGATGAGGAAATTGAGGATCACAGATTTAAGAAATGTAGCTTGAATCACACAACTCAGGAGCCAGGGCCAGAATTCTAACCTCCATCTCCCCATTATCAGAGCCCTCAGTTTAACCACCGTGAATACTGCCTCGCCCCTTTCTCTCTGCCTATGAAACAAATAAAATTAACCACTCTTAAAATGTCACTGCTTGTATTTACACTAGCTGCCTAAAAAGCTATACAAATTGCAATGAATCAAGAGATATCAGTACAGACTGCTTATAAATTAAGCAATAAGACAAGGTAATGCTGCCCACACTAATTGCAAAAATTGATTCAGAAGAAAAAAGAAATTACCTTGACACTCAAAGCTGCACCTGCAGGTAAATCAAATGACGTCAAAAAGGATTTCTACTTGCCAATGAAAAGCAGGATATCACCCTTGATACTCCTTCAAAGAAGGGCAGAGCTTCTGCACTCTCCTTGCAAAAAATTACTCCACAATTAGCTGAAAGATTCCTTCCAATTATAATGCATCCTCACTCCAGAAATAGATGTTGTTTGGGGCAATGGTAGCAACAACAGTAAAAAGGAACAGAGGAAGGATTACGGTATGAAACTAATATAGATTGGGTGATAAATGATTTTAGGCACCACTTAAGACTTAGTCTATAAATAATGACACAATAATAGCTAAAATGTAAATTATAATTAAATACAAGACCTAACAAAGTCAAACAACAGCAAATGATGTTTGACAGAGCAAAGGTCTTGGGGAGCCAGGAAGAATTACAATAAAATCTATTCATGGAGCTGCACAGTGTTAAGATAAAAGGAGCCTAGGAGATCATTTCTCCCAACTAGCTTTTATTTTGTAGATGGGGAAACTGAGGCCCAGCAAGGTAGAGTGAGCAGAGCAGGAAACAGAAACTCAGTGTCCAAACCTCCAGTCCAGCTGCTCCCCAGCACACCACACTCACTCTGCAGTAGACTGGAATACTGGAGAGCTACTCCATTCTAAATCACATTTTAAAATGAGCATTAAACATTCTATAAATATTAAATTCCTTTTTAACAATTTTCAAATGCACAGGGGCACATTTAAAAAAGAAGCCTGGTTTTGATTTCTTTTGCAAAACGGCTCAGTGTTTAACCTAGTATTGAGTGAAATATTAACAGGTCATATAATGGTTTCAGTGTTCCCTCAGTAAAGCTAAACAGAATTTGAAAAACCATATCCTCTCTCCCCCTCCCCAGGCCTACAGGAGTTTCTGGAGCACACATTAAACTCAACACTGTTCAACAAGCCCATCACTGTTAAGTAACTCATCAGAAAATAAAGAGGGAATTACCAAAGGGGAATTGCCAAGCAATTAGTTCTCTGAAGCAGATGACATACAACTGTTGTAGGGAGGAGCTTCCCGGTTAGTCATATGCCACAGTCAGAGCCTCCTAATCTGTAAATAAAAATGCATCACATATGATTACAGCTGGGATGGAGGCTGGGGCTGCCAGGCTAGGGCACGGAGAGAAAATCCCAAGTCCTCTTCTGTTCTGTGTATCTACAAAGCGAGAGACGTTGCTCTAAAGACATTTCTTTTAAAAATCTTTGGTAAATTTCATTCAACATAAGAAAGACAAACTGGCCTTCTCTAAGCAGGCTAAGAGCAAAGTGATCTCTCTTTATCCTCCTGACATGAGTCGGTTAAGGTTCATCCGCTGGTCTAGTGAAGGAGAAAAAATGAGAGTCTGAGAGGGGTGGGGACAAGGGGTATAGCAGATCTGAGCTGCCTGACAGCCACCCCCACTAAAGGGTGACCTCTTTTCACGCATGTTTTGTTCTTAAAGCTTGCACTTAGCACCACCCCACTGCCTATCAAACTGGAGAGATAAATAGTTCCTATCTGCCAAATCTTGCAAGCTGAGCAATGACCCAGTGAAGTTCTTTGAAGAGTCAAAAGTTCATCGTCTCACAGGGACTCTTGATGTCAAACAACATTTAGAGCCCAAACACAGATAAGCATATTGCCACTGTCATCATTTTCTGCAATTAATAATTATTGAAAATGTGTAGGAATATGAGAAAGAGTGAAAGAAAACACCGCAAAGACAGCCCATACGTGGCTCGGAATGGACAAGCAAGCATTAAAAAAGAAGGTTCATTGCCCATGAGCCTTTCCCTGATCCTGGCCTCTGAGAGTATGCTGTTCCTCTCTTGTAATTGTTTAAATATTACTCCTGGACATACCTTGCCTTCTGGGCTCAACTGTAAGCTTCTTATGGACAGGGCTTAGGCCTTGAGAGACAATGCATGGCAGCAGTAAAGATGCTACCACTAGAGCTGGTCAACCTTGACCAAGTCACTTATTGTCTCCGTGCCTCAGTTTCCCCATCCATGAAATGGAGATAATAATAGTGTCTACCTCAGAAGACCACAATGAGGATTAAATGAGTTAACACACAGTGAGAACTACTGATAATCTCTGAATTTCTTTTAGGGCCCAACTGGCATAAAGCTTCTCACACAGCAGATGCTTATAAATATCTGCAGAGTGACCTGCCCTTGGAGTTGTGTTTTCCATTCCTCTCACCCCCATCCTAACTTTCCTGTCTTTTGTGAAAGGTAGGTAAGTCATTGCCTCATTCTGAGCTCTTTAGGGGAATACAAACAGCCCATCTAAAACTAATGTAAAAAACAAAACAAAACACTTAAATAATCTTCAAATTTTCTTTAACTATATTAAAAGAGACTGCCCACTAACAGCAGTGTAACCAGATAATTTCCAGCTTTCCCTGTCATTTTGAGCCAAGAAGTTTTCACCCACTCCAAAGTCAAGGCTCACTAATCCTACTTTTTTTTCTATAAATATAAATGGGAAGCCAAACTTCAGAAAGCTGTGCTTTCTGTGTGTGTGTGTGTGTGTGTGTGTGTGTGTGTGTGTGTGTTGTGTGTCACATTTAAAAAGAGTCCATATAAAGCCTTCAGAAAAGCCTCTAAAGTTATAAAACACATCCATATTAATGTGATTTATCTAAGTACAGTAAATGAATTGCCACAAAAATGAACAATTGCTCCAGAGTCAAGTAGGTGGCACAATGTGATTTACGCATATCACGTGAAATGAATAAATCAACAGTGGGAAAGATCAAAGGAAATGCTGGAATTGTTGTTACTATGTACAGGGCCTCACTGAAAAGCTTCTTAATATAACTGTTTAGAGGAAAACAGAAGGATGGTTTGTTTAAATGACAACAGATAATGCATGCACGGAATTTCAAAAGCAACATTCGTTTTCATACACACACGTATTAGGTTTAGCTAAAATTAGCTCATGTTCCTTTCTTTTTTAAATGTCTTAAAGGAATAAAGGTTTCAACAAGATTTCATTGAGCTGAGACTCCAAAGTGCCTGAGCTTCCAGGGCAGACCCCCCATTACCCACCCATGCATCATCCCCACTTCTCCACCCACCCACCCTCCACCCCAAGTCTTAAAGAGGAAGCATACAAAGGCTGTGCCACTCCAACATTCCAGCTTCTCTTCCATGCCTCTTACCTTCTCTCTACATATTCTGCACCAGCTGATGTCACCCCTGAGGTACAGTCATCCCCTCTGCCTGTCAAACCTTCTGCCACACACAAAACCCAAAGCCCAATTTCCAAGATCACTTTCATGCCAATGACTCCTCCAAATTTATCTCCAGACCTGACCTGTCAGCAATTTTATTCCCACACCCTGTACTGTCTGCTGGGCTCCAGCAACTCAGATGTCCACCAGCACCTGTGCTTCAGCCAAAGGGGCCTTGTCAGTTACACACCGTGCACTCCCTGTTATATCCCAGCCACTTCAATGGTCTTCCTACAGCTCTATCCATCTCTACCCACAGAAATGCTAACCAGCCTTCAGAGCTGAACTCAAATGATCCCTCCTCCTCAGTCTTTCCTCGTCATCCTACTCAGCATCATTCTTCTGAATTCCTTCTGTGTTAGAACGTACCCCAAGAAGTACAACCACCCCATTCTGCTTTGTCTTAGTTTTTTCCAAGCATTTCTTCTTTCACCTACCTGACCACAAAGAACACATAGAGTATAACCTCTTTTGGGTGGTTGTTACTCACTTTCATACCCACAGCACCGTGTAGTAGTTTAAAAAAATACACAATGAATACATGAATGAATCATTTCTTAATAGAGAAAGTGCCTGTGAACAAGTTATGCCATAACTTTCCTATAATCATATCTTATTTGCAAAATAACTAGAACCAGGGATATTGTAATTTAGGTTTTTAGAAAAACTTTAATGAATATAACAGAATACAACATGAATGACATGATTTCCCTGCCCACATTTAGCCATCAATTGTGAGAACTCTACGGAGGACATTATTTATGCAAAATGTTTAAATAATGCTTTATTAGCTTACTTTAAATGCAATCGCCGAAATGTCAGTTGCTTGGAATTCAAGGTGACTCTGCACTACTTTGTCAGTAATACAATACAAATATTTGTAAGACACTTACTGGTAGACTTGCTTAATATAATGTAAAAACTTCAGTATCATCTCAATAAGTTTGCACATATTGGCCAAGAGATATGACTTTCTGATGCCTCAATTTTCACAATAAAATTATTTTAAACACCACAAGTTTTTTAAAAATTGCACATGTATTAACCACATATTCAATTAAACTACTTCCTTAAAAAGCTTAAATGTGAGGATTTTCTGCCTAGCATATAATTGTAAAAATGGGTAACATCCCTAAGATATAAAGTAACAGTGAGGCATGTCACCATTTTTTATTCAGGTGACAGAGACCTTAAGAAGTTTATCTTTGACCCTAGCCAGTTTGGCTCAGTGGATAGAGCATTAACCCCCAGGCTGAAGGGTCCCGAGTTCAATTCTGGTCAAGGGCACATACCTCAGTTACAGGCTCATCCCCCACCCTGGTCTGGGTGCATTCGGAGGCAACCAAAGGATGTTTCTCTGTTTCTCCCCCTCCCTTCTACTCTCTCTAAAAATCAATGGAAAAATATCCTTGGGTGAGGATTAACAACAACAAAAGCAGCTTACCTTTGCATGTAACTGCAGGGTGATCCTATTTCCTTTCACAGACCATCTCCCTAATCCACAGCCAATAAAATGTCAAGTACCCAGTTCCAAACTCTACAAGGATATAATGTGATAACTTCCTCCCTCCTATGCTCCCCTCCCAACAGACTTCTCTGACTATCCTTTCTGGGACATAGTACTTCAGTCACTCAAGGTTTTGCTTGTTTTTACTCAAATCACAAATAACTTATCATGTGCATACAACTCGTCAGTTTATCTTACAACAATACAAAAACAATACATGAGAATCCTATCCCAGTAAGAGAGTTGGATGAACACAAAATTCAGAAAAACAAATAAGTCTCATTTGTTGTGCAGAGCTACAAATGTCTACAGGGTTGGTCCAAAGACCAAGGTATAGGTATGTTTACTTGTTCCTAGTCATAAATGGTCCAGGAGCAACCATCACAATACAAGAATATCAGAATTACCCTGTCAAGACATAAGTTACTTAATGTTCGTGGATCATAAACGATATATGCCAGGCATTATCCTATCCTATATATGTATATTATTTCACTCCATCCTCACAGCAGCCCTAGGATAAAGTTCTAATATTATCTCCATTTTCAAGACAGAGACACTGAGGCATCAAAAGGTTAAAGAATGGCCCAAGGTCACAGTGGCTACTCTAGATGTAAAGCCAGACAGGCTGGTCCCAGAGCCCCATGCTCTTACCTCAGATGCCACAGAATTTACATGTAACTTAAAAGCTGGATCTTAGATAAAGAGAGGGAGCTCTTTATTTAAAGAAAGATGAAGAATCATTTTCAAGATGAACATTTTGGTAAAGCAAATGTCCATCTTGTAACAAATTAGTTGAAAATCCATATTTTTATTTGTGAAGCTTGATGGAAGGTAGAACTTTCCATCTCACCAAAGAAGGAAGTAGAACAGTTCTCAGGAAGAGCTGCCTGGAGACCACCCATCCCAGCAGTTCCCAAGCCTGAGGAGCCTCAGTCTGATTCCAAGAGACCATGAAGGTTCATTTTGATTCAACAGGTCTAGGGTTGAGTTCCAAATTCTATTTTTTTAAGCTCCCAGGTGATTCTGTTGCCCAGCCAGGCTTAGGAACCTCTGAACTAGTCTATTTCCACAGCTTCCAGCAGGACTGCTCCCAAGGCAAATAGAAACAGGGAATCTATTTCACAATTGCCTTTGGTTGCGTACACCAGTGTTCCCAAACCCTTAGTGCCCCAACTTGTGCCTAACTTCCATCTCTCCTGACTCCCTTTAGGCAGTATTCTCTTGTCCTCTCTTCAACCGAGAAGTGTGAGTCATCAACCCTGCATACACCCGGTGTCTGCATGACTTTCCACACCAGAAAAATTTACTGTACGTGAGGAAATCAGGAAGTTGTAAAATCCAGACAGAGACAGAGAAATTCAAGATTCAACAAATACTGGTTGCCACTGAACAAAGAGGCCTCTTGCACACGTGGCACTCTTCAACAAAAAACTAAACCATGAAAACTGTGCATTCTCATTGCATTAAGTAAAAGTGACAATTAAAATGATCGGGCTCGAGACCAACACACAATGGTCAATCATCACAAAATCAAATGCTAACTTCTTCATTAGCCAAATAAAATGAAACCAAAAAGAGAGATACTTTAACCCAACTTTTATAAAAAAAAAACTCTCTTGGCAATCTCTCTATTTCCAACACAATATGTTTGCAAAGACAATTATATTAAACAGTCCACAAAGTGCTAATGGATAGCTAGTAGGCGATTTTTCCAGGCCAGACTTTATCTTCAGATGGGAACTAGCAAGCATCACAAAACTCTCACCTGATACGTGACGCACTTCTCTGTAGTGGCTGTGGAGGAGGAGACTGCTGTACAAGGATGACAAACGAGTCTGCAGTTTGAATGGACCACCTTGGTGACTTGCTGCACGGTGCTCCTGCAATGGTCCAGGAAGCGCAGAAGAGGAAATCAAAATGAAAAACAGAACAAATTGTTTTAAAAAGTAATTCCACTTAAGTGTCAATGCACTGAAATCTTCGCTCTTAAGAACACCAAATTTTGCATTTTATTTCAGGAGAATCACACATATACCAGCCAGCTCAAAAGGCAGGTCTGGTTTTACTCAACGGGGCCTCGGAGGGAGGCCAACACACAAAAAGGTCATCCCCTCAATCAAATTAAGAGCTCGGTCTCCCCATTTGAGCCAACTACTGCCATTCTTTTCTCTAATGATTCTAACCAATCATCTGATCAACACATGCTGGTAATCACAACAATATCAGGTGACAATGAATATGGATTGAATAATAATTGAGCCAAAGTCTAATTTTAATGTGGCATATATTACTATCAACATGCAACATAAGGGACAACCATTAAAAAAAGCACAGTTATTAGCATACCAATCTAATGGGATAGAAGAATGTAACACAGGCAGAAAAAAATTTTAAAAGAATACACATAGTCACTAGACTTTCCACTAAACTTTAAAGCATTTCATTATTAAATGTATGTCTATTTCATTTTTATTTTGCCATAATGCCTTGCACGTGGTAAAGTAAAAATTTTTCTTATGTATAATGAATGTGTGAATGGATGAATGAAAAAGGGGATGAATGAATCTTCCATATACCTTTCCATCAGGGAGCTTGGTGCTTGTAGTTTTTGTGAGGTAAAGACCTATGCATAGAAATGGAAGAAGTTGAGGACTTGATCTGCTAACAGTTTCCAGCCCCATTTATTAAAATAATATGTTTAGATACTGGTAATTCCACATTACAGAATCAGTAGCACAGTTATTATTAAATATTCCCAAACTAGTCATCGCTGGACTGATTTCCAGTCTTTGATTACTGGAACTGATCTGCACATTTGTTTAGGCTGATTTTAAATTTAGTTTGGGCTTCCTAAGCCCATGCCAGGTAACAGTAGGAAGGAGAAAGCCCAGGATTATATTGGGAGTCAGAAAGAAACTATTCTGGAGCTATGAATATGATCTCCAATGTGAATAATCTGTAAACAGGTAGTGAGCCAATTATCCTTGGGTACATGGCAACACATCTCAGTAGTCATGATTATTTTCATCCATACACACTCACTATTTTTAAGAGCACAACCCAGCTGGAAAGGAAAATAATTTCAGCAGCTTTCCAACACTTTTCAAAGTAATGAATAGTAGCCAAAATATTCTTACTTCTAACTAATCCATTCACCAAGTATTTATTTAAGCATCTATTATTGCATGCCGGGGACTTATAATCAAAAGAAGTTCCATTTCCGGGCCTTGGTTTTAACCAGGTGTAATCTGTGAGTACAGAAAAAGGCGGTAGACTGTACCAGACTAAAACGTCTTTGAAGACACTATCCCTCTACTGAAAAGCTTGTTGGGTTACAAATGTAAATAGTGGCCAAATTAAATAGATGCTCACAAAATTCTATTTACTCTTATACAGTAATTGTTTTAAGGGGAGGAGTCTTGATTTGATCTAGTAACATCAAATGAAGCATCAGAACACTGAATAATCACTTTCGAACAAGGTGCAGGTATCGCACACTCGCAGGCAGCACTTGCTTTCTGAGCTAACAATTGTGAGGGTGTTTGCCTGTATATATCAATGTGTGTGCACACAACCCCATTTACATATCACCTGACAGATAAGGTTTTATAGAGTCCAAATTACAGTCTCCTCCTATTCTGCTGAAGTGCAGAGAACAGTCAAACATGATGCAAATGCTGTAAAATATTAATTTACTTTCTCATTGGTATGCCTACTTATTTAAAAAATATTTGTATTATTTGTATTGCTACATCAGTTAAAGTAAGTAAGAAAGTTAACATAACTTGCTGTATTCTTTTAAAGGAAAGAAACACAAGAATACACAAGAGCAAGAATGAATGGATTCATAGTAAAATAATACAAGCAATATAAAAGAAAATGACCTATTAACTATTTTATACAATATATACACTAAACATGGAATATTTAATATTTTAAAAGCAGAGCAACCTAACACAATACCACTAATAGTGGAAGATTAGTAAGAAAGGTGGCCTAAATAATATTTATGCGTTGGTCAATAAAGAGGAGATAATAGGTAAATAATGTAAACACGAGAGATACTATAAATACTTCGGAGAGAGTGGGCCAAAGCTCAGGGTGCAATAAAAGAAAAACTACCATATACAGTGACAAAAAATACACTTTCTTTGAATGCTAGACGCATAAATGCTTCTGGGTCAGTAGCAGTGTCAATTATCATTAAAAACTTCTGCTAAATGACTCCCTCAAAACATGTCATGTTAAAGAGCACCTAAGTAGAATAAAAAAAAAGAGTTCCTCTTAGCCTGAATCAAAAGACCACAATCAGGAGAGCCTCTGTCCCCTTAAGTCTCAACCTCTGATTACACTACAATGAATTTTCTGAACAGTAATTTTCAGGTAGGCTAAATTTTTGCTTACATTATGGCAATTATCATTGCATTTTCATTACTCCACAAATTGGATGCATTAAAAGTTATAGAAAAATCAATGAAACATTTCTGCTAACATCAAACATGTCAAAGAAAATATAATGCTCATTGCTTTTTTGCCTGTAACATTTCTAAACATGTTTTAGCATATTAGTAATGGTAATATATAGTACAAATATTTATTGTACATTAACTTGAAAAGTTCAGATTTATAAGGATTATAAAATACATACAGTGATAAAAGACAAAAATATATAAATTATGAAATAAAAAAGGGTTTTAAAGAACTGTTTTCACAAATAACAATTATTTGCTAAATCATTTTTTAATTTTTATTGACTGATTTTAGATAAAGAGGAAGGGAGAGAAAGAGAGAGAGGAGGACCATCGGCTTGTTGTTCCACTTATTTATCACTCATTGGTTGATTCTTGTATGTTCCCTGACTGGGCATCAAACCTGCAACCTTGATATATAGGGACAACATGCTAACCAACCGAGAGACCCACCAGGAATACCTAAATCTTTTTATTGCTCCTATAATTTTAAGCATATATTAAAATTATAGAATATATAAGCATATATATATATATATATATATATGTATATATCCAATTACAACTCTTTCAGCCAACATTTAAAAATAGTCTCTAAAACTAGCACTCAGTATACTCATTATCATATCCTCTCTTAAAGAATTTTTGAATGAGTATTTTATTAAACTGAATTTAATGAATCTAAAATTTGAACAGCATAATTTCTATTGTTTTCCAACCTCATTCTTAAGAAGAAAAAAAAGGGCAGTCCTATATGTAACGCCTTAGAACAGAAATTACTTCTCTATTGGGATTTTTAGATGATTTATTATTTTCAATGCTTTTAACAAAATAAGGAGGGCTGCTTCTGATAACTGAAAGTATGACCTGTGCTAAATCTGTTCTTTGAAGCAATTAAACTGCACATGTCCAAATCTCTCACAGAAGCCAACCATTCAAATCATTGAATTATTCTGAAAACATAAAGCAACAGAAACAAAATTATCTCTCTCACCCCTAAAAATTATATTCTGTCTTATGGCACTATGTCAGTTTATGTATGCAGGTATTTAAGCTCTCCAGAACCTAAACTATGTTATTACTTTCAAACAACTGTAATTTAAAGAATTAACATTCACTCCTACATTTACCTAGTTTAGTAAGATATATTTATTGACTAACTTCTATGAGGAAACATAGGGAGCTGGTGTCACAATATGTTAGTCATCAGACTGTCATTGAAGTTAAGTGCCAAAGTAAAATCCACTTGACATTTCAGAATGGAAAAAAAAATAAAGGCACATTATACAAAAGGAATGTGAGTCCTTAAGCTCTGTAATGACAACAAAAACAGGAGTCACAGAAATATGTTCACTAACATTTTAATAATCTCTTCAGGCTGACCTTTCCCAGGACTCCCAAACAACTGAGGAAGGTATATTGAAACACAGGGCCATCTACAGGCATTTGATGTATAATCCCAGGACTAAAGAGTTTTTCTTGAACCTTTCTCTAGTAAAAGACAATTCAGAAGCCCTGAAGCCAATTTATAATATTTCTGATAAAGTATCACTTCTGTTTACCAAACCCTCTTAAAACGAAATCCAGAGAGAAAAATATTAACTTTTCACAGTTCCCAATCAGGTACATTTCTCATCCTTATTTTAGCATGAATTTATGCATTCAAAAATACATGTTCACATTTTAGGGCAAGTAAAAACGATTTTCTGTAAGTCGAAAAATATCATCCAGGACCTCCAAGGTGTTGGGTAAAACTTACACTTCTGTACCTTATTTTATATTCTTGCTTCCCATCTGTTTACCTCCTAGGAATAACAGTAGCTCCTCGTTTTAACCACTGCAACTGAGTAGGCCACAAACACATAAACTCACTACTAGAAACTGGTAACCTCACACCCCACCCTTGGCCCCAAGGGGAAAAGGATTTACCAATTTAGCTTGGGGACCGGTGGCAGGGTCACAACTAAATCAAGGCGTGATTTCAATTATTTTTACTTTCAAATATCAAGGTTACTAAAATACTTCCCTTTATTTGGATTGCCCAAGCAACACAGAGTTTCCACAACCAAAGCTAATTTTCTTTTCTTTTTGTAACAGTATTACTTATCTTTGCTTAACAGGTTTAATAAGGTGGTGCCCTAATACAAAGAGTGGACTGCTGCTCTCTAAATTATTAAATGCTCATTAAATTATACCCCAAAATAGAGCAGAAGTTGTTTATTGTGCAAAAGCACCACACATTATCAGTCTACCAGCTACAGGCCTGCATGATCTCTTTCCTGAGACACAAACCTTTTCACTTACTATCACAGATTAAAGATCATGGCCAAAAGATCCAAATGAAGCACTTCAATACATTCAGAATGGCTGCCTACGGTCAGTCCCATTTTTTGCTATTATGACGGCTGTAAAGTTTTAAAATGTGACAATGGGGATAAGTTTCCCAAATAAATTACTTCCACTGAGTAAACCCTTTAGAAAACCAGTCATGACTACTGTAACTTAGGTTCTAAAGAAGGAGCACTTCCGCCCTTGAAAGGGTTAATGCCTGCAAGGCCAATGGCACCAGAAGGCAAAAGAAATGTTGCTTTAGTCAGCTCTGAAAGGTTTCTAACAAGTACCAAATACTTGTTGAACTGTTCACAATAAACACCAGCAGGATTGTCGGGCTCCTTTCACTGTCTGGGAGAGGCATTTACATACTGCACCCAGTAAGAACAGCTTGTTGGTCTCCTTTATAAGAGTATGGATAAGACTCATTCAGTGTTTCCCGTCCAAATGAAGGCGCAATTGAAATAGTGAAGTCCCTCTCGTCTGGCTTGGGCAGCACAAATACTGTGCATAAAACACTTGGAATAGTCCAGGCACAAAACAAACCCACCTGAATGGAGGAGGAACACTGCCTGTTGCCATGGCAGCCTGATCTAATTACATGAGTGATGGGGTTGGAGTAAGTGCTCCGAAAACCTACACCACTGACCATATCTACAAGAGGAGAAAGACAGGCAGGCAGGAGGTTCAGGGGGAGACATCAACTTCTGCTTTATGTAGAAGGGGGCATTTAAGCCCATTTGTCTGTGGAGCTGTTAAAATACTGACTGATGCATGCACAGTTAGAGGGCAGTCAGAGGAGATTAAATGCCACAGCATTGGCCGTTATGGTGCAATCCTTTCCAAGAGTTCATGTGCAGGATTTTCTCATCCTCCTCTCTGGTGGTTTCCCAGGCATGCGTTTCATTACACACACACACACACACACACACACACACATACACTAAACTCAAGTATCAAACTTCCTTCGCCCACCAAATAAACCACAAGGTGGGCTTTACCAGGGGCTTCTAGGAACTGCAAGGTTCCTCATAAACCCAAACAGAAATGGCTTAGCTAACAGTGTTGAAAAGTAACTAGCTGAGCCTAAAAATAACCATCAAGTAACCACCCTCTGCTGTGTGCGACATGTAACGATGATGTTTAAATATCAAGAGCACCCTGCATTATAAAACACAAATGTCATTGAGCTGTGACTACTAGATTGCCAAAGGAGGACTTATTTGCATACACACATTCCCGTGCATGCAGGGCAGGATGTGCAGGGAGTATGCCACTCTAAGGCATTAGTTTTGATTCTGTGGGTGTAATGGGGGTCTTATAATGTTGCTAACTGTACCCTGTGGATCTCGCAGGGAAGCTAAGAATCTCTTCGGGGACAGAACCAGTTTGGAGAGGAGTCCCTACTGCACAGCATACGGTAAACAAAATAAAAATAGCTTGCCGTTCTCCTTAGCCACATCGCGCATTATATAACCAGCTTCCGACTGGCTTTTTTTTTTTTTCTTGCCCTTACTACTCTTCAGCAATTTCCCAATCTTCCGAAGTATTTATATTACCCTCTTATCTGTAGGATTATACACTAAGAAAGCAAAACAAAACAGAGCCGCCGCGGGATTGAACCGAACTCCACAGTCCTTAGAAACTGATTTTGTTGTTGTTTTCTGGCTGGATCTCCACCACCACCCTACTTCCACCGCCAACCGAGGTGCTTGCTCCATCTCCCTAGAAAACCTGGATTGTTTCATCCCTTCCAGTCAGCCCCCTACGTGGTCGGAAATAAAATGAAAGCACCAGCCGCGGAGTTCGGGCTGGCGGCCTGAGGGCGGAGGGAGGCTGAGGAGGGGTCGGGCGCAGCAGAGTCAGCCAAGTGGCTTCAAAGGGCCCCCTCCCCACCGCGACGGCCCCGGCGGACCCCCACCGCCCGCGCGGGCACACACACACACACGCATTCACACGCGCGCTCGCTCACTCACACTCCCGCCGCGCTCCGTCGCCTCCTCACCTCTTGCTCCGCCCGGCCGGCCCCTTCCCTGCCCCCTGCAGGGCCGGCCTGCGCGCAGCGCTGGGACCACGTAGGAGGCGGCGCGGCCGCGGGAGTTGCTGGGTCTCCGGTCCGGCCCCGAGGAGCAGAGGGGCTCCTGGGTGCATCCCAGTCCCCGCAGCGCCTCCACCGCCGCCTCCTCCTTCCCCTCCTCCTGGCTTCATTCACCCTCCCAGCAGCCGCGCAGCCGTTCACTCCCGGCGCCGGCAGGGCAGCGCCTGCTGCCGCTCCTCGGCTCCTGCCGCCGGCGCAGGCGGGGGCGCGGGCCCGGACTGGGGCGCTCATGGGCTCCCGGCTCCGGCGGCGCGGCGGCTGCACAAGATCAGGAAGCGGCCGTACCAACAGGGCCGCCAGCGCCACTCCGGCCGTGCTCCCAGCACCCGCGCCCCCGCGCCCATCCTCCGCGTCCCCAGCGCTCCCACTGCCTGCGCCCAGCCGCGCGCAGCGTCCCGGCTCCGCCGCCGCTGCCGCTGACCCCTCCGGGTCCACAGCCGCGCGCCAGCGATGCCGGCTCCCAGAAAACCCGCGCCCCGGGGCACCGAGGCCGGGCGGCCACTAGCGGAGCAACCTAGTCCTCCTTCAGACCCGCTTGCTCCCATCGCTCTCTTTGGGGAGAAGGGTGGGGAGGGGTCGGCGGGAGGAGCGGACAGCGCGACCCCGGCCGCCGCCTCCTCCCTTTACCCCACCTCCAGGGAGGAGGACATGACTCTTCGCATTCGCAACCAGACCAGCAGCCGCCCAAGCGGGGTGCCGCCGCCGCTCTCCCGGCCCGCACCCCCAGCCCGGGCGCGCCCCCTCGCCCGGCGGGCGCCCACCTGGTCCCCCGCGGTCCCCCTGCTGGCCATCCCCGCGCCCAGAGCGGGGTGTCGGCCTGGGAGGCTGAAGCCGGGGAAGGTTGTATGTACACACACACACACACACACACACACACAAACAACACAACACGCTGCGTCGATTTCCTTCTTTCCTCTTCAAGCTGTTTTCCGTGCTGCCTTTGGGGGTTTGGGATTTGTTTGCTGGTTGTTGCTTTGGCCCCTCTCAGGAGAGCGGGGATAGGGGGGGATCTTAATCTAAATCGGGGGAGAAGGGGATGGGGGAGGGGGAGAGACAGAATCAGAGGAGAAAAAAAATCGCCACTTACTGTAAAGTGTAAATGGATCTGGGGTGGCGTGGGGAAGGGGGGGCAGAGGGAGAGAAACAGTGTCTTGCGGCTGCTGTAGCTCTGGCTGCTGCTCCAAGGGGCTTGTTTTGGATCCCCCTGCAGTGAAACAGGTCCTGTACGGCTCCGCCACTGTAGTAGAAATGATGTCTGCGGTATACTCTGCTCTCTCCTCCTCCTCCTCCTCCTCCCCCCACTCCCTTCCCCTCCCCTCCCCTCCCTCCTCCCTCCCTCGCGCTCTCTCGCGCTCGCAAGCTCGCTCCAGTATGTAAATGTGTAATAGAAGCCAAATATGGAGCAGTTGGCTGCTGCCGCCGCAGCTCAAGGATCCGACGGGAGGGCGGGAGGAGGGGGGGGGCACCCTCCGGCGGGCGGCGGGGCCAGCGGCTCGAGCCGGGCGAGCGCAGGGCGAGCGGCAGACCCGCGCCCTTAACCCTTCGGTGCGCGTGGCCCCGGTTCGGAGGCCCTGTGGGAGGCGGGCGCGTGTCCCCGAGACTGATTAGGAATGGAGGGGCGGGAGCGGGAGGGGAAACACGGCCGGAGGGGACAGTTCTTTCAGGTTTGGGAAAGGGGCGGGGAGCTGAGGCGATGAGGTCATCGTGGCGGTGACCGGTCGTCCTCGCGCGCCTCCCCGAGTCCCAGCACCTCTGGAGGAGACAGCGCGACAACAGGGTGCAACTCGGGCACCCTGGAGGAATCTCCAGCTCCGAGGCGGTGAATAACCCCGGGAGAAGGGGAGGCGGCCAACGCTGATCGCTAGACGCCCTTCGTCCTGGGCGTGCCGAGAAGCTGACAACCCGGGCGGACTGCGACCAACGCGCACTTTCACCTCGTAAGGGTTCAGCTTCGGCGATCCGGAACCCAGACCACCGGGCCGCGGGGAGTGTCTTTGCGTGCAACTCTAGAAAGTTTTAAGGGTCCCCCCGACTGCACATGCAGCCTTACCTTTACTGCCTGGGGAAGCTGGTGACCTCCCTTACCTCCTTTCTCTTCCTGAAAGTCCGGAAATCTGCTATGGGTATGGAACTACCTAGCTCTAGTCCTCGTAGAGGACCCCGTCCTCCTCGCGCAGCGTATTCGGGATCATTAATTTAATCGGAAATGAGGTAACCAGTGTAGGAGATTGAGAAAGCAAACCGAGCATCAAATGGCAGTTCTGGGTGAATCCACGCTGAAGGACTTCCTCTGGACTCAATTTTTTAAAGTGCGGTTCTCAATCCCCTACCTCCCAGCCCTGATCCTTCCACCTGGTTTAGCTCCAAGGGAAGGAATATTCTTGGGGGGGGGGGGGGTGCATCTTGCCCACAGGTGTGGCACTTGGAGCTAAAAGGAGCTTACTGTGGCACACCCCTTGCTGCAGATAATTCTGGAGGACTAGTAGGTGTCGGGCAGCGTATGACCTTCAGGTGCTTAGAACCAAGTATCCAAGTAAGTTTCTCTCTGAAAGCCACCACTTTTGACTGTACGCTGTATTTGAGAAACCTTTTGGCTGAGTTTACTTATGAGCTAGCGGTTAGTCACCAACAGAAGCAAGATACAGACTCGCCAAGAGAAATGTGTCAGCTTTTAAACAATTGTATTGTAGAACCAACGTGCTACAGAAATAAAAATAAGCATGCTAACTGGGAAGGTGTCGAGCCCGGGCAATATTTTTTTTCTCGCACTTTGAAATACCATACACATATACATGGCTATTTAAATAGAACTACTACTGTTCACTCTTACTCACTTTACAACTTTTTTTTTTCATTTAAAAATAATTGTTTATAGTTTAAAGACCCAGGGTTGGTCTAAAATGACATTGTTGGTCTCATTACAGCCTCTAGTGGACAGTTAAAATGAGTTTCCTGAAAAGGCTCTTCTGGTGTTGTGCTCCTTGACAAGCTTTGTCAAGGTGAAGGTTAATACCTCAGACATAACCTGGTAATAGCTCTTCCCCCCACTTTGCAGAGCCGGCTTCTGAAAGGAGCTTTGTGCTGCAGGTATTATTATTACTGGCCTGTGAATAAACAGAGAGCTTCTGCTATTCATTTCAATTTCAGACAGTTTTCATAAAAACTGAACTCATCTAAATTATTTTTATGACAGAATGTATTGGTTGCCGTGTTTTTGGCTTAACTGAGATGTTTTTATTCCAACTCCTAATCTGCAGACTGTCCAATCCACCTCCACTCTATTTTTAGACATCTTATATTTAGGATTTTCAGTAAAAAGCTAATATTTTAATTATTGCATTGGCACAAGCAGTTAAGTTATTTTTAAAACCTTAAACAAATTAAAACACATAATTCAGATTAGAGTTAGTCAATTAATTTAAATATTCCCTCAAGGAAGCTAAATATTTATATTACTCAAGCAGTAAGAATAATTAATAAGAAATGTGTCATTTACTTTCTTAGCCATTGAGATTAAAGCTATTAACTGCCATTAAAATCTGTTAACTATTTCTTCCTACGAGGTCCAACCAACATCCTATATAATAAAAGCCTAATATGCTAAGTGTCTGGTCATCTGATTGTCTATTCAACCAATCAAAACATAATATGCTAATGATATGCTAAGGCTTGCTATGATGTGCACTGACCACCACGGGGCAGGCGCTCAGACCGGTAGGTTAGCTTACTGCTGGGGTCTGGCAGATCAGGACTGAGCGAGTTGGGTCAGACATGCACTGGAGCCCTCCCACGGTCCCTACCCAGCTGGCCAACCTCCCATGTCCCTCCTGGCCCAATCATGCACCCGTGGGGTTCCTTGGCCTGCCCTGCACCCTCTCGAAATCCAGGACCCCTCAGGGGATGTTGTAGAGACAGTTTTGGCCTGATCCTGCTCAACGCAGGAGCTGCCCCCTGGTGGTCAGTGTGCTCCCACAGGGGGAGTGCTGCTCAGCCAGAAGCCAAGCTCACAGCTGGCAAGTGCAACAGGGGTGGCAGGAGCCTCTCCCACCTCCGGGGCAGTGCTAAGGATGTCCGACTGATGGGGCGAGCGGGCCTAAGCCATCAGTCGGACATCCCCCAATGGTTCCTGGACTGTGAAGGGGCCCAGGCTGGGCTGAGGGACCCTCCCTAAGGACACAAGTTTCGTGCACTGAGCCTCTAGTAAACATAATAATACTCATGATAAACTTTCATTACCTTTAGCACTGAAATGTTTTATTTTCAGATGGCAAAATAGTAAGTGTACAATCACACATAACTGGTACTGATTATTTAAAAACAACACTCTCTCATGCAAATAAAAACTCAATGAAAGAAGAACAGAGCTTTCTAAAAATCAGTAGGCAAATATGTAGTACTGTGGTCTTGTTCATAAACCTGATACTATATTTTACAAGCATAAGTCCAACTTTGAAATAAAGGAAACTAAGAAATAAGGCCTGCTGAGACTTACTCCTAATTTATGTTCTGCATTGATTAAACATTTCATCCCTTATGTCTATTTCTCTGTTTTGGTAGTATCCATTTTTCAAGGTTGAAAATGGGTTCTCAAGTATATATTATATCATCACATTTTGCTTCTTAAAGTCTTCAGTGGGAGCTTTTTAGACAATCAGAATGAGCGTTCCACCCCAGACATACTGAACCAGAATCTGCCTTTTAACCAGCCCCTAGGTGGTTCCTAAGGACATTAGTGTGAAGAATGCTATCTATACTGCAAGGGCTCTGTCTACACGAATTTGGCCACAGATGTAGAATTTAATTCCTCTATTCCTTTTTTTATCCCCTCCCTCTTTTATTATTTGTACTTTTTAATGAAAACTTGTTACATTTTATGCTTTGGTTAAATTGTACTGCATTTCAGAAGAGCTGTGATTTATGCACAAATCTGTACCATCATTACCAAGAGAACTCAGGAATGTCCTGGGGTCTTGAATGTGAAAGTTTTCTTCACGGCAGCAGAGGGAGCACAAGAGTACTTAATAAAACAAGTGTACAGGCCATCCAAATCATAAGGGATATTAAATTGCAGTATATGTTTTCATTGGACTAGCTTACCAGGTTATAGCAACTAAATATCAAAAAGATTGAAAGTTCACTATAGATGTACTTACTCGGAGTTGTAGGCTTGAGTTCTTAAAATAAAGTGGACCTCAAAAGTCATACTTGGAAAAGATGCTTAACTTTCATTATGTCACAATATATGGAATTTAAGCCATTGTGCTGTATGCCTTAAACTTATAGTGTGATGTATGTCAATTATTTCTCAATAAAATCAAAAAAAGAAAGGTGACTTATAGAATAAGGCAACTTTAAGAGTAACTTCTATTTATTTTTAAATATTGGGGGGTCCCCTGGTCGTGTGGCTCAGTGGTTGAGCATTGATCCAAGAACCAGGGGATCACAGTTCGATTCCAGGTCAGGCAGGGCACGTGCCTGGGTTGGCGGGCTCCATCCTGAGTAGGGGGAGTACAGGAGGCAGTGGATCAATGATTATCTCTCATCATTGATGTTCTCTCTCTCTCCCTCTTCCTTCCTCTCTTAAATCAATAAAAACAAATATAAGTAATAATAAAAAAATAAAATGTTGGAGGTCAATTAACCCAACAGTATGTCTGATAAATTTATTTCATTGGGATTTAAATCTGTTTAGGAAAGAATGCACTTCTCACCATGTTTGATTTCACAGTAATTTTAGGCTTTTATCCTTAATGTTTGCAGTGGTGAGGACATATATTTCAGTTATATCTATGTAGCTTTTTACACTCTTACAACCTTCTGTATTACATCTTCAAACACTCCCGTGAGGTGAATAAGACATGGGAAAGCCAAGCCTCAAAGTTTTGAAACTGCTTTGTGCTTTCATAGTATCGGGTTATTTAATTGTTATAATGATCCAATGAGGTGTTCAGAGAGGAGGGAAATCATAGAGGTTAAATATCCAGCAGCATGTTCTCTACAGTTTTAAAGATTTTTCAAAATTACTAGATAGTGAATATTTAATAAGTGAACATCTAGGCAAGAGACTTATGAATAGAGACTATGTCTTAATTCTCAACTTGCTCTTTATGTATTTACTAGAGGCCCAGTGCACGAATTCATGCATGGGTGGGATCTGGCTGGTCCACCCCGATTGGGGCCCAATCAGGCTGGGAGGGGGGCGCCGCGGGCAGGGGACTCAGGAGGTTGGCTGACCAGCCCTGCCCCCAATTGGGGTGGGGGGGGGGGGGGGTGATTGGGGGTGGGGCTGGCCAGGGGGATGGGCCACAAGTGGTTGGCTGGCTGGCCCTACCCCATGGTCAAACTCCCAGTCGAACTCCTGGTCAAGGAGACAATTTGCATATTAGCCTTTTATTATATAGGATCATTTAACCAACAGCCTTTATGAGTTTGTGTTTTTCACTTATTTTCCAGCATTTATTGTTCATCTACAATAACTAGATCTTGAGAATATAAAGATGAATAAAACATCTTTGTCTGCAAGAAATTCACAGCAAAACCAATCTTATATTTTGAAAAATGTTCCTTTTTACCATGATAAAAAGGTAAAGATTCATAGTTGCTTGATCCAGCACCTTTCAGAATCATTATCTCAATCAGACTTTTGAATAGGAGAATCAAGTACTAGAATTATTAAAAATTGGGGAGGTGGGAAGGCAATTATCTGAATCATCTTTTTTACTGCTAAGAAAATTTTGATTTACAAACTAATATCAATGTTTCACATTTATAAAACAAACAAAATGTAAAGCTATAACATGCATTTTACTGACTGCCTATCCTAGCAAAAATAAAAAAGTCACATGACTAAATTTAAGTGTTAAACCCTTATGTCTATCTTTATAAAAATTGATTGTTAAAAAAAAAAATTTCTTCTATGTGAAAGTAGGGTTTGCCAAGTTTCTGTCTGGAGCAATTTGTTATGGCTGTGTCATAAATCCCGGAAAGTTTGAATTTTTAATGGAAACACTGACAGACCTTTAACCACACTAATAAGGAGGGTGTTATCTTACACATGTCATTTAAAAATCTGAGCAAATCATAGCATGCTTGCAAAACAAGTATACTTTCCTTAGACTGTACTCTGGAATAAAGCTGGGGAGACCAGAAAAATAAAATAAACTAAAAACAAAAGTGAAAAGCACTCACACAATAGACTCTGAGGTCAGCTCACCACACCCCAACTGAAGTAACTGGGCTCAGCGTGGCACAGGGGCTCCCAAGGGACGTGCGTCTGAATCATCTTTCTCAACCTTCTACCAAACTGTAGCAGGACAGGCTTCTGGGTAATGGAAATGGCATCACCAACTCAAGAGTGAAGTTTACATCATTGTAAACATCTGTCAACGGGTTATGATTTAACAGTCCACATTAGGCAATATTAAATACGAGTCTGTCTACTATTGAAAACAAAAACAAGCGCCTTAGTATAAGTCTGCACTGTCCACTATGGCTATTAAGCACTTAAAATGCGGTTAGTCCAAATTGAAATGTGTTATAAGTGTAAAACATACTTCAGGTTTTAAAATGCTTAGTACATACACGGACACACACACATACACATATCTACATACGTGTATACACATGTATATGTGTCTCAATTTTATATTGAGTGAATGTTGGAATAAAAATATTCTGCATATATTAGGTTAAATATATTGTTAAATTTACCTGTTTCTTTCCCCTTCGTAATGTGGCTGCTATAAAATTTAACATTTCCTGTGTGGAAGGGTTGCATATTAGATTTCTAATGGACAGCACTGGTGTGGACAATGAGGGTGGGGAGTACAGGGATGAGTTCTAAGAATCCACAACTGGAGATCCCGGCATGGCTCTCTGCTGTAGTGTAGTGGATAACTTACTTCTCTAGCTTTCTTCAGGCTTCCCCCTGGCAGTGTAGGATGGGCCTAATTGTTAAAACAATCCCTGACCATAGACACAGACAATAGGGTGGTGAAGATTGGGGTGGGGGTGGGGGGTTGAAGGGGGTGAGAGAGGACCATGGCAGGGGAAGGGAAGAGGGACATATGTAATGCTTTCAAGAATAAAGATTTATTTAAAAAAAAAAAAATCCCTGAGAGGGAGTTACCTGTCAGTGGGAGTCATCTCACTGGCAGAACTGGAATGGGCCTGCAACCCAAATTGGTTAGGCTTTCCTACGACTCAGTCTTTTTATGGGGATCAAGGGTCCTTTGCCACCCTGGAACGCTGATGGAAAACCTATACTCTGTTATAGAAAGCACAGCATTCTAGAGTTATAGCTGGTTTTGCTGTTTGAAGCTGAAAGGTGTGGGGTTGGTACCTTCTTGTGGCAGATGGCTTTGGGCATTGATAAAGAAAATTCTATAGTTGCTGCTTAACTAGAAAACAAATCAAGGCCACCAAAAGGAAATCTTTAAAAAACAGCAACACACACTTTCTAATATATTTAGTACAATAGGACACGCCAAAAGGAAATGATTTTTACCATTATTATTTATTTCACAAGCAAACCTAGATAAATTTTCATCAGTGTAACCGTGACCAAGATTAATGCAATGCAATGACCTATGAACTATCAGAATTTATGGTCTTAATCGTCTAAAGAACATAGGTTTTCTTACATGAAAAGTAAGTGGACGTTTTAAGGTTTAGAACAGTGGTTCTCAACCTTCCTAATGCCGCGACCCTTTAATACAGTTCCTCAGGTTGTGGTGACTCCCAATTTCATTGTTACAAATTAAACATAATTAAAGCATAGTGATTAATCACAAAAACAATATGTAATTATATATGTGTTTTCCGATGGTCTTAGGCAATCCCTGTGGAAGGGTCGTTCGACCCCCAAAGGGGTCGCGACCCACAGGTTGAGAACCGCTAGTTTAGAATGAGTGAGTTGAATTTTGCTTGGTATTGGCTAGGAGCATTTGGAAACCTATTAAAAACATTGCATTAATAACTTGGTATTCGGTTTCCTCAAAAGAAATACATTTTCCACATTAAAATCAAAGTCCAAAGCCACCATTGTTTGAACTTAAAGTAGTGGCAATTGATGGGTTGTACATGTAGAGCTTAAGGAACCTTCAAAATAAGATCAAGGGAAGCAACAAGCTAAAAAAATAAACATCAAGTTGTTCTGGAAGGAGGTAAGTGAAGTTCTTTGTTATTCTAACTTTAGGATATTAAAACATACATATGCATAACTATAAGCTCTCTCAGTTACTTTATTTTTCTTGAGTCAATGTCAGCCAGGAGAAGCTGTTTCAAGAGAGGGTCCAGGTTTAAGAAAACGATTTTATAAGGAATTTACCAAGTTTACCCCAAAGGTGGAGAATTAGAGAAGACTGCATTGGCACACTTTGCTCTTTGACATAAATAACTGAGGAAACTGCCCAGCTAGTGACTTCAGCGAGGGTGGTCAGGAGTTTGATATTTGCAGAGCCCCTTTTCATCAGGCCTTTCCAGATTTAACTGCTGGGAGACTTGGGGGAGCTCTCAGGATTGACTTGCTTTGTGTCTGTGGCACAGACATGAAACGATAGCTACTGCCACAGATGCTTTCTGACAGAGCCGAATAATAGCGCTCAGACTTACACTGTAAATTACAAACGATCCCTTTTTAAGTACAAAATGAATGCACAGAATGGAAGACCCTGTCAGCTAGAATGCTAGTAAATCAAGCAGAAGAAGACAAATTGTTCACTCATACCACTACCGCCAGATTTTTATTCTGCTAACTGCACTGTCTTGGGAGAGCTTTACTTTCTTTCTTTTTTCCTTTTTGTCAGTTATAAAGAGAAATTAATACATTGTAATTCTAATCAACATGGGAGGCAGCTGATGCTTCTCTGAAGGCCAATCAAGTTGCGCTGTTTCCCAACCCTTCCCCCTACCTCTGGTTTAAAAGTTGTAGCTTTAATACCAACAGTCAGAACATGTGACCTCGTCACTCCCAGAGCTTTTTCTGCAGTCAATTTCATAATTACAACTCTCCGCCTCTCTGCTCAGCACTTCCTTCCCTGCACTGTCCTCTCTCCCCAACCCCCAGCAATGAATCATGGTGCATTCAAAGAGATCCAGATGACCCAGTGCGAACTCCACTGGCATCCTGTACATTCTTATGCCAAAAAAGGGGAGTTGCTCTAAGACAGAAACCTAGCCAGATCCTGATGTAGATCTCAAAGGCAACGAACTTGGGTGCTTATCTGGGAAGATCAGCAAAGAGTTAATTTTCCTAGATCACCGTGGTGATTCAGAATTGCATATCTCAGTTCACGATCAGGTTTTCAAGAACCCAGTTCAGTGTACACAAAGGAATATATCAGAGGAAAAATGTTGGCAGATCTCCTTGTGCAATCAGGGCAGAGGAATTTATACCACATTCAGCCCTTTGATTTCTCCGGATCTGGCTGAGGGTAGGGTTTCCATATTTGTGCTTTGGCAAATGCGTGCAATAATTAACTCTTCCCTGTGTGCGCTCTGAGTGTCCTTCCAGGTTACCGTGTGCTTATTTGTGCATTTATTAAAACCAGAAACATTCCGTCCCCTTCGTTATTTGAAGACTGTGTCTGAATAATACAGATTAAGTCAGTGATAGGAGCTTTGCCTTTAAAGACTTTTCACCCTACTTAAGGAGGTAAAGGGTGTATGTACTTTTGCATGTGCTCTCTCTCTCTCTATGGAGAGGCCCTTCTCCTCCCCCCACCTTTTCTGTGCATGGCTGTTTCATCCTCAGACTCTGAGATCCAGCTCAAGTATCAACATTTCTGTGAAGGCTTTCCTGATTATCACAAGAGTTTGCAGCTCTGCCCAATGTATGAGTCAGAGAAGTGCTATTTTCTTATTCTTTTTATTTATACAATATTTTTTTGAAAGTCTGACAGAAAAAAAATCAAGGCCATAAGCACAGATGGAGAGTATCCTAAGTGAGGGCGTATCTTATCTGAATACTTCCTGTGACTCCCAAACCCATTTGACCTCTGTTTACAATTGTTTATTTTTCCATGTGTGTGAGTCCCCCACACTGGTCATTTCTTCATGTGAGTTCCCATAGCCCTCTGTAATGAGTTGGATTGTGTTCCCCAAAAAGATCTATTGATGTCCTAACCCCAGTGTCTGAGTGTGATCTTATTTGGAAATAAGGTCTCTGCAGATGTAATTAGTTAAGATGAGGTCTTACTGGATTAGGGTGGGCTCTAAATCTAATATGACTGCTGTCCTCATAACAGGAGGGAAAGATGCAGACACACAGAGGAGACCCAGGGAAGAAGGCTGGCGAAGAAAGGGACAAAGATTGGTGCTATGCTGCCACAAGCCAAGGAAAACCAAGAACTGCCAGCAACCACCAGAAGCCAGAGGAGACAAAGAACGATTGTCCCTCTGAAACCTTAAGAGGGAGCAAGGCCTTGCTGACACCTTGATTTTGGACTTCTAGCCCTCAGAACTGTGAGAGCATAAATTTCTGTTTTAAGCGTCCCAGTGTAAGGTAATTTGTTACAGCATCTCTAGGAAACTATTAAACCCTCTTTATGAGATCTGTGATTATATGGCTGTTGTATTCTTCTTTCTTCTCTTTATTTTTATATGGCTCTATCTTTTACCCAGGCCGATACCAATAAACAAAAGGCCCAATGGAATAGAAAAGTTATCAAGAGAGTTCTAGAGCCACCTCCCATCACCCCAGAAACATCTAACTTCTGGGCCCAGGCACAGAGGTTACTGGAGGTCTGAGCTGACTCTTGCACTGGGCCTCAGCTCAAAGGTCTTGCACAGGCCTCCTCAGCTCCCTCTGCTGGTGCAAGAATGCAACAGAAGCTTTCCACTTGCTTTGTTTGGCAATGAGGAAATAACAACCAAAGAACTGGTCTCCCTGCCCTCCCTACCCCCCGCCCCCACACACACACCCAGTTCACTGGAGTGTTCTAAAAGTGTTCCTGAAAACCTCAGTCCTTCTGAGTCTCATGTTTCAAAGAACAACTGGAAGCTCATTGGTTTCACGAGGTTTTCTCCAGCTGGTTGAAAGAGGCCTCACCCTCCAGCCCAGAGTCCTGAGGTATGTATTCTCTAGAGGCACTGTTCTTGCATACACTTCTCACCCAATGGCTACTCCAACCTTCCAACTATTCAAGCCAGAAAGCATCTTGACTCCTCTCTTTCTCTCACATCCACATCCAATCTGTCTAAAAACTCAGCTGGCTCTACCTTCAAAATATATCCAGAATCTGACCATGTCTCACCACTTGGGCTGCTACTATTGGAGCTAAACCACCACCATCCTCATCAGGATTATTGCATTAGCCACCTAAATGGTCTCTGCTTCCACCATTACCAGCCCACTCCATAGCCGGTTGTCTGTATCAGCCTTATAAGCCCCAACACAATGATTACCTCATTAGAAGCTAATCCAAAACAAATGCAACTTGTCCACACTATGGTATATAGTCTATTTACTTGGTTTTTGACTTAATTATATCTAGTATAACTATCAAAGTTGAGTCAGAATGAGCTGAATCTCACATTCAGGTTCAGATTTGTAAAGAACTCTTAAAAATTCAGAATCAGAATTGAAGATAATGTACGAAATCGTTTTGAGAAAAATAGAAGGTAGTACGCCAACAGATTTTAATAATCATAATTTTAAAAAGCTACCATTTTTCAAGCTCATATTCTGTGCCAGGCAATGTGATAAAAGTTTTGTACATGTCAGCTCATCTAACCACCCACAATGATATAGTGAGGTAAGATCACGATCCTGTTTTTTAGCTGATTAAACTAAGGCTTGGTGTTTAAAAAACCAGCCAAACGTTCAAGGTCACCCAGCACTGAAGTTATTCACCTGTGCAGCCTGAGAATTTTAAACAAATCCTTACTTGAATTAAATAGGCCCGTTAGCATCATAACACTGCATTACAATATTTTGGGTAAGGCATAATTTTTAATACCAATCTCTATGTATTAGATTTTATTTTTGAGTGAATAACACATGTATCCCAATAATTAAAGCTAGTGATTCCTACTGAGAATTCAATATTCCATAATATAAACTGAATGGCTTTAGATCAACCTAACTGGTTTCCCAACTAACAAAACTACACTCTAGCTTACAATTTTTTACCTATGCTACTACCTGGCTGGAAATGACTCTCACTTGAAGTCCATGGTCACATTCTGAGGACTCTTTCCTATTGGAAAGTTTGGCTCCCATCTGGTACATTCCATCATGGTAAGAACTAAGTAGATGGCAAAGGGCCAACATAAATTCCCAAACCTAATTTAAGGACTCAACTTCCTTTCAGTTAGTCTGGGCCTGGCTTCTCTTGTCCTTCCCTAGAGCTCCCCAGAGGTACTGTGACCACAACTCAAGTGTGTAACCTGGCCACAAAACAAGTATAAAACACTACAACCTCTTCGCAGATTCATTCTAATTTATCTTTAAGGCAAATGATCCTTGAAGCTGAAATAGTTCCAGAGTCTAAGAAATAGTCTAAGAAATTTGAAGGAGCGAGGGAAAAGGCCCTGCTTTTCCAAAGATGTAGAAAGAGGACTCTGCTCTCTGAGGGCAGAGGAAGGAAGGAAGGAAGAAGAAGACCCTATTTGTGACTGCAGAGGAGGAAAAGAAAAGAGCCCCACAAGGAAACTTCCAACAGATGGTAAATACATTTTTAATTCTTCTGTCATACTGTGTGGACTTGTGCACATTTGTCCTGCTGTGTTAGGCTCCCGAAATAGCTAGCCACGGAATTGCAGAACAGCTCTGCTGCAATTTGAGATTTAGGAAACCATGCTGGCTGACAAAACAGGAAAGGCTCATAGTAGGATGGAGTGGATTTGCTCCCAGTTTGCAGTTCCTCAATGTAGCATTCACTGTAGTTCTTAGCGCAGGAAAACTCTCTCACGTGTCAGGTCTCATTGATGATGTCTCAAACACATCACTTCAAATAGTCCCTCTGAGCTCCAGTTAGAATGATTACATGTTGACATTATCCATATGATAATCTCAAAGGTTAAAAGGAGTGCAATCCATTCACCGATGGATCCCAAATACTCCATCACAAACATGTATGGCAGCCTGGAGTTCTACACCAAGCCCTTCACATACTTTTTGTTTTGGCACAATGCTCCCATGGCACATCATGGGAATTCCAATGCCAGGAAGAGGACCAAATATGATAGTGATTGCTGTAAAAGGGAGCGAAAGCATAAAATTCTAATGCACATTCAGATGACTCTGCCTTTGAGAAGTGACCTGAGACTGGTACCAAGAATGAGTTAGGTCCCCAATCCCAACACCATCTCTCAGTTCATCAGCAAGAAAAAACAAAAAGTGCTGATGAACTAAGTGGATGTGGAATAATGAGGAGAGGCTGGTCTATCACTTAATTGTAGTCTAGAAATATAACTTATACAACACTGTATTACTAGCACTGGGAGGATCCTTACAAATTCAAGTTCAACTTTTTTCATTTTCTAGACAAGAATCTGGGCCAAAGAGTTGTAGCAAACTGGCAAAGAGCATACAACTAGTTGGTGGCAAATTTAGTTCTGGAACCCAAGGCATAGATTTCTCAATGTTTGCTCTATTTTAGTACCCTCAGAAGGTGCACATTTCTGTGACAAGTAAAATCCAATTCTAGAAGACATTTCTCATGGTCATCCTCATTCGTGGGTTTTTAAAGTAAGATGATAGAATCTTTGGCCTACGAATATTTGGGAAACTAGTTGGTATTTATTATAGGTAAGGTTTCAAGCTAAAATATATTTGTTCATTTCTGTTTTTTAACCCCTATGGATGGTATCTAGATTATACAGAATCACATGATCTGGCACAGCTGAGGTCTTCTTTTCCTCTTTCAAGGGACAATTGGTAGATAGGGATTAAAAGCATTGGCAGAAGAGAACAGGGAGCTCATACAATAACTTCCCATTCAAAGCCTTCTTAGTCTAAAAATCTCTCCTGGCCTCAATTGGAGAAAGAGATGGATGGGAGGAAAGGGGATGTTTATTTTCTTGGTAAAAGAAAGAATAGAAAACCACTTTAGCACTGCTCAATTTGATGAAATCTTGATTTTCATGGTTCAAGTTTCTACAAGACTAAACATTTACTTTTCTGCATTCATAGATAATTTTCCAATGGGTATACATATAGTTCACTTATAAAAACTATTCTCAATCTCTATTTTAAAAATGTTATTTTTTCTCTTTTCTTTTCTTCTTTTTAAAGAAAGTTAATCCTTAAGGTCTTCAGTAGCTAGTTCAGCAATAAGGCCTCCTACATTTTGTAATTCTAGTCATTATTTTGATTTGTCGTTTTTGCATGTGATTTCAGCAATGTTTTATTCTATTTTTGTGATTGAAAATGTTTTACCCGTTGTACTTAAACATGGCACTCTTTGTTTTGAGAATTAATTTGACCATTTTGAATTCTTGCTAAATTTATTGGTTATCTCCATGGCCTAGTTACAGATCTGTGGGTGGGGGTGGGTAGTATCATCTTAAATGAATTATTTTGAGGATGGCAGTAATGAAAGCACACTTTAGGTTATTTAATTCCTGTGATACAAATTTGATCATCAAGCGAATGTCATTTGAAGCTTTAATAATTACATCTCAAGGCCTAAAGAAAAAAAGATTACATTTGCTACACATTCTCACACAGCCTTTCAGAATTACCCTCTGAGAGCCTGTTTGGCTGCTTTTAAAAAATCAATGGGTAGCAAGATTCCATTTTCAGAGGTCAAGCTCACTTGACACTTTGTCCTTTAAAAAAACAAAACAAAACAAAACACAAAAACTAGAAGAGGTTTAGCATTGCTTATTTGAAAGGGTTAAAATATAAGCTATTGATTTTATCCTTCCTTTTGGAGGACAGCTTGAGCTTTTCCCCCCTAGAAAGTTTGGAGGCTATGATTCGTGCCAGCGGACCCTGCTCCATAAGGACCAACACAGCTTTGGAGCTGTCCCCGCTTCTAAGTCAAGGGCTCTCCCAGTGGCCAGCTGCCAGTTTTATCTTTGGACTCTCATGAGCCTCGGAAATAAATCAACTTTCCAGTAAAGTCCTATGACTGCTCTGTTTTACATAAAAGTGTGCAGCCTAGAGATGTGATACTAATTTACCATAGTAGGTAGACAAGAAAGGAATAAAAATGACCATTGCCACAAAGAAAGAATTCCAAGGGAAGCCATTACTATGGAAATCGGGAGGGGGGCAGCTTGGGGATATCACTCCCACTCTTCCTACAGCTTCTGTAACTCAAAAGCTTATTATTTGTGTGGAAACAACAAATTTGCAAATGGCTGGGAAGTGTTCTAATCTATACGTGACATAGGTCAATACAGCCCATAAGTTGAAAAAGTGTTGAGCAGTCAGCTCCCTTAGGTCAATATTTCTTCACTGTGCTAAGAAAAGAAAAAAAAATGAACAAATTACTACTACACATAACATGGATGAATCTCACAATGTTTGAAAATAAAAAAGGGGCTAGATACAAAATAATTTGTACTGTATTGTTCCATTTGAATGAAGTTCAAAACCACAAAACTATCGTGTTAGAACTAAGTTAGAAACTAAGTATAATAGTTTACCTTTAATGAGGAGGGAGAGAGTTGTTTTTGTTTTTTAAATCCTCACCTGAGGATATTTTTCCCATTGATTTTTTAGAATGGACAGGAGGGAGAGGAGGGAGAGAGAGAGAAACATCAATGTAAGAGAGACATATTGATTGCTTGCCTCCCCGACTTGCCCCAAGATGGGCAGGGATGAACCTGCGAATGCCCTTGGCTGAGAATCAAACCCAAGACCCTTTGGTCCAAGGGCCAAGCTCTAACCACTGAGCAGCTGGTCAGGGGATGAGGATTTTTATTAGAAGGAGACATGAAGATGGCTAGGCTGCTAGGAAGTTCTATTTCTTGACCTGGATGGTGGATACAGAGGTGTATTCACTTTGTGATAAGCTGTGACTTGTGCTCTTTTTCTATAAAAAATATTTACTTCAATTTAAAAGTTTAAAAGTCATATCCCCACTGGAAATTGTAAGAAATATTAGAGGGCTAGCTGAGTCATATCCCCACTAATAATTCCAAGAAATATTAGAGCACTAGCCGAGTGGTTCAGTTGTTTAGTGTTGTCTAATACACCAAGGTTGTGGGTTCCATCCCTATCAGGGCTCATAAAAGAATCAACCAATGAATGTAAAAATACGTGGAACAACAAACTGATGATTCTCTCTCTCCTTTTCTCTCTCTCTAAAATCAATCAATAAAATTTTTTAAAATGCTAAGAAGAAATATTAGAATAGCGTTTTGCCTAATTAAACCAATAGATATAGAGGAAAACAGAAAATTCAAATAGCTAAAGAAAAAAAAATTACACAAAACTCCAGGTAGGGCAATGAAATTCTCATATGTTGCTACAGGGAGTGTTAACTGTTACTGCCGTCCTTGGATAGCTGTTTGGCATCATCTATTAAAGTTAAAGATATGAGTATCTGGTGACCCAGATTTTCATCCCTGGGTATATAGCCAATAGAAATATGTGAATGTGAGCATGAGAAAAATAGCAACTTTATTCATAATAGCCCCAAACTGGAAACAAGCCAAAGTGTCCATCATAGTCAGATTGATAAATAAAGTGTGACATATCCAGATTTGGAATACTATGTAGTATGAAAATGAATGAACCATGGTACCATCAGCAACATAGATGAAATTGAGAAACTAATGTTGAGATAGATACCAAAGACATAATATTGTATGCTCCCATTTAAAGTTCAAAAATCAGGAAAAGATACAGTATTCAGTGATATTTACTTAGGTGGTGAAACTAATGAAAAAAATGTGATTATCCTAAAAGTATGGGCAGTGGTGACCTCTTGGGGAGAAGGTGGGTTGTGATTGGGAAGTGGTGAATGGAGGGCTTTTGGGCCATTTCCTTCCTTCCTTTCTCCCTTCCTTCCTTCCTTCCTTCCTTCCTTCCTTCCTTCCTTCCTTCCTTCCTTCCTTCCTTCCTTCCTTCCTTTCTCCTTGCCTGAAGATATTTTTCCCATTGATTTTTAGGGAGAGTAGAAGAGAGAGGGAAAGACAGAAACATCGATGTGAGAGAAACACATCCATTGGTTGCCTTCTGCAGAAGCCTTGCGCTGGGGAGGAGTCTGGAACCAAGGTACATGCCCTTGACTGGAATGGAACCCAGGACTCTTTGGTCTGCAGGCAACTCTCTAGCCACTGAGCCAAACCGGCTAGGGTCATATTCTATTTCTTGACCTGCCTAGTGGTTATCTAAGCATTCACTTTATAAGAATTTATTGAATTATACTTTCATATATCTTGCACTTTTCTGAATGTATGTTATATTCCACAATAAAAAGAGTATAAAAATCACATGAAACCCAATTATTCAGAGATAGCCATCAATCAACATATTGAGATATCTATAATAATAAAAGCATAATATGCAAATCAACTGAATGACCGAACAGCAGAACAACCGTTCAGATGACCTTCTAGACGACCACGCTATGACACCAGGCCAGCCAAGGCGGATGTGATGCAATTGGTCGGGGGCCTGGCCATTGCCCCATGATCACCCTGCAGAGGGAGGCCCATGCCACTGGCCGGCGGGGCAATCAATTAGGGGGCTCCACGATCGACCCAAAGATGGAGGCCCAGGCTACCCGGCCGGTGGCGCTGCAGGTAATCTGAACCTCCCTCTGCACGGGCAATCCATCACAGAGCCCCTGTTGGGTGAGCAGTGCCTATCTCTTTGGGGTGATCTATCATGGAGCTCCCAGACTGTGAGAGGGCATAGGCCAGGCTGAGGGATCCCTCCCCTGAGTGTATGAATTTTGTGCACCAGGCCTCTAGTCCTATATAATAAAAGCCTAATATGCTAAGTTTCTGGTCATCCAGTCAGCCATACAACCAATCAAAGCGCAATATGCTAGTGATATGCTAAGGCCTCTCAACTGCTCGCTATGATGTGCACTGACCACCAGGGGCCAGCTGGACAGGGAGAGGGGCCACAGGAGGTTGGCTTTGGGAGTGCACTGACTACCAGGGGGCAAATCCTGCATTGAGCATCTGCCTCCTGGTGGTCAGTGTGTGTCATAGTGACTGGTCAACCAGTTGTTCTGGTTCTTATGGTTGTTTGGTCGTAACAATCACTTAGGCTTTTAAATAGAGAGACTAGAGGCCCAGTGCACAAAATTCGTGCATGGGTGGGATCCCTAGGCCTGGCCAGCAATCAGGGCGGATCAGGTTCCTCACCTCCCAGCCTCTCTGCCTCCTCCTTCCCTCACTGCTCATCCCCAGTTCCCTTTCCAGCCTGGGGCCTGGCCCCAATTGGGTGCTCAGGGCCTGCTGGTCAGGGGGAGGGCCTATTGGCTATTGGGGCCTGCGGGCTGGAGGCAGCTCCTGCATTGAGTGCCTGCCCCCTAGTGGTCAGTGCATGTCATAGCAACCAGTTGTTCAGTTGTTCTGGTCATTCCATCATAAAGGTTGCTTAGGCATATATATACTCGTGAACGGGAATCTGGGCTGTAAGGGCGCAGACAGCAAACTGATCAATGGCTGATTCCGCGAGGAGTGGGGCTCCTGCCTCCCTGCTATGGGGGTCCGGGATGTGGGTATCCAGCTCCCGCCTCCCTATTGTCAGGGTCCAGGGTACAGGTGAACGAGATTCGGGGCTGTCAGGGCGCCGACAGCAAGGTCTGGGTCAGTGCTCATCATAGCTACCTGCTGGTCATCTAGTCGTTCTGGCTGTTATGCCGTAAACATCGCTGGGCTTTTATCATATAGGATGCTGCCAGACCTTCTTAATGCAGCATGCATGTATATTTTGTCTTCATTGCTTTGTAGCCTTTAATTTTTTTCTTTAATGATATGATCTCCCAAAAGACTTCCTCTTTGTTGTTGTTGTTTTTTCTTTCCATTTCCATTTAATTTTAACTAAGAGTAAATATCACATAAGCTTTATGCCCCTCTGGAAGCCTAAAGCCATAAAGAGGCTTTCAGGAAATTAGGTTGCTTTAACCTAAGCTACATTGATTCATAAACCAATCTGCAGGATTTTGCTATAGCTCATGGGAGACTTTCCTTCTCTGTTAATAATGCTGCTGCTTTAAAAGGAAAAAGCCTTTTCCCACCTCTTCAGAGTGCTATTTTTTTTCAAAGGAAAGGCCAGGCAATGAAGGGGAAAGGCAGACTGGGGAGTGGTCAGGAGGTTTGTGGTGCGGGAAGAGGGTCATCCTAAAACTTATTGCAATAAGACTCATGCTGAACTCCTGCTGACCCAGGCCTAAGCAGCATTATGGTCTAGGTTTTTGTTTTGTTAAAACATCAAAGTGGTTCCATTGCTCTTTCTTGCCCCTGGAGCAGTACAAGTGTTCCTCTCTGTGCCCAGAGCACTCTCCCTCCCCCTTGTCCTGACTCCAAGCAAACTTTACTGTTCTCCTTCACCCTTTTCATCATCTGAACTATTACATGGTCCAGGAACCCTTTTATAACCATCCAGACCTGGATGGTGACCCTGAAAGAATTCCAGAGCACCCTGGACTTACCACGCACAGCATCTGTCACTCTATTTTGAAATTGCCTATTTTGTTCACAAACACTCTGCTAATCCATAAGTTTCCTGCATACAAGGAGTGTCTGTTTCATCATCATAACTCCAGGCTCTAGTACACGTTGGCACTCAATAAATATTGTCATTGAATGAACGGAAAACAGTTGTGAGATGAGATGGGACGTGGAGAGAGGGGTTGTGATTGGAACTGTGCTTTCCCATCCCCCTTCACTTGTGGAGCCCAAATGTCTCAAATAGTCCAGTCACACCAACACGGAATGGAGCAAAATTCTAAAATCTCTGAGTGCTTCTTTTCAAATACTAAAAGTAATAGTTTCATTTGCATGTTTCATTTTGTAAAGCAGTTTCACATATTATCTGGTAGAATTCCAACAATAAATCCTCTAAGGTGAACTGGGAAGCTATCGATAGCATCATTTTTCAAATTGGAAAACTGTATGAGAGATCTTAATTCACTGACCCCACATTATATGATTAGTTTTTAGTGTAAGCCAGGAACTAGGGACCCCTTACTACAGGAAGTGGAAACACATTCAGTGTATACTATGTACAAATATATTTTCAGGGAATAGAAACTTAAAATATATATGTGACACCACTCTGATTAAAAAAAATATTTTAGTATATATTTTCTTCTTTTAAAGCATTTATTTTTTTTAACTTTACTTTTCATCACAAAGCTAGTATATGTTTAGAGTAGAAAATTTAAAAATCACAAATAAAATAGCTTAAGATCATGTTCAGTAGAGCTATCTATTGTTACACCATTTTAATAACTCCAACTACATATTATACCTTCAGTTCTTGTAGAATGGAAACTCCCTTCCCACACTATTCTTTTGCTTTCTTCCACTCTATTCTTTATCTCTAAAATTTTCTTAGCTGTTCTTGGCCATTTGCTCTTTTATTACAACTTTAAAATTAGGTTTCACGAAAACTCTGTTGGGATTTTTATTGGATTTGCATGGATTATTATAGATTAATTCAAGTAAAATCTAAAGTTTTACTATATTGGTAAATATAGTAAAACTTTCATCAACACAATCTATTTTGCCATTAATTTATGCCTATTTTAATGTCTTTAAAAATATGGAATGCTTCAGAAGTTTGTGTGCTATCTACGTGCAGGGGCTGTGATAATCTTCTCCACGTTGCTCTAATTTTAGTGTATGTGCTGCTGAAGCAGGCACTCAGTTCTTACTGTTGGAGTCTATCAGGAAGGAAATGTAAGAGGTCACATGTTCTTTATGCTCTTTATGAGACAGAAACTGAAAAAGACATTAATCTGGACTAATTGTATCTATCAAACATACAAGGATTTAGGTGTGTAACTGACAGTGGGGGAAATGGCCTGGCTTTTGCTATCTTGCCCCTTCTGTTATCTGAACAGAAGTTCTTTTTCTGTTGGTGGTCTTGACCGAAGAAATGCAGGAGGACAAAGGGTTTGGGAGGATAGGAAGAGGAAAAGGGAAAGAGGAGAAGGTGATCAGACCTTTGATGAGGAGGGCAAAGGATGTGCTGCTTGGGCAGGTGAAATGGGTGGAGAGAGAGCAGTGGGGAGGAGAAAAGGGAATGACTGTAAGTTTGGATTCTCTAAAAAACCAGCAGCATGGCTTAGGAGCTGGCTAGAAATTCAGATCCTGGCCCCAACTCAAACCTACCCCCAATCAGAATCTGCATTGTAACCAGCTCCCTGGGCAATTCTTATGCACATTAAAGTTCCAGAAGCTTTTAGTTGTTCCCAATCAGTCTGAGCCCGTCCTGATCCTGTCATCAGCCTTAGACCTATTAATAGATGAAACTGGTTTGGTTGCCTAGAGACCTGGAAATCTGGTTCCTCCTGGAAGCTGAGTCTCTGTGTTCTCTTACCACTTTGGCCAAAGCCTTGTAACTCCAGTCGGCCTCAGCTTCTCTGCTGGGCACTTCAGTTCTCTGCAGGGGTTGGATCCTGGCATGAACTCCAGTTTCCTCGGCTCATCCTGATGCTCTGCCAAACTCTTGCTGCCCCTTCCCTTGGGAGGTACAATATGATTTCCTCCTCCCTTCTCAGCTTCTGGTGGGGGCCTGCTGTGACTGAACGGATCACCTGGAACCATGCCTGGTTTTGAGTATTGTCATCTGGACTTCTTCCAGAACTCAGATATCCAAATAGCCTGGCCCAATCGGAGCTAGTCATGCCCTTTGACCACTGTCCGCTGGCCTGCCTGGCTGCCTCCTGGGGATGGGCCAGCTCTGAATGTAGGCTCTGTCACCTCTGGATCTTCATTCCCTCTCCTTTCCATGACCTGTGCTGATGTGTTCCCAGCCTGTCCTGTACCCACATGACTCCTATAAAAGAGGAGGAGGCCAGCAGAGATGGAGAGAAGCAGACCTCAGACCCTTCTCTCTCTTAGCATCTATGACTCCAGGACTTCTTGGGCCCCCTTCAGTGTGGGCCTTGAAATGCCAAACACTGCCCTTGGAGCCCTTTATGTAAACAGAAGTCCTAGAAGACAATTGAGTACAAACATGTTACTGGTTTTGCATATCTTGTATTTTTGGCCCCTTTTCTAAGGTAGAAAAAAATATTTTTTTGTTGCTTGATTTATTTTATAAAAACAAGCCAATCCATATAGAAGCTCAATAATTTCTCAGGATACCATACAACCATTTTACTTGAACTGATGGCATTATGCCTCCTGCTATGCTCAGTTTATGGTGGAACATTATACAGAGTGTACCACATCTGCTACAACTGTGTTTTAAGCTAGCACAAAATGACATAAAGTTTAAAGCAATCAGTTATAGAGGCCCATTTTGAAATAAACATTACTCTTCATTAATTAACAGTAAGCACTGACTATATCTTTAAGATCATTGCATCATTTCTATTCCTAAGAACTATTCTTATGGGGATTAAAAAGAAAAAAAGAGGAGAAAAATGAAAAAAAAAAAAAAAAGAAAGCAGTGTGGCAGCACCCAGAGTAGCTAAATAATGGCGTGGGTGTTGTTTCATTATTTATATACATAACACTTTTACAAGAATCCAAATGTCTTTACAAAAGAAAATATAATACAAATTGCAATAAAGACATGGTGATACATAAAGAAAACAGTTATCCAAAGGAAGATTTAAATTTGGCATAAATTGCACAGAAAGAATGGATCAGCATCCGCTGCTCCATTTGCACATGCAAAGGAAGGCACATGTGGTTTGCCACATTCAGAAAAGAAGTTACATGTAGAATAGAGGTAAAAGTAGTAATAAAAAAATGTCAGCAATCATTTTGAATAAGAAATGCATGCTATTTAATGAAGTCCCTTCAAGTTTCTAAAGTTGCATGGCAAGCTCATTGAATTAACAGAGATGGATAAATATATGAATTTCCAAAAGGAATGCTCGGCCAAACAAAATCAAAGATTCTAGGAAGAGGTTATTTGAGAATAGAAAGAGTAAATGGGTAGGTAATCAAACATATGCAACTATTAACTATTCATTACACCTTTCTAAAGTCTACATTTTCTCAGGATAGACTTTAGTTGATAATTCATAAAGAAACTATTTTAGATGTTTATATAAAAGATTCAATTTTGATGAATATCATGAAGGTTCTCCTTTAGTTGCTTTCAGTTTTATGCCTGCTGTTATGTCATTATTTGAATAAGGTCCCAAGAAGCCACCATTTGAATTTTTGGAAAAAGGGAAACCCGGTAGAGGGGAAAAACACTCCCAGGAAAATTTTCTGAAATGTTGCAGAAGCTCAAAAATAGATAATTATATACAGCAACACATCCACTACTAGTGCTATGATAACTTTAGTGTGTGTAGTTAAAGTTAAGCCACTCAAAATTATGTCATTTGTCTTCCTTGTATCTCTTTTGTTTTCATCAGTCACATGGCAAAGTCAACAAAGACTGCATCATCCCACTGAGGATTCAGCTGTGGAAAAGCATCCGTTCGCTCATCTCTGGGGTAGCTATTATTAGCTTTCTTTGATTCTCTCATACGATACATCCCCATGCTTATTAAGCTGTTTGTATGCCTCTTTTGTCATCTTACTCTATGAATATTGCAGAGCACTTCAGTGAAACCCAGGGGTTCCTACTTCCATAAGCCTTTCCAAAATTAATACCATCTCTCTATGTTTTAAAAGCATTATTTGGGGAAAAGTATAACATCATATTTGTGCTGATACTGAACCTTTCTGCAGAAAAATTTGCAGTACCTGCATTGGATTGTAATAGTGCATCCCGCCACATCCATGTCTACCCAGCTCCTGTGAGTATCACCTTATTTGGAAATAGGGTCTTTTCAGAAGTAATCAAGTTAAGATGATGTCATACTGGATTAGGGTGGGCCCCGAACCCAATGACTGATGTACCTATAAGAAGACCATACAGAAACACATACAGGGAGATTATCTTGTGAAAACAGAGGCAAAAATCGAAGTGATGCAAGTATAAGCCAAGGAATGCCAAGGGTTGTCAGTAACCACCAGAAGCTGGAGAGAGCCTTAGAATAGATTCTATCTCAGAATCTTTAGAGGGGTGTGACCCGCTGACACTTTGATTTTGGACTTCTAGCCTCCAGAGCTGTGACATACAAATGCCTGTTGTTTAATCCATCCAGTTTGTGGGATTTTGTTATAGCAGCCCTAGGACATGAATGCAATGCCCAATCTATAGTTTATGAAAAGAAGTACTTTTTTAAATTATACAAAAACTTGTTATTAACTTGCCCTTAGATGAGAAAACTAGAAAAGGAAAAGGCTACTTGTTAACAGTGACATGGCTAGTATAAGCCAAAGATGTGATCAGAAATTGGTCATTGTACCATCATAAGGCAAGTATAATTGTAAAAGAATGAAAGATTCAGCCAAAGCATTTAAACATAGTGAGGTATGAGATTCTCACTTTGAAAAATTTACAGAGGAGATTGTCAAAATCTGATTACATGGCTTTCCAACCCCTTATATCAATTAAAAGTACATTAAAAATGAAAATTAGAGAGGCAAGGTGAGGGTTGTTTTGCCCAAAGTAGTTTGTGTGCCATGTGTCTCCACCCCCTTCCTAAGGCTATCAGGGCCAAAGAAAGTGTGAAGGGCCTCCTTGGATCAGACATGAGCCACCCACAAGTGAAAGCAGGCATGAGTTAACATGTGTCCTAAGAGGGTTATCTGGCTGGGTGACCAGATGAACAAAAAGGCTGGAGTTGGTACCAGATTCCTGGGATCTGAGGAAGGGTAAGTGGTCAGCCAGATTAAGATGCACTCAGTCTATAGGGAAATGTAGGTGAGAGAAGTCCTACCCTGCAGTGTCGCCAAAGAACTCACACAACACCACAAAGAGAGCCAACTCTGAATACCTGTCAAAGCCAGAGAACTCTGATACTAGATCTTCACAAGACTATTAGACAGGAAAGAACTTTCCTGCTCCCCTTTCATCTTTCTCTCAGGACTCCAACCTGAGAGGTGAGAGGTGTGAAAGCTGAAAGGGCAGTGATGGGGGAAAGGAGAGACACTGGCTGCTCTCCTAACTGTAAGTGTTTGTGGAAACCGAGCTGGGGAGAGGAGAAGCCTAATGGTTGATGTTTTTACCATGACATGAACCTAGACATGCTAATTATTGACCAAAGAATATATTACCTGGAAGTTATAAGAAGGAAAATTTGTTCTACATTTCACCCAAGAGCAGAGAAAGTGTTAATTCCATGGAATAAATTCAAAGTGTTGCTTTATGATTGATTGCATCCTATGAGTCATGCTTGTTCTATGTAACAGTTACATAACCATTTCTAAATGCAATTGAATGGGGCACTTCTTAGTACCTTCTGTATAGTTTTCCCCTATAAAGTCGCTGTTTCTGTCTGAACTTTGAAAATTACATCAAATTGTCCTCATAGAGAATTTTGTTCTTTTTTAATTTATTGTTTGTCAGCACTTATGAAATGTCTAAACTAAAAAGCTTTACATGCTTGGTAGACATTAGTTGCTCAATAAATGTTGACTAATAAAGAAATGAATGGTCAGGGAAGAGAAACCCTGGTTGCCTAGGCTCTTTATAAATGCAGGCTATCCCCAAATTCATTTTTAGTAGAGCAAGAAATATCCCAGGTTTGTGATTTCTAAAAAATTTTGACCACACAGTTAATGGTCTCCTTACATGGAATTATAGAACGTTAGCATTAGAAGAAAACAGGTGGTGATCTAGTCCAACCTCTTCATTTTACAGATAAAGGCCCAAAGAACTGAAATAATATGATTGTGCTTATCTTTTTCATTAGTGTCAGTGCTAGGCCTGAAAATCTTGAGTTGACTTATTGATGGTGACATTCTTTGTTTTCTGGGCTTCTTGCTAGCTTGGCTTTGTTTGACTGATAGCTTATACTCTTTTTATTAGTTTTCTCATCAATAAAAAGAGAAGTTGCATGAAATCGTCTTCTACTTAATAAACAAACATGAAGTATCTACTTGTGCTAAACACTGCACCATAGACTTGGGACAGAGAGAGGAGTAAAGAACCAGTGGCTGCCTGCAAGGAGCTTATAGTCAAAGCAGGGAGACAGACAAATGAAAAACAACTATGACAAAGTCTGCTGAGCGCTATGATACAAGTAAACACAGTGAGTGGTGGAGACATTTAGGAAAAGCACCCAATTAAGCCTAAGGGTCATAGAGTACTTGTTAGAAGAGATGACATCTAAGTTGAGTTCTGAGAATGAGAAAAATTTAATAAGCAGAGTGTGTTCATCAAACCCTACGTACTCACTGTGGAAGTATCACTAAGTGCAAGGGGAGAGGGAAGAGACTGAACTGAAGAGAGAAGCAGGAGCCCAAACATGGAGGGATTTTCATGCTATTTAAAATGTGTAGCCCAGCTGGTGTGGCTCAGTGGTTGAGCATCAACCCATGAACCAGGAGGTCATGGTTCAATTCCTGGTTAGGGCACATGCCCGGGTTGTGGACTCAATCCACAGTAGGGTGTGTGCAAGAGATAGCCGATTAATGATTCTCTCCATCATTGATGTTTCTATCCCTCTCGCCCTCTCCCCTCCTCTCTCTGAAATCAATAAAAACATATTTTAAAAAACAAAGTGTGTAGATTTCACAGAAAGTCTATCAGAAACTACTGAAATATCTCTTGCAAGGAAGTGGTGAAGCCTGATTTCTGCCTCAGATATGTTGGTCTAGTACAGTATGGGGAATGGCTTTGAGAGGGATAATGTAGGCAAAGAGGTCAGTTTGGAAACTATTGAAATAATCCAGGTTAGAAAAAATGTCAGTAGAGATGGACATGGCAGAAGAATTTCAGAGCTATGTGCTTACAGAGCATTTTATACTGCCCCCCCCACACCCCGCCCACACCAATTCAAACATTGAAGTTCTAAGAGCCAATTTGATGATATTTGGTGATGGGGCCTCATGATGGGATTAGTGCCATTGTAAGAAGAGACACCAGAGAGCTTGCACTCTCTCTCTAGCATGTGAAGACACAATAAGAAGGCAGTTGTCTGCAAGCCTGCAAGAGAGTCCTTACCAGAAAATGACTGTGCTGACATCTTGATTTTGGACGTCCAGCCTGCAGAACTGTGAAAAAATAAATGGGTTTAAACCCAGTCTGTGGTATTTTTGTTATGGCAGCTTGAGCTGACCAATACACAATGGTAATAGAATGAAAGATGTAGTGATATATTCAGTGTAGGGAATAAGGGAAGTGAGGAGTCAAGGTTTGGATGAGTGTCCAGGTGTGTAAAGAGAGAATTAAGACTAAAACAGGGAATACTGACAGAGAAGGAAACCAAAGAGAGTAGCCAGAGAGGTTAAGGGAAAGCAGAAGAGAAGGGAGTTTTGCTTTTTCCCCCAAAAGAAGATATTGTTCAATTGTGCAAAAACTATAAAGATGTCAAGTAAGATAAGGTTGAAAGGTATCTGCCGGCTTCAGCAATAAATGCCTTTGGAGATCTTAGCAAGAATTGTTTAAACATTGTGAGGGCAAAAATGAGACTGTTTGAAGAGGGAATAGGATGTCAGGAAGTATAGAAAGCACATTTACAAATCCTAGCTTTGAAGTGGGGAAGGAAGGTGGCTTTCTTAACATCAGATAATGTAGACTTCAGAACAAAGAAAACTAGAGGTGAAAAAGTAATGCGAAGGTAAGCAGGATGGATTTTGTAATGATTTTTAGGAGGGATGCTCTTCAGAAAACTAGAAGAAAGGCAATAATTGATGAGTAAGGTGACTAAGTGTGCAGGCCGTAATGGGCTACATAGCTCAGCCTGGCTTTAGAAGCGGGGACTTCATCGCTGATCATGAAAGTCAAGTAAGAATGAGTACAGATGTGTGCAAGATTGCAGGTGTAGAGTCCCACCTGATGGCTTCTGTTTTCTCCATGAAGTAGCAGGTGAGAGTGAAGTAGGTGAGGAGATGTGAGGATAGGGCTTCAGATGTGAGGAGGTGGCTTCATTGCTATGAGAAAAGAGAGGGAGGGAGGGAGGGAGGAGAGAGAGAGAGAGAGAGAGAGAGAGAGAGAGAGAGAGAGAGAGAGAGAGAAATAGAGAAGAGAGAGACCATAAACACAGTATGGGGATAATTGGAAATTGTATACCATAGAATTTTGGTTCACCAATTCCCTCCACTGTGCAATTTTTCTCCTTTATACTCAGCTGCATAAATGTAGAAGAGGGCAGATAATTATAAAGTTTGGATTTTGCCAGTGGATGAGAATGAAGGACAGTTGGGAAGAAACTGAAGATTGTGTCAAAAAAAGTGGTTGAAAGTGAAAGACCATGAGGTCTACTTAGATAAGAATGGAATTGAATGTGGAAACAGAGTCATAGATTAAAAGAAAGTAGCAAAGTCAAGGGGTCAGACACCTTAATGAGGCAGAAAAATGGGTGTATTGAGTATGAAGTAGGGAATGAGAAGCAAAAATATGAGGTCAAGAATTGAGGGATGTTTGAATTTAAGAGTTCAGGGAGCTGCAGTCTGGATGGGCCTTAGTGGAGGGTGGCTAAAAGGTTGTGAAAGTAAAGTCATTACAGCTGAGGAACTCAGAAATGAACAAATTCAGTCTTTAGAGGACTTCCATCTCTGGCAAGATGCAGTAGATATAGTTTTCCCTGCTCTTTTTGTTAAGTACAGCTAAAAAACCTGGATGTTATATGTAAAACCAACGTAAGAAGACTGAAAGGTGAAACAAAGAAAGACAAATTAGGGATCTTGAGATTGGAGAAATGACACGATAGAGATTTTCCTGGGTTTTCTTTTTGCCTCATATATTGCAGATCCAGAGTGGAAGAAGCTGGCAACCCAGAAACACCAATGGGCAAAGATTAAAAAAAAAAAAAGCCCCAACAAGAATCTGCTCTCTCCAGTCAGAAGACCTGGAACAAGACAGTCTGGCAAGGAAGAAAAGTTTTAGACAGTAACAGCTTTTCTAGAGTCAAACACCACAGAAAACCTGTGGTCCCAACTGTACCAGTGAAGACTGAGGGGGGCCTACACTCCCACACTCACCAGGCTGCAACAAGGCATCCTAACTTTCATTTTTGCTTGTCCTCCAGATCCCCCTCACCTTCCATGGTATCAGTTGTGATTATATAGGGAGCACAGACTAATACTAATATTCTTATCCTGAAATAACAAGCATCCTTCCCTCTCCCCCTGGGGTGCTGTCAGAGGAGGCCTAGCAGTAATGAAGAGTATCCTTCCTTGATGGTCAGTGGAGGCCAAGTGAGAACCTGGACTGAAATCCTTACCTGGCACTAATGAGGCATTATTTCTAACCTGTCCCTGTAAGAGTAGTATCAAAGGAAGTCAGCTAAAACAGAAGGTTATAAAAAGATCCAAAATCTCATAACATACCCAAAATGTCCAGGTTTCAGTTTTAAAATTTGCTTGCCATACCATCTACATTAGTTTTCTAAGGCTGCCATAACAAAGTACCACAAATTTGGTGGCTTAAACATCAGAAATTTATCCACTCACAGTTCTAGAGGCCAGAAGCCAGAAGTCATGGTGTCAACAAAGCCACACTTCCTCTGAAGTCTCTAGAGAAAAATTCTTTTTTGCCTCTTCCTAGCTTCTTGTGGCCCCTGCCGTTCCTTGTAGCTGGGTCACTCTAATCTCTGCCTGTGTCTTCATATGACCGTCTTCCTTATATGTATCTATGACCTCATTTAACTAATTACATCTGCAAAAAATATTTCCCATTAAGGTTACATTTTGAGGTTCCCGGTGAACATGAATTTATGGAGGACAACACTCAAATCACTGTACCATCACACCAAAAACCAGAAAGATCTCAAATGGAATGAAAGGAGACAGTCAAGAGATGGCAACAGCTAGGTGACAGGTATGTTGAGGATTATTTGATGGAGATTTTAAAGCATGATAAAAATTCTTCAATGAGCAATTAAAAAAACATGAGGAAAAAATAGAAAAAAATCTCAGCAAAGAAAAAGAAGATATAGGAAGAAACAAATGGAAATTTTAGGAGAGAAAGAGACAGTAACTGAATAAACAAAAAAAGGCATGACAGATGAGCTGAACAGTAGAGAGTACAGAGGAAAGAATCAGTAAACTGGAAGATAGAATAGAAATTACCAATCTAAACAATAGAGAGAAAACACACTGGAAAACAAAGACAGAGCCTCAGGGATCTGTGGGACTGTAACAAAAGGCCTAACATTCATGTCATGAGAATGTCTCTGGAGGGAGAGGAGACAAGGAAGAGTGTAGCAACCAAAAACCTTGTATGCATCTATGCATAACCAATGGATACTGACAATAGGATAGTGAAGGCCTGGGGTGAAGGGGGGTGGGTGGGCTAGAAGGGGTTAATGGGGAAAAAAGGGGGACATATGTAATACTTTCAACAATAAAAATTTTTAAAATTAAAAATAAATAAATAATAAAAAGTAAAAAGAAAGACAGAAAGAAAGGAAGGAAGGAAGGAAGGGAGGAAGGAATAAAGAAAGAAAGAAAGAAAGAAAGGGAGAAAGAAAGAAAGAAAGAAAGAAAGAAAGAAAGAAAGAAAGAAAGGAAGAAAGAAGAGAGAGTACAGGACTGAAAAAAGTACTTAAAGAGCTAAACAATTCCCAATTTTTTCTTTAAAATATATTTTATTGATTTTTTACAAAGAGGAAAGGAGAGGGATAGAGAGTTAGAAACATCGATGAGAGAGAAACATCAATCAGCTGCCTCCTGCACACGCCCTTCTGGGGATATGCCCACAACCAAGGTACATGCCCTTGACTGGAATCGAACCTGGGACCCTTCAGTCTGCAGGCCAATGCTCTATCCACTGAGCCAAACCGGTTAGGTCAACAATTCCAAAATTTGACAAAAGACATAAACCTATAGATTGCAGAATTTAAGCAAACTTCAAACTGGATAAATCCAAAGAAATTCACCTCATGACACGTGATAGTCAAACTTCTGAAAAATAAAGACAAATAAAAATTCTTAAAATCAGCAAAAGAGAAACAACACCTTACCTATAGGGGAAAGACAATTTGAATGTCAGTGGATTTCTCATCAGAATTCATATAGCACAACATTGTTTTAAGTGCTGAAAGGAACAAATTATCAACCTGAACTCCTTCGGGCCTAAAGGTGAAATATAGTCTCAGATGGCCCAGTTGGCATGGCTCAGTGGTTGAACATTGACCTATGAACCAGGAGGTTACAGTTTGATTCCCAATCAGGGCATTCAGGGCACATGTCTGGGTTGCAGACTCGATCCCTGGTAGGGGCCATGCAGGAAGCAGCTGATTTCTCTCATCATTGATGTATCCATCTTTCACTCCCTCTCCCTTCCTCTCTGAAATCAATAAAATATATATATTTTTTAAAAGATATTCTCAGATGAAGGAGAACTGAGAGAATTTTTCACCAGCACACCAACCTTAAAGAATGGCTAAAGGAAGTTCTCCAAACATTAGGAAGAACAGAAAAGCCCAATAAACAGAAATATGGGAAATTATAATAGACTTCCCTATTTTCTTGCATTTTCTAAATTATGCTTAATTGGGGAAGCAAAAATTATAACATTGTCTGATATGATTCTAAAGATGTATAGATAAAATGATACAATTATATTTTTAAGAGGAGAGTAAAGGGATGTAAAGGAGGTAAGGTTTTTACACTTTACTTGAACTGAGAAAATTATGGCACTAATAGACAGTGATAAGTTATGTAAGTATAGCATAATACCTAGAACCACTAAAAAAAAGCTATACAGAGGTATACTCAAATCCACTATAAATAAATCAAAATGAAATTCTGAAAAAATGTTAACCATCAGTAAGGCAGAACAAAGAATAAAGGAAATAAAGAGAACAGATAGAAAACAAAAAATAAAATGATAGACTTAAGTTTGAATACATCAATAATACATCAATTATTACATTAATGCAAATAGTCTCAATAGAAACTGAAAGAGCGGATTAAAAAACACGGCTTGACTACATTCTGTCTATAAGAAACTCACTTCAAATATAGCTATACGCAGGTTGAAAGTAAAATAAGTGAAAAAGATATATCATGGAAACGTTAATCAAAAGAATACAGAAGTGGCTCCATTAACATCAGATAATGTAGACTGCAGAACAAAGAAACCCACTCAACACAGAGAGACATTATATAGCAATTCTAAATGTCTATGTCCCAAACAATGGAGCTGAAAAATATGTGAAGCAAAAAAGGATGTAAATGAAAAGAGGAATAGATGTATCCACAATTACACATGCAGACTTCAAACCCCTCTCTCAACAATGGATAGAACAACAAGGCAGAAAATCAGCAAGGGCATGGAAGAACTCAACAATACCGCCAACCAAAAAGATTTAATTGGAATTTATGGAACACTCTATCCAGCAGTAGCATTCTTTTCCAGTATCAAAATAAACCACTCTGCCTCAGGTAAACATCTCCTAGTCTAAGGTCCTTGGTCTTCCCCATATTATCTGGATGTCTCCAAGGCCCCAGTAGCCTAGGTTGGGACAATGAGACCACTGTGGCTGAAGTTTTCAGCCAAGGGTCACGTGCTCTAAGAGCTGATGCCAGCACATCACCCTCACAAGGCCAGACTGGACCAGCCGCATCCTTGTGGTCACCAGTGTGTGCAGCAGCCCAGCTCTACCACGTTCCAGAAGAGGTCCAACAACAGTCCAGAGGACCCTTCTCTTCTGCCCCGAGAACCTGCTATGCCTCCCATAAGAAGACTGAGTGTTTACCTGCAAACACCAATAGGGGTTGGCATTTGAATTGACAGTGCTTGAAATGCAAGGAAACTAAACCGAAAGAGACGGAAATACTGTTATTTGAAAAATTTAGATTGTTTCTATTATCCAGTGGGGTAGGTAGGTGGCTTTCACCTACCAGGAAATAAAGAAGCTACCTTTACTATGCACACCTTCATGACGAGTGAGTACCTTTGCCACCCTAGGTCATTCCTAACCACAACTGCTATAATTAATGCCTTGTTCTTCCCTCTTCTACCTTCATCATAATGTACCCACCATCAGGGGGAAAAGCACTTAAGTGGCAGAGTTCCTCCACCATTTGATTCATACCTTTGAGCAAGCCTGACCCTCAGTTTTCTTATTTGTAAAATGAGAGACAGGCATTTGAAAAATCTTTAAGAATTCTTCTAGGTCTTTTAACTTAGGACCCTATGGGACATCCTTATCTTCCAGAGATGCCTTGCAAAATTGCCATCGTAGAAAGTTAAAAACGAAAATATATCAACAGAATTCACCTTAAAGGAGGCAAAAAGTCATTATTTAAAGAAATCATACATCAATGGGTCATTTTGTTGGTAAAAGTGGGCCCTGATCCACAGTTTAAAGGAAGAGCACAGACTAAAATAGGATGAGTCACTATGTTTAAGAAAATGAAGGGAATTGGGATTTTTGCATGCCCCCCCACGCCACGCCCCACCCCAAGAAGAGAAGAGAAAGAGAGGCAGCAGAAAAGGAGAATGAGTGAGCCAGTGGGGCACCTGAAGGGTTTTTAAGAACAGGGATGACTAATGTTTAGTTGTAAGATGTGTACATTATTGGGCTGCAAGTCCTGTCTCTTCAACACCTTTAGTAATCACTGCACCTTAGAAAGGCTCTGTGTAAGTGGTTTTTAGTGAGAGTCAAGGAAGGAGGCGAGCTTTAGCAGAGGAAATAAATGAATGGTGAAAGATGCAGAGGAGCCAATGAGAACATGGTGAGAAGAGCTCTGGATTTTCCAGGGGGTCTGGAGTGGGGGTCAGGCCAGCCTGACTTAGCTCCCAATAGCAAGGAGAACCCAGCTGACATCTGACTTACATACCCTTTTCCCTTTCACCATTTTCTGTATGAAACCTTTGCTGAGCCTTTTCAAAAGGCAATCTACTCAGTGCTCCATGTTTTTACCCACTTTCGTAAGACACTGACCCTACTCTGCCCTGATTTATTACAGTTATTTGTACATCTGCCTTACATCGTCCACTGGATTGAACCCTCTTTGGGGACTCTGGCCTCATAGTGCCAAACATAGTAAGTGCTCAATAGTAATTTATTGAATGGAATTTGGTTTGTGGCCTTCCTTCTCTATTCTCCTGGGGGCTGTTAGTTGGAATGAGTCACACTGTTGAGACATAGCAAATATAATGACAATGAATGTGAACATAAAAGGTATTTCTTATTTTCAAAAAAAAAAATTCTCCTGTACTTGCTGGTAGGAAATCATATATATGTAATTGGGATCAAGTGAGAGAGTGAGCCTTCAGTACTAAACCACTAGTTCTTCAACCACATTTCAATTGACAATGATCCACATGGAATATACATTCAGCCCCCATAGCAAATTGCACAGATGTTTCTGAGAAAATTGCAGGAATAAACTTTAACCTCTTGACTTTTATTATTTTTGTGCTAAAAGGCTTAAAGCACAATGTGGGCTTTTTTTAGATACTAAGTTCCTTGTGAGTAGTGTGTTGTTGATTTCCTAAATGCAGGGTGCCAGCAAAACTCAAGCATAGAATCTAAAGAAGAAAATCACTTTACTGCAGCTCTGATACTGAGTGAGCAGGCTTTAAATATTATTTTATTCTCTCCTAGATGAAATTAGCATCCTTCCCACAATCATGCATCCCATAGACCAGTTCTCTCCACTGATGATCATGGAACTAGAGAATTCCTTGCTCAACCATAGCTCTGTTACCAGCAAATATGAAGTCCTATTCAGCATTAATTGATATTTGTACCATTACCTGTTTCTCTTTGTGAGTAAGAATGACATGTTTTCCTATTTCTGTGCATTGTGTATAGTTTCCTTATGCATATTTTTGAAAGCTAGATATCAGGAGATATTGTTCTTGTCTACCCCAGTGAAAATTTGTCAACACTATGTTGTCTGCCTTCTAATGAGCTTACTTCCATGGGAGAGATAAAGTAAAACTAATCACAGTCATTTCCCCAAACATGCTTCAGGTTTGTTTACCTATTTCTTTGGAAGGCTTCACAGAATTTTCACCCCATAAATTAAATGAGAATCTTTTCTTTCCTGACATGGTGTTTCATCTGGACAGAAGCCTTCCCTTAGAAGTGATGTGATGTTCCTTACCAAGTCTTGCTCATGCCCAATCACTACACTTTCTAATGACAATATTTTTCTTCTATGTCTGTCTTATTTCCTTTTACTACAACTTAATTCAATGTGATTCTTTAAATAGGTAATGTGTAGAACAGATAGGAAGAAAGAGAAGAAGGGAGGGAGAGTGACTGAGCAAGAGGGACTTTCTGGACATGGGAGGGGACTGCAATGGGCCACTTGTAAACTTCTGGCCTCATTTTCTTTCCTCAAAAATGTGAAGAACTTCAGGACAGAGGGAAAATCAAAGCTGGGGGATTTTCAGCAGTAGGTGGATGGTCCCTTCATCAGACTGAGGATAGGTCCTTTCACCAAGTGAAATGTTCAAGTATCTTATGGCTTGTCCAGGGATCCAAACTTTTACACCAAGCATGTCAAACTCATGGGCCAAATAAACAAGGTTTAAGTTTATGTGGGCTGCAAAAAAACACAAAAGCTTCCATTTTCATAGAAACATGGGTTTATCTCAATAGAGACATGCGAATACAAAGGGCTGAAATAAGTGAGTAATTGTTAATATAAAATAATAGAACATTTTAATAAAAATTAATATTTTTTCTTGAACATTAACTTACCAGACACTGAATAACTGCACAAATTAATAAGTGTTACACAAATAAACCTATTTTTCTTGTTCTCTGAAAGCGAAATATTTCCTGTTGTGCACACCAAACAAGTCAGTCCAAGACTAATGACATGGCAATTGGCTGCTAAAATATTCGCTGCTAGTATTAGTGAAGAGAATAGGTGTGCCTGCGCATAAGGTGAATAAGGTAAATGAATGCAATACAATTATTAGTAATCAGTCATTAGGAAACATTGCAGTTCGTTATTAATAACTAGAGGCTTGGTGCATGAAATTCGTGCATGGGGGTGGGGTGTGTGTCCCTCAGCCTGACCTGCGCCCTCTTGCAATCCAGGACCCCTTGGGTAGGGTCCCTAGGCCTGGCCAGAGATCAGGGCCTATTGGGGCTTTCCTTCCCCCTGCTGCCGGCAGCTGGCCTCGCCCCCACTGCTGCCACTGTGCGGTGCTGTCTCCCCTCCCCTGCCACCAGTTGCCTCCCTCTGTAGGCTACAGGCATGGGGTGCAATTGCTTGGCTGGCCTAGGCCTCCCTCCATGGGGCGATCGCTGGCTGGCCCCACACACCAGCCGCAGCATTGCTGGCTAGTGGCCTCGCTCTTTGAAGTGATGGATTGCAGGGCTCTGCAGAGGGAGGCCCCATCCACCCACCGCAGCACCATCTGGGTAGCCTGGGCCTCCCTCTGCTGAGTGATTGTGTAGTGATGGCGGGCCCCCTGACCAATTGCATCGCACCCACCTTGGCTGGCCTGGTGCCAGTGCGTGTCATAGTGTGGTTGTCTGGAATGTCGTCCCATGGTTGTTCTGCTCTTTGGTTGTTTGGTCTATTTGCATATTATGCTTTTATTATTATAGACTAGAGGCCTGGTGCATGAAATTCGTGCACTTGGGGGGAGGGGGGAGTCCCTCAGCCCAGCCTGCACCCTCTTGCAGTCCAGGAGCCCTCGGGGAATGGGCCTAAGCCATCAGTCAGACATCCTCAGCGCTGTCGCTGAGGCGGAAGAGGCTCCCGCCACCACCGCTGAGCTCGCCAGCTGTGAGCCTGGCTTCTGTGGGAGTGCACTGACCAACAGGGGGCAGCTCCTGCATTGAGCATCTGCCCCCTGGTGGTCAGTGCATGTCATAGCGACTGGTCATTCCGCTGTTTGGTCAATTTGCATATTAGCCTTTTATTATATAGGATTATGTATAACAGGATATTGTAAAAATTAAGTTACAAAATTTCTTTTAAAAATGTTTCTTACATACCGTTGTATTGGCTGGGCCTCAAAAATATTTGTTGTGGGCCACATGCAGCCCGCAGGCTGTGAGTTTGACATGCTTGTTTTACACCTTCCTTACCCTTCTTCCTTTCTTCTCGGTATTCATTATTCCTGTGATTAATCTAGTGAAAGTTAAAAGTTGTTGTAAAAGCATCATAGGGGAAAGGAGGAGGAGGGTGGGGTGCTACAATGAACAGCACAAAGAGTCCTTCTCCTCTTTGCTTGCTCCTTGGGGCTGCCAAACTCTATTGAGTGACACATCACACAGGATCACACATATCCAGGTGTTTCATAAGCTAATGAATATTAGTTAACAATGAGAGATAACGTTACAAATCCTGCAACGTTTTACTTGGCCTATAAAATTAAAATAGGAGCCACTTCAAACTTTGGGGAAAACTATGGACATGTCTACTCAACCACATTAGCCTTCTCCATTCCATCTGGTTAAGTTGCCTACAGAGCCCTGTCTCTATCATATTAGGCTCTTCAGACACATGGCCTCCTTACTCTATCTTCCATTGTGAGCTCTTCTTTCCTTCTCAGCATTTGCTTCTACTCCTGTATCCAAAAGGCCATTCTCATCCTAAGGCGTGGTTCCCCCTGCCTATTGTTTCACCAGAGGAGTGGGGGTCCTCCCCCCCCACCCTGGTGTCCGTCAAGTCTTGGGCACAACCATTTTCATTCAGCTTTTAAAATGAAAACCCATTGCCAGGGTGAGGCTGTGTGAGTGATCCTGCTGATATAAAATTGTCGGCTCCATTGTGGCCTCTGTTCTTACATCTGCCAGCCAGAAGGCCCAAGGAGTTAGATTGAAGAAAGAGAGGGATGGTTTGCCAAAGATGATGTAAGGATCTGGACTGGCCCATATCATGAGTACAGCCAGTAACTATTGTGTGTCCAACTCATGTTCTAATTATATCACTTTCCCCCTTCTTCCTTATTTCCCCCATGCAATTTGTTCACCGAACAAGTGGGAGAGGGACAGTACCAACAACACTGAGTCTATATTGCATGGAAGAGATTCCATACCCTTCATGATGGGTTAAAAATGTGCTCGTCTTTCCCTATTTACAGACCCTTGTAGCACATTTTTGCCAACATTTACAACTGAATCTATGTGAAGAATCATGCATTACATTTCAAGGTGATCATTCCATATGGAACATTTTGCTAGGTCTTTCTTTCAGGAGTGTTTCTCTAGTCCTCAAATAATTGTATTCCATAAGCCAAGGTCTGAAAAAGACCAGAAGACTAAGGCAAAAATTGAAAGTGGTGGGTTTCACAGGAGTCATTGGGAATTGAGAAGACTTTAGGGTGGACAGTCATGGGAACAATGTCTCTACAACTTTAAAAAACCCAAGTAAGCCCTAATTGGTTTGGCTCAGTGGATAGAGCGTCAGTCGGCCTGTGGACTCAAGGGTCCCAGGTCCAATTCCGGTCAAGAGCATGTATCTTGGTTGCAAGCACATCCCCAGTAGGGGTTGTGCAGGAAGCAGTTGATCGATGTTTCTCTCTCATCGATGTTTCTAACTCTCTATCCCTCTCCCTTCCTCTCTGTAAAAGATCAATAAAATATATTAAAAACAAAAACAAAAACAAAACAAAACCCAAGTAAACAAGGAGAGAAGCACTCTGAGCAGTAGATCAGAATTGTTATATGTTTGTAATTTTAAATGGAGATTTCAGATAAATATGTGAGTTAAAGTAAAATTTCTCTTTCTTCCTGTTTGATAACAGCCCAAGCTGATTTGACAAAGATAAATTATGCTGCTGTAAGTATCCTGAGGGAAAAGTTGATAAACCAGCTTCTATTCTCTTCAAATGTGTACAAACAAATATTTTGCATTAAGAAGAGTCTTATCAGATGGTAAGTTGGAATTTACCTATGCTGCACCCAGGGCAGCTGCTCTGGAAAATAACAAGTTATTTTAAAGCGGATTTATAAGTGCAGATAACCTTCCTAGATTCAAAGCTGGCTTCCTTTTTTAGCAGGCAGTCCTAGTAGGTAGGACTAAAGGAGATTATGTAGAGTCATCATTTAAAGTGGTCGAGCTAATGTAATCCCCAATATTTCTGTCCCCATGCCCCTGGTTTCTCCCTTTCCAAAGCCCCAGAGACATCCATGTTGTTTTTAAAAGCCAGAAACTCAAAGAAAAATGAACTTGGGTGAAAGGGAGGCGTATCCAAGGTTCCATTGGGGACCAAGGTATGGGTCAAGCTAAAGGCCCATAGTTGTGACTCAGCCTTGAGCGTGCTGGGGGAGGGGGTTGGGGGTTGGGGGGAAGGGCATTCCCAGGCCGCAGCTGAGAGCAGAGGCTCAGAGGCTGAACCTCGCAGTCCTGTTTATTACACTTCAGTTGTTTGCAGCAGGGAGACAGGCAGAGCCCTGTTCTGATTGGCTACCTTCTTCTGATGTAACAGCAGCACAGCCAATCAATAGCCTGCACTCCAAGAGCATAAAGATGAATTTAACAGCCAAGGCCCTGGGAATTAAAAAAAAAAAAAGAGCAACCACCCCCAAAACAAAACCATACGCAAGGCTTCTGGAGGGGCCCCAGAGAGCCCGCGCTCTTCTGCCCGCAGCCCTCGGGGTAGGCCTGTTTGCACCCAGTTCCTTGGCACTCGGCCGAGTTCACACTATTTTCAAAGTAGTTCATTCCAAGTAATCTCAGCAGAGGACAGATACCTTGTCAACAGCGGTCCAGGTCCAGGGGCCCAGACTTTGCAGTGGAGGGGAGGGGCTACCGGGAGGTGCTCTCTGGCAAGGAGGCGTGCTTTTAAGCACATCCACTCTCTTGGCCCTTTACAATTGGTCAGGGACTATTCTGAAAAAAACCTCCGTCAGGATTTTAATGCGAACCTGAATGAAAATTCACTATCAGGAGGATGATGTCATCTTGATTCAGCTCTTTGTTCTTCGTGTTGAGAGAATTCATTGTTATTTATGAGGCTAGAGAGTTATTTCTAAGAAGAAATGCCGGTAACTCCCTCCTTCCCCCAAGGAGAATGCAAATAAAAATGGATAGATGCATGCAGAAATTTTCTAAGTAACATATTGAGAAAATGCATATAAAACAAACGCATGTATCATTAAAAACATAAACCCCACATGTTCTTAAACACATAGAACTCATACATAATTATTCATTCACACTGATAAGAAGGCAAATTCCACTTTCTTGATTAATAACATGCATAGACAGACGTCAGATATTGTTTGAAACATATATATCGTCTTTAAACATGACCTACCCACAGGTATCATTTAGAAATTACCTTCCCTGTGCTGTTTCCTCAGCCTGCAATACTCTCTCTTTCCTCTCTGGCAAAACCTACCCCCTTTTAAACCTCCTCTTAAATTCTTCCTCTTTAGGAAACCTCTGGCTCCTGATTCTTGGTGATTATTTCTCTCCATTCAGAACCCCTGCAGCAATAAAAGTAGCCGATAGCGCACACCTAGGAATAGCTTATGTATGATGTGGCCGCTCTCTAATTGTTTATTGCACCATAACTCCTGGAAAGCCAGCGCCAGTGTCTCGTATTTCAATTCTACATCCCTCATACTTAACACACATATTGCTTTAAGGACAATGGGAGAAATGAATGGGAGGTGGAAGGAAGAAAACTAACATTTATGGACTGCTTCGTAGGTACTAGCTGCTGTACCAAGATTTCTATTGATTTTTAAAATTTTAAAACTCATAACAGCCCTGGAGTGGAAGATTTGCTTTCCACCATTTCAAAGGTAAGAAAGAGGACAGAGACTTAGAACAGTTACATAACTTAACCAGGATCAGCCAGCCGATGGACAGAGGAACCAAGATTCAAACACAGCTATTCCACTCCCTGCCCTTTTGACTGCTCTTTGATTCTCAATCTTGGCTGGTCAGCTTTTAGACATTTTAAATGCCCAGGCCTCACCCCTCAAGATTTTGATTCAGATTTCTAAGTGTTTATTTCCTTAACTGCTATGTTTCCAGAAATGCCTTTCACATAATAGCAGTCAGTGCATCTTTGTTAAGTGAATAAGTGAGTTCAATCTATCTAGAGCAATAGTTCTCAGGCCTGGCTGTATGTTGGAATACCCGGAGAGCCAATTAAGCCATGCCCTAGCCCCAGAGATTCTGATACAATTGGTCTGGGGTGGGGCTGCCTGGCAGGCATTCTCGTTTTCAAAAACTCCCCGGGGGGATTATTCACATTCACAGCCCAGGCTGAGAACCTTTGGTCTCTAGAGTGAGGTCACCACGGCATCTGCAGATTTTTAAAAGCTCCACAGGTAATTTGGATTTGCAGCCTGGCTGGGCTGAGAACTACCGCCTACACATCACGCTGCTTGTCTCTGGGTTTTATAAATGGGAAAGCATTACTTTCTAAAAATAATTCTGTCAACAAGTATGGGCGTGCTCACCCATGCACAGCAGTGTGCCCGTTTGAGGTACATTATGGGAGAAACAATGGGGCCTGCTGTCACTTGATTTCTAACCTGTAACCGGTTCAGTATAACCTGCTCTTTGATTTTTGTCTGTCATGGACTAGTTGGAGAATGATGTATGAAACTGACAGATCAGGAGTCTTGTCTTGCAGCTAGGAGAAAGAGAATGAATATCTTGCCTACCAAGCTAAGGGATAACTTTTAACTTGCACGAACCTCAATAATAAATTTGTGGGAATGTTCATGCAGTGGTGTGCATCACTTATGAATATATGGGGGAGAGTGAGGAAGATATTAAAATGCACATCTTTCTATGAGTTGAGATGGGTAACAGGAGAAAAAAAAAGACCATGTCTGCATGTGAAACCCACACAGGGTTAGTAATGCCTCTAATGATCTGGAAATCAAGGAAGATTCAGCGTCAGGGGTTTATCTGTCGTCAGCTTTAAACATTTCTTAAAGGGCATTTATTCAGGACAACAGAAAACAAGTTCATATTGGGGAGAGATCTTGTTACTCGGTGTAATAAGTTCAACCAAACCTGATGCATTAAACATTTCCATAAAAGACTTATTGCCATTATATAATTATTATGAGGACATAAAGAACAGCCACTGTTAAGAATCAAGGAATGGGAACACTTTAAAGAGCAAATTATTTTACAGTTGGGAAAAACAACTTTTTAATAAGCACCATGAAATTTGTATGCAGTTAATAATAGGTGACATTTATTGAGCACTTAACTCTGGGCCAGACAGTCTTTGACATGCTTTCCATTATTCACATTTAATTGTCACAACAGAAGGATGAAATAGGCACTATTATAACCTCCTTTTACAAATAAGAAAACTCAGAGGGGTTAAGCAACTTGCCATAGGACCCACAGCTGTTAAGTAGTAAGTCCAATTCAGACAGTCTGATTTCATCCCTGGGTTTTAACCAGTATACATGAGATTTGTTTTCTTCATGCTGATGTTATGTTGTTATTTTAAGAAATTGCAACTTTTTCATTTTATGTGACTCTGATGTATGGCAAACAGAGAAAACACATTTCCAGAGGGAAAGCAACCATCGCTTTGTCCCTCATTTAATTCCACACCCCTTCCTTAGTTCCTACTACTAAACACAATTTCTGAAGCACCTTTATCACAAAATTGAAATGCAGTTCAACAAATATGTTAAGCACCAATTCTGTTTAAGGTTACCATGCAGGATTAAAAAAACGAGCAAAATGCAGCCCTTGGCTTCAAGAATCTTTTAGAAATGTAGACAGATCCTGGCATCCCCATTGAAAATCCTTCTGTCACTTTTCTCTCTTCATATGGGTACCAGATCCCCAACCCAGCTTTGGAGACCTGGCATGAATTGGACCTTCCCCATTTTCCAGCTCCATGTCCCTCCCACCTCCCATGAGGGAGTGATTTTTAACTACATTGGGTTTCTCTTGGAGCCTTAAGTGCTCCATAGCCTTTCCAAGGCCAGGGGTTCCACATGTGCTGTTACCACCATCTGACACAAGTTCCTCCCTGCCCACTCCTGCAGCTGGAAACCCCTCTGCATCCCACAAGTCTCAGCTCATGCATCCTTTTTTTTTTTTTTTTTTTTTAGGAAAGCCTTCCCTGATGGGCAGGGAGCAGCTCCCAGGCCTCTGCTGAAATCTCTTGTCCCCCTCCCCTATTTTTCATTCATGAAAATTAACCACTAACTGTGTTATTTATTTGTGTAGACATTGGTTGAGTCTCTGTCTCCCACTTGCTTGTAAAGTCCCATGAGGAGGGAGGATAGTGTGTATTACTTTATTCTCTGAGTTCCACCACATGATAGAACCCAAATATTTGTTTTTATTATGTTTTAAAATATATTTTTATTGACTTCAGAGAGAAAGAGAGGAGAGAGAGATAGAAACATTAATGATGAGAGAGAATCATCGATCGGCTGCCTCCTGCACACCCCACACTAGGGATCGAGCCTGCAACCGGGGCACGTGCCCTGACGGGGAATCGAACTGTGACTTCCTGGTTCACAGTTTGACACCCAACCACTGAGCCACCCCAGTCGGGCTATGTGTTTTTATTCTTCCATTTAAATGTCATTACTTCTTTGGTCCCAGGGGTGGAAATGGTCCCAGGGTTCTGCACTATCCCCTTGTTCTTCCTCTGAACCCTGTTCACACCTCCTTGAATTATCCTAATGTTAGTGTGTCACTTGTTTCCTGCTGGGACCCTGACCCACACAGGTAAGAGTCAGATGGGCCAAAAAGAAAAAAAATTAATTAGTGGTTCAGATAAATGCATAGATAGAATTGAATACTCTTAAAAAGCATATTAATAGTTTCATCTAAATTTCTATACATCACAGTGGCTAAGCATTTACCTGAATATTACATATATATTTGAAAAATGAACTGATACCCAGTCAGGGTATAGCATATTAGGGCATGAAAAGCACAATTCAGTTCTTGTCAAACAAGCTCCAAGTTAAGCTAAACCAGGGGAGGGAATCCAGATACCCAAGTGCATCCCGGTCAGCAGGGGGGCTTTTAAAAAATTATAAACTAAATGCAACTTTTTTTTTTCTTAAGACAGAAACTTATCCTTTCAGAGTTCTCAGAGGCTAGAAGTCTGAAATCAAGGTGTTGGCTTGGCCATGCTCCCTCTGAAGGCTCTAGGGGTGCATCTTTCCTTGTCTCTTCCAGCTTCTGGTGCTGCCAGCAATCCTTACTTCCTCGGCTGGTAGCTGCCTCACTCTGGTTTCTGTCTCCATTGTCATATGAGCCTTCTCCCTGTGTGTGTGTCTAGGGTTCTCCAAATCTCTCCCTCCTTGTAAAGGCACCAGTCATTAGATTTACTAATACTAATCCAGTATAACCTCGTCTTAATTGGCTTACATCTGCAAAGACCTTATTTGGGGATTCACATGCATAGATATCAGGGGTTAGGACTTGAACCTATCTTTTTGGGGAATGAAATTCAACCCAGGACACTAGGTAGAAAGCCAATTATTTTCCTCCTTTCTCTTTCTCCTATTTTATATAAGGAGTATTGGTGGTTATTTGAGTTTTCTCTCTCTTTTTTAGTCGGTCAATCTAGCTACAGGTCTGTTAATTTTGCTGATGTGGTTAACTTTGTAATTTGGTTTTGAGATTACAGAATATCCAGGTGGGATTGTGGATGAACTAGAAGTGGAATTAATATCTCTCCCAAGTGGATATAGTAATGGATAGGATTTTGAGGCTTTGCTTTTTGGGAAGAGGGCGGGGGTATCTTCCTCTTAACTGGAATAGTTATGCTGTTAGGCAGACACATGATGTGGCTACTATTCTTGTTACATGGAAGTTTAAGTATGGCAATGGTGAGAATAGTGCTGACTAGCCAAAAATATTCTGGTTATTTGTGAGACACTGGTGAAAGATTGACTGAAGAGAGGAGAGCCAGTTTTGCTGGTTTGTTTGTTTCCTGCTTCTGATGGAGCTCCTGGGAGCCTCTGGGTTCCTACTCAGGCAGGGCAGTTCCAGCAGCTGCAGGGCATGGACCTCTGACTTTGGCATGGTCATGGTGAAGGTACATTACTTTGGGCGCTGGGCTGTTGCATCTTTAGTGTGAGTGTGGGCTCCTGGCTGACTTCATTTATTTCTTCTCTAACACCCTTCCTTTCTTTATGTAGATATGACTTTCTGACCTATGTTACTTCCCTTTTTTTCTAAAGAATTTATTTTAACACTAGAGGCCCAGTGCACGAATTTGTGCATGATGGGGTCTGGCTGCCCACCCCCGATAGGGGTAGGGGGCACCTATGGGGGGTGGGGCCGGCTGGGGGAGTTATTAGTGTCAAAGATCTTTGCAGGGTGTATACACGTTTGCTGTTGGCTTTTGGATGAGTTGAAGCTTCAAAGGCGCTTTAGTGTCTGGGACACTTACTGCTTCCGTTTCTAAGCTTCTCCCTAGACAGGTAATGCGGTTTAGTTCCCTGCTGACAAACCCTCTAAAGCAGCAGTTGCCAACATTTCAGACCTCACGGACCACCAGTGGTCCTCAGACCACCGGTTGACAACTGCTGCTCTAAAGAGAGGCTGTGGTGTGATGTGGCTGCCCTTTTTGGTAGGAAGCAGTGGAGAGAGAACACGGGAAGATGGTGGTTGTGCTGGGCACCTCTCCTGGACACCTGACTGACGATTCAGACCGTGAGCAGTTTTCCTCCTGATCCCTCGTCATTCAGGTTCCTGGTCTATGAAGGCTGGAGAGTGTTTACTTACTTAGAATCACTGAGGGTCACACTTGATGGGAGGCGGGGCATTTGGGGGGGGCCGGCAAGGGGGAGGCACCGCAGGCAGTTGGCTGGCTGCCCCCCCCTCCCCCCGATTGGGCCAGTTGGCTGCCGCAGTGCACATCATAGCCACCGGTCATTCTGGTTGTTCTGGTCATTCCGCTTGGCTTTTATATATATAGATTTCTTGCAAGGCACATGTTCTTAATTTTTGTTTGTTTGAGAAAGTCTTTATTTCACTTTTGAAAGGGCATTTCATCCAGTAGAAATACAGAATTCTAGGTTGGTGGATTGTTGTTTTTTTGTTGAAAGAAATGTTTGTGGTTTTTAAAAATATTTTTTTATTGATTTTTGTTTTCAAAGGGAGAGGGAGAGAGAGAAACATTGATCTGCTGCTTCTTGCCCACAACTAGAGCTTGTGATCTAACTGAGAATCAAACCAGCAACCTTTTGGTGCATAGGATGATGCCCAACCAACAGAGCCACACAGGCCAGGGCAGGTGGTTTGTTTTTTATAAATATTTCATTCCATTCTTCTCTTCTTCTGGTGTCTGCAGAGAAGATTGATGTATTTCTTGTCCTTGTTCCTCTGTAGGTAAGGTGGGCTTTTAAATCTCTTGCTTTTTTCAAGCTTTTTCCTTTGTGGGTTTTGTGAGGGTTTTTTTGCAATTTGACTATGATATACATAGATGAAAATGTGGGTTATTTATCTTGCTTGGTATTCTCCAAGTTTCCTGGATCTGTGGTTTGGTGTCTGTTATTAATTTTGGAAAATTTTCAGCTATTATTGCTTCAAATATTTCCTCTGTTATTTTCTTTTTTCTTCTGATATTCCCTTAACATGTATGTTATATCTTTTTGTAATTGTTCCATAGTTCTTGAATAGTCTGTTCTGCCTTTGTCCCTTTTTTTATTCTCTTTGCATTTTGGCTTTGGACGTTTTTATTGATATATCTTCAAGGAGGGAAATATTTGGTAGTCCTACCATTAGGTCTCAAACTGAGTTTGCTATTACCCTTTTCCCATGTCATAGGCTGGATTGGGTATTTCCTTTCCCATGGATTGGTTATACTGTCTTCTGGTAAAGCCCCAGTTGGTTATACTTGGGTAAACAATTTCTCCTGAGGGCAGGTTTTAGAGAGGAGTACAGAATGAGCTAGGCATATTCCAAATGTTTCCTCCCCCCTCCCCTTACCAGAAGCATGAGGGGATTTTCTGCCCATCTTCACAGTGGAAAGCTAGTAGGGCTCCTGGAGGTAAAATTCAGGAAAGTGGGGAGAACCTTGTAAAACTAGGCCTCCTAGCAATTTTTAAGCTTCTGGCTAGAATACACTGGGCACCGGGTAATTTGCCAATTATGACTTAAAGTGTCGCTGTAGATACTGGCTCCAGCTGTGGATGCCTGCGCCTTGTAAGCTGTGACACTATGTATCTCCCTGTCTGTCTCACCAGTCTTGGGGGGCACCGATCCTCTGGTGTATCTAAGAAGAGTCATTGGATTTTAGTTTCTTCACCTGTCTTTCTTGTTGTGAGGACAGGAGTGATGACTTCCAAACTCTTTACAGGATGAACTGGAAATTGAAAATTCAAATACACTTTCCAAAGTTTATTTTAGAAAATCTGAAATGTTAAGTAGAAAATAAAAATCAGCAATAATTCCAGAGATAATGATCTCTACTCAGAGATAATTACTGTTAAGCTGTGGATGTATGTTTTTTCCTGTTCCCATAATGTGTTCACATGTATGATATATGTAAAATAATTTTAATAGAATTATGCCATGCTATTCATAGTTTCATAACCTTATTTATCCACCAACACTATGTTATACATTTCTCCATATCAGCAAATAGTTTGCATTTAATTGCTCAGTAATTGCAAATACTACAAAATATTTGGTCATATGGGCATATAATTACTTATTCTGCTTATTTAATTGGGGATAATATAGCAGAGAGGTTAAGGTCATTCATTCTGGGATTAGTTTGCCTGGCTCAAACCCTAGTCTTTCTGCTTACTGGTTACATGGTCTTGGACAAATTATTTAGCTTCTCTGTGCCTCAGCTTTCTCACCTGTTACACAGGGACAATAAGAACACCTATCTCTTAAGTATGAGAACTAAGCAGGATAATAAAGAAGTACATAGAACAAATGCTCAAATGTTTATTACATTTCATTGGCAAAACTAATTTTAAAATAATCTATTTTGCATCTTGGTTCCAAATGGATATTCTGATATTGGGACTGGGTGACCTAGGTGATAACCTTTAAATTTTCAGCCACAAGACAGAAATAGCTCCCATGACAAATTTCAAACTTGATATTATGGTTTATGGATCAGTTGCGTCTTGGTGTACCATGAATGGGTTACAGGTGCACCAAGAACATTGATCTCCTTAGCCAATGTCAGTGGGGAGGGGGAGGACCAAGCCCTTCGCACTAGCACCTCTGGTCTAAGGACTGCCTCCGTGCTCCTCAGTGGCCTTATACCAATATTGTTTGCAACGTGTTGTGATGGAACAAAAAGAAACACTGCTCATCAATCTTAACTCACAAGAGAAGGAGAAGCACCAACTTCCCACAGTTAGCCGCCTGGCCACAGCAATCCCCAAGGAGCTGGGCAGATGGTACCGTTTTTCTCTCAAATTCCTATTGGCCCAAGGCCCAAAATTTCTCCTACTGCAATAGTGTCTGTGTTTAGCTTAGTTTTCCAACATCATTAATTAAACTACTACTCCCAGGGAAGGAAAGGCTTTGGGAGCCAAATCGTATTTTTCCCACCAGGAACCACAGATCTCTGATTCTCTCAAGTTTGCAAAAGGGCCTGTGGTGCATCACATGCCGAGAAAGACTGGGCGCGTTTGCTCATCAGCGCACGTGCCAAAGACCACTAGACAAAACGAATTCAGTGTATGCCTCTCAGGTGTTATCTCCTGTTATTTTATCACATTTTCCAAAAGCAGGCTTGATTAAATAAGTAAACAAATAGATAAATAAATAAATGGAAACCTCCTGGGTGTTGAAATATGTTATGCAAATTCCACAATATTCTTATTAGACAGAATAAATGTCTGTGGCTGAGGAATCCAGGTTTGTTCCAACAGCTAAACAGGCCTGGAAAAAAGCCACCTTTTGGGGCAAAAATTAGACTATGACCAACCACATAGAAAATTGTCCCTTGAAAGGGTGCCCTCTACATTTTTTTTAGCTCTCCGTAAATAGAGCCTTATAAGGAGAATTTCCAGAAGCCTTTCGTAAAATTACAGGAACAAATTAGAATCGTATCACCTAACATTGGAAAGCCATAAAACATCAAAAGGATACCTTTACTTTTTTTCTTAGAGAATTTTAGTTTGTCATTTTCTAATCAACATTAGTTCTCTGTACTAAATGCTATAAGTATTTTACTTTATATGCAACCTACCAAATGTATAGTATACAAAATTTAATGTGTAGCATAGAATTACATCAATGATTCTCTTTTTGCATAATATCAAGGTTAAGCGCCTCTTGCTACACTATTTTTAACTCAGAGTCTAAACATATCCACTCACACACAGATAACCTTATCTCCAAATTATTAGAAGGGTTTATTCAATATTCTATATAACTCTTGAGAACCATCTAAAATGAGGCGCCACTGAAAAAAGACTACAAATCTCCGTATTTTCACCATCTTTCTAGGCTCATAGATGCAGAATTATAGTAAATTCAGGAAAAAGGGAAGGAAAAGCATTGAAGTTATAAAAAGGATGGTGTAGTTGGCACAGTGGAAAGACCACAATTTAGTCCCATCACTTTCAAGACCAAGAATTCCATTGATCAGATGTGTGACTTTGGGCAATTCATTAAAGCTCTCCAAGTACCATTTTCATCATGAGATAATAATTCCCTTCTATTTCACAAAGTTACTGGAACACTCAAATATATGAATGTTACAAAGATATTTTTAAACCACGACTGGAAGGCATTATTTAACATAAGTGTTCCCACGCGTGTGCGCACGCGCACGCGCACACACACACACACACACACACACACACAAACACACACTGTACTGTTTATTGAGCATTTACTAAGTGCCAGGCATTGCACTAGGTGCTTTGCACACTTGTTCCTCACAACAACACATGTAAGGACTGAGCTGTCACTCATATTTCCCAGTCTTTCTTTGATTTCCTATCTTGGCAATCCAGTCTCAATCCTTAAATCTCAGCTCTGGGGCTGCTGGGGTTGCTGTGACTTTATCTCCTCCACTTTGTAACACTGTGCACGTAGCAACTTGGCACAGCCACAGGGTGAAAAAGTTGAGCTAATCTTTAACTTTTTCTTCCACTCTTCTAAGAGGTGCCAGATAATGACAATAGACTGTGACCTCTTTGTCAGGACAAAGTGAAACCTGAAATGATGACACAGTCCTCCAAGGCGGTGACCTTACAAATAGTTTGGGTGCCCTCTGATTCTGTCTTCTCCCACCTAACCCTTCTCTGCAGGTGTTTTCCTTGCCCAGGGCTTGCCCTTTCTTCTTGCAGGGCCTGCTCCTAACTTACCAGTGTAGGGCTGGAGTTTAGCTCATGCTCTGAAATATCTGTGTTCTAGCAGCCAACTCGAACTATGGGATGGAATTTGTTCCTGGTGGCCTCCTGTCGGTATCGATGGGGTCAAAGGGAGATTCACCTGGAATCCACGTAGTGTTGTTCTTCCAGATGAAAAGTTTGCTTCCAGGTGTTGAGTAGGAAAAATTGCCGCACGTAAACATCATAGCACACGGTAGGCCCGGGGACCTTATTTCTTTCAGGATTCTTCAGGACTCAGATTGAATTTTCCTGTCTTAGATTTTTCACAGCAAATTTTTCCTCTTCCTGAATCTCAGACTGAAATTAGAGGGCTTTGGAGAGTGATGGTGTTATTTATAGTCAAATACTGACCATCCATAGACACAATTATGAATTGTGGCTTAAAATTTAAAAAGCCGTTATCCATTATTAAATGTTTACTATGTAATAAGTTGTGATAGTAGCTATTTTTCATGGATTATCTCTCTTATAATAACTAGGTGATAATGTATCAGTTAGTATACTTTTGGCTTCAAGTCACAAAGACAATTTATATGCTTAAGTGTTAATTGCATAATAAAGGTCTGCACATGTGGTAGTTTTGTTGTTGATTTAATTGATTACCTCTAATGTCATCCAGGACTCATATTTATTCTGTGTGTCTGCTCTGTGTCTTTCAGTGAGTACCATGGCCCTTTGGGTAGCTCCCACCATCATTGCAATCTGACTAGAGCAGCTCCAATCAGCACTTCTCACACAGTGAAGTCCAGAAGGAAAATTGCCCATCCCTGTCTCCTCTGCATTGCCTTCCTTCCTCTCTAGGAAACATTTATTTTCGTTTGATGTTTATTCCCTCATTGTTTCTTTCTGAAAATAAAAGCAAATATCAAGATATAAAAAAAAAATTTTAAAAAGAAAAGAAATAAAAAGCATTGTTAAATTCCTCAAGGAGTTCAGGGCCTTAGTTGTCAAAGTGCCATCTACTGGATGCATGCTACTATTTGGCTGATCCTAAAAAGTGGATGGCTTTCAGCAAACTGCCTTCAGTGTATCATCAACTTAAAAAATGTTAATTTCCACTTATAAGACAAGTGACTCTAATAAAAATCACAGGGTTGTGTCTCAGAAGAGGCAAGGTGGTAGGTTCTTTTCTGAGCAAGGGATGGACACTGGATATTCAGCACCTGGGCTCCTAAGCAAGCAATTTCAGAAAAGACACACACTGCCTAATGTTGCTACCCTTGTAAATGCCCTTTGCACCAGACTTTCCAATGTATGCCCTTGTGTGGCCTGGAAACTTCTATCCATTCAACAAAGAAACAAATATTTATTCAGTCATTTGTTCTCTCATTTTATCGAAGGCCTACTATGTGCCAGGCCCTGAGCTTGGAGCTAGGGACACAGGATGATGAAGGTAAGCAAATTTCTGGTCAAGCCTGGATCATCCTGCTGTCACTGGCCAGGCACCTTTCCTATTCTGATTCTCAGCTGAACTTCTTTTCTGTGTATGTTGGCCACCCCTTTCGTGTCCCTTTTCCCCAGCACACCTCCCTGGGACAGTGAGAGTTGCTAGGTGGAATTTGCTCTTCTGCCCTGAACTTACCCTTGCTCCCTACAAATTCCAGTCCAGTCAACACAGGGGTCACCAAGGGCAACCCCCATGGACTTGATGAGCTAGCTACGTGAGCTCGATCACAGCCCCTGGCTGTCCACCCAGAAAGGATAGGTCTGGACCTCGATGAAAGTTCGTGTGGGCCTGGGTCCGTACACAGGCTAGTAGGTTATTCAACTTTGTTTGTTCTTTGCTCCAAGCCAGTTAGAGATTGCGGGCACTCCTGCCCAGCCCAGCGGCCAGCTGCTCTGTGGTGAAGGCGAAGGAGTGGCAAGTGAGAGTTCCCCGTGTGTGCTCACCAACACTCGCTCCCCAAAGGCCACAAACCGAGTCCTCAGCATTCCTGTGGATTTTAATTATAGCTTGGGGACCCACAGTCCTTGAGAATGCAGATTCCATAAATTTGAAATTGTGGTAGATAGGCCTGAGGTTTACATTTGCAATAGCTAAGATAGGATTTGCTAAGCAAACTCAAGGGACTTCTACTTTCTTTTTATACCTAACCAAAAACAAAGGAACAACACCCTCAAGATCTGGGGGCCAGAGACTGCAGACAAAGTTTACATTAATTAAGAGAATAGACAGTTTTCGAGTATCCTGGAACTCTCTAGAAACACCTACTCAGGTACTAGCAAGTACAAATAAATTTTATCTGTTTCTAAGCAAACATCTCACAGGAACATCTGGTTATTTTAGGCTCACTTTTGGTTTTTAAAAGGGCTGGTTTGATGCATTAATTGCAATAAAACGCAGCTCTTCACTAATTCAGATGGACTTCTCCCGCCCCCTCCCCACTCTGCAGCATTATTCTGAAATTGATGAGACTCAGTTAGAAGGTGCCTTGAGGTCACTTAGCCTCCAGGCAGAGCTGTTCCTAAAACTATTTTAGACCTATGGAGGCTTATATCATTATCCTGCTCTCTGTATAATCATTACTATTAAATGATGCCACACTACATAGATCATGTTTTATTTTTACAAAATGCTTTACCCTTAATTTCAGTTACTAGTATATCCAAGGAAGTCCTAAAATGATTACTTTCTGCTCTCAAAATGGGAGACTGAGGCACAGTGAGAAGCTCTGGTTGGCTTGCCTCAGAATCTGCTTGTTGTCAGCCAGGAATAGAACTCTTGCCTCTCATTTTCAGGCCATTGTGAAAAATGGCCAACACATTTCCCTGGTCTCAACTGCCTTTTCCAGTAAGCTTCAGAGGGTGCGTCTTCTTTCTTGTTGGAACACTTGGAAGTCTGTTCTCTAGCATCCAGAGAATTCCCTGGTCCCCTGTTACCTCCTGCAGATGTGGAAACCACCAAGCAGGAGATGGGAAGGAGAAGGAAGGTGGAGGGAAGCAGGAGGCACTGCCTCTGACTCCTTTCCTAGGCATCAGCTGTTCGTTCAGAACCAGGGCCAGGCTGCCCTTAGCAATTACTTCAATGACAGCTAACGCTGGTCCAGAAATAATAAAGCTGATATTTTGTGAGTACTTGTTAAATAGGTAGCATGCGAGCAGCATCCTGTTCATCTTCACATCAACCCTGGAAGTCAACAGTATGACGCCTTCCATTTTGTAAATGAGGAACACAGAGAGAGGAAGTCACAGGGTCCGTGACTCTAGAGGAAACTCATCCCTGAATGGCCTTTCCCCAGAGCCTGGGCAGGGGAACAGCAACAATGTGACAAAGCTCAGGTCTCACACTCCTCAAACTTGGGGTTGCTCAGTAATAGGAGATGCCCAACCCTTTTTGACACATCTGCGTCCATCATGGACAATCAAACAATGCTTTATGGATATAGCTTTGTGGATTGTTGGAGTCTCTGCCACTATTTTTACTTTTTTTTTTTTTGACATAATACTTATTTGCCAGAGAGCCTCAACCCCTTGGATGACATGGTGCATCATTCCCAGAAACTCTTTTTTCATGTCTATTGGCAGAACTTAAAAGTGAGCATTTTACAGTCTGAACATGTGTGCCAAAGTCCAACATTTAAAGGAATGAAAAACCCGTCCTTCTGGAGTTTTTATTCATTTACTCAGAAATAATCATAATGTGAGCAGCAAGTTTGTCTTAGACAGTGCTGAGCAGTAGCATATGGAGGTGGCCATGATGGGTTTGGTCCCTCTCTCATGGATTGTATCATCTGGGACAGGGCCTGTTTTTGTAAATAAAGTTTTATTGGAACACAGCCATGTTCCTTCATTTACATATTACCTATGGCTACTTTTGCACTTCAATGGTGTGGAGTAGTTGCTACAGGTGATTGGCAAAGTCTAAAATAGTTACTATCTGGCGTTTACAGAAAAAGTTTGTCAATTCCTGTCCTAGGAACCATTTATTTTTCAAGCCTGCACATTTCTCTTTCATGTAGAACATGTCTTTGTTCCCAAACCAGTCATCCATTAGGGTTCTTTACTAGTAAATTTGCTTCTTCTGAAGAAAAATGGTCACCACTAGAGAACTCAGCAAGGCTGAAACAGAAAATCCAAGAAAAACCCCCATAAAATTATAATAAAAAAATAACCATCAGCATTTACAGAGTGTTACTTGCCAGGCAGCATTGTAAGCATTGCACGTGTACTAACTCAGTTCTCACAATAAATCTATGCAGGATGCACTGTCATTGTCCCCATTTTTCAGACGAAGACTGGTTAAGTAACATGGCCAAAGTCCAGGCTAGAAGAAGCAGTGCTGTGACTTTAGGCACTTGCAACTTACCACACACAGTTCTCCACTACTTTAAATTACATGAGGCAGCAGAGTGTGGGGTCATGCCCAAGTAGGTTGGCGAAGAGTAGGCTGCCGGGGAAGTGGCAGGACAGTGCTGGCCGGGTGACTGCTGGGCCTATATTTAGCCCCAAGAAAATCCTCATCCAAGAGAGAATGAGTTTCTCTCTTGCTTTCTATACTCAGACACGCTCTCTGATTAGGGAGGATGGAATTGCTTTACCACGCTCAGAGCTTCACTGTAATTAAAGTGCTTCTCAGATGTGGATGTGTCTCATGCCTCTGCTAATGCTGATCTGTGGAGGATGCTTTGAAACTCAGAGAAAAAAAAATAGAAGCATTGATTCATTTCATCACAAAGAGAACGGCAAGGAGCATGGAGCCCCTTTATGGTGTATGCCTGTGTCCCTTTCTTAAGGATTCCTGAGACCCTGTCATGCTCTTCCTTTTCCTCTGACATCCCCTGAATGCCTTCTCCCTACCCCCAGATATTCTTGACCCCAACCTCCTCCCCCCTCCCCCCTCCCCCCCGGCCAACCCTCCCCCCTCGCCACCCCTGTCCTTTCTAAAATATGGAAGCTGCTCCCAGGGTTCTTGATATATAATATCAAGACCATAAAAATCATTGCAGGGAAACTCCCATGTCTGAGTGGGGGAGGGTCATTTACTGAGTTCAGGAAGCAGTCATAGCAGATTATAGAAGTCTATGCTTCTTTTATATCTTCACAATCATCTTGAAGGCATACCCTCAGGTTACCCAAACTGTCCTCATGAACATGACGTTAGTTGATGACCGACTGGGAATTTTTGCTCAGGCTCTGATTACCTTAAAGTGTCATCAGTACTATTCACAGGACTGTGTAGAGGTATAGTTTGCCACAGAATATGTAGAAGATCTTTTCTGTGTCCCCCATGCACTGGGACATTTGGAAAATGAGATGTAGCTTTGAGAAATTAGCATCACCCCACATGTGCCTTTTCCTGTCATGGGAACTTATATCGCCATTGCTCCACAGTACCTTCTACACAGGGGTATTTGCACCCACTGGCTCTTGTGCCACAGGTTCATACAATGGGACACTCGCCAAATGAGTTTTCTAAGTTATTCCTTATTTCAGACAGTGGCCTGAGTTCTGTCTTAACCCTGATATAACCATAAATATAACAAGCAAATGTATATTGTCTCTAAAATATGCATGGAATTGCAAAAAAGTAAAAGGTACCTACTTTTAGGTCTGACAAGATATTCACTCCATAGAATTATGCACCGCGGTTCCCACTGCTCTGTAAAATCTTTGGGAGGCTTTGCATTTCATATGCAAGCACTACTAGCGTGGCATTCCTAGAACATTTAAATAGCCTGCCTCTATAGAATTAGCTAGACAGCCAGCACCAGAGAAGTTAGGAGATAATTATGTCTTCCCTAAAATGAACTTATGTTCTAAGGAGGGAATGTGGCCAAGATGCCAGGTATGTTTTCCTTTTTCTTTGTATCTTGGCCATCTCATTCCCAGACACGGTCCAAGCCACACTTTTGCTCATGTTTCTTTCTTTCATGAAATGACTTTCTTCTCTCAGAGCTCATTATTACAAATAAAAATATCAATTTCTTGTATCTTCAAGATTTTATTTGGGACATGCTTTGGGGCTTTTGTATAACCTCTTTGTAAAGAAGTTTTGTAAAACATAATGATCTTGTCATCTGCTTTTCTTTTTTTAGACCCAAATAATCAAATTAACAGGTAGAAAGATTCAAGCTTTCTAGTTTAAATTTGTGCCAAATTGATTCAAAGTTAACATATTTTTGAAAGTGTTGTCTAATTAAATTTCAAATGGCTCTTGCTAACGTTTAGCCCTGTTTCCAGCTCCTCTGTCAGTCTAAGGAGCCAGTTAATAAAAAGGTAAGGGGGCGGGGGGAAGAGGAAGGAAAAGAGAATTAAGAGATGGATTAAATCCATGCCTTTTGTGTGGTGTCTTTACCTAATCAGTCATTTTATATCAGTCTCTGAAAAAAAAAAAAAAAAAAGACGTTCTCTGGAAGAAATAGAGGGCCGCCCCAACTTTATCTCTGGATGGCATGGCTGGCATGCACAGCTGTTCCCTCTGAGCATTGCACAACTCAAAAGGCACCATTCCCATCGTAATTCATGTGTATGGACCTGACCACGGACATTTCTTCTCTGACACCGAATCCTGGCTCCCTCCCTTACCTCCCCAGCTGTGATCTGCACTCAGTGCTCAAAGTGGGTCCTTCCTGAGCCACTCTAGTGAGCATCCCAGTCTGACAGTTTCCTGAGGGTCCATCCACATAATCTACTCCTCTCCCAGGTTTGCCCCATTCTGAAAGACAGAAACTGGGACACCTGCTCTGCTCCTGGCAATGCCTAGTGACTTCTCAGTGCAGCTCCGGCTCCCAGCCAAGACTCTGCTTCTAGAGTCATCAAGGAATCCATTGCTTGTGCTATTATGTCCAGTTATGCCCCTAACCCCAGGCCCCAGACTTTCCTGTCCCCCTCGTCCTACTTTGTCTCGGTTCTGTCTGGAATCAGGGAGAAGGTTCCCAGAATACTCCCCTATTTGGAAAGTGGAGGACGGGGGGGAGAGGAAGGAAGAGGTAACACTAAAGTTATCTGCAAAGTGACCCAAATCTGCCCCATCCTGGTCCATTTTTGTCAGGTACTGGGCTAGCCCTTAACAGAGTTTGCATTAGGGAACCTGCAGACAATTACCGAGCCTTTTATTTTGATATAAAAGTGTTTTGAATGGTCCTTTCATTAAATCCATTAACATCTTCCTCTGAGAAGATCTTAAGAAACTGTGTTTCAGTTACCAGCAGAGAAATGCCAAGGGCTGCTCGTCCCACATGTTTGAGTCTGCTAAATATATTCCCGGACACCTCCAGGAGCCTCCTTTTGTCCTGTGGGCATTGCCTGGCTGGCTTTTCACCACACCAACCATTTCCTATTCTTTCTTTTCTTCTTCTCTCCTTAGTTTCCCCCTTTTCTTTTTCAAGGACTAAGGGGATTATTTCTCTAGAGCTGAAAGGGACCCCAAAGAATCATCAATTCAGTGCGTTGCACTGAGGAAAATAAGATAGTTTTATCCCCATTTTACAGAAGAAGCAACAGGTCCAGGCAGAGAAAGAAACTTGCTGTAAGTCACAACTCAGAGAGGTTCCAAGCAAGTGTCTCATCTTTGGCTGTGAATTAGAATCATCTGGGGACAAAGCTTCCAGAGCGATTAGATGAGAACCTCTGCAGATGGTGTTTCTCAAGCCTCACCTGCATCAGAACCCCCGGGTGTTGGTTAAAAACCAGGTTGCTGGGCATCCCCAGATTTTCTGATCAGTATTTCTGCGTGGGTCTTGAGACCTGCCCGTATAACCAGCTCCCAGGTGAGGCGATGCGGATGCTGCACGTGGAGAGCCCACCGAGAGAACCAGCGGTGTGGGAACCACCTTTATGGAGGGATGGGTCAGCAAAGAAGAGTGACTCCCCACCCACTTCAAAAAGCACCAAGCTGTGCCTGGCCGGCAAACCAGGAACTCTGGCTAAGGTGAAGAATGGCAATTCAACCAACAGGAAGTGGGCTGCACTAGAGGATTCTGTCTTTTTCAGCACCTTCCTGGTCTTGGTCTCAGCACTACTCTTCATCTTATCAATTTCACGCCAGAGCCCTGCCATACTTCTAGCTTCTGGGTCATTGTGTGTGGAAGGACCTCCCTCAGACCCAAATGAGGCTGTGTGCTGTCCTGCCCAGACCTAACTGACACCTGCCCTCAGATCCTCAGGGCGTGGTGCCTCTGGTGCCCGGGGCATGCCAATTTCTGCCCTGTGCCTTGACTTCTTCTTGCCCTGTACTGTTTGTTGGAAATACTCTCTGGATGGCCGCTAGGCCTTTATGCCTTTGTGCCTCCTGTATACTTCCCTATGGGGACCAGCCTAAGAAACAGATCATTTTTGCTTCAAATAGTCACATTCCTAAAGGCTCGATAACGATTTCTGATTTTGAACTGTGAAATATCTCCTTTTCAGTCCACTGGCTGAGGAGAGCTGATTAACATTTTTAATTCATTTACCCATTTGTCAAACATTTGTTGAGTAACTAATATGTGACTAGCACTATCCTAGATTTAAAGATAAGGAGACAAATAAGACACATTCCCTTCCCTCGGGTAGAAGTGAGGGAGATAGTGTGATGAGTGCTCACATGGAATCATGCACCAGATTCATTGGTATGATGTCAGGTGGAGGGACAGTGCAATTAACCTCTGAGCCACGGCTGAGGTTGTCAAGTCCTCCATGTCCCTGGGATTTAGGCTTGCAGGTCTCTAAATCATTACTGTTGGCAACACAAGATGGATTTATAGCTATAGGACCGATAGTACAGACAAGAGGGCAGAGAATTATTCTCTCACGGTGGTGTGCTATGCGAGGTAATAGAAAGTCTGATCATTGGAAGGGTTTGCAAATGGAATGTTAAGTGAGAATGGCGAGTTTCAGATGCTAACTGTAAAATGAATGGGGCATCTCGAGGTTAAGTGGCACACCCAGAGAGCTGGGTTAGGAAGTGGAAGAGGGGAGAGCCAACCAGGGAGGGAGTACATGCCACTGATGGGAGCTTCTCTAGAGTAAGGGAAGAGCCTCGAAGCAGTAAACTGGAATCTCACTAACTTTGCTGAGGGCCTGTGCCCACTATGTGGTTTCACCCTGGCCTGCTGTGCAATTTCCACCGTAACTTGTATGAGAAAACATAGTGCTCAGGGCAGCTGGCCCCCAGCTGGGAAGATACCCCCCCGTGCTGCCACCAGCTCCTCAGAAGAGGGCCCCAGCATCTAAAAATAGTGCCTTGGTCAGTTGAAGGGCATGTTAGAAACAAACAAAATCCAGCCCTTTATAGGGTCACTATAGGATGAATGCCAAGTGCCCTGACTGAGGGAAGAGCTGGTTTGAGAGGTGAATGTTGAGACCACCAAGGGTATGGTGCTCATCAAATGGTAAAAATTAAGCAAAATCCTCAGATGCATGCAGACTGATGCCGAGGGATGAGAATGACTCACAAAGCAGTCCTTTCATTACTTTCAATAATTTGCTGACCCTTTCTGGGATACAAGGTCCTTCATTCTATGCTGGGAATGTGATTAAGTAGAGTTTTGTAAATAGGTGCCTTTAAAAAATATATCTAGGGAAGTTGCTATTTAAAGGCAAAAAGGATAGCCAATCTTTACCTAAAAGGAGGAATTCTCTGGCAATATGATTAAACATGTCCCAGCTTACCTGTTTCTAAAGAATAATTAAAAAAAAATGTTTAAAAAGTGGCACAATCCTTCAGCAAAACTGTTGAGTGGAGAAAATCTTTCTTGAGCTCTGTATCTCATTTCCTCAGTTTAATATTCTTTGAAAATGTGATGAGTTTTAGTGGATTAAATTTTTAGGGGAACTTTTGGTGAAGGCTTTTGGGGAAGTAGTACCTTAATCCAAAAGAATATTCCTAATGGTTTTATGGGATTGGAAGAGGTATCTTTGGATTAGGAGGTTTTCTAATAACCCTCAAACCCCCCATCCAATAGCTCCCCACACTGGACATGAAGCTGAGCAAATTCTAAATCCAAATGTATTATATCTACTCTAAGCTATGGGAAGCCACCGCTTGCCAATTCTGTCATGGGAATGCACCAAGGAACTCGGAAGGCTGATGAACCTTGGGCTGTTAGCAGGGCTGATGCTAAGCACCTCATCTGTTGAGATAGTGGTGGCTCAAGGCAATTCCCTAACCTGATAATCCTTTTACTGTTTACCAAACTTTACCTTTGATATGCCTGTATGCATTGCTAAAGGGCAAATGTATATTCAAATAAATAAACAGCGGACCAGACCAGAAGTCAGTATGTCTCTTCAAAAAAGAGGGTCCACCTGGCCCCCAATGCCTTCTAAATTCATATTTCTTGTATAGCATTTTCATTTGTGCGTTAGCCCCTCCTTCAGATCCTAACCCTGCCATAAAGGTTATGGCACTAAGATTTTTTTTCTTTTCTTTTTTCTTTTTCAGCTTTATTGAGGTATAATTGAAGCTTCATCATGAAAGAGGTTCAGAGAAAAGCAACAATAGCCATTTGTACAGAAAAAAAATAATTTAGAAGAAAGAGTTAAAAGAATTGGGACTCCCAGTGGTGGGGAAGAGAATGCTAGAGAAAAATAGTAACAGTAGCTTAAAGTATGTCTAGCACAGTACTGTGCAATAGAAATAGATGTGAGCTGCATAAGTAATTCAAACTTTCCTACTAACCACATTACACAGAGGTTATAAAAAACAGGTAAAAATGATTTCAATAATATATTTTATTTAGCTCAATGTATCTGAAATGTTATTTCAATATGTAATCAATATAAAATTATTTTAATGGAATATTTTACATTCTTCACACCAAGTGTTAGAAACCCAGTACAGTGGGGCCTTGACTTACGAGTGTCCTGACTAACGAGTTTTTTGAGATACGAGCCATCTCTCGGCCGATTTTTTGCTTTGAGTTGCAAGCTAAAATTCGGGTTACGAGCCAGCTTCAGATACCCCACTGCTAGTTGGCACAGCGAACGTCACAGTGAACCACAACATCAGCCCAGCATCCAATTCATTGTAATGGTGAAAATTGATTTGACATACAAGTAATTTGAATTATGAGCTCCGTCATGGAACGAATTAAACTCGTAAGTCAAGGCCCCACTGTATTTATTTTATAATCTAGCATTTCAGTTTGGACAAACTACATTTCCTGGGTTCAGTGGTCACCTGTGGCTAAGTGCCTATTAATGTACAGTGAAGTACAGGTTTAGACCTGGAATGAGGCTCCTGGGAAGTGTCCTGAGTGGCATTTCTGAGCGTCTGTGAGGAGGAAATGAGAAGCAATTGAAGTTGAGGAGGTAAGGCAGCTATATAAGATAGAGGCCTGGGTACTGCCACCTAATTGATTCTGACTTATTCTGTCTGGGCTTGGGCCTGGGCATTTGCATTTCTTTTAAAGCTCCCCAGGTGACTCTAATGTAGCCAGGGCTGAGACGCACTGAGCCACAAAATGAGAGCAATTACACATTAAAATGAAAGTTTTAAGGAGGTGCCATGATCTCTTAGAACTGGAAGGAAACTTTGTATCACTGAGTCTATCTCTGTTTTGCAGATGTTGGGAGGCCAGCATTGGGCATTGCTGTTTGGTGCTTATTGATTATTTTGTTTGCTTGTTTATTTATTTACATCCACAATATATCCTCCCCCTTTTTTTCTTTTTTAGCCTAGAAGAGATTTTCAAACTCATTTCCGTTTGAGTTGAACTTGGGGATATGTGCTGATGATTGCCAAGGGCCTATCTAGCTCTGAGCGGCAGGGGTGTCTTCTCATAGGTGGAATCCGCTGCCTTTCTATTGGATGGTGCCACTGGGTGCACAAGATGAGGAACCATAGTCTCTGCTAGGCCCTCACCCTTCTTACTGCTGGTGAGTCTCTGTCCATTACCTCTTTGCCATCCTCTTCCCCATTTCTCTGAGGCAGAGAAGGATTTGGACCTGTGGGTCTGATGCATGACCAACATTTGCAAGGCCATTGCATTCTCACAAGTCCTTGCTAACATAATGGGCAATTTCTGCCACCAGCAAGTTAAGTATTTAGACGTAAGAAGACACATTCTACTGTGAAACAAGAGCAGTCTGAATGAGAGTCATATTTGGGGTCTAATGTGGTGGACAAAACCTGTGAATAGTTGATGCATAAATGTCACGGTGTAGACAGACTTGAGTATACAGAATGCTGTAGCCCCCACAGAGAGCCGGCAGGACCTATGCTGAAAACTGACTCCGTCAGGAGCTCGGATAACAACTTTCTCTTAGGATACCTACACTCCTTCAGTACCTCCTTTATCTGACAGTAAATCTCTCTCTTGCTCCCTCTTGTTTCTAAAAGTAGGTCACTCTTCAGTGCTTGCCTTTCAGCTTCTGGGAAGTGTCTACTGTCTTCTATCTTCTTGTCTAGCAGATCAGGCCAAAGAGAATGAAAGAGACAGAGACTCGCCACTTAGGTCATGGAAAGAGTAAGCTGGAATTGTGTCCTTAAGGTGTTGAAACTGATTAGTAGGGAAGCAGGTTTGGAGCAGAAATGCATAAAAATAGCTTTTTAGTTAGCTTAATATTCTCTGGTTTTAACAGTTCTATAAACTAAGATTCTTCAGAAGCTTGTCTATATTCCTTTCAAAGCCCCAAGCCCACAGGAATGGCTGGTCCAGGTTTCCTTCTGAGGACCCCAGGGGAGGTTCACTGGTGCTGAATGCTGGAACCCTGGAACAGAACAAATGGGTTTCCCAAGCAGTGAGTGGCAGCCTTTCTGAACACAGCTGCTTTCTTCAGTAGAAAGCTAAAAATAGCCCAATCATTGCAGGCTGGTTTCACTTTAAGCCTCTGCCACATCCATTTGTCTGTTTCATTCAGGGACTCTGCATGTCTGTGACACACGGATACTATTTCAGAGGGAAAGTGCATTGAAGAAATGATTCCTTTCCCTCCCCCACATTCACTGCAGATGTCCCCTACTGTCCAACACTGTTTCATATTAAGGGAACTCATGGAAACTTCCGGCATCCTTCCCATTCCCATCTGCTTCACTCATTTTTGGAAAAATAAACACCATCCGCATTGTAAGTCCAGATTACAATTATTAGGGTGTGTGGTTTTGTGGTGTTTGTTGTTTTTTTGGTTTTTTTTTGGTCAAGGAAATGTTCATTACATGTATGATTTTCTATGGATAGCTCATGAAATATTGAGTAAAACTGCCCTTTCCAGCTGAGGTAGGATTTTACTAGAGTCTCTACTCAGACGTAGTTTGAGGAGTTTTTGGTTTCTCTTTCTCCCGGAGCTGGCTGACTCTGTGGCCACAGACAAAGCCACTTCCCTTCCTAGCTCTAAAGGTGATGCAGACACCTATGGTGGGGGCAGCTGCTGTGAGCAGGTCCGTCTATTGGACAATGTTTGCTTAGTCCCTGCCCTTCCCCATCTTCCTCCCTAAGGAAGTCAGCTTTGCATTGTGTGTGGAGGCGGGTTCCTTATGTGGTTGATAGCAGTCTGACACTTACCTTCCCCCCTCTCAGCATCCTGGGTATTGAGGAACAGAACATAAAAGAGGAAAAAATTGGGGGAAGAATAAAAGAAATGATCCTGCTGCTTCACACTATCCATGCACAGAAGCAACACTCTTAAACAAGTATGCAAAAAAAAAAATCATTTATAATTAAAATATGGAAAATAAGTCCCAACCTTAAGTTCGATCACATTGTATATCACTTGTATGCAAGTATGATTTTAATGGCTTTAATAGAACTGAAAATCCTAAAGATGAGAGCTAATGTTGCTATGGAAACTTTCACATGTCTTGACTGCAGAACTCTTAGTTTAAATTTGCAAACTTAGTATCACATTAGCTTTTTTTTCACATTGGATTTCTGGTTGGTCTTTTAAGAAGATAAAAGGAGAAAAACTACATGTCATCCTAGCATCTCCTGTTACACTCACAGTCAAAGGAGAGGTTTATGATCATTTGACACATTTGTTTTTGTCTGCTCAAGGAAACCTCCACAAAAGAGCTTACATAAGGGCTTTGGAGGACAAAGATTTTTCTAGTCAAGCATGATTAATTTAGTCCCCAAATTTTCAAAATTGGAATGATTTTCTTTCCTTGCGGAATTAGATATCCAAAATATGAACCAATAGCCATGGGCTCATGGAGCTCAAAGCCTTATGCGGAGCAGAAGGAGCTGCAGAGCCCAGCACTGGAAGGCATGGTGATACCTGAAGCCTGTGTGCCTCCATTACCATCATGCCCTGCGCTGTGAAATGGGGCCCTCTCTAGAAAAGCAACATGAAAAGAATGCAGATTGGAGAATTGTGCAGTACTAATTCAGAAGGCGTGGGCATCCCTGTCCTTTGCTCTTTCTCCATCATCTCCTCCCTTAGCCTTGGAGGCAAACTGGAAGCTTTAGAGTCAAGCAGGCCTTCATATAAAGTTAGCTCCACCCTGGGGCATATTTAACTGCTCTGAGCTCCAGTATTTTCACTACATGGAAATAATAATGCATATGTCACATGGATGTTATAAGAAATGATTGTGATAATATATGCACAATACTGAGTGCACATGGTCAGGGCCCTTGGGAATGTGAAGGGACAAACTCATCCAAATTGCATCTATGGAGTTCTTGTGAAGCGGGCATAAGTCCCTCCTCTGCCCTCCCTGCCCCCATTAAGTACTTTGATTATTTTTACCTAAATTATATAAGTAATCTATTTACTCTGAAACTCATTTACTTGTGCTGTGACGATCTTGTCTCATCAACCTCTGTTAGAACCAGAAAAATAAGGCCTGGTATCATAGGCTAGCCACAATGAATGCTTGTTGGATGCAGGGGTGAGATGGAGGGGTATAGGGCATGTATAATGTTTTTGGGGAGGTGGCAGGCTCTGTTTTAAAAATTAAAAAATTTATGAATACAAAATTAACTTCAGTCTTAGGAAGGGCCATGCTGGTGTGGTGTCCTGAAGCCTACTTTTCATGAGCTTCACAGTAAATGTAACTTTGTTTGAAGAATGGAATATGATCATGAGAAACACTAATGAATGATCACTTGCCTTTTTGTAACCTTGTACTGTGCTATCACCTCCTTTGGTCCTATGACCATTTAATTTAGGTCTGTTAGTTGAGAGGTAGACTTATGATGAGAAACCATTATACCCACAAGGTGGGCGTAGGTGGTGTGGGACAGACAGTCATGAACCCGTAGAGTATCATAGAAAAAATTCACAATCAGGCTTTTATCCATAACCTATGCATTCATTTGCAATGGCTGCCATAACAAAATATCTCAGACTGGGTGGCTTAAACAACAGGAATTTATTTCTTGCAGTTCTAGAGGCTTGGAAATACAAGATCAAAGTGTTGGCAATTTGATTTGTGGGTGGGAGCCCTCTTCCTTGCTTGTAGATGGTGGCCTTCTCACTCTGTCTTCCAATGCCCTTTCTTCTGTGAATTCTGAGAGGGAGGGAGAGAGGGGGAGAGAGAGAGAGGATGAGGGGGAAGTGGAGAGAGAGGAACAGAGAGAAAGAGGTGTCTTTCTTTTCTTATAAGGCCACCAATCCTATCCTACCCTTATGACCTGTTTTAACCTTACTTATCTCCAAAAGCCCTATTTCATAATATAATTACATTGGGGGTTGAGGCTTCATTGTATGAATTTTGGTGGAGGGACACAATTAAGTCCATAGCAGCTACAAGGCCTGTTTTTGGCTTCACTTTGGGTTCTGATTTGAGGACTTAGCTTACCTTTTAAAACCTCCATTGGCTGCCTCTGGTCCATGCCTCCACTGGGGATCAAACCCGCAACCCAGGTATGTGCCCTGACCTGGAATCGAGCCCATGACCTTTCGGAGCATGGAACGACACTCCAACCAAGTGAGCCATCCAGCCAGGGCTCACTTGCTTTTTAGGCTTAAATACAGTCATCAGATATGGGTCTGATACTAGAGCAGCGATTTTCAACTGGTGTGCCACAAGACTTTTAAAAACAAGCAATACCTAACTATTTAGTCAGGGGCACTGACCTCTTTCCCCTTAGATTGTCAAATTAAAAAAAAAATGACAACAGCCAACACAATAATAGCTGTCTGGTGTGAATTATACCTATTAATCAAAATTATACCTATTTTTTGGTCAGATCAACAAAAATTATATTTTTGGGTGTGCTGTTGAATTTTAGTGACTAGTTTATGTGTGCCATGGGAGGAAAAGGTTGAAAATCGCTGTCCTAGAGCAAGGAGAGCATCACAGAATAATTACCTCCAGGAAGTAGAATCAAAATGGGGCCCTGCACACACAGCTCCCAGCTGGCGAGGCACTGCAGGTGCAGCAGGGCGGTACCGGGCAGGGCACAGGGAATTGACCTTCCTGGCCCCTGGCAAAGCTGTGCTCCTTCCCTTTCTTGTTCTTTCTCTTTCACATGTTACTCCTCTTTTCAATTCCTTTCTTTCTGTTTTCTCCTGCCTCCATTTTCAGTAGTACAGTGAGACACAGTGGTTCTTGGCCCTTTTAATGATGCTTCTCTACTTTTAATTTTCCAAAAATGAAAGGGTTCACTTATGGGTTGGGAGCAGGTCAGCAGAAAGAGCAGAATATATAAGGGGATGGTGGTGGGAGGTCAGGGTAGAGTTAGTTTAAGACAGGAGAAATGACTGTGTTGTACCAGGGCAGGAACGACGGTGTGAGGATGAGTGGGAGGTGCCAACACAGAGCAAGAAATACCCAAGTGATGACCCTGGGTCTCAATTTTCTCATCATTAAAAAAATAAATAAAAATGCTGGAGTAGAAAATCCCCAAATTCCCTTGAATCTCTACTAGTCCATACCTCTGTGCCTTTTTCTACCTCACCTTACTGGGAAATAGCATTGATAAATAAAACTTTGTGTGCCTTGTAAGAAAAACATTATGTAAATTCAATTATTGCCCAAATTAATTCTAATGAGGTTCAGGGGGGAAAACAAGTAACAACCTAAACTCTTTAATAAAGTGTTCTGAAGAGAAAAGAAGAATTATCGCCCACTTCTGCACTTCCTGCTTTTGGCAGAGACTAGAGTGGAAATCTGAAAACACTGTGAGACAGTCTGTTCTCATGGTATTTCTAGCTGAGAACAGGAAGGAGGGGAAATCTCATATGAGTGAGAGAGCCTGTTTGTCAGTGACTAGCAGGCCAAAGAAGTTTCCCTGGGCAATCGAGCTTGACAGCACCCCTGTAAGTTTTACCTTTATTTGGTCAGCATGGTAGACTTTGCCAGAAGCATCACCACAATCACAGAGACACAACTATTCACCATTATCACACCTGACCAGCTCCTCTCCCTGAAGCTGGGCGTCAGGTGCTGGAGACACAGACATAAGCCACAAGGCCCCTGCCCTCCTGGGGCATAGAACAAAGTTGGGAGGATCAGGTCTCTAGAAATGAAAAACAATTCTAATTCTTAGTGGCATCGGCTGAGTGCCAACTCAGCCGCGCAGGCAATGCTAGGAAGGAGCCATCTACAGGCTTCACAAACTCCCTTATGAGCTTGCACTTGTTCTCTACCTCACCAATGGGCTCTCCTCACTCATCGCTGGCATATTTTGTACCTTCAGGCAAAAAAAAAAAAAAGTTTCTCAATTTCTTTAACTCCTTTGCCCATCTCCAGTCACAACAGAGACTGCTCTGTGTGTGATGTGGATGAGTCACAAAGGCTGAATCATGTTAACAATAAGCATGTAATGATTAATGCATATTGATTGGCTGGGTGTGCTGGAACCAGGATCTAGACTAGTTGCATTGTCCCTAATTACCTGCCAGAGGGTTATGTGCCCTGGTGTCTCCGGCTGCAGCAGACATTCCAGGGAACGCCCTTGGTCACCAAGACTCCAATTGGGTCTCATAAATCGCCTGCGGTGTGAGTCAATGTCAGCTTTACAACCAGGGCCACTCAAGGGCTCAGGTGGAGTGGTGACTATGCCCTCCCTCGCACCCCCGACTCCCAGTGAAGAACACAGGAATCCTCCATGTGAGAGCAATTCTCTCATTAACTGAGTGCAAAACGTTCCAGGAAAAAGATAAAAAAAAGATTTGATTTACCTTTGAAATAATGGAATGATGAGGATTATGTTTGGAACAAGGGACTAATACTCAGGGTTTTATTGAAATGATCACCATTGCTGTGTTTATTTAAAGCTGGGTAATATGACTACACTGTGAATAGCAGAGTGCTTATGAGAGTGTGCATAAATTAGACAGATGCTGTTGGGACCCATCACGTTGTTATTTACTACAGTGTTTTAACCTACGTGACTGCTTTGTACCCACACCAGGTGAGAAGATGAAGTGATGTCTTCAGTAGTGGCTTGTGATCCAGGATTTCTCCAGGATAATTTTGTCTGTATCTTTGAGAAAACCTAAGATTGTTCTATGGCTTATTTCCTGTTGGGAATATGAAAATGAGTTAAATACAGGCTCAGTCACCAAAAGAGCATACTATCCAGCAAGTAAGGCAAACAGCAAGCAAGGCAAATTTGGGTATTATTTGTATACCCAAATAATACAAAGCAGGTAGGAGGACACTGGAAGGGAAACTCTACAGAATGAAAGTGGAGTGTAGATGTGATAATCTTCAATGTTATAAATGAGAATGCTAGTATCATGTAATCTTCTTTTAAAAATAATATTTTTATTGCATGTTCATTGTGGAAAATTCATAAAACAGAGAAAGACATAAAGATGAAAGTAAAAATCACCTCTAATGTTACCACTGTAAAATGTTGCTGTATATCATTCTAGTCATTTTTCTAGGCATACCTAGGCATTTTAAAACAACAGTATATTCACGTTACACTATTTTACAAGCTGTTCTCTTCATTTAAGAAGTATTGTGAAATAGATTGTGATTATTTTCCTACAATATTTCATGTCCTTCTACACTGATTTTTATTTTTTATTTATTTATTTTTAAAAAAAATATATTTCACTGACTTCTTACAGAGAGGAAGGGAGAGAGATAGAAAGTCAGAAACATCGATGAGAGAGAAACATCGACCAGCTGCCTCCTGCACATCTACCACTGGGGATGTGCCCGCAACCCAGGTACATGCCCTTGACCGGAATCGAACCTGGGACCCTTCAGTCCGCAGGCCAACGCTCTATCCACTGAGCCAAACCGGTTTCGGCATCTACACTGATTTTTAATAGTTTTGTATAATGTCTTGTCCTATGGACACACCATGCTCCAGGGAGTGTCTGGCCTGTCTCTCTCAGTCCCGATTAGCTGGACCCCAGGAGCAAGCTAACCTACCGGTCAGAGTGTCTGCCCCCTGGTGGTCAGCACACATCATACCGAGCAGCTGAGTGGCCTTAGCATATCATTAGCATATTACACTTTGATTGGTTGAATGGATGACTGGACACTTAGCATATTAGGCTTCTATTATATAGGATAAGCATTGATCCTAGAGATAAAAATTGGTCATTCTGGGTCTGCTAGCAGAAAGCTTTCCTAGATTTTGGCTGCCATTTTATCAACACTAGCAACTTTACTCAGAATTTGGCTGACACAGCTTGTTTTATCTGCCTTTAAAATACACGAACAGCTTGTTTTATCTGCCTTTAAAATACACGAACAGATACTTACCTTAAATTTGATGTCTTTTGATTCTTTACTGCTATACTATTTCACAGAGTCAAAAATCACAATTCTAGCCCTGGCTGGTGTGGCTCAAGTTGGTTGAATGTTGTCCCATTCACCAAGAGGTCAATGGTTTGACCCCCAGTAGGGGGCGTGCATGAGGCATCCGATCAATGTTTCTCTCTCCCTCTCCCTTCCTCTTTCTCTAAAAGTCAGTAAAAACATATTTCAGGCAGGGGAGGATGGGGATAAGAGATCAACCAAAGGACTTGTATGCATGCATATAAGCATAACCAATGGACAGTAGGGGGGTAAGGGCATGTGCTGGGGGGTGGGGATGTCCAGGGAGAGGTCAATGGGGGGAAAAGGAGACATATGTAATACTATATGTAATATTTTAAACAATACAAGAATTTTAAAAATTAAAAAAGTCATAATTCTAGCTGATATGTGATCAAACTCAAGAGCAAACAGTGAGTTTGATAATACCTCCACAGTGTCAAAGAAGTTTTATCTCAGCTACATGCACAATATATTAATTTCACAAGGTTGTTACTTCTGCTAGAGCATACCATGGTAGTGGTCATGTTCAGGGTGACAACATTATTAGACAACTAGAGGCCCAATGCATGAAATTCATGCCTGGGTAGGGCCCCTAGGCCTGGCCAGCGATCAGGGCTGATCTGTGGGGCGACCAGCAGGGTGATTTGGGGGAGGGGAGAGCCTGCTGGCACCTGCCTTGGCCAGCCTGAGGCCTGCGGGCTGGGGGTAGATCCTGCATTGAGCATCTTCCCCCTGGTGGTCAGTGCACATCATAGCGACCGGTTGTTCCACCTATTGTTCAGCTGTTTAGTTAATTTGCATATTAGGTTTTTATTATATAGGATAGGCTAAGGACATTGATATTTTCACAAATATACTGAAGGATATGCATTTGAAAAGAGGTGGCCATAGGTATTTTACGCATAATGTTTTAAAGATCTCTTTTTAGAATTGTCACTGTATGAGATGCTTAGTAATTCTGTATTTCCACTTTAGGATTTCAGGACTCTCATTTGCTCACTTGTTTGTTTAGCTATTGTTTTTTGTGTGTTTTTTTATTTTACAGGTAGGATTTTTTTTTGGTCACCATTTTATCTGAATTTTAAACAGATTCTTGGGTTTGGGGCTCATATCCATAGCTTGTTCAACTTTAGTATCTGTCTCATCCCTGATAGCTTTTTCAGAACTGCTACCTTTACCCTGAAGCTCCATGAGATTTCCCAGTTCAAACTTGGGCTTCTCCAGCATTTTGACTTTTCTAACAAATGCATCATACAGCAGATAAATAGATTGGCCAGTCCTCCTATGTCTTTCAATGCTCGCTGGAATCAGCTTGTCTGCACCTCTCGGACATGATGCCCAAATCTTCTGGATTTGGCAGACTTGTTGAAGACGAACATAGAGGGTTCCGAATCTGATTGCTGTGGTTTTTTTTAGTAAAACCAACACAGAATAGACAAAGCAAATAAACATTGGTGTCTTGACGTCAACATGAGCTTCAATCATGGTCTGCCATTTTTTGACCATGGAGCACATTTTGTCACGGTAAGATCCATGCCATGGAAATTAGGCAGGCAGTTTTTGCCCTGAACATCCTCAGTAATTAGCTTGAATTTTCTAAATGCAACTTCGTCATTCTGCAGATCAGCTAGGCTCGCTTCAAAATCATGAAGATCACCAGATGCGATTTTGGTTCCTTGAGTACTGGTGACCAGTGTTTCCCCAATCTTTCTTATATTGAACATAGCTGGTGCTTTCACATCACACCAATGGTCCTTAGAAAATGGATCAACCACTTTCTTGACTCACTTTTTGCTGCCTTTCATAAGGCTCTTGTTCTTGCCTACAGCCATGGTGCTGCTCAGAGAATCAAAAGGACAATAGCTATTCTTTAAATGCCTATTCTGTACCTGGAATATGACCAAGCTATGTCCTCAAAGCTTATAGTCTCATGCAGAAATGGATAAGTAAAAAAACAAACAAAACGAAAAAACCAAGCAAACACCTCATACTATAGTGTCATAACTATTAGGACAGGAATAAAATGTACTATTAGATCACTTTCCCTTTTCACTTTCTCCTCTTTGCTCTACTTTGAGTCTTCTACCCACTGTCTCTCCCTCCCCCCACCCCCCACCTCCCCTGCTCCCATCAGTAATTTCAAGGAAGGACTTGGACTGGGAGTTAACAGGAGTGGGAGATGGTGGCTCAGGGGTTCTGTTGGGCTAGGTGGAGCCAGGGGATTAGGAAGCACAGGCTGTAACAGGCTCCCTGATGTAGACCCTACCCCTAAAGTTTGTGGAGTCTGGGGCCAGAGCACAAATAGAGGCCACTTACCATCTGTGGACATGCACAAAAGTTGTAAATCAAGTTAATAAGCTGTTAACTAAAATATAGCTTCAAATGAACAAAATTTTTTATAAATGTGTAAAGCTATGGTTTCATAAAATAGAAAGTTGGAAGACTATCAAGTAATTGGATTTAATTATTATCTTTCACGTATGGGTGCCCTGTGGATGAGTTGGCAGCATTTGGATAAGTATGAAAGGATCCGTAGACTCCTGGGGAAAACAGTGATTGTCTCTGAGGATTGGGATGTGTGGCATGAAGAGGGGTTTCGGACTTACTGATTTAGGTAACTTTTTAAAGACATTATAAGGTTATGGGTAATTTTATTTTCTTTTTCTTTATTTTTCAAATTTCTAAAATAATATGTTGCTTATGTAATTAAAAAAAAAAAAAAGCCAAGTCTAGAAATCCATTCTAGGATTGGAAAGTGTCTCACTAAGTTGAATTTCTAGAAAAAGGTCGTGCTTCAATATTTAGGCCCATATGACTTAAGGAATTGACTAAAGTTAACATCAGAAACACCAAACATTTTTCTTCAAGAGGTTCTGGGGGAATTAGAGAGATGCCCAACTGTCAAAAAATAACAAATCAAGAATCTATATTTTAAAAAGAGAACATGTACAGCCATAGAACTTATTGCCTGACCTTTCTAGGCATATTATTTTTACCACTAATCAAATATTTATTTTTCAATGACCTCAGACATTTCGGAGTCTGAATTATTTCTACAATAGGTATTGCATTTACTCAGTGATTTCAGCATTTCAAAGTGCTTCACATCAACCCTCTCATTTTAATGTTACAATAACCCCATTGGGAAGGGAAAATATTAAAGAAAATCAGGCCCCAATTGGTCTCCCATGTCACAACCAGTTCTTGGTGAAACAAGGACTGGAGCATAGGTCCCTTAGATCTGAGTCCAGTTCTTTTGCCACTGCGGTTAATAAACTTACACAAGGAATTTTCTGGGAAGTACACTTATTCCTCAGAAATTTTTGTAAATGTCCCCACTGTTGATTTTTAAAAATGAAAGTTATTTTTAAAAGGCAGTCAATATTTTTCTATGAGCTACTAAAGAATACTCAACACCCTTTTAAGAGATGCCCGGCTCCCTGTAAGTATTTCCACAAATGAGGATCTTTATAGAAAGTGCTAATTAGTGCTAAGTACCTTTAGAGATGCCTTCTAGGATAATGTCCAAGGACACACCACACGGAGGAGGAAATTATAATACCCTTCCCCTCAGGGACACAGCTAATTTTCTGTGATGATGAGAGACCATAAGATTACTTTATTCAGTACTTAAAAATGTGTGCAAGTACCATGTTAGTGTTATTACAAGATTTGTAATAGCCAACATTTTACCCAGACTCTAGAAAAAGGACACTTTAAAGCGAAATAAGCCAGTCAGAGAAAGATAAATATCACATGATCTCACTCATTTATGGAATATAATGAACAACATAAACTGATGAACAAAAACAGATCCAGAGACACAGAAGCATTGATCATACTATCAAACCTCAGAAGGAAGGTAGGGGAGGGTGGGGGTAAGGGGGAGAGATCAACCAAAGGACTTGTAGGCATGCATATAGGCCTAACCAATGGACACATACACCAGAGGGGTGAGGGCATGAGTGGGAGGGGGGGCAATGGGGGGCATAAGGACACATATGTAATACCTTAATCAATAAAAAAATAAAAAGATCGCCCTAACTGGTTTGGCTCAGTGGATAGAGTGTCAGCCTGTGGACTGAAGGGTCTCAGGTTGGATTCTGGTCAAGGGCATGTACCTTGGTTGTGGGCACAGCCCCAGTAGGGAGTGTGCAGGAGGCAGCTGATCAATGTTTCTCTCTCATCGATGTTTCTAACTCTCTATCCCTCTCCCTTCTTCTCTGTAAAAAATCAATAAAATATATATATATTTTAAAAAAAGATAATTTGGATAAAATGAGTAAAGGGGGTCAAAAGGTACAAAGTTCCAGTTAGTAAATAAATAAGTAATGGGAATGCAATGTACAGCATGGTGACTATAGTTATTAACACTGTATTGCATATTGAAAGTTGCTAAGAAAGTAGACCTTAAAAGTCATTATCACACACCAAAAATTTTTGTAACATGTATGGTGACAGATGTTAACTAGACTTTCTGTGGTGATCATTTTGCAATATGTACAAATATTGAATCATTATGTTGAATGCTGAAACTAATAAAATGTTACATGTTAATTATATCTCAATTTTAAAAAAAGCACAGTGGTTTTTAAAGTTAAATCTACCGTACTATTAAAAAAGATAATTTAATTTTTGTAATATATGTTTCTGTAAGTTAATTTTTAAAATTTCACATTATTGCAGTTCAAAATGTTTATAACTTAACTTTGAGTTTATTTGTCCTGATTTTAGTGAGCTGCATGTAGAGTAAAAGTCAAAACAACCCCCTACTCACACCCATTCAACACCACACAGGTCTACAGCTATAATTAACTGAGGCTATTGGCTATATCAATTAAAATAATTCCCACTGGAAAAATTACAAAACCAAAGCAAAATTCTCATGTGAATTTTTTAATTTTACCTCAAAATCTTAAAGTAAATCTGGAACTTCTGTAAAACACCATTGCTCAATCAAAACAAGCAAAAATAAGTCCTCTTTTTTTTCAGACTATGAAGATAAATAATGAAGTCCTCATGTAATGGAACCAGTGTTTCTGCAAAGCTAAGAAGAGGTCTGTGCTTGATCCAACCATCAGACGTGTCACAGAGCTATTTTATAGTTAATAAAGCAGCCATTTAGAGAATAAGGGAAGTCTTTAATAATTTTATCGTCAACCTTGGCTTTCAGGTCCAAAGACGCCAGTCATGGCCCAATAATGGGTCAGCGAGACCTGGTGTGCTTGCTGGCATAGCTGCTTCAGGAGGTGGTGATATGTGTCTTCAACAATAATGCAAAATCCAACGCCCCAGGTGAAACCACTATCCAAGGGCCTCTTGTGCTTCTGAACTCAACTGTCTGCTACCACCTCTCTAATCCATGGTCTTAAGATGGCTGTTAAGTCAGAAAAAGGAGGAAAGCTAGTCACAGAAAAACAAATAACTGCATGATTCCATTTACATGAGGCATCTAAAATATTCCAACTCAGAGAAGCAGAGAGCAGAACAGTGGTTGCTAGGGGTAAGGAGGCATTTAAAAGAGGGAGCTGCACCTGGCCAGTGTGGCTCAGTAGTTGAGTGTTGATCTATGAACCAGGAGGTTCAATTCCTGGTCAAGGCACATGCCCAGGTTTCAGGCTTGATCCCCAGCAGGGGGCATGCAGGAGGCAGCCAATCAATGATTCTCTCTCATCATTGATGTTTCTATCTCCCCCTCTCCTTCCTCTCTCTGAAATCAATAAAACTATTTTTAAAATATAAAAGAGGGGACTGCTAATCAATGGGTATTGTCAGGGAAGGGGAAATTCCCCCCTTTTGAGTTCTAATGGCTGAACTAATAATAAAATTGACATAAAACCAGATTAACACAAGGAAACCCAATATAATACATGCACATAGAGATCATAAATGATACTCAGAGGAGATAAAGAAAAAATACATTTGTGAAGATTTGACAGGACAAAGAAACATAATTTTGGATGTTCATTGGTGGGGAATCCAAGCAAAGTTTGGGTCTAGGAAGGTAGTAAATTAGTAAAGAAGTAAGAAGGTTTGTTAATACAAGCTTCCCAGCCCTGGATCCCTTAACTCTAGTGATAAAGGTATCTTTCTCAGCTCCCCTGGGTGAAGGAGGGCACCTTTCAGAGGGAAGATTTATTTCCTGTAGTCAAGGAGACAAGGGAGGGCCAGCATGCCCACCGGTGGCTTGTCAAGTAGCTTTAATTCGAAGTAATCACTATGCCATTGTGGGGCATTGGGGGTGGCCTGTCCTGACAGTATAAAGTTTTAGTAAAGCAAGATGAACAAGTTCTGAGGGTGGACTACACAACATTGTGCCTATAGTTAACAATCCAGTATTTACCCTTAAATATCATGTTGAGTATCCTTGTCACCATAAAATTAAAATTATTTGAAAAGGAAGAGAAAGGCAGCACAAAGCACAAACATATCATGAAGAAAAGTAATTGAAGAAATAGAAAACACCTCTTTGTGGAGGGAAGGAAGGAGTGCATGCCACTGGGGCATCCCCTGAACTTTCGTGAGTCCACTCAGACAGCTAGAGGCTCTTGACTCAAGTCACCGAGGTGACTGGTGTTCTCCTCCAGCACACAGACCTTGTGTGCTGCTGTTGGCAAGAGAAAGGGCATCCTGTGTTACTACCTAGAAACGGCCAACTTTACAGGCCAGCCACACTCTTCAAGTCCTGTGTGGTGGCCCAACATGGGCACCGGGAGGAAGAGTAAGATCATCGAGAAGATCAGGAATAGCTTGTGTCTCTGTAAGCCTGCTAATGACATCAACACTATCTCCTTGACCTTTCTTCTAACGCCATTTTCTAGACCTTTCTTGCTGGCATGAATGCTCCCTGATGGCGATATTTGGGGATGTACTAGTACATGGCTTTTCTGCTAGTCTGTCTGACAGTGAAGAGCATTTCAACTGTAACGATATGATCATTGCCTCTGACAGACTGGAGATAAAAAATTAGAAAACAGAGAAACCAGGCCACTTTCTCCCTACGGCAGAATCCAACAGTTACATAGGCAGATACATTTTATTCCTATACATTCATTCTCTCATATCCTTATAATAACTATGTTGACACATTAATATAATTAATATATAGGAGAAATTACCAGACTCCACATATTTTTAGAAAGGTGTGCCTTCATCCTTCATTCACTGATTTTATACCAGCCTCAACCACAGAAGCAGAATAATTATAGCAAAAAGCCACCAGCAGATCGTAGCATTTACAATGCGGGGTCATAATTGAGCTAAAATTGTTCGGGAGTATGAGAAGGTCAGCTTTCCCCTGCTCTTAGCATTTGTGTAACACCAGGGAAATATTAGTGCATCTGTTATTTTAAGTGGGCACCAGAGATTCAGAAAGCTAAAAGCAGCTATATCTAAGCCTTTTTAAGTTTTCTTAGCCATTGACTCATGTTTTATCCCTTCAGTTGATGGCAACCTGACTTTTAGCCAAGCAAACAATAAATTAAGAGCATAAACAAAATTGGTGCCTCTCATTTTTCTAGTTGAGGAATATATTTAACAAAATCTTTAAATGTCCATGGATATAAATCTCTGAGCACTCCATTTCAGCTGTTTAAAAAATCTAATAATGTCAGGAGTTACTCTTCTGAGCAGACTATAAACCTAGGCAGAGTTATTTCGGCATAAGAGATACAATTTGCAGGGAGATTTAAGCATGAGGAGAGCTCATAAATGTCAACAAGTAACACAAAGCCTTATTCCCTGAATCCGAACATCTGAATTTCAGGTGTTGCAGTTGAACAGGGAGCTGTTCCATCTGCCAGGATGCCTACAACCTAGGACCCCCTCTGAGGGTGGGCAGTCTTGCAAAATCTGCACAGAGGTCCAGCTCTCTTTGTCCCGTATTTTGGAATTTTCAGGAAGCTGGATTCCCACACTTAATTGGGAAGTGAGGGTGGAAAGTCTGATAGGCCAACACTGCCAAATCTCAAAGCCAGCCAATGATTTTAGCAGGGCAAAGAGGGCCAGGGCGGAGGCACAGCCTGGTGGGGACACCCAGATGGCTTGGTGGCAGGGGCTTCATTGTCCTCCCAATCCACCCAAGTGAATAAATAAGCAGTGCGCTTGCAATGTAGCATTAGGATAAGTTTTCCACCCCTCTCACCAGGTTGTCTCTCATTAGTGCCGCTCACAAAGACATCATGGTTAATAGTAAACACTGACTTACATTGGCAGGTATTTCAAACCTTGACCTCCACCTAGAATTTCCTAATGATTTATATAGTACTGGAATAAGCCAGTCTGAGTAGTATGGTATGTGTGTGTATTAGGCTAAATCTAATTTGAAATTACTAATCTGTTTGAACTTTGTAGCCCACATTATGGAGGATAGAGGATTGAACAATGCATATGTAGAGATTCAAAATTTGTTATGTAAATGAATCACGAGTACATAAATACTGTAATGCAGTGGGATGAATTCAACTCTCACAGTCCCTCACGGAGCTTTCGGGCTAGTGCGGGAGAAGAAAAGAGGCAAGTGTAAAGAATTCTTTGTCAGAAAAAACAACGAACAACCCTCCAGGATGCTTTAGGATCAGACCAGAGGGACACCAACTCAGGAGGAAGTGCTATTGAAGTGGGATCCTGAAGGGTGTGTAAGTGTTGGCTTAGGAAGTGGCTGGGGAAGGGAAGAATACTGCAGACAGAGGAGAGTCCATGCTTAGGAGGTGGTGGTGAGGCACCACAACAGGCAGGCAAGAAATGACTAGTCACGTAGGCCTTGCAAAGTCATAAGACATTTGAGTTTTATCCTAAGAGCAATGGGGTCATTGATGGGCTTAAGCAGATCAGTGATATGATCAGAACTGGATCTTAGAAACATCATTCTCTGTTTGAAGCTTATTTCACATTGATATTCTCTACTTAACATTTTGCAAATGTTAAGAGCTCTGTGAAGGACTGATGATTGTAACTGGATGTCTATTGTATTTTTATAATTTGGGAGTATACTACATTATATATGATATTATGATAGTACTAGAGGCCTGGTGCACGAAAATCCCCTCAGGGAATGCCCACCTGCCAGCTTAGGCCTACTCCCCAGGGGATTGGGCCTAAGCTGGCAATCAGACATCCCTCTGGCAGCCCAGGACCCCTCAGGGGATGTCCAGCTGCCAGCTTAGGTCTGCTCCCCATGGACATTCTTAGTACTGCCGTGGAGGCAGGAGAGGCTCCCGCCACTGCTATTGCGCTCACAGCTGTCAGCCCAGCTTGTGGTTGAGTAGAGCTCCCCCTGTGGAAGCACACTGACCACCAGGAGGCAGCTTCTGTGTTGAGCATCTGCCCCCTGGTTGTCAGTGTGCATCATAGCGACCGGTTGTTCTGCCGTTAGGGTCAATTTGCATATTACCCTTTTATTATAGAAGACTAGAGGCCCGGTGCATGAAATTCATGCACAAAGGGAAGGGGTTCCCTCAGCCCAGCCTGCACCCACTCCAATTGGAGACCCCTCAGGGGATGTCCAACCACGGTCGGACACCCTCTCACAATCTGGGACCACTGGCTCCTAACCACTCACCTGCCTGCCTCCCTGATCACCCCTAACTGCCTCTGCCTGGCTGCCTGATCGCCCCTAACTGCCCTCCCCTGCCAGCCTGATCTCACCCCCCACTGCCTCTACCTGCCTGATCACCCCTAACTGCCCTCCCCTGTCAGCCTGATATCGCCCCCAACTGTCCTCCCCTGCCATCCTGATCTCACCCCCAAAGGCTCTCCCCTGCTGGCCTGATCTCACCCCTAACTGTTCTCCCCTGCCAGCCTGATCACCCTTAACTGCCTCTGCCTGCCTAATCGCCCCCAACTGCCCTTTCCTGCAGGCCTGATCTCACCCCCAACTGCCCTCCTCTGCCTGCCAATTTGGTTCTGATTGGTCAGTTTTTTGCCAGTCAGTGTCAAAAGCTTGGCCTCCATACAGCCATTGGCTCCTTACATTAATCCAGATTTGGTTCTGATTGGTCAGTTTCTATGCCAGTCAGCATCTCTGGGCCTATCAACGGGGCCTGGAGAGAAATGGAGGCGTGGCTGTTGCCAGGCCTGGAGAGAAAGGGAGGCAAGTTCTGATCAAAGGCTGCCACAGAGGCTACAGATCAGACCCTGCCTCTCTCTCTGCAGGCCTGTCTCCAGGCCTGATCCACAGCCCCCTAGGCAGTCAGTGCTGGGTCAGGGTGCCCGCAGTAGCCCCAGTCAGTGCTGTGTCACCACAGCAACCCAGCAATGACTTCAGGTCTGGTCAAGCCTTCGGGTGGTAACGGTGGTTATGACCCTGGCTCTTTATTAAATAGATGATATTATGCAATGCATATTGTTGTGTTTTAAATGACCATGATGCATATAAAATAACAATAACTATATTATCTATCCTATCTAATAATAGACAAACATGGTAATTAACCATACCTCCGCTACCCTTCCCATTGGCTAATCAGGGTGATATGCAAATTAACTGCCAACCAAGATGGCGGCCGACAGCCACACAGCTGAAGTGAACATGAGGCTTGGTTGCCCCGGCGATGGAGGAAGCCAAGGTTCCCCCCCTGCCATGGCCCAGCTCTGAGCTCTGGATGCAACAATGTTGCAATTATAGAAGCTAAACAAACCGCAGGTACCTGCTTTCAGCCAGCCGGCCTTGGAGCTGGAGCCGCAACAAAGTTTCAATTACAGAAGGTAAATAAATCCCAGAATTAAAAAAAAAAGAAAAAAAGGAGAATTGGAAGCTTCAGTTGCAGGCTTGGCCTGCCTGAAAACAGTCCTCAGCCCCTCATCTGGACTGGCCAGGCACCCCAGTAGGGACGCCCACCCTAAAGGGGGTGTGGCTAGCCTGAAAACAGCCCTCAGCCCCTCATCCAGGCTGGCCAGGCACCCAAGCAGGACCCCCACCCTGATCCGGGACACCATTCAGGGCAAACCAGCCAGCCCCCACCTGTGCACCAGGCCTCTATCCTATATAGTAAAAGGGTAATATGCAAACTGACCCTAACAACAGAAAGACTGGGAATGACTGGTCACTATGACACACACTGACCACCAGGGGGCAGACGCTCAATGCAGGAGCTGCCCCCTGGTGGTCAGTGAGCTCCCACATGGAGGAGTTCTGCTCAGCCACAAGCCAGGCTGATGGCTGACAGTACAGCAGTGGTGGTGGGAGCCTCTCCGCCTCCTCAGCAGCGCTAAGGGTGACCGACTGCAGCTTAGGTCTGCTCCCCGCTGGCAAGTGGACATCCCCCGAGGGCTGCTGGGCTGCCAGAGGGATGTCTGATTGCCAGCTTAGGCCCAATCCCCTGGGGAGCAGGCCTCAGCCAGCAGATGGTCATCCCCCGAGGGGTCCCAGACTGTGAGAGGGCACAGGCCGGGCTGAGGGATGCCCCCCCCCCCCCCGAGTGCACAAATTTTTGTGCACCGGGCCTCTAGTATATATATAAACATGGAATTTGTTAATTAGCCAAGCATCACAACTGCTCAGGAGGAGCTGCGTGTGCAGATGGGCAGGAGGGAGCTGTGTGCCGCTCCCACCCTAGAGGCTGCGGGGAGGCTGGGGCTGGGGGCAGGCTGCAGTGGAGACACAACACACAGGAGCGCCTGCTCCCACCCCAGCAGACACAACGCTGCGGCTGGCTGGCGCTACGTGGGTCAGGCGCGGGTACCGGCTCCCCACGGGGTGCCTCCTCGCACGGGGGAAGGCAAGGCGCCTCCTTACACGATTTCAATCGGCCACTGGGCCTCTAGTTATAAATAACAACAAACTTTTATTACAAGTTTATAGTATGCCAGGAATAGTGCTAAGTTTTTTGTAAATTATCCAATTTAACTCCTTTGAAAAGTGCTTTCAGGGATCGTTTCTATAGTTCGTTATTAGAGAAGTTTCTCTGACTGTGCAGAGCACCTGAAACCACCAGGAGGAGGCCCAGCGCTCTCCTGAGCGGGAAGGCAGCTCTTGGTGTTGCTTCAGTAACTGCCATTTGTCATTGGTGATCCTTCTTATCTCTCATTTGAGAGAATTAGAGGGAAAGGATGTCATCTGAGTGGAATTTAAAAAAAAGTAATTTTCACTGGGAGGATTGATTGATTGATTGATTGATTTCTCTAAAACCTTGTAATCACCAACCAGGCCATAAGAGATCAAACAGGTCATGCAGGCATCATGACCCAATTTGAGTGTGTTTTGAAGCTGGGTACCAGTTTAGTCTCTTGCTGAAGGATTGTTTTCCATATTCTAGTGCGTTGGTTTAAAAAACTTTGAAATTAGTCCTATCGGTGTCTCCATTTCGATTGAGAGAGTTCAGGATTAGATTTAAAGCACTTGTCTCCGTCACACAGGAAAAAAAAATGGCAAGGTCAGAATTGCAGTGTCGGCCGTTAAAGGAGCTTCAAATTCAACCAGATTAGTTGGGAATAGCCATAATTTAAAACTCAGGCTTAGTGACATTGGCTTGTTTTCATTTTAATGAAGAGTCTTGTAGGAAAGATGACCTGAAACTATTCAGAAGGTGACAAGATGAACTTTGTATCAAGGAAGAAAGGCTGTGAGCCTTGGGGATAAGGTCATGAGCTTCCCAATTCCATAGAGCAGGGGACAGGATCTGGCAGAGGCATATCTGACCTGTGTAATAAATACCAAGCATACATGGGGTTGTATCTTAGTTAAACAACCAAAGTTGCTTCTCCAGTACATGTGACCAGCCTGAATTCTGTTTTCCCAGTGCGTGCCCCTATTTGGGAAACGGCGTATCAGCTCCTAATCTCACGTATGACGGTTGCATCAGAAGAAGAAAACATTGTGCTCTTGTTCATTGTCTGCTTATTTGGCTGACATTTCTAAACCCACACAGAAAGCCCATAACTTTCTGTTCAAGAATATTTCAGTGCAGCTAAATGAGCATGTAACTGTTGACATACCAAATAAAAGGGTTGACTCATGTTACCCTGGAACCAATGCTGTATTCTTAGATGGTGTCACCTTACAGAACTTGGGTGTCCTTAAAAATAACCCTCCTCTTCCTGGACTCTCATGAACTGCTACATCCTGTCCCTCCAGAAGCTGGAGGCCTGCTAAATGCTAACGACCGAAAAAGAGATGTTGTCATGTGGGAATACTAAGCATGATAAGCTAAAGAAAGCAAAGGAGCTCCTTGAGGATAATTGGATTTAATGTCTTATTCATGGAACAGACTTGAACTGGAGGGGAGGAAAAATTGATTTTTCTGCGGCTCACTGGCAGTGCCCGCAGGAACCAGCTCTCCTCCGGCTCGTGCAGCAGTTGTGATCATGGATCATCATGCTGTGCTGGTAGCTCAGCTTCTCCTCTGACAGTCCTTGCTCTCTCCTCTTTAGCTCTGGTTGTAGCACAGGCTGCAAATAAATTGCTAACATTTAAGTGCATCTGTTGCAAAGACAGAAGCACAGAGGACACTGGGGAAATTTCAAACCAAATTTCAGGACTGAGCTCATAAAAGCATGCACCATCTGTGGAATTTTGCTCATATGCATCACTATAATGGGGGGTGGGGAGTGGCCATGGAGAAGAGGAAAAGGAGAGATAAGGGATTGCATAGTAACTGGATTTAAAACTGAAGTTTCTCTTCTCAGATCAGTTCACAGGTAGCATTTGGGTCAGGTAGGATCCCAAACACCTTTCCTCACACGGAGAGGTCTAGCCTGTGGATTTAACTGCGTGAACAGGTTATTTCAAATTCATTGTACCCCTGTGTCTCAACACGGCCCCTCCCTGCCCCAACACACTTTATTGGTCCTGTGCAAAGATTCACAACTTTCAATCTTTTTTCCTGGGGGTTTGCTTGAGGGTGAGGCTGAGTCTAGCTTTTTCCCTCCATCCCTGTGACAAAGCAAAACAAAAACAAAAACATCCCAGCTCATTTTCTGATAAGCACTTTACATTTCTATAGTGCAGGAAAAGGGAAGTTCCTTCAGAATCCCTTTATAGATGATCACTCTCATTGTCTAACTAGCTTTTCATTGTTTGTGATTTTCATTTCCCTCCACAGTTCAGGGCACTTTGGAAAAAAAGTTTCTATTCAGCACTTTCCACTCATAATTCAAGAAAAAAAGAGTCATGCAGTATAATAAGGATAATTAGCTCCGACTGAAAATAAAAAGCTTGGCACTGCCGAGCACCTCCACTGCACATAGTATCCACTTACCGTTCTGTGTACTCTCTGTCAAGGCTAATTACTACTTCTGAAATTACTAACCTGTTGAAAAAAACAAAGGAAAATGCAATGCAGTACTTCAATAAATTGCAGTTTCTTCCAATACCATTTCAATAAAACTCTTTTAGAACCAGACCTGTTCTTACAATCTTACAGTTAAAAATTGCTGTTATTTGTCCTCAAAAGTATGACCAAGTATTATAAGAATAATTTTCAATGTTTATGTATGAAAGTGTAGGTTGGATTTCTTCAATTTAGATTCTTGTAAAATAAAGAATAGTTGGGAGTGATGATCTCATGCTTAGTAAGTTTCAACATTTATGCAGCATGTTTTTTTTTTACCGTCAATTCATTAACCTTGGCCCAGTGTTGGGATGAGCACTGTGTAAACGGCCATGCGCTTCCCCTGTTAATGTGTCTTAATCCAGACCAGCAGATACTTGTCCTCTCCCTCAGAGAAGAGAGACTGCTGGTTATGCCAAACCTAAGTGGAGAAATATGGAGACAAACAAAGTTCTCTCTCTTTTTTTTTTCTAGGGGTGATGCATATTGGGGAGTTTTAAAAGACAGGTTCTAATTTTCATTCATTTCATTCCTCATTTACTTGCCTGTCTCTCTGATTCAAGTCATGATTTCTCTTTTCTACACATGCTATAGACCCATTCTACAACGAAATAACTCTTGCTCTTTGTGGCCATGCATGAACAGAGCGTGTGGATTCTGGCTTTTCAAGAAAATAAAGGCTGTTATGTCAACCCCCTACTCTCCCTTGAAAGAGAATTCTGGAACCTCAGAAATAGCAGGTTTGCACAGAGAGAAGTGTCCACCCTAGGCACATATGCTTAGATGCATTTATTCTTTGACCTAAATGGTTTTCCACCCTGCATCTCATTTTATCAAAAGATAAAAATGAGAAATGTTAAAGCGATTGCGGAGTCATTGTCATTAATTTGTAGGAGATACAGAGAACAAGGAAGATACAGAGAACATCAACAACTGGGATGTCATTTCAGAATTTCCCGAAAGAGAATGAAAGCAAATGCTGGTCAAGATGCTGGGGTGGATTATTTACTAGAAGAAGCAGTGATCACCAGGAACTAGCACTGATTCACTAAGAACAAATCATGTCAAACAAAATTGATTTCTTTCAGTGATAATGTATCAAGCTTGCAGATAAGGAAAAAAGCTAAACTTTGGACCTTCATTCTTAGCCTGTATTTGGACCTACATAAGATTCTCACAAAATCACTCCTAATAATCTTGTTGAGGAGTTGGCAGAAGATTAGCAGAATATTAGTAATAGCCATTATTATTGGTTATTATAATCAAACTAGAGGCCTGGTGCATGACATTTGTGCACTGGGGGTGGCAGGGAGGTCCCTCAGCCCAGCCTGCACTGTCTCAAGTCCAGGACCCCTCAGGTGGACATCCCCAGAGGGGTCCTTAGTGCTGCTGTGAGGGTAGGAGCGGAATGACTGCCAGGGGACAGCTCCTGTGTTGAGTGTCTGCCCCCTGGTGGTCAGTGTGCATCATAGCGACTGGTCATTATGCCGTTCAGTCAATTTGCATATTAGCCTTTTATTATATAGGATTTAAAAAACTGGAGGTGTTTAGAGAGAAGAAAAAAGGGCAATGAAGAATTAGGCAAATATTTATAAGAAACAATAGAAAAAAATTGGGGGGGGGGCAGAAAAACATCTTTAAATATATACGTATATAATTATTACTCAGATGTGTGATTAGACTTCTGTATGGTACCAATGAGTAGCACTTGGACTACAATTGGAAGAGTGACAGGGACCTAGGTTATAGCTCAACCAGAAGAGCCATTCAAAGATGGAACAGATTGCATGAGAAAGTTCATTACCTACCCATTACCTACTGTACAAGCCATAAAGGGAATTTAAGGACCACATGGTTAGTCAATTAAAATGACCTTTATAATTGAACTAGAGGCCCAGTGCACAAAAATTTGTGCACTCGAGGGGGGGGGGGGGCTCAGCCCGACCTGTACCCTCTCGCAGTCTGGAACCCCTCGGGGAATGACCACCTGCTGACTTAGGCCCTCTCCCTGGGGGATTGGGCCTAAGCTGGCAGTCAGACATCCCTCTGGCAGCCTGGGAGCCCTCAGGGGATGTCCACTTGCCAGCAGGGAGCAGGCCTAAGCTGTAGTCGGACAGTCTTAGCGCTGCTGAGGAGGTGGGAGAGGCTCCCACCACCACCACTGTACTGGCAGCCTTCAGCCTGGCTTGTGGCTGAGTAGAGCTCCCCCTGTGGGAGTGCACTGACCACCAGGGGGAAGCTCCTGCATTGAGTGTCTGCCCCTTGATGGTCAGTGTGTGTCATAATGACCAGTCATTCCCAGTCGTTCTGCTGTTAGGGTCAGTTTGCATATTACCCTTTTATTATATAGGAGTGCCTGGCCAGCCTGGGTGAGGAGCTGATGGCTGTTTGCAGGCTGGCCAAGCCCCCCAGTGGAGACCCTCACCCCATGAAGGTGTGGCCATCCTGGGTGAGGGGCTGATGGCTGTTTGCAGGCTGGCCATGGCCCCCAGCCACCCAAGCTCCCAGTGGAGCCTGGCTGGAAGCAAGTATCTGGGATTTATTTGTCTTCTATAATTGAAACTTTGTTGCCATGAGTGGAGGCCACAGCCAGCTCAGGGCAGGAGGGAAGCTTGGCTTCCTCCATCGCCCAGGCAACCAAGCCTCCTGCTTGCTCCAGCTCCATGGCTGCCGGCCGCCATCTTGGTTGGGTTAATTTGCATATAGTCGCTCTGATTGGCTCTTGGGCATGGCTTGGGGCATAGCGAAGGTACGGTCAATTAGCATCGTTGACTTTTATTAGTGTAGGTAGAATTATACCATTTGCAGCACATTAGCATATCTCTGTTGTCTTAAATCCCTTCTGGGCAAACTGAGGCATAAGGCTCTGATCCAGACAGTTCTAGGAGAAGGGGCTGAGCACACATTGAACTAGTCTGGTCCAGGACTCCTGGGTATGGATCAGAAAAGAGCTGAACACTACAATAGGGATGAAAGCCATCCTAGGAAGCTCCAGTGTATTTTGGAAAAGATTGTGTTGAAAGGGGAGGTGGAAGAGCATCGAAGATGTTATCAGAAGCAAAATCTGTAACTGGTGCCATTATTCAGAAGAGGAATCTGGGACTCAGAGAGAGGAAGTTAAATTTCCGAAGCCCCACAGCAAGCATAAGGCAGAGCCAGGCATACAACAAAGGTCTTCTGATGCCAGTGGACTACATCATGCTGAGAACACAGAGAGCAGATCAATAGTTATCAGAGATAAATGTATCTTGCCACCCTGACATCCTCTTGCCCTGATTTTTCTAATTTCTGCAGCTGTAGATAACTGGAAAGCCTTGTGAGTTTCCCCATGGATCCACTTGTAAGCCTGCCTATGTCATATGGTTTTGAGGTAGAGTTCATCATGCTACCAAATCTTTTTTTTTTTTTTTTTTTTTTTTGGATTCTGTCTCAAAATCATACTAGATGAACATTCATTTGCCCTTGTTTCTAATTCTGGACCAAAATAAATTTTCCTGAGAAGTTGAACACTTGTAACTATTCATTTGCAATTAGACAACTTAGAGCTATCAGCATAAAAGTAAGATGATAAGTTTGTTATCAGTCTGCAGTGAGAGCTCAAAGTGGAGGCTGGGCCCAAGTGTTTAGGAATATTTTGGCTTACTAACCCACTTGGGCAGCACTATCATTATTTTGGAAAGAAAAATTTCCCTCATATTTACATTTACATCCTCAAAAACAAATAATTTGCCGAATCATTTATTGGGGTTAATTAAGTATTATCATTAAGAAATTACTGCTTTTTCTTTTAAAAATATTTAATAAACAAATGAGACAAATCAAAATAAAAATTTTCTGCACAGCAAAAGAAACCATCAACAAAATGAAAAGAGAGCCCACTGTATGGGAGAACATATTTGGCAATGATACATCTGACAAGGGGTTAATATCCAAAATATATAAGGAACTCTTACAACTTAACAAAAGGAAGATAAATAACCCAATTAAAAATGGACAAAGGACCTAAATAGATACTTCTCCAAAGTGGACATACAGATGGCCAAGAGACATGAAAAAATGCTCAAAGTCACTAGTCATCAGTGAGATGCAAATTAAAATGATAATGAGGTATCACCTCACACCTGTTGAATAGCTATCATCAACAAATCAACAAATGATAAGTGCTGGCGAGGATGTGGAGAAAAGGGAACCCTAGTACACTGCTGGTGGGAATGCAGACTGGTGCAGCCACTATAGAAAACAGTATGAAGTTTCCTCAAAAAATTAAAAATGGAACTGCCATTTGACCCAGTGATCCCATTTCTAGGAATATATCCTAAGAAACCTGAAATACCAATCAGAAAAAAAATATGCACCCCTATGTTCATAGCACTGTAATTTACAATAGCCCAAGTGCCCATCAGTAGGTGAATGGATAAAAAAGCTGTGATACATTTACACTAAGGAATACTATTCAGCAGTAAAAAAAAAAAAAAAGAAAAGAAAAGAAAAGAAAAAGAAAAAGAAAAAGAAAGAAAGAAAAAAAAGATCTCTTATGCTAAGCGTAATAAGCCAAGTATCACATGATTTCACTCATATGTGGAATCTAAAGAACAAAATAAATTGATGAATAAAATAGATCCTGAGACATAGAAGCATGGAACAGACTGTCAACTCTCAAAGAGAAGGAGGGGGGGGGTGGGTGGAAAGAGATTAACCAAAAAATTTACATGCACTTTTGCATAACCCATGGACACAGATAATAGCATGGTGAAGGCCTGGGAGGGGGGGGTGGGTATGGACTAGAAGAAGTCAATGGGAAATAAAGGAGACACCTGTAATACTTTCTACAATAAACATAAATTAAAACACACACACACACACACACACACACACACACACACAAACACACACACCAGGAAAGGTTTCTGAAATATCTAATCCCTGATTTTTTGCATGGGCTCAAAACTGTCATAATAGATGCTGGCTGCCACTACCCAGTACATTCATGCTGTGTGAACAACTTATCAGTTCTGCTATAAGGTACTTATATATGTGTATTATTTGGTTTTAAAATATAATAAGACAAGGAACAAAATAGTAAGGAAATGTCACTACTATATAGCATTAATAAACTTTTATGCCTAATAAAGTGTTAAAGACATAGCTCATATGGCCACTTTCTAACAGAGAAGACATGCTCAAATTCCATGGGAGGCAAACCATTTCCACATGGATATATGAAAGCTGAGTTGGCTTATCTAGTATCAACATAAACCACAGGCTAGCAAGATCTGCTTGATTTATCAACAACAACAAACAATAAATATTCATTTATATCTACTTTATGCCAGAGGCATTGCTAAGGGCTAGGAAAGATATGTGATAAGTAATCTTTGATTTAAGGTATTGTGGAAATTCTTACAAACCATGTCATATAGTTTGAAGCAAGGTAGTCAAAAAGAAAACCTAGAACCAAGGGATATTGTTCAGCAAAAAATACCCCATGAGCAGTTAAAAATAAAAAATAAAAAATAGAAAAATGGGTAAAGACATTGCTATATTTAATAGATTAATAAAAAGCTGTGAATATATAAAGAGGAAAAACTGATCACTCTTAGGCATAATTATTTCAAAAAGAACCAAAATTACTGTTTGTGATAATAAGAATTATGTTTTTGACTTCATTACCATTGCTAAGTAGAGCACCAAGCTCTTTGAAGCACAAATCTGTTTCCAAAGAATGTTCCTTGTGTTGAGTTAGGAGAATGAGGAAGGAATTTTTTTATGTTCAATAAACTGAATTTAAATTTTTTTATTTTTAATCATTGTTTATTTTTCAAATACAATTGATATATAATGTTTTATCAGTTTCAAGTGTACACCCTAGTGATTAGACATATAACATACTAAGTGATTATATCAATAAATTTCATATTCATCTGACACCATACATAGCTGTTAGAATATTATTGACTATATTCCCTATGCTATACTTTACATCCCCATGACTATTCTGTAACAATCAATTTGTACTTCTAAACCCCTTCATCTTTTTCATCTGTCTGCCACCCCTTACCCCCATGCCCAATCTGTCAACTGTTAAAATGTTCTCTGTATCTGTGAGTCTGCCTGTTTCTGTTTTGCTTATTTGTTTATTTTGATTTTTAGATTCAATTGTTGATAGACATATATTTATTTGCCATTCTATTGTTCATATTTTTATCTTTTTTTACCTTCTTCTTCTTAAAGAAGACCCTTTAACATTTCTTGTAAAACTGGTTTGGTGGTGATGAACTCCATTAGTGTTTTCTTGTCTGGGAAGCTCTTTATCTGCCCTCCAATTCTAAATGATAGCTTTGTTTGGTAGAGTAATCTTGGTTGTAGGTCCATGCTTTTTATAACTTTGAATATTTCTTGCTACTCCCTTCTGGCCTGCAAAGTTTCTGTTGAGATATCAGCTGACAGTCTTTTGGGAGCTCCCTTGTAGGCAACAAACTGATTTTCTCTTGCTTCTTTTAAGATTCTCAATTTGTCTTTATCCTTTGGCATTTTAATTATGATGTGTCTTGGTTTGAGCCTCTTTGGATTCATCTTGTTTGGGATTCTCTGCTCCTCTTGGACTTGTATGTCTATTTCCTGCACTAAATAAGAGAAGTTTTCTGTCATTTTTTTCAAATAGGTTTTCAATTTTTTGTTCTCTGTCTTCTTCTTCTGGTACCCCCATGATGCAAATGTTGGTACACTTGAAGTTGTCCCAAGGCATCTCACTCTATCTTCATATTTTTGGATCTTTTTTGTTTTTGCTATTCTTATTGGATGTTTTTTGCTTCCTTATATTCCAAATTGTTAATTTTACTCTCTGTGTCATCTACTCTACTATTGCCTGTATATTATTCTTCATTACAATTAGTTTCCTCATTTCTGACTAGTTTCTTTTTATGGTTTCTATGACCTTTTCCTTGCTGTTGAAGTTCTCACTAAGTTCCTTGAGAATCCTTATAACCATTGTTTTGAACTCTGTATCTGGTAGTTTGCTTACCTCCATTTCATTTAGTTATTTTTCTGGAGATTTCCTCTGATCTTTCATTTGGGACATGTTTCTTTGTTTCTTCATTTTGACTGCTTCCCTGTGTATGTTTCTATGTATTAAGTAGAGCTGATACATCTTCCAGACTTAGTAGAATGGCTTTGTGTAGTAGGAGTCCTATAGGGCCCAGTGTTACAGCCTCACCAATCACCTGAGCTGGTGCCTCAAGTACACCTCTGTGTGAGCTGTGTGCACTGTCCTGTTGTAACTGAGCCTTGATTGCTGTTGGTGTCACTGGAAGGGATTGATCCCAAGGTAAATTGGCTGAGGACTGGATGGGACAACAGCAGGGGAGCTGCTGTACAGGAGTCAACCCTACATCAGAGCAGGACTTACTTCAGTGGGATTTTTGTGCTCCTGAGTTCACCTCTTGTAATCTGGCATGTTCTAAAGCCATTCACTGAGTGCACTGACTCTGGGGCCTTCCAGGAAATGAAAAGTCAGCCACTGCCTGTGTCCTGCCTGGGCTATCCAGCATGAACTACAGAGTGATCTGCAGGTGGCTGATACTTGTGTTGGGCTTGAAGGTGCCCAGGAGAAGCCAAGCTGTGAATCAAGGCAGGCTGCCAATAGTGTCAAGCCTGGGGCCACTTAGCAAGAGGTAGAGGGTACACAGAAGCCAGATACTGCTTGTTTGAGAGATTTTATGGAAGCCAGAAACATGAGGCAAGAGAGGCCAGTTGTATAGAAAAGCCACTGGAAATGGCTTGGGTGGGTCTGCAAGTTGGGTGGGGAGGGGTCTCAGGAAATCACCAGGGTGGGGCAAACAGTGTGGGCCAGGTTGATGGAGACTCAGATATGGTGCTGCTCTTTTGGGTGGGGGACCTCAAAAAATGAACAAGAGCCTTTTGTCTACAGAAAGCTGCCCCTCCCACCCCCAGCTCTCACCCGGATGCCAATTCAGTTCCTCCCAGTATGTCTCTGGTTCCTTTCAAGCTGCTGACCAAGCACTGAAGCTCATGCATGGGTCTGAGGAAGTTCATGCATGGGTCCTTTAAGAGGAACTGCCTGGGACTCCAGTAGCCCTCTGCCTCACTCAGCCACAATCCCTTCTGGTTTTTACAGCCAGATGTTATGGGGACTTCTCTTCCCAGCACTGGAACCCTGGGTTGGGGGGGGCTGGTGTGGGGCTGGGACCCCTCACTCTTCAGGGGGGACTTCTACAGCCAAGACATCCCTTCTGACTTTAACAGCCACATGTGGGTGTGGAACCAGCCTGTTCCTTGTCTCCTTTCCTCCAGCAGTCTCGATGTGCTTCTTCTTTAAATCCCTACTTGTAGAACTTCCATTCTGCTAGATTTCAGGTGGTTCTGAAGGATGGTTGTTCTGTACTTTAGTTGTACATTTGATACGGTTGTGGGAGGGTTCTAGTATTGTGTTCACCTATGCTGCCATCTTAACCAGAAGTATCAAAGAAGGAATTTTGGGGCAGAGTTTTCTTTTCATCTTAGTTGAGCATTATTATGGTATATCAGAGTAAAGAGGCTTATAAAGAGAGGCCTAAATCTTAATTCCTGGGACTTTTATTGTGATTGTTTAATGGGAGAATTTTAGAATTCTTAGAAGACTCTTGTTGTCTAGTTGGTTTACTATAGATTAATTATGTGATGAGGAAGGTAATTTTGAAAATCTCATGGAACAAAGGAAATACTAGTGTTTAGTTTAAAGCAGACTCTCAGAACAGCACATTGAACTTCCCTTGTTTACCTTCTTCACCCTGCCTCTAAATGCCCTCTTTCTTTTATTTTCTCTTCTTTTTGCTATCATTATTATTATTATTTTGCATCTGGTTATAATTGATGGTGATTCTCTTTCTTTCCTTTCCATTAATCCCACTCAACATTGGGAAAACTATACCTGTGTAATAACAGAGCCATTGAGACGATCAGGAAATTTAAAGTCAGACAATGATACTAGTAAATTTCTGGCACTTGGTAGAGACAATTGGAGCTATATGTGCAAATTCAGAAAAAGAGACTAAAAAAAAAAAGAAGGAAATCCTACCCTTTGCAACAGCGTGGATGGACCTGGAGAGCATTATGCTAAGTAAAATAAGCCAGTTGGAGAAAGACAAGTACCATATGATTTCACTCATATGTGGAATCTAATGAACAAAATGAACTGACAAGCAAAATAGAGACAGATATAGATAGAGAGCAGGCAGGCGGCTGTCAAGGAGTGGGGGTTGGGGGCTGGTTGGTGATGGGGGGTTGAGCAAAAAAGAGAAAACACTCATGGACATGGAAACACTGTGGTGGTTGCCAAGGGAAGCAGGCTATGGGGGGAGGTATAGGAGAGCATAGGGGGATAAATGGTGATGGAAGGAGATACACTTGTGGTGGTGAACACAAAAAACAATGTACAGATGGCGTGTTGTGGAATTGTGCAATTTTTAAAACAAGTGTCACCCCAATAAATTCAATAAAAAGAATAAAAAATAAAGAAATAAAAATTTGTTGGACATAGTTCTCATCTAGTTGGGAAGACTATACCTATGTAATAACAGAGCCAATGAGCCAATGTGGAAATATAAAGCCAGACAATGTTAAATTTCTGGCACTTGGTACATACAATTGGAGCTATATGTATAAATTCAGAAAAAGAGATTCTTCAGGCCCAGGCAGTTAGGGAAGGCTTTCTTTTTGAAATAATTTTTAAAAATCCTTACCTGAGGATTTTTTAAATTGATTTTAGAGAGAGAGGAAGGGAGAGAAAGACAGAGAGAAACATTGATCAGTTGCCTCCCCTAGGTACCTGACCAGGGATCGGACCTACAACCTAGGTATATGTGAGCTGACCTGGAATCGACCTTGCAACCTTTTGGTACATGGGACAACGCTCCAACCAATTGGGTGACCCAGCCAGGGCTAGGGAAGGCTTCTTGAAGATGAGAATTGAGTTGGACAATCCATGATGGCTTGAATTTATACATCAGAGAAGTTCAAGAAACTATACCTGCATACAAATATCACTCAAATGTGGCCCTTTACTTGAAAAATGACTCAGCCCAACTGCTATGTGCTTAGTTTGTTGGTGCGTACTCAACACTCTTTGTTACCCCTCTATGCTCCAGCACACCTAAATGGACCGGTTTATATAGTATTGTGCTATAATTGTAGTTGAATTCAGAATGTAAGCCGATCTAGGTGAGCCAAGGTAAGGTAGGAACAGTAATGGAAAGGTTCACGTGGAGGCCATTTATCTGGAAAAAAAAAAGTTGAGCTGTCAGGAGCACATCAAGGTGGGAAATCAAAACAAAGGCAATAAAACCCAGCAAATAAACAGGTGAATTGGGGCATTAGCACTCATGTAGACAAGAGATGCTGGGCATATGAACACCTCAAAACTAAGTTTGCCTTCCACAGACTGTCTTATGGACTTCATGCTGGAATAGAACTATAGAGAGAATTGGATAGACTAGGCTCAAAATAAGGCATATTTGCTTAAGAGAGGAGGTCATTATGCTGGTACTAGAGGCCCGGTGCATGAAATTCATGCACTCGGGAGGGTGGGGGCGAGGAGAGGGGGATCCCTCAGCCCAGCCTGTGCCCTTTCCCAGTCCAGGAGCCCTCGGAGGATGTCTGACTGCCACGGATGTGAGAGAGGCTCCCACCACCACCGCTGAGCTCACCAGCTGTCAGCTCAGGGCTTCTGGCTGAGCAGTGCTCCCCTGTGGGAGCACACTGACCACCAAGGGGCAGCTCCTGTGTTGAGTGTCTGTCCCCTGGTGGTCGATCATAACAATGGGTCGTTCTGCCATTTGGTCGATTTGCATATTAGACTTTATTATATAGGATAGTAAAGTTTATGGGGCAAAACATAAAGGTTAATCTTCATAATCATTGTGTTTTGGGGGTCTCAACTTGTATATAGTTTACTTAGCTCAATTTCAGATAGTAGAGCAAGAAATTATGTTATATATTTAAAAATTGGTTATGGAGGGAAGTAGTCATATTGGTCCTGAAATATGCTAACTGAAGCTCTCAGAACACCAAGGTTTGCTTAATCCACAGCTCAGGGATACCAAATGTCTGCTAGAACTACCAGGTCAGCCTCCTCCTAGCACCCCTTCTTTCCCCCTCAACCCCCCTTCTAACTGCAGTGTTCATCTCCTCAATGTAGGCAAACCTTATGATTTTCAATGAAAGTGCTCATGTAAGACCTTTAAAACCAAGACCTGCATGTTCTTCATGAAAATGTAAGAGTCCCTGACATTTAGGGTAACAGAAGGAGTTGCTCTGATATTCTTTGCTAAATTTACAAGATTTGGCTAAAACCCCAAGCATCTGTCCTATCACAGTGGAGTATTAGTCACTCTTTAAAAGGTTTAGCATACTGTACTCTGGTGTGTGAGTATGTTAAATACCACCAACTATGTGACTAGTGGACAGATCCATCTTCCAGATTCAAGTCCAATCAATTTTCATTGTTTTTTTTGTTTTTTTGTTTTTTTACTGTTGATCATATGGAGTCATTTAGTTTAACTGAGCTGAGACCTAAGCATCCAGTCTTTTTTGAGAGGAAGAGCAGAGTAACAGGGAATCATAGCATCCATTACAGTTGGAATGGTCTTTTAAAGCTTGTCTAACACTCTGAACATGTTTTCCCACCAGTTCCGCAGAATCGAACATATTGCCAGGAGAAGAGTTCTGAGATCAAATAATGTGTGGGACATCAAGGTAAGCAAAGCTAAATCCGCTTCTTTGCTCTAGGACTTCTTAGGACTTTTCAAGGGCTAATATGCACTGTGGATCGAGAGAGTCACACACATTTGACTGAGACATTTTTCATTTTGTGGCCATAGTGTTCTGACAAATGCTGATTTATTTTCTTTTTAGAAAAGAAAGCAAGACCCAAAGTGGTTGAGGGCTTTGCCTAAAGTTATGAAACAACCCACATACAAATAGCTATAGAATGACTTCCTTGAATGATGGACCACGACGGTGTTATAGCACTGCATGAAAAACAGGAGAAGGAAAAGATGGTGGCCATTTCTGAGACAACTGATGGCTACGGATTGAAGTTGCATTTGGCAGAGAGGCACAGGGACAGAGAAAGCAGCCCTGCACCGACCTGCAGACTGGCTCAGTGTGTGTGATCTATCAGGCCACGCAGAGCACGCGGACAAGGCCACAGCTCCCAGCACTAGAGAAACTCACCACCGATCATCTTTATATTCACTACCATTCGCATGGATATTTTGCTCCCATGAGTAGGACTGGATGGATTTCCTGTGAATGGTGTGCACCACCAATTAAAAGACAGCATTAACCTTTAATAATGAGCATTTGTGTTGGCTTATAAATCTTCTGTGATATAGATAACACAATGTATATTAGTAATATGTTCTTTTGTTTGTTTTAAAATTTGCACTGGAATAGTTTTCCAAGCATGTCTGGGAAAATACTTTTAGGGAGGAATTTACTTTCCATTAATAATTTTAAGAAAAAGGTTTATAGTAGCATTTGTGACCCACAGATCCCAAAATGTTACATAAATAATACAAGAAACTGCAAAATGATCTTATGTGAAGTCACTTCACAAGATGCATGTTTAATTAGCACCTACTAATAAAACAGATGCATGTGAAATTATTTAGGGTGGCATGTACTATTCTGAACAATACGAATCAGCTCAGAATGCCGAGGGCACGCAACGTAACCTGTTTTTAATTGAGCATTTTATCACCAAACAAAATAAGAGACAGCTTGTGTTTTATATATTTCTGTAGAATATCATTATCCAACAATAAATGCAAAATAAATAAAAAAACACAAACTTTAAGCAGGAAAAAATTTTAAAGGCACAGATTTATTTTAAGATTTAGCTGTTCAAGGATTTTATGTGAAAACTAAGAGGTGGACATATACCATACTGGTTACTTTAAAAGCAAAATGTTACTACTTTCTTTTTAACTTGATTACATTATTTTCAATGTATTATAAGAGCTACCTTTTAAGAATAGCCCAGAGCATTTAAAGAGATATGACTCTCAAGTTCAGAAATTATTTTGACTTGGTGAAAACTCAAAAAGGAAGCTTTCTTTTAGTGGAAATAAGTTATCTTTTCATACACACACACACACACACACACACACACAGTCAAAGAAATAAGTGGCAAATCAGATGGTGAAAAGTAGCATAAAGAGAGCATATAGTGGGACTGCACTGTACCCAGGACTGCCCTGGGAACATGTGAGTGAGGGATTACTTGATCACTCTTTGGCAATAACTCTGACATTCGAGATTACAATGAACGTCAAAGACAGTCTTGAAAGGGGGAAAAACCCGCCCACAGAGTATTGCTTCTTGAGGTATAAATATGGAAAGGTCAAAGGACAGCTCCCCCCGCTTACCTGAGACCATCCATGGCAGTGACTACGGTTTATTGTGTATATCTGACCCTCATATCTTTTTAACTTCAGGACCAGCTGTGTCACTTCTTTCTCACCCAGCAACTGCCTCTTCCTTGAGCCCCATCTCCCTGCCTTTTCAACCTACCCCTGCCCTTGTAGGTCACTGCTGAGCTGCCAGAGGGTCTCAGTCTACAGCATCAGAGTGACCTCGAAATAAATTAATTGCTGAGCTAACATGTGTGAAAGAGTCTGAAGCTTATTCTGACCTGTAAGAACTATGGATTCAGAAATCAATAAGGAATTTGTTCCATTCTCTCTCCTTGCAAAATTCAGGAAATATGTTGGGTGCCTGTGGTATTCACGATGCTGGGCCAGGTGCCATCTGGGGAAACAGGCCTGTATTCAAGGAGGTTACATCTAGTAAACATCGTCATGAGAATTCTTTAGAGTATGAGAATGAGCATGGAGCTAGGATAAGAACTTACAGATGTGTGATTCCCTCCCTAGCAAGGTATCCTGTACCTTTGAAGTAAATGAGGTACCCAGAATCCTGGCCTAATTGGGGAGGTGCTGCTGCTCTCCCGTTGGTTTCACACCCTGTCATTCATGTTTTTTATTAAATGTTTCGAAGGCAGTTGTCAGTACCATACCCTGCAATGCTGGCTGTGCACTCACATCTTATGCAATAGAAATGATTTATTTATGCCTGTAATAGCAGAAAAAGACTGAAAATGCCATATTTAGATACTGAAGTTTGATCTGTAATGGCATGAATGTATTTTAAATGCGAAAACCTCACTATTTGAAGGAATAAAGTGATGAATTGTTTTGTAAACTGAAAAAATACTTTTGAAATGTAAATAGTAGCTGCAGACCTTCTCACACTGACTTAAACTTTGTGCCGCAACCTTTTGCGGCGGGGGTTCAGGATCTGAAGGAGGGGCCGATGCACAAATGAAAACACTAGACAAGAAATATGAATTAGAAGGCAAGGGGGCCAGGTGGAGACCTCTCTCTAGGAGAGACACACTGAAACCTGGCCTTCTCAGCTTTTTATTCAATTCTAGATACACATCTTGCCCTCAGTAAAGCACGGCAAACAGGTAGCAGACAGACTGTCTCAAAAAGATCAGTAAAGATCAGTCAGGTCCAGTAAACATTTACTTTGAGGCTATTAGGTCTGGAAATTGCTTCGAGCCACCACTATCTCAACAGAACAATGGTGCATGGCATTAGCCCTGCCAACACCCAAGGTCCATTGGCCCTCCGCGTTCCTTGGTGCATCTCATGATAGCATCGGCAGTGGATGGCTTCCCGCACTTTGCATCTTGAATTCCGTATACATTTTATATATGACCTCCATTTTCCTTTGCTTCACTTTTCTCACTTATTTCATGTTTTCTTCTTCTTTTTATATGTCTCTATGGAAGGTGCCTTCCATCCTTTCTGTAACTAGATGAGGTATTAATAAATAAAACGCATCTATGTCTATTTCTTCTATGACAGAGTATGTCCTGTGTTGATAGGCCAGGCCTACTTCAGAGACAGGAGCACATATTCAGTTCCATGGTACCATTAAAAATATTCACTAACGGGGCGCTGGTAACACCCTATTGGGTTGATAAGTTATGAACAGTCATTCCTTGTTAAAGATCAGTACCTTTTGTGGCCTTAAAAAGCAGAGTACACGTTTCTGCTTTGGGAGACATGATAAACTTGTTATGTCTGAAGGGTGTTTCCGATATAACTTTTGAATACGAATAAGAAACAAATCCAGGCTGCCAGCTCTTTAGCCTCCCTGAACATTGGAGGCCGAGAAAACAACGTTTTCGAGCCTTTTATGTATCAACAGAATAAAATATTTTGAAGACACTCTCGTCACATATGGCTATCCCAGAATATCACAATCCATGAATATGAGTGTTATTGTTTTTTTGTTCTGCAAGAAAGCTTCACATGCTCTTTCACAGATATGCCAAGTACAGCTTGATTCATAATAGATTCATAATAGATGCTGGGAGATGAATACACGAACTGACTGCAAAGTAGCTGCCATGTTTTCTTTGCTGTTGACAAAGCTAGCAGCATTTCCCTTGCCTGGGAGTAGAATAGGGAATTTAACTATTGGCCTGAAAAGCAGATGAGAGGAGTTCATGAAACGGAATATAGCTGTGACAAGGTGACTCCGCTTTTCTGTATCTCAGTGAGTCCTTCAGGAAGTACTTTAAAAAAATAACCATTTCTCTTCACTGCAATGTGAATGGTAAAGGAGAAATCAGCTATAGAACACTGTAGTATTCTTTGAGGGAAGGTATGATAAAATATAACTGTTTTAAAGCCAATATTATATGGTATTGTATTTGTTTGTTTGTTTGTTTTTGCTTTTGTAATACAGAAAACCCAAGGAATCAGATTTCTGGTTGCCACTCTCCGATTGACTAGCTGCATGACCGTGGACTTCAGCCTGTTCATCTGGCGCATTCAGTCCACTAGCATTTTTAGGAGGATGTTCGAGGACCCATTCTGGATAGAGGATGCATAAGACAGAGCCCACATTTTGGAGCATATGGTTACTAAACTATAAGGGAGAGAGAAGTTACATGCAAAAGTAGAATACGAAGTGGTAAAACTAAGCACTGTGGGAGTTCAGAAGTTTGAACTAAGACATTTTGTTAGGTCTTTCTGAGCTCTATGATGCTAACTGAGGGCTAGGGTACTTGTGGGGGCCTTGTAATTTCCTCCAGTTAAAGCGAAGGCTTCTGGGCTTTTTCGTTATGGGTTTCCTGGTGAGAGAGTCTTAACCTCTCTGTTTTGCACCTTCTTTGAAGCAGATAAGTAGTGAATGAGACTGTGGTTACCAATCCCCTCCCCACCCCTAAGGGATGAGGAGTGATGGGAGGTCTCTGAAAACTTAGTAGCCCTAGCCAGCTCTTAGCAGGCTCCCAGGGTCTGTGCAGACCTCACATCTCTGCCCACATCAATGTTCAGCCGTGAGGACGCTCCACAGCTTTTCCTGTTAGCGATGGTTCTGATCTGGGTGGCTATACAGGGGCAGCTTCCAGATGGAGGGGTCCACGTGCATTTTTTTCTTAAGTTCCTTATAGTTCTTGCCTCTGTTGACCACCCCAAAGATTGCCTATGAAGAAAGCCAAGGGTAAAAAAACAAACACAGACTTTGGAATTAGACAGATTGGAGTTTGAATTCCGGGTCCATTACTTACACATTATGTAAACTTGGGCAAGTATTTTGCCTCTTTGAACCTCAATTTCTATACTCATAAACTGGGAATAATAGCTTATACTGTTGTGAGTCTTAACTTTAATATCATATGGAAAATATCCAGTAAAGTGCTTGGCAAAGAAAATGTTTAAGAAATGCCATCTCACTTTCTCCTTCCCAGAATCCCTCATTAGGTGGTCAATCAGAAGCCATTGAATACCATTGAGGTTCAGGGGAAGAAGCTAACATCACGATCCCCAGTGACCACTTAGCTGGCTCACCTCCTTTAAGAAATAGGTCTTCTAACTAACATTTGGTCCAGTGATCCTACTTCTAGGAATATATAGCCTAAGAAACGAGAAACACCAGTCAGAAAGAATGTATGCACCCCTATGTTCACAGCAGCATTATTTACAATAGCTAAGATCTGGAAACAGCCCAAGTGCCCATCAATAGATGAGTGGATAAAAAAAGCCGTGGTACATTTACACGGTGGAATAGTATGCAGCAATATAAAAGAAGGTTCTCTTACCCTTTAAGACAGCATGAAGAGACCTGGGGAGTATTAAGCTAAGTGAAATAAGCCAGTCAGAGAAAGATAAGTGTCACATGATCTCACTTATATGTGGAATTTAAGTAACAAAATAAACTGATGAACAAAATAGATCCAGAGATACCGAAGCATGCAACAGGCTGACGTATTTCAGAGGGAAGTGTGTGTGGGTGGGGGGCTGGGAGAGATTAACCAAAGAACTTATATCCTATATGCATAACCCATGGACACAGTCAATAGTGCAGTGAATGCCTGGGAAAGGGGTGGAAGCATGGTGGAGGGGGTCAATGGGGGAGGGGAAAAGGGAACATCTATAATACTTTCAACAATAAAGATAATTTTTTAAAAAATTAGGTGAAAAGTTAAAAAAAGAAATAGGTCTTCTGCCACTCTTCCCTGGCCGATGTGGCATAGTTGAGCATCATCCCATGCACTGAAAGGTCACCGGTTCAATTACTGGTCTGGACACATACCCAGGTTATGGGTTTGATCCTCAGTCAGGGCACGTACAGGAGGCAACTGATTAATGTTTCTCTCTTTCTCTCCCTTTTTCTATCTTTAAAATCAATTAATATATATATATATATATATATATATATATATATATATATAGTATGTATGTAAAAGAAATAGGTCTTCTGAAGAACCCATTAAAACACCCTAAGCCGTGTGGTTCTCAACCTTCCTAATGCCGTGACCCTTTAATACAGTTCCTCGTGTTGTGGTGACCCCCAACCATAAAATTATTTTTCTTGCTACTTCATAACTGTAATTTTGCTACTGTTATGAATCGTAATGTAAATATCTGATATTCAGGGTGTATTTTCAGGGGTCATGGCCCACAGGTTGAGAACCGCTGCAGGGGTGCAATGGGAAAGCAAACTTGGGTAACACCTCCATTCCTTCTGCAACGTGTCTTTTTAATGTATTGGGGAACTCTTTCCAAGTCTTCTTCATAGTCCTTGTCTCCAAAGGAAACATAGACATGTATATAGATCACCTCCCAGGAATAGCCATAGTTTCTGAGAGAGATACACACTGATCTTGACTTGGGTTACATTTACATAGGAAATGCTACAATTATGGTAACAGTTTCATTCAAGAGAAAATACAGCCTTAGCCAGTTTGGCTCAGTGGTTGGAGTGTCAGTCCATGAACTGAAGGATCCTGGGCTAGGTACTTCATTCCGGTCAGGGGCATGTACCTCAGTTGCAGGCTTGATCCCCAGCCCAGGTCTGGGCACCTGCAGGAGGCAACCAATTCATGCGTCTCTCTCACATCGATGTTTCTCTCTCTGTGTCTCTCCTCTTCCCTTCTAATCACTCTAAAAATCAATGGGAAAATGTCCTTGGGTTAGGATTCACAACAAAAAAAGAGAAAATATAGAATAAATATGACTTAAAAAGATTTAGCTGGATTCACTGAAGAAAAAACTTAATAGGTTACTAAAGAATGTTTTCCGAAACATCAACCTTGGAGATTAAAAATAAAGTTGTAATGTTTTTCTCACATTCCTCACAATGCTATCTCTGTGATTTCACCATCATTTTGTGACAATATGACAAGGCTAATGTTATCCTGTAGTGATCGAGTTTTAGTTTTGCATTCATCAGAAATATACCACATTACTTTCCACCTTCTGTTATGAAGACATAAAGATGGATCAGAAATGGACAGTTGTTAAGAGATTCCAAAGCAAATGGTTCTAAAATATCAGGGTTTTGTCAGTTGTGTTTGGCAACTTTTCTGTGGATAAGATATTGGACCAATAATTGTGTTCTTGGGCTCACTAAAACGCTATAAACTGTAGGAACTTCAGTCTTTCTATATGTAAAGTAAAAACAAAGTAGAGAGTTGTCAAGTAGTGATTCTCAGAATAAAATTCATGTGATACCACTGAGAAATAAAAACCAAGTTTGCTGTCATTTATTAACACAAACACTAGTATTTCTTGGGCAGGAGCATTATCTTCAGCACCTGTCACAGTATGGAACATAGAGGGAACACTCCACGGTGTTTCCTAGAAAAGAAAAGTCATTGATCTTGGAGCTGAATGTCAACAGTTGCCAGGTCTTCAGGTAAAAATATTGGAAGAAAAATAAAAACAAAGGAAGTATGGAAACTATAAAGTACTTTCCTATAGTGTGCAATACTATACTGTACTATGAGCTTTCCTTAATGCAGTGACAAGACAGCAGAAATATGTGTTGAGTAGTATTTGTTTGCAATGGAAATGATAATTTGCTAGAGCAACAGAAAAACAAAATAACATTTTTGTTGGACAAAAAGTATTAGAACCTACAATTATCTTGTGGTCTGGCACACCCAGAAATTTCACGTGAGGTAAAAAATAACTAGTTGTGTCCCATTCTGGAGTCCTGAGGGCCAGAGGAAAAGATAAATAAGGCAGCAGGACAGAGGAAATGAATGAGGCCCACACGAAACTAAAGCCTGTGAGCCTGTAAACTATGCCAATCTTTCCAAATACTCTGCCCTCATGTCTTACCAATGGAATATAGAGAAATAAACCACAATACCTCTGTAACTTTTGCTTAACCATCAATGGCCACGAACAGTGGCATAATGGTAAATTCTGTCCTCTCCTATCTCCAGCATCTTTCCTAACATATTTCAGAAGATACTCAATTGAGACTGTGTTAAACCTTGGGTAATTGGGAATTGATTCTTCCATTGTCTCATAGAAACTCATGGCAGGTGGCTTGAACCCATACACGTGCCTATTTGGAATTTGCAAGGCTGGGTGTCCTGGCGCAAGACTCTAAAATAGGGGTACTCGTGCTTTCAGGGGTCATAACAATCTTGGGTGATATTAGTTAGTACCTGAGGCACTAATAAACTTCACAGTGTTTGCCTTGTTGATTTTACTCACAGATTTCGTAGACAGAACATTAAATTTTAATACAAACATGGAGCTGTGTGTGTGATAAAATTTTTGCAGTAGGGTTAAAGCTAAAACTTAAAAAATGTTCAAACTTGCCTGTGCCTGCTTTAAGCTCTGACCTCAGAACCTAAGATGTATTCTTTTATTCTTTTGCCATCAGGGGAAAATTCAGTAGAAATATTTAAAAACCACTTGCCTGAATGATATAATTTTCTTTCCCCCACCACATTAGTACTCTGTTGTACCCTCCAACACCCAATCCACTCCACAATTCACATCATTAGAGTGAATAAAATTACATCTCCTCTTCTCTGGGAAGAACTTTTGAGGTAAGGGCTTGTATTTTCCAATTCTGGGGAATTAAATTAGCTCTTCAATTTTAAAACTTCATAGCAACCACGACAGTGAGTAGATGAAAGGGGGTGATGGGGAGACTTTTATTCCCCTGATTTATCTGTTCTTTGTTTTGGCTCCTAACTGGGTCATTGTATTGGCAGGGGGCCTTCATCTTCAAATTGTGTCTTTTCACTGTTTCTAGTCATTTCATGGAAGGGGAAACCTCCCTCTTTAATGAAGGCTCCCGAATACCTGTTACCTGGAAGAAAACTTAGTTAGAAATGGGTCATCCTTAAAAAGAGCCTGAAGGAGAGGAGGGTGGGCGGAGGCGAAGACTTCTTAAAAGGAGGTCAAACCACATCGGTGAAAGTGGCAATGTTTACAGAAAGGAGTTGTGTCTTAGAATCCTTCTTTGCTCCCTAACACAACTGTCAGCATGCTAGTCCCGGCCATTGTCACAGGGAGACCTGCAACACCACCTTCTGTTTCATCCATTTATACCAGAAATTTTGATTGACCACCTATACATGTTGACAGGCGTGCTGGAGACACAAAGATGAATGGATTATTTTTTCAGAAAGATAATTGTTTGGAGTGTAACCAACACACAAATAGATCATCAAAGATGATAAAATAAAATAAAAAAGTAGTGATACATGCAGACTCAGGTCCTTATAGGCGCTCCAAAAATGGTCACTGAACTGAGCTGGAAGTGAACATGGTGAATGTTTGAGATGGTGGCTTCCAGGGGGAGATGATGGCTGAGAATGATCTGGCTCCTGTCTACTTTCTCAACCTCATCTAATTCCGCTCTCCCCCTATCCACTACACTCTAGCCTTTCTGGATTCTTTGCTGTTGTTGTTGTTCTAAAATGCTATGTTTCTCTTTGGCTCAGAGTTTTTACTCTTGCTGTTTCTTCTGACAGGAGTGTTCCTGCTCTTGGCATGGCTGGTTCCTTTTCATTCTTGATCCCGATCCAGGACCACGTGCTTGGAGAGGCCTTTCCTGACCACCCTGCTAAAGTGTTCTTTAGTTCAGGTAGGTTAGGCTGTGGTCACAGATAAAATCCAATATGTGCAGTGGCTTAAGTACAATGAAGTTTACTTGTCACTCATGGAATAGTCCAGGATGATTGTTCCTAGTTGGCAAGTGGCTCTCTTGATGCAAGAAGTCAAAGATCTATCTTGTGACCATCCACTTGGGTTTATTGCCTATACACAGCTGATAGAATGAAGGGGATATACTCACATCTTATCAATTTTGACCCAGAAATGGCACATAGCACTTCCATTCACATTCCACTGGTGAGAATGGCCATATCTGGATGCAAAAAAAGAAAAGTAAGTAATTTAGTTATGTGCCCCCCCCCCCCACAAAAAAGAAGAAAGAGATATTTGAATATCTGCTGATGCATTTGTTTGAACTCTATCATACCCCCTCTCCCATTAATCTACCTCACATCATCCTATTTATTCCCTTTGTGGCACTTATTACAGACCTACTGTCATCTTCTTTATTGATTTACTTTCTTGTAAGTTGGCTCCCTCTACCAAAATCTGAGTCTTATGAAGGTAGGGATCTTGCCTGCGTAGTTTAATGCTATATCTCAATTCTTAGCAGAGTATTTGATGCCCAGTAGATAGTTAAAAACTGTTGGTTGAATTAACAAATGGATGAATGAGGAGATCTGGACAAACAAGTAAGAGGAACATGAGGGAATGCGTGTGTGTGGCGGGGGGCATGGTGGAAAGAGGTAGGAGGGAAAGAGGGCTTCTCAGACAGAGGGGATAATTTTAGCAATGACATGGAGGTAGGAAATAATACAATGTGTACAGACACTTACCTGTATTGGATAATAATATATGAGTTAAGGAATGGTTATTGATGGTGCTAGAGATATAGTGAGGAGCCAATCTTCTGCTCTTCTTCTTCAAAGACCTTTAATATGTACAGATAGGTAAGAGGGGAATTCTATCATTTCCATGTTCACAGCCTCAAGGGGATCCTCTTTTCTTTAATATACTCCAAAAGCTCTTCCATGGTTTGATCCAACTTTATTCCTCCAATCCTCTTTCTCACTATTCCTCTATCTGCTTATGCTCCTCATGTGAATTTCTATCACCTTTCCTCTGATACTCCCCTGGTGATGCTTTTCCTTTACCTGGTAGATCATCCTTCTTTTTTTCCAGGCACTACTGTGTTCTAGTTAAATTTCATATCATCAATACAACTTTCCTAAATCATTCCAAATCACTGTTAGTTCTCCCTTTCATAAATTTCTTTTTGCATTTTAATATTTAATTAGCTATGTCATACACAGTTAGTTTTACTCTCCTATATTATTGTTTCATAATTTCTATGGTAGTTCTGTTTCATTGACAAAATTTTAATCTCCTTGAGTACAGGGACTACTCATAAACTTTTAACCGTTAATCCCATTCATTCATTTGATAAAATTTGACAAGCAAGATCAGAGGTGTGATCTGCTTTGTGCTCTGTGCTTCTGACAGAAACAGATACTGGAGATGCAAATTTGCCTAGGACCCATCCTTTAGCTCAAGAGACACAGACTTATGGGAGAAAATGGGTAATGGCTGGACCAGAAATAGGGAGCTATTTCCTTCATATTAGACTTTGGGAAACATATGTCCCCATTGCAAAAAGGGTCCAGTGGGTCACGAATCCACTTGTCACTCTTGGTAGTCTACCATGTAATCCATTGGGTGTAAAGAGAACTGTTCTGAATTCTAGCTAATGACTTCATTCACATTGCTAGAGTATGTTAAGGATTTCAAAGAAGACTAAAATTACAGTTAAGTTCAAGTAAAAGTGCATTACTACCATATGTTACTCACCCATCTTGTGTGTGCCACACTCCCACAATGTTACTGACTTACTGCCCATGCTAGGCAGAGGTCTCCCAGCCTCTAGCTTCATGTCCTTCATTACACACATGTAACATATATAGCTATAATAGCATATATTTTTGGTTAAAACACACTTGGATGTTGCTTAAGAATAAAAATGCAGCAGTGTTTGTCGTGTCCCAGTATGCTACTAACCTACAGTGTGAAGTCCATATGCATCACAACATGCTTTTATTCCAGACTTTCCCAAACTCTCCAGTCCCAATACTATCATGCTCAGAAATCCAAATTTCCATTATTACTACCTTCCTCCAAGTCTTCTCATGTGTTCCTCTTTGGTGTTAACACCCTCTTTCTTTTGTCCTTTTACATTGTCTATTCTCTTTCTCTTCAACAGGCCAATGTCCACTTATATTTCAGGATCCAGCTCAAGATCACCTCCTCCACAAAGCTTTTCCTAACTTTCTCATCAGCTCCCAGAGCATCCTGTGCTGATTTCTAGTACAGCAAGTGTCTAAGTACAATTCAATGGATTTTAGTATATTCAAAGATATGTGCAACCATCACCACCATCCATTTTAGACCACTTTGTTCATCTCAAGAAGAACCCCTCCTACTCTTTAGCTATCTTTCCCCCTATACTCCCATCCTACTCTTTGAGCCATAAGGAACACTGATCTCTTTTCTGTCTGTATAGATTTGCCTCCTGTGGACATTTCTTACAAATGAAATAATAGAATATTGTGACTGGCTTCCTTTACTTATCATCATGTTGTAGCATGTATCAGTATTTCATTACTTTTTTATTGCTGAATAATACCCCTGTATGGATATATGATATACAATATTTATTTATCCACTAAGGGCCCAGTGCACGAAATTCATGCATGGGGGGGGGGGGGGTGTCCCTCAGCCCAGCCTGCCCCTTCTCACATACTGGGAGCCCTAGGGGATGTCCTACTGATGGCATAGGCCCGCTCCCTGCTTCCCTTGGGGAGCAGGCCTAAGCTGAAGTCTGGCCTCCCTTTGTGGGAGGCAACCAGGCTGATCGGGGGAAGGCACCAGCCCCATCACCCTGCTGCTGCAGCCACTAACAGCCACCGCAGCCACCAAGGTGTTTTCATCAACACAGACTCCAGTCCCTTCACCATGAAAAAAATGACAACTTTCTTTAGGCATTTTCAAGATGTGTCTTTCATAGGATATGACATTTCTTTCTTTATTATTTTTTTTATCCTCACCTGAGGATATGTTTCCATTGATTTTTAGAGAATGTGGAAGAGAAAGGGACAGAGAGAAACATCTAAGTGAGAGGAACACTTTGATTGGTTGCCTCCTGCATGAGCCCTGACCTGGGCCCCGGCCTAGGTACATGCCCTTGGTCAGAATTGAACCCAGACCCTGAGGTCTGCAGGCCCAGGCATTATCCACTGAGCCAAACCAGCTAGGGCAGGATATGACATTTCTTAGCCCTCCAACAGCGGACATTCATTTTTTCTCCAGGAGTGTGGTGGAAAAACCCTAGATCACCTTTTTAGATTCTTATTACCCAAATTACTAAGAATATTACCAGTGGCATACAGGGAGCTTAGCCAATGAGCAGTCAGAAAAAGTGTTTCCTCTGTAGCTCACACTAATCTCCAGCTTGGCCCCTGCCCAGGCCTAAAGCCTCTGGCCCAGGATTTAGGCCCGGGCAGGTGACCCCCAGACCCTATGATCGGCAGCTCCACCCCTTCCCAGGCCTAAAGCCTCTGGCTGAGGCTATAGGCTTGGGCAGGGGCCCCCTCGGCTCCGATCACAGGCTCGGCCCTGCCCAGGAGTCCCCTGGCTCAGGCCATTCCTAGGCTGTTCAGAGCCCACACAGGGCCTACCTTGGAGTGACCTGGGTGCTGATGATGTTCCTGGGACCCAGGCCACTGGGCACCTACGTATGCAAATTAACCGCCATCTTTGTTGGGCTAATTTGCATACTCATCTGATTGGCTGGTGGGCGTAGCAGAGTGACACCAATTTGCATATTTCTCTTTTATTAGTGTAGATTCATCAGTTAATAGAAATTTGGGGTGTTTCTACTTTTTCACTATCCTATATAATAAAAGCCTAATATGCTAAGTGTCCGGTTGTCCCATTGGCCGTTCAACCAATCAAAGCATAATATGCTAATGATATGCTAAGGCCCCTCAACCACTAGCTATGACGTGCACTGACCACAGGGGGCAGACACTCTGACCGGTAGGTTAGCTTGCTGCTGGGGTTCGGCCCATCGGGACTGAGCAAGACAGGCCGGACACTCCCTGGAGTCCTCCCACAGTTCCTCCCTGGCTGGTCAACCTCCCACATCCCTCACCAGCCCCAATTGTGCACTGGTAGGGTCCCTCAATCTGTGCCCTCTCGCAATCCAGGACCCCTCAGGGGATGTCGGAGAGCTAGTTTTGGCCTGATCCTGCAGGCCAGGCTGAGGGACCCCACTGGTGCACGAATTCATGCACCAGGCCTCTAGTTATGTATAATGCTGCTGTGTATATTTATGTACACTCAGTTCTCTTGGGAGTAGAATTTCTGGAACATATGGTAACCATCTTTGACCATTTGAGAAAATGTAAGACTGTTTACCAAAGTGCAAAGTGTCTGGACCATAAGCAATTATGAGAGTCCTGATTTCTTCACATCCTTCCTACTACTTGTTACTTTTACTATTGGATTCTAGCCATCTTCGTGAGTGTGAAATGATTTGCATTTTTTCTGATGACTAATCATGTTGAGCAGTTTTTCATGAGTTTGCTGGTCATCTCCTTTGAAAAATGTCCATTCAGATACTTTACTCATTTTTAATTGACTTGTCTTTTTATTATTGAGTTTTAAGGATTCTTAAAAATTCCTCCATAAAAGTCTCTATGGGATATATGATTTGCAAATATTTTTTTCCATTTTCTGTGGGTTGTGTTTTCATTTTTTTTCACAGTAGCCTATGAAGCACAAACATTTTGAATTTTTAAGTACAATTTATCCATTTTGTTGTTGCTCCTGCTTTTGGTGTCAGATCTAAGAATCCAATGCTATATCCAAAGTCATGAAGATTTACCACCATGTTTTCTTCTAAGAGTTTTGTAATTTTAGCCCTTACACTTAGTTTTTGATCCATCTTGAGTTTACAGTTGTATATGGTATGAGGTACGAGTCTGACTTCATTCTTTTACATGTTGATATCCAATTGTCACAGACCAACTTTTGAAAAGTTATTCTTTTCTCCTTAAATTATATTGACATTGCAAGTAGAGAGAAATAATATTGATTTTTGTTTTTTTATCTTGCATGACAGTTTTATTCTGTACTCTTAGTTCTATTTCATTGACCTGTATGCCTATCCTTATGACAATATTTCAATCTTCAAACTGTTTCTTTGGAGTGAGTTTTGCAATCAGGAAGTATAAATCCTCTAACTTTGTTCTTTTACAAGATTGTTTTGGCTATTCTGAGTCACTTGAAATTCTCACATTAATTTGTCAATTTCTACATAGAAATCAGCTGAGATTCTATTGAGATTGCATTGGGTATTATAGATACATTTAGGGAGCATTGCAATCTTAAAAATATTATAATTTTCTTGCCCAAGAACATGGGATAGTTTTTCCATTTATTTTGTTCTTTGATTTCTGTCAACACTTTTTTGTAATTTTCAAAGTGTAGGTTTTACATTTCTCTTGTTAAAATTATTCCTTAGTAGTTTATTTTTATGCTATTGTAAATTTGAATTGTTTTCTTAATTTCAGTTTTGGATTGTTCATTGCAAGTAGAGAGAAATAATATTGATTTTTGTTAGTTGATCTTGTATCCTGCAAGGTTTCAGCTTGTGAGTTTCTGGTTTGGTAAATTTTAAATATCTGTATCCACCTTTATGTCTCTCTAATTTGGGGGGCATTGGTTTTCCCTGTGATTTTACTTATCTGACAGATCTAAGAAGAGCTGTTGGCTTTTCAGTTTGTTCAACTTTTTTGTTTTTAAGACAGTGATGACATCAAAGATCCGTATGTGCTGGCTCAGAAACCAGAGGTCCCGCTGAGTGTTTTTATCATGAAAAGGTTTTGGATTTTTCTACATATTTTTTTTTTCTTGGTTAATCCTGACCAGAGAATATTTCCTCCATTGGTTTTTAGAGAGAGTGGGAGGAGGAGAGAGAGAGAGTAACATTGATGTGAGAGAGACACATTGATTGGTTGCCTCTCACATGTGCTCTGACCAGGGCAGGGCACCCAGGTATGTTCCCTTGACCAGATATCAAATCCACAACCCTTTGGTGTGTGGGTCGGTGCTCTAACCACTGAGAAACACTGGCCAGGGCATCTACTTCTATTGATCATGTGACTTTGTTTTTTAATTCTATGAATACGGTGCATTACATTATTGATTTTTGGATGTTAAGCTACCCTTGCATTCCTGGGATAAATCCCACATGGTTGTGGTGTATAATTCTTTTTATTGTTTTACTGGATTCTATTTGCTAGTATTTGGTTGAGGATCTTTAGTCCATAGACATAAGAGGTAGTGCTAGTTTTCTTGTGTATCTTTGTCTAGTTTTGGTATGTGGGTAATTCTCATAGAATGAATTAGAAAGTGTTTTATCCTCTCTTAATGTTCAAAAAAGAATTGTTTTGATGTGTGTAGAATTCAGCAGTGAAGTCATGTAGGCCTGGACTTTCCTTTGTGGGTTGTTTTTAAAAATTACTAATTTAAATCTCTTCACTTTTGCCCAGCCAGTGTGGCTCAATGATTGAATGTTGACCCATGAACCAAGAGGTTGCTGGTTTGATTCCCAGTAAGGGCACATACCTGGGTTATGGGCTTGATCCCCAGTAGGGGGTGTGCAGGAGGCAGCTGATCAATGATGTTTCTTTCTCATCACTGTTTCTATTGCTCTATCCCTCTCCCTTCCTCTCTCTCTCTAAAAAAAAAAAAAAAAAAATCCATTAAAAAGCATATTAAAAAATAAAATAAAAAATAAATCTTTACTTTTTATAGGTCTATTCAGATTATCTATTTCTTCTTGAGTCAGTTTTGATAGTTTGTATCTTCAGGGAATTTGTTTCTACTCACCTCTGTTCTTTAATTGGCAAATATATTATATATATATATATATATATATATATATATATATACACACACACACACACACACACACACACACACACACACTGAGTGGCCAGATTATTATGACCACCTGACGTTTGTAGGCAAATTAGCTATAATTTCATGCTGAAGTTGCTAGAGGGCCAGACCATTATAAATAGGGAAGCAGGTTGTTTATCACGACAGTAGAAGTGATTTTTTTCTGAAGATATGGGTAAACACTTTGACTATCCATTTCCAGAGGACACAAAGGACTTCTCAGGTGACCCTGACTAGGCCATTTAGGTGATTTTTTCTGTTACTTGAACCAACTCTGTGGATAGAAGTGATGATGAGGCTTGTTAATTGGCATTCATATAAAACACTTTGAAATATCTGGATGAAAGAATTTCTGCAGAGGTACAAAGGGTGAGATAATAAGTTGGGGCAAATTCTACCCTTTAAGGAGGGAGAGAGGGAGCAGGCAGGCTTGAGGACACTTAGGGGGAGCCTCTGGCACATTATATTTTAAACTAATATTTGAAGAAAGCTCCCTACTTTCAGTACATCGAGTGTGTTCATCACATGTGTAAGTTATTATTCTAGTAATTATATTCCTTTAACATTTCTCTCCTAAAGTCTCACTATGTGTAAAGGGAATCTTTAGAGGTATAAAGCTTGTGAAGTGTTTCCCTCTACAACACTTTATTTGTTAATTTTTACCTTACATCAGTGATATTCAGCTCCTAAGCATGACAATCTCTGTTGCTGAGCTAATTGGGAACCAAACGGGGTCATTTCATCCATTCTAGACAGATGTTTACATGTTCCAGTCAGAGATTAGAATAAGTTCAGGAAGGAGAAAAGAGAGAATTTCAACAAAAGCTACCAGTGAGCTCCTTGACCCTTTCAATGAATCCAAACAAGTCCTGGGAACTGCTCCTTCAGACCTTGATTTTTTTTCCCTGTTCATTATGTCTCCTTGGGATTTTCTTTACCTACTTTACCTCCGAAACCTCGTCTTCCTCAGGAGATAGCAGTGCTCCTTCTTGCTGCTTAGAGGCCATGCATAGTTGAGTTCTTCCCAGGCCATGCTTGCTGTCAATGAGCACACACCAGCTCTTTCCTAGGGGCTTCTCAGACCATAGCCAAGGTTCTGGTTAGGTGAATACTGCACATGGAGTCACAGGAGAGAATGCCCACAGCCAGCCTTAGGAGTCAGGATTTCATGAACTGTGAGAATGCAGTGGGGCCAATCTACTCACTGGCCACTGAGTGCCTAGCTCACATTTCCCTTTTTTTGTGCCAAAGTTTTCTCAGCTTTTGAACTAGTCATCTTAATAGATGCCAATCATTCCAAGCTGGCTATAAAGATGGAATGAAAAGTCTCTAGGGCAGTGATGGCGAACCTATGACACGCCTGTCAGAGGTGACACGTGAACTCATTTTTTTGGTTGATTTTTCTTTGTTAAATGGCATTTAAATATATAAAATAAATATCAGAAATATAAGTCTTTGTTTTACTATGGTTGCAAATATCAAAAAATTTCTATATGTGACACAGCACCAGAGTTAAGTTAGGGTTTTTCAAAATGCTGACACACCGAGCTCAAAAGGTTCGTCATCACTGCTCGAGGGACTGAATCATAAACTCCCATTCCTCTGCTTCATCACCTAGACCCGTGGTCGGCAAACTGCGGCTCGCGAGCCACATGCGGCTTTTTGGCCCCTTGAGTATGGCTCTTCCTAAGCCTTAGGAGTACCCTAATTAAGTTAATAACAGTGTACCTACCTATATAGTTTAAGTTTAAAAAATTTGGCTCTCAAAAGAAATTTCAATCGTTGTACTGTTGATATTTGGCTCTGTTGACTAATGAGTTTGCTGACCACTGACCTAGACAATATAGTATTAAACATCATAATAAAAATGAACACAGTTGAATCACTAAATTACTCTGGGCAAAACATCCTAAACAGAGACTAAAATGCTATAAAGAAAATGTTTGGCATTGTGATTAACATTTTAATCAGTAAACTGCGTAAAGCATATTGCTCTAGGTAATGTGGGTGGGCCTCGCCTAATAAGTTGAAGACCTGAATAAAACAAAAAAGCTGACACTTCCTCTATTAAGAGGAATTCCTTTTGCCTGGATTCCTTTGAGCTGAGACTCCCCTCCCTCCTCCCTTCCTTCAGACACAAACTGAAACATCAGTTCTTCCTTGGTCTTGAACCTACCAGTCTTCAGACTGGAATTATACCATTAGCTCTTCTGGTTCTCAGGATTTCAGATTCAAACTAGAACTACATTGTTGGCTTTCCTGAATCTCCAGCTTGCTGACTGTAGATATTGGGACTTGTCAGCCTCCATAATTACACGAGCTAATTCCTCTATCTATCTATCTATCTATCTATCTATCTATCTATCTACCTATCTATCCATCCATCTATCTGTCACCTATCATCTACCTCCTATTGGTTCTATTTTTCTGAAGAATGTGATCAACACAGGAAGAAACATGCCAAGAACTAACATCCTTGACATATTTGGATATGTCAAGATTAACATTCTTGGCACGTATGGCATATCATGACACAGTCTTTTTTGGTTATCATAGTACTAAAAGTAGCATCCTCACTATATGCATTGTCTTCCTTGGATCATTAAGTTGGGCTATCTAAACATCTCCTATTTCTTTTTAAAGAAAAGACCCCTTTAAAATTAATTACTCCTTGATTAGCCAAATAAAATCAGTGATAATCATATCAACTGTTGTTTATTTTGAGTGTTACCTTCAAAGCATGTGCATGTAGAAATGTAAATAATATAGACAACTATTGTGGGAAACAGATATTACATTTTGTTTCAACTGACTTCCTGAGAGTTAAATAGTTTTGTTTTTAAAATAAATCTTCCCCATAGCTTTTGAGAAATCACACTAAAATGGCAGTTGAGAGCGTGGTGTTTTTATATTATGTGCCTCAGTAAATGAAAGTCTCAGCTGAATAATTTCTAATCTGCATTAGCATGTCTCTCTCTCTCTCTCCTTCCATTCACGCATATCCTATTATCTGATCCTACTGAGATCTTGTTTAGAGTACACAAAACTTCCCTGGAGGGTTTTCCATTTAAAAAAACAGAACCAGATCAACAATATTCTAGTGTAATGCTCTACAAAGGTGCAAAGCCAACAATTTATTTTCACTGTGGGAGACTGTAGAGAGCTTATCTGCTCATCAGCCTCAGTGCAAAGTCGGCAGTACAGCTGAGCCAAGAACTGGGAATGGCTTCTGAGAGCATCAGAGAAATGAGCCTTTGCTCAACCATCTATTTTTTGCCCAGTTTAAGCACTGAAGGGCTTATGAAGAGAACTGACAACATTTTCAACGTGAAGCTTATTTAATGTTTCTGTGTTGCTACAATTAAGCATTTCGGGAGCATATGTGCTGCCTTTCAGCTCAAACCCAATCGTCCGCTCTGACAGGTCACAGACAAAAACCAGGATAATGACATTCTATCTCAATCACAGGATCCAGACACACCAGTCTGGTGTAGATCAAAAAGAAAACAACCACCCAAATGTTGATTTAATTTCATTTTCCTCAAATATTGAGTTCATATTGAAATTGAGCATACCAAGTGTGAATTTTGCTAAGAATAGCACTCAGTGTTATATGAAATCTGCAAGAGTTTATCTAGGTAATTGTAAAGTCCTAACATATTATAGTTCATGTTCATATGCTATCCTATCTATCTAGACAAAATGAAAGGGAGAGTTGAAGAGATTATCTAGGTAATTTAGAAATTTAAAGAAAAATGACTTTCAAAGATCCAGAAAATTGAGGAGACAGTGATGCAAAGTATTTTGACTAAGCACACAATCTCAATTAGCTTGAGCATTTTCTCTTTTCTTTTTGTGCTGTTATCATTTAAAATGATCAATAATCTAGTTTGCATAGTTCCATTCAAGATATAGTGAGCCCAAGTGACTGTTTCTGGAGCCATGGTTGAAGGAGAATCATGCTTTCTCAAGCATTGCAGTACAAGAATTTCTTTCCATTGTCCAGATTTGGCCCCCATTCAGTAATTTTTCCAAGGGATGAAGCTTGGAGGATATGACAATTAAATCCCTGCTTTCAATTTCTGCTGACCTCTTCTGCCTCTAACCCCTGTCTATTCTATCAAATGGTCCTGTGTAAAGTAAAATTCTTCAAGCACCCTGTGGTAGGTTAAATAATGGCCCCCAATGATGTCCATCTCCTAAACCCTGGAACCCGTGAATGTGTTACCTTACATGAGTAAAGGAACTTTGCAATTGTTATTCAGTTAAGGATCTTGAGATAAGGACATTATCTTTTATTATCCAATGGGTCCTCTGCTATCCCAGGGTCCTTATAAGAGGGAGTAGAAGGAGTAAGAATCAGAGGAGATATAACGATGAAAGCAGAGGTAGGAGTGAAGTGAGGCTGTGAATAAAAGAACGTAAGCAGTCTGTAAAAGCTGAAATAGTCAAGGACATGGATTCTCCTCTACAGCCTCCAGAAGGAACACGGTCCTGCCGAATCACTGTAGTACTCTGAGTGGCAGATCTGTAAGACAAGTCATTTGTGTTGTTTTAAGGCACCAAGTTTGTGATGATTTGTTACAGCAGCAATGGGAAACTAATACACACTCCTTTCCTATTTTAGCTCTATAGAAAGAATAAACCTAATAAGTTATTGCTCTCTGCTGGCTTTCCCTTGATTCTTCAGGGCATTGGGTTAGAAATGGCAATTGGCCTTCTAAAACTGTATGCAAATTTTGTGTCACATACATTTTCGGAAAAAGGAATCCATAGATTTTATCAGATTAGCAAAGCAATCTATGATCTCAAAATTTAAAATGCTACTCTTGATTGGGCATTCTCAATTTCACATCTTAACCCCCAGCAGGCTACAGGTGGAGGTAAAGGAAAAGGGTGAGAAAGAGAACTTTTAAAATATATTTGTTCCCTCGTAAGTGGTCCTTCCTCCACTCCTAGGGCTGGGTCTTGCTCTGAGATGGTGCTGCCATGTGTCCCTTAGATGCCACTCTTGTTTCTTACCCATGCCAATCCCATCCCTCAGAAGGAGCCCTAGCCACCAAAGATTTCACTGAGCCTGGGTTGGGTAATTCTACTGTGTCTCCCATTGTTCTGCTAGGCATGGTGGCATTGGTGATGGTGGAGATGTGGACAAGGGTTTCAATACGGGCATAGCATCACTCAATTATTCTACGTGATCCTTGATCGATGTCTTAGCTATTACATGGAGTCTAAGGGCATCTCTGTGATGTGTAGCCCTTTCCCAGGCCTGTGAGGATGTGGGCAGGGAGCAGAAGAAAGGGTTTCTCCTGTCTAGACCTCAAATGATGTATTACTAACATACTCTCATACACTAAGTGGTAGGAACAGGTCATTTTGCAATAGAGACAAGGTATTATCTAAAAAGGATAATACTTTTACTGTCAATGTAAAACATAGCAGAAAGGAAGCTTCTAGTCTTCATTGTGTAGCAGTTGTTCCTTTGGCCATGAGGACTGTAATTCTGTTTTATTGTGATTCTTTGGTGCCTGCCAGGACACAAAGGCTCCGCTCACTTTACATCCGCCACACCTTTAAGCAGTGACATGTGGGGAAATTGCTGTCTTGTTTGTGTCAGACAGCAATTTCCTTCTAAAATACTTACTGTTATTCCATATTTAATAAATGCCTACTGGGTATTGGGAAATGTCCAAGACACATCGACAATCCCTGCCCACACACACACATGCCAAAGCACGTTGGCAACTGGCACTGCGCTGTGCTTCTCTGACCATTGTGGATGGCATTCTTCTGAAACAAAGAGTGTCAACAGCTATTCAGCTGTAGCTTTCTTCCAAGAAAGCTGTAAAGGGCACTGAATGCATTTTGTTTGCTTAGCAGTGAATTATGAAAGAACCCATCACAATGACTTGACAGTACATGCAAAACATTACAGCTGCCAAGGACTTTCACATTGACTCTGTGCCATTGATTCTTGCCATGTTTTGAGGCACTCAGGCTAGATGTTAGTGTCTTCCCAAGGGGATGGGTCTCTGAGGTTAAGGGACTTGGCCAAAGAGAATGCACCCGCAAATGGCAGAGCCAGGACACAAGCCCAGCTCTTCTGACTCTGATTTCAGTGATCCCTCCCACAATCCCCCCGATATCACAGTGTCTCTCATCAACTAATTATGAAATTTTGTATTTTACTACTACTTTCTTTCATACAATAGGATAACCTATAGAAAAGTCATTTAAATGATCTGTTCCATCAGTAAAAAGTTTATTCCCACAATTTTTATGTATACATCAGAAACTATTTATTGAAGTTTTGGAATACATTAGGCAACTGAGTAAATAGAATTAAAATTCCCTTCGGCTGTATCTTCGAAAGGTACATTTTCAAAAATAGAGGTGTGCTCTTAGGCATTAATTTAATTTAAAATATTTAGAATCACCTTTAGTTATCTCTCTCTCTCTCTCTCTCTCTCTCTATATATATATATATATATATATATATACATATACACTGAGTGTCCAGATTATTATGACCACCTGACATTTGTAGGCAAATTAGCTATAATTTCACCCTGAAGTTGCTAGAGGGTCAGACCATTATAAATAGGGAAGCAGGTTGTTTACCACGACAGTAGAAGTGATTTTTTCTGAAGATATGGGTAAACAACACGATTTAACAGCCTTTGAATGTGGGATATATATATATACTGAGTGGCCAGATTATTATGACCACCACATCAGTACTTCATTGGGCCACCTTTTGCCTTTAATACTGCGGCAATTCTTCTTGGTATTGACTCCATGAGATGTTGAAAGGTGATGCAAGGAATCTGACACCATGCCTGATGAATAGCACTGTCCAGTTCTGTGAGATTTGATGGTTGTGGAACCAGCTGCCTGATAGCTCTTTTCACTTCGTCCCACAAATGCTCAATTGGATTGAGATGTGGTGATTGGGGGGGGGGCACCTAAGCAAGGTAAAGTCTCCCTCATGTTCTTGAAACCACTCCTGCACAATACAAGCACCGTGGCATGACGCATTGTCTTGTTGGAAGAAGCCATCTCTATTGGGATACGCCATCAACATGATAGGATGAACCTGATCAGCCACGATACTTAGGTATGTTGTGCTATTCAGATGTTGTTCCACAAGAATTAAAGGGCCCAAATCATGCCAGGAAAACATGCCCCAAACCATAACACTGCCCCCACCAGCTTGAAGGGTTTTACTCATGCATGTGGGGTGCATGCTCTCGTGCTGTTTCCGCCAAATTCTCACTCTGCCATCTGCATGATGCAACTGGAAACGTGATTCATCGAACCACATGACTTTTTTCCAATGCTCAACTGTCCAATCCTTGTGTTCCTGTGTGAATTGGAGACATTTTATCTTGGTAACTGCAGACAGCAAAGGTGTTCGAACAGGCCTTCGGCTTTCATATCCCATATGATGCAGTGTACGGCTAATTTGCCTACAAACGTCAGGTGGTCATAATAATCTGGCCACTCAGTGTATATATAAAAGAGGTAATATGCAAATTAGGCTGGGATGCCGTAATGGTCACGACCAGCTCAGGAGGAGGCTGCATCACGATGGCTCGGGAGGAGCTGTGTGCGCAGATGGGCGGAAGAAGACTGCATGTCGCCTCCAGCCCCAGCGGACACACACCAGGGGTTGGGACATGCTCCAAGTGGCCATGTTGGGGCTCAGAGCATGCCCCCAATGGGTGGCGGTGGTGGCAGAGCGAAGCAGCCCAGGTCTCGGGTGCCTGGCGGCGGCCAGAGCAAAGCAACTCGGGTCCTGGTGGGTGGCAGCAGTGGCCTGAGCGAAGCAGCCAAGGTCCTGGGTGCCTGGCAGCAGCTGGAGTGAAGCAGCCCGGGTCCCAGTGGGTGGCGGCGGCCGGAGCAAAGCTGCCCGAGTCTTTGGGAAGACCCAAAGGGAAGCTGATGCCGGCAGCCAGGGGAAGGAAGGCCTATTCTTGCACGAATCTTAGTGCATGAGGCCTCTAGTGTGTGTGTGTATATATATTTATATATAAATGCCTAAGCGACTGAACAACCAGATGATCGAACAACCGATCAACTGGTCACTATGACGCGCACTGACCACCAGGGGACAGATGCTCAATGCACAGGATCGGGGTTCCCTCCTGTCTAGATCAGGCCTGAAGGGATCGGGCCTGTAGGGATTGGGACTGTGGGGACCGGAGTCCCTCCTGTCTGGATCAGGCCTGTGGGAATCGGCCGAAACTTGCTATCTGACATCCCCTGAGGGGTCCTGTATTGTGAGAGGGTGCAGGCCAGGCCAAGGCTCCCCACTAGTGCATGAATTCGTGTGCCAGGCCTCTAATATATATATATATATATATATATCGTGTGTGTGTGTGTGTGTGTGTGTGTGTGTGTGTAAAATCACTGAATTCCCTAGAGCTCCACCGAACATGAATAAACATATGGACTGTTCTCTTACACCTAACCCACAAGTCTGAGTATTGAGGATTTATATAGTTAGAGACTCTGTGGTGTAAATATGTATAAATTTGTGTTGTGTTAATTTATGGCATGCGGTACAGAAGGCTGTTTGCAAGTTGCAGTGTACTTCTTCCCACGTTTCTGCTGAAATATTCATCTCTGGGTTCGTTCCCCATGTTTCCTTTGTCTCCTCACAGATGTTCAGGCAGCTTGTTTTCAGGGGAGCGGATGTGTCTTGGAAGTATGTTTACTGGATGCAATTCAGGTAAAGAATACACTGTCACTATTAGGATTTGGCTAAAGGAGACTCACCTTTTCCCTTCTGACTTGCTCACTTCTGTTATGAGGGCAGAACAACTCTGGGTGGCTCCTGTTCCCTGGCTTGATGTCCTGAATGTCCAAAGGATTCTGTGTAGCTGAGTAGTGTTTAATTACATGTAAAGGGGGGAGGGTGACAACAACAAAAGACCAACCCTACACTTTGTGGCTCTTTGCCAAGGAAGCTGAATTTATATGAGATGGGCTCCACTGCTAGTTTTTGTGGTTATGTTAAAGGGGAAAGGGTGATCATGGTCATAGATGAGTGAAGTTCACAGAGCACTCACAAACCACAATCATTTGACCTGCTCTTTCACCAGCTTAAGTTGATAAAAGTACTTGTATTGACTTACTTGAGTTAATCAATGGTTTCTTTCCTGGTTCTTGAATGAGGAGTTGTGTTAATAGGTAGGGCATAATAGACAAGGAAGCAGTGGGCAGGAAGAGGAGGAAAAACAGAGCCAAAACTGAGTGAACTGTCCCTGAGTGATCAAAAACTGGTTGTAGATGGACAGAGGTTTGAATCGCCCATGAGTGCTCTGAGGCAAGGTGACTGCCTGCACGGATAACATCTACTTCTCTAAATATAGGGGAGATTAGTGGTTTTAGATTGTTTAACTGTTTTCTCTCTGCCCTTAGAATGGCACTACTTATGAAAGTTGAGAACAGGCCTATTGAGAGAATAATGGAATTACCTGCCGTAGGGATTACACAAGAATTTGATGATCACAATAACTGCTCTGCAGGTGTTGATCAAGCACGAGGAATTCATCAGATCTCAAAAATGATCCATTCATGGCAAACCAGCATTTGAATAATCCTTTAACATTTTGAAACTTCTTTTTTTTTAAAAAAACATACATTGCCTCATCAGCTCCTCCAAACCACCTGGTAAGGTTCAAACTTTTTAAGGGAAAGAAAGGAAATCTTAGGAAGTTACAGTGAGCATCGTATGGTCGCATACTTGGAAAATACCATTACTAGAAATCTAACCCTGGTCTTTTTTGCCAAGATAAGGATGCTGAGTTAGTGCTCTCAACCATTCTGAGTTGAATAAAAAATCTATATCTAAAATTTTTATTTAAATCTTAGTTTTGCCAACTCAACTAGTGTCCCTGCCAACCTTTCCTCAATGCCCCAAATCTCTCTGGACTCTGCTATTCCCATCAGGCACACCCAGTGGGGACTTGGGTATGCATCTAGCTGGAAAAGAAAGTTCATATCTAGGAATAATGAAAGTAAAAACAACAAGAAGTTATTTGGATGAATTTCAGTCTTAGAGTTGTTTAAATGCCATGGTAGAGTTTGAACTTTAGGTAATGAGAAGCAATTGAAAGACTTTGAGAATTAATGAGCACCTGCTAAGACTATATAATTTACAAAGGCTTTCACGTACAATCTTTCAGTGAGTGGTCTTAACAATTCTCCAGGGAAGATACAACATCATTATCCCATTCTTGCTTTTCAGGAAGTTGAAGCTCAGTCAATGATAAAACTGGGTCTCTAAGTTAAATAGCAAATGGTGCTTTTAGAAGTTTGGTCAGGAGGTGGCTTGTAGAATGTAGAACATATTGAAAGGAGGGAATCCGTTATCTGAGTGCAAGCATCAGCTCTCAGGGCCACGGTGTGGACTACTGCTATTCTCAGGGGGATGGAGGCAAAGGGGTGGGCTCTAGATCTAAAAACAGGTTATAATCATCCAGGTGACTTTCTCTTCATCTGACAGATATATGAGTAATTGACTTCATTTACCCAACAGTCTGAGTACAACGTAAAACCATGCTACTCATCTGAACTGAAAAATTATTCTCTGTTTTGCAGAAAAATCTCCAAGCACCATGTGTGAGAGAACACGACAGAATAGAAACTTATTATGCAAAATGTGGGAGAGAGAACTGCAGTGCTTGGTGACATGTGGCCGCCTCGCTGGGAAGGGAGAGCAGAGCGGTGGATCTCTGGGTGCTGTCTCAAGAAGACTGCTGCGAGTCACAAGCTGAGTGGCAGGAGGGGATAAAATATGAGTTTGTGGGCTCATCATCCTCTCAGACAGTCACATGCTGCACACGATAGCTTGGAAGCCAGCTGCAGCGCTCACAGAGGGGTAAAAAGGGAACTGCCGTCATTTTTGTTTGTTTGCTTCATGCTATGTCCCAGGGTCCTTATTCTGGTCTTTGTAGATCCTTTTAAGAATATGAATATTCTGTGAGAGCCTCTCTCACTCAATATAAAAACTGTAAAAGCTCTTAAGAAGATTATAGTAGCCAGAGTTCTCAAAAAGCCATCTATCTATCTATCTATCTATCTATCTATCTATCATCTATCTATCTATCTATCTATCTATCTATCTATCTATCTACCTATCTATCACCTATAGATTTACTATAAGAAATTGCCTCATGCAATCATGGGAGCAGAGAAGTCCCAAGATATGCGGTCAGCAACCTGGAGACCCAAGAAAGCCAATGAGGTAAGTTCCAGTCCACTAGCTGGCAGGCTTGAGACCTAAGATGAGCCAATACTTCAGTTCCCGTCTGAAGGCAGGACAAAACTGATGTCCTAGCTGAAGGCAGTTAGTTAGAAGGAGATTCCCCCTTAGCCTTTTGCTCTATTCAGGCCCCCAACTGACTGGATGAGGCCCATCCCTATCAGGGAGGGCAACCTGCTTTACTCAGTCTACTGACCCAAATGTTCATTTCATCCAGAAACATCCTCATAGAGACACCAAGAATAATGCCTGGCCAATTATCCTGGCTCCCTGTGACACAGTCAAGTTGATGCACAAAATCCACCATCATAATAATGGTAACAGTTAGAAGGTTGAACAGAGTTTGTGTGTGTGTGTGTGTGTGTGTGTGTGTGTGTGTGTGAGACAGAGAGAAAGAGAGAGAGAGAGAGAAGGGAGAGGGGGTTTTCTGAAATACAGGAACTCTTTCCAGAAAGTTTGACTGGCAGCAATGAAAGGATGAAGCATGAAGCAAACATATTAGGCCTCAAAAATTTTTTGATTGGGTTGGCCTTAGGCTACATCTTAATGATCTCAAAATATAGTAGATATTGGAAACAACATCTAGAAAATTTGAAGGAATAGTAATTTATAAATTCTGCTAGGGGCTCAGTGCACGAATTTGTGCACCTTGAAAGGAATCGTGGGCCGCAAGGCTGCTGTGGGCACAGGGGCGGGTCTTGGCCCATCCTCCATGCCCCCGCCTGGCCCCTCCCACTGCAGCCCCAGTCCCCTGTTTGTAGGCAGCCTCCACTCGCACCCACTGACAATGCCTAGCGATCGGGGCCTGTGCCAGGTGCCAGCAATCGGTGTGAGTGGGGCCAGTGCCAGCATCAGGTGTGAGTGCTGGGTGGGACAGCGGCATGTGGGAGCAAAGAATTTTCAGTAACCACCAGAGTCTTGCCCCGATGACAGCAACCAGCACCCCGCCTTGGTCTGGCACCCCTGCTTACCTGCTCCACCATCCCGCCACCAGGAATGCCTGCCATGTTCCGCATGTGCCCCCTGGTGGTCAGTGCACATCATAGCGACCGGTTGTTCAGTTGTTTGGTTGTTCTGCCATTCGGTCTATTTGCATATTAGCCTTTTATTATATAGGCTACCAAGCCAAATCAGTCTTCTGAGAAGAAAACAGAAAGATATTTTAAGCTATGCAATGACTTTTAAAATATACAAATCATATATTCTTTTTCACAACTACTCTAGGTAACTGAGTGATTAATCAAAGTAAAGTATTCAAGAACACAGAACTCCTGGTATAAAAGCACTAAAAGTGCGCCTTAACACCATTAAAAGAAAAAGTTATTCCAAATAACATTGATAAGTATGACTGAAGAAAAGGAATGCATTGACATTTTCTACAGACAGAATGCTCAACATAAAATAAATGATAATAACAACAATTTAAAACTATGATATTACATCTAAATTGCATATTAACTAACAAAAAATTGAGGTCAAAGGGAGAGAGGGGATGAGATAGTGAGAATTAATTTCAGTATTATACACTGTGGACATTATATGAATTAAGGAACTGACAGGAAACATAACTCACTCAAGTGGCATATTTGAGGAGAGTTTAATGAGAAGACAATTTCTCATAATCCCATACAGGTTATTGGAACCAGCCAGAGATGGCGAATCGCCCGGGCAGTGTTAACAGCAGGTAACTGTTACCAACTCCTAGTCCTAAGAGGGAAGGGAGAGGAGTGGCTACTGGAACTTAGCGAGAGCTGTCGCTGTAGCATCACCGTAGAACTGGCTTCCCTTCGGGAGCTGCTGCCTCAAGGGAAGAACACAGCAGTGCCAACTCTAGCCCTGCAGGAAGGAACCTGGAGAATAAAAACCATGGGTTCTTTCCTCACAGCCTCGCTTCTCCTGCCAGATCCTTTTGGTGGTTGAACCCACCTGAGAGACTGACTATGTGGGAACCTGGGAGAAGTCCAGAGCGGATCGCCTCTGAGTTCTTGAGCAGTTTGGAGAGAAGTGGAAATGGACCTGGGGATCAAACAAAGAATGTTTAGCACAGATGACACGAGATAATTTGACTTCATTAATATTTACATAAGTATAGGCACAAAATTTTAAATATTAGGTAACCACCAACATAGCATTTCTCAAATAGTTTTTATAAATCAATTGTTACACTGAAGGTTATTGAAAAAGGGTCAAATAAATGTGGCATATCCTGTATTCTACTTTTAGATGTTAACATATTCAAAATATTAGGACATATTAAATGTTAGAAGAACTGAAGTAAGAAGCATTTTTAACTTTATTTCACCCTGAACTTCCCAAATTTACTTAACAACAGAATTCTTAACTTATGAATAAAAAACTCAATACCCCATGAACCCTTGAGTAAGTAACAGACTTGAGTATGATGTATGCTTTACAAATCACAACCAATAAAAATATAATACTAGAAAAAGGTTTTAAGATACTAGTAACTATAGCAAGGAGTCCTAAAAAATAGAAAACTTAATATTAACAACAGAAATATAACAACAGAAATATGCATAAATATCAATTATGCAAATATATAAAGGACAAAAACTCATAGAAAGACAAAGTTTCTAAAAAAAAAAGAAAATAAAAAACACTATCCTCAAGAAATGCAGCTAAGATTTAAAAAGGTTAAAAATAAAGAGATTCATCCAAATTCAGAGGAACTACAGACCAATGTCATTGCACATCTGAGTGTAATGAGATGCAGCCTGCAAAAGGAAAACCATCACAATAACAAAGCTTAATAAATAGCACAACCAATTTATAGTAGCAGAACTGCACTTCCACTTAAGAAAGATTAACAAAATATTCCCTCCTGCTGTAACAACTAGAAAACCACAGTGATTATATAAAACAACTGTTTTCAGCATTGGACAACAGGGTGTGCAGGGGTGTGACCTGTAAAGCAGGAGAAAAATGAATGAGTTTTATGATTACTACAGGCAATTTCCAGACCATAGCACAAGAACAGAAAAATCAAAAGCAACCTTGAAATCTTGAATTAAGAAAGTCAGAGCTAGAAATTCAGGGAGGGTAAGTGACTAAAATTTGTGGGACTAATACCAGAGGAAAGGGAAAGTGAGAGAGAGAGAGAGAGAGAGAGAGAGAGAGAGATCGATCCAGAGATGTGTTGAGTGATCCCATTAATTTTTGGCAAAAAAAATTTGGGAAAGAATAATCAGAAAGAAGGCTGAAAATCCCCAGTTCACATAGGACTGAAAATAGATCATAATCCCATGAGTCAGAGGGAGAGACCTCATAATAAATGGGCTTTGGGGCTAAAGCTCAAAAAGTGCTCTCCCTAACAATGGGACTGTTCACCCTAGACTAAAGGCTTCTCTGGCTTTGTGCTGGCAAAGTTAAAAAGCAAGCCTGAAAAAGATCAAACTGATCTGAAGTTACTTAACTGCATACCAGAACAAAGTCCCACACTCAATGAATATAACACAGTCCAGCACCCCACAATGTAAAGTTCACAATGTCCAGCATCCCATAAAAATCTTAACAGGCATGCAAAGTAGCAGAAAAATAAGACTCATTACAAAAAGAAAAAAAATTAATCAGCAGAAACCAGCCCAGGAATAAGCAGACAATGACATCAAAGCAGCTATTACAAATCTTACAAATATTGTCAATAATATTAATATTAGAAAAGAATGAAATGGAAATTCTAAACATGGAAAACACTATACTTGAAATGAAAATTACAGTGAATAGGATTAACAACAGAATGGACATTGTAGTGATCTTGGAAACATAGAATAGAAACTTCTAAAATAAAACATATTTTTAAAGTCTAAAAGAAAGTGGAACAGAGAGTAAGTGAACTGTGGTAAATATCAAGAAATTTGACATACATATAATTGGAGTCCCAGAAGAGAGAAAAGAAAGAATAAGGGAATATTTGAATAAATGCTGGCTAAATCTTTTCGCAACTTGATGAAAAGTATAAATGTACAGGTCTAAGAAGCCTAATGAACCTGACAACTATGCTAGGGAACATTGTAAGCCAATTGCTTGACATCACTGATAGAGAGAAAACCCTAAAAGAAGCAGAAAGGGAAAAATAAAAACACATTAAGTGCAGAAGAACAAAATAAGGATGATAACAGACTTCTTGCAATGCAAGGTAGACAACAGTGGAGCAATATCTTTAAATTACTTTAAAAAACCTGTCAACCTAGAATTCTGTAATCAGAAAAATATCTTCCCAAAATGAAGGCAAAATAAGACTTTTCAGATGATTAAAAGCTGAGGGACTTTTGTTGTCAGCAGAACTGCACTGCAAGAATTTTAAATAATGTTCTTTATAGGGAGAAGGTAAATAACAGATAGAAATTTAGATCTATACACAAAAGTGAAGAATGAAGAGTGTGAGAAGTGAAAAATAAGTGGGTAATTATGAAGAACAATGCCTTATTATTTTAAAGTATCTTTAAGAGATAATAGATGTTTGAAAGCCATATTAATACAAATATATTTTGGACTCAATAACATATATAGTCAGGAGTCACTTAAGAATAGGATACATTTTGAGAAATGCATCATTAGGCTATTTTGTTGTTGTATGAACATCATATAGTGCACTTACACAAATGTAGATGATACAGTCTGCTATACATCTAAGCTATGTGTATGACCTATTGTCCTAGCTACAAACCTGCATAGCATGTTACTCTACTGAACACTGAAGGCAATTGCAATACAATGGCAAGCATTTCACACACACATATGGGGGAACAAAGGGAGGGCAATGGAGGGAGGTGCTGTTGTCAGGAGGAGGGCGTGGAGAAGGGAGAAAGGGAAGGAAGAGAAGAGGAGGTAAACAGAGAGCAGAGCTAGAAAGAGATCCAGAAAGATAAAGCCTGGGACAAGAAATAATAAAAGGGAGAAGTGAAAAAGAGAGACAGAGATATACACACAGAGAGACAGAGACACACAGAGAGAAAAGGGAATGGGCCTGGGAGGAAAAAGATATAAAAAGAAAAAGGGTAAGAAAGTGTGTGTGTGTGTGTGTGTGTGTGTGTGTGTGTGTGTGTGTGTGCGCGCCCACGTGATCATGTGTGTGCAGAGGTGGGCATGGGCTTGCAGGGGTGAGGGCAGGGCAGGCTCCTGAGCCCCCTCCTTCTGAGCCCTCTCCAAATTCTGTCCCCAGCCATAGGCAGGTGCAGGGCAGGTTGATAGCATGTTGAGCCTCCTTGCCTATTTAAACCACACAGAGCTACCAATAAATTCAACATCTTAGCCAGGTCCAACCTTTTCTTTCAACATCACAAACAAATATTTTGCTTATAATCCATTATAATCTTACTAGAGGCCTGGTGCATGAAAATTTGTGCACTCAGGGGGGTCCCTCAATCTGGTCTGTGCCCTCTCGCAGTCTGGGACCCCTCGGGGGATGTTTGATTGACAGCTTAGGCCTGCTCCCCAAGGGATCGGGCCTAAGCTGGCAGTTGGACATCCCTCTTGCAGTCTGGGGTTCTAGCAGTCTGGGACTCCTCGCTCCTTACTGCCTGCCTGCAGCAGAGGCAGGAGAGGCTCCTGCTACCGCTTCTGCACTTGCCAGCCATGAGTCCAGCTTCTGGGTGAGCAGTGCTCCCCCTGTGGGAGCACACTGACCACCAAGGATCAGCTCCTGTGTTGAGCATCTGCCCCCTGGTGGTCAGTGCACATAATAGCGACTGGTCATTCCACCATTCAGTGGATTTGCATATTAGGCTTTTATTATAAAGGATGGAACTACTGGCATATCTGCAGTCCCTTGTTGACCTAAATGACTATATAGAAGTCAAATGTATGATGATAGTAGTATAAAGGACAGGAGGGTAGAAATAGAAATAGACTATTCTGAGGCTCTTATGTTATACATGAAATGATATATTACTTGAATATAGGCTGTAATAAGTTAAAGATACCTTGGAGCAAGCACTAAAAAATAAAACAAAAGAGGACAGCAATAGTGAAAATAAAATAAAAATCTGTAAAATACTCAGTTAATTCCAAAAAAGTCAGGAAAAGGAAAAAGTTAAACAAGAACGTATGAGACAAGTAGAAAATAATAAAGTGGTAGATTTAAACCCAATAATATAAAAATTACACTAAATTTAAATAGCCTAAATACTCCAATTAAAATGCAGAGATTGTTAGACAATCTTTTATGGGGCTATACGAATATCCAACATAGTAGGCTACAGAACAAGGATAAAGAGAAACATTTCATAATGACAAAGAGACCATTTCATCCAGGAAGACATAAGAATCCTGAATGTGTAGGCACTTCATAATTGAGCAAAACACACAAAGTGAAACTGATACAATTACAAAGAGAAATAGGCAAGTCCACAAATATAGTCAGCAATTCCAACAACTCTCTCTCAACAGTTGTTAGAAGAAGTAGGCAGAAAATCTGTAAGAGTTCAGAATACTTGAACAACACTATTAACCATCTTGAACTAACTGACACTTACAGAACATGCCATCCCACAGCACCATCAAATCCAACATTCATTTCAAGTGCACTTGGAACATTTGAGATACATCATATCTTGGACCATCACATAAATCTTAATAAAATTTAAAAGGATTAGATTCATACAAAATATGAATCATACAAAAAAGGTTCTCTGGAATTTATTGAATAGGATTTAATCTTTATACACTGACATATTTTTTAATATACCCAAAAGTGCTGAATTAGTTGTCCAAAGAAATAGAAACACAATTTAACCTAACTGAACCCAAAAGGGAATGAATTGGCCTATACAATTGATTAGAACTTTGAGATAGCTCACAAGGTTGAAGAGAAATCTATAAGACAAGAATGTAGGGTTAACACTTGGGCTAACATTTGCTATGTCTCAGTGTTGTCCCATTCTGTTGTTTTTTTTTTTCTCATTTACACGAGTCTCTGCTTAGTGTCATTCTAAGGACAGTCTCAACCAATATGGTGGAAAGACAGCCCCAGGTTGGGCATTTGTCACTTTCAGAAATTCCAGTGTCAGCATATCAGTCCTGGGGACAGGCTGTAGCCAAATTTGGTAGACCACGTACCTATCCTTGTGGTCAGGAGGCAGGCTCTGAAAAGATGAGGGGAAATTTTGTTGGGAAGTTAAAAAAACAATAGTTATTGTTGGCTAATATAGAGAATTATCTGAAAAAGGAGCTATACCTGATCTAAGTGTATTCTTTTTTTTTTACATTTGTAGTGTGGGTGGAAGAGCCATGATATGGAAGGAGCCTGGGTCCCTGAATTACACTGGAGGAAATCTGCCTGCTCACCAGGAAACCTTCACCAAACTTAAATGAGTAGAAATTAACTCCTATGTTAAGCCACTGACATTTTACAGTTTATTTATGTCTACTATTACTTGAAAATATTTCTAATTCAACAAGAGATAGTTCCAGAGAATTAAGAATTATCTCCATCTCCACGTTCCACCTAAGACTTAGCAAACATCAACTTCTGCTGAACTTCATAAGCCAAAGGAGTGCCATGTATAGGTTGTTCGGCCTTCTGAGGGTTAATTACTCTGATACTTTTTCCTGGGGAAAATACAAAAGTCAGGGGGGAAATATTTTTTTAAAAGTAATCCTGCATTGCAATGGGGATAAGGAGGACCATTTAAATTTCTCGGGAGCCTAAAATTCTTAGGTTTATCACTGAGTCATCAATTTGCTATGTAATAATCACAGTGATAATTTTTTTTTCCTGTGGCACAGGATCTGATAATTCTTCTGTGCAAACATGTGCGTTTGAAGAATAGAGGGGATATATTGTGATTCCTATACTCATAAATGAGGATTTGAAAACTGCAACACTTTACTCATGTTGATAAAAAGCAGTTTGCAAGCCATCGGAAGGGAAAACATAGTTTACTACAGATATTTGGGGGTAATTTCACTGGCTGCTCATCAATTTCAAAAGAGTGCAAGATACAATTGAAAGGACAGAGCCTGAAAAGGGGTGAGAGACAGGACTTTTTATAGTAAGAAAACGGAAGTCCAATGGCATTATTCTGGGCCATTCCAGGGGCACCAGTACCTTCAGTATTTATCAATTTATAAATGAGATACATTTCAAGGTTTGTTGTCATTTATTCATTTTTTTCCATTCATTTAACATATACATATAGTATCTTATGTACAGGCATGGTTATAGCTTTGGAGATAAAATGATAAGATAAAGATCTTGTTGTGAGAACCATGATACTATGCTGGGTATACAAACAAATAATTGTGATATAAGAGAAATCTCATAACAAAAAGTCATTTGTTTGGAACAAAGAATATGTTTTCTTTCATGAACAAATTTTAATAAAAATGGCTGGAATATAAAATCAGTGGACCAAAGCCTGTTTGATCCATAATGTACATAAAACATAGTAAAAAAGGATTATTCAGCTACATCTTGCTAACTTTCACCTTACTGTCCTATTTTTGTAAAAGATTAAGACAGAATAGGCAGTTCTGTGTATGAGCAACCTGTTATTATTCTGTACTTAAATAAAGTAAAATCTCTACACATCAGTTGCTTTTCCAGAACTCCCACACTGGAGAATTCCATTGTAACTATCCACATGCACTATCCAGATTCTTCATTTTCTAGGTGACACCAAGCATTTGCTTGAGCGAAGGAGATGTTTAGCAAACCCAGATCAGTGTGTGGGAGTGTCTGCAGGCTGACGGTTTTGGAAGTGGTCCTTAAGGTACCTCTAAGCTTAGGGGATCTGAACGGCAGTGTTCTCCCAGCTGGTATAGTGAACGAGAAAATGGTTATAAGCAACTGTTTCTGGCAGGAAACAGATGGCACACTCAAATGGGTCTTGGGGAAACTTTATTGAAGGGAGTCTTCACAGAGGTGGAGCCAGGGCTGAAGCAAGCAACAAGCAGTGTTCAGGCCCTGAGGCTGACAGCAATGGGAAGCTGTTATACCTCTAGGTCTGAAGGGGAGTGTTAATCAGTGTTCTCCAGAGAAAAAGAACCACCAGGATATGTGTGTATGTATGTATAATAATGTGTGTATGTATGTATAATAAGGGAAAAATCATGCAACTTTGGAGGCTGACAAGTCCCAAGATCTGCAGTTGGCGCGCTGGAGGCCCAGAAGAGTAGATGGGTCCGAGTTGCATCAGCCGAGAGTCCTGAGAAGCAACACCGTGGATAGTGTAAGTTCTAGTCCTAGTCTGAGTCCAAAAGCAGGAGAAGGCTGATGTCCCAGCTTGGAGACAGTCTGGTAGAGAGAGTTCTTTCTTATTCAGGCTTTTATTTTATTCAGGCCTTCAACAGATTGGATAAGGCCCACCTACATCAGGGACAGCAGTCTACTTTACTCAGTCTACTGATTAATTGTTCATCTTATCCAGAAATATCCTCACACACACTCAGAAATAATGTTTAACCAAGTGTTCGGGCATCCATGGCCTGGTCAAGTTGATTGAAGTATTGTGTGAGCTGGAGTAGTGGGTCTGGAGAAAGGATCTGTGGTCAAGAGATGCAGCTGCTATCAGAAGAGTTCCCAGGCAGGGAGGAAGGGAGTGAATAAACACCATTTTTTCTCTCTCTAACCCCAACTTTTGCCAGTACCTCCCATTGGCCTAACCCAACCAAAAGCCAGTGGACTATGGAGCCTGAGTGATGCAGTCAGTGGCATGGGGAGAGGTCAGCTTCTGGGGCTCAGAGCAGGAAGACAAAAGAGAATAGTTTGGGGGAAGGGCAAGTGGAAACAGCAACCCCAGAAAATGTTTGGAAGTACTTAGTAAGGAAAATCCTGGGGAAAATACTGTCACTCTGCCCTGACTGGTTTGGCTCAGTGGATAGAACATCGGCCTGAGGACTGAAAGGTCCCAGGTTCAATTAAACAACATTTAGCATTAAACAAAAAGGGGACTTACTTTGTACCACATATATAATATTTGCAGCCTACTGATTACATATGGATACATTATTAGTTAGAGATCTGTAATTCTGAGAATGTATTTGTGTGCACATATTTTTTCTTCTCTTTGAGGCTGTAAACTATTGTAGAGAAAAGATTGCCTTAGAGTTTTATTTCCCAACAGTGCCTTGAACATAGTAGGTGTCCCATAAATATTTGCTGAGGTACTATTTCAACTTCTTTTCTTTGAGCCCAATAGGAACTGGTGAAATGAAATATAGAAAACAAGAAAAGTCCCCTAAGTGCCATATGAAATCAGCCAAAGAGATTTTTAGCACAGCAGGTAGTAAGGATAGAACTAAGTTGCTTAGTGTCTGAGACTTCTTAGAGCTCACTTATTCAACAAATGTTTATGGCGCACCCATGCTGTGCCAGACACTGTGTTAGACTCTTAAGATACAAAGGTAATGTTTTTAAGGAAGAAATGTATTAAACACATGAACCACTCAGGGTTTTTGTTGTTGTTGTTGTTTGTTTGTTTGTTTTGTTTTGGCATGAAGTGGCTAATTACCACACAACTGACTGGATCAACCTCATGCAGGTCTGAATCAGTTAAGCCAATGGAATGGGTTGCTAAGATGCATTGATTTTACACAAGCAGAAACACCCATTTTTCTATCCACAGCCCTATTGCAGGTTTACTCCCTGACAGAACTTGGGTTTGTTGTGACACAGAAACAGTGCTATTGATCATGATCATACAAGCTGAATAAAGGTATGTGCTGTACCACTTACTCACAGATACTTCCAAGACTTGGGCCTGGTGATGAGGGGGTCTTTGAAATTGAAGAGTCCAAGTAACAATTGTAGTCACACCATTAGGCTTACTTTAATAAAGTCAAATGCCAGCACTTCCCTTGGGAGAACATCTTTTATATCTGCAGATAAAACAATGTCCTATCCACCAATTTCTGATGCTTTCCTTTCTGCACCCTGAGCCATGAAAAGCTATTGTTTAGGAGCCATGAATACTCAGTAGGAAAGGGTAGTCTTTTTAATAAATGGTGTTGAAAAACCTGGATAACTACATACAGAAGAATGAAATTAGATGCCCCATCTTACACCACTCACAAAAATTAACTTGAAATGGATTAAAGACTGTGATATTGTGATTTACAAAAGAAATATATATTTGGTCTTTGTCCACAGAGCTCCTAAAAACCTTGGAATTTCCTAAGTGATGAGAGCTAGAAAGGTGTCTTATGTAAATGGTTCTCAACCTTTCAAATGCTGCGACCCTTTAATACAGTTCCTCATGTTGTGGTGACCCCCAATTTCATTGTTACAAATTGAACATAATTAAAGCATAGTGATTAATCACAAAAACAATATGTAATTATATATGTGTTTTCCAATGGTTTTAGGAGACCCCTGTGAAAGGGTTGTTTGACCCCCAAAGGGGTCGCGATCCACAGGTTGAGAACCGCTGGTCTTATGTTATGTTAATTAGGTCACTTCCAGAAAGCCCTTAGGTTAGGATGGGCCTCTTTCCAAGGGAAACCAACTGTATGGTAAGACTCAGGGTTAAAACTTTTAGTCCCACCCTAGACCTCTGGGGAAGGGAGGGGTTTTAGACTGAGTTTAATCTGGAATAGTCAATGATGTCATCAATCATGCCTCTGTAACCAAGCCTCCATAAAAACCCAAAAGGAACTTCCAGGTTGGTGAACCCATGAAAGTGCTGGGAGAGTGGTGTACCTGGAAAAGCCATGGAAGCTTTAGGCCCTTCCCCATACCTTGCCCTGTGCATCGCATCCATCTGGCAGTTTCTGGATTATATTTTTATATAATAAACCAGTAATCTAGTAAGTAAAATATTTCTCTGGTTTCTGTAAACTGCTCTAGTAAGTTAATTATTGGGGAATTGTTAGAAGCTCTTACCTGTAGCCACTTGGTCGGAATCACAGGTGACAACCTGGAATTGCAATTGGCATCTGAAGTGGGGAGGGTGGGTAGGGGTAGAGTCTTGAAGAAATGCGCCTTAACCTGTGAGAACTGACACTATCTTCTTGGAGTATCAGATATCTCCAAATAGGTATTGCCAGAATTGAATTGAGTTGAATTGTACGACACCCAACTGGTGTCAGAGAATTTCTTGGTGATGAAAAACAGTAACAACAAAACACACACACATCCACTTTGGAAAGACTGAAACATAAGCATCAAAACTGTAAACCCCTAGAAGAAAACATAGGAAGAAATTCCCTGACATGGGTCTTGGCAATAATTTTTTGAATATGATATTAAAAGCACACAAAAAAAGCAAAAATTAATAAGTGGGACTAAATCAAACTAAAATGCTTCTGTACAACAAAAGAAACAATCAACAAAGTGAAAAGGCAACATATGGAATGGGAGAAAATGTTTGCAAATCATTTATCTGACAAGGGGTTATATATATATATATATATATATATATATATATATATATATATATATGGCTAGTGCAACTCAATAGCAAAAAACAAACAAAAAACCATAATACAAACCAAAACCAAAACAAATAATCCAGTTACAAAATGGGCAAAAGACCCAAGTAGACATTTTCCCAAAGAAGACATACAAATGGCCGACACGTTAATGAAAAAGTGATCAATATCACTAATTATCAGGAAAATTAAAAGCAAAACCATAATGAGATATCACCTCACACATGTCAGAATGGTTATCATAAAAAAGACAAGAGATAATAAGTGTTAGAGAGGATTTGAAGAAAAGGTAATCCTTGTGCACTGTTGGGAATGTAGATTGGCACAGATGCCACAGAAAACAGTATGGATGTCCCTCAAAAAATTGAAACTACGACTACAGTAGCCCACCATGATTCACTGGAGCTATGTTCCAAATCCCCCGTGTATGCCTGAACCATGGGTAGTACTAAAACATATATAAATATAAAATATAAAACTTATAAAAATACTAAAACACAGGTAGGTGGTGTACACAGCATGAACACTCTGGACAGAGGGATGATTCACCTCCCAAGTGGGATGAAGTGGGATGATGCAAGATTTCACAAACCTATTCAAAATGGCATATAATTAAAAACTTATGAATTGTTTATTTCTGGAATTTTTCATTTAAGATTTTCAGACCACAATTGACTGCAGGTAACTGAAACCATGGAAAGCAAAACCGTGAATAAGTTTTCTTCCCTCTCAGGCATGCATCTCCTAAACTTTATGGGTCCCCATGAGATTTGCAACCAGGGGAGAAATGGGCAGCGGCAGCTTATCCGGGTTAACCCCCTGAACCTGTCTCCAAAGCTCCCTTTTCTCTGACTTCCCAGTGAGCCAAAGCACCCACATAGGCTCATTTCTTCCCTGTAGCACAAGCATGTCAAACTCAAAGGCTAACATGAGCCAAATAAACAAGGTTTAAGTTTATCTGGGCCACAAAGTGCAAAAGCTTCAATTTTCATAAAAACAAAGGTTTATTTCCATAGAGACATGCTGGATACAAAGAGCTGATATAAATGAGTAATTGTTAACATAAAATAATAGAACATTTTAATAAAAATTAATATTTTTTCTTGAACATTAACTTACCAGACCCTGAATAACTGCATGAATTAATAAGCATAACGAAAATAAACCTATTTTTCTTGTTCTCCAAAAGCGAAATATTTCCTGTTGCTCACACCAAACAAGTCAGTCCAAGACTAATGGCGTGGCAATCGGCTGCTAAAATATTTGCTGCTAGTATTAGTGGAGAGAAATTGTGTGCCTGCTCATTAGGGAAATGAGTGCAATATGATCACAGTAATCAATTATTAGCGAACATTGTAGTTCGTTATTAATAATTATGTAAATTATTAATAATTTACAGGATATTGTAAAAATTAAGTTATGAAATTTTTATTAAAACATTTCTTACATACCGTTATATTGGCTGGGCCGCAAAAATATTCGTTGTGGGCCGCATGCAGCCTGAGGGCCATGAGTTTGACTTGCTTGCATATCTAGAGAGCCAAAGCAGTCCCATTTAGGTTCTCTCCTGTTGCTTTTTCAATCCTAAGCTCTTCCTTATTTTGCTATTCCAAGCTTTAATAAATGTACTCTCAAAATCACAAAAAAAAAACCATAAAAAATAAAATGAAAACAGGATATTGAAGAGATATTTGCATGTTCAGTGCAGCATTATTCACAATAGACAAGATCTGGAAACAACCTAAGTGTCTGTCAAAGGATGAAAGGATAAGGAAGGTGTGATACATACACTGAGCGGCCAGATTATTATGACCACCTCATCAGTACAATGAAGTGAATTAGTTATGCAAATAATAATAATAATAATAATAATAAAATCTTGAGAGTATTTGCTTAGGAAATTTTCAATATTCAGTATTTTTGGAAGTGTCAATGAAGTACTGATGGGGTGGTCATAATAATCTGGCCACTCAGTGTACATACAGTGGAACATTATGCAGCCTGAGAAAGAAGGAAATCTGTCCATTTGTGAAAACATGAGTGGACTTTGATGTTATTATGCTAAGTGAATATGTCAGACAGAGAAAGACAAATACTGCGTGATTCCACTTATATATGGAATCTAAAAAGACAACACAAAAAAACAGAACTCATAGAACCAGAGAGTAGAATGAAGGTTGTCAGGGGCTGGGGTGGGAGAATAGGGAGATGTTGGTCAAAGAGTACAAACTTTCAGTCATAAGATGAATAAGTTCTGAGGATCTAATGTACAGCATAGTGACCATAGTTAATATTATATTATGTACTTGAAATTTACTGTGAGAGTAGATCTTAAATGTTCTTGAAAAAAGAAATGGTAATTATGTAACATGATAGAGCTGCTAGCTAAATCTATTGTGGTAATCATTTTGCAATATATAAGTATATAAAATCAACACATTGTAACCTTAAATTTACACAATGTTATATGCCAATTATATCTCAATAAACTGGGGGGATTAGGGGGGGGAAAAGCCACCGTTTACTTGAGTAGGTTCTCAGAGCAGCACTGCCTGTCTTCAGATTCCTTCCCAGAACCCTGTCTTGCTTCCAAAATGCTGGGAAAGTGGATCAGAGGCCCCTGCTGTTTGTGTCAAATAGCAATCCTTTTATGTTGCTCTATTATAAATGCTGCTTAAACATTTTGAGTCAAAATTGCGAAACATCCCTTCTTGTCCTTCATTCTCCAACCTATTGCTAGATTTAAGATTTGTGAATAATCCCATATGTGACCTTGGTAGTGGATTCCTTTTTAACCAGGACAAAACCAACTGAGTGATCTCTCACATAGGGTATGCCAGTAATTGAATATCCTACATACTTTTTAAAGAGCTCTATTATTTGATCTCAAAATATTCTGGAACAAGATGGAATATATTTTCTCCAGATTTTAACTTTCTGCTCATTATATCTATCTGGACTCTGAGACATATATTAGAATTACTGAACTCATGTTATTGAAGTTTTATCTTGAGTAGTGTCAATCTGAATGGAAAATTTATCAGATTTCTTATATGATCATAGCAATATTTTTATTGATTTGCTGATATTCTCATAAGGTGCACTTCTGGTTTAGAAATGAGAATAATGTTGATGACATTTGTTATTCTCTACTTTCAGAGTTGTTGACTCAAGTTAATTAATGTACCACTTATTTTATAGATATTTATGTATGTTTATAGATTATACCAAACTGTTTGAATTGAGAGATATTTCTATATTTGTTTTCCACTCCCCTACAACCAGCCCCAAATACAGTAACTTACATATAATAAATATTCCACAAATGTTTGTGGAATTTAATCAATATGATTTTTGAAATGATAATATGCAAGAATGAAAATAAAATATTCACTAGAAGGCTTGTAAGATAAATTTGAGGAAATCTCTCACAAAGTATAATAAGTAAAACATTGATATGAAAATACAAGAGAAAAAATTAGGAAATCTAAATAGATTAATAAAAGTTCTAATAAGATAAAAATAGAAAATAAAAAGATAATATTATCAAATAAATTATACAAGAACAATTTAAAAAACTGAAAACTATGTATTTACATATTTAAAGGGCCCAATGAGGACTAAAATGAATTAAGAAAAGAACTCACATAATTTTAAAATTTTAGAACCTGGAATAAGGAGCAAGGTTAAAGGCTGCTAGGGAAGAGAGAACATCAAAGACCGATGATCAGTAATCACTTAAAGCTGGGGTTTTAAAAAAAATTTTACTTATCTATTTCTGGAGAGAGAGAAAGGGTGAGAGAGAGAAAGAGAGTAACATCAAAATATTGATTTGTTGTTCCACTTATTTATGCATTCATTGGTTGATTCTTGTATGTGCCCTGACTTGGGATTGATCCCTCAACCTTGCATGTTGGGATGATCTTATGACCAACTGAGCTACTCAGCCAGGACTAAAGCTTGGTTTTTGAACAGAACAATAGGTAGCTATAAGACAATAAAATGGTACTTTGAAAATTCTGAGGAAAAATTAGTCCAACATAGAATTCTACAAAACGGAACACAGAGCAGGGTAAGGATTAAAAAAGGATAGAGAAGCTGTATAGCCTCAGAGGCCAACCCAAAAACACTGCCACCCAGAGGTTGAGCCACAAACTGACTCTTAGGGGAATACAAATTAAGGCAGACTGGATCACAAATACGGCCTGCTTTAAAATCAGGACTGTGATTTACAACACAGAGGAACAGTGTAATGCAGGCAACACTCTCCTAAATACCTGGCAGGACCAAGGCGAACCAGGCTGAAGAGTAGAAGAACCGAAAGACCATCACTACTGCAAATTTTTTCTTTTTCTTTTTCTTTTTAATTTTTTCACCTTTTTACTAAGAAACCAATTTTTTTTTTCTCTTTTTCTTCTTTTTCCATCACCTGATTTTACCCTTTCAATTACCACATTTTTATTTTTAACCAGTATTATTACTCCTACCATTTTACCATTTTTTAAAGTGCCATTTTATTTTCTCTTTATTTTCTTTTGGGATTAGTGTTCTCCATTCTATTTTCATCGTTCCTTTAGCATTAATTTTCCCTATCTCAATTCCACCTCTTTGCTAAAACCCTCTTCCTTACTTTTCCCCTTTTGGTGTCCTGTTTCTCTTACCCTATTCCTGCTCCAGACCTTCCCAATTCCCGCTTTTTACCCCCTGTCTAATTCCACCCTACTTATATATCCTATTTCCAATCTACTGCTCTAAATCCTTATACACCTATTCTTTATCCTTCTTCACTTTCCAACCATTTTTTTTTCTCTCTTATCTTTCTATTGTTTTCTTGATTGTTGAATATATTGGGCTTTTTTTTTTTTTTTTTTAAATTTGTTTGTTTGTTTTGTTTTGTGTTTTTTCTTCTTTTTTAGGACTGGTTGTGAGGTTGTTTTTCTTTTTCTTTTTCTTTTTCTTTTTTTTTTCTGCTGGTTTTTCCCTTCCCTCCCCCACCCCACCCCAGCTATTTTTGTGCTTCTGTTTTCCCTTACCCCTCTGGATATTATTGGTGGTTTGTAGTTTGCATTCATCTCCAGGGATCTGTTGCTGGAATTTGTTGAGATTAGTGGCAGTTCTATTGGAGTTTGCTCCTCATACGGGGAGTCTCTTCCCCACTTCTACTTCATTCTCTTTTTTCGCTCTCTTTTTTCCCCCCTCTTTTTTCCCAATTCTATTTTTGCACTCCTTTTTTGTTTGTTTTTTTCTTATTTGTCTTTTCTGTTCTCTCTTATATCTTCTTCTCTTCTTTCTCCCTTATCCCCTAATTCTCTTAATTCGGTTGGTCACCTTTATTTGGAGTTATTAATATTGTGAATATACTTGTGTTCAGTGCCTGGTACGTTGTGCCTTGCTCTGTTGTATTTTGTGCCTTTAAATCAACGCAGCAGATCCAAGCAACAGCAGCCCCCTAATCACCGCAGCCTCCTGATCACCACAGCCTCCTGATCACCACACCCTCTGTCTGTGGAACAGCAACTGTACGTGAAGCCTCCCCCCACCAGCCAGAAGAGCCAACACAGCTGTGAACAACACCCACCAGAGGAGCTGCTGCCAACTGGAAAGCAGCTGCTACCGCAACCGTCTGAGCAGCAACCACAACCCAAGGAGCCCCTGCCACCCAGGGAGCAGCCACTGAACACCTCAACATCTACATATGTCAGCGAGATCAAACATGGGTAGGCAAAGAAACCCCCAAAGGAAAGAAAAGGAGGACTCGCCAGAAAAGCAGCTAAGTGAGACAGAGATATGCAACATGACGGAAAAAGAATTCAGAATAAGGTTCCTAGAGTACATGCACCACATGTTCAAGAAGCAAGAAGAAACAGATGAAAAACTCAACTACTTATGCAAGAAGCTAGAAGAAACAGATGAAAAAATCAACAACTTAAGTAAGTCCCAAGAAGAAATGAAGAGTGACATAGCTTCAATAAAAAACTCCATTGAAAGTATCAACAGTAGACTGGGAGAAGCGGAGGACCGAATTAGTGAATTAGAAGACAAGGAAGCAAAACACACTCAAACTGTACGGCAAATGGAGAAAAAAATTAAAAGACAGGAGGAGAGCCTAAGGGAGCTTTGGGACAACATGAAACGAAACAACATACGAATAATAGGGGTGCCAGAACAACAGAAAGATGAACATGGATTAGAAAACCTATTCGAAGAAATAATATCAGAAAACTTCCCTGAGGTGGGGAAGAAAAAAGTCACACAAGCCCAGAGAGTCCCAAACAAGGTGAACCCGAAAAGACCCACACCAAGACACATCATAATTACCATGGCAAATGTTCAGGATAAAGAGAGAATCTTACAGGCTGCAAGAGAGAGACGGAAAGTAACATACAAGGGATCTCCCATTAGATTATCAAATGATTTCTCAACAGAAACACATCAGGCCAGAAAAGAATGGACGGAAATCTACAAAGTGATGCAAAGCAAAGGACTGAATCCAAGAATACTCTATCCAGCAAGGCTATCATTCAAAATTGAAGGGGAAATAAGAAGCTTCACAGACAAAAAAGGGCTAAGGGAGTTTATCACCACCAAGCCAGCCATGCAAGAAATGCTAAAGGGACTGGTGTAAAAAGAAGAAATATCAAGCTCAGAAAGAAAACAGCCACACACACACACACAAAAAGAAATGGCTACAAACAAATACCTTTCAATAATAACTTTAAATGTAAATGGACTAAATGCTCCAACCAAAAGACATCGAGTGGCTGAATGGATAAAAAAACATGACCCATACATCTGCTGTCTACAAGAGACCCACCTCATTAGAAGGGACTCACACAGACTGAAAGTGAAGGGATGGAAAAATATCTTTCACGCAAATGGAAAGGAAAAGAAAGCTGGGGTAGCAATACTTATATCTGACAAAGTACATCTCAAAGTGAAGGCCATAACCAGAGATAAGGAAGGCCACTTCATAATACTAAAGGGATCAATACAACAAGAAGATATAACCCTGGTAAACATATATGCACCCAATGCAGGAGCACCCACATACATAAGAAAACTTCTGGAAGATATCAGGGGAGAGATCGACAACAATACAATCATAGTAGGGGACTTTAATACACCACTGACATCACTGGATAAATCCGCTAGACAAAAACTCAGCAAAGAAACAGCAATCCTAAATGACTCACTAGATCAGATGGACTTAATTGACATCTTCAGAACACTTCACCCCACAGCTGCGGAATATACATTCCTCTCAGGTGCTCATGGGACATATTCAAAAATAGACCACATATTGGGTCACAAGCAAAGTCTCCACAAACTCAAGAAGATTGAAATCATAAAAAGCTTCTTCACAGACCACGATGGCATAATGTTAGAAATAAACTACAATAAAAACAACCCAAAATACTCAAACACTTGGAAGCTGAATAGCATGTTATTAAATATTGATTGGGTTACCGATGACATCAAAGAAGAAATTAAAAACATCCTGGACACTAATGACAATGAAAACACAACAATCCAAAACCTCTGGGACACAATGAAAGCAGTCCTGAGAGGGAAGTTTATAGCTCTACAGGCCTATCTCAAAAAACAAGAAAAAATGGTAGTCAATCATCTAACTCTACAACTCAAAGAATTAGAAAGAGAGCAACAAGAAAACCCCAGAGTGAGCAGAAGGAAGGAGATAATAAAGATTAGAGCAGAAATCAATGAAATAGAGACCAAAAAAACAATACAGAAAATCAATGAAACCAAGAGCTGGTTCTTTGAAAGGATAAACAAGATTGACAAACCCCTAGCCAGGCTCACCAAGAAGCAAAGAGAGAGGTCCCAAATAAACCAAATCAGAAATGATAGAGGCGAAATAACAACAGACCCCACAGAAATACAAATGATTGTTAAACAATACTACGAGCAACTCTACTCCAACAAACTGGACAACCTGGAGGAAATGGACAAATTCCTAGAAAAATACAACATTCCAAAACTCAATCAGGAAGAATCTAAAAACCTCAATAGGCCAATAACTATGGAAGAAATTGAAGCAGTCATCAGAAAGCTTCCAGCAAACAAAAGCCCAGGGCCAGACGGCTTCACAGGGGAGTTCTACCAAACATTCAAGGAAGAACTAAAACCTACCCTCCTCAGACTACTACAAAAAATTCAAGAGGAAGGAACGCTTCCAAGCTCATTCTATGAAGCCAGCATCACCCTAATACCAAAACCAGGTAAAGACATCACAATGAAAGAGAATTACAGGCCAATATCCCTCATGAACATAGATGCCAAAATCCTCAACAAAATCTTAGCAAATCGGATCCAGCAGTACATCAGAAGGATCATACACCATGACCAAGTAGGATTCATCCCAGAGATGCAAGGATGGTACAACATCCGTAAATCAATAAATGTGATACATCACATAAACAAATTGAAAGAAAAAAACCACATGGTCATATCAATTGATGCAGAAAAAGCATTCGACAAAATCCAACACCCATTTTTGATAAAAACTCTCAGAAAGGTGGGAATAGAAGGATCATACCTCAACATAATAAAAGCCATATATGACAGGCCCACTGCCAACATCATACTCAATGGACAAAAACTAACACCATTTCCCCTAAGAACAGGAACAAGACAGGGATGCCCACTCTCACCACTCCTGTTCAACATAGTACTGGAAGTATTAGCCATTGCAATTAGGCAAGAAGAAGGAATAAAAGGCATCCAAATTGGAAAAGAGGAAGTAAAACTGTCCTTATTTGCAGATGACATGATATTATACATACAAAACCCTAGAGACTCCATCAAAAAGCTACTAGACTTAATACATGAATTTGGCAATGTAGCAGGATACAAAATTAACCCCAAGAAATCTGAGGCATTTCTATACACCAACAGTGAACTTTCAGAAAGGGAGATCAGAAAAACAATCCCATTTACCATCGCACCAAAAAAATTAAGATACCTAGGAATAAACTTAACTAAAGAGGTTAAAGACCTCTACTCAGAAAACTACAGGACGTTGAAAAAAGAGATAGAGGAAGACATAAACAGATGGAAGAACATACCATGTTCTTGGATTGGTAGAATCAACATCATTAAAATGTCCATACTACCCAAAGCAATCTATACATTCAACGCACTTCCCATTAAAATACCAATGGCCTTCTTCAAAGATCTAGAACGAACTCTCCAAAAATTCATCTGGAATAAAAAAAGACCCCGAATAGCTGCAACGATCCTGAGAAAGAACAAAGTAGGTGGGATCTCAATGCCAGATATCAAGCTGTATTACAAAGCCACTGTTCTCAAAACTGCCTGGTACTGGCACAAGAACAGACATATAGATCAGTGGAATAGAATAGAGAGTCCAGAAATTAGCCCGAACCAATATGCTCAATTAATTTTTGACAAAGGAGGCATGAACATACAATGGAGCCAAGATAGTCTCTTCAATAAATGGTGTTGGGAAAATTGGACAGACATATGCAAGAAAATGAAACTAGACCACCAACTTACACCATACACAAGAATAAACTCAAAATGGATAAAGGACTTAAATGTACGACAGGAAACCATAAAAATTCTAGAAGAATACAAAGGCAACAAAATCTCAGACATATGCCAAAACAATTTCTTCACTGATACAGCTCCTAGGGCAGTTGAAACTAAAGAGAAACTGAACAAATGGGACTACATCAAAATAAAAAGCTTCTGCACAGCAAAAGAAACCATCAACAAAACAACAAGAAAACCCACCTCGTGGGAAAACATATTTGCCAACGTCATATCGGATAAGGGCTTAATCTCCAAAATTTATAGGGAACTCATACAATTTAACAAAAAGAAGATAAACAATCCAATCAAAAAATGGGCAAAGGATCTAAATAGACACCTTTCAAAAGAGGACATTCAGAAAGCCAAGAGACATATGAAAACATGCTCAAAGTCACTAATCATCCGAGAGATGCAAATCAAAACAACAATGAGGTACCATCTCACACCTGTCAGAATGGCCATCATCAACAAATCAACAAACGACAAGTGCTGGAGAGGATGTGGAGAAAAAGGAACACTTGTGCACTGCTGGTGGGAATGCAGACTGGTGCAGCCACTATGGAAGGCAGTATGGAGGTTCCTCAAAAAATTGGAAATGGAACTCCCATTTGACCCTGTGATCCCACTACTAGGAATATATCCCAAGAAACCAGAAACACCTATCAGAAAGGATATATGCACCCAGATGTTCATAGCAGCACAATTCACCATAGCTAAGATCTGGAAACAGCCTAAGTGCCCATCAGTAGATGAATGGATTAGAAAACTGTGGTACATCTACACGATGGAATACTATGCTGCTGTTAAAAAGAAGGAACTCCTACCATTTGCAACATCATGGATGGAACTGGAGAGCATTATGCTAAGTGAAACAAGCCAGTCAATGAAGGAAAAATACCACATGATCTCACTCATTCATGGATAATAAAGACCATTACAAACTTTTGAACAATAATAGATACAGAGGCAGAGCTGCCTCAAACTGATTGTCAAACTGCAGTGGGAAGGCCAGAGAGAGTTGGGGGGCAGGAGGGAGGGGAGTAAGAGATCAACCGAAGGACTTGTATGCATGCATATAAGCATAACTAATGGACATAAGACACTGGGGGGTAAGGGAGGGTAGTGGTTTGTCAAGGGCGGGGGGGGGGGGGGGGGAAAGGATACTTATGTAATACCCTTTGTAATACTTTAAGAGGAAAATAAAAAAAAAAAAAAAAAAAAGAATTCTACAAAACGAAGCTATTATTGAGTATCAGAAGAAAATTTAAAAATGGTGGGGGGAGGCGGGAGAGCATACAAGTTCTCAGAGATCTAGTTTCCACACATCCTTTCTCCTGTAGTGATGAAAGATGTTCCACCCAATCAAGAGAGTAAACCAGTAAAGAGGAAGACAGTAGATCCAGGCAACAGGTGATCAGTACAGAATCACAGGGACTTCCCTCTCTTTGTGATGAAGAGAAGGTCCAGGATGAAAGCTACTTGTCAGGATCGGCCAGCAAGGCTCAGTGGCTGAGTGTGGACCTATGAACTAGAAGGTCATTGTTCCATTCCTGATCAGGGTACATGTATGGGTAACAGGCTAGATCCCCAATAGGGGGCATGCAGGAGGCAGTCAATCAATGATTCTCTCTCATCATTGATGTTTCTATCTCTCTCTCCCTCTCCCTTCTTCTCTGAAATCAATAAAAAATGTATCTTTTTAAAAAAGCTGCATATCAGATCCAGAGCCCCAGAGTTCAGATTAAATTAAATTAGAGAGTTCCAGGAGAGATATTGATGCGGAACAAATAGAAAATCTGTTATGGCTTGCTGATGGTAAGATGATTTATTTTACATCTGTATAGGAGTACTCAAGGGAAAAAGTCATACTATATAGAAAAGTACATAAAAATACTAAGGTAATTATAGACTCCAGAGAAAACAAAAAAATTATGTAAGAAAAATATACTTATATCACATTTTGTATCTCATTTTGAATAGTTTTAACACAGTCATAATAACTATTACTGGAAACAGGAGGGAAGATAAATATATATATATATATGTATATATATGTATATATTATAAAGAGAGTATAAGAGAGCTAAGTTTTCATCTCTATAAAGACAAGAATTAGTAAGTAAATACAAAACCATAAAATAGTAGTATAAGCCTATTATTTTTAAAATAGAGTGGTACATATAAAAAGAAATAGAAGAGTGAAAAGTAATTATCTCCTCAGGTGAGCAGAACTCACAAGTGAGGAATAGTGGAGCTGAGAATAAAATAAAAATTAAATTAAAAATTACATTATGATTCCCCCAAATTCATGCAATTATATTTCTATTATGTATATACTGTTTTAATGAGCTGCTAAATTACAAAGCTTAACAGAAATATTTGAAACTGGTATCTTATTTCAATCATCTAATCTACTTTAAATTTATTTGCTATTTATTATTTTTCTGTTTATTTTCAAAAGTTACTGAGAAAGTTTAAACCTTAAAAAATTGCATTTTGAAATACAAAGTAGTTAAGTAAGACACAGAAGCTAAGTGCTGTAATTGAGGATTAAATTGTGCTCCTATTACTCATAGAAAGTGAAAATTATGTTTTTTAAATGGAAGAAAGGAACCAGACAAATTAGGATAGGAACACAAATTTTCCTGACATTAAAATATTGGAACTATGTAAGGTATAGATCATTATAAAAAGAACACTTGCCCTGGCTGGTGTAGCTCAGTTGGTTGGACGATGTCCTGTGCACCAAATGGTTACAAGTTCAATTTTGAGGTCAGGGCACATGCCGGGTTGTGGGGCTCAATCCCAGGTAGGAGGCATGGAGGAGGCAGCCAATTGTTATTTTGCTCTCACTTCAATGTTTCTCTCCTTCTCCCTCTCTTGCTAAAAAATCAATAAAGCACATGAAGAGGCCCTTTCTTCCTTCCTTCCTTCCTTCCTTCCTTCCTTCCTTCCTTCCTTCCTTCCTTCCTCTCTCTCTCTCTCTCTCTCTCTCTCTCTCTCTCTCTCTCTCTTTCTCTCTCTTTCTTTCTTTCTTTCTATCTTAGGACACAACTTTCACATAAACTGTAGAACCTAAACCAGTTCTTCATTAATTTTTTTAAAAAATATTTCTTTATCACCCTATCCTATCTTATCATCTTTAATTTAAAATAAGTTGATGTCCCTCCTAATTGGATTTCATTTGTTGATTCAGAAGATATTCAAAGATACTGAAAAATTAAGGAGAGAATCAGAAAGTTTCAGATCAAATCCAGAAAAAGGCAAGAACCTAGAAATGTAGAGAGGTAAGCCTAAGAGTTAAAGATACTTAAGCTCCGAAGGCAGTAGGTAATTTAGAAAAAAATGCATGTACATTTTTTTTGTGGAAGCTTCACACACACCTAAATATGTAACTAACATATGCAACAAAAATAACATACATATATTGAGAGTGAAATAAACCTAAAGTGTTCTAGGATTCTTGCACTTCTTAGAAGTTAAATGTAAGAATTAATATTTGATTTTGATATATCATAGGTCCTTAATATAATTTCTAAGGAAACCATTAAAATAATAGAAACTACTAGTAGAGAGGAAATGGAATTAATAAATAGATCTAATTATTCCAAAAGTAAGCAGAAAGAGAGAAAATAAAACAAAAAATAGATAAGACAAATCCTATCTAATAATAGACAAACATGGTAATTAATCATACCTCCAACATGCTTCCCATTGGCTAATCAGGGCGATATGCAAATTAACTGCCAACCAAGATGGCCGGCAGCCAGGCAGCTGAAGCGAACAGGAGGCTTGCTTGCTCCAGTGATGGAGGAAGCCAAGATTCCCCGCCTGCTGCTGCCGGCCTCTGAGCTGCACTCTAAGAAACAATGTTGCAATTATAGAAGCTAAACAAACCCCAGAAACCTGTTTTCAGCCAGCCGGGCCTCATAGCTGGAGCTGCAACAGTGTTTCAATTATAGAAGCCAAACAAACCCAGATACCTGCTTTCAGCAGCTGAGGTCTCAGAGCTGGAGCAGAGCCTCAGAGCTAAAGCCCGCTCTCAGTTCCAGTGACAGCCATAGACGGTAAATAAATCCCAGAATTAAAAAAAAAAAAAGGAGAGGTTGGGAGCTTCAGTCACCCGCCAGCCTGAAAACGGCCCTCAGTCCCTCACCCAGACTGGCCAGGCACCCCAGTGGGGAGCCCCACCCTGAAGGGGGTGTGACCAGCTGCAAACAGCCATCATCCCCTCATCCAGGCTGGCCAGGTACCCAAGCGGGACCCCCACCCTGATCCGGGACACCCTTCAGGGCAAACCAGCCGGCCCCCACCAGTGCACCAGGCCTCTATCCTATATAGTAAAAGGGTAATATGCAAACTGACCCTAACAGCAGAAAGACTGGGAATGACTGGTCACTATGACACACACTGATCACCAGGGGGCAGACACTCAATGCAGGAGCTGCCCTCTGGTGGTCAGGGTGCTCTCACATGGGAGGAGCTCTGCTCAGCCACAAGCCAGGCTGATGGCTGCCAGTACAGCAGTGGTGGTGGGAGCCTCTCTGCCTCCTCAGCAGCGCTAAGGATGTCTGACTGCAGTTTAGGTCTGCTCCCCGCTGGCAAGTGGACATCCCCTGAGGGCTGCCAGGCTGCCAGAGGGATGTCTGATTGCCATCTTAGGCCCAATCCCCTGGGGAGCGGGCCTAGGCCAGCAGGTGGTCATCCCCTGAGGGGTCCCAGACTGCGAGAGGGCACAGGCCGGGCTGAGGGAGCCCCCCTCCTCCCGAATGCACAAATTTTTGTGCACCGGGCCTCTAGTCTATAATAATAATAGGGTAATGTGCAAATTGGTTGGGATGCCGTCACAGTAACGACCGATCAGCAGGCTGCATGCCCAGCAGTCCTGGGTGGGTGGGGGCTTGCAGTGTCAGAGATGGGGGCAGGGCTGTGGCAGAGGGGCCTCTCTGCGTGCCTGTGCCAGGGCTCTGTAGGTGCGTGGAGAGGCTTCCGCCACAGGCCCAGCCCGGGGGCGGGGCCGCAGCAGAGAGGCCTCTCTGTGCAGCTCCAGCCAGGGGTCTGTAGGCACACAGAGGTCTGCAGACCTCCATTGCGGCCCAGCCCGGGAGCCCACAGGCCTCCGGCCTACCTCTTTATGGCAATCCATCGAGAAGCCCTGAATGGGTGGGCGGGCCTACCTCTTTGGGGCGATGGATCGAGGGGCTCCCACACTATGAGGGCACAGGCCAGGCTGGGGGACTTCCCCCCTTCCCAGCCCCAAGTGCACGAATTTTGTGCACTGGGCCTCTAGTAAACTATAAAAGATGATAAATATAAATTTATACTCAAACCCAATGTATATGAGTAATTACATTAAATTTAAATGAACTAAGTGCTTCAATTAAAACATTAGAAGTTGTCAGACAGAATAAAACCCCACATATGAGTATACAATCCAATTATATACAATATTTATAAGATATATGCATAAAACAAAAAGATATATAAAAGCAGAATACAAATGTATGGAAAAGTTACTATGCAAGCATTAATTACATGATATTAGACAGAGTAGACTGTAAGGCATAAATCATCACAAGAAATAAAGAGCTTCAGTTCATTAGGACGATGTAATAATTTTAAATGTAAATTTAGGCATGTAAAATTATAGATACATATAGAAAAAGCATCACACTTAATAGTGTTATATGGAAAGTTTTCCTATTAAGATTGAGGATGAGACAAGGAAGACAGTTAAGGGGAAAAGTGCTATAACATTAAGAAAAGGAGAAACAAACTATTGTTTTGAATAGATGACATAATTAATTTTGCATGTAGAATATTCAAGAGAATCTACAGATAAATTATTGGGATTAATAAGTATACTTAGACTGGAGGATATAACATCAAACTTCAACTGTATTTCTCTGTACAAGCAACAGACAATGAAATTAAGGAAAATATACCACCTATGTCATCATCAGAAAAATCTGTTACTTAAAAATATACTTCATAAAACACCTCTGTGAATAAAATTTCAAAACATTATTGATATACTCTAAGTAGGACAAATAAATTGAAATATTTACAATGTACATCAATGGGAAAGGTGTACTATATATTGTAAAAATGTCAGTTTTCCTTGCATCCATCTAGAAGGCAATACAATGCCAATAAAAATCTTAAGATCACTTTTTTCTTTATTCACATTATTTTCTTACGTGTAAACTTGACAAGATAATAAAACATGAAAACAACAAAGACCAAAAATAACAAAACTCTTGTGGACACAGAAAAGAAAAGCCATAGAAGTTGTTTTTGCAATAATAAATAAATTATTTATCTCCAGAATATAAAAAGAACCTCTTTAATCAATAAAAAACTATAGTTCTCAAAATAGACTGTATTTCTCTTGCCTATATTCTTTTTTTTTTGAGCTGTCAAATATCTAATCTTTCTTTACACTCCTGATGAATTCTACTTTATCACCCTTTCCTCTTTACTTCCAGGTAGAGTTAGATGTTGCATGTTTTGCTACCTGTTGGATTGTGTGTGCATGTGTTTGTATGTACATGTGCACACACACACACACACACACACACACATAGAGGCACTAGTCACATGTGCTCTTGAGCACTTGAAATGTACTAGTCCAAATTGAGAGTTGAGGTGCTATAAATGTAAAATACGCACTGGATTTTGAAGACTTAGTACAGAATACATGTAAAATAGCTCAATAATATTTTTTAATTTAAAATTTTTTGGTAAAAATACTTAACATGAGATCTACTCTTTTATATATTTTAAGTGTACATACCAAATTGTTAACTATAGGCACTATGCTGTACATCAGATCTCCAGAAGACATTCATCTTGTATAACTGAAACTTTATACCTGTTGGACAACTGCCCATTTCTGCCTCCCCATAACCCCTAACAACCAACATTCTACTCTCTGCTTCTGTAAGTTTGACTATTTTAGGTATCTCATATAAATGGAATCAGGCAGTATTTGTCCTGTCACTGGCTTATTTTATTTAGCACGATATCTTCCAAGATTTCCTTCTTTTTAAAGGCTGAGTAATATTCCATTGTATGTATATACCACATTTTCTTTATTCATTCATCTATTGATGTACATTTGGGTTATTCTCATATCTTAATGATTATGAATAATGCTGCAATGAACATGGAAGTACAGATAGCTCTTTAAGATGCTAATTTCAATTCTTTTGGCTATATACCCAGAAATGAGATTGCTAGATCATATGTTAGTTCTACTTATTTATTTTTTGAGGAACCTCTATACTGTTTTTTATAGCAGCTAAAGAAGACACAAATAAATAGGAAGATATTCCATATTTATCAATTGGAAAACTTAATATTGTTAAAATGTCCATACTAACCCAAAGCAATCTACAGATTCAGTGCTATCCCTATAAAAATTTCTGTTATTTTTTATGTAAGTATAAAAAAATCCTAAAATTCACATGGAACCAAAAAAGACCCCAAACCAAATAGTCAAAGAAATCTTGACAAAGAAGAACAAAGATGGAGAGATAACACTCTTTTATTTCAAAATATATATTACAAAGCTACAGTAATTAAAATATGGTATAGTTACTAAAATGTAAAGATTGACCTTGAAGCAGACATGTCGACTAATGGAATAGAATAGAGAGCCTAGAAGAAAACTTAAGTATGACTGATATTTAACAAGAATACACAATGGGAAAAGGATAGTCTCTTCAACACATGGTGTTGGGAAAACAGGATATCCCCATGCAAAAGAATGAAATTGGACTCTTGTTTTACTCCACACATAAAAATCAATACAGAATGGATTAAAGACTTACACATAAGACTCTTAGAAAGAAATAGAGAGGAAAATCTTTTTGACATTGCTCTTGGCAATGATTTCTTAGGTATAACACCAAGCATGAGCAACAAAAGCAAAAATAGACAAGTGAGACTACAGCAAACTAAAAACTTTTACACAGCAAAAGAAACCATCAACAAAATGAAAAGGCAACCTACAGGATGGTTCTCTCATTTTTACAAACCTTATATCTGATAAGGGGTTAATATTAATACTATCCTATATAATAAAAGCCTACTATGCTAAGTGTCCAGTCATCCAGTCGTCCATTCAAACAATCAAAGTGTAATATGCTAATGATATGCTAAGGCCGCTCAACCGCTCACTATGACATGCATTGACCATGAGGGGGTTCCAACTGGTAGGTTAGCTTGCTGCTGGGGTCCGGCCCATTAGGACTGAGCCAGATGGGCAGGTCACGCCCTGGAGCCCCCCCTCAGTCCCTCCCCAGCTGGCCATCCTCCCGCATCCCTCCCCAGCCCAATCGTGCACTGGTGGGATCCTTCAGCCTGGCCTGCATCCTCTTGCAATCCGGGACCCCTCAGGGGATGTTGGAGAACAGGTTTCAGCCCAATCCTGCAGGTCAGGCTGAGGGACCCCACTGGTGCACGAATATATATATTTTATTGAATTCAGAGAGGAAAGGAGAGGTAAAGAGAGATAGAAACATCAATGATGACAGAAGATCATTGATTGGCTACCTCCTGCACCCCCACCAATGGGGATTGAGCCCACAATCCTGGGCATGTGCCCTTGACCGGAATCGAACCCGGGATCCTTCAGTCCACAGGCCAACGCTCTATCCACTGAGCCCAACCAGTTAGGGCAATACTATATTTTCATATTGATTTAATGTTAATGATAATCTTTGTGATATATTGAGTTAAGTAAAAGTAACAATTAAAATTTATGTTACTGGTTACTTTTTGTTAAATGTGCCACTAGAAAATTAAAAGTTACTTATGTGACTTGCTTTATATTTTTATTGATTTCTTGTTGCTTCAGTTTGGGGGTTGTATTTATCCATTTCTTTAGCTAGAATTTGCATTGTGCCTAGCATATCTGAGATGTTAAAATTATTTGTTTAATGAAGCAATGAACAAAACAGTGATTATTAGGAGTGCTATTGGTAAGGACTCTCACTGTATATAACAGAAAAACCTAAGGTAAGAGTGGTTTGAATAATTTAGAAGTTTATTTCTCACAAAAAGTAAGTCCAGAGATAGGCAACTGAGGGCTGTAGTGTGGCTCCACAAATCCATGAGACACATAGGCTCCTTCAGCTTCTGCACCCCATCTTTGCTTTTAAATATGCTCATCAAATATAGAATTGCAATTGATGCAAAAATAAACAAGTAAATATGAATTTACCTCCATTACAATTCATCTGAGTGCAAGAGCTGTGGGATGCTTATCGAGAGGGTCCATATACATCATTTTTGTAATATTTACATTTAAGAAGAAAATGTTTTAACTTAGGTACCTAAAGAAATGTGTAGGTAGCATGCCTTATAGTCTTCCCTTAAAATAGCAGATGTTTCAAGCAAGCTTTTGCCAAGGGCTGGATCAGAGGCAAGACTGAAATCTCTGAGGAGTGCCTATGTTTTGTGTTGTTGATAAAAGAGGAAGCCATATGCTCTAGATAACAGGTGTGCAGGTGGCAAAGCCGACATTCTATTGTGCAATTTTAGTATCCTGACTTATATGTTAGCCCAGATTGGGAAGGGGGGGCTACCCTATTTGTGCACAACACTTGATAACAGGGTATCTGTGCAAGCCAGATTTTATTCAAAAAAAAAAAAAGACCTTGGAATCAATTTTAGCACCTGAACATGAATTCAGTTGAAAACTTTTGCTCAAAGAGTGGATGAGAATTTTGGATTGGGAAACAGCAGGTGGAACAATTTGGCAGTTTAAAACATAAAATAACATAAGCCTAGTCTAGGTAGAAGAATGAATTTTAGAAGGGTGGACCCTAAAGAGAAAGCTGCAAAATATATTCCAAGATTTTGAGTAAGTCAACCCGAGGCTAAGGGTTTTGTCTCTTTGAACTCTGAGACAAAATATGTCTAATGTCTAATATCTACAGGGATTATAATTTTTGTTTAATTAATGTGCAGGAGCCTGATAAAACATTTAACTCACACTATAATTTGGATGTGTGGTATAAATTTAACTCTTTTTGTTTGTTTGTTTCTTCTTGGTTTTTTCCAAGTCTCAACCTGTGGTATCATCCTAGCATAAGACTTCTGGCCTGGTTCAAAGGATGGCAATGGTATCTTCTCTCCACTTAGAAGAGCTCTGTGAACTTGATCCTTCAAGTTTAGTCAATGCCATACCAGGGCAAGAAAATGAATTTGAAAAATCTTGAATTGCTTGGCTCATACTTCGCTCATAATCCCTTTGAACATCAGAAGCTAAATATCACTGCAATATTTCCCTTAGAATTCCATTTATAAGATAGTTTCCTCTTTCTTTGGGTCCATGGATTTCTAGAGAGGCTAGATAGAAGTCACTTATTTGTTAAGGCAAGGGAGGAAAATGCACTGAAATTTTAAAACATGTAACCATCCTTTCAAGTAATACTTACCTACTTGATTCCAGCAGTTTATTGTTGGCACAATTTTGAATGTCTAGTAGATTGTAAATCTTCTGAGAGCAGAGATGATGTTTGTTTTCCCACTGCACACTAACCTCCTCAGATACTACTTTAAGGACTCAGTCACCAAAGAGTAAATATTTTTTGAATGAACAAATAAACCATGAAAAATCTGGAATCTATACCCAAATGGAACAGATTAACCCAGAGACGACTCATGTTCATCTATGTCCAAGAAAGTTAGTCTTTTGTAATGTTAAGGGGAAAGCTGATGTAGACCACTGAAGGGATGAATAGTAAACCAATGAGTCTCTAATTTGGGGCAGATGCAGAACATTACAGGTTAAGTGTGGGATGGATTGCATTTTGAAAATATCCTAAGTGAATTACATCTAAGGCAAAAATTAGGGCAAATAACTTGGCAAATGTTGGAGGCCCTTAATAAAATGCTATAGAACTTAATATATACTCATGATAATTTTGCAAAATGTCACCAGTTGGAGGAAATTGGTAAAAATGTATGAGAAATTTCTATATCGTTTCTTACAACTCCATGCATACCTACAATCTACACCAGTGATGGCAAACCTATGACACGCGTGTCAGAGGTGACACGCGAACTCATTTTTTTGGTTGATTTTTCTTTGTTAAATGGCATTTAAATGTATAAAATAAATATCAAAAATATAAATCTTTGTTTTACTATGGTTGCAAATATCAAAAAATTTCTATATGTGACACGGCACCAGAGTTAAGTTAGGGTTTTTCAAAATGCTGACACGCCGAGCTCAAAAGGTTCGCCATCACTGATCAACACTAACAAAAGAGAAACATGCAAATTAACCATCACTGCGCTACACCCACCAGCCAATCAGGAGTGGGTATGCAAATTAACCCAACTAAGATGGCGGCAGCCACGGAGCTGGAGTGAGCAGGAGGCTTGGGTTGCCCCCTGCGATGGAGGAAGCCAAGCTTCCTGCCTGCCCTGGCCGCCGCTCAAGGCTACAAAGTTTCAATTATAGAAGATAAATAAATCCCAGATACCTGCTTCCAGCCCCCCCTGGCCTCCACTCAAGGAGGCACTGAAAAAAAAGAAAAAGAAAGAAAAAAAGGAGATGCTGGGAGCTTGCGTCGCCGGGGGGCATGGCCAGCCTGAAAACAGCCATCAGCCCCTCACCCAGGCTGGCCAAGCACCCCAATGAGGACCACCCACCCTGAAGGGAGTGTGGCCAACCTGAAAGTGGCCCTCAGCCCCTCACCCAGGCTGGCCAGGCACCCTAGTGGGACCCCCACCCTGATCTGGGACACCCTGCAGGGCACACCAGCTGGCCCCCACCCATGCACCAGGCCTCTATCTATGCTAATAAAAGGTCAATGTGCTAATTATACTGGGAGACCTTCTAGGAGACCTTCCAGACATTCTTCTGGACAAAGCCATGGTGGCAGGGCCAAGGTAGAGGTGGTTAGAGGCCAAGAGGGGAGGGCTGTTGTGGGTGATCAGGCCAGGATGGGATGGCAGTTGTGGGTGATCAGGCTGATGGGGGGTGGGGCCGTTGGGGGTAAGCAGACCAGCAGGGGGGCCAGTTGGGGGCGAGCAGGCCATTAGTGGGGGTCAGTTGGAGGTGATCAGGACGGGGGGGGGCAATTTGGAGTGAGCAGGCCAGCAGGGGGGGCAGTTGGGGGCTAGCAGGCCAGCGGGGGGGGGGGGCAGCTGGGGGTAATCAGGCTGGTGGGGGGGGGGCATTTGGGGGCAAGCAGGCCAGCAGCAGAGGGCAGTTGGGGGTGAACAGGCTGTCAGGAAGAGTGGTTAGGGGCAATTAGGCAGGCAAGCAGGTGAGTGGTTAGAAGCCAGCAGTCCCGGATTGTGAGAAGAATGTCCAACTGCCAGTTTAGGCCCGATCCCTGTAAACCGGCAGTAGGGCATCTTTCGAGGTGTCCCAGATTGGAGAGCGTGCAGGCTGACCTGAGGGACAACCCCCTCCGCCCCCCCCCCCCCCCCCCCGCCCCCGTGTGCACAGGGCTACTAGTAATCTCAATAAAATTCCTAGACAATCTTGAAATTGCTCATAAAAACTGTCAAGGTCACCAGAAATTGAGTCCCATCAAATTAAGATGGCACCTAAAGCAATTCTGATGATACTTCTGGGAGCTTTCTTAGATTTAGATAATGGAGCAGATGCTTAAAATGAATATAGTTCCCAGAGTCAAAATTGGGAACCAAATACTAGTATTAAGAGCTTGTGGGAAGTTTAAAGTTGAAAGAAGAATTCGTGGAGTCAAGAAAGTTTGATGCTCCTGGCAACCTTTTTGCAGAAGTTACACCAGAGGCAGCTACTCTTCATGTTTCCATTTATTGTTGGACCTGACAGTTAAACTTAATACTTACTCTTGAGGTCTGTATAACATCAATTTGCAAAATGATGTTTTTCTTTTTACCCTGCCAGGTTTTTCTTTTCCTTATTAACAGTCTTTATTAAACTAAATATAGGATGGTCTGCCTATTCAAAGAAGGCAGTCAAGATGGGTTTCAGCTTATCCATAATTTTTGGTTAGGTCTTTTGAGGTAGATATCTTGAGAGCATACTTTAAATCTTTTGATAATTTTTGTGATATTATTAGCTTTCTTATTTCATAATCTTACACACCTATTTTTGTGTATAATCAGATTCAAAATTTTTAGTGTTGTTTTGTTACAAGTGTTAGTTGAAAACTCCTTCAATTTGATTACAGAACAAAATCAATGTTTTCATTTTTCCAAGTTACCTTTTAAATCTGTCAATATGTATATTCAATTTTTAGAAATTTGCAGCAATATTATAGCTATAATTTCAAATGATTCATTTTTACTTAGAATTTTTCTTTTTTGTTTCATGTATTCATTCATTCATCTTTTATTTATTCAGTTAATATTTTTAATTAGTAATAAACAACTGCCACTGAGGTCAGCGTACGTTTGAGGGGGAACTAATGTCTTTTAACTCAGCTTAAAAGATTTATTTTGAAAATAGAGAAAAACTAAAATGTGAAGATTACTTAATTGACGGTAATATTCAACCTCAATTAGAAATACAAGCAATGTTCATAACAAACTTACCCAATATGCCATTAGTGAGTCATCATAATATTCATTTAGTCCTGTTGATTCATGCAAACATCCCTGGTGATGTAATCAATATGGATAAATATACACTATTCTTATTTTCTGTAGATGGCATTTTAAAGAACCATTGCCAAACCTGACATTCAATTTTCCAACAAATCTTCAGGAGACCAATGTATGCTAAAAACTGTTGAAGTGATTTTACACATCCAGGGAATTTGTGTGCCCATTAGTAGGTAGGACTGATGTACGATAAGAGAGCAGGCTGATCCCATCCGGAAGCTGGGCCAGGATTAGGAGGAGTTCATTCTTGTTATCTGAATAAAATAAGTCACGCTCACCTAATGTTCCACAAGCTGACCTTCTAATGAGAGTAAAAATCAATGTAGCCAGAGCCTTTGCTTCCACTAGAATTCCTCTGCTTTGAAGCTTGAGAAGAATACAAGGAGGAAGTGAAGATTCAGATAAGGAAGAATTTTCTGCAACATGGTACCTTCTGTAAATGGTTGATATAAAGTCTAAAAGAAACATTATAAAGTCAGAATATTTGTGTTTGCTCTCCCACTTTGCCTCATTAGGGGAAAGATGAATTGTAAGTTTCAGTGTCAGAAAATAAAAAGCAAATTCTCTGTGAGGACTTGACCTTAAATGGCTCTGTAGTTACTGACCTGTGGTTGGCTAGACCTAACTTATCAGGGCCAAGCATAGCAGTAAAGGGAAGGATTTGGGCCCATTCGTCCATCTGCAGAGGGAAGATCTTGCAAAGGCGTCATGCTGTTACCAAACAGGATATTGTTCTGTGACTGCTGAGAAAGAGATTGGTTGAGGGTTAGGGTTAAGCTTCCTGGGGAGAGATGAGTAGAAAAATTTGCCCGAGAGTTACTACTGATGGAAATGTTATCACACAAAATTCTACCTCATGAGGCAAACATTGGTTAAAGCCTTGACCCTTTTATTCAGTTTGCTTTCCAACAGGGTGGTTGCCTTTTGCTCGTCCTTAAGAAGACATGTAGAAGACCTTAACCTTTCTTACCTGGCCTCCTTGACTCAATTTCCTTCCTTGGGAGGTGAACTCAGGCATTATTTGGATGTGTAAAGAGTCTCAGTCTTGAAGGACTGCAGAATTCTGGTCAGGCTCTAGTTGTGAAAGGAAGTTATGGGTCTTTTGCAAAGAGGGGTATATCAGCAGACACTATGGGGACTGACTACATTTCTAGCTAGTTTCTCATGCTTTATATGATCAGAGAAGGGGGTAGAGAAATTAATGCACAAGAAAAATTTAAGTCTAGGTTTTGGGAGAAGGGATTCAATTTACCCAGGTTCTTGTTTTAAAGGCACTTGTTAAAAGGATTCCAATGGAATCGTGAATTGTCTGCTATTGATACTCTGAAGCTGGGGACCACAGGTTTGTTCTAAAGCAATGCTACATATACAGAGTGGCCAGATTATTATGACCACCTGACGTTTGTAGTCAAATTAGCTATCATTTCGAGCTGAAGTTGCTAGAGGGCCAGACCATTATAAATAGGGAAGCAGGTTGTTTACCACGACAGTAGAAGTGATTTTTTTTCTGAAGATATGGGTAAATGACGCGATTTAACAGCATTTGAACATGGGATATATTTGAACGTGAGTGGCCAGATTATTATGACCACCTGACATTTGTAGGCAAATTAACTGTACACTGCATCATATGGGATATGAAAGCCGAAGGCCTGTTCGAACACCTTTGCTGTCTGCAGTTACCAAGATTAAACGTCTCCAATTCGCACATGAACACAAGGATTGGACAGTCGAACATTGGAAAAAAGTCACGTGGTCCGATGAATCACGTTTCCAGTTGCATCATGCAGATGGCAGAGAATTTGGCGTAAACAGCATGAAAGCATGCACCCCACATGCATGAGTACAACCTTCAAGCTGGTGGGGGCAGTGTTATGGTTTGGGGCATGTTTTCCTGGCATGATTTGGGCCCTTTAATTCGTGTGGAACAATGTCTGAATAGCACAACATACCTAAGTATCATTGCTGATCAAGTTCATCCTATCATGTTGATGGCGTATCCCAATGGAGATGGTTTCTTCCAACAAGACAGTGCATCATGCCACGGTGCTCATATTGTGCAGGAGTTGTTTCAAGAACATGAGGGAGACTTTACCTTGCTTATGTGGCCCCCACAATCACCAGATCTCAATCCAATTGAGCATTTGTGGGACGAAGTTAAAAGAGCCACAACCATCAAATCTCACTGAACTGGACAGTGCTATTCATTAGGCATGGTGTAAGATTCCTCGCATCACCTTTCAACATCTCATGGAGTCAATGCCAAGAAGAATTGCTTCAGTATTGAAGGTAAAAGGTGGCCCAACGAAGTACTGATGGGGTGATCATAATAATCTGGCCACTCGGTGTATGTAGCATTTTGCGTTTCAGTGTACACTTTCTTCAGGTAAGGATAGACAGTCCTAAATTATAAAAGCAATGTTTTTCCAAGAGCTCATCTGAACAGCCATTGCAGCTGGGCTCTTGGTCTTCTTATGTAATATTTTTGGCTTGTAATTTTTCTTTCCAGGAGCTATGATTTTAGGTGTGGAGGAATTAGCCTTCCCCAGGACACTATCTCTATGATCAGAGAGGTCTTTTTGATCTGTCATAAATGACTTGACTCCTTGGAGCTGCTACAACAACCAAATAAGTCCTATATATTCACTAAAACAGCTAAGAACTAACAGCAAATGGGCTCTACCACTAATGCAAATAAGTTTCATTTGATTTAAAATGAAAACCAACCAAACAATTCTGAAAAGAACAGGTTTAAGACATAAACTGAAGTCTTTGGCTGAGGTTATCAGTAGAGATCTCCAAGGCACCCAGCTGATGGATATGATTGAAACTAGAATGTAATAAACCTGCAAGGGAAAGGTAAGTTCAAGTCTGGCATGAGGTCAGGGCATGGGCCGCTGAATCAGGTAATCTCTCTGCCAGATCAGCTGCATTCAAAATTTGGACAATCAAACAGGAATTTTTTTCTTCTCACTGAGACTGTCATACCCTTCCCTCTCTACTTCTTTATTTTAAATTGCTTTATAGACTCAAGGTTACAAAGTGAGAAGTTATTGATCTTACTTCCAACAAAACATCTTTCATTTTCATCAAGTGATATGCCTAAAATCTGTTATGTCACAGTAATAAATTTGCACTTTGCATCTTTACAATATGTTAAACATGCAGTTAAGAATGAAGTCAACTTCTCAAGCTCCATTAGAGGCTACATAAATTATTTAAGTCAAACTATAAGACAAATTCATACATTTTAAAGAATCCCTGGAAAATTCATATCTAGAATTCCCAAATCTACATTTTAAAAAATCCCTAGAAAATTCATGTCTAGAATTCACAAATCTTGATATGAAATATCTTGCTATTTTTCATATTCTTTCTGATTATAAGGGTATCATGTCATCATTGAAAATAATTTAAAATTCTTAAAAAGGGGAAAGTAAAGCTCAATCTGAATCCATTCACAATGCACAAAAAGAATAAAGTACTGAAGATTAATTTAACACAAATAAGTATAAGACATGTGTACTGAAAACTACCAAATATTATTCAAATTAATGGAGACTTAACTAAATGAAAAAATATCCCATGTTCATGGATCATGGCTTACTATTATAACGTGGTAATAATCCTCTATGATCTACATATTCTCTGTCAGAATCTGTATCAGAATCCCAGTTGCCTTTTATCGAGCAGAAACTGATAATCTGATCCTAAACTTCATATGGAAATTCAAGGGACCCAGAATAGCCAAACAATATTGATAAAGAAGAATCAAGATAAAAGATTTGTACTTCCCAATTTAAAAATTTACTACAAAGCTACAATAATCAAGACAGTGGAGTACTGATATAAGCTTGACCATAGAGCTCAATGGAATAAAGTTGAGAGTACAGAACTAAACCCTTATATTTATGATCGACTGATTTTCAACATGGGTGCCAAGATGATTCAGTGCAGAAAATACAGTCTTTTCAGCAAATGGTACTTGGACAACTGGATAGCTACATGAAAAAGAATGAAAATGGACCTTTTACCCACACAATATACAAAAATTAATTCAAAATGGACCATAGACCTAAATATAAGAGCTAAAACTATAAATCTCCTTAAAGAAAACATAGGCATAAATCTTTGTGACATTAGATTAGGCAATGGATGTCTTAGATATGACACCCAAATCACAAGCAACAAAAGAAAATATAACTGAATTTAATCAAAATTTAAAACTTCTTTGCTTCAAAGGACAGTATCAAGGAAATGGAAAGATAACTCAAAGAATGAGAGAACATATTTGAAATCATATATCTGACAAGAAACTTTTATAAAGAATATATTAAGAATTCCTATAAATCAATGCAAAGAAAGATAAATAACCCAATTGGAAAATAGGTTAAATATTTAAATTGACATTTATCCTAAGAAGATGTACAAATGGCTAAATTAGACACATAAAAAGATGCTGGACATTCTTTGTTATCTGGGAAATGTAAATCAAAACCACAAGGAGGTACTATTTCACATCCACTAGACTAAGATAAAAATGACACTAACAGGTGTTGGCGAGGAGGTGGAATAATTGGAATCCTAATGCACTGCTGGTCAGATTATAAAATGATATAGCCACTTTGGAAAACAGGTGGTAGTAGTTCCTTAAACTATTAACCATAAAGTTATTACAGCAATTCTACTCCTGGGTTACCCAAGAAAATTGAAAACATGTTTCCACATAAAACTTGAACACAACTGTTCATAGCAGAATTACTTATAATAGCCAAAAAGTAGAAATAGCAGAAATGTCCATGGACTAGTGAATGGATAAACAAAAATGAGGTATATCCAAACAGTGGATTTTACTGTATATGGCAATAAAATGATTGAAGTACTAAAACATGCTACAATATAAGAAGCATCTTGAAAACATTATGCTGAATGAAAGAAGCCAGTCAGAAAAGGTCATATATTCTATGATTCCATTTATATATAATTTCCAGAACAGGCAAATCCATGGAGACAGCAAGTAGATTGGTGATTGCCAGGAGCTGAGTGTAGGAGAAATGGAGGAATGACTGCTAATGGGTAGAGTTTCTTTTGGGGGTAATGAAAATATTCTAATATTAGATATTGTTAATGATATACAACCCTGTGAGTATACTAAAACACACTGAATTTTATTCTTTAAAAGGGTGAATTTTCTAGTATGTAAATTCTATCTCAATAAAGTTGTTATTAAAAAATGTTAATAACTAGAGTTTTGAAAGGGAAATGGAAGGAGGTAGAAGAGAGTATAGGGGGCATAAATGGTGATAGAAGGAGGCTTGACTTAGGGTGGTGAACACATAATACAATATGCAAATGATACATTATAGAATTGTACACCTGAAACCTATATAATTTTATTAACCAATATCACCCCAATAAACTCAATAAAAAAGAAAAAAAAGAAAAGAAAGCATTTGCGAAACCTGTAGGGCAAGCATGTCAAACTCTTAGTCCGCAGACTGCATGCAGCCCACAACGAATATTTTTACAGCCCAGCAGATATAATGGTATGTAAGAAACATTTTAATAAAAATTTCGTAACTTAATTTTTACAATATGCTGTTATACATAACTAGAGACCCAGTGCACAAAATGTGTACACCAGTGTGGTCCCTAGGCCTGGCTGGTTATTGAAGGGTGAACGTCTGGCATAGAAGGGCAGGTCCCAGATGACCTCTGGGCCCTGGGCAGCACCTGGGTCCCCGGGCCCCTGCGCACCCCCCTCTGCCTAAGTCACGGTGCCCAAGTCCCCATGTGAAGATGTGGTGAGTGCAGCCGGGACGCCGTGGGCCAGGGCACAGCATGGGCCTCTGGGCCGCCCAGTGGTGCCACACAGAAGCTGGGCGGGCAGGCAGCAAGCTCTCTCCTGGCTGGCCTTGCAGACTGGCTCCTGTGCGAACCCACAGGGAGCCCGACCGACTGGCCCCTGCGGTCCTAGCGGCTGTGGCCCAGCTCACCCAGAGGAGGCCCTGCGGGTGTGTGGAGGGCTCCTAGTGGGAGACTGGCACCTGAAGAACATAGTATTAGTGTACTGAGTGCTGTAAGGGAAACAGAAGTATAAATCACAAGTCCTGCTTTCAATGTAGATGGGGAGGTAATATTACATGTATTAACAAATGTGTCACCCGGCTGGTGTGGCTCAGTGGTTGAACATAAACCTATGAACCAGGAGGTCACAGTTCGATTCCTGATCAGGGCCCATGCAGGGGTCGAGAGGGCATGCAGGAGGCAGCTGATCAATGATTCTCTCTCATCATTGATGTTTCTATTTCTCTCCCTCTCTGTCCATCTCCCTTACTCTCTGAAATTAACTTAAAAATATATTTTTAAACGTGTGTCAATTCTACAATATGGTACATATAATAAGTGCTATAGATGTTTGTTTATTCTTTCATGTATCCATCTTTTAATGAGTATATATTCTAAGAAGCCAGGGAAAGATTAATAAATTTGACTACTAAATTAAAACAACAACACACAACCTCCCCCCCCCACTGAGTTCATCATCACTTTTAAATAAAGGTGTCACTTGTATAAAACAATACATAACTCAATCTGAGACCATACTACATATTAATAGAGCTCATTAATATTAACATATTGGGGTACACATGTACCTTTTTCATACTCACACACATTTCATACACATTCCACAAAGCTGTGATCAAACATTGCCTTGTGTTTCTTTCAGGTAACAGCATGGCCTTCCCCCAGGAAGCCCGGATACTCTTCTAAAGCAGAATCTCCCCCAAGGCAGGCAGAGGACCACTGAGGGTACTCAGGAAGATTCTAGCTGAGATGCTGTTGAACATTGTTTATTTCAATAGTTATCTGTTTATGGTAACTTGCACTGAAAAATATAATTATCACATCAAACACGTCTCACAGATATCATTGCTTAGTATAAGGATAAGGTGGGAACAGGTGTTTTAAAAAACTGAGCCCATTTAAAGAAATATATTCAGTATGAAACAGTAGAGCAGGACGTAGACAGGGCAAAAGCCCTGAAGTGGCACTGAAATAACTGTAGTTTTGGGGCGGGGGAAAGAAACTATTCCAAAATATTATTTTTAATTACATCAGAGTGTTTTGCCCCAGACTTACACCATTGCTCCGTCTCCATTGATGAGCCACTTGGTGCTTACAATTAGGACTTGTTTTTGTTGGGAGTCTCTCCCTGTCCTGTTGGTTCCCTCCTGTCCTAGCCGTGGCTGGCCAGGGCTGGGTCACTGAGGAAGAGGAAGTAGCCAGCGAAGCCTTTCTAGCAATCCTCGAAAGCAGACTCCCTTGGCAAAGATTTACTTATGTAAGTTCAGAATGTAAATTTACCTGATGGATGCACTAAACTATATTTGAAACCTGCATATTCTCAGAGGAAGGCAGGGAAAAAGAAGGATGACAAGTAGCCATGAGAGGTTACACCTCCCCTTCTCCTCGCCCTGCCTTCTCCGAGAATCCTAACCCGATGGGTCCTGAAACAGTGACCAGGGAAACTTGGGGCTCTTCCCACACGTGACCTCTCTCTCTCAGTGCTATCACTCCCTTCCGACCCCTCCCCAAGCAAATGGGCTCAGAACAGGGAGCCCCCTGGCAAACCAGCTCTGGGAAGGGCACCATGCCTGATCCTTGTGTAAAAGGCAACACCATGCACTGAGAAATAACCTGCTTTCAGGAAATTCAGAACAATCTTCTTAAAGTTATGCTGGAGCTAGCCGATTTCTCTTTTAGGGTCACTTGTTTGTATTAATAGAAATCCATCTGCATAAAGTGACAGTCTACGTTCCTGCTCCCCCGCCTGCCACCAGATGGAGGGAGACTGGTCAATGTGGGATGCTGTCTTTCACACAGATGCCAGCATATATAAAAAGACAAGTTATTGGTGGAAATTATAATAGATGGAGATTAGGACCATTCTAAAACAGACTTGGAGATCTGCTTTTGACACAGGAAATGTTGTTTATACCATTTCAGGGGGATTGCCTAAAATATACCAGTTCCACGCTAAAGATAATCACACTACTTACTAACAGATAATGCATTCTTCCGAGTAAATTTTAAAAAAAGGAAACAAGTCTTCCAGTTAATGCCTATTTATTTATTTATTTATTTATCCTTTTTAATCACTTTTCCTTAACTGTGGAGATTTCTTTTTAAAATTAATGAAAGTAATAGAAGTGAGCAGGCCATGGTGTGCCATTCTAGGGGCATGGTGAATGGAGGGCAGCTTTGCCCTTCTTCCCTCCCCACCCAGCCCCAGGCTCTGATAGCTACTGACACCCCTAGGCAGCTGGATGCAACTGGGGCCTGAAGCTGGGTTAGAGGCCTGGTGGAGAAACGCAGGAAATCATGCACAGAGTTCATCACCATGGCCTGGCCGAGCACCTGGGAAACAGGATCAATCCCACAGGCTGAGGACCAAAAAGCAGCGGACTGTGGACGCGTGTGGAACCTTCACACCACATTTTAAGCCACAGCCAGAAGCCACCTGCCTTTTGTTCCCCCGCAGGATCCTGCACTACAAACAGGCCAATGATTTTCAGGTGCATCTGGACACCTGAGCACGTGCCAGGATGCAGCCTCCTATGTTTCCCCAGGTCACGGCCTGGCTTCTCCTGAAGTTTCCTGGTCCATTTTTCAGACTCCCCCGCTCTGCAGGATCACAGCCCACTGGTCCGGAGTTCTCATGGACCACCCAGAACCCTGATAGCCCTCTTTTTCCTCTACCCCAAATGTGGGTAGGAGAGCCCAGAATTGGTTAGGATTACCCTTGGCCATAGAAATCTAATGACAGCAGCCTAGCCAAGTGGAGGACTATTTACCTCATATAACTGGAGCTCCGATGGGCAGAAGTCTAGGACTCTGGAACTGCCTGAGCGCATCAAGGATAACCTGCTCTACCATTCTTATTATTTGATTTTCATCCTTGTGGTCTCAGGATGGCTTTTCTACCCCTCAAACCGCAAATCTACTTATAGCCCAGTTAAAAGATGACAGGTGAGCTAAATGCATAAGTCACCCGGGTCTGTCCTTTTTATTTTATTAAGAAAAGAATAATTTTCAGAAAGTGTCACCCAAAAGACTTTTGCTTTCAACCAGTTGGCCAATACTGAGCAACAGCCGCCTCTATATTAAAAGAGTCCGGGGAAGGGAACAATGTTGACTGGGCACTTTGCAGCCCCAACAAAATTAGGGTTCTGTTGTAAGGAAGGCAGAGAGAATAGATATTGGGGAGCCAGCCATGTCCACCACAAACCAAGTTCAAGGAAAAAGTTGGGCAACTTGAAATGATGATGCGCCTAAGTACTCTGATCAGGGATTTCTTGATGTTGCTGGTGACTGGAATACTCATCCATACAGACACTGCCTGTTGGCCTGCTGATGGCAGCCAACCTCATAGTTAAGTTTTGTTACTTCCACCTTCTTTTCTTTTCCAACCATCTCATGTCAGTCTCATAAAAGTGTGCCTCTTGTGACCAGGACTGCATGAGTTATGAAAATACTAGGTCTCAATCATGGTAGAAAGCAATGAGGATTGGAGGAATCAGAGTTTAACTCATAGAAGGTGACATATAAATACTGGGGGTTAGGAAATATGAGTGACACATAAGAATCTCCCTTTTTTCTTTTATTTTTAATGTTTATTTATTGATTCTAGAGAGGAGGGAGGAAGAGGGACAGAGAAACACTGATTTGTTGTTCCACTTATCTATGCATTCACTGATTGATTCTTCTATGTTCCCTGATCCAGGATCTAACCTGCAACCTTGGTGCATTGGAATGACCTTCTAACCAATGAGATACCCAGCCAGGGCCTCCCCTTTTTCTTAATTCTGCATCCCAACCCCAGAGGCAATTTTTTGGTTTGTTTGTTTTTGGTATATCCTGCCAGAAATTTTCTAACTTTTTACAAACACATATGATATAATTCTTCTGTGTGACACAAATGGAAGTATATTAAACATCTGCTCCATAAAGTGATATTTTTCAACGAACAATATATCTTAAATATTTACTCAGTGGTGAAGGCCTGGGGAAGTGGGGGTGGCTAGAAGAGGCTAATGGAGGGGGAAAGGGGAACATATGTAATACTTTCAACAATAAGAATTTAAAAAATAAAAAAATTAATTAAAAAAATATTTTCTAATACCAGTACAGATATCTACCTGATCTTGCTTGGTGTTATATTAGAAGATGTATTAAAAATTCTTAAATAATTCCCCTACTGAAAGGCAATTTAACTTGCTTCCAGTTGTTTGCCATTACCCACAATGCTGCAGTGAAGAGCTCTCTACAATGGACTTTAATCACCTATGTGAGGATGTGTGTTGGATAGTCTCCTACACGTGTAATAAAAATTCACATTTACTGAAAAGAATAAAATTGGGATTGTCCCAGAAAATCGTGGTTGCCTAGGCAGAATAATTAGAACTATTTTCTGCTCACAAATAGCCATCCTGATCTAAGTGAGACTGATTTTCCCATTCACTTGAAGCTTCGATTGAAAACTCAGAGGAAAATTCCCCTCTTATGATTTCTCTTTAGAAAACATTTAAATGATATTCTTGCCCCAGAAAAAAAAAATCACAAGTTAATAAAAAATTATAAGATTTCTGAGAATTATACTTTTGCAAAGTACAGAGCATTACTGGGCATGGAGAGATGAACATTTCAAGAGAAAACAAAACAAAACACTTTGCCTAAAAATAGCCAGAAGATTAGACCAAAAGTGTTATGGCTTTCCCCCCTATGTTTTACTAAACTAAAGGATGTAACTCTATTGGGGGGGGGGGGGGGGAGGGGATACTATTTTACTAGTAAAAGAAACCTGTATATATTATGATGCACAATTTCAAATTTACATTACTTTTTTAAAATATATAAACAGAAGATATTGAAGAAATTTTATGCTCACTGCAGTTTAGTCTTTGACCCTGGACCCCAGTGCATTTACCTCTGTGATGAGGGTACATCCATGTCAGTATTTCACTGGATAAATACTAATTCTTCCTTCCATTCCTCATTTTGTAAGAATGTGTTCCTGTGTGTGCATAGACATATTTTTAAAAATTGATTAGAGAGAGAGAGAGAGAGAGATTTATGGTTCCACTTATTTAAAATTGGTTCATTCATTGGTTGATTCTTGTATGTACCCTGACCAGGAATGGAACCTGCAATCTAGAGCGTATTGGGATGATGCTCTAACCAATTGAGCTACCAAGCCAGGGCTTGCATAGTCAGATCTAAAAGAACATTACAAAAAGAGTTGTATTCAAGTGCCAAGTGGAGAGTTTGTGGAATGGGTAATGCTCACTATTATAAGAGTAATGCATTGTTCTACATTGACGTTAATAAATATTAAGGTCTGGTATAGTAACATTAAATGTAAGCTTCTAACGTTGTGGATTGTTTGACCCTGACTGATCTTAAGTCCAGAGAGAGAGTAGACTGTAGGACTTTGAAAAAAATATATAAATGAACACTTTAAAGAAAATGTTGAACAGAATTTTCTGTCTATATCAAAAGAACTTTCATGATGTCTCCAAGCATTTGTTGAAACCAGAAGTATAGAATTTCATAGGGTGTTTCTTACAGTTTCAAATTTCTCTGTCATGCTCAAGGCCTGCAGAATTATAGCTATTTCTTTCACCTGCCCTTAAGTTACGTAAAACTAAACCCTTTACCTTGTTTGTCATTGTTCAGTGTCTCTTTTTATAAAGATGAATGATGACCTAGTGACTTCTGAACACCAGTGATAAGTTATTTCAGGACTTTCCTCCTCAATAGAGCTGCCTCTTAAAACACACACAAAACTTTCTATCTATTTTGGAGTTAAGCATTGGCAGTATTACCCTGGCCCTCTTACTTTGGGAATTTCTAATAAAAAAATATCAGCTTCTTAAAAGGATTACTTTTTTTTTTTTGCTTTTATTATCAAAACTCTTTATCCTTCCCCAGCTTTTTGTTTCTATTTGCATCAGAAATCTGTTTTATTTGGTGGCCAGTGGTGTTCATTCCATTTCTGTTTTCGAAGTCACTGGCACCTTCAGCAGCCTTTCACACGTAGGGACACGGAGGCACCAAAGGCAATGAAGGGTTTTGCAATCCTCAGCTCAGTTTTTGAGGGAATTGAGACCAGATGCAGGTTTTCTGTCCAACTCTGCTGTCCCCCTTATTTCAAAACTGACTCCCTCTGAACTTGCTGGCACTTTAAGTGATGGGGTTGTAAACGATGAGCAGAATGACTAGATGGTGAGGAGGGAGTGGCTGTTGTATTTAGCCTTAGACCCTCAGGAAGGGCAAGCCAAGTTTGTATGTTTCAATTCTACACTTTCTAATTAGTTCCTTTTTATAGTTTCAGTTTCTCTGCTGATAACTTCTCTTTCCCATTCATTACCTTTATCTCATAGATCATAGTTATAATAGCTACTTAAAAATCTCTGCCTGAGAATGTCAACAACTGGGTTTTCTCAGGGTTGGCCTCTGTTGCTTGTCTTTTCCTTTGATAATCGGTCAGCTTTTCCTGGTTCTATGTATGTTTGAGCAATTTTGGATTGTATTCTATCCATCACCAATATCAGGCGGTAGATTCTTATTATACTTCTCTGGAAAGTGATGTCTAGGTAGATTCTTGTTATACTTCTCTGGAAAGTGATGTTTTTTTTTTTGTTTTTGTTTGTTTGTTTGTTTGTTTGTTTGATTCATCAGGCAATCAACCTAGTTAGATTCAGATGGGAAGTTCTGCTTTGCTTTCTGTGGGTGGCAGTTCTAATCTCAGTTCAGTTTACAAAGCCTTCAGTATGCTGCCGTGAGTATGCCCCATGCATATGCCACCCAAGGATTAAAGCTGACCTGTGGTTTAAATATCAGTTCAGCTCTCAAAACTTTTGCTGTGTTGGTTGGGTCTGAACCATGTGTACATTTGTGTGGGTCCATAAACAAAATTATTGGTCCCCTTTGGTAACTCTCTTGCCTCTCCACTCTCAGGCCCACAAAGACCCCTTTTCCCAGCTCTCAGACCACAAACTGAGAAATCTTATCTCAGTTTTACGGCTTACAATTTTGCCCTCTTCCCTGCTCTGTGCTTGGGGCTGCCCTCAGGGCAAAGCTGAATGAAGAGGAGAAAAAAAGCCTGGGAAATTCATTCCTTTACAAGTCACTTCTTTCTACTCTGCTCTCCAATCTGCTTGCTTTGCCTTAACTTTCAGAGTCCTCGGGTAGTTGCTTTTTGTATTTTGTCCAGAGTTTTCAGTTGCAGTTAGGAAGAGGGAGGCCAAGGTGGGCTTGCCCTGCCATGCCGGAAATGGAATCTATTCGCCTGGGGAAGTACAGTTCCAAGGAGCTTGGAGAGAAAAAAAAAGTAAACAGGATGGAGCACTGATAGGGAGAGAGGGTGAAGAGAGGATGCTTTTTAAAGGAGAGTTTGGTTTGAAGGCCAAGAGCAAAAAAAGACGGAAAGGTAAAGTAATGAGGATGACCTGCCTTAAAGATGAAACAAGGTAAAAGGACTCTGAAAACTGCGTGCACGCAGGCACGTTGGGGGAGGGTATTTGAAACTTGGAGAAGTGACCTGTGAAGGAATGAATTTCTCAAGTTTCTTTTTCCCCCTTTTTCACAGAAGAGAACTCTGAGCCACGTCAAGCACAGAGCTGGGAAGGCTGCAAACACAAAAACTAACTCATTTCTCTGAACTGAGGAGCTGGGTAGAGGGGTCCTTGTGGGTCAGAGGGTGTGGAGCGGAGGGAGCAATAAAGGGGATCCAGAACTCTGCTTGAGAATCCAACAGTGCATGCACGGGTCAGACTGCCGAGTCAAGGGAGAGACAGGGTTAGGACCTTCATGGTGGGCGTGGGAGGGGAGGGAGGAGATTTCTTTCTGAGTTGGAAGAAGGGAGGTGAGGATAGTTGATAATTCCCAAGACTTTTGGGGTGAAGAGAAATGGAGTTGAGTTGGCTGACAGGTTACATCCTGCAGAGATCACTTGCCAAGAGACCAGGGACTGGGAGGAAGAAGCCCTTTGCAAATCAAAACCTCGTGAAGCTTAAGGCACTTGAATCCCGTTGCTGTGCTAGCACCATTTCATCTCTGACTGAGGCAGCTCATCTTTATTACACCCTCAAATCACCACTGTTCCCGGGGGAGCTGAATGTCGGGGCGGACCCTGTCAGGAAAAGAACTAGGGCAAACCCTGGGTAACATGTGCATCGCATATTCTCTTCATTTCTAGCGTTGAGAATGGCTTTGGAAAAAAAAATCATACCATTATAATATGTGGACCACAGAAGAAAGAAGAAAAGTTAGCAATGTTCTGGGAATGGTGCCCAGCTCTTTTATGATTCTGAGTAGTAAAGTTACAACATGCCACATGCACACTTGTTTGGCAGAGTGTGTGCTGAAGCAATGTTCACTCGAGGCCTCTCACTCATCTATTTCATTGTTTGCCAGCATGATCATTATTAATGAAGAGCGACTGAGCCTCATGGCAGGTTGGAGTTAGTTCTGATGTAATTGTCCATTATGTCTCTTGTAATCGCTTTCATGCAGTTCAGATTCCTCCCTTCTATTTCCTGAAACCCGACTCCCAGCCCTCTGATTCTTGGTGAACCAAAATGCCAAGTCACTTTTGATCAGGTTTCCTCTGTCTTTGTCTTCTGAGTACTGGACCGTGTGGCTCTCCCACTCACAGAGAAAAGTCATTTAGAGATTTAACGTTGATTCAATTTCTATGAACCATGGTACAGTATCAACATTTTCCTTCAGGCAAAGGTACAAATGACACATTTTTTCCATGGGTGGTTTGTGCGTGTGCGTGAGTTCTAAGACTGTTTTTATTAAAACAAAGCCAGATCTACTTCCTGTGAGAATCAATGTTTTGTTGTTCAAAGATGGGGTGTTATGCTTCTATGTTAGTCCCCGGCTGGGGTAGGCATCGGAGGGTGGGTGCTGAGGAAGGATTCGCCGAGAGTGTCAGTTTAAAGTGGTCTCAGATGGAGCTGAGGACAGAGGAAGGAGAAGACTGCTTTAGAGGATGAAAAATGACATGGAAATGGACTATCAACCACCAACTGCCAAGTTGATTAGTTAAAAATTAATAATATGCCGAGCGATGATCTCCTCTTGACTTTGGTGGGGATTTAATATATGTTTCAATTACCCAGGTAATCTTGATGCTTTAAAGTGACTTCCAATGTCAAACTAAATAGGACACTATTCTCATTAATGAGTTTTTGTCTCATAAGTCAGAATCCCATGGATGGGTTTATGAGCTCTAGGAAAAAACTAAGCAGTAGACTCCAAGATATTGAAGACTAAAAAAGTATTTTTTTAATCATCTAGTCCAGCTTTATTTCATAACCAGAAACTGAAACATAGAGAGGTTAAGCAGCTTGCTGAAGGTCACACAGCTGGTTACTGACGTAGCCAAAATTCAGACACATGTATATTTACTCCCTAAGTCCTTTCCATTGTACCATGAAGATTTATGCTTGTTTTGCTGCTTTTGCTGTCTCTTTCGATTGGGGAGTTGAAGGTAGTGGGGTGTGAGAGGAAGGGAAGAGTTTACAGAGAGAACATCCCCAAAGGAATCCATTTCTCTGAAAGGGATGGCTTAAATATGGGTGATACTATTGTATTATAAGATCTTCACTCGCTTAAGGAAAAGCCTATGATAAAGGATAAACACTCACTCCTAACAGGACTCCAGGGGTTTAGAGAATCCCAAGACCTTCCGATATTTAGCAATGATGCCAAACCTGTGGCTTCCTTGAGTTTAAAGCAGAAGCTGTTTTTGGTGTTTCCTGCCTGTGCAATCTCTCCCCAAAGAGCCAATGGTCTGATTACAATGGACATGTTGCAAATATGGTAAAGAATCTGTAGGTGCCCTTAGATTTCTGAGAATTTTCCCTTGAAAACAATATCTAAAGGAATGCTTTATGAAAAATACCGGCGACTTCCAGGCAACTTGGAAAATGCGGGTTTTATTTATGTTTTCACTGACCACCCTCTCTCCTACATACCGTATGCATTTGCTCTTATCAACATGGGTCTGCCCCACGAGGACAAAACCAGGTAAAAACTGTTTCTCAGATGTTAATTAGGAAATAGCATTCCCCAGGGCTGTGAAATCAGAATGAGCAATCAGACATTTTCCAAGTCAGGGCTAGGAGAGACAGACCCTAGAAATGTAGTTGTAGGGCCCAGCAGCATGGAATTGAACTAGTCTGTCCCAAATACAGCTACCAGCCAGACTGCTGAGGTGAGGCAAATATCCTGATTCAGGCTGCAGGCAGTGTTTTGGGGGGTGCTCGGAGCACTGTGCCTCATCTCTAGGAGACACAAGCCACCTGGGCGGTGGCTCCGAAAAAGAAGGTAGCTCAGCAAGACCAAGCAAGACCCAAGACTCATTCATTACTTAGGTTACCAGCCTAGAACACACCTCTTACCTCAGGTGGCAGTACCCTTCGTTCCATCCAGGATACCCCAGTGGCTGCTCTTAAACTTTTTTTTTAACCGACATACACATCAACCTGTGAAAAGAATGAAAGTTTTAAAATCAGGAGTCCCAAGGCCCACTCCCAGTGGGAAGCAAACCACACTGGCTATAGGGCTCTTTATGTCTAAGGCTTCAAAATGATCACTGCGGTCATTTCCCAGTTTAAAATTCTGCATTTCTTACCCTGTCAAGGCTGCACGCTGCAGTCATTATAACTTCTTCCACCTGGACCTGAACACCTCTATGCAGCACTGCGTGCTCTGCCTTGTTACTAAAGGTGTGGTCCATGGACCTCAGTCAGGGGAAGGCTGTAAGAAATGCAACTCTCACACGGCCCCAGACTCACTGAACCAGACTCTGCATTTTAGCAAGATCTCCAGGTGATTGGTTTTAGAATCTTTGTTCTAATGGACTCGCAGAAAACCAGCTGTGAGACCCATCAATTCTGTGCAGGTAAACACAAACTAGAAACTCTGTTGTTTGTTACATATTTACATACCACAAACAGACAAATAAACTGTGTGCGTATGTGTATATACTGTACATTTATGTATGTATATGTACATGCATTCTCTCAGCAAGCAGCTAAATAAGATTAGCTGTTTAATTCATTTCGAGGATCATCCAAAAACTGGTCTGGAGCACACCTGATTTGCAGCGCTGTTCCCGGAACTGCTTACGTGGTAACGAGCAAAACACCCACGCTTTCTGCCCTCATGGAATTTACAGTCCAATAAGAAGTTCTCACAATAACTAGAAAATAGAGAGCATATCTCTTACACCTCTGTGTCTTCCAACGTGTCTAGAAGAACTAGAACAATATGGTAAATGTTCAATAAACTTTGCTAAAATTCAAACGATTATAGCAGAATGCCAGGAAATTACCTGAATAATATTTTGCAATTGTTCAAGCTGTTTGGACAAAACCCCATCAGGAAGTTGAGAAGAACGTGGTTTACCTTTTAATTTATTCTGTTTCTTCTCGTATTATCAAACTTGGAACAGTTTGTCAGGCTTTGTTTGTAACATATAACTTTCCAAATGCAATATAACCATATTTCTCATTACACACAAGTAATATTTGGTTAAATATTGCCTAAGCTGAATCTACATGACAGAGGAAAAAAGATTTCAGCAGAAAATAAAGCAATATGTTTGGTTGGAACTTGTTCTACTTTTGTTTTTTTCCATATTGGTTTCTACCTTTGTTTCAAAATTATTGTGTCTGCGGGGAGATTTCCAGATTACTGCTTTTGGGTTGAGTGACAGTGAGTCAGGACTCCACCCTATCGTATCTTTAATACTTTCTTTGCAAATGAAACAATTAGAAAGATGGAAAGATATTCCAGCTCCATCAGAATGATTTGAAAACACCAGCCTCGGGGCGGGGGGAAATTGCTGGAAAATAAAATCATAGGGAAAATCACAGAGCTGGAAAAAGTCTTGGATAAGTCTCCTCCTATGGGAGGGAGGGTGGGGTGCCAGTTGGCAGCCCCGCCCACCCACTGTGCCCATGAAGGAAAGGAGACTCAGCAGTGAGAAATGACTTGCCTGACGTCAATCATATTTTAGGGAAACAAGTGGAAATACTTTTAGAGGAAAGTCTTGGGTTTTGTATAAAGTGTCTGTAGTGAGCCCAGACTGAAGGGTCCCAGGTTCCATTCTGGTCAAGGGTGCATACCTAGATTGCAGGCTCAATCCCCAGCCCCGGTGGTGGTGCATTAGGGAGGCAACCAATTGATGTGAACTCATCGATGTTTTTCTCTCTCTCTCTCTCAGTCTCTCCCCCTCCCTTCTATTCTCTCTAAACATCTATTTTAAAAAAATATCCTAGGGTGAGGATTAACAACAACAAAAAAAGTTTCTGTAGTGAAAGCACTATGTGGATTACCATCTTCATAACCCAGGTATATACAATGACCTGTGTTATTTGCTTGCAATATTCCAAACTCCTTTCTTCTTCCATTCCTCATTTTTTAAAAATATATTTTATTGATTTTTTACCGAGAGGAAGGGAGAAAGATAGAGAGTTAGAAACATCGATGAGAGAGAAACATCAATCAGCTGCCTCCTGCACACTGCCCACTGGGGATGTGCCCACAACCAAGGTACATGTCCTTGACCGGAATCGAACCTGGGACCCTTCAGTCTGCAGGCTGACACTCTATCCACTGAGCCAAACCAGTTAGGGCTCATTCCTCATTTTAACATTACTCTGTTGCCTTTTTTCCAACTTTCCCCTTGTTGATTGTTTGGGGTATACACATTCTGTCAGTTACGGAGGGATATGTGAAGTCTCCAACTATGACTGTGGATGTGTCTAGTTTTCCTTCCAATTCTGCCAGTTGTTGCTTCATGTATTTTGAAATCTGCCGTAAGGTACACACACATTTAAGATTGTTAATGTCTTCTTCGTGAATTGGTCCTTCAGTCATGAAGATGTAATGGTGTATGTAATGTCCTCTTTTATCCCTAACAATTTTCTTTTCTCTGAAGTCTACTTGCTTGATTATTAATGTAGCTACTCCACTTTCTTTTGATTAGGGCTTCATGATTTATCTTTTTCCATCCTCTTACTTTTCACCTACCCTTTTTGTTATATTAAAAGTGAGTTTTTATAGACAGCATATAGCTGGGTCATTAGGTTGTTGTTTTTTAATCTAACAATCTCTGTCTTTTAATTGGTGTACTTAGACCAGTGGTCGGCAAACTGCGGTTCGTGAGCCACATGCAGCTCTTTGGCCCCTTGAGTGTGGCTCTTCCATAAAACACCACGTGCGGGCGCGCATGTACAGTGCGATTGAAACTTCGTGGCCCATGTGCAGAAGTCGGTATTTTGTGGAAGAGCCACACTCAAGGGGCCAAAGAGCCACATGTGGCTCGCGAGGTGCTGTTTGCCAACCACTGACTTAGACTATTTACAATTGATAGCTTTTGCTGTGTTTGAATGTAGGTCCACATTTCATTATTTGCTTCTGTTTTATCCCTCTGCTTTCCTATCCCTGTCTTTTAAAAATGTTTTTTAGTATTCCATTTTAATTTTTCTATTGTGAATTTATACCTCATTATATAGCTTTTTCTTAGTGGTTTCTCTAGGAATTACAATAAACACAGTTAACTTTTTATAGTCTACTTGGGGCCAATATTTTACCACTTCAAGTGGAATATAGAAACCTTACCTTACCACATATAGATTCCTTTGCCTTCTCCCATTAATGTTATAGTTGTTTTATGTGATATATCTGTATATTTTGAAAACCCAATCAGATACTTACAACTTTTACTTTCAATTATCCTACATATTTTAAAGAAGTACAGAAGAGTAGTCTACTATATTTACCTGTATATGTAGCATTTCTGTGGCTCCTCCTTCACTCTTAGTATTATGAAATTCTATCTAATGTCATTTCTCTTCTGTCTGAACCTCCTTTCAGAAGTTTGCTTTTGGATAGGTCTGCTGGTTAAGAATTCTCTTAGTTTTCCTTCTTCAGGGAATACCTTTGGTGTTCCTTCATTCCTCAAGATTATTTTAGTTAAGTATAAAATTCTGGATCGATAGTCCTTTTCGTTTGGCACTTAAAATAATATCATGCCACTTCCTCTGGCCTCCATGCTTTTTTGATGAGAAATTCACAGCCATTTAAAAAATATCATGCCACTTCCCCCGGTTTCACGGTTTCTTATGAGAGGACCCATGGTCGATTGAAACATTGTCCCCTATAACAATATGTCATTTTTGCTTTGGCTGCTTTTAATATTTTGTCTTTAGTTTTCAGCAGTCTTGGCCTAGTTTCTCTGTGAGTTTCTCCCCACAAATGTTTTTAGTTCCTTGAACTTCTTGAATCTGTAGGTTTATGCCTTTCATAAAATTTAGATTTTCAACAATTGTCTCTCAAATATGTTTTCTGTATTCCATCTTCTCCTCTTCTTCTGAGACTCCAGTAACATAAATATTAGATATTTCGAAATTCTCAATAAGTCCCTAAGACTCTATTTATGTTTTTTCCAATATTTTTTTCATTTAGTTGTTCAGATTAGATCATTTCTATTTACATATCTTCAAATTACTGACTCTTTCTCAGTTTCATTCTGTTACTAAGCTCATCTAATGAGTTTGTATTTTGGTAATTCTATTTCTAGTTCTAAAAATTATATTTGGTTCTTCTTTACAGTTTCTGTTTCTTTGATGAGAAATCCATCCATCATTCTATCATTCCAGCCACTTCAAGAGGATTTACTCTTACATTTTGAACCATATTTGTAATAGCTGCTTTAAAGTCTTTGTCAAATAATTCTAGCATCTATATCATCTCACTATTAACATTTGCTGATTGCTTTTTTCCTATGCAAGTTAAGATTTTACTGGTTCTTCAAAATATACTGAGTAATTTTTGGTTTTATCTTGGTCACTTTGAATTGTGTTATGAGCCTCTGGGTCTTATTTAAATCTATGGAGAATTTTGAAGTATGTGTTTCACCTTCCAAATGACTTGGCTAGATTCAGACCAAGTTCTAAATAGCCTTTGTATTTCCATGTCTATTCCATGTTTAAGCTTTGTGCTGCTGTTTAGATCAGTCCCACAATTTGCACCATCCAGTGGTCATTCTGGGACTTGGCTATATAGACCCCAGTGTTCAGCTCTCAAAGCCTATTGGATGCTGGTTGGGATCAGATCTATACTTGTACAGTTAATGGGACTAGAAGTCCATAAGCACTTTCTTAACCTCCTTTCTTTATGCTACCTCTATAATAGGAGCCACAAAACTGGGCCTTTATTTGTTCACTCTGACATATGCTTCCTACAATGTGCCCAAGTCCAGAGCCAAAAAGTAGGAGGACACAGAGAGAAAAATTAGTAGCAGGGTTCCCTCACCCTCTTAATACCCCAGTTCTTCTCATCTGAAAGAAAGAGCCCTTCTCTCAGAGTTTTAGTTGCCTATTGGCCACGGGGGCCTGGGAACAATAGAACAGAAAAAAATGATAAAAACAGGGTTTTCCCCCACTCGCTCTGTATATTAGAAACCCATTTTATTCCTCCCTGTTCTAGAACTATGGAGCTTCTCTGAAGATCTTCTGTCTGTGCCAATGGTCACCTCTGGGTTTTAAAAGTGCCTTGAGTCTATTTAAAAATACAAAATAAGATAGATACTTAGGTCTCCACCCCAAAGATTCTGATTTAATTTATATGGGGTGGGATGTGGACAGAGGGTTGTTTTTGTTTGTTTTTATGATAGTCTTTGTGACTTGGATATACACCAAAGTTGAGAACCTCTGTCATAAATAAAGATTCCTAAGGACAGATTTTATTTTAAAAGTCATAGCTATATTTTACTACTACCTCTGCCAGACACCCTGTTGGATATTTTAAGGGTTATTTAACTTTATAGAATACTATTAAGAGTTCATATTCAGAGTTCATATTCTGAAATGGGTTGAATTTCTACTAGGACACACATTACTTGTGTGATTTTCAACATTTGATTAACCTCTAAACCTCAGTTTTGCACCTGGGAAACGGGGATAAATAATAAAACCTACTTTGTTGAAAGGATTAAATGGGATAATGAATGTAATGCACACAGCATAGTGCCTGGAATATAACAAATATTCAATACATATTCGCTATTAGTACCACTCATATTTTATAGGTGAGAAATTTCAAAATCAAACAGATTAAGAGACTCACCCAAAGTTTCTTTCTAATGTTTTCAAAGTTACATCAACCAGATGCGAAAATATGTGTTGGGGCTCTCTGTAATGATTGAAATGGTTCAGATATAGGTTTGCTTTTCTGAAAAAGAAGTTTGTCCAATTCACCTAAAATGTTCATGGGTGACAATTAAGAAGAAGTAGCTTTTTCCGGGAAGCCCAAGCTATAATAACATGTGGGCAGTATCACAAGTGGAGGGCAATGTTTTTCTAAAATCTTCAGTGACTTCTTCCTTCCACATATGCGAATGCCTATGCTTGCATGGTATAGAGGACAAGGAAATCTCAGATCTTTAATATCTTCTTTTGCCACTTCGAGCCCAGGCACAATGATTTATTTATTTATTTATTTTACTAAAAATATACTTTGTATTTTTAAATATATATTTTATTGTTGATACTATTACAGATATCTTCCTTTCCCTCCCCTCCGCTCCCCCCTCCTCCCAGCACCTACCATTGGCTCCAGGTCTTCACTACTCTATTGCACAATGATTTTTGTAAGTTCTTAGGATGCATACAAATTTAGAGTTGTGTTCAGAAGCATCAGATAAATGATTGCTAGACATATACTCCATGTGTATGCATAATATACAGTGCCATACAATATTTGTAATTTATGTGTAGAATTTTATTATCTAGTGAATTTTAAATTAACACAGAGCATCTCCCAGGTTTTCTAAATTAAAGATGTCAAGTGATATTTTAACTTATTTGCTTCTCAAAATGTATATTGAATTTTAATTTTTTTTTCTAGTTCTTCCTTTTTTAAAACAGAAAAATGCATTTTTCTTCTAGGCAGACGAGGTCCTGGTACTCTCCTAGGAGACGTTCTATTGTTATAACATGATTCCCTGCTTGAGAATTGGGAGTGGTGGCTCACTCTTACATTTTATCTGCCAGTTTATTAATATAGAAACAGCTCTTTGGAGATCATTATTCCATCACATAACATTATTCACTTCAGCAGCACAGCATATAGAATAAATTTAATGTACCTTTTAAAACCACAGTGTTGAAATATTCACAAGCTGTAAATGTTTCCTTGGTCCGTATGTGCAGGTGGAGAGAGGCTGAGTAGTGGCAATAAACTTGGAGGCCAGTGAAGAGCTGCTCAGTGTAGACGGGAAATGACTCTGTTGATTCTCTGATAATAAAGGTCAATATTTTCCCAAACCCAAATTTGACATTCAGAACAAATCTAACTTCTTTCATATCTTCATGGAACAATGACAAGTTCTTTACTTCATGATTTCTATTTCTCAACCTTCTAATAGCATCATTTGCTTCCTTGTCAGCTCTCCCTGGTAACTCAATCCTGAGGATTCAGCTCTGACAGGCAAGGGTCTCACATTACCAACTGCATTTTTCTAAAGTCATAGGACATGGGAACAAGGAGTTGTTGGCAGCCTCACCTAGTAAATCTCCCTTTCTTGTGCAGAAACTAGCATATGCACAGATGACAATACCTAGAATGGGGGATCATAGAAATGATCCATGACACAGTTACAGTGAGCCAAACGTTTTCTTGGAAAAGGTTGAGTGTCTGTCTATGAAGCAAGATGGGGAATCCTTGGCTCTTAAGTGTGCTTATTATGTGAACACAAAGGGCAGATGGTTTTAAGACACAGGGTTATATGAGTACTAGATTGTTTTAGAAAAAATACAAATGTGTCAAGTTGGGCTTTTGATTTTCATTTTCTACCAGTATAACATGGTGCTCTAGGAGTAATTGTGTGTGAAGAAACGACAGTTGTTCATAACTGATCACAACCATATTCCTGTGGATGCCCCACTCTGTGGCATGTTCCTGCCATTTCTTTTTATTATGATTACTAAATGTTTTTATTGATTTCAGAGAGAGGAAGGGAGAGGGGGAGAGAGAAAGAAACATCAATGATGAGAGAGAATCATTGATCAGCTGCCTCCTTCATGCCCCCTACTGGGGATCAAGCTTACAATCCGGACAAGTGCCCTGAATGAGAATTGAACCGTGATTTCCTGGTTCATAGGTCGATGCTCAACCACTGAGCCACATCAGCTGGGCTGTTCCTGCCATTTCTTCTCTTTTCAGCAGACAGTATGGAGGAGGTGAAAAAAAATGGGATTTGACTAGACCGCATCTTGGGCTTGGTCTTTACCAGTTATCAATGGACTATACTTTTTCTCTGAGCCTCAGTGTCCTCACCTATAAAAGAGAAGCAAACACAGTAATGACCCACTAAGTTACTGTGATGATGAAGAGAGATTGCAGATAAATATAACTTCGACAACCATGAAGCTTTAAAGAAATGCTGATAATAGCAATGGTAATAATACACATATATAATGGTAAACATTTATTGAACGCATGTAATGCACCAGGGACTGCACTGAACACTTTCTGTGAGTCTTCTCACTTAATCCTCACAGCAGCCAAAGAAACAGTACTTGGCACCATAAAGGACTTGATAAATATTGTTTTAAATTTTTTTTTAAATCCTCACTTGAAGATATGATTTTTATTGATTGGAGAGAGAGGTGGGGGGAGAGGACAGAGAGAGAGAAACATCGATCAGTTGCCTCCCATACTTGCCCTGATGGGGGATTGAGCCCACAACCTGGGTGTGTGCCCTGACTGGGAATCCAACCCTCTCCTTTGGTGTACTGGACAATGCTCCAACCAACCGAGCCACCCAGCCAGGGCAATAAGTATTGTTTAAAGGATTTTCAGAGTAGAAAACAGGTTAACTGGGTTTAACGATTCATTCTTATTTCCTTTAAAAATCAGTGTCCAAACTCATGCATAAATTTTGCAAATAAAGACTTCAGGCTCCCTGACAGAAGAACACATTCTGCTAACCAGGATGCCTGGTATGAATGTAGAACAGCAGTTCTCAGCAAGGAGCAACGTTGCTCCTGAAGGGACATTTGGCAATGTTCAGACATTTTTACTTGTCACAAATGGGAGGAGCCATGGCAGCTAGTGCGTACAGGCCAGGGATGCTGTTAAACATCCTGGAGAACATTGCCCTGCGATGAAGAATTATCTGGCCCAAAATGTCAATAGTGCTGAGACTGAGTAATCCTGATTGAGGTAAATGAATAAAATAAATGAAGAAATGAATGCACGTGCTGAACTATCTCCTAGGACATAATGTTTCATGCAAACTCTATCTAGCTATCAGGAATTGAAAGCTTTTCATCTTTTTCTGATTCTGGCCTTTAACATCATTCCTTCATATTTCTTAGTTTTCCTTTTGTGGTTGAAGAGCCTTTTTCCAGCAGAGGTGACTATACTCCAATGATACAACAACTAGAAACCTAGGCAATCTTTTCTCCAGAGAAGAACGCCTCTGCCTGCTACCTCCACAAAAGGAATTTTGCTAAAACAACCTCTTTGAACTGATCAGTCAGCCAAAACGAGAAGAGAAGCCAACCTCAACAAGTTTAGAACATGATTTGTTCCTGATACTTTTTAACTTTCCATCTTTAGTTTTCCTTTTACTCCCATTCTGTCCTGCTTTTAACTTATTTTATTTTACCAAACTATTCATATATTTGTGAGTGATCCTTAATAATTTCTGCAGAAAGCAGGGAACAAACAAATAAATTAAATAGCAAAGAGAGGTAGTCTGGTGCAGCATTTCTCAGGCATTTTCATTTTCCTCACCAATGTTTTTTAGGCAGGGTTATGCCATTGTTTTTTCCATTAAGAATCACTAACCTAGTGTATAAAACTACAAATATGTGAGAAACAATCAACCTATTTGTGTAGAAGGGAGTGGTAGGAAGGGATGGGGAGGAAGACCAGGATGGAATATAATAGAAGATATTTGATTTACTTTATTTTTTATTTTTTTTAAATTTATCTGTAATAATGAAAGTGTAATATGCTAATTAGACTGGACATCCTTCCAGACGACCTTCTGGACGACCTTCCAGAAAAAGCCAAGGCTGTGAGGGAAGCCCAGGTCCTGGGTGCTACAGGGAAGCCAGTGCAGCCAGTGGAAGGAAGGCCCCCTCTTGCACAAATTTCGTGCATCGGGCCTCTAGTTGGTTAATAAAATGATATAGGTTTCAAGTGTACAATTCTATAATACGTCATCCATACATTGTATTGTGTGTTCGCCACCCAAAGTCAAGTCTCCTCTCATCACCATTTATCCTGCCTTTATGCTCTTCAACCTCCCCCATCCCCCTTTCCCTCTGGTAATCACCATACTGTTTTCTATGAGGGTTGGGGTGTTTTTTTCTTAATCTCTTCACATTTTTCATCCAACCCCCTAAGTCCCCTCCTATCTGACAGTCTGTTCTTTGTATCTATGAGTCTGTTTCTATTTTGTTAGTTTATTTTGTTCATTTGATTCCACACATAAATGAAATCATATGGTATTTGTCTTTCTCTGACTGGTGTATTTCACTTAGCATAATTCTCTCCAGGTCCATCCATGGGCTGACAAAAGGTAAGATTTCCTTTTTATGGACAACTAGTATTCCATTGTGTAAATGTACCACAGTTTTTTTATTCACTCATCTACTGATGGGCACTTGGGCTGCTTCCATAGTTTGGCAATTGTAAATAATGCTGCAATGAAGATACAGTGCATATATTCTTTCAAATCAGTGATTTGGGTTTACTTTAAATTTTTGAGGAAAATAATACAACTTTAATTAATAAATACAAAAATATTAACATGCTTCAAGTAGATGCTATCCAAGGAAATAAGATTTGCCCAAGAAAAGGAAACTGAAAGAGGAAGAAGGGAAATATAAAGAGAGAGTGTTTGTGCATGAAAAGAAGAGAAGGCCTGCCCTAACCGGTTTGGCTCAGTGGATAGAGCGTCGGCCTGCGGACTGAAAGGTCGCAGGTTCCATTCCAGTCGAGGGCATGTACCTTGGTTGCGTACACATCCTCAGTAGGGAGTGTGCAGGAGGCAGCTGGTCGATGTTTCTCTCGCATCAATGTTTCTAACTCTCTATCCCTCTCCCTTCCTCTCTGTAAAAAATCAATAAAATATATTAAAAAAAAAAGAGAAGGCCAGAGGACAGATGAAGACCAAACTCACCATCCAGTACCATACTTTCTTCCTGCAGGCTTTATTCCTTAACTAGGGGCCCAATGCATGAATTCATGCACCTTGAAAGGAACTGTGGGCCACAAGGCTGCAGTGGACACAGGGGCAGGTTTTGGCACATCCTCTGCGCCCCCACCTGGCCCCTCCCACCGTGGCCCGCAGTCCCTTCTCTGCCTGCAGCTCTGCTCCTGCCGCCACCATTCCCACGCTCTGATGGCGCACCCACTGACGGTGCAGGAGTGATTGGGGTCGGCACCAGCAACAGGTGTGAATGAGGCCTGCGCCATCAGTGGGTGTGAGTGGCGGCTGCTGCACCAATTGCCCCTCAGGAGCAGGGGGAGGTAGAGAAGCCCTCAGGGGTGATCAGGGCCAGCAGCCGCCGCTCACACCTGCTGATAGCGCCGAGCTATTGGAACTGGTGCTGGGCTCTGGCATCAGGTGCGAGTGGTGTCTCTGGTGCTGGCTGCGGGTGTAAGTGGGGCCAGTGCCGGCAGTGGGTACAAGGGGTGGCTCTGGCGCCAGCAGTGGGTGCAAGTGGTGGCTGCTGGCCCCGATTGCCCCTCAGAAGCAGGGGGAGGTGGAGAAGCCCTGAGGGGCGATTGGGGCTAGTGTCAAGCACCAGCAGTGGGTGCGAGCGCCAGGTGGGACTGTGGCATGCGGGAGCAAAGAATTTTCAGTAACCACCAGAGGCTCACCCCAATGACAGGGACCGGTGCCCTGCCTTGGTCTGGAGCCCTGATCACCAGCCCCACCATTTCGCTGTGGCTGACGCCCGCCATGTTCTGTGTTCTGCAGCCTGCTGCCAATGTCCACCATGTTTTGCGCATGCCCTCTGGTGGTCAGCGCACCTCATAACAACCAGTTGTTCGGTTGTGCGGTTGTTCTGCTGTTTGGTCTATTTGCATGTTAGGGTTTTATATATATAGATTATTTGCTAAGCAGCGCCCCCTTTGTCCCACTTTCCTCCAAAGCCACCAACAATCCTATTTCCCTTTATGGAATAAACTAGGATGACACAGGCTCTGTCCTCCTACTACTTACACTCTTCAAAATAAACACACACAGAGAAGCCAACTAAGGAGAAGTCAGAAAAATTTGTTCAGGTATCAAGCTAAATATCATTTTCTCTTATTTTTTGCAATATTGTTATTGCTTTTCTATAATTTTCAGTTCTGAGGAGAAAAATGGTTGTTAATTTTATACATACCTCCCTTCACACACATACATGCAAAAACACACACTCCAATAATTAGCTTGTTAGCCACGCTGACCAACATTAGAAATAATAGTGTGTGTGTGTGTGTGTGTGTGTGTGTGTGTGTGTGTGTGTTTTCTTTTAGTTATGAATGAAGGCCCTGGGGAGTTAGTTATCTTGTGTAAAAATTCCTGGCAGACTAATTGCTCTGATGTTTGACTGTTGAACATTACATATTTGATCTCCCATAATTTCAACATGAAAGGCCTTTTCTAATTTGTTGTGTTTACATCACCAAAGAAAAATGTGTTTGACTAACCAAACACATGTTTAGCTCTTTCAAGATTCTGATAATAAACAAGTCTAAGATAAAACTTAGTTACCAGAATACTAAATATACATTTGGCAAAACAATGTTTTGAAGGAATGTTACAGAAATCAGGCAATTCTTTGAGGGAAATGAATAATGTATGTATCTTACAATCATGGTATAGGAAATTTCGAAGTCCTTTGAAATAATTATTAATTTTCCTATGAAGGTAAGGATGGTTATTTATTCCCTCATTCTAATTTTCCCTGGTAACCTAAGGATGAGTAAACAATATCACAAGAAATCATGTAGAAATTTTATAACCACAATGATTATCTAGTTTGCAGCTGCAGTTACTACTTGCGCCCCTGTTGCTAAAAGTGTCACTGTGTCTTAGAATGGTGGATGGTCCAAGACTTTGTTGGAATTCCTCAACCCTGGTTCTAGATTCTTTCTCACTGCTGATTCAGTTTCCCATTAGACATTCATTATAAATTAATGCTTCAGAGATAGCCCTTCTTTCCAAAGGTATTGCCTATTTCTGATTGCTAACATGTTAAAATGTCATTACTGGTCATTTATTCACACATTCTATAGTAACTGACTGCCCCTGGGCACATGAGAAGACAAATCACAAATTCTTTCTTCAAAGAGTTTGCAGAATTATTGTCTGAACTATGGCAATAACTTATTTTAAAAGTCCAGCCCTAGCCGGTTTGGCTCAGTGGATAGAGAGTCGGCCTGCAGACTGTATGGTTCTGGGTTCAATTCAAGTCAAGGGCACGTACCTTGGTTGCAGGCTTCTCCTTAGTCTGAGCCTTGGTATGGGCTTGTGCAGGAGGCTACCAGTTGATGTGTTTCTCTCACATCGATATTTCTCTGTCTTTCCCTCTCTCTAAAAATCAATGTAAAATATCCTCGGGTGAAGATTAAAAAAAAAAAAAGTCCAACAGCAGGCTACATACTGTATGATTCCAACTACATGACATTCTAGAAAAGACAAAACTATGGAGACAGTAAAAAAAATCAGTGGTTTTTAGAGGTCAGAAGGCAGGGATGGAAGAATAGGTAGAGCATGGAGGCTATTTAGTGAAACTCTGTATATACTATAGTGGTGGATATATATCATTATACCTTTTTCCAAACCTATAGAATCTAGAAGGCCAAGAGTTGCCAAGAGTGAACCCTAAAGTGAACTGTGGATTTTAAGTGATTTTTATGTGTCAGTATAGGTTCATCAATTGTAACAAATGTACCACTCTGGTGGGGGGATATTGATGATGGAGGAGGCTATGCATGTATAGAAGCAGGGAATATATGGGAAATCTCTACATCTGCCTCTCAATTTTGCCGTGAACATAAAACTCTAAAAAAATAAAGTCCATTTTTTAAAATCCCCCCTAGTAAAATTTACTATTCTTAGACAAGGCAAAAACTTCCATTGATCAGCTGTTCTGAATTCTAAGTGTCCGTCAATTTATTCAATGCTTTCCCACTGCTAATAGCACAGAGCTGGATATTTGAAGGGGCTTTGATGAAAGAAGATTTTGGTGGGGGAACTTTTAGAAAGATATCTCAGAAGAATAGAGCATGACCAGAGAAGAAGGCCTAAGTAGATCATTGTAGGAAAATGGTGAGCAGACAACATTTGTTTGAAGAGGCTGAGATAGGAGGTTGGTGGGGCAACATGTGGATTAGGGTTCCATAGAAGGCAGGTGGCTCAAAAGACACTGTGATTCAAAATGGATCAAAGACCAAAATATAAGAGCTAAAACTATAAATCCCTTGGAAGGAAACACAGGGGTAAAATTTTATGACTTTGGATTTGGCAATGGTTTCTTAGATATGACACCAAAAGCACAAAAACAACAATAAGAATAGATAAATCGGACTTTGTTAAAATGAAAAACTTATTTGCATGAAAATATAACATTGACAGAGTGAAAAGACAACCTACAAGATGGGAGAAAATTCCAATGAATCATATATCTGACAAGGGTCTAATATCCAGGACATATAAAGGACTCTTACAATGCCACAACAAACAAACCACTCAAAAATGGATAAAGGACTTGAATAGACACATCCCCTAAAAGTAGTACACTAAGGCCAAGAAACACATGGAAAGATGTTCAATGTCGTTAGTCATTAGGAAAATGCGAATGAAAGCCACAAGATATACCACTTCATACCCATTAAGATGGCTATGACCAAAAAAAAAGGAAAATAACAATTGTTAACAAAAATATGGAGAATTTAGAACCCTTAATACATTACTGGTGGGGATGTAAAATGGTACAGATGCTGTGGAAAAAATTCTGTGTCTCATCAATAAGTTAAACATAGAACAGTTATTCAAACAAAACCTGAAGTGAATGTCCATAGCAGCACTACCCACAATAGCCAAACAGTGGGAACAACCCAAATGTCCACCAGCGGATGAATCAGTAAACACCATGAGGTAGATCCATGCCATGGACTCCCTTTAGCCATAAAAGGAATGAAGTGCTGATCATGCGAGAACATGGATGAACCTTGAAGACATTATGCTGAGTGAGAAAGCCAGACACAAAGGGCCACACATATATAATTCCATTTATTTGAAATATTCAGAATAGGCAAGTGCAAAGAGACAAAAGCAGATTAGTGGTTGCCAAGGGCTAAGGATAGGTGGAAATTAGGAGCAACTGATTAATGAGTATAGGTGTGGGGTTGGTGATAAAAATGTTCTGAAACTTGACTGTAGTCATGGCTGCACAGTATTATGAATGTACTAAATACCACTGAATTTTACACCTTAAAACAGTTAAAATTGTGAATTTTATGTTGTCTATTTTACCACAATTTTAAAAAGCTAGCTTGTCAAACAGAGTAGAGTCAAGCAATGTCTCCACGAACAAAATAAATCAATAAATTGAGACAGCTGTTGGGAGCGCTTGTTATCATGATCGCGTCACTACATCACTTTGTACATAGACAGTCTAGAATACAGCATAATACTTGTACATATAGTCTTAACCAGAGTGTAATACTTGTATGGTCCTACATATACAAATTATTTAAGTGGTGCTTAATAAATTAATAAAAGTAGTTTACCAAACATAACAAAATGCCACATGGTTCCACTCACTATTTTACTTGGCTTTTGACTACAAGGCTGTGGTTGCATTGAGAGATCGGCTTGTAGGCTACAGAATTGTCTGATTTCTTTTTAAGTTGGGGAATATGCAAGGCCCAACAGGTCCTTATTATCAAAAGGACAAAAAAGGAACAGGGTCCTGTACATACTGAGCTTACGTAAACCACCGAAGGCTGTAATAGTATCTCTGGCAGAGGAGACTGCACCCTGGAAAAGCTAAGAAATGTTTCCAGGATTTCACTCTAGGATGTGGAGGAGTCAGGACCAAACTTGCTTTAGCTGGCTTCCTAAGCCTTTCCGCTCCACCACGCTGCAGTTCAAACTTTTCAGCAGATGTTCAAAGCTCTTCACAATCTGACACCACCTGTTTAAACACCTATTTGAAACTTCATAACATCAGGCTGATCTCCCCTTTTCCTTATAAACATGCCTTTTCATTCCTAACTCCAAGCCTTAGGTTACTTTCCCTTCCTCACTCTCATCATTGTTGCTACTGTCTCAGCATATACAATTCTTAAACATCTTTAGAATGCAATTCCAGCCTCACATCATTTGTGAAAAATTCTCTAACTACTCCAGCTTCTAATGGACTTTCTTTAAAAACAAACAAACAAACAAACAAAAAACATAGAAACCACTTTGAGACTAATGATTTGTATAATGAATCTGGGCCCTTCACCGTTGCTCGACAGGGTGGTTTTGTTTAGTCAATCTCTCTTTCACTCTCTTTCTGTAGCACAGTTTCTCAACCTCCGCCATTTTAAGCCAGATGATTCTTTGTTGTGGGGGCTGGCTTGTGTATCGTAAGATGTTTAGCAATAACTCTGGCCTCTACTCACTAGACACAGTAGTACCCGCCTCCCGGTTGTGACAACCAGCAGTGTCTCCAGGCATTGCCAAATGTCTCAAGGCCAGGAAAAGGAGAGCAAACTCACCCCCAATTGAGAAGCTCTCCTAAGGCCCCTCCCTGAACCTCAGAGGTGAGAGAGCGGAACAGTACATTTCTCTGACTCTGCTGCCACTAGGATTCAGGACAGGCAATAGGTTCTGACAAGTGGGTGAACTTGAGCTGAACTTGAAAGGCGACAGTGAGATAGAGACCATCTCCTTGACCTGGGCTGTTTTCAAATGGCAGAAGGCTTGTGGAGATGCTAAATTTCATCCACAATAGTCCATGTCCGTTCCTGAGTGCTGAGAGTTGTGTGCAGGAGGCGTGGTGTAGGGTAAGGCATGGCTGGCCTGTGGTCCAGATCCCATTGTTTTATGAGTGTTGAGAGGCAATGTCCTTAGTGGCACAATGCTGGCAGCTTCCTGATTCTAGGTTGTCTTCGGCAGTTGACAAAGTGAGTTCTTGAGCTCAGCAGATCTGGTGGTGCCTTCAGAGTTGCCAGTTCCCTGGTGGTCAGTTCTGAAATGTAATTGGAGTCGGTCATGAGGGCCAGTTCAGAGTCAACTGTTGAATCCTTCCACAATTTCTTATGCACCTAGTTCTCTCTCTCTCTCTCTCTCTCTCTCTCTCTCTCCCTCTCTCTCTCATAAAATGGGTGGTTCCCCTTTCCTGCACTGAAACCATATAATGCCTTACCTATGGTTATTTAACTTTTTCATTAATTTTCTTTTTTTCTGAATATAATAGTCCACCCTTATCTACAGTTTTACTTTCTGATGTTTCAGTTATCCATGGTCAACTGTGATTCAAAAACATTAAATGGAAAATTCCAGAAAGAAACAATCCATAAGTTTTAAATTGCATGTCATTCTGGATAACATGATGAAATCTTGCACCATCCCACTCTGTTCCACCCAGGACGTGAATCATCCCTTTGTCCAGCGTCTTCACACTACACACTTCCTACCTGTTAGTCACTTGGTAACCATCTTGGTGATTAGATAGACGGTGGCGGTATCGCAGTGCTTATGTTCAAGTAACCCTTATTTTACTTCATAATGGCCCGAAAGCACAAGAGTAGTGTTATCTATGATTTAAATATGCCAAAGAGAATCCATAAAGTGCTTCCTTTAAGTGAAAAAGTGAAAGTTCTTGACTTCATAAGAAAGGGGGAAAAATCATATGCTATAGTTACTAAGACCTATGGTAAGAGAGAACCTTTTATCCATGAAATTGCCTACTTTAGAAATTAGGATGAGAAGGCCTGGGGCAGGGGGCAGGGGCTAGCTAGAAGGGGTCAATGGAGGGAAAAGGGGACATATGTAATAGTTCAATAATAAAGATTTAATTTAAAAAAGATATTAAAGTTTATCATACATATGTATGTATAGGAAAAAACGTAGTGTATGTAGAGTTCAGTACTGTGCGAGATTTCAGACATCCACTGGGGTCTTGGAACATAGCCTCCACGGATAAGGAGGGAACCACTGTAGTTAAGTTTCTAACAGCGAGGAATCACGCTTACTTCTCTCATCTGCTTCCCATAATTTCTATCCCGTGCTATGCTCCAAGTGGGAACAAAGAAAGCAAGTCAATTAACTTGTTGTTGGCCTTCACTGAAAAATTTGCTCCCTGAATAAAAACTTGGAAGAAGTGGAAAGAGAAAAACCCCTAGACCCCTGCAGTTCTCCCTCTTCCTCAATGTCTGATAGAACCTGGACCTGCACATGTGAGCCCGGAGAGAGGAATTGCTCCAATGGGAAGCTGCTGCGAGACCTCCTTACTAAGGGGCTCAAACACACTCTCTATTCCAGGCAAACGGCCACGTAAAACATCCAGAACATGATCTCTCCCTAGAATAGCAACCAGGCTTTTGGCTCTAGATATGTATTCGCTGATGACTCCCAGGTTTATGTTCCCAGGCCTGACCTCTCCTTTGTATATACAAATGCCTATTTGACATTCCCATTCGCACATTTAATATTCACATTAAATGTAACATGTACAAAATCTAACTCTTCTGGCCCAGTCTGCTTCTTTCACTGTCTTGGTAAATACCACCACCACCCACTCATGTCAAGAAAACCTAGAAATAATGATTAATTTCTTCCTTTCCCTCAACCTCCACTGTCAGATCAGACTATCAGCAATCCTGTGTTTTAACTCAAAAATCTATCTAAAATCCATCCACTTCACTCCATATCTGCTGCTTCCACTTTAGTTGCCATCACCAAGCGCTGTGTGGAATGCAATAGTGAGAAAAATAGATAGTCCTGCCCTAATGAGGGCTACATTCTAGTGGGGACACAGGCCATAAAAATAAAAACAGAGAAATAGACAAGGTAGTTTAGATACTACAGAGACCTAAGGGAAGTTAGCAGGGTGATGTGATAGTGAATGACTTAAAGGCTGGGGTTTACCTAAGATGGAATGATCAAGCAAAACATGTCTGAAAGCTGCCATCACCTCTCATTTCCTCCCTGGTTTCACTGCTTTCACTCTCCACCGCCCCCCCCCCCCCCCACACACACACACATTTTAAAACATCGATTGGATCATACAGAGTAAAATCTACACACCTTAGTCCAGTGAACAAAGCCTCACATGAAGTAGCCTTGGCCTGGCTCTCCAAGCCCATCCTTTCCCATTCTCCTCTTACTCTTTATGCTCCAGTCCCAGGTCCTCTGTCTGTTCCCTGAATTTTCTAAGCTCTTTCCTACCTCGAGGCCTTTGCACCTGTAATCTGGCTCTTTGCGTGTTTATTATTTTTGTTTTTCAGATCTTAGCTCACATGTCAGTCTTTCAGACTTGTTTTGCTTGATCTTTCCATCCCAGGTAAACCCCAGCCTTTAAGTTATTCACTATCACATCACCCTGCTAACTTCCCTTAGCTCTCTGTAGTATCTAAACTACCCTGTCCATTTCTCTGTATATATTTTTATTGCCTCTGTCCCCACTAGAATGTAACCCTCATTAGGGCAGGACTATCTATTTTTCTCACCATTGCATTCCACACAGCGCTTGGCACATGTCAGTCTTTCAGGAATAGGTGTTGAATGAATGAATACTTGAATATTTTCTTATCCATGTTTTTTTAATTTGTGGTAAAATATATATATAACATAAAATTTACTATCTTAACTATTTTTAAGTGTTCAGCTAGTGACATTAAGTCACATTCACAGTGTTGTGCCATCATCGCCACCATCCATCACCAGAACCCTTCATTTTGCAAAATGGACACTCTCTACCCATGAAACAAGAACTCCCTGTTCTTCCTTCCCTCTAGCCCCTGGCAACCACTGTTCTACTTTCTTCCTTTAGGAACATGACTACTCTAGGTACCTCATATAAGTGTAGTCATACAGTATTTGTACTTTTGTGACTGTTTTATTTCACTTTGCACAATGCTTTTAAGGTTTATCCGTGCTGGAGCATGTGTCAGAATTTCCTTCTTTTTAAAGCCTGAATAATATTCCATGTATGTACATATAACATTTTGTTTATCCATTTATCTATGAATACTGTGGTTGCTTCCTTCTAGGTTTTGACTATCTTGAATAATGTTGCTATGAACATAAGTGTACAAATACTTCTTTGAGACCCTGCTTTTAATTCTTTTGTGTCTACATACCCAGAAATGTAATTGCTGGTTTATACTGTAATTTTAATTGTTTGAGGAACTGCCATACTGTTTTCTATAGTGGCTGCATCATTTTTACATTCCCACCAGCATCACATGAAAGTTCCAATTTCTCCACATCCTCACCAACACCTGTTATCATTATTTTTTACAGAAGCCATCCTAATGGGTGTGAATTATCTCATTACGGTCTTGATTTACATTTTCCTAATGATTGCAATGTTGAACACCTTCTCATGTGCTTGTTGGCTACTGTATCATCTTTGGATAAATGTCTATTCAAGTTATTTGCCCACTTTTAAATCAGGTTTGTTGTTGTTATTGCTGAGTTGTAGGAGTTCCTTATATATTCTGCATATTATACCCTTATCTGATATATGACTTGAAATATTTTCTCTAATTCTGTGGGTTGTCTTTTCATTCTGTGGGCTGTATCCTTGGAGGCACAGTTTTTAATTTTGATGTAGTCTAATTTATCTGTTTTTTCTTTTGTTGCTTGGACTTTTGGTGTCATATCCAAGAAATCATCACCACATCCAATGTAATGAAGCTTTTACCTTAAATTTTAGCTCTTAAGCTTAGTTCTTCGATCTGTTTTAAATTAATTTTGGTATATGGGATAAGATAAAGCTTCAACTTCACTCTTCAGCATGTGGATATCTAGTTTTTCCACACCATTTGTTGAAAAGACTGCCTTTTCCCCATTGAATAGTCTTGCCATCTTGTCCAAAAGCATTTGAACATAATGTGAGAGTTTATTCTGGGCTCTCTATTCTATTTCATTGATGCTCTATATGTCAGTACAATAGTGTTTTGATTACTGTGGCTTTGAAGTAAGTTTTGGAATCAGGAAGGTTGAGCTCTCCAACTTTGTTGTTTCAAGATTGTTTTGGCTATTCACGGTACCTTGAGATTCCATATGAATTTTAGAATATATTTTTCTACTACTTCTAAAAAAAAAAAAGCCCTAGCCAGTTTGGCTTAGTGGATAGAGCATCAGCCTATGAACCAAAGGTTCCCCCGGTTTGATTCCTGTCAAGGACACGCACCTTGGTTGCAGGCTCTTCCCCAGCCCAGGCCCTGGTCAGGGCTCCTGCAGTAGACAAACAATTGATGTGTTTCTCGCACATTGATGTTTCTCTCTGTCTTTCGCTCTCTCTTCCACTCTCCCTAAAAATCAATGGAAAAATATCGTTGGGTGAGGATTAAAAAGGAAAAAAATTGAAGAGGAAGGAAGGAAGAAAGGAAGGAAGGAAGGAAGGGAGAGAAAGAGAGAGAGAGAGAGAGAGAGAGAGAGCGAGAAAGAGAGAGAAACCTAGCCAGTTTGGCTCGGTGGATAGAGTGAAGGGTCCCAGGTTCAATTCCTGGTCAAGGGCATGTACCTCGGTTGCAGGCTCAATTTCCGACCCTTATCTGGGTGTGTGTGGGAGGCAACCAATCACTGTGTCTCTCTCACATCAATGTTTCTCTCTGTCTCTTCCTCCTCCCTTCCACTCTCTCTAAAATTCAATGGAAAAATATCCCCAGGGTGAGGATTAACAAACAACTCATTGCAATTTTATAGGGATTGCACTGACCCTGTAGCCCACTTTGGGTAATATTGGCATTTTAACAATACTAACTCTGCTATTGAGTTCTGTACTGGTAGGGTCCCTAGTGGCTGCTGGCTGCTGGCTGCTGGCTGCTGGCTGCTGGTTGCCGGCTGGGGCCTCCCTTCTCCACCTCCCTTCCCTGGCTGCCAGCACCCAGCTGGGGCTTTCCTTCATTCTGCGCCACCCCCTGGTGGTCAGTGCTTGTCATAGCAAGCCCAGTTGGTGGAACTCCCGCCCGAGGGGACACTGCATATTAGCCTTTTATATATATACTAGAGGCCCGGTGCACAAAAATTTGTGCACTCGGCGGGGGGAAGAGGGGGTCCCTCAGCCCGGCCTGTGCCCTCTCGCAGTCTGGGACCCCTCGGGAGATAACAACCTGCTGGCTTAGGCCTGCTCCTGAGTGGCAGAGGGCAGGCCCAATCCCTAGGTGCAGCCCCTGGTCAGGCTCAGAGCAGGGCCGATTGGGGAGTTGGGGCGCCGCCCCCTGTCATGCACAGAGCAGGGCGGATCAGGAGGTTGCAATGCCACCCTCAGTCACGCTCAGGGTATGGCTGATTGGTTGGGGCACCGCCCCCTGTCACACTCAAGGCAGGTTCAATGGGGAGGTTGCAGCGCCACCCCCTGTGATGCACAGAGCAGGGCCAATCAGGGAGTTGGGGCGCTGCCCCCTGTCACTCACAGAGCAGGGCCCATCAGGGGGTTGGGGCGCTGCCCCCTGTCACTCACAGAGCAGGGCCAATCAGGGGGTTGGGGCACTGCCCCCCCCCCCCCCCCCGCATCACGCACAGAGCAGGGCCCATCAGGGGGTTGGGGAGCTCCCCCCTGTCACGCACAGAGTAGGGCCGATAGGGGAGTTAGGGCACTGCCCTCTGTCACACACAGAGCAGGGTGGATCAGGGAGTTGGGGCGCCGCCCTCTATCACCCACAGAGCAGGGCCAATCAGGGGGTTGGGGCGCCACCACTGTCACACTCAGGGCAGGGCCGATGGGGAGGTTATGGCTCTACCCCGTCACACACAGAGCAGGGCCTGTGGGCGGGGGGAGGGGTGTTGGGGCACCACCCCCTGTCACACACAGAGCAGGGCTGATCAGGGGGTTGGGATGCCACACACTGTCACACACAGAGCCGCAGGGCGATCAGGGGGTTTGGGCGCTGCACCCTGTCACGCTGATCTGGTGCCAGGAGGCCTCACGGCTCCGCTGATCCCGGTGCTGGGAGGCATATTACCCTTTTACTATATAGGATAGAGGCCTGGGGGCTGGCTGGTTTGCCCTGAAGGGTGTCCTGGATCAGGGTGGGGGTCCCCACTGGGGTGCCTGGCCAGCCTGGGTGAGGGGCTGAGGGCTGCTTTCAGGCTGGCGGTTTTGACTGCTTTCAGGCTGGCGGGAAGCTCCCAACCACTCCTTTTTTTCTTTTTTTCTTTTCTTCTGGGCCAGCTTTAGCTCTGGCTCTAGCTCTGAGGTTTCCGCTGCTGGTTTGTTTGCCGTTCTATAATCGAAACAATGTATAACTTCAGCTCTGAGATCCCAGCCGGCTATATTTGTTAGAATGTTTCAAACTGCCAGCTCAGAGTCCGGCAAGGCGGGGATTGGAGTCTGCAGTCACTGGAGCAAGCAAGCCTCACGTTCGCTTCCAGCTGCCTGGCTGCCGGCCGCCATCTTGGCTGACAGTTAATTTGCATAAGGATACACTGATTAGCCAATCAGAAGGGTAGCGGTTGTACGCTAATTACCATTTTTCTCTTTTATTAGTGTAGATAGATTAACTCATTTAATCTTCAGAGTAATCCACTGAAGTGGGTACTATTATTAGTCATATTTTACAGGTGAATAAACTGAGGTAGTGAGCTTAAGTTCTGGCTAATAAATGTCAGAACTGTAATCCCCACTCAGGGAGTCTGGCTTCAGAGATGCTATGCTGCCTCTATTAATAAGTGCATCCTTTTGATGGTGGTGTTGGTGATGGATGAAATAGACACGTAAAGTTTGCCAGTAGATCTGAATGCTTCTTAGAAGCTGCCAGTGAGATGACCTTGCAACGTGTTAGTCCGGGCCAGGAAGCTTGTGCTTAGGGCTTTTGAGTCCAGGTCTTCACTAGTCCAAGCTGAGCTCTAGGCAAGCTTTCTTCCCAGTGTCTGGAAACCCGTGTGAATCTCTGACAAACATATGCACTTGCCAAGCCCTTGCTGTCCCTCTGACTCAACCAATGCCAACATCATCGTCCGCAGTACCAACGTGACACCATGGTGGACCCATGGGCATGCGTGATTAGTCTTACCTTAGGTACCTACCCTTCTGTGCTTCCTACCCTCGTGGCATCGGTCCCATTTCCAGACCTACAGTGCTCCCTTCATATTGTTACTTTGGGCTCAGATAAAACCTGACCGCTGCCTCTGCCTTAAGGCTGCTGCAATTTGATAGGGCCTGTTTTAAAAGGTCAGTCTTGTTATTTGTGGAAAACAACACAGCCAAAGCAGAGCAGAGTTGGAGCATCGAGGCCCTAATCAGGAACTTCCCAGGGACTGAGGGCTGGGAGGATGGATGGAAATCTTCCTTGACACAATCCTGGGCCATGAATCTGATGTAATAATCTGTAAACACATACACACACATGTGCGCAGTAGTCACAGATGTCTTTTCCCTCCTGCTGGAATATTGAGCTGGGGAAAATATTCGGAGCCTGAGCTGGGACGTTGCTAGTGAAGCGGAGATTTCAGGTGAGAAATAAATGTGCAGAGCAGATGCAGTGACCTTTCTTATTTGCAGTGTTTTCATTCTGCTGTTTGCACGGCAGGGACCCTGGCATCAGAGGCTCTAGCGGCCTGAGGCTGTGTTGGAGAGGAAATAAATGAGCCTGCCCTACTTCCAGAGGCTCTAGTAATCTGTGCAGCTGGGAACGTGGGCAGGGCAAGATGCGTGTGGACGATCGTCCTCTAGTGTCTAAAAGTAGGATCTGCATCATCTGCTCTGATAGGCAGAGGAAGGCAAAGGGAACGCTGAGTCAAAGCATAGGATCTTATCTTTGCGGTAGCATGGATGGACCTGGAGACTATTATGCCAAGTGAAATAAGCCAAACCGTGAAAGACAAATACCATATGATCTCACTTATATGTGGAATCTAATGAGCAAAAGAAACTGATGGACAAAATGGAAACAGGCATGGATACATGGAACAAACTGACAGATGTCAGAGGGAGGGCGTGAGAAGGGACTGCAATAAAGAAGGTGAAGAGATTAGCCAAAGAACATGTATGCATAGCCCATGGTCACAGACAACAGTGTGGTGAAGGCCAGAAGAGTGGGGGCAAAGGGGTGGGGGAGTGATGAGAAGCATCTGTAATAGTAACAATAATTTTTTTTTTTTTTTAAGTACAGGGTCTGTTGAGATGATCCTGTTTGTTCAGCATCATCCTGGGTGTTAGGGAGATTCAGACATTACAAGTAGGCAAACTGAAGGAGCGTGTTCTCTGTTCTGGAGAAATCAAAAGAGCATATGGTTTCTCTACTGACTTGATGTCATAGGAATTTCTGAGAAGGAAGAGAACCACACGGATCAGAGTCATCCAGGAGGCTGAGGCTGGAAGAACAAATGGACTTCAGATGAAGACGGAGGATGTTCTGAGACGGGAGAATAGCCCAAATTAACAGGCAGAAAGAAGATTTGTGATGGAGTGGAGATTTCTAATGAAAAACTCTGACAGTCTGTGGTGTGTCGCGATGACTGGAACGAAGCCATGTGGTCAGAAACCGAAGAATAGAAGATCCAGCCCCCTCCGCTCTTTGTCAAGGCCCCTCCTCCAGTCCCCACCAGCCCGGGCAGATTCTCCACTCAGAAGTGAGCAGAGGAGTTGCTCTTTCTGCCCCAGCGTATGGCGAATTATGGTGAACTATGACAACATGATCAGGAGTTGCAGATTCAAATGCTACTAGGGCCAAGTAGTTGATGTAAATGCATGAAACAGACTGGGTGGAGGATTCTGGCATTTACGAGATGTCAACTTTCGTTTTAAATTTTGCAGTGACATTTAGCCAGCCTGGAGCATGGATGCGACTGGAAGTAGTGGGGCTGTGACAGAAAGGGGAGGGCTGGGACCTGCTTTCGATGGGCCGCAGTGACCCAGCTCGGCCAATTGTTAGGGACAGGAATGCAGGTCCACTTGCCAAATATCCCAAGCTTTCAAGAGAAGTACATTCTCTGAAATTTTGTGTGAACTCTCTCAACGTTTAAATAACCGGTCAACTTTTTAAAACAGCACCGATCAAACAAAACACTCGGCCTGCCGGTTATCACTTTAACAATTGGGATTCAGATTAATCAAGTTTATTCTGAAAAATGTTTTAAGATGCTGAATTAAATAGACAAATTTTACTATAATTCTTATGACTTGGGGTAATCTACTGATGTGGGGGGCTGCTTTCATTTCTTTTTGGTGAGAGAAGGAAGTGTTTTTTTCTCTGATGGGTGCCTTGAAGAGTTTGGCTGAGTTCTGGGATTTCGTTGCTCCTGTCTCTCCACCCCTCATTACCTTTCTGAGCCTCTGTTTTTCATCAGTATCATTGGCAATCTGATTAGAGGTCCTTTTAGCTCAACAATTTATGACTCCTAAGGCAACATCTAGATCTAAGATTCTATGATTCTTATTCCAGTCTGAAAGAGAGAGTGTTTTCCAGCTGACCTCACCACACAGAAAGCTCAGGGAGAATGTCGTTTTATGTGCTGGGCTCCTGTCATCCTCCACGGGAGGCAGTACAGTGTAGCAAAGTAACTGTCAACCCTGGCCACACATTAGAACAAGCGGCCCACAATGAATATTTTTGCAGCCCAGTCAATATAACAGTATGTAAGAAATGTTTTAATAAAAAATCCATAACTTAATTTTTACAATATCCTGTTATACATAATCTATATATATAAAAGCCTAAGCGACCGTTACACCTGGTCGGCCTAATGACCAATCAACTGGTCACTGTGATGTGCACTGACCACCAGGGGGCAGATGCTTAATGCAGGAGCTGCCCCGGGGTGGTCAGTGTGCTCCCACAGCCAACCTCCCACTGTCCCTCCCCACAACTGGCCGGCCCTGATGAGGACTGGGCGGGATGGCCCCAATCGCTCCAATCGGAGGCAGGCTGAGGGACCCCACCCATGCAAGAATTCATGCACTGGGCTTCTAGTTATTAATAATGAACTACAACGTTTTCTAATGACTGATTACTATAATCATGTTGCATTCGTTTCCCTTACACGCCTTACCTGCAGGTGCACCATTTCTTGCCACTAATACTAGCAGCAAACATTTTAGCAGCCAATTCCACGTCATTAGTCTTGGACTGACTGATTTGGTATGCACAACAGGAAATATTTCGCTTTTGGAGAACAAGAAAAATAGGTTTATTTGCGTAACGCTTATTATTTTGTGCAGTTATTCAGTGTCTGGTAAGTTAATGTTCAAGAAAAAATATTAATTTTTAATAAAGTGTTCTATTATTTTGCTAATGATTACTCATTTATTTCAGCCCTTTGTATTCAGCATGTCTCTATTGAAATAAACCTACATTTCTATGAAAACTGAAGCTTTTGTTTTTGTGTGGCCCACATATACCTAAACTTTATTTGGCCCGTGTTAGTCTTTGAGTTTGACATGCTTGCATTAGAATGAACTGGGAAGTTTTACAACAAACCTAATGCCAGGCCTCATTCTGAACTACCCAGACAAATGAAAGGGGACTCTGGGGATTGGTCCCAGTGTGGGGATGTTTGATTTTAATGTGCAGCCAGGACAGAGACCTCTGGTGTAGGCACAGGCAGGTTTTCAACCCAGGATCTGTAATCTGATGGACCTGGGTAGTGGCAATACACATTGGAGCCTGAGGCAGAAGGAAAAATGTGACCCCTATCTATATTTATCAAATCATCCTCTCTCAGGGTGGCCGAAGCGGGAAAAGTAAAAATCTCTAAAATAAGAAATCATGACTAGAGCTAAAGTCTGCGTTGACCAGTCTGTTCATGCACTGTTGCCAGCATTCTTCAACTTGGTGGCTGTGCAATGCCCAGTGCTGGGAACATGGGCTGAGAGGAAACGACCGTTCCTGTTGCACAATAATGCAGGGTCATAAACCAACAACAATCTGCCTTTATTTAAAAGCGCACTGACCATCAGGGGGCAGCTCTTGTGTTGAGCGTCTGCCCCCTGGTGGTCAGTGCACATCATAGCTACTGGCCTGTGGTCTGGTTATAACGGTCGCGTAAGCTTTTATATATAGACTAGAGGCCCGGTGCACAAAAATGTGTGCACTGGCGGGGGAGTGGAGTGTGGAGGGGTGTCCCTCAGCCCCACTTGTGCCCTCTCACAGTCTGGGACCCCTTGGGAGATAACCACCTGCTGGCTTAGGCCCACTCCCCAGGTGGCAGATGGCAGGCCCGATCCCTCGGTGCCTGCCCCGCCTCCCCAGGTTGAGCACTCGGCAGGGTCGATCCGGGGGTTGGGGTGCCGCCCCGGGTCGCGCACATGGCAGGGGCGATCCAGGGGTTGGGGCGCCACCCTGCACACGGGACACCTGGGTGGGCTGGCAGATCGCTGCTGCACCACCCGGCCGCCTGGGGTCGGGTCACACACAGACACCCACTGCCCTGGGTCGCAGATGGCAGGCCCGGATGGCAGCAGGGCAGGTGGGATGGCACTGTCCCGCCCTGCCTGCAGTATGCAAATTAGCCGACATCTTTGTTGGTGGTTAATTTGCATATCCTGCTGATTAGCCAATGGGAGTCCTAGCAAAGGAACGGTCAATTACCATGTTTGTCTATTATTAGATAGGATGAGAATAGTTTGCTCTTCATGGATGGTTTTAATTTAGACTTAAAAAAATCAAATTAAAATATTCTTTATCTTGATTTCTGAGATTTTGCCTCTCAAATTTTGCACCCAAGGAGAGTGCTTCCTTCATCCCATCCTAATTCCAGTTCTGAACCTGGGTTCAAATCTTGCCTTTGTTTAGGTAAGTTACTTACTCAGCCTCAGCCTCACTTACTCATGTGTAGGGTGTGGTTAATGCCAGCACCTCCTTTATTGAGCTGTGATGTTTAAACGAGGTGATGTAATGAAGTGCCTAGCTCAAAGTGGGAGGAGCTCCAATACTCCTTGGCCAATATCACCTACAAAGATTGCATCATACTATGGTTTCCATGGTTCCAATTTGTCTCCTTATTCCAAGAGACTTGGCTTACCCGGGGTTTGCCAGTTCTCCTTAGGTATAGGATTGGGGCTGCTTCAACATTGTAAACTATCTCCAACCAAGGGATTCTAGAGTAGAGGTGTTCAAGCTCTTCCACAGAACCCTAGGAACCCCAAATTAACCAGATGTTATTTAACAATGACTATATAAATTGCACTTTTGGGTGTAATTATTTTGGTCTGTTTTATATATTTGGCTCTGTGTAAATTTTATTTTTATCAATTTAAAGAAAAAGTTCCATATTTTAAAAAGCTTAAGGACTGCTCTTCTAGATCCTGTGTCTCAAAGTTTAATGTCCATAAAATTCAGTGTGCAGGGGAAGCATCTTATTAAAATTCAGGTTCTGACTCAGCAGGTGTGGGGTGGGGCCAGATGTTTTGCATTTGTAACAAGCTCCATGCAGGATTGGCTACATAATTTGTGGGGCTCTGTGCAAATAAAAATACAGCACCCCTTGCTGAAAGTCATTATCAATTCCAAGATGGTGACAACAAAGCATTAAACCAAGAGCAGAGCCCTTCTAAGATCTGGGCACCACACCCATGACGCCCCTCAGCTTCTGGGTGGTGTCTGTGCTGCTGGCCCACTACCATATGTTGAGTAACATGGGTCTAATCCAGGGGCGGACAAACTTTTTGACTCCAGGGCCACAATGGGTTCTTAAACTGGACCGGAGGGCCGGAACAAAAGCATGGATGGAGTATTTGTGTGAACTAATATAAATTCAAAGTAAACATCATTACATAAAAGGGTACGGTCTTTTTTTTTTTAGTTTTATTCATTTCAAACGGGCCGGATCCGGCCCGCGGGCCGTAGTTTGCCCACGGCTGGACTCTAATCAGTGGTGCCAATAGAACTTACTGTGATAATGAAAATGTACTATATACTTGCTGTTCAATACAGTAGCCACTTAGCCACATGGAGTTATTGAGCATTTGGAATGTGGCCAGTGTGACTAAGACTAGTTTTATTGAATTTTACTTAAACTTAAATAGCCCATGTGTCTCGTGGTTGCTGTATTGGACAGTGCAATTTGGTTGTTGACTTTCCCCAGCAGGACAGCTTCCTAGTCTAGCACATTGTCAGTCTTCAAGTTGACTATGGAACATTACCGTCAAGGGACCAGATCTTTTCCTTTCTGCTTTAATAGGTCTATTTAATCTTTTCTCTTTTAATCTGACAGACAATGCTATTCCAAACATTCTCATGGAAAAGAACTGGCCCAATCTTGGAAATAATAATTTTTACATCAAAAAATTCTATTTAATTTACTTGGAAAATGTTGGCAATTCATATGTTAAAAGTTACTTGCCTTCTTTTATAGGGCATGATTGACAGCCTTTAAGTGCTGTCTGTGTCTTTTAGAACTAAAGTGACTGACACTCTTCGAGCAGAGCATGCTTTTTTCCAGCCTTGATATGTGACTTGATCTCCCTGATGTGAAGCTGGTTTTTAGGTGTCTGGGCTGCTCCTCTAGTTTTTTGGTTTTTTGGGGGTTTTTTGTGGGGTTTTTTTTGTGTGATTTTGAATATATTTTTGTTGATTTCAGAGAAGGGAGAGGGAGAGAGAGATAGAAACATCCATAATGAGAGAGAATCATTGGTCAGCTGCTTCCTGCACACCCCCTACTGGAGATCAAGCCTGCAACGCTGGGCATGTGCCCTGCCCAGGAATCCAACCAGCGGCCTCCTGGTTCATAGGTTAATGCTCAACCACTGAGTCACGCTGGCAGGGATGCTTCTCAAGTTTTTAGCCCTCGGTGGCCAGGCGTCTTATTTCTGATAATTGCACTGAGCCTGTGCAGGGAGAGCCTCATGCTAGAAGAACGCACATGAGTGCCACCAGGCTTGCCATTGTGTAACAAAGAGGCACTTCAATTCTGAAGGAGTTTTTTTGTTTTTTGGTTTTTTTTTTTACTGGTATTTGGGCTGAGTGAAATCTCCAAATTGCTAAATTGCTAATCTCCAGAGAGGTTCTCTGATTTCCAAACTATGTTCAAGACTTTAAACTTTCTTTTTGAAACAGGATTAAGTGTGGGGATGGGGGGTAGTAAGAGAGAGAGGGAAGAGAGAAGAGGGAGAGGATAAAAATTTAACATCTGTCAAAGAAATAGAAGCAAAAGATGCTACCAGAAGGTTGGAGACCAGGAAGGAGGGGGGAATGTGAGAAAGGGCTCATTTAAGAATATCAGCCAGAAAACAAAGTTCCATACAACAGGAGTTTATAAGTACCAGGAAAAACAGCCCTTGGTTTTAGTGACTGTTTTTTCTTTGTATCTGTAGTTAGTTCATGGCTCTTGACATCAAAGCACAAAACACAGGAATGATTAAATATTCTCCAAATGGGTCACTGCTTGGCTGCCCCAAAATCCACTCTTTAGAAACCTAACACTTCAAAATAGACCCAGGAATCTATAAGAAATTAGTAAATGATAGAGTGACAGTGAGGAAAAGGTGGTATTATTCAAAAGTGTTTTGTCAACTGGCCAAACATTTGCGGAAAATAAATATTGCTCAGTACTTACCCACTACAACAAAATAAATCCAGATGGATTAAATATTTACGTGCTAAAAATAAACATAACCCAAACTATAAAAGTGCTGGTAGAAGAGTAGAATTTTGGGGTCAGGAGTGTGTGTGCACTTAATTTGACCACAGTTTACTCTCCTGCTGGCATGAAGGGTTCCATGTTTGCAAATCCACACCAATACCTGACATTATCTGGTTTCTGTTGTTGTTTTTTTTGTCATTCTCATAAGGCATACCTTTGTTGGCTTACTAATGAATTTGAACATCTATTCAAATACTTGTTTGTTTTTTGGGTTTCCATTTTCATAAAATGCTTATAAAATGCCAGTTTATATTCTTTGCCCAATTTCTATTGGTTTTCTGTATTTGTCTTCTTGATTTGAAAAGGTTCCTGTGTATTCTAGATATTAATCCCTTGTTAGTTTAGGCACCACAAATATCATTTTCCTCTTTGTCATCTGTTAACTTTATCTACGTCAGTCTTTGTTGAACAGAAGCTCTTCATTATAAAGCAATGAAATCCATCTCACACCGATCCATAAGTGTTGTTTGTAATGGGAACAATCCCAATTCCCATTGTCCATTGCTGGGAGAGTGTCCATTGCTAGCAGAGTAGACTGGTGAAACATTAGACACACACCAAGAGGATGGAGCAGAAATTAGAAACAATGGACCAAATACACATGGAACATCAGGGAAGGACCTTAAAATTGTAGTCCTGAGTGAAGCGAGTAAGAAACAGAATTATAGATATAGATATAGATGATATAGATATAGATATAGATATAGATATAGATATATAATTTATGCCAATTAAAATGTACATCATACAATAAGTATTTAACAAAAACATATTCAAATGAAAAAGATACACTGTGCCACACTGTATTGGCTGGTTTATATTTCTAATACATAAAAGATTCAATAATCAATAAGAAAGAGATGAAAAATAATTAAAAATAGACTATTGATATAAGTAGCAATTTATCAGAGAAGACTACAAATACATCTATCTATATAAAAGCCTCATATGCAAAGTGTCCCCTCAGGAGTTCAACCGACCAGGAGTTAGATTGCTCACTATGATGTGCGCTGACCACCAGGGGGAAGCACGGAACAAAGGAAGGCCCTGGCCAGCAGCTGGCAGCCGGCAGCTGCTAGGGACCCTACCTGTGCATGAATTTTGTGCACTGGGCCTCTAGTTAGTTAATAAATATGGATACATGATCATCCTTTTCAGCAATGTAAATAAAAACAACATGATACCACTTAAAGTACGTCAACTGGCAAAGGTAGAAAAAGGGGTGATGATGTGGGAAAGCCAGTGCTCTCATGTAACACTGGTTGAGGAGAAGAGAAACTCTAGTTGTCTTTCAATCTCCATTCTTGATAATGGAATCTATTACTTTTTAAGCGGGCTGCACTATTGACTTGGTTTTAACCAATGGATATAAGTGAAAGTGTTGTGTAGGAATTCTGGGAAGCCTCCTTTAAGGAAAGGAGAAATGTGTCTGATTTCTGCTTCTTCCCAATGCTTGAATGGAGCCGAGCTTTAATAGCAGGCACTCCAGCAGCCATCTTGGAGCACAAGGTAACTTTGAGGATGGAAGCAGGTAAAAAGGAAAGAACTCAAACATAGTTTGGGTGTCTGCAACTTGACCTCCTGGCTCCCAATCACAAACTGGCACTGGAAAATTCCTTTTAGCCTTAGCCAGTTTGGCTCAGTGTATAGAGCGTCAAACTGTAGACAGAAGGGTTGCTGATTTGATTACTGTCAAGGGCACATGCCTGGGTTGTGGGCTGGATCTCCAGTAGGGGGCATGCAGGAGGCAGCCAATCAATGATTCTCTCTCATCATTGATGTTTCTATCTCTCTTTCCCTCTCCTGTCTTAAAAATCAATAAAAATATACTTTAATAGGTGTACCGGATAATAATGCGGATTTTTTTCAATAGATGGAGTTACACTTATGTTGATATATATGCGATTTGATATGTATGCTATTTTGTTGTATTGACAGCAAGCTTCAAAACTTCATATGTCAAATTTGCTGAAAGTGTTAACATCATAGATATTTTTACGCTTAAAAATGTCGAATTTCGTGCCAAAAAAGAGCATTTGCGAGTAGTTTTAATTCATTACTTTGTTTTGAAGAAAAGTGCTGCTGAAAGTTATCGTATACTTCGGGAAGCTTATGGTGAACATGCTCCATCTCAAGATACTTGTGAACGCTGGTTTGAATGCTTTAAAAGTGATGATTTCGATGTGAAAGACAAAGAACATCCAGGTCAATTTGAACCACGCTTTGATCATGAAACAACCAAAATGTGCCAGAAGACCCGGCAAAGTAATTTTGCCTCATGATAAAGCACCATCAGACACTTCAAAACCAGTTAGAAACACATTAAAAGATCTTGCCTGGGAAGTATTAACCCACCCTCTGTATTCACCAGACCTTGCTCCTTCAGATTACCGTTTGTTCCGATCGATGGCACACGCACTTTCTGAGCAGCACTTCAAAATGTACGAAGAAGTGGAAAATTGGGTCTCTGAATGGTTTGCCTCAAAACAATAAAAGTTCTATTGGACGGTATCCACAAATTACCTGACAGATGGGGGAAATGTGTAGTTAGCGATGGACATTACTTTGAATAAAGCACTTTTGATGTTTCTCTTGAAATTATCATGTTTTCTTTGATTACAAAATCCTCATTATTAACCGGTACACCTAGTAAATGCAGCCTTCTTCATAAAAAAAAAAAGAAAAAGAAAAGTCCTTTTATGTGCAAGTGAGCGAGGGAGTCACACATCTCTAAGGGGTCCCCTATCCCTCGTCAGCATCCCTCCCCTCCAAAGATGGCCAATGTTGCCTGAAACAAATATTACAATAAAAAATTATTAAACATTTAAATCATAATAAGGAAAATGGACATTTAATTAATTTAACTTTCCAATGGTGTGTTTTGTAAGACCTTAGCAAATATACTTGTGAAGTTATTTTGCACTAAGACTTCTGGAACACCTCATGTGACAGGTAATGCTTGCTTTGACTTTAGTTTCACTTTTCATGCATGTGTGTGGGTGATATACTTTACATTTCCTCTCAATGCTTTTCTGTCCATTTTTCACTGCTCTGTGTATGCAGAGAGCTGTTAACGTAAACTCACTCCTTGCTCCCAAAGCCATACTATTATTTCCAGGGAGTTACAGACTAGGGGTAGTTGCATCAAAGCGAAGTTATGGGGACAGGTTTTAAATGGAGGCAAGTGGGGTCCTTTTGCTTGGAGAAGAAACTCAGCATAGAATAGCCACCTATAAATACCTGAGGGGCTCAAGAAGCAGAGATTACATAAAGAAGTGCTTTCTACAAATGAAAGTTGTCCATCAACGAACTGGGCTCCCTTGCAAGGTAGTGAGTTCCCCGATCCTGGAAATATTTGTTCTGGAGAGGACATTGCTCCAGCGGGCTGCACCGGGTCAAGGTCCCATGATGCACTGGGGCTCTGTGACTGACTAAACATGCAACAGCCTTATGAAAGGATGAAAAAAAGATCTCAGTGGGAACTGGATGTCTGAGGAGAAGAATTTGCAGCATGTGCCCGGCAGCATGTGAAGAGCAAGACTGGGACATGAGCTTAACTTCCTAACGTCCTACTTTCCAGTTAACCATCAGACCCAGTTGAACTGTCCCACCCACCACCTCCCAGTCCCTCTCCACCATCTAAACCGCCTTCCTCTCTGCCTCCTCAACCCAAACCATGTTCCCACACCTCTTTTCCTCCACCGAGACTGCTCTTAAAACTTCGTCCTGCAGGTCTCCCCTGAGGCACTGAATGCAGTTCTGCTTCAAAACTACTGATAGAAACCGCCGGGCTCGACACACCTGCCCACTCGCCACAGAGTAGTGAGACATAAAAGTGAAGAGACTGGCCTTTAGAGTCAGATCATAGTGAGAATTCAGCCCCTACCAACCATTACCTCTTACCACCACTCAACTTTGGTTTCCTCATCTCTCAGTTGGGGAGGATGATGCAAATGACAGCTCATGTTTGCACCAGACACGAAGTGCCTCCGGTGGATGACCTCTCTAAGAGCTGGGTACTCTTCATTCTCGTCACCTACCACCCATGGGATTGCTGGGAGGCCTGGTGCACTCTGAGCTCTATACAGACGCCGTCTGCCGTTGTCACTATAAGGCAGGTCAGGGGATCAGGTGTGTTGTAGCTATGGTAGCCCCAACTCCACTCCTTTCTCCCCAATGATCACGACAGCCTACTGTGATGTGATACCAGAGTGAGAACAACCAGTCTGCACTAACTCGGCATTTATCCACATTCATCTTGGACTGTTACTGGGTTGCTCACCTGTCTATGTGTGTCTTGTCTCGGTGATGGGTCAGGGCACCTCCTCCAGCGTGATGAGCTTCCCCACCCACAGGGTCGTGGTGAATGGAGAGTGTGTGTTGGAAGAGGAGAATCCCAACTGGGCAGTTCCTCCAAGTCAGGCTCGGGAGGGAGCTTTCCCAGGTGCGCCCAGCTGAGGCCTTGGAGAGAAATGACAGGCTGTGGGTGGGGACCTCAGAAAAAGGAGAGCTCTGGGGCCTCGCAGCCTGCAAGCCTGGCTTGGCAGCAGCTCTTTTCCCTGCTCTCTTTTGAAAGGAAATTATGTGACTGCTGGCACGAGGCAATTATCATTTGTGAACATTTTTTTCTCTCTCGTGTCATGTTAGAGAAAGACACACACAAACCTTGCCTAAGAACAGTACATTCAGGAATTACAGGCATAAGCCAATCTAGTTTTAAAAATGATGTTGCCATCTAAATTCTATTAACCCTACAATGCAATCTCCCTTAGACCAAAATATTGCAATTTCCTTCTCTTTTCACTTTCTTTTTCTCCAATTTAATTTGATTTTTGCTCTCTTTAGAGGATTCACAGTAATCAGGTTGGGCCATCATCATTTCAGTATTGCCCTTCGAGTTCCTTCCCTTTATATTTGAGCCCGTTCTCTACTTCTTCCTTAATCCACTTTTTGCCCAGTGAATATCCCAAGAAGAACTGGACAGAGATAAATCATTTTGCCTTGGAAACTTATCAGGTTGAAAAAAATAAACAATCTGCTGCCCTCCAAAACTCAGAAAATCACGTTAGCCTAAAGTACCAAGTCTGTTTATTTTCCTTTATCTGAGGGATAGATTTCATTATGAAAGCTGGGCCTGACTGAATGGCCAAAGGAGTCCCTAACACGAAAGGGAGTGCCAGAAATAATAAGTGAATGTGTTTGCTATTGAAATAGTCCAATCTGGATTTCAGAAGGGATTACATTTGTTTTTTTGGAAGGTATGAATCATATAGGTTTTAAATAATAATCCTGCAGCTTCAGCTCTTTTGGAGGGCATGCAGAGTTGCTTGCCAACTCCTGAAAGCCTGGAGAGTAATTGATTTAACAAGACTGAAGCAATATTGCTTTTCATGCAGCTTAAGGTGTAAACAAATAATTCCTCTTAACACATTTCTAATGTTTTGTATAATAACATTCATCAAATTAGGTGGAAACAAACACATCTTTTAAAAAATCCAGACTTCTTTCATTCCTTCTCTTTCGATATCCAAGAAAATGAAGAATAAATAGAATGAAGAGACCAGAATGGGGCAAGTGATGAAAGCTAAGTGGCTTGTTTATTTCTTTGTTATAAATTTTCGTTACATGTTGACTTGAAAGGGAGGAAAAGTACTCTCTGCCTACAAGATGTAGTCAAAAGGATCTTTTTATTCTTTAGGAAATGAAGATGAAGAAGTAACTGCAATGATAACATTTCCATCCTGGCAAGGTGACCCCGTGTGTGGTTAGAGAGGCTGAGGAGAGTGCTGTGGTCTGGAACCATTCAAAGAAGCACTTGTGGCCACTGGGGAGCCTCAGTGAAACTCCACAACACACACGCGGGCACCCTGACTTGTTTGCTAGCTCCCGTATTCTGGTCTGCCTTGCAATCGTCCTCAGTTTGGCTTCACACACGGGCATCCAAGCCCTCTGAGATTCTGCCACCCTGGATGGATTTGATGTTGGGATGACCTTATAAGACATCTTTCAGGTAACAAGCCTGCCAGGTTAAAGACAACCTTAGTTATAGCCCAAGTAATGTGGCTTGGGACCTTCTCAGCCAGGAAGACTAGGCAATTCCTGCTGTCTAAATGTAGAACCCATAATCTTTCAAAGAAAAATATAAGTCAGTTAATCTACAGGGGCAAAAAATAATAATATGTAAAGGCTCAGTAGCAAAATCCTGGTCTCTTTGTCAAAAGTAGATTGATCACTGATGAAGAGATAAATAGATCTAGCTAGACACCAGTATAAACACATGAACATGATTCTTTCTGTCTATCTATATGTATCTATCAATCATGATATAAATATAGTTCCAAACAATGTTTTGCTAATACTTATTATACATTATTTACATGACTTAACTTGGTATAATAATGCCAGGATTGTTTACTGTTCCTTTTTTAAATTAGCAAAATCAAAAGTAGCTCATGGTTATTCAATGAAGCAGGCAAAAGTCTGTTATTAAATCATTGTCAGTGACTCTAAACGGGCTGTAGAGAAGACCCCCAAAATGAAAATTGACTGGAAGAGTAGACTTGTACACTTGGTGAAGCAGACATGAGCACAATTACAATTTGCCTCAAACTTTGCAGGCAATTTACCTTTGGATTGATGTCAAGCAGGGAAAATTTCAGCCCGAGGACATTTTTTAAAAGGAACTGATCAGTATTGGAGAACGGAGGAAACAGAAAGAACCAGAATGGGCGTGTTAATGGAAACTCCATTTCAGTCAAGCCTATGCTGTTAAATGTGAGTACGACAGTGGAATGGGTGTCACTGAAGCAGATAATTCGTCTTGTTCCTGTTACCCCACCATTCAACCTGCCAACCTGTCATTATTCTAAAGTAGAAATTTTTCCCCTCATTTCTGCTTTTAGTTGGCATTTTTATCCGAGAACTGATGCTGCCCTAATGTACCTGTAAAATGTCCTAGAAGGGAGGAGTCCATGCCCACAAGAAAATACTTGAAGACTTTCGGGATAACTGTAGGCACAGCAGAAAACAAACCCCAAAGCAACTTTATCTAGATTGACTATCTTTATCAAGTGTCATGGTCATCATGATTAGCTCCCTTTGCTTAATACATGTCTGATTATTTACTTGTTCCAATGGAAATGATATGCCATTAAAGTTATCTGAAACCAGTGCAATTTATTTAAAGGATCCCTGCTAAATCTTATCCTCATTGTTCATCTCCATTGTCCTGGGAGGGCCTAAGTCAAGATGCCATCTGCTATTTCAACAAACAAGCAAAAGGGTTAGGAGATATGATATGGTGCTTTAGTGGGCACTCATTGGGCCCAGAGCTGAGCCTGTCTCTTTGGTAAGTAGAAGTAAGTGGAAGCAGAGTGTGTGTAGGCACACAGTGATGCCATCTCATTTCTACTTCCTTTTTTAAGGGAAGAAGTCATGTAGAGTGGAAAGCCCAGTTTGGCGGAGGGGAGCAAGAAGGTCAAAGGGATAGGGCTGTGGGACTCTACCTGAGGTCCTTATCAATTCTATCTCCTTTATACGGGGGCTGTTTCTGCTATAGTGGGGAAATGGCTCTCTCCCTGGCTTTCATTCATTCCAGTGTATTTCAATCCAATTTAATCTACACACACACACACACACACACACACACACACACACACACCTGCCTTCATCTCCGCAAGGAGAAGAAAAGGAAGAATAACTGAGGGAGAGTGGAAGCCATGAGTTAGGGTAAGAGGATAGTAAAGGAAGCAGACAAGGCAGCAAGGAGAAGGTTTGGATGATAAGTGTGAGAAGTGCTGTCACTGCAAAATCATGTCAAAGTTCTTTTATCTGCCCAGTCTGTGCCCCTCCCCCCGCACCCCCCCTCCCCCAGGTTTTGCTTTCCTTCCTCAGTGGGACTTTGTGCATATATAATGAGGTGGGAAGGAGTAGCATCTGGGTTTTGTGTGGCAGGCAGGGAAATATAAATAAGAGGAAAGAAACAACAGGGAGAAGGAAAGGACTGCTAACAATTGCCTTGATTCTCCACTTTCTTGACTTCGCCTCTATGTTTATGCCGCATAGTCTGTGATTACAAGAGCAAGTAGAGCAAGTACTGCAGATTCAGTAGCCAAGGCATAAAAAATTGGAATTACTCACCTTGGGAGAAGGACACATTTGTGATAGGATAGATGTTCATTCATCAGACACTGCTATGCAATGAATTTTCAACTGGTTAACTTCCAAATAAGACTTGTTATAATGAAGGTTGAAGGGTCCTCGAGTATGGTTCTTATACTAAAAAAGCATCAGGATTTTGCACTTACGAAGCTCTTGATATAAAGAAATAATAAATCTTAACCAGTGGGTCTTCATCTGTGTGGACAAATCTCAGAAATCAATGGCAGAAAGTGAAAAGATTATGGCACAAAGAGAAAGAAAAGTCATCGAGTTAAACTTTGGCAATGCCTACTCAAACACTGCTTAGAGGAAAAGATGTACCCAGGCTAATGGAAGCTTCATCCCCGTCTTAGTGAGGGATGTGTCTGATGATCAGACTGTGCCATTAAACACACCAATCCAATTCATTTTTAAAATGAGGAAGGAAGAGGAAGAAGAGAGGCAAGCATTGATGTGACAGAGAAACATCGATTGGTTGCCTCCCGTACACGCCCTAATCAGGGATAAAATCCATAATCTGGGTATGTGTGCTGACCTGGAATTGAATTGGCAACATTTTGGTGCATAGCATAATGCACAACCAACTGAGCCACAGTGGCCAGGGCATACCAATCCAAATCTGATGCCATGCTCACCTATCTCCTTTTGATGACATGGCTTTCCAGCGAGTTTACCCAAAAGGGGGAGAAGTCATTGTTCAGGCTAGTGCAAAATTTTTAGCCATCCAGAGTCACAGTTCCCATCATCAATTAATATGCTTACATGTTATGTATTTATTTTACTATTCTAATTGCAATTGTCCTGTATTCAAACTGAATCAAAAACATTTTACAAAGCTCACTTCCTTCAAAGCTACAGGGAGTAGCCATTATCAAGATCAGCATTTGTTTCCAAATATGAAGCTCCAAAAATTGATGGAAATTGGCATTTACAAGCAGATAAAATTATATACATTTAGTGAATTTTGAAGGCACCTGAAATGAATCATTTCACATAGTGACTCAATTGGCTATGTATTGATTTTGAATTTGCGTACCACACACTTTACTTTCCATTACCAATTTCATCTTGCTCTTTAGCCTGCATTTATGTTGATGGCACAGGACATAGGAGCTTGTCATCTCCTAGGTTAAAGACATCTCCTTGAGGTAATTATCCAGTCTTTTAGGATTTCTCCCCCTGGTTGGTTGTTGGGGCCATTCTCTGGGTCTTGCCAGAATTTGCAGTGGTGTTGATTGACCCAACTGTTGTTTTGGGCATCAACCTGGCACCAGTGCTTTTAGCTCTTGGTCTGTCCATTGCCTCTAGAGTTGAGGACCCCATTCTCTGTGGCTTCCTCATCCTGACCCCAGCCTGCGTCCAGGCAACCACATCTCTGAGAATATCTAGGGCCCCCAAAGAAGCTCTAAGGCTCAGCTGCCATCCCTTGCACTGTTGGTCTTGTACTCCTCCCTACCATGGTGGTAGAGTCTTGCCATCCAGTTCAGCTTTTATTCCAACTTATAATCGGAGTGATCCTTTACAAACTCCAATTGTTTTTTCATCACACCTCCCTCCTAAGTATTCAGAGGCTCACCATTGCTTTTAAGGCGATGTTTCTTAACAAGGACAACAAAGCATTGCACAAGTTGTACCTGCCTCCTCACCCTTATCAGGCTTTCTACCTTTCCAACCTCTGACCTTTGCTCCAGCCCCACTGGCCTTCTTTCAGTCTAATCTACTAGCTGTGTTCCCACCCACCACTGGGACTTTGCACGTGCTGCCTCCTTTGCTTTGAATGATCTTTCTCCCCTCTTTCCGGATTAACTCCTCTTTGCCCATCAAATCTCAGTTCAAACATTAAGTATTCAATGGATGAAGGTTCTGTTAAGGTATTTGGACATAACCTCTGACTAAGATAAAGGGACTAAAGTCTGAGGCAAAGGGGTTTCCAGCAGGTTCCAGTCAGTGGAAGCCCATTCCTGAGTTTGGATGATTGATGGTTTTGCCAATAATTCATGTGAGAGATGACCTAGTCCTTGTCACCAGTGGCTATGAGACGAGAGAAAAAGTGGTAAACCAGAGTTATATTTTGGAAAGAGAAAAGTATGTGAAAACTAGCTAAATTTGGTTTAAGATGACCACCAGGTTTCTAGCTGGTGCTCTTAGGTGGGAAAATGGAAGTTCAGTTGTGTTAAGGTACCCATGAGACCATCAAGAAGACATATTCCGTTAGTGGCTGGCATTATGAATCTGGAGTTTAGGAATGAGATCTGAGCTGAACATGAAGCTGTGAGACTCATGGAGATCACTGGGGTAGATGAAAAAGAACAGCTATGAAAGAGAAAGGTGAAGTAGGAACATATAAGGCAGGTGATTTCTAGCTTAAGCATGTGAGACCAGGATTTCCAATACATTTTATAGGATCAAAGGGAAGATTTGAGAGATAAGGTCACAAAAACTTTGTTTATATAAAATTGACATAGTAATTCCCAGCTTATCTTAATAAGTATAGGTTCAACATATTATGGCCACTAACTATAAATCACTTTCAAACTTTGAACAATATGATTGGAAAAACTATCCATACTTAAGACAGGGGAAAGCATAAATTTGTTTGCAAATAGATGGCCATTTCACTTTCAATAACTCTAATATAAGTACTCTTTGTTTTAATCTATACTTTAGGTTGAAAAGTCCATTTGGAGAATGAGAGAGATAGGTTCTCACTCTCTTTCTTAGATTTGTATCTACATTCAAGAATACAGCCCTAGTTGGTTTGGCTCAGTGGATAGAATGTCGGCCACAGGTTTGATTCCAGTCAAGGGCATGTACCTTAGCTTCAGGCTCCTCCCCAGCCCAGGCCCTGGTCAGGGTTCCTGCAGGAGGGACCAATCGATGTGTTTCTCTCACATCAATATTTCTCTCTGTTTTTCCCTCTGTCTTCCATTCTCTCTAAAAATCAATGAAAAAATATCCTAGGGTGAGGATTTTTTTAAAAAGAATATAAGTAAATATTTAAAAACAAACAACTGGTAGTAGTTGTAGAGCTTTTCATGAACATTTACAAAAGTGGCTATTGTAGAACTTTTGGGGGAAAAAAACATTGTAATCCTGTATTCTGGAGCAAATTCAAAACTATCATGAAAGCAAAGTGACTACTTACTAAATTTTTAGATAAGTTTAAGAAAAGACAACCTAAAACTAACATACTGCTTTGTGTTAATTATATCTCAACAAAAAAAGAGTAAGTGATCTAGTTTAAAAAGCATATTTGGTTTTAAAATACATGAATACAAATTTCTGAATACCATTTATATAACTTGTTTTCATTTTCTCAAAGAACATCTATAATTTAAAAAATAAATTCAAACAAATTCACTTGTTTTCCAATATATATTTTATAAGCACATTTGATACCTATATTTCATACATATATATTTGTATGTGTGTCTATGTATGTATATGTACATATGCAATAAAATTATTTTTAAACACACACAAAAGGCAGGTTTAGCTTCTGGTATACTCTTAATTTTGTTTTTTGAAGCAGTGAATCATACTATTATAGTTTAAAGCCTCATTGCTCTAATTAAGTGCTCAAATGATAAATATCTATGTGTTTGGCCACTAATATGAGACCAGTGAACTTTATTTCTAATTAGAGCAACTGTGAAAATGCTAACAAACACATCTTGAATGAGTATCAATAGGCCAAGCCATTAGCAATAGCTAAAGAGGCTATTAAAACATCTCAAGATTTCTCAGTTAATCCTGATCAACAGGATAACTGCTTTTAGTTTCCTTTGTCCATCAGATATTGACAAAAATATCTTTTTGAAAATAAAATGTCAAGATGAATTTGGCTGAATAACATAAATTTGGCCACATTTTTCTCCTGCCATATAGCCACAAACTCACAGTGACTATATGGTGGTTGGAACAAACGGGGTGCCATATATGGCATTTGATTTTCTAAGAAGGCTGGGTTATAAGAACTTTACATATGTGGGGGCTTTTGCTATAAATCCAGTTGAAAAAGGAAAAGCTTTTAATAAACCCTAGAGAAGGTTCCATCTAGTGGAATGAGCTAACCTAGGAAACAGTCACCTCTGGACAGTTACCTTGCGGCTATTCATTCAGTAAGAAGTTTGGGTTTTGTTTGGCAAAGTGCTGTGAAAGCCAGTGTGAAACTCCAGTACATGCACACACACACACACACACATACATACACATGCACATGCTGTGCACACATACAAAGAGGTTACAATCACTGAACCTCAAAGAAGAGACACAGATTTTCTTACAACTTGAAAATAAATAAAGCTACGTGCCTCAGTATCTCTTATTGTAATCCAAATGGCACTCAGACACCAATGGGATCAGGATTTTCCTGATGATAGCTCTGCCCTCAGCCCTGCCCTGTTCAGAGCATTTGTTAGCTATTCAGCTTCTAAGAGTAACTGAACAATAATAATCAGGAATAGAATTTTCAGTAAATGGCTGAGCACACAAAAGGAAAATGCACCCACAAGGTCTGGCTTCCTTAGCAGGGAACTCCCGCCTCCCAGCACCCTTGCTCGGCATAAGAAGCTGTAAAGAGGTGGTGTGACCTGGGCCTGCCTTTGCAACTCTGAACAGTTGGCAAAGCCCTACTCCTTTGATAGGCAAATCTCCACACTGCTGAGTGGCAGTCTAACAGAACAAGATCACTGCGAATGGGACAATGAAAACACATTCACTGCCTTGTTTCTCCAAGTATAAGGCAGATGTTTGGATTCATTGTCTTGGTGCACATGTTTGATCAACCTCTCTCTTCCTTATTTCTATTCTTACTTTTAAAAAAATGCAAGCTTTACTATCTTAGTGAAAAAGCCTTTCTTAGAAACAGATATAGGTAGGACACATGGAGGTAAGTCATACAAGGGAAACGACATTAATATGAATTTAAGTAACATGGAAAATACCCTCCCAACAACTCTCCAGCATGTATTCAGATCTATCCCTCCACAATACAAATGCCGAGTTTTCATAGTAAGTAAAGGAGGCTTCTGCTCTGATTGCACAAACAACAAGTAGTAAGGGCCTTGAAAATAAATTACTGGGGCTACTGAGCCCAATGATACACTGTTTCTTCTGGGCCTCAATTCTTTCATCTATAAAATTATTTCCCACTTACTCCATCTATGTCTCTTTACTCTTGTTTCTTCCACACACTACTGCCAGACTATTTTCCTGATGATAGCTCTGCCCTCAGAATTTCCTGTGGTATAAAATTCTAGCCAATGTTTTAGCCATTCCCCCTGCCCCTGCTCCAAGCCCCTTACTTACACTCTACCCTTAAGCCAAAAGGGACTAGTTTCTGTTTTCAGTATATTTTTACACTAGAGGCCTGGTACAGAAAATTCTTGCATGGGTAGGGTCCCTAGGCCTGACTGGCAAGCAGGGCCTATCTGTGGGGTGACCGGCTGGGCGACTGGGGGGGGAACCCCACTCGTACCCACCCTGGCTGGCCTGGGGTCTGTAGGCTGGGAGAAGCTCTTGTGTTGAGTGTCTGCCCCCTGGTGGTCAGTGCATGTCATAGCAACCAGTCGTTCCACCAGTCCTTCCAACCTTCAGTCAATTTGCATATTAGGCTTTTATTATATAGGACTAGAGGCCCTTTTCAGGAAGATTCCTGCAAGAATAGGGCTTCCTGAGGCTGAGTGAAGCAGAGAAGGGAGCGAAGCCCACTGAGGCGTGCCTCGCTCCCTTCTCTGCCGCTTCGCTCCCTCCCATCTCTGCTGCCTCAGCTCCCGTATCCGCTGCCTCGGCTCCATTCCCTTCTCTGACGCTTGGCTCCCTTCTGCAGTGCTTGCCTTCCTTCTATGCTGTCTTCAGTCTTCGCTCTGCACCTGTGTTTGCAAATTAACCGCCATCTTTGTTGGGTTAATTTGCATATTGCTCTGATTGGCTGGTGGGCATAGCGAAGGGACAGTCAATTTGCATGTTTCTCTTTTCTTAGTGTACATTGTTCTTGCCCCAACCCCAATCTTTTAACAGCTTAACATTTTTCATGTCCCTTGAAATGCATTTCAAATCTGATCTCTTTAGTGAAACTTTTCCCGAGTCCCCCAATTATATGTGGTCCTCCCTTCTTTCAAAGTAGCTGACCCTTGCATGTCTCTTCACTAGGTCTGTTTGCCTCCTAGAACCTTTTATACTCTGTCAATCTCCACCCTCCAGTTAGACTGTGAGCTCCTCCAGGCAGGCAGCTTCTCGTTATCTCATCTGTGTGCTACACCCCACCCTCTACAGCAGAATACCCTGCTCAAGATGGGCATCTGAGGGAAGGAGCTGAATCAATATGTTTTCCTCTTATTTGAAAACAATCAAAGGAATGTCAGGTAATAATAGGGCTAAAGAAATGAACTATTAGGTGAGAAGGGTCAGTGGGGAAGCAGCTGTCTTTCTTCTCCATAGAGAGGAAAGAATATCTTTCCATCTAGTCCTCATACTAATACGTTACTATCTCAGACCACACATATCCCAGTGAGGTCAAGAAATAGCAGCAATATATAAGGGATATGGTCAATACTATTGTAATAACTATGTATGGTTCCTAGTGGGCACTTGAAATGCTGGGGGAACACTTTGTAAAGTATGTAATTATTTAACCACTATGCTGTGCACGGAAACTAAAACAGAATAATATTCAATGTAAACTGTAATTGAAAAATAAAAACATTTAAAAATTCAAAAACAAACAAAATAGCAAGAAAAAAATGGGACTTTTCATATCCTGGGAGCGACAACTGTCCTTTGTTTGTCTCCAACACCATCTCAGAGAGCCTGGGAAGGGTGGGGGAAGAGGCAGAAAGAGAAGGGTTTGAGAAGCCCCTTATCGAGAAGAAAGCAGAGTGGGGGGTGGGGAGTGTGGGCATGGGAAGAGAGAAGGAAAAGCGGGTTGCTAAATTAGAGAAAAAAAGATCTTCCTATTGGTTGAGACTGGGGCTGCTGAGAACTTGCCACACCGCTCTGTTCTTATTATAACTTAATCTCTGTCCTTGCCTCCTCATCTATGAAGTTCCACAGAGGCATTGAGGGTCCAAAGCACTGGAAGATTCTTGAATTAAAAGGCACTGTGTAAAGGCAAAGAATTATCATTATTATTATGAGGAACCTGTCAAAGACAGAAACAGACACCACAACGCATAATTTTTTAAAAAATAAATACCATGCTGTCAAATTGGATAGTGACTGGCTGTTAGATAACTTGGCAACTGCAGCCGAGCAAATGTGCAGGAGAGGTGAGTATTTTTCCACTCTTCCTGAAGGCTGGAAACATAAACAGCAACTCTTTTTTTTTATTTTTGCATCAATCTTTCAGTCGTGTCCATCAAATTAGGCTTTCAAGTTTAATGCTGAATAAAATACCCTAAACACAGTGGAGAGCAAGCCCAGACTGAACATCTTGAAAGTGATGAGCTGAAAGAGCGTGCACATTCCACGTGAATGTTTCAGCGGTGTCAGAAAATGCAGCACACTCAAAAAATCGGTCTGCGGATTTCTTCGGTGCATTCCCTCTTAACAGTCCAAAGGGAATTCGCGTTTCAACTGTAGGATGTACTGCCACAGCAGTTTAGGCGGAGCTGGTAGTATCAGAGCAGGGAGTGGGGAGCTGAATACCCCATGCTCCCGCACAAACTAGGCCACCCAGAGCAGAGCAGAAGTACACAATAGGTGTGGCCCTCACACAGCTCTTTGGCACAAGGTGGAGCAAGATCAACTGTGTTTGTCTGGATTGAGGACCAAGGGCATAGTGAGGGAGTGGGAGGGGGGAGCCACACTCTTGCTGGTGAGCAAAGGGATTGGCTAATAATAGTTGTGTTTATACCAGGGAGAATTGAAGCCACAGCAGAAGGGGAAACTAAAGACATTAAATTTTAGTAGAGCTAATTTTGGAAGAAAGGAAAAGTGCTGAGGGAAATGAAACAGGATAAAGCTGTTGAAGAGAAAGCCACAAAGGAAATAGAGAGTGTTCAAAGAAATATTAATGCATGACCAAAATCACTACAAGCTACCCAGTCATAAATATTCCAACAGAGTGAAGAAAAAAACAAAAGCCAAGGTGGATTCAAAGTGAGAATCTATGGTAAGAGAAGTAGAAACACTGTTTATAAGAATTTGTGGAAGTATAAGAACTCAAGGATGGCCTCAAAGGCAATTACTGAGTGCAAATAGAATGTGGAGAAGTAATTCTTTTGTTGGACAAACACCTCTGTTTACTTCTGTACATTTTTCTCCTCGTTCCCTTTCTGTCATCCTATAAATACCCCTGTTTGTACTTTCCTGTCTGGCATCCACTTCAAGTGTCTGGATTCATCTTATGTTTACTCCCATATGTTCTTGATTGAAGGTAGGGAGATGGTTTATCTAAAGATGAGGGGTTAGGGGAGCAGACCCAGCTCAGGGAAAATGTTAAGGACGTTGGCAATAGCTACCCTGCCTGTTAAGAATGCTTCCCTCAACATCAGAACAAAAGGTGGGAGAAAAGCTTCTGAGACACATGAGCAAGTCAAGATGTCAGAAGCAGACATTTGGACCAGGGTCTCATAGAGAGAACACAGAGTCACTGAAGAAGGCACAGGTGAGCGTCTCTGCCCCACGGTTCCCTTAGCAACACTCCTCTGAACTCAGTGGGAAGAAGGCACACATCTGTCTGTGTGGCTTCACACAAGGGTAAGGAAGGCACAAGAGACCTACAGTTTTTAAGCTTAACTCCCTAATAAGTAGGTCAAGTGGAAGTCTTCAAATTAAAAATGGAAATCAGGAAGGGGCAAAAACCATACCTTCTGGCTAAGCTACCAGCAAATGATTCCAAGTCAGCATGGCAAAAAAGGGAATCCTCTGATAATAAAAAGAATCCTCTGATCTGTGGAAATCAAATACACTTACCAGCAAGCACCTGTACTCTGCAATCTAAAATAGCGTGTGTTAACATTTAGCTTTAATAGAGTTTTTGGGTCTCAGTTTGGTGGTTAGCTTGTGTTTGTCACAAAATCCTGGAAATTTTTTCTAGACCTTAGTAGTTACTACTTACAGGTGAGCCCCTATGACCCCGGTCTAGAGGCCCTGCTGGGAGCTGGCCAAAGGTGAGGGATCCCTAGTCTGCTCCACCATCTTTGTGTGAGCTACACCTGGAGGAGAGCACTCACAGTTAGACTGTCCACATCTACCTTGTATGGTAGAGACAGAAACGGTTCCTCACTGAGAAATCTGGGGAGTTAGAATCCCTGCAAATGGAACCAACTCGAAGGCTTGAAACTAAAGACAGCAGGCTGGCTCTTAGATTCCGGGGAAGGCTGGAGAAAAAGAGGCTATGCTTGGCTCCACTGTGTTAGCTCCTCCATCGTACATTAACAACAGGAGACTAGAGGAGGGCTGTACTGGGTTGAATAGAGTCCCCCCAAAATGCATGTCCATCCAAAACCTCTAAAGGTGACCTTATATGGAAATATGGTGACTGAGATGTAATTAATTAATTAAGATGAGTCATACTGGATAGGGTGGGTCCTAAATCCAATGACTGGTGTCCTTATGGGAGAGAGAGAGAGAGAGATTATATGAAGATGAATCAGAGATCAGAATGATGCAGCTACAAGCCGAGGAATGCCAAGGGTTGCCAGCAACCATCAGCAGCTAAGAGGCACGAAAGGATTCTTTCCCAGAACCTTCAGAGGGCGTGTGTCCCTGTTGATACCTTGATTTTGGGCTTCCAGCCTCCAGAATACCAGAGAATACATTTCTGTGCTTTTAAGTCATCTAAATTGTGGTAGTTTATTATGGCAGCCTAGGCAACTAGTACAAGGGTGATCACAGGCAGACGTTCAGACAAAAGGAGTGAAAGAACAGTCAGAAAAACAACAAAAAGCTGACCTAAGGACAATAATAGCACAGCTTCGCAGGGCCTTTTAGCATAGAGTAAATAGCCATGTAGCCCACATGCACAGTGGGGTGGAGGACATTTTTTAAATTGAGGCTCAGGACAATTTTGAAGGGCATGAAAGTAGCACTGAAATTCCCATTGGCCAGATACTGCAAAGGGAACAGCAGGCAGGGGCAGAAAAGAAAGCATCTTTTGTTCCCAAGGGGCAATGTTTTTCAGCTGCAGTCTACTGGAAGCTATTCCTTCCCACCCAAAAGCACAGGAAAAGATAAATCACTCTGCCTAGCAGGTTGCACGGAAAGACCAAAAGATTTGTTGGAATCTGCAGTAGGAGATTCGGCCACGTAAAATAAACCATGAAAATCAGGCTGGTGCTGAAAATCACTGTGGGCCTTTGCTTCTCAGGTGTTCTTCCCTATGTCCATGTCCAGTTCCTTCTTCCATTCCTCAATGTGTGGTCCCAACCCAAAGCCCCTGAGGGCCCCTGTTTCCTTCTGTTCTCTTCTGTCTTGGCTTTGTACATCCTTAGATTTCCCTGCACAAAGACAGTTCAGGCCATCCATTATGCATTCCCTCAACCTCCTGCCCCTTTTCCAACAAATATCCATTATACAGGTGTCTTTTCCTCCTGACCTGGAAGGATAGGTATCTCTGTTAAGTTCATAGCCAACTCTTGCACTTCTTCTCTGTATCTTCTAATCTACTCAAGGCTTTCTCTTCTTTCATCACGCTAGCCTCTTCTTGTTCTCTTTGGTATAAAATATATTCAAACTTTCTCAACTTAGGAAACCTCTCCCTGACTTTGGTGATAGCTCCCATCACTCTCAGTAATTATCCTCTCCTCCTCCTCTTCTTGAAGCTTTTTGGAAGCACAGATTACATTCAACAGGACCATTTTTGCACCATACAGCTGCAAGTCTGGCTTTTGGCTACACTGAAACTATCCTCACCACCAAGGTGACTGCTGAATTAGACGAACACTTTCTAGTTTGATCTTAGTTGATATCTCTGTGATATTTGGCAATGACCTCCTTGAAATTCTATTCTTCTGCGACTTTATGACATTACTCTCTTGTTTTTCTGCTACCTCTCTAGAAACTCAATGTTTATCCCCTTCCCTTGATCTCCTTTTTTTTAGAATTACCCCAGGGTCTTCCCATAGCCTCCCTACTACCACCTTTAAAAATGTTGTGCCCTCTTTTTTATTCTGAGGGGACAATGCTTGGGAACACTCTGCCCAAAGACTACCATCCATATCCATATGTTAATACATGCTGATGAATCCCAAGTATATATCTAAAGCTCTGGTCTTTTTCCTTATATTCATATTCCACAGGCTCTCCCAATTCAACATATTCAAACCTAAACTAATCATCTTGCTCTAATTACTCCTCCCATGTTCCAGCTCCCCAATCAAAGCCCCTGTTTTCCCCCTTAGCTTCTTTCACTCACTACTGATAATTCAACTCAGCTTGCTTAAAGTACCAAGTATCTAGGTGCTTGGCCCTGAGCTTGCAAAAAAAAATGAGATCTCAGAGAACAGTAAGAGAGAGAGAGATAGCCAAATATATATTACTAGAGGGCCGGTGCACAAAAATTTGTGCACTCGGCGGGGGGAGGGTCCCTCAGCCCAGCCTGTGCCCTCTCGCAGTCAGGGACCCCTCGGGAGATGTCCATCTGCTTGCTTAGGCCCGCTCCCTGGGGTATTGGGCCTAAGCTGGTAGTCAGACATCCTTCTGGCAGCCCAGGAGCCCTTGGGGGATGTCCACTTGCCAGTGGGGACCAGGCCTAAGCTGCAGCCAGACATCCTTAGTGCTGCTGAGGAGGCGGGAGAGGCTCCCACTATTACTGCTGTGCTGGCAGCCATCAGCCTGGCTTGTGGCTTAGCAGAGCTCCCCGTGTGGGAGCGCACTGACCACCAGGGGGCAGCTCCTGCATTGAGCATCTGCCCCCTGGTGGTCAGTGTGTATCAGAGTGACCAGTCATTCCCAGTCCTTCTGCTGTTAGGGTCAATTTGCATATTACCCTTTAATTATATGCCTGGTGCATGGGTGGGGGCTGGCTGGTTTGCCCTGAAAGGTGTCCCGGATCAGGGTGGAGGTCCCCCTGGGGTGCCGGGCCAGCCTGAGTGAGGGGCTGAGGGCCGTTTTCAGACTGGCCACAACCCCTTCAGGGTGGGGGTCCCTGCCGGAGTGCCTGGCCAGCCTGGGTGAGGCGCTGATGACTGTTTGCAGGCTGGCCACAGCCCCTTCAGGGTGGGGGTCCCCTGGGGTGCCTGGCCAGCCTGGGTGTGGGGCTGATGGCTGTTTGCAGGCTGGTCATGGCCCCCAGCCACCCAAGCTCCCAGTGGAGGCTGGCTGGAAGCAGGTATCTGGGATTTATTTATCTTCTATAATTGAAACTTTGTTGCCTTTAGCAGAGGCCACAGCCAGCCAGGGCACGCTGGAAGCTTGGCTTCCTCCATCGCCCGGGCAACCAAGCCTCCTGCTAGCTCCAGCTCCGTGGCTGCCGGCCGCCATCTCGGTTGGGTTAATTTGCATATAGTCGTTCTGATTGGCTGGTAGGCGTGGCTTGGGGTAGCAAAGGTACAGTCAATTTGCATGTTTCTCTTTTATTAGATTAAATAGTTTAACAATAGAAGTAAAACTAGAAGTTATACTCAATATAGAGACAGCGTGGAAGAGAAGATGGCTAACTGGATCAGAATCGGAGTGAGATTAGGTCAGCAGTACCAGGGAATGCTCCCAAAGATTGATGAAATAGTCTCTTTCCTCAAAGAGTGGCTGGTCTGTCTCAGTTAATGCCTACCACCTCCAATCCACCACCTGAGCCTGAATCGCAAGTATTTTCCTAGAGTCATCTTTTCCATCTGATCAATTCCTATCAGTTCTGCATGCAAAAAATCTCTCAAAAATTATCTCTTGGACAATTCAGTTTATCTCCTAATTGCATTACCTCCTATTTCATCCGCAGTTCTACCTCCACAAGAGCAAAGATTTCATTCAACTTGTTTACTTCTCTATTATGCATTATTTGATCAATATCTACATGTGGTGGATGCTTAATAAATAGCTCTTGAATGAAAAGATGCTCCAAAGTTATATTCCTAAAACCTAGATCATGCCACTTTACTCTTTCCAAATTTTCAGGCCTCAAAGTAAAATTTAGAATTGGCTTGGCAAACAAAGCCCTTAAAAATCTGGTCTTTGAAGATTTTATCATTCTTTCAAGCTTCCATGTCTTTGATCTCACTGTCCCCTTCCCTGAAATACATTAACCTTGCTGGTCCTCACAATGGACTTCTACTCATCTTTTAAGATTTAGTTCAGAAATCTTTTTTCTCCCATTCATCCTCTCTGACCAAACAAGGCTATGGCTTGTCCTTGACCCTTTGTGCTCTTAGACTCTAGCAATGTATATTATTAATTATCTCTTTAATATATTTACATATCTATTTCTTCAATAAAATTGGGGCTCCTTGAAGACAGGGCCTGTGAATCAGAACAAAAAAAATTCAGCCTAATTAGCATGTGATGGTGGTCACTTGGGTCAAAGAGAAATCCACAAGTATACACAAAATACAGGTCTTCTACTATTTACATATTGCTGTCTTCCTGGTTAAAATTGTATTACGTGTATATAAGAAGGCAATCAAGTGTGTAATATATTTAGAAAGATTTCTATCAAAACTGTTCAGATTTTAGAAATATTTTGGAGCTTACAAAGGATAAGCTCTCATTATCCAAAGGCTCATTCGTACGGAACACCTCATTGCCTTACAAAACTAAATAAATGGATATATACAAAGATCCTATAACATGCAGCAACGCCTTCAGAGCAAAGGCAAGATGACAAACTCCAGCAGTATGATCTACACCGTCGAGCCCCAAAGGAAAAACTGGAAAGACCATGGGTGAAAGCCACAAAACTGGGAAGAAGAAAGGAAGCAGAACAGGGTGCTGTGGGAGGGCAGAGTTTAGAAACTTGAAAGGGAACTTTCTTCTTTTCGACATAAAGGGAGACTGCTGCTTATAAAGTGTTTTCAAAATCATGGTGTTTAGCATGCCTTTGACTCTCTTGATTTGTGAAGCATGATTATGAATATTTACTAATTGATCTACCGGCAAAGCCCTCTTTAGAATTCGGTAATACTGGATCCCAATTAAAGAGGAGCAAACATGCCTGGAGAAACCACATACAATCCTGTGGTTGGGTTGGAATCCTCAGCAGCAATGAGGTCAGTCATTGCAGATGTAAATTGCTCAGGTCTTAGTGCTGGGCCAGTGTGTTCCAAATTCTGGAACCTTCATGAGATGAATTTAATTGGTAAAGGACAGATTTTCCCCACCCCATCCTCCCAGCTTTATTGAGAAGATATTTTTTATTAAAATAGTTAATTATTATATTTTAATGTGCCTTTGGACAATTTATAAACATAGTATCTTACTCATGATTTTATAATGCTTAATGAAGAGTTATGAACAAAATAATTAAAAAGTAAGTCTGTTTAAAGAAAAACAATGGCCCTGGATGGCGTCACTAAGTGGTTAGAGCATGGGCCAGTGCACCAAAGAGTTGCGGGTTCCATTCTCAGTTAAGGGCACATACCTGGGTTGCAGTTCGATCCCTGGGCCCATTTAGGGTGCGTGGGGGAGGCAACCAATGTTTATCTCCCTCTCTCTCTGTTTCCCTTCCCCTCCCTCCCGCCCTTTCACTCTCTCTAAAAAAAAAAAAAAAAAAAAAAATCAGTGGGAAAAGTTATCATCAGGTGAGGATTAACAAAAAACAAAAATATAAATTAAATAAAATAAAAATAGTGATAGTACTGACATCATGTGCCTATGGAGAAAGCCACTATGGTGATATATGAATGAAGTTTTGGGAAGCACTGAGTAAGAACAATGCTCACTCTTACTGTTTCAAATCTGTGCCTGTTTAACCCTTATGTCTATAACTAAATTATTATAAATTTGTAAAGTTTTTATTTCTGATGTGGAATTAAAGGAAAGGGATAGAAAAGTAAGGGGGGGGCGTGATGTGAAGGAAAGTGAATCAAATAGGGAAAGCCTTACGTGCAAGTTCTAAAAACCTATTTAAGAAAACTAGCCCAAATAAGTCCTTTGAATACATATACGAAACCATCCTCATGAAGATGAGGCTCTATTTTATTTAGAATTTGGCTCTCTCGAGTGCCCTGGAGAGACAGGCATCTCATTTTCTGGAGGGGCCCAGAGAAACAGCAGTCACTTGGCATTCTTCTTGCCAATATCTCATACAAACAGCACACAGCAGTGACTCAATCAAACAACACTGAGAATTCAGAGCCCAGCTCTCTTAGTAGAGACAAAGCTCCTAGGGGTGTTGACCAAAAATAAATAAATTCATTTATTCATTCATTTTTAAAAATTTAAAAAGAGAATTTTTGAAGTCCCCTTTTTAAAAACTTTTATTTTCAAATGCTTCTTTTAATTGCATCCTTGTAGTTGATAATTTAACAGAAGAAACCAGACTGAGAAATAAAGCGGTAACCCGTAGGCATGTCACGTCAGTTCTGCAAAGACCACTGAAGCGGGAGCCAGATCTGCCAGAATAAAGGCCTATGACATCATAATCAGCCACTAAGAGATGATTTATAGTTACCTATAAAAGGGTCCAGCCTCTGGCCCTTGAATATCTCTCAGCCTCATCTCTGACCACCCCAGCATAGGTACCTCATTAGTTTTGGAGACTCAGCTCAACCTCACTTCTTTCAGAAGACTTTCCTGTGTTCTGAGTCAGACCCAATGCTCTGGGCTCCTGTAGTGCCCCCAACCTCCTCCCCTCCTTATCTCCTATATTTATTGAGCACATACTATGTCCCAGTGACTATTCTAAGTACTGGAGCTGTAATAGTAGCACCCCTAGTTTCATGAAGTGTAGATGGGGAGAGGTGAGGGTGGGAAACAAAGCACATCCCCTCCCTCCAAAAACCCACTCCAAATCGTCAACAATCTAATTTTTTATAAGAAAAGTTCTGAGGACAACAAAAGGGTGATGTGTCATGATCTGAGGAGGGTTATTTACTTTAGATTGAGCAGACACGACACAAAAGAGCTGGAAATAGGAAGATGTGGAAGGTCAGTGGCAACAGCATATGAAAAGATTCTAAGACAAGGAAGAGCTTTGGGAGTTTCATGAACAGAAACAAGACCAGGGGGCCTCAAGTGAAATGAGCAAAGAGGGGCCAAGATGAGGTTAAAAAGTTAGGTAGGAGCCAGGAACCACAGGGTTTTTTAGGCCAGGCCAAGGCAAGTCGATTTTATTGTAAGAGCAACCAGAAGCCACCAACATAAGTGGTTTTCAACCAGTGTGAGGTGGGAGGATCTTATCAGAATCAGCCAAGGAGCTAATTTAAGGCTCACTTGTTTACTAGACACAGATTCCTCAGGTCTGGGGTAGCCGGACATCACATTTAGTGAATCATTGACAAAAATGCTCTGAAGACACGTCAAAATTGACAGGTTCAAAACCAAACTCCTCATCTTCCCCTCATTCATCGTTATGTGTCTATCCCTCTCCAAAATGGTTCTTCTCCAGGGGTGGGCAAACTTTTTGACTCGAGGGCCACAATGGGTTCTTAAACTGGACCGGAGGGCTGGAACAAAAGCATGGATGGAGTGTTTGTGTGAACTAATATAAATTCAAAGTAAACATCATTACATAAAAGGGTACGGTCTTTTTTTTTTTTTTTTTTTAGTTTTATTCATTTCAAATGGGCCGGATCCGGCCCGCGGGCAGTAGTTTGCCCACGGCTGTATCTAACCTATGGCTGGCATGGGCAGTTCAATCATTTAAATTGGAAATCAGAGTCATTCTTAACTACTCCTTCACTTTCACCACTAAATTTAATCAGACTGAGTCTTGTCCATTTCATCATAAAAATATCTCTGGAAATGGTCCTTCTCTCCTGCCCACTGCGACTGCATTAGCTCAGACTTCCATCACCTCTCATCTGATTTTTATCACCGTCTCCTAAACTGGCCTGTGGTCTCCACGTGTAAAGCACTTGCCATCCTGCAGTCAGTGTTCTCTTTCTAAAACAGGGATCGTGATCGCTGTGAGTAGATCTCTGTCTAAGAGGCCCTTTTCTGACATTCCCTCTCCAGATATTGCTGACTTCTTGCCTGTTAAATATCACTGATAACTCTGTGTGCTCACACAATAAATCTTGAGTTTACTGTGGTATATCAGACCCTTTCGAATTTGTCTCAGTTTTAGGCCCCTCACTCCTCTCTAACATTCTACGTGCTACAATTACTTCTTGCTTCTAGGACATTCCCTGCCTTTTGATGTGTCTCTGTCTTCTCACAAGCTCTTTCCTCTGTCTAGAATGCTCTTCTTCCCAGGTAAACTCCACTTGCTTTTAAAGCTCCAGCTCAAATAATCCTCCTAAGCGTAGGCACTCCATTCTCAGTGCCCCATCATAGAGCCCTTAGCACTTTAAATTTTCAGGACTTCTCATTTCAGTTATAAATATTTGAATCCCCAGGAGCCTCTCAAGAGCAGAGACTGGATCTTCTCTCTTTATTTCTAGCACCTAGCATAGCATCTGGCACAGGTAAACAAGGCAGAGCAATATGATTGCTACTATGGTAAGAGATGTAAGCAAATGAGGAGTCACAGATTCCTTCATCAAGGTGGCAACATTTGGATTGGGTCTTAAAGATAAGCAGGAGCTTGTTAAGTGCTCAAAGATATAATTGGCTTTTTAAAATATATTTTTTATTGATTTCAGAGAGGAAGGGAAAGGGAGAGAGAGACAGAAACATCAATGATGAGAGGATCACTGATTAGCCGCCTCCTGCACACCCCTTACTGGGGATCGAGCCCGCAACCTGGACATGTGCTCTTGACCGGAATCGAACCTGGGACCCTTCAGTCCACAGGCTGATGCTTTCTCCACTAAGCCAACCTGGCTAGGGCTCAAAGATATAATTGTTGAATGGATAAGCCAATGAATTACTTTTGCCCCCACCCCCCCATCACCACCACTCCATTTGCTTCATATTTTTATATCCAACTTCCTTCTTTGCAACCAAACAAATGAGAAAAACAAACAAACAAAAAACCCACATAAGGTACAAAATTTCACTCCAGTTCTGTTCAATAGCTCCATGGATTCTTCCTCAGTCACAGCTTTAAATAATGTAAGGTGATGCTAAATTGGAATTATCTTGGCACAGCAACTGCATCTGAAATTTAACTGGGTTTAGGCCAAAAGATTTCATTTTTCAAGTGGTTTGCCAAAATGGCTAAAACAGAAATAAGCAGGCACTGCTTTATATATAGTTTACTTCCTCTTCTGTCCAGGGAGTTGCTGGCCCACTTTGAAATTGGTGAAACTTCTCTAGGGGAGAAAAGCAATGATCATTCCTTTTAGTTTAACTACAGGTAGGACAGCCACTTGGAGACACTGGAGTGCTTGAACTATTTGTCCTGGCACTTTTATTTGGGTTTACCTGATAAAGTGCTCTGCTAAGAACTTGCTAATGAAAAAGTGGTGTTATTAACATTTGGCTGTGCTTAGAAGGCCAAAAGGTCAGCAAGGTCTAGAAAGAAGATGTCTGTATATCTCCCTTAGCAGTGGTTCACCCACTGCAATCACAGAGCAGAACCCAGAGAGCAAAGGCAGCTGTATGGGGTGAGCTGGAAGGCTTTTGATGCATAATTACACTAAGACACAACTGGAGCCTGGGGAGAGGAGCTGCCTTTATACAGAGAAGGCCTCTGTGTTTTGGCACAGGGATTGTTCATCTGTGTTCATCTTTGCCTGGACAATAGGAGGAGCTTCATTGAGCTGTGCTGTCATTCTGTAGAATGCATGTTGCCCAACTTCAGGGTAAAGCCAATCCCACACTGGCCAGTTTCCATTTCCTCTTCTATTAAATAGGAGAATTCAAATCTAAGAGAGTATGAATCTTTGAGTTCAGAGGAACTGAAGCTTGCTGACAGGGAGTATGGCACACGTCATATTGCTCTGAACTTGTAACCAAGTTCAGAGCAATATGACTGACGCTATGGTAAGAGGTAGAAGCAAATGAGGAGTCACAGAAACCTTCATCAAGGTGGTAACATTTGGATTGGGTCTTGAAGATAAGCAGCAGCTTGTTAAGTAAGGCAAAAGAGAGCTTCAGCAAAGAGATCGGGGTCTCTCTACACCTTGTCTTCTGTCATTGCTCAACATGAACCCTCAAGTACTTCGGTTTCCATAGTGTATATCAGATATGCTAGACTCATAATCATCCCACTCTTTCTGTTCATTACCTGTTGTGTGTGCCAAGCTTTGGAGGCCTATTCCTAAATGCCAGGGCCTAGCACCCACCTCCTTGAAGCTTTCCATGTGATCTTCCCAACCATAGTTGGTGAAATGATACTAATACTGATACATCTGATGATGAGGCCAGACAGTATATAGCCATGTGAGGGCTAAACTCATGCAAAAGAATGGCTCTTGAAAGTCCTTCTATTCTGTTCTCAAAGCATCACAGGAAAATGTAATGCCAAGTTCACAAACGGCTGCCACTATTCTAGCCCACAGTGTTCTCTCCCTGCCTTGAAATTCTAAAACACTCTTAGTTTGTACTGCCAACTTACATATATAAATGTATCATTTTAGAAATAAATGCATCATTTTTGTTGTTTCTTATGTGTCTTTAACTAGACAATAGTTGTATAGTTAGTTGTATCTGACTTACTAGACAATAAGCTCCTTCGTGACAGAAACCAACTCTCATGTTCCTCTATAAATAGTATGACCCTACCCTTGGATATCCAGTAGCATCCCAGTTACACCAATCACGTGATTGCTTTTCTTAGAAGCCTTCCAATAGCCAGCCCTAGAAACCAATACTGGAAACCAGTACTGAAAACATCCATTCATCAATTGTAGGTACATAGAAATTATTTGATTTTCTCCAAATTTTCACCAACCACTTGCTCCTGAAGACAAAATGTCTCAAAGCATTGCTTGGTCTATGACAGCAGCTCTAAAATAATCATTAAATACAATTCCACTATTTTATGCAAATGTTTCTTAAAACTGTATCTCTAGCCTTAATATGTTACATGATCATCAAGACTCCCGTGGTCCTCCAACCACAGGCACTTATTAACCTCAATATGTCCAGAATTTATGCTCACCACCTCACCCTGATACCTGCTCTTTCTCCTTTCTTTCCTATCTCAGTGAATGGCATCTTTTCTGTTACTCGAGCAAAACAAAACCAAACCCTGTGAGACATATTTCCCTCTAACTAGAGTATCCATAAAACCAAGCACACAAACTGCTCCACTCTTCAGAGTGAGTGGAGATGCTCAGGGTAATTACTCTGGCATACCTAGGACTATTCTGGACAAACCAGGACCTTCTGACTTTCTCTACCTTCACAATCTTATCTTGAAAATCAATCACCAAATTTATTAATTCTATCTCCTAAATATCTCTTAAACCTCATTGTCCCTATTTGGAGTTGCCATCATGTCTTGCTTAGATTATTGTGGTGGCTTCCAAACACATTTCCCTGCTCACAGTCTTGCAAATTTCCAATCTATTTTTCACCTAACAGAGAGTTCCTTCTATAACACACATTTAACCATCTTATCCCATCCTTAAAAATTCTCCAGTGGTCTGGCATTTTTAAAGAAAAATTTTAAGCCCTTCAATCTGGTCCCCACTTACCTCTTCAACATTGTCTCATATTACCCTTGCCTCTTATTGCCTTGCAATTTATGCTACAGCCTGACTGCCCTATTTTAGGTTTCCTGCAAATCTGTACTCTCTTGTATGCAGGCTTCAGGCTCTAACCAGTGCCTGAAACCCTTTCTTCCCTCACATATTTCACATGGTGAACTCTTCTTGATCCTTCAGTATTCCTTCAATATTACCCCCAAGGCTTACAACTAACTCTCACCTGGCAACTGGAATGACCTAGATAAAATACAAATATAACCATGTCACTTCTTTGATTAAATAATCCAGTGATTTCTGATCTCCCACAGCATAAAATCTAAGCTCTTTAGTAAACATCTGCAAACATTGATCTACTCTGTCTTTGCTCTTACCATTTCTTGTGCCTAGAAGGTCCTTCCATATTTTTGTGGGGTGCTGGGTTTAAAACTTGGTTCTAACACTTACCAGCTGGGTGATCTTGGACAAATTTTTAACCTGTGTCTTGGTATCATCCTCAGTACAGTAAGGATAATCATAGCACCTATCTCAGAGAGTTTTTTTTGTGAAGATGACATGAATGAGTATTTAAAATAGTGCACATAACAAATTTCCAACGAATATTAGCCATCATCATTAGTATCCTTAGAACTATTGATGTTCTAGACATCTTCTTTAAGAAATTTTTGTTCAACCTCTAAGTTTTATTCTTTTGTTCAATAATATTTTAAAATCCCTACAGTGACCCTGGCAGTGGCTCAGTTGGTTAGAGGGTCATCAGATATGCCAAGGTTTGGGATTCCATCCCTGGTCGGGCACATGCAGGAATCAACTAATGAGTGCACGAGTGGGTGGAGCAGTAAGTCGATATCTCTCTCTCTCTCTCTCTCTCTCTTAAACTGATAAATTTTTTAAAAAATAATTTAAAACCTCTATAGTCTTCCAGATACTCTAAGAAATAAAGATAATTTTTAAAAATATATAAACAATAATATGTTTTTAAATTTAAAAATAATATTTATAGCCCTAACTGGTTTGCTCAGTGGATAGAGCTTCAGCCTGCAGACTGAAAGATCCCAGGTTCGATTCCAATCAAGGTCATGTATCTTGGTTGGGGGCACATCCCCAATAGGGGGTGTGCAGGAGGCAGCTGATGAATGTTTCTCTTTCATTGATGTTTCTAACTCTCTATCCCTCTCCCTTCTCCTCTGTAAAAAAATCAATAAAATATATTTTTTAAAATAATATGTATAAAATTCTACAGTTTTCTGGAGATACTAGAAAATAAAATGAATAACGCAGTCCCTGATTTCAAGAATATCATAATCTAATCCTCTTCTCATGCCACTAGTGGTAATCAAATCATAGTATATCAATATCATCTATTCATATGTCACCTTCTCTGTGGGTCTGTATAACCCTCATAGGCAGAAATGGATGCATTCACTTTTGATCTCCAATGCTAGTATATTTCTTAGCACAGAGCAGGTTCTCCATTAATTTTGTTGGGCTGAATGATCACCATATTTAATCATTCTAGCCTTACACAGCTCTTGGCAAATATTCTGTAAGGAAGTCTCTAATTCATAAAAATCAGTTCATACCAGTTCTAAATTTCCCTTTCTTGTTTCTGCTGTGCTGAAGAAAATAAAAGTCCTACTGTACTGTTTGTTATTTCTGATGATTTCAGATGTCTGAAAACTTTAGAGACAAAATATGCTGTAAGATGTTATATTATGGATGGAAGTGAAACATTTATGTTGGATAACTTTTCTTAGTAAGCTTCATAAAAATAATCGTGTGTACTTCTCTGAAGCAGCAATAATAATCTTGTACTATGGACAAATTTCAGCAAGGATCATCCAAAGTTCAAGTTATCTGTCCCTTCCTCCATCCATCCACCCATCCATCCGTCCATCCATCCATCCATCCATCCACCCATCCAGTCATTCAGCAAGTGATATCAATTAAGCTTAAACTCTAGGACCAGAATGGTGTCAACACACTGAAGTCTTATGGGTTTCAGTATTTCTTACATAATTTTCAGCATTAAAAGGAACAGAAGAGAAGATAATATGGATGTCTAATTTCTCCTTAACACATTTATTACTGGCATTTTTATCTAAGCATTAAAACTTGTGTGAGAGTTTATGATAAATATGCCACATTTTTTGAAAAGCCTCCTTTTTAAGAAAGCAAAATATTTTTATGGTTGCTTTGAAGGAGCAAATATGAGTGAACTAAAAGTCATGAGTATTTTTAATTTTAGTATTGAAAAACTTTTCCCTTTTATTTATGGTTAGACAATCATATACTTTACAAAGTGGTCCCTCCAATAGTTCAAGTAACCACCTGACCCCATACATAGTTATTATAATATTATTGACTATATTTCCAATGCTGCAGTTTACATCCCTGTGACTATTCTGTAACTACCAATTTGTACTCTTTAATCCCTTCACCTTTTTCACCCAGCCCCCCAAGCCTTACCCTTCTGGCAACCATCAGTCTGTTCTCCCTGTCTATCATCTGTTTCTGTTTTGTTTGTTTTGTTCTTTAGATTCCACATATAAGTAAAATCATACGGTATTTGTCTTTCTCTGTCTGAAAGTCCTGAGAATTTAATAGAGCCAGACCCTCAAAGCCTAATGAAAAAATGGAGAGAGATAATCATGTGGGTCTAAGTTAAAGTGAATTTCCCAATACTCACTTGGCAACTTGTAATCATTACCACCACCAAGTGTACTAATCACATTAATAATTCCAATGCCTTAAGGCAAATTGAATTGGCCTGGAATAACTGCAAAGAATATCAGTCATAGTCAAGGGGAAAATGCTTGCCATGAACTCTTTCTGTGGTTGCACACTATCATAAGCATCACATAAAGATACACTTCCTTCTGGGAATACCCCACCGGAAAAATTCCATCTCTGTAGTCCACTGTTCCACACTCTCTAAAAAGCCTGATCTCTTTTGAATCAAGAGAGAAAGATTTTCTTGCCTAGACATGACATTTCCTGCGTACAGAGCTCCACCTGCTGAACAAGGCATGGACAGCACACCCTAAAGGGAGGAAATCTCAAGGTTTGTTTGGATTAAACCTGTCATGACAAGGAAACAATCATATACTTAGTCTTGCAAGAGCTCCTTTTCAGAAGCCAGGACCAAGCCAACCTTCAGCCAAGCTTGGTTAAGGTCATTAAACATCAAAAACAATGGTAGTGTTGTTACCTTACATAGTCTATTCCTATGGGGATAATTAGGAAGTTGGAGGGATTTAGGGCAATTCCCAAGCTTACTTAACTTCCTTCTGCCATACACAGGGACATTCAACTCCTAACCCTGTGTCAACGAAGATAAATATATCCAACTGTGAATAACTGATGATAATATCCCAGAAGCACTTGCTTACTCTCTCTGGTCCAAAACTGCTGCCACATTTTCCAGGTGTTTCCCTCCAGAATGGACAATTAGCATATCACAGAGCATGCTGCCCACCTGCTCTTCTGGGAGCAGCAACCCACGAGTTCAAGGACAATATCTGAAATCATGCATGTTATTTTCCTTAGGGTCCTTTTATAGCATGTGTCTCATCTTGAAAGTTGAAGAGACTGGCAAGTAGGACTTTCTCCTGGGGAGACTTTCTGCCAAAAAACAACTTTCAACCCTTCTGGCCTCTCTCATTGTCTGAAAGATCCCAATTCCTCAATAGTAATTATCTAGTTTCCTAGGGTTCCTGAAGGCTTTCTAGTCCTCTAGAGAAAGTAAACACCTGTCTTTTATATCTTATCTGTGGGTTTTGTTCCCTCTTGGTGAGTTCTATCCTGCTGGTTACTAACTTATTAGAATCATCTAATGGAGTCATCAGCTCAATAGTTGGATGCCTAATGTCCTCTCCTGTCGCCCAGGAGCAGCTCTCTTCCTGGAGCCAATCATCTACAAGGTTCAGGCTCATGGTCAGGACTGCAGGAAGCCTCTGAGAGGCCTCCCATTCAGGGCAGCCTCTCTCTCTCTCTCTCTCTCTCTCTCTCTCTCTTTCTCTCTCTCTCTCTCTCTCTCTCTCTCTCTCTCTCTCTCTTTCTCTCTCTCTCACACACACACACTGAGACACCTAGATACAATCTATTTCTTTTTGTATCTGTGATTTTTCTGAGACTCTCCACCCCGCTCTCTCTTTTTCTTTCTCTGTGACCCTGTCTCTTAGTATCTCTTTATCCTTCTGTTTCTCCCATGTTACTTTCTCCCTTGCATCCCTTTCATTAAAAAAATCCTGTTCTCAAATGGCTATGATGAATTGGTCACATGAGCCAGTGGGACTTACCATATTCTTGGGTTATTCTTCTAGTACTATAAAGAACTGAGATAATAAGGATTCTGCTGTGAAAAAGAAATTGATGTTTTTGTATTCTCCAAATTTGAATGCTTAAGTTTGGGCTAGCAGTCTGCCGAAAGATATGTATAGAGAAGAAGCATGTCTCTGGGAACATGGAGTGCCCTGTCTTTTAACCATTGCCTAGGCAATAATCAGGAATTTGGTAACTTCACAGGACATGATATGGAGCAGAGGCCCAGGTCATATGCCATCAGCATTTAGATCAAGGCTATTCTGATAATTTTAGATAATTGTTATAAGAATATTTCAAACCAGCTTTCTACAAGTTTCTGATGCATGGAACTAAAAGCACCCCCTTGTATCCACCCGTCCCCCACAATCCTACCCAGTAGCCACACCAACATCTATTGGGCATCCTGAGTGGAATCTTAACCAACCTTCATGGGAAGAGGGAAGTGGAGTATTAGTAAGAAGGAGCAGAAAAGATCGTCAGAAAGGATAATGACACTGTAGGAAAGCACTTTTTTAAAACTTGAAATAAATATGTTCCAAGTTGGGAAATGGGCCTCTAAAATAAATAAAAATTAACTACAGTTACTCATTTCTAAACAAAGAGAGTGTTTTCACATACAAAATTGGCATATATTCTGAACTGAGGGTATGCAGTGCTGTTATAAGTACAGTGGAAAAGGCACTCTCAGGGTGCTCATAAAAGGGTACAAAGATTTCGGAAAGCAGTCTGGTGGAATGTCAAGATCCTTAAAATTTTTCATATCCATTGACATATTAATATATAATTCTGGATATTCTGGATAGAATTCTAATATATTCTGAAATAGATTTAAAAAAATTAGTGCACAGAGATAATCATTATTCACCATTGCATAAAGAAAGAAAAACTGGAAATGATTTTAATATCCACCTTTTGGGAAAAGTAGTTTGCCAAGAATTTTAAATACAGAGAAATGCTTATAATAAAATGTTAAGAGAAAAAGAGCAAGCTATTACATGATCTAAACTATGATGATATGAGTAAGGAAAACTGAATATGGAATTATAAGGTAATGTTTTCCTTCTAACTTTTTAAGGCCTTACAAAATATCTACAATATGCAAATATTGCTTTAACAATTAGGGGGAAATGGCATTCTCTTGGCTATAATCTGAGAGAAACAGCTTTCCAATACTTTGATTGAGACCTCAGAATTTAAACTCTCCTCACCAGCACACAGTGCTTGGTTAGCTAAAGTGATCATTTATAGCATTAAAATAATCCTCTTAGTTCACCATAATGCATTCTACACTCATCCTCAGAAAACTGTAGTCTTAAAGGCAGAAATGCAAACACTCATATAAATCTTCTGACTGGACTCACCAACCAGGTCTTTGAAGCATGTCTCTCTGAGAAAAGAAACTGTATAAGTGTTTCCTTCTGAGATGCTTAGACTCTGAAAACTTTCTATATTTAATCCTTAATTGAATTACAGTAACCACAGCCCTGATTACCCACCCACACTCAGACTTTCAGAAATCTTTTGGAGCAGCTTTCCATATATTCCAGGGTTTTCGGTAGTTACAAAATTCAGAGGGTTGACCTCAACTGGATTTTGCATCAAAATATAGTGTTGCCAGTTGGCTTATAAAAGGTCTCTGGTAAGGTTTTAGTGACCATATTTTGGTGAATAGATGGAACTAGGAAAGAGAGTGGATCATGTCCTGAGATGTCTGTCTCAGGAAGCTACTCTTGCTTAGAAAGCTCTCTGCCAGGAGCTAGGGCTGGCTCCAGGTGCCATGGGACTGTCGAAAGTTCCTACTTCCTTCTAAATTTAGAAGGCTTTTACAGAAACTGTTGGTCTGATAAGTCAACCTTGCTTTTGAGTTGTGTATTCTGGATACTTATATTTGTCAGATTATGTGTACTGGGAATATTTTCTTAACAAGGACTTTAAAAATTTTTGTATGAAGTCCAATTTGTTAGTTTTTTTTTTGTTGTTAATTTTAGTGTTTTTATATCCATTCCCAGAAATATTTGCCTACCCCAAGTCACAAAGATATTCTTTTATGTTTTCTTATGCAGTCTTTTTTTGTGTTCATAGAATTTTATTGTTTATTGAATTTATTTGGATGACATTGGTTAACAAACTTATATAGGTTTCAGGTGTACAACCCTACAATACATCATCTGTATATTGCATTGTGTGTTTACCATTCCAAATCAAGTCTCCTGCTATCACCATTTATCCCCCCTTTACCTTCTTCTGCCTTTCCTCACCCACCTTCCCTCTGGCAATCACCATGCTGTTGTCTGTGTCCACTGTCTTTTCTTTTTTTTCTTTACTTAATGCCTTCACCCTTCTCACCTAACCCCCAACCCCTAACCTCTTCCTTTCTGACAGCTGTCAATCTTTTCTCTGTATCCATGAGTCTATTTCTTCTTTGCTTGTTTGTTTATTTGGTTTCTCTTGAGATCACATAAATCTTTTGCCTTTTCTTGTAGAATCTTTATAGTTTTAGCTTTGAAGTATGTGCCCTGATCAGGAATCAAACCAGAGACTTTCTGGTACACAAGATGATGCTTAACCAACTGAGCCACCCAGCCAGGACTATAATCCACCTTGAATTAGCTTTTATGAGGTATAAGGGAAGATTCAAAGTTGATTTTTCCCATACATTTGTTCAATTGTTCCAGAACTATTTTGTTAATAAAAACTTTACTCTCCTAATTGAATTTTCTTGACACATTTGTTGAAATTCAATTAATTGACCATATGTATGTGGATTTATAACTAGACTATTGTATTCTACTGATCTATTTGTATATCCTAACACCAATATGACGCTGTTGTGATTACTAAAACTTATAGTGAGTCTTTAAATCATGTATTATAGGCCTTTAATTTGGTTCTCCCTTTCTTTCATCTTTCTTTCATCAAGAATTTGTTAGCTATTCTTGGTCTTATGCATTTCCATATAAATTTTAGAATGAGCTCTTTAGTTTCTATAAGATATCTGGTAGGATTTTGATAGATAGTACATTGAATATACAGGTAAATATGAGGACAATTAATAATATTGAATCTTTTTAAACCATGAACATGGTATATCCTATTTATTTTGGGTATTCTTTAATTTCTCTCAGGAATGTATTACAGTTCTCAGCATGGAGCTCTTGTATGTCTTTCATTAAATTAATCCCTTAGTATTTTATGGTTTTTAAATGGATTTAAATTTTTTTAATTTTCCTATTATTTACTTTTAGTTTATAAAAATGTAATAGGTTTATGCATATTGATAATGTATCCTGTGACCTTGCTAAATTTACTTGGTTAGTTGTTGTTTTGTAGAATATTTAGCATTTTCTATGTAGACTATCATGTTATCTGCAAGCGAAGACCATTTTACTTCATTTCTAATTTCTATGCCTTTTTTTCTTACAGCTTTAGGTAAAATAATCATACAAAATGAAAATATTTAGTGCATACAATTTTATATGTTTTAATATGCCTATAGACCAAAAAACCATAGCCACAATCAAGATAATGAATATATTATTTATATTCATTGCAGTCAAGTTTCCTCATGCCTTTATATGCTCCCTCTTTCCTGTCCCTTCTCATCTAAATATTTTTTATTTATTTTACTCATCTTATTGCCTTGGCTAGAGCTCCAAATTATAAATGTCAGAGTAAAAGAGGGAATATCACCGCAGATCCTACAGCTATTTAAAAAGATAATAAGAGAATATTATGAATACCAATATTTAACAACAGATAAAGGGGACAAATTTCTTGGTAAATATAAGTTACTAAAGCTAAAACCAAAAGAAATGGAAAATCTGAAGTACAGTATATCTATTAAAGAAATTGAAGCCTTTTTAAAAATCTGTTCACAAAAATACCTCTAGGCCCAAATGGTTTCATTATTGAATTGTATCAATACTGAAGGAAAACAGAGCAATACTACACAAACACGTTCAGAAAGTAGAGAACAAACATTTTCCAACTTGAGCTCTAGCTACTTTGCACCAGGAAGAATAGGTACTGCCCTCCGGGCAAAAGATATGTAAAAAGGGCAGTTCCCTTTTTTCAAGAATCAAATGCCTTCCTGTTTCTGCCCATTTGGGTTGCCTTCCACTGACTTCAAATAGTTGCTTTTCTGTTTTGTCCACAGTTTCTAATTGCTATCAGTTCAATATAAGCTACTCTACCACTTGGGGAATGAAAATTCCTATTTATATTTATCCAAAAATTTTGAGAAAGATATTATGCTTTACTAATATTTAAGATAATAATGGAGGCTCTGTCCTTGCTTGCACCATATACCATATAGCCACATGCCATATATGGAAAAGAAGATAGATGTCCTGAGAGGCAAGTGAATGCAGATGGGATTCAAATGATGACCACTCCCATTTGCCCCAGATTATGATGAAATTAAGTTTATCTGGACCATAAGGGATTTACAGATTTTATTACCAGTTTTGACTAATGAGTCTTTGCAATTTGGACAAGCCTTTAAAAGGATTTCTGCAAGGAAACCAAGGGTTGAACATAAAGATATAAAAATAACCCATCACCAACTTATCCTGCTTCTAAACCTAGAACTAGCTCTTTGAGAGAGACCTTGGAAAGTAAAAACAATGATCCAATCTGATGATAAGTCAGACTGAAAGCAGCAGGGCAACCTGGAGCTTCATGGACTATCAACTGTTGGTGATTGAGAGAAAGAAGTAAAAGAACTGGGTGGGTGACCCAGAACGCCGACAGCAGGGACAGAGAAGGCCAAAAGGTGGTATAGCTGCTTAACATCAAACCCACAGGTGGTATTTTGTCTTGTCTTTAAAGAAGGTGGGGGGATGATAATGTTCTGAAAGCAGCAATGAAAGAGATTTTAAATGAAAGTTACTTCTATTTTATTTTATGACTATTTTAGGCAAAAAAAAAAAAGAGCTTTGATTTAACTTACCCACATAATTTACTCACTAATAAAATTACTTTGGATATTTAATAGAGGAAAAGCATAATCTGAGAATTTTTAAGCTAGAAATGTTGATTAATTCAAATCATAAAAGCATTTAAAATTATTTGTTCCTTCCATTTTAAACCATGCCCCTCCTCCATCACCCCCATCCCCACTCTCTCTCACCTCCTTTTCTCAGCCACACTTATGAAAATAGTTGTCTATACTTACTCACCCCATTCTCGTAACTCCCCTTCAGTCTTGAAACCACTGTGATTTGGTTCCTGAAACTCTCAATGGTCTTGTGACTAAAGCCAATACACACTCTTTCTATTTTTACCTTCCTGACCTCTCCACAGCTTGTGTTGCTCTTTACTACACTTGATTTTTAAAAACATTTTCCCTTAATGTCTATGACATGCCACTCTCCTGGTTGTTCGCTTACAATTCCTTTTCAGTTAACTTAGCAGGCTCTTGTTTCCTTCTCTAACCCTTGGAATTTCAATATCTCGCAACATCCTGACTTAGTCACCATTTGTTCCCTAGTTTTTAAAAAATTCTCCCAGATATTCTGAGTCATCCTGTTGGAATTATTTTCTCCACCCTGGTAAAGTCTACATCTCTGTTTTCAGCCCATACTTCATTCTTGAGTCCCAAATTGTATATCCAACTGCCTGTTTAACTTCAACACTTGAGTGTTCCAACTTGCTTGAAACTGAACTCATTATATTGGCTCCCCAGCTTCAGCTCAACCTCTGTGTTCCTTGTCTTAAGAGAATGGGAAATTCAGTCATTTACATCTGATTCCTGGGAGTCACCCTTGACTCCTCTTCTTCCTCGACCCCCCATATTCAATCAGCCACTAAGTGTTGCCAGGTGAACCTCCTAAACATCTCACAAAACCATCCATTCCTTTCCAACCCCACTGTATTATCCTATGCTAGCCACTACCAGTTCTCACTTTGATTCTGCATTCATGTTCTAATTGTTCTTCTCACTCTCATTCTGTTCTCCCTCTAATCTGTTCACACTGCACCCAAATTGTCAGAAGATTTCATCCCCCCTGCTTAAGACCATTTGATGGCTCCGCAATGCTCTCACAATGAAGTCCAACTGTCGTAACATTCTGACATGAACTGATAGGTTATTGGCTTTCAACATTCTGCACTTACCTTGTCATAACACTAATTGCATGATAATATTTTGAAATATCCATCTTTGTGCTTTTCTTTTCCCAGCATCCTGTGCTAGTGTGACTTTTCCCTTTGTCAGAAACATCTACTTTGCCTGGAGAAGTAGGATTGTTAAAGTAGGAATTTAAAAAGCAGGAAACAGTCAATGTTCAGTATTTCTTTTTTTAAAACCTCTAAACAGGCTTTTGAATATCTGAAGAGAAGTCCTGAGGGAATTTGAGAACAGAGTTTAGACTGTAAAAATAGTAGTAGAAAGAGGATAAAAGAAAAATGGAGCATTGCCTCCCCACCACTACATCTAAATAGAGAGTCCTTTGGGCTGAGGAAGAGGAGTGTGATGGGGTGGAGGACAGGCATGGCCTTAGAGGAGGGGGGCCTGAGAATGAGAGGTCTGACCAGACAGGACAAATATAGGCAAGCAGGGCCAGCATCAGGAGAATTGCTAACCATGGGAGACAGTCCTGGGGATACCTGCTGAAGGTGAACCAATGCCTACAAACCTCTTGTAACCATCAAGGCATACCACACACTGCTCAAAGGGAGAAGTCATGTCAGCCATTTGTTTTGTCCTTGACAGTTTTGACTCTAATAGTTCAGTTTATTGTAGTTTTTCATCTGAAATACATGGGTAGTCACTGCTCCCCTCCATTTATTAAGAGCTTAGGATACTCTTCTCCCAACAGAGCGTGATGGGCCCTGATACCTAAAGACGACATGGTGATGTGGAAGGGACAGTCCCAGCACTGGCTTGGGTGTAACTGGATGAGTGAAACACAGTCCTACCACACACTTACTGTACACTATTGTAATACCTTCCTTACTTTTCCTATCTGCTATTAATTGTAAGCTTATGAAGGCAAAGATCATGTCAACCTTGGTCAACATTAGACCCCAGTGCCCCATATAGTGCCTGTATGTTGTGTGCTCTGTAAACATTAGTTGGTTAAAGCAAAGAATGAATGATTTTAAATTAAGTGATTTTAAGTGGTATCTTTAAATATTGAACTTGCATGTATATGTGCATAACCCATGGACACAGACAATAAGGTGGTGAAGGGGGCTGGGGTGGGCTAGAATGGGTCAATGGGGGGGGGGGGGGAAGGGAGACATATGTAATACTTTCAACAAAGAATATTTAAAAAATTTTTTTGATTGATTAATTTCTTTAAATATCAAGATAGTAATGTCCTTTTAGCCTAAGCTGTAAAGCCTAACACTTTAAGAAATTAAGTTAAGGAGCTGAACTATTCATAACTTTTAAGTAATTTTAGATTTTTCTGTTCTGTTAAGATATTCCAACCTTAGAGGCCTGTTTACAGTCTCCTGTGTTCACCTTTTGGAATCTCATATATATTTGATATTTCAAATAAGGAAGTCATTTGAAGCATGACAGCTAGCGAGTTAGAACATGCATATATGTCATCATGAACAAATTTCATTCCTTCCATTTATAAAGGACAAGTTAACATACAGAAGATTACAATATTATACTGTTTTCTTTTATACTTGTAGTAGAGTCAATAATGGCTCTCCAAAACATCCATGTCCTAATCCTTAGAACCTGTTACCTTATTAAGTTCAGGATCTTAAAATGAAGAGATTATCCTAGATTCCCTAAATTAGGCCCAATGTAATCATAGAGTCTATAAGAGAAAGGCAGGAGGGCCAAAGTCAAAGGAGATGTGATGATGGAAATAGAGAGAGATTTGAAGATGCTCTATTGCTGGTTTTCAAAATAGAGAAAGAAGTCCTGTACCAGGTAATGCAGGCAGCTGCTAAAATCAAACAAACAAACAAACAACAACAAGGAAATGGATCTCCCCTAAGAATCCCAGAAGGAATGCAGCCCTGCTGACACTCTGATTTTAAGACTTCTGACCTCCAGAATTATAAAATAAGAAATTTGCATGTCTTAAGCCACTAAGTTTTTGGTCAATTATGACACAATATAAAGCTAATACAGTTCTATAAACTTTGTTAGTTGTACCAGGCATGTTCAGAATGCTAGCTAAGAGAAGATGTTTGAGAAGAACTTTATGATGTTCAAGTAGGACAGAAAGAGAATTCTATAAACAGATCGGGTGATGCTAAGAAACTTAAATTATTCATTTATGTATGAATTGCCTTATGTATATTTATAAGCATCTGTCTGAATATTATAAACATATCCAGATTATATATATATACATATATATACATACGCACACATCACACACAAATACACACATATACACCATCTTGGGGGGAAATGCAAACAGAAGAGTATTTTATGAGTGCCTCATCCATTTTTAAATTACACATGACTTACACAAATTTTCCACATATAGTCTGTATTTTACTTGAAAAAAATTATTGGAAGAGTTCATCTTTAGAGGTGGGAAATAGAGTTCTTGGGAGGTAAGTGAATTTTATAATTAGTTAAGTGAAGTAACACAATGATGCCCCAGTGTTTCCTGGTGGAGTAGCTATTGATTTTATTGGGTTATCTCTAAGATTATGAAGAATCCTGATCTTTGGACAAAGCCAAAAAATACTTTACTTCTGCTTTATATATCACTAGGGCCAAGGCTAAGTATATGAATAGATGAGATATGGTGCCAACTTCTAAATTACAATGTTTTTGGAGGACAATGTTTTGAGAGGACTAATGAGACCCTCCTAACCAAAATAATACTCTCCACTTTCATCATAATGCCTAAAATTCTGTTAGTAGCAATTTTTCCAATTACATTACTAAGATGTTTAGTCTTAGTCTTCTCTTGAGATGTCAACGTCCAGAGAATAGGGAAGCTCTCCAGGTGGTTACCACCAGCTACCTTAGGAGAAATCATTAATGTAGGATTTTTAGGGAAGTAGGAGGTGGGAAGGGAAGGGAATACTACAAAAGAAGGAAAGAGAATACCAGAATCTGCCCAAGCTGGCCATAGCCACGATCTAAGAACTCTGCACTCAAATTGTTACCAAACTTGGCTGCAAGAAAAGTTGCAAAATAATAATTGCTAACTGCATTAAATGCTATCTCCCTTCCCCCTACAACAATAGCCCTGCCCTGCTCATGGGGTGGTAATATCATTCCAAATTTACAAGTGTAGGAAGTGAGGGATTGGGCTGAAAGTGAGATTCAGGACTTGGTGCCAGATCTGTTGGACTCATTACACTGCCTCTGTTTCTCCCCTCTGTTTTTCTCACCAAACTTCTTTTTGATATTTGACATTGGCCTCTTCTTCCCTGCCCTTCACTACCCCTGACTTTCCATCTCAGAAGCTGTGTGCTCTCCTGGCACCCTGTTGTTCAAGATCTCTCACTTTAGAGACCCCATTCTGATGGGCTTCAAACTCCTCTCCTACTGCTTCCCTCAGAAGCAGAGCTGGGATTTAATTCAAGGTGGGTACAGAGGGAACTGAGACACTCCTGGCACTATCGTGAGCTTAGCAGGAAGTCCAACGAGATGAAAAGTTAACACTGCACTGACTTAGTAGTAAGCATCAGGCCATTACCATATGCACATTTATTGTGTAGCCAATGAAAGCTTACTCTCCACAGGGTACTATGGTAGATGTTGGACATTGGAAGAGTTAGAGAAATCTGAGAGCATGCAGTGGAGACAGAACCCTATAGCTGGGAATTTAGAAGCAAGACTATGATGTAGGAGAAATAAAGCACAGAAAAAGAATATTGTGTTGGGACCCAAAACAGTGGTCCAATACTGGAATTGGAGTATAAGAAACACAGCAAGAGCCTGATTGCCTGAGTAGGACTCAAGGTGAAAGTCAGCTGACCAACAAGTTTACCTTGATCTTGTACTACTTATCTGAGACTCTCAGTTTCTGCTGGCTTACTAGAGCTCAGCCTGCAACTGATGATCATATAGGCTGGGCCACTGTTTTTCAAACTGCAGGTCATAACCCATCAGTGGTCATGATATTGGGTTAGTGGGTGGCAAAGAACACTCTTTAAAATAAGTAAAATAGCCCTAGCTGGTTAGGTTCCATGGATAGAACATCAGCCTGCAGACTTAAGGGTCCCAGGTTTGATTCCAGTCAAGGGCACATCCTCAGATTGCGGGCTCTATCTCCATTAGGAGGAGTGCAGGAAGCAGCTGATCAATGATTGTCTCTCATCATTGATGTTTCTATCTTTCCCTCTCCCTTCCTCTCTGAAATCAATAAAAATACATTAAAATAAAAATAAAATAGACTATAATGGGATAAAAGAATAAAGAAGTTAATAAAGTCCATATCATATGGTAAGGGTTTCAGTTTTAGGTATATGTGTCTTGTGTTGTAATGTAAAAACACATTTCTTAACATCACAGTCAAAAGAAGTTTGAAAACTTCTGATCTGAAACTGAAGGATCTATGGCAGAAAGCCAGGTTGGTTATTGCATTTAAAATATTTTCTGCTTTTCTCAAATGACTGTGAGCTAATATAATAAGCCATCCAGACAATGGTGTGGCTAGATATGAATGAATTAAGGATTATAATTTCCCTCATAGAGACTTTCATGGAGGTCTGCTTGGAAAAATAACAATTAGGAAATAAAAATGGAGAGCTTTTAAGGCTAAATGAACTATTAGTTGTTTCCATACCTGCCAGTTACTTTAACATGTTAACAAAGGTATCACATAGACCATTAACTTGAGAGCCATTGAGTGGTTCTGCCTCTATAAGGCTATGAACTAGAACCAGCTTTGAGGACCCCTCTCAGCCAGCAAGGCAGTGGCCTTATTTGGTTAAATCATGACGTTTATTTCAACAGCTAATGCCAATAAATCTAAAATCTGGATCCAAAAACCTTCCTTTGCCTCCAGTTTCACATCTTCAAGTTCTATAAGAGCTCACCCTAATTGACATTTGTGCAGAAAGAGAATGAAACTTGTCCTAATGTCACTTCTTTACTTCAAGATGAGATCAAGGGGGCATCTTCTCTTCCCTATCTCTTTCTCCTCACCACTGTCTCTCACCTAGTCAGCTGCCAAGGCTTATTCTGGAAGGATCTAGGGAAATAGCGAGGTTGTGGAGTGGTCAAGGTAGGTGAGTTGGGCAGTGAGAGGGGAAAGGGGTAAGATGGTTGTTGCTACTTTTTTCTACTTCATGTTCTGGCATGAATTTGAAACAAAGCAAAATAAAACCAAATGACTTTATCAAACTACCTCTGCATCAACATATCTTCTGAGGCTAGGCAGAATTAGCCCTCAGGTAGCTTGGCATCATTGAAGAACAAAGAGGTCTCCCAGTCCCCTCTCCTTCCCTCATACAGTGATTTCTATTAGTACAAGCACAGGCTCCAGAGGAGAAAAGCAGATCTGTGAAAGGCAAGACAAGGAAATCCATCATCAGCTGCCAGAAAATAGGCCCTAGGCCTCACCACCTAGGAACACAAGGGGCCAGTACCCTACTGTGGGCCTTTGCAGCACAAATTTTCTGGGAGCTGAAATTTGCAGTGTAGACCCAAATTGTTCCGCCCTTCAATGCTGTGCCTGGGCCTTAAATGAAATCGCTGTCTGTGGTAACTTTTGACAAGAGCTGCCAAGCTGAGCTTTTCTTTGAAATGTAACTGGAGGCGTAGCATTTGCTCTCACACAGGAGGCAGGGCTTCCAGCAAGTGCAAGCAACAGGGTTTGCCCTTTAAAGGAGGGAAAATTGCCTCTGGTAAATTACCAAGTGGGGGAGATAGGAGTCAAAATCTCCATAGCAAAATGTATTGGTGAAGCTCCAAGATTTTGAGCCATTTTGACATGTCATGTTGTGCATGCTATATCTCTGTTAAACAACAACCAAAAAACTCCAGTGAACGCTGTGAAACATGATTCAAAAATTATGTCATGCCCTGTTTTGCCTTCCCTTAAGGCAAATAAAAGTCTCAAAATAAAAATGTTTCCACTTATTTTCAAATCTTTGCATGGGTTGCACCTTTAGTCATACATTCTCTCGAATATTACTCACAGGCAGCTTTAATGGCAGTTATTAGCATGAATGAACACTCCTTGTTAATGACTGGATCCTGAATGAAGTCAGTTGTAAAGCCCAAACAGTCAGATGAAGAAAAGCAATTAATAGAATCTGCCTTCATCGAAAATAAACTTAGCTTGTGCAGTTATGTGTTGAGGGAAATGAATATGGTGGTGGATTATCAGGAAAACTAGACTGAATCCTGCCCACGGGTGAATTCACAAATGCACTGCAAGTGGAAAACCCAAGTCTGCAACCTCGAGGAATTGCACACATGTTTCACAAGATTTGGCCCAGTGCCTAGAAGCTGATGAGGTCACAAAACTCATTACTCAGAAAATGAGCCATGGATGGGCCAGGCTCTCATTCTACAGCATTTCACTGTAGAATGGAGATCCCTCGGTCTTTTCTCCTGCTGCCACCTCCCATCATTAGAAGCAAAATGTCATGCCCAGGTCTTCAACTTTTGTAATCTTAGAAAGATTCACCACATACGCTTTCATCCGACATCCTGATTTTCCTTGCGGTTCTTCTCTCTCTCTCTTTGGAGCCCTCTCAGCAGTTAATGGGAGTGGTTCAATAATCCTACTCCAATTCCTGCTATTTAAAGATACTAGCTTTTCTTAGCCATGGATTTCTTCTGTCTAAATCTGCCCGACTGAATTGGAAGCTGCCCAGAATCATCTTCGTTGGAAATTACATTTGTGCATCTAGGGTATATTTTTCGTTCCTCCCACGCTCAAGCCACTTTTTGAGAAGTGCAAAACAAGTCATGTGACAGTCATCAGTGTATTTGCACCCTTTCTTGTTTAAAAACATAATCTGCATTACAAATTGCACCAATTCCTGTATGTAGTAAGTCATCATTCAATAAAAAGCACAAATGTATGCCTGTCACATTCAACATAATAAACTGCAAGTAAATACATCTTTTCTTAGTCCAAATCAGCCAGTAAATGATGTCTTTATTTTCTCTGTTATGCACCAAGTTTGCAATCAGCTTTATTCTTGATTTCTCAGGGCAAGTACGCACAGCTTCACAGCAGTGGGAGAGCATGCTTTTGTCAGAAGTATTTAGACATCTGAGGACAGGAATGTGGCTGAAGCAATCCATTTCTCCAATTCACTTTGTTCCACTTTATCACAGTCACTCCAATATTATCACCATCTCTTCATAACTTCCATCTAAAAAGGACTTATTACACAGTATCTGCATCTGTAGATGATGCCAAAACACAGAAAAGGCATTGTTCCCTGCCTACTCTAGAGGGATTTACAATTTACAAATGAGTAGAGGAGAAACATCTTGTGCTTTGAAGAAAGACAAAACTGGTTAATATTACTTAACCTCTGAGAATGTCCGTTTGTCTCATGTACAAAATGATAATAGGTACTTTACAAGAAAGATGTAATGACTTTAAATCACATGTCTGTTGTGCTAAGTACAGAGTACATGCTCAATTTAGTGTTAACTAGTAACATGGACATGTTCTTATGGAAAAAGCCAAGTTAGCCAGGCTACATATAGCAGTTATTATAATAATTCCTAGCATGATCTTCTTTAATTCTATGACAAGTGGGTGGCTCTGTCATTTTCTTTTTAATAGATGAAGAAACTGATAGGCAAATAGTAAGCCAAATTATTCTGCTTTGAATATGGATTCTTTTTTTCATGAAGATCATGACCACACCATTGCTCTCTGAAAAAACCCAAGCTTGTTTCTGCCTTAGATTCCTTGCACTAGCTGATTTCTTGGCCTGGAAAATTCTACCCTCAGATTTTACATGACTAATTATTTCATTATTTAGGTTTTAACGGAAATGCTCATCCTCAGAGGGGTCTTCCTTGACCACCCTATTGACCACCTGACACAGGCCTCTCAGTCCCAGGCCTTAGAATCCCTGGCACTTTATTCCCTAACACTGACCTGTTACCTCCTAGCTGGGCAGGAGTCTATGTGACATAATAGTGAAGAATGAGGGCTCATGATCTCAACATGGCTGCCAGCAGGACGGCAGGGAAAGAGTGTGAATGAATAAAGGAGTAAGAGGGGAGTGTGTGGAGGTGTGTGGTGTGTGTGGGGGTGAGTGAGGGACAGTTAGATCTCACAGGAGTCTTGGGGACTGGCAGATTGGGCTCTACTAGAAGGGGAGCCCCTGCTATTTCAGCAGGAACTCCCAGGCCAGCACAACTAGGACATGAAGCCCGTGCCATCTTGAAGGGGGGAGCAGTGGAGGCCAGGAGCACAGGTGTACAAACAATCAGACTGCCCGTGGACACCACCCAGCACCCATGCAGTGAGCTGCTTGCCTACCACATCTGCAATGAGTGGCGCCCTACCTCACTGCCAGCTCCCAGTAGTGACTGCAGGCCAGAGAGACCTCCTGCATTGTGCCTGCCTGCACAACCAGACCCCGAGCTTCAGGAACCCATGTGTCTGGACCACACATGCCCAGTTCCCACAAGCTCGTCCCCATGCACCTGGAATGGGTGCTTCAGGGACCCTGTACACCCAGTCCCCATGTGTCTGGACCCAGCGCTTAGGACCCCATGTGCCAGGACCCCGGGCACCCAGATCCTGCACTTCAGGACCCCACAATGGAGTCAAACACCAGAAGAAGTGTGCATGTACCCCTGCCAATCTTGAGCACCTGCAGTGACCAACTGAGAAACCAGATCCATGGGGGAAAGGAATACAACTCAAAGCAGAGACAAAGGCATGAGACTCAAGGCAGACCCAACCTCTGGAGTCCTGGACCATTGAATCACTAGAGGCTTCAACTTCTTGGACCTCAAGCAGATTGCCCAGGACCAGAAAGTGACAGCAACTCACATTACATAGAAACAAATACAAAGAGACAGAAAAATGGGGAGACAAAAAAACAATCCCCAGAGGAAAGAAAAGGAGGAATCACCAGAAAAGAAGATAAATGAAATGGAGGCAAGCAATTTGCCAGAGAAAGAAATCAGATGTTCAAAAGGCTGGATGAGAAATTCATCAACATGTGTAAGAATCAAGAGGAAATGAAGAATGACATAGCTGCAATAAAGAACATAATGTAAGGTTTCAACAGACTAAAAGAAGCAGTGAGTAAGAAGATAAAGTAGAGAAAACACCCAAGCAGAGCAGCAAAACTTAAAAAGCAAGAGGAAAGTCTAAGGGAGCTTTGGGACAACACAAAATGAAACAACATCTGCATAATAGAGGTGCCAGAAGGAGAGGAAGCTGAGCAAGGAATAAAAAACCTGTTTGAAGAAATAATGACAGAAAGCTTCCCTGACTTTGGGAAGAAAAAAGTCACACAAGTCCAAGAAGCACACAGAGTCCCAAACAAGATGAACCCCAAAAGACTGACACCAAGACACATCATAATTAAAATGGGAAATGTCAACCACAATGTAAGAATCTTAAAGGTTGTCAGAGAGAGAGAGAGAGAGAAAGTTACCTACAAGGAATCTCACATTAGACTATCAATGTATATCTCAACAGAAACACATCAGGGAAGAAGGGAATGGAATGACATATACAAAATGATGCAAAACAAGGAACTGAATCCAAGAATACTCTACCAAGCAAGGCTATCATTCAAAATTGAAGGTGAAATCAGGAGCTTCAGAGACAAAAAAAGGCTAAGGGAATTTATTACCACCAAGCCAGCAATGCAAGAAATGCTAAAGGGACTGCTATAAAAATAAGAAATAGAAAGGGAAGAAAAAACACGGGCATAAAGAATACAAATAGCAACAAAGAAGTACCTATCAATAATAACCTGAAATGTAAATATATTAAATGCTACAATCAAAAGACATAGGTAGCTGAATGGATAAGAAAACATGACCCATATATATGCTGTCTACAAGAGACCCACCTCAGAACAAGGGACTCACATAGACTGAAAGTGAAGGGCTGGAAAAAAAATTTTCAGACAAATAGAAATGAAAAAAATAAATGGGGTAGCAATACGTATATCTGACCACATAGACCTCAAAGTGAAGGCCATAACAAGAGATAAGGAAGGCCACTTCATAATACTAAAGGGAGTGATTCAACAAGAGGATATAACTCTGGTAAACACATATACCACCAATACAGGAGCACTCAAATACATAAAAACACTTCTGGAAGATATAAAGGGAGAGATTGACAGCAATACAATCATAATAGGGGACTTTAATACCCCATTGACACCGCTTGATAAATCCTCTAGACAAAAAAATCAGCAAAGAAACAGCAATCCTAAATGACTCACTAGATCAGATGGAACTAATTGACATCTTCAGAACATTTCACCCCAAAGCTACAGAATATACATTCTTCTCAAGTGCACAAGAGACATTTTCAAAGAGAGACCACATATTGGGACACAGGCAAAGTCCTTCAAATTCAAGAAGATAGAAATCATATCAAGCATCTTCTCACATCACAATGGCATAAAATTACAAATCAACTACAATAAAAATAATTTTAAAAAATCAAACATGTGGGGGCTAAATAGCATGCTATTAAACAATGATTTGGTTACCAAAGAGATCAAAGAAGAAATAAAAAACATCCTGGAAACAAATGACAGTGGAAAACACAACAATCCAAAATCTGTGGGACACAGTGAAAGCAGTCTTGAGAGGGAAGTTTACAGCACTAAAGGCCTACTTCAAAAAAATAAGAAAAACTGGTAAGAACTTGTCTAACCATATAACTTAAAGAACTAGAAAGAGAGAAACAAGAAAAGCCCAGAGTAAGCAGAAGGAAGGAAATAATAAAGATTAGAGAGGAAATAAATGACATAGAGACCAAAAAACAATACAAAAGATCAATAAAACCAAGAGCTGGTTCTTTGAAAGAATAAACAGGATTGATGAACCTCTAGCCATGTTCACCAAGAAACAAGGAGAGAGGACCCAAATAAACAAAATCAGAAATGAAAAAAGTGAAGTAACAACCGACTCCACAGACACACAAAGGATTGTAAAATAAAAATAAAATACTACAACTCTATTCCAACAAACTGTACAACCTAGATGAAATGTAAATATTCCTAGAAAAATACAATCTTCCAAAACTCAATCAAGAAGAGTCAGAAAATCTGAATAGGGTGATAACAACTGTTGAAATTGAAGCAGTAATCAAAAAACTTCCAGCAAACAAAAGCCCTGGTCCGGATGGCTTCACAGGGAAGTTTTACCAAACATTCAAAGAAATAAAACCAATCCTCCTCAGACTATTCCAAAAAATTCAACAGGAAAGAACACTTCTAAGCTCTTTCTATGAAGCCAGCATTACCCTAATCCCAAAACCAGATAACAACACTACAAAGAAAGAGAATTAGAGGCCAATATCCCTGATGAACATAGATACTAAAATCCTCAACAAAATATCAGCAAATCACATCCAGCAATACATTGAAAAGATCATACACCATGACCAAGTGGGATTTATTCCAGGGATGCAAGGCTGGTACAACATTCCTAAATCAATAAATATGATACATTACACAAACAAATTAAAAGACAAAAACCACATGATCATATGAATCGAAGCAGAAAAAGCATTTGACAAAGTCCAACACCCTTTCTTGATAAAAAAAAAAAATCTCAGCAAAGTGATAATAGAGGGATCATGCCTCAACATAGTAAAAGCCTTATATGACAAACCTATAGCCAACATCATCCTCAATGGGCAAATACTAACACCATTTCCCCTAAGAACAGGAACAAGACAGGGATGCCCACTTTCACCACTCCTGTTTGACATAGCACTGGAAGTGCTAGACAAGAAGAAGAAATAAAATGTAACCAAATTAGAAAAGAAGTAAAATTGTCAGTATTCTCAGATGACATGATAGCGTACATAGAAAAACCTAAAGACTCATCAAAAAATTACTGGATTTAATAAATGAATTTGGCAACATAGCAGGATACAAAATTAGCACCCAGAAATCTATGGCATTTTTATACACCGATAATGAGCTCACAGAAAGAGAAACTAAAAAATAATAATATAATCCCATTTACCATTGAAATAAAAAAATTAAGATATCTAGGAATAAACTTAACTAAGGAGATAAAAGACCTATACTCAGAGAACTACAGGACATTGAAAAAAGAGATAGAGGGAGATATAAACAAGTGGAATAATATACCATGTTCATGGGTTGATAGAATCAACATCATTAAAATGTCCATACTACCCAAAGCAATCTATATATTCAATGCACTCCCAATTAAAATACCAATGGCATATTTCACAGACCTTGAACAAACTCTCCAAAAATTTATATGGAATAAAAAAAGACTCCAGAGAAAGAAGAACCAACTTGGAGGGATCACAATGCCAGATATCAAGCTACATTACAATGCCACTGTTCTCAAAACTGCCTGGTACTGGCACAAGAACATACATATAGACCAATGGAACAGAACAGAGAGCCCAGAAATCAACCCAAGCCATTACGCTCAATTAATATTTGACAAAGGTGGCAAGAGCATACAATGGAGTCAAGACAATCACTTCAATAAATGGTATTGGGAAAATTGAACAGATATATGCAAAAGAATGAAACTAGACCACTAACTTATACCATACAGAAAAATAAACTCAAAATGGATAAAAGACTTAAACATAAGATAGGAAACCATTAAAATCTTAGAAGAATCTATAAGCAGCAAAATATCAGACATTTGTCGTAGAAATATCTTTACTGACACATCTCCTAGGACAATGGAAACTAAGGAGAAAATAAACAAATGGGACTACACAAAAACGAAAAGCTTCTGCACAGCAAAAGAAACCATCAACAAAACAGCAAGAGAGCCCACTGCATGGGAGAACATATTTGCCTATGTTACATCCGATAAGGGTTTAATCTCCAAAATTTACAGGGAACTCATAGAACTTAACAAAAAGAAGATAAACAATCCAATTTAAAAATGGGCAAAGGACCTACATAGACACTTTTCCAAAGTGGGCATACAAAAGTCTGAGAGACATATGAAAACATGCTCAAAGTCACTAATCATCCAAGAAATGCAAATTAAAACAACAAAGAGATACCATCTCACACCTGTCAGAATGGCTATCATCACCTAATCAACAAATGACAAGTGTTGGAGAGGATGTGGAGAAAAAGAACCCTTGTGCACTGCTGGTGGGAATGCAGACTGGTGCAGCCACTGTGGAGAACAGTATGGAGTTTCCTCAAAAAGTTAAAAATGGAACTCCCATTTGACCTAGTAATCCCACTCCTAGGACTATACCCCAAGAAACCAGAAACACCAATCAGAAAGGATATATGCACCCCTATGTTCTTAACAGCACAATTTACCATAGCTAATATTTGTAAACAGCCTAAGTGCCCATCAACAGATGAGTAAATTAAAAAACTGTGGTACATCTACACAATGGAATACTACGCCACTATAAAAAAAGAAGGAACTTTTATCATTTGCAACAGCATGGATGGAACTGGAGAGCATTATGCTAAGTGAAATAAGCCAGTCAGAGAAAGATAAATATCACATGATCTCATTCATTTGTGAAATATAATGAACATAAACTGATGAACAAAAATAGATCCAGAGATGGAGAAGCATCAAACAGACCTTCAAACCTCAGATGGAAGGCCGGGGATGCGGGGTAAGAGATCAACCAAAGAACTTGTATGCATGCATGTAAGCATAACCAATGGACACATTCAGAAGGGGGTGAGGGCCTGTGCTGGGGGGTGGGAGCGGGGAGAGGTCAATGGAGGAATAAGGAGACATATGTAATACTTTCAACAATAAAGAATTTTTTTTTTAAAAAAAAGAGACAAACCATAAAAAAGAAGAAGAAGAGGACTCAGATCTAGATGTCTGGCCCAGCTGAGCATCAACCTATGAACCAGGAGGTCATGGCTTGATTCCCAGTCAGGGCACATGCCTGAGTTTCAGGCTTGATCCCCTGTAGGGGGTATGCAGGAGGCAGCTGATCAGTGATTCTCATCATTGATGTTTCTATCTCTCTCTCCCTCTCCCTTCCTCTCTGAAATATATATATATTTAAGAATTACATGGTCTGAATTTAAATTTTTGTTTTACCACTTACTGGCACGGTAACCTTGGGAAGTGACTTAATCTTTCTGTGTCTCAGCTTCCTCACCTATAAAATGGGGATGATAATAACATTACAGGCAGCATGAAAGTCCTGGGGAATCAAATCAATTAATACACGTAGAGCACCGAATCAATATCTGACACAGAGCAAACACTCAATGCATGTTGATTAAGCCTTTACAGTCACATGGCACACCTCACTCTCTGACATCATCTCAGCTGTTTGTGTTTCTTTACTGTTGTCCCCATAGCAATGAAGGCATGGAGCCTGTCTGTCTTGTTCATCACTCTATCCTCAGCATCTAGAATGGCACACAGTAGGGACTTGATAAATATGTGTGGTTAATGAATGAAAGATTATTAGGTGTGTGATTATTAGAGACTAATGAACAAAGGTATGATGAGAAAGATGTGAAGACCGAGTTACTGCATATTTAGGTATAATAGTTTATGGGAACTTTCTGCTTCCATTTCACTGTATATTAAGCATTTATTCTCCTCTGATTTTGTCCCTGAACTCAAGCAAGGATTTCACCTAACCAGCATCTCCACACATGTGCTCATGATCCATGGGTCTAACTTCAGAAACTGATACAATTCAGGAAGAAAAAGTTGTGTTGAACCCTTTAGAAATAATAGCAGAGTGTATGCCTTCTCAGAAAAGGTGAGCTGTGAGCCAACGCTATAAAAATCAGCACCACCATAAAAATAGAGCAGCATCCAGAAAGTGAGCAAAAAGGAGACAAAAGCCTCTTCTGCCGCACACCTTCACGCACATACACATGCTCACACCACAAAACAGACTCGTGTGCAGCACACACTAACCACCTTGATGGAATTGTGCTTTTAACAGGTGGTAGGAATCTGTAAAGGCTCATAGACATTGTCCACTTCAATTGCTCATCCAGTGCATGAAGCCCTGCCAGGTGTCAGAGCACCTTTGCTTCCATCTGATTACCTGTCCAAACATCCACGGCACCTGTCTCTGATCCTCATCCATCACCACTTCAGTTACCAGTGTCCCCCTGGCTGCTCTCCTCTGTGCATTACAGTTTGATTGCGCCTGGGGTGACATTTGTCCTTGTTTGTGCAGGACAGCTCCAGTTTACATACATTGTCCTCAAGGAATTCTCAGTAGCACCCCTCTTCAAGTGTACCAGTTTGGACATTAAATTATATGATCCCCTAACTAGGCTCAGCTTCAACTGTAAGGCTTAGAAGTGGATGCAGAAACCCAATGGGAGTCATTTTAGGCTCTCCGAAAGAGTACCTGAGGTTAATCTACTAAGTCTTCTAGATCAATAGTCAGCTAATAATCTCTGACTGTTCCATTTCTAAAAGGAGGGCAAGGAGATAGAAGAATGTTAAGAAATTAAGGTTATGGGAAGAAGTCACAATGCAGATAATAATCTATAATAAAATGTAATAAACTATGACAAAATAGAGAAATTGGAGAACTGGAATCTTAATTCCTTCAGCTTCTTAAGGCTAAATACATAAGTAAGTGTATTTTGCCATTTAGCATAGGTGCAACCCTGAAAAGGTACCTGTAAAATAAATTTCTGTTCCTGATAGTTTATGTTCCTGTTGAATTTCAATTTAAAATATGTTGTGCAGTGTTTATATATTCTTCTGGAACAAACGGACTTAAACATCTAATAAACTTTCACATAGCGTGACTTGGGTACATATCTGTGCAGTTTGGAATACAAGAAGGCATCAATTCTTCCCCCAAAGTGCACATCTTTGACACACCGCACACTTATTTACACACTTACTGCTCATAGAAGGAGGTCCCGAAGATCAGCCTAGCATTCTCCAAAGTCCTGTCACTTGTGTTCCAGTGTCCTGGATAAGATTCTCATTCTTTAAAGCAGGAAACAAGCTTTGTGGCTTTCTTACTCTTAAGTCAACATATCTTTTTACATGAATAATATATGAATCCATTCACAATGTAAAATATTCAAATACTTTGTGCTTTTTTAAAAATAAATTTTTTTATTGATTTCAGTGAGGGAAGAAACGAGAGGAAGAGAGATAGAAACATCAATGATGAGAGATCATCGTCAATCGGTTGCCTCCTGCACACCCGCTACTGGCAATTGAGCCTGCAACCTGGACATGTGCCCTGACTGGGAATCGATCCATGATCTCCTGGTTCATAGGTTGAGGCTCAACCTCTGAGTCACACCGGCCGGGCTACTTTGTGCTTTTGTTGTGTATACCTCAAAAGATCTTGCATAAATTGGGCATAAAATAGGTGCCTGGGAAAACATAAGTTTAATATATAATATGTAGAGAGTATCCCAAAAATGTATACACACACTTTGAATAATTATAAAAGCATTGTTTATTAAAATACATTTCATTTTAAAAATTGAGCTGTCGCCCTGACCAGTTTGGCTCAGTGGATAGAGCGTCGGCCTGCGGACAGAAGGGTCCCGGGTTCGATTCTGGTCAAGGGCATGTACCTTGGTTGCAGGCACATCCCCAGTAGGGGGCGTGCAGGAGGCAGCTGATCGATGTTTCTCTCTCATCGATGTTTCTAACTCTCTATCCCTCTCCCTTCCTCTCTGTAAAATTCAATAAAAAATATATAAAAAAATAAAAATAAAAATAAAAATTGAGCTGTTAAAGTGTGTATACATATTTTTGGGACACCCTGTAGTTGTTCAGTATATTTGAAAATGTTCTGAGTAATGTTCAACTGAAAGGTTTTTCCCCACTGTGAAATAGATCATTCACACAAAAGAGTGTATAAAACATATGTTTCATGTATAAACTATATTAGTAATATATGTAGAGTTTAAACTATACTAAAGACATGAATGCTCAAACACTTGTCATCCGGCTTAAGAGGCAGAACATTACCTAGACCTTACAACTTCTCTTCATGACAAGTTCCGTGTAAAACCATACTGGACTTCTGCTGAAATTCTATCGACTCAATGTCTACATCCCATTTTACTGTTATATACAAAATAAATACAGAAAACCACACAAGTACATAGACTCATGAATAATTATGAGGTAAAGAAACAGAATTCTGCCAGTCACCCTAAAACAGGGGTCCTCAAACTACAGCCCGCGGGCCACATGCAAATACAAATATTGTATTTGTTCCCATTTTGTTTTTTTACTTCAAAATAAGATATGTGCAGTGTGCATAGGAATTTGTTCATAGTTTTTTTTAAAAACTATAGTCCGGCCCTCCAACGGTCTGAGGGACAGGGAACTGGCCCCCTGTTTAAAAAAGTTTGAGGACCCCTGCCCTAAAAGCTCCTCCATGTCCCCTATCCCAAACACAACTGCCTCTGCCTCCAAACAACCACCATCTTAAATTTTATAGCAATCGCTATCTTGAGATTGTGTAGACAGTAGTTCTTCCTTATCCTCAATTTTGCTTTCCATGGTTTCAGTTTCCTGCAGTCAACTGGGTTCTGAAGATATTAAATGGAAAATTTCAGAGGTGAATAATTCATAAGTCTTCAACTGTGCACCACTGAGTAGTCTGGTGAAATCTTGTGCCATCCTGCTGCCTCCAGCCCAGGATGTGAATCATCCTTTTGTCCAGCATCTCCTTGATGCAGACACTCCCCACCCATTAGTCACTTATTAGCTGGCTCTCTTACAGATCAACTGTTGAGATATCTCAGTGCTTGTGTTCAAGTAATCCTTATTTTACTTAATAATGCCACATGTACATAACTTTTTTATAGCATATTGTTGTAATTGTTCTATTTTATTATTAGCTTTTGTCATTAATCTCTTACTGTGCCTGATTTATAAATTAAATTTTATCCTAGGTATGTATAAGTAGGAAAATGCTTAAGTATCTGCATGTGGTTTGGTATTACCCACGGTTTCCAGCACCCACTAGAAGTCTTTGCACTAGCCCCTGCAGGTAAGGGGGGAATACTATAACCCTATTTTAAAAAAATTTATATACTGTAAAGTTGACTTTTGGGGTGTACAGTTCTTTGAATTTTAACACATGTGTACATTCATGTAATCACCACCCCTATTAGGGTACAGAATGATTCCCCTCCCCAAATTCCCTCATTTTACCCTTTTAGTGAGACCTTCCCTCACCGCTAACCCATGCCAACTACTGATCTCTTCTCCATCCCTATAGTTTTGCCTTTTCCAGAATCTATATATATGAAAGCCTAAGAGACCGAACGACCAGTCAACTGGTCGACTGGTCGCTATGATGCGCATTGACCACCATGGGGCAGATGCTCAAAACAGGAGCTGCCCCCTGGTGGTCAGTGCACTCCCATAGCCAACCGCCTACGGCACCTGTGCATGAATTCGTGCACTGGGCCTCTAGTGTAATATAAGTGGAACAATATAGGATGTAACCCTGAGAATGGCTTCTTTTACTCAGCATAATGCATTTGAGATTCATCCGTGTAGTTGGTATCTTTCTATGGCTGAGTAATATTCCACTGTATAGATCACCACAGTTTTGTTAATACAGTCACCCGTTTAAGGACAGCCAGGTTTTTTCCTGGTTTGGGTGATTATGAAGAATGCTTTCATTAACATTCATGTACAAGTTTATGCATGAACATTCATTTTCACTTATCTAGGTTAAATACTTAGGAGTGGGATTACTGGATCAGATTGTGAGGGTATATTTTACTTTATAAGGAACTGTCAAACTCTGTCCTAGAATGACTGCACCATTTCGCATTCCCACCAGCAATGCATGAAAGCTCTGGTTTCCTTGCCAACACTTGAAATTGCAAGTTTCATGTTTTTATTTTTTGCTTTAGCCATTCTCAGAGACATGCAGTAATATTTCATTGATGGGTTTAATTTGTATTTTCCTAATGAGTAGATATTGAACATCTTTTCATGTACTTATTTGACATTCTTATATCTCATACACATGATTAGTCATAACTCATTTCTAAATTGGATTACTTGTTGAATTTTGAGAGTTCTTTATATATTCTAGATATAAGTTTTTTGATGCTATGAAAGTTGCAAATATTTTAACTGAGGCGGTGGCCTGCTTTCTCATTCTTTTACTATTGTCCTTCAGAGAACATAATGTGTTAATTTTTAAATTTTAATGATGTCTACTTTATCGTTTTTCATGAATTAATTTTTTTGGTGTCATATCAAAGAACTCTGCCTAAATTAAGATCATAAAGATTTTTCTACTGTTCACTTTGAAAAATGTTGTAATTAAAAAATTTATACATTAATATAAAGTCTAAGTTGAATTTTGTATAAGGTGTGAGGTATGTAAATGTCCAATTGTTCTAGGACAATTTGTTGAAAAGACTATCTTGTCTCTGTTGAATTACCTTTGTATGTTTGTCAAAAATAAATTGTGTGTTGGTATTTCTGGTTGATATTTTGTATTCCCTTGAACTATGTGGATCACCTTATGCAATAATCAGATCACACTGATAACTGTAAATCATAATATCTAGTAATAAAAGTTCTCGGACTGTTCTTTTACAAAATTTCTTTGGCTATTATAGTTCTTTTTATGTTCTATGAAAATTTTAAAATCAGTCTGTCTATTTTTTTGTTTTACCAAGTATTTGAAATAGTTCTTATTATATGCAAACTGCTGTTAAATACTAGGTTTTTTTCTAGCCTCGCTTCTGGTCCATCCATCCTATGCCCTGTCCATGGCTGCGTGCAAGTGCAGGATGGAGCAATGACCTCCCCACTTTTGCACTGTACGGAACTGGGCCACTTAAGCTGTGGTACATTTCCCATATACTCAGTATTACTATATTGAGTCTTCCAATACGTTGAGAAAACAGGTCCATTTATTTGGGCTTTCTTCAACTCCTTCAAGTGATATTTTGTACTTTTTATCATATTAGAATATAAATCCTGCATGTCTTTTTTGTCATATTTGTACCTAAGCATTTAATTTTTGGAGCTATCATAAATGGTACTGTTTTGTGAAATTACAGTTTTCAGTTATTCATTGCTAGTATGTAAAAATAAGATTGATTTTTGTATGGTGACCTGGTACCCTACAATCTTGCTAAATTCACCTATTAGTTCCAGAAGCTTGTTTTGTAAATTCCTTGGTATTTTCTACATAGATAATCATGTAATCTTTGAAGGAAGATAGTTCTACTTCTTCCTCTCCAATATGTATGCCTTTTATTTAGTTTCCTTGCTTAACTGAAGAAGACAAGGCTTCCAGTGCGAAGTGGAATGTAAGTGAAAAACTGGATATTTTTGTCTTACTCCTGATTCCAAGGCAAAACATTCAGACTTTCACCATTAGGTCTGAAGTTAGCTGTAGGTTGTTCATGCCTTTGATCAGGTTAAGGGTGTTTCTAAATATAAAATCTTTGGGTCACATTTTTCTTTCTTTAATTATATTATATTATTAATTTTTATCTGCTATTGTAAGAAAGCATGGTGATAATCCAACTGTTTTCCTGTATAAATTGCATGTTCATTTTGGCTAGATTCACAAAGCATTTTGTTTTTTCTTTAAGGTTCAGTAATTTTATTAGAATAAGTCTTGGTGTGAGTTATTCTAGGTTGATATTCTCAGGTTTACAGTATGGCCTTTCATATGTAGTTTCAAATATTTTATTTCAAAAAAGTTATCTTGAATTATAGGATTTAAGAAGATTCATGAAATCATGTAAAGTGCTGAACACATTGCCTCACATATATTAGCACTTAATTAATATTAGGAATATTAAATTAAATATTAAAATTCAGAATGTCATTTCCCAAGGAGAGATAAAGAAGCATTTTCAGCTTCAGATTTCTAACAATTTAAATACATTATTTGATGGAGAAAAAGATGGTAGGTGAAGTGGTCATGTCCACCACAGGCTGTCAGGAGCTAATGTCCCCCAGGCCTGCACTAGGTAGTACACAGGACTCTGCTAAGAAGAGCTGTAATTTTTGAGCTTTAGAGCTGAAAATTCCCTGTAAATTAGCATTGGTCCTTAGAAATCTGAAACAGAGTCTTCATGGGTAAAAGGATTGCCTCATTACTCCACATAGGGCGGGTCTTATTTAGATATAGTTGGAAATTAGAATCTACTAAGTGCTGAACATTTTGTCTGCCCCGTCATATCTCTCACCAGACTGACCCAACATCTGAAATCTCCACTGTGATCTTACCAAGGATAGTTTAGGTAGCAGACACACAGCTAGGATTTGCATCTTTTTAGGTCTGATGACAAAATTCTCAGCATTCTGCTCTACTAAGTTGCTTTCACATAGTTTTAGGCACACGTCAGAGCTGCAGTATTCTGACAGGGCATGTTTCACAGCCTGCCTTGGAGAAAAGTCATACATTTGTTCCAAGTACCTTGCCTTCAGTTCCCTGTGGCCAATCTCAATACTAGTTAGTTCTAGTGGTTCTTGGCTTTGCAACAACATGTCTCTATCAACTCCAGCTCTATTACACCTGTAGGAATCAATCTCAGATGCCAGCAAGCATTTGCCCATGTTGCCACTTTTGCCCTTAGTCCTATGCTTCTGTTTTGCTCTAACACAAAGGGCCCTCTTGAATGTTCTCCCCGCCAGTTGGCTGGGTTGCAAAGGTTGCTACCCAGCATTGCGTAGTCAGGCAGTATTGTTTGGTGTTAGACTCCAGTGTTTACTTAGAACGAGGGTGGGGTCGTTTTTGTGTAGAAAGTCACTGACCATGGGAAAAAGTTAAAGGCTACAAAAGTAAAAAGCAGATAAAGGTCAAATGTAAAGATCAGCCACTTTGCATATTACAAATTGTTAACAGGGAAACAAAAATTATGAAGTTTTATATCATGGCTCTATTTAAAGGAGAGATTGAAAGACAAGTGGAAGGAAGAAGGAAAATAGTGTTGAAAATTTTAAAAAGAAATACTGATGGATGGAGTAAAACCCAAAGATTTAAATAGAGAATTTAATACATATACCTATGTATTATACATATATTCATAAATAGGTATATACATACATATATATTCAATTGAATATTGTGATGGTTTATTTTATTTCTTATTTATATGCTAAACAGACATATAAGAAACATTCAAAACATAAGGTTCCAGAAAGGTTAAAGTGAAAGACGGGAAAAGATATTCTGTAGAAATATTTACTGTATTAGTTTTCCCAGCTGTATAACAAATGACCACAAACTAAAGAATTTCAAGGTTTCTTTGGGTCAGGAGTCTAGACATGGCTTAGCTGGCTCTGCTGCAAGGCTGAAATCCAGGCATTAACTAGAGCTAAGATCTCATGTGGAGGCTTGACTGGGGAAGATGCTAACCTCAGGTTGTTGGCAGAGTTTACCGTCTTTCCTTGCAACTGTGGGAAACTTGCTTTTTCTAAACAAAAGAGAGACGCAACCGTTCTCAACCTGTGGGTCGCGACCCCTTTAGCTGTCGAACGACCCTTTCACAGGGGTCGCCTAAGACCATCCTGCATATCAGATATTTACATGACGATTCATAACAGTAGCAACATTACAGTTATGAAGTAGCAACGAAAATAATTTTACAGTTGGGTCACAACATGAGGAACTGTATTTAAAGGGCCAGAAGTTTGAGAACCACTGCGCTAGAGCAAACCTGCTAGGAACATGGAATTTTAGAAAATGTAACATAACCACAGAAGTGACATCAAGTGATGGTTAATTTTATATGTCAACTTGACTAGATCACAGGATCACCCAAATAGCTGGTAAAACATGTGTCTGTGAGGATGTTTCTGAAAGAAATTAGCTTTGGAATCAGTAAACTAAGTAAAGCAGATGAGCACCATTCAATCAGCTGCGGGCCTGAACAGTACAAAAGGTGGAGGACGGGAGAATTTGCTATCTCTGTTGAGCTGGGACAATCCTCTCTGCTCCTCTGCTTGGACACCAGTGCTCTTTGTTCTCTGGTATTCAGACTTAGGCCAGGACTATGCCACTGGGCCCCGGATTCTCAGGCTTTCAGACTGGGACTGACTTACAGCACCAGCTTTCCTGGTTCTCCACCTCACAAATGGCAGATTTGCAGACTTTTTGGCCTCCATAACCACATGAGCCAATTCTCATTTTAAAAATGTTCTTTTCTATCTATCTATCTATCTATCTATCTACCTACCTACTTACCTACCTACATATCCTATTGGTTCTGTTTTTCTGGAGAACTCTGATACTAATACATATATTAGTATCATATTCAAATATATATTCAATTGACTATAATAGTCAATATGTATATACATAATCTACATTAACATATATTCATACAGTATTCCTCACATAATGTCATTGATAGGTTCTATGACTTTAAATGAAGTGATGTCTGATAAAATCAATTTACCATGAGCTAATGGATATAAACAAGAGTTAAGTTTCCACTGCATCTCATCATCCTTATTTGAGGACCACCTGTTTACATATAAACAGAGAGTCAAAAGAGTCAATCAAATGTGCTATGCCCTCTGCTCTGTCCCCACTTTGTTTTCTCTCTTTCTCCCCTCTCTATCTTCTTTGGCTATTTTGCACTGATGCCCCACCTGCCTCCTGTAGACTCTGGCCTAGCTCCTGAGCCAGTGGTAAAAGGGAAGTTAAGATAGCCACAGCCTCATTGTCACCACTAGGTGGATCTTAGAAGTGACTAGCAGGACTCAGACCTGGGTTTCAGCTGCCCAGCCTCACCTGCTTGGCATCCCTCTGGCTGAGCAAGTCGCTGTGACTTGCTGGAAACCCAGAAGCTTAGGGGAGAGATAGAAGACACAAGTCCTGGATCTCCATAGCGCTCCTCCCCACCCAGTTATAGTTGGCAACAATCTTTGCTCTGGCCAGAGCAGGTTCCTTTGGATGGAATGGGTTTCCTCCTACAAGAATCAGACTATGAAGAGCTAATGATGGGGCTAGAAATGAGGAATCTGAGACTTGGAGTAGTTTTGCCCAAGCTCTGAGATCTGGAGCAGTTTGCAGCTCTTCTTGTTGGAGGCTGACAAGGCATCTGAGGGATGGCGCAGGACCGTGCAGTTTCAGTCAATCTCTCTGTACCCTGAGCAACTGCTCTATTGCTCTGTTTTGTTCCTTCACTTGCTTGTCTTTGGAACCATTACCACAGCTCTTCCACAGTCCCTGCTCAAAGTAAATAGCAGTTACTGAAAGACATTAACATGCCACAAGGCTTTCTTCAACAACAAAAAGCATGTTAAAGGTCACATTTCACTACACGTAAGCCTCTAATTCAGATACATGATGTTTAAACAGCCTTTAAAGATGGACCTTGAAGAGCTTTTCATATATATATATATATATATTATTGATTTCAGAGAGCAAGGGAGAGAGAGATAGAAAAACCAATGATGAGAGAGAATCATTGATTGGCTGCCTCCTGCATGCCCCCTACTGGGGATCGAGCCTGCAACTGAGACATGTGCCCTGACTGGGAATCAAACCATATCTGCCTGGTTCACAGGTTGAGCTCAGCCACTGAACAACATTGGCCCAGTGAAGAGCATTCCTTTGACAAGAAAACAACACAAAAATATAGGTTTTAAAATATGTTTATAGAATATTCAATATATACCGTTATTTTCTCATGTATGAACCCTTTCATTTCACATTTATTTCTGAGTCATTCACGTCACTTAGATTTACAATAATTTCATCAGATTCCAGCAGAGAGATATACCTCTGTACAACACATATTTGCAGTAAGGTAGGCTATTTAACTACATTAAAATTGTGACAATTTTTTATACATATTAAGCAGCTTTAGAATGAGAAGGAAAGCACTCCAAAACCTGAACTGCAGCCCTACTCTGGCCATTTGTCCTTGTGCAGTGGGTTTTCCAGGGTGTGGCTATAATCTCTCAGATGTCTTGCTCTCTCATATTGTGATCTTATCACATTTAAATGGAAAAAAAATAATCAAGGCAAACTAAAATTATCCAGGTCCTTCATATTAGGGCATTTATCAGTGCTTCACCTAGACTTTATGGAGAGTGATAAAATATCTTCTCCTATTAGGAGGTCCATGCTCAGCATAGGCGATTTAGATGTAAAGTAGTACAAAAATTGCCTTTATGCCACAGGAAAAGACTGAAAAGTAGTTTTTCAAACTAGTGTATAGGAATTTTCCCCCTGAAGTCATATTGCCATGGAGAAAGTCTCCTGGTTACCATTTTTTATTGGTTGGTTTGTTTATACCGTATTTGCCCTGTCCCAGGAAGAATTTTAGGCAGCTGCTTTCTGCTGTCTGTCTGATATGGTGTCCCATGTATTATTAATAAAAATCTTTCCAGTGCCTATTCTGATGACTCCAGGTTGGGGATAAAGCAAGCATTTTGAAATTTTCTTAGCACACCATTAAGATATCATCAAAGCCTCATTCTGACTCCAGCTGTCATGTCTAATATTTTAACCCATGCTATATGGATTTTTAAATATAGATGCTACTGCTCTCACTTACATGGCTAGGAATTTTGTTCATGTTCACAAGTAATGCAAAGCAGAATGATATAACCTTACATTAGTCTGAAAATGGAAAAAAATTGAGGGAGGCATTCTAGGTAATTCTGTCCCCCCAGGCAGATTCACCCTAGGGGAGCATGAGGAAGCTTAGAAATAAGGACCACTTATTTACCCAATTAATCAAGACCAGGAAGTGGTGACTTATATTGCTTGCATTTTCGTGATAATAGTAGCAGCTTCCCTTGATTAAGCACATAGTCCATATCAGACACTGTAGTAGGCAGGGGCTTTATATCCATTTGCCTGTTACAGTGATCCTATTATTAACTCCAACTGAGAGAAGAGGGGATGGAGGTGAGGGATGTTGTGCACCCTGCTCGTGGTGTTTCAGGAAGGTCAGACTTCAAGCCCAGGTCAGCCTGGCTCCAGGCTCTCCCTTCACCACGACGTCTGCCTCCCATCCGACTTTATGATAGCACTTGGCATCATGACATCCTTGTCTACTTTCAAGATGGTGAAAAGAGCTAGGTAAACATCTCACACCCACACCATAGCTCATCTAGGTCTCTAACTGGGGATAAGCCTAGAGTAACTGCCACCCTCTGCACCTCCCTGACTCCATTTGGATTATCAAATATTTCAAGCCCCTAAGAGTAAGTGACTAGGTCACAGACATTGTCATGCAGGAGGGCATAGCTGGCCAACATTTCCCTTGTAGTTACCATTCAATAACAGAATTAGTAGGATTAAGATTGAGGAGACTGGAATATTGATGACCCTAGGAATATCCAGTAGAAAAGAGGCTTCAAGAAGAGGACCTAAACAACAGCAATGAGAGCTATCTGCCACTCTCCAACCTGTGGGCTAACCAGTGTTCTTATGCACCCATAGGGTGCATTCATCCTATCTCCATGGAGATGACCCTGAAGTCTCATCAAATTATGGCAACAAGTTCAGAGCTCAGTTTCTGAAGTAAATCAAAACCTTAGTTCTGCCTGTCCCAGCACAAGGAGGAGAGATGTGCTGGGACAGCCATGAACTTCCCTTGGAAAGCAGAACTGTAAGAAAGGAAGAGAGAAGTGTTTTAGCAAATTTGGTGATTTTAGCAGACCAAAGAGAGAGATAAGAGAGGGCAGAGAGAGTGGAAAAAAGATAAGACCCTAAATAGAATATGCTACAGAGGAATATTTAGCAGCCATGGACACTCACCAAGAGAAACTCAACGACAATCAACCCATCTGCAGGCAAAATTAAAAAATAAGGGGTATTGTTGTTTCAGAAAATGTACTTTAATTTACTAACTCAGAAATAGTAACTCTTTATTCTGTACTTTATGCTCTCAAACGCCTTCATATGCAAATAAGAATTTTCTTAAGATTGAAGGATAAATTACTATGGAAGTGTATTGAAGCAGACACTGCTGGCTGCCCATTGAACCTTCTCCCTTATTGGCAGACCGCTATTTTTCTTTGGGTGTCCATCTTTCTTCTTTGTGACTCAGGAGTCATTAGCCTCAGATAATTATGGTGGTCCCATTCCCCCTTGCCAACGATTGGTTTAAGGTGTGCATGTGACTCAGTGCTAGCTAAATGAGACATGGGAAGTAATATGTTACCGGGTGAGGACTTCTGAAAAAAATATTTCCTTAACTAGGAAGAAACAGTGCCTTTTCTGATTTATTTTATAACAGTATCTGGATATAAATACCTTGAACAGAAACAACCACCTTCTGACCATGAAGAGGCTAACCAAAGATAAGGTCGACCTTCTGAGGAGGTCAGAGCACAAAGGCAGAAAGAATCTGGGCCTTAATGGCATAATTTCACTACTGAGTTAACAAAACACTAGATCTGCTCTATCCAAGAATGTCTTGTTATGTGAAATATCTCATTAATGTTTAAAGCATTTCAATGATATTCGATTTTAATGGTACCTAGGATTTGTTTTAATCAGGTATGTTAAGTCACACAGACATGGAAATGATTCCCGTGAAGGAAAAGTTTTTACTGCACTCACAGTCCCCTAGAAACAGTAGGCACAGTGTGCAATGCAGGGCCACACTGAGGCAGGATTAGTGGGCAGGTGGGAATGGGAGGCGGGATGTAGAACCACACGCAGGAGCCTTTATTGTGGTTCTTGAGGAAAGCAATAGGCTAGGCCACGGAAGGAGGCTAAGCAGTCTTAGGATTGGCTGGTTTGAATAATTTCAGTGGGCCCAGGGTCATAGAGGCTGTTTGTCCCTAGTTGCATGGTATCTGGCCCTGGGGTGATTAGGGCAGGTGGATAGTGGCCCAAAGTATGAGAACAGATTAAAGGAGATGGTTGTGGGTATGGGTTCTGGATTCATTCGTTTGTATATCAAGGGCTACTCAACGAGTCAATTACTATCTTTAGGAATTAGCCACCCTTGGAAGAGGCAGTCCCTTCCCAGCTGGTGTGGCTCAATTGGTTGAGTGTATTCCCAGGGTTCTTCAGGGCTCCATTCCCCATAAAGGTACATACCGGGTTTGCAGGCTGTAGGGGGTGTGCTGGAGGCCGCGATAGATATTTCTCTCCCTCTCCCCTTCTTTCTCTCTTTAAAATCAATAAAGACATATTTTTTAAGAAAGAATACAGAAAACAAGAAAAATAGTTAATACATATTCTAGCTGATGCAGTTATTTCCAAAACTTTGTAGGAAAAATAGAAAGAATGATTGCTTATTGGACTATCTCAGGAATCCTCAAAGAAGTAGAAAAGACTATTTTGTTTTATCCAAAATTATCTGTTCATACTTCCTCAAATTATTTCAAACAGACAGTAATATATTTGTCTATGCTTAAAGCTTTGGCAAACCAAAAGAAAGTCAAATTTACAATGGTTTAACCTAATATCATTATATGTTCTAATATATCAACTATTTCAAAAGTAGAAGTCCAGGGCTTGTAGGGCAGCTCCACAATGATATTTTTCTTCTCAGTCATCCTTAAAATGTGACTTCCAGCCTCATGCATATTCATGGTCACTAGAGGCTGACATCTCCTGCATAGTGTTTGCGTTCCAGGCCAAAATAGGAGAACAGGTATCTGCAACCTGAAACTTTCACCTTTTCAAGAGTTTCCTAGAATACACCCAGCAACTTCTACTTCTATGTCATTGGCCAAAACTGCTTCCCACAGCTCTTTCTCACTAGAAGGGAGGCTGGGGAATGCATATTTTTAGTGATCATGCCATTTCACACAAAGTTGTGATTCTGATATTAAGGAAGAAAGAGATATTAAGGATATTGGGTAAGCAACAAGTGCTGACTGCCACAGTCCACCACCCCTTTGGCTAACCAATGCTTTTATATATTTACTAGTGGCCCATTGCACGAAGATTTGTCCAATAGGCCTTTCTTCCCATGGCTGCCAGCACCAGTTTTCCTCCAGCACCCAGGACCCAGGCCTTTGGTCTGGCCAAAGCAGCAAGGCTTGGATTCTCCCCCAGTGATGCAGGCCCCCAGCCCCTCCTTGAGCGGGTCCAGGGCCGGCAGGAAGTTTGGCTTCCTCCATCGCCAGGAGCAACCCAAGCTTCCTGCTTGCTCCAGCTCCGTGACCACCGCCATCTTCAGTCATCTTCAGTCTTCGTTCCGAGCCTGCGTATGCAAATTAACTGCCATCTTTGTTGGGTTAATTTGCATAGTTGCTCTGATTGGCTGGTGGGTGTAGCAGAGTGGCGGAGTGATGGTTAATTTGCATGTTTCTCTTTTATTATATAGGATAGAAAACATTCATCCCATCCTTATGAAGATTATCCCAAAGTCTCTTCAAATCATAGCAGCCCACTCAAAGCCCAGGTTTTTCAGTGAATTACAACATTAGATCTATCCTTCTAAATGCAGAAAATATGGTGACCTTATTCTTTCATATCTAAATTGAGCTGAGACTCGTCTGATAAATAATGAGGCATTGCCTTCTTTTAGACCAAACCTATTTTACTGACACATAAAGGAAAGTATATTTTCATCATAAATCTCTTTTTTCAAACTTTAAAAACTTCCTTAGAAATAAATCATTTTGTCCAATGTATTTCTTCTCCTAGGTCAACAACAAAATAAATAAAAAAGAAAATTTTTAATGAAAAATAATTTCTGAAGGCAATTCAGAAGGAAATGCAAAGATTATCATGTTCTCAATAAGTAATGTGGTTCATAAATAATTGGTAGTTAGAATTTATCAGCAATTATGAGTAGAGAGGGTTTCTTGAAACTCCAAAAAGAACTATGCTCTGTGCAAACTAACTTTATAAACTATTTATTTATTTATTTATTTATTTATTTATTTATTTATTGAAAGAGGGAGAGAGAACAGTAGCTACCATGTAGAGAAGATCATTCTGAATACTATGGGGAGACTAGATTTGTCCTTCAAAAATAGGATTTTACAGGTAGTTATAATGGCTGACAAAATATCACTGCTATAGTGAAATAATACTTTCCCCCCAGGGCCAAGTTCAACTCCTCTTTTCCTAATATTGATCTCTGCTACTTTAGGATGCAGAGTTCAATGATAACAATAATAATAATAACAATGATAGAAGCTAACATTTATTGAACATGTGACCAGTCAGGCAATGTTCTAAGCACTTTACATGTATTAACTAATTTATTCCTTGAAGCAATCTCAAGAGGGAGGGGTACAGTTTTACCTTTTATTATGTTACTAGAGGCCCAGTGCACAAATTCTTGCACCAGTGGGGTACCTCAGTCTGGCCTGAGGGGTCCCAGGTTGCGAGAGGGTGGTTCTCAGGACACACCCTGGAATCAGGCTTCCTCCTCTCAGGTTCTGGGTGCATCACCCAAGAACAGCAGCTGCCAAGTCACTGCAGCTTGGCAGCTTCTGCATTGAGTGTCTGCCCCCTGGTAGTCAGTGCACGTCATAGCTACTGGTCAAACAGTCGGATAGTCATTTAGGCTTTTATATATATAGACTAGGGGCCCGGTGCACAAAAATTTGTGCACTGGGGAGGGGGTTCCCTCAGCCCAGCTTGCCCCCTATCACATACTGGGAGCCCTAGGGGATGTCCTACTACCTGCTCCCTGCTCCCCTTGGGGAGTGGGCCTAAGCCACAGTCTGGCCTCCCTTTGTGGGAGGTGACCGGGCTAATCAGGGGAAGGCAAGCATCCCCATCACCGCACTGTTGCAGCCACTGCCAGTCACCGCAGCCACCAAGGTGTTTTCATCAACATGGACTCCAGTCCCTTTACCATGAAAAAATGACAACTTTCTTTAGGCATTTTCAAGAAGTGTCTTTCATAGGATATGACATTTCTTTCTTTCTTTATCCTCACCTGAGGATATGTTTCCATTGATTTTTAGAGAATGTGGAAGAGAAAGGGAAAGAACAGAGAGAAACATCAAAGTGAGAGGAACACTTTGATTGGTTGCCTCCTGCATGAGCCCTGACCTGGGCCGGAGCCAGGGAGGAACCTGCAACCTAGGTACATGCCCTTGGTCAGAATTGAACCCAGAATCTGTGTTGGGCAGGCCGAGGCATTATCCACTGAGCCAAACTGGCTAGGACAGGATATGACATTTCTTAACCCTCCAGCAGCAGACCTTCATTTTTTTCTCCAGGAGTGTGGTAAAAGAAACCTTAGATCACTTTTTGGACTCTTATTACCCAAGTTACTAAGAATATTACCAGTGGCATACAGGGAGCTTAACCAATCATCAGTCAGAAAAGGTGTTTCCTCTGTAGTTCACACCAATTGCTGGTTTGGCCCCTGCCCAAGCCTAACGCCTCTGGTGAGTCATTAGCCCTAGGCCAGGGCACCCTCAGCTCCAAGCCACCGTGGCCATCAAGGATCGCTGGCTGGCTGTGCCCCGGTTCGGGCCGCCACCACCATCAAGAATCACTGGCTGGCTCCTCCCCGGCCCAAGCCTAAAGCCTCTGGCCGAGGCCTTAGGCCTGGGCCAGGGCAACCCCAGCTCCCCTCCGCTGCCATCAACGATTGTTGGCTGGCTCCGCCTCCGCAGCCATCAACAGTCGTTGGCTGGCTCCTCCCCTGCCCAGGCCTAAAGCCTCAGTCTGTGGCTTGGAGCGGACATATGCAAATTAGCCGCCATCTTGGTTGTCAGTTAATTTGCATATACTCACTGATTAGCCAATGAAAAGGGTAGCGGTCGTACGCTAATTACCATGTTTCTCTTTTATTAGTGTAGACTAGAGGCTTGGTGCATGAATTCGTGCATGGGTGGGGTCCCTCGGCCTGGCTGGTGATCAGGACCTATTGGGGCCACAGAAGGTTGGCCAGCAGGGGGAGGAGCTGTGGGAGGTTGGCTGGCCGGCCCCAGGGGGAGGGTCATGGGAGGTTGGCTGTGGGAGCACACTGACCACCAGGAGGCAGCTCCTGCATTGAGTGTCTGCCCCCTGGTGGTCAGTGTGCATCATAGTGACCAGTCGATCAGTTGTTCTGTTGTTCGGTCCCTTAGGCTTTTATATTATAGATACCCAAGTTTTGGTAAATGTAACTGGGCTCAGAGTTCCCATTGTCAAAGATCAGTTTTTGGCAAGAAAATGAGTCAAAATAAACTGTATTGATTGAAGAAGTTTATATATCAGTAGGAATAAGAAGAATAATTATGACTGATGGGGAAAATCTATACATGTGCCTTCCTCCTTTCCTTCTTTCCTGAGGCCTCCAGTTTGTTATTTCTAACCTACTCTCTGGTAAATATCAATAACATATTTGAAACCCAGGTTAGAAGTTACAAAAAATGAGTTTGAGAGTTGATACCTTGATTAAATAACAAGGTGGAGATTTACTGTGTGATGTGACACAGCTCTGCTTGGCTCTTCCAGATCTTTTTTTAATTTTAGGAGAAATGAATTTAGATTAAGGAATAGAAATGATTTAATAAAAAACATAGGGAAATTTTTAGGGATTACATTCACAAAGAATATACTTGTCTTCAGAAATAGTGAGTATTCATAGTTCATCTAGTACCTTTGAGAGTGAATTGCATAGAAAGATTTATATTTGCACACTAATATACAATAGAAATTATTTTTTCTGTATTCTTTGTTCTGCAGAGGAGAAGTAAATATCTAAAAAAAGGAGGAAAATTAAATGCAAGGACAATAGAAATAGCTCAACTGATCTAAAATGCTGATACATACTGAGAGTAACATAGTAAGAATTAAAAAGAGACAGTCTTTGTCCACAAATAAATCATAATCTAAACATGGCTGTGAATAAAGAACTATCAAATCTGGAAGAAATATACAGGTGGGGATTTCCAGGTCACAGTTGATGGAGGAAGAAGTGGGAAAAGAGAGTCTTAAAATGACAACAGATGCACACAGTTCCATTAGCAATTCTATCCAAGCACTACATATATATAATTAACTATCATCGGTGATCCTCATGAAAGGCAGCAGGAGAAAATTAGAAAGTAATTAACATAAATTGTAGCTGCTACAATTCTGGTTTCAGTAGCTAGTCATAAGGCCTATATTCAAAGCTTCCTTCCTCCATCCATCCCACATTTCCTTAACCCTCTAGCAGTGTGCCAACCAGTAGAGTTCTTTACGTGGTGGGAATGACTAAAACCTTTAATCTGTAAGATGAGTCCTCAGTGGTCCTGTCTTTACTGCAATTGCTCATTTTCCATTGAGCAGGGCCACTAGAAAATGGGTAGTCTAAGGGGCACTCTGGCAAATCTCCTGGGTTCTAAACATAGTGTTTCTTGCCCACATTGTGTAGCAGCAAGCCAATTTCCCATTATACATCAATACTGATGATTCTAGAAAAAGCAGTGACTCCCTACTCTATGACTTGAGTGGCATGTGAAACTGAGGGAACAGTTTCAAGCATTCAATTTCATGTAAGCATTACTCTGTTCCCTGATTAAGGCATTCCTCTATTGTGGATTAGGATCTTTGAATCAACTAATCCCAAGGTGTAGGGATATGAAGTCAAAAGAATTCATCACCAGCATATCTACACTACAAGAGATATTAAAGGAAGTGCCCCAAGAAAAGGGTATATGATACCAGATGGAAATAGGAATCTACACAGAGGGATGTAGAGCACCAGCAATGTAAGGCATAAATGTAAAAGACTTTTTCTTGTTTAATGTCTTTTAAAAAATAATCTCTGTATATAAAACCCTAATATACAAATAGACAAAAGAGCAGAACAACCGAACAACTGGTCACTATGACGTGTGCTGACCACCAAGGGGTGTGCACGGAACATGGAAGGTGCCAGCAGCAGGCAGTAGAGCACAGAACATGGTGGGTGTTGGCCACAGTGGGATGGTGGAGCAGGTGAGCGGGGGCGCCAGACCAAGGCAGGGTGCCAGTCACTGTCACTGGGGCGAGCCTCTGGTGGTTACTAAAAATTCTTTGTTCCCATGTGCTGTGGTCCCACCCAGCACTCGCAGCTGCTGCTGGCACCGGCCTCGCTTGCACCCACTGCTGGTGCCAGGGTCACCGCTCACACTTGCTGCCGGCACCCAGCACCAGTCCTGATCGCCCCTGAGGGCTTCTCCACTTCCCCCTGCTCCTGAGCAGCTATCAGGGCAGCAGCCATCACTCGCACCCGCTGCTGGTGCTGGCCCCAATTGCTCTGTGCCATTAGCGGGTGTGAGTGGGGCTGGTGCCGTCAGCACCTGGCAGCAGCGGCAGCAGGAGTAGGGCTGCCGGCATACAGGGGACCGGGGGCCGGGGGGGTGGGCATGGTGAGAGGGGCCAGGCGGGGTGTGGAGGATGGACCGAGACCCGCCCCTGTGCCCACCACAGCCTCAGGACCCACAGTTCCTTTCAAGGTGCACGAATTAGTGCACTGAGCCCCTAGTGTTATATAAAATGTATGACAACAGCAGTACTAAGGCCAAGAGAAAGAAAATTGAAGTAACTGCTCTAAAGTTCCTTTGCTATACATGACAAAGTATAATATTGCTAGCATATAGATTATAAGAAGTTAAAGATACAAAATATAAACTCTAAAGTAACCACTAAAAACAACACACACAAAAGTTATAAGTCTTAAGTTAACAATGGGGATAAAACAAAATAAAAAACAACAAATCCAAAAGAAGGTAGAAAATTAAAAATAAGAACCCGTCCAGTAAGGCTCAGTGGTTGAGCATCAAGCTATGAACTAGGAGGTGAAGTTCAATTTCTTGTCAGGGCACATGCCCAGATTGCAGGCTTGATCTGCAGTAGGGGCATGCAGGAGGCAGCTGATCAATGATTCTCTCTCATCATTGATGTTTCTATCTCTCTCTCCCTCTCCCTTGCTCTCTGAAATCAATAAAATATATTTGAAAAAATAAAGAATAAGAACAGATAGGACAAAAAATCAAAAAATAAAACATGCAGAAATATGATAGATCAAAAGTCCATCCATATCAATAATCTGTCTTAGTCCATTTTTGCTGCTTTAACAAAATGCCACTGACTTGGTGGCTTATAAACAATAAATTTATTTCTCATGGTTCTGGAGGCTGGAAGTCCAAGATTAAGGTACCAGCATGGTCAAGTTCTGGTGAAGGCCTTGCTTCTGGTTTGTAGCTGAGTTCTTACACAACTGAAGGGGGCAAGAGAGCTCTCATGGGACTCTTTTATAAGAACATTAATTATATTCATGAGGTGTCTGCCCTCGTGACCTAATAACCTCCCAAAGTCCCCACTTTCTAATACCATCACAGTGGGCATCAGGATTTCAACATATGAACACTGGGAGAACACAAACATTCAGACCATAGTGATAATAATATTAACTATAAATGGTCTAAATACCCCACTTAGATCCTAGACCATTTGGCTCAGTGGATAGAGTGTCAGACTGTGGACTGAAGGGTCCCGGGTTCGATTCCAGTCTAGGGCAAGTACCTCAGTTGCAGGCTCCTCCCTGGCTGGGCCCTGGTCAGGGCACATGCAGGAGGCAACCAATCGATGTGTCTCTCTCACATCGATGTTTCTCTCTGACTTTCCCTCTCTCTTCCACTATCCCTAAAAATCAATGGAAAAATATCCTCGGTTGAGGATTAACAAGAAAATAAATAAACAAATACCCCACTTACAAAGCAGAAATGCTCAATTTGGATTAAAAAATAAGACCACTGATCAAAATAAAACTGGAATGACTATCTTAATATGACACAAAAGTTGAATTCAGAGTAAAGAATTTTATTAAGGATAAAGAGGGTCATTTCATAATGATAAGGAGGTAACTTAATCAAGAAGATGTAACAATCCTGAACATTTATGCATATAACAGAATTTCAAAATACATGAAGCAAAAACTGATAGAACATCAAGAAAAAATAGACAAATCCACAGTTACAGTATAGATTTTAACCACCCTCTTAATCATTGATACAACAAGTAGACAGAAAATCAATAAGGACAGAGAAAACATGAACAACACTATCAACCAACATGGCCTAACTATATTTTAGAACACTCCACTCAATAACAGCGTAATATGCATTTCTTTAAAAGTGTACATGGGATATTTACCAAGATGGATCATATTTTGGGTCATAAAATAATACACAATAAATTTAAAGGGAATAAAATCATCCAAACTATTTTATGGCAATGGAATTAAATTAGAAATCAATGACAGGAAAATATCTTGCAAATTTCAAAATACTTGGAAACCAAATCACACACTTAAATACCCATGTGTTCATAGCAGCTTTACTCATACTATCCAAAAAGTGGAGACAATCCAAATATCTATCAACGGATGAATGGATAAGTAAAACATGGCATATTCATATAATGAAATATTACTTAGTCACAAAAAAGAATGCAATTCTAATAAATCTACAACATGGGTGAACCGTGAAAATATTATGCTAAGTGAAGAAGCCAGCATAAAAGCTAAATATTATATGATTCCATTTATATGAAATCCCAGAAGATGAAAATCCATGGAGACAAAAGGTAGATTAGTGGTTGCCAGGGTATGGAGCAGGGAAGAATGGGGAGTAACTGATAATGGTTATGGATAATGAAAATGTCGTAGAATTAGATAGTGGTGATTGACGCACAACTTTGTGCATATGTTAAAAATTGTATACTTTAGAAGGGTGAAGTTAATGGTATGTGGATTACATCTCAATAAAGCAGTGGTTAATAAGAAAAGATTAGGCAGAAAAGTAAGACTGGGTAGGTCTTTAAGGTAAGAAATTTGAAATAAATACTGAACCCAAGTTATATATCAAATAGTATTGTTGTTGTTTTAAATCTAGCCCATGTTCAGTGGTTGAGCATCAACCCATGAACCAGGAGGTCTCCGTTCGATTACCGGGTTGTGGGCAAGATCCCCGGTAGGGTATGTGCCTGAGGCAACTAATCAATATGTCTCTCTCACATAGACAGCTCTCTCTCTCTATCCCTCCCACCATCCCTCCCCACTCCTCCTTCCCACACTCCACACTCTCTAAAAATCAATGGAAAAAATATCCTCTGTGACAATTAACAAACAAACAAAAATCCAGAAAAGAAGAGCACAGAGAAGTGATTCATAACTACACAAGGAGAGATGGTCCAATTCTGGAGCCAGCAAGAAATTGCCTGATACAGGGGTTTTACCTACGTCTACTTCAGATGTACCATAGGATGTGACAGGTAATCTCTACCCCTCCTAAAACATTAATGTTCCTAACCTCATTCTTGAATTGCCAGTTGATTGTTGGAAACTTTCATGTAGTTACCATCTACTCATTAAATATAGGGTGTCCCCCAAAAAATGTATACACACTCATTTTTGTAGATTCTTTTAAATTTTGAAAATGAACTGTATGTTAATAAACACTGACTTTTTAATCTCAAAGTGTGTATACATTTTGGGGGGATAGATTGTATTTGAGGATTAAAACACTGAGTTCTTGCCCTCGCCAGCATTAGTGATTAGAGCATCACCTATGCACCAAAGGTTGGGAGTTCAATTCCTGGTCAACAGCACATGCCTAGGTTGTAGGCTCAATCCCCTGACTTGGTCAGGCCATGTGCAGGATGCATCCAATTGATGTGTCTCTCGCATTGATGTTTCTCCCCCGCCCCCTACTCTCTCTAAAAAAACCAATGGGAAAAATCCTTGGGTGAAGACTAACACAGAGGTGGAGGAGGAGGAGGAGGGAGAGGAGGAGGAGGAGGAGGAGGAGGGGGAGGAGGAGGAGGAGGAGGAGGAGGAGGAGGAGGAGGAGAGAAGACACTGAGTTCCTAAACAACATTGAGGAACCCTGACTCCTCTGATCAAGCCTGATAGGCTCCCTGGAGGAGTGGGTGTGGGGAAGACAGATCATAGATTCCCTGTTGCAGCAATGAGGCCAGACTTCCTGAAAAATGTAGGGTCAGGGTGCTGATGATTTAGCAATCCTAGGAAGCCTCCCAGAGTTCTAGCATCTGGGAACAGGAAGTCTTGAGTTGCTTGAGATTGCAGAAGCCATAGATTGGTTTCAAAAGGAAATTGATACCAAGTCAAGGTCAGGAGTTTACTAGCAGGATTAACAGTCAAGTTCAGAGCCTCCTGAGGCGGTGGACATAGGGCATATTGAAGCAGTTATCATTGTTTCCTTTGAGACAACGTGGACTAACATTATTTATGACACAAATATCATTGGCAATCCATCCATGCGTCTTCTATTAGCACTACATTTATTCTAGCATTATGCCAACTTGATGAGATGATAATATCATCTCTGAGGATACAGAGGATAGAGCTGACAGTGACAAGAGGAAGGTTGATAATCATAAGGAACACATACTGAACATTTGCTATGTCCCAAGCTCTATACTAAGGATTGGAAATGTTTTAATGATTTTAATCCTCACAATGACCCTGCAAGAGAAATATTATTACCTTTTTATAGATGAGGCAAGTGAGGCTTAAAAGGAGATGAGTCACTTGACCAAAGGGGAGTAGAGCCATAATCTTAAACCAATGTCAGACACCTGAAGTTTCATTCTTGCCTCCTACACTCCATGATCTCAGGGCAATGTAAAGACCAGAGGTTGTTATCTATAGAGATCATCTGTCCTAAAAATGTGACATTTGTATGGGAAGGGAAAGTTGAAGTAAGGGTCAACAAGGCAAAATAAGTAATGAAAAAGGGAAGTTGAACATGAGCATTTTATGGGCTTAAGTTCATTGTGACCTATGTGGGAAAGGAAATTTAGAAGTAAATCTGAACTCACACTGCAAAATAAGCATCAATTGTCAGATAAAGTAAAGGCAAGTAAGGTCTCCCAACAATCACTATAATTAGCCAAATAAACAGAGAACATTCTATAAGAACAAAGACATTTCTGAATTATTGGTGGGCATCAGCAGTTAGAAAAAAATGTACTAATCATTGTTTACAAGCATATCCAATTTCAACTACATTGAATACTCATTAGGTTAATACTATCATTTTGGGATATGAAAGATAAATTTTATATATATATATTTTATTGATTTTTTTTTTTTTTGCAGAGAGGAAGGGAGAGAGATAGAGAGTTAGAAACATTGATGAGAGAGAAACATCGATCAGCTGCCTCCCGCACATCTCCTACTGGGGATGTGCTCGCAACCAAGGTACATGCCCTTGACCAGAATCGAACCCGGGACTTTTCAGTACACAGGCCGACGCTCTATCCACTGAGCCAAACCGGTTTCGGCTGAAAGATAAAATTTTTAAAAAGATTTATTGTAACTTTTATTGATCCAGGGTCAACTAGAGCAATAAAGCATTTTGTAGAATGGAATACCAAAAAATTCTTGAGTGGAAAAAGCAGATTCCTATTGGCCACAGATTGGCAATAATTATTAGGATCAGAACTAATCAAAGTGTGTGTATCTTTGTGAGACCACTATTAACTTCCATGCAAAAATTGACCAGGGCCCAGATATGTTGAAGCTTATATTTATTCAATAGTGTATCCTTGGATAAGCCACCTGCCTACTGACATGCAGGCACCTCCCTTCTCCTAGAGACGGGCACAGATCACTGGATTGTCTTCTCTCCATTACCTTCCATGTCCCTAATCCATTTCTCAGAGCTCAATAGCAGGGGTTTTATATAAAGAATGAACATAAATGTGCAAGATATAGTCCCCAGCCTTAGTGTCAGTATCCTTGATGAAACATAACTAATATGCATGAAAGAGAGAACAACCCCCAAAAAATGTAAAATTGAGCAATGAGTATGTCATAGGCTTTGGATAAAGGAGAAATTAATGTGGACTATTATTACTAATGAGGATTTGACAGGAAAGTTTTCACCTAAAGGGATTTAGGCAAGTGTAGGCCAAAGTGTATCCATAAGTTCATATTGTATCTTTTAGTGCCTTAGTTTTCACATTTGAAAAAAAAAATGAAGGTAAAATTTGTCCCGTGATACCTTGTAAGGGATAATTACTAAGATCATAGGGATGAGGTACCAGTGTGCAGAGATAGCTGAAGGAAGGAAGTCATCCTGTAAACCAAATAGAAATGGCAAGAAAGTGGGAGAGAGGCAGAAAGTAAAAGAGGAATAGCTGGTCCAAAGTATCAAAGCTAGTAAATGGAGGCAGTGGATTTGAATCAACATAGCCTAACTGGAACCCATGCACCTAACCTCCAACTTTAAGGCAATAAATCCCTCAGCACACCATTGTGAGGCTTTGCCATTGACTGGTATTGGCAAGCAAAGGAAGAGCAAGGATAAAGGTTTCCTAGACAGAAGTGCAGCAAGAGATATTATGCAGATGGTATCCACAGACTGAAATTTCACCTTTACCATCTAGATGCCCTAGATCAGTGGTTCTCAACCTTCCTAATGCCACCACCCTTTAATACAGGTCCTCATGTTGTGGTGACCCCGAACCATAAAATTATTTTTGTTGTTACTTCATAACTGTAATTTTGCTACTATTATGAATTGCAATGTAAATATCTGATATGAAGGATGTATTTTCATTGTTACAAATTGAACATAATTAAAGCATAGCGATTAATCACACAAAAAAATCTGTAATTATATATGTGTTTTCCGATGGTCTTAGGGGACCCTTGTGAAAGAGTCATTCGACCCCCAAAGGGGTCGCTACCCATAGGTTGAGAACCGCTGCCCTAGATATAGTCTAGTGTGGATAGGTTGAGCAACAGAGAAACAAAAAAATGATGGCAGAAAGCAGGATGTGAAAGTGGGACAGCAGGAATGAATGCAAAGTGGGGTCATAGTTTGGAAAGGATTAGAATCCAAGACAGTATCTTAGGCATCCCAGGCTCATTCTGTTTCATCCAAACAAAATTTCCTGGCAACAAATTTTCCCAGTATCTCAGGCCTTTTGTCTATGTTAAAATATTCATGCAATGGACTACAATGAGTGTGGCTTCAAACCTGGTGGGCCAGCAGCACTAACCATGAAATATTTTGCTTATTTAAACTGTTTTGACAATGGGATTTGACCAGGGTGAATTTGCAGATCTTTGGCATGTTCACAAAGGCATGGCCTGGATGTTTTTCTTTCAGATATCTATCCATTGGTAGATACTAATAATATAAACATTTTAGGATAGACACTCTGGTGCTGGGGAAAGAGTTGGAGAGGTACAGCAACTATCCTCCAGAATCTCACAGTCTATATGTGATCGATGACAATGCAGCAAGTGTGGGTACAAGGTGCCAAAAAGACACACAGGGGGAAAGCCTGACTAATCAAGAAAATTTCAGGGAGAGAGTGCATGGCAGACTTTTGTAATAATTGGAGTCAGCAGGATGGGAGGCGAGGATGAGGAAGGACATTCCTGGCAGAAGGGACAGCGGGGCAAAAGTACGGAAATCGGAGAGAGCATGATGAACTCGTGCACTTGTAAGATGATATTCCCCAGTTAAAAGAGCACACGTTTACCATCTCAGTTTCTCTGGATCAGGAGTCTGAGCATGGTTTAATTGGGTTCTCTGCTTCAGGGTCTCTCACGAGGCCATAATCAAAGCCCTGTAGTGGGCTGATTTCAAGGCTTTACTGGGGAAGATACACTTCCAAGCTCAGATAGTTGTTGGCAGAATTCAGTTCCTTGCAGGCTGTTGGTCTGAGGGCCTCAGTTTCTTGCTGGCTGTTGGCCGTGTCCCTTGCACGTGGGCCTCTCCAACAGAGCAGCTTGCTTCACCAAAGGCAGCAATGGAGAGAGTCTGCTAGCAACTTGGGAATTAGAATCTTATGTAGTTTAATCACAGAAGTGACACCCATCATCTTGCTGAATTTCATTGATTAGAGCAGGTTACTAGACCAGCCCACACTCAAGGAGAGACAATCACACAAAGCCATGTTACCAGAAGGTGGAGATTTGGGGGTGGGGAGGGCACCTTAGAGTCTACCTGCCACAGGAAAGCAGCTCCACATAACGGTCTAAGGTGTTATTTTGAAGGTTGTATTTCTTACTATCATTTTCCTCTTACTAGTATCCCCACTTAGGGATAGCTAGTAACAGGTCAGTCGTAGGTGGTGGGGAAAGGAGATTGAAAGCCTTCTACCCATATGTCCTGCATTGATTGCAAAGTACCCTCCCAATTGAAAAGCATGATGAAGATTCTGGCTGAATCTACAACAGTCTCCTAGTTTACTCTTCTTCTATCTCCTCAGACACTGCAAGGAATCTGTGCACCTCTGTTGCACTCATGAAACCATGCCACTTCCTAGAATGACAATGGCACTGCTCCCCCCCCCCCCCCCCGCCCTCCCTGCCTCCCCCCCATCTCCTATTTCCTGTCAGTGGCAGATTTCTCCCTAATCTGATCACTACTATATTATTAGACTCCATTATCATATTACCCTTTTTAGCATATAGATAGAATTTTTAGTTTTCCTAAATGCTTAAAATAATTTTTATCCCTTTAAACACTCTTTAACTGCTTTTTCAATGAATGTTACTCATTACTGGTGAGATGTATTCACCTCTGGCTCTTTACAAAGGGCACAGCATTAAGGAGATAACAGGTTTTGACAAGTTTTTTAAAAAAGGGGGTAAGTTCACAGGTTTCATTGTAATTCCTGGCATAGAGTTTGAGGTAATATTTCATATTTATTTTGTTACATGCACTTTAGCATATGATCCTCTCCATCTGTCACCTGCACCCAAGGACCTTACTATATGAGAGTTTCCTTGACAATAGATGGCTTGTGAGTTCCCAAAAGAGATCAGGGAGTATCTTAGAAACAAAGAATTTCTCTCTCTCTCTCTCTCTCTCTCTCTCTCTCTCTCTCTCTCTCCACGATACCCAGAAATGGAAAAGAACACTGAACCAAAAATAGTAGCACCATTTATCCTGACAGCATAGGAAACGAGCAGCTTCTGCTAAGAGTTTTGGGATCTCGAGCAAGCAACACCTCTATGACTCCTTTTACTCATCTGTCAAACAGCAAGGATGATGGAGATGCAAATGTACTTTCCTAAACAGCGTCCAGAATTAGTACAATTTTGAGCCCAATTTGTACAGCCCTGAATTTTACCAAAAGCAAGGGCCAAAATAGTCGAGTAGTCCACCAGCCAAATGGCAGGCAGACATTGCCCTGGGTTTTAATAAAATTTTATTTATAGCCAGAATTCTGGAGCTACTTTCACAGCTGTCTGTTAAATAAAAGAAATGCAAGATTATTGTATGCACCATTTAGAATATGGCTTAACGGAATATCCGAACACAGTAATGAGCAACCTTGAAGAAGAATCTTTAGATGTTATGTGGGCAGGTAGAAAAGGCACATGCTTTAGATTCCAAAATTATGGTTCCTGATCTCCACTTACATCTGTGTAACTCCAACACCCATTACAGCCTGTCATTGGTTCTCAAACTTTTTTACACAGGAACCCCTATCTGCAAAGGGGAGCAAACAAGTCACTTGCCCAGGAATTTGAAGGAGAGCCTGGAGCCACCTCTTGTAACCATAACTTCCCATTTACTGTAAAAATCTATTTGGATTTATGTTCAAATCTTATGAGTTCTTGGTTTTTAAATAAATTTTTAAAAATTAATCATTGTCATGTAAAATGTATCTTCCAGAAGCTGTGCCATGTTATCCTGTGGCCTTGAGTAGCCACTTGGACACTGCTATATATCTCAGGGTGGGGATGGGGGGTATATATTCCCTGATTTAAAAAATTCTGGCCAAAGTGAGTATAGAAATTAGAGAATTTATATCACTATGAGTTCATGGTCCCCGGCCTCACATGGACACCCAGTTCTACAATGTCCCCACTCTCAAAGCTCTCCCTCTTCCTCCCTAACCACCCTTCTGAGAAAAAAAATCATCCTTTCTCACCCAAGAAAGAGAAAAGTAAGCCTACAGATAGGAACTTTCTCATATTACCTCTTCGAAACTCACCCACCTTCCTGTATCTACTTCGGTCTTCTCCTTCCTCTTTATCACACACAAAATGTCCTCAAATCAAAGGTGCTGTGGTCCTAATTCCTCTTGCCTTCTCAGGGACCATACTCTGGCTTATCTCCCTAATCTTCTGCATCCTGATCTCCCCTTCTTAATTCCTTACATTGATACTAAATATGTTTCCTTAAAAAAAAAGGCAAAACAAACACGACCCCTTATCTCATCTCCTGTGTCAGCTCACCACCCTCTCCATATTTCCATTCAGAACCAACATTGATATAGTTTCCATTTCCTCACCTCTCCTTCACTTTTAAAATTATTTTTACATTTTTATTAAAATAATACATATACATAGTTTTAAAAATTCAAATATTACTACAAAATATATTGAAAATGTAGCCTCTGCCCTGCTCTCTGTGCCCAAGTCTGCTGACCAAGGACAAATACTTTTAATTCTTTTAGCTTTTTCTTTAGATATTTATATTCATGTTTCTAAATAATATTCTTGAACTTTGTATAACCGGACACAATACATAGTCTTGTGCACATCAAATTTTTTGCTCAATGTTTCCTGTGTGAGAGGCACACATATAGTTCAAATACTTTCATTAAATGTTGTGTTGTATACCACTCTGTTCAATAAATATACCACATTACTATATCAGTTCATTTGAGTTTGGTCATCTGAACATTTTTAAGGTTTTTGCTATTATAGACAATGTTACTAAACATTCATATATATATGAATATATATATAGGCACATGGGGAAAAGTTTTCTCTACTTTCTAAATATGGAATAGGAAGATCATGGGTATTTAACTTCTTTTACATTCTTTATAAAACAGAAGTTCTTAATATTAAATTAATATTCATGTAGTCAAATTTAGCAGTCTTCACTTCTATGATTTTTCCTTTTTTATGTATTGTTCACGAAGTTGTTTCTTATTCTAAAACCATGAAAATATTCTTCCATGTTTTCTCCAAAAAGTTTTAGTTTCTCCTTTCTCATCTAAGTCATCTATGATTTAATTTTAGTATTGTGTGCCCATTTCCTCTTGAAGTTCTCTAGCCTGGCTTCCTTTTCTATCACTTAACTGAATGTGCTCTAGGGAAGGTAACCAATGGTTTTTATATTGTTTAATCCAATTTTCCTTTTCAGGCCTTACTTTGCTTAATAGTGATTTGATGCAGCAGCATTTGATACAGGAGATTACTCCTCATTGAAGGATACTCTTTTCGTGATACCACATTCTCCTAGCTGTGTCTTTTGTTTTTGTTTTGTTTTTTAATATATATATATTGTATTGATTTCAGAGAGGAAGGGAGTAGGAGAGATAGAAACATCAATAACGAGAGAGAATCATTGATTGGCTGCCTCCTGCACATCCCACACTGGGAATGGAGCCCAAAACCCGGGCATATGCCCTGACCAGGAATTGAACTGTGACCTCCTGGTTCATAGGTCGATGTTCAACCATTGAGCCACACCAGCCGGACTCCTAGTTTTTCTTAAACACATTTCCTGGTGCCTCTGTCGCTTTTGTACGTATCCATTTCTGGCCTGACCTCTAAATGTTGGTATCCTCCTGGGATCAATTCTTGGCCCTCTTCTCTTTCTATGTCATTTTCTTAGGCAATATCATCTACTCTCAGGTTTTATGCTAATGATCCCTAAAACTGAAAGTCTAGCCTACACCTTCCTCCTGAGCTCCAACCTTATATCCCTAGTTAGATGTCTCCCTGACATTTCAAATTATCATGTCTAAAACTGAATGCTTGATCTTCTGTTCCTCTTCCTGCCTTCCCCATTTCAGTAAATGTCACCCACCCACTCTTTCATATCCCTTCTTCTCCCTTAACCCTAACGTCTAAGACAACAACAGGTCTTACCTAGTCTTGCTCAAAATATATCTGGAATCTGTTTACCTCTCTTCATTTTTACTACTAAGCATTCATTGTTTATTACCTGATGACTATTAAAGCCTCCTGATAATAGTCTCTGCTTTAACTCTTGTTCCCATTCAATTTTTTTTATTTTTTATTTTGCCAAATAAAAGACAGACTGATCTTTCAAAAATATCACTGGATCTACATCAATTCTCTGTACAAAACCTTCAACACTTATTCTTGCACTTAGGATGAAATCCCAACCCATTGACATGGTTAGAGGATACTTTGTATTAAATGGCACCTTTCTATCTCTATGATCAAGGATACCTGAGGGTCAGCCTGGAATACTCTTCAACTTTTTTGTTTGCTTCAAGCCTCAGGTTCAGGGTCAGTTTCTGATCCCCACCCTGGCCCCAGTATATGATGTCACACTAAATTGTACTTTCCCTTATATCAGGGATTATCAATTAGTGTGCTGCAGCAGGCACACTGGTGTGCTGCAAGAAGTTTTACAACGTGCAATACTCAGTTGGTTTGAGCATCATCCCAATATGCCAAGGAGCACATACAAGAAGCAACCGATGAATATCTCTCTCTCTCTCTCTCTCTCTCTCTCTCTCTCTCTCATCAAAAAATAAACTTAAAAAAAAACATGCAATGCCTGACTATAAAAAATGACAATAGCCAGCACACCAATGGTCATTGGTGTGAGTGAATCAAACTTATGCCTTTTTTTTTGTCAGAAAAGTAAAAAATATAACATACTTGCCCTAGCTAGTTTGGCTCAGTGGATAGAGCATTGGCCTGAAGAGTTTGATTTAATTCTGGTCAAGAGTACATACCTTGGTTGCAGGCTCCTCCCCGGCCCTGCAAAAGCCCTGGTCAGGGTCATGGGCAGGAGGCAACCAATTGATGTGTTTCTCACACATTCATATTTCTCTCTGTCTTCCCTCTCTCTTCCACTCTCTCTAAAAATCAATGGAAAAATATCCTCAGGTGAGGATTAAATAGAAGATAGATAGATAGATGATAGATAGATAGATAGATATATTTTTTGGTGTGTCACAGAATTTTAGTAATTAGTTTATGTGTGCCATGAGATAAAAAAGGTTGAAAATCACTGCTTTACATTATCTAAGGGAGTTTGTGATTACATGTTTGACCATTAACTCATTAGCTGTACCCAAGTTCCTGGGGGCAAGAATTTATATCTGTATGATTATTATTGTTATTAATATTGCTCCCCCAGTACACCCCAGGCCTAGCACAGTACCTTTTCCACATTAGGAACTCAATAAGCCCGTGTTAGATACTGAGAGCACACGGAGGAGATGACCCCCTCTCCTCGCTGAGCAGGCTGCATAGTCTTGTGGGAATTCTGACAGGAGACTCGGGATCTCTGGGCTGTGATCGTGTTTCTAGGAGGAGGATTTTGAGGAAATTCACTCTTCATGTCGCTGGCCTCATTTTCCTTATCTGAATGGTTCCCTGCTCCTGTCCGTGCCCACTCCCCACTTGGTGATTCTCAATCCCTTTAAGGCTAATTTCCTTCTAAGAGGGAAGGTAGCAGAGGAGAATAATAGTTTTCCCCTACAAAGCCCTCTCAACTATACAGGCTGCATAGGCTGATTACTACTGTTACTTCAGAGTAGAAATGTAATTAGTGTATTACCACATAATTGGATAGTAGAACACGAGTAGCACAAAATTCACCCAAGGTTATTTGCGTAGATGATTTGGAGGCAATAAAGACAAGCCTATTACTATTCCAGCATCGCTGTGGTATTATTGCCACCTGGTGGTGACATTAATTACTTTGCCTTGTACGTTTGAAGACCCTGCTGCAGCAGGGGGTCCACAGGTTGCCCCTGGAGATTGTGGTATTCACTTCTCTCCAATGAAACTAGAGACAAAGGTGTGAGAACCTTTTCTTGATGAAAGACGCTTTGTCGCCCCACCTGCGTCTTTTCTTTAAGGAGGTGGAACCTTGGCAGGTGATTAGGTCATGCGGATGGAGCTTTCGAAAATGGAATCGGTGCCCTTCCTTATCAAAAAGACACGAAAAAGAGCTCTCTCATCCTCTTTCCACCACATGAGAATACAAGAAGTGTGTCCCCTGGAGGAGGGCTCCTACCGGCTTCCAACCACGATGGCACCTTGCTCTCAGACCTCCGGGACTGTGGGTTATAACCTTCTTGTGGAGAAGCCATCCAGTCTATGGTACTTTGTTAATAGCAGCCTGAATGGACTAAGACCATCATTAATCCCATTCAGTATATCTTTTTAAATCTCAGACATTGTATCTCCAAAAATTCAGTTTGGGTCTTTTTTACATCTTTTGTGTCTCTACTTAACATGCTAAATCTTTCCTCGAGCTCTTTGAACACACAGAATGCAATAATAAAAAGTAATGCCCTTGTCTGCTCAGTCTCACATCTGTGCTAATTTGGGGTCAGTTTTGGGTTACTTATTTTCCTCCGAATTGCAGATCATATTTTCCTGTTTGTTTAGTGGTTTGTCTGGTTTTTTTTGCATATCTGATAAGATCAATTTTATTTAATGCCTGACGTTATCAATTTTACATTGTTGGGTTCTGGAGAGTCTTGTGTTCCCATATATAAATATTCCTGAGCTTTGTTTTGGAATGCAGTTCCATTATGTGGACACAATTCCAGGTATTGCTTTTATCAATTGTTAGGTAGGATCACAGCGATGCTTAGAGAAGGGATCATTTCTCCTCGGGGCTAATGACAAGTATTTAGTACCTTCTGACTACTCTAACCTATGCCTGCTGAGGTTTTCTGGGCTGGCTGGTGAGAACAGGTACAGTAAGAGCTGTGAGTACCAGTCTCTCTAATCCAGTGGTTCTCAACCTTCCTAATGCCGCAACCCTTTAATACAGTTCCTCATGTTGTGGTGACCCCCAATTTCATTGTTACAAATTGAACATAATTAAAGCATAGTGATTAATCACAAAAACAATATGTAATTATATATGTGTTTTCCGATGGTCTTAGGTGACCCCTGTGAAAGGGTTATTTGACCCCCAAAGGGGTCGCGACCCACAGGTTGAGAACCGGTGGTCTAATGTTTTCGTGTGGTTCTTTCCCCAGCCTGGGTAGCTTTCTCATACGCCTGTGCTGATCGGTCCTCTGCTGAGTACTCGACGTGCCCTCTGAGATTTCCAGAGATTTTCTGTCTCCTCTCAGTCACTTTACACTGTGGACTCTAGCCACCCTTTTCCTCTCAGAATTCTCAGCCTCTTCTCCTCAATTAAAGAGCTCACTGGGCCCCTTGGGGGTTCTCCCTTCCTGCAGCATCTTCTGGGAACATTTTCAGGGCAGTCAGCTGGAGGTGACTGGCTCACTCTATTCGCTCTCCATCTCTCAGAGATGACGGCCTTTCATTGTCTGATGCCCAATGCCTTGAAAACCATGGTGGCACATACTTTGTTTTAAATTGTTTCTAGTGGAAGAGAAAATCTCTGGTCCTTATTACTCCACTTTGACTGGAAGCAGAAGGTTACCTGGACCATGTTACATCAAGGGAAAGAAAAGAAGGTTGGAGGCATCATTGTACTGAATTTCTTGAAGCTGTCTAGATATGTGATAATCATAAATTCAGGTTGTTTTCCATTGCACCCTCTGTTTCCTTTTATACAACAGATTGAGGAAAGAGGACAGGCGACATGCCTCTTTATTTCTCTGGTGGCAACTTTGAAGCATACCTTGCTTTCTTTCCCAAACAGAATGGGAAATAAAAGAATTTTTAAATTTAATTCAACCCAAGCTAAATGTGTAAGAGGATAACAAGCTGACTGTTTCCCTCCAGCATTTGAAACGATAACACATCTGCTCTGAACAATTCAAAGTACAGTTTTACTACATTGTACAGTTTCCTTTGAAAGTTGGCCTCTCCTCGCCAGGTGAATACCACTGCAAATATCATTGCAAATAGCTGGCACTGTTTCCCGTTTAGCACTGAGCTGGTAAAACGTGTAACTAATAGTCAGTTGGGATTAACTCTAGAGGGGAATAAACTCAGGAGGTGATGAGCTATCGATTGTACACTTGAAACCTGTATGGTTTTATCAACTAATGTTACCCCAATAAATTCAATTTAAAAAAATAATAAACTCAGCAGGAAACTTTTAGGCCGGCCTACTATAAACAGTTCTTCAATTATTCCTTTTCGGTTTTGAAATACTGCGTTACAAGGGACTGGGGGTGCTGTCAGCTATGAAACCTGTTGGGAGAAGAATGTTCCCACTGCAGTCCTCGCTGGAGCACATCACTGTCTGAGCAACATCCGCATTCCCCATCACTGCTAACACCACCTGTTTGTGAAGTAAAAGACATTTGGGGGGAAATGGAGGATTTTTTCATGAAATACGGTATTCTTTCTGCCAAGTACTAGAGAAGCTCAGCTAAAGGAATGGGAAATAGTAGGACCCTTAGTGGGCAAGGTGGACTTGGGACCTTTAGGTGCAACCGCACCCTAGGTCCACAGCTTGATGCATTAGCCCCTTTCTGATCCTCAGGCAACTCCTATGATGTATATAATGACACATGACCTCATCAAAACAAGAACTAGCCCTGGTTGGTTGCTCAGTGGTTAGAGCATTGCCCGGCACACTGAATGGTCTCAGGTTTAATTCCCAGTCAAGAGCATGTACTTGGATTACAGGTTTGATTTCTGGCCCCGATCAGGGTGTGTGCATGAGGCAATCAATCGAAGTGTCTCTCTCACATCAATGTTTCTCTCTCTCTCTCTCTTTCCCTTCCTCCCTTCCACTCTCTCTAAAACATCAATGGAGAAATATCCTCGAGTGAGGATTAGCAACAACAAAAAAAGGACAAGAACTAGATGCTGCTACTTCTCTTGGGATCCCACCTAGTCCTAAAAGCAATGGTGTTAACGTTAGCTGCTTCTCTGACATCCTCTCTGCATTCTGCTATCCCCTGTATGGCCACACTGGCCTCGAGGCTCTGCCTGCACACCCACACATGCTAATACAAGACACCAGCTCAGAACTGAGCTGGTGTTTTGTATTAGCACATTCCCCTTCTGAGCTGGCATCTCTAATACAGACCTATTTCTTCTTCTTCTCTTTTTTTTTGTAATGTTTAATTCTTTTTTCTTTATTTTTATTGTTGACACTTACAAGATGTCCCCATTCCCCTTCCCCTTTGCCCACCTCCACCCACCTTCCCTTCCCTCTGGCCATCATCACACTTTCGTTTGTGTCTATGGGTCATGCATATACTAGTATGTTCTTTGGCTAATCCTTTCACCTTCTTTTATCCAATCCCGCTGCACCCTCTCATCAGTTTATTTTGTTCATCAGATTCCACATATAAGTGAGGTCATATGGTATTTGTCTTTCTCTAAGTGGCTTATTTCACTTGGCATAATAATCTCCAGGCCCATCCATGCTGTCACAAAAGGTAAGAGTTCCACCTATTTCTCTTTTGAAGAATGAAAGACATTTTCTCATTCTACATCCACAATGTCTGCCTGACTCCTTTACCATTTTAATGACTGTCACTATGAGAGTTCCACCCCCCTTCACACAGCTGAAAGGTGAGTCTGAAGCAGAGTTAGCATGGGCCCAGCAGAGCACCTGACACTTAGTAGGTGCCCAGGCCATGTTTGAGGAATCAAATGAAATTGGGCCATTTCTGCAGGCAATGACACTGGTGCCCCCTGGTGTGTGGATGCACAGAGAAGAAAAATTGAGTTCCCCTTTCCCAGTGGAGTCTGGTCCTGAGCATCCATACATACCCTTATGTAAGGATGGCAAAGTTGTCCCAGCCCTTCTCCCTATTCTCTCTCTCTCTCTCTCTCTCCCCCCCCCACCCCCAACATTCCCTCCCTCATCTCCAATATCCAATAACAGTACTTCTACCTGCATGTCAGTCTGCACACAGAGAGAAATAAGTGGCAGCCTCTGTGATTATTCTCCTGGCAAGACTCGACGGGCTTTCTAGGAGAAGAGAGCTATAATCTCCCTCCAAGTCATCCTGATATCAGGCCTCACTGCAGCTTGTTCTGGAAAAGAACAGGCAGCTCGCGGTGGCTGCTATAAATGAAAGAGAAGACAGAGGGAAGGAGGGCAGGGCAGAAAATCATGAGAACCATGTCCTCACCGGTGCTCCGCGCTCCAGAAGAAAGAGCAGTGCCCCCTGTGAAAAGGGCAATGCCTGAATCTGGTTGGTGGTATATGACACGTGATACTTGCACTTCTTTTCTTTATTTTCCTAGAGATTTGGAGCCTGATACCTCAGGCTAGAGGGCAGTTGACCTATGTTGGTATAAAATAGAGATGTAATCAAGTTCATGGCTTAAAAAATGTTTTAAAGGTGAATCTTGTTCAAAAGCCAGATTATTCAACAAATACTGTCTTTTTTTTCCTCTCAGTGCTGTTAATTTGATGTAGTTATGGACTTTAAGTCAGATTTTAGAATTGTATCTACAATAAAAAATAGGTTGACTCTAAATGTCAAAACATAGTCAAAATCATCTTAGCTGCCATGTATTACATAATTACAGTGAGTGAAGCACTTTCTATGTCTTTTTAAAAAATATTTAACCCTCCCACTAACCCTAGGTACTATAAAATAGCTGGTAATATTGCTATGCCCGATTTTATTTATTTTTTACCGAAAGTATTTATAAGTTTTACAGTCGATGTTATTTTATATTAGTTTAAGTTGTAGCTGTGTCCTATGTTAAAGATGAATTAACTGAGACGTAGGAAGGTGAAATAATTGCCCAGGTCAAAGGTGAGCTGAGGCCAGTCTCCCTCTGAAGCCCTGGTTCTCTCTGCCTTCTATGAGTCATATCCTTCTATGAGATCATGTGCATATGAATTACTTGAGACAATTATTGGAAATACAGATTCTGGGGCACCAATCTCAAAGATTCTGATCCAATAAGTTTGTTCACTTATGACAAACAGCAGAGATGATTCTGAAACAGATGCTCCGGTCCCTCCCTTTAAGAGCCAGTGCTCCAGAGGCTGCTGAGCACTCAGCATCTCCCAGTCCAGCCCCTTCGTGACAAGAGTGAGGGGCTGCTCCACGAGCTGAGAGCAGGACTGGAATCGGAGTCCAGCCAGCTGGCCCAGCCTTCTTCCCACCACATTCCCGGAGAGAAAAAATGCAAGGCTCTTAGAGAGCTTTGTTCTTCCTCTCGTCTTTCAGTCCTGCAAGCAGCCAAACTCCCCTGGAGCGTCCAACAATATGTTCAAGGCCAGCATGGAAAAATCACACCGCTAATTTGAAAAGTCTCAGAGCTTCGTGCCCACGTACTGCCAAAATTGGAAGCAGTGGAAATCATTTAAATATTACTTTTCTTTAACTGCGAGAATACCAGTGTGTGAAAATTGCCATGTGTAACCTTCAGAGTTGTTACAGCTTTCTGAAAAGCAAGCTCGCCTTTACAACTGCCATTCAGCAAGTATTGTTTCCCCTTTTACACATTCCCATTAAGCACTCAGCACAGAATGAGACCCGTATAATACCTAAACGTGCTTCGGAACAGGCTCTTAAGGGTAGATGTAAATGGGAGTCATATCCTTCTATGAGGTGGTTATGGCTGAATTTACTGTTAAGCTGCCACTCTCTGAGCTATTTCCCCCGAGGTTGGCGTTTTCTCTCTGTATTTACCCAGTTTGTGTTGAATGAGCAAACATTGAGATTGTTGGCTTAATGCCAAGGTTTGGCAAACAATTGTTCCCCTGTTTGTGGGCTTATTTATTTATTTCTGGTTGTTCTCTGCAAGAATCTGTCATATCAAGTCCCTGGAAGGGGAATGCTTGCGCTCTGCATGTTGAGGCAACTCCATTAATTCATTGCTGATGCTACTGCGAACGTTCGCACATGGATTACAAAAGTCTTGATTATGCAAATGTGTGGAGTGTGTTTTTAATGACAGTATCCTGGTACAGTTTTCCTTTATAATAAGAGTTTTCTTTAGCACACAACGGTTTATAGACAGATTCCTGAGCTTTCTAAATGCACTTGGTACTGTTACTGAGGCCACCTGCCCCAGTAGATTCCGGGGATAAAAACTTCGGAGGCCCCTCACATCTGAGCCACTCAGTGTGTGTGCGCGCAGCAGAGGACTGCTTTCCAGAAATACAGTGTTTGGGTTGAAGTGTCTGACAAAGGAACACGAAGGACCAGAACAATATGGGGTTTTAAAATGAAGTCTTTAAATGGAAGATGACTCTTGAAAGATGACCCGTTTCTTACAATCCGGCTCTGTCTTTTCTTTTGCCAGGAGCTACGAAGCTCTGCCCCGTGACTCCGGCTGCAAAGCAGCCGAGCAACACAGAGAGGTTTTGTCCCCACTCAGCAGCCCTCCTGTTGAACAGGGTGCTCCAAGCAGCGCCTGGGAGGGTCTTAGCAGCTGAATGAAGCTGCTTAACATGTTTCACAGACCTGGAGTTTAGTCAGCTAATGAGAGGACCCCCCTGGGTGGCAGCTGTTCCCTAGGAGGTTTTCTTGCCCTTCTGGAAGCCTTACAAGCTCTTTCAGCCCATTAGGACTCCACGTGGTTATTTAATGCCCTTGTGGGAATTGCTTTCTCTGTCATCTTAAATCAGAGATCAGCAAACATTTTTCGTAAAAGGCTGGATAATAAATATTTTTAGCTCTGTGGGCCATATGGTCTCTGTCACAGCTACTCGGCTCTGCTCCTGTAGCACAAAAGCAGCCATAGATAAAGTGTAAACAAAGGAATGCCTGTGTTCCAATAAAACTTTATTTGTGGACGCTGACATTTGAAATTCATATCATTTTCATGAATCACTGATAATGTTTTTCCTTTTTCTTTTTTTACAACCATTAAAAAAATATAAAATCCATTTTTTAAAAAAATATATATATTTCATTGATTTTTTTACAGAGAGGGTAAGGGAGAGGGATAGACAGTTAGAAACATCAATGAGAGAGAAACATTGATTGGCTGCCTCCTGCACACCCCCCTACTGGGGATGTGCCTGCAACCAAGGTACATGCCTTTGACTGGAATCGAACCTGGGACCCTTCAGTCCACCTGCCGATGCTCTGTCCACTGAGCCAAACCGGTTAGGGCTATTAAATCCATTCTTAACTCAGGTGTCAGACAAAGACAGGCAGTGAGCTGAGTTTGGCCAGGAGGTTGGGGGCAGGGGAGCATAGTTTTCTAATCCTTGCTTTAAGCCAATAATTGAAAATGAAGAATACCAGCGTAGCCATCAGCTTCCCTCATTTATCTAAATGTTAGCAAGCATTGAAAATGTCAGCTGTTACTCTAATAATTAGTCAGTTGAGATAAGTTTGGGAATAAAGGTCAGCATATAATATTTCTATTCATTGGAAGAATGCCAGTAAACTCAGTGAATTGGGCTCATTACTGATTTCTTTGTGTGATTCCCCATTCCCTAGAAAAGATCAGGGTCTGAAGTGAAATTGAAAGGCTTCGATATGACGTTTAAAAGCCTTCCTTGGTGTGGTACCGACCCTGCCTGGATATACCGATGCCTGCAGGGAACCTCTCTGGTTTATTAACCAGCCCAGGAAGGGTAACTCTTTCTCTCTCAGATCAGAGAGAAGAGGGGAAAGTGACTCCGGAGCTTGGGTGGTGGCAACAAAGGGGTTTTTTTTCTTCTTCACCCTGACCCCCTAATTCACAAAGATCCCTTCTCCACCAGGTAGAGGGACAGGAAACTGGTGTGACACTTGGGTTTATTACACTCCTAGTTGTAATTTGATGCATCAAGGTGCTCCTAGACTGAGAATACCTTGATAAAATGAAGTTAGTGTCTCTTCTATACTTGATTGCCTAATCGACTTTATTTTACTTTTTAAAAATATCTTTTTTATTGACTTCAGAGAGGAAGGGAGAGGGAGAGAGAGATAGAAACATCAATGATGAGAATCACTGATGGGCTGCCCCCTGATGGGAATCCAGCCTGCAACCCAGGAATGTGCCCTGACAGGAAATCGAACAGTGACCTCCTGGTTCATAGGTTGACGCTCAACCACTGAGCCACACCAGCCAGGCAATATACTTTATTTTAATTCTCCCCCATCATTTTCCTCCTCACTTTTTTCTTCTTCCTCCCATATTCCCCCTTTCCTTTCTGCCTTTTGAAGTAATAATTTAATGTTCACATGTGTTCTATACTCTTCCTACTTCAAAGTGTGAGTCTGTACTAAGAGTGATGGCAGCTTCTTAGAAATGTGTTATTTTCACCCCCGACCCAAACCATTCAGAATCTGCATTTTAACAAGATCCCCAGGGTGTGCATATTAGAGTTTGAGAGGCGCCTTTATAATATCCTTATCATTCTAGAGAAAAATGCTCAAGACGAACCTCAGGCTTAAATAAACATCCTGGAGGGAAGCAGAGAATTAACCTTCTCAAGATTGTTCAGAATTGTAGAGAAAAGGCAAGGATTGGAGTCAAACTTTAAAATGAGCAAGTAGTGGTCCCCCTTTGGGAGAATCCAAGCACTTTTTCCTCTAGCAGTGTTCAGGGTGGACAGGTTATCCGGGACCAGGGCACCCTAGCTCAGGATCCAGAGCACAGAGCCTTGGTATAGCGCCCAGCTCTGGGGTGGAGGGACATGTGGGCGTGATACACACTCGTCCCCTGTGGAGGGGTGGGGTCACCAATGCCTTTTCCCTGCAGAGAGAGATCGGCAGAGGAGAAGGTGAACAGAGCAGTCATTCCTTGGCATTCTGGAATACAGGGGGGAAAGGTAGTGCGAGCTGGTAGATGCTTAATTAGCAGCTTGGGGAAGTAGGGAAGAAGCCCTAGTCTTCAATTTTATTTTTTTAAAAAAAGTTAACAGACAACATCATCCAAGCAGTAAGGAGAATAGAATGAGTTTAAATGCTATAAAGTAAACAATCAGCTTCTTATAACAAAGCTGGCCATTAATTTCCTTGGAAGGATCCAACAGCTTTACATTTCCAAGAATCCTTGCTAGTATTTTCCTAGATGGATGCCTAGAGGGTCTGAGTCAGGCCACCAGGTTCCTCATCCCAGATCCCTCATTAACTAGCGCCCCCTCCCCCGCCCCCCGCACCACCACCACCACCACACACACCTGAATCTAAGTCACTCAGTTTCTCTGAGCCTAAGTTTGCAGCCTGTCAAATAAGCGCTTGGTCCATGATGTGTAAAATCCCTGTTAGCTCTTTTTTTTGGTTTTAATTTTTGAAAATAGAATAAAAAGAAATAAAAATCCAGGAAGGAACAACTTGTTGCTCATTTGAGCAGTGTACCTGGTCTGCCTTTTTGATGCATTACACCGTTTTAATTTAATTCTCGGAGAGAAATAGGCATATCCGTGCTATTTCCTAACAGCTCATTAAGTGCGTTTTCCATAAAAATGATTTGCATGACCCATTTCTCGGCTGCTGAGCTGTTTACAATCCTAAGTATCTGGATCTCTGTTAGCGTGACCGACCTCTCCCGTGGCCACCCTGTGATACTGCCGTCTGGTGCTACCCAGGCCGCCTTCGCTGCCCACGGGTCCTGAAGAGCTGCTTCCACCAATCCGACTCCTACCTCCTACGTCCCTTCCTCCCAATCGTCTCTCTGCACAGTCCCCAGAGTCTGAAGCGCAAAGCCAACACCTCGCGGGGGGGGGGTGGGGGGTGGGGGTAAGCACCGGAGGTGGGGGCGTACGCCCAGGCACCTTAGAAGAAATAAAGTCCACGCAGGATGCTGATGACTGCAGTACTTTAAACACTAACTCGGCCAGCAGCTGGCCTTCCCCTCTGTTCGCTTTGGAGAGGGCCGCGATTTGCATCCCAGGTGTGATTCGGCGCCTCCTATCTTCAGTTTTCAGTTACAGAAGTGCCATCGCCGCCCAGTTCCCAGGTTCCGGTGATTCGGTTTATTGTGGCAACAGTTCCCGGCAACTGCTCAGGTGCCCAGCGCCTTCTGAAAAGCCTTTAAGTGCTGGAGGTGGAAGAGGCGGAGGCGCTGGGAGAGGGACCGCGGTGTAGGACGCGGGTTGCTGGGGCGCAGAAACACGGCCGCGAGCGCGCGGGGGCGCACGGCGGGGCCCGGCCGGAGGAGCGCGCTGCGCGCAGCATGGGCTGTGGACCTTCCCAGCCTGCTGAGGAACAGAGCTTTGTCCCCGCGCCGAGGAAGGGCTGGGAAGAGGGATTCAAGGTAAAACAGGGGGGGGGGGGGGGGGGGGGGCAAAAAGCCTTTGCCATGCCTGCGGGGAGCTGAAGTGGGCTGGAGCAGGGCCTGCTGGGGCTCACAGGGGATGCGCGGTAGGGTGGGCGGGTTGGGACCAACTGTATTCGGCCAGTGTTTAACTGCTGTCTTCATCGGGATTCTTGCTGCTATAGGGTCAGCTTTGAGAGAGTTTTGTGTTTCAAGAGCTGGCGAAGGTGCTCGCACCCCAGGGCAGAGACAGCGGCAGGAAAAACGGGATGTGTGGTGCGTTGTGCACGGAGCTGGGGTTGGAGGTGATTCTCAGGCGCAGGTGAGCGTGCCTAGAGCTGCGTGGTTTACTAGCTTCCGGCAAGTGGGCCCTGTGGGAATTACTTCGCGCTGGAAGAGACCTCGCTTGCCTCCTGAGGACCCTGAGGCCCAGAGCGGTGGTCAACTTGCCCAAGGCTGCACCGCTTGTTTGGGGGCAGAGCTGGAGATAGACTCTAGTATTCTAAGGTCTCATTCCAATACGCTTTCCACTCTCCCTCAAGGCTGAACGCCCCCTTAATTCTTCTGGAGACAGGCAGGGGAGTTTTTCCAGGGTGGGGAATGGAGGGATGGGTTGATCCAGACAGAATGAGGTTCATGATTTCTTCCCATCCTCACCACCATCAAGATTCCACAAACTAGGAACCCACAAGGGTCCCTTCAGAGGGGTTACCCAAAGATACTGTTACCATATAATTTATCATCCAAAGCAGGATACTTTTACGAGTGAAAGGGAACTCTAATAATAACTTTGCCCAGTCTGATGTAAGCCCATACTGTCACCTTTCCTAAGGGGCATATTTGGAGCTACAGGTTAAAGAGCACACTTCCTATCCACGGGCACTGTGTAAGACACTATTCAGTGCGAGTTACAGCACCTATTCTGTGTGAGGCACATCTGCTGGGCTATTGGAGTGAAAAACAAACCAGGGTCTAGTGAAGGCTGAGACTCAGGCATCTACCTGCTGCCCTGGGGGAGAGCAGAAGAAAACATCTGCTTTCCACCCCAACTACCACGGGCTGCGTTTAGGGCCCAATTACCTCTTCCTGGGTCTTTCTGCCTCACCTGTCACCACCCTTGCCAGTCTGTCTTCCACACTGCCACCTATCTTCCTAAGAAAAAACTTTCTGGAGCGTGCAAAACCGTTGGCATTTGGTCCCACCAATCTCTCTAATGTCATCCTCTCCTCTCCAGTCCTTCTCACTCATGGACTTTCCCTGCCCTCAAGGTTGATTCAAGCCAAGAACCTACAGAGCTCCTTCTCCCAGCCTCATCACCATGCATGTCTTTCCTTATGCCATTCCTCCTTCCTGGAATGCCCTTCCCTGGCCCCATTCCCGGCTACCTGATGGATTCTACTTATCCTCCAGGACTGAGCCCAAACAAATGTTTGTTTAAGCTTTTTCTCCCTCTTAGATCCATGGGCTTCGTGAGAACAATTTGCTCGTCTTTGTTATTACTCAGTATCACTTTGGACTATATTCCTACATAAGAGAATACTTTTTTCTCTTTTTTCAAAAAATATATTAAAATACTTTAAAGTTTTAATCCTTTTTGTTTTCCCTTTTTTGTACAAAGGTCTATTTAATCTGTAATTTTTCTGGCATGATTACATATAAGACTTCAATGGAAGAAATGTTCAGTATGTATGTTTCTTTTCTGGTCATTGTCATTTGTTCCATTATATGGTTTTTAATTGAACGCATTTTTTGTATAGAGCCGGAGGGCACACTAAAAAGCAAGTGCTCTGAGTGTCAAATACACTAGGTCCTCCTTGGCCAAGCCTCCCAAGACCTGGTAGGGTTTCTGGGTTTCTTCGAGAATTTCTTGGCTGAGGTAGTCATTGCCTCTTGTTTGGATCTTTGAACAATTTCCAAATTGGTCTGTCTAGATTCTTCTTCCACTAATCACCCCTACCTGCCTCCATCTTCAGTCTTCCACATGACCTTGAGAGTGATCGTTCTAAAATAAAACCTGATAATATCATCCTCTGCTGAAAAAAAGTTACCAGCCCATTAGGTAGGCACACAAAACAGTGATCAAGAATGTGACCACCTAGGTTGGATTTCTGGATTCACTACTTGCTGTGTGACTTTGGTCAAGTTTTTAACCTCCCCATGCCTCAGTTTCCTTATCTGTAATATGAGAATAATTAATAATAGTGATTTTATAGAGTTGTTGTGAAGATTAAATTAATTCAATTCATGTAAAGTGCTGATACCAATGCCTGGCACAGAAAAAGTGCTTAATATTAGTTATTACAATTATTATTGCACTTATTTATGTAAGATTAAATCCCAAATCCTTCCATGCCTTCCTAGCCATCTTCAAGCTGTGTCAAATTCTCCACATTCATTCTAGTCACACCTTACTTACTACTCATTGTTCCCAAATCCATTCTGTTTCAGTCTCTAGGCTTTGGCACCCACTATTTTCTCTCCTTTCGGACTTTTCCTTCTCCCTTTTCTTGGCCCACGTGCAAATATGTACCTATCTTTCAAGTTGACTCAAGAACATTCTTCTCCGTTTCCCCTGTTACCATGCTCACAGAGTTGACCTTATGAGCATGAAACCTTCTCCTATCACGTTTCAAAACATTTTTATTGTATTTGTGTCCATGTTTGCTTCCCATCCTGAGCTATCACCTGCTTGAGGCCAGGAACTGTGTTTTGTCTTTTATCTCCAGTGCTCACTACAGTGCCTGATGCAGACCAGGCACTGATGGCTGTTTCTTGAGTGACTGAATGCCCTTCCCAATTCCTTCCTGGGTTAGCATCTACCTGTCTCCTAGTAGCAGAACTAGACTAATGACAGTCAGCAAGGAGGAAATCCAATATTAAAATAACCTGAAAATAGACTCAGAGTCAACTCACGTATATACCTCTCTTTCCCCACCCTGAGCACTTGACTTTGGATGTAGAATCTGGGAAAGATATGATTATTAATTAAACATTAGCTATCAGAACCGTACTGTTTCCTACATAAATTCATAGGGCCGAGAGTTCACTAGTTCGACAATGTCTTTAAAATTAGATGAATATGTTTGCTTACATTAAATATTTATGTTTCTTGGCGGCATGACTTTCAAATTTTTGGAATCAAATTTCTTGAGACCTGCCTGCAGACTTTCTCTTCACCTTACCTTAGTCTAAGTGGTGAGAAGTCGCTGCACTAAAATAATGCATAATAAGAAACGATGGGAAACTTTTCCTCATTGGGGAACTCTCCTTCTATATTTGACAAGAAAATTCTTGTTTATTGTCAGTTAGAAGGACTTAATACTTTAATACTTCTTAAAGTTCAATTTTTACAAGAGCATGTTTCTGACTTTTTTTTAGAGTTGCTATTTGTTATTTCATTCATTAGAATTAAAGTAGAAAAAAGAAATGTTAAAGAACAAACTCTTTCTATATGTCTGTGGAAAAATATATTTATAAAATGTATCTGCCAATAATTTGGTTTTAGAAGGTTCAAGCTCCAGGAAACCTTGACAAATGCCTCCCTCCAAGCTGTTTGAAAAAGTTGTTTCCCAAAAGCTTTAGAACACATGTAATACTTGCAGACCAAACAACTACAACAAAATATCCTGCCTATAGTTAAAATCAATGCCTTTTTTTTTTTGGAACGCTGATGATTCTTATGCATAGCTGTTAGCTTGGAATTCCCAGCTTTTCAGTTTTGTCTAAAACTGATCAAGACAATGGAGTATAAAATAAAACTGTTACAGTTGTGCTTCTGCTACAACTTCATCTCAGGGAGAAAATGAAACCTCCCACCCCCTCCTGGCCCTCCCCCAGGATCAGCGCAGATAGATTCTTACTGGTGTGAAACTATGAACTCTGCATGCACAGACAGAACAGGAAAACTCTTCACGTATCCCCAAGAGGCCTAGATCTCATTAGTTTGTAAATATCTCTGGTCTTTGAATTATGTCTATTCCCAAGTCTAAACTATAAAATTAGGTTAAAATTTCTGGAATGTGTTGTACATAGATAAGATATTTGAAAGACATTCTTAGTATACAAAAGAGAAAAAACTTAAATTTCCACTCCGGAACCTGAAGGCTAGTATGTGTTATTTTATGCTGAAAGATTGTGTCTTATCTGCTACAGTTTAAGTTTTGGCCACTAACGGAGCTTGAAGGCAGAGTGTATCTAACTAAGCAGACACGGGTAAAGCTTCTTGCTAAGGCCAGGGTTAGTCACTTCCAGGAAACACTCGGAGGTCATGCAGGATGGCAGCATTTAAATCTATTCTGATTTGTAGTCGACAGAATATGTTTGTGAAAAGACACCTTGTAGACTGAAAATATTCAGATTTGCTCTCAGCTCCAATGTGGGCATTTTGTTTATTGTTGTTAAATTTTTCAAGATCTCCACTGGGAAATGTGAACTGGCAAAATTAATTTCTTTGTGTTACTTAGCGCTTCACTAGGTTCAAGAAAATATAGATCTGCAAAACAAAATTCACTTGTGAATTGAGACAGGCTAGTAAGCCAGGACAAGTGGAATAGGGAAGCCGAGACAGATAGTTAAACGGTCAAGCAGTTTATGACCATATAGTTACTAGTAAATCACAAAACCCTATCTTCCCTAACCAAGGACACTTAAGCATACTCGAGGGCAAATAGCTTAAATCATCCTACTCAGGGAGATAGATAGCAGAAATCCAATTAGTGTCATTTGTACCAGCCACACTCAAGAACAGATGAAGTTAAGGGAATAAATCTCATTGTGTTGCATCAGCATAAAGATAATGAATATTCTGTTGAGATCCTCCCCTAAGACCTCCCCTAAAGTATCAACCTTTAAAACCCTCAAGACAAAGGACCCAGGGCTCGCTTTCCCTCCCACCTTTCCCTTCTCCCTCTTCTTCCCGCACAGGTGTGCATCTCCTGAACTCTAAGGGACCCCATGAGACTTGCAACCAGTGGAGCAAAGGGCAGCAGCAGCTTGTCCTAAGCTACTTCTCTGAACCTGTCTCTAAGGCCTCCTTTTCTCTCACTTTCCAATGAGCCAAAGCAGCCCCTCCTAGGCTCACTTCTGCTGCTTCTATCCTAAGCCCCTCCTTGTTTCACTGTCCCCAACTTTAATAAATGTCCTCTCAAAATCACCTGTACTAGTATTCTGAAATCTTCCCTACACAAAGTCAAGAACCCCACTACAGGCTGGCTGGAGGCAGACCCGTTTGGGGCCTGGTCCCTGTCCCATAGCACTATCACTGCAGATATTGGTTTTGGTAGTTTATTTGGGAAGAGGGGAAAGAAACACAACATGGTCTTTAATTTCCATAGGAACTGTGAGCCCCTGAAAGATAAGCATCAGATAGGCTCTCCTTTTCCTTTGTTATGTGTAACAGCAACACACAGAGGGGGGGGCAAAAGTAGGTTGACAGTTGTTCATATGGAAAATAATACAATAATCCTAGATAATAAAAGCCTAATACACAAATTGTTCCCTTGGGCTGTCGTTCAACCAGGAGTTAGGCCAGGAGACTGGGAGTTCGACCGCTCGCTATGATGTGCGCTGACCACCAGGGGGTGGTGCGGAACATGGCGGGCATTGACAACGCGGTGCTGGCAGCAGGTGGCAGTGGAGGTGCTGCCGGTTTTGATGGGCCCTGACGAGAACGGGACTGTGGCAGGATGGTGGAGCAGGTGAGCTGGTGGTACCAGGACAAGGCAGGTGCAAGCGGAGACCCAGTTGCCCTGCTGATCGCCCCACAGAAGGCAACCAGTGGCAGCGATGGGGAGCGGGACTGCCGCCTGGCTCCCAGGCACTGAGGGAGCCGGGCGGGGGGCTCAGCCTCCGACAGCCCCACAGGCGAGATGGTGGAGCAGGTGAGGGGGCGGCACCAGAAGGTGGGGTGCCAGGCAGGGTGGCGGGGCTGCGAGGCTGGGGGCGCGAGCTGAGGGCCTGATCTCTGCAGGCCACCCCAAGAGACCCCACCCGTGCACAAATTTGTGGACCAGGCCTCTAATTAATAAATAATCTATAATAATAAAAGCATAACATGCTAATTAGACCAGATGTCCTTCTGGACGAAGCCAAAGCTGTGAGGGAAGCCTGGGTCCTGGGTGCCAGAGGGAAGCTGGTGCCAGCAGCCAGGGGAAGGAAGTCCTACTCTTGCATGAATTTCATGCAAGAATAAACTGTTTCATGTACTCACAACTGTTAACCTACTTTTGCCCCTCCTGTATATGTTATACATTACAAAGGGAAAAGGAGACCCTGTCTGATATAATGACCATTATTAAATAATAGAGGCCTGATGTACAGATTCATGCACCAGCGGAGTGCCCGGTCTCTGTGATGCACACTGACCACCAGGGGCAGATGCTCAATGCAGGAGCTGCCCCCTGATAATCAGTGCACTCCCACAGGGGGAGCACTGCTCAGCCAGAAGCCAGGCTCACAGCTGGCGAGTGCAGCAGCGGTGGTCGGAGCCTCTCCTGCCTCCACAGCAGCGCTAAGGATGTCCAACTGTCGGCTTAGACCCTCTCCCGGAAGGGAGCAGGCCTAAGCCATCAGTTGGACATCACCAAGGGCCCCCAGACTGTGAGAGAGTGCAGGCCGGGCTGAGGGGCCCAACCCCCAGTGCACGAATTTTGTGCACCAGGCCCCTATAATATGTTATCTGTAAAGACTTTTCCTGAGTGGCCTTACTCTACAAGGACTGCGTGGCAGTAACTGTGTCTGTAAGGAAAGACAGACAGAGAGAGAAAAAGTACATAGCTGCTCTCAGGCTTTCTCCTTGTGCCGATTCATATTTCATATCCATAGAGCTTTTGTTTGCTTACTTTGTTTGTTCAGTTGGTTGATTTTTCCTACCTTCCCATGCAGTTCTGAGCCACAGAACTCATTAATCCTCAACACGACAAACTGATGTTGGCTTAGCTGGAGTGATCATGTTATGTAAACAGGGTGGTGGGAGCTGTGAGTCTCCCTACCAACAGGGAGAACCCCTCACTGAACTGTGAGGACCTGAGGGTGATGGGGCCACCAGAACCTACTGATTCCTATGTAGCCTCTGAGGGGCTTTGAATGTTGGAGTTCTTCTAGAAAGTGGTCAAATGTCTGTAGGTTTAAAAAATGTTGTCTGATTTTTATTGTAGAAATACCAAGTTTCATGCCAGTGTCCTTGCTTTTTATTTACTTTTCCTGTTTTAAAGAGGAATGTTTTCTGTTTAGTTCCTAGAATCCTAATTTAGAGCCAGAAGAGACCTCCCTCCTTCACACGGAAGCCCATGGAGGTCTATCACCTACCTTTCTAATATTTCTGGGCCCACCGATTGTCCCCATTTTTACTGTCGCTCTTAGCTGGTATTTAATCAAATCTCACCTGGTTAGTAATAACTGTTCTGGCTTCCCTGTTTTGTTTCTTTCATCCTTCAATTCTTGCCATTGCACTAACTCAAGAGTGGTCTTTCTAAAAAACACAAGTGGTCATTTACTTTACTGTCACATATGGCAGCCCTGCAAGGGATTACTCTTGCACTCAAAATGAAATCAAACTCCTTTATTTGTCACAAAAGATTTCCCTTCCGCACTTCAACACCTACCACTTTCTACTTCAATCTGTTTCTGCTATAGAACACACAATATTGTTTCATGCCCTGTCTTTGTGTGCTTTTCCTTCTGTCTAAAATGTCCTTTCCTCTTTGCTCACTAGAAATTCATTCATTGAGACCCAATTCAAGCATTCTCCTCCTTAACACCTTCAGCTGCACCTAAACAGGTACAGACTTCTGTCAGTATAATAGGGCTTGCTACAGAGGGCAGGAGTTGGAGGGCGGAGTCCTGAGGCCCTTTGAAGACTTGGTGGGGTGAGGGGAGGGGGGGCGGAGAACAGCCCTTGGGTCAAAAGTGAAATCATAGACATAAAGAAGAATAACCGGAAGACACTATTCTGTAGAAGATGTTTATATTCTTATTTCTCCTTAAGATAATGAAGAGACTTCCTCTCTTCAGTGTGTGTCTTAGATGAGAGAATAGGTTGGCTGATAACATCTAAAAGGTTCTATTGGGTGAGAAGTGGGAAAGTTGCAAACCAAGCAATGCAAGAAAAGCCAGCACTGGGAGAGAGGGGGTCACGGTATTAGAGGAAATACGAAAAGTGTTTTCCTGAACAGATTTAGTGTTTAAAATATGCCTCTTCTAAAAATAAATTCCAGTTCTTTAAATTGAATTAATTGAGCATTTCCCTTATTTTTCTTCGTTGACTGTAGAACTATGAAACACTTGACACCAGCCAGCACTTGGGAATCAGCGGTGTACTAAGTCACATTTAGCCCCTTTGCATACTGTGCTTTGACCTATTTACAAGCAGGGGAACTGTGGTAGGAAGAAATAGGCATCCTTAAAAGGAGAAGGTGGGACTGTAAGTCAGCACTGGGTTTATGGAGGGCCCTCTGGAAACATGTATTGATATAAAATGTGCCTATTATTTGATCCGGCATGTCCACATCTAGGAGTTTATCCTCATGGGATGATTGGGTGAATTCAGGCTGACATATATGCACAGATATGCCAGCACTGTTTGATATACGGGTAAGTTAGAAACAACCTAGGTGTCCTTCCGTAGGATTTGGTTAAGTACATTGTGATATCTAGATATATAAAAGCCTAAGCGACTGTTACAACCGAACAACTGGAACAACCAGTCAACCGGTCGCTATGACGCGCACTGACCACCAGGAGGCAGATGCTCAATGCAGGAGCTGCCCCCTGGTGGTCAGTGAGCTCCCACAGCAGGAGCACCGCTCAGCCAGAAGCCAGGCTTATGGCTGGCAAGCGCAGCTGCGGTGGCAGGAGCCTTTCCCGCCTCAGTGGCAGTGCTACCAAGTGGTGGCACCAGTGGCAGGTGCAGCAGGGCTGTATGAGCCGTAGCGGAGCTGTGCCTGGCCTCGGCTGGGGCTCCTTCCCAGCCGCCTGCCACTTTAGCACTGCTACATCCCTCAGGGAGATGTTGAACTGCCGGGTTTCGGCCCAAGGCCTGGCCTGCGGGGATCAGGCCAAAACCTGGCAGTCTGGCATCCCACCCCACAGGGGTCCCAGATTGCGAGAGGGCACAAGCCAGGCTGAGGGATCCCACCCATGCACGAATTCATGCAGGCGGGTCTCTAGTAGTTACATAATGTACTACAATGCAATCAGATAAATGATTACTCTCTGCCATTAAATGTTATCAATTTCTCTTATGACTCTATTACTTTTTATTTTTATTTTTTAAATCTTATTCAGTGGTTCTCAACCTTGGCTGCACATTAGGATCACCTGGGAATCTTTTTAAAATCCTGATTTCTGGGCCCCATCCTCCGGAAATTCTGTTTCTTTGTTATGGGGTGGGGCCACAACATTAGTAACAAAGAAACAGAATTTCCAGAGGATGGGGCCCAGAAATCAGGATTTTTAAAAGATTCCCAGGTGATTCTAATGTGCAGCCAAGGTTGAGAACCACTGATCTTACTGACTGATTTTAGAGAAAGAGAGAGGAAGAGGGACATTTGTTGCTCCACTTATTTTTGCATTCATTGATTCTTGTATGTGCCCTGACCGAGGATGGAACCCATGACCTTGGTGTATCAGGAGGATGCTACAACCAACTGAGCTGCCTGGCCAGGGCTGTAATACTTTTTTAATCAGCAAAAACAATGAAGCTAGTTTCTTTTTTTTTTTTTTTTTAATTTTACACAGCAGTATCTTTACTTTTCACATTTGATGGTTATGAACTTGTTACTTTTGGATCTTTCAGAATGCCCAGCATAACAGCTTGTACCTGACAGATTCATATTAGATATTACAGTTGCCCCTCAAACAGCACAGGGGATTAGGGGGTCCCATCAATGCCCCTGCTGTGGAAAATCCATGTATAATTTTTAGTTCCCCCAAAACTTAATTACAGTCATCCCTTGTTATACGTGAGAGACTGGTTCCAGGACAATTCCCCCACCCCCATATTAAAATCTGAGGATGCTCAAGTCCCTTTATAAAATGCAGAACAATGCATAGAGCCGACTCTGAATCTGCTCATCCCAGCGAAGTGTTGAAAATACTGTTTTCGATCCATAGTTGGTTGAATCCACGAATGCGAAACCTGCAGATACAGAGAGGGCTGATTATATTTATTGAAAAAAAATTCTGTGTATAAGTGGATGCACACAGTTCAAACCAGTGTTATTCAAGGGTCAACTGTATATTAGTTGTCTATTACTGATATAACAAATGAACATACATCTAATGGCTTAAAACAATATTTTTATTTTCACAGTACCAGAGGTCAGAAGCACAAAATCAGTTCCACTTGCTAAAGTCAGGAGGTTAGCAGGGCTGGTTTCTTTCAGAGGCTCTGAGGAGGGAACTTTCCCTGCCTCTTCCAGCGTCTAGGGCTGCATCCCTACATCCCCTGCCTAGTGGCCCTTCCCATCCTCATTGCCCGGCCTACAGCACCTTGTAAAGTGTTCTCTGCTTCCGTCGTCACATCACCTCTCCTCCATAGTCAGATCTCCCTCTGCCTTCCTCTTATAAAAACCTGGTGATTATATTTGGAGTCCACCCCAGTGGTTCTCAACCTTCTGGCCCTTTAAATACAGTTCCTCATGTTGTGACCCCCAACCATAAAATTATTTTCGTTGCTACTTCATAACTGTAATGTTGCTACTGTTATGAATCGTAATGTAAATATCTGATATGCAGGGTGGTCTTAGGCGACCCCTGTGAAAGGGTCATTCGACTGCCAAAGGGGTCGCGACCCACAGGTTGAGAACCGCTGACCTAGACAATCCAGGATAATCTTACCATCCCAAGGTCTAATTTGATCATACCCGCACAGGCCCTTCTGCCGTTTAAGGTAGCATCTGCAGGGCCCTGCGTACTCTTCAGCCTACCACAATACTAGTTAGCTCCACATCCACAAATCAAGTCTTGCTACATTGTTTTCATTTTCCAAGAAACCATTTTCTAAGAAATCTTGACTCTCACAAAACGATTCCCTTTTCCCCTTTTCCCAGGCTGATGTGGATGTGGCTCATTCTGGGGAGAACTGCAGACCCCAGCTTGAGGCTGCCCTGCAGGAGGACACTGTGGGTGGCCCCGAAGGCCTGGAAAAACAGGTCCAGCTGGAAAGCTTACCCGGAACCATTCCAGAGGGTTCCCCATCTCCTCTGGGAAGGAACAGAAGAATAAATTTAGGTAAAAGCCCCCATTCGTGTTCATCTCCATAAAATACCGTTTCTCTAAATGTATTTCATAGTATGTGTCTGGTGGCCCCTTTATCACAGCTTTGTGGGCCAGGCAGTGCTGTAAATGCCAAGGTCCCCCTCTCTAAGACATTAGAATTTAGCCTTAAATCTTCATTTTGTGAGTAAATGATGCTAACTATGAGTCTTCTGGTCAGGGAGTAATTACACCGTCTTTTTCCCCCTTAACTAAGAGGCTTATTGGTGGTTGGTAATAGGCCTTAGGAATAGAAGTTCCACAGGCTTTGGTTAAATTCTTTTAAACTCCACCGTGTTAACACTTTTTCAAGGGAAAGTTCTACATTTGAAAAAATAAATAAAACCTGCATCAACTGTTTCCCCTGTCTCTCCCCATCCAAAGTATCAGCAAATCTACAATGAAAGAATCTTTCAAAATATAAAGAAGTAATTATGACCTAGTGTGCCCTTTGAAACTGTTCGTTTCTAAATATTTTTCTTATGGCGTGTTTTCACTTTACTTCAGTTACCCCCTGATGTTGAGATGAGAGCTCTTATTTATATTCTATCAGCCTTTGAAACAAATTGAACCTAACAGGCCTCAAGGAAAAGTACTGTCTTTTATTTGGGGCGAAGGCTTTCATTTCATTCTTCATTGCTACGGATTCTTCCCTAGGTACAGTTAGAATTAGAAAATAGGTAGGTTATACATGAGATTCTTTTTCTTGGATGTTCGTGCACGTGCAGGTTACCACAAATTTCACATTTGCCCTCAACTTGTGTTTCTGATTGTGCAGACGTGACCTCTGAGAAGGAGGTCAGAGACAGGGGATGCAGCGCAGGAGCAGCCCTTCCCCCCTCTCACCCCTTCCCCCCCTCTCACCCCTTCCCCCCTCTCATCCCTCCCCCTCTCACCCCTCCCCCTCTTACCCCTCCCCCGCCGCTCCCCCTCCCACCCTGTGCGTTGCACCAGAACATATTTTTTTCCCTCTCTGAAAATTCTGTTGATGGGAATCCCTCCTACACTGCAACATGAATGCTCAGTATTTATGGTGTTAACAGACTAGAGATTGACAGGTGGACAGGAACCTGGGTATGGCCTCGAATAGTTAGCCTGCCAGCCCTACACTGTTGAAAGCAGGATGGGGAGGACCACAGGTGAGCAGGACAGTGCCACAAGGGACCAACGTGGGGAGGGAGTGAACTACCAAAGCAGATGTTTCCAAACCATAGCATAAATTAGGTCTCAAGAAAGCTCTTACCACAGAATGAGTAGGAACTAGTGCCCTGAGCTTTATATTCTTTCTCTACCCAATCCTCCCTCCCCCTCCCACACCCCTCTGCTCTCTGCATCCCTGCTCTTCATATCTACAGGGTGTATTTGTTAAAAATTTCTTTAAATTTCTTTTTTTAAATCCTCACCCAAGGATTTTTTCTATTGATTTTTAGAGAGTGGAAGGGAAGTAGGGAGAGAGAGAGAGAGAGATTGGTTGCCTCCTACATGAGCTCCAACTGGGGGGATCAAACCTGCCACTGAGGTAGTGCCCTTGACCAGGAACCATCCATCTGGCGAGCCTTTGGTGCGTGGTCAGATGCTATAACCACTGAGCAACCTGCTGGGGCAAAAATTCCAAGTTTCACACTAACATTTCCCAAGTATTTCCCATGAGGAAAAAAAGAAAAAAATGTTATTTTGAATAATTTCAGATTGAGGAAAAGTTGCAGAAAACAAAGAATGCCTATATTCTTTCATCCAGATTCCACAAATGTCAACATTGCACCACATTTGCATTTTCATGGTCCTCTCTTGCCTCTGTTCCTCCTTCCCTCTCTCCCCATCTCATATACAAGTATATTCTTTCTGCGAGTAAGTTAAAGACATAAAGATAATTTACTCCTAAATACACCAACAAGTATTTCCTAAAAACAAGGACATTCTTTGCAAAATCCCAGTACAAGAGTCTGAGTCAGGAAACTGCCATTGACACAGCACTGCTATCTCATCTGCAAACCATATTCAGATTTGTCAGTTGTCTTACAAACCTCCTTTATAAGTGTCTGGTTCCAGAGCTAATTCAGAATCACATGTTTAATTTAGTTGTCATGTGGTTTTAGTCTCCTTTAATCTGGAACAATCCCTCGGTTTTTCTTTGTCCTTTATAACCCTGATATATTTGGAGATAGAGACCATTTATTTTGTAGAATGTCCTCAGTTTGGGTTTGTCTTATACATTTCCTCATGATTAGGTCCGAGTTATGCACTTTTAGCAAGAATATCAAAAATTATATTGTATCCTGCTTAGTACATCAGTCAGGAGGTATGCGATATCTATATTTGACTTTTATTGGGGGGTTGTGTTTTTGGAGGCCTTGCAAAATTTTTTAATGTAGTAAAATTCATCAGTCTTTTCTTTTATTGAATCTGGTTTTTGAGTCAGTTAGAAAGCCATTCCCTACGACAAGGTCAAAAACAAACTCACCCGTATTTTCTTGTATGACTTCACTTTTTATACTTATGCTTATGAAGAATTTCTAGTGGCCAGAGAAAATGCTAATGTAAATGTTCCACTGAATAGGAAACACAGTGTGTGATGGCACATTACTAAAAGAAAATTTTACATATTAACAATGGTGATCTCTGAATGGTCACAGAATGGACATTTTTATTATCTCTTTTTTATTCTTTTCTACATTTTCCAATTTTATGATGTATTATTTTTATAATCAGAAAAAAAATACAATGTTATTTTTAAATATTTCCCCAAAATTCTTCAATATCCCAAGAAATAATGAAAATTGGTCAGAATGACTTGACATAGTCCAAGGATTTCTGTATAGGTTAATGACTGTAAATGTCAAGCCAAATACTTCAGTGGATTCAGAAAAGAATTGGTTGAAATGATTAAGATAATTTCATTGTGTTAGTGACCGGTGTCCACGATGACATTCTTTTTAGAAATATCCTGAAAGAGCAGTGAATCGTGATAAATGGGAGCCCGTGTGCTTGGCATGCTTGGGAAGAGTACAGTGAGGTGGTGAAGAACATGACTGATGAAATCAAACAGACTTGAGTTTAAATCCTAGTTCATTTACTTACTACCCTTGTCACCTTGAGCAAGTTAATTAGCCTCTCTCATATCAGGTTTTTTCATAAAATAGAGTTAATAATATCTCTCCTATAGAGTTTATGTCTAATTTAGATGTTATAAAACATAGAAAGTACTTAATAGAGTCCCAGGTTATACATTTTCATGAAAGGACTCCACCCACTAGATGAATGGACTTGGTTACTATCCAGACTTCCTGATGGTTACAAAATAGAAGATAGCTCATTTCTGCAGACACCCCTTGGCATCTTTGTTTTACAATGTGAAGTTGTAAAAATGAATGCTTGCTTGTTTATTTCTATAATTGAGTGATTTGTAATGGGGGTTGTCTCCGCACAGTTTATAAAAGCTCCCCTATAAACTGTTTCAGTGCCACTTTTAGAATTACTAATAAAAATTTAGTTGATACCACTTGACTCCAATTCTGATAAAGTTCAAAGACTCTTCTCAAAAAGGCATATTTTTACTTATGGAGACTTAGCAGATGGTGTAATTGTAAACTCAGAGTTGCAGAACTAGAAGTCTCTTGGCGACATCATGCTGTTTATCTTTTTGTATACAAAGCATAGAAACCAACTGCAGCTCAGAAGAGTCACCCAAAGCACATCTCATTCTTAGCTGTGGCTTAGCTTTGTAATTAGTGCAGCGAACCCATGGAGCTGTACCCAAGTGTACAAGAGTTGTTACAACAAAAAGCTAGTACATAGCAGCACATGAAAGACTTTTTGTTATGTTAATATGGGGTCTGCTCAGTAAACAGTATATTATGTTGATGTGTATCCTCTGTTAGAACAGTAAGAATTTGAACTTCAAAGGATTCAAAGATTTATAATACAAACAGATATTTAGCTAGGAGGGTTGAGTGTAAGATTTAATTAAGTAGCATGACTTGTATGGCATTCACTTAGCATTTGATTGATAATCTCTTCAAGCTTAAATTTTGCTTTTTTTTCCCCCTTGGAAGACTTAACAACCAATGGATTAATCCATAAACCACAACCCCTAGAGAATAGAGAACGACAAAAGTCATCAGACATCCTGGAGGAATTAATTGTTCAAGGAATAATACAAAGCCACAGCAAAGTATCTAGAAATGGAGAATCATACGATGTCACGGCAAGTAATTTTATAATTAACATTAGCTTATAGTTAAAAATAGCAATAGAATATGATTGATCCCAAGTTATTTCCAGCATATGCATCTTATAGTCACAGTACAGACAGCATTTATCTTAGCCAGTTTTTTCTCCCATAAATTCCCTCACCTTTCTGCACGCTATCCTTCTCTATGGATTCAGAATTGCCCTAATCATTAATGATTAATGAATTCAATAAAACATATCTTGGGTTTTACTAAATTTGAGACACAATAAGCCCCATTGAATAACATGCCTCATTCTTTCAGCAATTTTTATTAAGCATTGCCTATGTACTAGGAACTGTGAATATAAAACTGAATTCTGATTTATCTAATAAGAAAATAAGCCTTAATACCAAAGCTAAACCAGATAAGCTTATATATTTATATACACAGTCTAAGGTCAAATATGAGAAAATGCAATTATAGAAATGGTTTTCCTCTTATTTTTCTTTGTTGATTCATCTTGACTAATCTTCATTATTTTTCCTTTAGTGTGAGTAATATGTTTACTCTGATTTTAACTTATTGTGGCCAAAGTCTTGAGGTTTTAATTTTTAAATAAGTTCTGTGCAAATTTGTGAAGAGGATAGCAGGTTCTGTTGCTGTTTTTGTTATTTTGTTTTGTTTTCTTATTTGTTTGTTTTTTAAGCCAATGCACTTAGGCACCACCAATAGTCCTAACGCATAGTCAAAAGAAAGAAGATAAAAGAAGAAATAACAAGGAAAAGAAGCCTGGGGTGGGGGGGGGGGCGGGGGGGATGGAATGAATGGGAAAGAAAAAAAGAGACAGAAATGGTGGCAATAGAGCCGAGAAATCATATCAATGGCTTGTGTTGTAGGGAAAACAGTCAGCTGGGAATAAAAAGATACATTATTTAAATAGTTTTCACCTAGACCAAGTCACTAAGTGTTTGAATAAAGGCAATTTTCTCTTCTTTTTAGGAAATGCTGAGTATTTATGAATAAAATCTAAAGTGGCATTTTCTTTTGAAGAAGGAAAATAAGCCCTATAGAAAGTATTTGGAGGTGGGGCGGGGGGGGGGGGGGGGGGGGGGCGGTGGTGGGGGGGGGGGATGAGGAGATTGCTAAACCTTGTAAATGGCTGCCAATAACAAGAGGATGTGGGGAAAGGGAAAGGTAAAAATGCACCATAAAATGGAAAAGATAATGTCAACATAGTGACAATTTACATTTGTATAGTGGCATGATATAAGGCATTTTGGAGTACCTTGTTTGAAAGTCCCAAATACAATGCAGCTTTAATACAGAAAGAGAGAGGACAGATTTTTTTCCTATCTGTAGACTCGAGGGTGGGGGTGAGAAAAAATGAAGGTATGTCAAAAGAAAAAGACAGGAGAGCAATCTGGAGGCGGATAGACTGTGGAAATGTTGAGTAGCTAAGTGATGCCTGAAAGGGCAAGGGCTATGCCCTCCATCTTGCCTGTATCCTCCATGTTGGGGCCACGTGCGGCCTTCTTCCCGGAAGCTCAGGCCTCTGCTGGCCACGCCCGGGATTTTAAACTAACCAATGACAATCAAGGGAAGTGCGCGCCATAGATATGACCACATCCTGTGTAATAAGACCCGGCTTACGCCTGGCCAATCGGCAGGGCCCACAATCCCCTCGCTCCACCCCCCTATTAAAGCCGGTTTTTCCCACACGGGGGGACTCTGCTCCGGGTCCCTGGCCTGGCCTGAAGTGGAGTCGGGTTGGCTAGCCCCCAATAAAAGGACCTTCTGCTTTTGCATCGAACTGGCTCCCAGTGTGGTACTTTGGGGATCTTGGAATCTGGGCATAACAATGCCTTCTTAAGGGAAATGCCCTGGAACCTTGATGTTAATGCCAACAGGAATAACATTCAAACATTTTCCAGTGATTCAAACGCCAGAGATGAATGAGTTCGGACTCAGACCTTGCAAAGGCACCAACAGGGTTAATTAACATGAGCTACATCATGAAAGAGATGTCTCTTTTAAAAAAAAGAAAACTGTGGGCTTGACTTGCAATAACATCATTAAGTGAGCCAAAGATGAAGGCTGTTTTCATATTCTATAGCGATGGAATGGTTGTCAGGAGCATAGCTGGAGTGTTCTCAGGATTTAAATGTGATGGGATTGCAGAGGTAGGTAAGAATAATACAGCTCTTTTGTGTTTGTTTGTTTGTGTTGTTTTTTTGGCGGGGGGGGGTGGGGGGGGCGGGGTTGTTTTGATTTTACTTTGGAATTGGGCCAAGGTGCCCTGGCCTAAGATTTAAACAGGCCGGCAGTAATCCATAGCGGTGCCTATTATTGCCTAGTGCAGTGACGGCGAACCTTTTGAGCTCGGCACGTCAGCATTTTGAAAAAACCTAACTTAACTCTGGTGCCGTGTCACATATAGAAATTTTTTGATATTTGCAACCATAGTAAAACAAAGACTTATATTTTTGATATTTATTTTATATATTTAAATGCCATTTAACAAAGAAAACTCAACCAAAAAAATGAGTTCGTGTGTCACCTCTGACACGCGTGTCATAGGTTCGCCATCACTGGCCTGGTGCAGTGGTCCTTAACCTGGCTGCACACTCGAACCACCAAGGAAGCTTTCAAAACCCCAGTGCCCAGGCTCCACCTGGGACCAGTGGCCGGCCTGGAAGCTCCCGGTGCTTCCCAGAGGCAGCCCAGGCTGAGACCCACTGCCCTGCAGTATCAAGGAACATGCACACAGCCTTCCAATTCATCCCAGAGCTGGCAAGGGTTGAAGCTTTTGAAATTGAAATCCCCCAGTCGCTGTGAAGAGAATTCTGAAGAATTCCTAAAAATATAACATATTAGCAGTTATAACACTAAGCTTATACCCAGGAAGCATAAGGAAATGAAGGAGAGATATGATCACTCATTGTCAAGGTAAAATCTCCAATTCATGTGTAGTTGAGAACAGAAGTGTGTCAGACACCAGGTGCCTGCATATTTTAAAGAAAGGTATAAGGCCACTGTGAAAAGATGAGAATTAAACTTGAAGGACAAAAAGGGACCCATATTAAGAATGGAAATATTATTAGATAGCTAATACTTTTGACTATCTAATATTTAATAATATTTTTAGGGAGGGGGGGAAACAAATGATAAAAATTGGCTAAAAAACAAACCAGAGTGAAGGGAAACAAAAAGAAGATGGTCAAAAGGGGATGTTAATGTCTTCCGTTAGGGCAATGTGGTAAATCCAGTCAGACATGTAAACACTATTTTTTTATTGCTTAAAAAAACATTTTAAATATGTTGGGGGGAAAAGAGTAATAGATATGAGAATACTTTAGAAACAAGATTTATGTACACCAACAGTATACTTAAATACAAGGGCATTTTAGACATAGCCAGGTTCTCTTTAATTCAGTTATCATTTAGAGTAACATGTAATAAAAGATGCTGAAAAGTGAGGGTCCTTCGTTCATCTTCTGAGTCAGGGGACTCCCCTGTGAGCCAGTCTCTCCCCAGAAGTCCACCACAGAGCCCCCTTTGCCCTTTTTTCCCCCCTTAATTTCATCTTTTGCTTGTTGGCAACTACTATAGCAATTCCATAATGCCCTCTGGATAACCTGCTTTCAGGCATATTATACTAATAGATGTTATGTTCACTCAGAGAAAATACAATGATATGTAAGAAATATAATATTTAGAAGCTAAATATCAGACTAAGTGAATCAGTATATTTTAAAACATTCTAATGAGACATAACTGGCTGTATTATTTGCATTGGTGTTCTGCACACATGTAAATACTAGAGGCCCAATGCACGAAATTCATGCAAGAGTAGGCCTTCCTTTGTCCAGCTGCCGGCACCAGCTTCCCTCTGGCACCCAGGACCCGGGCTTCCCTTGCAGCCCTGGCTTCATCTGGAAAGTTGTCCAGAAGGATGTCCAGAAGGACATCTGGTCTAATTAGCATATTACACTTTTATTATTATAGATGTGTATGGATTGGGATGGATCTCTTTAGCGAGATGTGATTCGTTCTCATTTATCCACATAGGTATTAACTGCTTTAAGTGTCTTTCATCCCAAACTTATTTCTCCCTATCTCTTAGGGCATCCTGAGTCTCCCTACATAAGATTCTGAATTTTCTATTGACTCCTCCTGTCTCTGGTCAGAGTTTATTCCCTTCTCAGCAACTTCTGTACTTGGCAACCATTAGTGCAGTTAGGGTGTTTGTCCACATTGCATCAGAGTCTCTAACATTATTTGCTGAAGTCACTGGGTAAAGACCAATAATGCCAGATAACACTCAGACTGACCTTCCCCAGGAGGTTTAGCAGTGACAGAGCAGGAATGATACGTCTCTTCCCAGAAGCTTTGGCCTATTTTATGCACAAGGCTCCAGTACGGGCCATAGCCAAGGTGGGTTCATCTGTAGGTCAATAGTTAATTAAGGAAGCTCCGAGGAGTACACAGTGGAGGCAAGAGGTAATATTATACAGTTAGATTGGCTGGAAAAAAAGACCCAAATCTTATCACAGCATCTCAGGGCATGGCAGTCCTCCAATGGTGTTCTTAAAATTATGGAACTAGTAACTTCTATAGGGATTTTTTTTTAAAAAAATACATTTTTATTGACTTTAAAGAGAGAGAGAGAGAGAGACATCAATGAGAGAGAAACATCAATCGGCTCCCTCATGCAAGCCCCTACTGGGGATCGAGCCTGCAACCCAGACATGTGCCCTGACCAGGAATCAAACCTGGGACCTCTCCATGCATGGGGGGACGCTCAACCAACTGAGCCACAGCAGCCAGGGCTCTTTAAGTTTTAAAGTTGATTTTTTAAATTGTTTCTATGGGTAGCAACTCTCTAAGTATAGTGTGATCTTTGTTATCATTTTTAAGTGCCAACAGTGGATAAATTCTGACTTCATAATATTCAGTGGTAAAGAATACAGATATTTTTCCTTAGGTCTTTCAATACTTTCACTTAAAATGTCAAACTTAGGAAAGGACTTGGGCTGCACAGGTAGGATTAACTTCTAAAATGGGGAGGAAGTACATGATTTTATAGGCATCATTTTGGGATAAAGGCACAGGAAAAGTCCACCCAAGCAGGAAATCCTAAATTCTCTCAGAACTCCTGATCTGATTATTTTAGTCAAGGTTCAGACTCCTGTGTAAGCCCTAGTTGAAGCTTCCTTTGCAGTGGTTCTCAACCTTCCTAATGCCGCGACCCTTTAATACAGTTCCTCATGTTGTGGTGACCCCCAATTTCATTGTTACAAATTGAACATAATTAAAGCATAGTGATTAATCACAAAAACAATATGTAATTATATATGTGTTTTCCGATGGTCTTAGGCGACCCCTGTGAAAGGGTCGTTCGACCCCTGAAAAGGTCGTTCGACCCCTGAAAAGGTCGTTTGACCCCCAAAGGGGTCGCGACCCACAGGTTGAGAACCACTGCTTTATAGGGTCCTGGTTATCATCTCATGTTCTTTGAGCCTCTATGACTGAACTCCCCAAAAACCTGTTTTCATACTGATTTCATGGCATCGCTAGTTGAACCTCCCTAGCAAATAGGTCCCTTTTTCAGCTGATGGCTTTTGCCAGTAGGAAGCCCACAAACCAATTGTCATAAAAATAATATAGTGATGGGGGAGGGGAAGTTGCTTTGACAAACATTCCATTTTTTTTAGGTGTGACTTGTTTGTTCGTTTGTTTTGTTAAGTCTCATCTGAGGATATATTTTCCATTGATTTTTTTGGGGGTGGGGGGAGAATGGAAGGTGGGGGAAGAGACAGAGAGAGAGGAATATCAATGTGTGAGAGACACATTGACTGGTTGTCTCCCGCACAAGGGGGACTGAGGTATGTGCCCTTGACTGGAATCGAACCCTTGACCCTCAGTCCACAGGCCAATGCTCTAACCACTGAGCGAGCCAGCTAGGACCATCCCAGTTATTTATAATGAACAACTCACCACATAAAACTGCCTCAAGGCTATAACTGATCCAAAACTTTGACAAATATTTCCCCTTTAAGAGGCTTTCTGAGAATCACAGATCTGAAGGCTGGAAGGAAGCTAAGCCAACCTCAATCCCCTCATTATTTTTACATTTGAGAAAACTGAGCACAAAGAGCAAAGGTACCCAGTCTCAGGTTACACAGTAAGTATGAGTGGTAGGTAGGCCAGAGGCTAAAGCCCAGCCAGCCCCCCTGCCTGTTGGCCCTGCAATTCCAACTCTCATTCCTCCCTTTTGTGACAAATGCTATATCTTGGTTACGATTCCATGTGGTTATTAAAAAAAAATCACTGTTTTCTCCAAATGAAAAGTAATTTGCACTTTTTAAAAAATATATATTTTTATTGATTTCTGATAGAGAGAGAGAGAGAAACATCAATGATGCGAGAGAATCACTGATCGGCTGCCTCTTGCATGCCCCACACTGGGGATTGAGCCTGCATGTGCCCTGACCAGGAAACGAACTATGACTTCCTGGTTCATAGGTTGATACTCAATCACTGAGCAACCCTGGCCATGCAAAAATAATTTCCATTTACTGAGTGGCTAAGATCTACTTTTCCTCCCCTGCTTAAAAAAATAATCCCATGAAAAAGTATTATTAAACTTATTTTACAAATGACGAAGGCAATTGTTACAGAATTTAATGCCAAGCCACACCATGGCTGAGCCAGGATTCAAACACAGGTCTTTCTGGTGCTTTTTCTGCTATGCTAAATTGTCTCTCTCTGATTTATTTTCTCAGTACTTACAGTATTGCAGTCTGACGAGACAGTCTTTTAGATATTACAATGGATATCAATATCTCTTTTGTCTTTAAACATCTTTAGAGAAATTATCTATTCAGTTCACTTTATAAGGAAGCCTTGGAATTCATTAAGACCTCCCCCAGTCGTAATAAATCCATGTATAGTGAGCTAAAAAGACGTCCATATAAAGTGAGGAAAGCAAATTGCAGAGCAATGTCTGCAGTATAATCCCATTTATGGTTGGCTAAAAATTACAGATGTAATTTAAAGTGGTCATGATCAGAGACCACATGCCAAACAGAGTATTAGGAGATTATTTATGTATCATTTTAATTTTTTATAATTAATGTATGTTATTTTAACCCAATGTTTAAAAGAATAAATGTGAAACTTTCTTTATAAACCCTCTACAACAGCGATTCTCAACCTGTGGGTCGCGACCCCTTTGGGGGTTGAAAGACCCTTTCACAGGGGTAGCCTAAGACCATCGGAAAACACATATATAATTACATATTGTTTTTGTGATTAATTACTATGCTTTAATTATGTTCAATTTGTAACAATGAAAATACATCCTGCATATCAGATATTTACGATACATAACAGTAGCAAAATTACAGTTATGAAGTAGCAACAAAAATAATTTTATGGTTGGGGGTCACCACAACATAAGGAAAGGAACTGCATTAGGAAGGTTGAGAACCACTGCTTTACAACAATGTTACTTTTTTTGAAACTAGAAATTATCATTGGAAAGCCATTATTACTGCTTTGAACTGTTTAAAGTTTTGTCATTCATGTGAAATGGGTGGTTTTTTCTGCTGTCGATGTACCAACAGCAAAGTCCAGCACAGGGTTGCTGCTGCCCAGTAATCGTTAATTCTCCCCTCCCCGTGACCAGAAGTGCTGGGAACTAATCTCCAGCCCAAAGGAAAGTCATTGGTAGTTTGTGGCATATTATAAAATCATCGGGTTTAACTTTAGACCTTGCCTCACAAATTCATCACTCACCCGCCACCTTTTCCTATCTTGTGTTTGTTCTCAAGTTTTTTTTTCCCCTTCTCCTGAGTTCTCACCCCATTCCAGGACATTAGTGCATTCTTTCATGTTTTTTTGGTGATACCCTGTTGTTTTTTTCTAGGCACCAATAGATTTTTTTTTCTTTAGGACTCAGTTCTGTTGTTACCAGATTTCATGTTGTTTTTTAAATTGGACACTGTAAAGTTTAGAGTTTCAGGTTTTACATTTTATTTTATTTTATTTATTTTTTTTAAGTATATTTTATTGATTTTTTACAGAGAGGAAGGGAGAGAGATAGAGAGTTAGAAACATCGATGAGAGAGAAACATCGATCAGCTGCCTCCTGCCCATCTCCCACTGGGGATGTGGCCCCAACCCAGGTACATGTCCCTGACCGGAATCGAACCCGGGACCCTTCAGTCCGAAAGCCGACGCTCTATCCACTGAGCCAAACCGGTTTCGGCATTAGGTTTTACATTTTAAACTGTGTTTATTTTACCTTCGGCCTCTCTTTGCCAATGAGTACATTTGTTCCTCCGTGTCTTCCTCCAGGTGAACATGACTGAGAAGCCACTGAGAAAGCCACCAGCCAGGCTGAAAAAACTCAAGATCAAAAAGGAAGTAACAGATTTCACAATGAAGGACATAGAGGAGAAGATGCAGGCGGTGGCCGAGCGCAGGAAGGTACCTGGGCTGGGGCGGGGCGGCGCTGCCTGCTGAGATGAGCCTTTCCTTTCAGCAGCGTTTAGAAAAATTGTGTCGATTTGTATTATCTTCATTATCTGTATGCTTCCTACACTGTATGCTTAATTTTTTTCATGTGTATGGTGAAGGAATAAGGCAATATCTTGAAAATGGTTGAATTAGTTTCATCAATATAGCCTAAGCAAGCAATATCCAATTCTCAGAACTAAGTGCCAACTTTTCTTCATATGAAAAAAGAAAAACTTTAGTTGGGGCTAGGGGTGAGGGGACGTGTGGGGATGGAGGATGGGAGGTGAGAGGAGGCCTGACAGACCATCACAGACCTGCAGCCCCTGCACAAGTGGTCCTGATATCCCCCCCACAGTCTTCATTGCCATCTCTCTTCTGGGGCCTTTCCAACTAGACTCGGAGCTGCATGAGGGTAGGAAATGTGCCTGTCTTCTTCAACAGGAATTCCTTAACGTAGGTTTGTTAAATGACTAAATAATGAAATTGGGAAGCCATAAACGTTAACCACAGGCAATATTAATGAAAACATAGAGAACATTATTTGGACTCTTTTTCATTCTTCAATGCTGCCTTTCAGACAAAAGAAGAAGAAATGAGAAAGAGACTACGGAGTGACCGACTTCTGCCCTCCACCAATCATTCAGACTCAGCTGACCCGGGTGGGGCTGAGGTTCCATTTGCCAAAGGACTTAACCCTGTGAGTTCTGCCGTGTTTGAGCCATGGGACCTGCAGGGAGGAAAGCTATTGAAAAGAAAGAAGAGCAAAAGTGATGTGACCTCAAATGATAGAGACTACAGTTATGAAGGTATTGGCATCGTGGAGTCAGACATGTCCTACAACCAAGAAGATCACATATTCTAAAGAGCCATTTATGTGAATTCTGTGAAAAAGCACCCGTTTCCCCCAGTCATGCCGGGCTTTGTATGTCTTATCTTTTTCTTTGACTGCCTGGCTGCATGGGCTAGTTAGCTGAGTAAATTAAATGGCTAATGGTTATGCTAGCTTCACAAAAAGGAAGATTTGACTGCTTTCGATATTAAAAGTTGGCTTCAAACATTGTGAAGATGTCTTTATTAGTACCTCCAGCTTACATTAATGTGTTTGTGCCCAATGAAACCCTTCCTTTTTGCTCCTGCCCCTTGGCTGTGTCCACCCTCTGAGGGTCCTGTAAGACAAATTGCATGGATCTTGTCAACTGATGGCCATTGGCACCAATTCAATTCCAACAGGAATCCCAAATTTGGGGTGCAGTGAAGAAGGAAAGTTTATTCAGTGCAAAAGGGCTCAACTGTGATAGAGCATGCTATTAGAATAGCAGGGCTCTGAGGCAGCCCTGGAGCCAGGCCCTCTCCAGCTAGACAGCTCTACCCTGCTCCTTTTGGTCTGCTCACTGCTGTGCTGGTCTGCTACACGGTGCTTTGGTTTGCTCTGGCTAATTCAGTTTCTACCCCGTCTTCAGTCTTTGGTGGAAAGAGAATGAGCACTTTCAGAGCCACAGAGGAGCTGGCTTATAAGGACTGAAGTCTCCACCCCTAGTCCCTGATTGGTCTGTCCTCATGCAAATGAGGACACCATATCCTTGCAGTTTGATTGATCCAAAAGGCACTGTCCTGCTTGGGCAGAATAGGGCCACTCTGGTTGATCAGAGCTGCACAACTCCAATTTGTTGGGGAAAGCTTCAGTCCTATCCTATATAATAAAAGGCTAATGTGCAAATTGACCAAATGGCGGAATGACCAGTTGCTATGATGTGCATTGACCACCAGGGGGCAGATGCTCAACACAGAGCTGCCCCCTGGTGGCCAGTGCACTCCCACAGGGGGAGCGCCACTCAGCCAGAAGCCGGACTCACGGCTGGTGAGAGCCTCCAAGGTAGCTCTGAGGACAGTGTGGGGAGTGGGTCTAAACCAGCAGGCAGACATCCCCTGAGGGATCCCGGACTGTGAGAGAGCACAGGCTGGGCGGAGGGACCCCTCCCCACCCCCAGTGCATGAATGTTGTGCATTGGGCTTCTGTTGGTTGAAATAAGATCGCAGGAACTTTTTTTATAAGGGCTGGCCCTGATAGCAGAAACACAGTGCAAGCAGGCAGTTCAGTGCAGAGGCAGGTAGTTCAGTGCAAACTTCTCCCTGAAGTGCAGTTTGTGTGAGAAGTCCTTGTATAGAAATGGCTGCTAGACTTTTTTTAAAAATTTGATCCCATTAGCCACCAGAAGCCCTTCTTAATAGGTGTCTTCTTTCTCAGGGTTCACAAGCTATATTATGTATTTTAATGATCTGTATACTTCATATACCTGGCCAGTGCCTTACTTCCCTGCAGGCACTCCAGGCTGAAGAACTTGGGGGCCCTCATCCTATTGTAATTATACCTTGATTCTTCCCTCTCTCTTATCACCCACATCCAATCAATTGTCAGGTCTATGGGTCTACATTCTAAGGCTCTCTTGCATCCATTTTCATAGTTTTCCCCCTGCCACTACCTAGTTAGACCACCCTATTATCATTCAGCTAGATTGCTTCAACAGTTTCCTTGATCTTTATATATAACAGTCCTCTGTTTATAACCCTTTTTGGCTCCTTTCATTGTCAAGATAAAGTCCAGACTTCTTTTTGTGACTGGGAATGATCTCAGCTTTCATAATTCAACCATACTAAACTGCCAATTCCTCAAATTCATCACGCTACCTCTAGCCTCTGGGTCTTTGCACATGTGGTTCCCTCTTTCCCCTCTTCCCAACTCACTATTTTAGTTGACCAATGCCTTCTTGTTGTTTATGTCTCCACTCAGACCACTCAGACCACTTCCTCCAACCCCACTATCAGGGTCAGTGCCCCTCTCTCGTAGTTTCCTTTTAGCGTACATCTTCCAGAAGCAGGAAGACAGCCCCAGGAGATGGCTTGTTTTTCTGGGAACAAGTGGCTGGGAGAGGGGGGAGAGTGGCGATTTGATCTGAGGCCCTCTTAGCACCTCCTGTTTATACATTCCCTTTGGGTTATTGCAATAGACACGTTGGGCTTCTATAGTCCGGCTCCTGCAGCCAGTGAGGTATGATGGAGGTGGTGGAGGGGGCTTCTTTCAAAACTCATTTTAGAACCAAAGCCTTTACTTTTTTTAATTAAATTCATTGGGGTGACTGGTTAATAAACCCATATAGGTTTCAAATGTGCATTTCTATGATACATGATCTGTATATTGTACTGTGTGCCTCCCACCCAAAGTAAAATCATCTTCCATTACCATATATTTAAACCCCTGTACCCTTTACTACCTTCCACCCCCTTTCCTCTGGTAACCACCATATTATTGTGTGTGTCTATGAGTTTTTGTTTATTTTTCTTGTTTGTTCATTTGTTGCTTTCAGTTTTATATCCTACATATGAGCAAAATCATATGGTTCTTAGTGATTTCTGTCTGACTTATTTCTCAAGGTCCATTCATGTTGTCTCAAAGGCAGTATTTCATCTTTTCTTATGGTTGAATAGTATCCCATTGCATATATCTACCACATCTTCTTTATCCAATCATCTATTGAAAGAAATTTCAGTTTATTTCCATGTTTTGGCCACCATGAATAATGCTGCAATGTACATAAGGGTGCATATGTCTTTGCAAATAAATATTTTCTAATTTTTCAGGTATATATCCTGAAGAGGGGTTGCTGGGACATATAGTAACTCTATTCTTAATTTTTTGAGGAACCTCCATACTGTTTTCCATAGTGGCTCTACCAGTTTTCATTCCCATCAGCAGCGAATGAGGGTTCCTTTTTCTCCACAATCTCTCCAACACCTTTTATTACTTGTCTTGTTGATAATAGCCATTCTGACAGGTGTTAGGTGGTATCTCATTATAGTTTTGATTTGCATTTCCCTAATGGCTAGTGAAGTTGAGCATCTTTTCATATATCTGTTTCCCATTTGTATGTCTTCTTGGGAGAAGTGTCTGTTCAAGTCGTCTGCGCATTTTATAATTGGTTTGTTTGTTTGTTTGTTTGGTGTTGATTTGTATGAGTTCTTTATATATTTTGAATATTAACCCCTTGTCAGACCTATTGTTTGCAAATATCTTCTCCCACTAGGTTGGTTGCCTTTTTGTTTTGTTGGCAGTTTCCTTTGCTATGCAGACAAAGCTTTTTAGTTTGATATAGTCCCATTACAGCATGGTATTGGCAGAAAAACAAACACACAGACCAATGGAACAGAACTGAGAGTCCAGAGTTACTTTTACAGTGTGAGCTGGAAAGTCCTGTGTCTCCATTACCTTATATGTTAATTTGGGATAGCCACCTTCATGGAGTTGTACCAAATCAAATAATGTGTTTAAAAGTACTGTGTAAACTAGACTATGTCATAATATTTATACAATATTATTTATATAAAATCTTATGTGAGCAACATGATGTTTTTCATCTGTCCTGAAGTTTTTCTATAAAGATTATCTTGTGATGATATGTGCCAATCTCATAAAATATTAAGTAGCTAAAATGATTATACTAGGACATAGGGAAAGATTTGGATATCATTTTGATCACTGTAAATAATAAAATTAAATGACCGAAATACATTAAATTCAAACTTATAATAATTGTTGTAAATGAAATTTCTAAAATTGATAAATATCCAAATACTTTTTCTTGAAGTCTTATGCTCTTGCCTGATTATTTATGGTGGTTTGGATGACATGTTTGTTGAATTAAAATATAGATGTAAGCATTGTCCTCTGGCTTGATAACCTCTATACATGTATAGAATTAAACATACTAAGGAGTAACACTCTAAATGACAACTGTACTTTCTTAGCGAGATTGTCTACTTTAACAGGAGGGGAAGTGAGACAATGAAAATGTAGAACACTTGGATAGTGGGAACTTCTGTAAAGCTCTAAGTATAGTCCAAAACCAGCAGAGGGCTAGGGACAGAGAAACAGAGGCTCAGAGACTAAGCATCCCCACCTTCACAAAACACCAGCGTCAAAGAGAGATGAAGCTTGTCCTAGTCGGCTTGGCTCAGTGGATAGAGCGTCAGCCTGCAGACTGAAGGGTCCCAGGTTAGATTCTGGCCAACGGCACATGCCTGGGTTGCGGGCTCGATCCCCAGATGGGGGTGAAGCAGCCGATCAATGATTCTTTCTCATCATTGATGTTTCTATCTCTCTCTCCTCCCTCTCTGAAATCAATAAATGAAATGTATTTTTTTTAAAAAGATGCTTGTGTTTGAACCTGTTTTGCCTCCAATGAACTATCAACCACACACAAAAAACAACAAAAAAAACTTCAAATGTAAATGTGACTGCCATTATCATCTTTCGTCTTTTTTTGAAGGGTGATTTCTATTGATTGCAATGGAAAAGAAAGATTGAGATTTTTAAAAAATCGTTATTGTTGAAAGTATTACATAGTTTCTCTTTTTTCCCCATTAACCTCTTCCAGCCCGCTCCCATCCCTTCACCCCTAGGCCCTCATTGCCCCATTGTCTGTGTCCACTGGTCATGCATATGTACATACAAGTTAACGTAGAGGCTCTAGGACAGGGGTGGGCAAACTTTTTGACTCGAAGGCCACAATGGGTTCTTAAACTGGACCGGAGGGCCGGAACAAAAGCATGGATGGAGTGTTTGTGTGAACTAATATAAATTCAAAGTAAACATCATTACATAAAAGGGTACGGTCTTTTTTTTTTTTAGTTTTATTCATTTCAAACGGGCCGTAGTTTGCCCACGGCTGCTCTAGAATCATCTTAATTTTTTGTTGAAATAACATATTGGTTTTCTCATTCTTAAAAAAAAATAAAGTTTTGAACAACCACCTGAGTATTTCAACTAAAATCAAACCACAGCTTTCAGGAATCTGTGAATCAGGAAGACAAGATTGGGTAAATGTCTCTATAATCATTTTAATTAGGCAGCTGAAAAAATGCCTGTATAGATTTCCTCAAGAAAGATGGTCTTGCTGTGTCAAATAGAGGATAATTTGATGTATAGTAAATCCTCCAGTGTTGTGAGGGTTTTTTGGGGGGAGGGGGCTTATGGATAACTAATTTATATTTACAATAATGTTTTTAAGTTATATTAAAAATATTTCACATACATTAAAAATAATACACATTGCAAGATTTTTATGTCAGCCAGAGTAATTTTGCAATCACAGAGACAAACATAGAATTTATCATAAAGTGTTGCTATAGTGACTGCTAATAATTTATGACTGCTTATTTCCGTGTTTGTTATTCCATTATTAGTAAACAGCTAGTATTTGAAGGAGTAACTATATGATAAAGGCTATATTCTAAAGATGTATAATGCTATGGTGTGTCAGCAGATAAATCACTTTGCACCCACATAACCTGTCTATACCACGCTTTCTTTTAGAACAGTGCAATTTACATCTCAGGCAGGTAAATAAGGGCATTACTTTAAAATAAACTGTAGGAAATGACAGTTATGGTCTTTCTGTGTCACTCGTATTTGCTTTTTAAAAATAATCTCTGCCTTTTGGCAAATTACATAACTAATATGTAATAGGCAATACTGAAAAACATGAGCAAAAAAACCCACCAGGAATCCATCTTTCCCTCCCACCAAGATAACTGCTAGGAACATTTTGTTATGCGTACTTCAAATTCTCCTCACAAAAAACGGACTCATACTACATAAGCTGTTTTGTAGCTAGCTTTTTTCACTCAACGATGTATCTTCCTATGTAAACAAATCTATTTCCACAGTATAATGTTATAATAATGTTTAGTTTCCCTATTGTGTTACAAGGAAGTCCCCCGTAGTTAAAGACAGAACATGTTTCCATTTTTGTTTTTAAATCCATGGCAGACCATTAGAGCAAATGAACACTGGAGATCAGAGGCAGCCCGTTTTGCAAATCCACTTGCAGACTCTTCTCTCATTCAAGACGTGAATTCATCTCCTCACACTTGCATCTCACCTTATTACACTGTGATCTCAGGTGTGTTTCAAAGGCCCACGTAATAAAGAGAAATAGAGTGATCATTATATTCGATGTCTGAGTTGGTCTCTTATTGATCAGAAATAAAGGCTAACCACATTTGCAAAGTGTTATTAACAGAAAAGTGTTTGCAGTTGAGGATGTGAAAGCTTTTCTCTTGTTATTTAGAAACACATTTTTCAAAAACACACCAAGAAATTATAGTCAGAAAAATAATCAGCTATTTTAAGCACAAAATGCAGCCATTCTAAACACCAGAGTAGTGAAAGCAGTAATTTAATTCCCAGTAATTAATACATAGATTTCCTCTTTGTAATACAACTCAATCCTTAAATCAAACACAATATTCCATTTAAAAATGCATAACAATTTATGCTTTTCCTGCTTAAACAGCAGTGCTTCTTTGTTAGATGGGAGCAAGACTTACAGAGGATTGTCACTTAACCAAACTTCATTTACTGATTTGTGGGATTGGTCTCTGCTGGTGGTTTTCAGAATGTGGCTCCCCACCAGCAATATCAGCAACCCCTGGGAACCGGTAACAAATGCAAGTTCCCAGGCCCCACCCCAGACCTTCTGTATCAGATTGTGGGCCACCGATCCCGGTTTTAACCAGCCCTCCCGGTGGCTCTGATGCGCACTCAGGGGTGCACCCTGTAGGCATGCCCACTGTCAGCTGCCACCTTCCCAGCGGGCTCAAGTTCCCCTGCCCCAGGGGTCCAGTTGATATTTACCAAGTCAGCTATGTTTAGTCCCAAACCTACTAATATATTTATATTGACTACTTATATTTAATTTTAAATATTTTTTAAAAGGAATCTGTAAAGGAATAAACAAGATTATTTTAAACATCTTTGAAGGTTCTACACATAAAATGTACAAATTCTACCCTCTAATTTAAGGAAACTAAAACTGTTGGTAAGGCTTTGTGGATGTGGTTTAGGTGAGAATGTTGATCATGCCTTGGTATTATATGAAAGTGTTTTCAAATGAAAGTATATGTCAATGTTTTAGGTTAAAATGAAATATTTAAGGTATATATGCATTGTTTCGTAAGACTTCCTGTCTGCTTGACTATTTTTAATTAACTAATAATCTGCCAGACCTGATTGCATCTTCTGTATTTAAAGGAATTTTATAACAAAGTCTTTATTATAGCCATCAAATATTTTAAAGTATTTTTACTTAAATCAGATATTTCTCACGTGCCATTCAAAATTGCTGGAAATGCCATTTAAGAGGATTTGCAATTCTAAAAAAGTTGGAAGATGCTATTATTTATTTAGCCAATCCCTGTTGTTGGAGACTTTGATTCTTTTTAATTTATCAATATTTTAAGTCATTGTAAATAATCCTATAGTCAACATACAAATGCTACCTTATTAAATTAGTCTTAAATTTCATCTCATAAGTTCTGTAAATGGAAAATTTCATTTTGTATCTTGTGTCTACCATTGTGAGAATTTGACAATGCAGGGAATTGCTATTTTCACAGAAATATTGTGACAGTGGGTGGCTACTTGACAACTTGGAACCATTTTTTTAATTCTTCAAGGAGGGAGTGCTTTTTTTTTTTCTCCTTCCAAATTTGTTGAAATCTGGAAATTCACAACAGAAAAACAAGTACTCACCAGCTACAGCAGCTGAGGCAAACTCATTTGGACTGAAGTCCTCAACCCAAGGTGAATAATTGCTGGCCTGCAAATCAGTAACTAGAAAAACTAACATCTCCTGCATAACATACAGTACTGCAACGGGAAAAAGTGATGTCCGTAGCAGATGGCCTTGGATACTGGCTGGACTAAAATGTTGCATTCCACATTCTGTAATATAAAAATAGTAGGTTAAATAGGGTCCAATTATTGGCAATTTCATGTCACTTGGCCTGATAAAAGCCTGCTATTTCATATGATCAAGGAGACTTCAGGGAGTATAGGCAGCACTCCCCTGGGCCAGTGCAATGAGGACATGAAGGGGAGCCTGGGTTCTCAGTGGACCACCAGGATCCTCACAATGCCCCCTGGAATCTCCCAACAACCAGGCAGCTTGAGCCCTCCCAGCGGTGGCTGCCCTTCCAGAGAAACAGTTAACTAACTGCTACATTCCACATCGCCTCCAGAAGACCAGTGAATATTTTTCAATATGTTCCTTCGCCTTCTTCACCTGGTCTTAAGTTAAAAATTTTAGGATGATTATACTTACTATTCTCTCCAATTCCTGTTTCATTCCTGAGATAATTTAGCACTTTTGATTTAATAGTGGTCAATTATCTATAAACTAATCTCTTGTTTCAAGAGTCCACATTTGCACTTACACCCAGATTCCCTGACAGTCTACCCTTACTCATTCAGGTAGATCAATGTGGATATATTACAGATGTAACTCTCTCCAGTTTCATTGCTCATGGCTGTTTTGTCATCTTCGTCTTACCCTAACTTAATGTCTGTTTGGGTTTGTGGTTTTGTTAGAGCATTTCCTTGAGAAAAGTCCTCATTTATAATGTCTGAATTCATGCATAGCTTCAAATTTCTTGAACATATGAGATGGGATATCATGGTTGGGTAAAAGGCTGTGGCTTATAGTTATTTTCTTTCACAAATCTGTAGGTTTGATTCTATTCTTTTAGCTTCTAGTCCAATGCCAGTCTGTTTTTTCCCCCCTTTGGGTAGTGATATGTTCTTTATGATTTTCTCTTTCTTTTTTAGATCCAGGAATTTTATTGGGATTTTCTGAAAAGTGTATCTTTCCTCATTCACTCAGTCTGGAAGTCAGTATACCCTTTGGATTTTCAGGCCACCATTATCAATTTAACTTACAGAAATTCTCTCTAACTTATTTTTTTTTTTTGTAGTATTGCCTCTTTTTCTAGAACGCTGTTACAGAATTAAATGTTTAAGCTAGTCTCCAAATGTCTTTTCTCTTCTCTTTTGATATACTTTATTTCTCTAGTCATTGAGATATTTCCTGGACTTGCTTTTCCAAGCCTAGTAATTTGGGCCATAACAGTGAACTTTTTTGTTTTTATCTTTGGGACTGCCTCATTGGTAAGCTCTACCTTTTCACTTCATAAATTCTTTTCTGTGTTACCAATGACATTTGATCTTATTGTCCCCCCACCCCCACCCCCACTCCCACCTCCACTAAATTGTTTTCTGTCTCCTCCAGCAGCTTCATGTCCTTGGGCACATTTGCTATGTGTTACAACTTGTTATCCTGTCTTTAACTGATGACCTTCCTTAGGTGGGAGTTGTTGTTGTTACTGTTGTTGCTGTTGCACGTCTGAGTGGAGCACCCAGGTAAGATTGTTTAAATACCCTAAAAGGCAGCAGTTACAAGAAGAGGGAGGCAAACCAAACTCCACTTCTAGGAGTTTCATTGTAGAAGTCAGATTGCTGCCACACCCTTCATTATGTGCGTGGAGGAAGGTGCCCTGACATGGGTCTCCGTGTACTTTACCAATCTCAAGGGCAGGGAGGGCTAAGCTAAACCATGCAGCTTCTTAAGGTTTTGGAGCCCAGGAACCAGGCACATTTTACCACGTGGATGGTGATTTTTGCCAGGAACTCCTTTTATCTCTGAAAGCTGTGTTCTTCCCAAATCCACTATTGCCAGTCCTGAGCTCCCTGAAACTGGTCTCCAGGCAATCATCCCGCCCCTAGGAGAGAAAGCCCTGTGCTGGCTTTCTCTGCTGGAATCCATCTGGAGACGTTGATTTCATCCGACTTCCTGTAGAGCCCTCCAGTTGTTTGGATCAGGAGACTCACATAGATTGGAGCTGGGAGTAAAGGGAAGGACATGGCAACATTTAGATGGCTACATTTCTTCTGTGTCCTCTGAGAGGGCTTGTAAGTATGTTTCTATTTATTGCTTCACAAGTGAAAAGTTTCTTACCCACAAATATGTTTTGAATTTTTCCAAATGTTTTTTCAGTATATCTCAAAATGGTCCTGCTGTTTTCCTCCTCTGCCCCATGGATGGAATGGACTGTATCAACATTGTTGTCAATTCAAACCAACACTGTCGCAGCTGGAATAAATCACCAACCAAGTCACCTTATCAGTTAGATGTTTTCACCTAAAAGTTGTAAAAAGCCCAATTCACACCAATTTAAACAATAAAGAAATGTACTGAGATATATAATGTCCACGTAAAAAATAACCAAATCTGTAGAGAATTTTTATAATAGTTGGTTTGAGCCAAATTGATGACATATGCTAGGGAGCAAGATCTCAAATGCTCCAGAGAACAGGTTATGCAGTTTCTATTATGCATTTGAAATTAAGGAGGGAGCATGAAGATTAATGAAGGCAGGAGAAGGCAAGGCAGGGATGGGATTACAGGCTAGTTAAGATTATGTGCTCTCATGCTTTAGAAGGAGGCATCTGAAAGGGGGTATTTCAAAGGTTTGTTAACCTAGATGGACAGAAACAATGGACAAGGCTTGATTAAGGAAAGAGAAGCCTTTTACTAAAGAAGCGTGGGGCATGACTACTCACCATGACCTGTCAGTTAGGAATTTATAATCAGATAACACCCTGTGAGGTTACTTTCCATAGAACTTCTGTAACCAAAACCAAGGTTCGGCTATCTGCTGCTGTGAGAGCCAAATTCATGAGACAGGTGCTGGTGAGAAAGGAAGGAGGTTTATTCAAGTGCCGGTTACTTGAACAGATGGGGACTCTTGTCGCAAAGCCCATCTTAACATCTCTGTGCAGGTAGACATTTTTATAAGGAGGAAGAGGGAAAGTAGAACAAGGAGATCAAAGGGAGGGGATTGAAAAGTTCTCTACATGCAGACCAGTACAGTCCATTCCAATAAGGACCTCAAAAATGGTCAAGTGATGGTTGGTGTGCATCATCCTGGTTTTAAGTCATCCTGGTTCTACGATTGAAGGTCAGCAAATCTCCTAGAGCTGGAATGCCTGAAGGTCAGAGTCTGCATCCTTTGAAGTCAGTTCCTAGGATTCTTATACAAACATGCTGCTTATCAACAAGCTACATGTTAGTCAGAGTCAGCATGTACGAAAACAATGTCAAAAGAATGGCAGGATGGGTTATAATTTCCCACTGTTACACACTTTTTGTTCACAATAACCAGAACATACAAGATATGGAAAGTCCATAGTTGGTTGATCCAATGCTCAGCTGTCACCTCAGAGCCAGATTTTTCTGTCTCTCTGCTCTTCTACCCACAACCATCAGTTTTATTCTAAGATTAATATTCCTATAGTCATAGGATGGTTTTCAGTGGCAATTGGGGCTACATGTTTCCTTACTTAACTTTGGCAGAAAAGAGTTGCTTCCAGAAGCTCTCCTGCAAAAACATGAGGAAATTTCCTAAAGGACCTGAAAGTGTCTCCTTGCATTTCATATCCCTGGATAGTGTCCATGCCAATTCCTGAGCCACTATCAGCAGAGCAGGAGTTACCTTTAGATCAACCAAATCCTCCCTAAAAGTTGGGGAATAGGATCACTTCCCCTGAGGCAAGTTGGAAAGGGTTAGACACCTGAGTAAAACTGGATTTTATTCAGAAGAGAGAAGAGCAAATGGATGCTAGATAGGCAAGAGATGATGTAAATCATGGATCAGAAAGTGTTATTATTTTAATTCAATGGAGGGTTCATTTTACTAATATCTTATTTTGAATTTTTCACATTGCTTTTTGGATTTCTTCATTATGGCATTTCTCACAAGAAGTTCTTAGGAATTAACCTAAAGGTGCACAGTCCTTTCTCCTCTCACTCTGCTGGATTTGGGTCTGATTATCTCCGGATATTGTTCCTGCCAACTATTTACCACCAAGAGATGTAACTAATTTGCTTCAACTTCATAGAATTTGAGAAAGGTACACTGATGAGCTTTCGACTGCCCATTCAGTTGTTCCATATCCAATGTATTCTTGTTCTGGTCTTTGATCAGTTTGTTTTTTGATACCAAATCATATTTTATTATATCTTCATTCTTTTTTTAAAAAGTAAACTTTTTATTTTGTCGTCATAAGAAATAATAAGGAGAGATCTCGTGGGCCCTTTACCCTGTTTTTCTCAGTGGTGTCCCACAAAACTGTAGTACAACCAGGGTATTGACACTGATGCAGTCAAGATATGGATAGTTCCATTACCAGGAGGATCCTTCACATTGCCTTCTGAAAATATTTATTTTTAATTTTTATTTGTGGTTAAATAACACATAAAATTTACTATTTTAACATTTTTAATTGCACAGTTCAGTTTTGCTAAGCGTATTCACACTGTTGCACAACTACCTTTATTTTTGGTTGTTTCTTCTTCATTCTACAGCCTTTGGTAAAATTTAAGCACCTATTCTTTGCCTGGTCTTGTAATAGATACAAGTAAGGTGGACATGTCACAAGCAATGTTTAAAATGGGATAGCTGATTACAAAAAAATTTTAACCTATTGGGGGAGGGGAAGCACATGTATACATGACAAATTTTTAAAAATAGATAGTATATTTCCCAAAAGACAAATTATATAATAATTAAACAATTCTTCTGTCATCCTTTCCTCTTTTCCCTTTGTGTGCCTCTTTTTAGTCTTCCCCAAACTCTGCTTCTCTCTTACACATCTTCCTTTTTCCTTCTATTTCTTTCCTAAATATTTCAGAAGCCAAGATTTGTGAAATTGATTGCCTCTGTTTACATTCCAAAGTGATTATCTAATTAATCACAGTACCCTGAGAACTTTTCTATTTTTTCCCACCCTCCTGAAATTTATGAAAATCACCGAGACTTTCCTTGGAGGCCTCATCCTTCTGTACTTATTTGTTTTGGTCTATGTCCAGCAGGTGGCGATAAAGGATAGTTAATAGAAGTTAATATGAGGCACAATTGTAGAAAAAAAAATCTGTTGGATTTTATACCAGTTGAGTCATTCTACTTGATTGCATGATAAGCAAAACCTTGAATGGCTTATCCTTTGAATATTTTAGCACCTGAGTCCCTATTGAATTCTTTAACACTCTTTTTGCCTTAATTCTTGATGATCTCAACATCCTTCCCACATCCTTACTTCTCGGTTCCTTGACTTCCTCATATCCCTAATCTCTTCCCATTGGAGACCCCAGAATGTTTTTCTTCTAGCTTCTTCTCTTTTCTATCTAGATTCTCACCTCTGGTGATCTCATCCAGTGTGATGGCTTCAAATATTTTCCATGTGCGATAACTACCAAACAAATTAGTATCTCCAACACAGACATCTTTCCTAAGTCCAGGCTCCCCTTGGATATCCCATCCACATCTTAACATGACCTGCTCTAAATACAGCGCTCTGCTTCTCCCAAGGTCTTTCCTATCTCAATGAATGGCACCTCCACTTCCCCATGGCTCAGGTCCCAACCTTGATAGTCATCTTTGACATATCTCTTTCACTGTTTTTTACATGTTTTTATTGTTTGGGGGCTTTGGGGGTTTTGTTTTGTTGGTTTGTTGTTGTTTTTTAAAGAGAGGAAGAAAAGAGAGAGAGAGAGAGAGAGAGAGAAACATCAATTGGTTGCCTTCCCTACACACCCTGATGGGTATCAAAGCCACCACGTGGGTATGTGCCCTGTCCGGGAATCAAACCAGTAACCTTTCGGTGCATGGGACAATGCTCAACCAACTAAGCCACACTGGCCAGGGCTCTTTCACATTTTTTATCCAGTCCTTTAGCAGATGCTTTCAGCTCTTCTTTTAAATACATACAGAGTCTAACCACTGCTCACCACCTGTGCCCTAAAATTCTTGTCCAAGTCACAACTATCTCTCACCTGGATCATTCATCTCCCTGCTTCTGCACCATCTCTCTTCAGGCTGCTTAGAAGACAGCAGCCAGATTGGCCCTGTTAAAACATAAGAGATTTTATCACTTTTCTAATCAACATTACAAAGATTTCTCATCTCACACTAAGTAGAAGCCAACTAATTACAATAGCCTATCAGGCCATATATGACCAGCTTCCTCCTCCATCCTGTATTCTCTTGGGCCTCATCTCCTGATACACTTCCCTCATTTGCTTTGCTTCAACCACACTAGTTCCTCCCTGTTGCTCAGACATGTCAGGTGTGTTCCAACCTGAGAGCCTTTGTGCTTTGTGTTCCCTCTGCCTGGGACGCTCCTTGCCCTATAGCTGCACCTCGCTCTTCCACCTCCTCCAGGCCAATGAGCTCTTCCCTGACCACAGTTTCATCATTCTCATAATTTTCTAGCCTAACGCTAGCTTTATTCTTCTCCATAGTGATTACACACAGAGAGACATACATATTTGGTTTATTGCCTGTTTCTCCCCAACTAGCATACAAGATCCATGCGGGTGGAGAATCGCGTCTGTTTTGTTCACTGCTGCATTCCCAAGGCCAACAAGAATGCCTGGCACATGTTTGACCCTCAATACAAACTGTCAGATGAGTGAATATATGAATGATTACTCTGCATTGAGTAGTGATTGAATCCCAGAATATTTCTCAGCACATAAATACCTCAAAACACTCATAATGTACAGCTATTTTGCCCTTCCGAACTACAAGTATAATCAGATATACAAGCCATTGGCCGAGGTTTTATTGAAAGGAAAGATTAAAACTCAGAACAAACCAACTCACAGGCTTTGGCAAATCAATTACCTACATGTGCTCTGCCAACAATCCCCTTTCCTTGATCCAGCTTTTATCTGAATGTACAACTCCCAATGGCATGCATTCTACAAGGCTGAACCCAATGACATGTTTTATAAAATACCAGTCAGTGCCAGAAAACATCCACACCCTTAGAGTCATCTATAGATTTAGGTTTCCAAGCTTAGCCAATGTTTGAGAATCCTGAGAATGGATGAGTGTAATTTATTTTTTGAACCACATTAAATTTTTCCTGTGGCTACTTAAATGTCTATAAGCCTTAAGATACATGCATTAATTTCATTTTTTTAAAAAAAGGATTTTGGGTCTCCATTCTCCAAATTACAGTGTGTCTTAAATTTCAAATGTGAAGGGTATTATTAAATAATTTCTCTAGATTTTTGTCAGGTGAAATAATCAGTTTATCTCCTCAAAAGAGTGAGATCACACCCAAACTCTCTTTCGTACCAATCAGATCTAAAATGTTAAAGCCTTTTTGGGAGGTTGGAGTAAGAAATGGTGAACAGGGTATTAATTCCTGTGCAGAGAATATAGTGGTCTAAGGAAATTCTTTTTGGAACTTTGCATATTTCCATAGTTTGTTTCCTGAAAACAGTTGACAGATCCAGCTAAACGATATGCCCATCCCCCACTAAAGTCTGACTCTGTCTTTTCACTTCAATTATTTTTATGCTTAAAAGAAAATGTCAATAGAACAGAGAACCCAGAAGTCGACCCAAGCCATTATGCTCAATTAATATTTGACAAAAGTGGCAAGAGCATACAATGGAGTCAAGACAGTCGCTTCAATAAATGGTGCTGGGAAAATTGGACAGATACATGCAAAAGAATGAAATTAGACCACCAACTTATACCATACACAAAAACAAACTCAAAATAGATAAAAGACTTAAACCTAAGATAGGAAACCATAAAATCTTAGAAGAATCCATAAGCAGCAAAATATCAGACATTTGTCATAACAATACCTTTACTGACACATCTCCTAGGACAATGGAAACTAGGGAGAAAATAAACAATGGGACTACACAAAAACAAAAAGCTTCTGCACAGCAAAAGAAACCAACAAAACAGCAAGAGAGCCCACTGCCTGGGAGAACATATTTGCCAATGTTACATCCGATAAGGGCTTAATCTCCAACATTTACAGAGAACTCATACAACTTAACAAAAGGAAGATAAACAATCCAATCAAAAAATGAGTAAAGGACCTACATAGACACTTTTCAAAAGTGGGCATTCAGAAAGCCAAGAGACATATCAAAACATGCATAAAGTCACTAATCATCTCAGAGATGCAAATCAAAACAACAATGAGGTACCATCTCACACCTGTCAGAATGGCTATCATCCACAAATCAACAAAGAGACAAGTGCTGGCGAGGATGTGGAGAAAAAGGAACACTCGTGCACTGCTGGTGGGAATGCAGACTGGTGCAGCCACTGTGGAAAACAATATGGAATTTCCTCAAAAAACTAAAAATGGACTTGACCACTTGACCCAGTAATGCCACTTCTAGGAATATATCCCAAGAAAACAGAAGCATCAATCAGAAAGGATATATACACCCCTATGTATATAGCAGCACAATTTAGAATAGCTAAGATTTGGAGACAGCTTAAGTGTCCATCAGCAGATGAATGGATTAAAAAACAGTGGTACATCTACACAATGGAATACTATGCTGCTGTAGAAAAGAAGGAACTCTTACCATTTGCAACAGCATGGATGGACCTGGAGAGCATTATCCTAAGCAAAATAAGCCAGTTGGAGAAAGATAAATATCACATGATGTCACTCATTTGTGGAATATAATGAACAACATAAACTGATGAACAAAAATAGATTAGACTATCCAACCTCAGAGGGAAGGTGGGGGAGGGGGGCCGAAGAGGGGGAAGAGTAAGAGATCAACCAAAGGAGTTGTATGCATGCATATAAGCATAACCCATGGACACAGACAGTAGAGGGGTGAGGGCAGGTGCTGGGGGGTGGGAACGGCTGGGGAGAGTTCAATGGGGGAAAAAGGAGACATATGTAATACTTTAAACAATAAAGAATTAAAAAGAAAGAAAAAAAGAATGAAAGAAAGAGTCAATGAAATTTTTGCTTTTATAATTTACCCTTGACTATCTAGCCTTTCATGCAAAAGGTGTTAATTTAGCATGTATTTTATGCTGGACACTGTGCTAGGTTTTAGAAACACAGAGACTATAGGGGTAAAGAGAACAAACTTTAGTTTTATTTATAGCAGCTCATGATGCATTAGAGCAGTGGTTCTCAACCTTGGCTGCACATTAGAATCACCTGGGAATCTTTTTAAAATCCTGATTTTTGGGCCCCATCCTCCAGAAATTCTGTTTCTTTTTTATGGGGTGGGGCCACAACATTAGTAACAAAGAAACAGAATTTCTGGAGGATGAGGCCCAGAAATCAGGATTTAAAAAAGATTCCCAAGTGATTCTAATGTGAAGCCAAGGTTGAGAACCACTGCATTAGAGAGATATGCAAACAGTTCATCAAAATGCACTGCAAAGCATCCCAAATTAGAACAGAGAGAAGAGAAACTGTTTCTGAAGGGTTCTGTGATAGTTTCATTAAGAAAGTGACATTGAAGCAGAATCTTGACTGATGAGTGGGAGTCTACCCCAATATAGAAACAGGAGAAAAAGACTCCGGGTGAGGATTGCATAGGCAAAGACTGAAAGTGTGAAAGAACACGGCACAATGGTAGAATGGGCAAGTGTTTGGTTCTCCTGAACTGGAGATACAAAGTGGAGGAAGGTGTCCTGGAAAATCTGACCTGCTGTGCCCCTGCTGAACTTTGGGCTTTGCCCTGTAAACATGAAAGGGCTTTAGCCAATGACGGAATGTGCCAATCTGTCTGAGGATGATTACTCTGACATGGTGATTCTCAAGATGTGGTTCCAGACCAGCAATAGCAGCCTCATCTGGAAACCTGATAGACACCCAAATTAGAGTCCTAACCCCAGACTTCAGAATCAGAAATGCTGGTCAGGAGGTTGGGAATCGGTCACATCAATCTTACAGCTGCTTCTGAGGCTCCTCAAGTTTGAGAACCTCTGTTCTAGTAACAGCGTGGAAGGTGTCGTGGAGTAAAGGCAGATAGAAGCTTCATAGCTTGTTCCAAAGAGCTCAGCCCTGAGGAAAGAAAAACACACACAAAATGCCAGGGACAAGACTTTGGGCAGTACAGGATGCATTAGAGAGAACTTTCTGGCACCTCTTTGGCAGAAGAGAAGCACAGAATATCTGGAGTACCAGTTCTCAAATCTCACTGGTTACCACAATTTTCTGGGTGTTTTCAAAAATATCTAATCTAATAAAAGAGAAACATGCAAATTGACTGTACCTTTGCTATGCCCCAAGATAGCCCACCAGCCAATCAGAGCGACTATATGCAAGTTAACCCAACCAAGATGTCAGCTGGCAGCCACGGAGCTGGAGCAAAGCAGGAGGCTTGGTTGCCCCGGTGATGGAGGAAGCCAAGCTTCCTGCCTGCCCTGGCCAGCTGTGGCCTTCGCTAAAGGCAACAAAGTTTCAATTAGAGAAGATAAATAAATCCCAGATACCTGCTTCCAGCCAGCCTCCACTGGGAGCTTGGGTGGCTGGGGGCTGTGGCCAGCCTACAAACAGCCATCAGCCCCTCACCCAGGTTGGCCAGGCACCCCAGTGGGGACCCCCACCCTGAAGGGGCTGTGGCCAGCCTGCAAACAGCCATCAGCCCCTCACCCATGGGGTGAAGGTTCCTGCTGGGGGTCTTGGCCAACCTGCAAACAGCCCTCAGCCCCTCACCCAGGCTGGCCAGGCACCCCAGGGGGGATCCCCACCCTGAAGGGGCTGTGAGCACCTGCAAACAGCCATCAGCCACTCACCCAGCCTGGCAAGGCACCCCAGCGGGACCCCCACCCTGATCTGGGACACCCTTCAGGGCAAACCAGCCAGCCCCCACCCATGCACCAGGCATATAATAAAAGGGTAATATGCAAATTGACCCTAACAGCAGAACGACTGGGAATGACTGGTCACTATGACACACACTGACCAACAGGGGACAGACGCTTAATGCAGGAGCGGCCCCCTGGTAGTCAGTGTGCTCCCACAGGGGTCTGCTCAGCCACAAACCAGGCTGACGGCTGCCAGCACAGCAGTGATGGCGGGAGCCTCTCCCACCTCCTCAGCAGGGCTAAGGATGTCCAACTGCAGCTTAGGCCTGGTCCCCACTGGTAAGTGGTCATCCCCCGAGGGCTCCTGGGCTGCCAGAGGGATGTCTGACTGCCAGCCAGCAGTTGGACATCCCCCGAGGGGTCCCAGACTGCAAGAGGGCACAGGCCGGGCTGAGGGACACCCCCCCCCCCCCCAAGTGCACAAATTTTTGTGCACCGGGCCTCTAGTATATAATATGACATACCAAACAGAATCAGTTTCCTGTTTTGGGCTCTTCTTCTTCTACTATTCTTATATCTTCATTACATGTTGTGTTTTCTGTTCTTGGAATCTTCCATCTTGCTAAGGTTCTTCAACTACTTGCACTTTTGAGGGATTTCTGGTAAGTACCACCTGCCTTCTTTATATTGGAAGGGAGTCTTACAGCATCACAGCTGGGAGGGGCTGTCACTACCCAGAGACCCATGGTTCTCAATTCTGGCCATTTATTAAATCTGCTATAGACAGGTTTTGTTGTGGTTTTTTTTTAATACGAATGCTCATGATCCACCTCAAGCAAATGAAATTAAGAATTCCTGAGAGTGAAGCATTTCTAAAATGTTCCTAGGTGATTCAAATGAGCAACTAGCATTAAGAACTGCAAAGTAGTCCATTACCTTCATTTTAATGTGTATTGTCAGAAAAAGAAAGACCCTAGGCCATTAAGGGCATAAGCCACTGTATGAAAATGTGTAAAAGTGGAAGGGGGTGAGTACTGAGAAAATATCATTATATTTCATAATGAGGACAACACTGTGGAACTTCCAGGCACAGATGGCCAAACAAAGCCAATTATTACACTCTCTCCCCGATAATTAAAGCAACAAACAAGAAATTGGGGGAAAAAAAAGATAAAAGCCAAAAGGAAACAATAAAAACTTACCAGGCATAATTAAACAAAAGAAAGGAACAACCTTCATGTCACACACTTTGACAAAGAAGCAAGGAAAGGAGCAGGTGATTCTGGAGTGGGACTATCTGGTGTGACTCCCACATGCTTTCTGCTCCCCCGAAGCACTGCTGGGGAAATGGGAATGAATCAAGAAAATCTTGAGTCTTCTCATTGGTGCCTTTTGATTTGCAGAGCAGTAAACCAAGAGTTTGGATTGGAATCCAGGGGGTAATTGTAGGAAAAAAAATCATAGTCTTCCAGATTAGAAGTCCTTCTCTCTCCTGGAGTCCTTGAAAGATGTTAGAAAGACTAAATGACTTCCCACCCTTCAAGACATCGTATTGAACGGGGGTGGGGGGGTGGGGGGGGTGGGGAGGGCTCCAAAGGGGGATGAGCCAAGCCTCATGGGAGTTGGATGTATCCCTTGTTGGGTGGAGTGGGCCCTGTTACATTTGATAGAATCTCAAAACCCTTTTAGAATTCATGTCTCCTGGGTTCAGACTTCAGCCTGAGCTTGGCTTTGTTTCTACCCTCTTCAGACCTCCAGACAACAGAAAACTGAGTTAAAAGCAACAGTGAGCCTTAAATCTGGAAAGGCACAATAAATTTGTCTCAAAATAAGGTAGGGAATATGTCAAATAGAATCCATTACACTGTATAAGAGCAATTAGGCATTTGAGCAGAGCTGTCTAAAGTATGCATAATTTCTATCTGCTCTACAGGAGTTCTACAACTAAAAACAATACTAAACTCAAAGAAAGTGAAAAGAAGAGAACATGCAAAAGAACCTGTCTGGTAGAAAATATAAACCAAAAAATAGAGGTATATTTCCAATGAGTACATCCTGCTATAGCAGATTCTGTTTTTGGAAACAAATATTTAATATTTATTCAAGAGAATTCTAATACTGTTCAAGGAAATAGTTTTAAAGGAGTGGTGAGGTAGGAATCAGATCCTAAAGGGTAAAAAGGAGGGAGCAAGGGGTAGAGAGTAGGGCTTTATGATGATGATGATGAGTAAAAAGAGAAAAACCAGAAGTGTGAGGGTTTATCTGAGGAAAGACAGGAAATTATGATTATTTTTGTTATTTTTATTATAATGAGTTGGAATCACTGAACATATTTATATGCTAAAAATAGTAATAAAAAATACAGAGATTTGGTCTTAAAAGAGGAAATCCTGACACATACTGCACCATGGATGAACCTTGAGGACATGATGCTGAATGAGTTAAGCCGGTCCCAACAAGACAAATGTTGTGTGGTTCCACTTACATGAGGTACCTAGAGTAGTCAGACTCAGAGCCTGAAAGCAGAGTGTGGTGGCCAAGGGCTTGGGTGGGGTTGGGGGATGGGAGTTGTTTCATGGGTGTAGAGCTTCAGTTTTGCAAGCTGAGGGAGTTCTAGAGAACTTTATACAGCCATGTAAATATACCTAACACTACTGTGCACTTAAAATGGCTAAGGTGGTAAATTTTGTTATGTGTTTCTTACCACCACAATTATTAATTAATTAATAATAAATAATTATTCTTAGGGTCCAAATTGCCACCTTTCATCACCTTGCTTTGAGGGTGGCTGCTCATCTGGTTAGAGTGCTTTCCATTCTCCCTAAAGGAATGGAATTCTGATTCAACACAAAGGAGACAAAACCCAAAAGACAGAGAAAGACTGAAATTTAGCCTCTCGGTCAAGTTATACCAGAAACAATAAGCCTTGGGAATTTTCAGTTAGGAGAGAAAACAAAATTCCTTTTTTCCCTTAAAAAAAAAAAAAAAAGGAATGCTATCAGATCTAGCCTGACTTTAATTATATCCTTCAGACCACAATGTAGGAAATGACTTGGACTAACTCATTTTTAAATAATAGGTTAATAACTTTTCATAATAAGTTAATAATAGATTACAAGTACTCTACCACAACTTAATCTTCATTTAGTTCACTATGTGTTAATTAATTGCTTAGAGCTTGGCTATGGCACATTTTCTGTACAATCTAAGAGCTCTGGCTGGGTTCATTAGCAGAAAAATGAACTGTGGCCTCTGTGTTAAGCAACAGCTTTGCTTTCTCAGACAAAACTGTTTCAAGTCGACTCCCATGCTCCAATATCCATATAAGTTCTGGAATTTTCACAGATGGATTTGAGAGATAATTCTTATTCATTTTGTAGCAATTCCCCTTCCATGCATCCAGTTTCCTATTTTGTTATTTTTATCTTTACTCAAGCTGGAGTAATGAACCAGGCCCCATACTGCTTTTTAAGGTAGTCAGCAAGGGTCTTTAATTTTAAAGCACCCAGAAATGTTAATTTGAGAATAGATCACATAAAAGATGAATGGAATGGGTTTCGTATTTCTCCTCATGCAATACAAAGAGAAAACTTTCATTGGCTTTAATTGCCTCCTCTTTCATTGATCTCTGGCTCTTATGATGAGGAAGTACAAAATAGATAGTTAAACATAAAAAATTGTCTATACTTAGAGTATCCTCTGATGAAAATGACCAAGAGCTATTGCAAAAGATAGAGAGTTTAGCCCTAGCCAGGTTGGCTCAACAGATAGAGCATTGGCCTCTGGACTGAAGGGTTCCAGGTTCAATTCCTGGTCAGGGCACATGCCCCGGTTGCAGGCTTGATCCCCAGTGGGGGGCATGGAGGAGGCAGGCGATCAATGACTCATCATTGGTGTTTCTCTCTTTCTCTCTCTTCCTCTCTGAAATCAATAAAAATATATATTTTTAAAAAGATATAGAGAGTTTAGATGAAAGAGCTGAAAACAAAACAGCCATTATAGATGAATCAATATATGAAACAAGTGTCTGGTGTGTCAGAATAACAGCTCTCTAGGAGAGGAATATTTTCGAACTGAAGATGTCCCAGGTGACTTTTTCAAAACCCAGTTGAAATTATAGTTTACAAAGAGCATTATAGCATAATTTATTTAGCACTAGAACATAAATATTTTTAAGTGCAGCATTTTCAGTTGCATCCGTTCTTATAATGGTTGCACAATATTCCACCCAATGGATATATCGCCTATATAACCTTTCTAACATTTCTTGTGTTATTTAGTAATTTGGCTGTTCCTGATATTGCACTATTGGATATAACCATGGTAAACATTTTTGTCCATATAGATTTTCCCAACTTGTGAATTATTTCCTTAAACCAGATTCTCAGAAAAGACATTATGGAGTCAAAGGGTAAGGACAACTTTGGCCAACATGGCTCAGTTGGTTGGAATGTCCTACTGTCCATCAAAAGGTGGTGGGTTCAATTCTGGGTCAAGGCATATACCCAGATTAAAGGTTTGATCCCCGTTTGGGGTGCATATGGGAGGCAACCGATCAATGTTTCTCACACCGATCTCTCTCTCTCTCTCTCTCTCTCTCTCTTTCTCACACACACACACACACACACACACACACACACACACACACAGTCTCTCTTCAAACTCAATGAAAAACATATCTTTGGGTGCGAATTTTTTAAAAAGATGTAAGAACATTTTTATTGTCCTCGATTCATGGTGCCTAACTGAGATGCAGAATAAATTTAGTCAATTAAAGATTATTCTCACTTTCTCCCTGTTAACACTGACTATAATTAAAATAATTGTTATTGTAATTAAGAGGGAGGAAATGTTCATTCTCACTCATGATTACTACTGAAAATAAACATTTTTCATGTGTTCTTTGCAAATTGTTTGTTCATGGGATAGTTTGTAAACCAATAGCAGAGATGAGGTCTATTCCTGGAACTTCCTAACACCCTCAACCTCTTTCACTCATCTCAACTACCTGTGATTACAGGCCAGGAAAATTCCCACAATGCTCTACTCTTACAATAGGCAACTCGGTAGGAACATTCACATTGCCATGTGGTTCCAGGCCAATCCCCAGGGGCCTCTGTGTTACCCACTTCCTTCTTCTGGCTGCCCTTTACCTCCTATGAGAAGGGATACTGCTATTTCTGCAACTGGAGAATTCATTCCTGAAATCAGTGGTTCCCAACATTGACTGAATGTTAGAATCATCTGGGGAACTTCTTCTTTTTTTAAAAAAAAATATATTTTATTGATTTTTTTACAGAGAGGAAGGGAGAGGGATAGAAAGTTAGAAACATCGATGAGAGAGAAACATCGATCAGCTGCCTCCTGCACACCCCCTACTGGGGATGTGCCCGCAACCAAGGTACATGCCCTTGACCGGAATCGAACCTGGGACCCTCCAGTCCGCAGGCCAATGCTCTATCCACTGAGCCAAACCAGCTTCGGCCATCTGGGGAACTTTTAAAATTCCCAATACCAAGCACTGTCTACTCACCAATTAAATAAGTCTCTGGGGGTGGATTGTGGCATCGTTTTTGAAAGCTCACCTGAGGATTCCAAAGTGCAGCCAAGGTCGAGAACCACTGCTTTAAATTCACAGTTGTAGGAGCACTATGCCTATACTGAGGGGACAATTGCCCATTTGCAGGGGCCTCTGCCCCCGGGGAGCTCACAGCTGGGCGGTTTAGGTAGCAACGTACACGCTGAATGTTATGTGTATGTGTATACATATATAGACACACACACAGAGACATGTACATACACATAGAGGGTATCCCAAAAAATATATACACACTTAACAGCTGATAGCTCAATTTTAAAAACAAATGTATTTTAATAAATACTGCCTTTATAATTATTCAAAGTGTGCGTATACATTTTTGGGGACACCCTATATATCCACCACTTTATTAACTGCTACTTATAACTTAAACAATCAGTGGCATTAACTTAATGGAACTTTTCTGCACCCAGTTTTTGTCATTAAGAGGTAAAATATATAAAAACAAAGAGACTTGTTCGAAAGACACAAAGGCTGAAATAGTTTGTGACGATCTCTACACTTTCTGTCACTACCAACCTACAATACCAATTTCTCAAGAGGAAGACCTTACAGCACCATCTGCTTCTGACTTGCCTGAGAAATGGTTGGTTATGTTCGCTATGATGTATTTACTAAGGCAAAATATATGTTAGAAAATATATTAGAAAAATCATTTAAAGACTAGAGACAAAAATGGGTTTTCACTTTATTTCTCTTAACAAGAAATTTAGACCCATGTATATCCCTCCCTCAGGTTTCTGCAGTAGTACCAGTCTGTTCAGTAGGTGGTGCTCTGGACAAACTCATACATGGGTGGGTTTACCACAATTAATGTCCCTGAGAAACAAGTCTCATTCTGTGGCAGAAATGACTGTTCATTCATGGTCCAGATCTGAAGGAATCAGAAACGGTTTTCTTCCCTTTTGCTAATTGAGAAATAAAGGTGAACAATATTTATAACTATCAATTCAGATATTGTCTTTAGAATTTAAAAACTCTACCTTATCATTTTATTGAATTCTACTCCATTCCCCCCCAATTATCAAGACAATTATAAGCTTTGAAATGGCTTCACAGGCTTTGTCCTACAGATATTTACTGCCTACTTTTTCTGTTGAAGCCAATAATGAAATATAGCTCCCATCCTCTATATTAAAACCCAAACACACATTAGACCTGGAAGAATTGGATTTATGTTTATGGCTTAAAGCATCTGAATGTTATCTGAGACAGGATTAAATGGAAAGCATTCCTGACTCTTCTCAACAGAGGCAGGGCCGCCCCTGGCCCTGGGCCCGGTTGAGTCCATGGCTGGAATGAAATACCGTTCAGCAAATGACAGGCCAGGCTCAGAAGCACCACTGGGGGTACAGTGGCTGCCCATAGAGGTCGGGCAAATTCTCAGGAAGCTAGATCAGAATTTCCAGAGGCAGCTGGTCACTGCCATTCCTTCAGCTACCCTGGAAAGGGCAGGATTCTTGACCATCCAGGAGGCCCAAACACCACATTGTTTCCAGAGTTCATTTTCATCCAACCCAGGCCCTGCCTTGTGCATTCTTTCTGGCATCTATGTTGATATAGATCGCCCAGCAATTTTCAATCTTCTTCATCTCATGGCACAGATAAACTGATTACTAAAATATTTTATTACTGAACTATATTACAAATATATTTTCCGCTGATCTGAACAAAAAAATAGGTATGCTTTTAATTCATTCACGCCAGATGGCTATCGTTGTGTTAGCTGTTGTCAAAATATCAGTGCTGCTGACTAAATAGTCAGGTATTGCATGTTTTAAAAATTCTTGCAGATCACTGGTTGAAAATCATGGAGATACACCATCGGAATGAGTTTGGGCTCTTCTGTTGTAAGAGCCAGCAAAGGCCAAAGACATGTTTGCTCCCTTCTAACATTAGAAGAAATGCTGTCTCACAAAAACTGGCTATTAATGAGCAGGAAAAACAACAGTAATATTTCATCCTTCTATTGGCATGGCCTCGAGTTTGGCTGGTCTCTGATCTTGCCTCAGAAAATATGATGCACTTGACATTCATAGCAATTTCTTGGATGAGGATATTGTTGCCTGCGTGTTTATGTGGAACTATTTCTGATCAACAGTTGATTCTCTTTCCTGTCACCCTCCAGGGACCAAGCCAGCCCTGGGTAAGAGTAGCCAGTCCCCTCACTTCACAGAGCAGTGCCCCTCCGCCTGTGCTGGTGCTTTCACATGAACACTGCTGCCTCCTCCTAAGAAGTGTTCTCCAAAGAACATGAGGTATGGAATGAACGCTCAGTAAATATAGAAGATGAGAGAGAGGAAAATGTGAGCACCAACCACGTTATAGCTTTCAAAAGAGAACAATATTCTGCTCTCACCTCAACGGGGAACCAGGACATGCAGGACAGGTGGACACTCGTATCAGATGATGCCCTCCCTGTGTGAGGCCAGCCACACAGGTGTTCATATAAAAACAACAAAACAGAAGGAAGCTGTGGGGAAAGTGATGCCACTAGAAGTGTGGCTCTTCCTAAATGCCCATTTACCCTCCTTGGGCTGGGGGAGGGGGAAGAGGGCATCCAGAAGAGAGACTCAGATGACCTAGAAACAAAAATGAGGTCAGAGTCTGGTTGGACCAAATAGGACTCTTGTCAAGTAATCATGCACCCAGGATTTCACATAGTCTCCTTTATCCTCAAAACAACCCTGTGTGATATCATTCCAATATTACAAATGAGAACATCAAAACTTTAAAATATCACACAGTAAGTGGTCAAGTCTAAACCCAGTTTGAAACCAGGCCTATCTGCCTCTGAGTCTCACCCTCTGCATTATATCCCAGCAAGAGGTCCAGGTTTTCGGCTTAGTCTTTCAGCCTTTGTCCTTACCCTTCAAAGAAGTATTCCTGAATGAAGTCTAGTTACCCGCAAGGAACCAGGAATAGAGAAAGAGCAGGATAAAGAAAGAATTTTGTTCTATTCAGTGATGAGTTAGTGCAACAAAGCTAAGCCTAATGGTAGAACTTGGTCTGTTTTCTGTAGCTGCCAATACTTTGTCTTTTTTAAGATGGTGACATGTACTACAAGTACGTACTCTTATTCTTAAAATATGGGGACATAGCTCAGAACTACTTTTATCAACTCCCCCCCCCCAAAACCTCAGCTTTAGTTCCTCAACAAATAAAAGGTATATTTAAAATAGAACAGAGATTTTCTTGGTAGACACAATATTACAGTGCTTATTAAATCTATAGATTATCCATTCACTAAATATTCCTTACACAATAGCGCTTAACACAGGATCCTAAACAGAATATGACCCATTTTAATAAACTTGGCATAGCAGATGGAGATTTCCACTTATTCCAGAAAGGTTCTGTCAAAGGAAACAAACACCATATTCAAAGCATCAGTTTCCAAGATTCGCACTACATAAAGGAGGAGATGACTTAGCGACAGTGAAAGACCTCAATATAATTTCAGAGACTATCTGCAGAAAGTGACTTTTCCAGATAGCCGAGGGCTCTTGGATCCAGGAGTGATGCCCTTGCCCAAGTTGAGCCAATCACAGCCTTTTCCTGGCATTTGAGTTTACCTTGGGACGAGAGAGAGAGAGAGAGAGAGAGAGAGAGAGAGAGAGTCAGTTCTGTTCTAGTTGTGGAAACAGCAAGATGTAAAATTTCACACAAAATTTGTAGTGAAAATGAGGTCAACAGGGAAAAGCATAGACAAAGCACAGATCCTTGTGATATGCAGGTCTCTCATTGTAGTTTTTCAAGTGAAGCTGCATCCTGGCTGTCTTGCCGTTGGGCTGTTGGTTTCCTTTGATTATAAAAGAAACCCCAGTATCCTGTAAAATACCTCTTTGTATTTAAGCCTATCTTTTATCATACTGAAAAAAAAAACAAAAAAACCTCAAGGCCATTGTACAATCAAACTGAGGTCAGAGTATGGTTGGGACCAACTAGGAAATTTTTTGTCTCAAAAAATTTCAGGATTCTATCAGAATTTTAACTTTTGATGCAAGGAGGCTAACTTCTTTGATCGAGCTGGTCCCTACCTTAAAAGGGCCCTGTAAGATCTGAGCAAGATGAAAGTAGTCAGAGGACATCTCCGTGTGGATCGGACATTTACATAAAGGACAGCACTCAGCTCCGCTACATAGGAGCACTCAGCCTGGCTGGTGGAACATGTTAATAGTCCGACACTCCAACCCTGGGCTTGTCCACTGCCCACAAAGAAGCTGCACTGATGAGCCTGTGAGACCCAAGCTTTTGAATGTAAAGATGAAAATTTCAAAACAGCACTCAGTAGAGATGTTGAGGGGTCCAAATGCATTGAAGTCATGCCAGTAATTAACAAGAACACTTAGAGCAGTGGTTCTCAACCTTCCTAATGCCACGACCCTTTAATACAGTTCCTCATGTTGTGGTGACCCCCAACCATAAAATTATTTTCGTTGCTACTTCATAACTGTAATTTTGCTACTGTTATGAATCGTAATGTATCTATCTGATATGCAGGATTTATTTTCATTGTTACAAATTGAACATAATTAAAGCATAGTGATTAATCACAAAAACAGTATGTAATTATATATGTATTTTCCGATGGTCTTAGGCGACCCCTGTGAAAGGGTAGTTTGGCCCCCAAAGGGGTCATGACCCACAGGTTGGGAACCCCTGACTTAGAGGATGCCATTTATATGAGTGAATACCACTAATGATTTTTTTTCCTGAACAGAACTTCAAACACCAGGCTATCACATTCAAAACAATCTATAGTCCAATCTCTGTGAAGCCTTCCCAAGCTCCTGAAAATCAGGTCCCCCTGAAGGAAGGAGCTGGTGGGGGGGTGGGGGGGAGTTGAGGAGCAAGCTGAGGAGAGAATGTTCTCCAGTTACTGCAGGTCTAAGGAATGGAAGAGAGCTCAATCCCATAGCAGGGTATTTACAGGTACCACCTCCTGCTTCCTTGGGCCTAATTTTCTAAAAGAATAAGACACATCTCACCAGACAAGAGAAGAAGAGAAAGGACCAGTTCTAGAGAAAACATTTAACTTTATAGCTTGTTCTGTCTCCTATCCAGCACCACCTACCTCCTACCTATAAGTCCCCCCGCCACTCTCTCCCACTCTACAATGCCCATGTAGTGGTCAAAGAGTGTCCCACTCCAAGATCATGTCTAACTAGGACCTCAGAATGTGACCTTGTTTGAAATAGGGTCTTTGTGGATGCAATTAGTTAAGAATCTTAAAATGAAATGATCCTGGATTTAGGGTGGGTCCTAAATCCAATGGCTGTTGTCCTTATAAGAAGAGAGGACACACACACAAGAAAGGCCATGTGATAGTGGAGAAAGAGTTTGGAGTGATGCTGCCACAAGCAAGGAATGGCAGGAGCCTCCAGAAGCTGGAAGAGGTAAGGAAGGATCCTTACCTCTAGGACCTTCAGAGGAGGCCTACGGCCCTTCTGACACCTTGATTTTGGACTTCTAACCTCCAGAACAAATTTCTTTTGTTTTAAGCCACCCAGGTTGTAGTAATTTGTTACAGTAGTCACCGGACTCTAATACAGCCCTTGAGGAAGTCCCTAGGCCTCCTTCCTCATGCCGAGAACCACCATACCCATGCAGACCTCTTTTCTCCTTCCCTCATCCTACTACATTTCCCCTCAACTTTTCTATCCCAGTATCAAAGGCCCCATTTCCTAAATGTGGCTTATGTCAGGTAAAAATTCAAAAAAAGTCAATATGATTGAGTCAATTCTCATCAGAATATACAATATCACCATTTGCCTAGAACATTTTCATTTTAGAGAGGATTCTTAAAAACAGATCTTTAATTGGTAGAATTTTTATATGGGGGGACATATTTGAGGAATAGGCCCACTCATTTATAGAAGAAGAAGAAGAAGAAGAAGAAGAAGAAGAAGAAGAAGAAGAAGAAGAAGGGCTCACCCCTGGGGTTTTCCAGGTTCAGAATTTGGTGCTTTTAGAGGAAACTCAGAGCAGGAACTAATTGATTCCCATCAGCCAAGATCATATAAAAAATTATTCTCTAATCTTGTTGATGTATTCCACCACCATCTTCCTAGCCTGGCACCCCAGACCCAGAAAGACATGAGAGCTAAAACAGACCTTAGAGAGCTTCTCGTTTTATTGATCAAGCCCAAATCAGTGTTGATGTCACACAGCTCACCAGTGGTAGGACTCAGACAAGAACCAAGATTTCTTCTATTCTGACATAGGCATTGACTTGCATTGAGTGCTGACCATGTGCCAGGCCTTGTGCTCAGTGCTTTGCATACATTGTAGCATTTAATTCCCTCTGAAATAAGAGACTAAAGTCACAATACATGTAAGAATGTACAGGAACTGTTCATTACCAAAAAAAAAAAAAAAAAAACAAGCAGAAGACAGCAAAAAGATGGTGTAAAATATTTCTTTTCCCATTGAGAACTTTTAATCCCACTGGCTCAGAGGCATCTGAGCAGTTCTTCTTTTTCAGGTCTACCTCTTCACTCAGAATCCTCTTCCTTTTCCACCCTTGTACTTCCCCAACAGGTTGGTTGCCTCTGGGGTGAGCATTGTGGGGTCCTCAGTGTTCTGAGTCTCAGTCCTGTTTGTCCTGGGAAGGGCTTGCCAGACCTTTACTAGGTCCATAGAGGAGCACCCTCACTGAGGGACATCTGTAGGAGAGACCCTCCTTTTGCCAACATGACCATGCTCACAGCAAAACATCAGGACTGTGCAGTTATCCACACAAAGCTTTGCTTTTCCTTCTTCCTTACTTGGACCCCTTCAGCACTGAGATTGGGAACGATCAAAGAGAAGAAAGACAAAAAACAAACAAACAAATAAACAACAAAGCCCCTTCACCTTGCCACAGACAGGAGCACATAGTCTGAAGCTGAATGAGGTGAAGTCATTGGCCAAGAAATAGGTCAAGGGGTTAGCTTCAAATCCAGATGTGTCTTTATCTGCTTTGCCTCATTTGTTCTCTGAGGAGCTGAACTGTAATTCTCCAGAGAGCTTGGTTCTGGGCCTCTGTTCCCTTAGCTCTCTCCTAATGACCGTGGAAGCCACCTCAGCCTCGGTCACACCCTTGCTGGGACTCGCCTAAGGATAAGGGTAACTTTTGGAAGTGGCATGAGCTCTGAGGAGCTGGAGAGTCACCACTGCTTATTTCTCCCACTGCTTATGTCCATGGCGTTGTAGGCAAGGCTCATGTTTGCCTTCACAATGTGTGACTCAGATATGCAATTGCGTAGCTTACATTTCCCAGTTCACACTGGCCTGGAGGGAAAACGAGGCCTGTGTTTGTTTGGGGTGGCAAAATGGTGCTCAGAGACTGAGTTTGTTTTTGCCACTATTTCATTTAACACAGGTTCACTGCAGGAACTATAAACATTTCACAAGACAGTAGCATAGGGGCTAATGTCTCTTAATAAGCAAATATATATAACATATTCCAAACCAATGATAGATTCATTGAACTATTGTTTCAGGCAAGGAGAAATAAAAAAAATACAGCTTTCATTTAATTGGAAGAGTGCCTTTCTTTTTATTTTATTTTTCAACTATAGTTTACAGTCCATATTATTTTGTATAGGTTTCAGGTGTTTAGCATAGTGGTTAGACAATCATATACTTTACAAAGTGGTCCCCCGATATTTCAGGTACCCATCTGGCACCATACATAGTTATTGCAAAGTTGTTGTCTCTGTTCCCTATGCTGTATTTTACATGCCCATGACTATTTTGTAACTACCAATTTGTACTTCTCAGTCCCTTTACCTCTTTCACTCAGTCTCCCAAACTCCTTCCCCTCTGGAAACCACCAATTTGTTCTCTATCTATAAGTTTGATTCAATTTTGTTTTTTCATTTATTCTGTTCTTTAAATTCCACATTTAAGTAAAATCATATGGTATTTGTCTTTCTCTGTCTGACTTGTTTCACCTAGTATAATACCCTCTAGGTCCATCCATAGTAAGATTTCATTCTTTTTTATTAATTTTTATTCTTTTCTATTAATATTTTATTTTATATATGTACAAAAACTCCTTTAAAATATATTTTTATTGATTTCAGAGAAGAAGGGAGAGGGAGAGAAAGATAGAAACATCAATGACGAGAGAGAATCATGCCATGAGCCTTCAAAAGAATCATGGTGTGGGCCTGGCCTGGTAGCTCAGTTGGTTAGAGCGTCATCCCGATAAACCAAGGTTTTGGGTTCCATCTCCAATCAGATCACATACAAGAATCAACCAATGAATGCATAAATAAGTGGAACAACAATTTTTTTTTTTTTTTTGCTTAAAGTATTACAAAGGGTATTACATAAGTGTCCTTTTTTTCCCCCCCGCCCTTGACAAGCCCCTGCCCTCCCTTACCCCCCAGTGTCTTATGTCCATTAGTTATGGTTATATGGGTGCATACAAGTCCTTCGGTTGATCTCTTACTCCCCTCCCTCCTGTCCCCCAACCCTCCCTGGCCTTCCCACTGCAGTCCGACAATCAGTTTGAGGCAGCTCTGCCACTGTATTTATTATTGTTCAAAAGTTTGTAATGGTCTTAATTATCCATGAATGAGTGAGATCATGTGGTATTTTTCCTTCATTGACTGGCTTGTTTCACTTAGCATAATGCTCTCCAGTTCCATCCATGCTGTTGCAGATGGTAGGAGTTCCTTCTTTTTAACAGCAGCATAGTATTCCATCGTGTAGATGTACCACAGTTTTCTAATCCATTCATCTACTGATGGGCACTTAGGCTGTTTCCAGATCTTAGCTATGGTGAATTGTGCTGCTATGAACATCGGGGTGCATATATCCTTTCTGATTGGTGTTTCTGGTTTCATGGGATATATTCCTAGAAGTGGGATCACAGGGTCAAATGGGAGTTCCATTTCCAATTTTTTGAGGAACCTCCATACTGCCTTCCATAGTGGCTGCACCAGTCTGCATTCCCACCAGCAGTGCACAAGTGTTCCTTTTTCTCCACATCCTCTCCAGCACTTGTCGTTTGTTGATTTGTTGATGATGGCCATTCTGCCAGGTGTGAGATGGTACCTCATTGTTGTTTTGATTTGCATCTCTCGGATGATTAGTGACTTTGAGCATGTTTTCATATGTCTCTTGGCTTTCTGAATGTCCTCTTTTGAAAAGTGTCTATTTAGATCCTTTGCCCATTTTTTGATTGGATTGTTTATCTTCTTTTTGTTAAGTTGTATGAGTTCCCTATAAATTTTGGAGATTAAGCCCTTATCAGATATGACGTTGGCAAATATGTTTTCCCATGAGGTGGGTTTTCTTGTTGTTTTGTTGATGGTTTCTTTTGCTGTGCAGAAGCTTTTTGTTTTGATGTAGTCCCATTTGTTCATTTTCTCTTTAGTTTCAACTGCCCTAGGAGCTGTATCAGTGAAGAAATTGTTTTGGCATAAGTCTGAGATTTTGTTGCCTTTGTATTCTTCTAGAATTTTTATGGTTTCCTGTCGTACATTTAAGTCCTTTATCCATTTTGAGTTTATTCTTGTGTATGGTGTAAGTTGGTGGTCTAGTTTCATTTTCTTGCATATATCTGTCCAATTTTCCCAACACCATTTATTGAAGAGACTATCTTGGCTCCATTGTATGTTCATGCCTCCTTTGTCAAAAATTAATTGAGCATATTGGTTCGGGCTAATTTCTGGACTCTCTATTCTATTCCATTGATCTATATGTCTGTTCTTGTGCCAGTACCAGGCAGTTTTGAGAACAGTGGCTTTGTAATACAGCTTGATATCCGGCATTGAGATCCCACCTACTTTGTTCTTTCTCAGGATCGCTGCAGCTATTCGGGGTCTTTTTTTATTCCAGATGAATTTTTGGAGAGTTCGTTCTAGATCTTTGAAGAAGGCCATTGGTATTTTAATGGGAAGTGCGTTGAATGTATAGATTGCTTTGGGTAGTATGGACATTTTAATGATGTTGATTCTACCAATCCAAGAACATGGTATGTTCTTCCATCTGTTTATGTCTTCCTCTATCTCTTTTTTCAACTTCCTGTAGTTTTCTGAGTAGAGGTCTTTAACCTCTTTAGTTAAGTTTATTCCAAGGTATCTTAATTTTTTTGGTGGGATGGTAAATGGGATTGTTTTTCTAATCTCTCTTTCTGAAAGATCACTATTGGTGTATAGAAATGCCTCGGATTTCTTGGGGTTAATTTTGTATCCTGCTACATTGCCAAATTCATGTATTAAGTCTAGTAGCTTTTTGATGGAGTCTCTAGGGTTTTGTATGTATAATATCATGTCATCTGCAAATAAGGACAGTTTTACTTCCTCTTCTCCAATTTGGATGCCTTTTATTTCTTCTTCTTGCCTAATTGCAATGGCTAATACTTCCAGTACTATGTTGAACAGGAGTGGTGAGAGTGGGCATCCCTGTCTTGTTCCTGTTCTTAGGGGAAATGGTGTTAGTTTTTGACCATTGAGTATGATGTTGGCTGTGGGCCTGTCATATATGGCTTTTATTATGTTGAGGTATGATCCTTCTATTCCCACCTTTCTGAGAGTTTTTATCAAAAATGGGTGTTGGATTTTGTCGAATGCTTTTTCTGCATCAATTGATATGACCATGTGGTTTTTTTCTTTCAATTTGTTTATGTGATGTATCACATTTATTGATTTACGGATGTTGTACCATCCTTGCATCTCTGGGATAAATCCTACTTGGTCATGGTGTATGATCCTTCTGATGTACTGCTGGATCCGATTTGCTAAGATTTTGTTGAGGATTTTGGCATCTATGTTCATGAGGGATATTGGCCTGTAATTCTCTTTCATTGTGATGTCTTTACCTGGTTTTGGTATTAGGGTGATGCTGGCTTCATAGAATGAGCTTGGAAGTGTTCCTTCCTCTTGAATTTTTTGTAGTAATCTGAGGAGGGTAGGTTTTAGTTCTTCCTTGAATGTTTGGTAGAACTCCCCTGTGAAGCCGTCTGGCCCTGGGCTTTTGTTTGCTGGAAGCTTTCTGATGACTGCTTCAATTTCTTCCATAGTTATTGGCCTATTGAGGTTTTTAGATTCTTCCTGATTGAGTTTTGGAATGTTGTATTTTTCTAGGAATTTGTCCATTTCCTCCAGGTTGTCTAGTTTGTTGGAGTAGAGTTGCCCGTAGTATTGTTTAACAATCATTTGTATTTCTGTGGGGTCTGTTGTTATTTCGCCTCTATCATTTCTGATTTGGTTTATTTGGGACCTCTCTCTTTGCTTCTTGGTGAGCCTGGCTAGGGGTTTGTCAATCTTGTTTATCCTTTCAAAGAACCAGCTCTTGGTTTCATTGATTTTCTGTATTGTTTTTTTGGTCTCTATTTCATTGATTTCTGCTCTAATCTTTATTATCTCCTTCCTTCTGCTCACTCTGGGGTTTTCTTGTTGCTCTCTTTCTAATTCTTTGAGTTGTAGAGTTAGATGGCTAACTACCATTTTTTCTTGTTTTTTGAGATAGGCCTGTAGAGCTATAAACTTCCCTCTCAGGACTGCTTTCATTGTGTCCCAGAGGTTTTGGATTGTTGTGTTTTCATTGTCATTAGTGTCCAGGATGTTTTTAATTTCTTCTTTGATGTCATCGGTAACCCAATCAATATTTAATAACATGCTATTCAGCTTCCAAGTGTTTGAGTATTTTGGGTTGTTTTCATTGTAGTTTATTTCTAACATTATGCCATCGTGGTCTGAGAAGATGCTTTTTATGATTTCAATCTTCTTGAATTTGTGGAGACTTTGCTTGTGACCCAATATGTGGTCTATTTTTGAATATGTCCCATGAGCACCTGAGAGGAATGTATATTCCGCAGCTGTGGGGTGAAGTGTTCTGAAGATGTCAATTAAGTCCATCTGATCTAGTGAGTCATTTAGGATTGCTGTTTCTTTGCTGATTGTTTGTCTAGCGGATTTATCCAGTGATGTCAGTGGTGTATTAAAGTCCCCTACTATGATTGTATTATTGTCGATCTCTCCCCTGATATCTTCCAGAAGTTTTCTTATGTATGTGGGTGCTCCTGCATTGGGTGCATATATGTTTACCAGGGTTATATCTTCTTGTTGTATTGATCCCTTTAGTATTATGAAGTGGCCTTCCTTATCTCTGGTTATGGCCTTCACTTTGAGATGTATTTTGTCAGATATAAGTATTGCTACCCCAGCTTTCTTTTCCTTTCCATTTGCATGAAAGATATTTTTCCATCCCTTCACTTTCAGTCTGTGTGAGTCCCTTCTAATGAGGTGGGTCTCTTGTAGACAGCAGATGTATGGGTCATGTTTTTCTATCCATTCAGCCACTCGATGTCTTTTGGTTGGAGCATTTAGTCCATTTACATTTAAAGTTATTATTGAAAGGTACTTGTTTGTAGCCATTTCTTTTTGTGTGTGTGTGTGGCTGTTTTCTTTCTGAGCTTGATATTTCTTCTTTTTACACCAGTCCCTTTAGCATTTCTTGCATGGCTGGCTTGGTGGTGATAAACTCCCTTAGCCCTTTTTTGTCTGTGAAGCTTCTTATTTCCCCTTCAATTTTGAATGATAGCCTTGCTGGATAGAGTATTCTTGGATTCAGTCCTTTGCTTTGCATCACTTTGTAGATTTCCGTCCATTCTTTTCTGGCCTGATGTGTTTCTGTTGAAAAATCATTTGATAATCTAATGGGAGATCCCTTGTATGTTACTTTCCGTCTCTCTCTTGCAGCCTGTAAGATTCTCTCTTTATCCTGAACATTTGCCATGGTAATTATGATGTGTCTTGGTGTGGGTCTTTTCGGGTTCACCTTGTTTGGGACTCTCTGGGCTTGTGTGACTTTTTTCTTCCCCACCTCAGGGAAGTTTTCTGATATTATTTCTTCAAATAGGTTTTCTAATCCATGTTCATCTTTCTGTTGTTCTGGCACCCCTATTATTCGTATGTTGTTTCGTTTCATGTTGTCCCAAAGTTCCCTTAGGCTCTCCTCCTGTCTTTTAATTTTTTTCTCCATTTGCAGTACAGTTTGAGTGTGTTTTGCTTCCTTGTCTTCTAACTCACTAATTCGGTCCTCCGCTTCTCCCAGCCTACTGTTGATACTTTCAATGGTGTTTTTTATTGCAGCTATGTCACTCTTCATTTCTTCTTGGGACTTACTTAAGTTGTTGATTTTTTCATCTGTTTCTTCTAGCTTCTTGCATAAGTAGTTGAGTTTTTCATCTGTTTCTTCTTGCTTCTTGAACATCTGGTGCATGTACTCTAGGAACCTTATTCTGAATTCTTTTTCCGTCATGTTGCATATCTCTGTCTCACTTAGCTGCTTTTCTGGCAAGTCCTCCTTTTCTTTCCTTTGGGGGTTTCTTTGTCTACCCATATTTGATCTCACTGACATGACTAGTTGTTGAGTCGTTCAGTGGCTGGACCCTGGGTGGCAGTGGCTGCTCCCTGGGTGGCAGTGGCTCCTCGGGCTGTGGTTGCTCCTTGGGCGGTTGTGGTAGCAGCGGCTCCTCTGTTGATAGCAGAGCCTCTGGTGGGTGCTGTTCACAGTTGTGATGGCTCTTCTGGCTGGTGGAAGGAGGCTTCACACACAGCAACTGTTCCCCAGGCAGAGCGTGTGGTGATCAGGAGGCCGCTGTTGCTTGAATCTGCTTTCTGTGGAGGGGTGCAGGTCTCCTCTGGCCTCTTGCAGTCGCGCTGCTTGCGAGTCGTTGCCTCCGGGTTAGTAGCCGATCTCTGGATGCCGGTAACCGCTTCCCAAGATGGCGCGGTCTCGCCGCTGCGCTGGCGCCCAGGGGGAAGTTTCAGCCTCAATCTCTAATCATCCGCATTTTTTAGGAGTTCTCTGTCTTTTCTGGCTGCAGACTGTCTCTCAGCTGAACCTCCCCAGCTTGATCGGGCTGATTGTTACCCGTTTCAGCTGCTCGCCCCTATCTGCTCCGGGACAAAGCACCAACATGTCCGTCTAAGCCTCCGCCATTTTCCGAACTCTGGAACAACAAATTGATGTTTCTCTCCTCTCTCTGTCTCTGTCTCTGTCTCTCTCTCTCTCTCTCTCAAATCAATCAATAAAATTTGTGGGTGCCTCTGAAGTAGGTAGAAACTCCTTCAATGCATTACACAGATACCTTTGCATAGATCAGCTATTGGGGGTTATGACCTAAAGACTTTTATTTGTTGGGAACTTGGATATAAACCATATGTCCATGCCTTCCTCACCCTTTATTCCTTCCTGCTGGTTTGAAAATAGACTTAGTGGCTGCAACTGAAGCAACAAACATAGGCCATAGGTGACAGAAAATGAGGTGATGGGTTGCTGATCATTAAGTCAAAAGGACCTTATGTTTCTGATGCCATAGGATACTATACCAACTGAACTGCTTGCTTCCAGGTGCTTATATGAAAGAAATAAATTTCTATCTCCTTTGAACCACTGCTATGTTGGGGTTTGTACCTCACAGTAGACCAAATCCTACTAACATTCGTTAGCTTTGTTTGTACTTAATATTCTCAGTTAAGTGTGCTTAGTGCAAGTGACAGAACAGTCGGCTTTTGGGGATTTGACCAATAAGACATTTACCTGTCCCCCATTACAAGAAGTCTGAAGGTAGGGAGTTTCAGAGTTTGTTAAAGAAAAAAATCACCGGCCCAAAATAGCATCATTCTGCTAAAAGCCCATGCTACCAAACCTAGATTTAATATCTGATATAATTGCAGTTTCAACTTCTCCCAGAAACATAATCAACTAGTCTAGAATTTCTGGTCACCCATCAGGAAGGTAATCTGGGCCCTCTCCCTCCCCCATAGAAAGAAGAAGCAGCCTTCATAATAAAGACCCTTGTGTTCTCTTCCTCCGAAGAAAAGATGTTCTGGCCCCCAAATGATTTTTTTCTAATGAAAACCTCCTATTTTGTGCAACCACTTAAAGCCCCTTCTAGTTGCTAGACAAGCTGCTGCCTGACTCATGAACAGCTTAATAAAGCCAATTAGATCTGAAATTAACTCCGTTGAATTTTGTTGCTTAACACAGTTCTGTGGTTCAACACCATCAGGATCTTGGGGCAGTTTCTCTGGTAATCATGGCCTGCTGCATGTTCACAGTCTGGCTGCCGCAGCTCCTCACACAACAGCATCCAGAGAAAGAAGGAGCTCTCTCCTTTATCAGGTAGAAAATCTTCCCCATGAGCCCACAAGCAGATTTGTACCTCATTGCTCAGCCCTAGTTCAGTCACTACAAAGGGGAGTGAGGTCACCAAAACTGGTGTAGCCTATGGTCACTCATTCCTGGGCTGGGGCACTGAGTCATTCGAACCACACACCATTGTTCCGTTAGCGAAGAAGCAGGGAAAGTGGCTGTTGTGCGGGGCAACCACTGTTCTCTGCCCTACTAATTAAAAAGCACACACTGCGGGATAAAGACATTCTGGTCCTGGATTTGATTTCATTCTACAGTCGTGTTGACATTGTTCTAAAACGCCAAAACTAATTTCATTCATTTGGGGCTTTTCCATTTAGAAGAGACTACCCCATGATTTAAGGATAAAGGAGAAGTTTGTGTGAACAATTCTTAACTAACCTTATCATTAGAAAAGATTATGATTTAATCATTTATGCTCTCAGCACAAAGCAACCTCACAGAGAAACAAGTGCTATTTATTTTAAGAAATACCAGCCTCAGGGGCTCCCAACCATCTCCTCTCATTCTGGATTACTGATTCTCTTCTTGAATACAGTGTCTGCCCTTCCTCCTCAGAGCTCTCTAGCTCTCCTCATCTTTCTCCCTCACACACTTTCCTCCTCCTTCTTCCAAACTTGCACTTCTCTTCTGTTAGTGTTCTTTTTCTCTTTATTTATTTTGTCTTTCTTTCTCCTCCCTGCCTTTCAACTTCTCCTAATACTGAAGTATTTCTGATAGGATCTGTTGTTTCATTAGATTTGTTTCCTGTTCATTATTCTTACTTTTAAAAGCAGGTGAATTAAGTGTGGGACATCCCCTTTGCAGAAAAAGCTTTCACAAAATTAAACTAAACTACATGAAAGCAAAATAAAGACTTTCTCCCATTTTTCTCACAGGATTGGTCAATTACATTTGGTATTTGGTCTGCTGAGGGAAAGAACTAGCAAAAAGCAATATCCTATTAGGCTCTCTTCTTTACTTGATCTAATCAACTCAGCCAAGCTCTGGCAGACAGTGCAAAGCCATATGGGCTGTCATGAAGCCCAGCAAATATTCATGTAGCTGGATCCTCTTGGGTACTTGGCTACCAACACAGAGATCTGGCTGGCACCCAGCACTGAGGAAGAGAGTCCTGCATAGGGTGGTAGAGACTGAATTGTGTCTCCCAAGTCTCATATGTTGAAATCCTACCCCCCAAGGTGACTGTACTTGGAGATGGGGTTTTTACAAAATAATTAAGGTTAAATGAAGTCATAAAGGTAGGACCCTAATCCATTAGAATTGTGGCCTTTTAAACAGAGATTCATTCTCATTCTCTCTCTCTCTCTCTCTCTCTCCCTCTCTCTCTCTCTTTTCCCTCTCACCTTCTCCATGTGAGGACATATCAAGAAGGTAACTGTCTGCAACTTGAATCAGCCAGTACCTTGATCTTGGTACAGACTTCCAGACTTTAGAAATGTGAGGAAATTAATTTCTGTTGTTTAAGCCACCCAGGCCGTGATATTTTATTATGGCAGCCTGAGCTGACTAATACAAGGGGCATAGTGTCAGAGCCTAGGGATGAGAGACAAGACTAAAACAACATGAAACCACTTTCCCATCCAGCCTCCTCCCAGCCTGTAGCTCAAACCCCACCTCCCAAGTAGGCTCTGCTTGTTCATCCATTAATCAATGGCACAATAAACTCTAGCTTCAGAGAGTGGGGTGGGAAGGAATGAAACTTTCCTGAAATGATTTATATCTCTCACATGTGTGAATTCTCTATTATTTCTAGAATGATTTCTTTCTTTTAAAATTCCACTTATTAAAATTTTTAGTATATAATCTATAAAATATAAGAATTCTTCAAAATTAGCCATAATTATTATATCCCTCAAAATTAACAATAATCCCTAGATATTATCAACTTTCTGGTATCCAGTATTCATATTTCCAATTGTTTCATGAATGCACTAATGTGTGCATTTTTATTTTTACAAATTGTTTAATTAAACCAAATCCAAATAAGGCCCATCAATGGCAGTGGTTACTATGTTGCTTAAGTTTCTCATGATCTATAGAATCCTCTTTCATCATTTTATTATTTGAAGTTTTTTGTTATTGCTGTTGTCAAATAATTTTATCCTATAGTTTCCATGTTTGGAATTTCATGGCATTTTAACACGTTACTCTCACCTTTGTAATTTCCTGTGAATGCCTAGTTGTACCTTGAGGCCTGATCAGAGTCAGGATGAATTTTCTTAAAAACTGCTTCATGTAGTCCCATTTGTTTATTTTCTCTTTAGTTTCCATTGCCCTAGGAGCTGTATTGGTGAAGATATTGCTTTGGCATATGCCTGAGATTTTGCTGCCTGTGGATTCCTCTAATATTTTTATGGTTTCCTGTCTTAGGTTTAAGTCCTTTATCCATTTAGAGTTTATTTTTGTGTGTGGTGTAAGTTGGTGGTCTAGTTTCATTTTTTTGCATGTATCTGTCCAATTTTCCCAACACCATTTATTGAAGAAACTGTCTTGACTCCATTGTATGTTCTTGCCTCCTTTGTCAAATATTAATTGAGCATAATAGTTTGGGTCGATTTCTGGGCTCTCTATTTTATTCCATTGGTCTCTATGTCCGTTCTTGTGCCAGTACCAGGCAGTTTTGAGAATAGTGGCTTTGTAATACAGCTTGATATCTGGTATTGAGATCCCTCCTACTTTGTTCTTCTTTCTCAGAATTGTTGCAGCTATTCGGGGTCTTTTTTTATTCCAGATGAATTTTGGAGAGTTCGTTTTAGGTCTGTGAAATATGCCATTGGTATTTTAATGGGAAGTACATTGAATTTATAGATTGCTTTGGGTAGTATGGACATTTTAATGATGTTGATTCTACCAATCCATGAACACGGTATGTTCTTCCATCTGTTTATGTCCTCCTCTATCTCTTTTTTCAGTGTCCTGTAGTTTTCTGAGACAGGTCTTTTACCTCCTTAGTTAAGTTTATTCCTAGGTATCTTAATCTTTTTGGTGTGATGGTAAATGGGATTGTTGTGTTTTTTTTTATCTCTCTTTCTGTATGTTCACTATTGTTGTATAAAAATGCCACAGATTTATTAGCATTAATTTTGTATCCTGCTATTGCTGAATTCATTTATTAAGTCTAATAATTTTTTGATGGAGTCTTTAGGGTTTTCTATGTACAGTATCATGTCATCTGCGAATAATGACAGTTTTACTTCGTCTTTTCCAATTCAGATACCTTTTATTTCTTCTTCTTATCTAATTGTTATGGCTAGCATTTCCAGTACTATGTTGAACAGGAGTGGTGAAAGTGGACATTCCTGTCTCGTTCCTGTTCTTAGATGAAATGGTTTTAGTTTTTGCCCATTGAGTATGATGTTGGCTGTAGGTTTGTCATATAGGGCTTTTATTATGTTAAGGTATAATCCCTCTATTCCAATTTTTCTGAGGGTTTTTATCAAGAAGGGTATTGGATTTTGTCAAGTGCTTTTTCTGCATCAATTGATATGACTATGTGATTTTTATCTCTGAGTTTGTTTACGTGATGTATCATGTTTATTGATTTGTGGATATTGTACCATCCTTGCATCCCTGGGATAAATCCTACTTGGTCATGCTGTATGATCTTTCTGATATAATGCTAGATCCAATTTACTAGAATTTTGTTGAGGATTTTGGTATCTATGTTCATGAGGGATATTGACCTGTAATTCTCTTTCATTGTGTTGTCTTTATCTGGTTTTGGTATTAGGGTAATGCTGGCTTCATAGAATGAGCTTGGAAGTGTTCTTTCCTCTTGAATTTTTTGGAATAGTCTGGGGAGGATAGGTTTTAGTTCTTCTTTGAACTAAGGAAGATGTTTAGTAAAACTTCCCCATGAAACCGTCTAGCCCCGGACTTTTGTTTGCTGGAAGCTTTTTTATGACTGCTTCAATTTCCTCCATAGTTATCAGCCTATTGAGAATTTTAGATTCTTCCTGATTGAGTTTAGAAGGTTGTATTTTTCTGGAATATGTCCATTTCCTCTAGGTTGTCTAGTTTATTAGAATAGAATTGTTCATAATATTTTTTAACAATCCTTTGTATTTCTGTGGGGTCTGTTGTTATTTTGTTTCTGATTTTGTTTATTTAAGTCCTCTCTCTTTACTTCTTGGTGAGCCTGGCTAGATGTTCATCAATCTTGTTTATTTTTTCAAAGAACCAGCTCTTGGTTTCATTGATCTTTTGTATTTTTTGTTTGTTTGTTTGTTTCTATGTCATTTATTTCTGCTCTGAACTTTATTATCTCCTTCCTTCTGCTCACTCTGGGCTTTTCTTGTTGCTCTCTTTCTAATTCTTTAAGTTGTAGAGTTAGATGGTTTATTACCATTTTTTGAGGTAGACCTGTAGAGCTATAAACTTCCCTCTCAGGACTGCTTTCACTTTCCCATAGATTTTGGATTGTTGTGTTTTCATTGTCATATGTTTTCAGAGTGTTTTTAATTTCTTCTTTGATCTCTTTGGTTACCCAATCATTGTTTAATAGAATGCTATTCAGCTTCCAAGTGTTTGAAATTTTTTGATTGTTTTAAAAAGCTTCTGTACAGCAAAAAGAAACCATCAACTAAACAACAAGAAAGCCCACAGCATGGGAGAACATATTTGCCAATGTTCTCACCGATAAGGGTTTAATCTCCAACATTTACAGGGAACTCATACAACTTAACAAAAGGAAGATAAACAACCCAATCAAAAAATGGGCAATGGACCTAAATAGATACTTTTTGAAAGAGGACATAAGGAAGGCCAAAAGACATATGAAAACATGCTCAAAGTCACTAATCATCCAAGAGATGTAAATCAAAACAACAATGAGGTACCATCTCACACCTGTCAGAATAGCTGTCATCAACAAATCAACAAGCAGACAAGTGCTGGCAAAGATGAGGGGAAAAAGTAGCCCTCGTGCACTGCTGTTGGGAATGCAGACTGGTGCAGCCACTCTGGAAGACAGTATGGAGTTTCCTCAAAAAACTAAAAATGGAACTCCCATTTGACCCAGTGATCCCACTTCTAGGAATATATCCCAAGAAACTAGAAACACCAATTAGAAAGGATATAGGCATCCCTATGTTCATAGAAACACAATTTACCATAGCTAAGATTTGGAAACAGCCTAAGTGCCCATAAGCAGATGAGTGGATTAAAAATCATTGGTACATCATTGGCCGGTTAGCTCAGTTGGTTAGAGCGTGGTGCTAAAAAAAAAATCATTGGTACATCTACACAGTGGAATACTACGCTGCAGTAAAAAAAAGAAGGAACTCTTACCATTTGCAACAGCATGGATGGAACTGGAGAGCATTATGCTAAGTGAAATAAGCCAGTCAGAGAAAGATAAATATTACATGATCTCACTCATTTGTGGAATATAATGAACAACATAAACTGATGAACAAAAACAGATCCAGAGACAGAGAAGCATTGATCAGACTGTCAAACCTCAGAGGGAAGGTAGGGGAGGTGGGGGTAAGGGGGAGAAATCAACCAAAGGAGTTGTATGCATGCATATAAGCCTAACCAATGGACACAGATACCAGGGGGGTGAGAGCATGAGTGGGGGGCATGGAGGGGGGCAATAGGGGAATAAGGACACATATGTAATACCTTAATCAATAAAGAAAAAAACTGCTTCATAAGTGGTAGTGTGTTCTTCCATGTGGAGGAATAGTCTATCTAGTTGTTTTTCTTTGTGTGATGTTGGCAGCTACTGATGATTAATATGTAGATCCATGAATTCATTAAGTGATGTAAAATGATGGTACTCCTTCATTATCTGGAATAATTCTATTAAGAGAAACTTCCCTTTGTCTACTGTTCAGTTATCAAGTGGTACGGTTCATATAGAAATATCAGGATAAATGTTTGATTATTTCCTATTGTTTATTGGTGTCAAATTAATGTGTTATTTCAATAGTGCTCTCCAAAGATGACCAATAACAAATTAGCTTGAGTTGCTTTTTTGTTTTGTCCTGTTTTTTGTGTGTATGTGTGACATTACAAATGTGTGAATTTTAATGTTTTATTTGTCTCAAATCCATACAGTGATTATTTTTAATAACATGAAGTTGTTCAATCTTTAGGCAGGAAGAGCTCCTTCAGTTTGGTCCTGTGTCTTTCTGACATGGCTTTATTAAATCATCTGTGAAATCTTCTTTCTTCTTTGATTTCTAATATAAAAAAATTTCCAGCATCTTCCTAGACATTACCTGCCTCATACCTAGAATCAGTCATTTCTCCAAAGAGCTCTTTCCTTTCAGTGGGAAGTGGTCTTTTAAACAGAAGTAGACAATTTTGTAAAAAAAAAATTTTATAAATTTTAAGATGAAATACATTATGAGAACATATTGATACTTCCTATTCAAAGTCAGGAGTAAAAGATTTAGTTAATCTTTTCTATGTTAAATATGTCCTTTCTCCCACACCAATTAAACTGGTTGTAAATGACACTGGAAATGATAGAATTCGATTATCACACCATTATTTATTTGCTTTATTCCACAATCCTATATAATAAAGTGGTATTATGCAAATTGACCATCACTCCCTCGCACAAGATGAACACCCCCATGTCGTCACAAGATGGCCACCACACGATGGCCTGCAGGCAAGGGCAGTTGTGGGCCATCAGGCTAGCAGAGGAGGGCAATTGGGGGAGACCAGGCTGGCAGGGGAGAGTAGTTAGGGGGTGACCGGGCCAGCAGGGGAGGGCAGTTGGGGGCAACCAGACCTGCAGGGGAGGGAGGGCAGTTGGGGGCAACCAGGCCTGCAGGGTAGGGCAGTTGGGGGAGGGGAGAACAGGCCTTCAGGGGAAGGCAGTTGAGGGGGACCAAGCCTGCAGGGGAGGGCAGTTATGGGCAACCAGGCCTGCAGGGGAGGGCAGTTATGGGTGACCAGGACAGTAGTGGAGGGCAGTTGGGGGGACCAGGCCTGTAGGGGAGGGCAGTTGGAGGCGACTGGGCTGGCAGGAGAGCAATTAGGCGTCAATCAGGCTGGCAGGAGAGTGGTTAGGGGATGATCAGGCTGGCAGGCTGAAGCGGTTAGGGCAGTGGTTGGCAAACTCATTAGTCATCAGAGCCAAATATCAACAGTACAATGATTGAAATTTCTTTTGAGAGCCAAATTTTTTAAACTTAAACTATATAGGTAGGTACATTGTTATTAACTTAATTAGGGTACTCCTAAGGCTTAGGAAGAGCCACACTCAAGGGACCAAAGAGCCGCATGTGGCTCGTGAGCCGCAGTTTGCCAACCATGGAGTTAGAGGCAATCAGGCAGGCAGGCAGGCAGGTGGGCAGTTGGGAGCCAGCAGTCCCGGATTGTGAGAGGGATGTCCCACTGCCGGTTTAGTCCCAAACTGGCAGTCAGACATTTCCCGAGTGGTCCCAGATTGGAAAGGATGCAGGCTGGGCTGAGGGACACCCCACCCCTGCACGAATTTCATGCACTGGGCCTCTAGTACAGACATAGCAGTCTTAGAGAAAAAAATGCCACCACTCACCAACAATAAATAATGTCACCAATGTTAAGAAATTTTTATTTTGTTGTTTGTCTTAAAATATATCTCACTGGGGACGTACAGTTAAATTATTGTGTTTAAGTGTCCTGGAAGAGTTTTCTTTGTGTGGCAGTCTTACAGAATATAGATCTGAGTCATCTGGGGGAAGACCAAACCAGGGCAGAGGTAAAGGACCAGCCCAGAGAGAACATCATGCTTCCCAAGACAACCACATGCTCTTATAGCTCATTTAATTTTATCCCGCTGTTTCCTTCATTCAGTCTTCCTGACTCTGGGTTCCTCTATTACTCACTCCATGCTTTGCTAGCCCAGCACTACCTTCTAACCTTCAAATTTCAGATATTGGTGGTATAGTTATCGTTACCCTATACATGGAGATATAAATCAAGATTGACAAAAAAAAAAAAGTTCATACCCCTTAAAGATTGTTTTTAAAAAATAGGCTTTATTTTATAGAACCCTTTGTTTCACAGCAACACTGAGCAGAAGATATAGAGTGTTTCCATATACCCCTGCCCCCATTTATGCATTAGCCTCCCCATGACCAGTATCCCCCACCAGAGTGGTACATTTGTTACAATCAATGAACCTATATTGACAGATCATTATCACCCAAAGTCCACAATTTACCTTAGGGTCTCACTCTTGATGTTTAACCTTCTGTAGATTTGGACAAATGTATAAGGATATCTATCCTCCATTATATAGACTAGTTTCACTGCCCTAAGAGACCTCTGTGCTCTGTCTAGTCTTACTTCTCTCCCCACTAGCCCCTGGCATCCACTGATTTTTCACTGTCTGCATAGTTTTGCCTTTTTCAGAATGTCAGAGTTGGAACCATACAGTAAGTAGCCTTTTCAGACTGGCCTTTTTTCACTTGGTGTTATGCATTCAACTTTCTTCCACATCTTTTCATGGCTTGATCGTGTATTTCTTTTTAGCACTGAATAATATTCCATTGTCTCAATGTACCACACTTTATCCATTCACCTACTGAAGGACATCTTAATTGCTTCCAAGTTTTGGCAATCATGAATAAAGCTGCTATAAATATCTGTGTACAGGTTTCTGTGTGAACATAACTTTTCAATTCCTTTGGGAAAATACCAAGGAATGTAATTTCTGGATTGTATGGTAAGAATATGTTTCGTTTTGAAAGAAAATGTCCAACTGTCTTCCAAAGTGACTTCCATTTTGCATTCCCAGCAGCAATGAGAGTTCCTGTTACTCTACATCCTTGCCAGTATTAGGTGTTGTCAGTATTCTGGATTTGGGTCATTCAAATAGGTGTTAGTGTATCTCATTATTTTAGTTTGTATTTTCCAGATGACATATGATATGGAGCATTTTTTCATATGCTTATTTGCCATCTGTATATTTTCTTTGGTGAGATTTCTGTTAAGGACTTTGGCTCGTTTTCTAATCAGGCTGTTTATTTAATTATGGAGTTTTAAGTGTTCTTTGAATATTTTGGATGAGTTCTTTTCCAAATATGTCCTTTGAAAATATTTTCTCTAAGTCTGTGGCTTGTCTTTTTATTCTCTTGACAACTTCCAGATCACAAATTCAATGAAGTCCAGCTTATCAATTCTTTCTTTCATGCATTGTGTCTTTGGTATTATATCTAAAAAGTTATTGCCAATCTCAAGATCATCTAGATTTCTCGCCTTCTAAACATTTTACAGCTTTGTGTTTCACATTTAGGCCTATGATCCATTTTGAGTTAATTTTTGTGAGGGGTGTGTCTAGACTCATTTTTCTTTTGTATGTAAATGTCTCGTTGTTCCAGCACCATTTGTTGAAAAGACTATTTTTGCTCCATTGTATCATCTATTGCTCCTTTGTCAAACATCAGCTGACGATATTTGCTGGGTTTATTTCTGGGCTCTCCATTTTTTCCATTGGTCTATTTGTCTATTCTTTTTTGAACTGTATAATAAGTCTTCAAGTCAGATAATGTTAGTCTTCCAACTTTGTTCTTCTCCTTCACTACTGTGGAGAGTCTTTTGACTCTTCATATAAATTTTAGAATATGTTTGTTGATATTCACAAAATACCTTGCTGGATTTTTTTAAGATTGCATTGAATCTTTAGATCAAATTGAGAAGAACTAATATCTTGACAATATTGAGTCTTCGTATCCATGAGTATGGAATATCTCTTTACTTATTTAGTTCTTATTTGATTAATATACCTTTGATGCAATAATTTCATTTCTTTTTTTAAATTTCTGATAAGTAAATAACCCTAAAAAGGAAGAAAACATATATGCAGGATTGATTTTATTAACTCAAGGACTACAAGATAGTTCTGAAACTTTAAAATGAATAAAAAATTTTCTAGGGAACATGTTTAAAATGTTGATTCTATTTGTGACTTTTAAGGACATTTCCCTGACCACCAATTAGGTTGGGTACCCTCTCATATGTCTATGGGCTGTCTTCTTTTTCTTTTTTGTGAAGTGCCTGTTTATATGGGAATTTTCCTTATTTTTTTTCTGTGTTCTCAGTTCCTCCCTTATTGATTTGAGGTTTTAATACATTAAAGATAGTAGTCTTTGTTTGGTACTAATACATGTTGCAACTATTTTTTCTATTCTGTGATTTGTTTTTTCACTCTCTTAATGATGTCTTTTGATTAACAGAATTGTTAATTTTATTAAAGTTAAATTAATCAACCTTTTATTTCGTGATTAAGAAATTCTTCACTATTTTGGCGTCATTGAAGTCTTCCTATCTTCTATATGCTTTATAACTTTGCCTTTCATGTGTAGTCATCTTATCTACCTGGAATTGATTTTTATGTATGATTTGAGGTAAGGGTCCACTTTTACTTTTTCCTCTATGGATATTTACTTGTCCCAGCAGTACCATTGAAAAGTCTATTTCCTCCCACTGAGCTATCCTGGTAAATAACTTTCTTTTTTTTTTTTTTTTTTTAATATATTTTATTGATTTTTTACAGAGAGGAAGGGAGAGAGATAGAGAGTTAGAAACATCGATGAGAGAGAAACATCGACCAGCTGCCTCCTGCACATCTCCCACTGGGGATGTGCCCGCAACCCAGGCACATGCCCTTGACCGGAATCGAACCTGGGACCTTCCAGTCCGCAGGCCGACGCTCTATCCACTGAGCCAAACCGGTTTCGGCAAATAACTTTCTTTATGAGCATATCTCTGTTCCTGGAGTCTATTCTATTCTATCGTCTGTTTACCATTCCTGAATCAATACTGTAGCCTTATAGGATATGGAAAGACAAATTTACCTCTTGAAATTTTCATCAAGTGTGTTTTGACTTTTTTTATTATTTGCATTTCCGTACACTGTAGAAACAGTAATTCAACTTCAATAAATAATCTGATTTAAGTTTTATTAGGGCTGAAAGGACTAAAGTTCAATTTAGGGAGCATTGGCATGTTTAAGTAATAATCAATCTTCCAATCCATCAACATGGTGTAACTCTTTATTGATTTAGGTCTCTCTTAATGTTCAATAAAGCTTTATTATTTTCGCCATAAAGGTATTTTATGTGATGTTAGGTTTATTCCTAGGTAAGCCTTGAATGTAGGGTAGACCTTGTCACTCTATCCTGCAAGTCTCTTCTCTGAAGTTCTCTTTCATTTTTTTATATTTCCTTGTCTCTCTGGATTCTGGATAATTCTTCTGTCATTCAGCAGTAATCAGCTCTATTGAATTTGCTTTTTAATCCATCTTTCAAGTGCTTTATTTCAATTATTATATATTTTATTTCTAGAATAAATATTTGGGTTTTTTAAATCTACCTAGGATTCCATCTTCTTTTTTCTTTAAACATAATAAGCAAAGTTTTTATTCAAAAAATGAGTAATGATTCTAATATCTAAAGATTTTGCTGTCTACTTGTTTTCATTGTCCTTGAGAAATTATTAATGGGAATTTTTATATGCACTTTTATTGTAATAAAACATACTCAACCTAATTTTTACCATTTTAATTATTTTTAAGTGCACAATTGAGTGGCATTAAAATCACTCATAATGTTGTGCAACCATCACCATTGTCTATACTCAAGATGTTTTCATCATTCTGAACATAAACTCATTAAACAACTCTCCATTTCTTTTCCCCAGACCCTGGAAAACCCTATTCTATTTTTATGTTCCTTAAATTTGCCCATTCTGGCTACCTCATATAGAGGGAATTATATATTTGTCCTTCTGTGTCTGAATTACTTAAAAAACCATAATGTTCTCAAGGCCTTTCCATGTATTTTAAGAGTTTGTTGTTGTCAAATATGAAGACACATTTTCCTGAGCGAATCTGTGTTTTCTTCTGCCTGGTACCTAGAAGCAAAATTAGCGTGGGGCCACTTTACATTGGATTCACTGTTTTAGGATCTTGAACTGTTACTGGAAAGGGGACACGGCCCTGGGTCTGCCTAGGGCCAGCCAGTAGTGTGTGAGTTCTTCACTTCGTGCAGAAAAAGTTGACAACGTGGGTCCAGATGAATTTTAGAGGATGTTTATTAAAGCTGGGGACAATGAAACAAGGAAGGGCTGGGGAAATGAGCCTAGGCTGGTCTGCTTCAGCTCACTAAGAAGTCAGAGAAAAGGAGGCCATGGGGACAGGCTCAGGGGGGTTGCCCTGGATGAATTGCCACTGCCCATTGCTGCCCTGGTTGCAAGCCCTGTGGGGTCCTTTAGAGTTTAGGAGATGCATGCCTGTGGGGAAAGAAAGGGGGAAGGGTAGAGGCACAGACATGCACCTGGGAGAGAGAGTGGGTGTTGGGTCCTTTGTCTTGAGGCTTTTATTTCTCTCTTGCAGGCTGGAATCTTAGGGGAGGTCTCAGGGGGAGGGTTTCAACAGAATATTCATCAGTTTTCTAGGTGTGTTCTTTTGAGGTCTTTACTGATTGGTCTGTGTGGCATCTTTTTCATTGCAGATGGTTTGGGTGTCACCCACCTGGTTTTGCTGTTTTTCTGGGCCTGGGGCTGAAGTACAGCTGAAGCCCAGATGTTATTTCTAGGAGGTGACCTTCTCTATCTGCTGTAAATTGCTCTGTCATTTTGTATAGGTACCTGTCTCAGTTTCCCTATTCCACTCATCCTGGCTTACTGGCCTGTCTCAGAACCTCTCAGGTAATATGAATTTGAGTTTCATCTATTCACAGGGGCCTGGAGGCCGGGTACAACTCAGAGGTGGCTTTGTCCCCTCCTGCTCTGCTCTTCTCCAATGTAACTTTCCTTGCTGTCCCCTAAGGTTGAGGAGGCAGGTTTACCTCTGGCTCTCCCTACCCCTATGTTGTGGTACTTTGGGGAACCCATAATTGTTTGTTTTGTTTTGAAATTTGTCTTTATTGTTGAATGTATTACAGATGTCTCCCTTTTCCTTCCCCATTGATCCCCTCCACCCAGCTCTGGTCCCTTCCCCAGGCCTTCCCTGCACTATTGTCTGTCCATGGGTTATGCACATATGCATATATAAGTTCATTGCTTAATCTCTCCCCCACCCCTCCTCACCTTCCCTCTGAGATTCGTCAGTCTGTTGCATGCCTCAATGTCTCTGGATCTTTTTTGTTCATCAGTTTATTTCGTTCATTAGATTTTTACATATGAGTGAGATCATGTGATACTTGTCTTTCTCTGACTGGCTTATTTTGCTTAGCATAATACTCTCCAGGTCCCTCCGTGCTGTCTCAAAGGGGGTCCCATCTTTATGGAGGATGCATTAGTCTGCTAAGGCCACCATAAGAAAGTACCAGAATGGCAAAGCTTAAACAACAGGAATTTATTTTCTCAGTTCTGGAGGCTGGAAATCCAAACTCAAGGTGCCAGTAGGGTTGATTTCCTCTGAGGTCTCTCTCTCTGGCTTGCCAAAGCTGCCTTCCTGCTGCCTTTTTATAAGATCTTTCCTCTGTGTCTACAGGCTGCTGGTGTCTCTCTGTGTGTCTTCATCTCTTTTTTAAAAAAGAGATTGGATTAAGCCACACCCTAAAAGTCTCATTTTACTTTAGTTATCTCTTTCAAGGACCTATCTCCAGATATAGTAATATTCTGAGTAACTGGGAGTTAGGGCTTCAACATATGAATTTTGAGGTGACAAAATTCAGCCCATAGCAGAGGAGAGGCTCCTAGACGACTCCCCCTTAGGGGGAACCATCTTTGGTATCTGTCCCCTTCACATCAGGAAACTGTCAAAACCTAAGCCTGCATTCACCTGGCTCAGCAAATGCCTTCAGGGCACAAGAGGTTTAAATGATTGAGTTCCCATTAGTCCTCTTGGTTTCCATTTCCATTTAGATTTTAACCTGTTAATTTATTATCATCTTGTCAGCTTTTTCATGTTTTAATAACCTAGCTTGACATAGTATCAGTATCACAAATTATATTCTATTGAACTGTATATAACAAATACAAGAGCACTTTGCCAATTCCATAAATGAATTTTCCCATATGTGTTTTGTTTGAATTTTATTTTTCATCATACAAAGATGTAATTATTAAGTGTAGCAGAGCCTCCAGCACTTAGTACAGAGCCAGTTACAAAGTGGGATTTCATTAAATATTTGTTGACTAAATGATGTTCTGTATTATTATGTGGCCCAATATGCTGCTCTTTTCCATTGTGAAATGTCCTATTTATAGGCTCCAAAGTTTAAAAAGTTATCCCTATCATTTATACACTAAATGCAAAAGGTACTCTGAAGTAAAAAAAAAAAATCAGTTAATGTTTTTAAAATATATGGTGGTACAAATATAGGTGAAATTAATACAGACCTTAACTTTATTTAGCCAATGTGACTACACGCCAGGCCCTGAAGGCACACCATGGCTGAAGACCCCCCCTGAGTGTGATCAGCACCTGAATTAGGTTTTCATTCACTCCTGAAGTCAGTTCATCATATTGGGAGATGTGCCTGCGTACCACCAAGGGCCTACACCTATCTCCTTATTCAGAATTGTTTTCCCAAGCCACTTCCAAGGACCTGGACTTGAGAAACACCAATGCAGTCTTAGGACATAACTTGGCAAAGGAATTTACTTCTCAGAGTCCTCTTTCAGCCTTCCTTCCATGTCCATAATCCCTTTTACCCTTCCCAGTTGCAATGCCTGAAGAGCAAGGAGAACAGTAAATCTCCATCCTAGTGACATGACCAGTGCTCACAGCATGCGCTCCCTCCCTTCCAAAAACTCCAAGGAGCACGTCCCCATTTGGTGAGGTGTCCTATTTATACCAGTGACCTTCCCCACATGCAGAACTTGAACAGCTGCACAATATATATAACGGAATGGAAAGTAACATGACACACGTTTCAAAGAGAAAACTGGAAAGGGATAAGTATCCAATGTTCCTTCCAGCTTCGAACAGCTATGCTTCTTGAGTCTATATCATAAAAATAACAAAAGAGTCAGCGTGGGGTATGACCGAGGAGGCTGCTTTGGGCAAAATTGTTTTGACTTCCTAAAGAAAAAGCCTGAAATAAGGAAGGAAATGTTTAAAACAAACAAACAAAAATAGGTTATTGATAAAAACTCTTGAGCGATATAATTATTCTCTTTCTGAATTTGAAACAGTACATTTTAAAAGGTACTAGTCATTCTACTTAATATGTTTTAATATAATTATACATTTATTTTTTTGTACCTTTGAGACCCAGGATCATGTGTGTATGACTTTGTATCTCCAGGGCGTATTTAACACAGTGCCACACTTATAATAGTAACTTAATTTGTATTGTAATTAATAAACTGTGACAATCTGAAGAATCAAGATATATGTGTGTGCTTTAATACACACCTGTAATTATAAGGAATTGTTCCCATTCATGGAGTAACCACTGTATATATCACGATGCTCAAGGGACTGAGACCTTTGAGGGCATACCACTTATTGTCATAAGTAGAGTGAAGATACTGGGCTTTGTGTAAAATATTTTAAGTCATAATTTTAAAGTCAAATTAAGTAAACTCTTTCCTCCATGAACAAAAGAGCCCCTCTGTCCATCTGTCCAGTTACACATGAAGCTCACCACTGGTCTACAGAGCTAGAAAACCAAGGTCAAAGGCAAAGACCTCTTCGTTTGCCTGTGCCTATCTACCTCCCTCTCCCTACTCACCCCACCTTCCCTATTATGTACCACCATCAACCTGGAAGCAAGTATGTGCTGCCGGCTCAGATTGCTACAAATGCTAGATGAGGCTCTGGAAGACACCGTCCTACACCTGCATTATCCTTGTCTCTGAAACACACTCCCTCTTTCTAATATTGTAGTAGAAAAACAGTGGTGTTGTTTTGCCATTATTAAAGTGTCAGTGCTGCTTAGTACAAATATGTGAATATGTTCAAATAATTTTGAAATAGATTTGTTTTTCTTTTAATAAAGGAGGAACATGGGGACTTATTTTTTTCTATCATGCCCAACCCAATTTTACCCATTAACCAATTTCTGGGATATAAAATTAATTCTTCTTTCTTCTTCTTCTTCTTTTTTTTTTTCAGAGAAGGGATGTTTTGAATAGGAGATGGGAAAGTCATTTTACCAATATGAAATGAAATCTTGTTCTCAGAATTCAAGTGGGCACCAAGGTGGAAATATGGGGAAGGAACACAGGTTTATTTGTCAGTAAAACTTGGGCTAGGGTTCTAGGTAGACTCTAAGTCCCCTTCTTCTCTAGAATTCCAAAATTCTGTGATTTGAATGAAGAAAGGTGGTAAGGGAGAAAGACAGGTGAGCAAAAGGTTTGGAGCTATCTCCAGAGATGATTGTCATGTCCCATCTTAACAACAGAGGTACAAGGCTGACCTGGTGTGACTAAGACCAAAGAAAAGTTATTTGTTGGGTGATAAAGGCCCTGAAAGAATACACCTCATTACGGAAGTTAGGAGGAGGTGCAGAAGCAAGCAGAGACTGAAATATGACTGGTCAGAAAATGCAAAGTGGATATCAATGCAAAGGATCAGTGAATCCCAAATGGCAGAGAACAGGGAATCGAAGAACTGTGAATTTTTATAGATCCAAGCAGAACAGGGGAAGGTGGCATGAGGAAAGTTGGCTGGGACCCAGATAGATTAAAAAAGATAGAAACTGCTTAGAATTGTGTTCAAGGTAGACTCCCAGGCCCCAGGAAAAGGAAAAGTCCAGTTTTCAAAAACAGACATAAGTAAAGCTGGGTAGAGGGTACATGATAGTCTATTGTGGTGGATTAATTATGGCTACAAGTCTGATACTTCTTCTACCAAGAAATAGACCCTATAGCCTGTATCCTTGAATCTGGGAAGGCTTTTTTATTTATTTGACCTAGAGAATAGAAAGGAAAAGATGCTATGCTGGTTTCTTGGCTAGTCTCTTAGCAACTGGCAGCTTCCACTTCCTGTCTCTTGGTACACTCTTGGAAACCATCTGCCATGTTTTGAGGAAGCCCGAGCAGTCCTATAAGGAGACATACGTGTAGAGGAAAAAGGTCCCCAGCTGACAATCCCAGCTTATTTTCACCCAACAGCCCGCACTAACTTGATAGCCATATGAGTGAGCCATCGTGGAAACGAATGAGCCATCTTAGAATTGGGGCCTCCAGCCCCAATTAAGGCGCCCCCAGCTGATGACAGATGGAGCAGAGACTAGCTGTCCCAACTGAATTACAGCCCAACCCAAATTACAGATTTATAAGCATAATGCATAATTGTTGCTCTTTTAAACATCTGAATTTGGGGGTGATTTGTTATGCAGCAACAGAGGACCAGAATATTTATTATATTACCACCTCTATTTTTATGTGTGTATGAAAATTTCTATATTAAAAATGTTTTAAATGGGTGGAAGGACATAGCAGAATGGTGTGACTTGGTATTTGAGACTTAGCAGGGCAGTGTTCCTCAAGGAGTGTTTTGGGAACCATCTGTATCAGCATTCCGCTGGGGTGCTTATAAAATGGATCCAGCCTCAGACCCAAGGAGTCAGGAATTCTCAGAAAAGAAAAGGAATATGCATTTTTTCACAGGCACTGCCAGGGAGTTCTGATTTCTCTTAACGTCGGAGAAACACTGGGTTAGAACAGTGGTTCTCAACCTTGGCTTCACATAGTAATCAGCTACACTGCACACAATTCTGGTGCCTGAGTCCCACTCTCCCCCACCCAGAGTTACTGACTTAATCTGAGGTGCACCCTGCCACTGGGATTTGTGAAAGCTCTCCAGATAATCCCAATATGCAGCCAGGGTTGAAAACTAGTGAGCAAAAGGGTTTGGATCTGAGAATTTACCACATTTGAGCTGCAAAGGAGTCAGCTGGTACAAGATATGTGGGGAAGAGGGTTACAGAGACTGGGAGGCAAGCAAAATCTGCTGAAGAAGGCCATCTATGACAATGTGTAATTCAAAAGAGCAATGGCAATTCTTTGTGAGACTTATTTCTTTCTATCATGCCCAACCCAAAGGTGACAAAGACTAAATTTACCAATATGGGTTGGGAACCGGGAGAATATCAAAGCAGAACTCTCCTTTAATAATTTTAAAGTAATGGGAAATGAAGGTTCCAAAGCATAAAGTTTTTCTTCATGATTGAGTAAAAAATAGATGTTTTTCTACTGAGAAAAAAAATCTGATTATAATTTCCTTTCCAAAGTTATGTCTACCTCCATTTTAAAGTTTTTATTTCTCTTTTGGTATTTCAAAGGAGCTGCTGAGAATGACATCTGAGCCTCTGAATTTTAGTGGCAAGGTGAGTTATTAAAGAAATAGGACTGTGGGAGAGTTGTTAAGTACCGGGATCATGCAAAATCTTCAATGTATTGCAAAGTAGGCAAAGGTGCAAATTATTAATGCATGAGTATTCATGCTTTTCCCTTTCCCCACAAAGATAATTTAGTATTTTCCACTTAATTTGTATTGGTTGTTTATTGAGAGAGTTTTACTCTGGACCATCTTTGAGGTCTGAGAGAATTAGATGTGACAATACTTATGTGTTGCTGTGGATTATGAAAGGAATCTATTTAGATATTCTCTGAGAACCAAATAAGAGGATGGAGTTGCTTTATAAGTACTTCCACTTGCTCCTTGAATACATCATCCCTATGGGACTGGTCCCAGCTATGTAAGTATGGCATAATTATGAACCTAGATTAGGAAGCTGTGGTGCTACCCTAGGGACTTTCTGCTCTCTTTTTAAATTAGATGAAAAATTCCTGGGCCAACATTCCATCTTCTCAGTATTTATATAAACTTTTGTTAATCAACTGCCAAGAGTTATTATATATAATATAGTTGATTTTTCAGCACTGTGAGAGGAAAACAAAACAGGTGTTCTTATTACTCTATTGCAGATGGAATCTCAAATCAAAAATATTTTTTTATAGTTATATGAGAGAAGCAAGGGAAGATTTCTTCCTGATCAGTAATAACCCAGACTACTAGCTATCTTGTATAAACCCCATCTTTCATGAGGAAGAACTACTTTTCATTTGCTTCAAAATAACCAGACAAGTGTGTTAGTGGGAAATGGTGCTAAATAGAGCCCTTGGAGACAGAGATGACTCACATCCCTCAAATATTGGTGGGTCCTCTTCATTTCACAACTCCTTGCAGTTGTGTTGGAAGCTGCATGACTCAATCTAGACAATGAAGTTCAAGTAGAAGTGATGCTTGTCTCTTTCAAGCCTGTGCATTTCTAAGCCAGTACCTTTCCTCTATTCCTCTGCTCCTCTTTTTATAGTAACCTGGCAGTTATATGATTCAGATGGCATACCTACAACTCAGAAGCAACCCAGATGCAGAAGTCACTGCTTGGTGAATGCTGCTAAGGGCTGCCTGCATCAGGTTGTGACACGAGCAAATACATTTTTGTTATGGTAAGCCACTGAAGATCAGAGATTTATCTGATACAGAAGCACAACCTAGATTTACCCTGACTAATGTGGTCCCTGGACGAAATGAGGAAGAGGGTTTGCTGTCTTTTTTTACTGGAAAACTGTGCAGAGAGAGGAAAGACTACTGCTACTACTTTAGAAATTAACTCATGAAGGCTACCTGTCTATATGGTGTCAGCTGCAAAGACAGATGAGATATAAATTCGAGGGAAGATAATTTTGTGTCAATTTGCACAGATTCTGAGGTCTCCCCTGATTTGCTGATGAATGCCTTTTATGGCCAACTTTTCAATAAACCTTATTATCTTTACCTGGGGTCAAGCTTAGGCAGAATTTCAGGCCGACTTTGAGAAAGAGGTGGCAATACCTTGGATGAAGCCACTAGTCTTAATCTGCTTAATGATTTCAACACTGCTTTTTCACTTGTTCAATTCATCACAGTCATTAAAGACTTTCCAAAGCACTAGGAATTCCCCAAGGATCTTTTGCTCAAGGCCAGCTGATTCAAAGAAAACCTGGCTTCTTGGCTCTAGGTTCTCAGAACTTCAAAATAGTTCTATAGGCTCCAGCATTTAGACAAAATAGCATTTCTTTTCATCTACACTAATAAAAGAGAAAGATTTTTCTTTTCATCTACACTAATAAAAGAGAAAGATGCAAATTGACCATACCTTCATGACACCTACCAGCCAATCAAGAGTAAGTATGCAAATCAATCCAACGAAGATGGAGGGCTAATTTGTATATGCAGGCGTCGAGCGGCTGGGCGGGGGGGGGGGGGGGGGGGGGGGGGGGGGGACACAGGCGTTTGCACCACCACAGCCACTCTGGGCCTCTGGGCAGTGTGGGAAGGCAGAAAGGCAGCTCCGGGCCAGAGCAAAGGTGGAAAGGAGGTTCCAGCAGGAGCGAAGGCGGTGCTAGCAGCCAGGGGAAGGAAGGCCCATTCTTTTTTTTAAATTTTATTTTATTGTTTAAAGTATTACAGATAGTAGAACATATTTCTCCTTTTTCTCCCCCCTAGGAAGGCCCATTCTTGCACGAATCTTTGTGCATCAGGCCTCTAGTTTTTACATAAATAAAAACCAGCGGCAAATTAAAACAAGGTGGGACTTCCAAATCAACCCTTTCTTTCTTACTTAAAACTAAGAACTTTTCTTAAAGACCCAATGAGATAGCCCTGCTGGAGTGGCTCATTTGGTTGAGCATCATCCTGTGTACCAAAAGGTTGCCAAGTGGATCTGTTTCTCTCTCTCTCTCTCTCTCTCTCTCTCTCTCTCTCTTTCTCTCTCTCACTCTCCATGTCCTCAGGTGAGGATTAAAAAAAAACAACCCATGAGATAATATTTTTGAAGCCCCAGTTGGATAATGTACTTGAAATGCTATATGAACCATTTGTTTTTGCTATTATCCACAGAAACGCTCTCTTACTTGGTCTTAGGAAATGGAGAATACTCTCCTTATTTTTAAAAGACCATTTCATCCCAGAAACAATTTAGAATTATTGTCATGCAGCCAGCTGCCTCATAGGTGCCTTTGTCTTTATCTGATAAAGCTGGGAATGCCCCCTCACAGCCTATCTCTGTTTCAATTGAGCGCAATCTGGTAATTATGTGAGTTTTATTTTTTTAAACACCGAAACCCAGCATTTAGCCCGTGGGTTTCTTTATTACCATCTAAGGAGTCCTGGCCGACTGGAGCCATTTTTCCCTCTGACAGACCTTTAAATGATTCTTCATGCTTTTGTCACATAATTAAAATTAGATTACTTCAACTCCCTGCTGGCCGGCCTGAGTGGGGGCCTTGTAAAGCCTCCAGCTGGCCCAAGGGCCTTTGAAAAGAGGAATATGGTCCAAACACACTCAGCCACAGCCTCACCCCACCCCCAGCCTGCAAGCCATTGTGCTCCTTGCCAGTTAGACAAGATTTACCCCGAGTTTATCAATAGCTGCTTATCTTCCAAGTGCTAGATTTTCTATTCTGAAGACTCGGAGTCAGAGGTTGGTATGTTTGTTTCTAAGGAGCTGAAGCTCTGCTGGTCCCCATTTTCAGCACGCAGGGAGCTCACCTCGGAGTGCTTTGCCTGGTGGCTCAGCTAAAACGGAGCCAAGCAGGAGAATCAAGCAGCTCACGCATCGTCATGCCTGTTTGCTTCCAGATACTTGTTTGGTTTCTCAGCCAAGGCTGAATTCAAAATCCCTTCTCTCTTCTGTGGGCCTTCCCCTTTAACGCCCCCTGCCCCCCCCCTCCCCCCAACTCTGTCATCAGGTATTCCCTGGCTGCGTCCCTGCCAGCCTCAATGAGGTTTCCACACTGAGCAACCTGAGTGTGCTCATCACTGTAGATAACACCAAACAACTCTTCCCAAAACACCCACTCGCACTGAATATTTGACATCAGCCTCTTTTCTCTCCTCAATTTCCCCAAAACAAATATAGAAGCAGGACAAATCGAGTCCAGCGTTACTATCCATCAAGGAATCTCAGCTTTCTTGGCTAAATGAACAGTTCTTGTTGGTCACAGTTGGCGCTCTCTCTAGCCAAACACCTGCTTCATAACCATTCCCTAGATCATTTCATCAGCCCATCTCTCTGCCTGTCACCTGTCCTCTTTCTATTATATACTGTGGCAGCCAACGAATTAGAGCAGATGTGGGCCAGACTCCTGACCTTGAGTAGGGTCTTAACCTCTCTGAATTTTATTTTCTTACCATAAAATTAGAGCTAATATCCACCTCAAATGGCTGATGGGACAATTAGGAATAATATATAATGCCTGTCCTATAGTAAATTCTTCATCCTGGCTTCTCAAAGCAGAGAAATTGCACTCATGCCTAGTTCTTAAACACCACCTCCCCTCTTCCAGTAAAAGGTAGTTAACTTCCCTTGTCTTTTTATTACTGATATGGGACTTTTGGATGGGAAAATGCGGTGCTCCCCTGGGCAGGATGGCTTCCCAGATTCTTTGTCTGTCAGAGTTGAAGAATGACTCCATGGATGGAAGATGGTATAGCAAAGGTGGAAATTTATTGAAGAACAAGGACAGACTTCCACGTGGGGAGAGAGGAAGAGTCCCACCCAAGTTTCTTTTTTCCCGGTTTTTAAAGGCTGCAGTGTTTGTGCCTCAATCTCCCCTTTGATTGGCCACTATTCCCCTTTGATTTGGTCACTATAGCAACTCCTGAGCTCAAAGGTCAAACCTCACATGGGACATGTGAGGCCCTCCTTCTTTATTTTGTAAATATAGACCTTTGGCTACTCTCAGTTCCCTTATCTTATGGAAATGTAACTTCTGCCTCTCCCAATTCCCTTGTCTTGCAGTAATGTAACCTTTGTAGCTCTGTAGCCCTGTGTTTCTTTCCATAGACCCCCTTAAATTTAAAAATTCCCTAAACCTTCCTTTTTCACCCCTAAAAATTCCTATTTCATTACTGTAGTCTTGACTGTTTCACAATAGGGAGGATCTCTTTTAATGCCGTAAAAAAGATAGACATCACAGTATTTTCTGCCAGAAAACCTCCCCAGCTCTTGTGTGTACACGAGGGTGTGTGTAATGCATGAATGTGTTTGTGCACCTAACATTCACTGAGTAACGTGCCAGTGTTATGATCGCTATGCATGGGTCCTCTTACATGAGGCAGCTTCTGTTATATCCCCACTTTACAGGGGAGGGAGCCAAGGCTTGAGGGTCCTAGGTTGTCTGAAGCCAGATTTTGCAACTGGCAAAGCTGAACTTTGAGCCCAAGCAGTCTGGTTCTGGAGCCCGCACTCTATGGCCTGTTTCTCAGGGATTCAGGAAGGTCAGTGCTGAAACAAGACTTACAGAATCTTTCAGGAAAAGAGAATGCAAAATTTACTTCAGACCTTTTGATAACCTTTATTGTCCTATTCCCACAACCCCACGCTAATGTTTGGATCCTCTGAACCAGGGGTTCTCAATCAGGAGCTGAGTTGCATTTGGCCATGTCTGGAGATTTTTTGATTGTCACACTGAAAGAGTTAAGTTGGGCTGGGTACTGCTGGTTATGTAGGCAGAGGCCAGGGATGCTACGAAACATCCTGCAATGCACAGGACAGCCGTCCCTCTCTGCCCAACAAAGAATTATCAAGGTAGTGTTAACACTGCAAAGGTTAAGAACACCTGCTCTGTACCTATAGACTATCTTTGTTTCCGATCCCCCTATCACCACCAGGAGGAAGGGGATAAGAAACTCATGTGCTTGTTTTTCCTATGCTACCATCTTGCACAAAGCTTTAAGTTCAGGGCCAAAGCAACTCAACCTATACAATGTCATCTATTGGAGGTTAGGATCATTCAAAAGCAATAAACGTCGACATATTCATTGTTGTTGTTAATTCTCACCCAAGGATATTTTTCCATTGATTTTTACAGAAAGTGGAAAGAAGGGGGAGAGACAGAAACCTATCCGGACACACCCTGACCCAGGGCCAGGGATTAAGCCTGCAACCAGGTACTTGCCCTTGACCAAAATCGAACCAGGAACCCTTCAGTCTGAGAGCTGACACTCTGTCCACTGAGCAAAACAGACTAGGGCAATAAATGTTGACATTTTATTCAAAACATTTAGAGAAAAGTACTAAAATGTTTAAAAATTAGAAAAGTAATAGTGAGATTATGTAGCATTGAATTTATACCTAACTGCAATCTAAAACATTTCAGAATCTAATAGTATGCCCCTTGACACTGTGAGTAGTGTCAAGGGGCAAACTATTAAATACAAGTAAAACTTTGTACTAGCTGCTTAGAAAAGACTGCTCATTGTATTTTGATATAAATTATGAGGTTTTGTGGCACCGGCAGGAAGATTGCAGGTTTAAAAGAGCAGAAGATTGGGTGAAACTAAGTGAAGGGTCTACAGAATCTTTCTGTGTTATTTCTTACAAGTGCATCTACAATGATCTAAAAAAAAAAAAAAGAAGAAGAAGTTTAGGCCCAGCCGATGTGGCTCAGTGCTTGAGGGTGGGCCCATAAACTAAGAGGTCAAAGTTCACCGGTTTGGCTCAGTGAATAGTGTCAGCCAGTGGACTGAAGGGTCTCAGGTTCAATTCCAATCAAGGGCACATACCTCAGTTGCAGGCTCTATCCCAGCTGGGGTCAGAGTGTTCAGGAGGCAACCAATCAATGTGTCTCTTTCACATTGATGTTTCTCTCTCTCTCTCTGTCTCTCCCCCTCCCTTCCACTCTCTAAAAAAATCAATGGAATCTCAGAGGGAAGGCAGGAGAGAGTGGGTGGGTGGGAAAAAATCAACCAAAGAACTTGTATGCATATATGCTTAACCCATGGACACAGACAATAGGGTGGCAAAGGCCTGGGGCAGGGGGTGGGGATGGGCTAGAAGGGGTCAATGGGGGGAGAAGGGGAACATATGTAATAATTTCAACAATAAAGTTTTTTTTTTTAATCAATGGAAAAATATCCTCAGGTGAGGATTAACAAAAAACAAAAAGAAGAGGTCAAGGTTCAATACCGATGGGGGAAGGGGATTATTTGCCCAGGTTGTGGGCTAGATCCCCAATAGTGGTCATGCAGGAAGCAGCCGATTGATGTTTCTCTTTCATCGATGTTTCTCTCTCTATCCCTCTCCCTTCCTCTCTCTATAATCAATAAAAATATATATTTTTTAAATGTTTAATTTTAAAAATGGAAGGAAGGGTGAGGGAATGGAAAGGAAAGAAAAAAAAGAAAGAAACAAGAAAACATGTAGGAAATTTGACTTTTGTTTTTTTAAATTAATTTCTATATATAGCAAATAACTACCAGTTACATTTATATTTAATACATATTTCCAAAAGTTACACTGTGTGCTAAGTTCTCAGGAGGAATATGGACATTCTAACTACTGGCCGCATCCCTTAGGCCAGTGATGGTGAACCTTTTGAGCTCGGCATGTCAGCATTTTGAAAAACCCTAACTTAACTCTGGTGCCGTGTCACATATAGAAATTTTTTGATATTTGCAACCATAGTAAAACAAAGACTTATATTTTTGATATTTATTTTATATATTTAAATGCCATTTAACAAAGAAAAATCAACCCAAACAATGAGTTCTCGTGTTACTGACACACGTGTCGTAGGTTCACCATCACTGCCTTAGGCTCAGCAGGGCACTTGGGCGCAGGGCTTAGGCCTAACAACAATTTCTTTTCTTTTCTTTTTTTTTTTTTTCAATTCAATTGAAGATTATTTGGAGAATTTTTATTATTGAATTAATTTAATACCATTGCATTACTCCCTATTTTGTTTACATAATGCTTAATTGTTTCAAATTTTCAATGTAATTTGTTTTTTTTTAAATTAAATCGTTTTTGTTCAGATTACATTTGTTCCTTTTTTTTTTCCCCCTCGTAACTCCCCTCCTCCCAGTTCCTGCCCCATCCTCCGCCCTCACTCCCCACCCACTGTCCTCATCCATAGGTGCATGATTTTTGTCCAGTCTCTTCCCGCATCTCCCACTCCCCTTTCCCCCCCAAGAATAGTCAGTCCATTCCCTTTCTATGTCCGTGATTCATTATAATCACCAGTTCATTCTGTACATCAGATTATTTATTCACTTGATTCTTAGATTCACTTGTTGATAGATGCATGTTTGTTGTTCATAATTTGTATCTTTACCTTTTTCTTCTTCCTCTTCTTAAAGGATACCTTTCAGCATTTCATATAATACTGGTTTGGTGGTGATGAACTCCTTTAGCTTTTCCTTACCTGTGAAGCTCTTTATCTGACCTTCAATTCTGAATGATAGCTTTGCTGGATAAAGTAATCTTGGTTGTAGGTTCTTGGCATTCATCACTTTGAATATTTCTTGCCATTCCCTTCTGGCCTGCAAAGTTTCTGTTGAGAAATCAGCTGACAGTCGTATGGGTATTACCTTGTAGGTAATTGAGTTTCTTTCTCTTGCTGCTTTTAAGATTCTCTCTTTGTCTTTTGCTCTTGGCATTTTAATTATGATGTGTGTTGGTGTGGTCCTCTTTGGATTCCTTTTGTTTGGGGTTCTCTGCGCTTCTTGGACCTGTAAGTCCATTTCTTTTACCAGGTGGGGGAAGTTTTCTGTCATTATTTCTTCAAATAGGTTTTCAATATCTTGCTGTCTCTCATCCTCTGGCACCCCAATAATTCTGACATTAGTGCGCTTGAAGCTGTCCCAGAGGCTCCTTACACTATCTTCGTATTTTCGGATTCTTTTTTCATTTTGCTTTTCCAGTTGGGTGTTTTTTGCTTCTTCGCATTTCAAATCTTTGACTTGATTCTTGCACTACTCTGGTCTGCTATTGGGTGTCTGTATAATATTCTTCATTTCAGTCAGTGTATGCTTAATTTCTAGTTGGTTCTTTATCACAGCATCGAGGGTCTCATTAGATTTCGTGAGGCTCTCATCAAGTTTATTGGCAGCTTCTAGCACATTATTGCAAGCCCTCAAAATTGCGTTTTTTAGCTCTATATCCTCCATTTCTGTCATGTTTTTTTGTCTCCGAATTTTTTATGCTTTCTTGGTGCACCCCCTTGTGGTCTTTGTGTGAAGTCTTGTTCTAGTTAAGCCTTGATTGTTGTAGTTAATACTAGAGGGATTTGACCACCAGGCTGACTGGCTATGAGAATCACCTGTATCTGCAGTGGGAAAACTTCTGTCCTCTGGAGAGGTGCTAATCTAGCCTTTGCCTGAGGCTATCCAGCAAATGGCTCTGCGCAGGGCTTGGGTGGGTCGGGTCGCACGGGATCAACAGGGCGGGGGGAGGGAGCAGTTATGGCTGCTCTCAGTCCCGTTCCCAGAGGCTCTGCTTCTCAGAACCCCAGCAACCGCTGCAAACCTCGGAGAGAAAGTTGCCCTCATGTTCCAACTGATGCCAGACAATCCTGCCTTTCCCGTTTGAGTCTGAGTCCCTAGAGACTCGCCCAGATCTGGAGCTCAGAGTCTGAGACTCCCTCCTGATTGAAAACGACAACCATGCCCTCAGCCACCAGCCCACTTTGCGCGCGCACCTCAGCACCTTTGTATTTTCCACACTGCGCCTCTTCTGAGCCTCGGTATGCTGTTGTCTTTCCTTCTAGTTGAAGAGTGTCTCCTCAGCCAGCCTTCCTGTGGTTCTGGGTGATGTCCGTTCCGTCTTTTAGTTGTATTTTTGAAGTGGTTGTTTGCGGCAGCAATCTCCAGTGTTTACCTATGCCGCCATCTCGGTCTCTCTCTAACAACAATTTCTTAATGTTAATTTTTTTTAAAGTCAGAAGAAAAAAAATTGAATACAATAATATTGAATACAATAAAATTGAATACAATAATATTATTATCATTGTTGCAGAAGACCAAAGAAATACTAAGCACACTTCCTAGAGAAAGGGAAGGACCCTGTTTATTAACACTAGTGGACTCTGGGAATAATTTCCAAATCAGAGTGAAGTAACATGCAGAGGGCTTCACTTTTTATAACCTTCCGGGGTCTTTGTCTTGCAGATATGGTTCTGACCCCTTTTGTGGGCTTATATGGTTGGGGGTCCCCAGGTCATATCCAATGATCTGTCCTGAGGCCAGCGATAAAGACCTCCCCAGGGAAGTGCATTGTTCACAGTTTTTATGGCCTGACACGCCTTGCAAGACCTGTTTCCTCCTCATCATTATGTTTTGAATATGAATAACAACAGTCACCCAATGATTATAATAATAAATTCAGCCTATATTGTATTAATCTTTTTAGCAACATAGTCATCAGATGTTAGTTTTATTTTTTTAATGGAGGAAATAGTTCACAGGGGGTTTAGCATTAAGCTGGCACTAAAGGGGCAAGAACTGCAGTGGCACCTCCTATTTGCCCAGCATTGCCAAAAATGAACTGCTCTAATCCATAAGATGTTTAGATAACTAAGCTTACCTTTTAAAGTTGCAATAGTTATTTTTATTTGAACCATTTTATGAGGACAAAAATCTAAGACTTTGCTACTTTCTTAAACAGAACATCATTTGAGTTTTTTTGAGGGATGATGTGGATATTTATGATGCAGCCACTTGGCAGTTTCTGCCTCTCTCTTGTAGCCTCTTGGTCTCTCCATTGCATCCCCTGCCACTGTGTGTGTGCCTTTTACTAAGTCCCTACTTCTGATTTGCTCCTTATGGTCTGTTCTTTATGTGAAACTAGAGGCCCGGTGCATGACATTCATGCACTCAGGGGAGAGGGGTTCCTTCAGCTAGGCCTGTGCCCTCTTGAAGTCCAGGAGCCCTCAGGGGATGTCCGGCTGATGGCTTAGGCCCTCTCCCGACCTAAGCCAACAGTCAGACATCTTAGTTCTATCGTGAAGGCAGGAGAGGCTCCCACCACTGCCACTGCACTCACCAGCCATGAGTCCAGCTTCTGGCTGAGCGGTGCTCCCCTTGTGGGAGCACACTGACCACCAGGGGGCAGCTCCTGCGTTGAGCATTTTCCCCCTGGTGGTCAGTGCATGTCATAGTGATCAGTCATTCTGCCATTCGGTCGATTTGCATATTAGCCTTTTATTATATAGGATAACCTAAGCTGGCTAAGATCATGAGGGGAGTCGATGAGCCCTGAATAACGACACGGGGACTCTCTGGAAGGTCATACTCCTCAGATCCTGTCTGGCAATGTCAGTAACTGAGAGGGCTTCCACCCACACTGTTACTGTAGGTTTCTCATAATCCAGTTGAGGAAACAAAGCAAACATGCAAAACAATTAGAGAATCATACAGGATCTACTAGAATCAAGCACTACTCCAAAGATCAGGAAGGGAGTACAGTGATTAATCAACCTCCACTGGCAGACAAAAGGACATCGACTATAGATCTCAGCTCTACCACTCACTTGTGGTATGACTTTGAGTAAACTGCATAGCCACTGGTGCCTCAGTTTTCTCATCTGTAAAATGGGGGTGATAATACTATGTACTTCAACTATTTTTATGAGAACTAAATGGCTGCATGTCTGTGAAGTTCTTTGATTAGGGCTTTGCAGACATAATAGATGCTTCTAATTTTCAGATAACATAGAACATAGAGGGAAAGGAAGCCTGGGATGAAAAGGGAGCCACTCAGCCAAGTCAGAATTATATCCCTGCATCCCACATTGTTGAGCAGATGTGCTCGTCCACCCTGGCCTGCTCATTGCAACTGCTGTTCCTCCAAGTATCGGGTCAGGCCAGGTCCTTTTCTCAGAGCTCTCTGAGAAGTAAAACTCATCTCCATCTGAAAGGCCACGTATCCTTATGTTCCCTCATCAGATATCCCTTTGACTTGAGTCTCCAGAGGCAAACCAAAAAGACTTTAATAGACAATTTTTTCTGTGTTTGTACTATGACTGCTCTTGGCATATATATGTTTATATATGTATGAACCTCTATATGCAAGGATGTATAAACTTTAGTAGAAACTTTATTCCAGAAATGATTCAAAGCCACTGGAGAAAGTTTTGGAGATGATGCTGACCATCTGCAAAGCCTGCACTAGTGCCTATGCCTACAGAACCAGCTCTGTGACTCCCATGTGGCTCTATTTAGCAGGTGCCCACTGCAGTGTTAGCCATTAGCAGGTACCACAAAACCTCAGAACTTGTTTTCCTGTGCTCTGGTTTCTCTTATTGGCACCATGACCTGGCAAGGATGAGTAGGTGGACATGGTCTGTGGTGTTACAGAAGCCCAAGGACACTTTCTGAGTGGGCAAGGTGGCAGGGACTGGTTGGGTGGCAGGGCCACAGTGGAACTCAGCAAATTCAGCCACAGACCACTGAGAGATGTGGATGGAACCACAAGGAGTGGTCCACTGTCACTCACCACCTTGTTGTGGCCATTTTAAAACATCGCATCCACATTTATCTCAAAATTAAACGCCAGGAGCAGGTGATAAAGTGTATTCAGAAGCCCAGTTTCATTCAGGAATATTTTTCCTGGTATGTGTGTGTAGGGAGCATCTGTAATGCTTATATCACTCTCTCTTAGCACCTACTTTTGCTTTGCCTATTGCTGAGGCAGCTAGGTGTGCTCCTGTGGATCCTGACCCACTAGCCTCGGGAAGGTGGCCTTTATCTTGCTGACTGCTTGGGCCTTCCCACCTGGAGGTCTGAGGGAGACCACCCAACTACTCTGCCACTTATACCAGTACAGGCCTGGGACAGGAGGGAGTCAACACCTTTAGAACAATCCTTGAACAAGAGAACTAGAGCCAAAGACTAAATACCTCCTGTTCCTTCTCCTGTAGATAATCCCAAAGAACATTCTAGAAGGTTTCTCAGAGGGTCCGCAGTGAACTAGTTACCCAATTGATAGCAAAAGTACCAGCTCAATTATGTTTTCTTGAATTGGCTTCCCTTCTTTCCCTCTTTCACTCTCCCCAGTCCGCCTCTCCCCACTCCTGTTTCTTGGGCTCAATTCCCTAAGTATACCAGCTGCATGCAGGGCTACCTAGTCTCGGGTCATGGGTTTCCAGCCAAACCCAGTAGGGATGACTGGGAAAGCATGGTGTGACTTTCATGGCCCTTAGCTAGGCCTAGTACTAATGTTACAGAGCCCCTAAAGAGGGAAACTGATTTCAACACACTGTACATATGCTAATATATGCTGGTTGCTAACAGCATCAATAATAAAGGACTGTCCAAAAATTGCAGGCTTGCAAAATTCAAGTGAACTGACAAAAGGAGAACACTTAAAATTGTTCCAAAACGGGTAAGAGGATAATTACTATGATTAGGGAAGAGGAAATGTAACATATCCCTTTTATTATTGAGTTTAATGAAGTTTCTTCTTGTAAACTAAAATGTTTTAAAATGGGTGGTGACCTTAAGAAGGAGTCCTCAGTTTAATTTCCATAATTTTTTGTAGTAGAAAACTGCCTCCATTTCATAGGAACTCACTTGCTAACATTTGTACAAGTGTGTGTAGGAATAGCTTGAGACCCACAAGAAACCAGCCTTGTTCTGGTCATAACATGTGCCTCATTTTATGTCATCAGATAAAATAACTATCATAGCTAACAGGAATATTATGAAAATATATAGTAAAAGCAGATAGTCCTAGTTTTAAGCAATGTATTTGAGTTCCAATTCTTGTTTAGTTTTTTAAATCTTTATTGTTGAAAGTATTAAATATGCCTGCTTTTCCCCCCCAATGGCTTCTCTTAGCCCCCTCCTCCCAATCCACCCCAGGCCTTTGCCACTCTATTCTCTGTGTCCATGGGTTATGCATATCTCTATATTTAAAAGTCTAAGCAACCAAACAACCGAGTGACTGAATGACCTGTTGACTGGTCGCTATGATGTGCACTGACCACCAGGGGGCAGATGCTCAATACAGGAGCTGCCCCTGGTGGTCAGTGCGCTCCCACAGGGGGAGCTCTGCTCAGCCACAAGCCAGGCTGACGGCTGCCAGCACAGCGGTGGTGGAGGGAGCCTCTCCCGCCTCCTCAGCAGTGCTAAGGATGTCCAACTGCAGCTTAGGCCTGCTCCCCGCTGGCAAGTGGACATCCCCCGAGGGCTCCCGGGCTGCCAGAGGGATGTCTGACTACCAGCTTAGGACTGATCTCCCGGGGAGCGGGCCTAAGCCAGCAAGTGGACATCCCCCGAGGGATCCCAGACTGTGAGAGGGCACAGGCCGGGCTGAGGTACCCCGCCCAAGTGCACAAATTTTTGTGCACTGGGCCTCTAGTTTGATTATAAGTGACATTTGAAATAAACAGGGAAAAGTGAATTATTCAATAAATGGTATTAGAACAAGGAGGTGGTCACCTGGAAATTTTAAAAATAAATTTACATCATATTTCTTCAACTAAAATAAATTCCAGATTGAAAACATACTTAAATGTAAACAATAAAACCATAAAGTATGCATAGAGAAAATGAAAAATTTAAAAATAATTATGGAGTGGGCAAGAGTTTTGTATTGACTCAGAACACAGAAACTATAAAAAAATATATAAATTTTACTATTTAAATGCAAAAATTTTGCACAACAAAGGAAAAACATGAGAAATTGAAGACAGCTGATAAACAAAAAAACATCTACAATTTATATAACAGATATTGAGATAATTTCCTTAATATATAAAGACTTTAAAATGACTCTTGCCTTGGCTGCATGGCTCAGTTGGTTGGAGTGTCATCTTGTACACCAAAAAAAGGTTGCAGTCATGGAACATACCTAACTTATGGGTTTGATCCCTTTTCAAGGTGTGTACAGGAAGCAACCAACCCATGTTTCTCTCTCATATGGATGTTTCTCTCTCTCTCTCTCTCTCTCTCTCTTTCTCCCCTCCACCCCCTTCCTCTCTAAAGTCAGTAGAAGCATATCCTTGGGTAAGTATTTTAAAAAAAGGATTCTTAAACACGTAAAAAGATACCCAACCTCACTTAACTGAAGGAAATACAAAATAAAACCATAAGAGGACAACGAGATTGACAGCTATCTGTGAAAAGGCTGCAGGACTTCTCAAACCTTACATGCTTACAAACCACCTGGAGATATTAACATGCAGATTTTGATTGAGAAGGTCTGGGATGGTGCCTGAGAATCTGCATTGATGACAAGCTCTAGTGATATCTATGCTGCTGGCCTACTGACAACACTTCATGCAGCATACGTTATTGGTGGGCATGCAAATTTATATTACCTGTCTGCAAGGCAATTTGGTAATATCCTTCAATATAAAAAGGGCACATTCTGGTTGTTACCAATTCTATATTAGTAATTATCCCACAACATATATGCAAAATTACATGCAAAGAAGGAAATTTACTGCAGAATCATTAGTACTAGCAAAAAATTAGAGTCAATATGAATATCCTTCAATAGGGGACTATTTACATACTAGGGGCCCAGTGCACAAATTCGTGCACTTTGAAAGAACTGTGGGTCGTGAGGCTGTGTTAGGTACAGGGGCGGGTCTCGGCCCATCTTCTGTGCCCCCGCCCAGCCCCTCCCTCTGCGGCCCCCAGTCCCCTGTCCCCTGTCTGCCGGCAGCCCTGCTCCCACAGCCATTGCTCGCATGCGATGATGGCGCTGGCCCCGCTTGCACCCACTGATGGCACTGAGCAATCGGGACCAGTGCCGGGTGCTGGCAGCGGGTGCGAGCAGGGCTGGCACTGGCAATGGGTGTGAGCGGGGCCAGCACTGGCATCAGGTGTGAGTGCCGGGTGGGACTGTGGATTGCAGGAGCAAAGAATTTTCAGTAAACACCAGAAGCTCACCCCAATGACCGACCAGTGCCCCACCTTGGTCTGACACCACTACTCACCTGCTTCACCATCCTACCATGGCTGACGCCCACCATGTTAGCGCACCTCATAGCAACTGGTTGTTCGTTTTTTTGGTTGTTCCAGTTGTTCCACCATTCAGTCTATTTGCATATTAGCCTTTTATTATATAGGATACATATATTATTCATATAATTGGATATGCAAATGAAAGGAAGAATAAGGCTGATACTGATGTGGAGAAATCTCCAAGATACTTTGATTTTATAAAGCTTCAGGAAAGAAAAGACACATACATGTGTGCCTGTGTGTGGATTATTCCTTTATTGAAGAGTCTGAAAACATGACGGGTTTTATCTCTCCCTATACATATTCAAACCTGCTCTGTGTTCAGGTTCTATCTAAGACAGTTTCATAACTTTTCCAAACACGTTTGGAAAACATGTATGTGAAAACATGTATGTGCACATAGAACAGTAAAGCACTACTTGCTTCCAATGTAACTCTGTTTCTTTCTGCTCTATCACTGAAGGCAGATGGCCACAGCTCCTTGCCTTTGGATTGCTCAAACATGAATCTTCAGGCATCATCCTCGATTTTCCCTCAAACTCTAGAAAACACACTATAAGCCAGGGGTTGGCAACCTTTTTGTGAGTGCGTGCCAAAACCAGCAAAATCTCTGACTCAAAATTCTTCTGTGTGCCAACCCTAATTTTTTGAGAATATGTTACGCCTACTTGATATCTCTTAAGGTGTACGTATGTGAAGAACCTTGAAGAAATAATAAAATTCATTTGAGCAACAAAAACACAGCATATGATGATGAAAAATACATTTATTTTTTAATGTAAACATGTACACTGATAGTCCAACAGAAAACTTTATGACTCGGTTTGATATTATCAGTGGGACTTTTGCTGCTGCATCACTGATGACAGAGATTTTACATCAGGTTTATATTTCATGACCTTCAGAGATATGCACGAGCTACTACTTTCACCCGTCAGGCTACTCCTATTATGAGACTTAACAAAATTCATCACTGAGAACAAAGATTCACAAGCATATGTGGATGAAACCAAAACACTGGTTGGATCTAGGAAGGCAGGGAGAGTTAAGGCAGAGGCATAGAAATTGCTCTTCCCCTCTCTCGTCAATCTATGTCTATGGTCTTTAAGATAACTTGTTATGTAAAATTATTTATTTATCTAAGATGCACCTACACTGAATTTATCTGAAAAATAAAAAAAGTCGATATTTATTAAGAAAAAAATTGTAAATGGAAGATTATAAAAGAGGGTTTCGCGTGCCAGCAAAAGTTACTGGCGTGCCATGTTTGGCATGCATGCCAGGGGTTGCCCACCCCTGCTATAAGCTCTCCAAATGAATTCTTTGAAGGCCCTCAGGTTTAAGAAGTGGTAAGTTACTATTCCTGGAGTGTCTGCTCCTTGCTTCATTGAAAGAAATGTAACTATAGGATAGGTCCTTTCTATGTAGACCCTAATATCAGAGGCCACAAACTGGTAGCCTCATCCATACCTGGCAACAGAGAAGTTTGTTTGTTTTGTTTTTAAATTTTTCCAGCTTTATTGAGATATAAATGACATACAACATTATGTAAATGTGTTGATTTGACACATTTACAAGTTTAAATGATTACCACCATAGTGTTCCTACCACATCCTTCCTGTCACATAGCCCCCCTTCTTTTTTTTGTGGTGAGAACTTTTAAGAACTACTTTCTTAGCAACATTCATGCATATGATACAATATTATTAGCTATAGTCATCATATTGTACATTAAATCCCCAAACTTGTTAATCTTATAATGGAAGTTTATACCCTTTAATCGATATCCCCCATCTCCCTCACCTTCACCCTCCACCTCCATCTTCTGACAACTACCACTCTTCTTCTTGTTTCTGAGTTTATCTTTTTTAGATTCCACAAGAGATATTTTGTTTGACTCTCAGAGCATTGGCCAGCATTCCCAAGTTAGATTTTACATGAACTTCCAGATTTCTAAAAATTTGAAAGATCTGACAACACAGGGCCTACATCCTCCTTTGCAGTATATGCCTGGAGCTGAGCAACAGTCACCCCTCCAGGTTCCGATGTCCCCACCATTCCCTGTTGTCTCAGATCAGTTTATTATTACACTGGCACTTTAGACTCTTCTACCTTCCTGTTTCTTTCATTGGTGTACATTGGATTATGTAACCTCTCTCCTGGCCATAGAATTAATCATGGACTGACCCTTAGCAAAACTGCAAAGCCTTCAGAGCATCCCACTATTTCTTTCTAAAATCTTTCCTCCTGCCCTGGCTGGTTTGGCTCAGTGGATAGAGTGTTGGCCTGCCAACTGAAGGGTCCCAGGTTCGATTCTGGTCAAGGGCATGTACCTTGGTTGTGGGCACATCCTCTGTAGGAGGTGTGCAGGAGGCAGCTGATCGATGTTTCTAACTCTCTATTCCTCTCCTTTCCTCTCTGTAAAAAATCAATAAAATATATTTTTTAAAAATAATAAACTCTTTCCTCCTATTTTAACACCTCTTCCAGCCCTTCAAAGGCAGGAGATTCATGATTTCCTACTTTTCCTGCTTCTCCTCTTTCAGGAAAGGAAGAAATGTGGTAATGTAAACTACACTATATGATTAGTGATATAATATGTCTTTTTGCGGGGGAGAGTCGGGGATAGCCAGGAGATGTTTAACATTTTCAAATGGTGAAATTCCAGCCAATTTGGCACTTGAATGAATGAGACACTTAGGTATAGGAGACTTCTCTAGGATCCTTCAAACCACATCTTGTGGACAATTACTCCTTCCCCACTCTATGACAGCCAGCTAAAATATCTGCCAAAACCATCTGTTTCTTTTTGCTTCTCAGGCTAGTGGCTTGCTAGGGAATCCCCACCCTAGTGGGTTCTCCCTGGGAAAAATATTTATTTAATTTGTTCCTATTCTGGGATGGGGTGCCCTGTGTGTTTTAGCCAACCAGAAGATTAATCTGTGCCAACAGTGCAATGTGGCTGCAAACACCACCCCCCCACACACACACATACATACACACACACACACACACACACACGAACATAGACTTAGCCACATCATCCATAGTAGAGAAAGCATAGGAAGTAATTTCTTTGACATCTTAACCCACATCTGGAGATTTGTAAAGATCATTCTGACAGTCCACATTTTGAGAAGAACACTGACAAGTTAAGAGCATTCTGAGGAAGGAAACTAGGGGAGAGATTATAGCCACGCTGATATAGTAATAAGAAAAGACTAAAGAAAGACTCCGTGGCTGTCTTCAAAAGTTTGAAAGGCTGTCTGAGAGGGAACAGGATGCATTAGCTTTTTGTTGTGCCAGAGAACAAACTAAGACCAATGGGTAGAAGTTAAGGGATGTGAGTGGGAGGAGATTTTGGCTTAGGAAATCAATTTAACAGCTACTAGATGGAGATTAGAGGAAAATGACTTTTTCTTTCACTAAAAATATCCCAGGAGAGGCTATTTGACCATCTGTTTGAAATGCTATAGAAAAAAATCCTTACAAGAGTTGGTAGCCTGATTTGATTTTGTTGGGACTCTTCATACCAGAAACCACTTTAGTATGAATTCTGCTTGTATATCATAGAAAACATATCCACAAATGCAGGATAACATCTCTGCCTACTGTATTTGAACTTCAGTGTCATCATTTTGGCCCAATTACATCAATGTTCCTTCAAGACCCAGCATCTGTGATTTGTGCAATTTTGTCTTTCTGCCTTAGATGTGTACACTTTGTATTCTTGTTGTCAGTAAGCATGTGAAATAGATTTTCACTCAGTGGGTTTTTCTTAAGTGCTCTTGCAAAGAAAATGATGTTGCCAATTGTTTATTCCATGGATAGCCTTTTTCTGTCCCCAGAATATGGCCAATATATCCATGACTCACATTCACAGGACAGAAAGATTTTTCTGGCTTAAGCTTTTACTTCTTTTGGCCAATTGGAGAGTTCATTATAAACATTTATTGATTTGGATTCATAAACCAAATGGGGGGGGAAAAAACCTTGCTGTGCTGGTTGCTATGGTAACTAGCATTTCACACATGTACCCTCCAGCAGTGATGGCTGAGCAGTGATGGCTCAGAACAGAAACCCAAAGCCTACCTATAGCTTCAAACTACATAGTCTTTTTACTTTTTAAATTGTGAATCAGTGAATTTCTCCCCACCATTTCCATGTGGTAGCATATTGTATTAAGGCAGATAGTTTTTATTTCATTTATTTCTATAGTTCTCTTAAGGAATTTTCCAGACAGACGTGACTTCTAATCAATTTTCATTGTCAAAAATTAAAGGAATTCTACCTCAAATTCAGCTATGTGCCTTGTGTTGACGGTGATATGATAGAAATTTGGGTTCTATTCTTTATCTTCAAGGAATGTATAGCTGGAGTCCAAGAGCACAGACATAAAGTAGCAGGCAGGCAACACAAAAAAATGTGGTTAAATGCCAAACTCTGCAACACAGAGGATTACAGAAGCAAAGCATTCTGGGTAGAGCACAGGCTACAGAAAGAGACAAAACTAGTTTGAACTGTATGGCCTTGATTACATTACTATTTTTCTGTAACTCACTGAAACAAGAACCATATCAGTCCATAGAGTTATTGTAAGGATTAAATAAGAGACTAATATAAAGTGCCTAGAATAATGTCAGGCCCATATAAAGTACTCAATTAATGGGAATTATTATTTTTTCATTGAAGTAATTTATTGAGATAAAAATTATGTTTTATTTTTGGCCAGGAGAGGACCCAGGTTTTATGGAGGTTGAAACTTAGGCAATTTTTAGGTCCTGTTTTAAGAGCATAATAAAAACATCAGAATGTAAAATCAGGTAGTATAAGGAAGCACTATAAATTTAAAACTTAAAAAGTAGAGAAAATTTTAAAAGATAACATTATTTAATTGCCCTATGCATGCCTTTAGTATTTCTTACTACACTTTCTGACTCTATAGTCTTTGATTGCCTCTTCATTGTAACATTTTCTATTGAGCAAGTACAAAATAAGTCAGTCACTCTTTTAGTAAATTAATTGAAATTTGCTTATTATTATTGATAATTGGGATGCATAAAACATGATTTTACATATAGATATATTTTCTGTTTTTAGTACTGCTAAAAACACAGGAATTTTGACAAATTCTATTTCATGTGACTGCCATAAAACAGGAAAAAATGTATAGTGTACCACAAGCATGTCAAACTCAAAGGCTAACATGGGCCACAAAAGAGCAAAAGCTTCAATTTTCTAGAAACGTAGGTTTATTTCGATAGAGACATGCTGAATACAAAGGGCTGAAATAAATGAGTAATCGTTAACATAAAATAATAGAACATTTTAATAAAAATTAATGTTTTTCTACCAGACACTGAATAATTGCACAAATTAATAAGCGTAACACAAATAAGCCTATTTTTCTTGATCTCCGAGAGCAAAATATTTCCTGTTGCACACACCAAACAAGTCAGTCCAAGACTAATGACGTGGAAATTGACTGCTAAAACATTTGCTGCTAGTATTAGTGGAGAGAAATGATGCACCTGCAGGTAAGGTGCGTAAGGGAAATGAATGCAACACGATTATAGTAATCAATCATTAGCGAATGTTGTAGTTCATTATTAATAATTCTGTATAACAGAATATTGTAAAAATTAAGTTACAAAATTTTTATTAAAACATTTCTTACATACCGTTATATTGGCTGGGCCACAAAAATATTTGTTGTGGGCCGCATGTGGCCCACTGGCTACGAGTTTGACATGCTTGGTGTACATGTATAGAATATTGTCCAGAGAGAGCTTCTGTTTTGAGTAGGCAACCATAAAAACCAAATACTTGGCTTACATATTTCTACATTTGGTGATTGGAAGAATTTTCCACAAACTACCTTCTGTTTCCATGCATTTCAAACCTTGTTTCTCTTCCACTTCCCATGTGTTTCTGGTGCTAGGTCCACAAGGAGACATGCACACCCTAAATGACCCCCTGGCTCTGCCCAGGAGTTAGCACCACAGCCACTAGGCAGATTCCTAGGAACCATTCCTGTACCAGAATGGCCAGAAATAACCTAACAATATATGGAAGCGATTACCTACCACATAAATATATTCTAAATGTAAACTAAATGCTTTTCCAACTTAACTTCTCTCAGCTGATCACCGAATTGCCATCCATCACCACCCAACACTAGGGGAAAGAGAGAGTTGTCTTGTCAATCGTACTTAGGTTATCTCATTTTTCCTAATTTTGCAATGACCATGTGAATGCATTGCTAGGGTTCTTCCCAGGGTCTTAGAAAGAACCAGTGCATGTGAGGGGTTCCGAAACTAAATTTTACTACCTTCATTGAAATTCTTTTGATTCTTTCCACTCTAGGGCAGAGACTTTATTCCGGATGAGAAAGAGAACATGAGCAAAGGCTCTAAAGAAATGTAGAGGACTGATGAGATTCTGGGGCAACTAGTCTGATCTGAGCTGGGTCTTTATCAATAGGCTTGTGAGATCCATTTCTGGGCAAACAGAGAAAGGGCAAGGAGTGAAAGGCTTTTGGCAAGAGAGAGACAATATGAAAGCATTTAAAAATATTAGTTTGAATGAATACCTACTGAGCCTTAGTTATTTGTGAAAGCCCAAAGAAAAGCATGAAATCTCATTAGGAGACAGAACTCAGTATAGCAAAAAGAGCCCAGATAATAGACTAGGGAAGTTCTAGCTCCTGAAAATATGCTGCTTACAGCCATCTGTGGGCCTAAACTACAGGTCATTCTGTCAAAATACTCTTATGATGTGCCACTGGAGAATAATCTAGTAGGCTGAAGCACAGGGGAATATAGAAAAATTGTTGTTAGCAGGCCTCTCGGGACACTTACTCCAACTGGGATTTTAAATCAACAAACTGTCTTGTCCTCAAAAGTTAAGATGCAAATGACAGATGCCAGAGAGATACTCTGCTCCTCTCACCAGTCAGTCCCAGACTCCTTGATCTCTCCCAGCTGCCATCAAGAGTGTCCCCACTTACCAGGCTGGTGTGGCTCAGTGGTTGACTGTAGACCTATGAACCAGGAGGTCAGGGTTTGATTCCTGCTCAAGGCACATGGCCAGTTTGTGGGTTCGATCCCCTTGGGGGGGGGGGGAGGAGTGTGTAAGAGGCAGCTAGTTAATGATTCTTTCACATCATTGATGTTTCTATCGCTCTCTTCCTCTCTGAAATCAATAAAACAAAAAATAAGCTTATAGATAAAAGAATGAGCCCACTTGTCTGGTGTCCCCTGAAAGCTATTGGACAATGACAGAAGGGCCAGCCATGAAGCACCCAAGTTTCATGGGTGAGAAAAGGTGTGAGAAATATGAAATGGGCCCACAAAAAAAGGAAAGAATTAACCAGAATACTTGACTGAAAAAGCCTTGTAATGAAGGAGGGAAAAAAGGGCCTAGATTAGGATCATATTGTTTTGAATATTGAAAGAGCTGTAGCCATAGTTCGTATCTTACGTCAGTGAAGTAGAACATATGTATTTTACAAGTTAGGCCAATATGCTTAGATTTTAAATTGCTTACCTATTTATTCGGTGTCTATTGACTGTCTAGTCTCTGTAGGCATGTCTAAACGCATTTACCATCAGTGAGGGAGAAAGCAAGTCTCAAGATAGACATAGTTCCTACTCCAGTGAAGCTCACATTCTAGTCAGAAGGAGAACAAAACTTAAAAGATGAAAAAAAAACCCCCAATAATTTAGAGTTTGTAGCATAGGGGAATGGGGCACAGCTATGTTACCTTGTATGACCAGGAAACGCCTCTGTGGAACAGAATGAATGAGCTGCAAGATAATAATTCAGCCATCCAGACACCTGGGGCAAAGCATGTGTGGAGGAAAGAGCTCCAAGGACAAGATCCCTGAGGCTGGAGGAGCAAAATGAAGAACAGAGTGACCGAGTAGAGAGGGCAAAGGGAGTGGTTACAGCATGAGGGCACAGAGATGAATAAACAAGGCCATCAGATCATTTACAATCTAGTAGCCATGGTAACCTATTTGGGTTTTAATCTAAATACAATAGGAGGCCATTGAAGGGTTCTGAGCAGAGGAGTGATATGATCCGATTGATGTTCTTAGAAGATGATTCAGGCTGTGAGGTAGAGAGTGGACTGTAGGGATCAAGAGTAGAAGAAGGACAACAGTTAGAATGAGGACAACAGAATCAGGAGCCATAAAATCAGGGTGTGATAGTGACTTGGCCTAGGCTGGTGTGGTAGAATCCTTGCATGAATGGCTCTAATTAATAGCCTTCTGGAATGGCAAGCCCTTTGGTCTACAATTTACAATCCCCTTCCATTCTGACTCTGGGCTTTGAGCAATGAGATGCAAGCACAGGCTGGCACAGGGCTTGCTCTCCAGCACAATTAGTCCTGCTTGTTCTTGGAGCCCTGCCATGCCATGAGAATGGACCAGGGCTAAGTGCCTACTGGAGGGGAAGAGACCATATGGAGCAGAGGTGTATTGTCCCAGCTGAGGTCATCCAAGAAAGCCAGTCCCTAACCATTAGTGTAGACTGTAGATGCATGAGCAAGCCCAGCTGAGCTCAATGAAGCCCAGTCCAGATCAGTAGAAATGTCCAGACAAACCAAGAACAGGTAAGAAATAAGACCTGGTTATTGCTAAAAGCCACTACATTTTTACAGTGCTTATTATTTGGTGTTAAACAACCAATCTACATGCTAAAAAAAAAAAAGAAAGAAATTTGGATTTGAAAAACAACAATGAGGTACCATCTCACACCTGTCAGAATGGCCATCATCAACAAATCAACAAACGACAAGTGCTGGAGAGGATGTAGAGAAAAAGGAACACTTGTGCACTGCTGGTGGGAATGCAGACTGGTGCAGCCACTATGGAAGGCAGTATGGAGGTTCCTCAAAAAATTGGAAATGGAACTCCCATTTGACCCTGTGATCCCACTTCTAGGAATATATCCCAAGAAACCAGAAACACCAATCAGAAAGGATATATGCACCCAGATGTTCATAGCAGCACAATTCACCATAGCTAAGATCTGGAAACAGCCTAAGTGCCCATCAGTAGATGAATGGACTAGAAAACTGTGGTACATCTACACGATGGAATACTATGCTGCTGTTAAAAAGAAGGAACTCCTACCATTTGCAACATCATGGATGGAACTGGAGAGCATTATGCTAAGTGAAACAAGCCAGTCAATGAAGGAAAAATACCACATGATCTCACTCATTCATGGATAATAAAGACCATTACAAACTTTTGAACAATAATAGATACAGAGGCAGAGCTGCCTCAAACTGATTGTCAAACTGCAGTGGGAAGGCCAGAGAGAGTTGGGGGGCAGGAGGGAGGGGAGTAAGAGATCAACCGAAGGACTTGTATGCATGCATATAAGCATAACTAATGGACATAAGACACTGGGGGGTAAGGGAGGGTAGGGGTTTGTCAAGGGCGGGGGGGGGGGGGAAAGGACACTTATGTAATACCCTTTGTAATACTTTAAGCGAAAAATAAAAAATAAATAAAAAAATTATCAAAAAAAAAAAAAAAAAGAAAGAAATTTGGATTTGAAATATATTTGGAAGTAGGGAAGAATTGCTCACAATTAGAATAGTTGTCCACCATCAAATACATGTACTTGACTTATCAGAATGGCTTAAATCTAGCACAAAAAAAAAGATAATATATTCTATGTTCCTAATAAATGGCACGTTTTTAGTCACAGTGTTTCCATCAATTCTGAAAGTCCAGATGAAGGTGGAACTGAGGACACCATCATCATAGGGCAAATATTTGAGGATTTAATGGGGCGGAAACCAAAGAAGGTAAGGAGCAGAGAGAAAGGCCCGGCTTTTCTAAAAGGGAGCACACCATTGTGACAGAGGTGGCATTAAAAATGTAATTCCTAGAAATTTGACTGTGGTTCCAAAACAGAGACTTGAATCCGGTATTGTCCCAAATAACTTATTCAAGAAAATTAAAAATTTGAACCAAAAAAAACCCTAGAATTTGAGAACTTCATTTGTTGTCTGAGAAAAAAATGATTATTTTTGTATTCAGTTTGATCCATGTTTTCTAGATCAGTATGTGCCAGCCAAGGAGCCTGATAGGTAGAGGCTGGGATTAAGAGTGAGGAATTCCCAACACTAGTACCAGTTTTTCTGGGGAAATAGCGAGCTCCTCTTGTGTCTGAACATCAAGTTCCCCAGGAAAGAGACCCTGAGATAGACATTTGCTAGCGGGAAGTTTACTGGGGAGTGCTCTTAGAAACAATATCTGTTGGGAAAGGGAAGGAAGCCAGATGGACAGAAATTTCCCTGGCTGGAGAAATTAACCTTGCAATGAAGTTGTAACAAAGGCGTCGGTCAATCTCATTGAACCACTGAAGCTTCGATGGTTCTTCAAAGATGCCCCTCACTTATGCAAGGAGGGCCTGAACTGACTCCAAACCAACAAGTCAGCAAATGCTGGCTGCCTCTGGAGAGGAGAGGAACCGTGAGTGAGGCGGCTCCTTTCCGCTGACAGCATCAATCACGGGGAAGAACTCAGGTGTAACCCTCACAGGCAACACCCCCAGCATCTGGGGAACAACTGCCTGGGTCCTGAGAGAGGGGAATCTGCATGGTAACAGCAGATCCACTACAACCTGCCCAGCAAGGGCAAAGGTATTTTCCTCCCACATCACTGAGGGGGAAGATACAGACATTAATCCAGGACGTGACCATGGACAATGCCTTTCTTTTTTTAATCCTCACCAAAGGATATGTTTACATTGATTTGAGAGAGAAAGAGATAGATATATACAGAGAGAGAGAGGAAGGGAGAGAAAGAGAAACATCAATGTGAGAAACATCAGTTTGTTGTCTCCCACACGCACACCAACCCAACCAGGAATGGAACCCTCAACCTAGGTATGTGCCCTGACCAGGAGTCAAACCTGCCACCTTTTTGGTATATGGGACAATGCTCCAACCAATTGAGTTACCCAGCCAGAGCGACAATGCCTTTCTTTTCTTTTTTTTTAATTAAATCTTTATTGTTCAGATTATTACATTTGTTCCGCTTTTTTCCCCCCATAACTCCCCTCCACCCAGTTCCCACCTACCCCCTCACTCCCCACCCACTGTCCTCATCCATAGGTGCACGATTTTTGTCCAGTCTCTTCCCTCATCCCCCACACCCCTTTCCCCCCCAGGAATAGTCAGTCCACTCCCTTTCTATGCCCCTGATTCTATTATAATCACCAGTTCATTCTGTTCATCAGATTATTCACTTGATTTTCAGATTCACTTGTTGATAAATGTGTATTTGTTGTTCAAAATTTGTATCTTTACCTCTTTCTTCTTCTTCCTCTTCTTAAAGGATACCTTTCAGCATTTCATATAATACTGGTTTGGTGGTGATGAACTCCTTTAGCTTTTCCTTACCTGTGAAGCTCTTTATCTGACCTTCAATTCTGAATGATAGCTTTGCTGGATAAAGTAATCTTGGTTGTAGGTTCTTGGCATTCATCACTTTGAATATTTCTTGCCATTCCCTTCTGGCCTGCAAAGTTTCTGTTGAGAAATCAGCTGACAGTCGTATGGGTATTACCTTGTAGGTAACTGAGTTTCTTTCTCTTGCTGCTTTTAAGATTCTCTCTTTGTCTTTTGCTCTTGGCATTTTAATTATGATGTGTGTTGGTGTGGTCCTCTTTGGATTCCTTTTGTTTGGGGTTCTCTGCGCTTCCTGGACTTGTAAGTCTATTTCTTTCACCAGGTGGGGGAAGTTTTTCTGTCATTATTTCTTCAAATAGGTTTTCAATATCTTGCTCTCTCTCTTCTTCTGGCACCCCTATAATTCGGATGTTGGTACACTTGAAGCTGTCCCAGAGGCTCCTTACACTATTTTCGTATTTTTGGATTCTTTTTTCATTTTGCTTTTCTGGTTGGGTGTTTTTTGCTTCTTCGTATTTCAAATCTTTGACTTGATTCTTTCAATCCTCTAGTCTGCTGTTGGGAGTCTGTATGGTATGCTTTATTTCAGTCAGTGTATGCTTAATTTCTAGTTGGTTCTTTATCACAACATCGAGGGTCTCATTAGATTTCGTGTAGATCTCATTAAGTTTATTGGCAGTTTCTAGAAAATTATTGAAAAACCTTAAAAGTGTTGTTTTGAACTCTATATCCAATAGTTTGCTTTCCTCCCTTTCTGTCATTTGTGTCCTTTTTATTTGTCTCGGCATTTTTTATGTTTCCCTGTGTTGATACAGTGGTTTTCTGTGCTGAGTGTCCTCTAGGGCCCAGTGGTTCAGCCTCCCCAATTACCTGAGGAGGACACTCTTGGTGCACCCCCTTGTGGTTTTTGTGCTCAGTCTTGTTGTAGTTAAGCCTTGATTGTTGTAGGTATCACTGGGAGGAATTGACCTCCAGGCCAATTGGCTGTGAGAATCAGCTGTGTCTGCAGTGGGAGAACTTCTGTGCTGGAGACACCCCTCTGGGACAAGACTTGCTTCAATGGGGCTTTGGTGCTCACTGAGTCTGCCCCCTGAGTGTGTCCTTTATGTTTCCACGGAGCTGCAAACTGGATGGTCCCACTCTGACCTCTGGGCTTCCTGGCTTTTGGATCACTAGGGAGGTGCTAATCTAGCCTTTGCCTGAGGCCATCCAGCAAAAGCCTCCCTGCAGGGCTTGGGCAGGGCGGGTCCCACAGGATCAACAGGGAGGGGCTAGCAGTTATGGCTGCTCTCAGTCTTGCCCTCAGAGGCTCTGCTTCTCAGTGTCCCAGTAATCGCTGCAAGCCCCACGGAGAGAAAGCTGCCCTCAAGTTCCAACTGATGCCAGACAGTCCTGCTTCTCCCATATGAGTCTGAGTCCCTAGAGACTTGGCCGGAACTGGAGCTCAGAGCCTGAGACTCCCTCCCGATTGAAAACGACAACCGCGCCCTCAACTGCCAGCCTGCTCCACATGCACCTCCACACCTTAGTATTTTACTTCCGCACTGCACCTCCTCTGAGCCTAGGTATGCTTTTCTCTTTCCTTCTAGTTGTAGAATTTCCACTCAGGCAGCCTTCCTGTGGTTCTGGATGATGTCTGTTCCATCTTTTAGTTGTATTTTTGAAGTGGTTGTGCGAGGCAGCAATCTCCGGTGTTTACCTATGCCGCCATCTTGGTTTCTCTGAAAATGCCTTTCAATCATCATGATGAGGTTAGTGCCAGGCCGCAGTGAATTGAAAAAATGGGAGATGGGGAAGGCAAGGCAGAAAATATAAAATTTGATAAGCAAGGTAGTGAAGAGGAGAAAAGCTGGTAGTGACCACAAGAGATGCAGATTTTTATTTTTTTAAATAATAGTTGGGATTAAAGTGTGTTAGTAGAATGAAGAAAGAATTAAATAAAGATATTGAAAATAAAAAAGGAAAAATAATAAATTTTAAAAAGTACCACTCTGGCCAGTTTTTCTCAGTGGTTGGAGTGTCTGCCCACACACCTAAAGGTCTCTGGTTTGATTCCCAGTCAAGGGCACATACATTGGTTGCAGGCTTGATCTCCAGCTGAGGTTTAAAAAAATGTCCTAAGGTGAGAATTTTTTTTTTTTTAAAAAAGTACCAAGAAAGAGAGACATTTTAGAATTGAGAGTTCATGTAAAGATGAACACTGGCAGAGACAGGAAAATAACTTCTGGAGGGGAAAAAGAGAAGGTGGCTGTAGAGAGAGTGGAGGGAGAAAACTTGAAGGAATTCATGACCTTTATTTTCTTGGTAAAGCAGGAATCTAAGTCTTCTGCTAAGAGTAACAGCTCAGGGTTTAACATAGGAATGATGTTCTAAATTACTCTTTAGGAAAATGGGTAAATTTGCTGGGCAGGGATGAGAAAACAAGTAGATACTTGAAATTAGACAATGGTGTAGTGCCAGTCCTGATCTAGTTTTTGGTTTAGTCTTCACTTTTGGTTTGGGCTCCCCCCCGCCTCCTCACCCCCCATAGTATTGTTCACCTCAGAGACAGGAAAGGAAGAAATGAATGGTACTGTACTCATCCTAGATAAGGAATTGACTGAATTGGCTGATGTAGAAAGGGAAAACTATGGGTGGTGATGAGAACTTGCTTGAAATAATTGATCTTGAAGCCTAGGACAGCTAAGGAGGAAAAGACAGCCAGGAGTGGGGCTGGTCAACTTTGATAATTGTAAGGGCCCAGGCTAAGAAGGGTTTTACTGGACATGAAAGAGCTTTGGAATGGCAGCCATATCAGGTGGCTGCTGAAGTGAGGTGAATTCTATCTTGGGCCTTGGCAGCAAGCAATGATGTGAGGGCTGAAATCTTTCTGGTTTTGCCTGCCCTCCTGCCTAAGAAGCCAGTAGCCACCCTGACCCATCAGGGCTTGAGTCTGACAGTTATATCTCTAATACCCTCTGACACTCAGGTCTCATTGATCCTTTAACCTTTCCTTAATGTTGGGCCCCATATTCTTTGTTGTTGGCACTATGAGAAGATTACTTATCAGACCTTTCTAGATCCTAGTGGGAAAGCATGGCTTCTTGGTAAAATGTTACTGGGGGAACTAGCCTTTCTTTTGTGGCATCTGCTTCTATCCCTCTTAACACTAGTAAACCCTTTCTTCCTAGTTACAAGGAGAAAATGCTCTATGGCAGAACTGATTTTATACCAAGACAAAATTGTATGTGTCCATATAAATACTTTTCATATGGGATGTGCTCATATACAATAACGAGTTTGTGTTTAAGTAAACTTGGAGACAATAACAAGACCTATGTTTCAGACTGCATGTATGCACATACGTAACAAGCCTATGAAGAATTATTTGAGATTGTGAAATACTTCAGTTCTATGAGATTGCCTGAGACTCAGGTGATCTTTATTTAAATGGCATTAAACAAGGTGATATGAGAACTGCTGTAGGTTTGGAGGGACAATAGTGGAAACCAGAGATAGATGAGACCATTTATGTCATTCTGCACTTAAGACGTGTGCCCACTGCCTGTGCTTGCTTATGCTTTTCCCAGGTCAGTTATACCAGATGCAAGAAATCAGGCTGCCAGGAGCTCCTCATGAGTTGCCCCTTTTCAGAGTTGACTAAGACCTTTGGCCCTGTTTCACTTTGATTTAATTTTGTCACCGCCTTCTGGATATATCACCACACGAAATTCCTGAGTGTATCTCCTGCTTGTCACAAAAAAGATTTCAAAATGCCTTCAAGAGAAGAGGGGGAGGGAACCTACTTCCTTGTAAGGAAGCTTTGGACCAAATGACATCCCTCCTCCTCCCATGACCAGTTCACTATTGACCTAAACCACAACTAGCACAGAGCCCTCCCCATTTGCCTGAAGGCCCATGAAAGGGAGCATCGCAGGCTCGGTAGGTAGCTCGACAGGAGATGCCTATAAATAAGTAATTCACTCCCAGGTCCAATTTCTTTTGTTGAGTTTGTGTCCAAACGCCACCTTGTTGTTTTATTAATGCAGGTGTCTCATTTCCATTCTCAGTTTCAAAGCTGATGGCATCGGAAAAAAACAAAAACAAAAACCCTGCATCTGTTACTGGGCCAAAGTCCACCAGAGTACCCAGGAAAAGTGTGTTACTTTGGTATAATAAAAGAAAAACGTGCTCTTGGCATTGTCTCTAGTTTGATTGTTTAGGGTCCATATTTTCCTATCCTATCATTGTTTGTTTGCCTCTGTGTTGTCTTAGCATGATAAGCCTGCTTGTGTGTAAAGTGGACTCTATCAATCTGTATGATCAGCTTGTAAGGGAAAATTGGCTCTCATTCTCTAGGATGGATCATTAAAATGAGGTCCAGACATGCTAGAGGAGCTCAAGGAGAATGTCTACTCATATGTGAATACCTAGGCTTCACTTAGCGAAGGACCTGAAATAAATTCATGGAGGCTCAGAACTAGATGAAAACTTAGGGATGGTCTAGTCAACCTCCTTCTATAGGCAAGAAAATGGAGCTCTAGGCAGTTCAAATAATTTCTCCAACACTAACTTGAACAGGGGGAAAGGACAGGGTAAAGTCCAGTCCTCCTGGCCCCGCTGTTGATCCTATAACCTGAGGTTCATAAATAGAACTACCTAATCCTGGGGAATACAACGTCATGTGCCAAGAAATACTCAAAACTATAGCATAACTATACTTCTTCTTCCTGAATCTTGAATATTACCTTAAAATAAGTGAGTTAAAACACATTTTTTATTTAAAAAAAATATATATTTATTATGCAGGAAAAAGCAAAATTCTCAAAGGAATTTAGTCTTGGGGCAGCCAGGTCTATGTGTCGCCACTGCTGAGAGTTCCTCTTGGACTGGTTTCTACTTTACCTCACACTGTCTCTAATGCCCAGAAATTCCCCCGTGAACCACTTTGGCTAATTTCTTTTTTGTCCTGGACATTTCCTCTGGTCTATCTCTACATTAGCAAGAAAAAGTGACTCAATCCCGAATGTACTAAAATTACTTAGTTTCCTTCTTGGATAAAGGGGGAAACATGGTTTCAAGGTCTTAACACATTGAAATTTGAATCATTTTTATGTCTTTTCTGCCATATTCTTTTTGAACTATAGGTTCAATGTAGCAATGTTAAACCTGGGAAGGAATTAACTTCTCTCGGCCCCGCCCCCCCCCCCCCCCCCAGGTGTTACCTAAATCCACGTCTAATTATTTTCTTTAATTGCAATTTAATATTGCTCCTATTTTTAAAAAGTAAACACAATTTATCCCTTCACTTAATTACCTCCTGTCCTGCAAAGAACTTGCTCTTAGAGTTCAATTAAAGCACTTGTGGTATGAAGCATCTGCTTTCTTCCCTTCTTTCCTTTTTTTAATTTATTTAAATTCTTTATTGTTGAAAGTATTACATATGTCTCCTTTTCCCCCCTTGACCTCTCCCCAGCCGCTCCCACTACTCAGCACTTGCCCTCACCCCCCTACTGTCTGTGTCCATTGGTTAGGCTTATATGATTGCATACAAGTCCTTTGGTTGATCTCTTACCCGCCCCCCCCCCCCGCCCCCCACCCTCCTCTGCCTTCCCTCTGAGGTTTGATGGTCGGTTCGATGTAAAGCATCTGTTTTCTGAAAGTGTGAATGAACTGAGAGTGTTTGAACACTTTTTATACCTCTTACCAAGTCCCTTTAGATTTGGTCAGAGCAACAGCTAGAATTATTTAGGTAGGTATTCCTGATTCATTTTTGTCCAGAGAAATAGGTTACAAAAATTCCTCTGTATAGGTCTTTTTCCATGGTTACCTCCTGGTGTATTGCAGTGATGGCTCAAATTCTTCATTCCTTCTTATAACTGTGCACTTTTCTACATGTCTTCACAGTTCTTCCTATCATGTGGGAGAACATACTTCCCTGTTCTTTGATTAGGAGTTTAGTCATGTGATTTGCTTTGGCCAATGGGATCTTGACAGATGTGGTATGAGCAGAAGCTTAAATGGTGCTTTCATGTGTCTGCTTGCTCTCTTGTGTCTCTGCCATTATCATGAGAAGAACATTTTCAGTTTAGCCTGTTAAACTCAAGAGGATGAGAAACATTGGAATACAGCCAACCCCAGTCAGCTCCAGATGTCTGCATGAGTCCAGTCTAAACCAGCAATTGGTTGCTTTATTTGAGAACTTTGAAGATATCATCCTCCTGGCTCCTGGCTTTCACTCTTTTGTTAAAAATTCAACTGTTACTGTTATTGTTTCCCTCTAGTTCCTTGTAAGATTTTTTTTCTTGCTTGCTTTTCTGCAGTTTTCTGTGAAATGCTTGGATATGATTTTTTTATATATTTATCCTTCCTAAAATTTTTAAGTGTTTCTTAAATCTATAGCTTGATGTCTCTCAGTGTTAAAAAAAAACAACTCAGCCATTATCTCCTCATGTATTGCTTCTTCCCATTGTCTCTCTTCCTTTTCTATAACTTCAATAATACATATGTTGATATTATCACTCTACACCCTATGTCTCATACTCTTTTTGTGTTTTCCACTTTTGTAACTGATATTGCTCTGAGATTTAATGGATATTTTCATTTGATTTATCTTCCACTTATTAATTCTCTTTTTTATCTAAGTCTAACCTGATAATAAAATTATCCATTGGTTTGTTAATATCAGCTAATATGTTTTTTGACTTCTGAAATTATCATTTGGTTCTTTGTATATTGTCGCTTCATCTATCAAAATTCTCATCTGCTTTGTAAAAATTTCCTGAACATTATTTAACATTTTATCTGGTATGTTTCTATTTTTATTGCTTCTCTGTGTTTTTAGCATGTTATATTGTCTCCTTACCTGATTGGTTAATTTTTATTGAGTGCGGAACATTACATTTAAATAATGGTAAAGATGATTCACACAGGCTATGCTAAGGCATTAGCAATCCCATATCACTTTAGCCCAATCAAATACTGGTTTATTTCTGGTTTACTCATTCTCCTAAGATAAAGTGCCAACACAAAGCCTACTTGAGAGTAACCAGGCTATTGCCCATTCTTGACAGGCCATGATCTCCATTTTTTTTTTTTTTTTTGTCCTTTTAGATTTATGAGTCAGTGGGGAGCTTTTCTCAGATTCTCAGCTGCCTCTTCAGCAATTAATAGATACCTTGAAGACAAAGTAGTCACGAATATTAATTAAGTTCAACTCTCTGGGTTTCCTTTTTCTTCCAGATTTTGGCCCTATAATTCTTCAAAGTCTTGGTATCTATCTTACTTTTTCAAACAGATTTCCTAATATTCTGTATTTTTGCTCAGTGATAGAAAATGAGAAAAATTATCTCAGAAAGGATAATAAGCTATTTCAGAAATGTTGAAAACCAGAAGACAATGGAATGACATTTTTCAAGTAATACAAGAAAATAGCTGCCAACCTAAAGTTTTATATCTGTAAAACAATTTTTTTTTTCAAAAGGAAACATGAACTAAATAGATTTCCAGATAAATGCAAATAGAGATGATTTGTCACCAGAAAACCCATAATAAGAGAAATACTAAGATCCAGCAATTCCATTCCTGGTATTTACAAAAAGAAAACAAAAACACTAACTTGAAGAGAAACATACACCTCCATGTTTATAACAGTATTCTTTATAATACACAAGATATGGAAAATAACCTAAGTGTTCATCAGTGGTTGAATAGATAAAGAAAATGTGATTTATTTATATATGAATATTATTCAACCATATAAAAGAAAGGAATCTTCTTTTTTTGTGTGTGCCTTTTATGACAATATGGATAAACCCTGAGGGCATTATGAAATAAGTCAGACAGAGAAAGATAAATACAGTATGATCTCATATATACAAAGAACAGATTGATGGGGGTGGGGAACACTCTAAATATAAGAACAAAGAGAAGTTAGATGTAAAATATGTAGAAAGCAATACCATAAAACACTAAGCAAAAGAATGTTGGTATAGTTATACCAGTATCTGGTAATGTAGACTTTAAGGTAAGAAATATTGGTAGAAATAAGCAGGAACAAAAATATATAATAATTGTAAATATCTATGTATTCAATAATAAAATTTCAGAATATATAAAGACAATTTGACAGAAATAAGGGGAAAATAGACAAATCATAATGAGAAAATTTAACCCCCTTTCTCAGCAACTGAAAGATCAAGCAGAAAAAATATCATTAAGGATATAGAAAGGCTGAATAACATGATTAGCATACTTGAATCATTTGACATATAGAGCACTACAGCCAACAACAGCTGAACACATATTCATGTGTATATTCAAATGGTATCCAGAACATCAATCAAAATTAGCCATCTGCTGCCCAGCTGGTGTGGTTCAGTGGTTGAGTATCGACTTATGAACCAGGAGGTCACAGTTCAATTCCAGGTCAGGGCAGAAGCCCAGGTTTCAGGCTCGATCCCCAGTGGAGGTCATGCAGGAGGCAAATTATTGATGATTCTCTCAACATTCATGTTTCTATCTCTCTCTCCCTCTCCTTTCCTCTCTGAAATCAATAAAAATATATTTTTAAAAAATTAGCCATCTGCTGATTCATAAATCAGGTCTCATCAAAATTCGGAGATCTTAATCATTCAGGGTATCTTTTCTTACCACAATGGAGTTAAGCTAGGAGATAATAAAAATATGACTAAAAATGTTTCAATAATTGGAAATTAATTTCAAAATTTGAAAATCCTCCAATATAATTTATGATATTAACAGAAAAGGGAGAAAATGATTTAATTATCTTGATAGCTGCAGAAAAAAATTCGTAAAATTCAATACCCATGTAGGATTCTTTAAATAAACAAAAACAAAACAAAAAAAATATCTGCTTGAGATAATAAAGAAAAACTACAAAAGCATGAGAAAAACCACAGCAAATATCATACTTAAAACAAAATAATGAATATTTTTCCTCTGAGATCAGGATAGAGATACAGATTCCTTCTAGCAACACCTATTTAACATTGTATTATGTTTCCTAACCAGTGCAATAGGCAAGAAAGAATGAGTTTAAATTACCACACTGATAATCAATTCAAACAAAAAGTATTAATAGATGCCCTAACTGGTTTGGCTCAGTGGATAGAGCATCAGCCTGAGGACTGAAGTGTCCCAGGTTCTATTCCGGTCAAGGGCATGTACCTTGGTTGTGGGCACATCCCCAGAAGGGGGTGTGCAGGAGGCAGCAGATCGATGTTTCTCTCTCATTGATGCTTCTAACTCTCTATCTTTCTCCCTTCCTCTCTCTGTAAAAAAATCAATAAAATATTTTTTTTAAAAAGAAAGAAAAGTATTAATAGATGTTAAAAATCATTTGTAGAAGATTGTTGGAGGACAAAATACTACACATTGTCAAAGCATTGACTCACAGATTCATTTCTTTATTATAAAAGAAAAGGAATAGTTTACAATGGAGAAATCTGGCAAACACCACCTTAACCAAGTGATCAGAATTAATATTACCAAAAGTAAGTTGAAATGACATCATGTGCCTCCTGTTTTGATGCCTGAGCAACACATATCTCTATATATATAAGCCTAAGCAACCGTTTGACTGTTCAACCAGTAGCTATGAGGCACACTGACTACCAGGGGTAGACACTCAACACACAGGATGGAAACATGGAACAGACTGATTAATCTCAGAGGGAAGGGGGAAGGGTATAGAGTGGGAAGAGATTAACCAAAGATCTTATATGCATACTAGAGGTCCGGTGCACAGATTCTTGCACCAGTGGGGTCCTTCGGCCTGGCATGTAGGGATCAGGCAGAAACCAGCAGTCCAACATCCCCCGAGGGGTCCCGGATTGCAAGAGGGCACAGGCCAGGCCAAGGAACCCCACTGGTGCATGAATCCGTGCACCGGGCCTCTAGTTATCACATAAAAGTATTCTGCCAAAAAAGTTGATTCTGAATATAAGCATCAGGAATCCATCAGATAAATCCATATTGAATGATATTCTGCTTAACAAATGATCTTTAAAATTGCAAACATCATGAAAAATGAAAAATAAAGGGCTGGGAAACTATTCTAAAGAATTTAGAGGTGAAGTGTCATAATGTTTGCAACTTAACTCCAATGATTCAGCAAAATATATGCACATAGATTATCTATCTACTAGAGGCCCAGTGCACAAAAATTTGTGCACTTGGGGGGGCGTCCCTCAGCCTGGCCTGTGCCCTCTCATAGTCTGGGACCTCTCAGGGGATGTCCACCTGCTGGCTTAGGCCTGCTCCCCAGGGGATCGGGCCTAAGCTGGCAGTCAGACATCCCTCTGGCAGCCCGGGAGCCCTTGGGGATGTCCACTTGCCAGGAGGGAGCAGGCCTAAGCTGCAGTCAGACATCCTTAGCGCTGTGCTGGCTGTCGTCAGCCTGGCTTGTGGCTGACACATTGGCTGAGCAGAGCTCCCCCTGTGGAAGCACACTGACCACCAGTGTGCAGCTCCTGCATTGAGCGTCTGCCCCCTGATGGTCACTATGTGTCATAGTGACCAGTCATTCCCAGTCATTCTGCTGTTAGGTCAATTTGCATATTACCCTTTTATTATATAGGATAGAGCAGTGGTGGCGAACCTATGACACGCGTGTCAGAGGTGACACGCGAACTCATTTTTTTGGTTGATTTTTCTTTGTTAAATGGCATTTAAATATATAAAATAAATATCAAAAATATAAGTGTTTTACTATGGTTGCAAATATCAAAAAATTTCTATATGTGACATGGCACCAGAGTTAAGTTAGGGTTTTTCAAAATGCTGACATGCCTAGCTCAAAAGGTTCACCATCACTGGGATAGAGCCTTGGTGCATGGGTGGGGGGCCGGCTGGTTTGCCCTGAAGAATGTCCCGGATCAGGGTGGGGGTCCTGCTGGGGTGCCTGGCCAGTGTGGGTGAGGGGCTGAGGGCCGTTTTCAGGCTGGTCAAGCCCCCCAATGGGGACCCTCACCCCATGGGGGTGTGGCCAGACTGAGTGAGGGGCTTAGGGCCGTTTTCAGGCTGCCCACAGCCTCTTCAGGGTTGGGGGGGTCCCACTGGGGTGCCTGGCCAGCCTGGGTGAGGGGCTGATGGCCTTTGTCAGGCTGGCCACGCCCCTTGGCGACCCAAGCTCCCAGCTTCTCCTTTTTTTCTTTCTTTTTTTTTCTGGGATTTATTTATCTTCTATAATTGAAACTTTGTAGCCTTGAGTGTAGCCCAGAGCCGGCCAGGGCAGGCAGGAAGCTTGGCTTCCTCCATCACTGGGGGGCAACCCAAGCCTCCTGCTGGCTCTAGCTCCATGGCCGCTGCCATCTTAGTTGGGTTAATTTGCATACTTGCTCCTGATTGGCTGGTGGTCATGGCTTTTGGGCATGGCTTGAGCATAGCAGAGGGATGGTTAATTTGCATGTTTCTCTTTTATTATATAGGAGGATATATATATATATATATATATATATGTAATCTGAAAGAAAGAAAAAAGAGTGTGTACTGAAAAAAAATTTGTCAAAATATTAACAATTGAAGCACATAGGCCAAAGGTCAGCAAACTACAACCCACAGATCAAAGCAGGCTGATCTGCTTTACAAATAAAATTTTACAAACCTGCTTTACAAATAAAATTTTATTGGACCACAGCCATGCTTATTCATTTACACATTGTATATAGTGGCTTTCACTATATAATGGCAGTATTGAATAGTTGCAACAGAGACTCTCTGACTCACAAAGCCTAAAATATTTACTACTTGGCTTTTTACAGTAAAAATTTGTCAAACCCTGTTTTAAAAGATTGCATAGAAAACATTTTGATAACTTTGGGGTAGTCAAATTTTTCTTAAAGAGGACACAAAAATACTAACCATAAATTGGGTTACATTACAATTAAGAGTTTCTGTTCATCAAAAGATAGCAATAAAAGAGAGAACAGAGCTGGAGAAGATATTTATAATACATGCATACAGCAAAGGACATGTGCCTAATAGATATAAAGAACTCCCTAGGAGGCAGTCTCAAAGATGGTTCCCAGTAATCCCTAACTCCTGTCATTCATGGCCTCATGTAATCTTCCGTTCTGGACTCTGGGCTGACTCACTGGAAGAGAATCCAGTTGCCATATTGTGAACAACACTGTGGAGAGATCAACAGCCCATGAGGAACTGACATCTGCCAACAATCACATGAGTGAGCTTAGAAGCAGATTTTCCATCAGTCAAGTTTGAGATGATTGTAGCACTGGCCAAAGCTTAACTACAACCTCAGGAAAGATCATGAGCCAGAAACACCCAACTAAATGGCATCCAGATTCTTGACCCTCATCTATATATATAAAACCCTAATATGCAAATAGACCAAACAGCGGATCAACCAAACAACCTAACAACCAGTCGCCATTACGTGTGCTGACCACCAGGGGGCGAATGCGGAACATGGCGGGCATCGGCAGCAGGTGGCAGAGTGTGGAACATGGCAGGCATCAGCTGCGGCAGGATGGTGGAGCAGGTGAGCGGGGTGCCAGACCAAGGTGGGCACCAGTTGCTGTCATCAGGGCAAGCCTCTGGTGGTTACTAAAAATTCTTTGCTCCCATTCTCCGAGGTCCCAGCAGGTGCTCACACCCAATGCCAGCAATGGCCCCACTCACACCCACTGCCAGTGTCGGAGCCGCTGGCAGACAGGGGACTGGGGTCCACAACAGGAGGGACCGGGTGGGGGTCAATGGATGGGCGGAGACCCGCCCCTGTGCCCACCACAGCCTGGTGGCCCACAGTTCCTTTCAAGGTGCACGAATTCGTGCACTGGGCCCCTAGTAAAATATAAGATAATGAATGTTGTTTTAAACTAACAAGTTTTGGGGAACTTTGTTATGCAGCGATATGTAATTAATATATATTCCTACAAATGAATAAGGAAAAGTGAATCCAATAGAAGAGTGGGCAAAAATGGATAAAACATTTTCAAAAGAGAAATTCCAGTGGTCAATAAATAATCCGGAAAATGTAGTTAAAGCCATAAAGAGTTATCACTATCTACTCACCAATATAGATGCTATTTTAAAAGACTAATTATACCAGTGTTGGTGAGGATGTGGACTTACTAGAACACTTATGCACTGCTGGTGGGAGTGTTCATTGGTGCAACCACTCTGGAAACTACTAAAGCTAAACATATAATACTTTATCACTCCTAGTTAAATGCATTCATAACCATTGGAAGTACACACACACACACACACACACATACACACACACTTCACACCCTGAATTCAGCAAAAACTCAACATTCTAGGCTACAAAGGAAGCCTCAATAAATCCCAAAGAATTAACATAAACAGATTACCTGACAGGTTCTCTAATCACAATGCAATATAAATAGAATTCAAGAATAAAAAGATAGACAACATTTCCCCCTACCCATTACATGTTTGTAACAAAAGAGAAAAAAAGAAATATTTAATTCATTGCTCAAGAAGATATCAAACATAAATTAGATATTTTAAAGTGAATGATGCAATTAAGATAGAACTTAGAGGGAAATTCATAATCTTAAATGCATTTATTAAAAAAGAAAAAAGATTTATATTCAATAACCTAAGTACTCAACATAGAAAGTTTGAAAAAAGATTAGGAGAGTAAAACCAACATAAATAGAAGGAAAAATATAACTTACAATCCAAATTTAATTAAAAGGGAAATAAGAGCAGTTAATCATGACTAATTAATCCAGTTTAATTAATTAAATGTAGTAACTTCATACTACTCCTGAACCACCCAAAGATCTTCAAATTCTGAATTCTTGTCCTTCCCATTTTCTACATTGTTATCTAGTATGTTCTTTTCATCTTGCTAACAGCCGAATCCCCAATGAATCAATGCTTACTCAGAAATCAATGTTACAAACTTATTTGCTTACAATTGCTTCTTGCATTAAACATTTTCCTTTTGCATTCAATTTTATTCTTACTGAAATACATTTTTAGTAGTTATTTAACCTCTGCCTGTACACTCAGTCTTTGTGTGTGTGTATCTGAACATGTCTTCCTTTCAGCCTTGGTCTTGGATGATGGTTTAGTTGGGAATAGAATTCTATTATTTCCCCCAGTCTTCTAAATTCTATTTTTGTTCATGAAGAGTCTGCTATCATCTAATTACCATATCTTTATCAAGAGTCTCTTCATAAGAAGTACATTGAGAGAACAGAGTGATGGGGTACAAGTAAAAAATTCCTTTATCAATCTCCTCTTGGTCATTCGAACCCACTCTGTGGAGCCACTTTTTTCCATACCCCTCAGATGAAATCCCAAGAAGGTACCAAGACTTTTTTCATCATTTTTAATTAATAAGATTTCCTGGTTCCTCTCAATTAATAAAATAGACAGTCAATTTCAGTAAATAAAATGTCCCTTCTTGTGTGCTAGTAAACCATTGGAAATTTATTAAAATTTATCCAACTAGGGCCTGCTTCACACTAGAAGCTTGCAGAAGGAAAAGAAAGGGGCCACTCTAGTTTTCTTCCTAATACTTCTCTAGTTCTTGTCCTTGCTTCTTGATTTCTAGATCCTTGGGGTGGACTGGGGGGCCCAGTGCTAGTTTGCTGGGAAAGGAGAAGGGTCTAGCAGGAAATGTTTCACTTTATTGATTGTGTCATGATCTGGTTTGCATCTTTCTGGGATTTTTGGATTTCAATGGTGATTCTTTTAGGGGGAAGTTTGGGTTTTTAAGCCCCCCAATGAGATTCCACATTGCATTTCTGATGGAGGCAATACACTAGTTAACTTCTTGCAACCCGCCCTACTATGCTGCCCCTAGCAGCTTATCACATAGTCTTTTGTTGCTGGGTTTCCCTCAACTGGCAGGTTTCCATCTTGTGCAGGTTCCCTTCAAAATAATTCCAGTTCAAGAGTCCACAGTACCTAGTAGCCCTTAGGAAACAATAGGTGTTTCCCAAGCCAAATGAAAAAGTGTTCCAACTACCACTTCCTTTTTGCCTCAGGCCCTGTAAGTGGTTACATTCAAAGCCTCTCATCTGCACCAAGGCTTCTTGAGACTGAATGAGAAAAACAACAACAACTAATTTTCACAAATTCTTGGGGACAATATCAGACTCTCCAAGTGACCCTCCCAAAACCCCTTTAGTAGACTTAGGATGAGTGTGCTTCTCCTCTCCCATCCACCCCACACTCAAATGCAAGGATTGGAAAATGGCACCACCTTTCACCAACTCTTCCTGAGAAATGCTCTCCTGGTTTCCTGGTTTCTTTGACTCAAACCTTTATACTCTTGAAGAGGGTTTGAGCTGTGTCATGGTTTTTAACACTCCTGTCCTACATCCTGCATAGGTAGTTTAGTACCTCTCTTTGCAATAAGGGAGTACTTACTCCTTATTATTTTGTTATTGGTCTTAAGAAGCCTCTGCAGAAATCAAGACAAAAAGAGTCCAATTATAACATTTTATTACAAATCTTTTCTATCTGTTTTTAAGATTTTCTGTTTTTCTTTGGTGTGCTGCAGCTTTACTTCCAATGTGTTAAAATGTGGACTTATTTGTATTTGTTCTGTGCATAACTTGGTATGCATCTGCATGTCTTTCTTTGATTTAAGAAATATTTGTTTATTATCTCTTCAAATATTTCCTCTTTTCAAAACAACACTTCTTCTATTTGGAACTCCTATTGGGAATATGTTGGGCCTTCTGACTCAATCCACTATGTTTTGTTTGTTTGGTTGTTTTTTTATTGAGTTCAGAAAGGAAGGGAGAGTGAGAAAGAGATAGTAACATCAATGATGAAAGAGAATCATTCATCGGCTCCCTCCTGCACGCCCCCTACTGGGGTTCAAGCCTGTACATGCTCTTGACCAGAATTGAACCTAGGACCTTTTAGTCTGCAGGCCAACGCTCTATTCACTGAGCAAAACCAACTAGGGCAATCCTCCATATTTTTTAACCTTAGCATTTTTCATCTTTATCTTTGGGAGTAATTTCCCCCTCAAAATTGTGATCCCTTTCAGCGGTTCTCAACCTGTGGGTCATGACCCCTTTGGCAGTCGAACGACCCTTTTCACAGGGGTCGCCTAAGACCATCCTGCATAGCAGATATTTACATTACAATTCATAACAGTAGTAACATTACAGTTATGAAGTAGCAACGAAAATAATTTTATGGTTGGGTCACAACATGAGGAACTGTATTTAAAGGGCCAGGAGATTGAGAACCACTAGATGAACTCCTCTATCTACTGGTGCATTACTCTCCATTCATCTATATTAAACGTCCTGTTTACTTATCTACTGAATTTTTATTTTTTCATTTCTATTTGGTTCTTTTAAAAATCCACTTTTTAACTCATAGTATCCTTTCTTTCATAGTATTCTTTGTTCTTTCTTTTGTCCCTTTAATAATTTTAAACCTACTTATACTAGTAGCATTTTTCCAATTATTTCTTATATCCAGTACCTGGAGCACTTCTTGTTTTATCTACTGAGTTATCCTCACGTAGTTCATTTCTTTGTAGTTTGTAATTTTTTACTGGTATTTCACATTCAGTTTCCCTCCCACCCCCAAGGGTACTCTGAGGGTGGAACAGCCCTGTGGAGCCATTTGTATCTCCTTCTATCAAAGCCCAAGAGTTTTCACTATGGACTAATTTTTATGGGTTTTTTTTCTAAACTTCATGCTTGTTTACACTGTAGGTAATAAAAATGTGGACTTCATACTTACTTGGAATTTTGTTTTTCTCCTTTATTTGGATTTGTTCATTCATTTACAAACATCTTTGTTCACTATTGCTCTAAGAAGACAACAACCTTTCCTTTAGCTTTCTGGGTTGTTGGACAAAGTTTTTCTGGTGCCTTTTACACACCAGGCAAACCTCCAACATTCCCAGCTTTAATAAGGAGATTCATTCCAAGCTCCCTCCCTGCACAGGTCCAAGTTTATGTATCCAGTTCCCATGTAGACATTAAAATCCTGCCCAGTTCTTAAGGTCTATATTTGGGTCTCATATTCCCTGGGGCTTTATTTCTTTGGTTTCTGCTTATGATTCCAATTTTGAGTTTTTTCTCTGTTCTGGCACCTAGTCATTTCCCTTTCTATCATTCTAAGTCATGTATTATATTTTATTATTGATATTTTATATAATTTAATATCATACAGAACTTAAAAGTGTAAAATCAGACCATCTGGATTCAAATCCCAGCTCTGCCTCTTTTTGGCTGTGTGACCTTGAGCAAGTTACTGATCCTCTTTAAACATCAGTCAATGTAAGTAATAAAGTAAAATGTAAGTAATAATACCTACCTCATATGAGGATTATGTGACTTACATAATTAGAGTGCCTAGAGTAACATGTAGCACATACTAAACGTTCAATAAGTTATTAGCTATTATTATTTTTCTTATGATCATCTCATGCATTCCCATGTGTTTATATCAAAAACAGGGCCCCCCTTTTTACTGAAAATGCTACAATATATTTTCTTTGTAATCCCAAAACAGTATCACCCTGCCATCTGTCACACTAAACAAGACTCCCTCATCTCTAGCTCATGTAGGCTTGGAGGATGCAAAGCAACTTTAAATTTAGTCTATGTAAACTGAAATTAGGAAGAGTAGAGTGTTTTAAGAGTTACTTATCTATTTCTGAGCTAATTACAAATAATTCTTTATCCCCTCTCTCTCTTTTTAATTATCTGAATCATGGCTTCCCCTATATCAGGGCAAATAACTGAAAGAACAGAGTTGCATTTTAGTGATACCACCAGTGGCTTGCCTCTCAAAGACATGCTATATGAGTTGAATACCCTGTTGTGAATGCCCTAGAGACAGAGCTCTTCAGAAGTGAAGGCTTAGCAAGAATGAATGAAGTGGAGCATAATGAACGAGGCTTTGTAGTAGATTCTAATGAACGACTCCTTGACATTCACTGATCTCTGACATGACAGGCATATGGTGTTTATCAATAAATAAAAAGGATATAATTACGTTGAGGCTGAAGCATTCAGGGCTTGGTAACATTTGGTAAGCTGGAAGGCTGTCTGCCCTGCTCTTCATCCTGACAGGTGGAATAAAATGAAATGTCTCCATAAAAATCTATTCATAGTACATGATAGTCTGTGCTTGTCTTTAGTTTCCCCAAAGAAGTAGTAGGTCATGCTCTAATTTGTGTCCATAGATGTATGTTAATATATTATTTAAATGATACTTCAAGGTAATCCAGCAGTCCTTAGAGCTTTCAATACACAGCTCCTGACAAATATCCCCAGCCTTGCCATCAGGGCTTTTCATGACACTGCTAGTCATTACCTGATGTCTGACACAGCTAGCATGTTATTTTTGTTCAGTGAAGTCTACTGAAATCCTAATGACAGGAACAGCTTTGTGCCTTTTGACTCCCACCTGTGGCAAAGGTGAGAGATACGTCAACAAGGAAACTCCAGTGGGAAGGGCAGATGGGGCGAGCTTTCTATTTGCCTATTTTCTACATTTGGCTGTATCTGCAAGAAAATATTTGGTCAGGAAACAACTGGTGCAACTCAGTTAATAGCACGAAGTGAACGTTTAACTTCTTTGTAGTTCACAAAACTGCCAGTTTCTTAGAGAGAAACTACTACACTGATACTACTCATAAAGCAGTTGCTTGGAGTAAATTCCCTGCTATAACCCTTAAGTCCTTTCTTTCTGTCATATCCCGTATTCAATCTTTAGAGAATTCTGTTGTTTTGACCTTCAACATATCTCTGGAATCCCAACACTTTCCACCATTTCTACTGCCATCACCATGGTCTGAGCCTCTTTACCCCTCACCAAGATAACTGTAATCACCACCGAATAGCCTACCTGGTTTTTACTTATCACACTATAGCCTTTAAAAAGATAAGTCAGGTCACATCACAACTCTGTTCAAAACCCTGCAATGGCTCCAAAGTTCTTACAGTGGCTTACTAGGCCCTATGATCTGGCTTCCCGTTTCTCTCCTCTCCCTTGCTGTTCCTCAAATATTGTAGGCATTGTCCCTCAGCCAGGGACAGGCTTGCCTTGAATTCTGGAAGGATGGTTCAAGTCTTTGTTCAAATCTTGCCCCTCAATGAGCCTTATCTCACCCACAACCCTATTTAATGTAAAACCTACCCTCTATATATTCTCTCATACATGTTAAGGGGTCCTATTCTCTTCTTTTATTCTGAAGCATTTATCTTCTAACATACTACATAGTTTACTTATTAATTATGCTTATTGTCTTGTTTAACTCTTCATTCTAAAATGAAGGCTCTGTAAGAGCCTGAAACTTCTATTCAGTGATGGACTATAAGCACCTAAGTTAGGATTACCAGATAAAACAAAAGATACCCAGTACAATTTGAATTTCCAATAAACAATGAATATTTGTTTTAGTATAAGTATGTCCCTTGCAAAATTTTACCTGGGCATGCTATATTTTTATTTACCTAACTAGAGGTCCGGTGCACAAAATTCGTGCATGGGGGGTATCCCTCAGCCCACCCTGCACCTTCTCCAATCTGGGACCTCTCGGAGGATGTCCAACTGGCAGTCGGACATCCCTCTCACAATCTGGGACTGCTGGCTCCTAACTGCTCGCCTGCCTGCCTGCCTGATTGCCCCTAACTGCCTCTGCCTGCCAGCCTGATAGCCCCCTAACCACTCCCCTGCTAGCCTGATCGCAGCCTAACTTCCCTCCCATGCCAGCCTGATCACCCCCTAACTGCTTGCTCCCCTGTTGGCCTGATCGCCCCTAACCACCTCTGCCTTGGCCCCCCGAAACCATGCCGTTGTCCGGAAGGAAGTCAAACGTCCGGAAGATGTCTGGTCAACCCAGTCTAATTAGCATATTACCCTTTTATTAGTATAGATCTGGCAAATCTAAGTTAGAACAGTGCCTGGCATCATCATCACAAGAAACACTACATATGATCTATTGTTAAATTAACTTAATTTGGTTTTGCCATTTTAATGGTATTTTGAGCTAACTGAAGATACCCTGGACTGTCACAGAAAGGTTTTATATTATTATTATTATAAATACTTTTAGGAAAAGTGTATTATCACACTCAAATGAAACAAGCTAAGTATACCATCCACAATTTAATAGAGCAGAGGTACAGTAAGCCAGTTTTAAGCATTATGTTTTATAATATTGTACAAAAAGAAAATGGGAAATCCCAAAACCAAAAGCTGATAAATAAGTTGGAGAAATCATATTAAGTGGAAAGCTATATTAAGTGGAAGTAATATATGGTGAATGGGAGCAAGACTCCTATTACCCACCTATCTCACCTCTAGTTGTTCTTTCCAATTAAGTATTGATACTACTTATGTGACCCTTGGGAGAATCAAGGAATGATTCAATATCAGATATCTCACATTTACAATAAGATTTATAAGATCTATTCTATCTGAAAATCTGTGATTCTATAAAAAATATGACCACAAAATAAAAAGACTATTTTTACAAACATACTAGAAGTTATGTATAATAATAATTATGATCAGAGAAGTCACCATAGTAAGTTATTCACTTATCCCAATGATGCTACCAATGCTCAAAACATCTTTGTCATTTCTAATTTGGATTTTCCTTGTAGCAGGATTATATTTAAGAAATACTAGCAAGTGTTTTTATCCCAGCCAGGAAGAAGCAGAGCTAGAAATTGAACCCAGGCAGTCTGGCAGTACCACCTATGCTATACTTTAATGGAAGTTACATTCCTTTTCAACAGAGTTTGAGGACTGGGATTGATCTACTATGCCTTAAAAGTCAGGTTATAAAACATGTAGAAAAATAGCCATTAAATTTCATTTTAAACACCAAATAGTGTTATTCAACTTGATCATTTTCATCTCTCACCTTATTAATTAAACTGGCTATATATAAATTTTAACTTGGCTGTAGAAAAATCAGTCTACCATCAATGAAATGTTTGACAGTACTGATAAATACTAAAGAATGTCCAACTGCCTCCTCGGCAACTGTCAAAAAAGGTCAAGAAATGTCAGTAATAGCAACCTCACTCAAATCAGCATATTATTTACTATCAAAATGATGCTGTGATGGTTAATTTTCAGTGTCAACTTGACTGGGACATGAGGTGCCCAGATTAAATGTCATTTCAGGCTGTGTCTGTGAGGGTATTTCCAGACAAGTTTAACATTTGAATCAGTGAACTCAGTAAAGTAGATCACCCTTCCCAACATGGGTGGACATCGTTCAATTCATTGAGGGCTTAAATAGATCAAAAGGCGGAGAAAGAGGGAGAGGGGCTCATTCTTTTCTTGCTGGACCACTGGAGTGGGGACCTTGGTCTTCTGCTCTTGTACCTGAATTTGCACCATTGAATTCCCTGGTTCCCTGGTCTTCAGACTCAGACTGGATTACACCACTGGCTTTCCTGGGTCACCGGCTTGCAGTCAGCCTCCATAATTATATGAGCCAATTACTCATAATAATTTTAATATATGTATAGATATATATTTATCTCTTATTGGTTCTAATTCTCTGGAGAATCCTGACTGATACAGGTGCCTGTAGGGATAATACATTCTTCTATGTAAAATATTTTCACTTGTTTGTTTAAAAGAGTCATCTTAGTGCTGAAACCAGTTTGGCTCAGTGGATAGAGCGTCGGCCTGCGGACTGAAAGGTCCCAGGTTTGATTCTGGTCAAGGGCATGTACCTGGGAGATGTGCAGGAGGTGGCTGATCGATGTTTCTCTCTCATCGATGTTTGTAACTCTCTATCTCTCTCCCTTCCTCTCTGTAAAAAAATCAATAAAATATATTTTTAAAAAATAAATAAATAAATAAAAGAGTCATCTTAGGCTGTAAATTCTGATTGCCATTCAGTGCTCAACAACTCAGGTGGATCCCTTCCAAGCAGTGCCCATGCTCATAAGGGTATCATTCTCTCAATATAATATTTTTTAAATAACAGATTAATTGAGGTATAATTTACATACCATATAATTCACCCCTTTAAAGTATACAGTTAAATTGTTTTTGTTATATTCACAGGGTTGTGCATCCATCATCGCCATCATATTTTGAAATTTTTTTTACACAAAAGGAATCTCAAAACCATTAGCAGTCACTTCCCATCTCCTTCCTGCTAGCAAACTCTAATCTACTTTCTGTTTCTATGGATTTGTCTATTCTTCCTATTTCATAAGGGAATCATATAATAAGTGACCTTTTATATCTGGTTCTTTTACCACTTTAATGTTTTCAAGGTTCATCCATGTTGTAGCATGTATCAGCAATTCATTCCATTTTATTGCTAAATAATTTCTATTACATAGATAAACAACATTTCTTTATTCTTTACTTAGTTGACAGATCATTTCCATTTTTTGGCTATCATGAATAATGCTGTTAAAAGCATTCATGTACAGGTTTTTTCTTAGAACTTATATTTTTAATTCTCTTGAGTATATACCTAGCTAGGAATAAAATTTCTAGATCCTATAGTAACTCTATTTAACTTTTGAAGAACAATCAAACTTTTCCAAAGTGGCTGCTTTTTTTTACATTACCACCAGCAATGTATGAGAGTTTAAGTTTCTTCATTTTGTTTATACTTGTTATTTCTTTTTTATTTCAGCCACCTTAATGAGTTTGAAGTTGTATCTCATTGTAGTTTTGATTGCATCTCCTAATGACTTATGGTGAACATCTTTTCATATGCTTATTGGCCATTTGTATATAGTCCTTTGCCCATTTTTTTTTTTAAATTGGGGTACTTGTCTTTTTCTTATTGAGTTTTAAGAGTTCTTTATATATTCTGGATACAAGTTTTTAAAATAACTGTGTGATCTGCAAATATTTTCCCCATTCTGTGAGTTGTGTTTTTGCTCTATTGATTGTGTTCTTTGAAACACAAGGTTTTTTGTTTTTTTTATTTTGATGAAGTCCAATTTATCTATATTTCCTTTTGGTACTTGTATATTTGGTGCCATATCTAAGAAACTATTGCCTAATCCAAGATAATGAAAGTTTACTCCAATGTTTTCTTCTAAGAGTTTTATGCTTTTACTTTTTATACTTAGGGCTCTGGTCCATTTTGAGTCAATTTTTGCATATGGTATGAGAGAGAAATACAACTTTTTGTGCATGTTGATATTCAGTTGTCTCAGCATATTTGTTGAAAAAACCATACTCTTCTCATTTAATTTTGTTGGCACACTTGTCAAAAATAAATTCTTTGAAAATGTATGGGTTTAGTATTTCTGAATTCTATTCTATTGATCTATAAGTCTAACTTTATGCCAGTATCACATTATCTTTTTTTTAACTAAGTATATTTTATTTATGGCAGTAGAAATGGTGGAGGGCTTTTTACTTCTTAACTTGTTCAATCCCACATTGTATACTAAAATATGCATAATAAATTACATTAGAGAAACATTATGAGACTAGAGCAAACCCAGTGCCATAATAGCCATTCTGAAAACAGACTATCAACCTATATTCACTCATTGGAAAAATGGTAAATAAAATATTATTATTTTAGAAATATTTTTGGTAGACTATTTTTTGTAAAATGTCACCTAAAATGTGTTATTTATATCACACATGAACATTAATTTTTATTACTATTTATCCTGAGATACTCATTTTCTCTAGAATACAAAATATAAGAGCAAACCTCTAAACCTGTGCTTATTGACATCACCTATGGCCACAAGTTTATTTGTAATAGATTAGTATAGTTTTACAGTAAGTTTTGAAATCAGGAAGTATGATTTCAAGCACTTTGCTTTCTTTTTCAATATTGTTTTGGCTATTTTCAGTCTTTTGCAATTCCATGTGAATTTTAAGATCAGCTTGCTAATTTATGCAAAAAAAGCAGCTGGAATTTTGAAAGAGATTGTATTGAATCTGTAGATCAGTTTGGAAAAACAATGCCATCTTAATATTAAGTCTCCCAATTTATGAATATAGTATGTCTTTCCATTTATGTAGGTATCATTTAGGTTCTTTCAATGATGTTTTGTAGTCTTTAATGTATAACTCTTGTATTAATTTTGTTAAGTTTATTCATAAGTATTTTATTTTTGATACGGTTATAAATAAAATTGTTTTTTTTAATTTTTGTTGTTGTTAATTCTCACCCAAGGATATTTTTCCATTGATTTTTAGGGAGAGAGGAAGGGAGGGAGAGAGACAGAGAGAGAGGAACATCAATGTGCCCAGACCAGGAATTGAACCGTGACCTCCTGCTTCATAGCTCAACACTCAACCACTGAGCAACACCAGCTGGGCTCTTCTAGTATATTCTGAAACTAGGTGTTCATATTGTTTGATTCCTATTGACAAAAAAAAACACATCACATTTTAGAAGTTCTGTTCACTCCTTTTAATGTATTGCATATTTTATAGAGTTTACACTACTATTACAGGCTACATCTTCAAATAGAATCCTTTTATGGGGGGCCCATTACTTTGGTTTGACATGTGCAAATGGATAATGCTGAGCAGTTCACTGTTTTCCAAGTGAGGAAAAAGCAGTCTTTTCTTCCTACATTTAGCTTCTATTTATAGTTAATTAAATTTTTATTTTATTCTGAAATCTTCATATTCTACCCCCTTCCTCCTGGTTATGCAGTTTAATAAGACTTTGTTGAGATGTAAAATAGCTCAGGTATATCCATCTAATATTAATGAAAGAGTGGCAGACAAATTAGAATACTGATGCATGTCATGCACATAATTATTTCTCAGAAAAGTTCTTCTCTGCCTTAAACCAACAAGATAGAAAACTGACTATCTTTTAACTCATCTTGTTTATGGATTGATATGAACTAAGGATAATTCTGAAAATCCTTAACTAATAAATTTGGCATATAGAGGGATTTATAATAGAAGTTTCCAAGACGGTTCCAGGGAAAATGAGGTCGATTTAGATTTTCTAACGTTTCAAAAAAATTTATGCAAAGTTGCAATAGTTTACTAATATACATGTTTTATTTTTTCCAAACTTGCCAATATGGCTTAGATGATGACATCTCAACATCAACAGGAAAAAAATATACACACAGAGAGAAACATATTTTACAGAAAAAGTAAATATTTAATGCCCATTGGTGTACTTAGTATTTGGACCTAGATTAATTTACTTTGATACCTAGTACTACGCTATTTCTTGCAGAAAAGAAGGCATCCAATGAAAACGTTTATTTGCTATTTTTAATGTAAAATATCTGCTGGGCTTATTTTCCTAAGAAAAAAAAATAATGATAGCATTTTCCGCCAAAAGTGTTCAAAACAAATAAAATAAAAAATAAATAGGGAGAGCCCTGACTGGTTTGGCTCAATGGATAGAGCATTGGCCTGCAGACTGAAGGGTCACAGGTTCAATTCCAGTCAAGGGCATGTACCTTAGTGTGGGGCACATCCCCAGTAGGGGGTGTGCAGGAGGCAGCTGATCGATGTTTCTCTCTCATTGATGTTTCTAACTCTCTATCTCTCTCCCTTCCTCTCTGTAAAAAAATCAATAAAATATATTTTTAAAATAAATAAATAGGGAGAGAAATACAATTGGTAGAATATCTGTTTTTAATGTTGTGGAGAAAAATATTTTATAAACATCTTATAAAGATTAGAAAAATAACCAACTGTATAGTTACTTAAATTAAATAACTTTTGTACCACCGAATTCATCCCTTCAATTGTTGTTTTAAGTTAAAAAAAATACTGCTTTAATTGTATAGTAAGATGGATTCTTGATGCAAGCTGAAACTGACCCTGTTGCATATATAAATGGGGGCTAAGTACTTTCACAAAGTGTAATATAAATAGAAACAGAACAGATAAACCAAAATAAATTATTTTCATAAGATGTTTGGGTTGTTTCACTGTGTTTTTGTGGGTATAATTAGATGAATTATTTTGCTTTGCCAACAGAAATAGATGTCTTAATAATTACACATATCTACACATATATTAATCTTTATAACATAACTTTGTTGCTGTTTATGTGATTTACAACAGAGGGCAGAAAAGTTTCTTGATTTATACAAAGGTCCCCTCAGAATTACTGCCAGAGTCTGACAGAAACCCTGATTGTGCTTGACTTTTCAGTGTGCTTTGTAGCTAATATACTGGCACTTGTCTTTTTGGCAGAACCTGATGAATTACTTTCTAACTGGAGTACTTTAAGTATATAGATAGACTGCCTGCCTTCCTTAATTGACACTCCTACACTCCATCAACTGGTTGCTACGCTATCTTTTTTCTTTCTCCCTTCTGCATTCCAAGTTCCTGGAGTTGCTTCTCACAACCAGGACATATACCTGCTGTTATGCAAGAGTATTGCTGGATGAGGAGAGATCAATATTCAGACATCAGAGAAAACATCTAGAATGACATTTTCAGGCCCAGAAAGTTTCACCTAGAAAGAGAAAGCCAAGCCAGTATAAAGCACTATGATTTTCTGGCAAAACCACACATCTAGAAACATGCTCCTTCTCTGTCCAGTGTAGGCAGAACAGAGGGGTGTGCCTGGTCTTGCCAAACACTTCTGTTTCCTCCTCCCTCCCATGTCCTTGCAAAAAACTCACATACGTATACCTAGGCAATGCTTGCAAGTGCTTATATCAATAAGCATAAGCTTTCTATGCTTGGAGGCCAAAAACTACTTTTGTAAAGAACAAACTCACATATCTATGAAGAAGAGGAAAGAATTCAGAGGCAGTGAAGATTTACACACATTGAGCCTATGAATCTCTTGAAAGACACATATGCATTGTAATTTTGTCTCTTTGTATTGACCTTAGTTTATTTACACTGTTCCTAAGCATTGTGATTAATATAAACATTTTCTAGGCTAAACTTTGAGATATTTCACACAATTTGCCCAGAAATTGATGGAAAGGGAAGTCAAGCTGGAAGCTAACTTTGAGAAGCCCATGATTTTTAAATTTCTTCTGTATTACAAAATCTGTTACTAAAGTGAACAGTTTCTTTATCTTTTGGTTAAGGCAAAAGTTTAGTGTTAAGAAAATATTTATTTACTCTGATAAATTTGTCTGTATGAATATGTACATTATAAACAGACAAAGAAAAATCTGCATTTTTGGTAAAAGTTTGCTGATAATCTAAGTGTTGTTGTTATGTAGCAACCAACACTAATCCTATTTAATAAAGAGGTAATATGCAAATTGACCATCACTCCAACACACAAGATGGCCTCCCCCATGTTGCCACAAGATGGCCGGCAGGGGAGGGCAGTTGTGGGCAATCAGGCCTGTAGGGGAGGCCATTTAGGGGCAATCGGGCCAGCAGGGGAGCAGTTAGGCGTCGATCAGGCTGGCAAGGGAGTGGTTAGAGGGTGATCAGGCTGGCAGGCAGAAGCAGTTAGGGGCAATCAGACAGGCAGGCAGGCGAGCAGTTGGGAGCCAGCAGTCCTGGATTGTGACAGGGATGTCCGACTGCCCGTTTAGGCTCGATCCTGCTTGGGCCTAAACAGGCAGTTGGACATCCCTCGAGGGGTCCCAGGTTGTAGAGGGTGCAGGCTGAGCTGAGGGACACACACACACATCCCATGCAATAATTTCGTGCACCGGGCCTCTAGTTGCTATACAATAAGCCTAAAGATAAATTTTAAAAATAAATACATTAATATTTTTAGTGTAAATAGGTTTTTACCAAAATATCCATATTTATAATTGATTTAAAGAAATTCTGGTTCAGACCATGATAAAGTAGCTGGTACCAAACACAAATAATTAAATAAGAATTATAAAGGCTGAGTACAATATATCAAACAACTGCTGAAATGCATTAGACAGCAAGCAATTCAAGGGTATAGTTCTTAAGAGAATGGAAATATATGAGTCCTACATTTACTCCAGATTTTTTTCCTGAAGTTATTTGCAAATCCTTGACTCAGGGAAGTAGGACCCAAGCACAAAGTGTCAGTTTCATTGGGCAGAAGAAACAGAGAGCAGAGCTTATCTGCTAAGAATGCTGGGGGTGGGGGGGGTGGGGGTGTGGGGGGGGGGTGGGAATACCAGGTGAGGGAGAAGTAAAGATAAGGAGCAAAAAATATGCATAAAAATTCTATTGGGATTTTAAACCAAACAAAATATACTTAAAAAGAAAGGAAGCCCTTTTAAGAAAAGAAAAATAAAAAACAGCTGTTGGGAGGCTAACTGATGAGCAAAGTTTTTAGGGGTTGCAAAATGCTATGAGGATCTTAAAATTCCAGCCCATTCAAATTGTAAAGATCTTAGTAAACACTCCACTCATTCTGGAGTTGAGACTCCAGAAAGTTCATGCTTGAGAATGAGCTCTACCTTTCAGAAATAAGAAAATAATTGAAAATCACTAACCATAAACATTCTTAATCAGATATTGACAGAATCTAAGTGATCTGCCTGTAATGTAAATGCTTACTGGTACAAAATTCAACATACTTCAGAGGAAAATTACATAATGCAGAGCTTCTCTAACATAGTCCAGCATATAATAAACTATTACTAGATACATGAATAAACAGAAAAAATATGATGATAATAAAGAGAAAAGATGATCAATAGAAGCAGACATAGAAAAGATCCAACTATTGGAGTTAGTTTACAAGGACTTCAAAATAATTACAAATAATAAGTTAAAGAAAAATATACAAGTTAGATTAAAATGTGAAATATTTCAGCAGAAAATTCTATAATTCATAAGAATGTTAAACATTCTAGAACTTCAAAATGCAATATCTAAAATTAGAAGTCACTTGATGTGTTTAACAGAAGTCTGGACACCAGAGAAGATGGGCTTCATAAAATCAAGGACAGGTTTATAGAAATAATGAAATTAAAGCACAGAATGCAAAAAGAAGAACCGTCAGGAACATGATTACTAACATATATGCCATTTGAGAGAAAATTGGCTATGTCCTCTCAATGGAGAAAAGAGAATGACAGAGAATAAACATTTAAGAAAATAATACTCAAATTATTTTCCAGTTGTGATGAAAGGCATAAATTCCAGAAGTTCAATAAAACTCAGACAGGAGGAATACAAAGAAAACCATAACTTGCCATTTCATGGTCAAACTGCTAAAAAATAAAAATAAACAAAAACAAAATTTTAAAAGCAGTTTTTAAAAGAAAAATAATATAGTAAGAGTAACAGCTGACTTCTCAACAGAAACTATTGAAACCAGAAGACATCATTAAAATATCAAAAGAAAAAAATAACTATCAACCTTGAATTAAAGGTTATACCAGAGAAAATATCCCCAACAAATGGAAACAATATAAAGACAAAAGTTTAAAGTATCTTGGGAAGACCAGTCTTACAAGAAATATTTAAGGAAGTTCTTTGAGATTAAAAAAAAAATTATTATTGCAAATCAGAGCACAGAAGTGTAAAAAGCCAAAAAAAAAAAAGCACCCAATAAGAGTAAATATAAAAGGCTAATGACCTAAGAAAAATAAAGTTTTTGTAGTTGAAGGCATATCTTTAAAAAGAATAGCAAAACATGTAGAGGGTAAATGGAGTTAGAGAGAAAATTCCTGTTTCAGGAGACACAGAAAGAGTTACATAGAACTAAAAGCTACAGTTGGCATCTGAGCACTTCAGGCTCCTTACATCCAGGGACCATCAGACAAGAAGAGAAGTCACAATCCTGACAGGGATAATTGACCACAATTGTCAAGAAGAAATAGGGCTCGTTTATACTAGAGTGACAGGAATAAGTTTGTCACTCATGTGATCCACTTGGATACTTCTGGGTACTTCCTTGCTCTATCTATATATATAAAACCCTAAAATGCAAATAGACCAAATGGTGGAACAACCGAACAACTGGTCACTATGATGTGTGCTGACCACCAGGGGGTGCACGAAAAACATGGCTGATGTCGGCAGCAGGTGGCAGAGCACGGAACATGGAGGGTGTTGGCCATGGTGGGATGGTGGAGCAGTGAGCAGGGGCGCCAGACCAAGGCGGGACACTGGTCACTGTCATTGGGGCAAGCCTCTGGTAGTTACTGAAAATTCTTTGCTCCTGTGCACTGTGGTCCTGCCCGGTGCTCATACCTACTGCCGACGCTGGCCCAGTTCGCACCTGCTGCTGGCGCTGGAGCTGCTGCTTACACCCACTGCTGGCTCCCAGCGCCGGCCCCAATTGCTCAGTGCCATCAGCGGGTTCAAATGGTGGCTGCCGCCCCGATTGCCCTGAGGGTTTCTCCAACTCCCCCTGCTCCTGAGGGGCAATTGGGGCTGCAACCACCACTTGCACCTGCTGCTGGTGCCAGCCCCAATCGCTCCAAGGTGTCAGCAGGTGCAAATGGGTCCAGTGCCATCAGCATGTGGGGGTGGCGGCAGCGGTGGCAGCAGGACTGCTGTCAGACAGGGGACAGCGGCAGGGGCATGGAGGATGGGCCAAGACCCACCCCTGTGCTCACCACAGCCTCGCAGCACACAGTTCCTTTCAAGGTGTACGAATTCGTGCACTGGGCCCCTAGTTTTAATAATAAATAGACAAGTGCAGCAATCACATCATGAGAGGGCATGGTGACCAGGAACTCAAACCCTTAGGGCTGAAGGTCTTGATCAACAGCCTATAATGGTTAATTATATCTGTCAACTTGGCTAAGCTCTAGTCCCCAGTTTTTGACCAAACACTAGTCTAGATGTTACAGTGAAGGAATTATGTTGAGTTATTAACATTTACAATCACTCCTTTAAGTAAAGGAGATTGTTCTAGATATTATGGGTGGACCTTAACTAGTTGAAAGGCTTAAGAGAAAAATCTGAGGCTTCCTAGAGAAGAAGGAACTCTGCCTCAAGACTGTAACACAGATGTCCTGCCTGAGTTTCCAACTGCTGAGCCAATTCCTTAAATCAACCTATCTAGCCATCCATCCATTTATCTATATGATTTTTATATATCTGAAGAACTCTAGGCAAAACACCAAGACTAAGCAGCATGCTAGCTGAGGATGAGTGGAATCTAGAAGAGCAAAGGTGAAGATGAGTCATCTGTTGCATACTTAAGGCCTCCTGGAGCCATGGAAGCTGTAGTTCATCACACTAACCTTCCACTTCTAAGTTCTTTCAAGAAAAGGGACACCAGAATCCTGGAAGAGCTGATCCCATAACTTTTATGAAAAGAAAATCCAAGAGGCACCAGGCCTAGAGCATTTTTACCCTAGAATAGTGATGGCGAACCTATGACACGCGTGTCAGAGGTGACACTCGAACTCATTTTTTTGGTTGATTTTTCTTTGTTAAATGGCATTTAAATATATAAAATAAATATAAAAATATAAGTCTTTGTTTTACTATGGTTGCAAATATCAAAAAAATTTCTATATGTGACACGGCACCAGAGTTAAGTTAGGGTTTTTCAAAATGCTGACACGCCGAGCTCAAAAGGTTCGCCATCACTGCCCTAAAAAATACATATATTTTAAAAATTAAATGCTGATAGTTGGTGAAGCCTTTTGTTGTTTCCAAAGCATTTACTCTACCATTTCTTTCCCAAAGAACTCAGCATCTCCCAACCATGTTCAGTGGGATTCCCCAGTTCCAGGTGTGGGCCATACGGGCCTGAGCAAATCAGTGTCTCATCCCTGTGCTCTAGTGATTTGTCCCATGGTGGGAAAACAGAATGGAGCCCAGGCCTGAGCACATACGCAAATCACATTCCTTGGCCTCTAAGATTAGTTCAAAGGTGAGTTTGCAACCTAATATGATAAAACCAAAAGAAAGATCAGACTTTTGTGTGACAGTTGATTAAAAAAAAAATCTATTTTCCCCTGCATGTGAACAAGGAGGTTCATGGCTCTGCGAGCTGCTGGCAACCACCTTGGTTCCTTGAGAAAGTGAACAGAGCCAGCTAGCAGCGGAGGACAAAGGCAGGAGGACCTCAACAAAGGGTGTCAGAGTCTTGGTGACAACATGACCTCTGTGGTCAAACCACACTGCAAGTCTTCCCTGGAATTATAGAGGACCAAAGGTCCTTTTTATTACTTAACTCAGTGTGAGTTAGGATTTTTTTTTTACTTTGCAAACAAAGGTATTCTATCTCAGCAGCGTCACTGCAGATTCTGGAATGCTAACATCAATATGCTGCTGGTAAAAATAAAATCTGATACTACCTTTTGGAGGGCAATTTGACAATATGTATTAAAAGATCTAAGTATGGGCATATCCTTCAACCTAATATATAAACTTGTAAGAGTTTATTCATTCAATCAATAAATATTTAAGCACTTTTGATGTACTAAACACTATTTCAGGAGTCAGGAGTTTAGCACTGGACAAAACAAAGTTCTTCATGAAACCAGCCTTTCGAAATAATCAGAATGTGTTCAAGGATTTATCTACAAGAATGTTAACCTGAAAACTCTTCACAATAGGAAACAATTAGAAACAATATAAATACTAAAAGGTGATTGCTTAAATACATTTGGGGGCATTGGCATAATAAAATGCCATTCAGGCATTTAAAATGAATTGTGGAAACTAATGAGAGGGAAACTTACCTTATACTATTAGTTAAAAAAGGTGGTAGTAAGAATGTAAAGGGCAATTCATGCTTATGTACTTATATGTGTATATTTATGTACAAGAAATACCTGCCATTAGACACTCCAAAATGATACATTATTCTGAGTAGAATTATGGGTGCTTTTGATTTTCTTCTTTGTACATTTTTATGCTTTTTTATATTTCCTGTTATGAAAATGCCTTTCCTTTATTAGGAGAAAAAATATCAATCTTACAGAATGATCTCAAGTAGTTTAAATTAAAAAGTAAATAAATAACACTTGAGTGTTCATTAATATTATACTGTCTCATAAATCCAAGGTGACCCTGTAAACAGATGTGTAAATAAAGGGTCAGACTAGCATCCTCCCTTCTAGGTCATGCCTAGTCAGGGAAGATTGTCACAAGTTTTTCTTTTTAATGAAATTCCTACTTTTTAATGGAATATAGTAAACAAGGACTTGAAGCTGATTGATGACTGCCTGGGCTGGGCCCTCGGTCTCTTGTCTTGGGATAGAGGGATATTTCTACCACAATGTGTCCTCTGCCCAGCACACAGGCAACACCATTAGAATGAATCTGTCATCAACAGAGAGTCATTCAATACATTTGGAGAGTATCAAAAATAGCTTGGCAGCTCCTAGGGCCACTATTTAAAAACTTAAAACCAAAGTACACCCTGAATTTAAAATGTAAAGAAATACACAGTGTGGGTTTAAAACATTTGCATTCTCTTCCTTGCCTTTCAAATTGATAGAGTAGAATCTAAGTGTGTGTACATTGACAGCTACTTCTACACAGGCAGAGTGAAACTGTTGGTAGGGTGAAGCGGGCAGTGAACTCTTTTTGTCCCCCCTTACTTTCATTTTTGCCCTTCCCTCATTCTCCAGGAAACTCTATTCTGCTATTTTCTGGATGCTTGATGTAAAAGAGAAATTATGACTTTAATGATTGAATAACAGTTACAAATTTCCATTTCATTTTGCTTAGCAGCTCAGATGTGGTTTAATGAAGCATGAATAGAATCCTCCCAAAGGTGGATCTGAGCTGAACTGATGAGGCTTCTGACTGCCAGTTTTTCTGCATACTAAAATAGCAGCATAACCTAATACGTGTATTTGTTATCTGTTACTAAGAGAAAATGACCAACCCACCCAGAGAAACAGAAATACAGTGGATCATGAGACTACTCAAAAGAACAGAAACCTGTTGGTTACACTCAGAATGTTCACACACTCTTCAACAACAACAACAACAAAAACAAATGTTTCCAAACAATCAAAATAAAAGTCTTCACCAAAGATATATTTGTGTGTGGGGTTTTTTTTAAGTGTCTGGCCTAAATACTCTTCAAGTGGTCAGTTCAAATCAAGAAAGTATTTTTTCCCAAACATCAAGTTGATAGGTAGATATCTTTAAGATATCACATCTCTTCAGTAAATATTTCTTCAGTGCTCATATGTGTAGAATTCTGCAGAGGATCTAACTGACCTGAAGGAGATGCAGCGACATCTAAGAGATCAACCCTGCCTGCAGGAGACTTGCTGGGCCAATCATACTGGCTCTGGAGCAGGCACCTCCATGAGCAGCAGTAATGCTTCTCTAATTTCATGAAATATTACTCTCTTTTCTCAAAAATTCTTCATAAACCTTGGGCCTGGAGTTGATTTCCATGATTAATTTAAGAGAAAGCAAGAAAATAGATAAATGAGTGTGAGGCTCTGAGTTTGGTTCTGGCCTTTAATAGTCAGATTATGATTTTGAGCAAAGTGGACAATAACTTATTGTGACTAATAAAATAATATTGATCTTGCCATGGAATAGGAACCAAGGATTCAGAGCCATCCATGTGTACTAATTTGGATATGGCAAGCTTAAAACCTATTTATAACTTTTAAAGTATTTTATGGCTCTTTCTTTCCAAAGAAGCGCACATCATATTGCACAAGGTTTGTTAATATACAAGTGTTCTTCTCTGCCAAAAGCAGCTGAGAAAGCAAAAGGATTACCCAAGGATTGTTTTTCCAACCTGACTTTGACTTTGTAATGGGTAATTGTACAGAAATATTTGGTACTTAATAACCTTGAAACTTTGAATTCAAAAAGATTTTTATGGCTCTAAGGCTACATGGTCTGTTGGCTCAGGTTCATAAATCCTCCAAGAATGGATCTGGCCATTGTAACTGTACCCACCTTTGTGCTGATGTAAAACAATAATGCCTAGCCCTAGCACGGTGCCTGCCTGTGGGGGGCGCTGGATGGTTTATCAAGCTGACCTGGGTATGAACTATGGCTTCTATTTAAATTGGTTTGGAAGGAGACCTGAGTTGGGATGGGAAACACACAATACAATACACCGTACAGATGATAAATTGTAGAATTGTGTACCTGAAACCTGTATAATTTATTAACCAGTCACCTCCAATAAATACAAAAAAAAAAAAAAAAAAAAAAAAAAAGAACAAATTGGCTTGGAAAATAAGGAACCTCCATTCCTCTTAATTTATGTTTTCAGAGAACCTCAAAATACCAGATTATTAGCAATGCTTGAATTATCTCTGCAATCCAAAATCAGGGCTATCCGGGCACCATTTTATACAAAATGAACAAAGTTTCATACAAAGCTGTCAAATTTTGACTTTTCCATTGAAAGAATAAAAGCACGCCCGTCAGGGGTTACAAGGGGAAGGGGGAGAGTGGCTGCATTTTCTCTGGGACTATGGCAGGGAAGCATCTAATTTCCAGAAGCCGAGTTTTTGACACAGGGATCCCAACCTGGGATCAGAAATTCCTTGTAGATCTCACCACTATACCTCGTGAACATCCAAGCGGCTGGCTGCACTCCCAGACACCCTCCTTCCTTGATGTTATCACAGTCCCCTCCCAGGTGGGCTCCCCATCCAGGCAGAAAGAGAGGTGAAACCGCCCAAGTCACTCTTCTCTTTAAGTCTTCTCTGTAAGTACCAAGCTTCTCCTCACAAAAGAGGTTTTGCCTGAGCCTCATCTCAGTACAGTGATTCTTAAGTAACATTGCAAGATGGCTGTTAAATATTAAAAAACACGCCTCCTCTGTTTCACGGCCTACTTTGTTTTTCTGATTTTTAAAAATTATCTTTCATCATACGGGTACACACAGTCCCTTTTAAACCTGTGCTTTACTTAAGCAATGAAGACAGAGTGTTTACAATTTCACTTGCTGGCTCTCATATACCTGGAAATGCTTTATCTTTCTTCAATTGGATTTTAAAAAAACATTTTCCAAAAAAAGCTTTAGATTCCTTATTTCTCCATTTCTCCCACTGAGAGTTCAAACTTAAAAAAAACAAACTGATGACACCTCCAAAGGCCAACTTCATGCCAAAGTCAGCAAGATGAAAAGCAGAATTTCACATTTTGTATAAGAATATTTACATTCCCATTCACTTTTGCAATATATCTCATCCTCTTGGGCTGACTGCAGAGGTGCCCTGGGAAGAGAAACAGAAGTCTGTGCCTCTCTCATAAGTTAACATACTAAATTGCTTTAAAGGGAATAAATGGTGTGGCCTGGGTCAATTAATGTATGGACTTCAGTGAACACTCCTGGTGGAAACTACTTAAAAATTATATGGGTGAAGCATTCTGCTCTCATTAAATATCTTCGTCCAAACCTCAATATGACAATGATTTTTATGGCCTAATTGAATGTACTCTTAATAAAAAGAAATTGCAAAAAGCTGATATAAAAATTATAAATATATATATATATATACACACACACATATATATAATCACTAAATAGTGTATTTTCTTCAAATGCTTTAAAGGTCTGCTGGTAGAAACCAGCGGTTATGTAACAAGTCGATTTCAAAAGATTGCACCTTTTACGATTACATCCTGATAAAATAGTTGAGCTAAAGTCCCTAAATATTCTCACAATTCAAATAAAAGGAAATACATTAATTCTTTGCTGAGGGGGAGGGGGAGGATAGACAATATATCATGAGAAAGCTGCACCAATCTTCCCCAAGAGTTAGGGAGGAAACACAAATTTGTCATTTCAGGGTACTAATGTATGATCCTCTGAAACAGAATGTGGTGCCTGATAAACTTAGGTGTCTACAGTTACTTAGCTTGGCTAGGCCCGGAGCAATTAAAGCTAATGTTCTCCCCAGCACACCTAGACCTTTTTTTTCTTTCTGGCTTTGCCTCGCTAGTTGTCCCCAGCACCAGCTCTTTGGGGTCAAGGAAGGTTGGGGGCCCTCCTTCTCACTCTCCAGACCGCAGGTAACCCAACTCGGGGTAAGGTTGCCCCAGTCCCATGGCCCTCCGCGCCAGGGGGGGCACTGGCCTGCCAGCGAACCGCCCCAGGCCTCTGGGCCCCCAGCTAGGCTGTCCAGGTCGCGGGCTCTGTCACTGAGGCCGAGCGCAAAGAGCTCGCGTTTTCGTTTTGGAAAAGCGACGCAGCTCCCTCCGGGGGCGCAGTCCCCGCGCCCTGTGTCCCGGCTGGGGCCGCAAGGGGTTCCTAGGACTTTGACGTGTGAGAGCAGGAGACCCTGAGAGCAAGGCCGCCTCCAGCCCTCCCCAGCCCCAACCCAGCTTAGGCTCCAGAGACCAAGCCCGGCGGCCCAGCGCCGCGCCGCGCCGGGAGAGAAGCAGCTGTTCCCAACAGCTGGGGGGCGGCGGCGCCGGGCGCCCCAGGTGCGGCCGCGGCCAATCGCAGGCGTCCGGCCCGCCCCCTCCCCAGCCGGGCGCCGACCCCCGGCCCGCGGGGGAAGGGAGCAGAAAGGGGGAGAGCCGTCCTCGCCACTTGTCTTCCAGCTTCCGCGGCGGCAGGGACGGAGCGTCTACCGCAGCCGAGCGGAGTCGCCCACCCCCGGCCCTACCGCCGCGCCCACCCACCCTCCTCCGCGCCCGGCCGCGCCGCCCGCCGACCCTACCCACGCCCCACCCGAGACACCTAATTGCTAAGCAAGAAAAATCTACCTCTACACGCACCCCGTTCTTCGCTGGAGGACCACCCTCTCTTGTCATTTTTTGGCCTCCCCGCCGGGTGAGTGGAAACCGCCTGCACATTCTATTGAACCGGATCCTAACCCAGACGATCCGGAGAATTTGTACCGTGACCGGCAGGGGGGGCGGGAGGAGAGAGGCAAGTCAAGTCTCCGGGGCTGCTGGCGACTTCGGCAGCCGCGCGCCCGGCGCCCTCGGCCGCCCCCGGCCGCCCGCCCCCGCCGCGCCGCCGCCCTCGCCCCCGGACTCGCCCCCGGCCCCCGGCGGCCGCGAGAGGGTGCAGGAGACGCGGAGCCGGCGGAGGAGGCGCAGCCGCAGCCGCAGCCGCAGCCGGAGCCCGAGCCGCGGGGCGGGCGCGAAGATGCACACGACTCAGAAGGACACGACGTACACCAAGATCTTCGTCGGGGGGCTGCCCTACCACACCACCGACGCCAGCCTGCGCAAGTACTTCGAGGTTTTCGGCGAGATCGAGGAGGCGGTGGTCATCACCGACCGGCAGACGGGCAAGTCGCGGGGCTACGGATTTGTAAGTGGCGCGGACGCGGGGAGGGGGGTCGGCTAGGCGCCCCGCGGGGAAACCGGGGCCCGCGGGGTGGGAGGAACCGAGTGGCGCTCAGCCAGGGTGATCGTTGTTTGGGGCTCGGCGAGACCGTGCGAAGCACCCCGTGGGCTTGAGCGGCGCTGCCCCTTCGTCCCGGCGGAGCTGTGGAGGGAGAGCTGGTCCTGGCTCCAGGGGTTCCGAGGAGACGGGGCGCGTCGCGGTGTCGGGGGCTGGCGGGGCCCGAGTGGAAGGAGAAAACTGTAACGACTGCGGGATTGGGGATCGGGGATCGGGGATCGGGGAAGGTTGGGAGGGAGGGGCTGCAACACCACGGCATTGCGCTCCGGGGCTGGAGGCCGGTCGGGCAGCGCGCTGTTGCTTTGTAAAAATGCGTGTGTCTTCTGGCGTTCCGGCTGGGGCCCGGAGGCGACACCCCGGGAGGTCTGGGGCTCTTCTCCCTCCAGCCCCCACCCTTTTTCTTTTAACTGCAAATATGGGTTCTTTAAAAATATGATCCTATGGCTCTTTGCAGAACTGAAATAGAGCATGTTAAGCTTCCTGGAGATTGACGCGTGTAGATTCAACTGCTCAAGAGCTGGGAGCTCCCTAGCAGGACAATAGCTATTGTCGTTGGGGAGTGTTTGCGGGTGGTTGGGAGCACAGGCGGATGTGAGGCTGGACTTCTTTTTTAAAGCAAACAGTGCCTCAGGTCCGGTGGAGACCTGGGGGCTTTGAGGGCGGGGTGAAGAGGTCCTAGAGGAATTCTAAGTCAGAATTCAGGCTTCCAAATTTTTGCTAGGCCCTGCTAGCACCCTTAAGACTTTGGAGAGTGTGTGTGTGTGTTTGTGTGTGTGTGTGTGTGTGGTCGGGGTGGTGGGGGTGGTATTTCTTCCATTCTGTTTTCTTCCCTTTTCTTTTTGGACGGGGGATCAAGGATTAAGTTCCAGGGAGAAAAATAAAAAAGAAAGAAAAAGTTTAAGACACCCCCAACCCCCTTAGTTTTATCATGAATGATATTTCCAGTGCGATTCTGGTTTCCTTCAAGGGTTGATTTAGAGCTTTGTATGTATGTCTGTGTGTGTATGTTGCTAAGGTCACCATGGCTGATCGGGCTGCTGCGGAAAGAGCCTGCAAGGATCCCAACCCCATAATTGATGGCAGGAAGGCCAATGTGAACCTGGCATACTTGGGAGCAAAACCAAGGATCATGCAACCAGGTGAGAAACAGGGGTCCCTTTGTACCTCCCCTCCCCACTAGAGATGCCCACTACTGCATAGCATGAATCCTCAATTTAGAACATTGGTCGATGTATTTAGTAAAGTTAAACCATGGCTGGTGATTGTGCCATGAGAACCTGTAGATGTATTTAGTAAAGTTAAACCGTGGCTGGTGGTTCTGCCAAGGCATTAAAGATAGATAAAGGAGAGTTGTAACCACTCCTTTTAGGACTTGAAATATACCTGTGTACAAAAATAGATCTTGGAGGACTGGACAGTTTTTTACACACCCAGACTTGGACATGACTCACCTGTTTTCTGTAGTCAGAGTCCACTCTCCATTTTTGAGTTTTTAGACACTTGTAGATAACTCAGATGTGGATTATATGGGCCAAACTTGTCAATTTTAGCTGGTTGTACTTCCTAACGCAATGTTGTCTCTCCTTTTACCACCAGTTGCCTGGGCCCAAAGCAGGCACTCAGACTTGAACACTGACCCAAGAAAAGCATAGGGGTGCAAGTGGAGGTGTCTGGATGATAAATGTTTAACATAAAGTCACAGGATATTAGTAATTAAAATAGATTTCACATACTCCAGTTACCCTCATGTTACAGATGAAAAAACTGAGAAACTCATAGAGATGAGAAATGATTTACTCCAAAGTCACATAGCTATTAACCGCCAAGAAGGAGCACGGTTTTGTCTATGTGAAAACATGACCTTCTGCATTTATAACACTGCCCTCTGCATGAGCACAAATAATTGAGAGTTGACTGTTGAACAAATGTAATCTTTTCTTGAAATTTTGGAGATTGACCCTTCCATCTAAACAGATTTACTAGGAAATTAGGTTGTCAAGAAAGTGGGTGCATGAGCAACTATCTATGAACATTAAAAAACATGTATTTGTCTAATACATTGAGTATAGATACTATCCAGAGAAGAAGGAAAGGAGAGTTTGTTTTGGTGAATTTTTATACTATAATCTGTAAAAGCCATAATCTTCCAAAGCATTGTTCAAAGCATTCCAGAGTGCTCCAAATTACCAAGAATTTTTATAGATCATTATTCAGAATCATAGGAATATTTGTGCATGTAACTTTATTATCAGGTCCTATTGTTGCTTTTATTCCATGAGAATTTTTCCCTGAACTAATTTTCTAAGGTCTTATTCTATGTCAACTAAACTTTGCAGATAATTTTTAGTTTCCACTTGTAGCCTATTAAAATTTTTATTTGGATCAACAATAGCATTAATAAAACTGTCTTTTAAATATATATCTAATATTTTCTCTAAAGTATTAAAAGGATGGTTATCTTTTCTAAGATAAATGAAAGTTGTGATTGCTCTTTATATGTAGGAGTTATAAATGTCTAACCATGCACAAATAGAGAATGTGATATGTTTTGTTGTTAGGTTTTGCCTTTGGTGTTCAACAACTTCATCCAGCCCTTATACAAAGACCTTTTGGGTAAGTCAATTAACAGGCCCTCCTAACTTTCAACTGCTATCATTTGTTAACCTGCTTCTTATATACAGACAAGACCATCAGGCCACAGAATGTTCCTGGTTATACATATATATATATGTTTGTGGATTCTTAATGCTGATAACATAAATATTTTTAGATGAGTCAAGTTATCTGACCACATAAGCAGCCTCCAAACCAGACAAATTTTGAGCTTATGATTAACAAAACAAAACAAAAATACCAGGTATGACTTGTGTACAAGACCGTTGTGTCCCAGCACCATTACTACTGTTCAACTTGACTCAATTTTATTTATCTCTTTCTAACCTGACAGGGCTCGTATACAGTTAAGCTAACTGATCAGAAGGATACCATGATAAGAGGTGGAATAGTTCTGTTTGGAATTAAACTGTAACCAGTAGACTCAGACACACAAGCTCAGATGGTGATTAACGATGCATGGATGTTGGTGTTGTTGTTTTACTTTTCACAATAGTCAATAGACCTCCGTGTGCTTTATTTTATTTATTACAGTAATGAAGTGGTGTTGATAGCTAAACTGTGTGCTTTTTACTTAATTGAAAAGAGCTGTAGTGAAAGTGTTTTCTTTTCCTCGGGGAAGGGGCTCTTTGTGTTTTGGTTTTGGTGGTGGTGTTGAGGAGTGTTGACTTTTGACTTTGCCATGGGAAGCAAAGGGCCTCTTTTTTTTTTCTTGCTTTTAAGCTGTAGCCTGTGACTTCCATTTAACCATACTTTTGTAGTGAGTGCTAAATCGTGTGATTTCCCTCTGTAAGAATACAGATACATTGCTTGCATGTCCTACGTTTCTGTTTTACCGGGGAGTTTTCTGGGAATGGGGCTCTTTCTTTTGCAATGTGTATCCACTTTTAGGCCTTCTAATTAAAGGTTCAGCAACTCTCATCAGATTAACACTAGTCAAGTTTTTCAGTAGAGCAGCACTAACTTTCACCTTTCGGCCCTAACTCAGGTGAACAGCCTGCTCATATTTGTGTTATCTCTGGGCTTTCCTCACTTGCGCTCCCTTATTTTCTTTTCATTCAGACATGATATGGGTGGGAGATCCCCTAACACCTAAATTTATTCTGAACACTTAGAGTCTGTTTGGCTGTATTCTACATAATCAGTATTGCTGTATCTCTAATGTCAGAGATTTAAACTTCTTTTCAAATATTTTAACTGTTCAAGAAGTGCTTTATCCTCAGCAACACCTTAGCTTAACACCTAAACATCTATATGTGTATGTAGCGTGGAAGGTTAGATTCTGCTTAGATAGATATCTACCTTATGTGTCTCTAAGAATAGACCCCCCAAAAAGTAATCATTTTTTGAAGAGTCAATTTATATCTTTCATGAATACCTTCTTATAACCCTCCCTTTAACATATCAATACTTCACCTTTACTGGCAACTGTTACTTTTTTTAAACTGTGGAAGAGTCTTCTGTCCAATATCATTAAAAAGGACCTTCATATCCATAGCTCTTTATCAATGCCCCATCCAAACCATCCTGGATACTGACAATAATTAGTGGGTTTATTGGTTCAACTACTTGTGTGGGCTCCTCCCCCATCATTGGTCTAGACCAGCGGTTCTCAACCTGTGGGTCGAGACCCCTTTCACAGGGGTCGCCTAAGACCATCGGAAAACATGTATATAATTACATATTGTTTTGTGATTAATCACTGTGCTTTAATTATGTTCAATTTGTAACAATGAAAATACATCCTGCATATCAGATATTTACATTATGATTCATAACAGTAGCAAAATTACAGTTATGAAGTAGCAAGGAAAATAATTTTATGGTTGGGGGTCACCACAACATGAGGAACTGTATTAAAGGGTCTCGGCATTAGGAAGGTTGAGAACTACTGGTCTAGACTATGTTGAAGGAGGGATTGGGAAGGAAAACACACATCTTAGGAAGTGATGGTAAACTTAGTCATGATCTCACACTAATAATCTTGAAACAGTTATACAACTGAATTGATCAACATGTATTAATATTTGTTTATTTTTCTCTGTGCTAAGGGTGGTATGAAATAAGGACATTGCACTTTAGTTTGAGAACTCAAACAAACCAATCGGAAACTTGGTTGCTAAGATACTTGGTATTGTTTTCAGTACAAAAGGAATTCAGAATAGCAAGAAAATAGATGATTGGAGGAGTTGAACTAGGCTTTGTGGGGACTTGAACTAGAACTAGACTTGAACCAATAGCTATATCCTAGACAGGTAAAAGGAAGAATGGACATGTCTCAAGGGTATAGGATGAGGTAAGCATAAGCAGAGGCACAGAGAAAAGGCTCAGCATGAAGAATGTTTATGGAGGGTCTTGAAAAATAGCCATAGAAATCTAGACTGGTTGTCAGAGTCCTTCTAGTAGTTCTTCAAGAAAGCAGCATGAGGAATCTAAGAGCAACCAGAGTGAATTGTGTCACCTGGATGTTTGAGATCAAGCATGTTTTGGTAGTAACCTTTTGTTTTTCATCTCTTTTAATATTAGCTGTCTTTTATAAAGGATGGTGATTATTACTGTTTGCATAAATTGTTTGAACTTGAGATTCTTATTAAAAATAGATAGCATTCCAGATGAACCAAGCCAGCCTTCTCTTTCTTTTTTAAGGGGTTCTCAACACTGCTCTGAGTCCCAGAGTCTGTACCTAACAAATCACACCTGGTCATCCTGAATTCTATTTGAATGCTACACATTCTTATTTTAGGCCTGGAAAAAAGCTTGCGAATTTCTTATTTTATTTGACTTATTTGAAGTTCTAGTAACTGAACTATTTCTTCCTAATTGTAATTCTTAAATGGCCCCCAAATTACTCTGGGCCTTTAAAGAGAAAACCTTGGCCTAAAGAATTTCTGATGTAACACAGTGGGTACATGTATAGAAACTTGTGAATTTTCTGAACAATATATTATAAATATTTTATGTTTGAAAGAAGCATTTTCTTATTGAAACCTTGGAGAAGAGAGAATGCAGATCTATGAGCAGAAATGTCTAGGCTAGTTTAGTCAGGCTGAAATATACTTAAACATTTATTCAATATACCTCTAAGTGCTAAATTTTAGGCTAGTTGTGTTAACACCATACTGGGTATTATATTGTCCACTAAAAGGGGCACGAGGGATAATAACTAACATTAACTGAACATCTGCTACATGCCTAGCACTGATAAGGGATTTAAATAAATTATATAATTTAATTCTCACAATAATTATTTGATGAAGGCACTGTTAATGTCCTTCCCATTGGGTGATAAAACTGAGATGAAGAGAGGTGAATTAACTTACCAGGGCTAGCAAGTGGTAGAGTCTGACTCTAGGTTCATAATCATGGTTTTCCCGACCTTTCAAAAGCCATGTTCTTTCTTCTGTATCAAGTTGTAGACAATAAGAATTACAAGATTCTCTCTTGTAATCTAGTAAGAAAACTTACATGCATCCATAATGGCTGTTCCTGCATCTTCAGATAAGGGAGAGAGACATCAGGTTGGTGGGATCCAGAAAGGAGGTAGAAGTTGACCTAGATTTTAAAGGACTCCAGGATTTCATTTGTCTTCCAAACATCTTCCTAACCCATACCAGACTTCATGTAGGATTCTGACATTCCAAGGAACTTTGTACTCTCATAAGTGCATTATCAAATAAAAACTAGTAATGTAAAATAAATGTAGAGACAAGAGTCCTATAAGCAACCCTGCTTATCTTTTAATGCATTCTTCATACCGATGCACACACACAATTTTCTCCTCCTTGCTGAAGGCTAAAGTTATTTTCATGGTGGATGATAAGGAACTCTTATTGAGTACTTAGCTATCTTCATCATTGTAGGCTTTTTACATAATTTTATTTAATGCACAGCAATTCGAGTTGGAAATATGGGGTTCATTTCACATATAGTAAATATATGAGATTAAAAGGTTGAAGTGAATTCCTGAAGACTCTACACCAGAGGTTCTCAACCTGTGGGTCGCGACCCCTTTGGGGTCGAACAACCCTTTAACAGGGGTCACCTAAGACCATCAGAAAACACATATATAATTACATATTGTTTTTGTGATTAATCACTATGCTTTAATTATGTTCAATTTGTAACAATGAAAATACATCCTGCATATCAGATATTTACATTATGATTCATAACAGTAGCAAAATTACAGTTATGAAGTAGCAACGAAAATAATTTTATGGTTGGGGGTCACCACAACATGAGAAACTGTATTAAAGGGTCGCGGCATTAGGAAGGTTGAGAACCACTGCTCTACACGGAGTGAGTGTAGGAGCTAGGGCAGGTCGGATTTGGATTTCAACCAGTAGAGAGGATTTCAACCGGTAGAGATGGAGTGAGGATTGGCATCGCTGGCAAAAGGATGGCATGAACAAAGGTGAGGACCTAAGAATGTGTGGTATCTCGCGGAAACATTGAGGAGCCCAGCTGATTTGGGTTAAGGGGAAGGTGGAAAGTAATCCTGAGAGAAATATTTTGGAGCCAGAATTATTAAAGGTCTAGCATAGCAAAGTTTAAGAAATTTGTGCTTAGGAATGATGTGAGAGGCCATAGATTACTAGAGCAAGCAAATGAGATGAAGACGTTGTAGTTTTGTGATAGATTGGAAGAGGAAACCAATTGGGATGTCATAGGTCACAGAGGGACCTGAAGAGATAGGAAGAAAAGGAAAGCATAGTAAAATTTCTTTCAAAGTTGCCCGAAGTGTATGCTATGTTCTCGTGCTTTTGTAACTGCTAGGTTTGTACATTCTATGATTAGTTGAGGGGAAGTATGTTGATAGATATTTAGTAGGAGGGAGATTCTCAAATTGCCTTACTGGGTTCCCTAGACTATGAAAAGAACTCCTAATACAGGGATTTTTTTCAGAAGTCTCACCTTATGTTTTAGTCCATTTCTGCCTTCCTTCCTGAACTCAGATATTTTAGACTCTACATTGTCTTCTGGATTCTTCTTTCTCTGAGTCTTAAAGGACTCCAGGATTTCATTTGTCTTCCAAACATCTTCCTAACCCATACCAGACTTCATGTAGGATTCTGACATTCCAAGGAACTTTGTACTCTCATAAGTGCATTATCAAATAAAAACTAGTAATGTAAAATAAATGTAGAGACAAGAGTCCTATAAGCAACCCTGCTTATTTTTTAATGCATTCTTCATACCGATGCACACACACACAATTTTCTCCTTGCTGTAGGCTAAAGTTATTTTCAGTTAACACCTTTATTTGAAGATGCAAACCTAGCAACCATCATGTTATGTTGTCTTTAAAACTTTGGGAGTACAGGGGTTAATGTTTCCATATCAGTGAGCTTCATACCGGCTGGCCTTTGCAGCTGATAGATGTTTTACTTTGGCCTTATAAAGACATTTTACCCACTGGAAACCCTTGTCGCATGACAGGATCAAAAATAGCCCGGCTGCAGCCCCTGCTGTCCATCACCACATGTAAACTGGCATGAGTGTAGGCTCTCTTAGCCGTGTCCGCACATTGGCGGCCTCCAGGGACAGTGTTTTATAAAGCCACACCTGTCGCTGTGAAGGAACCAATCACCTGACCTACAGAGGCGTTTTAAGTGTGTGCATGACCATGCGTCTGGTTTCTGACAGGCAATTCAGCACATCGCTGAGTGTCCTGAAAAACCCTTGATGACGTGGTTTCCCCTGGCACTGGGAAAGATCTACAAGTCTAGTAAATTTGAGTGTATTTTTATCATTGGGGTCAAAGTTCAGTACCCTCTGTGATAAATTCATCTTTTCCATGGATGTTCGTTAATGAGTGTTTTCAGTAAAACTCTGAAAAGGAAAAGAAAAATCTGTTTTTGAACATCTAAACATGAATTTTTCTGTTTTGCGTTCTTTAAAATTTGAAGATTGTTATTTGTACTTCTTATAAGTTGGCTTTGCCAGCATCCAGATGGCATTATAGTGTCATATTTTTAGAAACATTAAGGGGTTTTGTTGGAGATTATTTTAAAGAAAGATGAAATAAACCAGATGTTCATGGTAGTATTTTAAATGGACAGTAATGAATCCCAAGAGTGAGAACTGAGATGCATGGGTTTTTAGGAATACCTCTTGTGATTTAATTTTTTTAATGAATGTTTAAGTAAATTCATTGGAGTGTGTTATGTATGTGATCTCTGAATGTATAATTTTAAAAGGTATTTGATTGTGTTTCACTTTCTTGAACTTTTGCAGGATAATATATAACAGTAGAATTGATTCATATAAAATATCTACTTACAGGCAGAATTAAAGCAGAGATGCTAATAAATCTATTTCTGTTGATTTGGAGGATAAAACAAGAATTAGTACATATGCAAAAAAAAATGTTTCCTTACTCTATTGTTTAAACCTTTTAAGTTTTATTAATTTTGGAAATATTTAGTTGTATTTCCCTGTCCCTGCCTTTTCCCTCAACCTCATCATTTCCCCAAAATCCCTTCTGTCTGTCTTGCATAGAGATAAACAAGCTGGCTGACCTTCAGTTGCCTGATAGTCAAACAGGTTTGATTGACCCTTGTGTCCTTATGAATTTTATGGAGACAAAGAAAGAAAGAAAGACAAAAGCGTGCTGCACCTCTCTTTCAGATCACTGCCATGAATGTTAATAGCATTTCTGTAGCTTCCCACAACAGCCTCTTGTGATAGAGTGAGCTGCACTACAGTTCGTTTGAGAAGTGTGATTCTGCTGTGTTTACCACACTTGTGAACTTTTAAACTCCTTTTTTATTTTGTCGCCTGCTTCTTTTTTATTATTATTTTTAATAAGGGTGACTGAGGTTGCAGAGAGATTAATGTGTGCTGAGTCTGCATAGCAATTTGAAGTAGGGTTGCCATGATAATAAACATATAGATTTTGTTGAAATTTTTGTTTTGACAAACCAGCCATCACCCCCTGGGAACTGAATGGTCATGGATTACCTTTTGAGTCCTGTGTTCACAGCTCAGAATTTTTCTATTTGCCAAACGGTTTTGTTTTGTGAACTCATTACAATTTTCTCAAGTCTTAATCAATTAAGCATTTATTAAATACCTCTTATGTGCATAGCCCTCATGAACCTTGATTTATTTTCCAAACTTCTGCTAAATGATATTTATTGGATCTAAATGATTATAAACAAAAATGTTAGCAGGGAGGGTATCATATTTTGATAGCTGAATTCCTTTGGGGGCACTCCCTGACTTTGGCTACCGCCAGAGGACTTTCACGGACCGCTGAAAAGCAGATATTGTGGCAACCCTATGCTCATAATAACCACTAAATTTGAGTTTGTCGTATTTCTGAGCAAGCAGTGCTACAGATAGGAGGCAACTACTGCCTGACTTTGTTTTCCATTTCTCAACAGGATACCTGCCCACTATGTGTATCCACAGGCTTTTGTGCAGCCTGGAGTGGTCATTCCACACGTCCAGCCGACTGCAGCTGCTGCCTCCACCACACCTTACATTGATTACACTGGAGCTGCGTATGCACAATACTCTGCCGCAGCTGCTGCTGCCGCCGCCGCCGCCGCCTATGACCAGTACCCCTACGCAGCCTCTCCAGCTGCTGCAGGATACGTCACCGCCGGGGGCTACGGCTACGCTGTGCAGCAGCCAATCACCGCCGCGGCACCTGGGACAGCTGCCGCCGCCGCTGCAGCAGCTGCCGCCGCAGCAGCGTTTGGCCAGTATCAGCCTCAGCAGCTGCAAACAGACCGAATGCAATAGACCAGCCATCTGATCAAAGTTGAATTGTTTTCTCTTTCCCTCCCAATTTCCCAATTTTTAGTAGCTAATAAGAGTTAACATTAACAGCTTTAAAAAAAAAAGCTATGCTTTGTGAAGCAGAATTATTGTTATTTTTATACTCCAGTAGTGTTCTAGATGAGAAAGAGGTGAGAGAGAGGGGAGTGGGCGCAGTTTTGGAAACCAATCCCAAAGAGCCTGAGGAAATGAAAGGCCGCTAGGAACGGATGGCGGAAGTAACAATGGAACTTCACTTTTATAATGGGATTTTTATTTTTGCTCTTTTTATAGTATCAGGGAAGCAAACTGCCTTTTACAAGTTAGAAAATGCTATTTGAATCTTGTTGAACCAGGGAATACAGAGTGAGCAATACATAGCTTGAATTTCATTTAAAAGCAGATTTTTTTTTTTTTTTTTAGAAAAACAAAATGGTGAAAGCACTGATTGTCATTTTTAAGTTGCTATGGCCTATAGAACTTTTTCAAGTAAGAAGGTAATGTTCTTACTCTCTCAAAAATGGGCATCGAACAATCAATCTAGGAACGTGGCAGTGGGTAAAATGGTGGACAGGCACCAAAGCTATTTTCTCATCTATCCTGTGGATGAGCGGGACTGTGGAACAAGTGATGTGGAATTATTGGGTGCAACAGCTGTACAGACAATCAATAACACGCACAGTTCTGGAAAGAACACATCACTTGTGCTTGTTTGATGAGCTTGTCACATTCTAATCCCTCTCCCCATCCTGTTTCAATTTTGGGAAACTTGTATCTGCTGGTGTCAGCAATTCTGATTCTGAAATAGGATCAGGCTTTTACTACAACAGCCTTCTCTTTCTATTTATTGTGTCGACTCGTGGCTTATGATTAAAGGCAGGCAAAGTTTGCAGACTCTAAACCCTTAAGAATTGTCTTAAGGGCATTTATTTTTTTTCCCTTTTTGAATAATTTTACACTTTTTAGTATCTATTTCAGAGTCCTATTTAAAACTATTTATTAGTGAATACAATACATGAGACAACAAAGTTACTGAGATTACAGTTCTTCAGAGGTAATGATAATGTGGTTTATACTGTGCCTTAATAGTAATGCTATTTAAGATAATTTATTTTTAAGTTTTACTATGCTGCACTCTAAAGGAAGGAACTTTAGATGTGACACTGTAAAATTATGTATTCATCTCATGGCATAAATTATTTAGTAGGTCTAGATGTAGCATATTAAATATTAACCTATTCAGCTAAAGATGTTGACTTGGATTTATTTAAATTCATATGTGCACTGTATAAGAGAGTACTCTTACATGAACACATTTTAGTTTTTAGGTTTTAACAAACAGGCTATATTGCTAGTTTCATGCTTCCTTCTCTAATTTTTGCTAGTGTAGATCTCATTTATTGGTACTTCATTAGTTTAACACTATTCTCATGTAGTTTATGTAGTTTTTAAATGCTGCTTTACATTTTTCTTCTGAAACTGCAATACTTGCAATTTTTATTCTTAAGCTAAATTGAATACTATTTTACACTGTATTGGATTTTTATACTTGAACAATTTCATACAAGGGAAGACAGGTTAGCATTTTTATGGACTTTCTCCATTACCACTGGATTTACTTTAAGTATTCCCATTCTAGACAGTGTTATGTAATGTAGACATGACTCTCCTGTGCAGATTATTTATTCATTATGTACATTGCTTTATAACATTTCAGATCTTCTCATCTATTCACTTGTATTAAATATAATTTTTAAAAACTCCTGTTGCATTGATTGTTTCTAATTTTGTCATAAAAGTAGAATGATTTCTCCTTTTAATTAGAATTAATGGCCATGATTTACATGTAACAATTTCAGTGAACAGAAAACTTCCCAGACACCTCATGTTTATACCTTCTAAGTAAATTTTATTAACTCACTTATTTACTTTATATGTAGCAAATGACATAAGGTCCTTCCCCAACAGTAAACTCTCAAAGACTATTCGTGTCACTGTTACTTGGCTAACTGAAGATTGCTGAGGGGCTACAGAGGGAGCACAGTGATGCTGGGAGCAGGGAAACTGAGGTTTGGCACTAGGTTGTACCACTTTCTAGCAATGTGAATGGAACAAGTTGCTTTTCTTTTTTAAAATTGATTGATTGATTTTTTAAATTTAAATTCTTTATTGTTTAAAATATTCTATATGTCTCCTTTTTCCCCCATTGACCTCTCCCCAGCCTCTCCCACCACCCCTCCCCCCCAGCACATGCCCTCACCCCCCTACTGTCTGTGTCCATTGGTTATGCTTATATTCATGCATACAAGTCCTTTGGTGATTGATTAAATTTTTTAGAGAGGGAGAAAGGGAGAGAGAGAGAGAGAGAGAGAGAGAGAGAGAGAGAGAGAGAGACATTGATTTGTTGTTCCACTTATTTATGAATTCATTGGTTGATTCTTGTATGTGACCTGATGGGGAATCTAAACTGCAACCTTGGAGTATTGAGATGACACTCTAACCAACTGACCTACCCAGCCAGAGTGGAACAAGTTGCTTTTTGTAATTTGTTCTTTGGATGATGTTTTTATTTATTTCTTATCTATAATATTGGGAGTAATACCTGTCTCACATGGTTATTTGAATATTAAATAGATTATATCAACTACAAGTTCCGAAGGCTGTTTGAGAAGTGATATGTTCGAAAACCAAATCATTTTCCCCCCATTAGAAATAATGTAAATTGAATTAATCTATTCCAGACCCCCAAATGGTTCCCTGTTTTAACCTTTCTTAGTTGCCTGATGGTTGTTTCATGAGCATTTTTACACCCTTAGCAACAACAGCACTCTTGATGGCCTCTTTATGTTTTAAAATTGTGCTAATCATCAATTTTGCCATGCCATACTTGGTAGCCCTATCAGACATGTGAACACCTCTATCATATTTTGTAATTATTTCTTTTTAAGCTCCATCATTGTTCTCACAACTTTCCTTTTCACTTTGCTGCTATCACTAACCTTCTTAGGATCCATGGTGACTTACTGTACATAATTTAACAATAATAAGCAGAAACAAAAGCAAGAAAACACGAATATATTCACAGCACAATTTCCTGAGATATTAACAAGTGAGATTTAGCAGTAAAATGACTCATATTCACACATTCTTTCTTTTGTCACCTGAGAGATGCGTGACTGGTCATACAGGTATCAGCATAAAAAGGGTGTTGCATCAAGAACCAAAGTTTTGCTTGACAACCAAGATATTTTTTTCTGTGAACAAATCGTCCAAGATGGTAGTCATTCAAGAAATGAGGTTCGACTGTAATTGGCACAGAGCCAAATATATGGTAAGCCCTAGGTAAATGATCATTAGTAGCAGTTGTAATGCCTGGTAGTGACAACTAACAAAAAAGGAAGTCACCTAGTAAGACATTACCATTTTTAAAATTTTTTCCACTCTGACATGGCAATACCTAATAAGGTAAGTATTAGAACATCAAATGAATGACTGTCATATTATTTGTTTTAAAGTGTATATAATATGTTATCTTAATTATGGAAAGGATTGCTTGCTGGTCTTAATATTTCCCAAATCTATGACATATCTTTTACTAAATCCATCAGTTTTCAAAAATTATAAACAGCAGAAAGTTTTGATAACAGATTCTATCATACTTGCTGCTTTACGATAACTGTCTTTAGAGTTATCACAATCTCAAATATTAAGTGCCTTTAATTTTCCAAAGAAAAATGATACCAGCTTTTCCCTAGGGAGAGAGATTATTGTACCCCAATGTATTATCTTGGATTGGTAAAATAATTTCTAAGCTATTTAATTCATTCAATGCATCAATGATTATTTTATGTCAAAGGACATGCTCTACATTTAACTATTCAGATCTATGCAAGGTCACTTTTGTTCTCAATAAGCCATACATTGATTGCTGAACTTTAAAATGAAACATTCTTTGATTTATCAATTAAAAATAAGTCAGACATTTCTGGGGAAAGTTTGTCAAAAATAGCCATACCCAGGGAAGTCAGAAGGCTGTCCCTTTCTTTGAGTATTTCCTGATCTATATAATAGCAGTATTAGCAGTTGTAGAGAGGGGGAAGTTTTTATGTTATAGTGCTAAAGCATATATTTCTAAAAATAAAGTTCTTAATACCTAACAAAGAGGGGAAAGTAGCCTGGATATAATGCTTACATTGGTCAGGAAGGCTAATTGTATTTGTAGAGTTAGAAAAGCAATGGGTCTGAGATCCAAAGAGCTGGCTGGCCTTTACTCACCAGCCCAGTGATCTTTAACCCTGCTACCCTGGTAAAATGTGAGTTGATAGTTCCCAACATAGTGACTCTACTTACCTCTCAGATTATACTGGTTAAATGAATTAATTTTATGAGAGCATTTTAGAAATTCTAAAGTAGTAGGCAAATGGAAATTATAGGGAATATGCACAATCTTAATTTGGAAATTGATCTCAAATATCTCGTATTAAGTGACTTTTCCAAAGAAGACAAACTTGTGTCTTGTGTGGTTATCTTTTTTCTGTCCCAACCAAGTAATAGCTAAACTTACTGTACAACAAGGGCAACACAAAAAAATAACATCAAAAGATGGAGTGATTGCTCAGATAGGGGAAGGAAGAAGAGAGAAGATTGTGGAATACATTTCTCTTACAGGGGAACTATATTTAGTTCCTTCCTCACTCCTGTCAAATATTGTTCTTCTTAATTCCCTCTGAGGCTTGAAAGCATTCATTAAGTTGGCAGTCTGAGGTTTGGAGGGGCAGAGGTGAAAAGAAACCAAAAAATAAATAAATGCATTTTCATGCTTACTTTTGTCCTCTCTCCTCCGTTGAGAATTCCAGGCTGTTTCCATGGAAATTCTAGCTTATTTTGCTTAAGCACTTGATACAGAAGAGGTTTCAGTTGGGGTATTTGTTCTCAGTTGAATCTTAGAAGTTCAGGAATGATTTATAGCTAAGTCATTTAAATTCTAGGCATTGAAATCCCAATCGTCAATCAAAATGAGAAAGAAATCACAATACATGTTATAAGCACTTTAGACATTTTAGATAAGAAAAATGTTATACATTGATAGCTTTGATGTCATAAATTAGTTCTGTCTTATGGCACAGTGCTTGTTCATTCCTTACCAACTTCTTCAGAGAGAAATTCTATAAAGTCCCTTTCTCTCCAGTCAGTTGTCTCCCGGAAGATGAATGCTATTGCTTTTTTAAAATCCAAGATGCTATCACTAAGCTAGTCATATATTCTACATGAGTTGGAGGGTATGCATTGTCTTCTATTTTTCAACTGTGAGAGATAATTCTGATTACATTATAATGGGGATTGAGTTCCAGTCCTATTTCTTTTCAGATAATCTATACCAGGGGTCCTCAAACAGGGGGCCAGTTCACTGTCCCTCAGATCGTTGAGGGCCAGACTATAGTTAAAAAAAAAAACTATAAACAAATTCCTATGCACACTGCACATATCTTATTTTGAAGTAAAAAAACAAAACGGGAACAAATGCAATATTTGTATTTGCATGTGGCCTGCGGGCCATAGTTTGAGGATCCCTGATCTATACTAATAAAAGCCTAGGTGGTTCTCACGCCTTCGCACAACACCATCACGTCATCACAAGATGGTCGCCACAAGATGGCTACCCTCACATCATCATAAGATGGCCACCAAAAGATGGCTGGCAGGGGAGGGCAGTTGTGGGCTATTAGGCCAGCAGGGAAGGGCAGTTGGGGGCAACCAGGCCTGCAGGGGAGGGAAGTTGGGGGCCATGAGGCTGGCAGGGGAGCAGTTAGGCATGAATCAGGCCAGCAGGGGAGCAGTTAGGGGGCAATCAGGCTGGCAGGCAAAAGCAATTAGGGGCAATCAGGCAGGCAGGCAGGTGAGTGGTTAGGAGCCAGCAGTCCCGGATTGTGAGAGGGATGTCCAACTGCCGGTTTAGGCCCGATCCTAAGGACATCCCCCAAGTGATCCCAGATTGGAGAGGGTGCAGGCTGGGCTGAGGAGACACCCCCTCTCTGCACGAATTTTGTGCACTGAGCCTCTAGTTATGTTCATAAAAGGGTAAATATCTGAAACTAACTTACAAAATGAGTTTTAAATATAAAAACATAGCTTTGCTCCCTAACCGGTTTGGCTAAGTGGATAGAGCATCAGCCCATGGACTCAAGGGTCCCAGGTTCAATTCCGGTCAAGGGCATGTACCTTGGTTGCAGGCACATACCCAGTAGGGAGTGTGCAGGAGGGAGCTGATCGATGTTTCTCTCCCATCGATGTTTCTAACTCTCTATCCCTCTCCCTTCCTCTCTGTAAAAAATCAATAAAATATATATTTTTTAAAATGAAAAAACAAACAAGCATAGCTTTGCCAAGTACAAAGTTCTGATTTAGCTCTGTTTTTAAACTATGTACATTGGACAGTCTTAACCATTTATGAGTTTGTTTAGTTTCTAAATACTCTGACTCCTGGCAATTTGTTTACACTCATCCCTATGGGTCAGAAATTCAGAAGGGTACAGTGGAGATGAAAGAGATATAGTGAGTGCCTTTTAGAGAGTCTCAGGGTATGAGTTTTCAATCTGCATTCACTTCATAGGTTTTGAATCTTGAAAAAAGAGGGATGTGAAAGGATGGAGAAGAAGATAATGAAGAAAGAGACACTAAGGTAAAAATCACCTTCAAAAGTAGGTAAAAGAGGATGAGATGGAAAGTTTGTGAAGGTGTGCGAGGAGGGCTAGAGCAAGTGAGGCAAGGGCTTGCCACGAAGGGGGCCACAGAGGGAAGACAGGGAGAGGTGGCTTGCTGGGTGGCAGGAGACTTCATCTGGGCATGGGGTGTGGGGAAATCATTTAAAGGACAGTAATTAGACATGTGTTTTTCTTCTGTTTTCTAGTTAAATAAAAGATATTTAGGACAACAGCTGAGGTTTTGAACTTGCAAAGGTTTAGACATCTTAAGAAATGGAGTATCCTTTATAACGGAAAACATTTAAAAACAGACCATTGTGGTGCCTCTGGTGGGATTAGATAGAGTTTCGTCACAGACTTTGGACCTCCAAGGACAGGAGACACGAACATTTTTTTAATCTTATTTATTGTCCCTTCCCATTTGAAGCAGACAAGTGAGTCAGAAGAAAGAAGAGAAAGATTACAGCAAATGTATTTACCTTGCTACCCAGTGTACTTGCCTTTACCATATTAAGATGTCATTTGTGTCCCTGACTTGGTGGCCCAGTTGTTTGGAGTGTCATCCCATACGCCAAAGGGTTGAGGGTTCAATTCCCGATCAGGGTCCATATGGGAGGCAACCGATCAATGTTTCTCTCTCACATCGATGTTCCTCTCTCTCTCTCTCTCTCTCTCTCTCTCTCTCTCTCTCTCTCCCTTCCTCTCTTTCTAAAAACCAATAGAAACATATCCTTGTGAGGATTTTTTAAAAATTCAAATGTCATTTGTGTCTGAAAACACACGAGATCTGTGCTGCTGCTTTCCAGATACTAGTGACCCCCCTGTTGATGGGCCTTTGGAAACAGTGGGAAGTTTGTGAAGGGGTGCAAGGGGAGAGGCCTACATGACTAATCACATGCCATGGACCAAGTACTCATATTTAGTCCTCATAACAGCATTGAGTAGAGAATAGTGTCCCAATTTTTCAGACAGAAAAGAGCGCAGATGCAGTAGGCAGCTGCCCAAAGTCCGGTGTCAGGATGGGGCAGAACCAGGATTTCCAGGTGGATCCTACTCCCTTAATAATGTTTCCTAAACACTCCATCTGCTCTGTCACTGACCATGTTTGGCAATGTGCTTGTCATAAACCAATGCCTGATGGGAAGATAAAACACTGGGAGAGTGTGACGGGGCAAGTGTGAAGTTCAAGCAAGTGGCTGAAGTCCCATGAGAGCTCAGAGGAGAATTTAAGTATAAACCTCACCTCATAGAACCTTTGTGTGGTGCTTTCCTACAGCCCTTACTCTCACTATTAAAGAATCATTTTGTGTCCTAGATCTATATTAGCAAAGGAATATTGGCAACAATCAACATTGAGTTGAACACTTCTCTTCATTACCATTGTTCACATCTTTACTTTAAATATCGACATTTGGGGCTACCATTTGCCGGGCATCCATTTATGCCAGACACTGCACACATTATCTTAAATCCTCACAACCTCACAGTCGGCTTGGCATTATCTTCCTTTGACAGAGAGGTTAGTGAATTGGCCTAACGTCACAACTGAAGGTGGTGGAACTGTGCGTTGAAACCCATGTCTGGCTGATGCCAAAGACTAACTGCCACTGGGTTATTTTAGCAACATCTTTCTGTGTCACTCGGAATCCTCCCAGACATTTTTAAGGGGAGCTTAATAAACATGCCTTTGGTTCTATAGACTCTCAGGTCAAAACCAAATCTAAGGAGCCTGAGGCAAGTCATATACATGATTTTTAAAACCCTTAATAAAAATCACATAGCATAAATGTCTCCACGCTCATCTTCGTAATTTAATTTCTTTTGGTCAACATTTGTTCAGTCATAGCACTAAGGATTATAATAATTATAATCATCTTGACCTCTAGCCACTTATGTCTTTATGGGAAAAATATTATACTAATACTGCAGTTAGCTATAACGAACTACTATAAAATTGAATAAGAGTATATCTCAGTTTGTGTCAAAGGATGTCAAATAATTGTAAGGTTTTAATGAATATTGCCAATTTTAATAACAATGACATTGAATTTAAATGCAGACTATAGCTCTTAAAGGTATATGGTTCAAGTCATCTGCCAATAATAGCTTGGCTGCCTCAATGAAAAGTGAGAGGAGATTAGGAGAACTTGAAGAAGAAGCCATGCCAGGAACAGGAGCCAAAGCAGCTTGGGAATGGCTGAGTGAGAGGCATGTGGTGTCCTCACTTGGAGAGAGTTAAGAGGAGTGAAACTGACTGGTAAAAGAAGTCACTGTGCTTGTCCTCTAAGCACACATGTTGAATGTCTTTATATCCCGGGCATACCGAGAATCTTGATAATTCATGCTCTGTAACAGCTGCATTTCTTATCATCTTTGGCATATTTCTTCAGCACACACAAAGCCTCTTATCTCTCAAACAGCCTCTCCCTGGACCGCTGTCCCTTTCAGCTGCTTAGGGGCCATGTCCCTTAAATCTCACAGCTGTCTTTCTTACCTCTCAGCCCTTGCTTCCTTTATCTGTATATATATATTTTAATCTTTGCCAGCTGCCACTTTTGGCACAGTGGTTGTCGCTCAGCTCTCTCAGAATGAGACATTTCAGCAGGCTGATGTGGGGAAAGAACATAACAGTTACAACAATGCAGTTTCAAAATTAGCCTTAAACTCTATCAAGAAAAAATTTCATTTGAGCTTTCATGCAACCTGCTCTCCATGGATCAAGCTGTGCATTTCTGAAAGGATGAGACACCCTAGAGGCTTGCACAAAGAAATGTGAGAGAGAACTACAGGGTGTTTACTTGTGCAAAATGAGAGATTTCTCCCCTTAGAAATGCAGATTCTCTGTGGCTGCAGCCTTACTGAGTTTATGTAACACCATCTCGGTTGGATAACATGTTAACTAGCACCCCACTAGGTATAGAAATGTAAATGCTACAAGCTGGGGAGAAATTTAATTTCATATGGGAAACTATTCGTCTTCACTTACCTGCTGCCAATACCTCTAGTTGGTTCTAAGCTTCTATATTCAATGAGATTTCCGCTCCTCAGGGTAATTCTTGCAAGAGAGTTTTAGTGGTTCTGTGGGGTTATCAGATTTTCTTAACTTGATGGATTCTGAGTGGCTAAGAGAAATGGCATCATCTTGGTTTGGGGGGAGGCAGGTTTTTCAAAAACTACCTAATAAATGCTTGAGAACCTTTGCAAAGCAGAGAGGGAGAACTTTCAGAATGCCACAGTGCTGAGCACAGTTAAGAGTTTCTAGTTTGGCAATTCTTATGCTATTCCCACTCAGGAACATGCTCAAGAAGTACAGATATCTTGGGTAACATCCTACTTCCTTTGGTATTAGCCAAAATTGCTTTCTTCTATATTAACCCAGGAAATTGGAATAAATTTGTTAAAATATCTTTGTGTTCCTATTATGCTATTATGATTATTATTCCAAAAATGATATAAACCAATATTAAGGTAAATCTCTTGATTGTATAGAAATGCATACTTGCTATGCTCTGAAGTAAATGGGAACTTTTTATATATTTAATGAAGTCTAGGTTCTCAGGCTGATAGAAAAATCAACAGACAAGATCTATCCAAGCTGGATTTAGTCATTTGAATGCCTTCTAAATCAGAATCAGTTGTTGCATCTGAATGTATTCTATAGAAATCTTCATTAATTATAGTCTACTACAAAGAACAGCAGTCTCTCTCTTTCTCTCTCTCTCTCTTTCTCTCTCTCTCTCACACACACACACACACACACACACCTCCAAGTTACAAAGGACAAATTCTTTTTAGCTATTACTAATTAGATAACAGTTTGGATCCTGATAGAAATAGTTTATGTTAGAAGAATAGAAGCTCTATAACTGTAAACAAACTGGTGTCATATTTGAGATCTTGCAATTCCCAAAATTTGTAATCTAACTGAATGGGCTCAGTACTTCAGAGCCCTAGGGCAGACAAAGGATGTAGTAAGTAGATTCCACAAATTACAACTTAAAAACTAAAGCTGTAATTAGTTTTTATTTTTAGAGTTGTTCTTACTCATTTTTTTTATCATGCTAGTGTTCCATTAACCTGTTCTATTACAGATATCAACACTAATGGTTAGATAATCATTATTGGGTATTACTGGGCACTTCCTATGTATAAGGCATGTTAAATTCAATATGTGTTTATGAATTTTTTTCTTTTGTATAATAGCAAGTATGTGGCAGCTAACATTCCCTTGACAATTATTAATTTTTACCAAACCTTTGGCTAAAGGACTTTTTCAAAAAAAATTTTACCCTTACCCGAGGACATGTTTATTGGTATTTTTAAAGAGAGAGGAAGGTAGGGAGGGAAGGAGGGAGGGAGAGAGACAGAGAGAGAGAGAGAGAGAGAGAGATAAAGAGAGAGAAACATTGATGTGAGAGAGAAACATCAATCAATTAACTCCCATATGAGTTCTGATTGGGATTGAACCCACAACCAAGGTATTTGTTCTGACTGAGAATCAAACTTGCAACCTTTTGGGGTTCAAGACAATGCTCTTCCCAACTGAACCACCTGGCCAGGGCTGACTAAATGACTTTTTCAATCTCTGATAAAATAAAGGAGTAACTAAAATGGTAGAAACTTGCCCTGACCAGTTTGGCTCAGTGGATAGAGCATCTGCCTGCGGACTGAAGGGTCCCAGGTTCGATTCCGGCCAAGGGCATGTACCTTGGTTGCGGGCACATCCCCAGTAGGAGGTGTGCAAGAGGCAGCTGATCGATGTTTCTCTCTCATCGATGTTTCTAACTCTCTATCCCTCTCTCTTCCTCTCTGTAAAAAATCAATAAAATATATTTTAAAAAAAAATAAAATAAAATAAAATAAAATAAAATGGTAGAAACTTGTTTCTTCAAATTAAAATTATCACTGTTTTTATAAATCAGTAATCTTATAATTATTTCAGAAAAATTATTTGCAATGATAATCATAAAATATTAAATCATTTTTGCAATTTCAAATCTGTCAAGTTATTTGCCTCTTCCTGTGGCTGTATTTGCTCATTTTTGAAATGTAAGAATTGGTTGAGTTATGAGTGGCAGAACCCCAAGATATATATGTGTAAGAGGTTATTTCTGACATATTACTGACTAGTTTTAATAACAAAATAGAAATTCAGAGGTCAGTAAGATATGTGAAATAACTAGTAGATATAATTAATTACCCAACTTTTTAGGAGACTGACATTTTTTCTAAACCTGATAACCAATTTGTTAGGATGTGACTCCAAATTCCTAGGGTTGATATATACACCACAGGAAAAATAGCCAGATCTAAGACGCATGGAGTGAATCATGACAATAAAGGGCAGGAACCCACATCCAGAAGAAGCAATCAGACTATATAATTAGAAGGAAACTGGACTGGAATGACAAAGGCTGTAATTTTAATCCAAGCCCCACCAGTAAGCACCATTATTTGTTTGCATGGTGCATAGAAACAACTAATTGATGTGTCTCTCTCACATCGGTGTTTCTCTCAATATATCTTTCTCCCTCCCTTCCACCCTCTCTAAAAAATAAATGGAGAAAAATATCCTTGGGTGAGGCTTAACAAAAACAAACAAACAAAAAAACAGACATTTAGATTAATGGAACAGAATAGAGAGCCCAGAAATCAACCCACACCTACATGACCAATCAACAATTGACAAAGGAGGCAAGAAGATACAATGGGTAAAAATAGTCTATTCAATAAATGGAGTTGGGAAAATTGGACAAATACATGCAAAAAATGAAACTTGACCATATTCTTACACCATATACAAGAAAAAACTCAAAATGTAAACTCAAAAGATGTAAATGTAAGTCTTGAAACTATAAAAATCTTAGAAGAAAATATAGGCAGTATAATTTCAGACCTTTCTCATAGCAACATTTTTTCTGATATATCTCCTCAGGCAAGGGAAACAAAAGAAAAAAATAAACAAATTGGACAACATCAAACTAAAAAGGTTTTGCACAGCCAAGCAAACCATCAACAAAATGAAAAGACAACCCACTGAATGGGAGAATATATTCACCAATGATAATCTGATAAGGGGTTAATATCCAAAATTTAAAAAGAACTTATACAACTCAACACCAAGAAAACAAACAATCCTACTTAAAAAAAATGGGCAAAGGGCTGAATAGATATTTCTCCAAAGGGGACATACAGATGGCCAATAGATATATGAAAAGATGCTCAGTGTCACTAATCACCAGAGCATTGTAAATTAAAACCACAATGAGATATCACCTCACACCTGTCAAAATGGCTATGGTCAATAAATCAACAAACAACAAGTGCTAGCCAGGATGTGGAGAAAAGGGAACCCTTGTGCACTGCTGGTGGGAATGCAATTGGTAAAGCCACTGTGGAAAACATTATGGAGTTTCCTCAAAAAATCAAAAATGGAACTGCCTTATGACCCAGCTATACCACCTCTGGGAATATATTCAAAGAAATCTGAAACACTAATTTGAAAGAATATATACACCTCTATGTTTATTATAGCACTAGAGGCCCAGTGCATGAAATTTGTGCATTGGGGGGGGGGGGGGGGGATCTCCCAGCCTTGCCTGCACCCTCTCCATTCCGGGACCTCTGGCTCCTAACCGCTCACCTGCCTGCCTGCCTGATAGCCCCCCTAACCACTCTGCCTGCCTGCCTGGTTGCCCCTAACTGCCCTCCTCTGCCGGCCCAGTCACCTCTAACCTCCTCTGCCTTGGCCTCCCACCATGGCTTTGTCCAGAAGGATGTCCGGAAGATGTCCAGTCTAATTAGCATATTACCCTTTTATTAGTATAGATTACTAGAGGCCCAGTCCACAAATTTGTGCATGGGTGGGGTCCCAAGGTGGGGGGGTGGGCAGAACGTGATCAGCCCTCTGGGCGGGCAGTGGGACGCCCTTGCCTGCCTGGATCCAGATCCATCCCACTGACATTCTGGCCGCTTTTATATTGTTTCTTCCTTGCAGAGCATCTAGGGAGGGGTAGCGGCTATGGTGCCCGAGGCTGACTTCCAGGAGGCCAGTGGCACTATTGGGATCGTGCCAGAGGCGCTGGTCTGCTGGTGCCTGGCCTGTTCTCAGGAGATTGGACCTGTAGGACTACTGAGAGAGTGAGTGGCTGCGGGCCACTGGGATGGGTCAGTTAGCTGAATGGCACTCCTGCTGTGGGAGCACACTGACCACCAGGGGGCAGCTCCTGTGTTGAGCACCTGCCCCCTGGTGATCAGTGCGCATCATAGCGACTGATCGTTCCTGTCATTTGGTCGCTTAGGCTTGTATATATATATAGATTCACAATAGCCAAGATTTGGAAGCAGCCCAAGTGTCCATCAGTAGATGAATGGATAAAAAAAAACTGTGGTATATTTACACAATGGAATACTACCCAGCCATTTAAAAAAGGAGGAAATCTTACCCTTTTGGGACAGCATGAAAAAAACGATAGGAAAAATAATTAAACAAGCATTCCTTTGGTAACCTACTTTATCTTCCAGCATTTTGCATATTTCAGTGCAATTTTATGAGTAATAAAATGCCTAAACTAAGAAAATGAAAGATGTGAAAAAAGATTAAGCTTGAAGAGCAGGTAGTTTGGTACAAATAGGTTACAATTAAGATTCTGGGTCCAGAAAGAGCTTCCTTATCAACTTGAGACACATCCAGTACTGCTGTCTGTCAAGGGCAATGAAAATTGTCAGTGTCCCTCCCCTCCTTTTTCTGTATGTACTCATCCAGGAAAAGGTGATCTTCCTTTGATATGTAGTTTGATTGACAGCTGCCCTCACATTGCCTCTGGCAAGTATGCACGTGGGCCAACATGAGGGGACATCTGTGCCTGCTGGAGTGAAGCTGAAGAGCTGTGTCATATTTGTCTAGGGCGACAGGGGCTTTGCCTAACAGTGAGATCCATCAATAATCCATGGCCTTGTGGAGAAAGAACCCTATTAATAAGAAATGCTGCTGTTTGTAGAAGACAGAGCCAATGATGCCCTCGTTCCAGGGAAACAGAATATGCTCAGAGAGATGCGGTACTCTCTGAACTTTCCAGTTACATCACCAGATAGCTTAGATCAGAAGCAATTTTAGAAGACACATTCAACATGTGACCATTCTTTTGGCCAGCCTAATTTGTTAGGGTCAAAGTCTGGTCAGAAACACACTTGATCAATTTGTCAACTATATCTCAGAGGAAAGAAAGAAGAAAGAAAGAAAGAAAGAAAGAAAGAAAGAAAGAAAGAAAGAAAGAAAGAAAGAAAGAAAGAAAGAAAGAAAGAAAGAAAGAAAGAAAGAAAGAAAGAAAGAAAGAAAGAAAGAAAGAAAGAAAGAAAGAAAGAAAGAAAGAAAGAAAGAAAGAAAGAAAGAAAAGAGAGAGAGAAAGGAAGAAAGGAGAGAGAGAGAGAGAAAGGAAGAAAGGAGAGAGAGAGAGAAAGGAAGGAAGGAAGGAAGGAAGGAAGGAAGGAAGGAAGGAAGGAAGGAAGGAAGGAAGGAAGGGAGGGAGGGAGGGAGGGAGAAAGGAAGGAAGGAAGGAAGGAAGGAAGGAAGGAAGGAAGGAAGGAAGGAAGGAAGGGAGCGAGGGAGGGGAACTTGACCAGAAGTTTGCTTGCCTTTAAGACTTATAAAGGGCACTGAGTTATTTTGGATGGAGCCTTGGGCTTTATATCAGGTTACTGTTTAAGTATAAAAATATTATCTGAACGGTTTTCAATCCAATATGGAAGACTGAAAATCAACAGGATTCCCAAATCTATTTTGTATGTCTTAAAGTTCAATCTTCTAGGTCTCTCTACTTCTCCTTTATGGTAACATTTAATTATTAATCCTTCCTTACTTTAAGGTTCTAATTTAAGAGTGCATTAATAAATTGCTCACTAGGGAGTTTGCCAAAATCATGGCTGGACAAGGTCATTAATGTATGATGGCTAGGAGCATGAAGTTGGAGGCAGACAGACCTAGGAGTGAGACTGGGCTCCACCACTTGCCAACTGAGTGACCTTAGGCAAGTTACACACCCTCTCTAAGTCTCTATTCATCCTCTATAAGAGGGATGATGCAACATAAAGTACAATAATGTAAAGCAGACAACAAGATAAGGAGTAAGTGCTCAATAAAGGTTAGGTAGTGTAATTGTTGGTTTTCTTAATTATTCATCTGACAAATACTTATTGTGTTTCATATGTGCTAGGCATTGTTTTAGGCATTGGGGATATGGAAGTAGAAAGACATAGCCTTGGTACACTCATGGAGCTGACATTACTGGTGAGAAAATTAAAGCCTAATTGGAAGAGATGACTGGTCCCATAGCACACAGAGTCAGTGAGGAAATCAGGTCTCCTCTTTCCTAGTTTGTTTTTCTTTCTGTCATAGCCTGAAGCTCTTTTTGGAAAAACATTACCACCACAATCAGTTCCTAAAAAATTTGCTTATAAAATACACATTCAAAGTAAAATTTAAAAAATAAAAATAGATAAGCAAAATTCACCCTCCCCATATCTTGCTTCTACCCCACTTCTGGACAAGTAACCATTGTTGACACCTGCTTATGTATCTTCCAAATTTTTTCATCCATGCATAAGCACATATATGTGATTATTTTTTACACAAATCATATAATACATATCCCATTTGCTTTTTTAATTGAACAATATGTTCTGAACACCTTAAGTATCAGTCTATGTAAACCTATACCCTTGTTTGAGGGCTACATGATATTCCATTATGAACACCACAACTTATATAAGTAGCTAGCTTTAAACATTTCGTATCTTTTTTAAAAAAGTTTTCACAGAGGATATATTTTTTACTGATTTTTAGAGGGAGCAGGACAGGGAGAGAGAGAGAGAAACATCGATGGGTTGCCTTCCATATGTGCCCCCACCAGGGATTGAACCTATAACCTGGGTATGTGCGTTGACCAGGAATTGAGCCTGCAACCTTTTGGTGTATTGGGTGGTGCTCCAACCAACTGAGCCACCTGGCTAGGTCACTTTTTATACCTTTTAATTTTACAAATAATGCAATATATCAACTCTATGCTCATGACTTCCTAATTGATATCTCAAGCCCTGACCTCTCCCCCAGTTTCTCATACTATTTATTTACTTAATATCTTCATTGTTAATATTTAGTAGGTTACAAAACTCATATTTCCTTAAACATATTGAACATTAAACATATTCTATGTGATAATTCAAATACTCTATTTCTGAGATCTGTTCTTTCTGCTGGTTCTCACTCATGGCCTCTTGTTTCCTTACATTCTGAGTGATTGTTGTTTATGAGCTCATTATTTTTTTTAATTTTTGTAATATATTTTTATTAATTTCAGAGAGGGAGGGAGAGATTGAAACATCAATGATGAGAGAGAATCATTGATCTGCTGCCTCCTGAACGCCCCCCACTGGTGATCGAGCCCAAAACCAAAACCTGGGCATGTGCCCTTCATTGGAATGGGACCCTGGACCCTTCAGTTCGCAGGCTGACACTCTATCCACTGAGCCAAACCCACTAGGGCTGAGTTCATTATTCTTAAAACTTTATCTAAGACTAGAGGCCTGGTGCACAACATTCGTGCATGGGGGGTGGGGTTGCCTTAGCCCGCCCTGCGCCCTTTAACAGGAAGCCTGTGCCCAGGAGCCCTCAGGGGATGTCCAACTGACAGCTTAGGCCCACTGTGGGCCTAAGCTGTCAGTGAGACATCTTTAGCACTGCCGCGGACTGCGCTCGCCAGCCATCAGCCTGGCTTGTGCCTGAGTGGTGCTCCCCCTGTGGGAGCACACTGACTACCAGGGGGCAGCTCCTGCACTGAGCATCTGCCCCTTGGTGGTCAGTGTGTGTCATAGCGACCAGTTGTTCCACTGTTCAGATGATTTGCATATTACCCTTTTATTATATAGGATAATCCTTTGAGCCTGAGTTGAACTAGCATTCTTCTTGCATTTATTTCTCCCAGTTGCCTTATGGCTACTAATGACCTAGGAGCATTAAATTAAATTCTTCCTTTGAGATACTATGAATTATTTTTTGCTTTCCATCTGCATCAAAGTCAAGATAGGCATATTTTTGTACTTTCTTTTCTTCTTCTATTACTTTATTATGAAAACTTTCATTTTACTGCATTTGTTTTATCACATATCTACCTATGTGATTACCCCATTATCTATCCATTATTCCATCATGCTCTTGATACATTTGAAAGTAAGCATCACCCCAAAGCACTTTAGCATATCCCATGGGGAACGGGCCTAAACTGTCAGTCAAACATCCCCCAAGGGCTCCTGGACTGCAAAAGGGCGCAGGCTGGGCTGAGGGACCCCAACCCCCTGAGTGCACGAATTTTGTGCACTGGGCCTCTAGTATACATATAATTAATTGAGTTAATATTTGTTTACAGTTCTTTTGTTTTACAGAATAAAATGTAAGTGAAATTAAAATTAAAAAATTATGTTTTAGATTTTTTGTACATCTTTTAATTTTTATTTTATTATAAAGCTTTTCTTGTTGTTTTTTAAATATTTTTTATTGTTAGTATTACAGATGTCTCCCATTTTCACCCTCTTTTTTAATATATATATTTTTATTGATTTCAGATGGGAAGGGAGAGGGAGAGAGAGATAGAAACATCAATGATGAGAGAGAATCATTGATCAGCTGCCTCCTGCATGCCCCCTACTGGGGATTGAGCCTGAACCTGGGCATGTGTCCTTATCCAGAATCAAACTGTGACCTCCTGGTTCATAGGTCTATACTCAACCACTGAGCCATGCCAGGCAGGTGCATTTTCTTCCTTTTAATCTCCCTCCACCCAGTCCCTACCCACCCCCACCCTACTGCACGTGTCCATGGGTTATGCGTATAAGTTCTTTGGTTTAGCTCTCCTCGTCCCCCCACTCTCACATTAAGGTATGTCAATCTGTTCCATGCCTTCATGCTTTGGGTCTTATTTTGTTGTTCAATTCATTTTGTTCATTAGATTTCATAAATACATGAGATCATGTGATATTTGTCTTTCTCTGATAGGCTTATTGCACTTAGCATAATAGTCTCCAGGTCCGTCTATGCTGTCTCAAAGGGTAAATAGATCCTCTTTTTTTACAGCTGCATAGTATTACATTGTGTAGAAGTACCACAGTTTTTTTACCCATTCATCTGCTGATGGACACTTGGGCTGTTTCCAAATCTTAGCTATTGTAAATAATGCTGCTATGAACATAGGAATGCATATATTCTTTCTGATTGGTGTTTCAGGGTTTTTAGGATATATTCCCAGAAGTCAGATTGCTGGGTCAAATGGCAGTTCCATTTTTTTATTTTTTGGGGAAACTCCATACTGTTTTCTATAGAGGCTGTGCCAGTCTGCATTCCTTCCAGCAGTGAACTAGTGTTCCCTTTTTTTCCACATCCTCATCCGCACTTGTTGTTTGTTGATTTATTGATGATAGTCATTTTTTATGTTTTAATGCCAAGATATAGAGTATGAACATAGCGCCAGAGAAGTTTTCATGCCCCTTCCAGTCAGTCCATATCCCCCATTTCCAACCCTGGAGGTATCACTTGTTCTTATTTTTTCTTAAATTAGTTTAGGTCGATCTAGAATTTCATATAAATAAAAACATATAGTTTGTGCTCTTTTGTGTGAGGTTTCTTTCACTTAGCAGAATGTTTTTTTAGATTTATTTATGTTGTTAAATGTATCTATTGTTTTCTCCTTTTTATTGTCCGCTAGTATTCTATTGTGTACATATACCACAATTTTTTTTTTTAAATCCTCACCCAAAGAGTGAGAATATTTTTTCCATTGATTTTTAAAGAGTGGGAGGGAAGAGGAAGAGAGAGAGTGAGAAAAAGAGAGAGAGAGAGAGAGAGAGAGAGAGAGAGAGAGAGAGAAGAGGGGAGGGGGGGAGGGGAAGGGAGAGAGAAACATCTATGCCGGAGAGAAATATTGATAGGTTGCCTCCGATTGGGGGCAGGGGTCAAACCTGCAACCCAGCTATGTGCCCTTGACCGGTAATCAAACCTGAGGCCCTTTGGTGCACAGGCTGATGCTTTAACCACTGAGCCACCAGCCAGGGTCACATCCCACAATTTGTTTATCCTTTCTTGTGTTGGTGAGTACTTAGGTTGTTTCCAATTTGTGGCTATTATAAATAAAGCTTCTATGAACATTTCTATAGAAGTCATTTCCATACAAGTCTCTTGGTTAAAGATCTTAGTGTTAGAATTGTTGGATCATACAGTAAGATTATGTTTAGTTTTATAAGGAATTTCCAGATCATCTTTCAAATTGGTTAAATGATTTTTATAAACTTTATTTTTATTGTTGACACTGTTACAGATGTTCCCATTTCCCCTCCTTTGCCCACCTCTACCCAGCCCTCTCCCCCACTTCCCTCCGGCCATCTCCACACTGTTGTCTGTGTCTATGAGATATGGGTGTATGTTCTTTGACTAATCCCTTCACCTTCTTTCACCCAATCTCATCCTCCACTCTCCACTCTGTCAGTCTGTTCCATGTATCCATGTATCCATGCCTCTGTTTCTATTTTGTTCCTTAATTTAGTTTATTCATTACTTCCACCAACATTGTCTGAGAGCACCTGCTTTCTCTTTCTGCTTATTGGTTTTATTTTTTGTTCACTCTTTTTTTTTTTTTTTTAATATATTTTATTGATTTTTTACAGAGAGGAAGGGAGAGAGATAGAGAGTCAGAAACATCGATGAGAGAGAAACATCGATCAGCTGCCTCCTGCACATCTCCTACTGGAGATGTGCCCGCAACCCAGGTACATGCCCTTGACCGGAATCGAACCTGGGACCTTTCAGTCCGCAGGCCGACGCTCTATCCACTGAGCCAAACCGGTTTCGGCTGTTCACTCTTTAAGTTCCTTCTTTTTGTGGTCTGAGCTGCCAATTTGGATGAGCCTTCATCTTCATCTCCTTCTCTGTGCTCTGAACATCAATCAAAACAGAGATTAAAGTTCACAAGAGTTGAGGAAATTCTCTTAGGATAAAAGCCACTTTCAGGGATGTACCTCTCAGACCCCTATCTTTATTTCATTTTGGCATCTGCAAATTCCTTACTTGTTTGCAAGATCTTTAAAGCATTGAAAATATAAAGTTACCCAGGATTTTTCATTGTTTTGAATGGGAGAGATTGTTTTCCCCTTTTATATTTCATTAGGAAATCCAGTCTGCTAAGCTATCATAATTTGAAGTCTCCAGAACATACTTTCTAAAATGTGAATCAGATCGTATTATACCTCTGATTAAAAATTTCCAGTGGCTTCATATGACACTTTGAATAAACTTCAACTTCCAACCTGTGTTTATTATAATGATTTCGTCTTCAAACATTATACTCTGGTCTTCCTTCTGGTCCTCAAACTCTCAGCTTTTCTCCATTTTAGGTCACTGCTGACTCCTCCCCTGGCTGCCTCTTTCTCATCTCCAACATCTCATATGGCTCCTGACTTTGTCATCTGAAGTGGCCCCCTCACTACCAATCACTGTTTATCCCAACAGTCTATGTTATTTTCTCATAGCCCTTCCCATAAGAAATCATTTTAATATTGACTTATTTATTTGCTTATTATATGTCTTGCCCTGTTAGAGATTGTGTCTCTTTTGTTTCACTCCCATTTTCCCAGTGCCTAAAACTGTACTTGAAACCTAGAAGTTAACAATTTAAGAATGAAGAATTGTTAAATGAATGAACAAATAAATGCATTCTGCAGGGACTATGTGATTACTAAATTTTTATTTCAAAAATAAGCTGAGTTTTTTCATTTCTCCTTTACCTGGTATTATTTGGATCCTCTTGCCTACTGTTGGAATTTATAATCCTCCTTCAAACAGCTCAGCCGTTGCTTCCACTGTGGAGTTTTCCCCTCATCTCATCAGACTGGGTCTTTTCTCCCGTACACCTTGTATCATTGCACTCACTATGCTGTACTGTAACTCCTTATGTGCATCTCCTATCTGTAATACCAACACCTCATAAAAACACAACCAGCCCTGGGCTCATAAGAGACCAGACTCGTGAGAGATATGTAGCAAGCATTCCTTGAGTAGAATAATGAATTTTGCACTGGAATGGTATCTTTCTTCTAAGGGGTATCATTTCCAATCTCTGGTTTATGAGCTTGAATTAATATTTCTCCATAATAATTCCCCATGGTACTTTAGACCCTCATGCTCATCCTTCTTTTACAGGTCCTTAGAGTAGAATTTAATTAAACCATACTTACTCAATAGAATTACTGCATATCTGCCAAGGCAGAGTAATTGGAGCTTGAAAACAAACCAAAAAAAAGACACTCCCTAGTGTCATGAAGCTTACAATGCTATAAAGACATGACTGCATCATAGAAGCTTAGAGCTGGAAGAAACTCTTGAACTTCAACCAAGCTCATCGTTTTACAGAAGAAGAAGGAACTGACTGAGGAGAAGCCCTGAAGATAGCATGTAGTAGAACTAGACTAGAACTAAAATTTCCTGGTGGGAATAATACCACACATACACAGAGTAAGAGAATGCTGTAAGTACATGAAGCATTCATGTTTAGCCAGTAAATGAAACCTATTTTAAAAGTTGGAAACACCAGTAAAGAAAAGTAATGAGTCCATGTGTAGCCAAATAATTTATACTCTTTGTGCCTTAGTGTCCTCATTTGTAAAATAGAGATAATAATGGCTACCTTGCTGGGTATTGTAGAAATTATAAATGATGCATGTAAACTCTATCAGCTAAGGATGTTTTGGTTGCAAGCAACAGAAACCCAATTTTATGGTATCTTAAACAAATAAGGGATTATTTTTTCATATTAAAAGTCTGGGAGGTAAGTGGCTACTGGCATTAGTCCAGTGGCATGTGTTGCTAAAAGTTTTGGGGATTTTTCTTATGTTTGTGATCTCATGGTGGGCACACACCTGTTAAAGGTCCAGATATCATGTCTGTATTCAAGGCAGAAATGAGGGGAAAGGGAAAATGTCCTGCTAGATGCGTTTACCCCCCTTGTTACTTGGACAACAAATTCATCTAGAAATGCCCAGCAGAATTCTGCTGATCTTCTGGGCCCTGTGCCATCATGTCATCATCCTAGACAAAAACTACAAAAAGCAAATGTTTGGCTTTTAAGCCTCTGTAGTGCAGATGTCAAGGGAAAGGGAGTTGGGAATAGCTTTTTCATAACCAATGAATAGGACCTTCCACAAGAACCTACCATAAAAGAAAAGGCTTAATAAAGGGTAGCTATTAGAATTTTTTTTTAAATTCCAGAACCCCATCTACCTCCCTTGGGCAACCATCATCTTGTTTTCTATATCTATGAGTCTGCTCTGTCTTGTTTTATTTATTCTTTTGTTTTGTTGGATTTCACATATAACTGAAATCATGTGGTATTTGTCTTTGTCTGACTTACTTCACTTAGTGTAATACCCTCTAGGTCCATTCATGTTGCTGCAAATGGCAAGATTTCATTCTTTTTCATTCTGAATATATTGGAATTTTAAATAAACCTCTGAGGTTTGCCCTGAATCCATCAGTTATCTTGATCTCTGTGCCCTTTAACAGTGAACTTCTCATTACAAAGAGCAAATAAGAAAACGTTATCTGGGTTTGGTGTGTGGTTTCTGGCTCCACTGCATCACTTGCTTTTCTCTTTGTACATCTTTCTTGAACTTGTCCTGGGATGACGGCAATTTGGTGACTTGGGTCATGAACTCCATTATTTTGACATTAGCCTTCAAGATAAAGATCCAGTATTAAGCTCATCTTTATATCTATTTTTAACATGTTGGCTTTGGAAATAAAGGAGATTAGATTAGATGAAACCCCAAAGCATTGATGATTTTGAAATAATGAAAATATAAGTGGAAGCATAAAAAAGTCAATGTGTTCTTATTCATTCTTAACAACCTAAATAAAATGACTGACTGTTCTCAGAATCATAAGTAATTCAGGATTTAATTGGCAAAGATATTTTAAGGTTCTGTATTTTCCTCCTGCCTTGGTGAAGCTCTGAATTATGTTGCAAGCACTCTGCATCTTGAAATAGTAGTTACTAAGACAACGTCTTAAATTAAGAATTAATTGGATTTTTTTAAAAATTCTCCTGCACACGCATACAAGCGTATGGTATTGTGTTCCTCATTTTGCCTTAGCAACACGTCTCCTAAGAGGAGACTGTATATTCTTTAGATTCTGAATGTTAACGTTTCCATACCTCCATAAGTAAGTAGACTCCTTCGAGCATAATAAAGGATCCCCTTCCTAAAGGAAATCGACTTCTGACATAGGACAAAATCATATTATATACTTGTTAATAGGTCTCCAGGCTGGTTTCCACCAAATGAGGACCAATAGCTGCTTTTATCTAAAAGCTGATCCCATAGTTCCCATGATGATTTGTCAGTGGTGCCTGGGCTTGGTTTCTCTATGCTTCCCTTAATTTCTTGTTATGAGCACAGGCGTTTCCTCTAAAGTGATAAATTATGCATCTCACATTTGAGCTCTGGAAGAACTGGCGGGTGCTACTGAGGAGATGAACTAAGGATTCCAGCAAAATGGTGCTGTTCTCTGTGGAAACATAAACCTTCCTATAGACACGGAAGGTTGGGGGGAAGGCACCATAACGAACACACAACTCAACCTACTTATGTTACTCACAAAGAATCAGAGCACAGGTTCGCTAAGTCGCTTTCCCAAGAATGTAAACTAGCGGTACAGGCAAAATTCAACCTCAGGTCTTCCTTAGCTTGAAACTCCTTCACAATGTTTTATGGAAATAATATGGCAATGGTTCTCTCCCATCAGCTTCACTACATACCTCTAGGCCAGGTGTCAGGCATTGTGCTAAGGTGCTAAGGATACAAAAGGGACTGAGACATGATCTTGCTCTTCAAGAGCTCATGATCTTTAGAATCATCCAGAAGAATGAGAAAGATGGGAAGGCCCTGATTAGAGTCACCTCTGCTCATGTAAGAACAGTAGAGACAATGATGATTTAAAGTAAATAAAGCCTCTGCTTCTTTTTTTTCTTGTTTTGCATAGTCTGCACGTTTAATCACTTTAAAACCTCCAGCATTATCTCATGTCCATTAAATAGAACCAACAATGCTGGGCCTGTTTAAATTACAAGGAAAAAAATCACTGTGCATAACCCAGTATCTTACAAAACAAGCTGGGCTGGCCTCAAAGGGAGGCTGAGGAGAGGGCACCCCTGAGCAGGTGGCCGGGTGCTAGGAGGGCTAAGAGAGAGAAAAAAGAGGGCTCCCGGACAGAACGAGACTGGTTGTCCTAATGGGAAGGATGCAAAAGGCGCATCAGAAGAATGGAACTGGTGGGGAGGGGCAAGCCAGGCCAGTGCTTTCCCCACCTGGGCACAGTGTTGGAGGGGGCATGGTGCCACCACCTGCCCACCCCTGGCACTAGGAGAACCAGTGACCCAGGAGCCTCTGTCTTCTCTAAACAATCTTTCTCAAAAGGTCAGGTAATGGCTTTGGTCCAGCAGGCTGAGAAAACAAATTTTGGCTCATCCATTTATCTCTTTGCATCTCAATTTCTTTATCTAGAAACTAGAACTGTGACCGGGTCAGTAGCATAGAATCTCTTAGTCTGATGACTCCTAAAGCTATTGGCAATGCAAAACCCTTAGAAATCACTAGAGTGAAGGGTAAGGTGTGGGGGTGGGGACAGCTCAGTAGGATGTGTGGCCTGAGGAGATGCGAGGAAAGTTGTAGCAGCAGCCACTGAAGGCTCCTCAGCCGTGATTGAAGTGTGGCTGCCAGACCTTCGGTCCAGGTCAACTCTGGATCGAAACCGATCAACAGCCTCCAGGTTCAATGTTCAGGAATTCCGTTCCGTCCCCACTTCTCAGCCCCTGCATATGGGCACCAACAGGGCTAGTTTAGCATGATTTAGGCAAATGTCATCCTCTCCACTGGGAATAGTTGGAATATTCTTAGTTTTTCTTTTCTTTTCTTTTTATGTAAAATGATGTTTTTCTTCATTGTAAAAGGAATACATATTTTTTTAAAATCAGAAAAAGAAAAATGTTGAAATATAAGCTCTTAATATTTTGAAATGTCACTATCTTTTAAACACATCATGGTAGTGAATTGCAGGAAAAGGGTTTGATAAATGACTATCATATTTCACCAGTTTCATGAAAAAAATGCTTTTCTTGGCTTAAGCTTTAAAGTATCACAATGATAAAAACTCCATTCAGAGGATACATTTGCATCATTTTAGGTATCTTGACTGGTACATGCATTATTCTATACGCTCAGTATAATATGTATATTGTGTGTTGAAACTTGGGGAAACAAGTGAATATACACTATGTCAAAGACATCCGTTATATGTAGTCATAATAAATTAATATCTAGTACTCTATGCTTTCTGGACATTGTGAAACACAAAAATAAATGCCCTCAAAGAGCTCACAGTCTAGTTAGGGGAACAACCATTTCATAGCTGCCAGAAACTGACCTCATTGTCTTGCTAGCAGCTACTGACTATGGTCCAAGATTCTAAAAAAAGACATCCCAACTCACAAATCAACTGCGAATTGTAGAAGAAATACAGTCACATACCCACCACCAGTTCTATTGTCTCCGTTTTCTGTCTCTGGAGCTACACCGCCTACTCAAGGATAAACGTAGTGCTTCTGAGACCTCCTCCTACTCACACAGTGAGATGCAAAATGGAGGAAATTATTCACATGGCTCAAGCCATTTGGGCTTTTAAATTATTAGATTATTTATCCATAGAAATTCTTGTCCTGAATTACCTAAATATCTGCCTTGGTTCTTTCATTCATTTTAGAAAAACACCCATAGGATGAGATTGAGTCATACTCGAGGTTTGTTTATCCACTTATCTGGTACACTAGAAAAGGGAGGCATATTTTTCCCAATCTCAGTTGCTTGGCAACTGCATCCGCTTTCCATTCTAGTTAACCAGCTGTGGATAGAGCCTGTTAAGAAGCCAAGGACTGAGCTGACTCTCACATATTTGCAAGAGGCTCAGAGCTGAGGTCAGTGACTGAGCTAGGTTCTCAATAGAATTGATGCTTCCTGTATTTGAAAGATAATAGGCTCTAAGGTTTGAAGGCCCCAAATGTTATTTAATCTTAGTGCCATCCTGTCTGTAGTTTCACTACAGAGGTCTGGACCAACTACTGTATGAACATCTGCCAAGTTTTGTGAACCATTAAATTCAAAACTTTTTTCAACAAGGCACTAGCATGTTTGAGTTTAAGCAGATGGTGGAGTTTCCAAATATTAACAATGTTTATACTCCAACAGTTTTTGTTTTCTGATTTTTAAAAAGGACATGCATTCTTCTTACAATGAAGAAAAACACTATTGTTTATACCATCTTTGGATAGTTTTTACTCATAAAATGTCTTCCTTATGCTGAGACAAAAATCTCTCTATTAATTCTCTCCTGAAAGATAGTTTACTTCTTGGTGCCTTATAGATCAAACCTAATTTCTTTCCCATATGATAACCTAGCAACATTTTATTCTTATCTAAGTTTTTCCTTCAAGCTAAATTTTCCTTTTTTTTTAATCCTCACTTGAGGATATTTTCCCCATTGATTTTTAGAATGAGTGGAAGGGAAGGGGAGAGACAGAGAGGAAGAAACATTGATGTGAAAGAGACACATCGACTGGTTGCCTCCTACACGTACCCCAACCAGGCCCAGGATTGAGCCTGCAACTAAGGTACATGCCTTTGACTGGAATCGAACCTAGAGCCGTTCAGTCCTTGGGCTGATGCTCCAACCACTGAGCAAAACCAGCAAGGGCTAAATTTTCTATTTCTTTAATCAAACCTCACACACATAGTGCCTAGTCCCTTCATGATCCTGATCCCTCATCTCTAAACTCAAACTAGTTTTCATATACACACTGTTTTTGAGCTGGGACCCTGAGAGTAGAATGCAGCTTCCAGTAATCACATGGTAAATTGGGACCATGCTCTAACTTCAGTCGGTACCATGCTTAGTTGATACCATGCTTCCATTAATGAAATTCAAGATTGCATGACTTATTTGATACAAACTATATCTGAAGTTGGTACATATCAAGTTTATTGAAGACAAAAACTGACGTGTTTTGTCCACATACATAGCTATTAAACAAAGTATCCTCCATCATGTTCATGTGCTTTAAGGGATTTTGAACCCAAATGCGAGGTTTTAAATTTATCCTGCTAAATCTCATCTTATTTCTGTCCCTGAAGTTAATCAATCAAAATTTCCTGATTCGTTCCTCCAATATATCCTTTCTTTCAGCTTGGTGTCATGCAAAATATTTTATGAACTACACCATTTATACTCTACCGAAGTAAATGACAAAAATGTTTAATTGATGAAAAGAACAAGGTGTCATGGTAAGTCTTCAAACACCACCAGACTGACAGTGATTCATTAACCCACCCTTGATTATAGTTATTGAAGTCAGTTACTAATCCCATAGTATCCATTACACGCTGTGAAGAACATTGTCGAACGCGTTGGAGGAGCCGAAAGAGGAGAACTAAGATACACTGGCCACCTCCTACTTTCAAGTAGTTTATATTACCTCATTTAATTCATGTGTTTATCCAACAAATATTTATTGAATACCCATTATATGTCAGGTGCTATTCTAGGCTGTAGGAATAGGCAGCAAAACCAGGTTTTTTGTGTTATCATACATACTATACATATTATCACCCTCATTTTGCAGAATAGGAAAATGAGGCTTGGAGATATGAACTAACTTCCAAGGTAGGCATATAAGAGTATCAGAACCAGGATCCAAACCTAATTTTGGCTGCATAAATGTCTTTCTCATGGCTGGATGCATTTTCTGAAGTCCACAACCACTCTAGCTAACTAACCTTCACTCACTTCAATTTCTTCATTTTTTGCCTTCTATGCATAATGGTTTCCTCTGTAATCAAATCCCTGTCCACAGAGTCTATACCTTAACTCTAAGGAGTGACTAATGGTGGGAATCATAGGCATCACAGTAGACTAATAGGGACAGTGTTTGGGGGCTACCAGTTTATAAGCAACCACTGGTGTTCAGTGTCCTCCTTGTGGCAACTCACTTCTGGTTCTATTGTTATCCCCTTAACATGAAGCCACCTCTTGAAAAAATAAATGGAAACTCCTAAGTGGGGATAGGCAGGCTGAAGCACATTCAATCTCATACTTATAAGTAATAAAATGTACCTCAATTATAGTGGATATTGACGACGTCATACCCAAAATCACGCCTTGGAGAAGAGAATGTGGGTTGAGAATCTCCAGTGCTGGTTTTCAGTTCCTGAAGAAAACATTTAAGTGTATTTAGCACAAAAGACAACAGCAAAGTAGTTCAGAATCTTTTATATTGGTTTGTATTTTTTTAGGCAACAAATTTAAATTCATGTCCTTAATCTTTCACAATTATCTTATTTCCCTAAAAATCAAAATTAACTAGATTTTTAAATGAAAAAGTAATTACTGAAACTGGATTAAATTTCAGATTAAATAACTAAAATTGGATTAAAATTTTTAGAGCAAAAGGGAATGTAATAAAAAAGAAGCCTGCTGCCCTAGCCGGTTTAGCTCAGTGGATAGAGCATCAGCCTGTGGACTGAAGGGTTTCGGGTTCAATTCCGGTCAAGGGCATATGCCTCGGTTGTGGGCTCGATCCCCAGTGGGGGGC